>NC_064642.1:339096291-344096291 GCF_023864345.2 Schistocerca serialis cubense
TAAATAAATAAAAAAGCCGCATGGGGAATTATTAAAACAGAAACTAACTGTGATGAAAAAGTATACCAGACACCAATTCCAACTGATATTCTAAATGCGCATTTTGTCAGTGCTCAATAAGGTAACAGCATAATGGAGAATATGAGTAAGGCAGAGGCACTGCACTGCTGTCAGAATAAAACAGTAAGCAGACAGACAGCTTTCACTGGACTTGTGTAACTGAGAAGATGGTCAATGAATCAATAGCTAAGCTCAGTAATTCTAGAGCAGAGGATTACTATGGTCTCTCAAATTATGTTATTAAATATATCAGAAATGAAATTATAATGCTACTGACTAAATAATCAACAAAATTTTAAATGAAGGTAATTATCCAGAATGTTTAAAAATATCTGTAGTTACACCAGTACATAAGAAAGGAGATATAGCATCACCAGATAACTATCAATCAATATCAGTTATACCCATAATATCAAAAATAATAGAATACTGCATGCATAAACAGATGAGTCAATACTTTGAACATAATGATATTCTCATCTCCTCACAGTATAGTTTTGGTAGCAAAAATATACAATTTCTTTGAAAATAAAGATATTATCTGTGCAACACTGTTGGACCTCACGAAAGCTTTTGACAAGGTCTCCCACAGTATAAATTTGTGTCAGTAGTGAGTGGGATGTCCGGTATTGAAGATGTTTCTTCAGCCGATTGCCTCACATGGAAAAATCTTATCCCATGCTTATGCAATGTAGAAAATTGTTTGAATTTTTGTCGGGAATATGGACTTATACCAGATGACGAAAGGAGGGAGTGTGTAGACTGCAGTGGGGTGAAGTCTATAAAAGTTCGTAAGAAGATTTCAGATACTGAAATACCTTTACAATTTCACTGTGGAAAATGAATGGCTGTCAGGAGGAACACTTGGTTTGACTATTCCAAATTATGGATCCAGAGCAGCATAATTTCTTTGTCTTGCTGGATTAGGGACTACAATCTGCAAGCAACAGCATTGGATACTGTCTTACCTACTAACACTGTATGTGACTATTTTGAGTTTTGCAGAGAAGTGTGTTATATGATAGTGACAAATGACAGTGTATCGATTGGTGGACCGAATAAAGTTGTTGAAGTGGATGAATTGCACATATCAAAAAGGAAAAACAGAGAGGATGACCTTTAAAGAATGAAATCAAACATATTTGGGTATTTGGTGGTATAGAATGAGTGCTTTGTTGTAAGAGTGTTGTCCAGAGATAAGATAACTTTAGTCAGGTTGATAAAGCACTTTATACTGCCCAGTAATACAGTGAGTACAGATGGCTTTCGGTCCTACAAGACACTGAAAGCAGAAGGATTCAACCAAAAGTTTGTCAACCACTCTGTAGAGTTTGTCAATTTGGGTGACCCTAGTGTACACTTGCAGAACACCAAGCGCCTGTGTAAATTAGTGATATCTCCCATTAACAGAGAAGGGCATCCAGGAGAAAGAGATGAAATCTAATCGTTTCAGTATCTGTATTTCCATAACTTGCGATTGCAAGGAAAAGTTAATATATGTGACACTCTACCCATATTTGTGCATGACACTGGCAGTCTACCCAGGTTACAGCAAAAAGGGAATGCTTCCCCTAGCATACACATCAAATGGACTTTCTCATGATTAGGGACTACACCCTGCACATGAATGAGGACTACACACTTCAACGAGTGAGGTAAGTTATTTCCTTTGTAATTACAAATATTTAAGTAACTCTCTTTTTTTGTCATTGCTGTAGTGACCACTATAAACATGCTCATAATGTCCAAACAGTTGTATGATTGAATAACAATCGGATGTTTGATATCTATTGTTTGGGCCCCACAGCTTCCACAGCCAAACGTTCTTGGAAATTACCAAAATTTGTGACTTCTGAGCATGTGAATACAAAGTTCACTTGATGTTGCTAATTTAATGTTTTGTGATAAGTTTGGAGACTTCATTTTGATTTTAAGTTCTTCACAGGTACTGCACATATCTATTTGAGGTCTATTGAATCTGTAGCCAAAGTTTTTTTTTTTAAATAATTAATATGAAATGCATATTTCAGTTTAAGATTAGGATGTTCCTCACAAAATAATTCATGCATTTTTAAGTTTCAGCCTTGCATGCAAATACTGTATTTCTTTTCCCCCGTAAGGAGCTGTTTTTTTGACAGGAAAGTAGAAAATATCGTCCCGAATTTCAGTGCAGATTTCATGTGATACAGCATGTGCCTTCTTATTAAATCCTCTCTTGTCTTTTAGGCTTTTGCCTTTCACCACCAGCTTAGCATTCATGAATACATGCTTCTGTGCTATACCATGTAACCTGATGAATGCTTTCCTACATACCTGCAGACGCTCCTGATGTCAAATGACGAAGTATGTATATGCAGAAGTCACATACCACTTTTGATTGTTCCCCATTTTAATTAAAGGCCCTAAGTCTTTGCCATTTAATGAGATGCCATTCAGTCAGTCTCTGTAGGTGGATATCCCACCCATATTTTGTTTCATACTTGTAAAAAGTATTAAATATCTCCAGCTTCTCTTCTTCTCACAATTTATTGAAGCACTGACATTTGCACCGAAAACAAACAGACAAGTTACCTAGGTAAAATCATTATCAGTCATCAGTTAAGTAATCATAACTTCAGTATCAATAATCATTCAAATATCTTTTACTTTTCTGAGGAACTGCCTTTCCTGCAAAGCTTGTATATGCAGCACCCTAAATCCTTGATTGCTTTACTTTATTCCTTGCATAATTTTCTTCTTTGCATTGTCATTTCTTTCCTGCCGTAACTTCATTATCCATAACTTCGTGAACACATCACGAAAATGATATGCACAGCATAACAACCACAGAGGATGTATTGTCAACAATGCTCAATATCTATGCAAACAAAACAAAAAAGTGCGTCAGTTTTGACATGTGCACCATAGCAGCATATCTGCTGCTGGTAGACGTTCCGTGTTGAAATGCACTAATTGCAGGACTAAGTTCCTTTCAATATGGAGTGACTAATCTGATGGCCTTGTTAATGGCATTTGCAATGACAGAGCGTCATTCCTTTCAACACCAAAACATGCATCTTTCTTATTAGAACACAAAATAATGCTAAATCAAATTTGTCAAAAATGTGGACTTTCTGCCTGTCAACAACAAGCGATTCATTTCTAAAGTACTCAACAAAGATGGAACTGAAGGTGTGGCCAAACTGGGTGGTCTTAGAGGAACCCTTTCTATTTTATTAAACACACATTTCATATTTTAACGCTGGACCTGCCCCACCTCCCTGCTTCCCCCCCCCCCCCCCCCGCCACACCCCACCCCCCCATCCCCCTGCCCCCCTGCCCCCTCCCCCGTCCCCAAGTTCACCACACAGGAGGGCACAAAACAGCGTAAACACACTTTGCTGCTTCAGATGATGTTCAAATATCATTGAATGGTTTTGAACAGTCCTTGATAGTATCACCCTATATAGAAGAGTAAAAACTGCAGCCATGCTACACTACAAAAGCATAAGATAGTATTCAGTGGGGTTTGCAGCCCCACGATTTCTGTAGAGAAGGATTGAATTTTCTGGGTGGTGTCAGCAGTGTTGAAGGTTGTCAAGAACATTGTCCTGTTACATATCACACTGAAAACTTTCATTGTTGATCGTGAAATGTGTGTAAATGAACATCACAAGGGAAGGGGTGGTTTCATTGACACCCTTTAGGCAACCATCTGGGTCCTTTTCCTGTCAGTTCGGAGTGGTGGTGTATCTGAAACGTTTTTCATAGCCCCCCACCGCCCATAAGATCAGTGGGCATCATGGTTCTGATCTCCATCACAGAGATGACAGGAGAAGGTGTGAGATGCAGTTAAGTGGGGGGTAGGGGGGGAGGGGGAGGGGCTGAAGACCTTCCCATCATGTGACATGTCCACAGTGGTGTTGGTCAGAATTTTTGTGAAATTTGATGACAAGGTGACCTCATTAACCTACTTTACACATTACATGAAATGAATGTTGTTCTCTTTCCCCCCCCCCCCCCCCCCCCCTCCCTCCAATACCCATCCCAACACCTTGCTGTTCGAAGTATTGTCAAGTCCAAAGGTAGTATTGCAGTGTGACATACTTTTGCAGCATTACAGAGAAAGTTTGAAGGGACTTTGAGGCAAATTTCAGACATTTGCATTGCAATGGGGGAAAATGAAAGGACTGTAGAAAAAGGACCCTTTAATTCTTTTGCACAGTGTATTATTCTGTCCCTTCTTAGTGCCTTTTTCACAAAATGCAAACTGCTTATAGTTCCTCAGAATGGCTTTAGAAAAGGGCCAAGCACAACCACAGTAGTCACAAGTTCTTCTGTGAAGCATACTGTTGATTGGGCCAGAAGATGTAAACTACATTTATATTCTTGTAATTGACAAAAGCAATCAACATAGATAACCTTTGGTTACAGTATTCCTAGAAACACTGTAGTCATATTGTATCAGGTATCCTTTCATGTGTCTTATAGCAACATCACTTTATCATAACCAATACAAACCAATTAAATGAAAACAATGTAAAATTTCAATCTGCCAGTGAAAAAGTAGTACCTAAGGGCTCAATTCTTGATTCCTATTTTTCCACATATATATGAATAACAATGCACAACTGCTTAAACCTCATATTATAAGCTATGCAGATGACATCTCAATCTTATTCTAAGATACTATATTGCACTGAGCTAGAAGCTTTTGCTACTAGTGTGGTAACAGATTTAACAAAATATTTCAATGATCTAGGCCTCAAGGTGAAAGTCACCAAATCTCAATTATTATTGGAAGGCAAACTACATTAGCTTTGTATGTGGAAAAGTTAGTAGTAGCTTATATCTCCTTAGCCAGCTCAAATGATAGAGACTAAAAAAACATTAAAAAATACTGTGAAATAATTTACTTGTTTCTTAACTATGGGATTGAATTATGGTGCTGTGCAGCTGATGTCTACTTAAAAAGAATATTTTTCTTACAGAAACAAGCAATGAAACTACCACATGGAGGTAGCCCACAGAGGGTCATTTTGTGAGGTGTTTGTACAGGACAAATGCTTAATAATACATTCTTTGTGCATATTTAATTTACTTATATTTAGCATGAGTTAGCAAACTGAGGGTAGCTCTTGCATACTACTTCATACGCAATGGTAAGGAGAGGTGGGCTACAGAGTGGTGCAGCAGCTTTTATCGTAAGGAAGCTAGACGGAAGCAGAACTGATTAGTGAGCATGTACATACAGTAAACAGAAGTTTTACTTACTTAAGTTGTAGCTTCCTCTGAGCATTGCAAAGAAACTTTACAAAAGAATAAACAGCAATAAAGTCCAGCTGTTACAAGAAGCAACTAAAGAGCTTCATGCAGTATGAGGCTCTCACTACTAATGCACAATCAAACTGCTGAAAGCTGACTAAGGCTGAAGACTGTTGAAGACTGTGATTGAGACTGCTCATCTAGCTGCTACCGGCCATTTCATATTTCAGTGTTAGAGGGCACCCTTACTCAGAACCACTGAAGGTGTGGCTCGGTGGGTGTGCATCATGGAATCTGCCATGTTACCATGCAACAACAATCAGCATCTGTCTCAAATGTGCATTTCTGTTGCCCGTTGTGAGGTACTAGTGTGTCTGGTATTGATCTATGATACTGTACCCCTCATCCCTTACCCCCCACTCCCCCAACTCCAAGCCTACTTACCATCATTGTGTAATGTGGATTTGCAAACAAGGACAAGGTGGAGGGCTAAATGCAGTGGCAAAAAAGGAGACAGTAAAAGTGCAGACTTTGCCCAGGTGCTCAAGGTTTGAGTCATCCATAGAACTTCTGAGATGGGGCTGACTGAAATTTGGCACAGGATGGCACTGAAAAGTAAACTGCTCAATTTGTGCATCCACAACGTGCCAGGCACAATGATAACACGCCAGCTGCATGGTGCAAATGACACTCCAGTGTCCATTGTGTAGTAAACAAAGCACATCAGACTGGAGAGCCTGAGGAACCATAACACATGACTCACCATTATTGTTGTGAAGCAAAATGACTCCTTGGTGAACTGCACCCAAAAACCTGGGCCGAGGGCACATACCTACATCCAATGGCAGTGCAGCGAACAAGGACGGAGGCATCTGACAATTGCAGTGGGATCAGAAATGGCCTGTGGGACAGCCACCAGGAAGATGGGTTCCTCTCAGGATAACATTGGCTTTCAAGACAGCAATGACTGTGGAAGGACTTTGAGACTTCCATGGGCCCCATAACCAGTGTCAACAATGCATCCTCCCCTCCCCCCCCCCCCTTCCACAAGAGCTGGATGCAGCAAGGGTTGCTTCATCCAGGCAGGCACAGAATCTGAAAGCACAAAACCTGTGGCTGGATCACACAATTCACATGGACAAATTTGATTCTGGTGCCTTCTCAGTAATCCTCTAAGTCCCTGCAGTAAAATCTCTTCCTTCGGAACAAATCATTATTGTGATAATTTGTGTGACTGGGCAGAGTGGGCACTGTCCACCAAGGTGGGTGCAGCAACTGAAACAAACTGTTGTTGCACCATCGATGTAACAACTCTGCCGTCAATGGCTGGCCACAGGGCTGGTAGCAGTAGGAAGACAAGAAGAGCTAGAGCTTGATACCAAGTGTGGGAGGCAAGGAGTTTGCCCATATGTTGCTTAATGTTCATGCAGAGCATTCAGCTTCACCATTGGACTGCTGGTGGAACTTTGCACTTGTGATGATGACGCTGGAGTCATGAAAAACTGTTCAAACTCAGCAGCAACAACTTGAGATCTGTTGTCAGTCACAATCACTTCAGGCTATCCCTCAAGGCAAAAAATTGATGACAAGGCCTGGATTGTGGAATGAGCCATAGTAGATTGCATAGGAACCATGAAGGGAAATTTGCTGAAAGTGATAACGATGATGAGCCAATGCATATTCCAGCAACAGCCCACAAAATCCAAGTTTTGACTTTGCCAAGCTGCTCAAGGTTTGGGTCATTCAAAGAAGTGCACAGATGGGACTGAATGAAGTTTGGCACAGTATTGGCACTGAAAAGTTTGGTAAACCACAAGGGCAGGTGCCAATGAGTAAAAGACTGGCAAACCACAGGGCTATGAATCTATCTGGCTGAATGCAGCCACCCAGTGTGAATGTAGTGCAACAGAATCCACAAATTGAGATCTGCTGCTGTGGCCTGGGTAATTTTCTAGTAGTTAAGTGGAAAGCTATCCAAAAACTCTGTGTCTTGTGAATCAATGTAGCAACAAGAAGCAGAGGACTTGTCGAATATTGAATGTGGGCCAACAGGGAGACGGGAAAGAGCATCTGCATTGGCATGTTCAGAAGTGGGAGAATACACAACCCCATATTGGTAATTTGACAATCTATAAACAGTCACTCTGGCTTTGGCCAAGAAATAAGAATGCTCGTATATGATGTGCTGCGATGTGTTCATTGAACTGTGTGAGTTATTCATTCCAGTCTTCCTTCATCTCCTCAAGCTCATGAAATGGTGACAAACATGCAGGCAGTGTGGGCAGTGGCACCACCATTGGTTCTGGCATCACTTTTGAAGCCATTTGCACCATCATGGAGCGATTCATCACTTCAAGCAGTTGCACCATTTGTTGACTCTGACACTGAATAACCTGAGTTAGATCAATCGCAGGTGGTTCAGCAGGCAATTGCAGCATGGTAGTCATTTGGAGTTAAGCAGTGTACAATGATGTGAAAAGCAATACAAAACAGCAAAGAAAAAATGGGGTGCAAAAGCAGCAACCTTGGAACCTAGAACATGCAAAGCAAATCAACCTCAGGGGACACAGAATACAAGTCCACCACTGAGAAAAAAAAGAAAAGAAAAAAGAAAAAAAAGGTGAGAGTAAAGTAAGAAGTCAATGAGACTTGAAGACTGCCACACATGGAAATGAAAACTATTGTGTACTGCTTCATGCACAATGGTAAGGAGAGGTGAACCACAGAGTGGTGCAGCAGTTGTCATCATGGAGTAGGTGGACAGGAGCAGAACTGATAAACATGTAAATACAGTAACAGAAGTTTTACTTAACTTGTAGCATTGTCAAGAAACCATTCAGAAGAACAAAGAGCAATAAAGTCCAGCTATTACAAGAAGCAACAAAATAGCATCATAAGTGTGAGTGTCCCATTACTATTGCATGAACAAATTGTCAAAGGATGCGGAAGGCTGAAGACTGTCAAAGACTGTGACAGAGACTGGGCATGTAGCTGGTGCCGGTCATCCAATATCACAGTGCAGATGGCACCCACAGCTGGAGCCAGTAAAGGTGTGGCTCAGTGGGCATGCATATCATTCCTAAACTAAGACATATGTGAATTAGATATAAAGTGCAGCAGTTGCAATATGTAACATAATTTGTAAATGTGATTATTGTCATACTTGCCATGTCCTTGGCTGTAGCCTTTGCCATGACCACTGTTTACACATTGAGGTGACTTTGCCATTTTCCTTTTAAGGTAAGAGGAGTGCAGTGTATGGCTGGTGTCTGATGACTGACCACATACACTAAACAGCATTGTCTTCTTGGTTGCCACTCTATGAGATGTCTGCAGCTGATGCAGCTTCACTGCACTACGACAACCACCTTGGTAATGAGGGTGCTATGATCACAGGATGCAGCCATCACTACCTCACATCTGTAACGCCATGTGATGCCAACCACTTCTGGATCCTCATACACCTGGCAGCCTTCATAGGACTGCTGCCTGCAGCTCTCCAGTAGTCTGATACTGAGTCTGAAACTAAGTCTGAAAATGACTGTGAATCCAAGTAACACACAGCAAGTCTCTGATATCGCACACCAGAATATGGACTACATCAGTTTAATCCCTGATTGGGACAGCAACAAATTCCAACTGTCCTGAGGCAATGCAACCTATGGTGACAAACTGTGTGCTTTCTCTCACACCTTCCCGGAATTTTGTTAATAAAGTGATATTCCTTCTATCAAACCAGGATGATCTCTTACATTTCTGTCATTGATAATCTGTTTTCTGTTACTCATTCTTGTTTTTTTTTCTTATACAAATAAACTTCTATTGCGCATTGCTACATGGGCACCATCTTGTTTCCTTTGTGCACCATCCCACAATGGGATACTTTACTTAGCAATGTTGGTAAAATTTTCATCACTCCTGTGTCTTCTGAACTTTGTTCCAGTACCTGTGCCCAACCAGTATTTGTATGCTTCCACACATGCTTAATCAATATTCTTCCTGTCTCTTTTTGCTTCTTCTGCACCAGAACTTTTGATTCAGCAGCTTGTCCAGTTGTGGGGTCAGCAGTTGCTTCATCTGAAATGGGAAACAACCCACTTGTTCCAATGCTTCTTGGGGATGACACCCCCATGTACTACTGCCAGGTCAAAACAGCTAAGTTTCATGCTCAGCACTTCCTACATACCAAAGAGCTCCCCTGGTGGTGCCTCACCCAACCTGATGCCCTCTTGGTGCAGGTTGACATGCCCACTACTGTCACTTCCTTCTGACTTCAACACATCGTTCAATCCTTGGTCCACCTTCCTGGCTCCACTGGACCTTCTCATAAGCAATTCCACTCTTCCCAGTGCTGCTCTCCTGGTTGCCTCAGGCCCCTTGTCCACAGCCCCAAGCCACCAACCCCTGACGCCCTGGCTCCTGCCCCTATGCCCTCATCCTCTTATGCACTAGTATCCTGCAATGCTACCTTGGACTTATCCCACACAGTACTTCTGGTTCCTACACCACTCTGGTGCCTCCTTACATGTCTCCTCCGTCTGCCCTTGTGCCTCCTGAAGCAATGATGCTCTGTCTACACTGGCACCTCCCTATGCAGTGCATCAGTGTGCTCCAGCACTTTCATTGCAGTTGGGCTTCTACCCGATGTGGTGCGTCCACCCTATGTGATGCCTCCATCCAGCGTGACACCTCCTCAACACAGCACATCACTGCCACCTCTGGTGCCCCCAACTCTAGCACTGCAGATGGCCTGTTCAACATCCCTCTCCATCCAGCTGCTCTTGTTCCTCCGGTGCCCTCAGCGTCCATCAATTCCATGGTCTTTGTTGCTCCTAATGCTGCTACCATAGCTCATATTTCTCCTAATTTTACAGCTCCAGGTCTGTGTACTTGTAGCAGTAGGGCAGTATGATCACAGGACACAGCCATCACTATCATCCGTGAAGCAATGTGACATCAGCCACTTACTGGCATCCACATGCTGGGCAGCTTTTATAGGACCACCATCACTCCACCTTAGGTGGGGCCATGCATCACACACCTTGCTGCCCCACACCAAGCGCTTCACATTGCCTGCTCCAGTGCTGCAGACACACTCACTGTTGGTACCAGTGGCGGGAGCATAAGGTGCTTCCACGTATTCTGTGCTGGCTGCGAGCCTGCTTGTGCCTTCCATATGTATTGATGGCCCCTTGCCATACATCTTCCTGCCTGTGCCCATGTTCCACTCACATCCTCAGCTTTCTGTTTCCATCCTCAGACATTCTCTTTATGCAACAGTTTTCTAGACAACAGGCACCTTTGAGGTGCACCATGTACCCTCATTTAAGTGTCATTCTGCACCTTTCAGCCTGGTCATGGGCCCAGCCATCCCCTCTGTCCTTCCAGATCATCTCTTCTCAGCAGAGGACTGACCTCTTCTCTTTGCCAATTTCCCTTTGCTCAAGTCTGCTTCTCCCAGTAAGCTGAAAAATCTTCTCTGTGGGATAGAGGAGTGCCGTGTCCTTGGTTATCACCTCCACCATAGTCACTGTCTACAATTGAGATGGTTTCCCCACCTCCCTCCAAAGGGAAGAGGAATGCCGTGTCCTTACCTGTCACCTCTGTCACAGACACTGTATGCACATTGAGATGGCATTGCCATCTCCCTCTGAAGAGAAAGGAAGTGCAGTGTATGGCCACACAGCATTGTCCTGTGGGTTGCTACACACAGCATTGTCCTGTGGGTTGCTACATTGCCAGATGCCTGGAGCTGACACAGCTTCACTACACTGTGACATCTGCTGTGGTAATGAGGGCAGTATGATCACTGAACACAGCCAGCACTATCATGTGTCCATGAAGCAATTTGACACCAACCACTTACTGGTATCCATGTGGTGGGCAGCCATTATAGGACCACTGCCTGCAGCTCTCTGGCAACCTGGCAATTGGCTGCCATATCTGTAGCTGAATCTGAAAATGACCATGAAACTGAGTGGCATACAACAAGTTTTTGATATTATGTACCAGGATCAGTAATTATCCCAGTGCAGGTGTTGGTTGTGACAGCAACCAATTCTGACCACATCTATGGCAGTGTAACCTATGATGACAGACTGTGTGCTTTTTCTTGCACCTTTCTGGGACTGTGTTGATAAAGTGACATTTCTTCTGCCAGATCAGGACAATCTCTACAATTTCTGTTATTGGGCATCTGTTTTCAGCTGTTCATTCCTCCACCAGTACAACTGACAACTGCTAGATGATCACTGGTACATGTTGATGTGCCATAATTTGTCTCCTCATGGCATCCCACACATACTTCAAGGGATTTAAGTTGGGGAAATAGGGAGGTCAGTCTATTTGCCAAATATTCTTTTGTTCCAAGAGCTCCTCCACCAAATCTGTGAAAATAGTAAATTCGCCATCCAATGCTATTGCTAAACTATACTTTTATCCTCATGTGTGTCTTTTCATGGCTGTTTTTGGCTCTGACTTCATTTTTATGGATGAGAATGCATGACCATATCAGACAGTGCAGGTGGAGAGACCTCTTGGACAAGAGAATGTTTGGTGAATGGACTGGTCTGCCTGTTCCCCCAACTTAAATCCCATCAAACACATGTGCAATGCACTGGGGAGATGTAGTGCAACACATCCACATCCTCCAACAACCATCCAGCAGTTGTCAACAGCAGTGGAGGAGAAATGGAATGTCCTATCACAGGAACTTCTAACCAATCTTGTGGCCAGCATGGGAGCTTGTTTCAGGGCATGCATTGCCACCCATGGTGATAATACAGCCTAATAAGAACCATGCCTCACCCTTTGTAATGTCCAGTGGACCATCATAAATCTTAGTGACTTCGGTGCAAAGTTTCATTTCTCTTCATCTCATTGAGTATTTCTTTCATTACCTTCTGTTCTAAACTGTAGCAGCCCTTTCCGTGTATGATCCAAGTTTCATTGAGCTATATTACTTGGCAGTGACACCTCACGTGAAAGTTACTTTCATCCTTAAGTTTTGCACAGCAGCTTATATTATCATATGCAGTTTGTGTGAGTATACATACAAAATAAGGGAAGGCAACCAATCACTTGCAGCAGATTGATGTGTGGAGCATAGAAACACATAATAGAAAACAGTTTTCACACTAGATTCCAAGATCTTGCTCTTTTTCTACTAAAAGTACATACATTCACACACACAACCACATAGACCCACATGCATACACTTGTGCAGCCTTGGTGAGATTTATTACTGGTTATTGATTATTGAAAGCAGCTGCATGAGCTGACGGAGGTGGGGTTCATGTAGCAAGGGATACATGAAACAAGGTGGGGTTAGTGACATAGACTGAGGCAGGTCTTTCGACAGATGACTCAGTGCCTGCTAAACAAGATGAAATGAGTTCAGAGGGCAGAATATATGAAAGACATAGAGTAAGGGGGAGAAGGGAAGGAGGGAAAATAAGGGAGGAAGATGGTAATGAAGAAAGAGAGACAGAGGAGTGAGAGAGAAAGGGGGTGGGTATGGGTAGAAATGAAGGGAGAGAAAAGGAGAGAGAGAGAGAATTTCCACAAGGAGCAGAGGAACAGTGATGGGAGAAAGCAGTACATGATCTGGATGAGGAAGGAGTTCATACACGGAAAGGGCTGCTACAGTTTAGAACAGAAGGTAATGAAAGAAATACTCAATGAGATGAAGAGAAATGAAACTTTGCACCGAAGTCACTAAGATTTATGATGGTCCACTGGACATTACAAAGGGTGAGACATGGTTCTTATTAGGCTGTATTATCACCATGTCTGGATGGTTAAGTAAGCAGTTTGCCACAGTTTAGTGGTGACCATACTTGTGAAGAGACAGTTGGTTATTTGTCATGCCCACATAGAATGCTGTGCAGTAATTGCAGCATAGCTGATATATAACATGGCTGCTTTCACACCTAGACTTGCCTTTTATAGGGTAGGATATGCCTGTAACAGAACTGCGGTAGGAATTGGCAAATGGGTGTAAGGGACACGTCTTGCACCTGGGACAACCACAAGGAAATGACCTAAGGTGTGTAGGAATGGGAGGAGGATTAGAACAGGGCAGAAGGAAGAAGGAAAAAGGTAAGGTGAAGCCACTGGAAATATGTTAGCAGAGATCAGAGATTTAGACCAGGGGGACTGTGAGAGTGTGGGGTATACTAGAGAGACAATTCCCATCTGTGTAGTTCAGAGGAACTAGTGCTGCGCAGGAGTATCCAAACGATCCACAAAGTGAAGCAGCTGTTGAAGTCATTTGTGTTGTGGTGTGCATCATGCTTGGCAACTGGATGGTTAAGTAAGCAGTTTGACACAGTTTAGTGGTGACCATACTTGTGAAGAGACAGTTGGTTATTTGTCATGCCCACATAGAATGCTGTGCAGTAATTGCAGCATAGCTGATATATAACATGGCTGCTTTCACACCTAGACTTGCCTTTTATAGGGTAGGATATGCCTGTAACAGGACTGCAGTAGGAATTGGCAAATGGGTGTAAGGGACACGTCTTGCACCTGGGACAACCACAAGGAAATGACCTAAGGTGTGTAGGAATGGGAGGAGGATTAGAACAGGGGTGAACAAAAATTCTGCGTAGGTTGGGTGTATGGTAGATCATTAATTTGGGTGATGTGAGTTGAATATTGAGCAGGATATCCATTACCTCAGGCCAAGGTGAGAGGCAGTTGAAACCTTGGTGAAGGTTGTGGTTGAGCTTTTCAAGAACAGGATGATACTGGGTGATCAGAGGGATGCTGGCTGGCAGCTGGTTCACAGGTTTAATGGAGTCAGCAGAAGAGACAACATGGGAGACCTGTTTATGGATGACCTAAGTAGAATATTGCCTGTCAATAAAGGTTCTGGCAATGTTCTCAGTATATTTTGAGAACTCCTGCTTCCACTACAGATGCAGTGTCCATAGGTGTTGACACTGTAAGGAAGAGACTTTTTAACATAGAATGGGTGAGAGCTGTCAAAGTTTAATTAATGTTGGTGGATGACATGCTTGATATGAACAGAAGTACGTATTCATGGAGCCATGTGAGAGATGGAAATTGACATCTAGGAATGTGGCTCATTTAGTTGAGAAGGATGAGGTGAAATGGATTTAAGAGCAAATGTTAGGGTTATGGAGGGTACAACAAAGGTTGTCCTTGCCATGAGTCCACATCATGAAAATGTTATGAATAAATCTGAACCATACAAGAGGCTCTAGGTGTTGACTGGAAGGGAAGGATTCCTCCAGATGACCACCCATAAATAAGATGGCATAGGATGGTGCCATGCGAGTATGCACACAATATCACAGATTTGTTTATTTATTTGGCCTACAAAAAAGAAGTTATTGTGGGTCAGGAGAGCTAGGCTAGTTGAATGAAGAAAGAAGTGGTGGGTTTTGTATAAGGAGAAGCTTGAGAAATGTAGTGTTCTACTCTCTGAACTCCTTTCATCTTTTTTGCAGGCACTGAGTCATCTGTTAAAAGGCCTGTCTCACTCTGCCCTACTAGTCCATCCTTGCCTTGTGCACCCTTCTCTACCCCTCTTCACCACCATTAGCCCAGACAACTGGTTTCAATAACTGAAAAACAATAATCAATCTTGCCATGGTCACAGCAGTGTATGTTTGTGCATCTATGTGTTAGTATGTGTGAATGTGTGTACCTTCACCAGAAAAAAGAGCATGAGCTTGAAAGCTAGTTTGAATACTGTCTTCTGTTACATGTTTCTGTGCTCCAATGATTGGACCACTATAGGTAAGTGGTTGGCATTTCCTTATAGTATATACTGATCAAACCAGGAATTTCCATTATTGTTTTACGAGTGTATGTTATCTATTAAGCAGTGTCTGAATGTAAAGCATTAAAGTCACATAAGAATTTTTGTTTTGCACAGATATGTTTTTTATTTTGCTTACTATGAACTAGCTTAATTTAATGTTACATCAAAGTGAATCACACAACAGTGGTGCTACTACTTGTTCTCTAACATAAACCAGTGATGAAAAATATAAAAACTGTCTTCACAGTTTCTCACAGTTAACATGAATTTAGCTGGTTATATAAGTATGGACTGTGTATAGCACTAGACTGCAAGAAAATTTACAGTCTTTTACTAAATTTAGACTGGCCACCATTAACTTGAGTATATTTTCAAAGTTCTGCACTGCGTGTTTAATTTTTTTTTATTAAATCATTTCCTGCTGCACATAAATTTTCTGAATTTCAGTTAATTCTTTTGTCCAAACTGATTTGGTTGTGACTGTGACACTCAGAGAGATTGTAAATATGCCTTTTTATTGCTGTGGGTGCTGCCAAAGATGCATTTACATGAAGCTATCACCTCTGTAACTGATGCAATATATTGCTGGACCAATCTGCCATTATTGAGATGGGCTGTGGAAATGGCAGCATCTCCAGTTACGATTTATTAAATTCTTTGAAAATTGATACAGCTAAGATTTACATTCCAAAGGATAGTTCAGCACGCATTAAACACCTTGAATAAGCCTTGTAAGGCTTTGTAATTGATCTTGTAAAAACACAAATGTGAATTACAACAATGAACATCTGCACTATTTATTACATGTATTTGCCTAGAAGGTTGCACTTCACTTTCCATAATGTCTGCACTGTGACCCTACAATAATGAAGCCAGATCTAATTTGTCTAACTAACATAAAATTCCATGTCACAGGCACTTATCCTAAATGCAGTTCATTCAGTTACCACAGTCTGTCTGCATGACACAGATTACACACATCTTCCACTTTGATGACAAAATTTTTCTTGTGGCTGCCCTCATAATTACACTCCTCTTTCACCTTTCCTGCTCACACGTTTTCAAACAGAGCCAAATAGTTCCCAAAATTCTTCAAACATGAAGTAGTTGTCATCCCCATTAAACACTTCTCAGTTTCTTCTTGTTTTCTTTTATTGAAATCTTCTTCTTCAGATTGGCTCTTAGCTTCTTCTCCCATCTGTTGATGCACTTTTCTTCTTTCTTGATGTACCTCCACAGTTTTTACATAATTTCTAAATATACAGTGTCTCAGCTTACAGTTCATCACCATGAATCAACATGATGGCATTACCATTAATGGTAAAATTCTTCATCACGTTGGCAAGTTCGCAAAATAAATTCACTTTAAGTTCTTCTCATTTCCTTTTGCAGTCTTCTCAACACCCAATAATCCCAACATTGCTTCAAAATATTCCTTCCTATCATTCCTCCACCAATGTACCACCATCCTCTGCTCACCATCAGCTCAGTATCAATTGACATCCTTCTCCCTACCTCAATTACAAAATACAGATATTAACATTGATCTAATGGGCATAACATTTGATTACATATATCATAAAATTTACATCCATTCTACACAAAAGTACTCTGAAAGTGATACATCCATTATATATTATAGAAATGGATGTACGCATGTATGATGCACACCTTCTCAGTTTCAACCAAATTTGCCAAACACATCACTGTCTGGAAAGAACCACTGTGGTGTAAGAATCATCTACCTCTCAAAGGAGTTGGGCTGGAGGAGGAAAGGAAGTGTAGCTCATGATACACAAATAGCCTCATGTTTATTTATCCACTGTAATGCAGTGTGAGACACTGCACTGACAATCAACAGCTATATTCAATTAAGAATAAACTTATAACTCGTAACTGATCATCAGTGCAGTGTTTTGCACGCTGTAACAAGACAATATTGGAAAAAAAACAGTATCTCACACTGTCTGGGAATTACAGTAATGTAGTGTTAACACAAGGCAGTGAAGATATCAGGACAAATGGAGATTTGGACCACTCCCCAAGGTGTAATCAGATACCTGAAGTGTTTAACCCAACTGCACATGATAAGCAGGAAATTCAGGTTTGAGTCCAGGTCAGGCACAAATTTTCATTCATTCTGAAATATTCTGCAGCTGATGCAAAAACATAATTGTGATTTGGAAGTTCATTCATAATTATATTCATATGGTACATGAGAATGAGAGTACTTTGTGACTTGCAACAAACTTTATACTTTATTTCAAACCTTTGCAAGAGTTTCTCTTGCTGACACCCCCCACAAAATGATGAAAAGAAAATTTATAACTTACTACAGTTTTGCTGTTCATACAGCTGTTCATACATCCCCCCCATGAACCATGGACCCTGCCGTTGGGAGGGGGGGGGGGGGGGAGACTTACGTGCCTCAATGATACAGATAGCCATACCGTAGGTGCAACCACAACGGAGGGGCACCTGTTGAGAAGCCTGACAAACATTTGGTTCCTGAAGAGGGGCAGCAGCCTTTTCAGTAATTGCAGGGGCAACAGTCTGGATGATTGATTGGTCAGGCCCTGTAACACTAACCAAAACGGCCTTGCTGTTGTGGTACTCCGAACAGCTGAAAGCAAGGGGGAACTACAGCTGTCATTTTTCCTAAGGGCATGCAGCTTTACTGTATGATTAAATGATGATGGCGTCCTCTTGGTTAAAATATTCCGGAGGTAAAACAGTCCCCCATTCAGATCTCCGGGCGGGGACTACTCAAGAGGACATCGTTATCAGGAGAAAGAAAACTGGCATTCTACGGATCGGAGCATGGAATGTCAGATCCCTTAATCAGGCAGGTAGGTTAGAAAATTTAAAAAGGGAAATGGATAGGTTAAAGTTAGATATAGTGGGAATTAGTGAAGTTCGGTGGCAGGAGGAACAAGATTTTTGGTCAGGTGAATACAGGGTTATAAATACAAAGTCAAATAGGGGTAATGCAGGAGTAGGTTTAATAATGAATAAAAAAATAGGGGTGTGCATAAGCTACTACAAACAGCATAGTGAACGCATTATTGTGGCCAAGATAGACATGAAGCCCACACCTACTACAGTAGTACAAGTTTATATGCCAACTAGCTCTGCAGATGATGAAGAAATTGATGAAATGTATGATGAGATAAAAGAAATTATTCAGGTAGTGAAGGGAGATGAAAATTTAATAGTCATGGGTGACTGGAATTTGAGAGTAGGAAAAGGAAGAGAAGGAAACATATTAGGTGAATATAGATTGGGGCTAAGAAATGAAAGAGGTAGCCGCCTGGTAGAGTTTTGCACAGAGCATAACTTAATCATAGCTAACACTTGGTTCAAGAATCATGAAAGAAGGTTGTATACATGGAAGAATCCTGGGGATACTAGAAGGTATCAGATAGATTATATAATGGTAAGACAGAGATTTAGGAACCAGGTTTTAAATTGTAAGACATTTCCAGGGGCAGATGTGGACTCTGACCACAATATATTGGTTATGAACCGTAGATTAAAACTGAAGAAACTGCAAAAAGGTGGGAATTCAAGGAGATGGGACCTGGATAAACTGAAAGAACCAAAGGTTGTATGGAGTTTCAGGGAGAGCATTAAAGAATAATTGACAGGAATGTGGGAAAACAATACAGTAGAAGAAGAATGGATAGCTTTGAGGGATGAGATAATGAAGGCAGCAGAGGAGCAAATAGGTAAAAAGATAAGGGCTAGTAGAAATCCATGGGTAACAGAAGAGATACTGAATTTAATTGATGAAAGGAGAAAATACAAAAATGCAGTAAATGAAGCAGGCAAAAAAGAATACAAACGTCTCAAAAATGAGATCGACAGGAAGTGCGAAATGGCTAAGCAGGGATGGCTAGAGGACCAATGTAAGGATGTAGAGGCTTATCTCATGAGGGGTAGGATAAATACTGCCTACAGGAAAATTAAAGAGACCTTTGGAGAAAAGAGAACCACTTGCATGAATATCAAGAGCTCAGATACAAACCCAGTTCTAAGCAAAGAAGGGAAAGCAGAAAGGTGGAAGGAGTATATAGAGGGTCTATACAAGGGCGATGTACTTGAAGACAATATTATGGAAATGGAAGAGGAAATGGGAGATACGATACTGCATGAAGAGTTCGACAGAGCCCTGAAAGACCTAAGTTGAAACAAGGTCCCGGGAGTAGGTAACATTCCACTAAATCTACTGATAGCCTTGGGAGAGCCAGTCCTGACAAAACTCTGCCGTCTGGTGAGCAAGGTGTATGAGACAGGCGAAATTCCCTCAGACTTCAAGAAGAATATAATAATTCCAATCCCAAAGACAGCAGGTGTTGATAGATGTGAAAATTACTGAACTATCAGTTTAATAAGTCACAGCTGCAAAATTCTATCGCGAATTTTTTACAGACAAATGGAAAAACTGGTAGAAGCCGACCTGGGGGAAGATCAGTTTGGATTCCGTAGAAATGTTGGAACATGTGACGCAATACTGACCCTACGACTTATCTTAGAAGAAAGATTAAGGAAAGGCAAACCTACATTTCTAGCATTTGTAGACTTAGAGAAAGCTTTTGACAATGTTCACTGGAATACTCTCTTTCAGATTCTAAAGGTGGCAGGGGTAAAATACAGGGAGCGAAAGGCTATTTACAATTTGTACAGAAATCAGATGGCAGTTATAAGAATCGAGGGACATCAAAGGGAAGCATTGGTCGGGAAGGGAGTGAGACAGGGTTGTAGCCTCTCCCCGATTCTATTCAAAGTGTATATTGAGCAAGCAGTAAAGGAAACAAAAGAAAAGTTCGGAGTAGGTATTAAAATCCATGGAGAAGAAATAAAAACTTTGAGGTTCGCTGATGACATTGTAATTCTGTCAGAGACAGCAAAGGACTTGGAAGAGCAGTTGAATGGAATAGACAGTGTCTTGAAAGGAGGATATAAGATGAACATCAACAAAGGGCAAAATGAGGATCATGGAATGTAGTCGAATTAAGTCGGGTGATGCTGAGGGAATTAGATTAGGGAATGAGACACTTAAAGTAGTAAAGGAGTTTTGCTATTTGAGGAGCAAAATAACTGATGATGGTCGAAGTAGAGAGGATATAAAATGTAGACTGGCAATGGCAAGGAAAGCGTTTCTGAAGAAGAGAAATTTGTTAACATCGAGTATTGATTTAAGTGTCAGGAAGTTGTTTCTGAAAGTATTTGTATGGAGTGTAGCCATGAATGGAAGTGGAACATGGATGATAAATAGTTTAGACAAGAAAAGAATAGAAGCTTTCGAAATGTGGTGCCACAGAAGAATGCTGAAGATTAGAAGGGTAGATCACATAACTAATGAGGAGGTATTGAATAGAATTTTGGGAGAAGAGGAGTTTGTGGCACAACTTGACTAGAAGAAGGGATCAGTTGGTAGGATTTGTTCTGAGGCATCAAGGGATCATCAATTTAGTACTGGAGGGCAGCGTGGAGGGTAAATATGGTAGAGGGAGACCAAGAGATGAATACACTAAGCAGATTCAGAAGGATGTAGGCTGCAGTAGGTACTGGGAGATGAAGAAGCTTGCACAGGATAGAGTAGCATGGAGAGCTGCATCAAACCAGTCTCAGGACTGAAGACCACAACACCAACGCAGTAAAACCTTCTGTATTAGGCATGACTGTTTAAACTATTACTTATTTACTGTCAACTTCATTAGCAAAACATTTTGCAGAAGTTTTTCACTGAATGTACCTGCAAAATTATATCACTGTATGAGACATAGTTTATTGAGATCTGCATGAAAATATAACTGCAGGGTAAAATTGCTATGAGATACAGATGAAATATGTCTACAAAAATGTGTGTAATACATTAAATGTTGGTGAAATACTTGTGACATGTGTGAACTCTGGCAAAGTTGTGAGTATAAAGCTCCTTCTAAACACATGGGCTGATTACAACGAAACTTGGCATACATGTTACTTAGTATCTGGAGAGAAATACTGTGAGGGTGAGAACCACCAGCATCCTACTGGACGGCCATAGTGATGGAGAGAGGACAGGGGAGGAAGAGATGGGCTGACAGAGAGGGGTGAGGAGTAGATGGACAGAGATGTGAAGGAGGGGGAGGAGGAGGAGGAGATGGACAGAGAAAGTTGGAGGAGGAGATTCACAGAGAGACAGGGGTTGATATGATGGACAGAGAGACAGGGAAGAGGAAATGGATAGAGAGACAGGAATGAACCGATGGGACATAGGGAGGGGTGAAGCAGATGAAAAGAAAGAGAGGGAGTAGAAGATGGACAAAAAGAGTGGAGATGAGCTGATGGACAAAGAGATGAGGAGGAACTGATGAACAGGGTTGGGATGTCAGTAGATAGAGAAAGAGGAGGGAGGGGGGAGGGCAGATAGACGGGGATAGGGGGAAAAGCAGATGGACAGAAAGAAGAGGTGGAGTAGTTGGACAGACAGAGGATGAAGGAGTCCATGGACAGAGAAGTGGCTAGAACAGATGGACAGAGAGGAGGGAGGAGCAGATGGACAGAGAGTGGGGTTGGAGGGAGATGGTTAGAGAGAATAGAGGAGAAGATGGACAGAGAATTGTTGGATGAGGTGATGGACAGAGAGAGGGGGGAGGAGAAGATGGACAGAGAGAGGGGGAGGAGAAGATGGACAGAGAAACAGGGGATAAGCTGATGGAAAGAGAGAGAGGAATGAGGAGATGGATAGAGAAATGAAGGGTGGAGTACCAGTACAGAGAGGGGACAGGAGCACAAAGACAGAGAGAGGAGGGGGAGTGGATAGACATATAGAGGAAGGAGAAGCCCATAGACAGAGGGGGGGATGTGGAACAGATGTGCAGAAAGAGGGAAGAAGCAGTTGGGCAGAGAGAGGGGCAGGAGCACATGTATAGAGAAAGGTGGAGACTGAGAGTGAGGATGGAGGGGATGGCCAGAGGTAGTGGGGGAGAAGATGGAGAGAGAAAAGAGGAGATGGGCTAATAGAAGATTGGAATAAATACATACCTGGGCAAAATAAGAAATGAAGTTTTGTACATTCAGATACATTCATTTACATTTTACATTTGTATTAACAATACTCATTAAATATGTATGCAGTAACTCTACAGTGGAACCAAATACAGTTAATAAACATAAACTACCATTGGATTAACATGGATAGATTACACAAGGAAAGTGCCCTCAAAATTGTTCAAAGTTTAAGTGGCTTTATGTAACATTGTTACAATTATAGAATTAATTACATTAGCCTTACAAACTTGATAATTTAAAAGAATTTGAATTAATCCCCATTATATATGAATTCACATTACATTCATTCATACTGTGAGACAAAATGAGTTGTACACAATGTCTAATAGTTCATTGGCCACTTTGTGGTGTTCCCTCCTTGTCCCACAATGACAGTTAAACTTTGAAGCTTTCTCAAAGGTATTGCAATAATTTAACAATTTGAAAATTGTGCAACTTAGTACAACAGGACAGCCACAACATGTACACAACCCACATTGAAGCTGGATAATTTTACTAAAATCCACTCAGTGTGGTGCATCACAGGAAAGTTCTCTGGTTTCATATCACAATTTACCTTATACAGTAGAAGTCCACTCTCAGGTTTTTTTCCATAGATCTCTTTTGTATCTTTTTTTTGTTCACCCTTTGTGACCATAATTCTCATATGAAACTCATGGCCTGGTACTTGAAAGTAATTACAGTTTTTTCTTCTGTACATGGAGCAATAGAGGTATTAATTCCAATACTTGGAATACCTTTGTTTTATGCTTGTACACAATAAATCACCATGTGAGGTTACAAGGGATACTGTAATAGTATAACTAATTTGCTGGATGTGGTAATGTTTACTGTAGAACAGTTGGGGTGTAGCAAGCACAAGTCAGTATATTTATGGAGTCACCTTCTTGACAAAGAGAGAAGGCAGCATATAACAGTTTCACATTGAATTACTTAGTTACATAATTGCCTATGTCTCAGTGCATAACTTGATACATATGTTAATAATGTAAGGTATGCTTGTCTTGCTAATCATTGGATTTGCTGGGTATCTGATCACTAAAATAGGAGTACTCCATAAACATAAGAGCTCTTCAAAATAGTTCAAAACTCAAATTTAAAGCATAGTAGCAGGGATAATATTTTGGACATTAAAGAACATGTTTTATATAAAAATTAAGTTGTAAGGATTTTTGAGAACCTCTGCATAATAAGTTATTGTCTGTTATTGTGAAGGTACTGTTCAGTTTTCGATCTATGTAGAGCAAAATGAGTATTTCGTATGCCACACCTTTTAGGCAAAGATGTGAATAAACAAAAGAAGAGGGGAGAAACTGCCAAAAAGTGGAGTGCCCTTAAATATGTAAATAATCTGATGATTGTCTACAAAATAATATAAGGTATTTAGTTTTACGTATTTTAATACCGTAACATTGTAAACGCATGATGGCCATGTTTAGAAATAATATATTTGACTAATGTAGTGTCATGTGACCAGACACAGGACAGAGGATAGGGGAGAAAGGTCAGGGTCTTTTGATTGTGATCCATTGGTGCGGTAAGGTCAGTGCATCTAAGAGCCACTGATATAGTATCACGTGGCCATCAGTTTGTTTTGTGGATGTGAGTTAGTAAAATAAAAACAGTTTTCATTCTAAACTGTTGTTGATATAAATCATTTGTGAATGATCGTGATTTAGACAAATACTTGAATTCATTCACTGCTGTACTTAGGCTGGCTATTTACTCAATATAGGGCGCGAATGCAACTGTGCACAACCGAACCCCTTTTGCAGACGAGTCATGATAAAAGGTTGTGTACAAGCTCGAGTGGAGTTGCAACCACATAAGCACTGATCAGGTATGACAAGCAATCAAATACAAAGAAAAAAAACCTTGACCATAAAGAGATCAAGAACTGAAAATTAAGATGAAACACTCAGGGAACAATTCATAGCTTGTATTACATTGAGTACTATGACATTGTGTCACATATGCACTGTGAAACTGAAAATTTTCCTGTACCTGTGCTAGTAAAATTCAGTTGCTTCTCTTATTGTCTAAGTAAGAGATTGCATGGCATATGTTTTACTTAACAATATGTTAGAAACACTTCTGTCAAACATCAGATTGGCTTATAACTTGTGTGACTGGTTTCTCATTTTTTTCTGTCTTACATGTCATACATTTGATTAGATTTCTGTGTACTTTTAGTCCCATTGTTCAAATATGTGTAGAAGACATATAGCCTATAATAAATAAATAATAATGTCGTGTGACTATGGCCTCCCTTCGGGTAGACCGTTCGCCAGGTGCAAGTCTTTCAATTTGACGCCACTTTGGTGACTTGCCCGTCGATGGGGATGAAATGATGATGATTAGGACAACAAAACACCCAGTCCCTGAGCAGAGAAACTCTCCAACCCAGCCGGGAATCGAGCCCAGGCCCTTAGGGTTGACATTCTGTCACGCTGACCACAGCCTATACTATACAGGGTGTTACAAAAAGGTATGGCCAAACTTTCAGGAAACATTCCTCACACACAATTAAAGAAAAGATGTTATGTGGACATGTGTCCGGAAATGCTTAATTTCCATGTTAGAGCTCATTTTAGTTTGTTCTTCCACCTACGCTCAATGGAGCACGTTATCATGATTTCATATGGGATACTCTACCTGTGCTACTAGAACATGTGCCTTTACAAGTACGACACAACATGTGGTTCATGCACGATGGAGCTCCTGCACATTTCAGTTGAAGTGGTCGTACGCTTCTCAACAACAGATTCGGTGACTGATGGATTGGTAGAGGCGGACCAATTCCATGGCCTCCACGCTCTCCTGACCTCAACCCTCTTGACTTTCATTTATGGGGGCATTTGAAAGCTCTTGTCTATGCAACCCTGGTACCAAATGTAGAGACTCTTCATGCTCGTATTGTGGACGGCTGTGATATGATACACCATTCTCCAGGGCTGCATCAGCGCATCAGGGATTCCATGCGACGAAGGGTGGATGCATGTATCCTCGCTAATGGAGGACATTTTGAACATTTCCTATAACAAAGTGTTTGAAGTCACGCTGGTACATTCTGTTGCTGTGTGTTTCCATTCCAAGATTAATGTGATTTGAAGAGAAGTAATAAAATGAGCCCTAACATGGAAAGTAAGCGTTTCCGGACACATGTCCACATAACATATTTTCTTTCTTTGTGTGTGAGGAATGTTTCCTGAAAGTTTGGCCGTACCTTTTTGTAACACCCTGTATACACATATATACAAGCTCATGGTGTGCCACTAAGGCAGTATCTTGCATTTAATGTAGTCACTATTCATCACATCACTGCAGCATGAAAAATTGTGCTGTGTTCTCACTAATATCATACAGGTAGGAAAACTGTTTTCCACAGGAGCTTAGAAACAAAATTCTCTTTCCATTTAGCATTTATACAACTATGTACAAATGATCTCTTCACATTAAATACTCTGTCCAACCTTTTAGCCAAATGTCCAAACTTTAAAAGTACTAAGTAAATAAGGATTCTGTCCAGTTAGTTATGAATTACTTACATTATGCTTACCTGGGTTCTTAATCTTGTAGTAATACTAACCAGTATGTACAATAAGGAGGAATATCAAGAACACTTAGTGTTTATACACTTGCAATGAGCCACATTTGTCATATTCAATCAGCAAACATGACTTATGGTATTAGACATGTAAATAAAATAATGAATGCAAGAAAAATATTTGCAAGTGAGACATCATGTACTACATACAAAATCTTTATTGCACACATTTATTTATATCTTTCTGGTGGTATAATCCTTTAATCTTGTTGGAATCTGGATAGGCAGTGAGATAGTATCTCTTATGTGGTATCCTTATAATCTTAACAAATAAGTGTATAGCAACTGCCATTTCTTGTTTGTCTTTTGCAGAAGTGAAAGCCTGGGGCTAGTTCTCAGTAGTATTTTCTCGCCAACAAGATGTAAGCTCAAATTCTTCCTAGTTGTTTATCATAATTGGACTTCCTTAGATGTGCGGAGGCTATTAGGTAAATGAGGGCTCAGCATCTTTTTCTTCTCTTGATAGGTCATACTCTGGCATGTTTGAAGAGGGTTTACCAGCTCATTCTTCTCCTTACCTTCTAACATGACTTCAGCTGGTGTCTGTTGCATATATGTATAGGACACATTGTTTGTTGTTTGTTGGAAAGGGATTCAAACTTGACCCATCTTGTTCGTTGCAGGGGAATGTGCATCCTAATGAAATAGTTGAACTCCTTGGATATACTTACCATCAGATTGGATTTGAGATAAAATTTTGAAATTAAAATTAGCTTAATTAGTTGTTCTTGAAGAAAGGATTTCCATGTTTTAAACATAAATTTCAGGTGTTGTCAGACAATACAGTCTTAGTCTGTCACACCTTGAGATGTAATCCTACATCATCCTTTTGATAATCAGGGCTGCTGTAACAGTTCTTTAACATATAGTCTAAGAGGTTTAGAGAACAAATAATATACAGCTATAAAATATATGACACTCCCATGAGCCTGAGGTAAAGGTCCTGAAATGTCAAGAGACATGATTTCCCCTGGTTTTGAAGTAAAAATCAGATGCAAGAGTATTTCATCTGATTCATGGGTTTGGCCTTCTGACAGACAATGCAGATGCATAACAGCTGGTGTACCAGACAATGCATGCTATGAATACAGCAATGCAGTGCGATCTTCTTCTTACATTTTTCTACTCTGAAGCCCTCACACCAGTTGTGTGTACCACATAAAATGATCTTGGTATGCAAAAGGAATGCATACACACCATGTGTTTGAATCAGTTTTTTCCTAAGGTAAAGAACATTGTCATATATCTTGTAATATTGAGTCACTTTGTGTCATGGGTTTTATGCTATTAATTGCTTAACTTTGCACCCTCAAGGATGAGCATCTTGTAAAACTCACATATTCCAACACATCTCCTGGCAATACTGTCAGTGCTGTGGATCTTTTATCAACAGTTTTTTAAAACTAGACTTCTGTTCAATCAGATCTGAATGTTCTGGTAATTCTTGTGGAAGTCTGGACAGAGCACCTGTGGTTACATTATTTTTGTCTTTAATATGAACCACCTCATAACCATAAAAAAGTGTCCACCTAGGAAGTGTTTGGTGGGGGAGTTTACGTAAGAGAAAAAAGCTTAACACTTTATGATCAGAAGACTGTAATTGCATGCCATGGATGTAAAAATCAAACTTAATGAACAACCAAAAATCAGCCAAGGCCTCTAATTCTATTGCAGAATATGGTATTTTGCATACTGTGATAACTCTTTCAGTGAAATTAATGACTCTTACTTCATGTTATGCATCTTTGTTTATTACATGGAATAGACTGGCTCCCAATCCAGAACATGAGGCCTCAGGGGCTATGCAGAAATCTCTCTGCATGTTGAGGTGGTGCAGAATTTCTGAGATGGCTAAAGCTTCCTTTATCTTGTTAAAATGTTCCTGACACCTTTCACACCAGACTCTTTTTACATTCTTACCCAAGAGATTCAACAATTCACCAGTGTTCAGCAATTGCTTAGGTACAAATCTTCTAGAAAAGGAAGAAAATGCTAGATATTCTTTCAATTGTTTTTTACATGCTGGAGGGGTAAAATTTTTCAGGATCTGGTACAATTCCCTGGGGTGAGAAAATGTGTCCTAAGGAATTGACCTCGTCCTTTGCAAATGCAGACTTTTCTACATTGGCACTGACTTCACTATTTCAAAACCTCTGTAACGCTTTCTTAAGCAGTTTAATGTGCTCCTCCCAAGTCATAGTTACTATCAGCAGTTTATCTATATATAGCTTGACTTTACATATAGTGTGACTTTGCATAATAGTTCTGGTCCAAGAACAGTGTCCAGAGCTATTATTATGAACAGTGTGCTCACATTCAGCCCAAAAGGCAATACTTTAAATTGGTATTGTCTCCCCACAAAAATAAAAATGGTGTACTAGCATGACTGCTTTGTAAAGCCCACCTGCCGATAGGACAAAGTAGAGACCTATTGTGGATAGTTACTGTACTCCATAGAATTTTTAGATTGACTGATCTGGTTCTTATCAGAACTATAATTTTATTACTGGATCTTGCATCCAAGATAAGGCATCTACCAAATTTCGTGCTTCATGGCCTCCCTTTTAGCCCACAGGTTGGGATAGGATGATGGCAATATGTTTTGTGGGCATCACTTCCATAAGATACTGACACTCCTTAATAAATCCAGGTTTACTGGAGAAAACTTTAGCATAGTATGTCAACAGCTTTGCTAATTCAAGGCTCCGTTCCACTGACAAATATTCAGATTCTTTCACTCTCTTGTATATGTGGGTGGGGGTCACACATTGTGTCATCACAATTTGATGAAACTGGTGTGGTATTAGCATGATCAGGATGATTACCTGTGTACAACACCTGAGATCATATGATTCTTACTTTAATTCCCTGACAAAATTTACCATGACATGCCTTTGTTTTAATTAAATTTAAGACACCCATTTGTACCATTGACTATTAAATGACACTGGCCTCTCAGAAGGTCAATTCTTGCATTCCTTCCTCACAAGAACTCTGTGCCCAACAAGCAACTGACTCTTAACCCCTTTAGCATGAGAAACATGCAACTAATGTCTCTGTTCTCAAATTTAAAATCAAGTTGCACTTACTTATCTACCCTCCGGTATCAATAGCACCAGATGCTAAGAAATTCTGTACTGTTAGAATGGGTCGATTCATTGCATCAGTAACACACAGATGAAAAATTAAATTTTTGTTCAAGGCTTTTAATCCTGAGGGGTGATTTCTGTTAATTGTTAGCCTCTCTTGAAGAATGTGAAGTCATATTTTGGCTATCGCATATGAGGAAACTGTAATAATGGTATAATGAATTGCCACATTTGTACACTATTGTCGCAGAAGAAGCTGAGTAGCACTGTGGTGTAGTGGTTATGATACTAAACTGTTGCATGGAGGGTCACAAGTTTAGTTTCTACACTCCTGGAAATTGAAATAAGAACACCGTGAATTCATTGTCCCAGGAAGGGGAAACTTTATTGACACATTCCTGGGGTCAGATACATCACATGATCACACTGACAGAACCACAGGCACAAAGACACAGGCAACAGAGCATGCACAATGTCGGCACTAGTACAGTGTATATCCACCTTTCGCAGCAATGCAGGCTGCTATTCTCCCATGGAGACGATCGTAGAGATGCTGGATGTAGTCCTGTGGAACGGCTTGCCATGCCATTTCCACCTGGCGCCTCAGTTGGACCAGCGTTCGTGCTGGACGTGCAGACCGCGTGAGACGACGCTTCATCCAGTCCCAAACATGCTCAATGGGGGACAGATCCGGAGATCTTGCTGGCCAGGGTAGTTGACTTACACCTTCTAGAGCACGTTGGGTGGCACGGGATACATGCGGACGTGCATTGTCCTGTTGGAACAGGAAGTTCCCTTGCCGGTCTAGGAATGGTAGAACGATGGGTTCGATGACGGTTTGGATGTACCGTGCACTATTCAGTGTCCCCTCGACGATCACCAGTGGTGTACGGCCAGTGTAGGAGATCGCTCCCCACACCAACATGCCGGGTGTTGGCCCTGTGTGCCTCGGTCGTATGCAGTCCTGACTGTGGCGCTCACCTGCACGGCGCCAAACACGCATACGACCATCATTGGCACCAAGGCAGAAGCGACTCTCATTGCTGAAGACGACACGTCTCCATTCGTCCCTCCATTCACGCCTGTCGCGACACCACTGGAGGCGGGCTGCACGATGTTGGGGCGTGAGCGGAAGACGGCCTAATGGTGTGCGGGACCATAGCCCAGCTTCATGGAGATGGTTGCGAATGGTCCTCGCCGATACCCCAGGAGCAACAGTGTCCCTAATTTGCTGGGAAGTGGCGGTGCGGTCCCCTACGGCACTGCGTAGGATCCTACGGTCTTGGCGTGCATCCGTGCCTCGCTGCGGTCCGGTCCCAGGTCGACGGGCACGTGCACCTTCCGCCGACCACTGGCGACAACATCGATGTACTGTGGAGACCTCACGCCCCACGTGTTGAGCAATTCGGCGGTACGTCCACCCGGCCTCCCGCATGTCCACTATACGCCCTCGCTCAAAGTCCGTCAACTGCACATACGGTTCACGTCCACGCTGTCGCAGCATGCTACCAGTGTTAAAGACTGCGATGGAGCTCCGTATGCCACGGCAAACTGGCTGACACTGACGGCGGCGGTGCAGAAATGCTGCGCAGCTAGCGCTATTCGACGGCCAACACCGCGGTCCCTGGTGTGTCCGCTGTGCTGTGCGTGTGATCATTGCTTGTACTGCCCTCTCGCAGTGTCCGGAGCAAGTATGGTGGGTCTGACACACCGGTGTCAATGTGTTCTTTTTTCCATTTCCAGGAGTGTATATTCAGTTCAAGTACATTCTAGAAGTATCTACAAATGTCAAGCATCGTTGTACTGGAATGTTATGTAGCTGTATATATATGCTGTATGTGTTCTGGCTGGAGGCAGTTTGCTCTGCGCTCTTTTATGTGCAAGTGCTTCATTAAGTGAAGTTAGTGTTTGTCATTCATCTAATTACACCTTCTTCTATGGAACATTATTCTGGTGGAGGTACTGGGTATTGTAACTTCTGATAGCACACATTACTGAAGACACAGTGTCTCCCATCAGGCCATGACAGAGCTGCCATTTATGCAATCTACTGGAGACAGAAGAAGAAGAAGAGGATATTACGATGACAGCAACGGTGTGCCACCACATGAGACATCCTTCCATGTTCTCTGGTGATGATGGCCAAGATCCAAACAAGTGACTGAAGGTAAATGAATGTATAGCTAAATTTAACAAATGGGGTGACACCGTGTGTTTGGCTAACATATTTTTCTACTTGGAGAGCACTGCAAGCAATGGCATGAGACCAATGAGGAGAAGTTCACAAGCTGGGAAGTATTCCAGGTGGAACTGCGCAAGTATTTCAGTGACACACAACAACATAAGCACAAGACTGAAGATAAATTAAAGTGTAGGGCACAGAGTCCAAGAGAAACTACAGCATCTTACATTCAAGACATCTTGGAGCTGTGTAAAATAGTGGATCCTGGAATGAAGCAGGAAGACAAGGTTGCACATCTCGTGAAGGGTGCTGCTAAGGACGTGTATCAAGCCCTACTCCTGAAGGAAGTTTTGACAGCAGACAACTTCAAAAATGGTGCCAGTATATCAAGACAATGCATCAGAAAAGAATTACATACAAGAAGTTTGAATGGCTACCAAACATCATATCGATATCTGTGACGGAGGAAGCAACTGATTTCACAAGTGTTCTTCATCAGATAGTGAGAGAGGAAGTTCAGAATGCACTTGGATTGCATGGGAGCAAAACACCGAGATGCTTCAAGAGGTCATAAGGGAGGAAGTGGAACAGACATTGAACCCAATCTCTCATCCTTCATTTCCCTTTAAAACGGTGAAAAAGTTGAGACCCAGGTGAAGTTATGTTGCTACAATGCCATGTGAGGAACCTGTTTGGGCACCAAGGAAGACTGATGTCTGGAGGACCCAGGGTAACCAACCAGTGTGTTTCCACTGTGGATGACCGGGATATGTGGTGCGCTATTGTTGAGAGAGGCAGCAGATATTTGATGACGCCCATGCCAGAAGACAGCAGACCAATCTTAGCCAACACCAATTTTGGGATGATGAAGATGAACAAGAAGATGTGGGTACAGGACAACGTAGGTCACCATCACTGCAAGCTAGCAGCTGGAGAAGGTGCTCCCCAACACACTGATCAAGGTCTCCATCACTATTTAGAAGTTCCAGCCGATCATCTAGCCACTACAACCTGGTAAACTAAAGGGTGCAACCTTCCTTAGAGGTGAGGCTGCCAAAGAGAAAAATCCTCCACCATTGATCACTACAAAAATGATAGGAAACTACATCGATATCCTCATGGATGGCTGACCAGCCCAAACTCTTGTGGACTCTGGAGCATCATATTCAGTCATTTTGGAGAAGTACCATTGCCAGTTGCCGAAAACCATTTCTGTCGACAGCAAAACGTCTCTGCTGAAGGTGGCTAATGGGAAATATGTAAAAGCTACAGTAGGATGTACCATTCGTGTGGGTATAAGTGGCCATACACAGCCCTTAGAATTCATCATCTTACAACAGTGTAGTCATGACATCATTCTTGGATGAGACTTTTTGAAAGCTTCTCAGGCAGTTATAGATTGTGGTTGCTTGAAGATTATGCTAGACGAGATGATATACTGTGGACAGGAAGATGCGCATCCAAGTGTGTGGAGACTGTGTGCTGGATGAAGGAATCATTCCTGCAGTCAGCACTAGAAAGTTAACTGTCAGGCGTCATGCCATGCATCAACCCATGGATCTTGTAGCAGAATGTAAGAGAAGCATACCACTGGAGAATAGCTTGGTCATCCCAGCCTCTGTCATCTTGTTTAAGAATGGATTGGGTGAATTGTGGATAGTTAACTGTCACTGAGAACCGCAGATCTTCCCAAGACACATGTGCATGACAAATGCTGAGCCGTTAATTGAAGAACAGCTCAGCATCATAGAAGCCTCTGATGCCGAGTCTGTGGGTGAAATTAGCGTTACCACTATGAGACAAGATCTTCTAGCTTGACTATCACCAGATCTCACTAAGGAACAACAGAAGAAGCTACTTGCCATTCTTCAAGAGTTCTCTGAATGCCTCAATCCACAGGTGAAGAGCAAATTAGGGAAATCTACGGTGAAGCACTGGATTAGCACCGGAGACCATCAACCAATAAGCCAGAGAGCATACCGTGTGTCAGCAATGGAACGTCAAATAATTCATGACGAGGTAGAGAAAATGATGAAGAATGACATCATTCAGCCTTCGCAGAGCCCATGGTCATCACCAGTGGTCCTCGTCAGGAAGAAGGGTGGCAGTTGGCACTTTTGTGTTGATTACAGGAAGCTTTTAAGGTAACTAAAAAGGACGTTTACCCTCTTCCACAAATTGACCTGAAGTGGACAATGTGTCTTTGTTATTTAGATGACATTATAGTATTCTCAGAGACATTTGATAAACATATAAAAAGATTGAGGGTTGTTCTTAAGTGTCTTGATCAAGGTGGGTTCAAACTTAATCCAAGGAAATGTCTCTTTGGAACAAAATAAATCAAAATACTTGGACTCTTTGTGTAAAATGAAGGTGTGCAGCCAGACCCAGGAAAGGTGAGATCTATAATGGAATTTCCTATTCCTAAAAGTATTAGAGATGTAAGAAGCTTCCTCTGATTATGTTCTTATTACCATCATTTTATCAAAGACTTTTGTATCAAAGCCAGGCCACTCCAAGAGTTGTTAAAAGCTGATGCTAAATTTATGTAGGGTAGTGCTAAACAAGATACTTTTGATGTGTTGCAAAAATCTTTGATAACTGATCCTGTACTGGGCCTGTAAGATGAGAGAGTATCTACAGAACTACACACAGATGCCAGTGGGCATGGGATCAGTGCTGTTCTGGTGCAAATTTTGGATGGAAAAGAGAAGGTTATAGCCTATGCTTCTAAGACACTTACAAAAGCTGAGAGAAACTACTCAACTACAGAAAGAGAATGTCTTGCCGTCATTTGGGCCATGTGCAAATTTCAACAGTATCTCCATGGAAGGCCTTCCACAGTTGTTACAGACCATCATTCACTTTGTTGCCTGACAGGCCTTAAGGAACCAACTGGACAACTAGCCAGGTGGACAGTAAGTCTGCAAGAGTATGACATTACCATAGTGTACAAAAGCGGAAGAAAACACCAAGATGCTGACTGTCTCTCAAGAAATCCTGTGTAAGACCATCAAGACTTTGATGGAGATAGTGACTGTCTTGCTGCACTCCAAGATCTCTCTGCTGAGCAGAAGAAGGATGCCAAGATATCTCAAATTATGCTTGCCTTAAATTGGTCAGAGGATGTGAAAGGATAATTTAAGGTAATTAATGGATTACTTTGCAAGAAAAACTTTGATCCATTTGGAAAGAGATAGCTACCAGTGATTCCTAAACATGTGTGCTTAGATGTTCTACAGAAATTCTATGACACACCTGAGGCCAGACATTTAGGATTTATTAACACATACAATAGAATCCGCAAGAGATTTTTCTGGCCAGGTTTATTTAGGAGTGTCCATCATTACGTATCGCACTGTCGAGAGTGCCAGAGGAGAAAGACAGTCCCTCAGAAACCACCTGGCCAATTCATACCTATTCTGCCAACCAAAATGCCTTTCCAGCGTGTTGGGATTGACCCCCTCAGATGATTTCCAACATTTGCTAGTGGTAATAGATGGATTATTGTTTGCACTGATTATCTGACATGATATGCCATTACAAAAGCCGTGAAAACAGCCAAATTCATCATGGAAGACATTGTATTAAAACATGGTGCCCCAAGGTCATTAATTACAGATTGAGGGAAAGTTTTTCAATTGAATCTTGTGACAGAGATAAACTGTCGGTGAAACATCACTCATCACATGAAACTGTCTACCAGCTGCAAACTAATGAGCTTACTGAATGCCTTAAGAAGACCTTGTCTGACATGCTATCAATGTTCGTCAATGTTGAGCAGAGCAACTGGGATGAGGTACTACCTTTCGTGACATTTGCCTAAAACACCACCCAACAAGACACCATGGGATTTACACTATTTTTCCTGGTGCATGGGCTTGAGGCAACTATGACATTGAACACTGTGTTTCTGTTACATCCTGATGACATGGATGATGACTACATCAGCCAGGTGTTAACCAGAGCTGAGGAAGCTCAGCAGTTAGCTCAACTCAGCATGCTGTAGGCTCAAGAAAACGATCACCGAAGGTACGACACGAGCCACTGCCCTGTTGTTTACCAGCCTGGTGACCTCGTCTGGATCTTCACTCCTGTTCGGAAGATTGGTCTCTCTGAGAAGCTCCTCAGGTGTCATTTTGGACCTTATAAAGTTGTAAGACAGTTGTCTGATGTTAGTTATGAAAGATTTCAACCCCAACACAAGATGATGAAAGATCAGAGATACGGTCCTCGTTGTTCAAATGAAGCCCTACAAGGATCCTGCAACTCAGAGTAAATTCGAAGCTCCAGCAACAGGCAACAAGTGGAAAGGTGATGAACAGCTTAGTGCAAAATATGTTTTAAGAAGATCACCGCCAGGGTGAGCATCAGTCATCGGGAGTCAGAGTAAGCAGTACTCATGACTTGTTCACAGACTATGAGGATGCAACACCAAGATACTGTTCTCTTAAGGCAGGATCAATGTTGCTGCAGAAGCTGAGTAGCACTGTGGTGCAGTGGTTATGATACAAAACTGTTGCATGGAGGGTTGTGAGTTCAAAACTCGTCTGGACTGTACGAGTTTAGTTTCTATATTCAGTTCAAGTACATTCTAGAAGTATCTACAAATGTCAAGCATCGTTGTACTGGAATGTTCTGTAGCTGTATATATACTGCATGTGTTCTGCAGAAGCTGAGTAGCACTGTGGTGCAGTGGTTATGATACAAAACTGTTGCATGGAGGGTTGTGAGTTCAAAACTCGTCTGGACTGTACGAGTTTAGTTTCTATATTCAGTTCAAGTACATTCTAGAAGTATCTACAAATGTCAAGCATCGTTGTACTGGAATGTTCTGTAGCTGTATATATACTGCATGTGTTCTGGCTGGAGGCAGTTTGCTCTGCGCTCTTTTATGTGCAAGTGCTGAATGAACCTTCGTTAAGTGAAGTTAGTGTTCATCATTCATCTAATTACACCTTCTTCTACATTACAATATTAAGACATTTTAATGCATTAATAAAGACACTTAAAGCTATAATAGTGACCTGTAAACTGTTTACAATGTATGCAGCAAACAAAATCAAATAGCCATCATTTGTTCATAGACTTAATCACTATTTAAGTTCAATATATGCCAGGTCTTAAGGTGACACTGCACTTTTTCAGTACCAGTTCCTCTTCATATCAAAACTTTGTCTTTGAGATTTTCTACTGTGCTGTAGCTCACATTATCTCTTTTTAGGGACCCACTGTCCCCTCTTTATACATCTTTGAGGTGGTTCTTCTCCTACACGGCAGAGCTGATCTATTTTTTAAAAAATCGTTTTGAACACTCGCACAGCATAAGACATAAAGAAAACTTTACACTCACCTCTCATCACTTAAAACTGCATGCTCAGACTCCTCAGTATATAGCCATGAAAATTCACAACACATTAAAAGGGTGTGACATAATGAATATGAAGGTAAATATTTTAAAAAGCAAGTTTCATGGTTTTCTAATTAAATGATGCTACTACTCTGAGGAAGATTTAATGAAGGATGAAGTGAAACTTTGAGCTGGATCCCTGAAATGGAAGAAAAATTTACGATAGTTGTAGTAGATGTAAATACTCTAAGTTTGACACATTTTAAGTAAGTAAATTCTCCACAAAGTATTACTGTAAGTGTGAAAAAATTTTAAATAAGCAAATTGTAGCCTTGATGTGTCTCCTGAATGTAAGACATATGTTCTGAAATTATGTACATTATGAGATGAATAAAACACATACATTACACATTTCACATTTCAACAGCAGACAGCCACCATCCCTTTATTCCACCTGATTCTATTTCTTTCATGTCTTCATGTGCAGTTTTTCCATGTTTTTCACTAATATCTTCAAGATGGTCAGGGCAGAGGACAAGATTGCTATGAAGAAAGTGGATTTTAAGGCTCTTATTGCACCCTTAATTTTTCAGAGCTATCAACATATTTTCCACCCGCCTAAGAAATTGTCAACCACATTCTTAAGTCCCATCCAAGCCAGTCATTCTTCTTGTGTTAGTACATTTTCAAATACTTTATCTTTCATCAAACTTCTGTCCGCCCCAGTAGCTGAGTGGTCAGCGTGACGGATTGCCGTCCTCTGGGCCCGGGTTCGATTCCCGGCTGGGTCGGAGATTTTCTCCGCTCAGGGACTGGGTGTTGTGTTGTGTTCATCATCATTTCATCCCCATCCGGCGTGCGGGTCGCCCAATGTGGCGCCGAATGTAATAAGACCTGCCCCGCGAGGGGCCTCCCGGCCAATGACGCCAAACGCTCATCATCATCATCATCATCAAACTTCTAATGTTTGGTCCCACAAAATTTCCTCCTTTAAGTTTAGCTTCATATAGAAAAGAAAATTTGGAACATATGCACTTAAAACAATCACTCATCTTAGGCAATGCTTTGAAAAACTGTTTCATATTTTTCTGTTTAGTATGAAGAGGTAGCGGGGTGATTTTCTCTCCTTTCACCAGAGATTCTCTTAACACATTTTTGTCCCTAGGATTCATTATTGTTCTGGCAGGCCCTTCCTTTCTACTCCATTTGATTCATGGGCATGACTACCCCAGAGGCACAGGGAACAAGTAAACTTCATAAGGCCTGAGTGTTGTCCCTGTGGCATTCCTATTACTTTCAGGTCTCCACATACAATCCATTTGTGTTTTGAATAGTTTAATGGCTTCAGCAGCATCTCTATATTTTCATACATTTCTTTTAAGTGCACACAACTTACTACTGGCACTGAGCCATACTTATTTCCAATGTGTAGAAGTATGCCTTGGGGCTTCTTTCATTTGAATCTATAAATAATCTCCGTTCATTTGTGTTGTATGTAACACCATACTTGATAACACATCTTTGATGTTCTTGTAATAAAAACAAGAGACCCTTCTGTAGTGAAAAAACTCAAGAAATTCCAACTCTCTTGATTGAAACCAGTAGAATGTTGTGCCCAGGGGAAATAAAAGTTTTTCCTTTAATCACGACCCCAAAATTTGTGCTGCATCTTTTGAGAGACCCAAAGCCGTTACTGTGTCATTCAGTTTTTCTGGTGTAAACTACTCTGGTTGTCCCTTGTGGGTGTGGAGTCATAATCAGGATCTTAAGTTTCACTTTATGATGATGATGTGGAAGATTCTAAAGTAGTGGGCAGTTCAGGCATGGGAATGTTAGGAACATGTGGTGTGGGTCTTATGACTGATTTTAGGTTTGGATAAAAAATTCCTTTCATACTGTGCCTGTTATGCCCACCAACTTTCACCATACAATAATAGCAATCATCTGCATGGTTTTCTTGTTCTCTCTATACCACTGGAATCCCAAATGGTAAATATTCCTTCTTGCCTTATGTCAATTTCCTCAAACCTGCAATGCGTGTATGTCAGTACATGGCACCAAAGTTTTGCTCTGGTGCCCTAACATTCTACTGAAATACAATAGGTATCTTTTTTTCATCAAATGAGATTATGTTCTCTCTCCTGCCTTTGAGAGTCAGAGAGCTTATGTGACAAAACACACCAGGATCAATCACACATGATATTCATGACAAAGTTGCCATTATTAGGATAATTTGAAATAAACTGCCAACATTGACACAGATAAATTTTACTTCATATTTATACTCAAATGACTATGATGTGTTTGTGTACTTCTAATCAACTTGAGAAGTATCAATCTTTTCACAGTTGATCATATTGAATCATTTTATGATACATGGCAGTATATATTATATGGAAATTTAAAAATGGCAAACTTTAGGACTTATGTAAAAACTGTGGGTGTTAGAAGAAAACAGATTAAATTTTCATAGAGAGAGTTAAAAAATCACTCTAATTGACCCACTGTCATGTAAAGCACTGAAACATCCTTTTAAGCCACCTGTTTCAAATATAACTATGGCTGGAACTGCTCCCACAACCACATTAATTGCAGCTTGGACAGGTTCTTGTGCATGTTTTCTGCACAACTCAGAATTATTACAAAGCTCTTTCCTAATGTTTCTGTCACCATTATTCCACAACATATATGGTTGGTCAGTGGAATTGATATATCCTTTCTGTCCCTTGACAATTATCATGGAGCTCAATGACGTCACATCTAATTTGATACTTCATTCATTGTTGAGGCAGGCTCACCTGCCATCTCAACAGCTTGAACAGCATGGGTCTCAGATCATGAGCACTTCACAGGAGATTCCACATTGTCTGTGTGTCTGTTGTCAAGATTAGAGTTTGAAGGTGGTGGAAAATTTGATGGTGGTGTTGCATTGGTCACCTGCCTGTTACCCTAGTTAGAATTCCAATGTGGTGTCTGTTTCCTGTTATTTTGGTGCCACTGGTTGCCAAAATTTGAATGTCACAGATTCTATGGAGTCTCACTATAGTTTGCTTGGTATTCCAGGTTAAACTTATTGCTTTCATTTCTTGGATGCCTGTAAAGGGCACTGAGTTCTGTATATTTGCATGACTGTTCTGATTCAGTGGCAGGGGCTTGGCACCACATCATCATCACAGCATCCATTCTAATGCCTATGGTTTTTTTGGCATGCATACTGGGATTCACAGACTTCATACCACTGTTGCCATTTGCAAATCTACAGTCTATGTGGATTAAGTTGATTGAAAGTAGATCTGAGAGGAAGTATTCCAAATTATCATATGATATTGTGATTAGGTCCTCATGTATGTTAATCAGTGATATGACCTCTAAAATCCACAGCACAACTTTATGCATGACAGGATTGTCCAAGAATCTTGTCTTGTTAATGTAGCACTCCAAGTATTTTCTCAGGCTGCCCTATTTTGGATTATAAACTTCAGGGCTAAAAACCTCCTTCTGCAAACATTCCTGGGCAGCTCCTGACCATTACAAGGCCAGCAAGGCCTTCTCAAACATATTATATGTGGTGCATTTATTGGCAGCATCAGTTGCCCACAGAGCCCCTTCACCCTGAATATATATACTGTGACTAACTGAATTTTCTGCCTTTTATCCCAAGATCCAGGCAGGACACTTTTAAAGCCCTTTATAATGACAATGGAATGTGGGGATTTCTTTTCAGGCAAATATATCTGAAACTGGTGATGTTTCAGTAAGATTATTGCCACTAAGGTTGGTACTGGCCCAACTAATTCATTCATATATTCAGAGTGGAGACTAACTGGTTCTGCTTGATTATGGTAAGTTTGGCAGTAAGGATCACATGACTCATACATTTCATGAATGAGAGCTGCTGTAGGCACGACACCATGCAGTGGTGCCTTCTTTGCCATAACCTCATAGCACGAGTTAGTGACTTAAGTATTAGTTCAAATGGTTCAAATGGCTCTGAGCATTATGGGACTTAACATCTGCGGTCATCAGTCCCCTAGAACTTAGAACTACTTAAACCTAACTAACCTAAGGACATCACACACATCCATGCCTGAGGCAGGATTCGAACCTGCGACCGTAGCGGTCGCGCGGTTCCGGACTGAAGCGCCTATAACCGCACGGCCACACCGGCCGGCTATGTATTAGTCTCAGTGGTGTTGAGAAACAGCTGAAATCATTAAAACTGAATAATCCCTGTCAGATTCTATACTGAATTTGTGGCTAAGTTAGCCCCTCTTCAAACAACCGTCCATCATAGATCCATCAAACAAAAAACCATGCCCACTTCTTGGAAAAAGGTACAGGTCACACCCATCTACAAGAAGGGAGTAGAAACGATCCACAAAACTACCACCCAATATCTTTGACATCGATTTGTTGGAGAATCTTAGAACATATTATGAACTCAAACATTATGAGGTATCTTGAACAGGATGACCAGCTTAATGCCAATCAGCATGGATTTTGGAAACTTCGATCATGTGGAACCCAACCTGCACTTTTTTCACCTGACATACTTAAAACTTTGGATCAAGGCACTCAGGTAGATGCTGTATTTCTTGATTTCCGAAAACATTTGGCTCAGTACTATGCCTTCACTTATTGTCAAAAGTATGATCATATGGTGTATCAAGTGAAATTTGTGGCTGGATTGAGGAATTTTTGGTAGGGAGGACACAGCATGTTATCTTGGACAAATAGTCATTATCAGATGTAGAAGTAACTTTGGGTGTGCCACAGGGAAGTGCGTTGGGACCCTTGCTGTTCATGTTTTATATTAAAGACCTTACAGGGAATATTGGTAGTAAAATCAGGTCTTTGCCAATGATGTAGTTATCTATAATAAAGTACTATCTGAAATAAGCTGCATAAATGTTCAATCAAATCTTTAAAAGATTTCAAATTGCAACTTGCTTTAAATGTTCAGAAATGTAAAATTCTGCACTTCACAAAATGAAAAAATGTAGTATCCTATGACTATAACAGCAATGAGTCAGTGCTGGAATTGGCCAACTCTTTCTTCAGATAATAGTAATTATTGCTTGAAAGTAAATTTTCAGTCACAAAACAAAAAAGACACAAGATTTAACCATAAACAATAATGGAAGTTTACAGACAATTTTTTGTTGCTGCATGTTGTGTGTCAGATGTGGCATTCTCTCCTTGTCCCACAAGGAGAGTTAAAAGTTTTCTTGAAGGTGTGGCAGTAATTTAACAATCTGCAGATTGTGCAACTTAATGCAATAGGACAGCTGCAACAAAGAGACAACCCACAATGAGTATGGATAATTTTGGTAAGATGCATGCAGTGTGGTGTGTCACAGAAAATTTCCCTGGTTTCATACCACAATTTACCTTGTAGAAGTCCACCCTCATGTTTTTTACTCATAGATCTGCTTGGTATTATGCCACTGAATAGGCAGGCAGAAGTCATTATTCAGAAACAGAAAACTATCAGACCATCTAACTTTGGTTGCAAAACATTAGGTACAGCTGAGAAATGTTCAGATAGAGTATCTCAGGGGGATTGGACAGTTCATCAAAGAGTAATTACTGAAAGGAGACCAGTTGTATCTCATCACTCATTTTCAAATAATCCACTGCCAACCTCATCATTTTGTCCTGAAACATGTATAAATTACCACATATATTGTATAAATGGTAAGGAGAAAAGGTAATGGCTTGGATTAATGATGGAATCAACACAGATACATACATACAAATAACTTTTACCCAGAAAACAGTAATTGTTTACACACCTTAGCCCTGCACAGCTCAAGAGGCTTCTAACAAGAGGGGGATGATTTTACAAGAAAAAGATGAAACTTCTTGTGGAAATCTAAAGAGTCTAAATTCAAAATTGAAGACACCTACAGATCCACAGTTCATAGAATAAGTTAAGAATTACAAGAAGGTGTATCAAAAAGTAATTGCCAAGGCAAAATTTATGAGTAATGACAACTTAATAAGACAGTCTGATAACAAATCAAAAGCCATATGGGGTATTGTGAAGACTGGAACAGGAAAGAGGTGCGAAGACCAGGATATCATACTCAAAAACACAGAACATGTCAATATTAAAAAACAAGATTTGCCAAATTACATCAACAATTATTTCATAAATGCAACAACTTCATTAAGCTCAAAATTTACAAACCAAGAAAAACATGAATTTCCAAAAGCTGCTTGTAGCATGAGGGGAGATACAACAGTTGAACATGAAGTGTTCAAATTAATAAAAAGCTTGAAACCTAAATTGTCAGCAGGAGTAGATGAGGTGCCCATTTATATCATAACAATGACAGCTGGACAAATCACAAGGCCCTTGGCATACATACCCAACTTATCATTTAGTGAAGGAGCATTTCCAGAAAGGATGAAAATGTCAAAAGTGAAGCCATTATTCAAAAACAGCGACAAGCATAAGGTAGAAAATTGGCCAATATGCCTCCTTCCAGCATTTTCCAAAATAATAGAAAAATTAATGAAGCACAAAATCAATAAATATCTAAATACCCATAAGTTACTAAATAGAAATCAGCATGACTTCCAGGCAGGTAAAAATACAGAAACAACACTAATGTGCTACACTGAATAAATACTCAAAAATCTAGAAAAAGACAACAGCATAGTAGTAATAAATTTAGATCTCTCCAAAGCATTTGACATTCTTAATCATGCCATTCTTTTAGAAAACCTGGAAGCATTAGGTATTCGTGGGGCAGGGAAAAAGTGGTTTGAATCATACCTACAAAACAGAACACAGGTTGTAGGACTGATGGCAGACAATCACAAAATAAATTTAGTGTCAGATGCAAAAAAAGTGGAAAGAGCAGTCCCGCAAGGCAGTATTCCTGGTCCCTTATTGTTCCTTGTCTACATAAATAACTTTCATACCTCAGATGGAGCAGCAAAGACCATACTATTTACAGATGACACGAGTGTGATAATAGGTGCACCAAAGCAAATGCTACAAACAACTACTGATCAAGTAATAAAGACTGTCCACACTTGGTTCAATGCAAACCAGTAGACATTAAATGCAAATAAAACAAATTGTATGCAGTTTGGGAAAATATGTCAAAATGTAAATCTTGATCTGTTGTTGGGTGACAAGGCTATAGACAGAGTGACACCAATAAAACAGCTGGGGATTCATGTAGATGAAAATCTTGATTTTAATGATCATGTAATGAAACTTGTGCAGAAACTTAACTTAGCTTGTTTTGCTCTTAGAATTATTGCAAATGTTTGTACTGCAGAGGATGCCAGGATGGTATATTATGGCTATTTTCAGTCTCTGGCAACATACAGAATAATATATTGGGGTTCCACCACTTGCCGTCTAAAACAAATCTTTCTGTTACAGAAGAGAGCTATCCAAATAATAACACACAGTCATCCACAGACACAATGCAAACCCTTATGCAACAAGCTTAAAATTTCTAACAATACCCTCCTTATATATATACAAATGTGTTTTATATGTTAGGGCCCACCTTGCATATTTTCAGACAAATGCTGACTTGCATAGCTACAATACTCGAAATAGGACAGCAGTCCATACTCAGCGAACAAAAACAACACACACACAAAGGCATGTGAGCCATATGCGTACAAAACTCTGCATCATACTGCCAGCCAACATCAGAAAGTTAGAAGGTGAAAACAGATTTAAAGTATAATTTAAAGAATTTCTACTTGAACAATGTTTTTATTTGGTACATGACTATTTAGACCAATAAATAATTCTTACAATGTTTATATTAAGGCAAAACTGAAAAAACTGTCTTTCATCCCCTAAAGTGTCTGTTAATTTTTTACATCTGATGGACAGCTGTTGAGTGTAGTAAAATGTTTACTGAATTATTGTAGTGAAAATAAGGGCTTCCTGTTTAGGGGAGACAAAATTAAAGCCTTAGGGCAAACAGACTATGCAGTTGCAACACTGTTAGTATACATGTATAAAAAGTTGCATTACTGTGTCTTGTATGTCCAAGTGTTATTTTTGTACATTTTTCTGTACAGTTTTGTATGTATTATTCTTTGTACTACTTAATGTAAATTTTTGTATGTTCCTTTTGTACAGATTGTTTCCCATAAATTTACATGTACTTTTGGACAACATTCATACTATATTTATTGTCTACAGATGGATAAATAAATAAATAGAGCATTCACCACTTTTACAACTTCTGGTAGTTTTGCTACCCTTTTTTTTTTTTTTTTTTTTTTTTTTTTTTTTTTTTTTTTTTTTTCACGTGGGTCATCCTTTTCTTAAATGTGATTTGAGACTTTCTCGGCGTATTCCATTCGTGAAATCTTCTCGGGTGATCAGCCGAGTAAAGGCGTCGTCTTCTCGCAACGTTTTGAAGGGTTTCGTACCCATCATTTTCGCTTGAAGATGATGGGTACGAAACCCTTCGAAACGTTGCGAGAAGACGACACCTTTACTCGGCTGATCACCCGAGAAGATTTCACGCATCCTTTTCTTATTTCACTTCATTAAATTATCAATTATGCAAGTAAAAATTACAGAAGAAAAGAAATAATAATATGGAATATCTCAGTTTTCATGTTTGTAAATGCTCAGGATGTCATCTTGTTTCAACTTTTCACACTGACACAGTGCTAAGCATGTGATCAAATTGTCTTGCACCTTTCATTCAGTCAGAGTCCAGTGTTGTTCTTGCTACTCCCTTCCAACAACTGGACCACATGTGTATGTGTTACGACTCCTATTTGGCATACTCAACAAATGGCATAAATTTCATTCTCTTTTCCATTTTCTATTTTCTCATAATAATTTATCTTTCAGTTGCCTATTCAATTAACCTCCTCCACCTACAGGTTTCATCTGTTTATCCAGTGGTTTCTTAACTCATCTTTTTCATACATATATGGGTACTTCATCTTTGTAGTGGTTGCTTTCTGCAATGCCTCACAATTTCCCTCTTCCAGTGTGACTAGTCAAAGAATTTTTGTGCTTCCTAGTAATACTCCTTCCCTCATAATAAACAGATTCATTTTTTAAACAGAAATTGACTTAGTCTGCTGTACTTCTGTGATGTCCTACCTCTCGCCTCTCTTCCACCTTCTTCCTCCTGCATATATGCTCTTCCTAATTTTCTTAAATCTGTAATCTTGTCTTTTACTCTGTCTCTTGCTCTTTCTTGTTTGCCAATATACATTCTAACATCCTAAGGTTTAGTCCATATAATTTAGCACTTACACTTTTGTGCATCTTGTCTAAATTGTTATTCTCCTTCCACCATATGTGAACACTATTCCTAGCTCCCTTTGTTCTTCCTCTTCATCTTGTTTCTTCTATTCTCTTTCTTCAATAAAATTTTCTTCCTCTCTGAAACCTTCTTCTCCTCATGACTTATCTGCTTCTCTCTTGCTTTCTTCATAATCAATATTTTATAAAAGTTTGATATTTAATGATTCATTATACCTCAGTTTAATACATGGGTTTGCACAACAGTCAAATTTCACACAACCCATCCCCTCCCCTGCTGCATACTGCCACTTGTGATGTCACTGCCTTCAGTCTATCCACCAAGTTCTAAACAGCTTGCTTCACATGCCTGTTGCTAATTTTGATTTCTCTTCTGCCATTGTAGCTGTTAATCAACAGCTATCTTCACATGATTGTTGCTAAGTGTGATTTCTCTTCTGCCCCTGTAGCTGTTAATCTCATTGAAGTCTGCTGCACATGCTCATTGCATGTGATTTCACTTGTGCTTGCATGTGCACTGCAGTTATGTTGCTCTGACTTGCTGTAGATGATCCCTTAAAACTTGCCAAACAATTGTCACTATTATATCTGTAGTTCTTATTCCAATGAGGTCTTACCCATAATTATTGTGTTGTCTTCTCTGCATGTTTAGAGTACCTGGTCTGGATTGTCATTATACATCTGTGTGGATCTTGATGCACACTAACCTTCATTTCTTGTGCTTTCTTGCTGATAATTCCTCCTCCTGTTGTCTTTCTCTTCCTTTCTCCTCCTCCTGTTGTTTGATCTTCTATTATCCCCATCCATATATCCTCCACATCCATACCTTCCTCTGTTTCTTGATGGGTTGTTGATGTAATTCATGAGCAGTTCGTGTATCCTGTTGTTGAAACACAGTTCTAGTCACTCCACTCATCTCATAAAACTATGTACATTTTTACATGGCCCTCATCCTATTAATCTTTGCACTACTTTTGTCAGATTTCCCCACAATTCTGAAATCTTCAGTTCATCATTCAAAAACATATCCATCTGGCAAAACATTTTAAGTATCTTATGACAATAGACTGAAAAGCTGCCTCCATTGTACTCCAGACTCTACATAAATTCTCTTACTACATTAGCCTGAATTTCTTGAGGCCAAAACTTGTGGATAAACATCTGAACAAACTCCTTCAATTTTTGACATTGATTTTGTACTTTTTATGCCCACTGCTGGTTACCTTCTTTCATGAAACACAAGTTGCTTCTATTTTCTTCACTTCATTCCAGTGTTCTGGTTGGTCCCTCTGCAACTGTTGCACAGAATTCATAGGACATACAATATGTCACAGTACCAGTCAAAGGTCTCATGCAGTACTCCACACATAACAATACTTCTGGTACCTTCTTGTAATTGTTGACCCACATTGTTTATTTCTTGTTCCACCATTGTGGTTCATTCTTGCAAAGCTTCTGCTTTTACATTGGTGTTTTCCTGTTTTAAGATGATCTTCATGCTACTCTCTACCAGCTTACCTTGCTCAAATACTTTTGCTTCCACTTGGTCTGCAAAATAGAATTTAAAATTCTCTTCTCTATAGCTCATCCTGTCTGTCCCTTTTTAGCCTTGATTTTTCCAGTGAATTTTTGTCTTAGATTTTTTGGTGCTGTTTTCAATCAGACTTTCACTTCTGCAATCACTCCATCCATTGTAGTCTGAATAAATGCAAGTTCATGTTCTAATGGGCTTAGCTTCCACTGATGTGTTATTGTTTCTGCTTGTAGCTTACTCTGACCTGCCATAACTTTAGATTTTATTTCAACAGCTCTGGCCTGCTTTTATTTCTCCTTCTAGCTTACTTTGACTGGTCTTCACTTCAGCCGTTATTACAGTCTGCCGCACAGGGTAGCTGTGCAGTCTGTCATGGTTCACGCAGTTGCTCCCGTCGGAGGTTTGAGTCCTCCCTCGAGTATGGGTGTGTGTGTTGTCTTTAGCATGAGTTAGTTTAAGTTAGAGTAAATAATGTGTAAGCTTAGGGACTGATGACCTCAGCAGCTTTGTCCCATAGAACTTACCACAAATTTCCATTTCAGCTTCTAGCTTTCTCTGGCCTGATTTTCTATTCTAGTTTTCATTTCTTTTATCAACTGAGTAATTGCCTCAGCACAACATATTTGTTTATTTTTCACATCACATCTGCTTCTACCATAGGATTTGCTATAGATGACTAGGTTTCTAATTCAGTTGATCCTTTGCCCCTGTTTCTTCTTGAACAGCATTGTGTCTAACCATCTGTTTAATTTTTTCCACCCACTGATGCCATTCTATTTCACCATGAGTTGCCCTGTGCTCTGGTATGCATAAATTTCTGCTTAACTTTATATTCAAAGAATACTGAACTGGTCAAATCACCAGTTGTTTTGTTATTAAAATAACAATGTCCAGCCACTGTTGCAAGATAAAACAATGGCAAGCATTATAAATTTATGACTGTTTCATCACATAAAATAATAGGTGTTGTTCAATCTCTGTACTATTCTGACACTATCTTCACTGAATCTGTATCAATGTACTCTTTACTACAAAAGATACAGATATCTCTTTCAACACAGCTCAACTGCCACTACATTGTATTTAATTAAAGTTTACTGAGCTATTGTCTATTTACAATTTATTTGAATACCAATAAAACATCATTACTACTTTATTCACAACCATCTAACTGGTAACAGCGCACATGATAAATAAACCTCTCTGATACAGAACTGCCTACTTTTTTCTATATAGACAATGAAATATGAGAACAAAATCACATACTCAACCCATACAACAAATCATTAATGTAGAATAACAATAATACATTATCATATGCAGTTTATGTGAGTATATATTATTTACTGAATAGTGTCTAAATGTAATGCATTCATGTCATATAAGAATTTCTATTGTGCATAGATTTATTATTATTTCATTCACTATGAACAGTTTAAGTTAATATAACATCAAAGCGAATCACACAACAGCGATGTTACTACTTGTTCTCTAAAATAAATCAACGATGGAAAATACCAAAATTATCTTCAGTTTCTCACAGTTATTGTGAAGTTAGCTGGTTATACATGTACAGACTGTGTATGGTATTAGACTGCAAGAAAATATACAATGTTTAATTACTTTGTTTAAACTGATTTAGTGATGACCAAAACATTTAAAGTCATCCTAAACACACTTTTGCTTTTATTCCAGCTTCTGCCAAAGATGTATTTACATAACCCTCCTACCTCTAAATGAAGACAGTTAGTTTACTGGACCACTCTGCCATCACTGAGATGAGATGGTTGCGAAAATAGTGGCATCATAAGTTCAAAGGCATTATATACTCTACAAATTAATATGGCAACTATTCTCCTTAAAATAATAGTTTAATATAAATCAAACATTTTGAATAAGCCAGGGAAGATTTCAGGATTGATTTGGATGAGATATTTTGTAAAAACATAAATGTTAATGGCAAAAATGAATACCGGCATGATTATGTGTATTTGATTAGCAAAGTGTACACTCATTCAAGACTTAACTTCCAAAATATCTGTACTATACCTTCACAAATAACAAAGCTAAATCTAGCTTGTCTGCCTAATGCAAAAATCTATGTAACAAGCACTTATTCATACAAGCAGTTCATTCAGTTGCTATAGTCCATCTGCAGTCTACATAAACCTTCCACTCTGCTGACAAATAAAAATCTTATTGTGACAACAGTCACATTTATACTCTTCTTTAACTTCTTCTGCCCACCAGTTTCCAAGTAGAGTCCAAATAGTTATTCAAAATTCCTCAGACTCGACATTGTTGCCATCAGCCATTAAACAATCCTCAATCTCTTGTGACCTTCTGTTCTTTTCTTGAAATCTTCTTCAAATTAACCCAGATTTTTCTCACACCTGTCAATCTGACTCTCTTCTTTCTTGATCTGCCTCCATAATCTGTAAATATCTCTACGTACACAATGTCTCAGTTTATAGGTCATTGCCACACACTAACACAATGCCATTACAATCCACAGCAAAATTTATCATTACATTGCCTATTTCTCAAAATAGTTTTACCTGAACTTATTCCTGTTATAATTTTTCCTTTTGCACTCTTCTTGGCACATCAAAATCTCATTATTTCTTTGAAGTGTTCCTTCCTTCCCCATTACATAAAACATTCCTCCACTAACATACCATTGTTCTTTATTCACCATCAACTGTCTTCCTTCTCTTTATCTCAATTACAATATACATATATTAATATTGATATAACAGGATTAGTATTTCATTACATATTTCACAAAATTTGCATTCGCATTACAGATAAGTACAATAAAAGTCATACATTTGCAAGTAAAGTTTCATGCATTAATACACTTTCATCCACATTTTACATTTGTATTAAAAAAAACTTGTTGAATACATATCCAAGTACTCAAAATGGGATTCCAAGGTATCAACAGAACATGACTATTGTCAAACCAACATACAGAATTAAACTAAAACTACAAATATGGAATCCTTTTGTGTATTGTGACAGAAGAAAGAGAAGAAATGAAGCAAAGTGCGAGAGGGATTCTTGGTCAGCCACCGCTGTTGTCTTACAAAAGAAGGTCAAAAATATTCTGTCAACATTAGCATATTGAATCCAATGATATACATACTTTTTCATTACATTATTTAAATAAGTGATGTGATGTAATGTATTGAAGTACTTTGTGCCAACACTAGTCATTTCCCTTCCTGTTCCAAATACAAATAGAACAAGGTAAAAATGACTACCTGTATGCTCCCAAACAAGCTCTAATTTTTCTTATCTTCACTTCATGGTCCTTACACAAAATGTATGTTGGCATCAATATAATCATTCAGCAGTCAACTTCAGGTGCCAGTTCTCTAAATTTTCTTAATAATGTCATCTTCTCTCCAGGGATTGCCATTTGAGTTTACAAAGTGTCTCTGTAATACTTGCACATTAATTGAACATACTGGTAATGAATCTGGCTACCTGCCTCTGAATCGCTGCAATTCCTTCCTTTAATCTGACTTGGTGGGTGTTCTTATTTTCTGTATACATAAATAATCAAGTGGATAGGGTGATCAGCAATATGAGCTGTGGTGTATGGGACAGTATCATTGCTGAGTGACTGTAGGAGGATACAAGATGAATTAGAGAAAATTTTTAGCTGGTGTGAAGAATGGCAGCTTGCTCTAAATATAGAAATATGTAAGTTAATGCAGAGGAGTAAAAAAGACAATCCCATAATGTTCAAATACAGCATTAGTAGCATGCTGCTTGACACAGTTAGATCAATTAAGTACCTACACATAACACTGCAAAGCAATATGAAATGAAACATGCTCACGACAGTACTAGGGACAAGGCTGATTGACTTCGGTTCATTAGGAGAACTTTGGAAAAGTGTGGTATATCTGTAAAGGAGACCACATATGCAACACTAGTGTAACCCACTCTTGAGTACTGTTTGAGTGTCTGGGAACACCCACCAAGTCAGATTAAAGGAAGGAATTGTAGCGATTCAGAGGCAGGTAGCCAGATTCGTTACCAGTAGGTTCAATTAATGTGCAAGTATTACAGAGACACTTTGTAAACTCAAATGGGAACAGGTGGCCACCAAGTGCTCAATTTCTCTGTCAATACCGGGCCAGTACACATGTCTGCAAGCCAAGGTTTTAGTACGGGAAACACCCCAGTGCCCCGCATGTAATAACGTGAGGACCTCCCTTCGTAAACTTGCAGGAACAACCACACGAGGAGCTGTATCATTGGTAGCCAGAAGGAGAACTCCTTCCAAGACCGAGAGGCGGTCTTGTAGAATAAAATAATTATGAAGAGGGTCCGAGGCTCGGCCTGGAGGGCGGGATGACCACCCCTGGTGAATGAGGTGAACTACTTGCCGGAGAACCGGGTCAGCTGCCGTTTCCCTGGCGACTCGAGAACTAGTCATCGGGAAGCCATCAACCGCTTGGCGGGATGCCACATCCAAATGAAAACACATAATCTCCTCTTGATCGAACGTAGGATCTGGGCCCACCGGAAGATGGGAAAGAGCGTCGGCGTTGGCACGCTGCCTGATAGGGTGAAAATGAATGTCATAATGGTACTTAGAGAGGAACAAGGCCCAGCGCTGTAGTCTGTGGGCCACCCTATCCGGAATCTGAGAGGCGGGGCCAAATAACGATATTAACGGCTTATGGTCAGTGATTAACTGAAACTTCATGCCATGCAAGAAAGGGTGAAACTTGGTAACAGCGTAGACAATGGCCAAAGCCTCTTTTTCCGCCTGGGAGTAATGGGCCTGCGCGGGACTAAGAGTTTTAGAGGCAAACGCCAGTGGTTGCTCGGAACCATCTGCATTGCGATGGGCCAGGACCGCCCCCACCCCATACTGCGAAGCATCTGTAGCCAGGACCAATGGCTTATGGGGGTCAAAAGTAGCCAAACAAGGCGCTGACGTGAGGAGACCCTTCAACAAGGTGAACGCTCGCTCATATGCAGGCAACCAATCAAAAGGAACACCCTTGCGCAGAAGGCAGTACAGGGGACGGGCTATGGTGGAAGCCCTGGGAATGAACTGGTGGTAGTAGGCTATCTTGCCTAAAAAAGCTTGTAACTCTTTCAGCGAAGCGGGCCGAAGAAGGTCGATGATATCTTGGACCAAACTTCCTAGTGGCTGGACGCCGTGCCGAGAGATGGTGTAGCCCACATACTCAATGGACGGTTGGAAGAAGTTTGACTTATGCAGGTTGCAACGCAAGCCTACAGACCTGAATTTAAGAAAGAGGGTGCGAAGGTTGTGCAAGTGTTCCTTCGTGCTGTGGCCTGTGACAATTATGTCATCCAGGTAATTAATACCATGAGGGATTGTCAACATGACGTGCTCAAGATAACGCTGGAATATCGCTGGGGCACTGGATATCCCGAAGGCCAACCACTGGTATTGATAAAGGCCAAATGGGGTGCTGATGACCGCCAGCCGTTTGGAGTCCTCATCAAGTGGTATCTGATGATAAGCCTCCGAAAGATCGATTTTCGAAAAATATTGGCCTCCCGCCACGGCAGAGAACCATTCATCAGCACGAGGCAAAGGATTGGTGTCCACCACCAATTGGGAATTAATGGTGGCCTTGAAATCGCCACAAAGATGTAATTTTACCGAGGGCTTCCTTACAATAACGAGGGGCAAAGCCCACTCACTAGAAGAAATGGGAAGAACAACCCCTAGGGCTGTCAGCCGGTCTACCTCTTTCTTTGCCTGAGGGCGGAGAGCCAAGGGGATCTGCCTCGCGCATAGAAAATGTGGGCGAGCTGACACCTTCAACGTTAAGTGAGCTTCAAAATCTGAAACACGCCCCAGGCCCTCCTCAAAGATATCTGGAAAGTCTGAGATCAAAGATTCCAATGATTGATAGGGAACGTCTTCGGAGACCAACTGTATGGTGTCAGCGATAGAAAAACCGAAAGCTTGAAAGGCATCCAGGCCAAAAAGGTTAGCAGAGCTCACATCACTGATAACAATAAAAGTAACAGGCCGAGTGACTGATTTGTAAGTCACGTCGGTAGTGAATTGACCCAGTAGGGGAATGAACTGTTTACCATAACCACGTAGACGCCGGTAAACTGGCGCCAATAGGGGGGATCCAAGGTTGGAATAAGTTTGTGCAATCAACAATGAAACTGCCACGCCCGTATCTATTTGCAGTTGTAACCGGCGCGACCGAACCGACACCTCGATAAAGAGTTTGCGTGCCGATGCGTCGGGAGCCTGGCCTGATGAAACTTCCTGAATGTCAACGCCCATGTCCTCTGTACCTGCTTCCTTTGAGTCTTTTGAGGCTGAGCGGCAAACTTTAGCAATGTGACCTTTTTTATTACATTTGCGACAAACGGCCCAACGCTGGGAGCACTCTGACCGATCATGATGTATATAGCACGACGCACAGGACGGCAACAGGGGCTGGCGGCCGGAATTCTGTTTACGCGCCATGCGGGAGCGGCCGTAATGGCTGGAGTATACCACTCGCACGTCGTCCACCCCAGACACAGTGGACGCGGCCACGCTGCCCTGAACCGCCACGACGTTGCACCATGCTTCCAGCTGTTGACCTGCGGCGTGAAACACTTCATATGATTGAGCAATGGACAGGATGTATATAGCACGACGCACAGGACGGCAACAGGGGCTGGCGGCCGGAATTCTGTTTACGCGCCATGCGGGAGCGGCCGTAATGGCCGGAGTATACCACTCGCACGTCGTCCACCCCGGACACAGTGGACGCGGCCACGCTGCCCTGAACCGCCACGACGTTGCACCATGCTTCCAGCTGTTGACCAGCGGCGTGAAACACTTCATATGATTGAGCAATGGACAGGACTTCCTCAAGGGAAGGGTATTCTAACTGCAGGGCCCGTTGCTGGACCTCCCTATCAGGGGCTGAACGAACAATGACGTCGCGTACCATAACGTGGGCATATGACTCTCGTGACTGCTCCATGACAAAATGACACTTGCGACTAAGACCATGCAGGGTAGCGGCCCACGCCCGGTAAGACTGATGGGGCTGTTTCTTGCATTGATAGAACTCGATCCTAGCCGCCACAACATGTGTGCAGCAGCGATAATATGAAGACAGCAATGAACACAATGCGTCAAATGACAAGGATGAGGGTTCCTGCAATGGCGCTAGCTGCCACAAAACTTGATACAGCGAGGGAGATATCCAAGACAAGAAGAGAGCACAACATACCTCCGAATCGGCAACATAAAAAGCCTGGAAATGCTGCCGAAGGCGATGTTCATATGCGTCCCAATCCTCCGCCGTCTCGTCATACGGGGGAAAGGGAGGAGGGAACGGCACTGGAGCCAATGGCATGGAGAGCAACGCTGGAAGCACTTGTTTCATGGTGGCCATGAGCTCCATCTGCTGCTCAACCAAAACCCACACTAAATCCTCCATGCCATGGAGAAGCTGCAAAACCTGAACAACGACGCAACATGCTAAAGAACGATCCCATCCTCATCGCAAATTGTGTAGTAACACTGTTCATGTTTACGTCGTACTTCACTTAGTGTAGACCAGGACTGTGTCCTAGGCATGCCTGATGTTAACTGACTGGGTACGGCCCGTGCTGCCTGAGTTGTTGTTGTTACGCCGGCAGAGGCCGCGTCCGAATTCTCGCATGCCCTCTGGTGGACGGGACTCTACTTGCAGCAACTACCGTCCGTGATGCGCCGTGCCGATGTGCGCCTCCCACGATCTTTCTGGTGGCTACTGCATGAATAATAATGTTAATTCAGATGTAAATGACTTACTGTTTGATTAAATAAGACCTTAATTATCATTTATTATCTATATTAGCAAATTTCATGTTTCAGGCAATAACAAAAATATCAGTGATGTGACTATTATACACCTGCCATGTGCTGTAAGATGCATATTTGCATTCTCTCTTTCAGAACCAGCTGTCTAATACTGTTTCTAAAACAAAATATCTGTATGGTACAAAAAGTGACAATTGAGTCTAAATAATGAAAAGTGTGAAACCATTCACATGACTACTAAACGAAATCTATTAAATATCAGTTACACAATAAAGCACACTTATCAAAAAGGCTATAAATTCAACTAAATACTTAGGGAGTGCAATTATGAATAACTTAAATTGGATGATCACATATATGATGTTGTGAAGAAAGGAAACCAAAGAGTGCAGTTTATTGGCAGATCACTTAGAAATTGCAGCAGGTCTACCAAAGAGTCTGCTTACACCACACTTCCCTGCCCTCTTCTGGAGTACTGCTGTGCAGAGTGGGATCCGCATCAGATGGGACCGACGGAGGACATCAAAAAGGTTAAAAGCAGGGCAGCTTGTTTTGTATTGTCACATAATAGGTGAGTGCCATGGACATTATACATTAGTTGAGCTGGTTATCATTAAAACAAAGGTGTTTTTCATTGTGTCAGGATCTTCTCGTAAAATTTCAATCATTAACTTTTGCCTCAAATTGTGAAAATGTTCTGTTGGTGCCCACCTACATAGGGAGAAATGATCTTCATGATAAAATAAGAGAAACTACAGTTTGCACGGAAAGATTTAAGTGCTCACTTTTCAAATGTGCTGTTTGAGAGGGGAATGGTAGAGAAATAATATAATTGTGAATTGCAGAGTAATCATGTAAATGGAGATGGAGTGTAATAGAAAGCCTGATTAATTTTGTTGAGCATTGCAACATATATCATCACATTGTGGTACATTTTAACACAGCCAGCCATCACCCTCCTTACCTCTCCTACAGCTATTTCTGCTCCTCATTTCATCAGAACAAGGAACTCTAAGGTAAGCTAAGTGGAAAGTTTTGTCTGAATCTACCATTAACTGTAAATTAAATGTGAGCATTTTACTTCCACTGTAGCATTTGTGACATGATGTCTCAGAGCAATTAAAATTCCATCATGACACAAGAACTATCTCTCTGGAATGCATTACACTGGTTCTTTTCAGACAGGACATTCTTTAGGATTTTGTAAGAACTGTATGAATATTATCTATATTTTACATGTTATTCTACTGTTATCATTTGTTTGTCTTGGTTTCATACACAAATGAATAATGTGTAATAAAACTGTAGGACACTGAGGATAAATAGGACTATCTACTATTTACACAAAAAATTAATGGTAAGACCACAATAATAAATTTTATTGGACCCATGAAAAAAATCACGATATCAAATGCAAAAAAATTACTGACTGCACTCAACGTACAAAAACGGGTAAAGACAACATAACCTATTTCAATAGCTTGTGTGTAGAGTGATGGCAGTTGCAGTTAGTACTCATTCAATAGTTTTGCTTATCACAATATAATTGACTGTTAAATAATAATATGGTGCAGCAATAATAGGTAATTAATGTCACAGGAGGTGTAACGGCACATCACTATTTCAATGCTTCCACTTAGCCATGTTGCATTGCAAAAATATTCTTGCTCAATAAAATTAATTACTTGGATACTTAGTTTATTTGAATGACATTACTGATGTAGCAAGAACAAACATGATATATGGAGCACAGTACTTCGTAGAGCAAAATATAAGATACAATGAAGTACAGGTTGCACAGCACTGAATTCATTAACTGGACAACAGTAATACAGGTTACAGAGTACATGACGAGCTATCTCTGAAATCCCACATGTCATGAGTGAAGATACATCACTCCTCCATTCCAGGGGTGGGAAAATCACATACATAAAAACAGTAGGCACAGAAAAATACATGTTACAAAAAAAGCATGGTACCAAAAAAGAACTGGTACCAAAAAAATAATCTGATCTCAAAGATTAAGAGTCATGGAAAACACCAGTGACAGCGCTGACATCCATTTCATTGCCCAACGATGGTGGATGCTGCAGCATGTGGTGGGCAGTCACTTCAGACTGCCCCCCTCCCCCACCCCCCTCCCTCTCATGAGAGGGCTAGATCGGGGGTGGTGTCTCCATAGTGACATCATCATGTAGGTCAGCTGTCTGCACCTGAGGTATCAACAGGAGTGTCAGAGATGACAGCTGCATGGGATCCAGTTATGGAGGTGAGGTGGCTGTGGTGTCAAGTGCAGTGGGGGCTGCAACATCGATGACAATTGAGGAGTGAGTGCATAGGCAGGAACCCCAGACAGCAATCTGCCAGGCAATGACACCCACTGCAATGTGAACACAGGAACAGGCATTGGTGGCATCAGGGGTGGGGGAGGGGGTGGGTCCTGTGGAGGAGGCCCTGCTGTGAGCAGCCACAACCAGTTGAAGTGACAGAACGTCCATCCTCAGGAGTGTGGACAATGCACAAGAGCTGGCCCCGCTAATGCTCAATGATGGCAGGAACTGAGTTTGGCCAGCGACCGAAACCACATGCCCAGACAGGTGCACCTAGCCAGAACCATGATGGAGCTGGAGATGCTGGGGGATTCTGCATCAGATGCAGCAGATGAAGGAGGGTCTTTGGTTGGTTTCCATGTAGCAGCTCTGCCACGAAGACCCTCAGCTGTAAAAATCTTAGACAGGGCCAAAATAGTGGCCACTGTGGATGTGAATGGACAACACACCATGAAGGGAAACTTGGAATAGGCGTCCATTACAATGAGCCAATAGTGGTTTAGGAAGGGCCCCACAAAATCAATTTCCCACATGCGCTGTGGCACCAACCAGGGTGAAAAAGATGACTGCAGGGCTGCCTATTGCTGAACACAGTGAGTGCAAGCAGCAAGAAGCCATGTAATGTCCCCATTTATGCCCAGCCAGTACGCATACTGGTGGGCCTGAGCTTTGGTGCAAGAGGTCTCCCAATAACCAACATGCAGAAGCCACAGTTACTACAGCGTAAGTAAGTGGGAATCACAATCCACAGAGCAGCATCCTCCGCAGCTAACAATAGAATCCTGTCAAGCACAGAAAGGCAGTGTTGGATGGAAAAGTAACTACACAAGAGATCCGAGGCACAGCCCGGGGGTTTTCCTGGCCAATCATGTTGCACAAAATAGAGGTCCTGACTAAGTATAGGAAACACATGGATGGCCAATGTTACTGTGGCAAAAGTGATGGGAAAACCATTGACCACATTCTGGTTCTCAGTATCTAAATAGAAACAAAGCAGCTCATCCCAATTGAACACCAAGTCCAGCCTGATTGAAAGGTGAGATTAGGCATTAGCATTGGCATGTTGTGCTGTCAGTCAGTGATGGACCTGATAATAATAACAAGAGATGAAGAGAACCCACTGCTGCAAACACAGAGCTCCCCTGTTTGACATGGAAGCTGAAGGGTTGAAAAGAGCAACATGGCTTGTGATCCATGATTAATTGGAACCATATGAGAAGACATGAAATTTACTGAGGGCAGATACAATCATTAAAGTCTCCTTTTCTGTCTGAGAACATCACTGCTGAGCAGGAGTTAAAGTCTTAGAGGCATAAGCAATGGGTCATTCAGAACTGTCCAGATATTTGTGCACCAATAATGTGCCAAGACCATGCTGAGAGGCACCTGTAGGGAACATGAGATGTTGACCCAGATGAAAAATGGCCAGACACAGGGCAGATTGAAGCTTAGATTTAAGCAAGGTGAACACTCAATCACAAACAGAGACCAGAAACCAGGCACATTTTTATGCAAAAGCATTTGCAGCAACTGAGCAACAGTGGATGTGTCTGGTAAAAACTTATGGTAGCACACAACTCTACTATAAACACATGCTGTTCCTTAACAGAGGTTGCTCACAGCAAACTTGCAATTGCATCAACATGATGATGTGATGACTTGACCCCTGTGTAAGAAAACCCAAAACCTAGATACTCAATTGACAGCTCTAAAAATTGAGATTGGGCAAGACTGCACTTGAGACCCAAAGACTGCAAAACAGGAACAATGATCAGAGATTTCTGAGATGGTCTTCAGTGTAAGAACCCAAACCAATGATATCATCAAGGTAATTGATGGAACTTGACACAGAGGCTATCAGCTGTTCTCAAAATTTCTGAAAAATTGTGCATGCACTAGCGATGCCAAAAGACAAGCATTGACATTCATATATACCGAAAGATGTATTGACAACGAGAAGGTGCCTAATGGCCTTCTCCAAGGGGAGCTGGAAGTACACTTCTGACAAATCAATCTTGGTAAAGTAGTTGCCGCGAGATAAATTTGCAGTTAACTCATCAGGGTGGGGAAGGGTGTATGTATCTTTCATGGACATTGCATTAATCATGACACTGAAGTTGCCGCGGAGGTGACACTTACCCAATGGCTGCTTAACAATGACCAGTGATGTAGCGTGTCCACTGGAACAAATATGCCTAATGACATCATGTGATATCAAGCTGTCTAATTCAGCCTTGACAAAGTTGTGCAACGTGACAGGAACCTGCTGCACCTGAGTGGGGGGGGGGGGGGGGGGGGGGTGTCTGGGAAGAGTGGGTGGGATCTTTCATGGTAATGTGGGCCTGAAAACCAGTAGCACAATCGAGGGACCAAAGGGACACAGAAACAAAAACTCAGAGCAGAAGGCCTCCAGTTGCTGATATGGAACTTGACCTGACGTTATGTTTACCTCATCAGCAATGGAGAAACTGAAAGTGTTAAACATGTCTAACCCATACAGGTCTGCAGTATGAGAATAATCCACAACAAGGAAGGTGAGGAGGCCAACAACAGATTTGTAAGGTACAGGATTGGAGAACAGACCTAGGACCAGAATCTGGTGTTTATTGTAGCCAAACAATTTCCATGAAACCTGTGCACTAAAGTCAAAGGATATCCTGTGTCCACTTACATTTTCAGTGGTTTATTAAACACATGCAACTCAATAAATAATTTGTTTGGTGAGACAGTCATTGAAGATGCACAGTTTTTGTCCATCGGTGCTACTGTGTCCACAGCGTTTGAAGAAGAGTCAACAGCAATGTAATGTGGCCTTCCTTTCGACACTTTTTGCAATCAGCTCAGTACTTATGACATGCAGCACACCCATGTTGGACAAAGCAGTATGGGCAAGACAAAAGGGGTGCATATGGCAATGGTGTTATGTGACATGTTGCTGTCCCATGCCCCATGCAATGCTGAGTCGAAGGTTGTACTGCTGCAATGGCTTTCCCGTCGTCCTGAACAATTGTAGCGTGGCTACCAGAGGCTGACTGAGCAATTTCCAATATCTCCCCGCCCCCTCCTCACACACACACACACACACACACACACACACACACACACACACACACACACACAACACTCTAATTGTCTGTGGCCCATGACACTTCAAAGAGTCATCCGTAAACATCAGACTCTCACATTGAAGTGCTTCTTCACAGACTTCCCTCTCTGAGGCCAGGCGAATAATGTAGTGTACCATGTGATCAGTGTAGGATTTTTGATGGGTAATAGTGACAAATTTACAATGACAGCTCAACCCATGGAATTCTACAGCCCAGGCTTTGTAAGATTGGTTTGGATGTTTCTGCCAACATTAAAATTCTTCACGGATCACAATGACATGTGTTCTGTCACAGTAATTGGTTGAGAGAAGCTTGTACATTTCATCAAATGATAAGCTGGCTATTTCTTGCAAAGGTGCAAACTGGCACAACAACTGACAAATGCATAGTGAAAGCCCGGAAAGAAAGAAAGTCCTATACAGGTTTGCATCGCCCATGTGAAAAACCTAGAAATATCAGCATAATTGTGTCTCATAGGAATCCCCCAGTCTCCAGCCATTCATCATATGCTGGAAAGGATGACAGTTGCATTAACAGGAGAGTAACCTGCCATGAGGATGCAGATGCCACTTGACTGAGAGCATTGGCAAGAGCTTGCTGTTGTCCTGTGAAAGCTTGCTGCTGGGCAGTGATATGTTGGAGTGTTTCTTCCATTAAGATGTTTGTCAGGTGACTTAGCACTGATACTGACACATGGAGAAAACATAACCCTCACTTGTTACCAAGTTTGCTATAAGAAGAACAAACACAATTCATTGAACATAGTACTTTATAGAGCTATATGTATGATACAATGATGTACATTGGACAACAGTAATACTGGTTACAGAATAGGCTGAGCACTCATTTGTGATTGCTTAAACAATACTGTTTCTCTGGTGGTGGCTCATTAGAGTGTGCCAGGGGACTGACCCAGGTGGCCTCTATAAGTGGGCCTGTGAACGGTATAGACATGCGATCTCTGAAATCATGCACATCATGACTGAAGGTACATCAGTTATATATAAAATGCATGAATTCAGTCATATTGTATTGTTATGGCAAAGACAGGAAAAGAGAGCAAAATGGATCTACTAACACAATGTGACATTGAATCTGCTGTTGATGACAATGAGTATGACAACATAATTGTAGACAATATGAATGCTTCATCACACAAAGATGAATCATGAGCTGAAGGTGATTCTGACAATATTATGGTTAATCTTACTGTTACTACTATAACAAATACTATGGCTAATGCAACAGCTAGTCAACTACAAGGTACAACTACTGCACAACTCTCAAGTTTTCTGTATATCCTGAAGAGACTGTCATCTGAAATACATGGTGAAATATCCAATATTAATGTCAATAGTCCTTATGCAATGAAATGTGTACTAAAAATGAAATGACCACTCTATGTAATGAAATATCCACAGACATTTCTTCTAAGTTGCCTGCTTATATATCAGTTAAATTTGATGAATTTTCTGCTAAACTACCAGGTGAAATTTCCATGAAAGATGATGAGTTTTGTAATGAAATTTCTACACAAATAACAGTTTCGACCACAGGCATATGAAAGTTAACTTTACAATGTAATATCCTCACAAATTATGTAGCAAATTTGTCTTTGCACCAAACTACCATAAATACTGAGATAACTGCATTAAAAGATGCAAATATTTACCTTCCAAAATGAAACAAGTATCTGAGGAGCACACATTTATTGCAGAATCTCTACTTAAATTAGGTCTTAAAGCAGATAATCTCAGTACAGGACAACTGGCTAAAATTAAACTGCATTTAGATGTGCAACTAGGGAACTTTGAGAAAGACTACTCTGAGTGGTTTTGTAATAAAGATAAATCTGTAAATGAATGGTTAGATTCTAAGCTGCCAAATGTAGTTCAGAAGTTTGTTAATGATACCTTGTCACAAGGAAGTAATTTAGTTGAAGTTGTTAATTTAGAGTTAAAACAGATAAATACCATGGCAGACAAAGATTTGCCACAGTGCCAAGAGAATTTAATGTCACAAGTTAAAGAGATTCAGCAAGAGTTGGTGAAGATTAAGCAATGTTTCAGTCGTTTGTTACCAACCGTTGTTAGAGGAGTTGGAAATATTAATCCTGTGTCTTGTGGCAAGGGAATGGAAATAAACTGAATCACACTGGAGTGTCACATGACCATGTATTTTATAGTGAGGGGGCAGTGCCAGAAATATCATGTGTATTAATTGCTGAAAGACTACTTAACCACAGGCAGTTTCAAGTACTCATTCCTGAGAAAAAGTTATATATCCTGCCATATTTCTTAAGGCTTTTAAAAGTGTTCTACCCAGGTCATGAGCTGACAAACAAAAAATTCAATACATCACAGATTTCATCCAAGGAAAAGCCACCCTTTGGACCACTGAAACAGATGAGAATTGCCAAAATTATTTTCAATTTGAGCAGACATATTTAGCAAAGTATTGGTCTCAGTCTATTAAGGGAAGACAGTAAGGATGTATTGAACCCAGAGCCCTTTAACAGTAAACAGGGTTCCCTCCACGAGTACTTTGAAAATGTATAAACAAGACCAGTTACTGGGACAAGCTTATAGCCAAATTGCCAATGTATCTCCAGGATAAATTAGTGCAAATACTGGAAACTGACCTTGATCGTGTTATATCAGTCTTGGGCTGTCTTGATCTCATACAAGAGAATTCAGGAGACTAACCACAACAATAACAGTGTGGCACAATCTTCTCTGCCTTGGTCACAGTGGTACAACAACAGCAGCCAAAAAGGCAATAGAATACCATATGAAACGCAGTTGGCACCACCTCACATACAGATTTCATAGCAGTTAGATGTTGGATCACCTAATAGTAATAAAAGAAAGTGAGGTAGTATTATGGGATATTATGGAAATGGAAGTGTGACCACTGGCAAAACCACCATAACAACAACAACAGGAGATTGGAGTCACATAGGGGAGGTAATAAACAACAGCAAACCAAGGATCATAATAATAGCAGTAATACATACGAGGTGCTAGAACATACTCATACTATCAAAGGTGACTGGCTAACTCAACACCTGACACTGAATATAATTGAAGTGGCAGATAAGCCACACTTCTCCAACATGCGTTCACCAAACTAGATATTGTCACATTCACCCCCCCCCCCCCCCCCCCCCAATGTTTACCATGGGATGGTCCAAGGGGCAATGAAGAGAATTTAGTAAAGATACTAAATTATAATTATGATATCAATACTAGGGAAGAGTTAGCCACAGAACAGCTGAAATGTAGTGATCAGACCAAAGAGATTGTGCATGCTACCATACAAGATACAACTAGTGTCTTGATTGATATAGGTGCTATGGTATGTACTATTTCAAATATTTAAACAAAGCAAAACACAAGATTACAAAGGTAGCTATGTATCCCATCCAGAACTATAGAATCCTATGCACTATCAGCATTAAATTGTGAAATGTTAAGATCTAAGCACAGATATAAATAAAGTTAGGAAATGGAGTAAAAAAAAATGTCTCTTCTTCATCACAAATGGATTGATAATCAAATGTATTTTGGAGCCTAAACATTTTACAAGAGAAGTACATAATAATCAACTTCTTTAGGGTAAATGCCATTTGAGCACTGATATCCAAAGAACCATACAGATCAGGTAAAGACAAGAGTAAGTCATGGTAAATACTAACAAGTGCTAACAGTAAAACTAATTAAAACTAAGATGGCATTCACCTGAACGCTTCTACACAAAGTAATCAAGTTGAAGATATTTAGAAGCATATAGTAATCAATGTAATGGAGACTACTACTACTACTGACTCATCACAACATACCAAGTTACAAAATTATTATTTAGTATGTACATGTATTGATGAATAACCTGGAATCATAAACACTTATCAGTATCATAGACAAGTCTGCCCTATGTGATTTATTGCTACAATACCTATTCCATCCCATGGTCTAAGACCAGCAGTTAATAAGAAAATAAAACAGATGCTTGAGTGGCATATTATTGACTCATCTATGTCCAGGCAGGGAGTACTCAAGAGGACATTGTTATCAGAAGAAATAAAACTGGCGTTCTATGGATCAGAGCGTGGAATGCCAGATCCCTTAATCGAGCAGGTAGGTTAGAAAATTTAAAAAGGGAAATGGATAGGTTAAAGTTAGATATAGTGGAAATTAGTGAAGTTCGGTGGCAGGAGGAACAAGACTTCTGGTCAGATGAATAAAGGGTTATAAATACAAAATCAAATAGAGGAATTGCTGAAGTAGGTTTAACAATGAATTTAAAAAAATAGGAGTGCAGGTAAGCTTCTACAAACAGCATAATGAATGCATTATTGTGGCCAAGATAGACACGAAGCCCACACCTACTACAGTAGTACAAGTTTATATGCCAACTAGCTCTGCAAATGGTGAAGAGATTGATGAAATGTATGATGAGATAAAATAAATTATTCAGATAGTGAAGGAAGATGAAAATTTAACAGTCATGGATGACTGGAATTCGACAGTAGGAAAAGGAAGAGAAGGAAACGTAGTAAGTGAATATGGACTGGGAGTAAGAAATGAAAGAGGAAGCCGCCTTGTAGAATTTTGCACATCATAGCTAACACCTGGTTCAAGAATCATAAAAGAAGGTTGTTTACATGGAAGAAGGCAGGAGATACTGGAATGTTTCAGATAGATTATATAATGATAAGACAGAGATTTAGAAACCAGGTTTTAAATTGTAAGACATTTCCAGGGGCAGATGTGGACTCTGACCACAATCTATTGGTTATGAACTGTAGATTAAAACTGAAGACACTGCAAAAATGTGAGAATTTAAGGAGATGGGACCTGGATAAACTGACTAAACCAGAGGTTGTACAATGTTTCAAGCAGAGCATAAGGGAACGATTGACAGGAATGTGGGAAAGAAATACAGTAGAAGAAGAATGGGTAGCTTTGAGGGATGAAGTAGTGAAGGCAGCAGAGGATCAAGTAGGAAAAAAGACGAGGGCTAGTAGAAAACCTTGGGTAACAGAAGAAACATTGAATTTAATTGATGAAAGGAGAAAATATAAAAATGCGGTAAATGAAGTGGGCAAAAAGGAATACAAACATCTCAAAAATGAGATCAACAGGAACTGCAAAATGGCTAAGCAGGGATGGCAAGAGGACAAATGTAAGGATGTAGAGGCATATATCACTAGGGGTAAGATAGATACTGCCTACAGGAAAATTAAAGAGACCTTTGGAGAAAAGAGGACCACTTGTACGAATATCAAGGGCTAAGATGGAACACCAGTTCTAAGCAAACAAGGGAAAGCAGAAAGGTGGAAGGAGTATATAGAGGGTCTATACAAGGGCGATGTACTTGAGGACAATATTATGGGAATGGAAGAGGATGTAGATGAAGATGAAATGGGAGATATGCTACTGCATGAAGAGTTTGACAGAGCACTGAAAGACCTGAGTTGAAACAAGGCCCCAGGAGTAGACAACATTCCATTAGAACTACTGACAGCCTTGGGAGAACCAGTCCTGATGAAAACTCTGCCATCTGGTGAGCAAGATGGATGAGACAGGTGAGATACCCTAAGACTTCAAGAATATAATAGTTCCAATCCCAAAGAAAGCAGGTGTTGACAGATGTGAAAATTACCAAACTATCAGTTTAATAAGTCACAGCTGCAAAATACTAACACGAATTCTTTACAGTTGAATGGAAAAACTGATAGAAGCCGACCTCGGGGAAGATCAGTTTGGATTCCGTAGAAACTGACCCTACGACTTATCTTAGAAGAAAGACTAAGGAAAGGCAAACCTATGTTTCTAGCATTTGTAGACTTAGAGAAAGCTTTTGACAATGTTGACTGGAATACTCTCTTTCAAATTCTGAAGGTGGCAGGGGTAAAATACATAGAGCGAAAGGCTATTTACAATTTGTGCAGAAAGCAGATGGCAGTTATATGAGTCGAGAGGTATGAAAGGGAAGCAGTGGTTGGGAAGGGAGTGAGACAGGGTTGCAGCCTATCCCCAATGTTATTCAATCTGTATATTGAGCAAGCAGTAAAAGAAACAAAAGAAAAGTTCGGAGTAGGTATTAAAATCCATGGAGAAGAAATAAAAACTGAGGTTCACCAATGACATTGTAATTCTGTCAGAGACAGCAAAGCACCTGGAAGAGCAGTTCAACGGAATGGACAGTGTCTTGAAAGGAGGGTATAAGATGAATATCAACAAAAGCAAAACAAGGATAATGGAATGTAGTCGAATTAAGTCGGGTGATGCTGAGGGAATTAGATTAGGTTATGAGACACTTAAAGTAGTAAAGGAGTTTTACTATTTGGGGAGCAAAATAACTGATGATGGTCGAAGTAGAGAGGATATAAAATGTAGACTGGCAATGACAAGGAAAGCATTTCTGAAGAAGAGAAATTTGTTAACATTGAATATAGATTTAAGTGTCAGGAAGTCTTTTCTGAAAGTATTTGTATGGAAGTGAAACATGGACAATAAATAGTTTGGACAAGAAGAGAATAGACACTTTCAAAATGTGGTGCTACAGAAGACTGCTGAAGATGAGATGGGTAGATCACATAACAAATGAGGAGGTATTGACTAGAATTGGGGAGAGGAGAAATTTGTGGCACAACTTGACTAGAAGAAGGGATCAGTTGGTAGGACATGTTCTGAGGCATCAAGGGATCACCAATTTAGTACTAGAGGGCAGCGTGGAGGGTAAAAATCATATGGGGAGACCAAGAAATGAATACACTAAGCAGATTCAGAAGGATGCAGGTTGCAGTAGTTACTGGGAGATGAAGAAGCTTGCGCGGGATAGAGTAGCATGGAGAGCTGCATCAAACCAGTCTCTGGACTGAAGACCACAACAACAACTATGTTACCCTATTGCAGTCCACCATTAGTTGTTCCAAAACCTGGCAGTGATGTCCATTTGGATTTGCATGTGAGAGAAATTAACAAGATTCTCATCCCTGCATGAACTCGTCCAGAGAATCCAGGAGAACAATTACAGAAATTTCTTGGGGTTAAATTCCTCACTGGTACTGACTTAAGAAGTTCATCCTGCCAGTAAACCTCACAAAGAATCTAGAAAATTTAACGTCTTTATTTTTAGTGGAAAAAGCTATCAGATCAGTGTACTGCCATTTGCCCTGAATGTGAGTTCAGGAGTGTTTATCACATCCTTGGGTATTTTCATAGGACTTGCACTGCATGATCAAGTTACACTGTATGTTGATGATACACTAATAGCTCCATATGCAAGGGAAGAACGTGCACAACTATTAAAAAGAATATTACACAAAATCTCTGAGGCAAGTAGATAGCAAATTTGCAGTGGTCTAAATTTGTCAGAGAGATGGTGACATTATCACCTCTACAGAAATAATATCTGTCTCCAACAAGATTAGTGTCATAAAAAACTTGCAATATCCATCTACTAAGAAACAACTTAAAGCATTCTTGGGCTTATGCTCATTCTTTTGTTAATCTGCATACAGACAGCTTCTAAACAGTTCAGACTTGCTAAGTCTTGAAATGTACCAATACATGATAGTTAGGACAAGTGTGACATAAAATGTAGACCTCAGGAACCAGACTGCCACATTTACAGACTTAGTTAAACTTGTGATATTCTTATTTCATTTATCTGATCATTTTACAACTCAATTTATTATATCACTTCAAATTTTATCATTCACTTAATTTCACTTTTACTGAGTGCAAAAACATCTCTGTGCTGGTTCAGCTGCTACTAATCAATATTTCAACATAGATCATAAAAATAATTCTCATTTTGTGATTCTAGAATACTTTTCTCAATAGTTGTAACTAACTTTTTGTTTGCATTTCTGTACAGTTCTTATGTTCTTACTAGAACAATTTTCCAGCCAATAACTTTCATGATATAAGTGATTTCGTAAAACATATTGTTTGTGAACATATTTTGTAAAATTGGGTACTAAAAATGAAGTACCAAGCAATACTTATAATCCAACATAAAAAGAACAAATTACTTTTCAATACCCTAACATTGGTGTGTGAATGATTTTGATTGTAATCTTCAAATTTTCCGTCTGTAATAATGGATAACGTTATATGTAATTATTGAAGAAATATTTAAGCAGTGGCAAATCAGCCACAGGAGAGTGTGTTTTGTAACAGGTTTAGTGCATGAAACCTGTACCACTCAAATTAATAAACATGTAATTGTAAAAGCAAAGTTTCATGTTGACCAGATTACTTAAAGTGTCTTCTGGCATACTAAATCTTTAGCTCTGCTCTGAAGAGCTTTGGAAGTTACAGCAAAATTGGTGGCGCACATACTCTCAATTCTTTTACAAATAATGCTGTGAAAGGAACATCTGTAACTGATCGTTATAACAGAGGCTGAAAATTCCACTTCAGTTGTAAGGTTCTTTTATTTTTCAGTGCTTAAACGTGAACAGTTTAGGGCTCTTATATGACCATGATCAGGTGTTATAACTTTGTGTTATGACTCCGAGTGCTGCGATGGATGAGTACAGGAAATGGTGTATCATAGAACTCGGGACCATAGCACAAAGTTATAACAGCTGATAACGGGCATGTAAGAGCCCAAAACTGGTCATGTTTAAGAATTGAAAAATAAAATTACCTTACAACTGAGGTGGTATTTTCAACCTCTGCCTCAATGTTTTTACAGTAACCACAGCATCGGAGTTTGCCAAAGAACAGAGATCAGTATTTTCTACCAATCATATCACCCATAAAACAGTGTATTAACTTCAGATGAATCAGGATTACACCCTCCTTGGCCTGATTTATTTCAGTTGTTGTGGAGGAGCCAAGATTACAGCTGCCCTGCTAATGAGACTTACTTAACAGAATTTTCAGCTTCAGGTTGGTTTATGCAGTAATGGATGCTGATAGAATGGAAAACTTAAAAGAAATCACTGACATGAATATGACACAAGAATGTGTATAAGCAAACACCAACTAAAAAAGTTAACCAGAGAGGACACAAAAATTGTTGTTAGTGGCTTGGAACCACATCATCATGAACAATGGAGATAAGCATTTTTATTGTATATTCTTTTTTATGTGTGGTAGAAATTTTGTGTGAAGCCTAGAACTTTAGTTTGAAGATTTAAATTTGCATTCAAAGTATTTAGAACTGTTTCCAGAATGAGATTTTCACTCTGCAGCAGAGTGTGTGCTGATATGAAACTTCCTGGCAGATTAAAACTGTGTGTCAGACCGAGACTCGAACTTGGGACCTTTCCCTTTTGCAAGCAAGTGCTCTACCAACTGAGCTACCCAAGCACGACTCACGCCCCATCCTCACAGATTCACTTCTGCCAGTACCTCGTCTCCTACCTTCCAAACTTAACAGAAGCTCTCCTGCGAACCTTGCAGAACTAGCACTCCTGAAAGAAAGGAGTATAACTATGTGTGGCAGAATTATTGAAATAGCTAGTACTTTAACTAGTAGGCACTACCCTAGGTGGCCAAATTCCTGAAACAAACATTACTTTAAAGGACCTTAATACACAACTGGAAAATAGTAATATAAGAATAACAAAAAACAAAGAGGAGACGAAAAAGTTTTAAAATGAGGTAAAAACAGATCATAAACAGGCTGCTGCTTGAGCTGTGTCTGTGGAAAGAAAATTCAGTTCTCTTGAGTAAGAACTCACTTCAGAAATCTCTTGTACCAAACACAGTTTCAAAGCTGTGCAGAAGAATGTAGAAGATAACTGTATTGCATTGAAAAATATAATAGATAACAATAAATCAGACTTAGAATTTTAATTTGAAAAATTAGAAGACCCTGGAGTATTGGAGTTAAACTCCAAAGTTGCTAATGTAGAAAAAATTGTAACTAGCAATATGGATGCATGTGGTACCCATATGAATAATATGAACAACAAATTTCCTGAGATGCAGAATAGCTTTAGCAATGATTGTGTTGGCTCTGTCTTGTGGAGTGACATTTCAATTAAGCAATTTACAGGTGTCAGTAAATTCACTCTATTGATTTCTTGCACCAATGTGGGGACAGCTTTATAAGTGTTGTGACTGATAATTTAAAAATAAATTTGTAAATAAGTTTTTGGACATGAAGTTGCTATAACAGTCACTCACAATAGTCATACTGAAATATCCTATGATGAACTTGAGAGGTGTTTTTTAAATAAATTTTGGTCTATTTGATGAGCTCACTCAGATAGATGCCTTGAGAAGGAGACTTCCAAGCAGAGTGCAGTGGTGACTTGTCTATGGACCAGATGATTCTGTAGAGGAATTCTTAAAATATGTGGACAAACTCAACAGAGCTTCGGAGTGAAATGGAAACCAAGATAGTAATCTTAGCAGGATTAATGGATATCAACCAAAGGAATGGAATCAGAGTAATAATTGGGATAACTACATGGGGAGAGATGGGAATAACTTCAGAAATGATTATCAAGAGGAAGGAAACAGAAGGGATTATCAACAGAGCGATGGAGACAGGAATAGAAACAGAGAAATGGATAACAGGAATAGACAAAGGGAGAGAGAGGAAGTAGACAAGACAAGAGGGGTAATCATCTGGAAAACTAATCATTGCATGCCTCTCAGTTTGTGGAAAGAGAATATCACAGGAATCAGGCTGAACACTACAGGATCAGAGAAGGCAATGTGAAATTTCACAGATTCATAACAAGTGGACTTGCCAAGTGGGTAGATTATGTTTTCACAGAAATTTTTGGAGAACAAAGAAGTTTGATGAATACAATAGAAGAGATTTAGAATTTTCAGAAAGATATAACTGTCGACTGTCTACAGAAACTTTTCATAATCTATATAGTCAAGAGAATAGTAAGAATGTGGTTGGGAGAGGGGGAGAGTTAATGATGATAATAACTTTCCTTGTGATGTAAATAATTTGATGAGTAGTAAAGTTACGGGAGATGTGAGTGAATCTGTTCATTTTGATGTTGAAGCTAGTGAGTCTCATGATGATGTGCCAAAAGGAGAAGCAGAGAATGTTAATCGCATTGCCGAGACTCAGGAGGTTGACAATGATTCCATGATCTGTTAGGATGAGGAGACTCATGATATTCCCATGATTTGCAAAAGTAAAACTGAGAAATTTTGTGATGTTGTCGGTGATTATATTGTACATATATTTGATGATGATTTGAGAGGTGAGATTATTTTTAATGATGAGTTGGATGAGATGATTTATGTGGAGGTGAAAGATGATGTTTTAAAGGGAAATGGTGATATAAATTGTAATGATGATTCACTGGGGAGTGATGTGTATGACAGGGTGGCAAAAGAGAATTAGATGTTGCAGGTGGATGTGAGGAAAGCAGGGAGGAAAGATTAACTTGCATAGATGATGAGATTTTAAAATTTGCCTGGGATTGTTACAGTACTATGGATAATAATATTAATGTTGTTGAGAAAATAGAGGGGATCTGCAATTAATTACATACAGTCTGGTGGAAAGAGAAAAAAGAGGCTAATTTAGAGATACCTAAAATACCTGCAGGAGCTTTGTAACTAGTTCTCATAATAAATGTGATAATAAGCAAGCAAGGGTGATATTAGCTATGAAGAAGTAGAAAACGATTTATTATCTGAAGAAAGAGGTAGAAATGATTGAGAGATATAGGAGAGATCTTTCAGCTTTGTTAAAACTGATAACAAGGAAAGGAACAGTTTGGTAGAGATTGGCAGTCCAGGGAGTGACATTTCTGAGAAACTGAGGGACAGAATTAAATACAGTAAGAATTTTATTGAAGTATTTGTTATGAGTGTCAAGAATGAGGGAGCTACTGGAAGGCATAGTAAAACAGTAAAGTTTCAAGTAAGGCTAGAGTTTGATGGTGTATTCTTTGTACGAGGCTGTCTTATCATTCCTGAGCTTATGGATTGTGAAAGAAAGATATGCTTTAGTTGGGGAACTGAGAAACATTTTTACAGAGTCAAAAAGTGGGATAGCTGGGAAAATGAAACTGTTAATGTCAAATTTCAGTGTTGGAAACAATCAGATACAAGGAATTGTTTATAATGAGGACAGGGGCTATGTGATTCATGAAGAATAAAGTAGTGAAGGGGAATGAGAGAGGATGAGTATTATGAATTGGTAAATTCCAACGTTATTGGGACAAGTAGTCTTCGCCAAGATCAGAAAAATGAACTGAAAGAATTATTTGAATATCAAGACATGTTTAGTGAGAAACATGGAAGAGTGAGGAACTGTCAGTCTAAATTAAAGTTGAAACATCATGAACCATTTTCATAAAACCTTACTCCATTACAGTTTCAAGAAGAGGAGATGTTGAGATGGAACTACAAAAAATGAGGAGCTGAGGGGTCAAATTAACAAGGTGAATATAATAATCTGTTGGTCATTGTGGAAATAAGAGATGGGGGAATGAAAATTGTACTTTATTCTAGACAGTTAAATAAATATTTGTAGCAATGAAGTCAGTCCAGAAAATAAAGACAAGCTTCTAAATAAATTTCAACGTGTATCCTTTATGTCATGTTCTGACTTTGCCTCTGGCTTTCATCAAATTACACTTGAATCTGATTCTAAGAAACACACAGCTTTTTTGTGTGGTGGGAGATGTTTTCTATGTGGTATGGTGCCTTTTGGGTTAAATTTGTCTGTGGCCAAATTTATTTGGGCTTTGGATTATGTGTTGGGGAAGGAATTGTTAAATAAACCAATTGTGCATTAGGTATTTGATAACTGGGAAAAGATGGAAGGAACATTTGAATATTTTAAGAAAATGGAGGCAAAAATTAAGGAAATTGGGAATGACCTTAAAATTAGAAAATGTAATTTTCTATGACTATATTGAAGTTTCTGGGATACAGCATAACAGAGTAGGGGATTTGCCCAAGGAAGGAAAAAATCTTGTCCATAGTATAATTTCCTTGAACTAAAAATTAAAAAAGAGTTAAAGTCATTTTTCATGTTAACTAGTTTGTGCAGAGAAGATATAAAGGCAGAAGTCCTTAGTGCACAAGGCTTGAATAATCTTCTTAACAAAAACAGTATTTGGATTGGAATACAGAAATAATTTTGTGACATCAAAATCTTACAGAGACCTTATATTTCTCTAACCTTTTTTGTAATGGGTAATAGCAGTGATGGTGGGATGGGGCCACATTTATTTCAAGAAAAATCTGTGGATAGGAAAGTGGGGCAGTATTTGTCACTTTTGCAAGTAGAACAATTACACAGCAATAGAAAAAGAGTTATTGGCTACTCAGTGGAAATTTTCCAAATTCAAGAGTTATCTATTATGACATGAAATCACTGTGTACTGAGATCATAAATCACCAAGCTATTTACAGGACTGAACAGCCACCGACAAACTGTAGCCAAGAAAGAAGTGGACCACCCTGTTTCTGAACACACTGTCAAATATGATATCCCTCATCTTAATAACTGCTTCACAGCCTGAGCCATATGGATCCTTCCCACCAACACCAGCTTTTCTGAATTGCGCAGGTGGGAACTTTCCCTGTAATACAACCTACGTTCCTGTAACCCTCCTGGCCTCAACCTTCGTTAGTCACTGTCCTCAACCATCCAGCCCCCTCCCTGTTCCCATTCCAGCACTACACAGCCGTCATTTCACTGCCACACCCAGTCTTTTAATTTCTTTTCTTTTATTTCTCTCTTTTCCGCTACTTACCCCCTCCCCTCTCCACACCTTCTCTCCTGCCCTCCGTCTAGACTGCAACACTTGACTGTCTGCCACTCCCACCATACTATCCCTCACCCTCCCTGCCCCAGCCTCCTCCTTACCCCCACCCAGTCGCCCCTCCCATCATGCACTGGTGCTGCTGTTCGCAGTGTGGTCTCAGCTCTCTGAGACTGCAGATGTGTGTGCAAGGTGCGTTTATGTGTGTGTGTGTGTGTGTGTGTGTGTGTGTGTGTGTGTGTGTGTGCGTGTCTGTGTATATGTGTCTACAGCTGACAAAAGCCTTAATGGCTGAAAGCTTTAATTGTGTGAATATTTCTATTGTGCCTATCGTGATTCAGCATCTCCGCTATATGGTGAGTAGCAACTTTCCTTCTCTGGTATTGTTACAGGTCTGTAAGTTATACCACAACAGGATTGTATGGTAGGTACTTTTTCTGAACCGTTTAGGTGTACCATTAGATATATTAAACATAAAAAAAATGTGATTGCTGATTACCTGTGTTACCATGTGGAAAGGGGCATGGAATGAGAAGAATGAGAGGGACTGTGATAAAAATTTCAAAATTATATTTATGAGTGATATTAAAGATGAGAAGGAGATAACAAAGGTTTGTAAGAGCATTAGGCAGAATCAGAATCATGATACAGACTGGAAACTAGTAAAAAGCTATAAAAATGTGGGACTGTATCCTAAATTTTTAAGGGGAATCTTTTTTGAAAAAAAGCCAAGATAGTAATAAGTGGAAGTTATGTTGGCCAGATCAATTTATTGACATGCTTATTTGATATGTGCGTGAAAAAATAAGGTCTTGTGGAGCACTAAAATTTATACAGAAAATTCAAGAACATTTATATTTTTGTAACATAGCAAGAAGGAATAGAAATCTATTAGCAACTTGTGACAGATGTCAAAGAACAATAGTTAATAATCAAACATGCAAATTTTTTTGCCAAAAACACAAATTGAATTAGTAGGGGTGGTTTTTTTGGGTAGCAACCAAAATCTAATGGTGGTTGTAGCTACATCTTTCTAATGATTGATCAGTTCTCAAAATTCACCGAACTTTACCCTTAAAAAAAAAGCTACAAACAAGAGCTTTACCTCTAAAATATGCAGAGTATTTTCATAATGCAGGGAAACTCCAAGCTACACGCTAAGATAATGGGGCACGATTCACTTCCAAAGCATGGAAAAACTTTTTGAGTGATTAAAACATAAAAAAACATATTAATTTCTGCATATTTGCCAGCCAGAAATCCAACAGAAAGGTATAGGACAGAGATAAGTATATTGTTTACAACAAATCCACTAAAACTAATTGTAGATGCACAGAATATGTGAGGGAATTTGAAGACATTTTAAATAGTTTACAACATTCTGATGCTGGTTTTTTCTCATTCTTAAATTTTGCATGAAAAAAAATCTGACAACATTCTCAACTAATTTTCAACTAATGGAGTACCCTGAATGCTAAAGATTAACTGCACAGGAAAGGGAAGACATTTTTAGGAAGAACATGGAACAACAGTTCAATTTAAGAAAACAGAGACATGACAGAAAAGTGAATGTTACACAATTCAGAACTGGGGCCTAGATCTTGTGAAGACCAATGAAAAATCTAGAGCAATTAGTAAATAGATCAAAAAGTTTTGACATATGTATTGGACCATTTGAAGTGATATCAAATCCTTGTCCAAATGCTTGCAGATTAGTTTATCCTAAAACATTAAAAGATATTTGTGTTAAGGAACATAGTACAACCACATACTTACACATAAGGAAAGAGAAAGTAAATTGTCTTGTGATGTGAAGTGGAGAAATTAGAAATCCCTTACGTTCTTTTTTCGGAATACATAAAGTGTGATACACAATTTTTATTTTACAACGGTGTCATTATTGCCTCAGGAAAATGTGTTTTCTTTGCACATTAAGAGTGTGACAACCTCTAGTGACCCAGTCCTGTAACATTTGCTTCTGTAATTTAGTCTTCTGATGACACAGTTATTCTCTGACTGTTCTTTTACTCTGTCCTTACTGTTAATATCTGACTTGAGGATGTCAGTTATCATATAATTGATGCTGTGGAATTAGCCTTACTTTCCATATGTAGAAGAAACAAAAAGTTTAGGTCACATAGAAAAGTTACTCAGTTACAAAAGTTGAAATGTTAATCTTGCATAGAATCTCAGTCTGTGTACTGAAACCCTATTTTCTCTCTGTATTAATTTCATTTTATTTGTATTCTATGAGTCTGTCAGCTACATGATACATACTGAAAGTTATGTCGCAAGTAATATTACACATGTGACATACATACTGGTTTGATGCAGCTCTCCATGCTACTCTATCTTGTGCAAGCTTCTTCATCTCCCAGTACCTACTGCAACCTACATCCTTTTGAATATGCTTGTGTATTCATCTCTTGGTCTCCCTCTACGATTTTTACCCTCCACGCTGCCCTCCAATACCAAATTGGTGATCCCTTGATGCCTCAGAACATGTCCTGCCAACTGATCCCTTCTTCTAGTCAAGTTGTGCCACAAACTTCTCTTCTCCCCAATCCTATTCAATACCTCCTCATTAGTTATGTGATCTACCCATCTAATCTTCAGCATTCTTCTGTAGCACCACATTTCAAAAGCTTCTATTCTCTTCTTGTCCAAACTAGTTATCGTCCATGTTTCACTTCCATACATGGCTACACTCCATACAAATACTTTTAGAAATGACTTCCTGACACTTAAATCTGTACTCGATGTTAACAAATTTCTCTTCTTCAGAAACGCTTTCCTTGCCATTGCCAGTCTACATTTTATATCCTCCCTACTTTGATCATCATCAGTTATTTTGCTCCCCAAATACCAAAACTCCTTTACTACTTTAAGTGTCTCATTTCCTAATCTAATTCCCTCAGCATTGCCCGACTTAATTTGACTACATGCCATTATCCTCATTTTGCTTTTGTTGATGTTCATCTTATATCCTCCTTTCAAGACACTGTCCATTCCGTTGAACTGCTCTTCCAGGTCCTTTGCTGTCTCTGACAGAATTACAATGTCATTGGTGAACCTCAGTTTTTATTTCTTCTCCATGGATTTTAATACCTACTCCAAAGTTTTCTATTATTATTATTATTATTATTATTATTATTGGTGGGCAACTCGAATGTTACATGATTATTCATTGTGTTTTGTTTCCTTCTTTTTTTCTCTCTCTTTCCAAAACCTCTTCATTCTTTGGCTGTGTTCCTGTTTCCTTCACTCTGTCCATATTTTGTTTGTTTTCTTCCTGTCCTTTATATCAAGTTGCATGTTCATAATTTTTTCTGAATTTGTCTCTTTCATTTATCATTTCATTACTGATCTCTGCTTGTTTTCATGTATGTCTCCATATAATGTTAGCTGGCATTTTCTGTACATATATGTGAACCTGTCTGTGTGTTCATATAATCTTTGGTTGGTTTCTTCATCCATATACCATCTCCGTGTACTGCCCCAAAAATTTTTCTGAGGATTTTACATTCTATTTTTTCTATCTCTGTGATGTCTGGTGCTCTGATTCTAGTTATTTCTGATGGGCAGAGTGCTTCTGGTAGTATAACTGTACTATAGTGCCTGAGTTTGGCCTTCCTTGAAATATTTCTTTTATTGTAGCATATCAATGTCAGTTTGTATGCTTTCTGAAGTTTTTCTGTACTTTCTATGTTGAATGTATTGTTTGATCCTCATATTTTTATATATTACCCAAGATATTTGAATTTTTCCACTCTGTTAACCTCTCCATATTTTGTGTACAGGGCTTGGTTGTTGTTATTCTTTCTTTCTGTAAATTGTGTTTTTTCATATGATTGCTATAGACCTGCTTTGGCAGAAACTTTATATAAGTATTCCAGTGCTTCTTGAGCTTCTTGTGCAGTGTTGATGAGTATCGCCACATCATCGGCAAATACCAAGCATTTTATTATCATCTTATTTGTGCATGTTATTCCTAAATGTATTCCTTTTACTTTTTCATCCCATTGTTTGATAATTTTGTCCAAGACCATTTTGAATAAAAGTGGTGAGAGATTATGTCCTTGTCTGACCCCTGTATGTATTTCAAATGGGTCTGAGATTCCTCCCATATTGAGAGCATATGGTGTCTATAAGTGTACTAGTCTATCACATACTTTTCTAGTGTGTCAAAGACAATCTGCTTTTCTATGGAGTTGTAGACCTTCTTAAAGTTCATGAATGTGACTACAGTGTTGTTCGTCTGTTTACTCTCCAGGAGTATCACATGTTCTAAGTGTTCACAAGTTCCAAATCTGATCAGTACAGGACATTTCATTCCTGAAGCCTGCTTGGTATTCACGTATCTGTGTATCAGCCTGTGGTTCCAGTCTGTTAAGTAATGCCTTGGAGAGAATCTTGTAGGTGGCTGGCAGTAATGAGGTACCTCTGCAGTTATTAGGGTCTGTCTTGTCACCATTTTTGTGTAGCGAGTAAATCAATGGACATTTCCATTCCTGTGGAATTATCTCTGTGTTCCATATTTCTCTGAGAATTTTATGGATTTTCCTTGTGATGAGTTGGTCTTTGGGTTTTCAGATCTTGGAGATAATGCCATCTTCTGGGATTCTGTTATTTGTTAGTTATTTTATAGTCTCTTCTACCTCTGTTATTCAAGGCATTTTTGAATCTGGTTTGGCACTGTTTTCATGAAGTGCAGATTTCTTTAGGCTTCTCACAATTGAGGAGTTTATAAAAATGGTTTTTCAGAATTTTGTAGTTTTCTTTAGTATTTGTTTCCAATTATCTATCTGTTCTTTTAAAGCAAATATTTGGAGGCTGGTAAACCTTTATATTTTTTTCAATATTCTGTAGAAATTTCTCATGTTATTTTTCTTGAAGTCTTCCTCAGTTTCATTTAGTCTATTTTTGTTGTACATCTTTTCCACTCTTTTAATTTCTTTCGAGAATTGTTTCTGGACTTTGTGGAAATCCTGCCATATCTGTTTTGTTCTGTTACCGCTAAACTTTTCCAGTTCTGGATTCCATGTTCAGCGGCCTGATCACATGTTGCATTCCAGCAACTTTGTTTTCATTTCCTAGGAGGTTGATCCCAATACATTGCATTCTGAATTGTCTTCATAAGGCCTGTCCAATTTTCTGTTGAACCTTGATTAATTTCTTCAATAATTTTTTTGTTTATCTTCAAGTATTCTGGGTCTGGTCATATAATTTTTTTTTTACTGTGTTGATTTTCTGTTTCTTGGGATTAGCCAAATTTTTCCTTGTAACAAGCGATGGTTCGACTTGAAGAATCCTTTGTATTGTCCCACATTCAGAACTTCACCTGTATTATTGTTTTTTATGGCTATGCAATCTATTTGAAATTCTTCCCTTATACTTTTCGGCGTTTTCCATGTTTTGAGTTTTTGTCTTGGCTTTTGAAATTGTGTTGACAATTTTTTAAGTTAAATTTTTGACAGTGAAGTATGAGATGTTCCTCATTATTTTTTGTGTTCTTATGTGCTGTGTATGGGCCTGTGATTTGCTTGCACTTCTTCTCTTTACCTAGTTGAGAACTGGAGTCTCCTAATACAATTTTAACATTTTTTTTCTGGTATTTTATATGTTATTTCTTCCATGTCTTCCCAAAAGTCTTCAACTTCTTGTGGTTTCTTTCTGTTGTGATCATTTGTTGTTACTTATGCACTGAACACTGTGTACCTTTTGCTTCCTGATTTGAAGGTTACTGTAGAGATTCTTTCTGATATTGAACTGAAATCTGTGATGTTGCCTAGGACTGATTCGTCAACCACAAATCCTATGCTAAACATTGTTGATATTCCTCTTCTGACAGTTTCTGGCCCTTTTCTGTGTTGAAGAGGTTTTCGTCTTTGAAACACATCTCTTGTATTGCAAGGATTTTGATGTAAAACTTTCCAGGGCATCTGTAAGCTATTTGAGTTTGCCTACCTTGACCAACTTATTTGTGATGAGTGTGCAAATACAGTGTTTGCAAAGAGGTTTTGAAAATCTCTTACTCTTGTCCTTTTCATGATGTTCCTGGTCCCCCAGAATTTGATGGCCAGGAAAGTTTGGTATATTTACTAGGGCCTGGGGTAGTGGATACTTCCCTGTTGTTGCATAATGATTTTTTCAAGTTGAAGGTTGGTGTGGTGATCTCTGTTGAAGAATACAAACATTAAAGACTTGGTAGTTGAGATCAAGATTTTGCAGCAGCCACACGAGATGCTGACCACCAGCTTTTGGATGCCAGAACAGACACTAATGGATTTAGGAATAAGTTAGTATTTGGTCCACACTGGGTATTTTATTTCCCCAGTACCACCCCTATCTGGGAGGCTCTATCCTATCTGTCACCTGGAAAAGTGCCTGATGGAGGATCTAACAACCCCACACTTTAAAAGTAAACTGTGTTGAGTTGTTTTGACATTATATCTAACCATATACTCAGAATTTTCAGAACTTTATACTTGAAATCTGTCAATTTACTACCTGTCTTAAGAAAAATGCCACACATGTGAATTACTGTTGATACTGAAAGATACATATATCCAGGTTATTAAGAGATGGTGAGAGGAAGCTACTTTGTTTACATATTACCGTGTAAGAATTACTTTCATACAGAGCACAAGACTATTGGTGCAAATTCATGTTACATGCTTTATGTACCACATATCATTGATAATTTTGTGATTCATTTGTAATGAATAGGAAGGACATGGGTACTGTTCTGAACTGATGCACAAGTATTTCATTTGAAGCTACTTTTTAGATAGAAATTGACTTCACATGCTGTTTCACATGATTTCAATATTACTGGTGAAGGGAAAATTGAGTTAGTGATATGCAATGAGTGTGATAAATATTATTTTATGCTACTGTTCTTGCCATCAAGCTGCTGAGCATCTAGCAGACCAATAATGAGTTGGGGTTTATCAGAAACATGTATAAAACATGCTTACATGAGGGTGTTCTACATCGTCTATGCTATGCACACTACTAAAAGTGATTTAACCTAAATTGAATGTACAAACCCTATTATGTTACAGGAAATATTTATTGATAAAAGACATAAATTTCCTATGTTTTATAGTAAACACACAGAATCTGTGCATTGTTGTTGTTGTTGTGGTCTTCAGTCCTGAGACTGGTTTGATGCAGCTCTCCATGCTACTCTATCATGTGCAAGCTTCTTCATCTCCCAGTACCTACTGCAACCTACATCCTTCTGAATCTGCTTAGTGTATTCATCTCTTGGTCTCCCTCTACGATTTTTACCCTCCACGCTGCCCTCCAATGCTAAATTTGTGATCCCTTGATGCCTCAAAACATGTCCTACCAACCGATCCCTTCTTCTAGTCAAGTTGTGCCACAAGCTTCTCTTCTCCCCAATCCTATTCAGTACCTCCTCATTAGTTACGTGATCTACCCACCTTATCTTCAGCATTCTTCTATAGCACCGCATTTCGAAAGCTTCTATTATCTTCTTGTCCAAACTAGTTATTGTCCATGTTTCACTTCCATATATGGCTACACTCCATACAAATACTTTCAGAAATGACTTCCTGACACTTAAATCTATACTCGATGTTAACAAATTTCTCTTCTTCAGAAACGATTTCCTTGCCATTGCCAGTCTACATTTTATATCCTCTCTACTTCGACCATCATCAGTTAATTTACTCCCTAAATAGCAAAACTCCTTTACTACTTTAAGTGTCTCATTTCCTAATCTAATTCCCTCAGCATCACCAGATTTAGTTTGACTACATTCCATTATCCTCATTTTGCTTTTGTCGATGTTCATCTTATATCCTCCTTTCAAGACACTGTCCATTCCGTTCAACTGCTCTTCCAAGTCCTTTGCTGTCCCTGAAAGAATTACAATGTCATCAGCAAACCTCAAAGTTTTTACTTCTTCTCCATGAATTTTAATACCTACTCCGAATTTTTCTTTTGTTTCCTTTACTGCTTGCTCAATATACAGATTGAATAACATCGGGGAGAGGCTACAACCCTGTCTCACTCCTTTCCCAACCACTGCTTCCCTTTCATGCCCCTCGACTCTTATAACTGCCATCTGGTTTCTGTACAAATTGTAAATAGCCTTCCGCTCCCTGTATTTTACCCTTGCCACCTTCAGAATTTGAAAGAGAGTATTCCAGTTAACATTGTCAAAAGCTTTCTCTAAGTCTACAAATGCTAGAAACGTAGGTTTGCCTTTTCTTAATCTTTCTTCTAAGATAAGTTGTAAGGTTAGTATTGCCTCACGTGTTCCAACATTTCTACGGAATCCAAACTGATCTTCCCTGAGGTCCGCTTCTACCAGTTTTTCCATTCATCTGTAAAGAATTCGCGTTAGTATTTTGCAGCTGTGACTTATTAAACTGATAGTTCGGTAATTTTCACATCTGTCAACACCTGCTTTCTTTGGGATTGGAATTATTATATTCTTCTTGAAGTCTGAGGGTATTTCGCCTGTCTCATACATCTTGCTCACCAGATGGTAGAGTTTTGTCATGACTGGCTCTCCCAAGGCCATCAGTAGTTCTAATGGAATGTTGTCTACTCCCGGGGCCTTGTTTCGACTCAGTGCTCTGTCAAACTCTTCACGCAGTATCTTATCTCCCATTTCGTCTTCATCTACATCCTCTTCCATTTCCATAATATTGTCCTCAAGTACATCGCCCTTGTATAAACTCTCTATATACTCCTTCCACCTTTCTGCTTTCCCTTCTTTGCTTAGAACTGGGTTGCCATCTGAGCTCTTGACATTCATACAAGTGGTTCTCTTCTCTCCAAAGGTCTCTTTAATTTTCCTGTAGGCAGTATCTATCTTACCCCTAGTGAGACAGGCCTCTACATCCTTACATTTGTCCTGTAGCCATCCCTGCTTAGCCATTTTGGACTTCCTGTCGATCTCATTTTTGAGACGTTTGTATTCCTTTTTGCCTGCTTCATTTACTGCATTTTTATATTTTCTCCTTTCATCAATTAAATTCAATATTTCTTCTGTTACCCAAGGATTTCTATTAGCCCTCGTCTTTTTACCTACTTGATCGTCTGCTGCCTTCACTACTTCATCCCTCAGAGCTACCCATTCTTCTTCTACTGTATTTCTTTCCCTCATTCCTGTCAATTGTTCCCTTATGATCTCCCTGAAACTCTCTACAACTTCTGGTTCTTTCAGTTTATCCAGGTCCCATCTCCTTAAATTCTCACATTTTTGCAGTGTCTTCAGTTTTAATCTACAGTTCATAACCAATAGATTGTGGTCAGAATCCACATCTGCCCCTGGAAATGTCTTACAATTTAAAACCTGGTTCCTAAATCTCTGTCTTACCATTATATAATCTATCTGATACCTTTTAGTATCTCCAGGATTCTTCCAGGTATACAACCTTCATTTATGATTCTTGAACCAAGTGTTAGCTATGATTAAGTTATGCTCTGTGTATTTTACCCTTGCCACCTTCAGAATTTGAAAGAGAGTATTCCAGTTAACATTGTCAAAAGCTTTCTCTAAGTCTACAAATGCTAGAAACGTAGGTTTGCCTTTTCTTAATCTTTCTTCTAAGATAAGTTGTAAGGTTAGTATTGCCTCACGTGTTCCAACATTTCTACGGAATCCAAACTGATCTTCCCTGAGGTCCGCTTCTACCAGTTTTTCCATTCATCTGTAAAGAATTCGCGTTAGTATTTTGCAGCTGTGACTTATTAAACTGATAGTTCGGTAATTTTCACATCTGTCAACACCTGCTTTCTTTGGGATTGGAATTATTATATTCTTCTTGAAGTCTGAGGGTATTTCGCCTGTCTCATACATCTTGCTCACCAGATGGTAGAGTTTTGTCAAGACTGGCTCTCCCAAGGCCATCAGTAGTTCTAATGAAATGTTGTCTACTCCCGGGGCCTTGTTTCGACTCAGTGCTCTGTCAAACTCTTCACGCAGTATCTTATCTCCCATTTCGTCTTCATCTACATCCTCTTCCATTTCCATAATATTGTCCTCAAGTACATCGCCCTTGTATAAACTCTCTATATACTCCTTCCACCTTTCTGCTTTCCCTTCTTTGCTTAGAACTGGGTTGCCATCTGAGCTCTTGACATTCCTACAAGTGGTTCTCTTCTCTCCAAAGGTCTCTTTAATTTTCCTGTAGGCAGTATCTATCTTACCCCTAGTGAGACAGGCCTCTACATCCTTACATTTGTCCTCTAGCCATCCCTGCTTAGCCATTTTGGACTTCCTGTCGATCTCATTTTTGAGACGTTTGTATTCCTTTTTGCCTGCTTCATTTACTGCATTTTTATATTTTCTCCTTTCATCAATTAAATTCAATATTTCTTCTGTTACCCAAGGATTTCTATTAGCCCTCGTCTTTTTACCTACTTGATCGTCTGCTGCCTTCACTACTTCATCCCTCAGAGCTACCCATTCTTCTTCTACTGTATTTCTTTCCCTCATTCCTGTCAATTGTTCCCTTATGATCTCCCTGAAACTCTCTACAACTTCTGGTTCTTTCAGTTTATCCAGGTCCCATCTCCTTAAATTCTCACATTTTTGCAGTGTCTTCAGTTTTAATCTACAGTTCATAACCAATAGATTGTGGTCAGAATCCACATCTGCCCCTGGAAATGTCTTACAATTTAAAACCTGGTTCCTAAATCTCTGTCTTACCATTATATAATCTATCTGATACCTTTTAGTATCTCCAGGATTCTTCCAGGTATACAACCTTCATTTATGATTCTTGAACCAAGTGTTAGCTATGATTAAGTTATGCTCTGTGCAAAATTCTACAAGGCGACTTCCTCTTTCATTTCTTCTCCCCAATCCATATTCACCTACTATGTTTTCTTCTCTCCCTTTTCCTACTGACGAATTCCAGTCACCCATGACTATTAAATTTTCGTCTCCCTTCACTACCTGAATAATTTATTTTATCTCGTCATACATTTCATCAATTTCTTCATCATCTGCAGAGCTAGTTGGCATATAAACTTGTACTACTGTAGTAGGCATGGGCTTTGTGTCTATCTTGGCCACAATAATGCGTTCACTATGCTGTTTGTAGTAGCTAACCCGCACTCCTATTTTTTTATTCATTATTAAACCTACTCCTGCATTACCCCTATTTGATTTTGTATTTATAACCCTGTAATCACCTGACCAAAAGTCTTGTTCCTCCTGCCACCGAACTTCACTAATTCCTACTATATCTAACTTTAACCTATCCATTGCCCTTTTTAGATTTTCTAATCTACCTGCCTGATTAAGAGATCTGACGTTCCACGCTCCGATCCGTAGAATGCCAGTTTTCTTTCTCCTGATAACGACATCCTCTTGAGTAGTCCCCGCCCGGAGATCCGAATGGAGGACTATTTTACCTCCGGAACATTTTACCCAAGAGGACGCCATCATCATTTAATCATACAGTAAAGCTGCATGTCCTCCGGAAAAATTACGGCTGTAGTTTCCCCTTGCTTTCAGCCGTTCGCAGTACCAGCACAGCAAGGCCGTTTTGGTTAGTGTTACAAGGCCAGATCAGTCAATCATCCAGACTGTTGCCCCTGCAACTACTGAAAAGGCTGCTGCCCCTCTTCAGGAACCACATGTTTGTCTGGCCTCTCAACAGATACCCCTCCGTTGTGGTTGCACCTATGGTACGGCCATCTGTATCGCTGAGGCGCGCAAGCCTCCCCACCAACGGCAAGGTCCATGGTCCATGGTTCTGTGCATAGTCATATTGAATAACATGTAAAAAATGCAATGGCAAGGAAAGCGTTTCTGAAGAAGAGAAATTTGTTAACATTGAGTATAGATTTAAGTGTCAGGAAGTCTTTTCTGAAAGTATTGCATTGAATAATATGTAAAAAAGATTGTCTGAGTGATGCAAGTCACAGCACTTCATGGAGCCATTTAATCAGATACCCACATCCTACTTGTTTGTGCTTATGAGTTTTTCACTGTTCACATATTTCAGTATCAGTGGTGAAGGACCAGTTTTCTTGTCTATTATGCCATTTTATTATGCTTCTATTTCACATTTACTACGGTAAAGGCACACATGTAAACTTGCACTTGGGTTCATTCGTCTGTTGAGAGATGCATTTTTATACACAATTTCACTTTTATTTCATATTGAGAGGTATATAATTGCAAAACTTATGTGGATAAAGAAAGTATAGTAGATCACAGAGGTGTTGAAATGAAAGTTTACTATTGAGACAGGATGTAACACTTCCAGCATGTTATGTCAAAAGAATACTTGTTTCACAGACACAATGGATGCTATTTACACAAGACATTTGAAGTAATTTAGAAAGAGGATTGCTTTTGATAAGCTATTTGCAAAAATGCTGGTAGTAAGTTATGAGATATATTGGTGAAGGATAGTTGTTGCCTACCTGCAATGTAACCGAAAAGGAGTTGGTTGAATAGAATTTTGCTTATAAGCTTTCACTTGTAAGACACATCTCCCTGGATTAATAAGTGTAAATGATATAACTAGAACACTGACATAAGGATTTGTCATTGTATAAAGATTTATTACATATCCACATGAGAGATACTTGCACAGTGTTTCCTACTTTACATGATCACAGTCATACAGTACTGAGAAACTAAAGGAAGGAATATTTTTATTACTTCATGAATATATGCATCACTTTCTTGGCATGAGAGAGATACTAGCACAAAAACATGTGCCTGCACAATGATTCCCACCAGTAAAAAAAGAGACTCTTCTTACTTAATATTTGATGATTTATGAGTTTATGCACTAATTTTAACATGGAAATATTTTATGTGAGTGAACATACAATCTAGTTATCGTGTTATCTACACACTGTTTTAACTTGTACTCTGTCTTGAAGGAGATATTTGTGAATGTACATGTTATCCACAAATGCCATTTAGGGGAAATTATGCACCCATATTGGTAGAGCTGACAAAACTAATCTTACTAGGAAGATACTGTTTGATGTTGTTATTGTGGTATTCAGTCCAGAGACTGGTTTAACGCTACTCTATCTTGTGCAAGCTTCTTCATCTCCAGGTAGCTACTGCAACCTACATCCTCCTGAATCTGCTTAGTATATTCATCTCTTGGTCTCCCTCTATGATTTTTACCCTCCACGCTGCCCTCCGATACTAAATTGGTGATCCCTTGATTCCTGAGAATGTGTCCTACCAACCAACCCTTTCTTCTAGTCACGTTGTGCCACAAATTCCTCTTCTCCCCAATTCTGTTCAGTACCTCCTCATTAGTCATGTGATCTACCCATCTAATCTTCAGCATTCGTCTGTAGCACCACATTTAAAAAGCTTCTATTCCCTTCTTGTCTAAACTATTCATAACCCATATTTCACTTCCATACATGGCTACACTCCATGCAAATACTTTCAGAAAAGACTTCCTGACACTTAAATCTATACTCAATGTTAACAAATTTCTCTTCTTCAGAAACGCTTTCCTTGCCATTGCCAGTATGCCTTTTATATCCTCTCTACTTCAACTATCATCAACTGTTTTGCTCCCCAAACAGGAAAAATCATTTACTACTTTAAGTGTCTCATTTCCTAATGTAATTCCCTCAGCATCATCTGATTTAATTTGACTACATTCCACTATCCTTTTTTTGCTTTTGTTGATGTTCATCTTACATCTTCCTTTTAAGACACTGTCCATTCCATTCCTTGCAGGTCCTTTGCTGTGTCTGGCAGAATTACAATGTCATCAGCACACCTCAGAGTTTTTACCTCTTCTCCATGGATTTTAATTCCTACTCCAAATATTTCTTTTGCTTCCTTTACTGCTCGCTCAATATATAGATTGAATAACATCAGGGATAAGCTACAACCCTGTCTCACTCCCTTCCCAACCACTGCTCCCCTTTCATGCCCCTCAACTCTTATAACTGCCATCTGGTTTCTGTACAAATTTTAAATGACCTTTTGCTCCCTATATTTTACCCATGTCACCTTCAGAATTTGAAAGAGAGTATTCCAGTCAACATTATCAAAAGCTATCTCTATGTCTACAAATGGTAGAAATGTAGGTTTGCCTTTCTTTACTCTATCTTCTAAGATAATTCATTGGGTGAGTTTTGCCTCACATGTTCCAACATTTCTACAGAATCCAAACTGATCTTCCCCAGTTTTTCCATTCATCAGTAAAGAATTCGTTGCAGCCATGACTTATTGAACTGATAGTTCGGTAATTTTCACAGCTGTCAATACCTGCTTTCTTTGGGATTGGTATTATTATATTCTTCTTCGTGTCTGAGGTTATTTCACCTGTCCCATACATCTTGCTCACAAGGTGGCAGAGTTTTGTAAGGCTGGCTCTCCCAAGCCTATCAGTAGTTCTAACAGAATGTTGTCTACTCCCGGAGCCTTGTTTTGACTTACGTCTCTCAGCACTCTGTCAAATTGTTCACGCAGTATCATATCTCCCACATCGTCTTCATCTACATCCTCTTCCATTTTCATGATATTGCTCTCAAGAATATCACCCTAGTATAGACCATCTATATATTCCTTCCACCTTTCTGCTTTCCCTTCTTTGCTTAGAACTGGTGTTCTATCTGAGCTCTTGATATTCATACAAGTGGTTCTCTTTTCTCCAAAGGTCTCTTTAATTTCCCTGTAGGCAGTATCTATCTTACCCCTAATGAAATATGCCTCCACATCCTTAAATTTGTCCTCTAGCCGTATCTGTTTAGCCATTTTGCACTTCCTGTTGATCTCATTTTTGAGATGTTTGTATTCATTTTTGCCTGCTTCATTTACTGCATTTTTTATTTTCTCCTTTCATCAATTAAATTCAATATCTCTTGTGTCACCCAAGAATTTCTACTAACCCTAGTCTTTTAACCTACTTGATCCTCTGCTGCCTCCATTATTTCACCTCTCAAAGCTACCCATTCTTCTTCTACTGTATTTCTTTGCCCTGTTTTCATCAGTCGTTCCCTAATGCTCTTTCTGAAACTCTCTACAACCTCTGGTTCTTTCAGTTTATCCAGGTCCCATATCCTTAAATTCCCACCTTTTTGCAGTTTCTTCAGTTTTAATCTACAGTTCATAACCAATAAATTGTGGTCAGAGTCCACATCTGTCCCTGGAAATGTCTTACAATTTAAAACCTGGTATATAAATCTCTGTCTTACCATTATATAATCTATCTGAAACCTTCCACTGTCTCCAGAGCTCTTCCACATATACAACCTTCTTTCATGATTCTTAAACCAAGTGTTAACTTTGATTAAATTATTCTCTGTGAATAATTCTACCAGGCATCTTCCTCTTTCATTCCTAACCCTGTTCCATATTCACCTACTACTTTTCCTTCTCTTCTTTTTCCTATTATCGAATTCCAGTCCCCCATGACTATTAAATTTTCGTCTCCCTTCACTATCTGAATAATTTCTTTTATCTCATCATGCATTTCTTCAATCTCTTTGTCATCTGCAGAACCAGTTGGCATATAAACTTGTACTACGGTGGCAGGCATGGGCTTCATGTCTGTCTTGGCTACAATAATTCATACACTATGCAGTTCGTAGTAGCTGACCCGCACTCCAATTTTTTTATTCATTATTAAACCTACTCCTGCATTACCCCTATTTGATTTTGTATTTATAACCCTGTATTCACCTGACCAAATGTCTTGTTTTTCCTGCCACTGAACTTCACTAATTCCCACTATATCTAACTTTAACATATCCATTTCCGTTTTTAGGTTTTCTAACCCACCTACCCGATTAAGGGATCTGACATTCCATGCTCCGATCCCTAGAAACACAGTTTTGTTTCTCGTGGTAATGATATCCTCCTGAGTAGTCCCTGCCTGGAGATTTGAATGGGGGACTATTTTACATCTGCAATACTTTAAGTCAGAGGATGTCATCATCATTTAACTATAGAGTAAAGCTGCATGCCCTCGGGAAAAATTACGGCTATAGTTTCCTCTTGATTTCAGTTGTTCGCAGTACCAGCACAGCAAGGACGTTTTGGTTAATGTTACAAGGCCAAATCAGTCAATCATGCAGACTGTTGCCCCTGCAACTACTGAAAAGGCTGCTGGCCCTCTTCAGGAACCACACTTTTGTCTGGCCTCTCAACAGATACCCCTCCATTGTGGTTGCACCTACAGTACAGCTATCTGTATCACCAAGGTATGCAAGCCCCCCTACCAATGGCAAGGTCCATGGTTGATGGGGAAGTTACTGTTTACATAACCATATTTCTGTAACGATAATGCAACTCGAGACTATTTAATGTATACGCCGTATCTTGGTATCTTGCCACTTTGAGTATCAACTGTCTATAATTCTTTCCTGTTCTGTTTCTTTGTACACCATTTTGTGTATGTTGAAATGGTAAATAGTGATTAAAACACAGCTCTATGTATTAGCAAAAATTGTTGAACACAGAGATTGTTTGCCTGGGAGCACCAGAGGAATATATTGAGACTAGAAGGAGGTGTTGCCACAAATGAACTGAGATCTTCTCGAGCATTGAGACAAGCATGTAACACCAAAGAATGTATATGTTTTATGATTTTGTGTCAGTGATTTTTCTTTATTTTTGTCTCAAATAATGTGGAAATAGACAATTATGAAAAATTAGATTATTTCCAATTTGAATGTTTTTGCTAAGCTATACTTGGCACATGAACTCATAGTTACCGCATATTTGATGTGCTACACTCAGTTGTACACTTTATGTTCATTGAATTCGGGTATTGATTTCATGTTCATCTAATCTACATCTACACAGATACTCTGCCAATCACATTTAAGTGCCTGGAAGAGGGTTCATCGAACCATCTTCACAATTCTCTATTATTCCAATCTAGCATAGTGGGCGGAAAGAACGAACACCTATATCTTTCCGTATGAGCTCTGATTTCCTTTATTTTATCACGGTGATCATTCCTCCCTATGTAGGTCGGCATCAACAAAATATTTTTGCATTTGGAAGAGAAAGTTGGTGATTGGAATTTCATGAGAAGATTCCTCTGCAACAAAAAACACCTCTGTTTTAATGATGTCCATCCCAAATCCTGTATCACTTCAGTAATACTCTCTCCCCCATTTTGTGATAATATAAAAAGTGCTGCCCTCGTTTGAACTTTTATGATGCTGGTCTGAATGGTAACTTTTGGGGAATTGTTCATTTATACAATGTTTCTGGCAACTGACTGAAGTTTAATTTTGGCAGAGTATTGCGTCTGATTCTCATCTATATTACTCTGATCGGGTGTTGAAATGTACCATACCAATATATGATCATTAGAATAAGTATGGCATGAAGTCTAGACCTCAGGAATCAGGTTGCCACTTTTACAGACTTACATAAATTTTGTAATTTTCTTATTTCATTGATCTGGTCATTTTAAAATTCAATTTATTATACTGCTTCATATTTTATCATTCATTTAATTTCAGTTTTATTGAGTGGAAAAACATCTCTGTCCTAGTTCAACTGCTACTAATCAATACTTTAACATAAATCATAAAAATAGTTCTCATTTTTTAATTCTACAATATTTTTAACAAGAGGTGGAACTAGCTTTTTGTTTGTATTTCTATAAAGAACTTACGTCCATGATAGGAACATTTTCCAGTCAATAACTTTCATGATGTAGGTCATTATGTAAAATATACTATTTGTGAACATAGTTTGTAAGTTTGGGTAATAAAAATGAAGTTTCAAGCAATACTTATAATCCAACATAAAAAGAACAAATTACTGTTCAACACTCTGCCATCAGTTTGTGAAAGATTTTGATTGTTATCTTCAAATTTTCTATCTGTAATAATGGATGGCATCACCTGCTATTATTGAAATGATTATAAGCAGTGGTGAACCAAACATGGGAGAGCCAGTTTTGTAACAGTTTTTAAGCATGAAACCTGTACCAGTGAAAACAATAAATATGTAATTGTAAAAATGAAACTTCATGTCAACCTAATTACCTAAAATATCTCTTGGCATTCCACACTGTTAGCTAGACTGTGCAGAGCTCAGGAAGTTGTAGCAAATTTGTTGGAGTAGATACTCTCAACTTTTTTTTACAGCTGCTGCAGAACTGAAGTTAACCAAAAAACAAAGATGACTATTTTCTACCAACTGTTACACCCACAAAAACAGTACATTAACTTGAGATAAATCAGGATTGTTCCTCCTTTGCCCAGTTTATTTGAGTCTCTCGAAGAAAAATGCACCACTGATTTGGAAAAATTATTGTGAAAATTATTTTAATCCAATAAGGGAGGCTTTAGTAAAATCTGACATTCTGCATCATCCTGGTACGAGGACTTTTGTTTAGTTACCGATACTTACCGATGCATCATTAGGAGCTTGCCTATTTCAGATACATGAGGAAGAGGGAAAATGATAAAAACTCAGTCTCTCTCTCTCTATCTATCTATCTATCTTTCCCCCCCCCCCCCCCCCCCCCAGTCCAGCAGAACATCCACATAAACTGTGGTCTTTAGAGAGTTCATTTGCATACAGTCATCAAATCAAGTGAGTTCTTCCTTTGTATGACACACAGTTTACTTTAGCTGACCTGATAAGTAAATCCAAAGAGAAGAATGAATGGATAAATCCACTGCCAAGAGTATGCAGATAAGAGTGTTCCTGTAAGATAAAAGTAAGGAAAGTATAAGTACACAGACACAAAAGCTCACTTACATAAATTCCATTATGATAGGAAGTTATTGTTGTTGTTGTGGTCTTCAGTCCTGAGACTGGTTTGATGCAGCTCTCCATGCTACTCTATCCTGTGCAAGCTTTTTCATCTCCCAGTACCTACTGCAACCTACATCCTTCTGAATCTGCTTAGTGTATTCATCTCTCGGTCTCCCTCTACGATTTTTACCCTCCACGCTGCCCTCCAATACTAAATTGGTGATCCCTTGATGCCTCAGAACATGTCCTATCAACCGATCCCTTCTTCTGGTCAAGTTGTGCCACAAACTTCTCTTCTCCCCAATCCTATTCAATACTTCCTCATTAGTTATGTGATCTACCCATCTAATCTTCAGCATTCTTCTGTAGCACCACATTTCGAAAGCTTCTATTCTCTTCTTGTCCAAACTATTTATCGTCCATGTTTCACTTCCAAACATGGCTACACTCCATACGAATACTTTCAGAAATGACTTCCTGACACTTAAATCAATACTGGATGTTAACAAATTTCTCTTCTTCAGAAACGCTTTCCTTGCCATTGCCAGCCTACATTTTATATCCTCTCTACTTCGACCAACATCAGTTATTTTGCTCCCCAAATAGCAAAACTCCTTTACTACTTTAAGTGCCTCATTTCCTAATCTAATTCCCTCAGCATCACCCGACTTAATTAGACTACATTCCATTATCTTTGTTTTGCTTTTGTTGATGTTCATCTTATATCCTCCTTTCAAGACACTGTCCATTCCATTCAACTGCTCTTCCAAGTCCTTTGCTGTCTCTGACAGAATTACAATGTCATCGGCGAACCTCAAAGTTTTTATTTCTTCTCCATGAATTTTAATACCTACTCCGAATTTTTCTTTTGTTTCCTTTACTGCTTGCTCAATATACAGATTGAACAACATCGGGGAGATGCTACAACCCTGTCTTACACCCTTCCCAACCACTGCTTCCCTTTCATGTCCCTCGACTCTTATAACTGCCATCTGCTTTCTGTACAAATTGTAAATAGCCTTTCGCTCCCTGTATTTTACCCCTGCCACCTTTAGAATTTGAAAGAGAGTATTCCAGTCAACATTGTCAAAAGCTTTCTCTAAGTCTACAAATGCTAGAAACGTAGGTTTGCCTTTCCTTAATCTTTCTTCTAAGATAAGTCGTAAGGTCAGTATTGCCTCACGTGTTCCAGTGTTTCTACGGAATCCAAACTGATCTTCCCCGAGGTTGGCTTCTACTAGTTTTTCCATTCGTCTGTAAAGAATTCATGTTAGTATTTTGCAGCTGTGACTTATTAAGCTGATAGTTCGGTAATTTTCACATCTGTCAACACCTGCTTTCTTTGGGATTGGAATTATTATATTCTTTTTGAAGTCTGAGGGTATTTCGCCTGTTTCATACATCTTGCTCACCAGATGGTAGAGTTTTGTCAGGACTGGCTCTCCCACGGCCGTCAGTAGTTCCAATGGAATATTGTCTACTCCCGGGGCCTTGTTTCGACTCAGTGCTCTGTCAAACTCTTCACGCAGTATCTTATCTCCCATTTCGTCTTCATCTACATCCTCTTCCATTTCCATAATATTGTCCTCAAGTACATCGCCCTTGTATAAACTCTCTATATACTCCTTCCACCTTTCTGCTTTCCCTTCTTTGCTTAGAACTGGGTTTCCATCTGAGCTCTTGATATTCATACAAGTCGTTCTCTTATCTCCAAAGGTCTCTTTAATTTTCCTGTAGGCGGTATCTATCTTACCCCTAGTGAGATAGGCCTCTACATCCTTACATTTGTCCTCTAGCCATCCCTGCTTAGCCATTTTGCACTTCCTGTCGATCTCATTTTTGAGACGTTTGTATTCCTTTTTGCCTGTTTCACTTACTGCATTTTTATATTTTCTCCTTTCATCAATTAAATTCAATATCTCTTCTGTTACCCAAGGATTTCTACTAGCCCTCATCTTTTTACCTACTTGATCCTCTGCTGCCTTCACTACTTCATCCCTCAAAGCTACCCATTCTTCTTCTACTGTATTTATTTCCCCCATTCCTGTCAATTGCTCCCTTATGCTCTCCCTGAATCTCTGTACAACCTCTGGTTCTTTTAGTTTATCCAGGTCCCATCTCCTAAAATTGCCACCTTTTTGCAGTTTCTTCAGTTTTAATCTACAGGTCATAACCAATAGATTGTGGTCAGAGTCCACATCTGCCCCTGGAAATGTCTTACAATTTAAAACCTGGTTCCTAAATCTCTGTCTTACCATTATATAATCTATCTGATACCTTTTAGTATCTCCAGGGTTCTTCCATGTATATAACCTTCTTTCATGATTCTTAAACCAAGTGTTAGCTATGATTATGTTGTGCTCTGTGCAAAATTCTACCAGGCGGCTTCCTCTTTCATTTCTGTCCCCCAATCCATATTCACCTACTATGTTTCCTTATCTCCCTTTTCCTACACTCGAATTCCAGTCACCCATGACTATTAAATTTTCGTCTCCCTTCACAATCTGAATAATTTCTTTTATTTCATCATACATTTCTTCAATTTCTTCGTCATCTGCAGAGCTAGTTGGCATATAAACTTGTACTACTGTAGTAGGTGTGGGCTTCGTATCTATCTTGGCCACAATAATGCGTTCACTATGCTGTTTGTAGTAGCTTACCCGCATTCCTATTTTCCTATTCATTATTAAACCTACTCCTGCATTACCCCTATTTGATTTTGTGTTTATAACCCTGTAGTCACCTGACCAGAAGTCTTGTTCCTCCTGCCACCGAACTTCACTAATTCCCACTATATCTAACTGCAACCTATCCATTTCCCTTTTTAAATTTTCTAACCTACCTGCCCGATTAAGGGATCTGACATTCCACGCTCCGATCCGTAGAACGCCAGTTTTCTTTCTCCTGATAACGACATCCTCTTGAGTAGTCCCCGCCCGGAGATCCGAATGGGGGACTATTTTACCTCCGGAATATTTTACCCAAGAGGACGCCATCATCATGTAATCATACAGTAAAGCTGCATGCCCTCGGGAAAAATTACGGCTGTAGTTTCCCCTTGCTTTCAGCCGTTCGCAGTACCAGCACAGCAAGGCCGTTTTGGTTATTGTTACAAGGCCAGATCAGTCAATTATCCAGACTGTTGCCCTTGCAACTACTGAAAAGGCTGCTGCCCCTCTTCAGGAACCACACGTTTGTCTGGCCTCTCAACAGATACCCCTCCATTGTGGTTGCACCTACGGTACGGCTATCTGTATCGCTGAGGCACGCAAGCCTCCCCACCAACGGCAAGGTCCATGGTTCATGGGGGGGAAGTTATGACAAGTATAAAAACATCAAGTAGGAGACTACATTCTTTAAGAATTCGCCTGAAGTTATCACTTCTGTACAAGTAAAATATTAAATGGTAACTTTTATATCTGGGTCCTTATAGGGTTGTAAAAACATCCCATCCTGGAATTTATACTCTAACATATCCTAAATGTGATACAATAAAGGGATTATATTCCCATCAGGATTTTAAAAATGTATTTTCATAATTAGTTGATTTTATTCACATTTAATGTTTATGTCAAGTGTATTTATTAAAGGTGATTCATAACTTGTTAATCTGTAATGTCTACAGGAGTCATGAATCAAACATGAAAGAGAGATGTCCTGATGACATCAAGGATAGACACTATCAAGTGGAGGAGACTAATATTTAGGTACCTGCAAAAGAAGGAGGCCTAAGAACAGGTGTTGTGTGTGTGTGTGTGTGTTTGTGTGTGTGTGTGTGTGTGTGTGTGTGTGTGTGTGTGTGTTTGTGTGGTAGTTGTAAGTATTATCACTTATGAGATCACTGTTTTAGATGTAGTGAAGAAAAAGAGGAAAAACAGAAGTGCCCAAACTACACAAATGAGAAGACAACTACAACAGATAGAATGGTGTCTAGTGGAAGAAATGTCGTGCCGCCTTCCCGTTTCAATGATTTTTTATGTGCAGGCCTGAAGAAGAAAAAGCCAATACCCTAAACAGTGTCAAATTTTTACTACCATATGACTTTAGGCACACTCCTCTGGAATCTCAGTCAAGAAATAACAGCACTGACAAAATAATTTTTCATCAAAAAGTGAGAAGCCTTCCTAACAAAACAGACCAATTGCTTATCAACATTAATGAGAAAGACTGTATAAATAATGCCCAGATATTGTGCTTCACTGAGCACCATGTTACTAGCAACTGCATCATGCCCATTTTACCAAGTTACAACTTATCAACCCAATACTGTAGAGTAAATAAAGAAATGGGGGGACTGGCAATATGTGTTAAGGAAAATTTTTATTACAAAGTAATTGACATTACAAAATACTGTATGGACCAACATTTTGAAGCATGTGCTACTGAAATAAAAACTAATTTCAATTCATTAATAGTCCTAGCTGTTTATAGGTCACCATTAGGAAATATAAAATTGTTTTTTAGTCTCATGGACCAGGTATTGTCAGTTTTATTTTCTAAAACAAAGGATATTGTAGCCTTAGGTGATTTTAATGTAGACTATCTGACTGATAATAACAATAGAAGTAACTTTCAGAATGTGATGTCCACCTATCATCTGAATTCAGTAATCAATTTTCCCACTAGAATCACACCAGATTCCCAAACTATGATAAACAATGTATTTTTAAATGTAAGTAGATACCAGAACATTAATGTAAACCATGTTATAAATGGTTTCACATACCATGGTGGTCAATTAATCACTCTTTACAGTGTTAACCCTCTTGTTAAACTAAATCTCCAGTGGAAATATATAAGAATAATGAACAAAGAGGCAAAAGAATCCTTCAACTGTAAGTTGCAGCAAATGGACTGGTCCTTTATTTATAACATTGATAATGCTAATGACAAATTTAACCATTTTATAAATGATTTTTCTGCCCTTTTAGAAGAATCTTTTCCGAAGAAATGGGTCAAAAATATCAATCCAAATTTCATAAGTAAGCCTTGGATCACAGAAGGTATTAAACAGTCATGCAGAACTAAGAGAGAAATTTATGCTAAAATCAGAACAACTAATGATACACAAAATTGGAATCATTATAGATTGTACAGCAAAATTTTAAAGAAAGTAATACAGAAGCCAAAAGCCCTTTTCTATAAGGAGAAAATAGACAAATCTAATAATAAAATAAAAAGAATTTGGAACATTATAAAAAGTGAGACAAAGACAAAAACAAGTGACACAGATGACCTAAAAATCAGGCATGGGGGTAACTTAATAGAAAATCAAAAAAGTGTGGCTGAAAGTTTTAACAAACATTTCTTATCAGTAACCCAACAAATTGGCTGTAGACCCTCTGTTGAGGAAGCCATGACTTTATGTCAGGATGCATACTCCAACATAATACCAGAAATGTACATTAATCCTATCACTGTAGAGAAAATTCAAACAGTCATCTGGTCTTTAAAGTGTAAGAACTCTGCAGGAGTAGATGATGTATCCAATAATTTATTGAAATTTTAATGTATATGGATTAGTGATATTCTGTGCCATATTTTTGATGCTTCATTTCAACAAGGCATTTTTCCTGAAAGACTCAAGTATGCCATTGTGAAGCCCCTACACATGAAGGGTGATAGAGCTGAGCTCACTAACTAATGCCCTACTTCACTGTTAACAGCCTTCTCTAAAATTCTAGAAAAATTAATGCACAATAAATTACTGAACACATCATAATGAACAGACTTATCAACAAGAGCGAGTTTGGTTTTCAAAAGGGTTGTTCAACTGAGGATGCAGTGTATGCACTTACAAATGAAGTACTTGAATGTCTAAATCATAAAATGATAGGAATTGGTGTTTTCTATGACTTATCAAAGGCATTTGATTGTGTAGCTCACCACATTCTCATGCAGAAAGCCAAACTACTTGGAATAAGGGGTGTCGCAGGTAACTGGCTGCAATCTTATCTTCAGGAAAGAAAACAGAAAGTAATTTTAAACAGCTCAGATGAGTCAAGGGATACCTCCGCTCAGTCTGAATGGACTTCTATTAGTTGTGGTGTGCCTCAAGGCTCAATTCTGGGGCCACTGTTGTTTGTAATGTTTATAACTGATTTGCCATTGTGTGCAAGCCTGCCTTGCAAATTTACTCTTTTTGCTGACGATACCACCATCTTCATGAGTGGAAAATCAGATGTTAATTTCGAGAAGTCAGTTAACAACATACTCTCTGAAGTGATTAACTGGTTCAGTGTTAATGGTCTCTCTCTAAACTCAAGTAAGACAAATTTTATCGAGTTCCATACAAAAACAAAAAAGTGAGAGAAATAAATGTAACATGTGGAAATCAACCAATACAAAGAATGGATATGTCTAAATTTCTTGGAGTACATATTGATAGCGAAATAAACTGGTCCTTCCATATACAACAGACCCTAAAAAAATTGAGCTCGGCTATGTATGTTATCAGAATGATGTCTTCCATTGGAGATTTAACCACTATGAAGTCCACATACTATGGGTATTTTCTCTCCATTATGTGTTACGGAATTATCTTCTGGGGAAATTTAGCTTTGGCAAAGAAAATTTTTGTGGCCCAGAAAAGGGCTATTAGAATTATGTGCAGAGTACCCCCTAGGACATCATACCGTAACCTTTTCAAAAAGCTGCAAATAATGACCACTGTATTCCAGTACATATACTCGCTGATGCGTTTTGTAATTAAGAACCCTGCACAATTTCCATCAAATAAGAACTATCACAAATATAATACAAGAGGGAAAGAAAATCCTCATTGTGAACTTAAGAACCTGACAGTTGTTCAGAGAGGTGTCAAATGGTCAGATAAAATGTTTAAGAGAAAATTAATCTCTTTTTAAAACAAAACTAAAGGAATATTTGATAAATATGTCTGTTTATACATTAGAAGAGTATTATGATGCAAAAAGGGAACTAGCATTTAGATATAATTATCCATCTTGTTAACAAAGAAATGTGCTTGCAATTTTTCTCCAAATTAAAACATGAAATTTTGTATTAACACTCAAAGAAATCTGCTGTTATATGTACAATATCTGTTTTTCCTCTAAACTTTGTATTAACTACATGCAGTTACGTTGAACATTTTTTATATATTTAATGAAGACTGTTTTGTATCTTTTTGTATGTTTGTTGTTTTTTTTGTTTGACTCATTCCACATCTCATGTGACATGCTCACAATACGATATCTACAGAACATGAAATAAATAAATAAATAAATATACTTGCAAAATATTATTGGTATTACTCATATCAAAGCCATTCGGATATTAGGATAAGAAGTAAGTAGACTTTGAGTGAGTATTGTACTTTGAGTTTTTGCAAGCTGTAAGTATGAGTAAATATTCTGCTCAACTTTGAGCATTTATTTTATTCTGTTTCTTGATTGATTTTAAAAAAGCTTTTGATTTGGTCTAACACTCTATCCACAAGTTGAATTTTACCCAGTAATAAAAAATGTTGTCTGTCCTGTGTTATTATGTTACATTCCAGAACCAATATCTGATGAGTCAGGCCAGGATTGCAGATAGGAAGCTAATAAATGAATGTAAATATATCAATGTGAAAGTCAATAACCAAGGTTCCTAAAAGAAGATGTATGTGTATATTTATCTTGTAAACAAATTACCTAGATATGTTACACTGAAAATCTTGGAATCTATGTGCAAAATAACAAGAGCATGGGCTATAAATAATATACCGTAATGATAAACTGTGTTATAATGAAATATAACTTCAAAGGATTATTGTGGTAGTGTGTATGATAAAAAAATAGCACAATGCTGGAGACATACCATGTGAATATTTGATAATAAAATTAAAACAGTACAGTGGCAGAGCATGTTATTATATATGACAAACTGAAATGTTGGCATATACTCTGTGCTGGCTATGAACTTACCCTGAGATGGACTTGGCAACTCACTAATTACTTCTGGTGTCATGCAGAGTAGTGGAAACCAGTCTCTGTGTGGGTTGTGGCTCCTTTCAAAGAAATCACATACACTCACTGAAGAATTCTGTGCAGCCGACAAATAAGATGCAAACGTGTACTGTGTTTAAGCTAACCACTGTGCAAGGTGTGACATCAGTCTTGTGGCTCTATTTGGTATTCCATCATTATTGATGATGGTTCATTTAGCAGAGACACTCGTATTGTGCATGCCAAGGAGTTGATAAAAATAAATATGACCTTCAGTGGATGAACTCATTTATGCCACTTGTGACAATACAAAACAATGCAGTGATGGTCTAACTGTAAAAATTCACACCAAATATGGATATTTTCTATCTATGTAAGATGACATTTGTGAACCAAGAATGATTCTCATTAGTATGTCCTGCATGGATCATACACTCTGTGTTGGTAATTATGTTGTACAATTGTTTCATGCACATGAAAATGCCAAAGTGACAAAAGTAACCTTGAGGTGCATGGCAAACTGGACAGTTGTTTCCTGTCTATTGATCTAAACAGTCACCTTATATCAAGAGGCTGGGTCCCAGGAAGGGTGCTAACACAACCGAATGATTTATCCTGTACCATTCCATTGGCTCCAACCAGGGTTTAAGTCACAGTCAGTTTTGTTGCTTTTTGCTACTCAAAGATGAAGAATGCGATGAATTTTAAAACAGCATTTGCAACAATGCAACAACATTCTGCCATGATTTTTTTTTAATTTCACTTGTCATTCCTTCTCCAGGAGGGGAGAATGGGCACATGTAGAGCTCCGTTCTTTTGAGCCTTGCAAAAGCTGGAAATTGGGCAGGAGGAGCCCAATTAGGCAATAAAAACAAAGAAGTCTTAATTATCTGTCACAGAAACAAATGAAATGCCACCTGCCTCCCCAGAATGCAGCACAGAACAAAGCAAAAGAGACTAAAAACACAACCTCTCAGATTTCAATGGGCCATAAAAATATCTCACTCAAACAAATGATATGCCACTTTCGATCTGTGCTGGTGGATCTCATTACTGATGAGGTCTTCAGGGTTCTTGTATTCTTGTGAAATGCATACTGTGTCTGTTTGTGCATTTTAAGAAGTGGTGGATAAATTTGTTTTAAGGAAGGAAAGGGAATAAAGTCCCTAGTCCCAGTGAAACTAAAACTAGACATACAACAGAAATAAAACTTGATACTAAAATAGGTGCACAAAGTAAATTAGTGGAAAGTTGAAAGTATTTTATATGTGGTGCAAAGTGAAGAATGCTGGAGAATTTCATCATTTGTGTGTAGTTTGTGTAAGAACACACGAAAGACAAACTGTTTAAAATAATCATCATCTGGTAAACTGAAGTATTAATTAACATTCACAACAAATGCAAGAACTTACCAGCTTAAAACAGCTTTTTAATATAGACAGCGATGCAAATGAGTATAAAATCATTCTTTAGATCTAACTAAAATTAGGTTCTCCTGGAGAAAATGTTCCTGCTCAAATTATGTTGACCTAGGTAATTAATTTGTTAATGCAGTTCTAAATTATTTCCACATTAATAAATAATTTGAATTTCATATATTACAAGCTTATCTTACTTCTAGTTCTAACTTCAAAAATAGATACAAATAAATTCGTGATAACTAAAGTTCCTTCATTTTTCTTTTACATTCAGGATATTGTGTTATCAAAGCCAATATGTAGGGAGGCATGAACTCTTGGCAGACTGTAAGAATTCAGTTTGTGAGTCATTAGAGGCATCAAATTTTGTCAAAGCCTTGGTTGCATCCTGTAAAAATAATGAGGAAAGTGTAGTCATCACTATGAAAATCATTTACACAATAACAAAGAAAAATATTGCTACAAGAAAATCTCCCGTATTAAGAGAATGTATACAGACTTGGTGTAATTGGATGGATAAAAAAATCTACTCGCCATGCAGCAGCAGGAAAACACAATATAAAAGGTATTAAAGTTTGCAAGCTTTCAGAGACAGTGGCTCCTTCTTCTGACAATGGTTGAAGGGATAGGAAGATGGGCGAAGGAAAAGGACTGCTGTGGTTTAGTAAAAGGGGTAGAATTTGGAAAAACCACCCAGCTTATTGGGTCAGGAGAGACTTACCAGACCAGATAAGAAGGAAACGCTGATTGTTGGTGACCGCATCAGACGAGGTTTGAAAACCTGAGAGCTTAAAGGTGGAAGATAGGGTAATACACAAGAAAGAGCTTACTGCCAAAACCTCATGCATGAGTTAATAAGAATAAATAGCTAAGTGCACTGTATGTGATAGAGATTGAAGGGGCAGCAAAAAATAGACAGCTCAGAAAATGAAAGATGCAGGAAACTAAAAGGGAGTGAAGAAAGGAATAGTTATTACTGTGAAGAAATTCTGAGACTGAAGTAATTAATGTAAATTAAGGCCAGATGGATGGTGAGAACCAAGGATATGTTGTAGGGCCAGTTCCCACTGGTATATGTGGTGATAGGAGGGTACATACGATAAGTCTTACAGTGGGGATGGTCACAGGAGTATGAGACACAGGGTATGGAGATGGGTGCAGGAGGAGTAAGGGTCTGACAAGGATGTTATGGAGACTGGGAAGCTAACGAATAGCTATTCTAGGTGGGGTGGACAAAATGCCAGACAGAATGGGCCTCAATTGAGGACCTGATTTTAAGAAGTCTTAGCCTTGTTGAAGTGATGATTAATACATTCAAGGTCAAGATAATACTGAACAACAAGTGGTGTACTCCTAAGTTGTTTTTTGGAGGGATCAGCAGTACCAATACTGGATGTGATGGCCTGGGAAATCTGCTTTTGAACTAGGTTGGTGGGGTAATAATCTACATTGAAGGCTGAGGTGAGAATAGCGGCATATTGCTTTAAAGAATCTGCTTCTGCACAAATATATTTGCCTTGAATGCCAAGAATTTCTGTTGTGGAACATTTGACATGGAAAGGATGGCAACTGTCAAAATGTAAGCAGTGTTATTTGTTAGCAATTTTAATGTGAACAGAAGTGTGTAGCTGACCTTCAGTGAGGATGAGATCAATGTCAAGGAAAGTGGCATGAGATTTAAAATAGGACCATTTGAAATTTAATTAGGAGAATGTATTTAGAGATTCCACAAATTTTAGCCGGTCAGCCTCTCCATGAGTCCTAACAGCAAAGATGTCATCAATGTATCTAAACCAAACTGTGGGCTGAAGGCTTATAGATCACAGGGAAGCCCCCTCCAAGTGACCCATGAAAAGTTTGGCATAGGAAGGAGCCATCATGGTTCCCATGGCTGTGACTCTGATCTGTTTGTATGTCTGCTGCTCAAAGGTAAATTAGTTGTTGGTAAGCATAAAATTGATTAATGCCAGCAGGAAGGATTTCATAGATTTGGTATCATTTGGGCACTGACTAAGGAATTGTTCAGCAGCAGACAGACCATGTACATCCACATCTACATCTACATTTATACTCCACAAGCCACCCAATGGTGTGTGGCAGAGGGCACTTTACGTGTCACTGTCATTACCTCCCTTTCCTGTTCCAGTCGTGTATGGTTCACGGGAAGAATAACTGCCGGAAAGCCTCCATGCAATCTCGAATCTCTCTAATTTTACATTCATGATCTCCTCAGGAGGTATAAGTAGGGGAAGCAATATATTCGATACTTCATCCAGAAACGAACCCTCTCGAAACCTGGACAGTACGCTACACCGCAATGCACAGTGCCTCTCTTGCAGAGTCTGCCACTTGAGCTTGCTAAACATCTCCATAACGCTATCACACTTATCAAATAACCCTGTAATGAAACACGCCACTCTTCTTTGGATCTTCTCTGTCTCCTCTGTCAACCCGACCTGGTACGGATCCCACACTGATGAGCAATACTCACGTATAGGTCAAACGAGTGTTTTGTAAGCCACCTCCTTTGTTGATGGACTACATTTTCTAAGGACACTCCCAATGAATCTCAACCTGGCACCCGCCTTACCAACAATTAATTTTATATGATCATTCCACTTCAAATTGTTCCATACGCATACTCCCAGATATTTTACAGAAGTAACTGCTACCAGTGTTTGTTCCGCTATCATATAATCATACAATAAAGGATCCTTCTTTCTATGTATTCACAATACATTACATTTGTCTATGTTAAGGGTCAGTTGCCACTCCCTGCACCAAGTGCATATCCGCTGCAGATCTTCCTGCATTTCGCTGCAATTTTCTAATGCTGCAACTTCTCTGTGTACTACAGCATCATCTGCGAAAAGCCGCATGGAACTTCCAACACTATCTACTAGGTCATTTATATATATTGTGAAAAGCAATGGTCCCATAACACTCCCCTGGGGCATGCCAGAGGTTACTTTAATGTCTGTAGACGTCTCTCCATTGAGAACAACATGCTGTGTTCTGTTTGCTAAAAACTCTTCAATCCAGCCACACAGCTGGTCTGATATTCCATAGGTTCTTACTTTGTTTATCAGGTGACAGTGCGGAACTGTATTGAACACCTTCCGGAAGTCAAGGAAAATGGCATCTACCTGGGAGCCTCTATCTAATATTTTCTGGGTCTCATGAACAAATACAGTGAGTTGAGTCTCACACGATCACTGTTTCTGGAATCCATGTTGATTCCTACAGAGTAGATTCTGAGTTTCCAGAAATGACATGATATGTGAGCAAAAAAACATATTCTAAAATTCTACAACAGATCAATGTCAGAGATATAGGCCTATTGTTTTGCGCATCTGCTCGGCGACCCTTCTTGAAAACTGGGACTACCTGTGCTCTCTTCCAATCATTTGGAGCCTTCCGTTCCTCTAGAGACTTGCGGTACATGGCAGTTAGAAGGGGGGCAAGTTCTTTCACGTACTCTGCATAGAATCAAATTGGTATCCCATCAGGTCCAGTGGACTTTCCTCTGTTGAGTGATTTCAGTTGCTTTTCTATTCCTTGGACACTTATTTCAACGTCAGCCATTTTTTTGTTCATGCAGTGATTTAGAGAAGGAACTGCAGTGTGGTCTTCCTCTGTGAAACAGCTTTTGAAAAAGGTGTTTAGTATTTCAGCTTTACATGTGTCACCCTCTGTTTCATTACCATCATCATCCCAGAGTGTCTGGATATGCTGTTTCGATCCACTTACTGATTTAACGTAAGACCAGAACTTCCTAGGATTTTCTATCAAGTTGGTACATAGAATTTTACTTTCAAATTCACTGAATTCTACACACATGGCCCCCATTACGCTAACTTTGACATCGTTTAGCTTCTGTTGGTCTGAAAGGTTTTGGCTGCATTTAAATGCGCAGTGAAGCTCTCTTTGCTTTCTCAGTAGTTTCCTAACTTTGTTGTTGGACCACGGTGGGTTTTGCCCATCCCTCACAGTTTTACTTGGCACGTACCTGTCTAAAATGTATTTTACGATTGCCTTGAACTTTTTCCATAAACACTCAACATTGTCAGTGTCGGAACAGAAATTTGCGTTTTGATCTGTTAGGTAGTCTGAAATCTGCCTCCTATTACTCTTACTAAACAGATAAACCTTCCTCCCTCTTTTTAATCCTATTTACTTCCATATTCAGGGATGCTGCAACGGCCTTATGATCACTGATTCCCTGTTCTGCGCTTACAGAGTCGAAAAGTTCGGGTCTGTTTGTTATCAGTAGGTCCAAGATATTACCTCCACGAGTCGGTTCTCTGTTTAATTGCTCGAGGAAGTCTTTCTATTATGAGTTGCAGGTGTTGATCAAATAAGGCAGATATACATGCAGTGGGTGCACTGAAGCCAGCAACAATGGAATGGCCAGAGTGATGGGGTTTGTGGATATTAAGAAGAAGGTAAAAGGTGGTGCTGTATGGTTTGGGTGTGGTAAGAAGTTGTATTGATTGTGGTGTTAGTACTTGTGAGGGGACTGAGGTTTTAAGGAGGTGTTACAGAGCAGTCTGAATCACAGGGATGGGATCTTGATTGCAGATGCTGTGTGCAGAGGTGTCAGACATCTGGTGTAAACCTTCACCTACATAATCCCATTGTTCAAGTATTACATCTTCTGGAAGGATAATGATGGAATCATTGCCTTTCAGGGAATGAAGAGCCTGGAGTTCTGCAGAGGGAAAATTAGAGCCACGTTTTAGGGACCTGAGGAAGGGTTGTGAAGCAATGCTGGATGTGACGAATTCTTGGAAGGCTTGGAAGGGATGATTTTGTGGTAGTGGTGGTGGATCATGTTGGGATTATCGATGGAACTGTTCAAGATAGGGTTCAATATCAGCTACTGGAATGACTTTGGGATTGGGTTGCAGAGTGACATTTCCAGTTGACATTGTGTGTGAAGGAAAACAGTTCATTCACCAAAGCTTTATGTTTAAATGCAGGTTTGTTGCTGAAATTGAGACCCTTGGATACACAGATAATTCAGGAGTGGAGAGTGCTTTAGGTGAGAGGTTAAAAGCACTGTACTGTTGCAACTGGTTCTTGTGATTATGAGTTATCATTGGTCTGGGAGGCAGTGGTGAAGGCTGGAGGATGTTAAGGAAGTTGGCCAAACTCAGTTTCCAGGAGAGGAGCGGTGATTGATGGAATGGCTGTTTAGGAAGCTGCAGAGGAAGAGGAAGGCAAACACCACTGTTGAGGTAGTTTAAATGAAGATGGGACAGATTTTTGAGGTGAAGTCTGGCATGTTGTTGCAGTTTGAAGTTAGCTTGGGGAATGATACTATCCAAAGAAACATGAGGAGCAGATAACTGCAGGATTTTGTAGAAGGAATGGAAATTGGTACATGAGACATACAAGTCACAGATTAGACAGGTAATTGTTAGAGATTGCTGTACTTGAAACTATGAAAGAAGTGGGTGTACAGTAGGATTACATCCAGAAACAGGGACTTTCAGCATTAGGCCTTTGGTGGTATCTCCCAAGGACAAGCAGAATTCAAGAAATAGAATGTGAGACCATAGTTTTGATAGTGCAAAAGCATTTTTTCAACAGGAATATATGTAATATGTGACAGGATTCATCACAGAAGAGAGGAGTGTCTGGAGCATGAGCGATGATGGAAGTGGCAAAAAAGAGAAGCAAATGGTGGAAAAAGATAGAAAAATGGAAGATAACATGGAGAAAGATCAGAAAAATCAGGAAAATTCCTACAAAATCGCAAGAAGAAGTTTTAACTAGAGGTAATGATCTGAATGTATTAATCAGCCATCTCAACAAGGCAATGTCTATCTAAAACCATTCCATGCAATGGGGTTCATTCTGTCTGACTTTTTGTCCACCACAACTACAATAGCTTTCCATCAGCCTTCCAATCTCCACAATATCCTTGTCAAACCCTACACTCCTTCTGCACCCATCTCCATAATCTATGGCTTCTATCCCTGTGACCATTCCGACTGTAACACTTTCCCTGTGCACCCTCCTACAACCACTTATACCAGCCCTGTAACTGGCAAAACATAAACTATCAAAATGACAGCACAGTCTCCGACAGCCAATCTTTCCTTATTATCCTGTCTGGTAAGTCTCCCCTGACCCAGTAAGCTAGGTGACTTTCCTGAATTCTACCCCTTTTCCTAAACCTCACCAGTCCTTTTGCTTCATCCTTCTTCCTTCCCTTTCAACCCTTCTGCCAGAAGAAGGAACCACTGTGCCTGAAAGCTTGTGAACTGTAATACCTTTCATATGCTTGTTTTCCTGCATGGTGAGTAGATTTTTTATTTACCCAGTTACATTATATTTTCAAAAATTGGTTATTTCCATTGTATATACACTTACAATGTCTTTCTATGACCAGTGGCAATACAAATTAAGAAAGTTACCATTGTTTTCATGATACAGAGGACACAATATCTAAAATAATTACTGATGATACTTTATTGAAAACAGTCAGCCAGGTAGTACTCAATTATGATAGATGAGTCTTTTGACATTACTCAAACACGAACTCGAATTAGCCTACACATGAAAAAATAGTGGAGAAGGAGAAAATGTACACACACTACTTAACACTGTGTCCACTAACAGGATGTACTGCAAGAGATATATATTCATCTGTTGTAGGAATTTTGGATGTGTGTGGCACTGATAAGGGCAAATACTCCTTAGGAGTTTGATCTAGGGTGCTAGCTCTCATTGGGAGAGGCCGTAAATTCATGGTATGTAAACTGGATATTCTTTGGTATCTGTGATAGGAAAAGATAAAAGACCAGTAGTTGCTGGCTTACTAACAAAAGCAAAGAGTCTGAATTTTTTTCAATATTGTCTTTTATAAAAGACAAATTATGTTTGACTTTTCAAATGTCAATTTTAGAGCCTTAGTGCATACAAATTTCTGTGTACTCTTGCATACAATGACTCAATGATCTTAAATTGAAACTTGGTCCAGATTATGCTTCTTTTCTTAATAAAATAACTCCATAATTTCAAGAAGATGAGTTCGAGTTTCATGGAAACTTAATACAAGATTCATTGCAGGAAACAAGTATGCAATCTGCAAGTTCCTAGATAACTTCCTTATAATTTTAAATGCGAGACTAAGGGATTTGATATGATAAGAGATTTAATATGTTGTATCCTAAAAACTATGTGCAGAAATTTTGAATTCTGTCATATCTATAAATTTAAATTATCTGCTGCTGGAAAGACCATTGTTTAAGAAGCTGTTGAACAGTAGATGCAATGGAATGAATTTCAAAGAGCTGGCAAGTTAATTTATGTTAAAAAGATGAATAAACAATTCCCTCTTCTGGATTTAATTATAGAATACACAGCTAGTATTCCTCTGTACACAGCTGACCACAAGTGAGGGTTTAGTTGCATGAATAATATACAAACAGGATTCAGAAATTGTCTTCCCATGGAAAGAGTTAGTAAATTTCTGATGATTAATATTGAAAGGCCATCTCACAATGACTTTGGTTTTCAAAATGCATTCAGTGTATGGAGGGTGCATAAAACTGATGTGGTCAAATGTGATATAACATAATGTAATACAAAATACACAAATCAATACAGACAGTTTACTGTAGTATAGATATGATACTGAATGCGAGGATGTATATGTGTAAACGTTAAGCTAAAGAAATAATAAAATTTCATGTAGCAGATTACTGTTAGCTTCAGTTTAATAAACACATATTTCACTTTTAAAGCCCACATTAATAGCACAATTTACACAGTTTTCTACTAGTAGAATTTTGCACAAAGATTTCATATTTTGCACAAATGTAAATTCTGATATGTGCATTTTTGTGACAATATTTTATTTTGTAGCTTAAAACTTGGTTCCAGCACTTGTGCTCATTGCCTGATGCAACAAATATCCGCTCCTGAAATCCTGCACCTGATAAACTGAAACACCTATGGTCAACACAACAATGAGACATGAATGTCCCCTGCTTTGTAAATTGATAGCTCAAAGTACAATCTGCTAAGTGCAGTAGACTTTACTATACCACTGATTATAAATGTTTTCAAATACCAACTCTGATTCTAGGTAAAAAAATTTTATGCACTTACTGCTTGCAAAAGTCTTACCTGATAATTTGCTAAATGAAACATAATGGCTATTTTTTAAATTAACTAACTGTGGTATAAAATTACAATGTGAACCTCAATCACTTGAAGCAATAACACAAAGCTGGAACCATGATAACCAGCCATCAGCAAACTCTTGATGAACAATACAACTACATTCAATTGTAACAATAAGACTGTGAATAGTATGTAACCAGAATACTGTAAATAATATGTAAACATTCTATGTCTAACTAACTCTCTGATAAAATGGTTGAATGGCTAATCCTAGTTGTTCCAAACTATGTCGTAGCCATTCAAGGGGGCAATGTAATACATTAGACTATATCACTTACTTAAACAAAGTAATGAAAAAGTATGTATATCATTGGACTCAATATGCTGAAATCAATGGAGTGTTTTCACTCCTCTTTTTTCAAAAAACAAGGGAGACTAACTAAGAGTCCTTCTTTCACTTTACTTGATTTCTTCCCTTTCTTTTGTCACAGTACATGTAAGGATTCCATACTTGTAATTTTACTTTAATTATGAATAACAATGTTAATTAAGACTTAAATGACACTATTTTTATTCAATGCAGATCTTAGTTATCATTTATTATCTGCACAAATTTCATGTTTGAGCTGATAAATTCTGCTTTGAAGTAAGGTTTTGTGATTAAATGATTAAAGGCAATTTGTGTATTGTCAGATACATATTTGCATCCTCTCTTTCAGAACTTGCAGTCTAATATTGTTTGTAATATTAACTCAAATTAATTTTGTAGGGTGCTGTGATGTATTTGATCACATTGTGCTATATTTTAACATTGTAAATCATCACAAAACTCATTGCTCTACTACAGCAATTTCTGTGCCTAGTTTCATGAGAAAGGGAAAAATCTAAGGTAACAGAGCGCATATTATGGCTAAGTGGGAAGTATTGTTTGAATCTACCACTAACTTTAAATTAAACGTGAGTATTTTATTCGTGAGTATTTTACTCCTGATGTAGCCTTTGTGATATGTCCCATCTCAGAACAATTAACATGCTGTCATGACTTTGTACCTATCTCTACAGGAGGTACCATACTGCCCTCTGCCATGCACCAGACTGTGGCTTGCAGAATATCCTTTTAGCTATATATGTAGACTGAGTCTTGCCTAAACTATCTTGCATGTGGCTTCAGTTTCCATCTCATTAGATTTGAGTTTCTTTTCTACTGTAAGAAATACACTCCCACTGTTGCCCATTAACCTATCCCTTCAATATACACTTAAATTTACGTAGAAATCTTATTGACATCAACTTTGGTTTTTAATCAACTTTCTTTACCTAGTATGTCCACCACGATAGCTGAGTGGTCAGCCTGATGGATTGCCGTCCTACAGGCCCGGGTTCGATTCCCGGCTGGGTCAGAGATTTTCTCCGATCATGGACTGGGTGTTGTTTTGTCTTCATCATCATATCATCCCAATCTGGCACACAGGTTGCCCAATGAGGTGTCGAATGTAATAAGACCTGCACCAAGGCAGCTGGACCTGCCCCGTAAGGGGCCTCCCTGCCAATGACACCAAACGCTCATTTCCATTTTCCATTTACCTAGTATTATGTGGGCTTCATTGCTTTTTAGGAGAGCTTCATTCTTTGCCACATTGTTGCAAATGCTTCAGCAGGTAACTACTATGATTTTAATAATCTTACCTGAGGGGTATTTCTCTGAAAATTATGCTGATGCTTCTGGGTCTCCTACATATACCAGTATCTGGCCTGCATGAAGAGTCACCAAATCTAAAAAAAACTTTGTGTGCACCCCACACACAGTTAGCTATCTGGATACCAGCTTCTGATGTGTAGTGCAATCTGGCCCATTTAAGGGGACCTTAGAGTTCTCAACCATATGGCACAAGTTCAGGAAGTTGCTGGCTAGCTTGTCACAGAAGTTCAAGTCTTCCACTTTACTCACTAGAAGGGAACAGTGATCTGCCCAGGGGATAATGCAGCAGATTGTGAGCTTCATTAAAACTTCATGAGCCTGGCTGGTATTCTCAACCTTCTCTGCCAGTCACTGGAATGATCCAAATACGACATCAGAGAGATGGTGACAGGCACCATCTGTCAAAGTGTGTGTAACAATCTATAGTTGGTTACACCCTGTTCCTTCAATGGCTGCTGGAATTATCTCCTGCCTCGGGCAAGGATATGTGTGTTGTCCTTAGGTTAGTTAGGTTTAGTAGTTCTAATTTCTAGAGGACTGATGACCTCAGATGTTAAGTCCCATAGTGCCCAGAGCCGTTGAACCATTTTGAACCCATATGCCATCAGATGGTCTCTACAGGATGAACTCAATTGCCTCACGGTCAGGGTGATCTGCAGCAAATTCCATCAAGTCTCTGATCATCCCCCGTTGTAGTGGTCCATAAATCAGATCAATATATTTTTTTTCATCTGTCATGACTTCAAGGCTACACACAGTCTGCATCTATGCTGTAATAAATATCTGTCAACTGCCATGGCCTGAGGAATTATTTTCTCATCTCATAGGTTGGAGAACTACTACTTAAAAATTAACCTCTCTGAAACATACTCTCAGCTTTCCCTTGATGCAAAATTTCAGACATTCCTAGTGTTGTTTGGCATAGCAAGGGCCCCATCAATATCCCAGAGGTTCCTGGAGAAATTACTGCAGGGAATTCCTCTTTGCTCAAATTATTTGGTTGATGAGATAGTAACTGGAACAGATAAAGGAGTTAATTTACTCAATCTTTGGCAAGTTTTCTGCTGCCTGCACAAGCAAGCCACAATCACAACCTCCAAAAGAGCTAATTTTTTCTGCCAAATGTAGAGCACTTTGGACATATTATGGGAAAACACAAAATGATGGCAACAGAATCACACCTACAATTCATACAGAAACTGCCTGAACTGGGTATTCTGAAAGAACTTGTACCAGTAGTTGGCAAAGTAAATTATTATAGATGGTTCATTTCAAATGCTGCCATGAAATCCACATCTGTGAATAGACTCCAGAAAGCTGATGTCTCTTTTGTGTGGACTTCTGAACACAAGCAAGCATTCTCTGTTTTCAAGTGGTGTCTGATGCAAGCTCAATGCTTCACCCACTTTTCCCTTAAGTCTCCTTTCAATCAGGCAAGGTATACTTCCTACTGGAATTGTAGCAGTATTGCCATCTCAAGCAACTGAATGGTCAGAATGTGAAGAGGCTCTCTCCATCAGTTATGACATACAAAAATTCCATGAATAACTGTTGATGAGATTATTTTAATTGATGACCAACCACAGTCTACTGTTGGAAAAATTTGCATCTGATTGCCACATGCCAAAATACACAGTCCGATGTCTACAGCATTGGCACCTGTTGCTCAGTAATTACCAATACGAGATCACATATAGATCCACAACTCTCCATGCTAATGCAGATGCATTATCCAGTTAACAATAGGTTCAGACAAGGCATTTTATTTCCCTCCACATGTCTGTTGGCAAATAGATGACCAACCACCACCAGCTATCACAAATCTTCTGCTGAGACCCACACGAATAGCAGATGTGATGACTGAGGAGTATCATTTATGGTGTATTTGGGATTACATGTGCAGTGGATGACCACCTGTGTTTCAACCAAGACAGCAAACAGTCAAAACCTTGTTTTTACTCTGCTGCCAACTCAAAGTGGTCCAAGAAGTGTTCTAATTATCAACAAGCTGAGTAGATGATGAAGTGATCATTCCAGAAATGCTTAAGTCAGAGGTGTTAGCATTCCTCCAACAAGGGCATTTAGGCATGTATAGAATGAAACAACTTGCAGACTGGTATGTATACTGGCATCGTATAAATCAAGAGGTCACCAAGATAGCTGTGCACTACTAGTTGTGTACCATACTCCAGCCAGCACAATGTCAACAGTTCCATTCCTGGCCACAACTGCAGTGTCACTGGGACTGCCTTCACATCTTTGCGTGACCATTTCTATGATACATGTGGATGGTAGTAACAGATGCCTATTTACATTTCATCATGATACAAATGTCTTACATCTCAGCAGAAGCCATCACTCAAGCATTAGCCCATACATTTACAATAGAAGGCCTCCATAAAATCACTTGAGATAATGGCCCCAATTCCAAGCCAAAACCTTTTCAGACTTGCATACATTTAATGGTATGAGATACCTTCCATCTGCACCATTCAAAACCCTTCTCAGTCATCCAGCAAAACATCTGATGTGACTGTTCAAGACACACATGAGAAGAATTGTGAGACAGCATTACCACCATTTTTAAGTACATCTGTCAATGGAAAAAGCATGGCAGAAATGCTTCTTGGTAGACAACCAAAGATAACACTTCACCTCCTACAGCTGAATGAACACTAAGAATCACCATGAACCCAGCACACCTACAGAAAACAAGACACAGTCCTCACTTTTTCTGGGTATGGGCAGCAACATTTTTGGCTAAAGGGCATCATCAACACCTCACACAGTACAGCAGTGTGTAATCTTACTCTCCCACACATCACTATTAAATTCACTGTCTTAGTATCTTCACAATTTTCAAAAACTTTGAGAGGAGTAAGATTACTTATCTTGATTATCTCGTTGTTGTTGTCGATGGCTCAAAGTCTTGTCTAGGGGTACATTCTTGCTGCTGAAAATTTTGATTTAAGATTATGGGGGCTTGTACTAAATACCTGTTGAAGATTTGTCTGTTGCTGTAAATATCTTTTTATTTTATCCAGTTCTTCTAAATTACACTGACTTTATAATTTCCATCTTCAAAAACCCAATAATTTCATTGTTGTTGACAAGTTTAGCAAAATATGTGCATTTTCATCTGAGGCATGCCCACCATTACTTACATTCCGAGGCACTTACCACATTCCAAAGAGTTTACAAACTTTCTTCACAATTGGAGAATCATCACCAAGATAGAACATTATTTTATAACTGAGTCCAGAAACAAATTTAATAATTAGCATTAGGGTGTGCAATTAATAATATAAATTTTAAGTAAGCCACAAATATTGTAATTTCAATTATTCTTAATAGAAGAGTAATTTTAACCATTTGTACATATCAATTGTAACTTATTAATTTCTTTTTTTGTACATTTTAGCCTGAAATATAACACATCGTATACAAAATTAAATGAATTCTTTTAATGAAACAGCTAGGATAATTTTAACCTATGCAAGAATCGATAGTTTACATGGTATCAGTTATCTCTATTAGCAGTGGCGTAGCATGGTTGAAAAGGTTGGGGAGACTCTGCAGTTATTATAAGGAGACAAAATAGTACAATAAACAATAATTTAAACAAATGAAACAAAGCGCATCAAATAAAACAACAACAACTACTACTACTACTACCACTACCACCACCACAAAAAATAATAATAATAATAATAATAACTAACTTGTTCAAGAAACAATGACAAATTTGTAGAACTCCAGCAGCAAGAGAAGAAACACTTACATTTTCTTGTACACAAGTGCAATGTGCCTGTCTTTTCTTTCTATGAATAAGTCTATAACTCGGTCTACAAAGGTCTGATCACTGGATAGCTCTCCAAGTAGTGATTTTTCTATTGCTAACGTGCTCAAACATGACAGCCGGATGTTGGACACTGAATTCCTTAAATAATTCTTCAGTCATTTAAGAGTACTTATGCTTCATTCACTGCTTGCAGTAGTTGCCGGTAGGGTCAAAACCAAACACAGGAACTTCATTGTTTCTTCATAAATGGAATCTAAATCATTGTTGACAATGTACTTTAAGAGGATTCTTGGAGATAAGTGTTTTTTCTCATCAGCGTATATGTTGCACAGTTCATTTTCAACTTGTTCTTGTTTGAAAAAAGGGTACTGTCCTAATAATTGAAGCAGTTTCAACTTTGGGAATTCTTTTTGATAGTTCGGGAAACACTTTTTGTTCAAAAGTTCAAAAAACTGAATTTGGGGAAAGTCTTGAAACCTTCCTTCCATCTGAACAATTTGAAAATCCAGTATCTCATAAGTTAGTGACCTGAGAGATCTCTTTTGACTGTCACAGAATGATAAGTTGCCATTCAAACACAAGCTGTATTTAATGCATTCATGAACGAATGTTTCCATTCTTAATTGTCGTAAGTTTCTCAAAACATTTCTTATTTCATCGTGGCAAGCAGTTATATTGACAGATTTTGACTGAATAACATTAAAGAGATTATCAACATAAACAAAGCACCCTCTGTAGAAGCAATGCAAGTAGACGTAGGATCATCCATCCGTCGTTTCATTCCCAAAGCACAGCTCAAAGATTCTGGGTCCCACTTAGAGTCTGTATCATCAAATATATAATTAAAAACACTATATAGTCCTGAGAAATGACTAGATGTTGAAACTGCCCTGGAACGAAAGTTCCAGCGAGTGTTGCTTGCATGTGGCAGTTTAAATCCTGTCTCAGTTAGCGATACTGTTCGTTTTGATGCTTTGCTGAAAAACAAATGGAATGCAGTAAGATTACTTATAAACATGTGTACTTGTATGATTTTGGAGGCATGTGACAGTACCACATTCAGTTGGTGTGCGTAACAATGAAGAAACAGCGCATAGGGACAGAACTGCTTCACCAATTGTTGTAGTCCTCTTTCTCTGCCCGCCATTATTGAAGCACTATCACATGTTTAACTAACCACTTTTCCTTCCACATTCCATTCTTTCAATACTTCATGAACAACTTTTGACAAACCTTCAGCAGTTTTATCTCCAGAAACATTGTAAAATCCAATGAATCTTTCCCCAATTTTGTCTGCAATACAGTACCTGAATATTGTACTCATTTGACTCTTACATGATATGTCTAATGTTTTATCAGCCTGAATCAAAATGAAATTGCAGTTCTGAATTTCAGATTTTTTCTTATTAACGGCCAGAGTTATCATTCCTCTTACATCATGCTGTATATCTGGAGACGTTCCTTTAAAGGTTGAGGATGATGACAGATGGTCTCGGATTAACTGCTCTCCTTGAGCTAGTAAATCCAACAATTCCAATTAGTTACCTTTGTTGCTGGAGGATTCGTCTTCTCGATGGCCGCGAAAGGCTAGTTCTTGTTTACAAGGAAATGCAATTGCCTGAATAAGACAAGCCAAAACTCTCTTGCTGGATGCAACTTGTTCATTGTATTTTATTGCTGTCAGACGAGTGGCTTCAGAAAGGGTGTGCTCAATCCTACTTTTGACCAGTAACTGAAATGATTCTTTGTTCTGCAGGTGACGTTTTGATGTCTGATGTTTTTGTGATTTCCTGTCAAAGTTCTTTATTGTACAAATGCCCTCATTGCATCATTCCTTTATACCACCAAACAGAAGACATATATAACAATATGATATGTTATTAACTGCATTCGCAGTCAGCCAAGCATACTTTTCGTACCAGGCTGTCTGAAAGCTGTGTTTTTGTTTGGCTTCACTTAAAACTACACTGAGTACAGGAGTAGGTCGTTTGTCCTTCAATTCGCACTTTTTTTCGTATGTTAATGTAGAAAAAGGCGTTTTTAATAAAAAATTCCATAGCATGTTCAGTTGCTGGCTCACTCATGTTGGCGACACAATGAAAATATGCACTAAAATCACCCAAGAATGACTAGAACACAAACTGCACGACTGTTCACTTCCGTGTTAAAAGCCAGCATAGAAGAAGCAGAGACTAGTCTCAATACCTGCTAGCAATTGCAGCGCACCGGCCTTTGTGGTAGAGGGGAAGTGGAGGGGAGCCGAGAACGCTCAGGAGCACACAGCCAGATAAGGGAAGGGAGGCAGAGACTGAGAGCAGTCGAGTCTCAAGCAGGCAGATACACCAATACTCAGGGTGTGGCAGCGGGGGCTACAAAACTGATGTCTTCACACATTTAGTGCTCTCAGTAGAAAGTTGTTTATATTTTTGTTATGAATTACTATTGCATCTTTTTTAAGCATGAATACAGGGGAGACTAAGTCTCAAAGTCTCCCCTCACACTACGCCACTGTCTATTAGAAAGAAAAAGGTAATGTTAAAGGAGGATGATTCATTACAATATCACCCTCACAAAATTTGGAAACAGGGTGCTTACAATATTTTGTGACAGACTATAAGGTTGCCAAATGGTGTACAAAATAACGCCCAGGATAGCAGACAGATGTATAGAAGTATCTGATATGTAAAATATTACAGAGAACACAAGAAAAATATCTATTACAAAATTCATAATCTATACATATAGCAGGATATGGCATTCAGATTGTCAGATCTGTGGAACATACTGTCACAAGACAAATAATAATAGGTCAAAACTACAACAGTATACCACTAAACTATACAAGTAATTACAGAAACAATGTAAATTACTAGAATTTACGAATTTTAAGTTAAGATCTATACAATCATACCTTCAAAATCTTCAAAAGAGATAAGAAAAAATTTCAGAGACTAAGTGTATGAGGACTGAGCCAACTCGAAAAATTCACAATGATGGGTACAGACCACAAGAATATACTTGATCATGGGTAGGAATCAATCAGCCATATAAACCATAGCATTGTCCGCCCCCCGTAGCTGAGTGGTTAGTGCGACAGAATGTCAATCCTAAGGCTCCAGGTTCAATTCCTGGCTGTATCGGAGATTTTTCTCCACTCAGGCACTGGGTGTTGTGTTGTCGTAATCATCATCACTTCATTCCCATCAACGCACAAGTCGCCAAAGTGGCATCAAATCAAAAGACTTGCACCTGGCGAATGGTCTACCCGACAGGAGGCCCTAGTCACATGACATTTTATTTACCATAGTATTCAAGGCTATGTTGACTCAAGAAAGAACAAAATAATGGAAAAATGTTAGGGCCTGATTTTACAATGTGGGGACTGACCCATAAAATCAAACCACTCTGGGTACAAACCAGCAAAAAAGTTTCGACACAACAAAACGAATAAAGTTCATAATCATATCAATGAGTTCAACTACACACAGTGAGTAATTGTGAGAAGCATCTAGCTTCAATCAATGGTTGTACACTCTCCTTGAGTACACACTCACCCAGTCACGATGACGATGGATAACCAAAACAGAGCTAAGCATGAGTTTGTCCACAACTCAAGTTCCAATCAGACACAATACTGCAACACTCAGGATAATTTCAGGTAAACATAGTCATAAATTAGCTTTGAATGATGATACAATCCAGTAGCTTGACAACCAAAATCAGACTATGAAAGCAAACATGTACACAGCTTATTATATTGTCCATAGTAGTAAATGTCTTCCATAGAAACCTACGTATGCAAAGACCTAGGAAATTCATTTATAATTGATAAAAAAATACATACTGATTTAAAGTTACATAGTGATTGGAGAGTCAATCCCCAATTTAAAAAATGCATTCATGCTGAATAACACTGTCTTTAGCAGTCTTGGTTAACAATTCACAAATATCAGACACAACACACATTCCAGTTGACAGATGCTTGAGTACATTACCCAGTACCCACAGTCTTTTGCAAGATGACTGCTCCAGCAGGGTACAGCCATACAGCAGTGTGGGATGTGGACCTGCCCACACTTTTCAGCATCCTCCTTAGAGTTATCATCACGCGCTCCAACGGATAGGTATCTTCCTGTCTAGCATTCACATCAAATCCTGAAACTAAATGTGTTGTTCAATACCTCCTTCACATCACATGATATGTGATATGTGATTTATTCATTTCATTACATATAATTTTCAAATCATTTGATTTGATGTACAGGAGACATGTCAAGGTTTACAAAAAGAAACTTTTTTCTCTTTTTTAAGACAAATACAAAAGTTTACACTATATTTTACATTTCTAAGTTTCAGCTACACAAGTACATAAAATAATACATGTAATACAATCCCTGTGTTCAGACTGTGAAGCTGTCCTCAATGAATTCTTCAACAGAATAATAACACTTTTCCATCAGAAGAGTAAAGAGCAATCTTCTCAGTGAACCAAGCTCCATCTCAAATATATTACTGCTTTTTATTTTATTGAAAATTTTTAACCCCATAAAATGAAGATGCTCTCCATCTTCATTTTACATAGTCAATTATATGGGATTTATGTCAGGTGACATAAAAAATATTCACATGAGAAACATTAATGAACAAAGTTAAATGCCATTAAAAACATGGACTGACAAGGTAATGCACACAGATATGCTCAGATACTATTCCTAATTTTCTAGTACAAATTATGATTATTGTCCCATTTCAAAACTGTAAAAAGATCTATTCATTTAGTCCCATGGCATCTATATATTAAATTCTAAAGCACAAATCTATTGCAGAGCATAATTATATAGTCTAACATACATTTTAACTCAGTCAATACATAGACAAAACTTTAAAAATCACATCTGACATACTAAATTCCAGAAAAACCAAACACAGTTATATAGTCTTATGAATTTACATATAGATTTAAACTCAGTCAATGGATAAGATAAAACTCCAGAAACTACATCATCTTACATTCATGGCAATGGAAAAAAGAACAAACAAACAAAAATTAGGTGCTTATGGATCATGCCTATATACTTTCAGTTCAGTGATAATGCGGAATCAAAACAACTTCTTAGATTTTGGATACACAAGTCTGTATGCATTAGGATATGGATTTTCATGAATTTTGCATGGGCCAATATAAATATTGAAAAATTTCTTTATCTCAGATGTCAACACTTTAGATTTCTTTTTGGCTTTCACCAACACAAGATTTCCTACTTCAAACTTAGGAAATCTACCTTTACCATCATGTCTCTGTTTTCTCCTATCACCCTGTTTTTTCATCATCTCCCTAACATATTCTTCCCTTCCTTGTGGAGACACAATTTTACATGGTGGAAACTCAACAAGTTCAGAAGTAAAGTTAGCTGGTCTGCAATTAAACATGATTTCAAATGGTGATAAAACCTGTTGAAGAATGGTGTAAGCTGTTCATAATATCCTCAAAGTAACCGACATAATTTATCCAACTGGTATGATTCTTACTATAATATGTTCTAGACAGTCTTCCGATCTCACTCATATATCTTTCCTGCAGGATTACTCGAAGGATGGTACCGAGGTTAGAATATGCCCTATTTTTGTGTGATTAACAATATCTCCCAACTGGGAGATGAAGAAGCTTGCACAGGATAGAGTAGCATGGAGAGCTGCACCAAACCAGTCTCTGGACTGAAGACCACAACAACTCCAAGCTTGTGATGTAAACTGAGAACAATTATCAGATAAAATTGCATTAGGAATATCCAACTGATGAAAATATGTGTTTTCAAACCTAGAGATGATTGCTTGCTGGTAGCTTTCTTGAGAGGAATCAACTTTATGAACTTCGAAAATACATCAACCACCACAAAAATATAACAAAATCCATTCTTAGACTTAGGTAAAAGTCCATAAACATCAACACACATGAGATCAAGGTTATTATTAGGCAAAATGTTTTGCATTTGACCTCTAATTGTTTGGTTACTTGCCTTCATTCTCTGACATCTCTCACAGTTGGCAATCTTCTTCTTGACTCTCCTTCCTATGTTGTAAAAACAGATGTTTTCCTGAATCTTTTCTGTGCATTTTGTTGTTCCGCAATGACAGAAACTCTCATGTGTATAAGTAATCAAAGTAACAATATACTGTCCTGGCCAACATAGTTTTCAATCCTCTGAGTCAGTCTTATGTCTCCTGAATAAAATACCCATGTGTACCTTATAATATTATTCTGTCTTTTCTCCTCCTTTCTTACCTGACATGCTCTTAACCAGTTTACAATTTTGATACCTACAGATGTCTTTACAAATTTTCAAGATCTCTTTTACACCTTTCAAGTACGTAATTTTAAACTCTTTTTCTCCTTCTCCAGAGCTGTTAGATGATTCAGTTCCTAAACGTAGCCTAGGCAAAGCATCAGCGGTACGTTTTGTCACAAGGTTATTTGGTAAGCATGATAGCATTACGGAGATATTTAGCAAACTCAAGTGGCACGCTCTGCAAGAGAGTTGCTCTGCATCGCAGTGTAGCTTGCTGTCCAGGTTTCGAGAGGGTGCGTTTCTGGATGAGATATCAAATATATTGCTTCCACCTACATATACCTCCCGGGGAGATCACGAATGTAAAATTAGAGAGATTTGAGTGCACACGGAGGCTTTCCGACAGTCGTTCTTCCCACGAACCATATGCAACTGGAACAGGAAAGGGAGGTAATGACAGTGGCACGAAAAGTGCACTCCGCCACACACCATTGGGTGGCTTGCGGAGTATAAATGTACATGTAGATGTAGATGTAGATGTACATTGTCTGTGCCCTTAATGTATCTGATTTCATAATTAAACTGCTGTAAAAACATGGCCCAATAATTAATTCTATCTGATAAGAAATTTATTAGGATGTCTAGAGTCCAAAACAATTCTCATTCCACCATTTCTCTTACTTGCCACAACTAAAGGATTATTGTAAGCACTCCTACTTCTCTCTATTACACCCCATGTTTCCATTTTCTCAATTTCTTTCTCTTTATCTTTCCTTTTCGAAAATGGTATATTATATGGCTTGAGAAAGAATGGCTGATGATCTTTAAGGTAAAGCATGCACTGATAGCCTTTCAGTCTTCCTGGTTTTTCACTAAACACATTTCTAAACTCCAATAACAAATTACTAAGTTGTTCCTTTTGTATGTCATTAACAGTCGTAGCTTCCCTTACTTTAGAATCCACTACACATTCATACTCCTGATCCCCAGTCTCATCAAAATCTATATCATCATCAAACACCTAGTACTCACCTTGGTTCACAATGTTTTGCAAATAGTTACACCTTTTCCCACAGTTTAAGATACAGGAATTAGTTTTCACATAATTATTACTTTTAGGTTCCAAAATAAACAACGCTTTAGCATTCCATCCAAAACAAACCTCAACTTTCACTATCCAATACATACCAAGAACTATATTTTCTTCCAGACCAGGGATCACTAAGCATTCATGTTCAAAGGTCTTGCCTTCTATACTAAATGTTAAAAGCACCTGAGATTTTACCAATTTGCTTTGCTTACTTGTAGTTTCTCTTATCTTTACACCTACAACGGGCATGTCCATAAAATTCTTACTATACTGGATTTTGTCGCTAAATCGTTCAGATGTACCACAAATTGGACTACCTGTATCAATCAAACAGTTTCCTTCCCACTGATCAATCTTAATCTTATTGTAAGGACATCCAAAATCTGAATAATCATCTCTGCTATTAGACACTTCTTGTAAAAGATCACTTTCAGAGTCATCAAATGCTATATCTACACTGTTTTTGGAGGGTTTTATCAACTTCACTGGTATCGTAGCATTAATTTGGTTACACATGTTGTCAGATAGAGATGGAACACACTGGAATGGTTCCATAGCACAACTAAGATCACTTCTTACAGAAGAAGCACAAAATATATCATTGTCAAAATTACATTTCCTACATTTCTTTCACTTCATTCCACCAATTTGGATACAGATTTTTACCAACAACAGCTTACTTGTTCCAGAATGCAAATTTATCTATGTTATCTTCAGTTTGGTCCCAAACAAATGTTCACCTTTATTCTCTAGGCTTACAGATAACTCACCTTTATTGTTTAGATCATTATTCTTCATGACATTAATGAAAAACTGTTTTGACTGGACTGGTATTCCATGACTCCCACTTACATCACCATGTACATCAATTACCTTACCTGTATTCGTAAATAACTCTGAAACTTCATTATTCTTAAACTCCACAAAAACCTGATACTCATCATCATCATTGTCATCATCATCTTCTTCCAAAATCACTTCATCAACAACATCATTAACAACACAAGTTTCATCACCATCAAACTCACATACCCACCTACATTCATTTGCAATAAGCTACCAGTTTCAGACTTGCTGACCTCAGTCATTTCATAGCTCTCATTCACTTCTACATCAAAAATATCACCTAATTTAGATCCAATGCAGTCTTCAGTTGTTTTACATATATCAATAACAATGTTTTCTGACCAAGAGAAGAAATCATTAGGACACACCAAATCAAAATTCTCATTACTCTGACATTCTGGTTTGTGATTAGTAACTACATCATTATAAATAAACATAGTATTCCAAAACTTTTGATCAAAACATAAATGAGAAATCTGATGTTCCTTCTGCTCAACTTCAAATACCTGTGTCACATTATTAATACTGTTATTATTGTCTAATTGTACATGTAAATTGGGGTCCTTTACTTGTTGTGTTTCCTCGCACCAAAACTATGGACCTTCATTGAGGTGGACCACTGTTTCCTGAATAGTTGCCTCTATGATAGTTTCTCCTATTATATCGCCCATGGTTATTCCCGTTATTCCTGTTCTGCTGAGGTTAAAAAGTTCTGTCTCTATTACCATTTTGACCCTAATAGAAACTAACACTATCTCTGTTTCTGTAGTTGTTACCATTGTGATCTCTATCATTACAATTGTTATGGTACGTTTCTTTCCACTGCCCTATCCAGCCTGTCTACATATTGTAAAAATTGTTCTAGACAATTGTCAGATCTGTGTACTAAACCCCACTGCAACCTTTCTGGTAATCTCCTTTTCAATGCATTAATCAAGCTCATTTCATCAATTGGCCTGTCAAGGTGTGCTAATTTCTTAAGCTGATTCTTAAAAAATTCTTTCAGTGTACCGTCCCTGTTCCTATCACATGGACTGTTCAGAAATTCACCTTTAATTCTCCCTTGTTCAGCTTCTGACCAAAATTTATTTAAAAAGAAATTTTTGGAACTTTGGTATGTTTCCCACTGACTTAAATTTAGATTTACCCACAACAGAGCTTCACCTCCGAGATATATTTTCACAAATTTAATCTTTTGGTCATCACTCATGCCTGACACAAAACTATCTCTACAGTGGTGTAGAAAATTCACTGGATGTAAATTGTCTGATGGAAAACTTTTGATTGGAATGTTGGACCACACAATACCATTGTTTGAATAAAGACTTTTGTGAATTCGGTTTTCCTGAAATACTGAAATTTTTTGATCTAAAGCATTTACACTAGTTAGCATATTGTTTTCAACATTTAAAATTGTTTGATCTAAACTACTGAAGTTCTGTTCCATTTTTTCCTCTACGACATTCTGTTGAACTCTGATGTCATTAACACTGTTCTCCTGTTGTGAAGATTGTGCAATTAATTCATTTTCCAAAACAATAAATTTATTTTCTAATACATTGGCTTTTTCATTCATGCTTTTTTAATCCCTCTGGCAACCCATTTTTTACCTCAGAAACCTGATTGCTAAGTTCATCTATTTGATATTGTAACCTGTCATTGTTTTCAGTTTTCAGTGCATTTAATTGTCCTTGTAGTGAACTAAATTTTTTGTTTAAATGATAATTAATTCCACTAAATTTGCTATTGTTGTCCGTCTTCATTGCCTCTAATTTTAATAAAATCAACTGCAAACTGTCAGTTTTCACTGTTTCTTTGCTTTCTACACTTTCACTTGGTTCAAACATCTCTGGGCTGGGACCCACAGCTTTCACATCTACAATACTACCCTCGTCTCTATTCATTTTGATAGCAATCACATGAGTGCACCAAGAAAAATTAATTTCACAAATGGTTTGTACTTATCTTTTCTGATGTTCCTCATAGTTATCAGGTCCTCTTTCAGATCAGCCGGTCCATCATTTTTGTTATCATATAAAATTCTCATCACGGTTGATATGACTTTGTTGGTAGGGTTAACGAGAAAAGTGCACTTAGATCGAACGTTAATATATGAGTGCATAGGACTTTGGCTACATTTCTCTCTCTCTCTCTCTCTCTCTCTCTCTATCTCTCTCTCTCTCTCGTTTTATATATATAAAAACAAAGATGATGAGACTTACCAAACAAAAGCGCTGGCAGGTCGATAGACACACAAACAAACACAAACATACACACAAAATTCAAGCTTTCACAACCAACGGTTGCTTCGTCAGGAAAGAGGGAAGGAGAGGGAAAGACGAAAGGATGTGGGTAATAAGGGAGAGAGTAAGGAGTCATTCCAATCCCGGGGGCAGAAAGACTTACCTTAGGGGAAAAAAGGACAGCTATACACTCGCGCGCGCGCGCGCACACACACACACACACACACACACACACACACACACACACACACACACATATCCATCCGCACATACACAGACACAAGCAGACATTTGTTATATATATATATATTTCTCCCCCCCCCCCCCCCCCCTCCTCCATGTGTTGTAATTTTACATCCTTGTCCACATAGTACACATTTACATTTTTCAGTCAGTTCATGAAATTTGTTTGTTAGTGCATTGATGCATATTTCATTATGAAATCCATGTATTGTGAGTCTCATTGTTATATGCCTCTAGTTCATGCTCTAGTTCAGCTGTCATCCCACATGGTAGTGTGTTGTAGAACTCCAGTCCCATCTTGTTATTCTTCTGGTCCATCATGTTAATGAGTTCCTGCTGTGGTTCTGTGGAAGATAGCTGGTGTTGTAATCTAATGCCCTATCTAATCTAATGAAGTAACCCTTTCGTGAGTTTACGTGTAAGTCAGAGTAGCACTGTTTTTCTGTTCATAGTATCCCTTTCATGAACATCATCTTGATTTTTTCTGTTCATTTCATATCACTTACCTTAAATTTTTCTCATATGGTTTCTATTACATACATTATGACAGGTGCCACTGCCATTTTGAATAGTATCATCACTGTGCCTGTCAGCAGATTGCTTATGTTTGGAATATTGTATGAGACTTTGACACCTGCAGCTACTGCTACTCTTTTCTGAATATGCAAACAGATAGAGGTTGTTGTTGTCTGTAGTGTGATTCACAGGTATTTGCATTTCCCTACCACTTTAATGGTTCATTGAATAGAGTTACACTGGCTTTGGGTAATGTTTTAGCTCCCTTCCTGAACAACATTTGAAGTGCTTTATCTTGATTTACTTTTAGATCATTTCCCATTGCCTTGGTTTCTAGTCTTTTTAGCATCTTCTTTGTGTTCTCCGTTACTGTTGATTCTGTCACCATTTCATCTGTGTAGAGACTTATTTCTGCTTTTGAGTTTTCCTCAGTTATGTTTGTCACATCTGCTGTATAGATGTTGAACAGCATTGGACTAATAGTGTCCCTTTGAAAAGTTGCCCTTATCTGTATGATTTTCTCTTAGAGAAAACATAGCTGTTTATTTAAATTAGATTTTGTTGAACACATTCCTGAAGTGCACTCCCTGGTGGACCATCCTCTCTGGTCCTTCCCTTCAAATCTTTTTCCACTATTTGCTAAGTTCAGTGCATTCTTTAGATATGCAATGACTGCATAGTACTTCCCTATCTGGTCTGTTAAGTATTCAACTGGCCCTTCATAAAGCCAAATTGGTATTCCAGGATGTTTCCCTCAACTACATCAAGTAGTCTTTTGCGGAGTATTTACATAAATACTTCAAAGGAAGCATTTTGTATCACCACTCCTCTAAATGAATCTGGTGATGCTCTGTCTACCTTCCTGTTGTACAGGGTCTTTACTATCACTGTTTCCCAGTATTCAGGAATTTTTACTGTCTGTTGGCACTTGTTCCTCAGTACCTCCATGCTGTCAGTGGAGTCTTTGGGTTGCTTCATGTATATGGTACCTGAACCCACCAGTTCACCATTTCTTCTTCTTTTGATTGCTTGTCTGAGTTCAGTAGTTGTTAACCAATGGAAATTCCAGTGCAGAATAATGACAGTATTACAGAAAGGATAGATTACTACTCATAATAAAGAGCAGATACTGAGCTGCGGGCAGGCACAGCAAACAGATGACTATACATGTGAGCCTTCAGCCACAAGACCTTCTTCTAAAGTAGTAAACACACAGGTGCATGCAATCACTAATCACACACACATAACCACTGTGAGAGATTGGTCACGGCAACCAGAGACAGTGACCAGGAGTGTGAGAATTCTTCTTGTATATATATATATATATATATATATATATATATATATATATATATATATATATATATATATATATATATATATATATATATATATAAATTATTATTATTATTATTTTTTTTTTTTTTTTTTTTTTTTTTTTTTTTTTTTTTTAAATTATGAATTTGGCCAGCTGCCAGCTATGGACCGCATACAACTTAAGACTTATGGTGTTTCTTTTTCTTCCCGTTCTTCCCAGTACTTCTTCATTTTCTCGCCAACTGCTCGTCTCTGCTCATCTGTCCACACTCTCTTCGGTCGAGGTTTTGGCGCATCTTCTTCATAGTTTGCGTTTTCTATAAGTAGCCTAAAGTTATTCTTGTCACGTATTATTTCTTCTGTAGCACCTATTTTGTTGGCGTCTTTCTTTACTGCTTCTATCCATCCTACGGTGTTTTTCAGCTTACTAACGTAATTAAAAATTTTCTTTGTAATTCGTGTTTCTTCCATTCTTTTTAAATGTCCATAACATTTTAGCCGTCTCTTCCTCATTGTATCTGTGATCTTTTCTGTATTTTTGTATAGGTCTTCATTTCTCCTTTTAATCCACCTGTTTTCCTTGTTTTTCTCAAGACCTAGAATTTTTCTTAATATTTTTCTCTCTCTTTCTTCTAGTTCTCTTAATTCGCCTTTCTTATTCAATGTTAGGCACTCTGATCCATATGTTGCTTGTGTCCTAATAACTGAATTATAATGTTTAATCTTTGGTTGTATGGATATTGATTTCTTATTGTAGTAGTTTTGTGTTAATTTATATGCAAATTCCAACTTTTTTATTCTTTCTTTATTTGTTGTGTTATCCAGTCCATTGGCTTGGATCCACTCCCCCAGGTATTTGAATCTATCAACTCTTTTAATTTTTCCATACTTTGTTTTCATAAACTTTTCTGTATTATGTTTGTGTTCTATATACTCGGTTTTTTCGTAGGATATTTTTAGCCCAGTCTTTTCAGCAAACTCATGTAACATATCAAGCATAACTGTTGCGTCTGTTCGGTTTTCAGTTATCAATGCCATATCATCCGCAAAGGCTAAACATTTTACTTCAAATTTGTTCTTTCCTTCGCCCATGCTTATACCCTTTGTGCCTCTGTTTTTTAATGTGTTTTCCCATGTGAATATATATATATATATATATATATATATATATATATATATATATATATATATATATATATATATATATATATATATATATATATATATAATTTTTTTTTTTTTTTCCAGTAGTTGTTATTAATTCAAAGTTGTATGTGGTCTCTGTTGCTTCCATTTCACATTCCTTGTATTTTTTTCTGTTTTTCAGTATTTCTGAGCATTATATATATATATAATAGAAGGAAACATTCCACGTGGGAAAAATTATATATAAAAACAAAGATGAGGTGACTTACCGAACGAAAGCGCTGGCAGGTCGATAGACACACAAACAAACACAAACATACACACAAAATTCAAGCTTTTGCAACAAACTGTTGCCTCATCAGGAAAGAGGGAAGGAGAGGGGAAGACGAAAGGAAGTGGGTTTTAAGGGAGAGGGTAAGGAGTCATTCCAATCCCGGGAGCGGAAAGACTTACCTTAGGGGGAAAAAAGGACAGGTTTACACTCGCACATATCCATCCACACATACAGACACAAGCAGACATATTTCTGTCTGCTTGTGTCTGTATGTGTGGATGGATATGTGCGTGTGTGCAAGTGTATACCTGTCCTTTTTTCCCTCTAAGGTAAGTCTTTCCGCTCCCGGGATTGGAATGACTCCTTACCCTCTCCCTTAAAACCCACATCCTTTCGTATTTCCCTCTCCTTCCCTCTTTCCTGATGAGGCAACAGTTCGTTGCGAAAGCTTGAATTTTGTGTGTATGTTTGTGTTTGTTTGTGTGTCTATCGACCTGCCAGCGCTTTCGTTCGGTAAGTCACCTCATCTTTGTTTTTATATATAATTTTTCCCACGTGGAATGTTTCCTTCTATGATATATATATATATATATGTGTGTGTGTGTGTGTGTGTGTGTGTGTGTGTGTGTGTGTGTGTGTGTGTGTGTGTGTGTCTTCTGTTTTAGAAGAATGCTTTGTGGTCAAAAGCTCAAATGTATAGCAGACTTTTTTTATTGTGCCTCAAAGTCTCCTCTAAATGATGAGTAGCAATCTATCATTTCAGTAGTTGTTATTAATTCAAAGTTGTATGTGGTCTCTGTTGCTTCCATTTCACATTCCTTGTATTTTTTTCTGTTTTTCAGTATTTCTGAGCATTGTGTGTCCCAATTCTTCATGTAGATTTCTAATGTTGTGAGTAAGACTTTCTTGTCATTGCTGTGAATGGATCTGATTCTACATCCATTGCTAATTTTCTTGCCTCCTTTTTGATATAATTGATTTTTTCCCTTTTATTAAACATTTGTGTTTCCTTCTTTTTCCTACAAACACAGTTAAATCTGTCTGTCTTCTGGATGTTTTTAATATGTACAGTGCCTGTAAGGTTTCTTTCCTTTCTGCATAGCATTGATGATCTGACCATTTTTGCACTTTTCATCTTCTTTTGAATTTCATGACTCTCCTTATTACTTTAGTGGATATTTTCAGTCCTTCCTCCAGTTTTTCATCCTGTGTTAGTGCTCTCACTCTTTCAATGTTATCTTTGTTTTACTCTATTATTCACTGTTTTAATTTTTGGGAGTAGATTTTTGTCCATTTGTTTATTTTATCAGTTGCAGTGTTTCAGTGTAGTAGCTTGTCATTACAGGGAAATGTTTCCTGCTGGGGACCAAACCTCTTCTTGTTTGTTTAGCTTTAAGTGTCCTGCTTCATAGAACACTAAATCTATCATGTTGGTTCCATTATGTGTCTTGTATGTTAGTATTTCCTTTTTCTTTGCTAGTCTGGAACCTTTCTCTTGTACTGTTTCTAACAGTACTTGCACTCTGGCATTCTACTTACCAGTTCTACAATTAAGAGCTCTGGCTAGCATAACATTTGTGTCATATTTTGATTGATTTGATACCATATGTATTACATGCTCAACTGGTACACCTGGCTGATAGATACCTGTTACCACCATTGCAGTAGCTTTATTACTGTATTTTCCTCTTTAATAAAACTTTTGATGTTCCCCTCTGTTTTCCCCTTTTGAGAGCAGGTAATTCCCCTTGTTGGTCTTCCCTCTGTTAGCATCATTAGTGTATGATTGGCATATTAATGAATTTCAACATGTTCAATGAGAAAGGTCTCTGTGAATATTATAACATTATTTGCTCCTGCTATATCCTTTGATATTTAAGGCAGTACATTTTTAATTCCCTCAATAGCCCATAGTAGTTTGTTTATGCTCTTATTCAGGTGTGATCTTCTTTTCTTGTTGATGAGTTTATTGTCTCCTCGCTTCAGTGTCCTCTTTGTATCTACAAAAGTTTTAACTCCTGATGATTATCCCTTTGGGCCAGAAGTCTATTCTTTGTGTGTCTTCTAGATAAGTGAACACAAAGCCAATTTTGAATGCTGTGCCCTCTCCTCAAGAGAAGAGTTCTCCACTTTATAAATTCCCCTTCATACCAATGCTCTCTAGGAATTTTCTTACACTGCTTGTTTTAGTCTTCCTATGTGTAGCCAGGACATCTTATCTGCTGGTTCCCACTCACAGTCTTCTTTCTTGGATCCTGAGTGGATTTATGTTGGCTCATCTGTGGTCTCCTTCCTCTGTGGTATATAATTTCCCTATCTATTTCCTTTCAATAATTTACTTCCATTTGCCATCTTGTCCCAGGTCCATTTCTTCCTCTCATCATGATTGTCCATTGATGTCCCCCTCCTCTCGTGTCTGTGTCTTGGTCTGTGTCAGATTCTTAGTCTCTTTGGCCTCTGCACGTTTGTCTAGTCTTCCCTTGTTCTCTGTTTTCACCATTTCTCCTCTCTTACTTTCTCTTTTGATTCATCCACTTCCCTGGCAGAATTTATTCCTTCTGATATGTCAGTGTCTTTTAGCAGTTGTTTCAGTTATTATTGTGCAACTGTCTTTATTTATTCTTTCTCTGAAAATTACCTACAACAGATAATTAAGAACCCCACTCATGATGGAAATATATTGGATATAATGCCAACAAATAGACCTGACTTCTTTGAGGATGTCCACATCAAAACTGGCATCAGTGACCAAGACGCGGTTGTGGCAACAATGATTACCAAAGTAAAAAAGACAACTAAAACATGCAGAAAGATATACACATTCAGTAGACTATACACAAAAATGAGCAGCTTCATATCTCAGTGAGGAACCTGAAACTTTCAGCACAGGGCAGGAGCATGTAGAGGAATTCTGGCTCAAGCTTAAAAGAATAGTTGACCATGCACTGGATTCTCAGGCATGAATCCGCCCGGCTGATTAGTGTCGAGGTCCCGTGTGCTGACCAGCCAGTGGATGGTTTTTAAGGTGGTTTTCCGTCTGCCTTGGCGAAAGCAGGCTGGTTCCCCACACAAAAATTTGAGGTTTACACTCATCTATTCATCTGGTATGAGACATACCCGAGGGGGAGGGGGGGGGGGTCCACTGAGGGCCAAATCAAACAATAACCCTGGGTTTGGGGTGGGGTGGTGACATCCTACTATCCAAACTAAAGTATTATGGTACAAATAATACAGAGTTGGAAATAATCAACTCTTACCTACATAACAGGAGACAATTTGTCTCAATTCAAAACAGACACTCTTCTATGAATAATGTCACATCTGGTGTACCTCAGGGTTCTGTCCTTGGTCCTTTCTTCTTCATTGTTGCAATTAATGATTTGCCAACTTATGCTGGGCCTGAGTCAGTTATCTGCTATGAGGACGATACAACCTTAATCACCACAGACCGAGATTTATCAAAACTACAACAGAAATCACAGGACACTCTCACCTTAACACTAAACTGGTTCTCAGCTAACAAACTTCTATGTAATCCAGAGAAAACTCAGCATCTGCGGTTGGGACTGGCTGATGAGGTAGAACCAAAATCCGTAAAACTGCTTGGAATACACATTGATTCCAAACTTAACTGGAAACCTCATATCAACCAGGTCTGCAAAAAGTTATTGAGGGTGTCCTATCTCATCTGGAAACTGTCTGATCTAGTGAGTAACAAATATCTCAGAAAAGCTTACTTTGGACTCATATATCTTATGAACTGTTACTATGGGGCCACTCATGTCATGTCAGTGATGTACTACTGATGCAGAAAAAAGTACTACGAATAATATGCAAGGTTGGTCCAAGGGAACATTGCTGTCCCTTATTCATCAAAATGGAAATAATGACAGTGATAAATCTTTATATTTATGCATCACTGATATATGCTAAAAAGAACAGAACAAAATTTAACACCAGAAAGAACATACACTTACATGACACCAGAAACAAAGAGAGTATTGACATTCCTAGACATAGGCTGACAAAAACAGGCAACTCTTACAAAGTGAACTGTTTGAAATTATTTAACAAATTATCACACACTGCACTCAATACACCTTTCAATAATTTTAAAAGTAAACTGCAAAAATCGTTAATAGACAATCCATACTACAGTCTCACAGAATTCATGGATACTTGTAACATAGAAATTGAGTTTTAAGTCTATGATTCCAATACTGTATATTGATTAATGTAGCATAAATAATTTGTATTTGTAATGTAAACACTCACTAATGTAGTAACTTCTTATGTATCTTGACATAATTGTAATGCCTATTTCACTGCATGTGGTCAACAGCAAATTAAGAATCTGAATCTGAAACTGCTGTAGCCTGTTGTGGGATTGTGTACCACTGAGGGCATTGGCGGGGACAAAGCCTCTCCATCATTTCTAGGTTGCCGGTTCAATACACAGACACGATGCACTGTATGCAGATGTATCCAGTAAAACAGTTCATAATGAGAGGGAACCTCCATTGTACACAGTGACTGTAAAGAAATTTTTATAGAAAAAGAGCTTACTACATAATAGGTGCACAACAAAGTGTAGGGCTATAGATAGAGAGAAGCTGAATAATGCGTGTTTGGTTATCAAGAGAGCAATGTGTGATGCCATCAACGACTACTGTAGCAGATATTGTCAAGTGATCTTTCACAGAGCCCAAAGAAATTCTAGTCATTTGTAAAGGCTGTTAGTGGCACCAAAGTTAGTGTCCAGTCCCTACTGGATAAGACAGGGACTGAAATTGAGGGTAGAAAATCAAAATCTGAAATGCTTAACTCCATTTTCAAATGTTCCTTTACAAAGAAAAACCCAGGATAATTGCCCCAATTTAATCCCCATACCACTGAAAAGATGAATAAAATAAGTCTTAGTGTCAGTGGTGTTGAGAAACTGCTGAGATCATTAAAACTGAACAAAGCTCCAGGACCTGATGGAATCCCTGTCAGATTCTATACTGAATTTGCAGCTCAGTTAGCCCCTCTTCTAACTATAATCTATCATAAACTCCTTGAACAAAAAACTGTGCCCAGTTCTTAGAAAAAGCAAAGGTCACACACCTCTACAAGAAGTGTAATAGAAGTGATCTACGAAACTACCATCCAGTATCCTTGACACTGATTTCTTGTAAAATCTTAGAACATATTCTGAGCTCAAACATAATGAGGTATCTTCAACAGAACAACCTCCTAAATGCCAACCAGCATGGATTTCGAAAACATCAATTATGTGAAACCGAACTCGCACTTTTCTCACATATTTGACTCAGTACCATATGTACATTTCAATTATGTACATTCAATTATGTGAAACCGAACTCGCACTTTTCTCACATAACATTCTTAAAGGTCTGGATCATTTCCGAAAAGCATTTGACTCAATACCGTATGTACCATATGTACATTTCAATTATGTACATTCAATTATGTACATTCAATTATGTGAAACCGAACTCACACTTTTCTCACATAACATTCTTAAAGGTCTGGATCATTTCCAAAAAGCATTTGACTCAGTACCATATGTACATACCTGTGCCTCAGCTGTTACCAGAAACCAATAGTGATAAATGTGAAAGTGTGAAATGTGGCGAAAACGAATTTCATAAACTATGCACTGGAGAAACAAACAAAAAAAACGGTAAAAAATACGATCATCAAACCATTGAAAGAAAGGTACAACATTCTCTTATCAACAGACAGCCACGGCAGAAATTTGGCGAGTGGTTTACAGGGCAATTACAAAGATATCCAAGCAATAGGAACAGTGAAACCAGGTGCAAGTACGAAATCTGTCACTGATGCTGACCTGCAGGGAAACCATAAGGAAGAGAATGAATATGTAGTGTGTATAGCTGGTGCCAATAACATCGCAAGAAATGAAGAACGAAATTGCCTAGCAAGCCTGGAAAACTTCCTAGAAGCAAATAAATCACGAAACACCATTATTACAATGTTGCCTCACAGGTATGATCTCATGTACAATTCGTGTGTAAATAAGTTGATTCGAAAAACAAACATTAACATGAAACAAATGTGTGCTCGTTTTGGCAAATGTAAAATATTAGATATAAGCAAATTGAAAAGAATCCTACATACCAGACATGGTATGCATCTAAATTTTGAAGGCAAAAATTCTTGTGTGACAAAATATGGGGAATTATCAAAGAAAAAGGCAATTTAAACAGAATTCTCAGTCACAAAGTAGACAATGATGTTTTTTTAGAGGAAAGCATAATAAATTAACCCTTGCATATCAGAATGACCAGTAACTAATAAAACAAAGCAGCTGAGTGCTTACCTAAATGAAACTAAGCCACACCTCTTCCTAGTGAGTGAATTGGGATGCAAGGAAGAGGAAGCATATGGTTACAGGCTAAAAAATTACAAACTTATAAACTTGTACTGCAGAAAGACACACAAAAGTGGTGGGGTAGGTATTTATAGTAGAAATGATGTAAAATGTGAAAAAGTTAAATGGATAGATGATCTGAGTACTGAAATGGTATTTGAGGTTGCAGCAGTAAACCTGAAGTATGGAAACAACAGCCTTATTATAGCAGAACTGTATAGGTCACCTGGAAGTAACACAGAAGAGTTTCTAAATTTCCTAGAGGACTTGCTAGAGGGGACAGTAATGTATAAAAAAACACTTGTTGCTTGTTGGAGACATCAACATAGACTCATTAAATAATAGTGTTAACTATTTGCGCTATATGGATGTATTACAGAGTTATAACTTTAAACAAATTAACTCAGAACCTACAAAAGTCACTGCAAATACAAAGACAAGTATTGACCATGTTCTCACAAATGTAGGAAAAGAGAAAGTAAATGTAAACACCTTAGAAAACTACATTTGTGATCACAAAGCCCTTACTTTGGAAATTGATGTAGGGAACACTGATGTAACTGAAAGTGATACAGTTATATATAAAAGAAAATTTAATTACTCTAAACTTAAGATGGCACTAGGGAATGAAAAATGGGAACCAGTGTACAATACAACTGAAGTGAATGAAAAATGGGAATATTTCTATAAGTTGTTCAGTAACACTTCAAATGAAACCTGTCCTTTAGTTAATAAAGTAAATAAAGCTGTAAACCATAACGCCGAGAATCTCCCTTCTGAAATTATTGAACTGAGGGAGAAAATGAAAGATTGCTATATACTTTTTAGAGATACTAAACTACAACATTTCTCAACAAAATATAAACTGCTCAGACAAACATACTGAGAGTCCTTGACTAACCTAAAAGCACAGAAATATTCCTCTGAAATAAGGAACTCTAGCTGTATCAGTAAAACTGCCTGGAAAATAATGCATAAAGAAAATGGGAATCAGAATTCCTATGAACACAACAACATAACATTAAAAGAAAATGGTGAAGAAATAAATGACCCAAAAGAAGTGTGTGAGAAATTTATACAAAAGTTCAGTACAGTTGGTACAAATGAAGTTCATGTCAAGCCACAAAATTTTAGCCTTGGAAAATCTAGCCAGTCCTTTTACATCCACGGCATTACTGAGAGGGCCGTCCTAGCAATCATATCAGCACTTCCACCAAAAATGTCTTGTGGCTGGGATGATATTTCACCTAAACTGCTAAAGGAATGCAGGGATGAATTAGTGAAACCCCAGACTCATTTGATAAATACCTCCCTCAGAAATGGAGTATTCCCTGACCTTTTGAAAATTACTGAAATTATACCAGTGCATAAAAAGGGATTAAAAACTGACACTGAAAACTACAGTCCAATACCATTAACCTCAGAACTAGGCAAATTGTTAGAGAGAGTAATACTAAATCAAGTTGAATCATATTTCACCAAACACAATCTGTTAAACAACCTACAACATGGATTTAGAAAAGGGAGATCTATTACAACAGCAGTAGCATCTTTTATACATGAAATATTAAATAAGCTAGACAAAAGTGACAAGGTAATGGGCACTTTCCTTGATGTGAGTAAAGCCTTCAATACTATGAATTATACCATTCTTCTGTGTAAGCTAGAAGAGTACGGGTTGAGAGGACTAGCCTTGAAACTACTTACCTCCTATTTGAAAGACAGGAAACAGTGTGTAAAGCTAACTTATCAAAATAATGAGCAGCTCCCAACAACCAAATCAAACTTCAGGACACTTCAATATGGTGTGCCTCATGGAAGCATACTAAGGCCTTTTCTATTCCTTTTATATGTAAATAACTTATTTGAACCCCAAAATTGCATGGTTGTAAGCTATGCCGGTGACATAGCCTTCATCAGCTGTGGCAGTGATATGCAGTCTGCAGCTAACAGTACCGAGATCAGTTTCAATACTCTGTCCGCATACCTTACAGCAAACAAGCTTCTTGTAAATAAAGACAAAACGGTAATAATGAAGTTCATCAATAGTTATAATGCTGCCATAACTGATACTGTATTTACATCCCCATTGGGTTTTGCATATGTAAATTCACATAAATTTTTGGGCATCATTGTTGATGAACACTTATCATGGAAAGACCATGTAGATAATATCTGCAAGAAAATCAGTAGAAATGTGTACCTACTGAAACGGGTCTCAGCCTTCTTGGATCATGATACTTTAAGGCAAATATATTTTGGGTTAATTCATCTGCACCTTCAGTATGGTATTGAGATATGGGGTGGAGCATCAGCAGTTCATATAGATAGACTTTTTAGATTACAAAAAAAGGCAGTAAGAATGGTAGCCACGGTAAAGAAGAGAGAGCCTTGTAGAGACATCTTTAGAAAATATAAAATTCTTACGGTGTACTCCATGTATATATTGCAGACAGTCATGTTCGTGAAACAAAATCCTGAATTTAATATGAGAAACAGTAACGTACACAACTATGATACACGGGGAAGGGAAAATTTTCATAGAATTGTGATCAATAAAAAGGCAACAGACCACAGCCCACACAGAATGGGAGCAATTTTCTACAATGCACTACCCTGTGAACTCAAGAAAGTAAATCTAAACATGCTAAAGAGTAGACTGAAGCAATTATTAATAGAGAAGTATTGTTACTCTATAGAGGACTTTAAGTTGTAGTGCCATCTTGGAAAACAGTGTATATAGACAATGCCTCCGATCTATCAGTGGTATGAAAGAATGTAATTATACACTGCATTATGTGTAATGTACTATTATAAATATAAGCTAAATTGTGTTACACAATAGAGGAATCTACTTGTAGTGCACTTTTGAAAAATAATGTGTACAGACATGTGTCTGATCCATATGTTGTTGTGAAAGAATGTAAATATTTTACTGTATATGTGTAATGTAATCTAAATTTTCCTGACAAAGTTTTCGGACAACTTTTTGTTATATGGACAGAAAATAAATAAATAAATAAATTGTCAAAACTACAATCATATGGGGCGTCAAGTGAAATTTGTGATTGGATTGAGGATGTGTTGTGACCCTTGCTGTTCCTGTTGTATACTAATGACCTTGCAGACAATATTAATAGTAAAATCAGGCTTTTCACAGGTGATGCAGCTATCTATAATGACGTACTATCTGAAAAGAGCTTTTATTTTATTTTATTTATTTATTTTCAAGTTCCATGGATCCTTGACGTGAATGTATTGCTAGGATGTAGAATGTGTCATGTTATTTCAGTAATAGCCACATGTAGATGATCATGAGGCAAACAGTTTAACATAAATAAGCAGATACATGAAAAAGGACATCCACATGTCAAATAATTACACACTAAAATTCAGATAACAACACAGATAATAGTACTGTAATGACATAGAGGACTGCACAAATAGTAGTGCAGTATTGACATAGATGATTACACAAACAAATTCAGAGTAATTCATCTAAAAAATATTCTGCCAACAAGTGATATGCTAATCTACATAATCAGTTCTATTAGAAATGCATGAAATTAAACACAAATTCAAGAAGTATTACACGAGCTGCATAAATATTCAATCAAATCTTGATAAGATTTCAAAGTGTCTAGAGATTTGAAATTTTTTCTAAATCTACATCTACATCTACATTGATACTCCGCAAGCCACCCAACGGTGTGTGGCGGAGGGCACTTTACGTGCCACTGTCATTACCTCCCTTTCCTGTTCCAGTCGCGTATGGTTCGCGGGAAGAACGACTGTCTGAAAGCCTCCGTGCGCGCTCTAATCTCTCTAATTTTACATTCGTGATCTCCTCGGGAAGTATAAGTAGGGGGAAGCAATATATTCGATACCTCATCCAGAAACGCACCCTCTCGAAACCTGGCGAGCAAGCTACACCGCGATGCAGAGCGCCTCTCTTGCAGAGTCTGCCACTTGAGTTTATTAAACATCTCCGTAACGCTATCACGGTTACCAAATAACCCAGTGACGAAACGCGCCGCTCTTCTTTGGATCTTCTCTATCTCCTCCGTCAACCCGACCTGGTACGGATCCCACACTGATGAGCAATACTCAAGTATAGGTCGAACGAGTGTTTTGTAAGCCACCTCCTTTGTTGATGGACTACATTTTCTAAGCACTCTCCCAATGAATCTCAACCTGGTACCCGCCTTACCAACAATTAGTTTTATATGATCATTCCACTTCAAATCGTTCCGTACGCATACTCCCAGATATTTTACAGAAGTAACTGCTACCAGTGTTTGATCCGCTATCATATAATCATACAATAAAGGATCCTTCTTTCTATGTATTCGCAATACATTACATTTGTCTATGTTAAGGGTCAGTTGCCACTCCCTGCACCAAGTGCCTATCCGCTGCAGATCTTCCTGTATTTCGCTACAATTTTCTAATGCAGCAACTTCTCTGTATACTACAGCATCATCCGCGAAAAGCCGCATGGAACTTCCGACACTATCTACTAAGTCATTTATATATATTGTGAAAAGCAATGGTCCCATAACACTCCCCTGTGGCACGCCAGAGGTTACTTTAACGTCTGTAGACGTCTCTCCATTGATAACAACATGCTGTGTTCTGTTTGCTAAAAACTCTTCAATCCAGCCACACAGCTGGTCTGATATTCCGTAGGCTCTTACTTTGTTTATCAGGCGACAGTGCGGAACTGTATCGAACGCCTTCCGGAAGTCAAGAAAAATAGCATCTACCTGGGAGCCTGTATCTAATATTTTCTGGGTCTCATGAACAAATAAGGCGAGTTGGGTCTCACACGATCGCTGTTTCCGGAATCCATGTTGATTCCTACATAGTAGATTCTGGGTTTCCAGAAATGACATGATACGCGAGCAAAAAACATGTTCTAAAATTCTACAAGAGATCGACGTAAGAGATATAGGTCTATAGTTTTGCGCATCTGCTCGACGACCCTTCTTGAAGACTGGGACTATCTGTGCTCTTTTCCAATCATTTGGAACCCTCCGTTCCTCTAGAGACTTGCGGTACACGGCTGTTAGAAGGGGGGCAAGTTCTTTCGCGTACTCTGTGTAGAATCGAATTGGTATCCCGTCAGGTCCAGTGGACTTTCCTCTATTGAGTGATTCCAGTTGCTTTTCTATTCCTTGGACACTTATTTCGATGTCAGCCATTTTTTCGTTTGTGCGAGGATTTAGAGAAGGAACTGCAATGCGGACTTCCTCTGTGAAACAGCTTTGGAAAAAGGTGTTTAGTATTTCAGCTTTACGCGAGTCATCCTCTGTTTCAATGCCATCATCATCCCGTAGTGTCTGGATATGCTGTTTCGAGCCACTTACTGATTTAACGTAAGACCAGAACTTCCTAGGATTTTCTGTCAAGTCGGTACATAGAATTTTACTTTCGAATTCAATGAACGCTTCACGCATAGCCCTCCTTATGCTAACTTTGACATCGTTTAGCTTCTGTTTGTCTGAGAGGTTTTGGCTGCGTTTAAACTTGGAGTGGAGCTCTCTTTGCTTTCGCAGTAGTTTCCTAACTTTGTTGTTGTACCACGGTGGGTTTTTCCCGTCCCTCACAGTTTTACTCGGCACGTACCTGTCTAAAACGCATTTTACGATTGCCTTGAACTTTTTCCATGAACACTCAACATTGTCAGTGTCGGAACAGAAATTTTCGTTTTGATCTGTTAGGTAGTCTGAAATCTGCCTTCTATTACTCTTGCTAAACAGATAAACCTTCCTCCCTTTTTTTATATTCCTATTAACTTCCATATTCAGGGATGCTGCAACGGCCTTATGATCACTGATTCCCTGCTCTGTACATACAGATTCGAAAAGTTCGGGTCTGTTTGTTATCAGTAGGTCCAATATGTTATCTCCACGAGTCGGTTCTCTGTTTAATTGCTCGAGGTAATTTTCGGATAGTGCACTCAGTATAATGTCACTCGATGCTCTGTCCCTACCACCCGTCCTAAACATCTGAGTGTCCCAGTCTATATCTGGTAAATTGAAATCTCCACCTAAGACTATAACATGCTGAGAAAATTTATGTGAAATGTATTCCAAATTTTCTCTCAGTTGTTCTGCCACTAATGCTGCTGAGTCGGGAGGTCGGTAAAAGGAGCCAATTATTAACCTAGTTCGGTTGTTTAGTGTAACCTCCACCCATAATAATTCACAGGAACTATCCACTTCTACTTCACTACAGGATAAACTACTACTAACAGCGATGAACACTCCACCACCGGTTGCATGCAATCTATCCTTTCTAAACACCGTCTGTACCTTTGTAAAAATTTCGGCAGAATTTATCTCTGGCTTAAGCCAGCTTTCTGTACCTATAACGATTTCAGCTTCGGTGCTTTCTATCAGCGCTTGAAGTTCCGGTACTTTACCAATGCAGCTTCGACAGTTGACAATTACAATACCGATTGCTGCTTGGTCCCCGCATGTCCTGACTTTGCCCCGCACCCGTTGAGGCTGTTGCCCTTTCTGTACTTGCCCAAGGCCATCTAACCTAAAAAACCGCCCAGCCCACGCCACACAACCCCTGCTACCCGTGTAGCCGCTTGTTGCGTGTAGTGGACTCCTGACCTATCCAGCGGAACCCGAAACCCCACCACCCTATGGCGCAAGTCGAGGAATCTGCAGCCCACACGGTCGCAGAACCGTCTCAGCCTCTGATTCAGACCCTCCACTCGGCTCTGTACCAAAGGTCCGCAGTCAGTCCTGTCGACGATGCTGCAGATGGTGAGCTCTGCTTTCATCCCGCTAGCGAGACTGGCAGTCTTCACCAAATCAGATAGCCGCCGGAAGCCAGTGAGGATTTCCTCCGATCCATAGCGACACACATCATTGGTGCCGACATGAGCGACCACCTGCAGATGGGTGCACCCTGTACCCTTCATGGCATCCGGAAGGACCCTTTCCACATCTGGAATGACTCCCCCCGGTATGCACACGGAGTGCACATTGGTTTTCTTCCCCTCTCTTGCTGCCATTTCCCTAAGGGGCCCCATTACGCGCCTGACGTTGGAGCTCCCAACTACCAGTAAGCCCACCCTCTGCGACTGCCCGGATCTTGCAGACTGAGGGGCAACCTCTGGAACAGGACAAGCAGCCATGTCAGGCCGAAGATCAGTATCAGCCTGAGACAGAGCCTGAAACCGGTTCGTCAGACAAACTGGAGAGGCTTTCCGTTCAGCCCTCCGGAATGTCTTTCGCCCCCTGCCACACCTTGAAACGACCTCCCACTCTACCACAGGTGAGGGATCAGCCTCAATGCGGGCAGTATCCCGGGCAACCACAGTCGTAGTCCGATCAGGGGATGCGTGGGACGAGCTGGCCGTCCCCGACAAACCCCCATCCCGACCCCCACAGTGATGCCCATTGGCAACAGCCTCAAGCTGTGTGACCGAAGCCAACACTGCCTGAAGCTGGGAGCGAAGGGATGCCAACTCAGCCTGCATCCGAACACAGCAGTTGCAGTCCCTATCCATGCTAAAAACTGTTTTGCTAAGAACGTCTGAACTAATCTACAGAGAGTGCAAACAAATCGACAAAATTTAAACGGTTATTAAAATACAAGATTGCCTAGTAAATGCAGTAATGCTGCTACTTGTGCACTGCTGACACTGCTCGGCGGCGGAAGGAGACTAAGCGAAATTACACTATTCAGGTACTAAAACGCGATGTTCAGAAATGTAAAATTGTGCACTTCACAAAACGAAAAAAATGTACTATCCTATGACTATAAAATCAATGAGAATCGGCCAATTCATACAAATACCTGGGTCTAACACATTGTAGGGCTATGAAATGTAATGGTTAAGTACGTTCAGTTGTGGGTAAAGCAGGTGGTAGACTTCAGTTAATTTGTAGAACACTGGGGAAGGGCAAGCAGTCTACAAAGGAGATTTCTTACAGAGCAGTCATGTGACTGGTTCTACAATATTGCTCAAGTGTGTAGGATCCATACCAAATAGGACTAACAAAGGATATTGAACACATACAGAGAATGGGATTTTCACCCTGCAGCAGAGTGTCGCTGATATGAAACTTCCTGGCAGATTAAAACTGTGTGCCAGACCGAGACTCGAACTCGGGACCTTTGCCTTTCACGGGCAAGTGCTCTACCAACTGAGCTACCCAAGCACAACTCATGCCCCATCCTCAGAACTTTACTTCTGCCAGTACCTCATCTCCTACTTTCCAAACTTTACAGAAGCTCTCCTGCAAACCTTGCAGAACTAGCACTCCTGAAAGAAAGGATGTTTCCAGAATGAGATTTTCACCCTGCAGCGGAGTGTGCGCTGATATGAAACTTCCTGGCAGATTAAAACTGTGTGCCAGACCGAGACTCGAACTCGGGACCTTTGCCTTTCGCAGGCAAGTGCTCTACCAACTGAGTTACCCAAGCACGACTCACGCCCCATCCTCACAGCTTTACTTCTGCTAGTACCTCGTCTCCTACTTTCCAAACTTTACAGAAGCTCTCCTGCAAAAGGCAAAGGTCCCGAGTTCGAATCTTGGTCTGGCACACAGTTTTAATCTGCCAGGAAGTTTCACGTACAGAGAAGGACGGCATGAATGGTCATACGTTTTTTTGATCCATGGGAGAGTGTCACACAGATACTGTAGGAACGGACCTGGAAGACTCTAGAAGATAGACATAAACTATCCCCAGAAAGTCTATTAACAAAGTTTCAAGAAATGGCTTTAAATGATTACTATAGAAATATACTACAACCCTCTATGTATCACTCATATATGGATCATGAGGATAAGATTAAAATAATTACTGCACGCACAGAGGCATTCAGGCAACCATTCTTCCTGTGCTCCATATGTGAATGGGACAGGAAGCAACCCTAATGAATGGTCCAGTGGGACATACCCTCTGTCATGCACCTGATAATAGTTTGCAGAGTACAGATGTAGATGTAGATCTAGATGTAGATATTCTTTTATTATCTTCTTGATGTTTGAAATAACTTACATTATGGACTATAATAACTGATGTTGACTTTTTCAGTGATTTTTTTCACCTGTTTCTGCATTTGTGAGTGAATTGATAGCTCTACTTGATAGCTCTGATAGGGAGTGGTTTTTGTTTACAATCTTGGGTTTGGCTCCTTAGATAGCATCCCTAATTCTGCAACTATGAGTGGCTTTTGTGTAATACTAGTAGATGTCTCTAGATTTGACTGGTGCTCAACACCTTATGGTTGTTATACTTATTTTTCTCTGCTCCAGCAGATGTCTTTGAGCTCTGGCTGCTGCTTGAGGCTTCATTTATTGTGCCAACAAATGGAACCACTTGTCCCATTGGGTGGTTGCCTTCTAACCTTTATGTATTGCCATTTTTGCTTCCATAACCTTGTCTCTAAGCTCCTTGTTTCCCTCATTCTGATTCTCTAAGGTGTATGTCATTGTTCTAAAAGATTTTCTGATAACATTTACTGTTTTTCGTATACCCTCTTTCATGATCTTTCTTCAAGTAGTCTCCTACTTCCAAGATACTCACCAAACCTTTCTAAGCACTTTCAAGTTGTTCTTTATCTTTTCTACCATTTTTACTGGATCAACCAACCATACTATGCTATCATCTTCTCACTGCTACTGCCACTGGGCTATGATACCAACACTGTGGCAATCCACTCGGCTTGTCAAATTTCATGTGTCATCCTGTTGTACTGTTGTGGCACATTGATTCTAGCAGCAGTGCTCTGCTGTGGTTGACAGTCTGAGAAACAATTCCTCTGGGTACTTCTACTACCATGGCCTGTGACAGGTGGAGTGCTCTGAACTTGCTCACGTTTTTATCAAGTGATATATGTTGAACTTCTGGAAGTTTGTGAGTCAGCTCCTTGTTCTTCATATATTTTCTTGTGAACTGAAGTTTTCCCTGCATACAAGAACCAGCCATTTCAGTATTAATGTCTGATGGTCATGTGGCTTCATAGACTATCAAATACCAAGTGATCTTTTGCTGGTGATCTATTCTCTGTATATGATTTACCCTGATTCCAGATGTAACAGTGAATTAGGGCTGCACTAACTACAGTCCTGGTTTATTATAAGAATGATAAAAAAGGAATTTAAGTGATTGAAAAGCATTATTTGCTAGTAACTGATATACAGCCTTTCAAGCTGGCTGGAGTGGCTGAGCGATTCTAGGCGCTACAGTCTGGATCCGCGCGACTGCTACGGTCGCAGGTTCGAATCCTGCCTCGGGCATAGATGTGTGTTGTGTCCTTAGGTTAGTTAGGTTTAAGCAGTTCTAAGTTCTAGGGGACTGATTACCTCAGAAATTAAGTCCCATAGTGCTCAGAGCCATTTGAACCATTTGAACAGCCTTTCATTCATGTTGTCAAGATTTAGTCAGGCATAGCTCTTTTTGATGCACTAAAGGTGTGTTATGATGTGCACTATGTCAACAGAACAAATGTAGAACCCTTATTCACAACTAAAAAAATGTTTTTAAAAATATTATTTTTATGGGTACCTGCTAGCCATTCAAAAGGTTTTTACTTTAAAAATGACTAACTGTCCCTCTCAAGAATTCCTCTATGGTGTAGAGTGAATTGTCAAGGAGAAACTTCTTTAACCTACATTTGAAAACATTTCTGCTACCTATCAGGCATTTTATTTCCATGGATAGACAGTCAAAAAGTTTTATAGTTGCATATTTCACCCTTTACTCTACCAAAGTCAGATTCATTAAAGAGTAATGCAGATCATTTTTCCTTCTGGCATTGTGCTTATGAATATCTCTGTTACTCTCAAACTTAGTTGGATTATTGATATAGTAACAAATTTCATAAGTGAGTAGATGCACTGTGAGGCAGCGGTTAATTTTTCCAGCTAATGAAAGAGATGCCTGAAAGATACATATGCGTAAACTACTCACATAATTCTAATTGCCGCATGGGATTAGCCGAGTGGTCTAAGGTGCTGCAGTTATGGACTGTGTGGCTGGTCCCGGTGGAGGTTCGAGTCCTCCCTCGGGCTTGGGTGTGTGTGTTTGTCGTTAGGATAATTTAGGTTAAGTAGTGTGTAAGCTTAGTGCCTGATGACCTTAGCAGTTAAGTCCCATAAGATTTCACACACATTTGAACATTTTGAACAATTCTTATTATTTCCTTGTATGCATAGAATACTTTTGCTTAATTGAGGAGTTACTTTTGAATATTTTTTTTAAAATACACCACTGAGTGAAAATATGCAAAATATGTTAGCTTAAAGACTTCATATCCCCTATTCGTATGAAAAACGTAGGTAAACCTAAGTGATTTAGCATATTTACTATTTGTGTTTCCATTTTAAGTTGTCATAAGTATGCACACATAAGAACTTAACAATTTTCTATCTTGTTTGTTATTTCTGTTGATATACTGGGTTAGTAGGAGGTGCGATATTTTTGACTGTGCAGTATAGGGCGAATTGTGTTTCTTCAAAGTTTAAAGCTAGCCCATTTATGAAAAACCATTCAGTAGCTTAAAAAAATCATTTATCATTTTCTTCATTAATGCTTCTTTGTTCAGCTTCACAACATTGCTTGTATTATCCGCAATTGGTGCTAATATTGCGTCCTGAGTCAAATGACAAACATCTAATGTAAAGCAAGAATAGTATGGGGACTAATAATCAAACCCTGTGGAATTCCAAGTGTAATTTCTCCCCATGCAGTTGATGTGGTTTTCCTCTTTGTACTATTCAAATAGCCTAGAATAACTTCCTGCATTCAGTTTCTTAAATTAGAACTAAACTAGTCATTTACTGAACAACTTAATAGCTTAATAGCAGTTTCAGTAGAATGGTCCTCATGAGATTATTTATTTATTTATTTCATGTTCCATAGATCTTGTGTTGCGAGCACGTCACATGAGATGTGGAACGAGTCAAACATGCAAAACAACAAACATACAAAAAGATACAAAACAGTCTTCATTAAATATATAAAAAATGTTCTACATAACTGCATATAGTTAATACACAGTTTAGAGGAAAAACAGATATTGTACATATAACAGCAGATTTCTTTGAGTGTTAATACAAAATTTCATGTTTTAATTTGGAGAAAAATTGCAAGCACATTTCTTTGTTAACAAGATGGATAACTCTGTCTAAATGCTATTTCCCTTTTTGCATCATAAAACTCTTCTAATGTATAAACAGACATATTTAACAAATATTCCTTCAGTTTTGCTTTAAAAAGAGATTCATTTTCTCTTAATCATTTTATCTGGTCAGGGAAATGGTAAAAATTTTTGTTCCTGACCATTTGACACCTCTCCGAACAACTATCAGGTTCTTAAGTTCACAATGAGGATTTTCTTTCCCTCTTGTATTATTTTTGTGATAGTTCTTATTTGATGGAAATTGTGCAGGGTTCTTAATTACAAAACACATCAGCGAATATATGTACTGGGATACAGTGGTCATTATTTGCAGCTTTTTGAAAAGGTTACGGCATGATGTCCTAGGGGTACTCTGCACATAATTCTAATAGCCCTTTTCTAGGCCACAAAAATTTCTTTGCTAAAGCTAAATTTCCCCAGAAGATAATTCCGTAACACATAATGGAGAGAAAATACCCATAGTATGCGAACTTCACAGTGGTTAAATCTCCAATGGAAGACATCATTCTGATAGCATACATAGCCGAGCTCATTTTTTTTAGGGTCTGTTGTATATGGAAGGGCCAGTTCATTTTGCTATCAATATGTGCTCCAAGAAATTTAGACACATCCATTCTTTCTATTAGTTGATTTCCACATGCTACATTTATTTCTCTCACTTTTTTTGTTTTTGTATGGAACTCGATAAAATTTGTCTTACTTGAGTTTAGAGAGAGACCATTAACACTGAACCAGTTAGTCACTTCAGAGAGTATGTTGTTAACTGACTCGAAATTAACATCTGATTTTCCACTCATGAAGACGGTGGTATCATCAGCAAAAAGAGTAAATTTGCAAGGCAGGCTTGCACACAATGGTAAATCATTTATAAACATCAAAAACAACAGTGGCCCCCAGAATTGAGCCTTGAGGCACACCACAACTAATAGAAGTCCATTCAGACTGAGCGGAGATATCCCTTGACTCATCTGAGCTGTTTAAAATTACTTTCTGTTTTCTTTCCTGAAGATAAGATTGCAGCCAGTTACCTGCGACACCCCTTATTCCAAGTAGTTTGGCTTTCTGCATGAGAATGTGGTAATCTACACAATCAAATGCCTTTGATAAGTCACGGAAAACACCAATTCCTACCATTGTTTGATTTAGACATTCAAGTATTTCATTTGTAAGTGCATACACTGCATCCTCAGTTGAACAGCCCCTTTGAAAGCCAAACTGGCTCTTGTTGATAAGTGTTCATTATGAGGTGTTCAGTAATTTTATTGTGCATTAATTTTTTTTAGAATTTTAGAGAAGGCTGTTACTAGTGAAACAGGGTGGTAGTTAGTGAGCTCAGCTCTATCACCCTTCTTGTGTAGGAGCTTCACAATGGCATACTTGAGTCTTTCAGGAAAAATGCCTTGTTGAAATGAAGCATCAAAAATATGGCACAGAATATCACTAATCCATATACATTAAAATATCAATAAATTATTGGATACATTATCTACCCCTGCAGAGTTCTTACACTTTAAAGACCAGATGACTGTTTGAATTTCCTCTACAGTGAAAGGATTAATGTACATTTCTGGTATTATGTTGGAGTATGCATCCTGACATAAAGTCATAGCTTCCTCAACAGAGGGCCTACAGCCAATTTGTTGGGTTACTGACAGGAAATGTTTGTTAAAAATTTCAGTCAAATCTGTGATCCCGTTACTACACAGAAGAATGACGTACACATTCTTTATCCTATTGTTATTATTACTGATAGTATTAAAACTTATTTTCACAACCTATGATTCAAGGTTCATTGCAGATTGTTTTCAATTGACAAGTAGTCACCACAACTCTTGATGACTTTACGAAGTTTTCGTACAATATCTGAGATTCCAAATAATAAGAGCCCCCGTATGCCGCCGTTTTACTGCATCCTAGAATTTAATACAGGGCTCTTTCGAGTTGGTGCAGTATGAATCCCGTTACTGACATTATTATTTTCTAGATATTTCCAGTTACTATTTCTGCGGCCTCCATGACGAATTATGATTTTAAAATTCCCGCGTAAATCAATCAATTTACCGGAATAGCACAAATCTCTCTCGTACGACCTTTTTAATCTTAAATGGAAATAATCAAGAATAAAGCACATTCTGAAAGTTTAAATGTATAATGTGCGATGGCTATTAACTGGAAACGTTAGGTAAGTTTTACCTTTTCAAGTGTCCGTTTAGGTCTTTGTTCTCACAAGTAATATCTTTGCCAGAGGTTGTTTGTGTGAAGCGAATTCTATCTGTGTCGAAAGGTGTTGGGTAAATGGCGTCTCGTGAGTGATTGTAAAGGGGTATTTTTGAAATTTTAGTCTCCCGAGTAAGTGGTGGTAAATTTAAAGAGTAAATCCACCGAATTTATAATACACCAGAGAAAACAATCGGCAATATGTCTCGCTACAGAGATTGGGATTTGTCATGCAAAGTGTTTGTGGGAAATCTGGGAAGTAGCGCTTCCAAATATGAAATTGAATCCGCTTTCAGTAAGTATGGGCGTCTTAGAGATGTTTGGCTAGCAAGAAACCCACCTGGGTTTGCCTTTGTGCAGTTTGAAGACCCGAGAGACGCTGAAGATGCTGTTCGGGGTCTCGACGGTATTAGAATGTGTGGCTCCCGCGTAAGGGTGGAGATGTCAACAGGGAGAAGCCGAAGAAGTGCCGGTGGTGATCGTCGTGGTCGTTCAAGATCACGAACACCACGACGTCGTTCGTACAGCCGATCCAGATCCCGAAGTGCATCACCGAGACGCTCTCGTGGAGATTCACGAGACAGAAGATAAACTAACAAAAGAAAAAAAAAATCAGGTGGGCAATTATTCATTTTTGCTCTCGTGGTGAGATACCATTAAAATTAATTTTTGTTAAACTTGTCGTGTGACCTTGACTGGAATTCCTGTAATACCTTTTTTTGCATTGTTACAGTATTATCATTTTTGTGTTCGCATGTTTACTTACACGTGTTGTTATATGTTGAAAAATTGCCTACAAAGTAACAGTATTTTCTTTCAGCGTTCAGCATGGCGAAATGTCTAGCCGATTCAGGTAGGCCTAAATTATCTCCATTGTATTATGGACTACGTTTGTTGTCTTTCGTGAAAGATCTGGAGCAGAATACTTTGTGTTTGTGGATTTAAATTTGCTAAGATGTTTTCAGATGTTACTTTTAATGACATTTAATATGTTCATTTGTTCATATTTTTTGTAATTATGAATTCATATTATTGTAGATATATCATGGAATGGAAAGATGTATGAGAAATTTTTGAAGCTTTACAGGTAAGAGTTTTGACGAAATCGACCGAAGATAACGTTTTTGTATTGTCCTCTTTAAGACGACTCATGCCATTACGTTAAAGAATACTTTTCTCAGAATATTCACGATATCTCGGTAATTAAAATACAGCTAGTGTACAGTAAGAATGATTGCCCTTACTGAATGCTATAACGAATTCTGTGAATTCCATAAGTCTATGTAAAACAGCGTAATCACGACTTAGGGGTGGGGTAGAAGAGAAATCTTCATAGCAGTTAATAAGTGATGAATTTAAAAGGTAAGAATTTGTGACAAATGCTGGTAATTGTCTTTCTTGTGTGTGTGTGTGTGTGTGTGTGTGTGTGTGTGTGTGTGTGTGTGTGTCTAAAGGGAAATGGTAATAGATGTGGAATTTTATACACCTCTAAAATATTCTTGGCATGCATGTTAACCTTTTCTATTCAATGCACTGTTCACGAGTGATGATAAATGTATATATTTTCGTAATGACTGAGTGCTTTAGATGTATCGAACACAATCATTTTCGTTGTCTACATTGAGTTGTAAAAGCCCTACATTTGTATTAGATCTCAGAATAAACTTTTCTGATAGCTGGAGCCTAGCTCTGACTTGTGAAACATCTCATAAATGTGATACTGTATTTTGTGAAAGTTTCTTCAGATTATCTTTTATTAAAATGTATGGGTCTAATGCTGCCTTTCATGTAAAGTTAAGGAAGCATAGATATTTTCAACATTCCTCAGTTGTATTGCACTTTCATTTTTTTCCCCCTGACATACATTGTGTTATGTTACTGTTTCATGAATCATGTTCTCAATTTTCCACAAACTCGTCCTTGCATTTTGTCCAACATTTATTGCAAACAAGAGTAAGGAACACACAACTAGTTCCATTCATTTTTTGCTTGGTTGCAGTTAATCTGTCAAATTGTATAGTAAACTTATTTCAGCTTGTACAGACAAAGATTGAAAGTAGGCCATTTTCCTTGTCTTGTGAACTGTGTTGTAATGTTGTTTTTCACTCTGTGTCTTGAGCAAGCAGTGAAAAAAAATAGGTGTTTAAAGTTCAAGGAGAAGCAATAAAGCTTTGAGGTTTGTCGTCATAATTCTGTGAGAAGGCAAAGTGGTTTGAAGAGCAGTCAAATGGAATTGAGGGAGGGGGGGGGGCTGACACTGTGTGGTAAACATAAACAGGTAAACAAGGATTAAATTAGGTGACGGTGAGGGAATTAGATTAGAAAAGCATACCAAAATTAGTTCTGTTGTTTGGACAACAAAATTACTTATAATGGCTCAAGTAGAGAGGATGTAAAATGCAGACTGGCTGCAGCACAAAAAGCATTTCTGAGGAAGAGAAATTTAGCATTGAATATTAATTTGTGTTATGAAGTATTTTCTGGGAGTATATGTTTGGAGCTTATTCTTGTATGGAAATGAAAGTTGGAGAATAAACAGTTCAGATGAGGAGAATAAAAGCTTAGGAAATCTGCTGCAGAAGAATGATGAATGTACGCATACGTACTGAATCTAATGGGGGGGGGGGTGATTTTTTAATTGCAACTTGACCAGATGGCAGATCAAATGGGAGGGCTCGTGCTGAGGCGGGAGGGAGGAATTGTAAATTTGGTGATGGAGGGAAGTGCAGGGGTTGAAGGGAATAATATGGGAACCATGTTCAAATGGATGTAGGTTGCAGAAATTGAAGGGAGATGAAGAGACTTGCACAGGATAATCTATTGTGGGAATTGCATGAGACAAGTCACTAGAATGAAAAGCACACCTATAGAATTTTCCAAGTAATAAAAGGAAAATGGATGTAAATAAGTTTTATACAATTTTCTTAAAATTTCGTTTTTAATTATAGCCTTGTGGACCGTCAGGTAGGGCTTCATGAATGCATTTAGCCTTTTACATTACTGTCTTTCGTCTTGCCTTCCCTCCTCCACCCCCATTCTTGTTTATCCTTTCACATTTTCACTCTCATCTGATTCCAGATGCAAATTTTCTACTTTCATGTAAGCTAAAATTAGTTCCTGTGGTATGTTCAGTCTTTAGAACATATTTTTATAACTTTTCTATTGCAAGTAGTATGCAGATTCCCTTTAACTACGTGTACTGTAATTGTGTTTATTCATGTAATTAGCTCTCTGGTTTATGCTGCTTACTGCATTTTCATGTGATAAGTTGGGATGGATTTTGTTTGGCAGGAAGTGAGTGTAATACTTGCCTTTTTACAGCAGCACTATTTTGCAGAGTGTACTGTCTGATGTGTAATTGCATGTCTTCTGCTTCACATCAAGCCCTTTCTGTATTAAGACTGCATTGTTCCTACGGTTTCTTCAGTTAATAACTTCCCTCACACTTGCTTATGAAATACATTTGGTGATAAATGTATAACAAGTTAGTCTTTAATACAATAAAGATTCAAGACTTCTTGAGGCTGCAGTGTATTGGTATTAGATTGTTCATACAATGTAGATTATGGCTTTTGGATTAGTCTCCATCAGATGCTGTTCAACAGCCAAGGAGAGTTACAGTTGCTCCTATCCATGATGCAATGTGTGATCTGAAATTTTGTATGAAGGCAGGCCGAGGAAGTCTAATGTTTCACATAAAATACATTGTGGCTGTGTGTCTCTGGTGATATTATTAAGAGCTACTGCAGACATAATTGCCTCATCACTATCCCGAGCAAGCAGAAAAAGTCATGCTATTAAAAAGAATAAAGGGTTCAAATTGCCTGCTGAACACCTCCCATCCCCTTATTGCACTATTTTTAGATTTTGCACATATTTATTTCCCAGACAAGCAGCTTCTTGTGTACAGTATGATGAAAAATATTTTGAATTTGTTTGACCCCCCCCCTCTCTCTCTCTCTCTCTCTCTCTCTCTCTCTCTCTCTCTCTCTAATTAAATGTGAGATTTGAAATTCAAAAAGATGTATCATATATGTCAGTAAAAACCCACTTGGTACAGTATGGTGTTTCTGTTTATTACTTTAAGTAAATTTTGTAGTCAGATGGAGCTTAGTTTTTCTGCCTGCCATATTTTGAAAAGTTATGCGCATAAAGATTTCAGGTCATGCTCTTTAGTACTGGAATGATTTGTGAACCAGTATTGAATGTAAATTATTCCATAGTCTTGGCTTACTTTGAATGGAACAACCTTATAGTATCAGAAGTTTAATAGCAAACTTGGAGAATTGTTGTAATGCATATGATATAGAGGAAAAAGTTAACGTTTGTTGCCTTAGGCATTTCACACTTTAGACTGCGAATCTTCAATAATTTCCATCAGTTTTCGCTGACAGCTGATTTTCTTTCTTAATTAGTACTTTGCTGCTTTCATTTTTGTTTTTAAGCTCTTTCTTTCTAAAATCTTTGTGTGCTCGAATCCACTCTGAAGCAGAATCTTAGTTATCTCTAGAATGAAACTTTCACTCTGCAGTGAAGTGGGCTCTGGTATTAACTTCTTAGTAGATTAAATCTGTGTGCTGGACTGACATTCATACTTTGCCTTTTCATGAGCAAGGGTTCGACCAGCTGTATTACCCAGACACAACTCAAACCCATCTCCATAGCTTTACTTCTGCCAGTACATTTCCTAACTTCACACTTCAACGAAACACGTTGGCTATCACTCCTGGAAGAAAGGATATTGGAGAGACATGGCTTAAGCCACAGCAAGGGGAATATTTCCAGAATGAAATTTTCACTGTGCAGTGGAGTGTGTGCTGATATGAAATTTTGCTGACAAGTGTCTCAGTCGGGCGCACACTTTTAATCTGCTAGGAAGTTTTGTATCTTGTTTTGGCACCTATGCACAGCTAAATCACTCCACTGTACACAGAGCTTTTGTCTTGGCTACTCAAGGTGTTAAAATGACAAATGTAATATATGTATCATATGACTGTCTCACATCTGATGCAGCAAGGAAAACTGCATTGCTAATTACTATTAGTAGATGGGAACAAGGGAGATACTCGGAGGGCAACGTTGGGTGCAAAGACCATTGAGTTAAACATCATTGTTAGGTGGTCATGACAAGTGGATTGAATGAGTGTGAAACATTGCTGCATATGACTTACAAAAATTTGATGCTTCGTACGAGGCACTGTTCAGTTTTAGCCTGTAGTGTTTCTCCAGTCTTTATTATATGGGATTTGTGTGAAAAATTTGCAAGGTGTTGGAAGAATTACAAAAATTTTATAATGTCTCATTTTGCTTCTTATTTAGAATCAGATTTTTAAACTTAATTTCTTACAGAAAAAAATCCGTGGTATATGAACACAATTGCTTCTGTTACCTCAGCACTTTTCATTTGTGTACATAGAATGTTCTTAGGAGGGCTGTTTTTTATAAGATGGCTCGACCAGTGAAGCCAAAAGTTTTTGAGAAGGTAAAGCTTATTAAAATTCTTCAGAGTGCTGTCAGCTGTACAGTTTGGCATCCATATTTTTAGTGCAAAGGACAATCCCATTGGATGTTACGGAATGGTAGGAAGTGTCATTATCAGGTGGTGCTTGTTCGTACTTCGCAGAATGTCAATGGAATGTTATTGCTTTGCTCAGTAGTGAGTGGTGAAAATAAGATTTAGAGACTGTATTCACAAATCCAGGAGCTATTAACAGCATTAAGAAACTAGCAATAAGTTAATTGACTAAGGTAAAATTAATAGTGGATGTTCTTGACAAATCCCACCACTGCTTAGTTGTGAAGGAATAAGAAATGTTTTGCAGATATTTCAAAGCGTTAGCACTTACTTGGTTGAGAAGATATATAAGTGTACACGCACATGTGCACACCAAACAATATGTGGAAGCCAGTACATAGCACCTGTTACCTTTATACTTCATCCTGTTTTCTTCCTAAGTGTTTGAAAAACTTCCAAAAGTGTTTTCCTTCAATAGAGTTAATTTTTTAACTGTTGAAACAATTTTCATTAAAAGGCTTGCTTATATCCTGTTTGTCCATCTGTTGTAAAAATATTTGTTCCTTTGGTATTTGATCTCCCACGTTGAACAGCACTTAAGTTGTCATGCAGGCTTTGCAGTGTGTCTCAAAAACATATCAGAATACAAGATGAAGATTAAGAGCAAGAAATGAACTATATATGTTAGTGTTGAGAGTATTCATTTGTTTCCAATGTTAGCAGATTATGCCATAGTACATGTGTAGTCTTCTACATACTCAGGATTTTAAAACTGTATGCTTGTCACATTCAGTTGATCATTGGCATTCTGCAAGTATGTATTGTGCACACATCCTTAGTAGTCCATTTAGAAGTCAGTTGCGTAAAGCATGCCTTTCACAAAAATGGAGTACAGAATGTAGAAACTTTCAATTGAACAGCCATAAATGATAATCTTTAAAGTGCATTAGCTGTCAGTTTCAGTGACAACCATTGAAGTGAAAATCTTCCCATTGTACTAGGTTTTTCGGAAGTGTTGGATGTTGTAGTTATTGACAGTAAAAACATTATTTTAGTGTTTTTGACTCATTATAATGCAGGCTAATGTTATGAATTTAAAAATACCCTCTGTAAATGCTGAGTGTTGGGGGCATTTGTCCAGTACAGTTGCACATTCAAAATGTAGCTCCCTTGCAAACATCTGTGGTTTCTGTAATGTAGGTGAATTCTAGAATGTTCTCCAGTTTCCCATCATGATTCAAGCGGCTGCTGTCTATAGCAAATTTAGCAACAAAAGTTAAATTTTAGATTTCTTCCCACCATAATTTTCTTTCCCCTGCTCCACCAGAGTAATTTAGTTTGAAAATGTTATTGGCACAAACATCTCTAGGAACAGATATCTATGCCCATGACTTGGAGTGCCAACTTTCGTTTTATCCTTTTAATACTTAGTGGAAGACTGTTTTTGTTGCCTTATATTAAGTTGGTTCACCCTTATTTCCAAACCAGTTATGAAGTATCACACATTGACTTCATGAAATAAGGCCTGTCAAGAACACATTTTCATAACTCCAAATGCTTTGTGTAGTTAGCAGTGTGGTATCCACCTGTTAAAATTGCTCTTGACAAGAACACTCTTTACCGTATGTTTGACATGATTATCAATCTCATCTTCAGATTACTTGAATGTACAGCACACTTCTTCAGTCATTATCTGCACTTAACACTTTTTATTTTGTGGTAGCCATTGATAACTATCCTGATCAAGAATTTTTGTTCCCCCACCTTTGTCAGAATTCATTGAAACTGATGATGGTTGCCATCAACTATGCTCCTCACATTTCGATTTGTAGCAGCTGGTACTTCGGGTATCATTATCTTCCCACACCTTCCTTGTTCCTTTGTTTGTGAACAATGCAGGGGAAGGATTATCATCAACACGGTATGAAATCACCCCATGATTTACAATCATGATCACTTCCCATTACGTATGTTAGAAAGTAAGATGATGCTCGACTCTTCATAAAATGTGGATTCTCATAATTTCACAGGTTAACCTCTCTGCGACACTTCTTTTTGTATACTCTGCCAATGAAAATTTGCTAGTTAAACCTATCACAAAAGTTTTTTTCTTTTGATCCATCGGTTAAGTCCTTTATGGAATAGCATTACTCACGAATCAGTCAAACAAGGATTTTGTAAGTTACCTCTTTCATGGCTGGATTACATTGAAGGTGAAGAATTCTCAGTACCAAATATAATAGCTCTGCACATTAATATTGAAATAACGAGAAATTGTAAATAATTAGGCAGAACAGTGTCGGTTTCAAATGACGGTATCCAGATCCCATACAGAGCAGTCTGCATTTGTGAGCCACTGATAATTAAGTTAGAACATTAGCTTAGGTTGAAGCTGGGCTGATAAAAATGAGTACTTATCCAACAAGTATATGTCATATTGCATCATGGTAAAACTCCATAGTTAAATTGTAAGTTTTTTGTGGCTGTTGTGCCGAGAAAGAACATCATTCATAACTTTAATTAGAATTGAGTGGAATAAAACATCTTATGTTCAAACCACACTTCAGGTTAGAGTTAACACAAAGTGCCTAAACTATGGACTTAGTAGTAGCACTTTCCGTACCTTCGTCAAAGTGTTCATTTCTGTATTCTGTCTTGATTCTTCAGTACATAATAAATAAAAATAAAGACAAGTGTAAGTTAACAGTACTCCTTGTTAAAATAAATTACAAAAATAATCTACTAGTAATAAAGCAACATAATTAGGAAAAAATTAGGCGGATAACTTTTTGTTGGAAACTGAAATTATGCAATAGTATACAGGTTTGTTCATTCATGTATCAAATATCTTGATAATATAATTTAATCTTGCTGATACAAGAAGTTGTAAAATTTTTCTGTAATATTCTGTTTTGTACCAGTTTCATAATAGTCTAAGCTGCTAGGAATACTTTGACCTGTTGATAGTGAATGTTAGGCTGCTAGGTACTTGCCAATTTGTAAGAATGAGTCTGATTGACAAGGTTATCTTATGAAATACTATTGCTGGGCTGAGTCTTGTATGCTTGTAAAGTACATACCACCAAATTACCTTTATATGTAAATCATCATAGGATGTCTACTGTGCAGTAACTCCAAATGTGCCACATTATGCAGCATTTATTTGTGGGCAATAAAATGCGAAATGAGCCAAATGCAAACAAGTTGTAGTTGCTGTATTCTTCCGTCGTCAGGTGGTATGATACAGTTTATGATTACAGTGAGCTGTATCTGCAGGGAGTGCGCAAGAATATCACTTGGTCACACATGGAATAACAAAATTCATTCCATGATTCACAGTAGTTAGGCACATGATGTAAGCAGTGCGTCTGTTCACACGTGACAACTTCCACTGCTTCCTGCTCTGAAGGTCAGTACTCAGTGAAAGCACAGTGCTACATATTATGCTAATGCAGTATCGTGCAGTCTAAAATAAAAACCTGAAAAATAGGTTGATGGTTCATCAGCATTGAAGCTGCTTGAATTGATGCTGAAGCACCATTGACTATTTACTATTGTTCACCTGGAACATTGCCTAGAAGGCAAATGGTGATCTTGTCAGATTTTAAAAGGGGTTTGTATGCAGAAATTAAGCTGCTCACCCTGAGCAAAAAGGTTTGTTGGTTCTAAGTGAAAAATGGTCTTCATATAATTTTGCTGTTACTCAGAGGTAGAAACATGCATGGAATTGTTTTATACAAGGCATGTCTCAAAAGTAATGGTGAATTGATGTGAAAGTGACTGCAGTGATCAGCTCACAGTAGTACGTGTAAATCCTTGGATGTAAATAACCACATATCCTCAGTTATGCATGGCAGCAATGTGAATTGGCTGTGAAAATACAAGATCATCATCAAACGTAAGAGGCAGTGAATGTGGTGAGGCTATTTTGTAGGCATAAGAACTTAAGATTTAAAAAATGCTGGGTAACTGTTGCTTCATAATTCACTTGTTATGGACTTTTTACTGGTGTGTCTTATACTTCTTATTACCCAGAAACTGAAAGATTAAATCTAAAATGCTCAAGATGCTCTCAAAAAATTGGAATTTGCAGTTGTTAGCAAGTAGTGGGATCATAAAAGTGAAATAATTCACATGGGTGGAGAAGAAACAACCACTTCCATATGACAGCCAGTTGGAACAGCAGTGCATAAGTTTCATCACTCATTTACTAAAAGTTCAAGACAGTCTGCCCAGAAAGTTTTGCAACTGCATTTTGGAAGCTGAGTAATATTCCTTCGACAAATTTCATATAGCCCAGAATATCAAAATAAAAAGTATTCTGAAACTGAATGTAGCTTGCTTGTGAGGGACAGACAGTGAAATTAGAATAGTGTTTCGTCTCTGTGACATGAGAAGTGCTTTAAGAATGATTATGACCATGCAAAAGTGTGTAAATTTTGTCAACATATGACATTTTCCAGCCAATTGGCCCTTATTTTTGAGACACACATTGTATATACCTGATGGCAGAAGATTATTGTATTATTGGCTTTCATAGACTTAACAAATGCTTAAATATTACAATCTACTAACATTTAGAATCCACAAATGCAATATTCCACTGTCATCACAGAATTAAGAAATGCAGTTCTTTGCATCTTCTAACCAATGAAGTAAAACAGTAGATCTGTTGATATAATTTTAATGCTAATGAAACGTGTACATGCATAACATTTAGATACATCACTATTTTAGTTGGTGCTACCATAGCATATATAATGTGCAGTGTAGCTTGAGTGTTCTATTTCATGTGAGCAAATTAAGTACAAAATAAATATTGATGGAGAGGTGCATTTGTGTTGGTTATCACTGTTAACATTGATAGATGCAGGTTTGTGCTGACAATTACTCTGAGGCCATTATATAAAAAAACACTTTAACCAATGGGTCCTCCAGAGCCGAGATTCTCTGTTGGAAACAATTGTATTCAGTCCTAACTTTGAAAATGTTCTTCAGAGGACGTGTACCGTATTATTGTGGCTCACTGCTTAAATTTACAATGATTTTCATTAGTCACCTGTAAAAATAATGAAGTCATAGATCTGTTTCCTGATGGGAAATAATGTGCACATGAAACCATATTATATAGTCTGGCAAAAACTACAAATTCCATTGTGTGTTTGAAGGCCAGTGAAACGTGATTTTCTTGACACTGGACAATTAATATCAAACAAGAAGGGGTCTTTGTTTTGTTATACACCAAAAGTATATTATGAATGAATGGCAACACTGTCTGATAGTAATGCCTTCCACATAACATTGCCATTGATTGTAGTTTGGACACTTAGTGTGAGTTATTGTGTACCACTCATTATTTACATTCCACTAATGTGAATTTGTTTATAAAGTACTACCCATGCTAGTGTTTCTTTGTTGTGGAGCAGATTTTTTCAGTTTGTCAGCAGTTCCTTTATGTAAAAAAGTTCAAGTGTACATGGAGCAGTTAGAACAAAAGAATATTCCCCTGTGTTGGTGCCATCTCCAAAGTAATCACTTGAGTTTCTGCCTTGCTGTGTTGTTGTTTCATGTATTCTTTCCATCACATCAAGACAGAAACTGAAGTGATTACTTTGGTGACAAGACTAACAAGAGGGGATAACGTTTTGTTGGTAACTGCTCCATGTAGACTGACTTATGATCTTAAGTGGGGTGGGGGTTGAAAAGTAGATTTACTTTAAAATGTGCCAACCTGCTGTTTAGTGCCTCATGTAATTCATATTATTTTGCTTTGATTACATCTACGCACGTTGGCCAAGGCATTGTGGGGGTCATTCAAACTTACATATTGGACATAGACATACTATGTTGTTACATGTTCAGAAATTATAACATGGTGTTCACAAGTTGTTGAATGAAGGCCATTATCCAGTAAAATCTAAACTGAAAAAAGAGATGTAGGGTGTTCATAAGGTAATTATGTTGCATTCTTATCATTCATTTTCTCTCTGCAGGTTGATCAAACTGCCAGGATGAAGAGGCTTCGACATACATCTCCAACAGAAAAAGTGGACAACCCATAGTAGTTGCTTTTACCAGGAGGCACGTGTCGTTCACTGAAAGCAAAAATCTTATACAACATTGTCAAACTTCAATTTCTCAGAGCTTTGAATACTAGGAAACTAACAGGCTGCACCATGTGGCTCCTGTGGTGGCCCATTCAACAATATTCCTCACAGTTTTGTATGCATCATCACATCTCAGTTCAGAATGTACACTTCCTCAGTTTACTCCATATATGCTTACTGGCATCTCATGAAGTATGACTGTTACTGTAAATGCATGCTAATACACATTCCACAGCACTTGTTTTTTTGCCTAACATAGTGGCCCCCTCTCCTGTGTTCAAGTACTCAGGAGATGAAGATTTGCAATGTTCTAAATGTAATTTGGTTTTCAGGTGTTAAAAGTTTGATATATGCATATATATTGATTTATGCTCACCGACATTCAAATAATTAATGCGTAGTTATGAAGCACAAACTTCTTTCTTCTTGGGGAATGGTTTACTTTGATTTTTGTGTTCACAAAGAAGTGCCATTGTCTGTCTAATAATGAAAGTATAAAGAAGTTGGTACATTGTAATACCAGCAACCCAGTAAATGTTAATTAAACTGAGTGTCTAAGGATAATTGTTCATGGTTATTGTTTCAGTGAAGTTCTTTTCATGAATATGTATGCCAATTTTGTATCCCACTAGCTGTGTAATAAGTAGGTAGTACTGTTGCTGTTACTAAGTAATAGTATACAAAATCAATACAGTGTCTCTAGGTTATATAAAAGTGTTTATTAATAATATACTGGGCTATTCACTGCAAAACTTAATTGCATCTCTACCATCAGGGATTAATTTTCAGGGATGGACATGAAATTACTATATTTACTGTCAGCTGAAGCCGTGTTTGTTCTGTTGCTTTTAAAGTGTGACTTTGTTCTTCATGGAACAGAATTGTTATAATTTCTGATTTTCTGTGCTCATATCTGGGATGCAGAATGTCTCTTCCACCTGGCACCCTGTTTGATCCATTTATAATTTCTCTTAATTGTGAAAAGTCTTTATACTAAGTATCTGTAACTTGTTTGAAATCCATGTCAAAGTTTCGAAAATAAAGATTGAACGAAAAGATTTATTGGATCTTCTTAAAGCTGTTCTTGTCACTTGTGTTAAACATGAAAACAACCTAGTAATTCTTACCAGTATGTGCTTGCTGTTACCACTGAATAATAGTGCAGCACATTTCCTCATTAATTTGTTGCAGTTTATTTCAGAACACAGTGATGTAGTAGTAATCATAGCTTTCACAGTAAATATGTAGAATATTACCTTTTTTCTTTCAAGAAACCTTTGTGGTATTAAAAGTTTTTACATTCCAGTAAATATTGTTATTCTTTTGTATAGTTATGAAGAAGCAAACAGTTGCTTGATTATTGAGTGAGATAATTAGGAGGAAGAATTAAATATAAAGTTCATTCAAAGAAGAATGTTATTTATCAACTAGACTATTGAAATTTTAGCGTCAAAAAACTGACATTTTGGTGTGTGTGTCTGTATGTGACAATCTTTGTCCCTTCAATTATTGACCTTATGAATTAACATTAATATGTAATGTAAGTACATCTGAGGTAGTGTAAGTACTATATACCATTGATTAGTAAAAATGTGGTGTGTCCCTTCATTAATTCAACTCTTTGAAAGATCCTGATGCCACTGTCCAGGTTGATATTCACAATTGCACTTTTTTCCTGATATATTTTTATTTTATTGTGCCCACAGGTGAAGTTCAGTTTCTGGAAATGAGTGATTTCTACTTCATGTAATCAAATACGTGTTTTAATAAAGGTATTTAAAAGTATGCAGCACTTGTTATTCTGTAGAATAATTCTTGTTTCAGTATTTTAATTCTGTGTGCAGTCAGGAGTATATATTTGTTACAACAAAATGACATTTGACAACCGAGGGGTCCCTACATTATTTCTGGCAGATTGGAAAGATGACCAATTCTGCTGTGCAGTTTGCCCCATTGCTGTCAGTTGATAAAATCATCCAACCATCACTACTGTTGCAAGGTTAATATGTTCTAACATTTTTTTCCATTTTGATAATCATGGATATTTTGTTTGCTTCTCCATGCATGTCTTCAGGTATTTGCATTTTATGTGCTTCAACTGTATAAGAGCAGTCCCTACAGAAATCAGTACAGTCTCGCATAACTGCAGAGAGTGAGACTGCAATGTAATGTGCCTAAACAAATTTGAGCAGAAAGGGGGTGTCTATTTAACAATTGCCATTCCAGGTTCAATCTCATAATAGCTGATGTAATCAGAGATGAAATACTTTCTTGTTCTTGGAAAAAGATGACATACTGATGGTAAAAGGGGCAAAGAAGATTATTCATTTGTTAGCTACTACTTCCGAATGTTGTATCACAGTACATGTAAGAACAAAGAAAAAAAGTCTGCCAGCATTTCTGTTCACATTACAGTAGTCAAATAGCTTCATTTCTGAAACATTTTTTTATGATAATTAGGACAATGAAAGAAGATATGGGTTTTGCACAGCCAATATTTTTGGAAACCATGCAGGGAGGAGGGATTTTGAGAACTTACATTTCAGCTCAGAATATGTTACAGGATTCTGCAACAGATGGATGTCGGTGTGATAAGACAGTAGTTTTTTGGGTCACTTTTCCCAGTCATCTTGTAGCTTGGTGTGGCCTCTTCTATTCTCCAGCTATTGGCCACGTGATAATTATTAATACATTGCAGTAAAGAGAAGCTAACTGAGCTGCAGACTGTGTAGAATCTTAGGATTCCAGTTTGATTCTGTCCACTTTTAGTGATTTCAACCATTTCTCAACAGTACCGGAATATGTATTGTTCCAGGTTTTCTTTACCAAGGTACATTTGAAAATGTAGTTACAGATTTTTGATTGTGCCTCCAATTTTGTTTCCCATGTCAAGTGTGTGTGGATACTAACTTTGAGCCCACTGACCGCCTTTACATATGACCAGAATTTCTTTTGGTTCTGTGAGAGATATTTTGTTAAGATTCTACTACTGTAGTCATTGAGGGTTTCACACATTGGCTTTTGTTTAGCATTTCTCTGACTATAACCCTGTATCTAAACACACATTTTTCAGCAGCCTCCGTGTCTTTAGAAGTTCCATTACAGACAGACAACCATGGAGGGTCCCTCATCACAAACAGTTCTGCATGGTACATTTTTTAAACTTCAGCCATAATCATCTACATGCTCATGTCCTGAGCTAAAAGTTTAAGTTCATTACTGAACTGTCGTACTATTCCTTCTTTAATTAGTTTACTGAACATATAAATCTTTCTGCATGTTTTATTTACTCTTTGTAATTTGGTAATCGTTGCAGCTACGGCTTCCCTGTGGTAAAACTGGTATCAATTTCAGTATCATCCTCAGAAAGGTAAAAATCTGTTTGCATTTAGATCCAGTGGTTTTCCAAACTGTATGTTCTAGTACTTTTCAGGGACCACATTTAAAAATGGTTCATAGGATGTCTTGTCATGTCCACTACATACGAAACTATAACCATGTCAGTTGTTGGATGATGGGCTCTTCTAATGACTGTAAATTAAGGGACATATCTACCAATGAAGTGAGCTTTTCTCTGAAGTATTCGGTTGCCTCTGGGAGCCAGTCTGCTGATGGATGTAAAAATACGTTTCTACATTAAGCTGACTATTGATACTGTCTTATGCAAACAAGCTTTTATCAAGGTAACTGCTGATTTGTTGCTCTGTCTTTGTCCAATTTGACTAATATCTTTGAAAATATTGTCCATAAGGTAGACTAGAACTCTAATTCTAGAATACTGTAAATGTTCAGATTTGAGTGATGGAGCATGAATGATCTATATATAATTATTAAGTTCAAGGTAATTGCTCAAAACTAAGTTGGCTGAGTGGAGTTGGGAAATGAACATGACAAACGGAGAGAAAATAAAAATTAAAAAAAAAAAAAAAAAAGAGATAAGAAAACATTGACAGGATGTAATAGGTGAAGGGTTGGAAAGTGACAAAAAAAAAAGGCGAAGAAAAAATTAGTGTAAGGCAAAGTGAATGACAAGAGCCCATTTATGTTGAACTAGTTTCTCTCTCAAAATTTGGTTGTGAGGAACAGACTGGGGATCAGCCTTCCAAATGAGTGGTAAGTGAGTTGTCTTTTGCTCTGGTATAACATTGTAGAGCTTGTTCTTAACAGGCCATTCATCTTTCCACAATATATAGTTCTCTAGCCATTAAGTGGTTTGATGCTTCGAATTTGAAAATTAGTTAACATGCTTAATGTGTTCCCACTCATATTATGATTATGCAGGCTGTTTTGCCATAAATTTGAATGATCTGGTGTGAGCAATGTGCCTGATTTTATAGTGACTTATCATTACAGTAGTAACATGGTGGTGATTGCCATATAAGATTTTGATAAGCATTTTGTAGAAGTTCTTTGTGAAGCAGAGTACTCCATATATTGCTCGTTTTTCATGGCATGAGAAGCGTAGCAGCTGATTAACGTTACAGTCCAGGTGGCTAATGTATAATAAAAGTACGCACATTTTTAAGGTGGCGAGTCATTTAGTATGAATTGGACCAATTTAATGTTGAATGTCTTAATTGTGCGAATGATCAGACCATATTAAAAGTAGTCACAAAAGTGAAGTAGCATATATTTAACAAAGCAATGTGCACCAGAAGTTTTGGATCCTATGAAAATAAATGCAATAAGGGGGGGGGGGGGGGGTGTTTGCTCTGGTCTTTGTGAGGAAGATATGATAGCTGTAAAAATGAAGACACTAACATTGATGGAGGACAGAAAAAATGTGGACATGAACATTGTTTTTGAAAGAAATTTTGTTTCATCTGGAAAAACCACCACATATATTTTTCAAGCAAGGAAAATGTTTAGTTCCTCCAAAATAAAAGTTCACTTGTACCATGAATACGTACAGCAAGAGTAGTCTTCTGAAAATCTCAACGTTACCAACTGTTGCCTGTCCCGAAATAAATTCCTTTTTTACAACTTCCATAACGAAAGAGCCTTCAAGTATGTGGAACAATTTACAGGTAGATGCAGGCAACATCTTCGATGTTGACAATGTGCAATACATGATGAGACTAGAATTGGTAGGGGGAGGAGGACTGTGTACATTGTTCTACTCCTTGTATATGTTGCCTTCTGAAGTGAGAGGGAATAGAAGAGTGCAAAAGATCAAAGATTTGCAACAAGGACTTGAATGGAAGTACACCCAATATGAGAAATATATGAATCACAAACTTTGCCACCTGCCTGTGCCTTTGGTGTTGCAGGGAACTGCCTCTCCTGTATTATGATAATTTTAGTGATAATCACCCTATGATCTGCATTCACAGGAAATCAGAGGCGTATATCGTTGTGGTTACTCAACTGCACAATTTTTTTTCTTACTGCTTTCAGATGGATTTGCAATTAGTTGGGAGATGAAGCTTTGGCCCTCAAAGTGTAGGGTAGTGAGGTGTGGGTAGCAGGAAACTCCATGACATTGTGTTATCAACTAAAATAACACACATTTTATGCTAGCCTCACTCATGGAAACATTTTTTTTTTTCCCCAGAGTTACACATACTATAACATGGAAGTTCGCTATTATTGAATTATGTTTTGAGTGTTTTTTCCATCAGTTCTCAGTGAAAGCAATGGCAATGGGACAATATCCCACAAATGCAGATTTTGAATTTGTCTCAAATACCATTTACCCTGTTCTGTTTCAGTTGACATATGGACACTACCACATTGACCCTTACTATTCTGAAACTTCGTTCATCTCTACAACAGGCACACACTTTGCACAAAACATTTGAAGTATGCCTTTAACAGATGAGGTAACTTCAATTGCAGCAAGAACACAGTATTACCATCAACTACAGAATGCTTCTCTGATCTATGTTGTTTCAATTAATTTTCTCGACGTTCTATGGCCCTTGCCGCAAATCTCGACATAAGCTAAGCTGCTATATTTCTGATTTCTTTGTATTTCATTTCCCAGTATTTATGATCATTTCACCTCTGTGGGCTGCTGTATAGAGTGCATCAGACTCAGCTTTGGGTTGAACTCCGACCCACGCTGCCTTCTATCTATATTAACAGAGCCAACAGTACCTTTCTACGTCTGTTATTCCCTTGTTTCCAACTTGTAATTTATTCATTGCTGTTAGTTCTCTTGTATACGAGGAAGAAATTGTTGCTAATTTCTCACATTGTGCTATGCCACTAAAATTTTCCTGACTCGTCGCACCATTACATTATTAACAGCAGATTTGTACATAAAGGAAAGCCTTCATGAACCTGTGATGTCCATTTTTCATTAATTAAGCAGCCTGCTTTTTATTTCACGTGCTTCTAAAATTCATTTTTGTTAGTGTCCCTATGGTGAGTGTTTTTTTGAGAGTGGAATAAAATTTGATTGAAAGTCTGCACTTCGTACATACTTCACCTTTGACACATTTTGAGAGAGAAAGTAGGCAGCATGGTTTCCCCACTAAATATAACTGTGGGTAATGGAAAGGGGAAATGCCGCCTTCCCATGTAGTTAGGCCAATATGCACAGTGGGACCTAAACTTCCCACTTGGGGCTGCTGTGCACAAGTAAGAGACATAACATTCTCATAACCAAAATGAAACCACTACCCCAGTGTGTCGTAGCTGTTGGCTCCTACGATAGAACACAGCAGGCTGCTGTGCAGACAGTGGTAGTGTGTCTGCAACCACATTACTGCACTGCTTGACAGCAGAGGCAGCAAAATGCAGTATCACCTTGATACAAAAGAAATGGACTGCTCACATTACTGAGAAACTACTTGTTGAAGCATGACAGGGCACTATTGTTCTTACTGTAAATTTTGTACCATGATTTTGATGATACTTACCTGTATTAAGTTAATGGGAGGCATTTTCAAATTAGGAGATATTTGAGACCACATGCATTTTCATTCATTCTTTCTAGTGCTCAAAAATGTTTCTGCATTGAACTTCCAGTGGATGCTCTGTCTCTGTGGCTTGCATACACAGGACAGACCACGAGCCGCTGTGTGAAGAATGTACTGAGGGTACATAAAATCAGAGAACACTGCTACTGCCACAGCTGTTGCCTCGAGCATGTTGATGACAGAGTGCTTGCTGGTAGATGACATAAACCAGCAATGAAAGATTAACAAAAGTGACTGACAGCCAAACCATCGAGAACCACCTCTGCACGATTCAAAAAATATCTTGTATATCTGCTTATTGTGTGTCATAGGGCACACAAATTAGTAGTTTGCATACAGGAGTATCATTGCTGTACTCTCAAAAGTGTGGGTATACATTGCCTGGACTGATAAATCTTGAAACATAGTTTCTCTACACAGCCATATTGCAATTTTTTCTGTTATTACAATAGATAGGCAGGAACAAAATTACATGAATGTACTGAAAGAGAAATTGTCACATATAGTGTTGAAAATTAAGATTGGATTAATCTCCACAGACTTCATAAAATCAGTCTGAGCATCAGTATGAAGTACAAAAATAAAAGGAACATAAATTATTTGCTTATCAGAAGGCTAACGCGTCTGCTTACATGGCAGGGGATCCCAGGTTCGAGTCCCAGTCGGGGCACACATTTTCACCTGTCCCCATCGAGGTATACCAACAACACCTGTTGGCAGCTGAGGGTTTCAATTAATTATCATTTATTCTAGAGAAGCTGCACGGTCATCAATTGTATCTGTTCTTTCAAGAACAGTTACTATCTTCATATAATTATTTTCAACATTACCTGAGTGTGTTCTTTGTCAATCTGTATGTCCTGCGGTAGCAAGATTTGATGCTATGTGTGTTCGTTAACATCTGTGGCACATACTTTTTGTCAGCTGGGACAAGTCAGGATATCCTGCCCCGTCCATGAACTTGTGTAACATTATAACAAAATTTTCACATTAATTCACAATATATAAAAATCACATTTCACATCTGGGCTGTAAAATTTTCATTAGTATTCAGCCTAAAACTTCCCGTAACATTGTGTGACAGTTATGAGGTATTGGCGAACTGGTGGCTCCTCAGCAGACAGGACCTACATGTTCCCATGTCAACCAAGTAACAATGTCTGTTACAATTGCAGTTGGCTTGGAATCATCAAGATTGAAACATGGAGCAATGGAAACAAGCCGCTTGGTCCAATGAACCATGTTGCTTGTTACATCCAGCTGATGATCGTGTTAAGATATGCTGTCATCCATGCAAATGACTGAAATATGCAATACAACAAGGACGCGGATGGTGATTGCAATATTGTGCTACAGTGAACATTCATCTAGACTTCCATGGGTTCTTCAATACTAATTGGAGTCCCTACTGCAGCTGTGAACTACATGAATTATGTTGTGGAATATCTGCATCCCTTCATGCTTAATGTTTTATCTGATGGTGGTGTAATCTGTCAGCTAGATAAACTGTCCATGTCACAAAAACCAGAATAGTGCTACAGAGCTGCCAAATTTGACTGGTCTGAACCCAATGGAACACTTCTAGGGTGCTATTGGGTGCCAACTTTGTGCCCACAAACTGCTGACACGTAATTTTAAGGGAATTGCATCACCTGTGCATAGACATCTGCTGCCACATGCCTCTCGAATCCTACCAAGGGTGAGTCGAATCCATTCCAAGCAGAATTGCTGCTGCACTGCATTCCAGAGGAGAATCAATACACTATTAAGCAGGTGGGATTTTTTTTTCCCATCAGTGTAGATAATGGTTGCATACACACTATCAAAACGTCAAATATCAGCCAATAGGATGTGGAGTACTATGTCATATTCACAAAGACCTTTTTCCATCATCTTACTAATGACAAACATGTAGTATGAGACACGTTTGCTTGAAAGAGCACTATAGTACTACCTAAGGATATTTTCAAGCTACCTTTTTATAACTGCTTTCACATTAATTTCTTGTATGACTTACTCGGTAATGTAAATACTTAAGGAGTAAATGAACCATTCGCCGAAAAGTAGAAGTGTTGATTCATCAACATGCACACACGAAAAAGAAGCAGGCTTACTAGCTTTCAGAGTAAATCCTTTTTGAGCTAGAGTACAAATACACATGCAGATGCCCCTACATGGCACCAGCTGGGTGCACGACACCAGTGCTGCAGTTCAGCAGCTGGACTAAGTGGGGTGTATAGGAGGAGACAGAGGCAGGAAGGCTAGGGTGGATGGCTTGTGGGTCAGAGAGAGGCAGCTGCTTTGCCAGCTAGGAATGTGGGGGAAAGGGGTGTAGGTGCACGGGATGCACAGATGTCGAGAACCAATGGGGTGCGAAACACGCTGAAGGTGATGCGACTGTCGATGACTTGACACTTACATTTTTTGGTGAGTAGTCTCCTTCCCCCCTAAAGTATTTACGTTCTAATTCTCAGTTACGCAGTTTTATAACTTTAACATTGTAAATTTTCTCCTTTTTCTTTACAGAGCTTATTATTCTAGTTTGTGATGCTTTACTTCTCCCATATCTTTGTTTTTAGTGCATGAATGTTATTTGTTTCATCACAATACTTGTATTATATAAGTGCTAAAATAACACCATCTTCACAATGTGCATAACTATTTTTCAGTTTGTGTATGAGTGACTATTCTTTTGCATTGTTGGTCTTCTGCTATCCTCATCCTTTGCTTTCGTATTTTTTCTTTTAATGTACAGTATGGGACATATCCAGTAGTATTCAAAATGTTACACCTATCTCTGCAATATTTTTGTTAAGACTTCAATTACCACGTAATCTTTTTTATGTGGATTTAGTGCTGCAATTCTTTTCTCAGTTGTACTATTGCATGACAGATTTTTTAAATTCATTTTGTTGCTTTAGTTGCTGGAATCATTCTCTCAGCCACTTTTTTTGTACTTAACCTTACATACTGTCATTCAGTTCAGGTTCCACAGTAAACTATTAGATACCCCTGTTATTGGCTGGATAAGTCATTTTCAAGACCAGAGGAGAGCAAAGGCATAACACGTGCATTAGGACATGCCTAGTAAAACACAGTGGTGTTCAAACCAATCGTCAGGCTTTGGAAAGTTTTACCTGTGTATATTCCAGTATGTCCTGTAATCTTGCGCAACACATAATGAATCAATCGATACAATGACGTATACATCCGGTGACGTCACTAGGCACAGCACGGAAGTATACATCCGTTGGCAACTAGTCCTGTGGCTAAAAACCAGTGGCAAACTTAAGCTCTTCGAAATATATATTGACAATGACCTGTACTACACATTTTTCTCTTGGACTGTTAGTTGGACTTCCTTGTTGTCTACTCTTGACATTTGACTAGCACAAGCATTTGCCTGTCTGCCTAATGCTCTTTGCTCACCACTCAACTGGCAGTTTTCGGTGAACGAACTGACAGTATGTGGGAGCAAAAAGTACATGGTTCATAGTTTTAGTGATTCATCATCAAATCTACTAACAGTATTCCCCTGCACTAACATGTGACTTATTGCGCAAACTTCAAGAGTATTGTGTTGGCCACAAGGTATCTACCTCCAAAAGGTTTTTTGTTTTGTGTATTTCAGAAGAGTTGCAAACTATTGCTTTCTGATTTGTAAATAATCTGTGCACATTAAAATCTGTTGTGGAAGAAGCTGTCTTACATCAATGGCAATAAGGGCTTTTTTCTAAAACTGCAGCTCACCCAGTGCTAGAATAAGACATGTAGGGCCATTTTCTTGACTGTTTCAACTACATTGTATCAAGCTCTGGTAACAACACTTCAGCACCAGTATGAGCATGTACATAAGCTGATGGATCCAGCATGTCTACATATGCTCCAGAAATCCGGGCTTTCAAGCTGTGCAGAGAAGCTCAAGAGGACTGGGATGTGGAAGTGTGTCAAAAGCAGTCGATTATCTCTTAATTTTCAGGTGAGTGATACATGCTTTGAGCTACAGTGAGCCTTTTTCTTATCTACAATCCCATAGCTCTGTTATCTTGTGCAGATGTTGGCCCTTTTATCTCATCCAGCAGAGCTGCCCCTGACTATTCACTCACATTTAAATGAACATTTTGGTACAAAAATGCATGGGGTTCTGCTCATTTATAGTTTTTCGGGGCTATTATTTGCAGAATCATTAATGTGATGAGGTGATTACATAAGCCCAGGACAATGAAGCACACACTCAAACAATATGCCAGTTATATCTTTCTTTAGCTTAAGTTTTGTGTATTCCTAAGACTTTCAAGATTTCTCAAGCAGCTCAATCTTCGATTTACACAGACTGTGAGATACCCGAACTGTCATCTCGATCAGCAACTGTGGTGTGCCCTAGTCTGTCTGATGCTGAAACTGCAGTGGAGCTGTTGCTACTTGACCACATACAAATTAAACTTAGTGCCACAAGTTTTTCACTCAGCCTTGACAAAATTTTTGCAAACTGCACAATCGTCCTGGTCTTTTTTCTATACATGCTAGATGTAAACACTCACATTATAATCATACCTGTTAACAGTGTTTTCACAAGGATCATATAACATACATTTGTCAGAGCCAATCATGCTGTCAGCAACCAAGTGTGCTGATGCAAATATGACACCACAGAATCAAGGGTAGCACTACAGCATTGTATGCTGTTAGCAACACTTAATTGTACTCCCATTTTATTTCTTTCATGTACAGAGGCCTTGTCTTGATTATTGATCAGCTTACATACAGGGTGGTCCATTGATCGTGACCGGGCCAAATATCTCACGAAATAAGTGTCAAACGAAAAAATACAAAGAACGAAACTTTTCTATCTTGAAGGGGGAAACCAGATGCCACTATGGTTTGCCCGCTAGATGGCACTGCCATAGATGAAACAGATATCAACTGCGTTTTTAAAATAGGAACACCCATTTTTTATTACATATTTGTGTGGTACGTAAAGAAATATGAATGTTTTAGTTGGATCACTTTTTCACTTTGTGATAGATGGCACTGTAATAGTCACAAACATATGGCCCACAATATTAGACGAACAGTCAGTAACAGGTTGTTCTTGTTGTTGTTGTGGTCTTCAGTCCTGAGACTGGTTTGATGCAGCTCTCCATGCTACTCTATCCTGTGCAAGCTTCTTCATCTCCCAGTACCTACTGCAACCTACATCCTTCTGAATCTGCTTAGTGTATTCATCTCTTGGTCTCCCTCTATGATTTTTGCCCTCCACGGTGCCCTCCAATGCTAAATTTGTGATCCCTCGATGCCTCAAAACATGTCCTACCAACCGATCCCTTCTTCTAGTCAAGTTGTGCCACAAACTTCTCTTCTCCCCAATCCTATTCAATACCTCCTCATTAGTTACGTGATCTACCCACCTTATGTTCAGCATTCTTCTGTAGCACCACATTTCGAAAGCTTCTATTCTCTTCTTGTCCAAACTAGTTATCGTCCATGTTTCACTTCCATACATGGCTACACTCCATACAAATACTATCAGAAACGACTTCCTGACCCTTAAGTCTATACTCGATGTTAACAAGTTTCTCTTCTTGAGAAATGCTTTCCTTGCCATTGCCAGTCTACATTTTATATCCTCTCTGCTTCGACCATCATCGGTTATTTTACTCCCTAAATAGCAAAACTCCTTTACTACTTTAAGTGTCTCATTTCCTAATCTAATTCCCTCAGCATCACCCGACTTAATTTGACTACATTCCATTAATCCTCGTTTTGCTTTTGTTGATGTTCATCTTATATCCTCCTTTCAAGACACTGTCCATTCCGTTCAACTGCTCTTCCAAGTCCTTTGCTGTCTCTGACAGAATTACAATGTCATCGGCGAACCTTAAAGTTTTTATTTCTTCTCCATGGATTTTAATACCTACTCCGAATTTTTCTTTTGTTTCCTTTACTGCTTGCTCAATATACAGATTGAATAACATCGGGGAGAGGCTACAACCCTGTCTCCCTCCTTTCCCAACCACTGCTTCCCTTTCATGCCCCTCGACTCTTATAACTGCCATCTGGTTTCTGTACAAATTGTAAATAGCCTTTCACTCCTTGTATTTTATCCCTGCCACCTTCAGAATTTGAAAGAGAGTATTCCAGTTAACGTTGTCAAAAGCTTTCTCTTAAGTCTACAAGTGCTAGAAACGTAGGTTTGCCTTTTCTTAATCTTTCTTCTAAGATAAGTCGTAAGGTCAGTATTGCCTCACGTGTTCCAACATTTCTACGGAATCCAAACTGATCTTCCCCGAGGTCGGCTTCTATCAGTTTTTCCATTCGTCCGTAAAGAATTCGCGTTAGTATTTTGCAACTGTGACTTATTAAACTGATAGTTCGGTAATTTTCACATCTGTCAACACCTGCTTTCTTTGGGATTGGAATTATTATATTCTTCTTGAAGTCTGAGGGTATTTCGCCTGTCTCATACATCGAGCTCACCAGATGGTAGAGTTTTGTCATGACTGGCTCTCCCGAGGCCATCAGTAGTTCTAATGGAATGTTGTCTACTCCCGGGGCCTTGTTTCGACTCACGTCTTTCAGTGCCTTGTCAAACTCTTCACGCAGTATCTTATCTCCCATTTCGTCTTCATCTACATCCTCTTCCATTTCCATAATATTGTCCTCAAGTACATCGCCCTTGTATAAACCCTAACAGGTAGGTTTTTTAAATTGAAATACAGAATGTAGGTACGTTTGAACATTTTATTTCGGTTGTGCCAATGTGATACATGTACCTTTGTGAACTTATCATTTCTGAGAACGCATGTTTACGATGTGATTACCTGTAAATACCACATTAATGCAATAAATGCTCAAAATGATGTCCTCAACCTCAGTGCATTTGGCAATATGTGTAACGACATTCCTCTCAACAGCCAGAAGTTCGCCTTCCGTAATGTTTGCACATGCATTGACAATGCGCTGACACATGTTGTCAGGGGATCACGATAGCAAATATCCTTCAACTTTTCCTCGCAGAAAGAAATTCGATGAAATTGCGGGCCACGGTATGGTGCTTCGACGACCAATCCACCTGTAATGAAATATGCTATTCAATACATCTTCATCGCATACGAGCTATGTGCCGGACATCCACCATGTTCGAAGTGCATTGCCATTCTGCCATGGAGTGAAACATCTTGTAGTAACATCGGTAGAACATTACATAGGAAATCAGCATACATTGCACAATTTAGATTGCCATCGATAAAATGGGGGCCAATTATCCTTCCTCCCATAATGCCGCACCATACATTAACCCGGCAAGGTCGCTGATGTTCCACTTGTCGCAGCCATCGTGGATTTTCCAGTGCCCAATAGTGCATCTAATGCCGGTTTATGTTACCACTGTTGGTGAATGACGCTTCGGCGCTAAATAGAAGGCGTGCAAAAAGTTTTTCATCGTCGCGTAATTTCTCTTGTGCCCAGTGGCAGAACTGTACTTGACGTTCAAAGTCATCGTCATGCAATTCCTGGTGCATAGAAATATGGTACAGGTGCAATTGATGTTGATGTAGCATTCTCAACACCAACGTTTTTGAGATTCCCGATTCTCCTGCAATTTGTCTGCTACTGATGTGTGGATCAGCCGTGACAGCAGCCAAAACACCTACTTGGGCATCATCATTTGTTGCAGGTCGTCGTTGACGTTTCACATGTGGCTGAACACTTCCCGTTTCCTTAAATAACGTAACAATCCAGCGAACGGTCCGGACACTTGGATGATGTCATCCAGGATACCGAGCAGCATACATAGCACACACCCGTTGGGGATTTTGATCACAAGAGCCATACATCAACGCGATATCGACCTTTTCCACAATTGGTAAACGGTCCATTTTAACATGGGTAATGTATCACGAAGCTACCATCCGCACTGGTGGAATGTTAGTGATACCTGTACTTATACATTTGTGACTATTACAGCGCCATCTATCGCAAAGTGAAAAACGTGGTCCAACTAAAACATTCGTATTTCTTTACGTACTACACAAATATGTAATAAAATATGGGGGTTCCTATTAAAAAAAAAAAACAGTTGATATCCGTTTGACCTATGGCAGCGCCATCTAGCGGGTCAACCGTAGCGCTATCTGGTTTCCCCCTTCAAGCTAGACAAGTTTCGTTCTTTGTAGTTTTTTCGTTTGATGCTTATTTCGTGAGATATTTGGCCCAGTCACGATCAATGGATCACCCTGTATATCTGATTAGGGTCTCAGTAGCAGATAAGCAGTGGACTTAAGCTTATCATGAAATTCCAACACTAAGCAGATAGTTCCGGAATCAACATATAAACAAGTAACCAGAACACTTCCTTTCATTAAAAGAGCCAAATCCTCAATGAAAATAATTTTGACCAGGGCATGTATACAACTTGTGGGTTTTCTTTCCAAGCTTTCGTCCCAACAATTCAGAATGCTGTTCCATGTGCAGCAGTGAATTTTTTATTCTCCAGTATGCTCCCTTGTTTTCTCCATGCCTGGGAATGGCTTATAATTATTATTATTATTATTATTATTATTATCTTTCCTTTCTCAGACCTTAGGTCTGGTTTGGAATGAAAGTGACGCGGACCTTGATCAAGCGTCACTTCCTTTTAACTGTACGGTATATGTTACATTGCGTTTATGAACTTTCGGGTAATTGAACATGTATCAATAATTACGGATTTCTGAAGTTGTATATATAAGTTTGGATGTAGCTGTATTGCATTGATGTACTGGTGGATATTGCGTGGTATGACTCCTGTAGTTGAAAGTATAATTGGTATAATGTCAACTTTATCCTGATGCCACATGTGCTTGACTTCCTCAGCCAGTTGGATGTATTTTTCAATTTTTTCTCCTGTTTTCTTCTGTATATTTGCTGTATTGGGTATGGATATTTCAATTAGTTGTGTTAATTTCTTCTTTTTATTGGTGAGTATGATGTCAGGTTTGTTATGTGGCGTTGTTTTATCTGTTATAATGGTTCTGTTCCAGTATAATTTGTATTCATCATTCTCCAGTACATTTTGTGGTGTATACTTGTATGTAGGAACATGTTGTTTTAAAAGTTTATGTTGTAAGGCAAGCTGTTGATGTATTATTTTTGCGACGTTGTCATGTCTTCTGGGGTATTCTGTATTTGCTAGTATTGTACATCCGCTTGTGATGTGATCTACTGTTTCTATTTGTTGTTTGCAAAGTCTGCATTTATCTGTTGTGGTATTGGGATCTTTAATAATATGCTTGCTGTAATATCTGGTGTTTATTGTTTGATCCTGTATTGCAATCATGAATCCTTCTGTCTCACTGTATATATTGCCTCTTCTTAGCCATGTGTTGGATGCGTCTTGATCGATGTGTGGCTGTGTTAGATGATACGGGTGCTTGCCATGTAGTGTTTCCTTTTCCAATTTACTTTCTTTGTATCTGTTGATGTTATGTGATCTAAAGGGTTGTAGAGGTGGTTATGAAATTGTAGTGGTGTAGCCGATGTATTTATGTGGGTGATTGCTTTGTGTATTTTGCTAGTTTCTGCTCGTTCTAGAAAGAATTTTCTTAAATTGTCTACCTGTCCATAATGTAGGTTTTTTATGTCGATAAATCCCCTTCCTCCTTCCTTTCTGCTTAATGTGAATCTTTCTGTTGCTGAATGTATGTGATGTATTCTATATTTGTGGCATTGTGATCGTGTAAGTGTATTGAGTGCTTCTAGGTCTGTGTTACTCCATTTCACTACTCCAAATGAGTAGGTCAATATTGGTATAGCATAAGTATTTATAGCTTTTGTCTTGTTTCTTGCTGTCAATTCTGTTTTCAGTATTTTTGTTAGTCTTTGTCTATATTTTTCTTTTAGCTCTTCCTTAATATTTCTATCATCTATTCCTATTTTTTGTCTGTATCCTAGATATTTATAGGCATCTGTTTTTTCCATCGCTTCTATGCAGTCGCTGTGGTTATCCAATATGTAATCTTCATGTTTAGTGTGTTTTCCCTTGACTATGCTATTTTTCTTACATTTGTCTGTTATTATTATTATTATTATTATTATTATTATTATTTCAGAAGCCCATCTGAACCTTTACCCTTGCAGGATGATTGTAAGGTGGATATGGTTTTGTTATAGGAGTTAAAATGCTGTCCCCAATTCCTTGTAACAGATGGACATCACCTTTAGTCGTTATTCACAAACCAGGTTGTGTGATACACCTTTGTGGGGACTTCAAAAATATAGCAAATATTCAGTTAATTGTTGATTCCAACCCCTTTCCATATCCTGAGGAGTTATTTTCAAAATTGACATTGGGCTGGTATTTCTACAACACCAATCTTTCGGAGGCTTATTTTCAGTTCCTTTGGATGAAGATCCACAGCCCTTTTAGTATGAAATACTGCTTTGGCATCTGTCAATGAAATAGGTTACCTTTTCGTGTCACTAGTGCACCAGCAATCTTTCAGAAATTTTCAGGATGAACTGTTGCCAATATTCCACATGTTGAATCTTCATTGAGTATTTTCTGTTCTTTTGTAAGTCAGAGGAAAGTGTAACTTGTCAAAATACTCCTTCTTTCCGCCTTCCACTATGTACATAGTTTATATCCCTTGCTGGGACACACATAAACCAATGTCAGAGAATGTGGCAGCCAATTTTGATTTATCTATACAAAGGAACATAAAGGACCTGCAGGTTTTTATGGGCAAGGTTACATATTATTCCAATAATATAGTCCATCCATGAAATCTATAGTGGAGAAAAAGAGGTCCTTTTCTAGTGCTTTGCAGAATATCATTAAACATTCCTTAAGCCGAAGCAATGTCTTAAAACCATTCCTTACCTGAACTTGTATCAGCCTCATTTACCTCTCTAGTTGGCCACAGATGTCTCACCATGTGACATTGGTGCCATTATGTCACATAAGTAGCCAAATTGTCCAGGTTGACCTACCACTTTCACGTCTATGAAGTTCACCCTGTCACAAGAAAATTATTCCCTGGTAGAGAAGAAGGCACTGGCAATTATCTTTCGTGTCCTCAATTTCCTCTATGGCAACCAATTTCATAAGCCACTGCCAGTATTTCGCCCTAAGTCAAAGCTGCCTGAATGGACATCGCAGACAGTTTTTTCTTATCAAATTATCAGGGTTTCTTTTCTTGATGTACACTGACCAAGCATGCGAATGCAAACACTGTTCCCTCTGGGTCCCAATGAGGAATTTGATAAACAAGAGAATGTTTACTTCACATTAATTTACAAATAAAACAGTTGGTTGAAGCATTTGCTGTTGCTTTCTGAGACACTGCAGCAATCACATACAAGAAACTGCTATTTAGACAGGTTTTCCAGTTTGTACAAACCTGCTGGCTGCAGGTGCCCCCTTCCGAAACCTCTTCAGAACATTTTTCTTTCTTTTTCCTTATGACGTCCTTCTTCATTTCAAAAGTGTCCAGTCATTGAATGAAGATAATTTTCAGTGGTGAGACTGGTTCTGGAGGTTCTGCATTCCCATATATTGCTACACCCGCATCAGTCTCCCTGGGGAATTTCCAGTACAAAGAATGTGGCAACGTGCATATTGGCCACAGGACAATAAGAATAGTGCAGGTATGGCTCAACACTGCCAAGATCACCAGACACCTCAACCACCAAAGCCCTTAGCCTACCATTCGTGGCCTATGCCCAACCATGGGACTGGGTGCATGTGGATTTTGTGGGTCCAGCCGTAACAGAGCAGGAGGAGTTTATTCTTCTTGATCTTATACCATTCCAGGCGCCAATAAATGACGATACGTGCAAGGTTGGTAGAGCTTCGTGCATTTGTGAAAAGATCTATGCGCGAAGTTTGCAACAAGTACCATTGTGACACCCTAGCTGAAGTTTTAAATATCGCGATTACGAAATCATTCACACAGGAGAATCTTACAAACATACTGTCATTTGACAATCAGACAGACTCCTGTATGGACGACATAGGAATAAGCACACCCGGCATAAGAAACAACTGAAGGATTTGAAAGCAAATAAATCGCCATGTCCGGATAGAATACCATTTCAATTTTACAAAGAGTACTCTATGGCCCCCTACCTAGCTTGCATTTATCATGAATATCTCGTCCATCCTTAAGTCCCAGGTGACTGGGAAACAGCACAGGTGAGAAAGGTATGGACCCACAAAAAGACCAATATACCGAACTCGTGTTTGCTGCAGACTACTTGAACATATTCTCAACTCGAATATAATAAACTTTTTTGAGACTGAGAAGCTTATGTGCACGAATCAGAGTGTTCTACAAAGCATTTCTTGTGAGAAACTCAGCTTGCGCTTTTCTCACATGATACACTGAGAACTGTGAATGAAGGGCAACAGGCAGATTCCATATTTCTACATTTCCAGAAAGCATTTGACAGTGCCCCACTGCCGGCTGTTAACAAAGGTATGAGCATATGGAAAAAGTTCGCAGGTATACGAGTGGCTCGAAGACTTCATAAATAATAGAACCCAGTATGTTGTCCTCAATGGCGAGCTTTCATCAGAGACAAGGATATCGTCAGCAGTGCCACAGGGACATGTGATAATACCGCTGTTCTCTATATGCATACCAGGTGTAGAAGTATGAAACCAGAATTTAGCTGCAATAATTACACATCTGTTGTTTGAAACTGAAATAATCTCTATTACTATTTATACATTTCTCCCACCTCTCCGGCAGGCTATGAATGTCACGCCAAAAAAAAAAAAACAGTTCTTCTTTTGAAGCGAAAAAGTCAGCAAGCCATTTTCATACGGATTGAAGCGTTGGTCAGCGAGTGTGTGTCCCAGTGATGCAAATAGACAATAATCGGATGAAGCCAAGTCTGAAGAATAAGCTGCATGTCCTCCTATTTCCCAATTGAATGCCTTGATTGTTTCTGTGACCTGTTTTGCTGCGTGTGATGGAGCGATATGACTTTGTGTTGCCTTTCTTCCGTATTCCGGACATTTTTCACGTAATGCTCGATTTAAATCGATCATTTGCTGTTGGTAGCGATCAGTGTTAATGTTTTCACCAGATTCTAGCAGCTCATAATAGATGACGCTCTTCTGATTCCACCAAACACAGAGCATTGTCTCCTTTCCAAAGCGATTTGGTATCGCAGTGGATGTCGATGGTTTGTCTGGACTACCCATGATATAAAATGAATAGGATTCTCAAAATATATCCATTTTTCATCACCTGTTACTATTCGATGGAGAAACGACTTTCTTTTGTATCGGGCGAACAGCATTTCACAAGTGGTCTTTCGATTTGCGTACTGTCTTTCATTCAGTTCATGTGGAACCCATCTTCCCAATTTCTGCACCTTTCCCATAGCTTTCAATCGAAGAGAAACGGATTTCTGCGTCACATTCAATTGTTCCGCGAATTCCTGTTGAGTTTGGGTATCATCATCCAATAAAGCCTCCAATTCGTTGTCTCCGATCTTTTTCAGTAGTTTCCCGCGCTCGTCGTTTCTCACGTCATAATCACCACTCTTGAATTTTTTGGACCACTTGAGACACCGTGTTGTCCCAACAGCATGTTCGCTGAAAGCTTCGACAAGGGTTCAATGCGATTCTGCAGCAGTTTTCTTCAAATGGCAATAGAAAACCGATACTGTACGCAAATCGTAGTTCATAGGCACAAAACTCAACATTTTTATGGGTTTGAAACCGATACCATTGTGTGGAACTTCGGTTACTGTGTGTGGACATTCGTCGTCAGCCGTTACGGGAAGCAGATGGTGTTGCAGAAGCAGTCTCACGGGCACTAGGGGAGGGTGGAGTAAGACGGGATGGTTAATATATTTGGGGCCATAAAATCAACAATCATAGTCAGAAGATTTTGAAAAAATTATGGTGTAATTGACACATTATTATAGCTGAGAATGAAGTATAAGCAAATTTGTTTTGAATTTTCAATTATAATATAAAACTGTCTTTGTAATACATTGACAAGTTTCCGCCTTGACCCATCTAGTGGGGCAAGATGGGGTTACTAGTGGGGCATGATGGGGTCAGTCTTTGCACAGTGCACAAACATGAACTGCTTCATCGTTTTCATCTTCTTCTCCTGCACAGGAACAATGAATCCATCTTTTGCATATAAAACACTGAATCCACCCTTCAGTAGACTGTGAGTACAAATATCCACAGTAAAGACACTCAGCGTCAGAAGATTCTGATGAAAAGGAACTTATCTGCTTACGTTTTAAGTTAGTTTTGTTAATTTATCTGCCTTGCATTTGTATTTTCTTCTTACTACTCAACTTCTTTAGCAATACTCCCTTAGTGATGGTTGTATTTTTCTTATTAAGAGCAAATCTCTTTGTTGAGTTTTTTCTAGCTTGTCCCATTTGCTTCATTTCTTTTTCTCTTTTTAAATTTATTTCTGCTTGTAAATAATTTTTGTAGGGTGATTCAATCAAAACTGCTGGTTTACCACGCTTTCAGCTCTTCTTTTTTGAATGGAGGCCACTGCAACAGGGAACCGGTACAATGTCTTCTGGTGTTGGACATTTTGGAATGGTTGCAGCCTTTCCAGCAGTTGTAGTAACATTAATTTGACTTGAAACAGGCTGAATATTTTCAATTGGAGCAGCAACTTCAAGTATTTCATATGCAACATCAGCCTGGAGAATGTCGGATTTAGCAGCAGGCTGATGTGGGCTGTAGACACCAGAAGGTTGAGGTAGGCCTAAATAGGTGGAAGCAGCAGGCTGAGGTGAGTTGAAAGCAGCAGAAAGCTGGTTGGTGTTTGTAGCCTTGTGGGTTTAGGGTTCATTATCTGTGATATCTGGTCTAGGCCTATCTGTAGTCTCAGATGGGGCATAATCATGGTCGCTGAAAACGCCTTGGTTGGTAGGCCAAATTCCAGTTTTGTGAAATTCATTAATTTCTATGGACATAGTTGCTGCCTTTACAAAAGCCCGTCGGCTGCGGTGGCTGTGCGGTTCCAGGCACTTCAGTCCGGAACCGCGAGACTGCTACGGTCGCAGGTTCGAATCCTGCCTCGGGCATGGATGTTTGTGATGTCCTTAGGTTAGTTAGGTTTAAGTAGTTCTAAGTTCTAGGGGACTGATGACCTAAGATGTTAAGTCCCATAGTGCTCAGAGCCATTTACAAAAGCCCTTCCATATAGCTTAGATATTTGGAACAAAGAGACAACAAGTCCTGGATTCGACCTGAGCCAGCACGAAACTTACTTGTCATAAAAAAACACTCAAAAGCTTCATGAAGCTTACATCGAGAGGCTGTAAGCGATGAGTGCAATGTGGTGGGAAGCACAACAACACTACGCCATTTTCCCTTGCAAAGTCAATAACATCCATGTTTTTGGTGTGGATAAAATGTCCATCGAGAATCGGGAGAACTGGCCTCTCCTTAGTAGTTCGGCCCCAGTCAACAAATTTCTTAAACCAATGAAAAAAAATATCGGATTGCATCCAACCACTTGGGTGATATGCTGCCCAGGCTCCAGGAGGGCAGTCATTCATTAACTGATCGTTAGCTCGAACCCTTGGAAAAATAAAAAGAAGAGACGTATATGAACCAGCTGCATTGCAACATATTTCTGTTGTTACAGTGTTGCCTCTTTCAGCAGAAGATAACACACCAACTTGTTTTCTACCTTTTAGAGACATAATTTTTGACCTACGCTTTGGTACTACTGTTAGTCCAGTCTCAACACAATTACAGATTCTGTCAGGGGTAAACTGATGTGTACCAAAAGTCGTGTTAACAAACCAAAAAAATTAGTTACGTTCGGTTTGTTGAATGCTGCAGCTCGTGCTGCACTTGTGTGCACTGGTTCTCTGAGGGTTATATGAGGATGCCTGCGTTTGAAACTAATGAACCAATCTTTGCCAGCTACTTGTTTTTCTTGAGAAAATGTGTGCCTTTTACACAACTTCTCTGCCCATTGAAAGGCAAGTTTTCTGAGGTCATATTCTGTCAGACCAAATAACCTTTCCTCCATTTTTAGTACGTATTCCACCAACATATTCTCTTCCTCTGGAGTAAAAACGGTTTTAATTGGCCCTAGACTCTTGACCAAAATTTGAGTTGTTTTATTTGAATACACGCGTCCACTCAATGATGCAGTAAATATATTTTCCGATTTTTCTGTCTGATCACGAGGTACTTTAACTCTTCTTTCTAGAGTTGTTTGCGGAACACGAAAAGTGTCAGCTGCTCTTTTTACATCCCATTTCACCTGTGATAACGACTTCAATAGCTGATTTCATTTCTTCTGGAGACCATCCACCTCGATCAGTCTTCCTCTTGTATGTCGTTACCATCTTAGAAACCATGTACAAACAAAAGACGAAATTGTAAAATCAGTGGGGTAAGATGGGGTAGTTCCCAGTGTGCGATATGCATGGCGGGATGGGGGGGATTTCCCAGGCTCCCCCCCCCCCCCCCTCCCTCTGCATCAGACCATCCCCTCCTCTGATTTTAGTTTATGCATCCCAACCTGGGATGTTTACTTCCCACGCACTGGAGTAAAACTTTACATATAATTTAAATTTGTGGAGCCGAACACTGAAAGTTTTTAATACAGTCTTACTATTACTATGTTTGCTTATTAAATTTGAAAAAGTGTTATGTAGTAGTCAAGCATTTCAAAACATTTAGAACTAAATCTTCATTATCATGTTGTCATTGTTGCTTTCGTCTAAGGTGCGTCATCCGTTTACTTGCGAGCTTGTGAGGGAAGTAGTGTAGCAGTCATACCGCAGCAGTCGTACCGCAGAGTTGGGTGAGCTGGGGGCTGAAATTCCCACCCCGGGCCCTGACACAGGGTGGTGACCGGCCCGGTACCTGTGCGAACATTCACTGTTAGGCCACCTTTTGGCAACGGTATGGCGCGGACTAACGCACCTGGGACGAAAGCACAAAGTAGTGCGAAGTGAGCAACGGTACTGGTCAGACGGGATCGGACAGTCTGACTTCGCTAGCCGCGAACCACGTGGGTGGAGCTTAACACAGGCTCCCCAGCATCGCGTACTCCAAATTATTTGGTGCCGTTCGTTCGTTGCCTCGCGTCCACCAAACACACGGCGATCTTCACAGGTTCCCGCGTCAGAAGCTCCATTAGTGAGTTGAGTGCGTCCGGGCCTGTAAGAACTACGGAATTTCAGGATGTCATTCAAACAAAGCAAAATTTCTGATTTCCTTAAGAGCAGTGCATGCATTACCTGATAAGTGTACAAACTCTGACAGTCAGGATACAAACAGTGGTGCTAAAGGAGTTAAAATAGACAGTGAATGTAAAAGAGAAAACGGTAATGATGGTGCCAATACAGGGGAAGAGACTGAATCTCCGGTGACTGAAAACCGTGACACGTCTCAAGGTAGGAATGGAAGTAACGGTACTCTAGAGATTATAGTAGGAAATTGTGTTGCCTTAACATGTTTTCAAAACTGGCAAAAGACTAAGCCGTGGCTGTCCGTAAATGACAAAAAAAGTAGTAATATGCACAGTGTGTTCACAAGTTCGTAAACTTAAAGTGGAAAGCAGTGAACGTGTGCGTATCGATAACGCGTTTTTAGCCGGTGTTTCTGCTAATAACGCCAAAAAACTAAATGATAAAATCGGGACTCATGTAAAGTGCAAATCACACTTGAAGTGCCTAGAAATCATGAGTATAAAAGAAAAGAAAAGTTTCGAAAAATGCGTGAGTGACAGTGAAAAGTTGTGGGGAAAGCAGCATCCAGAAAAAGTAATCGCAACTGGTTCGTTGTTCAGATCTGCATATGTAATAGCTAAACAGAAATTATCATACAAATCGTATCCCGCAGTAATCGAACTACAAAAGCTTAATGGTTTATCAGTCAGTTATATGCTTCATTCTGACCATGCATGCCGAAATATCATTATGTTTGTAGGAGAAGAAATGAAAAAGAATCTTGCTCACTGCCTTGTAGAATCGGGTACAAACTTTAGTATCATGATGGACGAAAGTACAACGGTTTCCAATAAAACTTGTTTAATGATATATTTACGTTTGTCCTTTGAAGGAGTTACTTGCAATTATTTTTTTGACATTGTTGAATTAGAAAGTGGGACAGGAGAATGCATTTTCAGCACACTGTTAGCAGCTCTTTAAAAGTATGGCATTACAAATGGCGTACTAAAAACCCACCTTGTAGGTATCGCAACAGACGGTGCCTCAACAATGCTTGTACCTTACAAAGGCGTAGCCGCTCTACTGCGGAGTCATTTACATAAAGATTTAACTGTCGCTCATTGTATGAAGGACAAAATGGAATTAGCTGTCCACGATGTTATGAGTGACGTAGCAGATGTATACCATATACAGGTTTTTTTTTTTAATTCCTTATATTCTGTGTTTTCTCGAAGTCCCAAAAATCAGAGACTACTACAAAGTGTTTCACAAGAATTATCCTCGCAGCTGTTAAAACTAGACCGTATTTTTCGCGTACGTTTGGTTGCTTCCTCATTTAATGCTGTTCGAGCTTTTCTTGAAAGACACAGTTCTCTTGTCCATCTTTTTGAAAACTGAGACTCAGGAGAGATATAGATTTGAAGGTGTACTAAAACATCTCACAAAGTGGTTGCTTGTAATGGAATTAGTTATGCTTTATGAGGCCCTAGAAGTTATGCAAGTATTATCATTCTTTATCCAGAACAGAAATTCTTCAGTCCTTAAAGCCTAACACGAAATTGACGTGGCTATAAGAACTCTTGAATAACCGAAAACAAATGACTCGCCAAGAATTAGGGTGATAGTACAAGAGTTGGAGGAAAAGCGCACATTCAAAGGGGTATTAATTAAAGAACCATCTTGTGGTGAATATAACAGATTTCAGACATTTCGGAAGAAACTTTTTCAGTCTTTGGTAGACAATATAAAAAACCGCTTTGAGGACCTGGATTTCTTTTCGGGTGTCGCCGTATTAAATTCAGATACATGGCCTTCAGATGATTATGAACGTGTGTTTTATGGTGACATGTCAATTTCTCGCTTGTGTAAGAAGGTGGATTTTAAATTACGTGAACGCACGTGTGCATCACTAGTTAAAGATTTTCGAATCTATAGAGAAAATCCTCAACACATGCCCAATTCTGTGAAGGAACTTGTGAAAGCAATTGAATTTATACCTATATCTACGGCTGAATGCGAACGCGGATTTAGAGCCCTGAATTTAACACTGACTGATCAGAGAAATCACTTACAAATTCCGACTCTTTCAAATTTACTTTTCATTTCAATAAATAGACCTCCACTGCATTGCTTCGATGCAGAAAAATTTGCAGCAAGGTGGATCATGTCTCAGCACCATAGCGCCCTTGACAAACCAACAGGCAAACCCTCGAATTTTCAGGAGCAGTCTCTTCTCGTCTCTTCAACTAAACTCTGTCAGTTAAAATGACAATTATATACTGTAGTACTAGCTGAACTGGCCACACTTTGCTGTGGCTTTGTCATAATACGATGATTTAACAAATTAATATTCACTTATAATTTCAGAGTGTTAAAATTAAGCACAAAACAAAACAAAAATTTTAATTTTACATTTTATTCATCTCATATTTTAGTATAGTTTGAGTATCGTATATTACAGGAATCATTTACAAAGTTGTTAATTAACAACATATGTAGATTTATTAATTTTATAAATGAGGTAAATAAACTCGGCATTGCCCGGATGTCTCTACCTTCCCCTTATGTCCATCTCCTTCTTTTCCCACTCCCCATCTTCTTCTGCCCTTCTCTCTGTCCATCTACTTTTCTCCTCTATCACCTCCTACCCCCTCCATCACTCTCGCCTTCGCTAAGGTCAATTTCTCTCCCCCTCTAAGTCAGTCTCCTCCTCCCCTCTCTTTCTGTCCCTGTGACATCCAACATTTACATATTGAAAGCAGTAATTTGCGTCTACAATTGCCATAAGGACAATGCTGAATGTTTTTTGTAGTTGATGTATTCACTTCCAGTATTCGGAGGACACATAATTTGCACATGTTCACTAAGAAACTTTGCAGCAAAAATCGCGCCAATCAAGGGAAACGGACTTACACAAGGCAAACTAACAGTTCAGAATGGCTGCTGCTTACACGTATTCTTTTTCTTCATCCCTGCCAGCAGTATGAACGTTTTCCACTAGGTTGCAGCACTAACTGAGCCGTAAAGCCAAGTACCCCTTCTTACCCCATTACCCCGTCTTACCCCACTTTCCCCTACGCTGACGGCTATAGGGAAATTCCGGTTTCATACTTCTGCACCTGGTAAATGATTTGGCTGGCAGGGTGGCCAAAAATCTGCGGTTGTTTGCTGATCATGCTGTGGTGTGCCATAAGCTGTCGAAGTCGAGTGACTGTAGGAAGATACAAAATGACTTAGACAAAATTTCCATTTGGTGTGATGAATGGTGGCTAGCCCAAAATGTGGAAAAACGCAAGTTAATGCGGACGAGTAGGAAGAACAAATCTTTTATGTTGAGATAGAGTATTACTAGGCCGGCCGCGGTGGTCTAACGGTTCTAGGCGCGCAGTCCGGAACTTCGCGACTGCTACAGTCGCAGGTTCGAATCCTGCCTCGGGCATGGATGTGTGTGATGTCCTTAGGTTAGTTAGGTTTAAGCAGTTCTAAGTTCTAGGGGACTGATGACCACAGTAGTTAAATCCCATAGTGCTCAGAGCCATTTGAACCATTTTGAAGTATTACTAGTTTCTTGCTTGAGACAGTCAAGTCATTCAAATATCTGGGCATAACATTGCAAAGCGATACGAGGTGGAACGATCAAGTGAGAACTGTGGTAGGGAAGGTGGAAGGTCGACTTTGGTTTATTAGAAGAATTCTAGGAAAGAGTAGTTCACCTGTAAAGGAGACCGCATATAGGACGCTGGTCCGATCTATTCTTAAGCACTGTTCGAGTGTTTGGGATCCGTACCAGGTTATGACCTCGCCTAGTCGGTGGTGCGGGTCTCCCTACGCTCCTCGAAGTATTGGACATCATCATCATCACCAGGTCAGATTGAAGGAAAACATTGAAGCAATTCAGAGGTAGGATGCTATATTCGTTACTGGTAGGTTTGAACAACGTGTAAGTGTCATGGAGATGCTACAGGAACTCAAATGGGAATCCCTGGAGGGAATGATATTGACAGAGGAAATACAGACCCAACCAATACCTCTCCTGGCTTCAAGTGTATTGATGGAATGGATAATAGTCTCTGTACAATGCTTCTGATGTCGGAAATTATGCTGAAAGAAATAAAATTGACGATTCCCTAAAGTGTAACATTTTATTGAAACCATGATAGCATGACAAAAATTAATAATTTACAGAATGTCGCAGATAGCATAAAGAGAACATTTCGACTGACCTGGCTGTCATTACATCCATGGTTGGCCCATTCCAAAGCAGCTAAAGCTGCACATTGTTAGCCACGTATGATGCATGGCAATTATGGCACATTTGTAAATCATCCATTTACCAATTTCAAAAATTTCACAAAGCTGCAAAAATTGTTACAAATTTTGAATGAGATAAAGATGCAAATGAAAAGTCAAATTATTTTAAGTAACTTCAAAGTAATTTTGTTAATGTTATGACAAACAAAAATAAGAGTGTGGAAAAACTCTATCAATGAAAATCTTGTGAAATTATAACACTCTAATAGTGCTAAGTTGGAATCAGTTGTTTCTTACACATTCTTTTGTGCATTACATAACTGGTCTTTAAGTGGAAAATCAAATTCCAATTCTGTTTTTGAAGATTTATTGCAGTTTAGAATACAGACAGGTGATGAAACAATGCGGAAGTATTTTGAAACTGCCCCTAAACTGACATTTAAACATTCGTCATAGAACCAAAAATGGTTTACATTCTGGAACAATCCGCACAGTTTTATTTTGTGCATTATCCTACAGGTTGTAAGTCAACAGGAACACGATACAGTTTCTACAAAAATCGACTTGAAAATCATGTTGCAGCTAGTGGCTGTGGATCAAAAGAGCGGAATGTGGGGAATGCTGTCCACATGAATTTTTCATAACAAGAAAACAATTAATTTAGGAAACATGACTTATGGTAGGACCAACAGAAAATAACATTGACCAGGGAGTAAAAGTGCGCTATAGAAATCAATGGGAGAAAATGATCATCAGGTAACCCTCCATTCAGAGGCTGTTGCACGCAGCAACCGTTATTTTGATTTGTAAATAATAGATTTCAGCTGTCAGTCATCCTTTGGAATTTTTATTGGCAGATCTAGATTTCAGCTAGAAACTAGCCATTCTCAATGCACTATTACTTTTGGTCAGTGTATGTAATGCCTGTTGGTTGGGCTTTGTCCACAGTTCAATGAACTAAGACCGACAAACAGGCATTGCACGGATTGACCAAAAATGGTAGTCCATTGGGAATGGCTAGTTTCTAGCTGAAATCTAGATCTGCCAATACAAATTCCAAAGGGCGACTGATAGCTGAAATCTATTATTTACAAATCAAAGGAGAAAATGATGCGCAGATAGCAAGATCCTCAAAATTTCTAAATCACATGTTTGGGGAAAATGCTTTGCCCCTACCAACATTAAAGCCTGCGGGCGCCCCAGACTATGTTTGTCTTTAAAATGTTATACAAATGTTATGTACTGTACCTAACACATTGAAAATATCAAGCACACATAACTACAAAACATCACCAACGAATATACTGTTATTTCACTTTTGAACTTTGAAAAATTAACATATATTGGTATTTAATTTCATAGTTTTCTACAGTCACAAGAAAGACAATGTTGTTTAGTTTTCCAACCAGCTGCTTTAACTTTACAATGCAATACAGTTATGCATACAACAATATACCACCCTACTTAAAGTCATCAGTTATCTTTTTTTGCTTTTTGTATTTAAGATGTGCCTTTGCATTTTGCTTTTGACGATGCATTCGTTTTAACACATGTTTATTGTCGTTTATATTAAGCTCTTCTTGAAAATATGAAATTTTTGCAAAGTTTTTACTGTGCTGAGAGCTTTGTCAAGTGAATGCACAACAAACTGTTCTACCTGTTCATTTTCGTGTTTGTCAGTCACCTGTTGGCTTTGGATGTCAGCTACTACTTCTTCTTCATCAGCTGAGGCATACACGATAAGATTGTTGCCTACCTGGGAGAAGTGCCCTATTTCGCAAGTTGACAAAGTTAAACAAAATTCCTCCTCTTTTTCCGTCGTAGTAATGTTTTCTCATCTATATCATAAACACCATCGTTGTGGAAAACGTGTCGCCCCCGCTATGGGATGGGGAAGAAAGATCTCTGAATCCTACGTGTTTAAAACAACTGGCAGCTGTCTATTAAGTTACATTTTCCCATTCTTCCGATATCAATAAATTAGCGCGAACAACGTTGAAATCTGTTTCTTTACTTTCTTCGACTTTTTGTAACATCTCCACCACTTAGAACTTTCTTGTACAGCGTTTTCAGAGATTTTATAACTGCCTGGTCCATGGGTTGTAGAATTAAAGTGATGTTTGTGGGTAAATACATAATGCACTGCAGATTGTCGACTACTGGAGACCAGGAGGTTAGTTTTTCGTTTCTGTGGTTGCAGCAGAGAGTCCCAGTTTCTAAACCACTCTTAAAAATGTCATATGTCATCGAAGATTTTGGATTGTTCTCGTAAACTACAGGTAAGGAATGAATGTTTTTAAAACGTCTACGTTTTCTCGATTTTCCGAAAGCCAAAAGCTTTTCTCTACATTACCCAGTCATATTTGCAGCAACCATATTTTTGTTTCTTTTCTTAAACTTTTTCCACCTGAACACTTTAAATTTCAATGTCCAACCTTGTTTCTTGTTGTAAAACAATATATCATCTGGTTTGTACCCTTCACACAAAGCAGTCCACTTCTTAGATAGCGACTCATCTGTTGCGTCATCAGTTACACCGGCAGCTTCACCACCAATTCTCTCGGCGGTAATATCATAGCGAGCTCGGAAACGCCGTACCCAACATGAAGAGCAATTTGAGTTCGGATTTTCCAACCGACGTGCAAATTCATTGGCTTTCGCTTGAAGATTAAGTTCATTGGTCTGTACATTATTAGGTTTTAGCCAATAAAACCACCCAATGAAACATCTGTAGTATCTTTATGCTCAGATGATCTCTCCCATTAGATTTCGCACTGTGTTCGAAAAGAGACTCTATTTTCTCTCTGTCCTTTCAGATTGTAGAAATCGTTGAGTCACCTAATTCCTTCATGGCACTGATCTTTGCTTCCGCATTCTCTAATCGCCTTATTTTGTGTGGGTTTTCTTCAATACTAAATACTTTCCTCTTTTTTCTTGTTTAACGTACATAATGATTTTAACAAAAAATCTACGAAAAACAAGAGTTTGAAAATAGGCATAACATTGTTGTTAGTAATTCGCAAACCCGTAGCAAACAAAAACAAACATTTGACGTTACAGTTGATATATTTCTCCGAAAATGTAATAAAAAATTCGTCGCTTTAAACAATAAGTCGAAATAAGCGAGGTCTTTCTAAGCGATTTTTTTAAAAATAGCGTTTGTGTAGGGTATAGGTGGGGCCGTTAGATTCCACTCTTCTAGTTTGTAAAAGCAATGTCACTATATATGGTATCGACTGTATTAATATTACAATTCTCATAAATACAAACATACTCCACTGTTATTACTCTTTGTCCGACAATAAAATACTTTTAAATTCCATTTTAACTTAATTAACTTATTAAATTAATTTTTATACTTTATTACTATTAATTCCTCAACAGCTCTCTATTCCTTCAAAGATATATCTTTATACATTTAATTTATGTCAGTTCTCTTACAAATTATTATTATCCATTGCTATTAATTCTTTGTTCTTTCCAAGATCAATATTTACGTTTAATTTACTTCGTAGTTATCATATTAAAATCCTTCAAACTCTTTTTTTTTTTCAAATAATGACAGTTTTGTCAATATCTTTCTTGGTTGGGAGATCAGGTGACATCTATTAGAGGTTAATTTTTTCCTCAAACGGTTATTTATTGTTCACATGCACTACTGCTTAGTTCCAGACTGTAGCGCCTGGAACCGCTCGGCCACCCAGGCCGGCTACTGCTTAGTTCAGAGAGGTCTGCCAGTACTACTAGACGTCTCCCAGATATTATAGGCATCCTATATATTCGAATATTACACATCTCCTATTTTCTTCACTGGCTATTTTTCTTCTGATGCATTAAAACCTCCACATATCCATCATCTTCCATTATCTCTTATACTGTGGAGATCGCCAATCTGAAACATAAAAACACAAGCTCAATATGGTTCCCGACTCATACATGAAAACTTCTAGAACACAATCTTATTTTACTCGATTTTTTTACTTTTGTGGTCTCTTACCATCTTTTGCCCTTACTGGTAACATTATTTCGCATTTACGATGATTAGTAGTCTGTTTATCTTTTACTGAAAATCCTTCATCAACTTACTCCTTCCTCCAGACTTGGTCATATCAGGTTCACTCTTTGATCATTTTTTATTTATTTGCGTTCATCATGCCTTTCCTCCTAAAGTTCAGCTATCTGGCCTGTCAACACTATATGGAGATACATAGCAAATGCCACAGCATACTCACATCAAACTAGCAAATATTCATGTAAATTGGCGTATTGCTGTCTTCACCAACCATCCTCATGTCAGAGCTTTCATACATGTCTGCTACATTCTCACAGTGCAGTGCTCCTTCATGTCTGCTATCCAGCTCTTATCAACACTAACATCAGTCACATAGACTCAAATATCAGTCTCCATGACTTCTTGCTCACTGCTCCATCACATCCACTGAACACATACAGAATAAATTCCATCAATATGCACATCTTCATCAATGGGCAACTACAGCCAATGATCCATTTAATGCATCTCTTCTCAGTACCTCCTGCAGCATTTTCCTGACTTCGTCTGATGACATATGGACTTATTTCGTTTGAAAATTCTCTTTCAAGACTTCATGGCTCTTCTACTTTTTCATGTGTTGTTATTACATATTCTTAGAACCTTATTTCTTATTCTTCTTATTCTCTAAATATCTTAAGATGTGAGATGTGGTGATTTACAGTTGATTTGCGCCTTTGAAGAGTTTCTAATTCTACACCATTGTGATGAACAATTTTCTGGATGCAGTAACGTCCACAAAATAATAAAACAATTTGCTGTTTAAATATAGACTCTTCCTTGATCACTTCCTTGAGGTAATAACACTTTATCGCCCACAGTAAACTTCATCTCTGTTATCAGTCGTTTATGATTTTTCTTCCTCTTCTCTGCTTGTGCACTTTCCCCCTCCAAATCTAATTTTTCGGTTTCCTGGTTTGCCTACGTCTAACAGGTGGGTAGTCTACAATTTCTCTTCTTCTATTATCGCCTTTAGTCTTTCTCACATCCCACCACACAATTTTGATTTAGAGTTTCGTCACCTTCCTGAAATTCCCAACACATATTTACAGTCAAAATATTTCCATCAAATAGCTTATCCCACATATGGTCTCTGCAATTGTTATCTGTTACCACTTTATCGCTCTTCCCATTGTTCACAGCAGCACATTCGAACATTTCCAGCATCTCAAAAGTTCTCGTCCTCGCTTGGGCCCCGTTCCTTTAACAGAGCTTCAACAAATCCTCTTTTATTAGATTGCATCTTAGGAATTCTGTCTCTTTCTCTTCTTATTCGCTAGTCCAAACATCTTCCCATCCTTCGTCATCTATTTTCTTCCGAACTTCTGTGATCAAAGGCGGGTTCACATTTTCCATCTAATCACCTGTTTGAAACTCCTCTGAATCTTTTATTACGTCGTGGCTAACTTCGCCTCCTGCTTCTTCCAGTTGTTTTTCTTCGTTCCCTAACGTCATTTGCCGAGCGGTTCTAGGCGCTTCGGTCCAGAACCGCGCTGCTCCTACGGTCGCAAGTTCGAATCCTACCTTGGGAATGGATGTGTGTGATGTCCTTAGGTTAGTTAGATTTAAGTAGTTCTAAGTCTAGGGGAATGATGACCTCAGATGTTAAGTCCCATAGTGCTTAGAGCCATTTGGACCATTTGAACCTAATGTCATTTCCTCTTCCTTTTCTGTGAGAACCAGACCTTATAAATAACTTCCTTCTACCAATGTTTCTGCATTATCTACGAATTTTAATTTGATCTTATTGTCCTTCAAACTCGCAAGTGCAAACCTATTCTTCAAATGTAGTCTGATGTGGTAATGTTCCACAAAATCGAGTCCTAATATGACTTTCACTGTCAAATTCTTCACAACCAAAAAATTTGCACTACATACATGTTCCTGACACTCAGAATCTTCATTACCAGATCTAACGTTTCTCTTTACATTCAATTAATTTTGGCCTGAATCTCCTTAAACTTTATCAGATTTCTAATTTCTTCATTCTCACGTAACTTTACTGGCACTGTCCTGTCGGATGTGGTTTTGTTATATGTTGACAGCTGCTCAACAGTGGTGGTTAATACTTCAATTTGACCTATTACTTTCCCTAGCTTATTCTTCTGTGAGCTTTTGCGCTCCTCCTTCCATGGCTTGCTGGTTTCAGTATCTTCGTTTAATCTGTTTGTAGTCCCTTTTGTATTCTGTGTCAACATATCACCCTTTGTATTTAAGTCTTGTTTCTGTTCATCTGTTTCCTTCATGATCTGTTTCTTTACTTCGGTAACCTGGCTATCAGTCTTTGTGTCTAATGATTTTATTTGCTCTTCGCATTTCTTCACGTGTTCAGCAAGTTTTTATTTACAGATCCTACTTGTTTGTCTACCTTCTCATTTAAATTTTGGCCGTCCCGTGTGACCGAGCGGTTCTAGGCGCTACAGTCTGGAACCGCGCGACCGCTACGGTCGCAGGTTCGAATCCTGCCTCGGACATGGGTGTGTGTCCTTAAGTTAGTTAGGTTTAATTAGTTCTAAGTTCTAGGGGATTGATGACCTCAGAAGCTAAGTCCCATAGTGCTCAGAGCCATCTGAACAATTGTTTTCGTTTAAATTTTAAACTGCTTTCTGTTTTCTTCAAACTGTGCTTCCCTTTTTACCTTGCTTCTCTTGGATCGTTCCTCCATTTTCTTGAATCGTTCATTTAATTTTTCGAACTACACGTCATTTTTCTCTGCTCTTTCCTTCGCTCGTTCCTCAATTAATTTCGCACTTCTCTTGAACTCAGAAAAATCTGCAGACTGAATGCTGTGAGCTGCTGAGGCGTGAGCTCACGAGTGGCACCCCCTGTGCTTTGCTTTTGTGACCTGTTATTTCGGAAGCCTCCGCTGAACTTTCGTTTCTCATCTAACGTCACTTTCGAACATCTCATCGTTAATTTGCGTTTGATTTACCTCGTTTTCGTCATTCATTTCATTTTGTCATGCTGCGTCCCATGTTCCACTAAACTCTATGTGCTGAATATTCTCCTGCTGCACCTCCACGTCGGTACAACTGCCTACTATTTCTGAATTAAATGCAACTTCTCTTTCTGCCTTTCTCATCCTTGCCAAATTTCTAACTTGTAACATAGAAAATTTTCGCATGATTAATCAAATCTCTAACACTCCTAACTTTTGAATAAAAACCAACGGACCTACGATAAATGGCTCACACCCTCATACACACTACAATTCAATGGTCTACTAACCTGGAAAACAAAATTCTCTCCGACCTTTCGACAATTATCTTCAGCTGGATAACAATGGACACATACTAACTCCACTTTACTGCAGTAAAACATGTAGATGGTTAGATACATACCAGGAACTTAATATAATTTACATTAATTTAATGATTATTGAGATGGCAAACGCTAATCCTTCATCAACAGTAAAGTTTAAATTGTAATAATTTCACAGATCTAACTGTGGCGTTAGGAGTTCACGAGTAAACCTCTCCTGAAGAGAGTCGTCAAACTGTAAGGTGTTACTGGGACTTTCATTGGAGGTAGTAGCTTAAAAATGTGATTCTTTAATTAAATATATTAAAATGGACCGTTTATCTGACATGTTTAGATCGTTGCCCACCAAAACAAGGATAAAGTAGTTCTATTATCTACTGTATTAAAATGGATTTCACTTTACTCAGTTTACTACGTGAATATGCGAAGGAAACGGTTTAACAATTGCTGGAAATAATAAACTAATGCCCTGACAAACCTGGACATTGGATCTGGGATGTGATTCAGATAAACGTGTATCTGCATAAATCGATTAAATTCGCGTTAGTAGTACCGTGATTTCCGAAGAGATAAAGATGAAAAGCACTACAGAATGCATGCGTTTGCATTTATGGTTGCAGTTGAAAGCATGTTGAACCTTCAGCTGTAAACAAGGCTTCAGAATGAAGACTGAAATTACCGAACATCGTTAAAAATGACTCAAGTGGGAATTAATTTATTCCGATTTGGTTTGCTTTTTTATTTCTTTTTTTACATTACTTTCGGAACATTTTGGGAAAAACGGTCTCATAACAACATGAACAGAACAAGCGACTATAAAGTCTCTGAGAGAATTGCTGAGGAAAGAACGTTAAGGAAAAACAATCAAAGACGACATGAGTGGATATGTCATGTAAAATGTCAGAACCATTACCTTTTTAACATTCTAGAAGGAAGAATACACAGAAAGAATCCGTTTGTGGCACAGGGGTGAATTTTGCTTGATTTGAGTCGGGTAGGTGGCTTGCAAGGTTCAGACTTATGAATACCGACAACTTAAGAGATTTGTTCGTGGATGAATTCATGGTACACCATATGATGCTGGGATGTTATACACACAACTCCACTAAAAGAATTTTAAAATAATGAATGCCTTTGGAGCTACGTAAACATTTTCTGTTCCCTGTAAGCTGTCGATTTCTCCCAGGTTCTTGGATAATATCAACATCAATACAGCGTACAGCTACCTGTATAAAATATAAGCCGAGTAAAATTGTAAGGAAGAAACGCATTTTAACATCTTAAGGTAATCAAAATACACACACAGCTTGCCACTGCTGGATTACGCGCAATGAAAAGTAAACTGCCTGTGCAACTGTTATTGTAAGTCAAAAATAAGAAAAACATGTTTCAATATCTAATTTTGACGAAAAATTAAAATGAAGACTTCAGGACCATGAACTTAATGTGTGTCACCGAACGAAAAAAGAACAATAATATGCAAGGACTAATCCAAAGTAAACAAAATAAAAACTGATAAGCTTATTGTTATAGATAAAAATCGGATATGTTTCTGCTGATTCCATTGCTCTGCATTCAACGTGTACCCATTTTTCACAACTGACACTTCTGTAACACATTTAAGCCCACACACCAAAGACATTTATGATTTATCAGATAAGGACTCCGTGGAAGCAGGGTGTTATCTTATACAAGTTCCCACGTGATACAAAGAGTGTAAAAATATTGTCAGAATTCATATCAAAAATCAAAAGTTACATGGCTATGAAATGCCCTTATAGTAAATTCGAATACCTACACAAACATCACAGTACCTTACAACAAACTGAATGTGCTTATGGGTAAATGTGAAGAAAGAAAAGACATGTACAACTCTTGTCTGAATCAGGCTCATTCTGTTCCTTTCATTTTGCCTGATATATTTCCGTGAAAAATAGCGTCTGTATTAATACAATGCATCGTTTAAGTGTACGAGCCTGCTGTAGGCTAATGTTTAAAGTTATGTAATTTATTTGAGCTTTATTCAGTGAGCACTAGTGAAGTTGCTACGCCAAATGGCACTCGTGAATAATAAAGAGATATTGTTTTATCACTGTGGCGATAACTGCGTCAACTGTAACGTATTGTGGCTCTGCTTATAGCAATAATACAGTTGCAAATGAAAAAATTAAGTTTTGTCTTTATCAGTAAACAATTCTGAGAAGTTCATTACTTTAAAATCTAGATGCTAGACAAGAAGGAAGAGGTACAAGAGCGTGGCTCTAAAAAACCGTCGGAAAATTTGTCCTATGCGCAGGAATAAAATCACTGCACAAGAGCTTGGTAAAAAAATACAAGAAACTTTACATACCTTTTAATGAAATGTGCGGATGCCAAAACTGAATCAGAAATCACTTGTATTGATTTCTGTAATATACGTCTCACTTTCCGAGCTCAGTCACACTGTTGTGTCATTATTTATGCTGGTAATAAAGGATACTGGCGCCATTGCGAGACAGGACTATATAAAATTCTTATTATTTGCGTTTATCCGAATCACCCTAGAGTTTTTACCCCGTAAGGATAGAAGTATTAACACTATGAGAATACAGTTTTCCAGAATTGATTAAATGTAGATGTAGTAATGCTAATAATTTTCTGTTTCATGAAAAACTTTCGTATATGCATGTCACTAGAAGAACTAGAATTTTGGATATTTAAATAATTAAAAAATGTGATAAGACATTTACAGGTAATGATATTTACGATCGTATTTGTCTTTGGAATAAGTGAGCAAAAGTTGAGTTTAACTGAATGACACTAGGCATATTTGTATCCATTTTGTACGACTGTTTTAGAGAGTGATTTTAGTACCTCTATGAAAATAGTTCTTCTTCTCTCGTACAGATAATTTCGATTATTTGAATATTATTTCTATGTAGTGTCGGATTGCGTAGCCGTTTATGTTGCTGTTGCATTCCAGATGTAGACAGAAACCACCCTACATCTACATCTACATCTACATGGTTACTCTGAAATTCACACTGAAGTGCCTGGCAGAGGGTTCAATGAACCTGTTTCATACTATTTCTCTACCATTCCACTCTCAAATGGCGCGTAGGAAAAAGGAACACCTCAATCTTTCCATTGGAGATCTGATTTCTCTTATTTTATTATGTTGATCATTTCGTCCTACATAGATGGATGTCAAGAAAATATTTTCCATCGGAAGAGAAAGCTGGCAATTGAAATTTCGTAAACAGATCTCGTCGCAAAGAAAACCGTCTGTTTCATTGACTGCCACACCAACTCGCGTATCATATCACTGGCACACTCACCCATATTGTGCGATAACACGAAACGAACTGCCCTTCTTTCCACTTTTTCGCTGTCCTCCGCCAATCGTACCTGGTAAGGATCCCACACCGCGCAGCAATATTCCAGCAGAGGACGTACAAGTGTAATGTAGGCTCTCTTTGGTAGGTTTGTCGCATCTTCCAAGTTTCTGCCAACAAAGCGCAGTCTTTGTTTCGCCTTTCCCACAACATTATCTATGTGGTCATTCCAATTTAAGTTGCTCATAATTGTAATTCCTAGGTATTATTCGAATTGACAGCCCTTAAATTTGTCCGATTTATCGTATACCCAAAAGTTAGCGGATTTCTCTTAGTACCCATGTCGATGACCTCGCACTTTTCTTTGTTTGGTGCCAACTGCCACTTCCCACATCATAAAGAAATTCTCTCTAGATCATTTTGCAATTGGAATTGATTGTCTGATGATTTTACTAGACGGTAAATTAGAGCATCATCTGCAAACAATCTAAGGGGGCAGCTCAGATTATCACCTAGATCATTTATGTAAATCAGGAACAGCAGAGGGCCTATGACACTACTTTGCGGAACGTCGTTTATGACTTCTATTCTACTCGATGATTTGCCGTCTATCAGTATGAACTGTGACATCTCTGCGAGGAAATCAAGAATCCAGTCACACAACAGAGACGATACTTCATACGTATCAAATTTGATTAATACTGGATGTATACGTGGACAAGGAAAAAAATTGCCGGATTTTTCCCGGATTTCCCGCTTAAAAATACACTTTCTATCGCGTGAAAACACTTTTTCCGTCTTAAGTGACAGTTTATTTTCCCTCGGAAGTGCAAAACTTATCAATCCTTTGAATGGTTATGGTTTTGGACATGAGCGTAGAATTTCCTGGCACTTTAGAAAACGAAACTCAGGGAAAGAGACACGTTTTGGAAATATCTTTGACGTGCAGCAACATGTACGTTGCATATTTTCGTATTACGACAGCACACATTGGAATTCCACCAAACACCGCATGTTACTTTCCAAATCACTGAAATCGAGATTGCGATGCGCTTTTGTAAGCCAGTCACAGCTCATGTCACGTGATCTTGCCAGCTCATGACAGCGAGTATTCAGAGCATAGGACACGTGATGTAGTCAGCCAATAGCAACATCCCTGTTAAGCAGCGGTAACACACGAGTTAATGGCTTACATTAACATACATAGTGTTGCTACAAGAGAAGCAAAGCTTCCACATATAATATTGGTCACAAAGGTTAATAAGCTGCAAGAGAAGCTAGTCTTTCGATATAATGTTGATTTTTGCGCATGTTACACTTTACGATCCTGTCGGTAGAATACTTATATCCACAGTGATAAGTGGTATCTCTTAGTAAACATAGGCACTACTGATAGGACGTTAGTAAGGAATTCAAAATTGTTAATGAAAAAATTGGAAGAAATAATGTAGTCTGGTGAAATGATCGTACAGATAACGAGTCGCCAATGGAAATCGCGGTGAAACCAGAGAGCACTGAAAGTAGAACAGATGATAACCAGAGCTTAAACTCAATGCAAATAATGAACAATGGTTTGTCGATGGCAGATGATAACTTATAAGTGGCCGTCTTGATCTATACCCAGAAGCACGCTTTAGTTTTTACCGTAATGATTTACATGACTCACGTATCATTCCCAGTCCACAAATAGTGAAACAGAAAATACATGCTGAAAAGGAACAACAAAGGAGAGTAGGAAATCCAGTCTTATTGGCATCTGGGGGTGACAATCTTCTCCTAAAATATCTTGAGCGGATGGATAAGCAGTCTGAACAAATACTGTCTAAGCAGTTGGAACGAATGTCAAGTAAATTTCACCAGAAATCATTGAGTTTAAAAAAAGAATTTTCGAGTTTTGAACAAAAGTTAGACCAGAAGTTTGACAAAAACTTTTCCGAACTTACAGATGATCAGAAGAAAACCACTCACAGGTTAGACGATCTTAAACTAAAACAAAATGGTTTGCAGACAGAACATTGTAGCTGAGCTAAAGTGGAATCGGTGGTGCAAGCTAGCATGTCAGTTTTACCCAATACATACCGTGATTTACCAGATCAAGTACAAAAGATATCGGTGGCTATGGAATTTCTTAAATGAGAACAGAAACGCATCAGTAATGAGATACAAAAATTAAACGACCATGCTGATGTTGAATTATTTCACAGTGATACTTCACTTGCAGAAAAGGTGGCGGAACATCACCGCACTCAACTTGCGCAAGTGGAAGGGATGGTAACGGAAAGAGAGCATAAGGTTGTTTATAAACTCGATGCCGATTTCAACCCCTATCCAACAAATACGTAATGAAATAGGTGTAGGAAGCTTGGGTTCAAATGAACCGTTTGTTGTTAATAACAAAAAGACGAATGGAAAAACAGTAAATAAGCAAAACATAATATTATATGGAATGTAAGCGAAGGAGAGTGAGGGGCATATGGGCAGTTATCAGTACCTTATATACAACAAGGAAACTATCCACATGTAACACCAGTAAATGGATTGCATAAACATAATAATACATTTTGTCTATTGACGATCTTGACAAACGAAAGCCTGTTAAAACACAGACTATTCGAGGTATTCTGTGTGGAAATAAAGAAGGTACACTCCATAGTATTCATTAGATCTTTCCGAGATATTCTACCATCTAGCTGGAATGAACAGCGAAAGATTCGTCACATAGTAGGATGTACACAAGGGACAACTTGCTATGGGCTATGGACAAAGTTGACTTGTGACACCTACAGTCAATATGAACAGGCTTTTCTTGCTAACGCTTGGTCACCTAGAATAAAAAACCGACCTAGACTAGAAGTTTTTGACCCAGAACCATTTAATAACAGACAAGGTGGACTTATAAATTATTTTGTAAACTAATTTAAAAGCAGGTGGAAATGTACAGAAAATGGGATGGACTACATATAACCCTGGTTACCTCGTTTGCAAGGTAATGGTAATAATAAATATAAACATACAATGCACACTCTAATGCGAATCTAAACAACAGCAATGGATATCACAGAAACTCAAATTGTCATACCAACCTTGTCTCAAGTAATAACGCTGGACAAGGGGAAACAACTTCTCATAGTAATCAAAACAACAGCTGGTGTGCAGTTCAAATAGTTGAATTACTTAATAGAAATGGGAGTATTCCAGTGCCATAACCAGAATATGTTAGCACGCCAGATCCTGCATTTAGAGGAGTGCATTCAACTATTCATTTTTTGAGGTATGATGAGAAACACAACTTGAGAGAGGAGCTGCATTCCAATGAAACAAGGAAGCATGAAGAGGCAATAATATATGCAGCTATAGACAATACACCAGTACATATAATTCTGGATACAGTTGAGACTGCAAACTTTTTGTCAAAGAGTTTATTTGACATGACAGCAAAGGACCTGCATGTACCCACTTTGGCCGGCCACAGTGACCGAGTGGTTCGAATCCTGCCTCAGGTATTGATCTGTGTGATGTCCTTACGTTAATTAGGTTTAAGTAGTTCTAAGTTCTAGGGGACTGATGACCTCAGATGCTAAGTCCCATAGTGTTCAGAGCCATTTGAACCATTTTTACCCACTTTCCTCACACAGAACTGCAAAATATTAGTAGCCATAGGAAACAAGACACAAAATGACGAGCTGCAAGCATACTTTCCTATTACCTTCGATAATTCCATGATTAAGTGCAATATTCTAGTGGTTGAGAAATTTATAGTAAATTGTGTTCAAGGAATGGACTTTTTCAGGCAGCTTAAGCTAAACTTCAACATAGGTACTCACAAATGCTGCTTGCAGGTTGATAACGAGATTTTAATCAGTTAATTTGATTATGACAAAGGAAAATTATACTCGAAACAGCAATAAAGTAAATTTTAATCTTATCTATCGTAAAATATTCTCAATAAATGTGCAATGCTGTGAGGAGGTATTGGGTATCCCTGTAACAAATCGTGTTATCAATGAAAAGGTTGGTGAGTCTGGTTAATTACCTTAGGCACAAAGGAAGCAGTTATGCAAATTACTCATACAATATGAACAGATGTTCAGTAAAAAAATAGTTTATATAAGATTACATTTACAAAATGGACATCTTGCCACAACAAACTTTCTGTCACAATTCTTATCCAATCCCTTGAATGAAGAAAGAAGCAATGGATAAGGAAATAGATAGTTGGCAAGTAACATAACCTTCAAATTCTCCATATTGCAGCCTGTTGTTAGCTGTCAATAAGGCAAATGGTAGTATTCGATTAGTACTTTGATTACTTAAAAAATTATACTTACCATAAGGACAAAACCTGAAAACATCAAGGAACAACTCTTGAAATTTCATGGTGTTAAATATTTAACTTCATTGGATCAGTGCTCTTCATACTGGCAAGTGTCATTACATCCAGAAAGTAGGAAATACATCACAATTGTTTGGTTGGCTGCATTTACATTTTTTATGTATTATCTTTTGGACTCAATGATACTGCAGCTGTCTTTATAGCAACATTGGACACTCTTTTGGGTCCAGTACTGTACAAGACAATCACCATGTACATTGACAAAGTGCTGATCACAACAAATTCATGGAGGGAAAATTTAGATTTGCTTGAGGAGATACTGAAATAATTTCTTGACTATGATGTTACTGTTGACTTGCAAAAGTCCAAACTGGATAAAAATAAATTTTTTGGACCACATTATCTCTCCCATAGGTGTTTTACATTATCCTAGAAATACTGTGTCTATCAAATGCTTTTTTACACCACTGAACAGAAAACAAAGACGTTTCTAGGCTTAACTTCATTCTTTAGGAAATTCATATCTAAACAATTGTTAAATAGTTAAGCCCTCCTAAATCTGTAAAGCAAAAATAGTGCATAGTTATGGACTGAAGAATGCCAATGAGACCTCCTAATTTCATTCCTTAGGAAATTAATACCCAAACAATTGTTAAATAGTGATGGCCATCTGAACCTAATAAGAAAAGATTTTTGCTTAAGCACAGGTGCTTCGTTTCAGAGTCTCAATAAGTGTGTGTTTCAAGTTAGGGAAATAGATGGAAAGAGCACAAGTTGTATAATCAGTTTTGTCAGCCAAACACTCTGCAAGCATAAAAGATCATACTCGGTAACTGAATTCAAAGTGATAGCTGTAGTATGGGCCTTTTGGAAGTTTAAATACTAACGTGGGAAAAACACATGAAAGTTGGTTGCGACCACCAAGCTTTGTATTTTCCATTGGCTTGCTAGATGTTACACAATAAAACTGTTACATGGTACTTATTCTTACAAGAACTTAGTTTTGAAATAATATATAAAAAAGGGGGAACAAACCTTACAGCAGATGCACTTTCTAGACTCCCACAATGATTACACAAATTAACAGACCTAAACGAAGAGACTACAAATTTTAGAATCTTAATAATCCTACAGGAAAATGATAGAACCTATTACTTAAAATTGTATCAAGAAATGGGCAATTTGCAATAAAAGGATTCTTATTTGAGGAAAGTAAAGTAGAAACTGAATAATGAGGAAGATGGAATTCTAGGTAAGTGTTTGCGCTATTTCACCAGTAATCGAACTGTTGGTGCACCTTTATACCTGAAAATTATGTAAATGATGTTATTATGTTAACATACCACACACAGGGTCATTATGGAGTAAAGAAGTGCAGTGAGCAGATTGTGTCTCATTGTTACTTTCTAAATTTGTCCCACAAGGTGCAAAGAATAATAAAAGCATGTATCATATGTCAGAAGGTCGAACACTCGAACTGGTCTTGCCTGAGTTAATTACATCATATCATTATAGCGTAACTACAAGAATTAGTGCCACTTGACACAGCTGGACCATTTCCTCAAGGAAGGATGCTGTCAAATATATGATTGCTATATCTATATAATTAAACTTTCCGTATTTAACATGTTATAACACAGAAATTGATTACCATACGAGGATAAAACCTGGTAGCATTAATGTCAAGGACATGGGGAAGAGAAACAATGCAGAATCAATTCAACTAAAATACTTTTAATGTGCTGTTACAGTACATCATACCTTTACATACTGGTATGGATACTGCTACAAAAGGGGCTCAGTATGGCTCCCATCAGCGCACAGATTTTGAAAGTGCAGGATTGCATTCTTCACAACAGAACGACGCATGTCCATAGGTATGCTGGCTACCCTTCTTCACATGTTGCGCTTCAGGTCAACATGTACGTGAATGTTCCCCTGGTAAACCCTGTCCTTCAGGTAGACCCACAACCAGAAATCAAAGGGAGTGAGTTCAGGTGATTGTGCTGGGCAATAATTTGTAAACGATCGGCCGATAATTAGATCATTTCCAAATGTGTTTCGGAGAATCAGGTGAACTTCAGGAGCAGTGTGCGGTGGGGCTCCATCTTGCATGAAAACTATTGAGTTCCTTGCGTCTCTCTCCATAAGATGGTCCAGGGCTGGCTCTCATCCACTTCAGTCCTTGCAAGAAAGTGCAGAGCAAAGTAAACACGTCGTTGTGCATCCTGTGATGCAACTGCTTTATCATATGGATCTTGTAGGGATACCATTTGAGAATGGTTTGAAGCACCTTCCACACATTGGACCACAGGGTGTTCAACCACCGTGACACAGCACATGCACTGCCTGATAGTCGATAATTGTGTGCAGCATTGTCTTCCATAACAACAGCCTATCGTTGGCCTCTTCCCAGAGTGATGCACAGTTCTCCAGTTGATTCGAACTTCTTCATCATGCTTTGCACAGCAGGTGGAGAAAGAGGACACTTCCATAATCTTTCCAGCCAGTAATATTATCGAAGTGCATCTGCAGCATTACTTATATTGAGAACCTTTCCTGATAATGGAAATTCAACAACCAGCATCCTATTTCTTAGCATATTCCAAATTGGGAAAGATCGAAGGACTGTATCCACACAAACACATGAAGAAATTTTTTCAGTGAGCAAGTGAAGACATGAGGCCTGGGATAGAAGAGGGGAGAGTGTAAATATGTAAATAGTTAATAATAAGTTTAAATGCCGTTAGTAATAAGGTTAACTTATGAGCATTGTCCAGAAGGAAGGCATGTGGATAAAGCACCGTCGTAGGTGCCACTGAGCGAGGTGGTGCATTGGTTAGCAGACTGGACTCAATTCAGGAGGACGACATTTCAAACTCGTTTCAGGGAAACGCCAGGCTGGTTCATTTGAAAGGGCAAGGCCGATTTTCCTCCCCATTCTTCCCCAATCCGAGCTTGTGCTCCGTCTCTAAGACCACATCATTTGACATTAATCTCCTCCTCCTCTGTGAAGCTGCCAGAGGAGCCTTGTGTCGGGAATAAGCTAAAATCATCGTAACTGAAACTGTTTTGCATCACTACTAGAGAACATACCCCAAAATTAGGTATATAGTCATAGCTTTGTATGACCTTGCATTAACTGGAGGGGGGGAGCGAGTGCTAAATAAAAGACAAGTCTATCAAAACCACTGCTATGTTAGGATATGGTGAGAGTGAGAAATATTTTACGCGAGGCAATCAGTGCACATAAATTGTATGGCATATTTTTAGGCTATGATACAGCAGATATCGTTACGTTAAGTTACGAGGTATTTACAGGTATCTGTGAAGATACAGAGGTGGGGGAGCGAGTGCTAAATAAAAGACAAGTCTATCAAAACCACTGCTATGTTAGGATATGGTGAGAGTGAGAAATATTTTACGCGAGGCAATCAGTGCACATAAATTGTATGGCATATTTTTAGGCTATGATACAGCAGATATCGTTTCGTTAAGTTACAAGGTATTTACAGGTATCTGTGAAGATACACAGTAGTAGGCAACAATGATATACAAATATATACAGCTATGTACAAGCAACAACCTACAAATTAACTATATCTAGATATACACAACCTTTACACTACCTCAAAGATAACAACGACACTAAAACTAGGGCAAATAATACACCTACAACTAAAATCTAATATACTATATGATATTTTAAAAAACCTACTGAGAAGAGGATCTGCATTTAAGGAAAAGAGGTAATACATGTATAGATTAGTAAATATATCAGAGGCCAAAGTTACGCTCAACTGACAGCAGGCAAGAAGTATCCAAAAGGATACAAATATAAACACGTTATTTTGTTGGTATATATTCTTTGACTAGGAACTTTTTGTATGAATAAGTATGAATGTATGAACAACTGGTTGACCTGTGGGAAACCAAACTGTAACTAGTTAATTAAGTACATTTTTTAAGAACATTATGTAAATGATGCTTTCCACATTCCACTTTCGATGAAGGAGTATATGATTAAGGCAGAGATACCGGTGGTGTGCAATGCTTGTAATGTAATTATAAGTAATTTGTGTGAAAGTGTTTTATGAATGGGGAAATAGTGATAAGGAAGCCATAGTAGATCAGGATATTCACTTGTCAAAGGAAACACAAAAATGACTGCTAATAAAAGCAGAAAGAATATTTTACCTTTGCCTTGAAGTCACACAAAACGCTGTGCCAGTTGCTAAGATACTCCTCTCTACATGTATCTTATGCAATATTATGACAAGAAGTTATAAGATGAATCGAATACATGTAGCTGTCTTAGTTTGTCTTAGCTACATTTGTGGAAAACACAGAACACATGAAGAATTACATGAATCGGTACTGATTTGGATATTATACTAGACAAATCAGTACATAAACGACAAATAATTAGTTGTAGAAGGAAAACACATTGGCATACCAGGACTCGTCCCGAAAAAAAGCCCTCAGTGCTGACATACACCTACGAAAAATTCAAGAAAACGCTTATATCACATGTTATAGTGCATCTCCCAAGAACACTTAATAACAAAATGTACTATTAAATAGCTACATGGGTGCAGTGAGACACTGGAGAGCCTGCATGAGCGAAGTATTGACAATCAATTAAGCCATGGTTGAAGATATGAGGTAACTTCATGTTGAAATAGTTTTATTCTCCTTTGTGAATAGTAGTTCTTTCTATTCTTTCTAATCTCTGTAGTACATAGTTTCTTATACTGGGCTTTGTAGAAAGTTGGTTGCTCCATAGTTAAATATGATGAATGAAAATGGGTCTGATAATTTTTTTATAGGGTACAGAACTTTGAGATCGTGCCCATATGTCACCATCAGAATGGGGAAACATGTCCTTGACTGTAAGGTAGAAATGTAGAATTTTAATACTATTTTCGCTTTTATTTTCTTAAACGAAAGCCTATATGTACTTGTGTTGGAAATATCATTTTGACGTAATTATTGTATTGTATATAATACATTGTGATGAACTTGTGGGGATTTAATGTTCAACAATCAAAAAAATGTGAGTGATGCTGACAAGGCACCAAGCTATATAAATTGTTCATAGTTACGATTCACATCGTTGAGGTAACCAACACTGAGAGCAGAGTGACCGCACTCAACAATGAGAGTTGGAAAGCAGAGTGAACAACAATAATTCAAAAAGCGCACTCGAGAACAAAAATAAAGAGACTTGTAAGAATGAAACGTTATATTAAAGACACTGTGTAAACCTTACAATATCAGTGTTTAAACTGGGAAACGCCCAGAAATGTCAATGGGTAGTAAATATAATTGTATGTTTAGACTTAACTTTCTTACTACCTGTTTTTTTCTAGATTCTTCTTTTACCTTGTTTCCAGTATGTAGTTTAGTTATAAGAAAAATTTTAACAGACATGTACTTGAAAAGAAAAAATCTCTAATAAAAGATTTTCCTATCCCTGGACCAAATGATAAAAAATTTTTAGATATAATTTTTAAAATATGTAAAAAAACAATAAATGTAACTTACTGTCAAAATCTCTGTGAAGTATATGGATATAACAGACACAGCTGCTGTCTGCTGTAATCTATAAGAACGCTAGTATTTCTTACAGGAGAGAAGCGGCAAACATATTGTATCTTTTAAATGTGTGACATGTGCTGAAGGCTAAAGCTGAAATTTATGGAATTCATCCTAATGAGTGTTAAGGGATCCCAAATGAGAAAGAGAACCAAATGAGAATATTTAACTTTTACTTTTATAAAACACAAAATTTGCTGTGCCTTGAATATAAACGTTCCATGTCGAAGAATGACTATTGCAAGACAATATATTACATTGTAGGTTGTTACACATCAAAGACATATTATTACATGAAGTATGGTGGACTCTATATTGCATTATTTGAGCTTTTTTTCCATGAGCACTGGTTAAGTTGCTACACCATAAGGCATTTCTGAATAATACACTAAATTCATTTTGTCACAGAGGGGATAAATGAGTCAACTGTAATGTATTGCAGCTCCACACAAAGCAAGAATACAGTTGCAAATGAAAGCAAATTACGATTAGTCCTTCTCATTATTCAATGCTGAGAAGAAAAGTTCATCACTTTAAAAACTACACAGCACAGTCAAAAAAGAAAAGCTACAGCACTGCAAGAAGTTGGGAGGATTTCTCTCATGTGCAGGAATAAAAACACTGTGTAAGAGCTTGTTAAAAAATATGAGAAACTTCATGCACCTTTAATGAAATATGTGGATTCCAAAATTGACTCAGGAATAATAATTTTTGTGGCATACATTTAACTTTCTGAGATCAGTCACACTGTTGTATCATTACCTGTACTGATAATACAATAAATTACTATTTTATTATGCATATCCTGTTTGGTTATTATACTTACCTTACTTCTGCTACAAATAATGCATCTACAGGGTGTGAGGGGTATAACTGCAGATATTACTCCTGTTGATTGAGGCCAATGTACTGAACAACATTACATCAGTATTTACTTCATTTGCAGACCAATAATTATAGCTATTGTGAGTAGTATGTTTTTAAGTTGGATAGTACCTCCGAGTATGTGTGGCACAAGCAAGCCATTTACGTTTATTTTTCATGTGGGCAAGTGAGGTACAGAGATCTCGACAAGTGGGCACAAAATGGATACCCTATACTGACAAGCGTAGTCCACATGTGCGACGGAATTATGACCATGCAGAAAACATTAGGTTGTATATCGTGTGATGTGCTTGTGAAAAGATTGTTAGATGCAGGGAAAAAACAACTAACACATTGAAGTAGGTCATATTAAGGTACCAATTTTCACAATATCTCAACTCACATCCATAACAACCTCTATGTATCTATAATGACAACATCCATACAAAGAAATTTGTGTAGGGGTAATAAATAAATAAATAATGCATGCCATAATCCCAGAATGTATGTTGCAAGAGGACTTAATTAAAAAGAAATGACTAATATTAATGAATAGATCTAACAATTTTACTAGCTGTGTGACTGGTTATGAAGTCTCTCATAACCGGTTGGCCCTGACTAGTATTAGCATGCAATCTGACTGCATAAAATAAAAATAAAGAATGACAAGGAATTTCCATTAACACAATTGATTAATTAATTCCCCTGCAACTACAAAAGCTACAAAACAACAAAGCACAAGTGTAACTGTTCTGTGTGTGGTCGTGTGACTCAACCTACATGTATCTGTCTCAGTTCTTTCTCAATAGGACAAAATATTTTGAACACCATTTGCAATGAACTAATTGAAAAAGTTCCATGTGAAACTGAAAGCCATACAAAAGAAACAAAAGAAGGACTATATAAATACAACTATTCTAAGAGACCCCTTGACTAAACAAAAGACTTCTGAAGAGATTAATAAGGAATTAGTTAGGATAAAGAATAATCAAACAGAAGACATTGATGGCAAATGGGAACTTATAAAAGACACATTAAATAATGCATGTAAAAACACAATGGCGACCAAACACGACAACATGAAAAAGAAGTGGATGACAGAGAAGATATTACAATTGATGGAACAAAGAAGAATACTTAAAAATAGAGATGAAAGTGAGTATAAAAGATTACATGCAGAAATACGAAAAGAAACACGGCGAGCAAAAGAAGAATGGTACAAGGAACAATGCTCTGAAATTGAGAGCTATGAAACAAGAGGTGATAGTTTCAACTTACACAAAAAGTTAAAGATTTAGCTGGACTTAATAAAAAGAAAAGTACAAGTTTATTGTTAGATAAAAATGACAAAATAATTCCTGATGTTAAAGGTAAACTGGACAGGTGGACAGAATATGTCAAAGAACTATTTGAAGATACAAGAAAGATCAAAAATTTTATGATAACATGATCGGAGAACGAGGACCAAGCATATCGAAAGAAGAAATATTACATGTTATCAACAAATCAAAGACAGGAAAAGCCCCTGGACCGGATAAGATACCAAATGACATCCTGAAACTCATAGGAATAGACCATATAGATATATTTGTACAATTGTTTAATGATATTTATAATTCGGGAATTATTCCTAGGGATTGGTTGACATCTACCTTTGTTACATTACCCAAAAAGGCTAATGCCAAAACTTGTAATGATCACCGTACAATAAGCTTAATGAGTCACACCTTAAAGATATTTCTAAAAGTTATACACCAACGAATATACAAAAAAGTAGAAGAAGGTATAAGTGAAACACAATTCGATTTTAGAAGTTCCCTCGGTACAAGAGAAGCATTGTTTGCTTTTAACATATTAGCGCAACGATGTATGGAGGTTAACCAGCCACTATATGTGTGCTTCCTGGATTATAATAAAGCATTTGACAAAGTTCGTCATGATCATCTCATAGAATTGTTAGAAAAGAAAACACTTGATAAGAAAGACATCCGCATTATATATAAGCTCTACTACAATCAAACCGCAACTGTGAAGGTAGAAAATGAGTTATCGAATGATATAGAAATAAAGAGGGGTGTGAGACAAGGTTGTGTTCTCTCACCCATATTGTTTAATATGTATTCAGAAGACATAATCCAGGCAGCTCTATCAGATGAAATAGCTGGCATTAAAGTGAATGGGCTAAACATTAACAATGTTAGGTTTGCTGATGACACTGCACTACTAGCTGGAAACCTCAAAGATCTACAATTACTTCTTGACAAAGTCGCAGAAAAAAGTGAAGAATTTGGCTTGACTCTTAACGTAAGCAAGACTAAGTTCATGGTGATATCTAAAACACACCAACAAGAAAATCTTACAATCAATAGGGAAAGAGTCGATCAAGTACGTAAATTTAAATATCTCGGAACAATTGTAAATGAGGAGATTGAAAGCTCAGAAGAAATTAAATCGAGAATAGGACAGGCCAGAAGTATCTTTAATAAGATGAAAAATGCATTCTGTTCGAGAGACATTTGTTTAAACACAAAAATGAGGTTGCTAAGATGCTATGTATTCTCAAAATTATTATACGGAATGGAAGCGTGGACATTGAAAAAGAAGGATATGAACAGTTTAGAAGCTTTTGAAATGTGGGCATATAGAAGAATACTTAGAATTAATTGGGTGTCGAGGATTACTAATCAAGATGTCCTAAGAAGAATGGGAAAGGAAAAAGAATTAATTAAAACTATTAAAGTAAGGAAGCTACAATATTTAGGCCATGTTATTAGGGGAGTAAATTACAAAATATTGCAAATAATACTAGAAGGGAAAATTTGTGGGAAGAGAACGAGGGGTAGAAGACGGACATCCTGGATTGACAATTTAAAAAATTGGTACAACTGTTCAACGTCAGAACTCCTTAGATCAGCCAAATCAAGATCAGAAATTGCCATGATGACAGCCAACCTTCTTAGAGGAGACGGCACATGAAGAAGAAGAATTGAAAAACCAGAAATACTATAATTACATATAGAAACCAGAATTACAAGTCTAATAAATGAACACGAGCCAGATGCTTTGTTGACTGTACCTGTGAGCAAGAGGGATTGTTATTAAAGAAAACTGTAATACCTTTTTACCTCATTATGTATTGACAAAAATATTCCATTACACCAGCATCATAAATCAAAAGCCCATCTCCTTTCTCAAATATATTCTGACAATTGCATCTTCTTCCATCTATACATTACACCAACCAAACAGTACAACATTTCATTCAACACTCAGATTGTCTACTTTCTCGCCCAACAGAACAACGACTGCTCTCAACATCCTCTGAACTACTACTGCCCCAGTGGAGGCGGTGGAATAATAATCTTTGCGCAATCTCTGGCGCTGTGAGTCAGTGTAGCCACCTTTCATATGTCCCTCCTCCACAGGCTAGAATTTGGTGCTAATTTTGCCAGCATTGGTGGTGAAAATACCACCAAATTCGTCCAAGAAACACAGACAAAAATAAAAGATGATATTAATAAGTAAATATCACTTAACTAAATAAATTTTGGCTATGCACTGACCCTTCAATAACTTAATATATAAAAATACAGTAAAGGATACAAATGCTTACATACATATGATTTTACATTATAGTTTACGCAAGCATCACTTCTCAGAGCAGTTAAACAGTTCAATCAATGGCACCATCAATGACGAATAGGTGCAGATAAGAGTCTCATAACATTTCATAAACAGTAAATACACAATAAATCAGTTTACACGATATTCACATAAAATCTTTTCAATAGTTCAATAAACAAGTAGCACTCTTCAGAGTAGTTGACAGTTCCAACAGTAGCATCCAGCAATGGTCAACAGGTGCAAATAGCGGTCCCATAACATTTCACCAGCAGTATTTGAACAGCTCCAACAGTGGCACCCAGCAATGGCGAGCAGGTGCATGCAGGAATGAGTAACATGACATCAGTAGTTGCAGTGGCACCCAGCAATGGCGAGCAGGTGCAGGCAGCAACAAGTGACATCTCATCAGTGGTTGAGCAATTCTAACAGTGGCACCAAGCAATTTTGAACAGGTGCAGACAGCAAAAAGTTACATCATCTCAGTAGTAGCAGTTCCAACAGTGGCACCCAGCAATGGCGAATAGGTGCAGGCAGGAATGAGTTACATCACATCAGTGGTTGCAGTTCCAACAGTGGCACCCAGCAATGTTGAACAAGTGCAGCTAACAGTCTGTAATATTCACCAGCAATAATTAAACAGTCCATCACATTTCATCAGCAGAAATTAAACAGTTCATCACATTTCATCAGCAGAATGTATATACAATTGCTTTTACAAAATTATTATCAATGCTCTTACACTAAACATACAAATTCTAATAAACGCGCAAATGGTATCAGATAATTAGCATATTAACTATTACAAATGCACAAATAATATTTAAGGATGTCAGTGCAAGCCACAACAAATAAGTAAAATAATATTTAGGAGGTAGGTCTGTACCAATTATTTGGGATTAGGAACAGAAAACACACTAAACACACTCACTCATCTTTCATCTACATACTAAGTGCTATTGTGTAATTGAATAATGTTAACTGTGTAAATGCAATACTGTCAAAATTTGATGTGTACCATGTGTATCAATTAGTAGTGGCAGCAGTGTATAATAGTCAATAGTAGTTAGTCAACGTCATGTCAAGACCAATGTTTGCCAAGTCACATCAAAATATACGGTTGCCGAACAGCTGTTAGTTTGCCAACATACGCAAATTCTTACTGCTTATTGATTTAACAGTGTGTGTGTGTATGTGTGTGTGTGTGTGTGTGTGTGTGTGTGTGTGTGTGTAGACAATCTTCCTTCCACTGGAGTGTATGAGTCTGCCATCTTCATCCTTCTTGTTCTACACACACACACACACACACACACACACACACACACACACACACACACACACACACACACACACACACACACACACATATATATATATATATATATATATATATATATGCTCCTCTCTTACCTTACCTCTTATCCACCAAAACTCCAATAATCATCAGCATCACACAATCTCAATACTTAAATAATACATCTTCAATACATCGATACATATAAACCTTATCACCAACCTCATTTCACTTCCATAACAACTCTTTCCTCTAGTTAGGCCGGCCAGGGTGGCCGAGCGGTTCTCGGCGCTACAGTCTGGAATCGCGCGACCACTACGGTCGCAGGTTCGAATCCTGGCTCAGGCATGGATGTGTGTGATGTCCTTAGGTGAGTTCAGTTCAAGTAGTTCTAAGTTCTAGGGGATTGATCACCTACGAAGTTAAGTGCCATAGTGCTCAGAACCATTTTTGAACCTCTAGTCAGTCTCCTCGAACAAGTTCAGATAAAATCCTAGTGCAAACTTCAATTCATCATCCCATACAATCCGAAGACACAATGTCCACACACAACCTCTGTGTAATCCACCTGAGCAAAATCTTCTACTCATTATGAATTACAAAATATATTTTGGTTCCCTTGTCCATCATAAAGTAAAAGAAATGCATACATGACCTCTAAAAGCCTTCAGTTTGAATAACTTTTAGTAAATAGGTGTGAGTATACAGTGTTAATGATCACATAAGAATTTGAACGAATAAATTGTAATATTTCACAGTGTGTACACCACTTCAATAATCATGGCAAAACAGAATCAAACATGTGGAATATTTCTTTGTGTCGATTGTCACTTGTTATTTCAATTGCTCACGAAAAATGCAGTGTAATAAATGTCAATAGTCTAAAGCTAGTGTTGGTATTTCATGTCATCAGCTTCCTTTCTACAATAATGAATTTCTACAGCTTCCATAAAACCTCCAGTTCTTGTGACTTCAATGAAGTTTAAGTACCGATGTAGTTCATAGATTTATAGCAGTTCATTTTCTTATCTTAAAATGTAAAGCACTGAGCGTAAGCAAAACATGCAATAGCGAGTAAACATACCAGTAGAGAACAGAATGTCAAAAAGTGGATGCAGCACAATCCCTACGAGCCTCCACCAAGCGAACAATCTATAATTAATACCATAGTGTAACCTAAACTCTATGTTCGTACACAGTGTATAAGCATTTATATACACTAAATTAAAGAGTAGTTATGACAACAAAACAGAAATGAGTAAATATGCAATCCATATGCAAAGCACCAAGTATATATCTTATATAATAAATAAGTCATTAGCATCATATTAGCATAAGCAAATGAATGTTCGTACGTAATCTTAATAAGTAAACATGTAGGTGCAAGCAGATACATGACAAAGTATAACTTATATACATAGCCATATCAGCACAACTAATTAGGTGACAAATATAATTTAAGTAAATAGGCACAGCAGGCACATAATGAAAAATATGACATCACTGAATAAGCATAGCAGCCAAGCAATGCATAATATACACAAGTAACAACACTGTTCATTAATAAAACATTGTCAAAATCAACAAATGTACGGAAGCATCACGCTTCACAAATAAATTTATAGAGCATAAAATTTAACACAAAGTATAAATCACGTAATCACGAGCTGCAAATTACGTATAATGTACATACCTAAGAAAAAATATGTTACCTGAAAAATAAACTCAATTAATAGTTACCTTTTTAGTTTATTACTTTTTTCCTCAAAATTACATTGTTCCTGAAATTTTCTCGATAGCAAGTCTTCTTAATGTCGGACACGCATAGAATTTACCTGTAGTTCTTAAAGATTTTATACAACTATATCCTGGAAAAACTAAACATTAATAACATGATAAGTTATCTAGTCACTATAGCTTTATACTGAATTTAATCAGAGAAATTAGACTGTGTATTTGTTTACGACTGTCAGTGCATTTGCACTGAGGACTCGATCAGCCGTAAGTAGGCGTGACGTAGGAAGTAATTGTTTGCGGTCAATGGTTCCGTTGTGTGGCGTGTCGACTGATTGTCGCTTTGTGTATGTGCTGCCGCTAGAACACAGTGCGGTATCCCTGTGTTCTCTGCGTGTTTACATGTAATTGTTAATTTTCTCAAAAGTACGCCATTCCACGAAAATTTTAACGTTTGATATATGATGTATTCCCTAAGAGCGCCGTGATTTAAGAGTTTCTAGTTCAACAGTGTCATCATGAATAATTTTGCGAACTCTATATGGACCGTTATAAAGCAGAAAAAATTTGCGACACAAACCTTTTCCTTTGTGAAACAAACAATGAGACTTAATTAACACCTTTTGACCAACTGACAAAGTTTTTAAACGACCAGGACGTTTAGATGATTTCTCTCTTCTAGCAGCCGCAGATGCAATATTTTGTAGAGCCAGTTTGACAACTTCAGAATGCCGCAGTTTCCATGTAGGTGGAAAAGGAACGATTTCAGAAGTATGATTTGACGGTGCTTTATTTTTTAATATTAATGTAGGCGGTAGAGAAGTTGAAACATTAGGGACTTCGTTCAGAATGTTTTGAAAAATATGAAGATACTGATCCCACGTTCTGTGATTATGAAGACAATAAAGACGACACAATTTATTAATTTCCTTCATCCATCTCTCTGATGCGTTAGATTCAGGGTGAAAACGTGAAATGAAAATTGGTTTAATCTTACGACGCCGTAGAGTACAAAGCCAAATTTTAGAGCGAAACTGTGATCCATTATCAGATATAAGTTTATCAACATGACGCACTTCGTTAACAAAATGTTTTATGGAAGCTTTAGATACTGAACTAGCTGTTGCTTTACGTAAAGATGTAAAACACATATATTTTGACGTCAATTCCACTACTACCATAATGTATGCAAAACCATTAGTAGAACGAACCACTCGACCGAACAAATTGACTGCAGCCATCTCCTTTAATCTAGCTGGAATGATAGGAAACAACGGTGCTCTGTGAGAAATAGTTGGCGGCTTAGCCTTTTGACATAATTTGCATTTACCAAGAAGAAATCGAATACGTTTTTCCATATTACTGAAGTAGCAATTTTCTCGTAATTTATGAAAACATTTTCTGGGACCAAAGTGTGCGTAGCTGAAATATGTATACCAAATCGATTTATGAACCCACTCATCAGGAATGCAAACTAACCAAACAGAGTTGTCAACCGATTTTCGTTTAAAAAGAATATCATTACTAACTAAATAATACTGTCTAATCGCTACGCTTTCCTTTCCCCTCCACTTCTCCTTAATGTCCCTCCAGGTTGGATCCATATTTTTCTCCTTAACGATGTCCTGGAGCAAAGACGAAATGAAATTTTCAAACGCAACACCTTGAATATACATCAAACAATAATTGTTTTCTTAGCAGCCTTCCTCAGCACTTTGTTTCAAACCCATAGGAGAACGTGATAAAGCATCAGTAATAATATTAGAAGAACCCTGAATGTAAACAATACTAAAATCAAATACCTGTAGATACAGTGCCCATCGTGATAATCTTACATGTGTTAATTTTGAAGACATAAGAAATTCCAGAGCTCGATGATCGGTGTGAACCTTAGTATGTCTGCCATACAAAAAGATACGAAATTTTGTGAAAGCCCATACAACAGCCAAAGCCTCAAGTTCAGTAATCGAATAATTCTTTCCTGATTTAGAGAGAACATGACTTCCAAATGCAATAGTTTTCTGTACTACAACGCCCATTTCTTCTATCTCTTGAAGTAAGTGTGCACCTAGGCCTTTGTATGATGAGTCCGTTGCCAAACAGAAATCTTTAGATAAATCCAGGTGTGAAAGAAGTGGAGCAGCAAACTAAAGCATCATGAACTTGTTCAAATTCTAATTGAGTTTCCTCATCACAACACCAGTTAGAATTCTTTCCAAAAAATTCACATAAACGAGGTGTGGCCAAATTGTCCAATCTAATAAAGCGTCTAAGAAAATTACAGACACCAAGGAAACTACGAACGTCACGTTTAGTAGTAGGAACAGCATAATTACGAATAGCGTCTAGTTTCTCTGGATCAGGAAGAATACCTTCTGTAGAAATAATATGACCAAGAAATTTCACGTGAGGACGACCAAATTCAGATTTTTCCAAGTTCACTGTAATGCCAACTCTTGCAAAAATACGTAATAATGAATCCAAAATTCTTTTATGCTCACTCTTAGAACGCTTAGCAATAAGAATATCGTCACCATATGAAGTAATATTGTTACGAAGATAAACAGGTAAAATTTCATTTAAACCACCAATGAATGCTGCTGAAGATACAGTAAGTCCAAATGGTAATTTCCGAAATTGATTACAGTCACCAAAGGATAAAAAAGCAGTGTATTTTCTACAATCAGGGTGGAGTTCAATTTGCCAAAACCTTGTGCGGAGATCAATTGTGGATAAAACTTTAATTCAATGGAAATGTTGAAGAAGTTCATCTAAATTTTGTGGACGGTCAGCTTCAGGAATGATGATGGTATTTATCTGTCTGGAATCCAGAACCAAACGAATTGACCCAGCCTTTTTAAGAACGACATGTAATGGGCTGGTATAAGGACTGACTGCTGGCTCAATAGTGCCTTGTTCTAACATGGATTGAAGTTCATTCTTAACCTCATCTCTATAAGCCAAAGGAATAGTGTACGTTTTTCCCCAAAATGGTGTGTGTTCTTTTACTTTAAATAAATATTGTAAGCGTTGTATAGTTCCTGTGGATGACTAAATATTCTAGCATCTCAAATCAAAATGTGCTGTAATTCTTCTCTTGCAACGTCATCTGTTACTTCAGCTTTGTTAACCTATCCATTAATTAATTCTTCACTATTAATCATATCATCCATCACGTCTCTGTATCTATTGTTGTTGTCATGAATGAACTCATTGTTGTCATAATACTCAGTGGAAACATCAGAAGTAAGAAACCTTAAGCAATCTGTGTCTGATTCAGATTTCGTTACACACTCGAAAAATTTCAAACATCTCAGCATTCCGGCAACAGTCAAGTTCACACTTTCTTCCTTAAAGTTTAAAATTGCTTTATATGTGTTAAGAAACTCCATACCTAATATAATTTGTGTACTGATTAATGGAACAATAATAAAAGTAGCAGATAATTCATATCCTTGACAAATGAAATTTAAGTTGGTCTGTTGTTTGACTTCCACACTTTTTCCAGAAATAGCTCCTCGAATTGTGGTTTTAGAAACAGGTGACACAGGACAAGCAATAGTTCTTACACATATACGAAAAACTGATTCACTGATAACATTCAATGGGCTCTCAGAATCTAAAACCGCAGTGAACTTATTCTTACTCACACATACTTCAATAACAGGATGTAAAAATGTGTCTACATTATTTTCCTTTTCGTCTAGCAAAATATCTCTCATGTCTTCCAAACGTAAGTGATCTAAAGTCGTAATGTTATTACTTTATGAACCGTCTGTATTGCTGCCAGAAGCAGTAGCTACAAGTCATTGTCGATTCTTTGCGTCTTTGATTATTCGCGTCCTTTCGCGGATCGATTTCTACGGTTTGCACTTGTCTCTCTGAATTTCTGTCACGTGGAGGAATCCAATTAGGTCCTTCCTGTCTGTTAGATGTAAATTCTTGGTTGTGTCTGTTATTAAAATTTCTATTTTCATGGCTATCTGCATGACTACTTCTTGTGTAATTTCGACTGTCACTTCTGAAATTATTGGTGGGTCTACTACCATGGTTATATCTGTAGTAAGAATTTCTATTATTGTATGAATAATTTCTGTCTTGATGATACCGATTACTGTTTCCGTATGACTGATCCGGTAAGAATTTCTGTTATTATAATTGTCTGTGTAATTTCTGTTACAACGTCTGTTATTGTCATAACGCTGGTATCTATTGTCCTGTCTGTTTCGTCTGTCATTTCCAAAATTACCGTTATAGCGTCCGTTGCGATCATTATCCCCTCTCTCTGAAAATCGATAGTTTGTACCGTTACTGAAAAAATTACAAGAAGTTCCGTCGTCGTTGTCATACTCAAGTTCTTGTAGCAAAGTCTTAAAAGTTTCAGTGTCGTCTTTATATCTTCTGGCTAAAGCAATGTGTCTTATCGATTGTGTCAGCTTAGTTAAACAAATACGAATTAATTCAATCGGGCTATAAGGGTTGGAAAGGAATTGATTCTTTCGAATCATGTCTTCAAAGTATTCTGCCAGCGTGCAGGACTCAGACTGTTCAAAATTACGCTGCATAATAAGACTATGTTTGTCTCTGTCTTGGCGTCTTTTCCGACCAATATGCCGATAGAAATGCATGATAAAAATCATTTAAATTATTACAGTCTCTAATAAGTGCGCGTATGCGCCTCGCCGGTTCGTTTTCTAAATATCAACACATAAATTCCAGTTTGTGACTTAGTGGCCAATTTGCCGGAAGTGCATACATAAATTGATCTAACCATGAACATGGATGTGTGTCATTCTTAGAATTGCGAAAGATCTCAAATTTCCGAACAGTTAAAAAGTGTTTGTAGTCAAAGTTCTCGCCTCGTGGCGACAAAGACCTACCGCGTCTTGATGCATCTCGTAAATGCAATAAATTATTTTCTTCAAACCCCCTGCTGTCGGTGATTCTAAATTTCTTCTACTGTCTTTTCCTGCGATTTCGCTTTCAATTTGATTAACTTGCTTTCGTAAAGCCTCAAATTCTCTTTTAACGCGTTCATTAAATTTTCCCTGATTTTCAACATGTTTATTTATATTCTGGTGCTCTTCTGTTTCTGCGAATGGCAATGGAGCTGTATCATCTGAATCTCTGTCCCCATATAAACTAAGACTTGTCAATTTATCTGAAATATCCTCAACTTTTTGCATTAAGCCACCTATTTGTTCTTTCTGTTTATTTACATCTTCCGTAAATGTCGCGACTCAGGTTTCAGTATTGACACATTTAGTACTTAACTGTTCATATTTCTGTGTTAGGTTATTTATCTGCCATTTGGTATGGATTCCTGGATTCTTCTAAATATTTCTTCCTTATCGTGTGCACATTGTAAATTTAACTCTGATAATTTTTGTATTATCACGCGATCTCTTTCTTCCTGTTCTCTATCCTGTTCCTTTTGTCTATTTTCTATTGAAGTTAATCTATTATTGTGAGCATTGAAAATCGGTTGTACTTCTTCTCTAATTTCTTTCTTTAATTCATCTTTCATGTTTTCAAAACATGTCCCTATTCGTGAGTCTAACTGTGTTGCCATTATTCCAATCTCTATTCTAAATTCAGATCCCATCTCAGTTTTAATTGTTCCTATTTGTGAGTCTAACCGTGTTCCCAAATTTAATATGGCACTCATCAACTGCTCCATATTAACTGGTTCGAAACTCTTTTCGCTCCTAACACTTTCCGTAAAACTAACTTCCTTCGTCATAGCTGTAAAGCTATTTGTGTTCGATACTATTCCAGAATCTTCTATCGTTAATCTCGTATTCTGACAATTTTCCGATTCTGAAAAAATGTGCACTGGTTCCGGACTATTTTCCCAGCTTATTAAATTGTTTTCTACTTCACTATTCACCATACTGTTCTCCTGTGTTAGCGAGTTTGCCATGTTAACAATTTCGTTATTCTGACTATCTATCATTCTTGCCTTTTTCATCGATCGCATAATCATTTACAAAACATACAAAACTCGTCACTATACGAAAATTACACACAACATAACACTTTATCACCAACGATACCATTCACACGAAATGCTTCCCGACAAACACTATTAACAAAGAATTAAAACCTTCACAATTGCACAAAATTGTCAAATCCGTATATGACACATCAAAAATTAAATTCTGCAAAAATACCATTAGAAGGCTGTCAAGACAACTACAATTGTTCAATTACAAAATCTACACATGCAATATAGACTACAGTTACTAAAATACAAATTACTACAACAATACTACTGTCTACTATTTTTACTATCAAAAGAATTCCAAGGGACGATCCAAAGCAGCGGTCGCCACGTGCAAGGGGGCTTAATTAAAAAGAACAGACTAATATTAATGAATAAATGCAATAATTTTACTAGCTGTGTGACCGGTTATGAAGTCTCGTAACTGATTGGCTCTGACTAGTATTAGCACGCAATCTGTCTGCATAAATTAAAAATAAAGAATGACAAGGAACTTCCATGAACACAATTGATTAATTAAGTCCCCTGCAACTACAAAAGCTACAAAACAACAAAGCACAAGTGTAACTGTTCTGTGTGTGCTCGTGTGACTCAAACTACATGTATCTGTCTTAGTTCTTTTTCAATATGACAAAATATTTTGAACACCATTTACAATGAACTAATTGAAAAACCAGAAATACTATAATTACATATAGAAACCAGAATTACAAGTCTGATAAATGAACACAAGCCAGATGCTTTGTTGACTGTACCTGTGAGCAAGAGGGATTGTTATTAAAGAAAACTGTAATATCTTTTTACCTCATTATATATTGACAAAAATATACCATTACACTAGCGTCATAAGTCAAAAGCGCATCTCCTTTCTCAAATATATTCTGAGAATTGCATCTTCTTCCGTCTATACATTACACCAACCGAACAGTACAACATTTCATTCAACACTCAGATCGTCCACTCTCTCGCCCAACAGAACAACGACTGCTCTTGACGTCCTCTGAACTACTACTGCCCCAGTGGAGGCGGTGGAATAATAATCTTTGGTGCAATCTCTGGCGTTGTGAGTCAGTGTAGCCATGTTCGTCAAAATATTCTTCTAATAGCTAGGCAGAAAAGTGCTGTCATCAGCATCAGCACTTTCTCAACTTGTGTGTCATTATATCACTGGCATAAAAAATACTATTTTATAACTTTCTAATCATGTCTATCTGAGCCAAAGCTTCTGAAATGGTAAAATGGTGCACTGAAAATTTTTACTTAACGATGAATTTGCATTACGCCATCCAGCGACAGATATCTATCAGAACGACCGGAACGTTGAATGACGGCATTGTTTAGAGGCCAGTGACTGATCTAAAAATTATGAAGTTCGCGTAATTACATTCCTCGGATAGTAACAGAGAAGATCGGTAAAAGAGATCTCAGGGACGCTGAAATAAATGTTTGATAAAGTAAATGCCGATTGTGCACTAGTAGCATTCGACTGTGACCACCAAACAATTCGTCAGCTACTCTCAATCGCAGCACCCTGAAAAAGTTTTAAAATGCAACATAATAAATTGAGATTTGGCATTAATGGAAGATGAAAGTAGGTTTCTTGATTCAAACATGCCTGTTATCATTAAAGTAACATAATTGTTTAATCCAAAGTTACTATTACGAGAGCAACACTTACATTTTGTCAGACAGCAATCAAAAAAATGCGAGAGAAGGGGAGAGAGAGAGAGGGGAGGGGGGAGGGAGCACTGCATGGTTGCCAAACATAGAACATTTTTCTTCGTGGTTAAACAACAAAAACTCTCATACTTTGGATTTCAAACCTTGTAAATTTATCACGCATTTAAAATGTCATAAAACCCAAAATAAGAGATATTAAATGAATGTGAATTTAGCACACATTTGTTCATTTAAAAATTTTGAATGAAACAAATAAAATGTTAAGGTGGCCATATTTTCTAGACCCAAATTCTGGACACATTACTCATCTAGGCTGTTTAGGCTGGGGCAGTGAGATGAAACATGGTGGAATGTGTGAAGGCTTAACATCGATTAACAACTATGATATAGTTTTATTTCACTCTTGGACGTTACAAGGATTCGCAAAGTCCATTACATATTGAGGTTAAATGAGAATGAGCATTAATAAATAATTTCACCATGAGATATAACAATTAGGTGATAATTTATTAGTTCATAAAATTACACAGGTGTATGATATATTATTATTATTATTTGGACGATCTTCAAGGCACTTTAGTTAACTGTGTTGTTAACTGACTGGTATGTATTCCCCTCTCATTGGTTCCTTTGGCAAATATTTGGTGACGTTTTAGCGTTTTTCGTTCCTGGTCTCCCATTAGAGGTGCCACTTAGGTCGCGACACTGCCACAGATCACTCAATTATGGCGCCATCTAACCTACATTTGCATACAACTGTGAAATTATTTGTGGTATGTTCTGGTCCTAGTTTATGGCTCCAAATATAATATCAGGTACATCCTCAGCCTCACTGACATCGGCCTTATTTATGTTGCCGTATAAGTTTTCCCTAGTCATACGGCTATACATGTCTTTTGTCGGTTCAAAATTGACGCAGTTTCCGGAACGTGTTGGTCCTTTTACGCTCTCTGCAGCAAGAAGTGTCCCTTTCACACTCTCCACAGTTAGCCAGTCTCATATGTGTGTTTTTATCAAATGAACCTTATTGAAAACTCGCTCGCAGTCAGCATTTGTATGAGGTAGAGACAGTGCAGTTAGAGCAAAAAGAGCCAGCTCAGTAAAATCTTCAGTTTTTAGTAAAAGATCCCAAAACTTATCTGCCTCTCTAATTTTATTCAATCCTTCAGGATACCGAGCTTGTGCGTTTGGTAGCCGTCTCTATTGATCGTCTGTTATTTGTTTTTTTGTGTGATCCTCTGGTGCCATTATAAGCGGAACCACTTCAAAAAGAGGCATTAGTTCTGGAAAACGGCTTCCGAAATTGTGAAAGAGCACACTGATTCTGTATTGAAAACTTGTAACTTTGACAAGACAGGGTCCTCCATGGTTTATCGTTTCTTTATTTCCTGTCACAGCAAATTTGTAGAAATTTTTGCAACATGAGAAGAATTGTTCAATATTTGCAGGATGTCTGACCACATCTGGATGTTTTAAGAGCTCGTACACTTTGATGTCAAGATACAGTTCAGTGCTATGGAGTTGATGTCGCTGATTTTAAGGGTCTATTTCACCTAGGTTTGGCCTCACGACATATTCGCTTTGTAAATAACGCAATGGGGCTCCCTGGTAGAGCCCACATATTTCCTCATGTAGATTGTGAATAACTACTTTCTCGTGTTGAAATTCCAGACTGAATTTATTAAATGAATGGAGTGACTATTCAAAAAACAAAAATAAAGTTTGTAGAATGGGTTGCTGAGTTTTTCAGAAATAAATACTGCCCGATTTCGTACATCGGCTATGGCTTAATGTGCACGATTTGTCGTGAAATCGAGAAAAAATTGACTTCCTATTGCTGCAATATTCTTTCAGCCATTGCTGACAATAAAAGCCATCTTGTCTGAGATGGCTTAAGAATTTTGTGGGGCTCCACTTCAACAAAAGACTAGAAGTTACGAAAATCAAACTCGCGTCTATCACTGTGTTTAAAAAGTTTGTAAATATCACGAGCTAGTTGCTCTACAGTTTCAGGTAACTGTTTACATGCTTCACACACAAATGGGCTGAGTGACAAGTACGTTTCACTGTTGTGATTCCGTTAAAATCACTTTGTAATCTGGTTTTTGGCTCTGAGCATTGAATCTATAATCTGTGTTTTTACGGAGTCGTTTTCACACATTATAACGTTACACCCATCTGAGCCAAAGCCTGTAACATTTTTCAGTGGGTCATTATAGCTGATGAATGAATCGATAAGAGACCTGTATCAAATATCGGCACAGGCTGTGGGAATATCATCAGCATCGGTTCTTTCCCTAAAAACTCCGTGCAACTCCCAAAATGTGCTACATATTTTTTGAGCTTTTTGATCAAAATGGAGTATTACAAAGCAAGCAGTTTCGACCGTTGACATGTAGGTTGTCTCGTCCGTCATAGCTGAAAATTTATTTATTTGCAGTTTTTGGGTTAATTCTGCATTATGATCTCCAAGAACGTTCTTTATCACTGCTGTTCCTTTAATTCGTTTGAGCTCTATTTCCTTAACTAATTTAGAATCCGTCACAACTTCTTTTAACAAAGGTATCAAATGGTCATCAACAAAAAGTGCAATGTTATGCTCTGCAAAAAAAGTAGCAAGTCTAATTTCTGCACGTGCTTTTCTTTATTTTGTGGAGTTGCACTTTTTGAAATCCAAGCGGTGTTTGCGATTTTACGCTAGAACCAGGTTTTCTACTTGTATGTTGTTTGGTAGAGGCTTGAGTTTTTAAATTACTTATTTCAGCTACCATCGATTTTCCCCGGGAAAATGCACACTTAGTTTTAGTTGAATCATTGGTATCTGGCAAAAGCCAGTCCTTAAAAGACGGACTCTTTAACCAACGATGTCTAAAATTTTGTGAGCGATGCTGCGATGATGTGTTACCTTCCTTTTTTCTTGTCCAGCCACCGTTTTTGGGTATTTTCTTGGTGAAGTAAGAGTACACGAACGGTAATTGTCTTCCTCACAATCACTCATAATGATTGGTGAATAGGTAGCACAAATAACTACACAAGAGACGCAATACTAGAAGTATGATCCAGATAAAAGTAGATACTACGTATGGCGAGGTTGGCTATTGTAACTCCTGCACTGAACTATTGATGCACTGAGCTCAGAGCGCGATACCGATCGCCTGATTTCGTTAAAGAGCGTTTCAAATGTGTTCATGTTCAAATGTGTGGCCACTTCATTACGAAATACCTACTGAAATAATACCACACCACGCATTGTTAAACTGCATATGTTGGCAGCGCTAAGGTTTCAGTTTGGTAATTGTTGGAGGAAGGGGCCATCTATTCTTGGCTGAGTAGTACTTTCGCTTTTGTAATAGAGACGACAAAGACAAAGAACAGAATTTGTTCCTAGCGGATTCCTGGCTAACTAACCATAGAGTAGACTTCTTTTTCTTTTAAATGACGACATGTTTATTTACAGATAGCTTAGACTAGAGTTTTAGCATACGATTGCAAATTTTACCTCAATTTTTGTGTGACTGGAGGCCATTGAAACGAAAATTAATATCAATGAAACAAAATATTTTATTGCCATTGGACTTTCTCATACTCATTGTCATATATTCTAGTGTGCAAAATTCGAATCTTAGTTAAAGTTAATTCTAGAGATAGGCTTTATCAACTAATTATTTTTTATTAATTGCACATAAATAAAGATCGATTAATTTCATTATTACACTAAAACATTTAATTTCTTTAGTAACAGGAAAGTCATAAGCATGTTGCGTTTATGTCGAAACTTTAGAAATTTAAATTGTAACTAAAAAGTACAAAAATCTACCAACAGAATCCCAAATTTTAGAGAACATTGCGGCATATTTAGGAAATGAACGAGTATAATGTATTACTACGGAGAATAGATCTATTCTGCTTGAGTATTACATTAACAGTTTTTGTATTGCTGAATGACAATCTATTGTGCAGGTGTCATTTCCTTGCAAATTGTAAGTATAACTTATAATATGCATGGGCATAGTTTTTCTAGTTTCCTGGGATGAGGGGGAAGCACGGCAAGGAGAAGCGAAAGCAAAAGCCAATGCATAACAGCGGCTTTGGCTTCTTCTCAGTATTGCCAACGGGCACACAGTTCTCGCTTATTGTGGTGTAAACAGCACAAAAGTAAACACATTTGCTGAAACAGAGTATTTGTGAAAGTTTATATTAAGTTATGGTACTTTTTATCAATGGATATGAAGTATAGAATAAAGTAAATCATGGCGTGTTAAAAGCTATTCAATGAATGAGACATGAAATACAATGAAACCCTTTATTTTAATACTCAGAATGGATATAATCAATAACAAGTCGGTTGGGGCCACTGCACTCTTCTGGACTCTAGATTTCAGTGTCATCATCATCATTAACACTATCGCGTCCACTGTACGCTGAACTTCTGTTCATTGTAGTGCCACACATCGCAAATCGCATTTGTTGGCAGCAGTGCGTAAATCTGCGGAACGTTCCGAACTCTGTCAACGAGCTCTGAGAAAAACTGGAGGTGCTATGGGAACCAGGAAGACTTTAAAAGGTACATTAAAATGAAAACATCTACGAACATACCCAATGTGTCTACTTTTAATGTAGCACACCCAATGAAGTCAAAGTACAAAGACCCATTTACGCTATAAATTCTTGCCCACAACAAAAAAAAAATCGTGTTACAAGATTTCCTATGTCAGGTCTTCGTGTATAACTGTACGAGCCTGACAGTGTCCTCCTACCTCGTACAGCAGACCACAAATCTCGTATTTGTAAGAGGAACTTCTGACATTTGGCAACACTAGAGCACAGCTCTTCGTTTTATACAGTCAAAACAAATTACTGATTCTGCCTTCAACCTGCTTTACAGAGTATCTTTTATCAAATTTCGCTGGATAAATATTCCTCTGGAATATTGTTTATATGAACAGTAAAAAGTACATTTTTTATATTAAATGATGACCTTTTCTCCTTAATTTACAGATCTATTTTCACAAAGAAAATTTATTCTTTATGTCTTTTAACATTAATTAAACGTTTACGGCATATTTTATTGGTTATTCAAAAAAACATTTTATTGCCCCTTTGAACTCTTGTCTTCAGAAATACAGAACAAAGGTTCAACTGTGGGAAGACTAGTGTACATCGTGTTGCAGAGGAGTAAACATCATATCCCAATAGAATCATTAACAAAATACACTGCCCACGTGGTAGTTCTTTTCAGAGAAAATTTTCAGTACATGCACTTTACATTTCACTGTCTTTGTGTACCAGTTTCTTAAAGGTTGTTCAAATACATTATTTTGTCTTTATACCAAATGTTAATGAACTTTTAATAAATATACAGAACTATATTATTACAGACATAAGATCTTTCTGAGTTTGCTTTCGCTTCTCTATCTTTAGTAGTTTTGCTGATATTTTTATAACAATACTTATGGATTTGTCCGCAACTATGAAACACACGTGGCGCATCTGTTTGATACAACACTTAATTGGCGCTAGCTGTTGAGAAGGAGGCGAATCCGTCGGCTCGTGCGGTGATCTCTGGCGACGATTGCAGGAAACATGTCGCCCAGTTGGACGCCCATCGTTGCTGGAACGCTTGCTAACGTCTCTAGCGACTGGCCATGCCCTCACGCTTGCATGCTCGATGCACGTGACGACCGGTTGCGGCTGTTGTTGATACATGAAAATCAAAGCAAAAAAGTATCAACTCTCCAAAAATTAGTTAAACAACGCAGAGTTGCCCTAGGGAAAAATTTGAATGGTACAACACAGTTCAATTTCACTATTGTCTTTCGTGTGTATTGTTCTTGAAATTGAGATCTATCTTTAGGGAACTTTAGTTCCCACTAGTTTGTAGTTGGCACCACTGTCTGCAGGTCATGGCGGATTTTCAAACTGAGTGAGTGGAGTCTTGTCGGCTGTGTTCCTCAACAAGGAGTGCTCATATATGTTTTTAGTGTTCACTGCAGGCATTCCAGGAACGTCTCTGCAGAGTCACTGTTATAAAGTTGTTACTTTAAAAAATTCACTCAGAGTATCATCGCAAAGTTTGTGCGCGGCGACAATTAATCACGCTTTCATGCGGTGTTTGTTTATTGATGAGACTTTTTTTTTTTTTACTTGTCCATTAACTTTACAGTACAATAATACCTTTTATAAGTACACTAAGTCACTTTTGTGTGCAGATACATGTGTCAACGTGTATGTGCACATTGCAGACAAGTCATGTACATTGCTCGTGGCCTGATGTTCGCAAAATTCTTTACTTCCCTCTTTTTTTTTCCACAGACTGAGTACAATTACCGAGGTTACCATTGTGTTACCATGTACCCACGAAATAATCCAACTATAGGTACGGATTGGCAGAAAACAAAGCAGAAAAAGAAACAAAAAAATCGCATGTGACAAAAATGTAAACTCCTGCTCCACATAAACTCACGCAACTCATGGTCTCACATCATTTAACATATAATGGATCATGTTGATAAAAATGTGTCAGTAGATCTTTATACAGCAATTCTCTGTTTCAAAATAGAATTAACGTCAATTCATACGAAACAATTAGTAAGAGATTAACATACACATAAATATGCATAATTACATACTGAATAAAACCCCAGCCCAACAGCACCTAGTTCTAGCTTCTGCTTGACGTATCAGTTAGAAATGCTATATTTCATGCTGCTTACGTACTGATATTCACAGTCTGCGTATAGTTTTTGCATGGCCTGTACATCTTCCTTTCCATAAATGGTCAGTTCAGTTTACTGTCACTCTGTATAGCGCAAGTGTTACCAGAGAACACACCCTGTTTACATACAGTTCACTGCCAGGTTTACTAATTTTCTTTCCTTGGTAGTATTCAGTGTATAAGTGTAACACAGATCTAAGCCACAGAAATTCAACTTGAAAAAAATGTTTACTACAAGATAACTATTTACACTGAATGTTAAACTGTCTCTTGCTCTATACACACTTAGTTGCAAGTAACAGTTCATCTGTTTGTACTAGGCATCAAATTATTAAAAAAAACTTTAGTTCTCTTTTGGCTTTTGTTCATGACTTCTCCTTATCCTATAATTTAAATGATCTGTACAGAAGTATCTTCCAGAATAAACTTGTCGACTTCTAGAGTCCATATAACTAATGCTGAAAATAATCTGTTCACTGACAAAATACTCAGTCGTCACTTTCTTATTTCACAGTTCTATTGCTGTAGTGAATACTTTCCCTTTGCACAGATTCACTTTTGACAACATAAACATGCTTTTATGAAGACACATGGATAAACCTTCTAACTTCAACTTATACTCAGCAAATACTTAGAACTAAAAAATCATTACTGCTTCTAATATTAAACAGAGTAGTTTTATGCACCTTCTAGTTCTAGTGGTACACACACACAACACACACACACACACACACACACACACACACATACACTGGTAATATTAATGTCCATTAATTTTGGTACACTAGTACTCATTCTTCATTATGCAATAAACTTTCATAGTATGACAGGTTCGGCTTAAAACTTCAGAATACGGAGTAGTAAATGTAACATACGAAACAATACTTAGATACCTAGGCAAACATCTTTACTGAACAATTTCTTCAGAGCCTTTTGGTGATAATAAAACGTCTGGCCTGGTTCTTACCGGAACAATTATTTTGTTGATAGATCGGGTATCAAGAAAGGGAACGCTCAATAATACTCTCCTGTATCTTTGCTGGAGCTCCTGTTTGACAGCGTCCCTTTTGGACCATGGGACGGAATAGGTTGCTTGGCAATAAGTTTTATGCGGCATGACTGTCATCCGATAAACATATCCTTCAGCACGCCGGGCTTTAATGAAAATGCCTGGATATATTTCTGCAGTAACATACATAATTCCGTTTTCTATTCGAGACGGGGTTTCGCCTCGCCGGATTTGCATCGTATGAGGGAAGAATCTATTTTGTTTTACCCACTGATCTTTATTTCAGGTGCAAGCTTCGTGTACTGTAAATGGTCTTGCACCCACGGCACTCTATTCTTAATAATTTTAACTTTTGTTCCTTGGCACAGTTTAGTGCGTTTCGCTTTTGTCTTTATTAGATTCAAAAAACTCCTCACCTTCTAACTATATATGGCATTTCGCATGCGGGAGGTCAACGTTTACCTCACGTTCTCGAATGAATTCCATGGCTACGAGACAGGACAGGTTAAATTTTTCAAAATGAGAAACGTAAATTGATCCGCTCCATTCTCGTATTTTACACCTGTCCGTGCCTGTAACGTAACAGTCTGGCCTCTGGTGCCAATAGCACTAGATACCACGCAGTTCTGAACTAGCAGAATCAGAATCCTTACACATTGCGCTATTTTCGTGAGGAAATTTGCTTGTATCAGTTTAGATTGCACTGGTATCGAAGATCAATGTCGTGGGAATACCTGCCACAACTATTTGAACAGTGGCTTGTACGTACTCCAAGGGAAATTAAACATTATTGTCTACCTCGTTAAATAACTCCTGACGGATGTCAGTCTCATCGCTGTATCGGAGCATGTTTATCTGCCCCAATTCCGCCCCGCGATTGCTACCAAGGAGCTCGATACAGCGACTCGATACTACGGCACCAACGACAACGTCCGTGGCGTTTAGTTTGACGCTTCAACCACCTTCACAATCCGAATATCTTGACTATGGTTATCTCTGCTTTGGTTCACAGGCGTACCTTGTCCTTGATTATTTTGTGACCACTGATTATTGTGGCCTTGATTGCTGTTGTTTTGTCGGTTCCCGTTTTGATTATTTTGAAAACCGAGATGGTTCTGATTATTTTTTCGTCTTTGAAAGAATTTCAGTCCGCTTTGTGTACCACCAGTGTTATCGTTCTGTTCTGCGTGTTCGGTTTGCGACTTACCGCCTTTACTCTGCTGACCTGCCGTTACAGCCGTTATTGTAGCCGTGGCCATTCGTATTCGAGGACTGCTAGTCATTGTTGCCACGCTGCTTTTCATCTACTTAATGTTAGCTCTATGGTATCAAGCACTGACAAAAAGTTTTCGAGGTCAAAATCATGGCCCCCATTAACTTTTCCCTTATGGGCACATGCAACCTTGCCTTCAAGATGCGTAATAGATCTCCGTGCGCTACCGGCTTGTCCCAGTATCTCCTTAAATTAATGTTTTTTTTTTTTCAAAATACTTCCTCGGTCCACCCTGCTTTGGGTTTTGTAAATTTTTGGGCCAAAGACCTGTTTCCTAAGGAGATCTTGTAAGTCCACTGACCAATACTTAGCAATAAAAGCCTTTTCGAATTGTTCATTATGTATATAGTTCTCTGCGGCTTCGGTAGCCCATAAGACGCAGTCTCCTTAGTTATGTGAGGCAACGAACTGTATTCTCTACCTCTCTTTCCCTGGCCTGAATAGTACGTTGCGGAATGAACGTATAAAAGCTACGGGATGAAGTTGTCTTTTGTCTGGGATAAGGACCTGAAATTGTCTGTGTTTTAACAGGCTTTCTTCCTGAAATGTCTCTGTTAAGGTTGCACGTGCCCCCATCTCATTAAGCGATTGTTGTACTGTGCGTTTTACAGGCAGACACGCTTCAAAGTATCGCCGTGAGCTTTGTGGACTTGGTTTGCATGCATCCTGCATTAGCGTATCGATAGTCGGTGCTTCGCGTGATGGCTGTGATATTGTTTCCACCGTACTGCGCACTTCTCTCATCTGTGCCGAAACTTCGTCCCGCCATTCTGGAATGTCGTTATTTATCACGTGCTTTATGTGGTCTATTTCCTCGCGGAGAGTTTTTTTGCCGTACCGAGTTCGGCCGTCGCTTCGCTCCCAGCGCGTCGTATTGCCCCTTTCCACTCTGAATTTATTTTATCTGTGATCATTTTCTCTTTCTGCTCAAGCCACTTGGTGAATTCGGCATTTAATTTTTCACCTTGCACATCTACCCAGGTTTTCAACACTTCTTCCTCTCGTTCTACAGACAAGCTGTCGACACGTTGCGCTAGTTCATGCATCGTATCTTCCATCGCCTTCTGTGCCGATTGTATCGTTTCCACATCTTTCGAAAATTTGGAAACGGTTTCTGGTAAATCCTTGTATGCCTCCTTTAGGATGGTAAATTCGGGTGCAATGTTCCTAAACCAGTGTTTATTTTTCTTTTAACTCCTTATTTACCTGAGTGGGTATTTGAGGGTCCAACTGTTTGTCACGTTCAGTGAAGGTATTATTTATTTGAGATGTCAGCCCTATATCTCTCTTAGGAAGAGCAGTATTTATGAGTGAAGCAAGCGCTGCATCTCTTGCGTTAATTGTCCTTACGACTTCTTTATCGCGAGTGTTAATCATCTCAGCAGTTTTATTGAATAATACAGGAAAAGGATCTACGGCGGGAGGAAGTATTTACTGGGCACTTTCAATTGCATGTGTCTAGGTCTTAGCTTCTGCCTCCACATTTTGAGCATCGTATTCTGCCACAGTCGGATCAGTGCTATTGATATTGCTGTTTTCAGAAATACTATCATTTGCATAATCCATGTTTTCAAATTTACCTATCTTTGACATAACACAAATTGAAAATATACTTCGAAATAAAGTCTCTTGGTAACAAACTGAATAATTATCGTAAATTGACCAGAAACTAATTGTTGTAACTAGTAGTAGTAATAGCTTTATTCATGCATAGATATCTTTTTACAAGGGTATAGGACACGTCTATACTTACAAGTTTAGATCAATTTAAAATGAGCTAATTCGTATACACATACATTTACAGACTTCTAGTTAGAGACCGTCATTAGATTTACTCCTGGTATACAATACATGTTTTTTTACAAATAACTTACTAAATAATGTAATGCCACACTATACACACATTGTTTCATAATACTTCACTCACTACACACACAAACACACACACTGGTGATCTCTGAGCGATTTTCTATACCACAATTCCCGTTTGCTATCCTGAAAAACTGAGTCAGCATCCTTCTATAATGAGTGAGATGAGCTCAGAAAGAGGAAGAGGTGTTAGTATTGTACAATGCATAGCTTGGGGGTAGGTTTTTCTAGAAAAGGAAAAAAGAAGGAAAAAACATATGTGTAGGTGTTAAGTGAAATACTGGATGTTTTATAATTATTATTATTACTTATTTGTATAACATTTTTTTTACCGAACTCCTACTGTGTTTTATCTAAGTAATCCTTCAATGTGTAAAATGTATTGCATAGCAGGTACTTTTTAGCTGCCTTTTTAATTAAGTGTTTTCTTTTGCAATTTCTTCCATCTCTTTTCGTAATTTATTGTACAGCTTTATTCCTTGATAGAAAAGGCTGTTTTGAGTTTTATATTTATTTTTTCTTGGCAAATGTAAGTTGATTCTAGCTCTTGTTCCATGGTGATGGACAGAACTGTTTGTGCAGTAATTACCAATGTTATTTTTGATGTGTACAACTGACTGGTAAATGTATTCACACAGTGCAGTTAAAATCCCCAGTTTTTTGAACGGATCTTTACAATGAGTTCGACTATCATTTTTGGTTATGATTCTTACGGCTCTTCTTTGGAGTTTGAAAATTGTGTTCATATTTTGTGCATTTGTACCCCCAAAAAGGATGCCATAGCTAAGAATTGAGTGTACATATGAATAGTATGTAACTAAAATACACTGCATGTTACATATTGAATATAGATTTCTAAGGGCATAACATGTTGATGACATTCTGTTTGCAAGTACCTTTGTGTGTTCACACCACTTCAACTGAGAATCAATATTCATTCCTAGAAATTTTGGGTTTGTTATACGGTCTATAGAGGTGCCATCTACATTTAATTTAACATTGTAATTTTCCCTCTTCAAATTGTAATTCATGGCATTAGTTTTCTTTATGTACAATGTCACTTTATTGCTTACTGACCAACCGTAAACTTCCTTGAGAACTTAATTTGCTTTCTCTGCAAGGAGTTCTCTTGTTTTCTCAATGACTGTCATCAGCAAAGATAATGTTTTCACCATGAGCAACACTACTGAGAAAGTCATTGACGTGTATCAGGAATAATAATATTGGTTTTAAAATGCTATTTTGCAAAATCCCTATATGAATGTATTTTGCTTCTGATAAGTGTTTTACTAATGCTTATGTGTTATCTCTACTCTTTGTACTCTAACGTTTTGACATATGACTGTGGGTCTGGGTTATACTGATTTATTTTCCCAAACCACATTCCACTTCTTTACGAGATGACTTACTTGGGGCTTGCAGAAACTCTCCTTTATTGGGGGGGGGGGGGGGGGGTTTACGGGCGCTCAACATCGAGGTCATCAGCGTCCTTTATTGGAAAGCCAGCAACTGGAAACTCTCTTGACTTCTTCCCCGGCGAATAACGCCAGGTACAGAAACTTTCAAGCCTCTTTCTATTAGTGAAATAAGTAGCCGTACAAACTTTACGTTTCGTCAATCAACGATGTATTTGACTTTCAAGCACAATAAAAATTATCACTTTCAACATAATATGTTACTTCAGTAAGTCTCCCATACAATCGTATGTTAGTAACAAATTGATTTACATTCGAAAGAAAGTATGCTTAGACACCATGACTTTCAGAAAAGGAGATTGGAAAAACGTCTTGCCTCTAACAAGGCTGAGTCAAGAGTCTATATGAGTACTTTTTCAGCTGTTCTTGTTTCACATAATAATAGTCAGTGACACAATAAACACAAAGCTGCATATAGTGTATTCTTCCATACGCACTCACTATCACATCTATGAATTGTCGGTGCCGTACGAACACCGTGTCTACTTTCTTCCCGTGACTGATTTTAAACCTGCACACACAAACATGTGACGCATAACAAGTAGGATTTTACCATCTCACACTCCTATCTTGATAATCTTGTGTTCGAGACGATAGAAGGCTGAGTGGTTCTACAATTAATACAGAAATTCTCGAATCACTACAGTACCCTATCTGCTAGATATGATCGAAACCAGTCATTAGCAACCCCTCTTATTCCTAATGCTTCTAATTTATTTAATAGAATCTTGTGGTCAACTGTATCAAAGGCCTTAGAAAGATCCAAAAATATGCCTGTGGCACACTCATCTTTGTCAAGAGCATCAAGTACAACCTTTGTGAATTCCACTATGGGTGACTCCGCATTTTTGCCACTTCAGAAACCAAACTGTGATTCGCTTAGGAGATTGTATTTATTCAGGTAATTCACTAATCTGTCTTTCATATTTGCTTCTATTATTTTTGAGAATGCTGACAGCAGGGAAATGGGCTGGTAATTTTCTATGTCTTCTGCATTACCTTTCTTAAGCAAAGGTACAACTCTTGTCTGTTTGAACTGCTCTGGAAATGTCCTTGATGTGACGGATTCATTTATTATATTTGTTAAGGGGCCCTATATAATCTCTATGCATTGTTCCAGTACACACACTGGTACTTCATCTAAGCCTACTGACATTATATTTTTTAGTCTTTGAACAGTTTCATTGACTTCATTCACTGTGGTTGGAAGTAACATCATTGTATTTAGTGCAACATTATTTACAAGTACCCCCCCCCCCCCCCCCCCATGAACCATGGACCTTGCCGCTAGTGGGGAGGCTTGCGTGCCTCAGTGATACAGATAGCCGCACCGTCGGTGCAACCACAACGTAGGGGTATCTGTTGAGAGGCCAGACAAACGTGTGGTTCCTGAAGAGAGACAGCAGCCTTTTCAGTAGTTGCAGCGGAAACAGTCTGGATGATTGGCTGATCTGGCCTTGTCACACTAACCAAAACGGCCTTGCTGTGCTGGTAATGCGAATGGCTGAAAGCAAGGGGAAACTACAGCTGTAATTTTTCCTGAGGGCATGCAACTTTACTGTATGGTTAAATGATGATGGCGTCCTCTTGCGTAAAATATTCCGAAGGTAAAATAGTCCCCCATTCGGATCTCCCAGCGGGGACTACTCAAGAGGACGTCGTTACGTCATCAGGAGAAAGAAAACTGACGTTCTACGGATCGGAGCGTGGAATGTCAGATCGCTTAATCGGGCAGGTAGGTTAGAAAATTTAAAGAGGGAAATGGATAGGTTAAAGTTAGATATAGTGGGACTTAGTGAAGTTCGGTGGCAGGAGGAACACGACTTCTGGTAAGGTAAATACAGGGTTATAAATACACAATCAAAAGGGGGTAATGCAAGAGTAGGTTTAATAATCAATAGGAAAATAGGAATGCGGGTAAGCTACTACAAACAACATAGTGAACGCATTATTGTGGCCAAGATAGATACGAAGCCCATGCCTACCACAGAAGTACAAGTTTATATGCCACCTCGCTCCGCAGATGACGAAGAGATTGATGAAATGTATGATGAGATAAAAGAAATTATTCAGGTAGTGAAGGGAGACGAAAATTTAATAGTCGTTGGGGACTGGAATTCGATAGTAGGAAAAGGGAGAGAAGGAAACGTAGTAGGTGAATATGGATTGGGGCTAAGAAATGAAAGAGGAAGCCGTCTGGCAGAATTTTGCACAGAGCGTAACTTAATCATAGCTAACACTTGGTTCAAGAATCATGAAAGGAGGTCGTATACATGGAAGAAGTCTGGGGATACTAGAAGGCATCAGATAGATTATATATAGCCGGCCGAAGTGGCCGTGCGGTTAAAGGCGCTGCAGTCTGGAACCGCCAGACCGCTACGGTCGCAGGTTCGAATCCTGCCTCGGGCATGGATGTTTGTGATGTTCTTAGGTTAGTTAGGTTTAACTAGTTCTAAGTTCTAGGGGACTAATGACCTCAGCAGTTGAGTTCCATAGTGCTCAGAGCCATAGATTATATAATGGTAAGACAGAGATTTAGTAACCAGGTTTTAAACTGTAAGACTTTTCCAGGGGCAGATGTGGACTCTGACCACAATCTATTGGTTATGAACTGTAGATTGAAACTGAAGAAACTGCAAAAATGTGGCCATTTGAGGAGATGGGACCTGGATAAACTGAAAGAACCAGAGGTTGTAGAGAGCTTCAGGGAGAGCATTAGGGAACGATTGACAAGAATGGGAGAAAGAAATACAATAGAAGAAGAATGGGTAGCTTTGAGAGACGGAATAGTGAAGGTAGCAGAGAATCAAGTAGGTAAAAAGACGAGGGCTAATAGAAGTCCTTGGGTAACAGAAGAAATATTGAATTTAACTGATGAAAGGAGGAAATATAAATATGCAGTAAATGAAGCAGGCGAAAAGGAATACAAACGTCTCAAAAATGAGATCGACGGGAAGTGCAAAATGGCTATGCAGGGATGGCTAGAGGACAAATGTAAGGATGTAGAGGCTTGTCTCACTAGGGGTAAGACAGATATTACCTACAGGAAAATTAAAGAGACCTTTGGAGAAAGGAGAAGCACTTGCATGAATATCAAGGGCTCAGATGGAAACCTAGGTCTAAGCAAAGAAGGGAAAGCAGAAAGGTGGAAGGAGTATATAGAGGGTCTATACAAAGGCGATGTTCTTAAGGACAGTATTATAGAAATGGAAGAGAATGTAGATGAAGATGAAATACTGCGTGAAGAGTTTGACAGAGCACTGAAAGACCTAAGTCAAAACAAGGTCCCGGGAGTAGACAACAATCCATTAGAACTACTGACAGCCTTGGGGGAGCCAGTCCTGCCAAAACTCTTCCATCTGGTGAGCAAGATGTATGAGACAGGCGAAATAGCCTCAGACTTCAAGAAGAATATAATAATTCCAATCCCAAAGAAAGCAGGTGTTGACAGATGTGAAAATTGCCGAACTATCAGTTTAATAAGCCACAGCTGCGAATTACTAACACAAATTCTTTACAGACGAATGGAACAATTGGTAGAAGCCTACCTCGGGGAAGATCAGTTTGGATTCCGTAGAAATGTTGGAAAACATGAGGCAATACTGACCCTACGACATGTCTTAGAAAATAGATTAAGGAAAGGGAAACTTACGATTCTAGCATTTGTAGACTTAGAGAAAGCTTTTGACAATGTTGACTGGAATACTCTCTTTCAAATTCTGAAGGTGGCAGGGCTAAAATACAGGGAGCAAAAGGCTATTTACAATTTGTACAGAAACCGGATGGCAGATATAAGAGTCGAGGGGCATGAAAAGGAAGCAGTGGTTGGGAAGGGAGTGAGACAGAGTTGTAGCCTATCCCCGATGTTATTCAATCTGTATATTGAGCAAGCAGTAAAGGAAACAAAAGAAAAATTTGGAGTAGGAATTAAAATCCTTGGAGGAGAAATAAAAACTTTGAGGTTCGTCGATGACATTGTAATTCTGTCAGAGACAGCAAAGGACCTGGAAGAGCAGCTGAATGGAATGGACCGTGTCTTGAAAGGAGGATATAAGATGAACATCAACAAAAGCAAAACGAGGATAATGGAATGTAGTCGAATTGAGTCGGGCGATGCTGAGGGAATTAGATTAGGAAATGAGACACTTAAAGTAGTAAAGGAGTTTTGCTATTTTGGGAGCAAAATAACTGATGATGGTCGAAGTAGGGAAGATATAAAATGTAGACTGGCAATGGCAAGGAAAGCGTTTCTGAAGAAGAGAAATTTGTTAACATCTAGTATAGATATAAGTGTCAGGTAGTCGTTTCTGAAAGTATTTGTGTGGAGTGTAGCCATGTATGGAAGTGAAACATGGACGATAAATAGTTTGGAAAAGAAGATAATAGAAGTTTTCGAAATGTGCTGCTGCAGAAGAATGCTGAAGATTAGATGGGTAGATCACATAACTAATGAGGAGGTACTGAATAGAATTGGAGAGAAGAGAAATTTGTGGCACAACTTGACTAGAAGAAGGGATCGGTCGGTAGGGCATATTCTGAGGCATCAAGGGATCACAAATTTAGTATTGGAGGGCAGCGTGGAGGGTAAAAATCGCAGAGGGAGACCAAGGGATGAATACACTAAACAGATTCAGAAGGATGTAGGTTGCAGTAGGTACTGGGAGGTTGAAAGGTGGCTACACTGAGTCACAGCGCCAGAGATTGCGCGAAAGAGTATGATTCCGCCGCCTCCACTGAGCACTTGTAGTTCAGAGGATGCCATGGGCAGTGCTTGTTGAGAGGATGTCGATAGCAGTACTAGTTGAGGGCATGTCGTGTGCAGTTGTTCTGTTGGGTGAGACAGCAGATGTTGTTCGATTGGGGATGTTTCAATGATCACAGTGTATTTTTCGTCAATATATATGAAGGTAACAAAAAATTTTTTATTTCAAACTTCCTAAATAACAATGCCTCTTGGTTACAGGTTCAGTCAACAAAGCATCTGGCTTGTGTTCACGTATTAGACTGTAATTCTGGTTTCTATGTGCAATTATAGTATTTCTGGTTTTTTTTAATTACTTCATTGTAAATTGTGTTTAAAATATCTTGTCGTATTGAGGAAGAACCGTGCCAGATGTGTACGTTGAATCTCACTTCCACACACGGAACAGTAACACTTGTGCTTAGTTGTTTCGTAGCTTTTATAGTTGCTGGGGACTTAACTAATTAATTGTGTTAACGGAAATTTCCTTTCAGTCTTTATTGTTATTCTATGCAGTCAGATTGCGTACTAGTACTACTCAGGGCCAACCGGTTACGAGACTTCGTAACCGGACATACAACTACTAAAAATTATTTGCATTTTATTTAATTAAGCCCCCATGCACGTGGCGACCGCTGCTTCGCATCGTCTCTTGGAATTCTTTTGATAGTAAAAATAGCAGACAGTAGTATTGTTGTAGTAATTTGTAATTTAGTAATTGTAGTCTATATTGCATGTATAGATTCTGTAATTGAACATTTGTAGTTGTCTTGTCATTCTTCTGACGGTAGTTTTGTGGAATTTAATTTTTGATGAGTCGTATACGGGTTTGATAATTCTGTGCAATTGTAAAGGTTTTAATTGGTAGTTAGGCGTGTTTGTCCGGAAGCATTTCGTGTGAATGGTATTGTTTTTGGTAAAGTGTTACGTTGTGTGTAATTTTCGTATAGTGACGAGTTTTGTATGTTTTGTAAATGATTACGCGATCGATGAAAAAGGCAAAAATGATGGATAGTCAGAATGACGAAATTGTAAACATGGCGAACTCGCCAACACAGGAGAACAGTACGATGAATAATGAAGTAGAAAACAATTTAATAAGCCAGGAAAATAGTCCGGAACCAGTTCAAAATTTTTCACAATCAAAAAATTCACAGAATACGAGATTAACGATAGAAGATTCTGAAATGGTATCGAACACAGATAGCTTTGCGGCTCTGATGAAGGATGTTAGTTTTACGGGAAACGTTAGGGGCGAAAAGAATTCCGAACCAGTTAATATGGAGCAGTTGATGAGTGCCATATTAAATTTGGGAACACCGCTAGACTCACAAATAGGAACAATTAAAACTGAGATGGGAACAATGGAAACACAGTTAGCCTCACTGGGATCACAGTTAGGATCTGAATTAAAAACAGAGGTGCGAACTTTGGCAACACAGTTAGAAACTGATTTGGGAACAATGGAAACACGATTAGACTCACGAATAGGGACATGTTTTAAAAACATGAAAGATGAATTAAAGAAAGAAATTAGAGAAGTACAACCGATTTTGAATGCTCACAATAATAGATTAATTTCAATAGAAATCAGACAAAAGGAACAGGATAGAGAACAGGAAGAAAGAGATCGCGTGATAGTACAAAAATTTTCAGAGTTAAATTTACAACATGCACACGATAAGGAAGAAATATTTGAAAGAATCGAGGAATCTATACAAAATGAAAGAATAAATAACCTATCACAACAATATGAACAGTTAACTACTAAATGTGTCAATACTGAAGCCCGAGTCGCGACACTTGCGGAAGACGTAAATAAACGGAAAGAACAAATAGGTGACTTATCGGAAAGAGTTGAGGAGATTTCAGATAAACTGACAAGTCTTAGTTTAAATGGGGACCGTGATTCAGATGATACAGCTCCATTGCCATTTGCAGAAACCGAAGAGTACCAGAACATATATAAACATGTTGAAAATCAGGGAAAATTTAATGAGCGCGTTAAAAGGGAATTTGAGGCGCTACGAAAACAAGTCAAACAAATTGAAAGCTAAATCGTAGGAAAAGACAGTAGAAGAAATTTAGAATCACCGATAGCAGCGGGCTTTGAAGAAAATAATTTATTTCATTTACGAGACGCAACAAGAGAGCGCCAGGCGCGCGAACTTGCCAATAGTCGACATTCGGACTGGGACAGATGCGGTAGGTCTTTGTCGCCACGAGGCGAAAACGTTGACTATAAACACTTTTTAACTGTTCGGAAATTTAAGATCTTTCGCAATTCTAAGAATGACATACATCCATGTTCATGGTTAGATCAATTTATATACGCACTTCCACCAAATTGGCTACTAAGTCACAAACTGGAATTTATGTGCAGCTATTTAAGTCCTCAGGAGATTCGCTACACTAAGTGAATATGTGCCGTAGAGTTCACAGGGCCCCGAGCTGTAGTGGTGCTATTTCCCTTTTAGTTTTCTGCACCGCTGCCTACTCTTCTACTATTCGTTGCAACTATCAAAAGAATTCTTCAACTATCAATCTATCTAGAGAGTCGGTAAAGAATAACCGGATATGACTATTTTACCCAAAAGTGATTTCGGAAATTACTGTTTGGACTTACTGTATCTTCAGCAGCATCCATTTGTAGTTTAAACAAAATTTTACCTGTTTATCTTCGTGACAATATTACTTCATATGTTCACAATATTCTTATTGCTAAACGTTCTTGGAGTGAGCATAACAAAATTTTGGATTCATTATTACGTATTTTTGAAAGAGTTGGCATTACAGTGAACTTGGAAAAATCTGAATATGGTCGTCCTCACGTGAAATTTCTTGGTCATATTATTTCTATAGAAGGTATTCTTCCTGATCCAGAGAAACTAGACGCTATTCGTAATTATGCTGTTCCTACCACAAAACGTGATGTTCGTAGTTTCCTTGGTGTCTGTAATTTTCTTAGACGCTTTGTTAGATTGGACAATTTGGTCACACCTCGTTTATGTGAATTTTCTGGAAAGAATTCTAACTGGTGTTGGGATGAGGAAGCTCAATCAGAATTTGAACAACTTCGTGATGCTTTAGTTGTTGCTCCACTTCGTTCACATCCGGATTTATCTAAAGATTTTTGTTTGGCGACGGACTCATCATACAAAGGCCTAGGTGCACACTTATTTTAAGAGATAGAAGAAAACGGCGTTGTAGTACAGAAAACTATTGCATTTGGAAGTCGTGTTCTCTCTAAATCAGAAAAGAATTATTCGATTACGGAACTTGAGGCTTTGGCTGTTGTATGGGCTTTCACAAAATTTCGCATCTTTTTGTATGGCAGACATACTAAGGTTTACACCGATCATCGAGCTCTGGAATTTCTTATGTCAACATAATTAACACATGGAAGATTGCTACGATGGGCGCTGTATCTACAGGAATTTGATTTTAGTATTGTTTACATATAGGATTCTTCAAATATTATTGCTGATGCTTTATCACGTGCACCTGTGGGTTTGAAACAAAGTGCTGAGGAGGACTGCAAAGAAAACAATTATTGTTTGATGTATATTCAAGGTGTTGCGTTTGAAAACTTTATTTCGTCTTCGCTCCAGGACATCGCTAAGGAGCAAAACAAGGATCCAATCAGGAAGGACATTAAGGAGAAGTGGAGGAGAAAGGAAAGCGTAGCTATTAGACAATATTATTTAGTTCGCAATGATATTCTTTTTAAACGAAAATCGGTCGACAACTCTGTTTGGTTAGCTTGCATTCCCGATGAGTGGGTTAATAAATTGATTTGGTATACACATTTCAGTTATGCACCCTTTGTCCCAAATTGCTACTTCAGTAATATGGAAAAACGTATTCGATCTGTTCTTGCCAAATGCAAATTATGTCAAAAGGATAAGCCGCCAACTATTTATCACAGAGCACCGTTGTTTCCTATCATTACAGCGAAATTAAAGGAGATGGTTGCAGTCGATTTGTTCAGTTCAGTGGTTTGTTCTACTAATGGTTTTGCGTACATTTTGGTAGCAGTGGAATTGATGTCAAAATATGTGTGTTTTACACCTTTACGCAAAGCAACAGCTCGTTCAGTATCTAATGCTTTCATAAAACATTTTCTTAAAGAAGTGGGTCATGTTGATAAGGTTATATCAGATAATGGGTCACAGTTTCGCTCTAAAATTTGGCTTCGTACTCTACAGCGTCGTAAGATTAAACCAATTTTCATTTCACGTTTTCACCCTCAATCTAACGCGTCAGAGAGATGGATGAAGGATATTAATAAATTGTGTAGTCTTTATTGTCTTCATAATCACAGAACGTGGGATCAGTATCTTCATATTTTTCAAAACATTCTGAACGAACTCCCTAATGTTTCAATTTCTTTACCGCCTATACTAATATTAAAAAATAAAGCACAGACAAATCATATTTCTGAAATCGTTCCTTTTCCACCTACACGGAAACTGCGGCGTTCTGAAGTTGTCAACCTGGCTCTACAAAATATTGCATATGCGGCTGCTAGAAGAGAGAAATCATCTAAACGTCCTGGTCGTTTAAAAACTTTGTCAGTTGGTCAAAAGATGTTAATTAAGTCTCATCGTTTGTCTCACAAAGGAAAAGGCTTGTGTCGCAAATTTTTTCTGCTTTATAACGGTCCATATAGAGTTCGCAAAATTATTCATGATGACACTGTTGAAGTAGAAACTCTTAAATCACGGCGCTCTTAGGGAATACATCATATATATAAAGTTAAAATTTTCGTGAAATGACGTACTTTTGAGAAAAGTAACAATTACATGTAAACACGCAGAGAACACAGGGATACCGCGCCGTGTTCTAGCGGCAGCACATACACAAAGCGATAATCAGTCGACACGCCGCACAACGGAACCACTGACCGCAAACAATTACTTCCTTCGTCACGCGTACCTACAGCTGATCGAGCGCACAGTGCGAATGCACTGACAGCCGTAAACAAATACACAGTCTAATTTCTCTGATTAAATTCTGTATACAGCTATAGTGATTTGATAAATTGTGTTATTAACGTTCAGTTTTTTTCAGGATACAGTTGTATAAAATATTTAAGAACTTCATGTAAATTTTTGTGTGTCCGACGTTAAGAGGACTTGCTATCGAGAAAATTTCAGGGAGAATGTAATTTCGAAGAAGAAAGTAATGAACTAAAAAGGTAACTATTAATTGAGTTTATTTCCACTTAGGTACGTACTTTAGACGTAATTTGCTGCTCGCGATTACGTGATTCATACTTCGTGTTAACTGATATTGACAATGATTGATTAATGAACAGGGTTGTTACTTGTGTATATTATGCATCGCTTGGCTGCTATGCTTTTTCACTGATGTCACATTTTTTTTATTACGTGCCTGCTGTGCTTATTTATTTAAATTATAATTGTCACCTGATTAATTGTGCTGACTGTGGTTATGTATGTAAGTTATACTTTGTGATTTATCTGCTTGCGCCTTCATGTTTACTTATTAAGATTACATATGAACATTTATTTGCTTATGCTGATTTGATGCTAATGACCTGTTTATTATGTAAGATATATACTTGGTGCTTTGCGTATGGGTTGCATATTTACACATTTCTGTTTTGTTGTCATAACTACTCTTTAATTTGGTATATAGAAATGCTGATGTACGGTGTACGAACATGGAGTTTAGGTCACACTATGGTATTAAATATAGATTGTTCGCTTGGTGGAGCCTCGTTATAGGGATTGTGCTGCATCCACTTGTTAACATTCTGTTCTCTACTGGTATATTTACTCGCTATTGCATGTTTTGCTTGCGCTCAGTGCCTTATTTTTTAAGATAAGAAAATGAACTGCTATAATTCTACGAACGACATTGCTACAAGAAACTTCATTGAAGTCACATGAGCTGGAGGTTTTATGGAAGCTGTATAAATTTATGCTAATAGGAAGGAAGCTAACGACATAACGTACCAACACTAGGTTTAGACCATTGACAGTTATTACACTGCATTCTTCGTGAGCAATTGAATTAGCAAGTGACACTTGACACAAGAAATACTCCACATGTTTGTTTCTGTTTTGCCATTATTCTTGAAGTGGTGTACACACTGTGAAATATTATGATCATTCACACTCCGTACTCATACTTACATACTGAAAATTATTCAAACTAAAGGCTGTCAGAGGTCACATATGCATTTCTTTTATTTAATGATGGACAAGGTAACCAAAATGTATTTTATAATTCACAATGAGTAGAAGATTGGTTCAGATGGATTACACAGAGGTTGTGTGTGGACATTGTGTTATCGGATTGTATGGGATGTTGAATTGAAGTTTTCCCTAGGATTTTATCTGTACCTGTTCGAGGAGACTGACTAGAGGAAAGAGTTGTTATGGAAGTGAAATGATATTGGTAATAAGGTTTATATGTATTGACGTATTGAAGAGGTATTATTGAGGTATTGAGATTGTGTGAAGTTGATGATTATTGGAGTTTTGGTGGACACGAGGTAGGGTAAATGATATTGATGATGAGGTAAGGATTTTATCTGTACTTGTTCGAGGAGACTGACTATAGGACAGAGTTGTTATGGAAGTGAAATGATATTGGTGATAATGTTTATTTGTATCGACGTATTGAAGAGGTATTATTGAGGTATTGAGATTATGTGATGCTGATGATTATTGGAGTTTTGGTGGATAAGAGGTAAAGTAACTGAGGAGCATAATTTTTTTTGTTGGTTTATATGGAACAAGGAGGATGAAGATGGCAGACTAGAACACTCAAGTGGAAGGAAGATGTCTACACACACACTTTGTTAAATCAATAAGCAGTATATATTTTTTTTTTTTTTTTGGAGAGAGGAAGTATTTGCATATCTTGGCACACTGACAGTTCTTCAGCAACCATACATTTGATTTGGCTTGGCAAACATTGGTCTTGACATGATGACTATGACGTTGACTAACTATTATTGACTGTTATACACTGCTGCCACTACTGCTTGATACACATGTTGAACATCAAAATTTTGACAGAATTGCATTTACACAGTTAACACTATTCAATTACTCAGTAGTTAACACTATTCAATTAGAAAGATGAGTGAGTGTGTTTTGTGTGTTTTCCTTTCCTAATCCCAAATAATTGGTACCGACCTACCTCCTAAATATTATTTTACTTGTTTGTTGTGGCTTGCACTGCCACCCATAAATATTATAGGTTTACTGATATTTGTGTATTTGTAATAGTTAATATGACAATTATCTGATATCATTTGTGTGTTTATCATAATTTGTATGTTTAGTGTAAGAGCATTGATAATAATTTTGAAAAAGCAATTGTGTGTGCATTCAAACTGTTGTTCGTGCTTACACCTATCAACATGATGGGTGCCACTTGGAAATGTTTAATTTCTGCTGATAAACTCTGATGAACTGTCTGATTAGTGATAGTGAATATTATGGGTTGTTACCTGCACTTGTTCAACATGACAGGTGCCACTTGCAAATGTTTAATTTCCGCTGATAAACTCATGTACTGTCTGATTAGTGATAGTGAATATTATGGACTGTTACCTGCACCTGTTTAACATTGCTGGGTGCCACTGATGGAACTGCTTCTACTAACATAATGTCACTTGTTGCTGTCTGCACCTGTTCAACATTGCTGGGTGCCACTGATGGAACTGCTTCTACTGAGATAATGTCACTTGTTGCTGTCTGCACCTGTTCAACACTGCTGGGTGCCACTAATGGAACTGCTTCTACTGAAATTATGTCACTTGTTGGTGTCTGCAGCTGTTCAACATTGCTGGGTGTGACTGATGGAACTGCTTCTACTGAAATGATGTCACTTGTTGGTGTCTGCACCTGTTGACCATTGCTGGGTGCTACTGTTGGAACTGTCAACTACTCTGAGGAGTGCTACTTGTTTATTGAACTATTGAAAAGATTTTATGTGAATATTTGTATATACTGATTTTTTGTGTATTTACTGTTTATGAAATGTTATAAGACTCTTACCAACACCTATTCGTCATTGCTGGTGCTATTGATTGAATGATACTTGTGTAAACTATTATGTAAAATCACATGTATGCAAGCTTTTGTATTGCTTACTGTATTTTATATATTAGGTTATTGAAGGGTCAGTGCAAAGTCAAAATTTATTTAGTATGTGATATTTACTTATTAATATTATCTTTTATTTTTGTCTGTATTTTTTTTTGGATGAATTTGGTGGTATTTTCACCACCAATGCTGGCAAAAATACCATCAAATTCTAGCCCGTGGAGGAGGGGCATATGAAGGTGGCTACACTGAGTCACAGCGCCAGAGATTGCGCCAAAGAGTATAATTCCGCCGCCTCCACTGGGCACTTGTAGTTAAGAGGTTGCCATGGGAAGTGCTTGTTGAGAGGATGTCGATAGCAGTACTAGTTGAGGGCATGTCGTGTGCAGTTGTTCTGTTGGGTGAGACAGCAGATGTTGTTCGATTGGGGATGTTTCAATGATCACAGTGTATTTTTCGTCAACATATATGAAGGTAACAAAAAATTTTTTTATTTCAAATTTACTAAATAACAATGCCTCTTGGTTACAGGTTCAGTCAACAAAGCATCTGGCTTGTGTTCACGTATTAAACTGTAATTCTGGTTTCTATGTGCAATTATAGTATTTCTGTTTTTTTAATTACTTCATTGTAAATTGTGTTTAAAATATCTTGTCGTATTGAGGAAGAACCGTGCCAGATGTGTACATTGAATCACACTTCCACACACAGAACAGTTACACTTGCGCTTTGTTGTTTCATAGCTTTTATAGTTGCTGGGGACTTAATTAATTAACTGTGTTAACGGAAACTTCCTTTCATTCTTTATTGTTATTCTATGCAGTCAGATTGCGTACTAGTACTACTCAGGGCCAACCGGTTATGAGACTTCGTAACCGGACATACAGCTACTAAAAATTATTTGCATTTTACTTAATTAACCCCCCATGCAAGATGAAGAACCTTGCATAGGATAGAGTAGCATGGAGAGCTGCATCGAACCAGTCTCTGGACTGAAGACCACGATAACAACAATATTTACAGGTGTTATATTATTTGTTTTGCTGAATTTTTGCTGTAACGTCTTGCAACACTTGACAACTGTTCATTTACATAGTTTGCTAAGTGCTGTGGATTATTTATTACCTTATCCCCCTTTCTTAGCAGTATGTTATACTGGGTTTGTTTGACTCTCCCCTTTTCCTTTTTTATAACATCCCAGACTGCTTTGCTTTCATTCTCTGCATTATATATTATTTTTCATTAAATTACTTTTTTGCAGAAGTCAGCACCTTCCTATAGATCTTTTTGTATCTGTGATAGAAACTTAAGAGTTTTGGATCATTGCGACTCTTTTTTGTGGAACTGAGGTATTTAAGTGTTTGGTAGGACTTCTTAATACCTGCTGTCATCCATCTGTTTTTGTGAGATGTCGATACAGACATGCATGCTTTTGGAAATACCTTTCCAAAGTTCAATTTAAATAATGTGGAGAATTTAGAGAATTTCATATTCACATTGGTTTCGTTATACAGTTCATCCCAGCTTCGTTTTGTCAGCTCCTTTGAAAAATCTTTCTGATAGCTGTCATGTGTAGGCTTGTAGTTTATGGAATGATTCGATGCCTGTGTTTACTGTTGTTATTTGACAGAGATGATCTTATAGTCTGAGATCTTTTACAGCTACATCACTTTTTTCCCTGTTCATATTTGTGGTCACTGATGCAGTCATTGTAGTAACCCTTTTTGCACTATTGCCCAATAGGGACATGCCAAAACTCTGAAGGATATTTATGAGGGTGCTGCTGGATTCATTTATGATATTAGTGTTGATGTTAACATCCCCACACAGAATTATGTTGACCTTTGTATCTGAGACCTTATCTAGAACTTCTGTTAATTTATTGAAATATGTGTCCACACTATCACTGGGAGATCTATACAAACATAAAATGATTAATTTCTTGGTGATATCAAGGCCTGTTAATTCAACAGATGATATTTCAAAGTGTTTGTCTTTATTTTCTGTACTGAGGTCGTTCTTCATTTGAACTGTGTTCCTTTTCTGATATAAATGCATGATCCTCCACCCCTTGAAGCATTTCTGCAGTAAGAGTTTGCCCTTTCATTCGATGATAACTCTACATGTTTGATTTCTGTCTCTCTACACCAGTGCTCAGTAACACAAACTACTGTGCAGTTCAATGATTGGAGCTCAGCTTCTAATAGTTGTATTTTTTTTATTTATTGCATGTTTTGGTGGATCCTGTTGCCTGGATTTATCTCAAAAAAGACTTACTTTTCCTACCCATGACAACAGGTATTTGACCATGTGTGGCCCGAGATCCACCCCCTATACTTTCATGAATCAGCTGTACCAATCTTCCCTTCCCAGTCCTGTTTAGGTGTCGGCCATGCCTAGTGAAACCCCATCTGCTGATAGTCCCGATGGGCACAGAGAAACATGAGCAAAGTTGGCTGCCCTCAGAGCCATCCCTAGCCCCACACTGATTCGCCTCACAGCTCCATAAATGTGTGTTCGATCATGACGCCGGAACAGCGCAACAAGGTGTACGTTGATGCTGAAATGACAAGATGGATGTTTGAAACTAAAACAATCCACTATCACTCGTTTCCATCTTTGCGCGCAGAGCAATAATAGCCATCTTAGTATAGCGCTTAGCAACAATATCTACCGCAATTACTAAGTTGCAAACTACTCAAAATGCAGAAAATCCATATTTGACCATGAATTAAATGAGCTACGCATTGCGGACTACAAAAGTGGTTGATAACAATACATTGTTTTTCGTGTTGCTGTTTGGAGTCTGCTTTAATTCCCGTTACATCAGTTAATTTCAGTTACGTTTCGACTAGCCGTCATCAGTTTTCTCTTGACTCCAATAATACAGCTGATTCATGAGGTATAAATCAGAGAAGCATCAGTTAACATCACAGAATTTTTTTGTGCGAGAATCACGTTGGTTGCTCTAATATAATATTACTGTTATTTAAAACATAATATTATATAACTTTTTAATCACGTCTGCTGGTGACAAAGCTTCTGAAATGATAAAATGGTGCATCAAAAATTTTTGCTTTTTTAACAATGAATTTGCATTCCGCCATCCAGCATCAGATTCAATCACACTGACGAGAGCGTTCGGCTGTGGTCACCAAACAGTTCATCAGCAACTCTCCTTCGCTGCAGCTGAACAAGTTATAAAATGCAATCTAATAAATTGAGTTGTGGCATTAATCGAAGAGGAAAGTGGATTTCTTGATTCAAACACGGCTTTTATCATTAAATTAATGTAATTATTTAACCAAAAGTTACAGATATGAGAGCGACACTTACATTTTATGAGACGGCAATCAAAAATAAGCGAGAGAGAGAGAGAGGGAGGAGGCACAGCTGCTGCCTCTATACAGTCAAAGCAAATTACAGCGATTGCATTCAACTTACATTAGACAGCATCTTTTATCAAGTTTCGATATATAAACATTTCTCTGGAACATTCTTTGTATGAATAGTAAAAAGTACATCTTTTTATATTAAATTATGACCTTTACTCCTTAATTTACAGATTTATTTTCACCAAGAACAATTATTCTTAATGACTTTAGCATTAATCAAACTTTTGGGCCATATTTTATTATTTAGTCAAGAAAGCAACATTTCAGTGTCATATTACAGCTGAGACAATTGCACATGTAATATTTTGCTGATGTCAGCATTTTTTAAAATATAAATGCACAACACTCTCTCCATGCATTTGTGCCTTGACTATGAAAACGACTGATGAAGACATCGACTGTGATGATGAAGATATTGAAACAATTTGCTGTTGTTACTGTGCTATTCTAGAAATTATAATGAGAATATCACCAGCAATTATGTAAACAGCAGTAGCTGTGCCACCTCTGGCTCTGAGATGCTTATCACTCAGAGCACCTAAATATCCTAATGATACAAGGTTAGATATAGGTAAGATAGTAACGATAATGGTAGTAGAGGTCGCGAAAACATTATAAACAGCAATCGATAAATAGGTCACCCACTTAAGAGAGAAATGTCAAAGGGTAAAGATACCAACACGTACTTTATCAACACTCCCTGCTGTGAGGCAGTGTAACTACTAAATCCAATAGTAATGAGTAGGAGGAGCATATAAGCTTAACTGAGAATGTGCGTTTTCCTTGCAAGTAAGGTGATATGCATATGCATATGCATATAATGTTGTTCATCAGAACCTAATGTTTGAGCACCAGTGGGTGTGACTGTGTCAGTGTCGGTATGATATCAGACAGGGAGTTCTACCTAGTGGTAGTATTTGAAAACCCTCGATTTAGTGATGTCAAAGTGGTATTATCCATGGATGAATGGCGTCGACAATTCAATGCGTCAATGTCGACATCGGCCTTGTTCCACGGAAATACTTACTCTACCTCGATGAGTCTGGGTGAACGTACAATCTCTGTAGGGGACTTCCTTGGTACAGTTAAAATATTTAACAACAGGGAGTGCATGTATCTACAGTAGCAGACTTTTAAGAGTTTAGTGAATGATAGCTATTCAATACAGTATGAGATAGAATGTCGACAAAGGTGGCAGTCATAGGTTTACCAGTTCTATGGGGCATTGGGGAGTAATCTACTGGAGTTAGCTGCTCGAACTCTCCGTTAATTGGAAGCTCAATGGTGATGGAAGTATATGATTCAACGTTACCAGATGTGGACACTGAACTATTATCGTATTTAAATTTGTTTATATACGTAAGAGTTTGTAAAACACCCTGCATTTCGATGTAAGCGAACAGTTACCACCATGACCAAGTGGACGAAACAATTTCACCACAAAGGTATTGTAGTAAGCGACTGGTCCTGTAATGACGAAGCTAGAAACTAGAAGAACAAGACGAATGGATCATTATATCCTGAATTACACGTGCTTTGATTATTGGGCCTTTGGGCTGTTGGAAAATTAATCTAGTTGTGACGCTCCTAACGGATCCTGAGGAGTCTGCTTTTTTTAAAAAAACTCTGTGTCAGCCAAAATACCAGCTATTGCAGGAGATGTTGCATGGCACTGAGGGAGTAACACACAAAAGGTTCACGAAAAGCGATGGTATTCCAAGCCTGAAAAAGTAAAGCCAAACAGCGAATCCATATTTGATAAACCTCATAGTGGAAAATCATCATGAAGTCTGCAGATATATCGGCTTTGGTCGTCATATGAAGTTAACATATTTTATTTGTGCCAGACACACTCAAAGATCCCGAAGCAGTTGTTCTGGGACAGTGCAAACCTTATTATCACTTTCAAACAGTCTGGCTGCTTATCTGATTGAACATCGATTGCACTTACGGACCCTTAGTTAATTTCGAGAAGACGACCCAGTCTTACATCAACGTCTGGAGTACGGGTCGATGGATGGCAGTCTTGCTCTATCGAACGTGGGGTCGTGAGCAGGTGTCGCCCCCGACACGAATTTCATTTCATTGCTAGAGGAGCATGTTTCTTTTGTATTTGTACTATCCGTGATGTCTTCATGTCTTTTTCATTTGGACATTTTCAGTTTTATTCATTTCCTTACTTAACTAATTTTCTAATTAGCCACTATTTGTCTACATTTGGACATTGTAGACACTATTTATGCGGTAGTATAACAAAATGTATGTCAGCAAAGGTTGTAAGTCTGTCATTGGAAAAAAAAATTGGAAACGTGTTTGCTTATCATGCAGCGAGCCCAGGTTAGATTCCCAACTGGGTTGGAGATTTCTTTCCGCCCATGGACTGGGCGTTGTATTGTCCTCATCATCATCTCATTATCACGTCAAGCAAGTTTCTCAGTGTGGCGTCACCTGCTTGGCGGCCGAATTCTCCCAGAAGGGGCCTACCGGCCATCAATGCCACACGATCATTTCATTTAGTTTCAAACACAGTAATCTGAATTTAAAGCATATTTACCAAGCTTATGTACGAACTAACAAGTCATTCAATGAATTTGTTGCCATGTATGGGCATTGCTGGAATAATTTGCAATATGGTTTCCTGGTTATAGGTAAAACATGGAAACTGAATTAGATTACGTTGGGTTGAAACTTCAGTGATATTCTGCATAGGAGGCAGTGTATCAGTATACTGTGAAGTATGGACAAATTTGCAAGTGTATCACACATTCACTCAGAGGGCAAAGCCACAAGCTTCTATTTGACGAAAAAATGAGGTAATCAACGCTAAGTTAATGGAACTGGAAAGTCTTATAGAGGTGGAGACGATAGATGTAGAAGCATTGAATGCTACAATACAGCAATGTGAACTGTATGTCAATGAGAAAGCTGAAGAAGCCAACGCTAAACCAACAGATACGGGCGGATAAGTCAAGGCGATACATAGAGCACTTGACTCTCATCAGCAAGTCTCAAAGTATATATAAGCTGTAACCTATCTCAGAAATGGCTCAGCATACAGCAGCATGTCGTTGGCAAGTGTGGGGTTATCGAGGCCCAGGAGGCTATTTGACAGAAGTTACGATCGTTAAAGTTGGGGCAGTTGCAATGAGATCAGCATCTCACGCACACATTTAAGCCAGTAACCGGCAGTTTGAAATGGCGTTCACTCACTATGGAAGAAGGCAGAAAAGAAGAAGTAGAAGAAACAGAAGATGAGGAAGCAAATACTACTACTGATTTTATTAATCCGAGATAGACAGAACATACGGGGCCAGCAGGGTGAAACTCTATATGTTAGTTAAGCACCGAATACATTTAACCGAGAGTGCAATAAGAGTTGGGCATAAGGAATATGAAAGAACGTCTGGTTTATTAGAGCTAATATCCTCAGTAACGTTGAACATAAAAAGTATACTCTGAAAGCTATAAAAGTGTATGTTCAAATGTTATGCTGACCAACGCATATAGGACCCCAAAAGACTGAATGAAAGCCTCAAAGAATGACTAAATACAAAAATATGATTAAACCAGTGGCAGCAGCTGCACGTTGCGCTGATAAAGGGGTTGAAGGTAAGCAAAAAGACTGAAAAATCTGCTTCTAGATTATGTATGTTATGATGACCTAAATTAAACTATAGATCGATTGATTACAAACTCTTACAGCATCAGTTGTCACATGGAATACACGTCACACAACAAAATATAATCAATCATATCTGAGCTTGGAGAAAGATGCATCACTGAGTAATTACGGATACGGTTGTTCATTAGCTTCACAGATCTGCATGCAGAAAATTTCTGTGCAGGCATATGATGATAAGAGGATTGGATGATTTATGGCAGGCTGATATCGTATATATGTGAGACTACTCACGATAAAATAATGGATTTAAGTACATTCTACGTTTCATAGACAGGGAAGGAAGTTTCAGAGGTTTTTGAGAAACTGTTGCAGAAGAGAACAAATCAGTGTTCCAACAACCTTCAGACCGACCATTTCTATGACAGTCAATTCCTTCTCGAGAGCCAAAACCAGAAAATGTAATGTTGTCAGATGCTGGGGTCTATAGCGAAGACAGTGTTCAAACTCATCCCAAATGTCTTCGATTGGGTTTATATTTGAACTGTGGTCAGCGCTGTCCATTTTTGGTATGTTATTGTTCACAAACCATTGTTTCACCGATGCTGCTTTATGAGATGGTGCTGTGTAATGCAGATACAATCATTGTGTCTGGACTGTTCCTCTACTGTATGCAGCACACATTGCTGTAAAATGTGTTCATATCCATCAGGGTTTAGCGTTTTCCTTAGTGTAATAAGGGGACCACACACTAACCACAAAAAACACTCCCATACCGTACTACCACTTCCTCTGCAGTTTCCTGTTGGCACTACACAACATTGTAGATAATGTTCTCCAGGCATTCAGCAGACCCATATATTTTAGTTGGATTGCTCATTACACCAAATTACTCGTTTCCCATCATAAACAGTCCAGTGGCATCGCCCATTACATCAACTCAAGTGTCACTTAGCATTGGTTACAGAAACATAGAGCTCAACAGTGCGAGGTTGCGCGGTTGTTAGCTCACTGGACTCGCATTCGGGAGTCCGACGGTTCAAACCCGCGTCCGGCCATCCTGATTTAGGTTTTCCGTGATTTCCCTAAATCGCTTCAGGCAAATGCCGGGATAGTTCCTTCGACAGGGCACGGCCGATGTCCTTCCCCATCCATCCCTAATCCAATGGGACCGATGACCTCGCTGTTTGGTCCCCGCCCGCAAATCAACCAAACAACTATAGAGCTTATTAAGAGCTGCTCGACCATTGGATTCCATTCTTTTTAACGCCCTACTCATAGTCTTATAGCTGGACTTCTGGTAGCACTTTGGTACTCGTGAGTTATTCCTATCACTGACTTCATACGATTTTCTGCAACCGTACTCCAAAATGCTCGATGGTCACTGTCCATCTGTACATAAGGTGTGCTGGTATTGTTTCAGCTGGGGTTGTTTCTTCGCATTTCCACTTCCCAGTCATATAGCCAACATTCGGTATCAGCAGCTTTAGACATGATGAAATGTCCCTGACGGATTTTTACTCAGGTGACATCCAGTGAGTAGTCCACGTTCTAACCCACTGAAGTCTCCTGGCCGAACCATTCTGCTGTCATTGCTTCTCCACTGACAACGCAGTACTCCCCATCTCCTTTTATACTGCCGGGTCCACCTCTTGTGACATCTGGTGGTCAACTGCACTTTAAATAGAAATGGCCAGACACTTTGATTTTATAGAGTATATTGTGATACATAGTTAGTAATTACTTTCTGGCATCTCTTAAACCTCATGAAATTGCCACAAGATCTGTAAATTGCCCACTTTAAAGGCTAATAAAAGGCAACATCTTCTGGCCAAATCCACTAAGATGTGTGGCTTGAAGCACAATGAAAATCATTCTCTCTGAAGAGTAAGTAGGTCTCAAGCTAGATGTGGAGGCTATCATTATTTAATGTTAGCAACACAGCACCAACTGCAGATGAATTCATGTTCTGTTCAAAAATTCAGTGCAAGGATTTTGGTTTGGCCAGCTAGTAAAGAGGCATCTTCAGAGGTAACCAACCAGCTCATCCTTTTCCAGCATAGGTATACACTGAGGTGACGGAAGTCATGGGATAGCGATATGCACGCACACAGTAGGTGGAAGTTTATTGGCAGAGCTCTCATTTGTACTCAGATGATCCATGTGAAACGATTTCCGACTTGATTATGGCCACATGACGCGATTTAAAAAACTTTGAATGCGGGATGGTAGTTGGAGCTTGACGCATGGGACATTCCATTGCGGAAATCTTATGGAATTCAATATTCCGGGATCCATAGAGTTAAGATGGTGCCGAGAATACCAAATTTCAAGCATTACCTATCGCCACGGGTAACGCAGTGGCGCTTATGTAGAGTTGTCAGTGCTAACAGACAAGCAACACTGCGTGAAATAACCGCAGGAATCAATGTGGGACATATGACGACCGTATCCATTATTTGGCGTTAATGGGCCATGGCAGCAGTTGATTGACGTGAGTGCTTTTGCTAACAGCACATCACCTTCAGCACCTCTCCTGGGCTTATGACCATATCAGTTGGAATCTAGACAACTGGAAAACCGTGGCCTGGTCAAATGAGTCCCGATTTCAGTTGGTAAAAGCTGATGGTAGGGTTCGAGTGTGGTGCAGACCCCACGAAGCCACGGACCATGTTGCCAACAGGGCACTGTGCAAGCTGGTGGTGGCCCCAAAGTGGTGTGGGCTGTGTTTACATGGAAGGAACTTGGTCCGTGCGGCTGGTCCCGTTGGAGGTTCGAGTCCTCCCTCGGGCATGGGTGTATGTGTTTGTCCTTAGAATAATTTAGGTTAAGTAATGTGTAAGCTTAGGGACTGATGACCTTAGCAGTTAAGTCCCAAAAGATTTCACACACATTTGAACATTTTTTTGAACTTGGTCCTCTGGTCCCACTGAACCGATCATTGACTGGAAATCGTTACGTTCAGCTTCTTGGGGACCATTTACAACGAAATAACAATTGAATTTTTATGGATAACAATGTGCCATGTCACCAGGCCACAGTTGCTCATGATTGGTTTGAAGAACACTCCGGATGATTCGAGCGAATGAATTGGCCTCCCAGTTGACCGACATAAATCTAATCGAGCGTTCATGGGATTAATCGAGAGGTCAGTTCCTGCAAGAAATCCTGCACCGGCAACACTTAGGTAATTATGGATGCCTATAGAGGCAGTATGGCTCAATATTTCTGCAGGGGACTTCCAACGAGCAGAGTCCATACCACGTCGAATTTAAACTCTGTTAATTAAATTAAAATTTAATTATAATTTTGTGCTACATCATGACTTGCAGATGAAATCTTTGTGTTTCAAAGACAAGTGCTCTACCGGAATTTTTAAATTTTTTGTCTTCTTAATTTCGATCTGTTTCTTCGTTGTTCTTTTATTTTTCCATCAGTGGTTTCGTGCGGACGACGCACACACACAACAAGCGAGCTACCGTGCCAGCGACCGACTGAGCTACACCCGAAGGACATGCGACTCGCTTTCTGAGCTCAGCTTCCGCCAGTACCTACCTCCCTAAGTTCACAGTTCTTCTGCATATCTTGTGGGCTAAACGGAGTGAGGTACTGGCGGAAGTAGAGCTGTATAAATCCAAGTACTAAGTCGTGCTCATACAGCTAGCTCACTTTGTAGAACATTTGCTCATGAGGCGCTTAAGTTGGCAGCACTGAGAAGTGACACGACGCCTATCGATTTCTTCCGACATCTACCGAACAGAACTAGATTGGCTAGAATCACTAAAAGTTTACAGACAATATATCTGACATGCATTGGTCCCAAAACGACATATATGTTTTCTTGGATAGTTACGGTCATGCAAACACAAATTATTTTCGCAACAAGACAAAATATAAACGCTACCTTACAGAAATCGCATTTGTAATAGAAATTTACTTCAATTAAATTTGTTCAAAATAATATAGTTAATAGAATGATTGAAATGAGACATTCAAGGATCAGAAATTATATTTAAGAATAGAATGATATTTAAAATCAAATTAAACGACTAAAAATAAAGACTACAGTAATTTTGAGAAGTATTTTTACTCTTCTGTGAGTGTTGAACTCCCGACCTTTAGGATAAGAGTATAGAGCCTTAGATATTACGCTGCAGAGCTACTGTGTAAACTCCTCTTACCTTTGATGGCTTAGTGCCTCATGAGAAATAATTTTCGTCGCATTTTTACGAATGAGGTCCGACCAGTTGCATGGTGTCAAATCTGGCACCCAATCCTAGACCATTGTGTGCGAGGTTTCAAAAAGTCATTCCATTCCTGGTGTCTTATTGGCAAACAAATCTTTACTCTGTTAGGAAGTAAATGAATTATACTTACTTACTGATACTGGCCACACAAACTGCAGCCGGTCCTTGGCCTCATTCAGTCCAACCTTCCACACTTTCCTGTCATCTGCATCTTCATCTCCCAAATCCAATATCTGCATGTCTCCCCTGGTATTATCTTTCCATCTCATTCTCGGCCGTCCCAGTGGTTTCTGTCCTTCAGCTTTTCCATCCATTTCAATCTTTATTACCGTGTCCTCCCCTCTCCTCCTCACAGGTTCCTACCATCTTAGTCTCTTAATTTTCAAACTTGCTACGACGTCAGGCAATGTGTATAATTGTCTGAGTTCTTTGTTTTTCCTTATTTTCCACTGTTCATTTTCTTTCAGTGGTCCATATATTTTTCTCAGTACTTTATTTTCAAAAGTGATGAGATTTTTCTCTGTTTTCTTTGTCAGGGTTCATCTCTCACTAGCATAGTTCACTACTGGCTTGATGGCGGTCTGATATATTCTTATTTTTGCCTGCCTAGATAGTAACTTAGATCTTATGATGTTGTGCATAGCTCTGAGACATCTTCCCCCAGCTTGAATTCTTGTTACTATCTCTTGTTCTATAAAGTTTTGTTGGTTGATGTTGACACTGAGGTACGTGAATGTGTCTGTCTTCTGTATTGTTAGATTTCCCATTTTTAGATGGTTTGATCCTAAATGAGCTCTTCTTCCTACTACCATGAACTTTGTTTTACTTTCATTTATACTTAGACCTACATTCTTAGCTTCTTCCACTAGCACAGTCCCCATTGTCTCCAGGTCTTGCATGTTCTTTCCTATCAGCACAACAACATCCACAAAGGCCAGGACATTTATCTTTTTTCCTATAGTAAGCCCCGCACTTTTACATGTTACTCTCCTTAGGGTGTTGTTCAGGGTCAAATTTAACAGGGTTGGTGGCATAATATCTCCCTGTCTCACTCCTGTTTTTACTTTAAATGCTGTACCTCCACTCTACACTTTGATTCCATCACACACATTTTAGTTAGCTTTAACAGCTTGTCAGGTATCCCATACTCTGCCATTATCCTCCATATTTCCTCTCTTAGGAAAGTATGGAAGGCTGGACTGAATGAGGCCAAGGACCAGCTGCAGTTTGTGTGGCCAGTATGAGTAAAGATTTGTTTGCCAATAAGACACCAGGAATGGAATGACTTTTTGAAACCTCGTACACAATGGTCATATGCTCTGTTGAAATCTATAAACAGGCAAAAGGTATCATAATTGTGCTCCCAATTATTATCTAATATTTGTCTTGTTGTTGTTGTGGTCTTCAGTCCTGAGACTGGTTTGATGCAGCTCTCCATGCTACTCTATACTGTGCAAGCTTCTTCATCTCCCAGTACCTACTGCAACCTACATCCTTCTGAATCTGCTTAGTGTATTGATCTCTTGGTCTCCCTCTACGATTTTTACCCTCCACGCTGCCCTCCAATGCTAAATTTGTGATCCCTTGATGCCTCAAAACCTGTCCTACCAACCTATCCCTTCTTCTAGTCAAGTTGTGCCACAAACTTCTCTTCTCCCCAATCCTATTCAATACCTCCTCATTAGTTACGTGATCTACCCACCCTATCTTCAGCATTCTTCTGTAGCACCACATTTCGAAAGCTTCTATTCTCTTCTTGTCCAAACTAGTTATCGTCCATGTTTCACTTCCATACATGGCTACACTCCATACAAATACTTTCAGAAACGACTTCCTGACACTTAAATCTATACTCGATGTTAACAAATTTCTCTTCTTCAGAAACGATTTGCTTGCCATTGCCAGTCTACATTTTATATCCTCTCTACTTCGACCATCATCAGTTATTTTACTCCCTAAATAGCAAAACTCCTTTACTACTTTAAGTGTCTCATTTCCTAATCTAATCCCCTCAGCATCACCCGATTTAATTTGACTACATTCCATTATCCTCGTTTTGCTTTTGTTGATGTTCATCTTATATCCTCCTTTCAAGACACTGTCCATTCCGCTCAACTGCTCTTCCAAGTCCTTTGCTGTCTCCGACAGAATTGCAATGTCATCGGCGAACCTCAAAGTTTTTACTTCTTCTCATTGAATTTTAATACCTACTCCGAATTTTTCTTTTGTTTCCTTTACTGCTTGCTCAATATACAGATTGAATAACATCGGGGAGAGGCTACAACCCTGTCTCACTCCTTTCCCAACCACTGCTTCCCTTTCATGCCCCTCGACTCTTATAACTGCCATCTGGTTTCTGTACAAATTGTAAATAGCCTTTTGCTCCCTGTATTTTACCACTGCCACCTTCAGAATTTGAAAGAGAGTATTCCAGTTAACGTTGTCAAAAGCTTTCTCTAAGTCTACAAATGCTAGAAACGTAGGTTTGCCTTTTCTTAATCTTTCTTCTAAGATAAGTCGTAAGGTTAGTATTGCCTCACGTGTTCCAACATTTCTACGGAATCCAAACTGATCTTCCCCGAGGTCCGCTTCTACCAGTTTTTCCATTCGTCTGTAAAGAATTCGCGTTAGTACTTTGCAGCTGTGACTTATTAAACTGATAGTTCGGTAATTTTCACATCTGTCAACACCTGCTTTCTTTGGGATTGGAATTATTATATTCTTCTTGAAGTCTGTGGGTATTTCGCCTGTCTCATACATCTTGCTCACCAGATGGTAGAGTTTTGTCATGACTGGCTCTCCCAAGGCCATTAGTAGTTCTATTGGAATGTTGTCTACTCCCGGGGCCTTGTTTCGACTCAGGTCTTTCAGTGCTCTGTCAAACTCTTCATGCAGTATCTTATCTCCCATTTCTTCTTCATCTACATCCTCTTCCATTTCCATAATATTGTCCTCAAGTACATCGCCCTTGTATAAACCCTCTATATACTCCTTCCACCTTTCTGCCTTCCCTTCTTTGCTTAGAACTGGTTTGCCATCTGAGCTCTTGATATTCATACAAGTGGTTCTCTTCTCTCCAAAGGTCTCTTTAATTTTCCTGTAGGCAGTATCTATCTTACCCCTAGTGAGACAGGCCTCTACATCCTTACATTTGTCCTCTAGCCATCCCTGCTTAGCCATTTTGCACTTCCTGTCGATCTCATTTTTGAGACGTTTGTATTCCTTTTTGCCTGCTTCATTTACTGCATTTTTATATTTTCTCCTTTCGTCAATTAAATTCAATATTTCTTCTGTTACCCAAGGACTTCTATTAGCCCTCGTCTTTTTACCTACTTGATCCTCTGCCGCCTTCACTACTTCATCCCTCAAAGCTACCCATTCTTCTTCTACTGTATTTCTTTCCCCCATTCCTGTCAATTGTTCCCTTATGCTCTCCCTGAAACTCTCTACAACCTCTGGTTCTTTCAGTTTATCCAGGTCCCATCTCCTTGAATTCCCGCCTTTTTGCAGTTTCTTCAGTTTCAATCTGCAGTTCATAACCAATAGATTATGGTCAGAATCCACATCTGCCCCTGGAAATGTCTTACAATTTAAAACCTGGTTCCTAAATCTCTGTCTTACCATTATGTAATCTATCTGATACCTTTTAGTATCTCCAGGATTCTTCCAGGTATACAACCTTCTTTCATGATTCTTGAACCAAGTGTTAGCTATGATTAAGTTATGCTCTGTGCAAAATTCTACAAGGCGGCTTCCTCTTTCATTTCTTCCCCACAATCCATATTCACCTACTATGTTTCCTTCTCTCCCTTTTCCTACTGACGAATTCCAGTCACCCATGACTATTAAATTTTCGTCTCCCTTCACTACCTGAATAATTTCTTTTATCTCGTCATACATTTCATCAATTTCTTCATCATCTGCAGAGCTAGTTGTCTTAGTGTGAATATTTGGTCGATTGTTGATTTACCTTTTTCTGAACCCTGCTTATGCTATGTCAATGGTTGTACGTTCTGATTGTTTTCTACCTTTTTTTACATTGTTGTAGGTATCTACCGGGTTGTTCAGTAGTTCTTTGAAGTATTATCTTCTGTTCTCTGAATTTCCTTCACTCATAGTAATCATTTTCCATTCTCATCCTTCATTATCACAGACTTAGCTTTGTACTCATTTGTATAGCTATTCATTGTCCTGTAAAACTGTTCACTATTGTTCTGGTTATAGTCCTCCTCAGCCTTCCCTATCTGTTTATATATAAATGCTCTTTTCTCTCACCTTATTATACTCTTTATTTCTCTCGTGGTTTTCCTGTAAATTGTTTGGTTTTCATGATTGTTATTGCTCATCGTTGCCTGTCTGGCTCTCTTTCTGTCCTCTACTGCTTTTCTACATGTTTCATTGAACCATGATTTGCGCCTTATATTACTATTATTATTATCTCCTAGTAGTTCATGCCTTGTCTCCCTCATAACTGTCATCATCTCCTTCCATTTTGTGTTGACATCTTCATCTTCTTTTCTATTGTTATCATTCTCTAATTCAGCGAATCTATTGTTAAGCTTAATCTTAAACTGTTTATTCACCTCTTCCTCTTTTAGCCTTCTCAGATCTATTCTTTGGGTTCTTTTACTACTGTTGTTCTTACTTGGTGGTTTTGGTAATGATTGTTTCATCTTTATTAGCACAAGAGAATGGTCTGATCCTATCTGAGCCCCTCTTATTATCCTTACATCTGTTATTGTCTTTTTATGTTTTTCTCTATCAACACATGGTCTATTTGGTTCCCAGTTAATCCATCCGGTGAGGTCCATGTTGCTTCATGTATGTCTTTATGGGGAATAATGTACTTGCTATTTTCATGTTTCTAGCTGTGGGCAAGTTGATAAGCCTTATACCATTATCATTTGATTCGGTGTGAAGGCTGAACATGCCTATATATGGTTGCCATTGCTGTTCTTGTCTTATTTTGGCATTTAAATCTCCCACACAATTTTGATATCATACTGTGGTAATCTGGAGTATATCTGGTCTAAGGTATCATAGAATTCGTCTTCCTCGTTGTCCTCAGTTGGTGGATGGACACATGTTAATGAGATATTTCTACATTTGCCTTTGATTTTGATGTAGCATATTCTTTCACTGACATTTTCTAATGCATCACATTGGCCATTATCTTATTATGAACCGCAAAATCTGTCCAAAATATATAGTGACCATACTTGTTTCCACTGCATATGATCGTGCAGTTTTTCTCTCTGTGCATACCTTGCCCAGGCCATCTTATCTCCTGCAGGGCTGTAATATCCATCTTGTACTTTGTTAGTTCTTCATCAAGTATCTTTGTCTGTACTGCAGCGTACAGTGTTTTTACGTTCCATGTACTTATTCGTAGTCCTTTATTCATAATCTTGAGTCGTTTTCCAATAGATCCATTCCAGTCCGAGACTGGGTGTGAGTGTATAGGAACCCGTCAGTTTTTACAGTGTTCGATGGTTAGCCCAACGATTAACCCTCCCACTTTATCCGGGCTTGTGACCAGCTGGAAGGCCAGTTCTCTTCCAGGCATGGTTAAATGAATTATAACATTAACATTTTACTACTAAGTTTAAAAAAAACTATATAGATCCTATGTGCAATGTGTATGATATCTACTTTGTTATATTCATTGCACATAGGACGTATATGGTTTTTCATAAATGAATTATAATGGTAACATTTTACAGTCAGATCAAACACTGATAACTGATATCTACTTTGTTATATACATTGCACATAGATTCTACATTTTTTTGAACTTAGTATTATGTATTAACGAAAAAAATAAGCTTACTTTATTCTTCACTGTTTCTCGTTTCCTTGTTCACAAATTTCGCAATCAGTAGATAAAATTATATCTCAGTCTCTTAGTATTTTCCACTGTTGTTATACAGTAATATTGCCAGGAGAGACAGCAGTCCATAAATGATTCTTGTGACTAAGGCTCTCTCTTAGGGTTGCCACATGTCCCAGTTTTCCACAACATTCCTGGTTTCAGATTAAAGAAATCGCCCGTTCGGACGCCAGTTCGTCGCAGATTTCGGATTTAAGAGAAATTCTCATACTACACATTTTTTCTCCAACAACTAGCGTGGATGTATATTTCAACTTTAGCTCAACTCTTCGACTACCGTTCATTGTTTTTGCTTTTCAATGTTGTTTTCTTCATGTACATGTTAGTGGGTGCTGTAGACGTCGGCTATGTAAGGTCATACGCATATGATGTGGGTGAGGGCAAATTTAGGCGTTGGGACATACGTGTCACGCCAGTATTTTACATTTCCCACCGGTATTACAACCATGAAATGAAAAAAAACAACAATTAATAGAGTACAAAATGTTTCATTTTGACAAAGTTTACAATGAATGTATGTAGGAAGAAGTGACAATGAAGTTACGTATGATAGTGTGTGAAACATTGTTTGCAGAGAGGTGTTTAACACACGGAGCAAACTGTTTTTGTCTTGTTTTCGGTTTTCTTCTGTGATCACCGTCTGCACCGACTCCCTGTAGTACCTTCAATGGGCAACTCGTCCCCTACATTCAACATCAGGTTTGTTACTGTTGATGGCTTGCTTCGGAATCTCTTGCGTTTGCCGTGGCTATTTTTTTTTATTTCCCTGCCGCCATCAGTTTTGCGGCAAGTGGAACAACTAATTATATGAGTTTCCTCCTGGTGTTATCCTTATACAAAATCCATGCATTCACAACAGCAAATTATGAAATACTCTCTTCCATCATTTTCTTGAGCGCGGATCAAGTCGTGTACACTAACATTTTGGTCGGAGAGATATACCCCTACCTTGTATTTATTGTAGAAACAAATTACGTCTGCCAGCCAGTGTGGCCGAGCGGTTCTAGGCGCTGCAGTCTGGAACCGTGCGGACCGCTACGGTTGCAGGTTCGAATCCGGCCTCGGGCATGACTGTGTGTCATGTTCTTAGGTTAGTTAGGTTTAAGTAGTTCTAATTTCTAGGGGATAATGACCTCAGAATTTAAGTCCCATAGTGCTCAGAGCCATTTGAACCAAATTAGGTCTGGGTTGTCTACCTCCAACTTGCTTCCATCTTTCTGTTTACGACGAGATTTCTCTATTGTAGCACGTTGACAATTACTGAGAACAATAATGTCTTTCCTGTCTTACCACCTTGTTCCTATGTTTTCGTGATGGTTGGCAAAAAATTCAGATTCACCTCTTTTCATTTTCCCTTGAAATTTCGGCACATCGTTCCTAGTACTAATAGCAGTACCCACCTATGGAAATCTAATGCTATTTAGCACCTTGACACTAGTAACAAGTCTGTCAAAAACAAGTGTCACTTCTGTGGTTCTGATTGTTTCTGTCAGTCTATATAGGACTTTTCCGTAGGGTGTCTGTCACCGGAAGACATTGCCCTGTTTGTTTTCTTGAATATGCATTTAGATTTATAGATGTTCACCATTTGAATTTTGTCGTTGACTCATATATATTCTAGGAGGGGGTTTCTTCCCTGCTTTTGGAAAGGCGTGTTTCAGGCAAGCTAGAACTTCATCAACATAACACGCTTATGAAGCATCGGGAGGTCGCTGAGGGTCATTGAAATATAACTTCGACAGCAACAACTGGAACATGTTGCGTGCAGTGGCCCCTTTAATTAAGAAATAGCAGTGCCCGCCTTATTAAGAAATACGATGCAATGTTCTTCCGGATATACATGCATGCATGTCCGAATGAATATTGCGTGCACTTACTGTCTTTTTTATAGTTTCACTACCCAAAAAAGAGCGATTTTGGGGCCGATAATCAGACACAGAGCGTACCTTATTGTAGCTGATTACAAGCATGCAACTAAGGAACAACATTACTTCTCCAGGATCTATACCTTCGAACACTTTTTCTTACTTCTTCGTAAAATCCTAGCGCTTGTTGGTATATAAACAAACTGCGAGGAACCACTTGTAGGAAACAGTCCATTTAGTGAAGTGACCTATTCAGTTTGTATAATTGTGACCGTTGTGCGATCTTGAGTGACAGTGTGTCTAGGCACAAATGAATTGTTTGGCGTGGACCATACTAAAGAAATATTTTGAGGTGATATTTGATGTAGACGTTCCGTCTGAACTCACTTCATCATTGGTGGTGATAGCAGACTGACCATCAATTTCAGGTGAACGAGCTGAAGAATTTCCACGTTCTCTGTCGACGTAGTCGTCCTGATCGGACTGCTATTATATGTCTGATGAATCGTCTGTAGATAAGTCACGGTCAGTTTGTTTCAATATCCGCAACAATTCTTCGTGCGTCAGTTTTCTTTTAATGTTCATTTCAAGGGCCTACAAATACGTAAAACAACAATGATAACAGCCATTTTTTTCTCATTCACGGGCCTCGAAATACGCAAAACGACGGTGGCAAAAGCCAATTTGAGGATGAAGTACAACTTCCCTCCAGTACCGTTTGGACAGAACCTAACCTAACCTAAACTAAACTAACTTAACCTAACAACACACCGGACAATACTGAGGAAACTGTTCTGAGATATTACTATATATATATACTTACCAGGTTCTGACTGGAGACAACTAATACACGTGGGGATGAATAATTAACAATTATTTCAAGAAATCAACACAACAGTGCCTCTGCACGACCAGTACAACGCAACTGACGGGAAGCATCTGTTTTCCTTCTCAGAACATGATATGGGATGTCCTCTATGGACAGTATTCGAAACTAAATATCGCATGTTCATTTCCAGACCAGTGGACAGCATCCTGTGAGTTTTGGAATCACTGTTGCCCAAGAGGTGTCCGGTTGGCGCTTCATGTTCAAAATGGTTCAAATGGCTCTAAGCACTATGGGACTTAACATCTGAGGTCAGCAGTCCCCTAGAACTTAGAACTGCTTAAACCTAACCAACGTAAGGAAATCACACACATCCATGCCCGAGGCAGGATTCGAACCTGCGACCGTAGAGCAGCGCGGTTCCGGACTGAAGCACCTAGAACCTCTATGCCACAGCGGCCGGCAGCACTTCCAGGGATCACATACACTGATCACCCAGAACATTATGACCACCTACCTAATAGCCGGTATGTCCACCTTTGGCAAGGAAAACAGGGACGACACGGCGTAGCATGGAAGTAATGAGGCCTTGGTAGGACGCTGAAAGGAGTTGGCACCACATCTGTGTATATAATTCACCTAATTCCCGTAAATTCCGGCGAGAGATCTGTGAGCTCTGACGTCACGTTCAATCACATCCCAGATGTATTCGATCGGCTTCAGATCTGGCGAGTTTTGGGGCCAGCACGTCAATCGCAACTCTCCACTTTGTTCCTCGAACCACTTCATCACACTCCTGGCCTTGTGACATGGCGCATTATCTTGTTGCAAAATGCCACATCCGTCGGGAAACATGATAGTCATGAAGGAGTGCATGTGGTCTGCAACCTGTGTACGATACTCCTCGGCCGTCATGGTGCCTTGCACGATCCCCACTGGGCTCCTGGGGACCCACGTGAATGTTCCCCTGAGCATAATGGAGCCGTCGCCAGCTTGTCTCCATCCTGCAATAAAGGTGTCAAGAGCTGTTCCCCTGGAAGAGACGGATTCACGCCCTCCCATCAGCATGATGAAGAAGGTATCGCATTCATTAGACTGTGCAACGCTCTCCCACTGCGCCAATGTCCAGTGCCGGTGGTCACATGCCCATCTCAATCGTAGATGCCGATGTTGTGGTGTTAACATGGATCGTCGGCTGCGAAGGCCTATCGTTGTATGTGTTCGGCGCCCTGTGTGTTCCGACACACTTGTACTCTGCCCAGCATTAAAGTATGATGTTAGTTCTGCCACAATTCTCTGGCTGTCCTGTTTTACCAGTCTGTCCACCCTACGGCGTCCGACATCCATAATGAGGGGTGGCAGCCCGACCCCATGTCATCTGGACTTGGTTTCATCTTGGTTCCGCCAGCTGCTGGAGACACCACAGCACTCCTGGAACGCCCGACAAGTCGAGCAGTTTCTGAAACGCTCGTGCCGAGCCTCTGGACCATCACAATATGCCCTCGGTCAAATTCAGATAGATCGCGCGCCTTCCTGATTCTACACATGGACAACACGCTCACTGATACTACGAGGGGTGTTATAAAAGTCCGTGCAAAGTCCGTGAGATGGCATTACCGGCGCGTATCGGAGGTCATGTTTAGTTAGTAGCATCTTTGGAAAGAACGCACACCATGTTTCAGCCATATTGGTCTATTTCTTTGTGTTTGGCATTCTTGTGAATCAAGGAAGTCGAGTGATTGTCAAAAAATGGACGAAGAAGAATTTCGTGTGGTGATTAAACATTACTTTATGAAAGGCAAAACGCCTCAGGAGACTAAAGAGAAGCTTGATAAACATTACGGTGACTGCACTTTCGATTAGGAACAGTTTATAAGTAGCTTCAAAATTTTTGGAGTGGCCACGTGGGCGCAAGTAATGCTGAAAGTTCTGGCCGCCCTGTGGAGGCTACGACTCCAGAAGTCATGGATAAAATCCATGATATGGTGATGGATGACAGAAGAGTTAAGGTGCGTGAGATTGCTAGTGCTGTGGGCATCTCAAATGAACTGGTAAATAATATTTTGCATAAACATTTGGACATGAGAAAGCTATCCGCAAGATGGGTTCCGCGATTGCTCACGCTTGACCAACAACGGAATCGTGTGAAATGTTGCAAGCGTGGTTTGCAGTTGTTCAGGAAGAATCCGAAGGACTTTAAGCGTCGTTTCGTCACTGTGGATGAAACAAGGATACATTACTATACTCCTGAGACCAAACGATAATCTAAACAATGGGTTACCAAGGGAGAATCTGCACCAAAGAAGGCGAAGACCAGTCTTTTGGCCGGAAAGTTTATGGCGACTGTCTTTTGGCATTCGCAAGAGAAAATCCTCACCAACTATCTGAAAAACGGTAAAACTATTACAGGTGCATATTATTCATCGTTATTGGACCGTTTGAAAACCGAGCTGGACGAAAAACGCCAGCGCTTGGATGCAAAAAAGTCCTTTCCCATCGCGACAATGCAGCGCACACACCTCAGCAGTTGTGATCGCAAAATTAATGGAAATAGGATTCCAACTCGTTTCACATCCCCCCTATTCTCCAGACTTGCATCCCCCCTATTCTCCAGACTTGGCTCCCTCGGACTATTATTTGCTCACCAATTTGAAGAAATGGCTGGCGGAACAAAAATTTTACTCAAACGAGAAGGTGATTGCAGCAACTAATAGCTATTTTGCAGACTTGGGCAATCCCTGTTATTCGGAAGGGAGCAACAAATTAGAACAACGTTGGACAAGGTGTATAAGTCTAAAAGGAGACTATGTCGAAAAATATAAAAGGTTTACCCCAAACAAGTAAGTAGTTATTATTTTTGCACGGGCTTTTCAAACGCCCCTCGTACACGCAACGTGCGCGTGCCTAAACAGTCGTTCCTCGCCAGGTGACGCTGCTATCTCCTGGACGGGTTTATATCGACAGTAAGTCAGTAGTCGTAATGATCTGCTGATCAGTGCATGTACCGTTGGTATTCTGAGGGCTAAGCCAAATAATGAGTTTTTATTATGGCAGCTGACTACGGAGTATTATTGCGCTGCAGCCCTGCTGAGTTTCATTGTTGTCCCTTCTCAGTTCGGTTTAAGCTGCTCAGCAACGTGATTCTCTGTTTATCTCTCAGAATCGTATTGCGGTTAATTTGTTATTAAAGTGTTTGATTGTTTCAGGTGAACTCAAAAGGGCAAAGAGGAGGTGTTCATTCCAAGAAAAATATTCAGAATAATGGTTCTTCATAAAACGAGGAAGAAGTCACAATGAAGTAAAATGTAGAAATTTAAGTGTTATATTTCCTTTGCACATAGGGGAAGAGAAGGATCATTTAGCTAGCATAAGTCATAAATCAAACGAGCACCCCGCAAGCACTTAAAAATGGACAGAACAAAATCAACAACAATTGTGAAATCATTGACAGGGCTCGACACTGTCAAATAAATGTGATGATCTACCAAAGATCCGTTATTTTGGCATAGCTACAGACGCTGGTAATCATTAAGCCGAGAAAATGTTTTCATTAATTATTCAGCATTTTACACCGAAAAATGGCTTTCGAGAGAAATTACTTAAACTGACTTCCCTGACAAATGAAAGTGCCTCTATAATAAGTACGTTTTGCCATCATAGCCTTAGAGAAACACAAAATTGATGAAACTAAGTGCATAGCGTTTTGTGGTGACAATGCCAACACTAATTCTGGAGTAGTACAACGAACTGGACAAAAAATGTGCTCGCGAAATTGAAAAATGAAGTAAACGAAATAGATTACTAGTATTAAGAGGTGAGGCAATAGTAAAATGTATTTTTGGTTATGAAATGAGCTGCTCTGAGTCTTGTAATTGCGCCCTTCAGCGGTAGGTTCTCTCTAAAAGCCAAAAATCCGGTAAATGCCAAACGTAGAAGAGAGCAGAAAATTTAAAGTGGAATGTTGTAAGTTGTAACCGCCAGAACTCTGCATATTCAATTTTGTGTCTCGTAATGCAAACATGTTAAGAAAAGTAGCTGCCTGTTTTATGATGTTGTCATAAGTGTTGTTGTTATAATGTTCTTTCTTTGATTGTATTAAAATAATTATATGTAGTATTAAGTGTGATTTATTCGTTTTAGTAAATCAGTAGCATGGAGCTATGGGTCCTTCAAGCGACAAAAAACCGGCCGGCTGCAGTTAGCTGAAGCGATCCGCACGTCAGGCCATGCTTCGGCTCTGTAGCTGACTCGCCAGCTGTAAAAAGCGAATTGCCTGCTACACTACGGGCTTGTAATCGGCTGATCAGAAGTTACAATGCTGAACATCTACCCATTCTACCGTATGAGCGAGCCCGCTAATATGAACGCGGCGCTCGTATGGAGACGCGGTAATTCTAACAATAAAGGGATAGAGCCATTTCATAATTCCGTCCGTTTTGGGTGACAGATAAGTGACTACATTGCTTCTAGACAGCCACATTACAATGCGTAAAGTTCTATGTGTCTGATTAGTTAGGTTTCTTCTGTTTTTAGGAAAAGGATTGAAAAAATACGCTTTGGCACAATGGTTCGCAAAAAAAAATTTTAATTGTGTGTCGTGGATTTCAATTCTTTAGAGAACAGTTGACGGGCAAAACAATAACCGCACAAATATGCATTTGCATTAATTTTTTTTATTCAGCTGCATCCTGTACAGTCTTGTGACAATAAGGTCGTGACTCCGCAACTTTCTTCTCCTTTATTTATTTATTTATTTTGAAATACGGTCACAGCCACAAAAGCGGCTGCTTCTCTCTCGAAAATAGTGTGACTCACTGACTGAAGGGCAGTTCGTATTTGAGGAGCTTGAGCACAGGACCTTCTTGTGTGAGCTGCTCCATGCAGCGGTTCGCAATTTCCTTACTGAAGTGAGCCACTTTTTTTAAACTTAAGAGTAGTAATCCTAATTATCCGGGTTTCTGATTACCAAGTTACGTCCATTTTTAGTCAGTTTAAAAGTTAATTAGACAGAAATTAGTCTTTATAATTGTTCCATAGTTTTAATTAGTGAAAGGATCTCTTCGCATAAACTATTTAAGTTACTGGTACAAATTGAATTCTGAAATTATCGAACCACTCGGTGCCGAACACCGAACACGGGGCTGGAAACCCGAACCGTCCGGCAAGAAACCGAACACCTGGCAACACAGTATATAAAACAATACTTCATCTTACGTTAATTTCCTGTCGGCAAAGCGTTAAATGAGAGCTCTGTATCGTATTTTGAAAAATATGCAGCAAATTTTAGCGCCAAGTACACTGATGGAAAAAAATCGCAACACAAAGAAATAATTATCTAGAGTAATGAAATTTCTGGAATACAGTTGTCTGGATAACGTATTTAAGTGACTGACAGTTTAAGGTTAATGTAAGCGCGAGATAAGCCATTACAAATGTGAAATGCCGGTACATTAGTAACCGGTGCAACGATAAGAAAGTTGAATGCAAGCATGCATTGTGTTGCACAGGTGCTGGATGTCAGTTTTTGGGGTCGAGTTCCTTGCACTTGGTCGGTCAGTACTGGGACGGTTAATGCTGTCGGTGCGGAACACTGGGATCCTCCGATGGTGTCCCATATATGCTCGATTGGAGATAGATCTGGTGATCGAGCGGGCCGAGACAACATGTCGATACTCTGTAGAACATGTTCGGTTACAAAAGCGGTATGTGAGCGAGCATTATCCTATGAGAAAATACCCCCTGAAATGCCTTTCATGAATAACAGAACAACAGATCGAATCACTAGACTGACGTACAAGTTTACAGTCAGGGAACGTGGGATAACCATGAGAGTGCTCCTTCAGTCATAAGAAATCGCACCCCACATCATAACTCAACGTATAGGTACAGTGTGTTTTAAATTTTCTTTTTTATTATTAATTCCGACGGGTTCGTTCATGCATAAATGCTAGGGAATGAGCCACACTTATTAAAATAATTATGTAATTTCTCAAATAAGGAATGTTTGTTAATATATTACTCTCGACAATGTCCTTGCGTGTTAAGTGCGTTCTGATTCTTTTAACGACTGTGGATATATCTTCAAATGAAAACTTCTTTTAACGGATTTGGAAAACATTTACTCACCGAAGATTTGGTTCGTAGCGTACTATTTATATGCTTTTAATGAACGCGGAACCTTTCGCCATGTCAAGACGCAGTATAGCTGAAGACGACTTTTAACATAAAATGAAACAAATATCAAATAATACCAACAATAAATTTACAATTAGACTTACATTAAGCAAAATATAAATCACAATGGCGGTGTGCCGTATAAATCTGCTGTAATCAAAGAAAAGCGTCCGTCTTGGATCGCTTCTAAAACAAAAAGGTGCCGTTCCCTTCACAAAAATAATTGAGGAACATAATTCTACATTTGTTTCTGCGGTTGCATCCTACAGCCGATACTTCCTTTCGTAGTACTTAATTTTTAACTGATTATTTATTAATTTATTACGTTTCAAATATTTCGTTCGTAAAATCTGCTATTACCACAATGCTACCACGCAGACAGCCTAGTTGCAGGCCGTCAACTGGCCTCGTTCTAACCGACAAACGGACGTCACTGTCACCGAGGTAGAACCAGCTTTCATTAGAAAACAGCACAGACTTCCACGCTGACCTCCAAAGAGCTCTCGCTTGACGCCACGAAAGTCGCAAATGGAGGTGGTTTGGGGTCAGTGGAATGCACGTTATAGAGCATCTGGTTCAGAGCTGTCCTTTTAGTAACCGATTCGTAAGAGTTCGTTGTGTCACTGTGGTGCCAACTACTTGCTCAGATTGTTGCTGCAAATGCAGTACTATGCGCCAGAGCCATACGTCGAACCGATGGTCTTCCCTCTCGGTAGTGAAACGTGGCGGTTGAGCCTGGTCTTCTTGCGACCTTGGATTCTCTTGACCAACGCTGCCAGCTGTCACGGACAGAGACGACGTTCCTGCCAAGTCTTCCTGCCGTATCGCCGAAGGAACACTCAGCTTCTCGTAGCAGTATTACACGACCTCTTTCAAACTCAATGAGATGTTGACAATGGCGTCTTTACCGCGTAAAAGGCGTTCTTGACTAACATCGACTCACCGCGTCCAGTCTGAAAGGTACCTAACACTCACAACCGTTGCAGCATATATTTAAAGCAAACCTGACTTGCATAAATTTGAGCAGACATCTTTCAGATGTAGAAACACGCCTACCAACTTTCGTTTTATAAGGTGGTATCTGTTCTTTCGAACCATTGGTGATATTGCAGCTGTCGAAGAATGAAATTACAATCAACTCCAGAGCTTTAGTTGCTTACATGCGTTGATTGACGCTCCTCTGGCTGAGCCACTGAGGACAGAGAGGATAGTGCGACTGCAGGGACTTATCTCTGGCACGCTCTCCATGAGACCCACCCTTCCAACTTTCTGTCCACACACTACGTTTGTAGTGCCCCTGCCCAATATACTCATTACTCGTGGCAGTCAATCTACCGATTCCCGTAAGAGTTCGGGCAATGTGAGTGCATCCGCAGCGAAGAAAGATCATTGGCCAGTAATCCTTATCTATGTGAAGATGGTATCCGTTCTTTCAGACATGTCCGAAAGAACAGTTCCCATTGGCGATCTTGCAGCTGTCGAAGAATGAAATTACAATGAAATCCAGACCTTTAGCTGCTTACAGGCGTTGATTGGTGATCTTGCAGCTGTGGAAGAATGAAATTGCAATGAAATCCAGACCTTTTCGTGCTTACCGGCGTTGATAATTATCAACGGAGACAGGATTTCATTGTAATTTCATTCTTCGACAGCTGCAAGATCGCCAATGGTATCTGTTCTTTCGGACATGTCCGAAAGAACTGATCCCCTCTTCATATAGTTAAGGCTTACCGGTCAATGATCTTTCTTCAGTGCGGATGCACTTACATTGCCCGAACACTTACGGGAATCGGTAAATTAACAGCCGCAAGTAACGAGTATAGTGGGCAGGGGCACTACAAATGTAGTGCATGGACAGAAAGGTCTCATGAGGAACGTGGCAGAGGTAAGTCCCTGCAGTAGCATTATCCTCTGTGTCCTTGGTGGCCGGCCAGGGTGGCCGAGCGGTTCTAGGCGCTACAGTCTGGAACCGCGCGACCGCTACGGTCGCAGGTTCGGATCCTGCCTCGGGCATGGATGTGTGTGATGTCCTTAAGTTAGTTAGGTTTAAGTAGTTCTAAGTTCTAGGGGACTGATGACCTCAGAAGTTAAGTCCCATAGTACTCAGAGCCATTTGAACAATTTGTCCTTGGTGGCTCAGTGAGATAAGAGTTTTTGTCTCCCAGCTCCTTCTTGGTGTTGCAATTTTTTTCCATCAGTGTATAACTAAAACATCTATGCAGCAGAGCTAGTAAATGAAAGACCTGCTTTCATATTCTATTAGTAAGAGATAATGAAGAGCACTGACGTAGATACCCATTTGGATATTTCGAATATTTTTTTCTCTTTGAATAGAAGTATGGGCTACGGGATGCTTATCCAAATATTGAAATAGATTTGAATGTATTTATGAAAGTGTCAGCGTAGTTTCAGCAAATTAGAAGCTACATAAGGACGAGTATAAATAAGGCACAGTGCGTTAGTTCGTCCGGCACTCAGTACTGGTAAGTAGGCATCGACTCAACAAGTCGTTGGAAGTCGCCTGCAGAAATATTGAGTCATGCTGCCTTTATAGCCGTCCATAACTGAGAACATGTTACCGGTGCAGGATTTTGTGCACGAACTGACCTCTCGATTATGTATCATAAATGTTCGATGGAATTTATGTCGGGTGATCTGGATGGCCAGATCATTCGCTCGAATTTCCCAGAATGTTCTTCAAAGCATTCATGAAAAACTGTTGTCCAGTGACATGACGCATTGCCATCCATAAAAATTACATCTTTGTTTTGAAACATGACGCCCATGAATGGCTGTATATGGTTTCCAAGTATCCGAAAATAGCGATTTCCAGTCACTGATCAGTTCAGCTGGACCAAAGGACCCAGTCCATTCCATGTAAACAGAGCTCACACCATTATGGAGCCACCACCAGTTTGCACAGTGCCTTGTTGACAACATGAGCCCATGTTTTCGTCCGATGTGTGCCACACTTGAACCCTACTATCAGTTCTTACCAGCTGAAATCGTGACTCATTTGACTGGTTTTCCAGTCGCCTATGGTTCAACGGATATGCTCACGAGGCCAGGAGAGGCACTGCAGGCGGCATCGTGCTGTTAGCGTAGGCACTTGCGTTGGTCGTCAGATACCGTAGCCAAATTTTGCCACACTGTCCTAACGGATATGTTAGTCGTACATCTCAGACTGATTTCTGCGGTTATTTCACGCAGACAACTTTACACAAAAGCTGCTCCTCTCAGTGGTTAGGTGAAAGTCGTGGGCCACTGTATTGTCCGTGGTGAGAGGTAACGCCTGAAATTTGATATCTCCACCACACTCTTGACACTCTGTATCTCAAACGTCCATAAACTCGCTAAAAGCCTCGTGCCTTCACAAATATGTTTTGTAACAGAGTCTGGACGTCTGGGCGCCAGTGACCTGTCCCACGGAAGTTCGCAGAAAGCTCACAGTCGTCTCGTCGGCTCCCTTCCTAACAAGGGCCCATCCTCTGCTTTACTGCTGGTCTTCAATGCTCTGCCCATTGCAGCGGCGTCTCCTTGGCGCTAGTCAGCCTACCTGGACGCGCTGCCGACCAACCAGAACCATCCGACGTGTCTGCACAATGAGACCATGGAGCTCGGCAGTTCGCAAATGTTTTCACACAGGTTCCGCAGAAGAAACGCTCTCCCCGGCCCTCAGTCGCTGTACGCTTTTACTGCAGTTGTTTAAATTGGCACCCTATTCCTTTGAACGCAGGTAAAGCTTACCGCTATTCCTTCACTAGAGCACACAAACAAGAGCGTTAACTATTGCCCACCATTTCATCATGATGTATGAAGTCAGATCGTATCCAGGTATAGCAACCAAGTAATAAAGATCATCTTCCCTAAGAACATTAAGTAGCATGACGCCGAATCATAAGTGAGAGTGCCATGCAATCTCTCATGTTTGTGTTTAAATAATGTGTCATAGTTTGACCTAACAAACAGCATTTGTTTGGTCCCATGACTTTTAGTTGCTTCACTTCAACAAGCATTCGATATTGTTTTCCAGCTTCCCCTTCCATTTCTCGTAAGTTCCCGCATTCAATAGTGCTGATGTGCATTGTGCAACTAAAACACTTATTGCACTGCACTGTGTTTCCACAATTTCATCTGAAAAGTCTATGGAACAAATTACTTTAAGATACTCATAGAAAAACTGTATGGTCGCTCTAAATGCTGTGTGGTAAAACTTTAAGAATTTATAATCCAATTTTGTCATGGCTGAGAATGATGTTACAAGATAACAGAAAGAAAGAGCGAAATATTCCGGTTTACATACCCTTCACTGTTAATGCTGTCATCTGCCATCGGTGAGTGGTTTCTGCACATCCACGTCAAACATAGATGGTGTTCCATTAATGCAACTAGAGCATGTAAAATCTTTTCTTGATCACATATCGTGATAAAATCAATGTACACTAGCTGCCACAAATAATGAGACATAGGTTTTGTTTCACTTCAGTTTCTTTAGGAATTTTGTACGATTTGTAATGTGTTTACTACAATGACACATTTAATTCGTCTCTGTAATATTATTCGTCTATATAACTCATGTAAGCAATGTTTTTCAGTAACGCTTCATTTTTATTAAAGCTAATTTACAAATTACCAAATTACTTACATTTGTGCAGAAAAAATTCCAGAAAGGTAATTTTCTGGAGGGGGATGGAACTTTTTCTGAGGCTTTGGCAGTTCTGCCAGCGGCGCAGGATTACCTTGGTAGTGCTCTGACTATGGGTCTTAATCTGCTGGCCCCAAACATTGCGTAGATGTGCAGACAGCTGGGCCAGTAGGGGGAGAGACAGTAGAGTTCGCTATGGTGCAGGGAAAGAAGGGGGGAGGGGGTTATGTGTGAGCTGGTCCGTCCAGTGGGCCTGCCTGAGGTAGCCCTAAGCATGCCATGGCGAGTGGCAAGGTGGAGTAAAGGAAAGAAGTTCATCACTGTGGAAGGATGCGCTGCAGAGTCGGGGAGGGGGGGGGGGGGCTGTGACGTGGTGAGAGAGGGGTAGTGGTAAGGCCTGGCCCGGCTGTTGGCAGCGTCTCTGCAACGGAGCAGTGGAAACTGGGCCTGATTACCTCTGGTCTTTCTCGCTTGTAGTACACCAAAATCAAGACATGCTTAAACAGTTTCATATAATATTGAAAAATACATAGAAGAAAATTAAATTCCTGGGGGGGGGGGGTTGTGGCCCTTAAGAATGAGCTGCCTATGGCAACGTAATATCTTCAAGAACGCCTTTAAAACCACTGGACTCAGGTGCCCCCAAGGAGGGCTGGGGTTAAAGGATATCCAACAGCAATGCAAGATTTTATTCATCAGCAGGACCACAAAAATAATGCAGAAGTACACAACGGCATTGACAATCAACTGTTTACCTGTGTTAAGACGTCAAATACTCCAATAAATCTTTCCAGCATAAATTCAAACCTGCACCATGCATGTGAGTTCCTCTTAGAATCAAGTTATGGGCAAGCGAGGAATTACATTCCATGTCTTGGTATCATGGCCAAACTATACACTGATATCACAATGGAATGCACACAGAGCCCTATTGAGTGCAAGTATCCACTCGTAAATTGCAATAATGTCTAACACACCATAAATAGTCCGAATCTGAATAATAAAGTTAGAGTCATGTTGTACGCTATTGTAAATGAGGTAGTACCTACAGGGGAAAGCCTACATAAAATAAAATAAGACCTTCAACCACAGTGCACGAAATGCCACCTAACAAACCTTATCGGTATATTTACTTGTTAGGACTAGACTAAGGTCTGGACATGCACCGGGCAAAAAATAGCAGTTATCAACACAACCAGTGAGAAAGCCATGCCAGTGCAACAAATCAAAAAGACCGATTGGAGACAATTCCCAGACGCGAAAGACGACAGTTACATTTGGCTCATCGTTAGCTGTGCTTACTATACTCTGAGAACGAAATGCCCATCAGTCCCCGAATATACACTCTAAGACACAAAAAAAGACGCACCACGAGGAGTTAGGCAAATTGGTCAAAAACTGATATTAATGCAGGTATCAAAAGAAAATACAAAACTGTAAACGTTGGATAGCAAACAAGGCTCATGTCGAGGTCAGGGTATAAAATCATTCCGAATTTCATTCTATGTACTCAGTGAATAGTAACTATGCCTTGCAGACAGGCGCGTGAAAGATGTACACAGACGTCAGCATTTGAGAGAGGAAGTGTCTTGGGCTCAAAGAAGCCGGTTGGAGTAATTGGGGAATCGCTCGACATTTTAACAGGAGTGGCATCACTCTATTCGATGATGTTGGCAGGAATAGGTAAACCATGGCTGAACACAACGTCAAGAAGGAAGCCGTCGACCTAGAAAGATGACAAAAGCGAGGAGAGAGCAACGTCAGAGAGGCACTCAGAGCCCCGGATTCATCATCGTCATCAATCCGACATACAATTGGTGCCTCAGTGACCACAAGTACCATTAATAGGCAGCTCACCGAAAGGGAACTGAGTTACCATTGGCCTCTGCACACCAACAATCCTGTCTGCAGTGGTATCAGGCACCTTTGGCATGGAATCTCATTGACTGGAGTAGAATTATCTTCAGTGATGGATCACGCTTCGAACTGAGCCCCGATGAAGAGCGAAGACGTACCTGGACGCGCCCCGGACAGTGGTGGGGTGCCAAACTGACTATTACCCGCCATATCGCCCGACAGCCAGCAGTGATGGTTTGGGATGACATTTCTTTCCGTAGCAGGTCCCCTTTGGTTGTCATCCGCAGCAACCTTCCAGCGCAGCGGTATGTCGGCGATGTTCTACGCCCTGTTTGTTTGCCTTCATGCCAAGCCATCTTGGCAAGATAGTACACACCCGCACTTGGCGAGAGTTTCTAGTGCCTGTCTTCGTGCCTGCCATACCCTACCTTGGCCAGCAAAGTACTGGATCTGCTCCATGTGGGAACGTTTGGAGCATTATGGGCAGGACCCTCCAACCATCTCGAGATTTTGACGATTTATCGCGCCAATTGGACAGAATTTGGCACGATATCCTTCAGGAGGACATCCAACTACTCTGTTAATCAATGCCAAGCAGAATAACTGCTTCTCCTCTTGAAAGGGCCAGAGATGAACAAATGTATTATTGGTTTGGTGTTATTGACATGCCCAAATTGCGAAGCTCTTTCTCTTCATAAATCGTCCATTTTTTCTGACATTGTAATCATTTGTTTGTCTCTACATGTATAGTATATCACCGATTTCAAATGGTTGAAACGGCTCTGAGCACTATGGGTCTCACCTTCTGAGGTCATCAGTTCCCAAGAACTTAGAACTTCTTAAACCTAACCTAAGGACATCACACACATCCATGCCCGAGGCAGTATTCGAACCTGCGACCGGAGCGGTCGCGCGGTTCCAGACTGCAGCGCCTACAACCGCTCGGTCACCTCGGCCGGCCGTCACCGATTTCCGTCCCACTTGGATAATCCTTTCGTGGTGCGTGTTTCTTTCTTGTTGTTGTCGTAGAGTGTATATACTACGTCACGGAACAACACAGAATTCTGCATGATAAACGAAAGTACAAGAAGTGGCGCAACAACGTCCTTGACAAGACAATTTGAGGGAAATTTAGAATCCTTTATCCGGAAAAGAAGTTTATTTCATCAAAAATCACCGTAGTTTTCACAGTAAAATAGGTTTAACATGACAGAAAAGCCATAGACTAGACCAGAAAATAGGTAATATTCCATTTTGAACCACTTTATGATGTAAAGAACTAATTATGCGCTATTTTTAGGTCTTAGTGATGTCGTATCATGTATCATGATGTAATGAATCTGCATAATGTAGAAAAAAATTTTGAAAAAAGTGGAGGGCCTGCAGCGTGCGGAGACAATTCTTGGCGCACTGTGAATGTATACGGGCCCTGGCTGTAGAAACTCCTACCTGAGCTACACTTTGAATTGCAAAAACAGAGGCGGACTAGTCCAAAGAGAACCGGACCTGTCAGTTCTCGAAAAAAGCGGGATTAACGCACTTCCTTACAGTTGACGTCTAGCAGCGAGTGAAGTAACTACTATTTTCTGTACGTTGTGTGCTGTAGCGAATTTTGAGCTCGGGTAACAAGTGAATACGTGAAATAATGAAATTGGTAATTACTTTGCTCTATGAACGCTTCCATTTATACAAGTTTGAAGGAAAATTAAAAATCAAGAGGCTGGGTAGGTTGACTCCTACTTCAATAATTCCACAGACAGTTAAAACTAAAACTCGTCAGTTCAGAAAAAAATTTAACTACGAATGACACAGGAAACGTGAATGGCTGAGATCTGAAAAACTCCTTACTTTGTTTTCCTTACTTTTATTATTTGGAATAGAGCTTTCTTAGGCTAAACACGAAGTCTATGACATTCAACTCCTCCATGAAGAAATTAGGAAACGCAAACTTTCTTCAGTCCTTGTGAATAATGTTCAGAATCTGGCAAGCCTAGGCAAATAAAATATAGGTGGTCAATTATACAGTCGGTACGGTAGGTCCGTGGCATTTCATAACCAAAAAGTTACCGATAATGGGTACATATTAAATCTAATTTCTAACTTTATTCGTTTCTGTGGAGCGTTGGTACTTTCCCTCCGAGACTGAATCATCTTCCAATCTTGGCGTTCTTCGTACCTTGATTGATATAGAGCAGAGTTAAATTGTTATTACATCTTTACTTAGAAAAAGCAACAGTTTTCAAAGGCACCTCTTAAATCACCCAGAATGTACGCTCTAATACATGCTTCAAGTTTGCCAAGAGGAAATTGCAAAGGAAATTAAGAGTACGGGGTTTTGGCTGTAACAGCTTACGAAGCAAGTGACGTAGCCTGTTTTTCCTAGATGATTGTAGAATACAGGTACATCATTAATGGATGCCCAGTTGAAAGATTTTGGGACTTCGTAGCAGCAGAAAAGCAAGATACCCCAGTCTTTGGCAACGTACATAACAGAACAGATAAATCGCCATACGGAGAATTGTCCATACAAACCAATAGCACAAACATATGGTGGTGCACCAGTCACATGCGGTTCGTCATGTGCGGACCAGGTTAAGGAAAATTTTTCCATTGCTTCATATATCCATTCTTACGCCCACCTGGAGCTTCCGGTGGTAGCGGTCATGTGTGCAGGAGGTTTGTTTGCTTGAGTGAATGTGTGTGTATGTTTTTTTTTTTTTTTTTTTTAAAGAAGGGTATAATGTGTAACAGTTTTTCGTTTTGTCTGTCTGCAACTCAATGGGTCATCTTGACGTTGAGTAGCAACCTATCCTTTTCATAATATTGTTTTAAATGTAAGTCCTTCAGACACTCGATGAAATAATTCGAAGTGTCGACAACTGCTAGAATAATCCGTCCCTCCCCGCCCCCCCTCCCCCCATAAACAGACTGAAATAAAGTCCAACTTGGTACGAGCTGTCTCTAAGTGCGAATGAGCTGAACACACATAAATTACAGATTCCAATGAACTGCAGGCAAAATAATCCAAAGTGTTGATCACTTCTTCATTACTAGATGGACATTCTGTTAGTAAAAGGGTAAAAGGCCTTTCAGACCATGACGCACAAATTTTAACACTAAAAGGCTTTTGTACTCAAACAAATGTCATATATAATTACAAACTATGTAGGAAAGTTCATCCATCAGCAGTAGAGAGTTTTTTAAATCTTATCACGGAACAAGAGTGGCAGGATGTTTATAGTGCCAATAACATAGATGATAAATATAATGCTTTCGTTAACACATTTCTCATGCTCTTTGAGAGTTGCTTTCCGTCAGAACGTTCTAAACTGGGTACTAGCAGCAACAGGCAGCCTGGGTGGCTGACTAGTGGGATCAGAATATCATGTAGAACAAAGTGGGAATTATATCAGAATGTTAGAAGTAGTCACAATCAAGCTACAGTAGCCCAAATGAAAACGGTATTGTAAGATGCTTAAAAATGTTATAAGAAAGGCAAAGAGTATGTGGTATGCAAATAGAATAGCTAATTCACAGGATATTGTTGATTGCGTTTACTTAAACTTATGGATTGACTTTTCTTGGGTTCATAAACATTTTATTTTTATCTGTTCTTTTATGCTCTCATTTCATGTACTGACATGTTCCATGACCTTAGAAATTTGCTCCTCGATTTGGTCCTACGGAACCTGACCTGTAAATAAATAATCAGACTTGCTGCTCAACCATCGTGTGACATATTTCTAAGTGTCGTGACTGTCGCCTGCAAGAACTGCACAGATCCTGTCTATTCAAATGCGTCCATCCAACAGGGTTTGAGGTAACGGACGAGTTGTGGCGCCCTGAAAATATTCTAAGGTCAGAGTTGGAGTGGCGCATGGGCCGTTCGACGGGCGCGGGCCGCTCGGCAGGCCGACCACGTGGTGCCGGACGCTGACCGAAGCAAGAGTGGTCCAGCCCGAGGGCATTCCTGGGAATTTCATGGTGATCCTATGTCGCTGAAAGAGACTTATAAGCCGGACTGCCAAAGATGGTGGGCTTTGTGAAAGCATCATGGCAGACATTTCACAGTCCACATAGAAATTAATAGTAGCCAGATGACTCATGATACCTCAAAAAGAAACATTTACATTACTATTATTTGCACAACGATTCTGATGGAGCAGTCAGATTTTCAATATATTTACTAGTTTAAAGTTTATTATCTGATGGTAAATTCTACAAGTAACACACAGCAACGAATTTCCAAAACATAAACGGTTCATCCGATTTCGTCGATCGACAAGTCTTTAGAAAGCTATTAGTGTAAACCTAAATTGGTATAAATTACAGGCATGTAACTTGAATAGTACATGAGGTATTTGAGGTCAAAGGGGCCGATTACTATCGGTCGTGTCAGGCCATTAGTACTCCACAGTTACACGAAAAAAAGGTAGCAGCACGCTTATAAATATATTTATTCATCTATGTCTTTATTTATATCTGTTATATACTATTCATAAAGAAATTGGTCAAATATTTACTGCGTTTTTGAAAGCACAGAGACATCAGGCTAGTGGCCTACTTTTGCTTGCTATTCCTTTGGTATATGTTTATTTAATATGTTTGTGTATTTAATAACGTATGTTAGAGCGTGTTTATGGTCCAGCTGTAGGAATATTTATTTAATTCCAAGTTATTTAAATGTAAATCCAGTATTTTGAATGTGTTTCATTATGTTTGTGAATGTGCGTTGGCTTGAAGACATGGTGGAAGCCAATCACAGCGCTCGTGAATGGGGAGACTGGATGGAAGTGGGAGAAAAGTACGGCGATGGACGCGGAGCCGCGGAAAAGACTTGGAGTGGAGCAGTTTGCGCGTAGTGCCGACTTGTGTACTTGTGAGATTTCCGTGGCTTTTGCAGTAAAGACGTAGTACGTATTTGGAAGTGAATATTTCGCGAGCTATGTTGTTTTTCATAACTAATTACGTAAAGTAGGAATCAATTTTTTCCCTGTTATTCAACTTGTATTTTATTTAATTGTTGGACCATCGACGCCAATAAGTGTTTTGAAGAAATATACCGCATTCTCAAAAGTTCTTCTGCTGCCATACTCACCATTTAAAGTCGTTAAGAAAGTGCCTGCAGATTTTTTTTAATTGCAATCTTTCATTTATAAATTTCTACGTTACATTCGCAATTGCCGAGTGATAGGCATACATTCATACTGTATACTGTAGACTCAGCAGTATTTGGCTTGTAGTGCGGCAGCTACGTATCCCAGCCCCTAGACAACGAAATCAGCCAAAACTTTTAATATTTCAACTCTGAGTCGGAGGTTACGTAGCTGACGGCCACATCACACCATCATTTTACTAATTTGAAAGCCTGCAAGAGAAACAGCCAAGATGGCCTCGATCTTTTATAATTTCTGTCCACTTACCCCTGGAAACTCGGAGAATTCACGTCACCTAACATATCAGTGAAACCACATTTACACTTTTTTATATAAAAATCAAATTTTAAAACTGAGTGACTCATTATAAGCACAGTAAAAATCTGATGAAAATTACACATTACACTTAATAACATCTAAGGTAGTTTGCTCACAAACCTACGTTGAATAATTACAAATCATACATACAATGAGGTGACAAAAAGTCATGGGATACCTCCTCGTATGGTGTCGGATCTCCTCCTACCAGGCGTAGCGCTGCAACCCGACATGGAATCGACTCAAATCAGTGAACGTCCCCTGCAGAATTATTTAACAATACTGCCTTAACCCCATAATAGCGAAAGTGTTGTCGGTGCGGATTTTGTGCACGAACTGATCTATCGGTTATGTCCCATAAATATTCGATGGGATTCATATTGGCCAATCTGTGTGGCCAAATCATTCGTTCGAACTGTCCAGAATGTTCTTCAAAACCATCGCCAACAACTGCGGTTCAGTGACATGGCGCATTGCCATTCACAAAAATTTCATCTGTATCCACATAACTTTAACGGTATTTAAAATAAAGGCTATACTTACGCAAAACTCTGAATAAGTAATTGAAATTGACGACTAAACAAATAAAGCTTATATTCCAAATGTTGTAGGTGATGCATGTATACGCTTGCCAACACAAAGTGCCATGTTGAGCTTGTAAATATTTTGATTCATTAATTAAGCTGACATAACTAAGTGTCCCATTAAAATGTCTCTCATAGGTTAGTTAAGAATGCAATCAAGATCAGTCGATAAGTATTGATTAATATTTCAATCTGGTGGGTCGATCTCTTTTGTGGGCACATCATTATATATGTTATTAAATACATAGTGTAAACCCTTTACAGAAACGTTCTCGGGTCTATAACTAATTACACATATCACTTTCATAATATGTCTATATACAAGCCGAATCTTCTCTCTCTCCTCTTTAAAAACGTACATCGTATGTCACTGCAAGTACTAGGGGTTAGTACTTTGTGCTTACTGACGGACTGGACACTATGTCTCATCCGGGCCCTTAAAGATATTCACAGGTCCACATACTCTCAATGCCCCGTCTCATGCACCACCACACAAGGACGTAGCCTAAGTGGACGTCCATCCCCATGACCTAAATGAAGTTACACACGATTAGGTTGCCGTTAAGTGAAATTGAAAGATATTTTGATTTTCTGTCATACCACGAAAAAGGGATATGCGCTGTCAACGGTCAACAAGGCCAACGATAAATTTAAACTATCTATATACCCATAACGCTATCGGATATCGCCCATCCCTGTTTTAGCCAAGACTAGCTACTGAACATTGTTGGCTTCGCCTGAGCTCAATTGTTGTGTTAATCACTTCAGTTCTTACTTGCGGTTAATTTAATGTGAGTGGTGCTATATTTTACTACTTCACAAGGCAGCGGAGCGGTAAATACCATTACAATTAACATTAAATTAAAATCAGTCCATAAAAATACACTTGGATTTGCCTGTGTCGCACAATATGATGTTGATCAACAGAAATATCGCCCAAATGTCGACGGCTGCAAATGCTAGTGGCAGCAAACGTCGATGGCTGTATTTCTTTTAAAAAAATGCTCAGTATTCCATCATTATTAGCCCTAATGGCAAAATATCGCACTGTCGAACAGGGATCTCTTTATTCCTAAAGCCCTGTAGGTAATAATCACAGTGTACCGAAAGTTCTCGTTCGTCCATTCCGGACCACTTCCTCACCTCCGTGTAAAATGACCTTGGAAGGTGAAGGGAGAGCACACCTAAGTAAAGAGATTATATCTCTGCTTGGTGAAAATTTCGAGATCATTGTCGAATAAAATGGTTTATCGTTCTTTATAGAAATTTTCAGAATAAGCGGAAAACATGTGTCTTTTTAAGGTACTCTTTAACACTCCTTGACAAAATCCTGGCTGCAACCCTGTGTGACCCCCTTCCTTTCTCTGAACTGTCAGTGTCGCGTCGGCTGATCTTCAGCACTATATCGCGCGCAAACCAAATGCAGCATATGATCAAAACCAATCACTTCTGATCTCTTTATATTGCGACGTATCACAAAAATCATTCAGGTGACTCTAAAATAAAAGATACTGTCAGAAGATCTGTGAGCTCACCGTAGTGAAGCGGTTACTGGTATGCAGTTGCGAAGTCAAAAGGGGGGGGGGGTAATGTCCTGCTATATTCAAGTATTTTTCATACATCTTCGTGTTTATGAAAGATTGAGGCTTTCTTATTAGATTAATGGAAGTATGTTCCGCAATATGCGATGTTATATACATATAATATCGTTCTATGTCAGGAATGAATTTGTTCGATTTAGTTAATATGCCAGAGAATATGGACAGACGATTTGCAAGAAAAGTCATGTGAACTACATGCACATTAACTGCATTAACTGTAGAGATAACGTGAAAATGAATCTTATAAACGAAGTGCTGATATAGATAGGTTCATATATTCACTAGCAAACACAGGTAAAGTACAACTGTGTGAAAACATGTTTTTTACTCAAATTGAATGTATACTTTATAAGAAATTGCCTTGCTCCTTTTTCTGTTAAAGCAATTACACACGTGTTTATATTCTCCATGCACTATTTCTGGAATATGTGTTCTAAACCTGCGTTTCATCACTTAGGTATAGAGGGCACGTAATAAGGATGTTTACAAATTAGTTTTTCAAAAACAAACTTTAATTGCAAAAAGAGGAAATGATTTACAGACTACCTGATACAGCACTGAATGCGGTATTCTTCAAGTTTAATTCTCGCCTAACACTGTTATTTCCCAATAGGTGACATGCACGAATGAGTTATTCCAACAACCATCACTGATAACAGGCAGACTGTGCGCAGTTTATTTATGGTTTGACGAATCCAAATCTGCTACTACAGTTCAGAGACAATTGAGGACTAAATCTCGCAAGCTACCACCTCAAAGACAAACTATTATTAATTGGTACCATCGTCTCACCGAAACTGGCTGTGTATCACATAGGACGTGGGTCAGGTCGGCCAGCAGTCTCTGACGCAGCAGTTAAACAAATTCGGCAGTCTTACATTCGTAGTAGGGTAAATCGACGAAAAGCGCCATCTTAGAACTGAATATGTTTAGTGTTACAGTTTCGAAGGTATTACGAATACCTCATGAAAACCAATGCAGCTCACATTATACTGGGTACAGAAACCTTCTTGAAACCTGAAATTGACAGCAGTAAGATTTTTGGCGAAAATTTAAGTGTATATCGAAAGGATAGGCAAATGGGAAATGGAGGTGGTGCAGTTTGTCAGAGTAGACATGAAACTCAAATCCACCGAGACAGAAGTTGAAGATTCATGTGAGATTGTTTGGGCAAGACTCAGTATCAGGTGTGGGCATAAAAATGATGATTGGATCCTTCAGTCTCCCAAGAGACTCATCTCCTGGTGTAACCCAAAACTTTAGAGGAAACTGGATTTCATTTGTATGTAAGGTCCCCAATCATAGTGTAATCATTGGTGAAGACGTTAATCATCCATCAGTTGATTGAGAAAATTACAGCTTTGTTCGTGATGCGCGTGGTAAGACATCCTGTGAAAATTTACTAAATGCTTTCTCTCAAAACTGCCTAGAGCTTGATAGTTAGGAACCCCACTCGTGAAGCAAATATGTTGGCTCTAAATGCAACAAATAGACCTGACCTCTTTGAGGAGTCCATATCGAAACTGGTATTAGTGACCCTGACGCGGTTGTAGCAACAAAGATAAAAAAAATCAGTAGTGTCATATCTCAATGAAGAACCTGAACCTTTCAGCACTGGGAAGGGACATGTAGAGGAACTCTGGCTCAAATTTAAAAGAATAGTTGACCATGCACTGGATAGACACGTATCCAGTAGAACCGTTCATAATGGAAGAGAACCTCCATGGTATACAGTCACTGTAAAGAAACTACCGTTCATAATGGAAGAGAACCTCCATGGTATACAGTCACTGTAAAGAAACTTCTAAGGAAACAGAGATTACTGCGTAATTGGTGTAAAACAATGCGTAGGGCTATAGATGAAGAGATGCTGAATGAAATGCTTTTGGCTGTCAGGAGAGAAATGCGTGATACCTTCAGTGACTGCTGTAGCAGAATATTGTGAAGTGATCTTTCACAGAACCCAGAGAAATTCTGGTCGTATGCAAAGCCTGTCAATGGCAGCAAAGTTAGTATCCAGCCCATAGTGAATGAGACAGGAACTGAAATTGAGGGTAGGAAAGTAAAAGCTGTTGTAAATGTTCCTTTACAAAAGAAAACCCAGGAGAGTTGCTCCAACTTATTCCACTGAAAAGATGAATGAAATAAATAGTCAGTGGCGTTGAGAAACAGCTGAAATCATTAGAATTGAACAAAGCTCTAGGGTCAGATTCTATACTGAATTTTCGGATGAGTTAGCCTGTCTTCTAACAATAATCTATGGCAGACCAATAAAACAAAAAAACTTTGCGCAGCTCTTGGATAAAGGCACAGATCACACCTGTCCACAAGAAGTTTAGTAGAAGTGATACACAAAACTGCCGTCTAATATTCTTGACATCGATTTGTTGTAGAATCTTAGAACTTATTCTCAGCTCAAATATAATGATGTATCTTGAACAGAATGACCTCCTCAATACCAGCCAACACGGGTTTCGAAAACCTCGATCACGTGAAACCCAATTCGTACTTTTCTCACGTGACTTACTGAACGCTTTGTATGAAAGGAGTTAGGTGGATGCTATATTTCCCAATTTCAGAAAACCATTAACTCAGCACCACACCTACGCTTTTTGTCAAAAGTACGACCAGATGGGGTATCAAGTGAAATTTGTGACTGGATTGAGGATTTTTTGGTAGGGAGGACACAGTATGTTATCTTGGATGGAGAGTCGTCGTCAGATGTAGAAGTAACTTCAGATATGCCCCAGGGAAGTGTGTTGGGGCCCTCGCTGATCTTGTTGTATATTAATGATGTTGCAGACAACATTAATAGTAAATAATAGATTTCAGCTATCAGTCGTCCTTTGGAATTTTTATTGGTAGATCTAGATTTCAGCTAGAAACTAGCCATTTTCAATGCACTATCCTTTTTTGGTCAATGCATGTAAAGTCTGTTGGCCTGGCTTTGTACCAGTTCATTGCACTCCCTAGGAATGTGCCGACTTGGATTGGACATGGTGGAATAATATCCTGGCCACGACTATCACCTGATTTAATCTCACTGGACTTCTGTGTTTGGGATTATTTAAAGACAGAGCTGCGAAACGGTAATGCAAGCTTTTGCCACCATACATCAAGAATTGCTTGATAGGATTTAGCAGGATACTGATTACAGATGGGACATTTGTTGTGTTGCAGACGGTAACCACGCTGAACGTTTGTGAATAAAACTTGAAGATATACTGCATTCAGTACTCTATCGAACATTTCTGTAATTTATTTGCCTTTTTCACAATTAAAGGTTATTTTTGTATAATTAATTTTATGAACATCTCGTATTGTGTAAATGTAAATGGAAGGCGTATAAAGAATGCACGTTGTACCACGAATGAATCCGCAGACACAGTGTAATTAATTACACTACGAAAACAGCAAACTTAATGATTGATCTACGTATTAACTACGTGTTTTGCTGTCTGAATTCACGTCAATGTGAAACAAACGTTAACTACTCAGGCAGAAAAAGAAACAAAGCAGTTTGTTGCAAAGCACACGCTTCTGCTTGTTAAAAAACGAATGATACGACTTATTCACTGGTACGTAACCTATAAACACGTTTCCAGTTCTTTGCTAGTGTTTGAAATGATGATTGTGTAGCAGACTGATCCAAAGGGAGCCCACTTCGCATCTTTTGCCGTAACTATTAAATAACAGTAACTAGTCACGTTACTCACATTCGCAGCACACTGCAGCAAGCATACTAGACGCAATATTACTATCACGCTATGGTGGGACTAAATAGAGTCGCTATTACAAAAACGATCCCTAGGAGCCGACGTATTATCGACACAATCAAGATGCCGTATTGTTAGGGGGGAGACAGAATACCGAGTAAGCTTCTGGTGAAAATCCCCCTCCCTCCGCCCACCCCCTATCACCCCAGCACACGCATTCGCTCATCTTACTTCGGTGAAACTCGATGCTACCACGAAACTAGATAGCAGCTGACGAATGTCCTTAATAAGTAGACGTCATTTTGACATCACATCTCAGTAAGCTTCGGGTATAGCTTCTCCTGTGTTTACAGAAGCTACATTGTTATCGCGATTTGGACGAAGGCGAGTTACTGGAGGTAAGTGCTCTCCTGCTTTTGCGTCACACAAAGAAATGTTAGTAACGAATACAGAAATCAGGCTTTGTGGATGTGTTCTTTTTTAAGTAAGCGAACTGCTTCCGATACTTAATCGTAGATACATACTTCAGAATGCTGAAGCTCGATTTTGAATAACAATTTTACCTGTGAGGTCACCTTCCACATCAAGTATACAAATATTCATTTTTATCTTGAAAACACCTGATTGCTTCTGTCATATAATATTTATTTGTGTTCCACACGTGTTTCACCTTTTATATTAAATGTAACTTTAGTGGGTATGTTCTGGAAAGCATTTCACATCATAATTTTTTACATGACTAAAATGTTAGTTGCAGTCACTCTTCTGTCTTGCTAGAATCTGCATTTTCTCTCATCTGATCGTGGTTTATGTTCACTTCCTCTACATGCACCCATTTTTCGTTACTGAACTGGAAGCCCACCATAGGAAATGTAGATTTCCATAAGACAGACGAGCAGCTTTAAGTAACATTTTATTTATGAAAAAGTTATAGCGCGGACGGTTTCGAATCTCTAAGTAGATCAAAATTGTATTTGTATTAATGTAGTGATGCACACCAGGTTCGCACTCCTTCGGGAATCGGTGAAAAGCCGCGAGTACTGAGAATAATAGGCAAGGTGCACTACGTTAGAAGTGTGTGGATAAGTTGAGAATTTGAATTCGACTAGAGGCATGCTAAGGTAGTCCGTGCAAATGCACTGACCACGTTGTCCGAATCAGATTGCCTTCCGCAGTGGTAAGGCGATCGCGCCTTGTCTTCTTTTCGCCAATTGTGCTGCTAGCGAGCAAGCGCTCGCCTGTTTACTTCCGCGTAGCGGGTTGTCTTAAGAGTCCGACTTCAACGACCATCACGGCGTTTTCTTACCGCCAAGCGACAATTAAATTAACTTTTCCACATGATTATGAACGATTGAAGGCGTATGAAGTAGAACGGTTTATACGAAACGAAATGTGTCTCCCGCCACAAGATGTACTCGGAATTCATTTTTCAGTCCTCAGTACTACTGTGCACATAAGGCTGGCGAATGAAGAGCTGTGCGCCGAAGTTATGCGGCGCCGTGCTAACGATTTGAAGTTCCGATTCTCTGACGGACATATAGGGAGTGTCGTGGTTGCTCACATCGGTTTTAGACACCGAACGTTGATGGTTTACGAACTCCCGTTTGAGGTACCATCGGACGTTATGGTGGACGCCTTTGAATCTTACCGCAACGTCGGCAGCTACGTTGCTGAAACACGGAGGACGTTCAAAACCTACCGTGTTCTCAACGGCGTCCGTAAGATATAAGCTGAACCACGGAAACACGTGCCTTCCTATTTGGTTATTGCCAGCTGCAGGGCTGTCGTCATGTACGATGGCCAACCACGCCCTTGTTCAAGCAGTAGCCAGGATGGCGCTGACTGTTCTGAATGCCTCCGACGTGGGCTGGTTCAAATGCATATCGGAGGCGTCGCTTTTCCTGCCGTTGCCCACTGTGTTACCTTTATTTTAAGCGTCCGAGGCGGGGGTTGCCCGCTGCCCCCTCCCCTCCCCCCTCTTAACCAATCGGTACCGGCGTCGACTCCTCTCGACGACACGATGGGCGTTTTGCCTGTCTTTCCTACACTCCTGCCAGAGGCAGTACAAACAATCGATGATGGTCAGCAGGCGCATGCTGTCTGTCCTCATCCCATGGTTGTTGATCATGGAGCAGTACCGACCTCCGTCTTTCTGCCATCTGTCCACATGTCGGACGACAGCCTTCCGACAAGGAACAGCATTTTAGGAACCTACTCTCACCGAGGAACTGGAAGAGACAGTGGCGTACACTTTCTGATGACTGCCTCTCTCGGATATGTGCACAGGATGATGATCTTCCTACCGATGATGTGATGTCCTCTGACGCCTTGACATCGAATGATGCGACGTCTCTCCGCTCCTCCTCCTCCTCCCATCGGTAACCACCTACGGACAACGACATTCCCCCACCTTTGTGCGATGCGGTTGCCTCCCTCTCTGCGTCTGGCGCTACCTATGGGAGCATCCCTGACAGCGTTCCATTGAAATGGACTGGTGAGAATTTTAGAGGTATACTGAGTGATGGAACCCTCATGGTGGGGTCAGCTCTCTCCCCGTCACAGTGATGTATTCTTCCACAGGGACCTCACAGGGAGCTCTGTATGCTCCCCCCACGTTTGCATCACTCATCCTCCTGGTGATCCTCCAAACTTATCGCATAGCTATGGTCAGTGTCAACACTATTTGCACCCGCCACAAACTGGCTTTACTCCACGAAATACTCTATGCTCCGGATATTGACGTTGCCCTCCTTCAGAAGGTGCATATTGCAACATTTTGTGCTCCATACGGACTCACAGCACATGCTTCCCCAACTGGTAGCGAAGTGGCGATCCTCCTACAAGATGGTATCCATGCTGATAGACTAGCCTATCTCCCTGATGCCAGATTCATGGCTCTCACGTGTAGTGGCGTCAGGATCGTCAGTGATTATGTGTCATCTGGTTCGAGTTGCTACCATAAACGCTCCACTTTTTTCTCTGAGGCAATTATGCCTCCGTTCCTGGGTCGCCAGGATGCATTGATCATGGGAGGGGACTTCAGCTCCACGCAGGCACCTAAAGACCAACTGCCAGGCCACTCTCCGTGCATGGTGTTAGCGGCAATTCTCCGACACCTCAATCTTGTGGACTCTCTGTAGCATGTTCATGGTGATCGTCGGGGGTTTACACATTCCACTAGCTATTCTTCCAGTTGCCTTGACCGTGTTTATCGTCGGTCGTGTGCAGGCTACTGAAGTCTGGCCCATTGCGTTCTCTGACCATGTCGCATGCATCTGTGCCATCTATGTCTGCCGCCAAAGTGTGTGGCATGACTGGGGTCCAATGATTCCTCTTACTTCACGTGACTGCTGGTAGCTCATCGAGACCACATGGACAGCTTGTCATCGATGCTGTGATGCATATCAGTCTGCTCAGTCTTAATCGGTCCCCTGCACAAAGCCTGCCCTCCAGAAGGCATTGATTGATTACAGAAGGGAGGTGGCGACGTGGCAGCAACGAACACAACATTCCTACTTCACCATTCTCTGGGAATGTACTGTGATGCCATATTCACCAGAGCGTCAGGCAATGGTGAATCGTGCCAAGGAACAGAGCATGTCCATCTCACAATGTCACCTTGAAGGAGCTATGGTCTGGTTGCAGGAGCATCCGTCTATGTACCATGTGATAGCAGGATGGCACCACCGTTGAGGGACTTTGATTAAGATTCTTACGACTAATGATGGATGGTTATTAGGTCTGTCCTCCATGAACATTATGTTACGCTGTACTCTGCACAACATCACCACCCTGTCAACATTATGGCAGTCTCCCAACTTTAATTTGGCTCATTTCCTGGTGATGTAGTGATGGATCTGCTTGCCAACTTCACGGAAGACGAAGTCCATGATGCTGTTCACGCAGGTTCTACAAACAAGTCGCCTGGCCCTGACGGTCTCCCACTAGAGTTTTACCTGATATTTCGTCCCCTAAAGATGACTTTTTGGATGGAAATTTGTCAGGACCTAATTCGCCTCTCGTGCATATCGCAGATGGTGTTCTTGACATCCTCCTCATTCCCATCCACAAGCCTCAGAGTACATCACGAATATGTGATTACCGTCCCATGATGTTGCTCAGCAGCGCCCTGAAGATCTTTACCCAGATGTTGTCTGCACTGCACAGCTTAAATGGACGGCCTGGTATGTGGTTTCCCTGATCAAAATTCTTTGGGAGGTGCCAATAACATCTACACTGCCCTCTGTCACTGTCGGGACGTACTCGCTCTTGCTCAAGCCTGTCGTGTCCCTGGACTTTTACAGCTCTTGACTTCAGTTGGGTGTTTCAACAGGCCAACCACGACTTCCTGGAAGGGGTGCTCCTCAATATGGGATACACTGATACTATCGTTCAAGGTCGTGATGCATCTCCTTCATGGAGCTAGATGCCATATATTCTACAATGGCCATCTCACGCCTCCCACCTTGACCTGTTGACTGGTGCGTCAAGGATGCCTGCCCTCTGCACTGTATGCCTTCACCATAGAACCATTGCTCTGCAGCCTTCCCCAACATCTGTAGGGGATGTCTCTCGGTGACTTATGCAGGTAATCTCGTCATCGTTCTTTAGAGCGCTGCTGAGATCAGGGAGTCACAGGGATGGGTTACCATCCATGGTCTAGCTTCTGGTAGCTGCCTTAACGTCCACAAAGCGAGTGCCATGGCTATAGGTGTGAGGCTTCCTGCAGACAGCGCTGCTCCATTATGTGTAGCTGATACTATCCAAAGCTTAGGACTCGATTCCATAAGTGATCTACAGTGCACGATTGCCCTCAAGTGCTAGCACCTAGTGTCCCAATTATGAGCTGAGCTTCTCGATCACCATATACGAGCACTCGATCTTCTGTATCTGACACAAAATGTAAATGTATACTTGACGTCACGTAACCCCCATGTGGCACAGACACTTTCCATTCCGTCATCCTTGGCCCACCGCATGCTAGTGCCATTGGGTTCATATTTTTGCCACAGCTTGCTGTTCAAGATAAGAGACCCTCATCCTCCCATGGTGTAGGGGAGATTTAGGGCTTTATTATGTCCCTGAAAGAGCGATAGCCCTTTGCATCAGCTCTCAAATGGTGCTATGGCACAGTTGCCCAGTGAGCCTTATCAGCCTGTTGCTGGAGGCCCTCGCCTCTTGCTCTCTCTCAGCCCTATACAGCTTTTGGACGTCCTATCTCTCTTATTTTATTTCCGCCATTTTTTCATCGAACTGAGTTACATCCATACTGTGACATTGTCAGTGCACTTGACATTTCCAAAGGTGATCCATGGCTTTCTTCAGCAGCACAGGTCACTGGATGTGGTTGAGTGGAAGCATCCCCACGTCAGCTGGTGTGCCATCTGTGGATTGCTGTATGCTCCTTATGTTGCCACTGATGTCCAGTCTGCCTGATACCTTATAGTCATTGGGAAGCAAGTATGCCAGTCATGCCTTCATGGTATTCACCTCAAAGGCATCCCATTATGCGTCGCCTGTGGTGTTATGGACATGGGTGAACATCGCCTGGTGTACGGATCAGTGATAGGTATCAGGTTCTTGGTATCATAGATGCTGGCCATAATTGCCCATACAGCACCTCATCAGATACCTCCTCACCTGATCCTCTTTCCGGACTTGGCATTCTTCCCACAAATGAAGGTGAACCCTGTGAAGTGAATTTGTCGCCATGCAGTTCACTACTTGTTTGCTGACGGAGAGAAAAATGTCCTTAATTTTTGGCACTTCCGTAACTAACACCATTGTGAAATTGTCTGTAACACCAGATACAGCAATTTTTCTCCAGTTTTCTTTGTAGGGTCTTCCTTAAACCACCCCAGAGCTGGGGTGTTCCTCCCATGAGTTGATCCCTGTATCTTCCATTGTTAGAACCGGTATATTCTCTGCCCATTGGAATGTTCTTCTCCAAAAAAAAAAAACTCTGAGTCAGTTATCTCACTGAGTCTGGTGTCCTGCTGTGCCCTCCTCCCTGTGACATCAGTTTCCTGCAGTTCTCAGTAATATTAATAATAATTTAATAAAATAAAGGAAAATAAATAAATAATTTATTGATGTTCATTGTACCTCTATTCCACATTACTTAGGCTGTCCTTGGTTCCTGGGAATTGGTAATGGGATGTGGTGGCCAGGCCTCGTGTTGCAATCCCTATCCACTTTGCCCCCACCTCACCCTTTTGGGGCCACGGAGGTTTTTTCTCTTTTTAAAAATAAATGATGGCGCAGTGGTCAGTGCATCTTCCTAATAAGCAGGAGAACTACGTTCAAATCCCACTCTGGCACAAATTTTCAATTTCCCTGTTGATTTAAAGCAATGTCCACTTGCAGCCAATGTCTGTAATCATTTGTGTCCTAAAACTGTCTTTCACAGGAAACATGTGTCAAGGACATAGCATAATGTTTCTGGAACACAAATAAATACAGTATTGTAGCAAAGCAGACGTTCTCAAGCTCAACAGCAAACAATTTTGAATATTTTGTAAAAGCAACTTGTTCGAGAATTGCTAAGACAAATATTAACTTAAAAGACTGTATAGCTACCAGCTTATCGCCAGATTGGTGATCACCCTGTGATGTCTGGCTATCTTATAGTGGCAGCATTAAGGCGATGGGCTGACGTCTAGCTGCTGACCAATGTTAGCTCAAAAAATGGGTTTAACAGTTATACATTTGAAAACCTCCCTCAAAGAAGGTTGTACATCACAATTTCATAGTTTTCAGATTGTAAAAATAATTGTTGTTTTCGTTTGGTACTACTTATTTATAAATTCTATTATGTTTGATGACGTGATACAACATGTATTATAGAATAGCAACGCATATTTACCATATTTTACAATATTTAGAAAGGTATCTTATTTTCATGTAGTTTTCTGTGTAAGAATGTTGCGTATCGTGTAAACGTACATTGTTAAATAACGCTGTACATAAAAAACAATAATTTTCTGTTACAGTGGCGAAAAGAATGGAAAGAACATAATATCAGACATTCTGAACTCATACAATGTATTCATTTAATTAACTTCCAAACTGAAATAAAACTAGCTGGATACAGGAAAAAAACAACAACAAAAAACCTTAAACAGAGGAAAAATAAACTGAACTGTTCAGTCAGAATTTCACATAAAATCCCTGTTGTTGTACATCAAGGCATTGACACATATCCAACAAAGCCTTGTTATCCCAACCAATAAAGAAGAAGTTCTTTGTACAACAAAGGTTGCAGCCACCACATCAGCCCCAACAACTTTCCCACGACCAAATTAACTGAGCTCTAACATAATGCACTCACAAATACACAGAACAGTGTTCTGGTCACGACTGACACTTGCAGCGTAATGAGACTGGGGCTGATTTTTTCTTTTGTTTTTAGGGCAAAATGACATAACCACAGTTGAATGACATTACGACTAAGACACAGATACACTGCATTTGGATCATCTGCACTGATATTCAACCAATTAACTAGATATTTTCAAGTTATGGGCAGACGTCAAAATTACTTCAAGAACATTGATAACAAAATCATTCTGGCTCATTTCCTTTGTAATGAAAGGTGTACTTAACAAGCTTCAAATATTACATACTTCCATTAATTGGTAATCATAAAATCCATTGCTCTTCTTTTTTCACCGGTTAATGTAAAAGTACAGGCCCAAGGCAGAGAGCTGCACTCCGAAATAATAAACTTACGCTCTACTGTTTTAAAATACCCTGTCAAAACAAGGTAGCTGTACAAAAGTATCACTGTCCAGTTGGTTGTTTGCCCAAACCAGGGGGCTAGACCAAGCAAATTATTCTAGTGAACTGTTTTTACGTTATGATGACATACAACGTTCTTATACACTGAAAAGCCAAAGAAACTGGTGTACCTGCCTAATATCGCGTAGGGCCCTGCAAGCACGCAGAAGTGTCGCAAAACGTCATAGCATGGACTCGACTAACGTCTGAAGTAGTGCTGGAGGGAATTGACACCATGAATCCTGCAGGGCTATCCAAAAATCTGTAAGAGTACGAAGACCTCTTCTGAACAGCACATTGCAAGGCATCCCACATATGCTCAATAATGTTCTCGTCTGGGGAGTTTGGTTGCCATCAGGAGTGTTTAAAGTCAGAAGAGTGTTTCTGGAGCCACTCTGTAGCAATTATGGACGTGTGGGGTGCCGCATTGTCCTGCTGGAATTGCCCAAGTCTGTCGCAATGCATAATGAACATGAATAGATGCAGGTGATCAGACAGGATGTCTACGTACGTGTCACCTGTCAGAGTCGTATCTAGGCTTATCAGGGTTCCCATATCACTCCAACTGCACATGCCCGACTCCACCACAGAGTCTCCACCAACATGAATAGTCCCCTGCTGACATGTAGGGTCCATGGATTCATGAGGTTGTCTCCATACCTGTACAAGTCCGTCCACTCAATACAATTTGAAACGAAACTTGTCTGACTAGGCAAAATGTTTCCAGTCATCAACAGCCCAATGTCAGTGGTTGATGGGCCCAGGCGAGGCATAAAGCTTTGTGTCATGCAATACACGAGTGGAACTTCAGCTCCAAAAGCCCATATCTATGATGTTTCGTTGTATGGTTCACATGCTGACACTTGTTGACGGCCCAACATTGAAATCTGCAGCAATTTGTGGAAGGGTTGTAACTCTGTCATGCTGAACGATTCTCTTCAGTCGTCGTTGGTCCTGTTCTGCAGGATCTTTTTCCGTCAAAGCAGTGTCGGAGATTTGATGTTTTACCAGATTCTTGATATTCAAGTTACAGTCGTGAAATAGTTGTATGGGAAAATCCCCTCTTCATCGCTTCCTCGAAGATGCTGTGTCCCATCGCTCGTGCGCAGACTATAACACCACGTTCAAACTCACTTAAGTCTTCATAACCTGCCATTGTAGCAATAGAAACTGATCTAACAACTGCGCCAGACACTTGTTGTCTTATATAGGCGTTGCCAACCGCAGTGCCGTAATCTACTTGTTTACATATTTCTGTATTTGAATATACGTACCTACCTATACCAATTTCTTTGGCACTCCTGTGTATGTACCACTTCTGACGTAGTTTTTTAAGGCACATCTTTAGCAGTCGCAGAGATACTGAATTTTCCGCTGTTCCTCCTACTTTTCTAGACATTCTGCTCTCAATTTCATGGATCTATTTCCCTTTATATGCTTTTACTTAATGAAACAACATCCTTTGGAGTGAAACTCACATCAGCTACGTCCGACATTTTCACTGATATACAACATTCTTCCTGGATGATAAAGTTTACAACTAAAAATAGCTCAACTTGTAAACAGAAAAAAGACATAAATTGCCATGGTAGGTTGTCTCATGTGATGTACTACTGCATTCCAGTGAAAACTCAACTTTGCGAAAAATATGATATACAACCTTATTTTTGGGTAATCTTCATTTTATTAGCAAACAAGCTGCATCACTCGTAGCTTCGTTCCAGTAGTAGTTGCGGGCGCTGGGCATATGTCGACATCAGCGAGGCTGGTGGTCGTTGGGGCAGGAAGCGGCCAGTGGCCAGCTTGACATTAGCAATGGAGGAGAACTGCTGACTCGGGACCCCCCGCAGTCTCACGAGAGCCGTATGTAACCCTTTACTGTAGTGTCCATACCGTTCGGTTCCGTAAGTTAGCCCCAGTAGTGAGGTCATTTTAATTTTATTAGCTGAAGTTTCTATTGTGTTGCCTACTGAGTTCTGTTACCGAGTGTGTTTGAAGGTCCTTTTGTACGTTTTTCTTGAATAACTCGAAAACTACAGCTGTAGTGGAAACGTTTCCTAGTACAAAATTTAACTAAATTAAATTCTTTACAAAACGGTCCTGTTTATTTTTTCTGTAGGACCAACAGTTTACAGGAAAATGTGAAAAACTCGCACGTGGTTTGCGAAGGCCACCCATAACACTGTGGGTTGCATAAAACAACAGAGGCAGGGACGTCTGAATCACCCCAGAGTCCCAGTCAAGGTTTTTTCCTCTTTCTGATCACTTTCAATGATCTTTTTCTCCTCCTAGTTTGTTCATTACCTCTTCATTATCAAGCCTATCGGTCCACTTCATCTGAAGCATTTATCTCCACAGCTACATTTCAAAACTTTCCAAATATCTTTGTTCTTTCTTTTTAACTACGATTCACTGCTGTATGACACTGCACTCCACACGTTACGTTTCCAAATACTCTGTTTCCCTTATATATCCACCTCCTTATATCTTCTGTACAATGTCGTTAAACTTCCCAGATACAGAAACAATTTTACTTGTTCTATCTTTTCTCTGTCTACAAATATGTTAACTGGAGCTTCCTTCTAGCTTATTCTCATCGCTTTTGTAGCTCCTCTCCTGATTCTGCCAGCACTTCTTAATCATGTGTGTGTTTAAATTTATCCTTTCTTTTACCCTTTCTCCTCCAATAACAATGCCTCTTGCATTCTCTACGGCCTTCCAATGTTAAACAGCTGCAGTGACAATGAGTATCCTTGCCATACATCCCTTCCAATGCTCATCTCTTCATTCCCTCATTCCCTACTCTTTCAGTTTTGTATGCATTTCCGCTATCACCCTTTTGTCTTTCCAGCGTATACCGACAGCTTTTAAAATTCTCATCAGTATTCTTCAGTTGACTCTATAAAGCCTTCTCCCAGTCAATAAAACAAATGTACACCTCCTTGTTCATTTGTATAATTTTTTCACCAATCGTCCCCAGTCAACCTGCAGCATCTCTTGTTTCTTTCTGAACCCAAACTGGTCTTCCCCAGTATTTGCCTCAGTTTTCTTTTCAGTTCTCCTTAATTTGACTCTCGTTACAGCCTTTGTAACATGACTGACAAAGCTAATTGTCCCATAGTCTTTGAATTTTATGTGTTGCACTTTTTGGGTAAAGAATAGTCTTAGTATAGATCTTGAGGTCAAATTACTGTGAGTAATAAATCCTGTTTAGTGTCTCAGTCAATCTGGATATTCAGTTTGGGCCTAAGACTTTCATTGTCTCAGATGGTACTCTGTCACAGCCCAACAGTTTCTTTTCCTGGAGCTCCTAAATTGTTTTCTCCAATTCCCATTTCAGTATCTTAGGACCCCTGTCCTCTTCCTTTTTTTCCCCCTTCATCTTCCAAAACCGGTCTGATGATATCAGCCTGTGCACCATATACTCTTCCACACAATACATCGAAACTTCCTACTCCTCTTTTATACTGGTACATACTGTCTTCTTCCCATGATTATTTTACATTCCTTCTTTGCTTACCTTCCTTACTTCTCTTCTTGTCAAGGACTTTACTGTTTTGTACATTTCTTCCAACTCTCCATTCTTTCCCAATTCTTCTATTTCCTCATATTATTTCCTCATCTAATCCTTTCTAGGCTGGTCAGTTAACTGTCTCAGTTTTTTGTACCGTCTTCTGCCTTCTTCCGAATTGTCATTTTTCCGTTTCCTGCGCTCATCCATTTTGTCCAAGCCTATAGCCAAGAGCCCATCCCTCCCCTATTAAACAGCTGGCGCTTCTCCCGTGCTGTAGCGACCACATGACAAGGGCATTTCCCTCAATCCCCACCACGCCGTAATTGCTCTGCTCGCGAGCAAGAGCGAGAGCAAACGAGAGCGCTCACGCTCAAAGTCAGCGAGTTGTTACGCCCAGCCCTAGAACGTGACGACTTGCGCACATCACGTCGACTTCGCTGCAGTCATTTGTAATCATGTTGTCGTCTACGAATCCCAGTCACTTCTATTACTCTAGTCAACAGCTTTTTTTGTCACAGTAAATGTGGTCCTGTACAGGAAAAGCAAGCTACTGCCTTTCAGACTCAGTTTTCTGGGACACACTATCTTCAGTCTCTCGAGACCGTTAAAAACACAGCATTTTGTTTTTCTACTGTGACTCATTTTAATTGTTCTACTGATGTAGTTGTTGCAAAGAACCGAACAGTTCACTAGGCGTTCTCATAAAAATCTACCCCCAAGAAGCGATGGAAGTTTATCAACATTTCTTGAGCTCGTAGAATCACGTTGTGATATGCTACCATTTGCGTCTCAGTTCTGAAAACATTGGTCGAAAGTGACTGCTTGTTGTTATAGTTTCGTGAGTATTCTTATTTTCTGTTAATCCAGAAGCAACGCCCTGCAACTATATTAGCACAAATTATTTTTGCCATATCTGTGAAGAGTTAACCATCATATCACGAACACGAAAATGTAATCCTCTTGCAATGATCGAATTTCATACTGTTCTGATTGCTCATGCATTGATCAAACAGGAGGTGTATGAGAACTATAAACTTGTATTCACATCCAATATGAAAAATACTAATGACATATTACGGAGATCTCAAAGTAATTACAATTCTGGACACACAACGAACTGCAGGTGTCTTCGACAGTAGGACAGCAAACATAGGGGGAAAAATACGATTCGGAGGTAAATGAGTTTACTAGGACTGAACAACTGAAATTCAATAGCGCATTCTTCCCACTATACTGCATATGCGTAATCAGTAATATTTCGATATTTGCTAGCCTTCCTGGAGCGGGAATTTTAATGGGCAGCATTGCATCTGTATTTCACCCTCTCTAGAATACCTTTTCTTCTAGGAGTACCTACGAGTCCAATTAGGTATGCAAGAGAACTTCCGTGAAGTTTGGAAGGTAGGAAACGGGCACTGAGGGAAGGGAAGCTGTGAGGATAAGTGACGAGTCGTGCAGAAATAACTCTGTTGGCAGAGCATTTATTTCTAAAGGCGCAGGTTCCATGTTCGAGTCCATGTACGATGTACCGTTTTAATGTGCCAGGATGTTTCAAATCAGATCACACTCTGCTTGGGAGTGAGAATTGATTCACAATCAATTTTATTCGCCACGGTTATCAACAATCATTTTCTGTTGCATTGACGTCAAATATCACAATTGCGCTACCGGGGAATAACGTCTGAACAGCTACAATTTGTTTAGTGAGCTAAGATAATCTTGAGCTTGAAATTTGTCTATATGGTTTTGAAAAACATTTTGTTCATAGCATCTTCTTTGACTTTGTATTTCTATCAAGGTTCAGAAATATTGGTCGGTTTGCAAAGCATGATTACTAATGTACATGATGCTATAGCGAAAATTCCACAATTTTCAGAGCTTTAGCCCTTTCTCACCCTCTTTTTTCCAAAATACCTAACCGCAATTCAGAGGAACATTTCGTTGTTTATCTGCTGGTAAATCACTTCGGATATTGCATTTCAATGAAAAATATTGTTTGCCAGTTCTTCCTCGTTATGTTTTGATGTGAACTTTTGGCAATTACAGTACATTTAATTATATTAATTTGTATTCTCTTCGAGATAACATTTTTTTTTATTTGTGGCATTCGGTTTCATGAATTTCGGGTAATACAGTCATGAAAACATACCATATTTAAGCATGTCTTAGAAACGTGCCATAGTCCTGATCCGAATACAATTTTAGCCTAAAAAACATTCAAGTTTTATTTCTTGGCCACGGAATACGTAATTAATAAGCAAAACAGGAACAGAGTAGTGTCACGCGCTTACACTTCCATCGCCAGGATCGCATTTAAGCTGTATGGTATTTTTCTTCGACGGGTGTTGGTATCCGTGTGTGAAACGTCGATGGCTATGCCCTCTGATGTAGGGCTGAAAAAATTCAAATCTCTGCCGCGCAAGTGACAGGTGGCGATTCACACCTGTAGCAAAGACGTCGAAGATGTCACTAAAGAAAGCACTAAGCCCTTTGAGGCATGTTGCAAGCCCGAGGCGGCACGCATCAGTGCAATCGCCACTGATCTCGTACAGAAGAGAAGCATCTTCATATGACGAACCTCAGATAAACAGTTTGACAAGAAAATTTGGGTAATTCCGGAATCAAATATTAATTACAATATTCTTAATTTGTAATAGCGTATTACTGAAACAAAATTTCATTAGAAATGGCTTATTAAAAATGGAAATATTTTTCCATTCCATTTCTGCATTATGTTTAAACAGGTATCTTCTCACTGCTGACTGTCAGAGTATAAACAAACAAATTGGTGAACGTCGCCGCTTATTTGGGGGCTGGTATGAAGTTAAACTATTGAGAAGTGTAGAGGAACAATATGAAAAAAAGTTTGCTATCCCTTGTCTGGATACAGACACGATTAATACTTTCCTACAAAGTGACTTGGATAAAGGATTTTCTTTCAATATTTTAGGCAGAGGAAGTTTTGGAACAGTACTGGAAGCAATATATAAAGGTAAGTCTTGCCCTCATGTTTCAGTCTGTGTGTGGTAGTCAAGTGATATTGAGAACAGTTCTTCATTTGTGTTCCATTTATTCTGATACAGGCTGAAATAAATGTAACTGAGAATGAAATTTTCTTCAGGTAGTGCTCAAAGAAATAATCTTACTATTTATACTCTTTGGAACTTTTAATTGTTGTGCCAGCATATTATAATATTTTTTTATGCCTAAACAAATGCTCAAATTTATTTTCCTATTACTGTTATCTCACTGTGATGTTAGGCAGCTAGTGTGATTGTACTTATTCCAGAGACCAGTGATAATTGGAAGTAAATCTGGATATTTTTACACTAAATTCTTGTAGTCAAAACAGAAGACTTGAACTGTCACCATACCAAACTTTCCACCCATAATGTAGGCTGGGAGATGCTAAACACTCAATGTTCTAAATTTCTTGAACGTGCATTAGGGTGAGGATAAGCATAAATGATGCCTGTTCGAAACACTAGCATTATCACCCCAGTCTTACGCTGACCAGACCTCTAAGAGAAAAAACTGGGACACTTGTGTTTAGACTTCACACCTAACTTCATTACTAGACTTAAATTTAGCTTTGCCAGTTATCATGGTATTTTTAAGATGATGATAAGCCTATGATGATGCAACAGCTGAAAAACCCATAACAAGAATTTATCACCTTTTTTGTTAATTGGAAGGAAAGTGTAGGTGCATTACACATAAATAAAATTATTTTCTTCAGAAATGCAGCCTGTTAAATACTTTCTTATTGTAATAGCCAGGATATATTTTCTGCTATGTTTAGTAGCTTACTAGGTACGTAAGTACAATTTGTTAATCGTAAAAAGCAGTAATATTAATAATCAGTAAGTGGATACAAGTTATACGTTTCATACTAAAATTTGAAATTTTGTTTGACTTCTGACTGTTAGGGCAGGTGTGCATATATGACAAACAGTATTTAATAAGCACTTTTAACACACGTCGCATCAATCACATTGTTCAGAAGATTGACTCCCATATGGCTGCAGTCCTGTTAAGAAAAATGGTTTAAGTGATGTGTTTTTATACCACCTCAGGTTTTGGTTTTGCTTGTCTCAAAGGCCATAAAATGGGAGGTCACAAAGTTGGGACGGGGGATGGTGGTAGGTAATACCTGCTTTTCTTTTCAGTATATCTCTTACTCTTTCTTTGGGTATAATTTGAGTTACACAAAATGTAGTAGGTCCATATTTTGTAAAAAATATATTTTTCTGTAATGTTCTACTTTAGGAAATTTGTCTTTCGCAATTATTTAATTGACTGAGAAATATTATTAGGTGCAATTTGTTTCTTGATTAAAAACTGGGTCAGTTGTGTGTCCTTGATGATTTTCTCAGGACAGCAGGACATACTTGTGAAAAGCAGGTCTATCCTGGTAAAAGAGGATGCCTGGTCAACCTACACAACAGGCAACTAGGACTGTGTTGTCCTAGACATGTATTATCTTAATTGTATGCTTCTGGGCTCTCTACCATGTTGGTTTCCATTTTAAGCACAATATTTTGAAGACTATTCCAGCTGTCTTTATCAGGTGCTACAAATTTTGCCGTGATCTGATGATAAAAATACTTTAGTCAACACTGAATGACTCATTGCATATGTACAAAAACAGATTACAGTTTTCGATACATAACACAATAATATATTCTTCTGAATAAGTCATTGATTAACAAAATGATTAGATTACAAATAAAATGGTTTGCTTAACGCACTCCACATCTTTTTTTCAAAGCACTTCTTATTCTCCATGTAATTACAATATTCTTTTAATGTGTAAAATGGATTTTGTAACTGGAATTTCTGTAGCTGAAATTTGTTTTATTGTGGGAAGGATACTAACTCTACTGGGCAGTGCATTGGCTAATTTTAAACATGCATATTCTGGATCATTATTAGAGTGCTGTTCTGTGGTTGCTGATGTAAATTTTTTTCTTTATTTGTGGCATTGCACTGATACAAATCCCAACAAATGTTGTGCTGCAGTCTTTTAACAAATAGTATCACTTTTAGAATGGTTTATTTTGGTTAACACAGCAGTTTTTGGAAACTCACTGCTTTGATGCCAACCAGTCTCAGTATGAAATGGAAACAACAACTCGCCTGAGTGTCCAGAAGCACACTATTAATCATTCACATCAAAGAAACTTCAGAGATCATATAATATCTTGTCTGAAGGTATTTGTGTAATGGATGACTGGTTCTTGATATGTATCAAATCAGAAAATGTCTGTGTTCTGCCTCCATTCAGAATACAAAAGTGAAAGTCGATAGGAATGTTTGATAAAAGTTGTTGGCTTCGGCCAGTGACTTAATGTTAATGGTGGCTGTCACGTCATCTTTTGGTGCCTGTATTCACAGTTTCTTTGTTAGATGGCAAAGGCAATAAACATAAAAGCATAAAAAACTTGAGGTGGTGACAATCAAAACATGGAAAATCCAGAATGGAATCTAACAGTATTATGAAAAGGATAATTGCTACTCGCCATATAACGAGACGCTGAAAGCCGCAGATAGGCACAACAAAAAGACTGTCACAAAATAAGCTTTCCACCTTTGTGCGAGTGATTTTTGTGTGTGTGTGTGTGTGTGTGTGTGTGTGTGTGTGTGTGTGTGTGTGTGTTTTGTCCATTTTTTGTCTATTTTTGACAAAGGCCTTATTGGCCGAAAACTTACTTTGTTGTGGTGACAGACTGATCTGTAGCTTAGCCCAAGGTCTAGCTTAGGCTGGAAGGTGACAATTCGTTAAGAGCTGGTGAAGACAACAAATGTGATAAGTCACCTTGTTGTTCATGGTGTTTGCCGCGTACTTCCTGTGTCATTTGTCAAAGCAGACACTCGTATTGAACATTTCTTTAGGTCTAACATTGATTCATTGTGTAATAGGAAAGTACTGAAATCCTAGTATTTGCATATGTGTTTCATTCTTTATTCAGAGTGCTGCTGCACCTTCTCTGATCATCTTGTGAAGAGCACAGAATTTAATGGTACACATTTTGATTTAGTGAATCAGTGAAGATAGCTGATAATAGCACATTTCCAAAGGATGCTTGTTTCCAACAATCTGTAAGCTATTGGCCATTAGTACTGAGCAGTATGTAATGGATTTAAAGAATAATGTACATAATGAATGTTAACCAGTGTGATCTTCTACATGATCAGGATTACCCTTCTCAGTTTTAAAGCATAGGTAGATCAAACTGTGTTACATTTGCCAAACTTTTCATTTTGAAAATCAATCTTGTGTGCTCCTCCAGGACATTTTACTTACACCCCTTGCACTGAAGTGGGTGAGATGCCAGCTCTTTTGGCTCCAGCTTATGGTATCATTCATTGTTCAGTGTTGCAAGCAAGTCACTATCTAAATAAAACAATCGAAAGTCCAGGATGGCATGACAATTTGAAAAGGATAGATTGCTGATTGCTATATAGAGGAGGTGCTGATTCATAGACAGGCACAACAAAAAGTCGGCTACATGTTTTAGCTTTCGGCCAAAAGGCCTTCTTCTTAAGGAGGAACCATGCACACAAGCACTATTCATGCACATGACCACTCTCTGACTACTGTGGGTGGACTGATTCATAGTAGTGCCTGATGAAAGCAGCAATCTAGTGGTGGGCTCGGGAGGATGCATGGTGTTGGAGGTGAGGGGTAGTGGGTGGGATGCTTAAAGGTGTAGTGTTGCTTGTGGGAGAATGCAGGGGTGTGGTGGATATAGGAGGGCTGCTAGGTGCAATTGGAGGGTTAAAGGGAGGTGGGGTTGGTAGAGGAGAGTAGTAAAGGAGATGAATACAGAAGTGAAAACAGACTAGTGGCTGTGTTGATGGAATAGAAGGTTGTGTTGTGATGGAGTGAGGGCAGGGAAGGAGATAGGAAAGTGAAGGGTGGGGACAGCAATGGTTGAGGCCAGGGCGATTACGGGAACATAGGATATATTGCAAAGAGTTTCCACCTGCACACTTCAGGAAAGCTGGTGTTGATAGAAAGAATCATATGGTGCCAGCTGTAAAGCAGTCATTGCAGTGAAACATGTCAGGGTGGCCAGCATATTTAGCAACTGGGTGATCCAGCTGTCTCTTGGCCAAAGTTTGTTTGTGAACATTCATGCTGAAACATGGGATGTTAATGACAATTCCCTCATAGAAAGCAGCACTGCGGTTACAGCTTAGTTTGTAAATCACATGAGTGCTTAGACAGGTAGCCTGCCTTTGGTGGGATAGGACATGCCTGTGGCAAGACTGGACTAGGTGTGGTGGGAGGACATATGGGACATATCTTGCGTCTAGGTCTAAGACATGAGGGGAAAAGGTGGGGATCATGAATGGAGCTGGCTGATGAATAGACTTTGATGCAAAACCTGTCCCATACATCCTCCCACCACCATAACCTACTCCACTACTGTCACAGGCATCTCCCATCCCATCAAAGGAAGGGCTACCTGCAAATGTAGTATGTGATCTACAAACTAAGCTACAACCGCATGCTGCTTCCTATATGGGCATGACTGTTAAGCTTTCTGTCTGTATGAATGGATGCCATCAAACTGTGGCCAAGAGGCAGTTGGTCCACCCAGTGGCTGAACATGTTGCCTTGCACAGTGTGCTTCACTTCAATGGCTGCTACACAGCCTGCACCATCTGGACTCTTCCTACCAACACCAGCTTTTGTGACCTGCACAAGCGGGAACTCTCCCTGCAATATATCTTACATTCCCGTAACTCGCTGGCCTCACTCTTCAGTAGTCCCTGTCCTCCACTTACCAGTCCCCTTCCCTACTTCCACTCCGGTGCAACACAGCCTTCTAATCCACCAAAGCGGGCACTTGTCCTTTTGCCCTTCTTTACTTATTTCCTTTTCTGCTCGCTACCCCCTCCCCACCCAAAAAAAAGACAACTATTTAACTGCATCTATCAACGCTGCCATGACCCCATCATGTCCCTGCACATTCCCACAAGCTGCACTACACCTTCCTGCTCCTCACCCTGCTATCCCCCCCCCCCCCCCCCCCCCCACACACACACACCTCCCAACCCCTGTGTCTTCTCCTTATCCCATCCATCAGATTGCTACTCCCATCAGGCACAGTTATGACTCAGTCCATCCACAGTGGCCAGATACAGTGTGTTTTTAGTACAAACACAGCAGCCAGAGATATGGGGACTCAGTGTCTCCTCTTTACAGTGAGAAGCAATCTATCCATTTTATAATGTTTGCACTTGCTAAATAGATTAGGGTCACAGGATGGAATTAATAATATTTGGAAACAAATGAGTGCATCTTAATCATATATCAAAACAATAAAATATGAAGTTGCAGTCCTTCTGATCTGATTGTAAATGAGGACTTCTGTAACACTTCATGGAATAAAAAAAATGAATTCAGGATAAACTGTGCAATTTAGAAGCACAAAATGAAAAGCAAAAATAATTTCTACATATGCTATGCATTCCTTTCTAGCGTTCAAAAAATGGAACTTCATATTCTGGTGTAAATATCTATTATAGGTTGCTGGTGGTCATTGGGTATGAAACCTACCATTCTCACATATTCAAAACTAAAGTAAGCTTGTGCCTTACTTGCTATTCTTTCTGTAATATTTCAGAATCTGCTTAGGACCTGTGACATCCTTGCAGATGTAGTGATGACATCACATGGGCAGTGAAAATAATAAATGTCCTGTGTGTTATGGTTTCTGATAGCAGGAAAGATATACATGGCTTATGTTTGGTGACAGCAGAGTACCGTTGTTGTTCATGGTGATGGACGATGATTGCTGGACTTCTTTTGCATTACATGCTGGTGGGGCATTCTTCCTGTTGTCACAGGAAGGCATGCAAACCACTGCTGGTTCTGTTCTTCACCAGGCTAAAAGAATGGGCCAAGTATCACTAAAATTAGCTACATTTTGCAATGACCTTTCTGTTCCATGGATCTGAGTTGCAACATATAATCAGTGAAAATTGTTTTGTGATAAAATACTCATTCTATAATAAATTCCAGAGGAATCATGCCTTATTTCAAAAATTTCATTGTTTTTGGCCTTATCATAATTGAAAATGAAACATCATAGGTAGTTTTAGAAATACTTTGTTTCCTGGGCCATGTTTTTGAAAAACTTCACTGGCTACCACGCATAATAGATCTCAAAATAAGATGAAGCAAATTACTATTCTTAAGTGCTTCATCAGATGGACATCGGCAACTGACAATGTTTTCTAATGTTGAAAAAGATGGGCTGTACAAGTTATGGTTTAGCAATAAAATCCTGTATGAGATTAAACACTGTTAATCATTTGAAAATTAGGTTCTTATGTGTGCATTCCTGGCCAAGGTAAGTCCTCTAATATCAAATATAGGCCTCAATTTTAGGAAGAAATCTAAGAGAATGTATGTTTGGAGCACAGCATTGTATGGTAGTGAAACATGGACTGTGTGAAATCTGGAGCAAAAGAGAATTGAAACATTTGAGATGTGATGCTACAAAAGAATGTTGAAAATTAGATGGACCAGTAAGATAAGGAATGAGGAGATTCTCTGTAGAATTTGTGAGGATATAAATATATGGACAACGCTAACAAGAAGGGCAGGATTATACGACGTGTGTTAAAACATCAGGGAATAACTTCCATGGTATCTGTAGAGAGAAAAAACTGTAGAGGAAGACACAGTTGGAATGTATCTGACAAATAATTGAGAACATAGGTTGCAACTGCTATTCTGAGACGAAAAGGCTGGCACAAACAAGGAATTCATCGTGGGCCACATCAAACCAGTTAGAAGACATGAATAAAAAGAAAAAAGTGTTTGCGTAGTGGCGGGCATTCAAAATGTAATGCAACATATTTTTTTGTCAGCCAATGTCATTTGAAAAAATGCAGAACTCATTGTGAGATATCATAGAACATTCCTGCTCCATCCCCTATATTCTTGTGAATTTCTGATAGGTTGCTGCGCTGTATGTAGCCTTGGTTTCTGCATTTCAAGCAGAGAGCTGTCATCAAGTTTCTTTTGACAGAAAACTAAAACACTTCAGATACTCGTAGGTGCTTGGAGAATGTTTACAGACTTGGAATTGAACAAAGCATGGAGAGTCATTGTGTGAGGTGTCTGTCATCATCAGAACAAGGTCATGCAAAGTTGTCTGACCTCCAATGTGCTGGCCAGCAACATACATCAGTGACTCCTACAATGTTGTAACATAAGCACACTCTCATTTCAGGTGACTGACATCCAAATGCCTCACTGCACAGCTGGATGTCTCTGTTGGTAGTGCTGAGGCACTCATCCCTCAGTTGGGGTGCTCAAAGTTGTTTGTCACCTGGGTCGCTTGCTGCCTAAAAGAAGACCATAGAGCAACAAAGGACCGTCTGGGCAGAACTGCTTGTGCTTTACACGGCTGATCATAACCATTTATTTTATCACTGTAACAGGCAATGAAAGATGAGTTCATCACTTTGAACCAGAAACAAAGTGGCAATCTGGAGTGGTGCCACACATCTCTCCTCCAAAGAAAAAGTTCAAAGCCGCACCTGAAAAAAATTTAAAAAAATACATTTACATTATTGTTTTTATGCAAAGTGAATCCCTTTGTTTCCATTTCCATGTAAGAGTGCCATATTGCAAATTAGGGCAAATTACATGAAATTATTAATTAGTGAGTTAATAAGTGCTATGTGTCATTTTGTACAGAAAAATTAAATTAACAAAAGTTTGTAGTCAAAGTTCAGAATCTAATAATAATAATAATAATAACTACAACAAAATTTGCAATGGAAGTAGTTCATGGCTCTGAACTTAAAGTTTAAGTACTGCATAAGATAATCAGTTTTAGGTCATTTAAGGGATGTTACTGGAAACTCAGAATGCTTAGCTGTTGGATGGTATGTAATATGGAATTACAGTCAAACCATGCTTAACAAGCACCTCCCATAATGTGCAACTTGCATAATGAGCAAAACAAATTATAAAAAAATGACTCACTTACCGAGCAATGTTTTGCATAAGGAGTGATGACGATTTAGTGTGTCATCTACAGATGTTTATGTGCAGTGGGGGAAATGTTAAACAGTATGAACATCTTTCGTTGTCAGCAGCGGCACATGAACAATGTCTTAAGTACCTACTGCAGTCTGGGTTTAATGCTCTTTCTATCACCTTAATGCAGCTTGTGAATACACATTTTTCTATACTTGCCTTCAAACAGTGCTTCCTTTGTGTGCAAATTTTAATAACCTTTGTAGAAATGGTCCCAAACATAAAGCTGCAAGAAGACACCCATAAGAGAGAGAAAATGTTTGAATACACAGTGTCTGTTCCTTCAAAAGAACAGATGCCATGCAGATCCAGCAGCTGTGAAACACTATTTGAACTGATGAGAGAGCACTGCTATCAACTGCAGAGGGATATTAAGTGGAATTGGTGGCGAAGAACAAAAATGTGTACCGGACCAGGATTCGAAACTGGGATCTCCTGCTGATTTTGCTTAATATCCTGCTGTATTGATCCCCCTACAATTTACATATAGAAAGAAAATGACCTTAGAAATGAAATGTAAAATTATTAATAAATGTGAACATGGTGTGTATGTTGCTGATGTAGCGCACACTCTTAAAAGCAGTCTATATCAACATTTTGCACTATCCTCATAAGCAAGAACAAGATTGAGGAGACAGATGCTTCTAAGGTAGTGACCAGAGTATCTAGACAATGGTTTTGTATTCTGGGTGACGTTGAAAGGTTGCTCCTCGTGTATAAATGAAAAGCAATTGCAAGGTGACACTATTAATGAGAACATCATTCATGATAAGGTGAGAATAATTTTCACCAACCTCATTAAGAAGACACCAGGATCATCAGTGGCCAAAGAAGTGTTTAACAGAAGTCGTGGGTGGTTCGAGAAGTCTGAGAAGAAGAGGCATACACAGCATTCTGAGACATGGTGAAGCAGCCAGTCAGACACAGACAGCAGAGAACATCATCAGCAACTGAAAGATGCTTGTAGATTCTGATGGTTATCTGCTGCAGCAGGTTTTTAATTGTGGCAAGACAGGTCTGTTCTGGAAAAAGGTGACCATCTTACACTGTGCCAATGCGAGTGGTTTTTTGAAAATTAAACTGTTGGTTGTTTACCATTCATAAAGTCTAGGAGTCTTCAGGAAGTGTAAAATCCAGAAGAGAGGTTAAATGTGATGTGGAGGTCCAGGGCTTGGTTGAAACAGGAGCTTTTTTGTGATTGGATCAATGGAGTGTTTGGTCCTTCAGTGAAAAAATATTTGCTTGAGATGAACTGCCACTCCATGTCTTGCTTGTTGTGGACAACACTCCTGCCCATTCTACGGGCCTACAAGACCACCCCCTAGAAGAATTTCAATTCATCAAGATCCAATTTCTGCTTCCCAACACCACTCCGTTACTCCAGCCTATAGACCAACAGATTATTTCTAACTTTAAGACCAGTGGTCTAGGGGTAGCGTCTTTGATTCATAATCAAAACTTCTTCGGTCCCAGGTTCAATCCCCGCCACTGCCTAAATTTTGATAAATAATCAGCATTGGCGGCCGAAGAGTTCCGGCATAAGAAGTCAGCCTCATTCTGCCAATGGCCTTGTCAAAGAGGGCGGAGGAGCGGATAGAGGTTCAGGGCACTCTCTTGTCCTAGGGGTGGGAAATTGCCCCGAAAGGTGGAAGAATCAGCAATGATCAATGACATGAGGATGCAGAAGGAAATGGAAACCACTGCATTAAAGACACGTAACTTGTATCCACAGGACATGTGGCCTGTGATCGAAGTAGTGTCATGATGATCTCTCCATTGGCAAAAGATCCCGGAATAGTCCCCCATTCGGATCTCCAGGAGGGGACTGCCAAGGGGGAGGTTACCATGAGAAAAAGATTGTATAATCAACAAAAGGATAACGTTCTAAGAGTCGGGGCATGGAATGTCAGAAGCTTGAATGTGGTAGGGAAACTAGAAAATCTGAAAAGGGAAATGCAAAGGCTCAATCTAGATATAGTAGGGGTCAGTGAAGTGAAGTGGAAGGAAGACAAGGATTTCTGGTCAGATGAGTATCGGGTAATATCAACAGCAGCAGAAAATGGTATAACAGGTGTAGGATTCGTTATGAATAGGAAGGTAGGGCAGAGGGTGTGTTACTGTGAACAGTTCAGTGACCGAGTTGTTCTAATCAGAATTGACAGCAGACCAACACCGACAACGATAGTTCAGGTATACATGCCGACGTCGCAAGCTGAAGATGAACCAGATAGAGAAAATGTATGAGGATATTGAAAGGGTAGTGCAGTATGTAAAGGGGGACGAAAATCTAATAGTCATGGGCGACTGGAATGCAGTTGTAGGGGAAGGAGTAGAAGAAAAAGTTACAGGAGAATATGGGCTTGGGACAAGGAATGAAAGAGGAGAAAGACTAATTGAGTTATGTAACAAGTTTCAGCTAGTAATAGCGAATACCCTGTTCAAGAACGACAAGAGGAGGTGGTATACTTGGAAAAGGCCGAGAGATACGGGAAGATTTCAATTAGATTACATCATGGTCAGACAGAGATTCCGAAATCAGATACTGGATTGTAAGGCGTACCCAGGAGCAGATATAGACTCAGATCACAATATAGTAGTGATGAGGAGTAGGCTGAAGTTCCTGACATTAGTCAGGAAGAATCAATATGAAAAGAAGTGGGATACGGAAGTATTAAGGAATGACGAGATACGTTTGAAGTTCTCTAACGCTATAGATACAGCAGTAAGGAATAGTGCAGTAGGCAGTACAGTTGAAGAGGATTGGACATCTCTAAAAAGGGCCATCACAGAAGTTGGGAAGGAAAACATAGGTACAAAGAAGGTAGCTGCGAAGAAACTATGGGTAACAGAAGAAATACTTCAGTTGATTGATGATAGGAGGAAGTACAAACATGTTCTGGGAAAATCAGGAATACATATGTACAAGTCACTGAGGAATGAAATAAATAGGAAGTGCAGGGAAACTAAGATGAAATGGCTGCAGGAAAAATGTGAAGGCATCGAAAAAGAAATTGTAGTTAGAAGGATAGACTCAGCATGCAGGAAAGTCAAAATAACCTTCTGGGACATTAAAAGCAACGGTGGTAATATTAAGAGTAGAATGGGAATTCCACTGTTAAATGCAGAGGAGAGAGCAGATAGGTGGAAAGAATACATTGAAATCCTCTATGAGGGTGAAGATTTGTCTGATGTGATAGAAGAAGAAACAGGAGTCGATTTAGAAGAGATAGGGGATCCAGTATTAGAATCAGAATTTAAAAGAGCTTTGGAGGACTTACGATCAAATAAGGCAGAAGGGATAGATAACATTCCATCAGAATTTCTAAAATCATTGGGGGAAGTGGCAACAAAACGACTATTCACATTGGTGTGTAGAATATAAGTCTGGTGACATACCATCTGACTTTCGGAAAAGCATCATCCACACAATTCCGAAGACGGCAAGAGCTGACAAGTGCGAGAATTATCGCACAATCAGCTTAACAGCTCATGCATCGAAGCTGCTTACAAGAATAATATACAGAAGAGTGGAAAAGAAAATTGAGAATGCGCTAGGTGACGATCAGTTTGGCTTTGGGAAAAGTAAAGGGACGAGAGAGGCAATTCTGACATTACGGCTAATAATGGAAGCAAGGCTAAAGAAAAATCAGGATACTTTCATAGGATTTGTCGACCTGGAAAAAGCGTTCGACAATATAAAATGGTGCAAGCTGTTCGAGATTCTGAAAAAAGTAGGGGTAAGCTATAGGGAGAGACGGGTCATATACAATATGTACAACAACCAAGAGGGAATAATAAGAGTGGACGATCAAGAACGAAGTGCTCATATTAAGAAGGGTGTAAGACAAGGCTGTAGCCTTTCGCCCCTACTCTTCAATCTGTACATCGAGGAAGCAATGATGGAAATAAAAGAAAGGTTCAGGAGTGGAATTAAAATACAAGGTGAAAGGATATCAATGATACGATTCGCTGATGATATTGCTATGCTGTGTGAAAGTGAAGAATTATGTGACGTGCTGAATGGAATGAACAGTCTAATGAGTACAGAATATGGAATAAGAGTAAATCGAAGAAAGATGGAAGTAATGAGAAGTAGCAGAAATGAGAACAGCGAGAAACTTAACATCAGGATTGATGGTCACGAAGTCAATGAAGTTAAGGAATTCTGCTACCTAGGCAGTAAAATAACCAATGATGGACGGAGCAAGAAGGACATCAAAAGCAGACTTGCTATGGCAAAAAAGGCATTTCTGGCCAAGAGAAGTCTACTAATATCAAATACCGGCCTTAATTTGAGGAAGAAATTTCTGAGGATGTACGTCTGGAGTACAGCATTGTATGGTAGTGAAACATGGACTGTGGGAAAACCGGAACAGAAGAGAATCGAAGCATTTGAGATGTGGTGCTATAGACGAATGTTGAAAATTAGGTGGACTGATAAGGTAAGGAATGAGGAGGTTCTACGCAGAATCGGAGAGGAAAGGAATATGTGGAAAACACTGATAAGGAGAAGGGACAGGATGATAGGACATCTGCTAAGACATGAGGGAATGACTTCCATGGTACTAGAGGGAGCTGTATAGGGCAAAAACTGTAGAGGAAGACAGAGATTGGAATACGTCAAGCAAATAATTGATTACGTAGGTTGCAAGTGCTACTCTGAGATGAAGAGGTTAGCGCAGGAAAGGAATTCGTGGCGGGCCACATCAAACCAGTCAGTAGACTGATGACAAAAAAAAAAAAAAAAAAAAAAAAAAAAAAAAAAAAACCACTAAAGCACTCCATGAGGATTTCTTTGAGTTGACTGAAGCTACCAATCTTGTTCTCAGAGCATATTACAAGTATCACTTGAACATCGTTGCCTGCATCAAGATGAATGAAAAGGCATGGGAGTGAGTTATCAAGAGAACTCACTTCTGCTTGGAACAAGCTTTGGCCAGAGTGCATGGTCGAGTGTGACTGAGGCTTTTGAGTCAGTACCTGTGGAGCCTGTAATCAACAAGACTGTGTGTTTGGCCAAGAGTATGGGACTGCATTGGATGACAATGACATAGATGAAATTGTGGAAGATCACAGCCAAGAAATGACCGTAGAAGTGCTTATGGAGTTGCAATGTGTTTCACGGCAGGAAGTTGTGGAGAGGAGTTCAGAGGAGGAGGAGGAGGATGCAGTTATGGCAAAGTAGCAATCTTATGGAGCAGTAAGAGAAATGAAATGATGAAAGCCTGGGAATAAGTTGCATTATACATTGAAAATAATCACCCCCAATAAAGCAGTGGCTATGCATGCAACAAATTTGAAGATAATGCTGTTTTACATTTTTGCCAAGTGTTGAAGCATCAGCAGAAAAGAATGACACTAGATAGCTTCCTAGTAAAAGAAGTAGTAGTTATGTATTGTGAATAATAAAGTACATAATACTCTATGTATAGTTTTCTTTAAATAAATGGCGTGAATAAGGTAAAAATTTCAATAATTTGTCTGCATGGAACACATTACCACATTTTACATTAATTTATATGGGATAAATTGTTTCATTTAATGAGTGTTTTGCACTAGGAGTAAGATTCAAGGATGGATTATGCTTGCTGTATGGGATACCACTGAATGCTGATTAGCTCACAGTTTTACACATATCAAGTTGTAGTGCTAACTTTAATTAACTATAACTTTTAATTAACCAGCTCTATAGCCACACTAATTTTACTGGTGGAATATGCCTAGCCAAAAAGAATATCCAACCAATAAATTTAAATGGTGGGAAAATTTATACTTTTAGATTATCAGTACAGATAACACATACTACCTTTGTGACAGTGTTGAAAACATGGGAAATGCATGACAGAGGATACTTCCCAATGCCGAAGCTTAACAATCTGTATCCTTGGCCACAAGTCATGTGGTGCAGATTGCTGTACTCTACTCAGTATTTCTTAGCCCTGTTCTCATCATGACTGGACTTTGGTTGCCAGGTTTATGGATCAGCACCATCTTCGATTTTGACATTATTGGGTCCAGTACATCATCGTGAAGAAAAACTGGCCACTGGCTCCTCCTGGATTAGTCGTGGAAGTAGTTTCCTCATGAAAGTAGTGCTCTTATCTCTTCAGTTCAGACAGTACAAACTCTTGGTCATTCACACAATCACCATACAACAGTTTACTAGTTATCAAAATATTTTTTCATATGGGAGGTGTCAACCCAAAGACACTCTTTCTCGAGTGGTATTACCAGTTGGATTTGGAATGTTTTAAAGATCCTTTGCAAGGGCATCCACAACCCCCCATCCCCCCCCCCCCCCCCCTTCACCGCCACCTTAGAATGTCTCCCCATTGATTTCTTTGAAATCACTCTTGCTTAGTACACAGACAACAAATGAAGACCAACCTGTTTTCAGCAGTTTGTCATCCTCATGACATTTCAGCATCTGTTCTTTAACAGTATTAGGGTGCTGCCATGATTCCCCTGACAGCTCTAAAACCGTGGATACGATGGGATATGCTTTTACGTCACCAACCAGCCAGGAACAACATTTGTTGATAAGTATGTTTAGTGTTAGCAAGTGAAGCTGATAGCCAATTACAGAGCTGTACATTTTATTAAATTAACCTGGTTGACCACATTATAATTTGTATTGAGTCAGTGAACAGTCTCCAGGCTATTAATTGATGTTACTCTTGTCATCCTGTGACACCTCTTATTCACAATCTTCTCTTACCAAAATTGTACTACCTGCTGAATTGCGTTTCCTGGATCCCAAGACGTGGCGATATCCCAAGGAATGAACTGGTAGAGTGTTTCACTATACAAGTGGTTACTTGTCTAACATCTGCTTAAATGATCCCAGGTACAGTTCTGTTCGTGCAAATAAAACCTCTGCTTATTCAAAGACAGATCATCTGGGGAGCTACTGTCACATCTAAGAAACACTGTGCTATCAAGAGGACTGTGGCAGCATGGCACTCCTTTTCCTGTTCCTCCCATAAGGATTCCACTGTACTGTGTTGTCCCTACATCGCTCATACCAGATTAACCAATAGTCTCATATTACATCATGAGCCACTCCCACTTTGTGGCTGTTAAGCCTAACAGGCAGTACTCTCACCTCCATGGAATGCCCCTCCTCCTCATGGCTGTCTGTACCAAGCATGATCTTCCAAATTTATAGTGAATATTGGTTGACAATTTATGGACAGTTGAACTGGTTCTTCATTTTCTCAGAAAATGATTTTATTTTCAGGTGTATCTTTTAAATTGCTTTTGGGGTGCTGGCTGTGCGGTTGGGTTGGGATGTCTCCCACCTCATGCTGAGCCTTGGCTTATTAGATGACATCCAGCTCCTTACTGACCTGATTATTTCTCTTATCTCTTTTTACTCTTTTAGGTCATACAGATATCATGTTTCTAGTCCTCTCACTTTTATTGTTACAAATCTCCTTAGTTAGAAGGCATTATTTGTTCTAGAATGATATCCTTATTCTGAAGCAGTGTGTGCACTGACATGAAATTTCCTGGCAGATTAAAATTGTGTGCTGAAGAGGGACTTCAAGCTGGAACCTTCATCATTTACAGGCAAGTGCTCTACCAAATGAGCTCACCAAGCATGACTGACTTCCTATAGTACCTCATCTCCTACTTTTCGAACTTCACAGAAGCTCTCCATGAAACTTGCAAGATTAGCACTCCAGAAAGAAAGGGCACTGTGGAGACATAGCTTAGCTGAGTTTGAGTCTTGGTCTGGTGCACAGTTTTAATCTGCTGGGAAGTTTCATATCAGTGCACACTCTGCTGCAGAGTGAAAAATCTCAATCTGAAAATAATACCCCAGTTTGTTGTTAAGCCATGTTTGTGCAGTATCCTTTCATACAGGAGTGCTAGTCTCGTAAGTTTTGTTGGAGAGCTTCTGGGGAGTTTGGAAGTTAGGAGATGAAGTACTGGCAGAAGTAAAGCTGTAAGAACATACGTGAATCATGTCAGTAGAGCACTTATTGAGCAGAGTAGTGTAGTGGTTAGCACACTGGACTTGCATCCGGGAGGACAATGGTTCAAACCCACGTGTGGCCATCCTGATTTAGGTTTTCTGCAATTCCCCTAAATCACTTACAGCAGATACCAGGATGGTTGCTTCAAAAGGGCATGGCTGCTTTCCTTCTTCTCCTTTCTGAACCAAACTTGTGCTCAATCTCTAATGACCTCATTGTTGACGGTACATGAAACACTAATCTCCTCCTCCTCCTCCTCCTCCTACTACTACTACTACTACTACTACTACTACTACTACTAATACTTCTACTTCTACTTCTTGGTAGAGCACTTGCACTGAAGTTGTGAGTCCCTGGTCCTGAGTTTGAGTCATAGTCTAGCACATAGTTTTAATTTGCCAGGCAGTTTCATCATTTATTCTGTTAATGTCTTAGTGCTGCATCAGGTTGGCAGGGAGGGGAGGGGGGAGTTCTGCTTTCAGTGCCTTGATTTTACCAATTCTATGTACCTTCAAATTCGATCAAATTCCTGGCTGACATATGACTTCAGATGGATCTCTTGACCAAGGGATTGGTGTCACTGTTTGTTTCCTTAACCCCCCTCAGCCAAAGATTCTTGGTGCTCTTCTTTGCTTATGTGCTATAGCTCCTGACAGTCCTATTTGGTGTAGGTCCCATGCTCTTGAGCAGTATTATAGATTGGGTCACATAAGTGTTTCGTCAGCATTCTCCTATATAGATGGATTTATTTTTCCTCGTATCCTACCAATGAACCAAAGTCAATCGCCTGCTTTACCTGCAATTTAATATACCTGATCATTCCATTTCATATTCATAAAAATTCTTAGTCAGGTATTTGTATGGGTTGATGGATTCCAATTGTAACTTGAGATTTTAGATATAGGTCACTAAATTTTTGTTTCATTTTGTGAAGTGGGTAATTTTAACTTTATGAAAATTAAATACAAGTTGTGAATCTTTAGTTGCACCACTTCAAAATCGTAAGAACTGAGTCTTTATGCAGCTTCTTTCAGATAGTTATTCAATATGCATCACTTGTGAAATGCATGGGATTTCTGATAATATTGTCAGCAAGGTCATTCATGTAAGGTATATACGTGAATGATCCCAGCCCACTTCCACAGGTCATGTCTGAAATCTATTCTGCATCTACCAATGATTAATCATCCAAGATAACATGCTGCATTCTCCCTTTATAGGGACTCCACAATACAGTTCCAAATTTTGCTTGATATTCCATAAAATCCTGTTTTAGTTGCCCTTTGCACTTAGATAATTGTTGTTGCTACAACAGCCTCATGAACACTGATAAGTTTAAATGTGGACATCCTCAAAGAGGTTACGTGTATTTGTTATCCTTAGGTCCAATATAATTCCATCATGGATGGTCTCCCAAACTATCTGTTCTATGTGGTTTTCAAAAAGGCATTCAATAATGTTCCACAGGACACCTTGTCGTGTCCGCCTCTTAGAAATTTGTACAATTTTTGTGTTACTTGTTTGACGATTAAAGTTTCCTCTGATGGTGACAGGGTGTTAGGTTAGTATATGCACTAGCAATTGAAAGTTTTGTCAAAAGTTTTTGGCTCTAAATGATTGCAATTATGGTAATAGATAGAAAGATGCAATTAAAAGTTTGTCCCAATGACTACTGAGTCTTCTCCAATTAATTTCACATACAGCTTAAATTTCTTCCTCAGCAGATTTTAATTTCATCCAAAAAATCAAAAGTATCTGCAATTTTATATGTAAGCTGGTTTAACTTCCTTTAAAGCCACTACTGAGACAGTGGAATATTTACAAGATGATATTTAGTATTGTTTTATTGAGAACATTTCACCATGATTAGACCTGACATTTTTGTTCTTGGTGTACAGAATGTTTGAACTCATCTCAGTTTGTGTAAATAACTTCCTTTCTATACTTGTTTTGCAAATCAAACTGCCTTTTCCTGCTGCTATTTATTTTATTTAATCCATACGCGTTTCACCTTGTACTGTTTTAAGACATCATCAGTGGGATCTATGATACAATTTTGTTGGTTACAGATTATCAAACAGTTCACTTCGTGATTTTTTTGTAAAAAATGTAATTGCTTACGATTTTCTGATTTGCGTTTCCTCACATCTGGTCTGGAGGTCGCACTGTCACTTTTATCACTGATAGTGTGACCTCCAGACCAGATGTGAGGAAACACAAATCAGCAAATCGTAAGTAATTACATTTTTTACAAAAAATTGCGAAGTGAACTGTTTGATAATCTGTAACCAACAAAATTGTATCATTATAGATCTCACTGATGATGCCTTAAAAAAAGTAGAAGGTGAAACGCGTATGGATTAAATAAAATAAATAGCAGCAGGAAAAGGCAGTTTGATCTGCAAAACAAGTATTTATATGCTTGCTGTGGAAGATGGCCACACAAACAAACATGAACTTCCTGTCTACTTAGGATATTTGTACTGACATTTAAATTTAAATAAATGATGAGATAAGCCTCTCTTACTGTTTTTCACAACACCAATATTGCAGTAGTGGTAGTTTATTCAACTATTGCAGATACTTTTGACCAGTAAATACTCTAACAGTGGGTAAATTAATTCCTTCTATTTAGTATGAGTGCCCATGTTAACAAATAATTTTTAATCTAAAAGCAATAGCCTGGTACTGTATCCAACTAAATGGGATACATTTATTTACAGGAAACTACATTGCAGCAAAATTAGTGGACAAACAAAGACATCCAGATGCAAGTTTCACACTTGAAAATGAATCAAATGGTATGGGTCTATGCCATCCTAATATAATACACATAATTAAAGTTATAAATCCCAATAAACAGTTTGGAATAGTTTTAATGGAAAAATGTTGTGGTACGGAACTTCAAAAACTCTTGGATGATCCACAATATCCCATTACTGAGGCAAGAAAGATAAGGTAAGCAATAAACCCAATAATTTTCATTTAACTTGTAAAATAGTTCCCAACCTTACAAATACATCCATAGTGTAACATTATGAGTGCTTCGTCACAATACTGCACTTACAGTTGCAATTTTATATAAATTCCTTTGCTACTAGCCATTACATACACATGTACATCTCTACTCTGCAATTCACATCCAAGTCACAAAGAAAGACATTCCCTGCCAGTGGGCATCGATTTATATCGATGGGGCAAGTTGAAAATTTTTGCCAGGTCAGGATTCGATCCCACGTGTCCTACTTACTAGGCAAATGCAATGACCACTATGCCATCTTGATTCAGTGGTCACCGCAACCGCACAGCCTACCCTAGCACACCTAGCCTACCCTAGCACATCTCCCGTCAGACCCAAATTCTCAACTTGTACCACATACTACTGATGGACATAATGATACTTGAAACTTCCTGGCAGATTAAAACTGTGTGCCGGACCGAGACTCGAACTCGAGACCTTTGCCTTTCGCAGGCAAGTGCTCTACCAACTGAGCTACCCAAGCACGACTCACGCCTCGTCCTCACAGCTTTACTTCTGCCAGTACCTCATCTCCTACCTTCCAGCTCAGTTGGTAGAGCACTTGCCCGCGAAAGGCAAAGGTCCTGAGTTCGAGTCTCGGTCCGGCACACAGTTTTAATCTGCCAGGAAGATTCATATCAGCGCACACTCCACTGCAGAGTGAAAATATCATTCTGGATAGTGATGCTTGTTGATGAATAGTCAGTTACGTGGTGATTGTTGCTTATATTTTATTACATTTGCAGTCTTCCATGATATCCGTATTATATATATATATATAAAGAACTGATACATTAGTGTCCCTTCTACAGATCATAATGAGGTGATACTCTGGGATATGAATAAAATAAATTACACATTTTTTCATTTGCTCATTAATCAAAAAGCTAACAACAAACATTTAACTGTGTATGTACTAAAGTGCTTGAGTTCATGTGAAGGATGTTGTAGAAAAGCATCATACAATAAAAAAATAATACACAAGAATTGATGCACTGAAGGTGTGTCAAAGGCAGCTGTTAAAAAAATATTGATGTTATGTGATGCAGCTAAAAATATATGTATTGACTCGTACTGCTAATTATTTTATTGCAAGCACTGTTGATCGTAATAGCATTATAGTTGCTAGGGTAAGGGATGAGACAGTGCTTCTTACAATATTTACCTTGAAGGATTTTCATAAAATTCGTGTTAATGGTTACAATAGAGCACAATATGGTAGATTCTCAATAATATTCGTATCAATTAATTTACATCATAATACATGACAATAAAATCGTACATACTATGGAAAGAAATCGGAATTAATATTTACAACTACCCTATAAGACACTTGTATTAGTAACATCTTAATACAAGGGTTGGAACTTTAATAGCAGTAACTATTTATTTACAGCTCATACAAAATATACGTGTCTCAAAGTTTTACTGACCTTCAAAGTAGTGACCAGCATTGTGTATAACCGGTTGCCAGCAATGAGGAAGTCGTAGGATACTCTTAGCAGTGCTAGTTGTGTTGACAGTTCGAGCGGTGCGGTCTATTGCCCGACAAATTTGTAGCAGTTCTGGAGCAAATGCCGTGAAGTGTTTCCTTCAGTTTAGAAATAGAGTTGAACTCACAAGGGCTTCAGTCAGGGAGTCCAGTAGGTGGTATAGCACTTAGCATCCCTATCAGTCAAAGAAATCGGTAACAGCTTGCACGGTACATGCTTGGGCAGTGTCCTGCAAAATGATGGTCAGGACCGGCAGAAAGTGTCATCACTTCTGTCTCTCAGCTGGTCGTAGTTGTGTTCAAAAAATGAACAGCATAGAGACAGAAGTGATGACACTTTCTGCAGGACCTGACCTTAATTTTGCAGGACAATGCTAAAGCGCGTACAGTGTAAGCTGTTCCTGATTTGTTTGACTGATAAGGCTGCTAAGTGCTATAACACCTACTACACTCCCCTGACTTAAGCCCTTGTGAGTTCAACTCGGTTTCTAAACTGAAGGAAACCCTTCAAGGCACTGGGTTTAGAACTGCTACAAATTCATCGGGCAACAGACCACGCTGCTCAAAATGTCAACACAACTGCCACTGCTAAGAGTATCCTAAGACTTCCACATTGCTGGCAACAGGTTATACACAATGCTGGTGACTATTTTGAAGGTCAATAAAACTTTGAAACATGTATCTATTTTGTACGAGCTGTAAATAAATAGTTACCACTATTAAAGTTCTGACACACACACACACACACACACACACACACACACACACACACACACACACACACACACACAGAGAGAGAAAGGGGGTGAGAGAGAGAGGGGGTGAGAGAGAGAGAGGGGGGGGGGTGAGAGAGAGAGAGGGGGGGGGGGTGAGAGAGAGAGAGGGGGCGAGAGAGAGAGAGGGGGCGAGAGAGAGAGAGGGGGCGAGAGAGAGAGAGGGGGCGAGAGAGAGAGAGGGGGCGAGAGAGAGAGAGAGGGGGCGAGAGAGAGAGAGAGGGGGCGAGAGAGAGAGAGGGGGCGAGAGAGAGAGAGGGGGCGAGAGAGAGAGAGGGGGCGAGAGAGAGAGAGGGGGCGAGAGAGAGAGAGGGGGCGAGAGAGAGAGAGGGGGCGAGAGAGAGAGAGGGGGCGAGAGAGAGAGAGGGGGCGAGAGAGAGAGAGGGGGCGAGAGAGAGAGAGGGGGCGAGAGAGAGAGAGGGGGCGAGAGAGAGAGAGGGGGCGAGAGAGAGAGAGGGGGCGAGAGAGAGAGAGGGGGCGAGAGAGAGAGAGGGGGCGAGAGAGAGAGAGGGGGCGAGAGAGAGAGAGGGGGCGAGAGAGAGAGAGGGGGCGAGAGAGAGAGAGGGGGCGAGAGAGAGAGAGGGGGCGAGAGAGAGAGAGGGGGCGAGAGAGTGAGGGGGGGGGGGAGAGAGAGATCTGCAGAGAGTCTTTTACAGTTAAAGCAGCTGAGGATATCATTAAATACACTATATTGCCAGAAGTTTTCAGATTTTTCCTTGCTGTTTCATCTGCTAGGAGAGAAGTAGGCCTATCATCTGCCAAGAGGATGGACTTGCTCACTGTAGTGGTACAGAGTGGAAGGTCATTTATAAATATGAGTAAAAGCAGTTCATCGATAGGATAGGAGAAGTTAGTCACCAATAAACCATTTAGGCTCTTGTTAAACTGTGCTTTATTTGTAGTTAAATTTTTAATGATGGCTGTTTTACTACTTAGATTGTTGGCCTAAATAATGGACACTTTGTAGACTAAAATGAGGAACTTTGTCTTCACAACAGTTTTTCCTACATCTGATGTTAACTCAATAAACTGAGCTATTGAGTGAAAGAGAGATGTCTTTCTTATGACAAATTTCAATACATGTATTGAGAATTTGTGGTTTGTATATCTGGAACATTTTGGTTTCACTTAAAGTGTTTCCCCGAAATATGGTATCGCACTGTAAGACATGGAAACAAACAAATGAAGGCCAGATATTTTATTTTTACTTTGCCTATGTCTGACATAATTCACATTCCACGCCAATTTTTGTAGGCATTTCATCAGTTCTATTGTATGCTGCTCCTAACTGAATTAACTGTCAAGTTTTAATCTCAATTAAAACCTCTCTACTTCATCTATCAGCATGTCCTCACATTTTGTACATACATTTGGCAGAAACCTCTTGAAGGTTTTCAACTGAATATAGAAATTTTTCTAAGGTTACTGACACTGAATAGGTTAAAACCATTTATTAATTTCCATAAATTTTTTTATTAACAGTCCTTTCTATAACTAAATTTGATTTGCCTTTCATTGCAATAATCATTGGATGTGCAAAGCAAATGAACTTAGCCTCTATTACCATTTTTGCTGAAAGGTCACTGTTATACCCAAGAGAAAGTAAAGGTCCTAAGAGGGAACTTTACGGGACACTACATGCAATTAGTTCCCATTCAGATGAAGCCTGGTAGATTAATACAGGGCTGTTTCTTGCTAAGCTCCATTGTTTCGTCTGCCTTCCTAATACAACTGTCCATCAGAAATACAAACTGACTTTAGCGATGTTACTTGTAAGTAGGCAGTTATGAAGCTTCCTATATATTAACTTACCAAAGATTTTTGAGAATTCTGCAAAATTGAAATTAACCAGGAGTTTGTTATTCTTATCCCTTTCTCATGCAATAGATTAACTTCAACGTTTCAGCCCACTGGAAAATGTTCCGTTGATGGGTTTACACAAGTAAAATGTTTAAAAAAAACTTCGTTTAGCTGGTTAGAAAAGAAATCAACAGGAAGTACAATGACGTTAAATCAGAACAAATGAGATTTTTTATTTTTTATTATTTATAAATATAGTTATAAGAAAATTTAGTGTGGCCTACAGAAATGGGAGACAACTTCAGAGAAGTAAACTGTAAAGATGAAAAGCTATAAGGTGTGGAAGGCAAACTTCTGTTAAATGTGAACAAAGTGAGACGGCTGGTAGTAGTATATCAAAGGCCTGTAAAATGTAGAGGATTTGTTCCAAATACTGGTGGGAAAAGAAAGTAGAAGTAGAAGTGGAAGAAATAGGTGACTCAGGAAGGCAGTCAGAATTTGACACACCACTAAATAATAGATCAAGAAAGTTGGCAAGAGTTCATAAAGTACCTTCAGAAATCTGTGGAAAGTGTAGAAGCTGAGTCATAATTTAAGTTGGTGACAAAAATGTGTGTAACAAATGATTCTGCAACACTTCCAGAAAAGTACTGGCAGATTACCAAAGACAAAGGTGCACATATATGTAAACAGTATCAGACAATTGTTATGCCATGTTACACTTCTAAATTGCTGACTGGATTAATACACAGGAAAAAACTGAAGAGATACTGGTGAAGGTCAGTTTGGTTTCAGAATAGCAAAAGTGACCAGATGTGTAAGACAGCTCTGCCATTTTGCTGAGTAATTGAAGGCAGAGTGAATCAGGATACTTCCCTATAAGTTGTGGACCAGTGGTGGTGGTGGAATTTAAAACCTCTACAAAGTCCAGGCTGAAGTATAAAAGTGAAGTGTCAAGAAACATTAATTCTTGTTCAGAAGAGTGTAAGATAGGACTGTAACTTACCACCACTGTTGTTCAGCTCTTACATAGAAGAAGCAATGAAAGAACTGAAAGAGAATTTTTGGAACAGGGACAAAAATGCAAGTGGAACAGATGTGAAATCAGAGGTTCACAAATGACAATGCTCTTTGGCTGGATGGGAGGCAGGCTTAAGATAACTGTAAACAGGAAAGGTCAGCATACTTACTGTATGTAGAATATGACTTAATGAGAATCAAAACAAAGAGCAATGTGGTGAAGAGTAGTAGAAAGACAATAACACAATTAGCATCAAAACTGAGAATGACACAGTGGTGCAAGGAGTACAATAATTCTGTTTAGGAAGCAAGATAACACAGGGTGATGACAATTGGCACAAGTAAAGAACGTGTTCTTCATTAAAAAGATTTCTGCTGGTGTCAGGCATAGATACAAAAATGAGGAAAATGTTTCTGGAAATGTCCATCAGGAGCACAGCATTGAGAACTCGAAAGAACAACCTGCAAGCATTTGAAATGAGGTGCTATTACAGAATGTGGACAGATGAAGAATGAAAACAGCAAAATTATAAAAAGAATAGATGGCAGAAGTAGTACATGGAAGGCCATTACCAAAAGGATTGGGGGTTAGGGAGACATCTGCTACAACCTCCAGAAATAGTTAACTTGGTGCTTGAAGGAGCAATAGAGGGAAAAATAGGAGAAGCTGCTAGGTGAGATTACACAAAACAGAATACAGACAATGTTGTATGTAATAGTTAGATAGGGATGAAAAGATCAGCACAAGACAGAAATAGATGGAGTATATATCAAACCAGTTCAAACACAGATAACTTAAACCTCACAAGAGCACTCTTTCATAAATTTTGTTATATTATCCTAACACAATTCTATTTTTAATTTCCAAGGAAAACAGACATAACTGACAGTTGATACAAATACTTGGGCATTATGCAGCAGAGCTGCTAATTTCACGAATTGCACACATACTAAACTGAGCCGGGCTAAGCCTTCAACATACTTAAGAATTTGGGGCAAAAGAATGATACCATTTTGTAATTCAATATTCTTTACTTTGTGAAAACAGTTGTCTAAGTTACTGTAACAATGTAATGAAAAGGATGGTTGCTACTCACCATATGCTGAATCACAACAAAGACTATCAGAAAGTTAGCTTTCGGCCAACAAAGCCTTTGTGAAAAGTAGAAAACGCGCGCGCGCGCACACACACACACACACACACACACACACACACACACACACACACACACGAGCTAGAGACAGCAGTCTGGCTCTAGCTGCCAGAGACTATGGCCATGTGTATGTCAGTTGTGTGTGTGTGTGTGTGTGTGTGTGTGTGTGTGTGTGTGTGTGTGTGTGTGTGTGTGTGTGTGTGTGTTTTGTATACTTTTGACAAAGGCCTTGTTGACCAAAAGCCCCAAGTTTGTTTTTTTTTTCTTTTTTTTAACCTTCTATGATAGGACATTCTGCTATATGGTGAGTAGCAACTGCCCTTTTTACATTATATTGTTAAATTCCATCCTGGATTTTCCATTGTTAGATTCTATCTACATTATTAAATGGTTAGAACATGATAGGGGCCATTTGAAAGTGGAGGAAGGAACTAGCAGAGATAAGGTGTTAACAGTGCTCATAGCATTCTAAAAAGCGTTATCCTTGCCTCATGGATCATCCTAAATGATAAACGCCACAGGAAACTCATCCAGTCAAAGAATAATATGGGATGGCACACCCAGTGTGTAGGAGTTGTGGACTGGGTAGCAGTACTTAAACAGTATACACTGTTCAACAACCACTGCGAGTTGTGTTAGTGTAACATAGTCCAGATCACAGGGATGCTTCAATCTTATATTTAAAAAGTTTAGTTTTCAAGTTGAGTTGGGTACTGATGGGGTGGATGGTTGGAAAGGTAGCTGTCATCAGTGGGCAACCTCTGGGCACCTGTCATAAACACTTTCATTAGATATTTAGGGCTGTGTCTAAACAGACATCTGAGAAGCTTACTAAATCAAATAAAATTCCTCACAATGATATGAATGAGAGACTTGGCAGTAACCATACCCTCCTGGAAACAGCACAAGAAATGTGAATGTCTTGATATCTATAATATTTTTTAGAGCATTCGCTATGATTAAATGGAAGAAGGAACATTTGAAAATAGGTTCTTCCTTTTAAACTTAGGAGGAAGTGGAAAGTGTGAGGGAATATCAATATCAGTAAAGTGTGTGTGCAACATGACACTACTCTCTAAAATGACTATTTTTGTCCAACCAACTTATTGGAAGGTAGGAAATTTGCTGAATGCACAATTAGAGTGGAACTGTACAGTACACCCAACTTCAGTAAGGGCTTAATCACATGCAGAGATGTAATGAACATTTTGACAATACATATATTTTTTTATTAGAAAGTCACTATTTGACAATACTCACAGCCCTCATATTTCATTTATGTATATTTACTGGGAGAAAAAAGGCAATGATTGACAAAGGGCCAGACCAAAGGTACTACTATAATGTGAAAAGGGAGTTAAGAGAATTTGCATCATCTACGTGTATACTCCACAAGCCATCTTGTGATGCTTGGCGGAGGGTACTTTGCGCACCACTGTCAAATCCCACATTTTCTGTTGCTCCTGGTTTCCAGGAAGAATGGTTGCTGGTGAGCCCACGCATGGGCTCAGATCTCTCTAATTTTATCTTCCCAGTCTTTTCATGAGCCATACATCGGAGGAAGCAATATACTTGTTGACGCTCGTAAGAATGCATGCTCTTGGAACTTTAACAGTAAACCACAGCACACCTCTCTTGCAATGTCTGCCACTGGAGTTGGTTGATAATCTCCGTGACACTTCAGTGCTTACTACATGAGTCTATAATGAAACACACTGCTCTTTGGTTCATCTCTCTTTCTCCTATCAATCGTGTCTGGTACTTATCCCATACAGATGAGCAATATTAAAGTGTTAGTGGGATCAGGGTTTTGTAAGCTCCTTCCTTCATTGGAAAACATTTCCTGAGAATTCTTCCAATGAATCCGTCAGTCATCTGCCTTTCCTGTGATTAGTTCTATATGATAATTCCATTTCAAATTGCTCTATACACACACCCCTAGATAGTTTATGGAAATAACTGTTTCCATTGGTTTTTCTGCAATTGTTTAATGATATAATAGTCATCCTTTCTAAACATGATGCATTAGATATGTTTATATTGAGGATCAGTTGCCTCTCTCTGCAGGTCTTCCTGTGTTCCAGTACAATTTTCTAGTATTGAGACTCCTTTGTATACAACAGCATCAGCTGCAAAAAGCCCCCCAGAATTTAAGACATTGTCTACTATGTCATTTATATATGTTGAAAAATAAATAGACATGTAATTGTGTGTATATTATGAAGCTGTTATATTTTTCCAAATAAATGTAATAGGCAAGGACTGCAGACTGCAAAAAAGCTGTGATACACAAGGTCACTTGGCCAGACAAAACAAATTTTTGCTTAACCCAAAACAACACATCTTCATGCCAAAAATGTACTTCCTACATGGGAATTGAACTTCATAAACTTCCTAAAAACATAAAAGTTGTTAGTGAGGTAAAACCTTTGGAAAATCTCTAAGGCCATAATTACAGCATCAATCACACAATTTGTCTGACAGTCTGGATACTCATTTTTGTTCATTAGGTTGCAGTGCAGAACTGCATCAAATTTCGTACAGAAATCAAGGAACGTGGGATCTACATGGGCACCTGTAGCTACTGCCACCTGGGTCTTGCGGATGAAAGTAGTGAACTGGGTTTTTGCAAGATCGTTGTTTTCAGAACGTCTGTTGGTTCCTACACAGAAGATTTTCGGTCTTCAGAAATGTCATAATACATGAGCATAAAACATGTTCCAAAATTCAACAACAGACCTGCATCAGATATACAAGCCTATAGTTTTATGCATCTGTTTGATGACTGTTCTTGAAAAGACAAATGACCTGTGCTTTTCTCCAATCATCAGAACACTTCAGTCCTCTAGAGACCACTGGTATACTGCTGCTAGAAGAGGCCAGGTTTTTTGAATGTTCAATTTAGTATAATATTGGTATCCCATCAGGTCCCATGCCCTTCCTCTATTCAGCAATTTCAGTTGGTTTTCTTCAATGTCGGCCATTTTGTCCTTGGTGCAACAGTTTAAAGGAGGCACTACACTAGGGACTCGCTCTGTGAAATAGTTTTCGAAAAGACTGCTAGTATTTCAGCATTTTATGTGTTGCACGGTACTCTGTTTCAATGCCCGTACAAATCAGTGTGTCTGGTCAGATGGCCTCTATCAATTTACTGATTTAACAAAGAGCAAAACTTCTTAGGTTTTGCTGTCAAGTTGGAAGACAGAAGTTTACTTTTGAATATGTCAAACGCATCACACACAGGTGTCTCTATTCTAATTTTGACTGTAAGTAATTTTCATTTGTCAACAAGGCTTTAAAGTGAAGGTCCCTTTGCTTTCGTAGCATTTTTCTAACATAGCTGTCAAATCATGGTGTGTGCCTTTTCTGTCCCTCACAACTTGCTTGGCACATACCTGTCCGAAGTGTATTACAATGCTCTCGTACTTTGTCTACTGATACTGAATATTGTTAGTGCTGGAGATGAAGTTTTCACTCTGGCCACCTAGGTAATATGAAATGTTTCTTGTTGCTCTTGCTAAACAGAAAGATTTTCCTACCTTTCTTTGTACTCCTATTTACAACAGTTTTCAGTGATGCTGCAGTGGCCTTGTAACCACTGATTCCCTGTTCTACTCTGAGTTGAAAAGTTCAGGTTTGTCTTCAGGAGATCCAATATGACTATTTCACAAATCAGTTCAATGATTAATTGCTCAATGCAATTTTTGGATAAGGCATTTAGTACAATTTCAAATGCTTTCATGTCTCCACAATGCACCTTAATCACTTGAGTATTACAGTCTATAACTGACAAGTTGAAATATCCATCTAATAGTATAACATGACCAGGAAATTTACATGTAGTAGTCTCCAAGTTTTGCTCAAATGTTTACTCCTGCACAGACTATCCAGAACAGAATTTGATGACCATGTTTGGTTTACCTTTAACACTAAGCTTCACGCAAATTCATATTCACAGCCTGTGCTAACATCGTTGCATCTTACATATCCTTTATAGCTATAAACACAACTCCACCACTGGCGTTCAACTGTTTTTTTGACATACATTCCAACTAGAATTTAGAATTCTGTTATTACTGGGACCAGTCCATAGACACTCTGTAGATGAATAATAATGTATTATTTTCTTCCTCTGAACTGCTATGATGAATGTTACCCTGCCTGGAAGCAGAAAGTCTTACCAGGCCTATGGAGGGATTTCTCTATCCTAAAAACCTACCATTTGGCACCCTCTGCTCTCCCTTTTTCTATCATACACTTTCATTCATGTCAGTTATTACTTCTAATTCAGATGTGCACTGCATATCCTGTATAGAATTCTTAGTTTTGGAGCAGCTGCCACCCTTTTCAGCTTGGAGTGGCTGGTGTTGATTGGGCCTCAAAACAGCTCTGCACATGCCAAAAGGTGAAAAATAGGAAGAAGTTTCCCACGAATGTACAGTAGATGAGAAACTTCTTTCCCAAAATATTCATAAAACATGTGAAATAAGGGAAAGGCAATAACTCACCTATAGTGGAGTGTTGTGTGGCGCATACACACGTGTAACAGAAAACAATATTCACACTAGCTTACGAGCTCTTGATGAAACTGATTATTGATTTTTGAGAGCAGTTCTGTAAACAGATGGAGGTCGGGACAGAGGTAAGGGAGGATACACAAGGCAAGGAGGGGCTAGTGTGATAGCATGAGGCAGCTCTTTCAGCAGGTAACTCAGTGTCTGCATAAGGAGAAGATTGGAGGGTAGAGCTTGAGAGAGAGAGAGAGAGAGAGAGAGAGAGAGAGAGAGAGAGAGAGAGAGAGGCCTAATTGTTGCATTCCTGTCTTCACTGTTCCACCTCTCTAAGCTATCTTAATTATCTTCTTTCTTCCGTTTGTTAGTTTTTGTCTGGTACACTTTTTGAAACTCTCAACAATCTCAGGTTCTTTCTGCTTACTCTGGTCAGTTTGCTTAAATTACCCACCTTTATGCAAATTTTTCAGCTTTCATCTGCCTTCCAAAACTAATCAGTTACGCTCAGCCTACAACTAACTGCTCCTGGAAATTATTTTTCATTTAAAATCTTGTTTCTAAATCTCTCACCTTTATTTAATCTATTTGGAATCTTCCAGTGTCTCCAGATGTCTTCAGACTATGCAGTCATCTTCCATGATTCTTAAAGGAAGTTTTTATTACTAATCAGATTACACTCTGTGCAAAAGTCTCTCATGTGACCTCCCCTTTCATTCCTTTGCCCCAGTTAATGGTCTTGTACAATTTTTCCTTGTCACACTTTTCTTAACATAAAATTCCAACCCCCCTGCCTAAATGAGTATTTGTCTTTGATTAATTCCCAGCTGACATTTTTCCAGCAATCAAACTAATTTTTTCCAAGTTTTTCTATTCTTCTGTAAATAATCTGTCAGAATTTTGCAACAACCATTTCATAAATTGCTTGATCAATAGTATTCACATGTTGTCAGCATCTTTCTTTTTGGAATCTGAAGTTATTACATTCTTCTCAAAACTGTAAGCATTTTGCTTGTCTCATATACTTTAGGCACCTGGTGAAATAGTCATGTCATGGTTGGCTCTCCCAAGGATGTCAATAATACTGACAGGTTGTTGTCTACTGCTTGGACCTCATTGAGATTTACTGTAATCAGTGTCCTGTCGGATTCTTCTTGTAGTATCTCCCATGTCATCATCATCATCTGCTTCCTCTTACCTTTCTGTAACATTGTTTATATTCATTCCACTTTTCAGTTATTCCTCCTGTGCTTAGTACTGGCTTGCCATTTAAGCTCCTGATAGGATCTCTCCCATAGTCTTGCATGCATCTACAGCCTTGCATTTCTCATCTCTGATTTGCCATTTCACACTTCCCCTACATGGTTACCCAGCTATTCCCTCGGTTTCGCTATTCTCCTTCACTTCTGTCTCATGTTTCCACTCTCCCCCTACCCTTTTTATGGTCCACCTTGGCATATAACCTGCCTTTCTAAACTGTTTCTGTAGTGTGAGCCTAGTGTCTTTGGCATGGTTTTTCTCTCACCCCCTCCCCTCCTTCCCTGTCCTAGCATTTCCCCCCCCCCCCCTCCTCCCCCTGCAAGGTCACCAGCATGTGTTTTATTTTTTTATTTATTGAGTCCTTTGATCATATGTAGTACAGTGTACAGGATGATATTGGACTTATTACTAAGTGCAAAATGATACATATTTAAATAATCATTTTTCAACATGCTACCAATTTCAATAGTTGTAGTTCTTACAATGATACAGTGTTAAAAATTACAGTAGCTTTAGTTCTTAACAGTTATTCTGGTCCAAGTATTCCTTTGCTGAGTAGAAACAGTGGTACCGTAGATATTCTCTGACAGATCTTTCAAAAGCACTAATATTTTGCAAGCATTTTATACTATTTGATAGTCTATTATAGAGTTTAATACCCAGATAGCACGTACCTTTCTGATACAAACTGGTATTGGCTGGGGGTACATGCAAGTTATATTTTATTCAAGTATTATAATCATGTATATCTTTGTTTTTTAAAGTATTATCATCATTTCCAATCATATACTTTTTTACATACATTAGTGTGTCAACAATAAACATACACGGTAGAGGTAGTATATTCAGTGCTTTAAATATTGGTTTGCAGGACTGTCGAGCACCACTCCCTGTCATAATCCTAATGGCTCTTTTTTGTATTCTGAATGTCCCTCGAGCTGCTGGGGAATTTCCCCAGAATATGAGTCCATACTTGAGATGGGCATTGAAGTACACATAATAGGCACACAATATTGCCTGTTCATTTATGCATTGTTTGAGAACTCTAAGAAGATAACAGCCTGTGCTCAGCTTGGCATTAATTTGTTCTATGTGTTTGTCCCATTTTAAGTCTCTTTGTATCCAGATGCCGAGAAATTTTGTAGCCTCATCATTTGCAATAGGGTGTTGCTTGATTTTTATTTCTGGATATATCAATGTGGTGTTCTGGTGGTTATGGATATTTAAGGCTACTGTTTTGTTGTAGTTTATTATCAACTGATTTTCTGCTGTCCAGTTACTTAGATGTTTTGTAACTGTGTTTACGTCTTCTTGTATATCTTCATTTTTTGCTGCTTTTACCAATATTGTTGTGTCATCAGCAAACAGTATTACTTTGTGGGAATCAATATGTATATCCAAATCATTGATATATAACAAGAAAAGTAGGGGTCCCATTACTGACCCTTGTGGTACCCTGTAAGTGATTGGGCTTTCTGATGATACATATTCTGTGATTATTCGTGCTTTATCATCTATATGTCTGATGAATACTTTTTGTTTACGGTCGCTGAGAAATGAATGAATCCAATCATTTGCCAATCCCCTAATTCCATAGTGCTCTAGCTTCTTCAATAGGGTTTTGTGGTTTACCATATCAAAGGCTTTGGTTAGGTCCAAAAATATACCTGTTGTTTGTTGTTTTTTATCTATTGTTTTTAATACAGTAGATATGCATTCATAGATTGCTGTCTCCGTTGATTTCTTGCTTCTAAAGCCATGTTGAGTATCAGATAGCACACTATTTTTGTTTATAAACTTTAACAACTTACTACACATAATTTTTTCTATTACTTTTGAGAAACAGGATGTTAATGTAATGGGGCGATAGTTTATTACTTCATCTTTGTCACCAGCTTTGAAAATAGGGATGACTTTTGATGTTTTTAGTTGGTCTGGAAAGATGCCTGACTCTAGGGAACAGTTGCATAAGTGAGTAAGGGGGTCAATTATATTTTGTATACAGAGTTTTAGGATTCTGTTCGGTATACCATCAATTCCTGCTGAGTATGTTGTCTTTAGTTCTCTGACAGCCTTCAATGTCTCCTCCCTGCTTACTTGGTCCACAAACACTGAAAATTTATTACTGTTGCACTTGTTTACCACTTGATGCTGAGTTGAACTAAAATTAGTTTTTATTAAATTTTCAGCTATCCCAGTGAAGTATTTGTTGAATATGTTTGCTGTTTCTGTAGGCTGTAAAATCTTTTTATTGTTGTGTATCAAGACAATGTTCTCCTCAGTTCTCTTATTTTTGCCAGTTTCTTTTTTAATGATGTCCCACATAGCTTTCACTTTATTTGTAGAATTATTTATGTAGTAATCATTGTACATTCTTTTTGCCTGTTTAATGACCTTTTGTAAGATTTTGGTGTATGTTTTGTAGTGAGTATGCATTTCCTCAGTGGCATTATTTTCTTTGCACATTATGTGGAGCTCCCTTTTTTTTCTGGCAAGAGGTTCTGATTCCCTTAGTAATCCAACCCTTTCCTCTTGTATCCATTCTGTGTGATGGGGCTGTTTTGTACATATCTGGCTGAGCCCCCTGACAGCACAGGGATCACACTTCTGGTACCTGAGCTGCCACCACTGTGCATAGTCGCGGAGTGGTTGCTCAGTTTTTTGGGGCATCAGAACTTCCGGCAATGGCCACTGTGCCAGGCAACCCTTGTCACAGTTGGGTGGTGCCCATGGGATGAGCCCCTGATTGTGGAGTATCTGGTACCAGGATAGATATTCTGCATCTCGTGTGTGCTCCATACCTCTTATCATTCTTGTGTGGTCATGTCTTCAGTTCCCTCTTTCCTCCTGCTTTTGCTTCCTCAGCCTTCCCCTCTCTGGCCACCCCATGGAAGGAGGCCCAGGCCTGCCTGCTCGGGATGAAACCCTTCAACCATTACTTGGTTTGTTCCAGGACAGATGATGAGACTTCTGTTTATACCTGACTGCTCTTTTTAGTAAATCATATATAAGTAAGTTTGGTGAAATTGAAGTTGACTGATGTAGTAAGATGCAATCTGATTCCCTACTGATTAAAACTTTATTTTGGTCTGTCAACTGGCTTCTCTTTCTGCTTGTGAGCAGTTAGGCTCCATCCCAGCGAGCATCACTTCTCACCAGTCCTTAGTTGTGACCCAGGGCATTATCTTCCTTGAGACGCGAATCCCTATAGCCCACCACCAATGTGCTGTTTCCGGTGTATCTATTTTGATCACGTATCTTCACGATGTCAGGCAAATCTTAGTCATGGTGACTGCAGCTGCCCTCCCCATGTGGGGAGTTCTTGCATCCGGCTGCCCAAGTGTGCGAACTGTTCCAGCAAACATTCCCTTCACTCACTGGACTGCCCAATCTACAAAAAGGAAAGGAAGATTCAGGCACTGAAAACTCTCTACTGTCTTTCCTACTCTGAGGCCTGATAGAAATCTGATCATCTCCATCCAGTATCCTTAATGTCAATCTTCGCTTCTGATGTGCCCTTTCCTCTTCCTCTGTCCTGCCCTCCTTCCCTTTCCTGCTTCCTGGTGGTACCACTCCTTCCCCTTGGCTGGAGAAGAAACCTTCTTCTGTCACCCACCAGGGATGGGGCTCATTTGACAACTCTTGATGGTTTCCAAGCCTTCTGCCGGAATTGGATTGGCCCTTTGTAAGCATCCGGTGGTGTCTGTACATTGGTCCAAATGAACATTGTTAGTTCTTGGATTCCTATTCATACTTCACTGGAAGTGGTGGCTGTTTGGATCCGTTTAGACTCTGTGATAACTATATGCCAACTTGATCTCTCCACCCCCCCCCTCCCCCTCCCTCCACCCAGACTAGTCTGCTATGCTTCCTGCTCTTCATGCAACCTTTAAACAGCTTCCTCCCCCTTTCTTCCTACCAATGCCCATAACCCTCTGTGGGACAACACAGCAACCACTGCCCAGGTTGTTGAAGACCTGCTGGCAGGGCTATCTGTGTGCCTCCTCAACACCGGAGCACCCACGCACTTCTGTGTGGTACATGGCACTTTTTCGGCTGTTCATCTTTCTGTCTGTAGCTCCAGATTTCTTCCATCCATTCCATGGGGAGTTCATGATGATTTGTGCAACAGTGATCATTTTCCAGTTGTCTTACCTTTTCTCCAGCATTACTTACCTGGTTGCCACCCTAGATGGGTCTTTACTAATGCAGATTGGGATGCCTTTTGCTCAGCTGCCATCTTAGGTGCTCAGTTTGACAGGTGCCATCCTCTCATCAGCTGCTTTGGTGATTACTTTTACCTTGTTTTCTCCCTGATGGAAGACTGTCCCTTGGTAGACACCCAGAATTGTTGTGGCTGTTAGAGACGGTTGTCATGACCTCCAGTGTTACAAATGGCATCCATCACTCACCATTTTTTAGTAGCTATCAATGGCCTGTCAGCATGTGTGGGGCCCACCCTGGCCCCCTTCCTTTTATGCTGATTTTTATGCATTTATTTCCATTTGTCCACAATGGGCATTGCTGAAAGCAGACTGCATGGAGCAATACAGTGAGCATAATCCTCGGCTTCCAATCATTGTTTCCATTTTTAGCTGCCAAAACCTGCATTGTCCATTTCTGTCACCACTGTACAGTCCATCACCATCAGGATCTGTACCTTGATGGCTATTTTCTCAATGTGGTCAACTCTCATAATTTTTTTGGTACTGGTCTTTGAGGCCCAGTTGACATGACTTCGCGATCATTGCCATCTAAGTGAACATGTTGGTTGCACCTCAATGCTCTTTAATGCCTCAGCAGGACCAAGTGGAGTGCAAAACCACTCTACTCAGCTACAGCTCTACAAAGCATTGGTCCAGTCTTGTCTGGATGCAGGAGTCCCGCATATGGCTCAGCCTTACCTTCAGCATTACAGAAGCTGGTACCAGTATAGAATTGTGGGGTATGGCTGGCAACAGGTGCCTTTTGGACTAGCCTCATGATCAGCCTCCTAGTGGAGGCAGGGGTTCCATCACTACAAGTTCTGCACCAACAGTAGTTCATTGCTTATGTGTTCAGCATCTGCTGCTCCCTGGAACACCTACACTATGGTCGCATTTTTCAAAATAGAGACACTCATCTCCTGCAATGGCAACCCAAGTCTGGAGTTGTGATTGCCATCTGCATCTGGCCCCACTTTCCATAACCCCTGCTTTCTCCTGTACCATTTCTTCTCTGGGCCCACTCCCGTACACTTTGTTGTGCATCTCCCATCCACAACTCTGTCTTCTCCTTTCATGAGGCCTGAAAGACTTGGCTCAGCTTGAGACCCTCTGGTGCCAATTCTTTTCAATAGTCAGCACATTACATGTTTTCAGAAGTAGTCCATACTGGAAGCTCGATTGCTTTGCTTAGGATGTAATGAACTCTGCTGCTTGCTGGATGGCTGCAGTGTTTTCACTTTGATGGCTCCACATTGGCCATTATTGGCTGACTCATGGTCACCTCTTCCATTGTGAGGATTCATCCCACTGTCATTGTGGTGTCCATTTGACAGTGGTCCACATTTGCTGGACTCTCCTAACATAGCCACCCTGTGGCAGAGGCTTAATCTTCCAGACTCAGTACTGGTGGTGGTGGTGGTGGTGGTGGTGGTGGTGGTGGTGGTGCCTCTGTGGCTGACCTGGTTTTATGGTTTGTTCATGAAGGGGGTTTTTATTGCTCTCTCTAAGGGAGCATGCCTCAGTCTTGTTGGCACATGGAGGGATTGGCAGGAGGTCCTGTTGCCTACTCTGCCCTGAACAGGCAGTGACTGGTTGGGCTTGGTAGTCCATCCAATACCTTGCCCTGCGTGTTCTTTTGCTCTTCTTCTCCCTTTTCACAGATCTGTTTTATTTGGTGTTCTTCTTCTGTTTTCCTATGGTTGTGTCACCCTGTCCATGTCGCTAGTCCTTTTTGGGCATTGTTGGGTGGAGTTCCTTTGGTAAGTTGCAGGTGTATGTCCCCTATTCCATGTTCTGGCTGCTCCCTGGATGGGAAACCTTGCCTGCCTTTCTTCCTTTCCCCTCTTTTCTTCTTCCTTGTTCTTTTCTCTAGGCTTTGTTGACCTTCACTAGATCTTTGGGGTTTTCTTTCATTGGGTTAACATACTAGGCCATTCTTTGGTGCATAGGTTTGTTGACTTGCCTGTTCCAGGCAGGAGGGACTGATGATCTCATAGTTAGATTGGAAGGGGGCCATGGTGGGCCCCACACATGCTGACAGGCCATTGATAGCTACTAAAAAGTGGTGAGTGATGATCATTAAAGCATCCAACCTTTCAAAGTTACTCATTCATCTTCTATTATATTCCTTTTTACTGTTAGTCATTTAAAGCCTAGTGCACTCTTTGTGTGTCTGCTTGAACAGGGTGTATACGACCCGGGACCACCGGGAGATCCGGAAAAAACCTGGGAATTTTTTCATCCAGGAGAAAATTGGGAAAAACCCAGGAATTTTTTAGAATTCCAGGAATTTTTCATTGTTTTAGTTTTCAGTTAAATTTTTGTGATTTTGACTGGTAAGAACCAATATTCTAACAAAGGATATTACTGTATTCTGTTTCTGCAGAATAATACTGCAGCAACAAAACATGAATGAGAGAAAAGAATGAAAATAAAACATAAGCTGCGAAAGAAATACGCCATGTACAACAATAAAACGCAGTGCTCATACAAGCGTTTGCCAACAGTAAAGTGTGCCAAAGGCTTTGGGAAGACTATGCAATGCTTCTTAACAACAAATTGCCTCCGATGAGCATGACGTGACAGCTGTTTACATTAGATTCGTTTGAGCAGTTGTGGGCGGGCTCTTGTGCATGCGCAGTTTAGCCGCGTATGAGTAACACCTTCTCCTGCTTCTGGCGGCAGAAGTGTGGCTGCGCGCCACTATCCATTATTGCTCCAGTTTGGAAATATCGTAGATCCAGGGCTGATGCACAGAGTAGTCTGAGATGCAGTGGGGAGGTGGGTAGTCTCCACGTGACCTGTGTTAACATTTAGTGATTTTGGTGTTTCCTCTTCATTTATTGCTCTCACATTAAATGAAAACTAAATGGATTTCTGTGGCCGGGAGGTATCAAATGAATTAAAATACGTTTGCTTAATTACAGAAGGCTAAAATGTTATTGGTTTCAGGTTTTATTTCCACCTTTCTGAAAGTCGAGAATTAATCACCTTGCAGGACAATGAAGCTATTTTTGTTGGTTTGCTAAAGAGATTCAGCTTTTATTAATCTTTTGCGCTAAGGCAGTCAATTCATTTTAAACGAAGTGTTTGATTTCACACTGTTGGCTAGTTTCAACTGTTCGCTGCATTTCAAATACGCGTTTTCCATCTTCTAGCTCATATGGCATTATGCCACAATAAAGAACCAAATACGAAATAATACAGTACTAGTACTCGAGAAAATTTACATCTGAATCTGGACATGCGCATGTGCACTCTAAGCTGAATTATGCATTTTAGTATGGTTCACGAAATTGCAATGCTCTTGAAGTATCCTCTGATGTCTTGTTTCTTTTATGACATAATGCAAGATCTTTTAATGTTTTACACGTACGAACATGAGGGCTTCCTGTGTCACCGTAGCTGCGCAAGTGCAGTGTTGCCTGTTATCTGGCACTCTCTGGCAACTGCTGAAACGAACCAAATTCTAACAGGTCACAGGAAAATATTGCAAATGGCGTTACTTTCAAAGTGAATTCCCTTTTATGCAAGATGAACTATGTGCGATGAATTTCTTAAATCACAGAGCGTTTGACTCTCATTTAAAAATCAGCTCTTTGAGGACGATCATCTAGAAGAATTTCGAGCCCAGAAGATCAGACATTTATGTCGTTATTAAAAATTTTACTGGCACATTTGTGTGATGTATCTAAAAGTGTAACACATGCAAATACCTTCTCCTGCAGCTTATTAATCTTAGAGACCAATATTATAGCTTTGTTTTTCTTGTAGCTACACTGTGTATATTAATTTAAACCATTAACTTTTCTTATTTGTGTGTTCATGCTACTTAAGAATGATCTTGCTATTGGCTGACTACATCACGTGTCCCAGGATACTTCAAGAGCATTGCAATTTCGAAAACCATACTAAAATGCATAATTCAGCAGGTGAGATCAAGTCACATGAGCTATGACTGGCTTGCAAAAGCACGTCGCAATCTCGATTTCTATGCTTTGGAAAGTAACATGCGGTGTTTGGTGGAATTTGAATTTATATTTCGTAACACAGAAGTATGCAGCGTTTATGCTGCTGCACATCGAGGATTTTTCCAAAACGTAGTTTCCCCCCCCCCCCCCCCGAGTTTCATTTTCTAAAGTGCCAGGAAATTCTATGTTGGTGTATAAAACCATAAACATTCAAAGGATTGACAAGTTTTACAGTGCCGAGGAAATGTATACTGTCACTTAACACAGAAAAAGTGTATTTTCACCTTGGAGAAAGTGTATTTTCAACCAGGAAATCCGGGAATTTTTTTTCCTTGCCATGTATACATCCTGTTGAATACCTCATTCAACGTGCTGAAGAAGCTGTTCCAGGAGCCATTAGGAAAAAAGACGCAACCAACTGCATATTGTGAGGTACATTGGGACGAAAGACGCCTGTTATCTGGGACCCACGGTCATACTTCAAACATTCCACTGACTCGCAGAAGGTGGAGAAGACAATATTTGTTCTTGGAATTCCAATGAAGTTCGCAATTTTCAGCTTTGTCCACAGAAATGATCACAACCTCCCTGGTTCTGAGTGGAAGCCTTCAGTGAAAGACTTCAGAGGTTTTTTGATAAGCTAGGCTGTCATTTCCTAGACATGAGTTAAATGGTAAAGAACTGTAGGGTCCCCTTAAAAGGATCAGATGTGCACTAAATATCAGGGGCTGCTATCCAGGTAGCTGATGACTACATGTGATGTACACACAAGCATATTCAGATTTGGCAACTCTGAATCCATTCCAGACAACAATAGCTCTATGACACCCCAAAGTACCAAACTAAGATCGAAAGAAATGGTCCCACAGGCAAGATAACTAAAATCCTAGTGATAAACTGCTGAAGCATTTGCAGCAAACTGCCCATTGGAAGGGCTCCTGCATTGCAATGGATCTTCTACGATATTAGGTACAGAAAGCTGGTTAAAACCCAAAATTAACAATAGCGAGATTTTTGGGATAAATGGAAATGCATATCAAAAGTATAAACTAACAGGAAATAAAGGTGGTGTATTTGTAGTGGTAGACTAGAAACTCAATACCACTAGATACAAATTGAAGCTGCATGTCGGATTATTTAGGCAAGCACCAATTGCTCTTGATACTCGTCCAAATAATTGGATGTCTGGATTACTGGTAACTGGATCTATAAACCAGCAGACTAACCTCCAAATGTAACTGAACACTTCAGAGAAATTCTCAGTTCTCTTAGTCTCTCTGTCATACAGGTCCTTACCAGAGGACACTTTAACAATCCAACAGTCAAGTGTGTACCTTACAGTTAGGTAATGTGACGAGACATCCTGAGAAACATTTGTGAAGTGTGTTTTTTGAGAACCACCTGGAACATACAGTGGATATACATTTGGTCTAACAGTGACAGACATGATCTCTCTTTAGGATGTCCACATACGAACTGGTATGTCACCCTGAGACAGATGGAGCAATGATGGTTACCAAAGTACAAAGGTCATATAAAACAAGCAGGATGATTTATATGTGAAGCAAAGTATATAAAGAGGCATTAGAAACATATCTCAATAAGAAACATGAAACATTTCGCTCTGAAGAGGAGCCTGTAGAACAACTATCGCTCAGTTTAGAAGAGCAGTTTACTATCCATTTGATGTCTACCTAGTAAATGCAGTTCACTATGGGAGTGACTCTCCGTGATATTGTCACTCTAAAGAAACAATGACAACTCTAAAATAGGTGTAAAATGGGGAGGAGGAGGAGGGGGAAGGGAGGGAGATACTAAATGCAATAAATCTGCCCATAAAACAGGCAATATATGAAGCCTCCCTTGGTTACTGTAGCAAATCTTATTGAAAAATCTATTGCAAAATCCAAATCATTTCTGTTCATGTGTAAAGGCTGTTAGTGCACCAAATTTAGTATCTAGACCATTACAGACAAGACAAACTGAAATTGAAGGCTGAAAATTAAAAGTACACATTTAGATTCAGTTTCCAAAGGAAAATCCAGGAGTATTGCACCAGTTTCACACCAATTTAAAGATTAGCGTCATAGGTAGTGGTGTCAGTGGTGTTGAGATACAGCTGACATTGGTGAAAATGAACAAACCTCCAGTGCCTGCTAGGTGGAATCCCTATGAGAGTCGAGACCAAATTTGCACTGAATTACCCTTTCCGTTATACCGCAAATAACATAGCTACCCCAAGCAAAAAATCATGCCTTGTGGTTGGAAGAAAGCACACGTCACACCCATCTACAGAGTGTGGGAGAATTGCTCAACAAAACTACCATCCAGTACCCTGGAAATCCATTTGTTGTAGCATCTTGGAACACATTCTGACCTCAGATGTAACGGTGTTTCTTGAACAGAATGACTTCTTCCACACTAACTAGCATGGATTACAAAATGATCAATCACATGAAACACAACTTCACTCTTCTTACATGACATTCTGAAAGCTATTCATTATCTGTAACATCAAACATTAATGGCAAGGGTTCCAACACTCTTATCTTGGACACACCTGAAGTTACTTCATGTGTCGCGGACATTCCATCCGAAACAACATGGTGCATTCTTCCTATCAAGCAGTCATAATTTCCATCATAAATTTCTTCTGATACCCACATGATCATAAGTTTGATAATAAGTGCAGGTGTGACATTGGATCAAAAGATTTTTGGAAATAAAGAAATAATGCATCTACCTGTCCATCTTAATCCATGTTTCCAGGGCATCATGTAAGGAAAGTGTGATTTTGGCATTGTATGAGCATTCTATTTAGGACCCTGGTGCTTGGAACAGAGATGGTCTGTCTCTCTGAGAAAACTCATAACTCATTACCTTTCGAGCTGTGAAAGTATTCTCAAATTCTAAAACAGTTTGATGTCATAGGCATTGGACTGAGGTTTTGTGGAGTGCTTCAGCTGCCCTACTTGTGGATAGGTGTAATCCACGGTTTCATTCATCTAGTGGCCAGTATTTTGCTTTAGGTATCTATGGTAAATTATGGTTAAAAGATAGGCTAACTCCACCCACAAATTCAGTATAGAATCTAAGATGGATTTTGTCAAGTTCTGAAGCTTCATTCAATTCATTTCAGCTTTATCTTGAAACCACTGACACTGATGTCTTTATCACTCATCCTTGAAGTGGTATAAGAATTAAACTGGGGCAATACTTAGAGATTTTCATTTGTTAAGGAACATTTGAAAATTGAGTGTAGCATTTCTGCCTTCTGTTTGCATGCTCAGTTTGTTCCTGTCTTGCCCAAAAGTATCTGAAGGCTAACTTCAGCACAAATAACAGCATTTCTTCAGGGTTTGAGAGGGGCCCTTCAATAATATTCTGCTATAGAAGCTCCATTGTCCTTGATTGACAACTGTGTGTCACATAGCATCTCTCTATCTATAGCCATATGCTTTGTTATACAGATATTATGCAGAAGTATTTTCAATTTTCTTTACACTGACAGTTCAGTATGGATGTTCCTTCCCACCACAGACTGCTTTACAAAGCACACATCTCTCCAATGCATGGTCAAATTTTGTTTCAAACTTAAGCCACAATTCTTCTGCTTGCTCGTGTCCAGTGCAAAATGTTTCAGGTTCCTCTCTGAGATAAGACATTACTGCCTATTTTAGTTCACTGGCCATACAGATCTTTCTGTTTAGCTTATATTCCCTTCATGCTTCAGTAATTATTGTTGCCACTACAGTCTCATGGTCACTGATTCCAGATTACAAGTGGGCTCCTCAAAGGGGTCATGTCTGTTGCCATTAGACCCAACATATTCCCATCATGAGTGGGCTTTTGAACTATCTGTTGTATCTAGTTCTGAGAGTGCACATTTAGAATTGTTTTGCAGGCTGTCTTGTCATACCCACACTTCCAAAATTTTAATTACCTCAATTGATGATGGGATTGATAGTCTCCTCCTATGATGAAAGTATGTTTGGAAACATGTACACTAGTGAATGGGATTTTTATGTATATCCAGAAGTCTCCAGCCACATCTGGGGTTGATTTTAGTTTGATGTTAAATACCAAGATGCAATTGTAAGATAACAAAGTCTACACTGGAGATAACTTACAATACACATGTGTGACACATCCTAGAATTTTGCTCCAGTATGTGGGACCTGTACAAAGCAGGACTAACAGGTGATACTTACAATACAAAAAGAAGGCCAACGTCAGTGGACACAGGTTAGTTTGGTCCATGGCAGGTGCTTGGAGATAGATGGAAGCTAATCCCTGAAAGCTTAGAGGAAGGTAAAAAAAAAAGCTTGAAATGAAGAATCTGGTAACATACTGTTGTTGTTGTTTTTGTTGTTGTCTTCAATCAAAAGACTGGTTTGATGCAGCTCTCCATGCTACACTCTCCTGTGAAACCTGCATCTTCCTGAATCTGCTTACTGTATTCATCTCTTGGTCTCCCTTTATGATTTTTTACCCCCACCCACACACACACTTACCTCAAATACTAAGCTGTTGATCCCTTGATGTTTCAGAATGTGTCCTATCACCAATCTCTTCCTTTGGTCAAATGATGCCACTAATTTCTTGTCTTCCCAAATCTATTCAGTGCTTCTTCATTAGTTATGTCATCAGCTCTCACAATCTTCAGCATTCTTCTTTAGTGCCACATTCCAAAAGCTTCTATGCTCTTACTGTCTAAAATGTTTGATGTAAAAGTTTCACTTCCATACATGACTGCACTCCATACAAATAACTTCAGAAAAGACTTCGTAAGGCTTAAATCTATATTCGATGTTAACAGATTTCTCTTCATCAGAAATGCTTTTCTTGCCATTGCCAGTCTACATTATATATCCTCTCTACTTCAGCCATCATCAGTTATGTTGCTGCCAAATAGCAAAAATGATCCACTACTTTAAGTGTATTGGTTCCTAATCTAATTCCCTTAGCATCACCTGCTTTAATTTGATTATATTACATTATTCTTGTTTTGCTTTTACTACATATCCATGTATATCATTCCCATAAGGATTGCAAAGACAAGATTTGACTAATAAATAAAATGATCTCGGTTTTCCAGCTGCATAAATTCGAATACAATCCTCGAGCTTTCGATCATCTCTACCATTGTCATCAGCTCACTGACTGCCAGGGTTGCTACAGTTTCTCACTTATATAGGCATGATGACATCATCAGCAGCCAGTCAGATCGAACCAATGTGACACATGCGTGCGTAAGTTGGCCCGGGCAGCTAGCAGAGCTATTGCCCGTGGCATCACCGGTGACATCAGGTGCCACGTTTGATACTGCCGCTCTGGTGTCGCCCATCTGTCTTTGCTTTCTTTCGATATCCACCCCCACCCCCCCCCCCCCCCGCCCCCCATGCCCTGCTGAGTATGTATCACTGTCCTCTGTTGAAATTGTTGTTGTTTAAATGAATCTTGGCCACTTCCTTTATAATGGAGTCCCAATATGTCGACGCATGAGCCAACACTTTTGTATTTTTGAACTGTATTTTATGTCCGTTTTCTCGGCAATGCTCTGCAATGGCCGACTTGTCAAGTTCCCTTTGTTTTATATGGCACTTGTGCTCAGAACAACACTCCACAATCGTGTGAATTTTGTCCAATATACATGCTGCCACATTCGCAGGGTACACCCCACACACCGGACACTCTAAGAGCAATGTCGTCTTTAAAAGGGCGCAACATATATCGTATCTTGGGGGCGGGCCAGAACACTGGTCTTTGCCCCTGTTTATGCAGCAGACGTCCTAACTTACTGCTAGTTGCTCCACGGTATGGCAGGAATACAGTCCATTTGGCATCTTCTATTGATTCACCAGGTGCCTTTCGCAGGCGGCCCTTGAAAGTGTTTGGGATGTCTCTTTTGCTGTATCCATTTTCCCCAAAAACACATTTTAAGTTCTGCAATTCAGACTGTAGGTAGTCGTCGTCAGAGATAATCTTGGCTCTACGAGCCAATGTCTTCAGGACAGCTTTGTGTACAGGGTGATGGAAACTATTGGCATTCAAGTACCAATCAGTGTGTGTTGGTTTCCGGTACACTGAATGACCAAGCTGGTCTCCTGCCTTCTGCCCAACCAAAACGTCCAAGAATGGTAGCTTGCTGCACTTCTCCATGTCGGCAGTAAATTTAATGTTGGGATGGACACCATTCATATGATCGACGAATTGCTGTAGTGTACCTGCACTACGAGGCCATATCAGGAAGGTGTCATCAACGCATTGTAGATATCAAGATGGCCTTAATGTCACAGTTTGCAGAGCCTGCTCCTTAAAGTGCTCCATGAAGAAATTTGTGACTGCTGGAGACAGTGGTGATCCCATGGCTGTGCTGTTCATTTCATAAAATTCATCCCAGTACAAAAAGTACGTTGTCGTTAGGACGTGACAGAACAACTTAATGATTCCAGATGGAAAATGTTGGGCCAAAAGATCCAACATATCTTGTATTGGCACCCTCATAAAAAGTGACCCAACGTCCAGGCTAACCATTAGGTCGTTTGGGCCTATCTTCATTTTCTAGAGTGTCTCAACAAACTTCTGCGAGTTGACAACATCGTGTTCACAATGTCCCAATTTTGGTGCTAATAATCTTGCCAAGATAGACACAAAGCCCATGCCTACTACAGTAGTACAAGTTTATATGCCAACTAGATCTGCAGATGATGAAGAAATTGATGAAATGTATGACGAGATAAAAGAAATTATTCGGGTAGTGAAGGGAGACGAAAATTTAATAGTCATGGGTGACTGGAATTCGTCAGTAGGAAAAGGGAGAGAAGGAAACATAGTAGGTGAATATGGATTGTGGGGAAGAAATGAAAGAGGAAGCCGCCTTGTAGAATTTTGCACAGAGCATAACTTAATCATAGCTAACACTTGGTTCAAGAATCATAAAAGAAGGTTGTATACCTGGAAGAATCCTGGAGATACTAAAAGGTATCAGATAGATTATATAATGGTAAGACAGAGATTTAGGAACCAGGTTTTAAATTGTAAGACATTTCCAGGGGCAGATGTGGACTCTGACCACAATCTATTGGTTATGAACTGCAGATTGAAACTGAAGAAACTGCAAAAACGTGGGAATTTAAGGAGATGGGACCTGGATAAACTGAAAGAACCAGAGGTTGTAGAGAGTTTCAGGGAGAGCATAAGGGAACAATTGACAGGAATGGGGGAAAGAAATACAGTAGAAGAAGAATGGGTAGCTCTGAGGGATGAAGTAGTGAAGGCAGCAGAGGATCAAGTAGGTAAAAAGACGAGGGCTAATAGAAATCCTTGGGTAACAGAAGAAATATTGAATTTAATTGATGAAAGCAGAAAATATAAAAATGCAGTAAATGAAGCAGGCAAAAAGGAATACAAACGTCTCAAAAATGAGATCAACAGGAAGTGCAAAATGGCTAAGCTTGGGATGGCTAGAGGACAAATGTAAGGATGTAGAGGCTTGTCTCACTAGGGGTAAGATAGATACTGCCTACAGGAAAATTAAAGAGACCTTTGGAGAGAAGAGAACCACTTGTATGAATATCAAGAGCTCAGATGGCAACCCAGTTCTAAGCAAAGAAGGGAAGGCAGAAAGGTGGAAGGAGTATATAGAGGGTTTATACAAGGGCGATGTACTTGAGGACAATATTATGGAAATGGAAGAGGATGTAGATGAAGATGAAATGGGAGATAAGATACTGCGTGAAGAGTTTGACAGAGCACTGAAAGACCTGAGTCGAAACAAGGCTCCGGGAGTAGACAACATTCCATTAGAACTACTGATGCTAGTCATGACAAAACTCTACCATCTCGTGAGCAAGATGTATGAGACAGGCGAAATACCCACAGACTTCAAGAAGAATATAATAATTCCAATCCCAAAGAAAGCAGGTGTTGACAGATGTGAAAATTACCGAACTATCAATTTAATAAGTCACAGCTGCAAAATACTAAAGCGAATTCTTTACAGACAAATGGAAAAACTGGTAGAAGCGGACCTCGGGGAGGATCAGTTTGGATTCCGTAGAAATGTTGGAACACGTGAGGCAATACTAACCTTAAGACTTACCTTAGAAGAAAGATTAAGAAAAGGCAAACCTACATTTCTAGCATTTGTAGACTTAGAGAAAGCTTTTGACAACGTTAACTGGAATACTCTCTTTCAAATTCTGAAGGTGGCAGGGATAAAATACAAGGAGCAAAAGGCTATTTACAATTTGTACAGAAACCAGATGGCAGTTACAAGAGTCGAGGGGCATGAAAGGGAAGCAGTGGTTGGGAAGGGAGTGAGACAGGGTTGTAGCCTCTCCCCGATGTTATTCAATCTGTATATTGAGCAAGCAGTAAAGGAAACAAAAGAAAAATTCAGAGTAGGTATTGAAATCCATGGAGAAGAAATAAAAACTTTAAGGTTCGCCGGTGACGTTGTAATTCTGTCAGAGACAGCAAAGGACTTGGAAGAGCAGTTGAACGGAATGGACAGTGTCTTGAAAGGAGGATATAAGATGAACATCAACAAAAGCAAAACGAGGATAATGGAATGTAGTCAAATTAAATCGGGTGATGCTGAGGGGATTAGATTAGGAAATGAGACACTTAAAGTAGTAAAGGAGTTTTACTATTTAGGGAGTATAATAACTGATGATGGTCGAAGTAGAGAGGATATAAAATGTAGACTGGCAATGGTAAGGAAATCGTTTCTGAAGAAGAGAAATTTGTTAACATCGAGTATAGATTTAAGTGTCAGGAAGTCGTTTCTGAAAGTATTTGTATGGAGTGTAGCCATGTATGGAAGTGAAACATGGACGATAACCAGTTCGGACAAGAAGAGAATAGAAGCTTTCGAAATGTGGTGCTACAGAAGAATGCTGAAGATAAGGTGGGTAGATCACGTAACTAATGAGGAGGTATTGAATAGGATTGGGGAGAAGAGAAGTTTGTGGCACAACTTGACTAGAAGAAGGAATCGGTTGGTAGGACATGTTTTGAGGCATCAAGGGATCACAAATTTAGCATTGGAGGGCAGTGTGGAGGGTAAAAATCGTAGAGGGAGACCAAGAGATGAATACACTAAGCAGATTCAGAAGGGTGTAGGTTGCAGTGCGTACTGGGAGATGAAGAAGCTTGCACAGGATAGAGTAGCATGGAGAGCTGCATCAAACCAGTCTCAGGACTGAAGACAACAACAACAACAACAACAACAACAATGTTGCCAAATGTTGAGCGAGTCTGTAGGTGGGTGAACAGATTGCACTAACAATGGGCCTCAGAGGAACACTTTCCTTGTGTATCTTTGGTAATCTGTAGAGCCTGGGAGGTCTGGCGGCACGAGGTGTTAATTTCCTCAATACTTCACCTGGTAAGCCAGAATCCTTCAATTACTTCCCTGTCTTGTTCCTCTGAGGCCCACTGTTAGTGCAATCAGTTCACCCACCTACAGGCTTGCTAAACATCTGGTAGGATTATTAGCACCAAAATTGGGACATTGTGAACACCATGTTGTCAACTCGCAGAAATTGAGATACTCAAGAGAAAGAAGATAGGCCCAAACGACCTAATGGTTAGCCTGTACATTGGATCACTTTTTATGAGGGTGCCAATACAAGATATGCTGGATCTTTTGGCCCAACATTTTCCATCTGGAATCATTAAGTTGTTCTGTCACATCCTAACGACAACGTACTTTTTGTACTGCGATGAATTTTATGAGATGATGGACGGCTCAGCCATGGGATCGCCACTGTCTCCAGCAGTCACAAATTTCTTCATGGAGCACTTTAAGGAGCAGGCTCTGCAAACTGTGACATTAAGGCCATCTTGATATCTACAATGCGTTGATGACACCTTCCTGATATGGCCTCGTGGTGCAGGTACACTACAGCAATTCGTCGATCATATGAATGGTGTCCATCCCAACATTAAATTTACTGCCGAGATGGAGAAGTGCAGCAAGCTACCATTCTTGGATGTTTTGGTTGGGCTGAAGGCAGGAGGCCAGCTTGGTCATTCAGTGTACCGGAAACCAACACACACTGATCAGTACTTGAATGCCAATAGTTTCCACCACCCTGTACACAAGAAAGCTGTCCTGAACACATTGGTTCATAGAGCCAAGATTATCTCTGACGATGATGACCTACAGTCTGAAATGTAGAACTTAAAACGTGTTTCTGGGGAAAATGGATACAGCAAAAGAGACATCACAAACGCTATCAAGGGCCGCCGATGAAAGACACGTGGTGAATCAGTAGAAGAGGCCAAACGGACAGCCATACTGTGGAGCAAGTAGCAGCAAGTTAGGTCATCTGCTGCAGAAACATGGATTAAGACCAGTGTTCTGGCCCGCCCCCAAGATATGGGAAATGTTGCGCCCTGTTAAAGATGACATTGCTCTTAGAGTGTCCGGTACGTATGGTGTATCCTATGAATGTGGCAGCATGTACATTGGACAAACAATTCACATGGTTGTGGAGCGTTGTACTGAGCACAAGCACCATTGGCCATAGTAGAGCATTGCCTAGAAAGTGGACATAAAATACAGTTCGAAAATACAAAAGTGTTGGCTCATATGTCTACATATTGGGACTCCCTTATAAAGGAAGTGGCCGATATTCGTTTAAACAACAATTTCAACAGAGACCAGGGATACACACTCAGTGGGGCATGGGGATGGATGCTGGACATCGAAAGAGCAAAGACAGATGTGCGGCGCGAGAGTGGCAGTTTCAAACATGGCGCATGCCCCTGGTGCCACCTGATGTCACTGGTGCTGCCACGGGCAAGAGCTCCACTAGCTGCCTGGGCCAACTTACGCGCGTGCCACATTGGGTCGATCTGATTGGCTGCTGATGATGTCATCATGCCTACATAAGCGAAAAACCATAACAGCCCTGGCAGTCAGTGAACTCCTTACAACGATGGCAGAGATGGCTAATGAAAGCTCGAGGATTTTATTTGAATTGACGCAGCTGGAAAACCGAGAATGTTCTGTTCATGTATGCCGTCGTGAAAGATTGAGGACATGAGATTTGACTAATTACAGTGTGCCCATGGGTGTTGAAGAAGTCATTCTTCCTGCACTCTGTATTTGAATGAAATTGGAAGACCTAATGAGCAGTACAAAGGAAGTACTATCTGCCATGCACCTCAGTGGTTTTGCTGAGTTTGGATATACAGGATTGGTAGAATAAAACTGACCCGGAAAATATGTACAATAAGATTGACATGGGATTGATGCTTCTTAATGACTATCACAGGAGTTGCAAATATACTTCTCGGTTTTGCCGCTGGATCGTATTGTGTAAATCACACAACATTTCATCAATGCAACTACTCAACATCTTCGGGTGGTGGTAGTTGGTGCTGTCAGTGCTGCAATGTGCAACTGATGATGATCGTGTGGTAGCATCAAAATTTATCAGGCCAGAAGCAGGCAATATGCATGCACAGGAAGACGCTCGCAGTCAGAGAAAAGTGGCGCTCCTAATGCACACTGCTGGAAGCTGCAGAAAGGCCTTCCACATTTGCACTGCCAAACACTACTGTGGTTAAAAGCTGAATTAAATCTCAGTGATGTGTTGCGTTGAATCATGAATTGGACGTTCTTGTTTCCCCTGTTAAGATTTAAAGGCAATGAGTGCTGGATTCCAGACAGCACGTAATTGAAAAACTGCGCCCCTGTTGCTAGGACGGTCCACCATATGGATATGTATGGCCTCCTTAATAACACAGTCACTGAAAGGTGTTGCTGGGAGTAAAATTTCAGTCTTTTTTTTAAACGTACAATGCCTCACGTTCAGGCAATGCTACGCTGCTGCTGATATATCAGTTTGCCTCTGGTGTGTGTGATATTGGTGTTCGAAGCAACATTCTTGCATGGTTCGGCATGTCTGCCCAATATAAGATTTTCCACATTGGCATGGGATCTTACCCATGTCACATTCCCTAAGGCTGAGGTCTTCTTTGGCCGAGCACAATAAATTCTTCAATCTTGCTGGTGGCTGAAAAACACACTTGATGTGCCTTTCAAGATTGTGTATGTTCTTGAAGACACATTCCAAAATAGGACAAAAATGCTGTTGCAGTGGGTGCTTCCTCATCTTCATTTACATCCCTGCTTTGAATTTGCTTCAAACTGATGCGTGGCACATCTGTCTGTCAGAATATCCATTCTGTTGAGAACATCATTCTTTAGGTGGTGTATTTCATCAGGTAGACTGTCGGCATATAAGACCATGTGCCCTATACACCAAGGAGCGTAAGACACTACTGGACAGATCAAGATGATAACTTGTGGCCTGAAAATATAGCGCCATGTGACTTGATTTGCGATAGACACTATTTCCCAGTGTATCGTCAACTTCTGACTGTGGCATTCAGAAATGGTAAAATGCCATCCTTTTCCATTTCCTTCACGAACTGAATATTGGGGTGGAGTGAGTTCGGATGCTGAAGAAAACACAGGTAATGACTGTCTTCTGTGGGGCACACTTGGTGTCGTGTCATTGGAGGATTCTTTCTATTCTTGGAGACATAGCACCAAAATAGGACAAGAACACCATTGCAGTAGGTGCTTCTGCATCTTCATTTACCATTTACAGCTCTGCTTTCCACCAACTACAAGCATCTTCCCACGTATGTGTATTGCCTGCTCCCGGCCTGATAAATATAGATGCCGCTGTGTGATTATCATCATTTGTGCCTTGCAGCAGTGACAGCAGCAGCTGCCACCATCTGAAGATGTCGAGTAGCTGCATTGATGAAATATTGTGCAATTCACACAATATGATCCCGCAGCAAACCCGAGAAGTATATTTACAACAGATTCCTTGGGAAAGCCTGAAAAGTCACATCAAAGGAGTTGCTGCATATTGCCACCATGGAAGTCTATGTGATTGATTAACCAAACTAAGATATGTGTAGTAACACTGCATGAGTAATAGCAGCAATGCAGTTGTCAGTGTTTTGCTGTTTGAGTACACCTGACCTTTCTGCTGGTCCCCTGTGTAAAAATCACAGAGATTGGCCAATAGCGGTGACTGGGATGTTGCACTGCCTCTGCTGACTGTCCTCTCCTCATGCAACACCTCATGCACTGGTGACAGCGTTATTAAGGTAGGTGCATTGCTCTGTATTACTGAATAGTCGCAGAGTCATTCATCTTCTATGGGTTGAGTTGATCAACATGTGGATTAAACTATTTCAGGACATACCAGTTAGTAATAACACTTTGATACAAACATTGTATTAAGATGCAGAGATGAGGCATTGCACACTAGACACCGATCTTGAGATATGCATTTCATGTTGTATTTATAACCCTATACTCACCTGACCAATATATGCCTGATACACAAGAAGGGAAGCAAGCTGGAATGTGATAACTACAGGTATTGTCCATCATCATCCTCAGAAAATTCAACCATTCATAGTGTAGTGGCACCACTGTTTAAGATGGGAAAAGGTTAACTTCTGTGCAATATTTCTGAGCGCACAAGTTACAGCCAGGTGCGGGCCTGTTGACAGTAAGTTACACTTACAAGCGGTTGCAAAGTAGAATGGAGGCCACAGGGCCGTAGACCCGCTGAAAAGAGTAAATGCAGTGGTGTGCATGGTGCAAGTTACAGGCAGAAGGGGCCCACTGGCACAACCCAGGTGTTAAAAGTACATTACTCGCAGCGGCACGTTAGCAAAACAGAGGCGGACTGCTGTGTATAAATAGGCGACGGTTCACTAACAAGGCATTAAAGTATGACAGCTCTCCTGGATGGCGGGGCATGTCACACCACCAGCTACAAGCAGCAACAGATGGGGCACCAGCATTCCAGTCCACACAGCCAGCCAGCTGTGGGCCACGCCACGGCTCGCTACTGTGAACAGTCTAGTTGGCTCCCAACACACACCGGAAGCATCCGAGGTGAGGGCCGCAGATTCGGATGCTGGATCACAGATGCTTGTTGTCGCCATGACCTTAGACACGCCGGCGAGGAAGCACGCCGCAGGCTGCCTTGCAGCTTCCGCTGGTGGTGCTGAGAGGGCAGGGACAGAGACCGCTGAGTCGACCGAGCGAGGTGGCGCAGTGGTTAGACACTGGACTCGCATTCGGGAGGACGATGGTTCAATCCCGCGTCCGGCCATCCTGATTTAGGTTTTCCGTGGTTTCCCTAAATCACTCCAGGCAAATGCCGGGATGGTTCCTCTGAAAGGGCACAGCCGACTTCCTTCCCCATCCTTCCCTAATCCGATGAGACCGATGACCACGCTGTCTGGTCTCCTTCCCCAAACCAACCAACCGCTGAGTCGACTGGCGGCGCATTCTGACGCAGTCGCAACTATGCGGCTGTACGAGGCCAACACACAGCAGGGCATTGTATGGGTTGCTGAGGCAGCCATTCCACGCCAAGGCATTTCGCAGGCAGCAAAGTGGTGTCCTCAGCATTGCAGGATCCGATGACACAGACCGAGAGGATCGGGGGCACTGTAGCTGGAAATAATAAATCACTTGGGGAAACTCTAACGAGTTTTAATACGGTGCATCCTGACAGTTACCATCCTCATCCGACATCCCCTCTACAATAGAGAACAACATACAGGAGTACCAAGCTGCCTTTTGACCAACTGACAGTTCTTTTGAAAAACACTAATATTATGATAGTTATCTACAGTCTGTTCATCAATTTTTAATGTTCATTTGACAGCACAAGAATAGCCTATATGGTGCACTGTGTGACTTAAGGATCCCCAAGGATCTAGTGAGAATATAGCAAATGTTTATGTATGGATCAAGGGCAGCAGCAAGCTTCCAAGAAATGTTAGAGATTGAGACAGGTCACAGACAGGGGGAAGCTCTTGTGGGTTTTATTCAATCTCATCTTACAGAAAGTGATAAGGGAATGTAGGCAATAGGGGTGGGTCGGAGTACAGATGGATGGTAATTCAAATTGTCTCACATCTGCATAGGATACAGTAATACCAAGAGAAGCAAACAGTGAGTTGAAAGAAATGTACAAGAAAATGGACAACTAAGAACAGAATGTTGGTGTAAAGGCGAATCAAGAGTTCATGCAACTACAAAGAACACAAGAGCATGAAGATTTTCATGAGATAGATGGCATGAGGTTAGTGTGTCCATCAGTTCAAATACTGAAGATCTTAGTTTACCAGTGAAAACACCACAGAAATGGACATCAAGAAAACACAGCAGTGGGAATGAAATGCATATATTCCTTCATGGTTACAGTCAGCTCAGCATCAATATCAGTGAACACTAAGATGATGATCTGTACTACAGTGACATGCCCAGCATTGATTTATGGATCAGAAACATGGAGCATGATTAAACAAGCAAAGGAAAATCTATCATTTGAAAGAAGGATAATGAGGCAGACATGAGGACCCATCTTAGTTAAAGGAGAATGAAAGAGGAGGAAGTATGTGAAAATCTACCTCTTGATGCAACAATCAACAATCTTAGGCAAGCTGAGGAACAAAAGAATTCAGTGAATGGGCCATCTCACCCATATGCCAGAAGAATGATGGTGAAGAAGGCACTTGAGGGGGAAGCAAACACCAGACACCCTCATACGATTACCTATCAAGGACCTGGTAGCCCTAGGGATGGAAGACACCTGGGGGAACCAAGCACAAACTGAAAGGAATGGAGGCAGTTTGAGGAAGCACTGTGTGGTCCGCAAGGCCTTCGATAACTGGATATACTCACCTGACCAGGTGTCCTGTGTTCTTCCTGACACCGTGCTTCACTAATTCCACTTCAACCTTTTTAAAATTTTCTAACCTATGTACCCAATTAAGGGATCTAACACATTGCACTTGAGCCCATAGATCACAAGGTACATTTCTTTACTTTATTTACTTAATGGTATCCTCCTAAATGGTATCCAGCGCAGTTCTGAGTGGGTGGGATATTTTACCTTTGGCAAATTTTACCCATGATGATGCCCTCATTAAACCATACAGTAGATCTGCATGTCCTCAGAAAAAATACGTACTATAGTTTCCCCTTGCTTTCAGCCATATAGTGTTTATATGTATAAGGGGCATTCAAATGAAACCCCGTCATTAGTGTAAAGAAATGGTAATGATTTTATTAACTCAAAAATGTAGTTATACACAGTACACATACTCAAAAATAGTCTCCAAGACAGTTGGCACATTTATCCCACTGTGACACTAGCCGGTTGATTCCATTCTTGAAGAAGCTAGTAGGCTGCTGTCAGATCCAGGCCTGAAACCAGTCACACTCTGTCGTCTGTTGCAGATCGATGTCCATGAATAGCTTGTTTTAGAGGTCCAAACACATGAGTCACATGGTGAAAGGTCAGGACTGTACAGTGGATGTTCCAACAGTTTCCCACCGAAACTGCTGCAATATAGTCTTCATGGCATTGGCTGTGTGTGGGCAGGCATTATCATGCAGGAGGATAACACAACTGGACAATACGCCTTGATGCTTCAACTTGATGGCTCGTCTAAGGTTCTGTGGCTTGATAACACTGGGCATTGATGGTGGTTCCCCATTCGAGGAACTCAATAAGTGGTAGTCATGGCATTAGATTTCTTTGGAGGTGGTGAAGTAGTGTGTTTCCACTGCTTGCTCTGACACTTCCTTTAGAGTTAAAAATGATGATGCCATGTTTGGTCACATGTGACAATATACAACAGAAAGCTGTATTCCTCCTCACGATAACATTGCAGATGACTCAAAGACAGTGCCATTAGAGTATTGTGCTGTTCGGCAGTCAGTGAGGAACCCACTGTGCACAGATTTTTCGAAAGTTCAAGTGTTCATGCATTATGGTGTGGGCGGTGCCCATGCTAATACCCAAACTGATGGATATCATCCATGGTGAGTCTGTGGTTGTCAAAGACTAAAGAATTCACTTCTGCAACCATCTCCGGTGTGATGATCCGATGAGCCTGTCCAGGACGAGCATAGCCTTCCAGGGACTAACGCCCCTCAAGGAATCATTTGTGCAATTATGCAACACTTGAATGACCCAGACTGTAATCACCGCACACAGCCTTCATCCATTGATACATTTCACGGCCTCCAACTCCCTCTGCTGCCAAAAATCGAATCACTCCTTGTTGTTCCTGCTTACTCGCCTGCACATTCGGTAGTAGATGATAACTTGCGTGACCATCTTCTCTTTGGCGTGAAACCTCACTGGTACTATGCTACATCAAATGGTGTGCACGCGTCACTATCTCTACCAATAGTTGGAACCGCCATACCTGCAGTTACGTGGTGCGACCTTACGTGTAAGGCGAAGGTAGATGCACTGACCAGGTTTCATTTGAATGAACTTCATACATACATCTAATGTTTATGAGTATTTTAAATGCTGAACTTCAATTTATTGTATTAATTGGAACAAGTTTGCCTGAGACAACCCTTTAATTTTAAATCTTGAATGTATAAGGGTTCAACACTTAGGCGGAGCAAATAACTGTTATTACAAAGCAGGATGCTCTGTCCATCTGCAATAGACCCATGTCAAAGCATCTGGCACCCTTGTATGATTGGTTACATCCTATACACAAAGAATGACTTCAATGGGAGCATTAGTCATGAATGCAGCTCTGCACAGGATTAAGTGATCAACAGCTGTTGAGAACCAGCATTAGATAATGATGGCAAAACTCCGCCAAGTTGTTAAGGAGAGCAAACAGAGATTATGGAGTGTTTCCATTCTCCATAAACAGTACCACAAAGGCCACAGTAGAATTGGAAACCACTAGAATGATTTATGGACAAATTGGGAGAGGGCCAATTACTGGCATAACACCTACTGGAAGTTTCCAGCAAGAAAGACATAATGCAGACAAAGTAGTAGTAGTTCACCCAGTGCCTCGTACTTCGACTGGTTCTAGAATTTCACTAAGACAGAGAAATCACTGAGAGTAGCAACTGTGAATGTAGCTCCATAATCAGGAATTTTACAATTTCCCGTTTTCAGTGAATGCATTCTTATTGGTTCACGATTTGACACTAGACCATGAGTGTTTGCACCATGCTCTGACTCTACACAGTAATTGCTAAAAGAATCTTCTCCACCTTTCATCTGAATCTGAGGGAAAATTAAAAGCTTCCACACATTTGAAAGAAATTATCTTAATCTCTCCTAAAACCAGTAGAGGACCGTACATGCCAACATGCTTATTGTAGTGTTGTCTGTCAGTTTCGTAGGAATGTCTTTTGATCCTGAAAACGCCTAAGATTTCTTTCAGAGCCATGATATCAACAGGCAGTTCAACAAATGGTGGTTCTAGAGACATCTGTTCATCTTTATAAAGTCCTTCCTTCTTAGTGTTTTTTAAATAAAGGCCAAGGTCATCCAATGATACTGGGTGCCTGACTGACTGTTTCATGAAGAAATTATGAGAAGGATGTTGCTACTCAGCATACAGCAGAGATGCTGAGTTGCAGAAAGGCACAACATAAAGATTGTCAGAAAGCAAGCTTAGCTTTCAGCCAGCAAGGCCTTCATTGGAAATTCTCCCTCCCTCCCTCCCTCCCTCCCTCCCTCCCTCCCTCCCTCTTACACCACAGTCTCCTGCTGCTGAGGCCACACTGCGAGCAGCAGTGCATGATGAGTGGTGGGGGTAAAGAGGGGGTTGGGCTGGGGTGGGGAGGGTGAGGGATAGCAGGGTAGGGTAGGTGACAACAAAGTGCTGATCGTGCCAGCATATAGGGGTGAGAAGAAGAGAGAGTAGGTTAGCAAGGTGCAGTCAGGAGGTTGACAGGAGGAGGAGGGGGTTAGTGGGAAAGGGGAGAAGTAAAAAGATGTGAGTGCATTGGTGGAATAGAGAGCTGTGTAGTGTTGGAATGGGAACAGGGAAGAGGCTAGATGGGCAAGGGCAGTGACTAATGAAGATTTTGGGCAGGAGAGTTACGGGAACATAAGATACATTGCAGGGAGAGTTCCCATCTGCGCAATTCGGAAAAACCTGGTGTTGTTGGAAAGGATCCATATGGCACAGGCTGTGAAGCACTCACTGAAATAAAATACGTCATGTTGGGCAGCATGCTCAGCAATGGGATTGTCCAGCTTGTTCCTTGTCATAGTTTGTTGGTGGCCATTCATGCAGACAGCTTGTTGGATGTTATGCCAACACCTCTCCGTGTGATATAGCTTATGTTCCTGTAACTCTCCTGGCCTTAACCTTCATTAGTAATTGTTCTTACCCATCTAGCCCCTTTCCTGTTCCCATTTCAGCTCTACATAGCCCTCTCTTCCACCAACACACCCACAGTCTCTCTACTTCTCTCCTTTCCCATTACCCCCGCCCTCCGTCAACCTCCCAACTACACATAACTGCCCTATCCTCTCTCAACCTTGTCCCTGTATGTACCCAAAAACAGCACTTTACCGACCCCCACCATACCCTGCTGTCCCTCCTCATCCCCACCCCAGCCTCCTCTTTACTCCTGCTACCCAGTTGCCTCTCCCATCATGCGCTGATGTTCACAGTGTGGCCTCAGCAGCCAGAAACTGTGGTCGGTCATGTGTGTGCATGTGTATTTCTGATAAAAGGCCTTGTTGGGGGCTGTAAGTTCACTTTCTCAGAGGCGTTTTGTTGTGCCTACCTGTGACACAGCTTCTCGATGATATGATGAATAGCAACTATCCTTTTCATAATATTGTTACATTCCCTCCTGGCTGTTCCATTGTTCAATTTCATCAAGAAAAGTGTGCCGAAGAGTCACTCATAAAAGTATGCTGTTACATGTGTGATTGTGTGTGTGATAAGGAAGTGAATACGGTGCTCTTTTTTTTTATGATTTTGTGGCATTTTGCACTAGCTGCAATTCATTTACTACTGTTCGCTACATGCAACAAACCATTAGGTGATTGGAGGTGTCGACAATTTAATCAGCATTTAAATTCTCATTATGAAAGTCTGTCTGTTCTCTAAAACATTTAAGATGGATTTGTGACTTACCTGTGATTCATATTAGTGAGTCAGAACTGCTCATGCAAGATTTCCTGATTTTTATTAGCCTGTTTGCGATAACACTCAACTAGCTTCCATATCAAAGACAAATAAAAACCATATTAGCTTAGCTATATGACATCCTAAAATCTCTCAATTCATGGGGAGTAAATAGAGCATGCCTGCTCCAGTTCTATAAAGCGTTTATATAATACCAGCTGGATTACGGTCTGTAGAAATATGGATCATTAAGACCTTCATATATAAAGATTACTCTTACTGTCTGTAGGTTCCTTCAGGATCAACCCAAGGTTGAGCTACTTGCGTAAATATGGAACGCTGTGTCATTGTGCACAGTATACTTGCTGTCGAGTTACATTCCCATGCATCACTGGGATAGTGAGTGACTGGCAGTGACAAGCAAGACATCAAGGTTGGTGGTTCCTTACATTGGAACTGGAAATGCTATTTAATACAGATCCCTACATTAAGAGGATCAGCCATTAGACAGTGCATGGGGTGTATGAAAGCATGAACACTACATGTTCAGTGTGTACATCATAGTTATAGACATAGACAGGACAGGGAGTTTGCTTTCTATTTGAGGCAACAATATGAGAAATGTCTAGTGGCTTATGAGGTTTTCTGCTACATTAGACACCTTATCTAAAGTAGTGTGAAAGAACTGCCTTTTTTTTTTCTTTCTGTCAGAATGATTCTGAAAGCTGATATTTTTTAAAAATATGCCTCCATAAACTTACAATAATTATTGAAATACTACATTCGCAAATAAAAATACATAAAATAAGGAAAATGCAACCACTTATTACTTACAGACAATTGGTGCACCACACACAGAAATGCATAATAGAAAACAGTTAACCCCAACTTTCAAGCTCTTGATATTTCTCTAGTAAGAGTGTGCACAAGTGTGGCACCACCTATCCCCCCCACCCCCCACAATTACAAACACTATTCATTATACTTAATTTTAAAGTTCACTTGATGTGTACATTTATAACTAAACTTCTGTCTGACCTCCAAATAGCTGTATATTTTTCTTTTTGTAGGTATACACTTGACATTGCTGAAGCTCTTCTGTACTGCCACAGAAGGAATATACTACATCTCGATGTGAAGCCAAGAAATGTTATTGTCTGTGAGAATACCGATAGATGTAAACTTTTTGACTTTGGAAGCTCATTAAATTTGAAGAAGCAATCAAAAAAACAAAGGAACTTAATGGTAAAATTGATACTTTATTATACTATATTATCCTGTGTTCTGTTCTGAGACATATTACTCAAAAATAGAAGTAACTTCACAGTATTTGTATCTTTGAAGGAAGAAATCTCCAATAGCATTACCAAATAGCACAAATAAAATCGCCCCTGTTTCTTGTGTTATCTTCCTCAGATTCATGCAGAGCCCACTTCTTGCTAGAAAATTCCTTTTGTGTGTTGTTGCTTCATGAAATAAATAGAATTAAAACTGTTACCAAAATAAAGGCAATATGTTTGAAGGTGGATATCTTAACACATTTTTGAGATAAAAATCTGCTGCTGGACAACATTCAGTACTGTTTTGCTCTGCCCATGCATTAAATTTGTCTTCAATATTTGGCATGCTGTCCACAAGGTGGTAGAAGTGTTGCTACTCATGCCTGACATTCTTAGAAGACAGGCTTCTTCAGTTCTTCTGTTGTGTAAGGAGTAGTTCTTCTATGACACAGTGCAAGTTTAAACTGGTCCCAAGTATACATAATCAGATTCATGTTGGCAAATATTGCGGGCCATTCCACTTGGGTGATATCTGCATTAGTTTCTTGGATGATGAACCCATCACTGAAATATTGTACTTAGAGCTGAACAGTAGGTTGGAGAACATTGTCTGATACTCATTTTACACTTCATAGCAATGAGAGGTATCCAACATCTAGACATGATACTAATCCAGAACTGGAGTGACACAATTCCAGGTAGTGCTACTAACTCACAACATGACTGATTCCACCACCTTCTTGTTGAATCCTAGGACTACATGCATGAGATCTGCGTTTAAAGTATTCCATCGTGGGTCAGGCATGCACAATGAGAGATAGATGCACAGGTAGCCAAGAACATTGAAACTTTCTTAGTACAGAGAAAGTACACAATAATGCAAACAACAGAAACAGCTTTCAGGTACAGACATTGTAAAGATTGTCGTGATCTGCTGAATCAATGCCACTAACACAATATGGTTCTGGAAGCAGCATGTGAGCACTCAGTCTGTCACAGGTGAGAATCACTGCCTCGGGCACAATCGATGTAGGCTGCACTGGTGATTTCCAAGGTTCTGAAGTAATATGCTGTACTCAGAGAAAAATACTCATGGGACTTCAGAAGTTGAACATTGGTGTTCTGAATAGGACTCCCACTGGCTGGTAGGCTGCTGGGTGGTATTCTATAAAGGCTACCCAACAGAATAATATCGGGAAGTTGCATGCTACCATGTGGTTTGCATATGTATGCTAATACCAGCTGTATCCACTGAATGTGGCATTTGCAATACTGCTGCAACTGTCACGGGCAATGGTGAACTGCACCAGTTTGCAGGCATCTGACAGGGTGGCAACCTTAGCATTCCATTGTGTGGCATGTGGCTGGATCATGAGGCACCAGCCATATGCCACAGCATTGGCACCTGGCCACTTCCAAACTGTTCTATGATTGTCGTGCATCAGAGATCTCTCACTTTTCAGTGAAGACAAACAGATGCCACGGTGTAAATTCCATTATATTTTATTTCTTGCTTATATTCTTGATGTCCCATGAGGCTGGAAATTATGTACTGTTGTTAACATCTAGATACTAGACTGAATGTGTGGAGCTGGTTGACCTATGAGCCACAATTTATGTAGTAGTTGTGTCAAATAAAAACAAAGTTTCGGAAATGTATTGTGTAAATGTTTTGCAAATGGCAGATGTTATATAACTTTGATGATATATATGTTTTGCACAAATAAGGCTGTATGTAACTTGATGTTAAAATACTCTCTAATTGTTCTCACACATTTTCTGTGCCAAAACCCAGGAAAAGCGGCACCAACAAAAATTTTCTGTATGATATCTATGACACTTTGAGAGGACTTGCACATTGATCCTAGAGACTACATAGCGAAATTTCTTCGTATGTAATGTAAAAGGTACACTCTCAACTAAATGATTTATGCATTGTGGCATTTAGCTTATTTGTTTTCATTACTGAAATGTATCAGCTTACTGTTCATATACTAACTGTTGGAATAATATTTGAGTAGAGTGTAGAATAATAATTTGACTACACAACAAGCACATCATTAGTCTCTAATGATAAAGTTTAATATTAATGCTCGACAAGTGTGGCCACCTGTCTGTGACACTACAGACATGACTAAATGTGAGCACAAATGCTGACTGACTGTCTGCACCAATAATCAAATAAATTTGCTTGACAACTACAGAACAGAGAGCATACATTAGTAGTCAATTGTAGGAAATTTTGACTAGTTTAATGGCATTGGATAATGCTATCAAAGATTTACTTGATGATGTAGAATACAAAGCTGATGTCTTAGCATGTGACACTCTGAAGCAGTTGATCCTGAAGACAAAATGCAGTACTGAGGGAAGAGTTTGACACTATGACCAACAGGACAACTTCTGCAGTTCCTACAGAGTTGTACAGCCACAGTGTTGGACTACCACAAACCAAGCCAGGGCCATTTTTTTGGTGGCATTGATAAATGGACACATTTTTGGTAACAGTCAGAACCGTCTTACGATGCAGACCTGAACTTGTCAATGATCAGTAAACATGAATTTCTTTGAGTCGTAACTGCAGCTCCTTATGGATAAATTAATGGAATTTTACATGCACCTATGATGAAAAATGAAATTACCCAGGTGAATCGAGACTATCTGGAAGATATCACACTTCTAACACATAACTCCTACTCTCCAGAATCTCTTAACACTTACTGATTGTAATGAGTGCATTCAAGTTGTACAGGCAGTAGGGGAGAATCTAGAAGCTTATGGTAGAGTTTTAATTCGAAAGATGCTTTGCACTTTGCTGGAAGACATATGCAGATGCTGGACAATTCCTACAAAGAAGATAAAATTGTCAGAAGGGAACACTCTGAAACTGACGGACTTCATGTCGGAAGAGGTATATGGGCCACAGATGGCTCAAAAGATTTGTTGAGAAAATTGCAGATTAATTAACATTATACCATCTACAGCAGCCCTCAAAATTCACTTGAAGTCAGGACATGCAACACATAAGTCCATACAGAAAGTAGAAACCTAGTGTGTATTTTGCAAATGGTGTGGTCAGTGGGCACAAGATGGCGAGAAAGTCAGGGATGTTCATGACTGCATCAAGATTTTGAGACCTAGTAATAGGTCCTTTCTTTGCGCCAACCAGGGTCACATAGTAAAGACTGTAGAAAGAGGAGAAAAATAATTTTGTCTTTCCTGCAAGTGAAGCCATCATAGAAGTCAATCTGCAGCATTTCAGAACATTTTACTTCATCGTTTGATCCTAATGAACACAGCTCATTGGGTACTGTGAATACCAGCTGTTCAGGATTCACTTATCTCCACGTGTATGTAACAGGTCCCACAGGTGTAAGTAGACTTACCTGCTGCTTTTTTGATAGTGGCAGCCACTCTAGCTACATTAGCAGATAACTGACTGAAAATTTAAAACGGGAAGTTGTTGTGAATTGCCCACTGGCAATCATTGCATTAGTCAATCTCTCATCATCTGGTCCACCTGACACTGATAAGTGCATGGAACAATTCTCACAATACAATTGCTACATTTGAGTGTCATCACTAATTTTCAAGATACCCGTCAGTACCTCAAGAGTTCAAAAGGCAACACATCAGCAATTTACAACTAGTCAATCCTGCAGAGTGATACAATGATCTTCCCATTTAGCTACTAATTGAAGCACATCATGGCTGGATAACTGTTAGGATGCTGTGCCAATATGCCTATCTGCATCACTGACTTTACTGCCTATGAAATTCAGATGGATCATTAGTGGAAGCTGCACAAGGATTTCTGTAAATCAGGCCATGATAAAGCTGCCATTCAATAGAGCACTTAAAAACGCAATCTGAAATGACTGGTATTTGGAGATCACAGGAAAATGCAACAATGAGGACTGATCAGAGTTAGAAGGATTCTGCACTTCTTAAGGAATTTAATGCTTTCTGTTCCATTGAGAGTTACCAAAGAGTAGTCTGCCTCCCACGAAAATTGGCAGTCTTTCTTCCAGATAACATCTTTAATGCTGGAAAACTCTTCCTCACTCCATAGGCATCTACAGGACGACAACATCTTCAATGCCACATGTGAGACACAGAAGTCAAATTACATCTGAAATAAACAGGATGAACTGGCTCAACAAGAAAATTTTGCCAACACCATTTATTTGCCAAATCAAATAATGATTGGAAAGAGTCAAGAGAGCACCAAGTGGCCAATTGTGTTTAACGTATATTCACATGAAAAGAGTTCCTCACTTAATGATGTCTTGAAAAGAGGGCCTAACCTTCTTGCTGAACTCACTGTACCATTCATGCATTTTTTTAATGCAACTTTCTGCCAGTGTTGCAGATATGACCCAGGCCTTCTTGTAGTTAGTTCTCCATCCAGCTAACAGATACCTAATAAGATTTTTCTGGTACAGTGACTGTAATCATGGAGCAAATGAAAAAAGCAGCCCGACAAGAGATGCTTACCGATTCAAACAACTAACCTTTGAGCTTAAATGTAGTTGGTTCCTACTTTCAGCTGCACTGAGGGAATTGGCAGCTATGTAGCAATTGCAGTTTCCTATTGCAAGTGCCTTATCAGGCCGTAACACTTACATGTGTGACTTTGCAGCAGGTGCTGCAGGTAAAAATGATGCAGTAACACTTTACTATGAATTGACCTCACTCATGACTCAGTGGGTGATGAACTCTCAGCAGCTGGTCAGACTCAGGATGTCGCAGTTGCTGCCCAGGACCACCGGCGGGTGATGCGACGATTTAAGCCCCACCCTTCACAGACCAACTTCCTTGCTTTTAAGCATCTCCATGCTAAGGCTCGCTCCCTTATTAAGCAGGGTAAAAAGGGATGCTGGGAGCACTGTGTTTCCTCCCTGGGGGCATTTGCCTCTTCATCGCAGGCTTGGTCCAAGCTCCATAGCTTCTGGGCCACTAGCGACAGTCAACTGTCCAGGGTCGTACTCTCCAAGGTGTTCTGTATACTGATCCACTGGTCCTCGCAGAACACCTCACAACACGCTTTGTAACAGCATCGGCATCCTCTTCCTATCCTGTGACCTTTTTCTGGCAGAAATGCCAAGCTGAACAGATTCCCCTCTGTTTAAACCTTCACCAAGCTGAAACCTATAATGGACTCTTCACTGAATGGGAATTCGTGCAGGTTCTTACCTCTTCACATGCCACAGCCCCAGGCCCAGATCCCATCCAAAACCAGGTGATCCAACACTTTGACGTTACCCAGAGACATCTACTCAGTGTCTTCAACCACATTTGGCTCACAGGTGCCTTCCCCCTTGCAATGGTGTCCTCAAGCCTGGAAAGAACCAGATGTCTCTCAACAACTGCTGCCCAATTAGCCTGACAAACATCTTCATAAACTGCTTGAGAGGATGGTTAGTTTCTTATTATGTTGGGTACTCAAATCTCGGTGCCTCTTGTCCCCCATCAGTGTAGCTTCTGGGAAGGACAATCTCCAATCAACCATTTACTCAGATTGGAAACAGCAATTCAACAGGCTTCTGTTAACTACCAGCATCTTGTCATGGTCTTCTTTGACCTACATAATGCATACAATATGGCTTGGCACTATGACATTGCAGTTACTCTGCATGACTGGGGCTTTTGCGGCCCCCTTCAGATTTTTTTTCATGAGTTTTTATCCCACTGGCTCTTCCGGGTTAGAGTTGGAACTTCACTCAGCAGCCCTAGATTCAGGAGAAAAGTATCGCATAGGATTCTGTCTTTAGTGTTGCACTCTTCCTTATAGCCATCAACAGGTTTGTAACTTCTGTTGGGCCTCTGGTGCAGCTCCCACTGGGTAGCATATGTTGAGTGTTGGCTCCCAGGTGCCATTCGTCAGGCCTCTACATGGGCTGCCTTCCATGGCTTTGAGTTTTCTCCCTCCAAAACACAGGTTATGCATTTTTGTCATTGACACACAGACAGAACTTCATTTAAGCGACCAGCCCCTAGATGTTGAAGCACAGTCCCATTTCTGAGTCATTATTGTTGATAAGCTGACGTGGCTGCCCTGCATTCTCCACCTGAAGACTATATGCCCAGATCAGGACTGACATTTTCCAAGGTCCTAAGCTATGTCATCCCTAGGGTCTCTTTGCAACTTGTACGTTCCATCCTTGCAGAGTTTCAGAGTGCCATCATCTTCTACACTGATGGTTCTAAGATGAGGCATAAGGCAGAATACACTTCCACATCTCCTGAGGCTTCGAACATTATTTATTACCGGGATTGTGTGTGTTCTTTGCAGAGCTGCTAGCAATTGACAGGACCCTCCATTTTGTTACTCTGGCCTCCCTCCACAGTGTTCTAATATGTACCCACTCAATGAGCAGCCTGCAGGCTATTGACTGATGCTACTCTAGTCATGTTTGGTCTCTGCTATCCATGACCTTCTCTGTGCCCTTACCCCATGCTGCCTGTTCAGTTGGCTTTCTCTGGGTCCCAAGTCATGTGGGCATCCCAGGAAATGTACTGGCTGACCATTTGGCTAGAGAAGCATATACTTACCCCATTCTATTTCATAATTCCAGCTGCAGATATGCGGATCAATGTCAAATCTCTCATTGCCCAAAAGTGAAATGACATCCGGTGCACAACTGCTCTCAGTAGTAAACTCTGCACCGTCAAGGAGACTACCTTCGTTGGGAATTCTTCCTTCCTCTCCTCTGAGTAGTAGTCCACTGTCTTACGCTATATCGCTTTGGTCATTCCAGGCTCACCCATTGTTTTCTCTTGCGTAACAACCCACTCCCACAGGGTGGTTATGGAGCCAGACTGATAGTATCCCATATATTGGTGGAATGTTCCCTTCTTTTGACTCCTTTATTAGGTATAGTCTTCCAGATTCCTTAATTTTAATATTAGCGGACAGTTCACAGATGGTCGAACTGGCCCTCAATTTCTTTTGTGAAAATGGTTTTTATTTTCAGATAAGACATTTTGCTTTACTCCTGGAGCAGGGCAAGGTGGTTGTGGTTGGGGCCTCTCTTCATGTTTTCTTGGTCTGGAACGATTACCACTCCCCTGTGCAAAGACAGCTCTTTTACCCCTATGTTTTTCTAGTTTTTAGATTTAGTTTACTCTTTTATGCCTTCTACTGTGTGTGTTTTAACTCATAACCCCCCTCACAATTAATTAATTAATTAATTAATCAGTCGATCAATTTCATGAATTGCTCACTACCTATTTTCATGTCACTCCTACCTCTATCTCCGTTCTTGTCTTTAACCACAACTTTCATCTTCTTGGTGTTTGTTTCTAGTCTTAGTTTTGTTACCTCTTGATTTAAGAACTCAAGCATTTTATTTAGCTCTGTCTTCACATGTGCACTATTAGTGTTGTGTGAGTCACCAGAAGAATGTGCATAAATGCACAGTGATGCACAGCATAACTCCATGGCGATGAGCGCACAGACAATCTGCTTTACTCTTCCATTTTTATGACTATTATTTGCATTGACTTCGATTTTTCAGTTGATTGGTATTTGAGCTTAAAAAAATAAAAAGTTATTGCCTGACTACTTCGTTGGATCTCTTTACAAGACAGAGATAAGCTGTACTAGTCTAAAGTGTCACCAGCAAATCGGAATATAAATACCATTAATTTGATTCCAGTTGCCTTTTATTCCACTGCTATTATTGTCTACTCGTTGCAAATATCAAGTAAGGCGATACGGCACCTGAGTCTTAATTCTCCTTCTGGTTTTGTGCTACCATTAATATCCAGCTCAATACTCTGATTTTTGCACATCCTCATTATTAATCACCTGTCCCTCCAACCAGGTGCTACTTCATGCACTGCTTCAAATAACAACTTCCAGTCAATATACCAAATGCTTCTCTAGGTGAATAAATGCTGTATATATTTCTCTATTACATCTAATCTTCTTTCCAAAATCTGACACAGTTCCATTATTGCTTCTCATTTCTTTCCCTTGTCTGAAGCCAAATTGATCATTGGCTAAGTTTCAACCTATTTCGTTCCTAATCCTCCCTTTACCTACTGACAGTAATATTTTTGATGAATGTGACATAAGGGATAGTATTCTATAATCTGTACAGTCTTTTGTGTTTATCCCCTTGGGTAATGCAATAGCTCTACTTTTTGTGAAGTCAGGTGGTATAATACTGTCATCACAACATTCAGGTACAATAGTGAACAGTTTACTCCCTCCTGCGGGTCCGGGAGTTAAAATAGGCCTCTGAGGTATTCCTGCCTGTCGTAAGAGGCAACTAAAAGGAGTCCCACATGTTTTGGCCTGTAAATGATGGTCCCCTGTAGGTTTTCACCTCCATCTTTCAAAATTTTCCCGAAGAGTGAGCCAATTGGGGAAGGGTGCCTTAAATGGTGCATAGTGCCCATCATGCATTGAGACCTCTTGCATCCTTCGTCAAAGTGGATCTGCACTTCCACTCTTTTTCCAGCTGTTGGGCAAGGTCACCCTACTGGGTGCATTTTTCTCCATCCTCTGTGTAGTATTGCTTTCTGCGCTGTCGACGATAATGGACTTCTTAGCTCATTTCCGCTTGATATCCAAACAAGGTAGCCAGTCCATTGTGGTGGGGCCACCATGTACCATGTTGGTTGCAGCCCCCTGACCACACTTGGATCGCTCTGCTGATGACTGCACTGCTAACTCCCCACGTATGACAAGGAGTAGATGCCCATCACCCTGGAGCATCGGTACTTGCAGCAATGACCATCCTGCCAGGTGGCTTTTGCTTTGGCACCCATGGGGAGAGCCCCTGGTCGGAGTGTGTGGCATCAGGCCAAATTACACACCATGAAACGTAGTACGTCATCTATTGCTGGTGGTCAAACACCAGCAGTCTCTAAGCAATCTAGGTCTAACTTCAATGCTAAGAAATACAACCCCAAATTGTCCCCCCTCCCCCCATCCCCGCTCTTCCTGGCCACACCATAGGAGGAACACCAGGCTAAGGAAGGCAGTGAAGCTTATTCACCTTGGTACCTCGTATGTACAAGAGTTGATGGGGAATCTTTCATGTCCGTGAAACCTCAGTTTTTTGTGGAGCATTTAGAGGACAAGTTTGGGCAGGTGGAGGGTTTGTCCAAAGTGTGGTCGGGGTCAGTTTGATCAAACCATCATCCTCTGCCCAGTCACGGGCACTACTCGCCTGTGACATGCTGGGCGATGTTACTGTTTCCATCATGCCCCGTAAAAGCTTAAATATGGTCCAGGGTATCATATTTCACGGAGACCCTCTATGGCAGTCTGATGATGAGCTGCGCACCAGTTAAGAGTTGCGAGGTGTCCATTTTGTACGGCGCATCCACCAGGGTTCGAGGGATAATCAGGACACCAGCGGTGCTTTCATCTTGGCCTTCTCGGGTGACACATTACCCAACAAGGTCAAGGTGATGGTCTGCTGCTGTGACGTAAAGCCATATATCTCTTCACCGATGTGGTGCTTTAAGTGGTGAAAGTTCGACCAGATGTTTTCCTGCTGTACTTCCAACATCACCTGTCGGAATTGTGGATGTCCTTCACATCCCAATACTCCCTGCACCCCACCTCCCATCTGTGTCAACTGCAGAGAGTATCGTTTGCCTTGCTCGCCAGACTGCAGGATTCTCCAGAAAGAAAGAAAAATAATGGAATAAAAGACCCTGGACCAACTGACCTACACTGAGGCTAAGAGAAAATGAGAGGCTATGTCTTGTGCATATGACACCAACCTAAGCTGCCACTATGACACTGGTTCTACCATCTTCCGTTCCACTGCATACAGTTGGCTCTCAGAGCCATCACTCCACCTGCCCCCTTGATGGTGGGGGGGGGGGGGGCACTTCCCTCCCTGTTGCCCTTGCACAGCATACTTCAGGAGCAACACCCCCCTCCCTCCCCCCCCCCCCCCCAACCATTGGGAACGTAAGTCCCCACTTCTCAGCTGGAGAAGTGTAAGTCTTCTTTGACTCCTCTCACCAGGAAGGGATTCCTTGGGTCACTCCCTTCCCAGGTACCTACCAGTGGCAAAGCTGATACCCATCAGTGACTGTAGCAACCCGTGGTAGCTGGTTGTAGGGCTTCACGGTCCTCCTCAGTCCCTGAGACTGAATCAGTGAAGCCCTCCCAGCTGGACAAACCTAAAGAACAGTGAGAGAAACCTAAAAAGAAAAAGCTACCAAGAACCAAGGCACTGCAGTGGCAACCACACCACCACTACCTACAAGCTCTGTGTCTGAGGATGAGGTGTAGATTCAGGCATCCGCTGAGGACCTAGATCTCGCTGGGCCCTCAGACACAATGTATGTCGATCGCACAGGTACTCATCTGGTGGCAGCAGGTGACTCTGAGGTGTAGACTGCCTCATTGAGTGTTTGATGCCTTCCCAATCTCAAGATCTTTAATCCTTCAGTGAAATTGCGGCAATTTTTCCACCACCTGGCTGAGCTATGGCAACTGTTAAGCTGCATACTTGATTTCTGCATTGCCCTCCAGGAAACCTGGTTCCCGGCAATGTGGAGCCCTACATTCCGCAGCTTAAAGGTATTACAGGAACAGTAGTAACTATAATAGAGTGTCAGTTGGAATTTTCGTCTATGTCCTGAACTCAGTATGTAGTGAACCTGTGCCCCTTCAAACCCCTCTTGAAGCTGTGGCTGTCAGGATAAGCACGACACAGGAAATAACTGTCTGCAATGTATATCTTCCTCCAGAAGGTGCAGTACTCCTGAACGTATTGACTGCACTGATTTATCAACTCCCTAAACCTTTCGTACTTCGGGAGATTTTAATGCGCATAACCCCTTGTGAGGTGGCGCCACACTTACTGGCAGAGGTAGGGAGGGCGAAAATTTCGTGTCACAACTCGTCCTCTGCCTCTTAAACACAGTTGCCCCACACATTTCAGTGCGGCACATGGCACTCATTCAGCCATTGATCTCTCAGTTTGCAGTCCTGGTGTTGTCCCATCTATCCACTGGTGAGCACCTGATGACCTGTATGGTAGTGATCACTTCCCCATCTTCCTGTCACTCCCCTGCCATCATGCCCATGGACGTCTACCCAGATAGGCTTTAAAGAAGGCAGACTCGGAAGCCTCCACCTCTACTGGCACTGCTGAATCTCCCCCACATGGTGCCATCGATGATGTCATTGAGCAGATCACTACAATGATCGTTTCTGTGGCAGAAAATGTGATCCCTCTTTCTTTAGGCAGCCACAGTGAAAGACAGTCACTTGGTGGTTGCCGGAAGTCGCTGAGGCAATTAACAAGCATCGGCGAGATCTACAGTGACATAAGCGGCACTCTTCCCTAGAGCACGTAGTAACTTTTAGCGGCTCTGTGCCCACGTTCGCCAGCCTATAAGACGACAGAAACAGGAGTGTTGGGAGAGGCATGTGTCAGCCATTGGTGCCATTTTTCACCTTCCCAAGTCTGGAAGAAGATTGGATGTCCCAACAGGTGTCCCTGGCATTAACATCAATGGCGTGTTATCTACCGATGTGAACGCAATTGCCGAGCGCTTTGCCAAGCGCTTCCCCCCAGCCTTTCACACCCTCAAACGGCGGATGGAAAGGGAAGTCCTCTCATTCACTACATGCCATAGTGAATCCTAAAACGCCCCATTTACAGAGTGGTAGCTCCTCAGCGTCCTTACACATTGCCCCGACACAGCTCCTGGGTTGGAAGGGATCCACAATCAGATGCTTAAACATATCTTAAACATATCTTGTCTGACTAGAAGCAACATCTCCTCGTCATCTTCAACCGGATCTGGTGCGATGGCGTCTTTCCACCACAATGGCAGGAGAACACAATCATTCCAGTTCTCAAACCCGGTCAAAACATGCTTGATATGGATAGGTACCAGCCCATCAGCCTCGGTTGGGTTGGGTCCTGGAGTCACTAGATCCATGTCAGGGTGGCTTCTGCCAGGATCGCTCTACCACTGTTAATCTTGTTTTCCTTGAGTCTGTCATCCAAACAGCCTTTTCCAGATGCCAACATCTGGTTGCCATCTTTTTTGACTTACATAAAGCATACAACACGACCTGGCGGCATCATATTCTTGCCACATTGTATAAGTGGGGTCTTCGGGGCTTGCTCCTGATTTTTATCCAAAACTTCCTGTTGCTCCATACTTTCTGTGTCCAAGTCGGAGCCTCCCATAGTTCCCCCCCACCCCCTCCCCTCGTATTCAGGATAATGGCGCTCTGCAGGGCTCCGTATTGAGTGTCTTTCTTTTGTAGTGGCTATTAATGGTCTAGCAGCAGCTGTAGGGCCTTTGGTCTCACCTTATCTGTAGGTGGATGACTTTTGCATTGCATCCTGCTGCTCCAGTACTAGTGTTGCTGAGCGACACCTACAGGGAGCCACTCATAAGGTGCAGTCATGGGCTCTAGCCTACGGGTTCCAGGTTCCAGGTTTCAGCCACAAAGTCAAGTGTCGTGCATTTCTGTCGACGTCACATTGTTCATCCAGAACCAGAACTTTACCTTAATGATGATCCACTCACTGTAGTGGAGGCATATCGATTCTTAGGACTGGTTTTCAATACCCGATTGACTTGGCTACCTCACCTTCGTCAGCTTAAGCGGAAGTGCTGTTAGCACCTCAATGCTCTCCACTGCCTGAGCAACACCAACTGGGGTTGCAGATCACTCTAAGCTGCTGCAGCTCTACAGAGCCCTCGTTCAATCCCGCCTTGTCTATGGGAGTCGGGTTTACGGTTCGTTGGCGCCCTCAGCATTGCGTTTACTCGACCCAGTGCACCACTGAGGCATTCGCCTAACGACGGGAGCTTTTAGAATGAGTCCAGTGACCAGTATGCTGGTGGAGGCTGGAGTCCCTCTGTTGAAGGTTAGGCATGCACAACTGCTCGCCAGTTACATTGCACATGTTTGTAGCTCTGCGCATCCGAATTACCATCTCCCTTTCCAACCACGGCAGTTCATCTCCCGCATCGGCAGCCAAGATCGGTGCTTACGATTGTAGTTCACATCTGGTCCCTTCTGTCTGAACGGGAGTCCTTCCCGTTACCAGCTATCCTCGAGGTCCATTCACATACACCTCCATGGTGCACACCTGGGCCGCAGATTCTTCTAGACATTTTGCGTGGGCCTAAGGACTCCATTAACCCTGCAGCTCTTCACTATCACTTTCTTTCAATTCTCAACTTTAACTGGGGCTATGAAGTGGTTTACACTGGCAGCTCGATGGCTGATTGTCACATGGGCTTTGCGTATGTTCATGGAGGACATATTGAACAGCACTCCTCGTCAGATGGCTGCAGTGTTTTCACTGCAGAACTGGCAGCCATATCTTGTGCTCTTGGGCACATCCATTCATGCCCTGAGGAGACACGTCTCCTGTGTACTGACTCCTTGAGCAGCCTACAAGCTATAGACCAGTGCTCCCTTCCCCATTCTTTGGTAGCGTCCATTCAGGAGTCCATCTGTGCCATGGAACAGTCCCGTTGTTCAGTGGTGTTTGTGTGGACCCCGGGATGTGTCGGAATCCCAGGCAACGAACTTGCCAAGAGGCTGGTCAAATAGGTTATGCAGAAACCACTTCTGGAGATTGACATCTCCAAAACTGACCTGCATTCTGTCTTATGCTGCAGGGTTTTTCGCCTTTGGGAGACAGAATGGCATAACAGTAAGAACAACAAAGCGCATGTTATTGAGAAGACTACGAATGTGTGAAGTCTTCCATACAGTCCTCTCGCTGGGAATCAGTTGTCTTCTCCCGGCACTGCATTGGCCATACATGCGTGGTTACCTTCTCTCTCAGGAGAACACACCTCGGTGTTGCTGTGGCTCGCAAATGACGTTTGTCCAACTCTTGCTGGGCTGCCCACTTTCAGCTGCTCTGTGGTGGACTTTTAACTTTCCCAGCACCCTACCTTTGGTGTTGGGCGACAATGCCTCAACAGCAGCTTTAGTTTTATGTTTTTTCATGAGGGTGGGTTTTATCATGTGATCTAAGTTTCAGTGCATGTCCTTTGTCCCTCTGTGTCCTCAACACTAGTGCTTTTAGGATGGAGGTTTTTAATGTGTTGCAGTGTGGATGGCTTCTCCTTTTTATTCTCATGCTCAGCCAGCCATGGTAATCTGTTCTCTTGTTTTGATCTCATCTGCGTGTTTCTTGTGTCTCTCTGTGGTTTTCTTGTCAGATTTTGTCCATTTTAGTGTTCGTTGCCCTTCTGTCATTCATGTGGTTTTCTCCTTTCTTCCAGCTGTATTTTATATGTCTCAATTATTTTACTCCCACCCTTGTCGAATTATTTTAATCAGAACGAGGGACCGATGACCTAGCAGTTTAGTACCTTCCCCTCTCTTTTAAACCAACTATTTACTTTTGGTGCTGTCACTAACGTTTTGTAGTGCATTTTCTTTATGATTTGATGAAATGTAATGACTTCCATTTTTAGTCATATTTGGTCCTCGCCAACTACAGAAGTGTACTGCCTATTTTTATTCTGGAAGAATGTGTTAATGACAACCTGTTCCTCCCGATAGATGATATAACTGATACCACATCCAGTGATTGCCACTGCAGAATTTATCTTTCATTTTTATCCTAATTTCGTATTAACATGCCATGATATCACCTTTGGTGTGTGGTTTTCTGCTCTTTATTAGCTTCTGTAAAACTCTTTACAGGTCTTTTGCCTCTACATCACACTGTGAGTACACGTGCATCACCTTTGACTTTAGTGGAATATTTTTTTATTCATTTTCATAAAAATTCTTGTTTTTTTATTTAATATTTCTTCAGCATCTTTAATATTGGTTTTTAATTTCCATGTTTATAATAAAAGCTTTACCTGAATTTCCTTCCCGCTCTGTTCCATCATGCAAAATACAAGTTCTGGTTTTAATTTTATTCACTCTTCATATTTTCCCAGCACTTTCGATAACCCTACTATATCCCATTTGATTTTATTTAACTCTTCTAACTCATCTAAAGTGCCTCCATGTTATATACACTCCTGGAAATGGAAAAAAGAACACATTGACACCGGTGTGTCAGACCCACCATACTTGCTCCGGACACTGCGAGAGGGCTGTACAAGCAATGATCACACGCACGGCACAGCGGACACACCAGGAACCGCGGTGTTGGCCGTCGAATGGCGCTAGCTGCGCAGCATTTGTGCACCGCCGCCGTCAGTGTCAGCCAGTTTGCCGTGGCATACGGAGCTCCATCGCAGTCTTTAACACTGGTAGCATGCCGCGACTGCGTGGACGTGAACCGTATGTGCAGTTGACGGACTTTGAGCGAGGGCGTATAGTGGGCATGCGGGAGGCCGGGTGGACGTACCGCCGAATTGCTCAACACGTGGGGCGTGAGGTCTCCACAGTACATCGATGTTGTCGCCAGTGGTCGGCGGAAGGTGCACGTGCCCGTCGGCCTGGGACCGGACCGCAGCGACGCACGGATGCACGCCAAGACCGTAGGATCCTACGCAGTGCCGTAGGGGACCGCACCGCCACTTCCCAGCAAATTAGGGACACTGTTGCTCCTGGGGTATCGGCGAGGACCATTCGCAACCGTCTCCATGAAGCTGGGCTACGGTCCCGCACACCGTTAGGCCGTCTTCCGCTCACGCCCCAACATCGTGCAGCCCGCCTCCAGTGGTGTCGTGACAGGCGTGAATGGAGGGACGAATGGAGATGTGTCGTCTTCAGCGATGAGAGTCGCTTCTGCCTTGGTGCCAATGATGGTCGTATGCGTGTTTGGCGCCTTGCAGGTGAGCGCCACAATCAGGACTGCATACGACCGAGGCACACAGGGCCAACACCCGGCATCATGGTGTGGGGAGCGATCTCCTACACTGGCCGTACACCACTGGTGATCGTCGAGGGGACACTGAATAGTGCACGGTACATCCAAACCGTCATCGAACCCATCGTTCTACCATTCCTAGACCGGCAAGGGAACTTGCTGTTCCAACAGGACAATGCACGTCCGCATGTATCCCGTGCCACCCAACGTGCTCTAGAAGGTGTAAGTCAGCTACCCTGGCCAGCAAGATCTCCGGATCTGTCCCCCATTGAGCATGTTTGGGACTGGATGAAGCGTCGTCTCACGCGGTCTGCACGTCCAGCACTAACGCTGGTCCAACTGAGGCGCCAGGTGGAAATGGCATGGCACGCCGTTCCACAGGACTACATCCAGCATCTCTACGATCGTCTCCATGGGAGAATAGCAGCCTGCATTGCTGCGAAAGGTGGATATACACTGTACTAGTGCCGACATTGTGCATGCTCTGTTGCCTGTGTCTATGTGCCTGTGGTTCTGTCAGTGTGATCATGTGCTGTATCTGACCCCAGGAATGTGTCAATAAAGTTTCCCCTTCCTGGGACAATGAATTCACGGTGTTCTTATTTCAATTTCCAGGAGTGTAGTTTAGCACATTATTGTCCTCAAATAAAAAGTAGTAGAATCTTTTGGATCTCTAAGGTGCATGTTGTTATCTACAAGGAATTTATGGTTAGAACTGAATACTTAATTCTAAGTTGACATAACAGCTTAAACCTTGTATTGTATGAAACTGGGAACCTAAAAATGAGGGAGAGGCTTTGTCCCCACCGTAGCCTGCAGTAGTAAACAACCCCACAACAGGCTACAGCATTCCACTCAACCCACCGCCGCCCCACACCAAACCCAGGGTTATTGGGCAGTTCGGCCCCCAGTAGAATGTCCCTCACCCTCACACCAGATGAGTGTAACCCCAATGTTTGTGTAGTAAAGTACTTATGGTGTACGTGTATGTGGAGAAAGTGTTCACTCAGCAATCGCCAACATAGTGTAACAGAGGCGGAATAAGGGGAACCAACCCGCATTTGCCGAGGCAGATGGAAAACCACCTTAAAAACCATCCTCAGACTGGACAATACACCGGCCCTCAACACTAATCCACCGGGCGGATCCGTGCCGCGGACCGGCATGCCTTCCCACCCAGAAACCAGTGCGTTAGACCACACGGCTAACTGGGCGGGCTAACTTAAATCTTACAGGAACACCTGAAGCTCATAGTACATGTTCGAAGTCATAACCACCAGCCTGTGACTGTATCTGAATAGAATATCAGATTTGTCGCACTGTTGCTAACAAGTTCCTATTTAGTTTCTCATGTGCCATTTAATTCCTGTAACACTAAAGTAATGAGTCTTTGTAATAATGATTGCCATTGGTTACCTGTTATTCAGATCCATAATTATTTTGTATAGTTCACCTCCACTGGTAGGTTCAGCTTAAAGCTCTGATGTTCATGAACATCAATATTGAAGTGAGATTGTACACTGCCATGTGAAAATCACGTCCTGTCAGAGACAGCAACTTGTAGATTCAACAACAAATGTGGCTACACATGCTGAATGATCACCGGATAACATGCACCACTGAAATGGGGTAGTATCAGATATTGTCTTATTAGTTGATACTGGACAGCTCCAGTCCACAAGTTTATAATAATTGACAGTGATCTGAGATGATATGGTGTATGTATACTTGTCTCTCTGGGTGTGACTATTGTGTCCATCATGGTTGAGAGAGGTCTTTCCCATGAAAAATACAAAGTGTGGGAAATACAGGGCACTTCAATGACAGAACTGAACATTGCACTTAAAAGTATTTGGTCCCATTGCTTGTACACTTTATTTGTAAGAGCTGTACCTCTGGCTCCACTATTACTAGTCAGTGTGTGGTCTGAATTTTGCATTTCAAAGTAAATTTGTCAGCATGCTTACTGACAAATTTTCTTTTATGTGATCTAAGATCACCTCAGATTTCTTCGTACCACCAATTCATTGCTGAAAACCTTGACCCATTGTGGCTTCAGCAAGTCAGTTTCTTGTAGGCTTTGATCTGTGGAACAATCTTTATTCTAGTCAAGGTGATGCCTGTTCCAACTCTCTGCTCCGTAGATACATTTGGCTTGCAGTATATTAAACCCTACTGCACAATACATGGTCTAATGACTATAGCTCCATCTTAGATGACCAGTCATGAGCTATAAGTAGATGTATTCTCCATCAAACTCAAGTCTCGGACAACTGTCTAGTATTCTCAAGGTAGTGCCAGAAATGTCACTGTCACAGACAAATGTTTGTTATGAAACGAACAGTATAAACGTACATCTCACAAACATTCTCATTTAAGATGCTGTGCTTTCTGAAATATTTGTTTACAATACTTACTGACTTACTTACATCAAAGTATTCAGTTCAGAATCCTCCATTGCTTGTGTAATTTCAGCTCCAAAGATTTTGATCAAACTACATATAAAAGCCATAAGAAAAAGGTACTCCAAGTTTTAAGACATTTTCCTCGTGGATAGAAGAAGAAAATACATTATATGGACTTGGATCTGTAAATAGTTCATTACAATGATACAGCTCAGTTTCTACAATCATTTATGACAGGTTCAACACACAAACACAGAATGTACAAACATACCACACAAAACACTCTTAAAATGTTCAAACACTCTCCCATTAGTATTGATAAAAAAAACATCTACTCTTTTGCATTGTATCCCAAGTGTATGGATGTATTTTCAACATTTTATGTAAGTAGAAATGTCTTGTTGCATGTTCTGTTAATCTCCCATTCCTAATGTACCATGAAGAATTGGAGACTCGGTTCTAACACATTTGTGTTCGTATAACATATTTTCTTCTTCCATATGGAAGGAATGTGTCCTTCACTTTGAGGTGCACATTTTAATTTCACACTGGACAATCCATGTGGAAAGAAAGAAAGAAAGATGGGCTCAGATAGGACAATGGTGGGGGAAGAAAATGAATGTGGCATTTTTGATGGAAATAGTATTAGGCTTTCAGCTGGTATTTTAGCTTACTGATCTGGCTTGATATTGTGTGTGTCCAGAATTGCAAGGTTTCCAGGAAAGATATAAAGACTGATCCAGATTCATTCTAATATGGAACGTTTTAAATGTAAATGTCTTTGTTTCTTTCTTACCATAATGTAGTCAATTCTATAGTGTCTTGTATCCCTGTTTTTTTTTTACATATAATATCTTCTTGGTTGGTTGTGAAATACTATATTTATCACCAGCTTTTCTCCATGCAAAAGCCTTCGTCCTCTTAGATTTCTAACTCCTGATCTATATCTACCTGTGAGTTCATTTCCTTGTGTATTTCCCACCACACCATTCCAGTCACACATGATAATAAGATTCTGTCTTCCACATATTGCAGAACTTCATCAATTTCACACACTACTTCTGTTCCATCGTTATGTCCAGACCCTGGCATCTATACTTGAATGACAGCGAAGTCTACTGGGCTGCCTTCAGTTAAACATTAAAACAGTGGAAAATATCAGCCCTAGAACAGCAGGAAGGGGTCATTTGACCGCTAATGAGATACGCATTAAAAATCCACAATATGATCAAAGTTAGATCTACATATTTTCCATAAATCTACCCAGAAAAGTGACCTATTTCTAAAATTGATAACATTTCTCTATTTATTTCACTTGTTTGTTTGGAAACATCTGATTGCAAATAATATATTGCCCAAGTCACAGTTTGGATTTCTTAAGGGTTCTGATACAGAGCAAGCTATTTACACTTAAGTGAAAATGTACTTAATTCATTAGATAATATACTAGAGGCTACTGCCATTTTCTGTGACCTGTCAAAAGCCTCTGACTGTGTGTACCACAGTATTCTTTGGAATAAATTAGAATATTATGGTGTCACCAGCAATGCTGTGAAATGGTTTGAGTCTTATCTAACAGGAAACAAAGGGTGTCATTGCAAAACACCTGTGCAGCAGGCAGTCTGTCTTCATCTGATTGGGGTTTAATTACATGTAGTGTTCAAGGTTCCATCTTGCACCCATTGCCTTTTCTTGTGTACATTAATGATCTCTCATATGTTACATTGCCAGATGCTAAGTTTGCTTTGTTTGCAGATGATGCAACTCCTCCTACTCTGTAGATGAATATCTTCAGAGACTGTTAAACCAGCTTAAGTAAAAATGTCCGTTTGATTTCATTTTGACAGCACTTGGTCACAACAGTCAATATTAGGTATTTTGTGTATGATAAATTTATTAATAGTACATAACAATGTTATATTCTGACAGTGTGTTAATTCCTTAAATATTAGCTGTTCCAGTTTACCGCATTGTATTCACCTATTTCGATAATCTCCTGACTAATGATCAGGGTAGTAAGTATTATATTCAAATGTTTTATGTTATACTTTCTGATATATTCCACACCAATGAGAATCATCTCATTTTTTGTGTCTATGGAACAAAAGCTAATCTAATCTAATCTTATTAAAATAAAACCTTTGAACAGTGATATTTGAACACATTTTAAGAAAAGTTCCTTTGCTTGTTTTGATCAGGTTCTGCTGCTGATTCTTGGTTCTATTATATTTCATGTTCCTGTCTTGTTCTTTGTTGTTTCCTGCTCAGGAGCTCATTTACCAGTTGAAGAATGAACGCTTTCACTTCAGGTTATTTTTGGTGATCCAATTGTAGATCGTCCATGCATTTATTGCTGCCATGTCTAGAATACTGTAAAATACATGCATTGACCAGCTCTTGCAAGCAACAACAGTTGAATATTGTGAACTATAATGTCCACACCATAATTTGTACTGTTGTAGACAGTAAGTCTGGGGGTTCTTCTTTCCTTCTTAGCTCACTGCTACTTCAGGACGTACTGTGCTGAGAATGATGATACACTTAATTCTCCTTGCCTTCATACGCTGTCGGGGTGCACTCTGGCTTACCAGTCTTCAACATGACAGTGGTATTAAATCAGAATTGTTTTTCTTCATGCAGTTGGTAAGATTTCCACAGAACTTTTCATTGTTCTGACTGACAGTATTTTCTTCTGTTGAAGTTTATTTGCACAGTGATTGGATGTGAATGAGTTTCTAGTGCCATGTTCCTTCCTTGGTCTAGAAATGCTTCCACAAGGAATAAAATTATATGCTCTCCCTGTGACTAGTCGGACTTCCTTCTTGCTCAGGCACTGCAAATGCACTTGGATGCCAAGCCCGTAGCTGGGCAATTTCATCTCAAATTACACAGGACATGTCAATTCATGATCATGAATTTCTCTGGAAAAAATATAGAACTCTATATCGTGTGTTAAAAAGTAAGATATTTTCTTTTTCTCTTGGATTTTGTAAATGGGACAGTCCTTTGAAAAATGTATATTCTGTAAATAACTCTTAGAACAGTAGAGAACTAAAAAAATGTAGAAGATAAGAACATTTATTTTTTTCTGTTTAAATTTCTTTTTTAAAGATGTGAAACAAAAACTAACAAAGAGATAGAGGGGCTGGCCAGTACTTACCTCAGCTCAGTACAGCCGATAGATGCACAAAAAACAGAACCGAAAATTTACGTTCCTAGCTTTCGGAACAAATGTTCCTTCATCAGGGAGGAGAGAGGGGAAAGAAAGAGAAGAAGGGAAAGTGGATTCAGTTACTCACAACCCAGGTTATGAAGCAATAGTGAAAGGAAAACAGGGAGGGTAGCAAGGATGGAGGCATGGTCGTCAGAGGGAAGCCAAAGATATTCTGCTGTAAGTACTGTGCCAGCTTCAAACCAAAGAGGATTCATACAGAAGTAAAGAGGTATATAGTATAAAGATAAACACAACTATGTAGGCTGAAAAGATGCGTGAATGGCTAAAGAGGATAGGGAAAGAAGAGAAGACTGAAGAGTAAATGGGAGTGAGGTTGTTTAACGTAGGTTCAGTCCAGGGGGATGGCGGGATGAAAGGATGTATTGGAGTGCAAGTTCCCATCTCCGCAGTTCAGAGGGACTGGTGTTGGGTGGGAGAAGCCAAATGGCACATACGGTGTAGCAGGTTCCTAGGTCCCTAGAATTATGCTGGAGGGCATGCTCCGCTACTGGGTATTGGACGTCTCCTAGGCGGACAGTTCGTCTGTGTCCGTTCATGCGCTCAGCCTGTTTAGTTGTTGTCATACCGATGTAAAAGGCTGTGCAGTGCGCATGTCAGCTGATAAATGACATGTGTATTTTCACACGTGGCCCTGCCTTGAATTGTGCATGTTTTACCAGTAGCGGGGCTGGAGTAGGTGGTTGTGGGGGGGATGCATGGGACAGGTTTTGCAGCGGGGTCGGTTACAGGGGTATGAACCGCTGGGTAGAGAAGGTAGTCTGGGAATATTGTAGGGTTTAACAAGGATGTTACGGAGGTTAGGGGGGTGATGAAAGGCAACTCTGGGTGGTGTGGGGAGAATTTTGTCAAGGGATGATCTCATTTCAGGGGTTGACTTGAGAAAGTCATATCCCTGGCGGAGTAATTTGTTGATGTATTCGAGGCCAGGATAATATTGGGTGACAAGGGGGATGCTTCTGTGTGGTCGGGGGGTAGGAACATTGTTCTTGGACGGGGAGGAATGTATTGCTCGGGAGATCTGTTTGTGGACCAGGTCTGCAGGATAGTTGCAGGAGAGTCAAAGCACTGGTCATGTTATTGGTGTAATTGTTGAGAGATTCGTCACTGGAGCAGATGCGTTTGCCACAAATACCTAGGCTGTAGGGAAGGGAGCGTTTGATGTGGAATGGGTGGCAACTATCAAAGTGAAGGTACTACTGTTTGTTTGTGGGTTTTATATGGACAGAGGTGTCCCTCTGACAACCATGCCTCCATCCTTGCTACCCTCTCTGTTTTCCTTTCCCTGTTGCTTCATAACCTGGGTTGTGAGTAACTGAATCCACTTTCCCTTCTTCCCTTTCTTTCCCCTCTCTCCTCCCTGATGAAGGAACATTTGTTCCGAAAGCTGGGAACGTAAATTTTCGGTTGTTTTTTGTGTATCTATCGGCTGTACTGAGCTGAGGTAAGTACTGGCCAGCCCCTCTATCTCTTTGTTAGTATTTGTTTCACATCTTTATATGAGATTTTCCATTAATCCTTTAAATTTCTTTTTTATAATTTGGAAAGTCACAGAATTCCAACTTCCTTGTTGTATTACCAGATACAACTGATATAAATATAAACAATATCTTCTCTGCTCCAGCTATCTGTATTACATAAATAGTTATTACTAAAAATTTAAAAATCACTTTCTCATGAGTTTTTATGAATTACGAGGTGGAATCCAAAATTTTCGGGACTGGTGTTACTATCTGGATAGTAGTAGTAGTAGTAGTAGTAGTAGTAGATCTTTGCACCACTAGGTGGCGAGAGCTGCATATCTGATAAATCTGTGTGTGGAGTGGCGTTCAGCTGGGAGGACGTGTAGCATGTCCACAGTGATTTCCATAATATTCTGTGTTTGGAGTGTGGCAATTTTACAATGGATCCGTGAACAGGACGGACCTTTGTCAGACCGCATCTGATGATCCAACCTTCTTGTCAAGGGTTATCACCAGCAAAGAGAACTGGATTTATGGTTATGACCCAGAGACAAAGCAACAATCGTCCCAGTGGAAGAGACTGGGCTTTCCAAGACCCGAAAAAGTGAGACAGGTGAAGAGCACGATCATTGTTTTCTTCGATACCAAGAGAATTGTGCACAATGAATAGATCCCAACCAACCAAATAGTGAATTTCATGTAGTACTGTGATGTTTTGCGACAGCTCCGTGAAAATGTGTGGCGATGTTGGCCCGAACTTTGGCGTCAAGGTAACTGGCTGCTGCATCACAACAATGCGCCCTGTCACACATCCTTGCTCATCAGGACCTTTTTGGCAAAAAACGACATGGCAGTTATACCCCACCCACCGTACTCACCAGATTTGACACCTATTCCCAAAACTGAAACTTAAGTTGAAAGGCCACATATACTGAGAAGCTACAATTGCTAATACTGATACAAAGTAGCTGCCCCAAGCTGCAGGTACAGAAATGCATACTGATTTCCTCAAATCATTTAATTTTGAAAGCTTGTAAAATACAAAATGAAAAGGTATTTGGACATCCCAGATTCTTACTGGGGGTATCCATTTCAAGAGCTGCTTAATGTTGCTCTGAAACATTACCTCAGTGATGACAAATATTGCAGCAGGCAAAGTCCTAACCAGGCTGATGTTATATGTATGTGGGTGAAAATGGTGAAAAAGTTAAAAAGGTGAAAACATATATGACAAGATCAGTAAGAGAATATCATCTCCTAATAAAAATAAGAACCTAAATTTTAACTGCCCTCACAAAATCCTACTTCTTATGACCAAAATGGGTAAAATACCAACCCGATGTTGTTCAATCTGTATATTGAGCAAGCAGTAAAGGAAACAAAAGAAAAATTTGGAGTAGGTATTAAAATTCATGGAGAAGAAATAAAAACTTTTGAGGTTCGCCGATGACATTGTAATTCTGTCGGAGACAGCAAAGGACTTGGAAGAGCAGTTGAACGGAATGGACAGTGTCTTGAAAGGAGGATATAAGATGAACATCAACAAAAGCAAAACAAGGATAATGGAATGTAGTCTAATTAAGTCGGGTGATGCTGAGGGAATTAGATTAGGAAATGAGGCACTTAAAGTAGTAAAGGAGTTTTGCTATTTGGGGAGCAAAATAACTGATGATGGTCGAAGTAGAGAGGATATAAAATGTAGGCTGGCAATGGCAAGGAAAGCGTTTCTGAAGAAGAGAAATTTGTTAACATCCAGTATTGATTTAACTGTAAGGAAGTCATTTCTGAAAGTATTTGTATGGAGTGTAGCCATGTATGGAAGTGAAACATGGACGATAAATAGTTTGGACAAGAAGAGAATAGAAGCTTTCGAAATGTGGTGCTACAGAAGAATGCTGAAGATTAGATGGGTAGATCACATAACTAATGAGGACGTATTGAATAGGATTGGGGAGAAGAGAAGTTTGTGGCACAACTTGGGGCCAGAAGAGGGGATCGGTTGGTAGGACATGTTCTGAGGCATCAAGGGATCACCAATTTAGTATTGGAGGGCAGCGTGGAGGGTAAAAATCGTAGAGGGAGACCAAGAGATGAATATACTAAGCAGATTCAGAAGGATGTAGGTTGCAGTAGGTACTGGGAGATGAAAAAGCTTGCACAGGATAGAGTAGCATGGAGAGCTGCATCAAACCAGTCTCAGGACTGAAGACCACAACAACAACAACAACAACAACAACAACCAACCAGTGAAGAAAGTATGCAAATGTATTCACTGCACTAATTTGAAACCGAATTGTTTCATCATACGTAGTGTCACACAGAAGAAGCACACAGAGATGAATCTGAAGATTTTGTATGTGTCAAGAGCTGCAAGATAAACGGTGGTTGCAGGTGTGTGGAGTGTGTCCTAGTGCTGAAGGGATGACTGTTGAAGCATTACACCTTCAGGATTCTGACAGTGACGGAACCTATGCATTGTGGGATGGAGGAGAGTTGGTGAAGAAGACAGTGGAGCTAGAGAAATTTGTTAAAGAGGTTAGGCATTGGGTCATGAAAGGAGTAGCTCATCGTATCTGCAATATTCTGAGATAGGCCATAGCAGAAGTAAAGTCTGCCACATCCCAGAATACTGAAACATTAGTTCTTCAATTCAACTTCACGAGAACTGGTGTGTTGCTTTGCAGAGTGAAGTGCAAAGTTACCACTGGCTCACAGACAAGTGTACAGTCTTGCAATTGTCAGTGACGATATAACTCATGACAGTGCACTGCATGCTATGCTGTGAGCATGGTAACTGATGACATAGCATCTAGAGGTTATAGATTTCCTAAACATAAGTATGTGACTGATGGTGCAGCATCTCATTTTAAAAACTGCTTTCAGCTTTATGAACTTGGAAAACCCTGTACAGGAATTAAGAAAAGTGGATATTTTCAGCAACAGGTCATGGAAAAAATGCATGTGACAGGGTAGGAGGTCACTGTAAACATCTTGCGACAAGATTTACTCTGCAGAATGAAACTGTTGATGCTGTAGGGGATGCTATTGGATTTGTACAGACCATATCAAAATTACTACAAAACACGAAACTCTTTCTTCTGAATGAAAGTACTTGAGGGAATACAGATATATAAAAAAAAAAGTGGCCTGCTGTGAAGCCAGTGGTGGGAACTGAGTCAAGTCACAGCTGGGTTGCATCGCAGAGTGGTATATACATTGTAAGAACAGTTTCCCAAGAAACGCTGCCTGTTTCCGTTCGTGAAATGCAGAGACATCAGCATACTTTAGAAAACTTTGTTGTGAGCCACTTCATTCCTTGTGCCCTTGAAACATTAACATTCACTTAGGTGAGGCAGGTGGTGGCGCCCAACTACACTTGATCCGTCAGTAACCCAACCAAGAGACAGTCACGGACCGACAGACCAAACAACTTGCTAGCCACCAATTGGTACATAAAAACTCGAAGACCAAACTGTTACGGAAATGATTATCCACAATGAAATATGTATTAAGCTGTCAAAACTACACACCATGCTGGACAGCAACAACAGGTGAGGAAAGGATGCTGCCTGAAATTACGTTAGTGGCCAGGACAGGTAACCAGAACACTAACGGCCACAAGGCAGAAAATTCCGCTGGTGCACTTGAATTGTAGTGAACCAATATAGTTAATCCCACCACATGGCAGCTCGATTTCACCACTACAAACACTTGGTGTTGCTCACAGGAAAATCTCCCCAACAGTGAACCACTGAAATGAATGACACAACATGAACGGACATGGCTTGGGTACTTAACACACCACTCTACTTTGACGTCCTGGGTCAGTGAGCCACGAAGCTCGTAGCGATCGGACAGCTCCACACACACTCCGACACTGCGCAGGGACTGCCAGCGGATCCAGCAGACTGCACAGCATGGAGATACCCTCCCTGGTCTGCCTGCAGACCCCCTAGCCGGAAACTATATGCACAAGACCAAAGATGGTACACCGTGCAAATATCGATACACATCGCTGCTGCCACATGTAGGAGGAGGAAAAACCATTGTATAACCGCAACAACAGTGGGAAACCAAACACAGATAGAAAGCAAAGTTCAAGGAAACGCATAGTTCGGAGGGAGCACAGCTCACTTGCTTTGCTTGGAACTAACTGCCCATCAACTGTAAAATTTTCACCAGGGTAGTAACAATGGAGGCAATGTTATATGAATTTGTTTCATGTTTCAGAAATACCAGCATACTTGTCAGCAGGAATACATTCTGTCTGGTATGATTTCTCATAAAAATGGAGGAATCTACAATGTTCATTGTATCTTCATGTTGTCATTTTATTCCTGATGAAACGATATGGTCCAAACCGTGTTACTTTCATTCTGAGAATTAACTGTGTGTTCTCTTTCATATACAGCTTTGATAACCCAAAAGAAGTCAGAAGGCACTGAAGACTGAGTCATTCAATTTGTGACAGGCATATGCAGTAGAGTCTCTTGTTCACGATGTTCAAGTTTCCTTCCAGGCAATACCATGTTATTGACCTTCCATTCTGTTCTGTCTCCAGCTGCTATTTTGCTGTTGTGCTAGCTGGCTCCTGATACTGTTGTGGAAAGAACTCAGATTGGGGAGTCACTGACCATAACACCTCCTATCATTATCAGTTATCTGTAGCAGAAAATTACAATCTGATAAACCATTTTCTTCTATAGTGTGACCAAATTTATCAAATATAACTGACAACGTTTGCTATAGGCACATAAAACGACTCACTGATGATGAGGCAAGTAGTACAAGTTAATGACTGAAAAGCTATGTTACCATATCCAGAGTGGAAACCTTTCAGACAATGCATATATAATTAAAGACAGAGATTATTAACAAAAACAAAATGAAATTCAAATACCTTTGCATTTATGAAAACAACATTATTAGTGTTCTGCCAAAAGGCAGGTTTTCACATGGTAGTTCTCCAGGCTGTCCAGTCTTCTGCCATCCTCTTCCCTTTGTCGTCTATCATCTTGTATCTCCTTCTTCTTCTGTCTTCTCTCACAAACCAGTCCTTCCAAAGCATCTGCTAGCAAGCACTCCATTCTCAATGAATGTCCCAACCAATTCTTTTTCCTTTCTCTTATAACTTTCAGCAGACATCTTCTCTCACCAACACTTTCCAATACTCTTTCATTGCTCACTCTTTCGATCCAGCTTGTTCTCTCCATTCTCCTCATATGCTTGTAACCTTTTTTCATCCTCTCATCTCAGCATTCATGTTTCTGCCCCATATAATGCCACACTCCAGATAAAACATTTGCCAAGCCTTTTCCTTAGACCTTAATCTAATTTGCCACATAAGTCTCCTTTCTGTTGAATGCCTCCTTTGCTATGGCAAATCGAGTTTTCACCTCCTGCTGACATCTCAAGTCTTCAGTTACTGTGCTTCCAAGATATTTAAATACACTTACTTGGCTAATAGTAGATTATCCGATTTTAATATTGAACAGTCTGCATCTTTTACTGATGACCACACCCTTTGTTTTTGCTGTGTTGATTTGCATCCCATATTCCACACAAGCTTAATTCAGATGCTCCAGCATGTTATTCACTGTTTGCTCACTTACTGCACTAATACCATGTCATCAGCAAATATTATACATTTTATTCTCTTTCCATCAATACATATTCCTCTTTTCCCATCTAAGCCTTTCACAATAATCTCTTAGAGGTATGTGTTACACAACAGCAAGGAAAGGCAACAACGTTGTCTAACATGTCATCCAATGCTGCTTCCTTCCAACATTTCATTTCCAATCCTTATCCTTACTTTCCGGTGTAAATATAGATTTTGTATCAGTCATCTCGCTTTCCAATATACTCCTTTCCTCTTCAAAATATCCATCAGCTTGTTCCACTGAACTGTCATAAGCCTTTTCTAAATCTATAAAAAGCAAAGATTTCTCTACCTTTTTCCATATATCTTTCCCCTATAGTTCTTAACAGGCCAATAGCATCTCTTGTTCCTTTTCCACTTCTAAATCCAAACTGCTCCTCTGCAATCCCTCTATCCAGGTTGCCATATAACCTTCTATTCAACACTCTCAGCAACACTTCAGCTGCATGACAAATTAGATTGATGGTTCTATTCCCAGACTCTTCAACAGTTCTACTGGCAAATCATCAATTCCACATGCCTTCCTATTCTTCATCTCCTTCAGTGCCTTTTCTGCTTCTGCTTCCAAGATGGTGAATCCCTTTCCACCTTCCGGTGCATATTGCTCCTCTTCAAACTTAATTTTGCTTTTTATTTCATACCCCTTCCACACGACATTCATTATATTCTTGCCATCTGTTCAAAACCTCCTGTGGTTCTTCGGCTGGAGTACCATCTGCTCTTTCTATTTCCATGTTATTCCTCTTTCTTTTACGTCCAAAAACTATCTCACTAACCAGTCTGTACATCATTTCATACTTTCCCTCTTTCTCCATTTTCTTTATTTCATCGCATTTCTGTTTCATCAATTTTATCCTTGCTTCTTCAGTTTCTCTTCTTAATTCAATATTCAGTTTCATGTACCTCTTTTTGCCTTCTTCAGTTACTACATTTTTCAACTTTCTCTGCTCTTCCATCTTTTTCAACATGTTTTCTGTTATTCATTCTTTCCTGGTAATTTGGGATACTCTAATTCCTAATACTTCTTTGGCAGAATCCACAAGTCCTTCCCTCATTTTTAACCATTTGTCATTAACACTTTCATCAATACTACCTCTTTCTCAGTTTTCCATGAATCTGTTTTCCAAATCTAATGCCTTTCCTAGCTCCTCGAGTCTTTCTATGTTTAGTCTTCCTTTTGCTTTACCTCTCCAGACTTTTTTCAGCTTCACTTGTGTTTCACCCACTACTAGGTTGTGGTCTGAATTTATATCAGCTCCTATATAAGCTTTGTTATTTTTCAAACTGTTCCTAAACCTTTTTTGTATCAGGATATAGTCCAACTGATATCTTTCCCTATTCAAATTTGATATCCATGTGTAACGTCTCCTTTTGTGGTGTTACCCACTGCTAATGAATTTTCTTTACAGAAACTAATTAGTTGTTCACCTCCCTCCTTTCTTATTCCTACACAAAATTTTCTTCAGGATTTTCATCTCTTCCTTCACCCACCACTGCATTCCAGTCCCCCCGTGATGATAATGCAGGCATTTCTATTTTCTTTCTCGATGAGTTCTTGTATTTTTTCATAATATTCTTCCACTTCCTCATCTCTATGCTGGCTGGTTGGCATATATACTTTATTAACACGAGATCTTTCAAATTACCCTTCAGTCGTACCATCATAAGTCTTCCATCAATATACTGTACCTTCATTACCTTATTTTTCAGCTTTTGCCCTATCAATATTCCTACTCTGTTTTCACCACTTGTGATTTCCCCTGAGTAAAAGAGCTTATAATCGCCACTTTCTATCTCCATATCTCATTTCACACAAACCAAGTGCATCTAACCTGTTCCTTTTCGTCTCCTGTTTTGCATTCTCTAGCTTTCCTGCTTGCTGTAGTGTCCTCACATTCCTTCATTGTCCCTTTCTTCCTTTCAGATATGCCTACTCTCAATGTGTTCCCCTCCCAGAGATCTGAATGAGGGGAAGTTGTAACTCCGGAATCTTTCACATGGAGAGACATACCATGTTCTGCTTGGGAATGTAGTGTGGTAGTCTCCCCTTACTTTCCACAGAGGCAGTAGGTTGCCCAGCCTAAAATCAGCCACTCACAATGAGTCACACTCTCTGTAGCCACACCTCTGGGGTACAGTCGCTACTTGTACTCTTTTGTACCGAAAAGGGTGCCTCTTCCACCAGCTTCACCATTCCGAAAGACTCTTTCTCCACTGTTGCTACCGTTGAGGTTTAATACATGTAACAGGAAGGAAAGGGGAGTGATAGGCTGACCTAAGCTACTACCGGCATAGCCCTCCAGATCCAGAGCACACAAACCACCTCGCCCACACGGACAGTGCTACATTAAGGCAGTGTCCTCTGAGGAGGTAAGAAAACAGCAATACACTGTAAAGCAGTCACACTGTGGGTCAGTTGACTCCTCTCATTGTTATTTGTATATTTCATGAAATTTCTACAAAATCATGAAAACTTTGCAAACTGCTGTACACTATGGTCAAGAGCAGAAGAAATGAGGAAATGTCCAGAAGTATGGTGGAAGAGTATTGAAAACAGATTTCATTACTGTGAGGAAAAAAATTTAAAGGTGTATTTGATCACTTTTGCTGTTGGCATGTTATTTAGAAGTAGCCTGTCACTACTTATGTAACAAGTAGCTTTTGAGTATAATTCCCCATTCCTATGAGAGTACTACACCAACTAGAACTATCTTGTTTTGATCACTTAAGCATGTTACAAAGAAAGTTTCACTTGGGAATTCACCTTTATTTTCCCATTTAATGTCATCAATTTCTGACAAGTCTATTTCTAGCCTTATCATCTCCCATTTTATGTTCTCTACTTCAGCACAAACTCCCTGTTGGCTAACATGTCTTATTGCCATTTTTATATGGTTTCTTTGCTTTAATTTTGTTTGTGTCTTGGTTATGACTAATAAACACCTCTCCACCTACAGTCACTACTGAAAGTACTGCTGCTCACTTTTAGGCTAGTTTATACAAGGTCCACCCGAAGATTCCTTTTCCCCAGTACCATCTACATCTAGGAAGCATTCCCATGGGAAGGCACCTGATGAAGCAATGAAAGAGAACTAGTGAGCTTGTATATCCAACTAGCACTAAAAATCTAGCAAAACCGAACTGTTCAGAGTGGAAAGGATCATAGAGCAATAATTTTTTTCAGATAAACACTGAAGCAGTAAAATAAAAAACCAAATTATGTACCATTGTTGTATATACCACAAATGTATATGTGAGCAGAGCAATATTCATATCCTTACCTGTGTACATTGGCATGCTTTATGTGGTGTCTTTAAATGATTACAGGCATAGTGAGACATTTTCTTCAGTAAGTGCTACCATATTCCTTCTTATCTCTATACAAATCTCAAGTGTGAAGTTCCATTACTTCACTGTAAACAACTTGCTGAAACTGAACCTATCTTCATTTCTCCAGTACAGATGACAGCAGAAAAATAGAATTCCCTCTTAAGATGTGCTTTGGCACAGATTTTAAAAAATCACAAATATGAAATGATCTGAAATAGGAGTTCCTAACCTCAGTAAGATGAAATTTGCTATTGTGGAAAAACTGACTCAAAATTCAAATAATTCAATGTGCAAGAATTACAATTCCATACATCTGACTACAAAATGTGATAATTCATGAGAATGTTGCTGAAATCATAAAGCAGTATCCTTAGCTAACTGTGATATCTCACTAAGATGTGGAATAAATCTCTTAAAATTGTAGTACATTTGCAAACATTGCTGACCATGCACATAACTATCTTAAGCTATCTACGTGCGCGCGCACACACACACACACACACACACACACACACACACACACACACACACACTGGAAAGTTGTTCTATAGAGTAGAAGTTATCTTCAAGAAGATATGTTCACACTTTGTGCTTGAAGTTAACTGTCCATCAGTTATATTCTTTAAATCACTAGGTAGGTGGTCAAAGATTTTTATGTGGAATACCCCACTGCTTTCTGTGCACCACTGTGGCTAAATGAAGCATGCTGTAGGTCATTTTTGTTTATAATGTTATATTTGTGAATTACGCTGTTGTGTTTAAATTGGAATTGATTGCTGACAACATACTTCATAATAAAGACACGTACTGTGGCAGTATTGAGAACCATTAATGGGCAAGCATTGCAGTGTGTGATAAGTTAGAAATCTGATTTATTCATGGACCGTGTCCAGATGACCGAAGCAACCAATCATGAGAAGTAGTAAATCTGGGTTTGAGTTCCACACAAATTATCAACTTTCACCCTTGCGTTACCACAATGCCCTGTGTGGCTGGAAGTTATAAGTTTCCACCTATCCCTACCCTTTCTTTCCCATTCTCTATTTCACATTAATTTAAGGAGTTGTCTGCAAGAGCTTCTAGAGTGAACACAGCACATATCCTTAAAACACCCTTCTGTGTAACAACTACTTACTTCCTCAATGACAAATTACTGCAGAACATAGTGCCATTAGTAAATTAAAAAAGAAAAATCAGTCTACTTTTTATATTTTCATCCCCAGAATCCTATATCGTTCATGCAAAAGTTAGAGCTTAGCCATTCAAAATCTGTAACATATGACTTCCAGCTCAGTTTTCTATCAATATATACAGGTAATAATGTAGAATATTGTTTCACTCGTTGACTTGTCCTTGGTCGTTACTTCTAATGGTGTGAGGAGGCCTTATGCAGTACAGAGTTGCCCTTATTATGTTGCATTTAAGCTTTGTGACAGTTCGATTTGCACACCTAGTTATTAATTTTGAAGAAATGTTATTTACATTTTCAAGTTCTGAGTTACTCACTTAGGCTTTATAAATATGAAAGACAGACAGAGAGAGAGAGAGAGAGAGAGAGAGAGAGAGAGAGAGAGAATGCAAATACCCTTCAGTTAAAAAGCAGTTCAGTTGTGGTCAGAGCAACATCACACTACTGGCAGGTTCATGTGATTTTGTTGTTAATTTTCTTCAGTTCTATACAGGAATACAATCATGCCACACAATCCCAAGAGCCGGGCATTTTTCGATGTCCAGTACCATCTATATAGCCTTTAAAGTGATCCACAAAACCTGGAGGATTTTTTCAAGGAACATGAATGTGTGTTTTGGTTTGATCCCTGCTAATACACAATGCATGACATGTCATTAAAAACAAATGATAAGAATCAAATTTGCTTTCTTATCATTTCAAAAAGGACAGTCACAGGTTTTGTTGTTTTGTTATGAATTTCAATCTATATTATAGTCAAAATTACTCATGTGTGCTTTTCAATCAATTAACTTACAGTCCACAGTAATATATACAGCACCAGAAATGTTTAAAGGGGAAGAAGAAACACCAGCAGTTGATGTTTATGCCTTAGGTATAACTATGTGGCAGATAGAGCAACGTGAAATACCATATAGTATGTATCACACTGCTGAAGAATTAATACTACAGGTTTGTGCATCACCTACAGCTGAGAATTGTTACAATTTTGTTACATTAAATGAGTTATTAAGTTAGTGGTATCTTTCAGGTAAGTGCTGGCCTGAGACCAAAGCTGAGCAGTACCAATGACACCTACACTGCCTTATACAGAGAATGTTGGAAGGATGATCCTTTGTGTAGACCTAACATGCTGCTGATTACTCACAAATTATCTGAAATGGCTGATGAACACCTTAAGTCTCAGAGAAAATACTATGATCAGAAATGCTTAGGGGAAAATTGTTTTTATTCTTCACTTAAATGATGTAAGCGTAAGTTTGTTTAAGCTTCACATTTTCTATTATATCGCATAGTTTTATTAAATGACATGCAATGAAAATAGTTCTGTATATTTAACTTTCTTATAATGGGCCACACAGGACTCTGTCACTTAACATTTTGAAAGCAAATTTTATGTCCAATCTATATCACTTGTATGCAGAATATATTAATTAAAAATAAGCAGAATCATCTCTTATTGAAGGGCATCCCTTTCAAACTTAGCCTTCACAATAAGAAAAATATAGTGCAGTGTATTTGGTGAGGATAAGATGCAACACCTTTTCTCTAACTTATTTCACTGCAAAGAGAATTTTTTCTGGAAACATTTAACTCGCCTGTCTTCAAACCTCTTCTGTTCATAAAGGGAAAATATTCAGATTAAAATAGGGATTGTCCTGGTATGAGTTGCCTTTTATCAAAATAACGGAGCAGCCAAAATTGTGGAGCATAATGCGACATAAAGTGTTGTGTTTAATTGCTTAAGTTGTACTCAAGAATAAATTCGATGCATTTGGTGGTTCACTAGTTAGGACTTACTACTGTACTACATTGCCTGAACAGCAGATGGAAAAAAGGATACTGTCTAGTCATAACTGCTTCAGAACACAGTTTTTTTTCCATATACAGCCATGAAGTTTGCATTATAGAAATTACCAATAATGGATAATGTACTGTATTACACTAACTACAATCAAACTATGCAGATCAAATGTACAACATTACTGGGAAGAAATTAAACTTTAAAGATTACGTACAGGAAGTAACTCATATAAATAAATTTAGCTTAAGCATAATGGACTCGTAGGGCTAATGAAGAATTCCACAGTACAGTAACCAAAACACTGTCAGCGCAGTTCTGGCATTCCACAAAGCTGTCGATGCCATGTCTGCAGTATTTATAGTGCAACCGATGAGTAAAAAATGTTCTAATAAATCGTAGCTCTCGTAACTTAGCCGAGTAATTCCACTATTCTGTCTTTGAAATGCAATACCTGTTTTCGCTATTATTTCTATTGTGGCAAGTTGTATTAACTACATAGCGACAAATTGACTGTACTAGTATTTTCCCTATTCCCAATTACTCATGTCGTAATACATACTACATTCTTCGGCAGACAGTTTTGAGTAAGAAAATAGTTGTCCCAATAATATGGTACAAATGCGCATGACACAAACGGCGGCAAATTAATGCAGGCAAGAGTTACAGTCGTGAAGCGCAAAAGATGTAAGATCGGTCGATTATCAAGTCAATCTTATCTATCAACCCGTTTCGGCGTTTTCGATTAATAACGGATTTGTTGTCAACAACGCCGACATGTTTCAAATCCCAACACATACGTCTCACTTCGAACCAATGGAAACGCGTCAAAACTTCCAGAGCGTTGGCCAATAGAAGTGTACACCGATGCTTCAGTGTAGTATCTTTGCAGTTGAAGCTAACATGGCGGTTGTGTAGTGTGTGCGGTGGTGATTGTGGTGTGATGTTTTCATGTAAACTGCTGGTTTATGAGAGAACTGTTGAGATATTGAAGAGGAAATATAATGGATGTTGTACAGCGGTGCGCTCCGAAGGAATAATTCCGTTGTAAAGTACGTAAAATTATTGTAAATATTGTTTATCACAGACTCGTGTTTTGACAGGCACGCTGCGAGCCGTATACGGGTTGCGTTTACGCGCTTTTCGTTTCACTTTATCAGCACACTTTCACCATTATTATAATTAACGTAATTTAAGGCTGACGGAAGGTTGCGCTCTGTACTCATTTCTTGAAAAATTTCTTTTGTAACGCATCAAAACTTTGTTTTCCTTTAATTTTTTGACATGCTGTTGACAAGGTTTGTACTTAGAAACTTTCTTATGCTAAGCTACAGTAATATACACGCTGTACGAGTAACATACATATACACAGTTGGTAAATCAATGTGTTGATAAAAATGTAAACAAATGCGCGTGGAGTATGCAATGTTTTATTGTGGAAAAGCTCGGGGCTCTTATCGCCGTACTCGAATTCTATCATATCAGTGTATAGGTCTAAAATTAATACCGAAACTAAGCTTCCTATTGCCGTTGAGCGGTGGAGAGTGAAAATTAGTCATTACGATTTCTTGCGTTCAGTGCGTAGCCATCTATTGTTCCACAGCAGGTGGTGTGGGAAGTGTGTGTTTTTAGGTCTATGTCCGAAGCTTTTGGTATACTACTCGTAAGAACTTGAGTGAACATTTCTTTTATAGTAATGTAGGCTGATAGAACAATTCTCGGTGTTCACAATAATCTTGCAGCACTACTTGTACGAGTCGCATTTAAGTTGTATTCGTTATAATTTAACGTCACCTTTCAGTTTTCTAACTATCGGAATATTTTGTCGGGGACAAAATATACTCAGGGTGGAAATATCTGTGTGAATAGGTTTTCTAAGTATACATTAACGACAATGATGGAAACACGGTATACCACTATCAAACACTTTCTGATAGAAATTTGCGTCCTAGTGAGTGTATGCTGTGTGACATTAGCCCTGTTACGTGCTGGTTAATGAATGGTAATAAGCCACGAGACCTACCTAACACCATGTTATCGGCTAACAAGAAGTGCTTTCATAAACTATATTGATTAGTGTCATATCGTTAAAGTACAACAATGTTTGGCGAAAGCAGTTCTAAAACGTCGCGGTAACATGACTGACGTTTGCACACATGGTATAAGTCATTTGCCGATTATGTTCTCCACACACAGTTCATTTTTTATTTTCCCTTCCGTCGTCGAGCATAAGATAAAAGTGGAAAATGACGGGAGACTGCTAGACTCCTTTCCACGTGCCCTGAAGGAAACCATAGCAAGCAAGATTCATACAAACCGAATAAGGTAAGGTATTGCTCGACACTACGTGAACGCTCTGTGCTTGTCACATGCTGCCGTTTGATGGAAGGTTTTAATTCTTTTCGCCAATTATAAACTTATTCTTTGGCATAGTAATTTTGTACTTAACACGAATGACGATTGTGTTTTAAAACACAATACAGCAAGCTTTCGGAGGGACCATGTTCCTCTCTCTTGCCTTTGGTTCATTGTCTTCGTTCTAAGGAATTAAGCAGTCGAAACGAATGAAATACTAGTAAACGGCTGCTTGTCATTATCAGATACTGCTGGAGATATTTCTGTTTTGCACTGAACCTACACCGTCCAGTCACATGAAACAACCGTCTACGTTCGACTTCGGATTTGTAAAAAGGCGAGTTATCCTCTTCTTGCACCCAGGCCTTCAGTTCGGACGATCAAAAAGTGTATATCAAGCGTCTAACGAAAGGAATACATCCCTAGTGGGTCCTAGAGGCCCTTTCAATGCGTTTGCGTCAAATTTAGTCCTTCCCAATTTCACTTAAGTACTGTCTCATTATGCGATGTCCTTGCCTCTTAGAATATAGGGTGTGCGGTAAACTGCGCCCAGAACAGTTTGAAGAAAGGTCAACTGATCCCCTGTTGAAACTCCCCAACTTTATCGACAGGTAGAAGAGACTACGGATCATGCGTGGTGTACTAATAAAGATAACTGGAGACGCTCGAACATCCACTATAAATGCCAAAATTTTTGCATCAGAAGTGATTTATTTTCTGTATGACGCAATCACATTTTTTTACTCGTGATCAGATCTTAGAACCAATGCAAATTTAAAAACCATATTACAAATATAGGATATGGAAATCGTATCTCCCCTTCTTGACAAAGCAGACTTTAAAATAAACAAAAATCGCCATGCGAATAGATCAGTACATGCCACGTGTAATGTACGGCGGATACGTTGTCATTCTGCATAAAATGACAGCACGACCGTATGTTAGTGATACAAGCTGTGCATAGCTTCCCAGCGCGCTAGATGTGCTCTCAATATGAGTTCAAAACACGAAAACAATTTTCCTTATAATTTTGTGTGTCATTGCCAGTATCTCTCAACCATGTTTAATTGTTTAAATATGTCAGTGCTGTGCACTAATTTGTGGTTCTTAATTGAGATGGCGAGGGATTCATAAAATCTTCTTGAGTTTTGAACATGGTTTTTTGTAACTGGACCCATCCCAGCGTTGCACTGTACTAAATAGTATGGAGTGTGTGGCTGCTGGTTGCCTCACGGCAGTGTGTTAACGTAAACAATGCATATGATTATTTTTATTAGGAAAGAGAACGCATCATAAAAGAAGGGAAAGTATGATTTTAAATGTTAAAACGACTGGAACCACTGCGATGTGGGTGTGTAGAACGTTATCTCGACCATTGGTAGCGCACTCTTCTTCAGACAACAGGATGGTCACTTGCATGGCAGCTTCGACACGGCTCGAACAAAGCGGTACAGTACCCCGCTGCCTATACCAAGTAGTGATCGTTCAAGCTGTCATCTACAGGGGTGACAAGGACCTTCAGAGTGCATATAGACTGAGAGAGAGTTTCAATCTACGGCAGGTCATTTCGTAATGAACATTTCTTTTGATGCCATAGCAGTTGATAATAGGCGATAATAAACTTCGTGCAATGCTTGAAAAGTTCCAATTTTGCCACTAGCTATTTGTGCGGGGTTGTAGCCGTCCTGAGTCTCCAGTAGGTCTGCCTCTTAAGTTATAATAACACTTCTTCAATTTTTAATGTTGCACGTCCATCGCACTATAGCGCCTTCTAACAATTTTTGGAATGCGAAAGCGTAACTTCTCCCAAGTGCTATTTTAGCATGATGGAATGGTTTACCGTATATCGAAACATTAGACCACAAACTACCATTCCGAGGAGGGCCAGGGCTGCTGGCCAATAATTATACCTTTTCCTGCGCCCCCCGTGACTTCCGAGGAGCGCACGACATGTGCCATAACCCTATTTCCCAGAAACTTCGCTCAGTGCAAGTGCGTCAGAATTAGCGAACACGTCTCTCGGCTTATCCCTAGATAATCGTTTCTGAGAAGACGACGGACAGAGTGTTTGAGGCAGTTTACGTGCGTTTTAGCGAGCGCATAGTTCAACCCAAGCGTCGCTGCTTCAGCGTTTTGCGTCTCGTGTTCGAAACCTGATTTTTATTTTTGTTTATCTACCCATGTCCATAGAAAATGACTACACGAATGTCTTTCTGTGCATACTGAAATAACGTTATCCTTATTCGTCTTCTAATTGTATGTCTGATGAATGATTAAATGAAAAAATATTTGAAATTTTTTTCGGTGAAATTCCTGTAGCGTGTCTTGATTTAAAACCAGTTCCAAGCTCCACTTTTTTATAAAGTGCCACGAAATTATTGCCAAATCGTGAAATCTTCAGCAATGTTAATGACGCTTATTTCCCGAATGAAATTTATACAAAGAAATACTACCTTCGAGCAATGCTCGTGGTGTTCGGAATTTGTGTGTTCCAGATGTTTCTACGATCAATGTGATCCAAGGGAGCGCACGAAATCTTCCTGTAGACACACAAGAATAAAGTAAAAGAATGAATATAAGAATTGATATGAGAGTGAAACATAACAGGAGAATCTGAAAAAGATTGTAACCCCAGAAAACCCCATATATACATGTATTATGTAATGAATGTGACGCTTATTGTGAAACCCAGTTGTAATTTTGCAATTAATATAATGCCCTAGCATCACCTAACTTGATACGAAACATTCGTGTAGTAATTTTCTGTGGCTGTCGGTAGGTAAAGGAATAAAATCAAACAATACTCGGGTTTCGAGCACGGGGGCGCAAAACTGAGAGGCTGTGACGCTAACAACTGTGCCACGATTCCAGCTGATATTATAGCTCGCTAAAAGGCATCTAATGCGCGTCGAAACCTTTTCTCAGAAGCAATCGAGTATCCACGGGTAAGACGAGACTCGTGTTCGCTTATTTCGACTGTTCTTCCAGTGAGCCAGCTTTCTGGGAAATCGGGTGTGTTCTCCTCGTTAGTGGATGGGTAGTTTTCAGGAATTTAGGGCGCAAATTTCACTGGGCGAAATTTTCAGGTATCCGAATCAACACTCTTCTGAAGCCCCACAGTTCAAAAGCTAATCTTCTTCATGTCTGAACTGCTTGTCACCTTTTTTTTTTTTCTGCACAAGACTACACTACAGACAACTACCTTCAGAAAATACTTGCAAACAGCGAAATTTGTCTTCATTTCTGCGTCTCAAAAATAGGCCGTTATGCCATTTGACTTCAAATCCAACATCCGGAATATGTTTCACTCCGTTGTGAGAGCCCCCAGGCTGCTGTTGATTGATCGAGCAGAAGCTTTTTGCTGGTTGTCTCATACTGTCGTTGAGAGAGTGCAGAAAAACATTATGCCACTGGGTAATACGATTGTGCTATCTTCAGAAATTGGGAAACCCTACGCTACCCTCGTTGTGTTGAGATATGTACATATGCGTCTGGCGTATTCAAGAAGCGGTTGCAAGGTCATTCATATCATTGGCATTGAGATACTTAGAAATATGTCACCAACATTCTTCCGTAGGTGCGCGGGGGGGGGGGGGGGGGGGTCTGTTGTTAGTAAGACAAGTTCATGTGGTGCAGGATCATATTTCGAACAATTGTTGGTTATTCGTGTGCTAAGTGCTCCCGTGTACGAAGTACGAATAATAATAAAAGTGACGTGTGGAGAAAACATTGGCATTTCAGGAGCTTCTAACAGCTATCACTGAAGAGTTACCTTTAAGTGATGATGAAACATTGTTTATTTGTTTCATCAAAAAGGAATCACTTTCCCGGTGTTTCACAAGTACGGTTTTTGTTCTCACCTGAGGATGGTGCAAGAGTCGGGAACAGGTTCATTACAAATAGTTGCAGAATAACAAAGTGTTTCAATTTTTATTATGTAATTGTCATGTTCTGTGAAGCACCGACGGAGAATTTAGTTAAATTTACAGTTTTGACAATGTCTTGATATTCCTACGGGAAAAAAAAACTAGTATTGATGATTCTACGTGTTTCTAAAAGAAACATAAGTCAAAAGGTGGCAGAAATGAAAAATCATTTATGCACTGAATATTGACAGTGCGGAGATTATTTTATAACTGTGCCCAGGAATAAATGAGATTTTCAGGAAACGATTGCAACCAGTAGCCTTTGTGGCGGTCCAATTTTTATTTTACCATTACACGTTTCAAGTCGTTTAGGGACTCATCACCAAATGGTACACATTCATTTCTTGATTGTTTATGGCATTATGGAGATCGTTTGTGTAGTTTCTCGCATCTTGGCGTTTAATCCTGGTGCACATATTGGTGCCACACAAATCTTGCCACAGGTAACAACTCCAACGTACTTTACGTGAGACTTATTAAATAATAAAAAGACTGCTTTAAAGCTGAAAATTTTCACCAACAGGTGACAGTATAAAAGTTTCGAAGCAGCTGCACGCTTTTTTGCATACTGTGTGTGAGACGGCGAACATTGACCAGACAAAAGCAGTAAATGCCTTTTGTAACAAATACTGAAGCTCAGCGTTGTCAAACTGGCACACGCTAATTTTACGAGTGTAGCTCATAGTGAAATTGTACGGACGGAAATTTGAATGTGGCGCCATGTATTCCCGTCGCTCTGTTCTCGTGTTAAAAGTGGAAACGCACCAGTGTCTTGTTACCCAGTGAAATCACACACACACAGTGCGCGCTGCTTGGAGAAGCTTGTTTCGATCGATAAATACAAAACATTTCGTGAAGTAGTGCATAAGCCCGACATAACGAACAGCATTGTCTGCGCAAGAGGAATTATATGCGCATGAAATTCTAAAAGTGATAGTTCATCCCATTGACTGCGTAGTGGTTTAGGATCAGTCACCCTGTTTAGCAGCAAAATCAACTATCAACTGTTCAGCAAATTCTTAACACCAAAGCTTACAAACTCTTCAGGTTGACAAATGTAAATATGTACGCTTAACGTGACAATACTATGTAGTAGGCAATGACAATACTATGAGTCTTAACGTGACTGAAATACATGGCAGTAAAAATTAGTGGAGATATTTATTGAAGCTATCAAATAGATTCATCTGTAGGTAGAGCTAATGGAATGTTTAGATTCTTTGCCATGAACCGTGAAGCTGCAGTTATTTTTGCGCAAGATATTACTTAAAAAATAGTTTTGGGGCGTGTACTTAAAGCATTGCTTGAATATGGAGCAGTTAATCAGATCTGTTTACTACGTCATGTGCGTTGAGTCAACTGAAACACGGAAAAGTGACTTCTCCCCACACATGTCACGATTGTAGCACAATAGCATTGCGCAAGTGGCAGTATCTTTGTTATTAAGCTGTCTTTTTATTTACTACGTAGTACATAGGTAGGTCGTGATTCCAGACTTCCTCGGTGAATTTCACTAACGAATTACTCGTCTATAAATATCGATCCATTTACTCGCCTGATAGATAACTCATAAGTAGAGACTGTTGTTACCGAGTACCTTTTCCAGTTAGACTTACAGCAACAATTATTTTTGTAACTGTCAGCGACGAGCTGTTCAGATTTTAGCAACAGCGCGCGTATGTACGTTCTTTTGAATGGGATAAAATCACGTTAGTCGTAAAATGAAAGAAAACAGTATTCACTCTAATATTGCTTTATTGTGGCCAGAGAAATCTATTTGTCAATTCAGTTATCAGAAACTGTATGAAAAGCTTTTAAGGGTGTCACAGGGTAGGTTGTGCTGAGAAATAATTAAGAAAAAAATTCGATGCGGTGCGCCGTTTTCGAGTTAATTAGCATTGAAGTTGGCCAATCAGGCCGTTGCGCGCGCAGATTCGAGTGCCCCACCAGATACAGTTAGTTGTTCTCGTAGGTAGATTAGAGCGCACGATACTGCTTAGCCTGTGGCTCGAGTTCGATCCCTTACTACTGCCCCAGATCCAATTTTTGTACTGCTCTCTTTCTCGGTTTTAGGAAACAACATGTTTGACAACACCGTCCCTGGCAGGCCGCGTGAATTTGCGCGCTCAACCGTCTGATTGGGTAACTTAAATGCTAATTAACTCGAAAACGGCGCATCGTATCGATTTTTTTCTTAACTATTTTTCAGCACAACCTACCCTGCAATAGCCCGCCCGGCTACCCGTGCGGTCTAACGCACTGCTTCCCGAACGGGAGGCGCGCCTGTCCCCGGCACAAATCCGCCCTGCGAATTAGTGTCGAGGTCCAGTGTGTCGTCCAGCCTGTGGATGGTTTTTAAAGCGGTTTTCCACCTACCCTCAGTTACGATGCGTCGGCGATTGCTGCGCAAACGCAGTTTCCACGTACACATACACCATAATTATTCTACCACGCAAACATTTGGAGCTACACTCGTCTGGTATTTGACGTTCCCGGGGGGAGTGTCCACTGGGGGCCGAACCGCACAATAACCCTGGGTTCGGTGTAGGGCGGCGGTGGGGTGGGTGAACTGCTGTGGCCTGTTGTGGGGGGTTGTCAATCACTGAGGGGGGCTACGGCGGGCCGAAGTCTCTCTGCTGTTTCTAAGTCCCTGATCTAATGACATACATACTTATATACATACATACCCTGCAATACCCTTACAAGCTTTTTTTCATACGCTCCGATTAAATCCTGAAGATAAAGAACCATTAAACTTTCACTAAATCCGTACGATCTTTAGGAATAGTATGCACCACTCGCAACACGATGTTATCCAGTGGTCGTACAAACATTTTCGAATCACACGTAACTATAACGAATGTTAGCGAGACAGTAAAGGAAAGGAACTGCGTCTACGTGAGGTCTCCGTTACCGCGTCCAAAATTTGTGTAGGGCAATTGACGGGCTTTATGACCCAACATTTCGCTTTCACGCACAGCTGCAGCGACTTTTCCGAGTTGTATGAAAGAGCGCGCGCGCAGTGCGTTTGCCAGACTGTAGTCCGCTGAAGAAAAGGCACCGCTTTTTCTCGCTTATTTCCATCCATTCCGGTAGGAGTAGCGAGAGGTTGGGGCTATATTTTTCATCGTAATGTGTTTACGCCTGTGACGAGTGGGTGGAGGGGCGGGGGGGGGGGGGGGTCGCCTCGGTTGCGTCAAGCACGGAATGAACGCGAGCCTCGACGGACACCGACGCACTGTGTGTTCACTCTGCCCCACGCCTTCGGCCGAGTTATCGATATCGTCTCAGAATTTTGTTTCTGGCTAGCTGGCAGCACTGTCGTGCTTCCACTGGATCGCAGATGTTTTTGTCATTCATGAATGACTTGGCTACAACTTTGACTAGCCTTTACTTTTTATCGTGAAACTGACTCTCGCGTGTCACCAATGTTTGAGTTCATAATGTCTTTTTAACACCAGTCCCAGTAGACACACGTTACTGCTTGGATGGCATACCAACAAACTGATCGCAGATTTGTTTACATTTTGAGCATTCTTAAGGCTTGTTCAATTGAGGAATTGCTATTTTACGTATAAACTACATATGGTTGCGTGTACTCAAATGAGTCCAAACATTATGAACAAATGCTTAACAGCATGTTAGTACACCTTCGGGAAGCAGTTCGAGGTGTGTGAGAAAAGTAATGACACTGACAATACTGCGAGGGATCCGGCAACGCTGTGGTGTTCTACTATTGTAGATCGGTGTGTTCTTCCCTTCCACATGCTCCATCCGAGTTTGAGCTCCGTACAGCGATCACGTGATTTTTGAGAGCGGCCTCAGCAAAGTTGTGTTTTTGCTGCGTGTTGCGAAAATGGAACAGCGGAATTTAACGCAATACTTTATGGCATAATGCTGCTCTAAATTTCGGGAATCCGCGAGTGTGAATAGTTGAAACAGGACTGTTAGGGAACATTCCTTTATCAACATCACAAATTATTCGCTGGCCCAAATAATTTTTGGAAGAACGAGAACAGGTCGAAGATAAGGCTCGCTTAGGGTGACCTTCAGACGAAAATGTCGAACGTGTGCGTGCTCTTGTGAGGTAGTTCCTCCTACGAAGATATCCTTGAAACTCTCAGGAATAGGGTGAAATGAGTGACATTGGACATGTCAGTCAAGTGGATTCTGCATCATGACAACGCCCCATGTCACACGTGCACTTCCATCACGGAATTTTTGACCTCGGAAGCCATTCCCGTTTTTCCATAGGCTCCCTATTCACCTGATTTGAGTGCTTCTGACTTTTCTCTTTTCTAGAAATTGAGAAATGTCTTAAAAGCACATAATTTTGGGAGTCTGCAGAACGTTCAAAAGAATTTGACCGCCATCTTAAAAGCTGTATCAGTTGAAACATTTCAGCGCTTCTATCAAGACTGGGAACGACTCCGCCGCTGTATGGATGCCGATAGGAACTACTTTGAACGGGACAATATGTTGTTCGAAAAAAAGATAAAAAATAAGTCATTACTTCTCTCACACCTCGTACTGCTCTGCGTGGCATGGATTCGTCCTTGATATGTTCCCGGAGGTATGTAGCACCATATATCTACCCACAGGCCACGTAATTCCTGTACAGTTACGGGCCGGTGATTTGTAGGCGCGGAGGTGGCGCCCCGATTGGGTTGTATCGGATTCGAAGATTTTATAACGAAGACAACGTAAGCTCATGACCACGCTCTTAAAACCACTGTTATACTAAAATGGTCATGTCACACGGACAGTTACCCTGCTGGAAAATACCATCACCGTCGAAAACACGAAACCTGAAGGGATGCAGGTAGTCCGCAATAATGTTCACGTAGTACACAGTCGTTAAGGTGCCTTAGATTACTACCAAAGGTCACATGGAAGCTCAGTTGAATCCCTCCTAGTATAATACTGCCCCCCCCCCTCCTCTCCCTCCTCCCACGCACCTACCCACCGGCTTGCGTTTGTAGCGCCGTGTGTGTTTCGAGCAGCCGATCGCATCGACCTCTTGCAACAATAAGCGTGATTCATGTCGTCATGAAAAAAAGTTCCATTGATCCATGGTCTAATCTCGATGATTCTGTGCCTGCTGCAGTCATAATTGCATAGAGAGGAATGTCCATGCAGTGAACACTGAGATGCGCAGAACAGGGTTTTTGACTTGGTAAGGCAGAAAAAGTGCTGGTAAGCGCTCTGAAGACGTTGAATGTTATTAATGAAGACAACAGTTTTGCCTTCCACGGTACAAAGCATACTTACTGTGCATGTATATGTTGTCTTCGGTTGCTGCACGGTATAACTTAATACTGATAGTTTTCTATGGTGAATGGTATGAGTAAGTCCAGCGCAAAAGAAATTAATATGACATTGTGGAGTGTCTTCCACTGAAAAATAATAATAATAATAATAATAATAATAATAATAATAGTCTCTAGAGTCCGACACTTGGGAGACGCCGCTAATGATGTGTAATTGTGTTCCAGTGAATAGTATGTCTGGCGCTTTTATTTCTGATCTCTCAACACTTTCCCCACGTGTGCGCAACGCAGCGGCGTAATCATACTCTTGATGACATACGCACCAATGACAGTGTATGTGTAGTTTTTCGGGGCGCCATGTACCACATAACACCATCCATTCTGCTGATCTACGAAGTAAAAGTAAACATTCGGTTCGGCAGCGGAGTATTTATACAAGGGCAAGATGTCAGATTCTCGGCCTCACACAAAGATAGTGTTGGGGTCCATGAATTTCGTCTTTGTTATGTTGATACATATTGTACAATGGTCAGTGCAGTACAGTGTCTACTTGGACTGCAGACAAGTTTATTTATGAGGCTTTTTTTTTTAATGTAGTCGTTCACATGGATAAACTGGAATAAGGTGATGTCATAGTCTGAGTGCAGACGTGGCTGTACGTCTCATGAAAGTGACAAGTGCGGTACATCCCAAAAATGGCAGCTACTGGTGGAAATAAGTCACTAGGCTTGGATCCACAGGCCTATAAATCTCTTGGAAGAAGACATTTTCCTGTGTGAGACTGGTTTTTATTTGAAGTGGACATCTTTCGTTTTTTATTATTTTTTTTACGATTAGCTGATTTCGGCCCTTGAACATAACAAAATGTAAAAGCAGAGTCGTATAATATGAGAAATAAAGTAAAAAAATACAGTAAATGTAAAACTACGCGTTTCAGTTACTTAAATATCAGAATTGTTATGTGTACAGCGCGTCTTTTTGCACAAAGCAATGTGAATATGCACTTTCCACATTGCACGGAAGTGTATGGGTTTAACCTAATGTGGTACGCCTAATGCCTTCTATGATAGCCGACCGCTGTGGCCGAGCGGTTCTAGGCGCTTCCGTCCGGAACCGCGCGACTGCTACGGTCGCAGGTTCGAATCCTGCCTCGGACATGGATGTGTGTGATCTCCTTAGGTTAGTTAGGTTTACTTAGTTATAAGTCTAGGGGACTGATGACCTCAGATGTTAAGTCCCATAGTGCTTAGAGCCATTTGAACCTTCTATGATAAAGAACGCAGTTAATGGCCAATGTAGCACATTTGGTGAGATTATGAATGATACTACAGAAACAGTACTGTAGTAAATTACTCGATATGCGGTAATCTTTATTCGCTCAAGGACCTTTTTTTTTAAAAAAAAAAAAAAAACACTACAAAGTTGACATCCCAGAGAAAAAGATTGGTCCGAACTTCTCGCAATTTCTTGCGTGTTTCGGATGATTGTTCGGGGCTAAAAAATTTATGAGACCAGCTGTTCACCGGTTGCTGCCGTTTCGCGGGCGTGGCTTCACAACTAAGTTATTGTGAAGTTGCGCTCTATTCTAATATCCCTATCCTGATAGGGCCTTATTATCAGATCTTTTTCTGCCCATTCATACGGATTTGAAGTCTATAAATTGTGATTCACATATGACGACCCCGAGAAAAACCGTAAGTCCAAGTACTTCAATTGGTTCAGTACTGTACAGGATATGCTATATTAGGCGGCTGCTTCAGAATCTGGAGTCGAAAGGGAAAATACCTGTTCTCCATCACGAAATTGCGAGGGCAATTCAGCTGTATGGGGCATTGTTGGTGGCCCTGATGTGTTTTCTGTTCTTTCTGAAGGCATGCTTCAAGCAAGTGAAAATGAAAACGTTCTCCAACTTGTTTGGTTTTTATATTAGCTGAAAGACATAGATGCTCGCTGTGCCACAAAACGTGAAAACCGTGTGTATTACTGCGTCGGATAATCAGAATGCTTGGCACGTGGCGCAGTTCTTCCGCCTGGAGTGACGGGGGAATTTGTTGTGCGCGGAATATACTGCACCCCCCTGTCGCGGTAATTTCCTGCTTGGAATGAACCTAATTTGTAGGCATTTAGAACCCGGGGCTATGACTGTCCATCCTCTCGCCACAGGTTACATCCAGCTGCCTTAAAGTCAGCCAGGCAAACCTAAGTTGTAACGCTAACGGACTGAAAATGAGATGGCGTTGTCTCTCGGCCAGTTGGTATTTCGTTTGTTTCAGAATCTGGCGGACAACAAAGAATCCGAATGCCGTTAGGAACGCCTTTTTCCCCATAAATGCCTTTGGGAGAACTGCTGGCCTGCCAGACATCACGAGCGTTATTATGGTTATTTAGTTTTTTTATATCCTTCCTATTTCTGCACCAATCTGTAACAAATAATGAAACCCCAAGTGTTCAAGAAACACAACATCGCGCTTGCCCGTCTTTTCGCTACACTCAGTGGTAGACGATTTTGTCTAAGTGAAGTAAGTCCCCTATAGTCTGAAATTTTATCAGGCGGGAAAGAGTAGCTCCAGCTTTTAAAGTAAAATTCGTATGGTATGAATAGCTGGGAGTGTCGTCGTCGTCGTCGTCCCCCCCCCCCCCCCCCCCTTCGGCAGATCAGGTGCAGCGCCTAATTGGAAAGGTTTTTCGTCTCATTCGTGCCCGCAAGCACCTTTCCGTCGCAGCGTGTGTACGTGTGCGTGTGCGCGCGCGCTTTAGAGATACCCAGTCCCCGCGCATAGTCTATTCCTCTCGAATAACACCATACTTTTGAACTATGAGCTCATAAGATTCTCTTCATCTCAGTGCACGAACAGTTATAGCGTTCAATATTGTTGCAGTATTTGCCCTCTTTTCCTTAGTTATACCATTATCTGCTGGTACTATTTGATCTGTTTCGGTAGGTGTCATAATACTGAAACTCTTGGGCCATTTTTACCAGTCTTCTTCTCCCGACGCATTTGATACGGACGATATCATACGAGGCGGAGCTCTGCTTCGGATACGTTACGGGTTCGAAAAGAAATCTGCTGTCTCATTTTCAAAGGAACCATGTCGAAGTTTCCTTTAATCGATGTAGGAAAGTCATAAGTCTAGATTCTCGGATGGGAGACAAGAACTGCTATCGCCTCCGAATGCGAATCCTAACCCTTAACCACTGCGCTCAGTTGATAGTCACAGCGTTTCCAGTTGTATCTTGTCTGACGAGATATTGGCTGACTCGATGAGACCAATACTTTTCTTCTGTGATTTAGTAACTATACGTATTCTAATCAATTATTTGGTCGAGAAACTTAATACAATGGTCTAGCGGGCACAACCCAATACAGTGGAAAATACTTACTCTAGAGAAGCCAGTCTCACTGTACCTCAGCAGTAGCACGATACTGGATATACCTGAACATGTTTAACAGACTTCATTTGGAGTGCGTCTTGCGTCAGGCTAAACCCTCAACAGAATTCGGCGCATGGCTTCCAACACAATCGTGTCTGAACTCATACTCCGCTAACTGCCATTTTCTCGCTTAGTGAAGTTATTAAATAATTCACCAAGACTAAATTGCTGCACCCTAGAGAACCAGTGAATCAGCCCTTAAGCGGTGAGCTACCTGGTTTTTGTTGCCGTAGAAATATCGCGGCCGTTTTGAGGGGGGCGGCGGGCGGAGGGTTGGAAGAAACTACGTTAAGTGCATTGGTGATACGCCCCAAACTTTTAGTAGCGTGACTGTTAGTCAATAGCACCAATGCGTTAGTTGCTAGTAAACCATCTAGTTGAATACATTACACAGGGTTAGTTCTCCTGCAGTCAGTATTAATGGTATGACATGTCGCACAAACAAGACCATACACATCGCACTTGAAATGTAACTTGCCCCGCCCATCTTCTTTTCCGTCCTTGGCAGCTTGTGCGGCTAGCTCTCGTAGATGCTGCAGACAACGAGTGGTCAGGAAAATTGTAACGAAATGCACGCTCAGCTTAGGTATCGATATGTCTTCAAAAATATATAAAAGTAAGTAAATGTTTCAGATAATTATATCAGTCAGTTTGTGTCTTCGTACGTGAAGTAAATAACCTATAAATTACAAAACGTGTCTCCGTCTGGATTATAATGATAAAGTTGAATGGAATTGTTGGCTGGAAGACGCTGAGCAATAGGTTCATCATACGCTTAATTGGAGAAATACTATTTTTTCGCGCATAGCGGCATCTTAACTTCGGAAAAGTGTGTGCTGTTCACTTCAGGTGACAATTTGTGTGTGCTTGCTTCCTTGATGATGACGATGCGACAGAGAAGCGAGCGGGTAAAATCTGATGCCGGCACATAGGCTGTTCCTAATGAACAACAGTGTTAAATACCCTCACCCCGTGAGATACTGCAGGGAGGTTTATAATTTAATCTAGGAAATTGGCGCAAAGTCAGGTGATACTGAGCAGCCCTTTCATTGCTAGACAAATACTGGGATCGGAAATTTCTCACACTTAAAGGATTCGAAGCTGCTTCCTCATAGTTTACAGCCACCGCACAAGCTGATGTTAGCTGCCACAATGCAGAATTTCGTCCTCCGCCTGTGGCTGTTCACAGAAGGCAAACATTATTTCTAGCTTTTGGCAAGCAACGTTGTAGCGAAGCCTAGGAATACACAATTTGTAGTTGTTTCAGAAGTCTTTTCGCAGGTAGCAGAAGTCATCAGATTTGAATATAATGGAAACGTAACCGTCGCTCCCATTTCACTGCTTCGTGTTAGGAAACAGGCACAGATGCGCGCAAATTAAATTGTGGAGAAAGAACGGAATGGAGAACGCGTAGAGGGTTTTGTTTTCTCTCGATGGCGTCGGCATTAATTTACATGTATAACAGGACAAATTAATGAAGCATTTCAGTTCGGACAGTCGCGCAATTACACGCGCCGGTTTAAATAATTGCTTGTAAGAGTATTTGTCGAGGGATGTTTGTTCGTGTATTCATACCTCTGCCGAGAATGCGAAGCACGGGATTTATGTGTGACACGCATTCTAATGCTGTGAAACCGAGAGCGTTTCTACGAAAATGCCTTTCTTTATTATGGAAACTTTTTAAATTAAATTCCCGAAACTTTTTTTCGCGCATACAGGGTGTTACAAAAAGGTACTGCCAAACTTTCAGGAAACATTCCTCACACACAAATAAAGAAAAGATGTTATGTGGACATGTGTCCGGAAACGCCTAATTTCCATGTTAGAGTTCATTTTAGTTTCGTCAGTATGTACTGTACTTCCTCGATTCACCGCCAGTTGATCCAATTGAAGGAAGGTAATGTTGACTTCGGTGCTTGTGTTGACATGCGACTCATTGCTCTACAGTACTAGCATCAAGCACATCAGTACGTAGCATCAACAGGTTAGTGTTCATTACGAACGTGGTTTTGCAGTCAGTGCAATGTTTACAAATGCGGAATTGGCAGATGCCCATTTGATGTTTGGATTAGCACGAGGCAATAGCCGTGGCGCGGTACGTTTGTATCGAGACAGATTTCCAGAGCGAAGGTGTCCCGACAGGAAGACGTTCGAAGCAATTGATCGGCGTCTTAGGGGGCACGAACATTCCAGCCTATGACTCGCGACTGGGGAAGACCTAGAACGACGAGGACACCTGCAATGGACGAGGCAATTCTTCGTGCAGTTGACGATAACGCTAATGTCAGCGTCAGAGAAGTTGCTGCTGTACAAGGTAACGTTGACCACGTCACTGTATGGAGAGTGCTACGGGAGAACCAGTTGTTTCCGTACCATGTACAGGGTGTGCAGGCATTATCAACTGCTGATTGGCCTCCACGGGTACACTTCTGCGAATAGTTCATCCAACAATGTGTCAATTCTCATTTCAGTGCAAATGTTCTCTTTACGGATGAGGCTTCATTCCAACGTGATCAAATTGTAAATTTTCACAATCAACATGTGTGGGCTGACGAGAATCCGCACATAATTGTACGATGGAGCTCCTGCACGTTTCAATCGAAGTGTTCGTACGTTTCTCAACAACAGATACGGTGACCGATGGATTGGTAGAGGCGGACCACTTCCATGGCCTCCACGCTCTGCTGACCTCAACCCTCTTGACTTTCATATATGGGGGCATTTGAAAGCTCTTGTCTACGCAACCCCGGTACCAAATGTAGAGACTCTTCGTGCTCGTATTGTGAACGGCTGTGATACTATACGCCATTCTCCAGGGCTGCATCAGCGCATCGGGGATTCCATGCGACGGAGGGTGGATGCATGTATCCTCGCTAACGGAGGACATTTTGAACATTTCCTGTAACAACGTGTTTGAAGTCACGCTGGTACATTCTGTTGCTGTGTGTTTCCATTCCATGATTAATGTGATTTGAAGAGAAGTAATAAAATGAGCTCTAACATGGAAAGTAAGCGTTTCCGGACACATGTCTACATAACATGTTTTCTTTCTTTGTGTGTGAGGAATGTTTCCTGAAAGTTTGGCCGTACCTTTTTGTAACACCCTGTATATCTGACGAGTGACAGAAATTCGGCTTAGAAATGTGATAGCGCAAGTACAATGAATAGAAGCCGAACTTTCGGGCTTCATTTGCGTTCGTGCAGTTGCCGGAAATGGCGGCCGAAGACTCCCAATATTACGAGTCATCTCGTTCTACTAACTGTCTTGGCGAAGAGGACTGAGGAGCGTTCAGAGTTTCACGACAACCTCTTGCCCTTGGGGTGGGAAACTGTTCCTAAAAGGCGGAGGTATCAGCAACGATCAGTGACATGGTACTGTTGAAGGCAATGGAAACCCTGCATTATAAAAACACATAATGTGTATCCACAGGACATGTGGTCTGTAATTGAAAAATGTCTCTTCAATGGTAATTGATTCCGGATCAGTTCCCCATTCTGATCTCGGGAGGGGAGACTGCCATGGGAGAGATAACCATGAGAAAAGATTTAATAACGAACGAAACGGTAACATGATACGTGCCGGAGCTTGGATTGTTATGTGCAGCCAGAAGCAGACACACAGATCACAATTTAGAAATTGTGAAGATTAGACTGAAGCCTAAGTGACTCACGTGAGAGCGTTAATGTGTAAGGAATTTGGGTACTGAAGCTATGACAAACGATGAGATTCGATTGATGCCCTAAGTATAAAGGTATTGCGATAGTGAATACCACAGTAGGCAGTTCATTTGAAGAGCAATGGACGTCTCTAAAAATGCCAGTCACACAAGATGAAAAGACAAAGATAGCTGCAGCGAAGGTAACTGCGAAGAGACCCTGGGTAACAGAGAACTGCGAAGAAATCTTGAGTAACTGAAAAAATACTTCAACTCGTAGATGAAAGAAGATACAAAAAATGAAAGAAGTAGGTCAGGGAAGCTAAGACGAAATGGTTGCAGGGAATGTGGACAAGTCGAAAAAGGACTGATTCGGCGCAAAGAAAAACCAACAGCCCTCGGTGATATTAAAAGCAAGAGTATGAACATTAAGAGTGCAATGGGAATTCCGCTGTTAGGGGCAGTGCAGATAGATGGAAAAAGTTCATGGAAGGCTTCTACTGTGGGGAGGACTTGGCTGATGACGTGACTGAGGAAGAAAAGGGGGTCGATACGGAAGACATAGGGGATACAGTATTAAAGTCATAGTTTAATAGAGCTTTGGAAGGCTTGCGATCAAATAAAACTGGAGATAAAATTCCTTCGGAATTTCTAAAACCAATGGGGAAAGTAACAACCAAGCGCCTATTCAACTTGGTGTCCAGAATCTATAAGATTGGCAAAATACCATCAGATTTTCGGAAAAATATCATGCACTCAGTTTCGAAGACAGCAAGAGCAGGTAAGTGCGAGAACTATTGCACAATCAGCGTAACATCTGATGCATCCAAGTTGCTGATAAAAGTGATATACAGAAGAATGGGAAAGAAAATTGTACTATTAGACGAATATCGGTTTGGCTTTAGAAAATGTAAGGCCCCAGAGAGTGAGTTCTTACGTTACGATTGACAATGAAAGCAAGACGAGTTTTCTAGACATTAATGTCTCTAGATATTTTAATACGGTTTGTCGACCTGGAAGAAGCGTTCGACAATTTTAGAAATCCTGGGAAAAATAGAAATATCTTCGTTTACATACATACTCCGCAAGTCACCGAACGGTGTGTGGCGGATGGTATCCAGTACCACTAATCATTTCCTTTCCTGTTCCACTCGCAAATAGAGTGAGGGGAAAACGACTATCTATATCCCTCCGTACGATAGTAGAATCGTTCTGTAGCCAGCTTCAGGCGCCAGTTCTGTAAATTTTCTCAATACTGTTCCTCCAGGGATCCCCGTTTGAGTTCCTAAAGCATCTCCGTAATACTTGAGTCTTGTTCGATCCTACCGGTAACAAATCTAGCAGGTCGTCTCCGAATTGCTTTCATGTCGCCATTTAATCCGACGTGGTGCGGATCCCAAACACTCGAACAGTACTCAAGATTGGGTCGCGCAAGTGTCCTTCATGCGATATCCTTTACAGATAAACTACATTTTTCTAAAATTCCCCCAATAAGCCGAAGTCGACCATTCGCCTTCTCTACTACAGTCGTTACATGGTCGTTTCATTTTACGTTGCTTTGCAACGTTACGCCTAGATATTTAATCGACGTGACTGTATGAAGCCGTACAACACAGCGTCACCAGCAAACAGCCGCAGATTGCTGCTCGCTCTGTCCACCAGATCATTTATGTATATAGGAAATAACAGCGGTCCTATCACACTTTCCTGGGACGCTCCTGACGGCGCCATTCTCTCTTAGCTCTCTTAGGATCACGCCGTCTTACTGGGTTCTGTTACTTAAGAAGCCTTCGAGCCACTCACATGTTTGGGAACTTGTTTCATATGCTCGTACCTTCGTTAACAGCCGGCAGTGGGGCACCTTGTCAAATGGTTTTCGGAAATCTAGAAATATGGACTCTACCTGTTGCCCATCATCCATAGCTCGCCGGATATCGTGTGAGAAAAGGGCAAGCTGAGTTTCGCACGGGCAATTCTTTCTGAAGTCGTGCTGATTCGCGGACAAGCTTTTCCGTCTCAAAAGAATTTATTGTGTTCGAATTCAGAATACGTTCAACATCTTTCTTTTATCCTTCTTATATACAAGATGCGCCTGCTCTTATTCTCCAGTGTCTTGCGACTTTGCGCTAGAAGCTAAGGAAGGGACCGATGCCATACAGCACTCTTTGTAAAATCGACTAGGGATTCCATCCCGACCTGGCGACTTACTTGCTTTCGATTCTTTCAGGTGTTTCTCTATGCCAGAGATGTTTATCACTATGTCCTCCATACATGAGCCTGTGCTGTTGTCAAGCAACGGCATGTTTGCACGATTCTTCTGCATGAACGATTGCTTAAATGCGAAATTTAAAACTTCGGCTTTCCGTATCTTCTACTGCGACACGAGACTCGTGAGCGTGTGACTGGATAGAAGCCTTAGACCCGCTTAGCGATTTTACATAGACCCAGAATTTTCTCGGGTTCTCGGCATGATCTTTTGCTAAGGTATGACGGTGGTAGTTGTTGCATGCGCTTACAGACACAAGAATTTCTACAAACTTTTGCGTGTCGTCATTTGAGCGTTCTCCTTTGAAACGAGGGTGCAACAATCTTTGCGACCTCAGCATTTTTCGAATTTCGTTGTTAAACCACGGTGGGTCTTTTCCGTCCTTAATCCGCTTATTTGGCCCATATTTCAGTAGAGCACGATTTACAGTCCGTTTAAACTTTACTCACGATTCCTCTACGCCCTATATACTGGAACTACATGATGTTAGTTCACTGTCTGAGTGGGGTGCTAACAACAGCTTATCAGCTCTTTCTAGCAGAAATACTCTCCCATCCTTCTTGAATGATTTATTAACTTAAGTAACTATAGTCGCTATGATGACACCATGGTCACTAATCGTGTCTCTACACTGACACTGTCGAAAAGGTCAGGCCTGTTTGTAACTACAAGGTCTGGTGTACGAGGGTTGTCCAGAAAGAAAGTTCCGATCGGTCGCGAAATGGAAACCAGTGGGAAAATCCGGTAAAGCTTTGCACAGACGTGTTGGGCAGTGTCTCTAGTATGCCTGTCGATCGTGTCGCGTCGCTCTTTTCAGTTTTGAGTGTACAGTGAGCACGTAAAGATGCGTAGGGAATAGCGTCTCCCGCCAAGTATGAGGACCTGGTTAGAGATTTCGCCTGTGTCATGCAGCCCACATAACACAACTGTCGAGCAGTTCCTTCTTAATGCCAATTCTCGGCCGCGCGCTGCAGGGGCAATGAAGACGCTCCTGCAGCGTTTCCGATGAGAAGTGTTTGATCACCTACAATATAGTCGGTATTTGGCTCCCCCTGACTCTCATCTCTGCTTACAAGAACCGCTGGCTATGAAGACAGAATTTTTCCACAGACAACAGGGCAGATAACTGGCCGAAAGCACAGGCGGCTACTTTCTATGACAAGGGTATTGGAAAGTTGATACAACACTACAACATTCTAAGTTGGAGCGGCGACTATGTAGAGAAGTAGGTGGAAGGTGTACCTAACAGTTGCAAATAAAACGTTTATGGTTTTCAGTTTGGTTTCCATTTCATGACCGATCGGAACTTACTTTCTGGACAACCCTCGTATTTCCATTGAGTATGGACTGTCTAACTATCTGCTCAAGACAAATTTTCGAAAAACTTGTTCAAAAGTATTTCACACGACTGTCTGTACCCCCCTGCAATGAATCCATAGACATCCCAGTCTGTACTCGGTAGGTTAAATTCGCCTCCAACTAATATTACGTAATCTGAGTATTTACGCGCTGCTGGCAGTAGACTTTCTTTGAATGACTTTAAAGCTGTCACAGGAAAATCAAGTGGCCGGTAAAAACATCTAACAATTAACTTGATTTCACCTGGACCTGTTATACACGCCCAGATAACTTCACTGTCACATTCGAATTCGACCTCAATAGAGACAATATTTTTGTCATGTGCAATGAACACACTCCTTCCTGTGGCGTCTAAACTCTCTTTTCGATATATGTTCCATTTATCGCTAAATATCTAGGAGCTTTCTATTTCGGGTGTCAGCCAGCTCTCGATCCCGAAAATAATTTGAGCTTGATGAAATTCCTGGGCGGCAGAAAATTAGGAAACTTTGTTACGAATACTTTGGTAATTTAATGTTAAAATTTGGACAGTCGAAGCATCATTACTCTGAACGCGGTCTGATTTCGCTATATGCTTGTCGTCTTGCGAGTGTTCACAGGAGTACGTCAAACTACCGTCTAGCTTAGAAAACACTCAAGAGCACTCCACAAGTTATTTGCTACTCGAGCAGCTGATTCCTTTGTGTAGTACACCCCTGACCTATCAAGGAGGTCCTACAATTCCCCACTCAATAACACAGTTCCAGAAACATGCAGCCAAGACCGCCACAGAGTCGACGAAGTCTTTGATTGAGTCCCTCTACTCGGCTCCAAATCAAACGATCCCTACCAACTATGGGAACGATACTAAAAATTAAGAGCTCTGCTTGCACCCCAGGATCGAGGCAAGCAGCCTCCATCACATCCGCAAGTCGTCTTTATAAACTGATGACGGCCTCTGAACCCATGCCACAGGCCTCGATGGTGCCAGCGTAAGCCTTGACTTGCAGACGGCTGCACTCTGCACGCTAGATAGCTGTTGCCAAAACCACCTCCACATCTCGGATGAGACACCTGGCATAGGCACCGAGCGCACATTGGTTTTCTTTCCGGTCTTGAACGCTATTTCGCTAAGGGGCTCCAAACCGCGCCTAACGTTGGAGCTCCTGATAACTGGTAAACTCCTGCCCCCGTTTTTCTTCTCAGACCCTGCTGAAGGAACCACCTTTCCACCCTTTGGGAAGAACAGACTAGCCCAGACGGTCAGTCTCCACACTGGCCCTCCGCGTCGAGCGACGCTAAAGCTTTACCATCTGCCACTCACCTTGATGTGAGGGCGGATCCATCTGTCGGGTACAGTAGCAGACGCTTCGGCAGCAGAGCCCGTGGGTTCCTATAGGGAAAGACGTATATTAAACAAGATTTACAAAAACTGAGAGGGAACGATAAGAATTGAAAGCCAAGAACAAAGTGCTCAGAGTAAAAAGGGTGAAAGACAGAGATGTAGTCTTTCGCCTCTTCTGTTCTGATCGAAGAAGTCATGACGAAAATGAAAGAAAAGTGCGAAAAGGTGATTAAAATTCAGTGTGAAAGGACATCAGTGATAATATTCGCCGATTATTTTGCTCTCCTCTGTGAAAGTCAATAGGAATTGCAGGATGTGTTGGATGGAGTGAACAGTGTAATGAATAGATTGAGAATAAACCAAAGACGACGAAAGTAATCAGAAGCAGAAATGAGATTAGCGGAAACCTTAATCTCCAAATTGGGGACCATGAAATAGACAGCAGTTAAGGAATTTTAGTACTGTGGGAACAAAACAACATATAACGGACGATGCAGTAACACTAAAAAGCAAGTTGGCATAGATAAAGAAAGCATTCCTAGCCAAGAAAAAGTCTGCTAATGTCGAACATAGGCCTTAATCTGATGAAAAACTTCTAAGAATGTACGTTTGAGCACAGGATTGTATGCTATTGAATCATGGACTGTGAGAAAACTGGAAAAGAAGAGAATCGAAGCGTTTGAGATGTGGTTCTAAAAAAAAAATGTTGAAAATAAAGTGTAGTGCTAAGATAAGGTTCAAATGGCTCTGAGCACTATGGGACTTAACTGCTGTGGTTATCAGTCCCCTAGAACTTAGAACTACTTAAACCTAACTAACCTAAGGACATCACACACATCCATGCCCGAGGCAGGATTCGAACCTGCGACCGTAGCGGTCGCGCGGCTCCAGACTGTAGCGCCTAGAACCGCTCGGCCACTCCGGCCGGCTAAGATAAGGAACATACGGAAAACACTAACAAGAAGAAGGTATAGGATGATAAGACATGCGTTAAGACACTAGGAGCTAACTTCCAAAGTACTAGTGGTAGTTGTAGAGAGTAAAAACTGTAGAAGAAAACAAAGATTGGAATACATAAGACAAATAATTGTGGACGTAGGATGCAAGTTGTAATCTGAGGTGAAAAAACTGGCACGGACGAGGAACTCGTGGCGGGCCGCATCAAACCTACCAGAAAACTGACGACAATAAAACGCCGGGACATTTGTTGCGTAGGGACTTTTGTCCTGGTGACGGTGACTGCCAGAGTTTTCCGCTCTTGAACATAACAAAGTACTTGCGGGGAAACTGAGCACTGTCGCACAAGGGAAGGTGCTTATGAGGTAAACGGGTGGTGCTTTTCGTGACAGTACAGCTCTTGAATATAGTGAAGACCGAATTTGTGTTAGCTAATTCGTATCATCTCGACTCAAAAGACCAGCTGTCAAGTACAAGAGAGGAGGGAAATATGATGGAGATGTTGGTCACACTATACGGAACATAGTCGTAGTCTGCCCGTCTCCAATGACCTCGATGTCGACAGGACGTTAAATCAAGTCTTCTTGCCTAAGTAATCCGTACAACATGAGACAAGTATTCAGTGGACTGTAAGGCCATAGTTCAGATCTTAAAGATCTCCGTGTTCTGAAGAACTGCTACAAGCAGTAACTCCTTGAGCCTAAAGCAATGTGAAGAGTTGTGCTCTTACTATTATAGGTTTCGAAATTTGTCGATAGTATATGGGTTACTAAATTACTTCTGTTTCGCTAAATGTGAACAGACCACAATGTTTGTAAAATAATAATGCGAAATAAATATTCAGCGTATGAATTTTTACTCTAATGTTGTTGCGAATACAGGCGTAATTTGTTGTACAATACAAGACTGTATTTAATCTAAATGCAGTAATTAGATTCCACATCTGATCTGTTGTTGCGGACAATTCTTAGACCATTCGCAGAATCATAGAGTATTTGAAAACATTTACCCTGTTGCAAATAATTGATTCCAAGCTATTCGTTCCCTTATACAGCGAAACGGAACGTATTCGCAATACTGGAGAACAATGGTTAAATTGTTAAGACATTGTTGTCCTAATCGGGAGAGGCAGGATTCCAATCCTGTCGGGTTTGTTTGATGTAGGTTTTCTTTGCTTTCTCTAAATCACTTGGCCTAGTATCCGTATAGTGAACATGAAACATCGACTCACACAGGAAAGGACTACATCACGTAGTCCGCCCCTCCTGCAATGTTCTTACCAGTGATGTGATGTGTATGCTGCTAGACGTAAAACGGCCTCCAAGCAGTCATGTAGTGCAGGAAGCAAGCATCAAAATTTCTCTGCGGTTCATCATCTTTGTGGCCTAAGTTCCCGCTCGATCCGAAACTTTTTATTGCAGGATAATGTAGCACTTTCTAAGCTTAAACAGTACGACGTTCCTGGAGGACAAAAAGTTTCTCTCAAAGAATTACGACATACCAAGGAAAAAGCACTTGAGTGTAACGCAGCTTTCTTCGTTCGTACGCGGTATCTTTGTCTTGCAGACAATAGATGTAGGTCCGCAAATAAATTTCACTTCCTACATTTCCGAAAGACATTCGACACCAACCCACATCGGCAGTTGCTAACTTGGATACAATCAAACGTAGTATCCTCGTAACTATGTGATTGGCTCGATGAATATTTGACTAAAGAACGCAGTACTTTATATTGGACACTCAGTATTCCACAATCCTCACAAACTAAAGTAACATAGGGTGTGCCCAAAGTAACGTAAAATGTACCGCTAAGGTTTTCCATGTACATAAACGATTTAACGGATAGGATCAGCAGCACTGTAACGTTGTTTTTTACGACACTGTTGCTTACAGGAAATTCTCGTATGGAATTGCAGAAAGACTTCAACAAAATCTCCGTTTGGTGTACTGAAAAGCAGCTAAGTATGGATAAGTGTAAGAGAATGTCTGATTACAATTTTAGTGGTGACTGTCTTGAACACGTCATATTGTCTCAAGTAATTTTCTTCTAACCTTCCTTTCTTTTCCTTCCGGCTCGTATATCAAATGGCGAGCTCGTCTTTTCCCTTTAGCTTAAAGCATGCTTTGAAATAGACCAGTCTGGTCCATTGATAAATCCCAAGACTCATCTTTACTTAGAGGCAGATTTAAATTGGAGCATTTCCATTATTGTTTTAAGTTCCTTGGCTTCTATATAGCGCTCATGGGTATAATGAACGTTCCCTCAACATATTCTCTTCCGGCATTTGAAGATATGGACGATAGGACGCATTTGCGTGTAACAGAAAGCCGCTGAAGAATTACAAATGGGTGCCAGGGTAAGATGTAGCAGCTGTAACTGGTTTCCAAAATGTTATATTCACCATTCATCTCGTAAACAAGAAGAATTTTTTACGCTTCTACAACTTCGGTCGTATCTTTCTTACAGGTAACTTATAACAAAATTTTAAGTTGCCTCTATAGGTGAAATGTGGTGGCGCTCGACTCGGAGGTGGCCAGATCCAATACTGCTGGCCGAAGAAATTTTTACTTCCAGTATTTGGCCGAACAGCGGGACAGAGGTGGTGGCAGTCCTGACCACAAGACTTTGCGCCAGTCTCCCAGATAAAATTCTTAACCTGTTCCCAGTATCGTATCGAGTGACATGTGACCCTGTTGATGGTAATTCGTGGGTCAGATGGTGGTTGTCTGTTCGCCAGCTCTCTGTTTCTTCCTCTCCCTTTTCTTTATGATAACGACGTAAACACAACACAACACTGCGCTGTGCAAGCACTCACCAGTGATCTACGGATGGCAGAGGCACACTTGTCGCTTTGTAACAGGTCAGCGCAAAACGAAGGTATACCATCTCTACTAGGATCTCGGCCAGTTTGGAATTTGGGAGATTCCCTTATCTGCCCCCCACACTACGTTCATGAATACGGTATAGAACTGATCTCGGCTTCTAATGAATTGTTCACTTCTCAGCGTCCGTTGCCTTAACATAGTCATTTCGAAATTCCGAGGTAGCGGGTCCGAAGAAATATAGGAAGAAGACAAAGAGGATCTGAGACGGGTCAAAAGCCATAGCTTTCTTGCAAAAAAAATTCTTGGAAATCACCGAAAACCTAAATCTGGATGTTAGGACTTTTTTTGAATCGTCGCCCTTCCGCCTACGAGTCCTGTATCTTACTGTTGCGCCACATCAGTCGGTGTCACGGGTTCGAGTAGCGGCCTGTACACAGTTATCGATTTAAATCCACCAAGTGACACAAATCCAGCTAACTTAGTCACCGGCAGTAGTATACTGGTGGTGTTGTGTTCTTTGGTCCGAAGAGTGGTTTGATACTGCAATCCACTATCCTGTGCAAGCCTCTTAATCTCTACATAAGTATTGCAACCTATATCCTTTCGTACCTGCTTACCGAATTCAAGCGATGGTCCCTCTCTAAAAAAATTTCCCTGTATATTTCCCTCCATTATCAATTTGACGATTCCTTGATACCTCATGATGTGTCGTGTCAATCGGTCCCTTCTTTTACTCAAGTAATGAGATTTTTTTTTCTCCTCAGTTCTATTCAATACTTCCTCATTAGTTATTAGGTCTACCCATCTAATCTTCGGCATTCATCCGTAGGACCACATTCCAAAAGCTTCTATTCTCCTCTAGTGTGACCTTCTTACTGTCCATTTTTCATTTATGTATAAGGCTACACTTCAGACAAAAACTCTGGAAGATACATCCTAACCCTGAAACTTATATTTGCTGTTAACAAATTTCTCTTTTTCTGAAATACTTTTCTTGACCGTGTAGACTGCTTTTCATATCCTCTGTTCTTCGAACATCAACATTTATTGCGCTGCCCAAATAGCAAAACCTATCTACTTCTTTAGTTTCTTGTTCCCTGGTCTAATTCCCTCGGCATCGCCTCATTTAATGCGATTACGTTTCCTTGCCCTTCTTTTACTTTTGTTTATGTTTATCTTATAACCTTTTTTCAACACACTGTGTACTCAGTTTAACTGCTCTCCCTGTCCTTTTCTGTCTCTTACAGAATTACCTCGTCATCGGCAAACCTTAAAATTTTTGTTTCTTCCCCCTAAACTTTAATTTCTTTCCAAATTTCTTGTTAGTTTCCATCACAGCTTTCTTGATATATTTCCGTTGTATACAGAATGACGTGAGGGATAGACTAAAAACATTTACGAACTGCTGCTTCCCTTTCGTGTCCTTCAACTCTTACAACTGCAGTCTCATTTTTCTATAAGTTGTGAATAACCTTTCGCTTTCTGTATTTAAAGCTTTTGACAATGTAGTCCAGTCTACATTGTCAAAAGCTTTCCCTGACTCTGCAAATGCTACAAATCGTAGGGTCAATAAGACCTCTTCTACCAGTTTACCATTGTTCTGTAAATGATTCGTTTCAATATTTTGCAACCATGACTTACTAACCTGATGGTTCGGTGATATTCACACCTGTCAGCACTCATCTTTTTGAAACTGGAATTATTACATTCTTCTTGGACTTAATGGGTGTTTCGCCATTCTCAATACATCTTGCACGACAGATTGTGTATTTTAGTCCAGGATGGGTCTCCTCCAGGGGATTTGTTCTGGCTCAGATCATTCAGTGCTCTGTCAAATTATTCCCGCAATATCGTATTTAGTATACCGATATGTAGTAAAAATCTTCGTTAAAAGCGGAAATTCCAATACGAGATGCTGTATTAAAAATTCGTTCCATGTAAACAGTCCGTTCTAACAGCAGCTTTGAAAGATTCCTCAGCGCGCGGTTCTTTGCTACGCCAGTGCGCTACGCGCGATGTTCTTGATGGGTTACGCGTCGCCGACGCCGAACACTGATGTGACTAGATTGTATATCACCTGTGACAAGGGTGGCGCTGACCGCCAGCGCGGCTGCGCGTATTGTCGAACAGGATGACACACGCGGCAGGGTCAGCACGCGCACGCCTCGCCTGAGTCACAGGCACGGCGGCCGTCGCTCGTACGCGCATCGATCTCTCGCGCCGGTCGATCCGCTCGCCGCCCATTCACAAGTGTGCCCGCCGGCCTCGGCTGTCGCGCGCAACTCGCTATCGACCCGGACAGCTTGGCGGCCAGCTTCAGACTCGTTGAGTTTTCGAGATGTCAGTACGTGTCTCTGGTACTCTTGTACGAGACCTTTCCACTTCACAACACCGAAAGCCTCAAGCGTCTACTGAATCCTGGCTTTCGTGCCAGCTACCTGCACTTACTACGAATGAGGCTATAGCTGCCATATATTACGAATACGCGATAACTGCGACGAGTAGTCAACAATTTTTAATTATCACCTCGAATAAATCTAGCTTCGAACTTGGAACGTGGTGATGGTGTAAGCAACGTATTTTCGCCAACGATGGATAGCTTGGCGGAAACCCTGATTGTAAAAGTGTGCGTTTCAGCTATTGAGGAAACGTTTCACCTAGAAAATCACCTCTCCATCATTCTGGAAATGGCTGTCAGACTGTTTGACAGAAAAGTGGAAAGAGGAAGAATTCACTGGATGGTAGGGCAAAATAACCCCAAAGAGCAGCCTGTGTGACTGCCCTGTGCAGAATGAGCTGGGGCATTGTTGTGGACCAAAAGCACACTCTCGGACAGCTTCCTGCGATATTTCTCTTGACCTCAGCAGGAGATTTCGGTGGTACGCTCCTGTAGCGGGTTTCCTCTTATGATCGTAATCTGTGTGCAACACACGATGGCGACAGTTCCAAGAAACACTCAGCATCCCCATAGAATGTGACGTATGTGAGCGACAGAAGCGGCCCACAGACTGCGACAGCTTCAGGCGGCAAAACATGGCCACAGGTCGCTTGGGGAGTGTCCTTGGTTGGCGACGGGCGTGCCACTGCTGGTCGTCTGCTACAACTGGTGACACTTGAATTCACATGTTTGAACCTTGTCACTGCAGCACACACGACTGCGGACAGTGGTAGGTGCGAGTCTTCTCGGTGAAGCGCTGGAGTTTACGTGCCGGTTCTGTAAAATATTATCATCCTGTTTTAAGAAAAATATTTGGTGAAAAAAAATGATTCTTCCTCAACCTTCAGTTTATCTTCACTCGATAAAGGATTGAATTTTTTGTCGTTATTCATCATAGTCGCGTGGAGTGGCTGCACGGTTTGAGACGCATTACGAACTGCGCGGCTCCTCCCGCCGGTGGTTCGAGTCCTCCCTCTGTCATGTGTGTGTGTGTGTGTGTGTGCGTGCGTGCGTGTGTGTGTGTGTGTGTGTGTGTGTGTGTGTGTGTGTGTGCGTGCATGTTGTTCTTAACGTAAGTTTAAGAGTGTGTAAGTGTAGGTAGGTACCGATGACCTCAGCAGTTTGGTCCCTTAGGATTTCACACACATTTGAACGTTCATCATAGTTACTGTGCTGCATGAAACTAAGTACATGACTGCACGAAAGTTTTAAGAGTTTGCAGAGATAAGAACCCATTGTGTAGACTACGCGCATAGTTAATTTTACGCCATACGTTACTGTGTAAGAAATGTAGCCAACATATCGAAACTGTATTTAAAGTTGACAGCAAAGTGTTATTTCCTTTTATTCTCGAGATACTTGTTTTTATATCCGCAGACGGGTCGCATGGCGCGCGTCCTATTCTTTCCCTGTGCGTAGGGAAAAGTGATGGTAAATATCGCCATATTTCATAAACGTTCAAGATATCGAAACAAGGTGTTTTGAAAATGGCAGGACAAAGAAGGTGTATTTTGTATGATTAACAGTCGAAACGTTTTGGTCAATTTTTTAAGCAGAGCACTTTTGTGTGATATTTAACTGTCAAGAAGGCTTCTTTCGAATCAAGTACTGAATTTTGAACATTTTGAGTATGTAAGAAGCTAGAAAGGCAAACGAGGCGTCATGCTTCCTGAATAAAGTAGAAAATCAAAAAAATGAAAAAGAAATAGGCCAGATGTTTGTGAAATGATTTTTCTAAAAGAAATAACATATATTAAAAAACATTTGATGTGCCTTTGAATGATGCTCAAGATCATGTACAGCAAGTGAGATGTATGAAATATTTCTTTAAGCTGTTTTATTTCTTAATTTTAGACAAATCATTTTACAAACCATTCGACCATTTTTAATAAATTTGCGTCATATTTATGCAAACTATTTATGTTAACTGAAAAATTTGCAATTAACATTGATTGCTGATAACTTAGGTTCCCAAGAATCAAATATCAGTGTATTTTATTCGGAATTTAATGTGTGTGATGCACAAAGCTCATGTACTTTGGGAAGACTTAAAGATGTACTTTGAGATGCAGTGTAAGGAGTGTAAATAAAGCTTAGTACGCAGCACAGTTTTGGGGATTGTAGTTGAGTCAGTTAAAATATAATAAGTACACAGGTCCTTTCTTTCGTTTCTTTCTTTCTTTCGCTACTGCCTTTATCCCGCATTGCGCGCAGGGTCGGCAGGGTTAAGTACGGATTTGGCATGGTTAATTGTAAGGGGTGGCCGGATGCCCTTCCTGCCGCCAATAAGTACACAGGTCCTAACCTAGGATTATTAGCCAAAGACGCTACCGGTACACAACGGACACGTCATGGAAAAAGTCACTCATTTCTCTGTACTTAGATTAGTCAGTCATTTTTGCTCGCTAATTGGCTGTTGAAAATTCATAGTCATATAAAGAACACTCGTCTTTAATTCATTCATTAAAACAGAGCCTCAAAGAAGGGAATCTGCTCCTTGTTTTGTATGGTTTCCATATTCCTACTTTCTCCAAGTTTGAAAGAAGAGGCATAGACGTACCTGCAATGAAACAAAATCGTTGAAATGGCTCTGAGCACTATGGGACTTAACATCTGAGGTCATCAGTCCCCTAGAACTTAGAACTACTTAAACCTAAGTAACCTTAGTACATCACGCACATCCATGCCCGAGGCAGGATTCGAACCTGCGACCGTAGCGGTCGCGCGGTTCCAGGCTGAAGCGCCTAGAACCGCTCGGCCTTACCGTCCGGCGCAATGAAACAGCAACGGCAAATAACCCCAACAGGAAAATGGGTTTACCTTCGCTTCAGTTCAACGCATCTCTACAACAAAACCTTAATATTGTCAGAAGAATCTTCCGAATGGACATGTGACGTTAGTTATTCGAATAAGGTTGGGACACACATGATTCCCTGCACGTCTCTATGGGATTGGAGTGTTATACTTCGCCAAATCTAATGAACATCCACAATACGACGTAGATCTAAAACCACACTGAGATGTTGTAAGTATGCTCCGCACCAAAATAAAATATAACATTTTGCAAAAATGCGATTTCTATACCAAACGAGTCAGAACAGTCTTTGAATTAACAGTTTATTAACACGTTACCTGTAGGACACGGACATGAATCTCTGTCGTAACAAATATTGACATTTGTAAACTTATGTAAGCATGTATGAAATTGCTCTATACTTAGGATTTAGGTGTCTTCATAAAACTTAAAAAGCATCTGTTTGGATGTATTGTTTTCAGAAAAAAGCCAATAAAATTAAAGCAAGCTCTCTCTCTCTCTCTCTCTCTCTCTCTCTCTCTCTCTCTCTCTCTCTCTCTCTCTCTCTCCCCCCTCCCCCCCCCTCTCTCCCCCTTTCTCTTTCTTTCTTTGTGTGTGTGTGTGTGTGTGTGTGTGTGTGTGTGTGTGTGTGTGTGTGTGTGTGTGAGAGAGAGCGCTAGCTTTAGCTTCAATTTTATTGGCTAGGGGACTGATGACCTCAGATGTTAAGTCCCATAGTGCTTAGAGCCATTTGAACCAAAAGCATATGTGATGTAAACGCGACAGAAAAATGAGCCTGCGATCGCTTGATGAAAGAAATGTAACCTCTCGCTCCTGAGGAGTTCGTTAAAGACGTAGCACAAGCCCGGATTAGGAAAGGATGGGGAAGGAAACCAGCCGTGCCCTTATCCAAGGAAACATCCCGGCATTTGCCTTAGGTGATTTAGAGAAATCACATGAAATATAAATCTGGATGGTCGGACGAAAATTTGAACTGCCGTCCTCACGAATGCGACTCCACTGTGCTAACCAATGCCACCTCGTTCGTTATGACAAGTGGAGACAGTGCCATAGGTTACTCCAAAGTCGTGCGAATGTCTCACAAATTCACCTAAGGGGTAAACCTCTGAAACACGTGGTGGAAATAAAATTGTCTGGTAACAGTAAACTTACGGTTTCAGTCGATAAGTAACCAACGTATAGCTCACGACCACTTGTCACACTGCTTAAAGAGGAGGATGTATGAGGACAAACATAGCCGTATTTCAGTGTACTCGTAACCATGTGTGCGCAAAATACAAATTCCGAGAATTTTTTGATACTATCTCCTACGCATTGTAGATGACTATATGAAAGAATGAGATTCCTGTTAGCTTGTTCGTTCCAAGTTGTTAACGCAGTTCCAAACAGCCGGCCGCGGTGGTCTAGCGGTTCAGGCGCTCAGTCCGGAACCGCGCGACTACTACGGTCGCAGGTTCGAATCCTGCCTCGGGCGTGGATGTGTGTGATGTCCATAGGTTGGTTAGGTTTAAGTAGTTCTAAGTTCTAGGGGACTGATGACCACAGATGTTATGTCCCATAGTGCTCAGAGTCATTTGAACCAAGTTCCAAACAAAAATAGTAGCTTCGTTATAACTAGCTAGGCAACAATTTGCTTGTAACGCCGGCGCACGAAACCGTTACATTATCTCGTGAAAGTGTATCGCCATATTCAGACTCGCAGCTGAAGTTTTATTCACTGGCCAACACTGAACTGTGCGCATTCGCCAGAAAGTTTGTGTTTCGCTTGTCGTCTAAGCACAAATCGATACAGCAAGGCATTGGGTTGCTTCAGACAAGGAATGCGGTGAGCACGAAACCCGACCGGCGTGCCGCCATCTACGGACCTCGTTGTTGACCGTTAATTATTCACGCCGAGCGTGGTTGGTTTGGCCGGAGCATTTCCTTGCGTGGGAGAACGAGCCACCTGTCCGTCCTTCTCCGTGTTGCTTTCCGCGGGCCAACTCGTAGCAGTGTTCAAATGTATCGCTTAGATTTTGCCGTACTGATGGGAGGAAACCGCAACTGAGTTTAAAACATGCTCCGTCGTAAGCTCCAGCAGAAGTTATCGACCGGCGTGGAAGAGTGGCACACATTGGCTAATATTCAAAAAGAATGTGATAGGAGCCCACTGATTTCGATTTTCCGTGGCTTGAGCCGAAAGCTGGGATGGCTTCTGTGGATTCACGCTCGATCCCTCCTCCTGTCCAAATAGTATCGGCTGTAGTGACCTCGACGTGTAAGCAACAGTAAAATATTAACATAAATTTTTTTCCTTTATTCCTTTCCTCTTTCCTTTTCCCGGCTGAATATTACAGTATGCTGCCTCGCACTGTTTTTTTAATCAACCATTGGTTCCCATTGCGCTTCCGTAGGCAGATGTTTTGTTGGTCTTCAGGTTGCATCCGAACTGTTCGATTTGTTATATCTAATTTTTGTTTTTCTTTTGTTTCACTTATTCTCTGACAATACGATCCTGGAAATTCTTGTTATATCTTAAAAATTCTTTCGTTCTACCTTTCCATCTCTCCTACCGTGCCTTTTGTTCCCTAAACCAAACGGAGAAAGTGGGTTACTATATGATAGAGCTGCGTTTTGAATTCTCTGCCAAATCACCCAATAATCTGTGCTGAGAACAAAAATTGGATAAGAGGGAAAGAATTTAGTCTGAGGGTTATCATCAGGTGAACACATAATTAGATAAGAAGGCCCTCAATCATTTTCTGTATACTTTTTGAACAGTGAGCTCGCTCTCTTTTTCCTGTCACTGAGCGAGGTTCTGGAGATCCGTTCCGAAGGTCCGGGTTTTTGTTTCCTTTCGGCCTTCCAGGTATAAGTTTCTCTGTCGTTTCACTAAGTCACTTCGAACGAGTGTCGTCTTGGTTCCTTTGAAATATCTATGGCCCGTATCCTGCCCCATACTTGCTCAGTCCGAGCTTGAACTCCGTCTCTGATGAACTCGTGGTGAACAAGAGCATTAACGGTGAGCTTCCTTCGCTATGAGGACTATCTCATCTGGGCAATTACGGGACAACTTACATTTAAACCATTGAGCGTTGTGACATATTGTACGGAGACGGCAGGGAAAGACATGGCGTGTCGGAAAATCGTAAGATCTATCGGGGCATTTGCATATAATTGTTGAAATGCTTTAGGAAACCGTGGTTGTGTCCACAGTTCACGGTCTAGTACTAGACTCAAGTGTTTAGCGTCCCTGCCTCTAGATCGTGAGGTCCCGGGCTCGATCCCGGCCGGGTCGAAGATTTCCTTCGCTCAGGGCTGAATGCTTTTGTTTTCCTAATGATTTCATCTCATTATCACCGAGGCTAAAATAGGACCTGCACTAGGCGGCCGAACAACCTCAGACGGTGTCTCCCGGGCTATAATGCCATACGATCATTTCATTTTTCAATATTGATTGTAATGAGGGCAGTAATGGTGTATAATAAATTGAATTGTGAAAGTGATCTGCTCGACGTGAACCGGAATTGCATCTATCAGTGGGATAATGTTTCGATTTTTAGGTTTTTAAACCTGTAATTGAAAATGAAGCAGAAATGAGCTCTTGAAAATCCTCTGGAAACTGACATCCTTAGAAACTGGGTGAAGCACGACATTTAAATCATTGGCTGCGGAAGGGGGAAGGATCTTATTGCAAGTTTCTTGGAGTGGGCTTGTTTCGCCACATCTGTATATCTAGTCGTTTAATAACAGCAGGCCACTTGCATGCCGCATAGTTGACATCTATTGTCCTAGCGACGGCTCTTCTTTTATGTGAAAGCACGGCCACTGAAGATGCCTTTCACATAAGATGCAAAACACACCTGCCACAGTGAACTACAATCCAACATATAATACGAGTTTTGTTTATGCCAGCTCATATTGTCTCCTTCGTCATTGCCAGTATCAGAATGTCTTTGAACCCTTTGTGTCAGACAACTGAAAAGGTAGCTTAATGTAGCTGTGAATAAGTAGATGCAACATGTAACATTATTTTCATTAATGTTTAGAAAATTAAAGAACTAATCAGGTTTTTAATTCTAAATTGTTTGAAGAAATGTAGATTACACTTCTAATATACGTCAGATGCTTCATAAGTTGTTTGATTTTTGTTTCTCTTTTTGGTTTCGTCGGTTACTGTTGCTACAATGGCAAGTGATCAAGATTTAAATGACTTTAAAGTGTTAGAGTCGGCGCACGAGTGGTGGGGCACAGCATCCCCTAGGTAGCGATTAAGTGGGGATTTTCCCACACAACCATTTCACGAGTATACCGTGAATATCAGGAAACCGCAAAAACATCAAATCTCCGACATCGCTACGGTCGGAAAAAGATCCTGCAAGAACGGAACCAACGACGACTGAAGAGAATCGTTGAGCGTGACAGGAGTGCAATCCTACCGTGAATTGCTGCAAATTTCGGTGGTGGGCCATCAACAGGTGTCAGCGTGCGAATCACTCAACAAATCGTCATTGATATGGGCTTTCGGAGCCGAAGGCTCACTCGTATACCCTTGATGACACAAAGCTTTACGCATCGCCTGGGGCCGTCATCACCGACACTGGGCTGTTGATGACTGGGAACATGTTGCCTGTTCGGACGACTCTCGTTTCAAATTGTATCGAGCGGATGGGCGTGTACGGGTATCGAGACAACCTCATGAATCCATGGACCCTGCATGCCAGCAGGGAACTGTTCAAGCTGGTGGAGGCCTGTAATGGCGTTGGGCGTTTGCAGTTGGAGTGATATGGGACCCCTGATACCTCTAGATACGACTCTGACAGGTGACACGTATGTAAGCACCCGCTATGATCACCTGCATCCGTTCATGTCCATTGCGCATGCCGACGGACTCCGACAATTCCAGCAGGACAATGCGACACCCCACACGTCCTGAATTGCTACAGAGTGGCCCAGGAATACTCTTCTGAGTTTAAAAATTTCCGCTGGCCGCCAAACTCCCCAGTTATGAGCATTATTGAGCATATCTGGGCCTGCCTTGCAACGTGCTGTTCAGAGGAGATCTCCACCCCCTTGTACACTTACGGATTTATGAACAACCCTGCAGGATTCATGGTGTAAATTCCCTCCAGCAGTACTTCAGACATTAGTCGAGACCATGCCACGTCGTGTTGCGGCACTTCTGCGTGTTCCAGGGTCTTACACGATATTAGGCTGGTGTACCAGTTTCTTTGGCTCTAAAGTGTATATACACCTACGAGAGCAAAAATATTACGCAGCTGGCCATTCTTTTTTCGGGCAATGTTGTAGATATTTTGCGCCGCTTTGAGTTTCTATTCGCGAGTAACTGATCAGGAGCGCAGCTGTCTTCTAAATGAAAACACAGACTTTTTACTTCCTCTCCAGCCCTCTATTCAACTTACTAGTGGGGTTATGTTTATTCCAAGAAACCCGCAGATAGCACCTCGCTATCGGCGTCAAAGGCTAAGAAATTGTAGGAAATCGGGTAAAACATACCTTCGAAATTTCAAAACATTTATGTTAGTGTTTCGAGAACTGATGTTAGTTTTTCAAGTGCAGTGTAGGTAACTACTCAAACTACAGTCTTCTAATTGTTGGTAACGATTGTTACTTTTTACGAACATGTACATAGCACCTAATATGGCACACAACAAGTACTAAATTTACAATAGAAAACGCACGAGGAATGCATAAAGAAACTAAGAACCGATGATTTGATGAGCTGCTAGAGGGGCACAAACTTTATAAATAGAATGTACGAGGCGTGTTTTTTTTAAGTATGTACCGTTTTGAAATTAAAAAAAGATGTGCTAAGATATCTCAATAATTTTATTTTTACATGAAAGCCTGTACCTTAATCTACTTTTCTACATAATTTCCGTCAATATTGAGGCGCTTGTCATAACGTTGTACCAGTTTTTGAATACCCTCCTCATAGAAGTCTGCTGCCTGACTTGTTAACCAGTGCATCACCACTGATTTGACTTCGTCATTGTCCTGAAGACGCTGACCGCCCAGGTGTTTCTTCAAGTGCAGGAACAGATGGTAGTCACTGGGCGCAAGATCGGGGCTGTACGGAGGATGATCTAGAGTTTCCCATCGAAAAGATGTGATGAGATCTTATTCGCCACTTGCGGACGGGCATTGTCTTGCAGCAACACGATGCCCTTGCTCAACTTCCGTGGACTGTTGCTTTGACCCTGGTGTGACGTAGGCCATCCATGTTTCATCGCCCGTAACAATTTGGCTTAAGAAATCATCACCGTCGTTGTGGTACCGCTCAAGGAAAGTCAATGCACTGTCTAAACGTTTGGTTTTGTGCACATCAGTCAACATTTTCGGTACCCAACGTGCGCACGATTTTCGATAATTCAAGTGCTCGGTCACCATGCCATACAAAACAATACGAGACATTAGGAAAGTCATCCCGCAAGGAGGAAATCGTAAAACGTCTGTTTTCTGTCACCTTATTGTCCACTTCCTGCACCAAACTTTCATTAACGACCGAAGGACGCCCACCCCGTTGTTCATCATGCACATTTGTGCAGCCATCTTCAAATGCTCTCACCCACTTTCTTACCATTCCATCACTCATAATGTTTTCTCCGTAAACTGCACAGATCTCGCGATGAATATCGATCGCTTTTAGGCCTTTAGCACTAAGAAATCTTATAACAGCCCGTACTTCACAGTCGGCGGGACTCACGATTATCGGAGACATCTTAAACACTCAGTACACAACGTAAACAAGGAAGAATCAGACTGTAATGGCGTCAGTGCGTAGGTTAAGGTACAGGCTTTCATGCAAAAATAAAATTATTGAGATATCTTAGCACGTCTTTTTTAATTTCAAAACGGTACTTACTTAAAAAAACACGCCTCGTACATCCATATCAACGATTCTCGATAATTTTTGCTTGTACTTATAAACTTTGAGAGAGACGTTCGTGTACGAGTGCGCTCCTGTCAGTCATTTTCGGCAATCCAGCAGTTATGGCCATTGTTGGCTGTCTGTTCAAATGGCTCTGAGCACTATGGGACTTAACTTCTGAGGTCATCAGTCCCCTAGAACTTAGAACTACTTAAACCTAACTAACCTAAGGACATCACACACATCCATGCCCGAGGCAGGATTCGAACCTGCGACCGTAGCAGTCGCTTGGCTGTCTGTTCTGCTCGCCTAGTCGCGATGGCGGACGAACGAGAGTCGATGTGTTCGTGACTGGCGGCGTGGCGTATGAACAGCACGCGTTCTAGCGACACTGTAAAACATGGTTGCAGACCTGCTTGGGCCGGCGGTTGAATTATGCCAACCAAAATAAATTAATGTGTGCAGCCGCCGCTGCGGACTTTCCGTGTACAACTTATTTCCTGAGTTTAGATTCCGGGGCACCGTGTTTCATACTTTACGACCCATTACGTTTCAGACTACTGCAGTAAACGTCTTACGTCCTTGAGAATACTTATTAAGATGGTGTCCTCACATTCTAGCACAAGGATATGAAAACAACTTGCGCGTATCTGTGAAGAATATATATGAGAGAGAGAGAGAGAGAGAGAGAGAGAGAGAGAGAGAGAGAGAGAGAGACAGAGAGAGAGAGAGAGAGAGAGAGAGGGGGGGGGGGGGAGAGTTGTGGAGAGGCGAAGTGTTGTGATACAGTTTTTGATTAATTCAGTCAAAAACTTTGAGTAACTGTGTGTTGTGTGCTGACCCTATAAAGAAACATATATCCGGAAACGAATACTTGGTGCGATATGATCCACTTTACTTCTGTCGAGCACAGCCAGTCGTGTAGCTTGTCTTGCTGTTGACATTTATTGCTCATTCCTTATTGGTTGTATCTGTCTCTGTACACGGAAGAACGCCACATGGCAACTGGATTTTTGTAATTTTTTTTTATTTATTTATGGTAGGTGAAGTTCAGAATTCAAAGATCAGTTCGTCAAAGCATCCGAACGAAACTGTCAACAGTTCTCAAGAAAATTTATTTTGAAGTTTTCCGAGCGTCTTCGATAGGCTAAAGAAAGGTCGAACCGTCGACAGGCACAGTGGCTTTGTTATAGAATGAGTGTATCATGTGGGTGGCCTGGGTTCGATTCCCAGCTAATACAATTTTTTTTTAAACTACGGTGCATGTTCCAGAAGCATTTCCTTGAAGCATAAAATACATAAAGGTGGGGGAAAGTCGGGTAGTGCTCCATACTGGTAATCGTTGGTTCGAGTCTAGTTTCACTCATTATTTTTTCCGTTTTTTCGTTCAGTTCGAAAACCTACGTCCTGTAAATATAAAATTCATCAGACACATGCTAATAAACACACTTCCATTTTAATCAAAAATGCACATCTTATTTGTAATCACATATCGCACACAAAACCGTTTTTTCATTGCAAATTTCAATTCTTAATTACTCATATTTCATAAAAAATTTGTTTGAATTAGAGAACTTACAATTTTTCATCTTTATGTACTTAACACGTCGCGGAAATGCTTGTAGACCGCGCACGTTTGTTTAAAAAGGTACATCGACAGGTAATTAAACCCAGGCCGCCCATATAACAGGCAAGCATTCTACAACACACGCACGCAGTGCGTCGAAAATTCGACATTACTTTAGGGTATTAAAGACTCTCGGCAAACTTCAAAGTCAATTTTCTCGATAACTGTAAGGAGTTACACAGTACTGCTTTTGGTGACTGATATTTCATTTCTGTGTGTCTCGTACCATAAACATAAAAAAGATGCAAAAATCCGATTTCTGTGTGGCGTCCTTGTTGTACCCATAATAGCGACTTGTATGGAAAATGTGGAATTTTCAGGGAAATTTAATTTAATGGAAAAGTCTCAGGGAATTTTGAAACGCTCGAGGGGGAGTTGAACAGCTCGTTGACGGGAAGAGACGTCCCGGTTCGTAAACATTCGGTTGTGAAGTCGCGTTAAGTAAAGGTGAAAAGGGGCGTTCAGTTGTTATAAAGTCGGTTGTTACCTCCGGCACTTTCGCTGTCGTTCGGAATCTTCGTAATTTGCCTTGGCTTCTCGGGCTCCATTCCGTTTCCCATTGTGCGGCTATGAGTACGGCAGAATCTAAGTAAGCTGTGCGTGATAGTTTGTCACGTAATTTGAATTTGCCATTCGCACAAATGCAGTGGTGTTTAAATTGTAAATACGAATCCATATCCAAACACGCATATGCAGTATATCAGCGTCGAATATTCAAGTTTCGAAAATAATTTTTTTGCTAACTGGTCCACACTCTCGCAGTGTAATACTTAGTCAACAATGATAGTGTGAAGAATGTCCGTTTTGAAACATGATGCATCGTTACTATCAGCGCCTATTGATATTACGTTCCAGTGAGAGTGGTTCAAGGCGTGTTCCTGAGAGAAATTTTTATGTAGTTGATATTATCACTCAGTGATGTGGAATGGCATAAAATGGCCACAGACGGAGGTAATTATGTAATTTCCGCGTAGAATATAACTGTTTTTACTGTGTTACAAAGAACACTGTTTCTTGACCAGCAAACAAATAATCAATTTTGTATACAACTTATTTTCAGTTGTAGTTGTACGTGGAATAATCATTGAAGAGTGACGTACAAGCTCATAAAGTTTCATTTGCGGCCAACGAGATCAGCAAGTAAATCTTGATCTTATATAAAACAAATATTCGTTTAGCATATATAAAACAAATATTCATTCAGGAAAATTTGTAATTTAAGGCCGGCCGGAGTGGCCGTGCGGTTCTAGGCTCTGCAGTCTGGAGCCGAGCGACCGCTATGGTCGCAGGTTCGAATCCTGCCTCGGGCATGGATGTGTGTGATGTCCATTGGTTAGTTAGGTTTAATTAGTTCTAAGTTCTAGGCGACTGATGACCTCAGAAGTTAAGTCGCATAGTGTTCAGAGCCATTTGAACCATTTTTTTGTAATTTAAGCCAGGAAAATCTTGTATTTTTCAGGGAAGTCTTTTGGTGAAGGCATGTCGCTATCCTATAAAACCTCTGTCTATGATGCAATTGTCTGGCATAGCACTTCCAACGGTCTCGTAGATAAACCATTCCGTATGACTGGTTTTGAGGTGGTGCCTCGTACGACAGTACTTAACGCAAACATTTAGTGAGCGATGAATTTGCCTAGCGGGTCCAGTGGCGTGGCTCCCGGTTCACCTAATTTTAAGTTCTTAGATTTTTGGCACTGAAGACATTTAAAGGCACTAGTGTCTTCCACACCCATAGACACCGTTCACACTTTGCACGTACGTGTTTGTCACGCATATGGCTAAACCGAGGACAGCCAAATGTGTTCGCATGTGATTCTCAAAGAAGCAGTGCTGAAGGGTGTGTAATAATGAGTGGTAACCTCGTTGAGTACCTCCTGTTGTCAACAGACAGATGGCTGAATACGAGGGGTCTTTAAAGGCAAGTTACACATTATTGTCGAAGGCCAAGTGACTTTTATTGAATGTTGCACTACACTTCAAAGTGAAACAGATACATGATATTATATTTCGACAAAGTCACCAAGGCTCTGTGAGGAATGGTCGAAACGTTCTAGCAGTCTTACAGATAGAGATCAGCCACTTGGTCATGGAGCCGTTCGAGAACCGCTGTGTGAACGCCCTCGTCGTTGGAATATCTCGTTTTCCCCAGATGTTCTTTAAGCTTGCCGATAAGCTGGAAATCGCAAGGTACAAGATATTCCTTCCTTCCCTATCATCGTCACTCATGTCTGTGCGACCTTGGTCAAATTGTCGGCACCATTTCGCTACGCCTGGACGTGACGTTACGTTTGGTCTATATACTGCCAGAACGACAGTGTGAATGTGTATGCAATTTACACTTTTGCCCTCAAGAATCGATTATTCCGCGTATTTCAGCTTCGGAATACGTTTCCAATTGCCGTGCCATTTAGGTCGCACACTGTGATGCAGCTGTAATCCGTTCCGCAGCGGAACTGTCTCTGCAGGAAACCCAGATCATGTACTCTCTTCTGACAATACGCCACTTTTGTTGCGCACTGGTCTTAGCTAGGGACGACATGTGTAACTTGATAATAATAAATGAATTGCCTCCAAGAGAGTATATACCACTGTGTGCTAAAGTCTCTCACTGGATATTAACCCGAAGAACGAATCAATAAGCCATGTAGCAGTGTACCTCAGTTGTTAGAAACGTTCCAGACCACGACGATTAGTTCCAGACCAGTCAGTGATGTGATAAGCCGTACTTAGTGGACCGCTCTTAGCGTCTCTTGCATTGATTTTCCAACGAATGTGGAGTGAAGTCACCCAAGTTTGTAATTTGAATCGGATGCCATAGCTTTATGTGGAAATTACAATGTAACTTACGTCGTAATTGTAAGATAAAAGTCACTTCAATATGTCTTTCAACGTACTGTACTGACATATGTCTCTACTCTGCTGTTTGGGGAAGATACTTGTTTTAACAACCACACAGTGAACTGAACGTCACGGAACTGCAACGTTACGTCAGGTAGTGGTATATTGACGCCATATCGAATGTCAAGATCGCATCACGTCGCACTACCCTGTACTGGATGGTGATAGGAAGGTTTAAGGACCTTCTGTGTCATGAAAAGTCGAAATAATCTCAGCATAAAGGAACTAGCAATGGTGATAGAATTATAAATAGCTGAAGCAAAATTCATATTCGATGTTTTTGACATAGTAGATAGGACTAGAGAGACAGAAAAATTACTAACAAAAATTTCAAAACAAAATTTATTTGCTTGAAAAGTACAGATAAAAACATGACGATATTTGGAAGGCAGTACGTATCGTACTTTCACTTTATCCTTGTTGCCTTGTTTCGTTTCTAATTGCCGAATAATGTCGAAATAACTGAACTTCGTTCCATCTGTGGAAATGAGTGACTTATTTCAAATTAATTTTAAAAAAATGTTCAGAACGTATCTATATTTGTATTTATGCACAGTGTAAGTTGTTGGATAACCAGAATTATTTTTTCCTTTAAATTTTGAGTCTCTTAAGTGGGGGAGCACTACTAAGAGAAATGTCGAGTCTTCGTGCAACATTTCCAATACTTCACGAAAACATAGTTGACATGAAGTAAAAATTATGAAGGTGCATATTGTGCTACTACAACACGAGTAAAAGCGGGCGTATCGGCTGACGTAAAGATCTACAGGCGACGTCTACCATTCCGCCAACGTCAAAAAAATCTGCAGATAGCGTTGATGCTTCATTACGTTCCGTCAACACTTTTTGTGAATGATGCGATTTTTTTTAAAAAAAATGTGAAACTGCTGACGTCTCATTTCCAAAGCGATTTAAAGCGGAATGATCATGTAAAAAAACTCTACGAAAAACTGATGTCAGGCTGTGAATCTTACGGACATGTAATTCATACGCGAAAGAAGTGGCTTACGAATCTCTTGGTCGACCGGTTCTAGAATTTGCGATCCTCACCAGATCCAACGGAGACCGGCACGTTTCATCATAAAAATTGGAGCTCATAAGGAGCATTAAGGAAATCATTCTTCTCACCATATATACACACTCCGCAAGCGTTAGAACGTAATGGAGTTGCTCAGCTAACTCCAGTGGCGTCTCCCACACGTGTCTCGCGAAATGACGACAATGAGAAAATCAGAGGTATTAGAGCTCATACGGATGTCTGTCAATAGTAATTCTTCCCATGTACCATTTGCGCATGGAATGGGGAAGGGGGGAAATGATAGTGGTATCATCTGCCACACACCGTAAAGTGGCTTGCGGAATGTATATATAGTGAGAAGAATGGTTTTCTTAGTGCTCGTTATTAACACCCTTTTTTTTTTTTTTTTTTTTTTTTTTTTTTTTTTTTTTTTATTTATTTATTTCAACGGTAAACGATACCGTGATACGCAACATCTCTCTTGAACGGTCTGCTGCTAGTTCGTTGAACGTCTCTGTAACGCTGTCGCGACGACTAAACTATGTCGACCGAGCGAGGTGGCGCAGTGGTTAGACACTGGACTCGCATTCGGGAGGACGACGGTTCAATCCCGCGTCCGGCCATCCTGATTTAGGTTTTCCGTGATTTCCCTAAATCACTCCAGGCAAATGCCGGGATGGTTCCTCTGAAAGGGCACGGCCGACTTCCTTCTCCATCCTTCCCTACTCCGATGAGACCGATGGCCACGCTGTCTGGTCTCCTTCCCCAAACAACCAACCAACCAACTAAACTATGTCGCGTCGAAATGCGTCATTCTTCGTTGGATTTTCCCCATCTCTTCTACTCTTCCTTTTTCGTAAGGCCCTCAGACTGATGAATAATACTGAAGACTCGTTCGAGCAAGAGTTTTGTAAGCTATGTCTATTGTGGATGAACTGCGGCGTTTCTTAAGATTTTCCCAGTCCCCAGTTTAATTTCAAAACCGGACCACTGTGCGACTCGACATTTGTCACATACATGAAATATTTCCAGAGGAGGAAACCACACCATGTCCAAAACGTGGATTCAATGACTGTCTTACGTATTAGAAATGGAACGGAGGTACTTTCATCATTCTTCTCTTGAAAGAAAATGGGCTGACTGGAACAGTACTGTAACACGCTGTATATCATCACAACTTGACGTAAAGTATATACCGAAGCCTGAGATAAAACATGAATTAACTACTCTCGAATCTGTTGCGAAAATCAGCGCTGAGGACCTGAATTACAACTGTAATTTCTCCTATTACGTCATCGTGGCTATGAGCTCAGGATGGCATCTTTCGATCTTGCTCACTCATCCGAGTCGCTGTTAACACCGAGCGAGGTGGCGCAGTGGTTAGCACACTGGACTCGCATTCGGGAGGACGACGGTTCAATCCCGTCTCCGGCAATCCTGATTTAGGTTTTCCGTGATTTCCCTAAATTGTTTCAGGCGAATGCCGAGATGGTTCCTTTGAAAGGGCACGGCCGATTTCCTTCCCAATCCTTCCCTAACCCGAGCTTGCGCTCCGTCTCTAATGACCTCGTTGTCGACGGGACGTTAAACACTAACCACCACCACCGCTGTTAACAAGCAGGGTCACCGGTGTGAGGAATCTACTTTGGAAACGAGCTATAAGGAAGGAGGTGGTTTCGTACCAGTCGATTGGCATAGGCGCTAAAATGGGACGAGACGGGGGATATGAAACAACCGCTAATGCAGAGCACATCCTGCTAAGCGAGTGTTACGTTTGGAGTGACGAGGTGCGCGCTACTGCTTTTACGGCCAGCTGATCCTGCAATAGCGAGGGAGAAGCCTGTGGTGCGTGTATGGCTGCTTGGGACCCACTAGGCCACGCTGTTTTACGAGTGCTTTGTCTTCTCTCGAATCGATCAGCGTTTCCTCGTCTAGACTTGGGGACGTGTGCGACAGGGGTTGAAGAAACGCTGAACCGACGCCATGTCTGTTTTTGACTCTCGTATATTTATGATCCGCGGTTTGTTTATATATATATATATATATATATATATATATATATATATATATATTTATATATATGTACTGTTTCCGTCGGCTCCCCATTTATATGATTTTCTGTTTTTATTATCTGATGTTTGACGACCTATCAGTACCGAATTCATCATATACGAATTATATGAACACATTCAAGACTGGCCTCTGCCCTCCTGGATGGGGTAACTGGACTGCTGTTTTTACATATTTTTCGAAAATAATTGATTTCTGATTGTAATTGCAATAAATGTGTGTGATGTTTCATTTGAAGTGATGTAATCTCAGAAATCTCATTATGAAATGTTAAAATTAGCAGACACACGAAGTGTTTTACTGAATCATGTCTTTATTCAGAAAAACTAGCAGACTCCGTTGTTACACATAAATTGCCTTAGTGTGGTATATTTTGGAATTTCCAGGCATACAAAGAGCTACTTCACAACTTGGACACCACCGGCACGTTTTCCCTTCTGGGTCTTACTTTACTGACACCAGAACACGCTTCGGAGACACGTGTACGGTGTGGCTTTTGTGATACTTTTTGCGACGGGGCAGAAGGCGCAATGTTATCTATGAATTTTTACGCACAACACGGGCAAGACTCGGGCATCGTCCTCCTGATTAAGTGCCGCTGCTCGAATCCAACTGCCACTCCTTCCACAATGAGACGTGGCACCGATTCTCATTTGAAACACGAGAGCTTCACTGAAATTTGCCGGCCGGAGTGGGTGAGCGGTTCTAGGCGCTACAGTCTGGAACCGCGTGACCGCTACGGTCGCAGGTTCGAATCCTGCCTCGGGCGTGGATGTGTGTGATGTCCTTAGGTTAGTTAGGTTTCAAAAATGGTTCAAATGGCTCTGAGCACTATGGGACTTAACATCTATGGTCATCAGTCCCCTAGAACTTAGAACTATTTCAACCTAACTAACCTAAGGACAACACACAACACCCAGTCATCACGAGCCAGAGAAAGTCTCTGACCCCGCGGGGAATCGAACCCGGGCGCGGGAAGCGAGAACGCTACCGCACGACCACGAGCTGCGGACTTAGTTAGGTTTAAGTAGTTCTAAGTTCTAGGGGACTGATGACCACAGCAGTTAAGTCCCATATTCACTCTTCAGTTGTAATAGGTGTTCGACATTCACATTAGTTGTTCGTCTTGACCAGCAAAGTACTTGTTTCCTAATGGAGCGATACACCTGGAATGAGTACACTGATGTTGTTGCTTACTGCTTACTGAACCAAAGCTTTCGAACAGCACAGCGCAATTATCAACAGCATCCCAATCGCCGCACCCCACATCATTCGTCGTTTACTGTTGTGTATCATAGTTCGCGTGAGACCGGGTCATTTGCCACTGTTCCAGGTACCATTGCGAGAACTGTATTTTGAGTGGATAATCACTTGGTTGCAGGTTGTGCACACGCTATAGGTGAAATGGGAGTAGCAGTTCATCATGAATGGCGTTTCTTACACTCGTCTGATTCGTCCCCATGTTCCGCGTAATTGTAAGAGTGCTGATGAAAGTATCTTGGTCCACATACTGCAGGGAGGCTTCCTTCAATTGCATAATTCGTACTATTCCACGTCGTCCATGTCCAGGTAATCTGCTAAATGACACCGTCTCACGCAGAAAAATGGTTCAAATGGCTCTGAGCACTATGGGACTAAACATCTGAGGTCATCAGTCCCCTGTAACTTAGAAATACTTAACCTAATTAACCTAAGGTCACCACACACATCCATGCCCGAGGCAGGATTCGAACCTGCGACCGTAGCAGCTGCGCGGTTCCGGACTGGAGCGCCTCGATCCGCTCGGTCACAGCGGCCGGCAGACTGCACTAAACTGAATTCTCAGATCGTACCTGTGAGCTCGAACCTTTAGTATGGTGGTAGGTCATAGGCGATGATCAGAGCTCGAATCTTGATGCGGAAAATACAGAAACAGCGAACAGCGATCATCGCCGCACTGCCGTTCCTCCCAGAGGTTGCTAGTCAAATAGCACCGTCGTGGAGACTCTGTGGAGGATTTCAAGAGTAGGAACAAATTTGCGTCAGATGGAAGCCCTCAGTAAGGCCGTGGGGACGGCAACCAGTTTGCACCAGGCTATCGACGAGGCTTGGTCCAGCAGCCAATTTTGTCCTATCAGTATTAGCGACACTCCACAAAGGTATGAGAGTAACTGCATGTCACTCACATCATGCAGTTAGTTAAAAGGAGCTGGACAACCTCGCTAGCTACACATAAGCGTAATATTCAGACCTGCTTCAGGTATCGTGCGTCCAGCTACATGCCGCGTGGTCTGGGGCGCCTTGACACGGTTCGCGCGGCTTTTCCCGTTGAAGCTTGGAGTCCTTCCTCGGGCATGGGTATGTGTCTTGTCCTTAGCGTAAGTTATTTTATGTTAGAGTAACTAGTGTGTAAGCCTAGGGACTGTGACCTTAACGGTTTGGTCCCATAGGAACTTACCACATATTTACAATTGCCAGTCACATGTTGACAACGAACTACAGCGTGGCCAAAATAAAACTGACTTGTGCGTGTTTTCCGCATTTGGTGGCAACGTAATGTGAACAGCGGAGACATCATCAGAACACTGTGGGGCACAAATTTGAACATAGGAAAACATTTCTCAGATGAAGGATAGACTATGGAAAAGTCCAATGAAATCGCAAAGCTACTTAGCGGTGCAAGTGAGAGTTAAGAGATAGTTGTATCTAGACGTTATTGAAGCGAACATCCGTATTTTTTCTTAAAATTTTCTTTCTCTATGATTTGTTGAGGCTCCCAGATCAACATGCGACCGTTCAGTTCTACGAAAGATTTGGGAATTAAGCGGTATCGAGACATTTGGAGCTCAGATCTGTTGCAGTCTGTCCGGGTGTATGAAGTAACGGACCACACACCCATTACGTTGCGCACTAAAAATTTGTCACCGATACGTTGAACCACTTTTGCGTAATATGAAGTTTGGTATTGGGTGTGCAATTTGTATCTTTTTTTTGCGCTGCAGTTCCTGTTTGCACTGATCATCAAGTACCTGTACATATAGGAATTATTGTTTACAGTTTCTAATACTCTTACAGCTATGGAAAAAGATCGAAATGATTGATATTTCACAGCTGCACGCTCTGTAATGCCTCCTATGGGAGGACGAACGTATACATGTTTAACCTCGTGCTTTTAATGCAAGATAGCGATGTCTTTTCATCTGTTCTGAATAAACAGTGTTAAATTGACGAGTTATACTTTGCGGACTGCTGGCCAAAAAGGCGAGTCGCAACTCAATTCCAGTATACTCCAACTTTCACACATGCTTGCAAGTCACCCTAGAAGCCTGAAATTAGTTCTGTTGCGTTGTACCAATCGTTACAAAGTGAACAGTAGCAGAGAGTTTGTGATAAATATGTACACCTAAGGACACAAATGAAATAATCGTATCTCGGCTGATGTAAGCTCTCCACTACAGTCCACAAGCAAGAAACACTTCCTTCTGAGGGACACTATTCAAATTTCATGATAGCCATATTCGCTATACTTGGCAAACAGACACAGTGAAGTAAGTGGAAAACTTAGCGGTATAATCCGCCTACTGTCTTTACACTATCTATATTACTAAGCAACTTCTTTACAGCATCTACAGAGTGATTATAAATAAAGTTAAACTTTTAAACCGCTGTGGAAATACCACCACTGGTCTGAATGACGTCAAATTGCAACGGAATGTTATCGGAGAAGGGGGAAAACGTATGGTAGAAGAAACATAAATAGTTACAAAATGTAGCAATAAATGGCGCTGTAAGCATTATAATTTAGTCGTCTACTAAAAATGACAAATGAATCATACAGCCGGCCGAAGTGGCCGTGCGGTTAAAGGCGCTGCAGTCTGGAACCGCAAGACCGCTACGGTCGCAGGTTCGAATCCTGCCTCAGGCATGGATGTTTGTGATGTCCTTAGGTTAGTTAGGTTTAACTAGTTCTAAGTTCTAGGGGACTAATGACGTCAGCAGTTGAGTCCCATAGTGCTCAGAGCCATTTGAACCATTTTTGAATCATACAACAATGCCTAAGGTGTACGTTCGATATTAAACGAACTATACTTTTCAGTGTGCAATGGGGTACAGGTGTGATACTGTGAGTTACATAAGCCCATCCACCATGGCAAAGTAATATCACATCGGATGGGAAAAATTGTCCTGATGTCAAAAGCCTCATAAAAGCACCAATCACATCGGTTTTTAATTGTGCTGAGCCCAAAAACCGCATAAAAAGCATTAATCAAAATCAAATCGGATCATTAACTTCTGTGTGACTGGCGCAAAACATGTTCAATATTCTGTCCACCGTTTTCTGCAACAAGTTGAAATCGAGAAACAGCTAGTTCCACAACTGATCGAAATGTTCCCTGGGGTCACGTTCAGAATGTGTTGCTCAGTGCGTGCCTTCAATACAGCTAAGTTTGCAACCGGAACACTGAACACAACATCTTTCAGATAGCCCCACGTTGCGCAAACGAGACTGTGCTTACCAGTGACAGAACTGAGAAGCACCTGTCTCTTCGAAAAAAATATGGTCCTATGATAAATGATGTCGTAAACCCGCACCACACAGTGACCTTTTTAGTGTGAAGTGGTACTGGTTGTTTCGCGTGTGGCTGTACCTTTGCCCTTATTCGACAATTCTGTTTATTGACATATCCTGTCAGATGGAAGTGGGCTTAGTCTGTCCACAAAATCTTTCACGGCCATTCATTGTCCACTTCCATGTGAGCAAGAAATTCTAAAGCAAAGGTCTCTCTTGCAGGTCAACAGGAAGCAACTCGTGCACATTTTGAATGGATAGCAAAGAAGGATGTTTCTTAGGATTTTACGCACCGTGTTCACGGGTATGTCCAATGTTCGGGCAATTCTCCGTGCACTACACATTTGCACACCACCACTCGTCTCCTCCTACATTACTGTGACCACTGCTTCCACTGACATCGAATCAATTCGTTTCCTTCCTCTACCAGGTTGCACATCGAAAGAACCCCTCTTTTCGAATTTCCGAATCATTTTCTCCAGACCCACGACAGTCATCGGACCAACGCATTTCGTCAAACCTTTCAGTGTCCGGAACTTCTGCAGAACGACGCGTGCACAGTTATCATTCTCGTAATAAAGCTACACAAGAAGAGCGCGATCTTGCATTGAGACAGTCATGGCGAACCTCACAGACGCGAAAGGAGGAAAGGCCGTGTAACCGGCGTGTTTACACCAACTTCAGTGGGTCGTGAGCATGACAGGTGTTTCCATTTACGTATCCTGACACATACAGCGCCATGTATTGATCAAATTTCCCACTATTGTTTTTCTTCTGCCATACGTTTTCTGACTTCTCCAATAATATTCTGTTGCAATTTGACGTCATTCAGACCAGTGGTGTTATTTCCGCAGTGTTTTGAAAGTTTAATTATAATCACCCTGTATATTACGAAGCAACTAGCCCGGACCCAGTACCAGTCTCCCTATCTAACGACTTCCAGAGGCACCAGAAATTTGTTTGCAGTATTTCGCGTCAATATTGATACATTTTAAGAATTTAAAACGCTGTCATAATATGCTCATTAAGAGTTACGATATTATATTAAACGTTTAATACAAAATACAGGTATTACCATTAGCAATTGTGTGTGTATTTCGAGGCAGCGTGACATGACGCGTAAATACTCGGGCATTTAGCGACTTTAGACATTATTTAAAATCCTTACGAATTTTTTTTCCCGCTGAACTCCCCAATCCTGAAAATGATGAAAAAAATTTCATAGCTTAAAAAGTTTTCACTGCTTAAGCGGTACAACTTCAGCATCGGAAATGACGTTTTAATTTATTTTTTCTGTATCACCGACTCTATTCCTAACATAGTTTTCAAACAGTGTCCACATATACCACTGATTGTATCTGCTGGATCATATCACTGGACGACATACAGTTCAGGAGATATGACGTCATAAACATTGAGATGTTTGAAACACTTGCTTTTGCTTAAAATGGAGTGTAAATTGCCCAGACTATATTCATCAAGTTTTTCATAACGAGAACCCTTAGCGACTTCCAACAAACTTACGTGCTTAACGTCAAATACTTACAACATAACACATTTTTTAAAGAGTCCGCCCGATACCTGAGTGTTCAGCGCTGCAGAATGCTATGTAAAGCGCCCGGGTTCGATTCTCGGCTGAGTCGTAGTTTACTCCTCGCGGAGATTGAGTGTCGTGTTGTCATAATCTTGCACCAGGCGACCCGTCTAAACGACGGGAGGCCTTAGCCGCACGACATTTTATTTTTTAAAGAATCGAGGTTTTATTGTTTTTAGTAAGTCATTCTACATTTCGAAATCTCAGCATCGTCATCAGGGCGTGTGGTGTTATTAAGGTCCCTTGACGCGATATCGACATACCAGAAACACATATCTGTAAATATTGTTGGTTTCTGTTGTATATGAAATCGCAATAAAGTCTCTCCCGTATCTTGTTTACAGTGTTATATCGGCTGAAGCTGCGTATGTGTGGTGAAGCTGTAACATCTGAATATCCATTAACATTACAAAACCGCTATTGAAAAGACTGTTGCATAACGGCATGCTTGCAAACGAAGAGGGCGGGGACGGGGGACAAGATAGCACATTTGGTCTACACAGAAATTTCTGTAGCCACTGAGATGACATCTTGTATGCAGCTGAGAGGCAGGACAGGTAATTAAAATAGTATTTTAAAAACACATTTGTGTTCAGTTTTTCGCGGAGAGTCCACGTGTCGTGCACAAAATTGGCTCTTTTGTATCATATACTTGGAGGGGTTTCCGCTGTCACGTATAGAAACTTTTCGATGTGCTGACGTCGAGAGGAGCGTGTCTCCTTCCAAACGCGCCAGGCTGCCCAGCGTGATCCACTCTTTGTCAGCGAGCGCTGGTTTCCATCTGCCGCTGACATCCGAACACGAAAGCCCTTTCCGACGTTGAGGACTTTTTCCATATTCCGCCAAGAGTGTTGGAAAAGGCGCCACATAAAAAGCATCCGGCGCTGACGGCAGGAAATAAGTTCTTTCTGTCAGTATCGGAGTTTTATGTGGAATATGAGTTACGGTTTGAGAACGGCTTCTAGCTTCACGGGCGGTAGGAGGCGGAGCATACACGTTGCTGACAGGAAAGATATGAGAATTTGCAGGCTTTACGGTCTTACACCGAAGAACAAAAAAATTTGAAAGCTGAGGAACGAATATATTTTACATTTTAGGACTTTCTGCACCACTTCAAGTGTACTTAATTAATCACATTTCGTACTGGATTGTATGCTTTGTTCATATTGCCTTTCCGTGTTTTATTTATTTACTGATTAACAAGCCTGGCATGGCATGGATATTCATTTTGCCATGTGGTTGTGTTTGTAGTGTAATACCCCGCACGCTGGGCGCAGCTGCTTCGTGTGTCTACAACGCGAGTAGGTAAACGGATCGATGGCAATTTCTCTTCATGGCTCTATAGATAGTGATTGTTTTCGCCTACAGCTCTGTGCGCTTCGCAGTTGAAAGCTGTCAAAAGGCGCTGCCAGGTGTCAGGGATTTCCTTAAGTTGACTCGACTGTAGGAGGGTCATAGTAGTAAAGAATAAATGTATTAAAACTTCGTGTATGACGCGGCATCTTCTCACGCATCTCAGTGTTTACAATTTCATATCTCATGAACTATGTGTGGTACCATGATATAATATTGTAGGTGCAATTAGCTGCATATTTGGGTACTGTCTGCGACGAGTTAGTAGCTCAGAAATTATAAATTTAAACGCAAGACTTGATACGACAATTTTTTACGTTTCTCATTGTTTGTGACGTCACTTCTACAGATCTATGATAGGCAGTTCTTAACGCGACAGCGATTGTTGCCATATGGTAAGGGATATGTATACGAGGCGTAGTTGAAATCGGTCCAGTGATTTGGCAGATGTGGAACACACACACAAACACACACACATGCACGCACGCACGCGCGCGCGCGATTTTATAATTTGTATGGACCTGAGTTCCATCCATGAGTAGGTAGGGAAGATCAGAAATTCTGCGTTACATATTGGCCGCTAAAACTCAATATAGTAAAGCTCCAATCTAATATTAACTTAAATAGTGGCAACTATTTATTCACAACGGATACAAAAGAGTTACATGTTTTCACCTGTTACTGTCCTTCAAAGTAGTCACCAACATTGTGTAGAACCCGTTGCCAGCGATGTGGAAGGCGTAGTATACCGTTAGCAGAGCCTATTCTGTTGATGGTGCGAATGGAGCGGTCTACTACCTGTCGAATCTCTGGAACAGTTCTGAAGCGAATGCCACGAGGTGATTCCTTCATTTTCGGAATCAAATCAAAGTCACAAGGACTTAAGTCGGGGGAGTATGGTGGATGGTGCAGTACTTCCCAGTCCCATCGACTGAACAGAGCAGCAACAGCTTGCGCTGCATACCCCCGCTAATTGTCGTGCAAAATGGTGGGTGAGTTGCGCAGAAAGTGTCGCCGCTTCTTTCGCAAAGCTGGTCGCAGGTGATGCACGAAAAACTAACAGTAATACTATGCATTGACGGTCTGCCGTGGAGGAACGTAATGCGTTAGGATAACATCATCACAGTCGTACACGAGAATCACCATCACTTTACACCGCTCCATTCGCACCATCAACAGAACAGGCTCTGCTAACGGTGTACTACGCCTTCCACATCGCTGGCAACAGGTTCTACACAACGCTGGCGACTACTTTGAAGGACAGTAACAGGTGCAAAGATGTAACTCTTTTGTATCGGTTGTGAATAAATTGTTGCCACTATTTAAGTTCCAACCCTAGCATATTCTCTTGCATAAAATTTGTTACGTTTTCTTAAGATTTTATAACCGAGGATGAACAACTGGCGGATTGTTAAATGTTAAGGTTTACGTGAAATTAATAGCTATGAGACCTCTAACCGTTGTTCTGCCGCCAACGTGTAACGCCATATTTCTCATCTTCCCTGGGTACTCATGGACCGAACTAGGTCGGGCAGCAAATAAGGTCCGGGAGTAGCTTGTATCAAGCCTTTTCTACCATCCTGATTGAGACATGGCGTATGCTGTTATGGTGCCTCTGAAGAGGGTAACAGCCGCATTCCTTCCTTATCTTTGTCTGGTCTGAGCTTGTACTCCGTTTCTAATGACAACACCTCCGAAGGGTCGTTAACTATGGTCTTCCGTGTTAATAGTTCAAATGGCTCTGAGCACTATGGGACTTAACATCTATGGCCATCAGTCCCCTAGAACTTAGAACTAATTAAACCAAACTAACCTAAGGACATCACACAACACCCAGTCATCACGAGGCAGAGAGAATCCCTGACCCCGCAGGGAATCGAGCCCGGGAACCCGGTGTTAATAGTTATGTGGAAGTATGTTTTAAGCGCAACTTCTCTGAGTATGTAACGGTGGTGACTGAGCGTATGTGTAGAGTAGTATTTGCGGGATTGATGATGATGGATGTAGAGAATGGAGGAGATGGTTCAAATGGCTCTGAGCACTATGGGACTCAACTGCTGAGGTCATTAGTCCCCTAGAACTTAGAACTAGTTAAACCTAACTAACCTAAGGACATCACAAACATCCATGCCCGAGGCAGGATTCGAACCTGCGACCGTAGCGGTCTTGCGGTTCCAGACTGCAGCGCCTTTAACCGCACGGCCACTTCGGCCGGCATGGAGGAGATGAAATCAAGTGCTCCTCCTATGTTGATAAATGCGTGCGAGACTGCCAATTTCAACGTCCACGTCCAGTGATGGATTAACGTTAAAAGTGATGGAAACTTTGATGTGTAACGTAACATCTTAAACCGTTATTTCACTCTATGTGAAATGTATTCGCAGCTGCGAATTTGGACAACCATCAGCTGTATAGTGGAATGGCTACAGTGAATATCTCTGGACATGCGAAGCTGGTTGGCTGCTCGCGTGCTGCTGTCGCGAGCATCTATGGAAAATGGTTGAATGATGGTGAAACCACTAGTAGACAACAAGGTGTCGATGTCTGCGCCTCATCACAGAAGCTGGGGATCCGAGACTTGTCCAGTCTGTAATGCAGGACAGACAAGAATCTGTGGCTGATCTGATGACGTAGTACAATGCTGGTGCAGGCACAAGTGTTCCGGACGATGCCGTTCAGCGCACACTGTTGAATGTGGGGCTCCTTATCAAACGAAATCAACGCTTTCCCATGTTGACCCTACGAGATCGTTAATTGGGTTGCAGTGGAGTCTGGATCATGGAGATTGGACTGTAGAACAATGGCCGGACAGAAATTGTTTCTTATTAACAAGGTCGATGGTCGTGTAATTGTATGCCGTAATCCAGGTCAACGGCTGCTCGAAATATTCACCGTAAAACGGCCGCAGATCGTTAGGGACAGTACTACACTATGGTCATTTGAATCACAACGTCGATGGCTGTGTTCAGATATGCTGTCATCGACTTTAACGGCTGCTGGATACATGCAACGCGCTACGAACGCAGGCCAGATGGGTTAATGTCATGCTGTGTGGGACATTCACCTGCGCTTGCATTGGACCTCTGATAGTCCGCATTAATGTTCACATACTCCACAGCTGACATGGTGCCTTCCACCATGTCAGCTGTGGAGTATGTGAACATTAATGCGGACCACCTATATCCCTTCATACTTGATGATGGATTCCCTGATGGCGTTGACATCTTCTGGTATGATAACTGTCCTGTGCTATAGTAATTTGAAGAGCATCATAGAAACGCACTGTGGGGGCCTGACCACTCACCTCTTATAGGGTGCCTAAAGGATGCTGCTTTCTCGGATAGCTATACAACAATTCAAGCAAATCACATTATTGATTTTTAGTACAATAAAGTAGATTGACAATACTGAACTGTGGTTTACAAGACGGGTCGCAAGCAGTCAGTGTCCTTCACTGTACAGGGTGGTCCATTGGTCGTGACCGGGCCAAATATCTCACGAAATAAGCGTCAAACGAAAAAAACTACAAAGAACGAAACTTGTCTAGCTTGAAGGGGAAAACCAGATGGTGCTATGGTTGGCCCGTTAGATGCCGCTGCCATAGGTCAAACGGATATAAACGGCGTTTTTTTTTTTTTTTAATAGGAACCCACATTTATTACATATTCGTGTAGTACGTAAAGAAATATAAATATTTTAGTTGGACCACTTTTTTCGCTTTGTAATAGATGGCGCTGTAATAGTCACAAACATATGGCTCACAATTTTAGATGAACAGTTGGTAACAGGTAGGTTTTCTAAATTAAAATACAGAAATTAGGTACGTTTGAAAGTTTTATTTCGATTGTTCCAATGTGATACATGTACCTTTGTGAACTTATCATTTCTGAGAATGCATGCTGTTACAGCGTGATTACCTGTAAATACCACATTAATGCAATAAATGCTCAAAATGATGTCCGTCAACCTCAATGCATTTGGCAATACGTGTAACGACATTCCTGTCAACACCGAGTAGTTCGCCTTCCGTAATGTTCGCACATGCATTGACAATGCGCTGACGCATGTTGTCAGGCACTGTCGGTGGATCACGATAGCAAATATCCTTCAACTTTCCCCATCGAAACAAATCCGGGGACGTCAGATCCGGTGAACGTGCGGGCCATGGTATGGTGCTTCGACGCCCAATCCACCTGTCATGAAATATGCTATTCAGTACCGCTTCAACCGCACGCGAGCTATGTGCCGGACATCCATCATGTTGGAAGTACATCGCCATTCTGTCATGCAGTGAAACATCTTGTAGGTACATTGCACCATTTAGATTGCCATCGATAAAATGGGGTCCAGTTATCTTTCCTCCCATAGTGCCGCACCATACATTAACCCGCCAAGGTCGCTGATGGATTTTCCGTTGCCCAATAGTGCGTATTATGCCGGTTTACGTTACCGCTGTTGGTGAATGATGCTTAGTCGCTAAATAGAACGCGTGCAAGAAATCTGTCATCGTCCCGTAATTTCTCTTGTGCCAGTGACAGAACTGTACACGACGTTCAAAGTCGTCGCCATGCAATTCCTGGTGCATAGATATATGGTACGGGTGCAATCGGCGTTGATGTAGCATTCTCAACAACGACGTTTTTGAGATTCCCGATTCTCGCGCAATTTGTCTGCTACTTGTGTGCGGATTAGCCGCGACAACAGCTAAAACACCTACTTGGGCATTATTATTTGTTGCAGGTCGTGGTTGACGTTTCACAGTGGCTGAACACTTGCTGTTTCCTTAAATAACGTAACTATCCGGCGAACGGTCCGGACACTTGGATGATGTCGCCGAGGATACCGAGCAGCACACACAGCACACGCCCGTTGGGCATTTCGATCACAATAGCCATACATCAACATGATATCGACCTTTTCCGAAATTGGTAAAGGGTCCATTGTAACACGGGTAATGTATCACGAAGCAAATACCGTACGCACTGGCGGAATGTTACGTGATACCACGTACTTATACGTTTGTGACTATTACAGCGCCATCTATCACAAAGCGAAAAAAGTACTCCAACTAAAATATTCATATTTCTTTACGTACTACACGAATATGTAATAAAAAATGGGGGTTCCTATTTTAAAAAAAACGCAGTTGATAACCATTTTACCCATGGCAGCGGCATCTAACGGGCCAACCATATCGCCATCTTGTTTCCGCCTTCAAGCTAGACAAGTTTCGTTCTTCTTAGTTTTTTCGTTTGACGCTTATTTCGCGAGATATTTGGCCCAGTCACTATCAATGGACCACCCTGTATACACTGCTCATGCAAGTTATTCACACTTGCTCATAAGTCACTGCTGTTGCTAATATCACTGCTCTTCTAGGCGTCTCTGCTAGTGCCCGTCTTCTACTGTCCGGCCGAGGCTGGCAGGAGCGGCGCTTATATTCTCTTCGGGTAGAGTTAGAGCCCGCTCCGGCCGGCCGAAGTGGCCGTGCGGTTAAAGGCGCTGCAGTCTGGAACCGCAAGACCGCTACGGTCGCAGGTTCGAATCCTGGCTCGGGCATGGATGTTTGTGATGTCCTTAGGTTAGTTAGGTTTAACTAGTTCTAAGTTCTAGGGGACTAATGACCTCAGCAGTTGAGTCCCATAGTGCTCAGAGCCATTTTTTAGAGCCCGCTCCTGTCGTGATGACGTCCTAGTCGGCGTGCTATTGGCTGACGTCGTCTCACAGCCCTCTCTGCTCTTGCGTTCTTCATCTCCCTGCCGGCGCATGTCGATACGCTGGAACACTCACCTTAATGGCTTAGCCATCAAATCCGCCTTATCTGAACTCGATACATCTCCACAAGCCACCACAATTTCGTGACGTGTGCATAAAAATCTGATGCTAATACCTCCGGAGATATACCAAGAACTGCAGATTCATGGCACAAAGAATTGCGTTCCAGAGGTTGACCAACACCCTGTTAAACTGGTGGTGCCGCGCGGTGTGGCCGCGCAGTTTGAGGCGCCATGTCACGGAATGGGCGGCCCATCTCGCCGGAGGCTCGAGTCCTCCCTGGGGCATGGGTGTGTGTGTTGTTCTTAACATAAGTTAGTTTAAATAGTGTGCAAGTTCAAATGGCTCTGAGCACTACGGGACTTGACATCTGAGGTCATCAGTTGCCTAGAACTTAGAACTAATTAAACCTAATTAACCTAAGGACATCACACACATCCATGCCCGAGGCAGGATTCGAACCTGCGACCGTAGCAGTCTCGCGGTTCCGGACTGAAGCGCCTAGAACCGCACGGCCACCGCGGCCGGCAATGTGTAAGTCTAGGGACCGATGACTTCAGCAGTTTGGTCCCTTAGGAATCCACACACAACAAACCGGTAGTCATAATGTTTAGGCTCATCAGAGTAAATTTATTAAAGACGATAAATGGGATAAATGGAGCAAGTAGTCTCCCTCGTAACACATAATAGCTTTAATTTTTCGTAAATGATACTTTCTGTACGCACTGTGCCACAGGGCTTACCGTCACCCAACCACGGGGAGGATTTTTTTTTTTTTATTTACTGAAATATTAACAGGCGAAGTATCACCGTACTTCTTGTTCCGTAGGCCGTTTTTCGCCGTTTAAAATGACTTCGTTTCACTCGGAAATCTGTCTTGCTTTTTATATCTGTTATTAAAGACGTTAAGAATATTAAATGTGTATGAAAATATTCATTTACTTGTACACTATTATGTCTTTAAGCTAATGCTTGGATATCATGCACAAAGTATAAATTATTTGTGATGCCTACGTTACGTGTAGAACAGCGCTGTTTTCTTTGTCAAGTAGCTCTAACTTAATTATTTTTGCACAAGGAAAGAATTGTAACTTTTAAAAACCAATTCATCGCCAACTTCGCAGTGGAATCTAAATCAAAGAAGAAATCGCTTAGCAGCAAAGCTCATTAGATTTTTCATCATCCTGTTGACTGTAAAGGGTTGAGAGAATATTACGGAAGACACATCCGTCAACTTCTTTATTGCGAGCCGCGGTAGTTCTCAGCGGCGAAGACGCTGACGCTATGCTGATGTAAACAAAGTAGTCTTGCTCTTTGTTAGCACCCTGCTGTGTGTTTGCTGCGACATGATACGTAACGGAAGCTTGCTTAATTTGTTCCCTCTCACCCAGTCCAGAGTTCCTTACTGCAACAAAAAACTAGGAATCGCCTCTCTTCATGTAACACTGACTTTCCGGATCCTGCAGTCAGATGCTGCTCTGCATAATCTAGATCCTGTAGTCGGCTACTACTCTGGCGTAGCTGGAAACCATAGTACGTACTCTTATTTGAAGTATTTCTTTTCGTTTATGCGGTCTATATTTTATGACGAAATAGCTTAATATGTCTCCAGAATGATTGCGTTAACAGTGGGTGTGAAATGTTCAGCCCGAAACTATGTATTTACTTGATGAGCATGAGTACGGTGCTTTCTCTAGCCTTATGTGTTCTGGCGCCAGTATGATAAGCTATTTCACGTAACGAAGAAGCCGCTAACGACTATAGTCGCTGGTGGCGCCTATTCAGAAAGCCATTTCCTGTGTTCCTGGGACCGTGAACCGAAGACACATGAAGGTCCCGCGCTAAATGATGCTGAGTGGCCCCTTCCTGCGATTGTTAGGCGGCCGAGGATGGGCGACCGTGGCCTGACGGCACACGAGACCAGGGTCCATTGTTCGCAGGTGTCGGCGCCTGCCGGCCTAAGACAAAGGCGCATCCAGCTGTGCGCCGGCCCAGGCGCTCCTGTGGCCTCACAGCTTTCGGCTGAACTCCGTCCTCCGCACCTGCGTTTTCTCATGCAGTGTTTCCACTAGCGGATTGAAGTCAATGACCTGATATGTGTTCAAAATTACTTTAGGATTGATAACTACAGCGGAAGTAGTAGTGGTGGGTGGGGGGTTGGGGCGGGGGGGAGAGCGCCAATTACACGATCTAGATAGCCACAGCAATCACCCGAAGTTGCCAAACCTTCACCCCACCACCACAGCATTACCCGATTGCATTGAGTTTTAGGCAGCTTGCTGTCCTGTGTGATCGCTGTGCCCTGTAGTTTTGTTTGTTGTTTTTACTGTTGCAGGAGTTACTTTTTTTGTTATTACTGTTTTTGTAGTGTGGTACCAAACAATGTCAGTAGAAAGTTCGGACAAACTTAAGAGCGGAAAAGTTACGCATTGTTCTCTTGGTCAGGGGATTGCCGCACGTGGTCAGTGGAGAGAGAAATGTTTTGCTCGTTACGTGCCCACTTTGAGACTTAAGGACGTAACAGTGGCCCGCTGCTACCCATTAGCAATGTAATCTATAAAAATGCTGCAGCTCTGAACATAAACAAAAACACTGTTGTGAAGATTGGCAAGGAAATTTTCGATGAATGAAAGGAAGCTGGAAAAATATCGAAGCTTGAAACTCTTTGGGAAAGAACGTTCTATGGATAAGCGGATAAGCATCATAGATTCATTTGCTGAGCTTGCGGTTCGTCGTCATGTTTATGATTATTATCACAGAAATGAAAATCCAACACAGTAGGTTACTGGTCACCCTTAAGAAACCCGGCCATTTTCAAGGCAGTCGCACACAGATTTTTCATTTCATTAAATAACTACAGTGATACTTCAAGCACCTGTCATAGCGACTAAAGTGATATCAATGGAGTTTTTACATTATCATAGCAGAAATGAAGTATAGACGGATTTGCTGTATGTTTGAACTGCGCAATTTACAGTGGTAAGTAACAACATAAAAAATTCTTAGTAAGTTTTGACATTTTAATAAGAAGGTCTTTCAGTAACCACCACCAGATGAAGTTCCTATCAGCAGTACAGTCAATACTACACAAAATAAATATTGTGTTTACAATGCAAATACCACAATACTGATGTAATGTTCTTTGTATCGTTTGTGTTCTTGGGAATACTGGTTGGCCTGTTTGAGGTTGTTTTCTCACCGCAATAAACACGCATATAAATGTTATATTACGCTATGTTAGAAATAAGTAGGCGGAACGGAAAGCTTAATGACACGTTAATTACAAATCTAGCGATCAGTTCCCCGTAACAAAACAATACGGTGACCGCGCGAGCGGACGTCATCTTTAACACGTTATCTCATGTTAGAAAACTCCGGTTTGGAATAGATGAAAATGTACTCTATTTTTAAGATTGTATTCGCTCAAGCTGTTCACCTAACTTCAGTAACAAAAAGTTTCCTGCGTGTCGAAAATTCGGTAACGTCAGACAGGGCATTCTCTTAAACTGTCCGTATGTCATCTTAATAATGTTTTCCCGCAAATAAAACTAAAATGAAAACATAATGCAGCTCTTCCAGAAGACTCTGATGCAAGTTTCATACTTACAAAGTGTGTCTTTTGCGTGTTTGAGCTAGTTGAATTAAATGTAAACTTACGCGTTTATTCCGTGTTGGACTTGGCAACCATATTCCGCATATTCACATGCACGTGCCGAAGTGTCAGTCCTAAAATAATTTTGAACAGGCTATACCTTCTAGCATTCGTTTAGAGAAAAAAAAACAAGCCTCGCCGTTCTTCTCAGTTTCTTCGTATGCAAGAGACATTATATTGGATGGTAATGGATACGTCTGGTAAACCCTAGGAAAATGAAATTTGGGAACTAGATGCACTTGTCCCCAATAAATTCCATTCTGTTGCTCCTCTGGACAATTCGTAAAACACGCCTTAATTACACACTCAGTGAACTTATCATTCTCATGAAACTGTTGTATCCGTCAGTGACAGGCAGAAATCAGATTGTACCTTGTCGGTACTGTACAGGCGCGAATCAAGAACTTGGTTCTGGGTCATACAGATGGTTCGTGATTTACGGTGATTTTCCAAATTATTTTTATGGGGACGGGTAATGAGGGAGACGTCTACATCCCCTCCGCTTGTTCTTGTCAAGTATTTAGACTGTTTCCATTACCCACGTCCTTTGCTCATGTTCACAGTTAATACACCATCGTCTCCCCTCACTCTTCCCCTCCCCTTTTCCACGCTTCTTCAGAAAATTAACTATAACAGCAACAAAGTTTCACAATTACTGTAAGTCATAATCAGCATGAATTAAACATTATAACTATTTCGCTTTGCGTTACGATTGTGAACTCGTCTGAAGACTGCGGCCATGAGACCGTGCAAAGTGGGGAATGATATGTCTTTGTTGTTTTCGCCTCCGATCGGGAAATGCAGTCCTTCAGTAGCTGAATAGTATACGGTGTTAAATATAGTTTCTAATTATCTGGACTAACTTGCCTTTCATCTTACATCATTCCCCGAATGTTAGCTGAAAAATTTGCCAGTTGTTATTTGTAAAAATTTCAATTTCTTTTGTATAGTTTCATTTGTGTAGTGGGGGGGGGGGGGGGGGGGGGGACATTATCCCGATGACTGCCCTTTTAGTGGACCCATGCCTGTTACTTTGTGGAGCACAACTGTACATCACAATTCCTCAGTTTTCTCCAGCAACATACAGTCTTCATATTATCAAGAAGCAGCTTGATATCCCTTGCGTGGAACACTGACCTCTTTGTTCGTGAAAGATGGCGCTGCTTGTCCAAGGACGAACGCTGTCCTTTAGTGATGGTCGTTCCACGTTCGAAAATATGAAAATGATCTTCCTCTGGACTGTGCGGCTGGTCTCGGTGGAGGTTCGAGCCTCCCTCGGGCATGGGTGTGTGTGTTTGTCCTTAAGATAATTTAGGTTAAGTAGTGTGTAAGCTTAGGGACTGATGACCTTAGCAGTTAAGTCCCATAAGATTTCACACACATTTGAACATTTTTTTGATCTTCCTCTCTCCCCCCCCCCCCCCCCCTCACCCCCCACCCCTGGTTCCCACCCTATGCATACGAATTATTATTGTCTCCTTCAACTTTTTCCGTGTTTTGCCTAGTCGAGGCTCTTCTTTCGATGCGAAGCATTGAGCACAATCCGCACAGAAATCTAGCAGAGGATTATGACACACGTTCTTCCTGATTTGTATCACCTTGGTTGTCGAGAGATTTCTTTTTCCCACGCGTTCGATTATCATTAACACCGATCCTTATGTCATACTCGTGTACTTTGTGATCTGTCTGACAATGACACATCTTCATTTTCGCATGAAATACTAAATGGCGTACGTGTTTTCCTCGGCTTTGAGGGCTGTCTGCCTTCCTGAATCTGGCAGATTAAGGCTGCAGCAGTCAACGCGCGAAAACAGCCAAAGGTTTCGAACGACACGACATCGAGTCATAGTGTTCTCCGACATATTGGTAGAAGGTTATTATGAATTGATATTGCTCAGTTGTAGAATAATTCGATCAGTGCACGTTGGCGTCGCAGGGTTTTACGTTGATCAACCTTTGCGGCATACCTGAAACAAGAAGAAACAAAATTAGGCGTAAGTTTGGTAGGTACACGACCAGAGCTTTTACGTAATTATTTTCATTTCCGGTGGGCTTACTATAGCTGGATACCGTGGGTTAATTTACATATCCTGAAATATTTCCATATGTTTTCATACACTGTAGCGCTAAGGAAACTGATGTCACGAGTATTCAAATACAGAGACGTGTAAACAGGCATAATACGGCGCTGTAGTCGGATATGCCTATATAAGACAAGTGTCTAGAGCAGTTGTTAGATCGATTACTGCTGCTACAATAGCATGTTATCAAGATTTAAGTGAGTTAGAACGTGTTGTTACAGTCGGCGCACCAGCGATGGGACACAGCATATCCGTGGTAGCGATGAAGTGAGGATTTTCCTGTACGACCATTTCACGATTGTACCGTGAATATCAGGAATCCGGTAAAACATCAAATCTCCGACATCGCTGCGGTCGGAAAAAGATACTGCAAGAACGAGACAACAACGAGTGAAGAGAATCTTTCATCGAGACAGGAGCGCAACTCTTCCGCAAATTGCTGCAGATTTCAGTGCTGGGTCATCAACAAATGTCAGCGTGCGAACCATTCAAAGAAACATCATCGACATGGGCTTTCGGAGCCGAAGGCCCACTCATGTACCCTTGATGACTGCACGACACAAAGCTTTACGCCTCACCAGAGCCCGTCAACACTGACATTGGACTGTTGATGACTGGAAACATGTTGCCTGGTCGGACGACTCTCGTTTCAAATTGTATCGAGAGTATGGACGTGTATAGGTATGGAGACAACCTCATGAATCCATGGACCCTGCATGTCAGCAGGGGACCGTTCAAGCTGGCGGAGTCTCTGTAATGGTGCTGGGCGTGGGCAGTTGGAGTGATGGAGTGATATGGGACCCCTGATCCGTCTAGATACGCCTCGACCAGGTGACACGGATATAAGCACCCTGTCTGATCACCTGCATACATTCATGTCCGTTGTGCATTCCGATGGACCTGGGCAATTCCAGCAGTACAATACGACGCCCCACAGGCTCAGAATTGCTACAGAGTGGCTACAGGAATACTCTTCTGAGTGTAAACACTTCTGCTGGCCACCGTACTCCCCAGACACGAACATTGTTGAGCATATCTGGGATGGCTTGCAACGTGCTGTTCAGAAGAGATCTCCACCCCTCGTACACTTTCGGATTTATGAATAGTCCTGCAAGATTCATGGTGTCAGTTTCTCTCAGCCATATTTCAGACATTAGTCGAGTCCATGCCACGTCGTGTGGTGGCACTTGTGCTTGCTCGCGGGGTCCCTACACGATATTAGGCATATGTACCAGTTTCTTTGGCTTTTCAGTGTATATTTAATAAACACATCGCTGTTTAGCAAAAGAACGGAATAAAGTTTGCCACGGATGTCCGGATAGGAGAATAAAATTTTACACAGTCTGTATTTCTTTGTTTTGAACGTGTGCTCTAAAATACTAGTGCTTTTTTACGTTTTCATTAGTGTGCTTCCCGCTTGTAGGAAGCCGTCATATACCTCTTAATAACTCACATACTGAAGAGAAAAGTAACTCCTAAGAGTTTTAAATAAACGGTTTAACCGTACTCTTTAGGCTACATCCTTAGAGTTTAACTCGTATTTTTACTTAAGATTCTTTCACTAACTAAGTACAAGGTGATTCGACGATGACGTTGCAAACTTTCAGGGATGATGGAGAAGGGTGAGTGTATCAATTTCAGGTAAGGAACCCTGGTCCAGAGACGACCGGTTGGGATGTTATAAGCGAAAATAGTTCTATACCTCTAACAGTGTACCTCTTCTACTGCAAGCTCTTTGCCTTCCATGTTTTGGGAGGAAGTAGTAGGGACCAAAACAAGAATCAATTGTCCAGTAAATATGGGCTGTAAAATGCATACCTGAAGAACTGTGAGCACTTGATGAGTAGAACAGATATATTTCACAATAGCGAAGATGAACTAGCGCTCATAGCGCGTAAGGTGTCCTCTTTAGAGCCCATGTTTACTTGGCATTTTTTCTTGATTTGGTCCACACTACCACCTCTCAAAATATGTAAAGCAGAGAGCTTTCAATAGAACAAGTACAGTGCCAGAGGTATCAGAATGATTTTCGCTTATAACTTTGACTCTGCACCTTACATAAAGTTATACACTTACCCTTCTCCACCATCCCTGGTTATTTGTAACATCATCGTTGAATCCCCTGTATAGTAGGTTAAGTTTGTTAAGTCACACTTTTTGTTTTATTTTGGTTGTGCCTCAGACCATATCTGATAAATTGTCTATGTATATTTAGGGCATTAGCGGTCCTATTGCGCTTCATTTAGACGTACCCGAGGTTACTTCCGTTTCCGGAGAATATGCGCGGTCCAGTATAACGTACTGGGTTCTTTTAGTCAAATATTCATCAAGGCAGTTACGTATCTGTAGTGCTACTCCATGTGATCATATCGAGGTTAGCAACCGCCGATGAAGGTCAGTGTCGAATGCCTTTCGAAAATCAAGAAGGCGGAAACTACGTGTTCACGTCCATCCATTGTTGTAAGATGTCGAGGATGAATAAAGCGAGCCGTGTTTCACACTATAGGTTTTTCCGGCGAAGTTTTTTCTGCTTTAGGAGCGGCGCCATGTTCGAGCTTAGTATATGTCCCAACATCCGGCAAGAGACGGACGTCAGCATTGTTGGTCTGTAATCCTGTTCTCCCGGTCGTTTTACCCTTTTTCTAAACAGGAATGACACATGTTCTTTTCCATGCACAAGGGACAATGCCTTGCGCAAGAGATTCTCAATAAATGGAGCTAATACCGTAAGGTACGGTATTCAGTGTAAAATCTAAATGCAACTCCATCACGACTAAGTGCCTTGTTCACTTTAAATAGTCTTGATTGTTATTCAGTGTCAGCGTCACTAATATCTAGGCCACTCGTTTGTAAATCTGTGCAGTGGTCAAACATTAGTACGATTGTGTCCTCGTGTCCGAATAAATGTTTAAATAGGGAGTTTACTATTTCCGCTTTCTACCTGTAGTCTTCAGTTTTAGCAGCAGACGGTTCTACGACAGATTGTACAGAATGTTTATACCCGTTCATTGCATTTACGTGTGACCAGAACATCTTAGGAATTTCTGATAGATCTGGATCTGAGTCTGAAAATGATTGTAGACTTCACCCACATCCCTTCATACGGATCACGTGTGGCTGTTAACTTTTTCCTATCAATATCCCTGTTTTTGTAGCGATAATGTAGTGTCAACTCATGAGGATCCACATACAGTAATGTACATTTCGAACACGCTCCAATCCACGAAAAGGGAGTCGAGCCAGCGACTTCTACTTTACGAGCCACCGACGCTACTTGGAGACCGCAAAGGATAGCGGCAGATAACAAATTGAACAGAACGGTTACAGAACATTCTGTCCGAGTAATAGACAATTGAAAATCGACAATGAAACTTCCCTTGTCACGATAAAGTGAAGTGTAGGCCTTCCCACTGCTTCAGTTGGCAGTCTTGCAGCAGAGAACGTCGAGGTCTCGCTGGGAGTTAATTATCCGACCGGACCGGACCGGTGGTCTGCGCTACCCCGCGGGAATTACATCGGATTTCAGTAATTGCTTCTGTACTGTACATTTCGCTTCATGTTTGATTAACTGTATAGAGTTCACTCACCTTCTACCACGCAGAGGTTTCCATTTACATTAGAGGCTGTGATACAATATTACAGCCGCCATCTAGCTTCCATTTATTCACCGTTTTTCTCATAGTATTCAGGATAGGTATTCCGAGAACAGAAGTGACAACGAAATACGTTTTTGCTTCTTTGTTGGGACACATAACGTTATTTCTTGTATTTTATTCGTTGTTGTTGTTGTTGTTGTGGTCTTCAGTCCTGAGACTGGTTTGACGCAGCTCTCCATGCTACTCTATCCTGTGCAAGCTTCTTCATCTCCCAGTACCTATTGCAACCTACATCCTTCTGAATCTGCTTAGTGTATTCATCTCTTGGTCTCCCCCTATGATTTTTACCCTCCACACTGCCCTCCAATACTAAATTGGTGATCCCTTGATGCCTCAGAACATGTCCTATCAACCGATCCCTTCTTCTGGTCAAGTTGTGCCACAAACTTCTCTTCTCCCCAATCCTATTCAATACTTCCTCATTAGTTATGTGATCTACCCATCTAATCTTCAGCATTCTTCTGTAGCACCACATTTCAAAAGCTTCTATTCTCTTCTTGTCCAAACTATTTACCGTCCAGGTTTCACTTCCATACATGGCTACACTCCATACAAATACTTTCAGAAATAACTTCCTGACACTTAAATCTATACTCGATGTTAACAAATTTCTCTTCTTCAGAAACGCTTTCCTTGCCATTGCCAGTCTACATTTTATATCCTCTCTACTTCGTCCATCATCAGTTATTTTGCTCCCCAAATAGCAAAACTCCTTTACTACTTTAAGTGTCTCATTTCCTAATCTAATACCCTCAGCATCACCCGACTTAACTCGACTACATTCCATTATCCTCGTTTTGCTTTTGTTGATGTTCATCTTATATCCTCCCTTCAAGACACCATCCATTCCGTTCAACTGCTCTTCCAAGTCCTTTGCTGTCTCTGACAGAATTACAATGTCATCGGCGAACCTCAAAGTTTTTATTTCTTCTCCATGGATTTTAATACCTACTCCAAATTTTTCTTTTGTTTCCTTTACTGCTTGCTCAATATAGAGATTGAATAACATTGGGGAGAGGCTACAACCCTGTCTTACTCCCTTCCCAACCACTGCTTCCCTTTCATGTCCCTCAACTCTTATAACTGCCATCTGGTTTCTGTACAAGTTGTAAATAGCCTTTCGCTCCCTGTATTTTACCCCTGCCACCTTTAGAATTTGAAAGAGAGTATTCCAGTCAACATTGTCAAAAGCTTTCTCTAAGTCTACAAATGCTAGAAACGTTGGTTTTCCTTTCCTTAATCTTTCTTCTAAGATAAGTCGTAAGGTCAGTATTGCCTCACGTGTTCCAGTATTTCTACGGAATCCAAACTGATCTTCCCCCAGGTCGGCTTCTACTAGTTTTTCCATTCGTCTGTAAAGAATTCGTGTTAGTACTTTGCAGCTGTGGCTTATTAAACTGATTGTTCGGTTTCTTTGGGATTGGAATTATTATATTCTTCTTGAAGTCTGAGGGTATTTCGCCTGTTTCATACATCTTGCTCACCAGATGGTAGAGTTTTGTCAGGACTGGCTCTCCCAACGCCGTCAGTAGTTCCAATGGAATGTTGTCTACTCCGGGGGCCTTGTTTCGACTCAGGTCCTTCAGTGCTCTGTCAAACTCTTCACGCAGTATCGTATCTCCCATTTCATCTTCATCTACATCCTCTTCCATTTCCATAATATTGTCCTCAAGTGCATCGCCCTTGTATAGACTCTCTATATACTCCTTCCACCTTTCTGCTTTCCCTTCTTTGCTTAGAACTGGGTTTCCATCTGAGCTCTTGGTGTTCATACATGTGGTTCTCTTATCTCCAAAGGTCTCTTTAATTTTCCTGTAGGCAGTATCTATCTTACCCCTAGTGAGATAAGCCTCTACATCCTTACATTTGTCCTCTAGCCATCCCTGCTTAGCCATTTTGCACTTCCTGTCGATTTCATTTTTGAGGCGTTTGTATTCCTTTTTGCCTGCTTCATTTACTGCATTTTTATATTTTCTCCTTTCATCAATTAAATTCAATATTTCTTCTGTTACCCAAGGATTTCTACTAACCCTCTTCTTTTTACTTACTTGATCGTCTGCTGCCTTCACTACTTCATCCCTCAGAGCTACCCATTCGTCTTCTACTGTATTTCTTTCCCCCATTCCTTTCAATTGTTCCCTTATGCTCTCCCTGAAACTCTGTACAACCTCTGGTTCTTTCAGTTTATCCAGGTCCCATCTCCTTAAATTCCCACCTTTTTGCAGTTTCTTCAGTTTTGATCTACAGGTCATAACCAATAGATTGTGGTCAGAGTCCACATCTGCCCCTGGAAATGTCTTACAATTTAAAACCTGGTTCCTAAATCTCTGTCTTACCATTATATAATCTATCTGATACCTTTTAGTATCTCCAGGGTTCTTCCATGTATACAACCTTCTATCATGATTCTGAAACCAAGTGTTAGCTATGATTAAGTTGTGCTCTGTGCAAAATTCTATCAGGCGGCTTCCTCTTTCATTTCTTAGCCCCAATCCATATTCACCTACTACGTTTCCTTCTCTCCCTTTTCCTACACTCGAATTCCAGTCACCCATGACTATTAAATTTTCGTCTCCCTTCACTATCTGAATAATTTCTTTTATTTCATCATACATTTCTTCAATTTCTTCGTCATCTGCAGAGCTAGTTGGCATATAAACTTGTACTACTGTAGTGGGTGTGGGCTTCGTATCTATCTTGGCCACAATAATGCGTTCACTATGCTGTTTGTAGTAGCTTACCCGCATTCCTATTTTCCTATTCATTATTAAACCTACTCCTGCATTACCCCTATTTGACTTTGTGTTTATTACCCTGTAGTCACCTGACCAAAAGTCTTGTTCCTCCTGCCACCAAACTTCACTAATTCCCACAATATCTAACTTTAACCTATCCATTTCCCTTTTTAAATTTTCTAACCTACCTGCCCGATTAAGGGATCTGACATTCCACGCTCCGATCCGTAGAACGCCAGTTTTCTTTCTCCTGATAACGACATCCTCTTGAGTAGTCCCCGCCCGGAGATCCGAATGGGGGACTATTTTACCTCCGGAATATTTTACCCAAGAGGACGCCATCATCATTTAATCATACAATAAAGCTGCATGCCCTCGGGAAAAATTACGGCTGTAGTTTCCCCTTGCTTTCAGCCGTTCGCAGTACCAGCACAGCAAGACCGTTTTGGTTATTGTTACAAGGCCAGATCAGTCAATCATCCAGACTGTTGCCCTTGCAACTACTGAAAAGGCTGCTGCCCCTCTTCAGGAACTACACGTTTGTCTGGCCTCTCAACAGATACCCCTCCGTTGTGGTTGTACCTACGGTACGGCTATCTGTATCGCTGAGGCACGCAAGCCTCCCCACCAACGGCAAGGTCCATGGTTCATGGGGGGGAGGATTTTATTCGTATGAAATGTAAAGTGGTTATGTATAATTTCGTCTCGATTTAGAATGTTTCTCGAGGAAACTTTACTAACTTAGAAGCCTTGTGGTTCAACAGAAACCTTCCGAATAAACTCCATCTCGGTGGAGAATTGGCAGTTGACCCCCATAAACAAATATAGCGTAGGCACAAGGATGTGTTATTAGGTGACACGATTCCTGCACACTTACTTCAAGCAGTTAAATCCATTACATACGAGGGCCATTCAGTAATCAAAGAGACAAATTGATGTCGAAAAAAACTGCGGATTTGACAAAATAAGACTTTTACTGCTTCTCGGAGTAATCCGTACCAATATTAATACAGTTGTCCCAAAAAAACTGTTTTTTTGATATATGATACAAGTCTCTGTGCTATTGTTTGAGCTACTTTCCCACAAATATTCTGATCTTCTCGTTGTTGCTGAACTTTTCTCCTCGTAATTCCTGCTTTTGTGAACCAAAGAAACAAAAATCCGAGGAGCGAAATATGGACTGTAGGAAGGATGATGTAGTATCTCCCAACACATTTTTAGTAGTTTTTTAGATCAGCAGGGCTGTGTGAAGGCGAGCATTGATGTGTAACCGTACCATGCCTTTTCTTGGATATCCGTGACAATTTTCTCTCATTACTGGCTGTTCTTTGTTCACCAGTATTTCTGAATAGTAGGCACTGTTCATTGTACGCTCATTTTCCAAATAATCACGAAAGACGGTCAACATGACTTTTCCCGCTGATGGTTGCGTTCTGAAATTCTTTCGAATTGGTGAACTGGTGTGCTTCCATTCCATGCTTTGTCTTCTGGACTCTGGTTGAAAATGTTGAACCCAAGTTTCATCATACGTTGAAATCTTGTTTAGGAAGTGTCACCTTCTCTTTCATAATGTTCTTTCAAGTCTGTGCACACTTTGAGTGTTGTTTCTTGCGTTGCTGCGTCAACTCTTTCGGGATCTACTTTGCACTAGTTTTGCTGTATTTGAGCTCGTTACTGATAATTGCAACTGTTTGTGCTAGATGTTCAACGGTAACACATCGCTCTTCACGAGTAATGCCGTCCATGCGAGTTTCAAACTAAGAAATTGACCCATCAACTGGCCGGCCGCTGTGGCGGAGTGGTTCTAGGCGCTTCAGTCCGGAACCGCGCAGCTGCTTCGGTCGCAGGTTCGAATCCTGGCTCGGGCATGGATGTGTGTGATGTCCTTAGGTTAGTTAGGTTTAAGTAGTTCTAAGTTCTAGGGGACTGATGACCTCAGATGTTAAGTCCCATAGTGCTCAGAGCCATTTGAACCATTTTTTGGCCGACCTGGACGCTGCTCGTGAGAAACTGTAGTCTGACCGTCTGTTACGTATTGATAACCATTTCCACGGTTCGTAAAACAATCATCATACTGTAAAACCATTTGATAAAAGATTTTAGACGGTTTTTCGCCTTGAGAAAGCAAAACATGGATTAGTGGACGTTATTCGATTAATGTGGAAACTTCAAACGGACACGCCATCGTTAAGTGTAATATTAAGGCTATAAACGAAACAGTTTTTATCTGTTACCTGTTCTCAGCTCATCGCAGTGATGCCAACCTAAAGTCATGAAGATACAAAACTACGCCTAGAAAGTGTTACATTTATACAGCAATTGTCTCTTTAATTACTGAATGTTCTTCGTATTTGGGAATGTACATATGGACGAAAAGTATAGTACACTCACGAAGAATGGAGCTTGCAAAATCCTCCTTCGATCTATACTTCAGTACTGTTCAATTTGTCTACCTGTCTGGTTTCACATAAGATTCCAAAGAAGGGCAGATAAGAATCCAAAGAAGAGTAGTGCGTTACTTCTCAAGTTCGTTTAATAAGCTCGAAATCATGACGGAGATGTTCATAAAACTCCAGTGGCAGACGTCACAAGAGAAGCTTTGTGCGTCATACTAAGAGACTTGCGTGAACGACCTTTCCTTGAAGAGACTACCAGTTTATTGCTCCCTCCTGCGTATACCTCGCGAAAAGACCATGAAGGTGAACCCAGAGGAATTACAGCTCACATAGTCTTTCATCCTGCGCCAATTCGTGGCTTTAAGAGGAACGAGGTGCAGTAATTGTGGTATACGAAGTATCCTTCAGTGTATACCGTAAGAATCTTTTTAGTGGTAACAAATCTATTGAATTCAAAACAGCGCTTCAGTTGTTTCTCGAATATTACACGACATGTTGTCACTGTGATGTCCTAGAATCTAATTATACATAAAAGCAAATTAACATTCGAATATACTTTTAGGAAAGTAACATTCTCGTAGCTTTCTCCGATAAAAAAGAAAAGAAAAAACAAAACCTCTCTCACTTAGTTGACCAGGAGACAGAATTGCTAGCGTGTTTCGCATATTTTCTCTCGGTACTGTTCTGCGGCATAACCATCTGGGACTATGCAGGTGAGGTGAAAGCCGGCCGCGGTGGTCTCGCGGTTCTAGGCGCGCAGTCCGGAACCGTGCGACTGCTACGGTCGCAGGTTCGAATCCTGCCTCGGGCATGGATGTGTGTGATGTCCTTAGGTTAGTTAGGTTTAAGTAGTTCTAAGTTCTAGGGGACTGATGACCACAGCAGTTGAGTCCCATAGTGCTCAGAGCCATTTGAACCATTTGAACCATTCGGTGAGGTGAAACAGTTTTTATTCAGCACAAGGGTGCAAATAGAAATTGTGTAAAGTTGTTAACTGGGGATCTTTCAGATGACTCTTAACGACCTAGGGATTTGTACCCTCAGACGTCAAGACATATACTCTCTAATGCTACATGTGACTGATAACAAGACTGATTTTAGGATGAATTCAGCAATTCACAACCACAGAACCAAACAAAAAAAATAGTTTTCGTATTGAATATGCATCCCCATCGAGGGTCAGAATTAAGTTTTATACTCTACTGCAAAATTCTATAAAATGTTGCTGATGGACACCATCCAGGAATTGAACATAACCACATATCAAAAAATGTTCAAATGTGTGTGATATCTTATGGGACTTAACTGCTAAGGTCATCAGTCCCTAAGCTTACACACTACTTAACCTAAAGTATCCTAAAGATAAACACACACACATGCCCGAGGGAGAACCGAACCTCCGCCGGGACCAGCCGCACAGTCCATGACTGCAGCGCCCTAGACCGCGCGGCTAATCCCGCGCGGCCCACATATTAAAAGATCATGTAAAATAACACATCATCATCCACTCCTACAATTTATCATAGTATTTGGGCTCTGGAGTACAAATTCCGCGTAGTTGTAATATCTGTATTAGATATATTTGAATTATTATGCAGACAGCTGATAGTGGTCTGTATAAAGTTACATAAATGCTTTATTTGAAATACAGTGTTACATGCAAACAGCAGCTAGGTAGTATAGGAGAAGGAACAGTGACTTGTTTCAGGGTACCTGTTACTAACCTAATATACGTAAACAGGGTGAATCACCTAAAATTTGTTCCGCAGGCATTGAGGAAATGGAAAGTGCTATTGATGTGCGGTTTTCAAATGGTTCAAATGGCTCTGAGCACTATGGGACTCAACTGCTGTGGTCATAAGACCCCTAGAACTTAGAACTACTTAAACCTAACTAACCTAAGGACATCACACACATCCATGCCCGATGCAGGATTCGAACCTGCGACCGTAGCGGTCATGCGGTTCCAGACTGTAGCGCCTTTAACCGCTCGGCCACTCCGGCCGGCGATGTGCGGTTTTCACAGAATGGGTTGGCAGTAAGGTGTTCGTATTATTAGCCAATACAAAGAGTTAATAATACCTAGAATGTGTATTTTTTTGTGCAAACGTACACTTCCTTAAATGAAACATTGCCTATTTGCAGTAACAGACTAAAAGTATGGTAAATTAGAATGTCAGTGGTGTTCGTTGCAAGACTGTAGTGCGAGTCGTTTACGAGATATCGTATTTAAAAGTTTCCACACCGGCCCTTGTTTGTGCCATTTAACGTTCGTAGTTGCTAGGTACGATGTTGTTATGTTTATTTACTGTGTTTCTTGAGCACATTGCGATTTGCTAGTTAGTTAGTGGGTGATACTCCAGGCAATAGGTCGTGCGTGGACAACGGGATATACCAATGCAGAAAAATCCGCCATGTTCATAGTGTATGGAGAGTATAGAAAGAATACATTTCGTTCTTGTACGGTGTATGTGGCAAGATATCCCAATATACGTGAACCATCTCGGCAGTTATTTATCAACCTCTTTAAGCAACTACGTGAAAGTGATAGTGTCACACCTGGACAGCGTAACGGAAATAAAAAATGGACGACGACAGAATAGGGAAAATTAATGTTTTTGCTACTGTTGCAGGTGATACGCACGTTAGCTCCCGCACAGTCGCGCGAGGAAGTGAAGTAAGCCGGGAAAGTATCGTACGCATTCTCATGCGACATAGGTTCCATCCCTATCATATCTCTCTCCATAAAGAGCTTCATGGAAACGATTATGAGGATCGCTTTAACTTCTGTACGTGGGCATTACTGCAGGAAACTCCAGATATATCATGTATCTTGTTTAGTTATGACGTCACATTTACCAATCACTGCCAGGAAAAACCCTGAAACAAGCACTGTTGGTGTGCATACAATCCCCGTTGGCTTCGTCAGGTGGAACATCAGCATCCATGAAGTGTAAACGTTTGCTTTAGCTGAACCCTCAGCTCATAGGTCCGCTTTCCATAGAAGGAACACTGAACGCGCACAAGTATCCCAGCCTTTTAACACACCATTTTCCACGGATGCTAGAAGACGTTTCCGTGCAAACTAGAAGGAACCTGTGGTACCAACATGATGGCTCTCCAGCCCATAGTGCACGAAGTAGTACAGCATGTCTTAACGAAATTTTTCAAATCGTTGAATTGGATGCAGATGACGTGTACCTTGGCCGGCCCATTTGCTGATTTGACGCTTGTAGACCTTTTCCTGTGGAGAAGGCTGAAAGACACGGTTTACAAGGTCATACCAACCACACCAGATGATATGCAACAACTTATTGGTGCAGCCTCCGCTGAAATGCTAGAACACGTGCAACATCCATATCAGACTGTAAGCGTGTATTGCCACTGCCGGGGCAGCTTGAACACCACATGTGATTGCCAGTTGTCTCGTTACTGATCGGAATGCACATAACTATGGTATGCATTTATGTTGTTCTTTACTTTGTGCTACCACAGGTATTGTACAAGTAGCAGTGTGGGAACATTTCAAAGAACGATATCTTGTAAACGACTCGCACCAGAATCCTACAAAAAACACCACTTACATTCTAATTTACCTTTCTTTTGGTTTAAAAAGTGTATGTTTGCACAAAAGATACACTTTCTAAGTACTAATGTAATCTGCTGTTTGGCTAACAATAGGAGCCCCTGACTACCAAACCATTCATTGAAAACCGCATATCAGTAGCACTTTCCATTTCCGCAATATTTGCGGTACAAGTTTTAGATGATTCACTCTGTATCAAGTAATCTAGAAACAGTTACTATAAATATCAGTGTGAGTAGATTAGTACTAGTCAAAAGTTGTTTTCAGTATACTTTACAGAAATAGCCCGCGGGTAATGTATACACTCTGTGATCAAAAGTGTCCGGACACCTGGCTGAAAATGACTTACAAGTTCGTGGCGCCTTCCATCGGTAATGCTGGAATTCAGTATGATGTTGGCCCACCCTTAGCCTTGATGACAGCTTCCACTCTCGCAGGCATACGTTCAGTCAGGTGCTGGAAGGTTTCGTAGGATTCAGGTCAGAACTCTGTGCAAGCCAGTTCATTACAAGGATGTTATTGCCGTGTAACCACTCCGCCACGGGCCGTGCATTATCAACAGGTGCTCGATCGTGTTGAAAGATGCATTCGCCATCCTCGAATTGCTATTCAACAGTGAGAAGCAAGAAGGTGCTTAAAACATCAATGTAGGCCTGTGCTCGATCGTGTTGAAAGATGCATTCGCCATCCTCGAATTGCTATTCAACAGTGAGAAGCGAGAAGGTGCTTAAAACATCAATGTAGGCCTGTGCTCGATCGTGTTGAAAGATGCATTCGCCATCCTCGAATTGCTATTCAACAGTGAGAAGCAAAAAGGTGCTTAAAACATCAATGTAGGCCTGTGCTGTGATAGTGCCACGCAAAACAACAAAGGACGCAAGCCCCGTCCGTGAAAAGCACGACCACACCACAACAGCACCGCCTCCGAATTTTACTGTTGGCACTACACACGCTGGGAGATGACGTTCACCGGGCATTCGCCATACCCATACCCTGCCATCGGGTCGCCACATTGTGTATAGTGAGTCGTCACTCCACACAACGTTTTTCCACTGTTCAATCGTCCGATGTTTGCGCTCCTTTCACCAAGCGAGGCGTCGTTTGACATTTACCGGCGTGATGTGTGGCTTATGAGTAGCCGCTCGATCATGAAATCCAAGTTTTCTCACGTCCCGCCTAAGTTTCATAGTACTTGCAGTGGACCCTGATGCAGTTTGGAATTCCTGTGTGATGGTTTGGGTAGATCTGTGCCTATTACACATTACGACTCTCTTCAACTGTCGGCGGTCTCTGTCAGTCAACAGACTAGGTCGGCCTCTATGCTTTTGTGCTGTGCGTGCCCCTTCACGTTTCCACTTCACTTTCACACCGGAAAAAGTGGATCTAGGGATGTTCAGGAGTGTGGAAATCTCGCGTGCAGACGTATGATACAAGTGACACTCAATCACCTGACCACGTTCGAAGTCCGTGAGTTCCGCGAAGCGCCCCATTCTGCTCTCTCACGATGTCTAATGACTACTGAGTTCGCTGTTATGGAGTACCTGACAGTAGGTGGCAGTACAATGCGCCTAATATGAAAAAAGTATGTTTTGGGGGGTGCCCTGATAATTTTGAACACATAGTGTACTTACTACGCCAGATGGTACGCAACGACGTATTGCCGCAGCCTGCTCGGACATCTCCGCTGAAACCCTAGCACACATGCAGCAGTCGTTCCATACCGGACTGTAAGCGTCTACTGCCGCTGCCGATGGTAAGTTTGAACGCACATGTCATGATGGTCAGTTGTCTCGTTACTGATCAGAATGCACATAACTAGTATATGCATTTATGTTGTTCCTTACTGTGTGTCACTACAGGTGTCGTACATGTGGCAGTGTGGGAACTTTTCAAAATACGATATCTCGTAAACGACTCGCACTAGAATCCTACTAGAAACACCACTTACGTTCTAATTTACCCCGCTTTCAATTTGTAAACGTAAATAGCAATTGTTCCATTTAAAAAGTGTATGTTTGCACAAAAAATGCACTTCATAAGTATAATACAATCTGTTGAATGGCTAACAATAGGAACCCCTGATTATCAAATCATTCTGTGAAAACCGCACATCAATAGCAATTTACGTTTCCGCAATATTTGCGGTTCAAGTTTTAGATGATTCACTCTGTATCAAGTAATCTAGAAACGAGCATATGTAAAATAATCTAGAAACAGCTACCATAAATATCAGTGTGAGCAGACTAGCAATAGTCAGAATTTTTAACAGTATACTTTACAGAAGTAGCCTGCGGGTAATGTTTCATTTGACACATTGCACATCCCTCAAGGCTCTCCTTCATTATGTGTGAATGGGGCAATGAATTAATGCGTATGTTAGCATTCAACAGTCTTGTTTTGTTTGTATGTACAGTAACCACCAAGCGTCGTGACGTCGTGATAATGTGTATGTAAACGTTTGCAAGAGGAGCACGTTTTTAATCCATGTGCAGTCACCCTGAAGTGAGTTTTTCGTGGTTTTCCTAAATAGTATTAGTGCAAAGCTGGCTGTTCAGCGTGTATGACTGCCACACAAGGGACTTGTGATCTGTCTCTGGTACGAGAAGTAAACATTCCTCAGTGAGCTGAACGGAGCGTGGTCCACACGTTCACGGAAGAATAGAGGAGCTTCTGCAAAGAAAAATAACGCAGAGTGTGATTTGTTTTCTCACGCCTATCGGCATAATGTTTAAAGTAGATGAATACGACGAGTGAATGTAGCGTGTAATGTTACATTTGCGTTGTTGGCGGTCGCGGTGGGCTTAAGGCAGAGGGTGAAATCCGATATATTGGCACGTAGCCACTGCTCTCAGGAAACACCGAGGGGGCCGCCTGGCTTAACGTCCTCATCCGACACACAGATTTCCGTCAACTGTGTCTTTTATCTTCCCTCCGTAAGTCACTGCGGTGAGATTTGGATTAAGCCCAAGACAGTGACGTACGATGTGTAAGCCAGGAAATGTACGACACCATCTCTTCTGAAATCCCAATTCATTCAGTATGAAGATTCGAACTGACTACCTTGGAATCTTCATTGTAATTTACGACATTGGTTGTGGAAGTAGGTTAAAGTGAGTAATAACTTTGGAGACACGTGCAGTGATACCGAACTATAAATGACAGAGAAAAGAAGTTACATTTCGTTATCTCAATTATCATAGAAAACATCCCCACGATATCTAAAATTCATTCATAGTACGTATGCCTTCACACAATATCTCATCTCCACTCAAGCTAGCGACTGCTTTACTGATTTTCTCCCGTAGCCGTAAAATGTTGTCTCAGCTCATATAAAACTATCGTGAATTAACAATTATTAATGTTCGTGCGCCGGCCGCGGTGGTCTCGCGGTTCTAGGCGCTCAGTCCGGAACCGCGCGACTGCTACGTCGCAGGTTCGAATCCTGCCTTCGGCATGGATGTGTGTGATGTCCTTAGGTTAGTTGGGTTGAAGTAGTTCTAAGTTCTAGGGGACTGATGACAGCAGATGTTAAGTCCCATAGTGCTCAGAGCCAATGTTCGTGCCTACTTACTCCGAAGTGTGATTGTGCAGACCGCACTCCCCTGCAACTTATTCTGCAGACTTCCTCCGACCAAATCGGCTAAGCCAAAACGGTTCTAACTCGGTTGATGGGGCAAGACCATGCCTCTTGCGGTGCTTCGGTCCAGCAGAGATGAACAAAGGCAAGATTCGAATGTAGGCACTGTATCTATATCTATACTGTTACAATTCTTCAACGAAGTTTGGAATCTACATCTTCATCTACATCTGCACTCCGCAAATCACCTTAACGTGTTTGGCGGAGGGGACTTCATTACCAGATACCAGATTACTTGCCCCTTTTCCTGTTCCAGTCGCGAATGTTTCACGGGAAGAATGATTGCCGATAAAGCTCTCTGTGGGCTCGAATGTAATTTTGGGTTCATTGCCTTTTCGTGAGGTATATGCACGAGGAAACAGTATACTGGTTTCTCTTCCAGGAACGTACGCTTTCGGAACTTCGACAATGAGCCACATGGTGATGCAGAACACCTCTCTTGTAGCGTCTGCCAGTAGAGTTGGCTGAGCATCTCCGTGACACAGTCGCGCTTACTAAATTAACCTGTAAAGAAACGCGCTGCTCCTTTTTGGATCTTCTCTGTTTCTCCTACCAATTCTGTCTCGTACGGATCACATACTGACGAGCAACATTCGCGTATTGGTGGAACGAGTGTTTTGTGTGCAACTTTCCTTGTTGACGGACTACATTTCCTGAGGATTCGTCCAATGAATTTCAGTCGGACATTTGTCTTAACTGCGATTAGTTTTATGTGGACGTTCCACTTTAAACCGCTATGTACGCATACTCCTAGACATTTTTGAAAGTAACCGCTCCCAGGGATTTTTCTGCAATTCTGGATCGTATACAAAAATGGGTATTTCATGAGTATGTGCTTAAAGATAAGGAATCTACCTTGCAGACTGAAAGTACGCACAAACTACCAAGCAAAACTTGATGGATTTATTTCAAATAGAAAATGGAAGTAGCTCTCAGAAACAAAAGAGCGCACACGGTAATTATGTTACAGATCAACTCTCGACGGGATATTCATGATGTTTAAGTGACTGGAATTCTGATACGAGGTTAGCTGTGATACATTACTAGTAGGAAATCCAATACCGTAAAAAGCGAAACGTTGTACAGATGTACTCTACTCCTCCAACGATGACCGGATATTTAAACCAAGAAGATTTTATAGCGGTTGACAGCGTCCACGAAAGGTTAAATTTTTATGGGAAATATAATGTTTATAACAGAAGTCGGTACCTCAGTTCTACAAATTCGTAATCTACGCATGGAATCCTTTCAGTGAAGCACATATTCCTTGCGTTTTGGCCTGTGTTTATACCAAAGTTGGTGGTAACCCCCCGTCACTAAGGCTTGTTATGTTGACGCATTAAACAGTACACCCCCATATCTGAGGAAGGCAACAGAAGAACACTCTAAGCTAAACCGTGCTCATGGAGTGCAAAATGCCCACATTATTACCGCACGCAAGAGACAATGAATATGCAGTGCTCATTATACATACTGGTTAAGCATTACGACCTCTTGTAAAATGTATGCGTTCTTCTAGAGTGGGCTTTGCCTCATGCAGAGCTGACGTACAGAAGCAGATTTTTAAGAGTGTATATTAAGTCCGTAATCTTTTTTTATATGTTCTCTGTGGTTTCGAAAATAACCAATAGGAGTTAGCTTTTGCTCCAGAAGTATATTTCTACATCTAGAAGAATTTGAAACCAGTACGTAGTTTAACTAAACCACATCTTCCGAGTTTTGAAAAAAGTTTTTATTCATAATGTAAAATGCTTTGTTTCAGACCGTCGTGAAAGCTTTTTGTATTGTGTAGTGCTGCCAGTGCGAAAGCAGTCTGATGGTGTTTAGTGTCTTGTTGATTGCAACAGTGGGTTAAACGTCTGGTTCAATTCGTAGGTCGTAGGAATTATCCTGCCGGTGAGCACTAGTTTCATCTGGGTGTGTTGGAGATTGCCGGCTACGACATCCATCTTTGGACCCTTGAGTAAAAATGGGAACTTTCCATAGTGTGACTTACGAGAAAAACACAATTATGTACTTTTCTTTGTTTGTCGCTATTGTTATAAACATCACACATGAAAATATCTTTTATTATGTTTGTTATGGAATCATTAACATTAGAAAATCACAGATACGGTGAAATTTGTCTTCCAGTGATTGCTTTGTCAACAGCACTAAACAAAGCTACTTACAAGATGTTGCAGCATAAAGAACACTCAGGGTCGAAAAATAATACATTTATGTCACTAAAAGCACACAAATAAGAAATAAAAACAGTCCTGGGATCGTTCAGGTGGACAGTTTTTGCTTTTATTTCGTATTTTTGTGCTATTCAGTTTAACAAACATTTATTTATAATGACCCACAATGTTCTTTTTGCTGAAACATATTGTAAGTAGCTTCGCTGAGAAAGTTAAGATAGATAGCAGTCTACATTCAGAAAAATAATTTAAAAACTCTGACGTAATCTTATGACACCTTACGATAATGATATTAACTCTTGAAGCTCGCCGCGAAAAAACTTAAAAGTGACTGACACAAATAATCGTTTTGATTTGTATCATACTCAATCTCAGTTTACAAATCACAGTCCATCGTGGACGATATACAGTGGTCAGACAAAACATTATGACCACTGCCCACCACGAAACTGCCGGCCGGAGTGGCCGTGCGGTTCTAGGCGCTACAGTCTGGAGCCGAGCGACCGCTACGGTCGCAGGTTCGAATCCTGCCCCGGGCATGGATGTGTGTGATGTCCTTAGGTTAGTTAGGTTTAATTAGTTCTAAGTTCTAGGCGACAGATGACCTCAGAAGTTAAGTCGCATAGTGCTCAGAGCCATTTGAACCACCACGAAACTGAATGTCGCCTTATAGGGTTACAGGCACGTGACGTCACAAGGAAAGTATATAAGCTGGCAGAGACGAAAGGCAAGAGCATACTAACGCCGACATAGGCTGCAAATGGGGAAATCCATTTATATAAGCGAGTTTGAAAAGCGGCAGATTGCTATGGCCCAGCACCTGAGAATTAGCTTTTCAGAAAGGCCGAGACTGGGCAGCTGTTCGCGTGCCACTGTCGTGGGCACCTGTGGCTAGTCGTTAAATGACACTGAAACTACGAGTAAGCAACAAGGTGTCGGTCGTCCACAGTTCACCAAAGAAAATGTAGTTTGGCAGCTACTACTTTGTAAAAGCGGACAGGTGGCGATCTTTTGTCATGTCAGCCGACAGATTTCAGTGCTGTTGCAGGCACAAGTATTTTAGAGTACACTGCTCAGCGTACGTTGTTTAACATGGACTTCGTAGCAAACTACCCCCTACGCGTTGCCATGTTGACCCAACGACATCGTTAATTACTATCTCAGTGAACACGGGATCATCGAAATTGGACCGTGAATCAACGTAACCGTTTCTTATGGTCAGATGAATCGCCTTTCTTGTTAAAGTAGGTCGATGGTCGTGTCTGGATACCCGTTATCCGGGCGAACAGCTTCTCGAAATACACTCGGAGCTAGAGACGCAGTCCAGTGGGGTCGGTATTATGCTAGGCGGACTTCACCTGGCCTTTCATGAGACCTGTGGTACAAACTGAAGCCACCATGAGAGTTGTAGATTACATTAACATTATTGTGGACTGCCAGCATGGCTTCATACTTGATGTCAACCCCCACTGCGACAACATATTCCAGTTGTCACGCTGCCAAAATCGTGCTACAGTCGATTGAGGAGTGTGGTAGTGAACTGACATTGATGTCTTAACTACCAAACTCACCTGACCTGAACCCAAATCAAATGGAAATCTCTAGAGTGAAGACGACGTTCTTTTCGCGAGACACTATTGAGAAAATTTACACAACCGGCATTTGAGGCTGACTGCGGAAGGATTCTGTTTTCGCCAAAGCAAATTTCGCGTAAGGACCACGAGGATAAAGTAGATAAATCAGGGCTCGTACGCAAGCATGTGGATGGCTAGTAGTGGTACAAGACGTTTTCCTCCATGCACGGCTTGCAGAGTATGTATATAAGTGTAGATGTAGAACACATGCAGGACGCTATGAGGCACCAGGCGCACGCACATTAACAACTTGCCCATAGTTTACGGGAATTGCGGGACCCATGCGTACTGCCTAACGATATAGTGGCACATACTTCGGGAAGCGTACCAAGCACTTCTTGAGTCCATACTACAGAGTATAGGTGCTATACTGCGTTTCAAAGTTTGACCAAGACGCTGTTCAGCTTTTTTTTTTTTTCTCTCTTCAGTCACAACTGCTAGAATGACACTTAGGCCGCGTTACTTCTCAGGAACGGCACTGCAGCGTGAGCGCAAGCCAGCGCGCATCAATGAACAGGGCTGAAGCATTGTAGTACCTTCGACAGATAATTTTTTTTTCTCGTTTGAGCTTTGGTCTTTGCCCAAGGTGTGGCCTCCTCCACATTCCATGGGTGACTTTTTGTCTGTGGTAGAGTACCGCAATTTCTAGAATCGCAGCGTCCGGCGCGCGGCCAGACGCACGGCTGCGGCACGGCAAGTGTGGGGAGCGCTGACCCCCCCCCCCCCCCCTCCCACTCTGGGCGAGTCCTCATTAAAACACGGCGCGACGCGGCTGGCGGGAGCACGTGCGGCCGCCAACCAGAACCATCCACCGCCTAGCCTGGCCTGGACTGCCGTGCGTAACGAGAGCCTGCTGCCCCCACCCCTCTCCCTTTCTAGCCGACGCAATTAAAATGGCGCCGGCCAATTATACTCGTTTCGACGCGGCGACAAACGTATAAATTACATATTCTCCCGCGCTCCCGGCAAAAATTAACCATAGCCTGCTCAAGGTTTTAATTGCTCTCGGCACCTTCCCACGATCCCTTTCCTCTGGGATGCTTCTCCAGCGAGCTTCAGATACGCTGCGCTCCTGTTACACGTGCAGCACTAATTTAAGCTCTTCAGTGTGTAGTAGAGAAATAGTGATAAATTTCAGTCGTCAGCTTGAAAAATTAAGTTGCAATTTTTTCCCAGGTAGATGTCCATATTGCTGGTAGAGATTGAATCCCTGCGCCATACTACCATAGCACACCGCTAGAGGAGCCAAAACAAAATGGTAAAGGCCACAGATAAAGTATCGTGCGAGCTAATACGTTTGCTGTATTTGAAAGGGAACAACTTCGCAACAATCCATGCTGAGTTGATAAAAGTTTAAGGCAACAACATAGCGGTTACGTGGCGTAGACGCGTCGTTTGTGATCAAAGAACTTTCAGTGACTAAGAACAAAGTGGCAGATCATCTCTGTGAAGACTTGATTATAAAAGTCATCTCTTGATCACATAATCACTATATACACTACTGGCCATTAAAATTGCTACACGAAGAAGAAATGCAGATGATAAACGCGTATTCATTGGACAAATATACTAGAACTGACATGTGATTACATTTTCACGCAATTTGGGTGCTTAGATCCTGAGAAATCAGTACCCAGAACAACCACCTCTGGCCATAATAACGGCCTTGATACGCCTGGGCATTGAGTGAAACAGAGCTTGGATGGCGTGTACAGGTACAGCTGCCCATGCAGTTTAAACACTATACCACAGTTAATCAAGAGTAGTGACTGGCGTATTGTGACGAGCCAGTTGCTCGGCCACCATTGACCAGACGCTTTCAATTGGTGAGAGATCTGGAGAATGTGCTGGCCAGGGCAGCAGTCGAACATTTTCTGTATCCAGAAAGGCCCGTACAGGACCTGCAACATGCGGTCGTGCATTATCCTGCTGAAATGTAGGGTTTCGCAGGGATCGAATGAAGGGTAGAGCCACGGGTCGTAAAACATCTGAAATGTAACGTCCATTGTTCAAAGTGCTGTCAATGCGAACAAGAGGTGACCGAGACGTGTAACCAATGGCACCCCATACCATTACGACGGGTGATACGCCAGTATGGCGATGACGAATGCATGCTTCCAATGTGCGTTCACCGAGATGTCGCCAAACACGGATGCGACCATCATGATGCTGTAAACAGAACCTGGATTCATTCGAAAAAACTGACGTTTTGCCATTCGTGCACCCAGGTTCGTCGTTGAATACACCATCGCAGGCGCCCCTGTCTTTGATGCAGCGTAAAGGGTAACCGCAGCCATGGTCTCCGAGCTGATAGTCCATGCTGCTGCAAACGTCGTCGATCTGTTCGTGCAGATGGTTGTTGCTTTGCAAACGTCTCCGTCTGTTGACTCAGGGATCGAGACGTGGCTGCACGATCCGTTACAGCCATGCGGATAAGATGCCTGTCATCTAGACTGCTAGTGACACGAGGCCGCTGGGATCCAGCACGGCGTTCCGTATTACCCTCCTGAACCCACCGATTCCATATTCTGCTAACAGTCATTGGATCTCGACCAACGCGAGCAAGAAGTTGCGATACGACAAACCGCAATCGTGATGGGCTACAATCCGACCTTTATCAAAGTCGGAAACGTGATGGTACGCATTTCTCCTTACACGAGGCATCACAACAACGTTTCACCAGGCAACGCCGGTCAGCTGCTGTTTGTGTATGAGAAATCGGTTGGGAACTTTCCTCATGTCAGCACGTTGTAGGTGTCGCCACCGGCGCCAACCTTGTGTGAATGCTCTGAAAAGCTAATCATTTGCATATCACAGCATCTTCTTCCTGTCGGTTGAATTTCGCGTCTGTAGCACGTCATCTTAGTGGTGTAGCAATTTTAATGGCCAGTAGTGTATTACAAGAGTACAATGTGCTTGCCGCTGGAAATCAGAAACGTGCCACGACGGATGTCGTAGTGGAGTAACAGTACTTTGTAATATTAATCTGCATTCACATTCACCTTAGTTGTAAAGCTGGTGCGTGCAAGCGTGATTGCCAGGTATATTATTTATAAATATTAGTATTACTAACGATTGAATTAATGCCAAACAGAAAAAAAATTCCAAAAAGAGAACACATGCAGTTTCTTTAAACAATGTAGAGGTCTGACGAACCTGGAATCAGCGTGCGTTATATCGTTGACATGTATGTCTAGTTCTCTGAAGCGCCGAAGACACTGGTATAGGCACGCGTATTCAAATACGGAGATATGTGAACAGGCAGAATACGGCGCTGCGGTCGGCAACGCCTATATAAGACAACAAATGTCTGGCGCAGTTGTTAGATTGGCTACTGCTGCTACAATGGCAGGTTATCAAGATTTAAGTGAGTTTGAACTTGATGTCATAGTCGGCACACGAGCGATGGGAAACGGCGCCTTCGAGGTAGCGATGAAGTGAGGATTTTCCCGTACGACCATTTCATGTGTGTACTGTGAATATCAGGAACCCGGTAAAATATCGAATCTCCGACACCGCTGCGGCTGGAAAAAGATCCTGCAAAAACGGGACCAACTACGACTGAAGAATGTCGTTCAACGTGACAGAAGTGTAACCCTTCCGCAAATTGCTGCAGATTTCAATGCTGGGCCATCAACAAGTGTCAACGTGTGAACCATTCAACGAAACATCATCGATATGGGCTTTCGGAGCCGAAGGCCCTTGATTACTACACGACACAAAGCTTTACGCCTCGCCTGAGCCGGCCGCGGTGGCCGTGCGGTTCTGGCGCTGCAGTCCGGAACCGCGAGACTGCTACGGTCGCAGGTTCGAATCCTGCCTCGGGCATGGGTGTGTGTGATGTCCTTAGGTTGGTTAGGTTTAAGTAGTTCTAAGTTCTAGGGGACTTGTGACCTAAGTTGTTGAGTCCCATAGTGCTCAGAGCCATTTTTGAGCCTCGCCTGGGCCCTTCAACACCAACATTGGACTGTCGATGACTGGAAACATGTTGCCTAGTCGGACGAGTCTCGTTACAAATTTTATCGAGCGAATGGACCTGTACTGTTACGGAGACAGCCTGATGAATCCATGGACCCTGCATGCATATCAGCGGGGGTTTGTTCAAGCTTGTGGGGGCACTGTAACGGTGTGAGGCGTGTGCAGTTGGAGTGATATGGGATCCCTGACACGTCTAGATACGGCTCTTGACAGGTGACACGTACGAAAGCATCCTGTCTGATCACCTGCATCCATTCATGTCCATTATGCATTTCGACGGACTTAGGCAATTCCAGCATAGCAATGCGGCACCCCACACGTCCAGAATTGCTATACTATGGCTCCAGGAGCGTTCCTCTGCGCATAAACACTTCCGCTAGCTACCAAGCTTCCCAGAAATAAACATTACTGAGCATATTTGGGATGCCTTGCAACGTGCTGTTCAGAAGAGATCTTCATCCCCTCGTCCTATTACGGATTTATGGACAGCCCTGTAGGATTCATCGTGCCAGTTCCCTCGAGCATCACTTTGGGCATTAGTCGAGTCCATGGCACGTCATATTGCGGCACTTCTGCGTGTTCGCGGGGGCCCTACGAAGTGCTGGGTAGGTGTACCAGTTTCTTTGGCTCTTCAGTGTATATTTTGTGCTGTGTTGCAGTGTTCGTAATTACTGTACTGCTCACATCCAACATACTCTGGATCACGGGGTTCCGTGTTCGATTCCCGGCCGGGTTGGGGATTTTTCTCTTCCCGGGGACTGGGTGTTTGTGTTGTCCTCTTCGTTTCATCATCATCATCATTATTCGTGACAGTGGCGTGATTGGACTGTGAAAAATTGGGACTTCGTACGGGCGTTAATGACCGCCCAGTCGAGCGCCCCACTAACCAAACATCATCATGATCAACATCCAAGATACAGATCCTCACTCCTTTCAGAAGCACGTATTCTCTCTTCATTTTGTCATAAACTATTTCGGCGTACACCTACACATCTGGTACGTTGTCGTCTTCGCCTGTCAGTGATTACTTACTATCGGCGATCTGCTAAATGCACAGCTGTAGCTCCACGTAGCATTCTCAGCTGCAAATCCTACAGTTATACATCAGGAAAAAAGAGTACAGCTTGATATTGTTACTGTTACTTTTATACCAAAACTTAAAGTAGAGCATTTATTTTTTCGTGTTCGAGATTTTCGCAGGTAGCTATACTTGAGACAATACAAATAAAAAATGAAAACAGGCCTTGTATAAGCAAAGAGAGAAAATCGAGAGAATTCTATCAATACATAATGCCGAAAAAAGAGATAAGGATGGTGGAGGTTGAGAAAGATTCAAATCTTTTTCTTCTTCTTTTTCTTCATTTCATCGAGTGGCCTTAAAGTCTGTTCCGTCTTCCGTGAAGCCATCTGTTTCTCCTTCATCGCCGGCCGGTGTGGCCGTGCGGTTCTAAGCGCGCCAGTTTGGAACCGCGTGACCGCTACGGTCGCAGGTTCGATTCCTGCCTCGGGCGTGGATGTTTGTGATATCCTTAGGTTAGTTAGGTTTAAGTAGTTCTAAGTTCTAGGGGACTGATGACCTTAGTAGTTAAGTCCCATAGTGCTCAGAGCCATTTGAATTTGAACCGTCTCCTTCATCCTGCATTTATTTTTCCCATTGATTTATAATTGATTGCTTGTTTAACTAATATGTCTTCCCCCATTCTGTTGATACGTTGTTTCCATTTTATATACTTGCTCTATTTTTTCATTTATACGGTATATAAGTTCTTCTCACATAGTGTAGTTTTGTATTTGACGTTTAACATTCTTCAAAAATTACATTTCAACCGATTGTATTCGTATTTTCTCTTTCTTAATTACTGTGCAAAATTCACTTCTATATGTTAGAATAGTGGTAGCCGTTAATTTGTAAAGAAATTCCTTTGTATCCTTCCTTGTCTTTTCACTCAGTGTTGTGTGTTTTGTGCCACGTATCATTTGAAACTTACTTATTAATGACATCGTTTTTATACTCATAGCGAATCGCGCAGGCTACAGTTGGAAATGTGACATGTTGATTGTTCGTCTATAAAGATTTAAATAATTAAGGAATAGTATCACTGCTTAAATGTGGTTATCACTTTATCCGTATTCTGTATAAAATAGAAGGCACAGACGTTCCGTTACGTTAGTTTTTGCCTATGCCGTGGCGGCCATGTCTAGATGCCGTAGTTTTTATGGTCTTATTGTACTCGTAAAAGTGGAGCGCGAGGGCCTTTGCTTTTGGGCGGTTCACGTGAGGCGTCCGCCTCCTCGCAACCCCGTCAGCGCTTTTTCCGCCGTCGTGCGCGGCTATCGATCACACTCCGTCTTGACTCGACGCGTTCCTCACAAGAGAGGTGGACAGCACGCGGCACGCACCCACTACCATTAAACCTACAGCTACGGCAGTTGTGTACTCGCCCAACAACGTGCTGACGGCACAGCGGACAAGCGGTCTCTTTCTGTCAACTGCGCTGTACTTCTGAATCAGATAGGATACTTTACCTGTTTTACTTGTCGTTTGTCTCTTATGTACTCTTTGTCTCTTATGTACTCTTATGTACTTATGTATATGATTTTCAAGATACACTTCACATTATCGTCCGTTTTCGATTTTTATTATTCCACTGTGGCGAAGCATTTTTGGTGTGTTGTTGCCGTCGAAAATTCCGCGCGATTTTGTTGCGAAGTTGCAGGATTGTATTTCTTGAATATTCCAAAATATATCCATCACTTTGTATTTTGCACATCAAACTCGGAAAATTTTAATTTATGCTATTTTGTCTAAAACTGACATGCTGAGAGCATTGCTGTGTACAATTAATGTAGGTTAATTCTTACAAAAAAGAAAACAGCAACCAGCCACCATTAATAATGCTATTTAGTTAGGTAAATAGCGCCGTTACCGGTTTCGAACTGGCAAGTTCATCATCAGACGGCTGTTCATATGATTTTCAAGATACACTTCATATTATCGTCCGTTTTAGATTTTTATTATTCCACTGTGGCGAAGCATTTTTGGTGTGTTGTTGTCGTCGAAAATTCCGCGCGATTTTGTTGCGAAGTTGCAGGATTGAAGTTCTTGAATATTCCAAAATATATCCATCACTTATGTATTTTGCACATCACCATATTGTGCAAAGCACCACACACACACACACACACACACACACACACACACACACACACACACACACCAAAAAGAATTTGCCACATGTGAAGTTATCGCAAAGATTGCAGATTTAGAAATGCTTCGCCACAGTGGAATAATACAAATCGAAAACGGACGATAATGTAAAGTGTATCTTGAAAATCATGTGAACAGCTGTCTGATGATGAACTTGTCAGTTCGAAACCGGTAACGGCGCTATTTACCTAAATAAATAGCATTATTAATAGTGTAAAAATTAACCTACATAAATTTAATTCTCTCTGTAGATGACCAAGTTACGGACTATCACCGAGCGAGGTGGCGCAGTGGTTAGCACACTGGACTCGCATTCGGGAGGACGACGGTTCAATCCCGCGTCCGGCCATCCTGATTTAGGTTTTCCGTGATTTCCCTAAATCGCTCCAGGCACGGCCGACTTCCTTCCCCGTCCTTCCCTAAAACCGATGAGACCGATGACCTCGCAGTTTAGTCTCTTTCCCCAAAAACAACAACAACAACGGACTATCGGACTCGCTTGACTCTGTAGACCACTTCCGTCACAGATTCTTCGGTGCTTTGCTGAATGAATACGACAGTTCCGCATTGTCGAAAACATATTCCCCGCAAGTTCTTCACAATAGTCCCCTATCACTATTACTAAAAGTCCGACTCAGTGCGCGATCCCAAGGTGCTTATCCAACAGTTACAGTATTTCATATAGTTATCGAGCGAGTTAAAAATTTAAAAATTTAAAACAGTGTCATAATCTGCTCATTAAGATGTGTGGACTTTATTTTAAAAGTTTAAAACAGTTAGAAACTGTGTATATGCCTCTGAGGCAGTGTAACTCACGGTGCATACATTACCCAGATTATATTCATCCAGTGTTTCATAACAAGAGCATTTAGCGACTTCCAACGAATTTCAGGCATAATTTCACACTTTTTCTAAACTTTTTGTCGCTTACATGCTTAACGTTAAATATTTAACACATTAACTCGTTTGTGAAGTAATCAGATGTTTGAATCTATTTTATGCATGGGAGTTCTGTTCTTTAAAGAATCGGGTCAGGGTGGATTATTAGTGTCAGAAGAAGCAACATTACCGACTCGACCTCGTTTCTTAAGTGAAAAAAGAGCACGCTTGCAAGAAATCGGCCCCAGCAATGGATTGCGCTCGAAAAGTTGGGTCATAATTGTAATAATATTCAGCTACCGTCGTCTAAAAGTACGCTTTTAAATATTCGCGGCATTTTTTTTCCGATCACCCCGCCGCACTGCAGCGGCGTAATGCCCGAGCGATAAATACTCTACGGCAGATTGGGTAAGAGGTTTGTGAAATACTGTTTTGAAATTGGTAACATGCTTTGCTTACTGGTCAAAATGCGCGATTTCTAAACTGAGGCTGATGCCAGAGATATCTCTGCTTTGAACATTTTTATGCTGAGATTCACAAATAGAGAGCGTAAGTGAACGAAAAGAATAGATGTGTCATTAAAGAAGTAACATAGTTCTATTGAATTATTACAATCATTGTTGTGCATTATTTTCTTTTGATTTTAAAGCTGGCACTGTTGAAGTGAAGTACACTTGCAGCTGATGCACTATTCTGCAACGTGATTCGCACGATTAAATTATAAATCGAAAATCATGAACTCCATTTCATAATTACTCTTCAGTTTCTTAAATATATACTCCAGAATATCGGTATGATAATACAGTAAAAATAATATTGCGTTTGAGATATTGTGTACTCATATTGATTACTATCTTTGGCATAGAATAACATTAATGTTCTCTAGCAAAACTTCGGAACACGTTGGGCAGAAGTATCCAACTCCCCCTTCTCTTTCCTCGCCATCAACATTCCGCGGGCAGGAGGGCTCTGGTTGTCGCCGGGCTATATAGTACGATGCGTATTTTGGGAAGTAATATCCCATCGGTCGCGAAATGGAAACCACTGTGAAAATCCGATGAAGCTTTGCACAGATTTGTTGGGCAGTGTCTCTAGTACATCCGCCGATCGCATCACGACGATCTTTTCAGTTCTGAGGGCACAGTGAGCACATAAAGATGCCTAGAAAATAGTGACTCCCGCCAAGTACGACAGCCTGGTGAGAAATTTCATCTGAAGCTATGCAGCCCGCATCACATAACTGTCATGCGTTTTCTTCTTCAAGACAATTATTCTCAGCCGCATTCTGCAGGGGCAATGAAGATGATGATGCAGCGTTTTCAAATAGAAGTGTTGAATTACCCATAGTACAGCTCGTAATTGTCTCCTCTGAGTTTCATCTCTGCTCACATGAACCGCTGGCTATCAAGACAACATTATGGCACAGACAGCAAGCTGTAGGCCAGCGTAGAGAATTGGCGGAAAGCACTTCCGGCTGCCTTCTAAAACAAGGGTGTTGGAAAATTGGTACAACGCTACGACAGATGTCTAGGTCGGATCGGCGACTATGTAGATAAGTATCTGGAAGTTGTAGCCAACTGTTGCAAATAAAACACTTTTGATTCTCACAGTGGTTTCGATTTCTTGACCGATCGGATCCTACTTTCCGAATACGCTTCGTATTTTGCTCCCGGCGTTAGGTGGCTGTAGTGGGACGGAGCTAGTGACAAACAATCGGCGCGTACGAAAGTGTAAAAACTGTACTTTTAGAAGGTCGTAACTGCATATTATCAGAATTATGGCCCAGATTTTCGCGCGGGATCGATTGCTAGGGCTGACATCTTTTTTCTCCCTAAAATATGATTTCGAATCGGTGATGTTTCTTTGCAGTACACAGGAAGAACTTATTCTTTTTCATATACACATTCACTTCCACGTAGTAGAAGGAACACGACATATTTTTTTTAAGTGTTTGGTGTCTTTATGGGAGAGAGAGAGGGGGGGGGGGGGGGTTGAGTGTGTGTATTTTGTTGCTACAGAAGAGTGAATTCTATCATTCAGCCGCGGCAAAAAATAGCTGTCCTTCAATCGTGGTCTTCACTCCATTTTGTCATTTATGGATAAGTATAAATTATATGTTCTCAGTCTTCGACGAGCGTATTAATTAATTCTTAATCTCTATCTGACTCTTAGTTTCCCACATTACTGATCAAAACAATTAGTGAGTCAGTAGGTATATCTTCAATCTTTGTGGGAAGGATGATGTGTCTGGCACATCAGTAAGTACGGCCTTTCTACATTGCTGCTGGAAGGGACTGGTAAGTGGGACATGGTTCAAATTTTGTGACCGCGCTAGGTGGCGCTTGGGTAAGACACTACTCTCGCTTTCGGGAGAACGGCGGCTCAAATCCTCGCCCGGCCATCCATAATCAGGTTTTTCCTAAATTGTTTAAGGCTAATGATGGTATGGTTCCATTAAAAAGGATACCGTCCATTTCCGCCGCCATACTTTCTCCAATCAGGGATGGTTGCAGGCGTCGTCACTACCAGAAGAATCAGCACTGTGTCCTGAATTTCTAGCCCTGTATACCTTCAAATTACCTACAAATTTGATCGTGTATTCTTCGTAGTATACTGTATGCCCATTAAGAGTGAAAATTCTTCATTTGCTATCCTTCTCGGGTGCTAGGATTTTAGTCGCCAGTTGTGTATATACTGAGAGCTCAGGCCCTCTGAGGAGGAGTAGGAGCCTGTAACACAGATCGTGACGTTTACCGTTCGCGTGGCGTAAATTACCTCCTGAATTTACGCTGTTGGAAGATAAATCGCCGGCTTGTGGTCAGTGGCTTCACGCCTAGATCTACTGCCTGCAGACAAAGTACTACGCCGTTCCTCTCTCTAGCAGTTTTCGCAGTCGCTCGTTTCAACTGCGCAAACCCCTTCTAAATATCAGAAGATTTTATGACATTTCTGGGTCGATATGTTTCATAACCTGTATGTAAATATTTTGTAACATAATCAAGTAATATAGCTCGATGAAATTTGCATCATACAGAGAAAGCACTGCTTCAGTATAGTACAGGAGGCAGCTGAAAGAAATACGCAAAGAGATGAACAGAAATGACGTCGTTCTTCAAAGACAATAATTACACTGAAGCCACCGCGGTCTGTGACGGTCCCTTGGGGATTGCGAAAAGCGGGACACAGTACTTGATTGGGCGCGCGATCAGCACGGACGACAGTGCACGTTCTGCAAATTCTCCCATGCTGGCCACTACGCTGGTAAGAAGATCTTGGGGTAGGATGTTTCATTCCTCCACCATGGCGGGGGGCCAACTGCATGTGGATGTATTGCACTACATCTCCCCAACGGATCCCACTCACGCTCCAGTCCATTCACAAGTTCATCAAGGCACTGTTGGTCCAGATTGTCCCACTCCTCAACGGCGATCCGGCGTAGATCCCTCAAAGTGGTTGGTGGGTCACGTCGTCCATAAACAACTCTTTTCAATCGACCCCAGGCATGTTCGATAGGGTTCATGTATGGAAAACATACTGGCCACTCTAGTCGAGCAATGTCGTTATTCTGAAGGAAGTCATTCACAAGATAAGCACGATGGGGGCGCGAACTGTCGTCCATGAGTACGAATGCCTCGCCAATATGCTGCGACACTCATCGGTGAAGAGAACATGATGCCAAACCTGAGCAGTCCATTCGGCATGTTGTTGGGCCCATCTGTACCGCGCTGCATGGTGTCGTGGCTGCAAAGATGGACCTAGCCATGGACGTCGGTAGTGAAGTTGCGCATCATGCAGCCTACTGCGCGCAGTTTGAGTCGTAACACGATGTCCTGTGGCTGCACGAAAGGCATTATTCACTATGGTGGCGTTCTGTCAGGGTTCCTCCGAGCCATAGTCCTTAGGTAGCGGTCATCCACTGCAGTAGTAGCCCTTGGGCGGCCTGAGCGAGGCATATCATTTACAGTTCCTGTCTCTCTGTATCTCCTCCATGTCCGAACATCGCTTTGGGTCATTCCGAGACGCCTGGACACATTCCTTGTTGAGAGCCCTTCCTGGCACAAAGTAACAATGCGGACGCGATCGAATCGCAGTATTGACCGTCTAGGCATGGTTGAACTTCAGACAACAAGAGCCGCCGCGCGGTATTAGCCGAGCGGTCTCAGGCGCTACAGTCATGGATTGAGCGGCTGGTCCCGGCGGAGGTTCGAGTCCTCCCTCGGGCATGGGTGTGTGTGTTTGTCCTTAGGATAATTTAGGTTAAGTAGTGTGTAAGCTTAGGGGCTGATGACCTTAGCAGTTAAGTCCCATACGATTTCACACACAGTTGAACAACAAGAGCCATGTACCTCCTCCGTGGTGGAATGACTGGAACTGATCGGCTGTCGGATCCCCTCCGTCTAATAGGCGCTGCTCATGCATGGTTGTTTACAGTTTTGGGCGGGTTTAGTGACATCTCTGAACAATCAAAGGGACTGTGTTGTGATACAATATCCACAATCAACGTCTATCTTTAGGAGTTCTGGGAACTGGGGTGGTGCAAAAAAATGGTTTAAATGGCTCTGAGCTCTATGCGACTTAACTCCTGTGGTCATCAGTCCCCTAGAACTTAGAACTACTTAAACCTAACTAACCTAAGGACATCACACACATCCATGCCCGAGGCAGGATTCGAACCTGCGACCGTAGCGGTCGCGCGGTTCCAGACTGTAGCGCCTAGAACCGCTCGGCCACATCGGTGATGCAAAACTTTCTTTTGATGTGTGTAAAATCATGATATCGTATCGGTATCTGTAATGGATTAAGCAAAGGTCAGAAAACATACGTGCTTATTTTGTGTAAATATCTGCCATTATGCACAGAAACGAATTTAGTTTCTTACAAAAGCTTATTAAAGCATTTACACATATTCTTGTGGAATAGTTAGAATACTAACTTCAAGAATTCACAGTAAAAAAGAAAATATGTATTCACTAAAAACAATCATTATTGTCACTTTTTAGAAGAACTGTCAATACGTTTCAACTTGATCAGATGTAAAAACGATAACCACTGCTTTGTTATCAGGAATTTCCGAGAAAGTAGGTTAACTGCACTACTACATGTGAAAATCAATGCTTGATTTCAGCTATAAATGAGAGAAACTATAACTGTCAGTTCCACTCCACACAACGCATAATGACAAGAACTCGGCTTTCTGCACCGAGTCACGTGACATAGGTGTTGGTTTCAAGCGTTAACACGGTAGAGGGAGGGACATGTGCGGTCTATGGTGTAATAGCCCTTCTTAGTGGCACGTCAAAGATCTTTGTCAAAGAAATTTGACGAATATTTGATCATATTTCTTAGTCAAAGAAATGTGATAGTGTAATACCGGCCTAAGCAAGCTTGGCTCCGTCAGCTAAGAGAACACAAGTGTTAGCTCGCCGCCGAGCTCTTGAAAGCGTACTCGGCGTGTGCGTCGTACAAATCGTGCCTCTCTGCGCAAAGTTGGTAGCGTGCTGGGAATACTAAGCAGAAGAGCGAACTTGGAGCAGCAGCCTGCTCGATTACTTCAGAGATTCGCGCCGTTAACGCAGCGGGCGAATGACTCTGGCTCCAGAGACGGCCCGTCCAAAATGCCGTTCGGAGCGCAAGCACGGAGAGTTCGTCCCGCCACGTTCCTTTACACAAGGAAACGTAATTGGTTTTGGTCTTGTTTCCTTTAGAGCTCTAACTTAGCCACCGAGCTGTGTGATGTGGACTCACCGTGTCAAAACGGTCAGTATCACCCTTCGACGGGACACGAGAGAGGAAGATATCCGTTGCCTATGCATCAGTTATCGTAGTCACCTCTTCCCTGAACTTAAAACGTTCGTTCGCTATTTTCATTACAGCGAAGTATGAGATCTGACCGACACTACAGCATTAGCAAAAAGAACGTTGTTCAGTGGTTCTGTGTTGGTTGGTTGGTTAATCAGTGAGGTCATCGGTCCCATCGGATCAGGGAAGGACGGGGAAGGAAACCGGCCGTGCTCTTTCAAAGGAACCATCCCGCCATTTTCCTGAAGTCATTTAGGATAATCACGGAAAACCTAAATTAGGATGGCCAGACGCGGATTTGAACCGCCCTACTCCCAAATGCGAGTCCATTGCACTAACCATCTCGCTCGGTTGTTCTGTTTTCCTGGTTAGAAGGACCAATAGTGCATATACGTATGTTTGAAGACATTACAGACAACGTAGTCTTCGAGTTTTGTTTTAGACTTATTTATTTGTAGAGAGTTCATTGGCAGATACGATGTGTACTAGAAGACGAAAGCTGGAACAGAAACCGCCCACTACCGTTCACAAGGAACCGTGGCAGTGGCGACGTGTTCCTTGGTCATCAGAAACCTGTTTTTCGGCTGACTGTTGGTATACTAATTGGTCAGCTGCTGTAGTGCTGGTGCTGTTTGCTCGTGACAGCCGTCGATGAGCCGTTCAGTTTGTGATTAACGTCTTCTCGTACCACACAGTTGCACCTATTGTGACATCAGTCTCAAAACAACCGCTAAATATTTAAGCAAACCTTCTTTTTTTAAAAATGGAACTATAAACATTTTACAAGGCGTTCGAAAGCTCTTGAAAAAACAACACAGTAATGTAATGCATCTAAATGTTAGTGTTGAAATTTTCGCGACCGCATGCGTAGCCGAAAGAATAGTGGGACTGTTTTCGGTGCGTAAGTACCCGGTTTTGATTCCTGGTAAAATGGTTCAAATGGCTCTGAGCACTATGGGACTTAACATCTGTGGTCATCAGTCCCCTAGAACTTTGAACTACTTAAACCGAACTAACCTAAGGACATCACAAACATCCATGCCCGAGGCAGGATTCGAACCTGCGACCGTAGCAGTCGCGCGGTTCCGGACTGAGCGCCTAGAACCGCTAGACCACCGCGGCCCGCTTGATTCCTGGTATCTCCTCGAATTTTTCTGATGTAGAAGACGACGTCCACTAACAGTCGCGAGGCCAAACGAGTAACTACTTGAATAAAGAAACTGTGGCACCATCCGGATTCATCCACTGACGATAACGGCTGGAGAGATAGGCAACACAATCATCATACGCCCCATGCCCTCGTAAGCAGCAGTCGGCCAATCGGAACAGACCTAAAGCCGTCGGCACACGTCCCGTGTATTCGGACGTTGAGCGTTGAGAGTCCCGAGTTTCTGACGGCATAACGTGGAAAAAGCACGTTGCGGAATCCTTCCGAACGTGCGGAGCAGTATCTAGCATATCAGATATTCTGAACTTGCATTTGAATATAGAGCAGTGAGACGGAAGAACGCCACTTACGTTACATGACTCCATCTCTCTTCAGTACGGAGTCGTGAGGCGCCATATAGGTTTTCAGATGAAGCCCCTGTGTATATATGCCGCTTCTAAGCACCAAAAAATTGCGTGTCTCTCGAAAACATGTCACTAATCGGTGGTTAAATAATAATTGTAACTTGCATATTATGAAAAGTACGCCGATTGAAAACAACGGCACATTGAGTTAGGATTCGTCAAAAACGCAATGTTGTTGGCGCAATTTGCTATCATTACATGTCAGTTCATAACATATCTATTACTAAAAGTTTCAGGAGATGGTAAGATGCAAAGCATGGTCGTCACTCATCCATGGTCGGTGTAGCGTAAAGAGTTGTAAGGTAACAGGTGATGTTTTGCTGGTTCGCGTCTCACTGGATCTAAACTTTTTTTACTAACCTGTGCGTTTTCTACTAGGTTCTGATATTTTATTATTAGTATAACTGAAGTATATTCTATGATATTAGATGTTATGTCAATATAAATGCGCTCTTTCTGAGGAGTGAATTTTTTCGATTGGCTTTACGTAAAAGACAGCTTGCAGTACTTGCAGTAAGATTTTTGCACTTTCTTCTTCAAAGTTTCTCATGTTGTAAAGATTCTGCTGCTGAACAGAAACGGTAATTAATTAAGAAAAATGGTTCAAATGGCTCCGAGCGCTATGGGACTCAACATCTTAGGTTATCAGTCCCCTAGAACTTAGAACTACTTAAACCTAACTAACCTAAGGACATCACACACATCCATGCCCGAGGCAGGATTCGAACCTGCGACCGCAGCAGTCCCGCGGTTCCGGACTGCATCGCCTAGAACCGCACGGCCACCGCGGCCGGCAATTAAGAAAGATCGTAGAGTTTTAGTAAAATGTGAGAATGATGAAATGATCATCATCTTATGAGCAGAATTACTGTAAATTTTTATTGCATTATATGTAAAGGAACTTTCATAAGCCACTGGCTTTCTCGACAGGACATTGTATTTTGCTTTTTGCCTTATAATGCGCCCATGCATATTGAAGTTATTATTTATGATACTGCAGACAGGATAAAAGGACGAGCATGTGGGCTCAGGCGGAAATATGTATGTTTATAGAGGAATTTTACGCCCGTTCATTTCGGAAGCAGTGTGATGTGCGAGGCAGATACAGCCGACAAATGCCGCTGGAGCACATTGCGATCGTATATACCACATCGAAGCAAACGTGCCGTATACGCAAGTTCCATCGTTTCTGAGCGTTCAGCAGCACGTTGATCTCAGCACACTCAACGTTGACGGTTGAAATCACGGTCCAGGTGCCGAAGGCTTATGGCCTTATTCGTGGTTGCTGTTTATGTTTACATTTTGCAGAAGCACCCGAGAAATATGCTAGAATGACTGATAAGGTTGGCGGAATATCCTGTTGCGGTGTAAACACTGCCACATGGGATTCCGTGTCAGGTTCCGCCGTTGTCTTTGTGTATTTCCAATAGTGACTTGTGTCCATAAAAGCTGTCAACTTGTACGTGAGGGGAGACATTGGAAGTAGTTGTCCCAAGTTGCTTCTGATACCTTAGAAGTAAACATGTACTTCCACTAACAACAGTCGTAGCTCATCCAGTATGTACGTAGCATGAAGTAAGGCTGGAAGGGAATACATTTCATCCTAGTTGCCTCGGCCTAAATTCTTACTGGACTCATATAAGGACGGATCCTGGCATGCCCACTCCACCTAGCTGTGTGTTCACCGCTGTAACTCCTACCGGTAGTCTTGCCTTTCAATTTTAGCTCATTTCTCATATACTTTGCAAAATCTTTCAGCGCCTTCGTTAACAGTCTTTTTATTAACATACTCGTCTCTCCAAGAGCTTCGAATATAGTTGAAAATACTATCTATTCCATTTAAAACCACCATACCTGGTCCAGAGTCTCATTGGTTACAACAGTTAGTGGCATTAAACACACAAAAAAAAATTCCACGCGCCTCCCGTAATATTTTGAACCGTTCAGGAAATAAAAAGCTTGTTACATCGACTCATTATAAGGCCTCGTGGTGGTCCTCTGAAGCGCCGTGAGATTCTAAACATTGACTCGAGGAATTGGTGCACCACAGCAGAAGATCGTACTCACCGGCGCACAACTGCTTCAGCTGCAGTTTTACATTCTGAGCATGAACGACGAAAACTGTAATGTAAGGTACGTCAGAGATACAAACTTCTCCAGGCCTAGCCACGCCCTCCACTATATATATATATATATATATATATATATATATATATATATATATATATGTGTGTGTGTGTGTGTGTGTGTGTGTGTGTGTGTGTGTGTGTGTGTGTGTGTGTGCAGCCAGCCACGCCTGACAAGGCTCTGCACACCGAGCGAGGTGGCGCAGTGGTAGCACACTGGACTCGCATTCGGGAGGACGACGGTTCAATCCCGCGTCCAGCCATCCTGATTTAGGTCTTCCGTGGTTTCCCTAAATCGCTCCAGGCAAATGCTGGGATGGTTCCTTTGAAAGGACACGGCCGACTTCCTTCCCCATCCTTCCCTAATCCGATGAGACCGATGACCTCGCTGTTTGGTCTCTTCCCCCAAACAATCCAATCCAATCCAATCCAAGGCTCTGCACGTATCATTTATCTACTAAACAAAATAGACGTTACATGAAAGACATGACGCTTGAGAAAGAATTACTGCGGGCTCTATCAGGCCCATGCTACTCGACTCGCTGAAAGATCAACCATAGTGTTATTTTAAATGAAAAATAGTAAACAAGCTCCCGAAAAAATATGAGTTTTCACAGATACCACTAGTTTCATAATTACTTTAGGTTTCCTTAACACGAATGTTGGTTTGGTTACTGTACTGCTGTATTGGGAGTGGTCCTGTAGGATCAGGTATGCCATTGCCTTCTCCCGACCTCTTGAACTGGTTATCACAGCGGGATCTGCAGTGTAATGCAGTGTGGACTCAGAACCATGGTGCACCTTTCATTTTTCATATATACAATTGATTGCCAGAGATGAAAGAAGCGACGACGGAAAAGTCCCGTCCTTACCATAACCAGACAATTGTTGAAGTAGCCTCAGTTGATGTGCACTCGCTGTACGTAACTGACGTGGTGGTGTTGTTAACTAAATCACCATGTGACAACACTTTTCTACGGCCTTGTGTTGTAAGACACAATTTTGAAATCCTCTGTAATTAAAGGTGACTATATCGCGGCATATCCTGCGCGTTTGCCGATTACTTACTTTGCTATGTTTGATTGTTTGAGATCGAGAGAATGGAACAATAATAAATACAGTGGACACGCAGTCGGGAATAACTGGGTTCATATCCCTGTCCCGCCATCCGGATTGAGGTTTCTTGTGGGTTCCTCAAATCGGTTTAGGTGAATGTCAGGTACATCTTTGTTAGGAGAGGCCGTTGTAGGCTTGTTGTTTTACATTCAGGTAGAGGCACAATCAAGCTCCCGGTAACCCACCCCAATTTCTTCTCTGATGCTAGAATTGTGAAATCAGTAATCTTACAAATTTATAAACTCCACCTTTCTTCTCCATTAACTTTTTTTATTTCCATGGAAAGGAAAAGAGTGTATGATGAAGAAAAACGTGAAGTTTTGTAAATTCCATACAACAGTTGTGGACTGCCATCAGTTCCATTGTAATAGGCATATGTCTCGAGTAAGAATAATGTAGCAGTTGAGCCGGTTCTCTTTTCTTGTGAGAACTGGACGACATGTTTAATGCAGTTCCAATGAATGTTGCCACCAACAAGAAAAGTTAAAATTTGCTTGCGGAACCCTAAGAAGCAAAATACCATGCGACGACAAGAAATGAAGGGGGCGCTGATAATAATGTTACATTTTTATGTTACGTAAGCGGTGCGCCATTTAGCCCCTGGAGAGGGGTTTCTAGGATGCACAAAAAGGTCAGAGGTGGAACTGAATATAAGTGCAATAAATAGACACAATCTGGAATGTTACTGTAATACAGTGATGATGGTAACTACAAACCAATGTGAAGCATTTATCTGGGAGTATCGATTAGGATCTCTTTAGTACAGTAGAAGTTGCCAGCAAAAAGTTCATTAATTCAGTCTTAAACTCAACCGCTTTGTCTACAAGACATTAATATGCTCTGTAATGTTGTTGATTACTAATGTAAACCCCCTGAAGTCTTTGTAGAGTTTGTTTTTGGTGCTAGTGTTATTACATACTTCGCACAATTTTAATGGTACCAAGTATTTAACGTATGTGTCTCAGTAGATAGAAAAGTAACCGAAAGGTACGTGATTCGATTCTTAGGACTCTTCGGAACATCCTTTTTTCTATTATTGAACTCGACCTCGACGTTTAGCAATACTAATATAAAAAGCTCCTGTTATAACTGTGAGCTGAATACCACTTTAAGCCGTAGTTCTCACTATAACTATCTGGACGAGTCGTTTACGTCGTCGAGAGACGACATATCATCTGCACGCGTTTTGGTTGACAGGTGATTCATTTCATATGATGCAGAATTACACCGAGATTGCCACATTTTAGTGAAATGAAATTTCTACTGAATTTCCCTTAACGAGGGTAACGTACCATCCATTAGTGCCACATCAGACGCAGTTTGATTGAGCCGTAATTAACTGTGTGCGTTTCTGTGTGTCTGACAGCAGCTGATGACATTACCCATTTCATGCAGCGTATGTGCTTTTTCAGTATCTCTAAAATGAAGAGAAGCTGTTAAAATTTTAACGCTCTCGTTTGATACTATATTAACGCTCGGCGTCATCTGTTTAAATTTATGGAAGCTGCCGCAGAGATGCAGTGATTATCGAAAGCAGCGTGCACGACCGCTGGACCGCGTGTTGAGAGAGCGTACCCGTTAGCAGTATTACGTTACACTCGTATGACGGTGTACCTTATCATTAATGTACTTACAGCGCTCTAAAGAGTGGAGTACTGAAGGCAGAAAGAGGATAAAAAGTATATCTGTTTTTATGAACAGGTCGGAACGTTAGCAGCATTATGAGAGAAACGAGAGAATGCTTCAACTTGATGATTATGCCGTCGATTAGCGTTAGTACCAAATAAAGTAGTAGTATGAATAAAAAGAAAAAAAAGGCTTCGAAAAAACCTGGCAGAAGGAAACTGACGGAAACGGCCGCTACGCATTAAAAAGCAAAGAAGAACTTTACTGAAATAACCCAAAACTCTGAGACTCAATGCTGAAAGCTGTGCAATGGTTTTTACATCGTGTAGAATGAACGTGAAAACCGATATTAACAAGGAAAATCCTTATGAATTTCAGAACAAAAAAGAACAGTGAAATAAAAAAGCTTAAGAAAATATCGCTATATCCTACAGAAATTTAGAAACAGAGAAAAATTTAAAACTAGAATCACTTTCAAGATTATCATCAGTTAATATGGCCAGGCTGTGAGAGAGATCTTCATTGAGCAAAAGAAAAGATAAACTTCTTCCTAACTTTTTTTTCTTTTAAATCTGCCTGTATAGCAGGAATCTCTAACGTACTCAATGTCTCATTGTTCTGTATGTAAAAGTATTGATGGGGATAGGGCCATTAATTGTAGGAAAATGAAGACACATGTGTACGAAAACTCTGTGCGCAATAGCACACTTCGCACACTGAAGTAATATTTTTTATGAATAAATGGTTCAAATGGCTCTGAGCACTATGGGACTTTACATCTGAGTTCATCAGTCCCCTAGAACTCAGAACTACCTAAACTTAACTAACGTAAGGATATCACACACGTCCATGTCCGATGCAGGATTCGAACCTGCGACCGTAGCAGTCGCGCGGTTCCGGACTGAAGCGCCTAGAACCGCTCGGCCACCGCGGCCAGCTTTTAAGAAGAAATCGTCATTTGACTTTTTATTTCTGTGTTTTTCTTCTGCACTACGTAGATTTCGACTTTTATGTCATTGCCGAATGCCATGCTAAAAGTTCTTAACCCATTAACACGTCATAGGCCGCGCTTGGTAGCCGCGTGGTCTGAGGCGTCTTGTCACGGTCCGCGCGGATTTCCCACCCCCCCTCCCCCTCCCGCTGGAGGTTCGAGTCCACCGGCGCACGCGCGCCTGTGTGTGTGTGTGTGTGTGTGTGTGTCTGTGTGTGTGTGTGTGTGTCGTCCTTAGCGTAAGTTTAAGATAGATTACATAGCGTGTAAGCTAAGGCAACGATGACCTCAGCAGTTTGGTCCCATAAGACCTTACCACAAATTTCCAAAAACACAACAAATCTGGTAAATCTTGTTTACCTGCTTTGGGCTGGCTTCACCGGGTGTGACGTGTTAATGGTCTAAGAAATCTTGCTATAGTACTCGAAAACGGCATAAAGGCCGAAATCTAGATAGCAAAGAAGAAAATTAGAGTTATATACAGTCAAATGGTGATTTCTGCTTCAGAAAATACTGCGTGATTGTGGCTCAGCAGAATCTAAAACTTTTTTCTGAAACAGTAGTCTGGATTCCAACCTTTTCTGTATCAGCATCGTGTGCTTTTACCGAGAAAACAATATCCGCTACATGGCGGTTGGAAAAAATAAAATGATTTTGCTAGACTGCACTGCTGAGCGCACTGGCATGAACGCCATCCGACACATAAGTAGGTGAATAACTGAAGCACAACGTTTAAAACTGAATGAACGTATTTACGGGAAAACACTAGACTTCAGTTTAGATATTTTTGAGTTAGCGTCATTGCAAGTATCCGAGAGAAATAAACTAGTTAGTTAACGTATTTCGATTACTAGTATTATTAATGTCGTGTTGTTTTATATTTTAAGGAAATTAAAACATAAGAAAGACAATTTTCAATACAAATATGCAAACATTAAATTATAAAGTTCATTTCAAACGGAATTTCTGTTTTCGTGATTATACAAGGTGTCCCAGAAATGTTACGACATACTTCGAGGCGTTTTAGAGGATACCTTGAGGAACAAATCTAGGATAGGAGCACGTGTCCAGAAACATCTTCCAACCACGCAACAGAGCGTTGAAGTTACAGGAGCCGGTTCCTGCCACCAGACCACCGCTTGTCCAGCACACGTGACGCTGAAGGATCGTAAGCGGAACGTCTCGCAAGGTTGTTTGCTTTGCAGTGACCGTGACTGATTACCACGATCGCCATTGGAAAAGCTGGAGCTACTTGTTGTGTAGGCAGGCCTTGTCTCCTATGAATGCGATGATCTGTTGCGTCTGTGGGTGTCGGTTTCGCACATGGGTTTCCATCCGCAGTTTATTTTTCTCCCGTAGACCGAAAAATATTGGAGATTTTGGACGGTTTCAGTAGCACGCTTTTGTCTATTACTAAGCGATTTTTTTACTATTATATGTTTATCTGAGACTGGTCAGCATTCTCCAACCTTTCATTGAGAATTACGTTGAATGGCGTCTAGGCTGATTCGTTCCGTATGGTTGCAACGTCACCCACGTGATCCACATATAGGGTTAATAAAAACATAAAATCAGTTAAATGTAGCACCTTTCTTAAGCGCTTCCTCATTTCGATTTTTATAAGTTCACATTCTGCAAAAGAAATATGCATCTCCCCGTTTAGTCAGGCCCCGATGGAGGTGGGGTGGTGCGAAGATAACTGATTTCGTACTAGGGATTTTCGATGATCATCGATATTTAAAAAAAAAAAAAAAAAAAAAAAAAAAAAAAACACGCATACTCAAACGCATCTTTTTCTTAACATATCTCATAATTATTCCATTACAACACATTTGCATCTTGTCAAGCGTGGCCTTAGGGAGGGAGAAGGAAGAGCGGCAATATTTTTAACGACAGCGAATCAGATAAAAGTAGTATTTCGATTTCATTGTGTAAAAGCTCTCGTCAATCAACATTAGCTTGAACTTTTTGAAACTCTCAAAATACGCTCTATAAAGAGTATAGAAAGGTGTACGCTTGTCTAAAGCAATTTCATTCATTATGCTGAAAACGAAGACCTTTTAAATTGCTGAAAGTCATTACATCTTTTGGCAAGTACCTTCGTGAAGTTATTCGGGTCTGTTTCAAAATTCTATTCTGTTGAAGGTTTGTGGGTATTACCGATCACTATTTTGATACCGTTAAGATGGAAACTACTACTCTTGGCATCTATGAGTTATCAAGATCACTCACAGGTGAATATATTGCAAGCAAGCTATTGCAGATTTGTAACGAACAGGAAATAAATACCAGCGAAGTACTGATAGAGGGGAAAGTATGTTTAGAGAAGCAAAAATAACATTTGGAAGAAAAAGTCGTTTATCGAGTTTCGCCCATATGCTCATTTTGATAGAAGGAAAAAAAAGAAAATACTTACACACTCTCTGAGCTGATCACAGATGTGAAAAAGTATTGCAATGTGGTTTAAACGAAGTATAGTAGCAAGTGATGAGCTAAGAAAAGAATAATACCTCGAACTAGAATCCACTAGATGGAACTTAATGTTATGTATAATGAAAGATCTTTGCAGCTGTGTACAGTGATGAGTAATGTCAGTAACGACCATGCTAGTGCACCAGTCATGCTAATAGACGCAGATATTGTGGATGTGGCAGATGTTTGTACCATTCTGCGGCTTTAAAAGTGGCTACTCGTGAAATCTGCGTAGAAAAGTACTTTACAAACAGTAAAATAACTATATAGTGTAAAGTAATGCCAAGAACTGGTATGTTGACTGTCGAAATATCTAGCATACATCAGATACAGACTATTTGAGAGAATCCGAATAGTAACGTCGTTAAAGAAATCAGAAAGCGCGTACTACCAGCTGAACGTGTTAACATATTAGCTATGTCAACTTTCAAAGTGCTTTAACGTGTTCGAAGGCAATCAAAACAATCAAGGATTTTTCGACAAAAGCAGAAAATACTCCCTATCAATAACGAATAGACTGAAGGGGAGGCGTCTCTCAAAAATTTTATTGTTTTAGTCTGTAGATTAAAAGTCGTAGTTTATACAATGTTAAATATTTCTATATTTATTGACTAATAAAAATGATATTAGATGTATTTGTATGTTGCTTTTTACGCCACTATATAAATTCATCATTGAACATCGATGCTTCGTGGTCGATAATTATCGAACATCGAATTTTGACTTTGATGATGAAATCGGAATCAGCATCGATGATTTGCCAGTATCGCCTATTCCTAATTCGTACTGTGAACAAATCCCCGTACAGTCACATAGGGCCTGTTCAGTTGATGAGTTATTATGTAAATTATTCAAGTAAATTATATAAATTAATTTGTTTTATAATTTAGTTTCCTAACTGTTTACTCTACCCCCTTTTTTCTTTCTTTTTAAGCGGATCACCTAATAACAACTTTCTCAGAATCAAATCCGATAATGGTACCTTTCGTGTGACCTGAGGCTGAAATATATACAACAAAAAGCTGAATTCTCATCTGTATATTAAAGTGCTATCCCAAAACCCGATACGAGTTGCAGGTTGCTTATCTAAGGCCTTACAGGGCAACAAAAACTTGATTTTCAATATTTCGCGTAGTTATGGACGGGATTTATAAATGTAAAACGTCGTCATAATGTACTCGTTGAGAGTTATAATCTGATATTAAAACTTTAACACTATAAGACAAGTATTACGATTAGAAATAATGTTTTTGTCTTGAGGCAACGTAAGTGACGGCGCGCAAATATCCGGAGTTTATTCATCCAGTTTTCGTGAACGGCAGCATTCAGCGCCTTCCAGCAAACTTGGCACGTAATTTCGAATCTCTCGGAAACTTTCTCTCGCTTATGTGTTTAAAGTCAAATATTTAACGCATTAATTATATAAATGAGGTAATTTGTTCAATTCATCATTTAACATCGATGTTTCGGGGTCGATTATTATCGGGCAACGATATGTAGATAGCAGTGATGAAATCGAAATGAGCATAGATGATTTGTTGTCATCGCTCATCCCCAATTCGTATTCTGTAATAAAACGTTTGAAGCTGTTTAAATATGGGGGTTCGATTCTTTAAAGTATCAGGAGTTTACTGGTTTATTCTGATATCTTATTGATGCTTTGTGCACAGTGTAATTCAGAGAAAGTAGAACCATAGTCGTTGCTCCTCAGTAAGTATCGCGTTTCACAAGAGGATGCAGTGCATCTTGAGGAGAGCTTCTGCGCCCGATTTAGCAGCCGGTGCGACGGACGTGCGCCAGGTTGCCCTCGGCCCGGGTCGGTCATGCGCAGCCGCCATTAACTCACGACGCCAATCACAAGCTCACTAGTCGGGCTCTCGTGGTCCTCGCCTCCGTAGCTGTCAGACGCACCCACAGCCCCCACTGCCCCCACTGTGAGCCCACACAGGCGTCGCCGCGTCATATTCTTGATGCCCTCGGAGCGACCGGACGAGATGGAACCTCCTGGAGGATTCAACAGAGTGCTCCTCGCACTGGCTCCTCTCTTCGGCCGTAAGCAGTAGTTTGCATGAAGCCCGATACCTCACGTCAGGGATCAAGTGCCTGTCATCTCATCACAAACGCAGCACAAAGTCTCATGTATCTATCTATCGTAGCTGTACCCACCCATAAACCAAAAATATTTGCAAACCCCTGCCCTGTTCAAAATATTTTTTGTTGATAGTGTTCCACAGCTTATATAAATTGTAGAAATGATATCACGTAATGCCTTAAGCTGCTGTTCAATTTATGTTTTGTTGTGCGGACTTCTCTGTTGGTGCTCTCTGCCTATGGAGCAAGCTACCGTGCATCCTATGCACAATTCAGAGATCTGTTGCATGTAAGAAAAAGCTGAAGTACTACCTTTCGTGAGCCTCATAATTTTTCCCTAAACATTGACATATACGGCTACTTTCCATCTGTCAAACGCTAAAACAAATGCTCCCATATTCTCCCAGTGATTTTATTATATCCCTCTCCTCCTCCCCTGACCGCGTCTTCTCTCACATCCCTTATCTGCCCCCTTTTCAAATTTTCCACGTTGTAATCCCCCTTTGGTCTTCTACTTTTGCGAAACTAATGTAAACTCTCCTTTCTTCCATAACTACCACTGGTTTCCGCTGTGTATGTTATAGTTACTTATGAATGTAGTTCCCCATATTAAGTATAAATGTTTTTATGCATTTTGTGTCGTTACGTTGACATGATGTGAAATCTGTCCATGCACGGAAATCCACAGTACCGATATGTCCCAAAAAGCCGCGCGCGAACACGCGATTCTTCGGGGCATCATGTTTGGGATTCTATTGCTCTTAGAGATAAGGAGTCAAGTGTTGTGTGGATATCTCTTGGCCTAGCGACCATTTCTGCATCTATCTGAAGAACGAGCATACTGTAGCTGTCGTACAGTAAAATGGTTCAAATGGCTCTGAGCACTATGGGACTTAACATCTATGGTCATCAGTCCCCTAGAACTTAGAACTACTTAAACCTAACTAACCTAAGGACATCACACAACACCCAGTCATCACGAGGCAGAGAAAATCCCTGACCCCGCAGGGAATCGAACCCGGGCGCGGGAAGCAAGAACGCTACCGCAAGACCACGAGCTGCGGACGGCCGTACAGTACAGTCTGAAAATTTAGACATTACACACTTCCTCCAGCCCAAGATAAATTAAGCAAACAGGCTGGTTCTTTTGCATTAAGTGTGGTCTAACGAGGAACTTAGGCGACTTTTTTTTGTTCATGGGCAGTTTCTGAGAAATCCCTCTGGATCATTTTCTTCTACCGAGAGCTAGCGGTTCAAAGTTACAGTGTTTATACACGTAATAAGCGGTCTGAGGCGTAAATGTAGTCTTAACTGACGTAGTGAACACATGGCAAGGGGTCTGAGTTTACCAAACTATGTTTTCGGGCAGTAAAAGTTTATGACGCTCTGTCTCTGTGTAATGGGCACTTCACGCCTGTACAAATGTGCCCAAATTGCACTGCAGTGACAAAAAAAAAAAAAAAAAGATTAAAATCTGCGTTAACTTGCCTGTAAGGAACTTAAAATGAGTGCCGTAAATTATGGAAAGGCAGTAAAATATTTCTAATAACAATTTTTCCCTGTTATACAACATATTGGTGTTTTTTGTGCTGAAACAGAATAGCGGAACAGGGGGAACAGCGGGGAGAGAGAGAAAGAGAGAGAGAGAGAGAGAGAAGACAGTGATCATGGGAGAGAGAATGTGGCAGTCAAAGAGAGAGAGAAATGGATGAATGCTAAAGCAGTGAGAGCCAAAAATAGAGGAGATGTTTATGGTCAATGAGAGACAGTGACAGTAAAAGAGAAAGATAGGTGGATGGAGAGAGAGGAGGCAATGGAAATGAAAAATACAGGTAGTGGAGACCATCAATAGGCTTGGGGATTTTTGACCCTCACAGACTGGCGAACTGTAACGCATACATACAGGGGAGTGCACATTTTCACATTTTGGACCATTGTTATAAACAGGTGTGTGTGTGTGGGGGGGGGGGATGAGTTGGAACACTCCCCCTCCCCTCCCCTTCCCCAGAATTCTTGAGCTACCGAGTGATAGTGGAGATAGGGGCTGTGGGAAAGAAAGACTGAGGGAGACAATGTAAGTGAGAAAGGAGACAGTGGCAATGGAATATACCGTAAATTAATGGGTGAAAATGGAGGCAGTTGGAGAGATACCTATACAGGTATAGACAGTGGCAACGAGAGGGAGATGCTGAGTATAAAGTCTTAACTACAAAGATAGACTGGGTAAAAGGAATTAGAAAGTTCTGTGTTATAAGAGCGCGAGTATGTTCGTGTACCAAAATTTTTGGTTAAAGGTGGAATGAGGCTTGAGGCAGCTGGTTTCCCATAAATCTGTTATAAAGAAGAGCGTATTCGCCTTTTTTCTATACCCCGACAGGAGCATTTTTCCGCTGATACTTGTACTGCCTGAATATATGTAAGGAAAGTCTCATGCCTCTAAACTTGCCTCGATAACTAAAGTAAGCAAGAGATTACCGTTGTAATGTTGCACACTGCATCTGCAGATGTCAGGGCAAACAAAAATGAAGATGACCGAATCAAAACTTGGATAATTTTCATTCTGCTTAATATTCTAAGCATTGCACTATAATCACACGGTCACTGGAAGAACGACCCTTCTGAGAAATTATCGCTGCGTTGTGGGATTTTCTTGTAGCTCAAGCCAACGCAAATCATACTCAAACTATACGAAATTCATATATTTTTCAGCACAATAAGTTCCACTCCTACGGCCTGCCTCTCTCTGGTGTAGGCGGTGCACGACCACTCTGATCAGTCCATTAAAAAAAAAGAAGAAGCAATGAATTTGAAACTCGGATTGGAGCGTTGTTAACAGACAATGCGCACGAAACAGGCGCTCTCATTCTCTGCACTTGAGGCCACTACGCAAGACAACACTTCGTACAACTCATGGTGACAGCATTAAATAAAGATATTTGCTCATATTGTAAATTTGTACATCTCGACTTTTCATCCTTCCTATATGACAGTATTAGCACCTAAAATAATTTTTTTATGCTTACGATTCCTGAACTGCATTGTTTTATTGCTGTAAGTGCGTATGCTGAGAACTGTGAAAGTGTCAGGTCGTTAGGTGATCGTGTATGGAAACGGCGCACGAGCAACACTTAGACTTTACTGAAACATTTCTCGGCACTTAATATGCTTACGTTCTGCACAGCTGCCTCCGTTAATAAACCTAGTCTGTCGCTGAAATTACTCTATAGTTTAAAGTGATGTGTAAACAAAGTGTCGCTTTCGTGCGCAGAAGAGAACTTCAATTTTGGCAACAACTAAACCAACTGCCGTTTGCTGTAAAGCCTCCATGAGTTCAACGCTGAAAGCAAGTTCATCAGTGCTCGGTTTCTGTATGCGCAGCCTTGTAGAGCCACGCTCCGTCAAGGCTGTACAGCGATTCTTTTCGGCATAATTATCTCACAGCTCATTAACTTTTATGCGGAGTGTTTACCATCTCGTCGATCAAGTTACTAGATAAGGATGCAGTTCGTTACCCCCATGCAGAGGAAATGAATTTGAACTGGAGACTTGTACTAATTCTTGTCACAGTAAACGGCACATCCGTCTTCTCTGTTGTGCCGGGCCACAGTTTACTAGACTGACCACAGAGCCCTTGTTATGTTAGAAAAGTCAATCCAGAATGACTGCATCGATGTTCGATTCTAGCATCCGGAAGACTGATGCTGCGAAAGGAGGAGAAGACGTCTTCACTGAGAAGGCCACGCAATCTGAGGAGTTACCCACACACCAAGATAAGTGGCAATATGCTGAGTACCGCCACAGGTACCTGCAATCAAACATAGCAGAATGATGACTTGTATGAGGCCGTGCCTAATTCTCTCTCTAATCGTTGTCCAACATAGTTACTGCGCTACCTGTAACAGACTCGATGTTGACGGTGACGTTAATTCTAACCTTGATTTATTTCTCGCGATGTAATACTATTCGAGACAGATAATGACCAACAACGCCCCACGCCATCATCATAATCGTCGTCGTCACCTCTGTTGTTCATCATGTAGGACATTCCCGTAGGCTGGTATGAGGGTGATTTTGAACCATAAACCACCTAGCTGTTGTATTGATATCAGCAATGACAATGACAATGTCGTGTCGTTTTTGTAAAATGGTGGCTTCCTGCAATAGCTCCGCTTCTGTAACTGTGTGACAGTTGCTACGTACGTTTTAAGCCCTACTATCGTTGCTTCTCTGTCTCACTAGAACTACGATAATAATTGTCTTCCAGATGGACAGGGGGCTGATGTTACAGTTACATCTGCTGTCATATACAGGACCCACCGTTCTCGGCGACCGTCAGTTGTGGAGTACAGTCACTATACAGATAAGGTTTTATACGGTTTCGCAAGACAACGTCGGTACCAATTATGTGTGTCACTTTGGATCACAAGAGATTCTCTCTGGTTTCGAGCGGCTAACAGAAGTGGTAAAGGCTGCCAGTCTTGCTTGCAAGATGAAAGCGGAGCTGACCATTTACAGCATAGTCGACAGGACCGATTGCGGACCTCTGGTTCAGAGCCGAATGGAGGGTCTGGATCAGAGGCTCAGACAGTTCTGTGACCGTGTAGGCTGCAGATTCCTCGACTTGAGCCAAAGGGTGGTTGGGTTTCGGGTTCCGCTGAATAGGTCAGGTGTCCACTATACGCAGGAGGCGGCTACACGGGTAGTACGGGCTGTGAGGCGTGGACTGGCCGGTTTTTTAGGTTAGAGGGTCTCGGGAAAACATAAGAAGGGCTTCAGTCAAAAAGGGCGCAAGCCCAACACAGGAAGAACGTAGACAAAGGAACCACCGGTATAACAGTTGTAAATTGTCGTAGCTGTGTTGGGAAAGCACCAGAGCTCCAAGCGCTAATAGAAAGCACTGATGCTCAAATCGTTATAGGCACTGAAAGCTGGCTAAAGCCGGATATAAGCTCAGACGAAATTTTTGCGAACAACGTTACGGTGTTCCGAAAGGATAGAAGTTAGAAGTAGTTTATCTTGTCGCGAAATTGAAGTAGATAGGTCCTGCGAGTTAGTATTAGCAGAGGTCATTGTTGGCAAAAGGAATAAAATAATAATTGGATCCTTTTACCGACCACCCAATTCCGATCGTACAGTTGCTGAAAGGTTCGAAGAAAACTTGAGTTCGATTTCAAACACGTACCCGACTCATACGATTATACACTCCTGGAAATGGAAAAAAGAACACACTGACACCGGTGTGTCAGACCCACCATACTTGCTCCGGACACTGCGAGAGGGCTGTACAAGCAATGATCACACGCACGGCACAGCGGACACACCAGGAACCGCGGTGTCGGCCGTCGAATGGCGCTAGCTGCGCAGCATTTGTGCACCGCCGCCGTCACTGTCAGCCAGTTTGCCGTGGCATACGGAGCTCCATCGCAGTCTTTAACACTGGTAGCATGCCGCGACAGCGTGGACGTGAACCGTATGTGCAGTTGACGGACTTTGAGCGAGGGCGTATAGTGGGCATGCGGGAGGCCGGGTGGACGTACCGCCGACTTGCTCAACACGTGGGGCGTGAGGTCTCCACAGTACATCGATGTTGTCGCCAGTGGTCGGCGGAAGGTGCACGTGCCCGTCGGCCTGGGACCGGACCGCAGCGACGCACGGATGCACGCCAAGACCGTAGGATTCTACGCAGTGCCGTAGGGGACCGCACCGCCACTTCCCAGCAAATTAGGGACACTGTTGCTCCTGGGGTATCGGCGAGGACCATTCGCAACCGTCTCCATGAAGCTGGGCTACGGTCCCGCACACCGTTAGGCCGTCTTCCGCTCACGCCCCAACATCGTGCAGCCCGCCTCCAGTGGTGCCGCGACAGGCGTGAATGGAGGGACGAATGGAGACGTGTCGTCTTCAGCGATGAGAGTCGCTTCTGCCTTGGTGCCAATGATGGTCGTATGCGTGTTTGGCGCCGTGCAGGTGAGCGCCACAATCAGGACTGCATACGACCCAGGCACACAGGGCCAACACCCGGCATCATGGTGTGGGGAGCGATCTCCTACACTGGCCGTACACCACTGGTGATCGTCGAGGGGACACTGAATAGTGCACGGTACATCCAAACCGTCATCGAACCCATCGTTCTACCATTCCTAGACCGGCAAGGGAACTTGCTGTTCCAACAGGACAATGCACGTCCGCACGTATCCCGTGCCACCCAACGTGCTCTAGAAGGTGTAAGTCAACTACCCTGGCCAGCAAGATCTCCGGATCTGTCCCCCATTGAGCATGTTTGGGACTGGATGAAGCGTCGTCTCACGCGGTCTGCACGTCCAGCACGAACGCTGGTCCAACTGAGGCGCCAGGTGGAAATGGCATGGCAAGCCGTTCCACAGGACTACATCCAGCATCTCTACGATCGTCTCCATGGGAGAATAGCAGCCTGCATTGCTGCGAAAGGTGGATATACACTGTACTAGTGCCGACATTGTGCATGCTCTGTTGCCTGTGTCTATGTGCCTGTGGTTCTGTCAGTGTGATCATGTGATGTATCTGACCCCAGGAATGTGTCAATAAAGTTTCCCCTTCCTGGGACAATGAATTCACGGTGTTCTTATTTCAATTTCCAGGAGTGTAGTTGGTGGTGACTTTAATTTACCCTCGATATGTTGGCGAAAATACATGTTTAATTCCGGAGGAACGCATAAAACATCATCCAGAATTGTGCGAAACGGATTCTCTGAAAATTATGTCGAACAGTTAGTTCGTGAGCCCACGCGAATAGTAAACGGTTGTGAAAACACAATTGACCTCTTAGCAACAAATGATCCTGAGCTAATAACGGGCATCAAAACGAATACAGGGATTAGTGAACACAGGGTTGTCGTAGCGAGATTGAATATTGTAACCCCCAAATCCTCCAAAAATAAACGAAAAATATACCTGTTCAAAAAAGCAGATAAAAATTCACTTGTCGTCTTACTGAGAGACAATCTCCACTCCTTCCAAATTAATAATATGAGTGTAGACCAGATGTGGCTTGAATTCAAAGAAATAGTATCGGCAGCAATTGAGAAAATTATACCAAATAAATTAACAATCGACGGAGCTCATCCTCCTTGGTACACAAAACCGATCAGAACACTTTGCAGAAACAACGAAACTAAAATGCAAAATTTAAACAGACGCAAAATCCCCAAGACGCAACATCCTGCATGCCTGGTATCGGCAGATAAATATCTGCCGATACCGGGCATGCGACTTTCAAGCACAATGTCTGATCTCTATGGGAATACACATGACGGATGTGCGAATACAGATCGTAGATGTATGTGCGAGTACAGATCGTAGATGTATGGTTGACGAGATATGAAAGTTCGGGTCTGGCCGTGAGTCGTGCACGGATAGCCAAATGGTAAGGCGACCGCTCGCGATAAGCGGGAAATCCGGGTTCGACTCCCGGTCCGGCACAAACTTTCATTGTCGTCATTCCATTCTACAGCTGATGGTAGTCAGCGAAATCATCTGATGTGTTTCGTAACAGCTGAGGTCGCCGCAGTGCATCTTCATCAGAATAACACAGGGACTGCAATATCGTCAAGATAACTATATTCTTCACACTTACCTTGTTTTGATAGTACCTAATCACCCTTGAAAACAAACCTTTTTGATATTGCGAAATCGTATATTTCGGACGACCTTCATCCTACAGTTTCTTTTAACGCAAGCCAGTGTGCAATCTGCTTTACTGGAAGTGCGCCATATTTTTTGAGATCATAACGATTCACGTTGGTGTGTAGAATATATGAGTCTGGCGATATACCATCTGACTTTCGGAAAAGCATCATCCACACAATTCCGAAGACGGCAAGAGCTGACAAGTGCGAGAATTATCGCACAATCAGCTTAACAGCTCATGCATCGAAGCTGCTTAAAAGGATAATATACAGAAGAATGGAAAAGAAAATCGAGAATGCGCTAGGTGACGATCAGCTTGGCTTTAGGAAAAGTAAAGGGACGAGAGAGGCAATTCTGACGTTACGGCTAATAATGGAAGCAAGGCTAAAGAAAAATCAAGACACTTTCATAGGATTTGTCGACCTGGAAAAAGCGTTCGACAATATAAAATGGTGCAAGCTGTTTGAGATTCTGAAAAAAGTAGGGGTAAGCTATAGGGAGAGACGGGTCATATACAATATGTACAACAACCAAGAGGCAATAATGAGAGTGGACGATCAAGAACGAAGTGCTCGTATTAAGAAGGGTGTAAGACAAGGCTGTAGCCTTTCGCCCCTACCCTTCAATATGTACACTCCTGGAAATGGAAAAAAGAACACATTGACACCAGTGTGTCAGACCCACCATACTTGCTCCGGACACTGCGAGAGGGCTGTACAAGCAATGATCACACGCACGGCACAGCGGACACACCAGGAACCGCGGTGTTGGCCGTCGAATGGCGCTAGCTGCGCAGCATTTGTGCACCGCCGCCGTCAGTGTCAGCCAGTTTGCCGTGGCATACGGAGCTCCATCGCAGTCTTTAACACTGGTAGCATGCCGCGACAGCGTGGACGTGAACCGTATGTGCAGTTGACGGACTTTGAGCGAGGGCGTATAGTGGGCATGCGGGAGGCCGGGTGGACGTACCGCCGAATTGCTCAACACGTGGGGCGTGAGGTCTCCACAGTACACCGATGTTGTCGCCAGTGGTCGGCAGAAGGTGCACGTGCCCGTCGACCTGGGACCGGACCGCAGCGACGCACGGATGCACGCCAAGACCGTAGGATCCTACGCAGTGCCGTAGGGGACCGCACCGCCACTTCCCAGCAAATTAGGGACACTGTTGTTCCTGGGGTATCGGCGAGGACCATTCGCAACCGTCTCCATGAAGCTGGGCTACGGTCCCGCACACCGTTAGGCCGTCTTCCGCTCACGCCCCAACATCGTGCAGACCGCCTCCAGTGGTGTCGCGACAGGCGTGAATGGAGGGACGAATGGAGACGTGTCGTCTTCAGTGATGAGAGTCGCTTCTGCCTTGGTGCCAATGATGGTCGTATGCGTGTTTGGCGCCGTGCAGGTGAGCGCCACAATCAGGACTGCATACGACCGAGGCACACAGGGCCAACACCCGGCATCATGGTGTGGGGAGCGATCTCCTACACTGGCCGTACACCACTGGTGATCGTCGAGGGGACACTGAATAGTGCACAGTACATCCAAACCGTCATCGAACCCATCGTTCTACCATTCCTAGACCGGCAAGGGAACTTGCTGTTCCAACAGGACAATGCACGTCCGCATGTTTCCCGTGCCACCCAACGTGCTCTAGAAGGTGTAAGTCAACTACCCTGGCCAGCAAGATCTCCGGATCTGTCCCCCATTGAGCATGTTTGGGACTGGATGAAGCGTCGTCTCACGCGGTCTGCACGTCCAGCACGAACGCTGGTCCAACTGAGGCGCCAGGTGGAAATGGCATGGCAAGCCGTTCCACAGGACTACATCCGGCATCTCTACGATCGTCTCCATGGGAGAATAGCAGCCTGCATTGCTGCGAAAGGTGGATATACACTGTACTAGTGCCGACATTGTGCATGCTCTGTTGCCTGTGTCTATGTGCCTTTGGATCTGTCAGTGTGATCATGTGATGTATCTGACCCCAGGAATGTGTCAATAAAGTTTCCCCTTCCTGGGACAATGAATTCACGGTGTTCTTATTTCAATTTCCAGGAGTGTATATCGAGGAAGCAATGATGGAAATAAAAGAAAGGTTCAGGAGTGGAATTAAAATACAAGGTGAAAGGACATCAATGATACGATTCGCTGATGACATTGCAATCCTGAGTGAAAGTGAAGAAGAATTAAATGATCTGCTGAACGGAATGAACAGTCTAATGAGTACACAGTATGGTTTGAGAGTAAATCGGAGAAAGACGAAGGTAATGAGAAGTAGTAGAAATGAGAACAGCGAGAAACTTAACATCAGGATTGATGGTCACGAAGTCAATGAAGTTAAGGAATTCTGCTACCTAGGCAGTAAGATAACCAATGACGGACGGAGCAATGTGGACATCAAAAGCAGACTCGCTATGGCAAAAAAGGCATTTCTGGCCAAGAGAAGTCTACTAATATCAAATACCGGCCTTAATTTGAGGAAGAAATTTCTGAGGATGTACGTCTGGAGTACAGCATTGTATGGTAGTGAAACATGGACTGTGGGAAAACCGGAACAGAAGAGAATCGAAGCATTTGAGATGTGGTGCTATAGACGAATGTTGAAAGTTAGGTGGACTGATAAGGTAAGGAATGAGGGGGTTCTACGCAGAATCGGAGAGGAAAGGAATATGTGGAAAACACTGATAAGGAGAAGGGACAGGATGATAGGGACATCTGCTAAGACATGAGGGAATGACTTCCATGGTACTAGAGGGAGCTGTAGAGGGCAAAAACTGTAGAGGAAGACAGAGATTGGAATACGTCAAGCAAATAATTGAGGACGTAGGTTGCAAGTGCTACTCTGAGCTGAAGAGCTTAGCACAGGAAAGGAATTCGTGGCGGGCCGCATCAAACCAGTCAGTAGACTGATGACAAAAAAAAAAAAAAAAAAAATCAAAAGCAATGTCGTTTCACTCACACAATTTGGGCGCATTGCGAGGCAGCAGACGTGCGCGGGAAGGAAGGTGGGCAAGTGGAATTCGTATCGAACCACAAATGGGAAATGGATGAAGGTGAGGGGCTTCATGTTTCAGAGGGGGCAGCTCGATAAACTATCACACCGAACAGCCTCCAAGGTAGCGCGGTCGCGGCGATATCTCGCCAGGGGTGAGCCCGCTCTCCAGAAGCTTCCGTTTACCGTGACGCTGCCGCAGTCAGCGATCTCATAGGGGGTTACTCACACTCGACTACTCGCAATGCTTTTAAAAAACACAACGAACAACCTATCGGAATCACACTCGTGCTCAGCTCATTCCAGACAGCAAAGTGAAAGATATTTTGACCTTTTACTGGCAGCAAGTGGGAAGTATTCACAGCGCCCACGTTGCTGTAAAGAAAAGTATGACGTTAGAACCAGTTTATTTTAATATAAATAAGCAATTTGTTTAAAAATTAAGCTATCTGATCACCACACTACCGTGCTGTAAAACGGTTGCTACAGTTTTTAGCTTCTTAAATTATTGTGTTTAAAATATTTTATTCGTATTGTAATGAATGTACCAGTAACACAGGATCACACTTTAATACGCACATGATTTAAAATTATCAATCTGTCGTAATAGTAACACAAAGTCTCTGACACAGCCTTATACGAGGGGCGTTTGAAAAGCCCGTGCAAAAGTAATAACTACTTACGTGATGGAGGTAAACCTTTTTTATTTTTCGACATTGTCTCCTTTTAGACTTACACACTTCGTCCAACGCTGTTCTAATTTGTTGATCCCTTCCGAATAACAGGAATTGTCCAAGTGTACAAAATAGCTATTAGTTGTTGCAATCACCTCCTCGTTTGAATAAAATCTTTGTCATGCCAGCCATTTCTTCAAACTGGGAAACAAATAGTAGCCTGATGGAGCCAAGTCTGGAGAATAGAGGGGATGAGAAACGAGTTGGAATCCTATATCGATTAATTTTGCGACCACAACTGCGGAGGTGTGTGATGTTGCATTGTCGCGATGGAAAATGACTTTTTTGCGGTCCAATCGCCGACATTTTTCTTGCAACTCGGTTTTCAAACGGTCCAATAACGAAGAATAATATGCACCTGTAATAGTTGTATCCTTTTCCAGATAGTCGATGAGGATTATCCCTTGCGAATCCCAAAAGACAGTCGCCATAACCTTTCAGGCCGAAGGACTGGTCTTCGCCTATTTTGGTGCAGATTCTCCCTTGGTAACCCATTGTTTAGATTGTTGTTTGGTCTCAAGAGTATAGTAATGTGTCCATGTTTCATCCACAGTGACGAAACGACGCTTAAAGTCCTACAGATCCTTCCTGAACAGCTGCAAACCATCCTTGCAACACTTACCACGTTTCCGTTTCTGGTCAAGCATGAGCAATCGCGGAATCCATCTTGCGGATAGCTTTCTCATGTCCAAATGTTTATGCAAAATATCATGTACTCATTCATTAGAGATGCCCACAGCACTAGCAATCTCACGCACATTAAATCTTCTGTCATCTATCACCACATAATGGATTATATCAATGATTTCTGGAGTCTTAACCTCCACAGGGCGTCCAGAACGTTCAGCATCAAATCAAATGGTTCAAATGGCTCTGAGCACTATGGGACTTAACATCTGAGGTCATCAGTCCCCTACAACTTAGAACTACTTAAACCTAACTAACTTAAGGACATCACACACATTCATGCCCAAGGCAAGATTCGAACCTGCGATCGTCGCGGCCGCGCGGTTCCAGACTGAAGCGCCTAGAACCGCTCGGCCGCAAGGCCGGCAGCGATTTAGGGAAATCACGGAAAACCTAACTGAAGGTGACTGGACGCAGGTTTGAACCGTCGTCCACCCGAATGCGAGTTCACTGTGCTAATATTAACTGTCTGATCAAATGTATTCGAACAGCCCTGTGTAGTCCGGAATTGACCACCAGATATAACGAGAGGCGGACACGCCAGCATAAAGGGAGGCGGGAGTATTGTGTTGTCAGTAGAGAAGCAGTAATAGCACAGTGGGTCGGTCAGGAGAGCTCACTGACTTCGAACGTCTACTGGTGCTTAGATGTTATCGAAGTAACATACCCACCAGGAACATTTTAACTCTTCTAGAGCTGCCCAAGTTGGCCTTTGATGATGTGACTGGGAAGTAGAAACTGGAAGGAACAACCACAGCTAAACCAAGACCAGACAGACCTCATGTTCTGATAGAAAGGGACTGTGGAGCATTGCGGAGGATGGCTGAAAAAAATCGCATGAAATCAGCAGAAGAAATCAGACGTAAGTTCGAAATTGCAGCCAGCAGTCCATCTAGCACAACGAATGTGCCTAGGGAATTAAGAAGAATGGAGTGAAATGGCCGAGCAGCTCGTCATAAGCCTCACATATCTTACTCAGTACTAAGCGCTGCATGAGGTTGTGTGAAGACCGATGTCACTGAACTTTGGATGACTGGAAAGTAGCGGATTTGGAATGATGAATCGCGCTGTATCCTGTGGCAGCCCGATAGGAGGTTTTGGGTTTGTCGCTTGCCTGGAGAATGGTACTTGCCATCCATAATTTGTAGTGCCTATAGTGCAATATGGAACAGTTGGTGTTGGTGTTTGGGGATGGTTAAGGTGTGAGTCCCCTTATTGCGCTTAAAAAAAAAAAAAAGAACAACAACAAGAACGCTAAACGCGGACGGATATGAATATATTTTACAGCATTGCCTACCGGATACAGTACAGGATCAGTCCGGAGACGATAGTTTGTTTGTATCAGCATGACAGTGCTCTCTGTAATTAAACAGTGTCGATGAGGCACTGTTTCATCAGTTCAGACGGTGTTTATCATTTGCGGTATCGACAATGGTTCGATCACGCCACGCATTATATTTTAACACTGTACATAACCGTTATGCTAAATGGACCTTTACAAAACATTTCGTTCAATATTTAGTGATTTCCAGATATTTACCAATTCACACAGTGGATAGTTAAATACAGCGTACATGGCCACAACTTTGCTGTGGCTGCATTTTTAGAAATTCAGATCAAATTAATTTTGATATCAATAGTATTATTAAAGGTAAGTTTGTTGTGGACTAACAATTGATGTTGGTGTTTCAGGTGGTGGAAATGGTGATGCTGCTCTGGCGGGATTATCGGGTGTCGCAGTAAGTGCAGTTTTTATTGTTTTCCTTGTGATGATTTTAGTATGGGAGTTGGGGGGGGGGGGGGGGGGGAGGGCGAGCAGGAATTCCTTGATTAGTAATGGTGGCAAAGCAAGTGATAAACACTAAGATAAAAGAAACGACGGGCCACGAATGAATTATTCCAATGGACAGAAATCATTATATGTGATGTACATGTAGATATACACAAATTATTACGGTTTAAGAAAAATTGGATGGTTTATTTAAAAGAAAGAGCTTCACAAATTAAGCAAGTGCATAATGCAGTGGTCCACTTTTCGGCCTAATGCAAGCAGTTATTCAGTTGGTACCCATGACAGAGTTGCTGGATGTCCTCCTGAGGCACGTCGTGCCAGTTTTGTCGAATTGGCGCGTTAGATCGTCAAAGTTCCTAGCTGGTACGAGAGCTCCAAACGGTCTCAATTGGGGAAATATCCGGTGTCCATGCTGGCCAAGTAGGGGGTTTGACACGCACGAAGACAAGAAGCAGAAACTCGCTGTGTGCGGGTGGGCATTATCTTGCTGAAATGTAAGCCCAGGATGACTTGCCTTGTGGAGAGAAACAAATTGTGCTTCAAAGGTGCTGCGAATGACCACCGAAGGCGTCGTACTACGAAAAGAAATGGCATCCGTAAGCATCACTCTTGGTTGTCGGGTCGTATGGCGAGCGACATTCACTGTGGTATCCCATCACTGGCCAAGGCCTCTCGAGACATTTCTTCGCCGGTCATCGCAGATTAGTTCGAAGCGGGACTCATCACTGAAGACAATTCTACTCCATTCAATAAGATTCCAAGCGAAGACTGCAGTGGGATTCCAACCTGATTGTCACCCGCCATACGGCCCGACAACAAGGAGTGGTAGCCTGGGGTGCCATTTTTTTTCATAGCAGTACGCCTTTGGCTGTCATCCGCGGCGCCTTTACAGCACAACGGTACGTCGACGACATTCGTCGCCCCGTTTTGTTGCCCTTCGTGGCAAGCCATCCTGGGCTTACATTTCAGCGAGATAGTGCCCGCCCGCACTCTGCGAGACTTTCTGTTGCTTGTCTTCGTGCTTGCCAAACCGTACTTTGGTTAGCAAGGTCGCCGGATCTCTACCCCGTTGGGATCGTTTGGAGAATGGATGACATCGGAAGTTCACTGAGGCTTTTTGCAGATGATGCTGTGGTGTATCGAGAGGTTGTAACAATGGAAAATTGTGCTGAAATGCAGGAGGATCTGCAGCGAATTGACGCATGGTGCAGGGAATGGCAATTGAATCTCAATGTAGACAAGTGTAATGTGCTGCGAATACATAGAAAGATAGATCCCTTATCATTTAGCTACAATATAGCAGATCAGCAACTGGAAGCAGTTAATTCCATAAATTATCTGGGAGTACGCATTAGGAGTGATTTAAAATCGAATGATCATACAGAGTTGATCGTTGGTAAAGCAGATGCCAGACTCAGATTCATTGGAAGAATCCTAAGGAAATGCAATCCGAAAACAAAGGAAGTAGGTTACAGTACTCTTGTTCGCCCACTGCTTGAATACTGTTCGGCACCAGATAGGGTTGATAGAAGAGATAGAGTAGATCCAGCGGAGAGCAGCGCGCTTCGTTACAGGATCATTTAGTAATCGCGAAAGCGTTACGGAGATGATAGATAAACTCCAGTGGAAGACTGCAGGAGAGACGCTCAGTAGCTCGGTACGGGCTTTTGTTAAAGTTTCGAGAACATACCTTCACCGAAGAGTCAAGCAGTATATTGCTCCCTCCTACGTATATCTCGCGAAGAGACCATGAGGATAAAATCAGAGAGATTAGAGCCCACACAGAACAATACAAGACTGGAATAGAAGGGAGAACCGATAGAGGTACGAGGTACCCTCCGCCACACACCGTCAGGTGGCTTGCGGAGTATGGATGTAGATGTAGGTGTAGATGTAGAATTATGGGCAGGGTCATCGAACCAGCTCGGGGATTTTGATGATCTAGCGCTCTAAGTGGACAAAATTTGGCACGATATCTGACAGGACATTCAACAACTCTTGTCAGTCACTGCCAAGCCGAAGAACTGCTTCCGTAAGGCCTAGAAATGACTTGCTCAATCTGTGAAGCTCATTCTCTAGGATAACTATCTAATTTTTCTGAAATTGTAATAATTTGTTTCGCTGTACACGTACATCACAGCTATTGATTTCCGTCGTACTAGGATAGTTCCTCCGCGGTGAGCCTTCTTTTTTTTAATTTTTAGAGTATATAAATGTGTGTAAGTCCTGTTTGCGTATAGATCTGCCTGCCTTTATCACTTCGCATAGTTACAGAAGCGGGACGTAAGGTCCTTTAACGTTGATATTACTGTCATTAAAGGTGTAACATAAAATGTTATCCATTTTTCCAGTTTTTTAACAACAGTATGAAACTATGCAACGGAACAGAAGAAAACTGTAAAGAAGACACGCGAGCAACATCAAAACAAAAGAATATGTCGAAATAATGAATGTTAAAAACTATTATATACGTAAAACTGATAAAAAATAGTGTAAGAAATAGAGAAAGACAATATACCACCGCAGTATTGATGAGCCGTTGGTATCTGATTCTGAAACACAGAATCTCTTCCTCTCTAATTGGCCTATTGTATTATTTACATCTCTCCAGTAATAACATTTCAGTCTGTTTAGCCACATGTCCATAAAGCCGTTTTCACCAAGAATGTTTAGGTAAAACTTCAGCAACAGTAATGTTATCTATAGTATCCACACAGTTATTTTATCTACGATGTAACTATCACCAGTAGACTAGTAGCGTAGCGGTGACAGGTGTAAACAGCATTCTCATCGCAGTGTTCCTATTGAAGCATCGCTTTGCTCCAAGTTTAGTGGCGGAATAGCGATAATCCCTGGTTGAGTATTCTTCCTAAGTACGCAGTATGGCTGCCGGAAGTTCTGTGTGTGACATACCTGCCAGGCCTGCAGTTTCGCGCCAAAAAGACACTAGCCATCACTTTTAAGATCGTTTTGGACAAGCTTTAGAGTGAAGTGACAGTTGAATTGAAAAATTTTGTGACACTGAACTCCTACAAAGTTTTGAAGGGAGAGCGAATATTACCGGTCACTAGTATTGGTCTTCCGGCGGCAGCTTGAGAAGTTGTTTCGGATGTTCAGTTCATGAATTATGCTATCACCAAATTCATTTAAAAATATTTTCGGCCACGTCAACATAATTTTATATTTCTTGTGGCTAATATTCTCCATTTAGAATACGTTAAACTTAAGGCACACACAGCTGTTGCCGTCCTCGTGTTAACCTAATGTTGCTATGTAGTACTCAAATGAAAAGGTGCGAAACGTCATCACAATCAAACAAGTTGAAATTTGCATGCGCCGTTTTAGGATAACGTAGCGAAATATCCAGGCAATGGAAGCAGGCGTCATGACCTCCCGCTGAAAATTCGAAGCTGTGTCCTTAGCAGGCAAGGTGATGCTCCCCGTCTTTTTCTATGTTCGAGGTCCAATACTTGTCAAATTCCTCGAACACGGAAAATCCATTAACAGCGACGTGTACTGTGAGACACTCCGCAGCCTACGCAAGCCCATCAAGAGGAAACGGCTTATGGTACTCACTGAGGGAGTGATTTTGTTCCACGATAACGCCCGTCCACACGTCTCCAACATCACTCAAAGTGGAATGGCCAAATTCAAGTGGGAGCAGCTAGGGACCGAACATGTCGCCCTGCGACTTCCATGTGTTTGGTCCGCCAAAAATAAATAAATAAATAAATAATATCTCAAAGGAAAGCGCTTCAACTCGGACGACGAACTAAAGGTCACAGCTACTGGAATTATGGGAATAGGGAATCTTTCGGCTCCGTGAAATGGTGGAATTGTTGTGCTCAGGCCTCTGATTACTTTTGAATAAAGGCTTCAATTATATACACAGTGTTGTTTCTTTCCCTTTTCTTTCGAACACTCGTCATATTATTTGTCAGAATGTAAGTAATGCCATGCGTTTGGTTGTGGCAATCTGGATAAAAGCGGATGAGCTTCGTAAAAAAAATGTAAAATTTTTCCGTCTGACAAAATTTAAAATAAAGCTGAAAACTTAAAAAGTTCCACCGTCGTTTCTTGTTTCATAAGCGGCAACATTAATGTTTATGAACTTACAAATAGCGTCAGTCAAGCCTTGTAACACAATACAACATAATCTTTTTAGTTTTTGAACATGTAGCCAGAATAGTCTAGACAAATAACTCTTAAGCAATTCCTAGGCGAATGGAGAAATTCCGGATACTGTAGTAATTGTTCACTACTTTTCTGAACCCATCGACGTTTGTGATATTTTCAGTTTCCATAGTTTCACAATCGTCCATGAAACTTTAGTTCCAACTTCAACAAGAAAAGAGAGTTGAAAGCTTCTCAATGACTGACCAGTAGATATTTGTAAATAAAATCGGAATTCGGTAAAGCATGTGCTTTTATTCCCATGTATCTTATATCCATAGTTATGCTGTGTGGCTTTTTTTTTCTTTTCAGAATACAGTGTTGTTAATCGCATAGTGTTTTTCTTTTCAGCAAGTGTAGTATCCAATGAATATAAAAATTTGAGTGGTTAATTAACGTCTACATTAGCTTCCATTCCAAATTCAAAACAAATACGCCGCTCAGGACTCAACTCCAGGCTGTTACCTAAGCTCCGCCTTGAAAGTCTGATAGAAGGGTAGAGCCAATCTGTGCCTTGGTTGCTCCTCTCTTCATTGCTCTTAATGTTTATTGCAAGTCCAGCATAAACGCACTCTAAGATAGGATAGAAACTGCTCGGCAAAGCGAACCCCAGAACCGGCCGTAGCAGCAACTAACGGGCTATTCGTAGCCACGCCCAAGTTTAAAGTAGGACTGGTTGTTACCTCGAAATGCGAAAAAGGCCATGACGAGCAGCTGCAACGGCTTGCTGTTAATGTCACTTAATAATTATGCTGATGTAATACACAATGAAAATGTTAAAGTTCAATTGATAGTGTGAATATTACGTAATGGATAAAATGCCGAACGGAGTGGGTTCAGAGTAACCATCTCAAAGGAGAAGAAGCAAAATACACACAGCAAATATTCCATTGACGTTAGGGATAACGTGTTGTTACGCCACAATTTCTGCAATAATACGAACAATGGAAAGAAGTAAAACCTTTGCGAAAACTTAACACCATTTTTTTTTATATTTTCACGTCTAGTTCCGTAGGACCAAACTGAGGAACAAATCTCCATGATCATCGAACGACTCAGTTCACGAAATTAACATCAGAAAAGTTAATAATGAATAAAATGGAATTTACGTGAATTTACAAGCTGCTAAGTGTATGTGAGCGTAATCAACAATATAACTCATGAACCTGCTTAAATTTTTCTCAGGTACTCCCCGAGAGTATAGAAGAAGTGAGCCATGAGGAAATTCTTCGGTTTGGACTTGGTAACACCTGGATTACTGATGAGAGTTTTTAAAATCTTGCGGCTGTTTATTGGAAATGAATACAGCAGAATACTGTACGCCTTCCTGCACAAGGAGGCGCAACCCAAATACCGATTGGATTTCTGACCAGTGTTAACAGAGTGAAAGCTGCAAATTCGTGGGAAGAAGCTCATCCCACAGATGTAGACTTCAAAGCTAGTAAATAAACTCTGAGAAAGTTGTTCTGTCGATGCAATTTTGCTTTAAAACGTGTCAGAATGAACGAGTCATTATCTGCGAACGAAGATACGTAGTTTCAATAAAGGCGTACCACATTAGATTAAAAGAAAAAAAAACAATAATTTAAGTAGCCAGTGTTTTATTGAGACGACTCGTGGATTCATACGTACTATACATCACATTGTGAATAAATCTTGTCACAGAGACAGTGTGCAGCGAGTGCTGTGAAATAAAAAGTGCTGGTCAGTGTATAATTGTACTGTCTAATGCATTGGCCTATTGACGTGTAGCGGTTCAGTGGTAAAGTGCCAGCGTATTGCTCCAAATGTCTCGGGTTCGATTGGCGATCAGTGGCATGATTAGTATCAGTTACCACTTCTTTAATCTTTGGCAATGTTTATTAATGTGGAAAATGCCGAATTGCACAGAAGTTCGGAGTCCACGTTAAACTGTAGGTATCCCTATAACTGACTGGGTAGCTTAGTACAAAGGTCGGAGGAAGGCAACGGCATACCACCTGCAGTTCGGATTGATGATAGCTTTAATCACGCTGGTACTATCTCCCCTTACTGATTCTCGAACGTGAACGCGATGGTGCTGCTACCCTGGCCACGTCTTCAATTCGCAATAGTACAGAGTGGACAAAATGAAGCTTGGCTGGAAAACATTTCATACACCTTTAGGTAGGCAGCCCGATTTACATCAGCCTCATCTGTGGCAGATGATGTGAATTGCGTATCTTAACGGGGCATGAAATATTTCTGGACCAATTTTACTGAGTCTTTGCATAAATTTATCGCGTTTTTGCGTAAGTTTAATAAAGACTACAGATATTCATAACAGAGACTTTAGTCATCAACAATATATTCTCCTCTTATTCACTATTTACAACAGTCTGCCACCGCTGGGGTAACTTCTCGATTCCGCGATTGTAGAAATCACTTGGTTTTGAGGCGAAGAACACGTCGAGCCATATTCCGAGCGCCTTTCCATGCGGGAAGGAAATTTCTTAAAGGTTGTTCGATAGAGAGAGGAAAAGGTGAAAATCTGAGGGCACAAGATCAGGCGAATAAGATGGATGCAGAATGACTTCCCAAGCCAACTCTTATAGTGTTTTTTGTCAGTCTGTCAGAATGTGAGCGGGCGTTATCGGGGAACAGTGTCACTTCACGCAATCTTCGTCGTCGTCGTTCTTGGATTACGTCCGCAAGGCATCTCAGTTGTTGACAAGATATGTCAGCAGTGATGGTTATATCTTGGGGAAGCAGTTCGTGGTACGCCACACCGTCGCTGCTCCACCAGATGCAAAACATTATCTTGTGTGGATGCAGAGTTACTGCGTTGTTTGAGCTCAACCATTCCTTTCTTTTCCTTACGTTAGCGTAAAGACACCATTTCTCGTCACCAGTAACGATGCAGGATAGGAACTGTCGGTGTTGTTCACGCTCCAATTGATGGCGAGCAAACAAAACTAGACATATGGCCACCTGCAGATTTTTGTGATTGTGGCTTAGAGCATGTACCCATGCACCCGATTTTTGAAGCTTCCTCGTTGAATGCAAATGTCGCACGATGGCGGAAAGGATTGTGGTTTAGAGCATGTAGTACCCATACACCCGATTTCTGAAGCTTCCCCGTTGCATGCAAATGTCGCACGATGGCGGAATGACCACAGTTCATCGCATTTGCCAGTTCTCGAGTACACTGATGTGGATCATTGTCGATTAATGCTTTTAAACGAGCTTCATCAAACCCCGGAGATCTTCCTGAACGTGAAGAGCCACTAACGTTAAAACAATCCACCTCAAAACGGGAAAAGCATTCTCTTGCCCCGCGTGGGGTAGCCGCGCAGTCTCAGGCGCCTTGTCACGGTTCTCTCGCCTCTCCCCGTCGAAGGTTCGAGTCCTCCCTCGGGCATGGGTGTGTGTGTGTTGCCCTTTGCGTAAAGTTAGTTTAAGTTAGTTTACTTAGTGTGTAAGCCTAGGGACCGATGACCTCAGCAGTTTGGTCCAGTAGAACCTTACCGCAACTTTACGAAAAAAAAAAAAATCCATTGTCTTGCCGTGCTCTGCCAATATCATTATCCACATAAACGGCGCAAATGTTTCTGGCTGTCTCTGCAGTTGTCGCTCTGCTATTGAACTCAAGCAGTAGATTTTAAATTCTTCTGGACCTGCAGCGTTATATATGTCTTGTAAGGACATTATGTGTACATTAAGCCAAAACACTGCTTTGTGTAGCAGTTGTTGTTATTGTGACTTTATTTTCATTGGCTATAGCCCTATTTCGGCTCAAAGGCCATTTTCAAGCACTCTGCAACATATAGTACGGTATTTAGATCATATATCTGTGAGTTTTCGTAATAAATAATTATTTTGTACATTTGTCGTAAGACTTACTTCCATATTACGTCGTTGACGCTCTTGCTGTCAGATATCTTACTTGGTGCGTTTTTAATCAAAGCAAAGGTGAAATTATAAATTACTCGCTAAGTAATGTCTCACCAGTGGAATTTTTCTTTGTTGGCCTGTATCGTTAAGATCGTGTTAACTTTTTGTAAGTTTGACATCTTCGAGATATGTCAGCGTCGTTAGATGGTTACAGATTTGCTTTTATAAATCTATGGAGTTGTGTGATAGTAAAATCTTTGGAGTGGTATATTGGTGTTCGCTTTATGAAATTATCCGTGGTCAGTAATTTTAATAAAATTATCAAAATAGTTTTTATATTTTAAATCGGTTTGTTCGTTTAGAATTTTTTCTGGATATTTGCGGATGTGTATATAGATTTCTATCTCTTCCAGAAAGTTCAATATTGGGCCTTTCGGTGTTATGTGTAGAACTTGCATCGAATTTTCAATCTGGTCTACGTTGTGATTTTCAGTTTTTACATGGTTTAATAATGTAGATGTGTTTGTATCACTGTTTCTGATATGTTCTCGGTATCTAATTTGGAAATTTGTGCCTGTTTGGCCTACATAGAATTTTCCGCAGTCATTACAATTAATTTTTTATACGCCAGGGTATGAATGCACTGGTAGTTTCGTATTTCCGGAGTTAATTTGTGTCTTTAGGTTGTGTGCCGTGCGGTATGCAAATCTAACTGTGGTCGTCTTTAGTAAAGCGTTAAGTTTGCTGGGTATATTGCCTACATATGTTTGTGTTATGTATGTTATTTTTTGTTTCGTTGGTATCTGTCTACTTAATTTTATGTCGCTATGAATCTTAGTGTGAAACTGTTTGTTGTGTTTATTGTAGATTTTGTTGACTATATGGGCCAAACAGGCAGAAATTTCCAAATTAGGCCTATAGCCAATGGAAATAAAGTCACAATAATAACAACTGCTACACGAAGCAGCGTTTTGGCTTAATGTACACATAATGTCCTTTCAAGCAGTAGATTATGTCGGAAATGTTCCGTTTTTTCCACTTGGCACGACAAAATGACAATGTGTAAATGGGACGCGTGAGGCAATACTGACCCTACGACTTATCTTAGAAGAAAGATTAAGGAAAGGAAAATCTACGTTTCTAGCATTTGTAGACTTAGAGAAAGCTTTTGACAATGTTGACTGGAATACTCTCTTTCAAATTCTGAAGGTGGCAGGGGTAAAATACAGGGAGCGAAAGGCTATTTACAATTTGTACAGAAAGCAGATGACAGTTATAAGAGTCGAGGGGCATGAAAGGGAAGCAGTGGTTTCAAAGGGAGTGAGACAGGGTTGTAGCCTCTCCCCAATGTTATTCAATCTGTATATTGAGTAAGCAGTAAAGGAAACAAAAGAAATATTCTGAGTAGAATTAAAATCCATGGAGAAGAAATTAAAACTTTGAGGTTGCCGATGATATTGTAATTCTGTCAGAGACAGCAAAGGACTTGGAAGAGCAGTTTAACGGAATGGACGGTGTCTTGAAAGGAGGGTATAAGATGAACATTAACAAAAGCAAAACGAGGATAATGGAATGTAGTCGAATTAAGTCTTGTGATGCTGAGGGAATTAGATTAGGAAATGAGACACTTAAAGTAGTAAAGGAGTTTTGCTATTTGGGGAGCAAAATAACTGATGTTGGTCGAAGTAGAGGGGATATAAAATGTAGACTGGCAATGGCAAGGAAAGCGTTTCTGAAGAAGAGAAATTTGTTAACATCGAGTATAGATTTAAGTGTCAGGAAGTCGTTTCTGAAAGTATTTGTATGGAGTGTAGCCATGTATGGAAGTGAAACGTGGACGATAAATAGTTTAGACAAGAAGAGAATAGAAGTTTTCGAAATGTGGTGCTACAGAAGAATGCTGAAGATTAGATGGGTAGATCAAATAACTAATGAGGAGGTATTGAATAGAATTGGGGAGAAGAGGAGTTTGTGGCACAGCTTGACAAGAAGAAGGGATCGGTTGGTAGGACATGTTCTGAGGCATCAAGGGATCACCAATTTAGTACTGAAGGGCAGCGTGGAGGGTAAAAATCGTAGAGGGAGACCAAGAGATGAATACACTAAGCAGATTCAGAAGGATGTAGGTTGCAGTAGGTACTGGGAGATCAAGGAGCTTGCACATTATAGAGTAGCACGTAGAGCTACATCAAAAATGGTTCAAATGGCTCTGAGATCTATGGGACTTAACATCTATGGTCATCAGTCCCCTAGAACTTAGAACTACTTAAACCTAACTAACCTAAGGACATTACACAACACTCTGTCATCACGAGGCAGAGAAAATCCCTTACCCAGCCGGGAATCGAACCCGGGAACCCGGGCGTGGGAAGCGAGAACGCTACCGCACGACCACGAGCTGCGGACTGAAGGAGCTACATCAAAACAATCTCAGGACTGAATACCACAACAACATACTTTCGATATCTGTGTTATCCAAATGACGGTCACCTTGCGGACATTAGTCTCGCGTCTGACGCAGGTGAAGTCCCCTGGCTGGTCCTCCTCGGGAGGAGAGCGTCATCTTGAGAGAGAGTGAGACGGACGCGGGCAGAGCCGCCTGCGCCTCGCGTGCCAGCTAGGCGTTGGCTGGCCCCACCTGCGCGTGTGGGCCGCGGCCACAAGGTCGCCGTGGCACGCCCCGCCCACCCAGAGGCGCGCGGTCGCTGCCGCCTCTGTACCATCCCAGCCTGCTGCCCGCCCCGAGCTCCTGCCTCCGTAGCGTTCACGGAACGGAACGTCAAAACCTCTCACGCTCTGAGTCCCTCAGTGCCCTCCACAGCCTCTGTGCGATGCCCACGCACAGACCTGCAGTACAACGGATCCAGAGATACCTTCTTCACTCGCTCAATGATGGTGGCATTGTGTCTTTCGTAGGGGTTCATGGACATGTCGGTGTGTCAGGAGCTGACGCTGCAACTCTGTTACCCAGGTCTTTTAGGACTTCTATCATCTCGGACGTTCCTAACGTTGCTATACTGAGATACGTGATGTCACTCTGGCACGAGCACTGTTCGTTTCTGCGTGGGAACAAGCTCATGGAAATTAAGGCTGAGCGTCTGCTGGAACCGTATTCGTCCGACTGGTTGGACGGCAGTGTAAGGTCGCACACGGACGACTAATCCCAAACAGGCAGCGCCACTGGCACACGACACACTACTAAGTTGCAACATACAGCCGGCAGTTAGACGGGTGATAGGGAAATGGAAGTGGTAAGACGTAGTCGGTCAAAGCGAGCGCCCATTGTTGCTTGTGTCTGGGCGGGTTTCGTGCTTAATTATCACGTATGGACGTAGAGAAGCTTGTTAGTCTTGTGAAAGAAAAGTATTACCACCACGACTTACATAGAAAACAGTGGTTGAAAGTTGCAGAGCAGAAGAGTTGGAAATTATAATTATAACTAAAAAAGAAATATAATACTGTGCGATCCGATTTGTTGACCACGTGGTACATTTTTACTAAAAACTAGTACAGTCATAAGTTACGTACAGTGTCATTCAATAACGGCGTGTAAAAGAAATCTAGTAACTGTATTTGAAAACAAAATTAAGGACACCACCTTCTACTGTACGGCCACCCTGTGTAACTAGTATTCTGTCAAGTACTCGAACCGCTTTGATTCGTGCATTTCCTCTGTGCAGAAGAGTTATAAATTTATCTGGACAGCAAAAGGTGCACTGACACCACTGTTCTCGACGATAGAAGCTCATCTTTTTGTCGATTGTGTAATTAGCTTCTGGTCCTCCTCAAACCTCTTTACCAGTTACGATGTTATATACTGAAGGGGCAAAAAAACTGGTACACCTACCTAATACCGTGTAGGGGCGCTGCGAGCACGCAGAAGTGCCGCAACACGACGTGGCGTCTACTCGATTACTGTCTCTAGCAGTGCTGGAGGGAATTGACACCATGAATCCTGCAGCGCTGTGCGTAAATCCGTAAGAGGGGGTGGAGATCTCTTCTGAACTGCACGTTGCAAGGCACCCCAGATATGCTCAATAATGTTCGTGTCTGGGGAGTGCGGTGGCCAGCAGAAGTGTTTACTCAGAAGAGTGTTCCTGGAGCCACTCTGTAACAATTTTGGGCGTTTGGGGCGTCGTATTGTCCTGCTTTAATTGTCCATGTCCATCGGAATGCACAATAGATGCAGATGATCGGAAAAGATACTTTAGTACGTGTGACCCTTCAGAGTCGTATGTAGACGTGTCAGGGGTCACCTATCACTCCAACTGCAAGCTCTCCACTCCATTACCGAGACCCCACCGGCTTGAACAGTCCCCTACTGACATGCAGGGTCCATGGACTCGTGAGGTTGTCTCCATACCCGACTCGTCCATCCTCTCGATACAATTTGAAACGAGACTCGTCCCACCAGACAACATGTTTCCAGTCATCAACAGTCCGTTGTCGGTGTTGACGGCCCCAGGCGATGCGTTAAGCTTTGTGTCGTGCAGTGATCAAGGGTATACGAGTGAGCCTTCGGCTCCGAAAGCCCATATCGATGACGATTTGTTGAATGGTTCGCGCGCTGACACCTGTTGATGGCCCACCACTGAAATCTGCAGCAGTTTGCGGAAGGGTTGCACTTCTGTCACGTTGAACGATTCTCTTCAGTTGTCGTTGTTCCCGTTCATGCAGGATCTTTTTCCGGCTGCAGCCATGTCGGGGATTTGATGTTCTACCGGATTCCTGATATTCACGGTACACTCGTGAAACCTCTGAGGTGCTGTGTCCCATCGCTCGTGCGCCAACTGTAACATCATGTTGAAACTCACTTAAATCTTGATAACCTGCCATTATAGCAGCAGTAACTGATCTAACAACTGCGCCAGACACTTGTCTTGTATAGGCGTTGCCCACCGCAGCGCCTTATTCTACCTGTTTACATATCTCTGTATTTGAATACGCACCATATACCAGTATCTTTGGCACTTCCCCGGTGTATAATGAGTATATACAGTACATTTCACTACAATGTCAACATAATCAGACTTTTCGATTTGAATTGTTATTTGCAGCTGTTATTTGCAGCAGTGTCATTATTCTAAACGTAGATTCTACCCCTGTCTATGTGGTCGTTCCACCTTAAACCGGTTGCGAACCGATACTCACAGATATTTGAAGATATATGACTGACACCAGTGACTGTACAGTGTACTAAAACGATGTAATTTCTTTCCGTTTATTTAGGGTATTCTGTTGTATTGGCTTCTGTTGAGGGTAGCTGCGACGCTTGGCACCAGGCGCTCTTCATCTGCAAATGTTCCTGCATTAACAATTTTCTAACGATATTACGTCCGTGTATACGGACCCCTTGTCTCATCCGGACAGTCAAAGGTAAAACGAGTGAGAGAACAGAAACAAGAAGTTGCTTGTAACGTGCGTTACACAATGCAGAGTCATTAAAGAAACTGCTATGAGTTGTGTCACGGAACGTGTTACACGTCTGTAGTCGTCAGTACCAACTTAGTCACATGTTACTTTTCGGCGAAATGACGGATATAATGGGTGTTTTCCCATGGTCCGCCTGTCTGCCTCCCGTGACTGAAAGTATAAGCTACACGTAAGAGCAGGGATAGATTGCTTCTACCGTGAGTGAACTTTTACATTTTGTAGTTTACGCCATCTGTAGGAACAAATGTGGATCGAGCGAGCGTGTTTAGAAAAGGAAACGCCGGTATTAACTTCTTCCGCTGACTTTAGATACCGGAGTGGCGAGAAATAACCGTGTTAGTCGTTATTACGAGGGGTACCTTTTCCTTATATGAGGGCTTCCAAGCGGCTTGTGGTCGATCTTTATATAGGCATGTGGCGGGGCAGCCTTCGTAACGTACTGGGATGACTAATACCTCACGGTCTAGCCACCTCCAACAGAAATGAAACTCCCCATCCTCCGACAGAATTATCATATTAAATCATTCGCTGTATGTGCCGTTCATACGCTTCGACGTGTTTTTCAAGGCTTACGAACTGGAGACATATGTTTATATTTAAACCTACACTCCACGAGCCACCTTGCAGCTTACGGCGGAGTATTCTGTATATCGCTGTCACGTGCAACTGTTAAGTGACGCGCTGTCGAAATTTTTTAAAACGTCTCACTTGCGCAGACAATCAGTATTCGTAAAACGGGAATATTTCTAAGACTATTAATCAACTTTTGCATGTAAACATGTTTATGCAGGCTTCCAACGTGACTATCTGTGGAATTTGTAAATAAGAAAACAAAGAGTTAACAGGTAGCTAAGTTTTAGTAATAATAAATGGCTATCTCTCTCGGAGACTTTGCCCCATCATCAGGGAAAATGTTTCGTGTATGGTTCTATAGCATTGTTCTCTGGAAAGCAACATTGAAAATTCAGTTTTATATTTTCCTTCAAACCTCAGCATTAGAACTGTATGGTCCAGACACTATTAGAAAAACTCGTATCATTTTCTTTACAGTTAGTGCATGGAGTGTGTTTTTTAGTAAGACATACAACGCAGATACGAAGAAATTGCAGAATTTCCTACGTCGTTGCCTTTCTGAGAGAAAAGCAGTTTACGAGAAACCAAAATTGTCACCCGATGGTGGAGCCAGCACTCTAAACACTTAGTGAATATGAAGTATTAATATTTAGTGGCGAGTTACGAAGCGTTAACTTACGTAGAATTCATCTTTCGTCGCCGGCCGGTGTGGCCGCTACGGTCGCAGGTTCGAATCCTGCCTCGGGCATGGATGTGTGTGACGTCCTTAGGTTAGTTAGGTTTAAGTAGTTCTGAGTTCTAGGGGACTGATGACCTCAGATGTTAAGTCCCATAGTACTCAAAGCCATTTGAACCATCTTTCGTCGACGTCGGTACATAAGAGTTCTGCCATTGCTAAGTTTATCACTAACAACTGTCGTACTTGCAGCTTTTTGCGGATACCGCCTCCATACAAAGAGTTACAGAAATTGCTGCTGGTAAAACTTTCGGAGTATAAGGTCGTGGTCGACGAAACTCCTCTGTTCCAAACTTTTCGTCCAGAACTGCGCTGGACATCTTCAGAGACGTTGCTCCTCCGTTGAGTTTTGCCGACTGACGATCTTGTACCCCGAAAGGTTTACAAGTAACAATGTCTGTCGTGAAGGCCTTCATTCTCTCATCAGTTACAGAAGTGCCTTTATGAGAAAAATTCATTGTTATACTACTTGGCACTAGGAGACATGTGCCCCCCCCCCCCCACACACACACTTTTTAAATTGGCATTCTGATGTTTTTGTGGTTGGTGATTGCGGCCAGCCATTTTCGGAAGTATGTAGCACCGCGAGTTGTTATAGACAGCATACGGCTGCCTGAATGCCGCCATTGAAATTCCGCGGTCACCACTTGCCTTGACGGGTGGTAAATGAACGACAGTCAGCGAAGCTCGTGATCTCTCTCTGACGTTTTGCGTGTGGGCCGGGCATATCAGTTACGGAAGCAGTTTTGCTGCTCAACTTCTTTTCCTCTTTTTACAAATTGCACTGCAAGCTACGAAAGGCATAAGATATCAACAGGAAGTTTTAATGTATCACACAGAGTGGAAATTCATTATTCAGTTACATTCTAGGAAACGTCTACGATTATTTGATTCGTGTAAGACATCGAAAGTTATGTTCCTCTTACATCATTATTGTCGTTGTAGGTATTTGTTACTTAAGACTCGACTCTCATTTTGCCGGCCGTTGTCGCCGAGCGGTTCTAGACGCTTCAGTCTGGAACCGAGCGACCGCTATGGTCGGAGGTTCGAATCCTGCCTCGGGCATGGATCTGTGTGATGTCCTTAGGTTAGTTAGGTTTAAGTAGTTCTAAGTTCTAGGGGACTGCTGACCTCAGATGTTAAGTGCCGTAGTGCTCAGAGCCATTTGAACCATTTTTTTGGCTCTCATTTTCCGTGCATTAATATTTTATTTATTTATTTATTTATTCAGTATACGGTTTATTGCACCTGTTATGTGAAAATATTGTTGAAAACGTATTCAATATGAAGCTATCGCTTGAGCGTCAAAATTTCGACCAGAAGTAACCACCAGTGACGCGACGGAGTAGTTACCCATAGTGATACTGCGAAATGTAATTGTGTGGTTTCTAGGGACTTTCGACTACAACTCTGTGTATTATATGTTACGTCAGCTGCTAATTTCTAAATAAGAATCATTGTTTTGGTAAGAGACGGAAGCCAAGTGGGCAAGGATTGGGAAGGAAATCGGCCGTTCCCTTTTTGGAGGAACCATCCCACCATTCACCTTAATCGCTTAGGGAAACAACAGAAAAATTAGATTTGGCTGACGGGACGGGGATTTTAGTAACAACACTCCTGCCGAATGCGGATCCAGCGACTTAACTGCTGCCTCACTTCGCTTCGTGTTTCTGATAGTTCTCTGTCCTACCATGAAGCACTTTTAAACCACCCGCTCATCTTCTTGCAGGAGGGTCATTGTTTTTATAGGGGTGCTATGGAAGTAAACCCATTAAATTGAAGCATTTCCTCTTCGTAAAGGTTCTTAAGGCGCGATCTGATATTTTTGCTGGCGTATTTCTATCTTGTGGAATTATCGGATGTCTCGGCTCACGTCCTAAGTTCTCCACGATAATTCGGCAGACAGGCTCATTGGCATCTTCAGGTCTTTCCTGATGACTGCTGCTCATCTGATGTCAGCGTACTGTATATGTTGGCCGTTTCCCCCTCCATTACGCCGCTTATTTCGCTCTCCGTGCAGCCACAGCGGTGGGTGTGTTACTTGGGCTGAGGCTGGCGGTGGCGGCGGCGGCGGCGACGTCCGGCCACGACCTGTGGCCACGTGTCCACGCTATCGCCGTTCACTCAGTACAGGATTCCAGGCCTGACTCAGTTGAATGTCGCTACCTTTGTTAATTAGGCCGCCTTGGATCCTAATTTCTATAGTCTCTTTAATCGCGCATTCCCAGAAGGGGGAAGATTGCCTGACCATCTCCGTTTTGTTGTAATGTATAGTAAGGCAGCTTTTTAGAGTATGGTCGGCTGATTTGGTGGCCTAGCATAATTCAGTGTGGCGTCTATGACCGGGGCATTTCTTCCTCTGCCATGCGTACAGTTTCCCCAATGTATACCTTGCCGTATTGGCAGGGGACGGGGGGTTAGACCCTGGTTTGCGGAGGTCTGGAACATCCTTTACTGAACCTAGTCAAGGTCGTAAGGAGGAGGCGAAATACACATTTGACATAGATTCGCTCCTAGATTATGCTGACTTGTGTGGAGGTAATGCCGACAAACGGGATCCGCGTTAGTGATTTACACTCCTGTTTTTTCTTCCTGCTGTTGTTCGCAGGTCACGATCGATGTAAGATCAAGGCAGCCTTCGAACTGAACTGTAGCACCTGGAGAACATTCCGAAGAAATGGGTACAGCAGCAAGCTGGCGGACTCCAGAGAACTCTACAAACTCATTAAATATTCCGAGAATTCTCTACGGTTTGTGTTCTGTTCGCAGTTCAATTTTGAGAACTACATCTTGTCCTTGTTTGGATTCGACGTTGCCTAAGAGTTTTTTTACAGACATAAATTGCGTCTGGATAAATTTGAAGGGAGCGTTGGAAGCATTACTATTCAATGTCGTGGTGAAGTGAACACATTTCTTCACTTCTAGGACTAGAATAACATCGCTCCAGTTTGTTCATTGTAAAACTGCGGAATCCCATACGAAATAATGTAAGCTAAAATCCCAATATTGTCCTTTTAGTTTGTGTCCCCCCTTGTTTTTCACCAAACGGATGCTGTGATGGTTCCTTACTCATTATGACGCTCATTATGTTCCACACTTCTCGACAAACCTAGTTAGTCCCCACGTTTCAGATGATCGTATTGTTGATGGTTGGAAGAATTACATTATAAAACTGTACATGATATAAGATGAACATCAACAAAAGCAAAACGAGGATAATGGAATGTAGTCAAATTAAATCGGGTGATGCTGAGGGGATTAGATTAGGAAATGAGACACTTAAAGTAGTAAAGGAGTTTTGCTATTTGGGGAGCAAAATAACTGATGATGGTCGAAGTAGAGAGGATATAAAATGTAGACTGGCAATGGCAAGGAAATCGTTTCTGAAGAAGAGAAATTTGTTAACATCGAGTATAGATTTAAGTGTCAGGAAGTCGTTTCTGAAAGTATTTGTATGGAGTGTAGCCATGTATGGAAGTGAAACATGGACGATAACCAGTTTGGACAAGAAGAGAATAGAAGCTTTCGAAATGTGGTGCTACAGAAGAATGCTGAAGATAAGGTGGGTAGATCACGTAACTAATGAGGAGGTATTGAATAGGATTGGGGAGAAGAGAAGTTTGTGGCACAACTTGACTAGAAGAAGGGATCGGTTGGTAGGACATGTTTTGAGGCATCAAGGGATCACAAATTTAGCATTGGAGGGCAGCGTGGAGGGTAAAAATCGTAGAGGGAGACCAAGAGATGAATACACTAAGCAGATTCAGAAGGATGTAGGTTGCAGTAGGTACTGGGAGATGAAGAAGCTTGCACAGGATAGAGTAGCATGGAGAGCTGCATCAAACCAGTCTCAGGACTGAAGACCACAACAACAACAACAACATGCTTTGTGAAGTTTGTAATAGGAAGGAAGCAAAAGGAAAATAGGTTTGGGTTTAACGTCGTGTCGACAACGAAGCCGTTACACACGGAACCTAATCTGGGATAAGAAAAGGATGGGGAAGGAAATCGACCATGCTCTTTATACACTGGTCAGCCAGAACATTATGACCACCTACCTAATAGCCGGCATGTCCACATTTGGCACGGATAACAGCGGCGATGCGTCGTGACATGGAAGCAGCGAGGTCGTGGTAGGTCGCTGGAAGGAGTTGGCAGCACATCTGCACACAAAAGTCACCTAAAAGCCGTAATACCGGGGAAGGAACGTTGAGCTCAGACGCCGCGTTCAATCACATCCCAGATGTGTTCGTTCGGGTTCAGAGCTGATGAGGTGAGGGGAGGGGGGGGGGGAGGGAGGGAGGGCAAGACATCATTTGGAACTCGCCACTGTGTTTCTCAAACCACTCCATCACGCTCTGGTCTTGTGGCGTGGCGCACTGTCTTGTTGAAAAATGCCACTGCTGGCGGGAAACTTGATCGTCATGAAGAGTTGTACCTAGTCTGCAACCGGTGTACGATACTTCTTGGCCGTCATGTTGTCTTGCACGAGCTCCACTGGACCTATGGATGCCCACGTGAATGTTCCCCAAAGCATAAATGGAGCCGCCGCCAGCTTGTCTCCGTCCCGCAGAACACGTGTCAAGGAGCTGTTCTTCTGGAAGACAAAAAGATTCGCGCCTTCCCATCGGCATGATGAAAAAGGTATCGGGATTCATCAGACCATTCGACAGACGCGCCAACGTCCAGTGCCAATGGTCACATGCCCCCCATTTCAGTCGTAGTTGTCGATGTCATGGTGTCAACATAGGCACATGCATGGGTCATCGGTCGCGGTGACCCAACATTAGGAGACCTCCGTGCACTGTGTGTTCAGACACACTTGTACTCCGTCCAGCATTAAAGTCTGATGTCAGTTCCGCCACAGTTCGTCGCCTGTCCTATTTTACCAGTCTGCCCAGCCTACGACGTCCGATATCTGTAACGAGACACATTAAATGTATTCGTATTTGCGGATGTGGACAAAGCATCAGCTGTAGGGTGGAGTGACGACAACGAAACTTTGTGCTGGACCAGTGCTCGAGCCCGGATTTCCGACTTATCGCGAGCAGTCGTCTTACCATTTTGCTGTCTGTGCACGGCTCAAAGTCATGCACAAACTTCCGTATGTCGTCAGCCATGCGTCTACAACCTGTAGTCGTTCATTCAGTATGTATATTCCCGTACAGGTAAGACATTTTACTTGAAAATCGCTTGGCGGGTGTTGGCGGATAAAAATGATATTGCAGTGCCTTTGTTATTCTGAATTACGATGCAAAAGTTCCTTTGGACATACACGCATGTCCAAAGGAACTCTGCATCGTAATTCAGAATAGCACAGACATTGCAGTATCGTCTGTTATGAGAGGTGGCCGCCCAGCACCACGATGTCGGTTTCTGCACGTGTTGAGAACACTCACCATAGCACTAATCGAACGGACGACAAGTCGTGCAGTTTCCGAAATGGTCGTGTCGAGCCTCCGGGCCATCACAATCTGCCCCTCGGTCAAACTCAGGTAGGTCCCGCGCCTTCCTGATTCTACACACGGAAAGTTTCGCTGGCAACTCCTTATACATCCTGCATACAGTCTCGATCTTCCTCCATGCAATTTCATAATTTTGGAGTCCTGAAGAAAGATGATCGTGGCCGTCGATTTTCTTCGGACGAAGAGGTGCACGCATAGGTATAATCATGGTTCCGTAGGCAACTGCAACATTTTTCTATGGAGGCATTGACCGTCTTGTCTCATAGTGGGATAAATGTATTAACGGTTGTGGCGTACACTCGTGGTACAAATGGCTCTGAGAATCTGAGGTCATCAGTCCCCTGGGACTTAGAACTACTTAAACCTAACTAACCTTGGACATCACACACATCCATGACCGAGGCAGAATTCGAACCTGCTACCGTAGCGGTCACGCGGTTCCAGACTGAAGCGCGTAGAACCGCTCGGCCACAGCGGCCGGCCGTACACTCGCGAAATAATGAACAGTTCACTTACTTGTCCACTGTCTCGTTTTCATTTGACTGCCCTTTGTAGAGGGTTGGGCGGATAGGGATATGAAAAACGCTTCTCCGGAAGAAGTGTGTGTGCTGAGTTACCCCTGCGTTACCCCACTCGATCTTGTTATGGAAGAAGTATCTGAAGCGTTATTATGTTACTGAGACAATTCATGATCCGTTGTTTTCGTAATTGTTTCTAGAGTAGCAACGGAACAGTACCTTTGCCAAAGTTTTATAACAACCGCAACATTCGCAATGTGTCAGACAGTTGCGCGTGCATCATTAGCCGACTGGTTACGGTATTAAGCGATAACAGATCCCTGGACACTGGATCGTTGTGCATGCGCTTTCTAACATAACCCAAGCGCTCGAGGACTTGGCTGACAGTGCTGAACTTGTCACCCGCTGAGAGCCGCTCTCCTTGGCGTTCCTGAAACGGCCGGCCCACGTATACTGCGGACGTCACTGTCCGCCGTGCACCGCAACGTTGTTTTGGTGCCAGTTACTTTCCAGTGATGATGGCAGGAAGTGCGTTGTACGTGAACATTCTTCCTTGTGTGCGTTCTTACTTTGTTTGTTGGCTGTTGTTCCCACTTCATTGCAGACCGGTATCAGGGCGTGGTAATGGTTATGGATTCGTTCATTGCTGTGTGTATTTCCTTCGCTGTACTTCCTGCGAAGGTAATACTAGTTAGCAGGTAACACAAGGAAAATGTAAATCATGGTTGCTGCAGTGGGATTTGAACACTGCTTCTCTACAATACGAGACCAGTGAGTCACGAATTGCGTCACACACCTCAGCATACGAGTACCCCTGGCAGCGAGGATGCTGGCGTTTTGTTGAGACAGAAATCGCTCCACCTCTGAGGGATGTACGCTCTGTTTCAAGATATTACTACGTGCAAAACTCAGAATGACGTGGCTCACGAGGAGAATACGGCACGTGTCCTAACTTGATGTCCCAGAAACTTCGCGCAGTTGAAGAGAGGTCAAAAAAAAAGCGAACACGTCTCTCGGCTTATACGCAGATATTCGACTGTTTCTGAGAAAACAGCGGTGGAAGTTCTGGAGGCACTTTGTGAACATTTTAGCGAGTAAATAGTTCAGCCGAAGCGATGCACAGTGGCTAGCTTCACGGTCTCTCACTTTGTGTCCTGTATTCGAAACCCGATTATCATTTTTTTTCATTTATCTACCCATGTCCGTACAAGATTACAACACAATTTTTTTCCAAAGTGTATTGAAATAAGTTTTGTCCTTGCAATTTTGTCATATGATGACATGATGGAGATCGTGGCTGTTGTTTGAAGACAAATGTTGATGGTGTTAGGACAGCAACCAGCCACAAATTTACTTTCAATTCCGTTATTCAAAGGAAACCGTTACCGGTTTCGAATCGTTGTGATTCATCCTCAGACGGTTTACACGCTTTCTTTATGACATTTGGTGTGTTTTTACATATTAATTGACCTAAAATATAAATAAAACATAATTATAAACACGCCACACACAGATGGTTGCGTTAAAGATTTTCGTTGCATGTGACTTACATGAAACGTCGGTTTCGAGTGTTTATTTTCATAACATTCGTCCTACAGATGTAAATGCATTCCCGCTGCATCGTCGTTGTTGCACGCGTAAATAGTTCTCACTGTACACTTTGGATTTGTCGCTGAGATCATTTCCGTATTTATCATTTCCTTATTTATCTAGAATTGTATGTCTTATTAATCAATTTTATAAAATGGAAAAATTATTTGAAATTTTTTCAATAACATTTCTATAGTGTATTGTGATTCATAATCTATTCCAAGTGCCAGTTGTCGAAAACCTGGTCCATTATGTGTGGTTTGCCGCGAAGCTATTGGCAACGTGTGAAATCTTCAGCAATTTCAACGGCGTTCTTTCCCGAGTGAAACTCGTACGAAGAAATGTCGGTGTGGCAAAGCTGCTTCCGGGCGAACTCGTGATGTTCGGAATTTCCATGTTTCGAATGTTTCTACTATCGGTATCATCCAAGCGAATGCACCAAATCCGCCTCAAGAGTATACGTAAGAAGAAAATATTTCTGTTTCTATGTTTCGAATGATTCTACGATCGGTATTATTCAAGGGAATGTGCCAAATCTTCCTGAAGAAAAACATAAGAACACAATATAAGAATTAGGAGTTGATATAAGAAAAAATGGTTCAAATGGCTCTGAGTACTATGGGACTAAACATCAGAGGTCATCAGTCCCCTAAAACTTACAACTACTTAAACCGAACTAACCTTAGGACATCACACACATCCATGCCCGAGGCAGGATTCGAACCTGTGACCGTAGCGGTCGCGCGGTTCCAGACTGTAGCGCCTAGAACCTCTCGGCCACTCCGGCCGGCGAATTGATATAAGAATGAAATATCAGAATTTAGAAACATTGTAATTCCTGGAAATGCCCTATATAGGGTGTTACAAAAAGGTACGGCCAAACTTTCAGGAAACATTCCTCACACACAAAGAAAGAAAATATGTTATGTGGACATGTTTCCAGAAACGCTTACTTTCCATGTTAGAGCTCATTTTATTACTTCTCTTTAAATCACATTAATCATGGAATGGAAACACACAGCAACAGAACGTACCAGCGTGACTTCAAACACTTTGTTACAGGAAATGTTCAAAATGTCTTCCGTTAGCGAGGATACATGCATCCACCCTCCGTCGCATGGAAACCCTGATGCAGCCCTGGAGAATGGCGTATTGTATCACAGCCGTCCACAATACGAGCACGAACAGTCTCTACATTCGGTACCGGGGTTGCGAAGACAAGAGCTTTCAAATGCCCCCATAAATGAAAGTCAAGAGGGTTGAGGTCAGGAGAGCGTGGAGGCCATGGAATTGGTCCGCCTCTACCAATCCATCGGTCACCGAATCTGTTGTTGAGAAGCGTAAGAACACTTCGACTGAAATGTGCAGGAGCTCCATCGTGCATGAACCACATGTTGTGTCGTACTTGTAAAGGCACATGCTCTAGCAGCACAGGTAGAGTATCCCGTATTAAATCATGATAACGTGCTCCATTGAGCGTAGGTGGATGAACAAACTAAAATGAGCTCTAACATGGAAATTAAGCGTTTCCGGACACATGTCCACATAACATCTTTTCTTTATTTGTGTGTGAGGAATGTTTCCTGAAAGTTTGGCCGTACCTTTTTGTAACACCCTGTATACTTGTATTATATAGTAAGTCGCTTGTTGTGAAACCCAGTTCTAATTTTTCAAGTAATATATATCTCCTTTAAATAGATAAGACACATTCGTGTAGTAACCTTCTACGAACATAGGTAAATAAAAGAAAAAAAGAAAATATATGAAAATAGTAATTGGTTTTCGAATGCGGACGTAAAAACAAGGGGCCGCTTAGGTGATCTAGCGCTACATATAGCCTGTTACGGTAGGGCGAAAACTTTGACGGTCGTTTCCTCAGAAACGGTCGCGCAGCCACGGACAAGCTGAGACACGTGTTCGCTTATTTCGGCTCCTCTTCAACTGAGCGAAGTTTATGGGAAATCGGGCTATGGCACTTGCCGTGTTCTTCTCGTCGGTAGTTAAGTGGCAGGCTGTGGTACCTACCGTCTAATGTTCGAAGACCGGTCAGTGCTACTATCTGTTATTTATCACCTATCAGTTCTTTAGCAGTGTTTGTTGATACAACAAACGCCGAGTTGCCCTGTGGTTTGGAGTCCCCCCCTCCCCCCTCCTCCGCCTCCTCCCCCCCTCCCCCCCCCCCCTCGTAACTGGCTGGGTGAGTCAATTCAGAGGTCGGAGGAACGCAACAGCATACCATCTCCAACAGCGCCATGGTGTCCGAACCATTTTTCGTGTTGCTGACAGCTGTAATTTTGAACCCGGGATTTTTGAACCCGGGATGCACGTATTTATGCCCACTGTTCAAGACCGACCTATAGTTCCATCCGTAGGAAGAAACCTCTGTTTTCTTGCGAATAATAGTTATCTTCGAAGCCATTAATTACTGCCAAAACATCTGTTCCAACACTGCTTAATACCCCTAGACTCTACGAGCTCTCTAAAATCTGTATCTGACGCCCAATGGACGACGGCCGGTGTCGCCGAGCGGTTCTAGGCGCTTCAGTCTGAAACCACGCGACCGCTACGGTCACAGGTTCGAATCCTGCCTTGAGCATGGATGTGTGTGATAGGTTAGTTAGGTTTAAGTAATTCTAAGTTCTATGGGACTGATGACCTCAGGTGTTAAGTCCTATAGTGCTGAGAGCCATTTGAACCATTCTAGCCCATTGGAGCAAGAGAACAAATAAATACGCCTGCAAATTCGTATTGTCTTCTAAGAATGTGTTAGGCGAGGCCAAACCATAGTGTTCATTTGATTAAAAGCACACTCAGGTATCGAGGGTAAAGCTGATACACTCGCTAAGGGAGCTGTATTAGGGAGAGAGCAGTCCCTGAGAGGCAAGAAGAATAGAACCTCACATCTTGCTTCAGGGGGAAGCAATACGCAGATATGCTTTCTATAGTATCTCCATAGCCATGCCGCGCGGGATTAGCCGAGTGGTCTAAGGCGATGCAGTCATGGACTGTGCGGCTGGTCTCGGCGGAGGTTCGAGTCCTCCCTCGGGCCGGCCGGAGTGGCCGTGCGGTTCTAGGCGAGACTGCTACGGTCGCAGGTTCGAATCCTGCCTCGGGCATGGATGTGTGTGATGTCCTTAGGTTAGTTAGGTTTAAGTAGTTCTAAGTTCTAGGGGACTAATGACCTCGGAAGTTGAGTCCCATAGTGCTCAGAGCCATTTGAACCTGCCTCGGGCATGGGTGGTTGTGTTCGTCCTTAGGATAATGTAGGTTAATTGGTGTGTAAGCTTAGGGACTGATGACCTTAGCAGTTAAGTCCCATAAGATTTCACATTCCATAGCCATGTTTGGCATCATTTAATTGCCATATCCCATATTATTTGGATAAGATTTAACCATGACCGCTTTCCAACCCATCAACAGAGTTCGTTTTTAAATTTTTCCCCAACTGAGACTGTGACCGTTATTAGCCGGGAGATATTAACCACGTTTCTTTTGCTTCTAAGAAGTACTGTACCACCTTGGACAAATGCCTCAGTTGCCATGGTAATTATATTGAAAATGATGTAATCCTTGTACATAAATCCATTCTCTTGTTCACACTTGTTTTAATTCATAGTGCCTCTTAATTTCGTTGAAATGTTACATTTGATGTTCGTTACTACTTGACACTGTCATATTGGTGGCATGTCAAGTAAAAATGCGGGTTGACCGCCGGAATATACCGCAGTTAGAAAACAAATTCCTTACAAAAACCAAGAAAATGCAAGAAAAATTGTGATTTAGCTTCCTAATCAACGTTCGTTGCTGCCTTTGAAAACAGTTTCGCCAGATAGGTGAAGCCGACGCGCACAGTTACCGGAAATGCAGTGTATGAGCTGCATTGCGGCCAGCGACATGGTTGGTGTGGCGTACACAAACGTTGACTACTGATTTATGTGCTCATTAGTTTATATTTACACGCTCGGATTAACACAGGAAGCTGATCTCATATGATTTACAAACTACGTTTCTGCATTAATTAAAACGCCGGTAATCGCAGAGTTCTCATTGCCGCTGTCCAAGTGTTTCAGCGTTGCTTTTGCTTTTCCCGGTCACTAACCATTTCGCTGCAACATGCCATAAATTCCCGCTCGCTAACAATTTCGATGCAACATGCCACAAACTGATTCGTATAGAAGTTACTATTCATGAATTGGTAAGGGAATCGTAGGAAAAAACTGTTAAAAACGTCCGTTCAGTTTCTGGTTATTTCAGAATACAGTCTATATTTGAAAACAGTAATTCGTCAAGGGTTTACAATGTAACCAACTCATTTTGAATGCCGCGCAGCATCACACACAAGTTCGTGCTTCTGTCGTTGTATGAAATTACAGCCTCTTCATAGGGCAATAGCTGCTGTAGTTTACCGCCGTTCATTTCTTTCACAAGTTTGCTTTCTCCCTGTTGCAATTTTCTCTTGTGGAACCTAATGTCTCCCACATATTAGACGCAAGAGGTTATAGTTTCCGCACATGTGAATGGACCTGCTGTCTTTTCCAAATATGGGAACCGATCACATCCCCAGAAGTGATAGTCAGTATGACTTCTCGTGGATGAACGGTTTGTAAGCATGCACTGTTCCTACCAGATGCGTATTTTTGTGCTGCACAAATAATTTTAAAGTGTCTCCAAAAATCTGTTGCCTCAGTAGTGGATATTTTTGGAGGAATGCTCAAACCTTCAGTAGAGTGCATTCATTTTGATTATTTCCTTTTCACAAAAAGTGTGAGCGCCACATCCTTCTTGTGTCGTGTAGTGTAATAGTCATTGCGTAGGAAGAAAAATGTCCATTGTGTGGATTTTAGGATTTTCGTTAAACTGGTTGGCAGGTTTGAAGAGAGATGTGGAATGGAACCATTCAGCTGAAAAGCTGACTAAATGAACACTTGTCATTGGATAAACGCCATTGAAGCGGTAGGACCATTGATATTAAGAATTGACAACCCCAAGAACAACAGTAAAGGGACGCATTAAACTTACTGTTTAAATATCCACGTATAAAATAATCAGCTCATTTTGTACATATTAAAATAATATGAATACACAGAGAATTCTTAATTCCCACGAAAAAAGTATTAAAAACTTAAGAGTGGCACCTTTCTTTCGCGAAACGTATTATGCCCTTATCATTTAATTTCTTAACGGTGTAGTTTAGGTGTCTGTGAATCGTGTGTATAGAAAATTGGCTACCCCCAGTCTCATGTTTATGTTGTTGACGACAGTGAGAGATTAAAGGAACTAAATGTGCCCGCTGTTCGAAGTTTAGTTCCAACACCACAGTACATTATTAGGCATGGTCCAGTTAGAGATAGTTCCCCAATGTCAGTCTCTGTAATTGCTTTTTATTAGGATGAATAGTGAGTAATAGTGAGTAGTGCGTTAGAAACCTTCCATGGTACATCTAATGTTAATAATGTAACTGAAAACATAAAAAAAGGAATATCTGAATACAGTCAGTCAACTGAGGAAATGGGCTTTCTTCAGGAAGTATCGGAAATAATTTGCAAGAGTGAGAATGGTAAGTATGGGTGTAGTAACGTGACGTTGACTCGAGGTCATTAGACGGTAGTCCACGAAATCCGCTATGGCCTTTCATGGAGGAAGAATACCGATGGAGGGACCTACGGAAAACTTTAATCAGTATGGCCATGTTGGTATTTGAACCGCACTTCTCCGGAATATGGGCTCATTGTCTTAACGATTGCGCCACCTCAGTCTGTAATTTACAAGACAAAAAACTTCGTTTTAGAAGTTTAAGTGCCTGAGAAGCAGGTTCATTCATAGACAAAACTAAGTAATTTTGGCTTCTTTGATGGGGCGTGAGGGAAAAACAATTAGTTTTTCATAAAAGTAGGAGCTTTTTGACCGCTGTAATTAAAATCCGTTTTGGATAGAGAAAGTATCATATCTCAACTTACGTGAACTGCACGCAAAGTACGCAGTAATTTCGCTTTATTCTATATTATTCAGGTTACTAAATTTTGTGACGACTTCAGTGCGAGTGAGACGTTTTGACACTGCTTTTGAGATTACTTTTTTTTTAAAATTTCTAATGAAGTTCAGTTATGCCTGAATTTCTGTTGCTCATTATTTTTAGTAAATTGAAAACCGAGGACAGCCGCGCGGAGTGGCCGCGTGGTCTTAGATGCTATGTCACTGACTGCGCGGCCCCTCCCGCTGGAGGTTTGAGTCCTCCCTCGGACATGGACGTTTGTGTAGTTCTTAGCACAAGTTAGTTTAAGTAGTGTGTAAGTCTAGGGACCGAATTTGTGTAAGTCTAGGGGCCGATGACCTCAGCACCCCTTTCGCCCCATTTTGCGCTCCCCATATTCATTGTTTTCAAAAAAGAAAAACGATTTAGTTAATACCCATAAAACTTTAACGAACTTTTATTGACGCTCGGCCTTGTTACGGAAATGACAATGTACAAATCGCAGGGAAAAAATGTTTTAAAGTGAGCTATACTAGGCACATCGCGTTTACCTTGCCACTTGTCGAAAATGACCTTGGTGACTTGTTAACTGTTAATTTTGATGAAAGCAGTCTGCTAGTAATGTATGGTACCTCGTGTATTTTGCAGACCTGCTCAGAAAACTCGTATAATTATAAATGTGTATATGAAGAGTAGAAAATCGGTTAAATAAGTGTAGAAGCGGATTATTTGACTGGAGGTATAGGTGTAAAGGTTTGTCTGGTCCGCAAGGTTGCGCAGAGTAACACAAACCGTATCCTGTGTCTTTGCTACTGGAGAGTTGCGGACTATCTTGTGTCACGTAGGCGGCCGGCTGGGCTGATGTTCCCCGTGTTTGACTTGCCGCGCACGCCAACAGACGCGGTTTAATTACATAGTCTCTCCTCTTTTCTTTCCACTGCTCCTGGGAATTTCTCTTGTTCTCTTGTCGGCCGCCTAAAGGGGCAATGCCGTTGGTTTGGAGGTAAAAACGTCTGCGGAGAAGTGCTACGTCAAGGCCTGGGTATCCCTAAAAGAAAGTCTAATATTTATATTAGGCCTTGTTGTGTTCACTGTTTTTAGGATGAAAATGCGTTTAACTTGTAGCTTTGCAACGTTTTGAACTGACATGTAATGATGCGTATGGAGTGAGGGCAATATGACTATTTCAAAATCAGTGCAGCGTTCGTGTCTTTGTGAGTATCGTTAATAGTTGTGAAGTGCTTATCTTCAGGAAAATACTCCAGACTGAAGAATATAATAAAATACGTAGCATTCGAAAGCTCGCGAAAAGAAGGGATGGTAGTACGACACTGACTTGTCACATGAAGACTTTCACCGTTTTTCGCGTCTGCGGCTACTAAAAGCTCCGTCGTTTCTAGGTCCCCGGTTAACATACATACATACATACATACATACAACCAACCTAGTATTCCTCTTAATCGGTTTAGATAGATGATATGTAAGGGGCAGTCAAATGAGGTCATAATGACTTTCCCGGAGCTGACGTGCCTGTTTCGACTACGTTGTAGAAGTTTCGCTGGGAAGCCCATTATACATCTTGCATACTGTCTCGATCTTCCCCATGCAATTTCATAATTTTGGAATCCTGAAGAAAGTCGATAGTGGCCGTCGATTTTCTTCGGACGAAGAGGTGCACGCATGGGTATAATCATGGTTCCGTAGGCAACTGCAAACATTTTTCGATGGAGGCATTAACCGTCTTGTCTCATAGTGGGATAAATGTATTAACGGTAATGGCGTATACTTGTGGTTCTAATGGCTCTGAGACTTAACTTCTGAGGTCATCAGTCCCCTAGAACTTAGAACTACTTAATCCTAACTAACCTAAGGACATCACACACATCCATGCCCGAGGCAGGATTCGAACCTGCGACCGTAGCGGTCTCGCGGTTCCAGACTGTAGCGCCTAGAACCGCTCGGTCACTACGGCCGGCACCCCCCCCCCCTCCCCCGCCTCTGAACTGCTTCAGTGTCTTCCTTTAACCTGACGTGGTGCGGGTCACAAGCACTCGAGCAGTATTCAAGAATAGTTCGCACTAGCGTCCTGATGTGGTCTCCGTTACAGATGAACCACACTTTCCCAAACTTCTCCCAATTACCCAAAGTCGACCATTCGGCTCCCCTATCACAATCTTCACATGTTCGTTCCGTTTCATATCGCTTTGCAACGTTAAGCCCAAACATTTAAACGAAGTGAGTGTTTCAAGCAGGACACTACTAATACTATATCCGAACATTACTGGTACTTTTTTGCTACTCGTCTCCATCAACTTACATTTTTTCTACGTGTAGAGTTATGTGCCATTCATCATAGCAACTAGAAATTTTATCTAAATCATTTTGTATCCTCCTACAGTTACTCAACTTCGACTCCTTCCCGTACATCACGGCATTGCCAGAAAACAACCGCAAATTGCTAGCCTCCCGATCCTCCAGATCATTTATATATACAGGAAATGATAGCCATTTTGTCACACTTCCCTGTGGGCTCCTGAGGATACCCATGTGTAAAACATAGTGGCATGTAGCCTACTCCTCTGGAACAGCAGCAGTGAGAACGCCAAATTTACCTTCTCCATTGACGGATGAATGACCTTCAGCACTGTCTCGTGGCCACACTCAACGATTCGTTGCCGAGAGATTTGTCGCAGAAGTCTGGTGGTCAGGAACTGTACACCACCACCTCTCCCTCCCCTTGCTAGCGAAACTGAAAGGATGGACATGTCTTCCAGTGCTAGGATTCGATTCAGCTACCAGGCGTGCGTTAACGATCTCGGATACGGCGGAGGGTGGACGAAAAGAAAGAAAGATCGTAAAATTGGTCACCAAGAAGTTTTATGAGGAATGAGAAGAGATGCTGTCCTGGAAGCAGGTGAGCGCACACTTCAGTCCACCGATCTGGCAGAAAATCCTAAAAAGTTTTGGTGTTACGTTAAATCAGTAAATGAATCAAACCCTTCTGTCTGTACACCCAGTGACCGAAGTAGCATCAAACCGAATATTGGCAAAGAAGACTCAAATAAGAAATTCTTTTTACCGAAATTGTTCCTCTGAGGAAGATCGTGCTGCAGTTCCTCCTTTCAGTCATCATATAAACGTCAAAATGACGGATATCAGAAACAGCGATGAGGGTCAGAAAGTCAGCTAAAATTTTTAAGGAGTGGGAAGGCGGGTGGAGTCGACAGTATTTGAAAGAACATGTTCCTCTTCTAGCACCACTGACCCGTAGCTCGCTGGAGGAAGAAAGCATTCTTAGTGATTGAAAAAAATGTGTGGTATCGATAGTTACGATGCCACGGCGTAGGTGCAAGTTCGTAGGTTGGCACTACGACAGACACAGACGACAGCGCCCTCTAGCCGGCGCTGTGGAGCTCCAGGTTCTCCCCATTTGGTCAAGAGCAGGAGGCCGGGACACTTTGCTTCATATAGAGATTGTGCTCATCTATACAAAGTTCAGTATGCCTCTGTATATATTCCTGCACCAGTAAACCACTTTTACTTATTTGCAGTACCGACGTGTTTTACCTCACCTGCTCCTGCTCGCTTCCTTCATTCGGCCAACCCTTCAGTTTTCAGGAGCAGACCCACGGGCCGCCTTCCAGGCAGGATACAAAAAAAATGAGCCGGTCATTTCCAGTATTCAAGAAGTGTTATCGAACAAACGCACACAAATATAGGCGTATAGCGCTGACGCCAGTCTGCTGGAGACTTTTGGAAAACCTTTGATGCTCGCGTCTTACGTCCATTCTGACGATCGATGATCTCCACTGTAGGAATAAACGGATTCCGCAAACAGCGGACGTGTCAAGCCCAGCTCAGTCTATTCGGTCACGAGACCAAGAAGGCAGTACATATCGGCGCTCAGACTGATGCCCTTTTCCTTGACTTTCGGAAGGCGTTCGACAGAGTTTCGCACAATTGCCTAATGAACAAAATACGAGTACGAACGAATGTAAATACTCAGAAGTAAAAGTAACTTTGGACGTACACCAAGCGGGCTATTCACTATGTATATAAATGACCTAATGGATAATGTTGGAAGTTCCATGAGGCTGTTCGCGGATAATACTGTTGTACACAGAGAAGCCACAGCACTAGGAAATCAGGGCGAAATGCAGAAAGAGCTGCAGAGGAACGACGTTTGGTGCAGGGATTGGCAGTGACTCTCAACGTGAACAGACAATTGCCCATAAATAGGCGGAAAGACTCATTATTGTGTGATTTCACGATATCCGAACAAGCTCTTGAAGCAATCACATTCATTAAATATACGGAAGTAAACTTACTGAGCGATTTAAAGTGGAACTAACACATAAAACTAATCGCAGTCAAATCAAATGGCAGAACTGTCAAAACGTATAGTGCACCCACATAGGAGGTACCTTACAAAACCCTCGTGCGACTGATACTTAAGAACTGATCGTCAGTCTGGGACTCTTGCTAGGTAGGAGTGATAGAGAAAATGGAAAGAATCGATAGAAGAGTAGCATGTTTCACCAAAGGCTCGTTCAGGAAGCGCGAAAGTGTCACCTAGGTGCCCATCTAACTTCAGTCGGACAAGGATGGAAGATTAGAGTTTAACGACCCGCCGACAACGCGGTCATTAGAGACGGATCACAAGCTCGGGTTACTAAACGATGGGGAAGGAAATCGGCTGTGTCCTTTCTGAAGGAACCACCTAGGTATTTGCATGGAGCGATCTATGGAAGTCACGGGAAACCTAGATCTGGACGGCCGGACGGGGATCTGAACCGTCATCCTTCCGGATGCGAGTACGTTCCTAGAAGAGCGAAGCAATGTATTGCTTCCTCCGACATGTATTCCGGGGAAAGACCATGAAGGTGACATTACAGAGATTCGAGGTCACAGGAAGAATTACGAACAGTCGTTCTTCCCGCGCACCAGTCACAACTGGAATAGGAGAGGGGGGACACGACAGTGGTACACAAAGTACCCTCCGCCACACACCTTGAGGTGGATTGTGTAGTATAGATGTAGATGGTGCCTCACACCTTGTTCTGACGTCTGCAACAGTAACGGAGGTATCGTTTTGGAATCTAATGTATTCTGATTCCTGCACATTGTCGTATCCCTGGTGAAGCCTGGTAGCAGAACGGGCGTGCCGTTCCAAGTTGCAGAGTAAGGCGATACAGCGCGGCCAACCGCAGGGGCTGCATCCGATCCACCTGCGGTCTGCGCAGGAAGCGCGCATGCGCGGGAACCTTCCGCGCCACGCACCCGGACGGACACCCTACACCTGCGCGGAGAAAACTGCTACCGCCGCGTCGCGCCAAGCACTGCTTCCGCACCCACACGTGTTGTTTGTACGCCGCTAGCATGACTAGACGACGCTATTGTTATTAGCATAGCTCTCGTCTGTTTAGATATTTCATTCGTGGCGTCTTACTTTTGTAAACAAGTTGTCTCGCTGGACGAAATGTAAATAATGATCTGGTATTTTGTAATCAAGGTTTCATTCTCGTTACGCCACTCCTTACACGTGCATACACCGTTCTATGAGTTTCGTGTCTGGACAAACTGTAGGTAGTGATTAGTTACGTTGTAAAGATTGTCGGAGCACTAATCTTGTATTCCTAATATTACCATAGTATTTGTTTTAAAACTTTTGATTGTGATGTTTCACAGTCGTACAGCTCCCAGACAGCGCAGAGTACCAAGCGCCACTTTACCAGGCAGGGAAGAGAGCCAAACACAGAACAACTCAGTTTGCCAAACTAACTCCCGTTTTGAGATCGAAATTTTTATTCATTGTTGATTATAAGCTGCAATTATTGTATGCGAGAAGTTTAAATTTTGTCAGACACTGACACGAACGTGCCTTCCGCAGGCATTGTGGTGTCAGTGTCAAGTCACTATCCATTCAGTGAATATTGAAGAAAATGCCTGACACTATAATGACGCCGAATCTTTAAACTCGAGGCACTATCCGTAAGAGGATTTAACATGGCGATCGTGGCAAACTTCGGTATCATTAGCAGCTATTCTCATTTAACGCGTCAGTAATACCAGTTAAATCGTGCACGTATCTACGCGTAACTATTTGTTGGAGTATGAAATTGAATGATCACAAAGGCTGAGTCCTAGCTAAAGCAGACGGCAGACGTCGGTTCATTGGGAGGATACCGGATAATCCAATTAGTTTACGAAGAAGGTTGCTTGTAAAACACTTCTTCGACCCATCCTAAAACGAAATGATAGTTAAATCGACACGCTAGCTGTAAACAGGCGTTGATATACATCACTGGGGACACGTTGAATATGTGTGCCCCGACCGGGACTCGAACCAGGGATCTCCTGCTTACATGCCAGACACTCTAACCATCTGAGCCACCGAGGGCACAGAGAATAGTGTGCCTGCAGGGACTTCTCCCTTGTACGCTCCCCGTGAGACCCACATCCTAAAATATTGCGCAAGTGAGTGGTATCAAAACAAGAAGATACTGAGCGTATAGAAAGAAGGGTACCAAGAATGGTCAGATGCGCGTTTGACTCTAGGGAGGCCCTAAGGAAAAGCTATAAAACTTGAAGGTGGCACATACTTGAAGATAGGCGTCAACTATCCTGCGGCCGGCCGAAGTGGCCGCGCGGTTCTGGCGCTGCAGTCTGGAACCGCGAGACCGCTACGGTCGCAGGTTCGAATCCTGCCTCGGGCATGGATGTGTGTGATGTCCTTAGGTTAGTTAGGTTTAACTAGTTCTAAGTTCTAGGGGACTAATGACCTGAGCAGTTGAGTCCCATAGTGCTCAGAGCCATTTGTACCATTTGAACCAACTATCCTGCGAAAGGGTACTTACAAAGTTGTAAGACTATTATTAAGTCAATAATGTAATAATACACTACAGCTCCCTACTTGCCGCTACCGCAGAGACCGCGAAGACAAGATTAGGCTAATTATAGCGCTCCAAACGCGAATGGAATTGCAAAAAACTCTAACCTTTGGTATAATGAAAAGCACCTTCTGCCATGCAATTCACAATGGATTGTACTTTATGTACGTAGATACAGGTTTAAAAGCGAAAAACAGTTTGGTTTCAATCTTTTTTATAGAATGGTTCGTGTAGTTTAAAGATGAGCATAGTGAGTTGTCGGTGTAGTGCTGCTGAATTTTGGTAGGCGCGAACTGACTTGTTTGGAGTAATTCTAGAAATGCTAGGCAGTGATTAGCACTCTGGGCAGTCCTTCAAGGGAAGGGAGTTTCAAGTTCCCATCTGGCCGTCAAATATACAGTGACGGAAAAAGTCGCAACACCAAATAGTAGTTGTGCGACATAAACGAAAGTTCGTAGGGGTGTTTGTACATTTTAAGATGATGTCTGTTTAGATTTCGCACCAGTTGCTTAAGAGTGGCGCTAGTAGCGTCACTATGAGGATGCAAATCAGGTTTGCTTTAAATACACGCTGTAACGGGCGCTAGGGTTGGTTATCTCTGAGATTGAACGCGGTGAGTTGGTGCTAATCAAGAATGACGCCATTATCAACTCTTCACTATGACCGAAGTCGTGTAATAGGCCTACGAGAAGGTCTATTTTCCTTCTCCGACACTGCAGAAACACTTGATCGGAATGAAGCTACTGCATACGATTGCTGGCGGTAGTAGTCACCAGAATACGCGGCCGCAAGAAGACCGGGCTCCCGACGGTCACGTGGCACTAGCGAGAGAGAAGACTGTCGTGTTGGGCATATAGCTCTGCCGTATCGTATCTGCAGCAGCAATTCGAGCAGCAGTTGGCACCACAGGCACTGTCACAAATCGGATACTTGAAGGACAGCTCCGAGCCAGACGCCCTGTAGCGTGAATTCCACCGCCCTCAAACCACTGCCATTTGCGTCTTTAGTGACGTCAAGTAAGAGCTCATTGGGAGGCAGGGTGGACGTCTGTTGTGTTTTCTGATGAAAGCCGGTTCTGCCTCAGTGCCAGTAAGGGCCGTGTGTTGGTTAAAAGGAGGCCAGTTGAGGCCGTGCAAGCATCCTCGCTGCGTGCTAGAAACTCTGGGCCTATACGTCGAGTCACGGTCTGAGTTGCGAATTCATATGGCAACAGGAGCACTCTAGTCGTTATCCCACGCACACTGACTGCAAATTTGTACGGTGATTCGACCTGATGTGCTGCCTTTCATGAAAAGCATTCCACGGGATGTTTTCCAACATTATAACGCTCGCCCAGATACCGCTTTTGCAACCCAGTATGCTCCGCAGAGTGTCGACGTGTTGCCTCGACCTGCTCGATCACCAGATCTGTCTCCAGTCCATGGTACACCACCGGACGACAACTGCAGCGTCATCCACAAACACATTAATTGTCCCTGTATAGGCCGACCAGGTTCAACAGGCATGAAACGTCATCCCACAAACAGACATCCGGCACCTGTACAACAATGTATGCACGTTTGCAGGCTTGCATTCCAGAGTCTGGCGGTTAAACCGATTATTAATGTACAAGCATTTCACATTTGCATTGTCTTACTTCGCGCTTACATCATAAGCGTGACATTGCAATGTTAATCACTGAAATATGTTACCTAGACAAATGTATTCTCGAAATTTGATTACTCTACATTAACAATTTTTTGTTTTTCCCGTCTTTGTAATTTTTTCTTCGATTTTCCTGAATCGTTCAAGCCGAATACTGAGATGGACTCTTTAAAACGGACACAGTCGATATCTTTCTGCATCTTTGCCCTATCCGAGCTTGAATAGCGTCTTTAGTGACCTGGTCGTCAATGGGTGTTAAACCTTCACCTTCCTTCATTCGTTTCGAGCTGTTGTGTCGAAGAAGGGAACCATCAACTTTTCGTGGTCTCCAGGAGTCACATTTATGTACTACTTAGTTTACCCGTTCCTTGTCTCTGCACACGATAGACAGTCACCAGTCCTTCATTTGACAGTTTTATTTTTGTAGCCTCATTGTCATGTAACATGAGATGGGAAGGAAAGTAGTGTACGAACTATATTTTGCGTGTTTTCAATATCCGGCGTTGTCCCCGGGGAACAAATAGACAACCAGCCCGCTCTTTTCCTGATTTAAGATACTCTCACGGTACCGTACCAGTCTCCGATCGGCGCCGACTGAATCCCGCATTCTATCCTGTCCCTTTTAGGCATTTCATTCCCACACGTCACTCGAAAATATCCTGCAAACAGATACAAGGAAAAAAAAATTAAGAAAATGTGGTAGTCTATGAAAGGAGATTATGTAGGACTGACTGAATGGAGGTCTCGCTGCCTCGATGCGTTTTCCCACCAGCGCGCCGTGGCTACGACTTTCGTCAGCGAAAGGGAGGGAAGGCTGGTGCGGGCGACCTTTGCCGTGACCTCGTTGCAGGCACTCTCGCCTCTCGGCGTTACGTGGCTGTCGGCCCGCGCGCGCCGGTGTACCTTGGTAAAGGTCCTCACCACTCAACGGCGAGCGAGGAACGCCGCTATTCAAATATGCTTATGTCAGCCGTCTTTACACTGAAAACATACACTTCTCACTTTTCATCTTTCGTCCCGTCGTGTCCCTGGTTTTCCTTTCCACCATCCGCAACTCCGACGCATCGTCCGGCAACCGTTGCAACAAAAAACACCGATACATATAACCGGCGCCTCCGCAACTCAGTATAATACACAAGTGATATGCCCGTTAATCCTGACTCACAGCAGCAACGCTCCATCGATATCGACAGAAGACACAGCTAGCACAACTGAATTGACTGAGGCAATATCCAGAATGCGTGGAAAGCACACGACAGTTTCAGAAACCCGTGTGTTCAAAAATTGGAAATTTGTGTTAAGGACTATGGGACCAAACTGCTGAGGTCATCGGTCCTTAGGCTTACGCACAGGTCATCGGTCCCTAGGTTTACGCACTACTTAAGCTAACCTAAACTAACTTACGCTAAGGACAACACACACACCCATGCCCGAGGGAGGACTCGAACCTCACTTAGGGGCAGCCGCGCGAACCGTGCCAAGACGCCTAAGACCGCACAGCTATCCCACGCGGCCCATGTTTTCACCTCCGCTGTCGAGCGTGATCAGTCTCTAAGAGTAACGCACGTGACTGGAAACCGAAAGCTCGCGCCATCGATTCCTGCCGGAAGACCGAAATTTTGCAGCTTGTCTTTAACCTAGGTTTCACTTCCCAGTGACGTTAAGATACACCAGGGAACGACACATAATTCGGATTCCGTATTGAACTGTAGGTTCCCGTTCCCCGATAGAATTAGTGCCCAATAAATAGGCTAAGGGCGCGTAAGTAAGCGAAGTGGCGTCCAGTTGATAGAACTTGCAAACAGGAGACTGAACATCTCTCCGGAGGAACCCATAGGCAATCATGCCATACAAATTAATTTTTGTACTCTAATTTCTAAAACGATGTCATGCCGATGTCCGAGCGGCACTTCAACTCACGCCAAGACGTATTGCTGAACATACACTGAAGAGCTGAAAAGTTGGTACACCTGCCTAATATCGTGTAGGGCCCACTCGAGCACGCAGAAGGCCCGCAACACGACTGGCATGGACTCGACTAATGTCTGAAGTAGTGCTGGAGGGACTTGACGCCATGAATCCTGCATAAATCCTGAGTACGAGGGGGTGGAATCTCTTCCGAACAGCACGTTGCAGAGCATCCCAGATATGCTCAATAATGTTCACGTATGGGGAGTTTAATGGCCAACGAAAGTGTTTAAACTCAGAAGAGTTGTGGAGCTACTCTGTAGCAGTTCTGGACACATTGTCGTGCTTGAATTGCCCAAGTCGGTCGGAAGGCACAATAGAGATAAATGGATGCAGGTGATCAGGCAGGATGCTTACGTACGTGTCACCTGTCAGAGGCGTATCTAGATGTATCAGGGGTCCCATATGACTCCAACTGCACACTCCTCACACCATTATAGAGCCTCCACCAGCTTGAACAGTCCCCTGCTGACAGGCGTGGTCCATGGATTCATGAGGAGGTCTCCATATCCGTACACGTCCATCCACTCCATACAATTTGAAACCAGGTTCGTCCGACCAGGTAATATGTTTTCACTCACCAACAGTCCAGTGTCGTAATTGACGTGCTCAGGCGAGGCGTAAAGCTTTGTGTCGTGCAGTCATCAAGGGGACACGAGTGGGCCTTCGGCTCCAAAAGCCCATATCGACAATATTCCGTTCAATGGTTCGCACGCTGACACTTGTTGATAGCCCATCATTGAAATCTGCAGGAATTCGGAAAAGGGTTGCACTTCCGTAAGGTTCAACGATTCTCGTCAGTCGCCGTTGGTCGCTTTCTTGCAGATCTTTTTCCAGCCGCAGCGATGTCGGAGCTTTGATGTTTTACCGCATACCTGATATTCACAGTACACTCGTGAAATGTTCGTACCGGAAAATCCCCACTTCATCCCTAACTCGGAGATGCTGTGTCCCATCGCTCGTGCGCCGACTATAACACAACGTTCAAACTCACTTAAATCTTAATAACATGCCATTGCAGCGGCAGTAACCGATCTAAGAACTGCACCAGACCAGCGTCGTATTGAGCCCGTTTCATATCTGTATATTTGAATACGCATGCCTATACCAACTTCTTTGGTGCTTTAGTGTAGAATAGACGTGCTACCTGAGGGGAAGAAAACGACCTTCTAAGTAATAAAATTGATGTATTATATTTGTGCAGCCTTCGGTCACATAAATTATTGTCGGGATCGACCTATTCAGAAGTCATCATCAGACGATTTGAATTCGTTACACAGTAACTCGTCAAAAGGATGCTCAAAATCACGTCGGTAAAAGTACAACAGTCACGTTTCTGTGGCTGTGACAGTGCTCTTTTATAACTCTCTGAACGTCGTTCAAACTGGACGGTGAAAACTTTTTTCGTCGGCGAAGTCTCAGAGCCAGATATTAGGCACTAATATTTTTGAGAAGCGCGTTGGCCAGGAGCACAAGGTGTCGTAGCCGAATGCTCCCAATCTGTTGTCGTGGCAGATATGGATTAACACTTCGTCGCTTGTATTCAGCCCATTGAAGTGAAGTATATTCAATCAATGGAAATTAAATAACTTAGATCCAATGTTGTGAAACAAAATGTGACGTACGGGAAACGGGGGGTTTGTAAATGACAGTAATACGTTGATTTTGTAATAAAAATCTTTTATTTATACAAAATCAAATGGTAAGATCTTTACATGGGCACTTACGAAAAACTGTGTCACCCAAGTGGCGGCCATTCTCTCGAATGCAATTTTCAGTTCTCTGTCAAAAGCTACTGACGACTTTGGCCAGCGGGCATTGATCAGTCAGACCTAATCGACCTACTTTTCAGCTTTCAACTCCAAAACCTGGCGGCTTCATCTTAAGAATGTTTCCTGTTGATGTGAAAGCTGTAAATGTAGGATCGTATTCGGGCTTGAAGTTATGCGATTAAGACGGCGACGAAATATCTGCCATGTTGCAGCATTTAGCCCAAAGGTATGGCACGCAAACACGCGATGCTCTTATCATCCACTCTTCCATTGCTACTAAAATGGCGTACAGATCCGAAGTGAATGATCCGCTACAGAATTCGGTATACCAGCTCATCTAAAAACGCCTGATTCACGTAGATCATCTCGTATTTCAATGAAATCCGCACATAAATACAGTATCATGAATAAGTAGTTACAGATGAAAGTTTTTGACACACTGTGATTCGAACCTAACGGTTTCTAATGTCTTTTACGCCAGTAAATTTAATTGATTCTGTCATCATTGATCCTATTAACTTTGTTTCAGTGAATTAAATGTTCAAATGTGTGTGTGTATTCCTAAGGGACCAAACTGCTAAGATAATCGGTCCCTGGACTTACACAATACGTAAACTAACTTGTGCTAAGAACAACACACACACCCATGCCCGAGGGATGACACGAACCCCCGACGGGAGGGGCCGCGCAATCAGTGACATGGCGCCTCTAACCGCGAGGTCACTCAGCGCGGCAGTGAATTAAATGCAACTAATATTGGTGAAATGGTTCTCTACGGTCCTGCACTAACTGTATTCCCCTATTCGTTATTATTCCACATACCCTGTGGGAGAATCCCTAGTTGTAGTTGTCGGAATTAATAGGGAAAGAAGCTTCAGCGATATTAAAAATCGGAGTCGGTTGTGAAACTAAGTGACAATTTCTTCATGAAGGAAAATGAGCCATACGGACTTCACTGAGAAACAACACGAGACACTTTGAGTTCGGCTGTCACATTCAGTGTTGGCGACAGTGCGATGTTTTTCAGTTTCCCCTGGTCGAGAACTTGTGTCTATTGACATTTACATTATCTGATCAAAAGTATCTGGACACTTAGGACGTGGCATGTGTCGATCCTTCATGTTTACAGCGGGCCGATCTCTGCTAGGGTCACTTTCCATGAGGCGTCTGAATGTCTGTGGAGGAGCGGCAGCCCATTCTTGCTCATCAAACCAAAGAAGGCAGTGGTGTTGGACGGTGGGGTCTGGAGCGACGTCGACGTTCAAACTCATGCCAGTGGTATTTCATTGAGGTCAGCTTGGGACTCTTGGCAGATCAGACCATTTCAGCAATGTTACTGTCCACAGACCATTGCCTCACCGATGCTGTCTTGGGACAGGGTGCATTGTCCTGCTGATAAATGAAAAACAATCGTCGTGTCCGAGCTGTTCCTCTGCTGTACGCAGTACGTAATGCTGTAAAATGTATTATATCCTTCAGCGTTTTCTGACGCGCAGTAGGAGGATCACACTCATAAATAATTTCTTCATCCAATTTCATACGATTTTTTACAACCACCCTCCGCAGTGCTCGACGGTCCCTGCCCGTGAGTACATGAGGTCTGCCAGGTCTTGGTTTAGTTGCGGTTCGTCCTTCGTGTATTTCCTTCACTGTCACATCGCCAACAGTTGGCCTGAGAACTGTTGTAATGTCCCTGATTCATTCGTTGCTCAGGAGATATCCAATGACTAGTCCACGTTCGAAGTCACTCTGAGCTCTCTTGACCAGCCCATTCTGCTGTTACTGCTGCTTCTCTACGGATGACACAATACTCCTCATCCCCTTGTATACTGGCGGGCTTCGCCTTTCGTGACATCTAATGGTTAATTCCACATTGCAAAGGGTGGCCGGATACTTTTGATCAGATATTGTACATCGGAACGTAATATCGCTTCTTCAGTCGTAATGATTCATTCCAGAAAATCCTCATCCTCTCCGATAATTTCTATAACATCCTTACAAAACGCCTACGATTTTACAGGACCATTTTATTGCATTTTATGTATCATGAAAAATTCATACGAGATCCACTGCAGTCGCTTCAGTGCAATCTTCCTGACCGACGTTTGAAACCCCAACTGTAAAGCAGCTTACTGACAATGACTTCTGCGGAATACTTTCTGGTCCGTTGCCTAGTGACATCCCAAATGTTGCTTGTCGACGTCTTGGAACAAGAGACAAGTCTGGGAAGATGCAGTATCATCTGTCATGCGCCGAAGAGAGTTTCGATTTTATGAGCACAAGATTATTTATTTTACCCGTATTGAAACACACTACACTGCGCTGGACAAAAGGTAATTGTATTTGACTTATGTATTACTGTACTTGAAATTATATTCGTAGATTATCGCTTCCACAAGATCTTAATCATCAAATTGGGTTCTATGTACTCGCCTTGCGAAAAGCAAGAAAGAGGCATTAACTTACTAAGCAATATGACAATAAGTGACACGAGATTTCTTTTTAATTAATGTTAACTTTCATTAGGTAGATGTACCCATCTAAAATACGTATTTTAAAAAAATTGAAAACGAACCATTCGTTTTGTAATAATAGACAACTGTTTTTACAAACTTGTGGTAGGGTTGGTTGTCTTACAACGAAATGTAAATAGGGATGTCACTGACGTGTCATGAGAGGTTGTAAATGGTATAGTACCCTTAATTTCAGTGCATTTCTGGGACTTTAGTTTGACGCCCATCGAAAAATATTACCTTTTCAGTTTCAAGGACGCTGGACGCTTCGGAAATTTAAGACCCCTCACATTGATGTGGACGTATTTATATCAATGTAATACTTTTTTTCGCGTATTGCTTCAAGAACTTGCTAAAATAAATTTAACATTAAGTGGTTTTTATGTGTTTTGTGGTATTCGCTCAAATAATCACAGATGAAAATACAGCTTCCTAGAAACATTATTATTCCAAATTACAGTCTTGTGAAGCAGATGTGTGCAAATCATCCTTGGAATAGTATTATTCTCTATGTATTCTGAGGCTTTTAGAAACTTCTCGTGCGTTGGTAGTGTGACGTTATGTATATTATTTCTGCAACCTTTTATAGCAGCATAAAGCTCAACGCAAAGATTCAACATTTGAAACTGTAGCTGCACAGACGTTTGAATTATCAACGGAAGAAAAGCGTACAGAATGTAGGCCTCTACATGTACGAAAAATAGGATTAGAACAATAAGATGAATATACTTTCCGCAATTACTTTCCGAGATACGAAAACTGTACAAACTTATGTGTCTGAAATAAGGTGCAAAAGATTCTCCATTCGGTATTATGTGTCTGAAATAAGGTGCAAAAGATTCTCCATTCGGTATTATGTGTCTGAAATAAGGTGCAAAAGATTCTCCATTCGGTATTATACGAAAATGTCATGACAACAAAACAAAATTGAGCTGTGACACGAATTTAACTGCATGAACATTGTAAGAATTGAAGTTTGTTTCCTTGAGGATGACATGAAGAAATATTCTTTGAAAACTCACATTCGTAATGTTTCGATATGCAAGTGCTTGTTTTTCTCCCGCAACAATGATGACAGTAACGTGACAGAAAGTCCTAACGAGAAATTTTGTGTGTTTTCTGAACGCACAATCACTTGTTTGGTGTTTTTTCTTAGTTACTGTAACAAGCTTTATCGTAGGCCAAGCTTTTTGGGCTACGACAACTCTTCTTATAATGCCCCTATTCATTATTTTTACATTTTATTGCATTTTTGCAGCTGCACTTGTATTCTGTGAGGTGAACCCGAACTCCACCGACAACGTTTCGGAGGCTGTTTAGAAATATTTTGTGAGTATTTTGGTACAAGGGATCCATGCTTTTCGGTGGCTTGTTGCAGAGTAATTGAGTTCCGCTTGATATCTTACGGCCTTTATCTTTATATCTCCATTAAGCTGACAACGTCTGCACAACAGTGCAAATGTCGATCCGTTCACTCACGGTACACGCTGGAGACGAGAGTAATGCCACTTTACTCATCCCTCTCAAGTTGGAATTCAGTGTTGTGCAGTTGTGTCCCAGGTTTGGTTTCTCTGATGTGTTAGTCGTACTTTAATATGCCGGCCGAAGTGGCCGTGCGGTTAAAGGCGCTGCAGCCTGGAACGGCAAGACCGCTACGGTCGCAGGTTCGAATCCTGCCTCGGGTATGGATGTTTGTGATGTCCGTAGGTTAGTTAGGTTTAACTAGTTCTAAGTTCTAGGGGACTAATGACCTCAGCAGTTGAGTCCCATAGTGCTCAGAGCCATTTGAACCATTCGTACTTTAATAATGGTAAACATCAGTATTGTGCGATGTGCACCTTGCGTATGGGTTCAATGAATCTAGTGGGACAGCGGCACAACGATGCTATGCAGAACTGTTACCTCATGGGCGATAACCCATCACCGTGCTATTGCAAACAAGGTTTGTTGCGTTACTCTGTGTGTTGTACCTTCTGGTGATCGCACCCTATATATTTTTTCGCTGTTTTCAAGATACGAGGGCTACTCGGAAAGTGAGGAAAGATAGGTCGCGAAATGGAAACCACAGTGAAAATCAAAACTGTTTTATTTGCAACAGTTAGCAACAACTTCCATCTACTTATCTCCATAGTCGCCGATCCGTCTTAGACGTTTGTCGTAGCGTTGTACCAACTTTCCTGTAGAAGGCAGCCGCCAGTGCTTTCCGCCAGTTTTCTACGCTGGCCACAGCTCGTTGTCTGTGCCAAAATGTTGTCTTCATAGCCAGCGGTTCATGTGAACAGAGGTGAAACTCAAGAAGGAGACAATTTTCTGAGCTGTATTGTAGGTAATCAAACATTTCCAATCGAAAACGATGCAGGAGCATCGTCATTGCCCCTGCAGAATTCGGCTAAGAATTGTCTTGAAGAAGAAACCGCACGACAGTTATGTAATGTTGGCTGCATAGCTTCAGGCGAAATTTCTCGCCAGGCCCTTGTACTTGGCGGGAGACACTATTTTCTAGGTATCTTTATGTGCTCCCTGTGTGCTCAGAACTAAAAAGAAAGACGTAACGCGATCGACGGGCACACTAGAGACACTGCTCAACACACCTGTGCAAAACTTCATCGGATTTTCACTGTGGTTTCCATTTCGCGACCGATCGTTCCTTACTTTCCGAATAACCCTCGTACATTTAGAGAGACAGAGTTAATTGGAATAATAAATCGAATAAATCGTAATGACATTATTACTCTGTAAGGAGTTGCCAGAGACCACGGACCATTTATAGGTACTGAGAAAATATCTCTGAACAACCTCGGAAATTTGTCGGGGGAGTACGGGTTCACCTTGTGTATCCAAACGTTCTCTGTAAGTGTTCTTCACGTCATCTCTTACGTGTGGTGATTATTTCGCTAAGAGGCGGTTGCGCTCTATGTTCCTCTCAAATACTTGTTTTTCCTGCGTAGTAAAGTGTATTCATGGACGCTTCTTCACTGTTTTCGGCGTTAAAGAGAGAGAATATTACGATCGCAACAGAACTGAACAGTTTGTAACGCACTGTGGTCCGAAAAAGAAACTGGTGACTGGAAAGTCAGCAGGCTTGCTGTAAGCAGGGTAGCGGCAGCTGGGTAGTACGCGCGCCAGTGAACGTCCACTCCTGAATATCCAGGTTCGTCGGCTACGAGTCAGACAAAAGGCCAATTGTCCCAAGCTGCTAATAGCTGACGGCTTCCTTCTTGCCAACTAAGGGCTTTCTTTTTTTCCTCTCGGCAGGAAAATTTCAAACCAAGCAACAGTAAGCTCTAGAAAGAATATTTCTGTTGTAATACTCGTCGATACCCGAAAATTCTTTGCAGATGGCGAGATGTTGGCTTTAGTATGAAAGAAATACTTCGCTCCTTGGAGCCTAGTGTTTCCTTGCTGCTTCTTCTTCTTCTTCTTCTTCTTCTTTCTTGCCTTTATCCTGTATACTCAAGGAGTCAGCATGTTAATTTACGGATATGGCAATGTTAGAGGTAGATGATGGCCGGGTGCCCTTTTTTGTAAATGTTTGTGGAACGAGTAACTGAAGCAGCATTTTGGTATCATCTCCGTATTCACGTAGTCGGATGTGGGAAACCGCCTAAAAACCACATCCAGGCTGGCCGCCACACGTACCCTCATCGGCGCTCTGCCGAAAATCCCGGAAGCGGCATGATAACACGTGCGGCTGTCCGGGTGGAGCCTACAGATTCAGTAAGTAACATTTTAGAACTGCTAGGAGTAGTCACAAAGTTTTTAATTATAAGAGGTAAGCAGATGAAAACGAGACAGGTAAAAAAACAGTAATTAAACAATTTATTATTTGGAAATCAATCGCTATTAACTGTTAATACTTTAGCCTATTGTGAGAGAAGACGGTCAACACTTTCATGGAAAAGTGTTTGCGGTTGCCTACTAAACCTTGATTTTACTCAAGAGTACACCTGCTCCTGCGAAGCAAATCAGCGACCACGAATGTCTTCAGGGGATCCAAAATAGATGGAAATAGCATGGGGAGGGGTCGGGATGCGTAAGGACTTTCCAACGAAACTTCAGCAGCCTAGTCGAAACAGCCTTCTCGATATGTGGGCGGGCATCATCCTACAACAGAATGATGCCATCCGTCAACATTCCTGGGGTGTTTGGATTTGATGGCGCTCTTCAATTTTTGCCATGATTCCACATGTCGCTGTGTATTGTGCCGCGCGTCCACATGTTGTCAAGGAGTTTCGGCTACACTGGAGAAGTTTCGCCGGAATCCCTTATTCATTCCCAATATAGGTCCGATCTCTTCCCATGCGATTTACATATTTTTGGAGCCCTGAAGAAAGGAATTCGTGGCCGTTGATTTGCTTCGAACGAAGAGGTTCTCGCCTGAATGCAGTCATTGTTCCCTAGAGAACCCCAAACTTTTTTTCCATAAAGGCGCTGACTGTCTTGTCTCACAGTGGAATAAATGTGCGGGTCTAAACAGTTTTGGCGAATACTTTTCAAATAAAAAACAGTTTACTTGATTTTTTCCATCTGTCTCGTTTTCAGTTAACTGTCCTTCATATCACATCGAAAAAATGAAGTTACTTAATTAATCTGCAGCCTTGGTACACATTTCACTTCTCACGACGGTAGTGGAACCAAAACGAGATGATTCAGTCTGTCTCCACTTTATCAGTCATCGCCTGCGACGTCCTGGCTAGTCTGCAGTTCCTTGAAGTGCGACAGTCACTCTTTGATTTTCTCACGCTTTCTATCGAAATACGAGATTCAGTCTTTCTCGATGTCGTACTGCCATTGAAATTCGAGATTTCGAAGTTGTCCTCTCTCTCACGTTCTGCGAAAACTTTCATTTCCATGTATGTGGCGAAGAGGGATCGCATTAGGAGATTTTTACTTCTGGAGTGACGGGTTGGGAGAGAATTTCAGTTTATTCATTTTATTGCAAATTCAAAAGTACTTGGGCACTCATTGGTCCTTCAGTCCTTTCTAGAGGTGGTGGTTACTGAGAATATTGGCTAGCTAGATGCCGAGGTGGACGTATTTAAATCCATGGTCCCTCAACAGGATGGTCTTCTGGGTTCATAATCATTGCTATAGAGACCTTGACTGGTGGAACGGAGCTTGGCCTACAGTCACTGGTTGGCGGAAGCCCGTTTATCCTCAGAACTGTTTCGTTGCCTGAGCTTTGATCTTGTCTACCAGGTAGTGTTCTCTTGTTGGTGGTGAATTTCACGTGTCTGGCCCACCAAGAAGCGTTGATGCGTCATTTTACATCTTCTTTTGGAGTGGTTGTAGTCGTATAATTTATGGCGCAGGTAGTACCCCATAAAGTCGAACCATAAAGGAGCGACGGCTGCACCGTTGCCTCGTATAATTTGTGGCGCAAGTAGTACCCCATAAAGTCGAACCATAAAGGAGCAACGGCTGTATCGTGGCCTTGTGCAGTTTCAGCTTAGCTGACTCGTTCAGGTTTGCGGCTGGTGACGAAGGGCATCAGGACCCGAATGATCTTCACGGTTTGCGAAAGTACGAAGTAGTGAACCTAGGGGCTACTTCGCTACATTTCTGCGTCGTACGCTCTAACAGTGTACGTATCTGGGGAGATACGAAAGCGCGCTGCATTCGAATTCCGTACACGTCAATCATCCGGATGAGCGACTTGGTTCTGGCCGCTGTAGCTATTTGTCAACAAGAATGACTTCTCAGTGCTGTACGATCGAGGACGGCGTCGGGTCCCGTACCTCTCCTCCGCCTGCAATTTGGCAAGATGTTGCGCTTGGACTGGCGCCCATAGAACAGCGGCGTCTGCGGTGGTATTGTGAGTCAGCTCTTCGGCGCCGGTCCCGATCTCTCGAGAGCCATCAGTCACCGGCTTTTGTTGGCGGCGCGAGGCGAGCAGCGAGCGCCCCGCCGGCGCCTGCAAGTGAATCCGCAGAAACTGTTGACGTAACGCGGCGCGGCCTTCAGGGCGCCGGGCCGGCTCTGCTGGCTTCCTGTCGTGCTACGGAGCCGCGGACGCGTTCACCCGGCGGAACACACTTGCGTCACCGTCCGCCGCGCTGAGGTCCGCTCGCTGGCTTACCGCCGTATCCTGTGCCCCAAAAAAGTGTATGTCCTCTTGCGAAGCAGCTACTCGCTTTCTTAACGCTGGAAGCGAAAATTACAGGGGAACGTCGAACACAGGGGATACGTAGCACTCAGCGGAGAACAGTTCCGGAAAGTCTATGGCGTACAGTGAACAGTGGGAGTGTCCAAGGTAAGGAAATGCGAAAGGGGACACATGTCGTGTTTCTCTAAAACTGAGTTTTCCTAGGAGCCGTGCGAACAGGACAGGACGTTTTTCGCTAGCGGGGACGCGAAACGTAAATACGTCGTGCATTTGTGATTTCCCAGAAAAGGAAACCGCGAGCGCATTAACTGTTGAGTCCACATATGCTGCCAGGAAAGATTGTCCAAACAGAGTGTTATTACTTTAACGGAAGTGCTAATATACCGTACAGTATTGATGGATCGCGTGGGAGAAACGAGAAGAAGGGAGGAGGAGGAGGAGATTAGTGTTTAACGTCCCGTCGACAACGAGGTCATTAGAGACGGAGCGCAAGCTCGGGTGAGCGAAGGATGGGGAAGGAAATCGGCCGTGCCCTTTCAAAGGAACCATCCCGGCATTTGCCTGAAGCGATTTAGGGAAATCACGGAAAACCTAAATCAGGATGGCCGGAGACGGGATTGAACCGTCGTCCTCCCGAATGCGAGTCCAGTGTGCTAACCACTGCGCCACCTCGCTCGGTCGAGAAGAAGGGTGTGCCACCTAACTCCGAAACGGAGCAAAATGTGAAAAGTGAAATTGGCCAGGGATGCACTTATGTCAGGAGCTCACACAATGGGCAGAATGCCAGATCCGTAAGTGTAAACAAAAATAACTTTCAGCACAAAGTTGCGTTGTTTCAAAGGGCACGTGTGTGTGTGTGTGTGTGTGTGTGTGTGTGTGTGTGTGTGTGTGTGTGTGTGTGTGTTTGTTCGTGTGTGTTTGTGTGTGTGCGTGCGTGCGGAATTGAAAACTAGAGGTGCAGTTAATGACGGCAGACAGTTTTCATTATTCTAAAATACAACCCTTTAGAAATTCGTAGTCTTTTAAAGGATGGCAAAGGCGCCACCGTTCTTGACGTAATGCTCAGTGCAAGAGTTACCTGTAGCAGGCTTACAGTCCGGAACCGCACGACCGCTACGGTCGCAGGTTCGAATCCTGCCTCGGGCATGGATGTGTGTGATGTCCTGAGGTTAGTTAGGTTTAAGTAGTTCTAAGTTCTAGGGGACTTATGACCACAGCAGTTAAGTCCCATAGTGCTCAGAGCCATTTGAACCATTTTGTAGCAGGCTTAAGGACAGTGCCGGCAAGACGCATTACGGCAGAAACTGTGACACCATTTCCAGAAGTTATAAGGTTTAGCGCAGTGAAACTAAATCTGCCATCAATAATTGTACGTCTAGTTTCCATTTGGGTAGAAAAAGGCATACCTGTGCCATTTTTTTTAAAAGGACATAACTTTGTGTTGAAAGTGATGTTTCTTTATTTTTAGGGGCTGTGCGTTCCTGCCCACTGCGTGAATCCCTGAAACAGGTGTACCCTTGACCACCTGCATTTTTGACCTTGAGGTGACCTATGAGGTACCAAAGTTAGTTGGGACCTGAATGACAGACGATGGGACAGAAGATTATTTGCTCCACACTTAAACGAAGCACAGAAACACAGTCACTAATATGTTTTTCAACCGAGAGAATGAGGGTGTCTTGAACATACTAAAAACCACTTACTCGACGACGAATAGAGATTTAAAGCATATGTCAGATTTACTCGTTGTCTTCGTCTTTCTTCACTAAATTTTTCAAGTCGGAATTCATCCTGACCCATAAATAGGTATGTACAGTAACTGCGTCACTTAAGATTTCATCTTCCTCGGCTCTGAAACGCGCTTGTAGCCTTTTAGCACTTTGCAGCCATTTTGCACACTTTACGTGACATGCAGCAGTTGCTTCACTAGAAAGCGGTGTACAAAGCATTACACGTGTCAGAACCAGTTGGCTTGTCACGCCTGACATAAAGCGCTGGCGCACTACGCATTGCACTCTGTCGGAAAATATCGCCGCTATTTTGTCACTATCGCAAGGACGACACACTAGGCCGGAGCATTACGTACACGTGACGCAAAATTCCTGCTCCTAGGAAAACCCGTCTTAACTGGGCAAAGCAAAATTGTTGCCGCGTATGACCTGTGACATATCTTCTCGCCACAAGTTTGGAGTACAGATCTGTCTACTCGAGAGGTGCAGTGCTCGAGCGGGATTGCTTATAGTAATGGAACGCATACCAAATAAGACTAATAGCCGATAATGAGCATATACAAAGAAGAGCAGCACCAACGGTCATAGGTTTACTGACTCCACTGAAGAGTGATGAAAAACGTAAGCTTAGCACACATTCAAAATAGACGTTAGCTAACTTTCGAAAGAGTGCTTACAAAAAGTTTAAATCACCAGTATTAAGTGACGAATCTAGGAATATACTACAGCTCTCTTCTTATCGCTCCCGGAGGGATCGCGAAGACGGGATCACACTAATTACAGAGGCATCTGAGCGTCTCTAGTTCTCCATTGACCCGAAAGAAAGTCTAAAATGCATGCAATGAGAAGTATCCTCTTCCAAGCGCTTCACAGTACAAGTTGTCCGAAAAAGAAGGGACGCTTTTCAAAAAAAAAAAGGTAATATATTGAAGTTTTTACATACCTTAGCCGGCCGCGGTGGCCGTGCGGTTCTGGCGCTGCAGTCCGGAACCGCGATGCTGCTACGGTCGCAGGTTCGAATCCTGCCTCGGGCATGGGTGTGTGTGATGTCCTTAGGTTAGTTAGGTTTAAGTGGTTCTAAGTTCTAGGGGACTTATGACCTAAGATGTTGAGTCCTATAGTGCTCAGAGCCATTTGAACATACCTTAGAAAGATTCAGTATGGACTCCCTTCGTAATATATAGTCGATAGTCAATTTCCTACGATGCCCGAATCAACACGTCTCTTGTAACAATACCAAAGGATTTTGTGATCTGCTTTCTTACATCTCCGTCAGATCTCTTGTCAGTGGTGTGATAAAGACGCTTTCTTTGACAAAGCCCGATAGAAATAAGTCACAAGGTGTCTCGTCTGGAGACCTCGGGGCCATATCAACAACGCTTCACCGCCAGGACCAGTGTGACCTGGCCAACGCTATGGGAGACGTTCATTGAGATATCTTAATGGAAGTAAGGTGGAACTCCATCCTGTTGAAAATCAAATGTAAAGACCCTCTTAAATTTGTATAGTATCAACATCATGTAGAGAATTTCAAGATACGAGGGACCCTTTACAGTTCCTTGTGCAAAGAAAATTGGACCATGAAACTTCGTTCCTCGCGTGGCAGCGAAGACGTTCAACTACGGAGAATCTCTAAATGCTCGTGATTCGCCGAGGACGTTTTGAACACAAGATTCGAACATTATGCCTGTTTACTTTGCCGTTGAAATGGAAGATCGTCTCATCATCCAAGACCACACTGTCCCTAAAATCATCATTTTCCAGGAATCTCAACGTGCCTACATGGAAGACAGTGCGATTTCTTTTTTTTGTCATTTTCAGCGATTGCTTGCCCAAGTTTCAGCTTGTAATCTTGAATTTCAAACCTTTGCGAAGAACATAGCACTGTTGAGCAATGCAAACTCACGGCTGGACGTCGTGCGGCTGCGTCCTGTCTCTCCTGAATGCGGAGGAGAGCCAGTGCGTTTGACTTTGCACAGGCAACCTGTCTCCACGAGTTGCCTATGCCAACGCTTCATGGTGTATTTGTCAGATGGATCGACCCTCAAAATGTCGTCGAAAGCTGCGTTGAACCGTGGTAACCGGCCCGTCGTCTTTGCGTATTCCACAGCACAAAATGCCGTTTGATGTCGTGTCGGCGCCATATAAAAAAAAAAAAAAAAAAAAAAAAAAAAATCTGGTCTTAGGAATGGCGGGTATGTCTGTTAGAAATTTGGAGTATCTAATAATAGTTCTTGTCACCGACATCTCTTTCCACATACTAGGCACCTAGAAGTAGAATTAAAGGAAGTGGTACAGCCTTTTCTGACACCATGTACTTTGTGGAATATGGATGAAGATGGATACTGATATGCACGATCCCATCTGACGGCAATTTCCTTGACTTCAAATGTTTTACACACATCTATTTTTCTCAAACTGTCTGTGACAACACATGTCGTATAGTACCAGATTGCCCGAATTTGTTTGGAGTTGCACTTTTAAACGCTGTACGCGAATTTTTCTCTTGTGGCTCTTATCAAACATTGTACATGTTCTCGCAAATGTACACTACTGGCCATTAAAATTGCTACACCACGAAGATGAAGCGCTACAGACGCGAAATTTAACCGACAGGAAGAAGATGCTGTGATATGCAAATGATTATCTTTTCAGAGCATTCACACAAGGTTGGCGCCGGTGGCGACATCTACAACGTGCTACCATGAGGATAGTTTATCCAACCGATTTCTCATACACAAACAGCAGTTGACCGGCGTTGCCTGGTGAAGCGTTGATGTGATGCCTCGTGCAAGGAGGAGAAATGCGTACCATCACGTTTCCGACTTTGATAAAAGTCGGATTGAAGCCTATCGCGATAGCGGTTTATCGTATCGCGACATTGCTGCTCGCGTTGGTCGAGATCCAATGACTGTTAGCAGAATATGGAATCGGTGGGTTCTGGAGGGTAATACGGAACGCTGTACTGGATCCCAACGGCGTCGTATCACTAGCAGTCGAGATGGCAGGCATCTTATCCGTACGGCTGTAACGGATCGTGCAGCCACGTCTCGATCCCTGAGTCAACAGATCGGGACGTTTGCAAGACAACAACCTTCTGCACGAACAGTTCGATGACGTTTGCAGCAGCATGGACTATCAGCTCGGAGACCGTGGCTGCGCTTACCCTTGACGCTGCATCACAGACAGGAGCGCCTGCGGCGATGTACTCAACGACAAACCTGGGTGCACGAATGGCAAAACGTCATTTTTTCGGATGAATCCAGGTTCTGTTTACAGCATCATGATGGTCGCATCCGTGTTTGGCGACATCGCGGTGAACGCACATTGGAAGCGCGTATTCGTCATCGCCATACTGGCGTATCACCCGGCGTGATGCTATGGGTTGCCATTGGTTACACGTCTCGGTCACCTCTTGTTCGCATTGATGGCACTTTGAAAAATGGACGTTACATTTCAGATGTGTTACGACCCGTGGCTGTACCCTTCATTCGATCCCTGCGAAATTCTACATTTCAGCAGGATAATGCACGACCGCATGTTGCAGGTTCTGTATGGGCCTTTCTGGATACAGAAAATGTTCGACTGCTGCCCTTGCCACCACATTCTCCAGATCTCTCGCCAATTGAAAACGTCTGGTCAATGGTGGCCAAGCAACTGGCTCGTCACAATATGCCAGTCGCTACTCTTGATGAACTGTGGTATCGTGTTGAAGCTGCATGGGCAGCTGTACCCGTACACGCCATCCAAGCTCTGTTTGACTCAATGCCGAGGTCTATCAAGGCCGTTATTGCGGCGAGAGATGGTTGTTGTGGGTACTGATTTCTCAGGATCTATGCCCCCAAATTGCGTGAAAATGTAATCACATGTCAGTTCTAGTATAATATATTTGTCCAACGAATATCCGTTTATCATCTGCATTTCTTCTTGGTGTAGCAATTTTAATGGCCAGTAGTGTAGTTCAATTTTCACAGTTGCACTGTTGCCTTCGGTAATAGGGAGCATTTCATATTATGTTTTTTCCCATCCTCTTCTCTATACTGTCGGTTTCCGTTTGTAGTGTTTTTCTTGAACGCAAAATATCGAGGGAGACTGCATGAGTATAAATTATGTGTTCCATTCTCTGACCTTCTCCACTTAGAGCTGTTGTACGGTCTCCAAAAATCTCGACGGCGATCGAACGTAAAATTTCAGTCTCCCTTTCTCCGTTCGTAGCAGACACCGAGTACACTGGGCGACGGGGTGATTGATAAGATAGTCGGCCACGTGAATGTTTGAGGCATAAGAGACGACTTCGATTTTTGCAGTGACGGATGTGATGCTGAAGCAGGAGCCCAAAGACTGTATCGCAATCGGATGGACCCGCTTAGAGTCAGATGGAGCCGCCACACAGAAGAGGACGAGTGCGTCAGTAGGCACGCCTACGCGAGAAGTGAATTGCGGGCGGAATGCGGACGCCACTCGGCTCTGGGACCTCCGGGCGACCGCTGGGAATTAGCGTCAATGAGCGCGACCTTTATCGTGGGACTGGCACCAGCCCGCCTTTCGCAGCTACTGATGTCACTGCTCGTACATGGATACCCCTGTTCGTTACCACTCTCCCTGCCACCCGTGCTTCGGCGATAGTTCACTTCATGGTGGGGAGGGATTTCACATAATACACTGTCCAATACTTTGTTTATTTAAAGTTTCAGCTGATTAAGTGCGTTTCCAAAATTTGCTATCATCCGTGTGTGATAAGTCTTGGCAGCACTGGAAAACACGTACGATTGATTTAGTTTTAAAACCGGATTCTTCATTTACACACAGAAGTACAATATGCTAAATAATACAGCAAGTAAAGCGAAAAATTCATTTTGTAGCATCGACGAAATTATAATTTCTCCACTCGTCTCCAAGTAGTTAGACTGGAAGTTTTTTTTATCCCTCGTCACCTTCTCGAGACCAAAATTCGCCTTTATTCCCATTTTACTTGTGCAACTGGCTCCACTTCCATTCTGTTAAACCATTGTACTGATCAAAAATGAACCTGATTTTTCCCAGCTCCATCTCTCTCTATTGTGAGTTATTTCGCGTACCAGGCTTATTTTTGTGCATCTTGAGGATTTTTGACGTGAGGTCATGATATAAAGCGAATTGCTCTATGTAAATACACCCATTGTCAAGATAATATTGGCAGCGCGCTTAGTTAAGCGAATTGGTACAGTCGCATCGCTGTGCTGACTGTGGGCGTCCATGAAAGTAGCCTTCATCACACATGTTGTCAGTGGCTTTTTAATTTTTGTGATAAATATCACTGCAGAAGGTACGTTGGGGACATCGCAGCCAGTGGTGTAATGGATTGAGTCTTTGTCTAATAATCCCCATCAATTAAACCATCCTTTCAACACGACGTTAACATTTTCGGTTGTGGAGTTTTTAATAGCCGTCTTACCATTTGATCTTTGTTTTAAACAGAAATATCGTTCCTAGCTGGTTCAGATATCATCAGTGAGTTTCTCTTTCCCTCTCTTCCTCTGTCCCCTCCCCTTCGTTTCCTCCTTCTCTCTCACTCTCTCTCTCTCTCTTTTTTATGTCACTCGCTCTCTTTTTCTTTCAGTAACATGCTTGTCCCTCTGATAAATTCGAAATGCCTACAACATTTTGTAAGGTAGAAGGCACAGTAATTATAAACTGCAGTGCTTTACTCGTTAATGTGATAATCTCTCTCTCTCTCTCTCTCTCTCTCTCTCTCTCTCTCTCCGTTCGAAATTAGCCAATCATACAACAGTTTCTATTGCCGAACGGGTAATTAGAATTTCCTGTTGACCTACCAGACACCTTCAGAAAGTATTTTCGCTTGTAAACTGCCATTTTTGATGAATACTTTGAATACAGTTCATCGCCAGGCGTAGAGATAGAAATAGCCCTTTCAAAGTATGCCGGGAAGTCGCTACCACCTCTCTTTCATTATCCCCTTTTCGACCCCAGCTTTGCAGGGGCTCTTACCGATGGAAGGATAACACGCACACTATAAAACGAAGCCGAAAAGCAAGCAGACAGGTCCTGCACTTACGTAGGACCTTTCAACATAATCGAGAAAAAAAGCTCTTCTGTAACGCTGCAAGACGTCAGCGGGCACGTGCCACTTATTTTCGAACCAAAACTTAAGTGTTTCTCTTCATCATACTGTGAATTATCTTTAAAAAGTCATTTTTTTTTATTCTTTTGAACCTTCAAAACATCGACTGTTATAACTTCTTATTAAATAGGATAACAAAAAAGCAGTAAATATGGGAGATGGCCTCCTCTGGCTGCAATAAAACAGGTTTTGCAGCGGATCAGCAATAACCAAAAGAATTAAAGTAACATGAAGGAGAAATGTTTACACTCCAACGTAATTCCAACTGAAACAGTATTTTGCAGCGTTTAGCTCTTTATCCTTGACGCGTTTCAGTGGTTACTCCATCATTATCATAACGTTTTGTTTTCAGACATTGAAATTGTAGCATGTGCATGTGGCATCTTTTGCAGATGTCCTTACAGTGCGGACCATCGTGGATGAAATAATATTCAGACTTTAGTCAATCATCTCACCGGCAAGCTACCCCAGGCTTTTTGCTGCCTAATACACTGAGGTTACAGAAGTCGTGGGATTGCGAAATGCACTTATACAGATGGCGGTATTATCGCGTACACAACATCTAAAAGGGCAGTGCAGAGGCGATTCATATGAAAAAGGTTTCCAGCGTGATTATGGCCGCACATCCGGAACTAACAGACTCTGCGCAGTTGTAGTTGGAGCTAGACGCATTGGACCTTCTATTTCGTAAATTTCTATTTCGTAAAATTCTATTTAATATAACAGTGTGCCGGGAATACCAGATTTCAGGCATTACCTCTCCCCAAGGACTACGCAGTGGCCGGCAGCCTTCAATTAATGACGGAGAGCAGCTGCGTTTGCGTAGAACTGTCAGTGCACACACACAAGCAGCACTGCATGAAATAACCACAGAAATCAATATGGGACGTACGAGGAACGTATCCGTTAGGACAGTGTGGCGAAATTTGGCGTTAATTGGCTATGGCAGCAGACGGCCGACGCGTGTGCTTTTGCTAACAGCACGACATCTCCTACAGCGCCTCTTTAGGGCTCATGACCATATCGGTTGGACCCTAGACGAGTGGAAAATCGTGGCCGGGTCAGATGAGTTCCGATTTCAGTTGGCAAGAGGTGACGATAGGGTTCGAGTGTGACGCAGATCCCACGAAGATATGGATCCAGGTTGTGAAGAAGACAGTGTGCATGCTGGTGGTGGCTTCATAATGGTGTGGGCTGTGTTTACATGGAATGGACTGGGTTCTCGGTTATGTCCGGCTACTTAAAGACCATCTCCAGCCATTCGTGGTCTTCTTGTTCCAAATGACGATGGAATTTTTTACGGGAAACATTGCACCATGTTACCGGGAGATAATTGTTCGCTATCGGTTTGGAGAACAATCTGGACAATTCGAGCGAATGATTTGGCCACCTGGATCGCCCGACATCGCATCGAACATTTATGGAACGTAATCGAGTGGTCGATTCGTGCACAAAATCTTGCACCGCTAATACTTTCGCAGTTATGGACGTCTATAGAGGCAGCACGGCTCAGTATTTCTGCAGGAGACTTCCAGAAATTTGATGAGTCCATGCCACGCCGAGCTGCTGCACTACGGCGAGCAGGAGGTGGTCCGGCACGATATGAGGAGGTATCCCATGACCTTTGTCACCAGAGTGTAGAATGTGCATCTGATACGATTCTCTGGAATCACTCCTAGTTACTCTAGGTAAATGTATCTGCGTCTTCGTTGTTTAAGCGTGTGCTGTACGTGATGTTGTAGAGACGGAACGGTAAAATAACACAAAGGCTTTCTACCGTTTGGTCTTTGGATTCTCTCTCTCACTGAGTCTAGGCACACAAAACACCCGCCCTGGAGGGGGCTCCTTTATTTAGGGTAGACAGATTACAAGGAGCCTAGGCCGCCTCCAGCGAGTGTGTAATTCCTGTTCGGAACGCCAGTCTGACAAATTACCGCGTTGCTGCGGTTTAGGCGTAAACTCGGAACGAGCAGGGAAGATTTCACGCCCTCGGCAGTGCTGCTCCGCGCCTGACGCCGCTCGTGCCGCCTCTTGTGTTAATAACAGTCGGCGCTCTGGAAACCAGCTCCACGAGGAATGCTTAACGGCGCCGTTCCGCGCCCCCCAACTTCGGGAACGCTGCGTTGTGTTAACCCGCCCTGCTGTATCGCGGCACGTGTCAGATAAATTCAGTGTCCATTCTGCAGACTTCATCAACCAAAGGTTGTCATGGTATTGCTCGTGGTAGCTCTGTTTTATTTTTCGAATTACAAGTAATTATCTGACCAAATGGTGGTGCAGTCTCCATTCCCGTTACCCATGCTCTCATCAGTCACGACACCGTACTAGTAGCACACGGGGATGTTGCGTTTGAGAAATAATCGTCCAGATCGTCCTCATTGAGTGGCTACAAATACATTCCCTTTCCACTTACTGCTCGGTAATAGTTTTGTTGCTCACAGAGGTCCGGATTTTCTTGAAAAATATACAAATAAGTGAATTTTCTAGCGAATGGGGCAAGCTATAACACGAGTGACATACAGTGATTAGTGAAAAGTGTATTTATCGGGCCACACGTCTTCTGCGAGCGTCCGTAAAGCTGAAACAGTGGCGCTGGTATTCCGCCTACGAAACGAAATTTTAAAAGATTTTGCTAATTAACAGCGCAGTGGAGCTTGATGCTGATATTTGATTTCTTACTGACTCAAGCTCTTATTGTTTGTTACACAAAGAACAATATTCTACGTTTACATGCACAGTCCGCAAGTTACTGTACGGTGCGTGGCGTAGGGTACCCGTTTCCTTTCCTGTTCAATTCGCAAATCAGGCGAAGAAAAAACACCTGTCTGTATGCCTTTGTACGAGCCCTAATTTTTCGTATCTTATCTTCGTGGTCCCTACGCGAAATGTATGCTAGCGGCAGTAGGATCGTTCGGCAGTCACCTTCAAATGGTGGATCTCTGAATTTTCTCAATAGCGTTCTTCGAAAAGAACGTCGACTTCCCTCCAGGCATTTCCATTTGAGTTCCAGAAGCACCTCTATAACATTTGCGCGTTGTTCTAAACTACCGTTAACAAATGCAGTAGCCTACCTCTTGCTCCGATGTCTTCCTTTAATCCGACGTGGTGGTGATCCCAAAACACTCAAGCAGTACTCAACAATGCGCCGCATTAGCCTGCTATATGCGGTCTCCTGTACAGATGAATTCCTAAAATTCTTCCAGTAAACCGAAATCGACTATTCGCCTTCCCAAGCACAATTGTCACACGCTTGTTCCGTTTCATATCTCTCCGAATCGTTACGCCCAGACATTTAACGACGTGACTGTGTCAAGTGGGATACCACTAATGCTGTATCCGAACATTACGAGTTTATTTTTTCTACTCATCCGCATTAACTTAATTTTTCTACATTTAGAGCCAGCTGCCATTAATCACACCAACTAAAAATTTTGTCTAAATCACGTTCTGTCATCCTACAGTCACTCATACGAAGCTCAACCCGGCACGGATTTGTTGACTTGACTATGTCAGAGCAACGGTTGGCTTGTTCGGTTGACTTTAGCAGTATTTTGGTCATTTAAAAATAGTTCTTTCCTCTTCAGATACATTAGGAGACGGTCGTTTCAAGTTAGTAACGCCAGTTGTTTTTGCTGTCTGCGACATATTAACCATCTGACTGCGGTTGACTATCATAGAAATTCAGCGCTACCTTGCCGTGCGTCGTTTACTACTACTATAGCAGGTTTGAGAGATGCGTTTCTTTCTCACAATTGTGATGGAACACGAAATCTAAATGGTTCAAATGGTTCAAATGGCTCTGAGCACTATGGGACTTAACATCTGTGGTCATCAGTCCCCTAGAACTTAGAACTACTTAAACCTAACTAACCTAAGGACATCACACACATCCATGCCCGAGGCAGGATTCGAACCTGCGACCGTAGCAGTCGCGCGGTCCCGGACTGAGCGCCTAGAACCGCTAGACCACCGCGGCCGGCCAACACGAAATCTATTTGATTGTAGGACTACTGGTGGGCCGCCTCATCAATTGCTCTAAACCAGTATATGGCATTTAATTCAACATTGCATGAATTTCTTGTATATTCGTTGTCAACGCTTTCAACAGATCGAAACCAAGGTTCCTAGGTATGTATTTGTATATCACTCGCGGGTTTTTGTTAACAGTAGTCTTCCGTGGCAGCGACTGGTTTAGCCACTTCGCTCCGAAGCATGGTCAACCTTCGTTTACCCGCACTCTTGATTCAGCAGAGCTGGACCATCTACTGTTCTCCAGCGATTTAAAAAATGGTGTGTTCATCGCGCTTGAGTCGTCTCCTGATTTTTAAACTAATGTCATGAAAACAATCCCGAAATGGTTCCTTTGAAAAGGGCACGGCTAATTTCCTACCTCGTCCTTTCGAAATCCGAGCTTTTGCTCCATCTCTAATGTCCCCACTGTCGACGGGACGTGAAACTCTAATCTTCTTACCTTCGCGTTGCGAAATCATTAATGCCAATAATGATCTGCTTTACAGGTAACCAGTAGAATGCTATGCTATTAAATAGCGGACTGATAACTTCACAAACAATTTTTCGTAGACAGACCTCTGACAGTTAACTGAAAAGTCTGGAATATGTCGCAAGTTCCAGACGTTTCTCTGTCGGTTGCTAGTTACCCTCAGAACCATGTCACCTTCCATCGCGACGCAGTGACTGAGAGGTGAATCCATATTCGAGATATGTGACATGTATTCGCAGTTGCGAATACGACCACCACCTGTATAACGGAATTTGTGCCGGAGCGGGACTCGAACCCGGATTTCCCGCTTTACGCGAACGATCGCTTTAACCGCTTTTGCTGTCCATGCACCACTCACGGCCAGACCCAAACTTTCATAAGTCGTCGTTTCTGCGTCATAACCTGTACTCGTACACAAATTATGTGATTCCCAGACAGGGGAGGACATTTTAATTGAAAGTCGTTGCCCAGTAAGATCGGATAAATACGATATTGTAGTGCCTGTGGTGTTAATCATGCCCGAAAATGTTCAAATGTGTGTGGATTCCTAAGGGACCAAACTGCTAAGATCATCGGTCCCTAGTCTTACACACTACTTAAACTAACGTAGACTAAACTTATGCTAAGAACAACACACACATACACCCATGCCTGAGGGAGGACACAAACCTCCGACGGGGGCAGCCGCACGAACCGTGTCAAGACGTCCTGGACCGAGCGGCTACACCGCGCGAATTATGCCCGAGGGAACATTATATCTTTCTCTTAACAGCACAGGCACTGTAATACCATATTCAGGAGTGCTAATCACAGTTGGCCATCCCGATATATGTTTTTAAAATACTAAATAAAACGAAAATTGGCAGAACTTTTTCCCAAGTTCGTGTGAGTGCCTGACTACTAACGAAAGTAGGAAAAGAGCCAGCAACTGTGAGAACAGTGGTGGCTAACAGTTCCGTACATGGATGTTAAAATTATCCCAAAGCATTGTTATACGTATTAGAGATGATTACATACATTTTTTTACTGTATGTTGTATAATAGCGTGATTGTAATAAATTTTCAGGACGCTTTCAAGCCAAGATCTCTGATTTCACGTAATATTTTTGCAACAAAACAATGTGTCTTGGAGAGTTATGGATACTGACGAAAATATGGGTCGGTTCCCTACAAATGCCGCAACGCCATCACGCACGAAAATAGAATGTCTGTTTTCCGGAGAGACGGGAGTTCTGTGGATCAGTGCACCGCAAGTGGCCGTTGAGTGTTTGCTGTAGTGAGCACCGTCGTGAGACAAGTGTTTGCCATCGCAGCAAGCTGCGCAAACAGAGCGTTGCTGTGCCATCCTCACAGGATTAACTTCGCGCGGTAACCACACAGCATCTGGATTCTGGGTCAGGCTCTGAAACAACAGCAGGGCAACATCTGGGGTCGAATGTTCGCGTGCTACTGTGCGTGAGCATTTATAGAAAGAGGTAGAAGGACAGTGAAACTACCACTAGGCGCTAATTGGTTGGACGCCTATGACTCTTCACAGAACGTGGGGTTCGGAGGCCTGTCTGCTCTGTAAAGGACTATAGATGGTGATCTGTGGCATCTCTGCCGAAAGAGCACAATGCTGGTGCACCCACAAGTGTTTCGGAGCACACCGTTTGTCCTACATTGCTGAACGTGGAGCTCCGCAGAAGCCCCCGACGTGCTCAGATACTGACCCAACGACATTGCCAGTTACGATTTCAGTGGGCAAATGACCATCGAGATTCGACCGTCGATCAATGGAAACGTGTTGATTCTTCGGACAAATCACATTTTTGCGACGCTAAGTCGGTGGTCGTCTCCACAGACGCCGTCATCGAAGTGGACAGCGGCTCGAAACGTGAAGCGCGCCACGGACGCAGGCTGGTGAGAGCAGTATTATGCTGTGGGAGACATTCTCCTGCGCTTGCTTGGGACCTGTGGTAGTAATCCAAAACACGCTGACAACTGCGAACCACCTGCGTTCCTTCGTGCTTGGTGTTTTCCCCGACGGCGATGTCATCTTTCAGCAGTATAATTGTCCGTGTCTCGGAGCCGTAAATGTGGTACAGTGGTTTGTTGAGCATTATAGTAAATTCACGTTGATGTCTGGGCGGCCAAATTCGCCTTACGTAAATCCTGTGGAACCCAACTGGGTCGCTTTCGGGCGCCATCACCGCGCCCGCCAATCAGCGGCACGTTATTTACGTGCTCTCTACTGTGAGAGGCCACTGAGGAGGGCCCAGGGGAGCAGGATACTGAGTGAGGTGTGGTGCTACAAAAGAATAAGATCGCTTCTCGGCTTTTGACAAGATCAATGTGTAGTTTTTATTAATGATAATAGACCATACAATCACCAACAAATTTACAATCTTCCATATTAGATGTACCACTTATTTTTGACCAAATATAAATTTTTTCGTCGGAATTAATCTTACGCCTAGACCTACAATTAAGAGACAATGAACCATAAGGTACTAAATAAGAACCTTCATTAATAACAATAATTTCGGACAAATGTACAGTACGAAATGCCAAAACTTCACGAGATGTAAAACTTTCCAATCTAGTCCTAGAAGCATCATGACAAACAACAGCAGCGAATGTAATCCAACCATTACCTATACTACTAGATTCAGATGATTTAGCAATAGAAAAATTCAATTTTAGACCTAAAAAGTATTTAGGACCTGACAATACAGATATACTCGCAATCTTCTTCAGATTGGATACCTTCTTACTGGTACCTGGCGCTGGAACGGAACCAAAAGTGCCAGAAATATTGCGTAGATATCTAATGCCACATATCTCCAAAATCCTACCAACAAACTGACGGATTCCTAATACGCAGGGTCAGTGATGTGATTCATTCCAAAGACGGACAAACAAGCTATTAAGCAGGTGGTCATAATGTTTTGGCTAATCAGTGTATATTTTCCACCCTTCGCTGTTCCATTCACGAATGGTAAGTGGGAAAAAGAAAGACTACAGTTCGATTAAAATTACTTGATATTTCACGCCAGTCACTTGCCGCTACAGTCTTGCCATATCGTCTGCCGGCTACCGCTCGGTTATGGGTGACACACAAACACGGGGCGGCACTTTACATTTGCTGTTAAAGTGTAACGCGGAGCAGTGTTGGAAGTGGCCGCCGCTAGGTATGTCGGGAATGAAAGATCCTCTGTTGGTAGCTGATCTTAAGTGTCTAAGAGTAAACTGCGGCAGACGACTCGTTTTGCAGCCTTGAATTTAAACTCGTATCCTAAGCTAACCACAACCTCGTGATGTGCAATGTATTCGAGAAAACGACGCTCATCAGTTTGCGGCGGAACTAAAATCACGATCGCTTTGTTCAGGGCTATTAAAGCTAACCTCTACGAGGAAACGCACGACAGAAAAAATTCCTCGCCATCATTGGTTATCTGTGACTGTCCTCACACTGTTTACACGAGGTGCCGGCTTGCCAACCGCTGAGCAGTCCTCTTTGGAACTTGGTTACAGACGACACAGGCAGATTCCAAACGAAAGAAGAACTATAGGAAGAAAAATAAGAGCAAATTAAAAGTTCAGCAAGGTGATGAAAATGACGCAGCAATCAATTATAAATTAAAAAGATTATATTTAAACTATTTAATTGAATGCTAATTAAGATAAATCTCTTTTGATTAGATTTAGAAATTAAAAAGAAAATTCGCTACATTTGGCGAGACCCGAACAAACGACTTCCTACATACCATGTTTATATGCTAAGCATTTGCCACAGCACAGGGTGTAGTTGAGTTTGGTGACCCAGTCGCGACGATGAATGGCAGTCTTCAAAATTCTGGCTTCACGTAATGTCGTGTGAAGCTTCTCTTCTGTAATCCGACCTATGTGATTAAGATAACTGAATTTGTGGCGCAGAATCACGTGTTGTGCGGAAGTATCCAGTAGTGTTTGGTTAGTGCTGCATATGAAACGTGTGTATTTCATTAATATCGTTTGTGTGTTCTTAGGTTGTTGTTTTTGTTATGGTTATCATGTGTGATGAAATATGAAGTAAAAGTGCTAGACCCATGATTCGAGAGTATAAACATCAAGAAAGAATGCCGGACAAGGAAATAGAAGTGAACTGAACAATTTTTATGGCAGTTTGGCAACGACGAGCGGTTCCGCGGTGGCTTTGGAGCGCCCTGATTGGAGGAAACCAGCTCCAATGCGTGAAGTGTCAGCTTTCAAGTAATTAGTCTGATTTTATCGCCGTGACCATTTCGCGAGACAATGTGAGATGAAATAATATGTTGCCCGCGCTGCATCCTCCCACATCCCGTGATGCACAACGTCGCATCTTCGTAACTGCCTCGCGCCGACTCAACGAGTCCTTGACGAAAAATGCCGCTCTTTGATGGATCTTCCGTTGCTCAGATTTGTTAAGGGTCCCAGATAGAGGTACAATATTCAAGAACCGTTCGAATATATATATATATATATATCAGTCCGTTCACCAACCGTCAGTTCCCGTCCGCCTCTGCTGATGCGAGGTCAGCAAGGCGTATTGCTAGCTGAAGGAGTCTGAGTTCGATTCCCGGCGGGATCGGAGATTTTTTTCCGTTTGGGGACTGGATGTTGCGTTGTCCTTTCGTTCGTATCGTCATAATTGACATTCCATTATAGCGGTGGCTGTATGGGCACTTCTGGAAAGCCAGTAAATAAATCAATAAAATCGTCAATCCACTCCAGACCCGTTTTCATTACGCTACAGCAAAGCCTTGCAGCCTTCCTTGTCCGACGACCTTCCTTGAAAAGGCGAGTGACGTGTGCTCTTTTTTAATGGCTAGGTACCCCTCGTTACTCTAGTGACCTACTAAAAACTGCTGCCAGAATAAGAGCATCTCTGTACAACCTCATAGGTGTCTGCCGCCCTGTCCAATAGCTGTTTAATTGATTTTATATTCCACTGGCGCTTGTCTGAGTACGTGGTATTTCGGAGTTCGTTCGATTTCTGAAAGAAGGAACTGTATTGCGATGTGCTGCGCTGAAATAGCTTCGAAAGACCGTGCTCAGTGTATGGCCTTTTCTCTGCCATATTTCGTTTTGGCGCAAGTGTAGCAGATTTGGATTGGCTCGCTGACTGTACATAGCACCAAAACTTCTGAGGATTATAGTCAGATCGTTCTATTAGTGGAATGCTTCTCGCATTGTACCCTTTACCCCAAATGTAGACCTGGTTGCACAAATCTGCTCTGAATCGCGTAAAAAAAATACCGGACAGAGGTTATTTAGTTCGCAGCCAGATGTACAAGTTTTACCCTTTCTGAAGAGGTGACGATAAGAAAAGGCGCCCATTCTCAAAATAAAAGACAACTCCAACACGAACGAAATCTGAAAGAACGCCAGGGAAAGAACCTGAGGAAAGATGTTTTATTTTCGTCGTGTCCAATTCTGCAGGGACCAGGTGATATCTATTAACAAATGATAAACTGAGACCGGGTTCACTGTTGATTTAATCAGACACTGGGCATATAAAAATAAAAAATAAACTGTTTCCATCAGCATATACTGCTGTCGCCCCGAGCGCCCGGAATTGTCTGCTTCTGAGCCGAGTGGTTAGGCCGTTTGATTAATTATTCGGCATCGCCACTGTTCGCTGCCTTGAATGGCTGTGCTTGCGATTCAGTCCTCTATTCAGTCTCGACATTATGTATAACGACCGTTACAAGGGCGGAATGGGCCAAGCTTTCAAAACGGCCATCAACGTCTCGTCTTCGTTAGTTGTACGGTTCTGCAGGTGTTTTCTAACGCAGTCATGTTACACGCTAATCTCACTTCCAAAGTTCAAATAAAATAAAACAAGTGGATAAAATAATATTCAGAATGGTACTGGACACTACGTATGGATGTATTAGATGTTTGAAACTGTGCGTGGTGCGTTGAATCTTTCTGGTACTGTCAACATTCCGGGCAAACTGCCTCCACTGACATTTCAGATGTTTTGCGCAAAATGACGGTCTCCATCACCAGCTGGGTAACATAAGATTTTAATCGCAGTTTCTGATTAGGATATCAATATAACAGACCATCGAGAGAGTGGTTGTGAGTGTTCGTTGTGCTTTGTTCGTGGGACAGGTGCGTTTCACTAACACAAGGAGAACACAAAATTTTTAAGGAGGATTAATAACGTAATCATTAAATCTCTGATATGCCTGCAGACATGTCGTCGTCCGAATATTGCAACACATATGTGGTCATGTATACTAATCGTTTCATTATGAGTGCTAAGCCGGTTCTAGGCGCTTCAGACCGGAACCGCTCTGCTGCTACGGTCGCAGGTTCGAATCCTGCCTCGGGCATGGATGTGTGTGATGTCCTTAGGTTAGTTACGTTTAAGTAGTTCAAAGGCTAGGGGACTGATGACCTCAGATGTTAAGTCCCATTGTGCTTAGAGCCATTTGAATTTTATGTGTGCTAATTAAAAATAAGTATGGCAACAGACATTACAGACAATGGATGTGCTAATGATTGCCAGTACAGTGCACAATAGGTATTTTTGTGTATTTATAAGTGTGTGTCGAACACCAAGTGAAATAAACAACCTGTTTCCTCTTCTTTGTCATGCGTGGACTCTCCAAAAATCATTAGCTAACACAACGATGTTCCCTCGATAACAAGCTGTGAAGTGCTATAGACGAGTGTCAGAGTTAGCTTATGTTGCGACATAGTTCGTGCCTGCCACAGCACTGCATAATCCATCGTTAGCACAGCACAATGCGTTCAAGTTTTTCCGTTCCGCGTAATGCCTGTTGCAACACCTATTTTTAACTCGCACTCAGATCGTATAATGCGACGAGTAGTGTATATGATCTCTCTCTCTCTCTCTCTCTCTCTCTCTCTCTCTCTCTCTCTCTCACACACACACACACACACACACACACACACACACACACACACACACAGATAGATATATACCGTAATATTCCGACGACAATATTTCTTCCGACATGTCGGATATGAAACGACTGAGGTAGTAATGCTGCTTAGAAGTTTGTGTTGCGATCGCTATGTCATGATATGGCGCATCAATTACAAAAGATTTGTCATACGATATAAATAGTTATCTCAGACTTTTTGTAAACGATTCAGTTATCTATAACTAAGTACGGTACGAAAAAAGTTGCTCTAATACCGCGATATAAAATTTTGATAAGATTTCAGAGTTATGCTGGTATTGATAGCTTGGTTTAAATGTTCAGAAATATATAATTATTGTACTTCACAAAAAGCCGGAAACATAATATCGTATGACTATAGTACCAGTGAGCCTCAGCTGGTATGAGACAGCTCATACAAATACATGGATCTAACAATTTATGAAGATACGAAATGAAATTATCCTATAGGCTCAGTCGTACATGAAGCAGGTGACCGACTTAGGTACATTGGTAGGTTACTAGGAAAATATAATCAGTCTATAAAGGAAATTGCAACAAAACACCCGTGTGACCTAGCCTAGAATATCGCTCAAAGAGTGTGGGACTCATACCAAATGTCGGGCATCACAGATGGTCACAAGATATAGTGCAGAGGTAGCAGAGGCCTTCATTTATGAAATAGTGTGTTCGTTTGCCAGCATGAAAAATGTACAACGCCACAGAAGAATTCGTCCATATGTTTGAATGAACGTTGTTTATCGCGGTGCTAGGATAGTAGCAGCTCGGTAAAGTCCACACGGAAGTGTAACGTAGCTGTTCGGCAACTTGGAAGAAAACGGCCTTGGTCTAGCGAAACCCTTTTGGGTAAATTTGGGGAAACACGTGGTTAGTTCAAATGGCTCTAAGCACTATGGGACTTAACTGCTGACGTCATCAGTCCCCTACAACTTAGAACTACTTAAACCTAAGTAACCTAAGGACATCACACACATCCATGCCCGAGGCAGGATTCGAACCTGCGACCGTAGCGGTCGCGCGGTTCCAGACTGTAGCGCCTAGAACCGCTTGGCCACTCCGGCCGGCCACGTGGTTAGTGGTCAACGATACGGTAGCGTCGAGCGCCTTTGGAAAATCTAGCAAGACGAAATCTATCAGTTCACGGGCATCAGTTTTTTTGCAAGGTGTCGTTTGTAATAAAGCAGGCTGTTTGCCACAACAGCGGATTTTCCTGAATGCGTCTCATGGTCACCTGTTGTAAGATACGTTTTGTAAATATACTGTCGTAAGGGTTTATTTAATATAGTTAATGAACATTGCTAATAGCTTCAGAAGGTAGCCGTAAGAATTAACTGACCTGTCACAACATGAACTCAAATACTAACGGTTGACAAACAATTTGCCTTTGTACAAGTCTGCAGGCTTTTGTGGCCGTTATCATTAGTGACAGAATCTTCTGAGGCGCCAGGCCGCGTCATATTGTCTTCAAACTGCTTCAGTACTCGACATTTCGGTAGCTCTGCTGGGGTCTTCTCCAGGATTCCATTGGTGTCTCTCGATGGGTGAACGTCGTCGAAAGACAGTGTCGCGTTCGCTAATAAAACGCGTTTATCCGAGAAGTAGACGTACTGTGTAAAAATTTACAGAATGGCGCTGAGTAAATATTGAAATCACATATTGAAAGAGGGGGAATCCAAAATATTATTGTTGCTGTGACGCCTCGGTGATTTCGTTATAGTTGTTAATATTCCTCGCACGCCGTGGCTGAGTGTTCACTACATTCATAGCAAGTAGTCAGAAGCCTTTAGTGGCCATATCTGTACGTTTTGAAACTGCATTCATTCTTCAAGATTTTAAGACTTCCTTCTAGAAATTTTACTTACGATCTCTAGCCTGAGAAAGTTCTATTCATGACAGAAAAGTGTCGGAAGGAAATGAAAACTCGGAGAATGAGTGCAATTTCCGTAGAGATGACGGCTACATGCTTCTGGCGTCATGGCTATCCGGTATCACAGAAGTAAAATTCCAGCCATGGTGAACGAGGAACATTTACAACTAGCAGGAAACAATCGAGACGGCACAAAAACAGAAGTAGTTTGGATTCCTCTGTCTTTCAGTACCTATTTATGTATTTAACCAAATCCAGCCTGTAGATACTCACCCATCATTTTATGTTCTCCGAAAAAGCGCGGGAAAATTTCCTTCTGTAAATAAACAGGAGTGTCAGCCAACCAGGGACACCACTGGAAATCTGATGAAAGTCGTACCAGAGGGATCGAAATGTCGAGCATTTCCGCATTTATATATCTATAGGCCTATTCCGCAAACCAACTTAGGGTGTGTGACGGAGGTTTCTTTGTTTACCATTGTCACTTCTGCGATTTCCGGTTCCAGTCGCGAAAAATTCCCGGGCAAGAACGATTGGTCGAACGAGGATTTTGTAAACTACCGCCTTTGTGAGTGACTACATTTTTTGTGGATTCTTCCAGTGAAGCTCAGCGTGGAATTTGCTTTACCTTCGGTTGGTTCGATGTGGGCGTTTCAATTTAAATTACTCCGTACGCATACTCCTAGACATACTCTAAGGAAAAAAAAAAAAAAGAAAATGACGCACAATGAAGGAATTATCCGAATGGGACGGAAGTCGGTAGATGTGATTTACATGTACAGACAAGTAATTAATTAGTGTTTCACAATAATTGGATGATTTATTCAAGAGAGAGAGAGAGAGAGAGAGAGAGAGAGAGAGAGCTACACAAATTGAGCAAGTCAGTAATGCGTTGTTCCACCTTGGCCCTTAAGGAAGCAGTTATTGGCTTGGCATTGTTTGACAGAGTTGTTGGCTGTACTTCTGAGGAATACTGTGTCAAATTCTGTTCAAATGACGCCTTCGTTCGTCAAAACCCTGAGCTGCTTGGAGAGCCCTGCCCATAATGCTCCAAACTTCTCAATTGGGGAGAGATCCAGCGACCTTGGTGACCAATGTAGGGCTTGACTAGCACGAAGAAAAGCAGTAGACACTGTCGCCGTATGCGGGCTGCCATTACCTTGCTGAAATGTAAGGCCAGGGTGGCTTGCCATGAAGGGCAACAAAACGGGACGTAGAATATCGTCAGGTACCGCTGCGCTATAAGGGTGCCGCAAATAACAACCAAAGCGGCCCTGCTATGAAATGAAATGGCACCCTCAGGTTGTCGGTACGTATGGTGGGCAACAGTCGGCTTGGTGTCCCACCACTGTCCGAGGCGTCTCCAGACACGGCTTTGCCCTGAAATCTCATTGATTGGAGTAAAATCTTCTTCAGTGCTAAGTCCCGCTTCGATCTGAGCCCCGATGACCAGCGAAGCTGTGGCTGGAGACACTGCAGACGGTGTGGTGGGATAGTAGTCTAGACTGTCGCCCCTATACGGCCCAACAACCAGAAGTGAGAGTGTCGGGCGCCATTTCATTTGATAGCAGGACTTCTTCGTACGTCAACCGTAGAACCCTTACAGCACAGTGGTACTCGACGATATTCTACGCGTCGTTTGGTTGCCGTTCATGGCAAGCCGTCCAGACCTTACATTTCAGCAACATAATGACCACGCGCACACGGCGAGAACTTCTACAGCTTGTCTTCGCGCTTGGCAATCCCTACCATGGCCAACAAGGGCACGGATATCTTTCCAAGTGAGAATGTTTGGAGCAGGCCTTCCAACCATTTTGGGATTTTGACGATATAGCGCTCCAGTTTGACAGAATTTGGCATGATATCCCTCAGGAGGACATCGAACAATCTTGTTAATCACTGCCAAGGCGAATAACTGCTTGCATAAGGGCCAGAGGTTGAGCAACGCGTTATTGACTTGCTTAATTTGTAAAACTCTTTCTCTTGAATAAATCATACAATTTGTCTGGCTTTATTGTGGTTTGTCTGTCTGTAGAGGTACACTAGATATACCAATATCCGTCCCATTCGGGCAATTCTTTCGTGGTGCGTTGTTCTTTTCTGTTGTTTTCCTTAAAGTGTATTTTATGTGTGTGACTGCTCCCAGTGATTGTTCTGCAATCGCATATTCATACGGTAGTATTTGTGCACAGTACGTTGCATTTGCTTATGTTGAAGATCAGTTCAACTGAAGAAGTTTGTAGGAGAATATGTCGCCGCCTAACGAGCCAGAAGATTTTAGTATCAGTTAACTGTTCTGGGATAGAAGGAGTTGGCCGAGAAAAATCTGGGGTCGACGTCAGCAGTTATGAAACGCGCACTTGCGAGTTTCCGACGGGAGTGAAATGCAGGGCCACGGCGCTCTGTTATGGAAGTTGACACGTGGGTGCTGGTGTAGGCGTGAGCGAGGAATGGTAACGGCTGCGAAACCGGTCGCCTGGAGGAAGCGAGCGGTGCGTTGCGCGAGCTGAGGCGCGGCTGGAGGGGCCCGCGTGATTACTTGCCGGTCTCTCTCTGTCGGCCCGCGGGGGCGCGGGTTCCGCCATTGTGCTGCCGCGGCCACGGCGGGCTATTACCGACGGCTCCCCCGTCTGCAGCTCTTCTGCCCGGGATCACCGCTCCCCCACTTCCGCCGCGCTCGCCGATGGGCACCTCTCCAAATGGTCAGAAAATTGTTTTCGCGTTACGGGGGAGCGAAAGGGCTGTAGCGGCAAAGAACTTGCGTTCGAGTGCATTCTGATGCCTCTGTCTGCGGCGACGTTTCTGCAGTCCTATTGCCGGAGAGAGCACAAATCGAGTTCACTGAGCCTGCCAATAGGAAGAACTATTACCTTTCTGAGTAAAGCGAGATAAAGTTCACTCGAGGGCGAGTGGAAGAATAGTGATCCCGTCTGAAGAATGCGGGCGCCATGACCAATAGTTCATCTTATCCGAAATTTGATCTTTCACAGTAAATCATCCTTCCAAACATTTTCTTTGCGAAGGGGTATGTCGACATTACAGCTGCACCTCCACCCGGTTCTTTCCGCTTACTACATCGTTCTGAATGCAAGGAATAAATTTTTTCTTTAAACTTGCAGCAACATTAAAACTTTTTGCCAGACCTACGTCTACATTTACGTGATTACTCTGTTGGTTGGTTGATTCGGGGGAGGGGATAAAACTGCGAGGTCATCGGTCCCATCGGATTAGAGAGGGAAGTCCACCGTGTCCTTTCAGAGGAACCATACCGGCATTTGCCTGAAACGATTTAGGGAAATCACGGAAAACCTAAATCAGGTTGGCCGGATGCGAGTGATTATTCTGTAATTCACAATTAAATGCGTGGAATAAGGTTCATCGAAGGACCAATTTTATTTCTCTACCGTTCCATGCCTCAACAGCGCACGCGAAAAATGAACACTTCACTCTTTCCGTGCGAGCTCTGATTTCTCTTGTTTTATTATGGTGATCGTATCTCCCCATGTTGGTGGGTGCCAACAAAATGTTCTTGCACTCTGAGGAGATAGTTGGTGATTGAAATTTCATGAGACGATTCTGCCGCAAGATAAAACGCGTTTGTTTTAATGCAAGATATTTTATTACGTGAACAGCTGCGTCTGAGGAACATAGTATAGGGTAAAAATCCGCTCCAATTGCCAGTAATTTTCTTAATTTATTCGACGCCCGGTTTCGAAACTTAATGCTTTATCTTCAGTTGCCACCAACTGCCTACAAGAGGATATGCCACTAACGTAAAAGTACTATGAGGCTAACATACTACAATGAAAGCCACAGTCGCGGAAAGTCATGTAATCCCATAATTATGGGAACGTAAATGTGTGGCGCTCGGGACAGTCAATCATGGAGGTCACACTCACATCAAACAACCGCATGGGACTGGAAGAAAAACGCTAACTTTAAGGAGAGTTCCGGACAGAAGTAAAATCAATAATAGTGTACATAAATAAGTAACTAATCTCACATAGAGGATCAGCAACCACATGACCCGTCTGGACAGCACGACACGAAAGTGACTAGTGCAGACGGCCCGGAAGTCATGTGATCGCAGTGGGATCCGCAGGGATCCCATCCACTTCACGCAGTCTACATTTCGTTACCCGGTATCCCTAGTTCTAGTTTATTGCACCTTTTACTCTCCGCCCATTTTTATTACGTTGGTTGCTGAGTGGAAAGTGCTGTCTTATAGGTGTACATTGTTATTCCTGTTGCGTTTATCATTTTAATCCTCTCTTAGCTTTTTATACTATGAAGGTTTTGCTGTGCAAGACAAGTCTATACGTGGGTACCGATCCTAACAGTTAGCACCATTCTGCTCCACACCTCACCTCTCGTTGTCGTACTGCTCAATTTTTACTCCTATTTTTATATATCATCCGTACCCACTGTTTTATGTTTTATTGTTGTATCTCTTTAATCTGATGATGTACTTTGTAACGTTGGCTATTAGCATTTTTTACGGTTCCCACATTTGCGTGTTGTTAATTATTCTTATATTTGTAGTTCTATTTTGTGTCGATCTTGTGAACCAAACGTATGTAAGCGAACGGAGCAGTCAACAGCCGTTTCCCCCTCTGTTGTGGCTATTTACTTCGGTTCCCCACGTCATTGGCTCCTTCGTCAGTTGCTTACGCCGTTGCGGTCAGCGGATTTCTGGCCCATCTGCACTAGTCGCTTCCGTGTCGTGCTGTCCAGGCGGGCGCTGTGCTGGGTGGTCCTATACGTGAGTTCAGTTGCTAAAATTTACATTGTCCCTGAGTTCATTTCTGTACGGAACCATCCATAAAGTTAGCGTTTGAGTTCCAGTCCCATGCGTTTGTTTAAAGGCAGTGTTATCTCCCATTACTGACTGTCCCGACCGCCACACATTTATGTTCCCATAATCATGTGAGTGCACTACTTTCCACAACTTTAGCTTTTGCCAACGGCCTTCCCGCAGTGGTAACACCGGTTCCCGTCAGATCACCGAAGTTATGCGCTGTCGGGCTAGGCTAGCACATGGATGGGTGACCATCCGGTCTGCCGAGCGCTGTTGGCAAGCGGTGTGCACTCAGTCCTTGAGAGGCAAACTGAGGAGCTACTTGGTTGAGAAGTAGCGGCTTCGGTCTCGGAAACTGACTTACCACACGCCCCTCCATATACACATCCGGTGACGCCTGTGGGCTGAGTATGATCGGTGGCAGGTCGGTACCGCCGGAGTTTAGTTTTACTTTTTTTATAGCTTTCGTTTTAATACGTTAATCCGATAGTACTTGTACGTTAGTAGCCTCTTGTTTGCAGCTGGTGATACCTGAAGATGAAGCTTTAAGTTTCGCCACTAGTCAGGCAATAGCTTAAGAAAATTACTGGAAACTGAAGCGGATAATTATCCTATAAATTTGCTTTAATGATTGTCACCCCAATTCGTGTATCATATGCATGGCACTCGCTCCTCTATCTCGCGATTATACAAATCGAGCTACCCTTTTCCTCGATGTCCTCCGTCAATCCTATCTGATGCGGATCGCACACCGAATAGCAATACTCCAAAAGATGGCGGACAGGCGTAGTGTAGGCAGTCTCTTTAGTAGACATTGCATTTTCTAAGTGTTCTGTGAATAAATCGCAGTCTTTGGTTTGCTTTCCCCCTCAGCATTATTTATGTGTTCATACCAATTTAAGTTATTCGTAACTGTAATCCCTATGTATTTAGTTGATTTATAGCGTTTAGATATGTGTGATTTGTCGTGTAACTGAAATGTAGTGTCATTCTTGTAGTACTCATGTGGATGACTTCACACTTTTCATTACTTAGAGTCGATTACCACTTTCTCGTCATACAGATGTCTTGCCTTAAACATTTTGCAATTTGTTTCGATGACTTTACAAGACGGTAAATGTCAACGTTATCTGCAGATAATGTAAGAAGGCTGCTCAGATTGTCTCCTAAATTGTTTAAATAGACCAGGAACAACGCAGGACTTAAAACACTTCTTCGGGGGACTCCAGTCATTACTTCTGTTTTACTTGACGACTTCCCGTCAGTTACTACGAACTTCGACCATTCTGACAGGAAATTACGCATCCAGACACAACTGAGATGATACGCCTTAGGTAAGCACTGTGATTAGAAGTAGCTTGTGAGGAACAGTGTCGAAAGCATTCTGGAAATCTAAAAATATGGAATCAGTTTGACATCCCCAGTCGATAGTACTCATTACTTCGTGAAAGGAAAGAGCTAGTTGCGTTTCACAAGAACGATATTTTCTGAAACCGTGTTTATTTGTTTTTTTTTTGTTTTTGTTTTTGTTTTTGTTTTTCTTTTTCCTCTGAGCACTATAGGACTTAACATCTGAGGTCATCAGTCCCCTAGAACTTAGAACTACTTAAACCTAACTAACCTAAGGACATCACACACATCCATGCCTGAGGCAGGATTCGAACCTGCGACCGTATCAGTCTCGCGGTTTCGGACTGAAGCGCCTAGAACCGCTCGTCCACCGCGGCCGGCAGGGTTGTTTGTTAATAAATCGTTTTCATAGAGGTAATTCATAGTGTTCCAACAAAGTATGTGTTCCAAAACGCTACTGCAAATCGGCGTTAGTGATATGGGTCTGTAATTTATCGGATTACTCCTATTTACCTTCTTGGCTATTGGTGTGACTTGAGCAACTTTCCAGTCTCTGGGTACGGATGTTTCTACGAGCGAGCAGTTGTATATGATTGCTGAATATGCAGCTATTTTATCAGCAAACTCTGAAATTCAGCTGACGGGTATACAGTCTGGACCGGACCTGTTTTGGAACCGGGAACTTCGCAATTCGCGAGCGGTGCTGATACAGACTAAACTACGTTGGCAGGGGTCAAGGCTTACTATCACAGCTTCACTTTCACCATTACCTTTCTCCTACCTTCCAGACTTCACAGGCATTCTCCCGCATGCCTTGCAGGACTAGCACTTGTGAAAGAAAATATTGCAGAGACATGGCTTAGCTACACTCTAGGGGATTGTTTCCCGGATGAATTTTTCACTCTACAGCGGAGTGTGAGCTGTTTGGGAACTACCTGACAGATTAAGACTGTGTGCCGGACGGGCACACGAACCCGTCCCGCCACTAGTGCCTGTATAATAGAGTCGGTTGAGCACTTGCTCGCGAGAGACAAAGGTCCCAAATTCGAGTCTCGGTTCGGCATACATTTTAATTTTCAAAACAGCGCACGTTCCGATTATTCTTGTTTAATATACAGTTTTTCTTGCACTGAGCGACGTAGGAATCAACATAAAATCTTTTTTACAATGCCCGGTTGGTTAGCACATGCAGCAAAAAAAAGTTAATAAATATGTAAAAGCGCACTTGCTACGTCCAGTAACACAGTGTAACAATGAGGCCAGTTTAATCATAACGAAGCTTATTACAGAAAATTAAACAGATTGTGCGGCAGTATTAAATAACATATTTTAGTGCTGGGAGATTAAGCAGGTTCTCCGAATTATTTCTGGTTAATTAATTACAGCAGAGGAATGACTAATTCGTCCAGTGCCGCTGAAACGTAGAGACGAGTTTGCACTGGACTTGGAAATACGAAATTATGATACAGTTCAACCAACGAGAGAATTTAGGTGGCAACGTTCAGTTCTATTAGCACTCGCAAGCCAGTGTCATTGGGTGAATTGCAGACGTGTACACAGTTTCTTGCGCAGTAATACAGACCCAGACTACAGTCGCACGTAACTCGTAGCACTGATAAATTGCTGAGGATCCATTCAACATCATGTACACATGTATTATTTTACTTTCTTACAATATTTGAGAGTATCATCTAATAAAACTTATTTTCACCGGAAAAAAATAGTTAACCCCATGAGGTGATTGTGCGGTAACGCGTCAAGACTGTCAGATAGTGCAGATGAGAGCTGTCTCGATTCGACTCTAGGTCTTTCAGTATCTGTTCTGCTAGCCAGCTTCAGCGTGGTTACTGGGCAGTTACTCGCACTCACCCAGGCACTGGTGGCCTGGATAAATGTTTCATCGTGTTACGCTTTATAAGGGATGTCAAATGGCTTGCATTGTACGCATAACAAATGGGTGTACGCTGAAACTAACCAAGAGAGCAGTGTGTTTTTAGTCATGATGTTCGCTAAGGAAGAATAATAATCGCTCGAATTGCCAGCGAGCAGAACTATGAGTTATCCGTCTTTCTAGGCACTGACTTGCACAGGCTGTCTCGATACTGATTATAAATTATTGCAAATGACGTTAAAAATGAAATGCGTCTTATAATACACTTACCTTAGTTAAGACGGAAGTTTGGATAGAAACTCGCTACACTTTCCGTACGACCACGGCGGTGCAGTAAACACTGCGCGAAAGGAAACGCATATCCGCCAGTTAGCGCATTACGTCGCAGAAGGACACTTCTTGTACATATTTGTATGTTGGAGGCTGTGTAATTTCATGAGTGAGTGTTGTCGTTATCACTTAGTTAGTGATTGCAAGTGGAAGTGTTTTGACTGTATGTAAGCGGTGCCAGTGTGCTGTTATTCGCTCTAATTCTCACAGTCGTAACACTAGAAGGACCGAAATAGTGTTTCATGCTTTCCCTCGCAATGCACGTCTGCAAAAGATTTGGCTGCCGAAATGCTGCAGAGAGACGCTGTGAACGTTGCAAATGTTAGAATATGCTCACGTCTTGTCGGAGAAACTGATTAAGTTAGAGGCTTGCATTCGGAACTGCTAAATTTATCATCGACATAAGTGCTTAAGAGCGATGCATTTCTACCGCTTATTTTGCCTTGTAATAGTAGCGCCAGTGGTAACACACAACATGCAATAGATGGAGCGAAAGAATGTTGCAACAAACGTGAGGTCCATAGGAGAAGCATAGGACCTGTAGAAAAGCACGGAAGAACGGTTTTGATAAGTGTCTTATACATTTAAATATTTGAATTTCACACATTTATTCCGACCGGTTTCGTTGGATGAAAGTTGAAAACCGAAATACAGCAAAGTTAAGATGCAATTTCTAAAACAGATTCGGATAAAGGCAGTTTACAGAACTCCGTAGCGGCATTACAGAGGAGAAATACTCGTCTGAGAAACATGTCCACGGAATTTCGACCATATAATAAAGATCTTTTAAACCAGATGTCATCAAGAAAGCTTAGTCTGCACAATAAAAAAAGTAGTAAAAATGCACTTGCGTCTCGTGAAATTAATCGAATACTGCGCAAAATATTGTCACCGAAGCAAATGAGAAGTTTCTTACAGGAGTCAGAACGGATTTGTTCGGTCAAAGAGGACATCAGCAAGTCATTTACTTCGCGCTGCGTTTCGCAGAAAAGTTACAGCTCTCTCTCAGGGACCAGTGTCAACCTTGCGTTCTAGGGTAAACCTCACTTCCAGTTGCCACACAGCTATTTTGAAGGATATTTTAGTTGGATTAGCTAATTCAAATGCTTTCTGCAAATGATGCGTTTGTATAATTTCTTGAGTGAAAACGACAGTATCTACCTACACACTATACAAATGGTTCAAATGGCTCTGAGCACTATGGGACTTAACATCTGAGGTCATCAGTCCCCTAGAACGTAGAACTACTCAAACCTATCTAACCTAAGAACATCACACACATCCATGCCTGAGGCAGGATTCGAACCTGCGACCGTAGCAGTCGCGCGGTTCCGGACTGAGCGCCTGAACCGCTAGACCACCGCGGCCGGCAGTCCCATAGTGCTCAGAGCCATTTGAACCATTTTTTTTCGAGAAGACAAACAGATGATACAGACTAAACATAAAATTAATTGAAGATGCGTAAAACATGAATGTAAAAATAGTACGGTTTTTAGGCGAGCTAAGTTAACAGTCAGAAGCAAACAATTTCGGCTGATAATCTTGTACAAGTTCATAATAATCATAAAACGGATAACGACGAATGTGTTATTCAAACGAACAAAAATACACACAATTTCATGCCAATGATATATTATTCCTGTACAACCATTTGCGCTGGCCAGGGTGGCCGAGCGGTTCTAGGCGCTACAGTCTGGAACCGCGCGACCGCTACGGTCGCAGGTTCGAATCCTGCCTCGGGCATGGATGTGTGTGATGTCCTTAGGTTGGTTAGGTTTAAGTAGTTCTAAGTTCTAGGGGACTGATGACCTCAGAAGTTAAGTCCCATAGTCTCAGAGCCATTGGAACCATTTTGAACAATCATTTGCATGTAAACCTAAATAGTGTTATTATTTTCAATTTAAAACTGATAGCTGTTTGTTTTCCCGAAAAAAACTTTGCACTCGGGTGCGGGCTCCTTGGCAGTGCGAGGCCCGTAGCATGTGGTATGTTATTTACGTTATTGTTGTACGTATAAGACTCCTCAGTATAAAATGCTATTAACGATCACTTCTTTGCAGGACGACTAAACTGTGCCCAGCTGCACCGATGACACGTTTCGAGAATAAGTAGTGTGGATTCATGAAAAATGTTTATCGCTGGTCAGGCCTAACATTCTTTTCTGCCCTTAGCCTACCTGTCACTAGTAGAAATGTTTTGCGTATACGAAAAATATAAAGCACTGCCATAGTTCGGATTACAGTCTAAACTGGAATACCTCTTCGTAACTGGTTGAGTAAACCTGGTTCTCAGGTCGGAGGAAGACAATGGTATGTCATTTGCTATTGAGAGATGTCTAATAGAAGCACTGTGCCGTTGAAACTAATCTCTGCTGAACGTTTCGAGATGGCACATCGAATCATGCATCTCCTTCGGCTTTATCCGTAAGATAATACCCACAGCATTGCAGTGCATAAGTATTCACAACAGTCATCCCCGCGAAACAAGTACCCCATCAGTACGCCATCCACAAATCAAAGGAAGACAACGGGAAACCAAGTCCACTGCAAATTACTGTTCATATATTTGAAATGCGAAGTTCGTATCTGAAATTCTAAATGAGTTGAATGCTACACGTTATTGCAGAAATAAAAGTTTGGGACCTAAAATGAGCCGGCCGGGGTGGCCGAGCGGTTCTAGGCGCTACAGTCTGGAACCGCGCGACCGCTGCGGTCGCAGGTTCAAATCCTGCCTCGGGCATGGACGTGTGTGATGTCCTTAGGTTAGTTAGTATTAAGTAGTTCTAAGTTCTAGGGGACTAATGACATCAGAAGTTAAGTCCCATAGTGCTCAGAGCCATTTGAACCATTTTGAACCTAAAATGATCTGTGCACTAGATCGTAATCGGTTGTCAACGCAAGGAAAATGTAGTGGGTGAACCAGGCGCTGTTGTTTTAATTTTACTAAGGTTGATCGCGGTTTCTGTAAGGCTTCGAGTTTTCAAATATGAAAGAAAATAATTACCTATTTGACAAACAGAAGGTGTTTCGCGTACGCCGTTACGCGGGAATGAATTTCCTCCCTCTCCCCAAATAGAGTGGTACGTAATCACACACCTATTTGCGGACCTTTTTTTCCTTGCGTTATCGGATGCTTTCGCTGTATACAGGGTGTCTCACCTAAGAGTCGTAAGGCGCAGTTTTCTCTTGTATTTCTGCAGATATTTTCAGCTTCTTTTTTACACTGTGTATCTGTTAGCCGAAACAAATACTGCTCGTCACGCCATTCATGCGACGCCCAATGTTGTTGGAATTCGTCGGTTTGTTTCCTGTTACGAGCAAAATTATTTTTAAATCGGAATTTTACGTGCCCATTATATAGAGCGGCACCAAATTAGTCTAGTGCAATGTGCGTTTTGTCGATACGAGTTAAGACGCACAGTAAAACCAGTACACGGGCAGCGACTGAAGAGCGCGCTACTGCATGGCGGTTCTCGGTAGCAGTCAGCGCACCCGGGCGTTGCTTTCAGTACTGGTTATTCGTGTTTCTCTGTCGCTGTTATTACTTATCGATAAGACGAATATCGCATGAGACTAATTTGGGATCGCTCTACGGAATCGGCACGTAAAATCTAGCTTGTTTATAACGGAAAACAGACTGACGTCTTCCATCGACACTGGTCGTTAAGTGAAAGACCCGATGACCAGTATTTGTTGAGAATAACTCCAGCTACACATTGCAAAAAGAAATTGCAAATATCTTCTGAAACACAAGAAAAACTGCACTCTTAATAGAGACACTGTGTAAGTCTAAGTTGTTGCTGTAAGGCAGTCCCGGATCTAGTGGGGGAGGAGGGGGGGGGGGGGATATCTGCCCCGGTCGGCAATTTCAGGGAGCGCCAAATTCATATTCTTGAAGAAAGAAACCTCGTTTCACAGAGCGCTAGAATCCAGCGCACATTGGTCTATCGATTATTTATATGATTTTGAAACGCATCCTAAATGGTTTTTAAATAGTTTTGAAGACATTCTAAGTTGATTTCTGAACGAATAATAAGTTGATTTTTGAATGCGTGCATAGTGTAGGTGATGTCGAAGGCAGGGGAATCCCCTGTCGCATCTAGAAATAAAAAAAACTTTCCCGCAGACAAAATGGGGCGGGGCTAGTTAATAGCTGATAGGCAATGAAGAGTGCAAATTTTCAGAAGAGAATAATCCCATCCAGGCTCAGTTACGAGAATTTTTTAAGGGGGGATTGGATATCAAACCGGCCGACTGGGACTGTCCTGAATATAGGTTTGATGGTTTCCATTATAAAATATAGACATTTGAATTCCACTGAGCTAAATACTGTGACGTGTGATAGAAGAATGTTGTGTGAAGAAGCGTGGCACTGCGCTTTGGCACACTTAAGACCAAATAACATTCTTACATTTTCTCCGACGTATATTTGTATATCAAACTTTTCAGGAAGATGTGCGCTACAAAATAAACATGTGCTTGAAAAAAAAATTTTTTTTTAAGTTTTGACGTCTTATCTCAAACGTTCGGGGATGGGGGCGCCACTACCAAGTTTTTGCCCCGGTTCGGAAGTATCGTAGATCCGGGGCTGCTGTGAGGTTTAAGATGTTTAGCGCCTTTGCCGGTAACAATCAGACTTTATTCTAAAGCCTCAGTTGTGCGACTGGATTCGAGATTTCCTGTCAGAAAGGTCACAGTTCGTAGTAATAGACGGAAAGTCATCGAGTAAAACAGAAGTAATATCTGGCGTCCCCCAAGGAAGTGTTATAGGCCCTCCATTGTTCCTGATCTATATTAACGACATAGGAGACAATCTGAGTAGCCATCTTAGATTTTTTGCAGATGATGCTGTCATTTACCGTCTTGTAAAGTCATCAGATGATCAAAGCTACTTGCAGAATGATTTAGATAAGATATCTGTATGGTGCAAGTGGCAATTGACCCTGAATAAAGAAAAGTGCGAAGTTATTCACAGGAGTACTAAAAGAAATCAGCTAAATTTCGATTACGCGATAAGTCACACAAATCTGAGGACTGTAAATTCAACTAAATACTTAGGGATTACAATTACAAATAGCCTAAATTGGAACGATCACATAGATAATATTGTGGGTAGAGCAAACCAAAGACCGCGATTCACTGGCAGAACACTTAGAAGGTGCAACAGGTCTACCAAAGAGACCGCTTACACTACGCTTGTCCGCCCTATTCTGGAGTACTGCCGTGCAGAGTGGGATCCACATCAGGTGGGACTGACGGATGACATCGAAAAAGTAGAAAGAAGGGCAGCTCGTTTTGTATTATCGTGAAATAGGGGAGATAGTGTCACAGACATGATACGTGAACTGGAGTGGCCATCATTAAAACAAAGGCGTTTTTCGTTGCGACGGGATTTTCTCATGACATTTCGATCACCAGTTTTCTCCTCCGATTGCGAAAACATTCTGTTGGCACGCACCTACGTAGGGAGAAATGATCATCACGATAAAATGTAAGAGAAATCAGGGGTCGTTTGTTCCCGCGCGCCGTTCGAGAGTGGAGCGGTAGAGAGACAGCATGAAGGTGGTTCATTGAACCCTCTGCTAGGCACTTTATTGTGAATAGCAGAGTAATCACATAGATGTAGACTCATTTTAGGGCCCTCTGTCGTGTGTGTGATTTTGACACCAAAGGTTTGGGACACCAGTAGGCGAGAGCCAGTGACTTTGGAAGATGTGGTACGGACTAAGTGCAGAGGGTACGGTGAGTCAGCGACAGCGAGTACGCGCAGCTCGGCTTGCGTCGCAGCTGCAGCTGCACTCGCGTCGCGCCGCTCCGCACGGAGCGCTCTGCGCGCCCGCGCCCCTGAGAGCCCGCCGATCCGCTCTCGAGGCGGCGCCAAGCTGGGGCGACTGCACACAGCGCTGTCGTTAGCGCGCCACTCCACCGCCCCCCGCCTGGCCCCAGCTGCGCGCACCGGCGGGGCCACCAGCTGGCGTTCGCTTTGTCATTAATAACGCCCATTTGACTGCAACAGTCATCGAAACAAAGAATGGCTCCACTCTTCCTGCCTGCCTCCTGCCTGGTAATGGCGTCCGAGGCTCACTGACGCCACGAAACCGCTATTACGCAGCGCTTTAGTACTCCTGGCAGCCACACCGATGGAAGGAAGCGATGTCCACCAGGATAAGTATATGACATTGTCGCCGCGCAGGGTAGCCGCGCGGTCTACGGTGCCTTGCCACGCTCTGGACCCCTTGCCACGGTTCGTACGGCTCCCCCCTTCGGAGGTTCGAGACCTCCCTCGAGCATGGTGGTGAGTGTTGTTCTTAGAGTAAGTTAGTTTAAGTTAGATTAAGTAGTGTGTAAGCCTAGTGACAGATGACCTCAGCAGTTTTGTCCCATGGGAACTTACTATCATAACCACGATAAGACATTGTCCATTGACACACCGCTTCCTCACGCAGCGACATGATCCACTAATATGTGAAGCCAGTGGAATACCACATTTTCTACAACATTCAGGGTATATCAGAAAGAACCACCCGATATAAAAAACATAATTACACTACTGGCCATTAAAATTGCTACACCACGAATATCACGTGTTACAGACGCGAAATTTAACCGACAGGAAGAAGATGCTGTGATATGCAAATGATTAGCTCTTCAGAGCATTCACATAAGGTTGGCGCCGGTGGCGACACCTACAACGTGCTGACATGAGGGAAGTTTCCAACCGATTTCTCATACACAAACAGCAGTTGACCGGCGTTGCCTGGTGAAACGTTATTGTCATGCCTCGTGTAAGGAGGAGAAATGCGTACCATCACGTTTCCGACTTTGATAAAGGTCGGATTGTAGCCTATCGCGATTGCGGTTTATCGTATCGCGACATTGCTGCTCGCGTTGGTCGAGATGCAATGACTGTTAGCAGAACATGGAATCGGTGGGTTCAGGAGGATAATACGGAACGCCGTGCTGGATCCCAACGGCCTCGTATCACTAGCAGTCGAGACGACAGGCATCTTATCCGCATGGCTGTAACGGATCGTGCAGCCACGTCTCGATCCCTGAGTCAACAGATGGGGACGTTTGCAAGACATCAACCATCTGCACGAACAGTTCGACGACGTTTGCAGCATCATGGACTATCAGCTCGGAGACCATGGTTGCGGTTACCCTTGATGCTGCATCACAGACAGGAGCGCCTGCGATGGTGTACTCAACGACGAACCTGGGTGCACGAATGGCAAAACGTCATTTTTTTCGGATGAATCCAGGTTCTGTTTACAGCATCATGATGGTCGCATCCGTTTGGCGACATCGCGGTGAACGCACACTGGAAGCGTGTATTCGTCATCGCCATACTGGCGTATCACTCGGCGTGGTGCTATGGGGCGCGATTGGTTAACGTCTGTGTCACCTCTTGTTCGCATTGACGGCACTTTGAACAGTGGATGTTACATTTCAGATGTGTTACGACCCGTGGCTCTACCCTTCATTCGATCCCTGCGAAACCCTACATTTCAGCAGAATAATGCACGACCGCATATTGCAGGTCCTGTACGGGCCTTTCTGGATACAGAAAATGTTCGACTGCTGCCCTGGCCAGCACATTCTCCAGATCTCTCACCAATTGAGAACGTCTGATCAGTGGTGGCCGAGCAACTGGCTCGTCACAATACGTCAGTCACTATTCTTGATGAATTGTGATATCGTGTTGAAGCTGCATGGACAGCTGTACCTGTACACGCCATCCAAGCTCTGTTTGACTCAATGCCCAGGAGTATCAAGTCCGTTATTACGGCCAGAGATGGTTGTCCTGGGTACTGATTTCTCAGGATCTATGCATCCAAACTGCGTGAAAATGTAATCACATGTCAGTTCTAGTATAATATATTTGTCGAATGAATACCCGTTTATCATCTGCATTTCTTCTTGGTGTAGCAGTTTTAATGGCCAGTAGTGTATTATGTTATTTGAGATATTTGCGTGAACAACGTACTGTTGAAAAGAGCAAACTCTCGAACGGCTAGGTAGCAGCAGTGTGCGCCCACTTCAGTTTTAGTAAAAATTGTGTCAGGACAACAGAAAGCGTTTTGTGTTCTTAGTTTTGCGTAGTGCGGGACAGTAATAACTGTTCAGCGTGGCTTTCGTTCTAGGTATGGTGTGGATCCTCCTACAGCACAGAGCTGTAGACGACGATGGCATGAATAATTCCGAGAAACAGGTTGTTTGTGTAAAGGCAAATAGCCGGGCCGTCTCCGAGTGTCTGGCACAGACGTCGAACGCATCCGTCATAGTTTCACAGGGAGTCCGCAGAAATCCATTCGCCGTGCAGCTCGACAGCTCAACATGCCCCCGATGTCCATCTGGCGTGTGTTACGTCGACGTTTACACATGAAATCATACAAAATTCAACTACCGCAATTTCTCCGTGAAGGTGACAAACAACAACGTGTGGAATTCTGTAATTTCGTACCTAGCAAGATGGAGGATGACAGTTTTCTTCCATGCTTAGTGTTTACTGACGAGGCAACATCCATTTAAAAGGAAAGGTGAACCATCATAATTTGCGAATATGGGGTACGGAACAACGACATGAAGTTGTACAACATGAGAGGGACTCTCCAAAATTCAATTTGTTTTGTGCAGTTTCGCAGGAAAAGGTGTATGGTCCATTTTTCTTTGCCGAGAACGCTGTTACAGGAAGCACATATCTCGATATGCTTGAGAACTTTCCTTTCCCACAATTGGAGTCTGATTCGAACGGCTTCATTTACTAACAGGATGGGGCACCGCCACACTGGCATCTGGTAGTGCGAGAATTTTTAAATCCAAGGATTACTGAAGGATGAATTGGTGGCACTGGACCAGATGATTCAGCCTTACATTACAGGCCTCCAAGATCACTGGAACTGACTGTATGTGATTGTTTCTTGTGGGGATCTATAAAAATCTCTCTTTTTTATGTACCTCCATTAGCAACAACAATGAATGAACTGAGGCATTGCATAGCAGCAGCTCTGCGGATGTCTGTGATGTCCTTAGGTTAGTTAGGTTTAAGTAGTTCTGAGTTCTATGGGACTGATGACCTCAGAAGTTAAGTCCCATAGTGCTCAGAGCCATTTTCAGCAGCAGCTGTGGAAGCTGTAACTCAACGCATGCTCGCTGCAGTGTGGGAACAATTTGCATAACGCATTGAAATATGCCATGCATCTCAAGGGGATCATACTGAACACCTAGGAAAAGGTATGAAAAAGCTTTTTGAGTTTCCAGTTCATCAAAAAACAAAATTCATTGTATATGTCTATTAGTTTCAGAAATATAGACGTGCCAGATCGGATGATTCTTTTTGATACACCCTGTATATTAACTTCATGTGTTTCGTATGCTGACGCACCCTGACGAACCAAAACATTATGACCATCTGCGTAGTAACATGTTGGTCCAACTCTAGCACGAAATACTGTAGTGAATCTGCGTGGCTTGTGTTCCTCAAGTCTTTGGTACATTTTGGGAAGTACAAAGGAAAGTAATGAGACTGGCAACATTGCGAGCGATCTGGAAATGCTGTATTGTTCTACTTGTGTAGACTTACGTGTTTATCTCTTCCAGATGCTCAGTACGGCTCTGTACAGACAACACATGCTTTTTGAGAGCGCCATCAGTGGAGTTGTGTTTTTGTTGTGTGTCATGAAAAAGGAACAGGAAAATTTAAAACACCTTTACGCCATGAAGCTTTGTGTTAAACTTAGGGAACTCGCTAGTGTGACACTTCGAAAAGTTGACACAGGCCCCTATGGGGAACATTTCTTATGAAGAGCACAGACGTTTCGCTGGCACAAATCATTTTTGCAAGGCCGAGAACACGTTCAGGTAAACGTCGTTCAGGGAGAGCTTCAACTTCAAAAACTGACCGAAACGTCGAACGTATGCTTGCCCTTGTGAAATCAGGCCTACGTTAAACAATAAGGATGATGGGTGACTTGTTAAACTTAAACACTCAGCGTTCATGACATTTTGACCGCAGGTTTGCAGATGCGAAAAGTTTGTGCCAAAATGATGCCGAAAAACCTCACAACTGAGAAGAAGGACAATCGAAGAAACGTGTGCGTTGGTCTTCTTGTGAGGATTGCCGATGACAACGGATGTTTCATCCATCTGATAACTGCTGATGAATCCTGGAATTTTCAGTTCGATCGAGAGACAAAGCAGCAAAGTGAGGAATGGCACACTGAGACATCTACTCGACAGAAGAAAGTGCGAACGAGCAAATAAAAGATCAAATTATTGCTACTTCGCTTCTCTCACAGTAGGGGTATCGTGCATAAAGAATTTGTTGCTCTAGGACGAACTGACAACCAACTGTTTTACAAAGATACCATTGAAAGGCTCAAGAAAAGGGCGAATCGAGTGAGACCGGACATTGCAGACAATTGGATGCAGCATCATGACAACGCCCCATGTCTCACGGCCGTTTCCATCACGGAATTTTTGACTTCAGAAGGCGTTCTTGTTGTTCCTTAGCGTCCCTGTTGACCTGTTCTGAGTCCTTGTGACTTTTCCCTATTCCCGAAATTGAGAAATGTTTTAAAAGGACGTCATTTTTGGACTCTGCAGAACATTCAAAAGAATGTGACCGGTATCTTAAAGGGTTTACCAGTTGAAACATTCCAGCGGTCCTACCTAGACTAGGAATGACGACTCCGCCGGTGTATAGCTGCCGAAGGGAACTGCTTTGAAGAGGGCAATATTCTTGTTTGAGAAAAATAAAACCTTTGGTATGTGAATAATCAGTCTTATTACTTTTCTCTCACACCTCGTGTGTACCACCAGACAGTTCTCGTAAAGTGCGGGCCGGTAGTTTGTCGGCGCGGAGTTGGCTCCCCATTGCGCCCGAGATGCTAGTGCTGATTGGGCGTTTGAGGAGATTTAAACAGCGATGGTCGTCAGTCTGCTGTTCGCCCTCCAAAGCAGAAACTCTGTACCCTATCTGTCTTCGTATAGAGTAAATTCTGTGTGCAAGTGTGAGAAAGTGTTCTAAATGTTTTCGTGCCATGTGTCTTAGGTGGAACATGGAAACCATCCCGGTATTTACTTAAAGGGATGTGGGAAACCTCGTGAAAACTACATCCAGGATGGCCGCCTCACCGACCCATCGCGTTCCATTATTTGTGCCTCGAAAGTAAATAGTTTCATGTAAATGAAGTTACACATTTTACTTATTGCATGGAAATAAAAAAACTAAAATCTGTAGATTAGTGTGTTTTATCTCCTGTGCAGACTTTCTCATACAGTTTTAAGGAAACTATTCGCTGGAAAAAATTATTAACGTTGCTGTCGAGTCAAAACAGCCCACAACAGGGAATTGATGCCTTGTTCAAAGTTATAATTTGAGTAGTCTGTACAAGGGTTCGAGTATACGTTCGAATGGAGAACTTCTCGGGTCTTGGTTCCCATATTGCCCAACATTACCATTTCACCATTTTCCAAAAAGCTGCAGCAAAAATCGTGTACGGTATTTGTTTACGAATTTTATACATTTCGTACTGTGATGTTTCATATTTCGATTACTTGTATGCTGTATTTCTTTGGTACCTATGAGAAACCAGCTCATTGTTTCCCTAAACGGGTATGATGCACTACCTATAACCTACACTCTGGTTGGCCTGTGTAACAGATCAGCAGTTGTTAATGAGGTATAGCAATTCAGTCGGTGTCTTAACTCAGCTCTCTTTCTCTTTCGTTGTGCGATTTGTTAAATAACCTACTTTATCATACCGATGGGAAACACGAAACGAGCTATATAAAGCCGATAAATGGAAGGAAAATATTTTGACGAAAAAAATTGTGCAGCGCCATGGTTACTGAGCATCAAGAATGAGGAACTTAATCATAAAATTCATTTGGTGTGTGGAACGCCTTATTTTATAAAATTGCAGCCCAAAACTTACAAGAGTGGCCGAAACGTTGGTTCGCGATTTTGCATAACGTGTTCCGTAGTCTAAAGCATTTTTTTTCGGGATTATCGTCTTCCGCAAAAATACAATACAGAGTTTACAGTCACTGTAAGCAACACGAATGCAGTCGATGACAAAGAAGCTTTGTGAGGTCTCTCATTTCAGAGTACGTAGGACTATTTTGAACGAACACCCAAAATTACAGAAAAAGCCCCAGACAAAGCTCACTTAAACAGCCTTACGGAGGTGCAGTTCATCCACGAATGAGGTAGTTTCAAAAATCCTCGTGTGGATCTGTTATAAGGTACTGATCGTCAGTGTGGGAAACTTACGATAGGAAGCGAAAGGGCAGGCCCAAAGAAGAGCAGCATGTTTCCACGTAGACAGACCTCAATTGCACTCGCAGACACTACAGGAGTGGCGTTGCTTTTCACAGAGAGGGCCGCTGTTAAAATTCCGAAGGTGCACGTTCAAATAAGAGTAGAACGTATTTGGTCCTCCTATGTCCATCTAGCGAAACGCCCATGATGAAAATCGTCGATATTCGGACTCATATGAAGATTTACAGTCGCTCCTGCAGCGCCCCATTCGTGAATTGGACAGGAAACTGGGGGTGGGGGTGGGGTGTGGGGGGGGGGGGGGGGACAGTGGTACCAGGAGTACTCTCCGTCACACAGTCAGGTAGCTCGGCTTGTGCGGGGTGAGAATGTAGTATGGAGGAATGAGTGAAAGAGGACGTGGTAGTAGACTGAGGGATTTACAGACGGAGAAACATATCTGACTAAAGACAGAAGCACCAAACGAGATGTAGAGGAAACAAGGATGAAAGCTAGCCCGGGGGTTTTTGAAGCTTGTTACGTTAGGTCCATGTTTGCTAAGAAACGAAATAGATTCATCGGACCTTGAACAAACACATCTTTTTTACTATCACGCAAACATGTTTCGGTATTGTGAAACCATCTTCATCGGGTTAAAGCAAGTACGTTCAGGTACGGATATGGATTTTGTCCAGAATTCTTTTATAGCGTTTACTTTTGTTGGTACACAGGTTGTTGTTTATGTTTGCCTTAGTTGATTCTACAGACTGCCATCTGCAACAGACAATATTTTTGGTATAATGAAAATTAAATCGGAAAATAATGTGACTTGAATGTGGTTACTTGATTTAATATTATTCTGTTCGTTCTTATTTTTTTGATGCTTCATAAGAAAATGATACTAACGAAATGTGGTAATCTGAATGACTTACACACAGTATTGGTTGCAGATTATTAGTTCGTTAGCACAACCACAAGTTAGACCAAGTATTTGTTTTGCAAAATTCAGCGCCATATCTGTCATTTCCAACAACAAGTAAAAAGTAAGTAACAGATCTTGAAGTCACGGAAGGGGAGACACAATCCTCACTCTAAACCGTACGCAAGTGCACGAAGAAAGTAGATAATAAGCGTGAGTGTATTACTGTTGGTACTGCTGAGATAGCGATGTACGAGTCTTGTATTTCTTTGTGTGCACCAGCAATGTAATATTATTGTAAGCAACTGGGCCCTCGTTAAGGAATGCAGAGTACCGAGTGTAGATCGTCGTCTAACAAACGAAGATTTTCCTTTAATCGCCAGTGTATGAAAACTGTAATGAAAGTGTACTTCTTGAAAACCTTACCACAGTCCTTGTGGAAGTAGCCTTCGGAAAAAATAAAACATTGTAAGCTCAGAGGACTAAATATTAATCCAAAGAGCACGTTGTTCGATTTAGGCCGCTGTAGGTGAAGTAGAACTCGAACCTGGATGTCATGTGAACACTCTCGCCCCCTCCCCTCTCCTCCTCGCCCTTCCCCCCCCCCCCCCAGCCCCTTCCCCCCTCACTACCTGTGCTGACGTAAGTTACTGCAATGAAGTGGTATGTACATGCCAGTCGGGTTGTGTGGAATCATGCTGTAAGATTAGTGGATTTGGACACCTGACAGATTGGCAGAAAGGAGCTACCATGTTTGGACGTGTCCGTTACCACACGGTGAACGAAGCTACCCGATTCGTCGTTGTATCAATCCGGACTGTCCAGCGTTTCTACAAGAAATGGTGTACTACTCGCAGCCATGTATTCCTGTGTGAGAACGATGGTAGTAAAAAGATCCTAACCGACAGGCACCGGAGAAGAGTGTCACGCTTTGTCAGTCATAGACGATTTAAAAACCGACAGATATTGCTGCTGTTTGAGAGCGCAGGTCCACCTCACACGGTTTCCGGGCGGTCATTGTGAAAGGAACTGTATGCAGACGCACATACAGCTAGACGTCTTCTGTGACCGAAACAACACAGGAGTTCGACAGTAGTTTACTAGAGGCATGTTGTGTGGTCTGGCGAGTCACAGTTCTGATTATTCCCAAAGGTGCAAGGCTTAGAGTGCTTCGACGGTCCAAAGAGGTGTTTAACAGGCAGTGTGGAAGGATGTAGTTCCGGCCGGAAGTGGTTCTGTGGTGTTTTGGGATGATTTCCGTACCTCGACTTGGGCTTGCTCATTCAGGTCACCGTAAACATGAATCAGGATGTTTATTTTAACATTCTCGGTGGCTTGTCCTTGCCCTTTCTTGTACAACGTAAAGTGAATATGCTCTGAACACTAAGGTCTTCCAAGATGACAACGGTCATGTTCTCAGGACTGTACAGATACTTTCTTGGTTTGACGGGCGCCCAAGCACCATATCGCACCGCTACTATTTCGCTAAATCACCTGATCTTATTTACTCCCTCATAAAATATCTGTGTCTGTTTGCAGCAGCTGATGAAATACAGCAGTCAACAGCCCCGCAGTTTGGTATATGTACGGCATCTATTCATCCATGAGTGGTCTCAGCTGGATATGAAATACTTGAAGGAACTTGTGGACACTCTTTCTCGCCCGAGTCGAGACCATTATCATGACTAAACGGGGTGTTACATTGCATTGGCGTGATGTATCATATACTTGATTTATTTTCCGTCCTGTGTGTTTATTACTTTCTCAGTAGGGGAAATGGTAGTTACATAGACGGCTAATATGGGAGATAGAGGCCTCTTTAGTTGGAAGAAGAGATATTTGTTGTCTCTTCCGTGAGTATTTATAGCCGTGATGTCAGTCGCGGCCTACAGCTGGACAATGCGGGCATGTCGAACCAGATGGCGGCCAGCGTCATTCGACACCACAGCAGTCGCCACACGCATGTAGCATGGCGCACGCGATATGGTCTGGAAAGGAGACGATAGCTACATTTGTTCAAATGGCTCTGAGCACTATGGGACTGAACTGCTGAGGTCATTAGTCCCCTAGAACTTAGAACTAGTTAAACCTAACTAACCTAAGGACATCACAAACATCCATGCCCGAGGCAGGATTCGAACCTGCGACCGTAGCGGTCTTGCGGTTCCAGACTGCAGCGCCTTTAACCGCACGGCCACTTCGGCCGGCTAGCTACATTTGTATCTGCCTCTTGACGTGTGTTCCTTTCCTGTCCTGTTTGTGAATACAGCAGTGGAATACGATTGTCTTCAGCTTCCGTAAGTGTCCAAGTCTGTGTTGCAGTAATTGTTATTGTTACATCGTGAGCCTTCAGAGATTTTTTTCAAACTTAACAGTGGCCTTTTTTTAAGTTTTCCCTTTAGAGATCTTTGTGTCTTCATGCCACATAGTGCTTGTAAATGGAATGACGGAGAATCCAACAGCCTAGTCTGAACAGGCTCTTTACTCTGAACCCGATTTCATGCCAAATGTCTCAATCTCGTTCTTCAGCAAAATGCAGTTTTGACAGTTCTACCAGTAAAGATGGTCTGTGTTTCTTATTGTACAACACTGTATAGTGACCAGTGTAGTTTATTGTAGTGGAGAACTGGTGCAATCGATTGTTGCCAGACAAATGTTTCAAATGGCTCTAAGCACTATGGGACTTAACATCTGAGGTCATCAGTCCCCTAGACTCAGAGCTACTTAAACCTAACTAACCTAAGGACATCACACGCAATCATGCCCGAGGTAGGATTCGAACATGGACCGTAGCAGCAGCGCAGTTCCGGACTGAAGCCTCTAGAGCCGCTCGGTCACAGCCGCCGGCTGTTGCCAGACAGCGTAGGTGTAAAGACATTGGCAAATTATGGGCCCGCCCACATTCTACAACGAGTGTTTAGAGGTCGCTACAGAGGTTTCACTGGGAAGCCCTTACACATGTTCCAAACAATCCCTAGCTCTCCCCATCCAATTTCACAATGTTAGGGTCGAGAGAAAGACATTCGCGGCCGTCAGTTTGTTCTGGACGAAGAAGTGCAAGCCTGAGTACAATCGTGGTTCCGTAGGCAGCCGCAAACATTTTTCCATGAAAGCATTAACCGTCTCGTCTCACAGTGGGATAAATATATTAACAAATATGAATACTTTCCAAATAATAAACAATTTAATTATCTTTTTCGCATCTGTCTCCTTTTCAATTTGACTGCCCCTTAAATTATAGCTCCAGTTACAGCAGCAACGTACGTATCGTGGTACTAGAAGGGAATAAGCCTTAGGAATGGACTGGCTCGGGCTCTGAGTACTATGGGACTCAACTTCTGAGGCCATCAGTCCCCTAGAACATAGAACTACTTAAACCTAACTAACCTAAGGACATCACACACATTCATGCCCGAGGCAGGATTCGGACCAGCGACAGTAGCGGTCTCGCAGTTCCAGACTGTAGCGCCTAAAACCGCACGGCCACTGCGGCCGGCAGGGATGGACTGTACGTTAGCTATTTATTATTACTTACCTCTAATTACTCTTTTGCGTAAAATAATTATTCTGCTGTTGCTTGTCCTGTCGCAAAATCGCTATCTGTATCATATCAGTACCATCGTAATTAGAATCGGAGATTTAGCAGATGATGAAGGAATACTGAAGATGAGTCAGATAAAAGATGCGAACCGCCTGTAGCGCAAATAACGGATAGTTCAGGTGTGCTCATGAAATATGTGATAACTATAGACAGTTGTGCTACGAAAATGTACCGAAAGAACAAAACCAAACGATACGGTTTCGCAACGTGGCTTTTGTGGAAATATCTTGTCCTTGATATGTAAGTTAATTCATAATAATCATTAATTTATTTACAGTTTCCCCCATGACCTCATTGAAAAACCATGCTTGTTAATGTTCACGATGAAATATAAAAGAAACATTAAAAACCGTTTCGAGCTCCTTTCCGAAACTTCTGGGATAATTAATAGTAAGGAAAGATTTTCAGTTCTCTTCCATCTTGCCTATTACGAACGTTAATAGAATCTGATCGTGTCTCACTTCCAAAGAGTCAACATACAACGGTTTTCAGCCAGCAAGGTATCACCAGGAGCACATGTAAAATGGCTGAAAATAATTTAAAGAAGACAGACTGTCTGAATGCTGAGGTAGCTTGGAAGAAACACTCAGCAATGGCTTATAAATTATTCCTCTTGTGTACAGTAGAAACGACACACAACATCTTTTGTCTTGCAAACAAATCATTGTGCTGTATCTGTTACTGTATACTTCTTGTTATTATTTTAAATATTGGGCAACTTGCCGGACTGTTCACCCGCGGTGTGCACTGCTCTCTTTAGTGAGTTTACGTTAGCATCGTCCCAATTTGCAGACATCGTTGCTAGTTTCTCTTTGAGATTGTTTCTGCTACCGAGAACCGTGTCTCTGTTGCCTTCAGATAAATGCTTCGCAAACAGTCGGCGAGTGCTTGAGTCGGGAGGTCGTTGTTCGACTTGTTAGCTGCGCGCTTCGCATCTGAGGAGCACATTCCTCTGCAGGGACACACGGATACCAGCAGGTTGCATCCCAGAAGCACCGCCCCCCTCCCACACCCCTTCACCCTTTGATGTCTGAGAACAATGCACGCTGGGAGCCTGTTCCTCTGTTGTCCTTGGCGTTGCACGCGTATATTACCTCGTGAGGCACGGTACGCACTCAGATTACACACAGGCAAAAACCGGGAACTAGCAAGGTTGATCATTTTAAGGTCTTTACTTTCTCAGACTCGTCTTGTACATTATTGTTATTTACAGTCACCTTCATCCAGGTCAGTAGTATCACGTAACATACGGTTTCACAGGACAGCCTAGAGGGACCTTTGTTCTAACAAGCCATATCTTACTTTTGGTACGCCGACTCGGAACTCACCATTCTGCAGGGGACAAGTGCCATATTTAGGGACGCTAAACAACCCAATAAACAAATCGAGATAAAAACGGAATGCGCCGTTGGGCTCACTGACATAGTTTTTATGAATGTAGGCAGAAAAATGCACTGAATCAAAAGCACAAACTCGAATACTCGTAAACGAAAGTTAAAATGAAACTTCACCTTCCAAGTCGATTTTTCGAATATAGCCCTCTGCCCGAAATTCTTTACGATTTACCGTTTTTGTTCTTCAAATGGTTCAAATGGCTCTGAGCACTATGGGACTTAACTTCTGAGGTCATCACACGCATGTAGCATGGCGCACGCGATATGGTCTGGAAAGGAGACGATAGCTACATTTGTTCAAATGGCTCTGAGTACTATGGGACTGAACTGCTGAGGTCATTAGTCCCCTAGAACTTACAACTACTTAAACGTAACTAACCTAAGGACATCACACACATCCATGCCCGAAGCAGGATTGGAACCTGCGACCGTAGCGGTCTCGCGGTTCCAGACTGTAGCGCCTAATACCGCTCGTCCACCCCGGCCGGCGTTTTTGTTCTGTTGCAGTTATATTTCGAGTAGCTTACTGTTAACGTCGAAAGTGAAATAGACCACATGCACTTGAATATTTGCTTGAAAACATGCTGGTGTTCTTTAGTGATGAAGCACACTTACTCTGAAAGGGAGCGTGAATAAACGGAACATGCGGTACTGGTGTGCTGACAATTCCTGACAAGCACTTAAGCGTCCCGTTCATTCGGAACATGTAACTGTTTGGTGTGCATTGTCGAGAGTAGGGATCATCAATCGTTACCATATTAAAGAAAACTGGCGTGCAATAATAGCAAATTCTCAGTGATTTGTCAGCTGGACTGAGAAAACCGTTTTGCCTTCTTGAACACATTGGCTTTGAGAAGATGGCGCCACGGCACCTAAAGCGCGAACTGCAATGCGTGTCTTGCGGGACAAATTCCTTTGGCACCTGATCTTGAGGGGATAACTTCCGTGTCCTTGGGCTCGTCCGATGTAGCCCCTTTGGACTTTCTTTTATTGGGATATCTAAAATATGGGAATTTGATTAAGGAAAGAGACACTTAAAGTAGTGGATGAGTTTTGCTATTTGATAAGCAAAATAACTGATGATAAAGTCGGGAGGGTGTAAAATGGAAACTGGCAATGGCAAGAAAAGCGTTTCTGAAGAAGAGAAATTTGTTAACATCGAGTGTAGATTTAAGTGTCAGGAAGTCCTTTCTGAAAGTATTTGTATGGAGCCACGTATGAAAGTGAAACATGGACGATAAACAGTTTAGACAAGAAGAGAATAGAAGGTTTTGAAATGTGGTGCTACAGAAGAATGCTGAAGATTAAATGGGTAGATCACGTAACTGCTGAGGAGGTTCTGAATAGAATTGGGGAGAAAAGAAACTTGCGGTACAAGCTGACTAGAAGAATGGAACGGTTGGTAGGACACATTGTGAGGCATCAAGGGATCACCAATTTAGTATTTGAAGGAAGCGTGGAGAGCAAAAATCGTAGAGGGACACCAAGAGATGAATACAGTAAGCAGATTCAGAAGGATGTACGTTGCAGTAGTTATTTGGAGATGAAGAGGCTTGCACAGTATAGAGTAGCATGGAGAGCTGCATCAAACCAGTGTTTGGACTGAAGACGACAACGACAACAACAAGAACATCTAAAATATAGTTTTTACACTGAGCGTGCGAGGACTCTCCCACAATCTAAGGAGAAACTGGCGAAGCAGTAGCGTCTAACAACCCTTCCACAACAAAGGTCAAAATTTAATAGTGATTGTGGTGTTGCTCAGGCTGCTAAATACTGCATTTTCGGACAACAACAAAGTTATTATGTGGCAGGTGTCATTCGAGCACAGTTAATAAAGTCATTCCATGTAATAATGAATAAACTAGGCACTCATCTTTTCGTGTTTCCCACGCTGGTCTCGTTGTAAAATCATGGCTCAATCGTCGAAAATCTAGGTGGTGATGATGATTCCAAGCTCGGATGCAAAGAGGCCTAGGTTTTATTCTGCGATATTCAAAAGTTTTGTAGATGCGCTTCACAAACCATTCTTGAAGATTACACTTTTGCAAGACACTGGTGATGTAAAAAAGTAATCAGCACTCCGAATTTAAGTTACACTTCTTTTTTATTACTTTTGCTGCAATATCACGTAACACACAAAACATCACTTCACAATACAAAACATACTTGAAAACATCTTCCTCACTGTTAAAGTTCTCATTTTATAAGCTGACTACAATACGCGTCTTTCCAACATGACGTCCAAGACTTGACCTTTTTCAAGGTCCGACTCTCTAACAACTAACTAATAACTGCTTACGCGCCCAAAAATCAGAGTTACAAGAACGTCAAAGATCATTGTGACAAAAGAGAGAATTCACATAAGAATAATATCATTGTAATATAAACATATCGATGTATCGAAGGGCCTCTACATTAATGAAATCAAATCTGAATGTTGTCTCAGAAATATGTCAACTACTCTACAGAAACACAGTAGAATATTGCTGGTATCGAGAGGTTAAGTTGAGGTGCCGTAATGGTTACGTCATTCAAGTACCGTTACAAGCGGTATGCTCGAAAGAACCGACTGAAGCTTCATAATTGGAGTAAATGAGGGTATTGACAACAGGACGTCACTTGCCGGATATCACTTTGAAAAACGTGTAATTTTAGATTTCCTGTTATATGAGAGATAAAAAAAAAGTGTTGCAGTCATAGTACTGTTGGAGGTGGTATGCCGTTGCCTTCCTCCGATCTTTGAACTGAATTAACCAGCCAATTTTTGGGAGGGCCTAAAGTCCAACGTGGATTCCGAACCACTGTGCAACTTGTCATTTCTCGCATCAGCAAACATAGCCAGAGGCAAAAAAATAAGTGACAGACAAAAATCCTAGGATTAAATGGGAATCGAACCCGATAGCTTCTTCCACTTTTGAGCCACCAAGTCCCACTACAGTTTTGTAGAAACACATAAAAAAGGAATTACAACGGTAAATATATTTTTTTGTTTTATCGACCTTTCAAATTAACAAGTCTGGTTCCCACATCCCGTACTACCAAGTACTTGAAGGGAAAGTGATCCTCATCCGGAGAGCTCAGCCCTCAGGCGGAGGCCCTGTTTGGACAAAAAAACTGCAGAGTTGCGAGAAAAACAACGCACTTGTTTCACGGACCGCGGAGCTGGCGCAGTTCTTGGGGCTGCCGTTCTTCCCGCAAACGGGCCAAGTTGCGGCGCGGTGCGATGTAAGTCGCGTGTTGTGCGCGCAGCGTTCCGCCCCCGGGCGCAGTTTGTGCTGATGTTAATGGGGACAAATTCCCCTCGTAAAGAGGCGCGCTCACAGCCGGCCTCATCTGCGTCCGGCCGCGCCGCACCACGCCGCGCTGGACCGCCCCGCCGCTCGGCATTACCCTGGACTGCAGTCTTCACTGATCTTGCCACGACAGCACACTGTGCGTCCGCTGAACTTGGCTGATTGTAGTACCCAGAAAAAAGGCTCAAACTGCTGTTTATGAAATTTAACGCCCGAAAGTCAGACAGTAGAACAGCGCAAGAAATATGAGGCCATGATTTGTGGACAATAACACTCTTGAAATGGGCTGCCCTGCGCATAGTCCCAAACTAAACCGAAGGCAACACCTTTGGGGTGAGTTAGTTCGTCGACTTCGCATCCAACAATCACAACCTTCTCTGGTTTTATGAAATGCAATCGCATTTGAGAACATGGACAACCATCAGCTGTATAAAGGGATGACGATAATGAAAATTTGTTCCGGTCTGGGACTCGAACCCGTATTTCCCGCGTCTCGCCAGCGGTCGCCTTACCATTAGGCTATTCCAGCACGCTCCACTGCCAGGTCCAAATTTCCGTATGTCGTCAGACATGAGTCTACAACCTGCATTCGTACATCCATTGTATATATTCCTGAACAGGGGAGACATTTTGAATGAAAGTCGCTTACCCGGTGTCAGTGGATAAATACGATACTGCAGTGCCTGTGTTTTTCAGAAGTGCTATGCATGCAAGCGATATATCTTTACCCGCCGACATCCCATCTGATCCTTCCAGCCTACTGTCTTTGTAGCCGTCAATCCGAAAGTAGTTTTTAAGAGTGTGAATGCCGCAGAAAAGGTGCGGACGATGGCGATCCGTGTGTCGAAGGATTGGTTCAAAAATGGTTCAAATGGCTCTGAGCACTATGGGACTTCTGCGGTCAACAGTCCCCTAGAACTTAGAACTACTTAAACCTAACCAATCTAAGGACATCACACACATCCATGCCCGAGGCAGGATTCGAACCTGCGACCGTAGCGGTCGCGCTGTTCCACACTGTAGCGCCTAGAACCGCTCGGCCACTCCGGCCGGCTAAGGTTTGGTGCCATTTGAGAGGAGTACGCTAGTCTCGAGAATGGAACTGACTCCGTTCGTTCCACTTGATCTGCACTCGTTGTTCAAAATACGAAAAATTCCCAACAACTACCCTCTCAGGTACCGAGCGTACTATTAATATTTGATTAATTACGAGGCATGAACCTGATAGGACACACATCAACCCTTTCATAATCCAAAGTAAATGAGAGAAGTTGAAAGTAAAATGATATCTCGATAACATTGTCATTAGATTAGGAGCGTTAATCTTTTCGAGAATGGAAGTCAGTATCTGTCGTGGACTCGGTTCATCAAGCAGCTGGTGTTCTCCTGAAATATTTTAAGAAGCGACGTAAAACGGAAATCAAGACTTCCTAGTTGTGCATACTTTAAACTTCGCATTACTACACGATAGGGTACGTTCTTCACAGCTTTTTACCCTAGTTCCGATTTTGGACTCCTGTGACTGAACACACGTTTATACACCGACATCATTGACGTAGTTATGGGGCTCTGTAGTCTTTCATGTTGAATCTGTTGAGAATTTGCTCCACGTAGCGTGCGTGGTCTATTCAGAAATAACCTTAATAGTCCGCAGCTCGTGGTCGTGCGGTAGCTTTCTCGCTTCCCACGCCCGGGTTCCCGGGTTCGATTCCCGGCGGGGTCAGGGATTTTCTCTGCCTCGTGATGACTGGGTGTTGTGTGATGTCCTTAGGTTAATTACCTTTAAGTAGTTCTAAGTTCTAGGGGACTGATGACCATAGATGTTAATTCCCATAGTGCTCAGAGCCATTAAACCTTAATAGCATCTTCCATTAACTCCGATACCTAAACGGTTTGTGGTTTCACAGAGGTCTTTAAGAATTGATTTTATCGTGATCTAATATTGAAAATTAGACTTCTCGTAAACGACACTCGATTTTTTTATAGTCTCATTGTACTGTCTGAGCCTCCGCGGTGACCGTGCGGTTCTAGGCGCTCCAGTTCGGAGCCGCGCTGCTGCTACGGTCGCAGGTTCGAATCCTGCCTCGAGCATGGGTGTGTGTGATGTCCATAGGTTAGTTAGGTTTAAGTAGTTCTAAGTTCTAGGGACTGATGACCACGGCAGTTGAGTCCCATAGTGCTCAGAGCCATTTGAACCATTTTTTTGTACTGTCTGATTTCAGTTTCTAGTAGCGTTCTCCATGCTTCAAGCTATATCCCGCCTTTTCCAGACTTCTAATAGTTGTATTTTTAACTATTCTAATATGTAGATATACATTGAGGTGACACAAGTCATGGGATAGTGACGTGCACATATACAGATGGCGGAAGTATCGTGTACACAAGGTATAAAAGGGCAGTGCATTGGCGGACCTGTCAGTACTCAGGTGGTTCATGTGAAGCGGTTTCCGACGGCATTCTGGCCGCACGACGGGAATTAACAGACGTTGAACGCGGAATGGTAGTTGGAGCTAGACGCAAGAGACATTCCATTCCGGAAATAATTAAGGAATTCAGTATTCCGATATCTACAGTGTCAAGAGTGTGCCGAGAATACCAAATATCAGACATTGCCTCTCACCACGGACTACGCAGTGGACGACGACCCTCACGTAACGACCGAGAGCAGCGACGTTAGCGTGGAGTTGTCAGTGCTAAACGGACAAGCAGCACTGTGTGAAATAACCGCAGCAATCAGTGTGGGACATACGATGAACATATCCGTTAGGTCTGTGTGGCGAAATTTGGCGTTAGTGGTATACGGCAGCAGACGACCGATGCGAGTGTCTTTGCTAAACTGCACGACAAAGTCTGCAGCGCCTCTCCTGGGCTCATGACCATATCGGTTGGACTCAAGACGACTGGAAAAGCGTGTCCTGGTCAGATGAGTCCCGATTTCAGTTGGTAAGAGCTTATGGTAGGATTCGAGTGTGGCGCAGACCCCACGGAGCTATGAACCCAAGTTGTCGACAAGGCACTGTGCAAGCTGGTGGTGCGTCCATAATGGTGTGGGCTGTGTTTACATGGAATGTACTGGGTCCTCTGCTCCAACTGACCCGATATCTAACTGCAAATAGTTATGTTCGTCTACTTGGAGACCATTTGCGTTCATTCATGGACTTCACGGTCCCAAACAACGATGGAATTTTTATGGTTTGGAATGCGCCATGTCACCGGGTCACAATTGTTCCCGATTGGTTTGAGGAACTTTCTGAACAATTCGAGCGAATAATTTGGCCACCCAGACTTCCCGACATAAATCCCATCGAACATTTATGAGACGTAACCGAGAGGTCAGTTCGTGCACAAATTCCTACACTGGCAACACTTCCGCAGGTATGGACGACTATAGAGGCAGCATGGCTTGGTATTTTTGTAGGGGACTTTCAACTTGTTGAACCCATGCCGCATTTTGTTGCTGCACTATGCTGCGCAAAAGGAAGTCTGAGTCGGTATTAAGTGGTCGGCTCAGTATACTTTTGGCACTTACACCCATATCTCATCATGTAAGTTATCTTGTTCAAAAGCCTTGACAACATCTAAGTGATCAATATCAAGATCATGTTTAATTGCCATAGAAAGAAGAAACCTTAAGGGGACATCTCGTAAGCTGTCTGGATTGGGATTTGGACACGGCTCCTCGTGAAACCAAGTCCCGTTCCTGAAGGATCGCTTCAGGTTGCTCTATCCTGTCCGAGAGAAGAGCTGGTCATTCAGCAAGTTTCACTAAACGCGCAGTGTCATTCAGCTTTCTAACTGAGCACGAGAAGTCTACTGTTTGCTAATCGCGTTTTTGTTTGTAGCTGACTGGAAGCATGTGTTCTGCAAGTTGTTTAGTGCCATGTGTGTTCACTGCTGAATGAGCAGATGGCGCAAAGCCACCAGGTGGTAGGACTGTTCGTGATCCGTTTGATGTTTACGCGTTCCTTCATTTCCGCGCCGGCCCACGCTTGCTGTGCTGTGCTCTGTAACGAAACGCGCAGCACGTTTTTGCAGTGCGGGAACCTGTTGCTTGTGGGTCACGCGTTATTCTTCATGAGCGCCAGAGACGGCCAGCGTCTTCGTAATGTAGCCTCGCGCAGCCACATCGCTCCCCTCCTTGTGTTCTCTCGTAATGATGTTGTATGTCCGTGCATATTCACGGTAATTCTGACAGACGACCATGCCAGTAACGCGGTAACGCAACGTGTCTGAAGAAATACACTTGACGCTACTGAGGGTTTAACACCTTAATCTTTCACAAGATTTGACGCACTCATGTTATTTACATTGGTGTATCATCTTAAAACCTGAATTAAAAGAGATGTTTCCTCCGATTTGCGATAGTATTTATGAAATCGACTGTGTTCTGCCCTATACGATAACTTTATACGAGTTACCTAGATAAATCAATCACTGCAGGGCATATGATCTGTTTTTACTCATTCTTTTTTTCGATTGACAATTTCGTGTTCTTCGATTAGCAAGGTATTCTTCAGGTCAAAGCAAGTCTTCCGCTTAACGCGTCAGGAAGGCGTCTAAAGAGAAACTGAGATATGCGATCCTTCTGTGTCGCACGGAACAACGTACTGTGATCACAGCCTAATATGCAGTGGTTTCCACGGATAAGGAAAATGCTATTCACGTCGTCAGCTAGTCTATCTGCGAGTCTTTTATCCGCATCCGCACATATTAAATTTTTTTAAAATCATTTGAACTCGTTCAGAACGCTGGGGATCTGATGGTGGAATTGGCCCGGGCATAAATTTTCTTCTACTAAAACCGGATCTCGGAAATTACATTCCATTGATTAAAAACGTAAAGGGCAAACTAGGTCACATTTTAATACCTCATAGCCTGTCATGTGTTGGACGCGTTCCGTAAGTTACAACTTTCTGACGCAATTCATGAAACTAATTTTACGAAATTTTGCTACGAAACGTTTTCGAAACTTTGGGAACTCAAATGAAGTTGTGTTGCAACTTACCAGAACAGAAAGTATTCATGTAAGGAGTCGATAGTGTTAAAGATGTCTGGAAATTTGTTCAGATAAGTTTCAAAATCATTCTCGGTGCCAGTCTGCATTTCAGTTGTGTGTCGACAGTATTCGTGATTCAAAATGTGTTTACTGGAAGCGTCAGTGTTCTTTCAGCCGAAAATATAACCTTTTTGTGCCTGCTCAGTCAATATAAGGGCTTCTTGCAAAGCTCTTCAGACGTCTGTTTTAGAGGTAGTATCGGATCGTATGTTGTACGCAAAGGATCCTCCAAGAAGGTCTAACATTTGCTCTTGAACCTAAACATTTCTTCATAAACGTCGTAAAAAACGGCTCCCACTATTTTTTGCTACCGCAGGCTGTAAAGGAGTGACTACATGCAACTTTCGCCTCTTGGAAACGATTAGACATACACGACAATACAATTTACATTTTTTAAAAAAAGTTACCATTTGAATCCATGAACACTTTACCAACTACAATAGGCTACTGGTGGAGATAACGCTGGTAGTCATTAGTATTGTTTGAAAATGGCAACCTCGATATCTTTACGATCTAATTAAGCGACAGCAAGGATCCAGGCACACTTTCGAAGAAAAATCCAAGAGTGATTTTTTTTGTGTGAAGGATAACATTAGAAACGTTGGAATGTTCAGCAAGAGAAATCTTTCAGTAGGGTACATGAGACAATGCGTCACGGCAGTAAAATTAAGCAATGAATACAGAGGAAAAATATTAGGATCGCAGGGGACGACAAGTGTATTGATCATTTTTTGGTGTGTCATTTTTAGAATACGATTTATCCTGTGCTGGATAATGCATCCTTCCCACAGCTATACTAATACTAATTTAAACCCAAGTGCAGAAAATTTAATAAATTACTGCACCTAGAAATAATCCGTATAACGTTTGTTTTAATAATAACGCAGTTACATGTTATTATGCTTAGTCAAATTTATCGTCCTAATGTATCTGGTGCTTGTTGCTCTAGTGAGCCGTAATGCGCATGCAGTTGCATTGTCTCTCTACTGCAGAGACTGTTTTTACCGTGAAAGCCTCCTTTGTTCTTTTTCACCGAGATGTTCATTAACGGCCCTTACTTTGTGCGTCGGTGATGGCTTTTACTGATTTTTACATGAATTCAAGTAATTTACTAGCAGTAAGAGCGATCCTCATTATTATTAATTTCTTCCTCTTCTTTCTTGACACCTACTTCTTATGTCCGCGTTCTCTTTTCGACGTCACTGAGCTCGTTATTGTTACATTACCCAACTTCTTTACCGTTTCCCCAGTAACACAGAAGCTAGATTTTCACTACGTAAAGCAAAACAGAACTAGCGAACGTTGAAAAGTGTATCGAATACCTTTCTGGCCCCACATCTCATTCCTCTCTATTAATGGAAGTCTTTAGAACGTATGGGAAAGGAATGTTATCTGTAGTCATGTTTTCCGCAGTAGTAGCCACCGAGGGCTGTCCTGCATTTCATTGGTGTTGGGCCATGCTAGCTGATTCTTTATAGTTAACCCTTCATTCCACACTTCTCGTAAATGACCATTAATAATTACCATCATGTGCAGAATCGATCCAGGAACACAGGAAAATTTTTAGTAAATATTTCACTTACATTTTTTCAAAACACATTTTTAAAATTTTGCTTATCTGCAAAACTGCGTGTACATGATCACATTTATCAATACCCGTTTAGAGCTGCACCAGTTCAAGTACGCAAAGCAGTCAGCGACGTCAGAGTCTGACTGACCGCAGAGAAAATCCAGTTCCAACTTTCCTTATTATATGTGCAAAGCCGTACAATGAATTGGTAATTGCTTTTGAACAGAAATTTATGTTATTTGTCCTAAGGTCGGTGCTCTCTATTCGCCATCTTGTACATGTAGCTGCAGCATATTAAATTTGCGTATGAACGACAATTAAAGGAAGCTCATGTGCCAGACAGTGCGATAGAAACAATCATCTCTAAACTATCCAAATATATTCGTCCAATTAAGTAGCTTTCGGGCTATGGGTTTTCTTACGTTTCCGTGTCTTCTTAGTAGCAACATGATAACACAGATTGTGAACAGTATCACACTCCCCCTGGTTGCCACATAACGCAATCCGTTTACTGACATGATTGTAACTAAATGTCGTTATTTATTTCGTTTCGTTCGTGTTACTTCTGAAGTCGATCGGACGTTCACTTCAGCAAAAATATATCTCTGCTGACGAATCATTTTCAATTGGCCCGAAATAAATGAAGAGTTCTGGAAGTTTGCCCTTTTTCTGGTGGCGATTGTTTTAAGAGTTCGCCAGTCAGAGGAGCTCTCGTATCTCATTTGTATCAAAATATTTGCATTCTCTACATTGTTTCGAGTTTACTCTTAAACGCTGTTTCTGTTTACATACAATTATATTTCAGCCAAGCAGCCCAGAAAGCAAAATAAGTAGTGGAGGGAATTTGTTCCCTATTATTATAAACGTTAACTCAGTTGTGACTAGTACGTGAGCAAGAGGCGGTCGTTTATACTGCCAGTCAAGGGTCCGGGATTGCGATGAAGTGAAATAAACATGTCTGTATCAGTAAGTGAACATGTTCTTTCTGCTATCCGACATGTTTATGAATTATTCCAACTTATTCTAAACTGTCAGTTCAAACTTTTATTGAACATTTTTCCTTCTTGCACATTTTTGTTTTTCACAACGACCTTGTCCAGTAGAACGCAAGTCGCTGCTGTGAACCTTAAATTCCTACTAGCCCCAAATTTTTTTCATAAATACTGTAGATTTTAACTGACCCTGTTCTTTCATTCAATGGTATACGGCAAGCCTTATTCACGAGTAGAAAGTAGTTCTCCATGTGCTTCCCGTCTTCGTCTTCCCCCTCCCTGTTTCACTTTATCGCCGTATACCGCAATACCTCACATTACATTACGTTACATGTATCTATCGTTAATTCCATGTATCTCATTAGCTGAGTGGCTAGCGTGGGTGACTGCCATGCGAAGGACCGAACTTCGATTTCCGTTACTACCAGGAATGTTTCCTCGGTAGGAGGACTGGAACGGGGTGCACTCAGCCCCGTGATGTCAGTTGAGGAGCTACTTGACCGGGTAGTCAAACAGCACCAGCTCTGCTATAACCCGACAACGGTCTGGACTGTGGTGTGCTGACCCCCCACCCCTCCGTACCGCATCCACATTATGCCATTGGCGGATGGATGACACGGCGGTTGGTCAGGCCCCATTGGCGCGTTTGTGACCATAGGCGGTGCTTTTCTTGCCACTGTTGTTTCCTAGTCCCAATAACTGACTCTATTTTCCTGAGTACCGTTGCTACGCCAGTCTTTTAGTACCGATCGCGAGTGATTTACGTGAAAGACTACTGGCATGGCAGTAGCGCATTCGTAAGCGAGTATGACAGAATAGTTTGCATTACTAGAACTGATATTTCTGCCAAACAAGTGATACATGCAACATTCTTACATGATCCTTAAAAAAAAAAAAAAAAAAAAAGAATGAAGACGCACCGCAAAGAAACTACCCCAATGACACGGAAATCGGTAGATATGATGTACATGTGGTGACAAACAAATGATTACAAATTCAGAAAAAGTGGCTAGTTTATTCAAGAGAAAGAGCTTCACCAACTGAGCAAGTCAACAGCGCATTGGTCTACCTCTGACCCTTATGCAAGCAGTTAATCGGATTAGCATTAATTGGCAGATTTGTTAGATGTCCTCCTGAGGACAATTGGGACGTTAGATCGTCAGAATCCCGAGATAGGTGGAGGACCCTGCCCGATTGGAGAGAGATCCGGCGACCTTGCTGTCCAAGGTACGGTTTGGAAAGCACGAAGACAAGCAGTAGGAACTCTCGACGTTTGCGTGCGGGCATTATCTTGCTGACATGTAAGCCCAGCATGGCTGCCACAAAAGACAACAAAACGTGGCTTGAGATATCCTCGACGTACGTCTCTGCTGTGAGGGGTCCTGTAGTGAAAAGAAATTGCACCCCAGGCCATCATTCCTGATCGTCTGGCCGTATGGCTGGTGACAGTCGTGTTGGTGTCCCACTGCTCTGCGGGGCGTCTCTACACACGTCTTCGCCGGTCATCAGGGCTCTCTCGAATTGGTGCTCATCACCGAAGACAATTCTACTCCAGTGAATGCGATTCCAGGCCGAAGATGTGTCTGGAGACTCCCCAGGCAGCGGTGGCGTACCAACCTGACCGTCGCCCGCCATACCGCCCGGCAGCAGTGAGTGATGACCTGAAATGGCGCTTCTTCTCATAGCAGGACACCTTTGGTTGTCGCCGGCCGGAGTGGCCATGCGGTTCTAGGCGCTACAGTCTGGAGCCGAGCGACCGCTACAGTCGCAGGTTCGAATCCTGCCTCGGGCATGGATGTGTGTGATGTCCTTAGGTTTAATTAGTTCTAAGTTCTACGCGACTGATGACCTCAAAAGTTAAGTCGCATAGTGCTCAGAGCCATTTGAACCAATTTGAACCTTTGGTTGTCATCCGCGGCGCTCTTACAGCACAGTGGCACGTCGACGATATTTTACGCCCCGTCCTGTTGCCCTTCGTGGCAAGCCATCCTCGGTTAACATTTCAGCAAGATATTGCCCGCCCGCATACCGCGAGAGTCATTCTGCTTTGACCAGCAAGCTCGCCGAATCTCTCCCCAATTGAGAACGTTTGGAGTATTATGGGCAGGGCGTTCTAACCAGCTCTTTTGGCACGATATCCCTCAGGATAACATCCAACAACTTCATCAATCAATGTCAAGACCGGTACTGCTTTGATAAGGGCCAGAGGTGGACCAACGAGTTACTAACTTGCTCAATTTGTGAAGCTTTTTCTTTCGAATAAGTCGTCCAGTTTTTCTGGAATTGTAATCTTTTGTTTGCCTGAACGCTTATAAGCGTAGATATTTTGTGTTGGTGATTAAGTACGGTGTACTGGAAAACATTACATCAGTATTTACGTCATTTTCAGACTAATAATTATAACTATTAGGAATAGTATTTTTTAGGTTGGTAGGTACCTCCAGTTACATGTGGCGAGAGCAAGTCATTAATGCTTATTTTTCCTCTGGGCATCAGGTCGTGTGTTGAAGTGTGTACGCAAAGCTGTTAGTCTATACTGACAGACGTAGTCCACATAGTGGTGCACTACGACCGTGCGGTAACTTCTTGTTGTAAAGTTCGTGACGTGTTTGTGGTTAGTGTTTGGTTCAGAGGAGGAGCAACAAACAAACTGATGTGTGTACATATTAAGGTACCACATATAAAAATATCTGCACCTACACCCTTTGTATTTTGTTTGGTCGTTAGTTTTGAAGGAATCCGCACGTGAGAGAGTAAGCTCGTAATTTCAAAAGCGCGAGGTCTGTGCAACGAATCTGCCAACTGTAATTCACTATTCAATTATCTGTATTTATTTATTTTTCATTCCCACGTAATTCCAACAACAGACTTATTATGACTACAATTATCAATATTTAATAATTCATTTATTATATTTGTAATCTATATCCTCAAAGGGAGTAAACGTTTTCGTAAGGAGGCAGGAAATAAAAAAAGGATACACAAGAACTTTCAGTCATTTCTGTATATCCATTTTATTTATATTACTGTACCTACATTTGTAACAGGTGTACTGCGCAATCTTTGGAGTACTGCACGAGTCAGGATGAACTGATCACAGACACATGGAAAACAATAATTATTGCGACATACAGCACTTGTAATAAACGCCTAATTTTGGCATGAGCGTGGTTTTTGGAATGTGACTATTGCAAAACAAACTTGGTTTACATTAATAAACGGTTCTTGGTCATTACACCTTTTCGTAGCGTACCACGCATATCTGTTGTTAAAATTACATGGGAAAGGAGAAAAAGGGAAAGTACTGTCTCAGGCTTACGAAACTAAGAGCTTATTGTTCGGGTGCGGAATCCTTGTTTAGTAGCGACCATACGAAGTGTATAAGCACGCCTAAAATTTTCAAACTCGATTTTCTCGGTGATTGAGAGTTGTGTCTCCCTCTTTACATACACTGACAAAAAAAAATCGCAACGCCAAGGAGGAGTTGCGCGGCCTAAACGAAAGTTGGTAGGCGTGTTTCTACATCTGAAAGGTGATGTTTGTTCCGATTCCGCGCCAGTCGTTGAAGAGTGGCGCTAATAGCGTCTGTATGAGGATGCCAGTCAGGTTTGCTTTAAATACACACTATAGCGGTCGTGAGCTTCACTTACCTTTGAGACTAGACGTCGGGAGCTGATTTTAGTCAACAATGCCTTTAATGTGACAAAAACGCCATTTTCAGCACCTCACTGAGTTTGAACGAAGCCGTGCAACAGGGCCACGAGAAGCTGAATGTTCCTTCTGCGATATTGCAAAAAGACTTGGCAGGAATGAAGCCACTGTACATGATTGCTGGCAGCGGTGTTCACGAGAATGTACGGTCGCAAGAAGACCGGGCTACGGATGGCTACATGGCGCTACCGAGCGGGAAGACCATCGTCGCCGGCGTATGGTTCTGGCGCATAGTAGTCCATCTACAGTAGCAATTTGGGCAGCACTTGGCACCACAGTGACACAACGAACTGTTACAAATCGGTTACTTCAAAGACAGCTCCACGTCACACGCCCTGTAGTGTGCATCGCACTGAACCAAAACCACCGCCGTTTGCGACCTAAATGGTTTCAAGCGAAAGCTCATTGGAGGGCAGGGTAGAGGTCTGTTGTTTTTTTCTGATGAAAACTCGTTCTGCCTCGGTGCCAGTGTTGGCCGTGTGTTGGTTAGGAGGAGGCAAGTTGAAGGCCTACAGCCAACTTGTCTGCGTGCTACACAAATTGGACTTCCACCTGGAGTTAAGGCTGGGGTGCGATTTCGTATGTCAGCAACAACTCTCTCTTGGCTATCCCATGCACCTTGACTGCAAATTACTACGTTAGTCTGGTGATTCGACCTGTTGTGCAACCAATCATAAACACCATTCCATGGGTTGTTTTCCAGCAGAATAACGCTCGGCCACATACTGCTGTGCTGCCTTGGCCTACTCGATCACCAGATCTGTCTCCCATCGACTTTGAATGGGACACAGCCCCATGACCCATGGCTTCCTTCTCAGACGTGAATTGATGCAACTGGTGTGCTGATTACGGTTCGCAACATTTTAACCGACTGTATTTTATATATTGACGAGAGAGCCTAAGCTGGTTTATCGACAGCTCTGCCCTCAATTTTAGGTGAGAATTAGCTGAATGTGGCACGCGTTTTATGATTTCGTTTTTTTGTGTCCTCTTCTACCTAGGCTCTTAGGTCGGCCTTTTAGTATGTTAGAGACGACTAGCTCATCCAGTGACTATTTCTATGATCCGCCAATCTTCTTTTCTGGACTTCCTTTCGTGGCTGTCCAAATTAGATATCATTGTTTGTAATTTTCTGCGTTGACTCGCTTATTCCATTGTACCGTTCAGAGGTGGCATGCGTGTTCATGTAAAAAAGAGTGCAAGAGAGCATATGTGGTCTAATGTTATATTTTAAGCTATCCTCATTTTGTGTGCTGTACCTCCATTCGCCTCACACATTCAGCGTACGGGCGGTGATCATCGCAATGTCGAGCGCCCTCCAGATGCAGCAACAACAACAAAAAACAGTTCTATCGAGCACATGTGGGATATGACCGAATGACATCTCCAGCGTCATCCATAGACAGCATTAATCGTCCATGTTTTGACCGACCAAGTGCAACAGGCATGGAACTCCATCCCACAAACTGACATTCGGCCCTTGTACAACACAATGCATGCACGTTTGCACGCCGGGATTCATTTCGCTGGCGGTTACGCCGATTGTTAATGTACCAGCATTTCACATTTGCAATAGCTTATCTCGCGCTTAACCTGTGGTCTTGCAATTTTAATAACTTGAGTATTTTACCGAGTCAAATATATTGCCGAAATTTTATTACTCTTCATTGACTATTTTTTGGTGTCGCGATTTTTTTTCGTCAATGTATGTTGAGGTCCTAGTCGTGTCGTACATACCCTGCTAATATGAAGCAAATCGGTGACGGGAAGTTCATAATGTCCCCGTGTGAGATCCTTTTCTTACGCGGTGTTACATGGCTGCGAGTGGCAGACGAGTTGGATTGTGGGCAATTTTATTCACGTTGTGGTCGTGGCCGTGCCCAGGCACGATAGTTCCTTTCTGCCATCCTGTCACATCGACTGAACTTCTTACGCTGTTTCGGTACAACAGGATGGCACATACGAACCATTTCACTGGCTTGACTTACGTCAACGGTGGAGGATTGCGTGACCGCCTGGCGCAGCGTTCACTCTAAGAAGATATTCGGTGCGCTGGCTGACGGGAGTTGCTGTTTCGATAGAAGTCCGATATCCAGCCTTTATTCATCTTTCTCTGGTCTCTAGCAACCATAGCTTTCAATATCGTATGCAAAGAGTGCCTTTACTTGACATGTCAATAAATTTAAATCATTCCATACTCAGTCACACATTACAACATTACTGTAATCTTTAACTCGGTATGTTACGTTTGCTTTCGTTTACGACGGCCTTGTCAACGCGCTGATTCTGAGCAAGAGCTCTCGCGTGTGCTCACGCTCGTGAGGAGTGAGGGAAATAACACGCGCATCACGTGGTTGCGACAGAGAAGAAACACCATCTTTGAAACAGCTGTGAATCAGTTGTGAGAGAGGTGCCATCTAATATCAGCAATGGCGAGTCGACATTGTGTAACACCGACAATGTCTTCGCACTTCAGTCCGCAATGCGAGGGATATTATTATTTTATACAAAAAAGATGGGTTCGAATAATTTTAGCGTATCGTAATATGCTGAATACTTGCAGGGAGTTCAGTTTATAACCGTGTCTAACCACGTTAAGACATACGGAAAATGTGAAGGAAGCTCTCTGAAAAGGAAGAAGAAGAAGAAGAAGAAGAAGAAGAAGAAGAAAAATAGAGTTAGTGTGCCACAATGATGAGCTACAAAACTGCACTACTTTGTCAAAGTCCTTGCGATGGTGATTTACGAAAAGGATATGTGGTAGCTGCTTCTGAACGTTTATGTCCATTTTAGATAGAATCCCCTGCTACGCTAACGAGGCTCTGGCGACCGAGTTTCTCCCGGGATAAGGAGAACCCTCTACTAAGTCAACGACCTTCTAGAGGGCGGATGAGCTGGTAGAGCAAGGGCACCCTCTTTTCCTTGGAGTGAGAAATCACTCCTAAAGACGGAAGAATCACCAAGGGTGGTCAACGGCATAGGATGCTGAAGGCAACGGGAAACCACAGCATTAAAGATCCAATGGATATCCCCAGGAAAACTCATCATGGCAGGGTTCAATGTCAAATTATCCGGAGTTTCAACTCCCCCACTCGGATCTCCGGGGGGGAGAGCCTTGAACAATGCCTCAAGTAAATACAAAAATAATGCAACAATAGCAACTTGGAATGTAAGATCATTATACTAACCAGGCAAAGTAAATAATGTTATACAAGAAATGAAACGCCTAAAAATTAACATTTTGGGTGTAAGTGAAACAAGATGGCCTGACTCAGGAGAAATGACCATTGACAACATGAAAGTATATTACTCGGGAAATTCTGATGGCCAGCACAGGAATGGGGTAGGAATAATTTTAGATGAGTATGCTAGTAAATCTGTCAAAAGCATTTTACCAATCTCAGATAGAGTAATCAGTCTACATTTACAAACGAAACAAACAAATATTAATTTAATCCAAATCTATGCTCCAACAGCCGACAAAGACCAAGAAGAAATAGGAAAATTTTATGAAGAATTAACACAAGCAATAGGAACCTCAAAAAGCAGAGACATTATTATCATCATGGGAGATTTTAATGCCAAAATAGGTGAAGGAAGTGAAGGTGATCTTATTGGACCTTTTGGTTTAGGAACAAGAAATGAAAGAGGAGATTTGCTGTCACAATTTTGCCAGGAAAACAATCTGTCTATTACAAACACATTTTTTAAACTCCCTAAACGAAGACTTTATACTTAGAAATCACCAAGAGACTGTAATGAAGAAGTTTGCAGAAATCAAATTGATTTCATACTTATAAACAAGAGGTACAAAAATTCTATTCATGGTGTGAAAACATATCCAGGAGCTGATATATTTTCTGATCATAACCTTTTAGTAGCAAAGTTCCACGTGAAACTGAAAGCCATACAAAAGAAACAAAAGAAGGACTATATAAATACAACTATTCTAAGAGACCCCTTGACTAAACAAAAGACTTCTGAAGAGATTAATAAGGAATTAGTTAGGATAAAGAATAATCAAACAGAAGACATTGATGGCAAATGGGAACTTATAAAAGACACATTAAATAATGCATGTAAAAACACAATGGCGACCAAACACGACAACATGAAAAAGAAGTGGATGACAGAGAAGATATTACAATTGATGGAACAAAGAAGAATACTTAAAAATAGAGATGAAAGTGAGTATAAAAGATTACATGCAGAAATACGAAAAGAAACACGGCGAGCAAAAGAAGAATGGTACAAGGAAAAATGCTCTGAAATTGAGAGTTATGAAACAAGACATGATAGTTTCAACTTACACAAAAAAGTTAAAGATTTAGCTGGACTTAATAAAAAGAAAAGTACAAGTTTATTGTTAGATAAAAATGACAAAATAATTCCTAATGTTAAAGGTAAACTGGACAGGTGGACAGAATATGTCAAAGAACTATTTGAAGATACAAGAAAAGATCAAAAATTTTATGATAACATGATCGGAGAATGAGGACCAAGCATATCGAAAGAAGAAATATTACATGTTATCAACAAATCAAAGACAGGAAAAGCCCCTGGACCGGATAAGATACCAAATGACATCCTGAAACTCATAGGAATAGACCATATAGATATATTTGTACAATTGTTTAATGATATTTATAATTCGGGAATTATTCCTAGGGATTGGTTGACATCTACCTTTGTTACATTACCCAAAAAGGCTAATGCCAAAACTTGTAATGATCACCGTACAATAAGCTTAATGAGTCACACCTTAAAGATATTTCTAAAAGTTATACACCAACGAATATACAAAAAAGTAGAAGAAGGTATAAGTGAAACACAATTCGGTTTTAGAAGTTCCCTCGGTACAAGAGAAGCATTGTTTGCTTTTAACATATTAGCGCAACGATGTATGGAGGTTAACCAGCCACTATATGTGTGCTTCCTGGATTATAATAAAGCATTTGACAAAGTTCGTCATGATCATCTCATAGAATTGTTAGAAAAGAAAACACTTGATAAGAAAGACATCCGCATTATATATAACCTCTACTACAATCAAACCGCAACCGTGAAGGTAGAAAATGAGTTATCGAATGATATAGAAATAAAGAGGGGTGTGAGACAAGGTTGCGTTCTCTCACCCTTATTGTTTAATATGTATTCAGAAGACATAATCCAGGCAGCTCTATCAGATGAAATAGCTGGCATTAAAGTGAATGGGCTAAACATTAACAATGTTAGGTTTGCTGATGACACTGCACTACTAGCTGGAAACCTCAAAGATCTACAATTACTTCTTGACAAAGTCGCAGAAAAAAGTGAAGAATTTGGCTTGACTCTTAACGTAAGCAAGACTAAGTTCATGGTGATATCTAAAACACACCAACAAGAAAATCTTACAATCAATAGGGAAAGAGTCGATCAAGTACGTAAATTTAAATATCTCGGAACAATTGTAAATGAGGAGATTGAAAGCTCAGAAGAAATTAAATCGAGAATAGGACAGGCCAGAAGTATCTTTAATAAGATGAAAAATGCATTCTGTTCGAGAGACATTTGTTTAAACACAAAAATGAGGTTGCTAAGATGCTATGTATTCTCAAAATTATTATACGGAATGGAAGCGTGGACATTGAAAAAGAAGGACATGAACAGTTTAGAAGCTTTTGAAATGTGGGCATATAGAAGAATACTTAGAATTAGTTGGGTGTCGAGGATTACTAATCAAGATGTCCTAAGAAGAATGGGAAAGGAAAAAGAATTAATTAAAACTATTAAAGTAAGGAAGCTACAATATTTAGGCCATGTTATTAGGGGAGTAAATTACAAAATATTGCAAATAATACTAGAAGGGAAAATTTGTGGGAAGAGAACGAGGGGTAGAAGACGGACATCCTGGATTGACAATTTAAAAAATTGGTACAACTGTTCAACGTCAGAACTCCTTAGATCAGCCAAATCAAGATCAGAAATTGCCATGATGACAGCCAACCTTCTTAGAGGAGACGGCACATGAAGAAGAAGATAGAACAGTCCCACGTGGTACGGTTATCAAACGTAACAAACATGTAACCCCTCACCCCCCACCCCACCCCCTCACCCCCCCATCCCCACCCACACACGTTATTGCAGACGACGTACAGAGAAAGTTTGCAAAATCTTTGTAAAGAATTTGTTGAACATTCTTCAGTTCTCTGTGAAAATGTAGACATCGCAGGCAATGCAGCTGCATGCTAATTTCTTAGCAGTGTTTAAGGAAGTGTAGAAAATGTAGGACTGTAGTGGAATTTATTAGTTTATGTGCCTACAGACGGAGCGCCATTCGTATCGGGAAAAAGTCAGAATTCGTAGCGCGACTCACTGGAAAATGATAACCTTCCGGCACCCAACTCTTTATGATGTCCATCTTGTAGGAATTGACCAGTAATGTCAAACGGAACTACTTGGTTCCAAAGACCCTTTCAAGTGTCAAACATGTATGATGTATATATGCAGACTGAAGCGACTAAAGAAAATTTGTACCAAGGCTGGGATTCGAACCCAGGTCTTATGCTCGAACTGGGCGGATGCGCTGACCACTACGCCAGTGGCTTTGCGCAACTCCACGGACTACTGTAGCACGCCTCTCTCCTCATTCCAAATTCTCATTCGCAGCCCACTGGTATTCACACTAAACGCGAACAGTATACCGGTGGGATGCGGCATGAATGAGAATTTGGACTCAGGATAGTAGTCTGTGCAGTTTGCAAAGCCATTGTGCCAGGGTGGCGAAATGGTTAGCGCATCTGCCTAGCAAGCAGGACACCTGGATTCGAATCCCACCCCTGGTAGAAATTTTGATTTGCTGCTTCAGTCTGCATTCATAGATGTTTGAGAGTTGTAAAGGTCTCTGGAACCACATAATTTCATTTCATGACAGCACCTATGCCTGAGTTTCAGGCAGGATACTCGTTTCGTTCGATGATGAGGTGCTATTCCAATACAGTTTGAGAGCCTATGCAATGCTGTTCGAGTATAGGGGGAATATAGGGGGAATACCAATGGGCTGAGGCATTAATGGGAGTTAGGATTGAGCAGGGAGGCGCGCTAGGGTAGTCCACACAATTGTGCAAAGCCACTGTGCTAGGGTGGCGACGTTTTAGACCTTCTGCCTAGTGAGCGGGAGACCTAGTTTCGAATCCCAGTCTCGGCACAAATTTTCATTTGTCTCTTCGATCTCTTATGTGACAGGTATATAAAGACGTCTAGATTTCTCCAAGGATTTCCCTCAGGATCGATATCCTCGATTATACGTATCCACATGACTCCCCACCTTTATTCCATGTGTCGACGGAAGGGCTACAGTGCTCGCAGGCCTACACTCACCGTCTACTCGCGCCGCACGTTTTCTGTGAAGTCCTGGTTTACGAGGACGAAGACACACTGAATCCGTAGTCACCTGCTAGCTATAGTTGGCTCTGCCGTGAAAGCTGTCGCTACTGACCGAAGCCGTTCGATGTCTATCCACACAGCTACTCCAGTTAGCCACCAGCGCGAGAGACTTTGTAGAGTGACTCGAAAAGCGACCAGTGTGCTCTTTAATGTTTGTGACTGTCTTTTTCCGCGGTGAAGGTGTTTAAATGATATCGCCTTGCTATAACGACGTGGAGGCTTTCCAGAGGGCGGTGTGGGTCCTCTTCTCCCGGATCGGGCGCCGCCGTATTGATGGAGAGGCGCGCGCGGGTCCCGCGGGGATCGATGCGAGGTCCCCGGTGCATTGTTGCCGCCGGCGCGGCGCGTGTTTGCCCACTGGGTCACCAGCCGTGTTGCAGTCCCCACTCTCAACCCGCGCGTGTACAGCCGGGAGTGTAACGCGTGCCATTTTACTTTTCATGTGCCTGTAAGTGTTTGCAGCATGTCCAAACACGATTCTGAAGCAGTGGATAATACAAATAAAGTAGTTATCTGCGGCAGTCACTTATTTACTAGGGGCGTTCAATAAGTAATTTTTTCAGGAAGCACGTTGGTTTTGTTCCCGAATCCAATACACTATATTACTCCGCACTCTTTTGGTTACAAAATCCTATTTTTCAACATAATCTCCGTTTAATGCGACTGCCTTACGCCACATTCATGGGAAGGCCTGTATGCCAGCATTATACCACCATGGTCGAGGTTGGAGCAACGTCTTGCTGCATCGTAAGCTCCTAATCATCCACGTATTGCTTCCCGTGGATTGCATTCTTCATTGGGCCGAACAGATGGAAATCGGAAGGTGCGAGATCGGGCCTGAGGGGTAGATGGGGAATAACAGCCCAGTAAAGTTTTATGAACTGATCTCGGATGCGTAGACTTTTCTCAGATCTTGTGTTATCAAGGAAAAGTAGTAGTTCGTTTGCATCCGTCGAGAACCTCAAATCAGAGTGTCCGCACGTTCCAGCATTGCAGGATTAACAGCTGTGTGCGACCGACCGGCACACGGGAGATCGCAGATGATTGTGCGACCTTGCAGTGATAACGGACGCCTCGTCCAACGACTCACCGCGCGTTTGTTCACTGCCAGCTCACTGCAGATATTCTGTAAGCGCATATGAATATCTGCGTTGCTCTGGTTTTCCATGAAAACAAAGTGAATGACAGCCGCCACCTTTCGAACTTCGTGAAACTATAGGGCTGAAGCGCGAATACGAGGTCTGTCTAAAAAGTATCCGATCTTTGATTTTCCCGCGCAAAATAGAGACGATAGCGCGGTGCCACTTACACAGTAAAGGAAGAAACCTTTATGCGCATGCGTGAATTTTGTCCCCACCTTCCAGCGCGTCGGTAGCTGAGTGAGGTGCTACACAACTTGTTGTCGGATTAACGATTCTCTCAAGATGACTGAACATGTTGAGAAAAGATACTGCATCAAATTTTGTCAAAAGCGTGCTGAATGTCAAAGCGCAACAATCTGCAAGATTCAACAGGTGTTTGGAGAAGATGCGATGGGTGTAACACAAATTAAGGAGTGGTTCAACTGATTCAAAAATGGCCGCACATCAGCGGAGAGTGACCAGCGTTCTGGTAGGCCCCAGACGGCTCGGAGTGCAACTGTTGTTGAAAGGGTGCAAAATTTGGTGACGGCAGATCGTCGTTTGACCGCGCGGGGGGTTGGAGTGAGTAAAGATTCTGCACATGCAATTTTGCGTGATAATTTGAACATGCAACGAGTGGCTGCGAAATTCGTGCCCAAGTTTTTGTCGCTGGAACAAAAAGACCTCCGTTTTGACGTTGCACAGGACCTTCTGGACACCACCTACACTGATATTCGGTCTCTGAACACCGTGATAACTGGAGATGAGTCATGGGTGTACGGGTATGACCCAGAAACAAAAAGACAGTCGTCACAATGGAAGCATCCTGAGTCTCCAAGGCCGAAGTAAGTGCGGCAGGTGCGAAGCAAAATAAGGGTGATGCTTAATGTCTTTTTTGATGTCTGTGGGATTGTGCATCACGAATACACATCAGAAGGATAAACAGTGACAAAGGAGTACCATCCGGATGTTCTCCGGCGACTCCGTGACGCAGTTCGGCGCAAAACACCAGACATGTGGACGGCGAAAGACTGCAACTGCATCACGACAACGCCCCTGCACATTCGTCCCACTTGATCCAAAATTTCTTTGCCAGACACGGAATTTCAGCCGTTCGCCAATCTCCCTATTCTCCAGAAATGGTTCCTTGCGACTTCTGGTTGTTTCCAGAATTGAAGACGCCACTGAAAGGATCCAGTTTTGAGAGTAGAGAAGAGATAATGCGGAACACGACGACGGAGCTGAACACCATTCCAAAAGAAGATTTCCAGAGGTCTTTCCAGCAGTGGAAGGATCGGTGAGCTTAGTGTGTACAAGCACAAGGGGCCTACTTTGAAAGGGATTGGGATCCCAACCCCGCCAGGTATTCGAAATTTTTTTTTTTTTTTTTGGCCGAAGGTCGGATACTTTTTGGAGAGGCCTCGTATTCCATGATGTCGCACAACAAATTCCGTATTTTTTCAACAGAAATTGGCCGAGAAGAAAACAATGTTGCATTACGTACTGAATGCCCCTAGTACTTTGCCACTATGCGTTTCAGTGGTTCACACCATCATATTCGAAATGTGTAGTGGCATAATAAGTATGGGATTGACGCAAAAAATTATTTTATTTATGTTTATCAGCCGTCGTGATATCGTACTTTATGGACAAAATATTCTATGGATACTACGACACTGTGGTATGACAAACTTTTGTCCATAGCAAGTGACATAGTTTACCCGGTAACTGAACAACAAGTATCACGCGGCCGCTACTATCTACTGTACTAAACGGCTAAAACACTCGCCAGATTCCAGTTGCCTTCCCGGAGCAACAAAATTTGACTTTCAGTCTTCATGTAATTATTGACCGAATTAAAAAATGTAATATGCTGTCACAGTCTACTCATTAAGAGGTACAATCTTATGTTAAACCTTTAACACAGTACGCCAAATATTAAAGCTAGAAACTGTGTACGTGTTTTGAGGCGCCGGGGTGGCCGAGCGGTCGCAGGTTCGAATCCTGCCTCGGGCATGGATGTGTGTGATGTTCTTAGGTTAGTTAGGTTTAAATAGTTCTAAGTTCTAGGGGACTGATGACCTCAGAAATTAAGTCCCATAGTGTTCAGAGCCATTTGAACCATTTTTTTGTTTTGAGGCAGCGTTAATTAAGCGCACAAATTACTGAGACAGTATTTGTCCATTACTTCAGAAAGAGCCTTTACTGATGTGTAACAAACTTCTTACATAACTTCAAACCTTTATGAAACTTTTTCACGCCCACAATTCCTACACAATGATGAAAGGAAGAAAGTTTCTTGCTTGGAACCTTTCATTTAAAAACGGGGTAAAAACAATCTTGACTGCAATAAAATATTTATTTGCGGTGGCAAGGATGTGACCAACTTCAGACCATTTACACCGCGATGGTAGGCGGTGGTGGTGAACGGAGCCCATGTTGTGACTCCACGAACGTCAACGTGAATCTGAGCAGTTGACGTTCGTGGTGTCACAAGACGTGCTCCTTCACTGCCACCGCCTACCATCGGGGTATAAATGGTCTAAAGTTGGTCACATTCTTGCCATCGCAAATAAATATTTTATTGCGGTCAAGACTGCTTTTAATCCATTTTTTTAGTGTTTTGCCAGATGGTTGAATTTCTCCACGAGAAATGTTCATAAAAATTACTACATTTTCGCGGTCCATGTTGTAAAACTTCATCATCAGGCACAACGTTTTGATTTATTACTTTTTTGCTACTAGGTAACACAGCTTGCAGACAGTTTTCACATATACCACTGGTTAGATGTACCTGCTAAATTATATCATGTACGACATATAGTTCAAGAGATATGACGTCTTAAGTATCGAGATGGGTGAGAAACTAGTTCTGCTTGAAGTGAAACGCAAATTATCCGGACTATACTCATCCATTGTTTGGTAATGAAAGCATTTAGCGACTTATAACAAACTTTAAAAATAATTTCAAATCTTCTCTAAACTTTTTCGTTTGTCTGTGGTTGGATAATCCGAAACTAATAAAACAAACATAATTAGAGTTTTGCGTCCCCGCCAAAAAGTTTTACATGCTTAGCGTCAAATGTTTAACGCATTAACTCATTTGCAAAAGTAAATCTTTAGTGGGGGATTACTGATTTTGAAATATTCCCGGTCTCTTGCAGAGGCGGGTAAGGGGATTTCACAAAGCAAACGCACAAATAATTATTCAAATAGAAATGAATTTTTAGTACACCACATTTTCAAATCGAACTAAAAATTGTAAAACAATTTTTCGTAGCCCGATAAAATTCCTATCCTCATAAAGATTTTCCGGAAAATTTTTGACTGTGTATTTTTAATAGCTATGTAAATACTTGTAAGATTTAAAACGAAACATGTGGGGCGCACGCAATAGGTAACAGGAAGTAAGTGAACTGTTCATGCACCAATTAATAAGAAACGTACTGTAAGGAGATCATGCATCGATTACTTATTTTTGTTTGTTCAGTATATCTAAGGCTTTAAATCTTGGTTAAAAAATTTCTGAAAATAGTTAAAATGAGCCCAGAAGCATTTTTTATTTACTTGTTGGGTAACACGAGCAGTTTTCAGTTTAGAAATGCTTTACATTCGAAATAACCTGAGATAAGCGAAATGTATATCTCATATATCTGCAGGTGATTTCAAGAAAATTTTCTCTCTTCATCTGGGACCAGTTAGGCGTGCTCCATGAATCGAATGAAGTAAGTACGGTAACTGCCCTTCTGTCAAGGGAGCGCCTATAATGCGTGTGTTACGCAGATAGAGATTTCGTGTCAAACACCCTGTACCCTTTATTTTTGGCGTTTCTTGATGGGAGGACAGCTGCATTACTTACGGTGTTCGATTCATGAAGAACTCACTACAGATATCTGAAGGTGAGGCAATACTTTCTTGAACTCGACAGTAGTTATAAGAGATAAATATGAAAATAAAATATAAAAATATAGTTGCAATCAAACTGACATTCATTGGAATAAAGTACTGAAATATCCTCTGCATGCTTCTACAAACGCATACGGTCCCACAAAATTAATGGTTAGTTAACAAATGGTTCAAATGGCTCTGAGCACTATGGGACTCAACTGCTGAGGTCATAAGTCTCCTAGAACTTAGAACTACTTAAACCTAACTAACCTAAGGACATCACACACATCCATGCCCGAGGTAGGATTGGAACCTGCGACCGTAGCGGTCGCGCGGTTCCAGACTGTAGCGCCTAGAACCGCTCGGCCACTCCGGCCGGCGGTTAGTTAACAGTCATCGTGATAAAATTCAGGCTGAAAACCAGGACCAGTTTAAGATTAATGGGTGGGTTGGAATTTTAGGTGACTATTCTTCCTGATGTTATTTGTGCTGTCTAGAAGAACTTATTTTCAGAACTTTCTGCGAGACTGGCTGCACGTTGTGCACTTTATAAAGGAATCACCTTTGATGGGGCACAGTACATTGCAGTCGTATTGTTCTATATCCACGCGATGGTGTCTATCACAACAGATTAATCGGTTGTGAAGAATTAGTTCCATGACCTGCACGTTGTCCCCACCTCAGTCCTTGGGATGTATGGAGTCGTGTAGAGCAATAGTTTTATTCAGCGTGAATTGCTAATCTAGGGACGCTTCATTAAGCTGTTACGGAATCAAGCGAAACTATTCGACACCGTGGTTGAAAAAATCCCACATCCTATGATCCGACAGGTATATGCGTTGTAGATGCAAGTGGAAGTCAAAATGCAATTCTGTTATGAGTTTCTGACTCGAGAACTTCGTAAAAATCTCTTTCGTTGAACAGACAAAAACGAAGGATTTTCGGAAACCCGTTTGTATGGACTTTCTTTCCTTGCGTTTGTTCAAGGTTACCGCTCCAAAGTTTTTAAAAGAATTTTTGAAGCACTGCGCAAGAGACTGTAATGTATTGCGCGGGGAGGATAGAAAACGTTTCTCAGAAGGCGTATATAGGATATCGGTGGCCTATACGTGTTTCAAAAGTGTTGGTGCAGAAATACGGCGTTATCAGGATGTGGCTTTGTATGAATACACTGCGAAAGCATATGCGGTAGGCGACACGGTAAAAAACTCTGCGATTGGCTCGGGCATACACTAGCACGTTGCCATTCCTGTGTTGTCGTGGATGTGGAGGCAGCCGCGGAAGAGCCAGCTATCTGTAGCCGGGGCAGGTAAATGGCCGGCTTTCGCTTTGATTACTGGGCATGAAACTCTCTCGAATGGTCAGCTGGCGGGAACGCGCCGCAGTTATCGGAAAGCAATTGTTCGCTGCTGCGGCCCGTGTCCGTGGCGGCTCGTCGCTTCCAGAGCGTCGCGCACCTGTGGTTTCATTACCTCTCCTCACACGGAATTTTTTCGGCGTGCGGGGTGTCGGGTTTTAGGTTTTCGCTAACAACGCGTCATATAGTACTCTATCTGTATAGGAGACCTCCAGTCCTTTATCTCATGAACTTCGCCACTGCTGCGCAAAACTTAAGGACGAAAGTAACTTTCGCAGGATGTACCATTGACAAGTAACATAGTTCATTAAACTTGGACCACGCGTAGAAAGAGCTGCTACAGTATGGTAAGGAAGGTAAGTGAAGAACTTACATAGACAAACAGAAAATCACTTTTATTCAAAGATAATAGTCACATAGGTCATAGCGATTTATGAACGTACTCTGGACATTACGGAATGCATGATATGGCTCTTCACAGGGTGTGTTCATCTTTGGAGCATGAAATATATTCGCAATTGCGAATATGGGCAACCATCAGCAGTAGTCCTATAACAGAATGGCTGCAATGAAAATTTGCCCCGAACCGGGACGTGAACCTGGATTTCCCGTTTATCACGAGCGGTTGCCTTACCTTAGTCTATCTCAGCATGCTTCACGGACAGCCCCAAACTTCTATATGTCGTCAGCGATGGGTGTACAACCTGCAGTCGTACATAAAAATTTTACTTGAAAGTCCCTTGCCCGGTATCGGCGAGTAAATGCGATACTGTAGTGCCTCTGTTGTTCTGAAGTACAATGCACGCATGCATGTCGGAAGGAACATTGCGGTGTACTTCTGAACAACACAGGTAGTGCAATATCGTATCTTCGCAGCGGACAGAATGTTCTCTCCTAGAGAGATGAAGCACATGAAAATGCTTCTATTTCATGGTAATTTCTGGCTGAAGTGTTTTTGACAGGAATTTATTCCTCGCTTGTACCTGTGTGTGTAGCCTTCTTCGCCATTCTCATCCAGTATTGTATGTCAAGGATAAACCCGCCGAGTCCAAATAACATGGCTCACGTAAGTGCAGCCTGAGAACGCTGTATTGTGTGTTGCTGACTGGTCGACAGCGGAGTACACGACGCGCCACAAAGACTGTTCTTGTGAAAGCGTTGAGCACTCGGCGTCTAGGATACAACTTATCTCAGTGTCTCTCGCGGTCTATTCTGTAGTGGAGCAGGAACAAACCTGTCGACATCGTTAAGTAGCTTCCTATTCTCACGTTTAGTTCCTTCTCACAAAAAAAGAGGAGTGGGTCAATTAGGGTTTAATGGCCGGTCGATGAAGAGAGAATTAGAGAAAAAGAGTCAGCCGGACCTAGACAAGGACAGGGAAGGAAATTGGCAGAGTCCCCAGCAAATGAGCAATTTCGACATTCGCCTTAAACGTTTTAGGAAAATCGCGAAAAACGTAAAACTAGATGGCCGGGCGAAGGTTTTAATGCCGCCTTTCCAAATCATTAACACCCGGTTAGACGCGGCTAATGCCCAGCGACATTGATCGCGGAGAACCTTTGAGACAGGCTTCTTGTTTCTGCCCAAGTAAAACGGAAACTGAAATGAATGTAGTCAGACAGAATGAAACCGAGTAGTTTAACTGTATCAATCTTCATTAGTCCTTCCTTGCGTACAAAAGACGTAGTAAGGCGTACAGCAAACAGCAGTTGTCTCATGCAGTGGTTATGATGTGAGTTTTGAGCCCATTACAGATTTTGATTGCCCACAGTGATAGGAACAAGGTTCTTACATCTTCTCTGAATCAGTTGTTTTGTCGCCAGTCAGTTTTGCGTATTAAAGTACCGCACTGGAGCCAGGGATAACCGCCAGATGAATTACGTTTGTATCTTTTAATTGGGGACATCTTTCCCTTCTGACACATCTCTTTAGCAAAATTGTAGCACTTCGTTTGGTTTCACTTGAGTCATTTTTCTCTCCTTTCCTCATTAATTCCTAGAATTTTCACAACGTCTAGATGTTAGATATAAAGGGATGCCTGCTTTTGTAATAATCCTCTGCAAGTGGTCGTTTCGAAGAAAATCTCGACGTTTCAAATTGGTAAATAATTTGTGTTTAATAGACACTACAGGCTGAAGAAATCTTATCTACAATATCAATACCGTATTCTGTTTTATTGTAAAATGTCATCATCTCAGGTTTCATTTTAATTCCTATTTCTTCGTCGGTCGCCCCATTAAATGTAAGCAGAAATCAATCTTGTTCGCTTGCAGCACGATGGAAACCATGGTTCTTTCTCTGAAGTAAGCGAAAACATTTCATCGTAAATCACGGCTTTTTACCCTCTTGAGTTCGTTTGAGATTTGCCATATATTTTCGACATTTAGTTATGTCAGTACCAATTTGTCTGCTTCCGGGTAATGCTGTGTAGTCCAGCATAACGATAAGGCGACGAGTCTCGCGAATTCTGTCACCGACTGTGCATTCATATAATGATTTTCATAAATACACAGACATTTACGATGTAAATTAAATGAAACAGCGATACATGAAGACGTAAAAAAACGTGCAAGAAACATAATTGGAGGCTTCTGTCAGTTAGTGGGCGATTTCTTTCGAGAACTGATACATTTTTTACACAGTGCGGTAAGCTGAAACACTTGTGAAATTAAATGTTAATAGTGAGTCTTAAGAAACTTTCAATGTACTTCAAAGTGAGAAACGTTTCGTAGTTGATCGCGCTGTATTGTGTAGATTCAATTCGGATCTCACAACAGTGGCAATACTAGGGAACGCACTCCCTGTTAGCACGATAGACGCGAAGCGGATTCCTAGACTCGCGCTGTTCCCTAGTTTCCCGAGAAAATAAATACGTTTGCATGTGTCAGAACACCACGACTAACAGAGAGTTAACTATTCATTACTTCGCTCTGACTTTCATCGTGAGTTCCAAGAATGGAAATTTATGGATTTTTTACTTTTTATTTTTGTAGGCCGTCTCTCTTTGTCGCATATTCTGCAGGAGTTGGATCTAATCACGATGAATGGTAGTTTGCTCCCCTTCGTATGTCGGCGTTTTTGACATAAAGCACCAAGAAATTACGTGATATGCGTTACAGCATTCCTTATCGGTGCCTTCCGCAGACTGGCGAACGTCTTCCAACTCGTTAACTTATTACTGCTGAAGGTGTCTCATTAATGAGCTTTTCATAAACGGAAAGATGTAAAAGCCTCGTTTTATCCGCTTTTAATGGGCGGAAGAAAGGCGAAGTGTATAATCAGTACGTTTAACAAGACTTTTCATCGTCTGCATATTAACAGCTGAAAAGATCGCGAAGAAATAACGAGGTGCTGTCGTTGCTGTTCCTTGCGTAACTACTGCGGGTGGAAGAAATTAATCCTTTATGTTGTGTTTTTACCCTCCTACGGTAAGTCTACAAAAGTGTTCAACTGCGCAAGTTTTTTTTTCCACCTTTGCTTCATATGAATAATGAAGGCAATTATCACTAACAGAATGGGAAAAGTGAGCGTTATCAGTTTCGTGCTCTCCCTGGTAATAAGATTTCGAGACAAATTAATGAGAGCTGGGGAGCATTGAATGGTAAGAAAGTGGACAGTTCCCTCCCACAACATACACATGATCTCTCCGGGTGTTTCAGTTGGGAAAAAATGATGATCCACAGATACTGTCTGAAGTGTATACTGTAATTCACAGAGAAAATCGTTAAAGGTGCCGTTTTCTTTACATAAAATTATTGGTCAGTGTCGTTTATCACCAGCATTGAGTTCACAATAAGCCTATTCGATAGGTAATACAATTACATTTATTTTAAGAAGGACTTTCGTGGGGTCTTGCCGTGGGTAATGTTGGTGTGCTGTAAGATAAGTAACGACGATCTTTTCATGCGACTTGTGAAGGGTGGAAATTTTACTTCTTTCTGGAATTTTTACTTGATTTCGGAGGTCATTATATTTGCTCCGTGTGACAGCAACTGAGTCGACGATGTCATATGGATATAAAGAATACATGATGTACGTAGCACACTGTAATTCTATAATACGCTAAATTATCTACTTCAAAATTTGAAAGATTCTACCAAACTACATACTTTTCACAGATAACCTGAAGATGGGAATTACGCCGAAATGGGCCTGTAGTAATAAAGAATACAATCGAACACAGCAGCGTCTTGGTCTGATAACGTAATATATAATGCCCGTATATGACATATGCGACGCAGTGGATATATATGTTTGTGTGTGTGACAATATGCTGACCGTTTAAAAGTCTGCGTTGTTGTACTTTTTTTTTTTTTTTTTTTTTTTTTTTTTTTTTTTTTTTTTTTTTTTTTTTTTTTTTTTTTTGGTGGTTGTACACCTCACCTTTCTGTACCACAATAATGTGGAGTGATGGATAGTGTAAATCATTTAACCTGATGTAGCATACTCGTCGAAAGTAGATCCTGACAGCTGACAGCTCTGTTGCCAACTTTCAGCGGTGAAGCGCAAACGGCTGTAGGCGAAAATAATAGTCGTCCATAGGGCTGCTCCAGCACTGAGGCGTTGCCGCAGAAGCATAAACTGTCCTGTCAAAATTTTCCGGACACTTGTTAGTGTACTTTAATATGGAGTGCATCGACACTTCGTCTTTCTGATAACTTGAACTCTGCTGGAGGTTCTTCCAGTGAGATGTCCGAATGTCTGTGGAGGGATGCCTGCCCATTCCTCCTCATCAGCCGAAACAAGAGAAGGTTGTGATGTTGGACGATGGAGTCTGGAGCGAAGTCGACATACTAGCTTACCTCAAAGGTGTCTGTTGGGTTCAGGTCCGAACACTGGGAAGGCCAGTCCATTACAGGAATGTTATTGTCCACAAACCATTTCCACACAGACGCTGCTTTATGATAGGGTGCATTTTCATGGTGATGCAGTCATCGACTCCCAACTATTCGTTTACTTTACTTACAATAAAACACTGTGAAACGCTTTTCCGTGTTTTGTTAAGCACAATAAGGAGACCATCGCCTAACCACAGGAAAAACCCCCGTAATATAACACCACCTCCATCGCACGTCATTGTTAGCACTACACATTAAGAACAGACGTTCTGAAATCCAAACCCTTCTATTGGATTAGTATGTATATAGTATGACGCATCACTCCAAATCACTTATTTCGCGTCATCTACTGGCCAATGGCGCCACTCTTTACTCCACCTCAAACGTCGCTTAGCATTGACTCAGGAATGTGTGTGGCTTATGAGAAGCTGCCCGACCATTGTACCCAGTTCTCTTTATTACAGTCATTTTGCTAGCTGGACTGCTGGTAGTACTTCAGAGCTCACGGTTGACTGCTTCCGCTGATTTCATGGAGCTCACGACTGATTGTTACCCTGATTTCTTGCGAGTTTTTAGAAGCGCCCTCCGCCATGCTCGATGGTCCTTGTCCGTCAGTACATGAGGTCTTAGTTTAGCTGTAGTTGTTCCTCCGCGGCTTCACTTCATGATCACATCACTAATACTGAATTTGGGCAGCTTTAGAATGTTTGAAATTCTCCCGATGGATCTGTTACCGTTTAGCTCTCTCCACCGACCCATTGTGGTGTTTACTGCTTCTCTACTGACAACACACCACTCACAGCCTCCTTTTATACTGGCGGGTCCGCCTCACGTGACATATAGTTATCAGTTTGGCATTCCATAGGGGTATTCGAATACTTTGGATCAAACATTGGATACAGAATCGCGTAACGTGACTACTGAGGTAGCGGGTAAGCAGCAGCGCCGAGCCCACTGCAACGGTCAGGGATCTTCTTCCGTCGACCCTACTTGACATTTATGTATGTTAACACTGCTTTCAAATTGGAATTGAATGCTGGCAAAAAACAGCAGTAAGAAATTACTGAATGTACTATGACTGTTTTTAGTAATCCATACAGTTTGGTGGTTTTTATACTATGACGAAGGTTCTGTGAATGTATGCTGTTTCAAAGTAACATTACGTTGAGGATATCTCGAAAACGCGTCGTTTTTGGCACGATTTGTTGTAACAAACTGACGGGGAACGACATATCGGTGCTTAAAAACTTTTAGCATTCGGTTGTTTTCTTTTTAGAACTTGCGTCGTGTGAAAGTGTGCCATTTCATGGCACCAGCCTATCGGAAATTTATCAAAAACGCGTTGTTTCGCGTAATGTTTGTTATAATTAAATGTCAGTTAATGATATATAGACAGTTCAAGCTTTCAGGACATCTTAAGATCATATCTGTGTATTGTAGCGGAGTAGTTAGTGGCGCGGATTGTGAACCGAAAAGTTGTAGATTTGCATCAATGTTTTGTTTTTACGTTGATGTTTTTTTAAAAGATTGTTTCGCCTCCTTACTAACTTAAAATCAGTATGTTCTGAGATACTCTGTGTGATTTGTAAATATGACCGCATTCCGTTAAGCAGTTTCTTCGAATTTGTTAAAATGTCTTGTAAGATTGCTGTGTACGTCACGGCTGATGCCTCGCAATTCAGTACAGTGTACACTACATACAAAACAACATGGCTTGCATGTGGATAACGAGGTAAATGTGCGTTTTAATAAACGCAGTGAAAAAGGAGCAGTGTTTGTACAATTTTACAAGTAACACTGTTTATTGCAGTATACATTGCCGAGCCGAGTCACTTTCCCGCGTGCTTGAAAAGGTAAAATGCCACAGGTCGGAGTTTATGGCGTCAAAGAAATGCCAATGTTTTTTTTTTAAAAAAAAATGCGTGACAATTCGTTATTCAGTGCATCGGCATCTCCATAATCCTCTTCCTGATTTACTTCGCTCAGCTTCGACGATTGCCAACAAAGTTAACATCGCTACTCTACGCGCGTCCATATTCATAACCTGACTTTGTGGTCTGCGCGCCAGATACAACTGACAACTGCAGCTGGAGAGCGCCGCGGTTGTACATTACGTTGAGAAGCACGTTCCTTGTGATGTTATCAACTCATTTCTGAGCATGCGCAAATCACGCTAAAAACCACGGTAGACGTTCTTCACGATGACATACACGTTTCATGTTAGAATGGCTTCATGGCAGATGCCGGTTTGGTTCCTTTGAAAGGAAACGTTCGATTACAATCCCCGTCCTTATGATCCGACTCTAATGACCACGTGGCAGTGGGACCTTAAATCCTTGTCTTCCTTTTTTTCCCTGCAACGGAGTCATTTACGTCAAGCTGTCATTGTGCGGTAGCCGGCCGAAGTGGCCGAGCGGTTCTAGGCGCTTCAGTCTGGAGCCATGGGACCGCTACAGTCGCAGGTTCGAATCCTGCCTCGGGTATGGATGTGTGTGATGTCCTTAGGATAGTTAGGTTTAAGTATTTCTAAGTTCTAGGGGACTGATGACCTCAGAAGTTAAGTCCCATAGTGCTCAGAGCCATTTGAACCATTTTTCCATTGTGCCGCACTAGAGCGAGTACAGTTAGAACTAAGGCGACAACGCTCGCGAAAATATTCCCATCGCAGTCTAGGACCGCTGCTGTGATAAGGTTCGGCCGCTGCGACTGTTTCACGGGAACACTTAACGCAGGTCCCTCACTCCTTCAACTGCGCTCGTAGCACGTCCCGACTGACCTCGATTTAGCGTTATCTTACAATATATCCTCCCTGTCACCCGTTGCGAAAAAATATCACACGATTCGGTATTTCCCCCTTGCGTCCATTTCCTGCTTGCCACTGGAAGTTCCAAATCAGCTGTTAACCGAGTTCTTCCATTTAACAAAAAAAAAAAGACTGTTCTATTGTTATTACATCATTCGAATGCCGTAAGTGACATCTTTTCTGTAATGGGACATCGGATTTGTACCACTAATGCAGTGTCCCCTTCAAATGGATTGCATCATACGAAACAAACAAAAGCAGAAATTGTATATGGAGCAAAGCGATCCTGCATGGAAATTGCAAATTTGTATTCTGATCAAAATATTGTAGCAATTGAGTTTTTCTAGACATACTTTATAGCGTCATATTATGCGCGTTGTGTTTTTTAGTTGGTAGTTTTCTGGAAAGTTTCTGTTGCTCTTCTCCACAGAGCCGGTTTTTCAAGCTTGAAGGGATATGTGACCTGGTGACGTGGCGCAACATCGTCTTATGTAACGCACTCTCTTGATGACACGCAGCTTTCCTCTGCTTGGACTCTTTTGCTTAGTTGCGCTTAATATGCTCTTGTCATTTTGTTAGTGCCTTAATTTTCGGTATAAGACTGTTATTTTGGGCGAACACCGGTCGTTGGTATCGTCGACTTGGTAGTGGTTCATTTTAAAGCCAAAACATACTGCATATTGTACTGTTTTCATTGCTATTTGATATTTCACGTGATCGAAATAGTTCCTCCTCAATACAAATACTTAGTTGGTACCCCCATTTTATTGAGCCACAGTCAAGTGTGGTGTACGCATTAAATGGTTCAAATGGCTCTGAGCACTATGGGACTTAAACTGCTGAGGTCATCAGTCCCCTAGAACTTAGAACTACTTAAACCTAACTAACCTAAGGACATCACACACATCCATGCCCGAGGCAGGATTCGAACCTGCGACCGTAGCGGTCGCGCGGTTCTAGACTGTAGCGCCTTGAACCGCTTGGCCACTTCGGCCGGCTGTACGCATTATCCTTTTGTTATATATATATATCACAGTAAGATAATATTAGTTGCAGTCTTCAACTGTTATCAGGTAGCACAGATATGTTTGAGAGAAAGTATCACGTAGAAAAATATGTGTTCAACGGCCAGAAATTTTCTTCCAACACAGGTATGTTTAAGAGAAAGTATCACCGGAAAAAATTTGTGTTCAACGGCCAGAAATTTCCTTCTTTCCTTTGTGCTTTCGACTGCTACGAACTGTTCCAGCTATAAATGAAAATATGGTACACCTCACTCCCCGCCGCTATCCCGCCGTGTTCCAAAAAAGATTTTCGTGTGTTTTCCCTAGTTGTAAAGTATATGCCAGAACCTGAAATCCTTTCGTTACCATTCCCGGCCTGTAGTCATAAATGAACCTAGTTCTGTCAAAGCGCTGGTATCAAAAACATTAATGCAAAACACAAGAAAACCATTATTTTCTTTTTCTGCAGGCAGCACTACTACCTAAAGCAAGGTATTGCTACGTAGTGGAGACGTCCACCTTGGTTGAGTGCTTTTCAGACTAGTTTATTCAGCTGTCAAAAATCTCTGATATACTGTATTACAGGTTTAAGTTATCCCAACTAAAATCTTCAGGTCATATAACAGCCGTGGTATGATGCCAGTTCTTATGACAACCTAAAAAAAAAAATAATGTTCAAATGGCTCTGAGCACTATGGGACTTAACATCTGAGGTCGTCAGTCCCCTAGAACTAAGAACTACTTAAACCTAACTAACCTAAGCACATCACACACATCCATGCCCGAGGCAGGATTCGAACCTGCGACCGTTGCAGCAGCGCGGTTCCGGACTGAAGCGCCTAGAACTGCACGGCCACTCCGACCGGCTATGACAACCTAAAGCGATAGTATAATGCAGTAACAGTATTTTTGTCATCTGGATAAAGATATCTAAAAAGTAACGCTATTACGTTGTTTACACGAAGAGGCTGGGCTAACACTGTGCTACGCTGTCAGATGTTGGTCATCCGCTTAGTTCATTTCCCTACTGTTTCTTCACGTCTAATAATTGCGAACTTTGAAACGTGCTGTATCACTGGAAGTCTTTCGAATGTTGTTATAACTAAATGTATGGTTCAAATGGCTCTGAGCACTATGGGACTTAACTTCTGAGTTCATCAGTCCCCTAGAACTTAGAATTACTTAAACGTAACTAACCTAAGGACATCACACACATCCATGGCCGAGGCAGAATTCGAACCTGCGACCGTAGCGGTCGCGCGATTCCAGACTGTAGCGCCTAGAACCGCTCTGCCACCCCGGCCGGCGATGAAATGTATGATTCCATCTTGAAAACAACTGCTTCATTATACCAACATAAAAAAGTTGTTTATATTTACCTTAAAACCAAATAATCTCTCTTTTGCTCACTATTGTTTGGCAAAATCATTGTTTTATGTCATGAAATACCAGAGGTACCAAAGTTGTGTGGTAAAACGTGTGTACTTAATTCCTTCCTCATTCGTAACAAGTTTGTCTTAATAAGGGAAGGGCCCAGTATCGACGACGGGGATCGGATAATGGATTGAATGTTGATGTAGTATAAGGTGCCATGTGCCACATCCTGTAGTCGTTGACGTTAGTGGGCCTTCGGTCAAGAGATGTCGTGCCCAGAAAGCGGACGAAACGAATTTACCATTTATTGAAATGACTTCGGTTTTTGAAAGGCCGGATCCAATAAAAGTCGTGTAAATTGCGTAAGGCTAGTACGCTGTGGGGCGTGGGTGCAATGTCGGTAATCAAAACTAGTTTGGTTTTGCTCATCCCTTTTTCTTCCTTTTTTCATTTTTTATGACTTTTTATAATTGCTTTCCTTACCTTTATTATAAAATGCAAGTTATTTCGTATTTGATAGGTCCTAAGTGCATACTGATTAATTTATTTATTATGAAACGGTAAGCAATTTTTAGGGTGATCATCATAGAAAACATTGGCAACACGAATTATTCTATTTTTTCCACGTAACTTGTTTGTATCCGAAAAACTGGTAAGGTGTTCTGATACCATAGAATTATGCTGCTCACCTCATCATTCGAAATAAATAAATAATTTATTAAGAACATTAAAGGTGCTACAGCAGGGAACTGACTAGTTCTAGGTGCCATTAACAAAATTTTCAAGTGCCTTTCATACTGAGGCACTGTGTTTAATTTGGGGTAATACAAGTAAATAACTGCAGCAGTAGTGTTTTTCTCATAGCTTTTTAATTTTTTACAAACGAATTACAAAATTAAATCCAGTTTTGATTTGTTTTTCACACAGCTTCATTCTTGGGATCAGATGTTGCAAAGGTATGACACTACGAAAACCGATGCTATTTTAATACATGCTAAATTAATTTCGTCTACCTTCCGAGAGGATTTTCTGCCGAACGAAGGCCACCAGAGTGAACGGCTGGTAGTTGACGTACCTGACTCCTTGAGCTGCATCACCATTCAGCTCATTTACGACCCCCGTTCCCGACTCTACTCCCTGCCTGCCCTGCAAGCAGACAACGGCTAGCGCCCGTGACAGAGTGATGAGCATTAAACACAGCCACCGCCAAAAGCGGTAGTACTCAAATTTGCGATACCTAAGCCGTTACGGTTATGCTTTGATTAAAGTAACTGCCGTCTCAGCGAGTAAGCGGGGATCTACCCATTGACTACAGTGCCCCTCGCGCCGCTGCAACAGTTACAGGATTGTTTCATTCGAGTTGTTATAACATCTTTTTTTTCCGCGCAGCACGCGTCGCCTAGTGCTGGTCGCTATTATGAACGCCATCGTGGGGTTTGCAGCAATAAACTTATGGAATTAATGGCAGGAAGCGCGATCTTCAAGCAAGTACTATCAGCGTTAGCAGGAAATGGCCAATTGAGATGTCTGAATTTTGCTCCTGCAGCTGACTAGTCGAAAGGCCTTAAGATTAAACTAACTTCGTGGAGCGGATTTGAAATGGGGAGTTCCCTAACAGCCTACAGCAAGGTAGGACAGGAGTCGTTGGCACTGTAGGGAGGAGCTGAGGTTTCGAAAAGTGTTGCGTGTGAGAAGCCAGGAGTGAGTGATCCTCAATGATAAAGTTGTCTGGCTGCTGCGAAAAACGGAAAGAGTTGGCGAGTGAGTTTCTCGTGCGTAGTTGTGAAGTGCGTAGCTGCTTTCTGTTTTTGAGAGACAGAATATGACTTTTGGCCCACACTTGCTAGGCGGACAGATGTGATATCAGCATGGAGACATCAGGTAGCTGGAGGTAGTGTTTCTTAACAAGAAGGCAGACTTTGCGCTGTCTTTTAGAAGGAAATACATTCTACTTAAGTGAAAACTGTGGCGTTCTTGTGTGTCGCCTCCTTTTAAATTTAAATTTTTGGAGGAACCATGAGGAAGGTGTTAGTGTAGGGGCAGTGAATGTTTCCAGTACTCATTTTTCAATCCAGTGGTCGAATCTGAGTGTCGTTTGGAATCAAGGGAGTGCTACAGAGCATGGCCTATGGTATAGGAGAAGTGACAATTTGAAACTTAACACAAAGGAATTAAACACATAAGTTGCCAGTGTACATTGATTTATATCAATGGGGCAAATTGAAAATTTGTGCCGCACCGGGGTTAAGGCTCGGGTCTCCTGTTCACTAGACAGATGCTGTTACCACTATGCCATTCGGTCACAGTGGTCACCCAACTGCGCAGAATACTTTGGCGTGCCTTGCGTCAGTCCCAAGTTCTCAACTTAAAGCCAAACACTACTGATGTAGTGCCCCTGCTCAGTAACCTCATTACTCACTGCATACGTGAGGGGAGGGGGTTATCGTTCCAACTGAGTTTTAGTGCATGTCCTTTACCAATATGTGTTGTCTACCGTAGTGCTTTTAGGCTGGAGGTTTCAATGCATCGCAGAGTAGCTGGCGTATCCTTTTTTATTCTTGTCATCAGCCAGCCACGGTCGTCTGCTCTATTGTTCTTATCCCTTGTACCTGTCTCTCTGTGGTTTTCTTGTCTTGTTTTTTCCTTTGTAGTGTTTGTTGCCTTTCTGTTGTTCTAGTGGTTTTGTGTGGTAAGTCTTGTTTGTTTTATTCTTTCCCTCGTGGACTTTTTTTTTTTTTTTTATAGGAACAAGGAATCGATGACCAAGCAGTTACGTCATCTCCCCCCCCCCTCCCCCTCCCCTTAAACCAACCAACGAACTCGCGACATCTTTCCGATTTGTAATCAGCGTAGTACAGAATTAATCCCATACCGCCGAAAAATGTTTCAGAGGAAGCAGTATGTCGCCAAATTTTCCTCGCGCCTCGTGAACTACACGCCGTGCTGGATACTGTACGCGACCGCAAGGGCGGCTTCGCGGAAGGTGCGTGGCGAAGACGGAAGAAATATTTAACTGTAATTAGAGAGGCGTGTGTTGTTTCCTCTATAATTTTCCTCTACTCCTGTTTAACAGCTCCTCCGTTACGAATTGTGGGGACATTATCTATAGTAGCTACAGAATCGTGTGGGGTTACTGGCTGCAGAATGCGGGGAGGAGGTAGTGAGCTGTCGCTGCGGCGTTCCCAGCAGAAAGTTGGCGCAACCTGCCAGTGACCTTCGACCGCGGCGGCTCCAGTGTTTGCTGAAGCGGGCCTGCTATCGGCACTACTGCCAGCAGACTCGCGCGCTCGAAAGCCGCACCGGCTACTTTGCGCAGGAAGCACTGAGGAAGCCCGGGAAAGGCGCACAGGACGCGCCGCGCATGGGAACCAGACCGCGCTAAACACTGCCCCCTCCCTGCCTCCGTCTCTTTCTCCTCCAGCTACGATTTAGCTGGCAGTCAACGTAGTCATTAGCGGTCAATTAGTGTAACATTACTTAATGAAGAGAGATTGTATCGCCGCGTCCTGTGTAGCTTCCGATTTTGTTGACGTGTGAACACCATTATACGAGTTTAGCTAGGTAATGAACGAAGCTGAAGATACTGTTGAGAGCGAGATGGTGTAGAATATGTGAAGATCCATGTGGAAGGAACTTCAGTGAGAGCAATTCACCGTTCAGTCAGCTGGCATAATATTCACGGCTTTGCATAGTATCCGTAGTAAACGAGAAAGGCTCCTCTTTAGTCAAGTAGTTCGTGTCACTGGTTACTGAGATGGCTGGTCCTAGGTTCGAATCTCGGTTACCACGTCGTCTTATTCTTAGCACTGAATATCTGAAACGGGTCCTGCACAACCTCCTGAGGCCATCCACGTGCTGCTTGGTAAATAAACATCGAAATTAATTAAGCCATTGAAGAAGTGGCGCTAAATAGAAAAAGATCATTTAGTCGGCGCAAGAGTGTTGCGGAGATGCTCGACAAACAAGTGGGAGATGCTACTAGAGAGGCATTCTATACCAGGTAGAGATTTACCGCGATACATTGAGATTTACCGTTGGAATTTCAAGAACGTATGTTCCAGAAAGAGTCGGGCAGCATATCACAACCTCCCACATACGTCATCCGAAATGACTGCGAAGAGAAAATCTGATAAATTAGAGTTCGTTCAGAGGTTTGCCGACAATCATTCCCACGCAGCACTCGCGAATGGAACAGGGGAGAAGGAAAAGGATAGTGGTACTAGAAGTACATTCCTTCACACACTGTCAGGTGGCTTTCGGAATATACATGTTGATGTAAATGTTTTTATTTTTTGCACGATTTTTAAAAGAAAAAAATGTAATATGTCAGCTGAACAACTTCGTTTACAGAATTAATGAGTGTAATTGTTTTGCCAGTGTGACTTCAGAGAATGCATTCAGAATATAGTACTGGCTTTGTGTTTTCGATGATGGGAGTGGAAAACGGAATAGATGAAACATACACTAATCCTTGCAAAAAACCTTGTTGAAGGCCAGAGCTTAACGACTCGGCTTTGTTAGCTGTGTTACGTCCGCGCTCTGTAAGACACTTGTAGCAAAGCCTGTTGCTTTGATCCGTAAACTGATCATCAGAAAATGTACGTTGCCAGCTGTCTCCACTTGCAGAACAACTTCACGCTGATGAAAATCGAAAATCGCTTTACTGTTGGGGTTCGAGTTAAGTACATCCAGGGCACGCTCCTCTGCAGTGTAATTACCTCACCCTCTCAGCCATCTTAGTCTGCACATAGGCCTATATTAGTGGTGCTCAGTTCGATTACAACTCATAATCCAAAAGGAAGTGCAGCATTTTGTTGTTGTGATTTAGTTTATGATGCTTAAAATCTGGCATTTCCTGCTTCTGTGAACTATACCCGGCGAACCATTAATGTCGTGTATCTATCCGTGAGCGAAAGATATGCAGCAGAATTTCAGGAACTAGCCAGACTTCAGACTTTGTCATTGCCATTGGTGTGGTAAGAGCTGAAAAATGTGTTCAGTCTTGCTGGTTAGTCAGTAGCCGATTACAGAGCCCAGTCGCAAAATTACATTGCGCTTCTGCTCGTCACCGCTCCATATACAGTTTGCAAGAAAGAAAGATTCACATACATAATCAAATTCGTCTCGTTTGTGGGAACTATAGATGTAACGGAACAGAAATTCAGCAACACCACTTACCTTGCGATTAGTTTTGTCATATAGGATATCATTGAGTGTTCGCTGAGTAATATTGGGAAACTCAACGAGGACTATTCTTTTTGAATGTCGATTATAGTCTTTAATTACATGTTGTTGTCCTGTTATTAACAATCGGTTTTTGGGCTCAATTCTACGCTGCAGGCATAAATCAAGAGACGAGCCATGCCTGGGTTCGGATGTGATTAACAGTTTCCATAGTTCAGCCTATGCGAAGTTTTGGATGGTTTCTTTGGTAAGACTTCTTATTCGTTCTTTATATAACAGAATACATGTGCTGGCTTCAGTGAGTTTGCTTTCACCAGGGTGGTAAAATGTACCAACAACCAAAGAAAAAGGAAAGTCGGTATATATAAACTAGTAGTGGTGGTATACAAGCACATCTTACGGTTAAGATCCATGGCTTCAACTTGATGCAGGTTTCTAGCTGCAAAATTCCTCCTTGCGCAAGATAATTAATTTCAGTAATAAGCCTAAGGCTTTGGAGAAGACAAACTGCCTTTGTGTCCATTCTTACAGAGGTACGATGCCCACGGCATTACGAGGATAAATACTCTGCAGGGTTGGAGGAAGTGCGGTGTGTGTGTGTGCGTGTGTGTGTGTGTGTGTGTGTGTGTGTGTGTGGAGTGGAGGTGGGGGCGGGTAGGAGCCTGTGACAGTTCTAAACTGAAAGAATAGATTCGTAAGGTGTGGTCAAATAGTTCAGTTGATATCAAACTGTTCGTGAAAGAAATGTAGGTGGTTTGCAGTGCAGATGGTTGAAATAATGCTGAATTCACGCGTTATATGCAGGAGTTCCCCATTTTTGCGCTGCAAATTTGATGCAAGTCGGTACTAGCTTTTCCCATAAATAGGAATTGCGTACTTCACAACTACAAGTAGTGAATGCAGAACGGATCTCTATTCGTAGGCTGGGAGTAAATAATTTACATTCGCCATATGATTCCATTTTTAGTGACGTTACAGCTGCGCGCCTGGCTAGGAGCTGTGCACAGGTTTATGTCTTCGACAACTGACGACCCAAACAGTTTATCACTCAACATTCGCTTCGCGGCCTGCATCGCACTCTCACCATATGGACGTTCTCGGCTTATATCGCACTGTTCGAGCCAGTCCTCGCATGCCACATGCAATGTGTTATAGTGTTCGGATGCATTCCGACCTTTTCGCTGCACTATTTTCTTTTGACTGAAGGGAAATTCGGTACCAAGTATTCTTTGGTGCTACCAGCTCCATTTTGATGTTACGAAGGGTGTTCAGTAAGTAATACAACACATTCCAATAAAACACATTATTCCTCACCGTTTTGGCTACAAAACCCTATTTTTCAACATAATCTCCGTTCAGTGCGACGGCCTTATGTCACCTTACTGGGAGGGCTTGCATGGCCACATAATACACTACTGGCCATTAAAATTGCTACACCAAGAAGAAATGCAGATGGTAAACGGGTATTCATTGGACAAATGTATTATACTAGAACTGACATGTAATTACATTTTCAGGCAATTAGGGTGCATAGATCCTGAGAAATCAGTACCCAGAACAACAACCTCTGGCCGTAATAACGGCCTTGATACCGCTGGGCATTGAGTCAAACAGAGCTTGGATGGCGTGTACAGGTACAGCTGCCCATGCAGCTTCAACACGATACCACAGTTCATCAAGAGTAGTGACTGGCGTATTGTGACGAGCCAGTTGCTCGGCCACCATAGACCAGACGTTTTAAATTGGTGAGAGATCTGGAGAATGTGCTGGCCAGGGCAGCAGTCGAACATTTTCTGTATCCAGAAAGGCCCGTACAGGACCTGCAACATGCGGTCGTGCATTATCCTGCTGAAATGTAGGGTTTCGCAGGGATCGAATGTAGGGTAGAGCCACGGCTCGTAACACATCTGAAATGTAACGTCCGCTGCTCAAAGTACCGTCAATGCGAAAAAGAGGTGACCGAGACGTGTAACCAATGGCACCCCATACCATGACGCCGGGTGATACGCCAGTATGGCGATGACGAATACACGCTTCCAATGTGCGTTCACTGCGATGTCGCCAAACACGGATGCGACCATCATGATGCTGTAAACAGAACCTGGATTCATGCGAAAAAATGACGTTTTGCCATTCGTGCACCCAGGTTCGTCGTTGAGTACACCATCGCAGGTGCTCCTGTCTGTGATGCAGCGTCAAGGGTAACCGCAGCCATGGTCTCTGAGCTGATAGTCCATGCTGCTGCAAACGTCGTCGATCTGTTCGTGTAGACTGTTGTTGTCTTCCAAACGTCCCCATCTGTTGACTCATGGATCGAGACGTGGCTGCACGATCCGTTACAGCCACGCGGATAAGATGCCTGTCATCTCGACTGCTAGTGGTACGAGGCCGTTGGATCTCGACCAACGCGAGCAGGAATGTCGCGATACGATAAACCGCAATCGCGATAGGCTGCAATTCGACCTTTATCAAAGTCGGAAACGTAATGGTACGCATTTCTCCTCCTTACACGAGGCATCACAATAACGTTTCACCAGACAACGCCGGTCAACTGCTGTTTGTTTATGAGAAATCGGTTGGAAACTTTCCTCATGTCAGCACGTTATAGGTGTCGCCACCGGCGCCAACCTTGTGTAAATACTCTGAAAAGCTAATCATTTGCATATCGTAGCATCTTCTTCCTGTCGGTTAAATTTCGCGTCTGTAGCACGTCATCTTTGTGGTGTAGCAATTTTAATGGCCAGTAGTGTACCGCTCTACTGGTCGACGTCGGAGCCATTGCCTTGCTGCATCAATAAACTGCCCATCATCCACGTACTGCTACCCGCCAAGTGCATCCTTCATTGGGGTAAACAGATGGAAGTCGGAAAGTGAACGATCCGGGGTATAGGTGAGGAATCCAGTGGGCTCATGAGAACCCGATTTGGTGGACGAGTGTGTCAGCACGAGCAACATAGACGTCCAGTTGTGCAGTGACATGTTTGAATTTGCTACGTCGATCACTTCGAATGAGAGACCGCACGTTTCAAAATCGCGGGAGTTACGGCCGGCTGGCACACAGGAGATCGGACAGGTTTTTTGCGACTTTGTCGCGATTATGGCAGAAGCGTCGCCCAACGACTCACCGTGCGTTTGTTCACTGCCAGATCTCCGTAGATATTCTGCAAGCACCTATGAATATCTACGATTCTGTGGTTTTCTGCCAAAAGAAAATCACTGATAGCTCTCTGCTTGGAGTGCACCTCTGTTACAGACGTCATTTTGAAGGCTACGTATAGCGCCGCCACCTATCGGAACTTCATAAGCTGAAGCGGAAGTATTCCACTATCTCCCACAACCAATCTCCCATTTTTTCCAACCGAAATTGGCTGAGAAAAATGTGTTTTATTACTTATTGAACGCCTCCATAGCTGAGAAGCCAGCATGCCCAACTGTCATGCGGAGAACACATTTATAGTTCCTGTTGGTGCCTGGGATTATGTGCTGACCACACGTCCCTCGATACCACATGGCAAAGTCTGTCACGGGGGCCGGTCAGCGTCCTGTATGATCAGCAGAAAATTATCGTCCATTTTTCTCCTTTTCCGCAGTAGAGATTCTAAAAAGACGGAGTACTGTGACAGAAAGATGTGAAACACGTTGTAGTATTGCACAAACGCAGTACGTAATGTTGATAACAGTCTCCAGCTTAGGCAACACCTTTCCCAATATCCAGCCGAATCGACTTCTAGTCTCAGATTAGCACCTACACCCAACGTCCTTATTAATTTGTTGTATGTGTGCTTATCTCTATCGAGCCCTACAGTTTCTGTCCTCAGTAGCTCCCTCTAGTTCCATGGAAGATGTTCCCTGATGTCGTAGCACGTGTTCTATTATCCCTTTTTCTAGTTAATGTTTTCCACATACTCCTTTACTCGCCGATTCTGCGGAGACTTCCTCATTTCTTATCAGTTCACTTAATTTTAAGCACTCTTCTGCAATATCACATATCACACATTTCGATTCTCTTATTTCTATCATGTCCTTAAAAAGGAACCATCCCGGCATTTGTCATAAGCAGTTTATTAACTTACGGTCTGTGATACTAGTAGACTCTTTGTGACGAGAAACGCTCACATCTTCGCTTGTGTTAGTCTGTTCCTTGCTTCATCTGTCATACTTTATTTTGTTTCCACAATAGCAGAATTCTATCACTTCGTCTACTACATGGTTCCCAATTTTGAAAATAACATTGTCTCTAATTTCATCCCTGCTGCTCCTTAATACTTGCGTTTCTTTGATTTATTCTTAAGACCAAATTCTGTGCACAGAAAACTGTCCATCCCAGTCAGCAAGTCCTGTAATTCTTTCTCTCTTTGACAAAAGACGGCAATTCGCGAATCTTATCATTGATATCCTTCCTGCCTGGACTTTTATAGTAATTCCGAAGCTTTCTTTTATTTCCTTCGTTGCTTTTTAGATACAGAGGTTGAGCCGTAGAAGAGAAGGACTGCATTCCTGCCGTACGCTCTAATCTAAACATGTGTCTTGGTCTTCCACTTCTGCAGTTTCATGCAGAATGTTTAGACGACTTAGCTAATTGTCTTCTTCAGATGGAACAGACGGATCTCTCAGATGTTCTCGCTGTCTGGGATCCAACAGTGCGGGAGATGATGATGCTGCGACATCGTTATTTATTCCCAAGCTCGAGTCTCCGTTTCGCCTATGCCATCTAATGCACGTGTTAACCCTTTCGCTACCAGTAACCTTTTTTCTTTTTTTTTTTTTTTTAGTGAAACATATTAACGTATGGTTATTTTAACTAATGTGACAGAAAAAACAAGATGAAAAAAAAACGTTTTCTTTGACAGAGCGGAGAGAGGTGAGACACACGGGGTTATTCATTCATAAGTAGGTCTGGCGTTTCAGAAGACGACTGACCAAAAACTACAAGACTTACAATACGCAGGCAAACAAACGTAAGTGGATGGAGCATCTCTGCAAGTTTGTAACTCAGATTTTGTGGGTACCATTTGTGATGCTGAAAACGTCAGTACTTACGAGCAGTTCATTGACACGAATTGCCAGGGAAGGCGCGGCAACATCCCGCTTTGCAAATCTGTTCATTGCGTTGCCTGTCTGCAGGCGCGAACTGATTCAGTCCGACAATATTGAGCTGAGTGGAACAAGAGGTTAAAAATGAAACTAGAAGACATCACAACGTACAGGTGCTAGCTGTAATTATAAGGATTCTGCAAATCCATTTAGCTTATTTCCCTTTACCACTGAAACCTTAATACATAGCAATAACTTGTAGCAAATTCCCACTGGTTCTCTGATAACGTACCATGGGGCGCATACGTTCCACTGATAATGAACGGGTTAGGGAAAGGAGGAGAGATGATTAGGGTTTAACGTACCGCCGAACACGAGATTATTATAAATGAACTGATAGCGGAAGGAAATTGAGCGTGGCCTTTCGCAGGAACTATGCTGCTATTTCCCTTAAGCGCTTTAGGGAAACTACAAAAAATGTACATCCGAATGGCCGGGGGGGGGGGGGGGGATTTGAATCATTTTAGTCTCGGATACAAGTCCAGTGTCTTACCACTGCGTCACGTTGCTTGGTGATGCACATCTAATGTTTTCCAGGGTTCGCACCGGTGTCCCGAGAAACTTTCTCTCGGTTCTTTCGTTTATAAAGGACGAGCTGGTCGGCGAGGACTTAATGAATTGAGTGCTGGATCCCAAGTCTTACTTAAATTGCAAGTCCGTCCCTTTTTATAAGGCTTTCCAACATCCTTATTTCCATAGGGCATTTAGTTAAGGTTTCCTAGAATCTTGGAGTCGTCTCCTCGATACTGGCCCGTTGTATCTGTATCAGCTGATCTGCTTGGCTTTTCATGAAGGTGTATCGCTGATGTTTTTTGCATCCCATCGCGACTGTTCTGAATGTCTTCCACGTACCATCCATGAGTGCCGCCGGCAAAGCCACAGAAACCAGAATCTGCAATAGGTCCCACTTTGGTTCTGCGACGTGCGTTATTTGTAGCTGAAACCAGTAGACGCTACCCTCACAAATAGCACAATTTCGTTCAGGACACTTTTGCTCTGTGGCGGTACAATGTAACTATTCTGCGTCAAATACGGAGTTCGTAACTGACACAATTTAATGGCAGTACGAGTTACTGATACTTAATCGTCCCCAACAGCCGCCAGCTACTGTCTGACCCTGAACATACAGTCACTTTTCCTTCCTCGTCGTTTCCTTACATTTCTTGACTAAGTTTCTGGACTTGATACCATATGAATCCGGCCGAATACGCTTACTACGCGTTGATGTTGTACTTTCATTTGATGCTGAATTAATGGTGGCCAGTTGAGTGTTTCTTAGCAATTTCCAGCTTCCTCGCTATTCCGTTGTCATGCGATTGAACGATTAACGTAATTTTCCAGGCTCATCTAATACAGTCGTCCTTTCAGTTGTGCCTCCTCACTGTTTTCAGTACTTGACGAAAAATATGATAATGTATTTCTAAAGAGTTTAACATAATAATAAAATTCTGCTGGAATCAGACGTCACGAATGACGGCCGGAAGTTCTTTATAGACGGTACTTGAATACTCCCAGTTGGGAATCACTTTGCACCACTCGCAGCCTGAAAAGAACGAAGTTTCAGATCCGTCCGTTCTGGCCTCGTAAAGGAATTAAAACGAGAAAATTGCCAAAAATTATGCGTATTATCTTTAACATTCTTCGAACTTAAATTCTGAAGCACTAAAAAATATGTTTGATGATGATGACAAAGTAATATCTACATCAATACTCCGCATGGCACCTGAAGGTGTGTGAGGAGGGTACTTCTGGTACCGCAAACTTATCCCCCATTCCCTGTTCCAGTTGCGAATGGCGCGCGGGAAGAATGATTGTCGGTAAGCTTCTGTGTTAGCTCTAATTTCCTCATCGTGGTCATTTCGCGAGATTTGTGTGGGAGGAAGTAAGATGTTCTCCGACTCTTCCCGGAAGGTACTCTCCTTAAATTTTAATAGTAAACCTCTCCGTGATGCACAACGCCTCTCATGCAGCATCTGTCGCTGGAGTTTGTTGAGCACCTCTGTAACGGTCTCCCGTCGACTGAACGATCCTGTGTCGAAACGCGCCACTTCCGTAGGATCTTTGTTATATCTTCTATCAGTCGCACGTGATAAGGGCCCCAGATTAATGAACACTACTTAACAATCGGTCGAACAAAGAAATGACTCTGAGCACTACGGGACTTAACATCTGAACTTAGAACTACTTAAACCTAACTAACCTAAGGACATCGCACACATCCATGCCCGAGTCAGGATTCGAACCTGCGACCGTAGCGGTCGCTCGGTTCCAGACAAGCGCTTAGAACCGTTCGACCACACCGGCCGGCTCGGTCGAACAAGTGAGTTACATTTCCTTAAGATTCTTCCTTTGAATCCCAGTCTGGCATCTGCTTTTCGTGTTATTTTTTTTCATGTGGTCATTGCAGTTAGCCCTCTGTTGCATGACTTTTTCTCAGGAAACTAATTTCAGCGAAGAAACATCTGGAGGTAAGGTCTATACACAAAATACTATTAGCAGGTTGAACATAGAAATTTTGATTTATTCAATATTTTCGGTTTGTTGCCATATAGAAACCTTAAAAACATGACTAGATGTGATCTAAGAGGCAGAAATAATTCACTCTTTTAGCTCTTTTCGGTGTGTTTACGTGCACTCGACCTTCAGCAAAGATAATCGATTTTCAACTGATTCTGCCAAATAATGACGCTAAACACAGTGTAGCTCGATGCAGCCAGACTGTGCGTGTTGCCACACGGCAACATCATGCATATACGAGTGGCTTCCCGAACATTAAATTTACGATTTCTTGTCAAACTTGCAACGCCATGCAATAGAGGGTTAATGTCGCCCTGGATAGTTACTCCTGGATGTTTTATGGTAGATATTGTTTCTAGCAATTTGTCGTCAAGTGTGGTTTTACAGTGGTGAATTATTTTCCTATGTATGCACAATTTCTACTGGATTATTTTATGTGTTGTAGACAGTATCGGTCCTATCGTACTTATTTGTGGTATTCCGGAAATTACCTTTACATCTGTCGATTTTGTTCCGTTAAGAGTGACGTGTTGAGTTCTACCTGCAGTGAAATCTTGAAACCAGTCGCAAATGTGTTCCGATGCTTGTCAAGCTCGTGCTTTTGTCCGGTCAACAGCAGTGCTGGACGGCATCAAATGTCTTCCTGAGTTCAAAGAACACGGCACCAGTGTGCGCGCCGTTGTATACAGCGCTATGGATCTCATGGAGGCCGGCCGGAGTGGCCGTGCGGTTCTAGGCGCTACAGTCTGGAACCGAGCGACTTCTACGGTCGCAGGTTCGAATCTTGCCTCGGGCATGGATGTGTGTGATGTCCTTAGGTTAGTTAGGTTTAATTAGTTCTAAGTTCTAGGCGACTGATGACCTCAGAAGTTAAGTCGCATAGTGCTCAGAGCCATTTTTTGATCTCATGGAGGAACAGAGTGAGCTGAGTTTTGCGAGGTCTCTGTTTGTGAAATTCATGTTCATTTTATAGATTAGATTTTCGTTCTCCAAAAGCGTAATTTTTGAGCGTAAAACATGTTCCGTTAATTCTACAACATATTGACGTCAACGATATGGTCCACAATTATGTGCACCTGCTCTACGGCACTTCTTGAAAACAGGAATGACCTGCGCTTTTTTCCAGTGTATAAGTACCTTTCGTTGATTCAGGGAACTACGATAAACTGCTGCTACAATGGAAACTAGTTCTTTCGTTTAACCTATGTAGGATCTTACAGGTATCTCATTTGGCTTTGATGCCTTTCCGCTAATAAGCGACTGTAGTTGCTTTTCAGTTCCGCGATCGGTTATCTGAATATCTGTCATTTAGATGTTCGTGTGATGATTGAAAGGAGGGGCCGTCTTACGATCTTTCACAGTGAAACAATTTCAGGAGATAGAATTCAGTGTTTCGGTCTTTTCTCAGTTATTTTTCGTTTCGGTGCATGTACGCTGTGTGATTGATTAGATGATTTCGAACCGCTTACTGACTTCACGTAAGAACAAGGCCTCTTAGGGGTTTTAGCCATACGTGACAGTAATATTCGCTGACAACATATGAAGTGGTCAGCGGGAGAAAGTAACACCCAAGAGCGTATTTTGAGTTACTCCGTGTTGTGTGTTTGATAAACCCAAAGATAGGACCAGAAATAGAGTGAGATAAAACAAATTATATAGTAGAAACCACCTTCCGACAGAAAATATGAAAAAAAAGCAAGGTACCAGCATACGATGAATTCGAAAACGCAACGAGTAATGTGACCAGACTAAAGCGCACCACATTGCGTTAGCACTTTCTTCAGCCGTACCCTTCATACAAGTACTTCGGTTTCTTTCGGAAAGAGTTAGTACAGCATGTAAAAAATTTTATCCCAGCGAGAAGAAGGTACACAACGGCCGTTATCAACTTGGTTGGAAACTTAAAACGAGAAACATGTTTGGGGAAAAACATACTTTGAAGGTGAATCGTGTTACTCATAATCTATGCTTATAGCTCAAAAGCGAGAAATATTCGTTGGCAGAAAAAAAGAAATTATCATCTACATCCTACGTGATGTGTAGTTTAACACACACTTTTGAGTCGCGAAATGCCGTGTGTTGTCGGCACGTCTGTATGGAAGGAAAAGGAAGTGATATTAGAGAGTTGGCCGTCCCTTGGACGTGGAACTGTTAGAAACAGAACACAAGTGCGGACTGACACCGTGGCCATTGATAGACACCATCCTTTAAAGCGAGAAGCGCAGACTCACGGAACTTACATATCTATCTACATCTTCTATCTACACATGGTGTAAATTAAAGTCCTCCGCCACGGTTTATGTCTGTGTATGCAATCAGGCTCATCTGAGAAACTTCTATAGGGAATTTGATACGATTTTCACTAATGCATCGATTTATTCTCCCGGGAAGTTTGTGTATATCATTTATTACCGGTAAGTAGTGATGAGTATGTAACATACGTATGGTTACGTGTTCTATATTTAATTGGCATTTGGAATGACATCTTATGGCAGTGATGGGAGCTGTGAGCTTCTCGGCTTAAGAGGAGACAGTATCTGGCGGGAAAGCAGTACATAGCCGACACAACTCGAGAGAGCAGCGAAGCTTCATTACTGTCTTTGCTCGGATTGGTGGTCCAGCAGTAAAGCGCGCGCCTGGAAACCGAAAGGTTGTGAGACCGAATAGCGGCCGCGCTGAGGATTTTAAAGTCTGCCTTTTAAACTAGCCCTGACCTCTCAGTAATGTGGAGATTCGCCAGAAACGACAAGTTGCTCGGATTCTGCGTTAGGCTATAGATCCCCTCAACTCAGTTCGATAACTGGGGTAGGTTCAAGACACGCAAGTCGCCGAAGTGGCCATCGAGCCACACGGAATAATTATTGCCAGAATCTATACACATCTTCCTCTTCTACATAAATCTTATTTTACAAATATAATTTTGTAAATTCAAGTCTCCCGCCGCGTTTTTGTATGTGAAGGCTAATCTCAGGAGCTACTTTAGATATTTTGTTACAGTTTGTCGTAAAATATAGACTCATTCACGAGGTACTTATTTTATTTATTGCCACTACACTTGATTGCCGCTGCCCGTAGAAACTCAGTGATAGTCGTACGAAGCCTGTGCGGGTTCTGGTCGCTAGTCGCTTATGTGGCGATCATTCCTTGCTTGACATGTGTGCAAGTTAAACATTAAAATGTTGAAACTTCCTGGCAGATTAAAACTGTGTGCCCGACCGAGACTCGAACTCGGGACCATTGCCTTTCGCGGGCAAGTGCTCTACCAACTGAGCTACCGAAGCACGACTCACGGCCGGTACTCACAGCTTTACTTCTGCCAGTACCTCGTCTCCTAACTTCCAAACTTTACAGAAGCTCTCCTGCGAACCTTGCAGAACTAGCACTCCTGAAAGAAAGGCAAAGGTCCCGAGTTCGAGTCTCGGTCGGGCACACAGTTTTAATCTGCCAGGAAGTTTCATATCAGCGCACACTCCGCTGCAGAGTGAAAATCTCATTCTATTAAAATGTTGTTCCTGCTGAACCTCTGAAATGGTTCAAATGGCTCTGAGCATTATGGGACTTAACTTCTGAGGTCATCAGTCCCCTAGAACGTTGAACTACTTAAAGCTAACTAACCTAAGGACATCACACACATCCATGCCCGAGGCAGGATTCGAACCTGAGACCGTAGCGGCCGTGCGGTTCCAGACTGAAGCGAATAGAACCGCTCGGCCACCCCGACCGGCGCTGAACCTCTCGGTGTGGTGTTATGTTTACATGACTTGCTGGATTGGCCTCAAGTAGTGTGGAGGATTGGAGATGACTGGCCTCTGCTGACGTGAAGGTGAGTTTTTTCTGAAGTTGCTGCGGAGAAAATTATTCTCGCAGCGGGTCAGGTCAACGTGTTGCCGTCCTGTGATGTGGTTGGTGGCCCAGTTTCGTAATGAGTCGATTGCGGAATTGACCTGACTTCTCGTAGAAGGCACATCCACTCTGCCGGAATGTGTCCCGAAAGAGCGGAACTCCAATGTTTTCGTGCACAGACGAGTTAAACACAGCTCCGGGGAGCGCAGAACGAGTTACAAGCAAGTTTCTGCGTTGGGTCGCTAGTTAACCGGTAAAAAGGTGGAATGGAATCGTTGACATGGAAAGGGGCAATTCTTCATTATCTCTGCATCTCTCACGATAGCTCGACATCGACGGCATAACCTCCTCGCTTAAAATAGCTGTAAAGCGTCAGCAACGAGATAGTACGTGAAGCTATAGTATTGCTAACCGGTAATGAATGCAGAGTAATGTTAGTTGCTGTCGAGAACAAGGCTCGGCAACAGAATTAAAGCGAGCAGGTAACGAACCTCGAGCTGTAATCCGCCGCTGGGCACAGGCGCTGCGGGACGAAAGAAGCTCCCGGCGGAGAGCTGATGGAGTAGACTCCCCGGGGCCTTAGTTAAACTTGTTGAAGTTGGCGGGCGACCCCCCAATTGGAGACAGCCGGGCCGGACCCGTCCCGCCGCTGTCGGTGCCGGCGACGGCCTCCTGTAGCCTTTTACGGCAGCCGCCCTCCGCCAATTGTCTCCCACGCCACACGGCGGCCGATGGCCTCTTGCCTTTCTGTCTCGCCAAAGAATCTCCGATCCGGCTTTCCGTGACCGCAGTTGAGGAAGTTAAATACTCACTATTCCCTTTCTTCAGTCCGTATTAAGGCTGATTCGTGATGGACACCACAGAAAGGAGCATTAGAACTTTCAGCAAGGCATTTCAAATGGCGGCACACACACACACACACACACACACACACACACACACGTCCGTGGAATGAGGCATTCCGTCGAAGATTCTCTGAAATTATGCTTGAACGCTGTCGTCGTCGACTTCCATCGCAAGTTAAACTGATCACTGCCTCACTCATTCAGGTGTCAACAGTGGATATTGTGATTTTACCCTTTCTTACTGTATATGTTATGGATCTCATTGTTTTTATTACACACCAGCTGTGTCCGGCATACGTTTCAATGCCACTTTTTCTTTGTGAGTATGCAAAGCAGACATATTTACACGTACAAAACACACTGATAAGACAGAACATTATGATCATGTACCTGATAGCCTTTGTGTCCATATTTGGCACGAATAACAGCAGTGAAGCGTGGAAGCAAAAGCAGTTCGCTGGGGGAGCTGGCAGCACATCTGCACACAAAAGTCACCTAATTCCCGTTAATTTCGTGGAGGGGGTAAAATATACAGGTGACACAAACTTAGGGGCTCTCATATTTCTAAATGTAAACTAACGTTAGCGTCTGAAGCAGACTTACTTCATCTTTATGTAAGATGATAAAACAGCGAAAGTTTAAGCAATAAGGATCTAGGTAGACAGTACGAAGATGAAAACGTTGTTTTTAATAAAGTAAAATGAGTGTGAGGGCCGCGCGGGATTAGCCGAGTGGTCTAAGGCGCTGCACTCATGGACTGTGCGGCTGGTCCGGGCGGAGGTTCGAGTCTTCCCTCGGGCATGGGTGTGTGTGTTTGTCCCGAGGCTGATATAGGTTAACTAGTGCGTAAGCTTAGGGACTGATGACTTTAGCAGTTAAGTCCCATAAGATATCACACACATTTGAACATTTTTTTAAAGTGTGAGGTCACATTAAATAGAAAATAACTTTTTGACCGTGACGCATGTGATGAGCGATTGCAAATGTAAACGCTTGTAAACGGCAACGAAAACACAATAATATCCTGTTTCTGGTCGGTGTGGTGAAGTTTTGTAATTGTGATTTGGTTTTCGTATGAGAGGACTGTCGAATCGTTTTACAAATAAGTTACAATGTTCTTTCGGGTTACATTCGAACCATCGTGTATAAAAGTCGACATCTGAGCTACCGAATAATTGATGTGTAGTTAGGTAAAACGACAGTTTTCACTAGGAGTTTAGTTTCGGTGAATGATGCTGACCTTCGTTGTAACAGTGCGAGAGCATATATCGGAGATATGTTGATGTTAACTTCACACTGCAACACATTTTTAATCAAGTTAATGAACTTCTGCGTCGACGTAGTGGCAATTTGCTGGTACAGTGCAACCACGTTGTACGCATCTTCTCTTTCTCTGGAACACACAAACAATTTTTGACGAGTTTTCGTATATGTATTTATACGGTACGGTACTACACACCGCTTGTAACCCATTTACCGAAACGTAAATTCAAAAACAAGACATCACCGTGAATTACTCGTAGCATCATGACAGTAGGAGCATCGACGTCGCAGGCATCACATGACTCGAATGGAGCATTTTAGCGGGCCTTAAAATTATTTTATTTTCATATTTGTTTTTACAAAAGAATATTCAAATTGAAGAGGAAAAGAAGCATATTAGGATTATAAAATGATATAATTAATTATTTAAGACAATTTCCAGAAAACAGTAATAATAATCTGAAGATGTGTTGAAATGTCTTTTTACAGTTGTAACACACGGTAAAGAGTAAAAGCCGTTAACTGTTACGAAGAGACTTCAAAAATTAAGGTACACATGTTGTCCCACGCTAAGACCATTCCGCAACAGGAGTGGCACATTGTCAGAAGGGGGTACATGTTCCGAGTTTTCTGCAGAGGCAGTTCTGCTGCGATATGGCTAACAGGTGCATTGCAGTGTGGATCGGAACGGCGCGGTAACTAGGAACAGTATGATTCTTGCGAGCAAAACATCTGAATTGCACACGGATTCACCGTAAAACTCTGTCGGTATACAGACGAAATGCAATGTCGCGTCTAGGCATAGTGAACTGTTGGCAACAATTTCAGCAAGGCCGCACAGTCATAGGTGATGCTGGTGGGGAAGTCTGGATCTTGGACTACGCGATTTCCAGCTTTTCGGCTACCTGATGATGATGATGATGATGATGATGATGATGATGATGTTTGGTTTGTGGAGGGCCTGCGCGGTCATCAGCTCCCGTACAAGTCCCAAGTTTTTCAAAGTCCACTTTTTTTTATACAATCCAGTCTAGCCACTGTCACAAATGATGATGATGATGATTAAATGACGAGGGCAACACAAACACCCAGTCCTCGGGCAGAGAAAATCCCCAACCCGGCGGGGAATCGAACCCGGGATCCCGTGATCCAAAGGCAGCTCGGCAACCTGAAAGAACATTTGGCGGGAAAACATTTTCCCAACAATGAGGACGTTCACCACGCGTTTTCTAGTGTTTCCGTGGCCAAAGAGCAGATTTCGATCGTCGAGGAACTAAATGATTGGTAGAACGTTTCGATCGTTGTTTACGGAGACTTGTGACTACGTTGGAAAATAGTGTCATGTATCTGTGGCACTTAGAAGTGTAATGCAGCAATCAATAGAAGTTTCTTAACCTGCCGTAATAATGTGTAACTCACATTTTGAAGTCCCCTCGTGTAAAATATTTGATAGACAACGCGAATTTCGTTTTGACATTCCCTGCGTAATATCTATGACCAAAGATTGAATGATGTTATCGGGCACTCGGATTGATTTCCTCAATCACTATTGATTACATTGGCGTGAGACACTGATTCGCACACAGACCCATTATGAAAGTCATCGCATGTAAACGTTCCGCTTCCTCACTCGTACTGGCAACGACTGAATGCCAAGCATGACAACGGCGGACGCTTCACAGTTTATACTGGTTGGCATTGTTTAAACTTGCAGCAATAGGTTAGACTATACTCCGTTCATTGTAAGAATAAACCTTATGTAAACATTACACTATGTATTCTTCCGCGTTTGCTGGAACCTCATTGGATTTCGTTTCATTTGGAGCGGAAGCCGAGCTGCCTCGAGGACAGTCAAGTACGATAATGAGGATACGTTTTATGCTGTGCATTAAGCGTACATCGACTGAGCGGGCCGGCCGAAGTGGCCGAGCCGTTCTAGGCGCTTCAGTCTGGGACCGCGCGACCGCTACGGTCGCAGGTTCGAATCCTGCCTCGGGAAGTTCTAGGGGACTGATGACCTCAGATGTTGAGTCCCATAGTGCTCAGAGCCATTTGGACCATTTTTTGACTGAGCGATGATACGGGGCAACAGGTTTACCGGCGCATTTAAGTAGGAGAGCGCAGGCCAGGCAAGTGAGCCAACTAACCTGCAGTGATGTGAGCAGGTGCAGTAAAGACGTAAAAAGAGACAAGCAGAGAACAACATAGCTTTGAATGTCATTTAATTTTTAAGCAGAAGGAAATAATATATGGCAAAACTCAGGCGATACGCTTCGTAGGTGACCGGACGGAAAACATAATATGCTCTAGATCGTAGCTAACATAGTATTGTAATTAAAAACAAGAGTGATGAAGGGTCCTGACTTTAACAGGTGTAATTTTTCTGCATGAGCTGTGTGTGGCGTAAACGCGCACGGCTGATTTTCCATGTAGTTAAATATTGAAGCCACTAAAGGTATTACAGTCAGTCGTCTCTGAACTCCTTCCTTATCGCACTCAGAGGAATACATTTCAGTACTGCTACGTTGCTAACGAGGCGATCCGCAGCAGAATCCCAAGTCACCAAAACATCCATATTTGCTCCTCCCCGTTTATGTCGTGCTGTTCTGCATTTCGTCATCGTTCGGTATTGATGTGTCACAAAACTTCGTGCATTAGTTCCAGTATGTTTGACAGCTGAAATGTCTTGTTATTTGTCGCGACGGATCCCTTAACGTTGCTCCAAATCAATTCAGTTCGGTACATTTTGCAGTGTTACGGTGACAACTGTAAAAATGCAGCATTTGAACAGTATGCTCGACGCCGGGAAAATTATTGTTTTTCATGTTTCCACGACACTTTTCACTCTTGTCTTGTGTGAGATCTCATCTGTCCTACAAAACAATCGGCACATTCAGATAAAGAGTATTTGATTTTTTATTTTTCTCCAGAAAATTTAATTATATAATTTTTCTTAACTTCAACAATTTTTAACAAAATGTCGATAATTAAGAATGTATATGTGCAATGAAAATCAGAATTTTGCGTGCGGTACGTAATTAGAAATTAGAAAATGTGCATTTTACTTGAAAAATGATGGTTAAGTGTAAGTTAAATTACATATATTTGATGGATTTCATATTTAAATGATTTATGTATTCAAACCTAACAAAAAAAAGTAGATCATAACGACTTTCAAGCCGCCGCCCGCGACTCGACCGACTGTTCCACGCATGTAATTAATGTGTCCTCCCTTATATTTAGTACCTACTGCTTTTTTTAAAAAAAAAAAATTCTTTATTAATACAATACAATAATGTTATACAAAATAACCCACCACCTAAACTAATTAGTGGGTATTTAGTTACTACAATATCAAATGCAGCTTCTACTTGAGTTCTAAAAACGGACACAATTCAATGGACAAGGTTAATGCAGTCTGTTAAGCTACACTAATGCTAATCTATTCTGCAGCGTTACTGGTCTGCCAGTTAAGCTACAAACCTACTCTTTATGGCCTGCCCACCGAGCTAATCCCAGTGGACGTGCCCCTGGCACTGAGCTGGCCGGGTTACTTACAAGGGAACCTCCCCATCGCACCCCCCTCAGATTTAATTATAAGTTGGCACAGTGGATAGGCCTTGAAAAACTGAACACAGAACAATCAAGAAAACAGGAAGAAGTTGTGTGGAACTACGAGAAAAATAAGCAAAATATACAAACTAAGTAGTCTATGTGTAAGATAGGCAACACAAGGACAGTATGAGATCAGGAGCGCCGTGGGCCCGTGGTTAGCGTGAGCAGCTGTGGAACGAGAGGTCCTTGGTTCAAGTCTCCCACGAGTGAAAAGTTAAATTTCTTTATTTTCGCAGTTATGATCTGTCCGTTCGTTCATTGACGTCTCTGTTCACTGTAATAAGTTTAGTGTCTGTGTTTTGCGACCGCACCGCAAAACCGTGCGATTAGTAGACGAAAGGACGTGCCTCTCCAATGGGAACCGAAAACATTTGATCGCAAGGTCATAGGTCAACCAATTCCACCACAGGAAAACACGTCTGATATATTCTATACGACACTGGTGACGGCATGTGCGTCACATGACAGGAATATGTTGTCGACCCACCTAACTTGTACACTTGGCGAATGGGTAAAAAGATTCTTCTACCTTGCCCGATTTAGGTTTTCTTGTGTATGTGATAATCACTCCCAAAAAAGTGATGAAAACATAAGAGTTTGTCACATAAACTGCAACAAATGAATGCAACAGTTTCACAGTCGCACAGTTTTCCCTGTGCTCTGTCAAAACATATGTTTTTAACTTTTTCAAATTTTTCCGTGTGTAGACAGTCAAATCCTGCATATGTCCAAGCAAATCTGAACATGTCCTGGAATTTTGGAGAGCGAAGATGATTGTGTGTGAGGGACTGAACTTTGATAATTGTCTGAAATATAAAATTAAAATTTTCACTCGATGGAAGACTTGAACCAAGGACCTATCGTTCCACAGCTGATCACGTTAACCACACGACCACGGCGCTACTACGCTCATGCTTTCTTTAATGTTGCCTAACTTCAGCATGGACTACTCAGTTTGTATATTTTGCTAATTTTTTTCATAGTTCCACACAACTTCTTCCTGTTTTCTCGATTGATCTGTGTTCAGTTTTTCAAGGCCTATCCACTGTTCCAACTTATAACTTAATCTGAGAGGGGTGCGATGGGGAGGTTCCCTTGTTAGAATCGCTGCAGTCCCTAGACTTGTTAGTATTGTTAGTTTGTCTACGTTCTACCTAATATTTGCGCGCCAGATCTCGGTCGTAACGGCAATCGGCCATTCCGCGCCCGGCAGTATTGGGCAACTGCACCTTAGTGTTTGTCGATTGTTCATTTATTAACCATTTTGGTTCCTAATAAATTCCCTCGTAATCTTGTGTGATACCTCGTTTGTCAAATTGTTTAATACATGAAAGGTGTCAGCACGTCGTATTAAGGAATAAGTTTCGCTGTTAGGTAGTTGAACCCTCAATTCATTCGCCACATCATCATATAATGGGCAATCATAGATGATGTGTTCGGGTGTGCCGTCTTGAGCTCCACAGTCACACGCTGGTGTAGCCCGTTTACCAAATCGACATAGATATGTTGGATATGGTCCATGGCCTGTGAGGAAGTGCAGCAGACCCCTGCTTGGCTCAAAGTATCCCATCTCTAATCTATCCCTGATGTTGGGCAGCAGTCGAAATACCCTTCTCCCTGTTTCTTTATTTTCCCATGATTCTTGCCATAACTCCTTGCCCCTTCTTCCAGTTGCAAATTTGCACCTACCTGTACCCCCTAATTTCCCTAGTCTTTTCAATTTTCCCTTGATTTATCCAGTACCATGCTGCCTGTTCCCGGATATTAATATCTGATGGACACAGCCCCATTAACACCAATAAAGCCCCCCCCCCCCCCCAGGAGTGGTTCGATATGCCCCAACAGAGCGTTATAACATATTCCGCTGTACCCTGCTCACAGTCATAGCAAGCATTACCCTCGTGAGCCTGTGTGCCCAGACCTCACACCCGTATCCTACTATTGATGTTAAGATGCTATTGTGGTAGAGTTTGAAGGGATTGGATGACTGATGGAATCTTCTATGATCTATGACCTATGTTAATGAGATTATTTAAGACTTCTGGGGCTCCTTGCGATACGGTATCTATGTGTGATGTGTAATTCCACTTTTCGTCGATTAAAACTCCTAGGTATCTTGCCTCCCGGCGCCGAAGAACTGGTGTTCCCTCGATTTAACAGTTGGATTTCTAACCAGGCTGCCTTTCAACAATAGGTATGTGGATTTGTGTGGTGCAACCTTCATTTTTCCTTCGTGGCACCATTCAACGAGAACTGTTATTGCTTGTTCCACTCTGGGTTCCAGGTCCTCACGGCTAAGGCCGCCAACCAACAGCAGGAAGTCGTCTGCGTAGGCTGTCACGTCTAGCACGTCCTCGCTGAGTTGTAATTACTCTAGTAATGGATCTATATTTACGTCCCAAAAGAGTGGTCCGAGGACAGATCCCTGGGGCCATCCCTTCGTGATGGTTTTACTTATTTTCCCGCTAGGCGATGATAGCCAAACCTTCCTGTCCTCACAATAGCTTCTCAGACAGCCCTAGAGGGGCCCTGGACGGTCCTCACGCGAGCGGGAGAAGAGCGAGGTTGTCGAATGCACCACTGATGTGCACCATGATGCCTAGCACGTACTTGTGCGGGGCTGAACTGCAGACCTCAGCTGCCAAGGCAATTACGTCAGACGCCGATTGCCCCGGCCGAAAGCCGTTCTGCCTGTCGCTCATCCCGCGCAGTATCCTGTGTGCCGTCAGTCAGTCAGCCAGCCTGTCTGTCTGTACCTACTGTTTCTCGAAAAACGTCAAAGCTGATCTATGAACCTTGTGAAAAACATTAAGAAAATCTTGTTTCTCGCCATTAACGGTGTTCCGTTCGCGAGTTGCACAAAGAAGCAGGAAACACTGTCAGCCATTTTCACCGTAGTACGAACAGCGAGACAAAAGTAGCACAAGAAGCGTCTACAGAGACTGGGACTGTACACGACTTTTGAAATAAAAATTACGTAACTAAAGTAGGATTAAGAAACACGTTGATGGCTGTTAATACATCAGAATGTCTTGAAGTCTCATTTACATAGTAATAAGATATCTACTTCCAAGAGCGGAACAACACCAGTGTACGAAAGCTACGGCTGCTGACAAATCATCGCATTTGTGTTCGTTTACATCAGGTTTATTCTTAAACGAGGTATAGGTTACATTAGATTGTACATTACCATAGAATGGTAAAGCGAAACCATGTGCCAGTACACAGTAACTTTCACAATTTATACGATGACGCTCCGTACGCCCCATTATCGCACAACGAAAATTAAAAATTTAACGGAACACTGTCTTTCAGAACCACACGCGTAAAAGCAACTCAGTATCAAAAACGGTTTTTTAACGAACCGTTGTGTATGGGGCTTTCGAAATGTTTCCAAAAAAACACACGAGTTCTAGCCGCAAAGTCGCTTCCGTATTTTTCGTGCAGCCGGTGTATAAAGCGGCAGAGGGAATATTGCCGGAGGGGCTTATGGTATAATAATGAACGCAGCAGACGAGATAGTCTGCGTTTATGCGCTGCCGCTGATGATGATATCGTTACGTTGCTCTCAAAAGAGCTCCTATCTTGTAATATCTGTCAGTCTTTTGTTATTAAATAGCGTGCGAGAACACAGTGGCCACGATATTAGTTTTCATCGAGAGAGCCGCCCGTGTTTTGTTTAACAGAATTTTGACTGTAGCTCGGCTTACCTTTTCAGCGGTGTTACGTACATTCCGTTTCCCTCACAAGCACAAATTGAAGCAGTTGTCGCATCCAGGATTGTTGCTCGGTAAAAAGACACCAACCGACGAAAACGAAAGAGTTTGCAGGAGTCCCATTTGTGCAATGTAAAGCTGTAAGCACGCGTTTAAAATTTTATGTACTTGTTAGGCTCAGAACCGTTACCTCACTTTCGCTTCACTGAATTATTTTGACGCCGGTAAAGAGCTCAATAAAAGCTAGAGTGCTAGACGATAGCTCCAAGATGGCCCTCAAGTAAAATGGCAGGGCAATTATAACTCAATGCATCAAAAACAATCACAGTCACGATCCTTTACTTCAATGGAAAGCTGTGTTTTTCTGGTTCACTGCAGTGTTGCTTAACTTCGTTCACTTTTAATTTGAGCGGCTGGAAATCATAGTGTCGTGTCGTTTCCAGTTTCTTTGTGCTGTAGAAGTAAGGTCACTTGATATAAGACGTTGCGTTACAGCGTATTAAGACCGTTTTCGCGATAATTTTTCTGCATTTTACTTCAGGAAATTTGATGTAAGAAATGTATGAACCATATTTTACAGTATCTTTAACATAGTGGATAACGTTTAATCTTTCCCATTGGGCTTCAGTTACTATTTCCATTTAGGTCAGAAAATTTTGAAGAATAATTTCAGAATATTAATTAAAAAGTGCTGGGAGGTAAACTACATTCCTGATTGATTCCTTTTAGTACCTCTGTCTTGGATAGAGCATCCAAATTTAGTGTGGCCACATTATTTCTAGTATAGGTTGTTGTTAAGCTAGTATCTTTCAGTTGAGCTCCAAGTAGACAATTATTGCCATCGGTCGAGTGGAACATTTCTGAATCAAAACTTAGGTAGGAAATAACGCAGCTCATACGTCAGTGCCACTCTTGAATGCAAATTGAGTTGCTCCGATATCCTCCTGTGCTTAGTAATATTTATGTACTGTGATATCTTACATCACATTCAGTCACGGATGACTGGTCAGTATGCGTTATTTGTGATAAGGACGATCTGAAATTTTACTTCTACGGTACATCTATGTTCAGCGAATCACTATAATCTGTTTGGCAGAGTATTCATTTAATATTTACTAGACACTCGCGAGAAACTGGATTAGACACACCCCCTGAAAAATGTGTCACGTCCCCTTCCGCCCTGGTGTTACCACCAACACATCGTTGTTGGATTCCATGGAATACTAACGGGCGCTGGAAGGTCATAGTGATCCTAACAGCTAAATAGCTGCTCATAATTTACGAAGATTGGTAGGAGCGGAGATTAAAGCAAGCGTACATCTCTCTATGGCGTCTCTTAGTCAGGTGACCTTTCAAGCCACAGAAACACCTTCATGTCCATGTATCAATCCTCAGACCATCCAGACAGTGTCATAGATGCTGCCTGTCAGTACTTTCGATCTTCGTTGTGTTTCACCGTGTACTGTCGTCGATCTCATTAGCAGGTGATTTATAATAAGAGTGGATGAAGGTGATGGACGTAGTCTCCTTAAAAAATATCTCTTAACTGCTTTTATCTAGACAAAGTGACAGAAGGACAAACATATTCCTAGCTGAACTGAATCCAATTAAACATTGTTAGGCGCAGTGGAGTACTACACCACCGTACACTTACTATCTAAACTTGCTGCTTATTGCCAAAGAAGTGCCAGAGAATTCATCTCGTCGGAAAGGCCAGCATGCTCACTGTTCGGGGAAAAAGAATCCTCCAGTCCCGAGCGTCCCAAGAATCAGCTATCCCTCTGTAGCAGACCAGCTGAATGAAGAGTTCAGTAAATCAAAAGAAATACGTTTAATTTGTACACCACACCTTAAATGAAAACGTATACCTGTCTTTCCATGGACACTGTGTTACCTATTGAGCCGCCTGAGCACTTCTCACGGACTGATTCAAAGCTTCGACATAAACCCGAATGGGATGACATGAAGCCTGAATAACTGGTACAGTGGGGAGTTTGGTTGGTTGGGTGTTTGGTGCTTGTTTTGGGGGAGGGAACCAAACAGCGAGGTCATCGGTCTCATCGGATTAGGGAAATGAACCGTCCCGGAATTTGCCTCAGGCGATTTAGGCAAATTACGAAAAACCTAAATCAGGATGCGAGTTCAGTGTGCTAATCACTGTGCCACCTCGCACAGTCAGTGGGAAATTTGCAGAATATAGATAGATACAGGATGTTTCAAAACTTCACCGAAAAACTTCGAGGGGATGTAGCCGGTGTCTTGAGAAACAAAATGAGGATAGGAACCAGTGTCCAGGAACTTCATCAAACGACACTGCAGGGTGTCGAAGTTACAGGCGCTGGCGCCTGCCGCTAGGCTACCCCTTCGCAAGCGGACGTGACTTCATACACTGAGAGAACAGTTGGCGAAGCGTCTTGCAATATTTTTTGTTATTCATTGATTGCGACTGATTGCCACGATCGACAGTGGAGAAGATGGAATTAGCTGCTATGTAGACAGGCCTTGACCAGTGCGAGGTTCTGTAATGATCTCGTCCCCGACGGGACGTTAAAACCCTACATTTCCGCCTGTTTTCTTCTGCAGTTGTTGAGCACATTGTAAGAAACGACGGTGCATAATAGAGCCAAGTCATTATTCTGAAAGTGGGAGAAAAATAGTAGTGCGAGTCGTTACGCAAACTCGTCAGTGAGCAATAGAGCCGTCAGACTGTGCCCGCATTTCTTTTCTCCTTTTTCTGTAATAAATGCTGGCGGACCTGCCGGGAGCTATCACAAACAGCGAGTATTCCGGACACACCCCAGAGGCGCATCCCCGGGGACTTCGCTCCGCGTTTATTGCGAAGGGGTATGTGTGTCACGGGGGACAGGCGGGGCCCGAGCCGGTGATGGCCGGCATTACTGCGCGCAGCGCCGGTCGTTACTCTGGGAGCCTCGCAGTCCTTGCCGGTCCCACATTACTCTCCTTTCTGCTCAGCTCCGCCATGGCGCCCCCCCCCCCCCCTCCCCCTCTCACGCCACGCCACGTGCATTCACGCTTGGCCGAGGGGAGCGACCGAGCGCTGTTGTATGGAGATTGCCCCCAGGATTAACAGATGACGGCCGCGGGCTCGCCTGAGCGGCGCTAGATTTCCCACAGATACGGCCGGCTGTGCGTCCACCCACCGGAAACCGACCCAGCTTTGTACGGTTCACGCTGCAGGCTGAGGTACGGATTTCGCCGCAGAACGAGCCTCGCGACTTGGGCTCCACATGGGTTGTGGGTTTCGCCATAGGCGAATAAAAGTTGAAATGGTGCTGCAAAATATTCTGTAGCTTGCAAAATCACAGAGCTGTTTCAAACGAAGACGACAGACTGGGCGTCTTGCAAGCAGCGGAATTTAGGAAGGTTTTATGCCAGTAGACTTGGAGAATAGATGGAAAAAAGACAAACCTACATTTACACTGTGTTACAATAGTCATGGGATAGCGATATGGACATATACAGATTGCGGTAGTATCGCATACATAAGATATAAAAGAGCAGAGCGTTGGCGGAGCTGTCATATGTAGTCAGGTAATTCATGTAGTCAGGTGATTCATGTGGAAAGGTGTCCGACGTGATTATGGTCCATTTTGAACGCGGAATTGTAGTTGGAGCTAGACGCAAGGGACGTTCCATTTAGATTATCATTAGGGAATTCGGTATTCCGAGATCGACAGTGACAAGAGTGTGTTAAGAATACCAGATTTCAGGTGTTATCTCTCATCACGGACATGGTAGTGGCTGACGACCGGGAGCAGCGGTGTTTGCGTAGTGTGTGGCACTGACACCCCACCAAGCCATAGACCCAAGTTGTCAACAAGCTGGTGGTGGCTCTATAACGGTGTGGGCTGTGTTTGCATTGAATGGACTAGGTCCTCTGGTCCAACTGAACCGATCGTTGACTCGAAATGGATAGGTTCAGCTACTTGGAGACCATTTGCAGCCATCCATGGGTTTTATATTCCCAAACGACGATAGAATTTTTGTAGATGAGAGTGCCCAGTGTCACCGGGCCACAATAGTTCGCAGTTGGTTTAAACAGCGTTCTGTACAGTTCGAGCGAATGATTTGGTCACCCAGATCGCCCGACATGAATCCCATCGCATATTTATGAGGCATAATCGATAGGCCAGTTCGTGTACAAATTCCTGCACCGGCAAGGTGTTGGCAATTATGGACGGCTATAGAGGCAGCATAGCTGAATTTTGCTGCAGGCTACTTCCAACGACTTGTTGCTGCACTATTCCGGGCAAAAGGAGGTCCGACACGATATTAGGAGGTATCCCATGACTTTTGACACCTCAGTGTATAACATTTGTTTGTGTAGAGAAAGCTTTTTCCAGTGTTAACTAGAATACAGCCTTCGAAATATTAAAGTTGATATGGAGCTATAGATTATCTACAAATTGTACAGGAAATAGACTACAGTTATTTCCCAGTGTTATGCAGTCTGTACGTTGATAAGTTGTGAAAGGAAGCAAGGAGAAAGAAAATTAAGGTTGAGAGAGAAGAAATAAAAAGTTTGAGGTTTGCCGATGACACTGTAATTCTATCGCAGACAACAAAGGACGTGGAAGAACAATTGAACGGAATAGAATAGCGTTTCGAAAAGAGATTGCAAGATGAACATCATCAAAAGTAAAACAAAGGGAATGTACTGTAATTGTCTTAAACTAGACAGAGAGGAAATGCGACGCCGAAAGTGGCGGAGGAGTTTTGCTATTAGGGCTACATAGTAATTAGTGACGGCGGAAGTAAAGAATATAGCAAGAAAACTTTTCTGAGATATAGAAATACATTAAAATTCAAAATAATGTTACGAACCAGAAGGTGTTTTTAGAAGTATTTGTCTGGAATGTAACCTTTTATGGAAATGAATTGGGGACTGTCAACGATACGGTCAAAAAGTGACTGAAGGTTTTCAGTGTTGTTGTGGAGACTATGTGAAGATTAGATGGGCAGATCGGGTAATTAATGAATAGGTTATGTATCGAATTTGAGAGAGACAAAGTTCACGTTAAACTTGACTGACAAAGGAACAGATTGATAGAACACGCCCTTAGTCATTAAGAAATAGGTAATTTGGTGATGGAGGGAATTGGGGAGGGGGAGGAAAGGGGAGGGGATTGCCAGGGATACCCAAGATCGACTACAGTAAGCAGGTCTCAGTAGATGTAAGTAGATTGCAGTGCTTATGCAGAGGTCAAGAGAAATGAGCTGGGTAGACTGTAGAGTGGAGAGGTGCTCCAAACCATTCTTCGGATGGAAGATCACAACCGCTTAACTGCATAAGGAAGGCAGTCAACATTTGTGGCACTGTTAGTTAGGTAAGCTCATCCACAACAACAAGGTCGTACATCAGATGGGAAAATTCGTTTTTAAGTATCCTCAGACCAAAAACAGCAAAAAAAGCAAAACGACATCGGTTTTAAATTGTCCTGAGGACATAGCCCGCATAGAAAGCAATACGACTTCGGTTTTTAATTGTCCTATGGCGAAAAATCGCATAAAAAGCAAAATTACATTGGTTTCTAGCTGTCACAAAACTTATTAAATATTTTGCCCATCATTTTCTGCGACAAGTTGAAATCGAGAAACGACATGTCCGACAGCAGAGCGGAATGTCTGGGGGGGTCACGTTGAGAACGCGTTGCGCAATGCATGCCTTCAGTTCAGCTAAATTAGTAACTGAAGCACTTGAACACATCATCTTTCAGGTAACCCTACAGCCAAAATTCACGCGAATTAACATCAGGTGATGTGGACGGCCAGGCTGTAGGGAAATGACGGCTGATAATTCTAGCATTTCCGCAATGCCTCTGCAGCAGCTGCTTCACTGGCTGTGCAACGTGCGCCATGTTTCATAAAAGTGATGCTACCCACACATAGACGCTATTGTGTTGGAATGACGTTGGTGCGCAAATACGCTCATAGGGTTTACCAGTGACAGTACAGATAACAGGACCGTAGGACTCATCTTCTCAAAACGGTCGGACAGTTCCACCGTTCACGGCATGTTTGCACATCACTGCCCGACACCTCCTGCAGTGCTGTGGCCACAGACGTCGGATAAACTGCTTTCCTTCCTCTGGCGCATTGCACTTCAAAAGAACCTGTCTTTTCGAGTTTTTAAATCATGTTCTGGAGACCCTTAGCAGTCATCGGACCAATGCCTTTATTCATACCCCTGAGTGTCCGGAACTTCTGCGGGGTTACTGTAGCACAGTTACCTATCTTGTAAAAAGAGCTTTACCAGTAGCGCTCGATTGTTCATGGAGATATGAGGCGTCTCGGGGGCAAACTGAGGAACAGCCGTGTGCCGCGTGTCTGTTGGTGTGTGTAGTTTAACGCCTACAGCGCCATTTATAGACAACGTTTTCGTTAATTTTTTTCCCATGCCATTGCCTCCCGCGTCAACAATAAAATGCTGTTCAAATTTGACATCATCCTGAGCAGTGGTTCTCTTTCTACAGCGTATTGAAACTGCAACTTTAACTATGATCACATTGTATCCTTGGTGACGCCGTGGGATGTACACAGCCTTAGACATCTCGTCGTTATGTTGCATTCGTTCGCAGAGTAAATGAAATACATCACGTGTCCTAAGCAATTGGTATTTCCTTACAGATCAGGACTGACGAACACTGCGAAACATCCTGAGACAGGCCACCAGAGTAGGGTACCTAGGGTACGTAGTTAATGGAAGAGCTACGTGCGCAGCCGGAGACCTTCTGTGCCAGATGTGCAGAAAGCGTGGCTGCCCGTCGTCTGTTCCTTACAGCCCGAGGACATTTCTGAAGCAGAACTGCGTCGGTGGACATTAATGCAAACGAATTTCTCTTTCGAAGTTCGTGTATGAAACTATGCATTCACACCTTTCTAACGGCTTTAGCGCAGAACATTTGTTTTCGTACTGCCTAACACATTGTGATGTACTCGCGATTTGTTATTTTAATTCTATTATCGTCATTACAGCAGATGCACCTGTTCAGTACACGCTTCACGCCTTCGAATTTTCAGATATCTCATCTTTATTCTGTCGCTGTTTCTATTCAGGCAAAAGTTATTGTTCGAGCAAGTTTCTTCTATCTGATTTTGTTTTGCTAAAGTTGATGATACTGTAAAATTTGTGAGCATTTAGTAAAATTTGTAGCAACAAGATATTTGATCTCGACTTTTATGTTTTTTTTTTTTTTTTAATTCATTTTATTCGACAGAAATAAGGAATTGCGTATCCAAAGTGTTTCCACACCTTTTCCGACGTAAAAATAGTCATGATTGCTTTGAATATCATCTAAGGAATTGGAATGTTCGTCCCCGGATTGCTCCGAGTCGCTACTGTAGTAATTCACGTTCACACTTTCTTCCTCTCCTTCATTTTCATGGAGGCTCTAACCCTTCATTTTCGTCCACAGACAGTGCACGAAGTATTTGACGTATTACTTCATCATGTATATTGTCCCTATTCTTAGAAAAGCGAGAGGCAGCAAAGACGTAAATGTGCGTTGCACTTACCGCGCTATGCAGTGACCGTTAGGACAAACAACGGTAAAAAAAAGGGAGATACGACGAAGTAAATACTGACATGATTGACCGGGCGCGATGTGGTGGAGTGTAGCTGTGTGATGTATTCAGTTCAGGGAGCAGGAGACAAGACACCTACAACACTTGGAAAGGCGAACCTGAGAATCCCTATAAACTGAAAGTGAGGGGACTAAGGACTAACACATATTCAGGCGCTCAGTCCGGAACAGCACGACTACTTCGGTCGCAGGTTCGAATCCTGCCTCGGGCATGGATTTGTGTGATGTCCTTAGGTTAGTTAGGTTTAAGTAGTTCTAGGGGACTGATGACCAGAGATGTTAAGTCCCATAGTGCTCAGAGCCATTTGAACCATTTTGAACTAACACATAATTCCGCGAACGCCGGTGTTGTAACACCCTATGCCGTCACGCAATGTTTATAGGGTCAAAGGCAGACTGAAAATTTCCGAGTTCCTATCGCGATTCGGTCCCGAGACCTCTCGGTTTCCAGGCACACGCTTTACCAGTAGGCTGACTCATTACTGCGTGAAAACTAGCTTCCTATGTGGCCTTAACGATTAACGTGTGCAAAGTGTAAGGAAGTGTTTAAATTTGCACACGATTATATATTTCTCCTCTCGTGTAAAAACACTGAAATACTTTAATATTGTTTCTAAGAACGCTATTAGTGGTTTTATTTGCCGTTTATATTGTTCCAGGAAGCTTCTTTGTTCGTGCCTATACTTGGTAAGTTTATTCATATTGACCTGGGGGTTACATCAGTCAAGCAAAATGGAGCAGAATAGCGTGGTTAAGGTGTTCGTAGTGCTTGTCGAGATATCGCTTCAGCCTTCCTGCAGATCCAGTATAGGCCAATGTAGAGCTGATCGATCATCGATTTCGTTTCCGTGCAGTTTCCCTTCGGAAACGACGTTTCTCGCAAGGACAGCCGGAAGACGCGGCCCGCGCAGGTCCATAACTGTTCTTTTATTCATGCTCGCGTTTGCAGCCGCGGCGGCAGATTTATTTGTGACGCGGTTGTCGAGCCCTGCACGCCACGGGCGGTTATTCCTAGCGTAGCCGTCTGCTTGAAATTCAAATGCGGCGCGCACTCACAGCGGCGATTATTGCGTGGCACGTGTTGCCCGCGAGTTCCTCAGCTGGCTCTGTCTGGCAGGCGTCACTGATTGCCAATTAGCGACCCGCTGGGCAGTATTCAGGGGATCCGGTCGTGGCGGGCTGTGATCACATCTAGCCGAAGCTTGAACGGTGCACTGCCGAAACTCTCATAGGTTTCCGTAATTTGAGGTAAGGCTCAAATGGCTCTGAGCACTATGGGACTTAACTTCTGAGGTCATCAGTCCCCTAGAGCTTAGAACTACTTAAACCTAACTAACCTAAGGACAACACTCACATCCATGCCCGAGGCAGGATTCGAACCTGCGACTGGCGGTCGCGCGTTCCAGACTGAAGCGCCTAGAACCGCTCGGCCACCCCGGTCGGCTTTGAGGTAAGTTACCATCGCCCAACATGACCATGGTTGAGCGCAATAGCCTGCAAGCATTACGCAATGATGAAAACATTGTGGTCCTTTCTGCTGACAAGGGCAATGCGGCGGTAATTACAGAATACGCGGGTTATGATATGAAGATTTGCGCGGTACTGGACGAAGATAGTTACCGGAAGCTTCCTCGTGACCCAACGTCGACAGTAGTATGAAAGGCATCTGAACTTCTCAAGTGCTCGCCATTGGAAGACAGTATGGTCAAAAATCTTCTCCCACAGGCTCCTAGACAACCTACTGGTTGCGCTTCGCTGAAGATCCACAAGGATGGGATGACATTCTGCCTCATCGTATCTGTTGTGCTGGCTGAAGAGCTACACCGTGTTACTAGTACTAGAGGAGGCCGAAATGCACGCGTTTTAGCTCACGCAGGCTGGCGTGAGGAGGGAAGAACTATACTGACGTGAGGTCTGGAACATGACAAGGAATTAGAATTCAGAAAGCGGACGTAATTACTTTTATACTTAACTTTAATCCATTAATGATGAACGTCGCTCTTGAAGGTACGTGTTTCACAATATCAATATCAATAGTAACTGAATGTGGCGCCTTGCTAGGTCGTAGCAAATGACGTAGCTGAAGGCTATGGCAAACTATCGTCTCTGCAAATGAGAGCGTCTGTAGTCAGTGAACCATCGCTAGCAAAGTCGGCTGTACAACTGGGACGAGTGCTAGTGAGTCTCTCTAGACTAGACCTGCCGTGTGGCGGCGCTCGGTCTGCAATCACTGATAGTGGCGACACGCGGGTCTGACGTATACTAACGGACCACGGCCGATTTAAAGGCTACCACCTAGCAAGTGTGGTGTCTGGCGGTGACACCACAGTATCCACCACTGGTTCACCGGCATACAAGTGGCCAAATACTTGACCAATCTCCTCGCTACACATGTGGGACACTGCGAACGTCGTATTGAAAACTCAGCAGATTTCATCAGCCGAATTAATGACAAGGATGGGAAAAACCGACGCCGCGCGGGATTAGCCGGGCGGTCGAGGACGCTGCAGTCATGGACTGTGCGGCTGGTTCCGCGGAGGTTTGAGTCCTCCCTCGGGCACGGGTGTGTGTGTTTGTCCTTAGGATAATTTAGGTTAAGTAGTGTGTAAGCTTAGGGACTGATGACCTTAGCAGTTAAGTCCCATAAGTTTTCACACACATTTGAACATCTGAACAAAAACCGACGGGTTATAACCGATACCGGTATTTTTCGATATCTGTTTGGTCTCGGTTATAACGCATTTTTTTTTAATTTTTACAAATAACCGAGTAAAAGCCCGAGTTATCAGTCAGCCATAGCAGCAGAGCTACAGTTTTCGTTTTTGAATAAACCCTTTTTAAAAAGTGGTAATGTGCATTCGTTTGAAATACTGCGTTATTACAGAAAATGGGAAAAGCGATCAATGTTATTTTAACAACAATGCCGACAGAAACGAGCAGCAAACACATCGCTTAAGAATTGTCACGGCCTTGTTATCGTGTCCATGAAATACGGTGCGCACGCACATGCTGTGTGCAAGACTTGGCCTACTCCTGGTCTGCGCGCTCGCTGTTGTCGCCGGACATACGTGGTATTGCAGAATGACATCAACCATAGTCTGGAAAAATGGTATGGTTCCTGTTTACAATACGATGTTTGAGCGGATATCCAAAACATTAGAATTAACAGGAGAATACTCCTGATTTGTTGTATTTAACCATTTATTACTTTTGGAGAAAATCAGGGAATGGAAGACGGAACAAGTTTTCTTTTATTTTGCTATTTAATTTAATGTTTTGATTTTATGTATCTTGAAACTGAGAGAGTCAAAATTTTTCAGTCTTTCTCCGATTTCTACGTTTGCTACAGAAAATAACATGAATGAAAAACGGAAAATCGGTTATTTAAGAACTAGTTTATTATGGGATATTTTTATCGGACAGGTTAAAAAGGCATGGAAGAAAACCGATATAACCGAAAACCGATTGTTTCAGTGATAACCCCCATCCCTGCGTTAGTGTGTGTAACATTATGGTCAGTTTTGACGTGGTAGCGCTGTTTACGAATGTCCCTATTAAATACTCTTTGGAGCTCGTATTCAAGTTCTTTGGAAGTGACGTGGTCGTGCTATTTAGACACACACTTACGTTTTCTTATTTTCTGTACTATGGCCAGTATACGATCAGACGAACGGCGCTGCAATGGGTAGCCCGTTAGTTCCACCTGTTACAAACCTCTTCATGGATAATATTGAGGATATTGCTTTAGACACGGCCCCATTAAAGCCTAGTTGTTTCTATCGATACATCGACGACACGGTCGTCATTTGGCCCCACGGACGTGAGAAACTTTACGGGTTTTTGGAATACCTCAACTGCATTAACAGTAACACAGAGTCCACCATGCAGATATAAAAAGACAATACATTGCTCTTTCTCGACGTGCTCGTCCGGCGCAAACGAAATAGATGCCTAGGCCACAGTTTTTATAGAAAACTCACTCAACCGATAGGTACATGCACGCCAACAGCCATCATCACCCGGCACAGAAGCGCACTGTGTTACAAACATAGGTGCATCGTGCAAGAATGATAACAGACGCGTTTTAACCTTCCCCTTGAGTTGAGCCACCTACGCAAAGTCTTCAAGAACACCCGCTATAATGTTCATCAACATAAATGAAATGATTTCAAGTAGAAATCACAATAAGACCACTGACGAGGAGCAGCGCAAAATAAACTTGCTATCTTGTCGTGTTGTGGCTCCGTGTCGGGCAAGATAAGCCGCCTACTGGAAACAAATCGATGTTCGGGCCTCCGCCAAAAAAACAGCTAGTGAGACCAATTAGAAGACGCAGCACGTCTCAGAACACCTAGGGTCTACAAGATGTCTCGCGAGTGTGGTGCCGGCCGTTGTGCCGAGCGGTTCTAGGTGCTTCAGTCTGGAACCGCGCGACCGCTGCGGTCGCAGGTTCGAATCCTGCCTCGGGCATGGATGTGTGTGATGTCCTTAGGTTAGTTAGGTTTAAGTAGTTCTACGTTCTAGGGGACTGATGACCTCAGATGTCCCAGTCCCATAGTGCTCAGAGCCATTTGAACCATTTTTGAACGAGTGTGACCAGTCTTACATCGGACAAACAGTACGTACTGTGGAACAACGCAGGAAAGAGCATGAAATGTTTTATTGCTTACGTTACCCCAAGAAATCTACTTTAGCTGAGCATGCTGTAGAAAACGGTCACCGGATAAAATTTGACGAAATAACCGCCGTAGCTCGCACTAACGGCTTGTGAGACTTTGTCATTAAAAGAAGCCTTTAAAATAAACTCACAGATAACACCCTTAATAGAGACTGGCCCGTAGCTCAGTGCGGCGTGGGATCCATCGATCACGCGATTGAAGCGGGCACATTAAACACAGATTCAACATATGCCCACATATGGTGATGCCGCAAGCACCAGCGACGTCCCAGTTGATAGCATGAATTTATAAACGAACTACCAGCAGCGCACCGGCAGCTATACCACTTGGGAATGGCCAAGGAGTGCTTGACCGAAAGCCTTGACCGAAAGCTGGTGTAATTTTAATCATTTGACGTCTTTTAAAACCCGAGAACTTTTTATTCAAGAGTCTGTTCGCTGCATTCTCATCTTTGGCTGCGTATGAAGTACTTCGGCATGTTGGCAGGGGGAGGGGACATAGAGTCTGAAAGGAATAGGCTTGATGGTGTCCTTGACGTCCTCCCACTTTCGAACCTACTTATACAACCAGTTAGAAGGAGACCTACAGTTCAACAGGTCTACAGCTCCAAAACACGATGCCACTTGACTTGGTATTTACGCGTGGTTGTAGATGAAAGAAGCTATATGTAACAGAAAAAATCGCACAACCAACATGTAACATAATCCCGAACAAGTTGGTGTTATGCAACCCGCCACGCGTGTAGGTGAAGTAGCGCTGCCTGCTTAAGGCGACGCTACTGTGCAGCGGGCACGGTCCTCGGTAAAAGCATGCGTGCGTGCGTGCGTGCCTGGCGCGACGTTTGTGTGACGTGAGCGAGGTCGTAGCGGGAAGGCCGCGCGGAGGCGGAGGCAGCGGCAGCGGCGGCGACGGCGAGCGGCAGATGTCGGCCGCAGCTGCCGTGTCCTGAGCCTGTGTCCGCATCCGGTGTCGCTTTCAGCCGAGCCGCTGCGCGCCAAAACCGCCGGCCAGCATACAGCGTATCGTACACTACCGTGGCTGGCTCTCAATGCGTTCGGGAGGTGAACAACAGACTGCAAGTACTACAGCATGGTACACGTTCAGTTGTTAATGACGCGCTACATTTCTTCTTCTTCTTATCCCCCATCCCCCCCCCCCTCTCACTCTTTCCATTAAAACCTCGAAATTCTTCGAGTCACTCTGATGTCCAACAAGGCTAACAAACACAGAATAACCCACCAGCAGCGTAGTCGGACAAAACTACGATGTTAAACGCACCCAAACACGTTCTCTCCAACAAGCACAGAAGAACACATCAGCAGCTTAGTCGGAAAAACCATGCTGTTATAAGCGCCCAAACACGTTCGCTTACCAGATAAATTACGGTGCGCTCCTCCCTAAACCCCTATCGTTTTATGGTTGTAGCTTTATGACTGCGTTTCAGAACTGTAATTATTTCGAAACTTTTGTTCGATCCGATGTCCCCCACCATGCTCTGATCTACTTATAATGATGTTTTTCTCCACCCTCTTTACAAGGCAACGCAATAACGTCGACCATTATTTGCAACAGAATCTGTCATATTTTGAGCTTAAGAAAATTGTAATTCTTTCGACATCACGCTCCTCATGCCTTTTCGTAGAAATTTTTATTGATCACAGGGGACGTAATTTACCACTAGAGTTTGTATTATATCGAATGTTCTCCGTTTCTGTTGAAGTGTAATTAGATGTTTCTTACTTCATTTCACAGGAGCAGTGATCAACGAGCGCAGTGATTTTTCGGAAACGATCGAGCGACGCAGTTGCAGGCTGAATACTACCAGCATCGCCGGCCCCGGGTGGCTAAGAGGCAAGTGGAATAACTGCTTGTGAATAAATGTTTCACGTCTTTCCCCTTCTGCAACACGATTAGCGACAATTACATAATTTTAAACAGAAAAAATGTTAGTCTTACAGCGTGATATGAGTCCTCCAGGCCCATACGTGTCAATTTTGTATGTACTGCTCACTCTTCATATAAGGAAGTCCGTATTTGGTCCTTGAAGGTTGAATCGAAGGTTGCGCCCATTCTCTCAGTTAAAAGATATGAGTCGTACGCGTGGAATCGAACCACTTTAGCAGCCAGTACTCCCATATACTGCACCACAATGGCAGCCATGTTGGAAACATGATGAAAAGTGATAGTTCGTGGTAGTTTAGTAAACTTCACTTCTGTGCTACATTGCCTGACGAAAAAGGTGCTGGACGTAAAAGGAGGGGATAAAAAGAAACAAAACTTCAGGGGTTGAGAGCCGCGCGGTTAGAAGCGCCATGTCACGAATCGTGCGGCCCCTCCCGGCGGAGGTTTGAGTCCTCCCTCGGGCATGGGTGTGTGTGTTGTCCTTAGCGTAAGTTTGGTTAAATTAGTGTGTAAGTCTAGGGACCGTTGACCTTAGCAGTTTGGTCCCGTAGGAATTCACACACTTTTGAACATTTGAACAGGGGTTGAGAAGATATGTAATATTGTTTCAGTGATTATAAATTCGAATCAAATTCACAAAAGTTGGAAGCAGGAGCCCACTTATCAGCATGGCGTTGCATCTCCTCTAACCTGGACGCATGCACTGATTCGGTTGGGAAGCGAGTCACGAAGCCGGTGTATCCTCTCCTAAGGCAGTCTGGCCCACAGCTACTGTAACTGGTCCGTGATCGCCTCGGGCTGACGTCCGTGTTGGTCCCACACATGTTCTGTCGGGGACAGATCTGCGAATCTTGATTGGCACAGGGGTACTTGAACATCACGGGGACAATTCGAAGAGACTTTTACCATGTTTGCCGGCCGCGGTGGTGTCGCGGTTCTAGGCGCTCAGTCCGGAACCGCGCTACTGCTACGGTCGCAGGTTCGAATCCTGCCTCGGGCATGGATGTGTGTGATGTCCTTAGGTTAGTTAGGTTTAAGTAGTTCAAAGTTCTGGGGGACTGATGACCACAGATGTTAAGTCCCATAGTGCTCAGAGCCATTTTTTACCATGTTTGGAAGAGCGTCCTCTTTTCAATAACGGCACCATAATCCTGTCGCGTAAGAGGTACCACATAAGGATGCAGGATGTCCGTGACGTACCGTTGTACCATCAGAGTTTCGTTTCATTCACTATCAGCCGCCATACCCGATAGCCTCCCGCTCTATGACGCCAGGAGCAACACCGCTGTGCCTCTCCGAAACATTGGAAAACTGGTAACACTCTCCAGGTCGCCACTGTTTTCGCCGATGATGATCACTCGGAGTATGCAGAACCACGATTCATCGCAGAACACAGTGCGAGGCCATTCATCAGTAATCTGTGCTCCCCGGTCAGGTCACCACTCAAGACGGAATCGTTTGCGTTGTGGTGTTAACAGCAGCCTACGCTTGTGACTGTTGAGGGTCTCCAACCAATAGTGCGGGATAACACAGAATGTTGTGGAGAGTCAGTTATTTGCTCGCGGATGGAAGGCTCAGGTGAAAAGAGGTTACGACGCGTTTGGTGCACAGTATTCCGATCCTCCCCTGTGGTGGTCGGACGTAGACGACAGGAACCTCGACGGCGAGTTCCCACGCAGTCCATCATTATGCCACTGGCACATGTATGATGATGAGGTCTCATACTCCGAGGAGCGTAGGTAACGATGCGGGAGACCCGCACCACTGACTAAAGAAGGTCCTAGCGGAGGTGGTTTGCCACTGTCACATCTAAATGCCCTACAAATCTGGATATGCACGATTCGATCAACCGACCACATGCAGCTCCACAGTGAGGTCTCTTTCAAACTGTCAGGTGCCGTTAACGCTATCTCACACGAGTACGCGGCACCTGTGTATTCTTTATAGAACGAACAGTTCATTCTGAAACTAACCGCTACACTGTGGCGATTTCTCCTGTATATCCGTTCTTCCAAGAATTCTAGTACAACATGGTATTCTGATAGTTTGGGAAAGTAGGAGGGAGGCACTGGAAGATTTTAGGCTGTAAGAACAGGTCATGAGTCATGCCTGGATAGCTCAGTCGGTAAAAGCGTCCCGCAGCAAGCTAGCTTCCGGGTTTGAGTGCCGATCCGTAATTAATTTGTCAGACCTTTGTGTTTTTGTCCTGAATTTCAGAGAGTTTGAGGCAAATTATTGATGCTACTAAATAGCTAGCTGATTTATTAAGGCTCTGGTTTAGTGAAATAATGGCGCACATTCGAGAGTATGTTAAAATGACTAATTGCGAACTGCGAGTACATTGCATTGCACAATGACGTACGATAAATTTAGCAATGAAGACGAATGAATAATTACATATTCAACTCTCGTGTCTCTCACGGGTTTGGTCTGCGCAGTTAGTGAACGAGACGTAACTGTAATTTAAAATTTTGTCCGCTGAAAGCACAATGAGAATAATATTTACGCGGACGTCCGAACGTAAAGACTGTCCCACCTCTGACATTTGTGAGTAAGACCGTACGGCGTAAGTTCAAAGGCATGCAATTTTTTTTATATAAAAACGCTAATGCGGACATGATAAATTGTAGCGACAGCATGTAGCTCTATATTCACTTCTATGTGAGCCACTAAATGCAATTTAAATGTAAGATAGAGCTTACAGATTAAAAATGCGATGAGCTGCCGGGAGTTAATTTATTAAAAAACTTTTTCGTTATTGAACTCACTCCTCATGTCACACATGGAAATTCAACATGTGTTATTTATGAAAGATGTTACCTTGTAATGTTTGGAATATATTTGGGCAAGAAGTGAATCAGTTGATTATGATAACAGCATTCACCTTTCTCCCTGCAGCAGCTGTGAAAATTACCAGTTGAAATTAATATTTGAAAATTTGAACGCTCCGTATTCAGATGACAGCCTCAAAAATTTACTTACTAGCGCAACCAGTGTCAACATGTAGACAGTGGATTCGCTTTGCAGTAAGACCGTTGACTGTCCATAACGAAGTTGTCTTGAGTGGAATACCATAATATGAAGGAGTGTTTAAATAAAGATTAATGTATTACTGATTATTCACTAGAGCGTTTCCAGTGAAGGCAAAGATCCACGTTTAACTGCCGGTGTAGCATTAAGCTCTGATGGTTACCATTGCACGTCGTGAAAAATTCAGAGCAAGCCACATATTATTCAACGCGTGAAACCGAAATAATTTTCAAGACACTCTTGCCTCTCCCTCACGGAAGGCACGAAAATGTTCGAGAGAGAAATAAACCTTCTAGTTCGGCTTAGCACCATAATGGATAGCTGAGGTGCTAAAACATCGCGAAATTAGCTTGTTATCTTAAAAGAATGAAGTCAGATGAAATGAAAATAAGCTGCCAGTTTGAGTTAAAATTTTGGAGACAACTGAAAGAATAAGCCAGTATCGATTGATATTTCTGCAAAGTACTTAGTGCTCGGAAAAAAATACGCGACAAGAGACAAGCGCATTCCAGTTCGAAATTGTGTGCCTCCATACTACTCAGTGTAAACATGACACTGGTCGCCGAAATTTCGTTTCCGCGCAGAGACGCCACATTTCTATCAACGTCATTAAATTTATTCTAAATGTATAAGATGATAGTATGCAAATTACGAAAAGAAGGGCACGTCCTAAAGAAGAAGTAACATAATGTAGGTATCTTATAGACGGTATTTCTGATGTATTATTAGGCGGGCATTTCTGACCCTCCAGGATAGCCGAGAGCGCTAACGCGCTGCTTCCTGGACTCGGGTAGGCGCACCGGCCCCGGATCGAATCCGCCCGGCGGATTAGAGACGACAGTCGGTGTACCGGCCAGCCTGGATGTGGTTTTTAGGCGGTTTCCCACATCCTACTAGGTGAATACCGGGCTGGTCCCCTCGTCTGCCTCAGTTACACGACTCGCCGACATTTGCAACAAAATGGTTCAAATGGCTCTGAGCGCTATGGGACTCAACATCTGTGGTCATAAGTCCCCTAGAACTTAGAACTAATTAGACCCAACTAACCTAAGGACATCACACACATCCATGCCCGAGGCAGGATTCGAACCTGCGACCGTAGCAGTCGCGCGGTTCCTGACTGAGCGCCTAGAACCGCTAGACCACCGCGGCCGGCGACATTTGCAACACGTTCACACTATTTCACGATTTACACTAGACACAGACAGCTGGGATACACTAATTCCGTCCCGGGGGTGTGGGGTGGCCAGATGCCCTTCGTACCCTTCATTAACCCTGTCACATCCGTACTTAACCCTACCGACCCTGCGCACAATGCGGGATAAAGGCAGTAGAAAAAGAAAGAAAGAAAGAATTTAGCGGCCATTGCCTGCTTGGGTTTTACGCGGTGCCAGATTAAAAGATTGATTATATGTGAATGGTAACATAGCAAACGAAATAAGAAAGGAAATCTACAAAGTTCAAACGAACTTTTCTTTATTCGGGTGAGACGCTGTCAAGTATTTCTCGTAGAATAACAGATTGTCGACCAACCAAAGTACCAGTTTACGTCTAACTGTTGATAGATTACTGCGTGACATACCTTCACTAGAATTAATATCTGAGTACGATTTAGCTTATCAGTGTGTCTCATTCTTGGGCGTAGTCATCACGAAGCTGCCACTTTTTCCGGGGCACTGGTTGGCCTTGTCGGGTACATATTTACACACTTCCATCCACTCGCATTTGTCCCATTTTTCGTAACATACGTTCTTCCGCGGCCGTACCTCTGTCTGTTACTCCATCGTTTCCATGTTTAACGTTAGAACGTAGGTGGGATGAGAGAAACGTACAGAAAATGGCTTTTACATACCGTCCCGTCGACACTGAAGCCGTTAAAGAGTTGGAAGAGCCTAATTGGGCAAGGATGAAAGAGAATGTGGCTCGTTTCCTTTTCAAGGCGTCATCTCGGCATTCGTCTGAAGGTCAGCAGCGAAAGCACCTACATCTGGATATGCGGAAGAAAATTTTAATCTCGCTGCTCCTGAGTAGGAATTCTATCTCGTAACCACTAAGCCGGTTCGCATGGTGTTACGTGCCCATGGGAGTGTGCAAGGGTTGGACAAAAATATGGGAACATCAAAAATACAACACGTTATCAAGCTTAATACGGTGTAAACCAACTGGCGTTCAAAACAGTTTCCATTCGTCTCAGAACGGAGAAGTACAGGTCCTGTACGGTTTTCACAGCGATCTTCTACCATTCTTCTAGCAAAACAGTGGCAAGTTTAGATAACAGAAAGGTGAATAGCGATTACGCACACTTTACTCCAAAGTAGATTCGGGAGAACGACGGTTCAAACTCACGTCCGGCCACACTGATTTAGGTTTTCCGTGATTTTCCCTATATCGCTTCAGGCAAATGCCGGGATGGTTCCTTTGCGGCCGGTTTCCTTCCCCATTCTTCCGGAATTCGAGCTTGAGCTCTGTCTCTAGTGACCTCATTGTCGATGCGACGTCAAACACCAATATTCTCCACCTCCTCCTCCAAAGTAGATCACAAAGGCTCAATAATATTGAGATCTGATGACTGTGTTGACCAAGGGAGATGCGACAATTCATCCTCGTGGTCACAAAATCGGTTCTGGACGATGTGAGCTGCGTGAACAGGTCCATCTCGTCTTGGAACATAGCATCACCATTGGGGAACAAACTCTGTACCATGGGATGGGCCTATGAGCGAATGGTCACATAATACTAGGCAGTATTGCGATCTTTCAGTGAAACCATGAGACCAATGGAATATCAGGATATGGGTGCCCAAATCATCATTGAGTCCCCGACATGTTCCACTCTTCGGACGTAAACTCAGCCAGAAACTGTGTGATACAAGACTTATCTGTCCAAATGGCTACTTTCATTGTTCCCTAGTTCAGGTTTTATGACTTCGTCACGGTCACCACTTTTGCACCGCTGATTAGTGTTTTTGTAATTCCAGATCTCACCACAATTCCCAACTTAAGACTCTCGCTTCCTGTTGTTTTGGTGCTGACAGGGTCCACGAGTCTTTTTATTTCTGGTCACAGTTCTCTCCAATGACCGTCTGCCACGATCTTTCAATAGACACTTTCGTTCGCGTTGTGACTTAGCGGATGATGCCTCTCCGGTTTTCCTGTATGCGGTATAAATCTTCGATACGATACGTCTTGAAATACCAGAACACTTCGGCTACCTTGGTTCTGAAGTACCCGCAATTCGAACACCAAAAATTTTCCCACGTTCGAATTAACTTATTTCCTACATAATGCAATCACGACTAGCCATAATACTATTCTGAACACGACTGACGTCTGCAACGTATTGAGGACATAGCACAAGTGCTTTTCGTGGCCAAATACAACAGCGCAATCTGCAGGCTTGGCTAGCATTCGTGTTTGTGTTTAAGCTTACTTTTCCAGAAGTGTTTCCATATTTTTGTCCAACCGCTGTAGCGTGCAACTGTCAAAGACGACCCTAAATTTGCAGGAAACCTTTGATGTCGCTATCAGAGTGAGCTTAGCATTCATGATGACATACGTTATATTGAAGTCCCCATACATTTCACTAATAGTTCTGCATCGATCTCATAGATGATGTTCTGCCCCGTGACTATCCCAAAATTGGTCCTACGCTTCAATGGTGACATTTTGATTATAAATATAGTGAGAGGTTCGTACTTCCAGGTTTAATAATCACCACTGTTATTGGTATTGTTTTGTTTCTGTTGCTTCACAGTTAGCCTTCTTTACAAATAATCCTTGTACCCGAATCCTCACGTCTACGTATATACTGTGCAAGGCATTGTAAAGCACGTGCGGGTTGTGCTTTGTACCAAGCAATTCTTTGTTCTATTTCATTCATGTAATGAGCGAGGAGAAATACGCGTGGTAATTTCTCTTACCTTTTTCTCACGATCTCTGGCGGAGATAGATATACGGTAGTGCCAGCAGATTCCAAGTTACGTTCTCCGAGCATCTCTGTTTCGTTTTTGTATGGGCAATACCGATCTTTTACGATCTTAGTAAGCGCATCACTGAATTTGTTAGGTATCTGGCGCCGTGCGTATTTGATAAAGACTTGAAACGCTGGAGCAGTACTCTAGAATTGTTAGTAAAAGCGACTTTATGCGATTTCATTGACAGATGCGGGCCGCTGTGGCCCAGCGGTTCTAGGCGCACCAGTCCGGAACCGCGCGACTGCTACGGTCGCAGGTTCGAATCCTGCCTCGGGCATGGATGTGTGTGATGTCCTTAGGTCAGTTAGGTTTAAGTAGTTCTTAAGTTCTAGGGAACTGATGACCTCAGAAGTTAAGTCCCATAGTGCTCAGTGCCATTTGAACCTTGACAGATGCGCTGCACGTCCCCAGAACTTTTCTGACAAATGTAAGTCTTTTATTCGCCTTTCCTAATACTGATTGCACGCGTTCCACCGTCTTCATGGTACCGACTTCATCTTGCTACTTATGGCTGCCCGTACATTAGTGCCGAGCTGGATAATACAGTGGTTAGCACACTGGGATCGTATTCGAAAGGATGACGGTTCAAAACCTCGTCCGGCCATCCTGATTTAGGTTTTCCGTGATTTCTCTAAATCGGTTGAGGCATATGCCGGGATGGTCCTTGAAAAGGGCACGGCCGCTTTCCTTCTCCAACCTTCCCTAATCCAAGCTTTTGCTCCGTTCGCCCGCATCTCGTGGTCGTGCGGTCGCGTTCTCGCTTCCCACGCCCGGGTTCCCGGGTTCGAATCCCCATTGGGGTCAGGGATTTTCTCTGCCTCGTGATGGCTGGGTGTTGTGTGTTGTCCTTAGGTTAGTTAGGTTTAAGTAGTTCTAAGTTTTAGGGGACTTCTGACCACAGCAGTTGAGTCCCATAGTGCTCAGAGCCATTTGAACCATTTTTTTGCTCCGTTCCTATGACTCGTTGTCGACGGGACGTTAAGCACTAACCTCCTCCTCCTCGCTAAATTAATTCAGCACCAGTGTTGTTATCAGGTAGTATCAGGTTCTTTCTCTTTGTGATAGCCATTTCGTGTATTTGTCTGTATTTAAAGAGAGCTACTACAGTGGAAGTTTTGTCCGAATTTGCGTTTCCCTAAGGTGAAATTTGTTGTTGCCAACAGCATCGCCACAGAATAATGCGACAGTACTGATCAATCCGTCGAAAAGTGTTCCGATACTGCCTGGCGCAAAAGCGACGCCAGAGCAGTAACCTCGTTTGCAGCTTGAACTAACAACTGTAGATAATAGATAGTTTTGAGCAGACAGTGGGGGACAATTCCTGTTTGGAAAAAATCGTCACAGGTGACGAGATTCACCAATACGAACCAACCACGGAACGACAACGTGCAGGAAGGGTTTCTGAAGGTTCGCCAAGACCGAAGAAGATGCCACTGTGACGCGCGAGTTGAACTACATCCGAAAGAAGAATTTTTCTGAAATTTTAAACGTGTGTATGAACATTCTTTGCGGTGTACTCAAGTGGGGACAAACTGTGTAGAATGCCTGAAGCATTAAAACCACCACCTTGACGTTTCTCTATTTTTATTAGTCCAGTATCGAAACTTTATGCACTGAAAGGTAGTGTATATGCAGCGATTACATTGGAGAGCTTATTACGACTCTTTAGAGTACGTGGGATATTATTTTCATTTCTGTTGAATATTCGCCGCCCAGTATAACATAATAGGTTTACGAGAGTCATTCCAGTACGGAGTTATCAACGAGCTGGAACGGTCCTTTACTGTTTATTTCTGTGACTCAAATGTGTGACAAAGTTAACGATCCCTCCAAGTGTGAGGTTCGTGGTGTGTAACTGTTTCTGAAAGCAAAAAATGCCTGCCTCATCGAAATTTTACAGACAGATGGCCTAATTTTATGGAAATGTGATGAATGAGGGAAGCTTCCGTTAGAAACTGGTGCACCGTGTTAAGCGTTGAAGGACGATCAGGTCGACCTTCAATAGTCACTGACGAATTGAAATCAAGGAATGACGAACAATTTCAACAGAATAGATGTTTCACTATTCATGTACTGAACTTGTGTTTTCCTGAACTTTTGACTGTCAGTCCTTTATCTAATTGTTAGTGGTGATATGGGCTAGAGAAAAGTGTGCGCCAGGTGGGTTCCTCGACTTTTGGCAGACGAACACAAAAAATAACGTATGACAACTGACCTGACTTTCCACACTCGGTACGACAAGGATGGCGTTGAGATTTTAAACCACAGACGACGAGCCCTGGGTTTCGCGTATTTGTACGTAATTGTTGCAGATGTATCACCTGAATTCCGGAGTTACGGAAGTTACTAAAAAATTGCGGAAATGGACATGTCAGATTTGATGCTGTGAAAAAATTGTAAAAGGTACTTTTTACATTTCACTAAAGATATATAAATAACATATAAAATGTATATATAATATATAAATAATATATAATGATTTCCTTCATGAGTACGCAGCAAACCTGTATACGAACGATTTCGTCACCACGTCTTATTAAGATACGTTATGCTGAGTGACGAAAATTCTTCTTTCTGCGCTTGTCAGTTTAAGGGTAGGATTAAAACTGCTTCAAGTGATAACTTCACAAAAGATCAGATTCTGGGTGCGAAGAGTGCAACAAGATTCTCTCTTAAGAGAACATTATCTTCAATCACCAATGAATATCCAGATTCTGTATTATACAAGCATCTCGTGGTCTTGCGGTAGCGTTCTCGCTTCTCGCGCACGGGGTCCCGGGTTCGATTCCCGGCGGGGTCAGGGATTTTCCTGCCTCTAGATGGCTGGGTGTTGTGTCGTCTTCATCATCATCATTCATCTCCATTACGGCAAACCACCTCTGGAGGGCGTTGCCTAGCACAGCGGGTCTCCCTCATCGTCCCCTACGCTCCTCGGAGTATGGATCATCATCATCTTCACAAGCACAGGCAGATCCAGAAAGAAGAAGGAGCATCATTATGTGGCTTGTGGAGTATGATGTATATACAGATGAGGAAGGGCTATGAATGTTTTTGTATAAAACTATGAAGACAGGTGTCTCTCGTTTAATAGTGTAAATGGATTTTGTTTCCCTGTTTTGCTTTTAATTTTATTAATAATTTGTGTGGTATGTCTATTTTGCAATATTTGGAAAGCACAGAAATGTTTCTAACGCATCCTTGATGTTCATCAAACTAATTTTTACATTACATTTATTCGCAATTGCGAATATGGACAACCATCAGCTGTAAATGGATGACGACAATGAAAATTTGTGCCGGACCGGGACTCGAATCCGGATTTGCCGCTTATGGCGAGCGGTGGATGTACGAGTACAGCTTGTAGACACTAGTTTGGCGACTTATGGAAGTTTGGTTGTGACCGTGAGTCGTACACGGCGACCCCCTCAAATGGTACGGCTACCCCTCGTATAAAGTGGAAAATCCGGGTTTGAGACCCGGTCCGGCACAACGTTTCATTGCCATCATTCCATTATACAGCTGATGGTTGCCCATATTCGCAGTTAAGAATATATTTAATGTATTTCATAACGGATGTAGTCGCCTCAGTGCATGCATGTCCAAAGGAACTTCGCATCGTAATTTAGAATAACACAGGCACTGCAATATCGTAAATTAATTTTTAGCCGTTTCCCCTTAACCTGATTTTTTGATTCACTGTAATTTTTATTTAGGGTTGGAAAGTATCTGATATATAGCATTTGAAGGTATAAATCAGGCTTGTAATTTTTAGAATATTTCGTCGTAGGACGTTCCCTGAGACCCTTCACTGTTTTTCCGATGCAATTGCTGATAATATAGTTTCACATAAAAGTCCATAAACAAAGCGCCATTCAGTGAAGTAGAATCATTCACTGGCTTCCACAAAACCGAAAAAGGCAAACCAATCCAGAACACTCCAAAGGTTAAGGCCACAGAATTTGGATCTAAAGGGCGTCCTATTCATCGACGTGATGCCTAGAGGGTAGACCGCAATTTCAGCGACCTGACATCAGACCCTTAACCGACTAAGTCGCGCCGTTCAAAACAAAAGGTGTGCATTGTTGGTCAGCGGCATTGTACTTCATCACGATAACGCTCGCCTGCATTCTGGTGTGTTCGGCAGTTTAAATGTAGAGTTTTTGGGTGTTCGCCTTGTAGGTAGCGCGGGGTAGCCGCGCAGTCTTGGGCGCCTTGACACGGTCCGTGCAGCTCCTCCCGTCGGAGGTTCGAGTTCTCCCTCGGCCATGGGTGTGTGTCTGTGTCCTTAGCGCAAGTTAGTTTAAGTTAGATTAAGTAGTGTGTAGGCTTAAGGAGCGATGACCTCAGCAGTTTGGTCCCATAAGACTTTACCACAAATATCCAATTTTCCACCTTGTAGCCCAGACTTGGCTTTTTCTCGAATTGAAGGACTTTTTTGGCGGGAAGCACGTAGGAACGTCAGCTGAGTGAAAGAGTAGGAAAACTTGTGGAGCGCTACAACAAATGTTAAAATTTGAACGGCGACTGCATAGAAAAATAGCCAACATATCAAAATACATTGTAGAATAAATTTTCTTTCATCACCATGAATAAAAATGTCTGTTTCTTCTTTTATAATGGCCGTCATAATAGTAAAAACCTCGTAGATAGTCACTCAACAGTGAAGACCTTACCACAGATTACATCTTGATTATTAGTCTACGTATCGAGTATAATGCCTTTCGGGAATCCAGGGAGGCGAAAACTATTTCCATAGAGATGAAGCTGCCACTGGCGCCAGAAAGATCGTCGCGGCTTATCCGGCGCTAAGAGCGAAATTGGGACCAAAATGTTTCGCAGTGGTGTATGAGGTGGAGTTACGTGAATGGGTTCTAAACGCGGAGTAATTCTGCGCCGTAACGCCGGTCTGAGCCGTCCTTACACTAGCCGCGGCCAGCGTTTTCGCTGCCACTCCGAGTGGGGGAGCGCTGAGCCACGCCTACGTGAATATGCCCGTCTGATACGGGCCCCTGAGAGCGTCCGAGGGGTACCCCGTGCGGCATTATGCGGGCCTGCCGCGCGCTCCGCAAATAAAAGGACGGGCGACGCACGCCAACACAAAAGCTGCGCCCGTCGCGCCGTGCGCCGACTGCAGTTAGACGCAACCTCTCGGCGAACCTCGCCTCTTTGCTGCGTCCTGCGCCTGCGCAAGGGCTTGCGAACGGGCGTTGCTGTTTACCAGTTATGGAATAGAGACGCGGCAATATTTCGGCTCCTTAAACCACGTTCGCAGAATACTTTTGGCAAAGGTACATTTATTTATTGAACCTGTTCTGATTAGGGTCATCAGACTTTCCCTTTCATTGGACCAGGGTTTCACACATGCGGTACCTTTTTGATAGTTACCCTTAGAAATAACAATTTTAATATGACAGTAGTTGTAAAATGATGTGAGTGTCTCTAGTGGCAGAGCGGTTCTAGGCGCTTCAGTCTGGAACCGCGCGGCCACTACGGTCGCAGGATCGAATCCTGCCTCGGAAATGGATGTGTGTGATGTTCAAAAATGGTTCAAATGGCTCTGAGCACTATGGGACTTAACATCTATGGTCATCAAAATGGTTCAAATAGTTCTGAGCACTATGGGACTTAACATCTGTGGTCATCAGCCCCCTAGAACGTAGAACTACTTAAACCTAACTAACCTAAGGACATCACACACATCCATGCCCGAGGCAGGATTCGAACCTGCGACCGTAGTAGTCGCGCGGTTCCGGACTGCGCGCCTAGAACCGCTTATGGTCATCAGTCCTTTAGAACTTAGAACTACTTAAACCTAACTAACCTAAGGACATCACACAACACCCAGTCATCACGAGGCAGAGAAAATCCCTGACCCCGCCGGGAATCGAACCCGGGAACCCGGGCGCGGGAAGCGAGGATGTGTGTGATGTCATTAGGTTAGTTAGGTTTAAGTAGTTCTAAGTTCTAGGGGACTGATGACCTCAGACGTTAAGTCCCATAGCGCTCAGAGCCATTTTTTTGTATGTAGTGACAATGTAAGTAATCCTGACTATGAACTAAATGGCTCTGAGCACTGTGGGACTCAACTGCTGTGGTCATCAGTCCCCTAGAACTTAGAACTACTTAAACCTAACTAACCTAAGGACATCACACACATCCATGCCCGAGGCAGGATTCGAACCTGCGACCGTAGCAGTCGCACGGTTCCGGACTGCGCGCCTAGAACCGCGAGACCACCGCGGCCGGCCGACTATGAACTAACAAAGCTAATACTGGCAGTATTTTTATTACTACTACTACTGCTGCTGCTGTTGCTAATAATAATTTAATCTCAATATATAAAAGGCACTGTCCCGACTGACTGACGCACTCACTGACTCATCATCGCCCAGCCCAGACTACTAAGGACAGAAACTTGAAATTTCCAGAGGGTGTTGATCTTAATTCTGTAGGCGTCCTTTAAGAAGGGATTGTTCGAAATACTGCTCCCAAGGGTATGAAGTAGGGGATGAAAGGCTTTTTCAGAACGTGTTGCTATTAAGACAGTTTTGAAGCGAGAACTACGAAAATTGGTGTTTGGTTTCTCAGTCTGAAATTAAAAGAATCGTGTTTCAAAATTTAAAAAAATCGTGTTTCAGCGTTTTTGGAAATTCAAGCACTAACGAGGTAAACAAGTGGATCAAAGTTTTTTGAAAATAAATTATTACAAACAACTACTAAAGCATTTTTAAAGCTACATGTAAGAAAATTAGTATTTGACTTCTCACTTAGAAATTAAAAAAAAAAAATTTTCAGCATCTTTGGAAATTCAATCCCTAAGGGAGTGAATTACGGAAAGAAAATTTTAAAAATGCGCTTGTAGCAACACACCATCGCAAGCGCATCTAAAGAGGTTCTCAATGTTATACCGATGTCACATTGCTATGTAAAATAAGAACCAATTCGATTTCTTGGAAATTTATAGTGTCCCAGAAATAGTTAATGCTCGCTTTTGTAGGAGCTTACGTAATGTCTCAGCTTGTCTGCATGCAAATTCTTGCCCTAACAGAACCAGTTTACGAAAGTAGGGGAGAATAACGTCGAATGGATACTTCCTCGAGGTCCTAACATGGCACTCCATGCATCAGGTGTTACCCTCTCTGCTTTCAACATACACAAACGTTCTCACCGCTATGTAGAGCCTCCTATATCCCAACACAAAGGACATGTTGTGAATGAATGGAGCATTATGATTGGCTGTTATCGAATTTACCCCCTGGAGTACTGATGCTGTCGGTGTGGAAGCACTGTCTGCGTTTTTTTCTTTGTACAGATGAGACTTTCAGGGGCAGAAAACTATTTTACACAGATCCCCATATTGCCCCGACAATTAAACCTTGCAAAGTGCCCTACATATCGTCAAATATGGAAAGACTCTTACTCAATTACACTGCTTTCCCACTGAGGACAGGTGCTTGAATATTAGAGCTTGAAACTGATCTCCAACCATGTCGATGTAGTAAACATACAGTTCATATCTTCCACCATACAAAATCACCCATAAACTAAATAAAGGTGTAAAATGTGCAGAAGCAGTCAACTGGTCAGTTTACATGGAGGGAATAATGGCCCAGTGCAAACAGACGTCCATATCGAATCTTCTCAAATTTCCATGTGATCACGAAATCTCCCTACACATACTAAGTATTAGTTCGCTATTGAGCTGTCTAGAGGATGACACCATTAAGTCAACTAAATTCCTGCATTGCAACACCCCTCTCCATTCAGACGGTCCCTGCCGTTAGTGGGAAATGTGAACCATTCCCACCACTGGCCACACATAGACAGAATCATCCTATGAAATTGGCCACTTATATATGTGACCGCAATACTTACAGTTAAGTCTTACGATATTGGTTTCTGTTGAATGACATTCAACAATGAGCGAGCCTATAACACAACCCCTACTACTAAGTGTAATACTTCATCAATAATTGATTGCCGGTGACATGAAATTATACTAACCAAAAATCAACCATGGCTGGACATGCGAGTGATACTACTGTGTCCTAGAAAGAGAGGTGTAATCGTCTTACAGAAAGCGAGGTGTTAAAAAACACAACCATCACAAGCAGTCTTGGTTCTACAGGTGCATACAAGTATCCATGTTAAAAGCTATACCCACTATATAAATAGAGGTACGACATTACCTCTGAATGAGGTGGTTTTTTGTCCAGACAAATACGATAACACTGTATATAGATGGTGATCATTGGAGTATATAGTATCAGACCAGCAGTGCAGTTACACATCGCTGACGGTGTAAGCTTGTAATAAAATTACCCAATTTAGAAAGTGATTTGGCTAAGGAACATAGTATGAAATGGGTATTTTCAACACCCTCAAGCCACCGCCGCTAGATATTTCTCCAATATTTGTAACGCTTTCTGTCACAATGCCATGTCAGAGGTTCGGTGATATATCGACTGGGCTATAGGGGATGCTTGATTGAGAAGGATAACAAATAGTGGATGATGTGCTGATTGAGGTTGTAAAAAATGTACAAGATTTTTACCACATCTGTCTCCTCCCATACATCAAAAACAAATACAGCATGCATGCAGGCATCGAGTACATGTGACGATCCTATTAAATATAGAGGTATTGATCGACTGCACAGCCCAATTTAAAGTTCCGTCACCTGTACTGTAGGAGGATGATCGTATCCCGCGAACTATACTGTAAGTCGCAAGAGACTCCCTTTGACCCTGTCTCGTCTCATTGAAGCGCTTTTTTTTTTTTTTTTTTTTTTTTTTTTTTTTTTTTTTTTTTTTTTGCTGTAACACGCTATGTACACTGCCAAACATTTTGTTTTTCCGCCACGACTTTGAGTTCTGTGTCAGGTTCTAAACTGACATTAACACGCTCTGATCCAAGGCCTCTCGCAGAAAACAGTAAAAGGCTGACGTTTATTGTCTCCAACTCTTTAATGAAGGCGCATAGAGATTTTCACAAAGATTTCATTATATGCTTTTTATATTTCGCGTTGTAATAGATGAAAAGACAGCAACATAAGGAGTTACACTGAACAGCCAAAGAAACTGGTGTACCTGCCTGATATCGTGTAGGGCCCCCGAGCACACGGAAGTGCCGCAACCCGACGTGACATGGCCTTGACTAATGTCTGAAGTTGGAGGAAACTGACATCAAGAATCCTGCAGGGCAGTCCATAGAGCCATAAGAGTACGAGGCCTGTTGCAAGACATCTCAGATATGCTCAATAATGCTCATGTCTGGGGAGTTTTGTGTCCAGCGGAAGGATTTAAACCCAGAATAGTGTTCCTGGAGCCACTCTCTAGCAGTTCTGAACTTGTGTGGTGTCGCATTGTCCTGTTGGAATTGCCCGAGTCCGTCGGAATGCACAATGGACATGAATGGATGCAGGTGATCAGTCAGTATACGTATGTACATGTCACTTGTCAGAGTCGTATTTAGACGTATGAGAGGTCCCATACCACCCCAACTGCACACACCCCACATCATTACAGAACTTCCAACAACTTGACAGTCCTCTGCTAACATGCAGGGTCCATGGATTCATGAGGTTGTCTCCATGCCTGTACACGTGTATCCGCTCGATACAATTTGAAACGAGATTCGTCCCACCAGGCACCATGTTTCCAGTTTCCAGTCATCAACAGTCCAATGTCGGTGTTGATGGTCCCAAGCGAGGCGTAAAGCTAAAATGGCTCTGAGCACTATGGGACTTAACTTCTGAGGTCACCAGTCCCCTAGAACTTAGAACTAGTTAAACCAAACTAACCTAAGGACATCACACACATCCATGCCCGAGGCAGGATTCGAACCTGCGACCGTAGCAGCAGCGCGGTTCCGGACAGAAGCGCCTAGAACCGCTCGGCCACCACGGCCGGCTGGCGTAAAGCTTTTTGTCGTGCAGTCATCGAGGGTACACGAGTGGCCTTCGGCTCCGAAAGCCCATATCGATGATGTTTCGCTGAAGGATTCACAGGCTGACACTTGTTGATGGCCCAGCATTGAAATCTCAGCAATTTGCGGAAGGGTTGCAGTTCTATCCCTTTGAACGATTCCATTCAGTTGTCGATGGACCCATTCTTGCAGGATCTTCTTCCAGCCGCAGCGATGTCGGAGATTTGATGTTTTAACGGATTCCTAATATTCACGATACGCTCGTGAAATGTGTTCAGATGTGTGTGAAATGTTATGGGACATAACTGCTAAGGTCATCAGTCCCTAAGCTTACGCACTACTTAACCTAAATTATCCTAAGGACAAACACACACACCCATGCCCGAGGGAGGACTCGAACCTCCGCCGGTACCAGCCGCACAGTCCATGACTGCAGCTCCTGAGACCGCTCGGCTAATCCCGCGCGGCGCTCCTGAAATGGTCGCACGGGAAAATCCTTACTTCATCGCTACCTCGAGATGCTCTGTCCCATCGCTCGTGCGCCCACTATAACACCAAGTTCAAACTCCCTTAAATCTTGATAACCTGCTATTGTAACAGCAGTAACCGATCGAACAACTGCGGTATGCTCTTTTCTTATAAAGGCGTTGCCGACCGCAGCACTGTATTCTACCTGTTTATGTACCTCTATATTTGAATACGGATGCCTATACCAGCTTATTTGGCGCTTGAGTGTATATTTGCACGAAGTAGTAACACAAAGCCAGTGTAAAGTCGAAAATAATAAACCGATTAGTGACTATGTTAGTCTTCAGTACATAACAGGTACATTTTCACTTGTGTTGCTTACTTGCCGATTTCGTTCCTTTGGGCCCTATTTCAACGGCTGAGTCAATCGGCTGCGTCAGCGAAGTATGATGTGGATTGGAACGAATGGTCATGTTACCCAACGAAGACGTGTAGGCCTTTCGCCAACATATTGTCAAGAAGAACGTAATCGTCAATCCAGTTGATGTTCGGAATGTCTCTCCTCTCTATCACATTCAGTAACTGTTTTGCGAGAGGGAGAGAGGGAAGGGGAGAATACCTCATCCTTATGATAATGATCGAAGCAGAAGAAATGAATTAAAATTTGTGTTGCGGCCGGGACTCGAACCCGGGTCTTATTGCTTGCAAGGCAGAAATGCTAACCATCACACCACCACAGCACCATGGTCAACATTGCTGCACGAACTACCCAAGTTGAGTGTCCACCGCAACACAAATTCCATTCATATCTTCTGCTTATCTTCCCTTACATTGTCACTATTACCAGGGCTCTCCGACGCTGGAATAGCACCCCAACGTTGGACGTAATGGGAAAGTCCTGTACCATAGGTGATCTTATAATTAAATCTTTCCTTGAGACATTTAAGTCTCTTCATTATCTACGATTATGATCGAAGCAGAAGAAATGAATTAATCTGTCCACTTGATGCCGTTCATGTTATTGTTCCTTTATTAATTTATGATTTACGTTTTATGTGGCAATTTTACGAGTTCTTAGAACACGGCACTTCAGGAGGCAATGGCGACCGCATTTGAATTCAGGCAGGGAACTAGTTTCAGCATCAAATTAAAAATAAAAAAGCGTTTGTCTTCGAGATGGGCGCTCTGTATTGTCTGCACCGTTTACGGCCGCATCCTGGCATGTGTTTTTAATAAGACGCGGCAGTAAGCTATGCAGAATTTCTCGTTGGGAATAACAAAAGGGAGAGGGTCTGTAAAAGTCCCGGAAAGACAAAATCCGCCCACGTTAAGTGGATCTCTGTACTCTTCCGTAGGGCACTCCGGTTCTTTCCTGCATACCATTCCAGGCTTGTCGTAAAAGCCGCTTTTTAATTTCAGTCCCAGCCCGGTGAGATAGTGCAAGAAGATTGGCTGGGGGGGGGGGGGGGGGGAGGCGGCTGGAAGACAGAGCGCTGATATTAGGGCGCAGCTTTAAGAGCGCCTGTTACGGGCCGTTAAGCCGCGAAGTTGCTGCAGCGCCGACCGCTGCACTTTGCCGCGCTGCACGTGGGTGCTGCATTAAGGCGCAGGCGTCCACCCTTGAGACGGCTGCATTATACAGGGCGAGCCCCTGACTGCCTCCCGCGCTGTCAGCCGCCGTGACTTACGGGGTCAGGCGACGCTCACTTCTTGTCAGGCAGCACGAGCCTCGCCTAGCCGGGCTGCCCTTCACTCACGAGGCCGCCGCGCCAGAGGTTATCGTGCTACAGTTACATCTCCCAGTTTTCTCTTCTCTGACAACCTCAGATACCGCATTTTTTTGCGGAAATAAAAAGGCATTGCCTCCCATGACATATGCTGTTGATGTTATTGTTGTGATCTTCAGTCGGAAGACTGGTTTAACCAGTTAACTGTCGAATTTTCTCTTTTTCGGTACAGTTTCATATATATATCTGGGTTGCCTGATTGACATAGAGACTGGAAAAAGAATGTAAAGCAAAAACATTAAATAACCTTGAAATAAACAATGTATTTTGGTCGATCCCCAAACTGGTACGGGACGTGCCACATGCCACTCTGTTTTTACATTTCCTTTTTATTTTATTTTTTAATATTTTTTTTCCCTGTGCATTCCATAAGGAGTCCACACTGGCCGGCCGGTGTGGCCGTGCGGTTAAAGGCGCTTCAGTCTGGAACCGCGTGACCGCTACGGTCGCAGGTTCGAATCCTGCCTCGGGCATGGATGTGTGTGATGTCCTTAGGTTAGTTAGGTTTAATTAGTTCTAAGTTCTAGGCGACTGATGACCTCAGAAGTTAAGTCGCATAGTGCTCAGAGCCATTTTTTGAGTCCACACTGCACACAGAGCAATATTTCCTTGCAAATTGCACATGTTCTTTGTTTCCCAAGTGTCTTGGATCCAGTAACGTGTCCAGTTCTAGAAGTCTTTAGTTCAACTGGGGCACGTGAAGTAAATGCTGTTGGGTATGATGGATCCCCTCCCTTTTTTAGGTCAGAAGCAACGAATGACTGAGCAAGATATGTCGTTGCCACCATCCCTCTGAATTGGAGCAGTAGAATATTTTCGTTCGTGAGGCAGTAGACACGAGAACAGCACATGGCCCACTGCCTGAATCCGAGTCTCTATGATTTCCTCCGAAAGACTCGTTTTAGAAAATGTTCGGTTTTTTGTTCGTCAATGCTCAGACTCTCAGGAAAAAAACCTTGAAATTTCATGAAATTCGTATTCATCAAGTCTATCATGGGACGAAATTTGAAAACTATCCCGTTCATCAGCTGCGATTGTGTTGAGATGTGTATCATTGAAGTGAAGGTGGCACTTGATTTCCAGATCTCTGTTGCGGCTCAAACACTGGTGTACACACTCTGTATCAATTTCCTCATCTTCATTCCAGTGTAACTGTTCCTTTGGGAGATCGTCCGCCCCTGGTAGCTGAGAGGTCAGCGCGACGGAATGTTATGCCTAACGGCCCGGGTTCGATTTCCGGCTGGGTCGGAGATTTTCTCCGCTCAGGGACTGGGTGTTGTTTTGTCCTTATCATCATTATTTCATCCCCATCGACACGCAAGTCGCCGAAGTGGCGTCAACTCGAAAAACTTGCACCAGGCGAACGGTCTACCCGACGGGAGGCCCTAGCCATACGGCATTTCCATTTGGGAGATCATAGTGTGCAGCGAAGAGAACGTAAGAACTTTTTTATGCATTCACTGAACAGCTCCAAGCTATGATTATTCTTCTGCGAAGCGTATCGAACACTTTCATTGGCAGTAAAGTTCAGTACTTGTTTATCAAAAAATTCTTCTGGCTGGAAGTTACATATATAACAATCTAACTTCTGTTGTTTTGAAAAACTTTACTTCTGCACGCAAATAAGCCTGCAGAGATCACTCGTTTAACAATAACTGACTAATAATCAAAGCACAATCTTGAGAAAGACAACTAGGAAAAATAATAACAATTGCTGCCAACGTAATTAAAACAGAAAATTTCCGCTACAAAGACAAATTCCCAAATGGGAATCGTGGCAGTCAGCTGTTTAATGCAGCTCTCCACGCTAGTCTATCCTGTGCAGGCCTCTTCATCTGTGCATAACTACTGTAACCTACATACATTTGAACCCGCTTATTGTGTTGGATCCTTGGTCTCCCTATACAAATTTTATTCACCGCACTTCTCTTCATTACCAACTTGACTATTCTTCTATGTCTCAGGATGTGTCCTATCAACCGATGCCTTAGTTACCCAAATGGTGTCATAAATTATTTTGTTTCGCAATTCGGAGCCGTGCATCCTCACTAGTTATTCGCACTATCAATTTACTCTGCAGCATTCTTCTATAACTATATTTCAGTAGTTTAGCTTCTCCTCTCTTCTTGTGCGAACTGCTCATCATTCATGTTTCACTTCCTCATATGGCTATACCATAGACCTTTAGTAAAGACTTGCAGTCATTTAAATTAATATTCAATGTTAACAGAACTTCAACATTCTTGGGAAATGTTGATGGTGAATATCCATTATTATTTAAATAAGCTTTAAGGGCACATGTTTAAAAGAAGATATTCGTCAATAATAACTGTGACAGCAAACCCGAGAAAACCTGTTGATTTGGAGGACGATTTACATTGTGCAATTGCAGACACCATATCGAGTACAAAAAGATTGTGTTATCTTTGCGGGATCCAAGAAATTGTACAAGTCAGTACTTACAGTACAGGAAAAACAGTAAAGCGTTAACAGCGGCTGGTTGCTGTTTTTACTTCACTGAAGAATAAGCTGTACCTTCACGCTGCCACTGTTTCTTCATGCGAGTTTTCCACAAAATAGCAACAAGAAATTGTTTCACTCGAATTTGATCCTCTGAAACTATTCCTCCATTAACTGAAAATTGACTTAGAATTCAAATATATGCTCGACGATTTGCTAAATCTGGAGAATAGTTGCAAATCGAATTTATTATAGATGAGAAGTATTCATTAGTGGCGAACCATCCCACGTTGCGGAGAAAGCTGGTAATATGTGTTCTCAGTGGTTGTCAGAGCACTTTCGCGTGTGAGAACAGACCACGAGAAATGTTTGTTGGTATCCATTAAGGGCGCTAATGACCATGCATTTGAGCGCCCTAAATCGAGCATCATAATCATCATCTGTCACTGAAATGACAGTAAAAGAAGTGAAGATACAGAGTTCTCAAAAAAAGTCTTCCAATACATCTTAAACTGAAAGTTTGCAATCAGTGTCTATTACCGGTTGTGACTAACGGCAGCGAGACGTCAATATTAAATGCTGCATACCGGTACGTTCAAAACCGATGTTGCACAGCGAGGAAAGAAGAGATATTCGATGGGAATCCTTAAACAGTGAAAGACACAAATGTATCAGTTATCGTACAGGAGCGGTAGACATACTTATGGTAGTAACGAAAATGAAAACTAGGTAAGCGAATGGATTTATTTGGACCAAGGAAGGTCTTCAGTTGGGGCCCGAGACATAAGAAAGGACCAAGACATTGAGACTGACAGATAACATTAAAAAATCTTGCAGGAACTACATAACGCCTACAGGTGCCCGTAATACCGTATTATTGTTGCTGTCTTCAGACGTCGCACTGGATAGATACAGCTCCCTACGCTAATCAGCCCCATTCACGATGCATTCTATCAACCGATCCCTTCTTTTAATCATTTTGTACTATAAATTTATTTTCTCCACGATTCTATTCAATATCACTTATAATTATTAGACTTATCCCATTTATCGTCAGTATTGTTCTTTAACACCACATTGCAAAAGGTTCTACTCTCTTCTTGTCTGAGTCGTTTATTGTCCACGTTTCACTTCTGTACATGGTACATCCCAGACAAATACTTCCAGAAACAGGTTTCTAACACTGAAATTTATATTCGACGTTAACAAAATAGTCTTCTTCAGAAATACTTTCTTTGCTGTTGTCAGTCTGCTTTTTATATAGTCTGTACTATTATCATCATCACTAATTTTTCTGTCCAAATATCAAAATCTATCGACTGCATTTAGTTTCTCACTTCCGTATCTAATTCCATCAACACCTTCAGAGTTAAATCGACTACATTCCGTTAACAATATTTTAGTTTTGTCGTTGTTCGTCTTTAACCTCTCTTCAAGATACAATTTTTGTTCAGCTGCTCTTCCAAGTTCTTTGTCGTCTCTAACAGAATGACATTGTCATCTGCGAACCTTCTCACTGAGTTTAACTCCCTTTCCGAGTTTCTTCTTTGTTTCCTTTACTTCTTGTTCAATGCGCTGAAAATTCATAGGAAGCTTTATCCAGCAATAGATGAGATGATAATATGATGATGATGTAATGGCAACTAAGGAAATGGAGGCAGGAGAAACTTTTTAAATAATTTGCTTTCGTGAATGGTCTATAATGAGCCCCTTTTTTGTTTTTACCCTTCAGAAAATATCAAGCTAATCCCCAGGGGATAATAACCCCGGGTCTGGAAGCAGAGCTGTAAAACGTACCTGCTGTAACTTAGTTAGTCCCTGTTCAAATGGTTCAAATGGCTCTGAGCACTATGGGACTCAACTGCTGTGGTCATCAGTCCCCTAGAACTTAGAACTACTTAAACCTAACTAACCTAAGGACATCACACACACCCATGCCCGAGGCAGGATTCGAACCTGCGACCGTAGCAGCAGCGCGGCTCCGGACTGGAGCGCCTAGAACCGCACGGCCACCGCGGCCGGCAGTTAGTCTCTGTAACTTAGTCTCTAAAGAGGTCGGTCCTGTGTTGTTCTGCAGTCCAATGTACGTGCCGGCGTGCCCACTTGAAACACTCTGTCCTCTGACAAAGCGGTGAGCAGCACAAACGTGGCTGGTCGCCCTCCATTGGCCTACATACACCTTTCATGAAACATCCTGCGCAGAGCACTTGATTATATCACCATGCCGGTCACTGCGGCTAGGGCAGACGTAATTGACACAGGGCCGCGGTCCTGTTCCATCGGGCCGTCACCTGCGCACGTCAGAGCCCTTGACTAAACGTTCTGCATGCCGAACCTGTGGTCAGAAATCATCGACATATCCTCCGAGCAGCAGAAGGACGGATATTTGACGACGTAGCCAGGTATGGCTTTGACCTGCTTCCAATTTCCTAACTTACTTCCATTGTCATTTCTTACCGTTTCCACGAGATTAATGCGTGTTGGCTAGTCTAACCGTCTTTTTTAACGGAAAGGTTATCCTTTTTCTGGGCTAACAATACTCTTGGTGAGCGCATACAGTTGCTCCAAAATATTATACCATACGAGACAATATAGTGAAAATAAGCAAAATAAACAAGCTTTCGCGGATCACTGCCAGAGAGAATGGAAACTATGCTTATAATGAAGATAGCTGTATTCAGTTTCTGCACGAGACCTTGACGTGATACTTTCAAATAACCTTTCCATCTACATTGAGTCCTAAGAATTTAATGCCAACTTCACTGACTGTTTGAACACCACGTCGGGTTTTCAGGAGTTCCATTTCAGAAACTGTACGCATGGGTATTTGTAACACCGACATGCTGATGTTAACGATTACTAGATCATACTCCGCGTGTTTCACAATAGTATTTCTCTTACATCTCATGTTTGGTTCCAAATCATTGATGTACGAGGAGCGCTCAACAAGTAATGTAACATTTTTCAGAAAGCAGGGCTCATTTGTATAGAATTGCAGTATACCATATTATTTCGCTCTCTTTTGCCAACGAAAACTTTTATTGAGAGGGCCTTTATGCCCGATGGTACACTCTACTGGTCTACGTCGGAGCCAACGTCTTGCTGCTTCAATAATCGACCTACTGCTTCCTGTGGAGCGCGACCTTTATTTGGCCGAACAGATGGAAATCGGAAGATGCGAGATTCGGGCTGTTGGCTCGGTTAGAAAGAACAGTCCAATGATGTTTTGCGATGTCATCTCGGACGCGCAGTCTTGTGTGAGTCCTTACGTTGTCATGGAGAAAGAGAAGATCGTTTGCATTATTGTGGGCACGAAAACGCCGACTTCTCTTCTTCGATTTCCTAAGGGTAGCACAGTATACTTCAGAGTTGATCGTTGCGCCATGAAGGAGGACATCAAAAATATTAACCTGTCCAGAGTCCCAGGAGACCGGCGCCATGACGTTGTCTACATCTACCTGATTACTCTGTTATCCACAATTAAGTGCCTGGAGACGGTTCAGTGAACCACCTTCAAGCTGTCTGTCCACCGTTCCACGCGCGAACGGCGCGCGGGAAAAACGAGCACTTAAATTTTTTGTGCGAGCTCTGATTTCTCTTATTTTATCGTGATGATCGTTTCTCCAAATGTAGGTGGGTGCCAACAGAATTTTTCGCAATCGGAGGAGAAAACTGATGATTGAAATTTCATGAGACGATCCCGTCGCAACGAAACACGCCTTTGTTTTAATGATTGCCACTCCAACTCACGTACCATGGTTGTGGCACTGTCTCCCCTATTTCGCGATAATCGGCTGAAGGGGCAGCTTTGAACTTCTACTTCGGAGTAGAAGTGGTGCGGCGCCCCTCCATGGATTACCGTTTTGTTTCCAGTTCGAAGTGATGAAAGCACGTATCATCGCCTGTGACGATGTTCAGCAAAACATTGTCACGATCAGCCTCGTAACGCGTAAGCAACTCCGCACAGATGGACGTTCGTTGCTCATTGTGGTCTTCTGGTAGGCGGCGAAGACGTTCGGTTCAGCAGAGAGGTGTTTGATTGTGATCCGTCGATCACCGCGAATGAGAGTGTGTCCGCACGTTCCAACATTGCAGGAGCCACAGCTGTGTGCGGCCTCCCGTGAGACCGGACAGGTGTGCGCGACCTTGTTACGATGATGACAGACGCCTCGCTCAACGACTCACTTTGCTTTTGTTCACTGCCAGGTCTCCATAGACATTCCGAAAGCGACTATGAATACCTGCGATGCTCTGGTTTTCTGCCAAAAGAAACTCAATGACAGCTCTCTGCCTGGAACACACCTCCTTTACAGGCGGCATTTTAAAGGCTACGTATAGCGCCGCCACCTGTCGGAACTTCAAGAAACTGTAGGGGCTGAAGCAGGAATATTCCACGATGTCGCGCAACAAATTGCGCAGTTTTTCAACCGGAATTGCCCGAGAACAAAATATGTGCATTGCTTACTGGATCCCCTTCATACATCAAAAAAAGAAACGGACCAACACAGAACAAACATGGCGCCAGTTATATTGAAATATCTTTCCTAACTGTGGACACTGGTGGACAGTCTTCTGGTTTCTACTTTCTAGGTACGAAGTGAACGATTGAGTTCTTTTTCTAGTCCCATAATATTCCAGCTTATACAAAATTACTGCATGGTCTGCATGTCAAATGTCTTTGCTTAGTCAAAGAAAATAGCTACTGTCCTTGCTCTGCCGTAGCGCTGCAAGTTCCTCATACACAAAAGAATAAACTGCATTTTCTGTGGGTACTCCTTTTCTGAAGCCAAACTGCGGCTGATGCGTATTGAATTCGTGCCACTACTCTCTTAGATACTGCTTTCTCAAAAATGTTCTAGTTGGTCGAGATTTTGCTGGTTTCGTGGAATGATTGGTAATTGGCGAGTCAGGTTTCGAGCTCCCCCTGTACTTTCTAAAAGGAACGCGCTCCAGTTACTTGCAAGTGTCTGGACGAATCTCATTTATGAAGAGAATCCCTGTATCTTCCGTGACAATTTCAGGTATCTGTTCAGTTTAACACAGCCCCAGGGCGGCAGCTACTATCCTGGCTACAGTTACACCTGTAAATGTAGCTAGTAGATTTGGTTTTGCAAACATCTTCAGCCTCTTCCGTCATTGATCTAATAGTTTGTGATTTCCTGATGGTAGTCGTCCAGATTTGAGCCTCTCTCTTCAAAAGGGTTTCTGGCTTGATGGTTTGGAAGTCACAGGTTAGTTGAAGTTAATTAACTCTCTCTCGTGAAGGTTTAGCGATTTCCGACAGTATGCAGTTACGAACTGCAGTGTCGCTAGTTTCCGTGCGGCTGTTTCGTTCAGCTCTGCTGTGGTAACAACACCCTCAACTTTCGTTTCATTCACTTTATTTTCCCGAGTTAGTGTTGTTCCCGATGTTTTATTCTCAATTTATGGAAATCATTGTGACTATGCAGCTCCCCTAGAAACATAGTGAGTGATATTTAAGAATGCCGTAGACACAAAAAAACGGTATTTTTGTATCAGTTTGTCGACAGTAATGCTAAAAAGTGACCAAGCAACGTTCTTCAAATTATAAATTATGTTTAGAAACATTTGCTCTGTATAATTTCATAGTGACTTATCTGCATCTGAGTTTTGTACATGTATTTATCTTGGCAAATTGCCTTGAACTCAATTCCTGTAAACTGCAGAATATCGTCGCGCTGTTGTTACGTAAGTATTTCGGCTTGCTGAATGTTTCCCCTGAAAACTAAATCCCTGAGAGTACCTATCAGCATCGTAATTAATTTTATCGGGCCGTTGAATAAATTAGTGTGTTAAACAGCTTTGAATGTGTAAGTCAGAGAAATTAGTGCAATTTTTTGCCTCGGAAAAAATAAAGCACATCTGTACCGTTATGCATTTTAACAAATCGGCAGAACAGTACCAATCATCGTGATTGCAAAATTTGCAGCAAGCCAAAGGAGCATAGTTTACACTTAAAGAGCAGCAGTAAAGTTAGTTGAGGGAAGTTCTCATTCTGAAAAAGCAAGTCATCGATAAATTCGGTTCCTGTAATGTTAAATAAAATTCTGTATTACAGAGGAAGTTTTACCATTTTCAGTCTAAATTAATAAAAAGACAAACTAAAAATAAGAATCAGAATATGGACATAATAGCTTAACTTAATAAATAGTTAAATGAAGCAGCAATAACATTTAATGTAAGGTGCTTTGAAGTGATTGCGATAAAACAGGAACGGTGTGATTTAAGGTACAAGGTGCTAGTGTCACTGAAATTTCGTACAATGAAGTGAAACGAGAACAGAAAGCAGCGCGACTCCCAAGTTGACCGGAATGTCAATAATTTTAATGTCAACAGCGCCTTGCTGGTCTTGGGTGTGTGGTTTTATTGATTTCTTCGTCTGTATAAACAACCCAAAAAAAAAAAGTGAACGGAAGGGTGCAGTGAAATTGTTTTGCTACCGCACCAGACGCAGGAATTATTGAATCGAGCAGATTATAAGGAAGATCTCAGAATAGTTCGACGAGGCAAGTGTTATCTGTTACTGTTACGATAGTGCACTTTATCCACTGTACTTTTTTGCCGTTCAAGAACGTTAGCTGTATTGAAGGTAAGAGAACATTGCCCTGACTGAAGAGGTTAAAGGTCAACCGTGACGAACCAATGACTACGTTAGCTTCCATTGTTCAGAGCTGCTCCGGAACCTCCTCGTATTGAACTGAGAGGTAATTAACAGCCATGACAGAGCAGGTTAGTGCTCTTCACATGGCAAGTTTTGCCACGGAGAGCGATGGCGTATCTTTCCTGGAATAAGAAAGGCGTGGCTCGACTCGATTAGAATCCGCATATCAAGGACGGCCTGAATGTTACTCGACGGGATTTTGCACGCCGGTATAGGCGAATACTGAGCTGGTTCCACAACTCCATGTACCTGATGCTCTTTTTTCTTTGTTTTGACAAGATGAATTGTGCTTCAACGAATCATGATGTGAAAGAAACGCTGTGATGAGGTTCAGAGCTCCTAGTATATGTTTAAACTGAGACATCTTTTATTGTGTTAACTTTTATCTGGAGCAGCTTTATACGTTTTCGTCTCAAGGTGTCCGCGGACATTGTAGTGCATTTAGTAACTTTGTTGTGTATAGTCAATACAAGACTTACGTTGCTAAACTTAAGATAATCTGTTAGTGCAGATAGAAACATAAAAAAGCTTCAGTTGTTTTGGAAGAAGGCCCACAATGAATTAGTTGGCCATCAACCGTTAAATAGTGGGATTGAAGGTTGCTGCACACGGGATTTGATGTTGCATGAAAGAAAAGGTGATACAGTATTCATGGAAAACATTTCAACTGCAGAAAGGGACCATAACGCAACAATCCAATCCAACAACACGAAAACATGTGGCGTTCAGAGACAAACCTGCCTGGTGCCTCATTATAACCATACCACGTACCATGTTGGGTTCGTAATCCACAGAATCAAATGTCAAGTATCCTCATTCTTCGGAAACACCCAAATGAGGACGTAGCCCTCACTCTTGCGTTGCTGGCTTGCTCACTACATGAAACTTAGTGATGCATAATGTTTAAAGCCTTGAAAAGAGTTTGAATTGTGCTGTTAATAAGGTAGTAAATAATACGATTACGGAAGACTGACGGAACTGTATAAAAACAGATATTCCTAATTACGAATATAAAATTTTATGAACTATGTGAATAAGATAATAGGTTTCATTTTTCCCCTTACTTGTAATACGTAGTGCGCGCAGTAACAGTTGTTTAAACTATCAACTTTAACTGGCAAAATGTACATTTCAGAGGGCAAATAAATATAATTTAAAAATGCGGCACTGGAAAAGCAATCTGCGCTCTCACTGGCTACATTCAGTTATTCATTAATTAAGCTCTCCCTACTGTCACGTGCTACACGTATCGAGCGCAATTAGAAAACTTGTATTTTACATTTTATTTCCTTAAGAGTTTGAAAATCTCTACTCGTAAGATGATACAGCTACGCAATGAAATCAGCCGTTTCCTGAAGACTTCTCTGTCTCCACATGAGACCAAGAAGTGTAAACTTATGTACCTGTCTGAAGTGTTTTGTCAGTAAGCAAGTTGCAGAGAACTTATGAAGACCGAAAATTCACGTGAACTCAGAGTTTATTCAGCTTGATTTCAGAATCGTACAATTCCAATACTTTCCAAGAGGGTTTCGAGAAATGTGAAAATGAAGACACGGCTACCATGTTAATGATATTGTCAATGTTCTGAAAAGTAGGACTATTCTTTTTTACTCTCACATAGCATCGTAAATGTAAAAGTTATTTGTAATTGTTCTTCGTTAGCTTTTAAGCGCTGTATTTACGTTTGTGTAACATTGATAACCACAACTAAATAGTTTTAAATCTAGGTTACAAAATCCTTCATTATAGTTAGGTTGGAAGCTATTGTTCATTACCTGAAAAATTGAGAATAAAATTAGGGTTTAACATCTCATCGACAACGAAGTCATTAGCGCCGAACACAAACTCGAACCGACAAGAATGAAGCAGATGATTTGCCTTGGCCTTATCAGATTATTATCCTGATCTTCCCCCTGAATGAGTTTGGAGTACAATCAGAAAGCCAGTACTGATTATGGCAGAGACGACAGTTCGTGAATGTGATGCACAAAAGCAAAGAAATCAGCAGAACAAGATATTTTCTGACGGAAAGTGTTAAATGTAGAAGAATTCCAAGGTAGAAGCAGTAAAAGAACATGTTTTGTGACATAGTGTGAAGAAATAAAAGCCGGCCGGGGTGGCCGAGAGGTTCTAGGGGCTTCGGTCCGGAACCGCGCGACTGCTGCTGTCGCAAGTTCGAATCCTGCCTCGGGCATGGATGTGTGTGATGTCCTTAGGTTGGTTAGGTTTAAGCAGTTTTAAGTTCTAGGGGACTGATGAGCTCAGAAGTTAAGTCCCATAGTGGTCAGAGCCATTTAAACCATTTGGAGCAATAAAACAAGAAACATAGTGAAAGCATGAAAAATGTTGGAGGGAAAGAAAAGAGCAAATGAGAAGGAATTGAAATTGTCGCGTGGTACCTAGTCGTCCAAGAGGAAAATTAATAAAAACAAAAAAATAAATCACCAGACAGACGTACTAGTGCTAAATAGAGCACTGTATATGAGGTACAGATACGTTAGTTGCATTGGAATACGAGACCTCGCAGCTGCGTGCGGGGATACAAAGGAGAGAGCGGCGTGAGAGTCAGAGCGGCTGCTGTGACGTCAGCGGGTGGCGCGCAGTGCATCTGCCCGGCTGACGGGTCGAGCGCCGCTGTCGCCGGCTCCGGCCGCCGTCGGCAGCTATTGGGATAGGCGTGGATTTACCGCTCGATGGCTCGACCTCGCCCTATTGCGCGCACACTGCGTACATCAGGTAGGCCCTTGGCTAGCGTGGGAGGACAGGGGTATGGAAGCGTCAGCCACGTGCCAAATAGATGCCCCGAACCGATTCAACTCGGGGCACAGCGCACACGCTGGTGGTCAGCCATTGATGTTCACATGAGGAAAAAATGGTTCAAATGGCTCTGAGCACCATGGGACTTAACATCTAAGGTCATCAGTCCCCTAGACTTAGAACTACTTAAACCTAACTAACCTAAGGACATCACACACATCCATGCCCCAGCCAGGATTCGAACCTGCGACCGTAGCAGCAGCGCGGTTCCGGATTGAAGCGCCTAGAACCGCTCGGCCACAACGGCCGGCTCACATGAGGACACTGATAGGCTACGATATAGGTCTTTTAAAGTTGACGCAATATCTTTTCAGTATTACTGGTTTTTGGTTTCATGGCCATCCATCCCCAAAATTTACACACATTAAAGGTTCTCAGTTTTGGGTTACGTATGAACAGTGATTATCACTAACTGATTACGAAATTGTCAGCATTACAGATATGCAATATGTCCATAAAGAAGTAAAACAAAATTCATTTACAGAATGAAGGAAATAAATTTCATAAATTTGTGATAAAATTCGCTTTATATGTGCACTACAATATGTATGGCCATTTCGTGTTGGGTAATTCCTTCAGGCTGTGCCAGTGTTCGTTTCTGTTGTTTTCCCTCCTGATGCAGTTACCTTGCAGTGGCCGTAGTAGCTTGTGGTCTCGTATTGTAAGTCTTCTTCGACTATTTCCTAGTCCAAAGGATCTTTCTGGCGAAGTTTAGCGCAAAAAAGCAAATGTTCGTGTACTCGCGAGATGTAATTAACCCAGTGCCTGATGATTATCTGTACACTTTCAACTCCTTGAGAACTCTCCTGTACATAAATTTATAAACAGAGACGTCTGTTATTCCCTGCAGAGTGGAAACGTAGTGGTGACTCTTGTAACTCATAACAGCTAGCTATTTTAGTGCTCGATGTGTCGTAGCAGACATCGTAATCTGAATTACAAATAAAAATGTAAATCTTCGTTTGTTGAAAATCATGTATCTCCGAAAGTTCTTGACCGACTGGTTAGAAATTTTGACACAACGTTACATTCTAATTTCGGCGTGCTTTCAGGTAGCTATATATATATATATATATAACTTTTTGAGATTTCCCTTTTATTAAATTTACAAAAACGTATATATTACGTATAATAAAGAAATAGGTACACTCGCGTATCCCAGTGCAGTGTGTCAATATTTCGAAGCATTCGGTCCAAAACTTTCGGAGATTTGGATTTGGAACATTTACAGTTTCTACGAAAGTACAAACGTTATGTCTGTTTCTTCAGAATCTCAAATCTCCGAAAGTTCTTAACGGATTGCTTTGAAATTTTAGCAGAACATTACGTCAAAATACTCACTGTTTTTATATACCTACTGGAACGTCATCTGGGATATATGTAATATATGTGTAATAAAACGGGAAACGTTATAAAAATGTAAATGTTTGTTTGTTCAAAACAGTTTATCTCCGAAAATTCTTGACCGATTGCTTTGAAATTTTGACGCAACGTTTAATTCTAACACGGGCGTGCTTTTACGTACCTTATTCTTTAATATATGTATATTTTTGCTGTACGTACTGTACAGGGCGATTTTTTCCACCGTGTACAAACTCTAGGGATGTATCGATGACAGGATGGAAAACAAAAAAGGCCTAATGAACTTATGTCCGGAAATGCATGGTTTCATGCTGGAGTCCATTTATTGAATCATACATTGTTACAGAGACTGCGGTTTAATACGCGCTGTACCGCTGTACCATGCAGCCACAGTTACAGCATATGTTGAAAATGGTTTCCGTATGCCTCAACGCATGTGTGTACGCGCCGTAGCATGTTCTGTCTCACCCGCTTACATTGGCCAGACTGCATCCGAACAGTGTCAAAGGCAGCATGATGTGTCTCCACATCTGGAATAGGCTCTGCACACACGATACTTTTGAGACGGTCCCATAACCAGAAATCACACGGGCTTAGATCCGATGAACGATCAGGCCATGCAATTGGACCCCCTCGTCCGGTTCTTCGACCAGGGAAGACACAATTGAGATGCGTCCGGACGTTAAAAGAGAAATGGGCTGGAGCACCATCACGTAGCAGCCACATGACCCTTCGAGTCATCAGCGGCACTTCTTGTACCAGGGGAGGCTAAGTCGGCCGCAAGAAACGCCTATAGTTCCGGCCTGATAGGTGACGTGCAAGGAACACTGCTCCCAAAATACGCTCGCCAATTATCCCGGCCCACACATTCCCACTGCACCGATGCTGATGATTCGCTGAGAGTTCTGCGTACTATCCCACATATGACTGTTGAAGATAACTCGCCGCATAAAGGTGGCCTCATCTGTGAATAGGATTGATGACACCAATCCCAGAATCGTGTTTGCCTGATGAAACCAGTGACAAAACTGTTCCCGATGTGGAAAATCAGTCCCTGGCAAGCCCTCCACTCGCTGTAAATGATAAGGGTAGTACCATTGTTCCACACGGTCGTCTGGCTTAACCTGTACTGTCGGGCTAACTTCCTGTTAGACACGGTGGTCGCCTTCCACAGGGTTAATGACATTTTCCTCCAATTCCGGTGTCCGAACACTTCGGGTACATCCTTCATGATTTTCTACTTTCTGAAATGACCCTGTCTCAGACAAACGGCGAAACAGTTGCAAACATTGACTTCTGTGACTGCTGCGGCTGTCGGCGGAGGGGGGGGGGGGGGGGGGGAGATAGGTCTCGAGATACAACCTTGCTGCCCGCCACCCTTTGCCATTTGCCTTTCCTTAAGTAAACACCATGTCGGCCAGTTCTCAATTAGAATACGTAGCATTACCAGTGACTTTGGCAGGAGAGGGCGCTAGGGCATGACGTATGAGTAACAATACCAGCCTCTAGGAGGAAACGATGCATACTATAACTGTGACTGCATGGTACAGCGCATATTAGACCGCAATCAATGTAGCTAAGTGTGATTGAATAAATGGTCTCTAGCATGGACACCACACATTTCCGAATGTAAGTTCATTAGACCTTTTTTGTTCTGTATCCTCTCATCGATTAGTCCCTAGAGTTTGTACACGGTGGAAATAATAAATATAAATATATATGTGTAATATAGAAAGCTAAAAAATTGTCACCAAAAATCCCAAAATGTACTTTTATGATTTATTTCGAATTTTTACACGTTACTGTAATAACAGTTAACAAGGTTCAAGACCAGAGAGAGGAGGGAAGAGGAGATGGATAGAAAAGTGGGAGGAAATGGAATAGAAAACGGTAAGATGGATGGAAAAAGGGGGGAAGAGGTGATGGACTGGAGAGGGACAGAGAGAGGGGGCAGAGGAGATGGAGGGGGAGAGAGAGAGAAAGAGAGAGAAGAGAGAGGGAGGGGGCAGAAGATGGACAGAGAGAGGGGTAAAGGGGGAAGGAGGAGGAGGTGGACAAAGAAAGGGAAGGGGGAGATCGACAGAGGCAGGGGACAGAAGGAGATTAGCACGTACTGTACATCGACCGCCCATACATATTAGAAACGTGTGCTTTCTCTTTCTTTTCTCTTCCATGGAAGCACACTGACCCACAGCAAAGCGTAGCCGAGTACAACTAGTAGTATAATAATAATTTCGCGTGGCTCTGTGGCATGCTGCAACACTGGGCTGCGTCTTGAATCTCCTCAATCTGTCTCGGTTAGCCAACCGGGGATACAAGACCTACAGTTTATCATGGAATCCAGTCCAAGTGTCGTCCCAGGAAAACCTTCACATCGTTGAGAAGTGGATGCTAGATTAAAGGCAGACTGAAAATTTCCATGTTCCGACGAACTGGACAGGCGACCCCGCGGTTTCCAGAAGCGCGTTTTACCATTTGACCAGCGGGTCCGACGTCGTAATAGTACGTCGTTCATATCGTATTTGTCTCCAGGTGTACATAGAGGGGCATCAATCAGGCTCAGTCGATGTTTATTAAAACCACCGTGCCGGCCGGGGTGACCGAGCGGACCTAGGCGCTACAGTCTGGAACCGCGTGACCACTACGGTCGCAGGTTCGAATCCTGCCTCGGGCATGGATGTGTGTGATGTCCTTAGGTTAGTTAGGTTTAAGTAGTTCTAAGTTCTAGGGGAATGATGACCTCAGATGTTAAGTCCCATAGTGCTCAGAGCCATTTGAACCAAAACCACCGTCATTAAATTTAATGCATGCTGTGTTTCTATAAAATTATTTTCATATACTTTCTTATTAACAGTTAGTTTTCTTTATCACTGTTTCGTCTTCTCCTTTTGTCGTGTCACCTCGTCTCATTTACTTCATCACTGTAAGTCGCAAGAGAGCAGAGTCCGGTACCTTTATATTGCATGGTGTGCCTGAGACTGCACTTCTTATAGCCATCTGATCAGCCTATTAATGGCCGAGGATGCCAGTGTGGCCTTTGATCGATATCATTGTAACTTCTTTGTGCTGATTTTGGTTCAAATGGTTCAAATGGCTCTGAGCACTGTGGGACTCAACTGCTGAGGTCATTAGTCCCCTAGAACTTAGAACTAGTTAAACCAAACTAACCTAAGGACATCACAAACATCCATGCCCGATGCAGGATTCGAACCTGCGACCGTAGCGGTCTTGCGGTTCCAGACTGCAGTGCCTTTAACCGCACGGCCACTTCGGCCGGCCTGATTTTGGAGGCTACTGCCTTGTTGCATAATTTCATAGATGACAGGATTGTTGTGTCTTTGTACAAAGTGGTTCTATAGGATCTCATAGTCACAGCACGGGAGTCGGTTAAGATCATAACTTTCCGTGCAACACAGTTTGCTGCTTTTTTTATATGCTAACAAAATAGCTACAACTCTGTCGTCATAATAAACATTCCCACAGATTATCGTAACGGAATTTCATGCTCTATTCTCGCGCTTAAAAGAAATACTAATCAAATAAAGGCTGTTAAACCAGACCAGAAAATGTATTTCTGCAAACAGGTGGATCGTCTTTAATTCGTTATTATTTCACAGGTACTTTACAACTTCAACAAGCTATGAATAAATATCGGGTGACATTTTGATTGCCGGCCGAAGTGGCCGTGCGGTTAAAGGCGCTGCAGTCTGGAATCGCAAGACCGCTACGGTCGCAGGTTCGAATCCTGCCTCGGGCATGGATGTTTGTGATGTCCTTAGGTTAGTTAGGTTTAACTAGTTCTAAGTTCTAGGGGACTAATGACCTCAGCAGTTGAGTCCCATAGTGCTCAGAGCCATTTGAACCATTTTGAACATTTTGATTGTGGGCCCACATCCATGTATAGTATATTGGCTTCCGCCAGTGTCACAAGACTTTTTGTATTGCGGTGACCACTTGTGATGGCTTATCATGAGTATTATTCAGATTTCTTACAGTTATTTGTGTGAGAAGTTTTGGATGGGATTAAATAGATACCAGTAGGTACACTCTAACAGCAGATGTTAGAAGCACCTCCAATGACATTATCTCGCATCGAAGTTCATGTTGAAACACAATACGAAATCTTCGGTCATGGGGAAGCCGATTGAAATAGACTGTTTTTTAGGACTTTACTGAATCCATAAGCTGGTGTGCGAAGAAGTCTTAGTTTACTTACTTTGAAACAGAAAAAATTCAACACATACCTATGTGCGGTCCAACTGTATCGTCTTACAACTTGTAATGATATATGTTGTTGTAGCCTTATCACGAAAGCGATCGGAGCAACACAGCTGTAAATTCTCTCCAGTTTACACCGTAGATACGACCACTCGCTCATTCATATATTCATCAATAAACCTGGCATGACGTTCACCGACGAGGCAGTTAGTTCCATGTGCCTAACACGCATGTTCACATTCAGCAATGAATGTTAGTTTAATTACTCTGGCAGTATGAAATCTCCCTGCGTGAATATTGTATTGCTCTGGTTTCCATCAGCGTGTAATGGATGCACATATTTTCATCCCACTCGCTTTTGTTAAAAGTATGATATGCTCCCGAACAAAACACACACTGTGTAGCGAGTGCATTGGTATGGCCGTCCCGACGGATATAACTATTGTGCCAGAGAGGAATTCTAATGATATTCGTGAGAAATATTCTTTCCGAGTAAACCATTCGCTTTCAGTCTCCCACTTCGCGTGATCCCACAAGGCTCTTATGTTTCGTGTAACTACTTAAGTGCTCGTAAGTGTGGCAAACAGACGTGGGTGGTAGATTTGATATGAATCAAAAAATTATTGCTGAAATAACAGTAAAATCCTAATAGTCGAACTTCTTATGAAGTGTTCGTGTCAACTCTTCACAAATTTCATTGCGTAAATTGCAGTCTGCGAACAATCAATGAATAGAGTTTAGTTTACGCTGAGTGCAACTATATACAAATGTTATGTGGCTATTACAGTTTTTGTCGCTATCAAAATTATTGTTGTTATGAAATGAAGCAGCAATTAGGTTTCAGATAAAGTTTACACTGCGATACGTACTGATATTCGAAATACAAATGTGCTTCACTATCCATTGCACTTAACTTCACTTACGTATGTAAATTGTACGTTAAAAAAAGAATATTTTTGTAGGCAAATAGTAACTTGAAATGCAGCTGGAATGGCAAAGCGTATCGATTAGGTAGCTTTATTGACCACCGTTAAGACTGAATAGTTAGTAATATTTCGAGGATTTCGTTTTGTGTTGCACACTGCAGGTATCTAAATCTACTGATAGAAGACGTCCATAATTTTAATAGGACTGCTGGAAATGGTGACGGTTATTGTTGTAATATTTTAGTTAATACTAGGGCACAAACTTAAATGTCGTATCATGAATCTGTTTATTATCCTTAAAACTGATGTAATTCTCGATGGTTTCAAAAAAGGGGCTGTTGCGCTGATCGATAACTAATTCATACGGTTTCCAGCACTCACACTTTTTTCATAAGGATAAGAGCCTGTGTATTTACCACTTATGATGCCTGCACGATCTCAGACATGTATAAACTACGATAAGCATTGCTGCAAATCGCAAACCGTACACTGAATGTGTTACGGCTATTCTCATGTTAAGTCTTTTAATTTACGCCAACAATTCCCTCTGAACATTCGGAAGATTTCCGTAAAATTTCTAATGTAAAAGCGCATTTTTCCTGAGTCACTTTTCGTTCATTTTTTATACGTAGTTTGAAAGTTTTCGCAAGAACATAAACTGTTTTGGTCACTCAGTACTCATACTTTTTTGGTCTGCTATATATAAAACATCCAATGAACTTGTCAGCGATGCCTTTTCTATAAATAGTGCACGCTACTTAATAGTCGATATCTTGGCGCGTATTTACACTGCTCGGTGTTATAACGATGACTCTGCCGCCGCACATACGCAATACCCTCAGCATGTAGTAATTTTCTGTTTGTGTGTATGATCGAATATTTAATTAAGTACGGAACAAGGAAATAAAGAAACGAAGTGACGCCGATAGGATAGGATCAGGAAGAAAATCGGCCGTCTCATTACCTGTTTAAGGAGACCACGAACAACCTAAATCAGGATGAGCAGAATGCGAGTCTAGTGTACAAACCACTGTTCCACTTCGCTAAGTGACAAGATATTAGGTTGTGCACAAATTCGCAGGAATTCAACAGTTCCGGCTGTTTTTTTATTTTCCCCTGGCGGCGGATATCTGAATGACGGGGCGTTGAAATTCGTTGCAGCAATCAGTTCGGAGTACAAATCTCATTAATGTCTCCATTGCCTCCTGATGATGTCCTAAACATCTCCGAAGATATTAAGAGCTTCCGGGATACTCAGGGAAACAGCGCGAAAGAAAGAAATGAAATGGAAAAATGAGAAAAGGAAGACAAAGTAGCTACACTGACAATGGAGAAAATTAAAATTATGTTACAAGAAATCAGTCTTAATGCTGAATACAGCAGTTAAATGCTATTGATCGATGCGCGATTGTAATCGAAAGACGTCTCTATCGAACATTTATGACTTCTTCACATTCTGGAGACGAACTAACAGTGGTCTTGTTTTAGAAAACAATTTACAGAAATTTAGGCGTACTGAGGCAGTTAATTTGACGACGTCATCGGAATACAGGTTGTCCATAAAAGAAGGCCCCAGTTTCATTGGTATAATAGAACAGTTTAATTTAGGCTATTTACAACAAATCATACATCAAATTGAATGTAAGCTAACTTAGATTTTGTTGCAAATGTTCAGTATGTACAACTGTAGTTATACGGCCCACATCCAGTCTATAATCCAATTCTTCCCATTCCTCGGTTCACAAGTCCGTAGTACTGGAAGCAGTGACCTCTTCAAATCTCCGTCTCAGCTCTGCCAAACCATCAGGTAGTGGCGGAATGTAGACATTTTTATAAAGCCCCAAAAAAACATGGCATGGCGTGAGGCCAGGTGAACGTGGAGGCCAGCGGAGAAGAGGTCTGTCGTATTGACCATTACGACCAATTCAACGGTTACAGGCTTCGACGTTCAACAACTCTCGTTGCTCTGCGAGGAGCAGAATAGCAAATAACAAATCAGTGTTCGCGAATGCGTTTATCTAACACTATTTGAGTTACTCTTTAATAGTGACCTTGAACCTACACCACTACGCTTACAATATTGATGCTATTGAAATTTATGGAGACCCTGTATAGTCAAGATTCAATTCATTACCTCATTGCACTTCTCCATACGGAAGCGTTAATACACTTGCTGCAGTCGGTGAATGCTTCGATAAATTAAAGAATGTTAGTCACGCTATAGCATAGAACGTTATGGTAATTCTCCTAAGAAACTAATGCCTTACGTGTAGCTGACTGTCACAGTGTTTATCACGGCATGAATAAAATTGTTGCGTTCTTTCCAGACGTAAGTATACCCTGTTTCTGCAATCGAAGTCATTATACACAATAGTTTTTGCAAGATGTAACTGGTTCTCCTGCATGTTTTGACACATATATTTAGAAAACACAGTGTTCTCGTGATACAATGTATCATGAATTTGGACGCATCTGCAGACGAAAATTCGAAGCTTTGTCTTGGAGAACCGCCCATCAATATGATGCTTGGAGGTGATGAATAGCTGGGTAACGTTTTTATTGTACTATAAATCCTATTTATTCAAAACAAATGCATCTTCGACGTCTGTAGGTTCTTTACAATTCGTTCTCGCATATTTTAATCACGTATCTTTTGTCGTGCATGCCCCAAGGGAGACAGCTTTAGGATGTGCGCTGACTGTTACAAGTACTTTGTAAATCTGTTTTATTATTTCATTTATGTCCCCAAAGTAAAATGGGTTTACTCCCACAAATGAGGAAATCACCTTGTCATAACGTAATCAGATAACGTTATCTGACTTTACAAGACTAGAAACTTTCTCCATCAACGTCCCCGCGAAAGGTTTCTGTGGTTCAGAAAATAGAAAATTTCGTGTGCCTTGAATGGCATTTCCGAGTTTTGGCGGAAATATTCCGTTTTAGCAGGTATCAACGAAGTCGGTGTAGAAAAATGTTTTACGACGAACATCTCCACGCTGGGCCACCTAATTTCCGGCTGTTATCTTGGGCACTAACATGACGAGGCCAAGTTGTTTCCGTGATCCCGCGCCTTCATTCTTTCGCCCGTCGCGTTTCTCCGGCGTGTGGTGCGTGCAAGCCGCAGCCGGTTTATCAAAAGACTCTCGCATGACTTCATCGCGTCGGCAGCGGGGTCGGATAACCCGGCCGGCACGTATCACAGACCGCTGGCGGTGCTCGTGCGCCAGGCGTATCTCGCTGCGTGGCAGCACTGCTCCGTGCCCAGAAGCTAGCGGAAAAGTAAAACAGTACAGCCAGTTACTACATTCGACTTGGTATGACAGTGTCATTGGATTAAAATTGTTGTATATGAGCTGCAACAATTTCATAACAACGCAGAAGGCATGCGCTTCTCGTCGTTCTGAGATAGAGCCGGTTCGAAAGACGCATACGACGCACAAGCTTCTTTTTACTCTCCTGGAACAACTCTTCCGCCAGCTCCTTCCCCCAGTTCAGAACCTCTTTCTGCACCTGCTCGGCGGTTGAAAATTTGACTCCACACACTTATGCTTTCAAGGAGGTGAAAAATGATCATCTGAAGGTACTAAGTCACGGGGAGTACGGGGGGTGGTTCAGAACATCCCAACCAATTGAGTACAAAAGCGACTGTGTTGCCGTGCAACAAGCACCCTCCTCTCGTCAGCATACCCCTCCTTTTGTTCTGAAAGCTCATTTGCAGTTTTTTTTTTTAGTGTATCACAATATCGTTGTGCATTGATGGTCTCTCCCCTGAGGCAGAAATTTGAAAAACAGTGAGGTCACGATTATGTTGCCCGAAAATGTGGTTTTGAATTTTTTGGCAGATGAGGAACTGGTGCGACGCCACTGTCGTTTTGTCTCAGGCCTTAATGAGCGCCGGCTGCTGTGGCCGAGCGGTTCGCATGTTCCAATCCTGCCTCGGGCATGGATGTGTGTGATGTCCTTAGGTTAGTTAGGTTTAAGTAGTTCTAAGTCTAGGGGAATGATGACCTCAGATGTTAAGCCCCGTAGTGCTTAGAGCCATTTGAACCATAATGAGCCATCCACGTTTCATCTCCAGCCACAATAGAGCTCAGAAAATCCTCATCTTCCATCCCGAGTGGCTTAAGAAACTCGCGGGCGCTACTGCCCCGATTTTTCTTGTGCTACTCTGTCAGCTGTTTTGGGACCCATCTTGCACACAGTTTTCGGTATCCCAGCGTTTCTGTCAATGTCTCCTATAAAATAGTTCTGGAGAGTTGCAGAAGCATCGCATAAATTTCATCCACTATCAATTGGAGGTCTTCACGAACAATATCCTCGGAAGGTCTTCCACTCCTCTGTTCGTCATGAAGATTTGTTCTGCCTCCCTTAAACTCCACACAGCACTTGAACACACACGTTCTGTTCATAACACCTTAGCCGTAAATGTTTTTGATTCGCGAAAAAATTTCAGTAGGTGTTATTCCTTCCGCGAGTAGGAAGCGGTTCATAGCACGTGTCTGGCACTTGGTGGGATTTCTTATCGACATCTTTCACGCAACTGGACACTACAGCGTGAATTCATGTACTGGCCGCGTTCCTTCTATGCTTGCTCTAATCAGGGGATCCCCCTGCACCATTCAGCGTTGCCATCACTCAAAACACAGAAAGCTACAGCCTATTACCGTCACAGTACACTTGCTTTTTGAACAGTCCTCCTGGATGAGCCAAAATATTACGACCACCTGCTTAATTGTATAATGGTCCAGGTTTTGAACGCAGTGCAGCAGCGATTCTGTGTAACATGGGTTCGATAGCCCTTGACTAGATAACCAGAGGTATGAGGCAACTGATGTCTACGCAGAGGTCACGAAGTTCCCATAAATTTAGAGCTGGTGGTTTGTGGGCATGTAGCTGTCCTCTGATACCATCCTGGATGTGTTACGTCTGGTTCAGATCAGTCGAAGTTTTTCGCCAAGACATCAACGTGAGTTCACTGTCATGCTCTTCAAACCACTGTAGCTCAGCTTTGCTTTTGACACGGTTATCTCGCTAGGAGATGCCGTTGCCGTCGGGCAAGGCCTGCGTCAGAGGTGCCTGTATGGCTGCGGTTACAGTGGCAGCCATATGAGTGGGTTCCGGCGACGACCGACATCGACCGAAGACGACCAATCTTTTCATACCAGTACACCACTACGTGCGATCACAATGTAGCCGATCACATCGGACGATAGCTAGTGAAATTCAGATCAGTTTGTTTTCTTCGGTCATATCGACCGACACCAAACGAACCATGGACTGTGAAACGTAAGTGCAATCAAAGAAGGAGTCTGACATCCTGAGGATTAAAAATATCATAATCGGGTTATATTTCGGTATCTACGGACTGAAATCGCAAGTTTATTGGAAACCACAAGTAGTAAAAATCTTTATCGGAAACTGTAGGTGTAAAGTATAACCATAAAAAAAAATTCAAGTGAGAAGGACGGCGTATCTTTCTTTAAATTTAATTTTTTTAGGTTTTTGTAGGTGGCCATTAGCTGTATAAAAAATTATTTTTACTGCTTACTGGCGTTTTTGTGCCAGTCGGAAGGTGAGATTCTGTTACATGAAGTGGTTTGCAAACGTGGTCTAATGTATAATTTCAGTATTCTAGGTGTTCAAATTATTTTGTTCTAAACTTTACATTTGCCTTCGGAAGTAGGCCGAATGACAGTCATTGAAGATTAATTGACGTGTGTCTGCACAACTTCAGATAAATTAAGCAAAAGAGGGCGTTTGTAATGTTGCTTTTTAAGGCCACCACGAATCATGTCGAGTATGTAAAGCCGAAGTCGCATAAATTAAATACTTTGGGATAGCGAAAGACAATTTTGAGTACCTTTAGAGGTGCCATTCAAGCTGTTTGAAAAAATCAGATACATTAAAAATGCAGTTCTGGCTCAACTAAAACTAGATGCACTCCAAATACTACGAAATATTAAATTTGTTCTATATCGAATTTTGGAGCTAGAGGTATGCTTCGTGCAAGTGCACTATAAGACTCTGTAATAGGCCTGTAGTTGATTTTCTTTATTAAAAGCAATCTGAAATAATACTGCCACCACAAATCTTGTTTCTTTCTCAAATCCTCTGGGCAAATGCTTAAAGAGCATTGAAGTATTGAGTACCAGAATCTAATTATCTGAAAACACTGGCAGTATTATATTAATGTTCATCATTTTTAGAATAAAGTGAGCTGGTGTGAAACCAAAAATCTACCTTTAATTAATGAAATATACTTAGTTACACCCATACAAAATTTATCCATCCATCGTGACAAACCCTTTATACACCCAAGTCGCGCATCCTACCTCTGTAGCATAATAAATCATTCTCGGAGTAACATGTTCTGGAGAGATCCTTAGTGCGGTGTATCGCTGAAACTACGTGTCAATATAGAAACCTAGAATACGGGATGTTAAGGTTCAGAGATGGTGCTCCCTTGTGACGCTAATCGATGGTGGCAGAGGGAAAGTGACGTCACGAAGTTGAAGCCTTTTTACCTTTTGTCATGGCTTTTTCCATTCATCTCATAAATTCGTAAAACTAGTCTGGTAATTCCAGTAACTGACGACATTGAGTAAAGCACTCACAGCAGATATAGCTCGTTCACATGAATTCGGTATCCTTTTATAGGAAACGCCACCTTGCAGCTCTCGCCTCCAAGTATAGAGGCGTCGTGGTGTCCATCCCATCCCTGCAGGTGAAAATCTAACTTACTTCACACATATAATATATTCTAGCCTAACGTAACCTAACCCAGCCTCCTTGACCACTCCAAAAAATGATGGAGATCGGACGCCCTGTGACCAGGTTATCGGCTGATGTTATTGGGCGATCTCTGGCGACTGCCTGTGCCATTGTCAAGGCAGCCTAAGCACTCGTTCACGTGGCTGACGGCGTATTCGGACACGACCATGGGCCTCACTAACAAGGAACACGATTCTTCCGACCAGGCGACACAGTTCCATCGGTCCATGGTCCAATTTTGACATTGCAATCATAATTGACGATGTCACTGGATAAGCATGGGAACATGTCTGGGTCGTCTGCTTCAGAGCCCCATATTCATGGGTCGTCTGCTTCAGAGCCCCATATTCAACAACGTGCGCTGAATCGTGCGCCCCGATACACCCGTACCTGCACCAGTATTGTTCTTTGCCGTCAGATCTGCGACAGATCACCCCCTACCCTGCTTTACACAGTGGGCGAGCCTCTGACCTCGAAGTTCTGTGATCGGACGTGGATGCCCCACTTTCCATAGATGCACGATGATTCTGCATTCGTCTGTGCTCCGCTTACAGCGTCACGTGCTTGTAACACCACCAGGCACCATTTAGTCCCGCGGTAGGCAGGGGTCATAATGTTTGGGCTCATCAGAATATATTGAATTGTATTTTTCAGTAATGTTTTACGAATTATCAGAAAGCATTTCGATTATTTTCTTTATGAGTATAAGTGATAACAGTGAAGTGTTTTATAACAATTGATATCGAGTGTTTTATTTTATTTTATTTTTTTTTTCAAGCCAGTAGTAGTTAGTTTTAATTTGAAACGCCGATTGACTTCATGTGGAAGAGGTTTGCAGGCATGGGTTCTATAGATGCGGGTACTACTTAATTTTTGCTTCGAGCTCTCAGTGGTTACATATGATTTCATGTAAATAATTTGCAATTGTTATCATAGACTTGCGTTTAATTTGGGAAACCTCCTGAAGAATGCCAGGATAGCACTTGCAGCATATCACCACCGCAACATTATATAGCTAATGCAAAATCGTTCTGTAAGACAAATCCCTTTAACGTCATTAACAAATGAGAAGACAGGGAGATAGTCAATCTGTTAGTTAGCATCCAAGTATATATGTAGTTAGCTAAGTAGTAGGTTTCGCAAACCGCGCAGGAAACGTTTTCTCTGTACCTCTCCGTTGTGAATCCTTACAGTTTAGGTGACGCTCTTATTCGGAGATGGCCGTGGGTAGTAGTTACTAATTAAGGGATCAGATACTAACAGTTAGTGGTAGGCAGCCGGCTACATTGCGTATGTTAGTACCACATCTGGAAGTTGCCAAATATATCATACAACTTGTATCAGGCTGGTTCCGCGACTGCTTCTGCCCCCACCCCTTAGGCCGCTCCATCTGCTCTTCTCCCTTCGGGATGGCTACATTAAGTATTCACTACGTCTTGTTTTTTCTCCTCGTTATCGTATTTTCTTTACTTATCTTGTTACCCGACATCCCGTTATACTGGATGCGATTTTGCTGTTGGACGACCGCTACAGCACGTCCTAGAATCGTGCCGCGACGCATGCAAAAGAAATATCATAAATCTGTTAAGGCCTTCAGACAATTGGTTTGTGAAGTACAGTGCATCCAATCATTTTTAACAGCTGTTTCCCGCAATAAATTCACTTTGGGACACCCGCGCCCTGTGTTATTTCTATTTTCAGACAGAAACCGTTTTCACCGGTAAGTTTTTGTTGATTCTATTTTCATCGACTTCTTATCTTGTACGTTACATAATTTTGCTTTCGGTCTCTTCAGTCTCTCTCTGCTTCTTCGAAATGTACTAATATAACTTCCAAGTTTTTTTTTTCTCCCACTCTGTTCAGCAAATGCAGTTGGACGACGTCGTATGAAAAGAAAATCGAAAAGTTCTATTTATTTTCCCAATTACACATTTTCCTTCCTCTAACTTCTTTCCTAGCATGTCGCCCTCTCGTCCCCATTTTAGTTGTATTGAATCACGGGAGAGTACTTTATTTAACTTCTATTTATACTTTCCAGCAAAGTACAGTCGATTCGAGAAATAACCAAATATTCGTATTCATCTCAATTCGTGTCCATCAGACGTAACACGGCCAGCAGAAAATGGAATGTATCTTTCAGTGAGCGTGTTCTCCCTCGGGGAAATCATTTTCCGTAGGCCAGCAACAGGTATAATTGGAGACGGAAAGATTCTCTGAATGACGCCTTTTAAAAAATGGTTCAAATGGCTCTGAGCAATATGGGACTTAACGTCAGAGGTCATCACTCCCCTATAACTTAAAACTACTTAAATCTAACTAACCTAAGGACATCACACACATCCATGCCTGAGGCAGGATTCGAACCTGCGACCGTAGCGGTGGCGCGGTCCCGGACTGAAGCCTTTTAATCTTCCTTGTTAATGTTAGTCATAAATGTTTCAGTAGCGGAAGTTCTGATTAAGACTCAGTCACGAGTTTCGCAACACTTACACACAAAAAAGAATTCGATCGGTGTCATATTACTGAGTCGCACCGAGCGAGGTGGCATTTGGAAGGAAACTGGTTCAAATCCTCGTCCGGCCAGGCAGATAGCACGACACCAAGAGCCTGCGCGGCAAGGGGTAAAATTAATTTACAGGGAGCCGGATAAATGGGTTCAACTTTGAATAGTTTTTCTTTTTCAGGAAGACGCGTGCGTACACATAACTAGAAAGAGCGGTAATGTTCGCTAACCGAATAGAATTAGGTAGAGAACTCGCAGTAGATATCATTAAGGCACTACCAGTTCAATACAGTTTAAGTGGTGCAATGCTGGACTCGTTTTCGGGAGAACGGCAGTACCAGGTACGGCCATCCAAATTCAGGTTTTCCGTGATTTCCCCAAATCACTTAAAGCAAGTAGCCGAATTTTGCCTGTGATGTGGTACGGCGAATTTCCTGTTTCATCTTACGCCAGTACGGGTTAATGGTGCGGTCTGATGACCTCGTCGACGGGACGTTAAATCTCAACTTTCTTTGATACAAGAAATCCCTTGAGTGCGAAGTCGCAAGTTCAATTTTTAATAAGGCACATTTGAAAGTGTTAACAACTATGACAGAAAAAATATTAGCTGCTAATGACACACCATGTTCAGCAGGAAGGTGACAGAAAATGAAGTCTGGAAGGGGTAGAGATCAACCTTCTGTGGGATGTATCTATTATACTTAATAAAATGGACATCTTCGACGTTCAAGGAACGTTGAAAACAAACCATTAACTTATACCATGAACACCGAATGAAAAATGGCGCGCCACAGTGATCACAAAGGTTCGCACCATCAAGAGCGAAGGCGAACTCCTTGGGAGTTACAAACCGTGCAGGTATCCACTCTTAAAGAATGCATATACTGTACAAACATATTGCTACCGATAGAATGTGATAGCATGCAAGCGAATGCGGCTGTCTCCGGTGTAGCTTATCGTGAAACTGGCTGTCTTATAAAGCGTGGTAGCAAATAGTGCAGTATTACATTTTACTGGTACGGAAAAAAAAACATCCAGAGGCAGAATTTTTCCAGTGGTTGCATGTGGTATGAACTGCAGTTTCACACACTTTTCAGGAGGGATAGTTTGCTTATAAAGGAGTATGAGTTTTGTATGCAAACCAGGAATCAAGCTAAAGCAAGTTATTTTGACCAGCTGTTGGGCAAAAGGAGTGCTCAAACCATAGCTGCAGTTCTCTTACTCCCATTTTCCCACAACTGTTAGCTGTGACGCAAATGTTCCCTGCTGCATTTTCAAGATCACGCACACGAGGGGGAACTGTGGGGAAGAGCACCTCCAACTTCTCGCAGCACAATAAATAACTTTCCACCCAATTTACCATCCAGATTAACAGCCGGCATAATTGTATGCGAGTGCGTTAAGGCATTGATGTTACTTGATTTTCGTACAATTCTCTCGGTACCCCTAATTTCCAGGGTTGCTTTCATACACATTTCCTCTTCAAATCTCGATTGGTCGCAGTTGAAACCAAATTCCTTACTGAAAGATTGGATAAATTTGTTTATCTCATCTACAAATTTGCGAGACGATTCCGCAGTAGCCGGCCGGGTTGGCCGAGCGGTTCTGGGTGCTACAGTCTGGAACCGAGCGACCGATACGGTCGCAGGTTCGAATCATGCCTCAGGCATGGATGTGTGTGATGTACTTAGGTTAGTTAGGTTTAAGTAGTTCTAAGTTATAGGGAACAGATGACCTCAGAAGTTAAGTCCCATAGTGCTCAGAGTCATTTGAACCATTTGATTCCGCAGTTTGCTGTGCATCACCAAGTCGACGCTTTGTTAGAAATTTCGTTATTTACATCTACCAGTTCTGTAGCACTGTTCAAATTTATGCAACCATCCTCTGCTTCCCTTGAAGCTCTAATCTATGTCGCGCGTAATTTGATGTGCATATCGTATTAGATCACTACAATGTACACAGTAAATTGTAACGAGCATCATTGAAACGCGCAGACACCAGTTTTTGTGAGAAGACCGCCTTGTCATCCCTTCAATATCCGTAGTTTTTCTTGTGCGTTACACGGTCACGTTGCTGCGGACTTAATCGAAATCTGTTTATAATTTTTTTTTTTTTACTATGCTGCTGCTGGTCTTCCATGTACGAGATTATGTTTAGTATCCGCTCCTTGGACAATAATCGTACGTTTCTGCATTTCACTTGAGATGGTATTTGTGTTCCCTGTCGGGCAAGGACGATGAAGTACATGGCTCGACACATGCTGGAATATCACTTTCACTTGTTAAACACATATCGTTATCTTTGAAAATAGGCTATACATAGTCCCGCACATTTGAGCGTATACGACGTCACACATTCCGCTGACTCATCTTGCAGAAACACTAATATTTCATCAGGCACTTCTTTCTCACTCTGTGAAATTTCTTGGGCTCCTTTCTGACGAGATGTCAACTTCGGTAAGTGTTCTTGTAGATATAATGCAATGTCTGCTTTGCTTCTCGTTGCCATTGCTCTGCTTTGTACCAATACCACAGCATTGTAGCATTCTTGTGAGTTACTCGTCGACTAAGCAGTTCAACTACGCTGCGTATCCTCTTGCTGTGTTTACCATTGTATGCGTCCATTCCGCCCGCTGTTGCCATTAGCAATCAATATTGTGGTTGCATGGTAAGACAATACGCGGCGCCGCAAACATCATTGCCTTTTGCGACCTCGCACTCTGGAATACTGCCGTGATATAGACTGCCATAGAGTACTGTCCAACCGGTTCAGAGTGGCATACACACATCTGCCTCCTCCCCTCTTACTAAATAGTAAATTAAGTAAGTCCTTAACGGTCTTTGTTGCTGGAAACGAAAGTCAGTCTCAGCTAGAGTCGCTATATCTAGCTGGGACATCGTCGGGACACTGAGATGGGGTGTAGAAATGAAGTCAAAAACTTATATAATATAATTACTTTTTATTTAGAACACAGTTACATGGAACTTGTTGCGGCAGTAGTAGTTGGTACATCATATCTTTCGGAATATTTCACCTTTTTCAGCAAGTCTTTTTTCTCTTTTACGTAAAGGGATAAAGCTCCATGCAAGTCAGCTTTTACTTACACTGGCACTGTGAAATTGATTCCACAGTCCGTGGCAGCGGTCGATTTCTTTCATCAGTCCACTAGACCAACATGAGCGGAAATACAATTTCCTCAGTGGTGTTGTGTGCGGGAATAGAAAAGAAATACTCTTGTAATTTTATCAGTTGGCATTTGCGTTCAGGATTTTCGGTTTTCTTAAGAAAGTAAATCCACCTTTCTTCCGCGAAGTGTTTAGACTTCCATTCTTCCGAATCACGCTTAGTTTATAAAACGCCTTTCAGATTCATATATCCCTGAAAACAATTGTCGCCTGAAATCCTCACACCATTTTTAGTCAGTTACTTAATAGTGTTTTCAGTCATCACCCAGACTGGTGTTTCAGTTAGCTTCATCCAGTCAAGTACTTGATATTTATGAAAAGAAGTAGCCCATTTATCTAAGTAATCAAATCCTGTGATACAGAAAGCCTTTTTCTCTTCCTCAAATTTCAAACTCAAATTCAATTATTTCGTGGTTCGGATTCTCATTTATTAATTTGTTCAAATTCATTTGGGTTTGCATGCCAGTAAAACAGGCAGTTTTCGTTGTGTTTAGACATCTTTGGGTATCGGTTAATATATTTCTTATTTCAGTTATAGATACTTTATTCTTCTCTGCGCGTTTTATGTTTTCCTCTGACAGAGCCAAGTGCGACTGTAGAAACATGAAGTAAATTTCACTGGTCGCACTACTGATAAAGTCTTATGTTACTTTAGATCGCCTGTCTTTGACGACAAAAAATTGTTTACTTACAAGCCGAACTATATAAACAAGGGCATACTATCAGTCGGTCAGGGTAAGAATCCTTCCCAGACGAGTCAATACAGTGAAAGAAAAAAAAAAGCACGTGGTAAATGTTCCTATTAACTTGTGCAGTCCAGACGCTACGCTGTGTGAAAGCATGAAAATGGCAAATTCTGGACGGCTACGATAGGGAACCTTGAAACTTGAGATTCAATTTGGGCCTCATTTTATCGATGGGTGACAAAGCTCTTGTGTCATTAGGCATTACCGCAGGAAATGCTCAAACACGAATATTAATGCACCTTGACTGCTGTGTAAAATTACCAGAGCATGATATCGTGGTCGTTGAAAAACATAAACCATTTCCCTCTGTTTATGCAGACACTGTAATCAAGAAAGACGCGACCGCTACGGTCGCAGGTTCGAATCCTCTCTCGGGCATGGATGTGTATGATGTCCTTAAGTTAGTTAGGTTTAAGTAGTTCTAAGTTCTAGGGGACTGATGACCTCAGAAGTTAAGTCCCATAGCGCTCAGAGCCATTTGAGCCGACAGTTTCTGTACGCTGGGCTCAACTGCGTGTCGACAACGCCCCTACATAGCCCTATAGAAGGCTGCTGGTTTCGCCTACAGCCGTTCGCACTTTCTTAGTCGGAAGCTATCAAAAGCGCTGCCAGGTGCGAAGGATGTCCCTAATTTGACTCGACTGTACGGTTGTCTTAGTAGTAATGAATAAATCTATTAAAACTTCATGCATGATGCTGCAATTTTTCACGCATGTCAATGTTAACGACGTCATATATTTTGATCTGTGCGTCGTACAATGATGTGTTTGTGTTGGTTCATTCAGCATAAGTGTATACTGTCTGCGAAACATGTTGCAAATAGAGTTAATAACAAAGGAGTCAAAAATTTAAGTGTCAAACATGATGCGGCAGTTTTTCATTCAACTCTCTGTGTATGACGTAATGTCTCCTGAACTATGTTAGGTAGGTGTTCTTACCAACACAGTGACTGTTGCCTGACAGTAAAGGATACGTATACCAAGTTTGGTTGAATTCGCTACAGTGGTTTACGAGGAGATATGGAAGGCCCCCCCCCCCCCCCACACACACACACACACAGACAGATCCATTTTAAAATATGTGTCGATATCTTGTTTCGTTCCATATTTGTGAAGAGTTTTCTTCTCGCTGGGATCTAGGGAACACGATAACTGAATGAATAAATAAATAAATAAGTAAATGAACAGACATAACATACTCTCCAGTACTATATTTTTCTTTTCTTGTGTGAAGCGAGAATGAAAACAGTGCCTCTATACAGATAGGTCGAGGAAGGCCAAAATAAATTTAAAAAATCGTACGGCATCTGGTCTCTAATATTGGTACGAGAGAGACAGAGAAAGCTGAGGTAGTCAGGCTTGTACTGTGGTTTCTATATATGCTTCGCTAATATTACGGTTGTGTTGTCTTTCTTGTGGTGTTATAACAAAACCACAAACATGTTCTTTATCAAATAATTCCATTTAATGAGTACAAAACTATGCGGTAATTTTATTGCTGCTCCACTAATTGTGAAATAAATAGCTTAATGCGTGTTTACTGCTTCTCATTCAACTTTATTCAGAATCCTTTTTATTTATTATTTTATGAGTGGTGCTGATATATTCGTTTGTGACCACATGCAAGCACAAAGAGGAAAGCGGGAGTTGCTCGCGAGTAGTGTGTTTGCACACAAGGCGGCGCTCTTTGAACACGCACTGCACTCCAGTTTACGACTGGCAGCGCTGGCTGCAACTTCGAGCATGTCGTTGTAGTTATGTCTGTCCACCTTGGAGTTGTAGATCTAAGTGCCAGACCGACATGAAATAAAGAAGTGTATGTGAATGGTGTTTGCACAGGACATAAGGTTCACTAAACAATTGCCTCGCAGCAGTTCATATGACAGACGGCGCTAACTCCGTCTCACAAGTCGTAAAGCCGCGACTGAATGCTAAAATGGAAAGTGTATGTACGAGAATGGGAGGTCGCTACATTCTTTAGAGAATTCGTTCCTTTTATTCGTGGTCGCATTCAGAGTACAGCGCGTCATAAACTTGAGACTCGGTGAGGGTCTTAGGCAGGACTGAACACTGAAACTTTAGGGGGGGACGTTAGTGAAGTTGACTGAAAAGTCAACTTTCAGTTTATTTTTTATTTGACCTTGTGGACAATAAATTCCTAAAGTTTCAATGATGAGATCGCATCCGAAGTGCCTGAAAAATAATTAATTCCTGTACGCCCACTTTTAAGGACGACTACTGGACTGTACATTCCAATTGCAAGGCGCCCAATTGTTACTAAATGTTCAAATGTGTGTGAAATCTTATGGGACTTAACTGCTAAGGTCATCAGTCCCTAAGCTTACACACTACTTAACCTAAATTATCCTAAGGACAAACACACACATCCATGCCCGAGGGAGGGCTCGAACCTTCGCCGGGACCAGCCGCACAGTCCATGACTGCAGCGCATGAGACCGCTCGGCTAATCCCGCGCGGGGGCGCCCAATTGTTACTATTTTCAGATTACTTGTTCGGAAACTTGGCCCTGACACTGTTGGGATGAAATTTGAAAAAAAAAAAAAAATGCCCCACAATTTAGTTAAACCCTCCATCGATTCACAACACACTTGCGAATGGTCCCTCTACAAGTCCAAGCTTCACTTTTAACTACTTAAGGCTTACAAGCTGCGCATTCACTTCTTTCAAGCTGCTCCTCCTAATCGTAACTATCAAGAACCCTGAAGAGCCTAATATCGTGTAGGGCCCCCGCAACCACGCAGAAGTGCCACAACACAACATGGTACGGACTCGACTAATGTCTGAATTAGCACTGGAGGGAACTGAAACCATAAATCCTGAAGGGTTATTCATAAATCCGTAAGAGTACGACGGGATGGAGATCTTTTCCGAACAGCACGTTGCAAGGCATTCCAGATATGCTTAATAATGTTCATGGGTAGTTTGGTGGCCAGCGGAAGTGTTCAAACACAGAAGAGTGCTCCTGGAGCCACTCTGTAGCAATTCTGGACGTGTGGGGTGTCGCATTGACCTGCGGAATTTCCCAAGTCCGTTGGAATGCACCATGGACATGGATGGATGCAGCTGATCAGACAGAATGCTTATGTGCATGTCACCTGTCAGAGTCGTATCTAGACGTACCAGGGGTCCATATCACTCAAACTGCACGCGCCCCACACCATTACAGAGCCAGCACCAGCTCGAACAGTCCCTAGCTGACATGGAAGGTCCATGGATTCATGAAATAGTCTCCATTCCCGTACACGTCCATCCGCTCGATACAATTTGGAACGACACTCGTCCGACGTGACAACACGTTCCTAGTCATCAACGGTACAATGTTCGTGTTGACGGGCCCAGGCGAGGCGTAAAGCTTTTTGTCGTGCAGTCATCAAGGGTACACGAGTGGGATTTCGGCTTCGAAAACCCATATCGATGATGTTTCTTTGAATGGTTCGCACGCTGACACTTGTTGATGGGCCAGCATTGAAATCTGCAGCAATTTGCGGAAGGATTGCACTTCTGTCACGTTGAACGATTCTCTTTAGTCGTTATTGGTCCCGTTCTTGCAGGATCTTTTTCCGGCTGTAGCGATGTCGGAGATTTGATGTTTTACCGGTATCGTGATATTCACGGTACATTCATGAAATGCTCGTACGGGAAAATCCCCACTTCAGCGATACATCTGAGATGCTGTGTGCCATAGCTCGTGCGCCGACGGTAACACAACGTTTAAACTCACGAACTGCCACGTTAGTCAGTTGTCTGCTAGACTGTTCGTGAAACTTTTTTCACACATGATGTTTTTCTTAATGGATCGAAGCTGCCAGAAATGTAAAAGCAATATACATATATACTCGGAAATAATATTACCAATCAAATGACAATATTAGTTGACATAACAATTTCTTGCTCTGTATTTATAAATATAAAATCACAAAGTAAATGGAGCAGTTTATAAGAAAGAAAATAAAGAGAGAATTTCAAATTTTATAACGCTTCCTACTATGTACTGAATTAGTTGAGATGTGGTTATAGAAATACCAGTGGGGGGTTAATACGTGTCCTTCTCTATACGCTTGAAGATAAACGCTAAATACCCAAGGAAAGCCTACTTAGAAGCTTTTAGGAATCATTATTAAGTAAAGAATATATAGATATTCTTCAGGCTCTTACTTTCTGCTCCTGGAGGGCTCATAAAGACAAAATTATATTAACTACAGCACGTACAGGCTCAATGAAGCAGTTATTCTTACTGCGCTCAATATGATTTTGGAACAGGAAGTATCCCAAACCGTACTAAATATCCTCTGCCAAGTACCTGACAGTGGTTCACAGAGTAGACTATGTATGTAGATGTAGATACTGTATTGGTGTCAACGCTTATTATATTTGTTCCTGATTTGATTTGAGATGTCTGATGAATTCTTATAAATAATGTTATAAATTTCCGACTGAGAGCGTAATTCTCCGAATTTCGTAGTCATTTGATTATAAAAACGCTGAGATTAACAGAACTGTGTAACGATAATCTAAAAATTGCGGGGTTTAAAAGGGTTTAAGAATAGAAAAGTGATGATGGGTCTTACGTGAAGAGGCGACCGACGTAATGGTCGTATTTGATTTAACAGCTTCGACAGTGCGGACCTCTTTGCACGCTGGGCGTAAACCTTTCAGGAATTCGCCTCACAGTTACTGTATTCTGCCGCTTGTGAAATGGGTTGGTTATGTGAAAATGATTTAAGTGGCCGAGAGGCAATATTTGTCGAGTAAACAGCTTTTAACGTGACACGTGAAAAAGGAGGAGGAACTGACGTTGCAAAATTGGTCGCGTTCACACTTCATTTGTTGTCTGTATGCCTTGTAAGAAGTCCATTCGACGCAAAACATCATGCGAATATCAGCAGAGGTAGAGTACGTGTGTCGCTAGCGTGTCCAGAGATGGAGAAGGGCCACATGAAACCACCCGAGTGCAGGCGGTGTGGCTCCTATCGACTGATACCGTAAGCCGACGGGTCTCATATGGTTGCCCGTATGCCAGGGGACCGGTAGTTCGGCCGGAACGCTGTGTGTGTGGGCAATTGCGCCGTGCAGAGGCGAACAAGATACACTGATTGTCGCTACAGCAAAGGGATTTGTCCGTCGGGCGTGATTGTGCGCTGTACATCGCGCTTGCTGTGGACACACTGTGGATGGCGGTAATCGCTGAAACAACCGGTTTTCGATTATATAGCTTTTTTCCACGCCAGTGCAACCGGATTGATAAAACCACTAAAAATAACCAGTTTCTGAAATAACAGATTTCTGGTTTTTTATTCATTATGTTTCATGTACTAAACGTGGACGTAGAACAAAGACTGAAAAATTTCGACCCCTCAGTTTCAAATTACATAGAATCAAAATATTAAATAGTAAATAAAAGAAAGCTTAGCACGTCCACCGTTCGCTGCCTTTTTTGGAAAGTGGTTAAGTGGTTGACAACTACAAAAACCGCTAGTGTTCTCGTACTGATTCTAGGTTTTTGAAACTCTGCTGTAATCTGGGATCGTACGACTAGTTGGAAGTTGCGAATTGTCAGTTCTAAAAGGTGAAAACTTAAGTACTCATGTTAATTTCTCCGTTTTCAAGGCCTACAAGCGGACCAAGACAAGTTATGTAGACAAAGTCAGCAGATCAGCCGCTCCTTATATTACACTTAAGAGCCAAAGAAACTGGTACACCTGCCTTATGTTGTGTAGGGCCCCCGCGAGCACGCAGAAGTCCCGCAACACTACGTAGCATGGACTCAACCAATGGACATGAATGGATGCAGGTGATCAGACAGGATGCTTACGTGTGTGTCGCCTGTCAGAGTCGTATCTAGATGTATCAGGGGACCCATATCACTCCAACTGCACACGCTCCACACCATTTCAGAGCCTCCACCATCTTGAACAGTCCCCTGCTGAAATGCAGGGTCCATGGGTTCATGAGGTAAACGTCCATCCGCTCGATACAATTTGAAACGCGACTCGTCCGACCAGGCAACATGTTTCCAATTATCAGCAGTCCAATGTCTGTGTTGACGGGCCCAGGAGAGGCGTAAAGCTTTTTGTCGTGCAGTCATTAAGGGTACACGAATGGGCCTTCGGCTCCGAAAGCCCATGTCGATGATGTTTCGTTGAAAGGTTCGCACGCTGACACGTCTTGATGGCCTAGAATTGAAGTCTGCAGCAATTTGCGGAAGGGTTTCAATTCTATCACGTTGAATGAAACTCTTGAGTCTCCGTTGGCCCGTTTCTTGCAAGATCTTTTTCGTGCCGCAGCGATGTCGGAGATTTGATGTTTTACCAGATTTCTGATATTAACGGTACACTAGTGAAAGGGTCGTACGGAAAAATCCCCACTTCATCGCTACCTCGGAGATGCTGTGTCCCATCGCTCATGCGCCGACTATAATACCACGTTCAAATGCACTTAAATCTCGATAGCCTGCCATTGTAGCAGCAGTAACCGATCTAACAAGTGTGCCAGACGTGTTACATAGGCACTGCCGACCGCAGCGCCGTTGCCTGTTTACATATCTCAGTATTTGAATTTGCATGCCTATACAAGTTTCTTTGGCGCTTCAGTGTATGTCGCATGTTGGTTATGGTTTCTCCCGTTTTTAATATATTTCTAGGGAATGGAGCATTGTGCTTCACTGATACAGTACTTCGTAAAATACTTCCAAACTAGGGATGGTGCTATTCTGCAATACAACTGATGTCCTATGACAGGTCAAGCCACATACTATCAGGTGCAGTATTTCCCTGGCATTGCTGTACCAATTCTTACGCAATGTGTTTGTTGCTTGTTTCTGTGGGCATTGTTATTAAAATAGCACAGATCGCCTTTCCTATTTTAGCGCAAGTTTAAAAGCAATGCAAATTTTACGTGTCAAAATCACTCGTTTTTTAAAAAAAGTTTTATTCCAAAACAAAAAAGTAATTAGCACTGCTACTATCACTAATTGATATTTCGTTTTTTATACCCGATTGTTAGTAAAAATAAAAACACTTGTTATAACTGAGACCAAAGAAATACTGAAAAATACCCATTATTCAGAACCAAAATATCGGTATGAGTTTTAACTTGTCGGTTTTTCCCATCCATTGGATGCACCTTAACGACTATAAATACGAAAGAGATGTGGCGCACTACTTGAAACACTGAGTCAATATTACTGAGGGTCTCAATTCGCAACTGACGTACTATAACCTCGACAGTTTGCAATTGCTTTTGTATTCTTTATTTTCATAATTAAAGCCGGCCGGAGTGGCCGAGCGTTTCTAGGCGCTACAGTCTGGAGCCGCGCGACCGCTACGGTCGCAGGCTCGCATCCTGCCTCGGGCATGGATGTGTGTGATGTCCTTAGGTTAGTTAGGTTTAAATAGTTCTAATCTCTAAGGGACTGATGACCTCAGCGGTTAAGTCCCATAGTGCTCAGAGCCATTTTTTCATAATTAAGGTTTGTAAATTTTTATTAGTCTGATAGATCATAATTGTTGTGTTGTCCTTCTAATGATTATCATGCACAGTGTGTTCAGTAAGTTCTGGGACTGAATTCGGGCTTGGGAAACCAGTTGAGCTATTACTTAACAAATTTGGGAGTGCACTGCTGAGCCAAAAGATAATGACTACCTGATTAATAGCGTGTTGGCACATCTTTGGTAAGAAATTCAGCAGCGATTCGGCGTGGTATGGATTCGACGATTCCTTGGTTGGTTTCTGAAAGTACGTGGTACCAGGTGTTCGCGCACAGGTCACGCAGTTACAGTAAATCGCGGTTTTTCGGTCCTAAGTTGGCGCCCGGTAGCGTCCCACATGTGTTCCGTCGGGTTCGGATCAGGCTTACTTGGTAGCCAAAATATCGACTGTTATGTATCTCAGACCACTGTAGAACGATAGTGGCCTTGTGGCACGGGTAAGATGTCATCTTCATCGGGGAAACATCATTTATGAAGGGATGCAGCATGCATGTGGTCCGCAGTGATGTTAACATAGTCCACAGTTGCTATTGTGCCTTCGATTACTACTGCAAGGAACCGCGAGTGAATGTCCCCCAAAGACATAATACTGCCTCATCGGCCTGTCTCCGTGGCGTGGTGCATGTTACAAGCAGCCGTTCGGTTGGATGGCGGCGTGTCTGGACAGGAACATGAACTTGGTGTAACAAGAAACATGTTTCATCCGACCAGGCGATATTTTTCCATCGACCAACGGTCCAATCTCGATGATACCGTAATTGTAATTGGCGACGTCGCTGGGTTAACGTGGGAGTACTTATTCGTCGTTTACAGCAGAGCATCATGTTCCACAATGTGCAGTGGATGGTGTGCTTCGATACACTTATGGCTGCGCCAGCATTGTTCTCTGTCGTGAGATCTGCGACAGATCTGCGCCTATCCTGTTTCACATAGCGGGCAAGCCAAAGACGTCCACGTTCTGTATTGAGGCGTGGACGCCCTACACGTTGTCGCCAACTCGTGGTTTCACCGTATGTCAACCAGTTTCCGTATGTACTCGCTACAGCAGCCCGTGAACAGTCGACGAGCTATGCCGTTTCCAAGATGCTCCTTCAACGGGCCATAACAATCTGTCTTTTTTCAAAGTCCCTTATGTCACTGGCTTTCTCCATTTGTGGCTCGCATCGTCGCTAGAATGATTCTGCATATGTCGATACTCCGTTACCGTATTCCTGACAGTACAATGTGCCTCCAACACCACCAGGCTGCGTTCAGGCTGGCGGTGGCCTGTGATAATATACGAGGTGATTCAGCTGCCCCTACTGGTTTGTTTTATGCAACCTGCACTACGTCTGTATCAGTAACGGTATCCAGACAGGCGACAGCCATGTAATCGATGTAAGTTCCCTCTCAGAGCTTTGGGCGACTCTCAGCAAAGGGAGTCATACCGTAAAAATACAAGTGAGGATTGACCATGAGGTACACCGTATTTTTGGACCAAGATATACCTTACTTCTGCCATTCTTACCCATCTGTCTCCAATCTTTCTTTGTGTAATTAGCGGTGTGGTAATACAGGTTTTGGATATCTCTGTAAGTTTATTCCGTTTATATTAGTTAATCTTCCTTAAATGGTTCAGAGTTGTTGTTGCCTTATAAAGTGTGTTTCACCATCGGAAACAACGAAATTAACAGGAGAGATCAAAATGCGAAGTGTGGAAGTAACAACTTTCTGGTATATAACCTCTGAACCATTTACGAAAGATTAAGAGCCATGAATGGAATAAAGTCAAAGAAACATCCAAAACCTATAGGACTACAGCGCTTATTATACAGACAAAGATTGGTGACACTTAGATAAGTATGGCGGATGTAAGGTATATCTTGATTTAAAAATACTGTGTAAGACATGGCCAATCCTCAGTTGCATTTTTTAGAATATGATTCCGTTTGCTAACAGTCGTGCGAAGCTCTTGGAGGGAACTTATATCGACTATGTGGCTGTCGCCTGTCTGGTTGCCATTCCTGATAAATAGTGCGGGTTGCATAAAACGAATCGGTGGGGGCGGCTGAATTACCCTGTAATTTACCTCACAAGTGTGTGTTGTCTGTAGTTTTCTGTGCGAGCAATATATCCCCATCTATTTCATTGTAGCGGTTGGCAAAGCTCTGTTTTCGTACAAGAGCTATGGAGTAGTGCCCGCTTATTCATTCTTTATCATTGTTTTTTGGCCTACAGTGGCGATCTTTAGCGTCTTGCGTATTTGGCCAAAACAAGTATGGCAGTCCTCCTAAACTGTCCCACAGACGTCTGATTTGGCCGCAGCAAACTTTATTACCTTCATGTTATTCCACAAACTCGTGTTTCCTCTTATTGTGAAGCGTTTTTAGACTGCCGACTCGATTCAGCGGAATGTGACGGCCATTCTCTCCAGCATTCCAGTCCAAGCTTTTGCCAACGTCTCCGTGCTGCGAGTATGTGGCAAGGCAAGGGTTGCATGTTGAAACCTAATGCGACAGTAAATTTGTTCATCATGGTAGTGTATTCCATTTCGAGCTATTCCCGGAACTTATTGGACGGACTGTGTATTACAGTTCAGAATAGTCGTGGTGGAGAAGAGCGGCTAGGAATGAATGAGACCGTGGCGGTCTGTGCGGAGTGTGTGGCAGCGTAGATAGGCGGGAGGAGAGCGACAGCGGATATTGGCAGAAGTGCAGCTGCCGCTTGTTGTGATGGAGTCGAGTCACCGGAGCAGCGCGCCACATTGTCGCCAGCCAATTACGGCCGGCCCGTCCGCGCGGCCTGCCGCATTGTGCAGCGCCGGCTGCTCGCCGCCGATTGCTGCTGCGTCCCTCTCGCCAGATGCCAGCTGGATGTATTGTACGACGGCTGCTTCAGCCACCGATCACTACGTTCGCTGCCGACTACAATCACACTACAGCTGTAACCTGCACTGTTGCATAGAATGACGGGTACTGCCTACGGCATCGACGACACCAAATTGTGTAGAGTGCGCACAAAATAGCTTGTCCCCTACCTGCGCGGACTCCACGAGAGGGGTGGTGACAACGGCAGGTCCGGATTTGGAAGGGGGAGGGGGGGGGGGGGCAAACCGGGGTATCTGTCCCATGCGGCAGTTTCTCGAGGCACCAAATTCATACTCTTGAAGAAGAAAACCTTGTTTCACAAAGCGCCTAGCATCCAGCGCACGTTGGTCTATGGATTGTTCATATGATTTTGAAACGCATCCCTGTTATCTTTTGAACGTTTTTGAACACATTCCAGGTTTATTTCTGAACGAACCATAAGCTGATTTTTGAATGCGTGCATAGTGTAGGTGATGTCTCTGACAGGGGAATCCCCGTCGCATCTTGAAATCATAAACTTTCCCGCAGACATAAGGGGAAGGGGTCTCTACGAGCGAGTGGAATAACCCGAACGCGTGAATATCAATCGTTGTTTGTTTCTGTGGTTGATTGGGTGTGCGAATGATAAGCGCTGTTATTATTATTAGCGAAATCCATAGAGTCAGACTACCACAGAATAACAGGTAAGAAAGATTACATATTATTCTCGGTGTATCCAGAAAAATGAAACACTGACAGAAAATTTTTCCCTTGTTCTTACATTACAAAGGGCCAGCCGGCCGCTGTGACCGAGCGGTTCTAGACGCTTCAGTCTGGAACCGCGCTGCTGCTACGGTCGCAGGTTCGAATCCTGCCTCGGCCATGGATGTGTGTGATGCCCTGCTAACGAAGGAGTAAGGGTCTGGGGTGGCATTTCAGTTCATAGCTGTAGTTGAACAGTCTCCGGTTAGCAGCCGCTTAATTCTAGTCTTTGCGTTGTGTGAGCACGTAATAACACTTAATCGGAGAATAAACGCGGGATAACTAAACCGGTGATTCTGGCAGGGCTAGTGAAGTTGACCAGAGAATAAGTTTTGGCAATAGCAGGAATATTTTCAGAATTAGTGATGTCAAGATTGTTTGTTAGAAAGAGGAAGCCGAAGAAATTGGGACATCACACAAATCACATGGAAAAATATGAGGATTCCAAATTATATAAAAGTTGCGTACTACTGCTACTTCTTTTCGGTCTCATGCTTGAGAAACTTGAGCATAGGAGTGAAGCCGGCCGCTGTGACCGAGCGGTTCTAGACGCTTCAGTCTGGAACCGCGCTGCTGCTACGGTCGCAGGTTCGAAACCTGCCTCGGCCATGGATGTGTGTGATGTCCTTAGGTTAGTTAGGTTTAAGTAGTTCTAAGTCTAGGGGACTGATGACCTTCGATGTTAAGTCCCATAGTACTTAGAGCCATTTGAACCATAGGAGTGAAATGTGAAAGTATTTCCTAACATAAAACTTTTTGCTTGTAGTAGGCCCAATGGGTATTTGAAAATGGCACTTTGCGAATTATGTTTGTCGCGTTACTTATGTAAATGAGGTACATAAAAATGACCAACTTTGATGAGGTAATAGATTCTTTCGCAGAAAGGAATGCACGCAGTGTACAGCTGAAGCAAGAGTAGAGGGAAGAAAATTCTGGGACCTGACTGAAGAAATGTGTACCTTTGGCTTGTCTGTTGTCTTTACTGCTTTTATGCTTCCTATATTTAATTTTATGTCACACAAAAGAGAATGTTATTAGCAAATAGGCAATAAAAAGTGCAAGTTTTCAAAAGAGTTCTTATTCTCCCAGTCCCAAATAATCCCACCCAGCATTAACCACGATGCCTGCTTCTAGGATACCCCTTCGGCAGCAAACGTGAGTTCGTACGCTGACGGACCGTACGCGGAACGTCCCACATTGTTGTTGGTTATTCAGTGATCGCGGCTGACTACCAGGATCACCAATGGAGAAGATGGGCCTTGTCTCTTGTGAATGCGATGCTCTGTTAGGTCAGTGGATGGCGGTTTGGGCACCCGTTTCTATCTGAAATTTATTTTTCTTCTGAAAAACAGTGGAGGTTTTAGAGGGTTCCAGGAGAAAAATAAACTGAGGATGAAAACCCGTGCCCGAAACCGTCATCCACCGAGGCAGCAGAGCATCGCATTCGTAGGAGACAAGTCCTTTCTAGTAGCAGCAGCTAGCTCCGTCTTTTCCACTGGCGATCGTGGAAATCAGTCGCGATCACTGAACGACAAATAACAGTGTGAGACGTCCCGCCTACGGTCCGTCACCTTACAAAGTCACATCTGCTGCCGAAGCGATGGCCTTTTGGCAAGCACCGGCGCCTGTAACTTCGACGCTCTGTAGTGACCTTGGATGACGTTTCCGGATACGGCTTCGCATTATCGATTTATTCCCCAAGACACCCTCTACATCGCCTAGAAGTTTGTTACAACATTTCTGGGCCACCATGTACATCAAGTATTATTTACTTACGCACACCTAAAAAAACCTAAAGAAAAGACGCTCAGAGCAGTGCACACTTTATAGCTACAGTTTCCTGGAAAGTTGCTACCCCGTTATTGATAAATTCCTTTTAAGTTAGTCAGTAAATTCGTAGCTGGATCTAGAAGTGTGTAAACACGTTCTGTAAGTAGTTCTACAGTTTTCTGTGGTTCACACTAGAGGACGTGATTCTACGCTTGAGTTGGATGCCCCATACATTTCAGTTAAGCACTTCTGCACATTTCTTCGAACGTCACTTCATTGCAGATAGATGCAACATAAGCGAAAACTCTTAGATTAAAATTGATAGATGGAGATGCATATTTTCCACGATGGTGGTGCAGGTATTCTGTGACTTACTGTGGCGTTAGATGAAGTATGGCTTTGAAGTGGACCTAGTGAACATTAACGTACTTAATAGTGTGGTATTTATTTAAGGAACAATCCTAGATGATAATGCGAATACGAATGTACATGGACGGGACAGATTTATGTTACGCAAAGTTATGTTGTCGCATTTAGTGACTAAGACAGGGAACTCGCATTTGCAACGATGGCTGTTCAAACACCAGTTCGGCCATCCAGTTTTAGGCTTTTCAGTGTTTACTAAATCGCTGAAAGAATATGTACGCTTGTTTCTGTCGGAAGGCCAAGGTCGATTTCATCATCATCATCATTCCTTCTCATATGACGGCGCTGTATATGGGAAGTTAAACCGTAATCTTCCATCTTTCCTTCCCTCCTTACAACAGGCAGGTATGTTTTTCCAGGCACCGGAATTCATTTTTCGTCACACAACGGTGCACTGTGCTGTATATAAGTACGTGCTTGCATTACTTCACTGTGCAAAATTCCTATCAACTTCCTGAACTAAATTATGTAGCTCTGTCGTCCTTCAGGACACTGACCTATGGGGCACCGCTTCTCCCTTTCCCGCGACATTATTGTAAGGTTTATGACCCAGAACATTGCTGTCCTATCTGTCATTGCTGACATTCCAAGCTTCCGTCGCTATTTCTCCTTGAAGAAACTTCTCATCTGTTGTTGTTAATTTGAACCGACTCTGCTACGGTCGCAGGTTCGAATCCTGCCTCGGGCATGGATGTGTGTGATGTCCTTAAGTTAGTTAGGTTTATTAGTTCTACGTTCTAGGGGACTGATGACCTCAGATGTTAAGTCCCATAGTGCTCAGAGCCATTTGAACCGACTCATTTCCAGTCCTACCATCAACGAAAAATCCTTGGAAGTGCCGAGAATCCGACCCAGATCCTCATAAGCTGACTGCTTAGCTACAGAGGTGGAGCTGGTTGGATCCGACTAAGCAAAAAGTAGTCGCCCCCGTGCTTGTGTGACTGGGAAATCCTATATGACGAGATAACAAGACCTCGACTCCGTGCTATACAGGCATATAGTGTGAGTACTTGTTTGTAAAAATAGGAGCAGACTCTGCGGGAATGCACCGTTTGATCAGATTAACCAGACTCTTGCAACGTAAGGAAAATATCGTGACAGATGAAAGTTCATACGAACCGGGTCTCGAATCCAAATTACCTTAAGCAATTAGTCTACACGAGCACGCCTCGTGACGCTCTCATCCTTTCTGTCCAAAAGGGCACAAACTTTCGTTTGTGACTATTTATTAATTACAATGTTAGTTCTGAGTCTCTGACTAGTTTGAACTGGTTCCATTTCATGCCATTGCATCTTCATTGATTTCACCTCCACCGATTCCACTGATTACGTTGAATCAACTAAAATGCAGACCCCGTTTACGTTTCTAATGTTTTATTTATCACTCCTCTGTATGTATAAGATTTAGTAGTTTGTATACTGGAGTACAAGAACTAGGCAAGTGGCTGTAGGATGATGAGTGGATGACGACTAGAAGCTACATATTTAACACTGTCAGCGACAAGATGTGAATATGTCGTTAAATCGTAGTTGCCGATAAGACATACAGTAATAATAATAATGAGGGTATGGCATTGGTGGCCGGGAGACCCCTCGCGGGGCGGTTCGGCCGCCGCACCGTAAGTTCTTTAACACCACTCCGGCGACTTGCGGGTGAATGAGGATGAAATGATGATGAAAGACACACAACACCCAGTCACCTCGAGGCAGAGAAAATCCGTGACCCCGCCAGGAATCGAACCCGGGACCCCGTGCGCAGGAAGCGAGAACGCTACCGCAAGTCCACGAGCCGCGGACAGACACACAGTAATTTCAAAAGACGTTATAAGGCTGTTAATCGTTTGAACTGCGACTATGTAGCTGTGTGTCTAAAAGTAACTTTTTTCACCAGGATGGGAATGAAGAAGAGATGCTGTCAGAGGGTTGATACGATTTCAGTAGGTGACTGATGACCTCAAAAGTTAAGTCGCATAGTGCTCAGAGCCATTTAAACGATTTCAGTGAGGGAAGCAGTCAGTTAAAGAACATCTTCATAAGAATGTAGTGGCGTATAGGCTGGGTCTGACGTACGCAACATGTAGTTCTTGAGGTAAGTTGTAAGAAAATTCAGTCAGTGCTTGTGTGTGTATTAAAAGCGGTAGATGGGTAACATGAAAAAAGACGAAGTACTGATAAGTAATTCCATCCGTCTGAAGGTGAATTTCAAGCGAGCGATTACGGCAGTACGGGTCTCCGGGGTGCTTTTTATCTCTATTTTTAAGCACAACTATCCCCCGCCTCCCCTCCTCATCCTCCTCCTCTCTCTCTCTCAAACGGAGGGATTTTGGCACGTCGAACTACTTACGCGCAAGTTACACTGGGCGTGGAATGTGAAGCATCAACACGACTGGCCGAAAAGAGCTCCACATCGAATGAGAGTTTTACCGCCCACACACCATGAAACTTTGATTTCAGGTCACGAAACACTTGATTGACGCTCGACCTCGCCATGCCGCCGGCCCTCAACGATGGCGTGTTTTCGATTTCTCTTTTGTTGTTTGCGGTTACGATAGCCGCGCGAACTGATTGCTTGCGGCAGAGAAACTCCACTCGGTTCCGCCAGAATATTTTGATGGTGTTCCTGACGGCATGTGTTGCAGCTTATACGGACCATGCATGCTCTTAACGTTAAAACCAACTTTTGCAATGACCTTGCCATTCAAAAGAAAACTAGTTGCAAGAAACTCAGTCTTTGCGAAAATAACTAACAATTTGTAGTTACATTGTTTTATTCTTTGTGGTGGACACTATTACAGTGAAACAGTTAAAGGGAAGAGGAAGACCAAAGACTGAAACAAACGCTGAAGAGAGAGTGAAAAATTTACATAAATCCATTTTCCCCTTCCGAAGTTTGAGAGACATAAATCATTGAAGCAGAATAACGGATTTACATATTTCTCAAGACAAACTCAAGCTTGTTTTCCTTTTCTTCCAAAAGTTTCATCGCAAAATGTAAGTCGATACTGCGTCTCCCAGGCCCAAATGAAAACAGCCTTTGCGCAATGGAGAGGGTATACAAACCGTTTCGTGAAACGGGGAGGGGGGGGGGGGGCTAGAAAACAGTGCAGTCGTTGTTGTCATGCGGAAACGGAGAGAATTATCTGACGTCCGAAACGGCATTACCATTGGCATACCGAAGTGCAGATAGATTGACGAATTTCTGCTTCCACTAAAGCTTGATAAATATTGCGTCGTTGCCTATTGTACCGTAGGCACCGCAATATCATACGACAGTTCTACGATATAACATGGAGTTTTTTCACTGTATGCGGACTCTAGAATTTAAGCCTTATGGAGATGAGGATGCCAACTGAGTAAAACAAGTACCCGAAAAGACACTCATTACTGTAAGTATATTGTACGAGGTGTTCAAAAAGTCCCTCCGCAGTGCCGTATGATTGTTAGCCGCGCGTGCCGTATGCCGCAGTGAATATACCGAAATGAAACTCATTGAAATACAAGTCATTAATTTATTGAATATTCATTTTTACTGAGATAAGCGAAACAATGGAATGTTGGGAGAGTCCACTTGAAGCCAAGTAACCCTGGCAGGCGAACAATCATACGGCACGCGCGGGTAACAATCATGCGGCACTGCGGAGAGACTTTTTCAACACCTAGTATATTACGCAGTTTTTTTAGTCATACAGAGACATATATCGAGTTTTAATGTGTATCATATTAAGCCTACAGATACGACTGTCACCAGAAGTTGTTTTAGAACGTGTAAGAGAATTGTAACTTGACTTTTAGACGTAATTCCTGGTACGAACAAAAGCGTAAGTCGATCACATGGCGAATGCTGTGGTGCATCAGAGAAACTAGAGGTGTTCGTCTTCTACATATAAAGGCTTCGGAGCTGCGGTGCAAGCTACAGAATAAACGAATGTGTACGTGCCTGTTAAATTAAACGTAAATATACAGCTCGGGAACGCGATAGCTATACGAATTGTTATTTTGGACAGAACAGCTGTAGCGTTGAAAATGCCGTCCATAAAATCGGAGGTATAAACGTATTACGCCAACTGAAGATGGCTGAAAGCTCGATACGCTTCTTGGCTGCTGTATTTCTTCAAGTAATTTAATCCACTCGAGACAAACGTTAATATGGATAAACTCAACCCCAATCTGACCCTTGTTATAGTTGTAGTATAAATTTAAGATTACTTAATCTGATTTTGTAGGCTGAAATGTTTCGTAGTGCCCTCCTTTTGACAGCTGTCGAGTCTATCCCAATTCTATCCAACTTCAGATGTGAAACGAACCATTAAACAGCGTGCCGCAATCCATAGCAAATGTAACACTCCCCACAGCATTGATATCTTTCATATTAAGCAATACGTAACGCTTCATGCACTCAACCTACGTATTGCGTGTATCCCCTGAGCATGTCTCTTTGGTGCAGGAAGTCAGATAGATTTTACGGGTTAAGTTGCCCAACAAATTTTGTTGATAAATAGAAGGAATGAATGTTTTACCACTGAAATGTGCTCCGTGGGCCAGACGAAAGCATCGCGAGACAGTTGTTAACATGAAACCGCTGTGAAAGCGTTGGCACCGGCGTTTGCATATTAACTGCACGCAGGCCAGAATTAATTGGACTGGGGTGTTTGCTGTTCCGCGTCCTGATTGCCCTGTTGCGCTGCGCATGCGCCCGTAACGGACGCTGCCGGCTGTGTTCCTGGGCCGCAGCTCGCCGCCGTTCACGTGAGCCTCCTTCGCCTTATAGTTGTCACGGGTCTAATGAACATGTTGAGCATTTTTACGAATACTGTTGGCAATTTGATCTAATGTAGTCTTATAATTTTACAGATATGTAATGACAACCGAAAATTTGTCTCAGACCGTGACTCGAACCCGAATTTCCTCTATATAACGAGTAGTTGCCGTAACCCTTAGACTCTCCGCATACGAGACGAGAAAACTTTCGATTGGCAACTAGTCGAGTTTTGTGACATTACACCGTGGAATTTCAGGTTCCACGCATTCCTTAGCATAAAGACCAAATAAGACTCTGCTTTGTGGAAAGTGGCCAGTGAAATGAAGCATTGCGTTCTGCGCCACAAGCAGAACTTGGGAGATGCCGTATTGGATTTCGGTGTTTCAGTTTAGGCCTGTATCTGGCATGTTTTATATTATAGCTTACGTCTTATGAATATAAAGTTCTTCAAACCAGCAGCACTTGCAAGACGTTAAGAAAACCCATCGTTATGGTTATAAAAAATGACGGGACATGTTGGTAGTTAAAGATTTTCATATTGCATTCTTTTCATATTGTAACCCGCATGTTACAAAAGTATACTATTTCAAGGCAACGGCCCATTGAAGGTTTACCAAAAGAGCGTTGTTCTTGGTACGATTTGTTATCACTGTCAGTTAGTAACATAGCGGAAATTAAAGCCTTCTAGAGACCGTAACAAAAAGAAATCGTCGAATGTTACAGAAGTTCAACGTAGTGTAATGAATAGAGATGCATAGTTACGAAGTTTGGTGTAGTTAGCTCATATCCTACCATATCCAAAAACGTTTTTATTGCCGGCCGCAGTGGCCGAGCGGCTCTAGGCGCTACAGTCCGGAACCGCGCAACAGCTACGGTCGCAGGTTCGAATCCATCCTCGGGCATGGATGTGTGTGATGTCCTTAGGTTAGTTAGGTTTAAGTAGTTCTAAGGTCTAGGGGACTGATGACCTCAGATGTTAAGTCCCATAGTGCTCAGAGCCATTTGAACCATTTTTTTAAAACTTTTTTATTCACCTTGTATTTCTAAACAATTCTGAGACTTAATTAATGTAATAGACGCTCTGCAAATATAAGACGGCTCTCTCTGGAATAAGTTTTTCCATTTTGTGGACATCCACGGGCGCACGGTCCAACGAATTGCAAGATTCCTTGTTACGTCACTGCCTGATTTGATCAATATTTAGTTATTCATACATTCGGGGACACGTATCGAAAAAGCGCACACACGCACACACACACACACACACACACACACACAGACACACACACACACACACACACATATATATATATATATATATATATATATATATATATATATATATATATATATATATATATGGAATACCTCCTAATATCGTGTCGGATCTCTTCCTGCCCGGCGTACTGCAGTAACCCGACGATGCATGGACTCAACAAGTCTTTGGAAGTCCCCTGCAGAAATAATGAACCATGTTGCATCTAAACCCGCCCATAATTGCGAAAGTGTTGCTGGTGTAGGATTTTGTGCACAATCTGACCTCTTGATCATGCCCCATAAATGTTCGATGGGATTCGCGTCGGACGATCTGGATGGTCTGATCGTTCGTTCAAATTGTCCAGAATGTTCTTCAAACCAATCGCGAACAATTTTTCCCCGGTGACATGACGCATTGTCATCAATAAAGTTTCCATCGTTGGTTGGGAACATGAAGTCCATGAATGGGTGCAGATGGTCTCCAAGTAGCCGAACACAACCGTTTCCAGTCAATGATCAGTTCAGTTGGAGCAGAGGACCCAGTCCATTCCATATAAACACAGCCCACACCATTATGAAACCACCACCACCTTGCACAGTGCCTTGTTGATAACTTAGGTCCATGACTTCGTAGGATCTGCCCCATTCTTGAACCCTATCAACAGCCTTTAATAAATCAGCACTCAATTGACTGGGCCACGGTTTTCCAGTCGTGTAGGGTCCAACAGATATGGTCACGAGCTCAGGAGAGGCTCTGCAGGCGACTTCGTGCTGATAGCAATTGCTGACTTCGGTCGTCTGCTACGATAGCCAAGTAACGCCAAATTTCGTCGCTTTGTCGTAACGGGTACGTTCGTCGTACGTCACACATTGATTTGTGTGATTATATTACACAATGTTGCTTGTCTGTTAGCACTGATAACTCTACCCTGCTCTCGGCCGTTAAGTGGAGGCCGTCGCTCACTGAGCTGTCATTGGCGTGAGGTTATGCATGAAATTTGGCATTCTCGGCGCGCTCTTGAAACTGTGAATCCTGTAATATTGAATTCCTCAACGATTTGCCAAGTGGAATGTCCCATGCGTCTAGCTCTAACAAAGATTCCGCGTTCAGTCTGTTAATTCCCGTCGTATGGCCATAGCGGCGTCGGAAACATTTTCGCATGAATCACTGAGTACAAATGACAGCTTCGCCATGTACTGCCCTTTTATACCTTGTGTAAGCGATACTGCCGCCATCTGTATATGAGCATTTCCCAATCCCATGACTTTTGTTACCTCACTGTATATGTATTTCATTACTGGAGCCTAACATACTTGGCACTGAGTCTGCTGTATGAACCTGAGTAAGAACCATGTATGAATTCGTAATATTTGAACGTCAAGGTCTCATATGTTGCATGAGCAGACTTTCTAGTGCCTTTACGTCTTACTTGATTCCTCCGTCTTCTCCTCATTGATTGCTGAAAAATGATATTTCGTACAATTAATTTTATGGGACCGTGCGGTTAGGAAAAGCACTTTCATTTCTCTTACGACGGCAAGTAATACGTACAATGCGTATACGTTTTTCAACGGAAGGTGGATGATAGGTGTCGATTTTAGTTTTATTGTAGTAGAAGGAATAATCCCGGCCGGCTGAAGTGGCCATGCGGTTCTAGGCGCTACAGTCCGGAGCCGAGCGACTGCTACGGTCGCAGGTTCGAATCCTGCCTCGGGCATGGATGTGTGTGATGTCCTTAGGTTAGTTAGGTTTAATTAGTTCTAAGTTCTAGGCGACTTATGACCTCAGAAGTTAAGTCGCATAGTGCTCAGAGCCATTTGAACCATTTTGAATAATCCAGCTGAAAGAATTGTATTAACAAGCGGAAATGTCTAACATCCAATAGCTCTTAACGTTTGCGATCTTAAGGCAAACCAATGTGAAATGAAAAGGTACACGGAATCATATACTCGTATGTGATTTGTCAAGTTGACGTGCCTTTTCCTGAACACTTGCTAATCGTACAGAATGAATGAGATATCGCTAGAAAGGATTTTTAACCTCCTGACATTGCATACCGACTTTGCACTAAAACATACTATCAATGGAAAATTTTAACAAAATGGTTCAAATGGCTCTGAGCACCATGGGACTTAACATCTTAGGTCATCAGTCCCCCAGAACTTAGAACTACTTAAACCTAACTAACCTAAGGACATCACACACATCCATGCCCGAAGCAGGATTCGAACCTACGACCGTAGCAGTCACGCGATTCCGGACTGACGCGCCTAGAACCGCTCAGCCACTGCGGCCGGCAAATTTTAACATAAAGGAGACTTTTAACTGGTGTATTATAAGCAAAAGTGCATCCTGCTTACCCAACTTCATACCTAAATTTTACGAAGCTAACTTCCTAATCATTAATAATACACTCCCTTTTCATATTATCTTATTACAAATACCGTGTTATTTGTTTTAACGAACGTGTTAACTGGGTAATTTCTACGCAGCGTTGTCATCGATAATAACTTTCACAACTGCGGTAGTCCAAAGGACTACCAGTCGTACAAGTTAACTTTTCTAAACGAATATACTTTCTGAAACGATTAACATATTTGTCAATGTCTTCTTCAATTGTGATTTACCTTTCGCTACTACGGCCTAACGTGGTTGCTGTAATGAAATATGTTGGTCAAGTTAAAGTTATAGGCTATGTGGCCGTCCTGACAGTATCTGATCTCCGCCCCTCCTATAAGCCTGGAGAAACATTCCGAATACAAAACAAATTTTTGGACAGACGGAAACCAGTACGATTATTCAAGGATGCATAATAAATTCATGACTATTATTTCACGTCGTTCGGTTAATTTTAAAGATGTTTTGTCTTAATTCCCACGACTACTCTTATCCCTACGACTACTGTTTTTCCAAATACTATTAATTATTTCAAAGTATAAAAGTGCGAAAGTTTCGCACAGGTCCCCAGGTGCCATGAATTGCGAGAGACGCATATCTTTTATAGATAACGATGTGTTCTGCAGTCATTAGAGCACCGCACCGATCCCTGACCTTGCTTTCGATAAATTCTCAGTTCTCTATCCACAGGCGGACATTTTCACATAGTGTAATTTTCATTTACAATATGGCCATTATACAGCAGTTACATCTGATATTTCAACCATACAGTCAGAACAACCATCACTAAATGTATCCGGCTGGTCCTTTGAATTTGCACCCAAAGACCTGATTGCTAACTCCAGTGCTAATTTACTGGGAAACAGCTCAAAGTCTCGAATTTTTGTTGACAATTATTTCTCAGTACAGCCTACCCTTCAACACCTTTACAAGCTTTTCAGACTGTTTCTGATCACCCTGTGTAATAGCGCACAGGGTTGGTGTACTGGCGTTGGTTAAGAAAAAGCGCCAATACTCTGGTTCTGACGGGTTCAGTATTTCCCGATAAGCCACAGACCTCGGTACTTGTAACGAGGGCTGAATGAACAGTCGCGTAACATTTGATTCACGCAGCGCGACTGCGAGCGATACGCGAAAAACTACGAAATGGCCCGTAACATGAAGCCGTAGCTTGCTTGGTTTGTGACAATTTTTTGAAGCCGGAAGGAAATGACATTCAATCTTGCTACTCTTCTTTTCTGTTTGAACAGATTTGTAATAACAGAGCTCATACACACTACTGACCATTAAAATTGCTACACCAAGAAGAAATGGAGATGATAGACGGGTATTCATTGGACAAATATATTATACTAGAACTGACATGTGATTACATTTTCACGCAATGTGGGTGCATAGATCCTGAGAAATCAGTACCCAGAGCAACCACCTCTGGCCGTAATAACAGCCTTGATTCGCCTGGGCATTGAGTCAAACAGGCATGCAGCTTCAACACGATACCACAGTTCATCAAGAGTAGTGACTGGTGTATTGTGACGAGCCAGTTCCCTGGCCACCAGTGACCAGACGTTTTCAGTTGGTGAGAGATCTGGAGAATGTGCTGGCCAGGGCAGCAGTCGAACATTTTCTGTATCCAGAAAGGCCCGTACAGGACCTGCAACATTATCCTTCTGAAATGTAGGGTTTCGCAGTGATCGAATGAAGGTTAGAGCCACGGGTCGTAACACATCTGAAATGTGACGTCCATTGTTCAAAGTGCCGTCAATGCGAACAAGAGCTGACCGAGACTTGTAACCAATGGCACCCCATACCATCACGCCGGGTGATGGGCCAGTATGGCGATGACGAATGCGCGCTTCCAATGTGCGTTCACCGCGATGTCGCCAAACACGGATGCGACCATCATGATGCTGCAAACAGAACCTGAATTCATCCGAGAAAATGACGTGTTGCCATTCGTGCACCCAGGTTCGTCGTTGAGTACACCATTGCAGGCGCTCCTGTCTGTGATGCAGCGTCAAGGGTAACCGCAGCCATGGTCTCCGAGCTGATAGTCCATGCTGCTGCAAACGTCGTCGATCTGTTCGTGCAGATGGTTGTTGTCTTGAAACTTCCCCATCTGTTGACTCAGGGATCGAGACGTGGCTGAACGATCCGTTACAGCCATGCGGATAAGATGCCTGTCATCTCGAATGCTAGTGATACGAGGCCGTTGGGATCCAGTACGGCGTTCCGTATTACTCTCCTGAACCCACCGATTCGATATTGTGCTAACAGTCATTGGATCTCGACCAACGCGAGCAGCAATGTCGCGATACCATAAACCGAAATCGCGATAGGCTACAATCCGACCTTTATCAAAGTCGGAAACGTGATGGTACGCATTTCTCCTCCTTACACGAGGCATCACAACAACGTTTCACCAGGCAACGCCGGTCAACTGGTGTTTGTGTATGATAAATCGGTTGGAAACTTTCCTTATGTCAGCACGTTGTAGGTGTCGCCACTGGCTCCGAACTTGTGTGAACGCTCTAAAAGGCTAATTATTTGTATATCACAGCATCTTCTTCCTGTCTGTTAAATTTCGCGTCTATAGCGCGTCATCTTCGTGGTGTAGCAATTTTAATGGCCAGTAGTTTAGTTGGTATGGGCAAATAAATATTTATGGTTATTTTTAAGTAAAGCTAACACTCAAAAGCGAAAATGTTATCGTTCAAAAGTGTTGCTTGATTTTGTGCCCAGTATAGTGTTTTATTTCGTTCTTACTCTATAATGATTTATAAAGTTGGTTACGAAAAAGCAGTCTGACTCCACGTATTATAATAATACGTTGAAAATTCACCGCTTTTTAATTTGCTTGAGAACAATATGATAACATTCAGACGAAAAAGAAAGAAAGTTAATTAGGAATCCAATCCATAATAAACGAAAGAAATCACACTAAACTTCCTGCTACCATATTTCCAAGAATAAATTACAGTGACAAGAGCTTTACCAACAGACGTCGCTAGAATGCGAAATCTCGAGCAAATCGCGATTGCGATCTATTACTAATTTATTAGTCGCTGTTTTTACGAATTACCTGCACCCTACAATGTATTGCAGTTGGTGTTTCACCGTTATTTTTATTTTTAAAATCCATAATACATTTATAATAGACATGTTGTGGACCAACAGAACACTCTAGATGGCAACCAAAGACCGAGATTTATCGAGCTATGACGTAAACTGATGGAGCTGTTTGAGTCATGCTCAAACACAGGACTTATAACCTAGGAAGGAAGGTACCTCAAATCCCGAAGAATAAGAAACGTAACAGGCCGTGGTCAGCAGACAGAACCTATTTAGCATCCGTCCCAAGAGATTTAGAGAAAGCACTGAAACATTAATGTGGATAGCTGGATCGATATTGATCCTTACTCTTGCCGAAACCGAGACCAACCTCCAGACCAACGGTAGTCCGCCTTTCTTACCTGTCGTCCACCTTTGTATCCCTGTTGGCAGCGAAATTTCTTAAGCTCCCAATGATTCCACAATAATGGCGATTTATAAAGCAGAGAAGTACCTTTGCTTTGTAAATTTTATAAAGCAGTGATGTAGCAAGTTAAAGCAAATAATAATAATTGATTGCCAAATACTTTATCTCAGAATTTTATGAAACCCTAATGAAAATATTTCTAAATCCTCTACCGTCTATCTTCTACCACGGAAAAGCTTGAACGCTCACAAGTTGACGATGGGGACGAGATTGATTACCAGTCGTGCAGATGATGTCTTGCTGGAGGAAGCTGTGGAACGTGTCGTTCTGTGTACATACCGCAGATCTCTCGCTTGACATATGATCTGCAGAAAAATCTTGTAGGTTAGCGGTGGGTCCTAGTTTTTTCTCTTCACTTTGTGTCCGCTGTCCACTCGCTCCGGTATTTTTTCCGTATCTCTTCTGATTTCAGAAAAAGAAGAGCATTCTTTACTGTCTTATATTGGAAGAAATGGTACCAACGTCGTGTTGTAGCAGGCCATTGCTGTAAGTAATATTGTTCCACAGGCGCCAAATTAAAGCGGACGCCCTCCTGTAATGGATGGTCGAAACGCGTGCTGTAACGCCAGCCGCCCCTCGTTTCATGCTCTCTCTCTCTCTCTCTCTCTCTCTCTCTATCTCTCTGTTCGGCCTAATACGACGGCGGAAAGGAACAAGAAGGGAAAGACAATGCAAGACAAAAGGACAAATATAAAGCGAGAAAATAAATTGTGTGTAGAGAGAGAGAGCGCATGAGCATGAGTAGTCCTTTCCAATAGTTAAAATGGGCAGTTCGTCTTTTATGACATTTTCTCGACTATGTAAAAGTATTTAATTAAAAAGCTGACACGCGTTCGTGTGATAAACCAATTATTTCCCCAACTTTTTTTCGGTTGGTGTGTTTCGTGTAACAATTGTGTCGGGCTCTTCTCGATCCCAACGCCGTAGCTGTCTCGATAATTTCTCAGTATACTCTTGTGACAGCAATAAAAAAAAATCGTAACAAAAACTCGCGTTACAGCTGTCCCCTGCGCATTTATCCTGTTCGTAGAATCTTCTGTCAAGTGCCAGATACGTTGTAATGTTAGTGGAAGTAACTAACTGCGGTGACACACTGAAGAACAACTTCTAGATAAATGTTTTGGAGGAAGTTGGTTGCTGCACTGTTAGTGGTTTTTGGCCCGCGAAAATTTTATTTATTAAATTCTTTTGTGAGCTACGTATGTAACCGCTCCAAGGTAAAACTATGGTAACACTGGGAAATATTCGGAAGAATCTATTTATGGCGTCATCACGCATCGTGACTTGAGAACATTCCTTTGGAAGGGGAACGGGCACAGATAGCCTTGTTCCAGCGTTTCATTTGAGAATTGCAGCATAAAGTACTGTACATTTATTTCAGCTATAAAAGTCTCTATGAATACGAAGGCGAAATTTCCACAGTTAACACTCGTGCATCCGAAATTCAGTAGCGAATGCACTATTAGTATTTATTGTGAACGTAGTTAAGAAATTCGTATACATGGCGTCCTAGGAGGAATGATCAGTGTTGAGGGATTTGACAAGACGATCATTTGAAACAAAAAAAGTGTAGTAAACATGGGATCTAAAGCACATACTTTAAGAGCTATACACACTTCTTCATCTACGATACTGTGAAACAAATCTCTTCTACTGCAAGTTATTTTCTTTCCATATTTTGGGAAGTGACGGTATGGACCAAAACAAGAAAAAAATGTTCAATAAACATGGGCTCTAAAGTGCATTCCTTAAAAGCTATGAGCACCTGTTCGTCTTCGCTACTGTGAAAAACATTTCTTCTACTGAACAAGTGCTCATACTTCCTAATGTATGCATTTTAGAGCCCATTTTCGCAAAAAAATTTCTTCTTTTGGTCCGTACTACCTCCTCCTAAAACGTAGAAAGCATAGTACTTGCAGTAGAACAGATTTATCTCACAGTAACGAAGATAAAGAATTGCTCGTAGCTCTTAATCTCTACATTTTTGAATCCGTGTTTACTAGACATTTTTACTTCAAATAGTCGTGCATGTTATAAACCTGAATACTGAACATCCCTCATGGGACACTCTCTATAAAGGTCGACCTGGTTCCCTCCCTGTAACATAAGTCACAAAATTGATCTAACTGAGTAACTTCCGACGCAGAAGCAACCAGTCCGGATTCTGCTTGTAGAATACATTTTTATCAGAAGAATATTATGCTTCTAGGTGTTCAGCTCTTTATCATCAGCCTGTGGTTCAGAGTGCTGGATCACGCACCAAACGTCGTTGTGTTTGTAGTGGAGTTAAACAAAAAAGCATTAAATTCAAAAGAACTGAAGTACTACACCGTTTTTGTGCACAACCCAAGTGTTCTTACAATGTATCTCCATTTCAATATACTGAGGAGTCTACATCATGTTGAACATGGCGCCTGCGTGTGTGTTGTTATGCACTGTACCTCCACAGTCCTCATTCTCACAGCATTTTCTTTTTTCTTTTTTTTCCATTATCGTCTCGGAGGGTGGCGGGCGGGCCGCTGAGAGGACTGCTCTATTCGGCCTAAAGTTCTATCTGCTTTGTTCTGTTGTGACTCTGTTTGTTTGTTGCTGTGGGCTTGTTGGATGGGTTTTATCTTCTATCTCCTAATTAGGAATTTATTTGGAGGAGATTAAGGGTTAATTCCAGGCGGTTGTTACCTCGTCTCTCGCTTGTTGAGATACACTTCTTTATCCTATTTATTGTTGCCATATATGAAATACTCCATTACCTAATTTCCAGCTTATTGCTTGATCAACTTTTTGCCTCATTTAATTATTGGCTATAAAGAGTTGCTTCAGTTTAATTGCTTTTTCTCAGCTGCATGGTGACAGACTCACTCAATATATATTTTTATACGGGAGCGATTGATAATCGGGCTTCGGTCTAGAAATAAATTATAACTGTGAAGAAGTTATTTTCTGATATGTTATCAGCTATAGACAAACAACAAAAATCTCCCCAAGTCCCTGCCTCCTCCCCACAAAAATGGAGAAATTACATTTCAAATTTGTATCTCTGTCACAATGAACACTTACACTAGATATCTTAGTGGATATGGACATGTGGAATGGACAGGTTACAACCTGATAATGAGACACGGCCTTCTTCACACGAACAACACCAAGGGAGCTGCAGAACTTAACGTTCCTGTCCCTCAGAGGTACTATCGCCAGCAGTACCACTTGCTAACGTATCGTGATAGCACTGAGGTAGGGTTAAAATTTAACGCGGGATAGTGAACCATAATCTGGTGACTATAATTAGTGATTAATTACAACTGTTCCTCTCATGGGCTAAACGTCGTTATAAAACTTACGAGTGCCGTGAAGACTGGAGTAGTCTAGCTTTGGGTGCGCAGCAAACAAGTGTCATATTACAAACTAGGAAGTCCAGCATTCAACCCACAGCCAGTCCCAGGATTTTTTTCTATCACGTATCATTTCTCTCACCTCAGGAAATGATATTCTTAATAAAAAAAAATGAAGTAGCGCCGTGGTTGGAATTCCTCGTTACACGGCATGCCCCTTAACTTCTACCTAGTGCGTGTTGATAGATGATAATAATTTGACAATTGCTCATTATGCTTACTCTCGAATAAAATGAATTACATTGATCGCTTACTTAGAAATCACGCGCTCTTAACTGTGTAAAGCTTGAATAACATGGATTTTGGTAGAGTAACGCTTTCATAAGATCATCATCACGAAGCATAGCTAAAATCATTCCACACTCTTTAGCAGAATAGCACCAGCAGTGCTAGAGAAAAAAACCTATAGTTATTTACCAAATTATAAAAATTTAATTTTACAGGAGATAGATTTTATTTGAAATGGTTGTCATACTGTAAGCTGCTGAATAACAGGTGACAGTTGAAATTGGCCGAGGAAAAAGAGCTTGTTCAGAACGATGCCTTTCGATTCTCAGTTGACCCATTTACAACCTGTGTGTGTGTGTGTGTGTGTGTGTGTGTGTGTGTGTGTATGTGAGAGAGAGAGAGAGAGAGAGAGAAAGAGAGAGGGAGGGAGAGAGAGAGAGGGAGAGGGAGGAGGGGGGGGGAAGAATGTCCTAGGATTTTTAAAATAAAGGTCCTCTGGCCTGGGGACGTCGTTTCAGAGGTTGGAGAAAGGCGATGACATAAACGAATTTTTGGCTTGAAGGTATGTTCTGTCATAGTTGCAATATGTAACGCTCCCATTGCAGTATAAAAGTTAACAACAGTGCTAATAATATATTCTTATTCTCCAAATATGTTTCTCCAATCGGCCAATCAAAACTAGTAGATTCAGTCCCTTAGTCGATTTATTGTAACAAAAATATACATATTCCTTCAGTCGCGGATTATGCCACAGACAATAAAGGCATTAATGAATAACAATTTATTACGAATTACGAACAGTGTTGTTTAATGTTGCGTGTGGTAAGACACTGGACTCATTTTCGGGCGGATGGCTCTTCAGTTCCCCACTCGACCATCCAGATTTAAGTTTCTATGGTTTACGTAGATCTCTTACGGCAAATTACCGGACTGTTCCTTCGAAAGGGCGCGACCGATTTCCTTCCCCAAACGAGCTTCTGCTCCGCCGCTAACGACATCATCATCGACGGGACGTTAACCCTAGTCTTTCACAAGAGATGGTGCCATTATATGGCTTCCAGCTGTTTTGTTTGGCAGTAATTGCTGACGCCATCTGCAATGTACTGACGCAGTGGTATCTGCTGCGGAAATTTCCTGGATCGCAGTTAGCGGCTTACATGCGCTTCGGCTAATTAGAAGAGTCCCTCGGGGTGGAAGGCATGAGAGGAAAAGAGGGAGTGAGGGGGGAGAGAGAGGGGGGTGTGGGGGTCTGGGGGATCCTGCTGACGGGACCACGTCGTCCTTCCAGTTCGCTCTACACAATGCGAATTTAGGCTCCGGCACGGTACCCGTCTAACTCTAGTTAGCAGCTTGGATTTATATGCACATAAAACCACCTCTCCCCAACCCGCTGCTGTTGTGTAAATTTACACAAAGTTTGGTGTGCACGTTCCGGCTAGACTCGCCGCTCAGGGGGATCTCGAATTGTATTATTACCGCTGCCGCATTAAAAACTTATTTTCCAGATTAACGCCGACCTCTTCGTCGGCACGGACGCGGCAATGAATTCACCGCGGTCTCGCCGCGCGCACCCAGCTACGAGCTAACAAGTTCACATGAATATTTGATTCGATCCTGTCGTACTTTTACCGGTTAATAATTCCATCCCCGACAAATCGATTTTCAGTGTATCCACTAGCCGAGCACCCGGCAATTTGCTACGTACCACACTTTACTAGAATTTCCTCCCAACATTTCGTTAACTAATTAATGCTAGTATTAACGTTAGTAATGACATCCATGCAACGACGTAAGTTTTTCCTGTTTTAATGTTTGAGACAGTGTAGAAAGTATGTCAGTACCTAGAAACGCATAGCATAGTGTATAACCGCAAATCCACTGTTCGTGTAAAAAACACTAACTGGAAAAATGTTGCCATGAGCTTCACGCATGTGTCATAGGCATGTAAGCAAAGAATTTTTTTAAGAATTAAAAAGGATTGCCTTTTTCCGGATACGTTACGAAGCTGCTGTCCGTAGTTTGAACAGATATGCGCACTGGCTGTCAGCTCTTCAAGTGGCACTTGTAAATATATATGCCACAGGTCTTAAATGCTATTTATTTGTTTACAATAAACAGTCGGTTGTATTAGTATTAATACATTCGCAGTAGCGCCTCGTAGAAGTATGAATATCATTTTTATGTTCCCATGTCGGTAGGCTTGAGATATCGGCGAACAAGCGAGTAAAGACATGAATATTTGTCGATTGTATTTCAGGCACTAATATCCAGAAGTGGTTTTGTGTTCAGCTAACATTTGTCATATTTGTCATCTGCAGATTTGCTCTTGCGATATCTCCTGATACAAACGACGGTAAGTTTAGTTTACTGTAACATTTTCTACGTTTTAAAATATAAAATCAGTACGGGAGTCGTTTGTAAACAAATTTGCAACTAATTTTGTTCCGCAAAGTACATGTAACAAATAGCGTCATAATTTCAGGTCATAGTTATATCCAGTCTTTGTTGATTATTTGCTGTGAAATGCTCCTGTTCAAGAAGAATGAACAGTGCAGATAATATTGTTTTGACAAATGATCTCGAAAATGTTAGTTACTGAGATAATATAAATTATTTCTTCTGACAGAGAACATTTTGGATGATTACAGAAAATATGCATCATGACTTCATGCACACACTTGTACGTATGTAATAGGCGTACTGTTTACTCATTTATAGTTGGTTTTTATAAATTGAGGGATGATACTGATATTCGTGAATATTTCTTATAGATCGATATGAATAACTTAATGAAGGTGACGTAGTTCCATGGCAGATGAAGTTCTGGCTGATCGTATAATGAACTGCTGGGAAGAGAGTACAGAAGATCGTATAATGAACTGTTGGAAGGAGCATACAGAAGACCGTGCACAAAATTCAGAATTTGAAGGAGACTCTGATGCCGATGATGTAGCTATTATTTCTATAGTTCCGAACACTATTACCGTAAGCGATGGTATTCTGGGCAACATAGCGCAGGTGACCTGTGTGTCAAACGTCTAGTACAGGTGCTGAGGTGCTGCAGGTACAGTTGGCTGTTGGGCTGTGCTTGAAGAAGAATTTCATGAAAGTCGTGAAACTGATTCTGATACTGTAACGGCCGCAAATGTGGATTTATATGCGCCGTCATAAGTACTTTTTAAGTCCTAACCTTTTTGGAAATATCGTACTCCGAATGCAGATCTTTACTAACAAAAGTTGACATTGTTAATTCACTGCACGTTTTCAAACTTTTTCGGCACTGTTAGTGCACCTTTTTGAGTGGTATGAATATTTACCACCCCACAACTCTTGGTGGACTTTGACATACGTAATAAATTGATCAGTTTTATTGATTATTATTCCCAAAGAGTACATACTGAAATGTATTTTATTGCTAATAAAACATTTTGTCACTTGAAGGATTAGAGGCCTTGGGATAGACGAGCACGCTTTGTACTTAGTGGGCGTTTAAGTGTACGAAAATGTGGAGTATAGAAGCTTCTGGTTGTAGAGTAGGTTAAAAAAAGAAAAACTGTTCTTGAAATAAACTTAGGGTATTACCCATGGAAGGTAAGGTCCTAGGTTCGAGAATAAGTCCAGCGAACAGTTTTAATCTGTCAGGAAGTTTCAAAAATCAGAACTTTCCCTTTTATCATAGGTTGATGGAAGTTAGCTTATTTTATTTTATTATGCAATTCCTAAACTATAGTTGAACAGTCATCAGTGTTTGCAGTTCTCAACGCGTGTATAGTTCACTACTTTATGTGACGTATTCGTTTTGTAGAGGCTGCTGATACAACCAACGTGCGAGAGGAGAACCACTGCATAATGTTTGACGCCATGTATGTCTGTTAGCGAATTACCGTTTAACTGGAATCGAAAAAAGTCGCATTACGGATGAAGTACCAAAAAATAGTGCGTATTGTAATAAACGGGGGATACGAAAGTACTGGTAGCCCACAGTGTTAACGTATGTCATTATCTTCTATACTAACCCTGTGTATAGGTTTTTTAACTCTCGGTGGTGTATTTTTTGTAGTTAGACTGTTATAGCTCGTGTATTACGTGTGAAATTTGTAAAGAGCAGTGGTGCAATAGCGGTTGGACGCACTTGTCCCTAATTGGTTGTTAATTTTAGCTACAGACATGCGCACCTAATTAAATTGAAAAAGTCAAATGCTACGTATAATAGAAACTGGGGAAAAGTAGAGTCATACAGTAACAGAACTGCAGCGAATATTTCCTGATGGAAAAATTCCTTTGCCGAAGCATCAACCTTGCTGAAGTTCAAAGAAATAAGACAGCCCTGCAAAGACTATGACCTTCTGTTCGCAAAATATATCGTTCTCTTCCCGCAAGAAGAGTGAAAACGAGAAGTCAGCAAGATTTCTCGTACTAATTCTACAACATAACTCCGCAACAAAGGAGCGAAGTAATGTTTTCGGTCACACGCGCCGTGCGTAAGTAATATAAAAATAATAGGTAACTTTATATTTTTTTAGAATAATTTCAGTTAAATGTGAGTATGAGATTTTGCTTGGAAATACAAAAGATGGCCGACCTCTACAAGTAATTTTTTTTTTACTCTAACGATGTTTGGTACGAAAATGAAAAAGTATCACAATATTTACACATGCCGCTCTGAATGCGATATTTGAATTCTAAGAACTGTCGACACGATGTAGATGAAATGACCCATGATTAAAAATTACTTGTAATATACAACATAAGAGCTTATTAGCTTGCTAATGCGGCTAACATTATTTATGTGCCGCGACAGTTTCTAAGTTCATTTTAGTCATATGCGCCATCGGAACTCTCTTGGAGATACTTGTTAAGGCCCAAGTCGGAATTGGTTTAAATCGGTCAGAAGTTTTCAAATTCTGAAAGTACTGAGAGAATATCAAGTGGTACTGTTACAGATTTTTATGCTAGGATCTCGCGTTTCAGTGTAGCGCATTGTTGAATTGTGTTATAGTGTGAATGTAACCAGACTTGGAGCGTTCATTGCCCAGAGGTCGCGTTCCTTAAACGTTTTTCAGCAGTGCGTCATATTTTTGCCGGCGGTAGAGCGCTTACCTGTGGCTTAAGGATCTGTTCATGTTGTTTGAATTCCTTCTTGTTTTCACCACATGACATTTATATGCCACGTTCCCGGGGAAACTGTGTATCTCATATATCAGTGAGGCGGATAGACTGTTTTCTGTGTGTTTCGTGGGTTCATTGTTTACAGAAAATGTGCAAGAGCAGAAGATGAAGAACCGCCCCGTTGTTCAACTTAGAGGGGAGAGGGAAACCGTCTGAAACCACGTCATGCCCAACGAGTATGCCAGTTGAGTAGTGTAGAATTTGTACACTATTCTGAAGCATCTTCCGATCGTAGTGAGCAAGGATGTAACACTTACTTGTACACTAAGCAGCCATACTGTTTTCTTTGTCTCGCGGGGGCTTTTATGCTGAAACATTCGTAGCAGAGTGATCGAATGAGTCCTTTGTTGAGGATTTATATTGTAGAATTAGTACGAGAAATCTTGCTGACTTCTCGTTTTCACTCTTCTTGCGGGAAGAGAACGATATATTTTGCGAACAGAAGGTCATAGTCTTTGCAGGGCTGTCTTATTTCCTTGAACTTCAGCAAGGTTGATGCTTCGGCAAAGGAATCTTTGCATCAGGAAATATTCGCTGCAGTTCTCAGTATGCCTCAACTATGAGGTTCCAGAGAGATGTTGTTTCAGGCCTCAGGCATAGGGAGTGTGTGTTCCCGAGCGAGGTGGCGCAGTGGTTTTGGAGCTTTTAACTGTGTAAAAAAAATGGCTCTGAGCACTATAGGACTCAACATCTGTGGTCATCAGTCCCCTAGAACTTAGAACTACTTAAACCTAACTAACCTAAGGACATCACACACATCCATGCCCAAGGCAGGATTCGAACCTGCGACCGTAGCAGTCGCGCGGTTCCGGACTGAGCGCTAGATTTTAGCTGTGTATCTCATTGAATATCGACGGAGTGTTACGTTGTAAAAACTTTTGAAATTAAGAAAAAACCATGGGAAAATCATGCCGAAACGACCATCCGAAGGTGTAGCAACGCTTCCGCGCCAATTCCTCCAGCGCCTGGAAGGGTGTTCGTTCTGCCATCGGCAATAGCAATGGAAAGGGCGAGGCGTGTTGCGGCTTTGCCGGCGCGATAATACGTAATGGAACAGCCGTGTACCTGCCGGCTTTGTTTCGCTCTCCCGAGAAGACTACCTGCCGACTCCGACCCAGAACGTCACTCTCCGGTTCGTGTCTCTCCGTCGCTGCCACTTCAGCGGACAGGTGAGGAAGGATTGCTCTTGTGTTCTAAGCATCTATCCAGGTGGAGACACACGCCTTCCTTTTGCTCCCGTGGTAATAATGCCACTAGTGATGGAGACCGCTATTTGTATTGACGCTGTGGCCATCAACTATGAAGATAATCCTTTCTATGTACGATAGTGAAAACAGCTTAGTTGTTATACCTGATACGCCGAAAAAAGAAACTCAGACCGCTGGCAGCACTGTCAACTGCAAACGGCTGCTGACGAAAACATCTGTCTATAGAATTGCGCCGATACTGAGGTGTTCCCTAAAGCCGTCCTAACACGATGCGAGGCAGTTTCGAACGGGAAATCCAAGCTTGTGAGAGGCAACGTCCTCATCACATGGGACGTCATTTACCTCTGTAGCGCTCTCTAGCGGCAGCTGTCGGCTAAGTCCTGCTCGTAAACCTCATAGTTTGTTTACTAAAATGGACACTTAAAATTCCTACGTTAACTCTATTAAAACGCAAATTTCCTCCTCTGTCCATATGCTAGTCATTTTTTTCTGTCTATAGTATATATAAATAAAAACTTCAATATTCGTGAACGTGTTGTAAGAAAAAAGGGTAAGTTTCGTGACCAGTCATTAAGGACAAGCTCAGTCTTGAGAGAGAGGGTTCTTATATTTACATAACATCGATTATCACAGAAAGTATTTTTATTCAAATGTTCAAATGTGAGTGAATTCCTGAGGGACAAAACTGCTGAGGTCATCGAAACTTCCTGGCAGATTAAAACTGTGTGCCACAGCGAGACTCGAAATCGGAATCTATGCCTTTGGCGAGAAATTGTTCTACCAACTGAGCTACCCAAGCACGACTCACGACCCGTCCTCACATTTGTACTTCCGCCAGTATCTCGTCTCCTGCCTTCCAAAATTCACAGAAGTTCTCCTGCGAAACATACAGAACTAGCACTACTGGAAGAAATGATATTGCGGAGATGTGACTTAGCCAGAGCCTGGGGAGTGTTTCCAGAATGAAAGTTTCACTCTGCAGCGGAGTGAGGATGGTTCGTGAGTCGTGCTTGGGTAGCTCAGTTGGTAGAGCACTTGCCCGTGAAAGGTAAAGGTTCCGAGTTCGAGTCTCGGTCCGGTACAGAGTTTTAATATGCCAGGAAGTTTCATATCAGCGCACACTCCGCTGCAGAGTGAAAATTTCATTCTGCTGAGGTCATTGGTCACTAGACTTACACACTACTTAAACTAACTTAAACTAACGTATGCCAAGAATAACACACACACACACATTCATGCCCGAGGGAGGACTCGATCCTCCGGCTGGAGGGGCCGCGCAACCCATAAGATGGCGCCTCAAACCGCGCGGTCACTCCGCGCGGCGTCTAGCGCTTCAAACCGCGCGGCCACTCCGCGTGGCGTATTTTTATTAATTTAATAAAAAAGCCTCCTTAGCCTTTTAGAAAACGCGAAAGTGAAAAAAGAAAAAATGGATACACCCAAGACGCGAACCTGCTACACATTATTTCGTAACTCGGGTCCTGTGCTAATTACGCTACGCTGAACTTCTACAATAAACGACCTTGTATTTTATGTTACCGTCTTCTGAAGCCTTTAATCACCGATATGATATCAACTGACATTTAATTATTAAAAAAATCTCCCAAGAACGACGCCTCTTTAATGACTCTTCGATGTACTATTGCCTTAAAACAGCTTAGTTTCATAACACGCGGACGATAACACGAAAATAACTAAATACGAAAATTCATTAACCACCAATATGACGTTTTCTGTCATTTTATTATAACAAATCGTACCCATAACTACTCGGTTTTTGAGAGGTCCTTATTGTGCTGGTGCTTAGCAACAGCAGTGAGATGTAAATTATAATAAAAAAAAACACGAAATGTGGGCTTCAGCTGAAAACGACGAATAAAACATGGCGTCTCGCAAGTTTTGTTTGTGACGTAGAAACGGTTCTTCCCTCTTATTGCTTCATTCGTTCGTAGCACATTTTCCAAGTATCACAGAACATATTTTGTGTTTCACGCAAGGCAATGTCTCCTAAACGTGAAATAACAGGAAGTGACATCACAGAACTCGTACAGATCCACGGCAATGTTGGCTAACTCGTTCCGCGTGAGGGACGGCTTTCGACACGTATCGGGGCGGGGGGCGTGGGGGGGGGGGGGGGGGGGAAGATGCGGTATGTGACTGGTTGCAGCAGACGCACGAAGCAGCCGCACCAAACCCACTTTAACTTTTTCAAGACTCTTCTTTCAACGTACAAACCAAGGGATTTGGAAAGAGTGGAAAAGATGATGGTCAAATTACACCCTAACGTCTTGGATTAAATACTAAACAACTCTGCAGCGTCTTAAGGCCTGTGTGACGGTCCGCCTATGTCCGCCGACCATACACATTTTTATTAAAAAAAATGGTTCAAATGTCTCTGAGAACTATTGGACTTGACATCTGAGGTCATCAGTCCCCCTAGAACTTAAGAACTACTTAAACCTAACTAACCGAAGGACATCACACATATCCGCTCCCGAGTGAGGATTCGAACCTGCGACCGTAGCAGCAGCGCGGTTCCAGATTGAAGTACCTAGAACCACTCGGCCACAGCGGCCGGCTTATTTTTATTCCCTCCTACTATGTAACAATGCTAGGGCGGTGTGAAAACGCAATTTGCTCAGCGATTAATCTACAAATGGCGGATAAACCTTGTATTAATATATTAGAAAATTGTTTTGGTAAAGTAACTCGCCGCCACGCAGTAATTCGATTCGCTGGGGAACGTGGTAGGCAAACCTGGCCGTAGCTATGTGCTCATTGATTGCAGCATGACAATGGGTCTGCGGACAAAGAGCGCCGGATGCCAGCATCATTTTATGGAGATTTTATTTAAATTGTGTATGAGCTAGTCATTGCATCGTATACATACCGGACTGATGTAACGGTACGTATTAATTGCGCCAAGGTAGTTTATTTTAGTGAAGTTGATGTTAATACTCACTGAAGTATTTAGAGTATAGCTAAGAATTACGAGGCGCAACACCTGTAACTGTTACTTACAGGATATCCGTTGAAGTTCTGTTATTTAAATAATTCTTTGTTTTTTCTTGGTACGTGTGGATTTCCAATGTGCTACGTGCAGTGCAATGGTTTTTATTAGCTTCAGCCATATTACGTGAACTGGGAGGAATTATTTACTCTGTGAAACCTATGTAGATGTTTCAACTGTAAACTTTTACATGGGGAAGCGCTTTATTTAATACGCAGTCAGGTGCTCATTTAGAGCCACAAATAAACAGACAGTTTAGTCAGTTGTCCATTGTGCATTTTCTGGGATTTTGTGCATTAGTTCCCGTGTTGACGGACGTTTCATCTGAGCCAGAACTGTATTATTAGCCAAGCGCTCAGGAATCGGAGGCGGAGACGGTCAGTAGTCAGGCAATGTTTCCAGCCACCTACCCATTCAAATACTAGAAACGCCACAGGTGAGGGCATAATATTTCTGTTGATGGTCTGGGAAAGTTACGGCGCTCTCATGGAAGAAGACAGTGTTACGAAACACCGTTCCTCACCCTTTCAACCCACACTGATTTACTACAACCGTACCACAATCATCCATACGCTGAAATAAAGACCTTTTTACATATCACAGTAACAGGTGAAAGAGTAACCAGATCTCGTAGCTCCGGGTCGTCCTGCTCGTAAAACTGACAAGTAAGGACGCGGACGCACATTAAACATACTTTAGATATCGGTGGAAAGCCGTTAAGTGTAAAGTAGTTCGTAATTCGCGCGTGGCCCATAATTCTCATCACTGGCCCAGTGGGAATGGGAAATTTCAATTTTCCGGTGGTAGAACAGGACAGTGGTTCGCAGCTTGGGTGAACTTACCACCATTTCTGCCAAATTCATTGTTCTGAGGGGTAAAAACTAAAAGGGTGTGTTTATGCAATAGTGATGTTTCAAAATTATGTAAGAGCTACATGTGTCATCGCTAGTTTTTTTTAGACTTTAATATCTGTTAGATACAGGTCGCACTCGCCAGCCATTTGCCACCGACTGCTAGATAAAGGTCTCTTCTAGATTATTCCATACATTATGGTCAGCAGCAGTATACTTGATTATTGCCCTTGCGTATTTTTCTTTTCCTTTATCCTATAATCTCAATCCTTTTGTGTCCCTTAGAATACGGCAAAGAACTTCCTCATCATCTTCACCTGGCTACATGTCCCGTACGCCTTCATTCCATTTTCGTTCCAGTCAAAGTCACGTCTCCCACTCCTGCTCAGTTTATTTGTTCTCCTCTCTCTCTCCTCCTCTCCCTCCCCCCTCCCTCCCTCTCCCCCTCTGCCTCCCCTAGTAATTCCTATAGCGCATCTCTCCACTGTTCTCTGCAAAGCAAAAGCTCCGCCGCGTCGACTACAGACGACGATCGACCGCCGTGTCACCCTAGCCAATGGCATCATTTGGATGCGTGGGCGTGGGCTCAGCTCGGCGCTCTCCCGGCCGTTGTCGGCTTCGCAGAGTCGCTGATTCTCATTCAAGTGGCTCCACAGTTGTCATCACGAGGCTGAGTGGACCCCAGTCCAGTCCTCCCACCAAGTAAAAGTCCCTGGAAGCCTTCAATTTCTGAATGGTTTCCACTCGTGAAGTCCTTGTCGTACTGCTATACACAAAACTTGCTATACACGCTAATTTTAAACCTTCAGTCTCAGACACATCGGAGGCTTTCCTATGAAAACTGTTATCAGTCATAAATTATATTACGTTAATTGATTCTTCTGTCGCTGCTTGGTCGAACAACTTCATAATTACAAATGTAAAGCACAAATCGTTAATGTTCAGCAGTATTAATTTATTTCGTCAACGCGTTATCCACTTCGTAAGACTTTTAATCAGTGTAACATTCACAATTTGATCTTTTTGTTTACAATTAATTTTATTCTCAGTTGTTTCCCTGATTTGGAAATTCGACGATTAAATTTCTGTGTTTCAAGACCATGTTCGTTGGACGGAGGAATATTTTCAAAGTAAAATGTGAGTCAAAGTACAATTACTTCGTCTCCATACTGGCTTGCAACATTTTGTGGCGTGACTTATGTAGAGATCACATTGTTGTTGTTGTTGTGGTCTTCAGTCCAGAAACTGGTTTGATGCAGCTCTCCATGCTTCTGTATCCTGTGCAAGCTTCTTCGTCTCCCAGTAGCTACTGCAACCTACACCCTTCTGAATCTGATTAGTGTATTCATCTCTTGATCTCCCTCTACGATTTTTACCCTCCACACTGCCCTCCAATACTAAATTGATGATACCTTGATGCCTCCGAACATGTTCTACTAACCGATCCCTTCTTCTAGTTAAGTTGTGCCACAAATTTCTCCCCAATTCTATTCAATACCTCCTCATTAGTTATGTGATCTGCCCGTTATCGTCGGTAAAAGCATTAAGAGTAGAAATCGTTTTCACCACAGATTGTAGGCCTGAAAGTAAACTACCAACAAAACAGCACTGAAAGCAAAAGGAAGGAGGAAAATGAACCTGCAGTATGACTTCAATGTGCATTTGCCGACAGCTAACCGAATATAAAAAATACCTTATCGCATTGCATGTGTTATTCTGAATGGCGATGCAAAGTTCCTTTGGACATGCATGAACATCCAAGGGAACTTTGCATCGCAATGCAGAATAACACATGCACGTAAATATCCTATTTATCCGCTGACACCGCGCAGGCGACTTTCAAGCAAAATGTCTCACCTTTACTGGAATATACATAATGGACGTACGAGTACAGGTTGTAGATGCACGGTTCACGACAAATGGAAGTTTGGCTCCGGCCGTGAGTCGTGCAGGGATAGTCAAATGATAAGGTGACCACTCGCGATAAGCGGGAAATCCGGGTCTGAGTTCCGGTCTGGGAGAAGTTTTCATTGTCGCCGTTCCATTCTGCAGCTGATGGTTGTCTATATTCGCAATTGTGAATACACTTAATGAAATAAAAAAGGTTGGTGGAAACAAGCTGCATCAAATGTATCACTGGTTCCAGTGCTCAGTCGTGTGACCTTTCGTGTCTTCTAGACGTTGCTAACCTTACTGAGCCCATTACTCCTAAACGAAACCACATTTCAGCCAATACGGAATAACTTAACTGAAGGGGAGAGGGAAATACTAAAAGTTTGGTACTTAAAAGTAACGAAACCTTTGTCCTTCGTTTGCAATCTCGTTATCACTTTTAAATTTATCACACATTTGGCAAGTGTATTTGTTTCAGAATAGGGAAAGAAGTTTAAAATATACATTAAAACAATATCTGTAGGCCCATTCCTTAATAGGTTACAGTTCGCTTTCCGAGCTAAAGCCCTACGCACAGATAACTCCGGAATGAAGCGATGTGCTGAAAGTACCCTCATATCCAGCAACTTGAAACTTGGAGAGTACAAATATGTAACGCATTGCTGCTTTTTTTACGTACTTCTGTCGTAGCCATAATTACTGTGAATGCCAATCTGCATATCACAGTGTCCCAGAGTCAACACTTCTTGGATATGCCCTTTTACATTGCTGAAAACTTGAGATCTCACTTCTTAGAGGTGTACAAATCTGTTTCCGGTTGTCAGGGAAATATACACTATGTGATCAAACGTGTCCGGACACTTGGCTGAAAATGACTTACAAGTTCGTGGCGCCCTCCATCGGTAATGCTGGAATCCAGTATGATGTTGTCCCTCTTCAACTGTCGACGGTCTCTATCAGTCAACAGACGAGGTCGACCTGTACGCTTTTGTGCTGTACGTGTCGCTTTACGTTTCCACTTCACTATCACATCGGAAACAGTGGACCTAGGGATGTTTAGGAGTGTGAAAATTTCGTGTACAGTCATATGACACAAGTAACAACAAATCACCTGACCACGTTCGAAGTCCGTGAGTTCCGCGAAGCGCCCCATTCTGCTCTCTCACGATGTCTAATGACTACTGAATTCGCTGATATGGAGTACGTGGCAGTAGGTGGGAGCACAGTGGACTTAATAAGAAAATTGTATGTTTTTTGGAGGTGTCCGGATACTTTTGATCACATAGTGTACATACCGGGACATGGTCTGTGTTTTCATTCACATTTCTCTGTCTCCGTTACAAGAGCCATTGCTTTGCTCAAAAATGGCAAGACGAACATGTTCCTCTTTCTTACTTAAGCGCCCATTTGTGAGTTGCGTCACTGTCTTCGTTGGATTATTGAATAAGGAACCATTTACTACTATGCTTATTTTTACACTACATTGCGATTATCATATACTTTTTTCATTCTCACATGATTTATTCAGGTCCAGGCAGCTAACATATCAGACAACGCATTCATTACCAGGGCAGCGACTGGCAGCGGTGCAGTAGATCAGTGCACGGTCAGTGTCACTTCTGACAGCCAATATCGTCATTGCTGATGTGCTGATTGCTATGGATAGCGCGCCGAGGTGGTATGCGGCTGACAGTAATTAATGCAAATTTCATGGAGGCGCTCGATGCTATTGCTACTGGCATCTCTCCCATGCGATTCCAATCGTTATAGCACGGCACCCGTCTTGCGTAACTATTTCCGTAATGCTCTTATTAGTATCCTAATTATTTTATGTTACGCCGTACGGACTACCATTCGTTAGGAACACTATGGTAATAATATATCACTGAAGCTTCGTAGTGCTGGTCCACAGCAAGATCCGATTCGTCTTACATACTGCCTGTTCTGTGAGAAGTGCTACATTTCGATAATTAGGAGCTATTATCTGTTGGAAATATTATATGCAGATCGGCTGTGAAAAGGTTTATATCGGACCGTCTAAAGATTGTATGCATCCCATGCTATTATCAACAAAAAACTTTCACGAAAATACATACTGTCCGTATAGCTTTGTGTTAATTCTCGACTGAGAGTTAGGACTATAATCCTTGAGAACAGTTTTTTAGGTGATTGAATGGATCACGATTCATGTGGATACAAGTTAGTTTGGGAGGCGTGTCTATTGTGCCGCTGTTCTTTAAGTAACTTTACTTTATTTGGCACCACAGTGCAATATTGTCTGAATAAGTTATGAACTTCGGGATTTCTTCCATTTACTGTAATTCATTTGCTCATGAAGGCGTTTAATTATCAGGTGATATCGTGGAACTAGATGCTAGATTGCTGTATAAATCGTTGAGTTTTGATTCTTTACAGCTTTGCCCATGGTATTACAAATTTTCAGAACTAATGAGTAGCGAATAATTCATTGGACATTACTATTCCATAGGAACTAATTTATTCGCGTTGGAGGTATTAGTGCAAACTTGGTCACTTTCGGTTAACTAGTTTTCAGCGATCAGAAAATACGTTTGAAATGAAGTGCACTCTGTTATTACATTCATACACCTATAAGGTAATTAGTCACATTGTATCACTGCGTATGGAAGAAACTAACAATCAAGCAGTGGCTGATTTTATTCTTGTTTGATAATATTAGGATTTGGTTACAGCTTTTAAACCTTTGGAGTGCTAGGACATACTTTTGTTCTTGGATCATGGACCATAAAAATATGTTCATATTTTTTGAAATCGTATTTGTTTCTTATTTAGCCACGCGTTTTAGTACCCTTGAGCTTATTCTGTAACTCGATCGAAAGGAGAGAAGAAAAGTGACATGTCTCCTCAGAGTCTTTCGAAACGTTCTTTGCCGGCCGGTGTGGCCGAGCGGTTCTAGGCGCTTCAGTCTGGAACCGCGCGACTGCTACAGTCGCAGGTTCGAATCCTGCCTCGGGCATGGATGTGTGTGATGTCCTTAGGTTAGCTAGGTTTAAGTAGTTCTAAGTTCTAGGGGACTGATGATCTGAGATGTTGAGTCCCATAGTGCTCAGAGCCATTTGAACCATTTTGAAGCGTTCTTTAGTTTGAAGCTGCATCAATCTAATACTAGAGTTTCAAAAAGCTGAACACTCATTGTCATGAGGAGTAAAACTAGGGGCTGGTTGGACTGGCACAATGTCGTCCTTTTGTGGCAGCGGTAGATATCTTGCCGCCTATACGCAATTTCGAACAACTTCGGGAAAATTATTGACTGTGTTGCTTAGTCATTGAGGGTCACTGTGTCAGTCCTAGCATGTTCTAAATCACTCCTCATTATTGTGGTAGTCACAGCTTCTCAAAGCTCGCGAAGACATTTTTTCTTTACCGTTACTCAAAAACTGAGAGAATGTTGTTCAAAGTATTACATGATATTTTAAAATTATTTTTCATATAATATTAGCTTGATTTAATTACGTGACTTAACTTCATTGCAAAGCCTACAAGTTACTCAAATTTATGGACTTTGCACAGTTTGAAAGTTACCCACTGTTTTCCATATAGAACAATAAATGGGCCAAATACTACAGTTTATAAAAAAAAATGTGTAGATGTCTCGTTCTTACGTTCTACATCTACATTTATACTCCGAAAGCCACCCAACGGTGTGTGGCGGAGGGCACTTTACGTGCCTCTGTCAATACCTCCCTTTCCTGTTCCAGTCGCGTATGGTTCGTGGGAAGAACGACTGCCGCAAAGTCTCCGTGCGCGCTCCAATCTCTCTAATTTTACATTCGTGATCTCCTCGGGAGGTATAAGTAGGGGGAAGCAATATATTCGATACCTCATCCAGAAACGCACCCTCTCGAAACCTGAATAGCAAGCTACACCGCGATGCAGAGCGCCTCTCTTGCAGTCTGCCACTTGAGTTTGCTAAACATCTCTGTAACGCTATCACGCTTACCAAATAACCCTGTGACGAAACGCGCCGCTCTTCTTTGAATCTTCTATATCTCCTCTGTCAACCTGACCTGGCACGGATCCCACACTGATGAGAAATACTCAAGTATAGGTCAAACGAGTGTTTTGTAAGCCACCCCCTTGTTGACGGACTACATTTTCTAAGGACTCTCCCAATTAATCTCAACCTGGCACTCGCCTTACCAACAATTAATTTTATCTGATCATTCCACTTCAAATCGTCCCGTACGCATACTCCCAGATACTTTACAGAAGTAACTGCTACCAGTGTTTGTTCCGCTATCATATAATCATACAGTAAAGGATCCTTCTTTCTATGTATTCGCAATACATTACATTTGTCTATGTGAAGGGTCAGTTGCCACTCCCTGCACCAAGTGCCTATCCGCTGCAGACCTTCCTGCATTTCGCTGCAATTTTCTAATGCTGCAACTTTTCTGTATATTACAGTATCATCCGCGAAAAGTCGCATGGAACTTCCGTTCTTCATAACTGCAGGGTGTTTGTCGTCTCGATCTAGTTTGTATCTAGAATCGACATCGCTGTTGCCTCCCTGCCTCATCCCCACCTCCCACTTGCTATAAACATCGCGGCAACCGGGCACAGATACTGCAAAGATACTTCATTTTTGCAAATCTCACGTATTCTTCTTCTGTTCGACGGCTCAATCCAATTACGTCAACAGAAGAGTTGCTTACGTGACAAACAGGTAAAGCGAAAAGCACCGCGCCAAAACGCGATATATGTATAGTTGCCTCGTATAATTTAATTAGTATCCCACAGATTGTCACCAAGATATTATCTTAGCTCGTTTTCAGTCGTAACGCCGAAGACGGCCATGTGTAAAATGTGCTTGAAGTGCAGCGGACGACTCTAAGAACACGTAGCAATCTTTTTAGAAGGTTTAAAAATGCATCCTGATTACTACTGAACGTCTATAGGAAGCAGAGCATTTCGCCTGAGGCAGGGGTACTCACTCCGCGGTTTACGCGGCGAATTCTGCCTTTGCATTTGGAATAAAAGTTCTGACCAATTAAGCTAATGCACATGGAGGAGCTCTCAAAGCGGAAGCGGTCGTAAACGATAAGCTGGTTTGCAGGCTGAGGTTCAGAAGGGACGGCAGATCCGTGGTCACGGAGCGCCATCGGCGCCGGTTTACGATAGTCTGGCCGCATGAATTCTGCAGCTGCGTGTCTGCTAATGGCCGGACCACACTGCTTCACAGGGCACAAACCCGCAGGTTTCATACACATTACTGCGATATTACCTTGTCGTGTGGTAAATGGTGTTGCACATGAAGCAACACAGAAGGGGTCTTCATCGGAAACTTTGGGCTAAGGTCTTCTTTCTTGTAGCGTTGTAAGCATATCACAGCGAGCAGAGCGAAATATCGTAGTTCCATGACAGAGAAAGAGATGAGATACCACCGGTGCTTTTTTAACATGCCTCTGAGCACAGTGGTTGTATGATAAACATAGTTTAAAGCCATGAGGATTAAAGATGTATCCAGAGTAAGAAATACGGCGTTACGGTAGCTTGACCACACCACCTGTATAACATAGCCCGCTCTGTCTGTGAACATCTCACTGTAGTGAAGAACGGAGGTATACTGGTACGCCAGACCACTACCGACGTCATTATAGATGGAGCTCAAACTCGGACGACAATCACACCAAAATGATTTAGAGAAACCGCTGTGAACACAAACCTGGATTGTCGAGCGGAGAGTCGAACTTTTCTTTCACTAGTGCAATTTCATGTCTTAACTATACATACATATACCGTAATCCAACGTTTAGTCCATGACAGAGGGTTCCTTTTACCTCCTGCTGTTCTATTAGCAAATATAGCTAGGGTAAAATGATTGCCTTTGTGCTAGACGTAATATCTCTTGATAACAAGAGGCCGTGCGGGCCTTACATGAGATGAACGTTGCAGGCAGTTGAAATTATCGTTGGTCTGTAGCAAATGCTGGCATTGTAAACTTTGTACAGAGCGTTTCTCGAAAAGGTTCTCGTTTTGCCCCCGAGGAAGCTCCTATATAAAATCGCTGAACAGGTCGAAGGCTTCTGTTGTGTTACTTGCGTGGGAGTAGAAAATATCAAAAGCAAAGCTGAAGTTTTAAATTTGCCACTTAAAAAAAGCATTCACACAGGAGGAGCGTACAGACTCCTGTAGAGATCACGTACAAAAGCGGGCTGGTGTGGCCGAGCGGTTCTAGGCGCTTCAGTCTGGAACTGCGCGACCGCTACGGTCGCAGGTTCGAATCCTGCCTCGGGCATGGATGTGTGTGTGATGTTCTTAAGTTAGTTAGGTTTAAGTAGTTCTAAGTCCTAGGGGACTGATGACCTCAGATGTTAAGTCCCATAGTGCTCAGAAACATTTGAACCATTTTTGAACATACAAAAATACGCGTCCCTGGCGTTGAGAAAATAAGTCACCACGTCGGACGGAACTTCAGTTCGGTTTTACGATGTGTGCTATTCGCCGTTGGCCCCTTACTTGCCTGCGTCTATCGCGAATCTCTCAGCTAGTGCAAAGTCCCAAATGATTGGAAAAAAACACAGGTGACTCCTGTGTATAAGAAGGATAAAAGAACGGATGTCCCCCCAACTATGGATCAATATGCTTGACAACGGTTTGCCTCAAAATTCTTGAACACATTCTGAGTTCGATTATGATAAATTTCCTTGAGTCGGAAAAGTTTGTGTCCACAGTCAACACGGATTAGAAACAATCGCTTGTGCGAAATTCAGCTTGCCCTTTGCTCGCGTGGTATCCGGCGAACCATGGGTGAAGGGCACCAGGCAGATTCAGTGTTGCTAGATTTCCGGAAAGCGTTTTTCACAATGCCCCACTGCAGACTGTTAATGAAGCTTACTGAATAGGTTCCTAGATATATGCATGGATCGAAGTCTTGTTATGTAACAGAGCCCAGTACGTCGTCCTCGACCGCGTGTGTTCATCAGACGCAAGGGTATCCTCATAAATGCTCCAGGGAAATGTTTTAGGTGCGCTTTTCTCTATACATATAAAAGATCTGACGGATAGGGTTTCTGATGACGCTATGGTGTATGGCAAAGTGTTGTCGTTGAGTGACTGTAGGAAGATACCAAAAGAGTTGGACAAAATTTCTCTTTGGTGTTAATGAATTGCAGCATGCTGTAAATTTAGAAAAATGAAAATTAATGCAGATGAACAGAAAAAACAATTCTGCAGTGAACGAATACAATATTATTGGTGTGTTGCTCGACACAGTCAGGTCGGTTAAATATCCAGGCGTAACGTTGCGAAGTGACGTGAACTGGAACCGGCGCGTAAGGTTGGTAGTAGGGAAAGCGAATGGTTGACTTCTGTTTGTTGGGAGAATTCTGTTGAAGTGTACTTCTTGTGTAAAGGAGACCACATATAGGACACTTGTGCGACCGATGCTTGAGTACTGCTCTAGTGTTTGGGAATCTTCACCAGGTCAGATTAAAGGAAGATATCAAAGCAATTAACAGACGTGCTGCTAGGTTTGTTACCGGTATGTTCCATAAATACGTATTCCGAAAATGCATCATGACTTCAAATGGGGATCCTTTGATGGAAGACAACGTTCTTTTCGCGAAACGTTGTTGAGAAAATTTAGAGAACCGGCATTTAAGGCTGACTACAGATCGATTCTACTGTCACCAACGCACATCTCACGTAAGATCCGCGTACGGAGGCATGTAGATAGTCATTTTTTCCCATCGCTCCACATGCGAGTGGAATAGGAAAGGGAATGACTGGCGGTCATACAAGGTACCCTCTGCCATGCACTTACAATGGCTTGCGGAGTAGGTGTATTGATATAAGACGAAGAATTTCCAGTCTAGTCCACGGACTGTTTCCGTAATCGTTTCGTACTGTTCTATTTGACCGGTGACAGGTCTAGCTCCAAATTTCTGAATTACTTCAATGGCGTTTCTGTTATGTGACCTACCACTGACAATCAAGGGCCGGAAAAAAAATCGGCTGGGACGTTAAACGAAAACAAGATCGCCCGATAAAATATGCATTAGAAGGACCTATGAAGATACGGAAGGGGAAACGACGAAGAATACACCAACAAATAATTGATGTCAAGGTAGATTCGTCATACTGCAAAACGAAAAGAAAGATAAAAGAGCAGACGTTGAACTTGAAGTGAAAGACTTGTTTTCATAGGTCGCTGTAGGTGTTATTGAGATGTATTTTTTTTTAACAAGGCGTAAGTGTGATATGATAGACATAAGCCGATGGGAACTTCTACCTTGATACGATACGTTTCATACAGAGCTGCGTAATTTCAAATTGGTACTCAATGGGTAATTACCAAACCACAGATCGAAAACGCCAAGGTTCGATACAGTATCGGTCGTAGAATTTTTTTCCCGTCATATATTACCTTTTTCACATCTGATAATGGTTTGGTAGCATGAAAAATGCCATCTTGCATCGGAGGCCACGTTAAACATACGTCCTCTTACTGCGGACTGGGTAGATCAGTTCAGAGGCCGGAGCATTATTTGAAGAAATACAGCAACGAATCTTTTTTTACATAACTTTATTTATGCCAGGATGGGTTTCGGGTTTTGATCTATATAATACATTTGAGAAAATACACTTATTTCTTCATCAATGCTCCCTTTCTTTCGACTGCATTTTGAACAAAACAGCTAACTTTTATTTATTAACTTGTGCATCTCCCTATTTTCACATTTATGTGAATAGCTCACACACTTCAAGCTTCGATGATGCGCTGATGCATGGGAGCATTCGTCATGTGTCCGACTTAGTACTGATGAAGATAGAAATGTATTATGCCAATTGAAGATGAGTGAAAATTCGGAACACTTTCTCATAAATAAAGTTATATTCGAGGATAATCACCAAATTTAATTATCACTTCGAAAAAATATTATTACTTGATTAATTTTTTGTCTGTTTGCAGTTACAGGTCTTGCCTCGTGCTGTAGATTGAAACATCCGCACCATAGTACAGTAGCATCCCGCCTGAGAAGCCAGAACAAAGTGATTGACTTCCTTAACTGTCTATATTGGTCTAATTTTTTCGCTGCTACGTGATACTGCACTTCATCAATGGTTTATCCCAATTTGTTTTGGCTCTGCTAACGGCATGCTGTCGTACTGTAACGCAGGGATTTTAGTGTGTACCAGGACTGCAGACATGTACCTGAAATCAAACAAAAATTAATTACAAGACTATTTTTTCGAGTTTATATTTAAAAGTTTATGACAACTCCAGGTAGAAAGTGTCCGCTGTATTTATTTAAAAAAATATTCAAATGTTTGTGCATTTCTAAGGGACCAAACTACTTAGGTCAACTGTCCCTAGACTATACACTACTTAAACTAACTTATGCTAAGAACAACACACACACACACACACACACACACACACACACACACACACACACACACACACACACATGCCCGAGGGAGGACTCGAATCTCCGGCGGGAGGGGCCGTGTAATTGTTCAGTTTAATACACAACCACGGAACTCAACCATCATAAACTACTTTGAAGGCCATACCACATCCTTGTGATAGTAACGATAGGCCGTTAGAACACCGGGGTGCATTAGGATGCGATGAAAGCGTGCACCGGAGCTGTGTAAACTCGTGTGCGGCCAGCACTTGCAGCCAAGGGTGTGTTTAAACTGCTGCAGCTCTCGGGTGACGTCGCACTCGAGGCAACAGTTTACACAGCTGCCGGCGGCAAACTGTAAACGCAGCCTCTCTGCACCAGCGAATGGGCGTCTCGACTTGCCTTTCCTCTGCCCAGAGCATAGCTTGCCGTGATATATGGGTACTTTCTCTTGGTAGCCTCGCCTTCTCAGAAATACACTCCGTGCGTGGTTTCTGTTGCGGTGACACGACCTAGCTTCACCGCCGCCCGTGTTCTCCCGTTCGTATGTGTGAAACACTGCTTGTCCCGTTCCTGCACGGTATTTTTCAAAAAGTGTTGATGAACCGGTTGATTTCCGTCTTCCTAGATTACCGAATGGCGCACCACACGGTACCACTCGCAAACTAGTATCCAAGATAATAATATGTGATAGTGTCAGTGAATATTTAACAAAAATTCCCAGAAAGTTATACTTGACGACGAATGTTCAACAGAGACGAAGATAACGCCAAGTGTACCACAAGGAGACGTAGTAGGGCCTATAATGTCATCAAAATTCATGGACGATATGGCAGATAAGGTCAGCAGCACTGTAAGATTGTTAGCTGACGATGCCGTTGTCTTCAAGGGACATATCTTCGTTGGAGAAGTGCAGAAAATTGTGGACAAGATTTCCACATGATCTAATGAATGGCAACGCTCTTTAAATGTGGGTAAATTAAGACAATGCTGTAACAGATGGCAAAAACCTGATAGTGTCTGATTGCAAGATCAGCGGTGAACTTCATGAGCACGTCACAAGCGTGCAATGCATTTTTAAAGGAAATCGCATACAAGACGCTAGTACGACCGATTCTAGGGTCCTGTTCCAGCGTTTGGAGCTTTTGTGAACTAAACGTGCAACAGACATTGAAAGAATTCTGAGAAACGCGGCTAGGATATTTAACAGGGCGGTATAGTTCGTATCGAAGTGTAACTGATGTGCTCGGGGAAATTAAATGTGATGCGGGCGAAATTATTCTCTCGAAACCTTATTGAATAAATGTAGAGAACCTGTATTCGAGGACGACTGCCCGACCATTCTGCAAATGCTATCGTACATCTCGCCTAGGAATAAGGTAAGGCCGGCCAGAGTGGCCGTGCGGTTCTAGGCGCTACACTCTGGAACCGAGCGACCGCTACAGTCTCAGGTTCGAATCCTGCCTCGGGCATGGATGTGTGTGATGTCCTTAGGTTAAATAGGTTTAAGTAGTTCCAAGTTCTAGAGGGCTGATGACCTCAGATGTTAAGCCTCATAGTGCTCAGAGCCATTTGAACCATAAAGACTATCATTTTTCTCCCGCTCAACACGCGAATGGGATAGGATAGGAAATCGCTTACATTGGTTGGAGGCACCCTTTCGGATTATACATGCAGGTGTTGATGCGTGCGGCTGTTCGTTATTATGTTGCCATTCCGTTGCCAGTACCTGCATAAGATGTCGGACTGTGCCACAGTGATATAAACTATCAAGAAAGCTAAGTAGTATGTCCTTCACAAAACATGTAAATCATAAAAACCAATAAACTCGTACGTGTAATGGATCGTTTTGCTAATAAACTCGTTCCAAAAACGAAAATGTCTTAACTAGTGTACGCACCATTGCAAGAAAAAGTATTACTTAGACTGCGAAAAAGAGATAGGTTAGTGTCCGAAACAGAAACTCGAATTACGGGTTTTTGGAACACCGATTAAAATACTGAGAAAGAAAAAGAAAGGCTAAATTCTGTGACAGCGACAGTTTTCCTGTAGCATGTCGAATAGGTACGTGTTCTTACGTACCTAGTTTTTTTTCTGAAGAGTTGACGTTCTGCTTGCATTTTGCGTACGTATTGCGTAGATTTAAATTTTAATACCAGGGAAGTGTTTACCAACAAAGTCTCGTCAGTGGAAATACAAATAATCATACAGCCTCACAATGCGGGCGATTAAAATAGATGAGAATTAAGTTTCACCCATTTCTCTTTACGGGCGGTTAACAGGCCTGTTTTTACATCACATTACAGGTATGCTTTTAGTGTCATAAGACTTATCCTTTCATTCACTGTCCACACTTGAATCTCAGCCGATCGCAGAAATGCTTGTCGCGTAAAACTTTTGTAACATTTTATTAAGCTGTTAGTGAGAGATGAACAGCAGTTATTTAGTATGACCGAGAAAGCTATTTTCTTTCATTATTTTCAAATAGGATATAATATGCAGACCGGCAACATCAAAGAAATCTTTTCTGAAAAAGAGAAAAATATAAGTTTTAGGAAGTCTTTTCTGGAAGTATTTATCTGGAGTGTAATGTTATATCAAAATGAAACGTTGACAATAAGCATTCTATATGGGAAGAGAGCATATGATTATGGAATGTGATGTTACAAAAGAACGCTAAAGATAAAATGGGTGGATAAGATAACGAATGAAGAGGTACATCCGCTAACTAATGAATCTAGTCGCAGAGAAAAGGTACACTCCTGGAAATTGAAATAAGAACACCTTGAATTCATTGTCCCAGGAAGGGGAAACTTTATTGACACATTCCTGGGGTCAGATACATCACATGATCACACTGACAGAACCACATGCACATAGACACAGGCAACAGAGCATGCACAATGTCCGCACTAGTACAGTGTATATCCACCTTTCGCAGCAATGCAGGCTGCTATTCTCCCATGGAGACGATCGTAGAGATGCTGGATGTAGTCCTGTGGAACGGCTTGCCATGCCATTTCCACCTGGCGCCTCAGTTGGACCAGCGTTCGAACTGGACGTGCAGACCGCGTGAGACGACGCTTCATCCAGTCCCAAACATGCTCAATGGGGGACAGATCCGGAGATCTTGCTGGCCAGGGTAGTTGACTTACACCTTCTAGAGCACGTTGGGTGGCACGGGATACATGCGGACGTGCATTGTCCTGTTGGAACAGCAAGTTCCCTTGCCGGTCTAGGAATGGTAGAACGATGGGTTCGATGACGGTTTGGATGTACCGTGCACTATTCAGTGTCCCCTCGACGATCACCAGTGGTGTACGGCCAGTGTAGGAGATCGCTCCCCACACCATGATGCCGGGTGTTGGCCCTGTGTGCCTCGGTCGTATGCAGTCCTGATTGTGGCGCTCACCTGCACGGCGCCAAACACGCATACGACCATCATTGGCACCAAGGCAGAAGCGACTCTCATCGCTGAAGACGACACGTCTCCATTCGTCCCTCCATTCACGCCTGTCGCGACACCACTGGAGGCGGGCTGCACGATGTTGGGGCGTGAGCGGAAGACGGCCTAACGGTGTGCGGGACCGTAGCCCAGCTTCATGGAGACGGTTGCGAATGGTCCTCGCCGATACCCCAGGAGCAACAGTGTCCCTAATTTGCTGGGAAGTGGCGGTGCGGTCCCCTACGGCACTGCGTAGGATCCTACGGTCTTGGCGTGCATCCGTGCGTCGCTGCGGTCCGGTCCCAGGTCGACGGGCACGTGCACCTTCCGCCGACCACTGGCGACAACATCGATGTACTGTGGAGACCTCACGCCCCACGTGTTGAGCAATTCGGCGGTACGTCCACCCGGCCTCCCGCATGCCCACTATACGCCCTCGCTCAAAGTCCGTCAACTGCACATACGGTTCACGTCCACGCTGTCGCGGCATGCTACCAGTGTTAAAGACTGCGATGGAGCTCCGTATGCCACGGCAAACTGGCTGACACTGAAGGCGGCGGTGCACAAATGCTGCGCAGCTAGCGCCATTCGACGGCCAACACCGCGGTTCCTGGTGTGTCCGCTGTGCCGTGCGTGTGATCATTGCTTGTACAGCCCTCTCGCAGTGTCCGGAGCAAGTATGGTGGGTCTGACACACCGGTGTCAATGTGTTCTTTTTTCCATTTCCAGGAGTGTATTTATAGCACAATTTTACTAACAGAAGCAGTATGTTCATAAGACACGTCTTGAGCCATCAAGGAATAATTAATTTGGTAATGGGAGGAAATATGGGATGTAAAAACTGTAGAGTACCCCAAAGCTCGACTACAGTAAGCAGTTTTAAATTGATGTAGATTTCATTAGCTGTATAGATATAACAAGACTTGCGCAGGAAAGACTAGCTGCTCAAACTTGTCTTCGGACTGAGAACCATAACAGCTTCAGTTTTCATAGTAGTTTGCTAGTTTACACTAACTGGCGTAAGCACAAATACTAGTAAATAGTGTGGTGACAGCAGAGGAGAGATGTGTCTGGAAAACCTGTAAAGTCGAGAATTCTCAGGTAAATTGAATTTACTGTAACTATCAGGAAAATCTCAGGGAATTTGGAAAGACTCCGGGTATTCTGAAAGAATCGAGTGGGGGTTAAATATTTTGATGGCGGAAAGAAAAGTAAATAATCATTTTGTTAGAAATGACTTTGATATTCTGCTTCGGAAAAAAATCGTTTGTTGGGTCTCTTGAGGAAAGGTGAAGAAAGGTATCGAACTGCTTTAACGTTTTTATCTCAATGACGGCTACCTCCGGCGCTGTGGGTGACATGGGTATCTTCGTTATTGCGCCACGATTCTCTAGGTCTGTTTCCCAGTGCATGGTTGCGACTGCGATTGAGACGATCGGGCGCGTGAGTATTTGTCTGTTATCTGTGTATTCGTCACTCGTACAAAACTAAAAATGATTTTTTTTAAATTTTATAAAAAATACAACGGACGTTCAACAAGTAATGCAACACGTTTTTTTCTGAAAGCAGGTTGGTATTATTCAGGAGTACAATACACTGTAGTATTCTGTTTTGTCTACAATATCCTGTTTTTCAACATCGTTCAATGTGACGGCCTTACACCGTCTTAGTGGGGGTGCGCATATACCCACATGGTACCACTCTACTGGCCAACGTCGAAGTCAACGTCTTGCTGCATCATCCACATACTGCTTCCCGCGGAGTTATCCTTCATTGGGCCAAACAGTTGGAATTCGTAATGTGCGAGATCCGCTCTTTAGGGTGGCTGAGGAAAAACAAGTCAAAGAAGTTTTGTGAGCATATCTCGGGTGCGCAGCATTGTGTGAGGTTTTCCATTGTCATTAGTGGAGGAGAAATTCGTTTGCATTTTTATGGCGACGAACACGCTGAAGTCCTTTCTTCAATTTCCTGAGGATAGCACAATACGCTTCAGAGCTGAGCGTTGCACCATTAGGGAGGACATCGAACGGAATAACTCCTTCAGAGTCCCAGAAGACCATAACCATTACTTTGCCGGCTGAGGGTACGGCTTCGAATTTTCCCTTCGCAGGAGAGTTGGTGTGGCGCCACTCCACTGATTGCCGTTTTGCCTCCGGTTCGAAACGAGGAACCCATGTTTCATCGCCTGTGACGATGTTCGACAAGAGATTCTCATGATCTGCCTCGTAACGCGTAAGCAATTCTGCACAGATGGTCCTTCTTTGCTCTTTATGGTTTTCTGTAAGCACTAACAACAGGGACGTCTAGTTGAGCAGCGAGGTATTCGATTGTGATCCGTCGATCACCTCAAGTTACAGTGTGTGTACATTCCAGCAGTGCAGGAATCACAACTGTGTGCGGCCGGCCGGCACGCTGCAGATCGGACACATTCGCGCGACGTTGTTGCGATGATGACAGACGCTTTGCCCAACGATTCACTGTGCTTTTGTTCACTCCCATGTCTCCTTAGACATTATGCAACCGCCGATGAACATCTGTGATGCTCTGGTTGTCCGCCAAACGAAACTCAATGACAGCTCTCTGCTTGGAACGCGCATGCGTTACAGACGTCATTTTGAAGGCTACGTATTGTAGCGCCGCCACCGATCAGAACTTCATGAAACTACAGGGGATGAAGCGGGAATATATCACGATGTCTCACAGCAAATTCCGCATTTTTAAACCGAAATTGGCCGAGAAAAAAATGTTCTGCATTACCTATTGAACTCCCCTCGTCTTAATATGGATCCGCAACGGAACATGCATGGTTTGTAGATCAGCACTGAATGCCTAGACATCGATTCCTTTAAATAAAAAAAAATTAATGCAAAGCAATACTTAGCACTTTCTGGTAGCATCAAACCTCAAGTGACCAATGACTATATTGTGAAGAGCGTCCTGTTTGAAACGTGAAGCGCCTTTGCTATGAAAGTATATTAATGTTACAGTAAAGGGACAAGAATCCGAAGAGTGTTCCTCCGAGCATTTCTCGTTTATCTGAAGTTATTGCACGTGTTTTATGGCACAGAATGGTGCCGGACGACAGTAATTAAGGAATTTCCAGGGACTGCAAGAGCCTATGACTTACAGGACAGATAATGAATCTAGCTGCACTTGGAACCTGTGTTACTACACAGCTGAAATGGTCACCCTGCACCAGATGAGCTTCCCTGTTTAACGGCTTCCAGGACTTTCAATGTTCATTATGGTTATTTGACTTGGCTCATTACCTGGTACAATCTTACGAGAAACGCTTAACACAACAAAGCAAATATTAAAGTTAGAAACTGACTATGTCCTGAAGCAATGTAACTCTCGGCGTGCAAATTACTCAGATTATATTGATCCAGTACCTGAGGATGTGTACACACAGCTACTTCCAACAAAATTTACACACAATTTCAAGTCTTTTCGAAACTTCTTATCGCTGAGACTTTCCACAAAATAATAAAAAAAAAGTTACTCGCTTACTGTACTTTCGTTTTTCTTGCAGTAAAACTTCAGAATCAGGGACGACGTTTTAAACTACTGCTTATTTACTACTTACTCTAAACACAACAAATTTTGCAGGCAGTATTCGCATACACTAAAGACTGCTTTGTGTCTAAAACCATAAAGGTTTTTCATGCTTAACCTCAAGTGTTAAACACATTAGCTCATTTATAAAGTAATCAAACGTTGGATGTTTTGTGTTTGGGAGCTGATGGGCATGGGGAAGGATAACTGGGAATAGCTACTACCTGACGTAACTACTCAAAAAAATTCGTTTACGACGTTGGAGACCAATACAGCACATCTTGCTCTTACATGTTATAAGAGTGACTATGTCAGGGAAATTAGAATTTGGAGTTGAAAAAAACCTGGAAAGTGTAAGGGAAATACACTGACGGAAAAAAACGCAACACCAAAAAATAATTAATGTAGAGTAATGAAAGGTCGGCCATATATTTGTCTAGGTGACATGTTTAACTCATTGACGTCGCAAGATCACAGGTTACTGTAAGCGCGAAATAAACCATTGGAATTGTGAAATGCTGGTACATTAATAACCGGTGTAGCTGCCAGAATTGTGAATGGGAAACTCGCAAACATGCATACATTGTGTTTTACTGGCGCCAGATGTCAGTTTGTGGAATGGAGTTCCATGGCTGTTGAATTTCGTCAGTTAATACAAGGACGGTCAATGTTGGCTGTGAATGACGCTGGAGTTGTCCAATGATATCCCATATGTGCTTGGTTGGAGGCGGATCTAATGATCGAGCAGGCCAGGGCAACATGTCGACACTCTGTAGAGCGTGTTAGGTTACCACAGCGGAATGTGGGAGGGCGTTATCCTGTTGGAAAACAGCCCCTGGAATGCTGCTGATGAATGGCAGCACAACATGTCGAATCACCAGACTGACGTACAAAATTGCAGTCAGGGTGCGCCGGATAACCACGAGTGTGCTCCTGCTGTCGTACAAAATCGCACCCTAACTCCAGGTGTAGCTCCAGTATGCCGAGCACACTGACAGGTTGGTTGCTGGCTCACAGCTGGCCTCCTCCTAACCAACGCACGGCCATCACTGGCACCGAGGCAGAACCAGCTTTCATCAGAGAACACAACAGATGTTCAGCCTACCCTCCGGTGCCCTCTCGCATGACACCAGTGAAATCTCAGATAGCGGTGGTTTGGGGTCAGTGGCTACAGGGCGTCTGGCTAGGAACTGTCCTTGAAGTAATCGATTTGCAACAGTTCGTTGTGTCACTGTGGTGCCAACTGCTGCACAGATTGCTGCTGCAGATGCATTACGATGAGCCATATCCATGCGCCGAGCTCGATGGCCTTCCCTCTCGTTAGTGCCACGTGGCCGGCGAGAGCCCTGTCTTCTTGCGACCGTACATTCTCGCAACCACCGCTGGTAGCAATCACGCATAGTAGCTACATTCCTGCCAAGTATTTCTACAATATCACTGAAGGAACATCCAACTTCTCGTAGCCGTATTACGCGACCTAGTTCAAACTCAGTGAGGTGTTGATAATGGCGCCTTTGCCACCTTAAAGGCATTCTTGAATAACATCAGCTCACCACGTCCAGTCTCTGAGCTAAGTAACGGTGTTACCGTTACAGCATGTATTTAAAGCGAATATGGTTTGCATCCTCATAGTGACGCTACTGTTGCCACTCTTACGCGTATGGTTCGATATTGGCATACACATAATCTTTCAGATGTAAAAACACGCGAACCAGTTTCCGTTCATACCGCACAGCTTCTTCTTGGTGTTGCGAGTTTTCCCCCGTTATTGTATTTTGCGGTAACAGTCGCCATCGCGGTTAATAGAGCGTACAGATAAATGTTCTAGAACTTGTTTATTTATTGTTAATGTATACATCGACTCGTCCCACATTCCTGAAGGTTCTCCTTCCTGATGGTGTCCACGCATAGCGGAGAATAAACGTATGGGGGAAGGAAGACAAGTGGTACTGTAATGATCAGGTATAATTTAGCCAGACACCTGTTGATCAGATAGTTGTTGAGAGAGTTCCACGACGGATATTGCCCGACAAATTACGACCGAGTGATGGGAACGATGACGAGGAGGAGAATATTTACTGCTGAGAATTCAAAGCAACCGGCGTGGAGGTCGAAGGCTTGGAGACACGGGGCAGCGAGATTGCGGCGGTCGCGTGCAGCGGGTCTCTAGCTGCTGCGGGAAGGAGGCTAAACAAGGGTCGCGTGCACCGGGCAGCACGTGCGCGCCGCCCACGCTAAAGCCCCCGCCGCCCACAGCCACCCTCCTCGCCTTTCCCTCAGCTCGCGCCGCCCATTACGTCGCCCTTGTCCCGGCTACTTGTGGCCCTTCCCCGAGGCCACGTCACTCTGTGCCAAGCGTTCCATTACACTCGAGATTGTGGCCCATATTAATGTCTAGCACCACCTTCTTCGGCGGTCCCGATTTTTTTGGTAGATGTTTTATAAAAAAGGTGGATTGTGTAAGAATATCCTGCTTTCTCAATACATCTGATCACTGTCTAGGTTGGCCTCTGTATGGTAAGGTCGCGACGCAACGAGAGGGATTTGCCCGAAAATATGACGATAACGGTAAAATTCGAATTATGAATGGATCGTCAGGAGTGTGAACACTGCAAGAAAACTACAACTGACATAATCGTCTTGATAGACTCAGCAACTGTATTGATATTTAAGGTAATTTTAATTTTTTGTTCCGTCTCAGTTGCAAATTTTTAATGAGATTACCTGTTTCGGTCACTCTGGATCAGCTTCAGATCCAAAACAAAGTAAAACTGTATATGTACGTACTATCTAATATTTTACAGTAAGTAGAAAACTACGTTCGAAGAGGCCTCGAAAGGCCCAACAGTACTGAACGACCGCGTGTCATCCTCACTGGATGGAGATATGGAGGCGCATGCGGTCGGCACACTCGGCTATTGTCAATTTTCGTGACCATAAGTGCTACTTCTCAGTCAAATAACTCCTCGATTGACCTTACAAGGGCGAGTGCACCCCGCTTGCCAACATGGCTCGGCAGACCCGGACAGCCGCGCGGGATAGCCGCGCGGTCTATGGCGCCTTACCACAGTTCGCGCGGTCCGGGGCGCCTTGCCACAGTTTGCGCGGCTCCTCCTGTCGGAGGTTCGAGTCCTCCCTCGGGCATGGGTGTGTGCGTTGGCCTTCACATAAGTTAAGGTAGATCAAGTTGCGCCGGCCGCGGTGGTCTAGCGGTTCTAGGCGCTCTGTCCGGAACCGCGCGACTGCTACGGTCGCAGGTTCGAATCCTGCCTCGGGCATGGATGTGTGTGATGTCCTTAGGTTAGTTAGGTTTAAGTAGTTCTAAGTTCTAGGGGACTGATGACCACAGATGTTAAGTCCCATAGTGGTCAGAGCCATTTTTTGGGATTAAGTTGTGTGTACGCTTAGGGATCGATGACTTCAGCAGTTTGGTCCCATAGGAAATTACCACCACTACCACCACCACCACCACCACTACCACCACCACCACCACCACCACCACCACTACGGAGACCCGGACAGTCATCCATTCAAGTGCTAGCCAAGCCCGACATTGCTTAACTTCGGTGATTTGACGGGAACCGGTGTTACCACTGCGGCACGGACGTTCGCATACATAAATGTAAAGTTTGTCTAAATACTTAGAACTACTTCAACCTAACTAACCTAAGGACATCAAACACATCCATGCCCGAGGCAGGATTCGAATCTGCGGCGATCGTAGCGATCGCGCGGTTCCAGACTGTAGCGCCTAAAACCGTTCGGCCACAACGGCCGGCAGTTGCGCAGCAACCCGTCTTGCCTATTCAGAAGCACATATCAGAGTACAGTGGGGGGGGGGGGGGGGGGGGTCAATGCCTTAAACACGTAAATGAACGTTGGTGGTAGGGGTGAGAGGAGGAAGGGGAAATGAAATGGGGCTGGTAGTGGGAGGGGAAAGGAAGCAGGGAGAGGGTGGCGAGGATGACATGAGTTTAAAAAGGTGCGTCGTGCTAAAATTGTAGAATGTATAACTATGTAATTCTCGTTGAAACGCTGATAGTGTAGAACAGTGGGTCTGTAAAATATCAACGTCATAAAATAGTGAAATCATAAAATGGAGCGAGAGGGATTGAGAGCATGCAAAGAAGGCAAGGGAGGGGGATGTGGGAAGGAAGAATAGTGGCAGTGATGCTACAGTTCAACAAGAGGAGGCCTAATTCTAAAATTGCAAAGAGTAACTTACGTAAAAAAAATCTTCTGTTAAAATACCAGAATGGATGCGTAAAACTGTGAAAGGGAGATAAAACAGTAGATTATAGAAATGGAAATAAAGTAGCGAAAACTGAATTACTGTTTAAGATATTAAAAGCGTGAAACTTTAAAAAAGTAAAAACAAAAAGTGTTTCTCTGAAAGTTCAAAAAATAAAATTTGTATACAGAAGTTTCGTTAAAATATTAAAAGTATAGGCCGAGAACAATGAATGTAAAAATGGTGAAAGACATAAAGATCGTAACATTACGTAAATGGAACTATGTCGAGGACCTAGAACTGCATGAAGTGTCTTAAATATTATGAATTTTAAAAACATTGAAAATATAAAACTGTAAAAAGTATAAAGGTTTAAAACAATAAATTATAAAAGTGCAGCAATTAAAGTTATAAGGAACAGGGTGTGACAGTAAGGGCCTATTACATTTGCTTCTACTTGGTGGCGCTGTACGGCGCACAGTTCTGCAATATGCACGGAAGCCAGTTTGCGCGTCGGCCTGCTGCTAGGACGGTGTGTGGGCCGATGTGCTTCCGCTGCCTTTTCTCGGTGAGTGGGGCCGTTGATCATACGAGCGCTGCGGAGATGCGGACGGTTGGAATATGCTTTCAAAGTTTCTAAGAATTGCACTGTTAAGAAAATCGTTCTGCTGATTTAATGTGTTGCCAGGCTCTTGCAGACGGTATCCCTTAGATTCCTGTGCAGCACTTCCAAATACGTATCACTGGTTCCAACAGGATGCTCCGGTGTTAGAAGATGCTCACCAAAGGCTGTTTTATTATTTTGAATTGACACGCGTTTCTGAAACGTGTTGGAAAACGTCCAGCCTGTCTGACCAGTTTCTACACTTTAGTTTATATACACCAGCTGCCGTGAATTTCGAGTTTTTTCTGTTCGCACGACGCCTCGGTCTAAAGTGAATAATGTCATTAATCTGAAACTCTATACGTAAATTGGTGTTCTGAAATTGTCTAACAATAATTTCTTAAACATGCCTTTATGACTCATGGGCATGTACACGACTTTCTTGTCTTCCTGTTCAATTATTAGCGTGTTGTAACTGATTTTGCGCTGTTTGTGCCTTCTAATTTTCTGTAGTAACTTAGTGACTGGATAACCATTATCTTCTGCAATTTGCTTTATAACAGCGATTTCTTTATTCCTCTTATGCTCGCTGAACAGCAGTTTTAACAACCTGTTAATCATAGATCGAAAAATATGCGATCTTGATTCTTTCAGGATGCCAAGACTTGTAGTCTGTAACAATATCTGCACAAGTCGGTTTTCTGTACACGCTAGAACGGTGTTTACCCGCCCCTCTTGTAACCGTAATGTCGAGATGCTGGACGGCTCCTTTATTTTCGTGCTCAAGTGTAAACTTTAGAGTGAATAGGATTCATTCTCTCCGTTATGTCGTTACCTCGCTTTGATCTTTTTTGACTAACAAAATAGCATCATCCACATAGCGGTAATAGTAGAGAACGTTGTTGGCCACTGTAGAGTTATTAATGAAAAATTGGTTTCCTGAATGATTAAAGAAAATCTCAGCTGTAGCGCCAAGTAGGGAATTTCCCATGGCTAGCTCTTCAGGTTGGTTGTACACCTTACCGTTAAACGATTGTTATTGGATAACGTCAGTTCTACAAGCTCCAGTAATTCAACTGTTTCTCTTAAGATATTTTATTGTGTGTTATAAGGTTATTTGTAATTATCTCTAATGTCTCACACACAGGCCCGTAAGTATACAAATTCACCACCTCTAGGGATGCAAAGATGGAATCAGCTAGTATGACAGCATCCTTAACTTTTACCGCAAACTCGTACGTATTTTTTAAACTATACTGCTCGTAAAATGTGCAAGCGTTTTAAAGCTTTGTGCTAGCGTTTCATTTATCGGGCATGAGGACACTGTCTAGTATTGGATGTAACCCTCATGGATTTGTCCTTTTTATTAAGCTTTACCTGTGCGCGTGTGACGGCGGGTTCATGACTATATATCGCATCTTATTCGTTGTAAGAAAACAGATCATATTTCTGAATATTGCGCTTTAATTGTGCATGGAACTTTTTTGTTGTATCTTTAGTCATATCGTTAATTTGTTTTCAGATAAAAATATTTCAATTTTTATTTACGTTATCTTCGTCGATCATAAGGACGACAGTGCGGCCTGTACCTGCGCTTGTCATTAACACTTTGTTTCTTTAACTTCTTGTTTAGGTCATCTGTAACAGAACTTTCATTATTTCGGCTACGTTTTGACTGCGACTGTGTTTTTAACGCGTTAGTGACGTCAACGGTAAGGTCATTCTGTTTGAATGGCAAGCCTTGAGATATCAACGCATTTGAGCTCTGCTATAATTCTTCGTCTTTCTGTTCTACTTTGGTTTGGAATTATGATTTAAATTTTTATCTCCCTTTATAATTTTACACATCCAGAAGTTTGTTTTAGCAGTTTTTGTATAAGAACCTCTCTTGTCAAAGAATATCATCCCTACCACTATCCCCCCCCCCCTCCCCTCTGCTTCCTCGCCTTCTTTGTCAGCTTTCAACCGCCCTCCCCCCTCTTTCCCTCGCTCCGTTTTATAATTTCGTTATTTTATGCCGTTTACATTTTACATACCCATTGTTCTACACTATTAGTGTTTCAACGAGAATTTTTACGTAATTATACATTCTATAATTTTAGCACGACCACTCATGTTAGACTCATGACGTTCCCACCTCCCCTCCTTGCTTCTTTTCCCCTCCGCCAATCAGTCTCACTCCATTTCCCCTTTCCCCCTCCTCCTCCTGCACCTATCTCTAACATAAACATACTTAAAACACAGACCGCAGCTGCAAAACACAGATCCCCGATATGTGATTCTGAGTACACAAGACAGGTTTTTTACTCAACTACTTTGGAAAGTTTTACATGTATGTAAAATTCTTTACTTTCCCACTTATTTTAAAATATTAGATGGTACGTGTTTAGTTTTAATTTGATTTAGACCTGAGGCTGATCCAGAGTGATCGAAACACGTAATCTAATCAAAATGTGCAACTGAGTCGCAACAATAAATGAGAATTATATTGAAAAAGCACCAAGAAAACATGTGATTACACAAGTAAAATTCACTTCCTGCGGAGATTTGGTGTCACCCGCTGTATGCTTGGTGGACTAAAAAAGACAATGTGGTGCCGTCTTTTTTAGTCCACCAAGCATACAGCGGGTGACACTAAACCGCAGGAAGTGAATTTTACATTTCCAGTGATTTTTGTTTTACGGGCACTAGCCAATGCTCCAAGGTGTATTTTCTTGCCTATCATTTCGTCTTCCATCGCAGGAGACACCATTATAAACTATAACGATTCAGAAAGCAGCTACAATCTCAATCGAGCCGAACTGTGTTGGTACGTGACGTCGTCAGAGCGCTGCTTGTGTGATTTCAATCCTACTAACTTTTCTCTTAAGTTGTTTTTGTGCTTTTAATTTCTGTGGGCTCCCTGTATTTCCTGGCATAGTAATGATTGGATGTTGATGAAAACGTAGTTTCGGAGAACAGAATATGGCGATTTCCTGGTCCCATTCCCCAGACGACAACGCTGTTCCTTAACCCTTAACTTCCCAGGCCATTTCTGTGTCGCACACTGTCGCAGGTGCAATCTGAGAGACCGCTATGTTTAAATAGCCAAAAAATTGCATTCAGCAGTTTCAGTGAAACATTTCAGTTTTTCATATAAATTAGTACCACACAAATTACGAAAAAATCCGCACTTTAAAAAACTGCCGAAAATGAACTTTAATACGTGTTAATGTTAATGCTATGAAAACTCAAATACTCTGCCCTCTAAATTTTACGTTTTGCTATATTTTTATTGTTTATTATATCTAGTGATAAAAACATAAAAAAATTCCCATGAAAAATTCAGAAAATGAAAATTACACAAGTAATTTTCAGGTTTTTAGTTTTCTTCTCGGAAGTTTTCTTTGCACTCGCTGGAAATTATTATAGAGAAATGAAGCTAGATCGTCTTCTCGGAACAATGATAAATATAAGGCGTCTTTCTCTTCTTTTTCGGGTCACAAGTGCAGCATGTTTTGCGATTTTCCAGTCTTTCTATGACGACTTCTACTCTTGGTTCTGCTGCCAAAACACGGCGAATGGATGCACGAATTTCACGGGCAATGTGATAGTTGTTTTCTCGCTTTTCATATGTGGTGTCACCGAGTTTGCAAGCTTCTTAAAAAAATTAAAATGGCCCATCTGAGTATCGTTTTTGTAGTAATTGTGAAGGACAAACGCTTTCATCCCATTGTGTCCAACATGCGGAAAAACATGCCGTAGGCCATCGTTGGAAGAAGCTTCGACGACCAGCGATATTTCTTTCAACAAAATACATTTCCATCACAACCTTTAGCTAAAGATTCAATCTTTCTGTGCCTGTTTTTACGAGTGGAAGGAAAACCTTCCCTTTAGTCTCAGATCGCATCATCCCTTTGCATCCTGACACCTAGATATATAATCGACATAGTTGTATCAAGCAGAACACTGCTAATACTGGATTCGAACATAAGTTTTTTTTTTCTTGCTGATGTGCATCAACTTACATTTTCTACATTTAGAACAAGCTGTCACTCATAACACCTTATAGAAATTCTAACTCTTCTTGAATCCTTCTACAGTCACTCAACGAAGACAACTTCCCGAAACTACAGCGTCGTCGGGAAACAATCGATACCTTTGTCTCTGATGAACATTCGCCGTCCAGGACAATATACTGTATGGACAAGCAATCGGCTACGTCCTTTTCAGAGGAACCATCCGAGCATTTGTGATAAGCGATTGTGGAAAACATTGGAAAATGCGAATGTGGATGTACTTGTTACATTGAGTTTGTGCGTGTTAGGTCTGGTTTAAAGCTGGTAGCTGCGCCCGAAGCTTCGTCTCCTTCTACAGAGGACATTTTCGGGGGCCAGGGATATGCGGTTCGTTTTTTCTAACTTTTTTCACAGAAACATGCCGTTGCTTCGGTCTGGTGGCCACAAGGATACAAACACCGGCTGTGTAGCGAACTTTGTGTGACACGATGTTTTTGACCAGCATCGTCCCGAATGCATGTCAGGTGCCACAGCACCACCCTGCTTGGTAATGACAACGGTCAACGCTCCTCCAAGATCAAAAATGGTAGAAGCCAAGCATTCGCTTACTTGGAGAAAAAGGAAACCGAAAGAATCGGCTTATTCTAAGTAACTAATGTAGCATCTGGCAAAATCGTATTAGAAATGGCCAAATGAGTATTTAAGCCTTGTCTCGACACTAATCGTTACGACAATCTCGGTTATTTAATGGCAATTTTAAAACAATTTTTTGCTTTTAAATAACCTCCCTGTAAAAATTTGCTCTAATATCACCAACATCTTTTCACTAAATATGGGGTAATTTAGTTGCCTGATATGTTTTAAGCGCCCTGCAACATCTTCAAAACCACGTGTGAGATTTTCGTCTTTCCTTTAGTCTTAAAAAAATTAAAATAAAAATTTGATGAAGTTAAATTTTGTTCTAGAATATGTTTTCGCTGGAGGCGAACTATTCAAGAAAATACGCTTGAAGGTTACTTTTGTACGTTTTTCTTGAATAACTCTAAAACTGTGGTATCTAGTGAAAAAGTATCCCTGTAAAAAATTTAAATACATTAAATTTCCTATAAAAAGATATTGCACATTTTTTCTGCGCGTAGCGAGCGAGCGAGAGCATACGAAAATCTTGTTCGTGGTTTTTGAAGGCGTTGCGGGTTGCATGAAATCCAGTTGTAGGGACATCTGACTCACCCTGTATGTAGACGAATAGAACATATGCGGTAAACTTTTGAGTTGCTCTGTCATCAGAGCTCTAATGCAAGTGAGAGGCATTGCATTTCTGCGGTACTCGAAATAACATTTAGCAGCCGCCCATTGCCGTTAGAGAGGTTGTTCCATCCGCAGATCCAAGAACAACAAACGCCTTTCCATACACGGTGAAGCTTCTCGGCCGTTCCCGCCACGCGCCCGCTGACAGCAGCACAGGGTCCAGGAGCGCACGTGGCCGGCGGTTCCGAGCCGCACGCCAGAGCCATCTCTGGGCAGCAGTCGGCACTCACTCCGCCCATCGTTGCTGTTGGCGACGACTCCGCGAAACCCGCTACCATACAGAACTTTTTTCCGAGAAGAAGCAAGCTCTAACTCGTTTTGCGAATTGCGCATAACTCATTGACGCCCTTCCTTGAAATTCAGGCATAGTGTCAAAAGAGGAGTGCCTGATACCACTGTAATTCATTATTCTAAGTTAGAATTTTACACTGGCAGAATACTGACAAGTGTTTTTATATACTTAAATGAGAAACGAACGGGTTCCTCACCCCACCCCATCTGTCGCCGTGCCACCTGTCTAGCGCTGTTCTAAGTGAGTGCTCAGTGCTGTGCGTCCCCTGTCAGTGTTGCGAACAGCCGCCATACTGTCGCTAGTTGTTTTTTACCTCGTGCGAACAGAAACCAGACTGTCGCCGTGTTTTTTAATTGTGCCTGTCTACATCTTGTGTGGCTTTATTCGCATCGTCACCACAGTGTTTTTATATTTTAAATTCCACAACTTACCATTTTACAGTTTCTTACAATGTCACCGTTTTATCGTCTGTTTTTCTTGTCTGTTTCTATTCTCATTATGTTTCTTCAACTTTTCTGTAGGCTGTAGAGCAGCATATTACGCTGCTGCCAGCGAGGGATTGAAATCCAATAAGAAAAAAAGAACTTGGGAACAAATACATGATACTCGATCTTCGTAGAAAGTAATTTCACTGCGTTGGTTTAAATCCTCTGAACTACATTACTGGACCGATGTATTGCCGGTAATCCCGGCGAGTCGCGTTCGACGTTGAGAATGTCATAAACTCTCTGGACATTGTCTTTCGCAAGAATATTAGAGGAGCTCCGGTTGAAATACATTTTCGCTCGAAATATCTTGTCACATGTACGAAATATCACTGAAATGGTCTCATCGAGAACTGCTATTTCGTAGCCGAAACAGAATTTTTTTCCCTGAAAAGTGAATACAAGTTTATACCTTGACTACGAAAGTGACGAATATGCATTGGGCCCTACGTTATGCGTCGATTGAGAATTTTGTGTATATTAAAATAGATCATTAGTATCTTCAAAGACTTGACATATACAGGGTCTCCATACTTAAAGTTCCATTTTAAAAACGCTGAAGAAAGGGAACCACTGTTCAGAAAACGTGAGATTTGAGCAGCATATTGTTGGCACAAAAAAAAAAAAAAAAAATATTAACGAAAATTTGACCAATAGATGGCGCTGAAAGCATCAAATATGCACACCAACAGACGATCGGTATACGGCTGCCCTTAGTTTGCGCCTAGCGTGACTGTCTTCAGAAGGGATCGCATACTGTTGGTAACGCTCTTTTAGGAGCACGGTGTCTGTGCACCAGTAGCCCTGCAGAAGTTCCGGACACTCAAGGGCGGGGAAAAAGACATTGGTCCGATGTCCGCTAAGGGTCTGGAGAAAATGACTAGAATACAGGTTCATTTGAAGTGCAGGGTTGTAGAGGGAGAATACCAGTTGATACGACGTCTGTTTTGTTTTTATATTTTCGCGTTTCAGCAGACTGCCATCTTCATATCAGTAGTTTAAAGAATGAATACAACGTTTTATTACGGCATATAGAAGATGATCATACCGAGCATAAGCTCTTATACTCACTACGGCCACGTGCTATTCGACGGGATGCGTTTCATTGATTGTTTAAGCTACTGATCAGATGATGACAGTCTGCCGAAAAGCGTAATTAGAAGAAATAAAGTGCGACGCACACAGAAATGTGAATAATTTCTTCTTTCTTATGTACTACGAACTTTACAGTCTTTTTTGTGGTTTTATTTCTGGATTTGGCAAGCGAAAACTTAGTGCACCAGTGCTTTATATCTTTGCTTTGATATCTTGCAGGAAATTGACAAGCATTTGCAACACTGTTCCCAAAATGAAAATCTTGTTCGCAAATCCCTGTCATAATAGACAGCAGGGAGTGTGAAAAAGTAAAGATTATCTTCCAGAAAGCTAGAATTAATGTCTTGTTCAGAGAAATACAGAGTTAAATTTGCTGTACGTGTCTCTATGGTATTGAGTGGCAACCTAAACAATGAGAAGCAGTGCATCACTACAGATACCATGTATGTAATAATATACCTGTATTTCGCTTTAGGCTGCAAGGCAGATGCCTTTGCATATGTTAATACCAGTTTGTAAGTAATGAATATTTGCATGTTTCTTTCGTAATTTTAGCACCTTTTGTGGCGTGTCCGACAAACGACATCAAAGATAAGAGACGAGGTATTGTCAGAAGTGACGCTGTGAGGACGAGGCGTGACTCCTTCGTGGGTAGCTCAGTCGGTAGAGCACTTTCCCGCGGAAAGCAAAGGTCCCGAGTTCGGGTCTTGGTCTGGTACACAGTGTTAATCTGCCAGGAAGTTTCGTATCAGCGCACACTCCACTGCAGAATCAAAATCTCATTCTGGAAACGAAATCAACCTTGCGCAGGCGGTGTCTGTAGTTCGTTTTACGTATTACACGTAATCAAAGATTTGACTAATATTTTCCATCATTTGTCGAATTTTGTTGCACGTCATAGGATTTCTTTGGACGACACTGGAATGAATAAGTAAACCATAAGTGAAAACGAAGCTGAAACAAGTTTCCAATCAGCCATCTATGTCCTGACCACACTCGAGTTAAACGGTACAGCATAACTATCGCTATGTTTTGCGCTAGTTTTGAAACAGTTCATTTTGTTAGTGATTAGGAATCTGAAACATGTGATGTGTACTAGGCTCACGTGGGCGAAGTACTTACTTTAGCGTTCTGGTGATGTTTAGTGGCCAGCAAATGGTAGTAAGGTAACACAGCTCAGACAGGTGACGATCGACACGCAGTTCATTTTATATTTAATTTTTTATTTATTTATCCTGGCAATAAGGGCTATTCAGGATACATGCGTGGTGTATACAGATAGATCCAAATCTAGTGAAGGCATTAGTAGTGCTTATTGGGTACCCCGAAGCAAGACCTATACAAGCTGCAGGCACACTCCACTGTTATGACAGCCGAACTGATTTCCATTTTGGATGCCCAGCTATTCACACAGACGTTCACAGCAGACACAATAGTCATTGTATGTGATAGTTACCAGCCCTACAACTGATTAGTTGCACCAATCCAATACCGTAGTTGTAGCAATTGTCGACGTTGTGTTTCGGCTGCAGATTCCTGTGTTTGGTTGGCTGTATGGTACATTCCGAAGCCCAGTAAACTAAATTTAAAAGAAGGGTCACCGGGACATTTCTTACCTCCTCACAGGCATTCTAGCTGTTTTACATGAAAGAATGCAAATGCCGTATGCCATTGTTGACTGGGATATCCCACGGGAGGGGTTCAGTCACCTGTGTTGCATGATGGTTATCAGAGAAGGGAGGGGTCGAAACCGGCGTCGGCCCATAGTTTACTGCTGTCAAAGAGGAGCGCGAGAGAGGTCGAGCTTAATGTTCCCATCCGACGGGACGGATCACCGTCAACAGTCACACACCTCCTTACTCCTTAGTTCATGACATACTACGATGAGGGTTGAAATTTAGTCCTAGATATTGGCGCAAAGGCAGGTGATCGGGGGGGGGGGGGGGGAATTTTACATCACTGCCACTCCCCCCCTTGCCGGCCAAGTACTATCAGCGAAAATTTCATCCACAGCCAGGATTCGAACCGGCTTAGCTCCGAGTGCAGCGCACCGCACAGGCGTGCGTTAGCGACCTCGGTTACGGGAGTTATATTTTAGATTATATTGACACAAAGGCGCATATTTTATAACAAGACTTATATAGAATACAACACATACACAGGCGGACAGAGTGGCCGAGCGGTTCTAGGCGCTACAGTCTGAAGCCGCGCGACCGCTACGGTCGCAGGTTCGAATCCTGCCTGAGGCTTGGATGTGTGCGATGTCCTTAGGTTAGTAAGGTTTAAGTAGTTCTAAGTCTAGGGGACTGATGACCTCAGAAGTTAAGTCCCATAGTGTTCAGAGCCATTTGAACCATTTTTGAGCACTTACACGTAACTATGACATAAACAGTGGAAAGGAGTTTCAACAGTAGTAGAAAAAGAAGCAGAGTTATTAATTCATGAAAAGTAGAACAACAAAGACAGGTAAATTTAAACTCAGGGCACTGGCAGCAGTGAACGTGTGGGAAGGAGGGGAAGAGGAATGGAAAGAGGAACGTGGCAGAACACAAATAACGAAGAGAGGGGGAAACGAAGTGTCCTAATTGATTGAGAAACGAAAAGAGAATCCAACATAACTAGGAGAAGATGGAGGCAACTGATTTAATATATGACAGAAGGAAAAAGGGCCACGTGTGTGAATGTTTTTCTGAGTAAAGATGTGAGACGGGCAAAAGGAAACGCTTCAACTTCATCTTAAATGCAACAGGGGTCTGAGTTTTCGAGGCGGGCAGCAGGAACAAAGAATTAGTTTACCAGTATTTTTTATTTATTTTTGAACACATCTGGGATACTAGGTAAGTGAGGTGTTGTGTTTCGATTATGTTGAGATGCCCGGAACGTAATATCTGATACGATTTACTGGCGTGCATACGCACTGAGCAGCCGACATGCGGTAGTAACCTGACAATCTAGAGTTAATTTAGATAGAGATCACTTTGCACGCGTCGTTTGCAAAGATATTCTGTGCCCGAAAATCTGGGAATCGCGTAAGCAATTAACGCCCCGCTATCTGTGCACGCGCGAGCTGTGTGACCGCGGCGCGATTTTCTCTTTCACACGCAGTGGGGGAGCGGAACGGCGGCAGCGGCGCCCTACCGCCTTTGTGAGAGCCGCGTCGGGCGACGCGTCAGCGGCCACTTTGAGTGAGACGTCGCGCCGTACCGCGCGAGCCGGCCAAATCGCTGCGCGCTCGCCCAGAAGATCGCTCCCGCACCGAACGGAGGATCACAGATGTACCTCTTCGCGCTGGAATCTTCTCTCAAATATCAAAAGCTCGTCACAAACAGTTTTTGGCACCGAAAAGAGGCACGAAGTTTTACAGAAAGCGGCATCCGATTTCTTTATTTTCAACTTCTAAATCTTATAAGTTTCCTTTAAGGCCAGGTTTACACAGGAGTGGACACGAGCGTCAGTGAACTTGTTTTTCTCGGTTGCAAACGGTAGGTCAGGGCGGGCTATCAGCATTCGTTCGTATTCGGTTCGCATTGGTAGGTAGTGACGTTCCAATAGCAGATTCGGTACGATTTTTGGAATCGATACCAATACCTAAAATTGTACCTGTACTACGATAATATCGGAAAAAGATACGTTTTAGTGCCGACGGTGTCGCGAAGTATTGATAGTTTGTTTTTCAGGCTTTTCTTGAATAAGTATCTAGAATATATGGCGATATACGGAGATAACGCTATTTGCCAAGGAGCAAGTTGAATATAAAATCAATTACAAACATAACGAGTAAAGCGCATATATTCCCACAGTAATCAAAGTATAAGCTTAGACGTATTGTCGTCCAAACAACAAATGCAGTTATTAGAATGCATTATAATAGACTTTTGTTGTTTTTACACGAATTCACTCGTTTTTGCCGCGCGGGATTAGCCGAGCGGTCTAGGGCGCTGCAGTCATGGACTGTGTGGCTGGTCCCGGCGGAGGTTTGAGCCCTCCCTCGGACATGGGCGTGTGTGTTTGTCCTTAGGATAATTTAGGTTAAGTAGTGTGTAAGCTTAGGGACTGATGGCCTTAGCAGTTAAGTCCCATAAGATTTCACACACATTTGAACATCACTCGTTTTTGGTACAAGGAAAAATACAGCAATTGCGCTGTGTGTATTGGTATGAACCACTTCGAATCGATCGCAGAGTTCCGGAGACGGACAGCAGCAACACAGAAGGTGTTTGCCAATATTTTTGTTTTAAGTATGGGCGCAGTTAGGATACTAGGTAAGTGAGACCTCGCATTTCGATTATGATCAGATGGCGGGAATTTAGTCTCCGATGTGAGTTATTGACGTGCTAGTACAAATCAGTGCTAGAAATAGTGGGTACGCCTTTAGTTTTAGTGTAAAGACAAACCACCACAGGTCCCGTATTATTTACCTTTATACAGGGTGTTTCAAAAAGAATATACTTACATAGAATGCATATATTTGTTAAACTTTAAGACATATGAATATGAAACTCTACACACGTATTCACGAACCTCTCAAGTTCAGATTACAGATGTTCAATATGTCCTCCATCAGCGACACGAACAATATCACATCGATACTCAAATTCCTCCCATACTCGGGCAGGCATGTCCTTCGTCACTGATGTTATGGCGGTACTGATCCGGTTCTTCAACTCTTCCAGGGTCTGTAGGAGTGGTGGTACATAAACGTTGTCTTTAACGAAACCCCACAGGAGGAAGTCAGAGGGTGTCAAATCCGGTGACAGTTGAGGCCAGCTGAGACATGCTGAGTCGCCAGCTCCTTGACGACCAATCCAACGGTTTGGTAGAGTTTCGTTCAGATATTCACGCACTTGGCGACTCCAGTAAGGGGGTGCCCCGACTTGAAAAATGAAGTTGCCTTTGTGCAGCCTCGGAAACAACCAGTTTTGTAACATAGCTAGATACTGCTGACCGTTACCCGTGTTTCACTCAAAAGAAGAATGGGCTCTAAATAGATGATCAGCATATCGCACAAAACATATTGACTTTGGGCGAATCTCCTATATGTGTGTGTTGGTTCAAATGGCTCTGAGCACTATGGGAGATAACATCTGAGGTCATCAATCCCCTAGAACTTAGAACTACTTAAATCTAACTAACCTAGGGACATCACACACATCCATGCCCGAGGTAGGATTCGAACCTGCGACCTAAGCGGTCACGCGGTTCCAGACTGAAGGGCCTAGAACCGGTCGGCCACACCGGCCGGCATATGTGTGTGTGAAATCTTATGGGACTTAACTGCTAAGGTCATCAGTCCCTAAGCTTACACACTATTTAACCTAAATTATCCTAAGGACAAACACACCCACCCATGCCCGAGGGAGGACTCTAACCTCCACCGGCACCAGCCGCACAGTCCATGACTGCAGCGCCTGAGACCGCTCAGCAAATCCCGCGCGGCAAATCTCGTATATGTCGGGCGAATCTCATATATGTTCAATGGCTGCATGTGGATACTGTAGGCCCCGAATTCGAACATTGTGTTTGTTTACCTGACCACTAACATGGAAAGTCGCTTCATCACTGAATACGATGCGTTGTGCGAAAGTGTTATCATTGTCAATAGCATCGAGAATCTCGTTACAGTTGGAACATGTACGGCTTCATAACTATCCGACGTCTCAACCACGCCAAATTGTTATTGTAGGCAGCTGTAACTCCCGACTGGCACGACGAGTTGATTTTGAAGGACTACGTTAGAAAGCAGTTTGAATTCGTGCAACATTTTCTTCAGAAACGTGAGGGCGACCAGGACTCTTTACTTTACATACACATCCTGTATGTAGAAACTGTCGAAACTATCTGCAAATGTTCCACCCATTCGGGGGATCAGTTTAGTACCTCAGCATGGAACATCCTTGCACTGTAATCACGGAATTGCAATTGTACTTCGCAAACTCGAGAACACATAATGATTTCTGTTGCGGAGTAGCCATTTTAAACAAATGACCGTTATCAAGTAAAACAGAAGACAACTGACATCTGGCGGCTATTAACATGAACTAGACTAAGTACTCGTTTCTCCAATAGCCGAGCTGACATGCAGCGATCGATAGTTTGGACAAAATAATCCTTTTATTATTAGTTTCATTGCGAAAACTAAAGAATCTTCAGATAATCATCACGTGTTAGCATCACGTCAAACGTTCAGAGCTATGCACAGCACCATCGTCAAACAAATCGCTGTGCCCACTGCAAGTGATGCCTGCGTTTGCGAGATCTGAGATGTTGATTATATACTGCGCATACAATGTAGTTTTTACTACTATTCTTGTGTTGACTGTTAACGCACACATTTACTCTCGCTCTAAACTAGTAGAGAAATTTTACTGTTTTCCGCCAAATCATTCGATATTTTCGATTTATCGATCCCATAGATATCGATACTTAAGTCAGTGACAACGTAACGCACCTATTCGCAGATGTTCGATAGTTTTCTGCTGGTTATCAGTCTTTCAGCTAATCGTGAACGAAAGGTCGCGTGCCCTACGCATCAGCGCTCGCTTCATTGCAAACAACACAGAGAGTATTCGCTTCCAAAGCCTGTTGTTTTTCACGCTTGTTTGTTGTTGAACGTGAGATAAGTGAAAGATGAAGGGTTCACAGGAGAATGTAACGTAACAACAGCAGTTTATAGAGGTCGCAGGTGCTCTTGGTATCGAAAAGATCCATTGCACTAAATGGAGAAGAAACGGATGATGCTTGGCAGGACATTGGCGAAGCACTCAATGTTCAACTGAGGGGAACGAAGAAGAAGACAAAGTCATTACGTGCTTCCTCCTGGCGGAAACAGAGTAAAGGGAAATGTGAAACAAGTGCTTGCGAGTAGCATTATTATTTCCACTTCGTAAGAAATGGAGCGCAAGTGCTTTACTCGTATATTTGATAGATACTGTGGTCGTATATAGACATTATATATTATGTTACAAGACCAGGAAACTGCTGTGTTTGATTACATTGTTGATTATTATAGTACTATTTCGGTGTGATGATGATCTTCATGTTATCTGTGGAAAGTGCGTAATTTTATATAATATTTCAAATTTTTAAGTAGATAATTTAACATATAGAATTATAGTTAGCTACGTGCTCCAGGTCTTTGATATCCATATGACATCGACGTCTCAGTTACTGTCACACTGTTGTATAAGTTTGCTCCTTTCACGTTGTCGGAGTTATAGTAGATGTTAAACTGTTGCTGGAGCAGTTATGCAGTTATTTGTGTGGTTGTCGGATTGTGAAAGTTTATTTCATAATGACGTTTCGTGACAGCTGTATTGGCGGTTGCGTCAGCGATGGTATGTGGTTACATGCTGTTTGCGTCTACGGTATTCTGCAGGTTGTATCTTTGTTATTACCAGCTATATTATATTGCTTGTATGATTCGTGCTTATGTGGTTCTACGCCCTTATACAATTTAATCCAATTGTTTATATAGTGTTGATTATGCCAGATACTGTTGTGGTGTGGGAGGCTTGTGACAATTTCCGTATGTTGTCTCATAACATAATATATAATGTCCTTATATGACATTACGACGAACCGGGCCCAGATGAATACAAACTGATAGAGGGTCGTTGCACTAATGAACAGTAAAAATGTGAACTACCAGGAGCGCTAGCTCACCATGCGTCTTTCTTGCCATTTTTGTGAGTATGGCACATTCCTCTTGGTAAACAGTCATACATGGTTTTTTAAGCCAAAAACTTGTTGGGTCGTCATGGAGGAGTGTCAATAAGTATACAATATACCTCGTCAGCCCAAAAAGTTAAGAGATTCGATTAATAAAAAAAGCAGGGAAAAGTTAAGATGGTGGTTTTAGTGCTTCACGTGTTCCACACAGTTCCCTTCATTTGATTACAACGAACAGAACGTTCATACAACCATGTGAAACTGTCCGAAAAGTCCTTTTTCGGGATATGGTTCAGCTACCCCGTCAACATCGCCTCGATTGTCGGTTATGTCGTGACCTATCATGTGAATTTATGCGTTTTGTGGTGGGTCCGTGTTGATAACACCAGGTGTGTTCACTCATTATGATTTTTTTCCAGAAATAGCTGTCCACTTTTTGTATTTAAATCAAATAGCGGCAGGCGTTCACGTGTCATTGTTTTTGTTCGGGAATCAAAATGTGGAGAACAAACGTTGCAGGCATTTTTCTCCTCAAAACATTCTGAATAATGTCCTAAACACTTTTTCTAGCGATATTGCTCCATTGCGATCTGTGACACAACAACGTTGGCACACTACGCCCGCTACTTCACACTCACACTGTCTGCTCATAACTGACTGGTCGAATGCATACGTGTGTTTACAGTTGTCATTTCAAGCTGCCATCGCCATTGCTGCGCTGACGTCGCTTACATGCCGGGAATGAAGTTGGCCTCGGAAATTTTTGGACGGACGGTGTAACTGCCGTGCTCATGAGTAGAGACGGATCACGACCATACGTAGAAGAGCGCCGGGCTGCCTAGTACTCAGGAGTAAATGAGTTGCGGCTACACTCCAACAGACAGTGCACAAGGCAAGACCTACGTTATGCTTCCATCGTACGATACACTAATAGTTCCCAAGTGCACATCCGTCTGCCAAACGCGGATTTAAGTCGACGCACAACTCCATCCAGGTTAATATGAACACAATTCATGCAGACAGCCTCTGATTGAAACTAGAGATACCCAAGAATTGACAGTAAAATTAGGTTTATTCAGTTGTAATTCAGCCAGTGCACAAAATTAGTTGTCCTTATTGCATCAGAGTATCAGAGGACTAAGAAGTAAGCTTAATGAGTTGCTTATTTGTGTTGAAGAATTAGAGTTTAGCAAACCAGTTGATATAATCTGCCTCTGAACATCACGTGACCGCTGGTGTAGACATGTTAAATGTTGCAGGATTCAAGCTGGCTTCTTATTTCTTTAGAGAAAATATGGAGAAAGGAGGATTTGCCACATTTGTCAGAAACTGTTTTGATTTCAAGAAAATTGATATTAATGAATTTTGCTCAGAGCAGCACTTACAAGCTTGTGCAACAGAAGTAGTATTTCATAGTAAGTGCTTTTGATTTTAATGTGGATTTATTGAAAAGCTCTGTTGGTGACCAATTATTGCAGTCAGTAACACTATCATTCAATTTAGTTACTACTGTGAATTTTGCAACTAGGATGTGTAAACGCTCTCGGACTGTTATTGATTATATCTTTGTATACAAATCTAGGGAGAAAAGTCGTATCACAAAACCAATAGTAAAAGGGCTATCTGATCATTATATGTAGCACCTTTTGTTAAATGTTGAAACTTCTCAGGGTGAAAAATCTATTAAATTTGAGTACAGGAGGGTAATAAATAAGTCAAATATTGATAAATTCAAGAAATTGCTCAAAGACATGAACTGGATAGATGTTTACAATACTTCTGACTCAAATAGAAAATACAAAGCATCCATTAATAAAGTTACCTCCACTGTTGAAAATTGTTTTCCCATAAGGGTAACTCAAATTATACAAAAGTAAAAAAAATAAACCGTGGATTACACAAGGAATAAAGATATCGTGTGGGACAAAAAGGAGACTGTATCTACCATCTAGAACTATCTAGAAACAGCTCTGATGTTAGCGTTGCAATGCATTACAAAGAATACTGCAAAATATTGAAGCAAGTAATCCAGAAATCGAAGCAGCTTTGTTATGAGAAGGAGATAATTACATTGGACAACAAAATAAAAACTGTATGGGACAGAGAGAAGACAGAGATAGGTGGGGCCAAAAAGGGGAGTGGAACGGATAGTTCTAACAGTAAATGAGACTTTGGTAATAAGTGCATTTAGTATTGCAAACTCTTAAACAAGTACTTCATTTCTGTTACTGACAGCTTGGGGTAATCAAGTTCGGTAAACAGTGCAATGGAGAATCTGAGACCTGTCTTTAAAAATGACTTCAGTAAAATGGAAATGACACTCACGTCTCCCAAAGAAGTAGCATCCATCATAAAATCCTTAAAATCTAAATATTCTAGTGGGTATGATATCACTGAAGTTAATCAAAGAGTGCTCATGCGAGTTGAGTTGAATATTAAGTTACTTGTGTAATCAATCTCTTATCAGCAGAACATTTACAAAGTGCTAAAATATACTGTAGTTACGCCTCTTCGCAAGAAGAGGAATAAACTACCGACCAATTTCACTTTTGCCGGCTTTCTCAAAAATATTTGAGAAGGTTGTGTTTAAGCGTCTTCTTGAGTATCTGACTGCAAATAATGTATTGTTCAAGTCACAATTTGGATTTATTTAGGGTTCTGATACAGAGAAAGCTAATTACACTTACAGTGAGAATGTATTTAATTCATTAGGTAATAAATTAGAGGCCACTGGCATTTTCTGTGACCTGTCCAAAGCTTTAGCCTGTGTGAACCACAGCATTCTCTTAAGTAAATTAGAATATTATGGTGTCACCGGCAGTGCTGCGAAATTGTCTGAGTCTTACCTATCTAACAGGAAACAAAGGGTGTCGTTGCAAAATACCTGTGCAGTAAGCAGTCAGTCTTCATCTGATTGGGAATTAATTACATGTGGTGTTCCTAATTGGGAATTAATTACATACGGTGTTTCTCAAGGTTCCATCTTGAGTCTATTGCTTTTCTTGTGTACATTAATGACCTCTCGTCTGTTACATTGCCAGATGCTAAGTTTGTTTTGTCTGCAGATAATACAAACATTGTAATAAGTAGCAAGTCAAGTACAGATTTAGAAATAGCTGCTAATCAAATTTTCACTGACGTTAATAAATGGTTTAAAGCTAATTTACTGTCATTAAACTTTGAAGAGCCACTATATGCAGTTCAGAAACTGTAAGAGATTTCCTTCCAGCATGTGTATAACATATTTTTGAGACATGCAGATTGAAGAGTTTGACAGTGTTGAATTTCTGGTATTAGAACTCGATAATAAATTCAGTTGGGAAGGGCATACTACAGAAATGCTTAAGCGCCTGAACAAGTCTGTATCTGCAGTGAGAATGATGTCAGATGTAGGAGATGTAAATATAAAAAAGCTTGCATACTTTGCTTACTTTCATTCTATCATGTCCAACGGGATCATATTCTGGGGTAACTCATCAAACTAAGCAAAAGCTTTTAGGGTGTAAAAGCTTGTGGTAAGAATCATTTGTGGTGTAAATTCAAGAACATCACGTAGAAACATGTTCAAGGAACTTTGCATTCTAACCGCAGCTTCTCAGTATATTTATTCCTTAATGAAACTTGTTGCAAGTAATAGGGTGTATATATCTGTTTCCAACCAATAGCTCAATACATAGTGTCAATACTAGGAATAAGAACAATCTACATAAAGACCTAAAATCACTTCTCTTGGTCCAAAAAGGAGTCCAGTATTCAGAAACACACATTTTCAATAAATTGCTAGCAACCATTAAAAACTTGGTTTCAGATAAAGCGCTGTTTAAACACAGTTTGAAAGTCTTTTTGATCAAATCCTTCTACTCTATAGATGAATATCTTAACACAGACTTTTAAGCCAGCTTAAGTAAAAATATCTGTTAGATTTCAGTTTTGACAGCACTTGGTCACAAAAGTCAAGATTAAGTATTTTGTGTATGATAAATGTATTAATGGTGCATAACAGTGTTTCACTCTGACAGCGTGTTAACTTTGTAAATATTAGCTGTTCCAGTTCACTGCGTTATATTCACCTATTTCGACAATCTCCTGACAAATGATCAAGGTAGTAAGTATATATTCAAATGTTTTATGATTTTGTGTTGTACGTTCTGACATATTCCACACCTCACGAGAATCATCTCATTTTTTGGGTCTATGGAACGAAAACTGAATCTAATCTAAACAGAATCGGCACAGTACCTCAAGATACCATCAAGATCACTTCTACAGTTGGTGCTTAGAAGAGCCAAGCTGGACATTCTATAGGAAACATGCCGTGTTAACGCAGAAGTATTTTGTCTGTGGTGTCCAACATGAAGAAACTGTAATACATATATAACACTTTAGTATTTACCAGTTATCAGCAGTACATGTTCAGAGATATACGGAGCTAACGTGCTGTGGTTGGCTGAGAAATGATATATCTACAAGAAATGGAATCAAACTTTCATGCGCGATGCACAGCTTACAGGCCTTACATAGTGATAAATTACCCGCTGTGGAACGGTATCCGTTTTTTAGGGGAAGGAAGCAAGTAATTCCTTAGCGGTGGTTAACAACCAACGGTCCCTCCCTCGCCCAGTTTGTGGTAGGACTCTTTCCTGTCGTGCTGCGATGACAAACGACACGAACAGCCTAAATTATCTTCTCTCTGAGACATAAATAATGAGCGAAAACATCAGTGATAAGCTGCGTGCAGCGGCGGCAAGCACGGCCATTATATCACCGCAGTTACGAATTAAATGAAGTCGTAAAAACTTAAAGCAACGATACTTTCATATGTGGAAGGTACACTAAGAAGTCTTTAACTGTTACACAATACAGGTTGATATATTATATGTGCGTTGCAGATTAGCAGTTGGACCGCTGAAATTCGCTTACTAACTCAGACTCTGTGGGCTGTCAAAATAAGACTAAAGTGGACCAAATTCCCCACATGTAATTGTGGAAAATGTATTAGCGTAGGAGGGAGAAATTCATTGCTATTGCGGCTACAAAGGCGCGCGACAGACAGCATTCCAACACTTCGCCTGAAGATGATGGATACGCAGTGCATTGAAACGTTGCGACTAGAAGACGACACCACTCGGCTGAACCCGTGAAGATTTCATAGCTAAGAGAAATTCACTACCTTGTGAGGCAACCAGCAGTATATTCTTCCACAATACCTATATTTGTGTATTTACGAAACACGAGTTTGAGTAAGATGGTGGTATATACACTCCGGGAAATTGAAATAAGAACACCGTGAATTCATTGTCCCAGGAAGGGGAAACTTTATTGACACATTTCTGGGGTCAGATACATCACATGATCACACTGACAGAACCACAGGCACATAGACACAGGCAACAGAGCATGCACAATGTCGGCACTAGTACAGTGTATATCCACCTTTCGTAGCAATGCAGGCTGCTATTCTCCCATGGAGACGATCGTAGAGATGCTGGATGTAGTGCTATGGAACGGCTTGCCATGCCATTTCCACCTGGCGCCTCAGTTGGACCAGCGTTCGTGCTGGACGTGCAGACCGCGTGAGACGACGCTTCATCCAGTCCCAAACATGCTCAATGGGGGACAGATCCGGAGATCTTGCTGGCCAGGGTAGTTGACTTACACCTTCTAGAGCACGTTGGGTGGCACGGGATACATGCGGACGTGCATTGTCCTGTTGGAACAGCAAGTTCCCTTGCCGGTCTAGGAATGGTAGAACGATGGGTTCGATGACGGTTTGGATGTACCGTGCACTATTCAGTGTCCCCTCGACGATCACCAGTGGTGTACGGCCAGTGTAGAAGATCGCTCCCCACACCATGATGCCGGGTGTTGGCCCTGTGTGCCTCGGTCGTATGCAGTCCTGATTGTGGCGCTCACCTGCACGGCGCCAAACACGCATACGACCATCATTGGCACCAAGGCAGAAGCGACTCTCATCGCTGAAGACGACACGTCTCCATTCGTCCCTCCATTCACGCCTGTCGCGACACCACTGGAGGCGGGCTGCACGATGTTGGGGCGTGAGCGGAAGACGGCCTAACGGTGTGCGGGACCGTAGCCCAGCTTCATGGAGACGGTTGCGAATGGTCCTCGCCGATACCCCAGGAGCAACAGTGTCCCTAATTTGCTGGGAAGTGGCGGTGCGGTCCGCTACGGCACTGCGTAGGATCCTACGGTCTTGGCGTGCATCCGTGCGTCGCTGCGGTCCGGTCCCAGGTCGACGGGCACGTGCACCTTCCGCCGACCACTGGCGACAACATCGATGTACTGTGGAGACCTCACGCCCCACGTGTTGAGCAATTCGGCGGTACGTCCGCCCGGCCTCCCGCATGCCCACTATACGCCCTCGCTCAAAGTCCGTCAACTGCACATACGGTTCACGTCCACGCTGTCGCGGCATGCTACCAGTGTTAAAGACTGCGATGGAGCTCCGTATGCCACGGCAAACTGGCTGACACTGACGGCGGCGGTGCACAAATGCTGCGCAGCTAGCGCCATTCGACGGCCAACACCGCGGTTCCTGGTGTGTCCGCTGTGCCGTGCGTGTGATCATTGCTTGTACAGCCCTCTCGCAGTGTCCGGAGCAAGTATGGTGGGTCTGACACACCGGTGTCAATGTGTTCTTTTTTCCATTTCCAGGAGTGTATATGTAATATTACATAATTGGTAAAGACAGACAACAAAATGTTACGTTTAGACATTAAAGACTTGTAAAGGTAAGTAAACATATATGACGTTTTCGTGTATGAAATTTCTTTTATTCGCACGCTTTGGAATCTCTCCGTAGCGAAATTATGAGTGATGAGTCTCAGTTCTTCTTCAGATTATTGCAGTTTGTAGAAAGTGTAGCTTTTAGCTACGTAGTTGGGTGAATGAGATGAAAAATAGCGATCATAATATACTAATAATTACAATAACGCCGTGCACAAGAGACTTATGACTTTCTGTGACCATGTTTATAGAATAGACAACACTAGACTAACGAAAATATTACTCAACATAACTAGTTCAAAGAGATCAAAATTAACTATCATGAAGAAACTACAGAATCTTAAAAGACGTCAAGATCATAGACGAAATCATAAAATATCACCTAGCCTTTGGGCGTCACTAGCGATGAGACATTAAGTCACGTAGAAGTTTAAAAAGAAGGCTAGGAAGAAATGGTCGGAAGATCGGAAGAAAGGACGTAGCGAATCCATTGAGATACTTTGGAAGGAGAAGAAGACAGTAACATTCAACGTATTATAACATAAATGCGCTCCTTGTGTGTGCAGAACGAAGAAAGAAAGGAAGTAAGGAAGAAAGAAAGTGGAAGTAGTAGTAGTGGAAGAACGAGTAGTAGTACTTTGGAAGAAAACAATTCTGTAATAATCCTAGATTTTGACGTGTATAATATTTTGTTTCAGTGAACTTGACATGAGGATGGAATGGCTAAAAACAAATATCGCTACAAATATGCCAAAATAAAAACTGAGCAGTGACGTGGTTAGGTATATCAGACTGTGTCATTTAATTTGGGGAGTAAAATTGTGAAATCAGTTTTTTGCAAGTCTTTTGAAAGTTATCAATGAACTTCTTTAGTTTGTAATTAATTAAAACGTATTTTAGTGACCCTAGATGTTTTAATCCTTCGTATCGAATGACATACATCAGTTTGTAAAAGTATATCAAAAAATAAGTTGAACAATGCTCTTACTCGATGGAATTGCTTACAGAAGCCGGTGTTGTTGTTGTTGTTGTTGCTGCTGCTGCTGCTGTTGTTGTTGTTGTTGTTGGTGGTGGTGGTGGTGGTGGTGGTGGTGTCGTCAGTGTGACCTTTAGTTAGTATGCCACTTTGATACAACTCTCCACACTAATCTATCCTGTGTACGCCTCTTCATCTCTCTGTTACTACTACAGCCTTCATCCATTAAAACCCGTTGACTGTAGTGAAACCTTGGCTTCCGCCTACAGTTCCTACCTCTCGGAATGACCTCCTCTACCAAATCGACGATTAGTTGATGTCTTAGGACGTGTCATATCAACCGGTCCCTTCTTGTGGTTAAGTTATGCCACAAATTTCTTTGTCCCCAGTTCGGTTCAGTAGCTTTTTCTTTGTTGTCTGACATATTCATCCAGTCTTCAGCACTCCTCTGTAACATCACATTTCAAAAGTATCTGTTCTCTTCTTGTCTGAACTGCTTATTGTTGATATTTCACACCCATACAAGGTTGCAGTAGAGACAGATACCTTCAGAAAATATATCCTGACACTTAATTTTACATTCGATGCTAACAAATTTATCTGTACTAGAAAGGCTTTGGCTTGTTTTTTTTTTCAATCTCTTTTTTTTATGCTATCTGCTGAAGTACAAATAGCTAAACTCATCTATTACTTAAAAATGTGTCTCATTTGCTAATCAAATTCTGATTTAATCCGACTAAATTACGTTATCCTTGTTTTCATCTCCACCCCACAACACTAATTACGTCCTTCCGAATAAGGGGTGGTGCTAACTTTCTGTAGTTTATTTGTGAAAAGGAAAGCAAAATCGAAAACTCTAATAACGCGATAAGCATTGATAAAGTACAAATAAATAAAATGATTTGTATTAAAAGAGACGGATAGTTTGTAGAAATTTTTATCTTGTAAAGAAATTTGTCTTGTGGTACATCAGAACTAATCTTTATGAAATGAAAGTCTAGGTTATGGTGAACAAATTGCTTTCCGTCTAAAGCGTCGATCAGTCTTCTAGTATTAAAAAGAGCAGAGACAACTGTATAACAAGCTGTTTAAGATTTTTAAAATGAATATTTTCCCGTTTGTTTAAGGGGAGCCGGAGGTGGTCAAATCCAAAAAATAACGATTTTTTTTTTTTTTGCTACCGAAAATTAATTGGAACATTCCTCTTTAATGTAAACTTTGAATTATTGTTCTACTCGCCCTAGAAGTGAAGTTATTACCTTTTCCCCCCGCGCCTACAGAGGAAATGGGCGGCCGCTGAATGTATCGAAGACCCTATCGTGACTTCTTGGCGAACTGCTTGGGATTTTCTCGGCCTGTTACGCAGACAGCGCCTTACGTTACGCATACAGCGAGTGTGCAAGGATTGGCTACATTGTTTTCTGTGACAAATGAAGCGCTAAGAGCGCGGAACATCGTCTCTTTGCTGTTTACCGTTTCGAATTAGTTCAGTGTTGCACCTGTTGTTGGTAGTATTATACTTCTTGTGTAAAGCGTTGTTCTGGTTACGATGCCACGTTTTAGTAACCGTGTATATAAGAAGAGGAAGAACGCAGGGAAAAGAAAATTAACACTAATACCAAGTTGCGATACTACAATTACTGAAACAGTGCGTTCTTCTGCTAAGCAACACATGGCCGGCCATAGCCCCGTGACATCTTTTAGCAAGAAGCTGACTGGTGGAAGTGACAGATTTCGTGAATATGTTAGTGACAGTGATGATATTAACGAAGTACTGAATACTGGATTATTATCTTCTGTGCTGAAAGAAAGTGTTCTGTGCAAAATGTGTTCAAGTGTAGGAGTGGGACTAGAGATAACAAAGCACTTTGGTTTAGCTTGTGAGATGAAGATAATCTGTGCATGTTGCAAGTATCAAGTGACTTTCTACAATTCACATGCCAGTCTCTTTGGTGAAAATGGACGATCTAGAGTGTTTGATGTGAATGTTCGACTTGTGTATGGTCTTCGATCCATTGGAAAAGGGTCTGCTGCTGGTAAACTGTTTTGTGGTATTATGAACTTGCCATCGCCTCCAAGCAAATTTGGGTACTACTGTGAACTGGTAGGATCCTCTGTTGAAGATGTTGCTTTGAAAACCATGAAGGAAGCAGTGGAGGAATCTGTAGAAATGAACGGTGGTTCTAGGGATTTGGTAGTGGCATTAGATGGTTCCTGGCCAAAGGGGGGTCATAAATCCCTGAATGGGGTTGTAACTGCTACTTGTGGTGATAGTGCAAAAGTGATAGATGTTGCAATATTATCAAAACATTGTAGGTGCAAAAATAAAATCAAAGGAGAGCACAGTGGAACCTGTGAGGCAAATTTTAGTGGATCAAGTGGAGCAATGAAAGTGGATGGAGTGAAACAAATTTTTGAACGTTCAGTTCCCAGATACAACGTTATGTACAAATACTACATTGGGGATGGTGACTCCAAAGGTTTCAAGACTATAGAGGAACTGAAACCATATGGAAATGAATTTGTAGTTGAAAAGTTGGAATGCATTGGGCATGTGCAAAAGCGTATGGGTGCACGGCTTCGAAGGCTCAAACAAACTTTGGGTTCAAGTAAGCTCAGTGATGGAAAGACAATAGGAGGGAGAGGCAGGCTTACTGATGAGGTGATTGAACGTCTACAGAGATACTATGGGTATGCTACAAGGCAAAATACTAGTAATGTTAGTGACATGCGAAAAGCAGTGTGGGCATTCTTCCTTCATACTGCCTCTTCCAATGAATACCCTCAACACAGCCTGTGCCCAAAAGATTCCTGGTGCAAATATAGTGCAAAAAAGGACTATGATCACAAACATGGTTTGCCAGCAGCTGTGATAAATGCAATAAAACCAATTTTTCATGACTTAGCACAGCCAGAATTGTTACACAAATGTCTACACGGAAAGACGCAGAATCCTAATGAGAGCGTAAACAATTTGATTTGGAAAGTGATTCCTAAACGGGTGTTTGTAAGCATAAAAACACTGCACTTTGGCATTTATGATGCAATAGCAACCTACAACCAAGGGAACAGTGTGAAGTTCTGAAGGCATTAGGATTTACAGCTGGGGTGAACACTATATGAGCACTAAGAAATATTGACAGAAAAAGGATAAGAGGAGCAGAAAGAAGAGAAAGACATATGAAGTATGATGGAACAACAGGCCAGAAAAGAAGACAGAAGAGGAAGCTTTTGGAGGATGAAGAAGAAGACCCTAATAATCCATCCTATAGTGCAGGAATGTATTGAGAAACTTTGATAGCCATTTCTCGTAAATTAGAATTTTTCGAATATAAGGAACATTTTCTCAAAATCCACTCAAGCTAGAGAGATGAAATTTTTATACAGCACTCGTAGTGGTCAAACTTACATTGTAACACAGCCATTTGGCAATATGTTCAGTAGTTTCATTTCAGTTTAATTATAAAGCAATTATTTGTAAAAAAGTTTGGGTCATTAATAAAAAAAAATAATTGGAAGGAAACTAGAAAAGATACTCCAAAATCCCTCTGTCATAACTGCAATACTAAACCACTCTATATGTAAAAAAAATTCAAATTTTTCTATTTGGTAGTTTATTCATAAATGTTCCTCAAACTTAGTGATTTTAACATGGGCACCATAGGCACCTCCGGCTCCCCTTAATACGATTCAGTTTTAAAAGCATATTTAATCATAGGTGGTGAAACAGTATCTATAAAAATATTTGACGGTTAGTTACAGAAGACAAGAAATGTATTCCTTAAGGAATGACATATGCTGATTCCGAAGACGTAAAACAGATAAGTGGTTATTATCCACTATTTGCGATTAGAAGACCATGTGTTGAAGTCTTCTTTTTTGTTTCTTTTTAAGAAGGTGATTTTTTGCTCACAAATTTGTATGCCGTTCTAACGCCAAGGAACATTGTTGGTTCTCAACATGTTACCCGACGCTTGAGAAAACAGAGCTCTTTGCATCTCTTTTGAGTCGTGCTGGTCCAGGTAAAGGCTGCTCTTTGCCGACGGGACATGATTGCTTGAGGAAGCCATCCTCCGTCGGCAGTTAGGGGGTAAAGACATCAGGAAGGCACTGAAAGCGGCCAAATGTCGCGAGAGAAGAAAGTAGGGGACACAAAGACCCGCTTTACTGCACTGTGCCACCGCTAAAATCTTATATAAGCAAGGCACTAAAAGCATATTTTGTTTCCACCGCCAAGATAAGGCGGCTGTTGCAAAAGACAGCTCGGGCCTACGAGCCAGGATGTGCCGGGCTATCTGCTGCAATGCTTGTGAATGTATATCGACCTGTGGCCACATGGAAGGTTGTTGTAGATAGGCGCCGCGCCTTCTGAAAACATACGACTTCGTCGTGAAGACCAGACTTCGAAGAAAAACGTTGAGCGCTATTATGCGGTACAATACTGCGACAGAGAATGATCACAGAGTAAATCAGAATCAACGTAGTAACAGCGATCGAATTTAGGCAGGTAATATTCAGTTGCCATCGGACAACATGTCGACGTCAGCTGTTAGCTGGTACGTCGTTCAGCCTTTTATGTATTTTCTAGTTAACAGATAGCACCGGTGATCGAAGAGGTCGAGGATAATGATTAGTGGTTACTAAGTCATCGCTCATAAAGCCCATACTGTCGAATGATCGTAATACAGAAGTATCACACCCAACACGGAAGTACCCAGAATATTTAAAGGCTCATTTCTGGCGAGCGCAGTTTCCTTATACAGAAAATAAGTTTCTTGTGCGACACCACGATCATTTTGAATATTTTTTCAATAAGACTGTCTAGATCGCATAACAGATGTCATCCCTCGTAAGATCTTTTCGGCTACTGAACTTAAAAAATCAAAACTTATAACTTGTAAAGCAACTCAAACTGAGTTAATGCGCTATTAGGCATAAGTTTTATTGGTGCTAACACTGAACATTGTTTCGCAACTCTGTTTTGCTGAGATAATTGCAGTATCCGAAACGATGTTACGCATAACGACATATGATACGTGATAGAGGCGGTTTTATTCACAAAACTGAGCACCTTCCATCGTAATTAAGGTATTTTGGTTTCTATTATTTACCTAATCGTAAAAGTGTATAAAAAGTGCAATAATGTAACTGTTTGTAAATGGGAGCGCGTGGAAAGTTAGTTGATTGACCCTATGCCGTTACAAATTCTGAAGGCCATTTATGTTGCATACTTTGCACTCGTATACTCACTCATCAAAACCAGTATGGTGCTTCCCGTTGACCTACAATCAAGAAATTTGGCAAGAAAAAGGTCTTACACTGCAAGTATAGGAAAAAATTCGAAAATTGCGAATTTGTAATTACATGACACGAGAAAACATTTCTTTGGTCACTTTTTATGCGTCTGTCGGTCTGTCCGTCTTCTAAGACACCTTTCTATCTGGAACAGGTTGGTGTATCAAGTTCAAATTAGGGTCCCTAAATCATTGCAATCAAAAGTGTCTTTCATTTATATCACATATTTTGATACTCGGAAACTAGCCCATCAAAGCCTATCGGGTACTTCCCGATGATCTACAATCATGAAATTCGGCAAGGAACAAGGTGTCGCAGTACAAGTAAGATAAAAAACTTGCAACTTGGTAAATTGTAATCATTTTACGTAAACGATATCTTTTGCTGTTTGAACATACGTTGCATTCGTCGTGCGCCAAATGCATAATAGACGACCATACTGCATGCAAACATAAAGTGTAAGTTGTACTCATGTTTTAGTAGGTAAATAAAACTGTTTTGTAAAACTTCTTTCATATGTAGACTGAAATCCCGTGCTCGCTTCTTTTTGTATGAGGAATTACTGTACAGATTTCGATACGGTCTTGGCATTTACCGGACCACTATGTCGCCAGAATCGATATCGGTAACAGGCAGAAATCGTTGAGATTCTCTATTTCCAGGATAGATGAACTATCTATATACATTATTAAATCTGCACGGAACCCTCAATGCGCCAATTCTACTTGCACTTGGACAATTTTTAGCGTAGGAATAGAGTATTTTTTTCCTTTATTATGTCTGGCGATTACTGCAGTGGTTGCTTCAGTTACGTGGAGGCCTGTTTTTTGCTTCGCCTTGTCGAAATCGGAGCTCTTAATTCGTCACTAATGGCCTTTGCGGTATCAGAACATTAAATCATAATAACATCGTTCTTTATCCACGATAGAAATACATTCCATTTCATGTTAATACCAGCGACCGGCCACGCTTCGCACAGGTAGCACAAAGTATCTACGCACGGACAACTTGTCTGCGTAGGGGTGGTAGATTACTTCCACAAACCTTCGTCGTGAATCAGTCTATCGGTTAGTAAAAACTGTATCAAAGTTCCTATAGTAATTCTTAAGATTAGCGTTCACATACAGACCGAAAAATGTGGAGGGGGACGTTTAATGTAGTACTACATATAGATCAATACTGCCACGAATCGCCTAGCAGTGGGATCGACTTTTTGAAAGCATCTATATTTGTATGAAGGTTAAGATACCAGGTATCACACACTGCACCCATTCGAGTAATTGACGAAACAGATTTTGGAATTTTCGTGATGCTCAATAACGTTCAAAAATTCTTTTCATGTAGACTAGTTGAGTGGTGTAGTGGATAGGATAATAACTTCCGACACAGGAGATTGTAGGTTCCAATCTCGTCAAGCGCAATAATTTTTTTAAAAAAATCTTTATCGAAGTAACTTTGATCATCATTTTTATTCAATTAATTGATTTAAAATTAATACTTTATTTCCAATCCTTTGTCACATAATTTTAATCATAATATCAACTTCTTCATTTGCTCTCAGTTTTCTTCCTGTCATTATTTTTCCACTTGAAATCTTTGTTCATGTGTTTTTAATTAATTTTGTGTCTTAATTGCGATTTAATTTCTTTTGCTTTATCACCCTGTTTTCTCGTCCACATTACTGCGTTCATTGTATCTGTTTCTCATTTGGTTTGAATTTCGTTTTACTTATAAAACCTTGTTTCATTTAAATTTTCATCTGTGTTATTTTGCCCATAGTGCAATAGATGTTTAGGTTATATTTTAAATGTTTGTATAACGATTACTGTGCAAAAAATTGTACATCTAGTAACGAAAAATATATTTTTCATACTATTGCACAGTCAATATAAATAGATTATTACGTCTTTTGTTCTTTAACTAATAGATCGGAATTTTCAAGTAATTGAATATTCTAATGGATAAATATAATAAAATTTTTATTCACAAAAATTCCTGTTGTAAAAAGAATGATATAAAGAGAAAATTCAACTAATGAAAAAGTTAATACAGTGATTAAAATGATGTGCCAAAGAAATAGAAATAAAAGACTACATTTAAACCAATTATTTGAATAAAGATGATCAAAGTCATTTCGATAAAGTTTTAAAAATATTGCACCAGACGAGATTGGTACCCACAACCTCCTGCGTGGGAAATTGGTATCCTAGCCACTACAACAAACAACGTGTTAATCTAAAATGACCCTTTTTAATGTTATTGAGTATCACGCAAAATTCCGAATTTTTTTCCGACAATCACTCGCAAACGAGGGCCCAGGAGGGTGAATGGCTGCAGTGCGTGATACCTGGGATCTTAATCTGCATCGCCTTATAGATGGTTTCAAAAAGTCGATCCCACCGTTGGGGACCTCTTCTTGTAAGCGCACTCTTTTCAGTTATGTGTATCACTCTAACAGTTTGACTGTCAAGTTGAAAGCTGTTCTCCGCAGGCCACGTTGTAGTGATAACGGAGGGTACCTGATGTGTCACTATCACTGGCCCCTCCCTATTTCCTGCTCCATTCTCGATCGACACGCGGAGGAAGACGACTGTTAAAAATAGTTCGCTTGAGCTCTACTTTTTACGATTTTGTCAGCATCGACTACAACGTAATATAATTATAATATAACTAAAGAAGATGGGGGGGGGGGGTGTCGGTGGGTAGTCGTACATATCGCACAATCTCAGTCTTGTGCCCAACAACGGTGCGTCATGTTCGAAGAGGAAGAAATTATTGGACGGATGGAAATTTGAGGTTGGAGAGGCGGTTATTAAGCACTTGTGGCACTAGCATGATTACGCTGGAATACACACGTAAAAAAGACTCGTACGCAAACTCATAAATTGTAGTAAAATCGATGGTAATTAAGTTGATAAGTAACTAGGGGCATTTTGCAAACATACATCAAGCTGATACGAAAAGATAAGAGCTTCAGAATATTTTTCAGATGGCTTTCTGTGTACTTTCCGGATATCCCTCATGTATCGGATGTGATCTCACATATTCCTCTGCTCGGCTGATAATCTTAATTAGCTGTTTGCGTTAACGCTCCGTGCTTAATTGGCACCCGTTAATCGCACGGAAATAGCGTGCTTGGAGTTAACACGACCCGTCGATTGTAGCCTGTCAGGCTGATTCCCGTTCATTGACCGTTAACAGAATAAGAATAAATAACGCACTCCTCTATTAGCTTCAAGTTGAGATTAATATTGTTGAGACTGAGGTACTCTGTTATTACGGGCTCTAGAATTTCTCTAACATTTTTTAACTCTACAAACTCATTCACTAACTAAGGATTTGGCATGTCGTTACACAACAGTTACATACTTGACAGCTCCCTTTACGTGATAACTTGTTGGTCACATTTTGAACTATGCTGGTAGATAGTTCATCGAGGTCTCGCACCGAGTTAGAGAAATACGGATACGATTTCGCAGAAATAAACACAGTGTAAGAAAGAAAAGAAAAGGACGAGATAATTAAAGATGGAGAGGAAAGTCAAATCGGACATCGACGGGGAAGAAATCGGTCGTCTGCATTTCAAATGAACCATCCCGAAGTTCCCCTTTTAGATTTGGGGACGCAGCAGAAAACCCAAGTCTGAATTTCCATGTGGGTATTTGAATCACGCGCTTCGTTTTATGCGAATCCAGTGTGCCAACTGCTGCACCATCTGATTCATTAGTTTCAGTGTAATGTTTTAATGTGATGCCGAGAAGTATGAAACATAAAATAATAAGAGAGTCAGCTAGGACACAGTTTCGTGTGAGGCTGCCCGCCAGTATTTTTTTTCCCCCTAACGTTTTGAAACGTATGGATCTGATGCAGTTGCATTTTCCTGGAAACATATGAGTTTCAACTTTATCTTCGATAAGGATAGAAGCTGAAACACTGAAAATTTGTGCCAAAGCCAGGACTGCAACCCAGGTCTCCTGCTCAGTAGACAAATGTGCTAACCACTACACAACAGTAGCGTGATGGCTACCATAAGAGCACGGACTTCCCTCTTCTATTGCCCTTCCTAACACAAAGTTCATCACACATTCAGCCCACTCTCCTCTTCTTAAATTGTCAGTGTTGCCGAGGCTCTCCGACATTGGAATAGCACTACAGATTCGTGCGTAATGGGAAAATTCTGCCTGTATCTCAGGCAGGTGTTGACAGATGTGAAAATTACCGAAATATCAGTTTAATAAGTCGTAGCTGCAAAATACTAACGCGAATTCTCTACAGACGAATGGAAAAACTGGTAGAAGCCGACCTCGGGGAAAATCAGTTTGGATTCCGTAGAAATGTTGGAACACGTGAGGCAATACTGACCCTACGACTTATCTTAGAAGAAAGATTAAGGAAAGGCAAACCTACGTTTCTAGCATGTGTAGACTTAGAGAAATCTTTTGACAATGTTGATTGGAATACTCTCTTTCAAATTCTGAAGGTGGCAGGGGTAAAATACAGGGAGCGAAAGGCTATTTACAATTTGTACAGAAACCAGATGGCAGTTATAAGAGTCGAGGGACATGAAAGGGAAGCAGTGGCTGGGAAGGGAGTGAGACAGGGTTGTAGCCTCTTCCCGATGTTATTCAATCTGTATATTGAGCAAGCAGTAAAGGAAACGAAAGAAAAGTTCGGAGTAGGTATTAAAATCCACGGAGAAGAAATAAAAACTTTGAGGTTCGCCGATGACATTGTAATTCTGTCAGAGACAGCAAAGGACTTGGAAGAGCAGTTGAACGGAATGGACAGTGTCTTGAAAGGAGGATATAAGATGAACATCAACAAAAGTAAAAAGAGGATAATGGAATGTAGTCGAATAAAGTCGGGTGATGCTGCGGGAATTAGGTTAGGAAATGAGACACGTAAAGTAGTTTTGCTATTTTGGGGAGCGAAATAACTGATGATGGTCGAAGTAGAGAGAATATAGAATGTAGACTGGCAATGGAAAGGAAAGCATTTCTGAAGAAGAAAAATTTGTTAACATCCAGTATTGATTTAAGTGTCAGGAAGTCGTTTCTGAAAGTATTTGTATGGAAGTGAAACATGGACGATAAATAGTTTGGACAAGAAGAGAATAGAAGCTTTCGAAATGTGGTGGTACAGAAGAATGCTGAAGATTAGATGGGTAGGTCACATAACTAATGAGGAGGTATTGAATAGAATTGGGGAGAAGAGAAGTTTGTGGCACAACTTGACTAGAAGAAGGGATCGGTTGGTAGGACATGTTCTGAGGCATCAAGGGATCACCAATTTAGTACTGGAGGGCAGCGTGGAGGGTAAAAATCGTAGAGGGAGACCAAGAGATGAATTGTTGTTGTTGTTGTGGTCTTCAGTCCTGAGACTGATTTGATGCAGCTCTCCATGCTACTCTATCCTGTGCAAGCTTCTTCATCTCCCAGTACCTACTGCAATCTACATCCTTCTGAATCTGCTTAGTGTATTCATCTCTTGGTCTCCCTCTACGATTTTTACCCTCCACGCTGCCCTCCAATACTAGATTGGTGATCCCTTGATGCCTCAGAACATGTCCTACCAACCGATCCCGTCTTCTGGTCAAGTTGTGCCACAAATTTCTCTTCTCCCCAATCCTATTCAATACTTCAAGATGAACACCAAGCAAATTCAGAAGGATGTAGGTTGCAGTAGGTAGTGGGAGATGATGAAGCTTGCACAGGATAGAGTAGCATGGAGAGCTGCATCAAACCAGTTTCAGGACTGAAGACCATAAGAACATCTCAGGTAAATTTAATTCCATCAGATCAATAAATCACCTACGCCTGAGGTACACGCAGGACTTCCCCATTCCATACAAAGCTGGGGTGCTATTCCAGTGTCGGAGAGCCTTGGCAATACGGAAATGCAAGAAGGGGAAAATGTGCTGAATGTGTGAATTGAAGTTTTTGTTAGGCAGGGCATTGGACGAGGTAGTCCACGCAGCGGTGGGAGCTTCAGTGCTCCAGTGGTGTGGCGGTCAGCACATCTGCCTAGTAAGGAGGTCGAGGTTCAAGGCCCAGCTGTGGTACAAATTTTAATTCATTGCTTCAGCTTCTATCCTTACAGAAGATGAAGTTGAAACTCATATGTGTCCATGAACATGTAACTGCATCAGATCCATATATTTTAAAATTTTCAAGTAGAGAAAAAACTGGCTGGACACCCTCACACAAAACACTATTCTCACTGACTATTTTATTCTTTTATATTTCATACTTCTTGGCATCATATTAAAACATTAAACTGCAACTAACGAATGAGGTGGTGCAACAGTCGCTACACTGCTCCAGGAAAATATAATTCCTTCAGATCACCAAATGACATATACCTGAGGCACAGACAAAATTTTCGCATTACGTGCAAAGCTGGGGCGCTATTCCAATGCCAGAGAGCCTCGGTAATAATGACGACTTAAGAAAGGGAAAATGGGCCGAAGGTCTGAATTGAAGTTTCTGTTAGACAGTGAATTTGACTGTGGTAGTCTGTACATCTATGGTAGTCACAGTGCTATGATGGTGTAGTGGACTAGTAAATAAAAGACTTGAGTCCAAGACGTGGCTGTGACACAAATTTTAATTCATTGCTTCAGCTTCTATCCTTATCGAAGACTTTAAAACATGTCGTAAATTAATCAGAGCTGCCAACAGGTGTGGGCGTAGCGTGGAGTTCTAGTGATCACAAAGTCACTGTTTCATTCCTAGGTAGTCGCAACATTTTTTAAATTTTTGTTTCAGTTGTACGAGAGCACTTGAAAAGAAAGTTATTCATGTCTTCTGACGCTAAGATCGTTGCGCAAGAACAATGGAACGTTGTCAGAACAGCGTACACGTTCTGAGTTTTCTGCACACACTTCTGATGCCGTACGTACAGTTCTCGAATGGCTCCGTGACCAAGGAACGTATTTCTATCAACGATTGGTAGAACGTCCACAACGGTGTTTACACAGATTTTGTGACTAAAATGAAAAATAGTGTCATGTATCTGTGTCACTTTGAATTGTAGTGGGATATTCAATGGAAGTTACTCGTTCGACATATTAATGTATAGTTTACTCTTTGGAGTCCACTTTTATATTCGTTTTCAAGTGGAAATGTAGTTAACAAATACTGAATCATAATTTTTAGTAAAAATAACATTATCTTTTTTTATTATTAGCCGCGTAAAAAATTAAAATTTGGTGCAGAAGTGCGAAACATTGAATAGAAAATGAAATACATTTCTGTTTAGAGATATTTACCACAATTATTGACACGTATAAATTTTTCTTTTAACACGCATGCATTTCCCATTTCTGTGTCAAATTTTAATTTATTTTCATGTACTTTATTAACATTTTTGTTCGTAAATAAATATAGATTTGAAATGAACGTTTGAAAAATGTTGCTGCTTCAGAGAATCAAACCACTAGACCACGACTCTACCCCCTCGGCTACTGGTGGCCCTCTCTGAAGTTGTAGTTCGTCAAAGATGATATTTTCCAGTTTGTTTGATTATTGCGTCGGATTGATTTAGGAAATAGATGTCAGGGCAGTGACGTTGAAATCATGTAAGTAAACAGAGAACGGAGGAAACGGTTATTTGGCCGCAGCATAAGCGACCAGCGGATGCAAAGTTGTGGACTCGTCACGTCAAAACGGGTATCAGTCAATATCGCTAATAACGGCAGCACTTATTTCAGGTAAAAGAGGAATGTTCTTCCGCACTGCATGTTGAAGTTCACTTAAAGTGACGCATATTGGCGTTTGCTCTGAGAATACTGTTACATATATAATCTCTGGATATATTTAGATGCAAGTGGTTCAAATGGCTTTAAGCACTGTGGGACTTAACGTCTGAGGTCATCAGTCTCCTAGACTTAGAACTACTTAAACATAACGACACCACACACATCCATGCCCGAGGCAGGATTCGAACCTGCAGCCCGCATCTCGTGGTCGTGCGGTAGCGTTCTCGCTTCCCACGCCCGGGTTCCCGGGTTCGATTCCCGGCGGGGTCAGGGATTTTCTCTGCCTCGTGATGGCTGGGTGTTGTGTGATGTCCTTAGGTTAGTTAGGTTTAAGTAGTTCTAAGTTCTAGGGGACTGATGACCTTAGATGTTAAGTCCCATAGTGCTCAGAGCCTCGAACCTGCGACCGTAGCAGCAGCGCGGTTCCGGACTGAAGCGCCTAGAACCCCTCGCCCACAATGGCCGGCATTTAGATACAGAAAAGCCAAGTGACTAGAGGGAAAAGTGCCAGACTTGAAATCCAACTGTCCCAGTTTCGGTCCCAAGTAAGTCCTATATTTTTTCTACTCCTTATTGCTTCGTTCACCTCTGACAATTGTTCGTTAATGTGAAAAATGTGAAGCTGCACCGTGATATGGAGTCCACGTTAAACTGGGTAGCGCAGTTGTAAGATCGGTAGGAGACAGTGATTTAGAGGCAACAGTGTCATGCTTAGTGAAGCACTGTAGGAGGAGAAGAGCGGTAATTTTTTATGTCAAAACGAAGATAAGGTATGTATCACTGGCTATAAAAGGCGGAGAAACAAGAAGTTTTCCCCCCGTGTGGAAATGGCCGTTATTGAATGAGTCACTGCAAATGTAAAGTCAATAAAATTTTTCCTCTAATATAATTTGACAGAACCAATAATTGTTTTTCTTTTAAAAATGGACAAAAATGTAAATTGTTGTTCTTAATTTACTTTCCCTGCTGTTTTCTTCAAAGCTAACAACTTTACAATTACTTGAAACTCAGTCGTCATCTTCAAACCTTTCAACACCCTTTCAGAAAACAAAGCCTAACTCTGTCCTACAAAACATAAGGCAAGTTTACATATAAAGCTGTTAGGAGTTAGGACTTTTATTCCCGCCGTCAAACAGACAAATTTCTTCTTCTCTGCATTTATAATGCCTCTGATGCACCCACGCTGCCTGCCTAAAAGGCAGTCCGAGAGAGATGAAACAGTTAAACAGTATATTGAGGTGGAAGTTTCATCGCGCATAGCTGCGCAAGTCATGTGGCTGAGTTTATTATACCGTATTTGTAGACTGCATGCAACATATGGAGAAGAATTGGAATTTAACTGAAGCGTACGATTTTGTAAAAAATGTTCAAATGTGTGTGAAATCTTACGGGACTTAACGGCTAAGGTCATCAGTCCCTATGCTTACACACTACTTAACCTAAATTATTTTAATGACAAACACACACACACCCATGCCCGAGGGAGGACTCGAACCTCCGCCGGTACCAGCCGCACAGTCCAGGACTGCAGCGCCTAAGACCGCTCGGCTAATCCCGCGCGGCACGATTTTGCAATTAGGTTCTCTGTGACTAAATAATTTTTATATGTATGCCACGACGAGAGTTCTTTACAGAATCGGGATCTGAATTAAGCACTTACGAAGCAGAAGCCGTAAGCATGTCAAAGCTAATGAAAACGAAGGAACCTTTAGCGAAGAGGTCTCTCAGTAGATGAAAGTACTAGCATGAAGAAGATAATTCTAAAAGTTTTTTATGTTTTCACAGTATTTTATCCAGAAGCAGAGAACAAAGAAGTCAATGTAATTTTTATGCTCTAAAGACTGGAAAAGTCTGAAGAGATTTGCGCGTACGTATGCTGGCCCAGGGCACTGTGACTGCGAAGTTTGTCCGTCAAGCGGGTTGTCGCTATGATAGCCATTCGTCAAGGTTTTAGTGATTCCAAGAGAGTGCCCCGCGGAGGAAAGAAACACACGCCATTCTGTGAATTGGCCATTCCTACGAAAATTTCACATGTGGAATGCATAAGTAAGCAGTTGCCATTAAAACGATTGGATGCGCCGCGCCGTCCTTTTGTGTGTTATTGAGTTGCTGGACTGGTCAGACAATGAAGCGCAGTGGTCGTCGTTGAGCAGAAGGGGGGAGTGGGAGGCAGCGCTGCATAATCCATACAGAATGCGACGCGGGGCAGACGTTGACGGAGTACGTGTTCCGTCGGAAGCTCTCAGACTTCTCTCTCTCTCTCACTCACTCAGTCACTCTCACTCTGTCTTTGTTGGCGAAGCCACACACCAAACTGTTGCTTGCTGCGGTCTGCCTGCTGCAGTTTGAGGTTGTGTGACATACTCTCTGCCAACTTTCCCCTCTTTTATCGGCGATACTTCGAAAGATGTGTGTTAACATCACTCTGTGCTTCTTCATTCTTTCTCTGGAGAAGTTGCGCTTTCGTCAGTGGCAGCGTGGTTCGATAAGTATTGCTCCATTTCTCAGCCATTTCTGACTAGGCCCGTCAGCAGTGTCAGAACATCACATTCTCTCTTAACCTTATGATTCCTTAGTAACGTATTTATATCCAGACAAGCTTCGTTTCCATAACTAACTAGTTAATGAGAGGAAAAGAGTGGCACCTTCCGTATTACTACAGTGAAATGCACGTTTGTCGTATATTTCGTTTGCTTTCTCCCTCTCCATCTATTTAAATTATTCCACGATGAGAACTGCTGTAATAAATTTCGTGATGTATTGTTTTATGACGGTCATGTGACCCTCCTAAATTTCGTGATGTATTGTTTTATGACGGTCATGTGACCCTCCAGCACTTACGCAGGTCGTGGCAGTGAATCAATCTGTTTGTAGTAGTCGGTTGTATGGAATCAGTCCAATAAGAGAGTCGACGCGACGGGATGTGAGAAAGGAACTATCTATTTGGTCGTGACAATGGTCACACCGTTAGTGAAGTTTTCCGTTTTGTTGCTGTATCAACGCGGATTGTCCAAACTCTACAAGAAATGGTAAATCACTTGCAGCTATACAACACGGTATAAGGACTGTGATAATAAAACGAGCCTACACCAGGTGTGACCAACCTGCGGCCCGCGGCACGCATGCAGCCCAAATCAAGTATCTCTGCGTCCCAAGAAGCGAGCATCTATCATACGATGATTAAGAAAAAAGTCCGTAAAATTTCGTACCTGTAAAGTTACGATAAACTGAATATTTTTGCCTTTCGCGGGCAAGTGCTCTACCAACTGAGCTACCCAAGCACGACTCACGCCCCGTCCTCACAGCTTTACTTCTGCCAGTACCTCGTCTCCTACCTTCCAAACTTAACAGAAGCTCTCCTGCAAACCTTGCAGAACTAGCACTCCTGAAAGAAAGGATATTGAGGAGAGCTTCTGTTAAGTTTGGAATGTAGGAGACGAGGTACTGGCAGAAGTAAAGCTGTGAGGACGGGGCGTGAGTCGTGCTTGGGTAGCTCAGTTGGTAGAGCACTTGCCCGCGAAAGGCAAAGGTCCCGAGTTCGAGTCTCGGTCCGGCACACAGTTTTAATCTGCCAGGAAGTTTCATATCAGCGCACACTCCGCTGCAGAGTGAAAATCTCATTCTGAATATTTTTAATTTGGAACTCCCGCCACACGATGCTGTCCTCTCATTGGTCCGTCACATTCTGAACAACGCTGCTCGTGCTATACTTCAATCCCCTGAGTTTCGTTCTTGTAACCGGACAGTCACTCGGACGCTACTTCAGTTGCAAATGAGAAACTAGCAATTAATTTACAGACTTAGCCTACAAGGAAATTTTAAGTTATTTCTATAAAATTGTGATAAAGAACGTTTTTCAACTTAGTTCTGATCACTACAAGTCGCCGGAAGTTAGAAATCATCTTGTGGATTGCAGTTACCGCCAGTGTGTACTATCTAACAGTACCGTAATTCTAATGTCACATTAATTCTGTCATTTTTGCTTACTTCTATAATTATTAAATCGTTAATGAAATTCATATATAAAATGTCAAGTTAATTCCATTTCCCTTTCGTTGAGTAAAGGATCATAAAATAATTAATACTAAATTACTTAATTGTGTTAACTATATCATGAAATGACACAATTTCAGAGACTTTACTGGCCTCATACAGTAGATTAGCTATATATCTCCGACCATCCTTTTTTTATTGTTAATGGCAAATATAAGTCCGGAAAATTCTCATCTTCTCCCAGTGTGGCTCAAGTAAGCTAAAAGGTTGGACACCTTTCTCCTAGGCAGTTCGAACGTCGTCTTCCCTCCAGGGATTCCCATTTGAGTCCCATCTCTGTAATACCTGCGTTTTGTTCGAACTTGCTGGTAACAAATTTAGCACCCCGCCTCTGAATTGTTTCGATGTCTTCCTTTAATCTGACCTGGTGGGGATCCCAAGCACTTTAGCAGTACTCAAGAACAGGTCACATTAGCGTCCTATTTTCCGTCTCCTTTACACAAAAGCCACACTTTCCTAAAATTCTCCAAATAAACCGAAGTCGACCATTCACCGTCTCTACCACAATCCTCACATGCTTGTTCCATTTCACATATCGCCTTGCAACGGCACGGGCAGATAATTAAATGACGTGACTGTGTCAAACAGGACGCTACCAACGCTGTATCTGAACATTATGTTGTTTTTTTTTTCCTGGTCATCCGCGTTAACTTTCATTTTCCTATAGTCAGAGCTAGATGCTATTCATCACAACTACTGGTAATTTTGTTTAAATCATCTTTCATCCTGCTACAATCTCTCAAGTTCGACAACTTCCAATACGCCACAAATAAACATTCCGAGTGTGTGCTCCTTCTCTAATGACCTAGATGTTGACTGGACGTTAAACCTTAATCTTTGTTCCTCGTGTCGACAGGACTTGCTGCCGCCACTGAAGGCAGGTCCGTGTCAACCAGTTTACTTGCGAACATTGCGGAGGGAACTACGTACAGTGGGCATTTGCAATGGGATACGTCGCGATAGGTAATTGCTTATGACGGAACATAAAGTCAGACGTTTTAAGTGGGCCAACCTACACGGAAACTGGACAGTAACTGACTGGAAACGAGTAGTGTGGGTGGACGAGTAGTGAGGTGACGCCTTTTCAAATGGTGCACCGACAGCCCGGTGGAGCGTTTACCATGCTGTATGCGGCCGGAATTGCTTCTGTGGTGTTTTGGAGGTATTTTTCAGACTGTGACTTGGACCCATTGATTCAGATTATCTCTAACATGAACCGGGACGCTTATTACAATTTCTCGGTTACCAAGTGTCGCCCATTCTGCTGTATCTTTATGATTGGTATTCTTTGGACATTATCGTCTTCCGACAAAACGGCCGTGTTCACCGAACTGCATGCGTACGTTTCTGGTTTGGCGAACATTCATGCACACTATTGCACGTCGATTCACCGCTAAATCAGCCAATCTTAATCCCTCAGAATGTACGGGCGTATTTGGAAGAGCAGGCGAAACTTAGCAGTCGGCATGCGTGCAGTTTGGCGCATGGTTTCGGCTGGATATAGCACACCTAAAGAAACATACGAACCTTTTTCCTCGCCGAATTAAGGTTGTTATCAAGGCTAGAGGCGGTGTTACACTGCGTTGGCCTGCGGTTTCATGTGCGTGCCTAGTATATTGTCCAGTGTACTTTGCTAGGGAGAAAAAAGAACAGAATACAGTATGTTACAGCACGACAGCGAGACTTTCGTTCTGGTTCTTCTCGTGAACGGTTTTCATATAGGTTCACATAACGCCGAAGATAAGGCATTATTGCTAAAACATAGTTCTACCAGAAGGAAGAATGCTCCTATCGTAGCACAAAAAAAAGATGAATATGTCGGTTAGGAATGTAAAGAAGGGATGTAGCTTTTCGACTTATCTGGTAGCTTCAAAGACATTTAAATTAAAATATCTTGACGTATTCTACGAGGTAACCCTACTTCCCATCCCAATGTGCACTCTTACCCGCCGTGTTTTGGCATACATGCATCTTGAAATGTATGGACTAAAATCCGTGGTCCCGTACCCCAAAATCCAGATCCCGTATCCCAAAATCCAGATGTTTTCCGAGCCATAGTAAACAATATATGATACAATATGGCTAAAGAGCATACATTTAATTAAGTGTATGCTCTTTAGCCATGCTAAGAAAGTTTTTCTAGGGTGTTAAAACGTCGAGGTGTGGATATGTTCCTGGGGGGGGGGGGGATGACATCATGTATCTTGTTACTTTTCTTGACACTATGCATTATATTACACGACAAGGTTACTAATACTAACAAGTAGAACAGCGCGAATGTGTCAAGATGTTTTGGTTTAAATGTCTTTGAAGCTGCCAATTAAGTGTAAAAGCTAGATCCCTTCTTTTACAGCTTGTTTTGTGCTATGATAGGAGTAAATTTTCATTCTGGTTCCCTACTTTTACTCTATCGTGATTTTGACATGAGACCGCCATAGTTTGGCAACTAATGCAGATTTATGTTGACTCGGGCAGTGCTTTATCCGATATAGTTTTTTTTATTGTCTTTCGAATCATATTGCTTGTATCGTGGCAAGGTATAAAGCTTTCACAAAAAACAAGACGACGATTAATGAGATGTATTTGTCTACCTTCTTACCAAATGTTTGTAACATAGAAGTGGCGCGCGTAAAAAAACTCATAAAAACGCGTTCTTTGCACGTAAAATCCGAATGATGATAGATGAAAGCGTATTTTCAGTTTTATGGTAAGAATTCATGTTTTATTCATGACTACATTGCGTTTCCGACGTCTCCACTATCTCTAAAATTTGTCTTGCTTATGTTTGCAGGTGCAGTGGAGCAAATCACATGACCAAAGCAGCAGTTTCCAGGCGTCTCCATACGTCGGCATAGGGTGAGTGTAAAATATAATTGAAAAAATTTCCTTTTTATTGCCTTAGATCATAGAAGCAACGTGAAGAGTAATGGTGTGTTTCCCGGTGTTCTGCCGAGTTGCTGCTTCCATTTTATACGCAGTACACGGTGATTCATAAAGAAAGAACAGGTTTCAGTTGTTTATTACAGACAAACAGTGAAATTTAAGAACACATTGCGCATGTCACTGGATAGGGGAACGCTCAAAGTTGTATGATCTCACAGGCACTACACAATACACTCAACTTGAAAATTATTCGTTGCTCGAGAAACATTGAAACGGTAATCATTTCATTTCGCATACGAATCGACAGGTCTTCGTTTACTGAATCGTCAATCAATGAACAAGATCTCGTTGTCCACCTCTTCCAATCCAGCATTTTAGGATGGTGTTGGTAAGATAATGCGGCACCACAAGGTGAAAGTGAAGCTGCATAACAATGAAATCACTGAAATCCTCATGAAGTTGAGAAAACAGCCAGTTTTGTAGCGTATCCTGTCACAGTTTACTCCACAAAAAAAGAAAGGTCCAAAACTTTTGAACGGAAACCGCACAAACACATTTATTTTTGGTGAGCCTCTTTCATGTTCGACAACGACGCCAATATTTTGACCCCCAAATTCTTACATTATGGCGGTTTGCTTTACCCGGTAGACGAAACGTCGATTCGTCCGAAAAAATGAGTTCAAAACTTCTATTATGGTCGTCGGGACGCAATTGCTGCAGTAATTGCAACTTGCGAGGCTTTATAAGCATGCGTCGGTTCAGAACACGCCACACCATTGTTTGAGGATGCTGGTCTGCCCGGTCTTGTGGACTTCCGAGGGCTCTGTCTGAACGCATCCCGGATATGCTGGACATTTTCATATTTTAATCAGACGTGCGTGGCCGATTAGTACTCTTCCTTTTGCATATGCAACCAGCTTTCAAAAATTTTGTGTGCCAGTTATAAATCGACAGTGGATTGACTTCTTGTACTGTCGTTTACAGTTTGTCTGTAATAAACAATTGAAAACTTTCTCTTCCTTTTGAATCGCCCGGTATTTCGACGACCGACCCCGTCGTTTTCTTCAGGCGCTGCGTGTTTTGCTATTAAACGTACTGGCTGCCAGGACTCCAACCAGACTGCAAGCTACTGTTGGTCTCACGCAGATATTTACAGTTGAGTTCGATTCTCGACGCACACTACGGTCTTTGTTGCTCCTTTATTTCTCAGTGCTTGAACAGATATTCCACGAAACGGAAATTCTCTCAGCGTTTTCCAACTCTGGTGCATATGATGGCCGACGAGATTTTAATAATTTAGTGCCGGATCTGAAGCGTTATTTAAATTGAAACCGACGTCACTGTTTATTAGGTTTTTTAACGTCTTTATATCGGTAGACTACTTCATTATGATGTCCCAGTACTTGGCGTTTGCACCACGATACTGGTCTTATGCTTGGAATGTAATCATAATAAAATACGATGAGACCATTGTCGTGATGTGGACAAGAAATTTCTGTGACGGCATAATTAAGGGCTCTATCGAAATAAAGACGTCAGAAGATTAATAAACTGGGACGGCGGTTTCAATTTAAATAACGCTTTGAGTTCAGCACTCAATTTATTAAAATCTCGTCGGCCATCACAGCCACCAGAGTTGGAAGACGCTGAGAGAATTTGCGTTTCACAGAATATCTGTGCGAGCTCTGAAAATCAAAAGTGCATCAAAGGGCATGGAGATGGTAGGCAATCGAACTCGGCTATAAATAGCGTTGTGAGACCAACAATTGCTTTGTCTGGTTGGAGTCTAGCAAAATTCGCAGCACCTGATCGAAATATTGTGCATAAAATAATAACGACTTGACACGACACCCGTATGTACACGATTAATCAGTTTCGCTAAGAAAGCCTGAGAGATCACAGCCTACACGGTAGTTTCTTCTGCCATCTCAAGAACCGCAGGCCTAAGGTTAGGTACTAGTAGTTGCTGGATGAAGTCCTAAAATTTTGCTGAGTTACTTTCGCTGACTAACAACACACAGAAAGAAAAAAACGCGTTATGTATTTCTGTAGCTTCTGTCACTTGTTACGTGAGGTGTCTGCGAACTTAATTCTATTTACGTAGGTCGTCGGCAGGGGAGAAGAGCGTATATAGTGCAATACCTAGTTCGTAAGTGCCGCGTAGATGTGCTCTGTAATTTAGCTCGCGCAGAGTTGCTCTATCGACCAGAAAGTTCGGCTGAAAGCGATGAGTCCTCCGTGGCCATTTAATAATCGCACAGCTCAGTGGAGTGCTATTATGCTTCTGCGGCCGACAGTTGTTCTCATGATTTACAATCTTCACCAACGGGTGTGACTAGAATTTATGGGTAATTTTCATCCTACACAAAGACAAATGCTTGCCGAAGAATCCGTAATGTACTCCATCGAGTAGTTTAAACTTTCACCTCGTTGGTTAGACATTATCAATGAAACCTCCACCACCGATTATTTAAATAATTGAACTCCCATTATTTAAATAATTGAACTCCCATGTATAAAACAACTTCAGACAAGTGATATAATGTGCTCAATATTGACGTGAAGCACGTAAGCGAAAAAAAATGTTCAGAGAAGGATTGAAGTTATGTTTGGAAGTCATTAAATGCTCTCATGATCAAATGCTGAATGAGTTTAGTCCGGGTAATTCGCGCTCATTTTGAAGCTGAAGCTAGTTTTTCACGCATCTCAATGTTTATGACGTCATATATCCTGAACTACGTGTCGTACAGTGGTACAACTTTACAAGTACATTCAATGGTATATGCGGATACCATCTGAAAAATGTGTTGCGACTAGAGTTAGTAGTAAAGAAGTAATAAATTAAAACGTCATGCCCCGGTACTGAAGTTTCACTACAGCAACAGCAAAAATGTAAAAGCAGTATTTTTTCTTCCTTTCGTCATTTGGTGGGGGGTGTCAGCGAAAAAAAGTTTCGTTAAGATTTGAAATTACGTGTGTATCTTGTTCCACTCATATTCTCAAGTACTGGATGAATGTAATGTGAGCAGATAGTCTTCACGAGTTTGCCGCCGGATCGCTTTGTGCAAATTCCACAATATTTCCTCGGAGCAACTGTCCGACATCTTGCTGGTGGCTAGGTACCAGCAGGGTTGAAGCACCTGAAGATGTCGGACAGTTGCTCCGAGGAAATATTGTGGAATTTGCACAAAGTGATCCGGCGGCAAACCCGTGAAGACTATTTACAACCCATCCGCCGGGAAAGCTTGAAGAGTCAAATAATGTGGACGATTTACATGCCGTGAGCTACGGTGCCTCAAGACAAACACACAATTACCAACTGTAATACCTGTCCTGTTGTGTTAAACCTTTGAGTTAAGATAATACGTCTTGATGAGTAGATTATGACTGCATTTTAAATTTTCAAATTCGGCCAATAATTATGTGAAATATTGAAAAATCAAATTATTATGGCACCTGAAAGCCGCCTGATTGGAACCTAAACAGCTGAGATCGTATACCATGAACCATGAAGTGTTTTAGTCGTTTACTAACTAAGATTTCTGTAGTTCTGTCTACTGTTTTGTCATTTACGAACAGGCGTAGGGTGCCTGCATTTTTATGTCTTTGTGTGTAAAGGAATGTTTCTATCGCTTTCTGTTGTCTTAAAGCACACATTACACTGTTAGTTTAATTATAATTGTTAATTCACGTCTTACACGAACTCTTGGAGATGTGTTACGGCGACGAGATTTGTCTCTCGATACAACCTGAGACAGTTTTCTTTGCCGTTAAGAGTGGTTTACGCATGCTTTTGAAACTAGGTTAACTTCTAAGCATCTTTTTTACCACCAGTCATTCTAAACCTTTTTTTGACGTAGAACTGCGTACGGGCTTACACAATATCGCCGTAAACTTTTATTCTCGTATACAGATTTTAGAATACTTCGGGGTGCTCGGTAAGCGCCCTTTAGCCCTCCGCGATTACGACTACTGTCACCACCAGGGACTTTTTAAAATCCCTGAAATAACGACGCATACGTTACGGCGAAATATACGAGCCAGCAATGCCCGGCGATAAATATGCTGATATTTTATTTACGGCTCGTAACTCAGGCTCTGGACTATGAGGAGGGTGGGGGTGGAGGGAGACAGGAGGATGGGGCATGAATAGCACGGCGTTATAGCTCCCTGAGAGTTTCTGATGTATGGTGGCATGCTCAAAGTACTTTGCCGTCTCTCGTGCTGCACGGTTTGGACATCGATTCTCTTTCGCCAGCAGTTCAGCGTGCAAGTTCATGAATTCGCTTTCTGCAAGTAAGTTGTTTAAGGGGTGTTATTAGGTAAACTTCTTGACATCTAGTAAATGATGCTATTTTGTTTTTCTGATGACTTTTTTTTTTACCGCCAGTCATTCTAAACGTTTTTTTGACGTATAACTGCTAACTTTGAATATACATTTTGCCCTTCGTAGAATATCTCTACCTTTTCTTACTTGTGAGTTTCACTTGTACACTCTGGTACGAGTATACCGCTGAAACATCATCGATGGCTGTGTGTAAAGCCTAGGAATAGTATACCTACTTTATGCAGACAGGCACTAAGTATCAGTATGGTTAGTTGGAAAACAGTAGTATGATAAGTACTCTGTTGTTACTTTTAAATTTACAGTGTTCACTTAGTGCTCTTTCAGTTAGTCCTCTTTCGTCGTTGTTTATCGTGTCCATTGCACATTGGCAAACCACACTTCCTTCTACAAACAGAGAAATCGCTTAGACTTCATGAATAGAAGACCAGAAGTACTCTGATCTGTTTCATACGTTTCAGAGAAAAGATTTACGAAGAAATCTTGTCTTGCTTCGGTGACAGGAACATTTGCGTGTTTTAGATGGTATATCAAATTTTGGTATATCAAATGGGAGACATTTAAATGTGGAGCATGCTTTTAGAATATTCTCGTAATTTGTGACGTTTCTGGAAGATGGAGGTACTGAAATATTTTGATTTACAGAATTTAGAGCGAAGGAACTTAGGTAGGAAAAGGTGAATTTGACAAAGAATTTTTTTTATTAATGGGTGGGCAAGAAGTTGTGAAATGATTTGTAATATTAATGTTGGTGAAGATGGTGCGACGCAGATATGTAATTATATGATGAAGTCGACGATTGGGACGACAAGGATGATGGTGAATGTTACACAAAGCCAGGCACGCTTTTAGTTACGCAATAAGCGTGCTGAAAGTACAAATTGCACTGTGTAACTGTGATGTAGTCATATTCAATATGATTTACGGTGTCAGTGAAATTAATTAATGAGCCTTTCGGAAGGCTCATAAAACAAATAGTAATTCGATCACTGGAAAAATTTTCTTACTGTGGGGATGCTGGATATGAAGTGTGGAGGAACGAACTATTCATTTACACATCAGCAGGAACTAATTGTTTTGACTGTATTGTAGAATTAGCTTTAAGCACTGATTACATGAGTCTGCATAATACCAAATCATTGAAAAAATATATATCTTCTTAACTAACTTTTTTATGAAGACAGTAATTGTTCTCGAAAGAACAGATTACTGTTGCTGACCGTGCAGATTTTCCCTGGAATAAATGATGACTAACTGAAACCCTCAGCTGCCGACAGGTGTTGTTGCGCTATTCATCTGTGTCGTCGGTGGCTCAGATGGATAGAGCGTCTGCCATGTAAGCAGGAGATCCCGGGTTCGAGTCCCGATAGGGGCACACATTTTCAGCTATCCACATCGAGGTATATCAACAACCCCTGTCGGCAGCTGAGGGTTTCAGTTAGTCATCATTTATAACTTTTTTATGCTGATTTCAAAATGTTTCTTCCAACACATACAGTTTTTTCACAGTGGGATACAGTTTATTTTATTTTTAGTTATACCTATTTTATGACTGTAGTCTGGGTACACGATAATGTCCTGCTTTCTATGTGAGTGAGGCAGTTGGACAAGACAAACATTGGAGTGGACCTGGGACTGAAAATTTCTGGCATGAAACGCTTCTAGTCCACCGAAAACTATTGCTTCCGCGACTACATATCAAATTGTGCTTGATGGACAAGATGGATCCTCCTCTAAGTACCTTTCTATGAAATTTCCCTTCATCGCCCACGAAAATTTGAAGGCAGAAGTTTTTTGGTCCTCAAATTCACAGTTGATGAAGGGTCACGAATTTGAGAAGCTAATCAATATAAGAGAAAAAGATCACAAACTTGCTAGGAAAAAAAAAAATTACAAGAACAATGTTAGAGAATTTCAAAAAGGTGTGTTGTAACATGAGTGTAAAAGTGGTTCAAACCTGCGTCCGGCCATCCAGATTTGGTTTTACCGTAATTTCCCTAAATCAACGGCATTGCCTTAGTGGCGACATCGGTTCCTGTCAGATCACCCAAGTTACGCGCTATCGGGCTTGGCTAGCACTTCGATGGGAGGCCAGTTGAGGAGCTACTTGACTGAGAAGCAGCGACATCGGTCACGGAAACTGGCAACGGTCGGGAGAGCAGAGTGCTGCCCACGTGCCCCTCTATATCCGCACCCGGTGACGCCTAAGGGCTGAGGATGACAGGGCGGCCGGTCGGTACCATTGGGCCTTCACGGCCTGTTCGGACGATGTTATTAACGATTTTCCTAAATCGCTCCAGGCAAATGCTGGGATGGTTCCTTTGAAACGGTACAGCTGCTCACTTTCCCCATCCTTGACACAATCCGAGCTTGTGCTCGGTCTCTTAATTACCTCGATGTTGACGGTACGTTGAACCCAATCTTCCTTGCTTTATGAGTGTAAAAGTGTACTTCATACACTCGCGTATTGGCATATTTCGTCAAAATCTGGGACATTATACTGAAGTGCAAGAAGAACGCTTCCACCAGGACATTAATGAGATCAAGATAAGGTTCCAATGGAGATGCAATGAAAGTGTGATGTTCGACTATTGTTGGATGTTGAAGAGAGACAGTAAAGATGAAATAAAAATGAGAAAGTCTGAAAACGTAATGTAACAGAGGCTACAATACTGCTAACAGAACTGTTTGCAGTATTTTTAGTATAAGCCTAAAACTAAATCAATAATTACGAGAAGATAAAGCTCGCTTGAAATTTTATTTTAATATTTTCGTTACAGTTGCTTAAATTTTCGAAATACGAGATCCTTTTTTGTGGAAAATACTAACAGGATGGAAAAAAATAAAAGCAGTTTTCAGAATCTTGTGACAAAAATTTTGAGACTGCAGGCCTGCATTATTATTCTAACTTTTGTTAAATGATTTTACCGTTCTTTATAAAAGATAGTATTTGTCCAAAGGTTCAGAGGAGAAAAACTGTACTTATAAAATTAAATGTGTCAGTTAAAAAGTTGAAAAAGAAATTTTTCTTCCTCTTCTCCAGGGCATATGGAAGATCCGTAGTCTCTCTTACATTACCTCTACTCAGCAAATCAGCACTGAAATATGACACACCCCAGGAACTACGTTAATGCATAGTTTCTTGATGCTTTCAGCATCGAAGTAATTGTGGCGCTACTTTTACAGCGCACAGTGTGTGCAAATATCACCTACCGCAGGTAGTGCTTTGAATTACTAAATCATTCTCTGTATTATCCATTTTGTCGTAAAGAGACTTCATGATTCTCTGTATTGTCCATCTTTTCGTAAAGAGACGACGAGATCTCAGAGGTGGTCTCCCACGGTGCACCTTCGCGCGGCAAACACATCCTGTTATACCTTCTAGCATCTACAGCGCCATTAATCTTCATGAGTCTAATTAACAGTACTAATTGTCGTCGTACGCTACAGTTGAAACGGCCTGCGTTTGGATGCGTTTGAATACCGTTGGTTAGTTCCGCGTCATTCACTTTCGAACCCTGTTGAGCCATTTAGTTCTTTTTTTGTCCTCATTATGTCCTCATGCCCTTTTTCACGGAAAAGAAACTGGCTCAGTATCCGGACCGTAAAACTAATGTAACCACATTACCATATCCTATTACATCGCTATAGGGACGCACGCCGTTTATCGTACCACATAGTTAGTGGCTAGCGTTGCTTCGTCTGGATCACGGGGTCCCGGGTTCGATTCCCGTCCAGGTTGGGGATTTTTTGTGACAGTGGCTAGATTGGACTGAAAAAATTAGACAGTGAAAAAAAATTGGGGCTTCGTACGGGCGCTGATGACCGCGCAGTTGAGCGCCCCACAAACCACACATCATCATCAGTATATCACACAAAAAAGATTTCTATTACTTTGAGACATTTAAAGCTTTTGTGTAAAAAATTAGACATATTTTATGGTTTCATTGTAAACAGTCCGCTACATTTTGCTATTCTTCGTGAAGAATAAATCCTCATTCTCTGTGAATGTAAAGTCAAAGCGAAATTTATTCCGCAGTTTAACCAACTGTTCATCGTCACACGAAAAAAGTAACAAAGACTAAATTAGGTCAGCAGCAATGCTTAGTAACATATTTAGACATTCCCCCTTGGAGATTAGCTTTTTGAATTTGGCGATAGCCAGTTTTCTAATTGATATTTACCTTAGTTCCAGATAACTTTGACTATACCGCATGTAAAGAAAGATAGATGTTTGTCCAATTTTGGTAGCACAGACGCACAGTTGAACCTAACAATTAAACTCTCTGCTGCCTAACGGAACTTACTTCTGAATTACTGGAAGAAATGACTTTGACCGTCGTTGCTCATAGTGTCGTTCCCCAGTATAATAATCACTCCTTACGTACTTTAGGTATGAGTTTGTTGCAAATTTGTAATGTTTCTCCGACAGATAGTTTGTTGTACGCACAGTTTTACTTTAAATTGTATTGTGCTCTTTCATGGTCTTTTCTGTAGTTAATCGTTTCATCATTGCGTGTGCGTCGCTTTGACGGAGCTAAAGAGAATTTTTAACTTCATTCTACAGCTCTAGGATTTTTAACTGCCATTTCTGCCTTTGTACATGCAGTATTATCTCGTTTCTGCAAGTTGTTATGTAGGAACTAGACAATTTACCGCAGCACTGACGACAGGATATGAAATATTTCACGATATTAAACGTCATTTAATTCCGTAAAACGGTCGTTATGGGCGTTTTAGTGATTGTTTATTTCATTAACGTGCGTCAATAAAGAAAACCATAACGTCCCTGACAACTCTTCCGCAGTGGGTATAAACAGTCTTGCGCAAGTTTGTCGACCGGACGTTGCCGTTTCATTACAGTTAACTGTATTTGCAGCTCATTTTAAGTAATTAGGCTAATGGTACAGGTAATGCATGTTATACGGGAAACTATCATTGGATAGCTCTTTTGTTTTCTTATAATTCCCCCGGATTCAATTTCATTCACACTCCTGGATGAAAAAGTTCAGAACGGGAAAAAATTACTCTGTTTTTAAGTGAGCACTATTTAATGTATATAATTAACGAATTTGCGTTTAAAGTTATTTGTTAAATTTGTTACTAGATTTAGTGTTGTATATAGTTATTCTCTTCTGTAATTTAAACTTATTCAGTGTTATTCTGCGTGCTTTAAAACTTGTAAACATTTATTCACATAACTTTAACGGGGAAATGATCAGGATGCAAATGAATGGCAAGCACTGTGATATTGAGGCACTAGTGCTGAATTTTATCGAAATCGGGTCACGAAACAAATAGGAATGTAGCATTCTAGCAGCAATCACGTATTTGTTTTGTAACGTAGATGAAACTCGTCAATGAAGACCATTGATAGCGCTCGTGTGGCCCCTAAGCAATTGATTGGAGGTCCAAATGTTTTTCGTGGACTGCATCTGAACTTCACCTGTGATGTACAAGCAGTGTTTGGAGGTAGTACCTGGCTGACACTTGCTGTTGTATGGGGCAATCAAGCAGATTATGGTGGCCTTGAAGCATTTCCAGATGCTAACATTTTGGCTTGGAAGACGGAGTATTGCTGAGACTACAGGACTGTTGGCTAAACAGCCTTATGGTACTCTTGTTCCAAGCATGCCATTTGTTTTGAGTACGAGAAGGAAGAAGTTCGGGTTATGGAACAACTCTTACGCAAATTAACCGATTTTTTATTTTTATTTTAGGTGCATGATCCTACGATAGCTTCCCAAGTATAATGCGGTCGGCACTGATTCAAATACCAGCCGAAATATAATAGTTAGTATCTAAAGAGAACACAAACGCCATGAAGAAAAACATATAAAACAGACGTGAAATCCCAGAAGAACAGCTGCAGTCATTCTGAAGAAATGCAGTGATATCGGAAGGCAGATCGGGTGTGGTAAGTGTTGAAAGCATGTTTGGGTGTTACACCAGGCGTGTGAAACTGTTATTAAGTAAATGGAGATGGAGGTTGAAAATGCTCTTGGAGAAAGAGAAAATTTGTTGAATGTAATATTCTTAAAATGATTGCAGCCTTGCCGCAGTGGTAACACTGGTTCCCGGCAGATCATCGAAGTTAAGCGCTGTCAGGCTGGGCTAGCACTTGGATAGGTGACCGCTCAGGTTTGCCGAGCGCTGTTGGCAAGCGGGGTCACTTAGCTCTTGTGAGACCAGTTGAGGAGCTACCTGATTGAGAAGTAGCGGCTCCGGTCACGAAAACCGGCGACATCCGGGAGAGCAGTGTGCTGACAACATGCACTCCATATCCACATCCAGAGACGCCTATTGGCTGAGGACGACACGGTGGTCGGTCGGCATTAGAATTTTGCACTATAAACACACAGACGGGAAAGATAGTCTTTTATACAGAGTATTTAACAGTTAAATTGGCCAAGCAAGGCCTGCTGCACTTATCAGTAGTGGTGCTGGTCAAGGATGTATACTTTCTTCACTGATGTTTAATTTATATTTTAATGATTTATCAAAAGAAACTTTACAGAATACTGAGCTATGTGTGAAACACAACGGAACAACGATAAATGATTTGGTTACACAGGTGTACTGAACTTATGAACTGAATTTTTGTTGCACGATTAGAGAACGGCTTTGACGTAAATAAGTTACTCGACAAAGGTTTTGTATGGTACTTGGCTTATATAAGCACATTAAATCGCTCATTAAACGACGGAAACATAATACGTGTTAGTGATACTCGGTACCTGTGATGCGGGTTAACATACACTCTTGGCTATGCAAAAGAGCTTAAATGACGTAATGAGGAACCCAGAGATACACTCTGTGTGATGGAATCAGCGTCCCTTCGTGAACATTTAAATTTGAGACGGCTGATAATATACTGGGTGTTTCAAAAAGATTTATACTATTTCACAAGACTACATCTTGTACCTGAGTCTAAATAGGCACTTGAAGTATATTTTAACTTGGGCGTAGAATTGCAAACATTTATTTTCAAGAAAACCATTCGATTATCCAAGGGTAGAACTTTTAAATGCGTTTTATGATTACAGTTAGGGCTAAAGATTTGATTTACCTTCCACAAATGCACCGGGCGCACAAAAAATATGCAGACGATATTGAAACTCGCCACATACTTTTACGACCATTCTGGAGTTAGTGAATTCATAGTTCTTGCTATGCGACGCTGCAGTTCGCCAAAAGCTTTGGACGGCTTATAGATAGAGTACTCGGCAACTACGTAAAAAAAAAAAAAAAAAAAAAAAAAAAAAAAAAAAAAAAAAAAATTAAAAAAATAAAAGTGATCAGGCGCCCATTTGGCCAGTGATACAGTGCAAGATCCGTACGGCCGATCCATCGGTTTTATATGCAGGTACCAGGGAGGTGATGCTTTGACCTGTTGAAAAAAGAAATTTTTAGCATATTCCTGCATTTGTGGAAAAGAGCAGATCTCCAACATACCCGGGCAGCCCTAGGTTACACCTATAACCGATCGAGCGAGCTAGCCGCTAGCGGCAACCACATAAACCGGCTGCTTGCAACTGGCGCCAAGGTAAACTTGCAGTTTCAATGCTTAAATTAAAATCCATCCCACGTTTCTATCTTCGTTCACGTAGAAGATTCAGTTTTGAGAAGTTAGATTAATCTTTTCGAAACACTCTGTATTGTGGGCGAAGTTATAAGCAATCAGTTGACCACTAAAAATTGCATAATGTCGTACAATATACTTTGACACCGTCTATTTCATCCACTGTTCAATGTAGGTAATTATTTTCGTGATCTTATAAATGAGTTTCCCCTACACTGGTGATGGTGTGATTCTCAAGACATCTAGCCTACATCTGCAAGTATACTCGGCGAGCCACGGTACGATGTGTGACAGAGGATACTTCCCACATTTCCTGCTTCAGTCGCGAATGGTACACCTCCAGGGTTTTTCCGCGAGATACACGTTTAAGGAAGCAATATGTCTGTTGACACTTTTAGGAATTTCGACAGTAAACCATACCGTAGTGCAAGACCCATCTCTTGTAGCGTCTGGCGACGCATTCCTCGACGCATTCGCTTTACTAACTGAATCTGTGACGAAATGCCTTGTTTTTTTTTGGATCTTCTCTGTGTCTACTATCATTGAATCGTATCTGTTACTGATCCTAGACTCTTGAGCAAAATTCAAGTCTTGGTAGAACGAAGGTATTGTAAGCCACCTCTTTCGTACGTGGACTACATTTTCTGAGAATTCTCCCAGTGAATCTCAGTCTGGTATCTGCCTTTTCTTCGGTTAATTTTATATGGTCGTTCCATTTTAAATCGCTCCAGGTATTTAATGGATGTGATTGTTTCAGTCGTTGCTCGGCAATCATGTAATCAAACAATAACGGGTCATTCCGTTTATTCATGCGGAATATGTTACACTATCTTAGCGCCTAGTGCTTCGTAATACCAATGTTTTCACGCTAATTAAGGCCATATAAACCTGTTTTTTTTTCCGAATGCACTTCTAACGAAAAGCGATTATGGTAGTTAAAGTCCAAAATTTTTGTTAATTACGCCTTTTGCGTTCCTGTGGAGATATTTCCATAGCAACTTTAATCCCTTAACAAATATTGTTTTATATATAATCTAGAAGTGAAATACCAATGTTCATAAATTTAGCTTTAAAGTTCTTTTAGTCCCATAGGGGATAAATTTCCAGAAACACTGAAACACGTATTTTTTTTTTATTTGTAACCGAGAAGTCAAATACCAATTGCCATAGATGTAGCCGTAGCAATCCTTTAGTACTTCTTTAGTAATTATTTATTTTCAAAAACGCTTTCACGCACTATTTTACCCCCTTAGTGGTTGAATTTCCAAAAATGCTGAAACACGTATTTTTTATTTTCTGACTGAGAAACCAAATGTGCGTTTTCATAGTTTTAGCTTCACAATTCCCTTAATAGTGACAGACTTTCCAAAAGCCTTTCATCCCCTATTTCACCCCCTAAGGAGAGGAATTTCGAACAGTCCCTTCCTAAACGACGTCTAAGATCCACGCCTGATCCAGATTTCAAATTTCTATCCTTAGCGGTTTGGGTTAGGGGATGAGGAGTCAGTCAGTCAGGACATTATATGCTTGTATAGATATTTGTGTATGTTGGTGGTCAACTGCCATAACGAATGTTGTGCTACATCACTGATAGTTAAAGTGTTTGCACGTACCATGTCACTAGAAAATGAAGATAGGTTTTGAATCAATCGTGACATGAAATAAAGGTTGTTTGCATACTAACGAAAGTACTGGTGCTGTGTACGACGTGGGGGAACTTTGCACGTACAGGACTTGCGTCACCGGAGTGCTGTGCGGGTACCGTACCCAGCATTGTGCAGGCGTTGGAAGCGGTAGAGTGCAAATGGGAGCACAGTTCAGCACCAAGGCGGCAAATAAATCCTTTATCACTGGCAAATGGGGACTGCTGTTAGCGTCCATTATACATACGAAGACTGCAGTGGAACTGTCTGCGCCCTGTTCTGCCATTTAGCCTACAGCCTTTCACTTCCTCCTCGATGTCCTTTCACTAATTTACTTCTTTTTCTAAGTACAGTAGACTTGTGGCAATTCATTTACTTGCAGTCGTCGGAGAAAGAAAGTTACAGGTCTTTGTATGTCATTTCTCCTAGTAGTGTTAGCGATTATTGATTTCTCTCGGCGATTACTCTTTCATTGGACATTTCACTAGATGGACCGCACTAGTTGTACCTATTCGAAATGTTGAGAGATATAGCACTGCTACGCTTCAGTAGGATCTGCTGGATTAACTTTGTCCCGAATAACCGCATCATCGTTATTCGGGTAAATTTAGTGTAAAGGTTGTGAACTTGTCTTCTAACTGGATTCGATTAAAGAATAAAAATTGAATACTAATGGTCTTGATTCAAGAAAATATTTTGTCACCCCTGTTTCTGACATACTGTTTCTGACACACCAAACAGATGTGTAATTCTCAGGCCACGAGAAGAATGTTTATGACACAAATTTCCAAAGATTTAATAAATTTTGTTCCTTTCTACGTGCAGTTGTTTCTAAATTCTCAATTTCCACTTTGTTTTTTATTTTGGGTATCTTCTAGGTATTATCTTGAATAGGAGCTGTGTCCGTATCATGACTTTTCTATGCTACAGGAACTAAATATGTAGTGCATTAGGACTTTGTTTTTATGAGACAGATCTGATGATGGTCATTAAAGACCGAAACCGGTAATCTGTTAAACAGAAAAGATTGTGACCATAGACGTACATTAAAGGAAACTTATTACATATACGGGTCACTGTGTTTTTTTGGCGACGATGTCGCAGCTTGTGTAAATATGTAGTATAATTTTTCCCCTTATCAGCGTACTAGCTCGAAGAGCGATGGTAACCCACTGTGACTCTGTTACTTAATTTCATGTAATAATTACATACAATGGTCTTTATTTATTTACTTGTGTTGCTCATGACTTGTTGCAAGTCTTACCGTTGACGCTACGTCAGCAACTGTTAAGAGTTTCATGGAAGTGCATGTGATGAATGCGTACATAGTGCAGAGCGTTGTTTTTGTTATTGGTGGCAACAGTGATGGTACTGATATTGATAATGATGATAATATTGTTATGAAGCAAGGGAGAAAGTGAAACATTGACACGTAACCTATTCATCTAGCTTTAACTTCCGCACTTAACGAGGCACTGTGTGATTATTGCCCAACTATCTCATGGCGATGACGCAAGATCTTGTGATAAGAAAATTTGTAACCCCCATTCTTTCCCTTGTTGCCCCAGTATTGACAATCAATTTCTTGTATTTTCCACCATCATGGTTCGAACCTTTGTTTCGGCTGCGAAGATGGTTAATAATGTGTTTAGTCTTGTCAGTGCCAACGACTGATGTAGGAATGGGACTGGATATGGATCATTAGTGGAAGAAAGGATACCGAGTGAACAGTGCTATCCCTATTAAAGTACCGAGCCAACACACACGTAGAACGAGTAGTGGGGTCACTTCGACCTGGAATTTCGTGTTGATGGAATTAAATAATAAGTCTAGGTATAGAGGTACATGCTACTGAAATTGTTGTGATATGTACTATAGCACTCCACAAAGTGAATGGTAATTGCTACCTGATTATGTCCAAAAGGCACTTTAGGCGGTGATTCACGTATATTCTAAGATATCACCAGCTGTGCCAGCACAAATACGATGAACATGAACATGAATAATTTGCAACTGCTGCTATTTATGCGTGTCTTAGTATTGTATGTGTGTGGTTTCTGTTACTTTTGCTGTGCAGTCATCGTTTTATAGTTGTACTGCAGTCGGAAAATACCAATCTTGGAAATTTTAGACTCTAACGTTATGAAATAGTATGTATGGTTTATATACTTACAGATATTGTTCCTCCTTCATTGCACAGAAATTCACGTACTCGCAAACCATCACTTTTCTGCGTAAAATTATGACATAACACAAAGATATGATGTCAGTGTAGTTTCGCATAGATATAGTGAGAACTGTTCTCTTTTAGTGGATTACCGTATTTACATTAAATTGTCACTTATAACTGTTATCAGCGATAAGGATTATTTAAATTAACAGTCCTGCATTACTCTCTGATTTTGTGCTTCTGTTTTGCTAATATTGAGAAGAATGTTTGGAGGAATGAACATATGTCGTTCGTCCAAAAAGTTCCGAGAAATTTTATTCTTGGCGTACAAGCGACGCCAGCGCAGTAACTACGATGGGAACTTGAACTAACAATTGTAAACAAAACATTAGAATCCGACCAGTCAGTTGTAAGCATTCAGTGTTTGGTTGTAGACATCAGGTCGTAGGGTGCCAAAGTTGTTGTGTCACAAATCCCAATGAAGTAACCTCTGTAAGTCAGATATTCAAGACCTTTTCTTGAATGTTTGACAGAACAGAAAAGTCTGTACAAAGTTGCCCCGCGCATTTTGAGACCGAGCAAAAACTACTACGCATTGATGCCTGCCGCGACTTCACTGAAAGGCAAAATGCGGATAATTCTTTTCTGGAAAAAATCACCACCACTGACGAGACTTTGTGTCATCAATACGAACCTACCGGAAAAGTACGAAGTGCAGAAATTCACAAGAAGGATCAAAACGATTTACAGACCTTCGAGCTAGTATGACGCGCGAGTTGAGCAACCTCCCAAGGAAGGATTTCTCTAACAATTGCACATGGTTGTATGAACGTTCTGTGCTTTGCGCTCAAGTGAGAGGAGACTATGTAGAACACTTGAAGCATTAAAACCGTCATCTTAATTTTACTCTATTTTTTTATCAGCCCAGTTTCCAAGCTTTTCGGACTAACGAGATATTTACAGTCTACTTCAGTCATTATAAACGGTGATTCAGCTGCCCCTGTTTTACGTAGCACGTAATGTTATACCTGGCCTTCTAAAATCACGCACGAGATTATCATATTCTCTCACTCGATAGGCGCAAACGATTAGTCTACAGAAAAAATGAACGGCACCTTTTTGTAGTAAATTTAATGTAGTTAAATTTTTTACTGGGGTAGGTTTTCTCTAGAGGCCGTATTTTTCGAGTTATTCAAGAAGAACGCACGAAAGTGACCTTCAAATGCACCTCCACTCCCTCACTCAGCCCCCACCGGTCAGGATGTCTAGTTTGGTGTTCATGGCACTCTCTCCTACCACTGTACATAAATTTACAACTGCTCATTATACCTTTTATGGTCTCCATTGACTGGCCTTGTTACGCCAATGGCCTAATCGAGCACTTTCAAACTGTTACATTGACGTTTGTGCAAATTTTACCTGTTAATTTTGTGTATTTTAACAAGATAAAATAAACAACTACATCATTGTATTCGTCAAGCCTTCTGACAGTGAAACTACTGTGCTTGTAAGGGTTAAGCTGGGATCGAATTGTCAACGTAATTAGTTTTAGCGTGACGTTTACAAAAGTCGTTTCACTTTCATTACCTCCTGGCCACATTTAAATTAATTATGTTAACGAAACAGCCGATTGTGCTGGTGGCGTAATAGCCCGATCAAGAGAGACCAGAAATGTTCGATTATAGGGAATAGTTCGTATAGTCAGAAATTTGTGTATAATGGTACGAGAGAGTGCCAACTTCCTTGACGCAGTGATAACACCATTTACCGACACCGAAATTAAGCGCTGTCGGGCTTGGCTAACGCTTGACCGGCTGAGTCTACGAAAGATGTTGGCAAAGCGCTTGCACTCAACCCTGGCAAACTGAGGAGCTAGTGGCTCCGCTCACGAAAACTGACAACAACCGGGAGAACGGTTTGCTGGCCAAATGCCCCTCTACGTCCGCAGCCGGTGATTCCTATCGCGTAAGGATAACACGGCGGTCGGTCGGTGCCCTTCGTACGGAAAGAGAGAGAGAGAGAGAGAGAGAGAGAGAGAGAGAGAGAGAGAGGAGTAATAGGGAGCGGACGAACAACATTCTACAAATCGTGGCTGGTGAGGGATGAGTGTGGGGGAGGAGGTGTGTTTGAAAGTTACTTTTGTACGTTTCACCTGAATAACTCGACAACCGTGGCCTCCATCCAAAACGTATCCTAGTAAAAAATTTAACTACATTAAATTTCCTACAAATAAGCTCATGTTCATTTTTTCTGTAGGTTTGCACGCAGCGAGGAATAAAATATGAAAATACCGTCCTTCCTTATTGCAGGCCAGATATAACATTGCGGGTTGCATAAAACGACATCGGTAGGGGCAGTTGAATTACCCTGTATGCAGGAGATTGAAGTTAATCGTTTCTGACGATCTGGATTGTGATTGAGTAATTTTCCCCCGACTTTTTTTTTTTTTTTTTGGTGTACGGAAATTTCGTAAGCCGTACACTGAATCCATTGTATGTGATTTGTCTAATCATAAGAGGGGACCTGTCGCCTCTGGTCTTGCCAGATTGAATAAATCAAGAAATAAAAAATGTGACTGCCACTAAGGCGTGTGTGTGTGGCTGCGCGCGGCGGGACTTGGCCCACGTCTGGTGCAGCTGCCGCAGTATTTACAGCCTAACTGCACGGTGGGAGCTGGGTGCGGCGGTAAAGGAAGAAAAAAGCGCCGAGGCTTTGTTTCGCGGCCTTCATTTGGCAGCGCAGCGCGGCGCGGCAGGCGTGCGCCCAGTCATTTCAGCGTGACGAGTTGTCAGGACCGTAGCAGGCTACGCCAGCCTCATCGGCCGCCGACGGCGCGTAAGCAGCCTCCGCGCGCTGCGAGGTTCCAATTCCGGCGCGCCTAACGGACGTTGTGCGGCAGGCCACGGCGCAGCCGAAACTACCGCTGGGGAACTACGGCGTACGTTCCAGTACAGTGACGGGGAAAAATGCATCACCAAGAAATAAATAATGTAGAGTAATGAAAGTGCGGAAATACATTTGTCTGGGTATCATATGTAACTCATTAACATGGCAGGACCATAGATTAATGTAAGCGCGAGATGAGCCATTGCAAACGTGAGATGCAGGTACATTAATAACCGGTGTAGCCGTCAGAATGTTGAATGCAGGCATATAAACGTGCGTGCATTGTATTATGCAGGTGCCGGATGTCAGTTTGTAGGATGGAGAGTTCCATGCCTGTCAAATTTGTTCGGCTAATATATGGACAGCTAATGCTATTCGTGGATGACGTTGGTCTTGTCGTCCAATGATGACCTGTATGTGCTAGGTTGGAGACATACCTGGCGATCGAGCAGGCCAAAGCAACATTTCGACACTATGTAGAGCATGTTGAGTTACAACAGCGGTTACGTGGGCGAGCGTTATCCTGTTGGAAAACACCTCCTGGAATGCTGTTCATGAATGGCAGCACAATAAATCGAATCACGATATTGACGTATATATTTGCAGTCTCGTTGCATGGAATAATAACGATAGTGCTCCTGCTGTCGTACGAAATCGCACTGCAGACCATAACTCCAGGTGTAAGTGCAGTGTGTATAGCACCCAGATCGATTGGCTGCAGGCGCTCAGTTGGTCTCCTCCTATTCAATACACGGCCATCACAGGCCCTGAGGCAAGACCATCTTTCATCAGAAGACGCAACGGACCTCCACCTTGCCGTCCAGTGAGCTCTCGCTTAACAGCACTGAAATCGCAGATGGTATGCACGCTACAAGGCGTCTGGCTCGTAGCTGTTCTTGAAGTAAACGATTTGTTACGGTTTGTTGTGTCATAGTGGTGCCAACAGGAGCTCGAATTGCTGCTGCTGATGCAGTACGTTTTCCCAGAACTATACGCCGAGGACGATGGTCTTCCCTCTCGGCAGTGCCAAGTGGGCGTCTGCAGCCCGGTCTTGTTGCGATCGTACATTCTCGTGACCACCGCTGCCAGTAATAATGTACAGTGGCTACATTCTTGCCAATTTTTTTCTGCAGTATCGCAGAAAGAACATCGAGCTTCGCGTCGCCCTATAACGCAACCTCGTTCAAACTCATAAAGGTCTTGATACGGCGTCTTTGTTGCCTTAGAGGCATTCTTGACTAACATCAACCAGCAAGTCCAATCTCAGATCGAACATTCACGACCGTTACAGCTTGTATTTGAAGCAAACCTGATTTGCAGTCTCATAGTAGCGCTACCAGCGCCACTCTTACGCGGCTGACGCGAAATATGAATAGACATCGTCTTTCAGATACAGAAACACGCCTACCATCTTCCATTTACGTCGCACAACTTTTTCTTGGTATTGCAATATTGATTTCCGCCAGTGTATTTATATGGTGCTTCCTGCGGGCACTCCGTTGCATTGCTATTTAATCACATATTTGTAGCGTTGTTTTCTGCGCAGACCATGCGTCGTAAGCAGACAGGAAGCAGAAACGTCGTAGTGCAGGCAGTCTCTTCACTAGAACTGTTGAATTTTCTGATTGGTCTGCCAGTATATCTCAGTCTTCCTTTCGCTTTCGTCACAACATTACGTACGAGATCGTTCCAATGTAATATTCATAATTCCAATCACTAAGTAGTTTGTCGAATTCACAGCCTTTAGATTTCTGTGATTTATTGTGTAACCGCAATGCAGTGGATTTATGTTAGTACTTCTGTGGATGACTTAACACTTTTCATTATTTAGAGTGAACTGCCACATATCGCACCGTACGGATACCTTGTCTAAACCAATTTGCAGTACAAGATAGTAAATGGCAGCATCATCTACAAACAGTCTTACAGAGCTTTCAGATTGTGTTGTAAATCGTTTATACAGTTCAGCAACAGCAGAGGGCCTATAACGCGTCCTTGAGTAACGCCAGATGTTGTACTTCTCTTTCTCTCGACGACTTCCCGTCTATTACTGCGAACTGTGACATTTATAACAGGAAATCACGACTCCAGTCGCACAACTGAGACGATACTCCCCAGGCACATAATTTAATTAGAAGTCGCTTATGAGGACCGGTGTCAAAACGCTTCTCTAAATCTAAAAATATGGAATCAATTTGACATCCCCTACCGATGGCACTTATTACTTCGTGATAGTAAAGAGCTAACTGCGTTTGACAAGAGTGATATTTTCTGAATCTGTGTTGGTTATTTGTCAATAAATCGTTATCTTAGAGGTAATTCATAATGTTTGAATACAATCTATGTTCCAAAATCCCTTTGCAAATCGACGGCTGCTCCCGTCGGCTGATTAATCCTACAAATGTACATGGCTGCTGTACAATGTACATGCTGTACAATGTACATGCTGCTTGTGTGTTTGTGATCAAATGCTAATCATTTGCGTATCCAAAAATATAGCACACAGCCGGCCGGTGTGGCCGAGTGGTTCTAGGCGCTTCAGTCGGAACCACGCTGCTGCTACGGTCGCAGGTTCGAATCCTGCCTCGTGCATGGATGTGTGTGATGTCCTTAGATTAGTTAGGTTTAAGTAGTTCTAAGTTCTAGGGGACTGATGACCTCAGATGTTAAGTCCCATAGTGCTCAGAGCCATTTGAACCATTTTTCATAGCACACATCATGCCAATTGGAAGTTTCTTGTGTGCCATCTTAATCGTGTTGCAGTTATAATGGCCAATACGTACCTTAATAGCCCATGTCATTCATGTCGATGTCTGTAATCTGTAGTACAGCTGATGTTCTGATATGGTTTGTCATCAGCAACTAATAAGCATTTCTCCAAGTAAAGGACAAGGTACTCGTGGCGGAATGTGTGAAAGTCTTGAGTGTGATAGGTGTTTGTAATTCATTTTAAATAACTTTTTATGGCTTCCACGTTTTCAAAATTATGTGAACTGTATTCGCACTTTTTTTTCAGAAAACATTTAAAACGGCCCTGGCCCTTTAATCAACATTCTTCCTCATGCACTCCTATGTGAGAACATGGCTATAAAAATGGAATGACAAGCAATGGAGCGGGGAGCGGCATCTATTAGTATGTCTTAGTATGTCATAAAGATCAGTACTACACCGCGCTCGAACCGTAACTAGAAACTCACCCGTAATTTCGAAAATTTTAAACGAACAGGCAGCTGATAACTACTCTGGTAATAATGTATACCAACCATCGTTTAACTACTTCCTACTTACACGGGATAGGTATCAAGCTCAGTCCTCTGCGATAACGTACGAGTATTTAGTTAAAAGTTACACTTCAATGTAATCTTAAATTTTTGACCAGATTTTCTTTATTGTGATGTGTAATTGTGGAAGTTATCACTGTTGCTCCAATTGTTGCTAATATGAAACAATAAAACTTAGCCAAATAAAATGAAATGTAGTAAATAGTTTTACAATGAAAGTTCTCAGCGGCTGTTAATAAAAAAGTACTTTCACGTAGCTTAACGAGAAATATAGCGCTACAGATGGACTGAACTGCTGTCTGGATGTTGGAGAAAAATTAGCTACCGTGCCATACCCGTTTTGCAGAAAATTGTAACGGTAACAATCGCTCTTACTTCGTTTTAAAATGGGTAAATAATTAAGTTCCGTGAAATGTGGCCGACAGTACATTTTTGCGTAATATTGTACCACTGAAAAGATTTTAGCATGAAAGTCTGAAATGCGCATTGTGTTGGCCTGCTATCACTAGAGATGTAATATAGTCACTAAATTACTGAAATTACAAAATAGTTTCAACCCAAAATTATTAATTAAAAAACAGAGTTATGATGTTTGATGGTAAACAGAAGAAGAAACAGAAATGGCACCCGGCTAATAGAACTTTGCCAAGCACACCTCCTAATTCTTAAATCTACAGCTTTCAAAAAGTACCACGAAAACAAAAGACATGGACATCCCCAAATCCCAACTTAGGGGAATTTCAACTTGATCATGTGGCAATCAAAAAAGTTTCTCGAAAAGAAATCGTGAATGTTTTGGTCCTCAGGAGTGCAAACTCTCTAAAATTAAGTTCAAAGTCATCCAAAGCAGCAGACACAGCATGAAACAAATCAAGGATCAAAAGTACAGCGCAGAATAAAATATTAAAATCAGATGAATCCGCAAAAACAACAGAAACGATTCAGACCCAAAGTTGAGAGGATATCGAGGAAAACCCCATTACTACGACTGAAAGGATAGCACCCAACATACAAAACAAAAAAACAAGCCTATTGGTGCTGGAATGTGATGCCCTCATTGAAACAAGAAAACAGACGTAGCAAAATTGGCAAACATAGAAAACGGAATAAAGCAGATTCAATTTCATTAACGTTAAAAAACTGGTAGATAAAACTGTAAAAATGATTAAGAAGACTCATAAAAACAAAACTCTTCTCCGAATGAAGAATTTACTAAAAACAATATAAGAAGCTTTTACAGAACGTTCAAACAAAGATTATCAAGATAGAAAGCTACCATTCCCCAATCTCGAGATGTAAATTGGACTATCGCTCACAATAACACGGAAAATTGCAAGATACTAGTTGGCTACTTTGAGAAGCTCCTGAATTGTGAACTAATCGTTGAAAAATTTGAATTCATCTCAAATAACAGTGAGAAGCCGGATTCAGAATGACCAACGACTGAAGAACCAGAAAAGGTAATTTCAGAACTGCTAAACAACGAGCGTCCACAGAAAACCAAATAGTGGCCGTACTATGGGAAAGAGCTGACAGAAAAGCCATTACATCCCTTCAGTGTGTGTTCGATAAAATCTGGAAACAAGAAGAAAAGAGCCCCGCAGAATGGAGGAAAGCTCTCATCCACCCTATCCACAAGAAAGGTTTAAAGGCAGACCCAAACAATTATAGAGGAATATCACTGCAGGATATAACATACAAGATTCTTTCTAAAGCCCTTCTGAGCAGAGCCGCAATTTAACCCGCATATCTGGTAATACCAGGGAGGTTTTAGAAAGGGTAGGACATGCTCTGAACAAATACTAAACGTCAAAAACAGTATGACTTAACAAAAATCAAGGACAAAGACATGTGTAATCTTTTAAATGATTAAAAAAAAGCGTATGATTCGACTGATAGAGAATCTCTATTAGCAGTTCTGGAAGAAATGAGGTTGGATAAGAAAACGACTAAATCATAAAAGCGAACCTTACAAATACATTTAGAAACTTAAATTCATGTATGAACTATCAGAACCCTCCGGGAGAAAAAAAAGGGGGGGGGGGGGGTGCGACAGGGGTATGGCCTGTCGCCGTTGCCGCACAGCTGTGCGCTTGAGAAAGTAGTCAGAGTATGGAACACAAATATAAAGAATGGTGTAAGATTGGGTTGCGAAAAGAAAGACCTTAAATTGCATTGCCTTCGCAGATGATACGGCCCTGTTTGCAGAAACAAAGGAAGAAGCAAAGGAGCAAATCCTTCAACTAAAGAAACAAGCAGCTAAAATAGGTCTTCAGATCGCCTTCGAAAAAACTAAGATCATGGCAACATCGAGAACTCAGGTAAACAACTCAAAGTCCAAGAAAAAAAGATTAAAATAGTAAAAGAGTTTGAATATCCCTGAGAATGGATTAGGTGGAATGCTGGTGAAAGCAAAACAATGGAATCCAGAAAAAATAAACTTGACTGGCCTTCTGACTAACAAAAGATACGTACAATAAAAAATCCCTTTTATGGGAGTCCAAAATTACACATTATAAGACGGACGAAGAGAGGAAAAGAAGATCAGAAAGGAATGAAGAAATACTGGGCACTGAGAAAAGAACAACACACAAAAATGATTGATCCAACGTACACCAAAGAGGGCGAAACGAAAGAAAAAGAGGAAATAAAAATCAGGAGGACACCAGAAATCAAAATTAAGAGAAAAGAGGGAAAGAAGGTATTATTTTATTAACGCACCGTAATTACAAGAATCGAGAGATACGGCGTGGAAATCGTGAAAGAAGGACGCTGTTGAAGCCAGAGAGAAAACGCTTAGAGCTATGGAAGTATTGCTATCGAGAAAACTAATAAGAACTTGCTAGATAGAGAAAAAGAGCAATTAAGATGTTTTGATAGAGATCAATGAGCAGAGGGAATTCAGAGCAACACTGAAAGTAGAAAAAAGAGAGAGGGAGGGAGAAAAACTTTTTGGACATTTAATTGTATACAAGTTTTTAACAGGTACTGTGAAAGGCAAAGTCTAGAAATGATTAGAAATGAGAACCAAGTGGAGGCGAAGAAAGAAAATAGATGATCTATCGAAGGTTGTAAAGTGTCACAATTATCAAGAAATGAAGACAGCGTGAAATAGAGAACACTGGTTGGGGCGACAGAGCGTTACCTGTAGATGATGTTACTATGATTTTATTATTTTACGCTGCATGTTAAGGAAGTAAACATACAGAAGCTGTCTAACGCACAAGTGTGTGTGTGTGTGTGTGTGTGTGTGTGTGTGTGTGTGTGTGCACACGTTTGTACATTGCGAGTGCGTGTTTGCTTCAGTGTTAAATAGTCATGTGGTTAAAGGAAAACTTGTAACAGATTCTTAACTACAACGAACCTAGTACATAAGAAATAATTACACCACCTGTTTTACAGATGAGTGCAAAACTAATTATCTAACTTCGTGTTTCCGATTTCCCGCTTCCGTCTTGCACCCATGAAGCAGATGAACCAGTCAAAGGAAACTGTGTGTCCTTGTTACGGGAATACGAACGCAACTCTCAAGCTGATAATAACGCTGTTAGAGATGGACTAAGTGGCTCTAGTGACGCGTTTGCGGGGCACGAACTGGTTACGAGGCCGCGCACTAGCAGCTCTTGGCGGTGCTAGATTCGGTAACGGTGCATGGGCCCGGTATAAACAAAATGGCTCACTGCTGGACGTCCGTTACTGCGTGGGCGGGACAGTTCTTTTTGTTCCCGAGCCGTGTAATTCGGGCAGGGTGGGTGGAGTTGGTCGGGGGGCAGGAGCAGTTCCCAAGCGGTCGCTCCTGCTTTGCATCCTAGGCGACGGATTCTATTAGGAAGGCCATCGGGCAGCGGATTAGCTTCGATCCGGCCCTGTACGTGGAGAACGATTTCTGTTCCGATCAAAGCGGCCTGTCCCAGCCATTCCAATAAGTCGGGCCGTGCCAGCCGCACTCCAAGCGCGCTGCCGCCCCGCCCCCCCCCCCCCCCCACCCCCCTCTGTCTGCGTGAAGGGCCGACCCCGAGCAGCCTATCTTGTGTGTCTTTTTATTGATAACTTGAAAGCGTAAGTGTGGACTTCTCTACCCACAATGCAGAAGCATTACTTTTTGCGCCCTTTCAAGGCAGCATCAGGAATACCTTAACACAAAAATCTTCCTTGCACGAAAGCATTTACAAACGATCATGTGTGCAAAGACCTCACACCAACCTCGTCGTCGTATGAAGGCAAAAGCACATTCTTATGAAAGTCACATGAGATTTCGTTACAATTCTCTTGTAACCATGTCCTTTTTTTATTAAAACATAGTCCATCATCTCACACCGAGCGAGGTGGCGCAGTGGTTAGCACTCTGGACTCGCATTCGGGAGGACGACGGTTCAATCCCGTCTCCGGCCATCCTGATTTAGGTTTTCCGTGATTTCCCTAAATCTCTTCAGGAAAATGCCGGGATGGTTCCTTTGAAAGGGCACGGCCGATTTCCTTCCCCATCCTTCCCTCACCCGAGCTTGCACTCCGTCTCTAATGACCTCGTTGTCGACGGGACGTTAAACACTAATATCCTCCTCCTCCATCATCTCTGTTTAACAAAAAGAAATCAGTATATGCCGACCATGAACTCGCGGATCGCATGATGCATGTAATCTACGAATCGTCTATTAGGAAATGACCAGAAACTCAAATCGTATCACACTCATCATATCCGGAAGGACATATCACTGGTATAACTGGTACGCAAGGTGCAAAGGATTAAGTTAATATTGTAAGAGTTTCACAGTTCCTTGCGTCTCCTGTAACCCGTTCAGTTACCTTTTTCTAAGTCTGGGATAAAATTCAAGTTTTACTGATAAATAGTACAAAATGGTTCAAATGGCTCTGAGCACTATGGGACTTAACATCTGTGGTCATCAGTCCCCTAGACTTAGAACTAATTAAACCTAACTAACCGAAGGACATCACACACATCCATGCCCGAGGCAGGATTCGAACCTGCGACCGTAGCGGTCACGCGGTTCCAGACTGAAGCGCCTAGAACCGCACGGCCACACCGGCCGGCGATAAATTATATTAATCGTTTCTGTGGCAATGTTGCTCTCAAGCAATATCAAAATTACCCACTATTTTCTGAAACATGTTTCAAGAATCGTCCTTGGATAGGTAATTGTGCTTGCAAGCAACATTTCAGCTTTCAAATGCAGCAACATTCTGTTGTCTCTGGCGACAACTTTCTGAATAGCGTGCATATTAAGCATACATCTTGCAAGGTTATACGAGCGTTAGTTACCGGTGTACCAATTTCATTCGATTTTGTGACGCTGTTTTTTTATTGGGCAACAACGAGTGATTATAAACGGAAATAGAATATTTTCAATGTGTGTTATTATACGAATGTGTTAGCGAATTATTACCTGGGACACTGCAAATGATCTTGTCTTTTGTGGGAAGGTGAAGCCTGGTTTTGAGTATTGGATGGACAACAAGTCCAGACGAAGAAGTAAACGGCAGCTTCAGCGCCCGTGAATGAATGATACGCGGTATGACACTTTTGGTCATTGGCCAGAGTATGGGCCAAAAGCGAAGATTTAGGAATTTGCCCTTAGGGATGATCGACTGTAAACTGTGGAAAATGTGGAATTGTCCTGTGCTTTGCAGAAAAATGGAGTTGTTTTAAGACATTTCAATACTGTAGTGCAAGATGCAACCATTTCTTCAGCCACAGGAACAACGTTATAGCACTTTTACTGTAGCACACATGACCATTTTGTGAGCAATGATACTTACAGGTAACGTACTGTATTTTGAAACAATGTTTGTAAAATTGTCCACGTGACCACGTACATCTAACTTAAGTAACATAATACTTTTTCTTCACAATATTCCTATGTGTACCAAATAAAGAGGCTACGTGACTAACCACATCTGTTGTTACGTTAAACTTTTTTTGTTGATTTATGTGTCTAAGTGTGATGATCACACTCCCAAGATGCATGTATTTTTATCCGACATTACTAATTTTTTACAGCAGCATAAAAATGAATTCCCTGATAATAATAATAATGAGCGTATGGCATTGGTGGCCGGGAGACCTCTCGCGGGACGGTTCGGCCGCCGCTCCACAAGTTCTTTAACGCCACTACGGCTACTTGCGATTGAATGAGGATGAAATGATGATGAAAGACACACAACACACAGTCAGCTCGAGGCAGAGAAACTCCCTGATCCCACCGGGAATCGAACCCGGGACCCCGTGCGTGGGAAGCGAGAATGCTACCGCAAGACCACGAGCCGCGGACAATTCCCTGATGACAGCGTAACATCACCGAAGCATGTTGCGGAGATAGTGAACAATCAGGAAGGCTATTCTGCTCAAGGTGTGCCAGTAGAGATTGATCACGAACTCTGGTTACAGAAATATGCAGACGGAAACCGGTCGTGTCCTTTTCAACGGAATTTAGGGTAACGACGGAAGAAATAAACCTCAAAGATCGGACGGGGATGTGAATCCCGATCTTCCCGAATGCTACTCCGGACCGTCATCCATTACGCTACCTTGCTAAGTTTTCTTGCATGACAAACCCGATTCACTCTGGACGACAACGAACCGAACGGTGCGTTCACACGAGACGAAAGGTCAACGCAAGGTCAGTTTGCTTAGCCTAGAACCGAACAGTGAAAGTCAGGTTATGAATAATCTGAATATAGTGCCAGGATTCAGGTACTAGTGGCGATAAAGTTTAATAAATGGCCAAATAAAGCTTCATAACTGGTGTTCTTGGTAAAGTTCATATGGTAAACTGCTGAGAACAGAAACAGAGAAAATGTCCAGATATGTCGAAACATGGACAGTTATTTGCTAGCCAAAGTAAATAATGCAAACACGTGAAACATTATTTATAAGGCAATACACAGAGCTATTTACCTTTTCCATTGTGTTTTTAATTTCGTTCTAAGTACCAGATGACGCCAAAACAGCTGTTTTTTTCTTCCTCAAAACAGCTGTCTGCTCTGTTAGAAAGAGTGTTATTTAATGAAAATGTTTCAACAGTTTATATTTATGTACGGTGCATTCCTGTTATTATGTACGGTGCATTCCACTTTCCAGTATCAGGCCTCTTTTGTGAGAGAAGACTCACGGAAAAAAAACATGCAATCGAACATGGACCATTTTCATTGTTCTCGTATCACGGAAACGCAGCAAACAATGAAATTAAAAAAAATGGCTCTGAGCACTATGGAACTTAACTTCTGTGGTCATCAGTCCCCTAGAACTTGGAACTACTTAAATCTAACGAACCTAAGGACATCACACACATCCATGCCCGAGGCAGGATTCGAACCTGCGACCGTAGCGGTCGCGCGGTTCCAGAGTGTAGTGCCTAGAACCGCTCGGCCACCTTGGCCGGCAATGAAATACAGACAGAGAAACAATGAAATAAAGGCTAATAACGAAAGCAATAAATCCACTAATACAGCGTGCACATAAAGTCCGGAAACACTTTCAATTATTTATTGCACAAGAACCAAACGTTGTACAGATATCATACATATGTCATTTTGAAGAGAAACCCTGAAAGTTTTTTTTCATGTATACCGCCACAGCGTAGTTTGGTAATTGAAGATAGTCAGCGCTGGTCGCAAACATGGCGAGTTCAGGTGCGGAGCGAGCTGTTTCATGAAATGGCCTCCCTGATCTCCAGATCTCACTCCGTGTGACTTTTTTCTGTGGGGACACATTAAAGATCTGGGTGTATGTACCTCCTCTACCACGTGGTGTTGCAAAGCTGCGGGAGAGAATACGGGAAGCGACTGCCACAGTCGACGATGCCATGCTGGGTCGGGTATTGCAAGAAATCGATTACCGTATTGACGTCTGCCGGGTCACTCATGGTTGGCATCGAATGTTGCTTGTACAAAACTTTCAGAGTCTCTCTTCAAAATGCAGTATGTGTGACATCTGTACAGTGTTTACTTGTTGTACAATAAATACTTGAAAGTATTCCCGGACTTTATGTACGCCCTGTATAATATGAGAGAGAAACCGAGAATGTTTTAACTGCCGATGTTAGTAGACGACACCACCGACCTCCCAACAGCGACAATGTTAAGACTTCACGAGAAACCTTGACGTTGACATTCCGCCCCGCTACGTTCAGTTGACGGCCAGTGTGAACACCGCCATTTAAAATGCATCGCGAAATGCATTCGTGTTCCGTTCCTTCAGCTGTGAATGCATCTTCAGACCGCAGAGCTTTGTCTGCTAAAAGCAAATACACAGGAACCAGTGTAGGTCTGGAGCACCACTCTGATCTATAATCAAAAGTTACCTAGCCCCGATCAACTGACCAAGTGGAAATAACGATATAAAACTTTCTCCAGCGTCAGTAATACCACTGCAGCGCTGCTGAACACTGATAAATAGACGAGCTATCTCGGACAGGAGTAAATCGTATACCTGTACAAGTGAAGGCTATATTTGTCGTCTGACGGAATTTGGAAGGAGGAGAGGAAGAAATGGCAAAGTAGAAACTGGGCTGGTCCTAGCGAGGACTGCGGTGGGGACTGCAGACGGCTGCCTCCTCATCGCGCGGCGCCATCTCTGCCGTAATTACCAGATGGCATCGCCGGCCATACATCACGGCCGCCGGACGCAGTAAATAATCCATTACGCCGGGGGAGCGTCCAAAGCGACCAAGACGCGCTCTACGCCGCTGGGACCGCTTCCTTTCTCGTCTTTCATCGCCCGCCGGGCCGCCTGTCGCTCGTGATGACCGCAGTAGTTTACTGAAGCAGGCCTGTAACGCACTGCCGCCTGGCAAGAAGAGGGTGCGGGGCGGGTCTCACCGATTTGGCTGAAACTGTTTGAGTAGAGCCAACTGTGTGATCCTTCTGAAGTTCCTAAAATATTTCGTCCGAGTAGGCCTTAGGAAAAGACAAAACGCCCTCGAAATTCTTTGATTTCGGTAAGCGTGCGGAGTCATAATTCGGCGGCTTGAGTTCGACTGTCGCTGCTACCAATTTTTTTTATTGATTGTCTATTATACCTCGCATTATTAAACTTCGTGCAATTGCCAAGTAGATTTGACAGTACATGATGAGAAATTCAGCAGTGAGTAAGGCGAATTAATGAGTTCAGTGAAGATCTTTCCACCCAAACGTACTCCTCTTACTCAAACCTGTGATGTATATTTCTATTGTAAAGTCAAAAATCTAATTAAAAGATTTTCAAAGTGTCCCTGATTTTCTGCTACAAGAACAGCGAGAATTATCGTCAGGGGAAGATGCAGATACAATACATTTGATCGTGCAGCATCCATTCAGCGCTCCTGTTTCCTCCTGTTTTCCACCCAATTATTCGATATGCTTGATATGCATGAAAATAGACGGAGGCAATACCTTGATTTGAAATGTATACTATCCACTGAAGCATTCGGAAAAATGTTCATGCTTAAAAAATTCATTTATGAAATATGCCTGATGTGAGCAGTATTTATGTTTTAAATGTTTCTTTTACGATTATCACTCAAAAAAATATTATGTTACTGTCTGTAATAAATAAAAAGTAGAAAAATTGCATGCTGGAGTTGTCGGAAATTTTACTTTCATCTAAAACTTCACACAATTATGAAAAGGAACTCTTTAACTTGAACTGTTACACTATATTTAAGTTTTATAATTGATAGTTTAACATTGGGAGGAATAAAAGACATTGAATAAAAAATTCGGATAGCAGCAGGAATCGAACTCGAATCGCCGAATTACCGTGGCATAAGCTTACTGATAGCACCAAGCCACTAGCTGCGCAATTGTTATTCAAACACCGCTCACGACAAAATCAAAAAGTTTTCGAGGGCGGTTTTTTTTCCACGGCCAATCAGGCGGAATATTTTAGGATCTTCAAAGGGTCACATACTTGCTGCAACTCACACAGTGTGATCCAAATCGGTTACACCTGTTCGGCGCTCGCCTTGTCAACCGACAGAAATGCGACTCGTACCCGGTAAAAGACGCCTATACGGTCTGTCCGGAAACTTACACTCCGAAAACTGCCTGTCGTGATTTTTCTTAAGCCTTGCCGGCATTGTTAATTGGTAGCAAAACTTGAGAAAAATGAAGACACTTTCATAGGATTTAACGATCTCAAAGGCGTCCGGAAGGCTAAAATGGTGACAGATATCTAAAATTCTTAGAACGGTAGATACAACCTTTAGCGAAAGACGCTTAATATACATCATGTACAAGAACCAATAGGGAAAAATGCAGTGCTGCTTTGTATGGCCCAGTGGCCGGCTGAAAGTCTTTCAGTTGGGCACAACTTCTGTGACTTTTGCATACCTCCAGTTATCCAGGCGGGGAAAGGTACCTACTCCTCACGTCGTAGACAGGTAAAGGCTAGGATGAAGACAGACGGAAAATTTCCGTTGTCCAGCTGGGATCCCATTTACCGACTTCTCGGTTTGCAGGCACATGCTTAACTGCTACATCATTTATTTTAACTAAATTTTTTATTGAACTGAAATACAAGAATTACAACGTTTTACAAATGTTGATGCATAGCTGAAGGATAATCAATACATCCTTCTAATTATTTACATTAAACAAGAAATTAATTGTAATAATAAGATGAAGAAAAAAGGCGGATACAGGAGCGAACGTTTTGTATCCATAGGAACATATTTTTTTAAACAACGAATTGCTCATCATTATGTTTTCGCGGCGTAATAATTCATCCGTTAAATTTCGACAGTGCACCCGCATGAGCATTATTTCTTCTTTTTCCAGTACTTCGGCCATATGTCTTTAGGCATTTCCAGAGTGAGCCTATTGAAACTACAGAACGCTACAATGCTTGTTTCGTCGTTTTAAATCACAGAACACACACAGTGGTTACAAACGAGACAAATCATGGACTCCGGCGCTTTGTTGTGCAATACAGTCACAAAGACGTTGCCGTAGTGCGGCTAATTATGCCACATCGGTATCCCAGCATGGATTGGTCGCGTAGCCAAAGATTCAATTTATGCATAGCTTTGCCGCCGCTCAATGTCTCTGATATAAAACGACGAACGAGTAATGTAGCGTACTGTAGCTTCAGTAGGCTCACTCTAAAAATTCCTAAAGATATACGGCCGAAATATTAGGAAAAATAAGAAATAAGGTTTATGCGGCTGCACTCTGGAAATTGAAATTGTTTTTTGTTTTTCTTGCAGAACATTTTCTATATGCTGTGTTGTGTATTGTTGGAACTGCTTTTGAATGTAATAAATTAGAGAAATTAAAGAACAGAATTGCAAAAATTGCTACAGGATTTAAATTTTTTTCCTAAAATAAAAATTTCACGTGTATTGCAAGATAGTGACAATCGATATTTATGTTGATGATGTGAATGATCTTTTCAAATTTTTTCTAAATGAAAGTGATCTGTCCAACTTTTCTTGCTTAAACTATATAATATGAAATTAGATGTGAGAAGCAAAAAATATCCTTTCCTTCTCTTGACTTAAAATAATATTGATAATAATAATAATAATAATAATAATAATAATAATTTTAAAGAAAGTTACACCAAACACTCATTTGCCTCTGTTCCATTCTCATATGTGGTAACCATAGGGCCTGCGTTCACCAAGCCGTACAGAAGCAACAATAATAATAGAATAGCAAGAGACAAGTTCGCGGATTAGAAAGGATATGAGGCAAAATAAATGGTAATGACCGTAATAGCGAGGATACTAATTGCAGACTGGCAATAGCTACGTGGGTGAGTCAATGGAAACCTTAAATATTTTTTTATAAATATTATTTATTGTGCAGAAGTGGTACAAAGCTGTATCACTTTTCAACATAATCTCCCCCACGCTCAATGCAAGTCCTCCAGCGCTTACAAAGTGCATAAATTCCTTTAGAAAAAAATTCTTTTGGTAGTCCGCGCAACCACTTATGCATCGCGTGGCGTACCTCTTCATCAGAGCGGAACTTCTTTCCTCCCATTGCGTCTTTGAGTGGTCCAAACATATGGAAATCACTTGGGCAAGGTCTGCTGAGTATGGGGGATGAGGAAGACACTTAAAATGCAGGTCTTTGATTGTTGCAACTGTTGTATGGGCAGTGTGGGGACTTGCATTGTCATGTTGCAAAAGGACACCTGCTGACAGCAATCCATGTCACTTTGATTTGATTGCAGGCCGCAGATTTTTAGGAGATCTGTGACAGTGGTCCCTCTAGACATGTAATGCTCCAAAATGACGCCTTTTTCGTCCGAAAAGAGTGTCAGCATAACCTTCCCTGCTGATGGTTCTGTTCGAAACTTCTTTGGTTTTGATGACGACGAATGGCGCCATTCCTTGCTCGCTCTCTTCGTTTCCGGTTGGTGGAGGTGAACCCAGGTTTCGTCCCCAGTAACGATTCTTGCAAGGAAGCCATCACCGCCTGCTTAAAAGCGCCGAAGAAGTTCTTCACAAGCATCAACACGTCGTTCTCTCATTTCAGGAGTCAGCTTCCGTGGCACCCATCTTGCAGACACTTTGTGAAACTGGAGCACATCATGCACAATGTGGTGTGGTGACCCATGACTAATCTGTAAACATGCTGCAGTGTCACTCGGCGGTTTTCCTTCACTATGGCTTCAACTGCTGCAATGTTCTGTTGAATCAAAACTCGTTGTTCCTGACCTGGACGAGGAGCATCTCCCGCTGAAGCCGCACCATTTGCGAACTTCTTACTCCATTCGTAGACTTCCTGCTGTGACAGACATGCATCACCGTACCGAACCTTTATTCATCGATGAATTTCAATAGGTTTCACACCTTCACTACGCAAAAACCGAATAACAGAACGCTGTTGTTCTTCCCTGGTGCAACTCGCAAGTGGGGCGGCCATCTTTATACTGACACTGCGACAGTATGTGTGCATATGCACTATACTGCCACCTACAGGCCATTCTGCATGCTGTTTGTAGCACACTTACCAACTTACAGGACAACGGCGCGAAATTTCGATTTATTATTACAAATTTAAGGTTTTCATTTGACTCACCCTCGTACAAAACAAATTCTGAGGAAGAGAAATTGGTTGTCATAGAGTTTAATTATAAATGTTAGGAAGCTTCTTCTGAAGGTATTTGTGTGCAGTTTAACCAAGCGCGGTACTGGAACATCGACGGTAAACAGTCCATAAAATAGAAGAATGGTGAAGACTAATAACTAATGAGGAGGCTGAGCATTTAAAAGCCATTCTTCTTTTAAGAATGGCGTTTCTTCCGAAATGATGAGTTTCGTTAGGGTTCCACGCACGCTTTTCTCACAGGGGTAACTGCTCACAAGGCTTCGTGCACACTTGACGTCATTTTGACGCCACATATGGTAACGATGTTTATTAAAACACGTCGTTCTTGCTACGATGTGTTATAAGTATTATAATTAAACGTCACGTAATGACTCAACGGCTGTGAAAGATTTTATGAGGATTAGGTTACAGCATTGTCTAAATTCCGTAGTCTCATCGTGCAGTAGTGGTTGTGCGTGTGTATTCACTAGTTGCTGCTTCGGGTCTTACTACTTCCAATTCCCCCTAAACTTACGTTGTTGAAACACCTTAACGAACAATGCTGAATATATACCTTACGTTAAATTGATTGTGTGCTGGCTGGCTTCAGCTTCTATTTTGCTTGAAAATCTGCAAAAGACGTATTAGGAAAAATAGTACAACTTTTTAAGTAAGTTTAGGAATTAATTATTGCAGAGACTTTCATCTCTCTCTTATCCAATGACCAGTCCAGACGTATGCAGAACTTCACACATTTATAAACAACGTAACTTCGAGGTTAACATACCCTGCAGTAAAGAAAAAGCGTAACCTCCCGTTCACCTCAATTGTTGTGAGACGTACAATCACGAAAGTCGATGGACAGCTCTTTCCGTCTTCGATATTGCGTGTGACTTCAAAGTGATGTTACGTTTGCAGGAAGTCTTGTGAGATGAGTGCTACCCCGCCGGGAACGGAACCCTGCTCTGTGCAGGGAAGGACAATGAATGCGCACGCATATCGTGGGTAGAGGTGGAAGACACATATGTTTAGCAGACACTGAAGAACTGCGTATGGAGCACTTCCGTGCTTTCAGAACTCGAGTGTGTACTCGCTGAGATGCTGCCTTTTAAGTGTTCATTGAGTTATCAGTTTTCCGTAAAATCTGGGGTAATTAAGGAATGTTAACGAACTGCAAATAAAATAATGATTCAACAGTAGTTAAGATGAGTACACATTCGCTAACCAGACGTTGTTACAGAAATATAGTGTGGAGTCAAATGAACTTCAGAGCGCCCAGTAAATGCATTTCATTCAAATTCAGTCCACCGTATAAATTCATTGTATTCTTCAACCTTGCCAAAGGAATGACCTAGCAGCCATTTCTGTTTCAAGAAAACAACGTTAAGTTGCGCTGTAAATAAGTTTCGGCGTCTGTATGCCCCATGTCTGTCACGGCAACCATCGTTATAGTTTTTGTTCCGGCTTCTATGTGATTAATAAACACAGCACTTAAACTAATCTATTGAGGCAGTCGGATCTGTGTCTGCGTTCCTTTGTATAACTTCTTATTATTCACGGAGCGACGGGGCGCAGTGGTAGGAAAATGGATTCATATTCCCAACGACGGCAGTTCAAGTGCCCCGTCCTGCAATCCAGGTTTAGATTTTCCGTGAATTGCTGGCAGAGCTTTGAATCGCCAACTTCCCGAATGCGGCTTCAGTGTCCTGCCACTGCGCCCTCTTGCCCAGTGTAACTCGCTGAGAAGGTCTGTTTCCTTCTTTAGGGTGACACAGAAAAACGGGAACATGTCCACAATTCAAGAAAACTACTTGTGATGAAGGAAAAAAATTTGCGTTCATAGCAATTGAAATCATACAACTTTGCTATTTACGAAGCATTGATGGAATTTATCATTTTTTTAAAAATTATGTCCTTTAGATGTACGTATACATTCGTGAAATCTGCTGTTGAGATTCCTCTTTGACTGCTGCAGCATCTCAGCTGGGCTACTGTGAATTGCATCCCGAATTCTCTGTTTTAACTCATCGAGGATTCTTGGTCGAGTCGTGTAGACCTTGCTCTTGGGGTAGCCCCACAAGAAAAAATGGCAAACGGATAAATCCGGCGATCTAGGGGGCCAGCGAATGTTACCGAATCGTGAGGTCACACGGTTACCAAACAATTCTCGCACATGTGTCATTGATTGACGTGCAGTGCGTGATGTCGCTCCGTCCTGTTGAAACCAAGCTTCTTGAACGTTTGGAAAGCTGTTCAATGCAGCTGCAACGAAAGTTCGTAACATCTCCACGTAACGATCGGCATTGACAGTTATTGTGCTTCCTTGTTCATTTGCGAAAAAATAGGGTCCGATAATCCCATGTGATGAAACACCACACCATACTGTCACTTTACTAGTGTGTAAAGGGCGCTCATGAACGTCATTAGGATTTGTGTTTGCCCAGTAACGGTAGTTCTGTTTATTCACATAACCTGTGAGATGAATATTTGCCTCATCCGACATTCACAACTTGTTTAGAAATTCATCGTCATTTTGTATTTTTGTTATCATTTGTTGACAGAATCGTAATCGTAACCGATAATCTCTGTCCTTCAGTTGTTGCACCATGTGTTATTTGTACGGACGAAATTTTAAATCAAGATGAAGAAATCCGCGAACACTCTTCCGGGACATTCCAGCCACTGCTGCTTGCTTACGAATGAACGCCGTGGGCTCCATAAGACAGACTCGCGTACGACATTAATGTTCGCTAGAGAACGCACATTCCTTGATCGTCATGTTGGTTTCTTCTTGAGGTCAGATCCAGTCTGTTCAAAGTTATCAATCCAGCATTTTATCGCGTGTTTCGACGGAACGGCATCATGACGCCCTAAATTATAAAAACGTGGAAACTCCCTCTGCGCCACTACCAAACTATCATCGTTTTTATAAAGCATCTTTATTGCTAACGCACGCTGTTGTCCGTTCCGCTGATCCATGATTACTGAAGTGGCAGACTGTTTACTCGCTGTCACGAACCCGCAGTGCTGCCACCTGCCCATGGCTGCCACTACTCATTTCAAACATTCCCGCTATTCTGTGTCACCCTGTATAAGCTCGCTGGACTGGAGCTCTCCCAATCCCGTGAAATCTCATCTAGGTTGACAACGGTCTGCCATTCCTTTTTTACTCAGTAAATAAAAGTCGACTTTCGTTTATCAACCACCATTTACAAGTTTCAGTAATGAGTGGCACGATAGGTATTTCCTAACACTTACGTTAATTCGTTCGTAATTGCCTCGCTGTTCGAAGGAAGTTACAGCCCAAGAGAAAGGACGGACGGCAGAGAACTGCGGCCAGCTTTCACTGTCGGCGTTAATGGACAGTTGCTGCTCGCTCGCCAGTCAAAGGCAGAGTAATTAAGGGACGCCGCTCAATTGTCTCTTGAGAGGAGCGCGAGAAACCCCACCAACAGGGAACAGGGCAGTGCGTTCGAGATTTCTGGTGCAGTACGGGCAGGTGCCACGTTCAATCGCTAAATCTATTCCTAACTGCTCTACACTGTCTGCAGCATTGCCGATTTTACACTGCTGCGCTCGCGTTGGCGTAGCATCGTCAAATAAAATAAGCTTCTTTAGTTGCTCCTGCATAGCCGACCGAAGTGGCCGTGCGGTTCTAGGCGCTGCAGTCTAGAACCGTGAGACCGCTACGGTCGCAGGTTCGAATCCTGCCTCGGGCATGGATGTGTGTAATGTCTTTAGGTTAGTTAGGTTTAACTAGTTCTAAGTTCCAGGGGACTAATGACCTCAGAAGTTGAGTCCCATAGTGCTCAGAGCCATTTGAACCATTTTTTGCTCCTGCATAACACGCTGAAATCGGGACGCGAATCTAAATATATATTCACTGTCGATTGTGTTAACAACTAAGCCATGCGACCATACTGCTAATCAAGATCCTTCTATGTTCTGCATCTGAGCCTCGTAAAACCCCCTTCAAAGCAGGTGAGACGATTTACGAGACTACGTGTTTATCTTAGAAGAAAGATTAAGAAAAGGCAAACCTACGTTTCTAGCATTTGTAGACTTAGAGGAAGCTTTTGACAACGTTAACTGGAATACTCTCTTTCAAATTCTGAAGGTGGCAGGGGTAAAATACAGGGAGCGAAAGGCTATTTACAATTTGTACAGAAACCAGATGGCAGTTATAAGAGTCGAGGGACATGAAAGGGAAGCAGTGGCTGGGAAAGGAGTGAGACAGGGTTGTAGCCTCTCCCCGATGTTATTCAATCTGTATATTGAGCAAGCAGTAAAGGAAACAAAAGAAAAATTCGGAGTAGGTATTAAAATTCATGGAGAAGAAGTAAAAACTTTGAGGTTCGCCGATGACATTGTAATTCTGTCAGAGACAGCAAAGGACTTGGAAGAGCAGTTGAACGGAATGGACAGTGTCTTGAAAGGAGGATATAAGATGAACATCAACAAAAGCAAAACGAGGATAATGGAATGTAGTCAAATTAAATCGGGTGATGCTGAGGGGATTAGATTAGGAAATGAGGCACTTAAAGTAGTAAAGGAGTTTTGCTATTTAGGGAGTAAAATAACTGATGATGGTCGAAGTAGAGAGGATATAAAATGTAGACTGGCAATGGCAAGGAAATCGTTTCTGAAGAAGAGAAATTTGTTAACATCGAGTATAGATTTAAGTGTCAGGAAGTCGTTTCTGAAAGTATTTGTATGGAGTGTAGCCATGTATGGAAGTGAAACATGGACGATAACCAGTTTGGACAAGAAGAGAATAGAAGCTTTCGAAATGTGGTGCTACAGAAGAATGCTGAAGATAAGGTGGGTAGATCACGTAACTAATGAGGAGGTATTGAATAGGATTGGGGAGAAGAGAAGTTTGTGGCACAACTTGACTAGAAGAAGGAATCGATTGGTAGGACATGTTTTGAGGCATCAAGGGATCACAAATTTAGCATTGGAGGGCAGCGTGGAGGGTAAAAATCGTAGAGGGAGACCAAGAGATCAATACACTAAGCAGATTCAGAAGGATGTAGGTTGCAGTAGGTACTGGGAGATGAAGAAGCTTGCACAGGATAGAGTAGCATGGAGAGCTGCATCAAACCAGTCTCAGGACTGAAGACCACAACAACAACAACAACGTGTTTATTCATTGCACTTGATTACAAGGTGCCGCCCAACTTTCTATGCATGACTGCGAAACCTCTGGAAACATGCTGCTGCACTTGCATTCATTTACACAGAGTAGTTAATGTGTTACGGTACTTTATCTGCTTCGTCCTTAAGTTTTGCAGAACAATGCATGATGGTTTACAGCTAATACCTATAATTTTGCTATCTGCCGTATTATTAACCTCTATGGTTTTCTTAAAAGTGGAGCATTTTATCTTTTTTTAACGTCTTTTGAAAGCACACAAAAATATTCAGTGGTGTAACACGTCACTGTCCGCCAGGTAATGTAGTAAATGAAAAGTCGTAGTCTGCACACAACACTTCCGCCTACGTTGCAACGTACACATAGAATAACGCTAAAAATTCACTTGCACTTTTGAGAGAAGCTTCGTTGCGAAGTTGTTGTTCTCCATAACTTTGTAGATATAGCCTATAAGATTTTCTTTGATCCATCACGCACTTAGGACAGCGGCTGATCAAATAGTATGTAGAGTAAAAACCAAATAACTGCCGTATTTGAATCAGTTTTTATTTATTTTGTTTCATTTCAGCTACCAGTTTTGGCATTTTTCAGATGCGATCTTCAGGCCCATGTTCATTAGTAAACAGTGTAGTCTATGTCTGTTGTATAACGCAAGATAATACGAGGTTAATACCAAAAGCAAGGTCTCCTGTTTTTTTATAAGTACAAAGACCTGTTTATTTCTACAATGGTTTACATTAGTTTACAGCTTGAACGCTTAGCTGTTTTTCGACATAATCACCATTTCTGTCGATGCATTTTTGTAGACGCTGTGGCAATTTTTGTATGCCCATGTCATACCAGTTCGCCGCCATGCTGTTCAGAGAGTTATGAATCTTTTCTTTCACCTGGTCGTCGGAGCTGAATCGCTTGGACCACAATTAACGCTGACAGGTACTGTGAGACTCTGAAGAAACGCAAACGGGCAATTCAGAACCGGGAGAAGAGGAATGTTGAGCAAGGGCGTACACATTCTCCATGACAACGCTCGCTCACACATCGCTCGGCAAACCGCTGCTCTCCTGCAACAATTTCAGTGGAACATAATCACCCACCCACTCCTGACTTGGCGCCCAGTGACTATCACCTGTTCCCTAGGTTAAAAGAACATTTGGCCGGGAAGCGATTCAGCTCTACATATTATAGCCTGTAAGGATTGAAACTGTACTGTCCCTTCATAGGTAGCAAAGTTTCAGCCATAATTTTATTTTATTTTACATGTTTCCCATGATAATTGACATGGTAGCTTTTACTTTTCGGTTGGTGAAAATAATTGTAATATTAACCTATAATTAGCGGGACACCTCATTTCTGTATATCGAATGATGTATGATGCACTGAACATGTTAAACGTGGTTGATTTATGCTGTGTAATCGAAACGAAAAAAAGTCAGTTGGAAAAATCGGACAGCAACTGCTGTTGGTTAAATTAATTTTGTTCGATTGTAGCAGTAACGTGAGTAGGAAATGCTGCATCTTAAAGAAAAATGGGAAGGACAACAAATATCTGCGTTTCTTAAAAGAGCAGAACGTTTCACAATTGCTTGTTGTTATCTTCGACTGAGCTTTCGCGCAGATCCGGGGGTGAGCATGAGGAGACGAGAAGCGGAGTTGGTCGCGCAGATCCAGGAGTGAGCAAGGAGGGGACTAGAAGCAGAGGTGGACGCTCCTGGTATTGTGAGGCCCCTGATGACATCTGAGCCGAAGATGGGAAAGTTGGCGCGCTTCTCGAGGGACATGTCCCGAGAGTTTGGCGCGAAAAGCGAGACGGGCTGCCGGCGCGCCTCACTTCGCGTTAGCGCGGAGGCGGCAGCGGCGGCTCCAGCCGGCTGTTGTGCTGTGCGCTGGAACTGGAGACAGCGCGGCTGGCGCCGCCTCCGGATTTGCATTTTCATGAGGGCCGGCCGGCGCGCATCTGCCGTGGAACGACCGCAGCCGGTCTGCCGCCTGTTGCGAGTGGCCCCGCCTCTTCATACGCGGGATACCCTTCAGCTCCAGGCCTGTCCGTGGCGAGCCCAGTTGCCTGCGGCGCCTTCCCGTCTACACCTTTTGTTCACCTCAGCAATGTCGTCCTTACGTACTGCCAATGTGTATCAGAGATACTCGCTCCGGGGAACCGTATAGCGCCTTCGAATCCCCGGAAGCAGGTTTAGACTTGACACAAACCAGTTCTCAACCTTTTGTCCCCTAATTAGTCCCGGCAGAACGCAGCACATAAGCACTTGCAGTCTTTAGAGTGCGGCACTGTAAGTGGTGTGATGAACATTTGCTGGAAAAAAATCCTTCAAAGGATTGGGATCCGTTAATCTCTTTATTACAACGATATTAAATTAGACTAACATACGCTGACGGAAAAAATTTGCAGCACCAAAACGTAATCATTTCAGAGTAATGAAATTTCGGTAATACTTGTGTCTTTGTAGTCATTAACATCGCAAGATCACATGTTGCTGTAAGCGCGAGATAAGACGTTGCAAATGTGAAATGCTGGTACATTAGCAGCCGATATAACAGCCGAAATGTTGAAAGCAAGCATGCAAACGCACATGCATTGTGTTGTACAGGTACCGGATGTCAGTTTCTGAACTGTAGTTGCATGGCTGTTGCACTTGGTCGGTTGATACAGGGACGGTTGATACTTGCTGTAGATGACGTTTGAGTTGACGTCTGATGATGGGCCATATGCGCTCGACTGGAGACAGACCTGATGATCGAGCACGTCAAGACAGCATGTCATTACATGGTTCAAATGGCTCTGAGCACTATGGGACTTAACTTCTGAGGTCATCAGTCCCCTAGAACTTAGAACCACTTAAACCTAACTAACCTAAGGACATCACACACATCCATGCCCAAGGCAGGATTCGAACCTGCGACTGAAGCGCCTAGAACCGTTCGGCCACAAGGGCCGGCACAATCTGTAGAGCATGTTGAGTTAATATCGGTATGTCGGCGACGGTTATCCTGTGGGAAAGCACCTCCTGCAACGCTGTTCGTGAATTGCAACAAAAGAGCGCGAATCGTCATAATGATGCAGAGTTTTGGAGTCATTGTGCGTGGGATAACCACGAGAGTGCTCCTGCTGTCATAAAATGTCGCATCCCAGACCAAAACTCCAGGTGCGGTTCCAGTGTTTTTAGCACGCAGACAGGTTGGTTGTCGGCCGCAGTGGCCGTGCGGTTCTAGGCGCTTCAGTCCGGAACCGCGAGACTGCTACGGTCGCAGGTTCGAATCCAGCCTGGATGTGTGGATGTGTGTGATGTACTTAGGTTAGTTACGTTTAAGTAGTTCTATGTTCTAGGGGACTGATGACCTCAGATGTTAAGTCCCATAGTGCTCAGAGCCATCCGAACCATTTGAACAGGTTGGTTGCCTGCCCTCAACTGGCCTCCTCGTAAACAACAGTACGGCCATTACTGGCAGAGAGGCAGAACCAGACTTCTTCAGAAAACACAAGAGCCCTCCACTCCACCCTGCTCTCCAACAAGTTCTCACCTGACTCCACTGAAGTCTCAATTGGCGATTGTTTGGTGCCAGCAGAATGCACGCTACGTGCCGTCTGGCTCGGGGCTGTTCTTGAACGAAACAATTTGTAACAGTTCGTTGTATCATTGTGGTGCCAACTGCAGCTGCAATTGCTGCTGCAGATTCAGTACATTATCCCAGAGCTATAGACCGGATACGATAGTCTTCCCTTACGGTGGTGCCACGTGCCCGTCCGGAGCCCGTTCTTCTAGCGACCGTGACCACTGCAGCCAGCAATCATGTACAATGGCTACATTCGTGCCTCTTTTTCTGCAGCATCGCTGAAGAAACACCCAGCTTCGCGTAGCCGTATAACACGGCTTCGGTCAATTTCATTGAGGCGTCGAGTGGCGTCTTTGTCGCCTTAAAGGTATTCTTGACCAACATCAGCTCACCACGTCCAGTCTCAAATGAACTAAAGCTTACGATCGTTACAGAGTGTAATTAAAGCAAATCTGATTTTCTTTCGCATAGTGGCGGTACTAGCACCACTCTGCGCGACTGGCGCGAAATTTGAATAGACACTGCAATGAGCCGCCGATCGAGTCGCAGCAACTCAGCAACGATGTCTGCAGCAGTGGAAAGAAAGGCAATCTGCAAACCAACAAGCTTAACAACAGCCTAACCGTGTACCCAATATCGACGGCCCACTGCAGATCAAATTATAAGTTCTTTTCCCAGTTACTTGAAAAATCCATAAAGCAAAACATTGGGCTGTAGCAGATTCAACCTAGAAGATAAGGATGGACACAGCAAAATTCACCAGTCCCTGTTGAAGACAAGTTTTATCGTAAAAAAAAATTTTTTTGACAGTTCAACAAAGTCAGAGTTTCTATATATTTGTTGTGCGGTCTGCCACTCCTTGATATCTTTGCCAGAATAAATTGAAAATCTCCTGATTTTTCGTTAAATAATTAATTAATGTCACTAAAGAATCAATCCTGTTCTAATTCAACGAAATATTCCACTTTAAAACCTATCCTCCTGACCACAATCTCCGAAAAGTTTCAAAACAGAATCCTAACACACTTCATAGTATCGATTATTTTCAAAATATCAATACGTGTCAACTTCTCACCAATAAAACTTCAAACCAGTCAACCATTGAAGATCGTCCACACTCTCGACAAAACCCTGCCAGAACCTCTTCAAGAAGTCTGAATTTTAATAAAACTTGCAAATCTCACACATAAGTAATACACTCCTGGAAATGGAAAAAAGAACACATTGACACCTGTGTGTCAGACCCACCATACTTGCTCCGGACACTGCGAGAGGGCTGTACAAGCAATGATCACACGCACGGCACAGCGGACACACCAGGAACCGCGGTGTTGGCCGTCCAATGGCGCTAGCTGCGCAGCATTTGTGCACCGCCGCCGTCGGTGTCAGCCAGTTTGCCGTGGCATACGGAGCTCCATCGCAGTCTTTAACACTGGTAGCATGCCGCGACAGCGTGGACGTGAACCGTATGTGCAGTTGACGGACTTTGAGCGAGGGCATATAGTGGGCATGCGGGAGGCCGGGTGGACGTACCGCCGAATTGCTCAACACGTGGGGCGTGAGGTCTCCACAGTACATCGATGTTGTCGCCAGTGGTCGGCGGAAGGTGCACGTGTCCGTCGACCTGGGACCGGACCGCAGCGACGCACGGATGCACGCCAAGACCGTAGGATCCTACGCAGTGCCGTAGGGGACCGCACCGCCACTTCCCAGCAAATTAGGGACACTGTTGCTCCTGGGGTATCGGCGAGGACCATTCGCAACCGTCTCCATGAAGCTGGGCTACGGTCCCGCACACCGTTAGGCCGTCTTCCGCTGACACCCCAACATCGTGCAGCCCGCCTCCAGTGGTGTCGCGACAGGCGTGAATGGAGGGACGAATGGAGACGTGTCGTCTTCAGCGATGAGAGTCGCTTCTGCCTTGGTGCCAATGATGGTCGTATGCGTGTTTGGCGCCGTGCAGGTGAGCGCCACAATCAGGACTGCATACGACCGAGGCACACAGGGCCAACACCCGGCATCATGGTGTGGGGAGCGATCTCCTACACTGGCCGTACACCACTGGTGATCGTCGAGGGGACACTGAATAGTGCACGGTACATCCAAACCGTCATCGAACCCATCGTTCTACCATTCCTAGACCGGCAAGGGAACTTGCTGTTCCAACAGGACAATGCACGTCCGCATGTATCCCGTGCCACCCAACGTGCTCTAGAAGGTGTAAGTCAACTACCCTGGCCAGCAAGATCTCCGGATCTGTCCCCCATTGAGCATGTTTGGGACTGGATGAAACGTCGTCTCACGCGGTCTGCACGTCCAGCACGAACGCCGGTCCAACTGAGGCGCCAAGTGGAAATTGCATGGCAAGCCGTTCCACAGGACTACATCCAGCATCTCTACGATCGTCTCCATGGGAGAATAGCAGCCTGCATTGCTGCGAAAGGTGGATATACACTGTACTAGTGCCGACATTGTGCATGCTCTGTTGCCTGTGTCTATGTGCCTGTGGTTCTGTCAGTGTGATCATGTGATCTATCTGACCCCAGGAATGTGTCAATAAAGTTTCCCCTTCCTGGGACAATGAATTAACGGTGTTCTTATTTCAATTTCCAGGAGTGTATTTACGATGCATGTCGTATCAACAGAGTCAACTGACTGTCCCAACCTCCAACACGAAGTTTATTTAACAGTTGATAACCAATTGACATCCAATTACAAACTTTATCCTTCCATATTCAACATTGAACTCCTTTTCATTTTATAAAAAAAACATAAAACATATTTTGATAATGGTCAGCATGATGTTCCAACGGTTCTTCAGCCACCGGCCGTCGACTACGATGGAGTAGTGGTTAGCTCTCGTCGTCCGCCGCGTCTGGAGTCCCCACTGGATCATCCTGCTGCCACGCTCGACATGAAAGAAAAGAAACAAAATCTTTTTAAATAACAAGTCTCCACTTAACATACTACAAATAAATAAATATATATATTAACACTTCTTACCTGGCGTCGCTCAAGCGGTAAAGAAACGCGATGTTTCCTGATTTTACTTTTGAAACACCACAACACCCTCTTTGAGATGTAGAAACACGCCTACCAACTTTCGTTTATATCGCACAACTCCTTCTTGGTGCTGCGATTTTTTGTCATCAGTGTTTTTCAATACCAAACAAATGAGGAAAGTCTCCCACTTCGTGGCCTGAAGCTCAGCAGCTGCATTGCCACGAAGAACTGACTTCAGCACCTCAATTTTTACAGTCGGTGCGTTCATCACACTTGAAAGTCTTAGAGCGCATTATCTTAAGACAAATTTTGCGCAAAATACAGGGTATTATCGAAGTTGATAAATTTCAGGCAAATTCTTTTATTAGTAGTAACTCCGTAACTAAACATTTGCGCACCTATGTTTATATGAATTTTTTTCTTTAGTTTTACTTGTAGAATAACATATTAAAATATGCAAATATTTTAATATGTTATTCTACAAGTAAAACTAAAGAAAAAAATTCATATAAACATAGGTGCGCAAATGTTTAGTTACGGAGTTACTACTAATAAAAGAATTTGCCTGAAATTTATCAACTTCGATAATATGAAGCCATCGTAAAACTGTACTAGGTTAAAGTAAAGCGCGATTTCCATTTATTTTGTCGTTATTGATCTGATGAATCTAATAAAACATACCCAGACATATATCTGCGGTAATTTTCCAGAACATCTAGAGAAGCAAAGAAGTAATTTCGTAAAATTTTTAATTTATTAACTACTTGGCCCAATTTGTTTTTTAAATTTCACATAATTGCAAAAAGTTTTCAACAGAAGTTGTAGAGGATTTGATTTTGTAAAAATATTGGTATTAACGTTAACTAAAACTGTGTGAATGTGTCAGATAATCTGCTTTTATTAATACTATAGCACACGTGAATTCATGTTAAACCGGAAAAACAAAGCTCAGTGTTAAGGAAGTTGTACAGTGTACATACAGTTTCATAATACATGTACAATAAATGTCCAAAAATGTCTCCACCGAGTTCAGTGCATTTAGCTGCACTTGTGTGAACAGATTTTGTTGCCAGTTTCAGTTTCACAGCGTTGTTCTTAATTTCGTCTGTTGGATTCATAATGCGAGGAAGTAATGGCTCGCGTATATTGACTTTGTTCTCATAAACTATGTCTCCCATCTATCTCCATACACAAAAATCCATTGGTGTTAAATCGTGCGATCTAGGTGGTCACAGACGTGTAGCACCACAACCAATCCATTTCTGGTGAGAATGTTCATTTAAATATGTAGTAAGGGCGTTAGTGAAATGTGGAGGCGCGCCGTCATGTTGAAAATACATTTACAATCGCGTAGCAAGTGGAACATCTTCGAGCAAGCGGGGCATTTCTTCTTGAAGGAATTGTAAATACGTCTCGCCAGTTAGACGTCCTGGGAAAATGAATGGTCCAATAAAGTGTGTTTTGATTATACCACACCATATATTTGTGCTAAATTGCTGCTGGAAATTGCGTTGCACTGTTGCATATGGGTTTGCTTCAGACCATACGTGCTCGTTATGTAAATTGTTTATACCATCTTATAAACTGTGCCTCATCAGTAAATAAAATGTATTTTTGTAACTGCCGATTAGTATTTAACCAGTTGCACAACTCCAAGCGAAGGTTATTGGTTGAAATGGTTCAAATGGCTCTGAGCACTATGCGACTTAACTTCTGAGGTCATCAGTCGCCTAGAACTTAGAACTAATTAAACCTATCTAACCTAAGGACATCACACACATCCATGCCCGAGGCAGGATTCGAACCTGCGACCGTAGCGGTCGCTCGGTTCCAGACTGCAGCGCCTAGAACCGCATGGCCACTCCGGCCGGCGGGCAGGATCTCCCGGATGTAAGTGACGCACTTTTTGTTTATGGTCAGGATACAGATTATTGTTCTTCAGTGTACGCCATACCTTAGACTGTGAAATGCCTAATGGTTGAGAGATACGTCGTGTACTGGTACCCGGGCTACGTTGAACAGCATCCATAATAGCCTCATCGTCGTCTGCACGTATCGAGCGCTCGTACTGATTATGAACGCTAGATAGTAAATCTGTCTCCCGTAACATTCGAAATACTCCAATAATGCTCCGAGTTGGATAACGTTTACTGCAGCCGTAGCATTACCATCACTTTTGCCAAAAATAAACACCATATGGGCGTATTCCTATGTCTTAAATCTGAAAGGCATCCCTATTTCATAAATAATCTACAAACTACGAAGTTACTATTTGGTTTCACTTAAATACACTGTTGTTATTATTATGTTCTTTCACTGAACAATGGAGAAAACCAACTCGTTTCAAGCTTAGGAAACGATTGAAACAACTCACTAACGGCTGCTAACAATGACATAAACGTTTCTACATTCTTAATGGAAAGTAAAGAAAGTAAACAAATTTACTTATATAATAATCTTTGCTTCTCTGGATGTTGTGGAAAACTACTGCAGATACACGTCTAGGCCATGTTTTATTAGATTCACCGGACCAGTAACAACAAAATAAATGGAAATCGTGCTTTACTTTAACCTCGTACAGTTTTCGGATGGCCTCATATTAACGAAATTGCTAAATTTCAGACAAATTCCTTTATTAGCCGTAACTCCGTAATTAAGCATTTGAGGATCTATGTTTATATGAATTTTTTCTTTCGTTTTACTTGTAGGATAACACATTAAACTATTTGCATATCTTCGTGAATCACCCTGTATATAAAAGAGGTAAAAAGTAAAGCATTCAGACGTTTTCTCAAGTATACCTACCAAGGCAGCTGACAGAGAAATCTGATAGTTATCAAAGTAGTTCGCATCGAAGTAATGGTGCGTTCCCTTCCTGCATAGACGGTCCGGTCACAATGTGATCACCGCCTATGTGCGACATCAAAGTGCAATAACCGCCCACAGACGCCAGGTGGCAGCACTACCATTGGAGGATATACAAACCGTGTAAGGGAGGACGCGTAGAACATTTTGGTCTTTGTCGTAAGGCAGAGACGGAGCGATTTATCTGACATCCGAAAGGGCACAATCATTGCCTATTGGACCAAGGCTGGAAGCATTTCCGAAGGATCATCATTTCTACACGAATTTCTGAAAGAGCTATGTTTGTAATCAGTTCGCCTGCCGCTGTGATTAAAATATACCGTGCATGGGAAAAAGGTGCTATCCAAAAGTGGCGCCGAGGAAACTGTGGTGCACAACGGGCCATAGATGACAGAGATCAACGACAGCTGGGGAGATGTGTACGGGCGAACAGACATCCAACTGTCGAGCAACTGACCGCGCAGATGAACTAAGGGGTTACCAATAGCGTCTCCTCAATGACCGTTTAGCAAATATTGTTGCGTGTGGGCCTTCGTAAAGGAGGCGCTTGGTTCATGCACCCATGCTGGCGGCTGTTCATCGCCGACGAAGGGTGGAATTTGCACGCCAGTACCGGAACTAGACGTCCACTGAGTGGCATCAGGTGGCCTTCTCAGATGAATCACGTTTTATGCTCCATCGTACAGATGGCCGTTGGTGTCTCCGGCACTGCAACAAACGGCGGAAGAGTCTACGCCGAAGGAGAGAGCGCTACGGTCTGGGGTATGTTTTCGTGGTATTCCCTGTGTGACCTCGTTGATCTGGAATAGAGAAGGGATCAACCCAATTATGCATCCAGCTTTTGGAACCAATTGCACCCCTACATGAAGTTTGTTTTTACCTCGGCACGTTGTCATCTACCAGCAGAACAATGCAACGTGTCACGCAGCTTGCAGTCTACGTGCGTTATTCAAAGAGCACCAGGATGAGTTTATCGTACTATCTTGGCCACCAGTCTCCCCAGACTGAAACCCATGGAGAATCTGTGGGACCACCTCAATTGGGCTGTTTGCTCCATGGATTCTGAACCGAAAAACGTAGTGCAGCTGGCCATGGCACAGGAGTCAGCATTGCTCGTATCCCTGTCAGTAATTCCTAGAACCTTACTGACTCTCTTCTGTTCGCCCACGCAGCAAAAGGTGGTTATTGAGACTTTTGACATGTGATCACATTAATGTGACCGGATCGTGTTTAACTGAACAAGGTCCTGTTTACATGGGGTCTGTTACACGACTTGTCATATCTGAATGTTGGTGATTACTTTTGATCGGACAGCGCGTCTGGTTAGCGCGCTCTGTGCCACGAGAGGCAGAGGAGCACGCCTCTGGTGGATATCTGGTGGACATGTAAAGACGGTGTGGCTGGGCAGAGAAGCTAGGTTAGAGGACCGTACGTGCTCCTATCAGATTTGAATGCTCTGGACATGTTCATCGGAGGTGAGGGTATCATCTGGAGTGTCCCAGGGAAGTGTGGTAGGTCCGCTTTTATTTTCTATCTGCATAAATGATCTTTTGGATAGGGTGGATAGCAATGTGCGGCTGTTTGTTGATGATGCTGTGGTGTACGGGAAGGTGTCCTCGTTGAGTGACTGTAGGAGGATACAAGATGACTTGGACGGATTTGTGATTGGTGTAAAGAATGGCAGCCAACTCTAAATATAGATAAATGGTAATTAATACAGATGAATAGTAAAAAGAATCCCGTAATGTTTGAATACTCCATTAGTAGTGTAGCGCTTGACACAGTCACGTCGATTAAGTATTTGGGCGCAACACTGCAGAGCGATTTGAAGTGGGACACGCATGTAATGGCAGTTGGGGGGAAGACGGATAGTCGTCTTCGGTTCATTGGTAGAATTTGGAGAAGATGTGGTTCATCTGTAAAGGAGACCGCTTATAAAACACTAATACGGCCTATTCTTGAGTGCTGATCTAGCGTTTGGGATCCCTATCAGGTCGGATTGAGGGAGGACATAGAAGCAATTCAGAGGCGGGCTGTTAGATTTGTTATTGGTAGGTTTGATCATCACGCGAGTGTTACGGAAATGCTTCAGGAACTCGGGTGGGAGTCTCTGGAGGAAAGGAGGCGTTCTTTTCGTGAATCGCTACTGAGGAAATTTAGAGAATCAGCATTTGAGGCTGACTGCAGTACAGTTTTACTGCTGCCAACTTATATTTCGCGGAAAGACCACAAAGACAAGATAAGAGAGATTAGGACTCGTACAGAGGCATATAGGCAGTCATTTTTCCCTCGTTCTGTTTGGGAATGGAACGGGGAGAGAAGATGCTAGTTGTGGTACGAGGTACCCTCCAGCACGCACCGTATGATGGATTGCGGAGTATGTATGTAGATATAGATGTAGACATGACGTCAGATCCGCCCCTAAGTCTGCACAAATGGTAGATTTATATTGCTCACGTTTGCGCATGAGCAGCGCAAACTATTGTAGATATAGTAAAGCATGGTATGTCATATTCAAGAGAAACTAAAGACGATTTTGCTGATATACAGATATGCCGTGGAGATAATGTGTGTGGCAAGATACAGCGCCGAGGATATTTGTTTAACTGGGAATTAACAGCTTTAACAATTTTTGTTAGTTAAAGAGATCGAAATGTCAGTTTGTAGTCCTCATCGATGTACATTGGCTGAGCTACTCACATGTCTCATAAACGTAATTAACCTGTGAGACACGATTTAATTGAACTTTTGATTAAAATCAGCATTTCATTTTATCCAAGATAACAGCACTTACAGCAAGGCACTATGTGTTGACATATGTTGTTACGTATCACTTACAACATTTAGTTCCTAAGATTTATATTTTTATCATATTTAATTAATTGTTTATATATTTGTATAGTATCGACCATAATTTGAAATTGATTAAAGCTATGTTAATTCATATTGCGTCAATGGAAAGAGCAGGCAAATGCGTGTAAGTTGAGGCGCCATACACGTCTGTACTGTAACTAGTGAAGGCACAGAGATCAGCAACTGTTTTGATTATTGGTGTTAAATTTTGCAGTTGTCTAAAATAAAATTGTGGTCAAACTTCAGCGCGTAGCATTAAGTAGAATATATAAATTTCGTTTAGATTTTTAGCGCGCATCTAGTGGCGCATTCAGACGGTTAACTGCATTTTTATATAAAAAGTTGTAAGAGATGCTGGGGGATGGGTGTTCCGATGGCTTAAAAGAACGGCGGTCATCTTACTGCTTCACGTTGTTTGAGACATATTGGAAGAGGCAAGACCTTTGCCAGTCTTTAGCAGTTACAGGCTGCACGCTTTTCGGTGATGGAAACTTTCCCGCCGTCAGTTGATTGGGGGCTTAGAGATACTTTGCAGCAGTAAGGACTTTGCCAATTGTTCAACAGAACTTGTATTTTTGAGAGTGAAGCCAATTTGAACTTACTTATTTGCACTGAGTATGATTTTTAACAGTTCCCCAGTGGGTCTCTGATTGTTTTCCTCACTGATCGGCACATAAGATTATTGCGTAGTGTAAACTTTGATTTCGATTAATTTTAGCTGTGATTCCCGCGTGTGTTTGCTAGATAGGTCGGCCGGAGTGGCCGAGCGGTTCTAGGCGCTACAGTCCGGCACCGCGCGACCGCTACGGTCGCAGGTTCGAATCCTGCCTCGGGGCCGGCCGCGGTGGTCTCGCGGTTCTAGGCGCGCAGTCCGGAACCGTGCGACTGCTGCGGTCGCAGGTTCGAATCCTGCCTCGGGCATGGATGTGTGTGATGTCCTTAGGTTAGTTAGGTTTAAGTAGTTCTAAGTTCTAGGGGACTGATGACCACAGCAGTTGAACCTGCCTCGGGCATGCATGTGTGTGATGTCCTTAGGTTAGTTAGGTTTACGTTGTTCTAAGTTCTAGGGGACTGATGGCCTCAGCAGTTAAATCCCATAGTGCTCAGAGCCATTTGAACCATTTGCTAGATAATTTATGTATATCGTATGTTTGGCAACCACTGTTTCTGGGGGCTCGAGCTGAATTTCAATTGACGTAATTGCATAGAGTTCATCACCAGCCTACGGAAATTTTGTGGGATATTAAAAACAATGAACTTTATTTGTTAAACTTAATCGCTTGTAGTTGGCGTATATTATTTAGATTTGCCGCACTTACCATCAACTTAACGTTATTTTAAATCTGATTAGTACGAGAGAGACAGTTTTAAAACTTTCAGTTTTGTTTATACCGATAATAACTGGAGTCAAACAATCATTCCCTAAGAAGAAGTTTTAGGAGCCATCACTCCCAACTATCGCAGGTCCTACAGTAAGAAAATTTTTTAGATACGTGTGATGCCAAATTATACCCCATTGGAGTTACTGCCTTTCTAATTTCAGTTGTGAATTTGTTTAAAAATATTGTCGCCTTTCGTGTTCCTTAATATTTTCTTTCATGTAATAGAAGTTCAGTATGATCGTTATAGTACCTATGAACATTCAGCACTGTACGCCGCCATTGTTTTCAGCAACAGAAAAAACAAATAGACAAATGCACGCAAAATGTGTAGCTATGATAATCCAGTCGTATGTTACGCGATAATTAGTGATATATAAATCCATACTGCTGTACTGAGACCATGTAAATAGTTACCAAGAAGCCTGCATTGTTATATAATTCATGAGATACTAAGGAACGAAACAGCGCTAGGCAATATGTGTCTCCCGATTTTGTTCACTGAAAATGTGTGCGGAACAGGTAAGGAAACACCACCTAAAATACAGGGTCCCATCTTTTTCATGAGAAATTGTATTGGATATGATTCATGCATTGATTTTTACTGGCGGTGTAAAGACGACTAATGGTTGCAAATTTTTTAGCTGTCGAAATGCGCCTTTCTGTTATGTCGGTTCTCTAGTTGTTTCTGGCAGCGAACCGAGTTCTTTGGTACAGCATTTGTGTTATATGTGCCATTAAATACTGCCGTAATTCAGCTTTCTATTCCCTCTGAGAGCATTTGTTTGAAAGATCTCGAAATAGGTTCGATTAACTTTTCATTGCTGCTTCCACAAGCCTAATCGCGGCTTCTTTTAGTTCGTTTGTGTTGCTCTAGTTAATTACACGGTGCACCCTCTCAACGACGAAGTCCGCCTGCCTAAGTGCTTCTAGACTTGGCGATGAAGCGGACGCTCCTGTGGCGTCCGAAGTGCTCCCCTGTTCCGGGAGTGCGCCATCTGCGCCCCCTGGCGTCGAAGTTTCCGTTCTACCTCCTTAACGTTTGACTCTCCTACCGCTAATGCAACACTCGCGTTGAACTCCGGTATGTCTTACTCGTAATACAATGTGACTAACGGAAAACTAGCTCGGAAATTGCGCAGCAAACATTAATCTTATATTATGCAGAAGCCTCCTCAAAGTGCTAGTGAGGATATTCTAACACGTAAGGGCGCGTTTATGATTTCATATACCTGGACACGGTGAATCAAGCCACATCCGAAGAAATAAAGACCTGAGGACCGACATGACATTATTCATTAATCACCTGTAGAACTGTACACGCTCAGGTTGTAATGAAACCCTTAATTCGTGCACAAAATACACACATAAAAAAAAGTTTTGCATCACCTCTGTTCCGTGAATTCCGGAATCTGTGCAGAAAATTGAAATAGAGATCAACGTAAACATCATTTCCGCCCTATTTATTGCTCATGAGAACCACACATTGCATGTTGTACCACCATACAGCGAGACCTTCAGAGGTGGTGATCCAGATTGTACACACCGGTACCTCTAATACGTAGTAGAACGTCCTCTTGCATTGATGCATGCCTGTATTTGTCGTGGCATACTATCCACAAGTTCATCAAGGCACTGTTGGTCCAAATTGTCCCACTCCTCAAAGGCGATTCGGCGTAGACCCCTCAGAGAGGTTGGTGGATCACGTCGTCCATAAACAGCCCTTTTCAATCTATCCCAGGCATGTTCGATAGGGTTCATGTGTGGAAAACATGCTGGCCGCTCTAGTCGAGGGATGCCATTATCCTGAAGGAAGTCATTCATAAGATGTGCACGATGGGGGCGGGAATTGTCGTCCATGAAGACGAATGCCTCGCCAATATTCTGCCGATATGGTTGCACTAACGGCCTGAGGATGGCATTTACGTATCGTACAGCCGTTACGACGCCTTCCATGACCACCAGCGGCGTACGTCGACCCCACATAATGCCACCCCAAAGCAGCAGGGAACCTCCACCTTGCTGCATTCGTTGGTCAGTGTGTCTAAGGCGTTCACCCTGACCGGGTTGCCTCGAAATACGGTTCCGACGATTGTCTGATTGAAGGCGTACGCGACACTCATTGGTGAAGAGAACGTGATTCCAATCCTGATCGGTCCATTCGGCATGTTGTTGGGACCATCTGTACCGCGCTGCATGGTGTCGTGGCTGCGAAGATCGACCTCGCCATGGACATCGGGAGTGTGTTTGCGCCTCATGCAGTCTATTGCGCACTGTTTGAGTCGTAACACGACGTCCTGTCGCTGTACAAAAAGCATTATTCAATGTGTTGGCGGTGCTGTCAGGGTTCCTCCGAGCCATAACCGGTAGGTAGCGGTCGTCCACTGCAATAGTAGCCCTTGAGCGGCCTGAGCGAGGCATGTCATTGACAGTTCTTGTTTCTCTGCATCTCCTTCATGTCCGAACAACATCGCATTGGTTCACTCCGAAACACCTGGACACTTCCCTTGTTGAAAGCCCTTCCTGGGACAAAGTAACAATGCGGATGCGCTCGAACCGTGGTATTGACCATCTAGGCATGGTTGAACTACGGACAACATGAGCTGTGTACCTCCTTCCTGGTGGAATGACTGGAGATGATCTGCTGTCGGACCCCCTCCGTTTAATAGGCGCTGCTCATGCATGGTTGTTTACATCTTTGGGCGGGTTTAGTGACATCCACAGTCAACGTCTCTCTTCAGGAGTTTTGGGAACTGGAGTGATGCAGAACATTTTTTGATGTTTGTATTATTATGCGACGTTCTTTTAATTCCTACTTTCACAACTAACCTGCGTTGCTGTTTTGTTGGACTTACTTAAAATCCGTCTTGTGCATTGCTTTCCGGTATCTCCCTATTGTTAAGGTTAAATTGTCACGATATACCGAAAACACGTTTGAGGCTAGTCTTTTTTAGGTAGTCGTGTAGCATATAATGCTGCTTTGAAGAGTTGAGCTAAGGACTATAGACAATTCACTAAGAACATGGCGTTGCAAATATTTTTGCGATGTTCCTTAGGTCATTATAAATAATTCGAATTGTCAGCGTGAATTGAGAGGTTTTTCGAAACTATTGCTCGACGTGCAGTAGTGTTCATGCCGTTGGTGTCTCACTCTGTTGGAGTGGAGTTAACAATGCACACTCGGACATCCTAATTTAGGATATTTCTTGACACTCTTCATCACATAAGGCGTTCCTTCGAGGGGCGAGAGACGACAGCTGATTCCTTCCATCGTCCTTGTCCAGTCCTAGATTGTACCCCATCTCAGTGTTGGCGGTTAAAAGAAACAAAGAATCGACTGACATGGTTGGCTGAGATACTGTGAAGGGTAGCTTCAGCCGTCTAATTTTAAAGGTTTTACTTCTCGCACACATTATCACTTTTCTTTCACGAAATGCGACAGTTGCTCTTAAGTGTATTTATTGAGAGTAGATGACTGTGATGAGAACGTGTAGATTTACTGTTGTGTTTGTGGTGCCGATGACGATGAAAGAGAAGGGAAAGAGTGAGTCTTAATGCCGGCGCATAGACTACTCCTCCCGAATATCAACGGGTCCGTTGGACTTAACGTCCCCAACAGACGGCGAATGGCTGCCAACTTTGCCAATCGTACCCCGTCACTCTTTTAGATCGTGCGGAGAGGTTTGCAATTTAATCCAGGTCAAGGACACGAAAATGTCTTCCATCGCCAGGGTTGAAAGGAACTACCTCCGATTCGGTGAGAGCACTGCCAGCCAAAGTCAAGGACAAGGGTTCGAATCTCGATATGACACACAACTGTAATCTGCTATGAATTTAAAAAAAAAGGCGCTCACTCTGCTTCAGGGGGAAATATTCATCCCGATAACAATTACTCTCGCTACATCTGGAAAAAATAAGACGTTGCTGCCCGCATCTCGTGGTCGTGCGGTAGCGTTCTCGTTTCCCACGCCCGGGTTCCCGGGTTCGATTCTCGGCGGGGTCAGGGATTTTCTCTGCCTCGTGATGGCTGGGTGTTGTGTGCTGTCCTTAGGTTAGTTAGGTTTAAGTAGTTCTAAGTTCTAGGGGACTGATGACCATAGATGTTAAGTCCCATAGTGCTCAGAGCCATTTGAACCATTTTTTTTAAGACGTTGCTGAAACACTGTGCACGCAATTCGGCGGCTCTTGATTTAAACGCATGTCAGGTGATAACGAGCCGCTCCAGCCAGATGCTTGGCTAAGCTGTTGAAGATGGACATTTTTACACCCCCATTTTGATAACGGATACAGCACTCGGTCTCCAGTGAGCTTTCCACTGATGGAGAGCTGCGTTGTGACGAAAGAGAAATAAAAAAGATTCTCTCTCGATCTCCCTGATGCGCCATTCATGTGACTCCAGCCTTACTCTCGGTATAAATTGTCTTACGGGAAACTGCAGCTCCGTAATTACCCTCTCATGCGACACGTCTGCGGAATATTGGGAGGAAGGTGGAAGAGATTGGGGAAGGCGCCAGCTCTGTGGATCTCCGATATTGTGCGTCACCGGAAATTTATGGAACACTCCGCGGCAGAACTCTCCGGCCTGGCGGTAAAAGGTTTATGACTTTCTCTAAACGCGAAGTAACTGTGCCCTCGCTAACGATGGAGTGATGGAGTGCTTTCGCTGCTTGTTGGGAATGTCGCTGAGGCAAGTTTTCTGAGCAGGTCGGGCGAATTACCCTCCGCACCACCGCTTTTCGTTCGCTGCGAGAGAATTTATTTTCGCGTCGACTGTTTTATCTTACGACAGCGGTAAAGATGAAACCGGTGGCCTTACAAGCGATATTATGAGAATAAATACAGAATAATTTACTTGACTAACATTTAGCACATTTCAAAACCTTTTTGGTGCCATTTTTTCATTCATACATGTTCTGTCACCATGTTTCCGGTACTCTAAATTAGCTTTCCAATTTACCTACACAGACACCGCAGCGTAATACAGATTACTTTAACATCTGATGCTTTCTATTGTGTTGTAAGGTCGCATCTCAGTTTGAGGGATTACTGTACAGCGCATTTCTTTAACCAGTACTAAGGCTGTTATTGTAGGGGCCAGTCCGAATACTGGTTTCCATACAGCCTTCCACGCTGGTTCATCCTATGCAATCCTCTTCATTTCTGCAAGACTTTTGCAGCCTAATTCCATTTAGTCCTGCCTGCTGTGTTCAAGCCGTGGTCTCGTTCTAATTTTTACCTCTGCACTTCCCCCAACTACAAAACTGACAATTACTTGACACGGTAGGATGTGTCCTACCAACCGACCCCTTCCTTTGGTCAGGTTGTCCTGGAAATATCTTTTCTCCCCAGTTTGAATCAGTGACCCATCGTTAATAATTATTCGATATACGCATTTGAGATTCACCATTCTCCAGAAATAGAATAACATTTATTTCGTTAGCCTATTTTCATTCATTCCGTAGACGTATACAGAGAAGATTAACCTTTCCCTAGCTTTCAGCAGACTCGTGTTCATCATTTTGTCAAAACCGTCTGGATCACTTTTTACTTCCGACTATCGGTTTCAATTTGCGCTCCAGATCATCTTCACGTCTAGTAGGAACAGGAAAAAGGGGCAACAACTATAAAAATTACAGAAGTACGATATTAGAAACACCATCATCGGAGGTTGCAGAATTAAGAACAAAAGTGGGTGTGTGTAATTGTTTATGCTGATCAAAAGTATTTGTTAATTGTGCACTGTCTTTTAAAATATACAAACAAGAACGAAAATGTACGATGTACTGTGAGGTTATTTGTGGCATCTGTATGCAATTTTCTCATTTATTTAATAACGCACCATGGATACAGAAATGTACACTGAAGAGCCAAACACACTGGCTCCCGCGAACACGCAGAAGTGCCGCAACACGACGTGACATTGACTCGACTAACGTCTGAATTATTGCTGGAGGGACCTGACACTATGAACCTTCAGGGCTGTCCATAAATCCGTAAGAGTACGAGGGATGGAAATATCTTGTGAATAGCACAAATTTAAGGCATTCCAGATATGCTCAATAATGTTAATTCCTGGGGAGTTTGGTAGGCAGCGGAAGTGTTTAAACTCAGAAGGGTGTTCTTGGGCCATTCTGTAGCAATCCTGGACCTGTGGGATGTCGCTGTTGGAATTGCACAATGGGCATGAATGGCTGCAGCTGATAAGACAGGATATTACGTGTGTGTCATTTGTCAGAGTCGTATCTAGACGTATCAGAGGCCCCATATCACTCCAACTGCATACGCCCCACACCATTGCAGAACCTCCACCAGCTAGAACAGTCCCCTGCTGACATGCCTGGTCCATGGATTCATGAAGTTGTCTCCATACCCGTATACGTCCATCCTCCCGGATTGGAAACGCGACTCGTCCGACCAGGCAACATGTTTCCAGTCACCAACAGTCCAATGTCGGTGTTGAAGAGCTCAGGCGAGGAGCGAAGCTTTTTCGCGTTAAATCATCAAGGGTACACGAGTGGAATTTCGGCTCCGAAAGCTCATATCGATGATGTTTCGTTGAAAGGTTCGCACGTTGACACTTGTTGATGTCCCAGAATTGAAATCTGCAGCAATTTTGCGGAAGGGTTGCGCTTCTGTTACGTTGAACGATTCTCTTCAGTCGTCGTTGGTCCCGGTCTTGTAGGATCCTTTTCCGGCCGCAGCGATGTCTGAGATTTGATGTTTTATCGGATTCGTGATATTCACGGTACACTCGTCAAATGGTCGTACGGGAAAATCCCCACTTCATCGCTACCTCGAAGATGCTGTATCCTATCGCTTGTGCGCCGACTATAAGACCACGTTCAAACTCACTTAAATCTTGATATCCTGTCATTGCAGCAGCATTAACCGATCTAACAACTGCGCCAGACACTTGTTGTCTTATATAGGAGTTGCCGACCGCAGCGCCGTATTCTGCCTGTTTGCATATCGCCATATTTGAATACGCATGCCTATACCAGTTTCTTTGGCGCTTCAGTGTAATTCATTATAATGTCTATTACTTTTGATTTTATTATTTATTTATTTTATTTTATTTTAATAGGCAGGGATCTCTTTGACGCTGTTTTTATGTACCAGCATATGTCATATGGTCACTTTACGTGACTCATATATATACACACGGTCCCTAGGCTTACGCACTACATAATCTAATTTAAACTAACTTACGGTAAGGACAACACACATACCCGTGCCCGAGGGAGGATTCGAACTTCCGACAGACGGAGCCACGCGAACCGTGACAAGACGCTGTAGGCCGCACTGCTACCCCGCGCGGCCACAACACTTGTATTTAACGTTAGTTGACAAACTGCGCTTTGCAGCCTCAGGTATGTATGGGTTTAACAATATTTTGTTGTTAATTGTGCAACCCTCGATGATAGTGTTTGTAATATCACATGTCTGTAATTTTTGTTGTTGTTGCCTCTTTTCCCTGTTCCAACTAGAGGCGAAGATGAACTGCAGAGCAGATTAAAACCGTTAGTCAGTAACAAAAGAAGTGATCTTGACGGTGTTTGTTTATTACATAAAAAAGGATCACGGTTCCTACGAAATGACATCAATTATGTGTTAGTATTATTTCTTTACTTTTTTCGGACGTTCAGTTAGTAAAGCAACATATTTTTTCTCGGTCAATTTCTGTTAAAAAAAAATGCGAAAATTGGTGTGGGGCATTGTGAGATAATCGCGCATCAGCCTCTGTAGTTTCATGAAGTACCGATTGGTGGTGACGCTATACGTCGCCTTCAAAATGGCGTCTGTAACAGAGGTGCGCTCCAAGCGGAGATCTGTCATTGGATTTCTTTTGGCGTGAAACCAGAGCATGTATACATCGCTAGGCGCTTGCAGAATGTCTGTGAACAAAAGCTTGCAGAATGTCTGTGAACAAAAGCACGGTGAGTTCTTGCTCGAGTCGTCTGTCATCATCGCAACATGGTCGCGTATACCTGTCCACTCTCCCGAGTGTGCATTGTTGGAATGTGCGGATCACTGAACAACTGGATGTCTCTGCTTGAATTGCTGACACAGTCGTCCACCACTTGGGGTACTCAGACGTGTGTGGACGCACAGTTCCTCGCTGCTTAACAGAGGACCATAAAGTGGAACGAAGGAACGCCTGTGCGGAATTTCGTGCGCGCTACGAGGCTGATGATAACAATTTTTCGTCTAACATAGTCACAGGCAAAGATCCGTTGGTTCATCGTTTCGAACCGGATACAAAACGACAATCCATGGCGTGACTTCCGTCTGTTTGGCCCAATGAAGGCTGCACTCCACGGGAAGCATTACGTTGATGACGGGGAGGTTGTTGATGCAGCAAGACGTCGGCTCCGACGTTGGCCAGCCGCGTGGTACCGTGCGCGCATACAGGCCCACCCAGTAAGTTGGCGTAAGGCCGTCGCGTTGAACGGAGATCATGTTGAAAAATAGTATTTTGTAGCCAGAAGAGTGGCGAATAATATGGTGTATTGAGATCCTGAATAAAACCAACCCGCTTTCAGAAAATAAATGTGTTGGACTTTTTGAACGCCTCTCGTAGAATCTCCGATTGTGAGGAAAACTGGTCCCAGCGATGCAGATTCTTTTCCCTTTCTGGGCTTGAATTGGCTACCACCAGGTGAAACACATCTTCCAACGGCTTAACGACCATGCCCTGTTGCCAATCATACAGTGAAGTGGGCTGCTGTTCAGGGTGTGTGACAGTTAAACGATCGCTGGAGGAGCACGCGGGTGGTGTTGCTACCGCCAAGGCGATGCACGCGAGTTGCAGTATATGTATTTGCTGTCTGCCCCAACAGAAGGAGAGGGAGGATTTCGTCGCGAGGCGCAGCGGCAGAGCGGCACGCTGTCCGGCGGGCTCTATTGATTAGCTTTAAGGTGGGACCGGCACGTGCAACCCGCAACCGCCTACCTGCCGGTCTCACCACAGGTGGTAGCGAGCTCCAGGCTGCAGCTTGCCGCCCAACCCACTGTACTGGACGGCCTTTGCGCATGCGATACGCGATTATTGAATAAAATTTCTCGGTTTGTGAGACACGTTAAACGACCGACATAATGACAGTACGCCTAGGAACATAGCATCCCCATTCAGCTGAACTTAATCCTCGAGTTATGTTTATAGGGACATAGGAGCGGAACTCGCGAGTGATCTAAATCGATGACTGGTTACTGACTGGCCGCCAATGTGGTCTTGCACGCGGCACTGCTCTCCAATTGTGGAAACTGAGATTAGATTAGATTAGATTAATTATTCATTCCATAGACCCATAAAAGAGGGAATTCTCCTGGGTGTGAAGCATGTCAGATAAACAAATTACAAAAATGTTACTACAAAAACTTGAGTTTCATTAATTTTAATGATCCTCAGTCAATAAACAGTAAAATTATGTACATGAATTTAAATTTAAACTTTTAATATTTTCAGGTTTAATACTTTCATTAAATCCATCATTTAGACATTTGCTAGTTTCTTGACTATTACAACCAAGTATTGTCAAAATTTAAAGTAAGTTATTCATTTCAGTGATTCTCAGTTAAGAACAGTCAGATTAGGTACAAGATTTAAAATTAAACTTCCACTATTTACAGATTTAAGACTTACATCTGCTTTCCATACATCCATCATTCACACAGTAGGTAGTTACTTGGCTGTTACAACAAAGTATTGTCAAAAATTAAAGTATGATTATTTTTATTAAAATGGTCTACTGCACTTGTTGAGAAACTCATGGATGGAATAGAAGGAGTTGGCCACCAAAAATTCTTTTCATTTATGCTTATTATGTATGCTGTTCAATTGAACTAATTTTTTCCAGCGTAATTCGACTGCCCATTAACACATTAGAATGTGCATTAAGTTTCACTGCCGTAAGATAATAACAGCCCATACTGGAACTCTGTGAGTAGTTGAACTTTAATTACAAACACCCACTGCACGATGACTCTCGCAAAGAAGAAAACCACAACTAGCTACTCTTAATAATCCAATTTATTTACCCAAATAGTACCGTTACCGATTTCGAACCGAAAGGTCCATCTTCTGACACCTGTTCACGCTTACATATGTTATTGGTTACATTAGTTGTCCATCGTTTTTCCCCACCTTGTAGCTAAAGTTCCTTCTGTTGATGGGGCCTTACAGCAAAGAATGGTATGAGAATCGGCCTGTTTAATTGTAATTGAACCTAATAACGAATGATAACAATAAGAACGTATCTCTGAGGTACATCTGTTTTAGTTTTAGGTTACGTCGAAATTTCCGTGTTGTTATATTGCCCGGTTCACTGCGTATGTTCACGAAATAGTGAAGAGTTTGTTATAAATATGTAGTGTAGAGAACCACCCACCCGCCCGCACGCGCGCGCGCACACACACACACACGCACACACACACACACACACACACACACACACACACTGAATAGTTTTTGCTACATGGAAGACTGTAGACAAAGATGCGGAAATACCGCGGATGAAACAGTGCCAAAAAATCTCTCTCTCTCCCTGAGATGTCGTATGCACCGTACATTTTGCTTTTACGTCAATCATATCGTAACATCTCTGAGAAAAAAATTCCTTTGCACTGTTTTATCTCTGATACCGCCATCGTCGTATAACGTCTTCCATGTTACAAAAGTTATTGTGTGTTTGTGTTTGTGTGTGTGTGTGTGTGTGTGTGTGTGTGTGTGTGTGTGTGTGTGTGATGCTGTACACTACAGGGACATACATACCAAAAAAAGTGCTTTGTATAGTTTTTTACGATTTCGTGAACGCAAGCAGTCAACAGAATGAAGCAAGTATTTCGACGTAAGCAGCCCAAAACTACAGGAATTCAACCTTAGAGATGTGTGTATATTGTTTTCATTCGTTATTAGGAACAATTACAATTTGCTAGGTGCTTTCTCATCTGATTCTTTATTGTACTAAATTACTGCACCATCGCCCCATGAAACTTTCGCCACAAAGAGGGAAGAGCCGACAAGTAATGTAAACAACAATAAACATAATCTAAATGTGAGCAGCCGTCTAAAGTTCAGCCTGACAGTTCAAAACAGGTAACAGCGCTGTTTCTGTAAATAAATAGCGTTATTAACAGGGGTTTGTTGCTGTTTTCTTTGCAAAAATCAACTTGTACATGGGACCTGTAGTTGAATTGTGCAGTCTTATTTTTATGCTCGAGTTACATTTTGTTACACTACATGCGTCGAGTAACAGATTCAGACTCAGAGGAAAACGTGATATAGTATCAGGCCTAACGGTCTGAAAAAATAATAAGAATTCGTCGCAGCCTACTGCTACAGCGGAGATGAGTTGCGCCATTTTGTTTTGGCTCTTCAACCGTCGTGCTGTGTTACTGTGGCAAGAGGATTTCACTGTGTGTCCGTACTACATACGTGTACCTGGAATCAAATAAAAAAGGAACACCGTAACTTTATTTTTTCGAGGTGATAATTAAAAGTGTATGAACACAAGTCGTGCACCATACGACAAGTGACACACACAAAGACAAACTGTAATGCTAGATTAGAGTGATGAAGTTAAAGATGACTGGATTGGAATCCGTTACGGAACGAAAACGTAATTCGCAAATCACCAACTGACAGTTGGCGTTGCATTCACGTATTCCACATGTGTAACTATTGCCACATAGAAGTGCAGAAGATAGTGGATTGTAAAGTACTCAGGTGTGACCGGGGACGATGTACTGTGGCAGAGGGCCAAGTGTTGGCTCTAGATAGTGGCGAGGTACGTGAATGAGGCTGCTTTGGACAGCGACCGTACGAGCACAATAGCTGGGGCCGAGCTGCTGGCCTCGCTTTGTGTGGGTGGGACGTCGCGGCTCTGTAGTGACGCCGAGTGTCAACACGGCGAGGGTAGCAGCTCATTTACTGGCCTCCGCGCCCTTCATAAATACACCAGTGTGCTTCGCGCCAGCCTGTCCCCTCCTTGCGACCGCGGAAAATGGCTCTTCCTTGTGCCGGAAATAGACTTCCTGGAGTGGAAAGCCGCGTCTCAGCGCGCCAACGTGCCAAACCGAAAAATTTATTTTTACCAACTTTGCCACCGGAGTACTCTCTTGTCAGCTTGGGCGCATCTGTTCCGCGTAGGGCGTCGGCTTTGTGTTAGCGCTCATACGCAGGGTGATTCAGCTGCCTGTACATATGGTGATTCAGCTGCCTGTACATATGGGTTTTATGTAACCCGCAATGCCTTCAAACCACAGGCAAATTTTCATATTCTCACTCTCCCTACGTCAAAACTATTAGTACTACAGAAAAAAAATTAACTGTACCTTTTTGTAGAAAGTTTAATGTAGTTAAATTTTGTATTTGTGTACGTTTCCGGTAGAGGCTGCAATTTTCGAATTATTCAAGAAAACCGTACTAAACTGACCTTTAAACGCGTTTTTCTTGATTAACTCGAAAACCGTGACCTTCAGCGTAAACGTATCCCAGTACAAAATTCAGTTACATTAAATGTCTTACAAAAATTTCGTTTTCATTTTTTGTGTAAGACTAATCGTTCGCACGTAGAGAGCGAGAGAATATGAAAATCTGGTGCATGAATTTTGAAGGCGTTGCGGGTTGCATAAAACACCCAGGTGGGGACAGCTGAATCACCCTTTATGGTTCATGAAAAAACACATGCATGACAACTGTACGATCTGAAGAGCCGAATGTAGTGAATTCGTGCCACATCATTTGGTGAATTTGAGACATGCTTTTGATGTACTGTATTTACTTGGTTATTGTATTCACGATACACTGAAAGAATATGCAGTAGAACATGCCTAAGCGAAAGCTGATGGGTGAAGGATTATTTTCTCGATCATTGAGGTACCTCGCTTATCTGGTCCCTTAATGAAATACGTTCAGATTTAGCTTATCTACGTTAAAAACTATCCTGTCTCATTTACAGAAGTTTTCCGTAATCCTCCTGTAGCAGCTACAGGGCTGTTTTAGAAAAGATCAGAAACTGGATAAGAAATGCCTGCGGATTTAAGGAATACAGTAAAGCACTCCGTCTTCAGGCCACAAGTGTCCCATCGGGACCATCCGACCGCCGTGTCATCCTCAGTTGAGGATGCGGATAGGAGGGGCGTGTGAGCCGGCCGCGGTGGCCAAGCGGTTCTAGGCGCCCGGTCCGGAACCGCGCGACTGCTACGGTCGCAGGTTCGAATCCTGCCTCGGGCATGGATGTGTGTGATGTCCTTAGGTTAGTTAGGTTTTAGTAGTTCTAGGTTCTAGGGGACTGATGACCACAGCTGATAAGTCCCATAGTGCTCAGAGCCATTGAAGGAGGAGCGTGTGGTCAGCACACCGCTCTCCCGGTCGTTATGATGGTTTTCTTTGACCGGAGCCGCTACTATTCGGTCGAGTAGCTCCTCAGTTGGCATCACGGGGCTGAGTGCATCCCGAAAAATGGCAACAGCGCATGGCGGCTGGATGGTCACCCATCCAAGTACCGGTCACGCCCGACAGCGCTTAACTTCGGTGATCTCACGGGAACCGGCGTATCCACTGCGACAAGGCCGTTGTCAATACAGTAAAGACTTAAAGATAATTATATAAAACTTTTATTATGCACAGTAATAAAATTACTGAAAGAAATCTGTCAGATTCTGTTGTTTTTCTATTTTGGTTCTTGGAACATGTTATTCGAACTCCTGTATCTTACTAAAAACTGAGTGATCAGTGTCTATTATTGCTTATTCCGATAGGATATTTCTTTCTTATCGGAACACCCATTTGTCTGATCGTCTTCATCATCACTGTCACTTCTGTCCTTCGATATGATGACATAATCCACAGCAATATCGTCCGTCATCCGTGTATTCTACGACAACCAGCACAACATTTTATCCGGCTCTTGATAAACAAACCTTTCTTGTCTGCACTGTAAGTAATATCCGGATGACACCCTCCTAAAAGAATTGGCAGATCTCCAATCCGCATGCTACACACAGCTTGATCCACATATCTGCCTTCTCCGACGGCTTTCTCAAAAACGGCGTCATTTCGTTCTTCAAAACCGTCTGATCCCCCATTGTTAGCGAAGTCACGAGCTGTTTCTTTCAATAATGGTTCATCTAGGGAAGTATTTTTGTCCGGGGTTTGTTTGATGCATTCCACGAGACAATTCTCAAAGTTACGAAATTCAGTAGTTCTGCTATTCATGTAAAGGAACTGTTTTGGTAAAATGTGTCCCTCCACTTCCCACAAGTCAATCTCATTGAGAGCGATGGAAGGTCAGGTAGTCTTACTTATAGAGGCTATAGGTTTTAGGGGGCGGAAACGACGGAACTTGATTACACATCTCATAGAGTTTTCTCATTTACCCGGGTTCGAATGTATATGTGCATTGTGTTTCGAACTAGTGTTTGCGATTTTCTGTCCTATTCCATTCTCACTTTAAAAATTTTGTTTCACATAATAGGGAGAAACAAAACCCAGTTTATAAGTAATTGTGCATATTGTAGCACACTGACGCTTCAGTATGGAAATTGGTCTACTCTTACTTCTTACACAGCTTTTTTCTCTATGATCCCAGGGCGTAACGCGTCCCTCTGAGGCACTTCACTACATTTTTCGTCTCAGCCTTCTTTTATTCTTCAGCACAATTTACGCCTAACAGTTTTTGAATATGGTTTTGTATTTCGTTAATCGTCGTAATATTTTGAGCTACACTTTGATCTGCATTGGGAAGTTTCTGACGATGCTTTTCTTTTCCTTTTGTGAGTGTGAAGTGTACTATAAATGCTTTTAGCCAGTATTTCTGGCCAGTATTTCTACAACAGCACCAAGGGTGGAGTAGACACACTGTACCTAAAGTGTCCAAACTATTCACCTAATAGAAAATGTGGGAACTGGCCTCTAACAGTGTTTGTTACATTAATAAAAATCAGTGCAGTGAACAACTGTATTCGCTACTTCTGCAGTAAACGTTTCTCCAGGTACAGATTCGTCCAGGAACTGTCTGTAAATGTATTGAGACCGCGTCTTGAAAATAGGCTGCCTGTCTCCGATTTGAGAGAATATTTGTAGATAATAATTCATAATATCCTTCAAAAAAACTCAGGGAAGAAGTAGAAAGACCAAGAGAAGGTGAAGGGCGACAAAATTGAAATTAAGAGGAACTACAGTCTTTGTCCTTACCAGAACATCAGGAACACGGCATATAAATGTGTGAAATGTGATAATTCTCCATGCGTGGAATGTTCAAAAAAAAAAATGTGTGAAATGTTTAATGGATTAATTAACTAAAATATTTGTGAGTTTAAAGCTTTTCCCTGTCATTGCTTTACGCAGTTCATGTATTTTTTGTAGAGTTCCATTTAAGAGGTTTCATGAAAGTAGTACATGTTGCATTCCTTACTTGATGGAGATGTTTACCGAGTTAGTGTTCAGTTTGTACGTTGTACTAAAATATTAATGTATCATTCTGCGAGGAAAGCACCTTCTTTTTTGTTGCTGTGTCTGTCAGACACACATCCTCTGTTAAGTAATAAAAATCATTCTTTTTATTAAGTGTTAAACAAGGTCACTGCTTCTTTATTTCTCACCTGACTTTTCGTCGTAATGTTTTTATGTTCATCACAGTCTTTGTCGATTCCGTATTGCCCATGGAAGAATTTTCATTTTAGCAGCCCACTGTCTTAATACATTGCTATTTGTAAACATATCTTATAACTGCCAATTTCCATTCTTGCGGTCTTCCTTAAGTAATTTTGGATTCCAAGTACTTTTTACCGGAGAGTTTGTAGTTGTTTCCACTGATCCACAGTTTACAGTTCACTTAAAACGAAACAAATGTAATTTGAAAATACTGAACGATCTGTTACAAATCGCCAGGAAAATAGTTATCTTGGAAGCAGTAGCTCATGAAGCGTCACCGTCTGTATCTGTACTGTTCATGGAAAAAAAATCAACGCGTATTTCATATTTATGTGTAGGACGATTTATGTAAAATAAATTGTTTGTATGGTCTGCAAAATAAGTTTGATATCTAAGACAAAGAAACGAAATACTTTATGCTTACCGTGTTTTGGCTTTCGGAATCTATTTACAATTTTGTTACGTACCATAGCACATAGAAGGCGAAGTGTCAAGTTGTGTTGCATTGAAATAACGGAATCCCTCGTGGCAACCACATTTTTGAATACGAAGAGGCACTGAATACGCATAACATAATTAACTAGGATTCGGAGGGTAACAGTGTTAAGATACTATTCAACTCGGAGGTAAAAATGCAGTCTGTTATTTTGAGACTGTAAGTGAACATTTTTTGTGCAATGAGACCATGATTTCATAATTTCATAGCATTTAGGGACTCCCCAGGTAACGTGTTCGTTATATTAATATGGTGACGCTCTAATGCGTGTTTAGAAACAAACTTATAATAAATTTGACTTGCTCTTTATAGGCCGTTGAAGATCAAATTGAAATTTGTTGTTAAAATATTTCCTTTACTTGATCTAGAAATACTTCCATAGTAGAGGCAGTCGACCATTCAGATTTGTCACAGCTTTGAAATATAAAAAGATCTTGATCGCACAACTCTTCATTAGGCATTACGCTTTTCAAAGTTTCATCGTCAGACTGAAGCTGTGGACTGAAGCGTATAAGAAATTAATGACAGAAAATATACGTAAGTGAGCCTTTAAGTATTCCAATATTCAGAAATTTCAAATAGTATCGTACTTATATAAGAATCAAACTTTAGTACAAAGCTCATGAAAGTGGCTTGCTTTCTACGGTCAGTGCTAACGCAGTGACTGGTCTTCGTTTACCTCTTTGATAGTTCAGTCGCCACACCCGGTTTAATGCTGATTCTATCAGAATACTCGGCAGTGTCAAATATGCCTACATGCGGTGAGAACTGTATTGTATTCAATCTATGTGCTCATGTTCGTGAGCTTTGTACTAAAGTGTGAGTGTTATGTAAGTACTATACTATTTGAAATTTCTGTGTATTGCAATACGTAGAAGCACACTTATGTATATTTTCTGCCATTAATTTCTTGTACACTTCGTTCTACAGCTTCAGTCTGAAACGAAATTTTGATACGCATAACGCTTAATAAAGAACTGTACGTTCAAGACCTTTCTATATTTCAAAGTTGTGTAAAATATTGCTGTCAGATTACCTTAGAAACAGTCACTTGGTCAGTGCATACATAACTCGCTAGTTGATTCTCATGCGTCAGTAACGATGTGGTAAGATCTATCTGAAGTATCTGAGATAGTAATCAACATTTGGTTTGCGACGCACACTTTAAAAAAGTGATCTGTGTGTTCCCTTTCAAAGACGAATTTTTGTCAGTGTAGATATAGGGAAATATATGATGGTTTTTAAATATATGCGTATTAGTGGCTTGTCATTACGATGAATACACTGCAGTAACGTGTGCTACTGATAAAGCGTCAAACGCAGTATCACCAGGATTATCCCAGTGGCTGGGCGCATAGCTCTTTCCGAGTCCAATTAACAGGTTGTCATGAACAGCCATTAGAGCTAATGCGCCTACTGCTGAATATCAGATGCAGCTGACGTATTTGATGAAAGGATACTCCTCTTTCTTTGTGAGATTCAAATTTGCTAACCAATATGACATTTCGCATTAACTGTCCTCACATCAGTTCCGCCAGCGACTTAGTTCATACCAATGTAGAAAGTGGAGCACACACGAGCAGGAAAAGGGAAGAAATATGAAAATAAGCCAATATTTAGTCCGATGAGCTTCTATGACTGTGAAATAAAGCAGTTGCGCTACGGATTCGTAGTCGGGGAAAACGGAAAACTGCTTGGAAAACTGTTCTGATGAAAACAATGAGTGTCATACGGAGGTTATCTGACGAGTAGTGTTAATAATGTAGATCAGGATACGTTTTTCGTGTGATTTCGCATTGTTCCTACAGTAAGAATTCCACTGGGCCATCGAGCCACTTTAGCCTTGTAAGGGTATGTACGTATTATTGTGAAATAGTTAAACCTCCGGTAGAAACCATATATCATTTGATGTCGTTGCTGTCTGTATCTTTGTTTTCGGTACCAAACCGTGATGAAAAATTACTTACTCGTCAGAAAACATTTCTCAAGTGGTTCGAGCAGGCGCATAGTTCTTGTCCACAGAGCTCTCTCTCTCTCTCTAAGCGGTTAAAGGCGCTACAGTCTGGAACCGCGCGGCCGCTACGGTCGCAGGTTCGAATCCTGCCTCGGGCATGGATGTGTGTGATGTCCTTAGGTTAGTTAGGTTTAAGTAGTTCTAAGTTGTAGGGGACTGATGACCGTAGATGTTAAGTCCCATAGTGCTCAGAGCCATTTGAACCAATCTCTCTCTCTCTCCACGCATTATTTTCCGAAATTCAAATGTGCATTTCATTTTTACATCATGCTTGAAGCAGTATCGAATTCACTCCAACTCCGGAAGACGAAGAAATCAATGGAACTATCAACAGACCAAGAAAACCTACAAGGATTTGGGATGATGTAGCAACCTGATATAGAAAGAACAGGTTACGAGCAAAATTATTTCAGTCAACACGTATAGAAAAAGACAGTATTCTCTACATCGACTACATTTTGAAGTTTCTCGTCGTATACAGGATTAGACGGAAATTTTCTACATGAGCAAAATTCCAAGATGACAATACAGCTTCATCAAGACCACTGAGATAATATGAAGATATGTAAGCCGAACAACAGGCAACCAACCCCTCAGCCGTGAGGCAGATGCCGAGATTTGGAATGAAGGAAACTTAATGAGCAACATCTTCCTGTCGACTACCCATCTATGTGCTATTAAAAATCCTACAAAATTAAAAAAATGGTTCAAATGGCTCTGAGCACACACCGGCCGGCTACAAAATTAAATAAGCGCTTAACTGTCCTAAATAAATGGGCTTACAACAGCACAAACTACTACTATTGGCTTGAAAGGGCTATACTCTCCTATAGCCCACCATCTCCTTCAGAGGTGCAATACAAGATACAAAATACTTTATTTTTGTGGGACATTGGCTAGCATTGTCCCAGAAATAAAGTGAAAATGGATCCTGTCCCGCGATTCCCATCTAGGTTTCCTGGAGGTTTCCGTTGGTCATCCCAATAGGGAGGCCTTTTGCCTTGTCCCAGTCTGCTGGGTCAAAAGAACAGGGGCTCGTTCTACAACAATCCGTACAACTCTTAGGAACAACAGAAGGAACTTCAGTGACACCGTGAGCTGCCTTTCTCCCACGTTGCTGTAGACATAATAGTGGCACTGTTCCCAATGTGGCATCATCTAAACTTATATATGTGTGGGGGTGCATAAATATTGTCGTATGGGTTAAAGCAATAGAGATGGCCAAAGACGAATAGAAAACACAAATCTTGCGTACAGAAGTGGATGATGCGCAGAATGACATGCTGGTACACACATATTCATTCGCTATCTTGTACCAGATTTTCAGCTATCATGCGTTACTCAGGTTACCGAAGGTAGAACTTCAGACATTAATATTTTCATTAAGTACCTAATAATGCATACAGCTGACTTTTAGATCATCATGTCCCAGCAATAGCCAAGCCGAGGTTATTGTGTCTACAAAATGTTCTCTTCCGACTCCACTTTTCAGACCTTTAAGTACATATATGACCAGATTATATTGTCTGAATAAACGACGAGTAATGAATCTTAAATTCTCAATAATTTTAGATATTTGGTTTGACGGAATTAGGCCTTATGTTAGTAAGCAGTCTGTTATATTTGTTTGTCTTCATTGTAACTGTCACAGAATATAGTCGTATAATTGCGGATGAAATTGTGCGAACCACATATACAGCAATAGTGTAACTCATAATAGGTATGAAAAAACTGTTGGCGAGTTTCTAAAAGAACTGTGGAAAGAGAATTTCATGCTTCTGTTACCGTATACTCTCTTATTTCGTTGTCGTGATTGCCGGGAACCTCACTTCCATTTAATTAATTCGATCGTACAGTCCGTTGTCAGTATAAATGTATAAAACAGATTGCTTCATATAGCCTCGTGCTATTCTCGACAGATCATAACTTCATTATTTTTATGGAAAAATTATAAATACATTATGATTCAAACTGCAGCTCCCAGGCGGTGGCAATCGGTGATTGGGAAAGCCTGGTGACATTGCAAAGGTGAAAAGACTAACTTTTCTACGAAGAGCGGCGAAAGAAGAGTCCTGAAACTTGGTAACACAGTTTTCAGTTTTCAACTACTAAGCGCAAAATGTTGCTGGCGGGGCCGAGGTCGTCTTTAGAGCTGCGATAACACTTGGCGTTTCCACACAGACATCGGTGCTCCACCTGGGGGACGGCGTGTGCATCCAACATTACACTACTGCAAGTTTTACAAAATCGATGTTTTCGGCTCATACTTGGGACATCCAAGTGGGCCAGTGTCCGTGACTTGCATCAGGAACTCGACATGACGATTATCCAAGAACTTACCATCCCCACACACGCAAACTTTTGGACAAAGTGGACGCGATGAAGTCTTCGACAAGACACCTGGACTACAGGGGGGGGGGGGGGCAGTCACCCCTGCACACTGGCACCGCATTCGGGTACCTCGAGCCATCATTGAGGTGCCACAATAAAATCAACACGCACCTCACATTGCCACAGCCCCCACCTCAGAAGGGCTTAAGGAACTCTCAGAGACCAGAGCCCTTCTTATACTCAAATAAAGATGAATTAGCCGTTTAACTGTCAGCCAGGAAGTCCAGCTGCCAAGATGTAACACGGGCGCGCGCGCGCACGCACACACACACGCGCACGCACGCACGCACGCACGCACGCAAAACCCTTAGGCATTGCCGTGCAGAGATACGCAGAAGCACGTTACGTGAATGGTTGTAGTAGTCACACAGTGCAGCCACGCCAAGACCACTTCAACTGTCAGGCTCTTCTTTCGCCGTACTGACTACAGTGGTGTCACTTGAGTGGATGTCTCCACGTGCAACGTTGGCGACGCCATTCGAGGAGCTTCACTTTGGTTGTTTGTTGACACCTGGCTTTAGTGGCGCGATGTATTCGGGGGGGCCAGCGATTAAGTCGCGCGTATCAACTTGAATAGCGTCACTGAAGCTCCATGGTGGAAACAATTTAAATCGGAAACTGTGTATTGCCAATGATTATTTCCCTACCAGTATTTACCGCAAAACGTAGGCGGCTTCGCTTATAACACTGCAGTGATGAAGCGAGATAGCCAGATAACAGATAAAGGCGCGCTTATCATTTATCGGGAATACCTGTCTGTGGGTGGCGCGTCACGCGTCGTTATTAGTTTGATGTTTGCTGCAAGCTGTGTACTGCTTCTTGTGTACGTGACAGGCAGTTGTTGCCATCATGTGTTCGGCCACATATCTGTTGAGCCGCATAATGTTGACGGCTAATTTGTTGCCCTAACACTCTTCTTTTTATTTTCCGTCGCAAGGACCAGCCGCCACCTTGGGACAGCGGATGTCAAACGCAGCGACGTCCTTCGCTGAATCAGGTGAGCCCTGAATAGCGAAGCCCCTTTTCTGCTTTTGACTTCATTTCTAACTCTTTTCGCATTTTCGTAACTGATGCTTCCGCTGTTGTTATACTGCTTACGCACTGAACTTCCTCTCATAACTTCTCTATGATAATTTAATTTTATTACGGTCAAACTTAATAACATAACTTCCAACGCATGTGTGCCGTCAGACACATTATCTTGTACTGCTTGCTCTAATCAGCATTTTTTTAGAGGTATAAGCACTATTTGTCAAATGTTATGTGTGTCATAAATCATTTAATGTACAAAATACACAGTTTCCATTGTTCGATGTATTAAAAAAAGGTCGTCTAAACAAGCAATGGATGTTCGGTGAAATCCGGACTCTGTCTTCGAAACTGACTGGTGGTGTTTATAATACAATAAGGTGGTGAAAATCATTGGATAGCGATATCCACGTATACAAATGGCGGTAGTATCACGTAGACGAGGTATCAAAGAGCACTGCATTAGGGCTGTCATTTGTAGTCAGGTGGTCCATGTGGAAAGGTTTCCGGTGTAATTATTGCCGTGCGACGTGTATTAACAGATTTTGAACGCGGAATGGTAATTGGAGCTAGACCAGTGGGATGTTCCATTTCCGAAATCGGTAGGGAATTCACTATTCCGTGATCCCCAGTGTCAAGGATGTGCCGAGAATATGAATTTTCAGGCATTACCTCTCACCGCGGTCAAGGCAGTTGCGTTTGCGTAGAGTTGTCAGTGATAAGAGACAAGCAACACTGCGTGAAATAACCGCAGAAATCAGTGTGGGACGTACGACGAACGTGTCCGTTAGGACAGGGCGGCGAAATTTGGCGCTAATGGGCTTTGACAGCAGACGACCGACACGAGTCCATCTACTAACAGCAGAACATCGCCTGCAGCGTCTCTCCAGGGCTCTTAACCATATCGGTTGGACCTTAGACAACTGGAAAACCCTGACCTCGTTAGATGAGTCCCGATTTCAGTTGGTAGGAGTTGATGGTAGGGTTCGAGTGTACCGCACACCCTCACAAAGCTATGGACTCAAGTTGCCAACAAGGCACTGTGCAAGCTGGTGGTAGCTCCATAAAGATGTGGGCTGTGTTCACATGGAATGGACTGGGTCCTCCGGTCCAACTGCTGCTTGGAGGCCATTTTCAGGCATTCATGGACTTCGTGTTCCCAAACAACGATGAAATTTTTATGTATGACTCAATTGCTCGCGATTGGTTTGAAGAACATTCTGGACAATTCGAGCGAGTGATTCGGCTACCCAAATCGCCCGACATGAATCCCATCGAACGTTTGAGGGACATAATCAAGAGGTCAATTCGTGCACAAAATCCTGCACCGGCAACACTTTCGCAGTTATGAACGGCTATTGAGGCACCGGCAACACTTTCGCAGTTATGGACGGCTATTGAGACATTGCTCAGTTTTTCGGCAGGGGACTTGCAATGACTTGTTGAGTCTATGCCACGTCGAGTTACTGCACTCCTTCGGGGAAAAGGAGGTCAGACACGATATTAGGAGGTACCCAACGACTTTTGTCAGCTAAACTTCACCGCGTTTCTTACGAGTCATCGGTGTTAACGTTTCGATTGAAGTCCTTAGCCTATTTACACTGGGATTAATCAGAAAAAGATAAGTTTTCGTAGTACCGATAGTGACATAAAATAAATTTATGTCCTAAATGATTCAGTAATCTTAAGCCGAAAAAAAAACCGGTACAGCAGTGGAGGAGATGATAGTTCTTCAGTTCTCTTATTCAGGCCATACCATCACGGTTCCTTACGTAATATTGCAAATAGCTCCCGTACTCATTCTCTTCTTCTGAGAGAATTTAAACATAGTTACTTGTTGATTCAGCTCCGTCAATTTAATTCACAACTAGGGAAATTTTTCTAACCTTTGAGCTGCAAAAAGCACCGTTTTTCTCTTGCCTTGAGGTACGTGTGATCAGATGGGAATTAGTTATGTATCGACTACCACCAGCACTGTTTCGCTTGTCTACCACTACATAATTTTGTCTATGATTATGCTGTTTCGCTCCATTGACGCTGGATAATTACAAGGTCTTTGCGTCTGCATATTTTTGGAAAAGCATTTTCTGGCTGCAGGATGAACATGCAGCGTGAAAATTTTTCGTCTCCGTGGTACCTAATGTCAGATTTTATCTCTTTTCTTTGTTTATTCTTGTGGGTGGTTTCGTGTTGCTGCACGACCGAAAACATCTCCGCAGTAACATGCATGATTTTTATTTGAGTCTCTCGGTTTACTTAAACTGAATATTCATAATAAGAAAGTTTCCCACGAGTATTAGGTCCGTAAGGATGGGGAGAATTGTAAGTTTGTGTCTAGGTACACCAAAAAAACATTTGTGGTATGAAAGATTAAGATCAGATTGAATATGAAGTGATTGTGTCCGAGTTAACATAAGGTACTACAAACGGGAACATATCTGACGTTATTTGTAGACAAGGTTATGTATTTCTCAGGTACCCCATTAAAGGATGGTAAAATGTTTGTTTCATGCCTTGCGCATTACGTCTAATATGTTTGAACCTCCAAAGACACACTTTAGTGTGTCACGTACGCCTGATTTTTTTTTTGAGTCATCAGTCTTCTGGCTGGTTTGATGCGACACACCACGAATTCCCCTCCTGTGTCAACCTGTACAACTCAGCAATTGCAACCTACATCCTCAACTGTTTACTGGATGAATTGCAATCTCTGTCTTACTCTACAGCTTTTATCCTTTACAGCCCCTTACAGTACAATAGGGGTTATTCCCTTGCGTCTTAACAGATGTTCTATCACCCTCTCCCTTCATCTTGTTAGTGTTTTCCATGAAATCCTTTCCTCGCCGATTCTGTGAAGAACCTTCTTATAATCTGTGTTATCAGACCATCTAATTTTCAACATTCTTCTGTAGCACCACATCTCAAATGCTTCGATTCTCATCTGTTCGGTTTTCCCACAGTCTGTGTTTCACTACCGCCGGCCGCGGTGGTCTAGCGGTTCTAGGCGCTCAGTCCGGAACCGCGCGACTGCTACGGTCGCAGGTTCGAATCCTGCCTCGCGCATGGATGTGTGTGATGTCCTTAGGTTAGTTAGGTTTAAGTAGTTCTAAATTGTAGGGGACTGATGACCACAGATGTTAAGTCCCATAGGGCTCAGAGCCATTTAACCATTTTTGAACTCTTATCAGTACTCAACATAAAACTGAAAACCATTTACACGTTATTTATAACATTAACAAGAATTAGATATTCATTAACTTACAGATCAACTGGATAAACGGAGAATGTTGAAAATAACTGCCATTAAAGCAGCGTTTGTTATCTGTTAAAGGGCGACAATCGCTGTTAATCAACCGTTAAATTTCTTATTAAGATTTAATGTCCTGTCGACAGTTCAAACCTTCCCAGGTGTGACTGTGGCTCCTGTGGACGAGCAGGAGAAATAGTGTGTCCTTACTGAAGGAACCACAAAGATTTTTGCATAAAACGACTTGGTAAAGGCATGGAAAACATATCGGGATGACGTAAACGAAATGTAAACCTATTTTCGTTCGCATACACATTTAGTATCTCTCATGATGCTTTAGGTCGTTCAGATTGATGATAATTGTGCTTTTACTTTATAGATAATAGCTGTTTCGGCTTATGATTGTGTCGTTGGTTTCTTCCTTTCTGGCCGGCAAAAATGTTGGTTTTCCTCTCCGTTAAACGGGACGGGTCATTCACATATCCACGATTGTGATCCTGTCGACTGAGTCCTGCAGAACAAATACAGCATGTTTTAAAAAACTGTCGCATACGAGGCGGGGGGGGGTCTAACCTAACAAATAAACAATGACAGAAATTTCATAAAACCAATTTATTTTTCAATATAATACCCGTGTGCACTAACACACTTGCAGGCATGTTCACATAACTTCTGCAAACCATTCAAATAAAAGGTCTTCGATTTCGAGTCCAACCACGCGTTCACACTATCAATCACTGCATCATCATTGTCAAATCGTCGTTCTTTGAGGTCTTTTTTTAGGTTCGGGAAAAGAAAAAAAGTCTGATGGAGACATAAATAGAGAATATGGCGGATGACGTAGCAATTCGAACCCGCATCACGCAGAGTTTCCAGTGTTGCGAGGGCTTTGTGCGCCGGTGCGTTGTCCCGATGCAAAAGAACTCCGCGCGCCAATTTCCCGCGCCTTTTTTTCTTTGTCTCTTCTCTCAAACGGCGCCCAAGGGTGCAGCAGTATGATACATTGATAGTTAAGCCCTTTTGCAAGTAATCCACCATAATTACCCCTTCTGCATCCCAGAAGACCCATGCCATCACCAAAAAGGGCTCATTTTTGCACCCGGAATTTTTTTGGGGTAGGGGACGAAGGATGTTTCCATTGTTGTGGCTGATGTTTTGTCTCAGGATCAAAGATATGAACCCATGTTTCGTCCATTGTTACGTACCTTGCAAGAAAGCCGTCTTCATCCGCTTTAAATTGGCGGACGATTTCTTCACAACACTGCACCTGCTCCCGTCTCAGATCTGCATTGAAATCTTTCGGGACCCACCGGGATGAAACTTTCCGGATTCCCTAAATATCCACAACAATGTCTGGAGCACGCCCATGGGAGATTCCAAATGTGGTTTCAATGATGTTTTTCGACGATCTTGCAAAATCGTATCGTGAATTGCAGTCACTGATTCATCAGTGGCAACAGTGATAGGCCTTCCGCTCCTTGGCGTATCTTCCACACTCGTTCTTCCACGTTTGAAGTCGGACAGCAGTTTCTCACTGTTACATATGATGGAGCACTGTCCTTAAGTGTATTCCTTAAGTGTGTTCGCATCATGTCCTCCGCAATTTCCTTGGGCGTTATTCCCTTCAAATGAAGATAGTCACTCAGAGCTCGGTTCTCGATTCTCTCGATATTGGCCATTTTGCTTACACCACGGTATAAAAGGCATCCTAGAGGCGAAACTAACGAAGTTGGAGCCGCGAAATTTGACCTGCATACCGACAAGGAGTCACCATAAAAGTAGCTGGTATTGTTTATGCGGGACATTACAGTAACTGTCTCGGGCGAGAAACTTTTCGATTACCCCTCGTATTTCTACAGATGGTGGTGGTATTGATCAGAATTACAAGACAAATCCATATAATTATACATTGCCGGAAAAAATTACTACATACTTTTACAAGTTTCCGATTCATTCAAGATTTATTGCTGCAAAATGTATATCGAGTACCTGAAATCATGACATTTATATATCAATAGCACAAGTGGTTCTGAGGTACCAGTTATCGACCCATGTTGAAACATCCATATTAGTACGTGGTGTGGTCTCCATGGGCAGCAATGCAGGCGCTGATTCTGGCGTTCTGCTACAAGTCCGGAGATCATGTTGGCCAGGGAAGTGGCTGCACAGAGCACGTTGAATTTCACGGGCAGTGTGAGGGCGAGCATTATCCCATTGCAACAGCACATCACCTTCCTGTTGCAAGAACGGCAAAAGAATGGGTCTAATAACATTCTGCACGTTCCGAGCGCTAATTAACGTCCCCTCCAGAAACACCAAAAGTGAACGAGAATTGTAGCTTATTGCTCTCCAGACCATAAGATCTGGGGTGAGGCCAGGGTGTCGTGGACGGATGCACTCTACGAGACAGCGCTCACCAGCTCTGCATCATACGCGCGAACGACCATCACTTGTATTCAGGCAGAATGTGCTTTCATCAGTGAAGAACACGGTGCGCCATTCCATCCTCCAAGTGATTCTCTGACGGCTCCAGTCGAGCCCTGCACGTCGATTCTGTGGCGTGAGTGGAAGACGGGCTTATAAATAGAGACAGTAGGCAGTGCAGTATGTGCTTACGTCGCATATTGACACATCGTTCAGCCCTTCTTCAGAGTGAGTCACGCACCCTTTCAAATACACCTGGCTGCATTAGAAGTACATCACATGCATTGGTCATAGGCTTCTGTAACATACGCACATTATCGGTGGGTTAGGCGTACAGCTTTAAATGGCCCCATAGCTAGAAATCCAACCGACTCATGTCTGATGAATAGGGGGCCATCTACCAAACCACTTTGTCTGATTCATCGCCCATAAAACGCTGCGGTGATGTAGTGTCGCACGGTGCCAAGAAAGTGGGATTTTACCCCATCATAGCTGTTTTTCTGCAACGGAAACGTTTTCTAATAGCGCTTGTAATTCATCGTGCAGAAATCTGTTTGATAATGTATATGGTCCTTTGAGTCTGTTATCGACAGTTCTTGGCCATACATTGATACTCAAAATGTTCAAACGTATGTGAAATCTTATGGGACTTAACTGCTAAGGTCATCAGTCCCTAACCTAAATTATCCTAAGGACAAACACACACACACACACACACACACACACACACACACACACACACACACACACCCATGTCCGAGGAAGGACTCGAACCTTCGCCAGGACCAGTCGCATAGTCCATGACTGCAGCGCATCAGACCGCTCGGCTAATCCCGCGCGGCTACATTGATACTAAAGCGAACCTGCTGCCACGGCCACATGATTGTTAGAAGATTTGCATCTGCCCACACGTGCATATTGGGTATTTTACTGTACCATCCCTTGTGAACCCTGCTTTGTCTGTAAATAAAATGCCGGCTGTAAAGTGCGGGTCTTCAACAGCCCATATCCCAACAGGTATTGCTGTGCGTACATTCCATTATAGGAATTTTTCTTCCAGTTTTCCTACACGCAGCTGCTGTAAGAATATGTGATACATTTTCAAAACGCCGGCCGGAGTGACCGAGCGGTTTTAATCGCTACAGTCTGGAACCGCGCGACCACCACGGTCGCAGGTTCGAATCCTGCCTCGGGCATGGTTGTGTGTGATGTCCTTACGTTAGTTAGGTTTAAGTAGTTCTAAGTTCTAGCGGACTGATGACCTCAGCAGTTAAGTCCCATAGTGCTCAGAGACATTTTTTCAATCACCTTAATGTGGGCTCCAGTTTACGGATTTGTACGAATGAGTTTAATCTTTTCTTCATAGAAAGGTCATGGGTGATGGCGAATCTTACAGTACCTAGCTACCTATTGTAATCAGTGCATCAATAATTATTTGCTCCTTTATTTCCTCAGAGATCTCCAATGTTCTCGGGTTGACATTATGATGCATTATTTCTCGCTGCGCTGTCTCTGTTGGTCGAACGCGTACACGCAACGCACGTTGGTACTGGTACACAGCTGCTCCAACAACATTTAGTACAAGTCACCTGTGTTTTCGAATTGGCGGTGTTGTGGCAGGCGATTTCCCCAGAAACTTTTAACGCTCTGTAACGTCGTTTGGTGACGTTTCCGGACTAGAATTCCAGTCTTCAGAATATTCCTCAAGACACCATCTACGACCTCTCGAAATTAGTCAGCATGTTTCTTTTACACCCTCTACATAAATTGTTACTGTGAATTAGACATGAATTAAACCCTCTTTACCAACATCATTGCTGTAAACTGAAGGAACTAGTGTTGAATTAGTTAAATGAAAATCTTCTGTCCAAGCGGTACACGTAGGGATTGGAATGTGCGCAAAATTTGTAGCAGACATATCTTCCTACCCACTGAAAATGGGCAAATGTGTTTGCAGGATGCCCGACTGGAAATAGCACATTTTCCTTTGGCCACCCACCTAATATGTAGATGACCTCGCGCCATTTGTGCATATAATCAGCCCCTCATAGTGCGTCATTCAGTTCGATATGGAACGTTGGCCAATGCCGGTGATTATTGAGGCAGAGGTGTTCTGTCGTGTGCAGAGCGTTGCGGTTGTCCAAAGCGCAATGTAAAGTGGAAGAGACCTCCATTTCCGGGTTCCAGACAGAAGGACAATATACAAGTGGATAAAACAATGACGTAAGACGGGTTCTGTAATTATGGTGAAGTGTTACGGACGTCAAATGATAGTTTGAAAGCCGAAGTCGGAAAATCCCCGATCAGATCATGCAGCGCTGCTGCGAAGCCCACCCTGATGTTCTCGTCGCCATTCCAGAATAATACAAATGCCTGGCACGCCTTTCCAGAGCATTGTGAAGCAAGTTTTAAACTTTCCGTCCTTACAAGATGGAAGTGGGTCGACAGTTACGGCCGGGAGATAAACGAGAGTAAGCGCAATTTTTGCGCAACGTTACTGGACAGATTTGACTAGAATGACGCGTTTCTAATTAATCTTGTGATGGTTGATGAGGAAAATTTCATCCTACGTCTACATCTACATCCATACTCCGCAAGCCACCTGACGGTGTGTGGCGGAGAGTACCTTGAGTACCTCTATCGGTTCTCCCTTCTATTCCAGTCTCGTATTGTCCGTGGTTTGTTAATACAAAAAAGCTTACTCGAACACAAACCCACATCACACTCATGAAAAGGGTCAGGGTAGGCCAAAATTCGTCATCTGATGTACTGTTGCCTAGCCCATTGTAATAAATGGGGCATCTTTAATAATAATAATAATAATAGTTATTATTATAATTATTATTATTAGTATTACTTTTCAAGACAACGGCCGACCAGCGAGTGTCATTTCCGGTCGTTATGCGGCCATGAGTAACAATTCGACAAGCTGGGGGCCACAGCCCATATGGGCCGTAATTCAGTGATTACACAGTGGCCTCACTTTCCGTATCGAATATTTTCACGATTCGATGATGTTCCATGACCGGGAAGATCACCTGAATTTTCAGTCCCTGATTTTTTTCTGTGGGGTCAACAGCAAAGTTCTTTTACGTCGACTCCACAAGACAAATGAGTTGAAAGCCGTAATCTGGAAAGTAATGGAGGCCATTCCTCAAGAAATGCATAACAACGTAATGAATAGCTTCTGCGAACATCTTCAGCAATACATCATGAATGATGAAAGTCGTTTCTGTGATGTAGCGTTTAAGAAATGAACTTGTGTTTGGCTCTTCAGTAAGAGCAATGCGTGCACAACAATACCTTTAAATTATATTGCTTCACATATAAGCTGACATAACCAAATGCAAATGTACAGGGTTACTATAAATGATTCACTCGTTTTAGATCTCTATATTTTCCCAAATATTAAATGTACAAATATGATTAATGCATGAATTGAACCGTAAACTCATCAAGTCTGCATTTTGAACTCTGTAATTTTTTTTAGTGCAACTACAGTCACACGACTCGTTCCACATCCTGCGGAGCAACATCCTGTCATTGGTCGTCACAGGAGCATTGATGCGCTCCCTGACGTGTTCTAGCGTTATTGGCATTGGGGGCACATAAACACGATCCTTACTGTAGCCCCAAAATGTAAAAGTCACAAGGCGATAGTTCGGGGGACAAGGACCATCTTCCCCACGGCGCCCAATCTTGGGATGCGGAAGTCCGTTGTTTAGGTAGCGACGAACTTCTATGTTCCAAGAGGTGGGGGCGGGGTTACGCGTCTTGTTGGAAGGTGAAATTCTCGGAATCAGCAGTCATTTGTGGAAAAAAACCACAACAGCAACAAACGCAGGTAAGAAATACCCGGCACAATCTTCTCACAGAAGAAAAACGGCCCATTCATCTTCGTCTGTGAAACAGCACAGAAAACATTGACCTTCTGCGAATCTCATTCATGCGCCACAATGTGATAAGGCTTTTCAGTGCCCCTGCCCCTTCCCGCACACACACACACACACACACACACACACACACACACACACACACTCTCTCTCTCTCTCTCTCTCTCTCTCTCTCTCTCTCTCATATCGTGTCGATAAATCTTTCCCGTTAGATGGAAGGTTGCTTCGTCGCTAAATATCTGCTTGGAGGCGAAATGTCCATCCTCAAACGCTTTCTGCATTGCGATGCAAAATTGAAGACACTGACCGTAACCTTCCGGTTTTAATTCTTCCACGAGATGCATACGGTACGGTCTGCAATGTAATCGGCGTCGCAAAATCTGCCACACTGTTCGCTGTGGTGTTCCAGTTAAGTGGCTCGTGCAGACCGTTGACTTTTTCGGATTACGTACGAAACTTTCCCTCAAGTTCTCCACGATTGCATCTGGCACACTTGGTCGATCGTTCCTTTTCTGGTTATGGAGAAGACTACAGACAAGCAGTGCCCCTAAATTGTCGGTCAAAGCACAATGTTTCTCTGTTTACAGGATGGTTCTTCTGAACGCACGCTTCACTGTTGTCACAGGTAATCAAATCGCGTATTCGAAGACACATTTGCTTTGTTGCCATCTTACAAAGGCACTGCACTTGTAGCGTCAATTGGGGGCACAGTGAAAACTCGATGAGTCTACGGTTCTGTTCATGCATCAGTCATTTGTATACATCTAATATTCGGAAAATATATAACTTTGACAATGAATGAATCATTTATACGAGCTCTGAACTGTTAGCCGCGAGCCACTCTGTATGAGGTTTTTCATGCGAAACTGTCCATGCAACTGCCTGCTGGGGTACTCGTGAAACATCCTGTGCTTAGATTGCAAACACTGTCCCTGAACTGTTTGCGCATGGTCGCAGCTCCCTGGTGACCAGACGTACAAGTGCGTAACTCCGCTTACTGAGTCTCCCAGCGCAGCATACATTTTCGGCTTGAACTCCGCTAGGCGGCGGGTGAGTTGTAATTAGAGCTCCGGAAGGACTCCATTACGCAGGCGCCCACTTCTCTGGCGCCGGCGTCGCGTAGGACGCAAATTAAGTGAAGCTGCGACCAGCGGGGTCCGCGGCGATTCCCGTGCTACTAGCGGGCGCATGCCCAGTCCGAGCCTGCCTGCTCACCGCAGATGCAGCCAGCCCACGTAGCATCCCTACGACCTCTCTTCACCCTTGCATATCACGGTCACAACCTTCTGCCCTCCTTGTTTTTTTTCAAAAGGATTAAGTCTGGCTCGTTAGCACTTCTTCTTTAGTCAAGTTCTTACACATAGCGCGTCGGACGTATATCAGGCGATCGAAGACATCTTCCGCCCAAGTAGCTGAGTAGTCAAAGTACGAGGCGTGTTTTTTAAGTAAGTACCGTTTTGAATTTAAAAAAAGACGTGCTAAGATATTTCAGTAATTTTATTTTTACATGAAAGCCTTTACCTTAATCTACGCACTGACGCCATTACAGTCTGATTCTTCCTTGTTTGCGTTGTGTACTGGGAGTTTAAGATGCCTCCGATAATAGTGAGTCCCGCCGACTGTTAAGTGCGGGCTGTTATAAGATGTCTTAGTGCTAAAGGCCTAAAAGCGATTGATATTCATCGTGAGATCTGTGCAGTTTACGGAGAAAACATTATGAGTGATGGAATCGTAAGAAAGTGGGTGTGAGGATTTAAAGATGGCCGCACAAATGTGCACGATGAACAACGGAGTGGGCGTCCTTCGGTCGTTAATGAAAGTTTGGTGCAGGAAGTGGGCAATAAGGTGGGAGAAAACAGACGCTTTATGATTTCCTCCTTGCGGGATGACTTTCCTAATGTTTCTCGTAGTGTTTTGTATGGCATTGTGACCGAGCACTTGAATTACCGAAAACTGTGCGCACGTTGGGTACCGGAAATGTTGACGGATGTGCAGATAACCAAACGTTTAGGGAGTGCATTGACTTTCCTTGCTTTCCTTGAGCGGTACCACAACGACGGTGATTATTTCTTAAGCCAAATTGTTACGGGCGATGAAACATGGGTGGCCTGCGTTACACCAGAATCAAAGCAACAGTCCATGGAAGTTGAGCAAGGGCATCGTTTTGCTACAAGACAATGCCCGTACTCATGTGGCGAATCAGACCAAAGATCTCATCACATATTTTCGATGGGAAACCCTAGATCATCCTCCGTACAGCCCCGATCTTGCGCCCAGTGACTAACCATCTGTTCTTGCATTTGAAGAAACACCTGGCCGGTCAGCGTCTTCAAGACGATGACGAAGTCAAAACAGTGATGAAGCAGTGGTAAACAAGTCAGGCGGCACACTTCTATGAGGAGAGTATTAAAGAATTGGTACAACGTTTTGACAAGTGCCTCAGTATTGACGGAAATTATGTAGAAAAGTAGATTAAGGTACAGGCTTTCATGTAAAAATAAAATTATTGAGATATCTTAGCATGTATTTTTTCATTTCAAAACGGTACTTATTTAAAAAACACGCCTCGTAGATGGTGCCATACAAAGGACCCAGATTCGATTCCCGGAACTGTTAAGGATTTTTCCTTGGTAGGAGGTTGCATAAGGGATGCTTTTAGCCTCTTGAGGCTAATTGATGAGCTGCTTGACTGAGTAATAGCGGCTCCACGGTCTGAAAATATTGTGAAAGATTTTGTAAAGAATTGTAAAGAGAGGTGGGCTACAGAGTGGCAGCTGTCGTCGAAGGAAAGCTGAACAGGAGAAGAAATGCTTAACGAACAAGTTAACAGAGCAAACCGAACATTTACTTAACTTTTTTGAAAGTCTTTTCGGGTTTGCTGCCGGATCCTAAAATCAACTTGACTCGATATTTCGGCGATCCAACTGTTCGCCATCTTCAGGAAATGCTGCTTCTGCTGATGAGTCCCGCTGAGAACTGACGCAAGATTGCAATTCGACGTCCTATATAGGCCACCGTTCAGTACACGGCGAATGCGCCGCCCGTCACGGTTTCTGACTTCCAAAACAGGGAGGTGGCGCCGCCCTTAGTGAAAAACTGCTGGCAACGATATATCGCAATCAAGGCCGCACCGAAGAACGTTCAGTTTTGATGCGAGATAATACAGGATTCCACGTTTTGCTAAGAGGAAACCCATTGTCCCTGTTGATTAAATTATCAGCCAACCTAATTTCGATCGCCTCTTTATACACACTATTCCAAAAACCGGAAATGTTGGCAATTACAATAGTTTCCTCAAATTTCATTTTGTGTCTCTCATTCAGGCAGTGTTCTGCTACGGCCGATTTTTCCGGCTGTTGTAGCCTCGTGTGACGGCGATGTTCCACACACCTGTCATTCACTGTGCGAATAGAACGGCCAACGTAAGCTTTCCCACATTGACACGGGATTTTGTACACCCCGGGTTTCCTAAGTCCCAAATCATCCTTCACAGAGCCGAGCAGAGCCCTAATCTTAGAGGGTGGACGGAACACACTCTTAATGTTAAAACTCCTTAAAATTCGTCCAACTGGGAACGTACTCTTAAAATAAGGGTCATTACGATTCTTGTGTGCAAAAGTGTAAGTTGCACGAAGATTTAGCTTGAAATTCTGTCGGTGTATAGGCCAGCTGTAATGTCGCGTTCAGTCGTAGTGAAATGGTGCCCACTATTTGAGCAAGTCTGCACAAGCGTGGGCCATCTGATCGAGAAGGAAGACCAGTGACGTAAATCACAGGGGACAGTGTCCAGGCAATGGAGGAAGAACATCTGCGGTGGCTGGAGGGGGGGGGGGGGGGGGGGGAGAAAGGAGATTTTTCAGCAATGGGAATGTTTACACATTGATTCTCGCACGACTTCGTGACCAGGGTGCGGATTTGTGTCGTCGAGGAACTGAACGATTGGTAGAACGGTCCGACCATTGTTTACAGAGTCTTGGTGACTATGTTGAAAAATAGTTTTACGTATCTGTGTCAGTTTCAGATGTAGTGCAACACTGAATGAAACTTACCTCAGTCCAAGTAATTTTAAAGCGATAAAAATAACAGGGTAATAGAGTTGAAATTACAAGATAGGGAAGCTGTCTTCTGTAGTTAAATGGCAACTTGAGATATGTAAATGACAAATCCTACGTAACTGTCAAATGACAGAAAACACCAAATTACAGTGTAGCGCTAAACATATGAACAACATACCATAATCTCGCATGATGTAGGTAATAAAGGGGGACTGTGATCAGTTTCATTAGTAAAAATTGCATCCAGTGCCCATTATTTGCAATTGTTCAGGAGGTATTATACTGAGAAAAGTATAAGCAACGGTAACGAGAATTGTCAGCTGTTCCATGGCTTTGAATATATAAACCAAACAGTACGTTGTTTTTTTACATTAAAGAATTGCTTAATAAACTCACTTGGCTTTCCATAATAATGTGTAAGTCACTCTCTACAGCCCCGTCATACTAATCGTGCATAATCTTGCTTTCTGTATGGTATACTTCAGTTTGATGGATGGAGTATTTAATGCAAATTAATTAACAAATAAGTGGGGAGGAAGCTAAAGAATGACCTTACTAAAGGAAGATGTAGACAGTTTCTCCCTTACTGAGGCATCCAGCAATAACATAGCTTTTCTGGAGTTAGCAGACGTGGGGTAACATTTCAGGGATGTACGACGATTGGAATGTGGGTACTATTTTGGAGGGTCTTGGATTGGCACAAACCAGTTGAAAGAGTGAAGGCTGTCTAATGGAACACACACTCTTTGATAGACATTAGCGCAGCTAAAGAAAAAGGCAGTCATTATTTCGGACAAAATCTCTCGCGGCCATGTACTAATTTCTAGAGGGTAGAGAGCGCAAAAGAGGAGCAAATTGGAGAGTTTAACGCAGTGCTACCAATTACGTCTGAGAGAATGCAAACGGGTACGAGGTTCAAAGGCATGAGGACGGCGCAGGAGGAGAGTACTTCACCGAGAAATTGCCGCAGCGTTTTTCGAATTCTTATGAAACTGACGGGCTTACCAGCACAGCTGAAAACGAAATGTGCTTTAACAAAAAAGCGCGCGCTCGGGGCTAGGTGTCGACAGGGACAGCGAGAGGGCGAAAGTTGTGGCGCTGCCGGCCGCTGCCGACACCCATTAGCCGTTCGCCACCGCGTCCGTCGTTTGGGAGCCCTTGTCCGCCCAATTATTGACAAACTGTGTTCACGAGGCCTCTTCAGTTAATTAGCCGGCTTCATTGACGGCGTCTGCGCGTTCCGCCGCCGCTGCCGACAGCTCTTCAAAACGAAAGCTTACGGCCTCTCTGCTGACTGACTAGCTCGTGTCTTGCTGGCCTACTGGACGTGACACGTGAAGCGAAAACGGTGCTACAGCTCTCGCAGGCATAGCGCGGTATATGCACTGTAGAGGAAGACTGCGCGCTGTTTATACCCTCGCAGCAGAAACATAAAATGGGAGGAGGACGCGAGGCGAGACATAGGTGAAACCTTTACCAAAGTAACATCAGCGTGTCATTAGAGAACCGTTACTGAGTGCGCATTTTGAAAATATTCACAATTGAAGGGAGAGGGCACGTCGCAATACACGAGGGGCGTTCAATAAGTAGTACAATACATTCTTTTTTTACTGAAAGCAGATTGGTTTTATTCACGATTCCAATACAACATATTATTCGTCACTCTTTCGGCTAAAAAATCCTATTTTTCAAGATAATCTCCGTTCTGTGCGACGGCCTTACGCCACCTTACGGGGATGGGCTGTATGCCCACATGGTACCACTCTACTGGTCGACGTCGGAGCCAGCGTCTTGCTGTGTGAATAACCTCCCCATCATCAATGTACTGCTCCCTTCATTTGACCAAGCAGACGGAAGTTGGAGTGTGCGAGACCCGGGCTGTAGGGTGGATGAGAAAGAACAGTCCAATGAAGTTTTGTGAGCACTACCAACAGAGACGTCCAGTTGAGCAGCGAGATGTTTGTGATTTGTCATCACGTCGAGTGAGCGTGTCCAGACCTTCCAGCGCTGCAGGAGGCACAGCTGTGTACGTACGGCCGGCCGGCACGCGGGATATCGGACAGATTTGCGCGACCTTGTTTCGATATTGACACACGCCTCGCCCAACGACTCACCGTGCTTTTGTTCACTGTCAGGTCTCCGTAGACATTCTGCAAGCGCCTATGAATATCTGCGATGCTCTGGTTTTCCGCCAAAAGGAACTCAGTGATAGGTGTCTGCTTGGAACACTCCTCCGATGCAGACGCCAATGTGATGGCTGAGCGTGACTTTCTCGCATATCGAAATTCATGAAGCTTTACGTACCAAAGCGGGAATATTCCACGATAACTCACAACAAATTCTGCATTTTTTCAACGGAAATTGCCCACGAAAGAAACATGTTGATTACTTATCGAACACCCCTCGTATGTTAAGGAGGGAAGAAGCAGATATTCTAAACTGTTTCGTGAGCATTGAGATAATAATGGACGTACCACTGACTTCAGCAGCCTTATTGACAGGACTTAGCAACGCTCTTATCGAGCGAGCTATCCAGGCACCACACCACTGTAAACAATGGAGGAGGTAAATTACTAAATTCGATGTCTATTCTAAATTCTAAGGTGTTTGTAATGATAAGAAGCCGAACTGGAACTCACATGTTACATATCTTAAATGTGTAAGCATTGCAGCCTTTCAGTGCTCTGAACAAACCGTACCGTACTGATATGTTTTCACGAAAGTGATGTGCGCATACATAAAGGAAACAGCGTTTGCAGAACCCATAAATACTTTACAAAAATTTTCGCGCAACACTCAAAGTCGATTTTCATTAACTTTGGATTATATTCTTAAATTACGTCTTACAGTTTAGCGGTGACTGCGAACCACAGTGCAGAGTGCTCCGTTGAGTATTTCTCTGCCGTTCCACTCTCTAACTGCGCGTGGGAAAAATGAACTCTTCAGTCCTCATGTACGAGCTCTGATTTGTCTTTTTTTTATCATAATCATCATTTCTCCGTGTGTAGGTTGGCGACCAGAAAGAAACTAAGACAAAAAAAACACAAGATAAAACCGCAATAGAGAAAGCATTAATTTTTGCCTGGTTACTTCCTCTACTGCTCGAATATTGTTTTTAAAATATCATATATAAAACAAAATAATTAACAAGTGATGATACGGCGAAAATGCTGGACTTAGGGTGGAGGTATCGAGAAAAATGTTTGTTTTGCAAAAAGACACGGTCCATGTTTCTGTTGCTAATTCTAGTAAACCGTGGTTCTTGAAAGTTAAATCGGCTCTGTCTTTAGAGACGCAGCACTTCCTTTTTGAATGAAACAGGAAGTGGGCGCATCCATTTATAAATTCACGTGACATGATTCCGGGGGACTACGGAAAATTGAAATTAGAATGGGCGGCCGGGGTATGAACCTATACCCCGCCGCACAGGAGCGCAGTGCTTTCGTCACCTAGCCACTTCAGCAGGTCTACTACAACGAGCAGAGTCCAACAGGAGCCGAGGGTGTTTGTTTCAAACAGATAATTGGGTCTGTTTAATTCATTATAGACGGATGTACGCATGGCCTTACTTGAACCTTTGAACTGAAGTACAACGGCCGAGTGTAGAAAGACTTGACAGTTTAGCGTTGACTGCGAACCACAGTGCAGCTTTGCTTTTTTACGCTAACAATATATTGCCAGTGGTGAAAGAAGCGGCAAGCGACTGCATATTCACTCTGACACCCACCGAACCACCACAAACAACGCACCACTTACATGTCGTCACTTAACCAGAAACGTCTTGTAAGTTTTCTTTCCCATTATTGTTTGTAAACCAGTTATGCTCCTTCCACATTCTCACGGTTTAATACTCAAGTGCATCATACGGTAATTAATATTTATTTGAAAATAACAGTAATTTTTGTGGCCAAGTTTCATAAACACTTTCTGCTTCTCGCTAATAATGTTCTCGAGATAAAACATTAAAACTTTATTACATCACCAAATTATAGCAATCCCCATTCCATGACGAGTTGAATCGCTTACCACTACGCCGCGTTCTAGATACTAAATTCTTTGTTGTTGCCGCGTGACGAAATGTAAGACAATCCAGTATTCTTTAACGTTGTATGAAGAATTATTAACAATATGTACGGTGCAGGTTATGAAATACAATGAATATAAGCTTCTCCATTACAAAGGGAACTCTGAATTTCTCGTGGGGTCTACCAAAACTAAAAAACACCGTGTTTTATGAAACGGATGCATGGAAAATGGTGTAAGTACTGTTTCCAAATAAATTACCACCGAGAGTTGCTTCACTAATGAGCAGCGAAATAACAGAGTGATTTTTATTTCGTCACTGGATAGAAAAACTGTATTTCATTTTTCCTCGTAATGAAGTGCAAACATAGAACGGCAGCTCGCAACGTCAGCAGGACCGTGCCGAACACGAGAAATTCACTGGAAATGGCAAAACAGCATCGATAAAGGTTTCTATAGCAACCGGCTCCTTCTACAAACGTTTCTGTGCAATGAAAAGTACATCGGTATTTGTTTTTTGTTTCTTATTATTCCCAAATAAATTCACTATCGCAGTACGTACAAGATCGTTTCAAGGGACGTAAGTCAGAATGAAACTCGATTCAACAAGTCAAGGCAAACTTTAGTTGGTGGCTGTGACAAAGGTTATTGTAAGCTTTCTGGGCAACTAATGTAACTCGTGTCGCGTTAATAACTAATTATTTGGAAAACCGTTTGCAGCAATTGTTATTCGATAATAATTGGAAGTAGTAACAATATTGATCAACACAACAAATAACATTTCATGAAACATACTTATTAGGCCATAAATGTGAAAAAGCATTGTAAAAGATGATGTGTTTCTCAATGAACCAAGCACGCAAGAATAATACATTTTATGGTAAAAACTTACGGAGCAGCAATATTGAGAATCACTACGCAGGTTGTTCGCAGCAATTTCCCATCAGAAAGGTTAAGCCCATTTTATCCGTGACAGAATCGTAATCCTTGTAGCTTCATTGGTATCTGTTAATGTATCAGTGAAGTCAGACGTTTGTCTTACGTCTTGCAGGCATATACTATTAGCTCCTCAGAGCATTTATATAGTGTTTTGTTAAATTTTGCTTCGCCAAATTGAAATGATAAGGTGGGTATTTGAAATTACGTAAATTACATTCCGATCCCAGCGTAACCGTGCTGCATCACTGTTCAGTTTAAAGGCACCGTCAAATAAACGCAACTGAGGTCCTTAAACCCTCTTCAGGTCTGATTTGCCCTGCTGTAAATATCATGGGGAGGAAACAGCCATATGTATATGAGCAAAGGTAAACTTTATTCCATGCCATTTCTATCAAAAACCATAATCAGCTGTAGCATTTGAAGCTGCTCCAAACCGATCGTGTCAAGTTTATTCTCGTTGTCAGAAGGGAAGGTATGAGCCCAATGTCTCGTCCTTTATATACGTAAAGTTGATTATTTTGTATTAAGCACTGCGTCATCTTAGGTAGATTCTCTCTGTGGAGGAACAGCGATTCTTTAATGGAAATCCCAGGCGATTGTTGGGTAGGAGTCCATGCAGCGAGTACGCATAATGGCACAACTCGCGGCACCTAAAAAAGACGGCTGGATCGGTCGTCGAAATATTGTGCACAAAACAGAAACAACAACTTGGCAGAAGACACGAAAGCATATCATTAATGGTTATGATTTCTGAGGTTTTACAAGTGCAGGTGATAAAATATAAATTTTCGGGTGTCCGGCTGGATAAACAATTTCGTTTTTTATAAAATGGTTCAAATGGCTCTGAGCACTATGGGACTCAACTGCTGAGGTCATTAGTCCCCTAGAACTTAGAACTAGTTAAACCTAACTAACCTAAGGACATCACAAACATCCATGCCCGAGGCAGGATTCGAACCTGCGACCGTAGCGGTTTTTTATACATTTTGTGATTATTTTCTAGCAATTTGGCCATTTGGCCCCACTGTATACAACTGCGTCGTCTGCGAACAACCAAACATCATATATCAACTCATTTGTGGACGTGTTGTCGGCGTGCAACCAGTCAGGCCTGATAAGGCCCCACATATACGCAGAAAACAGCCAACAAGGTGGCTGGGGCATCTCTCCAAGTTCCTAACTCACTTTACAGGAACTCAATATGGGCACTGTTTGTGATGTCGCGAAAGTTAGTAAGGGTAGAAGAGGATGTGCATGCAGTTCATTGAACGAGCAACGATAACAGCCCGCTATGGAAATCTGTACATAGGGTTGGCCACTTGCAGGTGTGACCTAATTCAATGCCATAATATGGAGCGAATGATTTGCCTACATGTTCTTATTCACCTGTCCCCTAGTTCCGAAATTTTAAAAATGTGTTTTTTGTTAACAAGAGTTCTGCCAGCTATAAACCCAATGCTGTTTTTGTGTACTTGTATTATCACAAGTCTTAGTTCCTCAGCATTAATGGCACTCGGAACAAAAATTTTATTCCTGATATTTTGTAAAAAACAACAATTTTTAGTCCATGACTGTGTAAAAAGTCAAAGTTCCTTCTTCCACAGAAGAAAAGAGCTACCGATCACTGTTAATAATGCTGTTTATTTACACAAAAACCAATGCTATTATCTTCAAACTGAGAAGTTCATCTTCAGATGGCCACGCACATGTTGTTGTAAAAAGACAGCCAACATCTAATTTAAACAACAGCAAAAATATACATTTGTAAAAGTGTGTGTGTGTGTGTGTGTGTGAGAGAGAGAGAGAGAGAGAGAGAGTGCGCAAGCTCTGCATCTTCTCCTAAAGCACTTGATTAGTTTCAACCCAATTTGGTACACATACTACTTACTGTCTGGGAGGAAAGATTGTGGGTGTAAGAACCAACCAGCTCCTGTAGGAATGAGGGTGGGCATGAAAAGGATTGGTAACTCCTGACATATAGGCTGGCATGCACAACAGGTGTGTTGTGCTGGTTGTATCGAATGCATTTCTGGAGCTGTATGTGCAGTTAGGCATGAGTGTAGAGAGTGGATTGTGAGAGGGGAAAAGATGAGGTGGACAGAGAAAGGGGAGAGGATAAAATGGACAGAGAGACATGGGGAGGACGATATGGGCAGATAGAGAGGAGATAGTAGGAGGTGGAAAAAGATGAGTGGATGGGGAAATGGACAGAGAGATAGGGGAAGAAGAAGATGGAAAGAGGGAAGGAGGAGAGGAGATGTGAGCACTATATTTGTCATACACATGCATGGGCATAGCTGCAGGTAAAAAGAAAGTCTAATAGTAAAGTTAATAGCTGTCTGAAGACGAACCTATCGGTTCTAAACGGCTAACGTAGGTATTTGTGTAAATAAATATCGTTATTAACACTTGTTATTGATGTTATTTCTTTACAAGAATCATCATCTAAAAATTTCTTAGTGGCACTTAGAACCTGTCAGTTTCCTGGTGTGGGACTGTGATTTGCGTCATTATTTTTTTGCACTGATGAAATGGGCAGCATAGGAGTATCAAAATAACCCAGTTTTTTGGGTACAGGTCAGTTACGTACAAACAGAGATACATTGTTTTTTTCATTCTCTCGACACACGTTTCAACTTAGAACGTTTTCGATTTACACTCTTTATGTAATAACACTCAGTACGGGAAATGCTATCAGTTTGGAACACAAGTAAACTGCAAATAATAGTTCTGTCACACTTCCTTGACTTACTGAAATACTGATTATGACTCTCCAGTGTTTGGACAGTCAACGAATGGTGTTGACAGTTCACTAGCCTGAAGGAACGTAATAGTAGGCGTGCTCGTATGTGACTTGTCACACTGCTGACGTTTGAACGGAAAAAACGGTGGTAAAGCGTCCGCGTAAGGCAGTCGAAAGAGCTCTCACTTTCGCGCACTGCTTCCCGTCGCCGAGCGAAACAATTAGCTCCGGCACCGACAGGAGGCACTTTCATCGCGGGACGAGATCTCGTTTGGGGCTCGGAGTGTGCGGCTTTAAGGCACGCCACGCCACGCTACGCTACGAAGGGAGAGAGGGCGCGGCGGCGGCTAAATTTACTTTGAACACGCCGGGCGGTCGGGCAGTGCGTCTGCGCAGAGCGCCGGCTGGACCGACGCGCGTCCACGGCGGCGCGCTGCCTCGTGGCGCTCGGCGCTAGTCGTCACGCGGACGCCACGCCGACGTCCGCCCCCGGGACGCTGGGCACATCGGCGCGCGCCTGCGTGTCTCGACAAGCTCGCGGCGAGCAGCGCCTTGGCGATCGCTCCGCTTCTGACAGCTGTGCTAGCGGATAGGTGTGAACGTACGTACTCTCTTCCGACCTGCGAGTATCGCGGGCGGCGTGTATCGATCACGAGAGTGGCACGTGCGCCGCGGAAGCGCCGGCCGGTGATTTGCGAGCGCACGTGACTGGGCGCGACGTGACAACAGGTGTTGGCGGCCGGCGCGGACGTCCAAGACGGGCCGCAGTGCCGCAGGCCGACGCCGCCCCGCTGGCGACCGTCCGACGGCGACGCCGACGCCGCCAGCGGCCGCGTGCCACCGAGAGGAAATCAATACCGCCGGCAGCCAGCAGCCGCCAGCCGGCCCCACAAAGTCGCTTCTTCCCCCTGCGCCTGCGGCACACCTCTACGCGGCCTTCCGCGTTCGCCCGGTACGCCGCCGTGTGGCGTTCTTCGTGCGCCGCCCCGTTCCGCCGTCGCGTGCACCGGCTGCCGTGCGTTAATGGGACGTAATTGGAGCGCCAGTTAACGCTGACGCCGGGAACGAGACGGCCGACGCGCTAAGAAAAAACCGGACTAGACTACGCGTTGCTGCCGTGTCTCGGTAGTGATGACGTCAGCTCCCTCCACAAGTGGATATCAAGCTCGTGGCTCCTTCACATCGCCTGCAAGTTACAGCACGGCGTGGGACAACACTGCTGCACACTCTTCTCGTAGCCGCCTGCAGCGCCGGAGGATTCTGTTTACAACTGCCGTCGGTGGAACATCCGTAGCGTGAACAGCTGGCACTGCCGTCAGCGGTTGTATACTAATGTCTCGCAGGTATACGAGTCATATAGAGCTTAGGAGGTGCAGTTGCCTTCGAGTCTCATATAGACTTGATCTGCTGAAGATGATTGTGCTCCTACGTTAGAATGCTGGAGTGAGGATCATTTGCTACTGGCCACGCGAAAGCCTTGACAGTCTAGACGTTGACATCTGCTCGTCGTAGTCGCCACATTGCCTCAAAGACGGTATCACTCACTGGAATATCCTCTTACAGTGTTATTTTTGCCTCCTTCTTCCTAGCCTTCATTCCGTTGCACCGCGATAGTACTAGATCTGCACCGCGGATTCTGCGTGTACTTAGAATAGGCAGCTTGTGAAATGTAGTAATGGCATGAAAATTGCGTTTTATTATAGTACTATGGAGGAGGTATTTCATTTAATGAACAGCTATAATCGCAATAAATTTACACGTGAAAGAAGAATGTGGTAGTAAAATTACATTAAATTCGTAGCGTCGATACTGCTATGCGTTTTCCTGTTGCATGCGTGTATGTATAAAAAATGTTACGAAATAAGCAGAGAATGTAGGGAAATTTGTGTCAGTTGCAGCCAGCTTGCTCTGAAATTTTGCGTATTGCAAAAGTAATAGGGTGTAATAGCTGATATTACAGAGCCAAGTCAATAGTGTCGTGAATAAGTGTTCATAATAGTGTAGCCATTAATATGAGGCTTTTTCACAACTGCGACAAGCAAAGCAAGTGATATGAGAGATGGTGGTAAGAACAGCTGGTGCGGTGTGCGGTCCCGTTGTGTACCCTCTGCTTGTAGATAAGACCGCGTCCGATCACCTTATCTGGTGACGATGTAACTGACTCAGGGTTCCACAGTTTGATGTTGTCGCGTCGGTTTGGTTAAATCTGTGTCGCTAACTCCGAGACCGAACTGAGAGTTCCCAGCACTCGCGGTGAATGTGATGGTGCGCTAGAGCAGCGGCTGGAAGTGGGTGAAGGTCTGCCGCATAGCGAGGCGTGCTCTCAGAGCGCAGTGCGTGCGTGTGCGAGCGTGTGTGCGTGAGGCGTCGGACAGAAGTTGGATCGGTGGTCACCAAGCTGCGGCATCGATCGCGGGCGACACGCGAGGGGCGCCGGCTGGTGTGTGCCGGGACCACGTGGAGAGGCCGACGGAGGGCTGTCCAGCGATGGAGCACACGCTGACGGGCTGCATGGGCCGCAGCGGCAGCGGCGCCGGCGACGTGGGCAGCCCCAGGGGGAAGCGCCGCCCGCACAGCTGGCACAGCTCCACGCAGACGCTCTGCAGGCCCGGTACGTTGCCCTCTCTCGCGCGCAGCCGTCGGCCAACTCGGTAGCGCAAACAGTGCAAAAGTGAAAAGACAATGCCAACATCTATATCTACCAGGTGTTAACAAAAAATATAAATGGGATGAACGAATTAAACAATGGCTTTGGCCCATAAACGAAAATCAACAAACAAACGTTTTATGAGCGGGAATGTGGCGGGATTTTCTGACTGAAATGCTCATTTCTTGAGCCACAACAGTACTTGCTTTGGGCCGCATCCAGCCCGTGGGCTGAGGGTTGGACACCCCTGTGTTGAATTGTCGTAGGTACAAACGAAATGAGCGAGTATACGACAATGAAACAAGCAGAGAAACGTAATCAACCCATCCCATCAGACCAAAAAGTTTCGAGAATGTTGCTGTTGTGGCCTTCAGTCCAGAGAATGGTTTGATGCAGCTCTCCATGCTACTCTATCCTGTGCAAGGTTCTTCATCTCCCAGTACCTACTGCAACCTACATCCTTCTGAATCTCTTGGTCTCCCTCTACGATTTTTACCCTCCACGCTGCCCTCCAATACTAAATTGGTGATTCGTTGATGCCTCAGAATATGCCCTACCAACCGATCCCTTCTTCTAGTCAAGTTGTATTTTTAAGAAATAGAGAAAAATTTAAAAGATGATTCTACGGAGTTTCCCCCCACTAGAGAACAACGCTCAGAACGCTCGTACAACCATGTGAAACTGTCAGAAAGGTCCTCCTGTGGGGTGTTGTTCAACTCGCACGCCACAAGGACTTGAATGTCGGCTGCGTCATGAAAACGTTGACCCTTCATGTGACTTATTGTACTTCGTCGTTTTGTTGTAGAGACGTATAGGTGACGAAAGGTATCCTCACTCTTTTTCCGGAAAAGATTTGTCCACTTTTTTCATTTCAATCAAATTGCAGCACGTGTCCGTGCGTCGTTGTTTTTGTTTGGGAGTGAAAGTGTGCGGGACGGAGTATGTCTGAAACACTTGATTTAGATACGTTGCTCCATTGCGATTTGTCTCACGACAACGATGACAGACTACAGCCACACGTCCACTAGGTAACACTGTCTCCTCACAACTGACTGGCCGACTGTACATCTGCTGTTTACCTTTGTTAATTCAAGCTACCACCGTAGTTAATGCCATCGGTTATACGCCAGGAGTCCGTCTGTGAAGAGACGGACGGTGTACGTCGGGGAAACAAGGTCTTCCCGATACGACATATGCACAGATGAAGTCTTGCCAATATTACAACACTAATAATGTCTTACGGATACGTTTATGCTTGAGCTGATAATGAAAGGACGCATTTGCGGTAAATGCCTGATGGAGCAACGGCGCACTTTCGTGCGGCTGTTTGGGAATACCTAGCTCGAATCTTCAGTGACAAGTGTATCAGTCGTGGCTCGCCTCCCAGTTCTTCCGACCAGAGTCCACTAGATTCTTTTTTTTTATGGGGTGGGGGGGGGGGATATTTGAAAGCTTTGGTGTATTTCAGGTCTGTTTATAGCGTCGATGAACTTCGGGAATGCATTGTGGATGGCTGTCAAAGCATTTGGAGCACACCTGCGGCTTTGAACGCTTACGGGCATCGATGAGGAGACGTGCTGAAGGATGCCTTAACCAGAAGTTTGGTCATAAGGAATACACTGGTTGTAATGTGTTTGTCTTCAAGTGCATATCTGCAGTTTGGACCTTCGGGGACTCTTTGTTATAATGTGTTCACGTCCTCTGTCGTAATACGTACACAGTATAAAGAAAACCATTGGTTTCCTGACCTACGTTTAATAGGTTTATTTGCTTGCTTCATTGTCCTCTACTCGCACCTTTGGTTTGTACGTACGGTACTCAAACAACCTGCATACTCCACAAGCCACCTTAGATAGCGTTATGTGTAACACGGTACCTCCTTTCCTGTTCCAGTTGCTAACAGAGCGAAGGAGTAGCAGTTGTTCGTACCCCCCCCCCCCCTCCCCCCCATGAGCTCGAATCTCATTAATTTTAGCTTCTTTCCGCGAGATATACATAGCGGGACGCAGTATATTGGTTGTCTCTTCTAGGAACACACACTGTTGGAATTTTACCACATCGTGATGCAAACGCCTTGCTTGTAGCGAGTGCCACTGGAGTCGGATGACGCATTTGCGCTAACTAGACTAGCCTGTGACGGAACGCGCTGCTTTCCTTTGCATCTTATCTATTCCCGGTATCAGTCCTATCTAGACCCAGACAGACGAGCAGTACTGAAATATCTCTCGAACGATGGTTTTGTAAGCTGCTCCTTTCGTGGGTGGATTACACTCACTGAGGATATTTCTACTGAACCTCAGTCCTGCAGTTAGTTTTAATTGGCCGTTCCACTTGAAATTCCTCCGTACACATAATCCCAGATACTTTAATGGGTTTTAGCTTTTTCCAGTGATTGTTCATCAATCGATGAATCAAACGGGAGCAGGGTTTTATGGCTATTTATGCGTAGTAAGGAACAGTTGTCTTCGTTGCGGGTCACCTTGTCAGTCCCTGCTGCAAACGTCGATCCTCTGCAGGTATTTCTGCATTTCGCTACAATTTTTTAGCTTTTTGCCACTTCTCTTTATGCAACAGCATCATACAATCGAACCATCCCGACATTGGGTTCGATTACTTATAGGAAACTAGAGTGTACTAAATGAGGTTAGCATGGCGAGCTTTCAGTCAGTTTCTCCTAAGCATAATGGCTGATTTAGGTAGCACAGTGGTTATGACACTTACCCGTATAATAGAGAAACAGAATCCGAATATGTATCTGACCATCCAGACAATTATTTCGCTTTTCATAGATAACTCCTCCATAGATAGATCCAGTCGAATATTGGGATGGATCCTTTTACCTGGCGACGACCTACTTCGTCCTCTGTCTTTTGCAACTAACCTACAGTAATCAATTAGTCCTTTAAGAGGGCGTTACAGATATATCCGTCGGTAGCTTGCTCGTTCTCAGTGGGTTCGACGGACATATATCCGTCCGCATCGTTCTGTGGCCATTATTCCGAAGAAAAAATAACTTTCCGAATTGTTTTGAAGCTTGCTCTTGATTTACTGAGAGAAGAGCTATAGTATTTATCTCGACAAATGTTACCCTAGTCCAGAATTTATTTGAAATGGTAGGACAAGACAGACATGATGACGTGCAGCATTTCATATGGTAATACATTTTAGGAAGTAAATTCCAAGAATAAAATCACGCGAAAGCCAAGTATTGTCATCGATTACGACAAGAATATGAGAGACGTGAGTAGAATACGAAGCTACCAAGTGACCAGCACTAGACTGAAAAAATATTATCAAATATTGTTGGAAATTTATTGGACGTTGCATGCCTCAGGGCATACGTTCTGTACAAAAAATATGGCGAACGACGAAAGAAATACATTCATGATTGATCGTGGGGAACAATTGACCGTATCCTCTCCACAGTAAGGGTCATCAATTGGACGCCCATCTCAACACCAAAAGGGACTCGTCTTACGGGAAGACACTTTCCAGTATTTTTACCAAACGCAACGAAGGAAAGGCCAACAAGGAGGAGTGGAGTATGCACGAGAAGAGGCCATCTAAAAGAGGCGTTTTACTAATGTGCGCATACTTTAAAGTGTATCACCCAGAAAATAACCTGCAACTACACGAAAATAAAATTTCGTTGTCTTCTTTAATACATTCCATTTGATCCTAATCCACTTTAGCTTTGGCCCATAAACTAAAATCAACAAAGAAACGTTTTACGAGTGAGAAAGGCGCGTGGTGCGATTGCACTAATGGAAATTACCCACCGAGGCAGTGGACCAAGAAAAACAATCACTTGATAAGTCGAACGTATAATGTGATTGATGTGCGACGATAATGGTATTATGTGGGCTCGAAGAATGGCTGTGTGCCAATCATCATAGGTCAGTTACAGAATGAGCTAATGTGACGTCTCTCTCTCTCTCTCTCTCTCTCTCTCTCCCTCCCTCCCTCCCTCCCCCCCCCTCCTCCGCCACCGCCGCCACCACCACCACCACCACCACTCTCATCTGTTATGTTGATGTTGACTTTATAGTATTTTTGCGGAGTCAGGCGACAGATAATGTTACTAGATATATTTCAGTGAATATTTACTATTCGTGACAACTCGATTTCAAATATCAGTCAGTGTGATTTTGCCTTGTTTGCTCACCACACAAAACGCTGTCCACTGCACCAGAGATACATAATAAACGACCGATGAAAACGCTGAAGCTGTGAGAGCTGGCGTTATTAGTCTTACTGTGCATTCATTTGGTTGTTTTGCCGGCTCATCTTAGTTTAATAATACACAACTATCAGCCGGCCTGAGTGGCCGAGCGGTTCTAGACGCTACAGTCTGGAACCGGGCGACCGCTACGGTCGCAGGTTCGAATCCTGCCTCTGGCACGGATGTGCGTGATGTCCTTAGGTTAGTTAGGATTAAGTAGTTCTAAGTTCTAGGGGACTGATGACCAAAGAAGTTAAGTCCCATAGTGCTCAGAGCCATTTGAACCATTTTTGAACCACAACTATCACACTGAAATGCATCTCTGTTTAAAACGTTTACCTCTATAACACGTTTTTGTTCATACTAAATAGTATAAACAAAAATATATACATATTCCAGGCCACTGAAGATGTCTTGAAAGGAATAAAGGTGAAACGGGTATGGCATAAAAATTGTGTTTCATTCAGTTGTTATTAGACGGTCCAAAGTAACAATTATCAACATACCGTAATCGAATTTATGCTTAGTAACGTGTATTATCTACATGGCTGATTTCAAGTGTTTCTGCGAATGGTATCTCTTCGTATTTTGTTGTCGTTGGGAAGCCGTACAACAGAACACAGAGCTTAACTGTGCTTTGATTTGACTTGAAAAATCTTCATAAATGACACTGAGAAAGACATTGTGACAAACGGGACGAAGTTATTAGTTGCATCTGAAGTGTTTTCGTCTTCCCCCCTGTGTATTCAGAGCAGTTGCAAGTCTTACTACTTTCAAAACAAACGTAATTATCAACGAAAAAAAGTTAGTGTGTTACTAATGATTGTAGAAATTTACGACATTCTCGTTTCTCAGCTTGCGGAACGCTTGATCATACAAACGTGAAGTAGCTTTAATGAAGGAATTAAAATGAGAGACGATGCTAGTTACGGCAATATTGATGAAGTGTTGGCAGAAGTGAGACGTATCTGGAGTAGCTTTCCATGTTCCACTGATAGGAAACGGCCTAGCTGTGAGGGATTAGATAGCGTCGTTATCTCGCTGAGCTTCATTCCCGTTTAGCTCATATTGCAGTCGATGCTCGCGTCCGTAACCTGTTACAAAAAGAATCGTGTGTGTATTGTAAATGTTCTATTACCATCGTCATAGTTGTTACAACGGACCCCAACATGGAGACTTCGTATTTCAATAAACTTTGGCTGCGCACGAACTAATTTATCACCTCTCAAACGTATGATATGCGTCTGTTATGCGAAAAAAAAGGAAGAGTTATTGTTCACTACGTAACTAAATATGCTGAAAGAGTATGATGTTCAAGAAATGGACTCCACAGTCGTATAATGCGTCACAACAACGAGATAAACTGAGGAAAACTACCAAAAAGGTTAGCGAATAATGGTCTGTGAATGAATAAAATATGGCAGAAGCTGTTACTAACGCAAATGATACGAAAGGTGCCTACTTCCGAACCCTGAAAGGCAGCGACGTATGTAAACACACGTTCGTGACTACACGTTCCAGAATTTACGATTTCTGCGCAAATTTATTAATGCTCTTTAGAAAATAAATCATCTCGAACTTTTTTCCTTGGTTGGATATAGCATGTACCACGTCGTGTGGCACCTCTTTTGCTTTTCGACAAATTATTCTCATACGGCGAGCAAATGTGTTGTATGAAACAAGCTGTTAATCTTCATCTTACTTTCTTGGTCTTCAATTTTAGAGCACCGTAAGATTGTTGCGGCAACAACTTTCATACCTAAAGTTAACATGTATTTTATCACTTTATTGTACACGCCCCCGCTGTGATAAAAAGAGTCTTTATTGATAGCATTTTGCCGATAAGGCTAGGAAAAGTAATGGCATAAAATTACTGATCACCAATCTTTGTTTCAAGGATCTGCATTAAATTCCAAACATCTCCGCTGTGTCTTGCTAAAAGCGTGTGTAACGCCCAAAATAGTGGCCTATCACTCGGATAGGGACATTACGTTTGACAGCCTCATTTGATGCTCCCTTTGCACTGTTATTTCTCGTTTTACGTGCACCGGCTATTGGTAACCTACCACAAACAGTAGATCGTTACTATAAGGGTGTGATTTCCACTGTTCAGCCGAGCTTTTGATCCCATTTTTATCCTCATTATTTCGGCGACCGCCTGATTCCACACACATACTCCCTGCAGGACTTCAGCCAGACTGTGAAGTATTGTTGTGTCGCATCGCTTTTTAGTACCTAGTTCGACTCCCGGCGCCAACTACGCCCTTTGATTCTCATTTCGTTTTCCAAGTCTGGTTGGATTCCAGGCAGCGTGTACACATACAAACGCAGCTCGCGACACCTGAAAATGACAGCTTTGTGGGTCTTCGAAATGTTGTGCATAAAAGTGGAATCAGCGCCTCGGCTTAACACGCCATTATAGTAGAACTGATACTGTTCGTGATATCTACATGTACATCTACATTTATACTCCGCAAGCCACCCAACGGTGTGTGCCGGAGGGCACTTTACGTGCCACTGTCATTATCTCTCTTTCCTGTTCCAGTCGCGTATGGTTCGCGGGAAGATCGACTGCCGGAAAGCCTCCGTGCGCGCTCGAATCTCTCTAATTTTACATTGATGATCTCCTCGGGAGGTATAAGTAGGAGGAAGGAATATATTCGAAACCTCATCCAGAAACGCACCCTCTCGAAACCTGGACAGCAAACTACACCGCGATGTAGAGCGCCTCTCTTGCAGAGTCTGCCACTTGAGTTTGTAAACATCTTCGTAACGCTATCACGCTTACCAAATAACCCTGTGACAAAACGCGCCGCTTTTATTTGGATCTTCTGTATCTCTTCTGTCAACCCGACCTGGTACTGATCCCACACTGATGAGCAATACTCAAGTATAGGTCGAACGAGTGTTTTGTAAGCCACCTCCTTTGTTGATGGACTACATTTTCTAAGGACTCTCCCAATGAATCTCAACCTGGCACCCGCCTTACCAACAATTAATTTTATATGATCAGTGCACTATAAATCGTTCCGCACGCATACTCCCAGATATTTTGCAGAAGTAACTGCTAGCAGTGTTCGTTCCGCTATCATATAATCATACAATAAAGTATCCTTTCTATGTATTCGCAATACATTATATTTGTCTATGTTAAGGGTCAGTTGCCACTCCCTGCACCAAGTGCCTATCCGCTGCAGATCTTTCTGCATTTCGCTGCAATTTTCTAATGCTGCAACTTCTCTGTATACCACAGCATCATCCGCGAAAAGCCGCATGGAACTTCCGACACTGTCTTCTAGGTCATTTATGTATATTGTGAAAGGCAGTTATATGTGGAGTACCAACCACATATAACACTTCTATTATATCTGAAATAAAACCTGTCGTCGTTGCATTTTATTCTTGTATTAAAAACGCGGTTTCGCCTTCGTGTGGCATCTTCAGATTATCTATAGGGATAACAAAATAAGCAAAAATTAGGATATGGTCCTACGCTCCTAGTTTGCACGACTCTAAATGTGAATAAGAAATTGTTACTGAGCTTAAAATCTTTCTTTTAAAAAAATAAAACGGCACTGTACTAGACAGAAGCACGTGTGGAATCGGATGAAACCGCAGAGACCTAGCCAAAAACACGTAATACCGTGTAACTGCGGGACAGAATGTTAAATAACCAAATGAATGAGACATACCTTAATAAAGTCGTACCAGCAGGTCAGAATGGCGCAGTTGTGACGCCACAGTCGCAAGAAGCGTACACATTTAAACGCAATACACAGAGATTCCGCCGTAACTTCATGTCAGAAGCGGGCACGCAGGCGAGAAATGGCTTGAGACGTGCATAAAATAAGAATTACGTATGCTGACTGTCACTTAACTGCAATGAGCGTCACCCCGGTATATCATCTGCAGACATTGTATGGAAGCAACATTCCGCTGCTCGCCCGTGTGCCCGCCCGACGCTCCTTTCCTGAAGCTGCGGCGATATGTCTGTGTATTATGTCTAAATTTGTACACTTCTTCGTGATCATGGTCCCACCATTGCTCCATTCTGGCCTGCTGGTACGACTTTATTAAGGTCTGTCTCATTCAGTTTAATCAGTTATGCAACACTCTATCCCGCGGTTATACGATATTATATTAGCTATTATTGACTAGGTCTCTGCTGTTTCATCCGATTCCACACGTGCTTCAATCTTGCACAGTGCCATTTTATGATTTTTGAACCAAAAGTTTTAAGGTCAGTAACAATTCCTTAGTCACATTTAGAATCGTGTAAGCTAGCAACATACCTTAATATTTGCTTGTTTTGTTACCCCTACAGATTATCTGAAGATGCCGCACGAGGGCGAAACGCGTTGTTAATAAAAGAATAAATTGCAAGCAATACTGTTTTTAATTCAAATATTCTACATACGTTGCTGCACGAGACTGTAAGATACTTTATTGGCACTATAGTTTGTAAAACATCATGAAGACTTACAAACAGCGAGAGCTCGTTGCATTTTCCATTTTCGATATCTATGGTAGCGTACGAGTACTCTGGGTAAACACTCGAAAACAGCTACTTGTTTAAATTCCTGTCAGAGAGGTCACATTTTGTAGTAATTGAGGGAAAGTCATCGAGTAAAACGGAAGTGATTACAGGCGTTCCCCAAGGTAGTGTTGTAGGCCCTTCGCTGTTCCTTATCTACACTCCTGGAAATGGAAAAAAGAACACATTGACACCGGTGTGTCAGACCCACCATACTTGCTCCGGACACTGCGAGAGGGCTGTACAAGCAATGATCACACGCACGGCACAGCGGACACACCAGGAACCGCGGTGTTGGCCGTCGAATGGCGCTAACTGCGCAGCATTTGTGCACCGCCGCCGTCAGTGTCAGCCAGTTTGCCGTGGCATACGGAGCTCCATCGCAGCCTTTAACACTGGTAGCATGCCGCGACAGCGTGGACGTGAACCGTATGTGCAGTTGACGGACTTTGAGCGAGGGCGTATAGTGGGCATGCGGGAGGCCAGGTGGACGTACCGCCGAATTGCTCAACACGTGGGGCGTGAGGTCTCCACAGTACATCGATGTTGTCGCCAGTGGTCGGCGGAAGGTGCACGTGCCCGTCGACCTGGGACCGGACCGCAGCGACGCACGGATGCACGCCAAGACCGTAGGATCCTACGCAGTGCCGTAGGGGACCGCACCGCCACTTCCCAGCAAATTAGGGACACTGTTGCTCCTGGGGTATCGGCGAGGACCATTCGCAACCGTCTCCATGAAGCTGGGCTACGGTCCCGCACACCGTTAGGCCGTCTTCCGCTCACGCCCCAACATCGTGCAGCCCGCCTCCAGTGGTGTCGCGACAGGCGTGAATGGAGGGACGAATGGAGACATGTCGTCTTCAGCGATGAGAGTCGCTTCTGCCTTGGTGCCAATGATGGTCGTATGCGTGTTTGGCGCCGTGCAGGTGAGCGCCACAATCAGGACTGCATACGACCGAGGCACACAGGGCCAACACCCGGCATCATGGTGTGGGGAGCGATCTCCTACACTGGCCATACACCACTGGTGATCGTCGAGGGGACACTGAATAGTGCACGGTACATCCAAACCGTCATCGAACCCATCGTTCTACCATTCCTAGACCGGCAAGGGAACTTGATGTTCCAACAGGACAATGCACGTCCGCATGTATCCCGTGCCACCCAACGTGCTCTAGAAGGTGTAAGTCAACTACCCTGGCCAGCAAGATCTCCGGATCTGTCCCCCATTGAGCATGTTTGGGACTGGATGAAGCGTCGTCTCACGCGGTCTGCACGTCCAGCACGAACGCTGGTCCAACTGAGGCGCCAGGTGGAAATGGCATGGCAAGCCGTTCCACAGGACTACATCCAGCATCTCTACGATCGTCTCCATGGGAGAATAGCAGCCTGCATTGCTGCGAAAGGTGGATATACACTGTACTAGTGCCGACATTGTGCATGCTCTGTTGCCTGTGTCTATGTGCCTGTGGTTCTGTCAGTGTGATCATGTGATGTATCTGACCCCAGGAATGTGTCAATAAAGTTTCCCCTTCCTGGGACAATGAATTCACGGTGTTCTTATTTCAATTTCCAGGAGTGTATATGAACGATTTGGGAGACAATCTGAGCAGCCGTCTTCGATTTGTTTGCAGATTACGCTGTGATTTATCGACTAGTAAAGTCATCAGAAGATGAAAACAAACTGCAAAACGATTTAGAAAAATTTCTGAATGGTGCGAAAAGTGGCAGTTGACACTAAATAACGAAAAGTGTGAGGTCATCCACATGAGTACTAAAAGGTACTCATTAAACTTCGGTTACACGATAAATCAGTCTAATCTAAAAGACGTAAATTCAACTAATTACCTAGGTATTACAATTACGAACAAACTTAAATTGGAAAGAACACACAGAAAATGTGGGGAAGGCTAACCAAAGACTGCGTTTTATTGGCAGGACACTTAGAAAATGTAACAGACGTACTAAGGAGACTGCCTACACTACGCTTGTCCGTCCTCTTTTAGAATACCGCTGCGCGGTGTGGGATCCTTACCAGGTAAGACTGACGGAGTACATCGAAAAAGTTCAAAGAAAGGCAGCACGTTTTGTATTATCGCGAAATATGCGAGAGGGTGTCATAGAAATTATACAGGATTTGGGCTGGAAATCATTAAAAGAAAGGCGTTTTTCGTTGCGACGGGATCTTGTCGCGAAATTCCAATCACCAACTTTCTCCTCCGAATGCGAAAATATTTTGTTGACGCCGACCTATATAGAGTGGAACGATCACCACGATATATGGTTCAAATGGCTCTGAGCACTATGGGACTCAACTTCTAAGGTCATTAGTCCCCTAGAACTTGAACTACTTAAATCTAACTAACCTAAGGACATCACACACATCCATGCCCGAGGCAGGATTCGAACCTGCGACCGTAGCGGTCTCGCGGTTCGAGACTGCAGCGCCTAGAGCTGCACGGCCACTTCGGACGGTTCACCACGATATAATAAAGGAAATCAGAGCTCGTACGGAAAGATATAGGTGTTCATTCTTTCCGCGCGCTATACGAGATTGGAATAATAGAGAATTGTGAAGGTGGTTCGATGAACCCTCTGCCAGGCACTTAAATGTGATTTGCAGAGTATCCAGGTAGATGTAGATGAGGTTCCGCCAGACATTACAGCCATATATATATATAATCTCCTTGGCTGTAATGTACGGTGAAACCTCTTCTTATTTCTGCAAGTACCTTTTTTTCGAGTATATATATATATATATATATATATATATATATATATATATATATATATATATATATATATATGAGGGTTTGAAATTTAATAGTGGCAACTATTTATTTTACAGCTCGTACAAAATAGATACGTGTTTCTAAGTTTTACTGACCTTCAAAGTAGTCACCAACATTGTGTATAACCCGTTGCCAGCGATGTGAAAGTCCTAGGATACTCTTAGCAGTGCCAGTTGTGTTGAGAGTTCGAGCGGTGCGGTCTATTGTCCGTCGAATTTGTAGCAGTTCTGAAGCGAATGCCGTGGAGTGTTTCCTTCAGTTTAGAAATCGAGTTGAGCTCACTAGGGCTTAAGTGAGGCGAGTGCAGTAGGTGGTATACCACTTAGCAGCCCCATTAGTCAAACAAATCAGTAACAGCTTGCACTGTACGTGCTTGAGCATTTTCCTGCAAAATGATGGTCAGGTCCTGCGGGAAGTGTCATCACTTCTGTCTCTATGCTGTTCATTTTTGGAACGCAATCTACGACCAGCTGAGAGACAGAAGTGATGACACTTCCTGCAGGACCTGACCATCATTTTTCAGGACACTGCCCAAGGACGTACACTGCAAGCTGTTACTGATTTGTTTGACTGATGGGGCTGTTAAGTGGTATATCACCTACTGCACTCGCCTCACTTATGCTCTAGTGAGTTCAACTCGATTTCTAAACTGAAGGAAACACTTCACGGCATTCGCTTCAGAACTGCTACAAATTCGTCGGGCAATAGACCGCGTCGCTCGAACTGCCAACGCAACTGGCGCATGATCTTTGTCATCTTGCCTAAGGTTCTCCTGTGGTAGATATTACAGTAGTATTTCACTAGACACCCGCTTACTGATTTATTAAGTGGGTGAAGAAAAATAAGTTTAAATCTCAATCGCTAGGACGCACGAAGACTATAGTTTCTTTACGCAGTTTCATGTGCGGTGTTAACACTGTTTAAGTAAAAGACCTCATGTGCACCGGCCTTAACAGTGGCCTAAGATAGCGCCGAGGACTTGCTCAGAAATGTTCCAGTATTAATTTGAAAAGAAGGTGGACTTGCGACTGTGTTTCCGAGCTTACCTTTTGACTCGGTAAGTAGCAGTCCAACGGAAAAGAAAGTGGCAGCAGCTGAGTGAGATGTTTCGGTATGTAATGTACCGTGAATGTCGTTGCAAGAGGTCGGCGGGAGAGAGAGAGAGAGAGAGAGAGAGAGAGAGAATGGGGAGAGAGAGAGAGAGAGAGAGAGAGAGAGAGAATGGGGGGTAGGTCTACGCAGAGGACTGACGGCTGCTTTGTTCGCACGCAGCTAAGTAGTTGCGGCAGTCGCGGCGCGGGCTCCAGAGCTCTTCCCCTCTCAGCGCCGCTTTCAGCTGTTCAGCCAGCCGGCGGATTTTCGTTTGCTTTCTGCGTGGCTTGCTGCAAAGGCATCCCGCGGCGCATCTCCTCTGTCAAACAACGGCGGAAATTAACGAGCACGCGCCCAGGTTTTTACGTGGTGTCGTTCCGCACCGCGCCAGCTGTTTATCGTGGGTGACCAGCTTCCAAGTGGCGCTACGTGATGAGCACTGTACACCACCACTTGTTATTTTTGTTAATGTCGTTTTGTCATCAGGCTGAATACTCGTTTGATGCAGCTCTCTCCGCTAGTCTATCTTCAGCAAGTGTTTTCCTACACTGAAGCACCAAAGAAACGGGTATAGGCATGCGTATTCAAATGCATAGTATGTAAAAAGGCAGAATACAGGCGCTGTGGTCGGCAACGCCTATTTAAGACAGCAAGTGTCTGGCACAGTTGTTAGAACGGCTACTGTTGCTACAATGACAGGTTAACAAAATTTAAGTGAGTTTGAACTTGGTGTTACAGTCTGCGCACGAGCGATATGACTCACCATCTTCGAGGTAGCGACAAAGTGGGGATTTTCCCGTATGACCATTACACGAGTGTACGGTGAATCGAGTACAACATCAGTTCTCCGAAATCGCTGCGGCCGGAAAAAGATCCTGCAAGAATTGGACCAAAGACGACTGAAGAGAATCGTTCGACGTGACAGAAGTGCAACCCTTCCGCAAATTGCTGCAGATTTCAATGCTGGGCCATAAACAAGTGTTCAAGGAAACGTCATCGATATGGGTGTTCGGAGCCGAAGGCCCACTCTTGTACTCTTGGTGACTGCACAACACAAAGCTTTACGCCTCGCCTAGGCCCGTCAACACCGACATTGGACTGTTGATGACTGGAAACATGTTGCCTGGTCGGACGAGTCTCGTTCCAAATTGTATCGAGCGGATGGGCGTGTACGGGTATGGAGACAACCTCATGAGCCCATGGACGCTGCATGTCAGCAGGGGAGTATTCAAGCTCGTGGAGGCTCTGTAATGGTGTGGGGCGTGTGCAGTTTGAGTGGTATGGGACCCCTGATACGTTTAGATTCGACTCTGACAGGTGACACGTACTTAGGGCTTAAGCATTATGTCTGATGACCTGCATCCATTCACGTCCATTATGCGTTCCGACGGACTTGAGGAATTCCAGCGGGACGTCCAGAATTGCTACAGGGTGGCTCCAGGAACACACTTCTGAGTTTAAACACTTCTGCTGACCACCAGACTCCAGAGACATGAACATAATTGAGCATGCCTTGCAGCTTGCTGTTCAGAAGAGATCTCCACCCCTTCGTACTCCTACGGATTTATGGGTAGCCCTGCAGGGATCATAGTGTCATTTCACTCCAGCACTACATCAGACATTAGCCGAGTCCAAGCCATATCGTGTTGCTGCACTTCTGCGTGCTCGCGGGGGCCCTAAACGATATTAGATCAGTGTACTAGTATCTTTGGCTCTTTGTGTGTATGCTCACTACATTCATTTGAACCTGATTATCGCACTCAAACATTGGTCTTTCACTAAAATATACTTCTCTCCTCCCCGCCTTCCACCTGCCACGTAAATGACTTAAGACTTAAGTAAGAAAACAGAAATTGTGAGGAGTAGCTGCAAAGGGATTAACGATAGCCTGAAATTCGAAATGGAGGAAGTAAAGGAATGACACTGAGAGAAACCAGTATCCTGTATTAAATATGTACGACATCTGGCAGATGTATAAATAGACTAGCCGACAGACTCAGTATTTCCCGGGTATTTTGCCAATTTTCTATAAGAAACGGAAACAAAAAATTAACACTGTTTGTAGCGACGTATCAATAATCTTTCGTTTCCATGTATTTGTGGAGACACGTTGGAAATTACGAAAGAAATGTGCATAATGTACAGATGTGTAAGTACAGCAGCTCCGCGTGTCTGCAACGCGATTTTGTAAACGTCTCTATGGTTCAAATGGCTCTGAGCACTATGGGACTTAACCTCGGAGGTCATCGGTCCCCTGGAACTTAGAACTACTTAAACCTAACTAACCTAAGGACATCACACATATCCATGCCCGAGTCAAGGATTCGAACCTGCGACCGTAGCGGTCGCGCGGTTCCAGACTGAAGCGCCTAGAACCGCTCGGCCACTTCGGCCGGCTGTACGAGTGTTAAACCTTCAAGTATGATGCGGAATTTTTTCACGCTTCTCAGTGTTTATGACGTCACGTATCTCGAAGGACGTGTCGTGCAGTGATGTATTAGTATAGGAACATTCAGCGGCATACCTAGATTCTGAATGAGGATCTGTTGCGAATAGAGTTAGTAGCACAGATGCAATAAATTTAAACGTTATGCATGATGTGGCTTTTTTTCACAATTATTGTTATTTATGACGCCATCTCTCCTAAATTATGATAGGTAGGGGGTTCTCACTCCAACAGCGACTGTTGCCTGACAGGAAGGGATATTTGTATCAAGTTTTGTGGAAATCTGTCCAGTGGTTTAGGAGGAAGTCTGGAACACACATACACACACATTCATTTTTATTATACATGTGGATCCTATCAGACATCATACCTTGAATGAGAAGCTGATGAATATTGTCACTTCATATTTCTATATTTTCACTCAGTGGCACATTACATCTAAATCTACTCTCACACTGTAATCTCCCCCCTCCTTGCTACTGCCATCTGATGTCCACATTAAGCAATAAGCAAAGTGTTTTATGAAGATTTGAGAGGAGCGAAGGTTACAATAAACTTTCTAGTTTACTTAGCTTGTCATGCTGAATTGGCTCCAGTTCTTATTGTCGAAAGGACTGATTCTTGAACCTAAAAATCTCACATTTTCTATCCTCACGGTTGGATTGATCTAAATGAATTTTAAGATTGTTATTGCAGAATTTTTGTTTTTACGTAAATATATTTTCTCACATTTTAGTATATAATACAGTCTTTTGATTTTCACGTTAACAAAGCCGAATTTATGTTCTTCGCACAAAAATACGAAAATACGTCCGATCACATCAGAGTCATGCTTGAGACTTCCCCACTCAGCGGAAAAAAACAATATTCTAAAGGGTTTACAATTTTTTTAACAAATGAATTTATACTAGTATCCGTTGCATTATTAATCTCGATTATTACTTCATAAATGTATGCAGAAATAAATATAATAAATAGTACAGTATTGTGTAATTAATAATAGAAATTTTAAGTGTGTCAGTAACTCGAAATTTCAAATGTTTCTAAAAAAGTAATTTTAAATGTACATTCAGAACTAGTACGGTACTTACCGAATATAACATCGAAATTAAAATATTTTATAAAGTAATTTCTTTTTATATATTTTAGCTTGAAATGTAACGTACTGTGTATAAAAGTGCAAGAAAGTTTTCAGAAGAGCAACTGAGATAATATTGACCCGTCCAAAATTCAAAAAATAATACTGTTATGAGACACTTACAGTAGTAAAGAAGTTTTGCTATTTGGGGAGCAAAATAACTGATGTTCGTCGAAGTAGAGAGGATATAAAATGTAGACTGGCAATGGCAAGGAAATCGTTTCTGAAGAAGAGAAATTTGTTAACATCGAGTATATATTTAAGTGTCAGGAAGTCGTTTCTGAGAGTATTTGCATGGGGTGTAGCCATGTATGGAAGTGAAACATGAACAATAAATAGTTTGGACAAAAAGGGAATGGAAGCTTTCGAAATGTGGCGCTACAGAAGAATGCTGAAGATTAGATGGGTAGATCACATAACTAATGAGGAGGTATTGAATAGAATTGGGGAGAAGAGGAGTTTGTGGCACGACCTGACTAGAAGAAGGGATCGGTTGGCAGGACATGTTCTGAGGCATCAAGGGATCACCAGTTTAGTATTGGAGGGCAGCTTGGAGGGTAAAAATCGTAGAAGGAGACAAAGAGATGAATACACTAAGCAGATTCAGAAGGATGTAGGTTGCAGTAGGTACTGGGAGATGAAAAAGCTTGCACAGGATAGAGTAGCATGGAGAGAGAGCTGCATCAAACCAGTCTCAGGACTGTCTTCACAGTCCGTAGGCGAAGTGTACTTTGGCGGCAGTAGAATCATTCCGCCGTCAGTTGCAAATCCCGGATATCTAATATTTTTCAACAGTTTTTCGCGAAAACAACGTCGATTCCCCTCCTAGGATTCCCATTTGAGGACACGAAGCATCCTCATAATTCTTGGGTGTCGAACGAAGCTACCAGTTACAAATTTAACAGCCTGCCTCTGAACTGCTTAGATGTATTCGTTTATTCCGACGTGGGTCCCAAACACTTGAGCAGTACTCAAGAATAGGTCACACTAGTTTTGTATACGCCGTCTCCTTTGTACATGAACTACACTTGGCTAAGATCCTCCCAATAAACCGGAGTCGACCGTTCGCCCTCCGTGAAACCGACCTTTCGTGCTCGTTCCATTTCATATCGCTTAGTAACCGTACACCTAACTATTTAATCGATGTGACTGTCAAGCAGCGTACCACTAATAATACTGTATTCTGTATTCGAACATTACGGGATTGTTTTTCTTAATCATATGCGTTAACTTCCATTTTTCTACATTTAGAGCAAGAGGACATTCATCACACTAACTATACCCTTTGTCTAAGTCGTCTTGTATCCTCGTGCAGTCAATCAACATCCACACCTTCCCGTACACCACAGCGTCATCAGCAAACAACCGCGGATTGCTACTCAGCCTGTCCGTCAGAACTTCGCACGTAAAGAACGAGAGAGCACTATCACACTTCCTTGGGGTAATCCGACGATACCCTGTTATACATCAACGTCTCTGAAAATCAGCACAGCAAGATATTACACTTCACCGAAGTAAACATTACACGGTGGATTAGGGTCATGACAAAAGGCGAATTATTATAGAACTGTACACGATATGTGATACTGAGAAATTGCTATCATGTTATTAATGTTAGCAGTGTCAGTACGAAATGGCTTGGCGCCCTCAATAGAATGTGTCTCCTGGTCTAAAATACTGGTCTGAAATCAAGGAAGGTTCTGGAACTGTACGCAATAAAGACAGCGCCATAGGGTGAAAAGTATTTAAACCGACAAACTCTGGGAGGTTGTAGGGGACAACGAAACAAATATTTTTCCCTAATGTCATTTTTTCCTATGAGGATTACTTAAACCGGTGGAGGCCGTATTACGCTCTTCAGTTCTTAGAGGCCGTATTACGATCTTCAGTTGTTAGACGGCGTATTACGTTCTTCAGTTGTAGGCAACTGCTTTCCACCAGTGTAGTAGTGCATTGTCTCTGTTTATTAATGGAGCGACACACCTAGAGTGAGTACACTGATATGTTTGGTGCATACTACACAGCGCACCACAACTGACGAGCTGTACAGCGAGTTAATCAACAACAATATCCTAATCGCCGTATCCCGCATCATACGGCCTTTGCTGCTGTGTAGCAAGGTCTGCGTGAGACCGAGTCATTTAGCAGATTACCTGGATAGGGACGCCGTCGCACGGTAAGAACGCTGCAATATGAGGAAGCTGTCTTGCAGCATGTGGAGCGGGATCCTTCAATCAGCACTCGAGCAATTGCACGTCACATGGGGACGAACCAGACGAATGTAAGAACAGTCCTTCGAGAGCAATTGGTCCGTCCATTTCAGTTACAGCGTGTTCACAACCTGGAGCCAGTTGATTATCCACCCAGAGCACAGTTTTCGCAGTGGTACCTGAAACAGTGTGAAATGCATCCTACATTTCCAACCTCTGTGTTGTTTACCGATGAAGCAACGTTCGGCCGTGATGGAGTGTTCAACATGCACAATTCGCATGTTTGGAGTGAGGATAATCCACATGCCACAGTTACTAGCGCTCATCAAGTGCGGTTCTTCGTTAATGTGTGGGTTTGTGTTGTTGGGGACTGTTGAATTGGGCCGTATCTGCTACCTAGGCCATTAAATGGCAGACACTATTACAATTTTCTCGCCAGAGCATTGTCAGAATTGCTGGAAGACAACGCATGTGGTTCCAACATGACGGATCGCCGGCACATTTCAGTCGTCGTGTGCGTCGATTCCTGGACCGACGGTTTCCAGAGAAGTGGATTGGCAGAGGTGGTTCTCTACCATGGCCTGCTCGATCCCCAGATATGTCCCTCTGGACTTTTTTGTGGGGGGAGAGATGCGCAACCTTGTTAACGCAACTCCTGTTGCATCAGAGGAGGATCTGGTTGCCCGGATAGTAGCAGCAGCAGGAACAGTTCAGGATAGTCCTGGGGTTGTTGCCCGCGTCAGACAGAACATGATCCGACGGTGTAACCTTTGTTTACGTGTCAATGGAGGCATTTTTAAAAATTTACCGTAATTGAAATTGGATTGTGTTAATGTGTTGTCTCTTGGTCATAAAAAAATGGAAAAGTGTTTGTTGGTTTAATTAATTCGCCGCCAGAGAAATCTTCCTCATAGGAAAAAACGACATTATGGAAAAATATTTCTTTGATGTCCCCTACAACCTCCCAGAGTTTGTCGGTTTAAATACTTTTCACGCTGTAGAAGCAAAGCTTGGACACAATACTAATTTTAACATGGTCCCGATCCTTCTTCCCCAGTGCGCGTCCGTTGTTTACAAACCTAAACTATTTAAGAATATCCGTAAGAGAATGAAGTTGTGCCGGAAATCAGGGACTAAAATTCATCAGCACTAAATTTTTCCCAATATTCTTTGTTAATCGCAAAGTATTCGCTTTTTTTTTATCTGCGGAGATCAGTATTACATATTTCTGCTACAGTTACGCAACGCAGAACCGACGTCTTACGTGTTCGATTGAGGTCATTCTTCTTGTTTGTCGTTAAGTCCTGAGCCTTTTGCTACTTGCCTGAAAAATCCGCTAAATCACGCACTCTTAAAAATCAGGATCGCTGCTTGCTTCTGAAGTTGACAAAAGTCGAAACTTCATATGGCTATATTTTCGTTAGAGGACTCGATCATTAAATTCGTTTTACTAAGAGGAATATGAAGGAACCAGGGACATGACAGGAACATTCTTAGTTGATGTTCATCAGTTAGATAATGTTCTCTTCTTGCCTGAAGCGAAATATAAAATGAAGTACGATTTGTAATTTTTGTCAGTAGATAATAAATTTAGCTACATCTTAAAATATGCCTGAACATCAATTGCTGTACTCTCACAGTTCCTAGTGAAATTCCTCGCAAATTGTAGAATTTTTAAATGAACACACCGCCATTTGACTGTATTGTGTTTTTGTAATTATGACTCAGGTTTCGGCCTTTGCAGAATGTTAATTTAGGTTATAAAGCAGCGGGCCACTTTATGACAGAATAGCTCGTCACGTAACATAAGGGTTATATTGTTTGTACGTGTCTAACGTTTCGCTGGAAATTTTGTAATTACTAAGTATTGCGACAGCACTTTGATATAAGAAATGTAATGATTCGTAGCATATACGCCTTTTGCTTCCAACAGAAACCTACACTCCTGGAAATTGAAATAAGAACACCGTGAATTCATTGTCCCAGGAAGGGGAAACTTTATTGACACATTCCTGGGGTCAGATACATCACATGATCACACTGACAGAACCACAGGCACATAGACACAGGCAACAGAGCATGCACAATGTCGGCACTAGTACAGTGTATATCCACCTTTCGCAGCAATGCAGGCTGCTATTCTCCCATGGAGACGATCGTAGAGATGCTGGATGTAGTCCTGTGGAACGGCTTGCCATGCCATTTCCACCTGGCGCCTCAGTTGGACCAGCGTTCGTGCTGGACGTGCAGACCGCGTGAGACGACGCTTCATCCAGTCCCAAACATGCTCAATGGGGGACAGATCCGGAGATCTTGCTGGCCAGGGTAGTTGACTTACACCTTCTGGAGCACGTTGGGTGGCACGGGATACATGCGGACGTGCATTGTCCTGTTGGAACAGCAAGTTCCCTTGCCGGTCTAGGAATGGTAGAACGATGGGTTCGATGACGGTTTGGATGTACCGTGCACTATTCAGTGTCCCCTCGACGATCACCAGTGGTGTACGGCCAGTGTAGGAGATCGCTCCCCACACCATGATGCCGGGTGTTGGCCCTGTGTGCCTCGGTCGTATGCAGTCCTGATTGTGGCACTCACCTGCACGGCGCCAAACACGCATACGACCATCATTGGCACCAAGGCAGAAGCGACTCTCATCGCTGAAGACGACACGTCTCCATTCGTCCCTCCATTCACGCCTGTCGCGACACCACTGGAGGCGGGCTGCACGATGTTGGGGCGTGAGCGGAAGACGGCCTGACGGTGTGCGGGACTGTAGCCCAGCTTCATGGAGACGGTTGCGAATGGTCCTCGCCGATACCCCAGGAGCAACAGTGTCCCTAATTTGCTGGGAAGCGGCGGTGCAGTCCCCTACGGCACTGCGTAGGATCCTACGGTCTTGGCGTGCATCCGTGCGTCGCTGCGGTCCGGTCCCAGGTCGACGGGCACGTGCACCTTCCACCGACCACTGGCGACAACATCGATGTACTGTGGAGACCTCACGCCCCACGTGTTGAGCAATACGGTGGTACGTCCACCCGGCCTCCCGCATGCCCACTATACGCCCTCGCTCAAAGTCCGTCAACTGCACATACGGTTCACGTCCACGCTGTCGCGGCATGCTACCAGTGTTAAAGACTGCGATGGAGCTCCGTATGCCACGGCAAACTGGCTGACACTGACGGCGGCGGTGCACAAATGCTGCGCAGCTAGCGCCATTCGACGGCCAACACCGCGGTTCCTGGTGTGTCCGCTGTGCCGTGCGTGTGATCATTGCTTGTACAGCCCTCTCGCAGTGTCCGGAGCAAGTATGGTGGGTCTGACACACCGGTGTCAATGTGTTCTTTTTTCCATTTCCAGGAGTGTAGTTTAGTTCTGCTTGCTATTGCTATCAATGCTTCGAATTCTTTCCCCTGTGTTTGATGGCCAAAAAGCATCCTCACACGGTGATATTAAAAAAGAAGGCTACGCTGCACACGAGTGATTGAAGAAAAATGTTAATGTCTGATTACACAAGTAACAAGAAACACCTCCCGAAAAAATAAAAAAATATATGAAAGTACATGAAAGAAGAGTGTGTGTGTGTGTGTGTGTGTGTGTGTGTGTGTGTGTGTGTGTGTGTGTGTGTGTGCGCGCGGCACCCAGTGATTAGGTTATTAGCACCCTTTGAGGAATAAGTATTTCAGCACTGTAGGCCATGAGTAAAATCCCGTACACGCATAAAATTTTGTAAAATCTTGTTCTGTCCCAGTTTAGTTTGGTGATACATGGGTTATAAGTTTAATTTGTTCATTGCTCACTGCTGAACTGCGACATTTGGCCCCGAAGTATTTAACAGAATTACCCTTTAAAACTGTTCAGTCTATAAGCTCATCAGTCGCTTGGCGGTTATGTGTTCCTTAATCTTCCTGAGCCTCTTTTCATTTTTTTGTATGTTCTGTTGTTTCTTGTCACTCGGTTGTCACCATACGTCCACGGGTACATCGAAATAATTGTTTGCGGAGAGCAGGAAAATAATGAGCCCGCCACGCAGAATGTATCTGAGCCGGTTACATAACATCTCAAGTGTGCTGTTCACATATTGCGCACCTGAGCTGGAAATGTGAAAATTCGCCTAATTGCTGTTGGAAACCATATTACACATGACACTGTGTAATTGTCGTTATTAAGGAACTTGCACATGTTTAATGCGAAGTGCACCAGTTACTTTTACATCTACCTGCTCGTCTGATAAGCATTTAGTGCCGCATGTCAATGATGCTCACGTATTTCACAGGTAGTCGCACAGAAATTTGGCTTCTTTCTGCTCTCCGCTGCTGTATAGCCGTTGTGTGTTCCGTAGTAATTCGAGCGAGAAACTGTATTGTTGCCTTCCGTTGGGAATTTATTGAAATGTGTTCCGCATGGCTGCATCTGCGTGGTGCACCTTTGTTCGACTTTATTGGTGGTCACAGTCGGCGACAGATTTACGCGCCTCGTTTGCCGTTGCCGCTTTCACGTTGCGACCGGCGCACCGAAGCAGCTGGATCGGCTGAGTGAGGTTAACGGAGGTTAACGCAGAACTGTCTCCCGTAGCTTGCGTGCTCCTCCCGCTTCAGAAACTATAAACAAAATAATCGGTTTTTGGCCGTTTTCCTGAGTGGGAAAGTATGCGAATGTCTTAAACTGACGGAATAGAAATGCCATACATGAAATAGAATAGAAAGATGGAGGTCAACGTCTCGTTGACTTCGACGACGGCATAGGAGGAACGCTAGCAGTACTGGACAACGATGGGGGATGGAAACCACATTCGCGTTAGTGAAAGAAGCGCCCCGACACTCTCCTGGAATTGAGGGAAACTGTAGAAACCGAAATCTGGGTATCCGTAGAGGAATGTCAACCCATGGGAGTACTGCGTCTTAGTCACTGCTCTCATTAAATGAATAAAATACGGTCCATCTCCAACAGAACCACTGTGAGCTCGCTCAATTTTTTTTCTTTGTTTGTAAAGGTCCATCTTGATCACACAAATTTTACAGTTCGTAATTACGGGTTTCGGCTACTGCCATCTTCAGGCGTGTTACAAATAAAAACAGTGGTAGAACCACCGAAGTACAATTAGCTGAACCAGAACCCATAACAGGACTGCTGATAAGTAAAATAAAAATATAAACTTGATTAACAGCCATGCATGCCAGCCACACACACCATAAAATATTCTGATGTAGGTATCAATCTGTAATCTATATCAGTATGTACCAGTATTTATAGAAGTAACTGAGGCCAGCAGAGGGCACTATAGCTAGGGTACATGAGTAACTGGTATCGTAAATTTAATAGTTAAAATGCAGTACGCGTAGTAGTTAGTTAAAATTACTTCATATGGCAAAATGAACGACTGAAAATAAAAGATGAACTGAAATACAAAAAATGGTTCAAATGGCTCTGAGCACTATGGGACTTAACATCTATGGTCATCAGTCCCCTAGAACTTAGAACTACTTAAACCTAACTAACCTAAGGTCATCACACAACACCCAGTCATCACGAACTGAAATACAATATATGGTATTAGATTCATACGCAAAACCCACATGAAACGTGTAAAGAGTAATAATGGAGAGCTCCTAGCCTGGCAAAGTAAGGAACATACAATTGTGTAAAAGCAAAACAGAAATAAAAAGTTAAAGTGACATCACATCTATAAAGCGATAGATGTGATCTTAAATATTAAACGTTGAAACGGAACGAGTGTGTGAAGATTGTGGTAGGCAAGTCGGCTTAGGTTTATTGGGAGAATTTTAGAAAAGTGTGTTTCATCTGTGAAGGAGACCGCTCACAGGAGGCTAGTGGCAGCTGTTCTCGAGTACTACTCGAGTGTCTTGTAGCCACAACAGGTCGGAAAAAATGAAGACATCGAAGCAGTTCGGAGGCTGCTAGATCTGTTACCGAAAGGATCCAACATCACGCAAGTAGTACGAAGATAATTCGAGAATTCAAATGAGAATTCCTGGAGGGAAAGTGATGTTAATTTCCGGGAACACTGTTGAGAAAGTTTAGAGAACCGGCATTTGAAGGTCACTGCTGAACTAGTCTACTGTCACAACACACATTTCGCGTAAGAACCACAAAGAGAAGATACGAGAAATTAGGGCTTATACGGAGGCATGTAGACAGTCGTTTTTTCCTCGCTCTATCTGCGCGAGTGGAACAGGAAAGGAAATGACTAGTAGTGGTTGAAGGTACAGTGCGGTTGTTTGCGGAGTTGTATGTAGATGTAGACGCAGAAGTTTGTTGACTTCGTAGCTGAATCGAGTTTGGCTTGAGTTGTGTCATAATCCTACTTATTCCATATATGGACGCACATGTTGCAGTGCGTTCGGTTCGGCTTTACCGTATGGGCGTGAGCAGTCCTCTGTCGCGGCGAGGTGCGGAGGACGAGTTGCAGGTCGAGCTGTAAGTCAGCGGAGCGTGTCGAGGCCGGATGTCGGCGTCCACGTTCACGTTCACGGGCGACCGCCCTCGGCTCGCATCGCTCACCCCGCCCCCAGGGCTCCAGCGGCCGAAGTAAATCCGGAAGGCCCCGCAGATTTACGGCGCGTCGCCCGATAGTGGCGCCGAGAATGGCGCCCCTCTGTCTGATAACCAACGCTCCTGCCCGCGCTCTAAATTAACACCTATGTCGCGACGGACTTCCTAGCTCTTGTAATACGCAGTTCCCCCGCGTTTGTGGAAGAGGTGCTGTCTAAAAGTTTCCAAATTACAAAAATACTCAAAAATTGCTTGGAATATCAAGCATGGAACGGGATAAGCATTCTACACAACGTTACTCATTTCAAATTTCTAGGATTTATTTGGAGTAATAGTTAATAAGTTCCAATTTTTAGTAAAGATTGTCCCTTCTTCACTGTCATTATTGCCCTGTATGGTCTCATCTTAGGCTGTTCGGATACGTGACACTGTGTTACGCTTAACATCAGTTCTGTTGAGGTAGGAGATTCCAATCCACCCAGGCAACTTTAATATGTTCAGAGAGTGCCTGTGAAGATTGTGAACTAGCAAACGGCAATTTTGAATCCCACGCATGCTCAACACAATTCGCATCCGATGAATGACTTGGCCAAGTCATATAGTTGACATCCATCTCTATCATGAAGCACCTCAGTGATGAGGCTCGATGAAGGCGAGGGGCGTCGCCGTTGAAATGTAAATACTAATCACATTTACCTCGAAAAGCTGTGCAGATACAGGATTGGACAGTCAATATCTCTAGGATTTATATCAAAGATGTATGACAGCCAGATGTAATGCCGCTCGAAACCAAGGCATGTACAAAAGTAAGCACCTCTTCAACAGGCTGGTGCCGACCACTACGTCCTTCATGGCACGACACTGTTTGTCACTTTTTATTTGTCCTAGCAATATCCCTGTTTCTTCTCCTATGGTGACGGCACACCGTTCGTCCAACTCCCCATTAAGATGCTGGATGACCCATCTCGTCCTGTGCATGGGACGATGTCCTAACGGTTCTAATGGCACATGTTGCATCGTTCGCAAATTCAGTAATGGCTGCTACGCAGCCGGTTGCCTACAGTTTCGGCAGATACAAGGACACCTGTTGCCTTCATGGGGTCTTCTCGTAATTAGTGACAGTTCGAAGTTCCTCTACGCCTTTATGCTCGTGTACAGGTCTCGGAAGTTGCGTTTTCATCGTCAGTCGAACTTAGCCCCATCGATCAGTCACATGAATGGTGTCATGGTACCCTATCCAACCCTGTCAGTAGTCTCTAAGGTACTGGCACTGGTGTTTCGATGGATCCGCTGTGAATCAATGCCGCAATTCTGGGTCGGTCAAACTGGGAAATAGACTTCGTGAATGGAACGTAAACTAGCCGAAAGCCATACTGCAGTGTATAAGGTGTTCGGAAAAATATTCCACTGTTTACAAATGATGTAATATGCATCCAAAAAAGGAAAAAAGTTCCTATAAACATTCATCATAAACCTCATATCTTTAGAGTTATGGCCTCCGTGTGTGCGAGGTGGGTATTTTGCACGCCACGAAATTTGGCACGAGACGAATGAAGAAACAGCGTACGTACTAGACGTTTATGCAGCACAACATGTTTTCATTGGTGTCTAGCACGCACCCAACACAAGAACTCGTACGGAATTCCGCAGCGTTCTACGTACGTAGTGTATCAGTCAGGTATGTTATTTTCATCTGATGTACCCATTCTGTTAATATGAGGTATTGTTTGCTGTTACACATCAGTACAATGGATGGCGGTCAGATGTGGCACAAAGACACGGTGATCATTGACAGTACTGGTACTAGATGCGAGGTTACGACCGATGTTTATAGGAACTTCTTTTCTTCCCTTGCTGCATACTACTCTCAGTAAATATTGGAACCTTTTTTCCGGACGCTCTGTACACACCACTACTGTCTGAATCCACCTGAAACAGCACTGGTGCTCCGCCACGCACATCCTGCTCACCAGGGTCAACACAGATCGCAGGCGGTGTCATGTTGTGAGTTGTATGTATATATTACTGCCCACTGTCACTTTCAATCCTACCAAATAACAAGCCTAAGCTTACAACGATCCATTCTTTAAGGGTTTGTATTAATAACGACCGTAACTTCTTACCTAGATTGTGTTAGTCCTTATGGTTTACCATAATCGCTTTGAAGCAATTGTCGGAATGGTCCCTTTCAAAAGAACGCTGCTGATATCCTTCCCCAACCGAAGCTTATGCTGCGTGCCTAATTATGTTCTCATCGACGGAACGATAAAACCCAACTTTTTTTATCGTTCCCCAACGCCAAGACGGAAAGTAACTCCTGGCGACCACATGCTCGATCTGATCTCGCTATTTTCCTGTGCGACGTGGAAGAAAGAAATGTTGGTCTATGGCCTCAGATCAGTAGTCTGCACGCCTGTTCTTATGAAATAGCTTTGATAAAGGTTCGCTTAGACGCACACGAAGGGATTAAATAGCCTCAACTTCCGCACAATTTGTATCAGCTGTGTAGCTATCTGATTACACTCAATGTGTACTCGACCGGGTAAAATGGCGCAGTAGTTAGCACGCGTAGCTGGCATCAGCGAGGAGAACGTTTCAACTGCCCGTCTGGCCATACAATTTTAGGATTTTGTCTTTTCCCAAATCGCGTAAGGCGAATTCCGGGATAGTTTCATTAGAAAGGAAAGAACACGGCTGATTTATTTCATCGCGCTGTCCCTATCGGAGACCGTCTTCGACGGAACGTTATATCCTAATCCTCATTTTTCAGGGATACTCTGCGATCTGACCGTTGGAGAGGATACAACACGTCGCCAACTTGACCGCGTGCTGGCAGGGGTCCACAGTTTGTGACTCTATTAGTGATGACTGGATTGTTCCAATCTGAGGAGAAATTGCTTTAAGAGTTTTCAAGAATTCACAGAATGCTCTTTCAGGAGCTTTTGGGGGTTTGCGTAAGCAGTCAGAGGTTCTCCCATGACGTCAAGGAATGTCTGTAAACATTTGGTGACTAGATATATAATGAGAGGTCCGGTCAGGAGACAGCAGCCTACAGAAGGCTGAAATAAGTGAAAATCATGACACAAAAAGTTGTCATACACACGATGGGCAGAGGTCTGTCAAGCTGTAGCCACAACGCTGATGCCCGAAAGACGGAATTGTTCTGGACTAGGAAAATAAAGGGGTCACTAGGGTTGTGATACCTCCTAGAGAGTATAAGGCAAGTGTCGACATCCTGCAGAATGTATGTTTTACTAAGGCAGTAGCTGTGATCCAGTAGGGCTCAGCACACTTCCTTCCGACCTGCTTCTTAGCAACACCTCTGAATGTCAGAAAACAAGACACTCAAGATAGAAGTTAAAAGATAGGGAATTAAAACACGCTCAGCCAGATACTTAATAAAAAAACGGAGTTTCGCTTGCTTGCAAAGCTTCGATATGTACGTTTCTTCGACCTTCATAATATCCAGCTAACTATTAGGTGTACAGTCCAGCACTAAATTCCCTTCGAATACTAATATCCCCAACTCATTCGTTTTCGAAAATCGAAATCGGCGTTGCAAGATCGCGTCGATACAAGGCTGCGCCCGGGAGAGGGGACGAAATTTCGATTCCACGATGACTCTTCGTCTTTAAAACGTAAGTCTGCTGAACCCTATGAATCCAGAGCTTTTGTCGTAAAAAATGCAAAACATTCGAAACTGATCACGATTTCTGTTTCCTACATGACGTTGAGAATTTATCTTGTACTTTCCAAAAAGGGTTCACCACTGACTCCTTGATTTCCCTAAGCTGAGAACCACTCACAAATAGTTTTAACACCTCAGCCTCTCTGGCAGTTAGCGCTGAGATTACAAATTGACAGACTTTTGCCTCAGTCACAGACATTCCCATTTGTTGTGTCTTTCACTAATTATAAACTACTATAGCGTACTGCATCCTGCTATCGTAATGGGGAAGCTTCTGACTGCTCCACCGAACTCCAAAAAGCTCTTGAAACATTATTACGCGAACTCCCGAAACCTCATAAAGCCACATCTCCTTAGACTGGGAATAGACCACATCTTCGATCATGCAGATGTGAACTGAGTGGACACACCCTCAGCATGTGACGGCTGCAGCCTGTTCGAGAAATCCACCAAGAGATTAACTCTCAGCTCACCGACAGGAAAAAATAGCTATATGAGTTACCGTAGTTTCATATTCTGCCCTCAATGTGTGTAAAAGAAAAGCCCGAAATAAAAGCGCGATTGGATACTTTATCGCAACCAAACCCTGTTTCGTGAGGCTCGAAAATGATACGTTGCAGTTTCAGCTTAAATTTCGTTAACTCTATCAATTCTGTTCCTCTTCAAGTTTTTTCTTGGTGTTGTTTACTTTCTCTGTCTGTTCAGTATACCCGATCGCGAAACAAGCACGGAGAAAGAATGTCGACGTGATTTGGAATAAGATAATATTATAATATTATGTCCTGAATAACTGTATCATTTGTCGGCAAAAAACTTAATATTAAACACGCAATGCGTCTGCTAAATTGATACAGATTTTGTCTGCGTATTCTTGCGCTTAACAGCGCATGCACCAGACGTTTAAATTGCGTGAGATATGAATATTCCATTCTGCATTCGCAGTCAAGTGCATGCAACTGCGCAACTGTAAGAGAGAGAGAGAGAGAGAGAGAGAGAGAGAGAGAGAGAGAGAGAGAGAGCGCAGTCATGAAATCGGGAGCCAACAGCCAGCACATGATGGCCAAAACCCTGTGCTTATGTTTCAGAAACTGGGTTACCAATAATGCTAAACAATACATCAGGGTGGAACTATTTTTGTGTAGCTTCCGTTTGTAAAGTAGGAGGAGATGAATGTAATCTTATCGGTGGTAGATACGTGAACGGATATCGCAAAAAGCGATTATCTTACATTACTTAAAAATAGATGCAGATTTCTAGTTTATAACCGACGTTTCCTCAGAGACTCTTAAACGTGCGAAATAAGATTGTTAACTGATGCTGATAACAATGGTACCGCAAAAGGCGGCCATAAACTTTGTTTTACAGTTTTAGGAATGGTAGTACTGCTGATACAGAACACCCGATTGTAGACGGAAAACTCGGCAATCGTAGTAGTACATTAGCTTCTTTTTCTCAGTTTGGCAGACGCGTTGCGTGTGTAGATAATCAAACTTCCCCTGAAGGTAGGAGATTAGTAATCGAGCACTGCCGTTCTACAGAAATGTGTGCTATGATTTACCAGTTTAACTATAGTTTCAGCTCGTGTTCTGACAAAACACTCACGTTAGTTCACACATCTGGTACAATAGTAGGTACGCGACTGGTCTCAGTGAATGGCAGTATTCAGAAAGGTCTGCATACACGTCTTGTAGTCTTATTCTCGACAGCTGAAGACCTAACTGCACGCAGAATCTTCATGTATTACGTACTGTCATAGTTTAAAGTCCTACTACATACCTACTGATCTGTGGGATACTTGAGAAAACAGGACTGCAGATAAAGAAAGGGACAAATAGCGTGAAATAACAAGTGGTTGGTTTCCGACAAGAATGCTCCAGTTATTACAGTAAGCACAGCTCTAAGCGATGCTTGTTGGACGTCATGTCATCTTTTGAACAATTTCTCTGTGCTAATTTGTAAGCGGAGTAAGAAGCAAGTTACATTAATGCGTTCTCAACAACTGTACAGAGCTCAGTACCTATATAATCTCGTTTCTCCTCATTCGTCTGTGTGTACTAACGAAACAACTGAAAAATGGATTGTACTTTTGCAGCTCTGTTGATTTCTAGAACTATTTTGAAGAAATTTGATGTAAAAAGAAAAGTGGTACCCAACACACATAGTAAAAACTGAGAAATATTTACGTAATCGAAAAGGTTGCTTCAGCAGTAGAAAGGATCGACTGCACATCTTTCGGCCAAGCGCAAGTTTTCTGTGACTCTCCGGCTCTTAATATCAGCGTCACGTCCGCGGAATTTCAGAGAGGAAAGTAGTTACTGTGAGTTGAAAAATAGATGGGTTAGACATTCGTGCCTCTTGCAGACAGTAGCATTTCTCGCGAAATCGAGCGGTAAATCTCTCTCCGACGCGATAGAAGTTTGTTCCCTTGTGCTTTCACTTCCGACATCGAGCTGCCGTCCTTGTTTTCTTGGAAGGCCTCCAATATTTCAGAGAAGAGGGTGGCCTGTTGTACGCCTGACATGGTTTCTTCAACCTAGCGGTGTCGCGTTCACAGTTGTTCTTCGCGAATTGTGTGCTCCGAAATATCTGTGCTTTCCGATGCAGTGTTTTCCGTCATCAGAGCTGCGGCCTTACATTTGCTCTGCAGTTTCTAAAGATGCAGATAAATGCCAACAGAGGCGATTAGCTTACCGAAGTAAATAAAAAAAATTTCGGAGATCGAGAGTTCGATTCCCGTTCCGAGAATGGGTGTGGGCTGTAAATTTGTCGATACTGTGTATGTGTTTTCTATACGGGCAAAAACCTCATCTATGTATAATGGTTGCAAACAAAACTATGACGTAGACAAATTGATACGATGGAAAAATTAAAATTAATATGTAAGATGGTGCTTACACCATATGACGAGACTTCCAAACAACTAATGAAATGAATAAAATTCTGTCGGTTTTTACCTGCTTTAATGGAATTATGATTACCGAGCTTGTGACAGCTGTCACTGGAAGTTAAAACTATGGACTGTGTCGATTTTTAATACGCTTCTATTGAGCTATAGTTGACACGGCTTGAGAACCGAAGCGTATTTACTCCAGCCCTGCCACCAGGAATAACTCCGAGGAAAGAAGTGAGATGATATTATGGACGAGATACAAATCGTGCTGCTTTTGACTGCTTCACTTCGGTTAGTTTTTTGAATTTTAATGAAATTCATTGTTTTAGCTTCAGCCCTCCATATAATTCTAGAGAGACAAATTAATTCTTTTCTGCAATAGCTGGACGTATTTGCTGACAGCCAGTCACTTTCACAATGTTTCACGACGAGACGGACGTCGTGAAGATATGATAATATGGAGCGTTATCGAAGAAGGAGTTGTGTAAAAATGCGCTTTAATGTTAAACTGCTGTTAGGAATGGTAAAGGTGCAGGTAACCGGCAACTAACAAAAAGTCGCTTGCGTTTTACTCTTAGTAACTCTTAATCAAAAATTCACCGCGTGATGATGTCGGCATGGGTTAGGGCAAAGGGGAAGGGATTGCAGTTACTCGTGCTCGCAATCATACTAATTTAGTTTGCACTGTCTCTCAAGGAAGTTTCATTGGCCCACCTCCGTAATCCTCTAGGGACAACATCTCTGTTGCGCAAAGAAATGTCAATGGTTCGAGTCGCGCTCCGGGCATTCGTACTAGTGTACGTGTTCTCCATAGATATGGTAAATAATATGAAAATGTGCATATTAATTGCAGTAGGCGATGCGTAGTAATATGCGTTGACTGTGCTCAAGAACACTGAGTTGGTCACCGTTGCGCTCGACATATGAAAAGCCAGTAAAGAAATAAATAAATATATAAAAAATGAAAAAAGAGGAGCTTCCTTTCAGTTGTCCGACCCTTCATATTTGCATCTCCTTCTACAATAATGTTCCGTAAAGTATAATGTACGGCGTGTTATCGTTATTCTTTGCCACTCATCCTCCCTCTTCTTTATTCCACTAAGAGAAGCTACCTACTGTCCATAGGCACTGCGTGTGTCTACGATTTACGTTACTAGGTGATTTCAGCGGAAAACTTCCTTCTTTTTCTTCTTCTCCTTGTGCTGTAAAATCTGCGATTGTATCTGACTGGCCCGTTCACGATCATGCATGCGCAGAAGATTGATACAATTTTAGAGTCCACAAAGAAAGTAAGTTCTCGATTTTGAAAAAAAAAAGTTGCTCTTCACGTCTTGTAGTAAATTCTCGCGTTGGAATTTGCTAAACTTGTTAGTAAAGTTCTCGTGCAGACATGTAGACTTCGGAAGTACGTGCAAGACGTGAGCGTGCACTAGTCGTTTAAAACGGTTTTAAGTGTAGTTGATGACAGCCGACATTTTTCAGCGAAGCGATTACCTTCTGTGCTAGTGTTTAATGTTCCGTTGACAGCCAGGAATCTTGAGACACGTTGCATGTTTGCGTACGCGAACCCCTGTTGAAAGATAACTCATAATATGCTAAGTCATAATAACGTTACTCAGCAAGTCAATAAATTATAGCCTCTAAACTCTGACCTGGAGTCTCCATAGCACAGGGTATTTCCTCGTTCGTGATGAGCTTTATTCTAAAAGTCAGTGTATGTGGGGATGGAAACTGAACCACTGTGATGATAGTGTTGGTTCCCTCAGATTTTTTATCGGTGTAAATTGACAGGGTGGACGGTTTGCCATTATCTTTGTCTGCAAATTGTTGACGGCGTCGAAATATATGAATGTTTATAGTGAGTCATAAATAATTATAATTTATAAACAAATTCATCGTTGGCAATCATAACTACTGGTTAAGTGTTTTATTCTACTATTTGTTACTGACACAACCGGCGACAGTCACCTCGACACCACCCCACCCTTCAAATCTTCCGTTATGTCGCTGACAGTAAACATCATACATGAAGCACCAGTTTAGTTTGGCTGTATTATGTATGACATTTTATATGAGAATATATTCCTCTACTTGCGTTTACGCTCCAGTCCAGCCATTGTTCTAGAGCAATATAGCTCCATCAGGATACCGTAGCGTGGGCATTGTAACGATTAGATGCGCACGTGTAACGTTCGCTGCCACCTGAAGATGGCTGTGTGATCATAACAGGCTGTAGAATAAAACAGTGGGTGAGAATGTGTTCTTTTATGAATTATTCAACAGATAATGGAGCATTATATTTGTAAAATTCTTATTTTAATAGGAGCCAACAAACCTAATGTTGAGTCAGATGGTTACAAACATTGCCCACCAAATACAAAGGTCTAAGATCGGTTCCCAATCGAGCGCACAACATTAATGCGTGAGATGTGTAACTGGTTTCGTCGATTCTGGTCAGAAAGGCCACAGTTCGTAAAAGTCATCAAGTGAAACATAATTTATATCTGGGTTTCCACAAGGAAACGTTACAGGCCCACTGCTATTTCTAATCTATACAGTTTCCCAGGGGGAATAGTCAGTTTTCAGGGATATGATTCGAACAGTCATTCGAAGCAAAAGTGTCTAGTAAACAAGGGCTTTAAAAAGCATACCTTAAGAGCGGTGAGTACATGTTCCGTACAACAGATATGTTTCGCAGTAGCGAAGGTCAACGAGTACTCACAGCTCTTAAGATAAGCACTTTAGAGTGTATCTTTACTGCACTTTGAATTCTTGTTTTGATTCATACTACCACTTCTCATAGTATGGAAAGCATAGAGCTGTCAATAGAAGCGATTTGTTTCACAGTAGAAATTGGTTTCACAATGGAAGTGGTCATAGCTCTTAATGAATGCCTTTTAGAGCTCATGTTTACCAGACTTTTTTGCTTCGAATGATCGTTGCTGTCATATCCCTGTATGCTGACCATTCCTCCTGGGACATCATGTATGAACGACTGTGAGACAGGGATGGGAAAAACCGACCGGTTAAAACCGATACCGAGATTTTAGTTCTGAATAACTCGTAGTTTTCGGTATTTGTTTGGACTCGGTTATAACAAGGGGTTTTTATTTTCTATTAATAACCGAGTAAAAAAAAGAAATATCAATTAGCCGTTGTACCAATGCTCTAAAATCGTTCGTTCTTAAATAAACTTTCTTTAAAAAAAGGAATAATTTTTATACGTGAAATATGTATTGGTTTGAAATATTGCGTTGTTATAGGAAATGGTAACTTTGATCAGTGAAATTTTCAAAACAATGCCGACAGAAACGAGCAACAAACACATGGCATAAGAATTGGTACAGAATTGCTGAGACAATGTGGCCTTAAGTTGTGGCTTAAGGTACGCGTGTACGTTCAGTGTGCAAGACTTACCCCACCTGTTCTGTACCGCAGTTTCTCACTGTCGTCGCCGAACATCTGTTGTATTGTAGAAACGCACTAACCCTAGTTTGGAAATATTTTTACGAAGTGACGTAGCAGTGAAGTGCAATGCTTTATTTGTTTGAAAATATTAAAGACTGGTCTGCCATTTCTATGAAGTAATAAAAGAGGAAGAAAATTACAGTAAATAGTAATAAATTAAAAACTTAACAATTCATAAATAGTAGGCAATAAAGATAGAAAGTAGCTGACCTGCTGCCTGTGTCTACATAAATGCCTTTATCCGCTTGTAGCCCTTGAAAACGAACAAATTCACCTGAAAAACAGAGTTCTTCAAACCTAGTTTTCACCCTTTAGCACTGACTGTTCGTAATGCCCAAATAGTGTTTTGATCCCCGAGTTCAAAATGATTTTTGAGCAGAGTTTCAAAAAATTTCAATCAAAATGAGAATACTGGTGACTGTGTGTAGTATTCTACCACTTAACCACTTTTCGAGAAAAGCAGCGAACCTCATTCGGACCAATTCTTCTTTTATTTGCCTATTTAGTTTAATATTTTGATTCTATGTGTCTTGAAAGTGAGTGAGTCAAAATTTTTAAGTGTTGTGCGATTTCTACTTTTATTACAGGACGCAATAGAAAAAAAACCGAAAATCGGTTATTTCAGAAACCGGTTATTTTGAGCGGTTGCAACAGTCGGGTTAAACTTATGTGGAAAAAAACCGATATAACCGAAAATCGGTTGTTTCAGCGATGACTGCCATCCCTACTTAGTACGAGACAGTCCGAGCAGCCCTGTTATAGTGTTTCTTTGTAGGTAATGCTGTCTTCTAACATCTAGTAAAGTCATCAAAAGATCAAAACGTATTGTAAAAAGCTTTAAACAAGAAACCTGCATGACGCGAAAAGTGGTAATTGAAAAATTGTCAAGTTCACCACATAGCTACTAAAAAACCCGTTAAGTTTCGGTTACACTATTAATGACACATTTTTAAATTCTAATAAGTACGTGGGAATTACAATTACCAACAACCTGAAGGGAAACCATCACACAGAAAATACTGTGGGGGAAGGCGAACCAAATACCGGGTTGTTCCTACAAAATACTTAGAAGGTGAAACAAATCTCGTAAAGAGACTGCCTAATTACACTTGTTGGCCCTCTCCTGGAGTATTGTTGCATGGTATGAGAAGCTTCCAGATAGGATTGACACAGGACATCGAAAAAACTGAAAGAAGGCAGTTCGTCTCTTATTGCCGCGAAATAGAGAAGAGAGTGTCATAATGTTCAGATGTGCGTGAAATCTTATGAGACTTAACTGCGAAGGTCGTCAGTCCCTAAGCTTACACAGTACTTAACCTAAATTATCCTAAAGACAAACACACACAGCCATGCCCGAGGGAGGACTCGAACCTCCGCCGGGACCAGCCGCACAGTCCGCGACTGCAGCGCCTCAAACCGCTCAGCTAATCCCGCGCGGCAAGAAAGTGTCACATATATGATAAGCGATTTTGGATGCCAGTCATTAAAACAAAAGCGTTTTTCGCTGCGGCGAGATCTATTCACGAAATTTCATTCACTAACATTCTCCTCCGAATGCTAAACGCCTACAGGGGGTAAATTACCATTGCAGTAAAGTAAGAAAAATTAGAGCTGGCACGGGAAGATTTAGGTGTTCATTTCTCCTGCATCCTTTCGAGAGTAGAACGGTAAATAAGTACTCGGAAATTAGTTCTCTGCACCCTTCGCCAAACACGTAACAGTGAATTGCAGATTTGCATGTAGATACAGAATTTTCACAACAGCGCACAGTACGTTGTAGAGTGAAAAATTATTATTTTAATACTGTGTTGTTGTGGCGAATATGGCGAAAAGACAGGATACTGTTGTGCTAAACCCTCATGATTCGATACTGAAATCAGTCACTCTTGTCAAATATCAAGGATTACCCATGGAGGCAGATATAAGATGGGACGACGACATAAATCTAGTGATGAAAAAGGCAGATGTCACACTGACATACATTGCAAAAATCCTAAGGAAGTGTAAATCACACACGGAGGAGACACTTCATAAAAATAGCGTGTGAGTCATTCTTCCTTCTACGATCCTTCGGCAGTTGCATTAACTACAGAACAGGGGAACATTTAAGAGAGCCGGCGCTGTGGCCGAGCGGTTCTAGGCGCTTCAATCCGGAAGCACGCGGCTGCTACGGTCGCAGGTTCGAATCCTGCCTCGGGCATGGATGTGTGTGACGTCTTTAGGTTAGTTAGGTTTACTTAGTTCTAAGTCTAGCGGCCTGGTGACCTCAGATGTTAAGTCCCATAGTGCTTAGAGCCATTTGAACCATTTGAACATTTAGAGATGCGCTGCGCTGTTCCTAATGAAGTTGTTTAATTAGCACGAGAGCTTGACAGATATTGTGTATTTATTTATTTAACCCGGTAAGATAGGGCCATCAGGGCAACTCTTTCACGTAACCAGTCGTTCTACATACGTATTTTACATTCCGCATATCACAGTAAGCATGTTATACTAATTTAGAAACATAAAAATTACAGTAGTAGAGGTAGGAAAAGCATACACAGTTTATATTCGTTCTTGGTAAACGCAAGAATAATTAGAGGTTACAGTGAGGTAGGTTATTCATCATGAATGCTAGCAGCAACGGGCATGAGGAAAGGAATGGACGAGGAAGGGAAAGATATTGTCAAATGAGAGAAACTGCACCAAGTACGTAGTGTGTCACATATAAGAGGAGACAAGAAACGTATTAGTTCGTCCGACATACAACTCGGGTAATGATAAAAATTAATACACGTACCGACATTCGTTTTCCTTGTCTACAATTTGCAAATGGTCTAAAATAAGTGTAAACATACGTGTACCCTCCGTACTTTTGCCATTTACCGTCCAATGGCCTACGGAGTTGATATTTCGATGGACATTAAAAAAGGTAAGAACGTGGTTGAACACTGTACTGACACATACGCTGCTCTCACGAATGAACATCAAGAGGCGTAGACGAAGGACATTACCACTACTAGCGCGTAATCCCTTTGTAGCACTGAAGGGCAAAGAAAATTATTTGTCTTCCCCTTATCGTCTGTGGTTCCGCCTGATATTGTAACCCTGTTCCCTGCCTTTCTCGGCCAGTATGCTACCACCTACGGGTAGTAGGTAACCTACTGAACACGAAAGTTAGATATCCTTAGTTCGAATCCTTATCCGGCACGGGATTTCAGCTTGCCACGTACAAACAGAACTAACATATCTGACATTTGAATCACCACCGTTGTCATATTTCTATTGATCGGGAACTGTCTGCTGCGTATAGGCAAAATTACTCGAAGGAAAGTTACGGATCCGTTCGAAACTACTACTACTTTAGTAGTTCCTGGAATATTGACGAGATTTCGGCCCCGCAGGTAAAACAAGGATAGTTTGGTAAGTCTGGTATAAAAGCGAGAAGAACATAATCTCCTTTGAGAGATAGAAACTTGGTTCAGCGATCCTCCAACCTTTTTACCCCATCAGAAAAGGAGGTTCTGTCAAGCTCTGCAAAATGCTCGTTGTCTAAAACTATCATTTCCATATTTGACGAAAATTTCTTTCCAGAAAGCGAAAGTTGCAAGTTGCGAAATACGAGGAAGTCACTTGGGGCTAAGTCAGGTGAAAAGGGTGGACGGGGAGCTAATTCAAAGCCCAACTCATGCACTATCGTCATTGTCATCGCTGATCTGAGGGATGTGGCATTATCCTAGTGAAAGAGCACATTTTTGCTTCCCAACTTTGGTCTTTTTTTCAGCCAACGCAAGTTTCAGATGATGAAACAATGAAGCATGATGGGGTCCAGTAATGATTCTGCCTTTTTCCAAGTAATCTGTATTATTCCATGGGAATCCCAAAGAACAGTGGCCATCACTTTACCAGCTGACAAAATGGTCTTCGCCTTCTTTGGTACACTTTTATCAGCCTTTTCCATTGTTAAAATTCAGGTGAAGCCTACAGCTGTCCTTTATTTTGCACAATTCACTTTGCTACTAGTTTCGGTCAAAAGACCATTATGAAGCATAATGCGGCATAAACGGCTGGAAAGTTATGCCATAATAACGGGAATTTGTTCTTTTGAGCCCACGATAGCAGTAAAAAAATTTTTATGCCATAATAACTGCGTACAATAGTTTTCATGAAGAAGCTAAGTTCACAACGACAGCTAGTAACACACATTGTTTTGACTGCTGTTTGGGATCTTGCGTTTAACGATGGATCCCGGTTTCACCAACAGTCACAAATCGGCACACAAAGTCTTGCGGATTGCGATTAAACATCGCCAGACATTATGATGAAATGTTGTGCCTAAGCGCTTTTGGTCGACTGTGAGGAATGGAGGCACTTTCGCTCATTTGAGATGCCTTTAGTTTCAGCAGTCTCACGAATTTTTATTCGGCCGTGTTACATTACCATATCATGGATTTTGTCAATGGTTTGCTTTGTGGTGATCTCAGTTGGACGGCCGGAATGCGCTTCGTCTTCTGTGTTCGTCTGACTATGTTTAAATTCTTTACTAATGGTCGTCAGTGATGGTGCAGAGCCCTCGTGAACTTCGTCCAGTTCTGCTTTGATTTGTGCGGCAGACCAACCCTTCAAATGAAAATGTTTAATAAAAGTGTGAAACTCGATTTCCTCCATTTTCAGTCACAGTCGACACGCGGAGCAATTCAGACGGCTTTCTACAAAGACCTGTATGCTGTAGATTGTTGAAATTCTATAGATCATCCTTGGAATAATCAAGCATATCGACCCTGAAAGCGCAACAAAAATGTTCCATTCTTTCATGGAAATTAACCAAACTTACCAAACCACCCTGGTAGACAGTATGAGAATTGCTGTTAAATTTACTGTGCCTGAGAAACAGTAAGAGAGGTGAGAGGAAATTAAGATGACGTTTAAACGTAAGTTAAATCTGGTATCCAATAGTGCTGATTCAAATTTCGTCACTTTGAGGCCAGAGAACTCGTGTGCCACCATTGTTCTCGCTACAAAGCAGTTCGGCCGTCTTTCGTCACCTGCACGGGGAAGAGAAGGGAGAGCTGTTTGCGCGGAGAAGAGCGGGTCCTTGTCGTCTCGTGTTTGCCTTTACTGTGCTGTACTCTGTGTTTCACAGCCGGCAGCGGACTGCATTATTGACGGCTGGACCGGCCCATAGGAGGCCGGAGTTTGCCGACTGCGCGCGTTTGCCAGTCGCCCTACCGATATCGAAGCAGAGCCTCGTCGACACCCATTTGATGCGCCTGGGGTGGCAGCGGGGAAGGGGTGGAAGCGGTTTAGATAACACAGACCGGTCCATTTGCCACAGCGAACGGATGGTCGATCGAGTGTCTAATTTATAGGCGTCACGTCTCAATGCAGGCGGTTCCAGTTGACGCTTCGGCAGGCGGTGGGGAAGCGTCTCTGCGGCAACTCGAAGCTTGGGGAAACATACGGACTTTTTTAGCCCCAGCTGTAAGCGAAGTTAAAAAGATATTATTCCTGTCACGTAACAGAATTACGCCGTGGTGGTATATGATTGACTCGAATCCTAGTAGGATGGCAATAAGGTACAGTTATCATATTACCTGCATGTTTTCCCCATCATCCACAGTTTTAATGTTGAGGTAACCATATATACAGACGGAGTTGGTGTCGTACGCTATAACGAAGTTACAAAGCCAAATTTTTACTCTCGTCTGTTGAGTTGGTGTTTAAGTTCGTAGTGTTTTTTCATACGTTTGATAAACACAGCAGACACACATAACAGATACTTTAGTCAATAATACTATATTCTCCTCTGCTATTTATAACAGCCTACCAGCGCAAGGGTAACTTTTCCATTCCACGGCTGTAGAAATCATGTGGCTTTTAAGGCGAAGTATTTCTCGAGCCGCGTTCGGAGAACATTTTCATCCTTGAAGAATGTTCGACAGAGAACGGAAAATGTGAAAATCTTAGGGTGCAAGTCATGTGAATAAGATGGGTGCGGAATGACTTCCCAAACCAATTCCTCTAGTGTTTTTCTCAGTCTAGCAGAATCTGGCGGGCGTTATCAGGGAGTAGCATCACTTTACGCAGTCTTTCTGGCCTGGCCCTTGTTCTTGGGTTGCATCTGCAAGATGTCTCATTTGTTGATCGTAAATGTCAGCAGTAATGGTTACACCTCAGGGAAGCATTAGTATATGACACCGCCTCTGTTCAACATATGCATAACATCATCTTTCGTGGATGTCCGCAGGAGTTGCTGCTTTGTTTGGCCTCAACCATTCCTTTCTTTTCCTTACGTTAGCACAAAGACAACATTTCTCGTCACCAGTAACGACACAAAATAGAAATGGTTGGTGTTGTTCAAGATCCAATCGAGGAAGAGCAAGCAGAGATGCACATACGGCGAACCGCTGATCTTTAAGATTTTGGCTTAGAGCGAGTGGTACCCATAGAACCGATTTTTGAACCTTTCCCATTGCATGCAAATTTCGCACGATGATGGACTGATCTCGGTTCATCACATCTGCCAGTTCTAGAGAACACTGGCTAGCACCATTGTGTATTAATGCGTTTAAACGATCTTCATCAAACCCTGAAGTCGTCCTGAACGTGGACAGTCAGTAATGTCAAAACGATTTTAAAGCAAAAAAACCATTTTCTTGCCGTTCTCTGTCCAGTGGCATTATCCCTACGCACGGCGAAAATGTTTGTGGCTGCGTCGACTGCTGACGCCCCTCTATTGAATTCAATCAGAAGAATATGTCGGAAATGTTCCGGTTTCTCCACTTGGTACTCGGTTTTCTAGCGTCCACAGCTCCGAACTACAAATGAACTATGACTTTCGACAAATAAACCCATAGCAACCGGAACACCAACAAACATACGCACCAACATAAAACATACTTTTAAAATTTTTTATATACTGTTTGTTTCACAATTTGTATAATAGGCTTCTAGAGGCTGTAGAACGGACCTAGTAGATAATCTTCAACTTATCCATTTTCCTTTTTAAATTCTCCAAGCTACCTGCGCGATTTATGAATCTGACATTCCACTTCCCGACCCGCAGAACGTCAGTTTTGTTTTTTCTGATGACCTCGTGAGTAGTCCCCGCCCGGAGATCCGAGTAGTGGCTATTTTATCTCCGGAATATTTTACGTAAAGGGATGATCATCATTGAGCCATATAATAGAACTGTCTACCCTCGGGAAGTATAACGGCTGGCCAGCAGTTTTGGCCGAGCGGTTCTAGGCGCTTCAGTCCGGAACCGCGCTGCTGCTACGGTCGCAGGTTCGAATCTGCCTCGGGCATGGATGTGTGTGATATCCTTAGATTAGTTAGGTCTAAGTAGTTCTAAGTCTAGGAGACTGATGACCTCAGATGTTAAGTACCATAATGTTCAGAACCATTTGAACCATTTTATAACGGCTGTAGTTTCCCCTTGTGTTGTTAGCCGTCTACAATGCCAACATAGCAAGGCTGTGTTGGTTAATGTTACAAACCAAATGAATCAATCGCGCAGACGGGTGCCTTCGCCTCACAACTATCGTAAAGACCGCTGCTCTTCGTCAGGAACTACATGTTTGTCTGGCCTCTCCACAGATACCTCTCCAAATGTGGCTGCAAGTCACCCACGTCGACGAGGTCTATGGTTCGTATTTCAGAAATAAGAAACGAATGGCTGACCTATACAATGGAGAACTAGGTGAGCTATAGATGCGTATGTCTACTCAATATTAAAATGACTTGCCTCGCGTGCTTGGTGGCTACTGTCACATTGCGGTAGTGATCTAACCCTCATTTCTTTAATCTACATCAGATTGTGTTATTGACAACATTGAACAAACACGAATTTCACACCGTAAACTTTTGTTGTTGTAATCTTCATTCCGAAGACAAGGTGGATGCAACTGTGTAAGCCACTTCATTTCTACATAGCTATTGCAACCTTCCCATTTGAAACATGTTTCTGTAGTAATGCCTTGACCTTCCTCTACAAATTAGGCTCCCCCACTTCTGCCCAGTGCCAAATTGATGATTCCTTGATGCTTCAGGATGTGTCCTATCTCTGAACTTTTTCGATGTTCTGCATCAATCATATCTTATGCGGATCCCACACGGCACGTGGCGGACAACATAGTCAAAGCAGTCTCTTTAGTAGACCTGTTACATCTTCTAAGTATTCTGTCAATAAATCGCAGTCTTTGGTTAGCTTTCCCCACAACATTATCTACGTGATCGTTCCAATTTAAGTTACTCGTAATTGTAATCCCTAGGTATTTAGTTGAGCTTACAGCCTTTAGATGTGTGTGATTTGAGGTGTGACTGAAAGTGGGCAGATTCTTGTTAGTGCTCATGTGAATGACTTCACACTTTCCATGATTTAGAGTCAACTGCCAGTATTTGCAGCAGCATGCAAAGAGACACATCAGGTTTACGCTCTCTTGGATTTCAGCCATACTCTGTTGGGCCGTCTGCCTCTGCCTCTCTTGTGATTCGGCTTTGCCTCAAGGCAGGTGGCTTAGACATCTCCCTCTGGCTCTGTTGTAACTTTTGGATGTCTCTTCCCCTCTCTGTTATTCCTCATTCGACCCGGAAACACCACTGCTCCTTTCGAATATCTTTTAACTTCTTTCATCCACGCCCATTGCTCACGAGAGTATAACTCCATATTTAGTGTTTCATGAAGGGTCCCACTGTGTACAGAAGCACATAACTACGTGCTCCATCTTCCCCATTACATCTACATCAATACTCATTAAGTCACCTTATGGTTTGTGGCGGCAATGACGCATGCTGGTTTCTTAAATAATTCACTCTCTCGCTGCTCCATCGCTATCCGCTTTGGAATTGTAGCGAGAAACTAACGGTGCAAGTCTGGCTTACATAACATAGAGACACTGTAGCATATTCATCCGTGAAACATCATTTTGGGCACTGCATAGCGGCGGACTGTCTCGTTGCCGGCGTTTCCGTGTATGTAAAAAAAAAGTTACCATGCGGTTGTAGCGGCAGCCGACACCCGTCCCAGGACGTCCTTATGTGAGCTCCAACTGCGCATTTGCCCGCCTCGCGCTCTCCGCGGCTTCATTTCGTTAAAAGCTGCAGCTTCCTCGTTACATAAGCCAGGACTGCACTTAAAATTTGCATCAGTCCCCGTTTTAAACATATCTGAACGAATTCAGCAGAGTTCCATTTCAGAGAGAGGTTTCTTTGAAGGAAAAACTGGATATCGTGTAGGGAAAACTGGCGTTTGATCATGAAATTATCTGTAGTGAATAACACAGTACTAATTCTTGTAAATTCGCCACTGAATTAATGATTTTTTCTCCGCCTTAATTATGATGGAATTAGAACTAGCAAAATGCATCGAGAGGGCACATTTGAACAAGAAATGTTTGGAATATAAAGTAATATCAGTTAATATCCGTATCAACATCAGCATAACTGCAGCTTTACATAAAAAGGTCATTTTTTTCTCGTCGGTCGTTTTCTGGCGGGTTTAAGGCTTTTACAAACCGCTTCTTCCAGAAGAGACGAATGTTATCTACCATTACCAAAATATTGCAGTTTTATTGAACATCCCCCCCTTCTCACGAGCTAGCAAGGAAAAAAAGTATTTTAGGCATTAGAACTTGATAATAGCAGACTACGAATTTGTTTGTTATAAAATACTGCTCCCTGCTGGCAGTCACGAATTTCCTTTATTTATTTTCTCTACGATAAGTTTCGTGGAATGATTATCATTATCAACTGCATCTTTCGTGTATTACGACATATTAGACGCCATTTGTGAGCTGCTGTATTATCCAGGCGCCTTTACTGTTATACAGGGTGGCCAGAAACGATCTGAAAAGTTTTTAAGGGTGTTGCAGGGTAGATTGTGCTGAGAAATAATCGTTAAGGAAAAAATGCAGTACGTTGTGCCGTTTGCGAGTAAGTTAGCATCGAAGTTAACGAATCAGACCGTTGCGCGCACAAATTCAAGCGGCCATCTAAACATTATGTTAGTGTCAGTTCTTCTTATAGCGTAGATGATAGCGCACGATACTGCTGATCATTTGGCCTCGGTTAGATCCTTACTATAGTCTCGTGTCAAGTTTTTGTTTCGCTCTGTTGTCGGTTTTAGGATTCCAAACGAAGATTGTGTTTGGCGACACCGTCTCCGTGGGCCGCTTGAATTTGCGCGCGCAATGGTCAAACTGGCTACATTCAATGCTAATTAACTCGGAAATGACGCAACGTATAGAATTATTTCGCAACAATTATTTCTCAGCACAACCTACCCTGCAACACCCTTGCAGGCTTCTGAGACTGTTTCTGACGACCCTGTGTGAACACGCGGAAGTTTATAATTACTGGTGATGTCAGAACATTGTAGCAAGCAACTTGACGCCTAAGAATGTTACAATACACGAAAACCGCACTTGGTAAATGTAAATTATTTCCTGAAACATGTTGTGCAGAAAATAAAGCAAGGAAAATCAAGACTGACAGATGTAAACATTATGTAGCACTGATGTATTGTGCTACTTAGCCAGAAAGCACGTGTAAGCACGGTATCAGTTAGTTCAGTCCATTAACAAAGAGAGAGTGCCCAAATAAAATGTTACTTAATACTTTTGATTACAGATTCAGATTTGCCTTTAAATTACTAGTCGATTGATATAGATCACGAGTGTGATCGGTCCATTAGTCTAAAAGTCGATTTAATTAAATGCCAATTACATGATATCAAGTGAATATACCCCTGCAATTAGAGACCTCTGAGGCTTATCTAGCCACATCATTCCTGGCTTTTGAAGAGCTTATAATTTTCTGATGCGTGCTTTAATTAATATTGAAATTGTACAGTATGGCATGTTTCTGGGTGCCAAGGTAGCCGTTAGTTTGAATTTCAGTCGTCCTTCACCAGTGCCGGAGGGACACACAACACCTGCCATTTTCATGTAAGAGCCGCTATTCCAGGTCTCCCAACCTGTGGACCGTAGGCACTGACTTTACGGGCGGGAACAGATTCGCGAGAGGCTCACCTGTTGGGCTGGTCACGGGGTTCCTTTTCTTGCCAGCGGATGTATGCAGTGTCGTTGGGTCTTGGTACACAAAAATTACAAGAGACGCCATCGACGCCCTACTTGAAGTTAGTTCTCAGTCGGAGCAGGTTCGTGACCATCGTCGGTGAATGAGCTGCCGCCGATATACATGAGTGTGCGTGCTTGTTCTTGTGTCTTGACCTGCAGAAAGACTAGTTCTCACCAGTTTATTAGCTTAATTTTTGTGCAGCAACCAGTGTTGACTTGTAACAGGCTACCTCTCATTTAATGTGTTCACCTGACACAATATACGCAACATTTTACTAGATGTGTCTGTTTTTCCTTGGTCTGTGGTTTCCACCTGTCGTCTCTTTTTATTGTCAAGTAAGTACTGAAACCTCAGATAAACGTGATAGAAGCCGGCCGCTGTGGCCGAGCGGTTCTAGGTGCTTCACTCCGGAAACGCGCTGCTGCTACGGTCGCAGGTTCGAATCCTGCCTCGGGTATGGATGTGTGTGTTGTCCTTATGTTAGTTAACTGGGTGTTGTGTGATGTCCTTAGGTTAGTTAGGTTTAAGTAGTTCTAAGTTCTAGGGGACTGATGACCATAGCTGTTAAGTCCCATAGTGCTCAGAGCCATTTTGAACATTATGTTAGTTAGGTTTAAGTAGTTCTAAGCCTGGGGGACTGATGACCTCAGATGTTAAGTCCCATAGTACTTAGAGCCACTTTAACCATTTTTTAAACGTGATAGAACCTGATGCCGGCCTCAGTCGTGGCGACAAGAGAACCGCAGGTGAGGTTTAACATCGCCAGTTCATTAGGGGAACAATGGAAACGACAGCCAATTTAATCATTGCTAATATACTTTCAGTTAATCTCATCATTTTACGCCATCTCAAGCAGTTTTCCAGCCACAATTATTTTATAACAAAACCATTAACTGACTCAGTGCTAAACATACTGAAAGAATTCATCGGAGTTCCATTTCACAGAGAGGTTTCTTTCAGAGGAAAAATCAGAAATCGGACGCGGCAAAACCACGTTTGATCGCGAAATACTAGACCGCTTCCGTAGCCGAATGGTTACCGTCGCTTCCTTCGGCGCAAAAGGACCCGTACTCGATTACCGGTACTTCCTCGGATTCTTCTGTAGTAGGGGATTCACTCAGTCTCGTGAGGCCAAAGGAGCTGCTGCTTGAATAAAGAAGCAGCAGCATTATCAATAATCATCTACTAGCAATAACTGCTGGAGGGGTTGGTGACATGCTCATGCATCACATGCTCCGCTGTCGTAGATCGCTCCTCGTCGTCCTGCATTGTAGGCTGCAGCAGGCCGCTCGGAATAGGCCCAAGGCCAAATCCGTGAGTGGTGTTCACGTTCATGCTTGACAGCAGTGAATACCATAGTAATTCTTCTTGTTTCACCACTGAATTAATAACATTTTTTTCTGCCTTGATTGCTACCATTTCAGGCTCCTGGATGTAGGTATAATATTTTTTACAAACTGCTTCTTGCAAAAGAGACCTATCATTACCAAAGTAATATATTTTTTTCCAGATCTCATCCAGCATTTCGCTGTCTGACACTGCTTTGCCCCACTTCACACAAAGCAACACGAAATTAAACTTTCCGCAATTCGTTAGATGCGTGTATTGATTTCAAGGTTGTTAAAGCCTTATCTTTGTGCGATCATGTCGTTATTGAATTTTCTTGTAGGTGCTAGGTGAACCACCGCTCCGCTGACGTGTTACGGTCCATTTCGCTAATGGAAGTCTTATTCACAGACTTAACTGCTGTTGGCTTAAATCGGATTATGTTACGCCATCCTAATTACCGTTAGCATGGTCCTGCCTTGCTGCGATGTGTTCCCTCGTCTTGGGTAGTGCTCACTGCATTACAGTGATGGGAAATAAGACAATAGGGGGACCTGAGCTGAGGTGAACATAAAATTTTCGAAATATTGTGTAATATCCCGTCCAGCTTATATTTGCAAACTGTTGTTAATAACTGCATCAGCGGCCAAAATTACGTAAGCTGCTTCCTACAGTTAAACACTATGTTGGTCGAAACATGCAAAAAATTACGAGATACGCTATTGGAAAATCATGAGGCCCCGAAAACATAATAAAAGTGAGGTTACGAGTTACTTAACAGGGAAATTATTGTGTAGTAGATCGGGTGTGCTACGGATACTGATGGGCGGATAACGCGCACTTTAATTGACGCCTTTCAAGACGCTTGTGTGCCTGTTTACGTGCTGAGTCAAACTGTTAGTCCCGCTTTACAGAAATCAACAACGGTTACATTATTTTCAAAGACTGAAAGACAAGAAAGGAAGACATGAACGTGACAATCAATACTACAGTATTCCGTTCAGGTGGTTGCGTTGCAGACGAAGCATCAACCTGTAGATGAATATTCAACAATAAAATCGCCCTGATCTTTCAGAGGTGTGGAAAATGAACATACCATGGAATTTTGGTTCCCTAAAGTATTTTCACGACAGATTTTTTGACGGCGATGTTAAGTAGTACACACTTCATGAAGTAATTGCAAGTGGACGGCTGTTCCCTAAAAAAAATTAACATTGTAGTAGAAGTTTAACATTGTAGTAGTTGACAATGAAGCGTTATGTAAAACGTGTAACGCGACGGGAAGATAGTAAGGGTCGGGATGGAGGGATTCGTTTATGACAAACATTTAGTATCGACAGCTAGTTTTTTTTGCTTGACGCTTGGTGTAAGCCTAAAATAATGCTGTCTTTAGTGGGAAAGTATGCGTCCTTAAACGTTTGCGACGTTAAAATTGTCACTTTGAACCACTGTATAAACGTCCGCTTGTCCAAGCGTTCGAAGTGTGGTTTCGCACTATATAAGGATCTATAGCATAGAGGTTATACCTGTTCACGTTAATTATTACGATTCGCAAATTCGCCGACCACAACATTTCACAGTTTCCTAAGCACTTCATACCTGCGTGATTGTTTACCCATTCGTGCAACTTGCGCACACTGCTTATGTATATAAACGCTTTACAACTCCTAACATTTGATCTCGTGGTCACTGCGGCGTGTCGTTTTCTACTCGTTTACTGAGAGCACTGGTTAATATTTGTGTGGAATATTTTGCAAGCAGCGATGAAAGCTGTTTTATGTAGTTGACAAATATAACATATATTTTGTAGAACGCCATTCTCTCCTCCTCCTGTGCATAGACTGTCCATCGTGATTACAGTATGAGTTATTAACTGTTGATATGTTGTAGGTAGCTCTTTTAGAGCTAGCGATTTCCAGGAAATTAGATGTTGCGCTCTAGGCCGCAAAAGCAAATAAATAAGCTCTTAGCAATTACATAATCGGAAGGATACAAGCAGCATCAGTAGTTTCCGAACGACAATGGAACTGTTTTGGAGGCAGTCTTCTGGCACCCGAGGTATTCTTTTAATTTAATGTACTGGCAGATGTGAGCTTGAAGTAATTAATTACCCGGTTACTCTTAGACGGACCTCTCTATCAACAAAATAAAATGATTCAGATTGTCCTAAAACATATAATAAAGTTGAAGCAGGTACAAAATGAAACACGAATGAGCGAATGGCGCTAAAATGGTAAAACATATCTTTGCTCTCTTTATTCATAACTGACCAACCGAGAACGGCGTAGTGCTTAAGGCATTGGATTATCAGTCGGGAAACCGGGATTCGAAAGAAGGCTTACGGTGGATTAATCAGTTCAGGTGAATGCCGAGGTGGTTCCATAAACAGACTGCGTCCGAATTTTCTCATCCATCACCAGCTGAGCTAGTTCATCTTCTGGATGTCTAATCACTTAAAAACAACTGATTCGCTATTAAGGTTTCATTCCATGGTGGCAACATTAAGACTCCTTCTGAAGAAGAGGAGGTGGCTATCTTGCTGAAAGATATTATAGTCGTCTCACTGTTGTACATACTTGGAACTGAATTTCTATCAACAGCAGCAATAGAAACCAAATGAACAAATAATTTGTCCTAACAAGCAGAGCGTAATGGAAGCTTCTATCTGCTTCATTTTGCCATTAGGTAATTTTTTACAACATGGAGCTCGAAGTTCAAAAATGGTGCAAATGGCTCTGAGCACTATGGGACTCAACTGCTGAGGTCATTAGTCCCCTAGAACTTAGAACAAGTTAAACCTAACTAATCTAAGGACATCACAAACATCCATGCCCGAGGCAGGATTCGAACCTGCGACCGTAGCGGTCTTGCGGTTCCAGACTGCAGCGCCTTTAACCGCACGGCCACTTCGGCCGGCGGAGCTCGAAGTGATTTTTACATATTTTGGTACTTAAGCTGTCGAAATTAACTTTTTTCTATGTTGGTTTTCATATCCGACGAGAAAGATGACCAGTACATTGAGTAAATGCGATGCGACATTTCTACAAGGATGTTTCTGAGTAATCTATGATCTTCTTTCAGTTTTTGTCGTAAAACTTTAATGGAAGGGAAGCTAATTTGCTCCTTTTCTCTAGCGACCGTGAAGAGTAATCTAGGTACATGTAGTGTCTGACCACTTTCCTTCTTCCTATTTGGGCGTACATTGCGTCATCGGTTCCGATTTATTCCGATTGCTCTTACTTTGGCATTTGACTACTAGTCGCTGCAAAGCATCGACAGTCTGCTTCATTCACCTATTGCCTGCCGCTGTTCACCGATTAACGCCATTGAGCCAGTTACTCGCATTAACCACAGAATGGCAGGATATGCCAATCATTTTGAGCACTCAGCCGGCCACTGGATAACGAGAGGTAATTCCCGATAACCCAACATCAGTAGAGCCAATTCAGATGTCGGCTGTACGATCATCAATGAACAGGAAGTAACGCCTTCCTTCTCTGCTCTGCCGTAGGACATAACATCGAAGAAACTGTGACAACTTCTCGTCTTCTCCGTCACGCTTCGTGCCGAGCATATTTCGCTGGCTGAGAGCGGCTTGGTCCGTCGGCGACTTGCCGGCTATTCCTGGGCATGGATTATCACGGCTGTTGCAGGTCTTGGGCCAGCCGCTAGACTTCAAAAGACCTCTGCGTCTTGTTGCGCTGCCACCATTCTCGTCCGAGAGATTTATTGTAGTTTAATTTGGGGGCTTAACCACTTTCCTTTGACGTAATGTTTATGCCTCTCGTGATTTTGAGTCGAAGTGTCTGAAGGCGTGGGTGTAACTTACGGGTTAGTTTACATATTCTTTTTAGATGCCGACAAGGATGATGGTGTGGAAATCGTGGCAACTGCAAAACATGTGTTCTCTTCTGGCATGAGGAAGCACAAGACCAACCAGGATGTTGACCATTATTCACTTCTAGTGTACCCTTATGTGTTGGGGTCTTTCAGCGGGCAGCGTTAAGTCGGTAGGAGCTTTTGCTCTTCATTGTATTTGCAAGAGGTACGCTTCAGGAGACGAAAAACTTCTACTCCATAAATAGTTGGATTCCGAAACTGTTGTTTTCACATAGTATATGTGAATGAAACTGCAGCAGTCACTTAATATCCATTTTAGTTTATATTCATTTTGCGTTCCACTAACGGAACACATCCTAGTTTAATCTTCAGTTGGATCTACTGAAATGATCATGACTTTTCGTTTTTCTGCGTATCAAGTCATATGCCAGTTATTTATGTATTTAATTATCTATCCGAGTAGGATCATAAGGCCCTCTCTTCCATACTTTATCATTTCACCCATTAAGACTCACGTATCACAAGAGGTCTTATATGTAGTATGGAATCTAACCCTTAGAAATATTCAAGATAGAGATATTAAAGAAGCTGCGACAGTGTGAAAGACTATATTTGTTTATGAAAATGTAATAGAGATAATTTACAACCAGGCAAATTCAGAGTGTGGGCCGCTGCAGCAGTGTATACGAGAGAAGTGACGGAAGAGGCAAGAACTGAACGGAAAACGAAAAGAGAAAGAAACACAACTGAAAGATGTGAACATATCTCTCACGAGCGTTTGTTGGCAGTTTGACGTAAATGACCATAGATATTACCTTTTGAGAGAAAAGTTATGAGCGTGAGAAGAGGAAGTGCTTCAGTTAGTTCTTAAACACAAGTATTGAATTTTTCGTACAGTGCAGGGTAATTTGTTCCAGAAGAGAAAGTGATTGATGGAATAGATTACTGTCCTGTAACTGCCGTCGCAAAACTTACCAGTATATGCAAAGAACTGACATGTTAAATAAATCATATGATTAATGAAATAGACTGTATCGACGTATGAAACAGCTGATGTTGAAAGTGCGAAGTAAACATTTTCTAAAATCGTATTGAAATAGTAACGCTTTTAGTGCCTATATTTGTGTCGTCATAATGCAAAACAAGCCGCACCCCAAATTAAAGGGCAGATAATAGGTCGCGCGGCGTAACTAAATTAATTTTATGTCGTCTGCAGACTCTGTGCGAAGTCGACAGTTATCACTAAGCAGTATCACACAGATGTTATAACATACGGTATTTATTGTTAGTTGTTTTTCCTGTATGCTTCCATACTCCACAAACCACTGTGAAGTGCATAGCACAGGATGATCCATTCGAGCGATGGAAGAATAACTGTTTAAGCGTCCCTGTGCGCGTTTCAACTAGCTAAACATTGTCCTCACGATTGCTACGGGAGCGATGCGATGGGAGCTGTAGTGTGCTCCTAAATTCATCATTTCTATAAACTTTATAGAAACTTTGAAAGTACGCTTTCTAGGGGTAGATTGCGTCTGTCTTTAGGTGTCTACCAGTTCAAGCTATTCAGCACCTGTGTGACATTCACTAGAGCATCAAAGAAACCCATGACCATTCGTGCTGCCCTTCTCTGTGAATATCTCCTGTTGTACTGTGTTTTACGAGTCCCACATACTTGAGGAATAGTTCAGGATTGGTCGCACCAGTGATTTCTAAGCAATCTGCTTTGTAGCTTCGGTGTTGTCGTGTTTTTCCACCTGATGACTCTCACCTTCTGCAGTTATGCAACGGCCAGCAAAGGTGTGTTACCTCGTCGTACAAATTGGAGGGAGAATGCTTTGGAACACTCTTTAGCAGCCATATCGTAACACATACGAAACTTGACGTAACCACTATCTTAAGGAGGTTATCGGGTGGAGTCACGCTGTGCTCATCGCGCGTCACACATCCGCCTCCCATTAATTATAGTTAAAGTTGCCCCTCACAGCTGATATCTCTTTGAAAGATAAAATTTTGTGGAACACTTTATGCAGCTGATCTGATTTCTTGCTTCGAAAACTCGACAACTGTGCAATCCTGCCCAGAGTCTCGACCTGAAGAGTCCTGATCTGAACCCACTCGAAAGTCCTTGGGATTAGTTAGAACGTAGGCTTCGCTCCAGAGCTCATCCTTCAGCGTCGCTACCGTCTCTGGTTTCGGCTTTTGACAAAGAATGGGCTGCCATTCCTTCATAGACATTCAGACATATTATTGAAAGTGTCCCCAGCAGAGTTCAAACCGTTATAAAGGCGAAGAATGGAAACACTCCATATTAGTGTCCAGTAGTAGGTACCGGATACTTTTGATCAGATATTGTACTTAAAGGGCTACTCTAAATGATTCAATCATTTTCAAAGCTATACATCTTTCAGTGTATTACAAGTAAAAATATGATTGACGCATGAATAGAACCATAAACTCACCAGGTTTGCATTTTACGCGCTACACATGTTCTATGAGACCTCTTCTGGTCACACGAAACACGTGCAACTCGTAGTCCAGTTCCCCCAAGCCGTAGCTCAGTTCGCCCAAGCCATAGTCCAGTTCGCCCAAGCTGTAGTAGAGTTCGCCCAAGACGTAGTCACGTTCTCTCCATACGTTCCTTAGCAATGTCTTGTCAGTAGTTATCACAACAACATCGACGCTTTCACTTAGGTGTTCCAGTTTTCCTGGCAGTATGCATAAATGGTCTTAATGTATCTCCAAAGGACGATGTCACAAGGCTACCGGGCGGAGGGTGGGGGTTGGGGTGTGGCTAAGGGAGCAGAGGCACATCATCTTCAGCACTATGCCCAATCCAGCGATGCGGAATTTTGTCGTGTAGGTAGCGAGAACACCGATGCTCCAGTGAGGGGTGCCCCGTCTTATTGGAAGATGAAATCCTCAGAATCAATAACCACAATTGCAAGATTATAGTGTTACCTGCCACAGTCTTCTCGCAGAAGGAAAACGGCCCTTACAACTTCGTCTGAGAAATTGCACAGAAAAACAGTAACCTTCGGCGAATCTCGTTCATGCGCCACAGGATTTCCAATGCTCCGCAATCTCACATTGCGGCGACAAATCTTTCCATATAAATGGAGTGTTGCGTCGTCTTCCGCACACAAACTCTTTTCTTGCTTAGTGGCCATTTTGTCAAGGCACTGCACTCGTGCCGCTAACTGGTGGGCACAATGCAAAGTGAGTGAGTTAACGGTTTTGTTCATGCATTGATCATAATTGTACATGTAACATTTCGGAAAATATAGAATACTAATAACGAGTGAATGTTATATAGTAGCCCTATATAGAGTGTTTCAGGAAGAATACATGTATTACGCAGTATTATTTTGTCCAAACTATCGATCGCTTCGCCTCGGCTCGGCTAGTGGAGAAACGAGTATATAGTCTAGTTTATATTAATAGCCGCTAGATGTCAGTTGTCTCCTGTTTTGCTTGGTAACCGTCATATGTTTAAAATGGCTACTCCGTAGCAGAAATCATTATGTGAACTCGAGTTTTCGAAGTGCAATTCCGTGCTTACAGTGCAAAGACGTTTCAGGTTGAGGTATGGAATTGATCCTCCGAATGGGTGGAACATTCGCGGATGGTATCGACAGTTTCCAGATACATTATATGTTTGTGAAGGAAAGAGTCCCGACCGCCCTCGTGTTCCTGAAGAAAATGTTTCCAACGTAGTCGTTCAAAATCAACTCGTCGTGTCAGTCGGGAGTTACAAATGCCTCGATTTGACGTGTTTTGAGACGTCAGTTGGTTATGAAGTCGTGCAAGTTCCAGTTGCTACAAGCTCTGCGTCCTGATGACAAACGCAAACATGTGGCATTTTGTAACGAAATTCTCGATGCTGTTGATAATGATAACACTTTCGCACAGCGCATCGTATTCAGTGATGAAGCGACTTTCCATGTTAGTGATCAGGTAAACAAACACAGTGTTCGAATTTGGGACCTACAGAATCCACATGCAGCCATTGAACATGTACGAGATTCGCCCAAAGGCAATGTGTTTTGTGCTATATCCCGATCATCTGTTTACGGCCCACTCTTCTTTGATGGAAACACGGTTAACGGTCAGCAGTATCTCGCTGTTACAAAACTGGTTGTTTGCGAGAGTGCACGAAGACAGCTTCATTTTTCAACAAGACGAGGCACCCCCTCACTGGAGTCGCCAATTGCGTGAATATCTGAACCGTTGGATTGGTCGTCAAGGAGCTGGCGACTTAGCATGTCTCAGCTGGGCTCCACGATCTGACTTCTTCCTGTGGGGTTTCGTTAAAGACAACGTTTATGTAACACCACTCCCACAGAACCTGGAAGAGTTGAAGAACCGGATCATTACTGCCATAACATCAGTGACGGAGGACATGCTTGTCCAAGTATGGGAGGAATTTGAGTATCGATGTGATATTGTTTGTGTCGCTGATGGAGAACATATTGAATATCTGTAATCTGAACTTGAGAGGTTCGTAAATGTGAGTGTAAAGTTTCATGTGCGTATGTCTTAAAGTTTAATAAATGCATGCATTCGAAATACATGTATTCTTTTTGAAACACCCTGTATATTGTCTCACTGAGTCGTATAGAACAAGGATGGGAAAGTCAAATTTCAAAGGATTCGGCAGTATGAGCCCACTTATTAGTATGACGTTGCCGCTCCTCTTGCCTGGATGCCTGCTCTGTTTACGTTGGGAAGAGAGTCAAAAAGCCGTTGCATCCTCTCTTGAGACAAGGTAACCAACAGTCGGGTTACTGGCACTCAATATCCTGTGTAATGGCACTGGAAAGGAATCGACGCCCGAGCTTGCCTCAAACGGGGGCCTCTCGGGGACGTATCTGGCAAACTTGTTGGTCACGGGTATACCTCAACTCCACGCGCGTCGTTCATAAAGACCCATGCCACGTGTGGCCGAGCGTTGTCGTTTGGAAAAATGGCCCTACACTGTCACATGAGAGGTAACACATGAGGGTACTGGATGTCCGTAACCTACCGTTGTGCGTTGCGATTTCAGCCACCGTCAGCCGTGACCTAAACTCATATCCATGATTCCCCACGCCATGCCACCAGGAGTAAGGCCGCTGTAGCTTTCCAAAACATTGGGAGAATGAGGCTTCGCGCTATGTCGCCGTCATATTCGCCGACGTTGGTCATCCAGGGTACTGCTGAACTCGGTGCGACGCCATTCGTCAGCAGTGCACGCTTCCCGGTCACGTCACCATTCAAAACGCAGCCGTTTGCTCCGTTCAGTCAACGGTAACCTTTTCATATCACGGCAGTAGGTTAGACTAGGATCAATGGTACGGGATGATTCAGAATGTTGCACGGAGTTGTGGGTGACAGGCACAGATAGAATGGGTTACGATGTGTTTAGTGCAAAACAAATCTCCTATGTGATGATCAGGCGTAGTAGACCGGAACCTTGACGCCGAATATGTCTGCCATCACGTTCCCATGATGTCCAACGTCCGGTCACTGTCACATCTGAATGTTTCACAAATGTGTATATTGTACAGTTTGATCAACTGGCCAAATATAGACTCACAATGACGTCCGTTTCAAACTCTGTGAGCTGCTATGCTGATAACGTTGTCTCAGACGGATAGCAGCATCTCCGCGTCCTTGACAGTGAACACTCATCTGACGCTGTTGAAGTCAGGTTTATACCGTAGGTCCTGGGGTAACAGCACCAAACACGATCAACACTTACGCACTGTGGTGGCCGTTGTACCTGTCAGAGAGAACTGCAACTTCATTATTTACATATCCGCCGATCGTATGTACGTGTACTGAGTTACAGGGACATCTGGACGATTCATTTTTTTTTTCTCAGGCATCGTACACCACCTCGAATGCACTACTATGATCATCAAGAGTGTTATTATTATTGTATCATTATAAAGGAAAAACGACAATTCCCGTTGTTACTGAGTGTAATTGACTGATCATATGAGAAGTTTGCTTTGGACTGACCCCATTTTATACAAAAAAGCAAAATTAAAAATTTACGTAGAAAAATCGGAAAGACGGCACGTGACGACTCTTCCGAGAAACACCCGTTACGTAGACAGTGGGATGCCGGTTGTCACTGAAACGACCGGTTTTCTGTTGTATAGCTTTTTTTCCAAGGCAGTTTAACCCGACTCTTAAAACCGCTCAAACTAACCGGTTTGTGAAATAAATGATTTTGAGTTTCTTGTTATTATTATTTCCTGTAATAAACGTGGAAATCGAACAAATATACAAAAATGTTGACACTGTCACTTTCAGTTAAACAGACAAACAAATGAAAACTTAATCCGTTCAAAGTTCGCTGCTTTTCTCGAAAAGTGGTAAGTGATTGAATACTACAAAAACTCACCAGTATTCTCCTATTGATTCTAATTGCTTGAAGTTCTTCTCAAAAATCATGGTGTAATTTGGAATCGTACCACCGTTTGAACGTAACGAATAGTCAGTGCTAAAGGGTAAAGAACTCTGTTTTTCGCTTTAATTTGCCCGTTTTCGAGTGCTATAAGCAGATGAAGACATATTATGTAGACACAGGGACTAGATCAGCTGCTTTATATTTTTGTTGTATTCCATGTATGAATTGTTGTTAAGTTTTCAAGTAATTACTGTTACCATAGTTTCCTTCCCCTTCTATTATTTTATAGAATTGGCAGACAAATCTAATATTTTAAAGCAAATGAACCATTCTAGTTGATTGCCACGTCACTTCGAAAAAATATTTCCAGACTAGGGTTGTGGCCGGTACGCAGTACAACAGGCCTCTGGTGAAAACAGCGATAACTACCATCAGACCTCGTGAGGGCGAGTCTTGAACACTGCAAATTCACGCGTACTGGTCGGGCACCTTTACTTGGCTCCACCGTGATGGTGGAAGTCGGCAAAATTCGTGCCTCTTTGGAACGTTTATTCTTGTGCTAACATTGGGAACTTAACAGTACTTGCGGTTTATCAATGCGCGGATGTTGTGAATATGGTTTGATATGTATGCGTTGTTGTAAATAGTGATTGTTACAAAGATGAGTGAACAGGCTTTACCTGGTCCTTTATAGCGATTTGCCATAAACTTTCGTGTCACTTTTGCATGCTGTAATTCATGAGATGTTCGTTTCTTTTATACGTTATAAGTTGGCCGCTCTGGGAAAATGAAGCAGAGCTTGTCTCAGTAGCTAATGTGCTGCGAGCCGATTGCAAGCTTCCGCCAGCAGCGTCCTCCGTTTAGGGGCCATGCAGAAGTATGCGAGCAGCACCTAAAGCCACGACACACGACAACAGAGACAGCATTGTCTCAACAGTGCTGTAACAATTCGTGTGCCATGTGTCTGTTGCTCGGAACTATCGTCATTGTTATTAGAACAGCACTCATCCCTTTTCCCATTTTCTATAATAACGCAATATTTTAAAGCTTTGCATACTTTACGAATAAAAATTACTCATTGTTTTAGGAAGGTTTATTTAAAAGCGAGCCGGCCTGTGTGACCGAGCGGTTCTAGACGCTACAGTCTGGAACCGCGCGACCGCTACGGCCGCAGGTTCGGAGGTTTATTTAAAAGCGAGCCGGCCTGTGTGACCGAGCGGTTCTAGGCGCTACAGTCTGGAACCGCGCGACCGCTACGGTCGCAGGTTCGAGTCCTGCCTCGGGCATGGATGTGTGTGATGTTCTTAGGTTAGTTAGGTTTAAGTAGTTCTAAGTTCTAGGGAACTGATGACCTCAGAAGTTAAGTCCCATAGTGCTCAGAGCCATTTGAACAATTTAAAAGCGAAAAATCTTAGCACTGTTGCAATGACTAATTAATATTTCGATTTTGTTACTCGGTTATTAATAGAAATAAAAAAAAACACCTGTTAGATCCGAGACCAAACAAATACCGAAAAATACCAGTCATTCACAAGTAAAATACCGGTATCGGTTGTGATCGGTCGGTTTTTGCTATCTGTCGGATAGAGAGAACGGCGGCCACGGAACGAGATTATTAGTAACAATAAGAAACACCTGTTATAACCGAGACCAAACAAATACCGAAAAATACTGATTACTCAGAAATAAAATACCGTTATCGGTTTTAATCAGCCGGTTTTTCCTGTATACGACAAAAGAAACTGAGCACACGGTGGCCACAGGACGGTGCGACGGAGCGGTAAATAAAGAAGTAGTGCGGTTGCAGTGTTCACACGAATGTGCATATACAAATGTTGGTCAAAAAATGTTATTGCAAATTTTGGCTCTCACGTAAGTCTCAGGGGATGAATTCCACACTTGGTGCATTAGTACACTTCCACACCCGCACATTTGTTATAGTTTTTGAATTAATTATTCACTCAGACATAAGTACAGTTTATGCTAGGGAACAAGAATTAGGCGATTATTGTATTAAAATCAGTTTTTCACGACACAGTTCAATCACTATTTATTGGCATTGTCCTTTCCTTTCACATAATGAAATTATCACTGATGAGACGGTTTACAGGTTTACTTTAATAATAATTTGACCCCGAGCCCTCTATAGCAATAACGTAGGCTGCTATAGTCGAAAGTTATTCAATCAATTCGAACAGAACCACAAGTACCACTGTCCTCTTTGTTGTAACAGTTTTGGCGCGAAACCACAGTTCGCCACATGTTCATTTACGACGATGTATACCTCGTAAATCGTACTCGCCCAAATAATTGGAGCACTTCCAGTTGACCAAGTATCTGCTTGCACACTTGCACTATTAAACAATACACTTTGTCGAAATAAATCGGCGCGAAAAATTTTTACTTTAACGACCATTTGGGCCACCCACAAGTGAGGCTCGCTCGCCACCCACCCTCCAAAACGACTGACCAACGACTGACTCCTGGCCAAGATGGCCGCTCCCTTATATAGGCCCGGATGTCCAACCCCCTGGTTACTTAAGTAACAGTCTCACCAGTTAAGGTTACGAATTTTGACACATACATCCCTCGACAGAAATAAGTACACCATCGGAACCCCGCTAAAAAGTACAACTTATTTACTATTTTTACATGAATTTCTAGGATTATTCTATCGCCCGTAAGTCGAGTTTTAGTTTTTGCAAAATTTCGCCACTTAGCGCAAATTTGTTTGTTTAAATCCGTGCTGCAAAGTTTTAACATGGAACTGCATATAGCACTGTTTTTGGACGTAATCTATAGCGATCTACACATTGCGCAGCTCAAAATTTTTATGTCTGTAATAATTAATTAATTATGAGCTATAAATGTTAATAATAATTTGCAAACAATAAAACCTATTGCAAGTTACAACATGTATAGTATAACTTAACGAGTTTAAAATACGTGTGATGCCAGCCAAAATATTATACGAGGGCAGTTCAATAAGTAATGCAACACATTTTTTTTCTCGGCCAATTTTGGTTGAAAAAACCGGAAATTTCTTGTGGAATATTTTCAAACATTCCCGCTTCGTCTCGTATAGTTTCATTGACTTCCGACAGGTGGCAGCGCTGTACGCAGCTGTTAAAATGGCGTCTGTAACGGATGTGCGTTGCAAACAACGGGCAGTGATCGAGTTTCTTTTGGCGGAAAACCAGGGCATCTCAGATATTCATAGGCGCTTGCAGAATGTCTACGGTGATCTGGCAGTGGACAAAAGCACGGTGAGTCGTTGGGCAAAGCATGTGTCATCATCGCCGCAAGGTCAAGCAAGACTGTCTGGTCTCCCGCGTGCGGGCCGGCCGTGCACAGCTGTGACTCCTGCAATGGCGGAGCGTGCGAACACACTCGTTCGAGATGATCGACGGATCACCATCAAACAACTCAGTGCTCAACTTGACATCTCTGTTAGTAGTGCTGTCACAATTGTTCACCAGTTGGGATATTCAAAGGTTTGTTCCCACTGGGTCCCTCGTTGTCTAACCGAACACCATAAAGAGCAAAGGAGAACCATCTGTGCGGAATTGCTTGCTCGTCATGTGGGTGAGGGTGACAATTTCTTGTCAAAGATTGTTACAGGCGATGAAACATGGGTTCATCACTTCGAACCTGAAACAAAACGGCAATCAATGGAGTGGCGCCACACCCACTCCCCTACCAAGAAAACGTTTAAAGCCATACCCTCAGCCGGTAAAGTCATGGCTACAGTCTTCTGGGACGCTGAAGGGGTTATTCTGTTCGATGTCCTTCCCCATGGTCAAACGATCAACTCTGAAGTGTATTGTGCTACTCTTCAGAAATTGAAGAAACGACTTCAGCGTGTTCGTAGGCACAAAAATCTGAACGAACTTCTCCTTCTTCATGACAACGCAAGACCTCACACAAGTCTTCGCACCCGAGAGGAGCTCACAAAACTTCAGTGGACTGTTCTTCCTCATGCACCCTACAGCCCCGATCTCGCACCGTCGGATTTCCATAAGTTTGGCCCAATGAAGGACGCAATCCGTGGGAGGCACTACGCGGATGATGAAGAAGTTATTGATGCAGTACGACGTTGGCTCCGACATCGACCAGTGGAATGGTACCGTGCAGACATACAGGCCCTCATTTCAAGGTGGCGCAAGGCCGTAGCATTGAATGGAGATTACGTTGAAAAATAGTGTTGTGTAGCTAAAAGATTGGGGAATAACCTGGTGTATTTCAATGCTGAATAAAACAACCCCTGTTTCAGAAAAAAAATGTGTTGCATTACTTATTGAACTGCCCTCGTATAATGCCGTTCTTTACGTCATGAATTTTCTATTGAATTTTATAAACAATTTCCCCGCAAACTTTGTTTTTTGCTCTTTACGGGCTTAATTATTTATGAATCTTAACCTATGACTACAGCACTCGAACCGCTATGACGAGACGTTTTTAATGAGTGTTCGCCCATCCCTGTAGTTGTTATTTACTATTTTTATTAATCTTTCAGTATTCGTGATATTAACCGATTTTGAGGTTTCTGTAACTTTTGGATCTCGTGACTTGAAATAAAGATCGATGTTTCAGAAGGTGCATATTGCTGACGACAATCCACTGGCGCATCGCTCTTCACCGTAAGTTACATAGTTTTCGCGTAATGCGCGAAAAACCAAACAATGCCCCAAGCTGCGGGCCACGTGGCCGCCCTCCGGGCGGAGACCATCCCACCGACCGTTGCAAATCTACCGCGGGCGCGCCACGCGCTTCCGCGAATCACGCACCATGTAGCGCGCTCGCTCTCCACAAATCAATCCTTGCATACTAGAAATATTCATCTAGTAACGGGGGTTTGTACCGTCACAACGGGTTCCTCGGTAATAAACATTAAAGGGCACAAATCGTGCAGCGGCTGGCGGCTGCCGTATCTGGCGGCGCGCTCAGCTGAATGCCGGCCAGCGAGGCGATACGGATCGCGCCAGCCGCTGTCTGCTGTGGCGGCGCGTGTCCCGGAGATGAAATGCCGGCAACGGCGGCCAGATTTATCGCGACACGCCGTGACGCCCCGCAGGTGCCGCCGCCACCCAGGGCGCCGGCCGCGCCGACGCTGCCCGCATTCCACCCGAGTATCCGCTCCACCGCTTCACGCTCGTTTCGCTTTCATCTCTATGCAAACGAAGCACCGTTTGGCAAATAAGTAGCATTACCGTGGAGCAATCACATCTACATTTATACTCCGCAAGCCACTCAACTGTGTGTGGCGGAGGGCACTTTACGTGCCACTGTCATTACCTCCCTTTCCTGTCGCAGTCGCGTATGGTTCGTGGGAAGAACGATTGCCGGGGAAAGCCTCCGTGCGTGCTCGAATCTCTCTAATTTTACATTCGTGATCTCCTCGGGATGTATAAGTAGGGGGAAGCAATATATTCGATACCTCATCCAGAAACACACTCTCTCGAAACCTGGACAACACCGCGATATAGAGCGCCTGTTTAACAGAGTCTGTCACTTGAGTTTGCTAAACATCTCCGTAACGCTATCACGCTTACCAAATAACCCTGTGACGAAACGCGCCGCTCTTCTTTGGATCTTCTCTATCTCCTCCGTCAACCCGACCTGGTACGGATCCCACACTGATGAGAAATACTTAAGTATAGGTCGAACGAGTGTTTTGTAAGCCACCTCCTTTGTTTATGGACTACATTTTCTAAGGACTATCCCAATGAATCTCAACCTGGCACCCACCTTACCAACAATTAATTTTTTATGATCATTCCACTTCAAATCGTTCCGCACGCATACTCCCAGATATTTTACAGAAGTAACTGCTACCAGTGTTTGTTCCGCTATCAAATAATCATACAATAAAGCATTCTTCTTTCTGTGTATTCGCAATACATTACATTTGTCTATGTTACGGGTCAGTTGCCACTCCCTGCACCAAGTGCCTATCCGCTGCAGATCTTCCCGCTTTTCGCTGCAATTTTCTAATGCTGCAAGTTCTCTGTATACTACAGCATTATCCGCGAAAAGCCGCATGGAACTTCCGACACTATCTACTAGGTCATTTATATATATTGTGAAAAGCAATGGTCCCATAACACTCCCCTGTGGCACGCCAGAGGTTACTTTAACGTCTGTAGACGTCTCTCCATTGAGAACAACATGCTGTGTTCGGTTTGCTAAAAACTCTTCAATCCCGCCACACAGCTGGTCTGATATTCCGTAGGCTCTTACTTTATCAGGCGACAGTGCGGAATTGTATCGAACGCCTTCCGGAAGTCAAGGCAAATGGCATCACCAGGAAAAGCGCGTATTTTACGCCACTTGTGTTTATTTCAAATGAAAGTATATAGTTCCATAGTAGGGATGAGAAAAACCGACTCGTTAAAATCGTTATTTTAGTTTCGAATAACCGGTATTTGTTTGGACTTCGTTACAACAAAAAAAGATTCAAATGGCTCTGAGCACTATGGGACTTAACATCTGTGGTCATCAGTCCCCTAGACTTAGAACTACTTAAACCTAACTAACCTAAGGACATCACACACATCCATGCCCGAGGCAGGATTCGAACCTGCGACCGTAGCGGTTACGGGGTTCCAGACTGAAGCGCCTAGTACCGCACGGCCACACTCGTTACAACAGGTTTTTTCGTTTTTCGCTAATAATTTGTTAAAGTACCGGCATATATATTTGCATACAAGCAGTGATAATTTTTTTGCTTTTTAATAAAACTTTTTTTAAGGTGGTTGTGGTGATCTCTTTCGGAGATCAGAAATTTTAAAGACATGATTGTTCAGATCAATACACATCTGTAGCAGCCCAACCAATTTGGTGAACAGCCGCTGACCATTAGACGCTGGATGCCAGGGCAGACACTAATGGGTTTAGGCGTAAATTGGTATTTGATCAACCCTAGGTATTTCATTTTCCCAGTGCCACATATATATCGGAGGCTTTCCTCTAACAGCCGCCGCCACCACAGTCGGAGCTTCAGCCATCACAGAGACACAAAGGATAGAACATAAAATCCTCAGAAAAAAATTTGGAGCGGTACACGTAGACGGTATATGAATGAAGAGACCAAGCAAAGAATTACATAATCACATAGGCAGGCTCACAGACATAATCTGAAAAGCCGACTAATATTCTATGGATACATACATAGAATGGACAAGAACAGACTCACAAAGAGGATTTTTGATGTAGTAAATAGTTCAACATAGAATCCATCTGGCTTCGAGAAGTAGAAGACGTACTAAAATAAGCAGGTATCAGTATCGAAATGCTAAGCGAAGGAGACAAATTCAGAAACAAAATTATGAACAGGAAATTTGAAGTAAAAGTAAGGAAGAAAACGGGTGAAATATGGACAGAGCATAAGAAAACAGGAACACAGCCAAAGAATGAAGATGTTTTGGGAAAAGAAAGAGAAGGAAAGAAGAAAAAATTAATAATCATGTAACATTCAAGTTGGTCACTGTTCTGGAGGCAAAAATGTGTAATAATAATAATAATAATAATAATAATAATAATAATAAAACCTTTTTAAAAATCGAGTAATGTTTGTTCGTTAAATTTCCATTTCTTCGAGATATTGAATTGTTGCAGAAATTGAGGAAGGCTATCAGCACTATTTTAATAACAACGCCCACAATTTGAAACCAGCAACAAACACGTGACGTAACAGCATTACACAGACAGTAATCTATCTGTTGCCGGTTGGCGTGGCCTAGTAGACTGTACGCCTGTACGTGCAGTGTGCAAAACCTGCCCGTCCCTGGTCAATATGGTAGTTTCTCGCTGTCGGCATTGGACATCGGTTGTACTGCGCAGTGGCACCATTTCTAGTTTGGAAGTTTTTTTACGAAGTGTGGTAGCAGTGAAGTACAATGCTCCATTTGCTTTAAAAGATTAAAAACGGGACGAGGCACAAACTTGTCGTCATATAAGCCGTAAACATCCACATTGTTCCTTGGAAGAGAAGGTGAAATTTAATTCTTATTCCAATTTTGTTACTGATACGCTATAAACACGAGATAGTAAGTGAGCTCTTAATTTTGTGGTCGCTTCAGGGTGTAAAACTGATATCACCCAATAGTGATGTTGCAGGAAAGTCATGAGCTTGTAAGCTGTAGCTCTCGCTGTCGCCACGATCACCTCCTTCAGCTTTGAAATCTTTGCTGGAGACGGTAAGACGGATTTTTGCCGTAGCTGCAACCGCATAGCGATCATGAAATCCTACTCTCTCACTTTCATTAGATCTTTTCAATAATTGTTCGAAATCTAACGAATAAAAGTGTGCCGGCCGGAGTGGCCGTGCGGGTCTAGGCGCTAAAGGCTGGAGCCGAGCGACCGCTACGGTCGCAGGTTCGAATCCTGCCTCGGGCATGGATGTGTGTGATGTCCTTAGGTTAGTTAGGTTAGTTCTAAGTTCTAGGGGACTGATGACCTCAGATGTTAAGTCGCATAGTGCTCAGAGCCATTTAGACTTAAGTGACGTATGAAAATCTGAACCAAGGCTGGAATTCGAACCTGTGTCTCACGCTCATTCGGCAGATGCGCTGACCACTACGGCACCCTTACACAGTGGCTTTGCACTACTGCACGGCCTACCCTGGCACGCCTCCGTCCTCAGTCCAATTTCCCATTCACGTCTCAGCCCAATTGGTATTCTCCCTTAAACTCAGTCTGCATATATACACCATAGATTTTCGAGACTTGAAAGGGTCTGTGGAACCATATAGTTTCATTTGGTTAAACCATCTATGCCTGGGTTTCAGGCCGGATCCACCGTCTCGTCCGATGCTCAAGTGTTACTCCAATACAGTTGGAGAGCAAGTGGGCTAAGATGCGAATGTGAATTTGGACTGAGGAGGGAGGCGTGCTAAGTAGTCCGTGCAGTTGTGCATTGCCGTCGCCGCAAGGTGGCGTAGTCGTTAGCGCATCTTCCTAATGAGCACGTTACCCGTCTGCGAACACAGCCTTTGTACAAATTTTCACTCGTCGTTTCACTCGGCACATCGTATAAATTTCATATTTATTAACATTTCTATTAATGCACGTACTATACGACCGTTTATCGCTACGGAAGTTAAAAAATGGGCCTTTGCATACCGTAGCTTTTTTATTTGACTTGGTGGTGGTAAGGTCTTATGGGACCAAACTGCCAAGATCATCGGTCCCTAAACCTACACACTACTTAATCTAACTTAAAGTAACTTACTAAGGGCAACACAAACACCCATGCCCGAGGGAGGACTCGAACCTCCGCCGGGGGGAGCCGCCCGGACCGTGACAAGGTGCCTAAGACCGCGGGCTACCCCCCGCGGCCTTGACTTGGTTGTTGTACCAATACTGACTACTGTATCATGAACGAACATCTAGAAAAGGAGTATATATTTGTGTAAAATTATATAAGAAGCGCAAATGCGAAAATCAGTATATTTTAGATAGACATTTATTGAACACTGTATCAGTTAAGTACGTCTCGCCTTCACGAAATATGAGGCAGAAGCTTCGACAGACGGTGCTGAACGCGGCCACTCCCGCCGGAGTTTCGACTCCTCCCTCGGGCATGGCTGTGTGTTGTTCTTAGCATAAGTTAGTTTAAGTAGCGTGTAAGTCTAGGGATCGATGACCTAAGCAGTTTGGTCCCTTAGGAATTCGCACACATTTGAACTATTTCGACATGACAGAATGGACTATTACATAGTGAGTGGTATACGATAGCGATAGGACATTTCAAAAATGGTTCAAATGGCTCTGAGCACTTTGGGACTAAACATCTGAGGTCATCAGTCCCCTAGAACTTAGAACTACTTAAACCTAACTAACCCAAGGGCATCACACACATCCATTAGGACATTTCAGTTCGCTGACCTAGACGACTGAGAAGTGAAATCCATAAAGCTCCCGTTCATTTTTATCTTGTCTCCGACTCTCGACTAGCGCTCACGGCCCAGCGCCACACTGTCCGCAGCCCACTGGGCCGCGGCCGATATATTGGGAACCGCTGACGTGGAACACTACTGGCCGTGGTGGCGAATTTTCATGCCTGGACTTGACCCAAGTTGTTGTTGTTGGTTTTGTTGCTCATGATGATGATGATGATGATGATGATGATGACGGCGATTACCTCCAGAAGGTTATCCCCGGTACAGAGTGGCAGATTCAATCGAGGCACAGTGTAGCCTACATCTTGTTCATTATTTTTGCCGTTTTCCTTCTTGTAAGATTCTCTTTTTTCTGTTCCCTTGTATAGACGAGACTGTTAACTTCTGTCGGACAATATTGTCGTAGTCTCAGTCTCTCTGCAAGCTTGCATATGTATGACAAGGGAGGTTGAGAGAGAGAGTGAGGGACGGAGAGAACGAAACATGAAGCAGGTGGTACAGTTGTGAATGCTTACGTACGCGCTTTTGGTGGTGTACTCGGAGAGCGTCTCGCACCAGCGGTGTCGGAGGGCGGCATGACGTCAGAGGCAGGCGGCCGTCGCCCCCTGGGCGCACTTCTTGTGGCCATCGCCAGTTTGTCGAGCACTCGCCACACCACGCAGCTCCGTTTGTTTTGCAAATACGCCGCCGGCGCCGTTCCGCGCTTTTAGCAGTTCCTCCACCACCACCACCACCACCACCACCTCCTCCTCCTCCTCCTCCTCCTCCTCCTCCTCTGCTCTCTTTTTATAGCCCTGCTGGTCCTCTTCTGCGGCCGCTTTACATTCAACCACATGTGTAGTCTCGCTGCGCATCTGGTTTCCATCTCACTACTACGCGAAAAAACGCTTCGCATTGAATATCATTTGTAGCTTTGTAGTTACGATGTTAATGTTACGAGATCCAGAATGTGTGTGGAGCGGGAGCTCGACAGTGATTTACCTCCTTAACGCACACAGGGTTAACCCTCGCTCCTTTTTTTTTAAAAAAAAAGAAAAAAGAAAGAAACCCGGTTAATATGCAGCTTAACATTACTAGTGGAAATTCTCTAGCGGAAAATACTCACCACCTGAAAGCAAACCCATTGGCTATAACTGTAGTTACCCTTGCGATTGACGCTGTTGTGTGTGTGTGTGTGTGTGTGTGTGTGTGTGTGTGTGTGTGTCTTCGTAAGCTCATTCCATGAAGGTTCGTTCCCGTGTCCTTCCATATTCTGTAGCTTGGAATACAGTGTGTCGCATGGAGTTCTCTATTCCTTTATAAGCTATAGATACGAGAACTTCGTCCGTGTGTCTGATTTATCGTCGTTATGTTTGTTGTATATTCCCCTCACAGTATGTTTTTTGATGTTGCTCTGTGAACTGTTTCTCGGTTCGTTTGAGCCTGTTCCCGCTAGATGAAAGGCTTCCTATAAGAAGCTTCAGCCACACTAATTCGTTTAAGGCTTCAAAGGTGCTGTAGCACTGGTTTTAGCAATGTGATGAAAGTCCTCTCTTTTCTGTGTTGTACGTGCAGACTGCAAGAACTATAGAAAACACCTCACGCGAGATTCTTTCATATACGGATTTCGCTCCTCACGAAATGTGCGAGTGAGTGCTGAAAAGTAAGGCTTCTGAATTTTTTATCTGAAAACTCTTCAAGCTTTTTAAATAAAACAGACGACATGTTTATTCTTCATGCGGCATTCTCGTTCCGCCCCCGACACATTTCTGCGTCGAAAACTATTATCTACTTAAGTTTTTCGTATGAAAAGCTGTATGTGATCCTCTACGTTGGATAAACGAGTGTAGATCCCAACAGTCTGCACTCGGTCGATCACTGAGCTCTTTAAGAGACATATGCTTACCTCAAATCTTCTAAAGTTATTTCCTTGTCGCATTAAATCTGCGTCGGTGACAGCTTCTGGTCTGTATAAATTCAACTCTGACACTAGGTGTGATTGAGATTGCTACTACTGTTTTGAAACAAGTTCCCACACATCATTTAATTTAATAACGGATACGATCTTATTTTGCTTTATTGGTTCTTCCGTGTTAAATGAGGAAATTAGCCGGCCGATGTGGACGAGCGGTTCCAGGCGCTTCAGTGTGGAACCTCGCGACCGCTACGGTCGCAGGTTCGAATCCTGCCTCGGGCATGGATGTTTGTGATGTTTTTAAGTTAGTAAGGTTTAAGTAGTTCTAAGTTCTAGGGGACTGATAACCACAGCTGTTAAATCCCATAGTGCTCAGAGCCATTTGAACCTTTTGAAGAACACCGAGCGGGACTCCCTACACAATACTCCGTTAGATATATGCACAAAGTACAGTTCATTCAAAAATGGTTCAAATGGCTCTGAGCACTATGGGACTTAACATCTATGGTCATCAGTCCCCTAGAGCTTAGAACTACTTAAACCTAGCTAACCTAAGGACATCACACAACACCCAGCCATCACGAGGCAGAGAAAATCCCTGACCCCGCCGGGAATCGAACCCGGGAATCCGGGCGTGGGAAGCGAGAACGCTACCGCACGACCACGAGATGCGGGCTACAGTTCATTGATGACTGGTTGTCTCAGCTGATTTTAGTAATATTGACGTTATTCTGTTGTTTTTTTTAAATTTTCGGAATGGCTTTTTAGTAACATGATTTTGTTAACATGTAACTCAGTTTCAATAAAACTTCAGTATGATTTTCGTAGTTTGTTATTAATTAATTTAGTTAAAATCGATGTTTACGTGTGTTCATATTTCTATTTGTAAGGAGTCTCTGCCGTTTGTGCTACTCCTTTGCATGGGTGTCCGTAAAAAAATCTATACGGGGTGGCGCAAGACTCCATGAACATAAGTTATACAGCGGTTGCTAAAGCTTTGCTGTTGCCTCACTGCGAATAGTGACGTAATGCTACAAATGACTAAAGGAGAAGTGTAACGAAATTAGTGTAAACCACTTCTAGAAGTGTATGAGAATCCTGCAATGAGTAAAATCTCTGTAATCCAGAGTGCACAATGATGTCTCACTTTGCGGACGCCGCTGTGTTCGGGTAATCTGCGTCTTCGTGAAGTGGGTAACCCTGTCTATTGCTTCTTATTAGCACTGTGATATCATAGGCAGATACTACCCTCATCGGCGTCTCACAGCTGGCAACTGAACGCACGTTCCCGACAGACGCCGACAACGTTAGCGCGGGGACCCGTCATGACCAATGATGCACCGCCCGCTAAGCCAGGCTTTCAGCGGCTCCGCTCTGCCGCCGCCATATAGCATGGCGCGTGGCCAAGAGGTTAAAGGCACTACAGTCTGGAACCGCGCGGCCGTTACGGTCGCAGGTTCGAATCCTGCCTCGCCGGCCGGAGTGGCCGTGCGGTTCTAGGCGCTACAGTCTGGAACCGCGCCGCCGCTACGGTCGCAGGTTCGAATCCTGCCTCGGGCATGGATGTGTGTGATGTCCTTAGGTTAGTTAGGTTTAATTAGTTCTAAGTTCTTGGAGACTGATGACCTCAGAAGTTAAGTCGCATAGTGCTCAGAGCCATTTGAACCATTTTTGAGCCATTTGAACCTGCCTCGGGCATGGATGTGTGTGATGTCCTTAGGTTAGTTCGGTTTAAGTAGTTCTAAGTTCTAGGGGACTGATGACCTTAGAAGTTAAGTCCCATAGTGCTCAGAGCCATTTTTTTATAGCATGGCCGGCGGCAGCTACACGGCCCAGTCTCAGTCGCTGTCTTCAGTCTTTGTAAGCCTTCGACGATTCGGTCGTGGATTTGTAGTGGAAGCCTCCCACTGCACGACGCTCTTTAGTTCGCTTCTTGTAATAGCTGGACTTTATTACTGTTTGTTCTTTTGCCAAGTTTCTTCGTATAGCTTGGAGAAACCTACTAGTTAAGTACAACTTCTCTTTACTGTATTTACAGGTTCGGTAATCACTTCTGCTCCTGTCCAGTTTCCCTGCGGAGACCACTGCTGCGCCACTGTGTAGCGCACCACTCCTTACCGTTTGGGTACGAAGTAGTAGACAACAACCACTGCTACTGCAATGCACATAGCTCTCCGTTATAATGAGGCCTGTTTTTGTCTCGTTGGTGTTCTTCAATCCCAGGGTATATTGTACACATGGGTCGCTGCCTTTACATTTGTGGACGGTGTTATCATCATAATGACACTGTTTATATGAAACATCATAGTCACCTAGTCAGGTGGGAATACAAAGCACAATTACCGTGTAAGCGAGCCGTATTGCGGACCTGTGTGTCATTTCAGTCGCGCATTCTGTAACCGCTGTGGCCACAGGACCATTCCAGGTTGGACGGACACCGCGGCTTGCCTCGGGCGCCACACAGTGCCTAATGACCGGTGCAGCCCTCGAGGCGTAATCCGCAGCTGGTGGTGGGGACAGCCTATTCAGCGCGGGAGCCTGCTTGTCAATGGCGGCTGCGGACGCGCTAGGCTTATCTCCCCGACTTGCCCGCCGCCCAGTAATCACTTCTCGCGTCCCGACCTGTATCCGCCGGGCAGTTCGGTGCTCGCCGCACTAGCCGGTGGACGTAGTGCAGACACTGTTCTGTTACGAAGGGGCATTCAATATGCAATGCAGCATATATTTTTCTCGGCCAGTTTCAGTTGAAAAAATGCGGAGGTTGTTGTGAGACATCGTAAAATATTCCTCGTTCAGCCCCTACAGTTTCAAGACGTTCCAATAGATTGCATCACAATACGTAGCCTTCAAAATGGCGTCTGTAACGGAGATGTACTCCAAGCAGAGTGGTGAGTTACTTTTGGCGGAAACCCAGACCATTGCAGATATTCATGAGCGCTTTGCTGAATGTTTACGGAGACCTGGCGGTGAACAAAAGCACGGTGAGTCGTTTGCGAGGCGTCTATCATCATCGCAAAAGGGCCGCACAAACATGTCCAATCTCCCACTTGCCGACGGGCCACAAACAGGTGTGACTCCTGCAGAGTTAGAACGTCAGGACGCTCTCATTCCCGGTGACCGACGGATCACAAACAAAGGCCTCGCTGCACAGCTGGACGTCTCTCTTGGTAGTAATGACACCCTAGTCCACCAACTGGGGTACTCAAAGGAGTGTACCCAGTGGGTCCCTCGCCGCCTAACAGACCATAATTGCTTGCGCGTTACAAGACTGATCGTGACAATTTTTTGTCGAACGTTGTTACAGGCTACGAAACATGGGCGCATCACTTCGAACAGGAAACAAAACGGCAATCAATGGACGGCGCCACGTCACCTCTCCTCTGTAGAAAAATTTCAAAGCCGCATCCTTCGTCAGGCATGGCGACGGTCTTCTGGGACTCTGAAGGGACTATACTGTTAGATGTCCTCCCCCATGGTGCAGCAATCAGCTCTGAAGTGGACTGCGCTACCCTCAGGAAATGCTAGAACAACTTCAGCTTGTCGTCGCCACAATAATACAAACGAACTCCTCCTTTCCATGACAACGTAAGGACTCACACAAGTCTGTGCACCTGAGAGGAGCTCACAAAACTTCATTGGACTGTTATTCCTCATCCATGCTACAGCCTGGATCTTGCACATTCCGACTTCCATCAGTTTGGCTCAATGAAGGATGCATTCCGCGGGAAGCATTACGTGGATGACGGTGAGGTTGTTGTTGATGCAGCAAGACGTTGTCTCCGACGTGTCGAGCAGTAGAGCGGAACCACAAAGCCGTACGGGTAGTCCCTGTAAGGTGGCGTAAGGAATGTTGCATTGAACGGAGATTGTTCTGAAAAATAGATTTGTGGTGGGGAATAATATGGCGTATTGGAATCCTGAATAGAACCAACCTGCTTTCATAAAATAGTGCTTTACACTAGTTCGTCTGAGGTAGTGATACGGAACATGTTATTCAGTACGACACAGCTAGTCTTCTCGAAACAGGACAGTTTTTTCGTACAAATAAACATAAACTTAACGAGTCGCCAGAATTTCATTCTTCACTTACGAGCGGTAATCATAAAGTTCTAATTGGCAGCTCGAAGAAAAAAACAAGCTGTGATCATGAAAGTTGATGATTGTATCAGACCCTGTCAACACATTCACCTTTCAGAGTGACTCATTCTTCCAGGCGATGGATGACATACAGAAATCTCGGTTGTAGAAATATGTATTTTGTCTGTTTAGAGAAGTTTCACCTCGAACATCCCCTTGTCGTCATTCTGGATATCCCTGCCACGCCATGGTTTTTGTTGTGTCTGTCGCTGTAACGAGGTGGATAAACACTGTAGAAGATGTGAAACACTGTGGAAGGATTAAAAAAATGTATTTATTTACAAGATATTCGATATACACTGAGGCAACAAAGTCATTGGATAGCATAAAAATGACAGAAGTATCGCCTACCCAACGTATAAATCAGCAGTGCATTGGCATAGCCATCATTTGTATTCAGGTGATTCGTGCGAAAAGGTTTCCGACGTCGTTATGGCCGCAGGACGGAGACCAACAGACTCTGAACACGGATTGGTAGTTGGAGCTAGATGCATGGGACAATCCATTTCGAAAATTGTTTGGGAATTCAGTATTCCGAGATCTACAGTGTCAAGAGTGTGTCGAGGAAAACAAATTTCAGGCATTACCTCTCGTCACGGACAACGCAATGGCCGACGGCCTTCACTTAACGCCGGCCGCGGTGGTCTAGCGGTTCTGGCGCTGCAGTCCGGAACCGCAGGACTGCTACGGTCGCAGGTTCGAATCCTGCCTCGGGCATGGGTGTGTGTGATGTCCTTAGGTTAGTTAGGTTTAAGTAGTTCTAAGTTCTAGGGGACTTATGACCTAAGATGTTGAGTCCCATAGTGCTCAGAGCCATTTGCACCATTTTAGAGCCTTCACTTAACGGCCGAGTGCAGCGGCGTTTGCGTAGAATTGTCACTGCTAACGGAGAGGAAACACTACGTGAAATAACCGTAGAAATCGATGTGGGGTGAATGACAAACGTATCCGTTACGACGGTGCAGCGAAATTTAGTGTTAATGGGGTATGGCAGCGGACCACAGCCGCGAGTGCCTGTGCTAACAACACCACGTAACCTACAGCGTCTCTGCTGGGCTCGTGACGATATCTATTGGACTGTAGATGACTGGAAACCAGTGGCCTGGTTAGATGAGTCCGGATTTCAATTGGTAAGTGCAAATTGCAGGGCTCGAGTGTGGCGGAACCCCGCGAAGCCATGGTCCCAAGTTGTCAACAAGGGACTGTGCAAGCTGGTGGTGGCTCCAGAATGATGTGGGCCATGTTTACATGGATCACTGCGTGGAAATGGTTGTGTTCGCCTACTTTGAGGCCATTTGCAGCCATTCATGGGCGTGATGTTCCCAAACGACGGTCGAATGTTTATGGATGATAATGTGTCATTCACCGACCCACAGTTGTTTGCGATTGGTTTGAAGGACATTCTCGACAATTCGAGCGAAACGTTGGTCACCCTGATCGCCCGATATGAATCCCATCCAGAATTTAAAGGACGTAATTGAGAGGTCGTTCTTGCACATAGTCCTGCACTGTAACACTGTCGCAGTTACGGACGGCTATAGAGGCAACATGGCTCTTTTTTTTTCCAGGGTACTTCGAGCGAGCCGGCTGAAGTGGCCGTGCGGTTAAAGGCGCTGCAGTCTGGAACCGCAAGACCGCTACGGTCGCAGGTTCGAATCCTGCCTCGGGCATGGATGTTTGTGACGTCCTTAGGTTAGTTAGGTTTAACTAGTTCTAAGTTCTAGGGGACTAATGACCGCAGCAGTTGAGTCCCATAGTGCTCAGAGCCATTTGAACCATTTGAACTTCGAGCGACTTGTACTAGCAGTCGCAGTAGAATTAGCGTCGAGCTAGTTTCGTAATGTCTCACTGGTTTCGTCTTACTTTCGTAAGATCTCAGTGCACTGTCTTCGGCACGCTCGATGTGATTGGAGAATAGTCTTTTTCCCGCCTCTTCTTTGTTGAGGCCGAATTGCTACCCACATTTGGGAGTATACTTCCAAATTTGGGATGCTGGGGTTATATTTTTGTTTATTTATTTATTGTGGCTTTCTGAGGTCCCTGGGCTCTTCCACTCATCTCTTCAGTCTTTTAGTTTCGATTATGGGAACTCATACTTATGTCAGCAGCTGTTTCCATGACCCTCACTTTTTCTAGGTGCCGAGATCTGTGCGTAAGGTGGTTGATCTTCTCTGTTATTGCTGTAGTGCGGTCCTATATTTGTGCTTTAGTTGGTGGAATGCTCAGCTCCCCGTGGGGGTCCAATGTTCTCGTCCAGCGCGGAGCACGTTAAACCAGCCGGAAGCTGCGATCTTAAGTTGCTGTAATGTTCTGATGTTGGGGCTGTTCGTGATTCCTCGTGTGGAGCTGCCGTAGAGAATCATCGGTTGGGTTATTGCTCTGTACAGTCTGAATTTGGCTGTGATGTTGAGTTCACGGCTCTGTAGCAGTGAGTACAGAGAGTAGGAAAAAAAAGCACTCCGTCTTCGGGCCACAAGTGGCCCATCGCGACCATCCGACCGCCGTGTCATCCTCAGTTGAGGATGCGGATAGGAGGGGCGTGTGGTCAGCACACCGCTCTCCCGGTCGTTATGATGGTTTTCTTTGACCGGAGCCGCTACTATTCGGTCGAGTAGCTCCTCAATTGGCATCATGAGGCTGAGTGCACCCCGAAAAATGGCAACAGCGCATGGCGGCTGGCTGGTCATCCATCCAAGTGCCGGCCACGCCCGACAGCGCTTAACTTCGGTGATCTCACGAGAACCGGTGTATCCACTGTGGCAAGGTCGTTGCCCCACAGAGAGTAGATGGTCATCGTTATTTTTGTCTTCTTTTCTGCAGTGTCATCTTTGTACAAAAGTGGTTCTTTTCCGAGAAGCATACCAAGCTGACTATAATATCGAAGTGGACTGGATCGACAAAACAATGTACCCGGAAGTGGTTATCGACAAAAAAACAACTGTTGTGCGAAGACCGCGTCGTGGAAAAGAAGACAAAAATAACGAGGAACAGCAATTCTCTGTACCCACTTCTAAAGAGCCTTGAAAACATCAGAACCAAATTCAGGCTGTACAGAGCAATAATCCAACCGATGATTCTCTGCAGAGCAATAATCCAACCGATGATTCTCATCGGCAGCTTCACATGGGAAACCATGAGTGACACCGATATCAAAATACTATACCGACTAGAAAATCGCTGGCAGCGGCTGGTATTAAACGCCCCTAGATGGACGAGAACAGTGGACCTTTACAGAGAGCTGAACATTCCACCAATTAGAGCGCAAATACAGGACCACACTAGAGCAATAATATCTTGGAACAATCAGAGGCGGAGCTGTAAGTGTGCGAGCATAAAAAGACGCGCTTGGCAGGCAGTGAGGTGATGGGAATTCGGCGTTCTCTGGTGGCATGCGTAGCGCCACGTGGTGGCGTCTGGCAAGCCCTGTCCAGCTACAGCTCGTGGCGGCCGATTTACATGTTTCTTCTGCGGAGACGAGAACGACACACGAGGCGCTGTGTGCGGTCGACGAAGACACCGTCGTTACCTCAGTTTCTTTAACCGAGGAAGGAGGAAGAATTCATTGGGTGCTGTGTCAAGATAATACGGAGGGTCGGGCCAAATTTGATAAAAAAAGCAGCGTGTGTAACTGTCTTGTGCAGAATCAGTTGCGACTTTGTTGTGGAGCAAAAACACCCCATTGCACAGCTTCCGCCGACTCTTCGTCCTGCTAGCCTTCCGTGATCTTATAAAGAGACTTCAGCAGTCATCTCCCGTGACAGTTTGCTTCTTACGAGCTTAATCTGGTACGACCACATCATGACAGTCCCAAAAACTTTCAGTATCAATTTATCCGATGGTGGTTGCATCACTGCCGTTTTTTGGCGATGGTGAATAAACATATTTCCATTGCTTATTTTGCTCCTTTGTCTCCAGATTATAGTGGCACACCCAGCACTCGTCTGTGGTGGCTAGGTGGCTAAAGAAGCCGAGACCTTTTTGAATCGCTATGAGAAATTGCGTAAACATGCGGACAGCGACCTTGGTCATGATCAAAATGTCGTGCAGACTTTTGAAATGATATCTGTGACTGATTTTATCTTTTTATACTATGGCCTCTGGATTGTGACATGCCGTCTTCCATCACCAGAACTTCCACTTCTCGTGCGATTCACAGTCCGTTACGTAGAGACAGTCCGCCAATCTGCCACTTCGTTTTCTGTCATTCAGACTTGTCTGACCACACTGGAAGCGCCTGCGCTACCTAACCTCTGTGTCATATGCTAGATCACTGTTGCTGTGCACTTCACCAACGAGGGATGAATTGTTGCAGAATTATTCCGCATCAAATGCAGAAAACTAATTACAGCACCATTCTTCACTTCATGCACGGGCTCCTCCATCTTTATTGGTTCCTCTAGCCGCGTGCTGCGATATTGTGGCGCTGGAATTGCACTCTATACCGAGACGTCACACATGTACCTCCGAACAAACAAATAAGTAATGACGTAACTGAATTTATTACAGACGATAATTAAAAATTTCTGTGTTTACCCATGTTACTGCGCGTTTTGGAGGCTTTGATAAATCATAAGGTGACAGTTTTGGTTTTTAGCTTATTTGCATTGCTCCCATGAAACCAAAGGTAACGAAATTTCTAGTAATGAATTAAATTTATCGCTTTGATTGCAGCTGCACATGATCGAGTAGAAGCACTTTTTGGTCTCACGTTCCATATTTGCTTTCTTGTACATCTGCGTTGCTACTGAGACTTCATTAAAGACGTATAAAACAAGTAGCTTCATAAGCTACTTCATTGCGCCTTAAGTCTTGGGAAGCCAGCGCTCGTATATTCTTTTAATATCCTCAAGTTGCCGTTACTTGCGAGGTTATATTCTTACGGCCATTAGCAGCAAGAGCTAAAAAAAGCACATATTTCAAAGGTGATGGGACGAAGTAAGAACTTTGACAGCGAAGGTCGTTCTTTGCTTTTGCAACAGCTTTGCAGTTACTATTCTTTTTGTCCACAAGCATCATGATTTACGTGCTTTGGAGCTGCAGATACTGCCTGATGCTGCGTGTCGCTGGCGAACTGTGATTTGTCTTCTGCTAATGAACTACACATTCTTTGCTGTGTGTCGGAAATGATGTCAAATACTTGACAGTATGCACCGCCTATGTGTTCGTGATTCAGATAAACTGGATGAACAATCAGAAATATTAGTGTCCAGAAGAAATCCGTGACAACCCCCCCCCCCCCCCCCAATCCATGATTCTTGAAAGGGTCGTACTCCCATGTATAAAATAGCTCCAAACGTCTGATAACTTTACGCATGAATTAATGTCTTAAATATTTGCCGTTACGCATGTGAAACCTAGATTTTCGCGCATCTCAATGTTCATGATATCGTGTCTCCTGAACTGTGTGTCGCACAATGATATTATTTGGCGGGTACTGCCAGTACTATATGTATATAGATATTTTCAGCAAAATATTTTGTGAATAGAGTTATTAGTAAGCAAGTAACACATTAAAACGTCATGGTTCGTGTGGGAGTTTCACTGCATGAACAGCTACAGTGTAGTAAGCGATAAACTTTTGCATTTCATTATAGTATGGTGGGTGTTGTGATTGAGAAAAAGTCGCTAAGTACTCTCGTTGTTAAATGCCTTACGAATATAGCCGCGTTAATTTGTGCGCCGTGAGTTACACTGCCTTAAGACAAACACGCAGTTTCTAACTGCATACTTGTCTTGCTGTGCTAAACCTTTAATATAACATTACACTTTAGCTTTTTAAATTCGCTCAATAACTGTAATATCATATATTTGTTTGTCCTGAAAGCCGTTTAACGCGTAACCTGCAAGTAGAATCTGAACCATGAACGAGGTTAGCCGTTTAGTAATATAGATCACCCACTGGCGCATGGGATCAGAATTCACGCACTTACTAGCGGGAGACAGATTCCCGCAGATGATATAGGTGATAGTATTATTGTGGCACATAACTGTGATGAATTTACTTGCACAGTTCTGATGCTATATGCAGCCCAATTCCAAGGATGTACTTGTGCTGGAAATAATTGTAATTCGTTTGTGGATGTTGATATATCCCATTTTACTGTAGTATCTTTCTCGCGTCGTGAGTTCTGTTATGTCACCGCTATATCAACTTACGGACGAACGACGAGCGTTGTTGCAGTATAACAGGACGTGACACGCGCGATAAAAGGACTTCAGGACAGTTCGTTGACGTTTGCCCCGCTCAGAAGGCCGCACTAAATTAGTTATGAGCACGAGCATTTGTGGTCACGAACCGATCGGATCGACCCTTCGCAGAGAAACTGGAGCGTTGAGAAAAGTTTGTGCCGATATAGGACAAACTCTCTTTTGTCTTCGAACTGTGACGAAAAAGAAAAATAGTACGGTAATATGAACATTCAAACTTTCATTGTTAGAAGAATGTCGAGAATTTACTACATTAATTTTGCTAGATGTGAAAATTTTCGCAGGGGATTATTTTTTTCATAATGCTAAAAGTCGTAGTGTTCATTCCCTTGTTAGAAAAGATGCAAGTGGTTTATCTTAAAGCATAAAACCAATACTAGCGGAAGGCTCACTTTAAAGAATCTCAAAAGTAGGTGCAGGAGGCTCATTTGAAAGAATGTAAAACTGGCATCTTCACTTTGAAGGTCGACATAATCGGGCTTCTCACATTATTGAATACAATCTGCATTAACGAGACATACATCTTGAAGAACGTAAACTGGAAGAAGTATAAGCTTTGAACGGTTCGCTATGTAGATTGCAAACTGCCATAAGCAGGCAGTCCAACGTAATACAAGAGTCGCAAAGAAATTGTGGTGTCACCGCCAGACACCACACTTGCTAGGTGGTAGCTTAAATCGGCCGCGGTCCATTTAGTACATGTCGGACCCGCGTGTCGCCACTGTGTGATCGCAGACCTAGCGCCACCACAAGGCAGGTCTCGATATACGATAGAGCACTCGCCCCAGTTGTACGGACGACATTGCTAGCGACAATACGGACGAAGCCTTCCTCTCATTTGCCGAGAGACAGTTAGAATAGCCTTCTGCTAAGTCCATGGCTACGACCTAGCAAGGCGCCAATTGTAACAGTGCATGTATCTTACGAGTCGCATTTGTATAGTCAAGAGAGGTGTATCACAAGGAGTAAATAAAGTTAAGTATATTCCAAAGCTACGTATTTTCTTGATAGCAGTCATAACGTATCTTGTTCCAGAATTCACGCCCGTCTGCGTTAGATAGCGTGCCTATCGGCCCCCTCAAAATAACACTGTGTCGGCACTTCTGTCGACACATCAGAAATAATGCCCCACCTTTTTCCAGCCGATAAAAATAGTTCGAAAGTGAAATGTTAGATATGAATTCCTTGAAATTTTCTGAGAGCACAAAATTTCCATTTAGTCCCACAAATAGCGTAGGTACAATAGTGATTCAGAATATCGTTACAATCAGCATACTGTCATTGAATTTCTCACTGCGGACGTAGAAACTGTGGGGAATGTTCAATGGAGCATCTTCAGTCGGCAGGAATACAGTTAATCGCTGGGCACAGAGAATGAGGCCGTCAGACTGCGGTTCGCTGGAGCTCCATAGTGTGCAGCTGGCGAGGTCATCCACGGGTGTCACGTCTATACGTTGCAGCGTGCCGATGTTCTCATTCGCGACGATCGACGCATTACGGCTCGGCAGTTCACACTGTTATTGTCAATAAGTAAAGGAAGTAAGGATGCAGTTGTCCAATACTTGGATACTAAGAAGTGTGTGAAAGATGGGTTACGCGCTGTCGTGCGGTGGAACTCAAATCTCACTGCAAAAAAAAAGAAAAAAATCCGAATTGTAGCAACATTATGAAACTAAGAGGAGGCCTTCTTTCCCAGAATGTGGCAGGTGATGAGGGCTGGGTTCACACTTTGTAGCCCGAAAGAAAAAGATAATCAGTGCTCTGGTAAATTAAAAGCAACTGCTTCCGCCGGTAAGATCGTGATGATCGTGTTTTGGGACTGTGAGGGTGTCATTGTCATCAATGAGCTTCTAATATGCTGTACCATTATTTCTGAGGCATACGACATTCAAGAAGCGTTTCCACGCCACAACAATCAAGGAAACATTTTGATTCAACAAGATAACTCTAGGTCTCACACGCGTTTGAGGACTTCTAGACACATCACAAAACAGGATTGGACAATTAACCCGTCCCCCCAATAACCTGACTTAGCTCCCTTGGACTTTCACTTCTTTGGGCCATTAAAGTAGCATTCATGGACGACATTTTTGAGGACGGCGAAGAAGAAACGGTTATGTGGCCGGAACAAGAGCTGCAACCGACAGAGCATACACACCCTTGTCTCGCTGGAGGAAGACCATAGAACTGGAAGGAGACTATACGTCAAAAAATAGACTACGTAGATAAAAATTCTTTCAAATGTGTATTTTTCGTTGTTTGAATAAATAATTGTTGAAGAAAGAATGTGGGTTGTTTCTTTCTGGGCGACCCTCGTAGCTCAAATTAGGAATAACAGATAATGCGACTTGAACAACTTATACTGACAAGACTATGCGGTTTGGTTTATAGAATGACATAACCTATTACCAGTGCGGCTGTTTCACTAGATCATTGCGAAAAGCTAGAAGTGAATCTTGGAAACCCTGTTACTTGAGCATTCGTACAAAAATACGTATCGGAAATATGAACTTAAAAATCTAAATGCAGAGAGTGACGAACTTTATTCATAAAATATACACAGTGTGTCATAATTAAAAGCGGTAACTGACAGCGGTGAAAGTATACCATACCAGAAACAAAACTGTTTCACTAAACAAGGGTGCGAAAACGAGCCGTATACGACACAATTGCCTGTGTGTGGTTACTAGCCCCTACTGATTCATTAGGAAATATTTGTCTTAATTGGTGAAAACGTATTTGAAATGTGAAGTTTTCCATTACACTCCATTGTTACAAGCAACGAAAGCAACTGTTATCCATCCGTTACCCAAACTGGAAGAAGAAGAAACTTTCATTAAAGAAAAATTTAACTTCGCACCACAAAATAAAGTAGGTCCATGAATAAGAACAAATTGAGTAGTTTTACCTACTCCCCGTACTTCGTTCTTTTTACTCTTACCAGAAGATGTCGAAGCACCAAGAGTGCCGTCCACATTGACAAGTGATTTGTAAACCAGCATTCGCCGGCGACGACGAAAACAACGTTTACGCATCATTGTAAGAATCAGTGCCTCAGTGGCTATTCACTCAAACCGAGTGAATGCGCTAGACAGAACAGTGTGCTATTTATAGCATCAGTCCTGGCGCACGCAGCGGATGTGGACTCTTATCAGCTTACGCAATCGCACCGGAAGTGAGTTTTCCAGCAACACGCTCCTAGTAATACTAGGTAGCGTGTTGCTCCAACGTAGTTTGAAGTCATGGGATAACTCCCAATATGGAGTCAGACCTGCTTATAAACGGCGTCTTGCAGCAACTCGACGTGGCATGGACTAAACAAGTCATTGGAAGACCCCTGCATAAATATTGAGCTATGCTTTCTCGATAACCGCGAAAAGTGTTGCGAGTGCGGGATTTTGTGCACGAACTGACCTCTCCATTATGTTCCGTAAATGTTTGAAGGGATTCCTGTCGGCCGACCTGGGTAGCCAAATCATTCTCGAACTGTCCAGAATGTTCTACACCTTGAAAAACTGCGACCCCGTGACATGGGCCGGTGTGATCCTTAAAACTTCCATCGTGTATGTGAACATGAAGTCCTTGAATGGCTGCAAATGATCTCCAATTAGCCGAGCATAACCATTCCAGCCAACGATGGGTTCAGGGACCAGAGGAACCACTCCATTCCATGTAAATGTAGCCCACACCATTATGGAACCACCGCCAGCTTGCGCAGTACATTGACATCTTGGGTCCATGGCTTCGTGGGGTCTGCGCCGCACTGGAATTCCACCATCACCTCTTACTAACTGAAATCGGGACTCATCTGACCAGCTCATGGTTTTTCAGTCGTCTAGTGTCCAACCGATTTGGTCACGCGCCCAGGAGATGCGCTGCAGGCAATGTCGTGCTGTTAGAAAAGGCATTCGCGGCGGTTATCTGCTGCCAAAGCCCATTAACGCCAGATTTCGCCGCACAGCTCTAACGATTACGTTCGTCGTACGCCCCACATTGATTTCTACGGTTATTTCGCGCAATATTATTTGTCTGTTAGCACTGACAAAATGTGTGTGAATAACTAAGGGACCAAACTGCTGAGGTCATCGGTCCCTAGACTTACACACTAAACTAACTTATGCTAAGAACAACACACTCACCCATGTCCTAGAGAGGACTTGAACCTCCGGTGGGAGAGGCAGCGCAATCTGTGACAGCGCCGCAAACCGCGCGGCCAGCACTGACAACTCTATGCAAACGACGCTGCTCTCGGTCATTAAGTGGAGGCCTTCGGCCGTTGCATTTTCCTTGGTGATAGGTAATATCTGAAAGATATTCTAGGCACCCTCGTGAGACTGTGGACCTCGGAATATTGGATCCCCTAACGATTTCCGAAATGGAATGTTCCGCGTTCAAGGCCTGTTAATTCCCTTCGTGTGACCTTAGTCACGTCGGAAATAATTTCACATGAGTCACCCCAGTACAAATGAAAGCTCCTCCATTGCATTGTCCTTTCATACTTTGTGTACGTGATACTACCGCCATCTTTATATGCACATATCGCTATCCCATACTTACGTCACCTCTGTGATATAAGTTCAGAATATGTCTCTCTCATGGTCCATGGTTATGAAATGTCATACTTGAATGATGGTGTTAAAATTGACCGGAATGAGCATATTTCTCTGACATTTCTGCCTAAAGTTTTAACGTTATTCTTAATAAGCGTTGTATCACTGTACTCGTCTTCTCAAGAGTTTTTGGGGTAAGGTTAAAAATTTTTGTTTTGCAACCTGCAACCGCACACTTTCTTCCATATCTAGGTTGGTACATGAGTTCAGAATGTTTATAGACTGAATGAAAGCTACGTTTCCTCTGTGCCCCTTTTACAGCGATATAGTGGCGGTGCAACATTATTTTCTCCCTATCCGACGTGACGTATTTCCTTATTTGGGTAAATCACGAAATTTCGCGTAACACGGGATTTGTCAGTTTTTAACATGAAACCGATCCCTAAGTTCTAAATACTGTTATTTTTCCGAAATTACTCTAGTAATCGGATTGTGAAGAGTGAAACGACATTGATATACATTTTATCATAATTAATAACGAAAACTGACATTTGCAACAGTAGACGATAATAGAAGCAAAATGATCCCGCAAACATGGGTCCGTGAACCAACCATTTGTGAGATAGTTGCGAATGTGTGATTATCAGCTGTCACTGACTTCCAAATGAAATACTGTATTAGTTAACAAAAATGTATTTGAAACGTAAATTTTTCAATAAAGCGTCCATCTTACTGAGCTCAAATACGAGCGGCGTTCACTAAGTAATGGAAAACTTTTTTTCGGAAAGCAGATTGGTTTTATTCATGGTTGCAGTACGCCGTATTATTCCCCACGCTTTTCGCTACAAAACTCTACTTTTCAACATAATCTCCGTTCAATGGGACGGCTTTGCGCCATGTTACTGGTATGGTACCACTCTACCGGTCAACGTCGGACCCAACGTCTTGCTTCATATGTAACCTCCTCATCATCCACTTAATGCTTTCCGCACAGTGCATGCTCCGTTGACCCAGACCGACGGAAGTTGCGAGACACGCGCTGTAGGGTGGATTCCCGTGATCATGGCTGGACATGATCGTTATTCAAACGAACCTAGTGACTGTCCCACGCGCATGCCCAGTGCGCTTCGAGTCCTATCGCATTGGGATACTACGGCAAGTCTGCAGGCAGAGATGTCATACAGAAGCATGGGACGCAAAGGAGCCTGCAGCACCTGGGACGTGCCTGATCGTGGACGTTCTGCCGGCATAGCGGCCGCCGCGTGGCTCTGCCAGCAGGCATGCCAGCCTGTTAATTTCGCCCACGTGAGCGCCATCCATAGTTTTGACACGAATCATTTGTCTGCGAGATTCATATGAGATCAACAACAGCAAAAGCTGGACATAACATGGCGAGGAGAGCAACTGAAACATTGCCCAACACCAGTCTACCTGGGTGTCACACTGGACAGGGCTCTACGTACAGACAGTAATATTTAAAAGTTAAACAGAAAGTCATTTCTCGCAATGGGATACTTAAGAAGCTGTTTGGCAGCAGCTGGGTGCCAACCCGCACCTCCTAAGGACTTCTGCGCCCGTAGGATTCGAACCTGCGACCGTAGCAGTAGCGCGGTTCCGCATTGAAGCTCCTGGAACCGCTCGACCACAACGGCCGGCGCGATCCAATTGCTGATTAGATTTCTGCCGAGTATTAACTGGGTGAAAGCTGCTAATTCTTGGGAATAAGTCGATATTGTTAATAAGAAACTACAGTGGAGAATATATACATTGAGAGGCCAGTGTCAAAATACTCCGACTGGTGAACAGGGGTCGACAGGAGATTCCCAAACTTACACCACTTATTGCCCGAAATGCCCGTTTGTGAACCAAAAATATTCTTTGAGAATGGAAAGAGTTACCCCAAAATGTAATACCATACGACATAAGCGAATGAAAATAAACAAAGTAGACTAATTTTCGTCTCGAACGATCACGTAGTTCAGATAGCGTTCGAATAGTAAAAGTGGCAGCAATAAGTCTTTGTACAAGATCCTCAACGTGGGCTTTCCACGACAGTTTACTACACTACTGGCCATTAAAATTGCTACACAACGAAGATGACGTGCTACAGACGCGAAATTTAACCGACAGGAAGAAGATGCTGTGATATGTAAACGATTAGCTTTTCAGAGCATTCACACAAGGTTGGCGCCGGTGGCGACACCTACAATGTGCTGACATAAGCAAAGATTCCAACTTATTTCTCATACACAAACAGCAGTTGACCGGCGTTGTCTGGTAAAATGTTGTTGTGATGCCTCGTGTAGGAGGAGAAATATGTACCAACACGTTTCCGACTTTGATAAAGGTCGGATTGTAGTCGCGATTGCGGTTTATCGTATCGCGACATTGCTGCTCGCGTTGGTCGAGATACAATGACTGTCAGCAGAATATGGAATCGGTGGGTTCAGGAGGGTAATACGGAACGCCGTGCTGGATCCCAACGGCCTCGTATCACTAGCAGTCGAGATGATCACACTGACAGAACCACAGGCACATAGACACAGGCAACAGAGCATGCACAATGTCGGCACTAGTACAGTGTATATCCACCTTTCGCAGCAATGCAGGCTGCTATTCTCCCATGGAGACGATCGTAGAGATGCTGGATGTAGTCCTGTGGAACGGCTTGCCATGCCATTTCCACCTGGCGCCTCAGTTGGACCAGCGTTCGTGCTGGACGTGCAGACCGCGTGAGACGACGCTTCATCCAGTCCCAAACATGCTCAATGGGGGACAGATCCGGAGATCTTGCTGGCCAGGGTAGTTGACTTACATCTTCTAGAGCACGTTGGGTGGCACGGGATACATGCGGACGTGCATTGTCCTGTTGGAACAGCAAGTTCCCTTGCCGGTCTTGGAATGGTAGAACGATGGGTTCGATGACGGTTTGGATGTACCGTGCACTATTCAGTGTCCCCTCGACGATCACCAGTGGTGTACGGCCAGTGTAGGAGATCGCTCCCCACACCATGATGCCGGGTGTTGGCCCTGTGTGCCTCGGTCGTATGCAGTCCTGATTGTGGCGCTCACCTGCACGGCGCCAAACACGCATACGACCATCATTGGCACCAAGGCAGAAGCGACTCTCATCGCTGAAGACGACACGTCTCCATTCGTCCCTCCATTCACGCCTGTCGCGACACCACTGGAGGCGGGCTGCACGATGTTGGGGCGTGAGCGGAAGACGGCCTAACGGTGTGCGGGACCGTAGCCCAGCTTCATGGAGACGGTTGCGAATGGTCCTCGCCGATACCCCAGGAGCAACAGTGTCCCTAATTTGCTGGGAAGTGGCGGTGCGGTCCCCTACGGCACTGCGTAGGATCCTACGGTCTTGGCGTGCATCCGTGCGTCGCTGCGGTCCGGTCCCAGGTCGACGGGCACGTGCACCTTCCGCCGACCACTGGCGACAACATCGATGTACTGTGGAGACCTTACGCCCCACGTGTTGAGCAATTCGGTGGTACGTCCACCCGGCCTCCCGCATGCCCACTATACGCCCTCGCTCAAAGTCCGTCAACTGCACATACGGTTCACGTCCACGCTGTCGCGGCATGCTACCAGTGTTGAAGACTGCGATGGAGCTCCGTATGTCACGGCAAACTGGCTGACACTGACGGCGGCGGTGCACAAATGCTGCGCAGCTAGCGCATTCGACGGCCAACACCGCGGTTCCTGGTGTGTCCGCTGTGCCGTGCGTGTGATCATTGCTTGTACAGCCCTCTCGCAGTGTCCGGAGCAAGTATGGTGGGTCTGACACACCGGTGTCAATGTGTTCTTTTTTCCATTTCCAGGAGTGTATTTGTCCAATGAATACACGTGTATCATCTGCATTTCTTCTTGGTGTAGCGATTTTAATGGCCAGTAGTGTATTTATCTGAACACCTAAAAGTTTGAAGTGTGCAGTTTCACTAGTCATATGCGCATTCTGTGAAATTAAAACGTCGGATTTTGTTGAATTGTGTGTTAGAAACTGTAAAAACTGAGTCTTACTGTGATTCTATTGAACGGAGAGTGAAGGCATTCCTCTGGCGTCTCGTGCTGCCAGACATGAGCGCCGCCGGCAGAGCGGCCAGCAGACTGCCGTGGCGCCCCAGTGCGGTAGGGCCCTAATGGCAGGATTCGCTCGCTCTCCTCGCTCCCCGCCCGCCGCGGTCCTTCGCTTCCTTCCTGCTCGCGGCTGCACCTCGCGCCGCCTTTTGCCTCCCGCGGTCCCCGGGCGCACCGCGCGCGTCGCCGTGCCATTAGCCGCAAGAAGCGCGCCAGGTATGCAAATTAAGTGGCGGCGCCGAGCCGCTGCGGAAATGGACGCGAGCGAGTCGGCTCCTACTGCAGCCTAATGGCGCCAGCCGCGGCGCGCCTAATTGCGTGGTTCGTCACGACCCGACGACTGCCGGCTTGGCGGACGCCCCGCCGCTGCTACTTCGGATGCCGAAATTGCTCATTAGTTGATCCCCGGAATTAACGGGTTCGGGTCTGTAAATGCTCTCTCAGCACGCCGCGAGAGAGATAGCGCCGTGCCGAACTGCCGGAGCGTTGTTATGACGGGTGATCCGTCTCCTTGCCTTCACTCAGCCGCAGTGACTTTCGTTCTCCCTGATTATAACAATTCAGTACGGCTAATAGCATGCTGCTACCCTTCTCATTTAACACTAATCAGCGGCCCTCCTTTCAGTTTAACTGCTTACTCAGATAGGGCACCTCTCTTACCGTAGTCATCCCTCATACTTCTTAAACTGCTCATGTCTTTGCTAATTGGTGATAAGCTAATTGGTACTTAAAACATTTGGAACAATTTTCTTTATCTCATGAGATATAAAAACGCCTAACACTAAAAAAAGAAGAAGTTAATAAGTTCAAAAATGGTTCAAATGGCTCTGAGCACTATGGGACTTAACTTCTAAGGTCATCAGTCCTTTAGAACTACTTAAACCTAACAAACCTAAGGACATCACACACATCCATGCCCGAGGCAGGATTCGAACCTGCGACCGTAGCGGTTGCGTGGTTCCAGACTGTAGCGCCTAGAACCGCTCGGCCACCACGGCCGACGTTAATTAGTTATTGGTATTTCAAGAACGTTTTCGAGAAGAAAAATGCCACAGTGTAATGCACTGTACTCAGCATGCACGTTCACCTTATGTTTCACCCCACAATGCCGAGCAGACTTTTTATCCTACGTTAGCTCCGCAGAAAATTAAACATCGTATTTGGGACTGTGGCCTTAGGAAGCAATACTGATTGCAACCCCGCAGTATCTGGAGGTCTCCTAATAAATCTGTTTTTAGAAAAGACCTACTCAAGAAAGGAGGATGAAAGATGTGTTTTTAACATCCTGCAGACATGTAGATCATTATTGACAGAGCATTGGGTTAGGGGTAGTAAAACAGAGAGAAAGAGAGCAGGTGTATGATTTTTCCTTGATCAATCAACAATCCCAGAATCCTACCTGAAACATTAGGAATCTAAGCCAGGGCGCTCAGATGGCATCTGAATCAGTCTGCTCCAAAAAAAGAGACTCTTGCTCGAACTAATGCGCTGTCTCGCTTGGGAGTTCTAACTGTCAAGCTGAAACCACTTGAAATCAGAGGAGATTCGTACTCCCCCTTTATGAATCTTGATAAAGTGATTGTCCATTGAACGGATGATAACACATGTAAACAGAAAAAAGTATTTCAATATATGATTACTGCGTTTACTTATAACGTTATGATGTGCTACATGGTTCCACGAAAGTAAAAAATTGTTTTGAGGGTGAGCAGAGTCCATTTATTAGGTCAACCAGCTGAGTACTCGGTATTGCTCGGGTATGTATTTATTCCAATCTTCTGTTAGTCCATCTCCTCCATTACCCTCTCTCTGGCAACCTCCTTCTCGCCAGAATTTCTGTTCGCCTCCTCCTCTCTCGTCATCTCTTCCTTCCCCTCTCTGTCAGGCCATCCCTTCCTCCTCCTTCCCCCCCCCCCCTTACGTTCATCTTCTTACCTCTCTCTGTCCATCTACTGCTCTAACCTCCTTTCATCTGCTCTTTTCGGCTATGTCCTACTTCTCCTCCCCCACCAAGTTTATGTGCTCCTCCCCCTCTCTTTGTCCCTCTCCTCCTCCTTCCCCCCTCTCTCCATCTCATCCTACCTTTTCTCTCTCCACGTTATCGCCCCTACCCTTGCTGGTTCTTATACCTCCATAGTATTTCTTTCCGTGTAATAAGTAACACGTGTAGTACGTTCGTTAAAATTAATCCAGGGGTGTAGGAGGAGCTCTTTACTCATGGCTTTGCCCACATATGCACATGTCACATATTTCATACACATTTGTACACGTAACTCACCTGCATCCCTAGCCAATCTCGTCCTGCAGTTTCATTTTAACACAGCTCAGTCTTAATGACGTGTTGTCGTATAGTGATAGAACTTTTCAGGTTCATTCAATAGTATATGTGAGTACTGCACTCAAAATATGTTGCGAATGCAGTTAGTAGGAAATAAGTAATAAATTAATACACCATGTCTGATGGCAGGTTTACTGCGTGAACAGCGAAAATGTAGTAACTGATAAACTTTTTTCCTTTCATCATTTTGTGAGTTGTCAGCGGGAAAAAGTTTTCTGAAGTTTGTAAAATATGTGTGATGTTTGTTGCAAACCACTAAGTGCTCTCATTGTGAAATACTGGATGAATGAAGTCGGGCTACTCGTGCGTCATAGGCTACACTACGTTTCCACCCCCATCCCCACCCACATTGATAGGGGTGATTATTACCCACGTAGGGATTCTTAAGTGATAGGTGTACCAAGTTTGCTTGAAATCGATCCAATGGTTTAAGAGGATATGTGGAACATACACGAAAATATGTACATTCAAATACAGATACATACGTACATCCATTTTCGTAATTGTATGGATTTTGCACAGTCTGTTGCGCCTGAAAAAGCAACTTGGTGATGATTCTAAGCACTCAAAATATCCTCAGTAAGACCGGCCACGATACTCATATCAAGTGGTCCTAAAATAAGAGATCGAAAGTATTCAGAGGCACTTTTATCAGTACGACCAACGGAAATCGGTCATTTGCAACAAATCGACGTCCCATTATATTGAACTCCTCGTGTTTGATAGTACGTTTTATTTTGCGCCCAGGATATTCTTTGCAAAAGAGTATGTCTATATTGTCTACGACGGAGCAGATTGTGAGTCATACATTGGTATGCGGGTGAGAGTGTTCCAAAGTTGTCTTACTCCGGAGAGGGAGCTCTGCGGTCTACTTAGGACATCCAGTCTTATCAGCATTTGTGAAGAGGTCGTACGTGCATTTTCCCTGAGATTTCCTATGCCACAGTACTCATAACAAAAGCGATGATGGTGAAATTTGTCATATGGTTTAAACGCCTGTGTTTTTTACACAGATAAATGCGGGGGAGGTCAGAAGAGCCTCGGCTGTGTCGGCCACAAGAAATATGTATCGAGTTTTAGATTCCACAATTGATAACGCTAGTGCACTATTTAGCGAGACGTAATTCTGACTCGGAAAACTGGAATACTTAGAATAAATTGATCGAACGGTAGCGGTTGATACGCATGAATTGACACAAGCGACAATATGTTAGATCACAGTTTAATTCCTGAGCCAGAAGTGGAAGTTATGGAACGGATACGGTCCAGATCGTCAATACGGTTAAAGCCCATAGCAAATTGTAGAGAGACGTTCCATAGATCATTTATGAAAGATGATGTAAAGCTTTCTAAGGCACTGAATGTAAGAGTCGTTAAGAAACATTAAGACGTTTCACGGGAGACATTTCGGGTCGACGACTTGGTCTACTCTTGTGAAATACACATCATAAGTAGACTGCTACTTCAGTTATTTTTCAATGGAAATCAACTTACATGCCTATGCACAACTATTCTAGAAGCTCTTGAGGTAATGCAATGGTGCGACATAAAGATTGAGTCATTTGTACACAAGGCACTGATGATATTTTTTTCTCCTTGCCGCTTTAGGTTAATGGAGACTTGAGAAATAACTAAGCAGTTGGCCATTTTAGTATGAAAAGCTGAAAAACTGCTATAATTACGCGCGCGTGCGCGCGCGCGCGCGCACACACACACACACACACACACACACACACACACACACACACACACACACACAAAAATCGCTCTTAGTTAGTCCTGTTTACTTGAGGCCAATGTTCGATGGTATGATGGATCCCCCCGGCAGCCACAGTTCGCAGGAGGTCAGTTCCACTTAAGGTTCAGATAATCTTTATCTCAACCATGTCTCCTTCGGAACTGGTTGAATATCCTCAACTGCTGTGTGGCAGAAAGGAAACTTTTGAATACTGGTGACAGCTCTCATTGGATTTTCAAGGATTTATTGACACCGGAGAGGAATTCGATAGCCAGAACTTTCCTGCTTCGTAGTGTATTCGTTTTTTTCAAGCGCAGGTGATGCGCTTTTACTGTGTTGTTGCGAATATCTTAAATTCATAAAAGTCCAATTTTGAACGGAACTATTACAGGGAGACACTCATTGGCTGTGGCATGGGCACAATCCGTATGTAATCACTTGCCTGATATGATTATTTTGTCTAAGTGCCGTCTAGGAAATGAACCGTGTCGTACAACAGTTTTCAGCAGCGAGATACAGGATGTTTCAAACCGAACAGCCTGATTGCAAAACTCCCTGTTTGTTGAATTGTTCAAATGGCTCTGAACACTATGGGACTTAACATCTGAGGTCAGCAGTCCCCTAGAAATTAGAACTACTTAAACCTAACTAACCTAAGGACATCACACACATTCATGCCCGAGGCAGGATTCGAACCTGCGACCGTAGCGGACGCGCAGTTCCATACTGAAGCACCTAGAACCGCTCGGCCACAGCGGCCGGCTCCCTGTTTGTTGATAAAAACATATTGCAAACATGGTATAAATTGCAAAATACTCACAAAATCTTAAAGTCTTAGCTATGTTACTACAAACGCTCTATGTGTCGATCAACAGCAGCACGAACATCCTCTGGACGATAGCTAAATTCGTTATAAACCTTACGCAGTATCTCTGTTTTTACAGAAGTTATGGCGGCTGGTATTCTATCCTTTACTTATTCTGTCACGAGGTAAAGGGGACATGAACACACTTCCCTCCACATACCCGCCGACCGCGGTGGCCACGCGGTTCTAGGCGCTGCAGTCTGGAACTGCGCGACTGCTACGGTCGTAGGTTCGAATCCTGCCTCGGGCATGGACGTGAGTGATGTTCTTAGGTTAGTTAGGTTTAAGTAGTTCTAAGTTCTAGGGGACTGATGACCTCAGAAGTCAAGTCCCATAGTGCTCAGAGCCATTTGAACCATTTTTCCACATACCCCTCACAAGAAAAAATCACATGGTTTCAAGTTTGGCGATCTTGGATGCCAAGAAGAGAGGGCAGTGTCTCTGTGTCCCGTGCGCGTTGTTGAGCGTTGAACCAGAGCATCATTGAGAAACTGACGTACGTTGTTGTTCCAGTGGGGTTGGGCTCCATCTTGTTGGAAAATGAAGTCATCGGGGTCCTCCTGAAGTTGTGGGAAAAGCCAACTCTGCAGCATTTGAAGATAGGTCATTCCAGTCACTGTGTTTTCCTCAAAAAAGAAGGGACCGTACACTTTTTCACGAGAAATTGCTCAAAAAGTGTTCACTTTATGTGAGTCTCTTTCGTGCTCAATAATGTCATGAGGGTTCTGGAGTCCACATAAGCGTACGCTGAACCGAAATCACTGACTTACTCTTTGCAAACTTCAGCACACAACTGCCTTTTGTTAAGCGGACGTCATTTTACTTCTGACTGACTGCAAACTGAGATGACGCATTGACTAACATCTAATGGCGATTTTCTGAAACTCTAGGCCAAGCCCATTCGAACAACACACATTTCCTTCCCGGCACGTCCCAGGTTTCATAATTATTACCGTTGAAAATAAGATCATTCGTTTTGAAAAAACCTATATAAAGAATGTAAAGCAGTGGAGTATGGGTTTTCTGTATCAATACCCAAAAAGTGTTAGATGGCTTTGAAGGATGATAGCCAAGTTTCCCCTTAAGTACCACAATTGAGAGGTTCATTGTGAGAGAAAAAAAATTATCAAGGGTTCTGGCTAGAGTAACTGTCGCATGTCTGTAGCTAACCTGAACCGTGGATTGTAATTCTGGGCGTCTATTGCGCGAATGCGGTGTATATGGCATGGTTTTCAGAGTTTGGAAGTTGCTACCCCAGGGTCTGACAATGTTATTAGCTAACGCTGACCATAGCCATGGGTGCTGGCTGGCGCTTCGTTTGGTCGGCGGTCTGCGGTGAATACGGGATGAAGAACGAGCGCATTTGCATGTGGCCGTTGTCACAGGAGTTGCGTCGGCGGGCCAGTTGGGCGCACGGCTGCCCTGGGTCAATGAAACTGTGCGCTCTCCCCGCTGTAAAAGCACTCCGACTGTAATCGCGTTCCGATTGTGAAATCCTGGCCGTGTCACGTTTGCGCTTCCCTGAAAATTGGCTCATACTCTTCCTCGCTGTCACAAATTTTTGGAATTTGTGTGGCAGTGTTGAGTCGCAATGTGCGCAAGAGACAAAGGAAGAAGCGCGCTGAAATGGATCGGCCTGATTAACAGAGCGAGTGTAACAAGACGAATTAAAGACAATGAACTGCAGTGCTCACGAATCTGATCTGAAAAGGGATGATGGGGAAAAAAGGAGAACTGTAAAATACAGGGTGATCAGCATCAGACGAAGCACATTTTTTTTATTTTTTACCGTTAGACATACGGGTAGAGAATACTGGTTTGAGAGGAAAAGAGCTGTCCCACCCTAGATCAGTTATGCGATGAATAAACTCATGTTGGTCAGTTACATTTGCCGTCCTGTACCTGGAGTTGAGAGTATATCCCGCATCCGTTAAGGTAAATTATGAGCCCTTTCTCCATTCCATTACGGAACACATCATAAAAATGCTAGAAACGGAATAACTTGTCATTAGTGAGTTTAGAGCCTTATAGGATAATTTTGTTGTCCGTCTGTCTGTTCGGCTGTTAAGAAGATTTTTTTCTCAGGAATGGGGAGGTGTATCAAGTTAAAATGTATGTCACATATTAAGGTCTACAATCCCTTAGCAGTTTATAAATTTTAAGCTTCTAAGTCAATTCAATCGAAAGATACGGTATTTGTGTCACTCATCAAACCTTTTAGGATAGCCCCTGTTGACCTAGAATCACGAAATTTGGCAAGAAGTGAAGTTTCACAGTACAATTAAAGGGAAAAAATCCAGAAGTTGCTGACCTCCAATAATATAACGCGAAAAGATATTTTTTGTTATTTTTCATCTGTCTGCCTGTCAAGACCACTTTTTTTCGTGAACGGGTTGGTGTATCAGATTCAAATTTGTGTCACTAAGGTCTGTGGTCCCTTGGCGGTGTAACACATTGAAGTTGTAAGGCAAAGCAATCAAAAGATCGGGCCATTTGTGTCATATATTTCGATACCCGCAAACTCACTCTTCAAATCCTAAAGGATACTTCCGGTTGATGAAGAATAATGAAATTTGCAAGAACCTATGTTTAACTGTAGAAGTAACGTAAAAAAAATCTGAAAACAGTTAAGTTCTAATTATATCACATAAAAATAAATTTTCGCAATTAGAGCTTACATTGCATTCATTACCTGTAAAATGCATCACAGGAGTGATATTACTACATGCAAGCATAAAACGTGAGTTGTAGTCATGTTTTAGTTAGTAAATAAATATTTTTCTCTCTACATTTATAAACTGAAGTCCCCTGCTCGCTTCTTTTTGTATGTCTGTACTAGACAGAGGAACTACTGTAGAGATTTTGATACGATCTTAGAATTCCGGGGACTGGTGTCTTACCGATATCTACAACAAAAATAGGCAAAAATCGTAGATTTTCGGTTCCGAGGATGGATGGATGAGCATTATATATAATTTGTGTGTGTGTGTGTGTGTGTGTGTGTGTGTGTGTGTGTGTGTGTGTGTGTGTGTGTGTGTGTTGACGTCCAAGTGGTGTGCATGATATCTCTCCTCTTAAGTTAAGGCGGCGGTATGAAGTCAACATCATCGGGCTACAGAACTAAGTACACTCTCCACGAAGAAGGAGACTCATCAAGTGCGGACTCTTGGAAGCGTGACAACGCTAGAAAGACAAAAAAAATCCTCATCAATAAGATTAGACGAAGACTGTGGCAGACAAGCCGTTGCAGGATGTGTATTTGTGACTGGTAAAGAACGCTATTCCCAAAATTTCTATGGGGCATAGTTGTTTCAGTGATCAGCGACCCATTATTTCGTTAGTCCTGTCGCACGTACATGTTGTCTCCCTAACAGACAGCATGATCATGCGACTTCAGAGAATGCTAGAGATATCGGTGTATGGTGAGGCATCGGATGTAAGTGTCTGACTCCCATTTCGTAACGACTGAATTGCTGGAGAATATCTTGAGCTATTTATTGAGTCTACGGGCTTATTTGTTTTAGTTTAAATATTTGTCATGTATTGTTGTTTTTCTGACATGTTCCACATCGTGGAGGACCTCCTCACTACGGATCAATTGGAATGAAAGTAAATCTAATCTAATCTAATCTAATCTAACAAGCGTAAGGAAACACACACCATTTAACTGCTATTATATTTTTGATCAGACGTTGGTGTTGCTCGGTTAAGGAGCGATCGTTTCACACTGTCGCCAAGTGGCACCGTCTAGAGGAGTTTCGTAACTACTAAACATTGGTTTATATTTATGTTTTTGCCACCAGAATTGCCTCAACTGTAGCTGGAAAGTACGCACATGTACGATTTCGTTACTTCTTCTCAAGCGGTTCCTTTTACGACCAAGACAATGGTGGTTGTTGCCGAAAGTTCGTATCTGACGTGACAAGTGCACTGTGAACAGTTCACACACAAAATGCGCACAGATAGACTTTGTAGTTCTATGAACACGTTTTTGCACGGAATTTTGTTTCTCCATCAATATTAAGTTTTGTGTAGAAGTTAATTTAATTTTGTGCTTCGTAACCTAAAGAAAGTAATTGGAAAAGGGGGTGGCTGAAGGGATTGATTTTATTGCAATTGTTGTAACTGCCTTTAAAGAAGAAAATTGCAGTAGCCCTTCGTTACGGGGCTAGAACTGTAGAGCAATCCCACGTTCCAGCGACCACCATGTGGAGCTGCGCTCGCCTGGAACGCACAGGCACGCAGCGGAATGCGCCGCGCCGCGGCCGGCGCCTACCGTGTTTATTTGGATGTCACATTTCACGCATCTGGCATTCGGCTCGCGGAATTCTGATATACAGAGCGACACGAATAACGCCAGGTCCGTGTTTGCCGGGAACGCCGGCCGCAGTGCTCGCCGACGCTTGTTTTCGGGCTTAGCTGACAGTCGTAAAAAACCGCTGTCCAGTATTTCAGTTCGCGCTTCCGATCAATAAAAATGGTAGTTTATACTGTCATGGTTTTAACCACAGTTCGTTCAACTGTAAGCCTACAGAATAAATACAAGAATCATCCAATTTTCAATTTAGACAAACTAGTCTCAAAAGGAATAAAAAATAGATACTGCAGTAACCAAACCAACTGAATCCAATAATTGCTACCAAAATCTTCTTAAGTTGCACCGACTGAACATTTATTTATTGATGACAGGTTTTGCACCGGCTGAAAATTTATTTATTGATGACATGTTTCGGAGTGTTTGTCCGTTATCAAATTCACCATAAATGTAAATCTTGTCCGACCAGAGTGGCCGAGCGGTTCTAGGCGCTACAGTCTGGAACCGCGCGACCGCTACGGTCGCAGGTTCGAATCCTGCCTCGGGCATGGATGTTTGTGATGTCCTTAGGTTAGTTAGGTTTAAGTAGTTCTAAGTTCTAGGGGACTGATGACCTCAGAAGTTAAGTCCCATAGTGCTCAGAGCCATTTGAACCATTTTTTTGTAAATCTTGCGTCACATCAGTCAAGGCTTTTATTTATGGCTGATTATATAATGGACAAACAATCCGAAACCTGTTATCAATGAATAAATGTTCTTCCTGTGCAACTTAAGACGGTTTTCATACTCGTTCTTGGAATCACGAAAGTAGCAGATCCATTCCAGCTCCAACCGTGCTGGAGATACATGAACGAACTGAAACGTAGAATAGTCTACATCTACATATAGACTGCTAAAGTCATCCATTTCCTTCTCTGTTCCGCTCGCAAACAGTGCGAGAGAAGAGGGACTGTCTGTATGCCTCTGTACGTGCCCTAAAATCTCTTATCTTCGTGGTCCTTACGCGAAATGTACGTTGGCAGTAGTAGGATCGTTCAGCAGGGAGATTCAAATGCCGATTCTGTTAATGTTCGCAGTAGTATTCGTCGAAAAGAACGCCAACTCCCTTCAGGGATTCCCGTTTGAGTTGCCAAATCATCTCCGTAATACTTGGGTGTTGATCGAACCTACCGGTAGCAAATCGATAGCTGAGAAACGTATTGATGTAATTCAGTGTTTTTCAGTTTTGAGATATCCAGCTACGGTCGCAGGTTCGAATCCTGCCTCGGGCATGGATGTGTGTGATGTCCTTAGGTTAGTTAGGTTTAATTAGTTCTAAGTTCTAGGGGACTGATGACCTCAGAAGTTAAGTCCCAGAGTGTCCAGAGCCATTTGAACTTTTTTTGAGATACCCAACTGTCCAGCATCCATCGTAACCGGTTTGTTACGGCGACAGTGGCGTAAGTCAGTCTTGAAAACTATCAGTGAAGTTACTCTCCATGGTTCACTGATTTTTCTATGATGTCAAACGCAACATCTTCGTTAATGAATAATTAGTTACTTAAATTGCTATGTTTCGCAGCTGTCCAAATCCAGCATCCCGTCTCTGAATTCCTTCCGTGTCTTCCTCTAATGCGACCTGGTGGGAATCCCAAACACGCCAACAGTAGTAAACAACGGGTCACACTATTGTTCCACCAGGAGCTTTGTTTGTAGGTGAGCTACACTTCCCAAAAATTACCCCAGTATATGGTCATTCCTTCATTTCGATTTGCAACGTTGCGGAAAGATATTAGACCGATCTGACCGTGTCACGCAGTACATTACTAATGATGTATCCGAACATAACGAGATTGTTTTTCCTGCTCACCTGCATTAGCTTTCATTTTTCTACATTTATAGCGTTCTGCAATTCATCACATCAACTAGGAATGTTGAGTGAGTCATGTTCTGTCTTCCTAGAGTAAGTCAACGATGAGACCTTCCCGTGCACCACAGCTTCTTCGGTAAACAGACGCTGATTGCTGCTCACCCTGACCGCCCACGTACACAGATTAAATGCGATCGTGTCACTTTTCCCTGGGGCACACTTGTCTTTGATGAACATTCGCCGTCGAGGACACGTACTGGGCTGTGTTACTTAAGAAGTCTTCGAACCGCTCACGTATCTGGGAACGTCATCCGTATGCTCTTACCTTCGTTAACAGTCTGCAGTGGAGCATCATATTAGTTTGCCGGCCGCGGTGGTGTAGCGGTTCTAGGCGCTCAGTCCGGAACCGCGGGACAGCTACGGTCGCAGGTTCGAATCCTGCCTCGGGCATGGATATGTGTGATGTCCTTAGGTTAGTTAGGTTTAATTAGTTCTAAGTTCTAGGCGACTGATGACCTCAGAAGTTAAGTCGCATAGTGCTCAGAGCCATCATATTAGTTTAGTCCACATGTACTTAGGACCGGGGGTACAGAACATTTTTATTGCTGATGAATATTCATTGGCGGTTACGAATTTGTGCTGGAGTGGGTCTCTGACTTGAATAACGACCCTATCCTGGCAGTACTCTTCGACTTTAGTGATATAGACCAGGGGTCTCCAAACTACCGGCCCGCGTTAGATGGCCGGACATCCCCGGTATCCGGCCCGCCAAATATTTGAGGTGGTACCTACACTGGCAACAATTGAGTTTCGACGCCTATCGCGACCAATACACCGCGACATTGGCTCCTGCTACTCGCTACAAGACTACATAACTAAACTTATTGTTGTGCCGCTTGAAATAACAATGCGTTGACATACTCTACCTCCGTTACGTCTTGCAGTAATAGTGTTGCTAACAATGATTTTGAGATTTCGTTAACTTTGCAGGACGCTTTTGTGAAGAATGTGCAGTGACATACTTTTTTGACGGTGAAATTCGCCAGAATAAAATACGCCAGAATTTCGGTCAGGTACGTCCACCATTCAAAATTATGTAATTAAAGGCCGGCCGGAGTGGCCGTGCGGTTCTGGGCGCTACAGTATGGAGCAGAGCGACCACTACGGTCGCGGGTTCGAGTCCTGCCTCGGGCATGGATGTGTGTGGTGTCCTTGGGTTAGTTAGGTTTAATTAGTTCTAAGTTCTAGGCGACTGATGACCTCCGGAGTTAAGTCGCATAGTGCTCAGAGCCATTTGAACCATTGTGTAATTAAATAAAAATCTTAGTTCGTTTCAGTGCTAGCTATTCCCACAACCTTAGATTTTTGCGATTTCATCTTTCCTTTAGCCTTACATGACGGTGATCATGGAGTGCTAGGGTGCTTTAATCCCACTAGGTAGATCTTGGCCCTTATGACTTCATGGAGGAGTCAATGTGGCCCGCGGACTAAAAAGTTTGGAGACCCCTGATATAGACAAACGAGTTCCAGTCCAATGTGCCAACGAATGCTCCATCTCCGACATTAATTCATAAATCAGGACGCGCCTCTGGAACCGTTGCACAGTTTCATCGTGCCAGTCTCTCTCCACAGATGTTCTCTCCCTGACGCCGTAGGATTCGTATCTCTGAGATTGAGGATATTTCGGAAGTTGTGGCTTTTTCGTTGGACATTGCTCGTGATTGTTCTACCCTGAGAGTACTGTTTCCCATCAGAAGTAATGATAATAATGACGATGATAGACGATTCTTAGTCTTGTGATTGAGCTACAAGGTCTTGTCGAAGGCACTTTTAAGCAGAGCTGAAAGAATTCTTGACCCATAGAAGAGTGCCAAGCAAGGGTCAGGAAGAGCAGATCACTCGTAGAACAAGTTATAAACTGAAAGCACATCTTAGGAATTAGAGAAATCACAAACTCGAAATACGTGGTAACATTTGTAGGTTCTTAAAAAGCGTGCGAGTCTATTTATCGAAATAAGTAACTCAACGTTTAAGACAATTTGGACCAGATCACAAAACAAGAGAAAGAATTAAAGCGACTTCAACCAGCAGAACATCAAAAGTAAAATTTTTGAGAGAACTGTCCGAAAATTTTGGAATAAAATCAGGAGTAAGACTATTAGATGGCTAGTGACCCTGGTTCTTGATTGTCCAATAGAGAAAAGGGTTACAGAATGGAGGAAATCCGTAAATACTAAGGGTATACAGGCAGAAAGATAGCCAAACAAGATTACCGTAGATTGTCTAGTGTTTGCAGATGTCGTGGCATTTGCTGATGGCATGGCACTTGTTACCGACTGACTTGAAAATGCACAAGAACATATCACAGAACTACAACGGCAAGCAAAAAAATAGGACTACAAATATCATTTGAAAAAACATTGTTTATGACAAGCTACACTAATACATCTCAAAAAATCAAATAAATAACAACACTGTATCTAAAGTGCATTGTCTTAAATATCTAGGAGAGTGGATATTAAACAACATGAAGCAAAAGACAGCACCAGAGACTGGAATACATAAAATGGAGACGGCCATTCAGATAACAATGAAAATTTATATTAAAGTCTTTATCTTGGAACAGAAAACTGAAACGGTAGGGAACAGTGTTAAGACCAGAAATACTCTATACAGCAGAAACACTTAAACTGACTACGAACAGACAACTTGAAAATTAGAAAAAATGAAAGAAAAATGCTACGACGCAAAGGAAGAAGTCCATCATAATACAGATTAAAATTAAATACTGAAATTAAAATTAAATACTGAACTGAAAGTTGATTAGGTAACAGGTGTAATGAGAAAAAGGAGAGTAAAAGTCTATGGATACATATGCAGGAAGAATAATGAAAAATAACTAAAAAAATCTTTGACTTACTAAACAATTCCAAATCCAGAATCACATAATTACTTGGCCTGTTGTAATAGAGTGTGTAACTTACCTTTCAAAGTAGGGGGTAGAGTAGGGGTAGAGATATAAAAAATTTAGTAGCCTAATTGAACGCAATAAGAAGCAAAATACCTTTTAAAGAAGCAATAGACAAGGTGGGCTATCGGGACCTATGTGCCACTACATTGGTATTAAACATGTAATTTCTGTTTGATCCACATGTACAAAACGAACTCCAATCATATGTGACGGAATTTCTGTAAATTATGAAGAGATTGTTTAAAAAAATGGAAGGATGATAGGTAGAATGCAAGTGTGTAGAAATGAGGGGACTTTGAAAGGTAAGTTACACACTCTATTACAACAGGCCAAGTAATTATTATTAAATGCTGCGCTCCACTTCAAAGATGGATGGATACGTGACGCTGTTTTTTCGGTACAGCTACCAGGTTTCTGTAAACAAAGGTCGAATCGCTCTACCAATCTCTCTTTTCCTCGACGATCGAAATATTCTCCTTGGCCACAGAGCCGTTCGAGAAACGCTGTGTGAAAGTTGTCCTCGTTGGAAAATCCATTTCCGCTAGATGTTCTTGCAGGCCGGCGAAATGATAAAAATCTCATGGCGGAAGATTCGGATGGCATGGCGCGTGCTTCCGAACATCCCATCGAAAACTAAGAAAGAAAGTTCGTGTTGCGCGCGCCGTGTGAGGTGTTGCATTGTCGTTTGTTTAATTTTCCACTCTACGATTGCTGCGAAAGGATTGTCTGGACATTGTCGTCTGTGGTCGATGTCGATGGCCTTCCTCCCTGATCAGCGTCAGCAACTCCTGAGCAGTCTTGGTCAGATTGTTGGCAACACTTCACTACGCCTGCTCTTAACTTTGCATCTGGTCCATATACAGCCAGAATTTCAGGGTGAATGTGTGTGCAGTATTGGGACTTCACTACAGTAATCGTGCTTCAAATGTATAGTACGTTTCCAGTTGGTGCACCATTTTATCTGCACTTTGTCATCGCATCTGATATCCGTGCCGTAGTAGAACTGCGTCTGCAGGAAAGCTGGAACATGCACTCTCTTCTGACGATGCGCCGCTGTTGTTGAGCAATGGTTTTAGCGTGGGACGATGTGTGTAACTTACCTTCTGAAGTCCCTACGTTTCTTCGTTGGAGGAGGATGGAGAGAGGAAGTGACTACTGCGTCATTAAGGAACAATCCCAAAATTCATCTGAATTAATGTAGGAAACCGCCGAAAACCTAAACCAGAATCTCTGAACTATGCTTCGACCCATTCTTTTGCTGCACATGGGCTTGGTGCAGTAACCACCTCATTTACTGGCAGCTAAGGGTTACTAAGTTAATTCTTCTGGAACGAATAAGTGAAATGTAATCAGTGTAACGTCTTAAATAAGGCTACTCTCTCCGCGTTGACGGCTGATGGGCTGTAGCATTTGTTGTTGTCGTAACCTGAAAATCGCAATTTAAAATTTTACTCAATACGAACACTCTCGCATTGTCGACAGTAAGAGCCGTATTGCATATGAAGTGTACCTTTTAAAGATGTAAAATCGTTTGTACTACACACCAGCACTGCCGTAAAATATTTCATTAATTCGCATTGTTTTCGGTTTAATTAATTAATTTATTCGGCGAATTCATTTCTGGACGTACAGGAGGTGTATGTCTACGCAGGAGTCTGCATATTTTAGAATTTAATTAGCTCCGGTCCAAATTAAATAACGTGAGTGTTGGTCCAAAGGTCTAATTAAATTAACCTGTAACTTAATAAACTTATATTAATGATGATGGACTATATATTTTTAATTAGCGGTTCCGGCGGGGCTTTGCAACTGCTAAACATATATGAGAATTGGAAATATGTTCTATTCTTCTTCTCGTCCTCCTCTCTTTGTCCACCTTCACCCCCTCCCTTTCTTTGTTCATCTTATCATCATCCCCCCTTCACTCTATCCGTCACCTCCCCCCCCCCCCCAGTCTGTCCATCACCTACTACAATTCTCTCTATATCCATCTCCTTCTCCACCCTCTCTCCATCTTCTTCGCTCTCTCTCTCTCTCTCTCTCTCTCTCTCTCTCTCTGTCTCCCTCCCTCTCTCCTCCGCCCCCTATTCCCACCTCCTACTCCCCTCCCTCTGTCTGTCTCCTGCTTCCCCTCTCTGTGTCCATTTCCTCCACCCCTTCTCTCTAAACTTGGGCCTTGTTTGTTGTTAATGGTAATTCAGATTCCGTAGTAGCATTGTAATAATAACTCGGTGAGCCATAAATACAATTTTGCTGTGTGTATAATTTTTATGTAGTAATATATATATACAATGAGAGAGAATATATGTGGGCGAAACAATTTCTCTAATGGTTTAAATGCCGTATTATCACAGTAACAACTATCTTCGAGAAAGGAAACAAAATTGCACGTATTCAGAGTTGGGGGTTATAATAAAAAATGCATATTCTTGTCTACAAAAAAAAACCAGGGTGATTCACGAAGATATGCAGATATTTTAATACGTTATTCTACAAGTAAAACTAAAGAAAAAAGTTCATATAAACATAGGTCCGCAAATATTTACTTACGGAGTTAAGGCTAATAAAAGATTTTGCCTGAAATTTAGCAACTTCGCTAAAATGAAGCCATCTCAAAACCGTACCAGGTTAAAGTAAAGCACGATTTCCATTTATTTTGTTCTTATTGGTCTGATGGAGTGAGTTAAACAGGATGATCGGAAAAGAAGAAGGGAGCCGTGCTATGAATTGGTATAGGTGGGGAAGAGAAGAGTTAAGGTCAGTAGGAAGGATAAACAGCGCGCCAGATCTCAATGTCTGGGACAGGGAGTTAGTTGCTTATGGTAGGATATGGAATGTGTGCAGGTGTAGGGACAGTGAGATGTGTTTGTAAAGGCGCGGCAGCGTACCGGTGTTGGTGATCAAAGGGTCATTGGAATCTGATTTGCAGGTAGCATAGGAGATGCAGAGGTGTTCGATGTGGGTAAGGAGCGGTGGGAATTGGATGATACGGTAGAGGATCCATGCGAGGGAAGATAAATGGATGCGAAAAGCGAGGTGAAGTGAGTGGCGTTCGAATAGATGTAAGGGCATGTCCGTGAAACATTTCTATAACAGAGATGTGTCGGATCAAGGTTTTGTAGGTGTAAGGAATGATGGAGGCCAAGTTCGGCCTATTAGTATTTTTAGTCTGTTGTGCGCTTTCTGTTGGGTGGTTAGTAGATGAGGTGCCCACGTTAGTTGCCAGACGAGGATTAGTCCGAGGTACTTTAATGCGTTAGTTAACTTGATAAGTAAATGGTAAGATAAAGGTCATTGAGGTGGAAGATATGGGTTATTAGTCCTAAAATTATTGTCTGGGTTTTGGAGGGGTTGTTCTTGAGGAGATACTGGTTGCATCTGGAGATAAACTGATTCAGGTGGATTTGGAGGGATCGTTGGGATTTCTTGAGTTTGGGGTAGAGGGCGAGGAAAGCAGTGTTATCAGCATACTAAAAGAGATGGACTGGTGGAGGTTGTTTGGGCATATCAAAAGTGTAAAGGAGATACGGAAGGGAAGAGAGGATGGGGTCTTGGGGCAACCCTGTAAGGTATGGGAATTGTTATTGTTAGCCTTTAACTTAAGAGGACAACAACAATAACTAAAAGCCTGTATGGATTCAGCGCGGGAGGAACACGTGGACCGCACGATGTATATTGTTGTAACTGTGTACACGAGCTGTGGCTGTTGTGTGACGTTTGCGTGTTGTGTGTGCAGGTGGCGGCGGCAGGATGGACGGGGTGCGCGCGCTGGACGTGCTGTCGCTGCTGCAGGAGCGCCTGGCCGTGCTGACGGGGGGCCGCGACCGGCGCGGCGGGCCCGTGCTCGCCTTCCCCGCCACGCCGCGGCGAGAGCGCGCCAAGCCCGACGACTACCGCCGCCTGCTCCAGTACCTGCTCGCCATCCCCTGGTCAGTACCGCGGGCGCGCGCCGTCCAGCTGCACACTGGCGTCTGCCGTGGCCGCATCATTCACACTGCTCCTCTTAATACTCAGCAACTACTTCTCTTTCCTCAACCGCCTCAATCCAGAGCTTTCATTCTATGAACGAAAAGTTTATTTTGGTGCTCAATACATTGTTCTGGGCCACAGTAAGATTAAAGTGCTGTTGTGATCACCAAATAAGTTTGACACCCAACACACAGGCAGCAGGAGGTGAACCCCTTACCACAGAAAGTAGTTGCTCTATTGAGGTGTGTTGTCGCAGAGCAAAGTTACACTAAAATGCAAATGACGTTGGAAACACCGTGAGAAACAATTAACGATCACTTTTTAGTAGAATATCCTCAATAAATACTCAACTCTAGTTTGATGAGATGGCGTGACCGTGAAATAAAAGTTCTGGACACCGGTCTAACGTAACTCATTCAATAATAATTGCTACACCACGAAGATGACCTGCTACAGACTCGAAATTTAACCGGAAGGAAGAAGATGCTGTGATATGCAAATGATCAGCTTTTCAGAGCATTCACACAAGGTTGGCGCCGGTGGCGAGACCTACAACGTGCTGACATGAGGGAAGTTTCCAAACGATTTCTCATACACAAACAGCAGTTGACCGGCGTTGCCTGCTGAATCGTTGTTGTGATGCGTCGTGCAATGAGGAGAAACGCATACCGTCACGTTTCAGACTTCGATAAAGGTCGGATTGTAGCCTATCGTGATTGCCGTTTATTGTATCGCGACATTGCTGCTCCCCCTGGTCGAGATCCAATGACTGTTAGCGGAATATGAAATCGGTGGGTTCAGGAGGGTAATACGGAACGCCGTGCTGGGCCCCAACGGCTTCGTATCACTAGCAGTCGAGACGACAGGCATCTTATCCGCATGGCTGTAACGGATCGTGCAGCCACGTCTCGATCCCTGAGTCAACGGATGGGGACGTTTGCAAGACAACAACCATTTGCACGAACAGTTCGACGACGTTTGCAGCAGCATGGACTATCAGCTCGGAGACCGTGGCTGTGGTTACCCTTGACGCTGCATCAGAGACAGGAGCGCCTGCGATCGTGTACTCAACGACGAACCTGGGTGCACGAATGGCAAAACGTCATTTTTTCGGATGAATCCAGGTTCTGTTTACAGCATCATGATGGTCGCATCCGTGTTTGGCGACATCGCGGTGAACGCATATTGGAAGCGTGTATTCCTCATCGCCATACTGGCGTATCACCCGGCGTGATGGTCTGGGGTGCCATTGGTTACAGGTGTCGGTCACCTCTTGTTCGCACTGACGGCACTTTGAACAGTGGACGTTACATTTCAGATGTGTTATGACCTGTGGCTCTACCCTTCATTCGATCCCCACGAAACCTTACATTTCAGCAGTATAATGCACGACCGCATGTTGCAGGTCCTGTACGGGCCTTTCTGGATACAGAAAATGTTCGACTCCTGCCCCGGCCAGAACATTCTCCAGATCTCTCACCAATTTAAAACGTCTGGTCATTGGTGGCCAAGCAAATGGCTCGTCACAGTACGCCAGTCACTGCTCTTGATAAACTGTGGTATCGTGTTGAAGCTGCATGGACAGCTACTACGAAAAAAAATACATCGCTGTGTCTCGTGATGAAATAAACTGAAGTATCCTCGTACTGAGGAGTGACCGAAGACATTTTTAAAAGAATAAGTTTATTAACAAAATGAAATTCAGTTATAATGCGCTTGGATGAATTTCCACACAATTGCAGTCAATAGAAATGTCCGTTCTATGACGTTGTCTACGATGTACGTACACGACGAACCCTTGAGTCGTGATAGGCAGCGGCGTGAACACTTGGGACGTTACTGGGCCGGTGCTGCCAGCGTGGGACGACTGACGTGCTGCCGGTGACGACCACTATGCACTGGGCCAGGTCTGCCAACATGGAGCCCTGACGAAACTACTGGTACAACCAACCGGTAGCAATGAACTGAACTGGGGATGTGTCCAAACGAAACTGCTCCTACTATAGACTCGAGGCGTGGGGCGTAAATAACTCCGCACGGTCCGGCGGTGGCCTTACTACTAGTCGGGAGCATATGGATATCCGCGTGGCACTGCGTGGGCACGTGATTTGGCGTAGCAAAATAATACCCTGACGACAGCGCTCTGTGCGCCAACAGGTACGCTGCCTATTGGCAAGGCTGAAACTCCCAAACGCTGTGGAGGTGACGTGTAACTCCGTTGTAAACAGCCCGGGCCACACAAGGAAAGATAACTGAGTTGAAAAGCTGTTTACCCACGTCATTCTGGCGGTGCGGCTACCCGCACAGCCTGCCTGGATTGCGGGGAAATCGACTACCAGGCGAGTACAGCATAGATACCGTAGTAACTTTTTCGATAGGGCGCCGTATATTAGCATATTACAGCATATTCCAAACACAGTCTAGCCAAAAATTACTAGAGATCGAAAAATAAATAAACTTCTAGAAAACATGCTGACACTACAATAAACTTTCTTCACGCAGATGCTGCCATCTACTGGGAAAATGCAGAAACGAAAACAAGTGATGCACAGAAGGCACATGGTGTAAAGTCAACGCTACAATCGTGCACAGCGAGTTTAGTTTATTCCCTGAGGTAGAAAAAATAAAAGCTGGATGTAGCGTATATGCCACATAATAACCGAGGAAGCTATAGAAATCGGTCTGCACAGCTCAATAAACGGAGTCTCAAATTCCTTCAAACACGCTATTTCTGCACGACCCATGCATCACTTTTGCCAGAATGCAAATCGTGTCGAGACTGTTTCCTTAATCATGAAAATAATGCACGCCCTTAGTAAATGTTGTGGTTAACTTTATTTTAGTCCGAAACAACTCATCCATGACACTAGAGACCGAGTTCATGTAGACAAGAGTTGTGTAAAGATCTATACATAAATTTTGCTTGAAGTGTACTATCTACTTCAGATGACTCTCGGTTTTCTTATTGATAATCATGAAATGCGCAATGTTCTGATAATCGAACACTTTCATTGTTATTGAAATTCGCCATTTATTGTTACATACCTTAGATATACTTCCAGGATCACATAGAGATTAAGCAAACAGATTAAATTTGAACGTCAAACGTGCGTAAGTGCTACACAAAAAAAGGTTGAGCATAAAGGAAATGCCATTGTAATATTTATGAGAGAACAGTTATTGAATGCTGCACCACACTTCAAAGTGACACAGATACATGGCACAATGTCAGCCATTCGAGAACCGTTACGAGAATGCCTTCGTTATTGAAATATCTGCGATTGCTGCAACTCAGTTTCTCGATTGCCTGGACATCGTTAATATCCTTGGCCTTCCTTAATGGCCTTCTTCCCCGGTCAGTACCACTCACGTCTATATGGCTTTGGTCAAGCTGTCGACACCAGTTCATTACGGCTGGAGACATCATTGCTTTTGGTCCATAAACCACCAGAATTTCATGGTGACTGTGCGCGCAATTTAGACGTTTTAGCCGCGAGAATCTTACTGTCCGACGTGCTTCAACTTTCGAGAACGTTACCAATTGCTGCGCCATTTCGCTCGCACGCGGTGTCACACCTGTTACCTACACGGCAGCGTAAGCACTTCTGCAAGAAATCCAGAACATACACTCTCTTTGACAGTTCTCCGCTCTAGGTGCGGAAAGGTCGTAGCGTTGTACAACATGTATAACCTACTTCTGAAGTCCCCTCGTATGTAAGACGTTCTCTCTCAGAGTTAGAAGAATGTTTAAGTAATACTCGTTGCGAAAAAGGGGGGGGGGGTGTACAATTTAACGTGTCATTCCTGGCGGCTCCTTACATTGTTGAGAGGTGAAGTTTACATTCAAGGCAGGCTGAAAAATTCCGTGGGCCGGTGGTGATTCGATCTCGTGAGTTCTCGGTTTCCAGCCATGTGCTTTACCACTAGACAACGAGGTCCCACTGAATAGGTGGTGATACAAAGCAATTAAGAAAATTGGCCGTACCGTCATGTGTCCAAAAGGTAATGAACGGTAGGATAGTGTGTTACTGGTTAGCAGAAACGTTGTGAGTCAGCAGGAGCACATTCAACGGTGAGATGAAAGCGCGCGACGGAAATCGGCGGTCCCCCAGGCGCGTCGCCGGGCTCAGGTTGGGCGCGCGTGATCTGAATTACGGCCAGGCAGCGGGGCGCGGCGCGGCCCAGCGATCGTTATGACTGCCCTGGCTGTGCTGTCCTTGTCGGCTTACCACGGCAGCTGACACCCTCTGCGCAATCGTCCGGTGGGACACCGAGCTGCGGTAAAGACATTCACACTGGCCATCAACAATTCACCGCGTAACGCCACCGTCAAATGATACTTTGTTCATACTACTTGTCAACATAGCGTCTCGTCACTCAGCACGGTACTGAACGACCAGAGTTGGGCGACGTGGGGACTTCTGTCGGAACATGCACGGTCCAGTCACATTAATGTCGGCAAAGCCTATTTTGGACGTCAACCTGCAATAACCATTCACAGCACTAGTGGAAGATATACACTGAAGAGCCAAACAAACTGGTACACCTGGGCTGGTCCCGGCGGAGGTTCGAGTCCTCCCTCGGGCATGGGTGTTAGTGTTTGTCCTTAGGATAATTTAGGTTAAGTAGTGTGTAAGCTTAGGGACTGATGACCTTAGCAGTTAAGTCCCATAAGATTTGACACACATTTGAACATTTTTTGGTACACCTGCCTAATATCGTGTACGGCCCCCGTGAACACGCAGAAGTGCCGCAGCACGACGTGGCAAGGACTCGACTAATGTCTGAAGTAGTGCTGAAGGGAACTGGCACCATGAATCCTACAGGGCTGTCCATAAATCAGTAAGAGTGCAAGGGGTGGAGATCCCCTCTGAACAGCACATTGCAAGGCATCCCAAATACGCTCAATAATGTTCATGTCTGGGGAGTTTGGTGGCCAGCGGAAGTGTTAAACTCAGAAGAGTGTTCCTGGAGCCACTCTGTAGCAATTCTGGACGTGTTGGTTGCCGCATTCTCCTGTTGGAATCGCCGAAGTCCATCGGAATGCATAATGGACATGAACGGATGCAAGTGATCAGACAGGATGCTTACGTACGTGTCACCCGTCAGAGTCGTATCTAGACGTATCAGAGGTCCCATATCACTCCAACTGCACACGCCCCACACCATTACAGAGCCTCCACCAGCTTGAACAGACCTCCGCTGACATGCAGGGTCCATGGATTCAAGAGGTTGTCTCCATACCCGTACACGTTCATCCGCTCGATACAATTTGAAACGAGACTCGTCCGACCAGGCAACATGTTTCCAACCGTCAACAGTCCAATGTTGTTGACAGGCCCAGGCGAGGGGTAAAGCGTTGTGCCATGCAGTCATCAAGGATACACGAGTGGGTCGTCGGCTCCGAAAGCCCATAACGATGATGTTTCGTTCAATGGTTCGCACGCTGACACTTACTGATTGCTCAGGATTGAAATTTGCATTACTTTGTGGAAGGCTTGCACTTCTGTCACGTTGAACGATTCTCTTCAATCGACGTTGGTTCCGTTCTTCCAGAAATATTTTTTCCGGCCGCAGCGATATCGTAGATTTGATGTTTTACCGTCAAATGCTCGTACAGGAGAATCCCCACTTCTTCTTTGAGAGTAATGGAAATAAAAGGTTTTTGAACAAATCGTGCAAAAATTAATTACGTTTCCAATTCGATCTAAACTTAATCGTTACAAGGATAGTTGTCACGTAGTAAGAAGACCAGAGAACCAAAGTGGTCTAATTGTTAAACTTACTTTTCGAATTCATAAAATTGTTGGGTAAAACTTACACAAAAAATTTTACGTTTTTTATGTGCGAGAACTAGGGGTTTTTAATATTCAAAGACGATTTTGCCGAAATGCGCTGTAGCTTAGGTGGATAAGGTAGGCCAATTAGAGACTGCTTTCCGGCTTGGTAGAGCGCTTAACGTCACACACATACGTATACTACGAACTATTTGAATTTAATTTCGCCAACCGTAAAAAGATTTATTTTGTTTCTTAAAGAAAAATGGATGGTGGCGGTGGGTCTCATGCGGGAACCCTTAACAGAAGGACGACATGGCTGTTCCGAAGCCATCTGCTCCAGTTCATTACAGAATCCGACCGAGTCATAACGGTCCCTTTATCTGTTGGGCACCAACTCAATCGCCCCCAGATGAATTACTGACCACGAGACTGCTCTGTCCCTAATGGCATTGCGGACAATAGGACATTAAGGTCATCAACACTCGCCACGCATGGAACTACGCAAACATACGCCCAGGTGTAATCGCCCCCATATCGCTGTGGTATCGGCGTACGCTGTACGTCATACGGGATTGATTAGAAACTAGGCTTCGGTGGCCGATGTCAGTTCGCGGATACAGCCGCATCATGTTAGACAATGAATGTTGCAAGTATATTGGAACTTCCGATTTTGGGAACATGTCGTTCGTGGTGGACGACGACATTGCGTGTCTGTTTGTAACTTCAGATTTTCTCTAGTTTTCCACAACAAATCAAATCAAGTTTTTGTTCCAGTTTAGAATGTTATGTAGAAAATGCCATTTCAAAAGAATGCAATGTTTTTAATTTGCTGTACTTCAGCTGAAGCATATCACTTTGTCACGAGAGTTGACGAGTGTCGAAATTACTCAAATCATTAAAAATCCGTAAAAAAGAACAAAATTCTGATGTATCACAGCACGAAGATGTGCGGGAGTGCTTGAAATCAATTGAGATTTAATAAAGCTGTGTTTAACAACACAAGTGTTGCTTGCCACTATTCTATAAGGAACTTCACCATTAGTTGTAAGTTCACTTTACAACAGGAAATGTCACTAAGCTCAGAGTTAGCTTCTCGAAATAAGTTGTCAAGTTTTGTGGCTGAGATATATTGGCTGAAAATGTCATCTTGGGACAAATACGAGTACTATACGACAGCAATCAGCAGTATCTTTTACAGACTTTGTATGGATTTGTCGGGAGGCTGTGTGCTTCAGGGAAAGTGCCAGATGGTTCGGTAGTCGTTGACTGCGTGGGAACGAAAAGTAGTAGTTTCTTTTACTTTGGGGCACCAGTGCGAAGTGTTTGAATTCACCTTATTTGTGCTGTGTAGAGGATTTGTAGCTTCAAATGGCTCTGAGCACTATGGGACTTAACTTCTGAGGTCATGTGTCCCCTAGAACTTAGAACTACTTAAACCTAACTAACCTAAGGACATCACACACGTCCATGCCCGAGGCAGGACAGTAGCGGTCGCGTGGTTCCAGACTGTAGCGCCTAGAACCTCTCGGCTGGCTAGAGGATTTGTAATGAGAGTTTCATATAGCCAGGACATGAGCTCGAAGTTATAACTGGATGCACGAGCCGGCCGTAGTGGCCGAGCGGTTCTAGGCGCTACAGTCTGGAACTGCGCGACCGCAACGGTCGCAGGTTCGAATCCTGCCTGGGGCACAGATTAGATGTGTGTGATGTCCTTAGCGTAGTTAGGTTTAAGCAGTTCTAAGTTCTAAGGGACTGATGGCCTGAGCAGTTAAGTCGCATAGAGCTCAGAACCCTCTTTCTTTTTTAAATACACGAGTAGCTTCACATCGCCACTGGGTGCCAACTTAACAAATTTTCCTTGAGGTGTCTGGATGTTTGCGCAGGAATTGCAGCACATTCTTCCTGAAGGGCCAAAACCCAGAAAAGCAATTGATGTTGGACGCTGGGATCTGGATCGAAGTCACGTTTTAATTCTTCCGAAAGGTGTCCTATTGAGTTCATGTCAGTACATGAGGTTTGGCTGGTCTAGGTTTAGGTGTGGTTGTCCTTACGCGTTTCAGCTTCACGATCACATCACCAACGGCCGGTTTGAGAAGCCAGAGAAGGGTTTAAATGTCCTTGATGGAATTGTTACTCAGGTGACATGCAGTGGCTGGCCCACGTTCGAAGTGACTGAACTCTCCTGACCGATCAGTTTGCTGTTACTGCTCCTCTACTGACACAGTTCCCTCCATCTCGTTTCATACTGCCGGTTCCACCTCTCGTGACTTCTAGTGGTCAGTTCCTCATTACATAGGGGTGTCCGTATACTTTTGGTGAGAGAGTTTATCTGAGATGAATGGCTTAACTGAATGCTTATTTCTGCCTCAGGTCACACAAGTGGTAAAAAGTCGGAGTGGGTAATGATGCAAGGCATCATCCGAGGATCTGAATACATAAAACTGAACAGCGATAGGAGATAAGTTTACGTTGTGAGTTCGTCTTATTGACTGTTCAAATGCACTCTGACGAGTTACTTAATAAGAATTCAGATCGCTCGATGATGACTTGTAGTACGCTGAAACTTGTAATAATGGTTCCATTTATGTCACCTGAGGCTGACACATGTAATAGTTAACGTCGTTTTAAGAAACATGTGTTTGTAACGAGCGACAAACAGACGCTATCCGACTATGCTGGGCTTGATACGAAACAAATGATGAGTAGCATTTGACTGTGCTGACTAAATGTGTATGCTGAAAATATGGAAATGCAAATAGCTCCCGAACTACCAGAGAAAATACGCCTGACGACTCTTGGGAGAATCCTCCCTCGGGAATGGGTGTGTGTGTTTGTCCTTAGGATAATTTAGGTTAAGTAGTGTGTAAGCTTAGGGACTGATGATCTTCTCAGTTAAGTCCCATAAGATTTCACACACACTCTTGGGAGAGGCACCTAGTATAAGGCTGTTCATATATCGCTGTTGTCGTACGAATGTTATACTGGCTCTGATCGCATCCAAGATGGCGTCATGTATTCTGCCAACTGTCAGCGTGACTTTTGTCGGGAAGGAAACCATGTAAATACATCGTAATTTGTTAAAATCACGAAGTAAAACAAACATTTCACGCCAGCTTCAGTTGGTGCCCAGTTGTTCTCAATCAATGTGTTCTAGTGCTCCTCAGTGTACGCCGATAAAGCTCGTACTATCGATCACAAGCTTGAGCTGTTGGTGACACGTGACATGAGAGCCTCACTTCATGCTGTTCACACCAGAAAAATCGACTCCAGCCGTCTTGCTGTTCAGTATTAGGACATATATCGAATATTTTCTCTAAATTCTCAAAAGAAACACATTAACGGACACTGTGTTACTGTACTCGTCTCTTCAGGAGCTTTCGAATGCTGTTAAAGAAGGTATATCCTTCTGTAAAAACCTCATATTTGCAAATACACTTCTCAGGTTTGCGCCCAGATCGTATTATCTAAATCGTACAATATTTCATCGATGCAACTGCTCGACATCAGCAGGTGGTGGCAGCTGCTGCTGTCACTGCTGTAAGGCGCGACTGATGATAATCGTGCGGGCGGCGTCGAAATTTATCATGCCGGGAGCAGGCAATACGCGTGCGCGGTAAGACGCTTGTTGTTAGATGAAAGCGGCGCTCCTGGTGTCCCTGCCGAGATCCGCAGAAAGGCCATCCGCTCGCATGCGCTATGGGCAGTGACCGTGCTGCCGGACGCTCCTGTATTTAAAGGCTGAATTAAATCCCAGCAGTGTGTTGCAGCGATTAAATATTGTGCGAGTTACACAATACGATTCCGTGGCAAACCCGAGAAGTGTATTTGCAACAGATCTGTCGGAAAAGCAGGAAAAGTCACTCATACTTGTTTTAATATGGAGGCTGATACAGAATTTAAGAGGATTACACATGCAACAAAATTACATGCCCTTTGCTTAGTATTCACCGGAAACCCCGTTTTGATATCGTGAACTATCTGCGAAGTAAAAGGGGTGTTGCGTATTACGCGACTCCGTATAGTGTGCGTCATCACCTGACAATTTCCAGGAAAGGTGCACATCAGTAATACCGAAGACACTTCAAACTGACAATATGACGGAATATTTGTTGGTAAATAAAAAAGTTAACATTTGAAACTTGGCATAGACAAGGAATGACAGTAGATATGACTCTGCCTTCCCGGACCTTTATTCGTGGCGGAGAGGATTTAAACTGTTGGGACTGGGACGCTGAATCTACATCTTTGGCGCAGGCTCCGACAGCGGTGTTCGATAAAAGCGGGCGCGGACCGCGGCAGAGGCCCACGGAAATGCGCTAATGGGAAATTCCTGCCGGGCCGGGCAGGCTCGGTCCGCAGCCGGCGGCGAGCGGCGGGTTTCCGCGGCGCCGTGCGCGTTTATTAATGCCTCCCAGGGGCCGCCCGGACTGCGGAGCTCGGCTGCCGCACTATTAATTGCTAATTACTCTATAGTGCAGTGCGGGCACCTCACAACCACACCAACCTGTATTACATTTCGGAGAAGAAAGGAGAACCATTCTGTTGCCATCACCGGCATCATCATGCCATGCATCACCCAACTGTGAGCTGTTTCGGTACCTGCAGTACGTACTGCAGTCACGACTTTACCGATGAACAGAAGCGAACGTTGCCGTTGTCAAGCACTGTTCGGTGATTTTTACAAGACGTTCTCTCGGTTTTTGAGGCATCAATCGAGGTTCGTATCACCATAAAAAGAACCAGTTTTAAAAAAATTATTTTGAGATTTTTTTATTCGGTGTATATCTTTAGTACATATTCAGGACTTCACCCCGTGAGAGCTGTAGTCAATTGTACTGGTTCAAAAAAAGAATCGTAACTCATTGTTATTCTGCAATACTACTTGTTGGTTTTGGAACAGCGACCACTGAATTCGTCGCGTTGATAAAGTTATCGCTATAGAATCCATCACGTCGTTCTAAATGAAACGAAACTGATAGATATAAAGGCAACTTCGGTAATACTAGAAGGGACTGTTAGTGATCATGGTGGACGAGGGCCGTTCAGCAAGTAATGCCACACTTTTTTTTTTTCTGAAAGCAGGTTGGTTTTATACAGGCTTCGAATACACTATATTATTCTCGACTCTTTTGGCTACAAAATCCTGTTTTTCGACATTTTCTCCGTTAAATGCGAAGGCCTTACCGACACCCCCGGTGTCGGCCTTACACCACCTTACTGTTAGGGCCTGCCTCCCCAGTTCCTGCCTCCGCAGTTCTGTAGAGAGGTCTTTGTCCGCCGTCGATCACCTCGAATGAGTCTGTCCGCACGTTCCACCACTGCAGGAGCCACAGGTGTGTGCGCTCGACCAGGACGCGGGAGATCGGACAGCACTGCGCGCTCTTGTTTCGATGACGACAGATGCCTCTCTCAACGACTCACAGCGCTTTTGGTTGCTACTAGTTCTTACAAATTAAAATAAATGAAAGCTCTCTGCTTGGAACGCACCACCGTTACAGACGCAATTTTGAAGGCTGCGTATAGTGACGCCACCTATCGGAACTTCATGAAACTATAGGACTGAAGCGGGAATATTCAACGATGTCCCACAGCAAATTACGTATTTTTGCTAGCGGAACTGGCAGGGAAACGTGTTGCATTACTTATTGAACGCCCCTCTCACTAGCAACGCTCTCGACTAAGTACGGGCAGCACTAAGTGTTTATGAATGCACGAATTATTTATAATATGAAAGAATATGCACAAACCTTCCTTGTGAATAAGTCTATTAATCACGGTCCTACTTCATTTTATAATATTTATAGGTCCGGGTCAAGTTTCACGGCTCACTGGAATTGGGGGGACCGCGTACTGTATTGCATTTCCCGCCACATACCGCCTCCTCTCTTGCCAACCAGCTTGTAGCTTTCATCATGGCCACGAAATGTCACACGAAACGCCAAATAAAAATGCTAACAATACGTACATTGCACATTCATCATTTCATTAAACAATAAGTTATATACTCAAACCTTCCTCGTGAATCATTCGTTTTACTAGTATGAGCCAGGCAACATGAGCTTCCTCCCACATTCATTGTGTGAACAACAGTATCCAGACACGTAATAGTGGAAATTAACGTGAGGTGTGCCCACCCTTCACCACTTTGGCATCTTGAATTCTGCTGCGGACGGTTTCAGTGCGGTGTCGAAATGTCTGTGGAGGAATGGCAGCCCATTCTTCCTCAAGAGCCGAAACCAGAGAAGATAGTGCTGCCGGGAACTGGGGCCAGCCCCTTCAGCAATGTTATTGTCCACAAACTACTCCCTCACAGATGATGCTTTATGACAAAGTACAAGGTCATGCTGATAGAAATAATCATCGTCTCGGAACGTTTCCCCTGCTGTATGCAGTACACAAAGCTATAAAATGTGTGTACATTCTTCAGCATGTGGTGTTTTCTGAAGGCGCAATAAGGGGACTACACCACAACTACGAAAAGCATGACATTCTCCGCACTTCACTGTTGGCACTACACGTCAAGCCAGGTCCAGATTCTCGTTTTCGGTGATCCTCAGTCCAGTGGCACCGGTCTTGTTCAACACCTGAAGCATCGCATAGATTATAGAAATGTGTCGCAGCTCCTTATAAAGGAGCTGTTCGACCATTGTACCCCATTTTTCGTAATTCCTTGCGCACTGTCATTGTGCTAGCTGGGCTGCTAGCCGCACTTTGGAATTTGCGACTGATTTCATGCGTTACAACTACCTTCCACAATTCATGACGGTCCCTGTTCGTCAGTACAAGAAGTCCGGCTGGTCTTGCTTTAGCTTTGGTTCCTTTGCGTTCCCAGTACACAATCACGTTACCAACATTCGCTTAGGCACCTTTAGAAAGGTCTGAAGTGTCCCTGATTTATTTGTTATTCAGGTGATATTCAGTGACTAGACCACGTTCAAAGACCCTTAACTCTCCTGACCGACCCATTCTTGTTACCGCTTCTCTACTGACGACACAGTACTTCCGTCTTCTTTTATACTGGCGCGTCCCACATCTAGTGGTTAATTATGTGTTACATAACAGTCCCCAGATAGTTTTGATCAGATGGTGTATGTCTCGCAAAAAGACCAAGACGAGAGAAATTCGATCTTCTTCGGACGCTTAGCGACTGTCGTTCATCAGATGCGCCGTTCGTGACTGGGACTACAGGAAAAGAGGAGGGGGTCCTCATATCTGCTACATTCCGTAAGGTGGCATGCAGCCGAGAAATTTAGATGTTGCCCACAGTAGTATGGTTCCATTTTAAGACGCAAAGCATTCATACACTACTGGCCAGTAAAATTGCTACACCAAGAAGAAATGCAGATGATAAATAGGTATTCATCGGACAAATATATTATACTAGAACTGACATGTGATTACATTTTCACGCAATTCGGGTGCATAGATACTGCGAAATCAGTACCCAGAACAACCACTTCTGGCCGTAACAACGGCCTTGATACGCCTGGGCATTGAGTCAAACAGAGCTTGGATGGCGTGTACAGGTAGAGCTGCCCATGCAGCCTCAACACGATACCACAGTTCATCAAAAGTAGTGACTGGCGTACTGTGACGAGCCAGTTGCTCGCTCACCATTGACCAGACGTTTTCAATTGGTGAGAGGTCTGGAGAATGTGCTGGCCAGGTTAGCAGTCGAACATTTTCTGTATCCAGAAAGGCCTGTACAGGACCTGCAACATGCGGTTGTGCATTATCCTGCTGAAATGTAGGATTTCGCAGGGATCGAATGAAGGGTAGAGCCACGGGTCGTAACACATCTTAAATGTAACGTCCACTGTTGAAAGTGCCGTCAATGCGAACAAGAGGTGACCGAGACATGTAACCAATGGCACCCCATGCCATCACGCCGGGCGACACACCAGTATGGCGATGACGAATACACGCTTCCAAAGTGCGTTCACCGCGATGTCGCCAAACACGGTTGCGACCATCACGATGCTGTAAACAGAACCTGAATTCATCCGAAAAAATGACGTTTTGCCGTTCGTGCACCCAGGTTCGTCGTTGGGTACACCATCGCAGGCGCTCCTGTCTGTGACGCAGCGTCAAGTGTAACCGCAGCCATGGTCTCCGAGCTGATAGCCCATGCTGCTGCAAACGTCGTCGAACTGTTCGTGCAGATGGTTGTTGTCAAGACGCGAATGCTCAGGATACATGAACCGGCAAACGTCTCCATCTATTGACTCAGGGATTGAGACGTGGCTGCACGATCCGTTACAGCCATGCGGATAAGATGCCTGTCATCTCGACTGCTAGTGACACGAGGCCGTTGGGATCCAGCACAGAGTTCCGTATTACCCTCCTGAACCCACCGATTCCATATTCCGCTAACAGTCATTGGATCTCGACCAACGCGAGCAGCAGTGTCGCGATACCATAAACCGCAATCGCGATAGGCTACAATCCGACCTTTATCAAAGCCGGAAACGTGATGGTACGCATTTCTCCTTACACGAGGCATCACAACAACGTTTCACCAGTCAACGCCGGTCAACTGCTGTTTGTGTATGAGAAATCGGTTGGAAACTTTCCTCATGTCAGCACGTTGTATGTGTCGCCACCGGCTAATCATTTGCATATCACAGCATCTTCTTCCTGTCGGTTAAATTTCGCGTCTGTAGCACGTCATCTTCGTTGTGTAGCAATTTTAATGGCCGTTAGTGTATTTATGGTGCGATAGTAAATGGCAAGTTGTTATAAATAAAATGGTACTGTCAAGCTTGGTGAAAACATGGTTTCGTTACCTCGTCGTCATCATCATCATGATCATCATCATCATGCTAAGTAGTAGCTATCTTGACCTGTTATGGTCTCGTCGGAAAGTTCTCTTGCCTTGTTGTCATTGGTCGACCTACCGATCTTACACTTTCCTTCTGTCGCAGGTACTTCGCGATTGTTGGAAACTACCCTATCCATAGCGACTTAACTTGGATCAAGCTTCGATTTTAGAGGCTAGGCATTCCCTCAGATGTGATACCTTTACGTAATGAAATCGGCCGTTCTCTGCGTCGGGGTGTGGCTGTAATAGAATTTGACAACATTGCTTTGTCAATAAACTATGTTTAACTGATTAGGTCTGACAGTCGGGCATTTGACTGCTTTCAAGAAGCACCCCAGTGGTCCTGGCGAGTGGCCTATTTGAGACGCCATCGAGATGTCCTAGGCGCTCAGTTCTCCCAGTCGTTACCACACTGAGTACAAATAAATGTCCTTATATCACCTGTTGTATGTGAGTTTATAAGTCGAAAAATATTAATTGTGGGTAACACTAAGAGTACACAAAGACTGTGAAAACCTTTCATATGAATACGTATGGTTTGAGTCCCCCCCCCCCCCCCCCCCCCCACGGTTTATGCAATTCTTTCTATTTGACACCACCTCGGCGGTGTATCCATCAATTTCATTGCTTGTTTTACTCACGTAGTTTCATATCTGATATTACGAAGCTGAATGGACACGGTTACTTGCCTTTATGCCAAAGGAAATACTTCCAGATTCTAACACAGGACCTTGGTATCAACAGGCAGCGACCCTCACCCACTAGACTGCGGAGGCGAAAGCGTTTAATATATTAAAACTTCCGTAACTCAGCACAGTTTATTACTTCCAGATTGATGAGATAGAATTACGAAACTCTGCCGGATTATCGAATACAGTTATGTAACAAGTTAGTGAGCGCAACGAAACTAATAAAATGCCGGTTCATGTATCCTGAGCATTCGCGTGTTGCTTATATAACTCGACTCGAAGATAACTAGGCACGCTCGGATCTTCCGTGTCAGAATATAGTTATGTAGTCGCTTTTTCCACAGTGCGGATATACGATGTAGTGTTTCTGTGGTAAGCGAAATACTGCTACATCGAACTGCATTTGAATTCAGTTCACTTTATAATTAATAATGTTCGTAGTCTGGATGGTTTTCAGTTTTAGTTGCCTCTCTCTTAGTATTTACACCATTGGCTGTACGGATTTCATTTAATTTTTTCGAAAATTTTTAACGTCGCTTATTTACAATGTATTTCATATTCATGTGGAAAGTGCTTGTAACTTCGAAATTGGATTTATGCAAGCATACCTACACTTCATTGAGTAATCGGTAGGGTTTGCGGCAATAAGCCCAAGGGTGTCTTTTGTCTACTGTTGCTTCCTCGTCCCTCCTCTCTTACGTTTTTATTGATGAAACAGTAATTACAGCAATAAAAATGATTAGTAACAAACGATTAAAATATACATAAGGGCGATGTAGATGATGTTATTCCTTCAAGTTGAAGCGGAGCCGACATGGCAGAACATTACGATTAAAAGTCGATGCATATATCAACGGTTACGTGGCTTAAGAATTTATGTGCTTAGTGAGCATAAGTGCATGTTAATTTATGAGGAACATGCTGATATACAGTATTCCTGTTTCATAGCGAAGTGGCGGTCTTAAGTGGCAACAACGAATTTGTAACTGTCTGAGGTAATATACCTGGGAAGGTAAGTCTTTTCGTATATCTTCTTCGGGGAGAAGAAAGAATACGCATCCGGTTGGGAACACGACAGTGCACAGGACTGAAACAGTTTCAGTGGCCCTAAGTAAAGGCTCGCTGTGAATATGTAAAGGAGAAGACCAAAGTATTGACCATGTGCTGTTAGCTCTCAATAATTGAACGAAAGAGAGAGACATTGTAATGAAACAAATATTTGGAAAAGCGTCAGGCGGTCCATCAATAAATTAGAGGTATTTCGTAAATTCGTAAAGGTATGGCAACGCTCTGGCTTTAAATGTAAGTTAGCACATTCCTTGAAAAACATAGATATAAGCTATTAAGATAGCTGATGCATAATTATAGCACATACCTTCATTGATACAGTTATTAGATCGTGTACATAAGAAAAGTAAACATATCCATTTTAAAATATTCATTTAAATTGTAAACATCTTGATGACAATGAGGTATTTGACACTTGTTGCCCCAGAGTTTCCAGTGTCGTTTTTTTTATATGAGAAGCTTAGACGGGAATGATATTTCAATTTAGCACCTCGCTTCCCGACATTCCTTCTCTATAAATTATTCTTTGCGAGAATATTTGCAGGTTTCACATATAGAAATACTTAAAATCAGACACCAAAATACAATAAAGTAAAAGGTATGAAATATGATGAGTTCAGTTAACCTGAAAATGTTGGCCACGCAGTGCAGAAAGGTTACGTGACTCGAGGGAAGTCTGCAACGAAAACAATCTACACCTACGTGACGGATCTGCAGTTCACACTTAAGTGCGTGTCAGAGGATTCATCAAAATACTTTCGGACTATTTCTTTGCTGTTCCACTCTCGATTAGAACAGCAAGCGGGAACGACGAACACTTAAATCTCTTCATACGAGCTCTGGTGGCTCCAATGGTTCTGAGCACTATGGGACTTAACTTCTGAGGTCATCAGTCCCCTTGAACTTAGAACTACTTAAACCTAACTAACCTAAGGACATCACACACATCCATGCCCGTGGCAGGATTCGAACCTGCGACCGTAGCGGTCCCGCGGTTTCAGACTGTAGCGCCTAGAACCGCTCGGCCACTCTGGCCGGCGAGCTCTGATGTGCACAGTATTTTATTATGATGGTCATTACTCTCTATGCAGGTAGCAGTCAACAAAATATTTTCACATTCGGCGGAGAAAGCGGGCGATCGAAATTTCGTGAGAAGATCTCGCCGCAACGGGAAAAGCCTTTGTTTTAATGGTTGCCACCCCAAGTCGAGTGTTATATCCGTGACACTCTCTTCCGTTCTTCGCGTTGACGCAGAAAGATCTGCCCTTCTTTGAACTTTGACAATTTAATCCGTCAATCGAATCTGGTAATGATCCCATACCGTACAGCAACACACATAGGCCTGTGGTACGTAACACGTTTAGATTTTCCTCTTTTCGTTTGAGCCTTTCTTCTGATTTTTTTTAGAAAAATAACCTTTACTATTGTTTAATATTTGGACTGCATAAAATGAGCCGGTTCACTGAAGCAGTACGAATGAACAGCTAATTATCAATTATCATCATTTCGAAATCGTTGCCAGTAATTTCGCAGCTCTACTTGGGGCGCAAAAAGCCAATGGTCTCGCCTGGGGTCCGCGCAGCATTAACGGCGAGTGATTTAAAGCTGTATTAATTGCTACTGTAAGCCCTACTTATATCGGACGGCGCTTAACTCTGTTTACTGCGCGTTATTTATACGTTGAAGGTAAATAATATGGCTCCCTTGTTAACCGAAACTCTGGCGTCCTCTTAGCGGAATTGTAGCCGCTCTCCCGTTAGGTACAGTAACAGCTTCCTTCGCTAGGCACGACCTCTTGGTCACCTCAGTGTCTCATATTTGGTGCAAGTAGAACTACGAATCAAGGGCGTTGCGTTTTTTCCACCAGACTAGACGCCCACGCACACACACACACACACACACGCTCGCGCGCGCTTAACGTTTGCAATCTAAGGAAAAAATGATTAGACTTTAACTTTTCGTAACTCTCGATGTCATTACCGCCGGAGAGCATGGGCTTCTCGAAGGAAACGGCCTGCCATTCACCTGCTGTAAGTTAAAAAAACCACTAAAAACATAATGCAGAATAGCTGGAAGCGAATGTGAACTTCGCAACTTCCGAATTCCAGTTCACTGATGGTAGCTGCATACGAAACCACCTATTTTCCATAATCAACTCACCCTATTAAAACCCGCGAGTAATTAATGGCTTACGCATAACTGTTTCGTTTTTACCGCTTTTCTTCTTCAAATAAATAAAAAGCGGCATTCTTTGTTGCGTCAGAACTTTACCGACCAACTTCCAGATGTTCATGAGCATTGTTCGATTGTTAGCGTTTTGATATGAGCAACCGTTGGTTTCCATTGGTTCATGCCAACCAAAGACACTGATTTTTATTTGTGAGGTGTAAGCTTCGAAGACCCATCCGGCCATCCAAATTGAGCTTCTCCTTTGTTTCCGTAGATCGTTTAAAGTAAACGTGGAGTGATTTTTTTGAAAAGGACACGAAACATTTCCTTCACCGTGAGAGTCCCATCCCAAATTATGCTCCATTTCTAATAACCTCATTAATGCTGTGCCTTCCTTTCTTCCTACTACCGTACACGTACGGAAGAATGCTTTTTGTACATGTCTTAAAGGTTGTTCATGTGGAGTACCGATACTTACAGTGTGCAACGCAAAATGAGCATGTAGCCCGATACCGATCCGATATTCAGTATATAAAAAATAAAAATGGAGCCAGTGTCATGTTGTAGTCGTCGTGAAATTTCTGAATTCCTTTCTTACTTTTTTTCCAGAGGATTGATATGTAGTAATGTTATGGCACTGTTAGTCCGTCGTTGTCACAGGTGTCTACATTTTGAAAAGCTGCTGCATGCGACTAGTTCAACGTTGTCATGCGTTGTGCTGTATAGCAAAAGCATTGTCGCATTAATTTTTGTGTGCGTTTATCTATACGTGATATTACCCTGTTGTTCTCAAAGTCTAAGCCAGGGAAGCAATAGGCAAGAGGGAATTTCACTATGTTATCTATAGCGAGTATCACGACACGTGTTTCAGTGCTGTTCGTATTTGCATCGTGTGTTTAAATATTTGTATTGTAACACAATCACAACAGACAAAATTATTACTCTGTATCGATTTGCTGGAGACCAAGGACTCCTGATATCAACAAACCCAGCAAACATACCACAGTTTCTGGTGGCATTCGACTTGGCCTGCATAGCTTGCTTAACGGAGAGACCAGGAATGTGTAGTTTTCTTTTGCAGGGTGCAACGAAGCTAGTCCTCTTTAGCGTTTATTCCATAGTACAAGGCCCGCTGTCTTCATGATTTAGCAAATTTATTTAACTTTGTGGACAGATGCCCTTGGCGTAGAACAAACGTTAGTCAACCTAAGGGAGGAAAGTCGGGTGCACCACGTGTCTGTGAAGCGTGTAAATTTTGTTCTATGTGCATCGTATTTTCTGAGGCAGAGATTGAGAACCAACCAAGATTCGCCGAAACGAGCGTGGAAAATCGCCTAAAATCCATGCTTAAGCTAGTGGGTGTGCTAGACCAATTGTCATTAATTCGTTGTGTGATTACTATCCTGTTGTGGCTCGCCTCCCATTCTCGTAAGCTATCACGTTCTGCGCTAAATTACATGAGTTCAGAGCAAGCTATTCACACTCATATTGCTAATGGAAACTGAGGAATCGGTATCATTCTTCTTGGCAGAGAAGTCCTAAGGAATAAAGATGACTTGGAATATTGAAGACATTCATTTATTGATGGAATTATAAAAAATAATAACGTAGTAGTACCATAGTGAACCGTTTCATTCTTTCGCTGCACATCTCCCTGCATTATATGCAGATATTCCTTATTGTTCAGCAAAACTGATTATACTAGCCCTCTTCGATTTTCTGTATATGTTCAGCTTTTGAAGATCGGTGACTGGACATCAGTTTACTGAACGCACACCTCCAAAAAAATAACCTTTGAAGATTAGAAGATTTTCAAGCACTGGTAAGCACGAAACATTTGTGGTATGCCAGAAGAACAGCTGGCAGCTGAATGCGCAGCTCATACGTCTTGTGTGTGTGATGTTCTGTGATCGATTCTTGCTGGTAACAACTTTTTTCTTTTTATTTAATTCTATATCTCTTATCAAACAGAAATTATAATTAATAATTACTAACTCAAAAATTTTTAATGAGAATAATGTCTTTATGTTTTTAATCGCGAATGTTTATTAAAAAGTCAATATTTTCTTCAATAATTCTATGCGTTTCGAGGACGCACACTACATCATTAGGTGTCCTTTTATTATAATACGTAGTGGCTGATGATAAGGTGCCTCATCGAAACGCTTAATTCGATTAATAAAAGGAATAACATGATATGCTGCTATCTTCTCCTTTCTGTCCACTGACTTGTTATTGGCTGCTATGAGACTCATATGTAACAACATAATTTGACTCTTACGTAGCAGAAACGTAGGTTGACTCATAGGTATCAAAAATCATTTTCTTCTGCGTGGGCCCCACAGCCTCAATAAATTTGGAGAAGGCTGTGTTTAAAATGTTTTATTTGTTCTGCTAGTTTATGGTACTGCTGATTCTCAAGTACATCTAAAACGTTAACACACAATAAAAAATAAAGCTGAAATATGAAAGTCATGAAACTACATTGGATGTAACGTTAAAAAAATATAGTGGTTATCTGTATAACAGGTGTGGAAACATCGTTGTCGTTTCGTTAAAAAATCGCACGTCATGCATATTTGTGCACCGCACGGTCGTCAGTAGTCATCATTATGATGCGTGACATGGGAGTGCTTTCGAGAACAACAGCATTACTGCAGTATTGAAATATCATTTTTGATCAGAAGCACCAAGGAAACAAACCCTGTAATGTTTACGACAAATTACGTGATGAGCACTTGTTCATGTAACTGTCACATGTACCTGATTACCTGGGAAAATTTCAACTGTCAGTCAGAGAAAGCACAGCTCTTACTGTACTTTAGATACAGTTTCAGAATATATCTATGTATTATACTGACAGTTTCTTCGATACTGATTGTTCTTTCGAAGCAATCGCGACGAGCGTTTTAGTGCAAATAATTATTTATCTTTATAGAAAACATGGGCGTTTAGTAAGTACAATGATGATAGCTTATGGAAATTTTAATGCTATAAGAGAAAGGTATCAACCGAAATGATGGTTAACGTAATAGTCGTGAAATGTATAGACAACTTTCGGGGGAGGCGAGAGAACGTTGTTCGTTTCAGGTTCAAAGGCGACCTCTGCTAGTTCACTTACAGCACCTTAGGATCGGCTACAGTGCTCCTTACAGGGCTTACGATCGATTTATGTAAATGAGTCCGTAGATGAGCACGAATCAATATGCCGCGACGTCACGCCGCGGCCCGCTTGTAACCTCATTCCATGCCTGCATTGTAGGCAACTTCGAGAACTCCTCTGCGCGGCGTTAGCCTTCGGAGGGGGCAACGATAGGGCTTCTATGGAAGTGTATTCAGACGTAAATATATTTTGATGTTTGTTCTTCAGATGTGAAACATTCGATGAAATCGGTAAGTATTCTGAATATATGTGAAGGCGCGAGGATGCAAAAAGAATCGAACAGTTAGCTTTGTTTCGAGTGGTCTCCTATAAAAACACTTCTTTAATGCTATGGACGGAAAAAATTGCTTGATGTACACCGTGTAATTAACATCATCGTTCAACAAATCTGAAAGTCTCTTTTCTAGAAACGACTACATTAAATCTGTCTGCGTTTCGTACTGTATCACATTGTTTTTCTTGGAAAGTAACTACTACTTTTTGAGCAGTATCATAAGGAGCAGTCAAATGAGAACGAGACACATGGAGAACAGTAACTAAACTGTTTATTATTTCAATAGTAATTGCCATAATTGTTAATACATTTATCCCGCTTTAAGACAAGACGATCAGTTCTACGTTGCCTACGGAACCATGATTGTGTCCAGGCTTGCACCCTTTTCTTCCGAAGCAAATCACTGGTCACAGAAATCGCACGCGGAGACATCGAAACTGTACGAAGGACATGTAAGGGCTTCACAGAGGAACTTCTGCAGCGTAGTCGAAACAGAACGATGCAATCTGTTCCTGGGCATTTGGACTCGATGGCACGATCCAATTTTTCAAAGTGTCTTCGTACCGCCGGTCGCACATTACTTGGGGCGCCGTGCTCCAGTAAGTCAAGGAGCATCGGGACATTGTAGTCAAAGAAAAAGGTCATAATGACTTTCCTGGAGCCGACTCGCCTGTTGTTTCGACTACGCTGCAGAAGTTGCACTGGGTAGCCCTTACACGACTATACGGTCCCAATCTCTCTCTCAGCCCCCTCCCCCCCCCCCCCCCCCCCCCTCCATGTGATTTCTATATTTTGAGAGACCTGAAGAACGACATCAGTGACCGTGGATTTGGTTAGAACGGAGATACACATTCCTGGTTGCAGCCACTGTTCCATAGGCAACCCTAAATATTTTTCCATGAAGGCACTGGCCGTCTTGTCTTACAGTGGGAATTATGTTCAAATGGCTCTGAGCGCTATGGGACTTAACTTCTGAGGTCATCAGTCCCCTAGAACTTAGAACAACTTAAACCTAACTAACCTGAGGACATCACACACATCCATGCCCTAGGCAGGATTAAAACCTGCGACCGTAACGGTCGCGCGGCTCCAGACTGAAGCGCATAGAACCGCTCGGCCACTCCGGCCGGCGGGAATTATGTATTGACAGCTATGGCGACTGCTCTTGACATACGAAACAGTTTGCTTACTTGTTTCCCATCTGTCTTTCATTTTACTGCCCATCATACAAAATTAGTAGTGTCTTACCAGTATTTAGAATACAGCCATAGCATTGGGTCCTTTTTTAACAAAGGGGTGATTTGAAACACCGCCACGCTCGCACCTAACGACCGCGCCACAATACTTGCGCGCCAGTTGCGCTAATGGATGGTAGGTTGTTTCAACGTGACAGTACATTTCTCCAGTTTGACAAGTCATACATTTACCATGTTTGGGTGAAAATGCTCCAGGCGTTACAGAGTTGTGCGTAGATATCAGCACTTTTCCTCGCCTACCCCTGTACAAATGTGTGTGAATTCCTAAGGGACCAAACTGCTGAGGTCCCTAGAGTTACACACTACTTAAACTAACTTATGCTAAGAACAACACACACAACCATGCCCGAGGGAGGAGACGAACCTCCAGCGGGAGGGGCCGCGCTATCTGTGACATGGCGCCTCTAAGCGCACGGCCACTCCGCGCGTCACCCCTGTACAAATAATGGTGCTAGGTGTGTCTTACCCGCACAGTTATTATCTCCTCGTAGTAAATCGTGTCTCTGCCACGTAGTGACGAAATTGCTTCTGGCGTTGCAGACCTATGCCGGAACATACACGCACCCATACATCCATTTAAAAAAAAAAAAGTAATATACACTCCTGGAAATTGAAATAAGAACACCGTGAATTCATTGTCCCAGGAAGGGGAAACTTTATTGACACATTCCTGGGGTCAGATACATCACATGATCACACTGACAGAACTACAGGCACATAGACACAGGCAACAGAGCATGCACAATGTCGGCACTAGTACAGTGTATATCCACCTTTCGCAGCAATGCAGGCTGCTATTCTCCCATGGAGACGATCGTAGAGATGCTGGATGTAGTCCTGTGGAACGGCTTGCCATGCCATTTCCACCTGGCGCCTCAGTTGGACCAGCGTTCGTGCTGGACGTGCAGACCGCGTGAGACGACGCGTCATCCAGTCCCAAACATGCTCAATGGGGGACAGATCCGGAGATCTTGCTGGCCAGGGTAGTTGACGTACACCTTCTAGAGCACGTTGGGTGGCACGGGATACATGCGGACGTGCATTGTCCTGTTGGAACAGCAAGTTCCCTTGCCGGTCTAGGAATGGTAGAACGATGGGTTCGATGACGGTTTGGATGTACCGTGCACTATTCAGTGTCCCCTCGACGATCACCAGTGGTGTAGGGCCAGTGTAGGAGATCGCTCCCCACATCATGATGCCGGGTGTTGGCCCTGTGTGCCTCGGTCGTATGCAGTCCTGATTGTGGCGCTCACCTGCACGGCGCCAAACACGCATACGACCATCATTGGCACCAAGGCAGAAGCGACTCTCATCGCTGAAGACGACACATCTCCATTCGTCCCTCCATTCACGCCTGTCGCGACACCACTGGAGGCGGGCTGCACGATGTTGGGGCGTGAGCGGAAGACGGCCTAACGGTGTGCGGGACCGTAGCCCAGCTTCATGGAGACGGTTGCGAATGGTCCTCGCCGATACCCCAGGAGCAACAGTGTCCCTAATTTGCTGGGAAGTGGCGGTGTGGTCCCCTACGGCACTGCGTAGGATCCTACGGTCTTGGCGTGCATCCGTGCGTCGCTGCGGTCCGGTCCCAGGTCGACGGGCACGTGCACCTTCCGCCGACCACTGGCGACAACATCGATGTACTGTGGAGACCTCACGCCCCACGTGTTGAGCAATTCGGCGGTACGTCCACCCGGCCTCCCGCATGCCCACTATACGCCCTCGCTCAAAGTCCGTCAACTGCACATACGGTTCACGTCCACGCTGTCGCGGCATGCTACCTGTGTTAAAGACTGCGATGGAGCTCCGTATGCCACGGCAAACTGGCTGACACTGACGGCGGCGGTGCACAAATGCTGCGCAGCTAGCGCCATTCGACGGCCAACACCGCGGTTCCTGGTGTGTCCGCTGTGCCGTGCGTGTGATCATTGCTTGTACAGCCCTCTCGCAGTGTCCGGAGCAAGTATGGTGGGTCTGACACACCGGTGTCAATGTGTTCTTTTTTCCATTTCCAGGAGTGTATATATATATATATATATATATATATATGGCAAGGTAGAGGTATATTATGTAGCAAAAACTCGCGTTGCCGGTTCTCGAGAACTACAGTAAACTCGTCCAGTTATGTCATAATGGAGAAGACTTATGGAAAAGTTATTCTGGGTTGATATATGGCCGGATGGAGTGGTTTGATTTCTTTCTCTCACGAGACTGGTGGCGCAGTAGTAAATGTGTCAGAACAGCCTTAGGTAGTGAGGTAATTACCTCTGCTTGAGCAGTAATGACAGCTTTGTGGGGGGACGGGAAGATCTCATTAGCGGAAAGTACCTCCTCTATCCTGCCGATGGCAGCGGAGGCCTGGAGCCTCGCGGCCGGAGAAAGCGGTGAAACGGCGGCTATTCCTGGCGCCGGCGGTCATGTGCGAACGCTGCGCTGGGCCGGCGGCGGAACCGCATTTAGACGGACTCATCGGGATGCCCGCTGATTCGCCGCATCTCCGGCATATGGAGCAGCCGCTTCCATTTCTAGTCGCCGCCTACTCCTAGTGCTGAAATATTGCGAGCGCCCCTGACACTGCTGGCGTCTCAGTAGTGGCGGAAGCAGTTCACTGTTTACCTTACTACTGTGGGCGTGTCTGCCCAAGTTCGCTGCCTTAATATTTCTCGATTCTACCGTGGTCGCGTTATAAAAAAATTCCTTTAAACCTGTTGATCAGTGCAGGTTTATTGTTCGCATTTAGGGTTCAAATGCTGTACTCTAAATTACATATGCCATAAATGTCTAAATAAAGTCGTCCTTTCTAATGATATCTTTGTAGAACTTAGTCATAGAATTCCTTAATTTATTTTTCTTGGCAGAAATTAGTCATAGAACCCCAGTGCCTGTTTCCGGTAGTAGGGGGAAGAGTGCTCTGTTCAGCCTGGAGGTACTTGACATGTCTTCTCTTAATCTTTGTAAATGGGTTGTAGTGCGAGACGATTAAGAGCCTGTCGCTTTCCATCACCCTGTAGGAAAGAAAAAATGCTCCTGAAAATCTTGTCAGGACGGAGCACTGTACGTAAGAGCGCTGTGGGTAGAAGCACGACATGACCAGAGAGTGCCTACAGTCTGCACCTGTGCCTGATCGGTTGAGAGGGCTAAGTGTTAAATAATTTCGTGGAGCGGTTTGAAACTCGCGAAGTAGAAGAGGCCAGCGGCAGATCTCGTGTGGATGTTCAAGTCTTGTCCCCTCTGGGGCGGAGGTCCTGTTTTCGTAGTGAGTGTGTTTCTCTAATCGGGAGTAAGAGATCCTTCGTGATCATGAAGTTATTTCTTGCAGTACGGAAAACTGAGAAAATCCGATAGTGCGTTCCGTCGTGAGTCATTTCTGTGACTGCCTCCGAAGTCGAATGATTAGCTAGCGTCGCTGCCTTCGGTGGCGAAGGATCCGTGTTCGATTTCCGGCACTTCCTCATACCTTTCTTGAGGTAGGCAGGTCTAGAACGGGGTCCACTCAGCGTCATGAGGTCAGACGAGGAGCTGCTTGGATAAACAAGCAGCGGCGTCATCAGGATTCCTCCACTGGCAATACGGGCTGGAGAGGTGGACGACGTGCTAATCACATGACCCACGATCATGGATCACTGCTTTACCGCCTTGTAGGCAGCAGTTGGCTAGTCGGAACAGGCCTAAGGCCTTTATTTACGTCATTTCCACATTTTTAGGCGAGTGTTGCCATTTAGCGAGAATTCACACGCTCTGTACGCAGTGACATTAGGATACGGAGCCACGTGGTTAGCTGGACGGTAATGTTTAGAGAAAGAGACAGACTAGGTGAGCCTTAATTGAAGCTAATAATAACGGCAAACGCGCCTACAAGAGCAGCTATTTAATTCTCCTTTTTTTGCAGCGAGTTAAATTGACCAAAAGTGTGCACACTGATGTTTTACGAGACTCAGAATATTGCTGTCTCGGAATACCTGGCTTGGCTTCGTATTTTCGAGACCGTGAAAATTTGGAATATCTCAAGAGCCCCAATTTTACCAATTTTATTCACACTGGGTAATCAGACTTCATTAATTAACTGATACGCAGGTCCTGATCAAATACTAGTTACCGCGGTGACAGGGCCACAATGGCAGCGAATCAGATATTGCCCAAGCCAGATATTTCCGTTCACACAATAAAATTCACCTGTCAGTAACATATTAATGAAATTAGTGGTATCAAATAAAAACCAATAGACAGTGTTTGAACGAAAATGAATAAATATTCTCACTTACAGGAACTTACATTGATGCATACATCTTAACGTATCATAGCTAGGAGTCGGAAACGTAACGAAGGAAGTGACAATAGAAATATATTAGACAAGAGATGGAGATTGCTTTACAAAAATAATTTAGTTACGAAGCTTATTCTTCCAAATTTAAAACATTATGGATGCACGTTTTTCATGTAAGAGTATATTCTTCATCACCAGTGGTACTGTTGAGAATCAATCTCTTTAGAAAAATGTAATTTTGCCAAAACGAAAAAAAAAAATTATTACATCGTTATAACTATAACGAAAGTTGACCAAGGAAATAAACAGCGCAGAATATTACAGTTCAGCTACCTTACTGCCAGGAACAGCGTTTTATTTATTTATTAATATTTTTGACTTCACCAACTGTGCAGATCCTCTAGCGATCGATCACTTACATGTTTAGTTCAAATTTGTAACATTAACCCAGGCCTCTCTAATGAACAACGGCCTCATATTAGTAGACGGTTCAAGTCACTGCTGTGCAGTTAATATTTCCAAACTGTGGCGATTTCGACGCTTACCTCGTTTCAATTGATTTCTTTTTTGTGGTGTAATAAGGTGACGGTCCTGTTTATTTTGAGGCTCGTGTGGTTTAAGTTGGTATATGGATGGATGAATAAAAATAACCGTAAATTGAATAACGACTGCTTTATAACATTCCAGCGGCGAATGTGGCGACAAAAACCTGTATTTAGTCGTGTCTCTGAGGGCACGCAAACGAAATGAGATTCGACGTACGAAAACAAAAAAATAATCTGAAACAGATGATGTATATTCTGAAATCAATTAATATTTTGACAGAAATTAACTTAGACAGGCAGGGCTTGGGGATGTATCCGTAACAGGGGCTCATATGCGGGCACAGTGAACGTACACCTTTTTTGCTTCCAGCAGGAGAACATTAAAATTTTGTTGGAATGAAGTTCCATTTACTGAACTGTGCCACTACGGTAATCTCCGTTTGAGACTGACATTTTTTAAAATTGAGTGATCATTTTTATAAGCGTCGGTAGGTGCGTGTTCATTAAAATTTCGTTTCATTACAGGACTTTGATTATCTCCATATATAACACTGTTAGTCTCTTATTACTGAATGTTACTCGCGTCTCAAATTGGTTATTCAAACTTGGGTTCATAGCTTCCCGTGTACTTTTACGCCACACAGAAGAAAATTAGAAATACCAGATAAAAAATTTACGATTGTTATGTTGTTGCAGTTTACTTTGTACATTTTTTACCTTCATCATTACACCTTTCTTATCTTAAACGGTAGAACGTCAGCACTTTCGTTGAAAATGTCAGAGTAAGCACGTTTTCACTACGTCCTGTTTTGTTTTGCGTAAGGAATAAATTCCTTACAGCAGGTAGTCTTCGAATGTCACAACCAGAGCCAAGTTTACTTATAAAATACATTTTCAGAATGAACTACACTCGAACTGTTATCAGTATAAATTCAACTCGCTATTCTCCTGTCAGTAGTTGTTTTTTATACGGCACATTAGTTGATTTTCACGCACATTTTCTTCAAATGGTTGAAATGGCTCTGAGCACTATGGGACTTAACTTCGGTGGTCATCAGTCCCCTAGAATTTAGAACTACTTAAACCTAACTAACCTAAGGACATCACACACATCCATGCCCGAGGCATGATTCGAACCTGCGACCGTAGCGGTCGCGCGGTTCCAAACTGAAGCACCTACAACCGCTCGGAATATTCTTCAGTAGAGGACAAGTTCCTTTCTTGCAGAACGTTGCTGGTGAAAAGGTAATTTATCTCGGCCACATTTCGTTCTAGAAGTTGACTGTTTTCTGTAGAGATTGAAACTCCTGTTACCTATCAAGTAACACAGATCAGAAGTTGTAATAATTTATAAATAAATCATAGCATATTGCATTCAGTTCGTTTCTATTCGTAGCTTCAAATTTGCGGCTTGCAAATAAATAGTAATCATTAGAATTCCTCAGTACAGTTGTCTTAGCTAGTAGTCACATCGTAACTCATAGCCTTATGATTTCCTAAAGGAGTAGAGTATTTGTCTTACGAAGGTTTTACATGTCTAGTTGTTGTGTTATTCACAGTATCGAAACATTAATCAAAGGCAACATTGGTTACGTGGAGAAACGGCACTCAGTACTTTTGTAATGCCCTGTCACCTCTATTTATCCCACCTGGAAAGGGCCAGAAACTGAGAAGCACTACCCATTAATAGCTCGAACAATTTTTGGTAACCTATCTCCTTCGTATTACATTTTATTCCGCCAATGAATGTTACCGTAAATCCTGCCTTTTAAATAACGGGTCTGATGTACACTGACGCAAAAAAAGGTCACAACACAAGAAGTTGTGCGACATAAACGGAAGTTGATAGGCGTGTTTCTACATCTGAAAGATGATGGCTATTCAGATTCGCGCCAGTCGCATAAGAGTGGCGCTGGTTGCGCTACTGTGAGGATGCAAATCAAATTTGCTATAAATAATACTCTATAACGGTCGTGAGTTCTAGCTACCTTTGAGGATGGTCGTGATAACTTGATATTAGTCAAGAAGGCCTTTGAGGCGACAAAGGCGCCATTATCAACACCTCACTGAGTTTGAACGAGGTTATGTAATAGGGTTGCGATTTTGCAGAAATACTAGGCAGGAATGTAGCCTCTGCACTTGATTTCTGAGAGCATTGGTCACGAGAATGTGCTATCGCAAATGACCGTGCTCCGGACGGCCATGTGGCACCACCGAGGGGGAACACCATCGTGTTCGGCGTGTGGCTCTGACGAATCGTTTTGCATCTGCATTAGCAGTCTGAGCAGGAGTTGGCAGCACAGTGACACATCGAACTGTTGCAAACCGTTTACTTCAAGAACAGCTCCAAGCCAGGCGCCCTGTAGCGTGCATTCTTTGACCCCGAACCACCGCTGTTTACGACTTCAATGGTGTTACGCGAGAGCTAATTGGAGGACAGGGAGAAGATCTGTTGCGTCTTCTCATGAATGTGATGGACATGTGTTGGTTAGAAAGGCAGCAGGAGTGCTGTCGTGGTTCCCCACACACCCTGACTGCAAATTTGCACCTCAGTCTTGTGATTCGACCTGTTGTGCTGCCATTCATAAGCAGCGTTCCAGGGGGTGTTTCCCAACCGGGTAACGTTCACGCACAACCACTGTTGTAACCTAACATGCTCTAAATGGCGTCGACATGTTGCTTTGTCCTATTCGATCACTAGATCTGTCTTCAATTGAGTACATATGGGGCATCATCGAACGACAACTCCAGCGTCATTCACAACCAGCTTTAAACGTCCTTGTACTGACCGGCCGAGTACAGCATGTATGGAACTCCATCCCACAAACTGACATGCGGCACCTGTACAATGCAGTGCATGCATGTTTCCATTCAACATAGCGGTGGTTATGGTTCAAATGGCTCTGAGCACTATGGGACTTAACTACTGTGGTCATCAGTCCCCTAGAACTTAGAACTACTTAAACCTAACTAACCTAAGGACATCACACACATCCATGCCCGAGGCAGGATTCGAACCTGCGACCGTAGCAGTCGCGCGGTTCCAGACTGCGCGCCTAGAACCACTAGACCACCGATAGTGGTGGTTACACCGGTTATTAATGTACCAGCATTTCACATTCGCAATGGCTTACCTCGCGAATACATTATCCTGAGCTCTTTCAATGTTGATCACGTAAATATGCTACCTAGACAAATGTATTACCGAAATTTCGTCCTCTGTTTTTTGGTGTTGCGAATTTTATGTCCATAAATGCAAACGATCGACTTCAGGCCGCTCCGGGCGCATATCTCTAGATATCTGACTTGGCTATTGTTTCTAGCGATGTGAATTACTAAATGGTTAAAACTACCACGCGTCTAATTGAAGGTTGTGTATCTAACGGTTTCCAGGGACAACAAAAAGTCGTAGTCGTTTTTCAGTTTTTCAAATAACTATGGAGTGATTTTAAAAATTTAAATGCTGTCATCATCTGCTCACTAGGAGGTATAATCTTACGTTTAGGTTTATCACAATAAGACAAGAATAAAACTTACAAACTGTGTATATATCTTGAGATAATGTAACACAGGACGCCTAAATAATTGGGACTATATTCATCTAGTATTTCAGGGTCAGAGCACTTAGCGACTTCCAACAAACTTTACACGTAGTTTCAAACTTTTTCGATACTTTATCTTGCTACAAAATAATGAAAGGAAAAACGTTTGTCGCTTGCTACAATTTCGCTGTTCATGCAATGAAACTGCAGTATGAGTCATGTTTTAACTTACTGTTTCTTTCTTACTAATTCTATTCGCTACCCACTTTGCAGACAGAATCCACATGTATCACTTCAGATAGAGGTCTGAAGCTGTGTTATACATGTTGTTATGACCTGACGAAAGTACAATCGTCCCATCTTAACTGTGAGTTCTTTGATTGTTGCGGTAGATGGTTTATCGTAACCTTAACATTTTAAATATTAGTTCACTTTACTACAGGAATCATAAAAATATTTATTTAACTTTGTGCAATGCTGCTGCCGAATATTAAAGCATCACTTGATGCACACATTTACTGAACTCTTCTCTCGAAGTACAAGGTTCTCATTGTTCAAAAGTACAGCTTCATATAAGACATGAATAACACGTGAGTCCTAACGACTCGCTGTTGTCTTTTTGATCGGAAATCACGACTGGGACTGAGCTATTCCATGTTCGACTGTATGTCGGCTTCCGTGCTGTGGCGCTGCGGCGCTGGAAGCGAGAGTGTGGCTCCGCCAGCGCCTTCCACTCTAGTCGGAGCGGATTGCAGCGAGACGTCACTAACGTCTGTGGTATCGGAGCGAGTTGGCACCGCGATCCTTCGTGGATACCACAGTTACGAGTTCGATTCTCCAAACCATCAGGGGTGAGGGAATTATTGGTTGATTATTAATAGTGTAATTAAACAATGATGAGCTTTTCCACCTTCTTATCTGCAATAATTTAGTTTTATTTATGGTAAGGGTCAAACGACGATGACTGCACCAGGAGTCGATCCTCTGCAGCTCTCCCTGCTTTGCACTACAATTTTGTGGCTTTGTGACCTCAATGTTCACAGCAGCATCGTTCGTAAACTGCCTTACCAAGCTTCTGAATTTATTCACCATATCATTTACAGGTAATGTAAACAGTAGCGGTCCTGTAACTATCCTTGAGGTACGATCGTAGCTTCTTCCACATTGGGCGATTTCGCTCTTTATGAACGACGCATCTGAAAGGAAGTCCTATCAGTTGTTCTCTGCCGTCTCCGAATTGGACATACGCGGTTGACCCACAGCTCTCCCCTGCGTCGGGAGAACCCCCCCAAGTGTCGCTGTGATGCAGGGCTGACAGTAGTCCACCTTCTGAGGGACTGCGCCCTTTTAGCCCCCTTGCGGCAGTCCTTTAATTTACTAGCTGCACTTCCTTTAATTCTCGGTGACGATGCCTCTATAGCTTACACAGTTTTACGTTTTATCCGTGCAGCTGGGTTTTATCACTCGCTCTAGTGTGGGCGCTCTCGCATGATTTCTCAGGATACACCCACTCCAGCGACTTTTAATTGTAACGTGGATACCAAAATAGTGTCTTTTATGGTAACAAGTTGTGTTGGTACTTCTATCAACGCTTTCCAGCTTCTTCGTTGGTAGTTGAGTGGTTGACCTTTAACCTGATCCATCAACCACTGTAGTCTGTTTTACTCTAGTCAACTATTTGCTCTGCTCCTTTTAAGTAAGTGTCCTCTATTTTGTGTTACTGCGGTGTTCATTTTAGCTCTGTACCCCTTGGTGTTCCCTCCCTCTGGGTGCGGAGGTTACGCTTTTACTGTATAGGCCTTTTACAAGTATGTCTGTTTTTAACTGGTGACTGATGACCTCTCGATGTTTAGCCCCCATCAACCCCCAAAACCAACCAACCAACCAAAGGAAGTCCTAAATCCGGTCATGAAGGTGATTCGATATTACCTAATTTACTATTTTGTCCAGCAGGTCCGTCTTACGGAAGTCAGTTGACTGATGATGGCCTTGTTAGCTAGTACTGATTCACTAAATCAACAAATACCCATGATCCTCGTTCTTACACATAGTTTTGTTGCAGGCAGTGACGGAGAAATCCGGTAAGTTTAAGAATTTCTTCGGAATTGTATCGATAGTATATGGAATGTCGGTACGACCATTGGTGTGTAACAAGTGTTTGCATCCGTATGAACACGATTACGTGTGTCGGCTCATATCACAGTTTACTAAAGGATTCCGCTTGCACTGCGCGCCCATTTTGCCTCACTCTCCCAGATACGGAAGAGCGTTGCCCACTGGCCGGTGCAGGCTTGTAGCAGGCTTTCTTGCTGTCGGCAGATTTACTGTTTTAATTTTCTGCTGGCCTAGTTCTGGTGACCGCGGAGCAGGGACGAAATGGGACGTCTCCTTTGCGATAACTCTTGGATGCAGGAGCAGTTTGGGGCAGTAGCTGTAGAGCATACTGGAAGTAGAAAAGTACGTGCTCCGCTTCTAGAATATCTCTTCTGACAATGACTGTATTTGGGGAAACCAATAGCTGCGTACGCAAACATAAAATTATAATTAATGTAATAAATGCACTGTACGGCAAAACATCGAAACACCTTTTAAAATTACAGGTAGTGATTGCCACCTATGCTCCAGATGTGTATTTGTGGTAAAGTGAGATGATAACAGTTCCACTCCAATACTACACACATCAACTCAAAGTTTGCGTCACCTCCTTATTTAGAAATTCATGGCGCAGAAAACAAAAGTTGGCTCTGAGGCAGGAGATTCTTCGTAAGTCGCGCATAGTACGTCGTCATTGTCGACGTCCAACAACAACTCCTTTCAATCGATTCCACACATGTTCGATTCGATTCATGTCCGGAGAACAGCTGAAGGAACGTGTTCACGAGAACAGCACGATGAGCGAGTTAGTTATCTTACACAAGGTTATCAGCAAGTTATGGACGATACAGTCCCACTGATAACTGCAGAGTTCTGTCCCTGTACCGTAGGGCAGTGAGATTGCCTTCAATAACCTTGGGAACTGTGCGGTTACCCCAGAACATCCATCCAGCACTGACCCTACTTTTGTTGGCCCATCTCTGAGGGCGTCCGCGGTATTGTGGTGTACGACATGGAGCTCGTCATGGTCGTCGGGAATGGAGTTTCGCGTCATGCAATCGTCTCCTAACAGTTTGATACGATAGATACATCACATCCTGTCGCCTGGTAGGAAACTGAGTTCATTTCTGGTACATTTAACCTACCGTTCCTTTCTTTTCGTAGATATCGATCATCCTCTGCACCTGTCGAACTGGACAGCTTGTGCAGTGTAGGTCCTCAACACTACCTGTCAACTGGAACTGGTTCCATGTCCCTACAAGATCAGTTTGATACCGGTGCACACGTCCAGCAACTTCCCTGGTTGAGAAACCTGCGCGTAACGTTATTATGCGGATCCGATCTTTGGTCGCTATTTTCCTTCGTGGCAAGATGGATGCTCACTCCGCTGTCCCACAGACGTCTCTAATGCGTCCCCATTGATGCATTGCTTTTGACTGAAATACTGCAATCCATTCGAGTGCGGTGTTCTAATCGCAGATAGCGCTCGTGGTAACTGTGTGTATATTTACAAAACAGTTAAAGTAGCAGCGCACCTGGACGACTTACCGGGATGATGCAACACTTTAGTTGTGTATAAAATTCATGTCTGGATTAACAAATTACAAGGTTTCGAAAGTTAAAAGATGGGCGGTGGCGCCTTAAAAATATATTAAACACAGTTGCAATGCACATATATTTCGCAGTTTCTCAATGTTTTAGAGGAATCTACATCTACACATATACTCTGCAAGCCGTTCTATTGTGATTCGCTTGAGTATTATCGATTTTCGTTCCTTTTCCATTCCCTTGTATCCAATGTACATGTCCTAATGTATAAATATCAAAAAAAGTTTTGCAACACCCGGTTCCCGGACCTCCTGAAGATAGACATTGACTGTGGATATTGTATCACACACACAGTACCTTTGACTGTTCAGATATGTCACTAAACCAGCCCAAAGATGTAAACAACGATGCATGAACAGCGCCTATTAGACGGAGGGGGTCCGACAGCTGACCAGTTCCAGTCATTCCACCAGGAAGGAGGTACACGGCTCGTGTTGTCTGTAGTTCAACCATGCCTAGACGGTCAATAATGCGGTTCGATCGCGTCCGCATTGTTACTTTGTGCCAGGAAGGGCTGTCAACAAGGGAAGTGTCCAGGGGTCTCGGAGTGAACCAAAGCGATGTTGTTCGGACATGGAGGAGATACAGAGAGACAGGAACTGTCGATGACATGCCTCGCTCAGTCCGTCCAAAGGCTACTACTGCAGTGGATGACCGCCACCTACGGCTTATGGAACGGAGGAACTCTTAACAGCAACGCCACCATGTTGAATAATGGTTTTCGTACAGCCATAGGACATCGTGTTAGACTCAAACTGTGCGCAGTAGGCTGCATGATGCCCAACTTCACTCCTGACGTCCATGGCGAGGTACATCTTTGCAACCACGACACGATGCAGCGAGGTACAGATGGGCCCAACAACATACCGAATGGACCGCTCAGGATTGGTATCACGTTCTCTTCATCGATGAGTGTCGCATGTGCCTTAAACCAGATAATCGTCGGAGACGTGTTTGGAGGCAACCCGGTCAGACTGAACGCCTTAGACACACTGTCCAGCGTGTGCTGCAAAGTGGAGGTTCCCTGATGTTTTGGGGTGGCGTTATGTGGGGCCGACGTACGCCGGTGGTCGTCATGGAAGGCGCCGTAACGGCTGTACGATACGTGGTTGCCATCCTCCGAATGTTAGTGTAACCATATCGGCAGAATATTGGCAAGGCATTCGTCTTCAAGGACGACAATTGGCGCCCCCATCGTGCACATCTTGTGAATGACTTCCTTCAGGATAACGACATCGCTCGAGTAGAGTGGCCAGCATGTTTTTCAGACATGAACCCTATCGAATATGGCTGGGATAGATTGAAAATTAAGAAATTTCTTTTCGTCGATGACTCGCAAACGAGGGCCTACCAGTGTGGATGGCTAAAAGAGGAGATTCCTGGGACCTTAAACTACTTCACCATATAGATGATTTCAATATGTCTATCTCAGCCCTGGGGTCCTCTCCGTGTCAGTATTACCCCTAAGTGCTTATACGATTTGACACGCTCAAGTTGTTCACCACCAATCATATACTCAGATACCATATGACTCTTTCTCTTCGATTACAGCCAATACCTTATATTTATCCATCTTATAAACAGAGTTGCCATTCATTACATCAAGCGGAAATTTCTACCAGTTCTTTCTAACGTTCGTTTCGTTTGTCCAGTGCATAGTGACGTCTAAAAAGCATAATGGCGTCTTACACATATGATGTAGTGTTTGAGTGCTGTAAAGGTGTATGTGGATTATTGAATCACTATAACAGTACTTGATCAAATAACACCTATTTTCTATATTTAATAATAAAATATTCCCGTTAATTGCACAATGAAGCAGTCCTATTATAAATGAAGGAATTATATCAAACGCGGCTAAATGTTTTCCTAGAAAGTTAATATAAAGCACTTACTTGCCATCAGCGATCATTCAGCAGTATTTCTTGCGGCAGTGGATGACGAGTTCTGTCACCTCAGGCTAGCCCATCCTTTTTTTTATTTTTTACATTTTATCTGTAACGTGTGAATTTTTTTTTTCCTTATCGGAAGCAAGATGGTCTTATTAAAATGATGTGAACGAAAAAAATGGTTCAAATGGCTCTGAGCACTATGGGGCTTAACTTCTGAGGTCATCAGTCCCCTAGAACTTAGAACTACTTAAACCTAACTAACCTAAGGACATCACACACATCCATGCCCGAGGCAGGATTCGAACCTGCGACCGCAGCAGCTCTGACCGGAGCGGATGTGAACCAAGTTTAATGTAATCCAATATTCATGTCTTTGCGTCGTTTTTTTGGTATCTTGTTATGAAAGCCCTTCCTGTCATGCATGGTGCACACAATCCGATTTCTGGGCTTTCCCAACGTGACTAAGTAAGTGTCTGTTTTCGTGTGTTCCACCACGTTGACAATTTCATTTTTATTCATAATGTTTCGGTGACATGTACGTCCGTCTTCGTTTGATACTTCGGACGAAAGTATGAAATGCGCTCGTTGCTCTGACTCCAACCAGACAACAGTTAATACGCCAGTACAAAGCAGATGTCCAAAGCCATATACGTACTTGTCATGTGTGTGTGTGTGTGTGTGTGTGTGTGTGTGTGTGTGTGTGTGTGTGTGTGTGCTTTTTTACAACCACCACACGGTGATCAAAATGCTAAAATAGGGAGGACAAACAAAAAGAGAGTTTAGTACTGCTTTCCATTGTTTGCAAGGTTGTAATGTTGTCCAGTGTTCGTGCACTCGAATTCAAATTTACGAAAAATGCTTTCTCACATCGAATTTTCAGATACATCGATGTGTAACGCTCTTTGTGCGCATATGTGACAACGCGTAAAATCGGTATTCGGACTCACGTAAAGAGGCATTTGATATTCATCATTTTGTTTTGAAATTAACGATACTCGTCTACCGCAGAACTTTTGGTAGGAGGTCCGTTGCTTAACTCCACTTCGTGTATTGCATTAAATAGTTAAATAGTCGACAGTTTCATTTGAATCCTCGCCAATTAAAAGTTTCTTGCAGGGTATTTAACTAACTTCCACTCAGTCCTTCGAAGGTAGTCTACCGTTCATCTTGGCTTTCTACTGTAGCGTGAAATATGTTGATAGTCGTTGAAAGAGAATTGGGTGGATGTTTAATCCAGAACGAGCTCTCCCATCTCTTTCCTTCTACTTAGATTTCAGAATTTTATTGCCTTGCTTAACGCGAAGGCCTTTTGCTCTACTTGTTGATCTAGCAATATTGCTGTCTGCGCTGTATTAAATCCTAACAGACTAAAGGAGGTTTAGAGGAAAGAAAAGGAAAAACAGTGTGTTACCTTTTTATGAATAATTTATTAGTTTCTGTAATTCGAAGCATAGGTTGTTCTGAATGTTTTTGTATGAAGTTTCCAACGCTTTCTGTGCGAATTTCAACAACATCGTAGTCAGTCTCTCTCTCCTCATATCATTATTTTTTGGGGGGGGGGGGCGGTGGAGCGATATTACCCCCCCCCCCCCCACCCCTCGCTCGTCCGATCCATTAGACAATGACTCTTTCCATACGCGAGTCCTCAAACAATAAATCTAGTGATGATGGACATGTTTTTTAATTTTATAACAAGTGCTCCATAAACATTCCTCTGTAACGGAAATGAGTTTCTGAATCTTATTATAGTGCTAAATAGTAAAATAAGAAACAATTGATTTTTATTTAAGGTCTCCAAAGCTACGGTACGCTATTTTGAGACATTACTCTTTATTGTATATATTATTTACGTGCTAAACAATGGCCTTCAAGCTGGATAAAGACGGAAGAAGGGCGATTAGGGTTAAACTTCCCATTGACTACCGTATCATTACAGACAAAGCACTGCGAGGCGAGGAATTGGTGGGGAAATCGGCCGTGTCCTTAACACAGAAACCATACCGGCATTCGCCTCTAATGAGCTATGAAAACCAAGGAAAATCTAAATCTGTATTGCCTTATGGGTCTTTGAACGAATGTCGTCCTAACAGAGTCCGGTGTACTAACGACTAACTATATGGCCCCTCACTCGGTTAAACCGGATGAAGTCCCACACGAAGATTTTCCATGCGGTAACAAGAGTATAACAATTACGGTAATGTATGTTACAAGCTAGTTAAAAATCCGATTTGAGCACCATTTTTATTCTGTTCGATTTAACTTTCTCGCATGGTTTTCTGTTTACTTTGCTGTCCGTAACTACGGTGCTCTTCGCAACGAAATAACGTGTTTGTACGGTGAAAACGTTGTACAAACGAGGAGACAATTCACAATCTGTCCGCTATTTTTTGTTGAACTTAATACGTTGAAAATTCTGGGACATGATACAATAAAACTGAGATTACATGTTCGACTTTAGTTCTGCCTATCACCTTTTCGACTTTAGTTCTGCCTATCACCTTTGTCAGGGGCAATGTGTCTCTACCACTTCGGAAACCGGTTCATTGACGATCACATCAATACGAAAACATAGAATTTTAAGATTCTAGCAATTTCATGTGTACGAGATGCAACTGACGATAGACGCCAAACTAACAACCACTCAAAATTACAGAATATTTCGCAGTAGACAAGCTGGGAAACTTAGCGTGAACGACGATTCCTAATAGAATAATCTTTTTTTTAAAATTTATTGATTTTCGGAACGTGCCATTCAGCTACCCGGACTCAGGAAATGTTATAATATAGTTGATTTTGATAATTCGTGGTGACATTATTTTAAGTCGTGCCCATATACGATGTAAAATAGGATGAACGAAGGACTTAGTCACATAAAACAATTTTTACTATCAGAATATACTCAAACTAATAAACAAGACGAAAATGGAACACAGCATACATATTGCCAATATACTATAAAAATCGTACAACACAAGAAGAAACTACAAATCGTCGTTGGTACACATTTGGGATATTCCCAATTCAGTCCACATAAATGAGTATACATCAAAATTATTAACGAAATGTTCTTCGTATGCCCTGTGAGAATTGTTTGAAAAGCTGCGGATAGAAAATTGAACACTTGTCCAGGTCGATAAGTACAGAGAGAAAATCATCTGTGGCGACGAGGCGCATTTTCGTTACAAGTTTCTGTCATAACGAAAAGTATCGAAGTTAACCTACTGAGGCACTGTAGTGCGTTTTGAGAGCCGTTGAATCCGCAGTGAGACCTCTGTTGGTTGTAGATTTTGGGCTGGAGCAGCGTCTGGACTTTTTCTGCGCGTAAGTAGTAAACAGATAATATTACTGGAGTTTATTTTCACAATTTTTATGATTGCGTTTGCATAGTGTGAAGTCTAATTTGAAAACTCTGGTGTAATCTGCCACTCAGAAACGTATTTGAGGAAGGTGAGGTTATAATTTAAATTTTATAACGCTGTTTGAAACTGAGCAGTAACTCAATGGAAGTAACGAAACCATTCACGCGTTCATCTGCTGTCATTTAAGCAAATCACGGGAAACCTAATTCATGATGGCTGGACAGGGATTTTTCTTTCGTAATATAAGAGCCACGTCCTACCCACCGTGCTTTTGTACTTTTTTAGAGACACAAAAGTGAATAACCGATTTGACACTGGAGTCTTTTCCAGGCCGGTTGAATTTGCGAGCAGTCTAACTTCATGCAACCGAAAGGAAACGCGTAAGTGTCGCGATTTCTTGTTACTGCTGTCTTAAAAATTTATCGGGCTGTAGCTAAAGGCCGGCCGAAGTGGCCTTGCGGTTAAAGGCGCTGCAGTCTGGAACCGCAAGACCGCTACGGTCACAGGTTCGAATCCTGCCTCGGGCATGGATGTTTGTGATGTCCTTAGGTTAGTTAGGTTTAACTGGTTCTAAGTTCTAGGGGACTAATGACCTCAGCAGTTGAGTCCCATAGCGCTCAGAGCCTTTTTTTTTTGTAGCCAAAGTATTAATGAACAAGCAGAGTTACTAGCTGAATTTAATATTATAGCAAAATCCTTGGGGCCGCGCGGAGTGGCCGCGCGATTAGAAGCGCCATGTCACGAATCGGGTGGCCACTCCCGCCGGAGGTTCGAATCCTCCCTCGGGCATGGGTTTGTGTGTGTTGTCTTTAGGGTAAATTAGAGTAAGTTAGTTTAAGTAGTGTATAAGTCTTAGGGACCGATGACCTCAGCAGTTAGGTCCCATAGGCATTCACACACATTTGAACATTTGCAAAATTCTTAATTGGTGTTGATGATACGGTCACGTGATAATTTATTCACATTAGCGGGAAGTGTCGTACAAATACAGGGTCCAGTCACGTTAATGTGACCACTGTCTATGTTCGAACTCGACATGCAATAACCACTCACAGACGGCAGGTGGCAGCACTAGCAGAGGAGGGTGTATAAATCGTGTTGGCGGGAGGCGGACAACAGCGCATTCAATCTCGTACTGCGGAAACGAAGCTATGCATCTGACACCCAAAAGGGCATGCTCATTGTCTTTCGAGCCAAGGGTCAAAGCATTTCTGAAACGGCTAAGTTTGTAAATGACAGCTGTGAACGACGGCTGCGGCGAAGTGCAACTGTTGAGCAACTAGCCGCCTAGATGAATCGAGGGGCTAACAACAGTGTCTCCTAAACGACCGTTCAGCGAACGTGTCTGCCAATGAGGCTCCGCCGCAGGTGACTGGTTCTTGTACCCATGCTGAGTGCTGTCCATCGGCGACGAAGGCTGAAATTTGCATGCCAGTCCCGCAATTGCACGCCCACTGAATGGTGATAGCTGGCCTTTTCTGATGAATCACGTTTTTTGCACCATCGCACAGATGACTGTTGGAGTGTACGGCGCTAAACGCCTGAAAGCAAACACCCTGCAGCAGTCGTTGGGAGGGTCCAGGACCGGAAGAGGAAGCGTTACGGTCTGGGAAATGTTTTCGTGGCATTTCTTGGGTGATTTCGTCATTCTGGAAGGCACATTCGAACAACCCAAGGATGCATCTATCCTTGGGGACCATATCCACACCTGTATGCAGTTGGCTGGTCTTGGCTCTATGTCATTTGCCTACAGGACTATGCAACGTGTCACGTAGCTCGTAGTGTTCGTGCATGGCTCGAAGTGAACCAGGATGAGTTAACCGTACTCACCTAACCGCCAGACTCCCTGGGTGGAGAATCTGTGAGACCACTTCGATTGGCCTGTCCGCGGCACGGACCCTCAACCGAGAAACGTAGCTCGGATAGCCGAAGCATTCGAGTCGGCGTGGCTCTATATCCCTGGCGGTATCTCTCAGCTTCTCATTTACTCTCTTCTTGCACTTGTTGCAGCAGTCTGCGCTGCAAACGATTGTTTTCAGGCTTTTAACAGGTGATGACATTAATGTGACAGGGCAGTGTAGTTGATGGCATCGAAATTTATTTACTTGAAAAAATGTAACTGCGTAATAACGATGAAAATATCTATCATTATCTACCCCTCAATGAGCTCGCTGTTTGATTATTGAAGCAATTCTTTTTATTTTAGGACATTTATGTATGTTTCCGTTTGTGTGTAATGTGTTGTTTTTACCTACTCTTTGTAATGTAAAACTAATGTAATATTTTGCTTTCAAATATTCCACTTCATTCGGTAACACTCCAACGAAATACAAAAAATGGTTCAAATGGCTCTGAGCACTATGGGATTTAACATCTGTGGTCATCAGTCCCCTAGAACTTAGAACTACTTAAACCTAACTAACCTAAGGACATCACACACATCCATGCCCGAGGCAGGATTCGAACCTGCGACCGTAGTAGTCGCGCGGCTCCGGACTGAGCGCCTAGAACCGCATGGCTACCGCGGCCGGCAACGAAATACAAAAGGTCGCCCTGCCGCCTCCGAAACATATCGCGAAGACAAAGCGAGTATCAACATGATGCGCAGTTGGGTGAAGTGGTTCTGTTATTGGTGCAGCTAGTCCTGACAGCTACGTCGATTCCGCCGAGGAGAATATCGAAGTTACCGGTGGAATGAAGATGCGTGGCAACTGGCGGCGCTCACGGCGACTCACCTGCGCCCGCCACCTGGGCGCCAAAACGCCTGTATAAGCAGTTGCCCGGAGCTACACAGTCACTTTAAGCAGCTACTTAGGTAGCAGCGATACGTTCCACTAAATTTGCTACCACTAATGGCACCTTTATGCTAGAACCAGACATAAAACCGCGCGACAGGATTGAAGGAAAACACAAAGTGTTAAAGCTTCGTCTGAAAATGGAAATTAAGAGTTTCCAGTACTCAAGTTCGCGTCATCGTTGTCGTCGTCGCCAACAGTCACATCGTTCGCCGAGTGAAACTGTACACATAATCTTCGAGGCACAGAATTGTAACATCCTAATGTATTATGGTTCAAATGGCTCTGAGCACTATGGGACTTAACTTCTAAAGTCATCAGTCCCCTAGAACTTAGAACTAATTAAACCTAACTAACCTAAGGACATCACACACATCCATGCCCGAGGCAGGATTCGAACCTGCGACCGTAGCGGTCGCGCGGTTCCAGACTGTAGCGCCTAGAACCACTCGGCCACCCCGGCCGGCCCTAATGGATTAGACGTCGAATTGCTGTACGAACTGTTTATTGCTGTCCTCATAACGGCTCGTACCACATCGTGTTACGAACACTTCCAAGAACGCCACGTGCAGTGAAGAGTGCGTGGGCAGCTGCGCAAGACCGGATACCAAGGATTAGTCGAGAAGTAATTAATGAATATAAAATCAGATGACATATTCGAGACCTCTTGATGAGGAACAAACAGCTGCTCGATCCGTAATTTTCATTTCAATTTTATTTCGAAGCATCGGAAGATTCAACCGTGAATTAAACCACGTAAATAATTACAGAAACGAAAGAAACCTTCTAATAATAATTCCCTACCAACAGAGGAACCGAAATCTGGTAATACACTCCGTCTGCCGTCATTGTGAGACGAATTAATAAATTGTTCAGTATGGCGACGGCCGTTAAAAAGGTTCAATTTTAAACGGAGCCTTTTCTTGGTCCTGAGGCGCACACGAACACAGATAAGACTGCCGTCCTGTCGGTCGAGTCAGCGCAGTGTTAGGAAACCTCGGGTGCAAAAAGGAAGCGGCGAGTTCTATGGCCCTGCAGGCGACGGCTAGCCACTTGACCACCCAACGAGCTGGCACCGGAATTACTTTTTTCAGCTGTAGGTACACTAGGGTGAGGTGCCGACCAGATAACAAAACCCCTGCCCATCGCCGCTCCGGGCCCATTCTGCAACGTCTCCTACAAGGTCCACCAACTGCAGTCTCACCCGCGATCGCCCTTCCCATAGGTAGGCTCCACCATGCTAAGGGCAGATTAACGGCTCAGTATTTCGAGCACAGTGTGTTTGGTTTCGATCGTTTGGCGATCGCGAGTATTTCGCTGTACTATGGGGGAGGTTCACGGAAGTCTGCCTCCCCCCCTCCCCCCACATTTTTTTCCCCTCCGAAACCTAGTTCTCATGTTTCAGTATTCTGTCTCCAAAGTGTTCACAGATAAACTTGGGTGGTTATAGATGAATGGTATTTTTTACATGTCGTCCTGTGAATGTAGCTATGTGGAGACTGCCCTTGGTTAAGAGTACATTGCTCTGTGCTCATTTCAGAATATGTCTCTTTGTGCTACCTTCTAAATATTTTATTTGTACTTCGATTCTACCTCCTTTCCCCAGTGTCCATTCAAATCAGTGGCTCTCTACAAGTAGCGTCGCAGACCACGCCTTCCCGCGTTCTGAAACTGGGTAAAATAATAACATCAGATCCCGATGCCTTATCAGTATTTATCTCCCGACTATTTTCATCCAGACCGCCTGGGATACGAAAACAGTGGCAGGCAGTTTAGGTGAGATAGCGCGGATTTTGCGACGGTTCACGAAGTTCCTACTATCATTCTTCTGCAATGAAGTTTACTCCGTTACGCCGACCCTGCTTCTTCTTCTGTAGCAATTTCATTGCCTACTAATAAACACCTTACACGTTGATCGCAGGGACCCAAACAAGCGTGTACGGAAGTTATCATAAATGAAATTTCAAATTTAGAAGACATGAGGTTCAAGGGCTGCACGCACGAATGAAGTCTTTAAAGTTTTGCAACACTATCTTTATGATTGCGCACTCTTTTTCACGCACGACCGAACATAAATATAACTGTTCCGAAGTACACTAAGACAGAGTGTTGTACCTTAGATCACAGGCTTTAGCCTCTAGCCAGCCATGCAATAGAACTGTAATGTATTTTCTTATACTTTATGTGTGCTTGCTGCCTTAGATTCAAAATTTCCTCAGAAAAAATGTGAAAACTGTTCCAGGATATAAGGTGGCCACGTACCTAGGAACAAATATTCTGTTCGCGTTTAAAACCTTTTTAAATGGAAGTTTTCGGAAACTAACACATTTCCGTTTTCAGGGTAGGGAAAAATTGAAAAGACATTAAAGAAACTCAGTTAATTTGCAAGTGTCATGTGTTCGACACTCAGTTCATTTGCAAGTGTCATGTGTTCCGTGGTAGACTTTCTTCCGTCTCAAGGGGAAATATGGTGCGCACTACTGAAGAAGTATGGCTTAGCTGTCCACACGATATGTAATTAGTGTCAAAAATCTACAGAATTCTAATCGCCGTAGAACTTTGTAACTAAAGAATTAAAATTGTCCTACAAATATTATATTGCACTCGTAGTATTTAGAAACGTTGCACTAAATACACTGTGTGATCAAAAGTGTTCGGACACCTGGCTGAAAATGACTTACAAGTTCGTGGCGCCTTCCATCGGTGATGTTGGAATTAAGTATGGTGTTGACCCGCCCTCAGTCTTGGCAGCTTCCGCTCTCGCAGGCATACGTTCAATCAGGTGCTGGAAGGTTTCTTGGGGAATGGCAGCCCATTCTTCACGGAGTGCTGCACGGAGGAGAGGTACCGATGTCGGTCGGTGGAAATCGGCGTTCCAAAACATCTCAAAGTTGTTCTGTAGGATTCAGGTCAGGACTCTGTGCTGGCCAATCCATTACAAGGATGTAATTGTCGTGTAACCACTCCACCACAGGGCGTGCATTATGAACAGGTGCTCGATCGTGTTGAAAGATGCAACGGCAATCCCCGAATTGCTCTTCAACAGTGGGAAGCAAGAAGGTGCGTAAAACATCACTGTAGGCCTGTGGTATGATAGTACCACGCAAAACAACAAGGGGTGCAAGCCCTCTCCAAGAAAAACACGACCACACCATAACACCACCGCCTCCGAATTTTACTGTTGGCACTGCAGATGCTGGCAGATGACGTTAATCGGATATTCGCCATACCCAGACCCTGCCATCGGATCGCCACATTGTGTACCGTGATTCGTCGCCTCACGAAACGTTTTTCCACCGTTCAGTCCTCTAATGTTTACGCTTCTTACACCATGCGAGACATTGTTTGACATATACCGGCGTGAGGTGTGGCTTATGCGCACCAGCTCGACCATGGAAACCAAGTTTTCTCAGCTCCCGCCTAACTGTCATAGTACTTGCAGTGGATCCTGATGCATTACACATTACGATCCTGTTCAACTGTCGGCGGTCTCTGTCAGTCAACAGACAAGTTCGGCCTCTACACGTTTGTGCTGCACGTGTCCCTTCACGTTTCCACTTCACTATCACATCCGAAACAGTGGACATAGGGATGTTCAGGAGTTTGGAAATTTCTCGTACAGACGTATGACACAAGTGACACCCAGTCACCTGAACGCGTTCGAGGTCTGTCATTTCCGCGGAGCGCCCCATTTTGTTCTCTCACGATGTCTAATGACTACTGCGGTCGCTGATAGGGAGTATTTGGCGGTAGGAGGCAGCACAATGGACCTAATATGAAAAAGTATGTTTTTGGGGGTGTCCGGATACTTTTGAACACGTAGTGTATATTGTATAGAACTCTTAGTATTTACAAATGCCGCACAAAATCCATACTATAAAAGTGTGTGTGTGTGTGTGTGTGTGTGTGTGTGTGTGTGTGTGTGTGTGTGTGTGTGTGTGTTACACATCTCTACCTAAAGCACTGAGCCGACTTCTACCAAACTTGGTACACTTATACCTTACTATGGGCACTATGGGACTTAACATCTGAGGTCATCAGTCCCCTAGAACTTAGAACTACTTAAACCTAGCTAACCTAACGACATCACACACATCGATGCCAGAGGCAGAATTCGAACCTGTGACCGTAGCGGTCGCGCGGTTCCAGACTGAAGCGGCTAGAAACGCTCGGCCACACCGGCCGGCCCTTGCTGTCAGGCAACAATCGCTGCGGGGGTAAGAACCATCTACCTTTCAAGAGGTGGGAGGCGGGGGGGGGGGGGAGGGGGAGGTGGAAAAGAAGCGTAGCCCGCTACGCGTGAATTCCCAAATTTTATTAATCAACTGTTTGATAATGAGAGCACTTAGTGACTTTGAACAGACTTAACACATAATTTCAAACCCGTACAAATTTTTTCTCGCTGACAACCGTTACTAAGTGATGAAAGGAAAATTGCTGTCGCTTAATACTTTTCCGCTGTTCCTGCAGTAAAAGTAAAGTATGAGGCACGACGTTGTAATTTATTACGTCTTTACTGCTAACTGTATTCGTGATGTGTTAGACATTATGCACGTACACCACTGAATATAAATAGAAAGTAATATCATTGTACGACGCATAATTCAGGAGATATGACGTCATGAACATTAAACACAAGGCCAGACGTTGCGTAGACTGGGCTGGACGCACAGCTACAAATAAATAGCTGGGCAACGCCGGTGTTCCCCGCTAGTATATCATGCAGAACTCGTAGAAGGGTGAACAAAAAAAGAACCTCATGTTTCACAATAACAAAAGCAGCAGAAAATACCGGAAACTGCGTATGGTGCCCTCTAGTGCGTGGTCGTTCTTGTGAGTGTAAAATCGGTCACTAGATTGAAACACCTACTATAATTAGATGGGATACAAAATGAAGTGTAGTTCATTTAGCTCGCCGGAGGAATCGTTCCGTAGTGAAACCAGAAGCGACGGAAATTTTCACGTTGGCTGTTTCTCGAAGTCGATGCCACCTCGACAGAGGCCGCTGCGGAACACGACTGCTGAATACAAACCGTCGAGAAGAAGGGACTGGGGTGTGGAGTTGGCCTCCCGAGGGCCGGCTCGGTATCGCAGTGGAAGCGCCTGGTACGAATGAGTAGCGAGCCAAGTGGGGGGCACGAGGGTTTGACGGGTAGCGGTATGGCCGGGCTTTTAATGGGGAGGCGGGTATCGAACGGGAGCTGGCGGCCGTCGAGCGTCGAGCGGCAGGCGACGGCGCTAAACAAATACCTCTCCGAGGGTCATTAAGCAGCGGGACGGCCGAGTAAAATCCCTAATGGCGGCGACCGACAGACTGCCAGCAGTCGATGCGATTATTAATAGCGCAGCCGGCGGGGGCTTTCTTTAGCACCTCGCTGTTAGCTGACGGCCACGGTGATAAATTACTCTCTGTCTCTGAAGTAAAATTCAATCAGGTTTTATTTGTGCGCTGTTTCGATATTTCCATTTCTTTCTGACGCCGCCTGCTACCTTCGGTTTGTACCTTCTAAGTCAACCTAAAAACTAAACTCCTCCCGAACAGGCCATGAAGGCCCAACGGTACTGACCGGCCGCCGTGTCATCCTCAGATCATAGGCGTCACTGGATGCGGATACGGAGGGGCATGTGGTCAGCACACCGCTCTCCCGACCGTATGTCAGTTTCCGAGACCGGAGCCGCTACTTTTCAATCAAGTAGTTCCTCAATTTACCTCACAAGGGCTGAATGCACCCCGCTTGCCAACAGCACTCTGCGGACCGGATAGTCACCCAGCCCGACAGCGCTTAACTTCGGTGATCTGACGGGAACCGGTGTTACCACTGCGGCAAGGCCGTTGACTTCTAAGTCAACCAGTTATCATTTATATACGCTGATGAGGCAAAACACTATGACTACTGCCCACCGCAAGGTTGCTGCCAGCTGGCGCTGAGGGCACGTCACGCGATAAGAGAATTACACGAGTGGAGCAAAGAGAAGTGGGGAATCATTCTAGCATCGATAAGTGCCGCACATGCGGAAATCGGCGACTTTGGGAAAAAAAAAGAGCCAGATTGTTGTGACTCGGTGCCTGGGAGCGAGCATCCTGTAAATATGGAGATGGTGGGCGTGCGTGCTCTTGTGGTGAGCATCTGTGGAAAGTGGTTGAAGAATGCTGCAAACCACGAGTAGGGACGAGAAGTTCGACGTCCATACCTCATCACAGAACATAGGGACCGGGGGCTTCGCCGCTCTCTGAAGCAGGATACGCACCGGATCTGTAGTAGAGCTGATGACAAGAGTACAGCGCCGGCGCAGGCACAAGTGTTTCGCAGCAGCCCATTCAGCGTACGCTGTTGAACATGGTGTTCCGCAGCAGAGGACTCCTATATGTTCCCATGTTGACCCAACAGCATCGTCAGTTACGATTACAGTGGGCACGGCGTTATCGAGGTAGGACCGCGGAACAATGGAATCGTGTCGCCTGGGCGACATCCCTTTCATTGTTAAACCACGTCGATGGTCGTGTCCAGATACGCCGTCATCCACGCGAACGGATGCTCGAAACATGCAGCACGCCACGGACGGAGGCCGGTTCGAGCAGTATTATGTTATGGGGGACATTCAGCTACGCTTCCATGGGAATTGCGGTGATAATCGAAGGCATCATGACACCTGTGGACTACGTGAACATTCTTAGGGACCACCTGTAACCCCTTATGCTTGATGTCTTTCCCAACAGTGGTGGCATTTTCCAACAGGATAACTGTCCGTGCCACAAGGCCAGAATCGTCCTGCAATGGTTTGAGTACCATGACAGTTAACGCACGGTGATATCTTGGCCATCAAATTCGCTTATCTGAATCCGAACAAACCCGACTAGGGCGCTATCGGGCGCCAGCTCCGCGCCCACAAACCAATCGCTCGTAAATTAAGGCACGTACGTGACCTGTGCATAGGCATCTGGTGCCACAAACCTCTGGGAACCTGTCAAGTACTGTCGAATCCGTGGCACGCAGAATCACTGCTTACGTGCGACCCAGAAGTGGACCAACGCGCTTTTAAGTAGGTGGTCATAATGTTTTGGAGCATCAGTGTACACTGCTGTGCTAAACCTCAGAATGAAAGTAACTTTCGCATGATGTGTCACTGCCACGTAATATAGTTCGAGGCTGCCAAGTAATATAGCTCGATGAAACTTGAACTATACTCAGAACTGCTTCAGTGTACTACAGAAGATACTGAAATAATTACGCAATAAGACGAACAGAAATGACACTTTTATTCAAAGACAGTAATTACACTGAAGTCACCGCTATTTATGAAGTTACCCCGTAGATTAGAAAAGGCAGCACATGGTTCTTAACCATATGGGGGCGCGTTCAGAATAGCTACACAGGCTGAATCCACTCTCATCCGAGAAGAGCAGGCACTCGTTGGCCCACTCCCTAAACGCTTGGCACCATCGCAAGCTGTGCTACGGGTGTGCGGGTGTCAATGGAACACAACGTACTCGTCGTCGGGTAGAGTCTACCTCAAAGCACTGTGCTGCTGTGGAGCTTGAGACTGCATGCCTCGTAGTCCTGTTAAATGTGGTTGCAATGGCACCTGGTGTTTGATGTGGGTCTCTTCTTCCATTTGCACAATGTAGCGGTTGTTCGCTGCGTAGTCACCCATGCTCGACCACGTCCTCTCCTTCGGGCAGCAGTGCCCGTGGTTCGGAAAGCTTCCCCATGCATGTGAAACAATGCTGTGAGTAATACCAAACTACTGGGCTCACTCGTCACCCGTGGTTCTTCTTCCAGTCTCCTCTATGATTCTTCTACGTGTGAAGTCATATAAAAGTTGTCTCCGGGCCATGCTGTAATTAAGAACACCTGCACAGAGCTCCGTAACTGCTCGCTGATTGATGCACACTGTCTTTTTCTGTTCCTTCAGCTGCCTCTGTTGCAGGGCCTGCCCCATTTGGCGCTACAGTCAGCTAACCTCAAGCCAAGTGACGTCCAACTTTCTGTACCTGGTTGGGAGACCTCTGACAGCTTTATACCGCAGTTCCATTCATTTCTGCCGAGTATAAGTAATATATTATTTCTCTAACTCATCTTTAAGTTTTGCAGAACAGTGTGTTTGGAGCGGCAGGATACGACGACGCTTCTCCCCGGGAAATTCTAACCCTTACGAACTTACGAGCAGTAATCATAAATTTTTGATTATCAGCTCGAAAAAATCAAACTGCAGCCTTATAACTTAGTCGTGGCATGTGTCGTTCAGTACACCCTCACCCTTCAGTGCGACAAAATTTTCCCAACAGTAGATGAGCCAGTGGAGACCTTGGTTGTGTAAGTGTCCATTTTGGCTGTTCAGGAAACGTTTCACGTGGAAAGTCACCTTACCGTTATTCTCAAAATCCCTGCTCTCTGTCCCGCAGTCGTTTCCTTACTCGAGGGAAGAGGATCAAGTCACTGAGTGACATATCAGGAAAATACCGGGAGGTGAGACAAAACATGATAGCCCAAAGGAGCAACGTGTGGCACTGCGCACCGTGCCGAGTGCTTGGAGCTTTTATCGTGCAGCAAAAACATCCTATTGGACAGCTTACCGTAGCGTTTAGTCTCGCCCTTCGTCGACCTTATCAGGAGATTTAAGTAGTATTCAACAGTGGCTGTCTACCGTTTACAAGCATAATATGTTACAACCACACCATGGCAGGCCCAAAACACCCGACATTACCTTGCTTGGGTGGCTGGATCCTCGTATTTTTCGGCGTGTTCATTCTACATTTTTCCACTGCCTGTTATGTTCCTTTGTATTAGGATTAGAGTGATGCACCCAGTAGCCGCCGTACATGGTGATTAGACGACTAAAGAAGTGATCTGGATCGGCCTGACACAGTTGCAGCGTATCCTCTACTGCCTCCGTTCGGGGGACTTTCAAAGAATAAATGCGAACAGTCGCGGAAACCAATGGCCCATGTTCAGAAAGTCGTGAAAGATGAAAACTGAAGCGGGACGGATACCACTTTTTCCACTGTCCTCTCGACTACGATACGCCTTTCTTCGAGCAGCATCCACTTTGTTATTCGTCATTCCAATTAGTCTGACTACGCAGGGAGCGGCCACGGTGTCATACGACTATACACTGTCGTCCTCTATTTTCACGAACTTAGCATGGATTGTTTGCGGCGGTGTTCCCCATCAGATTCAGAAAACGAATTATCAGAGGATACTCCATTTTTAAGAAGTGTACTACGGTAGTATGGCGCGGGGTTTTCAGTGTGTCCCAGGACAACGCACCTGTACCTTACACAACTATATTTTTTGGAGGTGATAATTAAAGCTTTATTACTACCTACGTAGTTAGGTCGTTAGATGCTTGTTGCCTATTCCACTTCTTTCTTCTGGATTTGCATCTTCGTTTCTGTTTTCCTTTCATCTTTCTACTCTGTTCTGTTATCTTTAACGAAGTACCTTCTGTTTATTAATAGAATTGTATAGAAACATCTAAAAGAAACTTAAAATTTTGATATTATATGTGTGTTGGTGTAAATGCATAATCCAGAAGAGTTCCGTAAAGTTACCTTCAATCATCTTTTATTTTTAAAGAAAACATAAATTTTGCCCTAGAATGAAATAATTAAATAGAAACAGATTATCCTTCAGTTAGAAGTATGTTATTATCTAGTAGTTCGATTACCATATTCTGTGTAGAGAATGATTCCGATGTGGCACGGTTCGTAAGTATTTATGTGGCTTAAAAGGGTACAGCGACGACAGAATGGACACGTCAGGGGATAAGGACCGCTTAAAGTTCCTTATAAAAAAATCATACCATCTATGTTTATCAGTATACAGAAACTATTTCCTGTGTATGGATCTACGGTACAAAAATTAGTGTTAATGCAGCCCCACTAGAAATCTAGCTTACCTAGAACGCGTTTTTCGAACAGAGGCAAGTGGGCAGGCAGTCTGGAAACGGTAGCTACGTTTCGCGGTCCGCATCGTACCGCGTGAGGTGGAATGTCAGTATTCACAGATAAGACAGGAACGATGACTGGAAGCAAAAAAGTCTTAATAAACAAATGCGTACCGTAAAGAGCTATGAGCACCTGTTCATCTTCACTACTATGTAACACACGTCTCTTACCAATCAGCTGCTCGTAAGTTAGAGCCCATGTTTCCTAGACATTTTTGCCTCGAATTGTTGTGTCGGCTACTGTGGCAGTCAGCACCGACACAAACAAGAGAGGAGAGAAGTTGAGATGGCCGGAGGCAGGAATCCAAAATGATCTGCAGATTAATAGAACACTATTTCTAAAAAGGAAATAAACATAACATCTCGTTATGAGGTGGACTGATGTGTTTCCTGTACCTCCTACAGGCAATTACTTTTACACACTATTACTACTCACAGAATGCAGGCTAAGTATCATCTTCCTATGACTCAGTACTGATGCTCTCGAAGTCTGCGACCGAACTGAGCAGACAAGCGATAGACGGCTGGTTAAGTCAGCGTTGACAGGGGGCGCTGAAGGAGGTGGAGGTGGTGCGCAGGTCAGCGCCTTGTTCTTCATGCCTTTTCGGTGTGCAGTCGATGCTTTAGGACTGCACACGTATGATCGTTTCTCTCATATTCCTAAATATTGACCATTCGTCGTGGGACACTCTTCGTGGCTCATTGTCCTTTGTGTATATCCCTGTCGGTGAGCGAGTCATTAGCAGAGCTTCACGGTGGATTACGTTGTGCAGTTACGAGCAACTGTGAACGCGTGTCTTGGATGGCTGTGTGCGGACAGACTTTAGGAGACTGCGAGAAACTTTAAGATACCACTGAGTTCTAACTGTTTAAATTTGAACTTTCTCGTGAATTGGAAATAATTAACTGCCTCGTCCGTTTCGGTTACGCATGCTTTTGTGTACCTATTATATTTATTTGTATCCACATGGCGAGTGGAGCATTAAAACTCTACACTTTTAGGCAAGCTAAACTCTCTTTTGAATTATCCGAAAAATATGTAGCAGAAATGAAATTTAAAAATACGGGTCTTTGAGAAGATTCAGGTCGTGAACTGCCGAGTGGTGAGGAGAATATTAAATTTTCTGTGATCTGTGAGTATGTTGCGCGTGTGGATCCTTAGGCGTTTGAGTATGTGTAATTATTATCAACAGTGAAATTTCAATTCTCGCAGTTACTTCGCAAGTCATTTAAAGTAGTGTGTGAGAGATATTTTTCAGTCACGGAGAGCTGCGAGTAACACATTTAAGACTATGTTGATGTTGCATATTTAATTTAGAGACTATTGGGGCGTGGATGAACACAAGTATAAAACCATAAAACTCGTCGCCATATACGTAGAGGTGGGCCCAAGTGGAGTGACGTTAGCGTACACACTCACGTTCCAGTTACCGTAAAGTCTTCAGATTGCGGAACATTGATAAAATAATCATTGTAGACTCTAAATCTTTTCGTGATTGAGCTATGGTTTCAGGGAAACGATATAGGACTCAAAAAAATGGTTCAAATGGTTCTGAGCACTATGGGACTTAACATCTGTGGTCATCAGTCCCCTAGAACTTAGAACTACTTAAACCTAACTAACCTAAGGACATCACACTCATCCATGCCCGAGGCAGGATTCGAACCTGCGACCGTGGCGGTCACGCGGTTCCAGACTCAAGCGCCTAGAACCGCACGGCCACATCGGCCGGCGATATAGGACTATTTTCTTTACAATACAGTATTGGTTTCTTATCTAGTACTGCAAGGAGCAGACCGTCACTGAATTAAACATTTTTATGTGTTAATTAGAGAAACATTGTAATAAACAGTGTTTCCGCTAACAGTTATGACGATGTAGGGTTTGTAGATCTGCCCTGAACAATGTGTTTTGCATCTATGTGGCCTCACACGTGTTATACAGGGTGAAGCGAAATTCGCGCACTCGGGCTTCGCAGCGCGACCCCTCACATGCCAGCGATAAAAAAATGGATCTCCCAAAATTTCGTGCGGCAAGTGTATCTGGCAGAAAAAGGACGTTAAAGAGTGGCACTCTGGCAACACTGTAACAACACGTTCGGTAACTACATCCGACAGGACATTTTAATCCTGCTGCACAGTTGGCACAGTGGATAGAATTTTGGGTTACCATGCAGGAGTTCGAGGGTTCTATCATGGGTTGGGGTGCATTTTTTTATTTGCTAATTTCATTCTGACGTTTCATACTGTAATATACACCGTTTCTTATGTCACATGTACCCTAAATTTACAACATTTTGTAACGCTGAATACAACAAATACGTGTTTAGACAAATAAGAAATAGACAGTTGAAACAATTAATGGGACCATGGTGATAACATATACAAATAGTAACCGAGTTTGGACATATTTGCAAAGCACGTTGCTAGTCGTACTGGTAACGTAAGGCCATAACGAAATGAAATGGACATGAACGAGGCTAGAGTAGTAGTTGGTACTAATGTATGTGACTATTAGAGCAGCGTACAAAGGAAACAGGTTTCGCTTCCAGTAGAGGAACTGGTGCAAATAAATTCGAGCCCATGACGTGGAAAGGGCATCTTTCAAAGCTGACCAATGTTCCATTTCTACGATTGTCGTATGTAAGTGCACATATTTTCCAGAGGACCCGCTGCAATCGCTGTTGACGATTAAGATTGTCAGATACCTTACCACTTAAGTTACATTTACTAAATAAAAAACATATGATTGAACCCAGGGTCGAACCCTCGACCTCCTGCATGCTAACCCAAAACTCTATCTACTGCACCAATTGTACAGCTCAACTACACTCACTTGACAGAGCTAGTTACTATACGTGTGGTTACAGTGTTGCCTCTTGCCCGCATCTCGTGGTCGTGCGGTAGCGTTCTCGCTTCCCACGCCCGGGTTCCCGGGTTCGATTCCCGGCGGGGTCAGGGATTTTCTCTGCCTCGTGATGGCTGGGTGTTGTGTGCTGTCCTTAGGTTAGTTAGGTTTAAGTACTTCTAAGTTCTAGGGGACTTATGACCACAGCATTTGAGTCCCATAGTGCTCAGAGCCATTTGAACCATTTGAACAGTGTTGCCAGATTGCCACTCTTTAACGTCCTTTTTCTGCCGGATGAACTTGCCGAACGAAATTTTGTGAGTGGCATTTTTTTTATCGCTGGCATGTGAGGAGTCGCGCTGCGAAGCCCGAGTGCGCGGATTTCGCTTCACCCTGTATAGTAACAAAATACCAAAAAGGAAACAAGAGGCCCTCTGACTAGCGCCACTTGCTTGCAGTTTTGTATTTGTTATTTTAGCTGTATTTGCGTGATAAATACTATACGTTTTAGACGTTTGCACATATTTTGGAAGAAGATTACACTATGAAGCCCACAAGGCTGTTCAAGTTATTGAATAGCGGACGCGCGGGACGTGTCGGCGCTAATTAGCCTACATCACAGGAGCACAAGGCCGTGGACACAAGCCACGCACTACAGCCACAGATTTGTGCGATTGCACGATAGCGCGAAACCAGGTTTGCGGACAACAGTGAGAGTTTGTGGTCTACGAAGGGGTGGGGGGGGAAGGGGAGGATCCGTTGTTTGTAGGCTTTTGTTGGCTCCGCGTTTGCACGCCAAGTTTAAGCCCGGCAGCCATTAATCTAATAACGCTTGTTAACAGCTTGCGTATGCACGGTCGGCGCGTCCCTCACCCGCAGCTGGAAAACTACGGAATCACAGTGCGGGGGGAGGGGCTGTGAATATTCTGTGCGCTTGTACTGCCGTACCGTAATTACGTGTGACGCAATTACTGTGGGCTATGTTGTCGCTCCCCCATGGCGTTGTGACGTCAGTTTCGCTGCTGAGCCACGGCAGGTCATGGCGGTCGGCCGAGTCCTGTGCGTGCTGCACCAGGCTTGTGTTCGGTATTGAGCCACACATACACGTGAGTCACATCATTTCTCAACTGCTACGGGTTAATGGTAAGCTTAATGCAGCGTACGGCAACGTTGCAAAATAATTCCAAACCTAGCAGATGTTACGCAGCTACACATTGCTCTTGATACATAATCCCGAAGCTGCCTGTTGATGCACGACCAGTTTATGTACACTAGCTGTTGCCGGCCACTCGTTGCTGTGGCTCTGTCTGGCCAAATGGGAAAGAAAGAAAAGAGAAAGCATTCGTTTCTAATATGAATGCGTATTGTCTACACATCCTAATCTCCCACCTAACCCCTCTTCTCTGTCAATCTTCTCCTCCCCATTTCTTTGTCCATCTCCCTCTCTTTCTCTCTCTTTGCCCATCAACTCCTCTCTCCCTCTCTCTGACCATCAACCCCTCTCATCCCATCTCTCTCTCCATCACCTCATCCCCCTTTTTCTGTCCATCTTCTTGTCTCACTGTCTCTTTTTCCATCTCCTCCTGCCCCCTCTCTCTGTCCATCTCTTCCTTTCCGCTTTCTATGCCGATTTCCTTCAGTTCTGCTCTTGCTTACAGTCAGCTGGCATTCTTTAAACTTCCATTCATCTAATCTTTTCTGTACGTCTGCTTGTCCATATAAATAAAAATATAAATCTTCATTTGTTCCGAGTTGTCTGTATCAGAGAGTTCTTTGCCGATCGCTCTTTAAATATTTGACACGGCATTGCTTTCGAATACGAACGTGTTTTTGTATACCTATTTGCCCTCTCCCCCTCCCCCTCTGACCTGTTTGCTGTTGCAAATTTAATTTCAGATTCTGTAGCACTATTCCAGTTTTTGTCAACGTTTCACTATTATATATTTTATGTATAGATATATTTCTATATTATTTATATAAATATACAGGGCCTATATGTGCCATAAGTCTATTACAGTGACATTTGAAAAACTGAAGTAAATTGGTCGAGTACTTTTTGTGATTTTTGGTAACAGTTGTATCCTTTATATGTTACGTATATACTTATAGATTACTTATAATAAAAATATCAGAGTATTGTGTAAAATTTTGAAGTAAATAGGGTAAGAATTTTCGAGATTTTTGATAATAATGTTTCCCCAGTGTATATTACATATTTATTTATATATCATGCATATTAAAAAATAGGTATATACTAACACTCTCGTATTCGAATTCAGTGTCGTGTCAAAGTTTCAAAGCAACTGTTGAAAAACTCTCGGAGATTGTTTGGAACAATCTGACATTTACATTTTTATTTATGTGGATAAGCAGCCATACAGAGATGATTTGCTGAATGGTAAAGTTTAAAGAATACCAGCTGACAGCAAGCAAGAACACAACTGTAGCAATCATTATGAGCAACCTGAGGTGAAATGGAGGCAAAATAGAATGTGTGGAAGCTTTTGAGAAGTGCAGTACCAAAGAATGGAACTGCCAATGTAGAAGCACAGAACAGAGTAACAAACGGATTTAAATTTTTTCATCTAGCCGAGGACGTTGTGTGGGACTAGAGAGAGACCACCTTCAAAACGTATCTCCTGCAGATTATGACATATAACTTGGAGTGATGCGTGATTAACAAAGCAGATTTAAGCAAGTTACAAGCATGCGAAATGAAGTTTCTGCGATCAGCCTCGCAGAAGACTAGAGGAGATAAAATTAGAAATGAAGAAATCAGAGGAGAGATGCAAGTAGATCTGTTAAATGAGAAACTGAGCACTGTGTGGCTGAAGTGGTTTGGAGATTGAAGAGCGTGAAGGGTAACCGCCTGCCAAAATGATACCTGGATAGAAATGTGCAGGGGAAAAGACCAGTAGGACGACCCAGAAAAAGATCTCAAGGCTAGAGGAGTAAACTGGGAAACAGTGTCAAGACAAGAATAATATAAAGACATCAAAAAGGAGGCAAATTTTTCATAAACACCCAACCGGTTCTCTGGAAGAATACGAAGATGTGGTGGTGGTGGTGATTGTGATAACGATGATAATGGAGCAGGGACACATCTGTGTTACATGATCCAACTACGTGCGTTGGTGTAGCAATAAAGTCCCTTCACTTGTATTCTCTAGGATCTTCGTTTAAATCCCCGATTATATCCATTGTTTTGTGTAGAAGTTGCTGCCCGGAAGACAAACACAGATGACAAAAATACAAAGGAAGGAAGGATGGTTACAGAATTTAGTGTAACGCCAATTTTGCTGACATTAGAGACGGAGCACGGTTGGAGATATTGGAGAAATAGATTGAAGCGGTGTTATCCACCACACACATTAATGTTTCGCCCAAATTCTTGTCTGAAGCAATGGGAAACCTAAATCATGATATAAGTATGTTTTGGTTAATTAAAATTTTTTGTGCGACATCGGGAGTCGACCCCGGATTTCCTGCTTTTCGCGAGAAGTTGGCTCAACAATTAGGATATCTGTGCTCGCCCTCAGGCCTGTGGTCAGGTTTTAATTGTCACTGATGTTCCCACCAGTAATTTCAGAACAATACTACCGGAGCTCTATTCATTTCTTCGACTTTTATTCCTTGGAGTTGGGGATGTAGGGTACACCATGGTTTTCGACAGACTCCATTCCCCCAATATCTCTGTGCCCACATACACCGTGGAAGGACGTCTGGTTGCAGTGTTGAACTCGTACGTGAAAACATGAGTGACAAAAGAAAATCTGAGTCTCCTCTGAAGTTGCGCTTGGATAGGCTAACTTTTATGGCAAACTGACAGTGATAACCAGTAAATCTGGTACCAAGTTCCAGTCAAGTTTTATTAGTCACATTATGCAGAGTTCCTCGATACAGCAATAGACACATAATAGCAATGGGTAGAACGTCTCTTCAAGTTCGTAACTCATTTTACAAGTGCTCAATATGGAGGCCGTTTTTGACGTTGCAAACATCAGTATGTACGTGCAGTTCATTGAAGTCGGTAACGCGAATTACCCAGGAAGGGGCAATAGCATCTCACATTGGAAATGTTCTTTGGGTTGCTTTCCTGCAGATGCGAACTACTTCGGTGCAACAATACGGAGAGGATGATTTGTGAGCATGTTCTGGCACGCCTGCCTCCTGATCCAACTACGCCACTCCGCATATTGCGAATCGAAACTTGGAGATTATTATTTAGATTTCCCGTGGTGTCTGTAGAAGACTTTGGGCGAAGGATACGGTCCAGTCTCTTATGACTACCGAATCGATGTGAGACTGAACTCTATAAATGTGCTACTTCCTTTGTATCTTTGGCACTAATGGAATTTTTTCGCGATACACGATGGAATCTGTTAAGTACGACAGACTGCGTAAACAACCAACAATGATGATAAGCCTTATTTCTGAGGAATTGTGCATTTATTGATTAACGAACCATAGAATTTCCAGTAATCTGAATTAAATTCTCCACCACACTAGATTTCCCCTTTGGCGGTTCTGTCCATCGCATCGCAGTTACATTGTGAGGGTGACTTCTTCACAGTACGAACGAACGATTTGACTTTTACATATACTTTTACTCCTCATCCATTTGTAGGCTCCGAGCGAGGTATCACAGCAGCTGAGACACCATAAATATACTCGGGGATGGTAAAAGAAAGGGGGGGAGGAGGAGGGGGGAGAACTAAACCACCATTCGTCCATTGGCATGGAGCTTTTCGTCATTTCACAGACCACTTCAAGCAAAGCAACAAGGCTACTTAGTTCTCTCATCCAAGTTTTTAGCATCCTCATAGTTAGTGCTGTGTAAAGTAATCTATATTTACTCACATTAGATACTAACATGCCATTTTTTCCTTATCTGCTCACCGCTGGAAGTAACAGAGTAGCGTCGAAGATTTTACTGGCAAATATTAGTTACCGACCTCGCCGGTCCATTGCTTCGGGAAAGCTTAATTTGGTGAGAGTGGCACGTCACAGAAGGTATAGGAGCTTCAGCTTCCTGAAAAGATAAAGACATTTCAGTATCTTTCAGTAGCTCCTTCCACGGGTTTGTTGAACTTCTCGGTAACGCTTTCGCGCTAAGTAAGCGATCCTGTGATGAATGACGTCGCACTTCGTTGGATCTTTTCCATCGCTTCTACAAATCCAACCTAGTAAGGGTCCCAGCCTGATGAGAAATACTCAAGAACGAGTCTAACAAATGTTTTGTAAGCCACTTCTTCAGTTGATTAATTATATTTCCTTAAGATTCTTTCAATCAGTCGTAGCGTGGTTCTGCTTTTCCTATTATTTGTTTTATGTGGTTATTGCACTTGAGCTCTCTCCAGATGGTTACACATAGTGGTATTACGGTAGCTTCTGTTTCCATTGCTTTGTTGCCAGTCGTGTAATCGAACAGTAGTAGACGTCTTAGTCTGTTCATGCTCGATGTATTAAGTTTATTTATGTTCAGGGTAAATATCCAGTCCATGCTCCACTAGTCGATTCTCTACAACTCTTCCTGAATTTCGCCAGCCTTCAGACGTGGCAATAGAGACAACAGCATACTTCACGAATAACTTGACGGAACCTCCAGCGTTATTCATAAGAGACTAGACAGTTAATACACTATGTGATCAAAAGTATCCGGACACCCCCAAAACATACGTTTTTCATATTAGGTGCATTGTGCTGTCACCTACTGCCAGGTACTCCATATCGGCGACCTCAGTAGCCATTAGACATTGTGAGAGAGCAGAATGGGGCGCTCCGCGAAACTCAAGGATTTCGAATGTGGTCAGCATTACACAGGAATTCCAAACTGCATCAGGATCCACTGCAAGTACTATGACAGTAAGGCGGGAGGTGAGAAAACTTGGATTCCATGGTCGAGCGGCTGCTCATAAGCCACACACCACGCCGACAAGTGTCAAACGACGCCTCGCTTGGTGTAAGGAGCGTAAACATTGGACGATTGAACAGTGGAAAAACGTGTGGAGTGACGAATCACGGTACACACTGTGGGGATACGGAAGCAGGGTGTGGGTATGGCGAATGGCCCGTGAACGTCATCTGCCAGTGTGTGCAGTGCCAACAGTAAAATTCGGAGCCGGTGGTGTTATGGTGAGGTCTAATATCCCTTGTTGTTTTGCGTGGCACTATCACAGCACAGGCCTACATTGATGTTTTAAGGATGTTCTTTCTTCCCACTATTGAAGAGCAAGTCGGGGATGGCGATTGCATCTTTCAACATGATCGAGCACCTGTTCATAATGCACGGCCTGTGGCGGAGTGGTTACACGACAATAACATCCCTGAAATGGACTGGCCTGCACAGGGTCCTGACCTGAATCCTATAGAACACCTTTGGGATGTTTTGGAACGCCTACTTCGTGCCAGGCCCCACCGACCTACATCGATACCTCTCCTTAGTGCAGCTCTCCGTGAAGAATGGGCTGCCATTCCCCAAGAAACCTTCCAGCACCTGATTGAACGTATGCCTGCGAGAGTGTAAGCTGTCATCAAGGCTAAGGGTGGGCTAACACCATACTGAATTCCAGCATTACCGATGGAGAGCACCTCGACCTTGTAAGTCATTTTCAGTCAGAAGTCCGGATACATTTGATCATATAGTGTATAAATCATAAACATTAGCACCCCTCTTCTGCTCTCTTGAGGTACTTCCGAAACTATAAAGAACAGTCAAATGAAAACGTGACGGATGCTGAAAAATGAAGTAAACTGTTTATCATTTCAAAAGTAATCGTAATAACTGTTAATACATTTATCCCATTGTAAGACGAGACGGTCAGTGCCTTCATGGAAAAATATTTGCGGTTGTCCACGGAACCGTGATTTACACAGGTATGCACCTCTTCGTCCGAAGCAAATCGACGGTCACGAGTATCTTTCTTCAGGGCTCCGGAAACATAGAAATCACATAGTCAAAGATTGAGACTATCAAGAGGAAGAGTAAGGGCTTCCGAGCGAAACTTTTGCAGCGCAGTCGAAACTATCTTGGCTACTTGTGGGCGGGCATTATACTGTAACAGAGTGATGCCGTTACGACGGCGCTGCAGAAGTTTCGCTCTGAAGCCCTTAAACATTCTCCATACAGTCCCGACATCTCTCTACAAGGTTTCCCTGTTTGGAGCTCAAGAAACACATTCGTGGCCATCGAGTTGCTTCGGACGAAGAGGTGCATGCCGGGGTACAATCGTGGACCCGCAGGCAACCGGCAAACATTTTTCTATGAAGACACTGAAAGTCGTGTCTCACACTGACATAACTGTGTTAACAGTTAACGATTACCTTTGAAATAATAAACCGTTTACATACTTTTTCCGTATGTCTCGTTTTCATTTGACTGTCCACTATATATTTACGTCTATCGATCTTGTTACATTAAGAACTACGTACTGAGTTCTACCTGGAAGGAAATCCTGAACAGGCGTTGATAAGAAAGGGCCAAGCCAGGAGAATATGGTGTGTGTGACAATATTTGGAACCCCATTTCAGCGATGGCAGCCGTGGTTTTGCGCCTAATATGGTGACGAGCTTTGTCGTTTCCAAGTGCACTACTCATGACGGGGCACATTCTCCACACTTTGCCCCCATCACTACGCAAATGACTTGTCCTTGACGTTCTAGAACTGCATAAAAATAATTGTATCTTCTATCATGGCATGATTCTATATCGTGTCGTGAAACGCGTAACTGATCCGGACAATCAGCGCAGTCCATGTGATACTGTGCACTGTAGTATGGACACGACGCTAAATTAAAAAAAATCGAGGGGGATTGAATCAGGCGAACATGCTGGCCACGTAAGAGATCGAATATTTGACATCGTAGAAAGTTGTAAGCTGATGACCATATTTCTTCTGCGTTGCTCCGCTGATAGTGACAGTCTGCAGAGTCAGCTGCACGAGGGAAGGACAATCTGAGATACGTTATCGAGACAGAAGGCACACAAACTTGTAACAACTGCGAGAACTACAAAAGAGAAACGGTGCACTCAGAGAGAAACCATTTTCGTAGCCGTAGGAACAATGGTGTCGCTTCGTCCATAGTTACACAGACGGCTGAAAGAAAGCAGAAGCTGTGAAAGGGTATGACGGCGGTGTCGCTGGAGTAGCAAAACAAAGGAGGAGCGGGTCGTCGCTCATACTCCCGGAAGGGAGAGTTGAATGCTGTTCCACTAACATTTTGACGAGCATCACGGCCAATAAAGGGAAGCATTATTAAGTCTGCGTGAAGAAAACGCGCACTGACACACACAGCAAGAGATAAATCGGACCTCTTGCGCCCCTAACTTCGCAGTTAGTCGAAGAAGAGAATAAGAAAGGTTACGAATTAACGTCATGTTGCCAACGTCGTTAGAGCAGGAGCACAATTCCAGAAAGAACAAAGATGATGATCGAAATCGGCAGCGTCCTTTTCGAAGGAAGCAACTTGGCGTCTGCCTTAAACATTTTAGCGGAACTACTTAAAACCTACAGCTGTATGGCTAGACTGAAATTTGAACCAGACTCTTAGGGAATGCGAATAAAGTGACCTGACGACTGCGCCACCCTCCTCAGCGGTAGCTACTCGTCATTCATTCGTATCCGAAACAAAACTTAGGCTTAGGCGTATCATAGATCGAATTTCTTCACGTCGCAGCAATTTTTGAAGCACTGTAATAACGACGACTTGATACTGTCAGTCAAACGCAAGCGACAGCGACTCGTAGGAGGTTTTGCCACAGATGACATTTCTAGACGTGCAGGATATGGTTCAAATGGCTCTGAGCACTATGGGACTTAACATCTGAGGTCATCATTCCTCTATAACTACTTAAGCCTGACTAACCTAACGACATCACACACATCCATGCCCGAGGCAGGATTCGAACCTGTGACCGTAGCGGTCGCGCGGTTCCAGACTGTAGCGCCTAGAACCGCTCGGCCACCCCGGCCGGCACGAGCAGGATACAAAATAGGTTATAATAATGTACACATTCAGTAGTCTACGCTTGATAAGCAGTTCTGGAGATTGTCCAATTTGTCAAATAAACCTGTTTCCTCTCTCCAGTTAACTATCTCAGTCAGAGGTTTACTAATTTACGTTAAACAATACTGATAGGCAGTAGTCAGTGACAGCTATTTGAAGTCATACCTGTAGTTCCATAACCAATCAATACACATTGCACTGTTGAAACAAAATCTCCATAGCCGCGGTCGCCAACGCACCAGCCTGCAGTAGCTCTCGGAGCAGAAATAATTAGTTCGAAACCATGTTTCACGTTTAGAGAGAAGGCGACAGACGCCACCTATGGAATTTCGTCCGTCGGACGGATACATTAAGCTCGACGGACCCTGCTGCTGTTAGAATGGCGCTACATGGCCGTTCCGTAATGTAAGACTCGTACTTTACACAGAATAGGTACAAATGCGTGTATTCTTCTGTTTTCCAGCCAAAAGTGCCACAAAACTTTTTACAGAAACTGCCACTGAACGTAAATAAATGTAATGTATTAGGCATGAATAGACGAAGAAGTCTGCTATTGTTCGATTACACGATTCGGGACAAAGCACTGGAAACAGAAGCTACCGTGATACGACTAGGGGTAACCATCTGGAGAGAGCTGAAGTGCAATAACCACATAAAACAAATAGCAGGAAAAGCAGATAACACGCTGAGATTGATTGGAAGAATCTTAAGGAAATGTAATTAATCCACTGAAGAAGTGGCTTAAAAAACATTTGTTAGACTCGTTTTTGAGTATTTCTCATCACACTGGTGCCCTTACTAGGTTGGATTTGTAGAAGAGATGGACAAGATCCAACGGAGAGCGACGTCTCTCGTCAGAGGATAGCTTACATGGCACGAGAGCGTTACGGAGACATTCAACAAACCCGTGGCAGATGCTACAAGAGAGGCATTGTGCATCACGGGGAGATTTGCTGTTGAAATTTTGAGAGCGTATGTTCAAGAAGAGTCGGGCAACGTATAACTTCATTTCCACATACATTTCGCGAAATTATCTGGACCAGGAAATTTGAGAAATCAGGTGTCATATGGAGCGTCACCAACAGTCATTCTTCCAACGCCCCATACGTGAATGAAACAGGAGGTAAAAAAGGTAGTGGAACCAGGGATACCGTCCGGCACACAGCATGAGGTGCCTTGCAAGGTACCGACGTAGGTTTAGTTAATTGGTATGCGCCAGTTATACACATACTTTGCAACAGGGGACCGGGACCAGGAAAAATTTGGAAATTTGTCGTAAGGTCTTATGGGACCAAACTGCTGAGGTCATCGGTCCCTAAGCTTACGCAATATTTAATCAAACTTAAACTAATTTACGCTAAGAACAACACACACACACCCATGCCCGAGGGAGGATTCGAACCTCCGACGGGGGAAGCCGCGCGGACCGTGACAAGGTGGCTCGGGCCGGGACCCAGAGAGTAGCGATTGTAGCCTAATGAGTTTAGCGTAGGCCGTAGTCGCGCTGTTACCGTCTGGGCCTACAGGGACCTGGATGCCAGCCCCGCCTTGTTTAGCGGACCGGCTGGCTTCTGAAATCTCAGGAGACGGCGGGGTTAGTCTCGGTCCGCCGGGCCAGGGCGCAGCGCAAAGCCGATTATGCGGCCCCTTGCGTCTTCCAGCTACTGCGCTTCGCCTCGCCGTCTTGGCTCTGCGCCGGAGTCGCGGCTTATCTTAAAGGTTCACCTTGCCTGCCGCGGAGGAGGCGTCATCCGGCCGCACCGATTCTGATTCTTATCTCGCGTGCCAGCAGACTCACTGGTTCGAGTTCTGCATCAGGTCGGAGGGGAGGTTTTCACAAATCCCGCCTAGACAGCGACTGCGTAAGAAGTTAGCTGGCGCCCTATTCATACAAGTACTCTGCCTGACAAAATAGATGAAGCACCCAGAAAGTGAGGAGGAAACGTATCGGCTGAGGGGGTATGTGATTATTTCAGTGGCTATGTGGTCAAACGCACCTAATATGTTAAAATATTAGGTTGCTGAGTAAGTGCACATTGTTTTTCCACGAGTTTAGGAAACAGAATATGTAAACATAACAGAGACTTTAGTCGTCAGCAATACGTTCTTCTTCACTATTTACAACAACAGTCTGCCAGTCATGGGGTAACTTTTCGATTCCGCGCCTGTGGGAACCTTGTTTTGAGGCGAAGAACTCGTGGTGTCATGTTCGGAGCGCTGTTCTATCCGGAAAGGAAGTTTCTTGAAGGGCGTTCGATAGAGAGCGGAAAAGGTGAAAATCTGAGGGCGGAAGATCAGGTGAGCAAGGTGGGAGCAGAATGACATCCCAACCCAGCTCCTATAGAGTGTTATGCGGGCAGGCGTTATCGTGGAGTAGAATCACTTTACACAGTCGTCCCGATCGTTGTTCTTGGATTGTGTCTGCAAGACGTCGCAGTTCTTGATCATAAATGTCAGCAGCGATGGTTATACATCGGGGAAGGACTTCGTAATACACACCATCGCTGTTCCACCAGATAAATAACATCATCTTATGTGGATGCGTGCAGGTCTTTGTATGGGGAGTTGCTGCTTTGCTTGGTCTTAATCATTCCTTGCCTGGTCTTAATCATTCCTGTCTTCCCCATGTTGTTGTTGTGGTCTTCAGTCCTGAGACTGGTTTGATGCAGCTCTCCATGCTACTCTATCCTGTGCAAGCTTTTTCATCTCCCAGTACCTACTGCAACCTACATCCTTCTGAATCTGTTTAGTGTATTCATCTCTTGGTCTCCCTCTACGATTTTTACCCTCCACGCTGCCCTCCAATACTAAATTGGTGATCCCTTGATGCCTCAGAACATGTCCTACCAACCGATCCCTTCTTCTGGTCAAGTTGTGCCACAAACTTCTCTTCTCCCCAATCCTATTCAATACTTCCTCATTAGTTATGTGATCTACCCATCTAATCTTCAGCAATCTTCTGTAGCACCACATTTCGAAAGCTTCTATTCTCTTCTTGTCCAAACTATTTATCGTCCATGTTTCACTTCCATACATGGCTACACTCCATACGAATACTTTCAGAAATGACTTCCTGACACTTAAATCAATACTGGATGTTAACAAATTTCTCTTCTTCAGAAACGCTTTCCTTGCCATTGCCAGCCTACATTTTATATCCTCTCTACTTCGACCATCATCAGTTATTTTGCTCCCCAAATAGCAAAACTCCTTTACTACTTTAAGTGCCTCATTTCCTAATCTAATTCCCTCAGCATCACCTGACTTAATTAGACTACATTCCATTATCATTGTTTTGCTTTTGTTGATGTTCATCTTATATCCTCCTTTCAAGACACTGTCCATTCCATTCAACTGCTCTTCCAAGTCCTTTGCTGTCTCTGACAGAATTACAATGTCATCGGCGAACCTCAAAGTTTTTATTTCTTCTCCATGAATTTTAATACCTACTCCGAATTTTTCTTTTGTTTCCTTTACTGCTTGCTCAATATACAGATTGAACAACATCGGGGAGAGGCTACAACCCTGTCTTACTCCCTTCCCAACCACTGCTTCCCTTTCATGTCCCTCGACTCTTATAACTGCCATCTGGTTTCTGTACAAATTGTAAATAGCCTTTCGCTCCCTGTATTTTACCCCTGCCACCTTTAGAATTTGAAAGAGAGTATTCCAGTCAACATTGTCAAAAGCTTTCTCTAAGTCTACAAATGCTAGAAACGTAGGTTTGCCTTTCCTTGATCGTTCTTCTAAGATAAGTCGTAAGGTGAGTATTGCCTCACGTGTTCCAGTGTTTCTACGGAATCCAAACTGATCTTCCCCGAGGTTGGCTTCTACTAGTTTTTCCATTCGTCTGTAAAGAATTCGTGTTAGTATTTTGCAGCTGTGACTTATTAAGCTGATAGTTCGGTAATTTTCACATCTGTCAACACCTGCTTTCTTTGGGATTGGAATTATTATGTTCTTCTTGAAGTCTGAGGGTATTTCGCCTGTTTCATACATCTTGCTCACCAGATGGTAGAGTTTTGTCAGGACTGGCTCTCCCACGGCCGTCAGTAGTTCCAATGGAATATTGTCTTCCCCATGTGCTAGCATAAAGATACCGTTTCTCGTCATCAGTAACGATATAGGATCTGAATGGCGTATGTCACATGATGATGGAGTGATCACAGTTCATAGCATTTCCAAGTTCTCGAGTACATTGGAACATTGTGGGTTAATGCGTTTAAACGATATTCAACAAACCCCAAAGGTCTTCCTGAACGTGATGACTCACAATTAAACTCTGGCAGAAGAATATGCTGGGAATGTTCTGATTTCTCCACTTGGCACTCCATTTTCTACTGCCCACAGCTGCACTATCTATCGCTTGAGCCTTCTCCCGAAGTTACGCAGGGTCAGCCATCGTTAATGTTAATGTGGCCGGATACTCTTCCTGCCGCCACCCCGTACCCCCCGGGACGGAATTAGTGTACCCCAACTGTCTGCGACGAGTTGAATCCATGGAATAGTGCGAGTGTGTTCAGATGTATGCGAGCCGTGTAACTGAGGCGGAACATGGTGACCAGCCCGGTATTCACCTAGCGGGATGTGGAAATCCGCCTAAAAACCACATCCAGGCTGCCCGGCACATCGGCCCTCGTTGTTAATCCGCCGGGCGGACCGCCCACAGCTGCACACTCTATCTCTAAGTGGAAAAATGGCGGTGTGTAAACTCAAATACCAACAGTGAACAACAAATAAAAAATGACAATCGATAATTAAGTCCACAGCAGCTGGAATACCAAAATGCGAAACAAAAACGCTACTCACTTACGCACCAACCTAATACTTTATGTGCTTCGGTATCTCGCCTGAGACAGTTTTCTCCTAAAACCAACAATTGTGTCGTTCTGTTAACGTTAGGTGACACACAGAAGCAGATGTAACGCCCATTTCATCTATACAGTGCCTGGAAAAGGAGTTGTAGCTCTGTGTGTGGCTGAAGACGAGAAATTAATAATAAAATATGTCCCTAACCTAGAATTTACAGTCACGAACAGCCCACCGTTTAATATCTGTTAATAACTGGGTACGTATGTTGGAAGTTTCAAAAGAAATTTTCTCTTTAGCCGTCGTAGCGGGAAATCGTTATTATGATTGAACTACAAACTTTAAGTACAGCAACTCACTTTATGTGCTATTCTTGCCATAGTACTTGTGTTCAACGGAGACGAATTTTAGGTAACATCTCACCAATCTTTTGCTCTTTGTAGATTGGTGATAATGATTATACATGTACGGTTAACATTCGAGGGACTCTCCTGGCGTAAATGAACAGTGCACTTCCTGTCCGGCGTCTCTGAGTGCATACGAACCTAATCCAGAAACGATGTAACATCCAGTATCTGTGTTGGTGTACCGACAGTTTTTTATGAAGAGCATTTGTAGTATCGAAATCTAGAGAGATTATTATTTTTAAAGCCTATCGGAAGTTCTTTCTCTTGCACTTAGCTATTTTAGATTTATCTGTTTTTGAACATTGTTTTTGCTTGCAACTAGCTTGTCACACTCGCGGCGACTTTTGCAACGTCTTTCTTCAGTACTCCGCTGGGCGTTGTTCTGGCGTGCTGTCGGCAGATATCGCGTGGCAACTGAGTCTGAGTTCTGGTATCGGGCCCTCGTTGGCGTGGAATAATTACTGCGTCTCCAACTTCGTCCCCTGCCTCCTAATCCCAGGCACCTGGGCCAAGTTTACGCAGACGGCGGAGGCGGCTGCAAAGTGGCTGCGCCGTTAGAAATATCTCTGTAGAAACCTAAGTTTGTCTTAGCTGAAGTTCACAGTACTGCGGCTAATGTTGGTCTCCCTTCTCTCGCATTTCCGTGCGTATGAGGAAAATGCTAAGTAGTCGAACAAGTAATTTGCGAAGCGGGAAACTGTGAATGGTGTAGCATTAACTGATGCATTAGTTCACGTAACGCCCACATGATGTTCCACGTTTTCGTCGCTCCCTCCCCCCCTCCCCATCTCTCTCTCTCTCTCTCTCTCTTTTCATGTAGTTCTGTCCGGATTAGATGTACTGCGTAACGCTACGGCAGTAACGGGATCATTACAACCTGGTTGAACAGTCGTGCATTTGTACAGCGACGTTAACCCTTTGACTACCAACGGGACGTATGTGCCCCACGATAGGATACCAGATAACCAGTTGGAATTGCTTGCATGTTATTTCTGTGTGTCAGTGCCCCACTGGTAAAGGGAAGTCTACTAAAGGTCAGCATAATTCTTTAATTACAGATTGCGCCCGTAAATTGTGGTTTCCTCAAGTTTCACTGTTAACACCTTCGTCACGGTATTGTCACTCCGAATTATTTCGCACCTGTAGGTAGGCAACCCAATTACCAGATTCGGAAAGCGGGCTGCCTTCGCGTCTTCCAAGACATAGGTATCGCGTCCTAAGCACATACTGAGCATTTGTAGTTTGAGTTACAAGCTTGGAAAGATGCTCTGTCCACTGATGTTTGTTTGTTTTCAATATGTCTCGTAGGTTTTGCGCAGCAGTGTGCTTCAACTCTGGAGGTACTTACCGTACGCCCTGTATGTTCTTTCCCCCAATCCACTTGGATAACGAAATAGCCGGAAATATTCTTTCCATATTTTTTTGACTAAGATATCAATTAAAATAACCATACATTATTTTTTTAAATAAAATTGGTAGCCACAGGGTTAAAGGAGGAAGACAGCAGATTCGATGTATTTGCAAAATGTGTAGTTGTAGAATGACTGTTCAGGACTATTTTGTGAGTGTTTTGGCATCAGGGATGCGTGATCTCCGGGGCCTCGTTGCTTAGTAATTGCTTTTTTGTTTGATTTCTTACCCGCCTCTTACCGTTACATGTATACGAGGGTTGCCCAGAAAGTAATGCACCACGTTTTTTTGTGAACAATTCTGTGTTGAACATAATGAGCATTACACACACGAAAGAATGGTGTTTTATCTACACATCCTATTTTCCCACATAATCTCCATCTCGTTTTATGGCCTTCCTCCAGCACGAAACAAGAGCGTGTATGCGCTGTCGGTACCAATCCTTATCCTGATGGCGGAGCCAGTGCTTCACTGTGTGGATCACCACCTCATCGTTCTCAAAATGTCATGACAGGTGCAGTGCCAACTACCGAGTTGTAATACGTCTGTCCTCGCGAATGACAGCATCAGCTCGCTGCAACACGTCAGGTGTGACAGCCGTGCATAGTCTCACCGACCTCTGCAAATCGTGGAGCTCCGCCGAACTTCTGTTGACCTCTCCCTTCGTGCCCAGCGACTAACTGTACTTCTGTGGACAGCAGATGCTCCAAAGGCTTTATACAAGCATTCACGAATACTCCCCACAGTTCCTTTCCCTGCAGTGAGAGATTCAATGACGACACGTTGGTTGTAACGTACACCACCTACAGACGCCATTTTGAAACTGCAAAGGAAGACGACAAGCGCCATCTGTCTAGTTTGGAAACAGACTTGTTCAGTTCGCGCCATATCGCTGTTGACAACAGTGCGAAGCCGGTACTGTTGGCGTGCTCCTCGGGATTCTTTTGCGGTAGTTTTAGTTGCGTTGTGTTTTACATTGGAGTGTTTGCATATTGCAGGCTTTGCCACTGTTGTGAAGGTACTTTCGCATAATGGAAGGTAATTGTGGTAAAGCATTGAATAAATCATGGAAACCACGTATCCTGTACACTAAAACACCCAGAAAATATTTCTGAACAACCTTCTGAATATTGTCGATGGAGTTCGGGTTGTCATTGTATCTTGTAAAGTTATCAGTCTAATTAAATATTTGGTATCAGTTCTAAAGCATTGTGGATGACTGTATAAATATAACGCGTCAGCCAACAATTCGTTAAGGGTGTCGCGTAGAAAAGCCTTTTTGAGAATGTAATCGTAGCGTATATCAACATACCAAATATAAAAAAAGCTCTGTAACTTGTTCAGTTACTGAAATACTGAATCACAATCGTGCTAGTCATTTCGCTTACTCACGACACAGAAATTCCATATCATAAAATAGTTTATGCTGAGACGAAGTTATTTTTCTACCACGTGTAAAGCCATTTTTTTAAAAAAAATTTAAACAGAAAACCGCTGCGAACAGAGCGCAATTTCAAAATCAGACAGGATGGGAGCACGGGATTTTTGCGCCACAGTAACATAAAACACTTGTGTTAGGAGGGTGGGCTACGTGCACACCGGTCAGCAACGGGAGCCGCCAGTGGAAGTTTATCGCTACATGGACGGCCGCTGCCGCTGCTGCTGCTACTGCGGCCGGCCGCTGTGGTGGCGGGCGGAGTTAGCGTGACAGGAGACAGACGACACTGGCCGGCCGGTCGTATCCACTACAAGCCGTGGGGGCGGCGCCGCGCAGCCCATCCCAGATGTATCCAGGGCTAGCAACTGCATAGAGGCGCGGTTTCCGCTGAGTTACAGCGCAAAATTTTGCAATTTTTTTTCCTAACGCGACAACTTTTTAACGCTTAAAGCTGCCAAATTACGACATCCGCTTTTTATAGATCCAAGTACTTTTTTCTGCACATTGGAAAGAACCTTTAAAAAGGAATTTAACGACATAGAATGTGTGGAATTGACCAAATACTAATCAAATATCGCTAACTAACCAAATATCGCTAAGTTGGTATGAAGCTTTTATACAGTCACTCGTTTACCAGTCTGGTGTGGCAGTAGAAGATATCAAAAAGCCGAAGTTCTAAATTTCGCATTTAAGAAATCATTCACACAGGAGAATCGTACAAACATATCGTCGTTTGACCATTGTACAGACTCACGTATGGAGGACATAGCAGTGGGCATCGCTGGGTAGAGAAAAAGTCGAAAGAGCTGAAAACAAGTAACTCTCCAGATTCGGGTGGAATTCCAGTTTGTTTTGCGAAGAGTACTCTACACTATTGGTCCCTTACTTTAGCCTGCATGTATCGCGCATCTCTCGCACTGCGCCAAGTTCCAAGCGACTGGAAAAAAGCACAGGTGATTCCTGCATATAAGAAGGACAAAAAAACGGATCATGAAAATAACTGGCAAATATTTTTGACATCGGTGTGCTGCAGACTCCTTGAATATATTGTCAGTTCGGAAATAATAAATTTCCTTGAGAGAGAAAAGCTCCTGTCCACAGATCAACACGGTTTTAGAAAGCACCGCTCGTGTGAAACTCAGCTTGTCCTTTTTTCACAGGAGATCTTGCGAGGCGTGGATGAAGAGCAACAGACAGATTCCATATTCCTAGATTTCCGTAAAGCATTTGACACAGTGCTGACTGTTAACTAAGTTATAAGCCTACGCATTAGGTTCCCAGGTGTGTTAATGGCTCGATGACTTCTTGAGTGGCAGAACCCAGTATGTTGCCCTCGACGGTGAGTGTTCATCAGAACCAAGGGTATCGTCAGGAGTGCCCCTGGGAACAGTGTTGGACGTCTGTTATTTTCTACATACGTAAACAATCTGGCGAACAGGGTAAGCAGTAGTCTGTGGCTATTCGCTGATGATGCTGTGTTGTGGGGGAAAGTGTCGTCGTTGAGTGACTGCAGGAGCATACAAGATGACTTAGAAAAAATTTCTAGTTGATGTTATGAATGGCAACTAGCTCTAAATACAGAAAAATGCAAGTTAAAGCAGATGAGAAGGAAAAACTACTCCATAACATTCGAGTACAGCACTGATTGTGTGCTGCTTGGCACAGTCACGTCTATTAAATATTTAGGCGGAACCTTGCAAAGCATGTAAGAATTGTATTAGGGAAGGCGAGTAGTCGAATTCGGTTGATTGGGAGAGTTTTAGGGAAGAATGGCTCATCTCTAAAGGAGACTACATATAGGCCATTAGGTCCATTGTTGACTACTGTTCCAGTGTTTGGGATCGGTACCAGGCCGGATCAAAGGAAGACATCGAAGCAGCTCAGAGGCAGGCTGCTAGATTAGTTACCTGTAGGTTCGAACAACACGCAAGTATAACGGAGATGCTTCGGGAATTCAAATGTGAATCACTTGAGGGAAGACGACGATACTTTTGAGGAACATTGTTGAGAGAATGTAGAGAACCGGTATTTGAGGCTGACTGCAGAATGGTTGTACTGCCGCCAACTTACATTTCGCGTAAGGACCATGAAGATGAAATATGAAAGGTTAGGGCTCGTATGAGGTATGTAAACAGTCGTTTTTCACTCGGTCTAATTGCGAGTGAAATAGGAAAGAAAATGAGTAGTAATGGTATAGGATATCCTGCGCCATGCGCCGTATGGCGGCTTTGCGTAGTATGTATATAGATGTAGAAATAACATCGATGCAAACCACTGTCACAGTGTCAGGAGAAGAGATGGCTCAAACTTAAACCATGCTGTATCAAAAGTAAGTAAACATTTAATTTACGTGTACTTGGGACACTATAATGTTGCAGCCGACCGCAATCGTATACAAATAAGAACTTCGCCCGCCGTGGGCAGAGGGACACGGTGGAGGGAAAGATGCCCCGTCTCTCTCTCTCTCTCTCTCTCTCTCTCTCTCTCTCTCTCTCTGGGCTACCAGTCTACATTCCAGTACTCAGTACTGTGCTTCTGTCAAAGCGGTACTGACTGACAGACAGTGATATAGCGCTCGCGGATAATTTTAGAAGTAGTTCAGTTATTTCAAAACAAGAGAGCAACGATCAGTGTACAACATAAAGAAGAGCGAAGTACAGAAAGCTTTCTTTAATGATTACTAAAATTGCTTGCTCAGGTTGGCTGTGCCGAAAGCGAAGTAGTACAGGCCCCGTATCAAGTGGTATCTTACTCAAACGTTGTATAGCACTCCCTTCCCCCTCCCACGACCACCTAAAACTTCTACATTAAACTATCCACACAATGCGTTTTGTATGTTCATTATTTTATGAGTGACATACCTGACCTTAAGCGTTGATACATGGTATCAAGCTATTCTAGTCACACACAATACCGCACAATAAATAGCATCTGGACTTATCGCAGCCCAGGCTAGTGTTATAACATGTTTAATGTCTTCGGGAGCTGTAGGTGTTTATTTTATATCCTTCTTCGCAAAGAGGATGAGAGAGGAACCATGGCTGTCGCATTACTTTAAAATATCTCTCCGCAACTTGTCTATAAACTGTACATTTAGCTCAGGTGTGATATACACTATCTGATCAAAGGTATCTTGAAATCTGTTACTAGATATTATTATGATATGTCCACGCTTCGCCATTAGAACGGTGTCAACTCTGCTGAGGACACTTTCAGTGAGGTGTATGAATGTCTTTGAAGCAATGGTAGTCCGTTCATTCTCAAGAGCCGAAACTGGAGAAGGTACTAACTTTGTAATTGCAGTCTGGATCGAAGTCGACTTTGCAACATCTCCCAGAGGTGTTCAGATCGGGACCTGGGCAGGTCACTCCATTTCAGTAATCTTGTTGTCCAGAAACGGTTGCCTCACATATGCTACTTTCTGGTAGGATGCATTTTCAGGCTGATACAAACAGTGATCGTTCTAAATTGCTCCTCTATTGTACTCTGTACGAAATGATGTAAAGTGTGTTCATATGCTTCCGGATTTAGCATTTTATTAAGTCTAATAAAGGGACCACTCTAACCATGGAAAACACTCCCATACTGTGACACTATCTCCTCCGTACGCCACTGTTGACGCTACACACGACGGCACTGGCCAATCCCAAACCCTTCCATCGGTTTGCGTCGGCACAGCGCGATTCGTCACTCCGAAACACACGTTTCCAGTCATCGATAGTCCAGTAACATCGCTCTTTGCATCAACTCAAGCGTCATTTCATTTAACGTTGACTACAGAAATGTATGTCTTATGAGGAGCTTCCTGACCATTGTAGTCCATTCGTATTAAGTCCCTTTGCACATTCGAATGTAGTCAAATTAAATCAAGTGATGCTAAGGGAATCTGATTAGGGAACAACACTTCAAGTGGTAGGTGGGTTTTACTATTTCGCCAGCAAAATAACTGATGGTGGCTATAAAATGTAGATTGGCATTTGTAAGGAAAGCATTTCTGAAGAAGAGAAATCTGTTGACATCGAATATAGATTCAAGGGTTAGTAAGTCGTTTCCGAAGGTGTTTGTCTGGAGTGTCGCATTGTATAGCAGTAAAACATGGGCGATAACCGGTTTAGATAAAAAGAGAACAGATGCTTTCGAAATGTGGTTATACGGAAGAAGGCTGAAGATTAGATGGATCCGAAGTACTGAATAGAATCGGGGAGACAAGAAATTTGTGGTACAATTTGACCAAAAGAAGAGATCTGTTGATAGGACACATTCTGAGACATCAACGGATCACCAATTTAGTACTGGAGGGAAGTGTGGGGTGTATAAAACTTAGAGAGAGACCAAGAGGTAAATACAGTAGGCAGATTCAGAAGGATGTCGCAGCAGTTACTCGGAGATGAAAAGGTTTGCGTCGGATAGAATAGCATGGAGACCTGCATCAAACCAGTCTTCGGACTGAAGACCACAAAACAACAACGCACATTCATTGTGATAGCTGGACAGCTGGTAGCACTTATGGGACTCACGAGTGATTCCTTCTGCTGATTTCATGCTTGACGATCCTTGTCCGTCAGTACGAGTGGTCGGCCAGTCTTGGTTTAGCTGTAGTTATTCCTTCGCATTTCCCCTTCGCGATCACTTCAGCAGCGGTCGAGGTCGGCAGCTTTTGAAGACTTGGTCAATTTTTAATCAGACTGTATGTGTAGCATAGCTTACAATTCGAATTATTTGTGTGCTTGGAATATCTCCGTGCTTAATGCGGGTTATATCTCGCGAAAATGCCAAGAACGTAGAATGAGAGAGATTCGAGGTCACACGGAGACCTACCAATAATCGTTCTTCCAGCGCATCATTCGCGAATGGTGTACGTAAGGGGATAAGGGACAGTGCTACACTAAATACCCTCCACGACACACCATAAAGTGGCTTGCGGAATATATATGTGGATGTAAACAACAGGAAAGTAATAGGAGAGAACACAGAGGAGAAACATAATTGGCAACCCAGTTGGCTGATACTGCGTTATTATCGTGGCATTCCCCATAGGCTCAGTCTCACAGAGAACGGTGACTCTTATCCCGTTATACATAATTCACCTAACGCATTGTGCTGCGGTAAGCACTGTATTATGCATTTCGCTAGCAGGCTCTCTCGGACAGTTGGGCTCCCGCGAGCTTAAACGGCGAACGAGCTCATACGTCGCTGATGGCGCGCTGGAGAGGCCCTTTACTTGCCTGAGAATGTGCCGTACATTTTCGGCATATTCAGTCACCACTAGGACAGTGCGAAAAGGTCTCGTCCAGGCAGTGAAAGAACCAGGTAAGAATCGAAATTTTTTTTGGATGTTGTCGCTTTTTCCAACACATTAAGAAGATTTTCATCCCCGAAGTTCAGTATTGACAGTTTCCACCAAATACTTCCAGTAACATGATCCATTTTCTCAAGACGTTTTCTGACCTCAAGGTAATTTAGATATAGGAGTAGATGAAAATGTGAGAATGCCAAATGTAGTAAATAGGCTGTTTGTCTCAACAATACGAGTTCAAATATTTCAGTTTCCTGATAGCTAAGGCACCTTTGTGGGCAGGTACAAAGTGACAAACTGTGACCTCCCCCTCTGAATCGCACCTTGGATCCGCTCGTGCGTGTCGTAAATGTGCTGTAGTCCCACAGAGTTTTCGTAAAGGTGATCACATGCTGAAAATGCCGGTAACTTTCCGATCCCTAAGAAGGGAAAATTATTTTTTCCCTTATGTCGAACGGAGGAGCGCTGTTCTAGGTCAAAAAACATGGAATTTCATCGCGCCGACAACCCTTTACGTTTATGCAAATAGTCATCGTTCGTTAGACAGTTGTAAATGGGATTTCATTACTCTGCTCTAAAAAGGGATCCTCGTTGGCATGTGCTCATCAGTGAATACACAACGCTTTCGCGTTCCAGTTTACCGCTACGGAATCATTTTAGTTTTGCTGTCTCTAGCCACGATATTATTGCTGAATCTATTTACTAATTTTGTAGACGGTGTTTCAATCTCCCTATCTTCTGATATAAGGTTGCCAGTTGTATCTACGTAACAACACCAATATGTGATTATAATCATATGGTCTGCTGTTGCTTTTCTTTTGCTAATTTTACAATAATGTCGGGAACTGATCACGTAGGAAATGAACACATGTCGTTGTCGAAGTAAGTTACACTGTACCTTCGTACAGCAAATGTATTTTGTTTCACACAAAATACTATTGTAGACAGACAATAGCTTCATTATGTTCTAATCTTATTAGTCATTTAAACCATCCAGTACGTCTGTATGAAATTATTTGTTGAACACATAATACTTTCGACATGCGTGCAAAGTACATGCCGTCTTGCTGCTCATTCCGCCTCTTCTCGCGAGTCACAAGTAAAATGAAGCTATTATGAAACCGAAAATCGATCTGAACATCGCAGTTTTCGGCTACCTGTGGTCCCACAGAAGGCAGTGCACCCCTTGCGGTACAGAACTAGTAGCTGATGGTTTTGACACGCCTAAAATCGAAATTAATTGGTGCTTCCGAGTAGGGTGCAGTCGGTTGTTTCTTATTATGAGTGAAATAGAAGAAAATATCTATCATTTTACTCCGTAAATTAGCAATAAGACGAAATTTTATTGTGTCGCTCACGGAGCTCCCTGGCAGAAGAACTGACTTGGACAGAGCGGAGGCTATTTGGGGAAGTTTTCGAGCGGTGCTCCCCCGTCGCAGTTTGGACTAACTTTGCCGTGCGGAACGACGTGAAAGCAGCGCCCACGCTCAAAGTGACACTCCACGCGTCGATAGACGGAAGTTTCGCGCCAGTGTATTACCGCGACTTTGTTTTCTAGTTTTACTGCTCCTGGAATGCAGGAACTCAACTTTGCGCTTTACGCGTTGTGTGTAATTAATTTTTGGCAGGTAAATTTACTTGGCGGAGACGATATCGAGAGATGGCTTTTCAACCAAGCGAAGTAAGACACTTATTAATAAAGGAAGTAAGTTTCCCGTATGACTCCACGATCGTTGTGAATATCTTATGCGTAAAACCGTCTACTCCGCTTAAAACTTTTATTTATTTATTTACTCGTTTTGGCTACTGCTGCCATCAAAAATCTGCCATTGAGATTAAAGGAAGATAAAGAGAGACAGGTGTTTGCTATACAAACAACACCAGACTACAAAAGATGAAATTTTGTAAGCTGAAATTTTTTTAAAAGTTCACTCACCAAAGAACTTAGAACCTGCAAAACAGTGTCCATTATAAGTATCAAAAACCTATTCCTGACACAACTAACAACTTGGCTCAAAAAAAAAACCTAAGATGGAAGTTCTAGCGGACAGGGGGCGTTAGAGTGGGGGACGTTGCCTTCAAATTTTTTCCCCGTCATACTTATAAAATGACAGACAGTCTTTAAATTACAAAAGTTAAAAGTGAAATTATAAACTACAACTGAAATGAGCGGCATACTTATAAAACTAGCCTTTTAGATGGTAGCAATTCCGCATAATGAAGTTACCTTCTGAAATATTTTTAGTAGATTATTCTATTCTTTATAATCTGTTTTACAAGTCTACACCTTTACTGTTTGGCTAAGTTTTTTCATAGGTCACTGTTTTTTATTTGTCGGACACGTTTAATTATAACACCAAGTACTGTTTTTATATAATCGCAATATTATGTTAATGCAAAATATGTTTATTAGTAAAGTTCATCCTGTTTCTGTATGGATATTATTGTGTAGCGGATTCAGTGAATATTAGATGTGAAGTTTAGGTGAACTCCACAGGGGCTAACTGACGCCATCTGGAAAGAAAATTTTATGAGTATACTGACTTAAATCTTGTTTTATAATTTGACGTCGAATGTTTGTAATGTAAAGATCGTCTCTCTTGTCATAAGTATGACTTTTGCTTAGCATTCCTGCGTTGGAGCTCAACCTGACATAATTTTTTTCTGTCGGTAGTTTTCAGAGGCCATCCAACTTCTGGCAGCTCCGGACTGATATTTTACGGCTGTTACTGTTTCTAATAACCCATCGCTTATACTAGAACAATAAAAGGTGTTTCAGCCTAATTATACACAATAGTTTACCGTTACTTGCGTTGACGGTCGACTGCTTCATTCCTGCACGAAACGTCGGTCCTCTATGGGCCTCTTTGCCCTTGTTTATGACATTCAACAGCATTAACTGCTTACAGTCTTAGGGTGTTTCCGACGTTATCTACCAGATAACGGATATATATCCTGAAGAGTAACAACGGTGTAACACTCCCGTGTGGTACTTCATAGGTCACTTACGATTTCACTCCGTTAAGGAGGATTGCTGTCTGCAGGGAAGTCCGATATTCTATTTGATCTTTAAGACACTCTGCGGTAACGTATCAAACGTAAAGGAACACAACGTAAACGTGACTGCTTTATCTATAATACTCCTTATCTCAAGGGCCGGCCGGGGTGGCCGAGCGGTTCTAGGCGCTACAGTCTGGAACCGTGCGACCGCTACGGTCGCAGGTTCGAATCCTGCCTCGGGCATGGATGTTTGTGATGTCCTTAGGTTAGTTAGGTTTAAGTAGTTCTAAGTTCTTGGGGACTTATGACCTCAGCAGTTGAGTCCCATGTGCTCAGAGCCATTTGAACCAATTATCTCAAGGACAAACAGAGCTGCCTGAGTATCACACGATCTCCTTTTTGCGGGATCCTAGTTGATTCTTATAGAGGATATTTTTTACTTTAAAAAGATGGTGATTCGCGAGCATAAAACCGTGTTCTTAATTCTACAGCAGAATGACGTCAGCGTTGTAGATCCATAATTATGTGCTTCAGTCCGATGACCCTTGTTGGCAACGGGAATGACATGAAATAGGTTGAATTCCGTGGTTGTTTGGCTGCTTTCGACGTGGACAATTTAAATTTTATGTTCAACAGTATACCGGCTGTAGTAAATGCGAGTATTTGCAGGATACTTCGAACGGGAAAGAGGTTCCCGTATAAGCGGCAAATTTCGTTTTACGCAAAGTTGCTTTTGCGGCGGCGAGAGACTAGCAGGACGCTATCGCTCGAAATTAAACGCGATGAACTGCATGTTCGCAGGAGAGTGGAGCTCCGAATCCCATCAGGCCCGAAGTAAAATAATCAGTCGGCGAAAGAGAGGAATTGAAGCGGCGGAAGGGACGAATTGTGGAATGAGTTCTCTTGATCAGCCGGCGGCCGGACAGAGAGACTGCTGTCGCGACGCTTCCGTTTTTCCAGCGTTTCTACTTTTGCACGCTGTGGTCGTCCAAGATAATATGGAAATCTGTTACAGACAGGTTCGATTCGGTTCTGGGGCGCCGTATGTGTCGATCGTGACGCTCTTAATTTTTTTTTTCTATTTTATTGGTCATTCTTTGAGAAACACAGGAGATTATCTTTTCCTTATGCGTTAACTGCATGACGAAAAAAGAAAAGAGTTGGTTAGCGGACGTTGCGTTTTGAATTTTGTGCCGTGTAGAAAAAGTACGATGGGAAGTATGTGTATTACATTGCTTTCATTTCTGTTTTTTCTCAACCCAAAGAAGTGTGTAGCAGAAATGAGGTGAACGGATGAATATATATGGGGTCAACTAGCGCAGATTATTAAATTCGAAGGACTAGCAACAATCTACAATTGAAACTGCACTGCAAGCAGAATGAAAAGGCACTAAACTTCCTCGTCATCAGAAAAACTTAAAGAAACAGGCTCAGCTCTCAAAAATGAAAATATTCTCGAAAATAGAGAAAGAACTGTACAGAAACTAAAGCAGAAGTATTGTTGGTTGATTTGGGGGAGGGGTCCAAACAGCGACGTCATCGGTCCCATCGGATTAGGTAGGGTTGGGGAAGGAAGTCGGTCGTGCCCTTTCAAAGGAACCATCTCGGCATTTGCCTGAAGCGATGTAGGGAAATCACGCAAAACCTAAATCAGAATGGCCGGACGCGGGATTGAACCGTCGTCCTCCAGAATGTGAGCCCAGTGTGCTAACCGCTGTACCACCTCGCTCGGTTTTGCCTGATACTGCTAATGAGATAAAAACGTACTGATTTAACTAGTGATGGAAGCACACAGACTCAGAATAAACTGCAAGAAAAAGCTTAAATTGCTCAGGCGGTCTGTGCTTGTAGCAATGTTGGATTTCATGTATCTAACTCAACCGCGAAAGAGGTTTATAATTTTGGATTATTTAATAATATAATTCTTCTATTTGTGTGGCCGAGCGGTTCTAGGTGCTACAGTCTGGAGCCGCGCGACCGCTACGGTCGCAGGTTCGAATCCTGCCTCGGGCATGGATATGTGTGATGTCCTTAGGTTAGTTAGGTTTAAGTAGTTCTAAGTTCTAGGGGACTTATGACCTCAGAAGTTAAGTCCCATAGTGCTCAGAGCCATTTTGTTCTTCTATTTGTGTCTATTTATTTAACGTGATCTTCTGGTTGCAAAAAGTATATGTAGCAAAATGTTTAACTTAATGCTCATCGAATATTCATCTCGATGGAGATACTATTGAATTCAGTAAATGTAGCATGGATACTTTTTCGGTAGAATGAAATATGCTGTGGTATGAGCTATCTGTAAAAGTGTCTAAGTGAAACCCGTAAGTGGGACAAATGTTTGGATTCTGGTCAGTTATTAAAAATTGTAGATTACTTCGCCTTCTGAATAAACATTTTTAGTCAGTTTTCGAAAATCGATTGTCAGTTACAATACGTCACTGCTGCGTGCTTTCTCATGAGTAGAGTTCCTCGTTTTATGTGCTTTCTAATGAGTAGAGTTCCTCTTCATAGTAGTCGGTCTTCTGTAATGCTACTTGCACCTAGCAAAATCCTGCACTGTGCTCTAGTGAGAAACTGATGAAACAATCTTCACTACATAATGTTTTTTTAACAGCGAATAAGCAATTTCTATCGAAGAATAAAAATAGAATAGTTTGACGTTATTGGGTACATGAAAAGGAAAAAGATCCGCCATGGTTAAGGTAAAAAGGCTGTCTTATTACCCTCTAAGTATTATTTGATGTGTTGATATGTATATATTTTTTCTGGTTCATACATGCCGGCATTTGAAATCTTAGGTCCACATTCTTCTTATTGCTTAACTTCTCAATAGTTCACCGTAGAAACTTTATCAAGTACAGCTCTTAAGAATATTACTTGGCCATTAATAAAATTTATCACTGGTTGTTGCACAATTCTGACACTATATTTCGACATTTTTTGTCAGAATGTTGGGCAGTATTTCATAACGTTGTTTCTCCGTTCAACAATAGACTGTACGAAGCGTCGTCTTATTTACGTTCCGCGTAGTGTCAACACACCACCCGTCGATAGTGCGCCGCCTTCAGTTCCATTCAGTTGGCGTCCAGTGTGAGTGATCTTAATACAGTAAGCTTCCTATTATGCGGGTGCGGATTATCCGTATTTCAAGTTATCCCTACACAGTTAAGAGAGAGAGAGAGAAAGAGAGAGAGAGAGAGAGAGAGAGAGAGAGAGAGAGAGAGAGAGAGCCCTTTATATACTGTAATAGTTACAACAAATATTTGCATCTAAAATGTAAATTTCTAGTTCTGGAAACGTAGAAAACGAAAACATCGGAGAGTGTTTCAGTAGCGATTCCTGTGAACTGAGATTTGAACAGCTAAATGCCGCGTACAAAGTATGTTGCAGAAAAAAAGAAACCGAAGACGAGATGATCGAGCACCCAGTTATGACGCACTGAAATGCATCTACCTGTTGTTAGTGTGTGCAGGACAAAATTCTATAGAGTGGGGTGTCCAACCTTTTCGCTTACGTGGACAACGATGGAAGAAGACGAATATATTTGGACCGCGCACACTGTACTTAACACTAACAGTAAAGAGAAAAAAGGCGCGATCGGAGGTACATAGTTAATACATGCAAGTAATTTAGAATATACGAGGGTTATTCCAAAAGTAAGGTCCGGTTATAAAAAAAAAAAATCAAAACAAAAATGTTTTTTCAAAACAATTGTTTTATTTACATTCCTTACATCTTTATCTATTTTTCTACATAACTTCCATACTTATTTAAACATTTGGCACATCGTTCAACAAGCTTTTGAATGCCCATGTTATAGAAATCGGCCGCCTGTGACGATAACCAGTCCTTAACTGCTTCTTTCACTTCATCATCTGTGTCGAAGCGCTTGCCGCCGAGAAACTCCTTTAAGTAACGGAACAGGTGGAAATCACTTGGCGCCAGGTCCGGACTGTAAGGAGGATGGTCCATCTGTTCCCATCCAAATTTCTTGATCAGAGCTTGCGTTTCATTTGCAGTGTGGGGTCTGGCATTGTCATGCAACAACAAGATTCCAGACGACAAAAGACCACGTCGCTTATTCTGGATTGCACGTCGAAGTTTAGTCAGGGTAGCGCAGTAGGCGGCTTTATTAATCGTTGTTCCTCTCTCCATAAAGTCGACTAACAATACTCCACGTCTATCCCAGAACACAGTCGCCATAACCTTACGTGTTGAGATTGTCTGCTTTGCCTTGACCTTGACTGGCGATGACGTGTGACGCCATTGCATTGACTGACGTTTAGACTCTGGAGTGATGTGAGAAACCCATGTCTCATCCCCTGTGACAACATTGTCTAAAAGACTGTCACCTTCCTTATGATATCGCTCCAAAAAATCAAGAGCAAAAGCCATTCTTTTCATTCGTTGGGGCTCAGTAAGCAGCCTGGGAACCCAACGGGCACACAATTTGTGAAACTTCAAATGTTCAGACACAATTATGTACAAAGTTGTTCTACTCACATTCGGAAAATGCATGTCTACGTCTGTAATAGTGAATCGGCGATCTTCACGAATTTTTTTGTCAACCGCATTGACCAAATCGTCTGAAATCACTGATGGTCGGCCATACCGTGGTTCATCGTGCACATTATCCCGTCCTTCATTAAAAGCTCGCACCCACTTGCGCACTTTACTGTCGCTCATTATGTTAGGACCGTACACTTCAGTAATCTGCCGATGGATTTCCGCCGCTGAATTGTTTCTTGCAGACAAAAACCGTATCACTGCCCTTACTTCACAATCGGCGGGCTGATCAATTGTCTTAAACATTGTAAAGTGACACTGTGAACTACACTCAGCAACAGTAACAAAGCGAATGGCGGCGTTTGACGCGCAAGGCTTGCCGGGAGTCGGCGCGCATGCGTGTTTTGTCATTGGCGCCAAATTTCAATAGTTACGGCGAATCGGACCTTACTTTTGGAATAACCCTCGTATTATTTTATGATTATTCATTCTAAAAAAGCAAGATGGAACTAAATTGACGGTTTATATACGAGATTTGTTCTACCGTGGGTGGTGTGTGAGGGGAACGAGCATGGTAACTGTTGCGGGGGACGAGGGGCGAGGAAAGCAGCTTTCACCATTACGCGCAGTGCTAATACATTTGGGTTTGTACCGATCATCTGCTATGGTAGAAATTGCTCACGAAAGTAAAAAGCTTTCGTGACAGCCCATTACAGAGACGGTCATGTTCAAATATGATTCTTATCTATAGCAGTGGATAAAATATCAAAGTAAACCTGGTATAACACAATTGCGGTAGTGTTAGGTAGCAAATATTGGCAGTAATTGCAACTCACATGAAGATTTCTAACTTCTGCCGACTTGTGATGATCATAACTACGATGGAAATGTTATTTATCCCAGATGTATAGAAATAACGCAGAATTTCCTTTTATTTCCATAAATTAATTTCGTTATACCTATGTAACTCTCTAGTTAGGCAGTTGTAACTTAAGCAGTCGTAAAATAACAGATAAGCGCGTCTGACGGTATGGCCGATTATAAGAACGAGGCTATAGCACAGGCGGCAATGTCAAGAACGGATGGATCAATGAGGCAATAGTATCGTGGGGCAGGAGTTTCAGAGTGAAAATATTCAGTTAAATATGACTTAACAAAAACGAAATTTTGTGAATTTTTTTTACTGATCATATGATAGGCGCTCAAGTCTTGGACCGTATTGATACTTGTTTTGGGCCTCATTCGGCCCACGGGCTGCGGGTTGAACAAAAAAATTGCCTCTGAGCACTATGGTACTCAACTTCTGAGGTCATTAGTCCCCTAGAACTTAGAACTACTTAAACCTAACTAACCTATGGACATCACACACATCCATGCCCGAGGCAGGATTCGAACCTGCGACCGTAGCGGTCTCGCGGTTCCAGACTGCAGCGCCTAGAACCGCACGGCCACACCGGCCGGCCGGGTTGAACACCCATACCTTAGACTATACCGACGTTTTCACTGTCCACAGAAAAAATGTGAAATGGCGTCTGTGAAGAAGCGAATTATAAACAGAAACAGAGAAAATTGGATGTTTGGATCTGAAGAATGAAGTGAAAATAAGTTATACGAAATATAATTAAGGGTAATTTTGTAAGAAGTTAACAGAGTTTTCGGGGAGTGACGCCCAAGTAATTTAGTGGTCTGTGAAATGTTGCATGTTATATGTTTTGCAAATACAGTAAATGTCAGTTTACGAAAAAAAGAAGACATACGTTCTCTGGATTATCCGTGTTTTGAGTTATTTTTGCAGCTTCAGGTCCGCATTATCCCAGATAATCGGCATTGGCTGTACTAAAAACCGGAAACTTACGACTAGTACCACGGAATTTCGGATGTACCGTCTGTCGCTTGTGAAGTAACGCACACGCGGAGCGGCGCTGCGCTTTGTCTGCCAGTGACACGGGGCCGGGGTTGTCCATTAGGGACAGCTGTCAGGTGGCCGTAATCTGGTTTGCGGGCTCGCCCGCCACCCTGTCCCACACCTGCGACGCGCGCCCGACAGGGCGGTGGTTTCGTGTGGGCGTTACCGCTCTGCGAAACACGGTTCCACACAGCAAGGCCCTGCGTCCGCCAGGTGCTAGCTTCGCCAACGAGATGTTCTGCGTGCCCGTCGCTGTTCACTCGTTGTGACAGTCTTCGTAACGTTGCGGCGAGATCTACACTCCTGGAAATTGAAATAAGAACACCGTCAATTCATTGTCCCAGGAAGGGGAAACTTTATTGACACATTCCTGGGGTCAGATACATCACATGATCACACTGACAGAACCACAGGCACATAGACACAGGCAACAGAGCATGCACAATGTCGGCACTAGTACAGTGTATATCCACCTTTCGCAGCAATGCAGGCTGCTATTCTCCCATGGAGACGATCGTAGAGATGCTGGATGTAGTCCTGTGGAACGGCTTGCCATGCCATTTCCACCTGGCGCCTCAGTTGGACCAGCGTTCGTGCTGGACGTGCAGACCGCGTGAGACGACGCTTCATCCAGTCCCAAACATGCTCAATGAGGGACAGATCCGGAGATCTTGCTGGCCAGGGTAGTTGACTTACACCTTCTAGAGCACGTTGGGTGGCACGGGATACATGCGGACGTGCATTGTCCTGTTGGAACAGCAAGTTCCCTTGCCGGTCTAGGAATGGTAGAACGATGGGTTCGATGACGGTTTGGATGTACCGTGCACTATTCAGTGTCCCCTCGACGATCACCAGTGGTGTACGGCCAGTGTAGGAAATCGCTCCCCACACCATGATGCCGGGTGTTGGCCCTGTGTGCCTCGGTCGTATGCAGTCCTGATTGTGGCGCTCACCTGCACGGCGCCAAACACGCATACGACCATCATTGGCACCAAGGCAGAAGCGACTCTCATCGCTGAAGACGACACGTCTCCATTCGTCCCTCCATTCACGCCTGTCGCGACACCACTGGAGGCGGGCTGCACGATGTTGGGGCGTGAGCGGAAGACGGCCTAACGGTGTGCGGGACCGTAGCCCAGCTTCATGGAGACGGTTGCGAATGGTCCTCGCCGATACCCCAGGAGCAACAGTGTCCCTAATTTGCTGGGAAGTGGCGGTGCGGTCCCCTACGGCACTGCGTAGGATCCTACGGTCTTGGCGTGCATCCGTGCGTCGCTGCGGTCCGGTCCCAGGTCGACGGGCACGTGCACCTTCCGCCGACCACTGGCGACAACATCGATGTACTGTGGAGACCTCACGCCCCACGTGTTGAGCAATTCGGCGGTACGTCCACCCGGCCTCCCGCATGCCCACTATACGCCCTCGCTCAAAGTCCGTCAACTGCACACAACTGCACATACGGTTCACGTCCACGCTGTCGCGGCATGCTACCAGTGTTAAAGACTGCGATGGAGCTCCGTATGCCACGGCAAACTGGCTGACACTGACGGCGGCAGTGCACAAATGCTGCGCAGCTAGCGCCATTCGACGCTAGCGCCATTCGACGGCCAACACCGCGGTTCCTGGTGTATCCGCTGTGCCGTGCGTGTGATCATTGCTCGTACAGCCCTCTCGCAGTGTCCGGAGCAAGTATGGTGGGTCTGACACACCGGTGTCAATGTGTTCTTTTTTCCATTTCCAGGAGTGTACTTGTGGTACGAGCACACGCCGAAGAGTGGCGAAACGTGCTGCGTGTAGGCTACCTGGCGAGCAGGTATTTCCGTACAGGCTGCAGCGTGGTAGGCGCTGTTGCGGTTTTTGGATAAGTTCTGGACGTTGTTGAGCCTCCTAATAGAAATGGTTTTTCTTTCGCCACGCTCATACATTCTTTCACTGCGAAATGCGTGTTCCGTGTCGTTTGCGCTACTTTCTAACGCAGCAACTGTGAACGGAAGCTGTCAAGAGTACTGTCCAGTGGCGGATACATATGGGGGCGGGGCGCAGGGCACGACCGAATCGAGTTATCGAGTATGTAGCAAGGCGTCGTGATGTTTTATACGTTTCTGCCTGGCACATAGATAGCTAACACATACCTACGAGAAAAGTCGCGGCCATGCTAGTGATCTCAAAACATTATTATGTCTGGCATTTGTTCGAGAAAAGTCGCGAATATTCTACTGTATTCTCGTACAGAGAACCTTTGATATGTAGCGGCGTACAAAGACATGGCTGAGGTCGACAGTGGAGGAGGATCGACTTAATGGCTTAGCTCTGTTGAACACTCACCCTTACATTGATTGTCCTATTGACGATGTAATTAACCCTTTTGCCTGGAAGAATAGGCCCATAGAATTCATCATTTAAGAAAAAGAACCACAATTGTAACTTTTTTATATCATAAGGTCACATTGTCTTGTATATGTGTACAATGAGTTTAAATAACACTTTCTTAAACTTTGTATGTGACTTTATTATTTTTTATTACGGTAAAAATAAAGGTAGCTCAAGATATCTTTAGCGCCCCCTCCTAAAGGTTTTATCCGCCGCTGGTACTGTCGTTCATGAAAATGTAAGACAGAAAGATAGTATGAAACTCGATGCTGTTACATATGCTCCTCCTGTCGAACACAACATGATAGTTGTCAGTCTTAGCGTCCACATATGGCGGACAGACTGACCATAATTAGTTACGTCGCATACCCCGACTCAGCAAGAGATTGAGTTTTCAGATTTAATTCAGGACGTTAAATTTATATCCGCTGATCGAGGTCTCCATACCAACATCTGTTTTCCCCTGTTCGAACTAAATACTCGCTATGGAAATATCTGGTTGTGAATGGTGAAGGATGTAATCTATTGGGGAATACTAGTCTTGACAACAGTGGAAAATTCAGACATTAAGTATCCAGAGACGTACATTCTCTTCATGTGGTTGTATTGCAGCAGTCTTTAACATTACAGTTAACGTTCTGCTTTTCGAAATATTTACCTCCTGACGAAGAAATGGTTCAAATGGCTCTGAGCACTATGCGACTAAACTTCTGAGGTCATCAGTCGCCTACAACTTAGAACTAATTAAACCTAACTAACCTAAGGACATCACACACATCCATGCCCGAGGCAGGATTCGAACCTGCGACCGCAGCGGTCACGCGGTTCCAGACTGAAGCACCTTTAACCGCACGGCCACACCGGCCGGCTCCTGACGAAGACTCGTACACTAGTGTCGGTAGACATATAGTATTATTTCAGGCTCCCAGACTCCAATTACACCCAAAACTGACGAAGTGATATCCGACATGAAGAGAGATAGTGTCCCAGCAGTCGAACAGCAGTACAAAATGTTCGAGATACACGACTACGAGGATCACGTTGTGTTAATGATATGTTGCTCTGTGCGTTAAAATTTCAATCCCAAAGTTTCGAGACTGGATTATTAAAAAAACCAGAGAAACGATAAGACGGTGGTTTTAATGCTCCTTGCTACCCCCCCCCCTCCCCACACACACACACACACACACAAACATTTGAGTACAACGCACAAAGTGTTCATAGAAACTTGTGGAACTCTCTGAAAAGTCCTTTTTTGGCTTGCTGTTCAACTCGAACGGCAAACTGGCTTGGATGTCGCTTATGTCGTCAAAGCTTTGACCTTTCATATTAATTTCTGCGCTTTCTCGTTTTGTTGTAGGTTCGTTTTGATAAGACCAAGTCTCGTACCTCCTGATCTTTTTTTTCCCAAAGAGGCATTGTTTGCGTTTTGCATTTCAGTCAAGTAGCAGCTGGCGTACACTCGTCGTTTTGTTTAGGAGTTAAGGCGTGCGTACCAAACTTCGCACACACTTTACTCTTCTCTGTAACATACTGGAGAATATTTTGAACACTTGATTTGTAGATACTGCTCCATTGCGATTTGTGACACAAGAACGTTGACATACAACGGTCCCATGTCCGCTACTTAACACTTGTTGCTCAGGACTATCTGGTCGAACGCACACTTCTTGTTTCTGGGTTTTAGTTCAAGTTCCCACCGTGGTTCCTGCGCTGACGTCGCGTATACAGCAGAATAAAATCAGTCTCTGAACTTTTTTGAAGGGCGGTGTAGCTCTCACTTACGACTACTTCTTCCGGCTGAAGGAGCGAGCTTTGAAAGAAAAAAATATATCGTTTAAGTTAGAAAGGCTGGTGATACTTTGAAAAGTTAAATAATGAACAACTGAATTTCAGACATTGACGTAGTAGCGCGAAGACCCTCTTCCGCCCTGATGACGGCAGGGTCGTGTCCTGGTGAAATCCCCCAAACAGCGGCAGCATTTGTGAGCCATTCCCTCTCAACACACAGAGAGTGGGAAGAGTTAGGTTATAGACCTGTGCATGTCATCCGATTGACACGGTTGATATGACTGATGTCAAATGGTCTGGCGGGACACAAAAGCACCCTCGTGTCTGTAGAGTGCTCCTCAAACCATTCTAACCATTTGAGACTGACGGGGAGATGCAAAGGCATGATGAAGGTACCGTTTCCTGTAGAGTTCACTAGTCGGGGACAGAGGCAGATGTATTAGAATGACCTTTATTATGAGAGCGCCCACACCACGTGCCTGGATGGTGTCCTGCTCGCTAGCGAGATGCAGTCTCCAATACAGTTTGTGACGTACTCGTCATCGACATTTAGCGACCTGTTCCGTGACTCATTGTTGTGCGGTGGCTACTGTACTGCATAGCGATGGAGTAGTCGTGGATTTTATGACTGCACAGTAGTCGTTGTCGTCGTCCTGCATTATTGAAATGACGTGTGATTTACTGTACTGTTGCGCGCCAGTCCACTTTTTTAACCTGTAATATTCATAGACGTCGCATTACATGTACGCGTTGCCAACTGCTGTACCTAGTACCAACACTTCAGTGACAATGCAGAATTGATACCCAACCCGAGCAACAGTCCCGTTACGTTGACGCTTGGGAAAGGGAGAGAGGGGGAAAGTGTAAGCAACGCGGTACACTCCGGTGTTTTTACAAGTTGACCAACATCTAATGGCTGTTAAACGTGGATCGGAATTTTCCTTTCGATAATACTCCACTTACACTGCGACTGTGATAAAATTTACGTGTGCAAATATCTCTCTTCTAAATACGTTTCTGGCCATTTAAATTTTGATGTTTAGGTTGTTTTTTTCCGACTGTAGTAAGCCTTCTTCAGAAATGTTTTCTGAGTCACTCAGTACGGATGGTAGGTGCGAGATGTATTAATAAAGGTTAAAGTATCACCTCGATAAATTAAGTTAGTTAATCAATTTTGTTTGTTTGTTTCCAGGTACGTATGTACAGTCCTGGTACCTATATTCCCTGCGCGACAGTACCTTAGCATGGTGCTATGGAGCCAAAACAGAGAGCCCATCCCATTGATAAAGTGCAGTCATTTCATTTTCTGTAGGCCTTTGTCCCGCTGCAACGCGGGGTCGGCCTTAGTACTACGGATATGTCGGTGTTCGTTGCGGGGGGTGGCCGGATGCCTTTCCTGTCGCCACCTCGAACCCCCCAGGACGGAATTAGTGTACTGCAGATGTCTGCGTCTACTGGAAGCCACATTTTTCAAATGCCTGGGAGTCATGTAACTGAGGCAGAACGTGGGGACCAGCCCAGTATTCACCTAGCGGGATGTGGAAAACCGCCTAAAAACCACGTTCAGGCTGGCCAGCATACCGGCCCTCGTTGTTGGTCCACCAGGCGGATTCAATCCAGGGCCGGCTCGCCTGCCCGAGTCCAGGAAGCAGCGCATTAGCGCTCTCGGCTACCCTGCCGGGCACTGATAAAGTGCAGTATCTTACGATAATTCGTTACTGACGGCAGCAAAAATTCACTCTATCAGTCGTCTTCCATTTCGTTTTGGCTTCTATAGCGGCGTGCTACAGCACTGTGGCGCGGAAAAGGTAGCTACCAGGACTGCGGACATATGCCTGCAAATAATATTAATTGCGTATCTTTGTATCTCGAGGTGATAATTTAACCTTTTTAACTACCCATCGTATTTTTAGCAGCTTGACTGTATCACTTTGGACGGTTACTTCAGCAGCGCACTAGTCTACTGACTGTCATTCGAGAACAGCTCAGCGTTGCTCCGTTCGTAATGATCTCCGCGACCTGTGTGCCAGCAAAGGAGGGAGCCTTACGTGCCGCTTTCCAGGCGCGCTCGCAGTCACGTCGCGCGCCCCCTGTCGAAGCACATGTCGTGCGACGTGAGGCGTGCGCGGCTCGCTAATTGCGTTGCCGGCAGGAAGTGGCAGCCGGCCGCGACGCGGCACGCAGGCGTGCGGGCGGCCGCCCCGCAAAACACGGCCGCCGCGGCTGCGTGACCGGCTGCCGCGCCGTAGCGACGCGATGCCAACTTCTGCTGAGCTACGGCCTCACAACGGACGTCTCTCGGCTCGACCAAGAATTTTTATTTAACCATTTGTCCACAGATCCGTCTCAAATTTCTAATCACGCCTGCGGCGGCGTGTCATTGTGTTGCTATTGGTTTTTACACAACAGCGATTCCAGTCTTGAAGGATGGGAGTTTAACATGCCAGTCAGTTACCTGAGCAAGAAGCTGGCCTGTTTAATGTACGTGTGTCAGTACAGTCATACATATACCGGAAAACTGAACGAAACCGTTAGTGTCTGGAACGTTTTAAACATCGTAACATTCTAGTTAAGAAGGCGTTATCCAACAGAAGACGGTGTAGGACAGGTTGATGTCGTTTTGACAATGTTTTTGGTAAATCTGATTATTCAGAAACATCAGTACTCATTTGACTGCTCAGCTGAAATTACATTGGATTGGATAAAGAAAACGATAACAATTTTTTCGGAAGAACGTTTTGAACGTATTTACGATATTTATCATACACCTCCACGTAAAGGTGCGACCTACAGGTAGATATTGAAGAGGCATCCGTCTAAAAAAAGCACATCGCACACCAAAGTAATATTTGACTATGTGGAGAAAAAAGACGTAAAGATCATCAATTTCGAGGAAACAAGGCAATTAAAGAACTGGAGGTAAAACAGCACATTCTGTCCCTATTTGACATAACAAAGAATGAAGGAAAATGTGTCTATTACTGCACCTGAAATTTTGGGCAACGCAGCAAGCAAGAGAAATGTTGCACACAATGTTTAAATGTTCTGCAGCTTTCATACGTCTCGAGACAGGGTACAGAATGCAGCACTGCTTTCATGACAGCCAGAGATGTACAGGAAGACCTCTAAATTAGGTAACAGAATTGTCACAAGGAAAAGAATTCTATTATTCATAACCGGCTGTCTACTCCAGTTTGTCAGCCTAAGCTTCAGTATTCCTGGCAATCGGCTGGGTACAATGTTCCGTCACATGTTGTTGAATTGAAGAATGCAATTCAAGTCAAGTGGCATTTGATGTTGCAGCTGTGATTCTAAGGATTGTCCAAGTACTGCTTCCACTCAAAGTGTCTGTTGTGATTCTGGATATTGTGTCATGCAGTTTGCTGAGCAACATCATGTACATTTTTAAAGTCTGATGCTGGGCAAACTGGGAGTAACACAATGCAATGCTTTCACCACCCTAATCACAGTGGCCCTTACAGCTTGTAAATGCAATCAAAACACCGAATTCCTGTTCAACCTGAGAGACTTCGGATCTCGAGCCAGTGCTGTAGTGTCCTGACTAGCAGTTATTTCTGCAGCGGTCTGTAGTACCGTTGTGCATAGATTAGATAAACAGAAGTCGGTCGCGTTGCTGTCCGATTTCTTACTGGAAGGAAATACGTACATTTCTGAAGAAAAAAAGAGTGCAAGTATTCTAGTGAAGCAGAGAAAATTGTTTGGAGAGTTTAGTACGTTGTGTAAGAGTCTAAGATCAGCTCCTGATGAATTCCGTGAATACACGATGAAATCTGTGACTATATTTTAATTACATTTTGAAAAAGATCAACGCGCGCTCGAGAATACTCTCCACCAGTTTCCATTAAACTATATCGCCAGATGAAAAACTCGCACTTACTTCGCCGTAAGTAAACGTTAATTCAACAAATTTTGTTTTTTAAATTCTATTTTAAATGAACTTTGTGTTGCACAATTTAAACAATTGCGTCTGACATCACTAGTGACAAGAAATCTACGGGACATGCTTCAGAATTACTTTTGTCAGAACAGTGTGACAAAATAAAAATATTTTCTTATGTTGAGCATTAAGTATCATTGTTATTTCACTCCATGTCTTCCTTCCAATCAACCTTTTTCATACTGACTAAATGGGCAAGTTTCTGGCCTTGTTTGTATCGTCGTGATGATTTCTTCAAACGCCGTGGCTCGCCATTCGCTGCACGATCGAGAAACACAAACTGGCTTACGTAGCACTCATACTGCCAGCTTCACGTGCCTCCCGAAACGCATGCCGCCAGGACACTTCCGTATCGTCAAATAGGTTTGTGTTGCACCCTGCGGAGGAAACAACGTTCAACGCTGCCCGCTCCGCTCTGCTTATCTCATTCCACGGCCTAAGCCATGACCATTGACTGCACGACCAGCGTAGCGCTCTCTGTTAGTGTCGCGTCCTAATCCTTAAAACCAATGGCTGCTCCACTGCGCCTTCTGTTAATCGCAGCTCTTGTGTAGACAAGTTCTTCCCACGTTGTGGTCCTCCCTCCAAAGACTGGTTTGATAACGCTTGCGGTACTGGTCTAGCCTGTGCAAATTCATCTCAGCTTAACTATGTCAACCTACATCCAGCTATACCTGTTTAGTGAATTCGAATTTCCCTTCGTTATCAGAGTGATTCCGTGACACCTCATGTTTTTTCCTGTCAACCGACAACTTCTTCCAGTGTAGTTGTAACATAAATTTCTCTTCTCCCCTGTTCAGTTCAATATCTCTTCATTAGTAGTCTTGTCTATTCATGTAATCTTCAACATTGTACTGTATCACCATATTTAAAAAACTTATGTTCTATTCTTGTCTGAACTGCTTGTCCGCAAGCCAAACCTGGGGAAAAGGCTCCCTAGCACTATTCATTCGATGTCAAACTCTTTTAAGGAATGTTTGTTCTTGTTCGTAAGAATGAGTGTAGTAATGGTAAAGATCAGGGGTTGGCAGCTTTTTAGTACAGTGGACCGCATACCCAGAAACAAAATCTTGTCTGCAATATGATGTTTTAACGGTAATATAAAGAATAGATTAAAATACAACAATTTATTTGCTTTTCCGGTGACATTATCACAAGTTAAAATGAAGTATGTATAGTAACTTTCCTAAAGAAATTAATTGGATGTTTTAAAGCTTAATTTTATATGAGAAGAAAAACTAATATCAATACGCATAGGCTTTTGTAGCTCTGCAAATAAGATGATTTTCGTGTACAAGTCATTATTACTGAAATTAAAGAAAACAGATCACAACATAAAATGTTGAAGATAAAATTTGTACATATTCTGCAGTACACAGCCTTGGTGTCATATAACAGTATTGCCGCAATCTGGAATTACGTTAACACATTGTATCCAAGAAACAAGAAAAGATTATGGGTCTGAGTGAAAACACAGAAGAAAATTGATCATATATATTATTTCTCAAGACAGCATCCCTTTTTCTGAACACACAACAATCGTACAAGGGTGACTGAGGTATCGTTAGTAAGGTTTTGTAACAGGTTTCTGACATAGCATACCGATTTTCTTCTAAAATTTAATATTTCTGGCAAATGGCAGCCTAAAAGGCTCTTTTAAGTGTCGCAGGCAAAATGGCATCATGAAAGCCCAACTTCATACATAGATTTTACGAAAGTCACTTATTAATCACGAATAAGAGACTCCCTTTTTCATTTTATCTTATTACAAATACCGTTTCAGGTACTTACGCTCTAGATAATTTGTATTCTGCATTGTCACAGCTAATGACCGTGACCACGGCGGTAGTCTGCCCGTCGTACAAGTTGATTTTTCTAAACGAATATACTTTCCGAAATGACAGACATATTTGTCGTTGTCGTCTTGAATTGTGAGTTACCTGTTGCTATTACGGCCTAATGTGCTTACTACAATTGAAAATGTCTGGTGAGTTAAAGTTACAGTTTATGTGGACCTACTGACAGTCCCTGACCTTTGCTCGTCTTACAACCCGGGGCAAACATTCCGAATACAAAACACATGTTTGGACACGTGGAAATGTATATACAAGGATGTATCATAAATTCGTTCGGTTCATGTTTAAAGATATTTTCTTTTTATTCCCACAACTACCGTTATCCCCACAACTACCCTTATCCCAGCGTCTACATTTGCTCCAGATACTGTCTTTGTTTAAAACTATAAAACTGCGAAAGTTTCGCATAGGTCCCCTGGTAAATTCTGAAATGTATTTACAAAAACGATGAGTCCTATTCACGCTGCCAAAAACGATTTGTGAATTTTTTAAATATAATTTGGTATCAGTAGATTAACTATAAAGCTGATTAAATACTCTTTGGAAGTTGTGGTGTAAAAGAAGCACTTCGGACTTCATAATAAACCACTGAAGAATTCGATGAAATTGCGAGGTAAGTTGATCAGCACCGGCACGTTATACCCACGTCACCTGTGAGGATTAACATCGATCAGGAAACGTTTTACAAACATTACGATGAGGCTGCATAGTGATTTCGATTTCACTTGATGTTGTGCAGGATGGGAAGTCGATCTGCGATAAAAGTTTTTGCACTCCTCGATGAGGGCGACAAAAGTTGGCCACATACGACAATTATGCATGAAAAAAGTGGTCGTCGAAGCAAGTTGAGCCTCTGTGAACAGAGGCCAACCGGTGATGGGCGCTAGGAAAGTACTGCTGCTGCTCTGCATGGAGTGGAATGGGGGCTTGAAAATCATATAAAAGTTCTGGTAGTTATGCTCTGTGTATCGTGACCAGAACACTGATGGCTTTGAGAGCCGCACGTAGTGATTTCACAGACGGCATGCGGCCGGCGGTGAGCTCGTTGTCGACCACTTTTCTAGAATCACGCAGCTGCCAGCGTAAAATACGCTGAAGTACTTCCAATGACGTACACCACAAGGAGGCGACGGAGAGGCGCTAACAGCACGAGCAACCATCTCAGCGTGGACCTCCGCGGTTTGCATCTATGCTCCGCAAGTTTCCTTATGGTGTGTGTGTGCGAGCGCGCGCGATGAGGTTACTTCCTATACAGCCATTACATACCTCATTTCCTATGAAATAAGGAAGGGAGTTCAGTGTTTAGCGTTCTGTGGACGATGAAGGCATCAGAAGGAGGCACAGAGCTCTGACTGTGGAAGAAAATCAGACGTGGAATTTTCTGATTAACCATATCGATATTTGCCGTAGAACATTTTGGGAAACGATTGAAAACCTAAATTTCAATGGCTGGCTGGGAATTGACCTTGCTCGGTCCCATTTTCTGTGTTGTTAGTGAATGATGTGCTGGAAGAACGGTTATAACGGTTATCAGTAGGTTTCAGCATGAGCTCGAATTTATCGGATGTCAATATTACGGTCCTTTAGCTACGTAGACTGATCAGTCAGAAGATTATGACCACGACTAACAATCGATATAAACCGATCAAGGCGATAGCAGCGTCATCTGTCGAGGAATGACTGTTATTCAGACACGCGAAGTGCATGTAGTATCAGTGAGCATGTTGTCCGTATACGAGGGTAAGTCAATTATTATCCGCAAAGTAGCTACAAAATTTTATTGTAATCAAATAGGGAACTTACAAGAACATCATTTCTCGACATAGTCTCTTTGCGTTTCACGACACTTACGATTAATCTGTGACTTTTCAACATAATCTCCATCCATCTCTACAGACTTGCTCCATACTTCAACAAGGGCATGTATTCCATTGTGGTCAAATGCACGGTCCTGCTTCGAAGCCATTGGCGCACGGATGTTTACACGGCCTCTTCTCTTCAAAGTGAACTCTACGATGAGCTGCTTTTAGCGGGCGGAGCAGTGGTTTGACGAGTGGTGTGTTGTCTTGCATTGTCACGCAGAATTATAGTATTCGCCATGCTTTAAGCTCTTTGAGGATTGTGACGTATTGGACGGACTTGATTGTGCATCCCTGCTCCAAGAAATGAAACATAATAAACCTCTCCAGCAACGGCCTCTCACTCCACGTTTGGTCAGCCAACGGTGTTTGCCCTCTGTTTCGTTACATCGGCGAACCCGTCTTCTAATAGCGCTTATATCCACTGTTGCATCATCGTACACATTTTTTAGTCTTTCATGAATGCGAAGGGGCTTTCACCTTCTGCATTCAAGAATTCTATCACAGAGAGCTTGCTAATACGAATATCGATGTAGGCCATTTTTCAGGCGACTGCAGTGGCGGCATTTGTTCACGCAGGAAGTTACTACTGCAATGGATTTGAGAAGCAGCATTGCGGAATAGCATCTGATTCAAATTTTCTACTTAACAAACTTTATTTAAGGAGAATAACAACAGCGGCATTACTTTTTGACCGTCCCCCGCTCATTAATTGAATGTTTTGTCGGTTCTTGGAAGAACATTTTATTCATTATCAATGAAAAACACGGCACTAGTATATTATTCTACAATATTTATTATTTCGGAAACCGGTTTTCGGTTGTTGCACCATCTTCAGGTACAAAGACAAATTTTTGTTTGTAAAATTTGCAAAATAATAAATATTGTGGAATATTACATCAGTGTCGTGCGTTTTTTCGTTTATAATTTTTGTAAGTGTGTTAAGATACAATGCGTAGGATATAACTTCAGTTATTGAAGTATTACTGAGTGGATGCTATCCGCCCGCGTCTCGTGGTCGTGCGGTAGCGTTCTCGCGTCCCACGCCCGGGTTCCCGGGTTCGATTCCCGGCGGGGTCAGGGATTTTCTCTGCCTCGTGATGGCTGGGTGTTGTGTGCTGTCCTTAGGTTAGTTAGGTTTAAGTAGTTCTAAGTTCTAGGGGACTTATGACCACAGCAGTTGAGTCCCATAGTGCTCAGAGCCATTTGACCCATTTGGATGCTATCCGAAGGCAAATAAATAAACAGCTAAATAAACCTACTGCTACTATCAACTAATCTCTGTGAAACGTTTGCGTTGAGTCCTATGAGGATCTCGTGTAAAATATATAAGAAATAGAAAGATACGGACACTGCAAATTATATGGATGCACACTTCTTTTGTGTCAGCACTCGGTGAAAGAAAAAGGCGGTGGACGATGGACGATATGTTGAGCTGTGACTAAATAAAGGTGACCCATTATTTACATCAGAGATGACAAATATTGCTCATGCTGATAATAGTGGTTTCGTAAAATACTCTTATAAATTCATACATTGTGGCACACCCTATTACTTGATCAAATTTTATAACCAACAGTAATGTTTTCAGTCGTATTTTGAATGAGAAATAAAGGGAATCATGGGCGCTCGCACGAACATGCGGTGAGGCAACAGCTATGGAATAACATTCTGGACTTCTTATGCATGTGCCAATCCACCGTTAGTTATATACCAGACAGCAATAAATCAGAGAAAATGTTTTAATGAGCAACATTTTATATCTGAGAAGTTATTCAGACGGCGTACTTAACGGTAGTGGCGGACCGCTGCCGCGTTCAAGTTTTTCTGAAATAAATCAGGCAATATAAATGGGAGCGCAGTTCCTACAAACATTTTTATCAAACAAAAAAAGTCTTCGCCCGATCTCACAGCGGAGCGCTGTGAATAAGATTGCGTGCCATCAGGGAAAACGGGCATCGTGTCGTTATGAGGAGACCGCAACAGCATGACGTCGCATAACATTGTGTCAGCTACTTCTGTCTGCAAACAGTAATCGTGTTTCCTTGGAGTTGACGAGAAAACGTTTCGCGAAAAAGTAGCATTATCGTCGTAGTCATTCTTTTTCCTGTTGTACTAAATGCTTCTGGAAACTAAACTATATTGTTGGAGACGTACATCGCTACAATTCGACCTGATCTTGATGACATGTAATTTAGATCGTTCATATATGTTGTAGTGTTTCTGTTGCTTTCACTAGCGTTACGAATTTTCTGAATGCTCTCTAGACAAATATACGGTGAGGATGAATATTTGCATATCAAGCAATCGAGTAGATTTCACTACCGAAACCAAATTTATAAACAAAAAGGAGCTGCCGCGATTGAATACCGTGAGAGGCAAAAAAAGTCACTTTTGCAGATGGTAATTTATCGACTTCACTTTGTGTCTACGAGTTGCAAGCAAGGCGGATTGAAGTCAGTCATTTGGCAGTTTTCCTCTGGATCTCTCCGCTGGCGACAGCGTCGATTGGTGTCAGCTCTCTATATTAAGTGGTTTAATATTATGTGGCGGTATGCAGCCCCTCTACGAAATTGATTAAATACTGAATACCAGCAAATATTTGTTGATTTCAAAAGCTAACCAATTTCCTGAACATTTATGGGTATCACCAAGGTTAATGTCGAATTATAACAAAAATACTAATTTATAATGTAACCACTTCATTGGGCTGCGAAAGTTAATACTTAGATTTAGTTCTTGACGTTTCAAGCTTAGATGTATCTCTTTACTGCAGATAAATCCACCTGAAATGAGATCTTGGATCGCCGCACTGTCAGGCAATTTGCATTTTGTTAATCAGATGTATTGGAATGATGTGGCCGAATCAGTTGATTGATTTAGAATTGTTATTTATTCGCATCACAAACCAACACTAATACTTAGCAATTCTTGAACAATACGATCCTCTTCGGCTATTGGCGCTGTTCCTTATACACTTTACAGTAATCGGAACGTGAGTACAAGAATTGTTTAAAACAGTAATTTCGATGTTTACAGTTAAAAATTAAATGGTTTTCCAGAAATTGCTACAGAATTAGGATTTATATTTTGTTATGAACTTTCTTGAGTAATAAACATGTGACAGTAATACAGTTATCAGTGCCAACGTACATAAAATATCATATTACAGTTATGTTCATTTCAAAAATCAAAATAACTTTCTAAACATTGCTCGGATTTTGATGCTAACGAATTTCCTAGGTTTTCAGAATGAAATTTTCACGCTACAATTTCCTGACAGATTAAAACTTTGTGCCGGACTGATACTCGAATTTGGGACTTTTGCTTTTCGTGGAAAAGTCTCTTCCTACGTTTCCAGAATGAAATATTCTATGTGCAGCGGAGTGTCCGCTGACATGAACTTTTTTTGCAGATTAGATCTATGTGTCGGACCAATACTCTAACTTCGAACCACTGCCTTATGCAGGAAAGTGCAGGCGGTAAGGCACTTGCATGCGAAAGGCAAAGATCCCAAATTCGAGTGTCGGTCCAGCACATGTTTTTAATCGGCCAGGAAGTTTCATATTCCCTAGGGTTTTTTCAGTAATTTAAATGGTAATAATAATTAGATTTCATTGTTCAAATTTTGACTTTCGAGGTTTCTTTACACTTTGCATACATAATTTCTGAAATAATCTGTATTTCATAACGTTTTAATTATAAATCCTCATAAATATGTTTTAAGTAGGAAGACAAAATTAAATGAGCCACTCAGCACCCCTACAATATGTACTCATAGAGTTATCCTACTTTATGTACACTTCGCGAAGTTGTGTCTAATGGTTCAGTTGGTCGGGAATTGTGGTTTTCATTAAGAGTCGGCCCATTCTTCTACTTTCCAAATTTTTGTGCACGTTGTTACTGATTAGAAAAGCGGCTAGAAGTCGACCAAAACTTTAGCGCGCTGAAAGATTGGCTGAGTACTGTCACCTTCCTTCGGTAGTCATTCGGCTATGTAAGGTCGAAGGTACACCTTCATCTACAGGTATACTCTCCAAATAACACTAATTCCTTGGCAGAGAGTTCATCGAACCACCTTCAAAATAATTCTCTATTATTCCAACCTCGAACAGCGCTCCGAAAAAACGAACACCTATATCTTTCCGTTCAAGCTCTGATTTCCCTTATTTTATCATGATGATCGTTTCTCCCTCTGAAGGTCGGCGTCAACAAAATATTTTAATATCCAGAGGAGAAAAATGGTGATTGAAATTTCGTGGGAAGATCTCACCACATCGAAAAACGCCTTTGCTTCAATGATGTCCACCCCATGTTCTGTACATGTCAGTAAGGTTCTCTCCCCCTTTTCTCGGTAAGACAAAACGAACTGCTCCTCTCTGAACGTTCACGATGTGTTCCGCTAATCCAATCTTGTAAGGATCCCAGACCGCGCAGCAGTACTCCAAAAGTGGATGGACAAACGTAGTGTAGGCAGTCTTTTTAGTAGATCTGTTGTATCTTTTAAGTGTTCTGAATAATTTATAAATTATTATTTTTACTATTCTTTCGAAGTACAAGAATAATCGTCGTTTCCTCTCGGCCTATCACATCAAAAAAGAGCTATTTTACATTGCAAACAATTAACAAACTAAAATTTCATTCGCACCTGAATTACGTGTCTGCCTCCTAGCCATCACGTAAGCTTCTCATTTTGAACGCCATCCCTCAACCGTTGTCTTACATGCCAGGACCTTTAGCATGCGAACACCAGCATAACAGCTTCTTAACTGTGTTCATCTACAGTGAACGAACGTCACTACGCAGAATTAATATAGACGAAAGAAAATAACCTCTTTTGATGAAAAAAGACATGCTGTGACGCGGACACGCCACGAGAGATACGCAGTCACTGTGGTCACGCCACAAGAAATCCGCTGTCAATGGGGGGAAAGAACACGAAGAAAGGGTATGCAGTACGGTGTACGCATGCGCAACGCGATTCGCGAATTCCATGCGGCAAACATCAGCCGCCTTGGTAGTGTAGTAATCGGTTTAATGTGGGTAGTTAAGGCGGTAACGTTGGTTCCAACTAACATGCCTTCAAGTTACTGAGACTTCCCAGGGTTAGGGATAGTAGCTGGTACAATAGATTAGTTTCAGTTGGACAGCATGCCCCTTTTATATCGAAGGCTAGGCTTCTAAAGAGGATCATAGAACAATTGGACTAAAATGTGCGTCTTTTATAGCCAGGGGCTGGCTTAATATTGACGGAGTGATACCATCCGGTGGCCGGGACTCGTGTGTGAAAACGCGAGGAACTCGGCGATGACTATAAAACAGCTCCGCTGTACACTTGGTTAGAATAACGGATGGAGCAAATTGGTGCAGTGTTGAGACCGAAGACTCTCATTCGGTTGGACCAATCTTCATGTCCTAGTTCCCCTAATCCGCTTAATCCAAATGCTGGGGTTGTTCCTTCGAAAACAAGCTTTATGTGTGAAGTATATGTTATATCTGTGGACTTAGTCCGGATTACGTATCCTGCGTAATTTTGGCATGTTATATTCACCAGCTAGCAAATATGTCGCCCTATTCCTCCCTCCCCTTGAAGAGGCACAGAATGGGAACGCACTTTGTGACCTGACGATGTTGATGGTGAAAATTTCCTAAAGTGTGAATTGCGACTCAAATCTGACGCTGCCTAACACTGAGGGAATGAACTTTCGTTGCTCATAGACTTGTCGTGTATGTTTGTCTAATCAGAAAAAATTACGCGTTATCAAAGACTGTCGCCTTTATAGTGATGTCTTAGCGGTACTATACGTGGTGTTCTGTTTCCCGTCTCTGTGGCATGCAGCGCATGTGGTTGACAGTAGCGGCCGATTGACGTCCTACGCTTCTAAGCCACGCTACTGTGCAACGAATGCAGCTACGCAGAGCTCACATCGTAGCTCGCGGCCATTGAGTGTTTCTTTTTAAATTCCTCCTCGGTGCTTCCAACATAAAATCGGGTTATGCGCTAGTGCGGGAATGACATGAGTTCGCTTTTCATTCAGTGGCAGTTCTCTTTTCAAACTGGGCTTCCACAGAAACATGGCGAGCCAATATTTTAAAGTACAATTAAGCGCGGGCATCATTGTAGCAGTACAGATAAAATCGACGTATTTGTTCGTCGGTGGCACTGCGCAGGTTACAGTAGCATCCGATCGCTCAGAATGAGACTACATGGAAGTAACAAGAACTGTGCTGAATATTTTTTTCGGCGTTCTTTAAACAACCAGTGAATGGGCAGAGTCACCATTCTTTTTAATCGTTAAACACTGACTAGTTTTAGCGTTAGTACGAAACTGATTCCCGGATGCCGGTGATAAGTATGGTTGCAGTACTGCACTAGAGTGGTTTAGTGCATGTCACAAGGTTTGTTTGCCATCTCTGCGACTCCCTTAGGCTTCCTCAGCACATGTTTTTTGTACGCTACGCATACGAGTAATGAAGTTTACGGGAAAAAAGAGAACCAATCCAGTATTCACGTTGAGAATAGAGGGAATATGTGCAACATACGTGTGGAATAGAATCAGATGCTTTCTCTGCTGGATTCCATCCGTGGCTGACAGCAGTATGGTCTCTGTTAGGGACAAATCGGATGATGAACAGGTAGGTAACTAAAATAGCGAAATTTACGCACCCTATGAACTATAACTTGCCCCACCTCTTCCATTCTAAATGAAGTTATATAGCCAGTCTTTTCTGTCGTCACTGCAATACTACCTGTTTCCTACCACCTACACTCCATTCCTACATCCTTTCCAATAATCACCCAGCGTCTTATCTCATATCAGTTCTCTAAGGTTGTCTACAACTAAATCTGTCATCTAAAAACTTTTTGGCCGAGCGGTTTTAGACGCTACAGTCTGGAACCGCGCGACCGCTACGGTCGCAGGTTCGAATCCTGCCTCGGGCATGGATGTGTGTGATGTCCTTAGGTTAGTTAGGTTTAAGTAGTTCTAAGTTCTAGGGGACTGATGACCTCAGAAGTTAAGTCCCATAGTGCTCAGAGCCATTTGAACCATAAAACTTTTACCAAGGACTCGATTCAAGACCACACACGTTACCATCTCATCAAGATTAAGATATTTGGTTTTATACATGTAAAAATACCTGTATGCATTTAATTGTGCCGGCCAACAACCTTGCCATGTTGGACACACCGGTTCTCGCCCAGTTACTGAAGTTAAGCAACGTCCGGTCCGCCAGCCAGCATGGGTGACCGCATGGGAACGCCGGTATGTTGCCGAAGTGGTGTTCAATTGAAAAACTTGTACCAACCATTGAACCATACGGAATTATTATGTATGAAAGGCTGGAGAATCGTAGGGGTGCGGTTCCACTGGTGTAATTACATTATGATCATATTAAAAAGTTCTAAATATTTCATCTTTATAGTTGTTAAAATCCCTGGTAACTGTGGCACATTGATATGTAGGTGTGGCAGTAAGTTTTATTTGGGGGAGAGGGGAAGAGAGATAGTAAAAGACTGACCACCCCTTTACCCCCACACAACCGAACCCTGGATTCGCGCCTTTCCCTCAGGAGGAGAATGTAAATCTTCTTCTTCTTCTTCTGTGCTTTTTGGCAGTAGCCATTTGTGATCATGCTCGTTGTTTCGCTGGTCTCTTCAGCTTGGTGTAGCTTCTGAAGCTTTTATTTTTCTCCTTTTATTAGCTGGGCAATATATTTCAGTCTGGGTCGCTTTCCCATAGTCTTTCCCCCTAATGTACGTTCCAAAATTGTCTTTATCCGCCTTCATACTAGAATACCATGCCTCCCTCCTCTTAGTAGTTATTACCTTCCATACTTCAGCTTTGTCTCTCAACCGCTCCAAGGTATATTCTTTGGTTATTCTGTGTGCCGACGATATTTAAATATGAACAGCAATTCTACCTGTTTCCTAGGATTCATCTCGACATGTGGGGCTCTCTGTTTTCGTGATTGACAAAAATTATTTATTATTTTAATTTTGTGACTGAATAATGTTCTTGATGCGACATTCGTCATTTAACTTATGAGAGGAGAGTATGATGCACTATCAGTAAAAAATTACCTGTTTGTGCATCATTTTGAGGCGGAGTGCGGAGATCAGCGCAGCAATTGTCAACCAACCCGTACTTATGCTGATCTGTGTACCAGACCAACAGCAATTGTTAATTCGTCGTGCAATATCGATCCGAGTCTCACTTTTGCTTTTGCCGCAAGCTAATGGGCTGGACAATACGAATAAATTGTGTAAATGTAAATAGCAATTAATAAAAAAGACTGAACATGTTCTCATTCCATCACTCACGTAATGAACTCATTAGAGAAGTATCTCGTTGTGAGATGGACTCAACGAACCTGGTTGGAGACACCCTTATACAGCTATGTGGGTCTTGTTTGTCGCAGGCGACAGATTTCTGCTGTAAATATCTCAACTATGTAATGAAAGGTATCGGACAACACTATGTAATGCGGAATTAACCACTAGATGCCATGAGAGACGGAACCGCCCGTATAAAACAGGCGGAGAGGTATTGTCAGTAGAGGAGCAGAAGCAGCTGAGTGAGTCGATCAAGAGAGCTCAGTGACTTCGAGCGTGAATTAGTCATTGGATGTCACCCGAGTAACAAATCCATCAGGGACATTTCAACGCTTCTAAAGCTGCGCAAGTCGACCGTTGGTGATGCGGTGGAAACACGAAGGAACAACATAGCTGAATCAAGATCAGGCAGGCCACCCGTACTAATGGCCTGCAGGCGTTGAGCATAGCGGAGGGTGGTTGTAAAAAAATTACATGAAACCAGTGGAAGGGCTCACTCGTCAGGTCCACAGTGCTACCAGCAGTCCAGTACAATGACTGCGGTAGGAAGTTAAAAAGACTGGAGTACAATAATCGAGCAACTCGCCTAAGCCACGCATTTATGTAGTCAGTGCAGAGCGACGGTTGAGGTGGCGTAAATAGCGGCGCCAGTGGACAGTGGTTCAAATGGCTCTGAGCACTATGGGACTCAACTGCAGTGGTCATCAGTCTCCTAGAACTTAGAACTACTTAAACCTAACTAACGCCGGCCGGAGCGGCCGAGCGGTTCTAGGCGCTACAGTGTGGAACTGCGCGACCGCTACGGTCGCAGGTTCGAATCCTGCCTCGGGCATGGATGTGTGTGATGTCCTTAGGTTAGTTAGGTTTAAGTAGTTCTAACTTCTAGGGGACTGATGACCACAGCAGTTAAGTCCCATAGTGTTCAGAGCCACTTGAACCATTTTGAACCTAACTAACCTAAGGACATCACAACATCGATGCCCGAGGCAGGATTCGAACCTGCGACCGTTGCGGTCGCGCGGTTCCAGACGGTAGCGCCTAGAACCGCTCGGCCACCTCGGCCGGCACTGGACAGTGGACAAATGATTTGGAGTGGTGAATCACGCGGTACTCTGGCAAGGCGATGGGAGGGTCTGGATTTGGCTAATGCCTGGAGAACGTTACCTCCATCTTGTGCAGTGCCAACACTAAAGTATGATTAGCTTAAGAAAACGCTAAGTCTGGGAGGATGTGAACACACCAGACTGCACTGTGTACTGCGCACAGTGAAGATCCGGTTCGAAGATTATGATTGTGTCAGCAGCGCCTGTGAGACTTTGTTTTGTAGGCGACAAAATTCCTGAAATGGACTAGCGTGTCCAGAGTCCGACTTCACTCACTGGGAGACCTTTGCCATGCGTTAGAATGTCGTCTTTGCTCCTGGCCCCAGAGTGCAACATTACTGCCTCCTACGGCTTTCGCTGGGAGCTGTCATTCCGCCATCAGACACCTCATTGAAATGCCCACCAAAGTAGTCATAAAGGCGAAGGGTGGACATATCCGATATTAATGTCCAGACAGTGCATGTCGAGAAATCGCTAAGATTCCACGTCAGAAATGTGTCTGTTTTCTCTCGCTGTACTTGTCAAATAGGCGTGTCGTTTCTACTCTAAATTGCGTTTTTTCGGCGTTTGAGCACTTTTTTCAGTGAAGGGTTTTCCGTGGAGGGTGCTTGGCGGGTATTTTTTCCTCCGTTGCTTTTCCGGAGCCACGCGTGCACCGGCGCTGATGAGACGCAGTCGCATTGTGTCGGCTGCGCCTTTCTGCCGCCCTAGTCATTGTGGTGGGGGCGCCGGCGCCGACGCTGCCGCTGGTGGCAGTGGTTGTGAGCGGCGACTAATTAGCGCCGCGCCGGTGGGAAAGGGGCAGGGGGAGAAGAAAGGGGCAGCGAGGGGGTGGGGGGAATCGATGGTGGGGACTAATGAGCGACCGCGAGGCGAGGCGTCCGGCGCGGGGCCCGGAACACCACCCGGCCGGAAGGCGTGCTCACTCCCACTGCGTTTTCTCTCTCTCTCTCTCTCTCTCTCTCTCTCTCTCTCTCTCCCCCCCCCCCCCCCCGAGTCACAGATCCGTACTGCCTGGTGTCTGTCTCGATGGCGGTGCCACAGCTCAACCGGAATACAAGCCGTGGGCACCTGTACACAGACTTGCAAGAAGGAGCCAGAAAATCAACTAAAAACGCTCAATAGCGGAAAGACGTGGGAACCAGATGGGTACGTGTAATTCCAAAACACTCTGGCAATAATTACCTGAGTTCGCTGGAGCAACGAAGGGTGCAAAACTTTCGAAAACTAGTGCTGGTCACTTCCGTTTTCAAGAAAACTCGTCAGTGAGACGGACGTAATCATAGCGTTGTAGCTGACAAACGTGGTATTACCCGGTAATCATTTTTCCAATTTTCTATTACAAAAGAAAACAAAATATGAATTGTATATGGTGTGAAGTATTGAAAAAAATTCATTTCCATGTATTCGTGAAAACATCTTTGAAATTACGAGAGTCAAAAAATGATTCAAATGGCTCTGAGCACTATGGGACTTAAATTCTGAGGTCATCAGTCCCCTAGAACTTAGAACTACTTAAACCTAACTAACCTAAGGACATCACACACACCCATGCCCGAGGCAGGATTCTAACTTGCGACCGTAGCAGTCGCGCGGTTCCAGACTGTAGCGCCCAGAACCGCTCAGCCACCCCGGTCGGCTTACGAGAGTCATAAAGAAATAAGCACAATGTACAAATGTATAAGTACAATATCCAGATTAAGAAACATCATTCTGACAGTTTCTGTACGCTGTGCGCAGATGCTTCGCATGCCTACAACGCAATTTTGTAAACGACTCTATGGCAACGCCTTTTCATAGCTTTGTAGCTGAAAGCTGTCAGAGGCGCTACCAGTTGCCAGGTATTTCCTTAAGCTGACTCAATTATAGGTCTGTCTTCATAGTGAAGAATAAATGTATTTATGCACGATGCGGAATTTCTTCACGTACCTCATTGTTCATGACGTCATCTCTCCTGAACTGTCTGTTGTACCGTGATATACTTGCGTAGGTGCATTTAGCGGTATATGAGGATGTCTGCAAAATTTTTTGCGAATGCAGTTACTACCACAAAAGTGATACAGTTAAACGTAATGCATGATGCAGCAGTCTTCGGCGCATCTGATCGTTTATGACGTCATATCTTCTCAACTATGATAGGTACGTAATGCTTACCCCCACAGGGATTGTTGCTTTACACTAAGGCACATGTTTACAAAGTTTCGTTGAAATCGGTCTTGTGCTTTACGAGGAGAGGTGGAACATATGCACACCCATACATAAATCCATTGCTGTAATAGGTATGGATATCGCTGATACCACTCTGTTACAGTAGTAATAGTCAAAGTTCTCGTCATGTCCTCGAAAAAAGTAAACTAGCAACAATTATACCTTGATGGCGTTTGTTCGTCTCTGCTAATTCCCTCTTCAATACGACACGTTTTTCACAACGATGGACGACCTGGAGTAGAATTTGGCCGTAGAAATCTGCGCCTGGCTGTTCGCAAAACGATCAGCTGGAAAATCACGTCGCTCTCACTGTGGAAATGTCTGCGACGCAGTGGTTTGTTCATTTGACGAAAAATGAAAGGATCACTGAATGCCATGCCAGGAGGATACGAGAGGTGATACAGAAGGTAACAGCCTGAAGAAGCAGCATGCTTGACTTCATCTTGTGCAGACTGAATTGGGGCGTTGTCCTCGGTTTCTTTGAAATTACCCACATTTTTCGTTGCATCACGTGGGGAAACTCTTTGTCTTGTGAATAGATCGGATATCTGGTCCGAAGGTACCACTGGCTTAATGTTTGATGCCGGCCGAAGTGGCCGTGCGGTTAAAGGCGCTGCAGTCTGAAACCGCAAGACCGCTACGGTCGCAGGTTCGAATCCTGCCTCGGGCATGGATGTTTGTGATGTCCTTAGGTTAGTTAGGTTTAATTAGTTCTAAGTTCTAGGGGACTAATGACCTCAGCAGTTGAGTCCCATAGTGCTCAGAGCCATTTGAACCATTTAATGTTTGATGAAGCTCAGATGGCATAATTGTGGTCTCAGAGTACCCTCTTACAGAGGCCATTCAGAGAGGTGACGCGGTAGGTCAGATACTGAACTCACATTCCTCAGGAGCTGGCTTGAAATTCCCTCTCAGACATTAAGATATACGTTTTTCATAGATACTCAGAAATCGCTCCAGGCTAAATCCGGAATGATTGTGCTGCGGAGGATACAGTAGGTACCACTCCCCGTCCTTTTCCAAACGATCTAGCGCTCTATCTCTATTGGAGGAAACGGGACGCTCATCTCTAATCCCCATCCCTCCCTCCTTTCATCCCTCCCCTCTTCTTTGGTTGAGAGGCTCTCATTCGAGATACTTGCGACAGATGAAGCACAAGTATTCTGTTGACCATCGTGCCACGTCAGATGGTTCTGTACAGGTTAATTGATGTTTGTGAACTACAAGACACAGATGATTATGTTCCCCATTTAAGAAAAAGTATTTTCTTATTCTCTATATCATATATACGTGGATTAACATGTGTGTCTAAGAGCGCGTATACTGATTTTCACTGCCGACTCACAGTGCTTGAATATGGTTAGTACAACTTTTAATTAATGAAATGATTAATGAACAGATTAATCGCCATAGGTCGCGTGTTATTTACTTCATTACCAGTCTCACTGAGCAAACGAGATGTCCAGATCCTCATTACCCTCACAGCAATACATTTAAGAATCGAAGCTCCGCTCAGATCCATCGCCAGTTATAAATTGGACGTAAATCCAGCGTAATCCATTTCTTGTAGGCGGAGTGTGCTGCGCGCAGCCATCAGGGCAACAGATATCGAACATACATCTGATGAGCGACACTACTGATAAATCAAATAATACACGACCTGCCGCGGTTTATTGGCTAATAATTCCTGGCGGTCACCATGTCTCCAGCAGGTGATGCCCGCGTTTAATGAAACTCATTGTTATGCCGAAAACATACTAGTTACAATACTCCCAAATAAAGTGTAGTAGTAATTTCGTGAAACATTTTTACCGTAGATAACGTAAAGCTCAGCTGCGTTCCACCACAATGTGGAAAAACCTAAAGTCTAATTGAACGTGTGTGTGGGGGGGGGGGTGGGGGGGGGTGCCTGCGCGCGCATACATGGGAATGAAGTCCTACGTTCATTGTTTTCCGTCACAAGATATCAACGTAGCGTAAGGCTAAAAACACAAACACATGCCACGCTCGCGGTATAAATGGAAGTGATTCATCCATACATTAGAATACAAAAGCCGTAAATGGGGTGGCAATATTACGCGGAGAAATATTTCTGGATACTACTTAACTGTAATAAGTCACTCTAAATATTCCTTACTCAGAAACATAAATGACACGTTAGCAAACGGCCGTATCAAATCATCCTAGTCTTCGAACAAAAACACTTTGCCAGCGGCTGCGTAATTTACGGGAAGAGCCCATTGGACTAACTGTTAACTGCGGCTCCGGACGTGACAGTTAAACGGGCGAATATAAAACCTGTCTCTGTCGGTTATATCGAACGAATGCGAAGTGCGGGCTGTGCAAGATTTATAAGCAGCTGGGGGAGAAGCGGCAGAGACCGGGGGGCTGAGCTGGCAGGTGTGGGCGCCTCACTTTCACTCTCTGCCGGCCCTAACAAGCCGCAGCACTTGCTGTTCAGGCTCGTTTCAGTGGCCGCGATTCAGCGCGAGGGGCTGGTCTAACGTGGCGCTCTGAAGGCGCCGCACGGCCTTTTGAGTTCAGGGTTTTTGAGCGGAGCATCCGGGAGAAGAAAGACGCGAAAGAAGTGTTTTGCAAGACCGGCCGGCTATTCGAGGAACTGTACAGCGAGCGCCGCATTCAGGGCACCCGGCATCCCCCATCTGACGGCTGCCAGGAAAAGAGGAATTGAAGGCATTTGCACGGCAGAAAGCGTTAATTAAACTGGAGCTGCATATTCAGGAAATGCGCGATAATATGCCAGGCGGCACGTGCTCGCCAGACGCGGCCGCCAGCCGGATGCGGCCGTGCCGCCCACGCAGCGTCTGTGTCGGTGGAGGTGGGAGGAGGGGGGCGGCGGGGTGTGCCAGGCGGCGCCGCTTTGATGCACTGCCAACCCCCTTCTCTGTTCCTGTAATATCCAGAAAAAAAGTTGCCCTCGCGGTACAGTTCTGCACAGCTGGGTTCCTGACTAACAGACACGCCGTGTTACGAAAGCCACGACAGCAGGGCGATGATTAGATTTTGTGTGGACTTCCAGAGAGAGAGCGTAGTCTATGGAGATGTCGAAGAAATGGCTTACCGCAGAGAAGTGTTCTTTCACCGATGTCATTTAACACGTATACCTGTCACCAACCACTTTCGGCGAACACAAGGAGTTTCCTTTATGCCAATGGTCTCACAATGCCGCGCGGGATTAGCCGAGCGGTCTCAGGCGTTGCAGTCAAGGACTGTGCGGCTGGTCCCGGCGGAGGTTCGAGTCCTCCCTCGGGCATGGGTGTGTGTGTTTGTCCTTAGGATAATTTAGGTTAAGTAGTGTGTAAGCTTAGGGACTGATGACCTTAGCAGTTAAGTCCCATAAGATTTCACACACATTTGAACATTTTTTTGGTCTCACAATAGCGATTCAAGGGAAATCTTCGGAATATGTTGAAGCCTCCCTGACAGACGCAATGAGAGGGTTGATTGTCTATTACAATGTTTGTCAAGTTGATTGTCAAGTCAGCGAACTTCGTCCAAACCCAGCTACGAGGAAAAAAAGAAAAAAAATGGTTCAAATGGCTCTACCCACTATGACACTTAATATCCGAGGCCATCAGTCCCCTAGACTTAGAACTACAACCTAACTAACCTGAGGACATCACGCACGTCCAAGGCTTTCACAACATACACATTTATTTGCTCGAGAAAATATATACTAGCACACATGCTCCTATGAAACAAAATTTAAAATGCAATAAATAGCCGTGCGGTTCTAGGCGCTTCAGTCTTGAACCACGTGACCGCTACGGTTGTAGGTTCGAATCCTGCCTCGGGGATGGATGTGTGTGATGTCCTTAGATTAGTTAGGTTTAAGTAGTTCTAAGTTCTAGGGGACTAATGACCTCAGATGTTAAGTCCCATAGTGCTCAGAGCCATTTGAACCATTTTTCTGCAATAAATAGAGCCATTTTACTTTATCCTTTGTATATAGTTTTCTTGGTAAGTGATAAATAACATCGCCGGCCGGTGTGGCCTTGCGGTTCTAGGCGCTTCAGTCTGGAACTGCGTGGCCGCTACGATCGAAGGTTCGAGTCCTGCCTCGGGCATGGATGTGTGTGATGTCCTTAGGTTAGTTAGGTTTAAGTAGTTCTAAGTTCTAGGGGACTGATGACCACAGATGTTAAGTCCCATAGTGCTCAGAGCCATTTTTTGATAAATAACATCGAATATTATTAATCTACTCAAATAAGTCTGAATTTTTCACTGTCTAAATGATTTTAGTAAAACACATTTGTCTATTAACTTCCTTGTTTATGCACAGTGTATGTTTTTTCTTTGTACAGGTATTCTGAAACGTCAATACCTCATTCCTTTCAGATATTTCGTCTCTTTTGTATGAAAACACTAGCAGAAAGAAATATCAGGACTTCGTGCAGCCTTTTCAATATGTCATGAAAACAAACTGAACACCGTAATAAAGAATAAGAAAAGATAATAGGGCTGAGGTCGGCGAGAATAGGTTAACTTCCGACGTTACAGGACGTCGCCAGAGTCCCCTTTGCTGCGCATGCGCAGTCTGCACCTGCCCAAGATTGTAGAGCTCCAAACTCGGTACAGTCAGTTGATCATTGACGTCACCGGTCAACTCGCGACTTGGTTGGCTGCTGATTTACAGCCAGGCACATGACGCGCACCCACAAGTGGTCGATTTTGACCAGAAAGTCGTTCTGTTAAAATGGGCTAACGGGAATATAGGTAGTGCAGTAGACTCACTTGCCATGAATGTCGTTTCTGACCAGAAAGTTGTTCGTGCGATACGGGCTTTAGAGGGCAGGCGGGTCATGTTCCTTTGCTTCCGACGCTGTGTACGTGCGTCGCCGAGATCGCTATCGTCGCAGTAAACTACGTTCCGGTATGTAGCTAAACTCTGTGCGTACCAAAATCCTGGCCTTGTTGTTACTATGATTTCTCAAACGCTCAAAAAATTCTGTGCTTGGTTATTATCATAACTTGCCCGTTGGAAGTCAGTAACAATATGTACATAGTTACCACCAGTATTCTTGTGTTTATAAAGTCTTCGGCACGATCATCTCAACTTACGGACTGCGTGTTGCTATTCCCACCCATATTGCAGCTCTGGAATCGATTGTATTGTGCTACTTCTACTATTTTTACCTCTCATTCTTCCATCCATTACCTAACACCGATTCCTTTTTAACTCGAGTCGTGCCGCAAATTTCTTTTCTCTACTTCGGTTCACTACCTCCTCATTAGTTAGTTTCCATCCCATATAATCTGAAGCATTCTCCTATAGTACCACATTTCAAAACCTTCTATTCTCTTCCTGTCTGAACTGTTTTCATCCATGTTCCGCTTGAGCACAGGCAACAATCCATATAAAAACCTTCAGTAGACACATCTTCGCTTAAATTTTTATTTGATGTAAATAAATTTGTATCTTTCACAAATATTTTTCTTACCTTTGCCAGTATAGTTGTCGTTAGGTCCCATGAAAAGCTATAAATCTGATGACTGCGTAAAGAACTAATATGTCTCACAATTAGTCATTTCTGAGGTGATTAGCTAAGAGTGAAAGTGCCATTGGATGTGAGATGTAAGATGTAAGATATGTGCCACCACCGGATTTCATGTAGCCCTTTCTTTTCATTTCCATATTCATCCATAGCGATACAATACTACACTGTACAATAATTCATCACTGTCAACCACAAGACGTACATAAGTGCACACAGGACACACTGTATTGAAAGATGGAGACGGAAGCTACGTTAGCATGTTAGTATATCCTACGAATGAAGATAAAATTTAGTCTCTGCGTTCACAGTCGTACTAATCCGCTGGTCAGGACATTAGAAATTGGAGATGAAATTGCAATCGTTTCCCGGATGAAAATGAAGCAGATGTAAAGGTAAAAGTGGATTTCCTCATGTGATCAAAAGTATGCTGACACCTCCAAAGCCGGCCTGTGTGTCCGAGCGGTTCTAGGCACTTCAATCTGGAACCGCGTGACCGCTACGGTCACAGGTTCGAGTCCTGCCTCTGGCATGGATGTGTGTAATGTCCTTAGGTTAGTTAGGCTTAAGTAGTTCTAAGTCCTAGGGGACTGATGACCTCAGATGTTAAGTCCCATAGTGCTCAGAGCCATTTGAACCATTTTCGAACACCCCTAAAAGCATTCGTTTTTCATGTTAGGCGCATTGTGCTGCCACCTACTGCCAGGTACTCCATATGAGCAACCACAGTAGTCATTAGACATCGTGAGAGAGCAGAATGGGGCGCTCTGTGGAACTCACAGACTTCGAACGTGGTCTGATGATGGGTGTCACTTGTGTCATACGCCTGTACGCGAGATTGCCACACTCCTAAACATTCCCCGGTCCACTGTTTCCAATGTGATAGTGAAGTGGAAGCGTGAAGGGACACTTACAGCATAGAAGCGTACAGGTCGACCTCGTCTGTTGACTAACAGAGACCGCCGACAGTTGAAGAGGGTCGTAATGTGTAATAGGCAGACATCTATCCAGACCATCACTCAGGAATTTGAAGCTCCATCAACAGCCTCTGCAAGTACTATGACAGTTAGCCGGGAGGTGAGATTTCATGGTCGAGCGGCTGCTTATAAGCCACACATCACGCCGATAAATACCAAACGACGCCTCGTTTGGCGTAAGAAGAGTAAACATTGGACGATTGGACAGTGGAAAAACGTTGTGTGGAGTGGCGAATCACGATACACAACGTGGCGATCCGATGGCAGGGTGTGGGCATGGCGAATGCCCGGTGAACGTCATGTGCCAATGTTTGTTGTTTTACGTGACACTATCACAACACAGGTCTAAATTGATATTTTAAGCACCTTCTTTCTTCCCACTGTTGAAGAGCAATTCGGGGATGGCGATTGCATCTTTCAGCATGATCGAGCACCTGTTCATAATGCACGGCCTGCGGCGGTGTGGTTACACGACAATAACATCCTTGTAATGGACTGGCCTGCACAGATTTCTAACCTGAATCCTATAGAAAACCTTTGGGATGTTTTAGGACGCCGACTTCGTGCCAGGCTTCACCGACCGACATCGATACCTCTCCTCAGTGCAGCACTCCTTGAAGAATGGGCTGCCATTCCCCAAGAAAGCTCCCAGCACCTGATTGAACGTATGACTGCGAGTGGGAGCCGTCATCAAGGCTTACGTTTCACATGCTTACGTTACATCGTAGCATAGCAGCTACAAACGTTTTCCTTTGTGTTGACGTCATGTGAGTTGTGTAGGAAGAATACTGGGATTTAGCGTACCGATGGAGGGCGCCGCGAATTAGTGAATTTATAAGAGGTTATTTATCGTGTATTCTGGATGAAATAATTGCCTTATAAGAGATAGAGTTAACCGTTACAAACTGTACAACAACCGAAACAGCACTCAAAAGGATATTGCCACTTTAGTCGTGCAGTATGGATTACATCGCCAGGAGACGTATAAAGTCTTCGAAAGTTGTGCTTTGATATTCCCTGAAGTTAGGCCTATTTTCCTCACTTCTAACAGTAAACCGGTCTCTGTTCTTGAACGACTTAACTTTTGCTCAGGCTGCGAACGGAGGCGCAAAATCGCTGAAGTTTCTGCAGCTCTCTGATTTTCCGCCCGCTCTCAACTTCAGCGTCTGCGAGAGACGCCATCAGCCACGCAGATTTATTTTTATGATGATGGTAATGGACGTTCTGGAAACGCAGCATTTCACCCAGTGGAGATAATGTCGAGTGGTTGAGACGAAATCTTTAATCAGCTACCGAACTTCTGGGACATAAAAAAATCTCCTAATTACGTTTTTCAAATCAAGCCATCAGGTTCTCCCGTACCAAGTTAGATTTGACATAATTCCTGGTTAAATGAATTTATTTATTTATGAGTATTTCACCGACCGATGATACCTTGAAATATACTTCACCTACCAAGGATCAAATACATGCTTACGTTACACGGCAGCATTGCAGCTACAAAAGTTTTCCTTTGTGCTGATGTCATGTGAGTTGTGGAGGAAGAGTACTGGGATTTAGCGTACCGACTACGACGAGGTCTTCATAGTCATACTTAAAGCTTGGTTGGTTAACACGTGGTAGGGTAATCGGCCCCGTTCTTTTCAGTGGAATCATTCGAGCATTTGTCTTAAGCGGTTTAAGTAACAAAGGTAAACTTAGAATGAGGTTTGAACCGCCGTCCTCCCGAACGAGTAGTGAGAGACTTAGATACCATTAGCCATCGTAGCTTAAAGTTAGCAGTACGTAGTGAGAAAGTTACATGGACATCTGAGATGCTGCTGTGTTAGTTGAAACCACTGCTGAAACCGCTCGCTCGGCAGATTTGATTCTGACCAAAGATGGGTCCAGACAGGTTTGGCTGGCGATGTGACTGAGGACATAAGTACTCGAGACAGTTTGTTAACATTTTCTAGGACCAGGCTTCAATTCCCCGTCCAGCCATCCAGATTTAGACTTTCCATAGTTCCCTAAATCGATTAAGGAAATTACTGGGTTGGTTCCTTTTGAAAAAGCCAGTCGGTTTTCTTGCCCACTCAAGCCAGGCCTTTATCCGTCGCTAATTTCCTTGTTATCGAGGGGTCGTTAATCTCTAATCTTACATGCTTTCATCGTTGTTGAATCTCTGATGTACATGTTTCCACACCCAAGACTTACATGGTCGTGTTCATACAGAACGTCGACTCATCAGTGAAAATTACACGTGAGCTTTCTGTAGAAGACAAGTAGAAAAGCTCACAATAGAAGTCGTCTCTGTTAATGAGTCGAAGAAAGGCGACGTGGAATACACCGGAAAGGGAGAGTGTTCCAACATGACGGATAATGTTTTGCAATACCTTGGCTGAATGTTAGAATAACAAAATGATCAATTAAATACTATGGAACTGGGACCCACGATATCATAGAACTATCGTGTTCAAGTGACAGGCAATTCTAACACGAGCCGTACTAATTTATGACGAAAACCGTTACGGAGCAGTCTTCCCATCATCTTTTTTTCATACTGGACCGACTGACCAAAAACTCTGTCACACGAACACGTTTATGGTGGCGATAAAAAATTATTGGCTGTACTCGCCCTTGTCTATTTAACTTGTGATGATCGCGTCCGATGAATTCTCTAACCCCTCCAGTGATACGTAAACGGGTATGGAAAATAGCCTAGAAATCAAACGTATCCACCATTTACAGCATATCCAACATACTTTCGTAGCTTTAGTCATACGTGTGTGTAATTACTTGGTGTTAAATCCGTCGACTGAGTCCTACAGGAAGTGTCATGTATTATGCACACCCATCACCTTTCGTAAACAAGATTTTTTACAGATGAGGTACGCATAGAAACGAGTGCTTTCGTTTGGGCGGTATTAGTAACTCGTTTTTTTTTCCAGAAATATCGAATTGATTATAGATATTTTAATGGGAGGTATGTACTCTTTTAATGCCGTTCCAGATGTCTTGAAAGGGCGGTGCAGCAGCGTAACGTTTTATCCGTTTTGCACTGAAACATACGTTAACACCAGGCGAAAAGTTTTCTAAATGTGGCGACCAGATTGTCGGACTCGGTGCCGATATATGTTTACCTGGCAAAATAGGCAAGAATCTATATTTTTTATGGTCGAAGTTGCTCCTGAAATTATACCCTATGTTCTTGGAGAGCTTTGTCTCTAACGATCTCTCTCTCGACAATTTGCTTTCTTTTTTTTTTAATTTTATTTTATTGATAATCAAACACATCAATTAAGTATTCACAATCCCCAAGTCAATGAAAATGTATTTAGTTTGACTGCTTAAACACATTATGCTTTAGCATTCTTTACGCTCCCTGCCCGTTATATCTCACCACCCCTTCTGATGGTCAGTGCGATCGAGTTTTTGTTTTTTGAATTTAATATTCACGAGATAAACGAGTCCATTTGTTACTCAAACTGTTGTTTCAGGGCCTCCACCCTACCACGCTTTATTTTTTGCTTTCGTTGTACCAAATTCTGTTACTCTTGTTCGAATGCGGTATTTATAGAAATTGATCTTGTTCCCGAAACGAATAACTTGCACCCCATTGATATAACGCGAAATGGAATTCAGCTGAATGGATTCGCCGGGAAGCTGCGTTACCGTGGAAATTGCTTTTATCTGACTTGTAGAGAAACTGTTCGCCCAAGGAATATTTCCAGCAGAGTGAGATGGTGTCTGAAATCGTATATAATCCAAAGAAAATAATATTCGAAGCACTGAAGTTGTAAAAATTTACTTCAAATCATCATCTTTGTGGAAGTTTTTCCCCAACCTGTATGTTACGTAATTAAAGCAGCGAAAACACTTCGTGACTATTCATCGAAATTTATGTTTACGAACCGCGAAGTGTTGCAGACTTTTAACTGGCGACAGTCCTGGATTTTAGTTTCTCAGTGTATCTCCTTGGAACGCAAGACTGTTAGATTTTCCACAATTTCGTTTCATTTGCGTCGTTTTCGTCTGGTGAATTCTACACCAGACATTAAAGATGCAAAATATGATAAAATATACTGCCGTAAATCCACTATTCTATACAGGCAATTTCTCAAGGAAACAACACTGTAGTTACATCACTGTGTTGTGTACTTCGCATTAAGTAACAACTGCCATAGAAAGTAAATAAAACTGTTAGCCGGCCGATGTGGTCGAGCGGTTCTAGGCGCTTCAGCCCGGAACCGCGCTGCTGCTACGGTCGCAGGTTAGAATCCTGCCTCGGGCATGGATGTGTGTGAGTCCTTAGGTTAGTTAGGTTTAAGTAATTCTTAGTCAAGAGGACTGATGACCTCAGCTGTTAAGTCTCATAGTGCTCAGAGCCATTTGAACCCTGTTGAATAAATCTGTGGATGACAAAATGTAGAGAAAAAAGGACATTTTTAGTCACAAACTTACGACACTTATTTATGAAGCGAAGGGAACGTAAATAATTGTAATGCTACAGCAGTACCGAAACATGTCTGTCGGGATAAAAAAAAAAAGCTGTACTCAAAGTGACGTGCAATTTTTTTCATATTGTTACTGTCATTCTGATGAACTAAATACGAAGAAGTACATATTATTAAATGAAATAACGCTTGTGATTAGAGAGAAAAACATCGTTTTATGGAGGCCATAGGTGCTTTTCTTGGCACTCGAAAACGGTGAGATGAATGTGAATTAATCGTTTAACATGAATCTGCTTATACGCATGACGTCATCAAAGTAATTTAAATCCATTATACGTTAAGTACGCCCCATAACAAGAAATATATTTATACTCATGGCATCACATTCGGTGGCTTCACAAACCTTCAACCAAACGACCACCTTTTAACGCAATCTAGGCCTCGGGCTAAGCTTCAGATAAGTTTGTTACCACCACGCTTTTAAAAATAACACAGAATCAAAGTAGATACCGTCAGTGCGCAGTTACGCATTTATAACGTCAATGTCGAATCTTCATTACGCTACGCTTCGAAGCCTTCGTCCGGCATTGGTAGGTTAAACCGACCCAAATAAATTTAAACGAAATAACGTGCGTTTCTTCGTTTGTTCCCACACTTTGTGTATAAACAAAATAAACTTTAAAATACTGATATAGCTCCAAGGGCTTTAAATTCATAAACAGTTATTCATGTAGCTACCGCTGAAAGCGACAGCTCCAACAACCACGTTATATTCAATATGTATACGAACACCCCCCCCCCCCCCCCGTTCCTCCCACCACCGCCACCGCCACGGTAAGAGCGACCATTACGCAGATTCTACGACTCTGAGTAGTCAGCTTCGAGATCTGCATTGTTAAATAGATCAGTTTCCTTTAATTTACGTCTATGGTCACAAACTGTTTGATAACAGATTACCGGTTTCGGTCTTTAAGGACCATCATCAGATCTATTTCATAAAAATAAAGTCCTAATGTAGTGCAGCCATAGTTTTCCGCGACTACGTCGCAGCTTGTGTTAAATAGATATGTAATTGTAAGTCAGTTAAAATTTTTCATCTCATTTTCGAAAATTTGTTTTACTTTTCTCCTGTCTATTGCTGTTCAGTCTGAAGGCTGCTTTGGTGCATCGGTCCAAGCTAGTGTATCGCGTGCGATCCTCTTCAGTTTTGGCAGCAATTGACATCAAATTAAACCTACTTATTGTAATCAAGCTTTGGCTCTCAACAATTATAACCCCTCACGCTTCCCTTCATTACGAAATGGACAATTCATTGATGTCTCAGGATGTGTCCTGTCAAAGGATCCCTTCTTGTAGTCAGTTGGAAACATAAATTTATTTTCTCTCCATTTCCATTCTGTGCCTCCTCACTAGTTATCCGGTCTACACATTTAATGTTTTGACTATAGCACCATATTATTAGTGTATAATCGATGTAAAAAATTTCCCTTTTTCAGCAATAGTTTTCTTTCTATTGCCGATCTGAATTTTATATCATCTGTACTTCGGCCATCGTCACTTATTTTGCTGCCTAAATAAAAAAAGTTAGCTACTTCTCGTAATTTCTCATTTTATAAATTGATTTCCTCAGCATCACCTGATTTATTTCGACTGCGTTCCATTATCACTGCTTTTACTTTTTACCTTTCAAGACAGTATCTCTTCCGCTCATCTGTTCTTCAAGGAGTGTCTACAATCCTGTTCTGCTCCATTCTCAACTATTCCTTCCCCTGCCTGTCAGTCTACTCGCAACCGGCTTCTGGTTCCCGCACAAACTATAGACCAGCTTTTGCTCTCCGTATTTTACCTCTGCTCCATTACGGATTTTGAAGATTGTATTCAGGGCAACATTGTCAAAATTTCTTCTAAATGAGAAAAAAGCTATAAGCTGGATTTGCCGTTTTTCAGTCTAAGATAAGTCGTAACGTCATTATTACGTCGCGTGTAACTACACCTACCTGAGGTCAGTTTCTACCAGTTTTTACATTTTTTGTGTGGTACAGTAATATTCACATCTGTTACCTCCTAACTTTTCGTGAAATTGGGATTATAATATTTTCAATGAACGGTGGGGGTATTTCGCTCCTCTCGTATGTCTTGCGTGAGATGTGGAATAGTTTCGTCACGACTGGCTCTCTGCTCTGCGTGGAAGGAAATCAGTGAAAGTAACGTAGCAGAAGGAATACAAGTTTTCTTCGACGTACGAGTGTCAGACTTCTTGTGGAGACGAGAGCGGATTCCGCAGCGCAGCGTAAAGACGTGCGGGCGGCGGGGGAGCGCCGCATTCCCGAGCGCGCCGGCCCACCTTCCCGGAAGCTTTATTGGATTCCAACGAAGGTTGCGCCGTGCGCCGAATTCGACGCCCGGCGCCCCGCGCCGGGATGCCGGAGCGCATATTCTGCGTAATTCTTCGAAATTAGTTCGCAAGAATTTGACGAGGATCGGCACCGAAAGAACACGGCTGCTACCCTATTCACCGGCCTGAGATACTGCCTTTCGTGAATGAGCTTTGAAGGGATGACGTACTTACTGCCGTTGAGAATTCTCATTGCCCGCGTTTCCTTGTACCTCATTCGGCCCACTATCCTTCTCCTTGTTCTAGTTCCAGTATGGCCTCTCCAGTTCCACATAGCGACGTCAACTATGTCGATTGGCATTCGACAGGACAGAGGTTCAAATTCCCATCCGCCACTGAATTTTTGTTTCCTGTGCCTCCCCTGAGTAGCTCGATACAAATGGATTCATGGTTACTTTCAAAAGGATACGACTAACACCTTTCCAAATCCGACCTTGCACTCCAGCGATAATGACCTCCTCTTCTTTCCTTAAATAGTTTAAGACCAGCCTGAAAATCACTTCCTGCAGTAAACGCTGAAAGCCTGTCACTACTTTGGATTTTATCCTATGATTTCATGGTTGTAATGTCCAGAAACGTTACCCTGTATACGAAGTCTGACCCATAAGCGAATAAAAACGCGATCTGGCTAACCTTATTTTAGATGCTGTAGAGACCAGGAACTTTCTCATAGCGCAAAGTAACAATTAAGGGGGACTTAACATAAGCTAAACTAAGACGAACTGAAACTATAATCGTCGCAGAATGTCTCATCTTGCTATTCCCTATGTTTGTCTAAGACTCACTTCTTATAGGTACGTTTCTTGTAATGCAAATGGATTGGACACTGTATCCTAAAACACACAGTAAATTTAAATGATCTCGTTTGAAAGCAAAATATCAGTGTATTTGTCGCTGCGCACCATGTGCCTTGAATGTTCACTGCAACACGCACTTACTTTGCTAGCAGAAAATTTCATTTAAAAATAAGTAGCTTCACTGTTGAAGGCACTTCATTCTCTCTTGTCTTTAAATATAACGAAACTGAACGTAGTTCGTGTGTGAACGAAGTCCTTCAATGAACGCATGCCCTTCATCGGAACACGTGACTTTGTGACCATGCATTTACAAATCAAAACGAAAATTAACCCTCTAGTCGTATTAACGCCAATAATTTTATTTAATGAGTAGAAAAGCAATGAGATATCCTACTTGCAGACAGACACTGAATAAAAATTGGAGAATGATTCCCTCGTCTTCTAGCGAAAATGTGCACTCGGAACATAGGACCAGCCTCGCCCACATTAAATAGCGGCTGTTTCAAAATGAAGCGTTGTAGCATTTATTACATTCCACTTAAAATTATAAATAGTACATGAAACGAAAGAGCAACTCAAACAGTTTTTCTTATGAGTATTCAATGTGAGCACCATTCGTTTCCAGGCGCACATAGAGTGGTTAGGCGAGTTGTTTCCAAACCTTGATGGTGTGTCTGGGGTCTTTGTTGCAAAAACTGCTTCAATCTTTTGTGAGCCCCCAAAGGTGGAAATTGCATGGCGTCAGATTGGATGGTCGTGGAGGCCACGCGAAACAAGTTCTGTCACCCGCCCCCTTGCGGCCATTCGAGCGGCTGCGCACGACGTCGTTTAATCGGTTGCGTTCTGAGTTAGGCCAGTGACGTGGCGCACCATCTTGCTGCCAAATAAAGTTTCGTGGTTGTTTCATCGGAAAAGAAAGGCCCATAAACTCCCCACCGAGATATGGCACACATAACACTAAATTTGGGGAAGGCTTGTTGTAGCTGTACCATCTCTTGGAGATTTGCTGACCCGCAGATGGCCACATAATGTAGTTCACATTTCCGCTTAGGTGACATGTCGATTCATCGCTGAAGACACGATCCAGAAAATCTTCATCGTTAAGCAGCAACATTTCGTTTTTCAAAGTTGGCACGTAACCCGTAGTCTGTAGGCAATTGCTATTTCACGACTAAACTTCGGAACTGATTTCTTGCGGCTACGCGTGAAGTCGATGAGACACACAGCCAACAGTGCATGCGCATAGGTATAGAAACAAAAACTGATTTGCTGTTTCATTTGATGTATTATTTGTAATTGTAAGTTGAATATAATGAATGCTACAAAGCCTTAAAACGCTGATACTCATTTTGAAACACCGGATATAACTGCAAAGTATCTCGCGTTAGTAGAACCGATGTTCCACGTTATGTATAATCACGCAAAGGCAGCGCAAGCAAGCAATCATCGCACCGCAGTCCTGAAAGATGTCGTTTCAGTGTGCCCATTTCTTATATCAGAAGAGAAAGCGTCTGTACTAAACAGACGGCACGTCCATACAGCGGCAGGCTGGAAGGCAGTAAGTGTTCCTACGACCACAACCCTTGCCACCGCCGCTAACTCATTCTCCGCACCACCCTAGACCATTGGCTGGCTAACCTCCGAGTTCAAACGACTTGCTTAAGACATCCCTTTCTAGTTTTCCTGATCATAGATGAAGCTACTCTAGGAGACGAAAAAGTGACTGCAGGTTCATTGAGGCATGCAAATGCTTATCGATACGGATATGAATACATGGCATGACGTATGTTTAGCGCAGATGATTTTCAACACAAAACGGCGTCGCGAGAGTGTAAACTTACCATTATACAACGTACCTTGCAGTTGTATCCGGCCAACTATTACAATGTCGATCAGAGAGGATTTCTACACTAAAATACACCTTTATCTTTAAGAATGTGACTACAACTTTAAATGTCTGGGTCTCAGTCTTCAGTCTGACCTAGCATTTTCTGGTCTTCCTTGTCGCTTCGACACATTTAGAAACGATTTACACATGTGACGAAGCCAGTTTGGACTGTGGTTTGAAGATTAGGTCGAACTGTGCGTCCCATTATAACTGGCTACGTAAGTGATTTTAAAATATGGATGTACTATGTTGGCTAATCGTCAATGCTGATTTGTATTTAATCATCGTGTCTAAACAACGTTTCCAACATCGATGGGAAGTGATGAACTTACAGAATGACATAAAAAGTAGAGATATATCTGATATCACATTTATAAATCAATAAGTACAAAAATAATTTAGATTACACATTGTAAAACTTCTTTGCACATTGTAAAGCTATTGTTTTTAAGCGATGTTTCCCCTCCTATCTATTTCGTTGTCGACAGGGAGCATATCCTGCTTCTGAGTACAGTTTTACAGAAGTTGACGGTGTGGCTATACAGTTGAAATACATCAGTGTAGTTTCTCGCAGCTCTGGATAGGTAGCATCGACGATGTGATTCCGTATTTGTAATGGATTTTGGTTAGGACCTAGCAGGCGATCTTTCAGGCAGTAACTGTGCTGTGAAGGTAGTTCCGTTCTTGTTCCAGTTTGCAAATTATTATTTTCTTGCCCCGTTTCTTAATTTTCACTTCCTGAGTCAAATTTGATTCCTCTGTATCCGGTACTGTATTAAAGTGTTGCCCATCCTCACTGACAGTCATTTCAACTGCTACAAGCAAATCCTCGAGGGTTCTGATTGCCTTCTAAAACAATAAAGCTTCTTGAAAGCGTCTGTTCTTGAATATAGGATCGAGCAACGTTTTCGTGGCTTATATATTAACATGTTCAGTTGGTAGTAAGCGCTTTTTATTTCTGGTACGGTGTTAATCTTATTCTCTCTGATAGACTGTCGATGTTTTATTTGCCGGGGAGGGGGGGGGGGGAGGGAGTGGACAGCATGGACGGTAGATATTTTATCTCCAACATCGATGTTATGATGTTTCCAATGAGTTCAAAATGGGTCAAATGGCTCTGAGCACTATGGAACTAACATCTGAAGTCATAAGTCCCCAGACTTAGAACAACTTGAACCTAACCAACCTAAGGACACCACACACAACCATGCCCGAGGCAGGATTCGAACCTGCGACCGTAGCGGTCTCGCGGTTCGTGACTGAAGCGCCTAGAACCGGCCGGCTCTCATGACTTCGGCATAAATTCTGAAACAGTGATATTTTAATTTCCAAAATCAATATTTTGTAATGCGGATGGTCATCGATCATACCTAGTTCAATAGTATGGGGAAGGTTATGCCATCCACCTCCAATATCGCCGTGCCTGGAGAAACATTACAATGTTCAAATCAACCTTCGAGTTGAGGACAACCTTACCTATACAGGAGAGGATGTCACCAAGCGCAAGACAATATTTCAGTCGTATTTTAGCTGTAGTTTAGATTTTGATTTTGATTATTAGAAACCTGTATTGAGTTCATGTTCATACGAGGAATTCCGTTCACAGTTTTCTTAGCGTCTAAAAGCTCAATATCAGTGTCAGTTCTATAATTTTATCGTTATCTTCTATGTTAAGTGCGCGGTTATTAATGCGTTCATTGTATTTCATATTTCTCTTATTTCACCTACGTCTGAACTCGAGCACTTCCCCTTCCCCCAAAAAATTAACTGTACAGTAAGATTATGTCCAATGTTTCGAAGGCCAGCAGAATGTTTTATCAGCTTCATCTTTTATCAACTTCCGTTCTAATCTACTTTTTACCCTTCGCGGCGATCTCTTCCTAAGAAATTTGACACTTGGGAATATTTTTTTAACTTTTTCTGTTTTACGTATGACTATTTCCTAAGAATACTGCCTTATTTCTCCGTTCTCGTTATAGGAGCGGAGTGAGATAATGCCAGCCAGTAGCCATCGAAACCCGAACCATCCCCGCCGAGCAATGTGGCAGAGTTGTTAAGACACGCGACTTGTATTCGGAAACAGCGTAGATACGTCCTCCTTATGGCCGTCCAGATTTGTCTGTGGCTTCCCTAATTGGGCAAAAGCCGAGACGGTTCCTTTGATGAGGCCACCTCCGATTTCTTCTCTCTTCCTTCTACAGCTGAGTGAGTGCCCCTTCTCTAATGACTTCGTTACAGACGAGGTATTAATCTGTCTTACTTCCTTCCTTTAATTTCCAGAGCAGTGCAGAAGATGGGTAATTGCCTTTCCAGTTGCAGTGCATTCTTCACCAAACAGGTTGTTCTACAGCTCGTATGAACTATGGGACATCTATGAAGTCCTACCAAGATTTCTTTCTATCCAAAACAATTAGCTTTGTCGCCTTAAGAGCACAAAATTCCACCTTCCTTTCGAATAGAAAAGATTGGCCTACGTCGTTCATGTAAAGTGTTAGTGGAAAGCGTTATAATTAAGATGCGTTAGAATGCAACTTCCGCCCGTCCAAGGTATGGGATATACAGTCGCAGTTCGGCACACAGTTTTAATCTGCAGAGTGAAGAATTCATTCTGGATGCACTGTGACACTGTCTACAGCAGATGAAAAATATTTCTGAAAGGAGAGTAGTATGTGAACATCAGATTTGAAACCAATAAATTCTGGACACGTGTTTCCTTTACTCGGGTAAATTCACAGTCTAATTCAGTGATACGTACTGTCTTAGCGCTTCTGTATCCAAAGGTAGCAGTCCGCAGCTCGTGGTCGTGCGGTAGCGTTCTCGCTTCCCACGTCCGGGTTCCCGGGTTCGATTCCCGGCGGGGTCAGGGATTTTCTCTGCCTCGTGATGACTGGGTGTTGTGTGCTGTCCTTAGGTTAGTTAGGTTTAACTAGTTCTAAGTTCTAGGGGACTGATGACCACAGATGTTAAGTCCCATAGTGCTCAGAGCCATTTTTGAACCGAAGGTAGCAGTTTAAAAACCAGTTAGTGGTTAAAATTTTGACTGTCACAGCTAAGGTCAGCCAAGGTTACCAGAATTCGTGTACAGTCATTGGTCATGAGCTGATGTGCCAATGTTCTGTGTTAAATTCGAAATTCCTAAACAGGGTTTTATCGGATGTGTACCAGTTTTTGCTCGGGGGAGTTGCTATCTTCGGAACACTACTTTTCGACAAAGGCACCTTTCCGTTCCTTTCCTTCTGCTCTGTTAACAACAGTGTAACATTATACTTGAACTACCAGAGGCATCTGACACATCATAAATAGGTTTGCGGAGACAGTGGAATTCCACTTCTTGTGGTACTTTGCCAACGAATACAAAGGGGTTCTACCATTGTCTTCGATGAACAGTGAAGAGCGTTGAAGTTTCCTTAACTAGCCGCCTACATATTCAAAATTGCTTTTCAGGAACGCTGTTCAGATGGGAGTAATCAGAGTAATATGCGAATTTATCCTATCAAGTACCATCAAATGAACCCCTTTGCGAACGTCAACTGAATTGGCGGAGGGGGGGGGGGGGGGAGGGAGTCGTAGCGTATTGTACGCATTTAGAGAAGTCTCCTTCATGCCATTGTTGCCTTACATTCTTTGGTTGACCTTCCCTCTTGCCATTGTTGTTTTACACTCTTTCATTGACTGTTCCTCATACGATTTGATACGGATGCCATTGATTTCGTATATGAACTTCCGTCTTTCTACTGCTACTCTGACACCTCTTGAGTCATGACATTTGTCCATATTCTAAATTTTTCTCATATTGTTTGATAGTGCTGTATGTCGATCGACACCGGCTGACTCAGGAACAATGCAACAAGTGTTCACTTAGTCATTTAGTAGTGTCTGGTATGTAGATTTTATCTTGGAGTCTGGCTATGTTTCTCAGTTTCAGTGGCTGAAAAATGTTACAACAAAATCAGGAGTTAGATTCCCTGCCGGCCGCGGTGGTCTAGCGGTTCTGGCGCTGCAGTCCGGAACCGCGGGACTGCTACGGTCGCAGGTTCGAATCGTGCCTCGGGCATGGGTGTGTGTGATGTCCTTAGGTTAGTTAGGTTTAAGTAGTTCTAAGTTCTAGGGGACTTATGACCTAAGATGTTGAGTCCCATAGTGCTCAGAGCCATTTGAACCATTTTTTTAGATTCCCTGCAAAATAACGTGAATTACGGAAGTATTGTCGTGTATTTCAGTGTGTTAACGAAACAAGTGCATGTGGAAATTGTGACACATTTTCTGAGCTTACCCAGATAGCTACAGCGAAACATAGTGTCTAATATGGAAGCATAACCCCAGATCCATTGTTGAGAGTCGCTTTAAGAGTCTGAATTATCCATGGGTCGGACGGGCCCCGTGACCTATTTGTTGCCATTGCTGGCTGCTGACGCGAAAGTCCTGGGTTGTACGCTGAGGTGACAAAAGTCGCGGAATAGCAATGTGCACATACACAGATGGTGGTTGTATCGCGCACACAAGGTATAAAAGGATAGTACACTGAGGAGCTGTCATTTGTACTCAGGAGACTGCTGTGAAAAGGTTCGCGGCGTGATCGTGGGCGCACGACGGGAATTAACAGACACAGAACGCGGAATGATAGTTCGAGCCAGAGGTATGGGACATTCCATTTCAGAATTCGTTAGGGAGTTCAATATTCCGAGGTCCACAGTATCAAGAGTGTGCTGAAAACGCCAAATTTCAGATACCACCTCTCACAAAGGACAACGCAGTGGCCGATGGCCTTCACTTAACGACCGAGAGCAGCAGCGCTTGGGGAGAGTTGTCAGTGCTAACAGACAAGCAACACCGCTGGAAATGACCGCAGAAATCAATGTGGGACGTACGACGAACATATCCGTTAAGACACTGCGGCGAAATTTGACATTAATGGATTATGGCAGCACACCACATCGCCTGCAACACCCTCCTGGGCTCGTAACTATATCGGTTGGACCGTCGAGGGCTGGAAAACCGTGACGTTGTCAGATGAGTCTCGATTTCCTTTGGTAAGAGGTGACGGTTGGGTTCGAGTGTAGCACAGACCCAATGAAACCATCGGCCCAAGTTGTCAGCAAGGCACTGTTAAAGTTGGTGGTGGCTCCATAATGGTGTGGGCCGTGTTTACATTGAATAGGCTGGGTCCTCTGGTCCAACTGAAGCGGCCATTGACTGGAAATGGTTATGTTCGGGTACTTGCAGACCATTTGCAGCTGTTCATAGACTTCATGTTCTCAAACAACGATGGAATTTTCATGTCAATGCGCCATGTCACCGAGCCAAAATTGTTCGCGATTGGTTTGAGGAACATTGGCCACCCAGATCGCCCGACATGAATCCCATAGAACATTTATAGGAAATATCTGAGACGTCAGTTCGTGCACAAAACCTTGTACCCGCAATGCTTTCGCAATTACGGGCGGCTACAGAGGCAGCGCGGCTCAGTATTTCTGCAGGGGACTTTCAACTGCTTGTTGAGTCCCACGCCACGTCGAGTCGCTGCACTACACCGGGCAAAAGAAGGTCCAACACCATATTAGCAAGTATCCCATGTCTTTTTATCGCCTTAGTTTAATTAGCGACCTGAGCAAACAATACGCCGAAATGGTGTCAAATGGAAAAGGCATGTACTAGGGTGGAAAGCACATCTTTTTCTTGCAACAAGGATTTCATCGGAAACGTCTCAGTGACTGATCTTCAGATTAAGGATTTGTGTTACTGAGCCACAAAATCAATTGCAGTTAGTGTATTATTAATCCAACGGAATACACGCAAAGCTTCCGTGTTGCATGATAGAATATATCTTTAGAGCACCAGGTGACGTTTGTGTTAACCTCGAAACGCTGGTTTGCGTCATTAAAGGTGAATTTTACGAACAAACAGTTTTTCATCGTGCTTTGTGTTTGCTACCGACATGCTGAAGCGTTGGAACGGAATACTAAAACTCACAGTGAAATGTTCAGTCCTGAAACTAAAAAAGAAATATAATTTCAGCAACCCCCCCCCCTCCCCCGCAAGCCACAGTTTGTTAGTTGCGCTATTATTAGAGAAGTTCGTTCATTTTATACTGGAGTTCTGTATTCATCGGTTTAAAATTACGCCAGCGGAAGAATGTTCGCTTAGTCAGCTAGGAGCTAGTAATTAAAAGTTGCACAGGAGCCTTTAGATTGAGAACTGGTCAGAGACAGCGAATCGTAGTGACGTACTTGCATTCGCATCTATCACAGAAATGCGAACGTTAGCAGTTGTTTTGCTTGCCACATTTATCTTTTTGAATTTATCTTGTCGATCCCACACTAGGGAAAATGAACTTTAATTTTCGTAAATGTCTTCGCGACTTAACGAAATGCCTTTAAAGTAATAGAGTCAGTCCATGTCAAATCAACACAAATAAGTACAATTTTCAACCCGGCAATCTCTGTTCTTTTATCAGTTTATTTGATGTGGTAAGAAAGCAATAAAAATGTGCAGAAAATTCGACAAACAATGTTGACAAAACGGCTTTAACTTCTATTCTAATAGAGACAGATCGTGAATGAAGTAATTTTAAAGGATTAAGAATAAGCTTTCACATTATAGCCAACTGGACCATAGTCGCCGGCCGCGGTGGCCGTGCTGTTCTAGGCACTTCAGTCCGGAACCGCGTGACTGCTATGGTCGCAAGTTCGAATCCTGCCTCGGGCATGGATGTGTGTGATGTCCTTAGGTTACTTAGGTTTAAGTAGTTCTAAGTTCTAGGGGACTGATGACCTCAGATGTTGAGTCCCATAGTGCTCAGAGCCATTTGGACCATAGTCAAAAAATGTACATGTTTAAGGTCAATGATCCTAAACATTGACTTTGAATAATTCAGAACATGTCACCTTTAAAATTTCTGAAAAAAATGTATTTGCTTCTTCATGCTACGCTCCACAGAATAGTGGAAAATCAAGTTAGGATGGCATTTAGTTTAGGAGATACAAATGAATATCTACAGCAGTGTGAAACAATAAAGCAATACAAATTCAATGGAATCTGCAACAAAAAGATTAAAGTACTGAAAACATGTTAACTTTTAAAAATATGGTATGATAGGTAGCAAAATGAACAGGTCAATAGCAAACATTTGCAGTATGCAAAGTGCAAATGGGTTTGGTTGGTAATGATCAGTGGCATAACGACAGACCACAAAATATGTACTTCAAAACAGTCTCGACCGCAATAAAATATTTGTTTACAATGGCTACCGGTTTCGGTCAGAATTTGACTATCTTCAGACCATTTATACAATGATGCTAGGCATTAGCGGTGAATGGAATATGTGTTATGACTCCACGAACAACATCTACTCCATTCACCGCGACCGCCTGTCATCGTAGTATAAATGGTCTGAAGATAGTCAAATTCTGACCGAAATCGGTAGCCATTGTAAAGAAATATTTCATTGCTGTCGAGACTGTTTTCAATCTATTTTGATGTGCTTTTAGCTTGACTGCTGTTGCTGCACGAGAAATGTTCTCAAAAATTACACAAAATATGTGATGCATGTAGGAAAAAAATCGACACACAAACTAGGTCCTGTTTCTGAACCAACTACATTGGAACAGATAGGAATCATAAACCTGCATAGCTCCTCAGAGAAGTGAGACACATCTGTAGCCCACATATAGACCTAGTTGCGTTAAATGACAACCAAAAAAAGAAAGACAAAGAGAAAAGACATGTGCAGAAAAATTTGAAAAAGTGTCTGAAGTATTGAGAGAGAGAGAGAGAGAGAGAGAGAGAGAGAGAGAGAGAGAGAGAGAGAATGCAGAGGTGAAACAAATTTGAAGTCTGAAACCATAATGCAACTGAAAGAGAAATTCAGTACTAGCACTAGAAAGCACTATAAGAAGTGATAGGGTCCAAACACTGACACTGCTTCCGAAATGCTGGAGCATTCAAAGGAGAGAAAATGAATTTAGTGTCTGAAACTGTTTAGTGAAAAAAGCACAACAGTTAAGTCAAAGAAAGTGGTATCTGAGCATCTCCTAATCCGAGACCTGTCCTAAGCAAACTTGTGAACAATAAGCCGTTGTCTGTCTGGGAAGAAGGATTTTGTTTCTGTCAGAATATTGTTCCAGCGTTCATAAACAAAAATGACTAGTGTTGGGAAAGATGAGTGTGATAAACATCCAGGACTGAAACTAGCATTATCCAAATTTTGGCAGTCACGACCCCAGGACAGTGTTCTGGCTGGTGCAAAATGGCTCTGAGCACTATGCGACTTAACTTCTGAGGTCATCAGTCGCCTAGAACTTAGAACTAATTAAACCTAACTAACCTAAGGACATCACACACATCCATGCCCGAGGCAGGATTCGAACCTGCGACCGTAGCGGTCACGCAGTTCCAGACTGAAGCGCCTTTAACCGCACGGCCACACCGGCCGGCTGGCTGGTGCAACCGGCACCTGTAGTGCGTATGCTTGCTGTTCACGAAAATGCGAAGCTCATGTTGGAAGATTCTAAATTCAAAGAGCTGACGTGATGCTGACTGCCAAGTTAACGCGTTCAGTACCTCACTCAGATCATTTGTAATCCTGCACAGTGCAAGCGTTATATTTCAGCATGTGGGAACTGCCCAGGTCCACATTCTCTCGTGACGTATCTAGGAAAGCTGCGTCGAAAATGAAATTTATGTAATGATAAACAAACAGTGAACGTCAATAGACAGAACAACGCTCAACACACGTCTTGTCTTCTGTGGGAGGCTTCGTGGAAAGTGTCAAAAAGTTAAAGAAATGCTCCTGCTGCCTTCCTTTATAGCCATCCAGAAGTCAGAATTTGTGAAACATCAGAAATAGACATTTTGTGACATCGTTACGTGTGATTTTGTAGAGAATTGTCAATTTGTCCTGCGGGATGAGGTCCAGAGTTTCACAGGAACAATGCACAAGCCACTATTCATCCATTTGTTGTACGTCCCTACAACTACAAAACCACTACTCACTCTTGTTCGTGTGTATTGTGTATTGAACCGGGGACCTAGAAATGACGGAGAGGCTTCGTCCCGCCGTAGCTCTCAGTGGTTCACAACAGGCCACAGCAGTCCACCCACCCCACCGCCGCCCCAAACCAAACCTCGGGTTATTGTGCGGTTCGGCACCAAGTGACACCCCCCCCCCCCCCCCCCCTGGGAATGTCACATATCAGACGAGTGTAACCATGTTTGATGTTTGCGCAGCAATCACCGACATAGTGTAGTGTAACTGAGGCGGAATAAAGGAAACCGGTCCGCATTCGCCGAGGCAGATGGAAAACCGCCTTAAAAATCATCCACAGCTGGCCGGCACACCGGACCTCGACTCTAATCCGCCGGGCGGATTCGTGCAGGAGACTGGCACGCCTTCCCTCTCGGGAAGCAGCGCGTTAGACCGCGCGGCTAGCCAGGCGGGCCTACTAACCCTTACTGCGTTACTATACTTTTAGTAGTACTGTCACTTAAACATGAAGCATTGTTAGTATTATTGCCAGCGTAACCACTAATATACATTTCTTCTATGAGCAGTATAGTTATCAAATTAACCATATCCTCGTAAAACTAACGTATTTACTCTCAATCTGAGTATGCTTTTGTAGCCAGTGGAGCTTTCGCTAACTACCCTAGTTAACATCCACTGTCCTAGGGCACAAGACGACACGGCAGCAACGTATTCACGGTTGCGATCGATATTACGATTCATAGCACCATCATAAGATGACATTTCTGAAGTGATTCGTACCAACTCGGTGAAGAGACTTGTTGAAATTTCGTTCAGTGCTCGCCGGTCTCCCATTCGTACTGAATGTTGACTGGTGGGAACGTTAACGCACTATCGACTGCTTGCTTCTCTTGTAAAGTTTTCCCTGGCCTCCATGGGTGCAGGAGCTGCAATATTATCCAGATACGTGAGATCGGCTCGTTCACCAGCTGTGCCTTTGAATCTGTACGTTGATTAGAATAACTTTGTGTTTGACGTTGCCGTGCGGAGTGGCCGCGCAGTTTGAGGCGCCATGTCACGGATCGCGCGGCCGCCGGAGATCGAGTCCTCCTTCGGGCATGGGTGTGTGTGTTGTTCTTATCATAAGTTAGTTTAAGTAGTGTGTAAGTCCAGGGACCGATGACCTCAGCAGTTTGGTCCCTTAGGATCACACACATTTCAACATTTTTGTTTGACGTTTCAGCGGATCGAGTGGTAGAGATCTGCCGCCTGCCGTTCTCTAGTGCTACGTAATTGGTGTGTGTGCGTATGTGTGTGTGTGTGTGTGTGTGTGTGTGTGTGTGTGTGTGTGCGCGCGAGCGAGCGAGCGAGCGATTGCGCCTCTTTTTCTTGATTCACTTATTGCCCTTCGTGTTGCCTGTTTCGTAGGCACATGGAGAGCATTGTAAAGCGTGGCTGGCTGCACGCCGACACACAGGAATCGACCACCCCCCAGCCACAAGATTGTCAATCACCAAATTATTTTATTCGATATATAACGTCCTCTTTTTCTTCTAATATTTTGACTGACGACATTTATCTCTGTCAAGTATGTATCAAGGTGCGACGGCGTTCTTAATTTTGTGGAAATTATTTCGCGACTTCTCGCTGGCCGCGTAGGCAGACGCGCAGCGGCTGTCCAGCCAAGCGATGCGTGATGTTTACCCCACTCTCCACGGAAACATGTTATCTCCACGGGAACGTGTTCGATAGTATTGCACTTGGTCTGCAGTGGTCGCTATCGGAAACGTGCGGTGACATCACAGTAAACAAGTGCGGTGGTGACTAAGGAAAACACATTGCTCTGTGAACGATTTCAAGACAGTTGTGCATATACTATTAAGTAGTTCACCGATCCTCGTGAAATATCACAATAAAAACTCAAGATAAGCCGACCGAACTGCTCTATCGACCACAATATTATAGCATCTGGGAGTCAGGCCGCTTCGAACGGCTCGTTTGTTTATCTGTGCGATTTAAGCCGATAAGGATGTGCTCTGCTGTTTCAAGAACTAGACAAAACGTCCGTGGACTTATTTGGAGTTCCACAGTGTCCACGACAGTCGAAAAAAATTGATGTGGTTTTTGCTTACTGTAATATCACCGCGCGTTTCCGATAAGGGCCAGGGGAAATAAAATCGTAGTACGGTAGTACTTCATTAGTTGTGTATTGCCCTTTGGAAGAGTTGACAGAACTGCAATAGAACGATTATATACATAGAGCAGGTACTTTATGATTGTCAACGATTTTGCGTCTTATCCTTGTGGACAGATTTCCGTGTACAGTGGCAAAAAACTTCGGAATGACGCGACATTCAAACGGTTGCAAAAACAACACAGAAGTCCCAATAGTCAACGGATTCTTACTCTGTAATTACTTTCCAGACCAGTGATAGAATTAAATAACTTGCTAGCTCCAGTATAAATTAAACACAAAGTTATACTTTTGTTGAAATAACTTTGTTTCTGACGTTCCAGCGTGTCGAGTGTCAGGGACTAGCCGCCAGCGAATCGTAGTTCTTTCTCGAGCACCCCGTGCTCGATGTGCTAGCACTAAAGCAATTTCTTCCAGGAGTGCTGGTCCCACAAGATATGCGGGAGAACCTCTGTGAAGTTTGGGTATTATGACATTGCTATGGGTGGCGGAAGAAAAGCTGTGAGGGTGGATCGTTACGTTGTGTTTGGATAGCTCAGTCGGTTGAGCACTCGCCCACGAAAGGCAATGGTCCCAGGTTCGAGTCCCGATCCGGCATACAACTTAAGTCTGTCAGGAAGTTTCAGTTAAATTGTTGTCTATGGAACGGAAATATAAAAAAGGAAGTATAGTGTTTAGTAAAAATGAGGAAGAGGTTCAAATGGCTCTGAGCACTATGGGACTTAACATCTCAGGTCATGAGTCCCCAAGAACTGAGAACTACTTAAACCTAACCAACCGAAGGATATCACACACATCCATGCCCGAGGCAGGATTCGAACCTGTGACCGTAGCAGTCGCGATGTTCCGGACTGAAGCGCCTAGAACCGCTCGGCCACCGCGGCCGGCTGAGGAAGAGGAGTTCATTTTTGTAGAGAGAATCGATAAACCATTGTATCATTTGTGTCAAATGAAATTGCGTATAAGTTGAAGCCCACTAACCTGAAATGCCGGATGACACTACCCACAGTGTAAAATATTAAATTTCACGGCCAACCAGAAAGTTACACTCCTTACTGCGAGCGAGGGTTTGTATTGGATCCGTAGATGTGGTTGAAACGTTGAGTTTCTACAAGAAATTCCATCGACCGTGACAAAATAGCCGTGGTTATTTTAATAATTGTGAATAACTACGGATATTTGATTATATACGTCTCTGCTGTTTCTCAGTTAAGGAGCATTAAATCGAATCATTCATTTTCTCTCTTTGCGTAACAGAATTCTGCTGAATGGTGTTAATTTTAAAATGAAAATTAAATATTTCTTCGTAATGAAATAAAAATATTTTTCGTTAACATCGTTCACTACGACTGAGTTGCACCGAACGAGGTGGCGCAGTGGTTAACACACTGGACCTGTATTCCGGAGGACGACGGTTCAAACCCGCGTCCGGCTTCAAACCCGCGTCCGGCCATTCTGATTTAGGTTCTCCGTGATTTCCCTAAATCGCATCAGGAAAATGCCAGGATGGTTCCTTTGAAAGGGCACGCCCGAATTCCTTCGACATCCTTCCCTACTCCGATAGGACCGATGATATCGCTATTTGGTCCCCTCCCCCGAATCAACCAACCAACCTACGGCTGAGTTCCTTGAGTTTGCGGGTGCCAAAGGTAAAGCTAGTGATTACCCATGAGCTACAGCAGGGGTAATCCAGCTTAATATTTATCTGCCACTCACATTTATTCTTCTGGTCACTTCTACACTAGTGGTGATTTATGAAGTGGGGAAGTAACTTAACGTTGTGAAATTTATAAAGCAAGGTTACAAGTTAAACCATATAATAATAATTTGTTACATTAAAATTTTACCAACACCTAATGAAAGTGTTTTTTAAATCTCTACCGCCTACTGCCCACCTTGGAAGCTGGAACGCCCACTAGTGGGTGGTAGGGATCCGTTTGACTACCACAGAGCTATAGAGTCCATCTTCTTTGTCGAGGATGATTCGCCACATTCTCGCTGTGAGCACGGTTCTAAATCTCGTTTGGAAGGGTAAAAGGGTACTTTTTTGCTGATGTTTGTGTAAGTAGCGCCATTTATCTCCGTTACGGGTAGTCGGATCGCTAGACGCGACGGCGGTCTTAATTTCGCGGAGAATCTTCGCGCCCGAGTCCGCGTCGCACAGGTGGACGCGGGGCGGCTCGGCGCGGCGCTGCGGTGACTGCCGGCCCGGGCGCAAACTTAATTTCCTGCGCCTCATTTGTCTTGCCGCCGGCGCCGAATAATTACCCGACTACAGTGGCTGCCGGTATTGTTCACTGCTCGCCGCCGCCGCAGGGAGGCGCGCAACCTGATGAAATAAAGCCGCGCTGCGGCGCATCCCGCGGGGCCGCTTTGGGCGAATTTTGATTTCGCACGGGGACGCCGGCGCCGTTTTTCACTGCCGCGTAATGTGGTTTTACTGCGCGCGAGAAAATTGGTTCCTGCTGCGTATTCCTCCGCGGGCGGGCGACGTCGGCGCGATTTTACGGTTCGTTCTGTGCGGGCCACTTCCGCAAATAGACACTGAGAGTCGCTAAGACAAATTACTGTGTCACGCCTGGTTTTTGCTGAGTGGATATAATACAGTCCGAGGATTTATGGTGCAATATTAAAGTGGAGGAAAGAGAGGAATCTTTTTATTTTCAGAGATATCTCCACGATAAGAAGGAACAGCCAAAATTTGCAGTTTTTTTAAAGACTTTTTTCCTCTACGTTCTTCGAAGTTAGCAGCCGTAGAGGCGAAAATGTAGTGGAGCACAACTAGTCCCAGTTGATAACGTTTTTGAAGGGATGACCACTTCCGGCATTTGTCTTACAACCCATGGTTACAAACGGGGGAATGGATTACACTAAAAAACAGAAGGCACGCCACGTAGGCATTAACCGAAAGGGTCGGAAATCGGTAGATATGAAAAAAATTACAATTTAGAAAAAATGTATGATTTATTCCAGATAAAGAGCTTTACAAATTGAGCAAGTCAATAACCCTTTGATCCACCTCTCCCCTCATACAAGCAGTTATTCGGCTTGATGATTGTTAGAGTTGTTGCATCTCCTCCTGAGGGACAACGAGCCAAATTCTGTCCAACTGGCGAGTTAGATCATCAAAACTGCAAGCTGATTGGAGGACCCCGCCCATAATGCTGCAACCGTTCTCAATTGGGGAGAGATCTGGTGACCTAGCTGGCCAAAGTGGGGTTTGGTAAACACGAAGGTAAGCCGTAGAAACTGTCAAATTCAAATGGCTCTGCGCACTATGGGACTTAACATCTGAGGTCGTCAGTCCCGTAGAACTTAGAACTACTTAAACCTAACTAACCTAAGGACGACACACACCTCCATGCCCGAGGCAGGATTCGAACCTGCGACCGTAGCTGACTGAAGCTCCTGGAACCGCTCGGCCATTCCGGCCGGCCAACTGACTTGTGATTGTGTGCTCTCAATTCCCTACATCGGCAGTTGTTTGCTTTATTTGGGTCGCAATCCACACAGTTTGTGCACGAAAATGGACGCGCGTACAATTCTGTGTTGGTATACAGAAATAAGAACTTCAATATGGGCGAACGTGTAATAAGACAGAAATGAAAGATGCTTGACCACTCATGAAGTACATGAAAGTTCATCAAATCGAACAAAGTCACTCCTGACAAAGGGCGCACTTGGGTTTATCTAACATAAAATATTACAGAAATTATTTCAATTCATTCCTAAGGAAACTTCCACAACGTTTTAGAAAATGCGAAAGTGGATAAAAAAAAATATCGCACAGCAAGCCGCGAACCCTATTCCTATCCCATCCTCGATTCTGGATCGTGCCATCTCAAGCAACTACGTTTGCTGAAACTCTGCTTTTATCGGCCTCGTAAGTTACAATCTTCTCAAAGGCTTTAATTGCCGGCGGTGGTAGCCGAGAGGTTCTAGGCGCTTCAGACCGGAACCGCGCGACTGCTACGGTCGCAGGTTAGAATCCTGCCTCGGGCATGGATGTGTGTGATGTCCTTAGGCTAGTTAGGTTTAATTAGTTCTACGTTCTAGGGGACTGATGACCTTAGAAGTTAAGTCCCATAGTGCTCAGAGCTATTTGAACCATTTTTTAACTACGAGATTTCTTTCACTAGCTGCATGGAGTTTCCCGTTGTTTTATTACAACAAATCGTGCCAGTAATGATTCATTCTGGAAACATTCAATATGCTGGTGCTTAGAAACAGCGTATATTGATAGGGTGTAACCTATAAAATAAAACCCACCGAATATCTGTTTCTGGTGAATACGACAAATACGGTATGGCGTCTTGATTTCTTCTTTTGAGGCAGGAAGCGTTCTTGCTTCTTATTGGTTCTGCTGTACGTGACACGTTGCCGAAATATCGCGGAACTTATTTTGTGTTTGACGTGACGAAATGGCTCCTAAACGAGTTATAGCACGAAATGATGTCACAAAACTCACAGAGAGCAACTTCAACGTTAAATAACTCTTCCGTGTGCCGACAGATTTAGAGAGACAGCGACCGCTCTCAATGGCAGGTGTGCGACAACTGCGCATTTCAGACCATCCCTCTAGGAAGTACAGGGTATCCGAAAAGTCCTTCCCTGATTACATAAATTGATAACTCAGGCTGGAAGTAAGATACAAATATGAAACTGGTGTCTAATTGTTTACAAACTATCAAAGTTTTTTTTCACACATCAATAAACTTCCACATGAGCATTCTTGGTAACACGTAGCACATAAAAAGAAGTCTAATGCGGTTATGTCAGGAGAGCGTGGAGGCCAAACCGTTGGCCCATCACGTGCAATAGCGCGTACCAAACATTCACTTTTGGACTGCCTCTGGTGCACCCCATGACCTCGCCACGGGGTTGTGAATCCCAAATGCGCACATTATGGCGATTCACTACTCCACTGACAAAAAAGGTCGCTTCGTCGGAAAAGGCAGTTCGTCTGAGATAACCATCATTGTCCTCAATACGTGATAGCATATCGACCGCAAAGTCATATCGACGTGTACTGTCATTGGGCAACAAGGCCTGAACGATTTGCACTTTGTATGTGCGAAACAATAAACGTTTGAGTAAATGTCATGTGTTGTGATGTTGGCTAATGTGTCGACGGAAATCGAATATCGCCTAGATGTGCTACGTGCTACCAAGGGTGCTCATGTGGAAATTTACTGATATATGAAAAAACTTTGATAGTTTGTAAACAATTAGACACCAGTTTCATGTTTGTATCTTACTTCTAGCCTGAGTTTTCAATTTATGTAATCAGGGAAAGACTTTTGGGACACCCTGTACGTCGCCGCGTTGTGTGGTGTGTTCGGCACTGGTTGCCTGGTACCTGTGACTCGTGGCACCAGTGGGAGCTATGCAGCGCCGAAGTGGGAGAGATGTCCGAACCGACGTCGACACATACAGAGAGCCCGAGCTGGATGCCTCCGGCATAGGCGCGGCGCCCCGCATGTTTGTAGCGCGAAGGGAAGGCGGCGTGGGCGCCATCGACCGCGCGCCTCCTCCGGCGGGCCCGCTGGGCGCCCGTCTGCGGCCGCAGCCCTCGCCGGACACTTGGCAGGAGCACAAAAATGCCGGGCGCACTGCGGCACCGCACACCACACCACACCACAGCACACCGTACCACAGCAAGCTGTCGTGCGTGCGGCGCGGCCGCCACGGCGCCTCTGCAGTGCTCCTGCCCCGCGCATAAATCACTCTGCTGGAACTTTATTACGAGGCCGCCCGCGGATCTCTCTAATGCACGCCGGGTCTCCGTCACAAATTCTCATAATCATCATCTCTCGGCGAGGCTCGTTCAGTAGTACAGTTTCCGTGCGAGGTGTGTGCACCACGTGTGATAAAACTGGCAACGTCTTTAGGGAATCCTCATGTGCGCAATTTGATTTAGTCCTCGTATAGTGTGTAAGTTTGCTGGTTTTCGTGGCCGTTCTGATTCAAGGTAAAATGTTATACGTGGGGCGTTCAATAAGTAATGCAAAACATTTTTTCTCACAACCAATTTCAGTTGCAAAAATGCGGCATTTGTTGTGGGAATCGTGGAACACTCGCGCTTCAGCCCCTGTGTTTTCATGGAGTTCCGACACATACCGGCGCTATGCGTAGCCATCAAAGAAGCGGTTGTAACGGAGGTGCAGTCAAAACAGAGTTATCAAATGGTTCAAATGGCTCTGAGCCCTATGGGACTTAACATCTATGGTCATCAGTCCCCTAGAACTTAGAACTACTTAAACCTAACTAACCTAAGAACATCACACAACACCCAGTCATCACGAGGCAGAGAAAATCCCTGACCCCGCCGGGAATCGAACCCGGGCGCGGGAAGCGAGAACGCTACCGCACGACCACGAGCTGCGGACAGAGAGTTATCATTGCGTTCCTTTTGGCTGAAAATCAGAACAACGCAGATATTCATAGGCGCTTGCAGGTTGTCTACAGAGATCTGGCGGTGAACAAAATCAAGGGGACTCGTTGTCGAGGCGTCTGTCATCATGGCAATATAATAAAGAGGTTCATCAAGTGAGTATGACGGAGGGGTACTTCCGGCGAGGGTTGTACACTACGTTGCTATTTCGAGTGCGGACAAAGCTCCCGTCGGAGTGCGTTCGCGGTGAACAGCGGCAAATTCCGCAGCAGTCTCTGTAATGAAACACGTACGACGAGTGGCGCTCCAGTTACGAGACTCTGCTTCGGCGAATTCCTGCTTACTGTGCGTGCCACTCTCATGTCTGTCCAGTGCTAAACGTCGCATTAGCATAGCTGTTGCTCTTACTATGGAGATATCTGATTGAAAATTAATAAATGGACTAACGTTACACACGCAGTAATTTTGGTGACACTCGATGTGGATGTTCCAAATCTCCGCAGCGGTTAAAGCAAGTGTTTGCAGTGATGAAATTGCTATTGTGTGCTGAAAATGCAGTCATTTTACCGCTATTACGACACCGCTCACAAAGACGGTATGAAACACTTGTCCTCTCACCAGATTGCAACATTTCTGGAGTTGTGTGGAAAAGAGCGACTACGCCACCACAGAGCTCGCGTCTCCCATCGTACCCCCCTCAGATTTAGTGGTAAAACTGCTCAGTGGACAGCCCGTCAAAAATGAATATAGATCAAGCATGAAAACAGGAAGAAGGTGTACTGCACTGTGAAAAATAAAGCAAAATAGTAACAATAAACTGTCAGTATATCTTCTCCCGGTTTTGATGCTTGATCTTTGTTCAGTTTTTGACGGGCTGTCCACTGAGCCATCGAACCACTAAATCTGAGGAGGGCGCGATGGAGAGTTTCCCGTCTCACGCCAGCTGCCGATAGGTTTCCCGGTTTTGAGCGTCAACAACGGCCCTGGAAAACTGCTTAAGCTTTCAGGTATTTCAGACATCAACGACAAGGGCAGAATCCAAGCATTCTTATTGTTGACGTTCTCCCGCCACTAACAGCTCTCCTGGAATGTGCTGCTACCCGCCAGAATTTCTCGCAAGTTTATTTCCATCGTAAAAGTTGTTGAGAAAATCTCAAGCACTTTAGCCGGCCTGATAGTCCCCGACCGCAACTCTCTCTGTTTCTGCACTGCAGCATACTTTACGTGCATTGATAGAAAACCAAACCATCAGTTCGAGGCTTTACAGAGCACATTTCTGCCCGATGCTGCGCTTCTCGCGTCTCTCAAAAAAATGTTCAAATGTGTGTGAAATCTTATGGTACTTAACTGCTAAGGTCATCAGTCCCTAAGCTTACACACTACTTAACGTAAATCATCCTAAGGACAAACACACACACCCATGCCCGAGGCAGGATTCGAACCTCCGCCGGGACCAGCGCCTGAGACTGCTCGGCTAACCCCGAGCGGCATCTTGCGTCTCCAAAACGGCCAGCAGATCGATCCCACGTCACAATTACAGGGAAATAAACTCTGCCATAGTAAAACTCGGAAGCTGTTAATTTTCCTTCGAATCTTCCTCTCAACTTGCTCGAGAATAACATGTTACTAGATGAGTCGGCTGTAGTTCGTTGAGGGGTTTAAGACGAAGTGTTCTCGGTCTTAAGGTAACTTAAACCAACACCTAAAATGACCTTGTTCATTTTGCGTAAGTGTGTCTAAAACATATTTCTACACTTTCCGTTTCATCTCCTAATGCTGACTGGAGACACAATCACATAGCGTCTGATGATGTTTCAAATTTTAGGAGACGAAACATAAGGCCCAGAAATATGCCTTAGGATAGAGCAGACTACGGTCTAATGCCCGTGAAAAAAATTATCACCGAGGATTTTAATACCAGTCATGGAAGCCTACACTGTATGGACTGCGAAGATCGCCCTCCACGCTGAAAAATGGCTATTGTAATTAAAATTGTACAGTGCGATCGTTGACGGAAGTAAATTTTTTATGAGGTAAATCACTTCTGATAACCCTAACACAGACATATGTCGGTTTTATTGATGCACAGAAATTGTGTACCAACCATGCCATGTGCCGATTTCTCGTCCTCTGCGTTGTTCGCACTTTGGCATTTCTTCTGCCAACAAGAACTTTTGCCGTCTTGTGTCGTTACTCTCTAAGTCGCTGCCGTTCTACTGAGCAACGCCGCAGGGTGACTCTGTGTCATCTCGACCCCAGTAAGTGGCCTGATAGAAGGTGTCAGCAGAGGTGTTGTGTCCCTTGTAGCGGAGATTGGGGAAGAGACGCGTCAGCTTAGAGAAGACAGAGCCGCTGGCCCTGTGATCAGAGACAGGGAGTAATTGGGCGTGCTAAGCGGCCGGCGTGGCGTCTGATGCGGCCATTAGCCAAGGCGCCTGCACCGGTGGTCTGTTTGGCCGAGCCGTTCAATCGACTGCCGCCCGGGGCTGGAGCACGCCGGGCGCTGCCGGGAAACACGTGCCTAATGAAGGTACAGCCGTGCAGCCTCGCCTGTCCTGCGGGTGGACTAGATGCGCGGCGCCAATGTCTCTCTTGTTGAAGCCAATACCTGTCGTATTGCGGAAGCGTAACTACGAAAATCTGGCATATCTCTCTCTCTCTCTCTCTCTCTCTCTCTCTCTCTCTGTGTGTGTGTGTGTGTGTGTGTGTGTGTGTGTGTGTGTGTGTGTGTGTTTTCTCTACGGGCATTGAAATTAATAATAGAAAACTCCGTACCCAAAGACAGGAAAATTGCACAAGTTCACACCAATACCCAAGAAAGAAAATAGGAGTAACGCGCTAAATTTCAGACCCTTACCACTTCGTCGATTTGCAGTGGGATGTTGAAACATATTGTGCTCGAAAGTTATGAATCACCTGGAAGAAACCGATTTCTTGACAAATGATGATGATGATGATGAGCGTTTGGCGTCATTGGCCGGGAGGCCCCTCGCGGGGCAGGTCCGGCCGCCATATCGCAGGTCTTATTACATTCGGCGCCACATTGGGCGACCTGCACGCCGGATGGGGATGAAATGATGATGAACACAACACAACACCCAGTCCCTGAGCGGAGAAAATCTCCGACCCAGCCGGGAATCGAACCCGGGCCCAGAGGACGGCAATCCGTCACGCTGACCACTCAGCTACTGGGGCGGACTCTTGACAAATAGCAAACACGGATTTCGAAAATATGGTTCTTGTGAAACACAACTAGCTCTCTGTTCTCACGAAGTAATGACTACTATCGACAGAAGACCTTAAATCAATTCCATAGTTTTGGATTTCCCGAAGGTTTCGACCCCTTTCTCTACAAGCGATTTCTAATCAAACTGCGTGCCTATCGAGTGTCATCTCCGTTATGTGACTGGATACATGATTACCTCTCAGCATGGTAACAGTTCGCAATAGCTGGCGGAAAGTTTTGCAGTAAAACGAAATAATGTCTGGCGTTCCCCAAGGAAGTGTTATAGGCCCTCTGTTGTTCCTGATCTACATAAACGATTTAGAAGACAATCTGAGCAGCCCTCTTACATTGTTTGCAGATGATGGTCTCATTAATCGTCATGTAAAATCATCAGATGGTCAAAACAAATTGTAAAATGGTTTAGGCAAGCTATCTGTATGGTGTAAAAAGTGGCAGTTGACTGTAAATAATGGAAAACGTAAAGTCATTCACATGAGTACTAAAAGGAATCCGCTGAATTTCAGTTCAGAGATTAATCACACACACCTGAAGACTGTAAATTTATCTAATACTTAGGGCTTACAATTATTAATAACTTAAACTGGAACGATTAAGTAGATAATATCTCGGTGAAAGCAAACCAAAGGCTGCGATTTTTTTCCAGAATACTTAAAAAAAGTTACAGGTCTACTGAAGAGACTCCTTACACTACGCTTGTACGCCCTCTTTTGGGGTATTGCTGTACGGAGTGGGATCCGCATCAGAAAGGATCGGCGGAGGACACCAAATAAAGTTCGAGGAAGGGCAGCTCGTTTTGTATTATTGCGAAAAAAGGGAGGGACTGCTATGGATATGACACACGAGTTGGGGTGGCAGTTCATGTATCTAGTCCTAACGTGTTGCACGACATCGTCAAATTCAAGCAGATAATGACCTCAAGGTCGGAAACAGTTGCAGAGTAATAAAAATAAAAGTTTTTAAGCTTATGAGATTATAGTGTACAAAAACAAAGGGTCGATCCATCTTGGCTCCAGCAATGTTGTGTGTTTATTATGTAATAAGTCAAGTTACACTATAATTCGTATTCTACAATAAACTTACCTCAGATAACTGTGTTTCCGTAAATCACCACAGGCGTATGCTGTGATGTTCCCTCCTTCCCTCCCTCCCCCGCTCCCCGACTTCTCGAACTGAGCAAGTTCTGTGTATCTCGTCATGGTCTCGATCTCGATTGGACGATAAGCTGTAGGGTTCTTCTTTCTTCCTTCTTTCGTTCCAGTTACTGACTCGGTGTATCGTTTCACGCTTGGAAAAGATCAAAGAGCATACACTGATCAACCAGAACATTATGCCCATCGACCTACTATCGATAAAAACCCGTCCAGGAGACAGCAGCGTCACTTTGCGAGGAATGACTGCTGGTCACACACGTTCGGTGCGTATAGTATCAGTGAGCGTGCTGTCCGTGTATAGAATGCGGAAGACACGCGATCTTTCTGAGTTTGACGAAGCCAAGCCCGGAGGCTTGGCATGAACACTTCGAAAACTGCACGATTTGCCGGGTGTTCGAGGAGTACTGTGATGAGGTTTTCAACACTTGGCGAAACCTAGGTGAAGCCTCAGACAGACGTCGTGGGGTTAAGCGGCCATCCCTCATTACAAATGTCGGACATCGTAGACTGGGCAGACAGGACAGGCGGTGAATTGTGGTGGAACTAAGATCAGACTTTAATGCTGGGCAGAGCACAAGTGCGTCTTAAAAGGGCATGTGACCATAGACACTGGACGTTGGTGCAGCGGCAGACCTTTGCATGGTATGATGACTCCCGATACGTTCTTCATTATGCCGATGGGAGGACGCGAATCTGTCATCTTCCATGGGGAGAGCTCCTTGACACCTGTATCACCGGAGGGAGACAAGCTGGCAGCGGCTACATTATGCTCTGGGGAACATTCACTTGAGCATCCACGGGTCCAGTGAGCTCGTGCACGGGGCTGTGACGGCCAAGGAGCATTGTACACTGGTTGAAGACGACATATACCGTATTCATGACGGTCATGCTCCCGACGGTAGTGGTATTTTTCAGCAAGATGATGCGTCATGTCACAAAGCCATGATATTGATGGAGTGGTTCGAGGAACACAGTGGCGAGTTCCAATTGATGTGTTAGCCCCCCCCCCCCCCCCCCAACTCGCCAGATCTGAACCCGATCGAACACATCTGTGATGTGATTGAACTTGGCGTCAGAGCTCATCGCCCCCCTTCCTGGAATTTATGCGGATTGGGTGACTTGAGTGTGCAGATGTGTTGACAACTCCCTTCAGCGACCTACCAAGACCTTATTGCTTCCAAGCCACGGCGCGTCACCGCTGTTACCCTTGCCGAAGGTGGATGTACCGGCAGTTAGATGGGTGGTCATAATGCTCTGGCTGATCAGTGTACGGTCTGCATTAGATTGTGGTATTCAAGGCAACATTGTGACTGTCTTACTTGAGTGTAGTGATGCTTACGCGATGATGACAACAGTTCACTTAGCACCACATAATCGCAGCTACATTAAATGTACACAGCTTGCGTCAAACGTGGTGTGTTCCAGAAAATGAATCGCAGTATACTCATAGAAATAGACGAGTTCGCGGTACTCATTTTCCGTGCCGACATGTCTTCCGGCAGCTTAATTTAGTCGCTAGCTGTGCGCCCTCTTGTATAAAGATGTGGCACCGGAAGCGACACAAGAAACCTCACGTTTCTGTTTGTGTCCTCTAGCCGCTGACACTCCCAGAAGTTCAAACAAACTGGAGGAGCGGCGCGTATCGAGTAGGAGGAAGCGCATCCTGACACACTTAAAGCCGCTATATTCGGCGCCCAAAGGCGCGTCGCGACGGTCCACCAGCAGACGTCTGCAAGGAAGTTGCTCCGCGGGCGCGTAATCCGCGCGGCGCCGCCGCCGCCACCGCATCGTCACGTACAAGTCGCTAATGAAAAAACTTTTTATGCTCTGTTACGCTCTCTAAAGAGCACTGTTCACTAACTCGGAAATTTCCGTCCCGCCGCACTCTGGACCCGAAATGGACAGTCGCCTCTCTTGTGTCTATCTTCCCGTCTCCCTTATCAGAATACTGCGCACAATCTCCGTCCTCCACTTTAAAGTCATTTCTCGTTATGGGAGGAGTACTCGGCCGCACACTTCGATCTTGCGGTAATACCCATTTTTTAGCACATACGAGGGTAGTCTGGAAAGTTTCCGACCTAACAAAGAACTAAGACTTTTTTCTTCAGATTTACTTTTATTTTTCAGCTTAATCTCCTTGTAAATCTATACACTTCTCCCGACGGTGCACGCATATCCTTATGGTGGGACGTATGAGAAAATGCGCGCATACGTACACTGACGAGCCAAAACATTATGACCACTGCCCACTACGGGGTTGAATACTTCCTGCCGTCCACCATAGCCGAGCGGTTCTAGGCGCTCAGTCCGGAACCGCGCGACTGCAAAGGGCACTTGTGGCGCTGCGGCTAGAACCGAGAATATCTGAAACGACGAAGCTGGTCGCGTTGTGGCGTAATGCCGTCGTGACGACCTATGGAAACTGGTTGAAAGGTGGTGAAGTAACGAGTCATCCAGGATAGGCAGCGATCTGTGGCAGGTCTGACGACAGAGGACAATGCTGGTACAGGTACAAGTATTTCGGAGAACACCGTTCGAAGGCCATTGTTGAACATGGGGCTCCACATCACACGACCCGTACGTGTTCCTGTGTTGATTCAACGACATCGTCAGTTATGACTGCAGTGGGCACAGCATCTCTGACTTCTCACTATGGATCAGTAGAAACATATCGAATGAATCGTATTTATTGTTATACCATGTCGATGGTTGGGTCCTTACACGCCATCATCCAGGTGAATGGTTGCACGAAACATGCACCGCGCCACAGGTGCAGGCCGATGAGGGCAGAATTATGCTGTGGGGTACATTGAGTTGGGCTACCACGGGATCTGTGGTGACAATCGAAGGCATCGTGACGAAAGTGAACAATGTGAACATTATTGTGGATCACCTGCATCGCTTCATGCGTGAAGCATCATCCCCCTACGGAGATGACATCGTGCAGCAGGATAACTGTATGTGTTGCAATATCAGAATCGTACTACAGTGGTTTGAAGGTCATCGTAGTGAACTCACATTGATGTCTTGGCCAGCAAATATGCCTAATCTGTACACATTGGAACACATATCGGGTGCCAGCTGCGTGCCGGTAAACCACTACCCCGTAGTTTGCGGGAATTGCTTGATCTGTGCGAGGACGTCTGGAATCCTGTGCAAGGACTTGTAGAATCCATGGCAAGCAGAGTCTCTGTTGTACTGTGTTTGAAAAGTGGAACAATACGCTATTAAACAGGTGGTCATAATGTTTTGCCTCATCGGTGTATAAACTTTTACTCATCGAGAGATAATTGGACGAAACTTTGTACTTGTTGTCATTATGTTATTGGCTATAATATCGACATTTTCGGTGTGTTTTGTCAAGTAATTTGGTCAGGACGTTGCTGGATGCTTTTGGAACACATGACATCTCACAAGGAACATATTGTCAATGGTTACTTTACTTACCACTTTCAAAATGTCATTGGTTATTCTTAGTAATTAGATAAACAAGTCTGTGTACCACTTTCTTAATATTAGTCTTAGAACTGTCGCAACAATTACTTAAATTTACGTGTATGGTACGTAGCAATTGTATTTCACAAAAATTTATAGAATTTGACAGTAATGCACATTGAAAAATTTTGTACTACAGGAAGTTGTGATATAGTATGTACAAAGTCTGTGGCATGTTTCACCTTTTTATCTGCAATGCTTCAGCAGAAGATGATCGTTACACCGTGAAAAATGAAAGTTGTGGAAAATGCAGAAAAAAGATTTTCTTAGCATTTATACCAGAGCCGGCCGCTGTGGCCGAGCAATTCTAGGCGCTTCAGTCCGGAACCGCACTGCTGCTGCGGTGGAAGGTTAGAATTCTCCCTCGGGCATGGATGTGTGTGATGTCCTTAGGTTAGTTAGGTTTAAGTAGTTCTAAGTCTAGGGAACTGATGCCCTCAGATGTTAAGTCCCATAGTGCTTAGAGCTGTTTGAACCATTTATGCTAGAAACAGGTACTTAATTTTGCTATTCCCACACATTTGTCTTTTTTTGGTCCTCATGTAGCCCTTTTTTCTAGTCTGGTCCTTCTGGCATGCCGTTTTAGCAATATCCTTCACTGCAATCTCAGAACCAGCAAGCAATACGCACATCATCAGTCTTCTTTAATAAGTTTACAGTTGAGCAACGTATAGCAAATCCTCTTCGGGCGTCTCTTTTAAACGAGATTATTAAAGTTTTCGTTCGGGTTTTGTGTTACACAGTGTGTACATTTCTTTAATAAATCATAATTAATCGCCTTTCGTACTCCATAGATGTCCTCTCTGATACCAGAAAATAATAAAATATCGTAAACAAGGACAGTGTCGTGTAGAAAATGGGGCGTGGTACTGTGCATTGGTTGAAACAAGATGGTTTTTACGTCGTACGTAGCACGAAATAAACTCTGAAAATTGCAGACAATACTTTTAACATGCTACAGAACTATCTGGGGTAGAAAAAAAAATTCAACATTTTTGACCAATTTTACATACATCCCCCCATAACCGTCAAAATAACAGTTAGTGTGTTTCTCTGAAAAATTTTTGTCCTCCGATCTCGGAGCCGGCCGGTGTGGCCGTGCGGTTCTCAGCGCGTCAGTTTGGAACCGCGTGACCGCTACGGTCGCAGGTTCGAATCCTGCCTCGGGCATGGATATGTGTGATGTCCTTAGGTTAGTTAGGTTTAAGTAGTTCTAAGTTCTAGGGGACTGATGACCTCAGTAGTTAAGTCCCATAGTGCTCAGAGCCAGAGCCGATCTCGGCTTTTAATCAAGGGAACAACAACAACAACAACAACAACAAGACTCTTGGGGCTAGATCTGGCAACTGAGGAGGGAGCTCAAACAGTTAAAACCGCAATTCGTGGATTTTCATCATGGCAACCGCTGAGGTAAAGATCGGTGCAAAGTGAGAAATCGTGGCACCTAGGTTACGGTCAGCTTTCTCATTCCTAAATTTTCAAGCATCATGTGACAAACATATTCTTTGGATGTGCTCATAGCCTCCGCTCTCTCTGTCACCTTAATCTGACTGTTCGGTAGCACCAGTTGGTGAATTTCTGCGCTGTTGTCGTCAGTGGTTGCAGTTTTTGGCTGTTCCGAACACTTATTGTCATCCAAACTGGTGCGGTCACGTTTAAATCCAGCTGCCCCAAATTTCACTGTAGTAAATGATAGTGCAGAGTCCCAGTACGCATGTCCAACTTGTGTCCACTTTGCATAGGAGTATTGCCTTTCAGAAAACAAACATCTAATGACAACTCGATACTCGATTTTGTCCATTTTCATAAAATCACTCGCATCGACTCACTGAAACGACTGTAAAACAACAACTGCGCATTCAAAATAGCTGAAATTTTAGTTAGTGGCTTGCTACACATGCACAAACAAATCCCCCAACTATTGTTGACATGCGCTGCTATCCTCATATTGAGGTCGGAAACTTTTCCGACTATCCTCATATTTTAATGTTAGGCCTATCGCAAACGGTATTCGGAATGGTTGTTGTTCAAGTCACCGTTCGGGTATTCCATTGTAAGCTTTTCCGTGTTTTCCTCAATCAAATGGCTCTGAGCACTATGGGACTTAACATCTACGATCATCAGTCCCCTAAAACTTAGAACTACTTAAACCTAACTAACCTAAGGACAGCACACAACACCCAGTCATCACGAGGCAGAGAAATTTCCTCAATCGCTTAAGGTAAATTTCGGGATGGTACCTTTGAAAGGGCACTAGCGATTTCCTTCACTATACTTCGCTAATCCGAGCTTGTCATGCGTCTCTAATGACCCCCTCGCCCAAGGTAGATTTAAACCTAATCTTCCTTCCTCCCTCCCTCCCTCCATTCCTTCCTGATGAATTGTGAATCTGTGGCAGTGAAGTGGGTAGAAAGTCACATAAAAACGAAATGTAATCGAAAGGTAAGAGACGATTAGACGTGGGCATAATACAAACTGTGTCAATAGCCTAGTGTTCACATTTTTCAAATACACAAAATATCAGTCATTCGCCTCTTGACAGACAGTGAATAAACTCACTCTCAGAATGCTGCAACTTTTGTTTTACTAGGAGACAGACCCCGTTAATCATTTGCAGAGTTTTTTATTTGTCGTAAGTCGGTGTTTACGCTTAGTACAGTGCGATTGTTGCGGGCGTGTTGCAGCGAGGAGGTGCGCGAGCAGGGCTTCACGGTGGTGATCGACATGCGCGGCGCCACCTGGAGCACGGTGAAGCCCATCCTGAAGGTGCTGCAGGAGCACTTCCCCGGCTCCGTACACCTCGCCTGCATCATCAAGCCCGACAACTTCTGGCAGAAGCAGCGCACGTCCCTCGCCAGCCACAAGTACAAGTTCGAGGTGAGTACAACTTCAGCCCGGCCGTCTGACACACAGAGGAGTTACGGATTAGCAGTGTAGTACGTTCCGAGCGCTGGCGTGGCAGCCTGTCGTCGGGACACTTGTGTAAAACAGCAGCGAAGGCGGTCTTGAAGAGACCTAACACATTCGAAAGTTCCTAATATCAAAGACAAGTGCATGGGCTTCGAATTCTAGTTCTTTACAGTTAACTAGTTTCTTGTGTGCGGCTTCTCCCTCGAACGCATATATAATCAGGGTGTTAGAAAAAAAGTGTCCAATATTCAGAGAGGTAGTAGTACTCACAAAAAAGAAAGAAAATCCAGTAAACATGGGTTCTAAAATGCATACCTCTATAGAATAGATGTGTTTCACAGTATCGAAGAGGAATTCAGCAGAATTGTTCCATAGAATAGATGTGTTTCACAGTATCGAAGAGGAACAAGTGTCCATAGTTCTTAGGTATGCATTTTAGAGCCCTTGTTTACTGGAAATGTTTTTACTTGTTTTGGTCCACACTACGTCCTCTCAAAAGATGAAAAGCGAAGAGCTTGCAGTAGAAAAGATCTCTTTCATAGTATCGAAGATGAACAAGTGCCCATAGCTCTTACGGTACGCACTTTAGAGCCCTTGTTTACTGGAATTTCTTTTTTGTTTTGGTTAGTACTACCATCTCTCAAAATATTGGACACTTATTTAAACACCGTAGTTATAATCATCCGCATCTCTAGCGAATTTCCCCTACAGTTTCATCTGAATTCTGAAGAAACATGCAATTCTCCGGTAGGCTCTAAATGATTGTCGTTTCCAGGAAAACAACTGTTGCTGGGAAGAGTCTAAATCTCTACTGTTTTACACCATGTATCTGTGGTATTGAACCGTGTGGCATGATCTTTGTTCCCGGAACACACTGGCAAAATTATTGGCTCGCTGCAGCGGTCATTGTCACGAAGTGGTTAATGCGTAATGCTGTTAATAACAAAAATAAGAGAGATTGCGGTTCATACATTTAAAGTATCTCAAGTCAACTCATAGCGGGAAAGAAATACCAACAGGTTGGTTTCGCACGTTTCTGCATGTCACTCCTTCTCGTCGTCACTTCCACAGCTGGCGGTCGATGGGGTATCTTACGCCCGAAATATTTTTACGCACATGATGAGTCGTGTATATAGCAAATCTCCTTTAAATTGGCCACAGGCATTCCTGAGGTATGCTCTTATGTCACGCCTTTCGACCCTGAACCAACAACCGTAATGGAGCTAGGAATGTCTTACTGTCACAGCACATTTTTCCAGACGGCAAGCGATACGTGTGCAAATTTTGGTAGAAATTCCTACCGGAGTTACAGAGATACGCTGCTGTGTCACCGTATTTTCACTCTCGCACATAAAACCGCAATTGTACGGATGAAACTTCATCATGACTATCACCAGTAAGTCTAGCGACTCCGAAAACTATGAATTTTATACTGATTTAGGTCGTTATCGAATATTTTTGCGTACCACGTCTTCTCATTCACAGCCCTACCCGGAGGTATGGTTGGGGTATATTACCATTTACCTCCTCAATATTTTTATACAAAGAACTATACAAATGATGAGTCTTGTTTGTACAGAATATGACTGAAATTGCTGCAGACCTCCCTGTGGTAAGCTTTTATTTCATCCCCCTTTTCACCTCCACTCCTACTCTCTTACCCCCAGAGAAACAACTCACCGAAGTTTCATCGTAATCGGATGAAATGGCAAAGAAGACGAAGAGACAAATACTCCTTTTTAAGTAATAGATTGGTAATTTAGTGTTTCTGGGTACAAGAAATTCAGTGGAATCATTCCAGTAATACAGTTACTGCGATATAGTCGTTTCTCTTGAGAAATGGCTATTTGTGCCAGATCAAATTTGAACTTGGAGCTCCTACTTTCCGTCTGCAATCCAATTAGGCTTCAGGTCTAATTAGTAAGGTTTCAGTGTGTCTGATTTTTCACTGCTCTTCAATCGAATTGCTGGAGCGTGCCGTGCCGCTCAGCACGGCTGCGGTGGCGAGGCGGCTGAAGAACAGTGCTTGTGTGGCGTCACGGATCTCGTGGACTTAACTGCATATCGCTGGCGATTTCAACCTGTTTAGGTCACGCGCAGAAAGCAAAGACTGATGTAGTACAATGCGAGACTATGAGGGAAAGGGACCAGCTCTACTTTTGTTACCAGGTAAAGTGGGACAGCGTTGTGACGATCCCAGTGTTGAGTTTACTTTTATAAAGATATCTAAATTGTGCGAAGGGAGGATGAAAAACTGCTGGTGTTAGTGCATATAACTAATTAAATATTTAATATCTGTGTAACTTTTGGAGGCGACCTGTTGAAACGTTCTTTTCGTCACTCCTCGAGGCTTGAATGGCGTGTGGAGAAGTCGCTCTCGCGGCCACGACCAGTATCTTCGCGCTCTTCGTGACGTGCGGTGCTAGAGACGAAGTACGCCAAGTACTGCTCCGCTGATTTGGTCAGAAACGTTTATCGGCGGACCAGTGTTACTTTCTGCGCTGCTACGCTTATATCAGCAGTCTAATTCCTGTAGCTGTGTATCTGCTCTCGGGAAGACCTCGTGACCCGACCGCTTCCAGTTCATACATCGCCTCCTGCTGGCGCCTAGCAGCTACTGCAGACGATCTCCAAAAAAGACAGAACAAGAATACAATGAAAATTAACTAGGTCAAAAGTCACAGAGAAACATCGAGACAAACTATTGGGGTTTTTGTGTGGCTTTTGACCTATAGAAACAACCTCCAGCTACCTGCTGGATCCGCAGTCTGATGTAAGAATACTGCCCACCGAACACGTCTGCTCTTACAAAATCGTTTTACTTGCCTGGGCAACTGAAAATGACTCACTTACAATTCTATGCCCATTTAAGGGAACGCACTTGCGAACATTTTTTAGCTCTCCGTATGGAAAACATGCGACGACGGCCTTGCCACAGTGGTAACACCGGTTCCCGTCAAATCACCGAAGTTAAGCGCTATCGGGCTTGGGTAACGCTTGGATGGGTCACTGTCCGGATCTGCTGAGTACTGTTGGCAATCGAGGTATACTCAGCCCTTGTGAGGCCAATTGAGCAGTTACTTGATTGAGAGGTAGCGGCAGCTGTCACTGACAACGGCCAGGAGAGCGGTGTGCTGACCACATGCCCTTCCATATCGGCATCCTGTGACGCCTACGGGCTGAGGATGACACGGCCATCGGTCGTGTACCGTTGGGCTTCAAGGTGTGTCATTTTTTTTTTTTTTTTTACACAAAACGTAACTGTATGGATCCTGAAGGATTACAGTCTCTCAAAATCAGAAATGTTACATAATTTTAAATAATCACTTCTGCCTCCTACCCTAGCGAGGGTTGCTCGCCGACCTCGATTTCGATATCTCCAAAACCGCTCCACGAAATTATTCAACATTTAGCCCTTCAGCCAACCTCAGCAACAAAATTCAGGCATTTGTGTTGCCCGTTCCCTACTCCTGCTGGTAGCATTTACTGTAAGTTGGTGCCTTCTGCCAGGACCTTTAGAAGTTTATTGCTATCATGTGCCGCAAAGCACTGCCTTTTGTAAGTTAATCCCGTTTGAAATCGACCTAGTCGGCCAAGACTGCAGGCCCTTTAGGAGATTTAGGGAAACACTAGCCAGTCAGCTTACAAAAAAAACCGGTGGCCCGGATGCAGAAAAACAGCTTTAGTGTCCACAGCAGTGTGAGACACACACGAAGCGGCAGAGTGATGATAGGCGTGCGCATGTAACTTGACGCGCGCAGGTTTTGTCGAGAAGGGAGAGCGAGGCTGGTGGGCTGACAGCCTCAACGAGTGATGATATTTACGGCGGTCGTCTTCGCTCGTTGTGATGTCCGCCCCCAGATAAAGACGGCAACCGTTTCCCGCCAGAGCACGCATCCCAGACAGTCCGACGGCTGTCTGCTGGCCGCCCTACATACAACGACGACTGCTGTTCCCCACCATCAGATAACGGGGTCATAACTCCCGTCTCAGTCCCATCTGCGTACAGCCAGCTAACCGCTCGCACTTGCTCCTCCTAATCTACCGTATTCGGGTTGCATAACGGTTAGTGGCTGCGCTTATCAAATGTGTGCCGTGCATGGTGCATAAAGTTGCTCCTTCATACTGCCTATCTTAAACTAGAGTACTCAGTGTTCACATAAACTTTTTACCCAGTTTGTTTGAAAATCTAGTCGTAAAACCATTGGAGACGATTAATTTCGTAAGTCGTTCTTGGGACGGTATTGTCAATAGAATACCGAGATAGAAAGATGATAGGTAGTGGTAAAGTTGAATTAATTATCGGAAAAGCGTAGTTGCATAATTAATTTTTTTTTATTGGCAGGTACAGCCGTGGACAAAACGAGCGACACCCCTCGCCTTTTCGTTATACTGATCCGCACAGCTTTAAAGCCTGCTACACAGCATAACAGGCAAGGCGACGACGTGCTACCAACATACTATGCACAGGTGTGAAATTGACCAACTATCCGAACTTTGTTAGACTGTTTTCAATCATGTGTAAGACTATATTAATGGTGATTAGTGTGTTAAACACAACATGTAAATATAAGATATAAATGAAAGAAGAAACGCCAATTAGTATGAACTGTACTAATAAAGAAGAATTTCAGCTTATCGAGATAACATAACTGTTTAAGTAAGACAAAGTACCCCAGATCATTACGGATTAGCAAAATACGAGGGCAGTTCAATAAGTAATGCAACACATTTTTTTTCTCGGCCAATTTTGGTTGAAAAAACCGGAAATTTCTTGTGGAATATTTTCAAACATTCCCGCTTCGTCTCGTATAGTTTCATTGACTTCCGACAGGTGGCAGCGCTGTACGGAGCTGTTAAAATGGCGTCTGTAACGGATGTGCGTTGCAAACAACGGGCAGTGATCGAGTTTCTTTTGGCGGAAAACCAGGGCAACTCAGATATTCATAGGCGCTTGCAGAATGTCTACGGTGATCTGGCAGTGGACAAAAGCACGGTGAGTCGTTGGGCAAAGCGTGTGTCATCATCGCCGCAAGGTCAAGCAAGACTGTCTGATCTCCCGCGTGCGGGCCGGCCGTGCACAGCTGTGACTCCTGCAATGGCGGAGCGTGCGATCACACTCGTTCGAGATGATCGACGGATCACCATCAAACAACTCAGTGCTCAACTTGACATATCTGTTGATAGTGCTGTCAGAATTGTTCACTAGTTGGGATATTCAAAGGTTTGTTCCCGCTGGGTCCCTCGTTGTCTAACCGAACACCATAAAGAGCAAAGGAGAACTATCTGTGCGGAATTGCTTGCTCGTCATGTGGCTGAGGGTGACAATTTCTTGTCAAAGATTGTTACAGGCGATGAAACATGGGTTCATCACTTCGAACCTGAAACAAAACGGCAATCAATGGAGTGGCGCCACACCCACTCCCCTACCAAGAAAAAGTTTAAAGCCATACCCTCAGCCGGTAAAGTCATGGTTACAGTCTTCTGGGACGCTGAAGGGGTTATTCTGTTCGATGTCCTTCCCCATGGTCAAACGATCAACTCTGAAGTGTATTGTGCTACTCTTCAGAAATTGAAGAAACGACTTCAGCGTGTTCGTAGGCACAAAAATCTGAACGAACTTCTCCTTCTTCATGACAACGCAAGACCTCACACAAGTCTTCGCACCCGAGAGGAGCTCACAAAACTTCAGTGGACTGTTCTTCCTCATGCACCCTACAGCCCCGATCTCGCACCGTCGGATTTCCATATGTTTCGCCCAATGAAGGACGCAATCCGTGGGAGGCACTACGCGGATGATGAAGAAGTTATTCATGCAGTACGACGTTGGCTCCGACATCGACCAGTGGAATGGTACCGTGCAGGCATACAGGCCCTCATTTCAAGGTGGCGTAAGGCCATAGCATTGAATGGAGATTACATTGAAAAATAGTGTTGTGTAGCTAAAAGATTGGGGAATAACCTGGTGTATTTCAATGCTGAATAAAACAACCCCTGTTTCAGAAAAAAAATGTGTTGCATTACTTATTGAACTGCCCTCGTATTATGCGCATTCGGCCGCGAAACGGTCTGTGTCAAAGTTCAGATCAGTCATACTGGATTACCGTTGCTGACCTACCATGAAAGTGTGCAAATTTAGCAATGCGTGAAGATTCATAAAGAAATTCAGTTAAAAATCATTCAGTGCCACACGTAAGTGACTTCAATTTTTGACAGAAGCGGAAAAGTAGGCAGTAACAAGTATGAAGTTCTACAATATTTTCATATTTACATCCACAGGGCGCCGGTACACAATAAAGATAGCAATAAAACGTATTGGGGACGCGAGAATTTCTTAAAATTGCTTTACTGATAGTCTATCTGCTTCCATCGAGATTAGAACGGAAAACAAACCAGACCTCCCTTGCAGTAGCAAACACCTTTCACTACGCTAGCAGACAACCCAGGCAAACAGCCCTCTATTACTACCCCAGGCATGAATAAGCCGGCAATTTCGCAATGAAAATGGCAAAATTATCTGCAGTTTCTGTTGCATAGAGTTTTATGGTCTCAAAATTATGAATTTTTTTACCTTTATGTCGCTGCTTATGTGATAATTATTCTGGATGTTTATCGAAATAACAAAATACTGTTATTAGCGAGTAAATTCAGTAGGATGATTCTGCACCAATCCAGGAAATAAAGGGCTACATAGCTGCCAAAAGTATTCTACAATGTTTCGAATTCTCCATTAGACTCGCCACAGCCAGAGAACGTTCATTAACCGAAGTGTTTCTTAAGCTAGCTAGCAATGGAAATGCCCGCATTTCTAAAACTCGGTGACATTAATACTGGGATCTGAATTACCACGTGCGTAGGCAAATAGATTTTATTTTCATTCCTGTAAACGTGATTTGGATCGAAAGCGTAGCTAGTTCGGATAGTTTGTCAATTTCACACCTGTGCATAGTATGTTGGTAGCACGTCGTCGCCTTGCCTGTTATGCTGTGTAGCAGACTTTAAAGCTGTGCGGATCAGTATAACGAAAAGGCGAGGGGTCTCGCTCGTTTTGTCCATGACTGTACATGTCGTTTGTCTTTGAACACATTGAAATTCTAGCGGGGGCACTGCTGCATGCGGTTGATAAAGTAGAGATGGGTTCAACATTTTGTTGTGGGTCCTGTAGTGGCATGTTAAGATACTGTGGCGCTGGAATTTCAGTGTGTGCCAGGACTACACGGATATACCTGCAGATAACCAAACAATAAATTTCGCATCTATATTTTTTGAGATTTTTTTTTTAAATTCCCTTATCAGAAACATACATGTAATGCACAGTTACGACTGTATTACTTTTTACCAAATCTTGGCCACTTCCAAAGCATTTTTCTGTTCCTTGATTAAGTTCATCTTTTGTGGAAGAGGCTGGACACTGTCTGCACTGAGGCATATGATGAAGTGTGGTCTTCACCACAGTCACATTGGATATCGTCTAGATCAATGTAGTCTTATCTTGCCAAATTAACCTTTTAACTGTCTATTCAAAGACTTCCAAGACGTTGATTTCTCATCATAGCCAGAAGGTAGCGTTTCTGAAACTCTTTTATAGCTATCGGGAAGGTAGGTCACTCTACAATTGCAACCTAGCTTTTCTAGCTGTGGTTCTAAGTGCCGTCGATGTTCTAAGGAAACTCCTCCTTGCCTTTAGTCGTTGAATGTTCGGTTCGTGCCCATACAAAGAATTAGTTGTCTCCTGCACCACTGTCTTTCTTTCCTCATTCTCAGCTATTTCTCTTCGAACAGGAGGTGGTGGTATCCCTACGAGGTGGTAAAGCCGTTCAGCTGGAGTGGATTTCAAGCAACCTGTTACGATTCTGCAGGTGTCATTGAGAGCTATGTCCACCTGTTTGGCGTGTGTTGAACTATGCCAAACAGGGTATGCATACCCTGCTGCAGAATAACGTAGTGCCGTTGCAGACGTTCGTGTAGTTTCAGGTTGACTACCTCACTGTTATCCGGCCTATTCCTGTAGAAGATCGTTCCTAGTGGAAACGTTTGACTTGCAGTTCATGCAATGCTTCTTGAAAGTAAGAGATGTATCTGATATCACATGTAGATGTTTTTCGAGATGAAAATTACAACTTTAAGACGACTGGTAGGAGGTTAGAGAAAAGTACAATTTCAGGTTTGCAGAATGAACATAAAGGGACAACAGTAATCCTATGGTATCATAAACTGACGTAGCGTATGCCCAAAACAACTTGGTCCGTGCCAGCCCAGACGGCGAAGCAGGGGAGGGTACAGCTGTGGTGTTGGGGCTTCCTTTGTGAACGGCCTCCGCACGGAAGGGGAGGTGCAGTTTGATAGCTGAAGCGTACACACAAGCGCGTGTCTCGCATAACTTGTAACTTACAGCTAGCGAGTCTGCTAACGATCGTATCAGCAGAATACGCCAGTACGACAGATAATCCGACAAATGCGGACTTCAAATTTAATTGTTTCTCATTAGCGTATCGAAATAGAAATAGCCGCATAAAAGTAGGATCTACCAAAGCAAAACGAGTCTCGCCACGTGCTTCCGGAATGAAATCGCTTAAAACAAAAATGAGTAAAAAATGTTTTACAATGTAGAGCAACGGATGTGTGTCATGTGGAAATTATATGTTCATCTCCTGACAATCTGGTCGTCAGCATTGCCTGTTGTTATCGTATTCAGTCCAGAGACTGGTTTGATGCCGCTCTCCATGCTACTGTATCTTGTGCATGGATCTTCACATTCGAATAATTAGTGCAACCTACACCCTCCTGAACCAGCTTACAGTACTCATTTCTTGGTCTCCCTCTGCAGTGTTTATCCCTCACACTCCCCTTCAGTAGTAAATTGATGATTCCTTGATGTCTCAGAAAGTATCCTATCAACCGATCCTTCTTCTAGTGAAGCTGTGCCACAAATCTCTTTTTCTCCCCAGTCCTATTCAGTACCTCTTTAGTTCGTGATGTACCCATCTCATGTTCAGCGTTATTCTGTAGCACCACGTTTCAAAAGCTTCTATTTTATCCTCTTCTCGTCTGAACCGTTTATCGTCCAAGTTTCATTTTCATACAACGTCTGCACTTCAGACATCTTCACAAAATACTTCTTAACACTTAGATTTCAATCGATGTTAACAAATATCTCTTCCTTAGAAACGCTTTGCCTAGTTAGGTTTAAATAGTTCTAAGTTCTAGGGAACTGATGACCTCAGATGTTAAGTTCCACAGTGTTCAGAGCCATTTGAACCATAAAATTAAAGTATTTGCTGAACGTCTTGGAATTCATGGGAACAATATCTTGCCTATGTCAATGTCGATAACAGGTTCATTACAGCGGCCTCAGAGTAGTATGCCGAAAGGTGTCGAAATCGGCCTGCAGCAGGGTCTGGTGTCTTCTTGTAAATCATAACTACACGTGTAGTCCCTTTTATTTGGAAAAGATTAAATTATGCACCAACCTATTCACGCGCAAACAGAAAGCTGACACTCTCATAGGGGATGCCAGAACATGTGAAGCTCTAGCGGTGTGCACGGGTTGATTAACTGCCGGTAAACACGTACCGGCGTGGTGTGGCGGGCTTGCATCAATAGTCGGTTATGTTCAGCGACGGGAGGGGGCTCTTAAAGAAGCGTGCCGCGTTCTCAGTCGCTCCGGAAGCTGTCGTTGTTTATGGAGGGCGGCGCCTTGTGTTAAACCGACACCGCATATGCTTCCAGGCGCCGCACTGGAGTATTTCCGTCCACAGGGACATCGCAGGCAGCGACAGGCGCGCAGTCTGTCCCGCCCAGCCACTAACAGTCTCAGCCCACGGGCGGCGATCGGAATTGAAGCCAATGATCGGTTCCCACGAGGAGCTCTTCAGTTGCCTTACAGAACAAATTCACTCTTGCCTGTGTTAAATTATTAAATAGAGGAGATAGCTGAAGGTAAGAAATATACGGCTTACCCTGATCTACATGTGCATCTGTGTGGCGGATGGTACACTGTGTAGCAGTATTATTCCCCCCCCCCCCTCCCCCCCCCCCTCACACACACACCCCAAATCCATTCCTATTCCATTCGCGGATGGTATCCCTGGAGGGAAGACAGTCGCTGCCCGTATATATGATCCCTGAAATATTCTACACGCCCGGGTTCCCGGGTTCGATTCCCGGCGGGGTCAGGGATTTTACCTGCCTCGTGATGACTGGGTGTTGTGTGCTGTCCTTAGGTTAGTTAGGTTTAAGTAGTTCTAAGTTCTAGGGGACTGACGACCATAGATGTTAAGTCCCATAGTGGTGAGAGCCATTTTTGAACCTGAAATATTGTAGCTATAGTTAGCGGTATTACAACGTACACTGATGAGCTATAACATTACGTCCACCAGGTTAATAGCCTGTCGGTCCACCTATAGGTCTTAATACAACAGCGAGTCTGCGTGACATGGATTCGACAAGTGCTTTAAAAAAAATAATTCTTTATTCAACCAATACAATACAATAATAATCATACAAAATAACCCATCACCTAAACTAATTAGTGGGTCTTTAATTATTACAACGACAAGTGCAGCTTATACTTTAGTTGGTGGCTGACGCTATTGCTTTGGACAAGGGTTATGCAAATTTATTGATCTACTCTACAAATACTAGTCTATTCTGCAGCATTACAGGTGTACCAGCGAAACTACAAATCTACTAATCTTGGCTTGCCCACTGAGCTAATCCCAGTGGGCGTGCCCCTGGCACTGGGCTGACCCCAATTACTTTCTAGTCACTGCAGTCCCTAATCGTGTTTGTGTTTTATTTTATTTCTACATTCTAATTATTACTTATAATATCCAATATCTAAATGGAAGTGCTGTAACGAGTAGGTATATCTTTGATACACCTGCCTTCCTGATACTGAAGCGCGGCGGATCTCGGACGTAACGGCGACCGGCCATTCCGCGCCCGGCGGTATTGGGCAGGTGCACCTCAAGTCTTTATCAGTTTTCATTCATTGACCAGTATGGTTCCTAATGAATTCCCTCATGTTCTTACGTGATACCTCGTTTGCAAGTGTCTTCACGACATGATAGGTGCCAGCACGTCGTAATATGGAATATGTTTCACGATTCGGTAGTTGATGTCGTAAGTTCAGTTGCTACATCGTCGTATATTGGACATTCATAAATGATGTGGTCGGGTGTTCCGTCCTGAGCGCCACAGTCACACTCTGGTGTAGCCCGTTTCCCAAATCGACATAAGTATGTCGGATATGGTCCATGCCCTGTATGGAAGTGCATCAGATCCCTACTTGGCTCGAAGTAACCCATGTGTAGTCTCTCCTTAATATTAGGCAGTAGTAGAAATACCCTTCGCCCCTTTTCCTCGCTCTCCCATGACTCCTGCCATAGCTCCTCCCCCCTTCTTCTAACGGTGTGGCCGAGCGGTTCTAGGCGCTTCAGTCTGGAACTGCGCGACCGCTACGGTCGCAGGTTCGAATCCTGCCTCGGGCATGAATGTGTGTGATGTTCTTAGGTTAGTTAGGTTTAAGTAGTTCTAAGTTCTAAGGGACTGATGACCTCAGATGTTAAGCCCCATAGTGCTCAGAGCCATTTGAACCATTTGAACTTTTTTCTATTAGCAAATTTGTTGCTACGTAATTTTTCTGGTTTTTCTTTGGGGAAATACTTGAGCTCCATTTAGTTCAGCATCGAGTGCCTATCCTGTCGTAATTTGCACACCATCAAGATGGTCAGCTTTAATGTTTTACTTGCAAATTCCGTCACCTTTTCCGTCTGTATTGCCCCTGCTTTGGTCTTCTCATGACTAACGAATTTAATTTTTTAACAGCTAGCTTCCACTGTGTGGCTGTAGTTAGTCATGTAACTAACAAGAGGACCGAGCGTACTCGTCACCACCGATTTCGTCTAAATTTGGGGTGTAAGCAGGGATTGGTCAGAAATGAAAGTGACACAAACGAGAGCTGCAGATGGCCGAGCGTTTAGGGAAAACACGTCTTTTTGGCGCATGTCAGGCGAGACATGGGCCATTTATGTCAACGTTGTTTCAAGACACCGATTAGCGCAGTAGAAAGAGTGCAGAACGGTTATACGAAAGTCGCCAGATCGAGTCGTATGCGGAAACTTTTTATTTTCAAGTTTTACGTTGCTTACAAAGCAAATAAACCGAAATAATTCTCAATATATTGCATTTACTAATATCTTCGAAAAAAGCATGAAAAGGAAAGGTCAACGAAAATTTCGGATTACAAATAAATTTCCAGGAACGGATTTTAAGGCGTAAATGAGGACTTCGTATATAAAATTAGATTGTTTTATTTTCTTACAGCTGATAATTTTTATGTAAAAGCTGAGGAACTTGCAGTTTGCCTTCAGCTGCCAAAGGTTTCTGGAAGATCAGAATGACCCTAATGGAAGTCCAGCACATGTAAACAGATGTGCTATTATGTACCATGTTTGTGTTACGTAACAAGCATCTGTGAGCACTATGTATACGGACATGGCCTATTGCATAAGATGCTTTATGTTTTTAAATATTTTAGCTATGACAAACTTTGTGTAATGTGGTGACTTTTATCCACTTGACATCTTGGGGTGAGGTTCTGTGTAAAGTGAACACGTTGTACAACAAAAAGCTTTCTAAGGCCTGAATATGACAGCAAAGTCTGTTGAAACCGGTTGCCTTAAATAAAGAAATATTTTATGCGATCTTGGCTGTTGAATGGTTTTTAGCAATTACAGCAGATCGCCCTTCAGTACTCTCAAAATGAGAAAATTCAATTAACGGAACTCCTCTACGCTTTCATTACAATCCCTTCTTGGAAAGTTATTTGCAGACTCCTCGTGGGCTCTGTTAGTACAATCCTTTCATGCAATTTATTTGTAGTCCCAAACTTTCTTTTGTCTTCCCTTTTCATGTCTTGTTCGAGGATATTTGGTTTGGTTTGGTTGTTTGGGGGAAGAGACGAAACTGCATGGTCATAGGTCTCATCGGGTTAGGGAAGGGCGGGGAAGGAAGTCGGCCGTGCCCTTTCAAAGGAACCATCCCGGCATTTGCCTGGAACTATTTAGGGAAATCACGGAAAACCTAAATCAGGATGGCCGGACGCGGGATTGAACCGTCATCCTCCCGAATGAGAGTCCAGTGTGTCGAGGATATTGATAAATGCAGTATGCTTACCACTATTTCGGTTCATTTGCAGTGTAAATAACGTAAAAACTGAAAATTAAAATAATTTTTCTGCATATTGACTAGACCTCACGATCCTCGTATCATTGTTGTACCCTCTTTCCGCTGCGCCAACAGAAGCTCTGAAACTATGCTTACATAAATGGCTGCTGCCTCGTCAAATCCGCGCCAAAATTGCTCTATTTTTTCAGACGATTGGCTATAGGGAGCTCCCACTTGCTTTAATTTCTGACCAAGCACTGTATGTGTCATACATGTGGACGAAATTGGTGACGACGAATAGGCGCGCGGGTTCCTTGTAAGTTAGCTCCAGCTAGTGCCGGGTATACGGTTCTCTTTGCCGAGCGATGCGTGATAAGCGCCCCGAACCCAAGCAACAAGAATTTCAAACAGTGAATTTTATTTTGAGTTCCAAACAAACTGGCGTATTCACAAAAAAACTTGTTGAATGTATGTGCCACAGAAAGACTCCGCTCGTGACGAAAAGGGCGTGTGTGAGCGCTGTCCAGCCGGACGCAGCGATGCGTGCGAAAGCGAGTAGGCGGCAGAGCGCGCACTGTTTGCTCCCCTCCTGCAGCGGCCGAGCGGGGTTTACCCGGCCTGCGGTCGGCCGCCGGCCAAAACAGCTGACCCAGCAAACATAGGGCGGAGGCGTGTCGTGTCGTGTCGTGTCTCCCTGCGGCGCTGCGTGCGCAGCCTCGGCTGCGCGGAAGCCTTCGGCGGCCCAAACCCACTCGCAGAATGCTGACCGCTGCCTCGCGGGAAACTCTTACTTGCCTCAGTTCTGCTACATAAAACTTGTCCGTGGCCGGTGTGTCGAAGTCCCAATGATACAGTGGCCACCTACTGGTAGCAAGTAAGCGTGTTCGGATGCAGGGAACAAACGAAAATCTCAGCTCTGCTCCAAGTCCGGCATGGGGAGAAGGGGGTGAGAAAATACTTTTTTTTTTCCATGATGATCATGCAAACGGGGGGTTTCATAAAAAATAAATCGAAAGTTATGAAGATGACGTCGTCGGCAAATGACAGAGTGTGAGACTGGGTGGAATGTCCAACACAACGTCCCTTTTATCAGCGCAATACTGAACAGCGAGAGTAAAGTTATGCTATACCATCCGTAATACAAAAAGCCGAAATATAGTATCGGAACTGAGCAACCATCAGTGTTACAGTTCATTATGATCATACCAAAATTCATAACGGATTTTGTTGCCAAAATAACTGCTGAGAAGTTGAACTATAGGTAAGATATCGTCCAAACATCGACTGAGGTCATCAGTCCCCTAGAACGTTGAACTACTTAAAGCTAACTAACCTAAGGACATCACACACATCCATGCCCGAGGCAGGATTCGAACCTGCGACAGTAGCAGGCGCGCGGTTCCGGACTGAAGCGCCTAGAACCGCTCGGCCACATCAGCCGGCACTTACTTCCCACTAAATCTTGACGTTGATATTGCGTTACGTTCTGTCCTGTCCCGTCCCGTCCCGTCCCGTCTCGTCCCGTCCCATCACTTTCCGCTGATGGACCTGTGTTAATACTACCATTTGAAATGCGTCTTGACTATCCGTCCGCCCCCCCCCCCCTCCCCAACCTCCCCCAATTGCATTACGTCAAATGTGGATCGACCATCGACCGTAACTCTGCCAGTGGAATATGATTCGTTTCATCTACGATGAAATTATACTACTTGTTTTAATAAGTGCCTAGCACGCGCTTCCTTAACCAAATTCGCTAACGCACGTTTACGCGGTTGCGCTCGACTTGGAGGTAGCCCGTTCGGATCAGGGTGAGGGAAGAAATTCTCATCGGTGGTATTTGCCGAGTAAGGGGAGGAGAGGTCGTAGTGAACAGTTCTTGATCATCAGTGTCTGCATTAATGTTCTGTATGAAATTGCAAACCCTCTGCAGTGTAGTATGCAGTGAGAGCATTTGTGTCGGCGCCGAGTTTGAATCTCTCTCTCCCATTCATCTATACAACACAAATACAACAAGTACACTTTACAAGCACTCGTCACAGTCATCCACACGACGGAGATGCACACCTTAACAGGTCGTGGGAATATTTATAGACTAAACATCCGCTTCAGCAGCCAGTAATTTACTTTGTTTGTTCTACGATCGGTTCGTCTTCAGGTGCAACCAAATTATTATGGAACCTAAATGTGTGGCGGTTGGGCCAGTCAGTCATGGGGGATCACACCCACGTTAAAGACAGGCATGAGGGCGTAGGACCCAGCAACCAAAGCTCTCCCCCCCCCCCCCCCCGGGCCCCCTCCCTGGGCGGAAGTGACTAGCAGGGACGTCTCAGAAGCCAAATGACCGCGCCGGTGGAAGCGACTGACGTTCCTCAGCTGCGGAGGTTCACCTGACCAAATATTTTGAGGTCGGAGGAAGGTACTGCAAACCATATACACTAGGACCCAACCCAGCACGTCAATGCAGGATTCCCGCATCTGCATCCAGTGCTCGTTTCCTGAGTGTGGGACACACTTCGGCATTCTGATACACGCTGTTGATAACATTGAAAGATAGGCAAACTCGAACAACGTTCAGTTCTGCGTACTGAGGGACTGGCGCTCGACACTTCAGTAATCCATTGTAGGTAGCGTGATATGTATACTCACAACGAGCATTCATGTACACTCACAGTCAGCGTTCTAGCTGTTAACGTCTCTAAGGCTGCACTCTGTGTTCACAGTGTGAAGAGTACAGTCTATCGTGCCTAGTAAAATTGTGTTAAACCTTGTTACAGGATCGTGTAGAATTTCTAGAAGCAGCCCTGTACCTGACCGAGAAGTCAACGTTAGAAAACACTCAAGTAGAGAAAGGCGCCCGGGAAGATCACGTAGCTGTGTTGATAGTCAACTGTTTTGTAGGTACAGTCTCGCCATGCCGTGAAATAGAATATCGCAGGTTACTTCGTGTTTCCACGAGTCTGCCCTGCAGGCGCATTGTATTTTACGTCGCTGAATCTGCTGTTGACTGTTTACTTCCCGGATCCCTTTCATGTAACATGTCGTCGCCGGGGAAGCCATCACAACCGTACAAAAGGCGACTCCAGGCGGTGTAATTAATTGGCGTTGCCGTCAGCGAATACAGTAATGAAGTTTATCTGTAAACAACAGGGAGCGGAGTAAATAGACGGGTGTTCAGCGTGGCGCTTTCTCGGAGGTGGCGGCATTTACCTTCCCAGACACCGCCGCTCGTGTGCCGCCTCGGCGCTCCAGCAAACCTTCCGTGTCGCTTTCCGCCTTGGGAGCAGTTCACGGCGAACACTCTGCAGGCGTGTAGCGTCTCTTGTTCCAGCAACTTTATTGCCGGTGACGATATTAATGACTCGTGCCTCGAGCTTCGTAGCTGTTACGAGTTCCCACGCGTCGTTACTTGTTGTTTCATTACGGGCAGTATCGTTCACGTGAAAAGTATACCTTCACTGCCAGACCCAGGAGACCACGTGGTTGTGCTGACCGGTCACAGCCGGCCGAAGTGGCCGTGCGGTTAAAGGCGCTGCAGTCTGGAACCGCAAGACCGCTACGGTCGCAGGTTCGAATCCTGCCTCGGGCATGGATGTTTGTGATGTCCTTCGGTTAGTTAGGTTTAACTAGTTCTAAGTTCTAGGGGACTAATGACCTCAGCAGTTGAGTCCCATAGTGCTCAGGGCCCTGACCGGTCACTACTGTACCCTCCTCATAAGGTGTCTCTGTGGAATGTATAGTCGTGATCAAAATTAGTTGGCATCTGACGTTTAATGTCCAAACTGTCTGCAGGCAACCACGGCAGCACTGTGATTCCAGCGTCAGTAGAAGATCGCGTTACAGTCTATTTCACTCACGGTGATGTACACAATCTGGAATTCACGTATGGACTTGACCTCTGCAGAGCCTCTACACTTACCAAAAATCGGTTCTTAATTTCAGTTAGGATCAGAGTTAAGTTATTTTTTTGAACGTATGTGAAAGAGATTTTATTTACCATTTCATATCTCCAAAACTGTTAAACTGACATGTACTGTTTTTCGCTCATCACCAAGACATCTCGCGCGGAAACGGACCTCTCCAAACTTGCGTATCGTTACACTACATTATCATAAGTATCCGAAAACACCTTTGTAATGCGGATTTGGCCACTAGATGTCACGAGAGGCGGACCCGCCTGTGTGGGGAATATGGTGCTGTAATTCCAGGAGCAGTAACAGTGCAGTGGGTCAGTTAGGAGAGCTCAGGGACTTATAACGTGGACTAGTGGTCGGATGCCACCTGAGCGGCAAATTCATCAGGGACATATAATATCAACCGTACCACAGCTGCCCAAGGTGACTGCTGGAGACGTGATTGTGAAACGGCAACGCGAAGGAACGACCACATCTAATCCAAGACCACGCAGACCTCATGTACTGGCGGATGGTGACAATCAGACTGTGCATAGTGTGGTCCTTAAAATCGCATGAAATCGTGGGAAGGAATCATTCGCGGGTTCCGAAGTGCTAACTGCTATCCCGCTAGCACAATAATTGTACGTGGGGAGTTTAAAAAAGGGGAGTAAATTGGTCGAGCAGTGCTCTATAAGCCACGCATTCCGTGGTCAGTGCAAAGCGACATTTGAGGTGGTGTAAAGAGCAACGCAATTGGACAGTGGATGTTTGCAACCTAGTGATTTTGAGAGACTATTACGTTATATCCTGTGGTGATCCGACAAGAACGTTTTGGGTTTGACTAAAGCATGGAGAACGTTAACTGCCAAATGTGTAGTGCCAGAAGTGTAGTATGGAGGAGATGCTGTTATGGTATTGGGAGGGGGGGGGGCGGCGGGGAGGGAGGGAGTGTTTTTCGTGTTTAGTGTGTAGTCCCCTTGTTGCGCTTAAGAAACATCAAACGTGAAACGATATGAACACATTTTACAGCATTGCGTATTGCGAACAGTAAACGAAGAGTTCGGAAATGATTGTTACTGTCATCGCGACAATGCACCCTGTGATAAAGCAGCATCTGTGAGGCAATGGTTTGTGGACAATAACATTCCTAAAATGAACTGACCTGTCCAGAGTCCCTACCTGAACCCAATCGAGCACCTTTGTGGTGAGAACGTCAGCTTCAGTCCAGTCCCCAGCGTCTAATATCGCTTTCTCCGCTGGTTTTGCCGAATGGGCTGCCATTCTTCCACAGACTTCCAGAGACCTTACTGAAAGTGTTCCCCGCAGAGTTCAAACTGTCATGCAGGCAGAGAGGTGTGCAGACACTTTCGATCAAATGGTATGCAAGCTTCGAATAAAAGATATTACAAATTTCGCTGTATTTAACTCTTAACAAATATGAAGTTTCAAGGCTCTCTCCTTCACTAAAATCACGTGGAACTTCTTGATTGTAGATCTGTATAATTTATCGCTTAAAACTCGCGTTCGAGTAATTTATTCGCATACAGAAGGCCACGTGCAACTCAACGTATAGGGACCACGTACTGCAGCGGCTCACTGACAACTGGTAGGCACAGTGCCTTGCGCAGCGGTGGTGGCAACACAGTCAGAGCACCTGTTCATGTATTGCTGGCGGGAGCTGTCTTGAGTGCTAGCTGTCTAAAGCGAACTTCTTTAAATCGGCCTATCGTACCGAAGAAGACTATATTGAACGACCCGCTCTCCCAGCCGCTAATTTCCGAATGCGAAACCGTAGCCACTACCACTACCACTTCCTCAAGTAGCTTCTCGCTTGCCGTAATTCAGACAAATGAGCACTGTTCCAGCGCTCCCACCAAGTGAGAAATTACTGGCAGTACCTGACACTAATTGCTACCTAACTGTTTAACCTTGAAGCGGAAAAGGAAGAATGTGATTTAACGTACCGTCGACGATGATGTCATTAGAAACAGAGATGAATCTCTTGTTAATTGAGCAGGAAATGGACCGAGTTCTTTCTAAAAGGAATCCTCTAGACACTGGGCTGAAGTGATTTATGGAAATCACGGTAAACATTGATTTAATTGGCCAGACGGAAGTTTAAAACCCGATCATCTCGCAATTAGATACGTCTGCAATTAGATACGTACTCTACACACGATTGTGAAATGCATGGTTGAGGGTAGTTAGCGTGATACATATGGTACGATTTTTTCCCGTTACAATCGCGATGGAAGATTGGCTGTTCAACTGTCCCTGTGCGAGCTTTATTTTAAGCTTGTCTTCGCGATTTCCGTTGGAGCTATATGCAGGAGGCTGAAGAATGTCTTTTTAGATTCTTGAATTAATACTGGTTCTGGAAACGTTGTAAATAGGCTTTCGCCGGAAAATTGGCGCCTATCTTTAAGAGTCCGCCAGTTCAGATTTTTCAGCATTTCCACGACGTTCTCCCGGAGTCAAACAAACCTGTGACCATTCGTGCCGCCTTTCTTCCTATACGTTCATTATCTGCTGTTACTCTATTTGGTACGAGTCATACACGTTTCAGAGGTATTCTAAAATGAGACGGACAACTGATTTTTAAGCAATGTTGTTTGCAAACTCAATGCATTTTCCCAGTCACTGCGCTACGTCGCTCACTTTTTATTGTTAAGTACATCAAGCAGTGGGCAGCTTTAAAAACGTTATTGTGACAAATACCCTGAATTTTGTTTTTCCGCTGTGCGGCTGATCCCGGTGGAGGTTCGAGTCCTCCCTCGGGCATGAGTGTGTGTGTTTGTCCTTAGGATAATTTAAGTTAAGAAGTGTGTAAGCTTAGGGACTGATGACCTTTGCAGTTAAGTCCCATAAGATTTCACGCACATTTGAACATTTGTTTTTCTGTTGTTATCCTGTTCTTCGTCAGCGTAAGCTGTAATCAGCTGCTCGGCCTTTTTTCTGTCGGGTTTTTAAGCTGTCATACCGAAGACTGGTTGAATCACACTTTACTAGGCCTGATCATCTTGGAAGTGCACCCTTGCCGTTTTTCAACCTTAGTGCTGACTTACTCAGGAAGTTATTGGACTCCTGGCCACAGGCAGCTCGACATTCTTCACATTAACAAATCATTGCGAGAGACGAAGATCCTGGGATTGACATAACATTTCTGTGCTTTAAAACCGTTACATGTATCAAAACCTAGTTTTCATCTATGGATTCAAGTGTTATTAGATTGCATCAGAAAAATCTGATGGCAGTACAGGTTTCTGAGAATTTTTCGTAGTCATAAGCTTCCATTCATTCTTTGTATGCGGATAATTAGCTGAAGATATAATCGGAGCTGCTTGCACAGCGTAATGCGATCGTGCAAACCGCAATACTGAAACAGGCGCGGCAAACGACCGTTGGTCAGGTATGCCGGCCAGTTTGAGTGTGGCTTCTAGTATTTTTCCTACCCCTAGACTAACCAGGTGCCGAACTTGTCCCTTCGTCTGCTCAGTAACATAAGGCACAACACAAAGCGAGACAATACACAGAACTTGGTTTACACTGTTCGCAGACCTACGATCCTAAAGACTTCGACGACCATCTCAGATTACTGTGCTTGGATAGGTATGGTTGGTTGGTTTTGGGGAAGGAGACCAGACAGCGTGGTCATCGGTCTCATCGGATTAGGGAAGGATGGGCAAGGAAGTTGGCCGTGCCCTTTCAGAGGAATCATCCCGGCATTTGCCTGGAGTGATTTAGGGAAATCACGGAAAACCTAAATCAGGATAGCCGGACGCGGGGTTGAACCGTCGTCCTTCCGAATGCGAGTCCAGTGTCTAACCACTGCGCCACCTCGCTCCGTAGGATAGGTATGGAATCCAGCCATAAGTAATAATTGCGAAATCAGAGCATAGCGATTTGAGATCTACATTTGTTTACTTTTTGGCATATATTAGAGTCCGGAGTAACAGTTTATCAAATTGACAGTTCATGTCGAAATAATCGTCGTTCTGCCCAGGATTCCAGGTCTGTGGGTTCATGTGACATCTGGGGTGACGTTAAAAGCTGAAACAACAAACAAAAACTTTAAATAATGTTTGAATGTTTGTTTCTTATTGTTAGCGTCCAGCACGAAATACACATGGATCTGGTCAAGTTGTCGGAACGGAACGAACGTCAAAACATTCCACATCGTATTTCAAATGGCAGTATCCACACAGGCTGTCAACGATAGGGAACATAACGGGAAATAGAGGTCAGGGTTTTTCGGGAAGAAACATTTGATGTTTATTTTGGAGAGGCCGGCCGGAGTGGCCGAGAGGTTCTAGGCGCTTCAGTCTGGAACCGCGATGCTGCTATGGTCGCAGGTTCGAATCCTGCCTCGGGCATGGATGTGTGTGATGTCCTTAGGTTAGTTAGGTTTAAGTAGTTCTAAGTTCTAGGGGACTGATGACCTCAGAAGTTAAGTCCCATAGAGCTCCCATTTGAACCATTTTGGAGGGGGTGACGGTGTCGTCGTCTGCTAATTTTGGAAACTATTTTCGCCGGATCACTCATTACGTTCTTTTGTATCTTCTTCGCCTATTTTGATTTGTTCTCGTGACATATTGCAAAACATTCCATGATGACTCAGATATTTACACTGAGTGTTCCCATACAATAGTGGCGAAATATCTGAAACGGAAAAATGATTTAGGTTTTACAAGAACTTACCAGAGCGAATGCCTACTCTGTGTATAAATACGAACACAACCTGATGAAGCAACTTTCATTAAATAATCTTTTTGTAGTTAACACGTCATCTCTATTGAAGCTGAAAAATGCAGCTGATGTTCTTTGCTACGTAGGAAATAAAAGCGCAACGGGCAAGGTAAGCTGGCTCTCTGTATTGCCGTATAAATATTGTTTGGTGTGTTTGTATAGATATGTTTTGGCTATAATATAAACGTCGATGTTTTGAAATGTTTCACTTATTAACAGTTCACTGTACAAAACTGAACAAGAATATCCGTTACGAAGTTTACTTTGGCCATTAGTAAAATTTCTTTCCCCTAAATCTGATACTGCATTCTGACTTTTTGTGTCATTGATGGTATGTCGTAAGTCTCATAACACCATTTCCATCTTTCGGTACTGGGCTGTGCGAATTGACGCCGTGCTGACGCTTCGTATAGTGTGAGCACACCACCATTTGACGGTGACGTCGCGTAGCGCTCCACTCCATTCCGTTGACATGTAATGTGAATCGGTCTTTACTCTGAAACAAATATGCACAGTACAGGGTGTATCAAAAAGAATCATCCACTTTGGCACGTCTATATTTCTGAAACTAATAAACATATATAATGAATTTAGTTTCTTGATGAACGGGAAACTCAAAAAGTTTTTTTTTTCATACTTTTTCATAGGTGTTCAATGTCCCCCCTGATAAGCACGGCATATGTCAGTGCGGCAACGAGCATGTCTTGAGTTACAGCTTCAACAGCTGCTGTCATGCAGTGTCTCAGTTCATTCATTGTTGTTGGTAAAGGGGTCACATAAACAGTCTTTTATAAACCTCAACAAGAAATAATCACATCCAGTCAGGTCCGGTGACCTTGGAGGCGAATAAGGTAAGGTTGAATCAGTTCGTCCAATGCGACCGATCCATAGTTCAATAATGATTTAAAAATTCCCGCACTTCCAGATGTTAGTGTGGCGGTGCTCCATTCTGTTGGTAAATGAAGTCGTTTGAATGAATCTCCAACTGTGAGAAAAGAAACGTATATCGAAATATGTGCGTCCTGCAACAGTGCTCTCGGCAACATACGTGTTTTCCCGTGAAACTGCGCAAAACATATTAAATTTCGGAGAGTCCCTCTCATGTTGTACAACTCCAGGTGGTACCCCATATTCGCATTTATGACGGTTCACCTTTCCACTTCAGTGGAATGTTGCCTCGCCACTAAGCACTAAACGTGGAAGAAAACTGTCATCCTCCATATTGTCAAGAACGAAATTACAGAACTCCACCGTTGTTGTCACCTTCACGCAGAGCTTGCAGTAGCTGAATTTTGTATGGTTTCATGTGTGAACGTCGGACGCAACATACGCCAGACGGACATCGGTGGCATGCTGAACTGCCAAGCTGCACGGTGAACGGATTTTTGCTGACTCTTTGTGAAACTACGGTGGATGCGTTCGATTTCTGTGTCAAACGGCGATTTGCCTTTACACAAACAACCTGGTTCTCGGAATTGTTCACACCATCGTCTAATACCCTGTGCTGCAGGTGGATCCATACTATATCTAGAACGAAAGTCACGCCGAACAGTTATTACTGACCCGCACTGTGCAAAACGCAGAAAACAAAAGGCTTTCTGTTGTCCCGACACCATATACTAGAATTGAAATGGGCGCACATTGCTACTATCTCGCGGAAACCATGTAAAACTCGACAGTTTGGTGTTTCCAACAGTACGTTGTTCACGCGCATGTCGCAAATAACGTAATAGTTTTTTCTTTTTTTTGTAATCGAATTATTCTTTTTGTTACATCCAGTATTACCTGAAGCTGCTAAATCAATCCGCTAACTGTTGGTCCCTCACTCTGCTAGTGACCAACAGCCGGGAATTTCCTGCAAGTGTCCACCTGCAGGTGACTTCGTAATCGAGACGGCCGAAGAAAATCCCTGACAACTTGTTGCGCTGTGGCCGGCTTTCAACTGCGAAGCGCTAACGGTTGCAGACGAAAACTGTCGCCGTCTACGGAGCTGTGACAACACTGAGGCGCTGCTACAGAGACATTTACAAAATCGCATTAATTCCAAGAAACGCTGAAAGCCAATTTTAAAAAATTTTCAGGGGACCGAAGGAGAATGCGAGAATCCTCACATATTGTGATCTCTTGTGGTGGTGGTGGTGGTGGTGGTGGTGGTGGTGGTGGATATATTAGTATGGGCACACGACAGCAAGGCCTAAAGCGCCCTCGCGAAAGCAGTTTGAGACGAGTGTCGGTAAAATACACTAAACAGGAGTATAAAACAGCACGGAAACTAAAGGTAACAAATTGTGGAAAACTATGCGTGTACCCACACGGAAGTACGAAACGAAGTATCATGCTAATATTAAAAAATTAACTAAACAGGAAGAAAGTGGTAGAAGGAGTTAAAACAATGTAGCAGATGGACGTGGCTGGCTGACCGCAAGAATAAAAAAGGATGAGCCAGCCACACTGCAGCACACTAAGACCTCCAGCCTAAAATCTTAGGCCAGAGTTCAGACATATAGCAAATCTTTAAAACGTTAGCACACTCGTCTCATAATCAGCTAAACTAGAAGACAGATACCTGTCATCTCTGTTCGCACACAAATCATACACTGATGGAATCGGGTTCAATACTAAAATAAAAATTGAAGAGAATGAAGCTGATTTGTATATTGAATGACAAAATTTGATTTGTAGATTACAAATCGGGAATTGATGTTTGTCAAGGCATTATTCTGAAAGTTATCGATGCACTTACATCGAAGTTCTATTCAATTAATAGTAATTAAAATATCGTCTTTTGTATGAAAGAGGTTAACTGAGTTCAGGTGCCGGCCGGAGTGGCTGTGCGGTTCTAGGCGCTACAGTCTGGAACCTAGCGACCGCTACGGTTGCAGGTTCGAATCCTGCCTCGGTCATGGATGTGTGTGATGGCATTAGGTTAGTTAGGTTTAATTGGTTCTAAGTTCTAGGCGACTGATGACCCCAGAAGTTAAGTCGCACATTGCTCAGAGCCATTTGAACCATTTTTTTGAGTTCAGGTATTTTGACATCGTACTCAGACTGAGATTTCCTTTGAAATGAGCTTTAAAGCAAGTGTCAGTGTCTCACTGCAAGTAAGATATACTTGTAACTTTCAGCAAGTGTTTGAGATAATTTCTAAGAAGGAAAAACAGCGAGCAAACTTGAAACACCTGATGAGAACTGATCATCTAAATATAAGTGAAGAGACCGATGTAAAAAGTGACGAATAATTTCAAGCAATTTTTATGCTGTACCAGAAAGTGTGTGTTTCGTTACATCGGAATCAGGTTTTGTTACCTGGAAATTTAGACTACGATAAACACAGAGATTTCCTTCAGAAGCATCCGATTACACATAGATCAAGTGTCTGCTGTCGAGCTTATACTGACAGAAAAGTGGAAAATTCTACAAGTTGCACAGCACAGCACAGCGGAAGCGGCACGTCGGCGGTAAAAACACCTGGAACGAAGAAAAACAACAACAAAAAGAAGAAGCTGAAAATGGCATCAAATATTTCTATAAATTTCATGAATTTTTTCATGTTTTTCATGAATTTCTCATGTTTTTGAGAATCCACCGAGAAGTGTTTCACGTTAAAAACATGGGACCGTTGGAAGGGGATGAAAAATGGTCTCGTTGTGGACAGAATTTCAGTCGTGAAAAGTTGCATGCAGTGGACTGTAGCGTATCTGTAGCCCGCAGGTGTGCAGAGAGCGCGCCGGGATCAGAGTGGGAGATGATCCGCGCAGTTTTTCTTCCCCACGTCCCGCGTTACCAGCGGCGCTTGTTGTCTACCCTGCCAGCCTCGGCAAGACGCACGCAAGGCCCGCGCAGACTTACGTAACGGCGACGTACGTTGCTCTCCTGGGGCGCATTTCAGCTCGTCCAATACCGGGACCGCCCTTCCCTCTGGCGGCATCGAGGCTTGTGCCGGCGCATTTTTCATACTGGCGAATTGGCAACTGCCGACCCAGAGAAATCCAGCAGCCGTTTGAACAATTCCTGTTAATTCCAACATTGTAGGTTAGGCGTGGCCCTGAGCGTTACACATAGAAGTTGAAGGAACAGACTGGTGTTATTAGCCACTTTTAGTACATTTCCTGCGACGACTTTTGAAGCAATATACTTCCATCATCTCTGTCAGTTAACAGCGCAAATATGTACGACTTTTCGGTAACCCGTGATACTGTGTTTCAGTCCTTAGAGGCTGCTTTTCGTCGTACACCGAAGAGCCAAAGAAATTGCTACACCTGCCTAACATCTTCCAGGGTCCCCGCGATCACGACGAACGCCACAACACGACGTGGCATGGATTCGACTAATGGTTGAAGTAGTGCTGGAGAGAACCGACACCGTGAATCGCCGGCCGGGGTGACCGAGCGATTCTAGGCGCTACAGTCTGGAACCGCGAGACCGCTACGGTCGCAGGTTCGAATCCTGCCTCGGGCATGGATGTGTGTGATGTCCGTAGATTACTTAGGTTTAAGTAGTTCTAAGTTCTAGCGGGCTGATGACCTCAGAAGTTAAGTGCCATAGTACTCAGAGCCATTTGAACACCGTGAATCACGCAGGGCTGTCCATAAATCCGTAAGAGTACGAGGAGGTGGAGATCTCTTCTGAACAGCATGTTCCAAGACATCCCAGATACGCGCAATAATGTTCGTGTCTGGGGAGTTTGGTGGCCAGCGGAAGTGTTTAAACTCAGAAGAGTGTTCGTGTAGCCATTATGTAGCAGTTATGGACGTGTGGGGTGTCGCATTGCCCAAGTCCGTCGGAATGGACATGAACGGGTGCAGGTGATCTGACAGGATGCTTGCATATGTGTCACCTGTCAGAGTCGTATCGAGACGTATCAGGGGTCGCATAACACTCCAACTGCACACGGCCCACACCATCACAGAGCCTCCACCAGCTTGAACTGTACCCTGCTGACATGCAGTGGGTCCATGGATTCACGAGGTTATCTCCATATCCGTACACGTCCATGCGCTCGTTACAATTTGAGAGGAGACTCGTCCCACCAGGCAACATGTTTCCAGTCATCAACAGTCCAATGTCGGTGTTGACTGGCCCAGGCGAGGCGTAAAGCTTTGTGTCGTGCAGTCATCAAGGGTACACGGGTGGGCCTTTGGCTCCGAAGGCTCATATCGATAATGTTTCGTTGATTGGTTCGCACGCTGACACTTGTTTGTTGGTGGCCCAGCATTGAAATTTGCAGCAATTTGTGGAAGGATTGAACTCGTATCGCGCTGAACGATTTTATTCAGTCGTCGTTGGTCCCGTTGTTGCAGGATCTTTTTCCGGCCGCAGCGAAGTCGGAGATTTGAGGTTTTACCGGACTCCTGATATTCACGGTATACTTTAGAAATGGTCGTACGAAAAAATCCCAACTTCGTCGCCACCTGGATGATGCGGTGTTCCATCGCTCGTGCGCCGACTATAACACCACGTTCAAACGCACTTAAATCTTGATACACTGCCATTGTAGCGGCAGTAACCGATCTAACCACCGCGCCATACACTTGTCTTATATTCTCTAACGAAGGAACGCTGTTCATATGGTAGCCACAGCCAATACGATGTTGAAATGCGAAAGATGACAAAACTACAGTTCGCGTACATGCACGGACTCTTTTACATGTCGTAATTTTTATTATTTCTTGCACTCCGATTCTGTTAAAGATTGCTTTCGCTCCGGTTTCGGCCGATCCATCGGTCTGTATGTTGTCGCAAGGATTCTTGTCGGAAGCAGTCATTTCTCTATATTTATCAGTATTTACTCAGAGCGGGTACTGATGTTTACGCAGCACCTGAAGTAAGCCTCAATGAAATTCGGCGTTATAACAGTGACTTCCGGGCGTAATTCCGTAAGTTTATCTCCTTTGGTGCGCCCCCTCTTCGAAAGTAGGTCCAAGAAGATAAAATATTTATATTATTCTAGGAAACGTCTGTATATTCTAAATGCAGTATCCTCATTTTATCTCACTAATAAATACTGAGTTGGTAACGACTTAATAGGTCTTTTATGATGCCTCTTGAAACGTAAATGAGTTTATTATAGATCGTTTCCTGTCAAAGTTCCGAGTATGTTCGTGCCACTTGTGCTCTGTTATAAAAATTATGACCCGAGGGAACCAGAAAGCATATGCAAGCTCAAGCAGTAAAGGCTTTGAAGTGACAGAGTTGATAAACAACAGTCGGTGAAATAAAATGGTATTTTTTATGAAAAGATCCACAAGTGATCTCTCTCTGAGTCTGTCAACATGAACTGCGCTGATGTAAAAAAATACTCAATTTGTACGGTTTTTTATGAATACGTCAGTTTTTTATTTTATTAATCTGAATTTGATTTTCCATTGGTTTGTGTAGGGTTGCTGTCTCTACCATCATACGCCTTCAGCTCTTGTAAATTGTGTCATTCGGGGTTTCCATCCTCAGCCATTATTGCATTTTTTTCAAATACGTCTGACCTGACTAGATGTTAAACATAAATTGCGCGAACAGAATTCAGCAGCATTTTCATCACTTCTGTCTCAACCTACCATTGTTTCACAACGATCGTAAAGACTGGTTTCACACTAGTTTAGGCGAGACAAAAAACAAATGCTTATTGAGGCGCGGACAATTATCGAGAACAATTTTATCAGCACAGAGAGCGATTCGTCAGCAGGCTTTCTAAGAAGTGCTTTTCGTACTAATACATAAACCTTTCCGTAGTTATTTTTCCCATTAATGCAGTACAGAGAAGTTTGGGGTTCATATGGCTCTGAGCACTATGGAACTTAACATCTGAGGTCATCAGTCCCCTAGAACTTAGAACTACTTAAACCTAACTAACCTAAGGACATCACACACATCCATGCCCGAGACAGGATTCGAACCTGCGACCGTAGCAGTCTCGCGGTTCCGGACTGAAACGCCTAGAACCGCACGGCCACCGCGGCCGGCCGTTCGGGGTTCAGTCCAAGTCAGTTCTTGCAGAGTCTAGCCGTTATAGGCGAGGTTCTAATGGAGGTGGTTTCCGTTGCCTGACTCCGACCTGTTAAGAAAGTTTGTATCTGCGCCTTGTGGACGACTATGATCAGTGCTTGTACAGTGTAGAGTTGCGTTTGTGTTTTTGTGGATGAAGGAAAAGGAGAGGGTGAAACCCGATGCCGGCTCCTAGCCTACTCCTCTCGAATAGCACCAAGCGAGCCACCTAACTTAACTCCCTCATCCAACGAATGGCTTAGAGTTAACAGCGTCATGTTCTCTCAATTTTTATATATATATATATATATATATATATATATATATATATATATATATATATATATATATATGGTGTCCCATTCAAACCTCCCTGATTTCAAACACCCAGGAAAGAAAACCACAGTAGATACGACAATCAAAAACGCACCACATTGTAGAGCACCTCAAAGAATTTGTTTATTTATCATCAGTCCACCTCTGCATATGTACCATTTGTAGCACGAAGAATATCGAGTCTATATTCAATTCTGTGCCAAGTTCTTTGTAACATTTCCTCTGTTATTGTTGCAATCGCATTAGAGTTGCGATGTCGCAACGTAAGAATATCGTCCACATAGGTCGCATACACGCGGTTCTTCACGAATTCCCACATGAAGAAATCAAGCGGCGTAATGTCGAGTGAACGTGGCGGCCAGGCAATGGGTCCTCCGCGTCCGATCCAACGATTGGGATGTAACACACCACCCGTCACGTATCTGGTTTTGGTGTGTGTTCACCCCAGCTAATTGACTAACAGATCAACAGAGAGTGCAAAACTGCCGCAATATCGGATAACGCAAAGAAAGTAAAAAGGCCCTGTGACTCCTGATTGAACTGCGGTGGCAGTGTTGACAGTTGACTCAAAATTGATAACTTTTAACTAAAAAGGGGTGCACATTGATGTTGTATTCAGCTATGGAACACCAGATGCAAATGATGAACATAAAGTTAATTAAGAAAGTGACTTGTGATTTCAACTACTTGATTGAAAACAGATGCAGTCGATTAGCACAGATTTATTTTAACTCACGACCTTCAATCATCACATTACATGACTCTCCTAACAGGCGGTGGTAATAAATTGCGTTTGCGTGGAGTAAAGCACGATAAATCAAAAGTAATTCCTATCGACTGATCGACGCGTAATGCGAAGTGCGAGAAGATTTCTACAAAACACGGCCCATGAAACCCTCGTGGAAACTTTGCCGACGTGCTCCAACAAATTAATCAGTGGTCGGAGCGGGTGCAATATCACCGAATTCAGCGTGGCGGGGCGTCGTCGTCGTCGTCGTGCGGACGTCGGCCGGCCTCGTGGTGCTGCAAGGCTGCGCTCGTCTATTCACTTCTAGCTATCTTGCTCAGTACATAGCTGAACCAAAACTTTCTATCTCCAAGCTCAGTCGTTCCGTTTGCTAAGTCCTAAACTGCAGAGATGCTCACTCTCTCTCAGGCAAGCTGAGTAAAGAACGCCACGTCCGTACTCTAGGCAAGCTGTGAACAGAAAAATTCTATGGAGACTTCTGCCAGTCCGCTCTTCGCCTCGGTTTCCCCTCCAGCAAAATCACTTACGCCAATTGCAGCACATGACGCGTTAATTATGCGTCGCTTCCTAGTGCTGACCAATGCCTGCTCTGGGAAGTGAACAAATTCCTACAAAATTTCCCTTCCTCCCAACTTCTCCTATTTAGCTTCTCCGAGGCCACCCATCGAGGTTAGCGTCTGCAGAAAATACCAATTTTTCCAGAATTCTGACTCCCAGGAGAGTGCTTCAAATTCCTTGGTCCTACGTTCCCATCAGAGGCCGGCGTATTTCATTATGTCACTCTTCACCTGATTTACTTCAGACTCTGCGGACTGTGAATTCAGCGTGGAGTTGCTATAGTTTGGCCTCTGTTGACCGCTCCACCATAGCTTCGGCTTTCTCGCATGTTTCACTGAAAACGGGACGATGGACATGTATCAACAGGCATACAAGTTCTCCATCTGCTTACCGGTACATCAGCATGGGGTCAACCACCCACTCACTGTCACTCATCTGAAGGCAGCTGGAGGTCGCGCCCCGTTACCGCTTTCTCAGAGTTTGAGCCATCCTAAGCTGCCTATTGTCGCTTCCCTTCGCCGCTCCCCAGTCCGGCCATGGTAAACTCTGAATACTTCCTTGGAATAAACAAGCCTCCCGTAAATCGACGCGTTTCCACAAAGTTTTCACGCCGAGTGAATTACTTTAAAACCAACATTAATTATTCCAATATGTCTATACTATACCCTCTATAAGAGGCATTGTGCCTCATCAGTCATTTTTGTTCAGCCCTACTGTTTACTCAAAGTGAGTTCGGTGATCTTTAATAACTTCATGTAAGGGGCATAGTTCTTGCCATCTTACAGGGCGATTTCCTATCCAGGAACTTGTGGACAGCCGTTGACCAATGTGGCGGAGCTCCATCTTGTATAAAAATGATGTTGGGTTGCAAGTCTTGTATCTGAGGGTACAAAAACTGCTCCAACATGTCCAGATACACAGACCCATTCATTGTTTGTTCCGCAAAGAAGAACGGTCCAACAATCCTGTCGTGCATTAGCCCGCACCAAACGTTTAGTTTATGGGCTATCACGAAGATGTTCAATGACGACGTGCGGATTTTGGGAACCCCAAACCCGAACATTATGCCTATTAAGACTTCCTGATATATGAAAGGTTGCCTCATCTGAGAATAAACATCTTTCCAGGAAGCTAGCATCCATATCAATATGCTGCAGCTGGAGCAAATTGTTGTCAGCTTGGTTTGTCGTTCGGCGTCAGATGTTGTAGAATTTGCACTTTGTAAGCACACGTACTTATACGCTGGTGAACTGCGCGATGTAATGTTGATCGAGCTACATCAGGTTGCCTAGATGCTTGACGAATTGACTTACGTGGGCTTCTGAGAAACGTTTTTCTGCTCTCTTCCACTGTCTCTTCTGACCTTCCGTAACGTGCACCGCCATAATGTTTCAGAGCACGTCGTGTGTATCAGAAACTTCATATTCCATTTATTAATTGTCTTCACATCAGGTGGATCACATTCATACTCACGACGATAATTTTTTTTCACAGTAGTCGGCGAATTTGTTTCTGCAAACCACACTACTGCTTGCGCGCGCTGTTGTGGAGTCGCCATTTTCCCTTCATGCGACCATGCTGCACTCTGGCGACGATACTTGGCACTTCTGACGCTGGAATATAAATTCTTTGAGATGCTCTACAATGTGGTGCATCTGTCATTGTTGCATCTATTGTGGTTTTTCTCTCCTGGGTCCTTGAAGTCAACGAGGTTTGAGTGGGACACCCAAAGTGCAACAAAAGCGGAAAATGAAAATTCAGTGTTAAATTATTTATTACATATTTGTTTGTATTGGTTCCTATAAACGAAGGATTTTTTCTCCGATAATTTGATTTTCTCATATTCTGGTAACTAGTATGTTAAAAGTTTTTAATAAGTTAAATGCTTAATATTTCTCGCGTGGTCGAAGCGAAAACATCATCCGCTATACACATCAGTTGTCCCGCTATCATAACTTCCCCCGACCGCTTGCGATGGGCGTTACACGTACGGGGTGATTCTTATTAATGTTTAAAAACCCCTGAAGCATCGTAGATGACGCTGAGACAAGTAATTTAATACGAGACACATGGGAACGATCGCAGATGTCGGGAAATTCACAAAAATAATGGTTGGTTCAAATGGCTCTGAGCACTATGGGTCTTAACATCTATGGTCGTCAGTCCCCTAGAACTTAGAACTACTTAAACCTAACTAACCTAAGGACATCACACAACACCCAGCCATCACGAAGCAGAGAAAATCCCTGACCCCGCCGGGAATCGAACCCGGGAACCCGGGCGTGGGAAGCGAGAACACTACCGCACGACCACGAGATGCGGGCAGACAAAAATAATGGCTGAGAAGTCTTCAGCATATGACGTCACCAGATAACGTACCTCGCCCCCCACGTGCAGCGACTGGGCTTGAGCATGATCGAATAATCCTGCAATGCTATACTTGCGTTAGAGCAGACAGTGCTAAATTCTAACACTTTCTGTAGATGTGATTTTTTTGGGATTCCCAAAATCCGCACGTCGTCATTGAACATCTTCGTGATAGCCCTGAACTGAACGTTTGGTGCGGGCTAATGCACGACAGGATTGTTGGACCGTTCTTCTTTGCGGAAAAAATAGTGTCCCCCCTGTAACCAAGCAAAAACTGTTCTTAATTTTTGTGTTTCTGTCCTTTCTCCCCCTCCCTCCCTTTAGGCGTTATTGGTCGTTTACTGGTAACTACGCTATTCAGAAGCTTATACTTATTTACTTGTGACGCAATACGGTAGGTTGCTGTTGTCCTGTACTTTATAATTAACTAGCGGAGACCGCGAGGCCGGTAAATAAAATAATGAATATTACCTCAATGTAAACACACAACCAACTAACGCATTGAAACAAATACTGCCTGCCAGACTCAAGACTCGGACGCTGAGCGGCAGGCGCTGAAGTCGCGCATGTTGGCCCGGAGCCACACCGACGCGAATATTTGACTTGTGTTGGGATGATCAGGCGCGACAGAGCGATAGACTACACCGTTGCACCTGCGGCGAGGTATGTCATCCTGTGACGTCACATGTTCCAACATTTGTCATCCACTTTTGGGGTATTTCCCAACTTTTTCAGCGCCTTGTGTCTAGTATTAAATTTTTCTCGGCGTCGTCTACCTCGCTTCGGAGGTTTTCCGACGTTAATAAGAATCTTCCTGCATACTGTTTGAGGCCAGCGTGTGTGCAACCACACGTAAACTGTAAAGTTCTTATGCTTAGCGACCGCAGGGCTAGTCGGATGCAGATCGGTACTGCCCCGTGCTGACGCGGCAGTGCTGTTTCGGGGAGAAGACACACGGCCGTCAGTCTAGGCTCCCGTGGCCTGCCTTTGCGACTGATACAAATTGCGCCATAAATACGGGCGGCGCCCATCGGCCGTCGCTCCACGCTGCGGCCAGGCCGGCCACCGTTCGTTAACAGTGCTCCGCGCGGCGCAGGAAGCGGCCGTCTAATTCCAGAAGACCCGCTACGGACCTCTGTTGTATATTTAGTGTCGCACCGCTCCCTGTTTATTTGCCTCCGCCGCCCGCCTCCTGATACCCAGCACAAGTTCCTAGTCCCTCTCGGTTCCCATTCCACGAGCCCTTCTTTACCTCTCTCTGTTCCACTGGCTGCCCATCTTATGTGTTTCTACATTCCTGTTCAGTTTGTCCACCTGCTTTCGTCTCGGCTTTGTTTACCCAGGCAGGGCCGTAATTGGAATCAATAGACCCATAGGCTGAACATGTGGTGCGCACCCTACCAAGGCAAAATATTCTGTTAACTGAGCTACAAGAAGTTCATTTAAGGAGGTAGCCCTCATTCTATGATATTTTTTTCCTAAGTAAAATAAGGAAGTAATACTGGACCTGATGATACGGTTTTATTGCTTACGCCTTTGTCTTTAAGAAGTCATTTTCAAGTCCACATCAGACGCTTCTTTATCCGCTGCACCAGGTGGAAGACATACATCTACATCTACGCCACGAAGAAGATGTGCTACAGACTTGAAATTTAACCGACAGGAAGAAGATGCTGTGATATACAAATTATTAGCTTTTCAGAGCATTCACATAAGGTTGGCGCCGGTGGCGACACCTACAACGTGCTGACATGAGGAAAGTTTCCAACCGATTCCTCATACACAAACAGCAGTTGACATGCGTTGCCTGGTGAAACGTTGTTGTGATGCTTCGTGTAAGAGGAGAAATGCGTACCATCACGTTTCCGACTTTGATAAAGGTCGGATTGTAGCCTACCGCGATTGCGGTTCATCGTATCGCGACATTGCTGCCCGCGTTGGTCGAGATCCAATGACTGTTTGCAGAATATAGAATCGGTGGGTTCAGGAGGGTAATACGGAACGCCGTGCTGGATCCCAATGCCCTCGTATCACTAGCAGTCGAGATGACAGGCATCTTATCCGCATGGGTGTAATGGATCGTGCAGCCAAGTCTCGATCCATGAGTCAACAGATGGGGACGTTTGCAAGACAACAACCATCTGCACGAGCAGTTCGACGACGTTTGCAGCAGCATGGACTATCAGCTCGAAGATCATGGTTGCGGTTACCCTTGACGCTGCATCACAGACAGGAGCACCTGCGATGGTGTACTCAACGAAGAACCTGGGTCCACGGATGGCAAAACGTTATTTTTTCGGATGAATCCAGGTTCTGTTTACAGCATAATGATGGTCGCATCCGTGTTTGGCGACATAACGGTGAACGCACATTGGAAGCGTGTATTCGTCATCGCCATACTGGCGTATCACCCGGTGTGATGGTATGGGGTGCCATTGGTTACACGTCTCGGTCACCCCTTGTTCGCATTGACGGCTCTTTGAACAGTGGACGTTATATTTCAGATGTGTTACGACCCGTGGCTCTACCCTTCATTCGATTCCTGCGAAACCCTACATTTCAGCAGGATAATGAACGACCGCTTGTTACAGGTCCTGTACGGGCCTTTCTGGATACAGAAAATGTTCGACTGCTGCCCTGGCCAGCACATTCTCCAGATCTCTCCCCAATTGAAAACGTCTGGTCAATGGTGGCCGAGCTACTGGCGCGTCACAATACGCCAGTCACTACTCTTGATGAACTGTGGTATCGTGTTGAAGCTGCATGGGCAGCTGTACCTGTACACCCCATCCAAGCTCTGACTCAATGCCCAGGCGTATCAAGGCCGTTATTACAACCAGAGGTGGTTGTTCTGGGTACTGATTTCTCAGGATCTATGCACCCAAATTGCGTGAAAATGTAATCACAGTTCTAGTATAATATATTTGTCCAATGAATACCCGTTTATCATCTGCATTTTTCCTTGATGTAACAATTTTAATGGCCTGTAGTGTACGTACATAATTCGCAAACCACTACTACTCATTACCTTTCCTGATCCACTCGCAAACAGAGGGAGGGTAAAACGAATGTCTCTCTGCCTCCGTATGAGTCCTATTTTAGTGGTCCTTATGGAAAATGAAAGTTGGCGGCAGCAGCATCGTTTTGCAATCAGCTTCAAACGCCGGTTCTCTAAATTTTCTCAATACCGTTCCCCGAAAAGAACGTCGCATTCCCTTCAAGGATTCCCATTTGAGTTCCGCGGTACACTTGCCTGTTGTTCGAACCTACCGGTAAGAAATATAGCAGCCCTCCCGCCTCTGGATTCCTTCGATGTCTTCCTTTAATCCAACCTGTTGCAGATCCCAGTCACTGGAACAGAACTCAAGAATAGGCCGCAATGGCGTTCTTTATGCGGTCTCATTTATGACCACATTTTCCTAAAATTCTCCCAGTTAACCGAAATCGACCATTTTCCTTCCCTACCACTGTTCTCACATGCTCATTCCATGCCGTATCGCTTTGCAACGCTACGCCCAGATATTGAAATGACGTGACTGTGTCACGCAGGGCACTGCTAGTGCTGTTTCCGAACATAACGTGTTTGTTTTTCCTATTCATCCCCATGAACTTACATTTTTCCATATTTAGAGCTAGCTGCCGTTCATTATATCAACTAATAATTTTGTCTAAGTCGTCTTGTATCTTCCTACAGATCCTCAACTTCGGCACTTTACTGTACACCACAGCATCATCAGAAGACAACCGGAGATTACTACCCAACCGGTCCGGCAAATCATTTATGTATATAGGGAACAACAGTGGTCTTATCACTCTTCCCTAAGGCTCTCCTGACGATCTCTTGTCTCCGATAAACACTCGCCGTCGAGGACAACATAATGGGTTCAAATACTTCAGAGCCATGCACATATCGTGAACTTATTCCATATGCTCGTACTTTCGTTTACAGCGTACTATGGGGCGCCGTCCCCCGTGCGGTTTCGGGTGTAAGAATAGGCCCGCGGTATTCCTGACTGTCGTAAGAGGCGACTAAAAGGAGTCTCAAACGTTTCGGCCTTAATGTGATGGTCCCCTAAGGGGTTTGACCACTACCTTTCAAAATTTTCTGTTAGTGCGTACCATTTGGGGAAGGACGCCTTACGTGGTGTATTATATATCCATCTTGTCCTAAGATCTGGCACACCCGATATTGTCATGGAGCTGGACGTCCATCGAGCTTCCGGCCACATTGGCTGCAGTGTGTTCCGGGTAGCATACATTCCCTCCATTGTGCGCTTCCATCTTTGCCCTCATGATGTCCATGGATATTTCAACACCCGACATCCAGCACGGTAGCCAGTCCGTTGTGGTGGGGTTGTCGTGTACCCTCTTGGTGGTAGCCCCCTGACTATTCTGGGGTCACACTGCTGATGCCTGAGCTGCTACCTCCCCACGTATGCCGAGGAGTAGATGCCTATCCCTTTGGGGCATCAGGACTCCCGGCAAAGGCCAACCTGCCAGGTGGTCTTTGCTGCGGCTGGGTGGCGCCCGTGGGGAGAGCCCCTGGTCGGAGTGGGGGGCATCAGGGCGGGTGACCCGCAATGAAGCGTGGTACATCATCTCTCGCTGGTGGGCCTCCACCAGCACTCTCTAAGCGATCGAGGTCTAACCTCAACGGGAAGAAATACGATCCGAGATCATTTCCCTCCCTGGCCACTCCATGGGAGGAACGCATGGCTAAAGACAGCAGTGGAGATTATTCACCCCAGTACCTTGTCTGTACGCGGGTTGATGGTGAATCTTTTTGCCAACCAAGCCTCAGTTTTTTGTGGAGCATTTAGAGGACAAGTTCGGGGAGGTGGAGGGCTTGTCCAAAGTGCGCTCTGGGTCAGTTCTCATCCAAACAGCATCCTCTGCCCAGTCACAGAGGTTGCTCACTTGCGACAACTTGGGGGATGCTTCCGTCACCATCACTTCCCATAAAAGTTTAAACATGGTCCAGGGTATTATCTTCCACAGGGATCTTCTTCTATAGTCCGACGATGAACTTCGCGCCAACCTAGAACGACGAGGTGTTCACTTCGTCCGGCGCGTCCATCGGGGTCCGAGGGATAATCAGGTGGCCACCGGTGCCTTCATCTTGGCCTTCAAGGGTGATGTCTTACCCGAAAAGGTCAAGGTGATGGATTACCGATGTGATGTGAAACCATATATCCCTCCTCCGATGCGGTGTTTTAAATGCTGGAAGTTCGGACACATGTCATCTCGCTTTACTTCCAGCATCACGTGTAGAGATTGTGGACGTCCTTCGCAACCCAATACTCTATGTGCCCCGCCTCCTACTGTGTTAACTGCGGAGAACACCATTCCCCTTGCTCGCCGGACTGTAGGATATTCCAGAAAGAATGGAAGATAATGGAATATAAGACCCTGGACCGCCTGACCTACCCCGAGGCTAGGCGGAAATATGGGCGGTTACATCCTGTGCCAATGACATCCACCTATGCCGTGGCTGCAACACCGGTTCGAACCTTTACCGTGTCGTCACCTACAGTTCGACCTCAGCTCTGTCAGAATTCACCGGCCCCCTTGGTTGTGGGGGGCACTTCACTCCCTGTTGCTCCTGCTCCATCTACTTCAGGAGCAACACCCCCCAAACCATCGGGGACATCAGTTGCCCCTTCCCAGACGGAGAAGCATAAGACTTCTTCGGCTTCTCTCACCAGGAATGGGTCCCTTGGGGACCTCCCTTCGCAAGTTCCGACCAGTGGAAACGCGGACACCCGCAAGTGGCTGAAACAACCACCAGTCCCTAGTCGTAGGGCCTCACGGTCGTCGTCCGTCCCTGAGACTGACCCAGTGAAGCCCATGAAGCCTGCACCACCGAAGACACAGCGGGAGAAGCCGAAAAAGGAGAAAGTCCCCAAGACCAACGACATTGCGGTGGCACCCGTCCCACCGCTTCCTACAAGCTCTGCGTCTGAAGACGAGGTCGAGATTCTGGCGTCTTCTGAAGACCTGGATCTCGCCGGTCCCTCAGACGCCATGGATGTCACTCGTGTGGGTTCTGAATCGGTGGCAGCGAGTGAACACGCGGCGTAAATTGCCTTCCTAGTCCCTTCAAGCCTTCTCAGCCATGGACAATTTCATACTCCAGTGGAACTGCAGCGGTTTTTTCCACCATCTAGCTGAGCTCCGACAACTTATCAGCCTTCACCCTTTCTTCTGCATTGCTATTCAGGAAACTTGGTTTCCAGCAATGCGAACCCCCGCCCTCCGTGGCTATCGGGGTTATTATAAGAACCGGGCAGCTTATGAAAGGGTGTCTGATGGCGTCCGCATATATGTCCTTAACTCTCTTCACAGCGAGTCTGCCGGCCAGAGTGGCCGAGCGGTTAAAGGCGCTACAGTCTGGAACCGCACGACCGCTACGGTCGCAGGTTCGAATTCTGCCTCGGGCATGGATGTGTGTGATGTCCTTAGGTTAGTTAGGTTTAAGTAGTTCTAAGTTCTAGGGGACTTACGACCACAGCAGTTGAGTCCCATAGTGCTCAGAGCCATTTTGAACAGCGAGTCTGTCCCTCTACAAACACATTTAGAGGCTGTCGCTGTTCGGGTGTGGACGCCACAGGCTGTCACCGTCTGCAGTCTTTACCTTCCACCGGATGATGATGTTGCGCAGCATGTCCTGGCTGCGCTGATAGCCCAATTTCCGCCACCTTTCCTGTTACTGGGCGACTTTAACGCCCATAACCCTCTGTGGGGTGGGTCGGTGGCGACAGGTCGAGGCGCCACCATTGAGCATTTATTGGCACAGCTCGATCTTTCGTTTTTAAATAATGGTTCCTTCACACACTTCAGCGTGGCGCATGGCACTCACTCCGCCATCGACCTTTCGATTTCAGCCCAAGCCTCTTACCGTCTGTTGCCTGGAGTGTGCATGACGACCTGTGTGGTAGTGACCACTTTCCGATCTTTCTGTCACTGCCACAGCGTCAGTCTTCTGAGCGGTCTTGCAGGTGGACCATGAATAAGGCTGACTGGGACTTGTTTTCCTCCACTGCTGCTATTGAGCCTCTCTCTAGTGATGACATTGATGCGGTGGTTCAATCGGTCACCACCGGCATCGTTACTGCCGCCGAATCTGCCATTCCCCGTTCTTCTGGGTCCCCTCGGCGGCGGACTGTGCCTTGGTGGTCGCCTGAGATCGCTGAAGCGATTAAAGATCGCCGGCGGGCGCTCCAGCGTCACAAGCGACATCCCTGCAATGAACACCTCATCACCTTCAAACGGCTGCGTGCGCGGGCCCGCCGCCTTATCCGCCCAAGCAAGCAGGAGTGCTGGGAGCGGTATGTGTCCACCATTGGCCTCCATGTCTCTCCATCGCAGGTCTGGGCCAAGATCCGACGCCTCTATGGCTATCGGACCCCTGTCAGCGTCCCTGCGCTCTCACTGAATGGAGCAGTTTGTACGGACTCCGACGAAATTGCCAACAGCTTGACAGAGCATTTTACTCTTAGTTCCGCTTCTTCCAATTACCCACTGGCCTTCCGCTCCATTAAAGAGCGGATGGAACGTCGGAGCCTTTCTTTTCGCACCCACCATTCTGAATCCTACAATGTACCATTCAGTGAGTGGGAATTTCACAGCGCCCTTGCCGCTTGCCCTGATACCGCTCCTGGGCCAGATCGCATTCACTGTCAGATGCTGAAACACCTTTCAGTGGACTGCAAGCGACGCCTCCTCGACCTTTACAACCGTCTTTGGGTCGAGGGTGAGTTTCCGTCGCAATGGCGGGAAAGCATTGTCATCCCCGTTTTGAAACCGGGCAAGAGCCCTTTGGAGGTGGACAGCTACCGCCCCATTAGCCTCACCAACGTTCTTTGCAAGCTTCTCGAACGGATGGTGAGCCGGCGCTTGAATTGGGTACTGGAGTCTCGGGGCCTTCTGGCTCTGTCTCAGGGTGGCTTCCGTAAAGGTCGCTCCGCCGCCGACAATCTGGTGAGCCTGGAGTCAGCCATCCGCAGTACCTTTGCTCGCCGTCAGCACCTGGTCGCTGTCTTTTTCGACATGCGGAAGGCGTACGATACGACATGGCGTCATCACATCCTTTCTACGCTTCATGGATGGGGCCTTCGGGGTCATCTGCCGATCTTTATCCGCAATTTTCTGTCGTATCGTACCTTCCGCGTGCAAGTCGCAGCCTCCCATAGTTCCTCCCGCGTCCAGGAGAACGGGGTACCACAGGGCTCTGTCCTCAGTGTCTGCCTGTTTTTAATTGCCATAAACGGTCTCGCTGCAGCGGTGGGAAATTCTGTCTCCGCTTCCCTGTATGCTGACGACTTCTGCCTTTACTATAGCTCTATTGGCATTGCAGCTGCTGAACGTCAGCTACAGGGCGCAATCCGCAAGGCGCACTCTTGGGCTGTAGCGCGTGGTTCCCAGTTTTCGGCTGCCAAGACCCGCGTTATGCATTTCTGCCGGCGCCGAACGGTCCATCCTGAGCCGCGGCTTTATCTTGCCGACGAACTACTTGCTGTGGTGGAGACCCACAGGTTTTTGGGTGTACTTTTTGATGCCCGGTTGACTTGGCTGCCTCATATTCGGCAGCTTAAACAGGCGTGTTGGCGGAATCTAAATGCTCTGAGATGCTTGAGCCACACCAGCTGGGGCGCCGACCGGTCTACCTTGTTACGGCTCTACCAAGCGTTAATCCAGTCCCGTCTGGATTATGGGAGCCTGGCTTACGGCTCCGCTTCCCCATCTGTGTTGCGGGTGCTGGACCCAATACTACACAGCGGGATACGACTTGCCACTGGTGCCTTCCGCACCAGCCCTGTGGACAGCATACTAGTGGAGGCAGGTGTCCCTCCCCTGCGGTTACGGCGCCAACGTTTGCTGGCCGCTTATGCTGCCCATGTTTTTAGCTTGCCCGGGCATCCAAACTATCGTCTCCTGTTCCCGGTCGTCCCTCTGCCAGAGCGTCGGCCCCAGTCAGGTTGTACGATCGCGGTCCGCGTCAAAGAGCTTCTCTCCGAGCTTAGGGTTTTCACTGTTCCACCTCCTTTCCGGGCCACTTTGCGTACACCCCCATGGTGTGTTCCTCGCCCTTGCCTTCGGCTCGACTTGGCACAGGGCCCGAAGGACTCAGTCCCTCCAGAGGCCTTCCGCCGCCGCTTTTATTCCATGCTGGCCACGTATCAGGGCTCTGGCATGGTTTACACTGACGGTTCGATGGTTGCTGGTCGTGTTGGGTATGCGCTAACTCTAGGGGACCATTCCGAACAAAGTTCCTTGCAGGATGGCTGCAGCGTTTACACTGTTGAGCTGGTTGCCATCTTTCGTGCCCTAGAATATATCCGCTCCTGCTCATGTGAGTCCTTCGTTATCTGTAGCGATTCCCTGAGCAGTTTACGGGCTCTCGACCAGTGTTTCCCTCGTTCTCGTCTGGTGATGGCTATCCATGAGTCCCTGCATACTCTTGCCCGTTGCGGCTGCTCTGTGGTCTTTGTGTGGACCCCCGGTCATGTCGGTATCCCGGGCAATGAACATGTTGACCGTCTGGCGAAAGAGGCCACGAGTAAACCATCTCTGGATGTTGGCCTCCCAGAGACTGATTTGCGGGCAGTCTTACGCCGCAAAGTTTTAGCGCTATGGGACGATGAATGGCGCGAACTGACAACGCGTAATAAACTCCGTGCTGTCAAGGAGACGACAGCTGTGTGGCGGTCATCCCTGCGAGCCACTCGCAGGGACTCAGTAGTCCTTTGCCGGCTCCGCATTGGCCACTCCCAGCTGACACACAGTTACTTACTGCGCCGGGAGGACCCTCCTCTATGTCGCTGCGGGTCGGCTTTGACAGTGGCCCACATTTTGTTGGCCTGCCCCCTTTTAGCTGTGGTCAGGCAGGCATTTGCGCTGCCTGATACGCTCCCTGCCTTTTTATCTGATGACCCTGCTATGGCTGGCTTAGTTTTACGTTTTATTCGGGCAGGGGGTTTTTATCGTTTACTCTGAGTGTTTGTTATGTTCTTTTGTGTTGATTCTGACCATTGGCCTACGATTTTAATCTGAGTTTTTAAAGCGTTTCTCGGTAGTTGGCTTTTCCTTTTTTGTTTCGATGGTCGGCCAACCACCGTCACACTCTGTGTGATTTTAGTTCGTCTTGTCTGGTCTTTGTCGAAGTTTCTCTTGTTCTGTGTCGTCTGTGATCTATTCTGTTCCTCGTTTTTATTCTCTGTGGGTGTTTTTAGTATTTGGAAAAAGGGACCGATGACCATAGCAGTCTGGTCCCTTTAATCCCACAAACCAAACCAAACCACGGGGCGCCGTGTTAAATGCTTTCCGGAAATCTAGACATATGGAATCTCCCTGTTGTCTTTCATCCATAGTGCGCAGTATATCATATGATCATTATTACCTCTTGCAGCTGGCACATTTTTCATCGTCGGGAATTCCCAAACAATCCTACTGGCCTGTAACAAAGTAATTTTCTGTAACTGATTTTCAGTATATTTTCTATCGGCATACATAGGATGATTGAAAATTATTAAGTTCTAACAAAATGGTGACGCCGGCCAGAGTGGCCGAGCGGTTCTAGGCGCTACAGTCTGGAACCGTGCGACCGCTACGGTCGCAGGTTCGAATCCTGCCTCGGGCATGGATGTGTGTGATGTCCTTAGATTAGTTATGTTTAAGTAGTTCTAAGTTCTAGGGGACTGATGACCTCAGATGTTAAGTCCCATAGTGCTCAGAGCCATTTGAACCAAAATAGTGACGTGTTGTAACAGTTATTCACACATAAATCGAGGCAAAAGCGTGAACAACCGATAATACATATCTGAAGATAAGTCAAATCGGCCACGTACGCTGATAGACAATTCTATTTAGAATGCCATCATCAAACTCCGATCAAAATCATACGTACTGTTCTAAAAATGATTCCCAGCAGTCTGAGAAGTACGGTTGCGAGAAAAACGCGCTTTAAGTTTCGGGTTACATTTTTTGTAGTGAAGTTGAACACGTCTGTAGTCAGCAATCGCTGGGCCACAAAGCAATCCTTCCATATCCAAAAGGAGGCCTTCCTCCATCTTCTTCGTGGTCACGGTGGTACTACAGCCCTCTTCGGCAGCTTCTGTCATCCGCTGCTCTGATCGCTCGATTCACTTTCCGCTGTTTTGCAGAAGTTGTAACAGGCTGGTCCGATCTCGAGTTCCAGCACGTTCATGATTTCCGTAACGGCTGTTACGCCGTCGTTGAAACTACATGCTGCCTCACTGTCTGCGGCGTCGATTATTATTCTTCGCTGTGAATGGGTTTTGCAGGCACTTTTTCACAAATCGCCTTGTGACCCGAGAAAGCAGAGAGCATTTAAGAAAAAAATAAATTTTTTCCATTTTCAAAGAGGACTGCCCCGCCTTAAGAGCAATTTTCAAATTAAATGCGTATAACGTAGCATTTGAGTTTTATCATTAGATCGTACAAAGTTTTACTACGCAGTTTACATCGAGGAACCAGAACATTGTGGCCAGCTGCTTAATAGCGCCTCGGTCTACCTTTCGAACACAATATAGCAGCGATTGTGGCATGGATTCGGCAAGATCTTCGTAGGTTTTCGGAGGTACGTAGCACCCGATGACTTTGCAAGGGCCACGCAGTCTCCGTAAATCACGGTCGTGTGGTTTGTGGTAGCGGAGCTCACGTCCGATAGCGTCTCAGATGTGTTCAGATCGCCGGCCGGTGTGGCCGAGCGGTTCTAGGCGCTTCAGTCTGGAACCGCGCGACCGCTAAGCTCGCAGGTTCGAATCCTGCCTCGGGCATTGATGTGTGTGCTGTCCTTAGGTTAGTTAGGTTTAAATAGTTCTAAGTTGTAGGGGACTAATGAAAAAATGGTTCAAATGGCTCTAAGCACTATGGGACTCAACATCTGAGGTCATCAGTCCCCTAGACTTAGTGCTACTTAAACCTAACTAACCTAAGGACATCACACATCCATGCCCGAGGCAGGATTCGAACCTGCGACCGTAGTAGCCCTGTGTTTCCGGACTGAAGCCCCTAGAACCGCTCGGCCACCACGGCCGGCTGGGATTGATGACCTCAGATGTTAAGTCCCATAGTGCTCAGAGCCATTTGTGTTCAGATCAATAGGTTTGGTGGCCAAGACATCAAAATTAATTCACTCTGCTTTTCCTCAAACCGTTTTACCAAGACTATGGCCTTGTGACACGGGCAATTATCCTGTTGGAATATGCCATCGACATCGGGGAGGACATCAGGCATGAAGCGATAATTTTCACGTAGTCCTTAGCTGTCAGTGTCGTGTCTAGGAATCCTGCATACTCAGTTCGCTAGACAAACAAACAACTCGTATTAATGTGTTCTATCCCGACAAGGCAAGTTACAATACTTAACTTTGATAAATTTGTCGCAGGCAAAGGGCGACATACAAAATAATCAGTCTTCTTGAGACTAGACAGACACAAGTCTGTGCTACGTAGATATTCCTAACGAAGAGGCCAACGTTGACGCTGCTATCGAAGTCGGCTGCCACCAGACGTGCGCGGCATTTATGTCCTCTCCACCTAGGGGTCGCTGCTGTCGCGTTGTCGTCCTGGAGGGAGGTCTGTCAGCGTGCGATTGCTGACCTCTTCTCATAGCCTTCTCTTCCCTCTCGTTCCCGACTGGCGTGCCGGCGCTGACTTTACGCCGTAACATTCATGATGGTTCAAATGGCTCTAAGCACTATGGGACTCAACATCTGAGGTCATCAGTCCCCTAGACTTTCTACGACAGGTCCCGTGGAAGCCCAGGAAAATGTCCATCACCAGCCTGCGTGTATGACGCATATTTCGAGCGACCGTTCGCAAGGATGACGGCATATCCGGACCCGCCCGTCAACCTTCAAGTTTGAATTAATCCACGATCCACTCTCCACGATTCTGTGCTCATTGCAATCCGTAAATGGCGATGTGATGTCAACTAGGGATACTTAGCCCACTCCTGCTAAAAAGACACTTGTTACACAATGTATGCTGAAAGGTATGCTCCGAAACAGTTGTGCCTGTTCCAGCGTTGTACTCTGTCGTCAGATCTACCACAGGTCGCCGCCTGTCCTGCATTACAGAACGGGGAAACGTCGTCACATACTTATGGTTTCACCATTCTTCAACCACTTTTCACAGGTGCTCGAAATAGCAGCGCGCGAACAGCCGCCTACCTTTGCCATTTATGAAATATACGTTCCCAAGAAACGGACCAAAACAGTTCGCCGCAAAGTCGGTTATGTCACTGGATTTAACCATTTGCGGTCGCCCTAGTCGCTAGAGTGATTCCCCGTTCTTCTCTGCTCAACTTACATGATTTAGTTACGGTCTCATGTTCCTGGAACGCCACCAGGTTGGTTCAATCTCGCGGAGGGCAGTGGTCATACTGTTTTTATTCATCAATGTGTAGTCAGTCACAGTGCACTTACATTAAGAAAGTGTGCAGAAGATAAAAACCGATCTCACTATTAATGTTTTCATGCTGGCTGTCACTGTATAATGTCTTTTACGCAGTCAGTCGATGCATCTTTGAAGTGAGTAGACGAAACTAGTAATAGTTGTAGATAAGTGTATCAGGCAGTGTTTATTATAATCATTGGGGCTCAATATTGGAAAAACAATAGTCATACACATTCTCATTGTTAGAATTACGCTAAAATTTTGTTCTGTGGCTAATCTCGGGTTTATGGAACCATATTCTTTCGTAGCGAATTGGGAAGAACACCGAGAGATGAATACTGTGCAGTGTCACTTTTTCTACTGAAGTATTTAAATATACTGAATGTAAGACCGACGTTTGCCAGCATTACGTCCATTCTACCCTCTTACCGACGTTTAAATGACAGTGAATATGAAACTGCGTTCTCGCGACACTCTTTGCGCTACGGTCGCAGGTTCGAATCCTGCCTGTGTGTGATGTCCTTTGTGTGATGTCCTTAGGTTAGCTAGTTCTAAGTTCTAGGGGACTGATGACCATAGATGTTAAGTCCCATAGTGCTCAGAGCCATATGAACCATTTGAACCAAGTGCTCTGCCAACAAAACGCAGTCTTTGGTCAGCCTTCTCCACAACATTATTTATTTTTTTTGTTACTTTCAGTTTACGAGGAACTGTGCCAGATGCATTCTGGAAATCTAGAAATTTGGAGTGAACATGAGATCCCCTGTCGATAGCATTCGTTACTTCCCCTGAATAAAGAGCCAGTTGGTTTCACAAGAAAGGTATTTTTCTGAATCCGCAGCGGTTCCGTATCAACAGGTCCTTTCATATTTCATAATGTTGTGTCTTAAATTTCAACTTAAGTATCTACCTTAACGATACTTTACCCTATTTCTTAGGTTCAACAACACTGTCACTCATTATTGCTCACGGCGATCAAAAGCATTTCGTAGATGATCTGCAGTGTAATTTTTTTAGAAAATATTGTGCTCATCGTCTTGTTGAAGTGTTGTTCGATCCGTTGCTACAATTCTTAAAGGCATTTTGGAATGAAGGCGTCCTCCGCTTGCATTCAAAGCAGATCGTTGTTGGAAATTAGATCAGATCGTCTATCTGGTGACTCAATAACTGACAGAAAAAGTGAAAAAAATTCTAGTTCGGTACGGATTATCAGTGAGGAGGGGGGATTTCACATAAATGATGCTTTAGTTAAAAGCTTATATGATGCGAGTGTACACTTCACTAAATGTAAAGTACGCGTCTTATGCTGACAGGGAGTTTATCGGCAATTCCCTTTTATTTTCAGCTTATATCCGCTAGTCAGTCTGCTGAATAACAACGGTTTGTAGCTCCGGGAACACCTGTGCGGTACCATTCAGTTAAATAATTTAACTAGCCCGGCAGGACAATTTAGTCTCAGCTGCTGTACTTGCTTTTGGGACGCTGCAGAAATAAACTAATGATGGTGTTAAAGACTATTCCGAGAAAGGTTCTATAGATCACCACATTGGAGTATCACAAGTATTCGTGCAGTGGACATACAGATCGACTACGATGTTTGTTTGGGTAAAAATGACGAGATATAATGCCAGGAGCTCAGTTTCAATATCGTCGAAGCATTTGTGCCACACGTTTATTTTCCACAGGAAAGCGACGGATCATGAGACGAAGCGATTCAGGCAAGTGATAATCCGATTAGTGTCACGTAGCTCCCTATTCACGAACTGCGCTTTGGTTAAAACGGGAAATAATTGTAGCCATTCTATTGGCGGCTTTTGAGTGTGCCAACTGTCGTTTGATCAGTATTTACTCCAGCTAAAACACACAGACAGTTCTTCCGCCTGCGTCCCATTCGTGAGAACGATTGCAGATCGAGCCATAGTGCTGCTGTTGCTGAATGCCCGTTTCCTCTCTCACTCATCTTAATGAACAGTAAATTGCGGGCTGCAAATGTTAGGGGTTTGTAGTATGCCGTCCGCATCGACATGAACACCACGGCCGTGTCCCGTTTCCACCCTACTCTGAATAGCGCACAGTAGCTATGCAACCCGGAGGACTGGACTGCAATGCGGTTGGTGAGCTCATATCGCCTGCCTGCTGTGAGCTACGACAGCTGTTGTTCTGCCGTATGTAAACAGTTGCACCACCCAGCGAAAAGAGTGACGCATAGGTTATCCCCCACGACTTTTCTATGAGTCGTCACTGTCGCGTTTCTAAGCCTGCAGCAAAATTTAAAGTAGTTGTTCACTTTTATTTTGTTCAGGTAAGTGATGGCACCGACTGCGGATCGGCTTTAAGTCAGTGTACAGAGTAATAACGAACCGATTACACGGAGGTCGCAAAAGTCTTGGGAAAGCGATGTACTCATATACAGATGGCTGTAATATCGCGTACACAAAGTATAAAAGGGCAGTGCATTTCTCCCTCATCTGTACGCAGGTAATTCATGGGAAAAGGATACCGACGTGGCTATTGCCGTAAGTCGGGAATTAACAGATTTTGATCGCGGAATGCGCATGGAATATTTCATTTCGTAAATCGTTAGGAAATTCAATTTTCCGCGATCAACAGTGTCAAGTGTGTGCCGAGAATACATAATTTCAGGCATTACCTCTCACAAGGTGGCCGACGGCCTTCCCTTAACGACAGAGAGCAGCGGCGTTTGCGTGGAGTTGTCATGCTAACAGACAAGCAGCACTGCATGAAATAACCACGGAAATCAATGTGGGTCGTACGACGAACGTATCCGTTTGGGCATTGCGACGTAATTCGGCGTTAATCAATGGGCTACGCCAACAGCTGATGGCCGTGAATGCCTTTGCTAAAAGCACGTCATTACCTGCACGCTTCTCCTGGGCTCCCGACCGCATCAGTTGGACCCTAGACGACTGGAATATCGTGGCCTCGTGAGATGAGTCCCGATTTCAGTTGGTGACAGCTCATGGTAGGGTTCTAGGGTGACTCAGACCCCACTAAGCCAGGGATCCAGGCCGTCAACAAGCCACTGGACAAGCTCGTCGTGGCTCCATAATGGTTTGAGCTGTTTTTACGTGAAATGGACTAGGTCCTCTGGTCCAACTTAGCCGATATTGACTGAAAAGATTATGTTGAACTTCTTGCAGACCATTTACAGCCATTCATGGACTTCATGTCCCCAAACAACGATCGAATTTTTACGGATGACAGTGCGTCATGCCACCGGGCCACATTTGTTTGCGATTGGTTTGAAGGACATTCTGGACAATTCGAGCGAATGATTTTGGCCACTCAGATCACCCGACGTGAATCCATCGAACGTTTATGGGACATCGAGAGGTCAGCTCGTGCACAACATCCTGCACCGGCAACATTTTCGAAGTTATGGACCGATATAGAGGCAGCATGGCTCAGTATTTCTGCAGAAGACTTTCAACGACTTGTTGAGTGCACGGCACATCGAGCTGATGCACTATGCCGGGAAAAAGGAGGTCAGATACGATTTTAGGAGGTATCGCTTGACATTTGTCACCTCATTGTAAATTTTGTAAATGCTCATATACTGTAGGTGATGTGTGGGTACATGGGGTGGGAAATTTAGTACGCAGATATGTCCTCTCTGGCATCAATAAAGGCTGTAACCCGATGGGGCACTGAGTCGAACTGAGCTTAGATGGCACATCGTTCCGTATTGCTTCAGCTCCATACCAGCGGCAATCTTTCGTAGTGGCTCGCGAATGCTGACATGCCAGTCACTCAGCAACCCTTGGTCAGAGGTTTTCGTTGGGTGAGAGATCTGGAGAACATGATGGCTGTCGCAACAGTCGAACACCCTCAATGTCGAGGTATGTTAGGACACCACGGACATCGTACGGTCTTCCGTTTTCTTGTTGAAAGGTAACGTTACAGTGATCTCGAAGACAGTGTACTGCCACCGGCTTTCACACGTCATTAATGTAACACCTGGTGTCGTAATTAGTCGCTGTGCGTGCTGGGGGGGGGGGGGGGAGGGGGATAGTCGTGTTGTATATCGAACGGCACCCTATACCATTACGACAGGTGCTGCGCCTGTATGATGTTAACGAATGCAATCTGGCAACGTTCGATCGTCTCCGAGCCTCCACACACGAATACGTCCATCTTGATGCTGTACACAGAACTGGTTTTCTTCTGGAAAGACGATGTGTGTCCACTCCTGTGTCCGATGTTGCCGCTGGGCAAACCTCAGCATTGCTCGTGTACCTGACTGGACTGTCGCAACAATGGTCGCCGTTGTGACAGTCCGTAATACTGAGACGACGTCGCACTGTCGTTTTGGATGCTTGTCTTGCTGCTGACTAAAGTATCGTAACATCGCTGTAAGATCCTGTACGAGTATCCTGTCACGTGGGACCACTGAGGTTCTGCGTTACTCTGAGTATGGCTCTCCTAAACCCATGGACACTCTCTATTACAGCCGTGGGCTCTCTTACCGGCTTCGTGTGACTGCACTGAAATACTAATCATTAGTATATCCAAGCATTTAGTACATTTTATGCCAGATTGACACTTACTACATACTACTTTCACAATGCTGCAGTTTTCATGGCCAGTTGCAGTTGCTATGGCGATTAAGGAATAATTATACTCGATGATTCATGTGGTGAACATGTTACATGTTTGAGGATACCAAATTGAAAAAAGACACTCCATAGGCTGAGTCAGTATGTAAGCGGTGTACACCGTGCAAATTCCAAACCGGTTTGCGTGTCAGTGATGGTGGTAGTGGTGGTGATGATGGTGATTAATTCAAGACATACGTGCATGTCTGAAAGAACAGACACTGTTGACGATCCACAGCTGTAAGAAATCATTTCGGAATTAATCCGGTTACTGTGAATGCCTTTACGTCACCTATTTTCTATATAGATCTGCTACCCAATACTGACTGAAAATTTATGCCGGACCGGGACTCTAACTTAAATTTCCTGCTTTCTGCTATCCATGTACGCTCCCCACACCGACCCAAACTTCCATATGTCATGCTGTATACGTCCTTCTATCGTAGTCCACTGAATTCATCACCTAATTCTTCATATGTCACTACTGGATAGTGGATCTATACCTAATAGAGTCGCTGCCAAGGAATTCGCTCTCAGCAAATTAATTTCGAAAGATCAGTTCAGTGTTTGAGACAGTAATACAAAACATTTAAATCAGTGAATATTATATCAGTTCGGCCAAGAATTGCACAGGGCCGCTTGATTCATCCCTCCCCCCCTCCCTTTTCAGCATGTCCAATAGATAGAGGAGAAAGGAGTTCAGATATGGGAGACACGAGATAACATACCTATCGATATCGCTTGATCGAAAAACGATTTTCACTGTGTCCTCGAGTATGCGAGCGTATGAGGGGACGTTCACGTTCCTGGAAATAAACTTATGTAAGTCTAAAATTGTACAATTCATTGACGATCCTGGGCAGTATTCTTGTACGTGTGGACTGTGATCTCCTTGTGTCAAGTACTGTTTATCCTTAGGCAAGTGACAAAGTTAACTACGCCCCTGAATTATTTTTTGTCCTTCGCTTCCATAGATAATAATTGGAATAATGGTTTTACTGATTTTTGTTAGTGTGGTTATAAATGTTCGTCAGCCCCACCGCACTACTTGTTTAATTCTACCACTTCCTTTTTAAAGATAGAAAGTTGTTCCTTCTTTGAATAAGTCTGTATGTAGTCTGCCAGTCCTTTGTACCACTGTAGTGTTGAAACTGAGTACTAGTGCATTTCGAAAGTAGTGCCTCTTTTTTGTGTTGGCTTTGAGTGTCCCAGCCAGATTATGTAGTATTAATTTATTAATATTTTCGCTGATGTTCTGTTGGTTTCGTTGTTTTGTAACGGCTAGCAGCAGAAAGGGAGATCGCATGCATCTGAAATTAAGCTGAACGTAAACGGAGATGTGCAGTAAGTTTTTCAGATTGCTAAAGTTGTATGGAGACGACGCAATAGACGTGAGCGATGTGAGACGGTGGGAACTGCATTTTATACGAAGTGCTTGACAAGTCACGCACAGGTTGACCCTGGTCACCTGCCGTTACCCATAATGAACAGCGTCTCGCTCAACTATAATCGGCGTATTACGACCAAGAAAGTGTCTGAATGTCGCGTTACAAAACGACGCAGACTAAGATGAAAGGCCATAAAAGAAGACAAATTTCCGCTCGTAGCACGGTAACGCCAGACCCCACAACAGTTTCGTGATCATGGAACTCATTACCAAATTTGGCTGGACTGTCTGACCAAATCTACTGTAGTGCTTCTGATGTAGAACCTTCAGATTTTTATCAAAGATGGACAACATGGCCATCATGTTCCAGACTCAGGTACTGTAATCAGTCAGAGGCTAGCCTTCACTGGTTCAGGTTTTTACTTGCATTACATGCAAGCTCTTTTCTTTAGCGTAAGCAAATATGCTCAACGAATGATGGTGATTATGTGGAAAAATGACAGTATCTAGATACAATCTTACTCTGTTCAACTGTGTTATTGTGCTTTCTGTATATGCCTTAGCTTCCATGAAAATTGGTAGGCGCCATTAGTTTCGAAATGAGAGTCTTACATTTAACTTTTTAACACATGGTGTTATCGCTTTACTGTTCCGGATCCGAGGTTATATGCGTAATGCTTCCAAAATTCTTTCACACTGTGCGTTGGGTGTTTGACACTGCCAAAATACGAGAGTCTCATAATTCCGGTGCTCGAAGACTAGCGTTTGAAAGCGATAAAAAAGGCCAACATGCGCTAATATTGAAGCGGCTCTAAAAGGCGCGCAATTAAAGCGTTATGAAGACCGCGTGATGTCGAAAGCTGGCTCTGTTGTCAGGATGCCACGTGATGAGGTTGAACGATATTTGCACCAACATACTAGCATCTACTCCATAAACGCTCAGTCAGGACGACAATTTATTAAATGGCCATCTGCTACTGTAGCTAAACGGGAAGCCACCGCTTCGTGTTTCAGGATGGCGTCACATCCACTTTCGAACGAAACAGCGCTGCCTTATTCAAAAATATAGTTTAAATGTTCGAAAAATGTATAGTGTATACAACAATCAATACAGAAAACCGCCATAAAAATAAACCACAGCAGAAGCATAAACCTTCCTGTAAACATAATCCACAAGCCAGTCGCTTCTGAGATAATTTAGAATGTTGCTCTGGAACCGCCACTGGCTTCAGAATGAAGTATTTCCTATTTAGTGGAAATGTATTAGAAAATTCATTAATGCCTGCCATGAAATTGTTTCTTCGTCCGGGAGAAGAAGTCCCTGGGTGCCTGAGGCAAAATTTGACAGCCCAAGGAAGCAGCCTACGTGATTTGTGTCCTGTGCGGAATGAGTTGACACCTTTTCGTGGAGTACAAACGTGCCTAGGACGCCTTCCCGCGACACTTCGTGTTGAAGCATAACACAGCCACGTCAGGACTGTCCTGCTTGTTACGAGCAAAGTCTGTTACCAAGGCACCATGGGAGTCCCGACAAACATTCCGCATCACTTTGCCCGATAATGGTTGGGTATTCGTCATTTTTGGCAATCGTGAATCCACATGCTACCATTGCTTGCTTTGCTCCGTTGTCTCGGAGTCACACTCCATGGTGATTGAGGGCCTAAAGCAGTCACTTGGAGTGGCCTGAGTGTAGCTGCAATGTTGCTGGTAATGCCCCGTTTGCGCGAGTAGTTCGAGTGGGTGTGAGCAGTCGCGGAACCCAGTGTGCGACGACCACTGTCAACTGAAAGATGTCGTGCAACATGTTGAAAACTGATCTGTGACTAATTTTCCCTTTCCACTGTCGCCTCGATTGGAATTCATAGAGACCGACTGACACATACTTCTTCCTTTTTTATCACAGAAGTATTATCATTGCCGGTTTCGGCTTACTGCCAAAACACAATCAGATGATTTGAATATCTTGCATACTAACTTGTCCACTGACGAAGCCTGGAGAGGCACTCTTCCTGTGATCATATAATTCCAACTATTTTCACATTATGCGAGCCTCTCTGGGCCTCTTCAGCTGGAGAGTTACGCTGCCTGATAAAAAATGATCTGTCGTCAGTGTAACTTAGTACACATACACCCCATTGGCGGGTATGTAAACGATTAGAGTTGCAGTTCTCTGTGATGGGTTTAACGCCACCAGAGTGTGTTAGGGTTGTTAGTGTTTAATGTAGTTACGACTTTGTGTAGAGTACGTAAGAAGTGTGAATGGCGTTAGATGTTGAATGATCCCTGTGCAGGACAGCATTTTCAGCGTCTGACCGACTTTGAAAGGGGCCTCATTGAATATTCAGTTATATGGGGCATTCGGACATGTAATTGGCCTTATGTTGGACTGCCTGGGAAAGTGAAGGCAGACATATTCATTGTCAAGGTTAGGGTCGACCACATCTGTCAGCGACAAGAGGAAATCACCATATTGTGCAACAAGCAAATCATAACCCTTTCGTATCTGTGCCTGCCATCCAAGAGAAAGTAATGGACTCCCTCCAACATTCTATGTCATCTCCCACACCATTCTTTGGATAACAGCAGCAGTCAGACTACGGAATTACAGTCCCTGCCACTAACATCACAACACAAATTGCTATGTTTCGGGTGGTGCCATGAGTAGGAAGCATGGGCTGCTGATGAATGGAGCCACATTTTGTTCAGCAGTCAATTGTACTTCAGAGGGGCAGAGTGGTGTTAAAGCCCCCATACATAGTGGACGAGTCTGCTGACCAGTCCACCAAATGGATCTGCCCCAAGTTATTCATCTGTGTGTGGGCAATGGGCCTAAAGTTGGGTTCATGGTCTGGATCTGTTAGTTCAACCACAGACTTCTACCTGCTGTCTCTGACTGTTGCCTGCCAGCCCACACTCCATTAGTTCAGGTGTCCACACACAGTCAGACGGATTGGCGAGTGGGTCGGCGAGCTAGTTTGTGGACCATTTGGGCAGTGAATGGGTGCCAGTACATCCGGCATCATGGTGTAGGGAGCCATCAGGTATGTTTTCAGGTCACGGCTGGTAGTGATTGAGGCGATTCTGATGGCACAATGGTATGTAAAGAACATCCTGCATCCTTATGTATTACCTCTCATGCCACAGTAACATGGTGCCATTTTTTAACATGACAATGATTGTCTGCACACGGCAGGTGTGTCTGTCAATTGTATGCATTACGTTGACGTACTCCTGTGGCTAGTGAGATCGCTGTATTGCACCCGAATGAACATGTGTGAGGCCAGCTCGGCCATTACCTCCGTCTCAGTGCGAAAGTCCACGATATCAGGAACCATTTACAACAGTTGTGGGGCAGCGTGCCTCAGGAGTGTTTCATGACACCCTTCTCAACTGAATCAGTGCATGCATGTAAACCAGAAGGATTGTGATGATGTCATACTCATGTGTAGGCTCTTAGTGTCAAGTTATTTGCAAATTTGACTCGATATTGTAACCACTGAAATAACAGTGCGTGCTCCCTAAACCCGCGAAGTGTAATTTAGTTTCGTCCTCCTCTTCTGAGTACTTCACTTTTTTTTGCCAGCGATGACTTGGTAAAATGAAAACCACTAGTGATAGCATGTGTCTGACCTCAATCTGAAATTTGTAATGAAAAACTTTTGTAAGATGTTCACTCTGTTTCTCTAAGGTGCTATGCCCAGTCTGTGTAACTTCCTTCTTCATCATTCAGGCTTGTTTGATGACACTGGAAGTGTTTGTGCCATGTAACTTCCATTGCACATGATGCTGCAGTCTCGCCGTACACTTCCACCTACTCAGTATGATTTGTTACAGTGTTCTGCCCCTTCAAATGCAGAAAACAAATGACTGACTGATACTCCTCTTTGTGAATGGGTGGCGTGATGTAGTGGCATGCTACAGTGCTGTAGCAGGGGGTTTCAGTGTGTACCGGAACTGCGGATTGTACCTGTAAACCAACAAAAACTTGATTACCTAACTTAATTTTTTCATGGATGTGATTAAACTGTTTTGACTATACCTCATACTTCCCAAACTTCAGAGAAGCTCTTCTGCATACTTATCAAGACTAGCACCCCTGACAGAAATGGTGTCAGATAAAGGGCTTAGCCACAGCCTAAAACATTGTTTTCCTGAATCAGTATTTAGCTGTGCAACTGAATGTACACTTTTCCAAAACTTCTCGGCAGATTATAACTGTGTGCCAAACCAGTATACAATTTTATTCCTGCAGAAGCTTTCATATAGATATAAAAGCTACCACAGTGTGGAAGAGTCAATCTGATATTCTTGTCTTCGTGTTTTCAGTTTGGCAAATTACCATTGCCTAGTCCAAGCATAAGTTTCATTGCAAGGTTACTGAATGTAAAGAAGTGACAAAATGTTTTTAATATATATTTTTTTAAGGAGGCACATTCCTTCAGTTGTTACTGGACCCTTGCTAAGACAAGTCATTGCTGAAAACTTCACTTCACTCAGTAACTCGCCGGCCGGGGTGGCCGTGCGGTTCTAGGCACTACAGTCTGGAACCGCTTGACCGCTACGGTCGCAGGTTCGAATCCTGCCTCAGGCATGGATGTGTGTGATGTCCTTAGGTTATTTAGGTTTAAGTAGTTCTAAGTTCTAGGGGACTGATGACCTCAGAAGTTAAGTCCCATAGTGCTCAGAGCCATTTTTTTGTAATTTTTCATTATTTATGTGGAACCTGAACCTATATTTCTTATAATGTTCAGTAGTTACATTTTGACAATAGATTTCTTACACTTCTATAGTGGCAGCTTATGTAACACAGTGGTGTTAAAGCCCCCATACATAGTGCATGAGTCTGCTGACCGGTCCACCAAGTGGATCTGCCCAAAGTCATTCACCTGTGTGTGGTTAATGGGCCTACAGTTGGGTTCATGGTCTGGATCTGTTAGTTCAACCACAGACTTCTACCTGCTGCCTCTGACTGCTGCCTGCCAGCCCACACTCCGTTAGTGCAGGTGTCAACACACAGTCATATCAATTGGAAGTGGTTCGGTGGTTCGGCAAGCGAGTTGGTGGAGTTACTAACCATGTCTGTTTCAGAATTTGAAGGCTGTAAGTTATACAAATAATTTCGATTCAGTCTGTAATATTATTTTTTTGCTGATTAGTCTCCTTCATTTACACTTATCTTTGGCTCCAGTTTGTATTGCAAGATGTACCTTTTTAGCCTTCTGGGCTAGTACTGATGCTGAAACCAGATATACACACATCAAAAAAAGTTTTGCATCACTCCGGTTCCCAGAACTCCTGAAGATAGACACTGACTGTGGATATTGTATCACAGACACAGATCTTGACTGTTCAGAAATATCACTAAACCCGCCCAAAGATGTAAACAACCATGCATGAGCAGTGCCCATTAGACAGAAGTAGTCCGACAGCTGATCAGTTCTAGTCATTCCACCAGGAAGGAGGTACACGGCTTGTGTTTTCTGTTGTTCAACCATGCCTAGACGATCAGTAGTGCGGTTCAATCACGTCTGCATTATTACTTTGTGCCAGGAAGGGCTCTCAACAAGGGAAGTGTCCAGGCGTCTCAGAGTGAACCAAAGCGATGTTGTTCAGGACATGGAGGAGATACAGAGAGACAGGAACTGTCGATGACATGCCTCGCTCAGCCCGCCCGAGGTCTACTACTGCAGTGGATGACCACTACCTATGGCTTAAGGCTCGGGGGAACCCTGACAGCAACGCCACCACGTTGAAAATGCTTTTCTTGGAGCCACAAGACATCGTGTTAAAATTCAAACTGGGCACAATAGGGTGTATGATGCCCAACTTCACTCCCAGTGTCCATGGCAAGGTCCATCTTTGCAACCGTGACACCATGCAGCCCGGTACAGATGGGCCCAACAAAATGCCGAATGGACCGCTCAGGATTGGCATCACGTTCTTTCCACTGATGAGTGTCGTATATCCCTTCAACCAGACAATTGTCGGAGACGTGTTTGGAGGTAACCCATTCTGGCTGAATGCCTTAGGACACACTGATGTTTTGGGTTGGCATTATGTGGGGCCAACGTACGCCTCTGGTGGTCATGGAAGGCGCCATAATGGCTGTACAATACGTGAATGCCATCCTCTGACCGATAGTGCAACCATATCAGCAGCACATTGGTGAGGCATTCATCTTCATGGACGACATTTTGCGCCCCTATCGTGCATATCTTACGAATGATTTCCTTCAGGATAATGACATCACTCAACTAGAATAGCCAGGATGTTCTCCAGACATGAACCCTATCAAACATGCTTGGGATAGAATGAAAAGGGCTGTTTATGGGCGACATGACCCACCAACCACTCTGAGGGATGCTGAATCACCATTGAGGAGTGGGACAATCTGGACAGACAATGCCTTGATGGGCTTGTGGATAGTATGCCATGACTAATACAGGCATGCATCAATGCAAGAGGATGTGCTACTGGGTATTAGAGGCACTGGTGTGTACAGCAATCTGGACCAAAAGCTCTGAAGGTATCTCTGTATGGTTGTACAACATGCAATTTGTGGTTTTCATGAGCAATAAAAAGGGCAGAAATGATGTTTATGTTGATCTCTATTCCAATTTTCTGTACAGGGTCTGGAACTCTCGAAACTGAGGTGATGCAAAACGTTTTTTGGTGTGTGTATAATAGCGTCACATACATACATAATGCTCATTCATTATATTATGTTTCTGTTTTGTGTTTAGACCAACATGATCAGCCTGGAAGCACTGCCAAAAATTATTGATACTTCTCAGTTGACATCTGACTTGGAAGGAACGCTGCATTACGACCATTCGCAGTGGATAGATATGAGACTGGTAAGTCATTCATTTTGATTTTTCGTTTTTATCTATGAAAAGTATCTTGAATCCTATGTATATGTCATAGCAAAAATTTCATAATACTATCACAGCAAGAAACATAGCTATAGTTTCACCATCCCATTTGATACCGCTGTAATGTAATAACGCAGGTGTCCCTTCCATCCTGGAGTAGTTACTGACTTACTCTGGCATTAAATCACCAATTCTGATATGTTGACTTTCTGTATCTATAATGAAAATCCATGACTGACAGCTTTTTTTGCCAGTGGCTATGGCCGAGCAGTTCTAGTCGCTTCAGTCCGGAACCACACTGCTGCTACAGCCGCAGGTTCGAATCCTGCCTCGGGCGTGGATGTGTGTGATGTCCTTATGTTAGTTAGGTTTAAGTAGTTCTAAGTTCTAGGGGACTGATGACCTCAGATGTTAAGTCCCATAGTGCTCTGAGCCATTTGAACCATATTTTTTGAACAGCCTTTTTTCTACCTTGATTTGCATATTCTGACACATGAGGTTGTACCATTCCCTATGTTTCTCATTTGTTTCACCAGAAAACAACAGCTTCTTCTTCTTCTTCTTCTACTACTACTACTACTACTACTACTACTACTACTGCTATGTTGTTTCTTTCCATTTCAGCCCCTGTTAACGTTTACATATTGCACACAACTTCTTAACACATCCTTTCACAGTCTCCATGTAACTCATTTATGTAAATTAGCCTATTTTTCAGATCTGTTTTTGTACAAACAGAACATGGAGTATTATGGGTAACTCATGAAATTGTTATAATGCAGTATGCCTGCTGCATAATGTTGCTTTTTTCGTCTTATCTATCTTAACAGTGTTCCCATATGTTTTACTCTAATGGTTTCATTCTTACCTTTTCTGTGTTACTTCAGTTCAAAGATATTCAGAATTCAGTACTACTTCTGTGTGTGAATTAGGGTCATATCCAGTAATTTGCTTCTCTACAGTGCTTAGATTTTTGTTGCGAGATATAATAAAAATTCTGACTCAGGCTTGATGTACTCTTCAGTTAAATACAGGTTCTCTTATGTGCCTGTATGAGATGTTGTGTAACGACATACTTACCCTAAATTACAAGGTACTCTAGTGTCCAGAATTAAAGCAACAAACCTTTGTTTCACCTTTCTGTGCTCATTCTCTACATAATCATACAAAACTGTCAACAGATGTCTGTACAATTGTGTTGTGCACGGAAGATGGCATTCTGGTCAATGGACAACCAAGCCAGCGATGACGTGAGGGCTCCTGTCAGATGGGATAGTGTTTGTTGGGTAGTCCTACATCCATAGTCAATGTATACACTTCGTATTGATGGTTAATAATGCTCGCCTCATAGAGTGCAGAGAGGGTGCCTACCAGACTCTCTGTGGTGGAGGGCCATAGGAAAAATGGAAGCAGGACAGTCACAAATTGATGTCGACCAGTGGCTTAATGTGAATTGTTCTGTTGTTTCTTGCATGTGGTGGCAGTTTTTAGAGACTGGAATTGTATCCCAAAGACCAGGGCAGTGCCAAACATGTGTGACATCAGAAAGAGAGGACCTGTATTTGTCTGTAAGTGCATGATGGTACCGCCTTAGTGCTGCACAGCAATTGGCATCTGACCTCGCAGCATCCACTACATGTGTCATATCGAGGCAAATGGTGTACAGGAAGGTTCAGCAGAGTGGCATTTGTTGTCAGAGACCTGCTGTATGTGTACCTCTGATGGGTCTTCATAGAAGGGAATGTCTAGAGTGGCATCGTCAACATGTCACTCAGGCATGAGTAAAGTGGGACATTACTCTTTTCACAGATGAGTCCCAATTTGGTCTGGAGAGTGAGTGATTCTTGACAGATTCACATCTGGATGGAACAGGGAATATGATTTCAGGACCCAAACATTGTAGAAAGAGACCGATATCAAGAAGGATCCCTAAAGGTGAGGGCAGGGATTATATTGACCACTCAAACACCTCTTCATGAAATCCTACTGGTGGATTGGCAAGGTTGTTGTGAGGTGCTGAGGGGCCCAGACTTTGTATTGATGGACAATAATGCTCAACCTCATAGAGCACAGGTGACTGATGTTTCCTTGGAAATGGAAGATGTTGCGCACATGGTGTGGCCTGCTCGCTATCCCGATTTGAATTCCATACAACTTGTGTGGGATACATTAGGGAGACAGTTTGCATCAGCATCCATCAGCTCCTCTCAAAGACGTGCAAGTAGCTCTGCAGGAAGAATGGGTGCTTTTGCCTCAACATGAGAATGACAACGTCATTCACAGCATGTCCCATCACAGTCATACCTGTATTGGTGCCAGAAGTAGCCACACTGCGTGCTGAGCACATTAACCAGTTGTCAGAATGTGTGCATACATCAATTAACTAAGAAAAAATTAAGAACATTTTTGTCCTCCATTCTGCATGTTGCTGTTCACACTGTTTTGCGGCAAAATAAGTGCAACCTTGCAAAATTTCCGTTTGTTGCTTTAGTTTTTGACACCAGCATATATTAGCTCAGAAGTACAGAATTTTTTTAGGGTATTTAACATATTATTTTGGTCAGTTTCATTTTTGTAATATTTATCTAAAATACTCATAGGTGTATTTGTAATTACTAATTGCCTTGTGCCATCAACAGGCCTTGGAAGATTTTATATGGCAAGCAGCTGACTTGCTCGATCGCCTTGATGATCTCCAAGAAGATTTAAGTAGAAATGACCTTGCAAGTGATATTGCAGGAGCAAAGCATGGCATTGATGTGCACAATGAAATGAAGAAGAAGATTATGAAAGCACCTGTAGAAGAAATTGATCTCATTGGTCAGAGACTTTTGCAGAGGTAAGACTGATACTATGATTTTATTTCTTCAGAGTTTACCATGCAGAAATATTATGTTAAGGTCTAAAATTAGTACATTTCACTGAACGTTATTGCAGTATGTAGTTAGGTGGTTATATGACTATCTTAATGAAAAAAGAATCTAATTTCATTTTCGGCACATACTGTCATTAAGATTCTCTTAAACTCTGTACTTGTTTCTTGGGTGTATGTTCTTAAAATATGTAAAAATTCTACTTGATATGAAACATTATTTTTTAGCTTCACTCTTGCCCAGCATCCGAGTAAGTGGTCTGTTTCATAAGGGTATTGTTTGATTATCTATGGAGTGTCACAGTCATAAACTGATGTAAAAGAAGTCTGCAATAACTCACCACCAGATGTTTTTTTGTATTATTATAGATCAAAATTCTTTCATTTTGCTTTTCATATGATCTTTAATATTATCCGTATGTTTGAATCAGTAAATAATTGCACAGAATAAACATTTGTTCACTTTAAGATTAAACTTCAGCTGTTTTTCATTTCAAAGTGTTTTATTCATTTATCTCTGGCCTTACAAGGATTTTAAAATTGTGATAAATAAGGAATAGAAAGAATGAACTGTATGAAAGTAAAGCAACTCTAAAAGCAGTAAATAATTATAATATTTCAAAATCAGAGGTAGAGGCTTCAGTGTGTAATGCTACCAGATTATTGAAAATTTTTGGTAGTACAAAAAGCTCTGTGGACTGTTGTCAGAATGATAGTAAAATTCACATTTTTTGCACTGAAAAGTACATGCCGTATCTTTGGCACAGCATTTTCAGCACAAATTTATATGTATAAGGATTACATAAATATCCTGTAGTGGATCGAAAACAATTTAAGCCATGGAGGATTTTACTATTTACTGTTACTCCATTTGTTGCAGTAGTTTTAGTGTAGTAGATTTGGTGATGCTGGCAACAGTGGTCATTGTAGTGGCAGAGGTGGTGGTGGTGACATTTGAACTTTCTTGTGAGAGCTGGCAAGTTGTGTATAGCACATGGCAGCTAAGTTGATGGTATTGGACAATTGTTGAAAACAGTTGAGGATTGATGCTCATAGCCTTCTGATTTCAATTCAAATGCACAAGATGTTGAGAAAATTATAGAAGAAGTTAGAGTGTTACATTCATGGGATTACAGCATAATAATAAACTTTACTGGGAGGACAGTACCACATAACTGTTGAAGTGCCTGAACGAATCTCTATTTGCAATGCAAATGTTGTCAGACATATGTGATATAAAAATAAAAAAGCGAATATACAGGGTGATTCAAAAAGAATACCACAACTTTAAAAATGTGTATTTAATGAAACATAATATAACCTTCTGTTATACATCATTACAAAGAGTATTTAAAAAGGTTTTTTTTCACTCAAAAACAAGTTGAGAGATGTTCAATATGGCCCCCTCCAGACACTCGAGCAATATCAACCCGATACTCCAACTCGTTCCACACTCTCTGTAGCATATCAGACGTAACAGTTTGGATAGTTGCTGTTATTTCTCGTTTCAAATCATCAATGGTAGCTGGGAGAGGTGGCCGAAACACCATATCCTTAACATACCCCCATAAGAAAAAATCACAGGGGGTAAGATCAGGGCTTCTTGGAGGCCAGTGATGAAGTGCTCTGTCACGGGCTGCCTGGCGGCCGATCCATCGCCTCGGGTAGTTGACGTTCAGGTAGTTACGGACAGATAAGTGCCAATGTGGTGGCGCTGAAATATGAATTGTTGTGCTTCTTGTTCGAGCTGAGGGAACAGCCAATTCTCTAACATCTCCAGACACTGTAGTCCAGTTACAGTAGCACCTTCGAAGAAAAAGGGACCAAAAACGTTATTGGCTGAAATGGCACAGAAAACGTTCACCTTAGGCGAGTCATGTTCATACTGAGTTGTTTCCCGCGGATTCTCAGTGCCCCATATACAGACATTGTGACGGTTGACTTTCCCGTTAGTGTGGAAAGTTGCTTCATCACTAAACACAATCTTTGAAACGAAAGATTCATCTGTTTCCATTTGAGCAAAGATAAAATCACAGAAATCGATTCTTTTAATCTTATCAGCTGCAGACAGTGCTTGAACCAATTTCAGACGATAAGGTTTCATAACTAACCTTTTTCGTAGGACTCTCCATACAGTTGATTGTGGAATTTGCAGCTCCCTGCTAGCTCTGCGAGTTGATTTTCCTGGGCTGCGAACAAATGCTTGCTGGATGCGTGCTACATTTTCATCACTCGTTCTCGGCCGTCCAGAACTTTTCCCTTTGCACAAACACCCATTCTCTGTAAACTGTTTATACCAACGTTTAATACACCAACTATCAGGAGGTTTAACACCACACTTCGTTCGAAATGCTCACTGAACAACTGTCGTCGATTCACTTCTGCTGTACTCAATAACACAAAAAGCTTTCTGTTGAGCGGTCGCCATCTTAGCATCAACTGACGCTGACGCCTAGTCAACAGCGCTTCAAGTGAACAAATGTACAACTAAATGAAACTTTATAGCTCCCTTAATTCGCCGACAGATAATGCTTATCTCTGCCTTTTGTCGTTGCAGAGTTTTAAATTCCTAAAGTTGTGGTATTCTTTTTGAATCACCCTGTACTATACCTACTTTCATTCCATAGTGTTATATGGGATTCCACATCCATCAGGACCATTCCACTTGGAATCTGTAAGAAGATACCTCAGAATATTTGTTTTTCATTGTAAAAACAAGGGCTATTGTTTTTTAAGGTCTGATAGGTCACAAAATTAAAACCACCCTGAGAATCTGATGAAGCTTTGTGCAGACATGTTGCACTGTGTCTGCAGTATACCCGTCGATCATGTTACTTTGCTGCTGTTAATTTTGAGTGTGCAGTAAGCACGTAAACATGCCTAGGACAGTAGTGTCTCCCACCAAGTTTGAAGTGTGTACTGTCATTTGCTTTCTTCATGCTGAATTGTGCAATACAGCCAAAATTCATCAACAAATGAGTAGTGTGTAGGGTGAAACATTCATGAGTGACAGCAAAGTGTGGCAATGCAGCAGGAACTTTGAAGCAGGATTTAGTGTAACATATTTCATTATGAACTGTTATGGAACACTCTTAGGCTCTTCAATAATTGTAAGATATTCACATGAATTTAGAGAGAAAAAATATAATTTTAAGTTAACTGAGCCAGGGTGGAGCAAAACACTGTTGGCAGGCTTCTGTTTACGCAGAACCAGAATATATGCAGGAGTTGAACCTCCTGTGGGCATGACTGGTGAACAAAGTTGTCACTCTGTGTGGTGGATGTGTTCAAATGGTTCAAATGGCTCTGAGCACTATGCGACTTAACGTCTGAGGTCATCAGTCGCCTAGAACTTAGAACTAATTAAAGCTAACTGACCTAAGGACATCACACACATCCATGCCCGAGGCAGGATTCGAACCTGCGACCGCAGTGGTCGCTCGGTTCCAGACTGTAGCGCCCAGAAACGCACGGCCACTCGGTGAATGTGTTGTTTCATGCAGCTGCTGATGGAAGGTGTTGTGATGGACCACCAAGAAATAATTACAGAGGCTGCATTAATGATGAACGTTATGAAAAATGTATTGTAATTACCCAATCTATTGTATATGGACAAGAGAAAGAACAGTGTGGTGCCCATTTAAAGCACATTGTATTAATGGTTAATTTGACAATATATATTTCAAATGATGTAAATCTGCTGGTTATGTGTGCTTCATATTGTTTGAAGAGAGAAATGAGCTCTTTTTTTCCAGCTAATTCTGGAAATCTTCTGGAATGAGGAACCGAGCAATGTGAAGAAGATTATTAGCTGGGAATGAATAGTAGAACCAATTGTACGAGATAAAATTATAGGTGACCATAGTATCCCAAAGGTATTAGTAAGCAAATGGAATCAACAAAAGTCGTGTGATATTCCAGGAGGATGCATGTAACTGGTAGGTTTGACATTCCTGTGGGCACCAGACACATGATTAGATGTTCGTGATGCAGTGGTGAGAGGAGGAAGCAGGTGTCAACGAGTGATTGTTTTCAACAAGTGGATCAGGTGATTCAAGCAAATCATCCGTTTACAATTTTTGTGTTGAGTGAATCATTTCCCAAAATTTCAGTCAGCTGTCCACATCATTGTGAGAGACCTCATTACAGCAAACTCTGTGCAAGATGGGTTCCCAAGATGCTGTCTGATCATCACAAAACACAGTGAATGGGTGCTTCCTTAACATTTCTCCAATACTACCATGATGACACAGAATTTTTTTTTAATAAAACTGTTGCATGGGACGAGGCATGGGCCCATTTTGATAATGAAGAAACAGAAAATCAGTCCAAACAATGGACAGATTCTCATTCCTTGAATAAACCATGGAAGTTCAAGTGAACCTTCTCCATCACAGAGTGTATGGCAACTATATTATGGGACTTAAAAGGAGTTTTCTTTGTGGAATTCATGGAACATGGCATGAGCATTACTGCAGCTTCATTCAGTATGACTCTTCAGCTTTTGTCAAGGGCAATTCAGAACAAGTGAAGAGGAATGTTGTCGGCCACACACTGCAGCTGCAACAAAGACAATCATGCAGTGTTTTTGATAGGAAGTATTTGATTGTCTACCATACAACCCAGACTTGGCTCCTACTGCTTTTCATCTCTTCACTCTCAGGAAACGCTGACTAAGATGACAGCATTTTGGTTTTGACAATGAGCTGCAGACCACCATAGAGAATTGACTGTAAGCACAGGTGGCTGCCTTGTATGATGAGGTTATTAGAAAGTTAGTACAGTGCTACAACAAATGTCTAAGTAGGGTTGGGTTGGGTTGTGTTGTTCTGGGGGAGGAGACCAGATAGCGAGGTCATCGGTCTCATCGGATTCGGGGAAGGATGGGAAAGGAAGTTGGCCGTGCCCTTACAAAGGAACCATGCTGGCATTTGCCTGGAGCGATTTAGGGAAATCATGGAAAACCGAAATCAGGTTGGCCGGATGTGGGATTGAACCATCTTCCTCCCGAATGTGAGTCCAGTGTGCTAACCACTGGTCTAAGTAGGAGTGGCAGCTTTCTAGAGCAGTAGCTGGTAGGTGTACCTAAATATTACAAATTAAACATTTTTTTTAATTTTCACTGTGGTTTCCATTTCATGACCAGTTGAACCTTGAAAACAATAATAGCCTTTATAATTATTAGACAATCTTGTTATTCTGACATGTTCTACATCAGGGGGGACCTCCTCACTATAGGTCTTTGGGAACGAAAGTACATCTGCTCAGATCTAATTGACGGGCTGCTCAGTATTAAAATGACCTAAACTGAAAAAAAATGATATTTATTAATGATTTTGAAAACTTTGTTTTATTTTTCTATATAATTACCATGTTGTTATAAATGTATTGATAATGGGAAAAAGCTACTTCATACCGCCTACATTAAATTTAGCTGCCAAAGATTTTAGACACTTTATTTCTGAGATTCAGTTCCTCATTTTCCTTGCACCATTTAGATGCAAGACAGTTTCTTACGTATCTGAAGAAATGTTAATCACCAGGTCAAGGTCGTAAGAGAATTGAACAGAAATCTCCAATCAAAATGTTTTAACTGTTTAAGCAGTGCATGATTTTGTGAGCATTTTCACTGCTCATTGTTAACCCAGTTCTCCATAGCTTAGAGTTACAGCTACAGTCATAATTCTCAAAACAAAATCACCAGAAACTCCTTAAAATCCTGCAGGAATATTGCTTCTTGTAAAGTGACATTTTATCTCACTTTGCATTCATGCATTCAGTAAGACTACCAGTCTGAATACAAGACTGTCAGTTTTCTGCATATGAAGATAGGCCTTTCTTAAACTTTTAATACAGTTGCCTCACTTTTTCTTCACTCTTTGGATTCATATGTTTCGTATAAATGGCTGTGAAATTCAGCAGCATTTGTATCTCATCTTGTGTTTAGGAATCTGATCTATAATTAGGCTTGGGAACTAGTGGCATTGATTATTATCACATTCATTTTATCCCAGTGTGTTGCAAGTGCATAAACAATGAACTGTTCGCAAAATAGTTGTTACATTTCCATCAGACCAATTAATGTCAACACATGTGTGAACCAATCAGCAAAATCACATTTCTCATGTACAGTAGGCTATTAATTTTGAACCATGTCTCACATAACATGCAATCAGTATAACAAAAAAACATATATTATATGACATACAAAATTCATAAACATATGACGAACGATAATAAAAATTCAATTCAGTTCAGTACAATACAACTTGAGAAACACCTGATGTTGGGTGAGTTATGTATGCAGCAAAGGGCATTTTGTGAGTTAGTAAGGCATTAAGATTTAAATGATGACTAGTAGCCCACACAGTGCTTTGATAACAGTCAAAATATGTGGCAATGAAAATGAAGACAGGTAATTGTTGTAATCACATGACAGTGCAGCTGTATTCCTGATATGATTCGATTTGCAATCTATTCCTAAGCTAAATAATGTAAAAAGAAACAAAAATCTTGTTTTTTTTTTTATTTTTGAAAGTCATAAACATAATTATTCATTTTATTCATTGTTATTAAGTTTTTTTATATTTCTTGTACAAATATTTATACAAATAATTTAGCTTGAAGTATTGAGTTTTTCTTCGTGCTCAGACTTTCAGATGGTGGCAGTTGAGAAATATATGTATACTGACATAAAGATAATACTGTGGATTGCTGCTGATTTTATTATTCTTCTCAATGCTTACGTATCAGGTTATCTGGAGATTCAAACAGTGGCTATGATTCCGGATATTCTGGAAGAGACAGTGAAGCCAGCTCAGTTGTAGCAAATCCCGACCTCCAAGCCTGTGTTCCTCAAATATTGCAGAACTTGGAGGCAGTCCACTCTTCCCAGCAACACCTTTTACAACTGTGGCATCACAAAAAACTGAAACTAGATCAGTGCTTCCAGCTGAGACTATTTGAACAGGACTGTGAAAAGGTATTGTAATCATAGTTTAGCCTACATTACATTTTGCCCTCTCTTTCTTTATTGTAAATATTCATGCAAGTGTTCATTCTGTATGTGTATTTTGTACTTTGAGCAGGTATCATTGGGTATTTGCCTCGGTGTCTGATACATTCTGATAATTATATTTCAAATACAACCTCTACACTGATAGGCAGAGATGATGCATTAGTCATACAAAATGGTTCAACTAAATGCAAATACAGTGAGGTTTCCCATAAATGGGTACATGTTCAAAAATGCATTTTTTTTTTACTTTTTCCATTGAGGACATGTTGTGTATGGCAAGTTGGCATGAAGCTTACAAGATTTATATTCCCGTGCTGGTAGGTACCACACCTGTGTAGTTCTGTATCATAACATCCACTGAACACAGGTTCCCCCCAAAAGTGCTATTATTATGGCCATGTTAGAAGTTAATTCACAGGACTTGTAGTGATTGCTTTTTGAGCAGAACAGAACAGAACAGGACTGGAGATGTGTAGGGCAGTCCAGAATTCCTCACAAACAACATTAAGATATGCCATAATCGTTACAATGCAAATTTTATTTCTTTAGTTGACAGTTGAGTTGTATACTTTATGCCTAGTATTGTACAAATATCATCAGACAAGTAACCATTATCATAGGTGAGATGGAGTTTGCATATTATTTTTCCATCCTATCTGGTGTAGGCAGAATTTCCTCTTTTTCTGCTGACCAGTTTTCTGTTCACCTAGGTTTGAGGATGGTTGGCCCACCTAGTTGTTAAAGTGCAGAAGCACTGTAACGAATAAGTATGAAAAGACTGCATGCAGAATTGAGGTTTAGAGTTGGGGGAGGAGCGTCTTTTTGTTCAGTTCCTATTTTAGGGAGGAAAATGGGGTAAAATGTTTTTGGTTTGGATTGGACCAGTGGCTATTTGTATAGTCATTCAAAAATCTGTCTTTCTGTAACTATGTTACATTATATTAAGCAAAGTTTGAATGATGAACCAGAGCTGGAAAATTGGTTAATTCATTTTGCAAAAGATTTTAACTGGCCTAAAATTAATGCTCAGTTAATTACACCATCTGTGTATGCACCATACAGATTTTAATGTGCAAAAAGAGTCACCCTCATTTGGATTTTATGGGTGAAAACAGTCACCCTTAAATAACTCTGGACAGGAGTGAGACTGAGGGCTCAGATTTGGTCCTCTGATGTATTGGATCTTGGTCTAAGGTAAGTTTTAACCATTTGAAAAATCTTACTTCATTTGTAATTAACATGCAAAAAGCTCATTTTTCATGGAGGGTTTTGAAGCATGCCACTTGTGTGCTTCAAACTTTTACAAATTGGTTCAAATGTTGCATAAAGGTACACACATGGATAAAGTCAAAACGAATTTTTTTTTCCATCCAATAATATTTATACATTATCAAGATACAATGTTGTGAAGTTGATCTGAACATAGTAAGGAAAATTCATTCTTATGTGAATTGAATGCACAGAAATGGTTTAAAGTGAATCAAATAAATAAAAAATGCATTCTTATGATAAAACTGAAAACTTGCTTCATTTGGATTTAGTGAGTTCCTTTATGCATACCACTTCTGTGTTATTTGTGCAAATTGGTTTAAATTTTTGTAAGAAATTAGATAAATAAACGTTATTGATGGTTGGCCTATTCTTTTATGAAAGCTTTATCCAATGACATGATAAAAGTATCATGGTTTGGAAGACAATAAAAAACCTATATCAGATCAGTCACAGCCAAGTCAACAAAAATCTATATTGATTGCCAATGAAGGTGGTATAATGTCAAAAATTATGATAGAGTAAAAGTTCGGTACCGAAATGAAAAATATTCCTATCATAGCACAGAAAAGGCAAATATGTCCTGGGCTGAGTTAGGGTTGTAAAAGAAGGGAACTGGCATTTAAACTTAAATGTCTTTGAAGCTGCCAGGTAAGTCAAAATATCATGACATATTCTTTCTTTTTTATTAGTTAACCCCACGTCTACAGTGCAGTGACCTCCAGCTGTAAGGTGTTGGCACAGCTGTATCTTGCAGTTTGTATGCTGAAGTCCCTGACTGTCTCTCTGTGCCCAAAATCCAGAGTATTCACCAACTGTAGTAAAAAATATGTAATATCATATAGCTGAAAAGCATGCATGTAATAGGTATAAAGGTTTTTCTGGAGGAATAAAATTTCTGGTGGTGAATTTGTTCCTGCAGAACACTAAACTAAAATTTTTTGGTTTGGATGAGGGTGGATTAATGTAACCAAATGTGGGGGTGTATCTATAATAGGAAGTATCTCAGAGTGGGGATGCATGCATCCTAAACTTTAATGACACATTATGTCATATTAATTGACATAGCAAATGCCATTTTGGATAACACGATGACATGTGACATGTGTCATGTTATATAACATGACATTATGTATCGTGTCACTTTACTTGACTTGATGCATTATATTACATGACACGAGTATTAATACTAACAAGTGAGAAAACACAAATATGCAAGATGTTTTGATTTAAATGTCTCTGAAGCTGGCAGATAAATTGAAAAGCTAGTTCCATTCTTTTGCACAGCACATACGCTCTTTTTTTTGCACTATGATAGAAGCATTTTTCATTCTGGTTAGAAGGCTATGTTAGTGATCAGTCAACAATATTTTCTAGTTTCCTTCTCTGTGGTTTTTCCTGTCTGGTAACAATACATTAACAGACCATCATGAATTGATTTTCGCTTCTATACCATTAAGAGTGACCGTGTGTGCTAATGTGATAATTAGTGCGGGAGAGCAGATGTGATCGTATGTTGCTCTATAGTGTGACTCCATTTTATACGTTTTAATGCATTTGTCTCACACAGTAAGTGTAAGGGTACTGATAACAACAATTTTGAATGCCTTAAACAAAAAACAACTACAGTCTGCTCACATTGGTAGTCCTAAAGTGCTTATTTCGCCAGGCCTTATTCTTTCTTTCATCATCAGTCATAAGTACACACCATTGTAAATATACTTCTACTCGTTGCATGTTAGGGCACAGTATTAGCGTGGGTGTAAGAAATTTGCAAGTGAACTCTTGGAATGTGGGGAAATGCTTACCAACACTGATGATCAGAAGCTGTTACTACTTGCGAGTGGCAAGGCCAAGTGCTTTTGGCTAAGGTTGACTTTGTGAGTATATAGGCAGTTGACAGTAGCATGCATAAATTTACATAAATGCTGTGCCTGGAGTATTTGATAAATCAGCAGCCTAGTAATGTAAGAGGATGACCAATGCCTTTTTTCACAGTTTTAGTTTTTCTCCTATTTTTATATATGTATGTAAAATAATCTAGTAGTAAGCTCACCTGATAAAAATTAGTTACCCTAGTGTGTACTCACAGGTGAATAGCTAAGCCTTTACAGATGATGAAGGAGTCAAGTCACATGCTCAACTGTGCATGCACTGCCTCTACATGAGAATAAGGCATTGGAGGTCAGTGAGACATTTATTTTTCAAGTGGACATTGTACGTGAATGTGGGTAAATGTCAGGATGTGACAGAGTGGCAAAAAGGGGAAATCTTGTTAAGCCATCCCATGGCCGTATGGTACGTGAAATTGCTGAATTTGTCAGTGTTTGGCTGCCGACTGTTCAGTGTGTCTAAGAGCAGTGGTATAACACAAGTGCCCATGAAACAATTCAGAATTGTGGTCGGAAAACATCCTGAGGGGACTGGAGGTGCGTTTCACGGCTTGTGAACCAAACCATTTCTGTTATCTTGGCCACTGTGGAAGTCAGCATGCACACAAATAAGGAAGGAGAAAAGCTGTGATGGCCAATGGCAGGAATATAAAACGATATTTACATTAAACGTTCTAATCAATAGGACACTTAATTTCTAAAAAGGAAAAAAACTAAACTTCTTGTTATGAGGTGGCTTCCTGTGCTTCCTACATGCAGTTACATTTCCTATTACTACTTGCAGTATGGAGACCAAGAATCGTCTTCCTATTACTCAGTACTGATGCTCTCGAACTGGGGCTGACCAGTGATGAGCGACTGGTTCAGTCACTGTTGACGGAGGGTGTATGTGCGCTGTATTCCTCTGGAGTGCACCACTACCTGCTCTTTCCACTGGCATGCAGATCAGTGCCTTCTTGATGCCATTTAAAAGCACTGGTTGGTGTACAGTTGATGCTTTAGGACTCCACAGTTTTGGGACCCGACAATAATTGCTGCAGATGATGAATGAAGGTCCACCCCAACTCGCTAGCAAGAGAACATTATGACAGAAACTACACGCTGTGAACATTTGGAGCCGGTCACCTGGAAAGAGGCCATTGCTTAAAAAGGCACATAAAGACAACACCAGAAAGTTCATCAGGCTGGAAGAATATGTCTGTTTTTCTGGACTTTCCCCCATCCTATTGCATCTTGATCGACCTACAAAATCATTTGACTTGCGCCCCATGGAACATCTGTGCTACTTGTGGGAACAGTGAGTAAAATGCCAACATGAGCAGCCTCGCAATTTGGGGGAATGGCACAATCAGATCAGCGAGTGGCCTAACCTGAATGTCAAGTAACTGTACAACCTTGTTGACTCACTACCTATCAGAATCCAGGTAATTATAAAGTCCAAGCGCAAAATTACAGTTTATAATGATTTCTCTAGAGGCAACTAATTTTTTATCTGGTGAGCTTAATTGCCAATGTTATCAGTGTTATTAGGTTATCACTGTCTCTCAGTCACAGATTAATACAGGAAGCTACTGTCCAATCATCTACATCCTTTTGTTCACGTGCAGCATACCACAAGTGACCTGTGCCTTCAGCTACACAATACAGCACCTCACTGCTCCAGAATTATGTCAGAATGATTTGAGGAAGAGTTGACAAACATGGGGCGCTTACATGAACCCCAGGTCATGTGATCTCAATCCTATTGAGAGAATTTGGGACACATTTGAGTGAGACTTTTGATCAGAGGTTGAACAACCATAGTCTCACAGACTCCATGCCATGGAGCATTATTGTTATCATCAGAATGAAAGCAGTGCTACATAATGCTTGGGAGTTGTCTTTAATTCAGTTAATCATATGAGAGTAATTATCAGTTGCGAACAGATGAGATGACTATTATTGGAAGAAGAAATAACAATTCAGGGTAACCAAGAATCTTTGATGTCACAAAATTGCTTGCTTTTTCACTGTTAGTGGTTGAATTGTCATTTATGGAATCAGTGACACAGTTCTCTGAACTTAAATAGTGACAGCTATCCATCTGAATATTCTTACAGTATGATCATATTCGTTGAAATAATCAGCAACCAGTGGCATGGAAGAAATTTTATTCCTTTACAGGTTTAAGGCACCTACTGCCCTGTTCCAGAAGGCTATAAGTATCACATTATTGGTGAGTGTCAAAACTAAGATGTATGCGGCATATTGCTGTGGTCATGTCGTTCATAATGCCTGTAAAAAAGTTGCTTAAGGAAACCAAAGAACAACATATGGTTCATAGAGCTTGCACAAAAATGATATAAGGAAAACAAACAAGAAGTTGTTGTTTGGCTTCCTTATACCATTTCTGTACAGGCACTATGAACCATAAGACAACAGCAATATGCTGCCTACATATTATAAATAATGCAATAATTATAACCATTCGAAGAGCAATACTAGATGTGTGAAATCAGTAAAAGAATAAAATTTCTTTTGTGCCACTGTTTGCTGATTATTTCAACAAATAGAAATACAGTTGCTAATGATGGATAAAGTGCTAAGTATGATTATACATTTAATCTAAAATTCAATGAGTATTATTTTCATTTTCTTAACATTATATCTGACACTGTTTCTCTTTGTTCCATTATTTTTTATCCTTTCTTACATAATTTTTTTACCTGATTATTGTTTTCATTGTAGTTTTTGAAGCTGTTTGAACCCACTACCCACCCCATGTTTCGTACCTAATCTTTTGTCCACCACTCTAGACAGCAGTCTGTTCTCTGTTACTATGGTAGGCATATTCCTTCTCGCCATTCAAACTGCTGATGTAATTATTGCATTGCAGAGAAACTGTTAAAATTTGTTGAACATTTGCAGTCTTTTAGGAGTCAGATCTGTGACTGCAGAGTGACTGGCGTGTTTATTAGTCACAGGCATTCTCATCAGTTGAACCTCTTATACAGCTAAAAATCACTTCATTGTTGAATGCAGTCTGTAGCCTTTCTATGTGTGGAAAGTCCACTCCCTAGTTCAAAGGTGCCAAGCAGAGGAGTAGGCCAACTCCTGTTCAGTTGAGAATGTCCCCCATAAAGCCCAGCAGATACCTGCTCATGCCAGTGACTGTGGCATTTCTCAAGAAATAATTCCTCTGACAAACCATCTGCATCAGCCTATAAGATACATATGCAAGTCAATTTATCTATTGCTTCATTATACGTTAGTTTTGTCACAGTTTTTGTGTATTTCTTGCCATTCTTGCAATGCTTATCATTACTAACATTTGTTAGTGTTGCCTGAATGGTTACTTTTAGCTCATACTACCACAACATGATGAACAAAAATGATTTATATGTAGGTTTTCTCTACTCATCTAGGATTCAGAGTAAGGTTCAGTGTTCTATGCATAAGTTCCTTAAGAACCTACTGATATGCATAAATCAGTGAATTGTGACTTGATGGACAGAGGAGATTTCTACTAAGGTATTACTGTATTAGATACTTCTTGTGCAAATTATCTGAGTGTGTAGATTCAAACACTGGAAACTAATATTAGCACTTATGCTCATTGTTCACAAGTATCTATTCTTACAATATGCAGATCGTTTTTAGTCTTTTGTAATATGAAGCACAAATTAGCACAGAGATAAACAGGAACTAGTACTGTAGTTCAGGAAGTAATGGTTTTTTTCAGTTGCAACTTCCCTGATGATTATGTTGTATTAATTTACATCATACAGAAGCACAAATGAAATTAATAGTTTGTTAATTATTGATGCTAAACACTATACAGATTAGTTCCTGAGAGCTGCATTAGTGTGTTGATATGTACCTGGACTCTGCACACCACGGAAGCTTCTCCTTTGCTCCTTTGTGATGGGGTCTGAGGAATGCCACAAAGGAATGAATAATTAATAAAGACTAACTCTGAAAGTGCTTATACCTGCATGTTAATTATTCTATCACAAATATTTCTATGACTGGAGTAATGCCTCAAAAACTCTTGCATCAATGTGGTGGCCATTTCAGTCCATTCATACTTTCTGAAGCATCCTGTAGCTTTCAGAAACACATTGTCATTTTTACATATTGACTGATATATGAAATGTTACTTGAAATCGCATAAGATAGATTAAGATAGTAGTATTGTTTTTAATTCTGATACTGACTTTGTTTTGCAGATGTTTGACTGGATTTGTCACAACCGAGATGTGTTCCTTATGAATTATGTTGAAATTGGCCATTCCTACAAAGTAGCGAAAGAGCTGCAAGAAGAACATAATCATTTCACTATGAGTTCCATGGTAAGATACACCACCAAGAATAATGTATGTTTAGAACTGGATAAACCCATCAAAATCAAATCAGCTTGAGTCATTCAAGAACTCAATTTTTTGTAAGATTTTTGAAGTTTTCCCAAAAATGTTACCAAAACAATATAATAATATTTTGATTTACCTAATGCTATTACATGAAATTACCGAAAGTAGTGATCAGTATGATTAATTGCAATGAAGATTTGAACTACTGTGTTTGGTATGTGAGTTCTATCTACAAGTGGCAGTCAAATGAAAATGAGACACATGGAAAAAGTTAGTAAACTGTTCACTATTTAAGAAGTAATTGTCATAACCATTAAAAACATTTATTACACTGTGAGACAAGACAGTCAAAGGGTTCATGAAAAAATGTTTAAGGTTGCCTACAGAATGATGATTGTACCGACGTGTGCACCTCTTAGTCCAAAGCAAATTTACTGCCGAAAATATCTTTCCTTAGGTCTCCAGAAACATGGAAAATGCATAGAGTGAGACTGGGATTGTATGAAGGATGTGTAGAGGCTTGCCAGTGAAACTGCTACAGTGTACTCAAAAAAACCTTGTAAACATGTCAGTGGGCACATCCTCCATACAGTCCTGATTTCTCCTCATGTTTATTTCGATATTCTTGGAGTCCTGAAGAAAGAAATTTTTGTGGCCATCGATTTGTTTTGGATGAAGGAGTGTATGCCTGGGTACTATCATGGTTCTGTAGGCAATCACCAAAATTTTGCCAGGAAGGCATTGACCATCGTGTCTTCGAGTGGGATAAAGTGTTAACAATTATAACACTTACATTTGAAATAATAACCAGTTTATTACTTTTTTCAGTCTGTCTTGTTTTCATTTGACTGATCCTTATACCATGTGTAATCACTGTTTGATTATATATAACTGGAGTAACAATCAAGGAACGTTTCTACAGCAGTCATTAGGGGACTGTTCACTTATTTGACAAAATTAATTGTACATTTGTCTTGCATGGAGGATGACATACCAATAATAAATAACAATGTAAATAAAAAGATATGTACCCTTAATACAGTCAGAAGAAAGGGTAACTACTCTTACAGTCAACATCACAACTGAGGGCTGAAGGAGGAATACCATTTACCTCACCTATCTTCACATTACTCTCTCAATGTCAGTAACTAATCTGCCTCTACCAAATCTTGTTAAAACAATTGGAAATCCTGGATGCATTAATGGCAATATTACCAAAAAGATAGACTGCTACCCATCATATAGAAGAGGTGCTGAGTTGCAGACAGGCCAAGCAAAAAGACTGCCAAAAATGTGAGCTTACAGCCAATAGGCCTTCTTCTAAGGTAGACAATACACACGTTCATGCAAGCACTCTACACACACACACACACACACACACACACACACACACACACACATGCATGTGCGCACGCAAATGACCACTGCCAATGGCCATTGAGGCTGCTCTCACATCCCAACACATTCCATCAAAACACATTCCAGTGCCAATATTTGGTGAAATGATGTATTACACATTGTTTGCTGGCACACTGTGTGATGTGTGGGAACCTTTTATGAATGTAAACCAAGGTTTATATTTTAAAATGTGGTATTTATAATGTGTGCAAGATGTCAAGAAAGTTATTGCTTCCCTTCTTTTTATGATGAATATCTCTCCAGCAATGTAAATCACCAACTACAAATCTGTATACGAAGTTCTCGTGTACCCCTTACAATCTCTCCCTGGAAATTTATTTGCAATCCCAAATTTTTGTTGATCTTTTCATTTCATAATTTTTATGAAAATAACTAATAGAATACAATGCACATTATTTTGAATTATTTACAGTGTAAGTAACATAAAAATTGAAAATAGAAAAAAATATATTTTCACAAAGAGGCTCAACCCCACGATCCTTGGAATATCATTATGAACTCTTTATGCTGCGCCAACAAATACCTAGAACTGATGCTAACATAAATGGCTCATGCCTCATCTGATTTGGGGCCTGACTTGGTACTGATCTTGGGGAAACTGGAACATATATGAAGGTGTTCATAGTTGTTGAAAGTGAGTTGATAAGTTTGGTGAAAGACAATAAATTATCAAGATTAACTGCTCAGTATAGTTTTTGTTGAGCTCAGTGCTTTTAGGATAGCTAGATTGCAATTTTTTGAAGTCTCAGAAAAGAAATGTGTGTCCATTGGTGAGTGATACTTCTTTACAGTACATGTAAACTCTTCACTTGATGAAAATTCCTTCTCCTCAACACTTTTTTTTAGTTAAGTAAGAGAAAATAATGACATGGAATCAAATGTTGGGCATAAGGTGGATTGAGAACTATTTCAAAACCATGGTTGGGCAACTTTGCTATGACAAGGATTGATGTGTACAACATTTATGCTCATCAAAGTTGGTCATTTCTGGCTTGATTAATTAAGCAAACAGGTCAGTGATGTTGGATAATGCAAGCCAGTTACTGTTTTACAAAAACATTTAGGTATGCCAATGATATAATTCTGTCTGAGGCAGCAAAGAACTTGGAAGGGCAGTTGAGTGAAACGGACAGTGTCTGGAAAGGAGGATGTAAGATGAACATCAACAAAAGCAAAACAAGGACAGTAGTATGTAGTAGAATTAAATCAGGTGATGCTGAGGGAATTAGATTAGGAAATGAGACACTTGAAGTAGTAGAGGATTGTTTATTATTTGTGCACCAGAGTAACTGATGATGGCTAATGTAGAGAGGATATAAAATGTAGACTTTCAACAGCAAAAAATACAGCTCTGAAGAAAAGCAGTTTGTTAACATCAAATATATATGTCAGTGTCAGGAAGTGTTTTCTGAAAATATTTGTGTGGGGTGTAGCCATGAATGGAAGTAAAACATGGACAGTTGACAGTTTAGACAACAAGAGAAAAGAAGCTTTTGAAATGTGGTGTTACAGAAGAAATCTGGCGATTAGATGAGTAGATCACATAATTAATGAGGAAGTACTGAATAGAATTGGTGAGGAAAGAAATTGGTGGCACAATCTGACTAGAAGAAGGGATCGGTTGATAGGATACATTCTGAGACATCAAGTGATCACCATTTTACTGCTGGAGAGACGTGCGTGGCATAAAAATTGTAAAGGGAGACAAAGAGATGAATACAGTAAGCAGATTCGGAAGGATGTAAGTTGCAGTAGTTATTTGGAGATGAAAAGACTTGCATAGGATAGAATAGCATGGACAGCTGCATCAAAACAGTCTTCAGACTGAAGGCCATGACAACTACTTTTTTACCGTTTTCCAAATAGTGAATCATAATGATACGCTGTTAATACCAAAAAACTTTCACCATTATGTTCCTGTCAACAGACTATCTCGAGTGGCCAGTAGTTTCCTGAAATTGATTTGTCTGAAGTGTATCTGTGAGTTCCTTTGGGCAGAGAGTCTTGGCAAGTTCTGGTTTTGAATACTCATTTGAGCCTCTATCAGCATTTGTGCTTTTCTTGTGATGTGGTTAGTGCCCCTGCTATTTTCCAATGTTGGGGAAATTCACTACACTTGTCCTGGGTTGCATTAATTATCTGGATGATATTGTTGTCAGGGGCTCTCCATGGCCGGTCTCTTGAAAAATTTTGGCACTTAGTTTTCTGTCTTACACCCCATGAAATCTCAGGTTTTTAAACCTTCTGTTGTTTGTTTGGTGATCAAGGTCTTGTGGGATGGGGTTCACCTTCTACCAGATCACATCTTCACAGTTACATCTACGCCTCGCTCCTCGTCCACGAAGGAGCTTCAGGCTTTCCTAGGGAAGTTAGCCTCTACCACAAATTCCTGCCAGGAGCAGCCACATTGGCCTACTCATTGCATGCCTTGTTATGTAAGAATATACCTCTTTGCTGGAGCCCAGACCATGGACATGTTTTTTAAATGTGGAAATCTAAATTACTCTCAGCCCCTTGTTTAGCTACATTCTCTACAGAACAGCATATCATTGTGCCGACTGACATCTCACATTGTGGCCTCAGCACAGTCCCAGTGCACCATTATGCCAACGCCTCTGAAGGACCTGTTGCTTTTGCCTCTAAATCTCTCATTCCAGCCCCGCACCATTACTCTCAATTGGAAAAAAAAGGCTCTTGCCATAGTCTGCGCTCTCCAGAAATTTCGTGGTTTTTTTTGTATGGCTCCAAGTTTCATCTTGTTACTGACCATGAACACTTGGTTTTCTTGTTTAACCATCACACTCTCTTGCCTGACAAGGTGGCACAGCACTTACAAAGCTGGGTGCTGTTCTCGTCTCACTACAATTATGAAATTCATTCTTGGCCTACATCCAAACTTGCCAATGCAGATGCCTTGTCCTGGCTCCCTGTGGGTTCTGATCCCAACTTCCATCATGAAGAATTTCTCCATCATGAAGAATTTCTTTGCTTCCATCTCAATACTGAAACGCAGGCAGCGTTCTAGCATTTCCCAATTAAAAGTCCACACATAGCAGCTGCCAGTGCTACTAACGCAGTTCTCTGCCATGTGGCTCAGTTTCTTCAATGGGGCTTGCTAGATAAACTGCCAGGTCAGGCTTTGGACCTCTTGTGCAACTATTTTTCCTTCTTTGATGGTGTTTTGATGTTGTCCACAGAAGACGTCTCTCCCAAAGTAGTCATTACCACCACATTACGGTGTGAGGTTCTATGACTTCTTCACTAGGACCATTGGGGAGTTGAGCACACTAAACCGTTAGCTAGAAGACATGTTTTTTGGCCTGTGATTGACGGCAAAGTTGTCCATATTTTTGCATCTTGTGAGCAATGTGCCTGACATCAGGCAGCTCCCAGGACATATCTGACCCCGTGGCCCACTCCATGACAGCCAAAGGTATGCATTCATGTTGACTTTGCTGGTCCCTTCTCAAATTTCTGTTGTCTCTTGGCTGTGGATGCATATTCTGTTTCCATAGACTCTCTGGTGTGAGTCACATTGGCAATTCATACACTTTTGAGGGCTTTTCTATTGAGGGATTGCCATGTACCTTAGTTTCCAATAATGGGCCTCAGTTCATTTCTCACACCTTTCAGTTGTTTTGTTCCCGTCATGGCATTTGTCATGTTACAGCTCTGCCATTCCACTCTCAGTCAAATGGTAAAGTGGAATGACTAGTGCGTACCTTTAGGTTCCAACTGAAAAAGATTGTAGTGGATTCTTCACTGGATGACACCCTTCTCCATTTTCTGAGCACCTCTTGCTTCGTGCCAATGGGGGATCGGAGCCTAGCTGAGTTGCTCCATGGCCCGCAGCCATGCACACTCCTCCACCTTCTCCGGCCTGCACTGCATGTGCCATGGTTGAGTTTGTCCGGCTTCTTCACACTGGAGCCCGCCACCCTTGGGAATGCCCACATCCATGTGTGTTCTTGCCCTATGTTCCAGTGCCTCCCCTGCATATAGTCTTGCCCCCTCTATTGGTACTGGCTGCCACGACCTTGGATCCAATGGTTGTGTGTCTCGTCAGGCTGCTGGTGTCTCCTCCATCGCTTGGGTGCCCACTTCACATGAGGGAGATGTGTGCTGTTTCCTGCTTCTAATGCATGTGAGTTGAGTGCATCAAGTGCAGTATTATTGTACATCTGTACTCAAATCAACTGCCAACAGTATCACCATGGGCTAGCCACTAGAGATCACCAGTAGGAAATGTGCACACAAAACTGTCTGTAATGTGTCATCTACCAGTGACTCACACTTAATATGTGTTGAGCAATGCTGACTGGCTCTCTCTATGTTCTTGTAGTTTGTACCACCCACATCAGCTGTTCTGTGTCTTCTTATGTGTGTGTGGAGTCACAGAGGCTTATATCCATTATTGTTTAGAGGTTTATGAATAAAGCCATATTTGTGTTACTTGGATTGGTTTTGTGTATTACGTTGTTACTACACAAACCATTACAAGTATCTCAATTAGCAACAATAATGCTAGAGAGAAATTAGAAATTTGCTGTTGTTATGATAGTTAATGCTTTGGCACAATATTTTGCTAACAGTTTTAGACGTATTTGAGATGTTCTATCAATGGAGATGTCAACTAATAACTAACATAGTTAATAGGACTTTCTCTCTCTTCTCTCTCTCTCTCTCTCTCTCTCTCTCTCTCTCTCTCTACACCAAAAATGTTTGTTTGTTGCCATGCAAAACCAAAAACAGTTTCTATTTTAATTCACTTAATCTTTAATTGTTCTTCCTGTTCCTCACCAGTATCACATCTTTATAGTGTCAAAATGTTGCTTCTGTTCTGTTTATTTGAACAGAAACACTATTTACAATCTTGGTAAGTTATGGGTTCACTGCACAACAAAAACTTCTGGCTGGCTGCAGCTATGCAAAGAATGAACACAGTGAAATGCAGCAATTCCATGAATAAAGCCCAAGTCCATTGCACTGCTATATAAAAAAAAAAAAATCTAGCCAGAGTCAAAAATAATCCAAGTTTACAGCCTGAGTATGACACTGGCTTGTTATCACTGTGCAGGCAGCTTTATCCCGCTCCAGAGACCACGGGGTTGTGCCATGTGATGTGATGTGGTGGAGGAGGTTGTGTCTCCAGTGTGTTGTGGTGGTCTGACTGCCTGTTGTGTGTATGTGATGCCACTGGCTCTGAGAATGAGTAAACAGTATCATTACCTGAGTCACTGGCTAAGCAAGTTTTTGTAGCTCTTTTTCTGGTGTGTAATTGGAAATGACTCCACTGCAATCAGTAATTTAATCTACAACTACCAGTCTCATCATTACCTGCAACACAGTATCTTAATCCCTACTGTTTCTATCATGATTTCATAGAAAATTTTGATATCTACTTTTGTGAGCCAGAATTTGGTTATCACTAAGCCAGGGCCCACTTCAAGTGAAGATAAAGGTACAACAGTTGTTTCAGCACTAGTGAAATGAAATATAGTAATACCTGAAATTCCTTCTCATCACTGTTTGAATGCTGTAAATTGTTTCTATCCAAGTTTTCGTTTCAGGTTACATTGGGAAAACCACAAATACTTCTCCAGTGAAGTAGCATTCTTTTTTTTTCCTTTTAGTTCTTAATGACCCGCTTTCCTCTTCTAGACAATGTTCCGATATGATTGATTCTCATATCTACACTTAGTCCATTGAATACTGGATACTCATTCTCCTTCCACACACTTTGTCACTAGACTTCCTCTCAGATGCTTTCCTTCATAATTTACACTGTCCACGGGATTCATTATGGGACTTCTTTCTAGTCATGAGCTAAAATTGTGTCACTCCATAAATTCTGGGCACTTATATCCTCCCTAATATACAAAATTCCTCAGGTAATACATTGAGCTAAAAATAACTGCTCTTTAGAAACAATGACCAAAAACTCTTCATAATTTTCACTGATGTTATGAAGACATTCATGATAGCTGTTTCTGTTGTCAGAACTCCAAGTAAAGAATAGTTGAGTGCAAGGGGATAAACTCTGACAGATATATGAATACTCATCTAGACCCTGTGTATCCTGTTCTCACAGACTCGGATATAGTACTCAGACTGCCCCAGGGAAAGAACAGTCACTTTTTAACAGCAAAATTTGCCATTTCCATGACAAGTGTCAACATCATCAGTATTGGCCTTTGTTAACATGAATACAGTGCCACATATTTCCTTATGTTGGATATGCAAATTCCCACATTATAACTTCAAGATAATACCTTCATTAATGGCACAATAAAAATATTGTAATAGCTGCTCACCAGATATATATGATGAGTAAATAATTACTTTGTGCACTGTTTTGCCTTATCTGACGAATCAGCACTATGTCCTTACTTCAGTTTTAGTGAAATTTTCCGTAGATATCTTACCACAGAGTATAAGTATTCACACTATTGTACCCACACTGGCCAAAACAGTAATGTGAATATCAGCTCATTACTCAGCATAGACTATTCAGCTGTATAGACTTGCACCAACCCAGTCACAGTTTACACTGCATCTGCAGCAAGTGCAAGCCATGTCTGAAGTTCACAAAGCCACTTGCTGTTTAACCATGGCCCTCAATGTGTTTAGCTAACTTTGTTACAGTACACTGAGGCGACAAAATTCATGGGATACCTGCTAATATGATGTCAGCATAGTGCAGCAACTCAATGTGGTACGGACTCAACAAGTCACTGGATGTTCCCCTGCAGAAATACTGAACCATGCTGCCTCTACAGACATTTGTAAATGTGAAAGTATTGTTGTTGCGGGATTTTGTGTATGAACTGAGCTCTCAGTTATGCCCATAAATGCTCAATGGGATTCATGTCAGGCAATTTGAGTGACCAGGTCATTCGCTCGAATTATCCAGAATGCTCTTCCAACCAATTATGAACCCAGTGTCATGATGCATTGTCATCCATAAAAATTCCATCATTGCTTGTGAGCATGAAGTCCATGAATGGCTGCAAATAATCAATGATTTGTTCAGTTGGATCAGAGAAGCTAGTCAATTCCATCCAAACACAACTCACACAATTATGGAGTACCATCAGTTTGCACAGTGCCATTTTGACACCCCAGGTCCATGGCTTCATGGGGTCCATGCCACACTCAAACCCTACCATCAGCTCTTTCCAACGGAAATTAGGACTCATCTGAACAGACCACAGTTTTTCATTAGATTAGATTAGATTAGATTGACTTACCACAGAGGATCCAACCATTATGGTTATGAGACCAGGAGAGGCACTGCAGGCGATGTCGTGCTGTTAGCAAAGGTACTCGGCTGGTTGTCTGCTGCCATAGCTCATTAATGCCAAATTTTGGCACACTGTCCTAATAGATAACTTCATCGTATGTCCCACATTGATTTCTGCAGTTATTTCACTTATTTCTGCTAGTCTCTTAGTGATGTGTAGTCCATAGTGAGAAGCAATGCTGGAGATTTGGGATTGTTGGCACATTCTTGACACTGTGGGTCTTTGAATATTGAATTCCCTAATGATTTCCAAAACAGAATGTCTTGTGCTCCTAGCTTCAATTACCATACCATGTTCAAAGCCTTTTAATTCCCATCATGTCAGAAAACTTTTCACTTGAATCACTTGAGTACAAATGACAGCTTCGCCAGTGCTCACCCCTTTTATATCTTATGTATGTGATGCTACCACCATGTGTATATGTACGTATTGCTATCCCATGACTTTTGTCTCCTTAATGTATATGCCACTAACATTTCGCTCCATACAAATGTTTCACACATGATGAAGTAATCTATAAAAAAGTACTGTCAAAAAAAAAGCTGCATAAATATTCAGTCAGATATTGATAGTTTTTCAAAGTGGTGAAAAAGATTGGCAACTCACTTTAAATGTTTGGAAATATCCTACGACTCCAATATCTATATCTCACAGTTGGAATCAGTCAGTTCATACAAATATCTGGTTGTAACCGTTTATAGGAATATGAAATGTAATGACTCTTAGGCTTGCTCACAGGTAAAGTAGGTGGCAGATTTTGGTTCATTAGTACAATACTAGAGGAAAGCAGTCGCTCTGCAATGGAGATTGCTTCCAAAACATTCGCGTGACCCATCCTAGAATGTTGCTCAAATGTGTGGGCTACCGACTAGGACTATCAGAGCTTACTGAACAAATGCAGAGACGGGCAGCACTATTAGTCAAAGGTTCATTTTGCTCATGGGAGAGTGTCGTGAAGAAGCTGAAGAATTTGAACTAGCATATGCTTGGAGATAGGTATAGACTGGGAAAATGTACTTAATAAGTTTCAAGAACCAACATTCAATGATGAATCTAGGAATATACTCCAGCCCCCAACATACCACTCCTGCAGGTATCGCATGGACATGCTTAGACTAACTACAGTGTGCACAAAGCCATTTAAACAACTGTTCCTCTGGCATTTCATATATGAATGGGATGAGTAAAATCCATAATAAGTAATGCAGTGAGAAATACACTGTGCATGAACTCCACAGTGCTGTGCTGAGTATGCATGTAGATGTATACGTAGATACGCTGTTTGATGCATACATCCTTCCTGTTGTTTTGGACTTCACATCAGACTTGTTTGGACTGTTCTCACTAGCTCATGACAACTTTAACTTTTCTTCCACTTTGCTGCAGTACAAGATTTGTACTTTGATATTTCTCATGCTTTTCTTAAAATTATAAAATTGAAGCTTAGTGGCAGCTCCATTGCACTGTACTGCACCATTCACTTATATATATCTCGTACACTCTGTCCAATCTACTGAAATAGTAGCAATGTTGTGACGGCTCAGTGGTTTCCAGTTTACTTTTCTTATCTCATAAATGTGATGAATGAAGTGTGGTGAACAGAAAGCTGGTTTCTAATCTGGAATGCATATAAATTTAAAAATGAGACTGTTATCAAAAATACGCACAATATATTAACAGCACGTAAATAAAATGTACGCGTTTATTGTTATACATTGATTAATTGTAATCTCAATTAATGTTGAAACTGGAGCCATTAATTCAGAAAGAGTCATTACTACTCTTTCATTAAACACACCTGCCTATTGTTTCATGTTTTGAATAGTATATAACTTTATGCACAACCATGTTACTAAAAGTGTTACGTTTTTCTTCCAGAACGTGTATGTAAATATTAATAGGATTTTAACTGTAGCTTCCCGCCTAATAGAAAGTAATCACTATGCTGCTCAACACATTCGTACTGTGGCAAGCAGGCTTGACAGGACATGGAAGGAGTTTGCAGCAGGCTTGGATGAAAGAACATCTGTTTTAGCTCTTTCTGTGTTGTTTCACCATAAAGCTGAACAGGTAAGAAGACTGAGCTTATGAAATTTCTACTTTTTTGTGTTCTTGGTTCATTGTGATAGAGAACAATTCAGAGCTTCTTTTAGTATTTCTACATGGCATGTTTATTTGATGTGTTGTGGGACAAAAAGAGAAAATTATGTCAGACATTGTCACTCCTTGCTCCTACCACTGCCACCCAGTGGCCTAGTGCATTTGCTTGAAAGTATTTCATGACTGTGGAGAATGTGTTAAACATTTATAATGCTGAATATCCCTTTTTGCTCATCTCTAGTGACTTTCTCTTTTTCTCTTTTTTCAAATTAAAAAAAAAAACAAGTGAGTAAGATTTAGAAGATGAGACAAGCCACTTTTTGTGAATGCTCACTGTCACATTTAATACTGTACACTCAATACTGCCACTTCCACTAATGGTTTCCATCCTATTCCTCTCTACAGCTGTTAACAGTTGACATTGATATGGCATTATTCAGATTTTTACTAATGTAATAATAAAACATATAATAATTAATTACTGTCACTCTTTCACTCAACAAAAATAGGAGCATGGAACACATTGTTTCCCATGTTTGTCCATGTTTCATAGAAATTTCTCTTATAAATTGTATCAGCTTGGGCTCCGCCACAAATTCTTAAAATGTGTAGTCAGAATTCAGAAACACTGTATCATCATCCTTATGCTCCTAACTCTTCTGCTTAACATTCTTGTGCAGTGTTGCTAGAATGGGGGAAAAGTAGTGTGCTACTACTGTTTTGACTGTGGGACAGAATATAACTAATGGAATGATAAAAATGGAAAACATTTGGCCTTCAGGATTTTCCGAGCCATGGTCCACACTTTGCTAAGCCAAAATTCTTCATCCATCTTGATAATGTTGTGATGAAATGAGTTTCAAGCTTCTTTTTATTGGAAAAATAGTAAGCCCAGTGTCATCATATTCTATATGATGTTACTGCCAGGGAATTATTGTACAATTTCAACAGCCATGCTGGAAGGAAGGAAGGATGATTGGGTTTAACATCCCATTGACAATGACTTAATGACTTTGGGTAATAGCACAGTAATGCTAATTCATTCATCTGAGAAGCAAACTTTTGTGATTAGATCAAATGTGATTATATAAATGGTAGTAAGTAGGTACTATGTTTTGCATACCATATTTCATGGTCTTAAATATTATCTTTAGATTCTCTTATTGTTCACAGTTTATTGAGTCTCTCAGCAGTTTCATTTATTGCACTATTGTGACGGTAATCATGGTTTGCCATTTTTGGAACATGATATATGCAAGGGAACATCATAAGGGCTATATCTTAAATACAGCAACCAGCAGCAAGTACGGTATAAAAAGTTTATTCACATTTAACCAGTACCAGTTTCATTTTGTTGTAAATTCAGTAGTAAAATGAAAATAGAATGGTGCCCCAAAATGTAAAAAATGCAGTATTAAAAGAGAAATGCAATGAAATGGCCATACATTGTGCACAAGACGTAGTAATTAAGAGTTATTAAAACAAGAAAAGGGTCTAATAGAATTTACATTTATTATTATGTATAAATCATGAATAAAAGAAACTTTTGGTGGTTATGTGGTTATTGGAGTTAGTTGGACAGGAAAAGTCATAGGCAGCTTGAAGACAGATGAAACCATTATTTATTTCTCAACTACCTATAGTAGTAGACTAGTGACCACATCAGGTGGGTGCAGGGTGATGGGCATTGAACCCATGGTCCACCAACTCGGAAGCTGAGTGACCTTATGTTGAAAGCATTCCAGGCCACTGGTGGTGCAGGCTGTGCTAGATGTTGGCATGACAGTGGCCATGCTATGCTGCTGGGAAAGTGAGATGGGAACCTATCAAGTCATGGTGAGTGTTAGAAGCGCAGGCATGTGGGGTGCAAATCCTGACCTCATTGTCTAGCTAGTGACATCTGGTGTTGGCAGACAACCAATGGCTCAGCGGCTGGGAGGACCTCAGTTTGACCCTTGTACGTTCAGTTTTGTGGCAGAATGGCCAGTATTTATATGCACCAGGGCCTTTTGTTGTCAAGTGGTCACCTCTGGTGTCACATACGCCACTTGCCGTACACCACCAAAAGTGTGTCAAGTTGTGGTACCTTCATTGATTATTGACCACACAATCATGATGCAGCTTCTAGGAGGGGAGTGTGGTGTAATGCTGCAGCAGCAGATTGCGACAGGTAGTACAGTCGTGAAGAGTTCTTACCTTAGCTCACACTGTTATACTGGCTTACACGCTGGATTATCTTGAAAAATATGTTTGAGAGTGTCCAGGAGCACACTGTTATACTGGCTTACACACTGGATTATCTTGAAAAATACGTTTGAGAGTGTCCAGGAGATTGTGTGTATTCCTAAATTGCTAAGAAGGCTGGAGCCTAACAACAGGTTCCTTTCCTTGCAATGGGAAGGCCTGTAAGCCCCTCCACTCAAGTGTCCCAGGTCCTCAGGAACATGATAGTGGGCAGTCAGTCTTTAAACAAGGCATCACTTTCAAGCAAAGCACAGCACTTGTAGAGTGCACATGTCTGTCTTCTCTGGCTTTGGGAAAAATCTCACAGTAACAAGATGTGGCTTAACATTGGGGAGACTAGTCACTTAGAAAAATATTTTACATAGGAAACTGGCCATTTATGCCGTTATTTATAGTAATATTGGCACGTATGTAATTTATGTATCTTCAGGTGTAATACATACAAAAATAGGTCCAAGCTTAAAGCTTTATTTTTCATATTGAATTTAGTTCTTTGATGGATTACAGATTTTAAAATAATATGAAAGGTAGTGTAATTGTCCCCCAATAAAAAAGTGTGAGGAAGTGTGTTATTTAGCAATTTCTTCCTCTCGAGTTTCCCTGATATCTTACTCAGTCAACAAGTGTGACGTATCTGTAGCAGAATTACAGCAAACTAAAAACTAATGACTATATGCATGAAATTTGTCAGTGCGTTAATATTGGCCCAGCCATTCACAACAGCAGCTTTTACATTCACTAATGTTTCTTTTGAAATAATTCTAGAAGTTGATATTAGAAGGCAGCACCAGTCAAGGGGCAGGTTGAGAGATGTCCATATATTGTTCTCATATGAAATGAATCCAGTTTTTGAGTGACAGGTGGCTTGTGCATCAAGAAAATTATGGCTGACCTATGTTCAGCTGTGGTCTTTTTAACAGAAAGTTGTGGTCCAAGCTATGTTCAAGCTTGGTCTCCCAAGTGTTAGCTGAAAGGCATTTTTTCAGAGCATCAGGCTGTGAAATATTAAACGATTTTTAAAAATCCTTTGCCAGATTGCTCTTAGAACCTTCTTATACCATACTTGTGGCTGATTGCTGTATGTAAGTTATAATCTTTACAATGCTGCTACAGTTATGTTTCTCATAAAACCTGTTTCTGCTAAAGTAGCATAGTAATATTACTGCAGCCATTTACGTTCTAATGCCATTCAGCAGAGTGTTACATTCACATGACTCCTTAAGGTTCTGCTTATTCTTAATACATTCCAGAATGTTTTTATTTCTGTTTTGGGTTTTATTCATTTATTTATTTACTTATTTATTTTGGGTTGTGGGGCATCATAGATGTCATCCTCTGTTTCTGTTTCTTATGAATAATTTTTGGCTCATTGTACCCAAGTACAGAAGAAATGAACTTACTCTTCAACATTTCAGCAGTCTTCCATGTGTTTTACAAAGTGCTGAAATATTAGTTCTGTGCTGACAATGATTTGTAATGACAATGATCAGTTTTAGTTCACTGGTCTGATGCTAAGGTTTATAATATTAAATATGCAACTGGAAGCTTTATTTTTTATTATTTTTCTTCCTATTGTACTCATTATTGAAATATTTCAAAATTTTGTTTTTATGCAGTTTATGCTTCCATTTCAGTATGTTGAAAATGTGTCGAATTGGAATCAGGCCTGTGAAAACATGACAATACCAAGTGAAATAATAGTTTTAGAGACAGCAATACATCAACACCAAAGTCTCTATGAATCTATGTGCCAGGCATATACAGAGGTAATATTGTTTCTAATGTAATCTTAAATTTAATCTGCATTTTTATCAGAACATAGTCATTTACAGAATAAAATGATATATTACTTAAATCAAAACATTCATATGCAGTCAATTTCTATTGTATTCATCAGCTTCTTGTGAATATGAACTTATGCAATGTACATATTTATTACATTTCAGTTATTCCCACTCTTAATTAGTTGGTATTTGTATGTACTTGTAGGACTGCTTGGTTCCAGATGGAAAATTATCGCAGGCAAGCAGATAATTCTTCCTTTATAAATGTTATTTTTATTTTTTAACTAGAGTTCCTAGGGCAACTGTCATAATGTCTTATTTATTTGCATATTGTAGGTCAAAGTTTCAGTATTAGCACAATTATTTGTCATTCCTGTGCACTTGATTTTGCTGTCCTTCTTTCCCTAAGAGAATGGTGCTTCTGCTTGTATTTGCACCGAATGATCTTTATGTAGATATCATTTTTTGAAATTGAGATTTATGCTCATTAGCATTTGTTTTATGTAGTAAATGTGTTAATGTATTATTCATAGAATCATTATTTATGTTATATAAATTTGGTAGTGGCAAAGTGAGAGCTTTGCAAGTAATAATTTCAAAAACAATTACATTTTTGCTCAAAAAGAGGCTCAGCTATTAAAATTTTTGTGTTCTTACTATGCTTGTTGGCTGGAACTTTAAATTTTATTGTAAAGTATTTACTATTTGCACTTATTTGAAAGAAATTATATTTGGAAAAAGGCTTTTTCAGTAAAGATAAATGTTTATTTAAGATAATACAGTAAATTATACAAAGAGGTTCCCATTCGTAGTTGAATGAACTAGAAAACAAAAATTAAGCAATGGGAACTTTGTGTGAAAGCAGTTATTTATGAGAAAAATTATTGCCTTTATGCTTATGAAGTATTGCTGTAAAATTCCATGATAACTTTCAAAGCCTCACAGAGTTACATTGAACAGCACTCTTTTAACAAGCAGCAAATGGTAATAAGTAGCATTGCACATCCTATAGACACATACATGTAAGGTATACTGTTGGGTTCTACACACTGAGGAGCATAGGATCTCCCAGTGTTTGCTGGAACACTATAGCATTTCCTTCCACATTTACCATTCTTTTTCATGTTATTATTTTCATTTTCAGGTGTATAATTCATACCAGGCCCTTCTGAATGGACTTGACATCTTGGTTCAAGTCTGCCACTGTTTCCCCTCAACACTCACTGCCAGAGAATGTGTTTCCGACAACAATGTATGCCATACATTCATTTCACATTAGTGTCTCTCTCTTTCTGTTCTCTTCCAGTTTCATTTGGTGCTTGATCGGGATTGGAGATGTATGGGTTAGATTGCATATCTCCTAACCTTTTGCAACAACTGTGACTTCAGCTATTACTCATCTCTCTTGAATACATTCCAAGCTTTTTGGTTAAATGTATTCCGGAGTTAGCCAGGCAACTGAAATGAATAACAATTTTTTGCTGTTATTGGAAGCAAATTTCTCTCTAAAAAATAAAATACATTGGCTGCTTAACAATATGAAGTACAGTGATTGCAAGAGGGTAGCGAATTTTGATTGCCTGTTTAGTGGGAGGTGTGTGTCTGAGAATGGATAAGCAAGTTATACTAATGAGGTGTTGGTTATTGGGTCCTTCACAGGTTCATAGCACTAGCAAAAAACTGCTATATCAGCTCGACCACCTGGTTCAGATCTGTAACCAACCTGGAATGGAATCAGCTCGGAAACATGTAGGCAACTTTTTCTTTCACTTTTCTTCATTTCTTGGTCATGATAGTATATTTATAGTATATATTAGTAACATAGCTACCATAGTTTTTTGCAGTTTTTTCAACTGTATACCTTTATGGCAACCAGGGAAAATGCTATTTGTTCTTGCTAGCTTTTTGTAATTAGAAAAATAGTTTTTTGCAGAAGTACACGTTCTTACTTTTTCTCCTATCTCAAACTATGATTTATAAATAAATTTTTATGGTTATTATTGATTCTCCCGAGTTTCCTTTTTCGGTACCATTTTATATTTTTAAGTGGTCAGTGAGCTGTACTGTTAGGTTGTACAGTTTAAATATGGAACGGAGTAGTTTTGTTGCATGATTTTAGGCTTGTCCACATTTTGAATTCACATGCTTTTTTAAGAGCTGTGAAATTTTACAGGTATTAAACCACTTTCATTTGCCAAACGTTGTTGTAGAGGTATGGCAAATACTTTATACTGCCAGTGTTATAATCTTGATTACATTAGTAGCATTCTTTTCAATATTTAGAAATTCATAATATTTGTTTAGTAATTTGAAATATTTTTTATTCAAGAGTACAAGAAGAAAGCAGAAGGGGCATCCAGTAAGTTAAAAATATTTTTGTGATTTGTGTGGTACACCAGTGTAGAATCCATTCAGTCACAATTTTGCTGTTGCACTAGTTTCTTGTTTTGCTTGCTGTTTTTTACTGTGGTAGAAAACTGTCAGTAGACTGTGACACATAGTTTTTGACAATTTACTGATGAAATCAGAGTTTCTGTCTGTGTGTGTTTTGTAGATTATGTTACAAATGTGTGCAAAACATTCATTTTGTCTACACATCACTCTTATTTTAGAATGATATACTTACAGATGTATGCATTATACGCATATTTTGTGACAGTGTGCATCTGTCAGCCTTATTGTGGATTTTTGTTGTGTGAAAAAGCATACTGCGAGAGGCTGGAGAAGGGAGAAAACAAAAGAGAATGTTATAGTCTGTGTAGTGCAAGCAATTACAATAATTTTGAAAGACATGGTGGAGTACAGTATAAGGTTAAAGTTCTTGCCACCAGAGAATTATAATGCACAATCAAACAATGGAAAGTCCAGGAAGGTATAACACCAATATTATGGACAGGATAGATTGCTACATACCACATAGACAAGGCACTGAGTTGCAGCCAGGCACAGTGAAAATGATTGCTGAAGTATTTAGTCATAAGTTTTTGGAAGAAGTCCTTCTTCCGAAGTAGAACTCACCCCCCCCCCCCCCAACACACACACACACACACACACACACACACAAAAGCACAACTTTCACACATTTCATTTGACCATTGTCTCCGGGTACTGGGTGGCAAACACAGAGAAGTGACCATGTGTGTACGAGTTGTGCTTGTGCAAATGTGCGTGAGTTCTACTTCAGAAGAAGGAGTTTGTCTGAAAGCTTATGAGTAAATATTTTAGCAGCCTCTTTCATTGTGCCTGTCCGTGACTCATCTCCTCTTCTATGTGGTGAATTATAATACACAATTATCTTTCATGACATGTAATGCCATTTTCAGTAGATGTTACATTCATAAGATAAAAATTAATGATTCATAAAGTAGTACCACATACAAAGCAATGTGTTTTGCTATTGATGATTGTGTATGTCAACTATATGTAAGTAATGGCAGGAGGAAAGATAGCCATTGACCATACAGCTGAGGCATTGTGTAGCTGTCAGGCACAATAACAAGTCTGAGCTATAGTGTTCAGTGGCATTCTCTGTCACTGGTTATGAAAGCTGATCTTGGCCACAATTTGATGGTGACCATTAGTGTGGGTGGGCAGCTTGTTGGTACTCATGCCCACATTAAAGGATGGGTAGATATTGTGGCTTAGTTAGTATATGATATGACTACTTCCACAGGTGGCCGTGTGCTTGAGGGGGCAGGATATGCGGGTGAAAGAACTGAAACAGGATTTAGTGGATAAGTGCATAGGATGGGTCCTGCACCAGTGTCTCTAACAGATGTAACCCATGTGACAAAATGCCGCAAGTAGGTGTACCATAAGAGTGGACCAGGACATTTAGTAATCTTGGCAGATGATTAAATACTACTCTGAGAAAGGAGAGTGAAAGTTAGGCAAAGCCATGTCAAAGGAAGATGCTAAGCTGTTCTGGTCTGGGATAATATTTGAAATAAGGAGGGCCTGTTCATTTGCATTTGATTAATTGGGGGTGCATCAGGGAGGGAAGAACTTTATGGCACAACTTGAATAAAAGAAGTGAACGAATGATATCAGTCATCCTGAAGCAACAACTTTTAAATGGAGTGAAGTATATGGACTAAAAATTGTAGAGATAGTTTGAGGCTTGACTACAGTAAGCAAGTTGAATCGGATGTAGGTTGAAACAGTAATGCAGAAATGAGGAGACTTGCACAGCATAGACTGTTGTGGAGAGCTGCTTTAACCTGTCTTCAGACTGAAGATGATGATGACAACAACAGCAACAGTTATGTGGTTGAAGTATTAGGAGCATGCCACAGATTTGTTAGTGCCCAGTGTCTGGAGGGCACTGCTTTTCTGCATGGGGCAGGTATTGCAGCAGGTTTGGTTCCCTTGCATCCTCCCACAACCACCTACTCCAGTCCTGCCATTGGCAAAATGTATACTATTGAATGGAGGGCCACATGTCCATCACTTATCAGTTGTTGTGTTCACTGTACAGCTTTCTACATTGATATGACAGCTACCAAACTGGCTGAACACATAAAAGGGCACAGACAAACTGTCCACCTGGGGTATGCCCAATAACCAATGATGGAGTATGCACTCCAGCATATCTCTGGAGATCTAGACAACTGCTACATGATACGAAGCCATTTGGATCCACCCACCCAACACCAGTCCCTCAGAACTGCACAGATGGGAACTTGCGCTCCGATACATCCTTTCATCTCACCACTCCCCTGCCTCAACCTGCATTTATGTTAACACACTTCCCCTCCCCCCTCACCTGTGTGTGTGTGTGTGTGTGTGTGTGTGTGTGTGTGTGTGTGAGGACACCTTTCACTTCATCTTTGCTCACCTTTCCCTTATAAGCTAGGTTGTGAGTGACTTGTATCCAGTTTTCCCTTCTTTTCCGGTTTATCCTCTCTCCTCCCTGATGAGGGAACTAGTTTCCAGAAGCTAAGTTTTATTATTATTCATTGATTTTGTGTGACTTTTGACAGTACTGAGCCAAGGTGGGAACTGGCCAGCCCATCTGTCTCTCTGTGTATTTATCACATTTCTGTATGTCACTTCCCTTCTAATCAGTTAATAATACCTTTAGCATAATGGGCAAGGAATTGCTTGTCAGCCCAGATACAGCATTTACAGGTAGCTAAGCCCTACTTTTTGGTGTAAAAAGGATAACAGATATAAAAGTGGAGGTACTGTTTGTTGATTTTATGTGCATGTAGGATATTATGGAGCCATCATGGAGTTGGAAGTCGATACCCAGGTAGGGTGCTTGCTGGGCTGTAAGGAACAGTTCTCATACATTTAGGAAAAATAGTTACAAGACTGTGATGCTATGAGGATAGGATGCCTTGGGCCTGGGTCCACACCGTGAAGGTATCATCTTTGAGATGAGCCTGACCTAGACAAGGAGTTAAGCATCTTGTAGGGTTGCCAGATATCATAAAACAAAAAAGGGAGTGACAATTCTTTATTTATTTCTAACAACATTTTCAAACCTAAAATATACACTTTACATTACATCATACAAAACATTATATAGCCCTTCGATATATTTGACACTTGGAGACCAGCCACTTCAAAGAGTATTGGGCCTAGGAAACTGCCCATTTATGCCATTATATGAGTCATCACTGACATATATGTAATTGATTTACCTTCAAGAGTAATACGTATTAAAAAAAGACTTAGCTTCAAGATTTATTTTCTATATTTACTTCAGTTCTTTGATGATTTACAAATTTTAAAATAATGATGACAGAAAGTATAATTATCCTCCCAAGAAAAAAAGTTTGAGGTAAGTAATTGAGCAGTTTCTTCCTCTGGAGTCTCCAATATTTCTTGCTCACTCAACAAACATGATGTATCTGTAGCAGAATTACAGTAAACAACAAAACCTAATGAGTACACTCAGGAAATTATGTCATTGTGACCAAACTGGCTCAGCAATTCATGACAGCAGCTATTTCTTTCACTGATGTTTTTTTTGAAATAATTCTAAAAATTGGCAACAGAAAGCAGAACCAGTCAACGGACAGCTAGCAAGACATCTGGACATTCTTTTTTACAGACAGTGAGTCCAGGTTTTAAGCAGTAGACGACTCATGCATTGAGAAGATCACAGCCTGACCTGTACAAATGTGTGGTCCTTTTAACATAAAATTGTGGCCTGAAGGTGTTTTTGAGGTTGTCTAGAAAGTGTTGATAGGGGGCACAAAATATTCATGGTGTGGAAGTACGCATCCAAAGAACTCAAAAATACATATTTATCATTTTCAAGAGTTAGTCAGTCAGATTCAGATTCATTCTAATTGTATTTCACTGAACTTCTGTCGTTTTTAATAAATGAATAACACTCTTTTGAAATTTAAAAAATTATGAACAGGACATGCTTTCATAATTGACTGTTGTATGGAATTCTGCCTTGATTAATCTGTTGAACATCTGTTTATTGTGTCACAGCACTTACTCTTATGTATGACAAATTATGTTTTTCTAAGCTCTGCAGTACCAATTTGGTAATTGCCATAGATATTTCTCTAGCATTTTCAATGAAATCCAAAATTTATTCTGCTCTCCCTTTAAAGCGTCAAAGTACCAGATGCAGACTGAGAACACTTTTCAATTGCTTTTGCTTGACACATTGGCTGTCAGTGAAAAAAATATTAAAGCCCTTTTTAGACACCTTAAAATAAACACAAAGACATTAACACTGTTAGGAGCATGGACAGTCTTCACAATCATTTCCACTTTAGTACATCCAAATTGAAGTTTGGATGCAACTACAGAATCACTAAACATATTTAATAATCCAGACTTGAATAACTTAGCATATGTTTCACTGTATCACTAAATCAAGTTCACATACAGTGCTTTTATCATACTCCTCTTTACTATTTAAGCTAACAAAATAGCTTGATAGTTTATTTAAATTTCCAGAACTACACTTTTTGTTGATTTCATGTCCCTTGTAATGTGAATGTTACCTCAGGTTAGTTGGTCCACCCTGTAAAATACTAAAGTGCTTCCTACCCAAAGCACAAAATGCTTGGCTCCCGTCTGGTCCTGGCTTAACCCAGAAAGACATCTTCACATTTCTTGAGATGTATTTTTTTTTTTTTTTTTTTTTTTTAATGTTTGCCTTGAGATTTAAACTTCTATCACGGAAGAGTCTTTGAGAGATTAGAGAATACTAATGGATCAAGAACACTCCTAACCCTGTTTGAATCAGACTGGAGATGCTGGAGGAAGCAGCGTAAATTAGAACCATTGGTTGTTGCTTTGGAAGCTCAAGCATTGGCAACATTCACAAAATGCTTAACCAAATAAACTATATCAAAGACATTTTTATATAAAAAGAGTTTTAAGGTTATATTTATACCATAAAATATAATTTGTAATAGACTTGGACACAATAGAGATAAAAAATGGAGAATCGTTCACCTAGAGTATAAGAAAAGAAAAAAAAACGAAAATGCTAGGATGTCAGGTGGATAGCAGGGATTCTCGTAAGTACTGTATAAACAGGTTGGTCTATGAAATAGTCATGCAGCAGCTCTGGTCATGTCAGAAATTTGTTTATGTATCTCCACCTCAGAGCAGAACTAGTAAGGGTATGGCTGGTACTATGTAAAAAAAACTGGAAGTGTGCTGAACCAGTAGGACATTGGGTAAGCTAGTGTCTGGTGGCACCAAGGCCTTGGACATGAGGGATATTAGGATAGAGTGAGGTGATATCAACAGTAACAAGCAGGGGATGAAGTGCTAATGAGGTAGTGACAGTTGAGAGAATGTGAAGGACATTGTTAGTGTTTCTGGTTAAGGAAGCTAGAGTACTGGTAGTAGCTTGGAGATGTTGGTCATCTAGGGCAGACATCCTTTCCATGGGGTACAACACCCAGCTACAATGGGATGCCCCCTTGCCCCACTCTCCACTGGCCCCTGCCCCCTATCTACATTTGCTCCTCTTCTCAGGCAGTTCCAGCCTCTCTTTGCCTCCTCCTCCTCCCACCACCATCCCATTCTCCCAGAAGCTTCCCACCATTTCACCTGAGTTTGCTTCATCTATCTATTAATACACAACCACACTGTTCTCTTGCTGATTTCCAATTTTCCTATTCTGTTTCTTCCCTTCCTTAACTTACACCTCCTATTTCATCATTTACTGCAAATGAGTTCCCTCGACTGCATTGGGGTGAGCTCACTGTACAACATTCACAGCTCTGTGTGTGTGTGTGTGTGTGTGTGTGTGTGTGTGTGTGTGTGTGTGTGTGTGTGTGAGTGAGAGAGAGAGAGAGAGAGAGAGAGAGAGAGAGAGAGAGAGAGAGAGATTGCTTGAAGCCTTAACTACTAGTTCAGTCTAATATATGTATCTTTATACTGCTTAACTCCTTGCAAATATGGTGAGCAAAATTATGGTAAACTTTTACATTGTTTGTATTCCATCCACAATTTTCCACAATAGCATTAAAAGCAACAGTAACTAGGAAAAATCCAAAGCAATTGGCATGTAGATGGAATAATTTGTCACCATAGTAGTGCTACAAACAACTACCATATGCTACTGGTGCTGCTGCAATTTATTTGAATCATCTATACATAGTGAGCTGCATGTTGTTAGGACAGCAATTGCTGTTGTGAGACTGGAAAGAGGGTAGGGATGGGGATGAGGGCACATCAGGGAGATCTGATGTTGAGGGGCCATTTACTAGGCAGACTGCCATATAAAGCTATTGACAGACGGTAGACAGATGTATGTAGGAAAGTGAATAAAATGTTTTTGGGTGAGCAATCAGATCGTAGTGGCAAACATGCACAATATTTTTAAAAAAGTCCGCCGTGTTGTCATGGTTAGGTCTGCTGATAGATTTATAGTAGACCAGAAAGCTAGAAGAGCATCCCCTAGTTCTGCTCTCATGTAGTTCATTTTTACTCTGTTCCTAACGTTACTGTGTATGTTTTCTACTTACAGGATTCAAAAACAGTTAAATACATGTAATTATACTGTTCAGTGGCTGTTGCATAAAAAATTTTAAATTGAATATTCACCACCGAGAGTGTTCAGTGTAGTGTGGTCAAGATTTTCAAGGGACAACAATGACTAATATTTACTATTTAGTGTTTTCTACATAAGCAATAATTCTTCAGCATCACTACGTTTTCCATACAGACTGTACTTATAGTTTCTCATTTAATTATCAAATACATATAGAATCATGAAAGGCTTGCATTGCAAGCTAGCTAGCAGTGATTTTAGTTATTTCCCAATTGATTTACATCCTATACCATTTAAACAGAAGTATCAGGATGTAACTCTAAATTGCTACATAGGATGGTCTTAAGAATCTGAAGTCAATGCAGGAAGGTCCTCAGTTTCAGATAAGGCTGTGCATGTTTACGTTGATCAAAGTACAAAGAAACAATATCTTAAATGAACATTATTGTTTCAAGTAATATTCTGAGTCTGGTGTAGATAATTGGTGGTGGGGTGTTGGGTTGAGTAGATTTGTGCTTTCATTTTCTATGGATCTGGAATTATCTGTAAATATCTCAACTATTCTTCAGTAGAGAGTGGATCTGGAATTATTTGTAAATATCAGCAACATTTTTCAGTAGAAAGTTTTAGTTACTTAATTGAGTAGTTTGAAGTACATACAGGACATTTTACCCTTTTGGATGATTCATTTAACAAAAATGTTATCATTTATAAGCTTTAGTGCCAGTGTGGGTGATTTGTTTTCTGTTTGAGATTGGTTTGTTTGATATTGTTTCACAAGCTATTTTCCAGCTGCACAGAAATTATGTGATACACAGATTGTCTTCACTTATGCAATATGTGGAAATGTGGCACATGTATGCACAAACTGTAGAAAAAATAGGTAAGAAGTTATTCCCATCCAAGTGAGGTATCACATTTGAATCAGCAACAGAACATAAATATAGGTAATGTATCTGCTGCACTAGAATATGAGACATATGAAAGCAAGGGAGAAACAATTGCAAGAAATAAGCAAACCTAATGAGGATGTAAAGTTTCCTATCATTGTCTATAGTTTCAAAGAAATCAGTAATTGTGTTTATCTTTATTCATATCTTTTTATACACAACTATATTGTTTGATTGTTTACCTCGCATTTTCTCACATATTTCTCTAAGTACAGACTTCAGCAACAAACTAAATGTTATACAAAGATACCTTCTAATCTCAAAATTTACATCAGTAGTTGAACTTCTTTTATTATATCACACATCTTTTTCACTAAATGTTCAAAAATGACTCATTTCCATTCCCTTGCTGAAAAATAACATTACTTTTCTAAGATTTCTCACACTTATCAGCAAAGCCACAATTATAACAATGACAGTTCTTGTAATAACTATTATTCTATTACATCATATTTGTTCGGACTGATTAATGGGTTTTCAGAGGTTGACAAAAATTGTGTAGGAGTCTGAAGCCATATATACACAAAGAGAACATGGCATAGAAGAATATTAAGGAAAATACTGTAATAATTTATTAGTCTTTTTCCTGCTCAGTTAATTTGTAGAGAGCAGGGAAGAATGAGAGAGAGAGAGAGAGAGAGAGAGAGAGAGAGAGAGACTACAGGGGAAAAAAGTAATTGAAGAATGTATACAATAATACATAGTGAATCTGTGATGCAAGAAATGACAGAGAAGCAAACAGTAAGTTGGTCATGAAATAAGAAATGCTCTTTGAGGCAAATATGATGGTAAAGAAGACAGAAGCACAGAGGAGGAATGAATAGAAGTTGAATTGTAGGAGAGCAGTTGGTATCAGAGATTAATGTACACATTTTTTTTCTCTTCAAGTGAATGCACCACCATTTGACTGTATTGTTGCTTATTTAATTACTATCTAGGCTTTGGCCTTTTATGCCATTTTCAAGTAATTGAGGTTTTCCCTCAACAACATATATTGCAGGACCTTAAGCTCAAAATTAGCCATAGATTAAGAAAATTATGGCTCCCCATGAAATGCCAGATGTAAAATCATCATCTTGTAAAAAGATCAGTGAATAACGGTGGGACCACATCATATTTAGTAAAAACAGGTTAACTTGGTATATAAAAGATGAACATTACAACTCAAAGACGTGGGTAAAAACAGGTTTACTTGGTCTATAAAAGGTAAACATTACGACTCAAAGACATGTGTTCTAATTTTGTATACCAAGTAAGTCTGTTTTTACTAATTATGACATGCTCTCACTATTATTTACTGATCTTTTTACAAGATGATGATTTTACATCTGGTATTTTGTGGAGAGCCAATATTTTCTCAATTTATGCCCCATTTTGAACTTAATGTCCTTCAATATATGTTAATGACATAAACTCAATCACTTGGACATGGACTGAAACCTAGGTCATAATTATATAAACAACAATACAGTCAAACAGTCACGTGTTCGTTTAAAAATTGTTGTATGACCGTTCTCAGCAACATCAAAAACTGTTTAATATACACATAATTTAACTGAGCCATGACAGAGCACTGTCAAAGATTATATTAAGTGTATACTTCTTTTAGAATTCAAGTTTATGTTTTCTCTAATCTTATTCTTTCTTTCCCTCTTGTTATCGAACTAAAATGTGTCCTCTAACTTGTTTTCATACTGACTGTTGATGACTCCAACACTATGGTTATTAAACCTTTTTTCTACTTGCCCAAAAGCTATAAATTATGATTTGATCATCATGATACACAGATTCTGAGACCTATTGAGCACAGAACAAACCAGGACCAGGAGATTTCTGCATGAACCTGGGATTATGAGAGATGTCTCTTAGTCCCAGATTTGTGTAGAAGTCTCTTGATCCTAATTTATCCAGTGCTCAGTAGATCACTGAATCTGTTTTTTCACATATAAATTAAATCCATGAAACTTTCCAGTGAAGACTTCTAAATGAGGCTTTTGACACAAAGCCCAACATAAAGTGTCAACCACCTTTCCAAGAGTTAGCTGCTACTCATTGTTTGTGAGTATAGCATTACGTCAGAGATACCATCTGTTTCCTCCAATCTTTGTCCACAGCCTGCGTTCATATTACCATTCACCTCTTTGATTTGTATTATGAATTCCACACCTGTGCGCATTAACATAACCTACTCTTCTGCTCTTGTTAGAGCATTCCATATTGTAATGAGCTACGGTTCCATATGAATGTTGTTCCTCATCAGGGTCGCTATCGTGTCTTTTCCCTAAATTGTTTATTTTTGGAAGATAGGCCTATGGATGAGGTGATAGATATCGGCAGCATCTGCATTTTGACAACTTCTTTTCTTAAATATCTCCTGTCTGTGGCATTGACTCACAACAGAATCTACAGCTGATTCAGTGTTGATGGACAGTTCACTCAAAATGACGACAGATCTCACCTGTCCCCGATAACATTCACAGCTCACATACTTTATCCATCCATAACACTGGTCCTTCCATGCTGTTTAGAAGCATCCACCAGGAACAGGTCATGTGTGATTGAAATGGATAGTACCATCAAGATATAGATGTAGGTGAGACATGTGTCTCGTTCATCCATCTGGTTCACTGCATGAATCACTGAAGTTTTCTTTCTGAATGTACTTGTAGTCAAGAACTTACAGCTTGGGACATTTCTGTATAATGTATGTGTGGCTGTTTCTGCCATCTCAGACTTTTGCAGACCCATAAAATAAGATGGAATAATTGGGATATGATGATGATGATGGTCTGTTCCAATATTATCTGTCATTTGTTCAAGTGGCCATGCTTTCCTCCAGTATACCCAATTGCATTTTAGTCCTGTTGTGTGTTTTCCTGTCTGTCTCTTAATGTCATCATGTTTGCAGCTAATGATCCAGTGGTTAGTGTCACTGCTTCTAGATTATGGGGTCTTGGGTTCAATTCCCAATCAAGTCAGAGATTTTCTTCACTGGACAAATGGATGGTTGTGTTGTCCTAATCATATTAACTTATCATCATCAGCGCATGTGTGTATGAATTGGCATCAAGTAGAAAGACTTGTACCAGGAGACTGAACAACTCCAGATGTGGGTCTGATGGCTAATAATGCCATATGATCATTTTCTTCAGTGTCATTCTTCTCCAGTTCCGCAGTTTAAGATGTCTGTAATGAATGATTTACCTCCTTGTCTTCTGTGGCTGCTAAATTTCATATATATGCCATAACAGTTTTCCCTTTTTTGCTTGGGTCTAAATTTTTCTTATTTTTGCTTTCCAAATTTTAATGTTTTCTCCATTACTATTGTGTACATTTTTTATTTATGCCTTTACCATTTTTATTTTTTCCTTACCAGCCAGTCATCATTAATTTCCTTAGTATTGTGAGAATACCATATTTTGCATATTGGTGTTCACTGCTGAATGCTCCATCTTGATAGATACTACTCTAAAGAAAATTATTCTTGGAAGTTCAGTTATCTGAGAATGAATGTTGAGGAGTAATTATCATTGCAGGTTACTTCAGATGGACAGGTAGTATTTGAACCAGCAGGAAGGCATACAGGTAATCCTGCTGCTGACTATTCTGAGGGAGCAAGTCATGTCTTAGCTGTTATACATCAAATACTAAACCACCACCGGACACTAGAGCAGAAATGGCATGCGAAGAAAATCAAACTTCATCAGCGACTTGCTTTAAGACTTTTTCAAGAAGATGTCAAACAGGTAAGCTTTGATTTGTAGATGCTGAATTATTGTCTAAGTACACACACACACACACACACACACACACACACACACACACACACACGGACTTAAGCAAAGCATTTGATTCTGTAAACCACACAATACTGCTGGAAAAACTATGATGTTATGGCATTAGGGATCTGGAACTCTCCCTCATTAAATCATATCTCAGTAACAGAAAGCAAACTGTAAGCTACAACGGTCAAAAGTCACAGTTACTGAATGTCACTAGAGGTGTTCCCCAAGGATCAGTGCTGGGGCCATTACTGTTTATAATATTTATAAATGACCTGCCCAGCAATATGCCATGCAAATCTGTGCTTTACGCAGGTGATACAACTTTCATCAATTCAGGGAAGGACATAAATGAACTGAAGGAGCAAAGTAAAGATTTTCTCAGATTATCCAATATGTGGTTCGAAGCCAATGAGTAGTTAGCTATTAACTATGAAAAGACTGTAAATATATCCTTCAGCTTATCCAATGCTGATATTGAGTACACTTCTACCAAACTTCTTGGCATATACTTAGATACGAAATGAACCTGGCAGAGTCACATAGACAACATATCTCGAAAGCTTTCGCAAGTTATCTATCTTCTGAAAAAATTACACACCTGTGTTTTTGAAAGCCTGCTGATTAATTCCTATTATGCATTCTTTCATTGCCATATTAGCTATGGTATTCTTCTATGGGGTAATTCTCCATGGTCCAGGAAAATTTTTATTTGGCAGAAGAAAGCCATCAGGAGCATCTCTGGGATTACCAAAAATAACATATCATGTAGGTCATACTTCAAAGAATTACAGATAATGACAGTCCATTCTCTCTTTATATACAGCTACCTTTTGTACATAAAAGAAAACTTTAACAGTTACAATCTTAGGCAGTCCGTTCATAATCATAACACTCGTCAAACATAGACATACCAACAACTCGACTCAAGGAAACAAAAGACAGTGATGAGTACATGGGAATAAGGCTCTTCAACACATTACCCATGCAGGCACATTGTGTCTCTCTTAATATATTTAAAAGTAAGACTAAAAAATAGCTGAAAGACAAAGCTTTTTACAGTGTTAAAGAATTTGAAAACCCTTCAAAAATAGACGTGACTTACAAAACAACTTGCAACTCTGTTTGAACCTCTTCCTAAGCTTCTTTTTGTCTCTGTAATTCCACATTTAACTGTTAAACATGTGGAGAAATCCTTATGTATGAAATGTATTCTTTTATTATGCACATTCTTTAAAATGCACACTTTAGTTATGTGGGATATCTTTATGTATCAAATGTATTCCTTTATTATGTATGTTCTTTTAAAATGTATACTTTAGCTTTGTGTGATACCTCACAATAGTTATATTTCTTAATATGTAAATTGTACATTACTCATGACGACATCGATTGCATGTAAATGCTTAAAGATGGATAAATAAATTAAATAAATAAACGCAACTCACACACACGACTGCAGTCACAGGTGACTGAAGCCACCAGAGATGATGATGTAAACCCTTAATGAATGTTAAGAATTGCATTATGCAATACACATTTGTAATGGTATATTTTAGTAGAGATTGATTTCATTCTAGGATCAGATCATCATTGGCTCCAAAAACTATCTCAGCTAGCACTTGCATAATTGCAATAACAGTTATCAGATGGAAATTGTTCTGTAATACAGCTAATATCAGTGACAGAAAAATGTACATCTGATAACTGTTATTCAATTTCAGAAATGCTTAGCTGAGATGGGTTTTGGACCAGATGATGGTCTGATCCTAGCCTGAAATTGTCTCTAAAAAAACATACACCATTGCAGCTGTGTATTGCATAATGCAATTTCTAACAGAAATTAAGTTTTTGCTGAATGTGTGTTTTATGTGCTTTGGAATGAATGTAATGTCAGTGCATTGTAATTACTGGCTGCTACTTTCTGAAACATCTAAACAAAAAATGTATGCAACTTCCACTTTCCATTTGTGTATTTATCTGTTTGTAATTCTGTTGGTGTGAAACTGGTGTTATTTATGCATAGCAGGTACAAAAATTGACCAACAATCACAATGTGTAAAACTGCTACATAGCTCATCAAGTTTGTTTAGGTGGAAATAAATGCAAGAGTTTCATGAATGTGTAGAAGAGAGTTATTCAGAGAATAACCTTCATTAGACTATAAATAAAATATATTTAAAGCAAATTCACTAGAACAATTGTAAAACTACTACTTCATACAGTTACTATAAATGATTGCAACAGGACTATGGGGTTACCAATTATATTTAACAGGCGAACTAGTTATGATAGGGAGTGGTAAGCTGGATTTGGTTGTGACAAAGCCCATTTGGTTTCCCATTAGACAATTTTATTTACAAGAAAGACCTCACAACTAGAACATCAGCAGTTTAGAAAAACAAACAATTTAAAACTGTCATGATAAAAACTGGTAACTCATATTTGAACTACCTTGCAGTAGATGGTAACGTTTGCCAAATTTTATAAATCATATATTATAATAAATTTTATAATCAGCAACAAATGAGGCAGTAACAAAATTAAGTGGTGCCAGAAAGGATCTTGAAAGAACATGACAATCTAAGATACAGAAAGAGGTAAAAACCATTTATAGCAACACTGTGCTATTGACAGCTATCATAAGTCTCCGAATACAATTACCACAGCAATTCATGTGATGGATCAAATACACTACCTGGGCCAGGAAGTGCTCGCATGCATTCCGTGTGGCTGTTAACATGCAGACTCACAGCGCAGCCCAGTCATCTCTTGCACGTGGCTGATATCTCAGCCCAGACTGAGACAGCTAATTTCTGCCACGTTGTTGCTGCTCAAGTCAGAAAAACACTCCCTCTCTCGCCAGTGTACTGCTGTCCACTACGCAAGGAACAGGGACTGGCCTCTTCCCATGTAGCAAGTGCTGCCTGAGTAGAGGAGCATAATTGCACATCCTCCCCACTGAAACAATCTTAAAGTATGATGACACAACAAAATTTACACAATGTTAAATAAAAACATTATATATCAAAAACTCCAGGCAACCAAAATGCCCTGATTAATTTTGATATTAATATAAACTTTAAAATAAAATTGATAAAAACAGTAAACATTTATTGTTCCAAATAGACCATATTCTGAGACACATAGGCCCTTAATACCCCCTGAGTTTTGGGATCCCATACCAGGATGGGAAAGAAATTTTATGATGTCTGCAGGACCCTTAAAACTGTTGCAACAATTTGCTTGCAACCCTGTCAGCAGCCCTGCGAGCAAAACCAAAGTTGTGAATTCAAACCTTATATCTGAACTTGAAGGAGGTTGACCATCTCCCAGTATCGTACCTTCTCTGCTTAAATAGTATGGATGGATCTCAAATTCGCACGGTTTTGTACTGATGAACCCTGTGCATAAGGAGATTGTTAATATTCCATAGGTTGACCCATGGACAATTGAGCTTAAAAATATGCATGAGGGCAACTGGAGTTTGCTTATGGCCCCTGTGTACCACGTATTAAAAGCAAGGGCTAGCCAATTCAAGGTTTGAATCTAGAGAGAATGATCACAGTGGCGGTAAGCTATAATAATATGGTGTGGTGGTTACATGTGCTGTACCCATCCCAGGTAAAACCTTGTGGAACATTTTGGAGTTCGAGGCAGTGGCAATAACAGAAACCAGATATGGGGGGTGGGGGCAGGTTGGGAGGGAGGTTGGGGAGGGGGGCAACCATACCAAATGTGGACCGCAAGTAATGAGTAGTACCCCTTGCAGTACTCTCCCATGCCGGTACTAACCGACAAAAATGCATAAACGCAGCAACACAAACCAGTGTTATTGGAAACGGTGTTTAGAACCCAGGAACAGGTCATCAGATTAATGTAAATCTTCTCAATTGGGGATTGTGCTATGGTGGATGCCAGTAAACCTTGGTGATTATTCATTGCAGGCTTACTCATCCCACAAAGCTTATATTTCTGGACCACCATTTTAATGTCTTTGTACATCCCCTTGCAGAACAAATTTTCTCTGATCTTTATCATAGTTTTCAACACACACAAATGACCATGCACCAGGTACTCAAAATAATCTGTAAATATCATGGGGATCTAATTGAGGGCACCATAATCTTACCATCTTGGCCTTAATGGCCAACCTGACACCAGGCCATATGTTTACCCACTCTCAACTTGTCCTTAATTATCTTAAGCTTGGGATCCTCATCTTGAAATACCCTCACATCCTTTTATAATTACAAGAGGAGCAAGTTCTACAATGTAAAGTTGAACCAATTGACCAGGAGTTCCAAAGATATTCGCTAATCTGGTATTGGTCCTCTCCCTCAGACATACAGCTCATGGTATCCGTCACAGTACTCCATGAACTCTGACAAGCCATATCTTAAATAGAAAGTTGCAATGTTAATGGCCCATCTGGCAGTACACCTGATATTCCGTGATCTACCAAGTACCCAACTACCCGGAACTTTTCCAGGGCAGGGAGAACTGCTACTGTGTCCCACTCATGAAAAGAATACTTGCTTTCGAAGTCAGACAACGCTGGTGGCACATAAGCCACCAGATGCCTGTGCATTGGATATACCTGCAACAATGGGCAGAGATGCAGCAGTTTGAAGGACAAACTCTTTTGAGAAATCTGGAATTATCAGGACTGGTATACTGGCTGTGGCATTTCTTAAACTCTGAACCTGGATTCTTGGGACTCATCTCATTGGAATCTTTTTTCCATTTTCCTGAGTTCACTCATGGGGGCATGCCAGCTAGCCAAAATTTGGTCATTTTACAAATCCCATCAACTGGATTCAATGGAGGCAATTTACATACATGTCAACTGGTGGAACATCAAGCTTTACTAACCATTGAGATAGAAGAGCTGTCTGAATCCAGGAGAACGCAAACTGATTCCTCATTAATACTCATACAAATTAAGGGCACTTGAGGAATTGAAACACTGACTATTTTATTACACAATTACCAATATTTGGTATAAAAGTGCTAAAAGTTTACCATACTGATAAATCAGTCTGTATCCTTAGTATTTCTTGGTGTATGCCATAGGGCAGTCGTAAATAGTTTGAGTGCATTCTTGATCATTGATAACACTATTGGGTGACACAATAATCTTTCTGATTAATACAGTGTGGCATGCTGATTTGTTTGTTTGTTGGGTGAGGCAGTATAACACAACCCTACTGACTGTATCTTTGCTTCCATGTTAGTATAAGAAACCTATGTCTCATCACTAGACATGACTCTGTTAAGCAGGCTTTCTCCCTCTGCAGTGTAACAAAAAAGAGAAATCGTATTCTGTTGAATCTGTCATTTCGAAAGGTAGTTTTATCACAATGGTATGATTTAGTGTTGTGACTGTTACATTCCCCCTTCACTTTCCTTGTTACATACAATTGGAGGTTACTTTCTGAACAGCACTCATATGTCATTCTCCCACTTACTATTTCTTTAGTTTTTCTTTAACTTTTGGCTCACCAAATCTCAGTCAGCTTAATTCATAAGTATTTGGGCAAGCAGTCTGCATACTTATGGTTTTTCCAACCTATGCAAAATATAAGAGGTTATCAAAAAGTACCCATTTGAAGACCATACAGTTCAGAATTGGTATGTCAATCAGGTAAAATCACTGTGAGCCCTGAGGCAATCATCCCACCAATGCACCAGGTTGAAGATACCCCTTTTGTAAAATACTGTATTCTGATGCATGAAGAAGTGCATAACTACCTGCTGCACATCCTTGTCTCAAGGGAATCCGTGAGCCTTCCAGGTAATACCGTCACCATAGTTTACATTTCTTCATTTACTGCATGCATGCAGACATGAATAACATGAATACTAGTCTTTGGGGTACAGCCAATTCCCTCCACCTCTCCATGCATCAGTTTTGCACAAAGTGGGTCTGTACTCACCTCTCTCTCTCTGCTTCTCTCAGATAGAGCGGTAGACAATATGAACCAATAGTTAAGTCTCTGTATCCTGTTTTGTTTGTGCTGTAATGTGGTCCAATGTCTAATTTGTTGCATCTTCCCACACTGGTCTGTTACGTGAAAGCCTCATTATCTCTGCTTCCATTTGAAACTGTTTGCTGTAATAAAGCATCCATCTGCAGTTTTGCTCCACACACTTCCCTACAGTATCAAACTGACAATTCCTTGATGCCTTCAGGTGTATGCCATGAACCAAACTCTTCTTTTAGTCAAGATGTACCATCAATTTCTTTCCTCCTCATTTCAGTTCAATACTCATTCACTTATTACTAGATCTACTCATTTAATCTTCAGCATTCTTCGGTAGCACCACGTTTCAAAAGCTTCTGTTGTCTTCTTGCCTGAACTGCTTATTATTCACATTTAACTTCTGCATAAGGCTACACTCCAGACAAATACATTCAGAAAAGAATTCCTGTCTTTGAAACTTATATTCATCGTTAATGAATTTCCCTTTTTTCATAAATGCTTTTCTTGCCATTGCCAGTCTGTATCTTGTATCCTCTCCAGTTTGGCCATCATAAGTTATTATGCTGCCCAAAACAGCAACATGTACTCTACTGCTTTTAATGTCTCGTTTCTTAATTCAATTCCCTTGACATAACCTAATTTAACTCAGCTACATTCCATTACCCTTCTTTAACTTTCGTTGACATGCATCTTATAACCTTTTCTCAAGACATAACCTCTTCTGTTCAACTGCTCTTTCAAACCTTTGCTGTCGCTAACAGAATTACTATATCATTGGAAAGCCTCGAAGTTTTAATTTCTTCTCTTTGAAATTTAATTTACTTTGTAGCTTTATCTTTGGTTTCCTTCACAGCTTACTCAGTATACAGATTGAATAACATCACAGATAGGCTACAATGCTGTCTCACTTCTTCCTTAACTACTGCTTCCCTTGCATGACCTTTCAGTCTTATATGAGGGCTATTCAGAAAGCAGAGAATGTTTTGGCATTAAAAAAAACTAAGTACAAGAAATACATTTTATTATATACATCTGAAAGAGCGACTGACATACTACTTTCCTACATAGTCACCAAATACACTGAGGCACTTATCGTAGTAATGGAAAAGCTTTGAAAGACCTTCATTGTAAAATTCTGCCACTTGAGACTTCAGCCAGTGGGTCACGCCTGCCTGGAGTTCCGTACCGTCATCAAAGTGCTGCATTGCAAGCCAGATCTTCATCTTGGGAAACAGTCGGAAGTCGCTTGGTGCAAGATCAGGGTTGTAGGAAAATTTCCCATCTGAATGAATTAAGGAGTTCTTTAGTGCGGTTTGCCATGTGAGGTCAGGCACTGTCATGCAAAAACAAAATTTTGGATGTCAGCTTTCCTTGGCATTTGTTTCGAACTGCTCTTCTAAGACTGTGCAAAGTTTGAAAGTACCGGGCAGAATTTATGGTTGCTCCATGTTTGAGAAAATCAATAAGAAGCACACCTTGCCTATCCCAAAACACTTTCCCCATCAACTTCCATGTTGACAAGGTTTGCAAACATTTTCTTGGTTTTTGGGGGGGACCTTGTGTGCGCCCACTCCATGGACTGTAATTTTGTCTCGCAACTGATGTGTTTCATCCATGTCTTGTCACCGTTGATGATTCCATCCAGTAATGAATCACCATGTTTGTGGTAGGCCTCCATAAATGTCAATGTTGCCCCATTTGCTGTTCTTTATGGTGCTCTGTAAGCATTTTGGGCACCCATCATGCACAAAATTTGTGGTAGCCTAGCTTTTGAATGACAGTTTCAAACAACAAAGTCCGTGAAATTTGTGGAAAAGAAAGCAAAAGCTTCGTTATGTGAAGCGATGGTTTTCACGAATCGCTTCATCAACTTTAGCGACAAGATCGTCAGTCACAGTGCTCGAGCGTCCACTCTTCTCTTCATCATTAACGTTAGTTCAGTCATTTTTAAACCGAGTGCACCATTTCCAGATGGAACATTCACCCATTACATTGTTTCCATACACTCCACACAATTTACGAAAATTTCTATAGGTTTTAGGTTTTTTGCCAACAAAAACTGTATCACAGACCGCACCTCACAACTGGCAGGATTTTTGATCGCAGTGCACCTTTCAAATTCAAATATAAAAAAAAAAACAGATGTGCAGAGACGTTCCCGCTGTCACATATGGATGCCGACTGAGCTGCCGAGCACGCACATACCAAAATATTTGCGATTGGCGCGTGTCTAGCGGCATCAGACGGAAACGTTCCCTACTTTCTGAATAGCTCTTGTAACTACAGTCTGTTTTCTGTCCAAGTTGCAGATAATATTTTTCTCACTATATTTTATCTCTGCTACCTTCAGAATTACAAAGAGTATATTGCACTTGACACCTGTTTTATTTATAGTAAGTAAAACTAACAGACAAACTGCAAAAGTATCTGCTGTACATGAGTAATATGTGGTCACATCATGTTATGATAATTTGTTTTCACTTGGCTCTGTATCTGAAGCTTTCTTGTCAGGTTCTTCCTTTTTATTCTAGGTCCTTGACTGGTTGGCAAACCATGGAGAAGTTTTCCTTCGAAAAAATGTTGGTATAGGACGCAACTTACAGAAAGCACGTGTTTACCAGAAGAGCCATGAACACTTTGAAAATGTTGCACAGGTAAGTTACCATGAAATGTACTGCATGTAAACTTAAATAACCTTCAATTGCGCTTGCATCTCAGATCGGCAGGGGATGGCTGCTTATTTTATGTAAGAATGGCATATATTATTTTTGCAGTTTTTTACCATCTTTCCCCTTGCTCTCATTTTTCTTAAAAATTGCTTTGGAATGTAATGTGCACATTATGTATATCAAAAAACGTTTAAATATGAAATATAGCAGAAAATAGTTTATAATGCAACAGAAGTTGGCATTATTTGTATTCTGACCTTCGTTCTGAATGATTCAACAATAATGCCAACATTGTTTAGAATTACATTAACTCTGACACTTGCTGTCAGATGTGATAGTGTATCAAGTGTACTATTTTGTATTTAAGGACACATGTTGCCCAACTATTCTGTAAAATGTTGTGTGATGGAATCAGTACTCCGGCTCTTATACTCTTTGTTGCTAAGAGGGAGATATTGAGACTCTTGTAATCGACGTCCACCAGAATCCAAAATTTCTTTGTGAATTCTCCATTTATGATTGTGAAATGTCATTTTACAAAAGTATATGAACTATACTAACATGTAAAAATATACAGCATAAACCAATTGTGAATGATGGTTGTGTTTTATTTATGAATCATGTGACAACTAATCATCTAATCAACTTTTTAGAAATTGATCAAGAAAAATTTAAGGAAACAGTGGAAGTATTCAATCAGGACTACTAGACAGACATGTGAGTGTAATCAGAGAGATGGAGTGTACATAGAGATTCTGTGATTCATTGTTTAGCACTCTCTGCGGTGCCATCCTGTATGATTATTTGCCATATCTTTGAGAGTGATTTTGTATGAGCTATTAAAACGAGGAAGTAATATGGTGTGCAGAAGGCATTTGGCTGAGATGGGAAAGCAGCTACAAGACATCTATCACTCGCTATGCAATGTGAACCTTGTCTTGATCGCCAGATTTATGAAAGAACTCGTAAAGACTGTGTAACTAAATATTTGTGACAAGCAAGACTTTGAATATGACTGCTGTTCATTTCACTCACAGCCATTCAAGCTGTACTCTTAGATTCCTGCCTAACCACACCCTCGGAAATTGCAACATATTTAGAAAAAAGACCCATTCAAATATTTGTGACAAGAAAGAATATAAATTTCACTGCTAATTGTCTCACTCACAACTACTTCATGTTTTGTTTCTTACTCAGACTGAAGTCATGAAATCACAGAAACTGATTACTCATAGTGCACACTCTTATATGCAAATAACATTGACTATTGCAGAACATACTTTCGATACATGAATAAGGAAATCCCAGAATGTGTTAATAAATGTGAAGATAGGGGAAAAGGGGGGGAAATATTGTCTTTACCAAGATGCAAAAGTACTGCCTTCAACTCGGTAACTGTATGTTGCTTCACATGACCACAGTGACCACATGCCATTTTGAACATTAAGATGGTTCATCTTAGAATCTTCTAAGGAATTTCACAGCTGATGTGTTTTTAATTAACATTTAATTATAACAAATCATGCCTAGAGTGACATGTTTATGCTGTTGCCTTGAAACAGCATACCGCTAACACCCAAGTTACACTCTAGAAACAATAGAATACAATGAATTCTCCCAAAACTAGCAGGTGAGGGATGTCACAAGACTGGTATCCAAATACCAGTAAAAAGTGGTCATGGCTATGTCATTTTAGTCACTCGTCACTATGTGCTTGTTTTGAAAATGAGATAATGCATGTGGGAAGTTGCAAATAAGCATTTTCTGAATGTCGTTTCAAAATTATACCTAATGTTTGGAAAGTGTGTAACTGCACATCCAAAAGTAATAAAACTCTGAATATATCTTATTTAAAGTGTGTACAGTTTACAAATATTACCTGTTACTCATTTTGTGCATTTGTGTTGTACACCAGCACAGGAACACCTTTTTTCTGTTTAACTTTATATGAATATGTGGATTTATTATTTTAACTTGGATTTCATAATTACCTTATGCATTGTTAGTTACTATGCCCCTTGTTCTGACTTTCAAAAACATGGTAGAGGGTTGCTCACTTTTCTTCAGTCTGATCATGGTGTTGCCACTCTATGGTACTCTGTCTCTTTGAGTGTAGTTCATTAGAGATAGGCCATTTTCTCAGCACTGCAACTCTTGCTCTATAATAAGTGCATCTTACATGAAATTTTTTGTCTCTCCGATACCTATGTTTGTTGAGGGGAAGTGTCGTCATGTAGTAGAACTGTTCAGTCATAAGCAGCCACACACAAGAGAATTTTAATGAGCTAGCTGTTGAACAGAGCACATCTTTGTCTGCAGGGATGGTCATACAGTTGCAGCTTTACTGTAGACCCTTCAGTCTATAACACTTCATTTCCAATGGTGTAGAAATAATATCTGATAACAGTAAATGATCCAAACTGGATTTTAATTTTGAGAACAGCTATCAAAGAGACTGACATGGCATATATGTAATTTGCTCATCCTTGAACCCATGATTGATGTATTATGGGCTTGCAGTCATGTATGAGAACAGTGTTGGACCCATTTCTGTAAGACCCTCAATTGTCTTAAGCCTTTAGACAATGGGTTTAGGTTTCCTAAATCCAACTGTTGTAAGTAATGGAGAGTTCTTAGCATTCAGAGAGTGCTCTTTCTAAGAGCTTGCTGCACCAGCTTATGTTCTGGAAGTGTTTCTCCTGATGTCAGTGAATTTTCATTGATCAGTAAGTAACAAAGTAAATTATGAGAAGAGTTGGTGGAAGATGGGGAATAACTAAAAACAAGGTGGTTGAAGAAATCTATGAAGAACCTGTTGGGAGGAAAGTAGTTATCCTACATATATAGTAAGTGATTAAAACAGAAATTACAATTTCCAGCAGTGTTTCTTTCTGTTAAGATGACATTTGTGATCCTTAGGTATCAGCTATGTTACTTTTCAAGTATGGAGAGTTAACATGAAATTGCAGATATATTTCCTCTCATGAATTTGGTCTTGTATTGGCAGATTTGATTTTTTAAAGGGAGTTTGTCATGATTTAATACCAGTAGGATGTTATTTTGTATTTTATCTTGGATTTCATAACTTCCTTATCCATTGTTAGTTACTATGCCTTGGGATAATGAGCCAGTTGCTAACAGGAAGAGGTGTTTGCTATAGGAACACGTTTCATGAAACAACTGAAAGTGAAAAAAATGGACATATCATTTCCTCAGAAACTGTTTAACCCTCACACATTTTTACTCTCATCCTGAGACTTTTCTTACCTTAGACTCTGAGGACTTTTGTTCCTTTTTTTTTTTCCAGTAGGTAAAGTGGAAACTGTCAGCCATGTATTGTTAAATCAGAGTCTACTTGGTTGCAACCAGATTCTTACAGGGCTAATGTCAGTTCTGTCGATGTTGTGGCTACTTGACGCACCGGCAGAGTGAGGCTAGTAATTTATTTTAAGACTATTTCATAAAGACAGAGTGCAGAAAATTGATCCAACTTCGCCAATTGTTTCTTTCATAAATGATGTAGCATGGCAAAATTGTGTGCCATGTGCATCACCAGGACCAAATGGATAACCCTACATCTATATGATGATTCATTTGTGGGGATGAGTGTAACACAAACAAATAATCACCATAAGAAGCAGTATGTGGTAGAATGTGCTTCATTGTAAGATAGCTGTTCTATGACTATCTCCCTCCCTTTCATTTAATTTGCCTGTGCTATGATTGACTGATTTATCCAGGCATATCTAAGAATGTGCCTAATGATGCTGTCTATAGCTCTGATGAACTTTTTCTGTCCAAGATAGCACAGAGGTTTTATAAGTAAAGGATTCCTGGAGACATTCACTTTTTCGCGAAAAAATTCGTAGGGTTACAACTTTGTCACCAGCCAACATTGTTTTTGTTTGTTAGTAGGACATTTATGAAGACATATCAGTAATTTGCCAGTGTGCTTGTTAAACAATTTGCAAAACATATTTTGAGGAGAGAATAAATGTTTTACTTTGGTGCAGCTCCTCTAGTGGTGTGCTATTGTGCTGTGATGCAGGGTTTCTCTCCGTACCAGGGCTGCACACTTGTATCTGCAAATAAATAAACAAATTAATTTTTCAAGGTGGTATTTCAATTTTTATGACTAACCCATGTAAGGTGAACATAAAAGGGCAGAATGTATTATAGTCGTGGTTTATTAAGTAAAGAGAAAGACAATAGGGTAAACTCATATCATGAATTAAGGGCCTTTTTTATGGGATGATAATGAAAGCAACACATGTAAAAATTACCCTGCAGTATAATAGTTGGTATCTTAGGAAAGGAGAAAAATTCCGTAGAAGAGAGTTTTAGCTTGCTGCAAATGTTAAAGGGCATCATTTCCTAAGGTTTTCATTTTCTTCAGTAATTGTTTATTGGTTGTATGTTTGTCCATAGAAAGGTGAGGTACAAAATCAAACTGCAGCATTGTTTAACTGTAAAAGTGTTTCTCTGTCATCTTGCCTTTCTTTGTGTCAAGAGAAGATGATAACACTGACCTCCTAATCAATGACAGGTAGAGGAGAGGTATTGTGCTGGTGGCTGGGAAAGACCAGCATGATGTTTGCACTCCTGGCTGTTTCAAGATGGAAGCAGAGTTGAAGGCACAGGGGTCAATCAGAAAGTAATGCCCCCTAAATTATTTCTCTTTTAACTTAGAAGAAAACAGAGTGCAATTTACACAGCTTGTAGCTAGAACTGTTGTGAATAGTGGTCTTGGATTCAGTTAAATTTCCATCCTTCTCAACATTTTTATAGTATTGCGATAGGAAAAACTGCTGTCTCTGTTCCTCAGCTAGTAACACACACAGTTTTCCAGTCTTCTTGTCTGGAGACAACAGCAATAAGCTTTCTTTAGTGGTCTTGGCAGGTAATTCCTCCAATCCTTTGAATGGTTTGAGCACTCATTTGCACATGTGTGTGTGTGTGTGTGTGTGTGTGTGTGTGTGTGTGTGTGTGATCTGTACACACTCACATTTTTGTTGGGTGAGCTCACTTCAGTGAAGAGTTGCCTTTCCTCTTCTTCTTCTTCTTCTTCTTCTTCTTCTTCTCCTCTCTCTCTCTTTCTCTCTCTCACACACACACACACACACACACACACTTTTTTTTTTCCTTGAGCTGATGAAGTATTGCACATAATTGCTTGCTATTTTCCAAAAATCCGCATAAACATAATGTTTAGGGCAGTCTCAGCAGTTTGTTAGCCACTCTGCTTTCGATCAGCCAATATCACTCTCCCAGTAGCTTCTCTTCAGAAACAAAATGAATGTCTAAATGTTGACACTGTATCAACTGCAGCAACCCAGTAACATTCCTAATCCTTTCATGAATGTGACTGGGGACCTTGCCATCAGTTTTTAGGAATTCTGTGACAGTTTGGGTGAGGATAGTGGAATGCAGCTGAATTAAATCAGGTGATACTGAGAGAATTAGATTAGAAACTGAGATACAGTAGATGAGTTTTTCTATTTGGGGAGTAAAATAACAAGATGATGGCTGAAGGAGAGAGGATATAAAATTTAGAGTGGCAATGGCAAGAGAAACATTTCTGAAGAAAAGAAATTTATTAACATCGAACATAGATTTAGGTGTTAGGAAGTGTTTTCTGAAAGTATATGTACAGAGAGCAGCCATGGGTGGGAGTGAAACATGGATGGTAAACAGTTTAGGCAAGAAGAGAATAGAAGATGTTGAAATATGGTGCTACAGAAGAATGCTGAAGATTAGATGGGTAGATCACATAACTAACAAGGAGGCACTGAATAAAATTGGGAAGAAAAGAAATTTCTGGTGCAACCTGACTTTAAGAAGGGATCAGTTGATAGGACACATTCTAAGACATCAAAGGATCACCAATTTAGTATTTGATGGAAGTGTGGGGAGTACAAATCATAGAGTGAGACCAAATCATAGAGTGAGACCAAGAGATGAATACAGGAAGCAGATTCAGAAGGACATACGTTGCAGTTTAAAAGCAATCTTAATGAAACAAGTAAATATCAGATCTTAGACTTTATTGCCCCATTGACAGTAAAGTCATTACAGATGAGGACACCCATGGGCCCAGGAGGGAAAGGAAAGAGAATTGGCTGTGATATTTTCAAAGGAACATTCCTGGCATACACCCTCACCATATTAGGGGAACTACAGAAAACCTAAATCTGGATGGAAATTTGACCCACCATCCTCTTGAATGAGAGTGCAGTGCCCTACCATTGTGACATCTTGCTTGGTTTTTGTACAAACAAGAGAATAAACTGGCATAGTGAGAGAATATCATAAGGAAAGGGCACCCTTGTAGATTCTTTGTATTCTTCTTTTTGATTTTGATAATGCCATTGTTCATAGATGCTTTGTTTGGATTGGTTGTGCCATGAACTGAATTAATTTCCACATTATGCACATAATTACTAGACTAGAATAAGATTGTCATTTTGAAGTTGACCTGTGTGTACAGTGGCTTAATTCCAGCAGGAAAACTTTGACTTTACAGTCCTCCCCTCTTACTCTTCTAGTATCTCCCCATTTTTTGTGTAATTCTCATTGCTCCTTTGACTGTCTATTAGTTTATTGAAGTCAGCCTGACTTAACAGTTAAGTAAAAGGTACACAGTTTATTAATTATTTTTTCTAAAATACGTTATAAAAATGGAACAGAGCAGGTTCCAGATTCGCATTACTTGCAAAAATACTGCTGTTCATTTTTCATTTCCCCTCAATGCAAAGCCAAAACATAAAAAACAACAAGGACAAAATACTCCTGAAGATTCCACTGTATTTGCTCTCTTGGCATAATGAGGGTGGCTTTATCTAGCAGCTGTAAACAAGAAACAAGTGACAATTCCAGGGCGAGGTAGGTCGTATACGGTTGTTGCTCAACTCAGTCCTGTACAAAACTCCTCATGGTCTCGACTCCCTTCCCATTGTAGTGCTCTCTTGCACTTTCCCCCTCCTCCTCATTATCCTCCTCCTCCTCCTCCTTCTTCTTCTTCTTCTACTACTATTTCATCATCTTCTTTTCCCCATTCTTCCTCTATATCTACATCTGTACTCTGCAAACTGTGTAAAGTGCATGACAGAGGCTATATCCCAGTGAACCAGTTATTAGGGTTTCTTCCCATTCCATTCACATGTGGAGTGAGAAGGATGATTGTCTGAATGTCTCTGTGCATGCAGTAATTATTCTAATCTTACCCTTACAAACCCTGTGTGAGTAATACATAGGGGATTGTAGTATATTCCTAGAGTCATCATTTAAAGATAGTTCTTGAAACTTTGTTAATAGACTTTCTCAGTGTAGTTTATGTCTATCTTCAAGAATCTTCCAGTTCAGTTCCTTCAGTATCTCTATGATACCCTCCCATGGAGCAGACAAACCTGTGACCATTCATGCTGCCCAACTCTGTGTACAGTCAGTATCCCGTGTCAGTCCTGTTTGGTATGGGTCCCACACATTTGAGGACTGTTCCAGTCACGAGAGCGATTTTTAAGACCGTGATTTGTAGACTGATCATGCATCCCCAATACTCTACCAATAAAATGACGTCTGCTACCTGCTTTACCAGTGTCTGAACCTATGTGATCATTCCATTTCATATCCCTAATGAGTTGGCTCATTCCCACAGTAACTCATTGATATTATAGTCATAAGTTTTTCATTTTATGAGGTACACAGTTTTACATTTCTGAACATTTCAAGCAAGTTGCCGATCTTCGTACTACTTTGAAATCTAATAAAGCTCTGACTCAATATTTATGCAGATTCTTTCAGTTAGTACTTCATTACAGATAACTACATCATCTGAAAAAAGTCTGAAGCTACTTTTACTACTGTCTTCAAGGTCATCAGTATACAAAATGAACAGCAAGGGTCCCAACACACTTCCCTGGGGCACACCCAAAGTTACTTCTACATCTGATGATGACTCTCCACCCTAGATAAGATGCTGTGTCGTCGCTACCAGATAGTCCTCAATCCAGTCACAAAATTCACTTGATACCCCGTATGATCATACTTTTGACAATAAGCATAGGTGTGGGACTGAGTCAAAGGCTTTTTGGAAATCAAGAAATACTGCATCTGTCTGACTGCTGTGAACTGAAGCTTTCAGTATGTCATGTGAGAAAAGTGAGCATTGGTTTGCATACTATCGATGTTTTCAGCAGCCACAGTGGTTGGCATTGAGGAAATCATTCTGTTGGAGATACCTCATTATGTTTGAGTTCAGAATAGGAACTAAGATTCTATAACAAATTGATGTCAAGGATATTGGATGGTAATTTTGTGGATCATGTATACTACCCTTCTTGTAGGTGGGTGTGACTTGTGCCTTTTCTCAAGAACTGGATGCAGCTCTTTGTTCATAGGATCTATGATAGGTTATAGTTAGAAGAGAGGCAAACTCAGCCAAAAAGCCAGTGTAGAATCTGACAGGGACTCCATTGGGGCCTGGAGCTTTATTCAACTTTAACTATTTCAGTTGTTTCTCAACACCACTGACACTAACATTTGCTTCATTCATTTTGTCATTGGTATGAGGATTAAATGGGAGAAATTCTCCTGGGTTTTCCTCTGTAAAGGAACATTTGAAAATGGAGTTAAGCCTTTCAGCTTTTTCTTTGCTACCCTCAATTTCAGTTTTTGTCTCATTTGCTAGGGACTGGACAGTAACTTTGGTGCCACTAGCAGCTTTTACATACAACCAGAATTTCTTTGAGTTTTGTGAAATGTCATTTGACAATATCCTACTATGGTAGTCATTGGAGGCATCGCACAATCACACGTTTCTCTTTTGATAGGCAAACATGGTTCATTCAGAATCTCTCTATCTATAGCCCTACACTTTACCATATACTTATTATGCAGTAATATCAGTTTCTTTAGAGTTTCTTTACAGTGACTGTATACATAGAGGTTCCCTCTCATTATGAAGTGTTTGACTAGGTACTTATCTATCCAGTGCATTCTTTCAAACTTGAGCCATAGTTCCTGTACATGCTCCTGCCCTATGCTGAATGTTTTAAGTTCCTCAGTGACATATTGACAATACAGATTTTGTATCTAGTTTACTGAACATATATAACTTTCTGCTTGTTTTAGTTGTCTTTTGTACTTTGGTAATCATTGTTGCTACACCTGTGTCATTGTCCCTGATAACAGTTTTGACATGGACATCTTCTCTTACCCTTTCCATTGGGTGCTCGGAGCATGCACTCCAGCTACCAACAGGTACAGATCCAAGGTGCGATTGTGGTTTGTATGGAGTGTCATAGTTTGTTGTTTCAAGTTCCGGTCCGGCACAAATTTTCATTGTCGTCATTCCATTATACAGCTGATAGTCGTACATATTCACCACTGTGAATATTCATTTCATGTAAAGTGGGTTTATGTTCAGTAAGGTCCTGAGCCAATTTTTATGATACAAACCAGTTGTAGCTGTTACACTGCAATGTTTCCACACAGGCGAATGATGTAGCGTATTGGCAAAATAAGGGATTCTTCCCTCTGAATTATAGTTTTACCTGCATTGGTTATCCCACCACAAAAATAAAATGTGCTATTGTTGCAAAGTGATATGATCTTCGAATAGTTATCAATTTTTTTAGGGACATACATTTTGAAGGCTCACTCCCCACTGAAAGTAAGAAGAGTTTCATCAGTAGTGTCATATTCAGACGGGGTATAATGTGTCCCACAGTTTGCACTGAAAATGACCCATACTTCACTAATAGGTGTAATTTATCATTTCTCCTTCTCTCATCATGTGTTTGCTTAGAATCAAATCTCAAATGTTCAAATGGCTCAGAGCACTATGGGACTTAACAGCTGAGATCACTTGTCCCCTAGAACTTAGAACTACTTAAACCTAACTAACCTAAGGACATCACGCACATCCATGCCCGAGGCAGGATTCGAACCTGCAACCGTAGCGGTCACGTGGTTCCAGACTGAAGCGCTTAGAACCACTTGGCCACACCAGCCAGCAAATCTCAAATGTAAAAGAATGAATTTGATTCAGTTTTTGGACATGTCACATCTGAAAAATGAAAGACCAAACTTTTGGAATAAAGACCATCAAGATTCACTTCAGATTTCTTGATAGTCGCACAAATAAAGATAAATCCAATAAGTACTTTCACCTCTCTCACATCAGTGGGTTGATTGTATATCTGTAACGTCGGGTCCAAAATGCCTCCTTTACTGATTTCTTCATTAGTGTGAAGTACAGTTTCCTACATAATATCTTCACTCACAAGTAATTCAGAGAAGCAGAGAGCAGTTTTGCCTGTTTTGGCAGCACCTTTTGCGTTGAGAAGGTAAGTAATGCTGTTTCTTTGGGCATTTCTGGTTGCAGAATTTGTCACAGTCGTCCAAACTGTCTCTCCATCCTTTTCCAACAACATTTCGCCCTCCACTTCACTGTCTGTTTCTTCAGTATTCCCATCTTCAAGTGGCTCTTTTCTCTCTTGTCCCACCCAATCTGCTATGATTTGCTCCTCACCGACGAACCAGGGATCTCTCCAACAACCCTTTTCAACAAAGGAAAAATTGAAAGAGCAAAATGTTCCATTCAGGTTGGAAAAAAAAATAGGTTTCCAAAATACCAGTATTTACAAAACAATGGTTGGGAGAGCAAATAAAATTTCCAAGTGTGCCAATTATTTTATTTTTTTTTTACACAGCGTCCCACATGGGATCCACGTTTTTCAACAACACAATCGAAACATTAAGAGCTACTGACCTCCTGCGGAATCATTGCTGCCTTGTCAACCTCTCGAGAACAATTGAGGAGGAGCTTTTGTAGGAGGGAGCAGCGAGAGACAAGATGGCGGTTGGACAGGAGAAAAAATGTGCTTCTGAGGTCTTCCAGGGCCGCACGTGGGCGACGAAGGGCTAAAATTTTATTAATATGCCAGATGTACTTTTCTGTTATTTTATTACTACAGCTCTGAAAGAGAAACCATTATATTAATTGTATTGGTTCCATAAATATTTGAGTTTAAAGTCCAAAATCGGTCAGTTTCGCTCCATTTGATGCTAAAGTCGTAATTGACACTCTGAGATAGAAGTGTAATTAAGCACCATGACTGCGAAGACTGGTCTGCACAATGTGCTGCACGAGATTGCAAGTAAGGGGAATGTCGTTTCTTTTAGTCGTTTCCGCCAGTGTTGGGGAAGTCAGTTTTTCTGGGTTTTGAAGTGAAAACGTCTGTTCAGTTCTCGGTCGAACTTTCTTCTGTGAGAAAATAGCGTCACATTTGATTCACTAACAACTACGAGACTAATAATGCATAAACAATAGTTGAGTCCTTACCGAATTGATCACGTGTGTACGTGTTTGTTGTTCAATATTTGGTTTGACTGTGATGTCATTGTAGTAGCATAGGCGCATGCGCGTGATTGTTACGATTTAGCTTTGTGTAAAGTTATAAATTGGTGTAGCGGGGAAACGCGTCTCGCCAGGATAGCGGTTCACGTGTCATTGTGAAGAGGACTGATATGATCCAAAGCGAGTAAATAAAAATATAAATTGAACTGAAACTTACAAAATAATGAATGATGTCGCCTCGTATGATTCGTAAATGTGCTCGTAATTACAGACAACGCACTCCAGACGAAAGCTGGCGACAAAAGGAATTCAACAAGACTAAAAAGTCCAGTGCCGAGTGAGAACTACAGTAGCGTTGAAAAGGAAATGAAGAAGCGACGCAAGGTGATTACGTATCGCATACAGCGGCCAGCGATAGTACAAACTGGTGTGTCATCTATTCTGTAACCTTAACAGTACTCTATGTAACGCTATGCTAAAGATATTGATAATTAAATTACATTTTAAAACGAAACGCTTGTCATATTTTTGTCCCGACGTTTTCACGAAAAACCTACGGCGCGTACCCGAACTACGCAGACGTATTTTTCTCTCCCGTAGGTGGAGGGTATTTTCCGTCCCGCATTCCCTCACTCAACTTTCTGTGGCTTGCTCGTTCTACCTCAGGTCTCCCGAACTATGTCGTATTTGTTGCTGACAGCATGTACGCAGTGGCGTAGCGAACATAACTGGCAAAACTTGGAAATTTGTGGTAAGGTCTTATGGGACCAAACTGCTGAGGTCATCGGTCCCTAAGCTTACACATTACGTAATCTAACTTACGCAAAGAACGACTCACTCACTCACTCTCACACGTACACACACACTCTCTCTCTCTCTCTCTCTCTCTCTCTCTCTCTCTCTCTCTCTCATGCCCGAGGGAGGACTCGAACCTCCGACGGCGGAAGCCGCGCGGACCGTGACAAGACGCCTAGACTGCTCGGCTACCCAGAGCGGCACATAACTGGCACCCGGGCCATGACACTTTATTGAGAGCCCACCCCCCTCCGTTCATCAGCACGAGGTACAGAGTAGTTTATTGGTGCCCCCCACCCCTCTCTCGGCGCGGGGTACAATACTACACTTTATTTGCACCACGACCACTGCCCCCTCCAAATATAATACACTACTGGCCATTAAAATTGCTAAAGCACGAAGATGACGTGCTACAGACGCGAAATTTAACCGACAGGAAGAAGATGCTGTGATATGCAAATGATTAGCTTTTCAGAGCATTCACACAAGATTGGCGCCGGTGGCGACACCTACAACGTGCTGACATGAGGAAAGTTTCCAACCGATTTCTCATACACAGACAGCAGTTTACCGGCGTTGCCTGGTGAAACGTTGTTGTGATATCTCGTGTAAGGAGGAGAAATGCGTACCATCACGTTTCCGACTTTGATAAGGGTCGGATTGTAGCCTATCGCGATTATGGTTTATCATATCGCAACATTGCTGCTCGCGTTGGTCGAGATCCAATGACTGTTAGCAGGATATGGAATCGGTGGGTTCAGGAGGGCAATACGGAACGCCGTGCTGGATCCCAACGGCCTCGTATCACTAGCAGTCGAGATGACAGGCATCTTATCCGCGTGGCTGTAACGGATCGTGCAGCCACGTCTCGATCCCTGAGTCAACAGATGGCGACGTTTGCAAGACAACAACCATCTGGACGAACAGTTCGACGACATTTGCAGCAGCATGGTCTATCAGCTCGGAGATCATGGCTGCGGTTACCCTTGACGCTGCATCACAGACAGGAGCGCCTGCGATTGTATACTCAATGACGAACCTGGGTGCACGAGTGGCAAAACGTCGGTTTTTCGGATGAATCCCGGTTCTGTTTACAGCGTCGGGATGGTCGCATCCGTGTTTGACGACATCGCGGTGAACGCACATTGGAAGCGTGTATTCGTCATTGCCATCCTGGCGTATCACCCAGCGTGATGGTATGAGGTGCCATTGGTTACACGTCTCGGTCACCTCTTGTTCGCATTGACGGCACTTTGAACAATGGACGTTACATTTCAGATGTGTTACGACCCGTGGCACTACCCTTCATTCGATCCCTGCGAAACCCTACATTTCAGCAGGATAATGCACGACCGCATGTTGCAGGTCCTGTATGGGCCTTTTTGGACACAGAAAATGTTCGACTGCTGCCCTGGCCAGCAGATTCTCCAGCTCTCCCATTAATTGAAAACTCTGGTCAATGGTGCCCGAGCAACTGGCTCTTCACAATACGCCAGTCACTACTCATGATGAACTTTGGTATCGTGTTGAAGCTGCATGGGCAGCTGTACGTGCACACGCCATCCAAGCTCTGTTTGACTCAATGCCCAGGCGTATCAAGGCCGTTATTACGGTCAGAGGTGGTTGTTCTGGGTACTGATTTCTCAGGATCTATGCACCCAGAGTGCGTGAAAATATAATCAGATGTCAGTTCTAGTATAATATATTTGTCCAATGAGTACCCGTTTATCATCTGCATTTATTCTTGGTGTAGCAATTTTCATGGCCAGTAGTGTACATAAAATCTACTCGAATAATAATATATTTTCCAGAAATAGCTGCCTGGAATGATACTGGTCAAGCAGTAAGCCCATCGTCATGAGCCGGTCGTCCGGCAAGCTACTCAAATTCATCCTGTTTTGGATGTAGCTTGTCAGGTCTAGGATTCCTTGCTTTTTCGAGACTGCTTAGTTTTAACGCTGCTCTGCCTGAAAGTTAGCCGTAGAATATTATATCTGTCGCATGTAAAAATATAAACGCTTCTACTATTTTTTTTTTTTTTTCTGGGGAGCATGACTTTCATGAATCCCCGACTGCGGATCCACGTCTTCTGCAAACCCAGTGGGTCGTCTGTTTTTATTCAAATGTGGAGATGATGAGAGGACAGTTGCCTCACCATCAGCCGTGAGTCGTGTCCGTGGCGAGCAAAGACGCGTACGAGACCGCCCGGTGCTTCTGGTGGCAGGAGGGTGAAAGTACAGTAGTTGACGCGGCGCGCGCGCGATGTCGCTGGCGGAGGTGGGCGGTGTTGCGGCGCGCGCCAGTCCGATTCTGACCGCGGAGCAGCGCACACGGGCTGACGGGGCCGGTTCCAGCCGATCCTGGACGGGAAGCGCTGGGAAGGAAGGACAAGGGCAGCAGCTGGCAGCGAGCAGTAGCGGCCGCCTCGCACGTGCACCCCGGTCGCAGCCGGCGCGACCCAGGTACGCCCGCAGACAGCTGTGCCAGGGACACCTGCCGCGCGGAACGGAGGCGCGCGCGCTGCCGGCGCCTCTGGCCGATTGTCACGGACCGCGACGCCAGCCTCCGAGGATTTCTGCGTCCGCACGCTTTCATGCTACTTGTAGAGTGTTGCTCTGCCTGTCTCCTATTCCCTGAAGTCGTACGAGCTTTTTTCCTTCAGCTGTCAACACGACCGCCAGTGTACGCTGCAGCTGCTAAGTGGTATCTTGTGCCCTCGACAGTTTCGTTGGTGTTTCACACAAAACAGTTGCTAAGCAGAATGTGTCGCAGGCAGTTTGAGAGAGTGGCTCGCTGCCCTCGCCGTAGTATTTGTAGCAACTGCTCGGGTTCGGTTCGCCTGCTCTGTCAGTGAGTGATAAGTGTTACTTCTAGGCCTGTAATGTAAAGCGTCTGGCACCGGGTATTTGCTGCTGTACCATACTTGAAAGTAAATCAATATGCGTGAAGGCGGATGGAGGACCCGTGTTTGTTGTAAGGGTTCTGGGAAAATGTAGCACGCTAGTGCGACAAGTTCTAGAGTACTGTTTCAGTGTTCGGAAACCTTGTCGTGTAGGGGTGATAGAAATCGAGCGAATTCAACGATGCGCTGCTACGTTCGCAACAGGTCTGTATGGTCCACAGGAACCGCGCGACCGCTAGGGTCGCAGGTTCGAATCCTGCCTCGGGCATGGATGTGAGTGACGTCCTTAGGTTAGTTAGGTTTAAGTAGTTCTAAGTTCTAGGGGACTGATGACCTCAGAAATTGTCCCATAGTGCTCAGAGCCATTTGAACCATTTTGTATGGTTCATACGAAAGTGTATCAGGAGCGCTTGGGGAACTTAAATGGGAATCCTTAGAAGAAAAACAACGTTCTTCTCGAGAAACCCTGTTGGGTGAATATGGGGAGTCCGTATTCGAAGAAAACTGAACTGACATTATGCTACCACCACCGTGTATGTCACGTAGGGACATGAAAATAAGATAACAGATATTAGGTCACGTACAGAGGTCATTTTCTCTCGCTCAATACACGAATGGAATGGGAAAGATAATCGATAATAATAGTCGCATTTCCTCCACCATTCAGAGTAAAATGGCTTGCAGAGTATATATAAATGGTTCCTCCCATCCGGGCCGAAGATGATGTTTGACTTCCGTTAAGGGAATTTGTTTTTCCCTGTTTTCCTATAAATGTGGTGACTTACTTTTTGTGCTACGGCAGTGCTGGGACAGTTCTCCGAAAGCCACACACTGTTTCCAAATCTGGTTATCTTTTTTGCATAAACAATCTATTTAGACACAAGATATGATAATGCTAATTGAGAAACTATATTAGGAAATAAGGTTCCTGTGCAGATGGGGAGGATATTATATCAGAATTGAAGAAAAGCTTTAGTAGTTTGTTGTCATGGCATATCTTAGATGCAAATATGTTTCGGAGAAAAAACAATTATTTGCTAAAAGTGACCAAATCGAAACGTTTGGTTTTCACTGAAGGTCTCTTACCAGTGGTTGCTCTTTCGTTTTTCTGTCTTGAGAAGAAGTGTGTGTGTGTGTGTGTGTGTGTGTGTGTGTGTGTGTGTGTGTCGCGCAGGCGTGTTTGTGTCCGAGCGTGTATGTTTGTGTGTGAACATTTAATTATGGGCGAGTTAATTGTGAATTTAGCGATAGAGATTGAGCAGCGATCAAACTTTCAAGCGTCAAATCCATGTCGTTTTAGAAGGGCAACGAAGTTTAAAATTAACGTTGACAGGGAGGTAATAAGGCTCTAGTACCAAAGAACAAGGATGGAGAGGAGGACTAACGATTTTTAGTTTTAGCCTGGTTTGGACACTAAACTGGACCTTTGCTTTTCGCGAGCAGCTTTGTGTCATTCATATGCATCTACATCTACACGATTACTCTACAGTTCACAATGAAGTTCCTGGCAGAGGCTTCAGTAAACCATCTTCAAGCTACTTCTCTACCGTTACACTCTCGAACAGCGCGAGGGAAAAACGAACAGTTATGTCTTTCCGTGTGAGCTCTGGTTTATTTTATGTGATTGGGTTGATTTGGGGGAGGGGACCAAACAGCCAGGTCATCGGTGTCATTAGGGAAGGATGGGGAAGGAACTCGGCCGTGCCCTTTCAAAGGAACCATCCCGGCATTTGCCCGAAGCAGTTTAGGGAAACCACGGAAAACCTTAGTCAGGATGACCGGCCGCAGGATTGAACTGTCGTCCTCCCGAATGCCAGTCCAGTGTGTTAACCACTGCGCCACCGCGCTCGGTCTTATTTTATTGTGATCATTGTTTCTCCATATGCAGGTGCACGCCAAAAAAATATTCCGTCACACTTAGAAGGAAGTTGGTGATTGAAATTTAATGAGAAGGTCCTGCCGCAGCGAGAAACACCATCCAATTAGTGTATCATATCCGCGTCATTCTCTCTCCTGTTTCGTGATAATACAAAACTTTGCGTCTGAACTTGTCATTTGAGCCGTGCGAGAGCCTCCACAGACCTTCAGTCGGGCAATATCTTTCCCATAATCTGCTAACTGTCCACGAAAGGGCCACCGCGCCGTCTTGAAGTACCAGGTGAATTTCACTGCAGCGTAATGTTCGCTGCAGAGTGAAATTTTCGTTATGAACCGAGTCTTGTTCAAGGAATAGTGCCAGTATTCACCTGAAGTTATTTAGAAATACTTAAAGCGGGTTGACTGTGTTGGAATTTGATCTCTTCACCTGTCATTTAAGAGTCCATTGCCGTAACATTATGCCTTATCTCTCGTTATACCGTTCAGAGTTCCTTTAAATCACTGTAGCGATTGGTGGTACGATGACTTAATAATAAAGCAATGACCGAGACTCGTGTCTCCATTGTTGGCGGAACTAAGAAGTGGTCTCTTGCAGCGACCTTGCCGCTCCGGCGACGGCAACCCGCAGTCCTAGGAATCAAGAAGTCCTGTATCTTTTCTCATCTTCAGATCGTTTGGCGATTCTCTTTTCGGGCACAATATTTGGGAAGACGCTGCGACTGGCAGTCGTATATGCGCTCGTTGGCTCTAGTCGAGTCTTCGCGCTTGCCATACCTACCGTGGCCAGCAAGATCACCGGATCTCGCCTGAATTGATAACGTTACTAGCATTATGGCGAGGACCGTCGAACCAGCTCGGGAGTTTGATGATCTAACGCGCCAGTCGGACAGAACTTGGCGCGATATCCCTCAGGAGAACGTCCAACAACTCTATCAATCATTGCCAGTCCGAGGAACTGCTTGTGTTGATGCTCAGAGGTGGAGCAAAGCGTTATTGCCTTTCTCAGTCTGTGAAGCTCTTTCTTTTGAATAAGTCACCCATTTTTGTGAAATTGTAGTCATTTGTTTGTCTATACGTATACATCAGATCTACTGATCCCATTCGGATAATTCCTTCGTGGTGCGTCGTTTTTAGTGTATTTCGAAAGCTGCAGCGAGTGACTGTCTTACAAGGGAACCCGCCATACGCCATATTTCGCTCTCTGATACTGTCAAACGTGGTGTAGGGAAATAAGTGTGAAAATAAAGGGATACTCCATTTCTGCTTAGGTACCAACATGCAATAGTTTTCGAGAAAATGACGATTAAACTGTCGAAGCTACTTCGTAAGTCCACTTGCGTGTCGTAAAATCAAATGAGTTGGTAGTTTGGTGACTAGGAGTAGAATTTCGTATTTGTGTCAGTTCTTCAAAACCAATCTTATGTTTTGCTTTTCTTTTGTTGTCGCTGAAATATGCCACATCAGTGTTTTCTGTGACATCGTAAAATCCAATGGTATTACCGACAAAAGCAATAAGAATGTCTAATCTTACTAAAAGCTGATTGTATCGTCACAAATTCAAATTAACAACGTAAAAATTCTAGCATTTCAATTTTTGTTTTGTATTATATTTTTATGCTTCAAGAGAAGCAGTGCTTTCATAAAAACATGCAAAGCATAAAAATTCGGACCACCAAGAGTAATTTGCAAAGGCATGTATACTATAGTAACGTTTTCTGTGTGAATATAATTAGGGAAAAAATTTTGCATTATGGCGATAATTTCGCGGTAAACCACACACATCGGAGCATTTTCTCGAAACTTGGTGCCTGTAACTAATTAGGGATCAGAGTGTGTATTTTAATTTCATCGCTTCTACTTGTGACTTCCCTTTGCTTTGCGTTGAGAGTAGGGCACTTCTCTAATTGGCAAATGGAATTCTTTAGCTGCCAGTAAAAGTACAAGTCGCAGGGTTTACATCACGGCATACACTTTGGCGGAAATACTTATAATGAACATGTCGGTATTCCGATTTCATCGACAAACAGCCCATCGTATAAGGAGGGATCGTTTTGACCACACAGGAGTCAATAATGTATAACGATGGCTCCATTTTTACGTAAAGTCGCAGAACTTTGTGACAGAAACTGATTATTGGCTTCTTTTGTGGAGTATCCATATTTTGTGGCTGTTGTGTGCGCATTTGATGTTGTTGCATTAATTAGTTTACGTCTTAACGGACTCGAGGGCCAAATTTGCCACTAACGTTTCGGAGACAAACGAAAACTGTTGGTGGCAGTTTTCTGGATGGTGTTACGCAACGTCAATTGTGACAGTGAAATTTATTTTTAATAAGATTTGGAAAGTTTATTTCGTTTGCTATTGATACCATAATATTTTATTATGCCGTGAAAAATATTGATATCGTATACCTATGCGACAACAAAACAGAGAGAGAGAGAGAGAGAGAGAGAGAGAGAGAGAGAGAGAGAGAGAGAGACAGACAGAGAGAGAAACATAAGACTGGATTTGAACACAGGGCGCAGAAGGTCGAAACTGTGCTGTTAGCCTCTGCGCTACCAACGTACTTAGTTTTATGCCGCACGCTGGAAGAAGTCCCGTCGATACTTTGACCGTGATTTTCTCGGAAGCTATTGCGAGTTGGCGCCTAAGCCAAAGGCCGCAGCTCGTGGTCTTGCGGTAGCGGTCTCGCTTACCGCGCACGGGGTCCCGGGTTTGATTCCCAGCGGGGTCAGGGACTTTCTCTGCCTCGAAGGCGTTGTGCGTCATTCATCATCAATTCATCATTGACTCGCAAGTCGCTGAAGTGACGTCAACTCAATAGAACTTGCAATACGGCGGCGAACTGCTCCGCATTGGGCCTCCCGGCCAACGATGCCATACGATCATTTCATTTCACCTAAGTCAAAATAGACGTCCCTGTATGTTAATCCATCTGTCACACCGCCAAGTTTCGACAGTACCAGTTAGCGGTTTGTTACGGCTTCTGCTTGTTAGACGTGACCGCTGCCTCGAGCCGGACCTCGTAATTGAAAACCAGGACTTCGCCTAGGGTAGAAAGTTGCAACGAGTGCCAGTACAGTTTAAGATGTAACAGACGCTGCGACTGTTTATAAATATTTCTCTACAATTCGGAGATGCGTTGCCGTAAGATATACTCTAGTATAGCAATATGTATGTTTGTCTTTTGCATCAAGTACAACGACGGTCCCACCCCAACAATACTGTTCTTCAGCAGGTTCCTTACTGGCAGATGGCCCGTGATTGCCTTGCAGCCTCTAGCACAGGGATGGTTGATAAAATTAAAAAAAAAAAAAAAAAAAAGAAAAACACGCAAAATTTGTTTTATTCGATGATTACTTCAATTTTACAATGTAACTAATAACACAGAAATCATAATAAAATTTAAAAAACTAATTAGTGTCGTCAAAGTGTCGAAAAAACCGCTATGTTATCTACAGTTTTTGAGGGAGGATTCATTTACTTGCTACGGATCACAGTTTGGCAAACACCGCTCTAGCGGCTCGTCGCTGTTGGCGTGTGCCGGCACTGTCCTCGCGTGTCTTTACCGGCGGAACAGGTTCGGGTCTCTCAGCGTCGTGTACTCGCTTTCGTGCGGTGGGTATCGGCTTGCGGCCGGCGCGTCGGTTAGTGCAGCCTCGGCCGGCCGGCCAAGTCCATTGCCCCAGCTGCACAACAGCGCAACGGTTGGCTGCCGCCGCCCCCACCCCTGCCCCCTCCGCCCCCGCAGGCACATCCTCCCAGCCCGCGAGCCGCCAAGCGCGGCGCAGTCGTGACTTCGGGAATTGCCTCTTTTGGTCCCAGCGCCGCAACACTGTTGCGCTTGTGCTACTGGTCTTGCTTAGACGCCAGCAAGTATAGATCGCTGTTCACAGCCCATCCGAGCACTGAAAGGAATCTTTCACTTTCAAGAGAACCGTGTGCTATAACAGAAACACTTGACACATTAAACCTGTATACTGTAACAGGATTCCAGAAAGCTACGTTTCCTATTGCGACAGATGTTCCTATATCAGATGAGTGATCCGAAAACCTCTCATACTTGGCCAGAGCTTCATTTGTCAGTACCTCACTCCTGTTCTTCCAAAGTACAGGGCATTTCGAAAAGGTTCGTCCGATTTTACAAGACTATGTCTTCTATGTCACTCAGTATAGGATCTTGAAGTAAATTTTAACTTACGTATAGCGCTGTAAATTTTTTATTTTCACAAGAAGCATTACAAAAGTAAATCTTTTACCTCAATTTCCGTACAATCTCGAGATACCTTTTACTGTTACGTTTGGGATGAAAGTTTCCACATATTAAATGAAACAACAAGATTACTGTTACCAGTCACCGGTTTTATTTATTTCCACGACGCGTTTCAAGGTTTAAACCTCCATCATCGGGTGGATTTACATTAGTTAGTATGACGTGTGTGTGTGTGTGTGTGTGTGTGTGTGTGTGGTGTTGTGTTGTGTTACGATTTTTTTTGGAGGAACTTGTGGCACTACCTAGTGGAGAAACAAGACACTATTTCAGAACATGGTTTTGGATGCCTTCCGACAAAAAATTAAACTTATATCTAATGGTAAACATAAATTAAGTAAAATAGACTACCTCCAGTGGTCACAGGTTCCTTTCGCTGTCGTAAAACATCACATGTATACTGTCACATTTGTAAACAAATATGGCGTCTGGAATCTGCTGGGTGCTAGATTCGTATAACAGAAGAGAAGATATAATCGCAAAGTAGAAAGAATGTACATCGTAACAACATTATTACAGAATAATTATTTAAAGGATTTGGAGGTGTTTGTTTTGAGGTGTCGAATATATGTATGTGTACTTCAGGTGGCATACAAATCTGATTTTGACAAGTTAAACCAGCTTAACATTCGTACTCGTTTAAACAATATGGTGAAATGTTAAAATGGCTTAAACTTCATACTTGTTAATAACAATCAGGTGAAATGTTACAGACTTTAAGTACAATAATCATATTGGCTACAGCAGTAAAATGTTCGCATTTAAAGTTTCCACATACTTTTCACAAATGTTGAATGTGCCCTCCACACGGTGCACAAACATCCAGGCTGTGTGATCTATTAAATTTCGAGAGAGCGACCGAAAAAACCTTTATTTGTGTTTCTTCTTCTTCTCCTTCGCGGTACGCCTTCAGAATGAGCCGACAGACTGAAAGTACAGTTCTCGTTCCGTTGATTAAAACCACAGGCTGCAAATAGTTATGGAGTGAGCATTCGCATGCGCAATACGCGAATTCTGTCAGCATCATGTTCTGTTGCTCAAGTCATGTGATTTTGTGACGGCACATTTTAGCCCGTATAGCGCTTAGCGTGTTATTACTTCACTGTTACAGACATATCACCTTCAGAAGTTCCGTGAAACTTTGTATACCTGTTTTACAGACATCTTAACAATACTTTCGCCGCAGTATCATAGCTCAGAGTCAACTACATTTGCGTTTTTTCGGTTACGGGTTAAGAATTGACAGCCAGCAATATTTTTTACGCTTCCTATTGCACTTATTCATATTGTCGAATCTCTGTTCTAAGTAATAATTTTACGATGGCACTGTAGACGGCGCCGAACTGTCACGAAAAAATAATGCCTTTGGAACTAGTTACAGTAAGTACGGTAAGCGATTTGCACCACCTGCCTGCCTGCCTGTCATTATTTTCAATTTTTCTTTATTTACCTCTCTGCTTTGTACAGACAAGTAGAATGCCATCTTATCAGAAAAGTAAAACCATATAGTATCCACAAAAGACAGAAAATGCAAGATCTATGCTCGAATTCTGTAGTCAAAGAAGTGACAGCTTACAATACTTTCTTAAGTTTTTTATTGCACTGATTCATATTGTCGAATGTGTTCTAATTAATTGTGTTACGATGGCACTCTAGGAAACTGACTCATCCAGAAATACTTACACACAAGGGTTTGAGAGTAAATTGGAGGAAATTAATCGCTCGGGTATAAATTTCATCTGCAGATGAACATAGCACTAATCGTTACACAGTGGCTGGAAGTTTACTCAAATCTGCTTGCAAATTTATATAATATTTGTCTCGCAAACAAATACCGTAAAATCGCAGAAATTATTTATAGAATACAAGACTTTATAATACTGTATATCGATATTTTGCAACATGTTAAGTACCTCATATAAAATACGAGATTTACAGTTATACATTTGTTGTACATACCTATAAAATGTAACTGGTGTTCCTTTCACATACCTCTCTTTACATCCGTAGCAACGACAGTACTGAACCATAGCTGTTACTGTAAGTCAAACGTCCTGAACCATTCTAAAACAATAAGACAAGGAGAATACAAGCAATATTCAAGTTTCGCTGTTAACGCAAAATGTAGACAAGTAGCGTCGTCCAAAAATCACATGACTAGCCTAGTTTGATATTGAGAACACGTGCAGTAGGCTATGGCCACTCCACATATATATATGTTTTAAACCACAGATATACAAGAGACAGTGACGTTTACACATGCGTTTACCGGCGGCAGAGTCTTTATATGTTGAATCTCTAATCACGCTGTCGATCCGTGCTGAGATATCGATGTATCGTTATTAGCTCCACTGTAGCGACGTCTTTGCGAGTTTATTAACGAAAGCACCGAATTCCATGATGTTCCCAGGTTGAAAGAGCTATCTCTTTTAATTGAATTCTTCGCCAAACGAATTTTAGATGCTTCTTTCACGACCGAGTTCCGGAAAGGTGAAGTCGACCTAGAATTTTGACATTTTGATACCACATAGAATGAACTGCTTCGATGCAGTGCCCTGTCACAACCGAGCCGAATTATTGGGCTGTGAGAGCCGGATGTACCTACGGTGTGCCAAGATTCTTTCACGGACTGTATGAATCGTCTGACCGATGTGCGAAAGGCCACACTCACAGAAGAGCTTGTAAAACCCCAATCTTACGGAGAATCATATCATCTTTGACGTAACCCAAAACTGCTGATGTCTTTAGCGCAGAGAGAAAAATGACTTTAACTTCGTACTTGGTGAGGAACCGACCTGTTTTTCGTGACAGGTTTCCCACAAAGGGCAGAAAAGCCAAGGATTTAAATCTCTCTCTGCTTTCTTTCTCGGTACTTATGTCGACGTTAGGTTTTGTTCGTAGCGCCTTACTTGCCTGTTTAAGAGAATGATCATTTGTTTCGAAAATCTCTGTAAGTGTAGAAGCTCGTCCTGCAGACGGTTCTTGCCAGCAACGCAATGTACTCTGCAAACTAAAGTTCTGAGGAAAATCATCGTCAGGGAATATAACTATGTGTGAGTCGGCTTCCGGTAAACTACGTGTACCAAGGTGCCATTATCTTTGCGACGAATTAAAACATCAGGCGCCAGGAATAGAATCAGTGTCGGAACGTTTTGGACGGGCGTTGTATATCCTAGTTGTTGGAGAGATCAGATTTTGCAGTGGAATAAAGGTAATAAAAATATTCAGTTGTTCGGAAGACTAGCAACCTTATTAGGTCAAGCACGTACGCATCCATAGGCTATCACCCACATGCATTGTGAGGCTATTGATGACAAAACGCGGGCGTTTGTTATTTGCATGCGAGAATCACATTGCCTTGGTGTGGAGCAGCAGCAGAACGAAACAGACGAGGACCGGAAAATAATGTGGGCCCCCAGCACTTTGGGTACCGTTAAGTAATTTCGAACTGCCCGCTTGTCGTCACCCTCTTTGCTGGGTCTCACGAGCAAGATGTGGGTTCTGGGAGTAACACTAACATTAGGAACACTGTAACATTCCTTTAGTGTCGTTAAAAAGGATGTGCTTGTCGCATTCAGCTCTCAAAGATGAGTTAAGACTTTAAACGAGATTTCAGAATCATCTGTCACCATTGTATGGCAGTAACTTTTCCTTGGAAATATTATAAGTTGACTCGCCACTTTTGTAATACAGTGTTGGAAAATCCGTATGATATGCGAAAGCACTGTATATCAGAAACATCCTTCTTCACTCATCCTGAAGGCGACTCTTTTTTACGAAAATGAATCTCTGACTGTCCCAACAATAACCACAATGGATAAAAGTAAAGAACCTTGTATAATATCGTCCATTGAATTTGCTTAATGTGCCGCTGATACGAAGGCTAATTGCATAGTTTCCCGTTGGGTGATCTTTCTACTGTCAGTGGAAATCAGAAACTCTTATGTGTCGGATGCAGCTTTTGTACAGGGTCTCTTTCGTACGAGTCGACAGGCGCATTTTCTCCGCTATTTCAGCAGATAGTTCCAGTTTCAAAACATGGTTCAAATGGCTCTGAGCACTCTGCGACTTTACTTCTGAGGTCATCAGTCGCCTAGAACTTAGAACTAATTAAACCTAACTAACCTAAGGACATCACACACATCCATGCCCGAAGCAGGTTCCGAACCTGCGACCGTAGCAGTCACGCGGTTCCAGACTGAAGCGCCTAGAAACGCATGGCCACACCGGCCGTCGCAGTTTCTTTTCTGCAACATGTAGCTGTAGTCAGCCCACACAGTACTGCTCGTCATGTCTTTCACGCGACTCTCAACGTCGATGGAAAGCGTAGGTTTAGGCAGAAATAAAATGATTATTTGAAGAGGTATTTAACGTGCTCATTCGACAGAACGGTCCCTAATTAATCTAGTGAGACATTTCTTCTATCGATGTTTATTAACAGAGAGAGTAAAACTAGTACATCAGCAGCGAAGGCATCGCCCTGGCCCGTGCTGATTGCTACCGCTGTTCAGAAGCGCTGCTCAGACACTGTTGGAGCACTGATCAAACCTCGTGTTTTCCTGTTCCTTGTAATACTTATCGATAAAACGTATGACGTACTGGACTAATTTGGGACCGTTCTATCGGATGGGCATGTGAAATTCCACTTTAAGAATAACTTTGTTTGTAACGAGAAACAAACCGACGCTTTCCTTCGACGCTGAACGTCGTTTGAAAGACTTGATGAGCACGATTTATTTGGGCCGACTCCAGATACACGTTGCTAAAACGAAATGCCATATATCTGCCGAAACACCAAAGAAAATGCGCTTGATGACCCACAGGAGAGATAAAAAAAGAGCGTTTTTCCAGTGAACAGTTGTATAACTGTTAACTGGAAAAACGCTCTTTTTGTGAGAATTCTGGGAAGCTGTCTCATTTGGATCGTTTTTTCTCGTTATTTCGCTAGTGAATGATATTGTTCGACGTGAGCGATCTTACTTTGCAGTGACGTCGGGTTGGGGCAGAATAACCTTGGATTGGAATATACGCGAGGTAATCCCTCTCACATTCCGAAACACAAGCATCTGAAGATGCTACTTCTAAACGACTTCGCTTGCATTCCGAACAATCAACGTGATACTTAAGTGACCTGGGAGGAATCAAGGCGCTACTCTACACGCTACCTCGGAATAGCGAATGCAGCACCAGAATTCCATCACATCGCAGCACTGCCGTAAGGGGCGCCGACTCTGACATTCCAGCAGTACCGTAACAGGACGAGGCATTATCGCTGATAAATCCTTCGTCGGCTCGTGCGACATGAATGTTCCTTGCGTGGCAGGTAATGCGTACTTGCCGTCCCTGTCATCATCTTCCATGTAGCATCTCGACGAGAACTCGATTCGTTTAAATTTTTTGTGCCGAGAGCACTCGACACAGATGCCTGTGGAATTACACCAGGCTGTATTTAGCGAAAAATCTTTTTTTTATATACAAATAAGGATACGACTGCTTTTGTATCCCGCTTGGATGGGCGGTGCGTGGGTCTGCTCCCGTGAACTGCTTCTGTAAAATAGGCCGAGAGTGAAGGAAGCGAGTAGGAGCAGCAAAGGTGAAGCTCTTCGGTACTGCATCTAACTCTAACATTTTTAATAGCGTCAAAAACGCAAGTAAATATCAAATGCATACATAACTTTGGCAACGCTGAGCACGTAGGTGTGAAGCCGTAGTCCATGTCTAATATAATACAAAGTCTCAATAGCAAGTTAGTCCACTCGGTAGTAGAAGCGATATTTCCAGGCCGTCTGCTCTCGGTGAAATGGGCAGAAATCGAGACGGCACTGTCTGAGCTCCACAGCGTCGGCCAGAGGGCGCTGTGATCGGCGTAGTTAGTCTTCTCTCGTAGTGCTAACTTACTAGAGCGAGCACCTACGTTGTGGCATCGTAACTGTCGACGCCACAACTACTAAATCCAGTAATGAACGTCATCTAGACAAGGTTTCTGTCGGGAACGCGGATGGTTGGTATCACAGTAAGGAACGCCGTCACATAAGATTTCTCGTACTCTCTGATTGTTCAAAAAAATGGCTCGATGCACTATAGGACTTAACATCTGAGGTCATCAGTCCCCTAGACTTAGAACTACTTAAACCTAACTAACCTAAGGACATCACATACATTCATGCCCGAGGCAGGATTCAAACCTGCGACCGTTGCAGCAGCGCGATTCCGGACTGAAGCGCCCAGAACCTCTCGGCCACAACGGCCGGCTCTCTGATTGTGATTCGGGAAATATTGAACTACAAAATTGTGGAGTCGTATGTTTCCGTATCTTATTTTGATAGATGGCACCAACGTGGTCTACTGGCTGCCGTCGCAAGTCACTGTCATTAGTATCTCGGGTTCGACTCCAGTTGATGACCTTGGATTATCCTGGATCTGGGACATCGTCTACTCCGCTTCCAGTGACCTACGAAGTGACTAAACAAACAGGCAGCTAAGCTGACAAGCTAGCCCTTTTACTGCCACCTAATCGAAAGCAACCGTCCGACTTTTTGTATCTGCCAAGGTTGTAACAGCGCCATGAACCGTTAGTGTTGACACAAATGTTACTATAAGACCCCGACGGTGGCTCGACTGCAAACCTGAACTCCGGAAGAGGAAACGAAACTCGACGTGCAGATCTACCTACCTGGAGGCTGTTCGCGGATGATGCTATTGTTCGTACATGTCGAAGTGACAAAGCCAGAAAATAATAGCGAAATCCTGGAAGACAAGCAGATGATCGACGTTTGCTGCAGAAACTCGCTGTTGATAAGCATGCGTGATAGATCTAGCGTAAATGGGCGCAATAGCCCATTGGTTTTTGATTACACGATTGGCGGAGATCAATCACTGAATGGTTATAACTGGTAAATTCCTAGGAGTATGCGCTCACAGCGATTTAAAGTGGAAGTACTACACAAAGGTGCAAAACTGAGATCAATTGGAAGAATTCTAAAGGAAACTGATTCACCCACGATGGAATTAGCGCACAAAATCATTGTTCGACAGATTCTTGATTACTGCTTGTCAGTATGTGACCCTTATTGGGTAATATTAATAGACAAGAGTAATGCGTTTCGTCACGGGTTCGTTTGGTAAACACGAAAACGTGGGTGAGACGCTCATCCAGTTCCAGTGGTAGACACTACAAAGGGAGCGTGGTGCGTCACGGGGAAGCTCATTTTTTCAAATTCCAAGGGCGCCATTTTCGAGAAGAGTCAAACAGTATATTATTTCCTCCACACGGAATCGTCCTTGCAGCGCGTCATTCGCAAGCGGAACAAGAAAATGAGGAATTGATAATGGGATGCGAAGCATGTTCCACCACACATCGTATAGTGACTTGCGGAGTATGGACGCATATATAAATATTGTTAAAGCCTGTTAATGTAATCACTTGTCTGCGTGCCTAGATTCAAGTCAAATCTTCGTTGCGAAGTTGTCACCCCACTGTGTATTTCCTAACGTTAACCGGAACCGCGCGACTGCTACGGTCGCAGGTTCGAATCCTGCCTCGGGCATGGATGTGTGTGATGTCCTTAGTTTAGTTAGGTTTCAGTAGTTGAAGTCTAGGGGACTGATGACGTCAGATGTTAAGTCCCATAGTGCTTAGAGCCATTTGAACCTAACGTTAAAACTGTGTACCAGACTGTGACTCCCAAGCGAATTCTTCTCGTTCGCGGATAGCGCTCTTACCATCAGAGTTCTGGTGTGTCAGTTGGTAATCTTAGATGGGACGAATTTTGCTCTTGAACGTAAAGAATCCCGGTTCAGCCTCTGTCCGACATGCAGTTTTGTTAGGAAGATTCACGACAGCGTGGACCCCACTACAGAATGAAATATACATCCTGTATCTTTTTCATCCTTTCGCGTGTGCTTAGTTTGTACCTTAGCCCTCCCGCAGATCTTTATTTTACAAATAGAAATCAACAGGCAGAGTTTAGTTCCAGCGTCGAAATCTGTGTATTTCACGCATGAAGATAATCCGCCCCAAACGCGTACACGGCGCCGCGGCGAACACGAACGGCCCCGCACCCTTCTTTCTGGTGTGCGCCTTTCACATCTCAGCCGGCGGGCTGTCGTGTCAGCATGTCGCCCATTCACGAAGTCAGCGTCGGGCTCGACGTGTGCTATCAGCAGAAGCGATCTCTGTACGTGCCTCCGTGTTTAATACAGCTTTCACCCACCAGCAGAACGTGCGCTAACTTGAAATCCGAATGCAATGTTGAAACACGCCAGCGATTGGTTGCGGGCCATTCTTTCAAAATCGTTAGCAATTAGGCTGGTTTCTTTAATAAGCATAATTAGTACTGTTTTGTCGATAGCGGAAATTGCTTCCGGAACTGTTTGTGCCGTGAGATTTCGTAGCCAGCAGAGTTAGGAAGCACGGTCGTTATTGCCGCCTTGCTCCGCATTCATTTTTCTCCAGAAAGTGCTCAGCGATAAATAGACCCATGATGAGCGCGGTATCTGAAATACAATGTATTTACTTTGCTTATGATGCTGGTCTTTGAAATTGTAACACGTGTACTGCATGCTTAGATATGCAAATGGTAAGCATTTCATTGCAAGCACGCAAAGTGGGTAGAAAAACTATCTACGTTCTTTGTATGCGAGCTTACGAAGGGAATCTTTCATTCAGAAATCGCATTTGAATGTTGATTGTTCTTGAAGAGCTCGTGTTTATGCCTCACGGAAGCTAGGGTAAAATCTTCCGGCACGTGCCGAAATTCGATAGCGACTGCGTCGTGACTTACCGAGAACACTGTCATTCTGCGGTTGGTCGGATCCAACGACTGACGCGCGAATGTGACATCGTTGAATTCAGCAGGGCCATACTCAACGCCAGTCCAAGTCTCAACAGCCCTACTACGCGTCCAGTGCCCGATAGGACAGATACATTGCTCACTCGGACGTGCAGAGTAGTGCAGCTAGGTGTTTTATACCTCGAGTCAAGAAATGAGCTTGTCTGCAGCAAGAAAAGTACACATTCGGACTTCGCGAAGAAGTTAGGATCGCCACTGACTGTCAGCAGGGCGATTTTGGTGGACCATGTACGTATCAGTCTGCGGGGGCTACGAAGGGAACGAACGTTGACAGATTGCATTCCTCATTTTCATGCAGACCTAGCATCCAGCGTCATAGTTTATGACGCCATTGCTTACTTTTGGTTTCGTAATCGGATAATCTGGACACCATCACATTTTTGAGGTACTGAGGCCAGCGGCTATGCCGTAACTTGGAAGTCTCCATGGCGTTATCTTTCAAGAAAATAACGCAAAACGGCATATTATCCGTGCAGTCCTGACCTACCTAATTCAGAGTGTGTTCGTCTCTTGCTATGGCCAGCAAGTTCTCCAGGTAATTTATCCATTAAAAACGTCTGGTCATGTGTTGACGAGAGATTGGTAAGCCACCAGTCATCAGCCACTACGATTCACAAAATCTGGCATCGAAATCAGGCAGCGTGAAATAAAGTACCCATAAGTTTCATCCAAACTCAGTTCGACTCAATGTAACGCCGCGTAGGCTCATTGTTGATGCCAGAGGTGGCCGCTCAATGTACCACTAGGTCGTGCTGAAAAGTAATGCCTCCGAATTTTTAAGGTGAAAACTCTTAAACAAACATTATTAACATTTTACATTTTTGTTCTTCATGTATACATATTTAGTTCTCAACATAGTCACCTTGGCGACGAACACATTTCTTGCTACGGGAGACCAGTTTGTTGATACCGTCATTGTAGAATGTTTGACTTTGTTGACGAAGACACAATCTCACCTCTGCATGCACCGCTTAATCACTATCAAAGAGAAGCCATCGAAGGTGTCCTTTAAGTTTTGGAAACGGGTGGAAATAGGATAGGGCCAAGTCGGGACTGCATGGAGGATGATCGATGACAGTGAACGCAAGGCGTCGGATTGTTTGTTTGTGGTCTGGCATTGTCATCCTGAAGGAGAGGGTACTCCATACGTGGACGAACTCTTCGGGATCGAAACTCGATTATAGCACGCTGTTTCTGACGCACCGACATAGTTATGTTACACACCGATACAATTCGGAGCCCTGTAGCGGCACAGGGCGGCAAATATGCAGCAAGAAGAACAAAGGTGTAGAATATTTATAACGATGTTTTATTTAAAAACATTTAAGAGTTTATACATAAATAATTTGAAGACATTACTTTTAGCACGGTCCTGTAAATCTCACACCCTCTATAACCCCAAATCACTTATAACTTTTATATATATTTTTCTTCCTAAAACCTAGAGCCAGAATATGTAGAATTTCGCTATTTGGTGTCCTTCTTGGTATTCAAAGTCTGATAGCCAGCAATATATGTGCAAGAGTACTGAGTCCATGTCCCCAATGCTCAAGAGTTTATCTTCTCGTCGATGAGGATCCGTTGTTCAAGAAATTATCCCTATTTTGGTACAGTCGTGCAGCGTTTATGAATGTTTACTACAGTCGTTATGTCATTTGCCCATAAAGCTGCTGGTGCGTGCTCATGGTGGGAACTTTTTATGCTCTGTTATTGAGGTCTATTTTTAGCGTGCTGATGGTTGAACGTGTGCCTACATGTAACTGTAGTAACCGGTTGTGAGGTAACGGGTGAGTTGTGGCGCCCTGAAAGTATTCTAAGTTCGGAGTTGTGGCCGCATGGGCCGCTCGGCAAGCCGGGGCTCGTCAGCAACCACGTGATGCCGAACATTAGCCGGAGCAAGAGGGGTAGCCCCAGCGCGTGGACCAGGCCGACCACGTGGCTGGGAATTTCATGTTGACGCTGTCTTGAGGACCCTGATTTGTGTCGATGAAGGAGATTTGTATGCCGGGAGTGCCAAAGATGGCGCACTTTGTGGAACCATAATGGCAGACATTTCACAGTTCATGTAGGAATTAATAATAGGCAGAAGAATCATGATTCCTTAAAAAGAAACATGTCCATTACCATTATTTGCACGACGATTCTGATAGTATAATCAGATTTTCAATATCTTTATTATTTATTAAAGTTTAGTATCTGACTGTAAATTATACAAGTAACACCCAGCAACGAATTTCCAGAATCTAAACGGTTCATCCGATTTTGTCGATCGACGTGTCTTTAGAAAGCCATTAGTGTAAACCTAAATTCGTATGAATTACAGGCATGTGAATTGAATAGTACATGAGTTATTGGAGATCAAAGTGGCAGATTACTATTAATCGCGTCAGGTCATAAGTACTCCACAGTTACACAAAAAACGGTAGCAGCATGCTTATAAGTATATTTATTCGTCTATGTCTTTGTTTATATCCGATATATACTATTCATGAAGAAATTGGTCAAATATTTACTGGCATTAGGCTACTGGCCTACTTTTGTTTTTGTTCCTTTGATATATGTTTATTTAATCTGTTTATGTATTTAATAATGTGTGTTAGAGCGTGTTTATGGTCCAACCTTACGAATGTTTATTTCATTTCATGTTATTTAAATGTAAATCCAGTATTTCGTATGTGTTTCAATATGTTTGTGAGGGTGCGTTGGCTTGGAGGCATGGCGGGAACGCTCTATCGAATCACAGCGCTAGTTACTACGGTAGGCGACTACCGATGTCAATGGAGAGACTGTATGGAAGTGGGGTAGGAGCATCGCGTCGCACAGGACACGGGGAGTGCTGAACGGGAAGGCGCGACGTTCGGTCGCAGGAAATACTTGGAAAGTGTTGAGCAGTTTGGCGTGGTCGCGGGAGATGGAAATACACTCCTGGAAATGGAAAAAAGAACACATTGACACCGGTGTGTCAGACCCACCATACTTGCTCCGGACACTGCGAGAGGGCTGTAAAAGCAATGATCACACGCACGGCACAGCGGACACACCAGGAACCGCGGTGTTGGCCGTCGAATGGCGCTAGCTGCGCCGCATTTGTGCACCGCCGCCGTCAGTGTCAGCCAGTTTGCCGTGGCATACGGAGCTCCATCGCAGTCTTTAACACTGCTAGCATGCCGCGACAGCGTGGACGTGAACCGTATGTGCAGTTGACGGACTTTGAGCGAGGGCGTATAGTGGGCATGCGGGAGGCCGGGTAGACGTACCGCCGAATTGCTCAACACGTGGGGCGTGAGGTCTCCACAGTACATCGATGTTGTCGCCAGTGGTCGGCGGAAGGTGCACGTGCCCGTCGACCTGGGACCGGACCGCAGCGACGCACGGATGCACGCCAAGACCGTAGGATCCTACGCAGTGCCGTAGGGGACCGCACCGCCACATCCCAGCAAATTAGGGACACTGTTGCTCCTGGGGTATCGGCGAGGACCATTCGCAACTGTCTCCATGAAGCTGGGCTACGGTCCCGCACACCGTTAGGCCGTCTTCCGCTCACGCCCCAACATCGTGCAGCCCGCCTCCAGTGGTGTCGCGACAGGCGTGAATGGAGGGACGAATGGAGACGTGTCGTCTTCAGCGATGAGAATCGCTTCTGCCTTGGTGCCAATGATGGTCGTATGCGTGTTTGGCGCCGTGCAGGTGAGCGCCACAATCAGGACTGCATACGACCGAGGCACACAGGGCCAACACCCGGCATCATGGTGTGGGGAGCGATCTCCTACACTGGCCGTACACCACTGGTGATCGTCGAGGGGACACTGAATAGTGCACGGTACATCCAAACCGTCATCGAACCCATCGTTCTACCATTCCTAGACCGGCAAGGGAACTTGCTGTTCCAACAGGACAATGCACGTCCGCATGTATCCCGTGCCACCCAACGTGCTCTAGAAGGTGTAAGTCAACTACCCTGGCCAGCAAGATCTCCGGATCTGTCCCCCATTGAGCATGTTTGGGACTGGATGAAGCGTCGTCTCACGCGGTCTGCACGTACAGCACGAACGCTGGTCCAACTGAGGCGCCAGGTGGAAATGGCATGGCAAGCCGTTCCACAGGTCTACATCCAGCATCTCTACGATCGTCTCCATGGGAGAATAGCAGCCTGCATTGCTGCGAAAGGTGGATATACACTGTACTAGTGCCGACATTGTGCATGCTCTGTTGCCTGTGTCTATGTGCCTGTGGTTCTGTCAGTGTGATCATGTGATGTATCTGACCCCAGGAATGTGTCAATAAAGTTTCCCCTTCCTGGGACAATGAATTCACGGTGTTCTTATTTCAATTTCCAGGAGTGTATTTCGTAGTGCCGACTTGTGCACTTGTGAAGCTTCCGTGGTTTCTGCAGCGAAGACGTAGTAAGCGTTTAGAAGTGAAAATCTCGCGAGCTATGTTGTTGTTCATAACTAATTACGTGAAGTAATGATCTATTGTTTCCCCTTTATTCAACTTTTATTTTATTTAATCGCTGGACTATCGACACCAATAAGTGTTTTGCAGTAATAAACGGCATGCTTAAAGGTACTTCTGGTGTCGTACTCAACATTTAAAGTGGTTAAAAACAGTACCTGCAGATTTTATTTAATTGCAACCTTTCATTTATAAATTTCTATGTTAAATTCAAAATTCTCAATTGCCGAGTGACAGAAACCTCCGACCATTTGATTCATGTGTATATTCATATTGTAAACCGTAGATTCAGCAGTATTTGGCTTGTAATGTGGCAACTACGTATCCCAGTCCCTAGACAACGAAACGAGCCAAAACTTTTAATATTTCACCTCTGAAGGCCGGTCGCGGTGGCCGAGCGGTTCTGGGCCCTTCAGTCCGGTTCAAATGGCTCTGACCACTATGGGACTTAACAGCTGTGGTATCAGTCCCCTAGAACTTAGAACTACTTAAACCTAACTAACCTAAGGACATCACACACATCCATGCCCGAGGCAGGATTCGAACCTGCGACCGTAGCAGTCGCACAGTTCCGGACTGCGCGCCTAGAACCGCGGCCGGCCGGCCTTCAGTCCGGAAGCGCGCGATTGCTCCGGTCGCAGGTTCGAATCCTGCCTCGGGCATGGATGTGTGTGATGTCCTTAGGTTAGTTAGGTTTAAGTAGTTCTAAGTTCTAGGGGACTGTTGACATCAGATGTTAAGTCCCATAGTGCTCAGAGCCATTTGAACCATTTCAACTCTGAGTCTGAGGATATGCAGTTGAGGGTCACATTTTTTTATTCGAAAGCCCGCACGTTTAACGACAATTCTACTGCTCTTAGAAGTTGCTCTGTATGTTACGATGCAATGTTGATCTAATGATGACAGTCGATAAGAATGGGGCTACAGTATAGATGACTTCTTCGTAACAGTACTTCCTGTTCATAACGCCATGAGTCCATTGTCACAGATACTAGTTTGCTATAAAATATCATACGTCACGTAGTAGATTGGCTTATAATTTCTATCTTCGTTGTCACCTTTGACTGTGGAGAATGAGTTTTCATTTTTTAGCATTTCTGACTGGCTTTGTGTAATCTCTACCGCTTGCTCGACTTTTCACAATTCCTCCCAGTGCGCTAAATACTCCTACTCTCATTAAGTGCCGTTTAAAGAGTAAAATAATCAGCACGCCTAACTGATCTGCACATTTTACAATATACTGGAAACTGTTTTAATTTAAACGGCTCTAAACAAAACCTGTGAAGAACTAACAACAAAGCTACGTTATTATCTGTCGACGAAGCAGGTGGCTCTATTTTCACCAAATAAACGTTACGTTGGACGATATTAAGTTCTTGTAAAACACAGACAGCGTTTCTTCGTCTTCAAGCTTCGAAAGGAGGGAATGATATAGTTGTATATCCTGTTGACGCCTTTCAAATACACTTTTAAATTCATTTTTATTTATTAACCTATTTTATTTATTCGAATGCACTAGATCACTCGAAGAAGTATGTGTGGAGCAGTAGGTCATAATCTTGCTGCATCAGCTATCACTGTATTTGAAAAATGTCGTTTTACCGCCTTGAGCTGTTGCTAAAGTACTTTATTTATACAGCGAGTTACAGTTGTGAGGCCATCATCAGGTTTATAAAAATATCCACAGGTTAACGTCGATTACACTTTTAACACGAGTAAGTAGACTCCCTATCGTGGTTTTTACAAATTGACGACGTAATGTGTATTGCGGTATGATTATTATTAGTTATGGTTTTATCACCTGACGATTAGGATTTTGTATTTCGCCTAACATGACGCTGTGAATACTTTAATGAACCTGATGATAGTCAGACGATTGAATCTGGCTGTATAGATTTTCTGCTAGCAGCTCAAGGTGGTAATACGAGATTTTTCAAATACAGAGGAGCTGTTGGACACAACTCCTGAAAACATATGCCTGTATTTGCCTGAAGCGATTTACGGAAACCACAGAAAACTTAAATAAGGTGACGATCGCAGGACCACCTCATTCGTTCTGGGTGCCAGCGTTGAGATGTGGAGAGTTTTCGACGATTGTATTTGCAGGTGAATTCCGAGGGGTCGAAAGGCCGTTAAATTAGACGAAGAAGTCTTTCCTTCATGAAATTTGAAGCATAACTGTCACGTTGTCTTAAGTCAATTGGTTTGGTTTACCTGACTGTGATGTGTGCGTGAAAAGGATGGCGAAACGTAATGCCAGAAAATAGCCAATTGCTACTGAAAAACAGGAGTGCGCTAGCTTAAAGGCTTAAAACAGAGAGCAATCTAAACATTGCGAAAATACCGAGCCGTCAGGTTTTTAAGTCGGGTCATTAATTCAATTAGTTTATCAGGAAAGCAAAGCACCAGCATGCGTTTGCGATTTCACGTACAGACGCATGTTCAACTATTTCGGTGAATGCCTTTCTGGTCGGATCATACGTTTGTTATTAGCTGCAGCTATTCAGCAAAAATAGAGTGTTTCGGACGGTGTAACATTTGTCCGCGACACAGTGGTAATGACCGCCGACATCTGCAAGTTGCATGCTTGCGGAAAAGAGTGGGAGGAAGGAAGATTAAGACTTTAACGTCCTCTTTACAGCGCGGTCATCAGATACGGAGCACAAACTCGGATTACGAAAGGATAACGAAGGATATCGGACTTTTATTTCCAAGTAAACATTGCGGCACTTGTGTAGAGCGATGCAGGGAAACCACGGAAAAACTCAATCTGGATGGTCAGACGGGAATATAAACTGTCGTCCTTCCGAATCCGAGTCCATTGTACTAACCACAACCTCTGTTGGTGCGCATACTTCCAGTATTATCGTGCTGTTCACAGACTCAGAATCACTGACAACTCGGATATTCGGCTTGTTGTGCAAAATATAGTACTGTGTAAATGCTTTTTACTAGAACTTAGAAATGACACCACTGGGGAAGAGTAATGTGGTAGACTGCAGCTGGGAGATAAATTTGTAAATGTGATCGTGTACTATGGTCAGTGTGGTCCCTGGGCGCTTTGACAGAGTATGACAGGTCGTGGAACAGAGCACAGCTGCCGGCGGCAACTGTGATTAATTTACTGCTGATCGAAGCTGAACTCCGACATTTAGGGCCCCGGCCGTTCGTCCCAGCCGACACGGCGCGAGGGCAAACACAACCCTTCCATTTAACAGTCGTTTGCAGACGATCTTGGTGCATAAAGCGAACTCACAGTTAAGTTTACCAAATAATCCACCTCAGCGAAATTATGCGTTGAATTAGAATCGAATTTTATTTAACTTTCCTGCAATGGTACTGCGAAAAAGTATTGGAAGAAAGATATTAGTTTAGAAAAAGTATGGTCACTGTGAGACCACCGGGTCTGGCTCGCGTCAATCGTAGACCTCGCACAACACATTTCTCACCATTGTCAGATGTACTTTTCGATAAATTTCTTTTGGAGTTTAGAGTGTCATCAGAGGTAGAGGAAAAAATGTACTGTATCTTCAGTGAAACGTTCTGGCATACACGAGGAGCGATTTAGAGGAAGAGAACTCCAAAGACTTCAACTTATGAGATTTTAACCCATCTCCTTCCGAATACAAGTCAATATCTTACGGTCTAACCACCTTTCATTTTCGAAAAATGCTATGTACAGGAGCAAGGATTATCTCCGCCTGTCCACTTCACAACCAAGAGTAACCATTGCAGCTAAGCCCTTTTAGCACGCCAACATGCTGGCTCTCGATTCGGGTGTGGTTGTTTCGAAGCCCGGTTGCGAAAAATACATTTGATCACCATTATTGGACAGAGAGGTAACTTTCAGTTCTTGAACATGTATTACACCCCTGGGTTAAATTGCAAACTGTTAAGTGTCTCGCAGGTTCGAATCCTGCCTCGGGCATGGATGTGTGTGATGTCCTTAGGTTAGTTAGGTTTAAGTAGTTCTAAGTTCTAGGGGACTGATGACCTCAGAAGTTGAGTCCCATAGTGCTCAGAGCCATTTGAACCATTTTGTTAAGTGTCTCGTAGATTGAGGCCTCTGTTAATGATGACCCGCCCGATGGATGGGGGCCTGAAGCTGTGAGGAGTGCGTAGAGAAGAGTACGCCAGGCCTGACATTGACTTCTTTCGACTTTTTCCTTTTGGTTTCAGTTCCATAATCACATCTAACAAAACCGACACAATACTCCATAAGTAAACTATACGCACTCTGTTGAGTACCTATACAAATGAAATGGAACTGAGAAGTCGTTCTGCTATGCCTTGATTGCCTGAAGAGTTTTTTCTGGGTACTTAGAAATTATTTCCATGTCATCAGTCAGTTTCAACGCCGTAAGAGATTGCAACAGAGTTATTTTGTGGTATTACACAGCGTGCTAAAACTTCCAAGGGGCTTAAAAGAGAGGGACTGTTATCAAAGTACGTCAGATGAAAAGTAATGATCCTGTACTCCTGTGAGTTACATTACCGAGAACAGATTTAGGAGTGTTTCTGTTAGAATTGGCGGTAGTGGATTTAGTGTTCAGACTGTCGTTATTTCTCACTTTCCCCCCGCTGTGCCCTGTCCATTCGTAGGAACATGGAGACTTCCCCCATATCCCCGGAAACAAGGGGAAGAGACTTACGACCCACGATTGCCGTTTCCTGTTGGCTCGTCGCTCAACGCCGGTGTTGCGTGTTCTTTTATACGCCACGTCTTGGCCACCTGGGGTCGTTCCGGCTGCACGGATACAAATGCAGATGCCGTAGGCGGCAATTTGGCGTATTTAGCTCATCAGTTCCCCTGATGAAAAGGCGTATTATCAAAAACCATTTAAAAGGCATCAAGGTTCCATTTGCCTCAGCGTTTTTATTGTTATTTATTATTGCATATTTGATTTGCTATTAACACCTATATGATCATGTTTACACGACACATCATTACCATACAGTCTAAAGATAGAGTTTGGGCAACAGTGACGAACAGAACATTTTGTTCTGCGCGACCATGTTTTAATCGATGTTTGATGGCTCTGGACCCAAATATAAGGGAAAGAAAAATCGTTTGGTATCAGAGTATCGTTTAGCTGTTTGGTTGTGGGAGTGATACGTATGTGTAGTCTTTCTCTCTAATGTGTGTTATCTAAGATTTGTAAAGGTACGAGACCGCAGTTATGAATAACGAAGGTAATATAAGGGAGGCAGTAAGTAATTAAGAACGAAATGAGTTGTATCGTGTCCCCAATGGCAGTCAATCTGTAGACTAAGCCAAGCAGTAAAGGGATTTAAGAATAAATTTGGATGGGAATTAAAGCTGAAGGAGACGACATAAAACTTGCAATATTTGCCGCTGATATTGTAATTCTGCCAGAAACAACAAAGAATGTGGAAGAGCAGTTGAACTAAATTGATAATGTGCTTACACTAAGCTCTAAGACGAACATAAATAAAAGTAAAACAAGTGACAAGTCGAATTAAGTAAGCGAATTAGATTAGGAAATGAGACATTAAAATTAATAGATGAGTTTTGCTATTTAGATAGCAAAATATCTAATGAGTACAAAAGTAAAGAGAACATAAAGTGTATACAGGTTGTAGCAAGGAAAGATTTCCTGAAAAATAGAAATTCTTTCGTACGGAATATGAAGTATAAATGTAGGGAAGTTCTTTCTGAAAGTACTTGTCTGGCTTGCACTGTAGCCTTGTACGGAGGTGAAATGTGGATGTTACGCAAGGAGGTAAGAAGGATTGGATTGGATTGTTTGGGGAAAGAGACCAAACAGCGAGGTCATCGGTCTCATCGGATTAGGGAAGGACGGGGAAGGAAGTCGGCCGTGCCCTTTCAAAGGAACCATCCCGGCATTTTCCTGGAGCGATTTAGGAAATCACGGAAAACCTAAATCAGGATGGCCGGACGCGGGATTGAACCGTCGTGCCGGTCGGAGTGGCCGTGCGGTTCTAGGCGCTACAGTCTGGAACCGAGCGACCGCTACGGTCGCAGGTTCGAATCCTGCCTCGGGCATCGATGTGTGTGATGTCCTTAGGTTAGTTAGGTTTAATTAGTTCTAAGTTGTAGGCGACTGATGACTTCAGAAGTTAAGTCGCATAGTGCTCAGAGCCATTTTTTTGAACCGTCGTTCTCCCGAATGCGAGTCCAGTGTGCTAACCACTGCGCCACCTCGCTAGGTGGAGGTAAGAAGACTTTGAGATATGTTTCTCTTAAAGAATGCTGGAGGTTAGAGAAGTAGATCGAAAGCTGATGAAGAAGTAATGAATCAAATAGGAGAGGAAAGGAAGTTATGGGACTATTCCAGTGAAAGATGGAATACGCTGGTAATCGACACCCTGAGGCAGTAGTCAATGTGGTAATGAAGGAGATTTGCAGGGGAGAGAGAGAGAGAGAGAGAGAGAGAGAGAGAGAGAGAGAATTTGAGGAGGAGACCAGGGCTTAAATACAGCGAAGTATGTTAAAATGTATGTACGTAGTGACTTCAGAAAGTGAGTTACACATGTCGTCCCACAGTAAGACCATGTGGCAACAAGAGTGGCGCATTTTCAGAAGAGAGTACATATTGGATTTCCTGCTGAAACAGTCGTGCTGCGGTACGGATAAAACGTGCACCATAGTGTGGGAGTGAAATGACGCAGCAACTGGAAACTTACTCGCAAGCTGAAGTACGCGGGAGCGTACGATTCTTGTGTGCAAAGCGTGTAAAGTGCATACGGATTTACCGTGAAATTTTGGCGACAACGGAACAAATGGAACTTGGCATCCACCATTAGAGAAATGGTGCCAACAATTTGACCAGGGCCGCACAGGCCTGGGTGATGCTGAGTGCGAGGTCCAGATCTTGCACCATCCGATTTCCATCTTTTCGGAAAACAGTGAACACCTCGGGGGGAAAGGATGTTCGAACGATAAGGACGCTCCCAGTGCGGTTCTTGAATGGCTCGGGGTCTAGGTGCGGATGTCTATCGCCGACGAATTGAATAGCACAAAGTCCGACTGTTTTTTAGAGAGACTTGTCATGTATCTGCGTCCCTTTAATGTGTAGTGGGGCATTCAGCAAAACTCACTTATCCTGCTAAAATAATGTACGTCTTACTTTCTGAAGACCCCTCGTAATATGCAGTAGGTAGGCAGTGGTGAAAAGACCTACACAGCAACGCGGGGGTTTGCATCAGACTAGTCTTCGGACTGATAAGTACAATAACTGCGACCTGTACACTAGCGTTACGGAAAGGGCATCAGGATATTTCTGTTTTATTCGCGAAAACCGGTTCTCGAAATTTACGATACAAGTTTTCGCGATGTTTCTTTCTCAGAACGCCAGACCCTTGCGTCTGAATACTGTTGGCGGTCGCCCCAGTGTGCCACATCTCGTGTGTAGAATGTGGTCCCATTGGTAAGGCGCTGTGTGAAGGCGGCGGGGTTGTTTGCCGACGTCGGCTGCAGCGTCAGCTGTGAGCACGTGCGCTGTCGCCGGCAATCATCCGGCCGTCGGACAGCGGTCCCGTTACGCCGCGGTGCCGCTCTGCCTGGACGTAGCCTGCCAGATCCCAGGAGGTCGTGCTGCGTGCCGCAGCTACCAGGACTGTCATATTCGTGGTCCACGCGCTCCTCATCGCGCTGCTGTCTGGATGGTGCTTCCGCTTACGGACTTTAGTCCACAACCTCACCAAACAGCTGAAGAGTGGAAATGGGAAATGTTCTACGTGTGTTCCCCCCTTCTCCCCCTACCTTCAAGAAATGCGTGCCCCTAGAGTTGATCCAGTTGCCATACCATGGACAAGTTAGTAGATGGCGCATTGTCTTTATGCCAAGCTATGCTTCGCATTGTAGATCGAACAATTTGAAAGACATCAGAAATGTGTTCTGTTACCTACACCGTTCTATCTGGCTTCTACCAACTTCCGCAACAACCTCTACAACAACAAAAAACAGGAACAGGAATACAGTTCTAAGTCAGTACGAATTGAACGATACGAAATATTACACAGATTCCCACGGAAACGAATATAATTTATTGAATTCAACGAGTACCCCACACAAAGTATTGAGTGCTACTGACGAGCGATTTAAAATTGATTCCGCCGGCCGTTGTGGCCGAGCGGTTCTAGGCGCTTCATTCCGGAACCGCGCTGCTGCTACGGTTGCACGTTCGAATCCTGCCTCGGGCATAGATGTGTGTGATGTCCTTAGGTTAGTTAGGTTTAAGTAGTTCTAAGTTCTAGGGGACTGATGACCTCAGATGTTAAGTCCCATAATGCTCAGAGCCATTTAAAATTGATTCCGTATTTCTAGATTTCCACAAGCCTTTCGACACTGTACCGCGCAAACAGTTTGCAGAGAAATAGCGTACTTATGGAACATCGTCTCAGTTGTGTGACTGGGCTTGTGATTTCCTGTCAGAGTGGTCACAGCTCGTGCTAATTGACGGAAAGTAATCGAGTAAAACAAAAGTGATTTCTGGCTTTTCCCAAGGTAGCGTTATAGGCCTTTGCTGTTTCTCATCTATATAAACTATTTAGGAGTCAATCTGAGGAGCCGTCTTAGGTTGTTTGCTGATGACGCTGTCGTTTATCGAATACTAAAGTTCTCAGAAGAACAAAACAAATTGCAAAACGATTTAGAAAAAATATCTGAATGGTGCGAGAAGTGGCAGTTGACCCTAAAGAACGAAAAGTGTGAGGTCCTCCACATGAGTGCTAAAAGGAATCCGTTAAACTTCGGTTACACGATGAAGCAGTCAAATCTAAAAGCCGTAAATTCAAATAAATACTTAAGAATTATAATTACGAACACCTTAAATTGGAAGGAACACACAGAAAATGTTGTGGGAAAGGCTAAAAAGAGACTGCGTATTATTGGCAGGACACTTAGAAAATGTAACAGATCTACTAATGAAACTTCCTACACTACACTTGTCCATCCTCTTTTAGGATACTGATGAACGGTCTGGGATCCTTACCAGATAGGATTGACGAAATACATCGAAAAAGTTCAAAGAAGGGCAGCACGTTTCGTATTATCGCGAAATATAGGAGAGTGTCACTAAAATGATACAGGGTTTGGGCCGGACATCATTAAAGCAAAGGCGTTTTTCGTTGCGACGGAATCTTCTCACGAAATCCCAATCACCAACTTTCTCCTCCGAAAGCGGAAATATTTTGTTGACACCGACCTACCTAGGGAGAAACGATCACCACGATAAAATGAGGGAAATCAGACCTCGTTCTGAAAGATATAGGTGTACGTTCTTTCCGCGCGTTATTCGAGATTGGAATAACAGAGAACTGTGAAGGTGGTTCGATGAACCCTCTGCAAGGCACTTAAATGTGATTTGCAGAGTATCCATGTAGCTGTAGATATAGCTTCTTGGTTCCACAACCAAATTTTTGGGACTCTGCCTACTGAGCTTGTGGGCCCTCGCTAAATGCAACTCTCTTCCACCAAAACCGTAAAATAGTTCACCTTTCATACCGACGCTCGGGAAATGCCCTTGCCAGTTCTCTCAGCGTTCCATATTGGAAGAAAGACTTTGTGAATCACTAAATCTCCGAACGCAAAAATCCGTAATACCCTCCAGTCACCGTCAGAGATCACGACACGACTCCAACACCCAAGAGCGCTACCAATCGACTACTCTCCGCTTTCACGAGCTCCAAACCGCTCTTCTAAATTACGAGGGATATTCAATAATTAAAGAAGTATATTGATGTAGAAATCAAACAGTTTGTACAAGGAGTTTTGTCCTTTCATGACTTCAGTTTGGCGTCGCTGCTATAAGCTGTGAAGAAATCTTACGGATAAATATAAATGTCGTGTGACTAGGGCCTCCCGTCGGGTAGACCTTTCGCCGGGTGCAAGTCTTTAGATTTGATGCCACTTCGGCGACTTGCGCGTCGATGGGGATGAAATGATGATGATTAGGACAACACAACGTCCAGTCCCTGAGTGGATAAAATCTCCGACCCAGCCGGGAATCGATCCCGGGCCCTTAGGATTGACATTCTGTCGCGCTGACCACTCAGCTACCGGAGGCGGACATTTTACGGATAAAATTGTTTTGTTTATAATCTCAATATTGCATATAACGGTGGCGTGTCCGCTTGAAGTTTCTACACCAGTTCAGCGACGTTCAGTGATCCGTGTTTTTTTTTTTTCTGAAAGTAAAAAACCGGCTAAAAACTTTTATCGATTGAGTTTACAGTATGGTGAAAATTGTATGACCCATGGAAATATTTATAAATGAGTAGAACACTTTAAAAACCGTTGAACCACAGTGGGTGACGAGTAACGTCTTGGCCGGCCAGTTTAAGTGCCAGTTCTTCGCTTGAAACCCGCATTGATGACATTATTCGTGAAGACCGACGTGTTTCGGCTGAAAACAGAATAAAACCAGCTCAGTAAATGTTCGCACAATACATAATATTATTAGTAACGAGCTCAAGTACCGCAAAGCAAGTGCAAGGCCGGTCCCGAAAGAATTAACGCAACAACACAGGGCAAAAAGGCTTAAAGGGTATACAGATTGGAAAGAACGCTATGAAAGGGAAAGTGAACTTCTTCTAAACAACATTTTAACGTTTGATGAAACTTGGGTTCACCATTTTGAACCAGAATTCGTAAGACAAAGCATGGAATGAAAGCCACCAGCTCACCTGTCCGAAAAACTTCCGAATGCAGGCATCAGCGGAAAACGTCATATTGGCCGTCTTTTGCGCTTCCCAGAGTGTCGTCTTTTGATATTATTTTGAAGATCAGTGTACAACAGACAGGATGATGAACGAAGTAAAGCCAACAATGAGAGAAAAACGTTGCCGATCTCAAAGAAAAGGCGTGATATTCCTACACGAGAATTCTCGCCCTCTCACAGCGTAGTTGACCCAATAAAAACTGAAACATTGTGTTGGGTGATACTACCTCGTCCTTATAGACCAGATTTCGTTCCCTCGGATTACCTTTTGTTTAGTTCACTCTAGGAGGCATTACATGGAAAAAGTTCAAACAACAACGAGGAAGCCTAAGAATTTGTGGAAAATTGGCTCAAAAAACAAGATAAAGACTTCTTTGCATCAATTATAAAAAAAAAAAAATCATCATTGCGACGAGTATATTAATATTGGCGAAGATGATGTCGAGATGTAGTAAAAGTCTCATTTTGTAAAAATACAGTTTTTTTCCTACATCAGTTTATCTCTGTAATTATTGACTGTCTGTCGGTCTTAACTTTCAGGCTTTACGGCCATTTACTGTCGGCAGCATGCAGGCACTTTCAGTTGCCCTTCCCCGCTCGCGCTATTCACTCCGACGCAAAATACTGCCAGGGCCTTTTGAAACGTTTATTTCCCACCAAGTGCTTGGAAACACTTTTCATCCCGTAAAAATCCATCGCTCTTGAGCCGGCCTCTCAGGTCTCCTCCACAAGCCATTTAGGAGGTTAAGAGAAAAACCGGTCCATCACCTGCAGGCTGCAGAAACTTACTTCTTCCGGATACCGACTCTAGCGCAGACAATAGCCATATGAAGAGCACGCAGGCGCGACCAGGAAATGATACGCTGCAGCTTTTAACAATGCTGGTCATGAACGTCAAACAGCCTGAAAAACAGGTAAAAATTCGGTGAGAGTACTCGGGGACCTAGAGTTGCGCTGTACCAAAACTAAACTACAAATGACGTCGTAAACTGTACGGTTACCGGTAATATTCGTAGCTTTAGGGAAAGAAAAATGGTTGAATGTATGAGAGAGAGATTGGGAGAGTACGACTTCTCTTAGTTCTTGTTTTTGTTTGTTTTGCACATAATTAGCACCGGACATCGTTCAGTATTTGGCCATTGTGTATCGTATATCGTTAAAAAATATAAATTGTATTTTATAACTAATAGAAACTAGTTGATCGCCTAACGTCTGCGCTTTTATGTGACCACAGCAGTTACTGTTGATGCAAATGCAGTTTAAATACAGAAATTTAAAAATAATCTATATTATTATTGTCGTTTTTTGTACTCAATAGAAAGTTCTTCATTATGATCGAAGGCAAGAGTTTCTTGTTATTATTGATAAGCGCGAAAGTTGTTCATGAATAAAAAAACTGTTTTTTATATAAGCTCGATGAAGTATTGAAGCGACGTTTGACATCTTTTTGTTTTATGGTTTTTGTAGTGTTGGCAGAAGAGCCAACACTGTTTTTCTAGAGGAGGCCGAAATGCACGCGTTTAATTACACGCTGACTGGCGTGAGGTCTGGAACAGGACAATATCTTGAGAAATGCAAATAAAGTACGTAGTTGATATAATACTTAACTTTAATCCACAATTGTAGAACATCTCTCGTTACGGTACATGTTTCATAATATTAATTATCAATTGAGTACGGCGCCTTGCTAGGTCGTAGCATCGGCAAATGAGAGCGTAGTTGTCAGTGAACCTTTGCTATGAACGTCGGCTGTACAACTGGGGCGAGTGCCAGGACGTCTCTCTAGACCTGCCGTGTGGTGGCGCTCGGTCTGCTATCACTGACAGTGGCGACACGCGGGTCCGACGTATACTAATGGACCGCGGCCGATTTAAAGGCTACCACCTAGCAAGTGTGGTGTCTGGCTGTGACACCACAGTTTTTTAAAATTTATCCCTTTTTTTGAGGAAGTTGTGTTTTCTAGCGGTTTGTAATAAATCTGCGTTGTTTTTTCTTTCTCCTACAACATTCCTCTGTTTGATGTTACAAGTCAACAATTTTCGAACAAAACCTGAGTTCGATATTGACAGTTTCAGTTTTTCTTTAAATACTGTTTATTTGGAAGTAGCAGACATGAGGATATTTATAACTATGTAGAACAAAAAGGTTTCGTAGGTTACGCGGCCCTTTACGCAAGGCGAACATTAATAAAACCGACAAACTCCAGGGACAGATTTCTGGCTGGAAATGGAAGAAAAAAGGGTCCTAATGTGTGTCCGGAAACGCATTGTTGCCACGGTAGATGACGCTGAGGAATGAAAGTTCCTCTGGCCACGTGCCGTGTATTCCTTCTGTTTCGCAGGCTGTGTGAATCGCACAGCGTGCTGTAAGTAACAGAATGGTCCGGTATTCAAGTCGGGAATAAGCCGAGATGATGTTTGCGTACGGCCAAGCTCATGCAGACTGTCGAGAGGCAGCACAGCTATACCAAAAGAAGTGATTTTACAGACACCAACCACGTCGCACAACCCTTCAAGCCCTTTGTGGTCGTCTGTAAGATCATAGATCCTTTCCGGCAGACGAACGTGCAGGGGGCAGCGGTCTCTGCGAGCACCGGATTTTAGAACCCGGATCTACAGGATATTGAGAGGAACCCTAGTACATGCTCTAGGCAAGTGACTCGTCAACATAATGTAAGCCAAAGTACGATTATGTGTATCCGCATGACAACTGCTATTATTCCTGTTACCTGCAATCCTGCCGGCCTTGGTGGCCGAGCGGTTCTAGGCGCTCCAGTCCGGAACCGCGCTGCTGCTACGGTCGCAGGTTCGAATCCTGCCTCGCGCTTGGTTGTTTGGGATGTCATTAGGTTTAAGTAGTTCTAAGTCTAGGGGACTGTTGACCTCAGAAGTTGAGTCCCATAGTGCTCAGAGCCCAACCTGCAATCCCATGGCGGCCGCTTTGAATATCTGTTGTGACGTGGATGCGATGCAGCTCTGTACTGTGTTCGGAGCGATTTTTTTGTCGTTGCACGCACTCCGCCCATTCCCGGACACATGTTTATAGGACCTTTCTTTCTCCATTTCCCGTCAGTTTGTCGGTTTTATTACTGTCCAGCCTGTATAACCTCAATGAGTTTCTAGACGCTTCACCGCTTCGTGTTTCTACGGCGATCTAGTAAGACACTGATTTCATACGCAAACAGAGCGATCGAAATAAGGTAACGCCCGATAGGTATGCAACACAGCCAACGTATAGGTAATGTGGGTACGATCTTAACTGACCAGAACTATTGGGAAAAGTACCATAGTCTACGCCCGCCCGGTTGGCCGTGCGGTCTAATGCACGGCTTTCGGGATTGGGAAGGAGCGCCTGGTTCAAAATGTTCAAATGTGTGTGAAATCTTATGGGACTTAACTGCTAAGGTCATCAGTCCCTAAGCTTACACACTACTTAACGTAAATTATCCTAAGGACAAAACACACACCCATGCCCGAGGGAGGACTCGAACCTCCGCCGGTATCAGCCGCACAGTCCATGACTGCAGCGCTTTAGACCGCTCGGCTAATCCCACGCGGCGAGTTCCTGGTCCCCCACACGAATCCACTCGACGGACTTGTGTCGAGGTCCGGTGAGCCGGCCAGTCTGTGGATGGTTTTTAGGCGGTTTTCCATCTGCCACGGTGAATGCGGGCTTGTTCCCGTAATTCCGCCTCAGCTACACTATGTCGGCGATTGCTGCGCAAACAAGCTCTCCACGTACTCGTACACCTCCATTACTCTACCACGCAAACATAGAGGTTAATCTCGTCTGGTGTGAGACGTTACCTGGGGGAGTCCACCGGGGGCCGAACCGCACAATAACACTGGGTTCGGTGTTGGCCAGCGGAGGGGTGAAGTGGACTGCGGTAGTCGTCGTGGGGTTGTGGACTACTGCGGCTGCGGCTGGGTCGGAGCATCTTCGTCGTTCCTAGGCCCCCAGTTAACATTCAACATACCGTAGTCCTCGTTAGCCTACGGTAGTTTTAGAAGTATACGTGGAGCAGCTTCGAGGCGGAGTGGTGCGCGCTGATATTGGCGGCGCGCGCAGCATAGCGCGGCAACAGGTCCAGCCGGCGTGCAGCGTGTCGACATTCCGGGCACGCGGCCGATGTGATTGGGCGCGCGTCGGCCGTGCCTCCGCCGTCCCGCAGCTTCCGGCCAGCGGGCAGACACGCGCCTCGCGAGCCTCAGCGCCACCCCAGCTTCCGCCGTGGCCCGACACCTGCTCACTCAGGACTCCACCGATACCATCTTACGGAAGTTTCGTCATTGCCGGATTATACGTCCTGTTAGTGCACAAGTGTCCGCGCAGTTGCGCAGACTGCCTAAACTCGCTAACCCCGCCCTGCTGCGGCATGTTGCACGGAGTCGAAGACAAATCTATACTACCTGATCACAAGTATCCGCACACGTGTTAGTATACATTAATAGCGAGTGTCTGTAATCTTCACCTTTATTGACGGCTTCCACTCTGCTGGGGACATTTTCAATGAAACGTCTGAATGTTGTCCACAAAAGGTGCAAGGCAATATCTATTTCTATGTATATACTAAGATAGTATCTGTTCTTTCGGACATGTCCGAAAGAACAGATATCATCGGTGACCATACAGCTCGTTGGAATGAAATTACATTGAATGAACATCCTTAGCTGCTTACAGGCGTTGACATACGTCAACGGGGACAGATGAAAATGTGTGTCCCGACCGGGAATCGAACCCGGGATCCCCTGCTTACATGGCAGACGCTCTATCCATCTGAGCCACTTTCGAAATCCTCCAACCTATGCCAAATACGAGGCAAAGTCCAGAATAAAATGTAAATAAAAATTGAATTTCAAACTTAACGTAATTAAATCCATCATTCCTTCTACGAAAGCACTGGATACGTCTGCTACCAATAGGCTTATTGATGAATAGTACACTTTCGAGAGGTACATTAAACTATTGTTCCTGTAGATAAAAACCGAAGTGTGATCATAATTCGGTTTGTAACTTGTATACACTGTCTCATTTTTGTATCGATTTTAGCAGTTCGCGGACCAAATGCTTGTACGAGATAATCGAAATCTCATTTCGACATTCTGGTAAAATCCTGCGAAAGGTATGAATCCAGCATTAGCTCACGAGGCTATTTTTCTGAAGCATTCCAACTGCTACAAAAAAAAAAAAAAAAAAAAAAAACAACAAAAAAAAAAAAACGCACAAGTGCGAGTAGGACTCGCACAGCAGAAGTTCCTTACAAACTTAATGATGTATGTACATACTTCGTCCACTCCGGGAATCGAGAATCTCGACGTTTTTGGTCCGTTATCCATACGGTTATTACCAAGGTATCGGCCCCCGTAGTTCCAAGACTTTCGAGAAAGACAAATTTTTTTCGTTTAGTTTAATTACAAACTAAGAATTTCCTATTTTTTTTCCTTTAGTTGCGCCGTGAAACCTTGATTGTTGCCAAGTTTCTTGATTCACAGTCAGCAGGAAGTGCCCTTAAGTTTGAGGAGTGAGTTCGCTAGTATCAAAATACATGACACCTGGCCACATCTTTTGATTCCTTTAACTTTTACCTTAACTTCTTTACACCACCAAGGCACCATAGACCTTAGTATGTGAAATAAATTTCAGCTTCGTACGTTTATCCGTTCCTCAGAAAAAAGGATATTTAGACAAGGACAGACAGACATTCGGACGACAAATGATAAAAAAAGATCATTTCGTGTAATGTAACTACAGATTAATAATATCAACGGAAAGTACCCTGTAGGTTTTGATGAGTGAGTTTGAGAGTATGAAAATATGTAACATAAATGGGCGTATCTTTTGACTTTATTGACTGTCTAGCTTCACTTTTTTACATCGCCAAGAGACCGTAGACCTTAGTTTGTGTGATATAAATTTCAACACGATTCGTTTACCCATTCGTGAGGACAAGGATTTTTAATAGTCGGACAGGCAGGCAGGCAGGCAGGCAGGCAGACAACAAAGTGATCCTACACTGAAGAGCCAAAGAAACTGGTACATCTGCATAATATCGGGACCACGCGAGCACGCAGCAGTGCCGCAAAATGACGTGCCATGGACTCGACTAATATCTGAAGTAGTGCTGGAGGGAAATGACACCATGAATCCTGCATGGTCGTCAATAAAACCGTAAGAGTATGAGGGGGGTGGTGATCGCTTCTGAACAACATGTTGCAAGGCACCCCAGATATGCTCAATAATGTTCATGTCTGAGGAGTCTGATGGCCAACGGAAGTGTTTGAATTCGGAAGTGTGTTCCTGAAGCCACTCTGTAGCAATTTTGGACGTGTGGGATGTCGCATTGTCCTGCTGGAATTGTCCAAGTCCGTCGAAATGCGCAATGGACACCAATGGATGTACGTGATCACACAGGATGCCTACGTACATGTTACCTGTCAGAGTTGTATCTAGACGTATCAGGAATCCCATATCACTCCAGCTGCATACGCCCGCCCCACATCATTGCAGAGCCTCCACCAGCTTGAACAGTCCCCTGCTGACATGCAGGGTCCATGGAGAGGAGGAGGAGGAGGAGATTATTGTTTAACGTCCCGTCGACAACGAGGTCATTAGAGACGGAGCGCAAGCTCGGGTGAGGAAAGGATGGGGAAGGAAATCGGCCGTGCCCTTTCACAGGAACCATCCCGGCATTTGCCTGAAGCGATTTAGGGAAATCACGGAAAACCTAAATCAGGATGGCCGGAGACGGGATTGAACCGTCCTCAGGGTCCATGGATTCATAAGGTTGTTTCCATACTCGTACACGTCCATCTGCTCAATACAATTTGAAAAGAGACTCGTTCGACCACGCTGCATTCTTGCAGTCATCAACAGTTTGATGTCGGTGTTGACGGGCCCAAGTGAGGCGTAAAGCCTTGTGTCGTGGAGTCATCAACGGTACAAGAGTGGGCCTTCGACCAAGCCAATATCGATGATGTTTCGTTGAATGGCCCGTACATTGACTCTTGTTGATAGTCCAACTTTGAAATTTGCAGCAGTTTGCAGAAGGGTTGCTCTTCGGTCACGCTGAACGATTCTCGTCAGTCGTCGTTGATCCCGTTCTTGCTGGACCTTTTTCCGGCCGCAGCCTTGTCGCAGATTTGATGTTTTAGAGGATTCCTGATATTCTCGGTACACTCGTGAAATGATCGTGCGGGAAAGTTTCCACTTCATCGCTATTTCCAAAATTTTGTGTTCCATCGCTCGTGCGCCGACCATAACACCATGTTCAAACTCACTTAAATCGTGATAATTTGCCGTTGTAGCAGCAGTAACCTATCTAACAACTGCACCAGAGCCTGCCGGGGTGGCCGAGCGGTTCTAGGCGCTACAGTCTGGAACCGCGCGACCACTACGGTCGCAGGTTTGAATCCTGCCTCGTGCATGGATGTTTGTGATGTCCTTAGGTTAGTTAGGTTTAAGTAGTTCTAAGTTCTAGGGGACTGATGACCTCAGTTGTTAAGTCCCATACTGCTCAGAGCCGATTGAACTGCGCCAGACACCTATTGTCTTATATAGGCGTTGCTGACCGCAGCGCTGTGTTGTGCGTGTTTACATATCTCAGTATTTGAATACGCATTTCTATACCAGTTTCTTTGATGTTTCAGTGTATATGGGTTCCGTTTTTAGCGACTGACGTACGGAACCCTCAAAAGAAAGCACTCACAAAGCCCGATTTCTCTTGTTCTTGCTAACTGAATTTCTTATGTATGTATTTAAAACCAGAAGAGGCGCAAACACTTCCAATAGCTCGCGCTTGCCCGTTTTGTGCCAGTAGTGTGCCCCCGTATAAACATTTCTGGCCCGGAATTGTATTGCCGTAAACATTGCCGGGCAGCAGTGGCCGATATTGTCGTACATGTGGATGCAGTTCGTGTGCGCACATTGCTGCCGGACGACATTATTGATAGGCTATTTACGATTTTCATGGCCCGTGTAAGCGCAGCATTATATTCGACAAGGCCGTCAGTGTCCGTCGAGCGGCGGTGGTGAGTGACGGCTCGCGCGACAGACGAGCCGCGAGCGCGGGCAGAGGCCGGAGGGGGCCAGCGGGCTTCAATTAGGACGTCCTGTGGGGAACGGCGCTTCCCATTGGCTATGCACACGCCGCGCTCAACAGCCGGCGAACAAACGCCGTGGCGTGCGGGGCGGAGGCGGGGGCGCGGAAATTATTCCTGCTTCGCCGCTACATTCTTTTTCCTTTTTTATCTGAGCCCTTTTCTTCGCCGCCCCCTTGGGGTTCGCCACACCCGGGAAAGCTGACAAGTACAGTGCTCTCTGCTGACTGCCAGAGCGCGACGGAGAGGGGACCGTCGGAGGCGTCTTCCGGCTCTCCAGGGGTGGCATTAGGGGGTCTTCATCCACAGCTGGCGCGCACCATAACGCGCTGCTAATTTCATTTCGTGCCGCCTGCAGCTGCAGCTGCTGCTGTTGCTGGCATTCTTTCTCTCACGTGGAGATTGCTTGCGAGCTTCAGTGTCCCCAACGCGCTACGGTCATTCCAGGTGGAATTACTTGTATACGTGGCAACAGATTCCTCCGGTAACGTAAGATGCTGAAGCGTGCAATTGCTGAATCTTCTTTTACTTTAGAGCATGGCCATCCGTAAAATTAGAATTTCGCAGTGAAGACTGCTGGTTCTCGTTGCTGCAGTTTTAGTGCGAACAGAAAGTGTTAGTGGGTTGCTTTGCGTCACAATTACGTCCTCATTTCGTACGGCTGACAACAGCTGTCCACCTAAGTCGCTGAACAGTCAGTGCGTCTGATTGGCATGCAGAAAACACGAGTTTAATGTCCGGTACTGTCTGGGATTTTTCCGTGCATGGGGGCGCAGTACGCCTCGCGAGATCAGCTCAAACCGAAGTAGCAGCTCCGAGGTGTGGAAAGCAGACAACGTCTGGGAGAGTAGAGAATCGAGCACACGCGTCTCCACAGCGCACTGAAATAACGCCACTTCTAGCAGAGGATGACACGGCAGCTGTTTACTATCGTGTGGTTCTCTGAGCCTGATTATGGAGCAAACTGCTTGTCAAGTGTAATGTATAATGAGACATTTTGAGAGATCGGGCGTTGATCCAAATTCGTAGCGTATAAGCATGTAGGAGTAACGCCTGGTGGTGGGGCACACAGTCGAGCAAGATGGCATCGTGGTTAAGACACTCGACTCGTAATTGGGTGGACGACGGATCAAACATCGAGATGTAGGTCTCCTGTCGTTCCGCTAAATCGGTTAAGAAATATGCCGGGATGGTTCCTTTGAGTACGACACGGCCGAGTTCATCCGCCATTCTTTCTTATCCGCGCTTGTACTTCGTCCCTAATGATCTCGTTGTACATGGGACGTTAAGCAATAATCATCCTTTCGATCGGATACACCGTCTCCTTGGGACTGAAACGCATTAGGTTTAGAGTAGTTGCTGACAACTACGAAGTATTAGATCAAAGAAAAGACGATGAGCAAAACATACGTGTCATACGTGAACCCAGTAGCTACACATAAAGTGCTTGTTTGAGGTTCCATATTTCCATCGAAACGCTATGACCGAGATGGGTACACGTTTGCATTTCTTAACCTACTTAAGTTATTGTCACGTTTTTTGTTTACACAATGCATTCCTCACTTCAACAAGAAAAAAGGATATGCGTGAAAGGTAGGATATTGGACAAATATAGCTAGAGACAAATAATGAAAGACGCAACTTTACTAGACACATCGAACTGGTATCATGTTATTGTCTATGAAATGTGTTTAAACAAGACGTGTTTTGTTTGTCCTGGATACCGGTGTATACATACTGCCAGTTTACTATTACGCAAAGACACGCTTATCTTTTCATGAGAATGTATGTATTTGGCTACTTAGCAGTCTGTGATCGCTTCAGTGCAAAATCGTGTTTAGTGAAGTGTCCATTCGTTTTCATCTCGTTGTGCAAGGAACAGCCAGCAAAATCGACGATCAACGAAGCGTTTGGACCTGGCCACTATAATGAAGGGAAAAACACAATCATAAGTGAAAGAAGAAAAAAAAACTATTCTTTCGGAACTGAACTCCATGCTCATTCATTAATCGTCATCTGAAACAACAAGCTGCGACAACTGTTTGACTTCTACGCTCCAAGGACAAGTAACGTAATGCATACATTGGGCGTAAATAGTCGTTTCTTTTACGATACTTGTGTCCATCTGGTCTGCCGAGCGCTGTTGGCGAACAGGGTGCACTCAGCCCTTGTCAGAAGCTACTTGAAGAGAAGTAGCGGCTCCGGTCTCGTGAACTGACATAAGGTCGGGAGAGCGGTGTGCTGACCACACGCCCCTCCATATCCGCATCAAGTGATGCCTGTGGTCTGAGGATGACACGGTGACCGGTCGGTACCGTTGGGCCTTCCAAGGCCTGTTCGGACGGAGTTTAGTTTAGTTTTGCGATATTTGTAAGAAATTGGAAAAGGCAGCAAGATTGCTGTGTGGGATAACCAACATACGACTGAACAGCGTCCTTTCTATGGCACGTCACTTCACTCTCGTGACAGCGAGTCGGTCGTAGTTTGGACGAAATAAAAACATATAATGATAAATGGATATTACTTCGGCGCCCCTCTCCATAATAATGAGCTACCGGAAAACGTTCCTTCCTGCCCCAAAGACAGTGACGGCTATTCCATTTTCTGCTACAGTTTGTTAATATTCAGTGTTCGACTAGGAAAACTGTGGAGGTACCGCAATGTTATCGGTAAAAGTACCTCCATAATCAGGCGCAGAGAACCACTCGGTGATAAACAGCTGCCATGTCATCCTCTGCTAAAAGTGGCGTTATGTCGGTGCGCTATGGAGAGGCGTGTGTTCGACTCTCTACTATCCCAGACGTTGTCTGCTTTCCAGACCTCGGAGCCGCTACCTCGGTTTGAGCTGATCTCGCGAGGCGTACTGGACCTCCTAAACAGTGCCAAAGTGCTCAGACTGCTCCGTATAAGATGATTACAGGGAAAGAGCTGAGCAATAATACATGTGTCAGAAATTCCGATAAACAGTTTATTACTACGGCACGTCGATCTCCTCGATCGAGGTGGTGCATTGACTGAGGCTTCGAATACTCATTTTGGAATAGCCGATTTCAGATCCCCATGTTCCGCGGTTACTCCAGTTGAGTCAGTTTCTATTTAGGAATCTGCTTTACGAGTGGCAGATACCGGTAGTTGACTGCAACTGATTGTCAATGTAATTTAAACCACATGGTCCTGAACGACTTTATCTTTTTGTCACCTGTTGAAGCTTACCTTTGTTGCATAGGCTCTGGCATCGAAGTCACCTTATGCTTTATACAGGATGTTTCAAAAAGATTGACGTGATTCTGGACGGTAATAATTACGAAACATGGGACGTGCCGGCAAGGAAATGTGTTGTGTGAATGCGCGTGGCCTAGAGTTTCAGAAAATCGCCGTTAGATGTCTTTTCAGATTGTTATTAAAAGTAAGATGGCGTCCGCCCGACAGAAGGCGTTGTGTATGCTATAGTTCGCAAAGAGCGAGTAAGTGATTTTGGTCCAGCGTGCTTTTCGTCGGCGTTTTGGCATTAATCCACTTGCACCCGAAAACATTCGTCGTTTGTATCGCCAGTCTGAAGTGACAGAATGCTTATGCAGAGTTAAGAATCCAGGAAAACACTCTGACTGGTATGAGCTATCTGCAAATGCTGCAGAGTTGACTTTTTCCACAATTTCAGGAGGGCTCCGCTGACTTCATTTTCCAACAGGATTGAGCTCCACCATACTGGCACAACAGCGCACATCATTTTCTCAATGATACCCTGCCTCGACGCTGGATAGGACCCCGAGACACTGCCCTACAGTCTTGGCCTCCAAGATAGCCAGATATGCCGCATGCAATTTTTTCTTGTGGGTACATGTGAAGGAAATTGTGTTCATCTCCTTTGCCTCGTTCATCTCCTTTGCCTAGTGACATAGAAGAACAGAATAACAGCTGCCAAAACTTTTGTAAAAGCAGGTACAATGTGTAAGGTTTATGACGAATGTAGTTATCGTCTAGATGTTGTCTTGCCGCTGCTGGTGCACAATAGAGCATTTTTATTAGCATAGCTAAAACTTTAAGATTTTTTGAGTATTTTGCAGTTCAGCCCATGTTTGTAGTATGCTTTTATCAATAAATATGGAATTTTGAGATCAGACCATTCTTTTTAAAACACCCTGTATGTCGAATGGCAGTAAACACTATCAGTACACAGAATTTGATAACACACACATATAAAATCATAAAATATAGCGCACTAGTATGTTATTATAAGTTACGCAATTTTATATTACATTTCGAAGTCCAATGCTGTGAATCAGATAATATCAGAATTCGTTGCTTCAGTCAGAGCTACCATAGATGCATGACAATTGCTAGGTTCCTTTGCATTACGTAATCTACAATTAGCCCAGGTTTGCCGTAGCCATACACTGCAGAAATTGATATGAATCATTTATCCTTCATGCAGTTGCACCTCGCTTGACGTGTTCCTATTCTATACATATCAAAAAATGTTTTGCATCACTTCGGTTTCGAGAGTTCCGGAACCTGTACAGAAATCAGGAATAAAGATCAACATAAACATCATTTCCGCCCTTTTTATTGCTCATGAAAACCACGCATTGCATGTTGTACTACCATACAGCGAGACCTTCAGAGGTGGTGGTCCAGATTGCTGTACACACAGGTACCTGTAATACCCAGTAGCACGTCCTCTTGCATTCATGCATGCCTGTATTCGACGTGGCATACTATCCACAAGTTCATCAAGGCACTGTTGGTCCACGTTGTCCCACTCCTCAACGGCGATTCGGCGTAAATCCCTCAGTGTGGTTGGAGGGTCACGCCGTCCATAAACAGCCCTTTTCAATCTAACCCAGGCATGTTCGATAGGGTTCATGTCTGGAGAACACGCTGGCTACTCTAGTCGAGCGATGTCGTTATCCTGAAGGAAGTCATTGACAAGATGTGCATGATGGCGGCACGAATTGTCGTTACTGAAGATGAATGCCTCGTCAATATGCTGCCGATATGGTTGCACTATCGGTCGGAGGATGGCATTCACGTTTCGTACAGCCGTTACGGTGCCTTCCATGACCGTAAGCGGCGTACAACAGGGAACCTCCACATTGCTGCCCTCGCTGGACAGTGTTTCTAAGGCGTTCAGCCTGACCGGTTTGCTTCGAAACACGATTGTCTGGTTGAAGCGATATGCGACACTCATCGGTGAAGACAACGGCATGCCAGTCCTTAGCGGTCCATTCGGCATGTTGCTGGGCCCATCTGTACCGCGCTGCATGGTATCGTGTTTGCAAAGATGGACCTCGCCATAGACGTCGGGAGTGAAGTAGGGCATAATGCAGCCTATTGCGCACAGTTTGAGTCGTAACACGACGTCCTGTGGCTGCACGAAAACCATTATTCAACATGGTGGCGTTGCTGTCAGTGTTCAACCGAGCCATAATCCGCAGGTAGCGGTCACCCAATGCAGTAGTGGCCCTTGGGCGGCCTGAGGGAGGCATGTCACTGACAGTTACTGTCTCTCTTTATCTCCTCCTCCATGTCCGAGTAACAACGCTTTTGTTCATTCCGAGACGCCTGGACACTTCCCTTGTTGAGAGCCCGTCCTGGCACAAAATAACAATGCCGGACGCGATCGAACCGTGGTTCTGACCGTCTAGGCATGGTTGAACTACAGACAACACGAGCCGTATACCTCGTTCCTGGTGGAATGACTGGAACTGATCGGCTGTCGGACCCCCTCCGCCGGCGGATGTGGCCGTGCGGTTCTAGGCGGTTCAGTCTGGAACCGCGTGACCGCTACGGTCGCAGGTTCGAATCCTGCCTCGGACATGGATGTGTGTGATGTCCTTAGGTTAGTTAGGTTTAAGTAGTTCTAAGTTCTAGGGGACTGATGACCTCAGATTTTAAGTCCCATAGTGCTCAGAGCCATTTGAACAATTTTTTTGGACCCCCTCTGTCTAATAGGCGCGGCTCATGTATGGTTGTTTACATTTTTGGTTGGGTTTAGTGACATCTCAGAACAGTCAAAGCGACTGTGTCTGTGATACAGTATCCGCAGTCAACGTCTATTTTCAAGAGTTCTGGGAACCGGGGTAAGGCAAAACTTTTTTTGATGTGTGTGTTTTTTATGATGCGCCATACGTGTGTGTGTGTTGGTTGGTGAAGTTCAACGATGACGACCTTAAGTGTAGGAGTGGGAACAAGAGCGTTGCGGCAATAAAGTGGTGTAGCTAGTATGGATCAATCTTTCATCCCCAGTGCTTCCCAGAATCACTTTGATGGCGACCACTTCACTCCTAACAGCGACGCCTGTAATCTTCAGAATTATTAAAACGACTTTATGGCTTCAAGATTAAGCGTATCGCACTCTGTCCCTGTCTGAACGAAAACTTTTTGTTTTTTGTGTCACACCGCTCGTATATCTCTCTACAGCCTTTTTCTTTTCCAGGCGTACGGCGTGCTTTCTGAATAGTTGATAAACGCGGTTTAGTTCTCCCCCCCACTAAAATGACAGAGGCGCCACAGCGCTGTAACAAATAGCGGCATTTGTTAGGCAGCGCTGTGTTCGGAAACACAGCGCGCGCCCTGTGGCGGTCGCTCGTGTTAAAATTCCTGCGTCCTTGCTCCTCGTTTCCTTTTTCAGCCCCTGGTCTGCTTTATCTTAAAGCGTGCCCGCGGGTTGTGAGAAATGGGTTGGACTGGCAGGGCCACGGAAACGTGGCGCTTAATGACAAAACGGGCCTTTGAGCAGTGAAACGCGATACTTGCCGGCTCCCCCGGCAGCCTGCGGACTGCTGGCTTATCGCAAGCCGCTGTCGCTGCCGGCTGCTCGCCGTGACCTCGGGCGTTCGCACCGCAAATCGATGGGCTCTTAGCGGCGCTCGTTTGATGTTCCGATGTCGTCGCAACGCGCGCAGGTCACGAACAGCTGGCGAAGGCCTAGGCAGCGCCTCGTCCGCGTCCCCTCTGCTGGAGGGCTGTTGATTGATGCACGACCAGATTTCACAGGCAGCAGATCATTTGACAACGATCATGGGCGTCCACGTAAATTCTACCAAGATTGCCCAAGATTCTAAATTTTTGATGTAACTGATTTGGTGTCGTACCTTAAGAAGTAAATTTGATAAGAATTACGAGGGCTGATCAACAAAGACTGTGACTGATTTTTTTCCTTTTCAGTGCGTACATGATCTTTTTCAAAGTACTCCCCTCCTATTTGAATGCACATTTTTATAGCGTCTCTGCCAGTGCTCGGATACATGTTGCAGGCCATTATTTGTCAGGTAGTTGAGACTCACCTTACTTTTCTTGAGCACTGCTTCGGAGTTCTCAAATCGAATCCCCAGAAGCTGTGTCGTTATTGATACAAGGGTGAATCAAATGAAAACCTTAAATTTGTAGTAACAAGTCGAAGTTTCGCGCCGTTATCCTGTAAGTTGGTAAGCGTGCTGCAAACAGCTTGGAGAATGGCATGTAGGTGGCAGCATAGTGCAGATGCACACATACCGTCGCAGTATCAGTATAAAGATGGTCGCCCCAATTGCGACTTGCACCAGGGAAGAACAGCGTTCTGTTTTTCGGTTTTTGCGTAGTGAAGGTGTGAAACCTATTGAAATTCATCGACGAATGAATGTTCAGTACGGTGATACGTGTTTTTTCATAGTGCATAGTGCAGATGCACACATACCGTCGCAGTATCAGTATAAAGATGGTCGCCCCAATTGCGACTTGCACCAGGGAAGAACAGCGTTCTGTTTTTCGGTTTTTGCGTAGTGAAGGTGTGAAACCTATTGAAATTCATCGACGAATGAATGTTCAGTACGGTGATACATGTTTTTTCACAGCAGCAAGTCTACGAATGGAGTAGGAAATTCGAAAATGGTGTGACTTCAGTGGGGGATGCTCCTCGTCCAGGTCAGGAACAACGAGTTGTGACTCCACAGAACATTGCAGCAGTTGAAGCCATAGTGAAGGAAAACCTCCTAGTGACACCGAATGACATTGCAGCATGTTTACAGATTAGTCATGGCGCAGCACATCACATTGTGCATGATGTGCTCCAGTTTCATAAAGTGTCTGCAAGATGCGTGCCACGACGTGTTGATGCTTTGAATAACTTCGTCGGCGCTTTGAACGAGAAGGTGATAGCTTCCTTGGAAGAATGGTTACTGGGGACGAAACCTTGGTTCACTTCCACCAACCGGGAACGAAGAGAGCGAGCAAGGAATGGCGCCATTCCTCATCACCAAAACCAAAGAAGTTTCGAACATTTTGGAGCATTACATGCCTAGAGGGACCACTGTCACCAGTGCATCATACATAGATCTGCTAAAAAATCGTCTGCGGCCTGCAATCAAATCAAACCGACGTGGATTGCTGTCAACAGGTGTCCTTTTGCAACATAACAATGCAAGGCCCCACACTGGCCGTACAACAGTTGCAACAATCACATACCTGCATTTTGAGTGTCTTCCTCATCCACCATACTCACCAGACCTTGCCCAAGTGATTTCCATATGTTTGGACCACTCAAAGACGCAATGGGATGAAAGAAGTTCCGTTCTGATGAAGAGGTACGCCATGCGGTGCATGAGTGGTTGCGCGGACTACTAAACGAATTTTTCTGTAAAGGAATTTATGCACTTTGTAATGGCTGGAGGACTTGCACTGAGCGTGGGGGAGATTATGTTGAAAAGTGATACAGCCTTACACCACTTCTGCACAATAAATAATATTTTATAAAATATTTAAGATTTTCATTTGACTCGGCCTCGTATATATATGTATATATCACGGGGTGCAAGATCGGCGCTATAAGGCGGATGCGGTACACAAACAATAGTGAACTGTGCCAGAAACTGCTTAACTTGATTTGCGACGTGAGGCCGCGCATTGTCATGCTGAAGTCGCCACCAAATCTGAGAAAGTTCTGGTCGTTTCCTTGCCATATGAAATTCTCACCACTTTGCTGAGGTTACGTAATGTTATCCGCGTATCCTCACGGGCTGTCACAGGAGCTCTGTTCATGTTGACTGAAGTCACAGCGGAAGCCGGAACACCAGGCCCAACTTGCTGAACACACACAAGTAGGCCTTCTTTGGTCCTTGAGCCACCTAAATACTGTTGCAAAAGGCAGTGCATCTGCACCGTACACTTGCTGCAGCTTTTCGTTAGCTTCAGTGGCTGCATGGTTGAAACAACACACAATTTTATTGTGCCGGACGGCTCCTCACGCGTCATTCATTCATGAAAGTGGCGAGTTTGGACTGAGCAACGGTTGGGTATTTGTACGGGCCCTGATAACGGCCCAGTTGAGCGCCCCACAACCCAATCATCATCATCATCATCATCACCACGCGTGCCGGCCACGATGGCCGTGCGGTTCTAGGCACTTCAGTCCGGAACCGCGTGACTGCTACGGTCGCAGGCTCGAATCCTGCCTCGGGCATGGATGTGTGTGATGTTCTTAGGTTAGTTAGGTTTAAGTAGTTCTAAGTTCTAGGGGACTGATGACCTCAGACGTTGAGTCCCATAGTGCTCAGAGCCATTTGAACCAAGCCTCCATGTGAGCTCGAATCTCTCTGATTTTAGCTTCGTGGTCTAATTTTCCTTATCTTTTCCTGATGGTCCTTACAAGAAATGTAAGTTCGTGGCAGTAGAATCGTTCTGTAGTCAGCTTCAAATTCATGTTCAGCTTCAGCACGATAAATGCTGGAAGATGAAGCGTCACAAGAAACATTGAGGATACTATTTCCGCAGTCATCTGTTAAAGATTCACATACCTCTTCGACGGCAGGAACGCCGAAGTCACCGCCTTTGCAGTGAGTTGACACAATTTGTCTTGAACAGTGTGGCAGTCAATAGATGAAACAAGGTATACAGTTGATAATTTTACCATGATCCGGAGCCACAGACGTAGAATCTTTTTCAATGAAAGTTCCTCCATTTGTTTTTATACATCGTTTATTTTACTGTACAATACAGATTTCGGCTTTTGGCCCTTTTCAAGTAGCACAATTTGGGCACGATCAGACTTCTATAAACGAGGTCATCGTCGAAATACGGTGTTAAACTTGGTTATACGATGCAGGTGTCACAGCATAAAAACGAGTCTATATTCAGAAATTGTCTGGCGGAAATAAAACAAACAAGTGTGACGTATACTGAATAACGGTGCCATAAAATGGACACCAAAAACAGTCGTTAAATGTGCAGGCACCATTGTCTCAAGCCACACTGCTTTTGGTGACCATTTCATGGCGCAGTTGTTTAGTGTGTATCACATATGTTTGCTTTATTTCTGCGAGAGACTTTGTGAATAAGTTCTCGTTTTTATGCTGTGACACTTGCAGTATATAAACAAGTTCAATATATTTTGAGGATGACTTCGTTTATAGAAACCCGATCATGCCTAACATTGTGGCATTTGAAAATGTCCAAAGGCTGGAATCATGATTGTACATTAGAAAAAACGATCTATACAGTCAAAAGGTGTAACATTCATTTTAAAAAGATTTATAGTGAATTTTAAAGTCACTGTACTACCCATGGCTCTTAGCAGTATTAAATCAACTTTTTAATGGGATCGTTGTCAGTCATTGCTGAAAGTTCGTGAGAATTGTGTAATGAATGAAAAACGTGTTCGCAGATTCCAGGAGGGGACAAATACCTCTCCTTTTCAATATACAGTAGGAAGGTTATTTGCGTAGTGTAAGGTCTTATAGGGAATCTGTGTTAAACGTAAACAAAGTGGTCCACGTCGCTAAGAATGCAGGGATCAACGTCGAAACAGACACTTGATAGCATTCTCACGAGTCCAATGAAAACAACTTTGGAGTTATCGTACGATAACTATCCATCCGTCAAACCTTCCTTCTCCTCTTTCTCCTCCATGGTTTTTTTGTGATGTCAGTTAACAGACAACTACATATCGTAAGGTTTGAAGGTTTCGCACCCAATTGGCTGGGCATGAAGTGTGCCATTGAACATCACCAAAGTGCCCCACAATTAGTTCAAATGGTTCAAATGGCTCTGAGCACTATGCGACTTAACTTCTCAGGTCATCAGTCGCCTAGAACTTAGAACTAATTAAACCTAACTAACCTAAGGACCTCACACACTCCATGCCCGAGGCAGGATTCGAACCTGCGACCGTAGCGGTCGCTCGGTTCCAGACTGTAGCGCCTAGAACCGCACGGCCTGGTCACAATTAGTCGGTCTGTATTCAGAAGACAGCAATGGGAAATTATGTTGCGAGCCAAAGCGGGCTGCATCCACATTTTGCAGATTTGTGTACGCGAAAGTTTCATGTGCTGAACTTTTGAAAGCAGAAGTCCATGGCATAGTACTTCACAGTGGAAAAACTGGAAGAGAAATTATTTCATATCAGATCAGGAAAATTATGTAATTTTAAACACCCTCTTTACAAAAAGATTGTACATGTCCCCTTCGCGCCGTAACACTTTAAAGAACACCCCGTTTCTTCAGTGAAGTCTCTCGCCCATTAAAAGCATTTGAATGGCTCCGAATTCGTGTTCCTAGAAAGGCTCGTTAAAGGAGTGTCAGCTGCCGGCTCGCGATGCCACGTTAACCTCCACTGCTCATCGTGAAGGATCTGGACAGCGCCACGAGGAATCCGATTTCATCCTCCTGACCCTTAGGTCAAGGGCGCTCTCGGCGACTGATGGGCGAGAGGCGTCCGGAGCAAGGGCACGCGTGACTGGACCTCGAGGAACAGACCGACCGCCGCCTCGGGGTGTCTGACAAGTCCCGTCATCTGCTTGCGCAGGCGAATACTCCACAGATATCCTTCAGACCTGTAGTATGGCTTCATAAAATGCGTTACGTGGAGGATGAACACATCTCTCACCTTTCATTAACTCTTGGTAACTGGTTAATCTATTGCAGTGTATGCTTTCGTGCCCAAAGAAAATAACAATAGAAAATCTAATTATTGTCGCACATGCTAGACAGAGGGTTGTCAGCTACGTCTTAATTGGGCAGGGGCGGGACGACTTCACAACAAGGCAGTGTCTTAAGCTTCGTTTTATAAATGCAAAGATATTTTTATTTATTTATTATTTATTTTTACTTTCTACCATGCAATATTTACTTTCCATACGCGTTTCGCCTTTTACATTAAAGGCATCTTCAATACATTTTTTGTGAAATATTAAAGATTTTTTTTTACAAATGATGTGAAACACACGTACTCACCAAGATTTATTCTGCTACTATAAATAATTTACTCTCATATGATAAATCTGAGGTTCTTACTAGGTAAGCAGTGAAGTGAAGTGGTTCACATCATTTAGTTAACGAAAAGCGAAGTATGAAAACAAGGAAACCAAAGGATACCTATGTCAATATATGCCGAATTTTCGTAAGTAAAGTGGAAGTGTAACGTGTAACCTGTGACCAGATGAGAGGAAGCGCAGATCTTGACAGAACATACAGGAAATTGTAATTAATACACTGAAGAGCCAAAGAAACTGGAACACCTGCCCAATATCGGGTGGGACCCCCTCGAGCACGCAGAAGTGCCGCAAGAGGACGTGGCATGCACTCGACTACTTCCTGAAGTAGTGCTGGAGGGAATTGACACCATGAATCCTGCAGGGCTGTCCATAAATCCGCACGAATATGAGAGGTTAGAGATCTTTTCTGGACAGTACGTTGCAAGGCATACCAGATATACTCAATAATGTTCACGTCTGGGGAGTTTGGTGGGCAGCGGAACTGTTTAAATTCAGAAGAGTGCTCCTGGAGCCACTCTGTAGCAATTCTGGATGTGTAGGGTGTCGCATTGTCCTGGTGGAATTGGCGAAGTCCTTCGAAATGCACAATGGACGTGAATGGATGCAGATGATCAGACAGGTTGCTAACGTACGTGTCACCTGTCATAGACGCACCTAGACGTATCAGGGGTTCCATATCACTTTAACTGCACACGCCCCACACCATTACAGAGCCTCCACCAGCTTTAACAGTCCCGTGCTGACATGCAGGGTCCATGGATTCATGAGGTTGTCTCCATACCTGTACACTTCCATCCGCTCGATACAAATTGAAACGAGACTCGTCTGGCCAAGCACCGTGTTTCCAGTCATCAACACTCCCATGTCGGTGTTGGCAGTCCCAGGTTAGGCGTAAAGCTTTGTGTCGTGCAGTCATCAAGAATACACGAGTGGGCCTTTGGCTCCGAAAGCCTATATCGCTGATGTTTCGTTGAATGGTCCGCACGCTGACATTTTTTGATCACCCAGCATTGGAATCTGCAGCAACTTGCGGAAGGGTTGCACTTCTGTCACGTTGAGTCGTCGTTGGTCCCGTTCTTGCCGGATCTTTTTCCTGCCGCAGCGATGTCAGTGATTTGATGTTTTGAAGGATTCCTGATATTCACGGTACACTAGTGAAATGGTCGCACGGGAAAATCCACACTTACATCGCAATCTCGGAGATGCTGTGTCTCATGGCTCGTGTGCCGACAGTAACACCACGTTCAGACTCACTTAAATCTTTATAATCTGCCATTGTAGCAGCAGCAACCGATCTGACAACTGCGCCAGACACTTGTTGTCTTATATAGGCGTTGCCGACCGCAGTGCCGTATTCTGCCTGTTTACATATCTCTGTATTTGAATACGCATGCCTATACCAGTGTCTGCCGGCCGGTGTGGCCGTGCGGTTAAAGGCGCTTCAGTCTGGAACCGCGTGACCGCTACGGTCGCAGGTTCGAATCCTGCCTCGAGCATGGATGTGTGTGATGTCCTTAGGTTAATTAGGTTTAAGTAGTTCTAAGTTCTAGGGGACTGATGACCACAGAAGTTAAGTCCCATAGTGCTCAGAGCCATTTGAACCATATACCAGTTTCTTTTGCGCTTCGGTGTATTTTATTTATCTGAATATTATGGTGTGAAGTGTTTTGAATCTGCATCGTTACTATAAACAAAATTGTATTATTCTCGAAAAGACTCCAGGAAGATGTCTTTCACATTAAAGACGAAATGAAGTTAGAACGTAAATAGATATTATAATGCGGCAAGTTAAAACGTCTTTAATTTATAAAGAGAAGATGTATATACTTACTAGAGTCGAAGCTTATCTTCAAATTAAATCAACTTGTGATAATGTTTCATAGTCATGTAGACGATTTCTGTGTTGGTTAGGGCGGGGGTGTTGGGGGTGGAGAGAAGACAAGCAGTCGTGCTTGCAGAGTGAATAACACATGACTGTCAGGTCTTGAATGCACATTACTTTCGCGTACTCTATATATCCAGCAAGACAGTGATACGATCAAATCGCTGAACTCTATTATGTAGAAATGACTTTTAAATAAATCCCTGACCGCCTAGTTTCGATTTGGTGCTAAATCACTTTAGGTGAATGTAACCTTGACATACTTGTTGCAGTGCGCTCGAGCTCAGCCGCTAATGTCCTCCATATGGACGGGCGTGTCAACCTAACCTTCGCTGACAGGAAGATCGAGCGGAAAATCTTAGCTGGTTGATGCTTTGAGAGCGTTCAAAAATGGTTCAAATGGCTCTGAGCACTATGCGACTTAACTTCTAAGGTCATCAGTCGCCTAGAACTTAGAACTACTTAAACCTAACTAACCTAAGGACAACACACACATCCATGCCCGAGGCAGGATTCGAACCTGCGACCGTAGCGGTCACGCGGTACCAGACTGAAGCGCCTAGAACCGCACGGCCACACCGGCCGGCTTTTGAGAGCGTTCATGAACTGTGTTAGGGTAGCACAACAGAGAACGCACTGTCCGCGAAAACTTAAGTCGTCTAGCTTGGGGACACAGTGGTTAGGCACTCGCATTCTGGAGGAGCGGGATTCAAATCCACGTCACGCTATTGTGATATAGCTTTGCCATACTTTCCCTAAACTGCTTGACGTGAGTACCGGGACGCTGTCTTTGAAAAGGACATGTCTTCTTGCATTCGTCATCCTTGCCCTACCCTAGCTTGTATCCCGATTCTGGAGACCTCGTCGTTCAGCCGATCGCTGAACTTAAATCCTGATATCTGTTTGTTGCCGTTATGTGATCAAAGGGGCAACTGTGGCTGCCCGATTCCGCATCACTTGCAAGTGCCTCCCTTCTAATTACGTCCAGAGCTTTGGTTTGGGAACTGACCAGTGACATTCTTGAAATATTTATTTGTGGTAGTCATGCAACTCTCTCATCAAATAATTAGCAGTAGCGAATCTGAATACTGCCATACATCGATCCACAGTGTTTTATTTAAACACAAAAACTCACAGTGTTTATATATTACTGTTTGCAGTAATGTTCAGCATAATGATACACCAGGGTGAGTTCTAATTGTAAACTACTGTTCTTCTTTACATTTACGTAGATGATACACGTGCTGAAATTCTTCTTTTCATTTATCCCAAATGCTCTTACATATCTATATGTTGTTGGTCACCTTCAGGGAAATGTTACTTCTTAGTGCGTAATTCTGGTAACATACTAAGGTTTTCAGGCCAGAGATGTAACCTAATATTTCTTGAAGAATTTACCCATAACAAGTCTATCTCAATGCTAACACAATGTTTGTCCACCAGTGATGTGCGACTGCTTTCGATAATGTTGTGTCTTTTGCTATCGAAGGAAAACTGGTTCTCATTCTAAATGTAAATGAAAGTGATGCAGTGTGCACAGTATAGCGTCGCTGTCAACCGCGAGTTGTACACAAGCACGAACTTCTACCGCTAGGGGGATGAGGAGCGGTGTAGTGGAACAATTCTGTCTGTCTCTTGCAAGACTAGCAGCCCACACCCGTGTTCTGTGCTCCCGCGAGAGCAAAACTGACGTAAAGGTCATGCGGATTGGCGATCCCTTCTGGTGTTGTGAGAGCCATCCTTGACACCCGAGTTTGATCAGAATTAGTCTCCTCACTCATTTCAAAATAAGGAATGAAAACTAGTAACAACTTAAAGCAAAGTGAACTACATAAATCATTTGGTAACGGCTACCCAGGCTGGTTTCGTGCCGTAAACGAGGTAGTTCAGGCCCGACCTATGCTGGAGTCTTTTTTTTTAACCGTAGGTTAAAAAAACTTTGCCGGTCGGGGTGGCCGTGCGGTTCTAGGCGCTACAGTCTGGAGCCGAGCGACCGCTACGGTCGCAGGTTCGAATGCTGCCTCGGGCATGGATATGTGTGATGTCCTTAGGTTAGTTAGGTTTAATTAGTTCTAAGTTCTAGGCAACTGATGACCTCAGAAGTTAAGTCCCATAGTGCTCAGAGCCATTTGAACCATTTTTTTAAAAACTTTCCACCTAAAACCGACACAGTAGGGTGTTTGCATAGTACTATTTTATGAACCAGCGTTTGACGTAATTACTCTACTATAACATCGCGCACGCAAGAACTAAACCCGAACGTGAACTAAATTTTAAACTGATCTTACCAGGCCTAAGCAAGGAAGTTCGAATACTCACTACATCCATTCTTGGTTTATACTGACACACTACAAACATGTCGAGATCCAAGATCGAAGCCAATAATGGCTGGAGTGGCCGAGCGGTTCTAGGCGCTACAGTCTGGAACCGCCCGAGGCAGGATTCGAACCTGCGACCGTGGTCGCGGGGTTCCAGACTGTAGCGGCTAGAACCGTTCGGTCACACCGGCCGGCGCACGGTGTTAGTTTGAGAACGGAGCGAGGTACTTAAGACACTGATCCTACATATGGAGTAGTGTAACTCATTTCTCAGCTAGCCATAGAGGCATCACTTATCGTCAAGACAAAGGGCGTCATGAATCCCCTCCAAAGGACATGGTCACTTTCCAGCCATTTCTTCCCCAGTCCGAGCTTGTGCTCAGTCTCTAATTACTTCGTCGACGACGGGGCAATAACCCTAATATTCCTATATTCCGACATGAGACTCGCAATCGACAGCCTTCTGAGTTTCACACGACGTCTGTGTGTGTGTGTGTGTGTGTGTGTGTGTGTGTGTGTGTGTGTGTGTGCGCGCGCGCGCGCGATGGTTCGAAGAACCCCTAAAACTCATCACACCTGAAAAGTGAACAGGTTCAACAATTCTACGACCAGTTGACCTAAGTACATTGCAGCGACTTCCAGGTCTGTCGCTGTAAAAAGCAGAGCATCAGCACGCCTTCGGGCTGCACCGGAGATCAGTGCCGGCGGTTATTAATACACAACCGGCAAGGCCGCCGATTTCTCGGAAGAGGCCAGCCGGCTCCGAGGCGGTCATTGATCCGGCTGGCGCACCTCGGACCACTTACAAGGGCGGCGCCGCTGCCGCCTCGGGATTTCCATTAATTACGGCGTCAACTGGCGGGATTCCGGCACAAATTGATAAGCGCCCCATGCGGCCCGCGCTGTTTACCTCGACAGCTCGCGCGCTCCACCCCGCCGCCTTCGAACTCCGCTCCGTCGCTCCTTAACCGTCCTAAACTCTATTTCTTTGCGCCGCCTCAAATAACGTCCAAATAAGTTCCCTAAATTCAGACGCGGTGGAGGAGTGCATAAAGCCAAAAGCAGGTCAGAATGAAAGAGCTCGCATTTACTTGGCTAACGAGCTGGCGCCAAAGCAACGGCATCTTTGGTGGAGTCGCCTTTTCTGTTCAAAAAAATGGTTCAAATGGCTCTGAGCACTATGGGACTTAACTTCTATGGTCATCAGTCCCCTAGAACTTAGAACTACTTAAACCTAACTAACCTAAGGACATCACACACATCCATGCCCGAGGCAGGATTCGAACCTGCGACCGTAGCAGTCGCGCGGTTCCGGACTGAGCGCCTTAACCGCGAGACCACCGCGGCCGGCAAGTATACAGTGTTTGACTACATAGGTACAAACAAAAAGGGGCAGATACATCAGATGAGATAATAAACGTAATAAACATAGGTCCGTAAAATAATGGTTTCCCCGATACGACATAAACTCTAAGAAATAAAAAACGAACGATACACCACGAAGGAATTGCGCGAATGGGGCGGAATCTGTACTGTGGTACACATGTACGTCTGCAGACACATCTTCACTGGTCATCGACCGAGCGAGGTGGCGCAGTGGTTAGACACTGGACTCGCATTCGGGAGGACGACGGTTCAATCCCGCGTCAGGCCATCCTGATTTGGGTTTTCCGTGATTTCCCTAAATCACTCCAGGCAAATGCCGGGATGGTTCCTCTGAAAGGGCACGGCCGACATCCTTCCCCATCTTTCCCTAATCCGATGAGACCGATGACCACGCTGCCTGGTCCCCTTCACCAAACAACCAACCAACCAACCAACCAACTGGTCATCGGGTCTCAGTTCGAAAGGAAACTCACCACTAAAGACAATTCTGCACCTGTCAATGAGATTTCAGACTGAAGACGTGTACGGGGACGCCGCATACAGTGCTGGGATACCAACATGGCTGTCGCCCGCCATACGGCGCGACAACCAGGACTGAAGGTGTGGGGTGTCATTTCATTTCATAGCAGGACCCCATTCGTTGTCTTTCGCGGCACCCTTACAGCATAGCGGTACGTCGACGATATTCTACGCCCAGTTTTGTTGCCCTTTGTGCCAAGCCATCCAGGGCTTACATTTCAGCAAGATAATGCCCACAATTGCGAGAGTTTCTACTGCTTGTCTTCATTCTTGCGAAGATCTACTTTCGCCATCAAGGTTGTCGGATCTCTACCCAATTGAGAACATTTGGAGCATTACGGGTACGGCTCTCGAACCAGTTCGGGATTTTGGCTATCTAACGGACCAGTTGGACAGAATTTAGGACGATATTCCTCACGAGGACTTCCAAGAACTCTATTAATCAATGCCAAGCCGAATAACTGCTTGCATAACAGCAAGAGGTGCACCACTGCGTTATTAACTTCCTTAATTTGTGAAGCTCTTTCTCTTGAATAAAGTATCCAATTTTTCTGAAACTGTAACCATTTGTTTGTCTGTACACGCAAATACCATTCGGATAATTCCTTCGTGGTGCGTCGTCTTTTTGTTTTAGCGTGTATTATTGTCGAGTACGTGAACATCTTATAACAGAGTCCCCGAGGATCCAAACTGCATAGGTGCACCTCAGGACAGACACATTACAAGTGTTCCACCTGACCACCGTTCATTTGAGGCTGCCTCAGGCACTTCTCCTCATTGACGCATGTATACATTGAGAATTCTCAGGCGTGTTCCGAATGCACTGTGAACGTTCCACTATATGTTCCCGGAGTTAATCGACAATATCCACAGAGCTGGAATAAACAAAAGCTTTTTAATATCCCCAAACAAAAAATTCCAACGGTCTCAGGGAAGGTGTGGTATTGGTGAGCGACGACCTATACAGTTGTCGTCGATGTGCTATCTATCGGTAGTTAGGTATCTGGAATGATGATAAAATCAAACGATAGCAATTTATCACTTTATAATATATGCCTCATTTTGCAGAGTTTAGAAACGAACGTAGCCTTAGATAGTAACTGTGTTGTAACAGTGGCATGACTACACCTGTGCTTCGGTTGTACCTGGGAAAACATGGATTTCCATACCGGAGTATATTAGAATTGTTTACTTATTTAGGTGTCCTCTAGTCTCACTTTACGTTTGTACGTACAGTAGTCATACAACCTGTATAAGCGGAGCGGAGACGAATGGGGGAATCATTGTAGCGACGATACGGGCCGCAAATGGGAAAATCCACCGACATAAACGACTTAGGCGGAGAGCAAAATGCTGTGGCCAGCTTTCTGAGAGCAAGCATCTCGGAGGTGACGAAAGTCGATGGCTGTTCGCGCGCTACTGTCGGCTGCCTCCATGGGGATTGCGGACCACCTGCACCCTTCATGCTTGATGTCTTCTCGGCGACGATGGTATATTCCAGTAGGATAACTGTACGTGCCACAACGCCAGAATCCTGAAACAGTGGTTTGAAGGACATGACACTGAACTCGTGTTGATTTATTTCCCAATGATTTCTACTAATCTGGGCCCTTTGGAAGACACAAGGTGTGCAATCGGATGCCAGCTCTGCGTCGACAAACCATCGGCACGTAATTTACGATAAATGCATGAATTACGCGTAGACGTCTGGTGCTGTAGCTCCGGAACCCAACCAAGAACTTGTTGCTGTTTTTGACACTTTACATTGCTTTATGAAAACCAATTCATCGCCTGAGGAGACCATTTGTTTCCAAAGACCTCCTAAGTCACACAATAAACTGGTAGCCAAAATCGCAGGAATTCTTTTTATTCCATGGTCACCCGTTTCGGCGAAACTAAAGCCGCCATCATCGGAACTTAGGACACATACAGGTTACAACATCAAGGCATAGTACCTAGCGTGCGATTGTATGTGATGGAGACACCTAAAATTTATAATGTCATCTCTCTTTTGGACGCCTATGTGCTACTCACGACAATTTTGTAAGGCCTGCGTGTTACAGTTAACTATTAATATCACCATTGTGTGCCTTGATGTTGTAACCTGTATGTGTTCTAAGATCCGATGAGGCGACTTTAGTTTCGTCGTAACCGGTAATGGAATAAAAATAATTCCTGCGATCTTTGCCACCAGTTTATTGTATTACGAGCATCTACATCGCGCCCACATGAGCATAATGTGGTTCCTACAAAACCTCTTATGTCAGACACCGAGCAAGGTGGCACAGTGATTAGACAATGAACTCTCATTCGGTTTGTAACCCAAATATTGCGTACTATACAAAAAGATGTGCCCACCCGGTTACCCCGCGGTCTAACGCGCTGCAACCCGAGCGCGAAGGTGTGCCGGTGGCCGGCTCGAGTCAGCCCTGCGGATTAGTGTCGAGGTCCGGTGTGCCGGGCAGCCTGTGGATGAGTTTTAAGACGGTTTTCCATCTACCTCGGCGAATGCGGGCTGGTTCGCCTTATTCCGCCTCAGTTACACTGTGTCGGCTATTGCTACGCAAACACCATTTCCACATACGCGTACACCATAATTATTCTACCACGCAAACATGAAAATTCGGACAAAAACCCGTTGTGTAATTTATAAGGAGTGTTGTTTTCGCTCTTCTCAAACATTTGAGCAAAATAGGTTGGGTGCGTTACTAATTAGACAGTGCGGCTCATTTACTGTTCAGGAAGAACTGCTGCAGTAGCCACTGCAGTTCCCCACTGTGTTTGCTCTGTAAGATAAACCGAACAAAGCTTCTAGTGTCTTCTGCACCTGAGTGCTAGCTCCGGAAATAAGTATTACGTAACTCTGACGAAGGTACTTATTTCGATTTATTCCTTGCGTGTTTCTAAATAGGGTTGTACACTACCTGATACACTGATCGAAGAAACACAGGTAGTTGTTTCTCGGGTCACGTTTAAAGAATTCAGTAACTGACTATTTCAGTAACAGTTCTCCTGACCTGCTTTCTGGAAAAATTATTGGATACCAGAACAGTGATGGGATCTACAAATAGGGAATCTATTCAAATATTGAATGAGGGACTGATCTTTCGCGCGGAGGTGTGGGATTCGGCATACTTAATTTAGTATCGCCGATTAAAATTCGCAATTTTGATTATATTTTGTCCCCTCTTTATTGTTTTATACTTACTCTTTTGTGAATTTGGAACATAGAAGCTCTCGTCCTTCGTGACCCCGGACAATGGAATAGTCTGTGTGTTTGAGGCGCTAGTTGGCACGCGACACTTGGTGATAACGGTCATCTACAGGAATTTTCAGTGCCACTGACAATGGAGAACAATTGTCGTATTGTTAGACCTGATGTCGGGCAAATACTTCAGTTTTGAAATGTCGAATTGTACATTCAGCATTTTTTCGATGGGAAGACGCTTTCAAAATTGCTTCGTTGCAATACCTGAGCGTTTAAATGTCCCTAGTCTTACAGGGGTCACATACGTTTTAGCGTGACACGAGTACTATATACTAAATAAATTAGAGCTATGGATACATTGTAGGTGAACACAAGTAGTGCGATATGTCTATTTCCTGCGGTCACACCGACTTCAATTTATGGCTGTTTGGTCTGATAGCCGGCCGGGGTGGCCGAGCGGTTCTAGGCGCCACAGTGTAGAACTGCGCGACCGCTACGGTCGCAGGTTCGAATCCTGTCTCGGGCATGGATGTGTGTGATGTCCTTAGGTTAGTTCGGTTTAAGTAGTTCTAAGTTCTAGGGGACTGATGACCTCAGAAGTTAAGTCCCATAGTGCTCAGAGCCATTTGAACCATTTTTTTGGTCTGATAGCCGTGTGTTTGTGCCTAAGAGAAAGCTATGAGGAGAAATCGCTCATTAAATCTGCCTTAGGAGTTATAATAGGTCAATGTTACACTCCTGGAAATGGAAAAAAGAACACATTGACACCGGTGTGTCAGACCCACCATACTTGCTCCGGACACTGCGAGAGGGCTGTACAAGCAATGATAACACGCACGGCACAGCGGACACACCAGGAACCGCGGTGTTGGCCGTCGAATGGCGCTAGCTGCGCAGCATTTGTGCACCGCCGCCGTCAGTGTCAGCCAGTTTGCCGTGGCATACGGAGCTCCATCGCAGTCTTTAACACTGGTAGCATGCCGCGACAGCGTGGACGTGAACCGTATGTGCAGTTGACGGACTTTGAGCGAGGGCGTATAGTGGGCATGCGGGAGGCCGGGTGGACGTACCGCCGAATTGCTCAACACGTGGGCCGTGAGGTCTCCACAGTACATCGATGTTGTCGCCAGTGGTCGGCGGAAGGTGCACGTGCCCGTCGACCTGGGACCGGACCGCAGCGACGCACGGATGCACGCCAAGACCATAGGATCCTACGCAGTGCCGTAGGGGACCGCGCCGCCACTTCCCAGCAAATTAGGGACACTGTTGCTCCTGGGGTATCGGCGAGGACCATTCGCAACCGTCTCCATGAAGCTGGGCTACGGTCCCGCACACCGTTAGGCCGTCTTCCGCTCACGCCCCAACATCGTGCAGCCCGCCTCCAGTGGTGTCGCGACAGGCGTGAATGGAGGGACGAATGGAGACGTGTCGTCTTCAGCGATGAGAGTCGCTTCTGCCTTGGTGCCAATGATGGTCGTATGCGTGTTTGGCGCCGTGCAGGTGAGCGCCACAATCAGGACTGCATACGACCGAGGCACACAGGGCCAACACCCGGCATCATGGTGTGGGGAGCGATCTCCTACACTGGCCGTACACCACTGGTGATCGTCGAGGGGACACTGAATAGTGCACGGTACATCCAAACCGTCATCGAACCCATCGTTCTACCATTCCTAGACCGGCAAGGGAACTTGCTGTTCCAACAGGACAATGCACGTCCGCATGTATCCCGTGCCACCCAACGTGCTCTAGAAGGTGTAAGTCAACTACCCTGGCCAGCAAGGTCTCCGGATCTGTCCCCCATGGAGCATGTTTGGGACTGGATGAAGCGTCGTCTCACGCGGTCTGCACGTCCAGCACGAACGCTGGTCCAACTGAGGCGCCAGGTGGAAATGGCATGGCAAGCCGTTCCACAGGACTACATCCAGCATCTCTACGATCGTCTCCATGGGAGAATAGCAGCCTGCATTGCTGCGAAAGGTGGATATACACTGTACTAGTGCCGACATTGTGCATGCTCTGTTGCCTGTGTCTATGTGCCTGTGGTTCTGTCAGTGTGATCATGTGATGTATCTGACCCCAGGAATGTGTCAATAAAGTTTCCCCTTCCTGGGACAATGAATTCACGGTGTTCTTATTTCAATTTCCAGGAGTGTATTTACTGGTTATCTTAGTAGCATTAGTACGGTGATCATCGTGTTTTTCGGAATAGATCCTGATTCCAGTTGTACTAGTAACAAAATATTGTTCACATTTGGGGCTACGTGATGTTATTTCCTGCTCGTAGTCTTGCTCTGGTAAATGTTTCGCCGCCATCACATGAGAGTTTCAAATGTCAAAACAGCCAGAATCTGGCACGACAGTTTTACAGGTCTCGAAAGACATTATCCACAATTTGTACGAACCTCACGGAGCGAACATCTTCGCACGTCTGACGCTGTTTACTTGTCATATATATTATAAAGCGACATAGACAAATTGGCTTATTACGTTGGCATAACGTGGTGTTCATTTCACGTAACAGATGCGATACGAAGCTAATATGGCGTATATGCACATTATGATCTGAGGTCGGGTGTTGTCGGCAAGTTTCCCACATACCTGATATTGCTTTCCCTTACCACAAACTTCTATCTTTTAACCCCGTAAGAGACTGGCGTTTTAACCCATGGGAACTCCATTTAGTATCCTGCCTTACTTCAGGCTGTCCCGCACTTTGATCCAGTGGTTAATATTTTCGGAAGACCGACATACAGGCTCTGCCTTGAAGCTAGGCCGCACGAGGTAGCCTTGTGGTCTGGGGCGTCTTGTCACGGTTCGCGCGGCTCCCCCCGTCGAGGTTCGAGTCCTCCCTCGGGCATGGGTGTGTGTGTTGTTCTTAGCGTAAGTTGGATTAAGTAGTGTGTAAGCCTAGGAACCGTTGACCTCAGCAGTTTGGTCCCACAGTTCTTATCACAAATTTCCAATTTCCTTAAAGTTAGATGGTATTTGTTGGTCATATTTTTTCCTTATTTCTGCCTGTCTAACTGAGTCTTTGAAAATAATAAGTTTCCGACAGGAACACTTTCATGAAAGTAACTTCTTGTTCTCAGACGGGACTAACTGTAGACACAGTTTATTGTCGTATTTCCTTATCTATTGTTCACATGAGCTTAACCTTTTGTCTCTCTATTTCAATTTCAGCTATTGCACAGTTCATTCTCTTTATATGAATTACGAGCTGCAATCTTGAGACAAATTTTTGTTACATATTATTTATTCTTCTGCTAAATTCGCATCTTAGTGTGTACGGGCTTTCTCTGCAGTTAGAGGCGGTGTGAATTTGTACACGTAGTCCCGTGAGATCAACTCTGTGTTCAGCATGTGAATGTTCTCGTCCCAAGACCGTGATTAGCTTTGCCTGGTTACTCGAGGCGAATGTCGGGAAACATCATCCTGAAAAATCCACGGTTGGGAACAATCACTGAAAGATTATTTCAGCTCATTTTATGGAATGGAGGGCAGGAACGCATTATGCGCCACTGAAATAATTTGCAACTCGTGTAGTATAGAGTGCACATTTCGCGAAAACTGAAAATTTGGGTGACGACGGTGTGATGCCAGACGCAACGAGCCAGAAACAAATGGCCACGTTCATGAATGCATGGCTCGCCGTATCACACGCGTGGAGTGAGCATTATTGTAAAAAATTAAATCGACTCGAATGGGCGCACTGATAATGAAGTTTTCATAATTGATGATCAGCGACGCAGAGTGGTGGTGAATAATGGATGCAGATCGTTCGCAGAAATGTTTTGTGGTGCATTCAAAAGCGGTTCACTGGACGGTGAACGTTTAATGCCGTTTCTCTTTCATTTCGTTTTTTATCTTAAATCGCTTCCTCCATTGAAAGTGAGTGTCAGCTCCGTGTTCATACCAGAGAGGCCGGAAAATGAATCGTATTCAGCTGAAACTGACATGACGCGACCGTAGCGATTTTTTTAGCGTCATATTCTGCATTTCAGCACTTGAAACGGTCTCGTGAATAATCCCTTAGCGTCATAAAAAAAACCTAGCTCTTACCACAGCTGCTTGTAAACCTGTTAATGCAACAGTAAGGCTATTAGTGGGAAAGAGACGTTGATACACGGTACGAGAGCGGATGCACTTGATGTGTAGCGAATCAGTCCTCGTCGTCTGCCAAAACTAAGAAGCTCTTATGTAGTAAAAGTGAGGCTTCAATACCTTTCAGAACTGATGATCGAACTTATAAAAGGAAGACAGAAAATTGGAGTACTTAGATATCAAAGGCTACAATACATGATAAACATTTTACGTATTTATACACTCGCACTGCAGTTCACCGTAAATAGTAATTTTTACCACATGTAGGAACTGGTGTGGGGAAAGTTTACGATACGTTGGAACCCAGGAACAATAAATACGGAAGGGGGTCTTACTCTAAGACAAGAAGCTGGGATGAGAGGCGTAGTTGTGATAGGGAAGAAGAGAACTGCTTTTCTCTTGTGGCGATACTAGTCAGCTAAATACCACTGTCAAATAAGGCAGTAAGGAAAAATTCACCCCACCGCCGCCCCACACCGAACCCTGGTTTATTGTCCGGTTCGGCCCCCAGTGGACCCCGCCGGGAATGTCTCACACCGGACGAGTGTAACCCCAATGTTTGCATGGTAGAGTAATTATGGTATACGCGTACGTGGAGAAAGTGTTTGCGCACCAATCGCCGACATAGTGTAACTGAGGCGGAACAAGGGGAACCAGTCCGCACTGGCCGAGGCAGATGAAAACCCGCCTTAAAAACCATCCATAGACTGGCCAGCACACTGGATTTCGCCACCAATCCGCTGGGCGGATTTGTGCCGGAGACCGGCACGCCTTCCCACCTGGAAAGTAGTGTTGGATCGCGCGGCTAACCGGGCGGACTACACAAGCATATTTTGTATCCGATTTAGGAAAGATATCTGTATGGTAGCACTGAAAGACCTGAGTCGAAACAAGGCCCCCGGAGTAGACAACATTCCATTAGAACTACTGACGGCCTTGGGAGAGTCAGTCCTGACAAAACTCTGCCATCTGGTGAGCAAGATGTATGAAACAGGCGAAATACCCTCAGACTTCAAGAAGAATATAATAATTCCAATCCCAAAGAAAGCAGGTGTTGACAGATGTGAAAATTACCGAACTATCAATTTAATAAGTCACAGCTGCAAAATACTAACGTGAATTCTTTACAGACGAATGGAAAAACTAGTAGAAGCCGACCTCGGGGAAGATCAGTTTGGATTCCATAGGAATGTTGGAAATCGTGAGGCAATACTGACCCTACGACTTATCTTAGAAGCTAGATTAAGGAAGGGCAAACCTACGTTTCTAGCATTTGTAGACTTAGAGAAAGCTTTTGATAATGTTGACTGGAATACTCTCTTTCAAATTCTGAAGGTGGCAGGGGTAAAATACAGGAAGCGAAAGGCTATTTACAATTTGTACAGAAACTATATGGCAGTTATAAGAGTCGAGAGACATGAAAGGGAAGCAGTGGTTGGGAAGGGAGTGAGACAGGGTTGTAGCCTCTCCCCGATGTTATTCAATCTGTATATTAAGCAAGCAGTAAAGGAAACAAAAGAAAGATTCGGAGTGGGTATTAAAATCCATGGAGAAGAAATAAAAACTTTGAGGTTCGCCGATGAAATTGTAATTCTATCAGAGACAGCAAAGGACTTGGAAGAGCAGTTGAACGGAATGGATAGTGTCTTGAAAGGAGGATATAAGATGAACATCAACAAAAGCAAAACGAGGATAATGGAATGTAGTCGAATTAAGTTGGGTGATGCTGAGGGAATTAGATTAGGAAATGAGACACTCATAGTAGTAAAGGAGTTTTGCTATTTGGGGAGCAAAATAACTGATGATGGTCGAAGTAGAGAGGATATAAAATGTAGACTGGCAATGGCAAGGAAAGCGTTTCTGGAGAAGAAAAATTTGTTAACATCGAGTATAGATTTAAGTGTCAGGAAGTCGTTTCTGAAAGTATTTTTATGGTGTGTAACCATGTATGGAAGTGAAACGTGGACGATAAATAGTTTGGACAAGAAGAGAATAGAAGCTTTTGAAATGTGGTGCTACAGAAGAATGTTGAAGATTAGATAGGTAGATCACATAACTAATGAGGAGGTATTGAGTAGAATTGGGGAGAAGAGGAGCTTGTAGCACAACTTGACTAGAAGAACGAATCGGTTGGTAGGACATGTTCTGAGGCATCAAGGGATCACCAATTTAGTATTGGAGGGCAGCGCGGAGGGTAAAAATCGTAGAAGGAGACCAAGAGATGAATACACTAAGCAGATTCAGAAGGATGTAGGTTGCGGTAGGTACTGGGAGATGAAGAAGCTTGCACAGGATAGAGTAGCATGGAGAGCTGCATCAAACCAGTCTCAGGACTGAAGACCAGAACAACAACAACAATAACAACATCTGTATGGTGCAAAAATTGGCAGTTGATCCTAAAGAATGAAAAGTGTGTTGTCATCCATATGAGTGCTAAAAGGAATCCGTTAAACTTCGGTTACACAATAAATCAGTTAGATCTAAAGGTCGCAAATTCAACTAACTACTTAGGAATTACAATTGCGAACAACTTAAACGGGAAGGAACACACAGAAAATGTTGTGGGGAAGGCTACCAAAGACTGCGCGTTATTGAAAGACACATAGAAAATGTAACAGATCCAGTAAAGAGACTGCCTACACTACGCGTGTCCATCCTCTTTTAGAATACTGCTGCGAGGTGTTCAAAGAAGGGCAGGACGTTTTGTCTTATAGCTAAACAGGGGAGAGAGTGTCACTGAAATGATACAGGATTTGGTTTGGACATCATTAAAACAGAGGCGTTTTTCGTAGCAGCGGAATCTTCTCATGAAATTTCAATCACCAACTCGCCCCCCCCTCCCCCCGAAAACGAAAATATTTTGTTGCCGCCAACCTACATTGGGAGAAATGATCATCATAATAAAATAAGAGAAATCAAAGCTCGCAGGAAAGATATAGGTGTTCGTATTTTCCGCGCGCTTTACCGGATTGGAATAATAGAAAATTATTGTGAAGGTGGTTCGATGAACCCTCTGCCAGGCACTTGAATTTGATTGGCAATGTATGCACGTATTCGTAGATGAAGATGTAGACATATGTAAGTGTAAGACTCCGGATAACTGACTGCAGAAAGGAATAATTGTTGTAAAGGCGAGTGGTCTTCAGACCTACCTTCGAGTTAAAGGTTGCTGTACTGATCCCAGTGACTTCAGGGCGGATTGGAGAACAGGAGCACTTGTTTTCAGTCATTGGATCATAAAAGATACCATATGAAACTGATGACCAATGCACCTTTCTGTTGTTGTTTGCGTATGCAACACTTTAATATTTCAACAAAATCATCCTTCAAATCAGCAAAAGGTTGGGGGCACAAATGAAACCCATGTTTACAAATGAGCGTTGAGGAGAATGCGTCGCCGGCCGGGGTGACCGTGCGGTTCTAGGCGCTACAGTCTGGAACCGCGCGACCGCTACGGTCGCAGGTTCGAATCCTGCCTCGGGCATGGATGTGTGTGATGTCTTTAGGTCAGTCAGGTTTAAGTAGTTCTAAGTTGTAGGAGACTGATGACCTAAGAAGTTAAGTCCCATAGTGCTCAAGGCCATTTGAACCATTTGAGAATGGCAGTCAAGCCCTTTGTTGTTCTTGACAGGGTTGTAAGTTAAGCTACTGTGCCATTGCGGTCCTTCGGCCTGTCTTGTCGTGAGAACGTCTGTAATGAGTGTTTGTCGAATGTAAAATTGTGTTTACTTCGTGTGCACGAATTTGAAATAATAGCAAGCGAGAGGATGAAACCCGATCGGTGGTGTAGCACTCACTCCTCTTAGTCTGAACCTATACTGTAAGACACAAATTTTAAATTGACTAGGACACCAGTCAACAACCAGTGAAGTCCCCACCTGCGATTATTGAAAGATTTGATTTCCCACATATAAAACAGCTTCAAACATATGGTTACTTCACAAATCAGTTCATATGGTAAATACTTGACTTCAAGCATGTAAGCGAGTAGTTTGGAAAAGATTTGAAATTATATTTGAAGTTCGTTGGAAGTTGCTAAGTGCAGTCCTTATTGAACGTTGGATGAATAGTGTCTGGGTAGTTTGCGCTCCTTAATAAGGAAAAGATAGTTTTCACGCATCAAAATGTTTGCGTTGTCATATCTCCTGAAATATGTGTCGTACAATGATACAATTTTGCAGGCACATTCGGTGACGCATGTAGATCATGTCTGCAACATATGTTGTGAATATAATTAGTAGCAAAGAAGTAATAAATTAAAACGTCATGTAAGATACTGCGTGAATATCCAAGATGTAGTAAGCGATAAACTTTTTCCTTTCATCATTTCGCAATGTGTATTAGTGAAAGTAAGTTTCGAAAATGTTTGAAATTATTTTTAAAGCTTGTTGGAAGTCGCTAAGTGCTCTTATTCACAAATGGTGGACAAATATTGCTGGGTAATCTGCGAGCGTCGTTGAGTTCTGCTACGCCAGGGTATAGAGGGTGTCACAGAAATTTCGCGACAGACTTCGAGGAGCTGTAGAGGGTGACGTAAGGAACAAATCGAGGGTAGGAACCTATCCAAATGCGTTACAGACAGTCGAAGTTATAGGCACCGGTGCTTGCCACTAGCTCACCCCTTCGGCAGCAAACGTGGCGTTGTACGCTGACGGATCGTAGGCGGAACGTCTCGCAATGTTGTTTGTTATTCAGTGATCGCGACTGATTGCCACGACCACCAGTAGGCAGTATGGAGCTACCTACTGCGTAGACAAACTTTGTCTCCTGTGAATACGATGTTCTGTTGCCTCAGTGGATGATGATTTCGGACACGAGTTCCCATCTGCATTTTATTTTTCTCCTGTATACCATAAAGCATTGGATGGTTTAGAGAGTTCCAAGAGAAAAACTAATTGCGGATGCAAATTCGTATTCGAAATTGTCATCCACTGAGGCAACAGGGTATCATGTCCATAGAAGACAAGGCCTTTCTACGCAGCCGTTAGCTGCATCTTCTACACTGGCGATCAGTCGGAATCACTGAATAAAAAGCAACATTGGGAGACGTTCCCCCTACAGTCCGGCAGCGTACAGAGTCACGTTTGCTGCCGAAGGGGTGGTCTAGTGGCAGGGGTCGGTGCCTATAAATTCGACGCTCTGTAGTGTCGTTGGATAACGTTCCTGGACAGGGGTTCCTATCCTCAATTTGCTTCTCAAGAGGCCCCTACAAGTTTGTCGCAACATTTCTGGGGCGCCCTGTATGTACAGTTTCTAACTATAAAACTTGTCTTACTGCGTCAAGCTTTTAACATAAGATTCTTGCTCTTCCCCTTAATGAGCAGATTATGACAGCATTTTAAATATTTATATTCGATGAATAATTATATGAAATAAAGAAAGTCACATTTTTGGTGCAGCTGAAAGCTGTTAAAGAGACACCTTGCAACTGGGCTGTTCACCTGGTTAGTTCAAACTTCCTGGAAAATTAAAACTTTGTGCCAGACCAAGACTCGATCTCGAGACCCTTGAATTTGACAGGCAAGTTCTCTAACATCTGAGATACCGAAGCACGACTCGTCCTCACAGCCCAATTCCGCCAGTATCTCGTCTCCTACTTTCCAAACTTCACAGAAGCTCTCCTACAGACCTTGCAGAGCTAGCACTCCTGGCATTCCTGAAAGAAAGGATTTTGCGGAGACATGGGGGGGATGTTTCCAGAAAGTTTCATATCAGCGCGCACTCCACTGTAAAGTGAAAATTTCGTTCTGGCACCTGGTTAGCTGTTTGGTATCGTACGGAAACATGGCGATCAGGAGCTATAAGTCACCTCTTTTCCTCTATTTGCCAACCAAATTCTGGAGATTTCTTTCGTCTCTAGATTCAAAGAGACTACATGCAGGTCGAATATGAGAGCACGTTGGGAACCGAGGTCGAAGACGTGGATCTATGAGATATTACACACTAAGTCAAAAACTGATACGAGACGGATGAAGAAAAGGTATTGTGATTAAAATTCGTCTAGGGTGTCGTGAAGCGTCCTAAAAACCTGTGTCGAATTTTTACTCATCCGTTGCCCGGCAACAGTTGTTGTTTCGATTGAAATGGCGATGTTAAAGACATAGCATCAGCGGATATTATTGTCCAATTCCACGATTGCTCCCAGACCCTTAAATCCGGTCGCGTGAGAAGTAATGCGTTTAAAGGTCGTCTGCCCTCCTCCTCCTTTTTTCCTCTCTTTTTGTCGTGCCGCTTCTTTACACTTCCCCTTTGTCATTTCAGATCAATTCCTTTATCTCTGTTTCCCCTCGGTTGAATTTTTCCGCCTCAAAGACTTGTCGGCGGAACAAGTAGATGCAGCAACGTAATGGTTTTCAGCTCCTTTGCCGATCAGCGGTTTGTAACCCTCAGTCGAAGGGGAGAAAAAAAAGAAAGAAAAAAGTAACACGGTTCCCACTCGGCTCTTCCCGTCAGAGACGATTTCTTCCTCTCCAAACAATCAGCTCCTCAGAATGGGAGAGGTCGCATTTTGGGCCCGTTGTGCCCTACCGGTGTAGTGGCTGGATCTAGAGCAGAGTAACAATGGAGGAAAGCTGCAAAGCGACAGCAATAGGCCTATGTTGTTTTAAAAATACTGTATTCTACAGTCACGGACTGCACCTCAGTAAACCAAGGGTATACCCGGCGAGAGGCAGGGAGTGGAAGTTCGACCCCTGCCGCCACTCAATAAAAGAATTATGATCTTCATTAATTGAACTCGCAGTATCGTCTACCCCATACATATCAGCGTTACTTAGAAGAAAGCCAGAACATGTTATGGGTATTGACTACTGTGAAGTTTACTCAGAGACATTTGCCGTGAAATCTCGAAACTGCACTCTCAGAGAGAGAAAAAAACACTACAAAGGAATTATCGGAAAGGTATTGAAATCAGTAGATGTGCTTTACATGTGCAGATAGTAGTAGTGTGGTATAGTGCCTTACAGCAGGTCTTGTCATGGGTTAAGCCTCTTCGACTTTTGTCTGTCCATAGCCGGTCTTTTCATTTCTGAATATTTATCTCCTTTTATATTGTCCAGCATTTGGTATCTTCTTTTTCCTCTTCCGCTTTTTCCCTTCACCATTCCTTCTTTCAATGAACAGTCCCTCTTCAAACAATGTCCAATCTAGTTCCATTTTCTCTTTCTGATTACTTTCAGCATGTTTCTTTCTTCTCCAACACTTCTTAACACTTCTTCATTCCTTACTCGGTCTTCCCATTTCACTTTTTGCATTTTCCTCTATATCCACATCTCTAGTGCCTCCAATCTTCTTTGATCTTCCTTCCTCAATGTCCACGTTTCCGCACCATATAGTGCAACGCTCCAGGTGTAACATTTGTGACGAATCTTTTCCTCATATCTTTGTTTAGTGGTCCACTAAGTAATTTCTGTTACCTTTTGAATCCTTCTTTTGCCATTGCAATTCTTTTCCTAATTTCTGTTGAGCAATACATATCATCCATCATTACACTTCCCAAGCAATTGAAGTTATTCACTTGCTCTGTTTCCTCTCCCCCTATTTTCATACGGCATTTTCTTCCCTTTCCTCCAATTACCATCCTTTTCGTTTTCTTCGTGTTAATCTTCGTTCCATATTCTTCTAATTTTGTGTTTAGATCATCTAACATTTGTTCCACCTCTCTTGCACGCTCTGATGTCGTCTGCAATTCTTAAACCCTCCACTCTCCGACCCCCTATAAAAGCTCCTCTCCTCCCATCAAAACTTTCACTAATAATTTTCTCCAGATATATATTGAGCAGTGTTGGTGAAAAACAACAACCTTGTCTTATACCTCTTTCCAGTTCTGTTTCTTCGCTCATCATACCTCCTATTCTTACCCTTGCTGTCTGGTTCAAATATAAATTTCATATTAGATAAATGTTCAGATAAACGAATTATTACAATTTAAAAAAAAAAAAAGAGTGGATGATGTATAGAAGAGCAAAAGCTTCACAAATTTACCAAGCGTTGGTCCACCTCTGGCCCTTATAAAAGTAATTATTCGACTTGGCGCTGATTGACAGAGTTGTTGGATAATTTCATGAGGGATATCGTACTAAATACTGTCCAACTGGCGCGTTAGATCGTCAAAATCCGAAGCTAGTTGGAGAATCCGACCCATAATGCTCCAAACGTTCGTAACTGGAGGGACATCCAGCGATCTTACTGGCCAAGATAAGGTCTGGCAAGCACGAAGACAAGCAGTACAACATCCCGCCGTGAGCAGGCGCGCATTGTCTTGCTGAAATGTTAGCCAAGGATAGAGCAACAGAACGGGGCATAGAATATCTTCGATGTACTGCTGTACTGTAAGGATGCTACGGATAACAGCAAAGGGGTCCTGCAATGTCAAGAAACAACACGCCAGACCACCACTCCTGGCTCTCAGGCTGTACGATGGGCGACAGTCATGCTGTTATCTCGCCACTGCCCCGGGCCTCTCCAGACACGACTTCGCTGGTCGTCGGAGGACAATACGAAGCGGAACTCGTGTCTGGGGACGCTTTGGACAGCGGTGGAATACCAACCTGGCTGGTTTGAACCGGCAAACGGACACCCAAATTTGTTTTCCGTGATTGCCCTTAATCTGTTACGACGAATGCCGGGATGGTGTCTTCGATAGAGCACGCTCGATTTCCTTCCCCAACGTCCCTCAGTTTGAGCTTGTACTTCATCTCTGGTGATCTTGTCGTCGATGGGACAATAAACACTTGTCGTCGATGGGACAATAAACACTGATCTTCCTCTGGTTTTTCCATTAGAAATGGCTGGTGAAAGCCTGCGACTGTAAAAAACAATGGCTTTGCTAAGAAATAACTTTTCTGCCACCATTCACGATTTTGTTTTTATTTATGTTTTGCATGACGCATTTCGGGAAATGATTCCCATTTTCACGTGCTTTTGTCTTTTCTCTAATGTATCAAAACTCTATGCCTTTCTTGTGTCACTTGTGCAAAAATTCACACACTTTGCTGTAGACAGTACACAGTGGGAAAACCACATTTATATAAACAGTTACAGAGATGTTTTCACATGTAGTCAAAAGAGATTAAGCTATGGATCATCCATACAAAATCTAGACATTTTTATAGACGGTATTTATCTTAATAATCTAGATCATCAATTACATATATGTATTTTCAATGGTACTTATTTCTGTGTCTCACTGTTTTTATTTAAGTATGCGGTCGAAGCACCTGAAGTAGTTCACTGGTTTATTTCCCAGTTTTTCTCTTAATATATTGTCTTTATATTTTTTTAATATGGATGTGCATTGGTGGAAAAAAAATTAGTACTCCTGTAAAGACAACGTCGATTTTGATCCGATGATGGCATATGCCACCTGGGCGATAATAGCTGTACTGATAACGGCTTCAACGTCGTTGGCAACATAAAGCGTAATGGCATAGCTACCCCTTTAAGAGGGAATACTCACAGGTAAAAGTCCCAATGAGGTGCAGAAGTGTAAAGCAAGCAGGCAACCATGCCACAGAGACAGACTCGTGCTTACTACAGCCACTACAGCTAGTTTGAAAGGAGTCAAATTGTGGCTGTCCGAGTGATGGGATGGTCCTTTCGGAGAATAACCACACAAGTTGGACGTGTTGCGTCGGTTGAGCAACGATGCTGGTATCAGTGGTCACGTGAACATTCTCAGATCTGTATAAAAGATTCTGGAATTTCACACGGGACAGACGTCCACCAGGATCGTCGTACTGTAACGGCAACAGTGGCAGATCGTACAGCTACCACAGTACAAACAGGAGGGTTGTGAGCCCAGACTTGTCAACACGAACTGTTCCGAACCGGTTATTAGCAATGGGACTACCGGCACGCACATCTCTCGTTCGTCTTCCACTCACGCCACAGCACCGACGTGCACGGCTCGACTGGTGCCGTCAGAGGATCACTTGGAAGGTGGAATAGCGCGCCGTAATCTTAGCGATGAAAGCAGATTCTGCTCACACGCAACAGAAAATTGTGATGTTTAATACGTGTGAATTTCTGCATAAGTGCACCACAGGAAAACCATAAGTAGAGGTTCTTCCCAAATTTCGCCATTAAAGATCGATCATGATTAAAACTTGTATATGTTTTTGTGTATTACAGTAAAGACAATAAAACAGTGCAGCACCTCAAGCATCGTTAACATCACGAACAAATAGTATAATACACAGAAAACACACTTGAAAATATGAATAATTTTCTGAAACGCGTCATGCGAAATATGAACAAAAAGAAAATTGTGGCTGTTAGCAGAAAAGTTATTATAACAAATCCACTGATCTTCCTTCCCGCGTTTTCGTGTTACCAGCCAGTGTCAGAAACTACTAAAATGTGAATATAGAACGTTTTCTCCTAAATATGAATGTTATTTGGTTGACAGCAAAATAATATTAACAAATCTCACTCAAACTATGTTGTCTTAGTTAAGTACATTGTACGTTGTAGGTATTAGCATTAGTGTGTTTAGGAGTTAATAGCCGGCTGGTGTGGCCGAGTGGTTCTAGGCGCTTCAGTCTGGAACCGCGCTGCTGCTACGGTCGCAGGTTCGAATCCTGCCTCGGGCACGGATTTGTGTGATGTCCTTAGGTTAGTTAGGTTTAAGCAGTTCTAAGTTCTAGGGGACTGATGACCTCAGATGTTAAGTCCTATAGTGCTCAGAGCCATTTGAACCATTTGGGAATTAATAAACACAATTGTTCAGTAGTTTTTTTTATTTCCTTCATACTTCTTCCTTCCACGAAACTAATATTTTTTCGCTATCTCTCCTTCCTCAGATACTGGTTTCGCTCAAGTAATAAGTCATACGTTAATTTTCTTCCCTCTTTATTGCCGGAGTAAACCGGTTGGTTGTCAGGAACGGAGGTCACTTTTGCTCAGAAGGAAATATAGAATGGCTTAAATTGAATGAGTGGTTTTGAATTAAAGAAAAGCTTGTGATAAGGCACTATAACGGTAGCATGGTTGGGTGCATATAATTTAGGTCAACAACTGTATTTTGCTTGGAGTTTTCTTTACTCCTTACGATTGTGTGGGTTTTATTCACAACTGTATTTACGAGAATACAGCATGACATCCATACGTTTCGAAACTGTTAGTGTCTATAGTCTTATTCCGATATTATCTGGATTTCGAAGCAATTTTCGGTATCGGTATCGATACTACATATGTTATCGAATTTAGTATTGGAACTTCTCTAAGTAGATGAGGCTTTTAAGCTAACTGTAGATCGTTAAGGATGGACTAGATACTATTTTACAGGTTTTAGATGCAAAATGTAACGACTTGGCTTCAAGGGGGGTCAACTAAAAGTATTGGAACTTTTCTAAGTAGATGAGGCTTTTAAGCTAACTGTAGATCGTTAAGGATGGACTGGATACTATTTTACAGGTTTTAGATGCAAAATGTAACGACTTGGCTTCAAGGGGGTCAACTAAACGAGAAATAGCGAAAACAGAGAAATGGCGACACACACACACACACACACACACACACACACACACACACACACACACAGAGAGAGAGAGAGAGAGAGAGAGAGAGAGAGAGAGAGACATTACCTTATTATTAGTGTAACAGGATGTGAAAAACTTCTGAATTACAAGTATTGAGACATTGCGCTTCCTGACTCGAAATCGCTGGGGAGCTAAACGTTTACTGACGGCACATAAATCTGTCTTGCAAGGCTGTGCCACTATGGGACAAAACAGAATCCACCTTCCGCCAGTCGCCCACGAATTTCTGCTCATCCCTGTGGGAAATAAAAACGTTGCCTATGTGATTTATGCGCGTATCCCAGAGGCCGCCAATGGCGCGCGACCGTAAATATAGCGGAAATCTGCATTGACGCTTCGATACCTCCGGGTGAAGAGCAGCAGTCTTATCCATCATGCGCTGTCGATTCCTCACGTCGCCTGCTTGCTTTCCGCTGGCCCTCTCTGCGATATCTGTGTGCGTGGCAGAGGGTGCATTTTTTTACTGCGTTTATTCCATCATAGCCCTCTGTCGACGCAACGTTTCGCACTCTAGTAGGTGAACGAGTTTCAGAGAGTTTTCTTTTATTTTTACAGCAAATGAAGCAGAATAAAATCTAAATAGAAATGAATTATTTTTAAACCTGGTAACGGAGACGTTTACTGCTTATCGCTCTTGTGACACAGTAACTGCCCTGTGAAACGATTAGTCTGTGGTTTCTCGTATTTGTGGAAAGGAATTACTTGGATTTGAAGGACGTGGATAGCAGTGCTTCGGAACAGTTTGAAATCTATAGAGTGGAGAAGGGACACAGTAGTTCAGAAAAACACTCTTGAAATTATGTCGAAATCTCACATTTTAATTACAAAGAAGTAGAAGATGGAAATATATGCTAGTCGGGATACAGCTAGCACAGTGCAAAGCGATTTCAAAAACTGTAGATATTAATGAGAGTTCTGTCTTTTCACAAATATCGGTTGTTAGTTTTTTGCTCATATATTTTGGTTGCGAATGAAGTTTCACAATAACTGTTCGTAAAAGACGAATAGGTCTTGGGAAGTATCGGTCGCGCAGTTCGATGTGCGTCGCTCGCATCGTGATAATCATCATCTTTTGGCTAGTTTTATAATCATTTGTCCCCACTTTTTTCTTCGCCCTACCAGTCGTGTTGACTACTCATATGGAGGACAAGCGGGGGTAAAATCTCCAACTGACTATTCCATTTTAGGTTTTCTGTGGTATGCATAAATTTAGTTCAGACAAATTATCAGCTGGCTTCCTTCAAAAAAGCTTTGGCTAATTCCTTTCCACATTTGTGCCCAACAGATCTACTGCTCCTTCCGTAGCAGCCATACTGCTGTAAGATTAGCCGTATTTATCCCCTCCACCCTCTCTCTGTCTCACGTTGTTGCGGATCCCTTGTATTGTTTCCGTAACGCACAAGTTATTTGCGAATGGAAGACTATTGTCGTCAGTGATATTGTACTACTGAAGTGAAAAAAATTGAATGTTCAGTCTTAATACTCTCAATCAAGTGGCCCTGATTGGCTGCTTCTGATGATTTTTCAACTGATAGTATCACATATTGATAAGCTGGGGAATTGTTTTCACTTCGCAAAGGTTGGCGCGATGTAAAACACCCGAGAGCAGGGATTGGTGCCTTATTTCGCTGGCGGCGAAGTATCAGTAAGACGCAGGCGCCTCCAGGGAAATTAGCAGAGCAGCGGCGGACCGAGCGCGTGACGACGGCCGCCGACACTGCCTCCGGTAACGAAGCAATACTTCAGACTTCTTCAGAAAAACCAGCTTGGCCTGTTCTTCGGAGGAACCAGCATCCTCCTCCAATTTTTCAGCGTATCCTCTGACACCAGACACCACTGTGACTGTTTTGACTGCCCCTCCGCGCCCTTTTGGGACGGCAGTGGTGGTCGGAACCTTTCCGGCTGTCGTAAAAACTCCACAAATCTGTTGTGGTGCCTTGAATCTCCGCGCAGAGTATGAGATCTGAGTAGTCAGCATGATGTTGATGCGGCTGTCGATATCCGCTACTATCAAAAAGTAACTCTTGCGATTAAGCACAAACAAAACTTCGCTTATAATTCTCTCGTATGTAGAAGAGACAACGAAAGAAGTTCAATTCTGTGTCGATATGGGAGTCATTTGTAACGGAGAGAAAAATCGTGACGATACGGTTCGCTGATAGTTGTCGCTGAAAGTGAATTAAAATTAGTGAAGCTGAACATGTACCAACCATTGGCTGTAATAGGCACGTAAACAATCAGAAAAACCACGCTGATACGCATCAAGTGGGCACGCTGGAAGATTAAATCTTAAACTTGGACGAGGGGCTCCTTAAGAGGTGGACCAATTTTGTTATCTCGGAAGTAATATACATGCAAAAGGCAATTGCATGGAAGACATACCAGCAAGGAATGCACGAGACAAATGTGCTTTCTATAAACAGAAATGCAAAGGTTGGGGTTGATCATCGAAAAACAGGGCATTTATGTTGGTCAGAATCAACTGATGAAAGTCGTATTTGTATAAAATTCCGCTGTTAGACGTTTTCATCGACAGTTAATAGTACCATCGAGTTTAAAATCGATCCACACGAAAATGGTTGTTAATTTTTTGGAACGTCTTTTATTTTTTTTTTTATGCACTTCAGATTCGAAACAGTTTCTGATGTTAGCTATAATCTTAAATTTAAGGTACTTTTTCGGTAGCTTCCTACTTTGGCAGGAGCCATTATATTCATAAATGAAGAACCCAAAAATATTGCTTATTCTTTTGTTGTTAGATATCGTAAGTACAATACACATGGGACCAAATCGTTTACCGCTGAACATATATATTCTGATTGTCTCCTCCTACTTTCCGATCTCTCACCCAAAATCATCACTATTGGTTTCGTTTTACGGTACATGATTTCCTTCACCAAGTGAAGGAATCGTGTGGTAAAAACACTGGAGTTGCATGTGGGAGGACCGTGGTTCAGAGTAGCGTCTCTTCATCTTGATTTATGTTTACAGCACTTTACTTTAGTCTCTGATGTTTACTGCCGTATCTGTTCTTCGACAAAGCTACTAGTTACTCCATTCTTCTTCAACGGTACAACTGTTCCATTTCTGATGACCCCGATATCGATGAAACGTTAAACTCTACACATATTACTCCCCGTATTGCCTTTAGCATGAACATACTTTTATATATAAAGTTACGGTACGTCATTTTCTAATGAATCCTCGTATCTTATCAAATTAAAGATAAGGGAAAAGGCACAATCAACTTACTTTTTAGGCCACTGCCTTCTTCATTGTCCATCATGCTCCCATCTTGAGCTCAGCCATTCTTAAGGCATTACAATGGTTAAACTATTTCAAGTGTATGTTTACTGGCCACTAGCAAACCTTCGCACTCGACCATCCAACCATGAGGAAATTGGTCTTCGAATAATGGAGGTGTACAGCTGGAGAGAAGCGGAGGAATAAAGGAATTTTGGAAATGTGTGTTAGAAAATTCGAAATTACCAGCTGTCTCCTCACATTTTCTTGTTACAGTATGTACATCTCAGACAGAATTGATGAGCTAGCTGAAAACTCGTTCATAGGAACAAATACTGCGTAATAATTTGTGCTACTGCGTTTCTCAGACACGACGTACTACACGATCACATGAAATGCCACCTGACACAGCAAACAGCAAGAGAAAACAAATCAGCAGCCCAAATATTGAAATTATGCAGCAAAATAAATAAACAGCATATACAGTGCTATTCTGAGTCCAGTGAAATAAAACGATGGCATGGCATTATTGGCCGGGAGCCCCCCCCCCCCCATCACGGATTGTTCGTCCGCTTGGTGCAAGTGTCTCTATTTTACGCCATTTCGGTGACTAGAGCCTAGATAAAGATGGGACGAAATGATTAGGACAACACAGATGCCCAATCTCCGAGCGGACAAGTAGATGTAATAGTTTTCTGCTACTAGTCGTCGGTAAACGTCATTAGGAATGCTAAGGAAGGAAATTAGATAACCATGTCACTGACCACCGTAAAACTATCCTTATCTTCATGACGTTAGAATTACATAAAGAGTTAGTGCATAGTAATTATAGAGATTCAGGAAAACAGATTGGCACTGAGGTCAGAATGGATGAACGGGGATTTGAACGCTACTTCTCCAGAAAGTGAGTGCACTGCTGGAGGCACTTCAGGAGCTTATTTCGCTATAACTTCGGACATGTGACTTAATACGCGGCCTGCCATTCTTCTCAGGAAGACGATTATGTCATCAGACTAAAGGTCGCGAAAGTAGACTAGAGGCAGTAAGTTTTTGCTGCACGAGCTTACATGTTGCTTGCCGTTGGTCTTTCTGTGTTCAGCTGGTCAAAATACCGACCCCTGCGGATTCCAAGTCCTGTCGCGTACTGTCGCTGCGTTGACGCGTCAGCCGCTCATCCATTATTGATGACCGGAGACCGCGGGTTCGGCGACGTTTCTGACGCCGCTTCCTTTACGATCGCGGCGGCATGAGCCATCCCTTTGCGAGATTGTCCTCAGTACCTTCAACATCTGAATCTCCTTTTGGCGCCGAATGTCCGACAATGAGATACAAATGAATAATAACTGAAGGTTATATTACTTTAAAAAAATGGTTCAAATGGCTCTGAGCACTATGGGACTTAACTTCTGAGGTCATCAGTGCCCTAGAACTTAGAACTACTTAAACCTAACTAACCTAAGGACATCACAAACATCCATGCCCGAAGCAGGATTCGAACCTGCGACCGTAGCGGTCACGCGGTTCTAGACTGAAGCGCCTAGAACCGCGCTCGGCCACTCCGGCCGGCTATTCCTTAAACAACTGTCAGTGAATGGAAAAGTTAATAAACCCGTATGCCGTCTTTCCAGTAGGGCCTTTCATTCGCCGATGTAGGTTTCGAAGCGTAACTTGATGGTGAGGGCTATGTAAGGACCTCCATTTTGGTGCCAACGCTACAGAAACGCCCATCTGTAGGAGGCTGTACCGCGTTTTTAATTTAAATTCGCTAAATTATGCTAGTATCTATACAGAATCAAGGTAGAATGTATCTAGATATTGGTGAAAGCGTCTAATGTAACTGTGAATTTTGCTGATTTCTGTTGCAAATGATATCGCAGTGAAATATCTTTCAAAAGCTGCTGATAATTGTTCGTGTGTGCACTGTACATACACAGTTTACAAAGACACCACTATAAAATTCACAGAACATCGGAAATTGAATGAATAGCATAGTTCTTGAAAGATCAATTTTCATGTTACACAATCAGAAGAGAATGTTCAACAAATTTAACTTAAATATTCTATGGGAAAAATAATAGTATCATCTTTTCTTGTCCCAAAAAGCAGAAAACCTAATTTCAATTGCAATTCGAATTGCACATCGTCAAATAAAATGCTCCTTTGAGAAGACAGGAGACGTAATTTTTCAGTACCCGCAATTTGTCAAGAATAGCCACTACAGTTACCATGTAACTTGTGCGGACATAAATCATTTGCTTGATTGGCTGATTCGGGGAAGAAGACCAAACAGCGAGGTCATCGGTCTAATCGGATTAGGGAAGGATGGGTAAAGAAATCGGCTGTGCCCTTTCAAAGGAACCATCCCGGCATTTGCCTGAAGCGATGTAGGAAAATCACGGAGAACCTAAATCAGTATGGCCGGACGCGGGTTTGAACCTTCGTCTTCCCGGATGCGAGTCCAGTGTGCTAACCACTGCGCCATCTCGCTCGGTCATAAATCAATTGAAAAGTTGAGCTATAAAGAATCTGTCATTGTTTAATAAAGTTTGGAAATATACAGGAGTACAAGCCACTTTACAATCATACCCTTATGATCTGTGTAATTGTTCTTAATAATTTACAGCATCTTAGGTCAAACGACGAGTTGATCAGCCTCTAAACACTAAAATTAATTACGGTTTTGTGGATTGTGAGTAATGGTCTGCTCCTGGAAGATGTGGAAAATTTTTCTTCGGTAGCAGCTACATTTTATCTGCTCAAAAGTATCCGAACATCTGTTAGTCTGCCTTTATGACGGCTTCGACTCCACTGGGAACACTTTAAACGAGGTTTCCAAATGTCTGTACGGGTGTGGCAGCACATTCTTTCGCAAGAGCATAAACCGGAGAAGGTAGTGATGTTGGAGCCTGGGGTCTGGAGTGAAGTCGACGTTCTAACTCATCCCAAAGCTATGCTATTGGGTTCGGACCGGGACTCAGGACAGGCCAGTCCATTTCAGGAATGTTACTGCCCACAAACCTTTGGTGCTGTCTGACAAGGTGCATTGTTATGTTGATACAATCATTGTCTCAGAACTGTTCCTCTGTTGTGCGCAGTGCATGATGCTGTAAAATGTGTCCATATCCTTCTCCATGTGGCGTTTCCTTAAGTGCAATAAAGCGTACTTCAATGTCCTCTCTACACGTGATGGCAGGTTACGTTCTCCAGGCGTTCGCCAAACCCTTCCATCGGATTGTCACAGGATATAGCGTGATTCTTCACACCAAATCACTCTTTTTCCAATCATCCATTCTCCAGTAACGCTGCTTTTTACATCCCTTCAAGCGTCGCTCAGCGTTCACTAGACAAAATACGAGGCTTACGAGGAGCTGCTCGACCATTCTACCCCATTCTGGTTAACTCGTACGCACAGCCATAGTGCTAGCTGGACTGTTGATAGTACTTAGAAACCGATCAATGAATTGATTCACACGCTGATTTCATGCGATTTTTTTACGAGCACTCTCCGCAGCGCTCGACGGTCCCTATCTGTCAACACATGAGGTCTACCTGGTCTTGTTTCAGTTGTGCTTGTACCTTCCGTTTCTGCTACACAGTCACAGCACCAACAGTCGACTTGGGGGGGAGGGGAGATTGAGAAGGGTTGATATGTTCCTGATGGTAGATTAGTTACTCAGATGAGATATAGTGAATAGTCGACCCTCGATGTCACTGAGCTCTCCTCAACGACCCATTCATTTGTTACAGGGTGTAATATTTCGTTGTCGACGGTGTCATTAGGGACGGGACAGTTCATGGACTAGGACAAGGATGGTGAATGAAACTTGCTCTATTCTTCCTCAAGTAACCATCTTGGCATTCTTTGTAGTTGGTTTAAGGAAAAAATTTCTGGACGGAAATTGTAACCCATCTCGTTCCGGATGCGGGTCCAGTACCTTAACCACCACGCCACTTCACTCTGGAGTAGAGATGTAGGACGCGTCGCTTTACATACTACAAACATAACTTATTTTTCTGTGTTAGTATGTGCTACCCTATAACAGACGTATAAATACAGCAATTATAAATACTCCTGTTTAGCAGCAGCAAGTATGTATTCTAATCTCATTAGTTGCATTTACTCTTAGGGCCAAAATAAAATGAAGAAAAAGAAGTTAACAAGCTGTAAAGTGTTCATTTCGTTATGGAAGGCGGTATCTGCAGGTTAGCTGTCAGTTCAACCTGTGCACCAGTTCGATTCCTGTTTCTCGTACAACTCAGTTTTTTAGCATGTGCGTTTTTAAGGATGGAAACCGTGATGAAGATCAAAAAGCATTCTGTACCATGCCATCTGGACAAGAAATATGCAGATGGCATATTTTTCATGTTTCGTGATAAAAGTATAGGGTGCCTTCGGCGGCATATTTAACTAAAACTACAATTTTACTGTATTGTGAACAGGTTTCGTTTTGTGGCCGAAAGAAGAGTTTTCGTAGTTGCTATGCTTTTCAGTATTGCACTGGGGGCTGAGAGACTAGAATGTAACATTGCGTGACAAGCTGTTCTTACGTGATTCGCGTGTGGACAGTGAAAGACATAGGGTCGATGGAATGGATGAATAAACGAAAATTGTAAGGCCGCTGTTGTAGCCTCTCTTATGTAACATGGAAGAAATACTAAAAGAATCTAGAACTCTGCAATGTAATATGTTTCTGGAAAATGGGTCGCCACAAAAAAAAAAAAAAAAAAAAAAAAAAAATGGTACTGTAGCGTGTAAATCCTGAAGGCTCATGCAATAGCTTAATCGCACAACCCTAGTTCTATGTAAAATCCAAGCTGCCTTGAAATCAAATCGACGGCAGTGTACAATGAAAAAGAAGGCTTAAAGAGGAAGGAAGATGAGCGTGAGGACATGGCAAGCAGAGATCCGCAGCGGCGAAGTATCTGAAAAGGTTAGACGAAAATATCGAGACACCGCGAGACGCTGTTATATTTGACCACGAACAGCACCTGTGTAGCGTCCTGAAGGAGCACTGGGAAGGAGGAAAAACGTCATCCATTAATTCACAACACGGACGAAAGTGTGTGATGAGTTATCGTGACTGACGGTCAATGAAAAGGATTATGACGAAAAGTAAGAGGACGAGAGCTGCAAAAGTCACTGCAGAATTGAATGTCGCACTCCCGAACACTATCAGCACCAAACCAACACGTAGGGAGCTCCATAAATAACAAATTTCAGAGCGAGCTGGAATATTAAAACCACCCATCAGTGATGCAAATGCCAGTAACAGGGAAACGTTGCGCTGAGGCCATGAAACCTGAACTATGGAGCACTGGAAGAAAGTAATTTGGTCGGAAGAGTCTTGTTTCACACACATGGTTATCCTGCAGGGTCGCATTACTGCCAAGTATTATGTGACAAATTGCGCTTCTCAGATTCATCCCATGGTATAATGTTTGTTCCCCACTAGTGATGCTGTGTTTCAAGACGACACAGCTCGCGTCGTCCAGGGCTGGTTTTGTGAGCACGAGGACGAATTGTCGTATCTGTCCGGGGCACCAAGGTCGCGAGATCTCAATATTATTGCTGTTATTGTCTACTTTGGAGACAAGGGTGCGCGATCGCTATCCAACTCCATCACCGTTACCAGATCTTGCCACTATTTTGCAGGAAAAATGGTATAAGATATCCTTGGAAATCATGCAGCCTCTCCGTTTATCCATTTCGAAACGACTGGAAGCGGTTTTGAATGTCAACGGGTTTCAAAAAAATGGTTCAAATGGCTCTGAGCACTATGGGACTTAACATCTATGGTCATCAGTCCCCTAGAACTTAGAACTACTTAAACCTAACTAACCTAAGGACATCACACAACACCCAGTCATACCGAAGGCAGAGAAATCAACGGGTTTCCTACACCGTATTGATGGTAACATGTTGTGGTTTTCCTGTTACCATATTTTTGTCCACCCCGTCTATGAATGCACGGTAACGTTGCTGCAGCGATATTCAGAGCGAGTACGACAGTATGGACTGATAATTTTGTAGTCCTTGTTTTGCTAGCTAACCAAAACTTGGCTGTTCCGGGACTTAGCAGAAGACATTTGTTAAAAGGTATCCGATGTGTAGACGTTTGCATGCATAAGTTACTTCATTTAACGCTAATATTGCTTTGTTAAAGATTCATGTTCGTGTCATCTGCAGTACCACTTAATGATTCTCGAGCAAGGGAAATTGGCCCGAGATTAAACGCTGGGAGCAGATTCTCGTGCAGCGTGGACAAAATAAAACTGTTGTTGTTGTGGTCTTCAGTCCTGAGACTGGTTTGATGCAGCTCTCCATGCTGCTCTATCCCGTGCAAGCTTCTTCATCTCCCAGTACCTACTGCATCCTACATCCTTCTGAATCTGCTTAGTGTAGTCATCTCTTGGTCTCCCTCTACGATTTTTACCCTCCACGCTGCCCTCCAATGCTAAATTTGTGGTCACTTGATGCCTCAGAACATGTCCTACCAACCGATCCCTTCTTCTAATCAAGTTGTGCCACAAGCTCCTCTTCTCCCCAATTCTATTCAATACCTCCTCATTAGTTATGTGATCTACCCACCTAATCTTCAGCATTCTTCTGTAGCACCACATTTCGAAACCTTCTATTCTCTTCTTGTCTAAGCTATTTATCGTCCACGTTTCACTTCCATACATGGCTACACTCCATACAAATACTTTCAGAGACGACTTCCTGACATTTAAATCTATACTCGATGTTAACAAACTTTTCTTCTTCAGAAACGCTTTCCTTGCCATTGCCAGTCTACATTTTATATCCTCTCTACTTCGACCATCATAATTTATTTTGCTCCCCAAATAGCAAAACTCCTTTACTACTCTAAGCGTCTCATTTCCTAATCTAATTCCCTCAGCATCACCCGACTTAATTCGACTACATTCCATTATCCTCGTTTTGCTTTTGTTGATGTTCATCTTATACCCTCCTTTCAAGACACTGTCCATTCCATTCAACTGCTCTTCCAAGTCATTTGCTGTCTCTGACAGAATTACAATGTCATCGGCGAACCTCAAAGTTTTTATTTCTTCTCCATGGATTTTAATACCTACTCCGAACTTTTCTTTTGTTGCCTTTACTGGTTGCTCAATATACAGATTGAATAACATCGGGGAGAGGCTACAACCCTGTCTCACTCCCTTCCCAACCACTACTTCCCTTTCATACCCCTCGACTCGTATGACTGCCGTCTGCTTTCTGTACAAATTGTAAATAGCCTTTCGCTCCCTGTATTTTACCCCTGTCACCTTCAGAATTTGAAAGAGAGTATTCCAATCAACATTGTCAAAAGCTTTCTCTAAGTCTACAAATGCTGGAAACGTAGGTTTGCCTTTCCTTAATCTTTCTTCTAAGATAAGTCGTAGGGTCAGTATTGCCTCTCGTGTTCCAACATTTCTACGGAATCCAAACTGATCTTCCCCGAGGTCGGCTTCTACCAGTTTTTCCATTCGTCTGCAAAGAATTCGTGTTAGTATTTTGCAGCTGTGACTTATTAAACTGATAGTTCGGTAATTTTCACATCCGTCAACACCTGCTTTCTTTGGGATTGGGGTTATTATATTCTTCTTGAAGTGTGAGGGTATTTCGCCTGTCTCATATATCTTGCTCACCAGATGGTAGAGTTTTGTCAGGACTGGCTCTCCCAAGGCTGTCAGTAGTTCTAATGGAATGTTGTTTACTCCGGGGGTCTTTTTCCGACTTACGTCTTTCAGTGCTCTGTCAAACTCTTCACGCAAAATCATATCTCCCATTTCATCTTCATCTACATCCTCTTCCATTTCCATAATATTGTCCTCAAGTACATCGCCCTTGTATAGACCCTCTATATACTCCTTCCACCTTTCCGCTTTCCCTTCTTTGCTTAGAACTGGGTTTCCATCAAAGCTCTTGATATTCATGCAAGTGGTTCTCCTTTCTCCAAAGGTCTCTTTAATTTTCCTGTAGGCAGTATCTATCTTACCCCTAGTGAGATAAGCCTCTACATCCTTACATTTGTCCTCTAGCCATCCCTGCTTAACCATTTTGCACTTCCTGTCGATATCATTTTTGAGACGTTTGTATTCCTTTTTGCCTGCTTCATTTACTGCATTTTTATATTTTCTCCTTTCATCAATCAAATTCAATACTTCTTCTGTTACCCAAGGGTTTCTACTAGCCCTCGTCTTTTTACCTATTTGATCCTCTGCTGCCTTCACTATTTCATCCCTCAGAGCTACCCATTCTTCTTCTACTGTATTTCTTTCCCCCATTCCTGTCAATTGTTCCCTTATGCTCTCCCTGAAACTCTGTACAACCCCTGGTTCTTTCAGTTTATCCAGGTCCCATCTCCTTAATTTCCCACCTTCTTGCCGTTTCTTCAGTTTTAATCTACAGTTCATAACCAATAGATTGTGGTCAGAGTCCGCATCTGCCCCTGGAAATGTCTTACAATTTAAAACCTGGTTCCTAAATCTCTGTCTTACCATTATATAATCTATCTGATACCTTTTAGCATCTCCAGGGTTCTTCCATGCATACAACCTTCTTTCATGATTCTTAAACCAAGTGTTAGCTATGATTAAGTTATGCTCTGCGCAAAATTCTACAAGGCGGATTCCTCTTTCATTTCTTAGCCCCAATCCATATTCACCTACTACGTTTCCTTCTCTCCCTTTTCCTACTCTTGAATTCCAGTCACCCATGACTATTAAACTTTCATCTCCCTTCACTACCTGAATAATTTCTTTTATCTTATCATACATTTCATCAATTTCTTCATCATCTGCAGAGCTAGTTGGCATATAAACTTGTACTACTGTAGTAGGCGTGGGCTTCGTGTCTATCTTGGCCACAATAATGCGTTCACTATGCACTCCTATTTTTTATTCATTATTAAAGCGACTCCTGCATTACTCCTATTTGATTTTGTATTTATAACCCTGTATTCACCCGACCAAAAGTCTTGTTCCTCCTGCCACCGAACTTCACTAATTCTCACTATATCTAACTTTAACCTATCCATTTCCATTTTTAAATTTTCTAACCTACCTGCCCGATTAAGGGATCTGACATTCCACGCTCCGATCCGTAGAACGCCAGTTTTCTTTCTCCTGATAACGACGTCCTCTTGAGTAGTCCCCGCCCGGAGATCCGAATGGGGGACTATTTTACCTCCGTAATATTTTACCCAAGAGGACGCCATCATCATTTAATCATACAATAAAACTATCCTTGAAAAAATATGTCATGCACCTTAATATAGGCAACCCAATTTAGATCATTCACCCTATATGTGTGCAATGTTAAATTTGGTGTCACATATCGTCAGGTACAGAGAATATTTTCGGAGCAGTTTTATTTTGCCTACCCTTTAGTTAGATCTTCCGTGATTTATTAAAAATAATCCCAGATGATGCCGGAACTATATCAGCGAACTTGCCTGTTGTCTCTTTTCACAACTAAACAGAAAGTATAAACTGAAAAGCACGGTTTGGGTAGAATGAAACTGGAAAGATTTGATGGGCTGTATCGCAAACTACCAGAACAATGTGTATCATCGACATGAGTAATTCGACATCCTTGGTTGGATAAAGGCCACCTTTTCCATGCGTTACGGTCCTCCTCTTTACTCATCCGTGCTGCCCCTGTATATTTTATTAACGTTTATGCACCCACCTTTCTTAGGTTGCCTACTCAGTCACTACGTACTCGATGGAGCCTTGTAAAGAATTTCCGTGGCCCATTTGCCACCCATTCAAATGTCTGGATGTCATACCCATCTCCAATTACCTTCATTACCATCAGAACTCTCCTTGCTCCTTGGTTCATTTTGTTGTTATCCTATCTCTCATAGTAATTCTCAACATGGTTCCTTTTACAGCTGCTCGGTAACCCTCAGTTTCTGAATGTTTCTTTTTGCTCTAAAAGCTCATGTCGTACAACTAGACGACAAAACTGACAATACACAGCAACTGTACTCATTGTTAGTCGCTGTTGGAAATGATACTCATCTTCCGTTGTTTATCACAGCCGTCAATAAATGTGTTTCAACTGAACACAGTGACAGATTAATGTGATGCCGCTCATACGTTTGGGCACAAAAAGCTACACTTTAAGCAAGATTTTGTTTGTAATGGAAACCAAAATGATGACTGCTGTGGAGAGAGGACGTCAATGGTTGAAATGGCTCTGAGCACTATGGGACTTAAGTTCTAAGGTCATCAGTCCCCTATAACTTAGAACTACTTAAACCTAACTAACATAAGGACATCACACACATCCATGCCCGAGGCAGGATTCGAATCTGCGACTGTAGCGGCCACGCGGTTCCAGACTGTAGTGCCTAGAACCGCTCTGCCACCCCGGCCGGCAGACTGGAGGTCACATGAAGCATCCGATGAGTACACACACACACACACACACACACACACACACACACACACACACACACATACACAGACAGACAGACAGAGAGAGAGAGAGAGAGAGAGAGAGAGAGAGAGAGGGACGGGGGGGGGGGGGAGGGGAGGGGAGTTGAGTTTTTATGGAGCTGGTTAATGTTCTCCGTGTTTAATTAACGTATACATAGACTAATTTTGGAAGGATATTTGAGATTTTGGTGTTATGTTGTTTTCTTCAGCGCGTGGACAAGGAATTTTTAAATTTTTCACTGCATCAGTGGCTTGCTTCGTGTAAGAAATGTTCCGTGTAGTACAGTTAGTGGAACCGAGGCGTTAGCTAACCGGACTTGTAAGAAGCCGTAAGGGATGGGCTACGGAATGACATCACACGTCCTGGGTTACGGCGGATGGAATGTCCTGCGGACGTGGCTGCCTGACCGTCTTCTGGCGGCTCTGCTACAGGGCTGACCCGCGGCTTTTTCCAGCCTCACTTGTTTCCCACCGGAAGCTCTTTTGTGTTGAGAGTCTCCATCAAAGAGAGGCTGATGGTCCACACAATTGTCCATTTACTCCACGCTAACTCCCTGGTAAGGTATGTGGGGTAAAGACGTAATTCTTTATTGATAATTAACCTCCCATCTAATGGCAGAAACTAGTTGTCGGAGTGCACTATGTACCGCAACGCGTTTCATCCTCTTCATTCTTGTGCAAGGCACATACGTAGAAAACATTGCAAAAGCATTCCACTTAAAAATCATTATTTTCACGTCCACTACTGGATGATGCCCCTTTAGACTGTAGTTACAGGCGTCTATATGGCCCCTGAATGTTCTCTAAGTCTGTTACCCAGCTTCCATTAGATCGTCATAGTTATCCTTTCTTGCCCCCGAGGAATCCAGCAAAGAATTTCCTTGGTGAGTCTACCATCCATTCGCTCCATTCCCTGTCCCATCCACCTCCGTTTTATTTCCATTGCGATAATTAAGTCTTCCTCCACTCCAGTTGAGTCGTTGTCCTGTTAGTTGCTTATCCTCTTCTGGTGCTAATTCCCCCCACTCGTTTCTGCCTTGATGGCTAATCAGTCTCTGTTTTTGTAATGTTTCCGCTCCTCCCACTTACCAAGCGCCCATGACCGCTATGTGCAGTGTTAAGTTGCTTGCTTTGCGGAGTGCACTACTTAGGACATAGAAACAACGAGACGCCACTCTTATGTGGCCTCACGTACTGTTGGTTACTGCACTTGCATTCCAACGTAGAGAAGTGACCAAACAATGAAAATCCTCAAACATAATTTACTGAATCTAAATCCCAAACCGCCTTCCTCTACGTGGAGTCGTATTTCTTGCCTGAAGTTCACGTAAACGAGGTTAGTAAATATACATGTTTTCGAGTACACCGTCCATCCAGACGGTAGACTGGTTTTTTTCCTGGCGTATAAGCGACATCAGGGCAGTAACTACCCCGGCGGTTTGAACTAACAACACTAAACAACAAATGTACATCAGTTCTGAGCAGGCAGTGTTAAGTAGTGGACATGTAACCATAATTTGTCACAAATCGCATTGGGGCAACATTTCTAAATCAAATGTCCGGGACATTCTCTAGAATGTTTTTTATAAGAAAAAGGTGTGTACAGATATCGTCCCGCACTCCCGAACAAAAACGACACGTGGATGCCAGCCGCGGCTCGATGCAAATTCAAAACGCAGACATTTCTTTGCTGAAAAAAAAAAAAGTCATGGATGACGAAATTTCACGTCACTAGTACCAACTTACCACAGAACAACAAAGTTTAGAAACTGACGTAAAAGTCCAACGGTTTGACGATATAACGGACATTCAAGCCAACGAGACGGGCGAACTGAACAACTTGCCAAAGGAGGACTTTTCTGACTGTCTCACATTGTCGTATGAACGTTCCGTGCGTTGTACTCAAGTGTGAGGGAACTATGTAGAAACCTTGCATGATTAAAACCACCATATTTACGTTTCTCTGTTTTTTACTAATCCAGTGTCAAAACTCTGTGGTTTGACGGAGGATGCTGTAGAAATTTCCCCAATAATAATCGAACGATGCCTGTCATACTAGACATATCTGCTGATAAGAATCATTTCTTCTGTCGACAACTATTTGGAATTTGGATGCTCGCTTTGGCGACCTGTAGGTATGCACTGGACACAATATGCATTTCCAAAGCAGTGCTGCTGTATTAAATGCGTTCGTGTGCCAATAAAGATAACCTGATGCGAATTTGTGTCAGAGCGCAAATGCAGAAATTTCGGGTTGGATTCACAGCATATCCTAGAAGTTTTTTCTGTCACTTGTGTTCGCGTCTGTAAATGCTTTGTTTATTGGAGCAAGTACCAGCTGCAACGTGTTTCTAAGGGACATTCTACTGTAGACCCTCTTCTAGGCTATTGGTTGTCGAAGCTAATTCTCAGATTGGAGGAAGATAATGGCTTAACACCTCTTAGAGAATATAGGAATGCAGCAAAAAGGATAATTTGTGGGTGACACATTTTTGAAATATGGACATTAATCGACGTCGCAAACAGTAAAATAAGTCCGAGGAAGAAGGGAAGACGTTGAAGGCGATACCCGGAGACGGCCAAATTGCAGCATTGTGTGCCAGAGGGATGAGACACCTGTTAGAAGCTGGTGGCGTGCCCGGGATAAGGGAGGGTGCCTGCCCTAGCAAGGCAAGCTGCCAAGCGCGCATTTGCGGGAGCTGGTACCTGCGCACTCCTCCCGCCTCCCCATGTGGCACTCTCTTCCCGCTGAGAGCAACAACTTTTTGCCTGCTCCGTTTTCATACCGCCTGCCACCTGCTACTTTGCAGATATTTCTGTTCATGTGAAAGTGAAATTATTCGGGATGGGAGTCCTGGGTTAAGCAAAAATTGGATTTCCGTCGGTCGATTATCGTAGATTGTTGTAGTGTGCTCGTAGTGTTTAACGCAATGACGGCTATCGTGATTTAAGCACCATAGATAACACAGAGAGCGATATGCTGTCACACAGTTACTGAACTTACAGCTGGGGTAAATTTGTATTGTTTTTACTAGAGACATTCGGTTTTATATAAAGTGGTGGTTAATTTGCTTAAGAGTATACGGGGAAATCTGTAGGGTTTAACAGTATTCACATTTTCGTTTTTACGTGTCAAATACGATTACGTTCACGAAATAGTGTGAAGTGATAAAACAAAAATTTCAGACTTACTTGTAATGTTATTTGTTAAAAAATTATTCTGCAAAAATTGTGACAGTTTGAGCATTTAAATCAGTAAATGTGCATTTACGTATTTTCTTCGTACGACTAAGTATGCGGTGTTATGGGTGGCTAAATAGAATAAAAACTCTGGAGGCAAAAAGAACAAGCCTATTGAATGTTGCAGTATTTTACTTCTCCGTTTCATGTGATCAAAGCAGGTGAAAGCAGAATTGCCATGTGTTGTTATCAGCATGTAACTGACAACTTTTCTGCAGTTTTCAAATGTTTCCAGTGTGTCTGTAAATCTGTGATTTTGGAATATGTGTAGAGGACGCCAGGAAACGTAAAGGTCAAACCAAGGTTCATCAAATTTTAACTCCTCTTCTATGAAGAAGTCTGGAAGGGGGCTTTATGTGTCAGTGGATGAAAGCCAGGATGGCCAAGAACTCGGTTCGCGAGCCGTGGCCTGGCACGAGCACGGGAGCAATAGCAACAGCGCTTAGCCTGGCCGGCACGTTTCCCCCACCGCCACACGCTGAGCGTGGGGAGGAGGGAACTACGAACGCGCCGCATGTAAATGGGAATGCAGCCACACTGCGTACGATTTGCTTGTATATTTCACATTTTTCAACACATAGATGGAAAGCAAAACAAATGTTCAATATTACTGAATTATTGTTGGCGCAATGCAGACATAGAAGTTTTATCTGGTACAAAGCATCGGCATGCAGACAGAACCAGATAACTTAACAGATTTTCGCACGCAGGTTGCCACGTAATCTTGACTTGCATAGTTTCATAACTGAAAAAAGCGTCTTTCACAAACATGTGTTGGTCGAAATATTTAATTACACTCCTGGAAATTGAAATAAGAACACCGTGAATTCATCGTCCCAGGAAGGGGAAACTTTATTGACACATTCCTGGGGTCAGATACATCACATGATCACACTGACAGAACCACAGGCACATAGACACAGGCAACAGAGCATGCTCAATGTCGGCACTAGTACAGTGTATATCCACCTTTCGCAGCAATGCAGGCTGCTATTCTCCCATGGAGACGATCGTAGAGATGCTGGATGTAGTCCTGTGGAACGGCTTGCCATGCCATTTCCACCTGGCGCCTCAGTTGGACCAGCGTTCGTGCTGGACGTGCAGACCGCGTGAGACGACGCTTCATCCAGTCCCAAACATGCTCAATGGGGGACAGATCCGGAGATCTTGCTGGCCAGGGTAGTTGACTTACACCTTCTAGAGCACGTTGGGTGGCACGGGATACATGCGGACGTGCATTGTCCTGTTGGAACAGCAAGTTCCCTTGCCGGTCTAGGAATGGTAGAACGATGGGTGCGATGACGGTTTGGATGTACCGTGCACTATTCAGTGTCCCCTCGATGATCACCAGTGGTGTACGGCCAGTGTAGGAGATCGATCCCCACACCATGATGCCGGGTGTTGGCCCTGTGTGCCTCGGTCGTATGCAGTCCTGATTGTGGCGCCCACCTGCACGGCGCCAAACACGCATACGACCATCATTGGCACCAAGGCAGAAGCGACTCTCATCGCTGAAGACGACACGTCTCCATTCGTCCCTCCATTCACGCCTGTCGCGACACCACTTGAGGCGGGCTGCACGATGTTGGGGCGTGAGCGGAAGACGGCCTAACGGTGTGCGGGACCGTAGCCCAGCTTCATGGAGACGGTTGCGAATGGTCCTCGCCGATACCCCAGGAGCAACATTGTCCCTAATTTGCTGGGAAGTGGCGGTGCGGTCCCCTACGGCACTGCGTAGGATCCTACGGTCTTGGCGTGCATCCGTGCGTCGCTGCGGTCCGGTCCCAGGTCGACGGGCACGTGCACCTTCCGCCGACCACTGGCGACAACATCGATGTACTGTGGAGACCTCACGCCCCACGTGTTGAGCAATTCGGCGGTACGTCCACCCGGCCTCCCGCATGCCCACTATACGCCCTCGCTCAAAGTCCGTCAACTGCACATACGGTTCACGTCCACGCTGTCGCGGCATACTACCAGTGTTAAAGACTGCGATGGAGATCCGTATGCCACGGCAAACTGGCTGACACTGACGGCGGCGGTGCACAAATGCTGCGCAGCTAGCGCCTTTCAACGGCCAACACCGCGGTTCCTGGTGTGTCCGCTGTGCCGTGCGTGTGATCATTGCTCGTACAGCCCTCTCGCAGTGTCCGGAGCAAGTATGGTGGGTCTGACACACCGGTGTCAATGTGTTCTTTTTTCCATTTCCAGGAGTGTACTTTTGAAGCCTCATTATGGAGATGTGGAATCACCTTGCAATGTCTTACTGCGAGCAGTGTGCAGACAAGTTCACTTAAAATGCGAGGTCTGAAACCCATTCCGGATGTTTTAATTTTCGTTCCTGCACTCCTTTTTCCTACATAAATTCAACAGTAGCGAGTCTTAAATCGAAAAATCGTTCTAGGCATGCCCTTTGATTTGGGCAACGCACTTTGCAGTAAGATATTAAGTCTTCATATTCTTCGTTCAGTTCCGATGAAAACTGTTGCAACTAACAATGCGTGCAACTTCATAAATTTCGCTATTCGTACTACTAATTTCTTCATCTGCTTGCAAATTTAGCACAAAGTGTTTCTTGATGTACAGAACAATGAATCTCGTTTTCTATGAAGTAACTTTTCGCTCTTTCATTGCCAACTACAGGTATAATTTTTTTCTGCAATGTATTGTAGTTTCGTTTCATAGTAAATTTGGAGTACCCGTCGCTCATGTGAGGGCATGATATATATCGAGAACTTCTGTCATTCCCATTCATTTTTAAAGGCTTCTCACGACAGAGCGCTATACTATTTCTTTTTGTGCAAACAGCTACTAGTCCTGCCAACGTCCTTCATACCACGAACGAATAGCGATGGGTATACAGCGCTGGCACCACGATTCCGCAGAACTGAAGTGACTTGTGCCGATCGAAAAATGCCGATAGCGCAGTATTAAAGAAAATGTCACGCTGTACCGGGTGCTTTAGGGAAGGAACGAGCAAAACCGAAACAGGCCGTATCTTCGCCCGCCGTGGCCCGCACACCGCGCGAAGTATGCAAGCCGTAGCCGGACCTGATGGAAGCTGTCATGCTGTTGAGCAAATTACTCGTGTCGGTCACGGCCGAAGGAAACAGGTAAATCAGGTAGCCCGGAAGACGTTGTGCAAGGCGTATGTCGATAGTGTTACAGGTAGCAGAAAAAGACTGAACAAATACTTGAGGTCATATTGAAAACCGGTAACTTGATGCAGAAAGACGATCATCCTATTCCATAGTAGCCTCATCAACTCCTCGATGATAGACTAGTTCTCATATCACGATTTGACATCATTGAAAAGCGAAATAACGTATTTCAGTTTTCCCTGTCGTAACTGCCCTAGGTTAAACACAAAACGTCGTACTGTGTCGTGCAACACAAGCTATTACGTGAGTGACCATACCCTTGCAAACGGACGTAAAGTTTGTCGGATCCCTTACTGTTTTCGCCGGCCGGAGTGGCCAAGCGGTTCTAGGCGCTACAGTCTGGAACCGCGCGACCGCTACGGTCGCAGGTTCGAATCCTGCCTCGGGCATGGATGTGGGTGATGTCCTTAGGTTAGTTAGGTTTAAGTAGTTCTAAGTTCTAGGGGACTTATGACCTCAGCAGTTGAGTCACATAGTGCTCAGAGCCATTTGAACCATTTGAACCTTACCGTTTTCTGAAAAGATGTCTTTTAACAATCAGGCTGTGTGCCGGTAGCAGATACAGTTTTTACCGCGCCGTCACTTTCACTCCAATCTTTTCTATGTTTTTCCTTTCAGAATGTACATAATACTGCACTTAAAATGGACACTGCGGACGACAGTAATTGCTAATCACATGCACTGTCTCTTCCGAGAAAACTTTACATTTCCACTTGTCAGGTGGCGGTAGAAATAAATTGTCTAAAATGTGAACGTGAAGGAAACTAAGAAAATCTTCCTAACGCATTAACCGGTTGACATTCAGTAATATATAAAAAAAAATAATTTGAAAATTTTTCACAAGATTGACGTTTATCATCGTAGTAAGCAACGAATACTGGAAGAAATTGGCAAAAGTAAACAATTAATTGTTTTAAAGTTGTGGTTTCACTTTAGAACCGCAGGAACAAACAGTATATTTGAAAACAGTTTTGCATTTTCCCTAGCACAGACCCACATCTTGAATCGTCCATGAATCCATAATGCCTAACAGAAATTATAGTTCTAAATAACAACCAAAAACGGGCCTAAAATTTAACAAATTTAAATCAAAAGTCCATACTACTCTATTGGCTTCATTTTGAAATCACTCGTAACAGCAGTAGCACAAATTCAAATTTGCTTCACAGTAACTTTAGATATACCTCCTTTAACTGTCAGTGATCTCCCCAGTATGATCACTATAAAATAAAACCACATATCACAATCTCCTACAATGACACTGCACAATCTCCGCGCCGACGGTTACTTTGAACACTGTAGTAACAGCTATAATACAGTACATTTCTAGTCTATGCCGGGCAATAGCTTCAGTAGTTTCAAGCAGAAGGCACTGGTGTCCAAAAAAAAATTATGAAATTGGTGGCTTCAGCCAGAAATCGCTGGTATTCAAAAGGTTAATATTGATGCAGACTAATTATGTAATAAATTATATGAAAGAAAGAGAATATTCCAAACAGTCTGAAGCAAAGCGTACCTTCGTTAGGAATAAGCTCAAGAGTAAAACATTATGGAAAATTAAAAAGATGTGGAAGGAGGAAAAGTTTCGTCGTTGTTTCTTACCACCACGGGGCTTGAAGTGATTTAGCATGAGACTCTTCGAGTCGCCGCGCGCGAATATCTGCCTTTTCTAATTCTGGATATCTGACCGGAGTGACAGCGAGAATTGTGAACTGTTGAACGTATGATACTTCTTTTAGGACCATCTCAGTGACGTTTCATCTTACATATCCGTACTGATTCTAGTAAGTGTGTATTCGTTTTGTGCCTTTGCTGTGCTCCATGAATGAGAGCTTGTCCACCCGATGTTGATAGCACGAAGATAAATTTTGAGTTATGTTTCCTCTGAGTTCATTTGCTTTCTGCGAACTCGAGTGCGTACTCTGTATATGTTATTACAAGCTGGCCCAACGCACTACTTCACATGCTTGCATTGCGCTTGTGCCAAACCACGTGCATGTGCGTGTGCAGGATGCAGATCACGGCGAGGTGCTTGCGGCAGTACTTTTTGTCGTATTATAGCAGTAAGTTCACTTTGTATTCCGCACACAGATGGAGCGCAGGAAGAACAATAGCTTATATTTCTCTTTACGAGCTGTAACTGATGTAATCATCACCATCCCTATTACAACAGTGTGTGGCACACTGCTTGTTATTGCTAACTGACATCTAACTTTATATACCCATGCCTTCCAGACCTTTGCCTTTCGTGGGCAAGTGCTCTACCATATGAGCTACTCGAACGCGACTCATGTCGTGCCCTCACAACTTTGCTTCCACCAGCACCTTTTCTCCTATCTTCCAAATTTTCATACCAGCGCACATTTGTTGCAGAGCAAAAATTCATTCTAGAAACTATACACCTGGGCTGTGGCCCTGACAGTTCTCTACAATATCCTTTATTCCAGGAGCGCCAGTTCCGCACGTTATAGGCCGGGGAAGTTCTGTGAACTTTGGAAGACAAGAGGAAAGGTGCTAAAGGATGTAAAGTTGTGAGGGTAAGCCGTGAGTCGTGCTAGGATAACGCAGTCGGTAGAGAACTTGCCCGTGGAATTCCAAGATCCTATGTTCGAGTCCCCGTCCAGCACACAATTTTAATCTTCCAGAAATTTCATCACCGCACACTCCGCTGAAGATTGAAAATTCATTGTGCATCACATCACTGTCAAGACTGAAGACAGTAAAAACAGTAGTTCAGACCTTTCGTTATTGTGTGATAAGTGCTGCCCTCTGAACAAATTTGATGTTCCCAGTTGTCACAATTTAATATCAGTCCCTTAGACTCGAGCTTTAGTTCAGAACAGTTCATACGAGGGATGACATTCTCCGAATAGCACCTGAATCAAACGAATTTAGCGTCAATCGCTAGAGTGATCGTTCCATTTCCTGTCGCTGCTCAATTTTACTCCGACTTTTCTTTTGTGGCGTACCTAAATACAGTCGTGTTTCGTTTTTTCTTTAATCCTGTATCATTAACGCTCACATGATCCACCATGTTGGTTGCATGGAGAGCAGACTAGCCAAACCGTATGTAGCCAAACCGTACGAAAACTTTGTTCCATTACATCTCTGTTATACATACTGTGTAAGGCGGAGGGAGGATGTAGCTAAGAAGTAAACACACTGTTATGTTCTTAAATCTTCCATTCAAACCCTTGTTATCCGTCCGATTTTTCGATTGTTGCATGTGCAACCGCTTCGTTTAGGTTATTTTCAAGTGATAAAGTTATCCATTTTGTTGCATTCATTCCCGGTGTACAGATTCCAGTAATCTGCCGGATATCACCACACTATCTAGAGAGACCATTGTCATTCTAATCGGGGTAAATCTCTTTGTGTTGGTAATCCATCTCGAGTCTGATTAAAATAGATGATCTGCATTTCTCCTCATTCCCCTTTCCGAGGATTAAGCCCCGGTTCCTCGTTGTCTGGCATCTGGGACCACGCCTTCCTCGTGATTTATGGCCAACGTCATTCCTGACGAATTTGATGAGCCAGCTCTCTGGAGCAGGCGGAAATGCTGATGGCTCCCCTCCTGTTATTTGTTTTGTTTCTCTCTACAGCGAAACCGAGTCGTTCTACTCGATTAGGAAATGCAAATGCCCGTTCGTGCGCTCTTTTCTGAACCATTATTCATCTAAATCCGTCTTAACCTTCTGCTCGCTGTCTGAATAGGAGACAAAATCCCATTACTCCTATGCTCATTTCCGCACTATCTACATGTTAAATACTTGATACTTCGCTAACACTTTTCACGCTTACGGTTTTGTAATGTAACGGAGAAAATACGTTCGTTACATGAAATTGTTGTCGTACACTGAGTGTGAGTTTGCGGGCGATCCCTCACAACTAGAAAGCCTGCATGCAACGAGACTTTTCAGTCTCGGTATATTTTTTATGAGACTTCATACGTAATCAATTTCTGATTATAAATAAATGTGTGCACACTAGAAAATTGAAGAAAAAGAAATTTCAGTATCTTTGGACTAATGGTCCCACTGCATGCGCAATAGATTTCCAGGTGAAGAGCAATTCCTGGAATACTACGTAGGCTTTCTCCAGCATTTTATCTTTATACAAGTCAAATGACAAAGTCTTGCCTCGCTGAATTAGCCGAGCGGTCTAAGGCGCTGCAGTCCTGGACTGTGCGGCTGGTCCCGGCGGAGGTTCGAGTCCTCGCTCAGGCCTGGGTGTGTGTGTTTGCCCTTAGGATAATTTAGGTTAAGTAGTGAGTAAGCTTAGGAACTGATGACCTTAGCAGTTAAGTCCCATAAGATTTCACACACATTTGAACATTTTGACAAAGTCTTCATTGAATCGCCAGACTGCACGTTGTCAACAAAGAATGAAACTTCAAAAATACCATTTACTGATTAGACCCACCACGTAACTGCGCTCACTTCTACAAGAGTATTTTTTGATCATAATCGGTTGTCTTGTTCTATTCTTATAGCTGCACGGTAGAGTAGTGGTTCTCGTGTAGTAATAGATTTCGTGAATCGGAGCTGACGCGTTGTGTATGAGATCTGACGGCAGTCCTAGTCAAACAACACAACTATTATAAAAGCTGCGTGTTAGAACTGTTAGACAGATTTATAAACCAGAGAGAGTATATCTTGCAGGACTGAGAGCTCTGTTAACCGCGTCGTGACCTCCACTGACGACCTTTGGCACCTAGTTCGAATGATGTGAACCGCCTTATTATTTTTATAGACGTACGTGAAAGAATATTTCACAAGGGCGTTCCTCGGCTGTCGGTGCTTTGAAAACAAACATGAACGAAGCAATCCAAGAATTGACTGCGGCCGCAAAAGGAAGGACGTTCGGCTTAAGCGCATCGTTTCTTTGTCGTCCAGGGACAGTTGATGGTCACTTCATGATATCGTCACATTTCACATGGAATCGGACACAGGTGCTAGAATTTGATTCCAGTCCTGTCAAAATAATTTACTACTGACCTGCAGTTATCAAGCCATTGCCAGGCTTGCAACCAGCTGATTAGCACAGATTCGAATATATGGCCATAGATGCTTGTGCTTCCAACAGTGGTGCATTATACTGCGTTTCCAAATTATTTCTATGAGTTATCTTTGATAGGTCATCGGACTACCATTGTGGTAATTCATCGTTACCACTGACAAGTGTTTTCGCGTCCTGTAATGAACAGCGGCGCGCTTGAATATGAGAACGTAAGATAAAAAGATGCAGCTGTCGTCAACGTGAAGGTAAATTTATACACCGTATAGTGCTGTACTAAGCTTAGTTGCATTATAAATAATATACTCTTGTCTTCCTCCGACCTTTGTACTAAATTATCCCGCCATTTGCAGGAGGCGCTACAGCTTAACGTGAACTGTCAATCAATGTGCACCTTGCCAATTTTCACATTGATGGATCGATGCAACCGCTGAAAAAAGCGATAACTGATGGAAAAAACACCAGGACCTCCTGAAGGTTGAACCTCGAATCTTTGGACGTTTAGTTTGGCGCATATGTAGCCACCGATCGGTGGTAAGATATTCCCTTTGAACATGAAAGAAAAGTAGTGTAGAATGGTAGTACAGGAAACGTGTTACAATCCTGAACTCTGACGCATTGCTAAGGACAGTTCATAGATGGAATATTCCTGAGTAATTTAGACCACTCACCGAATAGTAGAAGCGTTGAGTCTCGACAGTTACACACAAAAGAATGAAAACTTCCTAGCCTTCGGAAAAAATCCCTTAACAAACTAGAGAAATAATTGCGACCTAGCAGAACTATCCTACCATAAATTTTCTTGAGTGTTCGTTGTGAAAAACTGTTTTCGGCACAAGAAATGTAAAAATACATGACTCGTTTTGGGCATAAACTACATGTCATGAAGTATACAGTCTCATGCAGCTATTCTATGACCATTTTCAGACGGTCACCTATAATGTATACATGTACGTCGTAACAGTTCACTTGCGATTGCAGACGAAAATAGCCAGTGAGTGGTGTGTGACCAGGGCCTCCCGTCGGGCAGACCGTTCGCCGGGTGCAAGTCTTTCGATTTGATACCACTACGGCGACTTGCGCATCGATGGGGATGAGATGAGATGAGTAGGACAACACAACACCCAGTTCCTGAGCGGAGAAAATCTCTGACCCAGCCGGGAATCGTACCCGGGCCCCTAGGGTTCACATTCTGTCACGCTGACCACTTAGCTACCGGGGGCAGACATTGAGTGGTATACACATGAGATTATACATCATGCAGGCGTGTGTTTTTTTAATACAATTTGTGTGTGGTTGAAACAGTGGCTAATATTCAGTATTAATACACCTCCTCTAACAATGCTAATGAATAAAGCTAAATATTCAAAGTGCAGAGTGTTCATAAATTATCTTTACAACTTAAGAGTTTAATACCTTTAAAACTATACTAAATATTAACAAATCGTTTTCAACATGTGATAAGTACAGTTTTGTTTCCTCATTCATGCACATCATTGTGTGCATCTTTAGCGGCACGTTTAATGTCTGTTCGGAATTTCATTTCTCTCCTAGTATGATTGAAGGTCTCTACGCTGACATGTTCAAATGCACTGCGGATGCGTGCCTTCTAGTGCTGTAGGTTCGGTACACCGGATCCTTAAAAAAAAAGCCTTAGGAAGAAGTCTAGTGGTGTGAGGCCAGGGGATCGCGGCAGCCAAACACTGAGCTTTCTCATGTAGCCTCCACAATTTATCAGGTTTTCAAGTTCAATTTTGCGTCAAAGTTGTGTCACCTGGAAGGTAAGAAACTTTATGAATTACCTTATCGCATGTTTAAATCCATTTGGTAATTTATAATATTGTTGCAAAGTAAAAGTCTTGAGTTGTAAAGATAATTCGTGGACATCCTGCATTGCACTAGATTTAGAGACAGCTACGGTCGCAGGTTCGAATCCTGCCTCGGGCATGGATGTGTGTGATGTCCTTAGGTTAGTTAGGTTTAAGTCGTTCTAAGGCTAGGGGACTGATGACCACAGCTGTTAAGTCCCATAGTGCTCAGAGCCATTTGAACTAGATTTAGACATGTCCATCAAATTATCCTGGTGGAAGTGAGCGACAGAATGCCAGCACGCGTAGCTACAGAGGTGAAACCGACTGATTTAGTCCGTACTATAGGGTAGCCAAATGGCCTGAGAGGGTAAACGGGAATCAATGAAAGAAAGTTGCTCTCTTTTAATATTTTTTTCCGTGTAATGTTATGCGGAAGATCTGAACAATGTATTCAGGTTTCTGGTACCACTGTAATTTCGCATAAGGGTCATAAAGGTGAGGTCAAAGAGTCTAGGGCACAGCAGGGGGCATGCAGTCATTTCTTTCTCGCACTGTGCTCGCGAGTGGAACAAAAGAAGGAGCTTCTACTGTATTACGTTCCTCCATGGTTGCGAAATACGTATGCAGATGTAATCGTGATGGGGTACCGATAGAACGTACGCTTTTCCCACAGGAAGTTCACACCGTGGACAAAAGTAGTGAGTACTCACATCCGTACGTCAGCGCTGATACGCCGGCGGAGATAGCGTGCAGTGCAACGCGCCGGGGTCAAGGCTGCTCGGTGCTCAGGTCGGCCGAGTCGGCGGGAGATGGTATCGCGCCGGCCCCTGCAGTAATGAAACGGCCGAGCTGATTGGACGGCTGTCGTTAATTGTTCCGGCCATCGCCGCCCGACACGCCATTACTCCCCAGCGGCCGCTGTCGCCGTTACCATTAGGCCGCCCCCCACACTTAGGAGTGGCACACACCAAAACTGCGAGGCTGACAGCTTCACCATCCAATTAATAAAGGCTTTTTACCCCATAACACTTTAGGCGCGGGAGGTTCGCGAGAACCGCACATGAAAGCGGCTTCTGGAAAGGCTATCTTTATTTAAATCCTGCGCAGTATTGCTAGACAAATACGATCCCGCTTAGGCGCGTAGTGTCAGTGGTTTACGGAGAGGAGCAGCTGCACAATGTCCATAACCTACTGTGGGTAAACAAAACATGGAAATATACACTGATGTGACAAAAGTCATGGAACAGCGATATGCACATACACAGATGGCGGTAGTATGGCATACACAAGGTATAAGAGGGCAGTGCATTGGCTCAGCTGTCATTTGAACTCAAGTGTTTAGCGAGAAACGGTTGTAACACGCCCGGGAGTACAAATGGGTGGAGTCCCTTTAAACTGTTTGTCGTTTGGGACTGTTGCTTGACCATGCGCCCTGTCCACACCACGTACCTAGTAATCCCGCGGCGGTCGAGCTGTTCTGCTCCACACTGTTGCTGGCTTGCCTGGAATTATCTATCGAAATACGCAAGCGAATTAGGGGAGCCACTCAACGTCAAAACACAACACTGTTCTACGTCTGGTATGAACAACTATATTCTGAGACGATAAAAGAAAGTCGCAGGTTGCACTGTTTACATTGTAATTCAGAAGTGTTATCCCAATTAATGGTTGATTAACAGTCCACAATATCATTCAGACGAGCGCACGCGCAAGCGACATGACGCGGGTGATTGTTGATGGTGCGGAAGCCGAATGATCGCACGAAAGTTCCTACGCCCGTCACGCATACGCAGATATTTGGTACCAGTCCTCCTTGACACTAGTAATGATATAACACTGTTTGTAAAGTTAATTTTTCAGTTCTCAGTTCTCACTTGTACGAACGTGCGCGTAACCGTCGCGGCGCGGCTGATTATTGATAATGCGGAAACGCGATGACCGAACGCACGTTCTCACGCTCGCTACAAATCACTGGCATTTGATTGCACTCTTTTATGGTAACTAATTTCTACTGATTCACATCAGTTCATTCTGGGAGACCGAACACGGCGCGGATAACTGCCGGTACGACACACAACGTGAGGATACACAAATACGTTATCAGCATCAAAAATGGCTCTGAGCACTATGGGACTCAACTGCTGAGGCCATTAGTCCCCTAGAACTTAGAACTAGTTAAACCTAACTAACCTAAGGACATCACAAACATCTATGCCCGAGGCAGGATTCGAACCTGCGACCGTAGCGATCTTGCGGTTCCAGACTGCAGCGCCTTTAACCGCACGGCCACTTCGGCCGGCTAGTTGGAGAGCATCCGTAGTGCTGTTTGAGCTCAGGTGAAATATCAAGTGGGCTGAGCTGTGAATGGTATTTGTAGTGGGGGGGGGGGGGGGGGGGGGGCGTTGGTGTAGTCTGTCCAGTTGCGCAAAACCATTGTGCCAGGTTGGTGTACTGATTAGCACATTTAGGTAAATGTGCTAATCAGCTGGATACCCAGGTTCGTATCCTGGCCTTGGTACAAATTTTCATTCGTCGCTTCAGTCTCTTTATATACATTTAATATTTACGTTAAGTGCGCCAAGAATTTCCATCTGTCTGTAAAGTAGGCATATAACAGAAGCAGCACGACTAGCCTGCACGTGTTCTGCTATACATCTTCATGAAGAAATGGAGAAACAAATATAATTGCACTTTGCGAGGTAAAATCCTGAATCGTTTAGTACTGTAGCGCTACTAATCATGTCAGAAACATTTATTTCAGCAGGGGGTTCTAATGACCTGGATGTCGACGTGACGTTGACAAACCTTAACATAGTTACCTTCCTTTCTTCTTGAGCAATTGTCAGATTCATTACTGGGGAACATTGTAAATCTAATTTCGCCATTTATAGTGCCGTAAAGATAGGTAGACCATTAACCATCGTAACCATTGTCTGTAGTTGTTTACACAGTGCAAAACGGACGTAAATAACACTCACAAGGAAAATACATTAAGTTTTTTTCAAATAAACTACAATCTAATTCGGCTAGGTGATTTTCCCCCGTGCTAAATATTTAACACGGGTACTTCGACTTCGGATGCAATGCCACTATATGGACAGGAGTGACCTCCCACTAAATATACGCTCTCACGTTGCGAATCGTTTACTGCTATTCGACGTTAGTTTAGTTTCTAATTTGAAACACGAGCTCGATGACGAGCCTTGAGGGCTCTTCGGCGGACGCCTGCTTGGGAGATTTTTTAACGTTTCGCCATTGCAAGTGACGGAAATTTTCAGAGTATAATCATCCTCCTTTTAAGCGGCGCACTTGCATAGAGGCCGCAGCCTAGGACATAATGGCATGTAAAGGCCAGAGAGATGGCAGCATGCAGCGTGACATTCAACGGTAGTGACTGCCTAGAGTTGTCTGCTTCATTAACACATATCGCGGGCTTCAACACGTTTAAAACACGTCCGAAGAGATATTGATGATTCCGAGCGCCAACAACTTTCACCCCCGCTTGGGCAGCTCCGACTAGGGGCCGTCAGCTGCAAACAGAATGCTAATCACTGCGCAACACGGATTAGGGCTCAAGTTGGTGATTAATTGAGCCAGTCATTAATCCGCAGCTGTCAAGTGCCATGTCCACATGACGCCAGAGCAGTGACGCTCCAATGAACTGATCGGTTCTGGCGGCTTATCCCCGTTTAACAATAACGAACAATGCTGTTAATATTTGCAGCCGTTCTTCCTCAGTTGCTACTTCCTGTATGTTTGTCACGTACGTAAGAAAAACTTCGGTTTTTACGGCTGAATCTATCATTGGTGTCGAACCAAACATATTTCACCTATTGATGTTAGGCGTCGTCAGTGGTCTGTAATGTAAATAAAGAAAATTACTTAATTTTGCATGTTTTGTTAGGGGATGTGTAGTGATTCTTGGCAAGTCATTTAAAATATTTAACTATTTATAAATACAAGTATACGACTGTGATTTATCCCATCGACTTTTCAGTCCTTTTAATGTGTCCATGTGTTCTTCTGTAGGGACTAGAGGCACACAGTATATGCATTCAATTGATAGGTCACATTTCTATGTGCATTTCACTAGAGAACTGTGGGAGTATGAACAGTAAGCAACTTCAAGTGGATGTCTGTTAAAGTAGTTATTCGAAAATCAAGAGGCTTGCGTAGAACAGAGAGACGCATCAAACTAGTCGTCGGACTGAAGACCACAGCAACAACAGCAACGACAACGGCAATCTATCTTCTTGGACACTGCGTGTGGTTGTGCTCTCTTGCTGCAGGGCTGATTGAGGGGTCATGGAAGTCACAGAGGGTAATATGAGGTGTGGACGGAGGGAGGATGGATCGTGGGTGTCTCTCTCTCTCTCTCTCTCTCTCTCTCTCTCTCTCTCTCTTTCTTTCTCTGCATGCGCGCTCGTGAGTGTGTGTTTAATTTGTTGTTTATTTCCTGTTGTGCCATTTGTCTTCATAGGTAAATTAAATCTATGTTTTTTTAATGTTACCTATTTCGTGACTTAGGGTTATGGTGTGCCATTTTGTGTTTGTGTTTGTGTTGAGGGACATGTTTCCTGATGTGAGTGCTGAAGTGTTTTGAAACAGTCCTGTGCAGGACTAAGCCAATATGAAGAGTTTTAACGGGTCTTGTTATAGAGTTTAACTGAACCAACTATTCCACTAATGGCCTGTGACCTTGACGTTGTTCAGCTCTTTAACGTTATTGAAGGTTTACGGTTGTCGTCTCGTGTTTTGTAGATGCAGTAGACCTGCTATGTAGTACCACTAATTGTGCCATCGGACAAATGCAGAGGATGGAGGACTGTAATACAGCTAACATTTCCGCTATCTCGATATGAAATTACGTAACTGCCCTTTAAATAACTCCTCTATATTTGATTGTTCTCATATTTAACGTTTAAAACGTTAGGTGATGGATCCTTTATTACTCGGAACAACATATCTTAAATGAATCTTAGAACAAACAGAAAAAGACTGACATTTCGCCTCAGCTTTTAGTAACTGTTTCTGCCGGCGTTTACAATGTCGACAGAGGCGCCTGCTCTGTGACTTCCAAAGCACCATCAAGCCGCGACGGTGATGTACAAACGCCGACTTCACAGCAAGTGTAGGCTATTGACAGTATCACATATTGCCGATGTCCTGTGCTCAGCCTCCTCCCCTTGTCTCTGAACAAGCCGAAATCGAAGCGCGAACAGTGGAAACTCTCTACATGCTAAGTACCTGAACAACGCTTTTACCTGAACGTCTTTCATGTGATTGCGAGAAAAAGATGGAACAACCTATTACACCACAGTCAGCATTGTGTGTTACTATTATATTCTGGTGTATTTGGATTATGTTTGTTATTGCATTCTTCTGTTCGTACGTTCATTTTACTGTTCTCGTATCCAACTCCTGACCAAAGATTTATAGTTATATAATTTCCCTTACACTGCAGAGCACCGATGATGCTTAACAGAAATAGGGGAAATACGTTTGGTTAGACGCAAATAAACCATTCAGTTGCAACAGATGGAATTTTTATTATCTACATGATAAAATACTAGGCAATAGTTTATGATATTCAGTGTTTCCCTAAATCACTTCTTGTGAATCTGCTGTAGTTTCTTAAGCAAAGCACCACTTTGTCCGTTACACACCTTCGTTTAATCCCAGCTTTTGCTGCGTCTCTAACATCGTCGGTGTTGCAATGAAGACTGAAAGAAGTATATGACAGACACGAGAACATGCTTTGATTATTAGTAGCGCTTTAGAACTATAAGACTCGAGGATTTACCAAAAAAAAAAATGATACCACATTTTCTCCTTTATTTATGAACTGTGTAATAGAGCACATGTGGACTCAGCATATGGGTCTTGCAGAAAATCAGCAGGGTCTCTGCTGCCGTGCTTTGACCGTTGTCTCTCTCTGTTTTGTGTATTGGCCCTCTAGTTTCAACTGCTTTCCAGTGTACTATTGCATTCACGTTGCACGTGCACAGTGTCTGCGTTGATGTTCCCTACATCGAGATTCATTCCAACGGACGGTCGCGAGATGCGACGCTGGCTGCCTACCCTCCGTGCGCAAGGCGCGCCGAACTCCTGCCTCGAATTTCTAATTAATGCTGTGATTTTAATAGAAAGGAAAGTTTGCCGCGGCATAATTAAACCTGCTTTGCGCTCCGAAGGAGAGGAAAGGATTGAACTCAATTTGGCGGAATGAGAGCTTTGTCTTAAGTAAGCAGAGAGGAAGCGCGCGATGCACGTCTCAGCGAATTGGGATGATCGCGACAGGACGGGAGGGGGAGGATGAAGGAGGGGACGGCGACTCGACAAACGGCGTTTACCACGGCGCTGACTTTCCTCGGCAAACAATGCGACGAGTTTGTCGGCGTGCGCAGCGTCACGAGTATAACTCCTGCCGCGCAGAAGGGCCAGAAAGAAAGTTCTCCGCCGGTTACGTGGGGCTTTCCTGTAGATTTGAAGTCTGCGTTATGAACGTCTCTTTCTCGCCTCCCAGAACTGTACGCTACATGAATGTTCATGAGGCTCCCTGAAAGAGATTTTGTGTGTGTGTGTGTGTGTGTGTGTGTGTGTGTGTGTGTAGACTGGTACCAACGTTGGATGTGGACGTTTTACTTTGCAGAAAGCCGGAGTCAACATTGTCCTGCTCACGAGTAGAATATCTGAGAACCGATTAACGCAAACCCCACAGAAGTGTTCCTTCTGATCTCACTGGTCTTACAAGTCATTTATGTCGTCATGTGGGGGCTACATTTTTGGGCTTACTGTTAGTTCTAGATTCGGCGTAGCGGGGGCTGGTCTTGGGATGTCTTCTACGAAATCAAGCCGATTGTGTTCAGTGGAATCATAAGCTAATTGTGTTTGCTTCTTCAGATACGTGACGAACAGAAGCAGAATCTAGCAGTACGGATTAAATAATTTAGTGAGGTAGGATCAAAAAGTAGCCTATTACGAGGGTACTTCAAGAAGTAAGTTAAACACATTAGGGTGACACAGATACACTGATAAGCCAAAAGATTATGACCATTGCCCACCGCGGCGTTGGATGCTGCCTGGTGGCGTTGCGGGCACATGGCACGGGAACAAAAGTATTTAAGCGGAGCAGACACGGATGGGGCCACCCTAGGGAAGAAATGGGCTACAAATCTGGAAATCCGTCGAGATAAGCGACATTGAGAAAGGGCAGATTATTATTGCGCAGATCCCGTAAACGAGTATCTCGAAGATCACGAAGCTGGTCGTATTTTCACGACGAGAGCATCTAAGGAAAGAGATAGGACACTGAAACTACCATTATGCGCTAAATGGTTGGACGTTCACGACTCTTAACAGAACGTGGGGTTCGGAGGCTTGACTGCTCTGTATAGTGGGATAGGTGATGCGCACAAGCGGTAAGGAGCACACTGTTCATCTTGCATTGCTGAACATGGAGCTTCCGCAGCAGAACACCCCTACATGTTCACTTGATGCAACAACATCATTTATTACGATTGCAGTGGTCACGGAACCATCGGGACGCGACCGTCGATCAACGGAAACGTGTCGGATCTTCCGGTGAATCACATTTTGCTACACTAGGTGAAAGGTGGTCTCCGCGAATGCAGTCATAGAGGTGAACGATGGCTCGAAACGTGCAGCGTGTGAGCAGTATTATGCTATGGAAGACTTAGTCCTGCGCTTGCGTGGGACCTGTTGTAAACGAAGACACGGTGATAGCTGCGAACCACGTGCATCTCTTCATTATTGATGTCTTCCCTTATGGCAACGTCTTTTTTCAGCAGTATAATGCCCATGTCTCAGAGCCAGGTCTGTTAATAGTGGTTTGAGGACCATTATAGTGGACTCACGTTGATGTCTTGGGGGACCAAATCCGCCTGATGTAAGTCCTATGGAATCCATCTGGATCACTGTCGGGCGACATCACCGCGTACGCCAAGGAATGGCCCGTTATTTACGGGAATTACGTGACCTGCACGTAGAAATGTAACGCCACGTACCTCCACAAACCTACCAACAAACTGTCGGATCCCTGACACACAGAATCAGCGATGTATTTCGTTCCGAAAACGAACAAACAAGATATTAAGCAGGTGATTGTAATGTTTTTGCTCATCGGAGTATATAACACTATTTTTGACATAGCCAACAAATCTCTGGAAACAATGGACGCAATGTTCTACCAGTCATTCATCTCTTCGATGACAAAACCCACCCCTTGTTCACATAGCCATTCTAACTCCACAGTGTCAACGACCTCATCATTGGAAAATCTTTTTACCGCCATATGTTCTTTCAGCTTGCCGATTGCTTGGACATTGACATCTGCGGTGGCATTCCTTCGCAATCGGCGGCCTTGATCAAATTGTTGCCCCTATCCCACTACGGCTGAACGCGACATTTCATTTGTTCCATACAACGCCATAATTTCATAGTGAATCTGTGTGCAGTTTAGATGTTTTGCCATCGAGAGCCTATGCGCCACTCTTGTCGCAACGGCTTTTCCGCGGCACTCCGTACTGTCAGATACCGGCCACTGCTACCACTCATAGAGACTCGACATGGACGTCTTCAATTCTTCCAGCTCGCTTGTCCACGCTTACCATCCTCAACGACAACTAACGGCCATGCGTATAACGTCTAAAAACCGTGTGGCCATCGGGTCGCTACACTAGCCCTGTAATCGTCACCACGTAGAAAATCCTTCAATAACAATAATTTTTATTTTTTTTTAAGTTAATAATGTTACTGATCGTTAGGAAAAATCCGGACGGATTGATCTGCATCGCAGCCTCCCACGGAGTTACAAGACTAGCTCTGGACGAATATCAGAGATATGCGGACAGAAGGGTTAACCGGAGATTTGCGGACACAACCCGAGACGGGATCTGGGAGAGACTGTTTGCAATCTCCCCCCCACCCCCCCCCCCCCCCCACCCCCCCGGCCTAAGAAAGTGACGTGAAAATGGCTTATCCGAACGCTTGTGTGTAGTCTTGCAGAATGCTGTCACATAAAACGGAATTGTTGTGTACAATTCTTAAGTTCCCGCCTAACCACCTCGGAAATCGGAGCTTTTTGAAAATACCCCAATAAGTTTTTGAAACGACCATTCGTCACATCCTTCGACAACGGTTGTTGTTCCGTACTGAAAACCACACTAGGAACTTCGGAAGCAAAGTAAGCACCGGGACTTATGTTTCTACCAGCGCGACGTTCAAGGGGCAAAATGCAGTGACAGGATAGCAAAGGAGGGAACAAGGTATCCATCCAGCACTTCCGGGCTGGGGGAAGGGAGGTAGTGTCCGTAAATTTGTGGTGGTCACAAGTCTCTGTGTCTGCATATCTCTGGACACCCGCTGGATACCGTGAGTCCATAAACATAATGAGCATGCAAGCGGTTTCATTTCCCATTTGACTATTCCCATTTAGATGTTATATAATTTCACTAAATCATTTTGGGCAAAAATCAAGATGGTTCCTCCCTCCTTCACTCCATCCCTCCCCCTTTCCCTCCCTCTCCCTTCCCCTCCTCCCCCTTTCCTCCTCCTCCCCCCCTCTCTCTATCTCTCTGGCCTTGTCTATCCCAGTTGGGCTCACTGTCGCTGTGACATTAAAATCTTAATCTTATTTTCTTCCACTGATAATGGGTCAGTGCGCTTGTGGCACATCTACTCTTTCTGAGCAGACTAATGGCGGCCTCAAGAAACAACATAGAATAATCGTTCCGATCAAGCAGCCTCCTAGCGGATTCCCGTCCAAACTATCTGTGTGCAGCTGTCTCTCGAAGCCGCCGCGGAGGCCCACACCCTAACCTCGGCAATATCCGGTGATGCCACCAGCGTAACAATTGGCGTCGTTGTCTGAGGAACAATCGCCAGTCAGTCCACACTTGCGTCTTGTGAGGCCCTACGCTTTCGTCAGAATAGGTGAGTCGTCTACTCGTAGTCGCTGTTGTTGTAGTGCCCCTTTCTGATCCACGCTAAGTAAGTGCAACGTTAAGTAAATCGTTTTCCCTACAGGAGTGCATTGCGGACCGTGACTGCTTACATTATGTTGTTAAAAGATGTTCTGGTGTACGTCTGCGACTGGTGTTTCAGCATTCTTTAAACGTCTGTCTGGAGATGGATTAACATTAATTGGCAACTCCTTTGAGTAGTCAGGATGGAAATTGAGCCTCTTGTTTACTATTAGTGTTATTGCTCCAAGTCCGATGAACAATGTAGTCATTTACATAACCACGTTTCTTTTCAGCTACAACCCTGAAGTGCACTTCATCACTACTTAAATTAAATTGCCGTCTTCCTGCTCAATGTACAGCTAAAGGGAAAACTGTTAAAACATTACTCAGTACCAATAACTGCCACAGATTTCAGTAATAACTCTGTATTTTACCCCATTGTAGCATATAGTTACTCAACCTGTAGGAAGATCACTTCGTTGTCTGTCTGTCTGTCTGTCTGTCCGCCAAACTCTTAAGACCCCGTTTTCTCAGGAACGCGTGGACGTATCAAGTTGAAATTTATGTCACATACTCAGATCTACGGCCCCTTGGGTGTTAATATATAAGCTCCTAAGTTAATGCAATCAAAGGATATGGCCATTTATGTCACATACAGGCTGACAATTATTGGAATATATGAAAAAAGTAAATTAGTTACAAACTATGGCGTGCACACACTTTATTCAAAATGTAAACGCCACTACAGATAATGCTTTCGACGACCTCCTGAAATGCTGTTACAGCTCATCAATAGTTTTGGAGTTATTGCTGTACACCTTGCCTTTAATATAGCCCCACGAAAAGGGGTTGCATGTGTACAGATCCGTAGAATATGGCGGCCAATCGAGGACCATGCCAGTGGCCTCTGGGTGTCACAGACCCAGAATGCGGTCCCCAAATTGCTGTTCCAGGAAATGAACACTCTCCTGCTCCGACGGGGTCGATCTCTGAGCTGCATGAGCCACATCTTGTCGAAGTCAGCGTCACTTTGGATAATGGGGATGAAATCATCTTCCAAATCCGTACCGTTCGGTAGTCACCGCGACGTCAAGGAATATAGCACCAATTATTCCGTGACTGGACACTGCACACCACACAGTCACCCGTTGAGGACCAAGAGACGTCTCCATCGCGAAATTCGGATTCTCAGACCCCCAAATGCTCCAGTTTTGCTTGTTGACGAACCCATCCAAATGAAACTGGGCTTTGTCGCTAAACCAAACCGTATTCACATCAAAGTGCTGTTCGCCAATTCTGTGGACTGTAGTATTGGCGAGACACAATCGCTGTTCAATGGTCCGATAGCCCTGGGACGTAATGGCTGATGGGTTTGAATTTTGAGTGGGAAGAGATGCAGGTCTTCAACAACAGTTTGTCACAGTGTCTCCCAGTTGATTCCGGCCTCTTTTGCAGCTCGATGTTTTCAGGCGTTTTCACCCTTTTTGGACGACCGACATTGCCAACACTGTCATCAAGAACACTACCTGTTCTCTCAAACTTGCAAATCAAGTTCTTGACTGCTGGCACACTTGGACCTGTTGTCTTCAGCTCGAATTCGATCGAAAACTTCATTTGAGCCGCAGTTGGGTTGTTAGTGCTCGCACAGTTAACCTTCGCAAGTGCTATACGTTCAGGCACGCTGTATCGTGACAGTTTTACGTGCAAAAGGCCGACAACAACAAGACGTGTGCGCATGCGCAGGCTAATTCCCATCATGCCTCGTAGCCAACTGTGCAGTTTGAACGTCCTAACGTGTAAACCGTTCAGAGGGTACGACGATTTTATTTCATATACGGTCGATAACTGGCACCCTGTATTTTGATACTTGCAGACTCGCTCTTCAAGACCTGTAGGATACTTCCCGTTGACCTAGAACCATGAGATTTGGCAGAAAGTGAGGTTTCACAGTTCTAATAAAGTAAAAAATAAGAAAATTGTTAATTTATAATTATATCACACAAAAATGTTTCAGTTTTTATTTGTTATCCGACCTCAGATTTAAAATTAAAACATTGCTGAAACTCTTGGAATCCCCGAGAACGATATATTACCAGTATCAATGTTGATAGACAAAAATCGTTCAGATTCTCGATTCCCGGAACGGATGAATTGTGTACGAAAGCCTTAGAGCGCGAGTGTTGCTCGCACCTGGCCAATTTTTTTTTTTTTTTTTTTTTTTTTTTTTTTTTTTTTTTTTTTTTTTTTTTTTTGTTAGCTCTAGCTTTTGTTGTTGCGAGAGGAAGTGTATAGAGTAAGAGAAGGTTGAAAACGCAGGATCCAGCTGAATCACGGGGCCCTCGGAAGATATTATTTACTCCGTGAAGACTGAGAGGTCTCAGTCGTGTTAAAGGAGTTGAAATATCCATCGGAGCGGCAATAACTCTTCAAAATCGGGACACAGGGCTGCTTAGCATGCGCTCCCGGGTAAGCGGCTTGTTGGCGTCAGCTCGTGGCGTGACCGCCATAGCGTGATCGAGTTCGGAGCACTCTGAAGCAGGTGAACGCGAGGCGCACCGCGGACGGAGGTAATATTAGCATAAACTGATAGCTATTCGCTCTTCCATCTGCGTGTAGTGTGTGTGAATGCCGCAGCGAATCCTCCTCCTCACGTCGTCGTTGTGCACCCACTGTACTCCTTTCCCGTTTCGGATGTTAGTGGAGTCCCTATTTATTGCAGAAACGTAACTGCTTAGGCGAAGTGCGATTTTCAGTAGCTTGTTAATACCGAAAAATGTACGTGAGTGACCGTCGTTCACCACCGATGATTACACTAAAGACGAACGAAAAGTTAGTACATTTTAGATTACGAGGAATAAATCTGTCTTAGGTCTTACTAGCTTAACGTAAGTATGAAGTAATCTGCACGAGCTGTCCACCATTGCAATGGGACTGTTTTGCCCCACGAAGGACAACAACACGTGTCGAGAATCTACAGAAATTGTTATATTATTATATCTTCCTTCTTGTGTACGACTTCGTCCACAATGGCAAGGAGAGGCGGGCTGCAGAGTGGTGCAGCAACTGTAGGCATAGGCAAGCTGGACAGTAGCAGCAATGATCGGTGATTAAGTAACACAGCTAACAGAAGATTTACTTCACTTGAGTTTCTCTGAACGTACGAAGACTCAATACAGAGATAGAAGCAACAGAGTCCATCTACTACAACAGCAACAGTTACGGTGACGGAGCCGTGACTAGGCAGCATATACGTAGTTTTCTATAGCTATGTGGCTTCGAACGCGAGTGGGGTGAGCCGCTGCCGCCGGCCATTCTATATTGCGACGGCAGAGGGCGCTCGTGATACCCGCTGGAGGTGTGGTTTAGCGGGCGCGCGCTATTGGGTCCACCAGATACCACGCGACCGTTTGTCGGCACCATATGGAAACCTGCAATTTGCTACAACACCCGTGTGGTGGTATCGGTAGTCCTCGCTTCATCCATTCAGACACACCTCCCAACATTTTGGGATTCCCCTGTCATTGCAACTAAACGTAATGGTCCATTTACATGGGCTCTCAGTCCTTTCAGAATTCCATTTCATCCTCACCATTCTTACCGCGGTATTATCGCCGTGCGTACTGCATCCAGAAGAATCATCGTCACCTAGGTAACAATGTCCATACATTTGTCACCAGTGTTTCGAGTAATATTTCTACTAACACAAATCATCTTTTAGCGTATTACAAAGTCGTCGCTTTAGTAGTTTTATGGGCCGCGCAGGATAGCCGTGCGGTCGAAGGCGCCTCGTCATGGTTCACGCGGCTCTTCCCTTCGGAGGTTCGAGTCGTCCTTCGGGCATGGGTGTGTGTGTGTGTTGTCCTTAGTGTAAGTTAGTTTAAGTTAGATTAAGTAGTGTGTAAGACAAGGGACCTATGACCTCAGCAGTCTGGCCCCATAGAACTTACCACAAATTTCCAATTTAGTAGCTTTATCTGTAAAAATCAGATATATGGAATTATGCTAGTAGCCAGTTATCAAAAGAGCAGGCAGAAAAATGAACTGGGCAATTAGACATACATGTAGTTGAGGTAGATACTAATTTAAGCGATTGTGGAAAAGGACAAATAGCGCTTGTCTCGTGCCTAAAAGGCGACGCCAGGGAGTGAGGTGCCGCAGTGATAGAAAACTGAGCTCCTAGTCGGGAGGACGAAGGTTCACATCCCCATACAGCCAACCAGACTTATGTTTCCTGTGATTTCCCTATACCGCGTAAGGCAAGTGCGGACATAATTCCTGTGAAAGGGTACTGCCGATTTTCATACCCGTCTTCCTGCTCTAATACCCTCGTCTTCGACTGGAATTTAAACCCTAATAGTTTTTTCTCTTAAAAGGGTGACGCTCGTCACAACATTTTTTAAATTTCCATTCAGAGACTAGGCCATAGGGCCAGGTTATTATCTATATGGAAGTCTCTGTTTTTTTTTTTTTAATAAAAGCAAAAATTACACGTGAATCTTATTTGTTCCAATGCAGTTGACTTTGTCGTAACTCTTTCGCCGCAAATACTTTCGAATCGTGCACGTAGGGACGTTTAGAGGCAGTAATGGCGTATTGAAAATTTAGACCCATATCCATGGCCATACTGGAACCTGTTGCTTCCGCTTCAAGAGGCAACGTCATGAGCCAGTTGTTGTCAGAACTTCACACACTGTAGGCATTAGTTCTTTGGGGAAGCAGCCGCATAACTGTGAAACCGATAGAAGGTGACAGTGTGTAGGGATTCGGCGCTTTATCAACCATACAATGTGTCTTCCACTACATAAAATAGGACAACCGGCAGTTGTGGTGCAGCTGATACCGAAACAGAATGTTGTAAAAGGCTCCTATATATCGCCGCACACACTCTTCATCGCAAATTGTTGCTAGCCAGACAGTCCGAAAAGACGTTCAACATTTATGTGGTAATGGCAAGTATCTATGATCTATGCCGAGGTGAGGACGACGATATTAGCTTTGAGCATATCTGGAACCTTTCGTCGTTGCAGAAGTCATCATATAATCGTTCAGTCGCCAGTATTATTATTGTTGTTATTATTGAAAACTGGCATCTTTTGAAGATTACTGTTTCTGTAACCTACGTGCCACCTGCCTGTCCTATATAAAAATCGGACATACGTTACACTTAATTTTCCAAGTGTAACAGCTGTACATGCTAAAAGGCCTCGCGAAGCTGTGTTCATTTGAGGACCCCAATGCTTAATTTCTATTCATGGCTCGCAGTTCAGCTGGTTCTCAGCGGTATCGGTTGTTTCTGAGATGTGAATAAATACCATCTCAGTTCTAACACACTACCACCACCGCCAACACGACCACGACCACCGCCAACACGACCACCACCACCACCACCACCACCACCACCACCATCTGGTGCTATATAGGAGTGCGTGAGCCTTGCGGGGACACATGTCGTGTACCAACGAACCGGAGAATTCCTCGACAAACTGCAGCTGGTTTTTCCTTCAGTGATGGACCATCATCCTATTAGGTGGGCCATGATATTACCCTGGTTGATTGATCTAGATGAATAGTGATACATAAATGAGTTACCGATTTTATTATTATTATTCAGCTTCGCCTAACGTGCTGTGTTGCCATTCTAGCCCTCCACTATAGTCTACGGAAGTTTTTTGAAAATAAATGTCGGAGACGTAGACGAAATGTTGGATGAATATTTACAAAAAAATGGCTCTGAGCACTATGGGACTTAACATCTTAGGTCATCAGTCCCCTAGAACTTAGAACTACTTAAACCTAACTAACCTAAGGACATCACACACATCCATGCCCGAGGCAGGATTTGAACCTGCGACCGTAGCAGTCCCGCGGTTCCGGACTGCAGCGCCAGAACCGCACGGCCACCGCGGCCGGCGATGAATATTTACATACATGATACAAATTAATCGTTTTTAGGGTGTTACAATGACTAATGTCTGTTTCGTAAACGAAGATTGGTTCCACATTCAAGTACACTCACCGATAGATGCATTTTCAAAGTCGCACGGGGTAGCCGTTCGGTCTGAGGCGTCTTGTCACGGTTCGTGCGGCTCCCCCCGTCGGAGGTTCGAGTCCTCCCTCGGGCATGGGTCTGTGTGGTGTCCTTAGCGTAAGTTAGTTTAATTAGTGTGTAAGCTTAGGGACCGGTGACCTCAGCAGTTTGGTCCCACAGTCCTTACCACAAATTTCCATTTTCCATGTTCAAATCAATATTCGATTATCAAACAAAAGAGGAGAGGCACATATGTCTCACAACTGTCAGTTATCTAGCGACTAAGTGAGCAAATTCTAGTTCTAATAAATCCAATATAGCTAGAATCTTATTCATCCATCAGGAGGCTACCTGAAAAATATTTCATACCATCTGAACAAGGCAGGAATGAGGAAGCGAACAGTCTAAATACATACTTACTTAAACAGACTATAAAAACTAAAACTAAAAACTCCTCCTGAGCAGGCCATGAAGGCCCAACGACACAGTCCGGCTGCCGTGTCATCCTCGGCCCACAAGCGTCACTGGATGCGAATATAGATGGACACGCGGTCAGCACACAGCTCTCTCGCCCGTATATTAGTTAACGAAACCGTTAAACAGACAGTGCAATTATTAAATACCAGTAACTATGAAGATAAGCGAGTAATTTCGCGCGGCTAAAATTAAATCATGAAATTAAATATGCCGAAAAATGGAGTTTTTCTAACTATGGAAAACTGTTTGCTTTGGAAACGAAATAACTCAACTCTTAGTAACTGGAACTTAATCCGATGTGTCAGAGATGACGTTGCAACTATACATTTCGTATTGACCTCTACACAGAGTTATAAATTACGAAGGACAAATCAGCTTACTATAATTCAATGTACTTATTGTTACTCATCAGAAGCTGATTGGGATACTACTGAACCATTGACATAGTTAATGCTTCTTGAACTTACCAGAACTTAACATAATAGAAAGAAACCAATAAATGGCTAGATGAGGAACTGCCTGTACGTTTTGTGCAGGGGCTCTTCTAAAAGAAATCGCCTTGCAGCATACAGTCGCGCTGGCAGGCGACAACTCATCTTAAAGTACGCCCGAAGATACTTGGCGCATACCTCCTTTCGTTAGGAAGAATCGGTTCGATATAACTGACCGACGACAAGTTGGTCCCTACGGAAAACACTTTCTTGCTGCGGACTTCTTTCGCTATCCGGCCTGTCAGACGCCCCTTTCGTCGGTCTGAATTGGCCATTGGATTGCGGAGTTACGGTTTCCAATAAGTTGGGAGATACGATGCTGAATCGATGCGCGGGGGAGCTTGACAGTGCGTTCCTCGACGAAGTTAAAAAGACGCACTTTGTCGTAGATCACGCGGTGCTACCCTACAAATATGTGCCTGCACAGGCGGCGCGGCGTTTGTCTGCCATTACTTCGTATACCATTCTCCACTTTTATTTACATTGCTCTGTATTTTAGGTCGGCAAGCACTGCCTTACACAGAGTTGCAATCGAATTACATTCCACTCCGTGACTATATATAAAGTACTCGAATTTGAGAACGTATGTTTCGTCGTGAAATTTGTGGAGAAATGTTTTTCGCATTTCTCACCGCGTCATATTTATTTGTAAATTCAAGCTTTCAACCAATTCATAAGTCGTCATCGTGAGAAATCGTCTATCGTACTGATAGACCGTATAGCAGTTTCGTATTAAGCTAACTGAATTATGTCGAGGAGACGTCACAAACTTAATGAGCATCCATATGCTACCAAAGCTTACCATGTCACTCCAAAAAATTTCGAGACACGATTAATACAAACTAGAGATACGTAATATGGTGACTGTAACTCTTGGGGTGTTCTACAAAGCCTCCCCCCCCCCCCACCACCACCACCACCACTAGAATACAACGCAGAGAATGTTCATATAATCATGCGAAACTGTCACAAAACTCCTGCTTTAGGCTGTTGTTCACCTCGCTGGCCACATTGGTTTGAATGTCAGTCACGTTGCCAAAACGTTGACCCTTGATATGAATGTCTGTACTTCGCCGTTTTGTGGCACGCTCGTACAAGTGACCCCAAATCTTGTCGCCCATGATGATTTTTTCCCGAAAAGACTTGTACGCGTTTTGCATTTCAATCAAGTCGCGGCTACCGTCGACGGTTCGTTGTTTTTAACGGGAGTCAAGGTGTACTGGGCAAACTTTGCACACACTCTTCTTTTCTTCAAAACTTTCTGGAGAAAGTCTTTGAAACTTGCTGTAGAGAAGTTATTCCATAGCTATTCATGACGCAACAACTATGACGGACTACGTTCCCACGTCCGCTACTTAACACTGGCTGCTCACAACTGACGGGTATAGAGCACGTCCGCTGTTTTCAGTTAATAGTTCAAGTCACCACCATCTTACGTACTGCGCTGACGTCGCTTATACACCCAGAATAAAATCAGCCTAGGAACGTTTTGGATGGACGGTGTATGTCGATGCCTATGATGGAAAAACTTTAGTAGCGTTACAGATTCCTTTAGATGCTTAGTACGTAATTCTGTTAATTCCTCTGTGGACATTCAACATCGAGCGCCCGTTTGCATGCGGCACTAAGGATATACCCAAGGTGCCGGCTAAGTTCTTGTTCCACATTCTGGTGTAGACTTCTTCCGTGGCAGAATCCCAACAGGTAGATGCATGGTATAAGATTTTCGTTTCATCAAATGTAGTCGTATATTTGTCTTTGAGGCTGTGTTTGGTAACACCAGGTTTGTCGACATCGCGATATTTAGTGTGTCGATAGCTCTCTGAGCAGTTTTCTGAAATCCTACTTAACTGGTTGCTCAATGCATCCACAACGAATTTTACAAATTCTAGGAACGCTGAGACCAAAACTGTCTTTTATTGGTCGCAATATGCTGGTCTCAGAGTTCGTGGAATTTATATAAAATTCCTTGGGAGTACGGGACCAGTTAAGTCACTCTGTACGTAAAATTTCATAACAGTGCACAGAGCACTGACGCTGCTTAAAATAGCGCAATTTCGACAAATCTACTGTTGTGTAACACAACCTGGTAAGCAAACATACGATTGCGTTTGATGAAACCCATGCATTTGCCTGCTGCGATTTTGTGATCAAAGTAGCCTTTGAGATCAGAATATCCAATAACATCTGTAACGGGGCAGCATCTGTACAAGAGGAGGTTTATGGAAACAGGTACTCTCTGCTGAAAGGCTACAGAGAAATAAACTGAATTATCCACCGCGTAAAGAATCGGCCTCGCTGCTATTCATCCACCATCATAGACATCAACTATCTCTGGTCGAGCATGGAAGTTTCCTGACGTCTTGCTGTCTCCGTGACTAATTCGGCCTGCCAAATATGAAAATGCGATGCGGCCTATTAGTATGAGAGATAACCCCTGACGACGAAAACAGAGTAAGTCCTTGAAAGCATAATTTTGCAAACAGCTCTGACGCGACATGACATTCGAGAAACGTCCAAAATATTCGAATTATTGACATAACTTTTTCCGTTCGCATATTAAAAGTTTGCCTGCATAATTAGCTTGATACGTTAATTAAAATGTTACACCGAATCTCATTTAAGTCTGGAAAATTATCTGCCGAAGTTTGTTTATGTACTCTTTATTTTACTGCCTACGTGAGAGTGTTGCTTTTCTCTGTTCGTAACTGTAGCAAAGAAAGTGAGATGGTATACTGTACCTTATTTGATCTGTACGGTATCCAAATTTATTTTTCATTTCTATTTGAACTCTTTCGGTGCGACTTCGCGGCCTTTGCGTCTATACAAGCGGAGGATTAATTAAAGTAGCAGCTCTCGAGTTCTTAGGCCTGTGCCTTCAGCACAAATTCTCATCAGTTTTATACCCGAAAAAGGGAAACCTTGCCAAGTGCAGAACGCTCTGAGTGTTTTAAATTACTGACGAAAAATTCTTTCAGATAGGAAATGCTCAAGAGCTGGAAAGGCTAAAACACATAGGGAAAAAGCTAATTTTTATCTGGATGGTTTCTGAAGCGTGGCTTTGAAATAAGACGCAACTACTTGTAACAGAATGGCTGTAATAGTGTCAGAATTTATTTATTTAAAATGTTACAGCGTGTGCGGCGCAACGTAAATGCCCGTAACGTTTCATTAACGATCCATGGTAACGAAATCGGGCGAAGCCGTTAAAGCAAAGACTACGTTTTGGATGACCGTGGTTAAAATACTTGTCCACCACTGTAGATTTTCCCGTAACTCGATAAAGGCGAAAACAGGAATGGTTTCTTTGGAAAAGATACGGCTGATTTCATTTCCTATCGTGGTACGAACCGAGCTAGTACTCCATCTCTAATGATCTGATTTATCCTCGTAACTTAGAAGCCTTACAAGATAGCGAAATAAGATATTCGACAAGACACAGTATCAATAGGAGTAAATTGTCAATATTTGCGACTAAGCGCTGTTTTCTTCGCCGTTACTCTGTGTTTACGAGGCATTGAAGCTGAAATGTATTTCCCAGGCAGTTTTGGCCTCAGTATTAGCACCTGACCCACCACTTTTAGCGAGAGAGTTCATCGAAAACATTAGTAAGTACTATGTCAGCATACTCCAGTTTTTAAAAGCTCTTCTTTAACTATTAAAAGAAGTGTATCGTTCCATGAAAATGAAACTGTTGCATTCAAGTAACGTGTTGGACGAAAAGATTTACCTGTCCCAGTCTAACGGAAAATACCTACCCTTAACTGTAACCAGCCCAAAGCAAAAATGACTCTGAGCACTATGGGACTTACCATCTGAGGTCATCAGTCCCCTACAACTTGGAACTACTTACACCTAACTAACCTAAGGACATCACACACATCCATGCCCAAGGCAGGATTCGAACCTGCGACCGTAGCGGTCGCGCGGTTCCAGATTGAAGCGCCTAGAACCGCTCGACCACAACCGTTGGCATGTTAATGGTTATGTACTGAGCATGAATACACTCTACCTCAAAGCCGCACTCATGCCGTCACATGACCGCTGGCCAACGGCTTTGCCTCATTGAATATACCGATTCTTGTCAGTACACCGAAGTTAGCATTGTCGGGCGTGGCCAGTGCCTGGGTGAGTAAGTGCTGGATATGCCACGCTCTGTTGGCTAGTTTCTGTTTGTCATTACGACAAAGGGGGGGGGGGGGGGGTGTAACGTTCCTGAGTTCCTGATCACCAGACTTTGTGCCGATGCCCTGCATTAAATTCCAAACCTCTTCTTCATGTCTTATGAAATGAAGCCGTGTGACAGTGTTGATGGCGATCCGCCGGTCGGACGGGAACATGAAGCTCGGCGGATTCCTCGGTGCTACTCGACAGGGGCAGGCTATGTGCCGGCAAGGGTTTCACCCTTTCCCTCCTCTTTATCATTATACAATACAAACATGAGGTCAGACTGCACGCAAGCACACACACACACACACACACACCCTATTATGGTCAGCTATACCTATCAAATAAATTTACACTCACAACTCTCATATTTGATGACGTAAAGGTGCGTTTATGCATGAAGGACAGGAAAGCCTTACCAATTAGGCGTTTAAACCTGCCCTTCGGGGTCTCTCAGTCAACAATGCCACGCGACTTTTTATTTTTACCACCTGGTAGTAGCTCAACGCGTTCTTCAGCGCACCAAAGCTCTTGCGCCAGTTTGCTCTTTTAAGGGGATGACTAACAGTTTTTCTGGTGAGCTTACCGGAACAGTCTACGCACACACGATATTATGGTGTGTGAAACATGCCCCCCGAAAGCGATAACTGGATGTCAAAGCCGAATATTGTGGAAGCAGAAGTGGAGCCCTTCCACGTTCGCACTAGCACGGTGACCAACACAAAAAGTTCTGCCACCCTCTGCGAAAGGGTTATAATGCTAATCGCGGAGTCACTGTATCCGGGTCTGTGATATCCGTACGTCTGGGTGCGATTACCGACTCATATGATTCCATCGGGTAGACAGTTGACAGAATGCGATTTGAATGGTAGCGGTTTTAAGCGCAGACGGAGAAAAAGTGACCTCGGTACGGTTGGTTAGGGCTATTGGCGGGTGTCTACCGGCAGCTATAGTTCATGCGTATTACTATCGAGTCTTTGCTGTTGCAGGTGGGCAACGACGATGTCTGCTGGACCACCTGCAGCACCGACGTACTTGTAACGTATCGAAGTCGTCATCTGAGAGGTTGATTTCATTATGTAACCAGCCGCTCACTGTGCAGAGTCGTGTGTGAGCTGTTTGTCTTTCGTGTGTTCAGCTTCCCTGTGTTTGGCTTTTAGTTAGCTGCATGAGCGCATCTGGCGATACTAGTAGATTTGTTGTGATACAGGAGTTCGCAGATATTTTGTTGTTTCCGTAATTAGTTTAACCCTGTCGCAGGTGATTAACTGTCTCCAGGGAAAGGTGTTTTTTTTTTTTGGGGGGGGGGGGAGGTGTTATGCTTCCACCTGTGATGGTGATCGTTTTTCTACAGGTTTGGGATAGTGGGATTGTTCGAGTGTCTAGTTCTCGTACACACTTGTCGCGAATTTTTTGAATACTTCCGCGAGAGGATGAGGCGGAATTCCTAAGACAACGCTGAGTGTGAACCTTTAGCATTGCCTATGATTCGTAATACCTTGTTCTATCTGAAGTGCAGGCGGCGCAGACGAGTTGGAGCTGTGTAACCGCCGACTGAACGTGGTATTCATCAGTGGTCTAATAAATGTCATGTAGATGGATCTCCATAGATGGACCTCGACACTGTCCTATTCAGCGTGCTTTGCCTGTTAAGCATAGGACAGAGTTCTTTGAGCCTCGCGTGCGCTTTTTTGGCGACGTGTTTTATGTGGTTTCGCCATGTGGATTTCCAATCCAGCCAGACATCCACTTATCTGACTAACTATTGTTTCAGTATTCACAGAAATATATACTTATTTTACATTGAAGAGCCAAAGGAACTGGTACACGTGCCGCAACACGACATGGCTTGGACTTGACTAATGTCTGAAGTAGTACTGGAGGGAACTGACACCATTAATCCTGCAGGGCTGTCCAAAAATCCGTAAGTGTACGAGAGGGTGGAGATCTCTTCCGAACAGCACGCTGCGAGGCATCCCAGATATGTTCAATAATGTTCATGTCTGCGGAGTTTAGTGGCCAGCGGAAGTGTGTAAACTCAGAAGAGTGTTCCTGGAGCGACTCTGTAGCAATTCTGGACGTATGATGTATCGCATTGTCCTGCTGGAATAGCCCAAGTCCGTCGGAATGCACAATGAATATCTAGATGTATCAGGGATCCCATGTCGCACCAACCGCACATGCCATACACCATTACAGACCCTCCTCCAGCTTGAACAGTCCCCTGCTGACATGCAGGGCTCATGAATTCATGAGATTGTCTCTATACCCGTACACGTCCATTCGCTCGATACAATTTCAAACGAGACTTCCAAGCCCAATTTATCGCTACCTCGGAGGTGGTGTGTCGCATCGCTCGTGCGCCGACTATAACACCAAACTCGCTCACATCTTGATAACCTGCCACTGTAGCAGCAGCAACCGACCTAACAACAGCGCCAGACACTTGTTGTCTTATATAGGTGTTGCCGACCGCAGCGCCGTATTCTGCCTGTTTACATGTCTCGGTATTTGAATACGGATGCTAACCTCAACCTGATGAGGTATTTTGAGTTGTTGACTCGTCACCAGAGATGGGAGAATAGCTTAGGGATCGCGGTTATCGCTGCAACAACCGGTTTTCGGTTACGCAGAATCTTTTCCTCTTCAGTTTAACCTGGCTGCTAAAACCGCTCAAAAGAACCGGTTTCTGAAATATCGGACTTCCGTTATTTTATTACTATTTCTTCCAGTAACAGCCACGGACTTCGAAGAACGATTGAAGAATTCTAATGAAGGTGAATATTAGGAGATCTCGATCGACGTGGGGTTGAGGCTGTGGCAGAAATCGGTGTCACTGTCTTCAGTAAGGATTGCGAAGACGAAGGAGAAGGGCAGCGACGGAAAAAGATCACAGGTCGATGACTTCTCTGCATCGTAACTTTTGGATGGTATCGGTTTTTCACCCTGAGCTGCGCGGTATTAGCCGAGCGGTCTAGGGCGCTGCAGTCATGGACTGTGCGGCTGGTCCCGGCGGAGGTTCGAGTCCTCGGCTCTGAGCACTATGCGACTTAACTTCTGAGGTCATCAGTCGCCTAGAACTTAGAACTAATTAAACCTAACTAACCTAAGGACATCACACACATCCATGCCCGAGGCAGGATTCGAACCTGCGACCGTAGCGGTCGCTCGGTTCCAGACTGTAGCGCCTAGAACCGCACGGCCACTCCGGCCGGCTTCGAGTCCTCCCTTGGGCATGGGTGTGTGTGTTTGTCCTTAGGATAATTTAGGTTAAGTTGTGTGTAAGCTTAGGGACTGATGACCTTAGCAGCTAAGTCCTATAAGAATTCACACACATTTTTTTCCACCCTGAAGTAATTACAAAACTAAGCGTTTATTTATTACCCGAGTTTATTCCAAATCAACAAAATTATAGGTATGTCAATCAAAGCAAATGGAGCATTGCACTTCACTGCTGCCGCACTTTGTGAAATACTTCCAAACTTTGCCGGCCGGAGTGGCCGAGCGATTCTAGGCGCTACAGTCTGGAACCGCGCGACTGCTACTGTCGCAGGTTCGAATCCTGCCGTGGGCATGGATGTCTGTGATGTCCTTGGGTTAGTTAGGTTTAAGTAGTTCTAAGTGTAAGGCACTGATGACCTCAGAAGTTAAGTCCCATCGAGCTCAGAGCCATTTGAACCATTTGAACTTCCAAACTTTGGATGGTACCGTTCTGCAATACAACTGATGTCCAAAGAAGACAGCAAGAAACTACCGCATAAACGAGGCGGGAGCAAATCTTTCAGACTGCACGTAAAGGCGTACCGTCTACGTAGTCCTGCAACAGGTACATTATTGTTTCTGCAGTGCTGTACCGATTGTCCTTTCCAGTATATGTTATTAGTGGACGGTTCAATGTGTCGGTGTCGTGTCGTTGGACCTGTCTCCTCGGCTCATTTACTACAGGACAGTAGGAGGAGACGGCCCTACGTAATGCGCCAGCGCTGTCGTCGACTTTTGTGGCGACGGCTGGGCTGGGGGGGAGTGCCTTTGTGTGGAGTACTGTTGGCAGGCCGCTCCCCTCGTGTTCTGCAGGGCGAGGTCGGCGCGACCACCGCAGCTCGCGACTTACGGCGCTTGGCGTGTGTGGCTCGCACGAGCTGCCCCGGACAATCTGTCTGCGTCGTCCCCGCCGCACTCCTTATTACAGGAACCCGCGTCCTCCATCCTAACGTGCCTCCACTTGGCGTCTCGCACCCGAGTGGGCCCGGGTGCAGGTTGGTTCGGAGGGCCCTACGTGTATACACTTCAGTATGAATGGCTCCGTGTTTCACGGGTTGTTTTTGGAGCAGACAGGGAACACAGACACATGCAGGGTGACAGTCACTGAACTATATGAAATAAAATCGCCATAAGTTCTGGACGGTTTGCGGTAGGATGTTCAAACTGCACGGTTGGCCGCGGGGCATGATGGGAATTAGTATGCAATGGTTTGGTTTAGCGACGAAGCCCACTCTCATTTGGATGGGTTCGTCAATAAAAAAAATTGGCGCATTTCGGGGACTGAGAATCCTCATTTTGCGATTGAGAGGTCCCTTCACCCTCGATGGTGGCTGTGTGGTGTGCATTCAACACCAATCACGGAATAATCAGTGCGATATTCCTTGAGGGCACGGTGACTACCGAACGATGCGTGAAGGTGACTCTGTGGTACCAAAAGGCCACTAGCATCAGCCTCGATTTGCCGCCATATTAACCGGATCTAAACTCATGGCGACTCATTTCTTTGGGGCTATATTAAAGGCAAGGTGTACAGCAATAACGCCAAAACCATTGCTGAGCTGGAAACAGCCATTCAGGAGGTCATCAACATCATCAATCTTCCGATACTTCAGCGGGCCATGCAGAATTTTGCTGTTCATCTGCGCTACATCATCATCATCAGTGATGGCAGGCATAGCGAACATGTCGTGACCTAAATCCGAATATCTGTAGTGACGTTTACGTGTTGAATGAAGTGTGTGCACGCCATAGTTCGTAACTAATTTACGTTTCTTTTGATATAGTTCAATAATTATCGCCCCGTACCTTCATACAGGAGTGAACTCCAGGAATCAAGCTATTCGCCGAGCGAGATGGCAAGGTGGTTAACGAACTATAGCCAGTGGCTTAACTGACGAGTAGCAACTGGGAAGCGCTTTCTGGCTGCCGTTTCCGTGGGGATACAATTTTATGTCGTGCGGAAAAAGTGAGGAAGGGTAAAGGGAAGGGGGAAGAAGGAGGGGGAAATACAAGAGGAAGAAGAAGAAGAAGAAGAAGAGAAAAATGGAAGTAGGCCCAGTTGTGTGAATAAGATTGTTGGGAAAAAAGTACATGCTATTGATGTTTACCTTATTGTTTCACAATGTTGTAACCGGTTTCGCCAAGCCAGTTACCTGTGAGTACAGTTGACGAACAACGGAAACCGCTTGCGCTATGCACATTTAGATGACATATCGCTGGTCGAAAGAGCTTAAGATACTGAGAGAGATTCATGCAGTTGTGTAGTTATAATATATAACAAGTATGTGCGTGGTGTCTGTTCTCTCGGACATGATATCTTCATTGCAGAAGCACACTAGGCTTGACGTCTTACGGTAATTGGCGAAATGCCGCGATTAATGAGGATAATTGGCAAGGTGCAGTATATTTGTAATTGGTATATAAGTTGAGAATATGAGTCTGAAAGAAGACGTTCTGGGGTAGTGCAGTTGCGATGGCGTTTGTGTCCGGATGGTGCATTGGGCACCGCATCTGCCTTGTAAGGAGAACCGGGTTCGAATCACGGTCTGGCACAAATTTTCAACTTTCCACATTGATTTAATTCAGTACCCAATTGCAGCCAATGTCTATAATTCCTTTGCTTCTTCATGTTAGCTTGTTTGGCCATCAGGGTATAAATGCTATCAGCTTTCCACAAAATATGATCTATCATAATGAATACACATTTAGGTTTTTTGTGTCCTTTTCCCCCTGTCCCCCCTTTTAGTCCGGAATAAACGTTGTGTGCCCGCATCTCGCGGTCGTGCGGTAGCGTTCTCGCTTCCCACGCCCGGGTTCCCGGGTTCGATTCCCGGCGGGGTCAGGGATTTTCTCTGCCTCGTGATGGCTGGGTGTTGTGTGCTGTCCTTAGGTTAGTTAGGTTTAAGTAGTTCTAAGTTCTAGGGGACTTATGACCACAGCAGTTGAGTCCCATAGTGCTCAGAGCCATTTGAACCAATAAACGTTGTGCTTGATGACTTTATTAGATAGCAGGGCGCGATGAATCTAACAGTCAACCTTCCGTGTTAGATAACTGATTTCCCAATACTCAGACAGTAACAGTGTTAAGCTAACTACATTACCACACATGGGCTATTTGACGTATAAGAAGTCGAAATATTTTAGTGGAATTTATATTTGCGGTATTCATTTGTTATTAAAAACTGTTTATAAACACGTATATTTTTGTGTAAGTTATTAAGTTGTACAAAAGGAGTAATGTTCTCCAATAGAGAAGTTTTTTCACGGAAGAAAACTGTTGTCTAAAAGGTTTATGTACGTTTCTCCTCTCCTTCTGGCACCTTCTTATCTTACTTCTCCCTCACCCATTTCTTCTGCTGATGATAACGTATACACCAAGCGTGGAAGACCATACGCTCATGGGCACGTGTGGACATTCGCATTAACGGTGACTTTTTTCGCTTTGGTCCCGAGTTTCATCCACGACGGATGAGGTACGGCATGTTAGCTGAGTTATTCGGTACAAAAATTTTGCCCGTGTAGTAGATCATTTCATATAGCCGTCCTCGATAAAATTTACAGTTCCACAAGATATAGCCAGAAGCTTATAAAACTTTTAATCTCCTGGAGCGGTAATTTACGAGAAGGAAATACTTCAGAGTATGAGCCGGGTGGCAGTGGGGATGGGGGGATTGGGGTGAGAAGGGGAAGGGAAATTAATCAAGATGTTCTGCAGCACGATATTTTAATAGCTTCAGCGCTTAAAGGACGCTGTTGGAGGGAATGGTTCAGTGTTGAAGAATTTAATTTTTGAAGATGAGACACTCTTCCTAGAGCCTCTATGCCGAACTTTCATTACCGACTCACCAAAATACTCTGAACATTTGTGAAGTTGATGAACGGACATTGCTATGAAGCAGTTCTTCGAATACCTCTTAACTGTAAAAGATTTTGGCAGAATCGTGCATGAGCATCTGAAATGGAAAGAACAAACTGTCATAGCGTGTTGGAAACATCTCTGTTGCCTCCATACAGTCCAAAAATTGCAAATATATTTCTACCATACACAAAAAATTAGCCCCGTCTTTATTCCTGACAAATTTTTTGCAACTGTGGGTAGTTCACTATTGCACAAAATATTGAAAACTACAAGCTTTGAGTGCTTGCGGAAGATACGAGCGTAAAATTCGGTTGTTTGAGCGTGTCAGACCTTAAACGCTCTGTGTGTTTCGTCGCTTTATCAGTCACTGGTGTCTTCAGTACTTATCCTTAGATGTCCGTTAACTATCACCTTTCCGTAACTACAGTGCCAGATCGGATACGTCCAGCCTTTGCGTAAAACTAATTTTTTCTGTGTCAGCTCCTCCATTTCAACCGTACGAATCTAGAACAAACTACCCTGTAATTTGCGTATTGTCCAAAACCACTCTGCATTCAAGAGGAGGCTAAAGTTGTATCTATTATCATCCCATATCCCAGGTGTTTCCTTTCTGTGCAACAAGGAATCAGTATCTCTGTCACTACACATGCTTTTCTCATCCATTTCTGCACTGCGTGACAAAAAGAGTGGAGGAGGAGGAAACGAAATGAAATTTTGCGGGGTAGAAGGTATGTTGTGCTATTTCGGTGATCATAAAATCGACTCAAATTTATAAAGAACTTGGCAGTGCGTGCCCACTTATCACTATGAAGTTGCACCGCCTCTAGCCTGGATACACGCACAAATTCAGTTGATAAGGGTGTCATGAAGCTGTTGTATCATCACGTGAAGCAAGGTGGCCCGCAAGTTCAAATGGTTCAAGTGGCTCTGAGCACTATGGGACTTAGCTTCTGAGGTCATCAGTCCCCTAGAACTTAGAACTACTTAAACCTAACTAACCTAAGGACATCACACACATCCATGCCCGATGCAGGATTCGAACCTGCTACCGTAGCGGTCGCGCGGTTCTAGACTGTAGGGCCTAGAACCGCTCGGCCTGGCCCGCAAGTGTTCTAACTGATACTGGCACTGGGACGGATTAACGTCCAAACTGGCCCACTATTGGGGACGCATCTGGGGATGCTGCTGGCCACGGGAGTACCTCACTATCACGCTGACAGATCGGAGACACACGTGCTATATGTGAACGTGTATTGTCCTCTTGAAAAATGGCATCACGGCACGGTCGCATGAAAAGGAACACGTGAGGACACAAAATGTCCGTCACGGATCGTTGTGCGGTCGAGTTCCCTTAATCACTACCAATCTTGACCTGAAGTGAAGCTCGGTGGTTACCCCTACACCAGTACTCCGGGAGTCCTGTACCTCTACAAAATGGGCCTCTCTCCAGGTCGCCACCATTCTGGACGACGGTGGGTGGTCACCCGGGATAGGGCAGAACCGCGATTTATCAGCAGTCCATGTTTCCCGGTCACGACACCATTCCAGACGTAGTCATTTGTGTTGTGGTGTTAATGGCAACCTACCAATTTGGTGGATAATTGTCTAGTCCGGCTGCTTGCTAAGCTCTGAACAATAGTGTCAGAAGACACAGAATTACTTTTTTCCGGATGGCATAGGTAGATGTGATGCGTTTTCAATGTGCCTGGCGCACAATACGACGATGGTGGTCGATCGAAACCTTATTGACGAGTGTGCTTGCCCTCCTGTTCCGATGCAGTCCAGCTTCTGACCACTACCACATCCGAATGCCACACAAATCTAGATGTTAAACAATTCGAACAGCTCGTCAAATGGAGGCCCACAATGAGAACTACTTCAAACTATGTCAGGTGCTGATAAAGCAGTCTCAGACGAATATCCGGCATCTCAATTGGCTAGTCAACATCTGACGGTTCCCTACCATGTCTTCTGGGTGCTTCATATTTTTGTCAGGCAGCGTGTTTCTGCTTTCTTCCTTCCATCTTATCATCTAATATTAATCCTTTATTTTCGCCTTTCCTCAGATTAGTCGCCATGCTGTCAAAACTGATTTCTTCTGTGTTGCTGCCACACTTCTGTGTTACATGTCATTACTTACATTTGAGAATAACATAGAAAACTGATTAACACTTTGTTAATATTACAAATAATTTTCTGTGATGGCATTCGCAGCTAAGGTAATCCACGCGTTAATAACAGTCGACTGTGTTGATAATACCGACATTTAACAGAATTCCATATATTCGTTGCTATATCGTTGCTAGAGTCATCCGATTTGGCACGTCTAAATTTCTGAAAATAATTAACATATTCAATGAATTTTGTTTTTTGAAGAACGGGAAACCCAGAACCTTTTTTTTTTTCATACCTTTTCTTACGTGTTCAATATGCTCCCCCTTGAGATGCACGGCATATGTCAGTGCGGTATTCAAATTGTTCGCGCACTGCAGCGAGCACGTATTGAGTTACAGCGTCCACAGCTGCTGGTATGCGATGTCTCCGTTCATTCATTGTTGTTGGTATCGGAGGCACATAAACAGAGTCTACAAGAAATAATCACATACAGTCAGGTCCGGTGACCTTGGCGGCCAGTACTGTAAGGCTGAATTATTTGGTCCAGTGCGACCGATCCATTATTCAGTAATCCTTTGATTTAAAAATTTCTGCACTTCCAGATGCCTCTGTGGCGGTGCCCCTTCCTGTTGGTAAACGGTCCTTCGAATCAGTTTCCATCTGTCGGAAAAGAAAGTTCTCAAGCATATCGAGATATGTGCCTCCGATAACAGTATCCTCAGCAAAAAAAATGTACCATACACATTTTCCTGCGAAACTGCACAAAACAAATTAAATTTTGGAGAGTCCCTCTCATGTTGTGCAACTTCATGTCGTTGTTCCGTACCCCATATTCGCACATTATGATGGTTCACCTTTCCTTTTAAATGGATGTTGCCTCGTCACTAAACACTAAGCATGAAAGAAAACTGTCATCCTCCATCTTGCCAAGAACGGAATTACAGAACTCCACAGTTGTTGTTTTTCACCTTCACGAACAGCTTGCAGTAGCTGAATTTTGTATGATTTCATGTGTAAACGTCGAGGGAACACACGCCAGACGGACATCGGGGGCATTTTGAGCTGTCGAGTCCGCAGCTCGTGGTCGTGCGGTAGCGTTCTCGCTTCCCGCGCCCGGGTTCGATTCCCGGCGGGGTCAGGGATTTTCTCTGCCTCGTGATGACTGGGTGTTGTGTGATGTCCTTAGGTTAGTTAGGTTTAAGTAGTTCTAAGTTCTAGGGGACTGACGACCATAGATATTAAGTCCCATAGTGCTCAGAGCCATTTGATTTTTTTGAGCTGTCGAGTTGCACAGCGAACGGATTTCTGCGGACTCCTTGTCAAAGTATGACAGATGCGTTCGACGTCTGTGTCAGACACTCGGGGACGGCCCGGCGATTTGCCTTTACCCAAACAACCTGTTTCTCGGAATTGTTCATGCCATCGTCTAATGCTCTATGCTATAGGAGGATCCACACCATACCTAGTACGAAAGTCATGCTTAACGGTTGTTGCTGACCCGCACTATGCAAAACTTAGAACACAAAACGCTTTATGTTGTCCCGACACCATTTTTACTAGAACTGAAGTGGGCGCACACTGCTGCTACCTAGTGCGAACCATGTAAATCTCGAGAGTTTGCTTTTTCCAACAGTACGTTGTTCACGCACATATCTCAAATAACATAATAGTTACTATTTTTTAAAAATCGGATGATTCTTTTTGATACACCCTGTATATTACTATTCTTATTATTAATGTCATTATTTGTTGCTCATTGACTATACAGATTGTAGTGATGACCCACTAAGTATATCTAGCGTAGTATGCAAGAGAGAGTCAGAATGCTCAAATCTTGCCAGGTGAAAAAAAATGTAAATAAACTAGCAGATTGCATTCGTAAAACTTTTAGAACATTACCTGCTGCACGTTCATTGTAGAGTATAGTCATTCCACAGGAAAGTGTACTCCATAATTTTAAATGTAACGTCCGCAGCGATATCTCTGGAGTGGTCTCGAATCTGAAATCAGTGGGATTTTGCGCAGTGTATAGATAAACAGTGCGAGAGTTGAATGTTTTGTTTTGCGGGACGCCGTTTAAAATGAGAGCAAAATATCTGAAGCGTCACGAGGCAGTGTTCCTTGTAAATCATCCAACGGGACCAAAACTTCCATATGGAGCTGATGCTAAAATTATTAGAAAGTCAAAGACATTCGGTGCGAAGTTGATCAAACGATGTTTGGAGGTTGGAAACGTGGATGATTTACCGGAGAGAGTGCTAATAAGGTTCCAAGCTATAACCGATAATGCAATTACTAATAACATGTATTATCATGTAATATATACAGGGTGTTACAAAAAGGTACGGCCAAACTTTCAGGAAACATTCTTCACACACAAAGAAAGAAAATATGTTATGTGGACATGTGTCCGGAAACGCTTACTTTCCGTGTTGGAGCTCATTTTATTACATCTCTTCAAATCACATTAATCATGGAATGGAAACACACAGCAACAAAACGTACCAGCGTGACTTCAAACACTTTGTTACAGGAAATGTTCAAAATGTCCTCCGTTAGCGAGGATACATGCATCCACCCTCCGTCGCATGGAATCCCTGATGCACTGATACAGCCCTGGAGAATGGCGTATTGTATCACAGCCGTCCACAATACGAGCACGATGAGTCTCTACATTTGGTACCGGGGTTGCGTAGACAAGAGCTTTCAAATGCCCCCATAAATGAAAGTCAAGAGGGTTGAGGTCAGGAGAGCGTGGAGGCCATGGAATTGGTCCGCCTCTACCAATCCATCGGTCACCGAATCTGTTGTTCAGGAACGTACGAACACTTCGATTGAAATGTGCAGGAGCTGCATCGTACAATTACGTGCGGATTCTCGTCAGCCCACACATGTTGATTGTGAAAATTTACAATTTGGTTCAAATGGCTCTGAGCACTATGGGACTTAACTTCTGTGGTCATCAGTCCCCTAGAACTTAGAACTACTTAAACCTAACTAACCTAAGGACATCACACACATCCATGCCCGAGGCAGGATTCGAACCTGCGACCGTAGCAGTCGCGCGGTTCCGGACTGAGCGCCTTAACCGCGAGACCACCGCGGCCGGCGTTTACAATTTGATCACGTTGGAATGAAGCCTCATCCGTAAAGAGAACATTTGCACTGAAATGAGCATTGACACGTTGTTGGATGAACCATTCGCAGAAGTGTACCCGTGGAGGCCAATCAGCTGCTGATAGTGCCTGCACACGGTGTACATGGGACGGAAACAACTGGTTCTCCCGTAGCACTCTCCATACAGTGACGTGGTCAACGTTACCTTGTACAGCAGCAACTTCTCTGACGCTGACATTAGGGTTATCGTCAACTGCACGAAGAATTGCCTCGTCCATTGCAGGTGTCCTCGTCGTTCTAGGTCTTCCCCAGCCGCGAGTCATAGGCTGGAATGTTCCGTGCTCCCTAAGACGCCGATCAATTGCTTCGAACGTCTTCCTGTCGGGACACTTTCGTTCTGGAAATCTGTCTCTATACAAACGTACCGCGCCACGGCTATCGCCCCGTGCTAATCCATACATCAAATGGGCATCTGCCAACTCCGCATTTGTAAACATGGCACTGACTGCAAAACCACGTTCGTGATGAACACTAACCTGTTGATGCTACGTACTGCTGTGATTGACGCTAGTATTGTAGAGCAATGAGTCGCATGCCAAGACAAACACCGAAGTCAACACTACCTTCCTTCAATTGGGCCAACTGGCGGTGAATCGAGGAAGTACAGTACATACTGACGAAACTAAAATGAGCTCTAACATGGAAATTAAGCGTTTCCGGACACATGTCCACATAACATCTTTTGTTTATTTGTGTGTGAGCAATGTTTCCTGAAAGTTTGGCCGTACCTTTTTGTAACACCCTGTATTTATAATAGTGGCTTTTGCTTCATACAGATAACGGCGTACACTTTCTTGTGGAACTGACTGTATGTGCTGCATTGTATGCGCTCATCGACAGCATTTCCGTATGCATTGCGGACGCGGTAATAGTGGCGCGGTTGGGTAATCTCCTTATTACTGCGCAGTGGCTCGTGGTTCTGTCACAGCGGTGGGCCGTGCTTGCCCAGCCTGATAATTGCATTTCCAGATTAGCTTGTCAGCTGCACGGCGGACATCCGCTGCTGTTGGTCGCCAAGCTCGGCACTCTCTCATCTTGTCAGCTTTCGCTGTTTGCTTTTGTTCGGCCGCAGCAGCGTTGCCTGACATTCACAACATTCCGCAGTGTAGTGTACGTGGGCTTTGCAGTTCAGAAGACCGTCACTGCTGTTAGGTATTGGAAGCAGTGTTCACGAGGAGGCACATGCGTTGAAGAAGAAAGCCCTTCGAGCTGACAATGGATGAGCATGTGATTGCTCTGGAATGGGGAGTTTTTTGTCATGTAGAGTTCAGCACTATCGGCTGCGACGTCTGTCGTGGTATAAAATCGCCTAATGATATGTTTTCGTTTTCATAAATAGTGAAGGAAAATGGTTCCTTTGTAGCTGAGTGGTTAAGAGACTTCCAAGTCAAATGGTCTGCTATTGATCTCCGGTTGGCTTTACATTTTTTATAAGTTATTAGTAGAGACCCCCATCTATCTTGCTGGCTGTATCCTAAACCTGAAGTAGTAGGCTGGAGTCCGGCTTCAGTGTGGGTGTTTGCTTGAAGCATACCGTTACTGTACAAGTCGTGTTTATACACTGGAGTAATATGATATTGTGCGATATGACAGCTTCATTTGCGTAATCGTGAGATATGTATACAGGATTATTGATAGCTACCTCCACGGTTTCAGAAGACCCTTGTGTGGAAACTACGAGACATATAGCGAATAGACATGTATCAGTGCCGGCCGCAGTGGCCAAGCGCTTCTAGACGCTTCAATCTGGAAGCGCGCTACCGCTACGGTCGCAGGTTCGAATCCTGCCTCGGGCATGGAAGTGTGTGATGTCCTTGGGTTAGTTAGGTTTAATCAGCTCTAAGTTCTAGGGGACTGATGACCTTAGATGTTAAGTCCCATAGTGCTCAGAGCCATTTGAACCATTTTTGAACATGTATCAGTGGATGAGCATCTTTCCAGATTCGTAACTCACTTTACAGGTCCTCAGTATGAGCAGCATTTGCGGTGCGGCTAACGTGTGTATGTGCATGCAGTTCACTGAAGTTGCAGACAGCAATCGCACGGGACGGAGTGACGCAGCCCCTTTTGGAAATCCGTCACGTCTCCATTGGGTTGCCTGTCTGCCGGCGCGAACTTATTCGATGCGATAATGGCGAGCAAATAATAATAATAATAATAATAATAATAATAATAATAATAATAATAATACATGTTTCAACGGACTGGTGCAGGTCTTCGGTGACTCGGTGTCGCAGGCAGTCAACCATACGAGTACTGGGCCCGACATTGCTTTAATTTCAGTGATCGGGCGAGAACCGGTGTATCCAACGAGACAATCTCGTCGACACGGAGATGATGATTTGTCTGTATGGCGTGACATACCTGCCACCTAGTGTAATTACACCACGGCGCTTTTTACAAATCGAAACATCGGTAGATGCCCTACCCATTGATATGCGTCATTTTTTCTGTGCCTTGTAGTTTTCGCACGGTCGTTTTCTGAAGCCCCGGAGGTACTTATTCATAACTCTGTATTTATAGTCTTATTCGTTTTGAGCACAGGCCATGATGGTTGTAATATGCCGATATCGGTTCTGCAAAATTATTAATTGTGATCGAGACTGTGTAACGCGAAGGGTATAAATGTATCAGGATGTTGATAAATGGTTCAAATGGCTCTGAGCACTATGCAGCTGAGGTCATCACCCCCCTAGAACTTAGAACTACTTAAACCTAACTAATCTAAGGACATCACACACATCCATGCCCGAGACAGGATTCGAACCTGTGACCGTAGCGGTCGCGCGGTTTCAGACTAAAGCGCCTAGAACCGCGCGGCCACTCGGGCCGGCAGAATGTTGACAGAAAACGCTAAGTTCGTTCCAAGTTAATGTTCCGTGTGTTCTCTTAACACATTGTGTCGTTACGAAACGTGGTCGAAATTTCCAAAAAGAACAAATGAGCAATCAGCAAGAATGTGCGACAACTCAGTTAATAGCACCGCTGTTAATTACGTCGACGTTGACTGCAAATTAACCGCAGCTCTTCGTTCCTAAATCTGCTTAAAGTGATTTACATTAATGGTTGCGCAATGTCTTCTGAAGAAAGGATCTACTGATGCATAGTCTTCTCTCGTAAAACATACCGAGATCGCAGTGAGTTTTAAGTGCCATGTATTATACTAACCGGTAGAATCGCCTGTAAGGGCAGCAGTTTTTCGGTGGTGGAGGGTGAGTTATCAACTGTTGCCGCGTGGCGGTAGGTTTGCAGATTACAGAGCAGCCCAACGAGCGGGCCTGCCATCGATCGGCCATGCCCCCCCCCCCCTTTCCCCAGCTACCACCCAAGCCTACCCTACCCGCAGCTGGGGCTAATGGAATGGCCGGCCTGCGCCGTGTGCGAGGATGGCCGTTAAGTCGCCGTCAGGAGGCCCGATGCTTCCTGCAAGACGCCGCCTGGCATTCTGCTGTTGTCTGTGGAGTCCGGGGAAGGGGAAGGGGGAGGGGCGGGGGATACGGGGTAGTGTGGTAAGGTGGGGGAAGGGGGGTGGGGGAAGATGCGCTGGACCAGCAGCCGGCCGTCCATTATGCGGCGTCGTCGCTACCGGCTTACGGTGCTCTCTGCTAAAAGCCCGCCGTTTCGGCATATTAGCGTCCTTTCAGGCCTCCCGCGCTCCTCGAAACGTGGTCGCAACTGCTGTCGCGGACAATGGCGTGATTGCCCCTCTGAGTGACAGCTGTCTCCGGGTGCGCGCTGTCCCCTGTTTTTGCACCGCTCGGACGCCACAGCACAGGCTCCTTCTGTCAAATACGTGGCCGGTTTGCTCTGTCTCCGTTCTTATCAATTATTATTTTACAGTTTCTTTTTATATTTCCCCCTATTGCGAGTGGGCTGGCAGTGGCCAAATTGCCACACTTCTATTTGATTACCTTTCGTTTTTAAAAATTAATATAACTTAAGAGAGAAAATAGGCGATGTTGTTTTGACAAGATGGTGATGTAATGCCCATTCTTTTGGTTATGAGTATAGTATGAGGGGGCCTCCTAGTAACTGTGGAGAGGGATGGTGACGAGGGAAGTATTGGAAAGGTTGTTATATGGAAAAGGATGTGGGCTGTCTGTGTGGAAGGGAACTGGTAGGAGCGATGTAGCTGTTAGGAGATGCATGGAATGTTAATAAGACAAGGAAAATATGAGTTGAGTCTCCATTTGGGGTGGGAAGGGAAGTTAGAGTACGGTTGGAAAGGGGGGTGGGGGATTCCAAGATTGAGTTCACGGTCTGGGAGGAAAAGCCGATTGAAAGTTTCATCTTCTCTCCGATGGTATTGTAAGTTCAAGGAGTGTCGCAAAATGTTTCCAGATACTTGCTAGGCTTGTACTGCAAAATATGCATGTCACAGAACCAGTGTACAGAGAAACCGCGTATGTGATTACACTGTTTACCTGTCGTCTCCCTCCGCTCCCCTTCCCCCTCTATCTATAAGAGTCGTTCAAGTGAAGCAAACAAAGCTGTGACGCCGAAAATATTTGCCATTTAGCCATGAGATGGCAGCATAGCCGAGTTCGCTCACTACCGTGTAGAACCTGTCCATTCCAGACACGACTGTGCGACTTACAAAACTCCTCTGTGTCAACAAATAAAACGTTTTGAAGATTCTGCTGTGGGTATAACACAAGTTCCGGCATTGTTAAGCCATCGTCCGTAAGTTTCCTTTCATTTTATCGTCGAACTGTAAGTAAAAGTCAAATAAAAATACTGGTGTTAAGCCATCGTCCGTACGTTTCCTTTCATTTTATCGTCGAACTGTAAGTAAAAGTCAAATAAAAATACTGGTGTTAAGCCATCGTCCGTACGTTTCCTTTCATTTTATCGTCGAACTGTAAGTAAAAGTCAAATAAAAATACTGGTGTTAAGCCATTGTCCGTACGTTTCCTTTCATTTTATCGTCGAACTGTAAGTAAAAGTCAAATAAAAATACTGGTGTTAAGCCATCGTCCGTACGTTTCCTTTCATTTTATCGTCGAACTGTAAGTAAAAGTCAAATAAAAATACTGGTGTTAAGCCATCGTCCGTACGTTTCCTTTCATTTTATCGTCGAACTGTAAGTAAAAGTCAAATAAAAATACTGGTGTTAAGCCATCGTCCGTACGTTTCCTTTCATTTTATCGTCGAACTGTAAGTAAAAGTCAAATAAAAATACTGGTGTTAAGCCATTGTCCGTACGTTTCCTTTCATTTTATCGTCGAACTGTAAGTAAAAGTCAAATAAAAATACTGGTGTTAAGCCATCGTCCGTACGTTTCCTTTCATTTTATCGTCGAACTGTAAGTAAAAGTCAAATAAAAATACTGGTGTTAAGCCATCGTCCGTACGTTTCCTTTCATTTTATCGTCGAACTGTAAGTAAAAGTCAAATAAAAATACTGGTGTTAAGCCATCGTCCGTACGTTTCCTTTCATTTTATCGTCGAACTGTAAGTAAAAGTCAAATAAAAATACTGGTGTTAAGCCATCGTCCGTACGTTTCCTTTCATTTTATCGTCGAACTGTAAGTAAAAGTCAAATAAAAATACTGGTGTTAAGCCATCGTCCGTACGTTTCCTTTCATTTTATCGTCGAACTGTAAGTAAAAGTCAAATAAAAATACTGGTGTAATATCAACGAAAAATGTTTTGCTGAAGAGAAGAAACAAAAAGTTGTGTTTTGGTTAAGGCAAAATACGCAAACTGTATTTACCTTTAGATAACATACAGATACAAAAGAGAGCTTTTCTAAAAGATGTACCAACAGAGGTGTGTGACAGATTCATCCTGACAACTGCGCCGCGACATTATTGAATACTTGCACAAAGAGAGTTTGAAGGCAACTGAAATTTATATGCACTATAAGCTAAGTTTGAGGAAAGATGCTTAGGAACGTAGCCTGGTAATCAGAATGTGTGTCCAGTTTCCAAGTGGCAACTGGAGTGATACGGTACTATTTTGCCATGTGCTGGAGCCAATAATAAGTGACGAAAAGATTTCTAGAATCGACAAAATAATGAATCAAAACAGCTGAATGACTGTACGTGCATTGTCGGTTACTGTGAGCGTTAGCATGGAGTCCATACACACAGTGGTGTGCAGAGGAGTGGAATAAGGGGAAGCTTGTGCGGCATTGGTGCCCCGGCACCATCGCAAAGGGCAGAAAGACTTACATATGGAAATGTGCCTGGAACGCCTGATCTGATATAAGAACGGGACAACCCATTGTCTCTTTGGATGAAATATCATGTCACTATTTCCAGCGGTAATAAGAAGAATGTGTCAGGAACATTGACATCTGTCGTCAGCCAGACGGAAGAAGGCACAGCCACATGTTGTGGCTGAGAATGTCGTATTGAGCCTGTTCTTAGTTATCCAGACGATACTTGCTTGAACAACGAAAGTGGTTTATCTGTACGCTATCTCGATGCCTCATTAATATTCTAGTCGATTATTGTACGGTAATTTTATCAATAAATGTCTGTTTCATACAAACGGTCCTTCTGTGATTTGTGCAACAGTTTATGCATGTAGCAAACGGGCCATGTGTATCACAGAGAGATAAAGCGCCATATTCGACTAGCGGGAAACTGTTTGTTAGTTCTGCGCGGTTTGTTTACCCTTGATAAAAGCAAGATACAAACAGTAGAACTTTCTACCGTAAGATCTAAATCGCTATACTTTTGTTCCTACCAAGTTGTGCGGCCATCCTCATGCGTAATGACTCAAAACAAAAAGAAATAATCAGAAAGGTCGGTGCGTTGAAATACTCAGTTGAGTAATACGAAGGCTATTCGGAAAGTAAATTCCAGTCGATCGCGAAATGGAAACAGTACAGGTCAAAAATGTTTTGCAGTGAACACATGGTGTGTCGTGGGGCGATCACTCTGTTTTTAAAATAACTGAAAAGCCACGATCGCTTCAATCATTTATTAGATGACAGGTTTCAGCACTCTGAAGGTGCCATCATCAGATCTGAAACGCGGATTAACGTTTATAAAACCATATGGACATCATATGCCATGGTGTCCATATGGTTTTATAAATGTTAATCCACGTTTCAGATCTGGTGACGGCACCTTCAGAGTACTGAAACCGGTCATCTTCTGAACGATTGAAGCGATCGTGGCTTTTCAATTATTTAAAAAATGTTTTATTTTCAATAGTGTGGCACAGCTTCCAGCTACTTCACTATATAGTCGCTGTTACGACTTTCAAATTTATCGTAGCGTTATACCAGCTTTCCTCGAGATAGAGGGCAGCCGCCTGTGGTTTCCGCCACTTCCCTGAGTTTTGTCTGTGCCAAAACGTTCTCTTTGTAGCCAGCGGTTAATGTGAGCAGAGATGAACATCAGAGAGAGCTAAGTCTGGGCTGTATGGTGGGTGATCAAACGATTCCAGTCGAAAACGCTGCAGGGGCGTCCTCCCTGCCCCTGCAGAGCGCGGCCGCAATTTTCATGAAGAAGTAAATGCATGACAGGTACATTACGTGGGGATGCATGAAATCAGGCTAAACCTCGCAGCGGGTACCCATACTTGCCGGGAGACACTATTGTTCCAGGCAACTTTACCTGCTCACTGATCGTTAAGAACCGAAAGGAGCGAGGTGACGCGAGCGACAGACGTGCACATCTGTGCAAAACTTCATCGGATTTTCGCTGTCGTTTTCATTTCGTGACCTGTGTGACCTTACTATCCTAACAGCCCTCGTGTATGTAGCATACCATATGGTCGTTACCGCAAAATATTATGTGTATTTTTTCTATGTAGTATTTTAAATCACTGACCTTTCTGGCTATTTCTGTTTGTCTGTTGCTATTAGTCCTGAAAATAACTGGAAATGTGGTTGAAACCGGTCGTCTTTTACTAACGAAGTATAACGATATACAGTAATGGAAATAAGTATTCATACACTAGAGCGTGGAAAAGTAAACTGCTTTTATTGACAATACGAAACCAAAAACACTAATTGGATATGCACTATACACATTGGCCAGTCGCCAATGCAGCTATGCTGGTATATAGAACGAGAATGAACAAGCTTTAAAAAAAAAAAATTACAAAAACGTCTTTTAAGTTCTCTACTGCGCTGGGAATTAAGAATTCATAAACCAACAGAAAATGACAATTCTAACAAAGCCAGAACATGTTTAATACTTCGTATGTACATCCTTCCGATGTATTACCTCTCGCAACCTCCGTTGCATGGAATGGACCAATTTTTCTTGTAGTTTCCGACGTGATACCTTCCAATTCTCGAAGGAGAGCCTCTTTCAAACAGGCGTTACTGCGGATGTCGTGTTTTCTCACCCGTGTTTCCAGCTCACTCCACAAGTGTTGAATGGGATTTAGGTCCGGACTCTGAGCTAGTATTTTAAGAGTGTGTGGAGTGTTGTAGAGCAACCACAGCCGGACAATTTGCGCCGTATGTTTGGGATCATTGTCCTGTTGGAAGTAATAATTTCTAGGAAGACCCAAGGCGTCAACACTCTGTTGTAAGTTCTGTTTGCGAATTTCATATACACAAATCTGTCCGTGGTACCTTCCACAAACACTAATTTTCCGACACCGGAGGCTGACATACTGCCCCATACCATCACTCCACCATCTCCGTGCTTCAACGTGGGTTGACTGTATTCGGTATTCTCCAGACCAAGATCCTAGCATCATTGTGCACGATATTAAATTTGCTTTCATCACTAAACAATACAGTATCCCAGAAGTCTGCTGTCTTGGATACATGCTGTTTCGCGAATTCCATCCGCCACTTCCTGTTCTTTTTGCTGATGTAGGGCTCTCGCCTCGGGACCCTGGCTGTGTAGCCCGAACGATTGGGAATGGTACGAACTGCCCTTGGAGTGATGTCCTTTCGAAAGTGGTCATGTACATATGCGGATAGTGCCGACGCTGTCGTTTTCGGGTTTTTATTGATGATTCTTAGTAGCATTCTGGTCTCTCTTGTTGTAAGCTTCTGTGGACGACCGTGTCGTTCACTGTTTATTACTACGTGTCCGTTCTTACATCGCTTAATGATAGATTGCACAGTCGCTCGGCTTCGTCCTATGATGATCGCAATTTCGGCATACGACTTGTGTTGAAGATATTGGGCGACAACGATGTTTCGTTCCTCAATTGTCATTTCCTTCCGCTTGCGGCCCATTCTGCTGTTCCACGGTACCCACGTCCGACGTGCTGTTGCTTCACGGCCGCCACACGACTACGCACGTGTGGCATGCACTCCGGGGCTGCGTCAGCCGTTTGTTTGGTTGAAAGTAGTCTGCTGTATGAATACATTTTTCCCTGTCGTAGACCGTGCGGAGTGGAACATATTTTATTTTCCCAGAAAAGATTCATGGCATACGGGAAGCTTCATTAACAAGAACATGGTTATTTGACGCTACATCATCGTACTTGTTCGTATCGGCGCTGTGGGCGATTTACTTGTGACCACCTACTGTATGAATACTTATTTCCATGACTGTAGACATTATAGCAATATTCTTTACACAGGGTGAAAAGTATTTAAACCGACAAACTTTGGGAGGTTGTAGGGGACATGGAAACAAATATTTTTCCCTAATGTCATTTTTTCCTATGAGGATTATTTAAACCGGTGGAGGCCGTATAACGATCTTCAGTTGTTAGAGGGCGTATTACACTCTTCAGTTGTAGGAAATTGCTGTCCACCAGTGTAGAAGTGCATTGTCTCTGTTTAGTAATGGAGCGATGCACTTGGAGTGAGTACAGTGATATGGTTGGTGCGTACTACGTGACACACCACAACAGACGAGCTGCATAACGGGTTTATCAACAACAATATCCTAATCGCCGTATCCCGCATCATACGACCTTTGCTGCTGTGTAACAATGTCTGCGTGAGACCGGATCATTTAGCAGATTACCTGGACATGGACGCCGTCGCATGGTAAGAACGCTGCGATTTGAGGAAGCTGTCTTGCAGCATGTGGAGCGGGATCCTTCAGTGAGCACTCGTGCTATTTCACGTAAAATGGGGACGAATCAGACGAGTATAAGAACAGTCATTCGAGAGCAATTGTTACGTCCATTTCACTTACAGCGTGTGCACAACCTGGAACCAGTTGATTATCCATCCAGAGCACAGTTTTCGCAATGGTACCTGGAACAGTGTGAAATGCATCCTACATTTCCATCCTCTGTGTTATTTACCGACGAAGTAACGTTCGGGCGTGAGGGAATCTTCAACATGCACAATTCGCAAGTTTCAAGTGAGGATAACCTCCATGCCACAGTTACTAGCGCTCATCAAGTGCGGTTCTTCGTTAACGTGTGGGTCGGTGTTGTTGCGGACTGTTTAATTGGGCTGTATCTGCTACCCAGGCCATTAAATAGCAGGCACTATTACAATTTTCTCGCTACAGTATTGCCAGAATTGCTGAAAGACGTCCCCCTCCCTACAAGACAACGCATGTGGTTCCAACATGGCGGGGCGCCGACACATTTCAGTCATCGTGTGCGCCGATTCCTGGGCCGACGGTTCGCAGACACGTAGATTGGCAGAGGTGGTCTTGCACCATGGCCTGCTCGATCCCCACTTTTTTGTGTGGGGAACAATTCAGGACACTCCTGATGTTTTTGCCCGTGTCAGGCAGAACATGATCCGACAGTGTAACCTTTGTTTACGTGTCAATGGAGACATTTTTGCAAATCTACTGTAATTGAAATTGGGTTATGTTAATGTGTTGTCTCTTGATCATAAAAAAATGGAAAAGTGTTTGTTGGTTTAATTAATTTGCCGCCAGAGAAATCTTCCTCTACCGGTTTAAATACTCCTCGTAGGAAAAAATGACATTAGAGAAAAATATTTGTTTTGATGTCCCCTACAACCTCCCAGAGTTTGTCGGTTTAAATACTTTTCACCCTGTGCGTAGATGGGAGGACAATGTGAAGACTGATTTAAGGAGTCTAGGTATTGAAGGTGAATGGAAGGAAATAGCCCAAGACAGGGAGAGGTGGCGAAAATACGTTGCTGCGGTAATGGACTCTCGAGTCCGGTATGACGAGTGAGTAAGTAAGTATGTATGTGTGCTCTGCACTTTAACCCTGCTGAATTTAGTGAAATAAGCGAAGTACGTAATGGTTAATAGGAGTGAAGATTTACGGTGCATGAGGAAGAAAACAAGTCAATTCGTTCTTTATAGAGTAAAATCATGTCTCCAGGATACTGTGCTCGTTTTTAACCTCGCTGGAAACGTAAATATATATATATATATATATATATTTTTTTTTTTTTTTTTTTTTTTTTGTCACGATGCAGCTGCTAATCTGCGAGACTCAGTATTAGTGCTGAGCGGAAGGGCACTGCCGAGTAAACACGGCTGAGTTTGCATCGAGTGTTGGTAAATCACCAGTGGCGTTCGCCAGAGGCGGAAATGTCGGCCCGGCCGTACAGTGGGCGCCCGCCGGCAGACGACAAACGAGGCGTATTTGTACGGCGTGAGCGACAAGGGCTGGCTAATGAAGGACGGCGGCCTGTAGGCACATCAGCGCTGACGCGGCCCTACTCCCAGTGCTCCGACCTACCCACGTCGGGTACGCAGTACGCTGACCACGGTGCTAGGGAGAAAACAAGTAGTGAGTGAATCTGCAGAAAAGCACTAAGTTTGTGCATCACAAGACGGATAGTGATGCAGATAAATCGTTCATTTGTTAACCGCTCACAATTCTCTGTTATACACTTCAAATTATATTCAGCAACACGTTTCGAGAATATGAGTGCATCGTCAGGCAAATATGGCAACACAGAAAATTTCATTAAACAGTACATACCCTTTACTGTGGCATTTTCTAGTTCTGGCGTACTTTGTGGAGTGCCCTGTTCATCAAATATCGTCTTGCGGCGTCTTCTCGTTCTTTTGTCATTGCAGCGCTGTGGATTTTGTCGCTCATTGTCTGTAGTCTCGTGAAGCATACCGGCAATACAATGTGCACTCTTGAATACCCCTAAACAGTGATCCTCTATATAATAATAAACGTCATATTGTTAGTAATAACTTAATCTTGTAGTAATGATAATAATAAAAGTGATAATACTTTTCTAACCTGCGTTTTCGTAAGCCTTAAACGGAAGAAATACCGGCAAGGTTCGACTCTACCCCGAATCTAGAGACAAGAGATGGTTACGTCACGTAGCTTGCGTCACTTCTGTGGACGGTACGTACCTTTGTATGAGTAGCTATCGATGCGCTGGCTCCTTTTCTCAGTGGATATTTACAACAGGTACATTCTAGCGATCATTGAGTGTATCCAACAGTGTTGCTAAAGAAAGATTCGTCACCTTAGTGGTGAGTAGTTCCTCGAGGATACAAAAAACCACTGAAAAAAACCTAAGATTTGCAATTTGTTTTTTTTAATGCACTAGCATTAATGATTAAAACCTCTTAGTGATACGGTGTAGTGATTAAATGTCTGTAGTCATTATTGGAAAGTAAGAGCAATTCATACCATTTTGCCGTCATCACGATAAAAAGTTACGTACTGTTGTGGGACGGAGACGAGGTGTTAACGGAGACGAGGTGGTGTTAAACGATGAAGTGCGGGGTGTCTTGAATAAGCCACCTCGAGTTTTATCTAATCTTAAGCCTAAGTAGGCTACTATGAACAAAATTTAAGTAACAGGTTTCATTATATGTTTTCTTATAGTTCGTAAGTATTTTGATAATCAGTCAAATTTGCCTTCGAAGACCAAATTTCTGCTTTTAGTGTTCTTGATCTTGAATAGGTGTTATTTGGTGTCTGATTGCCAACAAAGAACTCCTAAAAATAAAAATATGCAATTTATTGATACTTACTTAGATGTTTGTAGCATTTAACAGCTATTGCAGCATAGCCCATTCACGGAAGGTGCCAGGACCAACGAAGGAAACCACTCGCCTCGAATGGGCCGATGACACATGATTTTATTTTTCAAATATTTCATTAACTGTTAATAATTACGACCTCTGCGTCTACTCTAGTGATATACGAAAAGATTATGTTCAACTTACAATGAAAATAAAATATTTATTAAAATATCCGAGGATTTTAATACACATTTTCTTTGCATGGCCCATTGATAGCAAGCTTTCCCTACATAGCAAAAGACATAGAATAAAGCTGTTGCTTTCCATTTCAGGGTTACGTGAAGGATAGAAGGAAAAAAGACACACATCTTTGCAAGATCAGTTTCCACCACTGGTTCTCCCCTACCTCTTTGAGTGAACTCAGGAAAAGCTCCAAAAAACGGTTTGCAAAGTCTCCATGATAAGCCACTCTTCCTAACTCCTCTCTGGCAACGGACGATTTCGTACCGCTGCCTGCCCGCGAAGCTTCTTAACGAACGTAACGAAAGGAGGATTAATTTTGCGGATTTATCCGTGCTCGTTACGCCCAGTCCTTTGCGGCTGCAAAGAGGAAACAAAATGGGAAGTAAGTTTTGCAGCTTTAGCCACTGCAAGGTCTCCATAACTTCGTCAGGCTCTAAATTGGAACCTTTTAATGTTTACCGGCCGTAGTCTGTTCGCCTCTGAATGTAATACTCGTATATTTTAAACTCGGAGATAAGTGCAGTAATCGTGTATAACCTTGCATGTTGCTTCTGAGTCTTTAGCAAAGAGGTACAACTGAAACTGTAATCACTCACTTATAATATCAATTGTTCATCAATGTCAGTGTTCAAACTGGAAAAATCGAATATAATTTTAGCACTTTTGCCAAAAAGAATTACAATTCTTCGCGCATGACAGAAAGTAGTTCTGTTGAATTCCGTGTAGGCGTACATTATCTGGTACTGAAGCTCTCAACAGCAAGAGCACTTTTATGACAGCGAAAACCTGAAATGCTGCATAACAGTTACGACGTACAGGAACTTGACAACTTTTGAATGACACAGAGATTTACTGAGATAACTTACAAAATCGGTAGATGTGTCATTTTGTAGCAAACAACCTCACGTATGTATCAGTACACCTCACGTATGTATCAGTACCCCATTCCGCCACCAGGAGAGCTATCGTAGTGCACAGTTAAAGTGGCTACATTCACTGGTGCGGAGCATGTTCACTGTGTGTTTTGGCTTCACGAAACGCACTCTGCAACAACCTTTCGGCGTCAGTTGCGCACCAGATATGCTAAAGGACCTCCAAGCAGCTTCAAAACAAACTGAAAGTGTACGGCCCTTTATTCTTCAAGGAAAAAACTGTGTTGTGTTCTGGATCGGCTTGAATACTTTTTAATTCCACAGATCGATGAAGATGACCGAGATGGGATGGTTTACTACCAGCAAGACGGTGCATCATCTCACTTACTCACGGAAGTCGGAGGTTTCCTAGATAATCGCTTCCCAGGTCAGTGGATAGGCCGTGGAGCGTCATTCGCATGGCCACCTCGCTCCCCAGACGTAACAGCATTGGGTTTCCTTCTCTGGGGTTTCATTAAAGACCGTGTGTACGTTCCTCCCCTACCAAACAGTTTAACTCACCTGAAAAATCGAAACTACGCTGCCGTTGCACAAGTTACGCCTAATTTGCTGCAACGAGTGTGGGAAGAAATTGATTACCGTTGGTGTGTTTGCTGCATCACAAATGGTAGTCACATCGAACTAAAATGACACTTGACACAGAAGTAAGTTGAAACTTGAGGTTGTTTGCTACAAAATGACACATCCTTCGATTCTGTAAGTTACCTCAATAAATTTCTGTATCTTTCCAAAGTTGTGAAGTCCTTTTACACGGTGGCAATCTTTTTAACTAGCTGTTGTTATGCGGCTTCCTATGTGATCATAAAAATACCCTATCTCATCTCCCAGATATTGAAAATTTAACGTTGTTTCTAAAACAATAATCTATACCATTCACGAGCAGTCTATACCTGAAAAATAAATTTCAGCATACACGTCACAAGGGCTATCGTTCCAAAGCAGCACTACATATGCAGCATTAACAATTGGTTCCATGGCAGCGCACACTTTACCAGTTACTCAGCTGCAGAATCCTAGTGACTTTCTTTGTAAATGGTGTGATAAAGATGATTATTGTTGTCCGAGCATCTATGGCATGAACTGCAAAGTAAGCTAAAGAGTTCCGACATACTACACGCGGGAAACCAGCCACTGAAAGCATCAAGGTTCTATTACGGAGGAAGGAGAAAGTTTCTTGTTGCCAACAGTCTTTACTGGCAGCCTATCCTGGCTAGAAAAGTACGATTAGAGCTGCCCAGATTCTCTGATAAGATATGCTTATTTTCCAAATTCCACTAGCAAGCCTTGCCGCAACAAGTGAGACCCTTGCTGCCAAGAAAGAATACGATAGGGGTTAATGCTCTGACGAAAACGTATGAGTTGTTGTCAGTGACTCGAAAGTAGCGACGAATGGTGTCCAACGAAGACATGTGATGTATATTAAGTTGGTGCAGAAGTCTGTAGCGTTTTTCCAAAAGTTTAATAGACACAGCGGACACACATAACGGAGAATTTAGTCATCAATAATGCATTCATGAACCAAAACATCACCGTCTGCTGAACAGCTGGTTCGTCGGTCTTTCGGACGAAATACATCACTGATACTGCGTTTGTTGGTAGATCTGTGGAGGTACGTGACACTAGACGTCTATGCACAGGTCATGTAAACAATGGGCTGCTGATCTGCATACGCGGTGATGGCGCCCGATAGCGTCTCAGATGGCTTCCATAGGATTTACACCAGGCGAATTTGGTTGCCGAAACATCAACATGAGTTCACTGTGATGCTCCTCAAACCACTGTAACACCGTTCTGGCTGTGAGACACGGAAGGGTTAACTACCACGCTGGAGAAATCACGTGATTTTGAGGTGAAGAACTCATTTATGAGCCGTGGAGACTTGCGCAGTCTGCTGTTATTATAAGTACTTTTTCACTGTTACGTTTTGTGTTAGTTTTGCGGAATATGGTTCATTTAGGTAGACTATTTAATACGAGAATCATGTGTCAAACTGTGAAATGAGGTAATAGCGTCTGCTTTCAGGGTTTCAGTTAATAGACCGACGCGTGTGTACGATGATAGTTCTGATCACAGAACTTACAGGTCTTTGTTAAAGCCTGTTTACGAGACAAACTAGAATTGTAACTGCTCTGTACTTCGGTACAGAGAATAACTCAGCGTAGCTAACCCAATTTTGATAATGATTTTTTAAAGAATGATCAGTCGATGTTGTCTGAGTGGTGGCAGCGGTAGAATAAGAAAACGGAGGGGGGGGGGGGGGGAGAAGGTATATTTGGTAATCATGATTACATGTTATTTTTAACGGATTATTTTCTGAATTTGGGATGAGATGTGAATTTTATCTCTGAGCTTAAAAAGTAGACATAGTCTTACTTATTTGTGAATAAAGATGAAACTACGTGCCATAAATTATTCGTATGACACTCGGTTTTTTTTATACAGTTGTTACAAGCAGTTTCAAGTGTGCTTTCGTCTGAAGGGATAGCTTTAGACATCTGTATGTCTTAATGTGTCTGCCGTACTTTTGGTTCATAGTTGACAGATTTTGTTTCAAAAGATTGTGCCAAAAACGATTAAGTGTTAAACCCATGTTTCATAAATACCTTCGCTGAGGCATCTGGAGTAAGCAAAAGACGATCGCCAACACGAGGTTTACGATGTTTTTATTCCTAGCACAGAATTCTGTCGGAATAATCAGTCTTTCACGTGCTGTTGATGACAAGATTATTAAAAACACGTAAGTTCGGATCGGAGAGGAAAATCGCCTGTGCCCTCTGAAAGGAACCGTTCGGAGTTATCTTAAGCGACCGTATATATTATTTCTCAAGTCAACATCCCGTTTCCTCAATAAATACTAATCGCGCAGGAATGTATGGAGTATTGTTAGAAAGGCTTTTTAACCGGATTCTGACACTGCATAACGATTTTGAGCTAAAACTTACTATTTGTGGAAAATTTTAACATAAAAGAGACTTTTAACTATCATAGGTAAAAGGGCATCATTAATGCCCACCTACATATATGCCGCATCATTTTACGAAGCTAGCTTATTGATCACGGATAGGGAACTCCTTTTCATATTATCGTATTAGAAATACCATTTTATTTGTTTTAAAGTACTTATTAACTGGGTAATTTGTGTACACCGCTCTAATAGGTAATCACCATGACGACTGCGGTAGTCCATTATCTCTGCCCACAGTACGAGTTGTCTTTTCTAGACGAATATATTTTCCGAAGCGACGAACATATTTCTCGTTGTCGCCTTGAATTGTGATTTGCCTGTTGCTGTAACGAGCTAACATACTTACTGTAACCGAAAGTCTCGAGTTACAGTTACAGGTTAAGTGGGCTTACTGACAGTCCGCGAACTCTGCCCGTCGTAGAAGCCGGAACAAAGATTCCGAATTCAAAATACATTTTTGGACAAACAGAAATGTATACACAAGGATGTATCATAAATTCATTCGTTATTTCACATCGTTCGGTTCATTTTTAAAGATGGTTTCTGTTAATATCCACAAATACTCTTATCCCAACGATTACTGTACGATCTAGATACTGTAATTATTTAAAATGATAAAAGTGCAAAAATTTCGCAGGTGTCTCGTGGGTCAGGGAAATTTCGGAAAACCTATATCTGGACTGTCAGACAGGGACTTGAACCTATGTCCTCTCTAATACGAATACAGTGTCAAACCCTGCGCCACCTCGCTCGGTGGGATGTCGCGCAAATTGCACTTTTACGAGGAGAATACTCTCTTTCTGCAGATGTTATTTGTCTATTTATCTTACAGGAACTTGCTGACAGATTATGAAGTGCGATAAAACAAGTTTCTGCCGTGGAACGTTGCCTTTCGAGAGCAACGATCTACATCTACATTTATACTCCGCAAGCCACCCAACGGTGTGTGGCGGAGGGCACTTTATGTGCCACTGTAATTACCTCCCTTTCCTGTTCCAGTCGCGTATGGTTTGCGGGAAGAACACTGCCGGAAAGCCTCCGTGCGCGCTCTAATCTCTCTAATTTTACATTCGTGATCTCCTCGGGAGGTATAAGTAGGGGGAAGCAATATATTCGATACCTCATCCAGAAACGCACCCTCTCGAAACCTGGACAGCAAGCTACACCGCGATGCAGAGCGCCTCTCTTGGAGAGTCTGCCACTTGAATTTGCTAAACATCTCCGTAACGCTTACCAAATAACCCTGTGACGAAACGCGCCACTCTTCTTTGGATCTTCTCTATCTCCTCTGTCAACCCGACCTGGTACGGATCCCACACTGATGAGCAATACTCAAGTATTGTAAGCCACCTACTTTGTTGATGGACTATATTTTCTATCGACTCTCCCAATGAATCTCCACCTGGCACCCACCTTACCAACAACTAATTTTATATTATCATTCCACTTCAAATCGTTCCGTAGGCATACTCCCAGATATTTTACAGAAGTAACTGCTACCAGTGTTTGTTCCGCTATCATATAATCATACAATAAAGGATCCTTCTTTCTATGTATTCGCAATACATTACATTTGTCTATGTTAAGGGTCAGTTGCCACTCCCTGCACCAAGTGCCTATCCGCTGCAGATCTTCCCACTGAGCTATCCAGACGGAATTCGCGATATGCCCTCGCAGCTTCAATTCAGCCTCTCTTCGAGCAGTCTTGGTCCTGCAAACTGTGTGGCAGAGTTTTTCTGGTATTTGGAAAGCAGGGCACAAATATTGGCAGATCCGGAGCTGTGAGGGCAGGCTGGAAAACGTGCCTGGCAGTGTCAGTCCCTGAGAACATATTCCGCGGAGGCAAGGTTTTGGGTTCGAGTCCTTCTCCGGCGTAGCTTTAGAATGTCGGAAAGTTTCTAAACAGCGAACACTCCGTTGTAGAGCGATAATAATTCCGAATACGGCGTAGCGTTGGCCGGAACACAGAGCCCTGGGAATCTGCGGGCTAGAGGCGGCAGCAAGTGCGGGGCCAGGCTGGGTACTTGCGGGCACCCAGGGAGCCGTTGCGGTGCTGCGTCTGGTTGGAGCGGCAGATTGCGAGGCCCGCCGCTTCGCTCCCTTGCGTTCCCCGCCGTACTTGAGTGCGCTTTGTGGCGTCTGCAAACTAGCGCCAGCAAACTCCCCGCTGTTCTCGACTGGCTCCCGTTCGCTGCACTATTGTTCGCACCACTGGGGGACTCTCTCTTTGGCTGTAGCAAGTTCGACGCGTAATCCTCGACAGAAAAACATTAACCGTGTCTGTCCAACACCTCGACTTTAAACTCGCCTCTCCAAACGATTTTGCCGGCCGGTGTGGCCGAGCGGTTCTAGGTGCTTCAGTCTGGAACCGCGCGACCGCTACGGTCGCAGGTTCGAATCCTGTCTCGGGCATGGATGTGTGTGATGTCCTTAGGTTAGTTAGGTTTAAGTAGTTCTAAGTTCTAGGGGACTGATGACCTTAGAAGTTAAGTCCCATAGTGCTCAGAGCCATCCAAACGATTTTGGACATTTCAGTCAGACGTCTAACATGAAACGTGACATGCTTCTATAGATCTTCGTTGATCCATTACGGACCGTGGGACAACGACTGGCATGTATTTCTTGACGCGATAATTTACCAACAAACGGCTGTTGGTAAATTATTGCATCAAGAAATACTTCTACAGGCGTGGAAACTGGCTTTTGTGTCAATATCCTGGCGAAAACAGTGCAATTTTCCTTTGCTTACAAGTTTGACGTAGTCACGAAGAAGTTTCCAGTGATCCAGAAAAATATTGGCTTTATTATAATTCCAGTCTTGTATCAGAATGGTTATTTGTAATCAGGTTATTTATTTCGGTCCGTAATGACCGTCTTCAGACCTAGAAAATACACTGAAGAGCCAAAGAAACTGGTATACCTGCCTAATATCGTGTAGGGCCCCCGCAATCACGCAGAAGTGCCGCAACACGACGTGGCATGGATTCGACTAATGTCTGAAATGGTGCTTGAGGGAAATGACACCATGAATCCTGCAAAGCTGTCCATAAACCCATAAAGGTACGAGGGAGTGGAGATCTCTTCTGAAGAGCACGCTGCAAAGCATCCCAGATAAGCTCAATAATGTTCATTTCTTTGGAGTTTGCCCAGCGCAAGTGTTTAAATTCAGAAGAGTGTTCCTTAGCCACTCTGTAGCAATTCTGGACGTGTGGGTTGTCGCGTTGTCCTGTTGGAATACCGGAAGTCCGTCGGAATGGACATGAAAGGATCCAGGTGATCAGACAGTATGCCTACGTACGTGTCACCTGTCAGAGTCGTATCTAGACGTATCAGGGGTCGCATAATACTCCAACTGCACACGGCCCAAACCATTAGAGAGCCTCCACCAGCTTGGACAATCCCCCTGCTGACATGCAGGGTCCTCGGATACATGAGGTTATTTCCATACCCGTACGTGTCCATTCGTTCGATAGAATTTGAAACGAGACCGTCCAGCCAGGCATAATGTTTCCAGTCATCAACAGTCCCATGTCGGTGTTGACGGGCTCGGGCGAGGCGTAAAGCTTTGTGTCGTGAAGTCATCAAGGGTACACGAGTGGGCCTTCGGGTCCGTAAGTGCATATCGATGATGTTTCGTTCAATGGTTCGCACACTGGCACTTGTTGATGGCCCAGCATTGAAGTCTGCAGCAATTTGCGGAAGTGTTGCACTTCTGCCACACTGAACGATTCTCTTAAGTCTCTTAAGTCGTGGTTCTTGTAGGATCTTTTTCTGGCCGCAGCGATGTCGGAGATTTGATGTTTTACCGGATTCCTGATATTCACGGTACACTCGTGAAATGGCCATCCAGGAAAATCCCCACTTCATCGCTACATCGTGGATGCTGTGTCCCACCGCTCGTGCGGCGACTATAACACCACGTTCAGACGCACTTAAATCTTGATTACCTACCATTGTAGCAGCAGTAACCGATCTAGCACCTGCGCCAGACGCTAGTTGTCTTACGTAGGTGTTGCCGGCCGCAGCGCCGTGTTCTGTCTGTTTACATATATCTGTATTTGAATACGCATGTCAATGTCAGTTTGTTTGGCTCTTCAGTGTATAACTGCGTAGAGGTGATGTACTTTACAAAACACTCCTGACTATACGAATATAAAGAACGAAACAGTTGTTTATTATATCCATACCTGAGTAGTAACGTGTAGTGTGACACATTATACGCCATTAGATGTGATGATGCAGTCAAAATCATTAGTCATTTCGGCTTCGTCAAAAGATTATACTTATGGTATGTAAAAAGCATCATTGAAGCGTACATACTGCACATGAAGAGAGACTTCGTTATACTGCTGTGCAGCGGCAAGAACCCCATCCAAGCCCGCTTGAAGTCGCCGCTGCACGTTTGTTTACATGTTTTCAAAGAAATACTTTCCTAATACTCGAATACAGTATTAAAAAACTTAATTCACCTATTACAAAAGGAAATGTAGAAGAAAAAGCGGGGGCTTTACTAAAACAAACACATGTGTTAGAAGATTACGTAGTCTCTATGCACAATCGATACAATTTAATTACAAAAACAAATACAGCTCACTAGCGAAAACATTATCAGATGTGGACGGTGCGATCACGCAACACGCGCGAGACGGAAGCTCGCAATTAACCAAAGACACACCAGTAAAATTGAATAAAAATGCCATTGGAGGCCCCTGAATCATTGACAAACGTCATGCATGCAACAACATCAGTATGTTAAAATGTCTGTTATAAAATTAAGCAGTCTAAAAAGATATAGTAACGTATATGGTGCGTCAGAAATCCCACTATGTATAACAGCGGCGTGGGATTCCTGATGCAGCATGTATGGAACTATATCTTTTAGGACTGTATAATTTTATAACACCTACTGTATAAAAGATGCAGGGTGAACATTAGTGAAACCGACAAACTGCCGGGACGGATTCCTGACTGGAAATGGAGGGAAAAAGGTTATATTAACTTGTGTCCGGAAATTGATGGTGTGCGTGCACCGACAGCAAATCGTTCCGTAACAAAGTACAGAGCTGCATCGCATCCACGTCACAACAGATGTTCAAAGTGGCCTGCGTGGGATGCTAAGGACGCGTTCACACGTCGCATCATGGACTACCGCATTGTTTCACACGAACCGGCCTATCGCTGAATAACGTCGCAGGCGTCGTGAACACGCCTTTGAAGGCTCTGTACATCAGGAAATCGTTCAGCATACACAACGCTTTTCAGACGCCTCCAGAGGTAAAAATCCAGGGGTGATCTAGCAGGCCATGCTACAGGCCCTCCACGTCCTATACTACGTCAGGGGAAGATGGTGTTGGAGTGTCGGTGAACTGTAATGGGGAAGTGGGGTGGTGCTCCGTCATGCCTGTCGTACTGCCAAACACACATTCTCAAGCAGCCCAGGCAGAGTATTCCGCAGGTAGTCCAGGTACTTTACTCCGTCGAAATGTTGTGGAATAATAACCGGTCCAAGTATGTGGTCGCCAAGAATCTCTGCCCACACATTGATGCTGAACCGATGCTGATGAGACACCCCAACCATTCCTCGGGGATTGTCTGTACCCCACAGATGACGATTATGCAGATTGACGATGTCATTTCTATTAAAGATTGGTTTGTCGGTAAAGAGGACCTACGACAGATTCCCATAACTGTGATGATCTGATGAAAAAAACCACCGACAAAATCCTCCCCATAAAGGGAAATCAGTTGTTGAAAATCCTTGGACACGTTGCATGTGACAAGGGTGGTTGCGGCTGTCATGCAGGATACACATAATCGTACTTTGGCTTACACTATGTTCGCAGGCCACTTGTACCAGAGATAGTCTCAATATCCTGTAGAACCCAGTCCTCCAAATCTGGTGTACGCAAAGTCTTCCGCCTCCCTGCACGTTCGTCTGTCTGAAAGGACCCATGATCACGCAGACGCCCAGAAAGGGCTTGAAATGTTGTGTGATGTGGTTGGTGTCTGTGAGGGTACTGGTTTTGGTATAGCCGTGCTGTCAACTCTTTGCTCCACCCTTCACTAGCTCAGGTAGAGTTCCGTCTGCGACAGCCCCGTAGTCGGACAGAGGTTAAGCTTCAGACACACTTTTTTCATTGATGAATCTCGCAGATTTAGGTTAAATTTTCGCCTGAGTCAAAAACAGAGCTACTGTAATAACTTTTTGTTTCCTATTGCGTAGAACGCGGTATTTTCCCTTTCCGTCGTGGCCCGGCTAACTTCGTATATATGTGTACCACTTGGTTACGCACACCCTGCCATCTGAAGAGGGGAGAAATTCTGAAACTGTTGTACTGAAATAAATATGTTTTTGACAAAGATCGCAACAATCTCTTGAGGTAATAGTTACAAAGTTTTGCCCATTTTTACTGAGACTAGCTGTGATTGTACATTCCTTTGCAGGCCTTGTTTTTGTTTTGTGATTTTCATAGCAGCATCGCGTAACTTCTAATTTTTCGTTTCAGAGTTCTTCTGTTATATGTTGTGTACGTATCCTTTTTAAACCGTAGCTGTGTGCCATGCTATTGGTGTTAACTGTATTCTTTCCTTGTTTCAGGTAAGTGCGCCATGGTGCGCGTTAGACCAGTTGCTGCCGCGCGTCTGGTAAGCTGAATTCCGCTACAAGTTTAGATACAAAGCGTCTTTAGCAGAGAGTCAGCAGTGTGATAAGAGGCGAACTCTGCGCGATGCCGGAGTCTGCGGCCGAGTAGAGAGTCCCACGCACCGGGATGTGACCTCCTTCTTTACCTGAGTCAGCTAGCACGGTGTGAGAGGAATGCTGCTAAGCGCTCGGTGTAAACACGACGCCGCAGCCTCGCAACGACCTACTACAACACTGGTCCTTAGCACCTGCCGGTATGCGTCACCGTTGCCAGTCACTACTGCAGCGCAGGAACCTGTTAAAACGTTCAAACAGTAATGGAACGCAGAAAGCGACTCTTACAGACTCTTACTTGTATGTAAGATGATTCCTTGATGATACTACACACTTTCTAGGGATGATGGAGAGGGGTAAATGTAAGAGTTTGAGGTAAGGGAGCCTGGTCCGGGAATGACCAATTCGAAAGTTATAAGCGAAAATCGTTCTGTTCCCTCAGATAGTGGAATACTTGTACCGATACTGTGGTTGCGAAGTCTGTATGGTGGGCAATTATCAGAGATGGTATTACGGATAAAACAACAAAAAATACCCAGTAGATATCGGCTCTAAAATCCATACCTTAAGATCTGTAAGCACTTTTTCAATAGAAGAGATGTGTTTCGCAGTATCGATGATGAACAAGTGCTCATAGTTCTTAAGGTATGCGTTTTAGACGCCCATGTTTACTAGACTTCTTTTCTTGTTTTGGTCCACGATCTCACCTCTGAAAGTTGGCTACCCTACAATCTCAGTAACTACAGTACCGGTACATGTATTCCATTGTTAGAGGTATCAGAACAATTTTCGCTGATAACTTTCGACTCGGTCGTTCTCGGACCAGGACCTGTCACCATGAATTGCTACATTTACCCTTTTCCACCCTCCCTTAAAGTTTATAACATGATCACAGAATCACTCTTTACATGACTCGGTACTGGTCGTGCAGTCCGCACTCCGCCGATCAATCTATTAACTTTTTAACGAGAGGCTATTCAAATCCAAATCGGTGTCGTGCCATCTACATAGATTCACATCTTTCGTGATTTCCCTCGATCGATTAAGGATGGTTGGAGGTTAGTGTTTAACGTCCCGTCGACAACGAGGTCATTAGAGACGGAGCGCAAGCTCGGGTTAGGGAAGGATTGGGAAGGAAATCGGCCGTGCCCTTTCAAGGGAACCATCCCGGCATTTGCCTGAAACGATTTAGGGAAATCACGGAAAACCTAAATCAGGATGGCTGGAGACGGGATTGAACCGTCGTCCTCCCGAATGCGAGTCCAGTGTGCTAACCACTGCGCCACCTCGCTCGGTGATCGATTAAGGCAAATGCTGGGATGGTTCCTTTGAAAGGACACAGCCGATTTCCTTCCCCATTCCTCCCCAATTCGATTTAGTGCTCCGTCTCTAAGCTAGTCGTCGACGGTACGTTAAACGCTAATCTTCCTCCGTTTGATGTTAAAATCCACAGGAGTCAACGACGGTCGATGTCATCAACGTTGTCACTTACGTCAGTTGTCTCTGGCGGCAACGATTTGCTAGTCAAGGTCGGGACGGTACACCCTTGTCCCGATGGCAAATGACCAGACCAGAGGCTGCCCAACACAGAGGTTTAGTGTCGTATACGCCGAACACCCGCGATTTGACCGCGTTCAAGTACAGGGGAGGTTGATACCCCAGACACGACACATGTCGAATTTTTCCACTTTTCGTAGGGCATTAGTGCTATCTCCAACACATCGGCAGCCTCTAATTCAGATGCTCATTAACATATATCTTTGCAACCCGATAGAAAGAGGAGTTACTCGTTCAAAATCTTTGGATGGTACCCAGTTCATTAGCGAGACTATCGTTAGTTTCTAACGTTTCATGCATAATGTTCCCCTACCTATTTTTTCTGGGTGGTTTCCTGTGAACGATTTTTATTCTCTCATATCAACAGTATTTTTCATTGATCTATGTCTGCGTGTTGTCATTCATTCATGAACTACCACACACACCGGCGCGGATCCAGGATTCGGTTCAGCTGGGAGTCACAGTTTATTGGCCCTCCCTGCCTCCCTCCCTCCGTCTCTCACTCCCCCCCCCCTTCTCTCACTTTCCCTTCCAAAATAAAACAATAAATATATTTAAAAAATAAACGCTTCGTCGCACCCACGTTTAACGTGCCATAGACGTTTAGGGTTTTAGTAAGTATAGAAACAAAACATATGCTGAACTCATAATAATTTGTTTACGTAAGTGGTTAGCACACATCCGTACCACTCGGATCCGCGCCTACACTCACGGTGGCTAAGACCAGTACTATGACTGTCGACCCATAGGGAAAAGTAAAGTAGGCAAGACAATTCTAGAACTCATTTACATGAGTTACATTTTTAGCCATGAGACTATTTTCCCTCTCTCTTTTCACATAAAGGCATTAGGTGGTTCAACCGAAGATATTAACTCCAATATTAAGGAGTACACAGACGCAAATCATTTCCGGGATATCCTTACTGAGGTTTCTCGAAGTTTCCCAAAAACTTATCACGTAAATCTGCGAATGGTTCTTTCAAGCCACCACCCAATAGCTTCCTATGTTTTTGTTCAGTCCAAACTTGTACTGCGTGCCTTCTGAAGTCGTCATACATATAATGTTAAACCCAAAACTCATTCCCCGCATTTTCTCCATTTCTGGGATTCTACATCCAACCGTGACTGTTACCAACATTTCATAAATTGAAATACAGTGATGATTTCGTTTAGAAATAAAGCAGAAGTAGCTATTTAACGAAATAGCTTGTTTACCTAATTTGAAATTATCGCCGGCCGTGGTGGTCTAGCGGTTCTAGGCGCACAGTCCGGAACCGCGCGACTGCTACGGTCGCAGGTTCGAATCCTGCCTCGGGCATGGATGCATGGATGTGTGTGATGTCCTTAGGTTAGTTAGGTTTAAGTAATTCTAAGTTCTAGGGGACTGATGACCACAGATGTTAAGTCCCATAGTGCTCAGAGCCATTTGAACCTTTTTTTTAAAAAAATTATCAAAGTTGAATACTGAATAAAGTGTTAGGTCAAATCGGACGTTGCCACGTGTTGTCTGTGAATAGTACATTCACATTCAAATGCCGTTCTCCCTCTTTCGTCTCCTGTTTTCTGATTGGTTTGGTGCAGTTCGCTACGACTTCTTGTCTTGTAGCCTGTGGAGGGATCATCGTGACACTTTTTCGGTGACGTCCACAGTTCCTGTGGATACACATGTAGTGGTTTCCATTACATCATGCATCGTCATGCCATTAATCATTGCTTATTCTTCAGCCTCTAGAAGTAGTTTCCCATCCCAAGGGCAGGCGGTATGCTGAACCTCTACAGTATATTCTCTTCTCTGCCCTCTTTGACAATGTCGTCGACAGAATGAGCGTGACTGCTTATATTGGGGGTCTTCAGCCGTCATTGGTAGTTGATTTTATTCAAAATGTAAGCAGTTGTTGAAATCGAGCCGAGGACCGAGAAAATTTTTATTATTAGTCTAAGGCGCCACGCCTAGACCACGGTGATACTCCATGTATACGGCTCAAATGTTTCGAGACGCTTTCGCCTTATTTCATCTCCTATAAAAGGAAGAGGGAGACTGGTGAGACGTTCATTTTCGTTGCCTCCTATACTGCAGCTTCTTTCGCTGATAAATAACACAGACATCCTTGAATGGCGTAATCCGTAGCGTTTTTCCATAAGTTTTATAAACAAAACAGATATACATTACAAAGACTTTAGTCGTCTGTAGTACATTGTTCCTCATTATTTACAGCAATCTGCCAACGCTGGGGTAACTTTTTGATTCCGCAACTATAGAAATCACGTGGCTTTGGGGCAAAGAACTCATCGAACCATCTTCGGAGCACATTTTCATTTGGAAAGGAAGTTCCTGGAAGATCGTTCGGCAGAGAGCGGGAAAGGTGAAAATTTGTGTGCGCAATATCAGTTGAATAAGGTGGGTACCGAAAGTCTTCCCAAGGAAAGTGCTGTACACTAATTTTTGCCAGTGTAGCAGAATGCGGGCCGGCTTTATCGTAGAGTAGCATAGCTTCACGCGGGCATACTGGTCGTTGTGCTGGATTGCGTCTGTAAGACGTCTCAGTTGTTGACAGTAAATGTCAGCAGTGATGGTTATACCTCGGGGAAGCAATTCGTAGTACAGCACACCGTCGTTGTTCCACCTGATGCATAATATAATCTTTAGTGGATGCGCTCAGTTTTTGTGCGGGAGATTGCCGCTTTGTTTGGGCTCAACCATTCCCTTTTTTTCCATGCCTTAGCATAAATACACCATTTTTGGGTCATCAGTAACGATACAGGCAAGGAATGATCAGTGTCGTTCACGAACCAATTGATGACAAACAGAGATGCACATATGGCTGATTTTTGCAGTTTTGGCTTAGAGCGTGCGGCACCCTTGCAACCGATTTTTGAACCCTCCCCACTGCATGCAAAAGTCACACGATGGTGGAATGACCACAGTTCATCACATATGTGAATTCTCGAGTACACTGAGGTGTATCATTGGAGATTAATGCGTTTAAACGTTCATCATGAAACCCCGAAGGTCTTCCTGACCGTGGAGAGTCACTAATGTCAAAACGGTCTCCTTAAAACAAGAAAAACATTTTCCTGCTGTGTTGTGTCCGGTGGCATTATACCCATACACGGCGCAAATGTTTCTGGCTGCCTCCCCTGCTGTCACTCCTCTGTTGACTTCAAACAGAAGAATGTGTCGGAAATGTTCCGCTTTCCCCACATGGCACTCCATTTTCGACAGCTTGACTCACTACTCCAAATGACAAAATGGTTATATGGAAACTAAAATAGCAACAGTGAACTGCCGGCCGGAGTGGCCGTGCGGTTCTAGGCGCTACAGTCTGGAACCGAGCGACCGCTACGGTCGCAGGTTCGAATCCTGCCTCGGGCATGGATGTGTGTGATGTCCTTAGGTTAGTTAGGTTTAATTAGTTCTAAGTTACGGGCGACCGATGACCTCAGAAGTTAAGTGGCAGAGTGCTCAGAGCCATTTGAACAGTGAACTACAAATTAAAAAAATGACAACTGACAAACAAACCCATAGCAAACGAGAAACCAACATGGCAAAACATAAACGCTACTAACTTACGCACCAGCGTAATATTACGGTAGCAGAGAGCAGGAAGGCCGCGGCGCTGTGCATATCGCCGGTACTGCGCGCGCGGAGGCTTTTCCCGTGAGAAGCGGCTGCGCTGCGGACCTGCTAGGGCTGCGCTGTCTGTCAGGATGCTGGCTGGCGGCGCGCCAGCCCCATTGACCGTGCTGGTGGGCCATTGTAATAACGAGCGGGTCGGGCCGCCGACCTGTCAGGAGGGCAGCGCCCGTGGCGCCGCCGCGGCGCTCGCGACGCCTTTTCGTACTACGGCCACCACCGCTGGCGGCGCAGCTTTCTCCTATGCCAGCACGGGAGAAATCGCACAGCAGCGTGCATGCGTGCTGTTCGCTCAGCTTATGACTGGCTTTCCACTAACCGATCTCACGCGCAAGAGCCATTGTGGATATTGCATTCACTGAGCTCACAACGAATGTACGTCCATCGAACTGCATAATAAATCGTAATTATTCAGTTCATTTTACTGCCAGTCATGGGAGAATCTTGAGGGTACAAAAAAGAGAAAAAAGGGAAAATAATTGGCCAGGCGCCGGTAGGACTCGCGCACTGAGTGTTCCGCACAAACTTAATTGTGTACAGACAGTTCATCCATTCCGGGAATCGAGAATCTCACCTGTTTCTGCCTGTTATTGACATTAATACTACCAAGATAAGGCTCACAGGGATTCCAGGATGTCCGAGAATGTTTTTGTTTCAATAAAGTAAATATGAGACTTAGCTATGCAGGAGGCAGGCGACCATTATTATTATAAGCAGTAATTCTCCATTCAGGCTCACTGGATCACAATCGTGAAAGTTTAACATCAGGTAAGGAATGAGTTCGTTGCTCATACGACGTGTTTCGGAGTTTGTCCATCATTAGATATCCAGGAGCGATTACTGCATGTAGATATGGCGTCAGACTACTCTGCGAATGTTTGTTTGACGTATAACTGAAACGCCATATCTACGTGCAGTAATCATTTCTTGATAACTGATGATGGATAAATTCCGATACGCATCATATGAGCAATAAAGTCATTGCTTGCCTAATGTTTGACTTACATCATTGCGACCCAGACAGCCTGAAAACAGGACTACTGCTTCTTTTAATTTCAAGATCGACGCCAGAGAATAAATGACAAAAGAAATATTTTTTCATGTGATGTAATTACGAGGCGTGTTTTTTAAGTAAGTACCGTTTTGAAATTTAAAAAAAAAGATGTGCTAAGTTATCTCAATAATTTTATTTTTACATGAAAGCCTATACCTTAATCTACTTTTCTACACAATTTCCGTCAATATTGAAGCACTTGCATTACGTTGTACCAGTTTTTGAATACCCTCCTCATAGAAGTCTGCCGCCTGACTTGTTAAACACTGCATCACCACTCTTTTGACTTCGTAATCGTCTTGAAGACGCTGACCGCCCAGGTGTTTCTTCAAGAGCAGGAACAGATAGTAGTCACTGGGCGCAAACTGCGAGAAGTTCGTTACCCGACTTTTCCTTGTCGTGAACGTCATCTAACGGATCTGAACTGTCTGAAGCACTTTTAACATTCTTGATCCCTTTTCACTAGTTTTTTTGTCACTAGACCTATTTTTTTCCCTTTTGCATCAAATTTCAACTCTAACTTTTTAATATTTTCTTTTGACTTCAAGTTTGTAGATTTACTTTTTCTGATCCTACGTGTGTTTGTTTGAGTTTCGGGCCTAACTGGAAAATGTGAAATATTGATCAGAATTTTTGTAAGGGTGACTTGGTTCGTTTCGTTTAAAACCACAGGCCAAAAGGGCCCATCGTCTAGTCTTGTAAGACATGAAGTCGTGGAATCACGAGCTGCCTGTTGATGGGAGAATGTTTAATGTGTCCGACTCTGAGTGGAAGCAGTACTTTCGGATGAAAACTGGATTAATTTTGGACTCCGGTAGTGCACCGGCTACTTGTTGGAAGAACCGTCACGCTTTGGGTTCCATGTTGGCTAGCTGTATTATTATTTTCTGACAATACATTGTATGCAGGAGTGTACCTGGACATTGGATGTAGTTTTAAGCTGAGAACTAAAAAAAAAAAAATCACTACAGGCGTCATCAGTACGTTATGTCACCACAGTAACAATGTGGTGTGGAGTTTCAGCTCCTTTTCATTAGCGCGGTATTATTTGCTATCATCAAAACATTGAGCCAGTACAGCAAGACAAGAGAAAGAAGTGGTGAAACATTGACATTCGACCTAGGAGAACTTAATACAGAGCAGGAGCAATGTTCATAGTTGTTGGGGCGTTCGAAACGTTTAACAGATACTCGATATGTCTGTTACGCTATAGGAAGGGCAGAAGCACAAAGGATGAGTAATTTATTTCGATATTGGTTTTGTCTTTGCTGCCCTATTTGTTCGAATGAGTTTGTGATTGGAGAACGTGTTTCGTTTTGTTGACTGCTCCGGAGAGTTTGATTTTGTTTTATTTCTGCAAATAATCCTGCGAGCTTGTTCAGGGAGCTGCTGGCTATCCCCGTTTTCACGTCAAAGTTAAAATTATTTTGGCATTATATACAGGTAGTCGCAAAGCTACAGCGTTAAATCTCTTTTTTTCCATTTGGCTCCTGTTTTTTTGTATCGGTATATTCAACAACCTGGAGCAAGCGACTCTCGTTTTGTAATTCTGTCAATAACTGAACTAACTGCATCGCACAATGTTACGGCCATCTGTGCTCCACAGGTTTATCGATCGTGTGTTCCTTCAGTAGTTATATGCAGAGTTTCTAGATTTTCTAACATGAGTTCAGTGCTGTGCCTTATTCCAGCACCACAACTAGTTTTAGTATGTACATAACGGTTCATTGCCGCAGCTGATGTAACAGAAGCCGGAAATGTAATCTAATTCCTTATGGGACCGCTGATTCCTCAGTACCTATAAAGCAGTAAGACTGCACAGATTTTCAATTGTAGGGATGGTGTACTGAGAATTTCATCATCCACTACGACTTTTTACGCAAGTCAAAAGTCCTGCCCACTCCTTACATGACGTACCTTTTGCGGAGACGCATATCAACCGCTTGGTTTGGATTATTTAGTCCGTTTTGGCAGTAGTATTTATTTCCTTATAGTACGAGGGTGAGTCAAATGAAAACCTTAAATATTTTTTAAATATTATTTATTGTGCAGAAGTGGTACAAAGCTGTATCACTATTCAACATAATCTCCCCCACGCTCAATGGAAGTCCTCCAGCGCTTACAAAGTGCATAAATTCCTTTAGAAAAAATTCTTTTTGTAGTCCATGCAACCACTCATGCACCGCGTGGCGTACCCCTTCATCGGAGGTTCGAGTCCTCTCTCGGGCATGGGTATGTGTGTTGTCCTTAGCGTAAGATAGTTTAAGTTAGATTAATTAGTGTGTAAGCCTACGGACCGATGACCTCAGCAGTTTGATCCCGTAGGAACTTGCCACAAATTTCCAAAAAATTCTACCCAAACGCCACTGCTCTTGGTCGTTAAGTGAAGGCCATCGCCACTGCGTTGTCCGTGGTGAGAGGTAGTGCCTGAAATTTGGTGTTCTTGGTACACTCTTGACAATGTGGCCCACGGAATATTGAATTCCCTAACGTTTTTCTGAAATGGAATTTTCCATGCGTTTACTTACAACTACCATCCCGTTTTCAAAGTTTGTTAACAACCGTCGAGCGGCCACAATCACGCCGGAAACCTTTTCCACGCGAATCATCTGAGTGCAAATGACAGCTCCGCCAATGCCCTAACCTTTTTATACGTTGTGTAGGGGATATTACCGCCATCTGTATATGTGCCTATCGCTATCTTGTGATATTTATCACTTCCGTGTATAAAGTGTGGTGGGAGACACAAGGAAAATTAACATTTGGGAGGAACACGGAGTGTGCATCTGGAGACCGAAGACGATAATGGATGGAAATGTGTAGAGGAAGCCGTTCTCAAATAGTGACGGTCAAGTGGATGATAATGATGATTGTATATGTTTTCCGGGGTGGGAACGGCTAAAACATGACTGTTGTTTCGAAGAGTTGCAGAAAACCAGGAGTAAGAATTAGACTTGCATTCTGTGAGCATTTGAAACATGTATAGGTGCATAAGAGATTAAATACCACTGCTTCAACGATAGAAATTAGGTATGAAAATATGTAATTACCGACGTAGTGAGGAGAAGGTGATTTCGTTTACGAAATGGATAAAAGGAGATATCAGGCCCTGCTCATTTTCAAGCATACTATTTTCCACCATGGCTCGAGAGACAGCAGTCACGTGCTAATCGAAATTGGCGTTGAAATCTTCACGTACTGTCACTTTGTATTCTCAACATCGGTCCAACCTAATTACCGCTGCATTGGTGTGTGTACTATCGCAGCATTCCGAAGGCAGCTCGACGTTGTCGCATAGGAATTTCTCTTCTAGTCAACAGTGTTCGTTTTAGCGTAACACTGGATAAAGTGATGAATTGATACTTACCACTTTTGATTCTTTTACGACTCATTTGTGTAGTACGACTTTTATATCGGATAGTTATAAACGTTCTCTTACGTTTCTCACTACCTTCATCTGTAGTTTTCCTCGGAACAGACGGCATGCAGTTTTCCAAAACATCACTTCTTGCTTATCGGACTTTTGAACCATAACTGCAGTCTACAGGACGTAACCAAAAAATTAAAGGGAATTCTAACAAGACTGACCGTAACTCATTCTATCTCAGTTACTTTTAATGGGCTGTCTAGAATTAGATGTTTGAAACAACAGCTTGGTAGAGTAAAAGACGTAGCTCTGAGGACAGGTTCATTGCTGCTGTTATTTATTTACGCCGCCCACGTGGTCACGGTCTGTATAAAGCGGCAATAATTGATAGCCGAATTGTAAGAGAAGCGACGAAGCGGCTGCCTCAGAATCGTCAGTTCGTGACTGGGGGAGCCACAAGCAGCAGTCGTTAGCGCAGCGGTTTTCGCCGGCAACTGCTGCTGGAAGAGAGGGTCGGCACGGCGGAAAGGCGAGGTCACGGTCTCCCGGCGTGCAGATCACGAAAGGGCGCGCCGTTTATTAGCGTCCAAATGCCCAGGGGGGGTCTGGCCGCTCTTATCGCAATGTGTTCGCGTGTCGGGAAGTCCTTCGGCTTCTGTGGCACGCGACCTTCCGCACTTGACCTCCGGAATGTCAGGGAGCTGCTGCTGGAAGTTTCTTAACTGGGAGGAAACTTTTCTGTCGGCTGAATTTATTTGCACGTCACCTATAGGAGGGTAACTTCAGTAGCGTGAGCTTAAATCTCAGCTATTAGCGGTTGATGTCGAATGTGTGTGGAAGTATCTGATTCATAAATAGATAGTCGGATACTTCAGGTAGATAGCGATATGCACATATGTAAATACCGGTAGTATCGCGTACACCAGGTATAAAAGGACATTGTAATGGAGGAGCTGCCACTTGCGCTCAGGCGATTCGTGCGAAAAGATTTCCGACGGCAATTTACAGATTTACAGGAATGGGAGTTGCAGCTAGATGCATGGGATATACTGTTTCGAAAATCGTTTGGTATTTCAGTATAATAGTGTGCCTAGAATACCAATTTCAGACATTAACTCTCACCACGGACAACGCAGTGGCGATCGAGAACAGCGGTGCTTTCGTGGAGTTGTCAGTGCTAACGGACAAGCAACACTGCGTGAAATTACCGCGGAAGTACGACGAACGTATCCGTCAGGACAGTGCGACGAAGTTTGGCGTTAATGGGCTACGGCAGCAGACGGCCGACGCGAGTGACTTTGCGGCTCATGACCATATCGGATGGACCCAAGACCGTGGTCTGGTCAGACGAGCCCCGATTTCAGTTGGTAAGAGGTGATTGTAGGGTTAGAGTGTGACACAGACCCCACGAAGTCATGGACCCAAGTTGTCCACAAGGCACTGTGCAAGCTGCTAATGGCTCCATAATGGTGTGGGCTGTGTTTACATGGAATGGACTGGGTTCTCTGGTCCAACTGATCCGATCGTTGACTGGAAATGGTTATGTTCGGCTAGGTGGAGACCATCTGCAGCCATTCATTTTTATGGGTGACAATGCGCCATGTCGGAATATTTTGGATGATTCGAGCGGATGATTTGACCATCCAGATCGCCCGACATGAATCCCATCGAACATTTATGGGACATCATCGAGAGGTCAGTTCGTGCACAAAATCCTGCGCCGGCAACACTTTCGCAGTTATGGACGGCTGTAGAGGCAGCATGGCTCAATATTTCTGCAGCGGACGTCTAAAGAGTCCTTATCGCATCGAGTTGATGCACTCTGTCGGGCAAAAGAAGTTCTGATATGATGTCAGGAGATAGCCCATCACATTTGCCACTTCGGTGAAAACTTTGTATTTAAAGCAGAAATGAAGGGAAAAGCCAGGAGTCGTAGTTATTTTCCATAGGACATATCTGCATATTTGCAGTATCAGTTATTTACAATCGTAAAACTATGTGTGACTAGCAAGACAAACTCCACACGGGAAATGCGACGACAGTTTTAATCACACGGAAAGTATTTTACTGGATTTAAATTGCTTTTTATGATCGCTGAATTATTAAAGTAATAATTACTTTCTAGGCGAAAGCAGTATCAGTAGCAACAAAAGAAAAGGATAAAAAGGAAATTGTCTGATCATTGGTGAAATATTCTAGATACACTCATTATATTATAAGATAGTTATTTTGCTTGTGAAGCCCACCGCAACTAAGGATAAGGAACGCTTCGACCTCACCATTCTGAATTAAAACCTACACGCGTTTTCGGTAACATATTAGGTAATTGGTTGTGATAACATTGGTTATATACTGCTTGTCTCGATACACTGCATTTATAGACTTATGTAAACAACGATTACCAGGTAGTTATAAAACGATCTCATGAACTTGTTTCGTGAGATACATTTCGAGTTTCTAACGGAGAACGAACTCTACAGAGTGTTTCACTGTTTAATTTCATGTAATCACCAATACTGCTTACTATACACTTGGAGCTCCGTATGCCACGGCAAACTGGCTGACACTGACGGCGGCGGTGCACAAATGCTGCGCAGTTAGCGCCATTCGACGGCCAACACCGCGGTTCCTGGTGTGTCCGCTGTGCCGTGCGTGTGATCATTGCTTGTACAGCCCTCTCGCAGTGTCCGGAGCAAGTATGGTGGGTCTGACACACCGGTGTCAATGTGTTCTTTTTTCCATTTCCAGGAGTGTATCTTCGCAGTTCTTCGCAAACAGCGAAAAACGTATCCGTTCCAAAAGCTACAAGTAGAAAGTGTAGTGTCACTTTTACCACTGTGAAGTACAGTATTGATTAAAGTACCGTTGTTATTGCAAATTTCCAGTATACGTTCTATATGAGTCGTCAGAGTCGTGAATGGTAATAAACTTCTGACTGTCGCATTGACATTCCTTCTGTGCACTTCAGCTGCGAGCAGCGGAATCTCTCTACTTACTGAATATTGTACATACGTATATAATAACTTTAAAAACTTGAAATTGCCCCTCCAGCAGACTAACAAACTTGAATGAGAAAAGCTACAAGCAGGCACTGTCAAAAGTCGTGCTCTCAAAATTCCGAGCATTCATGCCCCACTAAGTCTCTATAAACTTACTGCTTCTGAAATATACATCTCATGGCAGGAACATGGGGTTAAAATTAAAGATAATTAGGGTATATACATAAGGATGCCGCGCACCACCCTTGAATGCAACATGAACGGGAAAATGTTCTGGTACATTGCGTGTCTTCCAACTCACACTGAACCATAGATTGCGGAGTATGAAATGTGTATTTAGGAAAAGATAGTGTGTGATCAGTATTAGTATAAAGTACCGTCCAGCAAACATTATGCAATGGCTTACACAATATATCTATATACAGCGTATTCGGAAAGTAAAGCAACACTGTCGATAAACGGCTAAGTTACGGAAGTTGCTGGAACGGAAGTGGCCAAGTTACAAGAGTTGTTGGAAATGGCCTCCATCACGTATTTTACGTAACTGAATATGCCACAGCTTGTTCTTAAACACAAGTTGAATCGTCTGTTGAGGAACGCTAGCGGCACATAGCCTTCAATATCTTTCTGCTGTAACAGCGCGAGTTTTGTAAGCGGTATCCTTAAAGAGACGTCTCGAGAAATATTCAAGTGGGGGCAACTCAGGAGATCAAAAGGGCCACAATCCCTCCGAAATCACTTGTCCCTGAAAGGAATGATCCAAGAAAGTCTGTGTGTTATAGACTGTGTGGGCGTTAGCATTGTACTGCAGAAACCACGTATGCTGTAGCTTTAGGTCCAATGTCTACTGCATTGCAGCGCTCACTGTTCACTACGCCATGAAAGAAAGTAGTGGAATTTGGCGTACCTGCAAAGGAACGCCGTAGTTTTAATGTAAATTAGTTTCAATCATAATTTTTTATACTTTGGGTACGCGACTATATAGCGACTGGGCGCGCAGAATAAGGGGTGTGTGTGAGCCAGACGTTACGTGAGTGAGATTCGCGTGTTGTTTGAGTCGGAAAGTTTAGTGTAAGTTACGGAGACAGATACTGGTTGGCTGGAACACCGCAGCGTTGAACTTTTGTAAGGAAGCGCAAGTTTCAGGCATTGTGAAAATCAGCGTGCATTCGCAAGGAGCTCTGACTTATTCTTGTGGCATATCGCGTTGGACTTAGCAGAATTTTCGTACAGTGGCACCAAACTTTAGTGATTTATTCGAGTGAACAGTCGGAACTCTAACTTTACTGGTTGGTTGGTGGTAATTTGCCGCTTAGTTTACAGGGGCTGAAATCTGAAGAATTATTTGGCAAAAGACTGCAGCTTAAATCTAAAGGTAGTATCACTATTGCGCAGTGCTATACTGGACTAAATACTTATATGCCCCTCCGAGCAGTAGACTACCAATATTAATAGCGACATCTGTTGATTGAACGGAACTTCAGACAAATTCTATTGTTTAGCCTAGAGTTATTGATAATCCATTTCTTGTATTTTAATAATTGCAGCTGTTAAAAGCAGAAACTTAGGACCTGAGTGGATAGAGTTTGACCGTGCATGGTCGCTCTCCTTGACAACCAAGAGCCAGACAATTAAGCGGTCACACGTCTTTATAGCAGCTTTGGTGCTGATGGAAGGCTTCATTTACGGAGTAGAGTGTAAGGTCGGACAACCACTTTTTGTGCTTGCAGAGTCTGCTGATGTAGCTGAAGTGGATTTTCCGCAGCCCAAATCCATTCCAGTGGAACCATGTCTCGTGAGACTAAAACTAGTTATAGACTTCTTCCCCATCTGGCATTACGGTTAATATGATCCAGTTATAGAAAGCTACACGTTCTCCGTTATCTACCAATTCCTGAACAGCAAAAAATTTTGCGGGTGCATCTCTGAACACTTGTGTAGTACTTTATAGGCACTACCAACTAGCTAGTTTAACGTTGTACAGATTTTCTACGTGTCAAGACCGCCCGTAGATGAACTTTTCAGGTATTAGCGCTTTCTAGAGTCTATTTTTGGATCGATATGGCACGTTTACTCTCTTCTGAAATTAGTCGTATAGCTGCGTGCTGGTTGACTTGCTGGTGCATCCTTTTTATACTTTCCAGCACAGATGTGTGGAGCTCTGCGTTATCGTCACATGCTGCATACTGGGACCGGGGCACTGTGAATACTATCCACTTTGATAAGTAACCCATTTCTTCATCAATTAATGAACGCTCTGATCTGCAGCAAAGCAGAAACGTTGTTAAATGATTTACACAGACTAGGTATAGGCCTGCTCATACTACCTCATTGACTGCATTGTAGACGAAATTTATTTTTTGATTATTTATCCCTCGATATTCGTTCTATATTTAGCTGTAAAGCTCTTGCACGATGTTCTATAGCTTTTGTGGATGTTTGACTCTTAAAAGTGCCATTGGAAAATTGCTACATGTCGTTGTAGCCGATATGAGGTCTTGTTCGGCTTCCGTTTTTGTAGGCTTTCAACCGTCCTGTTCTTGCAGTTCGTTGTCTGGGGTGCACCATCTTGGAGGTTGTCTGCTCGTCGCCCCCCTTGATGTACATTTGGAGACTCTCAAATGGTTCATATGGCTCTGAGCACTATGGGACTCAACTTCTGAGGTCATCAGTCCCCTAGAACTTAGAACTACTTAAACCTAACTAACCTAGGGATATCACACACATCCATGCCCGAGGCAGGATTCGAACCTGCGCCCGCAGCGGTCTCGCGGTTCCAGACTAGCGCCTAGTACCGCTCGGCCACTCCGGCCGGCCAGGGACTCTCAGATTGCCCATTTTGTGACTGTGAAGTTTCAGAGCGGATCATTAACTACATTATAGAATAATGTCCCAAGAGATATTTCAGTGGAGAGTGGAAGCAATCAAGAACGTCTGTCCAACGGCACTCACTTGTCATCACTATGTAAGGTCAATTGAGACCAGAGATCTTGCATATTCCTTTTGTCGCTGTATTGTGTAGCTATTGCTGTGAATTGTGTGTGCATGTCCATAAGAGAAATAATAACTTTTTATTATGTATTTCAGTCTCAAATCATACAAATTGTATCATTTTCGATTTCGACTTCATAGCAAGTCAGCATCAGATGACTGAAGGAAGGAAGGACGGTTGGGTTTAACGTCCCGATGATATCGAGATAGTTAGCACAAGCTAGCATTGGGTCAAGGATGGAGAAGGAAATCAGCCATGCCCTTTCAAAGGAACCGGCCCGGCATTTGCTTGGAGCGATTCAGGGAAATCACGGAAAACTTAAACCTGGACGGCCGGACGCGTGTTTGAACCGCCGTCCTCCCTAATGCGAGTCCAGTTCGCTAACCACAGCGCCACCTCACTCGGTCACATGATTTGAGTGCAGTACATAGTAACAATACACAAAGGAATTAAAACCATTATCTGTCAGTGGGCGCTGATTGATATTAGTGGATCAAGTTGACAAACTGCGGCGGATATCAGCCCCGGTCTCCTGCTTAGTATGTACGCTATCCGGACACAGCCTTTAATTCCTTTGTATCTTAAGTCATAGTGGCTGAAGGGTAAAAATGGTATCTGTTCTTCCGTACACGCCCGAAAGAACAGACGCAACAGGTATAATTAAGGTGATGACGGCCAGTAATAACTTCAGGGCAGACGCACAGAAAGCTCGAACTCTTACGGGAATCGGGAAACTGTGATAAACCACGAGTAATGAGGCTAATGAGGAGGGCACTACGTCAGTAGTGTCTGGAATAAGTTAAGAATTTGGGCCTGACGGGAGGTGCGCTAGGGTATTCTGTGCTGTTGTGGTGATCACTGTGTAGTGGTCAGTGCATCTGCCTAGTAAGCAGGAGACCCGGGTTCGAATCCTGATCCGATACAAATTTTCAACTTACCCCATTTACAAATAACTGTCCACTGGCAGCTAATGACTTTAATTCCTTTCTGTCTTGGTTGCTTGGTGTCTGTCCTTTCGGAGATGTTCGAAAGGACAGACACGACGCGTGTATATATCTTTACGTTGTGTACCCCTCTCGTGCTCGGTTCATTTGTAATAGTGGCTATGTAATGTACTGAGATAAAATGATAATACCTTGCTAAGGAGCGGAAACAGGAAATGATACAGTGTGTGTAATCTTACAAGGGGCCGTCCATACTGTAAATCATGGGTTTTGATGCGCTTCAAATATGTTGTAGAGGCACTTACCCTGAGTACCTGGCTGTCCGATTTTTTAGCGACGGGCGTTGGTTTTTGATAAAATCGATTTCGACGTTCATTGCATATCTGTAACACTAGATGTATTTCGAGCAAGTCAGCGTAGCGCAGCGGTAAACGTTTACGGCTACCGTGCTGGAGGTACCGTGTTCGAATCCTGCTCGTTTACTTTTTTTTCTTTCAAAATCGACCGAACTTTTCAATTTTATTTCAGAGAATTTCAACACAGTTTGAGGTGTGCTAAATTATAAAGATAAATTCGGTTATTAATTTTTTCTGTCATACAATATTACAAAATCTTTCTTTTCATCGTCCACGTTGCTTGATGCGCCAGAACAATATTGTGGGTGATACCTATCATAGAAACAACCGAAGCACAAATTTTCGCAGCACCACGCGCATTTTATGAAAGCAACCGTCTTGCAGACGCACGGTAACTTCATGAACGGTACCGGGAAACACAATTCTTTTGCATTCAAAAAAATTTCTCTTTCTTCCGCTAATTTCAATGCGTATCTAATCATGCTTTCAAAATCAGGTGCACTGAATTGATGTAAGATTAGCGAATGTAATTTTATCGACTCTTCCCTAGAAGCGATCTCTCTATTGTCTTTCATCAAGTCGGGAGCATTCTAAATAATTTTCTTGAGGATTTTCACCTGCCGGTAAAAATAAACGTCGCAGGGCTGGCAATAAGGAGTGCACTTTGGTGGGACAACTTTTAGGGTGCAGGTGCTCGCTTTCCTTTCATCAGTGAATAGATGATCGTATAAAGTTGAATCGGTTTCCCTCCCCACGAATCGATAATGTACAAAAAAAAATTTCTATCCCACGTACGGAAGAATTGCAGAACGCAGAAATTCTTCGTACACTAGTTTCGTGAAGTTCCGGCATTTCGCGCAGGACACGACTACATTTCTGTATTTCCCAGTTAATTCGTCTATTCGTTTTTGAACGTTAGGACCAAATTTTCCGGACGGTTCTTACATACATAAAAAAATATGGGAGTAGTATTCGAACACGGTACGTCCAGCGCGGTTGCCATGAACCGTTACGGCTACGCTACGCTGACTTGCTCGGAATATATGTAATGTTACGGGTATACAAACCGCGCAATGAACTTCAAAATCGATTTTCTCAAAAACCAAGGCCCGTCGCTAAAAAACCGGATAGCCAGGTACTCAGGGTACGTGCCTCTACAACATATTTGAAGCGCATCAAAATCCGTGATGCACAGTATGGAGGGTCTCCTTGTTACACTGAAATGTATAATAACAAGAAATGTTCTGCCCTAAGGTTGCGTTACTTTTTCAGTACCCTTTTCTTGTGAAAACTATCTTTTTTCAATGTTCAGTACCCTTTTGTTGTGAACAGTTGCTCCGGAAACGCTCTATACGGGTATTTGTGTGTACGTACGACACTGTTGGGATTGAGCCGTTGAACGAAGCTGGAGCTCGTACGCGGTGAGCCCGTGCCCGGCGCCGCAGTGAGACACAGCCCGGGTCCCGGCAGCTGCGGTAACTCTCCGCCGACTCGACTGCTCAGTCGTCAGCGTGCCCGCGGCGCAGCCCCGCGCCGTGTTTGAGCGTCTGATGGAGAGGCCAGTGAAAAGCCTGCCTCAGCCGTTCCATTGTCTGGCGGGCCACGCCGGGAAGACGGCGGTTAAGCCCTTCCGTTCCCGCCGCGCTGACTTGGCGTTCGCTGCAGGTCCTTCCTCTCCCGATGACTCACGACCTTTCTGCCCGACCGCCGGCTTCCAATTGTCATCGGACCCCGCAGCCTAGCTATTGCTTGCATTGGCTAGCCGACGGAACTCGCGGAAGACGTGATGAATACGGTAAAGGAGCTACGATACCTTTCGAGTTGAACTCATACAGCGATCTTCTTTCTTTAATATGTTTGAACAAACTTCTGAGAGAGTAGAATAATGAAGTAACGAATGGACTCTGAATGTTGATACAGTGTTAAGTTCTCTTTCATATGCCAACGGTATAGTAATATACTAGGTATGGAAGTAACTGGGAATGAGCAGCGCAAGGAATACACTTACTGTCTTACATTATTTCAAAGCGGAACTGAAGGTATGGTACTCATGAGTAAAGACACTTACGATCGAAGATGGTGCTAGAAGACTACGGAGCCTCAACAGCTAAAATTGCTAACTGCCCGAGCATGCCATTCACAACTACAACATTCACAAGAGGTCGATCCCCTCCACGCCCACACCGGCATGATGGCCAGCTCAATAGGTCTACTGCCATCTCTGCATAAGTGTTAGTTTTCACTAAAATGAGGTGTCGCAGGATGTGGATACTGCGATGTTTGCGTACATCTGGTTAAGGTTAACCATTAATAGGCGCTCATCTGGAGATAGATTGGGTCGAAGTCGAACGAAGGGTAGCGGTTTGAAGGGCAGAGGAAAAAAAGTGCCAAGGCAAGAGCCCAGGGAAAAAAAAACTGCGATAGTTAGGTCGGGTGGTAAGAGCAGTAGCGGATGTCTTTCTGCCTGCGATAGGTCGTGCAAGGGTAGGCTTTGTTAGTAGTGGGTATCATGCACGTCGATACCTTTGACGTTGTGCGGTGGTGTTGCTCGGAGACTGCCGCTGCGTGCCAGTGTAGAGCTCTCGTTCAGCGTCAGCAACCTGCAACAGTTAGGTTTATCATCGTTTTTGTGTCCGATAGGTCATATATCGGATGCACAGTGTAGGGTGATGTTGGCGAATTGTTTGTGCTTTAATGGGCGAGCTCGTCGGTGTCCCTGCTGTGGCCTGTTGGTCGGCTCCAGTAGCAGCTGGTAATTGCCAGTCAGTGTTGTTGATATGCAGGGACTTATCGACGTTTGTCGCTTGTTGGTGTATGTTAGTTTGCCATGGGTGCCTATCCCCTAGACAAAAACCGTATCCGAGGCGTCGTTCTCTGTGACAAAATTAGATTGAAGCATCCCCAAATCACAACAGTCCTTACAAGTCCTCTAACTTCTTACTCTTTGCCTCGCATGATTCATACACCTCTCACGCCTTTTGCATCCTTTAACACTAATCTTCAAATTCCTGGAAAATCCTGTAAAATCCTATACATCACGTAAAGCTGATCAACAAAATTCCACCAAGTCTCCACTCGTAACCCTACTTGAGACTGCCGCCCCTCCACCAACGTGTCTCCTTCCCTTGAGACACACACACACACACACACACACAGACGTGCTGTTGCAAGATAATTATAACCAATTCCCACTTCCCCAACCCAAGATCAATGCAAAAATCTACTGTTCGTATAATACTCCCTTTCCTATACCCTCCATAAATCAAGACAATCCAAGTCAAATCTGAAGCCATAGCATCCACATACACGTCCCCTTCAACATTCAAGCAAAACCAATACCAAGCTCTTACTGCCCACATTACTTTACTTCACATGTATCCTCTCACTTAGAATTCCAGAAACGTCTACAAATGTAGACACATCGCAAACCATCTAGTATTGAACGTCACCATATTCGTAAATCAATTTTATATATTTAATAATCGTCTAATTATTCACATGCGTTGCAATCTATGAAATCGTGAGAATCACATCTAGTCATCAGTCCAATTTTTATATTTCAATCCTTTACAAGCTTATTTTTAATATTGCGTGTAGTCCAGTAATTTTTAAAAATCATTTAGGATGTATACCGCAATACTGAAAGCTGACAGCCCACCTTGTAATCAGGGCTCAAATGGCTCTGAGCACTATCTGAAGTCATCAGTCCCCTAGAACATAGAACTACTTACACCTAACTAACCTAAAGACATCACACACATCCATGCCCGACGCAGGATTCGAACCTGCGACCGTAGCGGTCGCGCGGATCCAGACTGAAGAGCCTAGGAACGCTCAGCCACACCGGCCGGCTGTAATGAGGGGAGGGGAGGGGGGGGGGGGAATATTATTGGAATTGCCGTCACCATCTTTCCGGTTTGACATATGAACTTATCAAAAAGGCAGACAGAAACCACTCATAGTAATTTGCACTCAGCACAGCTAATATTTCGTATTCACATTCGTTGGCTTCGCCATATAACAAGAAAACTGTCACTTTTCAGTATAACCTAGACCTCACACTACGCTACAGATCAGTCAGTCACCGCAGTCTACATTCCAAAGAGATGTAGATGCAAAATAACTGTTGCCAGAGTTCCGTTTCATCTGTTTTTCTACTTGTATGAGGTCAACGCCACATTATTGTGTCACGGTTCAAAGGAGCAGCAGTGTGAGGTTGTTCTCTAACGATGCTGTTGTCTACAGCAAGTAACCTTGCTGGTAGATTGCAGGGCCTAAGATATTGCAGACAGACTTGGATAACACTTCTATTTCGTGAAATCATTGGCAGTTCTCGTTCAGTGGACATAAACTTACGGTAATTTCTGTAACAAAGAGAAAGAATTCTATAGTGTCTAGGTACAATATTAGGAGGAACATCTTGATCACGTCACACCGTATTATTATTTTGCAGTAATACTTTGATGTTACTTGAAATGATACGATCACGTAAAATTAATAGTAGGTGAGGCGAATGGAGAGCTTAGATTTATTGGAAGGGTGCTAGAACGGTGTTATGCATCTGTAAGGCAAATCGCACAGGTGATGCTGGTGCTACCCTATCTGAAGTGTTGTTCTGGCGTTTGGAGTCCTTATCCTAGTGGACAGGACAACAAACGTCGAAATGTTCAAATGTGTGGGAAATCTTATGGGACTTTACTGCTAAGGTAATCAGTCCCTAAGCTGACACACTACTTAACCTAAATTATTCTAAGGACAAACACACACACACACCCAGGCCCGAGGGAGGACTCGAACCTCCGCCGGGACCAGCCGCACAGTCCATCATTGCAACGCCTAAGACCGCTCGGCTAATCCCGCGAACAAGCGTTGAACTGATTCAGAGACTCTCTTAAGATCGGCACAGTTTGGTATAATTAGCCTGTGCGAAAGGGTAACAGAAATCTTGGGGGAGCATAAAAGGGAATGCTTGGAAGAAAGACGACGCAGTTCTCGCGAAAGCCTATCGGGTAAATTCAGAAAACGTGCGTTCGAAGACGGCTGTCTGCCAGGTATTCTGCAATCAGTGTATGTCTCATGAGGAGCAGGTTAAAAGAAGTTACGGCGTGCGTAGAGGTATACAGACTTAACATTTTCCCCTTGCTCAATACGCGAATGAAATATGAAAGCCGGCCGGAGTGGCCGAGCGGTTCTAATCGCTTCAGTCTGGAACCGCGAGACCGCTACGGTCGCAGGTTCGAATCCTGCCTCGGGCATGGATGTGTGTGATGTCCCTAGGTTAGTTAGGTTTCAGTAGTTCTAAGTTCTAGGGGACTGATGACCTCAGAAGTTAAGTCCCATTGTGCTCAGAGCCATTTGAACCATTTTGAAATATGAAAGAAAATTACTAATATTGGTACGATGTTCTCTGCACCATGCTGTGCACTGTACAGTGGCGTGTGGAATAAATAAGCAGACCTTGAAAGCCGACGCCCGGTGTCGGTTGTTGTTGTTGTTGTTGTTGTTGTGGTCTTCAGTCCTGAGACTGGTTTGATGCAGCTCTCCATGCTACTCTATCCTGTGCAAGCTTCTTCATCTCCCAGTACCTACTGCAACCTACATCCTTCTGAATCTGCTTAGTGTATTCATCTCTTGGTCTCCCTCTACGATTTTTACCCTCCAAGCTGCCCTCCAATGCTAAATTTGTGATCCCTTGATGCCTCGAAACATGTCCTACCAACCAATCCCTTCTTCTAGTCAAGTTGTGCCACAAACTTCTCTTCTCCCCAATCCTGTTCAATACTTCCTCATTAGTTATGTGATCTACCCATCTAATATTCAGCATTCTTCTGTTGCACCACATTTCGCAAGCTTCTATTCTCTTCTTGTCCAAACTATTTATCGTTCATGTTTCTCTTCCATAGATGGCTACACTCCATACAAATACTTTCAGAAACGACTTCCTGACACTTAAATCTATACTCGATGTTAACAAATTTCTCTTCTTCAGAAATGCTTTCCTTGCCATTGCCAGTCTACATTTTGTATCCTCTCTACTTCAACCATCATCAGTTATTTTGCTCCCCAAATAGCAAAACTCCTTTACTACTTTAAGTGTCTCATTTCCTAATCTAATTCCCTCAGCATCACCCGACTTAATTCGACTACATTCCATTATCTTTGTTTTGCTTTTGTTGATGTTCATCTTATATCCTCCTTTCAAGACACTGTCCATTCCGTTCAACTGCTCTTCCAAGTCCTTTGCTGTCTCTGACAGAATTACAATGTCATTGGCGAACCTCAAAGTTTTTACTTCTTCTCCATGAATTTTAATACCTACTCCGAATTTTTCTTTTGTTTCCTTTACTGCTTGCTCAATATACAGATTGAATAACATCGGGGAGAGGCTACAACCCTGTCTCACTCCTTTCCCAACCACTGCTTCCCTTTCATGCCCCTCGACTCTTATAACTGCCATCTGGTTTCTGTACAAATTGTAAATAGCCTTTCGCTCCCTGTATTTTACCCCTGCCACCTTTAGAATGTGAAAGAGAGTATTCCAGTCAACATTGTCAAAAGCTTTCTCTACGTCTACAAATGCTAGAAACGTAGGTTTGAATTTTCTTAATCTTTCTTCTAAGATAAGTCGTAAGGTTAGTATTGCCTCACGTGTTCCAACATTTCTACGGAATCCAAACTGATCTTCCCCGAGGTACGCTTCTACCAGTTTTTCCATTCGTCTGTAAAGAATTCGCGTTAGTATTTTGCAGCTGTGACTTATTAAACTGATAGTTCGGTAATTTTCACATCTGTCAACACCTGCTTTCTTTGGGATTGGAATTATTATATTCTTCTTGAAGTCTGAGGGTATTTCACCTGTCTCATACATCTTGCTCACCACATGGTAGAGTTTTGTCAGGACTGGCTCTCCCAAGGCCGTCAGTAGTTCTAATGGAATGTTGTCTACTCCCGGGGCCTTGTTTCGACTCACGTCTTTCAGTGCCTTGTCAAACTCTTCACACAGTATCTTATCTCCCATTCCGTCTTCATCTACATCCTCTTCCATTTCCATAATATTGTCCTCAAGTACATCGCCCTTGTATAAACCCTCTATATACTTCTTCCACCTTTCTGCCTTCCCTTCTTTGCTTAGAACTGGGTTGCCATCTGAGCTCTTGATATTCATACAAGTGGTTCTCTTCTCTCCAAAGGTCTCTTTAATTTTCCTGTAGGCAGTATCTATCTTACCCCTAGTGAGACAAGCCTCTACATCCTTACATTTGTCCTCTAGCCATCCCTGCTTAGTCATTTTGCACTTCCTGTCGATCTCATTTTTGAGACGTTTGTATTCTTTTTTGCCTGCTTCATTTACTGCATTTTTATATTTTCTCCTTTCATCAATTAAATTCAATATTTCTTCTGTTACCCAAGGATTTCTATTAGCCCTCGTCTTTTTACATACTTGATCGTCTGCTGCTTTCACTACTTCATCCCTCAGAACTACCCATTCTTCTTCTACTGTATTTCTTTCCCCCATTCCTGTCAATTGTTCCCTTATGCTCTCCCTGAAACTCTCTACAACCTCTCGTTCTTTCAGTTTATCCACGTCCCATCTCCTTAAATTCCCACCTTTTTGCAGTTTCTTCAGTTTCAATCTGCAGTTCATAACCAAGAGATTGTGGTCAGAATCCATATCTGCCCCTGGAAATGTCTTACAATTTAAAACCTGGTTCCTAAATCTCTGTCTTACCATTATATAATCTATCTGATACCTTTTACTATCTCCAGGATTCTTCCAGGTAAAAAAGGAAAAAAACTCCAGACGGACGTTGGAAGAATCTTACTGTCAGACCACCACTTTCTGAGGAATATTCTCTGCCTCAAATCTGGTCCGGATGGAGTATGTCCGTCTGTGTGTGGTAATTGTTATGGACAGTGGTGTAACGCGAGGCGTGTGAATACCGTAACGGCGTGCGCTTTGCGCGTCTTGGCACGTTGTTGTGCGACTGCGGCGGAGAGGGCGCTGCTCATTTTATTAAGTCCGGCGCACGTCTGGCTTAATGCGGTAGGCGGGACCGTGACAGCAGCAGCCGTAATCTGCTAATCGCATCGCCGGGGCAGGACCGTCACTTCCCACGCCACGGCTCGCAAATGAGGGGCTTCCCTTCCATGGGCGACCCCCGTCCCTTCCCGCCGGAGCAGCGGCGGTCGCATCGCGATACTGAGCGCCGCGCAAACTTGGGAATACAGGGGGCGTGCGTTACTGTGCGCTCCGACGCACCGCCCCCCCGTGGCAGCCCTACAAATCAGACCGGAAGCAGCGGCCGCAGCACTAAGCTCACCAACTTACAGCATACGCTGCCCTCCAGTTTAACCGCCGCCATTAAATGCGCCTCGCGTGGGATAGGCGTTCGTTTCCAATACGACGCTGCAGTGAGGTAACAGTCCGATGCACCGGCTGTCCTTTGACGGAACAAGAACGGAGAAGTTTTCAGAAGTACGAGTGATTTCAGGTGCGCCGCAGGGGAGTGCTATTCACAATATACATAAACGACCTTGTGGATAACATCGGAATATCACTGAGGCTTTTTGCGGATGATGCTGTAGTATATCGAGAGGTTGTAACAATAGAAAATTGTACTGAAATAGAGGAGGGTCTGCAACGAACTGACGCATGGTGCAGGGAATGGCAATTGAATCTCAATGTAGACAAGTGTAATGTGCTGCGAATACACAGAAAGATAGATCCCATATCATTTAGCTACAATATAGCAGGTCAGCAACTGGAAGCAGTTAATTCCACAAATTATCTGGGAGTAGGCATTAGGAGTGATTTATAATGACCATATAAAATCAATCATCTGTAAAGCAGATGCCAGACTGAGATTTATTGGAAGAATCCTAAGGAAATGCAGTCCGAAAACAAAGGAAGTAGGTTACAGTACACTTGTTCGCCCACTGCTTTAATACTGCTCACCGGTGTGGGATCCGTACCAGATAGGGTTGATAGAAGAGATAGAGAAGATCCAACGGAGAGCAGCGCGCTTCGTTACAGGATCATTTAGTAATCGCGACAGCGTTACGGAGATGATAGATAAACTCCAGTGGAAGACTCTGGAAGAGAGACACTCACGAGCTCGGTACGGGCCCTTGTTGAGGTTTGGAGAACATACCTTCACCGAGTATTCAAGCAGTATATTGCTCCCTCCTACGTATATCTCGTGAAGAGACCGTGAGGATAAAATCAGAGAGATTAGAGCCCACACTGAGGCATACCGACAATCTTTCTTTCCACGAACAATAAGAGACTGGAATAAAAGGGAGAACCGATGAGCTACTCGAAGTACCCTCCGCCACATACCGTCAGGTGGCTTGCGGAGTATGGATGTAGACGGAGGTTGACCACTATTCCCGCTAGTGAAATGAGCGCGCTACAACGCCGTTCGGCTGAAATCGGAAACAAGTCATGTGTTGGAGGGGCATCATTGGACTCTACATACCCGGTAGCCAAAAATTAGGCTATGCAAGTGATGCATTTCCTTGCCCCTGCCGCACCTAGCGCTGGAGCTGCACGTCGTATCACGGAAGTTCGTCTTTAGCTTCCTGATGTAGAGGGCCACGGGAAATACAGCTCTACATAGGAAGTATTTGGTTTAATATTGGTTCAGGACGGGTGCGGCATGTGGAAAGGTGCTGCCTGTCCTCACTTTCATGTGTATTCGCAGGTCTTTCGGTTTAGGCACCACAAAACAGTCTCAAATCTTCCTGTTTAAGTCACAGATTATGTTCAGGATTCTAACCTGCGACCGTAGCGCACAGATTATGTGTTAGAGTGAAATGTAAAAGGAGAAAATATGCCGAGGAAGTAATAAAAGATTCACAGACAAATTGCTCCCCCCCTCGTCATTGCTCCATATGAGGGAGTGCCGGGACAATATTATGTTAACCCATGTTAGAAAGAATGAACTGGAAAGAAGTGGTAAGGCAATTCGTAAACGAAGACAGTATAAAACAGTATAGTTCCCCCGGAAATGAAGTCTGATGTTTATTATGGTACAAGCATTTCGTGAGCAGGTAAGGAAACTCCCCACAGCGGTGGTAACTGTAACATCCAAAATGCCAGTGCAGTAACTCGTAATTTCCCAGAGCAGAGAACAATCGTTGGCACGTGAGAAGCGGCTGCGTGGTACCCACAGTGGGCTGTTTACTCTCGTCTCACGTCGCCACACGGTGCTGCGGAGCTGCCTGCCTGTCATTGGCCTTGGCCGTGGTGTGGCGACATCTCGCTGAGGAGTCCTCGCTTGTGGGAAGCGAAAGCGAGGCGATGCGACGGCTGTCACAGAGCGCGCCTATCAAAACGACCCATCAGCAGCGTATCAGACGACAGCAGCGGGAGAAATACGCCATAATGGAAGCGTCACCGCTTCTTCCGACACAGTTTCATCTGCAGTTGTGTTTCTCCAAGAGCACACTACACTGTAGCAAGCGCGGTACCCGTCCATCGGAGAGAGACAGAGAGAGGGGAGAGAGAGAGAGAGAGAGAGAGAGAGAGAGAGAGAGAGAGGAAGGGAGCGTGGGAACAAAAAAAATCTCTGTGGAGTCTATTTGTGACCAATATTCCTCAGACATTAAGAAAACTACGAGGGAGGGAAGTGGCGCAGTGATTAGCAGACTTGGCTCGCATTCAGGAGCGGCGTCCGAGGTTTCCGTAAGTCAGTGGAAAGCGGATACCGATATGATCACTTTTAAAAGACCCATCATAGTTCCTTCCCCACTCATGTCCATTCTGAGCTTGTGCACTTTCTCCGTGGAACTTAACTTTGTTAAATCCTAATTCAGTTTCCTTTATTAAAAGTACAGAATGATCGATTAGAAAACACAGTAAAGAAAAAATGTGGACTCTCGCAGACGCTATGTCGAAGTGAAATAGAGAGAACAAGCGGTTTGCACGTCGGTACCCTATTTGGAAACCACACATTAATTTGTAATACAATGAGGACACAGTATGTGGATGAATCAAAGGGTCGTCTAGCAATGCGATTCAACGGTGGAACAGTGGACCCACCTTTTCAAGAACTATTTGAAACCTGTCCCAAACATTTTAATTTCTCTTCCGTGTTTTTTGTCCAGATCTCTAGAGCCGATTACCGTTGTTACTCTGTCAACAAGTCTACCAATAAGTCGTTCCATGCATATTGAATAACTTTCTCCGTCGACCTTACCACTCTCAACTACCGTTTTATTTGTCTTTCATTATTGTAGTGTCTCTGTTGTTGAATATAGTTAGGGAGAAATATTATCAGTATATCGAATCACACTGAGGTAAAAAAAAAGTCATGGGATAGCAGCATGCACATACACAATGGCGGCAGTATCTCGTATACAAGGTATAAAAGGGTACTGCATTGTCGGAGGTGTCATTTGTACTCACGTGATTCATGCGAAAATGTTTCCAACGTGATTATGGCCGCACGACCGGAATTAAGACAGTTGGAGCGTGGAATGTTATGTTGCAGCTAAATACATGTGATACTCTGTTTCGGAAATCATTAAGGAATTCAATAATCCGAGATGCACAGTGTCAAGTGTGTGCTGAGAGCTTAGTTAGGTTTAAGTAGTTCAAAGTCTAGGGGACTGGTGACCTCAGATGTTAAGTCCCACAGTGCTTAGACCTATTTGAACCATTTTTTTTGAACAGATTTTCGTGAAATTTCCACACCATGAAGATGTAAATCAATGTCGGAAATAGCTCTACAAAATACTCTTCATAATAGTTGCTTTGTAATGCGAGCAGTGTTGTTAATTTTTTTTGTCATGTTCTGTGACTGTTGTCTTAAAACGGGCTGTGATTCGCGTTAATTCTACAGGAACAGCAAATTTCTCCAGAAACCATCAGCGAGATCGTGCATTATTGCACCCATTACAATAGAGCACGTTACCTCCTTTCACTGTGTCGTGGAGAGCGCATGGTCTCGGAAGAGAAGCAGGGACACCTCACGTGGGACAGTCGTGCACGTCTCTGAGAAATGAGGAGGACGATGCGAAAATTCCTCGGTGAGGACATTCCACGGTGTCGGTGATTATAAATGCGCGCGGTGGCGGAATGTGGGAGGCGGGCTGGGTGATGTATAATGCAGCGCGGGCCCGCGCCTCCAGTTTTACCAATTAGGAGGCCGCCCGCGCGCTCCACTGCCCCACTCACGTCCTCGCTACAGCTTCCTGGCCGCCAGCCAGCCACCACGTGCAGGGCCTGCAGCGAGCCGCAGGAACCACGCCACTTCGCGCCCGACGGATCACTCGTTGAGCGAAGAGATTTTGGGCTCTTCAACAGAGATGCGGGCCGTATACGGATTAGTGCTGAGTGCGACTCCAAAACTACGCTCGTCATGCTGTGTGGGAGCTAGTCGAGATGTGATAATTCCATACGCGGAGAATACTGTGTATTGGGCAGCTCGGCATGCACTGTGGTAACAAAATTCACGGGATAGCGATATGCAGGTATACAGTTAGCGGTATTATCAGGTACACAAAGTGTAAAAAATGGCTCTGAGCACTATGGGACTTAACATCTGTGGTCATCAGTCCCCTAGAACTTAGAATTACTTAAACCTAACTAACCTAAGGACATCACACACATCCAACCGAGCGAGGTGGCGCAGTGGTTAGACACTGGACTCGCATTCGGGAGGACGACGGTTCAATCCCGCGTCCGGCCATCCTGATTTAGGTTTTCCGTGATTTCCCTAAATCGCTCCAGGCAAATGCCGGGATGGTTCCTTTCAAAGGGCACGGCCGACTTCCTTCCCCGTCCTTCCCTAATCCGATGAGACCGATGACCTTGCTTTCTGGTCTCCTTCCCCAAACCAACCAACCAACCACACATCCATGCCCGAGGCAGGATTCGAACCTGCGACCGTAGCGGTCACGCGGTTCCAGACTGAAGCGCCTAGAACCGCACGGCCACACCGGCCGGCCACAAAGTGTAAAAGGACAATGCATTAGCGGAGCTGTCATTATGCTCAGATGCTTTTTGTGAAAAGGTTTCCGGCGTGATTGTGACCGTCCGACAGGAATACACAGACTTTGAATCCAGGATGGTAGTTGGAGCTAAGCGAGTGAGCCATTCCATAAAGCGTTAGGGAATTCAGAGATCCACAGTGTCAGAAGTGTGCTGAGAATACCAGACTTCCGACACTGTCTCTCAGCACAGACAAGGCAGTGTCCGACGTCCTTGACTTACCGACCGAGAGCAGCGGCGTTTGCGTAGAGTTGCCAATGCCAATAGACAAGCAACACTGGGTGAAATAACCGCAATAATCACTGTGGGACGCACGACGAACGTATCCGTTACGATATTGCGGCGACATATGGCGTTAATTCGCAATGTCAGCAGACGACCGACGCGAGTGCCTTCGCCAACAGCACGACATCGCCCGCAACGTGTCTCCTCGGCTCGTCACCATATGGGTTGGACCCTAGGCGATTGGAAACCTGTGTCCTGGTCGGATGAGTCCCGATTTCAGTTGTTAAGAGCTGATGGTAGGGTTCCAGTGTGTCGCAGACTCCACGACGCTATAGCCCCAAGTTGTTAACAAGGCACTGTGCAAGATGGTTGTAGCTCCATAATGGTGTGGGCCGTTTACGTGGAATAGTGTGGATCCTCTGGTGCAACTGAACCGGTCATTGATTGGAAATGGGTATGTTCGGTTAATTGGAGACCATCTGCAGCCATTCGAGGACTTCATACTCCCAAATAACGATGGAATTTATATCGTGATTACTTTCAAAAATATTCTGGACATTTCGAGCGTATGATTTGACCACCCAGATCGCCGGACATGAATCCTACCAAGCATTTATAGGACATAATCGGCAGGTCAGTTCGTGCGCAACATCTTGCACTGGCAATACCTTCGCGGCCAGATGCCGTCACTTTATCCCGTCATATCCCTTTTCCTACGGTTGTTCTATGTTCTGTTACGGTGTCTCCTTCCTTGCAAAGCAAGGAGCTGCCACTTTCTTAGCACACCATTTATTGTGACGCGGCAGAGTGGCGATAGGGTACTTGCTGTTCAGTCTGAAGCTGAGGTAATAGCGGAATGTCCCAAGCAGTTATTTGGTGACTGTGGACTCACTTTAGAGCAGAAAAAGAGCTCCTCTAAGAAGTTTGGAGGAATATTGTCCACAACGAACTCAAGCAAAAGACGATTGTAGCTTTTAGTACGCCGTAATAGATGGCAGAATGTAAATGAGCTGCAGCGAGTATTGCTAACAGCAAAAGGACGCAGAGTGTCTTGAAGGTGCTCTCCATGCACAAAGGCTCACACAGTTGTTTCTCACAAAAATAAAGGTACGGCTACCCTCAACCCAGAGGTTGTTTTCAATTACACAACGTATTCTAGGCACAACCCTGTAAAGGCTTTCTCTCCACCTTTTCGCCGCGCGGGGCAGCAGTACGGTCTCAGCCATCTTGTCACGGTTCGCGCGGGTCCCCCCATCGGAGGTTCTAGTCCTCGCTCGTGCATGTGTGTTTGTGTTGTCCTTAGCGTAAGTTAGTTTAAGTAGTGTGTAAACCTAGGGACCGATGACCTTACCACAAATGTCCAAATTTCCACCTTTGGATTGAATTGAACAAGTTTGTGGCAGGGGCACGTACAGTTTAACGTGGACTTCTAACCACGGTACAGTTTGGCATTTTGCGCGTACACAAATCACTAACAGAGGTGAAGCAAGCGAAAAAGGACAGAAAAAATTTAAAAATAAAAAACGTCTTGATAGCGACCGAGAATGTTTTTATTTCTTTTTTAAAATTTCATACCGGTCGTTGTGCTCCCATCAAGAATTCTTTTCAAAATTTTAAAGACAGAAAAAAAGTCATAGGACTGATTGGGCATTGAACTTCCGACCTCTGGATTTGTAGTCTTGATACTTAACCACTGAGCTTCCTGTTCCCTTTGTCACTGTCTTGTAATGTCCGATGAGACTGTGCGCATATACTGGCTGGGTGGATAGCGAAGGGAGCTGTTTGTTCTCCAACCGAGTCGCACCGAAATGTTAATCCTGGACAAAGTCGCTTTTCCATAACAGTGAACGAGATGCGTGAAACAACTCAGCATTTGACTGCAAAATCTTCTGTTACCCTAATAATAGTTTGAAAATGTTAACAGGAATCGATATTTGCAGACGCACGCTCTCAGATGTTATCACTAGCGGTTCTTTCACTGCGTGAAAGTATAGGGACCAGATTCTCCGACCGTTTGCTCCACAGTGAGCTGGTAGTTAGCAGTGCTTGTCTTCTCCGCAGCCTGAGGCTTGCTATAAATTGAGAGATTCATAAGAATACTGTAGGCAATGTGCTTCTCCTATTGAACTGGTTTGGAAAGTTTATTACGATTAGGCTATAATTTTGGCAACTGTTGATTTCGTTCAAGAGTAGACTATAATTTGAGCAATATTACTCTTTACGGAGGCCAGACGCCGTATTACCATGAGGTTTTTCCAACATCCATGACACAATGTCTAAAACTTCATCCTTCTGTGTGTGTTCCAAGACGTAATAACAAGCTTATCGGTACAAAATGTGTCACATCTCAACGGTGTTAAAATATGGGATATTTGTAGCGCATCATTGTTGTACAATCTTCTACAAGAATGTTGAGAAGAATCTACAAAACTGACAAGCTACCAATATCCAAGTACTTTTAATCCATCTGACAACGGACGACGTGATCCACGTTCTTATTTAATATTTCATTTGCATCCCTAATTATTTCTATTTCTGCCTATGTAGTACAATATACTGGACGACAAGTTCCCCGAATCTCACGGGAAAAAATGCAAGTATGGCTTTGGAAAAAAAAGCCCTGTATTTTATTAATATATTACTACTGACAAAAACTCCATAGAAGTAACTTTTTTGGGGAATTAAATAGTGTTTTTGTCATGAAACTAGTGTGTAGTGCATAGCGCGAAGGCCGATGACTATACTATTTGTTCCCTTGTCAGCAGTACAATAAATTTCAGTTGCGGTAATACAGCTTGTTTGTTCCATAGTGATTAATCCCAGAGATTGTTGCAATAGAAATTAGAAAAAGAAATTCCTCTCTCTTTCGGAATGAATTGTACGATTAGAAATCCAGCAGGCAATCCTACTATTGTGTCTGTCCCTTCCGTCGGAAAGAAAAAAAAAAAAAAAAAAAAAAAAAAACAAGTTTGTAGTCCCAGATACCGGAATGATAAGAGATCAACAGCTTCCACTTGTATTATATGATTTGTTCTGCTAAGAATAAAACCTTCCCAGTCCTCAAGATATGCCGCTCTCGAATATAAATGGAGACACCGATACAAAGAATTACCAATACACTACTTAGACTAGAACTGTGTGACCTGCCCAACCCACTACAAAGCGCACAAGAATAAAATTTCATCCTCTGTTCGAAAATCAAGCGCAGTGAAAGTGACTTGGTTAGACCTTGTCTGATAAGTAAGTTTTCGATCCATCTGCAAGTGTGTGCTGGCAGCTCAACAGCAAGTCTGTACACTTGCTGTACTTAGAGTAGCGGAATGGCACAAGACCTAGGTAAATTTGGCTGGCAAAGTAATTCGTGGCTTGCTGGTAGCCGGCTGGCAGGCATCACCGAAATTGAAGGCGATCTCGTGAGTGGTGCGGTCGCCCGGGGAGTAAGTTTCAGCAACCCGTCAGTTCGCGTTCCCAGGAAGATATGTCAACCACGTGAAGTGCGTTTCACTTCTTTTCTGCTCGAAGCAACTCACACTGCGTGTGAGAACCTTAAAATACTCTACCGCTGTTTTGCTTGCGACCTATGTCAACAAAACGACATTACACTTTACTCCCGAAAATCTTCCTTTCCTGTTAAAATAAAGAAAGTTTAAATAATGTAAATTATTTAAATTAATACAGGTGTTCCAGATAAATAACATGCTCCTGATTGGGCCCCATTCCAAACCCTCCGTTCTGGGAAGTCGTAGACCTTATCAGGGATCGAACGTCACGACAGCGATGTTAGGCACTCGATCTCAGAGGCAGTCTCCATTAGCGTCGCGGCATTGAAATAGTAATGACTTCCCCATCATGGAAAGACGGGGACGGTTTTCAGTATATTTTCCTGGCACTCTGTCCGAAACGGTATTTTCCAGTGGACGAATAACATAGAATTGGAACTATGAGCTTTGATAATTATCGTTTCAACCTATCGGCCGATCAGTATCACTCTGTTATGCCCGCTAAAGTCAGCAGATTTGCACATGTATGTGATGAGAGTCGACGGAATGATATATCTGAATCCATGGTGACAGTTGCTTACTCACATAAGAGTACGAGGGGGCGGAGATCTCTTCCGAAAAGCACGTTGCAAGGCGTCCCAGATATGCTCAAAATGTTCATGTTTGGGAAGATTTGTCGCCAGCGGACGTATTTAAACTTAGAAGTGTGTCCCTGCAGCCACTGTGCAGTAATTCTGGACGTTTAGAGTGTCACATTGCCCTGCTGAAATTGCCCAAGTCCATCGGAATGCACAATGGACGTGAATGGATGCGGGAGATCAGACAGGATGCTTACGTACGCGTCACCTGTCGGAGTCGTATCTAGACGTATCAGGGGTTCCATGTCACTCCAACTTCACACGCCTCACACCATTAAAGAGCCTCCACCAGCTTGAACACTCCCCTGCTGACATGCAGGGACCATGGGTTCAAGAGGTTATCTCCATACCTGTACATGTCCGTGTGTTTCATGTTATTCCAGATTCCTGATATTGACCGTACGCTCGTGAAATGGCACTTCATCGCTACTTCGAAGATGCTGTGTTCCATCGCTCGTGCGCCGACTATAACACCACGTTCAAACTCACATAAATCTTGATTACCTGCCATTGTAGCAGCAGTAACCGATCTAACAATTGCGTCAGACACGTTGTCTTATATAGGCGCTGCGACTGCAGCGCCATATTCTGCCTATTTACATATCTATGTATTTGAATACGCCTGCCTATACCAGTTTCTTTAGCGCTTCAGTGTATAACTAAATGACTTTAACACATTTAGTTTCGAATTTGGTTATTCTCGCTACCAACATTGTATAGCATTCGGGTACTGTCTCCCGTGTTATGACAGATGTAGGCCACGCCACAATGCAGCAAACCACAGTACACAGAGACAGCTTGTCCGTTTAACGCAGCGCAGAAACTGAAAGAGAAAATAACACGTAACTCTGGTTATTCACGAAAAGATTTAGTTGTAGGTTGAGGATAATTACATATCGAACTGGTCGTGAGTTGCGGTGTTTTTCGGTTCAGTAAAGCCTCTCCAGAAAGAAAGAACAAATTCATTTGTTTGAGGCTGGTAAATTATTTTGAAAATGTGCTGTACATGTTCAAAAGCAATGTTTGTCATTCGAGTCTCGGTCGGGCACACAGTTTTAATCTGCCAGGAAGTTTCATATCAGCGCACACTCCGCTGCAGAGTGAAAATCTCATTCTGGAAACATCCCCCAGGCTGTGGCTAAGCCATGTCTCCGCAATATCCTTTCTTTCAGGAGTGCTAGTTCTGCAAGGTTCGCAGGAGAGCTTCTGTAAAGTTTGGAAGGTAGGAGACGAGGTACTGGCAGAAGTAAAGCTGTGAGTACCGGGCGTGAGTCGTGCTTCGGTAGCTCAGTAGGTAGAGCACTTGCCCGCGAAAGGCAAAGGTCCCGAGTTTGAGTCTCGGTCGGGCACACAGTTTTAATTTGCCAGGAAGTTTCATATCAGCGCACACTCCGCTGCAGAGTGAAAATCTCATTCTGGAATGTTTGTCATTGCTTGCGTGTTGTTTATGTTCTCGTATTTAATAAAGGTCACGTATAATGCCAGCCACTCGCTCTGGCGAAACGTCAGGAAAATCTTCAAACGAACGTCTGCCCAAGAAACCGAGACAGAAGCCAACGGGCAGTACATCCACAAGTGACCACGAAAGCCTCGGCAGTTTTGTTAATGAGAGGTGCTGCTCTTTACTATGTCAGATGAACAATGATTTAAATGTTGCCCATCCTTTGATTGCTACTTCCATGATAAACGAAAAAGTCTTTCATTTAACTTATACAGATTCTAATCCAATTTTTATTATTTTCCTATTAGTAACCGGAGTTCATTGTAGTATAGCAGCTAAATTGCCTGTTTCTAATTTCCATTAAATTCGTCAGTTGACGGCTACTCCAGCCGGAGATGATAATATATTTCCGATTTTATACATTTAAAGAAACAAGAAAAGACGCACTTTTGTTCGGTGTACCGCCTGGGCACAAAAAGTATGAGAAATTCATTATTTCTGTACTTGGAAAAGTAAAATCATTTTGTTGAGTTGAATAACGGACGCTGCTGGCTTTATTCCAACATCATTAAATTATTTAAAAACATACAGAGATGTGTTTCTTCAAGATTTGCCCATAGATATGTTCAATCTGTTGAATTCCAGAGATTCCCACTTGCCGCCGAAGCCGTGAGGACGATTAAAATCCCCCAGCTATTAAGAACGGCTAAAAGGTTTTCGTATTGCTTCGTAGTGACGAGATGGGGTATTAAGCAGACTGCGGCCGTGAAAAATAGAACTCGTGTATACTGAACACCACACGCACCAGGCACGACCGTGTGCAAGCACTGCGCATATAAATCGTCAAACAAACCGTCGTATGTGTATTTGAAGGCTGCTTCTGTCAAATACGAGCTCAATATCTTAACCAGTACGCCTCCTCGCACGGTCGATGTGTATGAGACGCTGGTACATTGGAGAATGTTAGCCATTGTGTAATATCGCAGTTATATTGCCCAGTGAACGGAACGCACATTTGGCAAGTAGATATTGCTGCAATAAATTAACTTACTTTCGAAGACTTTTGTTGTAGCTTTAAAGCACTTCCCTAAGAAGAGAAACTGGAATAATGTTTCGTTATTGGAATCCAAGAAAGGAGAGACTTGATCAATGCAGCTTCCGAAAGAAAATGGCTCCCCACTTTTAAAATATTTACATCCAGCTTTTCCCCTTTTGTTTCCCCTCACAACACACAGCGTAATTAAATTCCTCAACTTTATTAGAAGTCATTTATAACGTGTAATTTGGCCCGACCTGTGTAATTTAAAGAAAATTGGATCCAGCTGTACATGAAACGCAAATTCATTTCAAATTCTCACGGGAAAACACGTTAAACGTTTTTCTTTCCTTTCTTCTCCCTTCGGATATAAATTGCAACAGCTTCCTAAAGAAAATCTGGGTTCATATCACTGAGAGGTGAAACTTCGTGTACTACGTATTAGCGATGCATCATATGTAGTTGTGAGTTTAGTGCTGTCGACCAAGACTTTATAGTGTTTTACCGAAATTATCTACGAAATTGATTCAGTTGTCATATAATCCGGGTCGTTGAGACTACTATTTGTGATGCGATAGAAATCAAAACGGAAGACAGTTTGTGTCATAACCAAGAAATTTCCTGTATACGTTGCTGCGCAACGCCATTGTATTTAAAAACACTTAATCACGGAACCACCGAAGCTGCTGTAGTGTGTCTTTATTCACAGTCAACCAGCTCCAATAAAGTCACAGACTAATATGCACTGAAGCGCAAAAGAAACGTATAGGCAGCCGTATTCAAGTACAGAGATATGTAAACAGGCAGATTACGGCATTGCGATCGGCAACGCCTATGTAAGACAGTATGTGTCCGGCGCAGTTGTTCCATCGATTACTGCTGCAACAATGGCAGGTATTAAGATTTAAGTGAGTTTGAACTTGCTGTTATAGTCGGCGCACGAGTGATGGGACACAGCATATCGGAGGTAGCGATGAAGTGAGGATTTTCCCGTACTACCATTTCACGAGTGTACTATGAATACCAGGAATCGGGTAAAACATCAAACATCGGACTGTTTATGATTGGAAAGGTGTTGCCTGGTCCGACGAATCTCGTTTCAAATTGTTTCGAGAGGGTGGAAGTGTACGGGTATGGAGACAACCTCATGAGTCCATTGATCCAGCATGTCATCAGTGGACTGTTCAAGCTGGTGGAGGCTTTGTAATGGTGTGGGGCGTGTGCAGTTGCAGTGATAAGGGACCCCTGATACGTTTCGATATGACTCTGACGGGTGAGACGTAAGTAAGCATCGTGTCTGATAATCTGCATCCATTCACAGTCTATTGTGCATTCCGACTGACTTGGGTAACTCCAGCAGGACAATGCGACACTCCACACGTCCAGAATTGCTACAGAGTGACTCCAGAAACACTCTCCTGAGTTGAAACCCTTCCGCTTTCCACCAAATTCCCCAGACATGAACAGTATTGAGAATATCTGGGATGCCTTGCAACCTGCTGTTCTTAAGAGATCTCCGCCCCCTCGTACACTTACGTATTTATGGTCAGCCGTGCAAGATTCATGGTGCCAATTCCTTCAGCACTACTTCAGACATTAGTCGTGTCCATGCCACGTCGTGTTGCGGCATTATTGCGTGCTCGCGGGAGTCCTACACGATATTAGGCAGGTGTACCTGTTTCTTTGGCTCTTCAGTTTATGTATATTGGCAAAAAAAGTGAAGCACCCGCGTGGATAGGAGGATACTAAATCAAATTTCACGGTATGTGAGAGGATATGCGGTGTTATTTCAGTGGCTGCAATCGAGTCAAATTTGCAAAGAAAATGGCAGTATGGCCCCTCTTATCAGTATGACGTTGCACTCCAAGTAGCCTCGATGCATGGATTGGTTCGGTTGGGAAGGGTGTCTGGCGCTGCTGTATGCTCTCGTGACGCAGTGTGTCACGCAACTGTAGTAACTGGCCCTTGATATCCTAGATACTGGCATTGGGACGGAGTTGACGTCCGAGTTGGTCGCACAAATGTTTTATCGGGGACAGGTCTGGGTATCTTGTTGGCCACGGGAGTATCTCAGCATCACGCAGACGGTTCATGGAGACACGTGTGGATGAGCATTGTCCTGTTGAAAAGTGGCACCACGATGCTGTCGCTCGAGATGTAATACATGAGGAAGTTGCATGTGTTTGGCTACACTTGTGCCATCAGTGTTTCCCCAGTCACTAGCAGCGGTAACCGGAGGTCATACCCGTTGGGTCCCCCACGCCGTGTCGCCAGTAGTAACACAGCGGTGCCTCTCCAAAACATTGGAAGAATTGAATTTGTTCCCTGGTTGGCGCCATTCTCGCTGATGATGGACACCCAGGGTAATGCAGAACCGCTGGTCGTCGGTGACACAGTGCGACGCCATTCATCAGCAGTCCATGTTTCTGGGTCACGGCATCACTCCAAACGCAGTCGTTTGTGTTGTGGTGTTAACAGTAGCCGGCGCATGGGACGGTAATTGCCTAGTCGGGCTGCTGCTAGTCTCTGATCAATGATGCAGGATGACGGAGAACTTGTTCTCGGATGTCAGGTGCAGATGTGAAGGGGTTACGGTGTGCCTGGTGCATAGGACAGCGGTCCTTCCTTGTGTTGGTCGGATGTGATGGACGTTCCCCTACAGTCCAAAATTGGGGCACTGTGTCAGCCGAATGCCTTACAATTTTGGATGTTGTACATTTCGACCACCTGGCCAAATAGAGACCTGCAGTTAGTCCCTTTCCAGACTCTTTCAGGTGCTGTCTCATATCAGTACGCGGCATCTTGTGCCCTTGACAGTGATCACTTAGCATCTGCCGCTCGCCCTTATGTACCCTACCATAACTGCTAACAGCACTATACACGAACAGCATTAATACGCCCGGGTGGCCATTCTACAGTCAGAGAATTGCAGCGGTAATCATTTACATAAGACAAAAAGTGTGTACGCTTCCTGCATTACACTGACATCCGACGATATCGACTGGGTGCTTTACTTCTTTTGTCTGGCAGTGTACTATACATTTTTCCATGTCACGAACAGCAAAAAATCAAACGTCCGTTGCAGTGTTCAGCATACTGTCTCATCAAAGTCGTATAATAAACTGAAGTACAAAGAGAAAAGGTGCGGACATATACACTATGGTCTCGGAACGTGTCCATCAGACGGTTGTGTAACAATCAGCCCACTCTATGGCCAGGGTGCAGCAATCGTGATATACTCTCTATAAAAGAAACCAGTCGAGGTTACAGAAAGAGCGTAAGCTTTACTGATTAGTTTCGCCTTTTTGAGAGCTCTTCTGAACTCATACAGGAACTGCGGGTAACGCGTTACTCATACGTAGTCCAAATTCTGGTGTGCACCTTCAGCGAAGGCATGCAGCAAAGCTTAAACAGGGCCACACTTCCAAGCTCGACACAAATATTGGTATACAAACTGTAGTGGCCGTTAATACGTGACCACATGTGCACACACTACGTGAGCCAGCCTCAATTACTGTGCGCACTTCATGGCCACCACCAATGTATACCAATATTTGTGTCAAGCTAGGAAGTGTGGCCCTGTTTAAGCTTTGCTGCATGCCTTCGCCGAAGGTGCACACCAGAATTTGGACTACGTATGAGTAATGCGTTACCCGCAGTTCCTGTATGATTTCTGAAGAACTCTCAAAAGGGCGAAACTCGTCAAAAAAGCTTACGCTGTTCCTGCAGCCTACTGAAGATAGCCATCAGCGCGAGACAGGTGGAATTTTAAGATACCATAGGTTACTGGCTCACGGTTTACAAATCACAAATTGTACACGACTTGTTGGAGAAGTTCTACCAATGAAGATATCTGCAACCACTAGGATTCGAACTTATTATGTCCGTTCTGTCAAGTAGTAACAATCTATTTCGATGATTCGCCAGCGTCGTCGTGAAAAGATCAGTTTTACTTGGTTACATATTTCCTCGTCAGTCATTAACTACAGTCGAACTGTACATAAACAAGCCAGTATGGCAACGAAATTCTTTCATTGTATTTTTTCATCCTCGGCTAACGTAGAAGTTACCATGATCGTTTTCGACTTCGTATAAAGTCATCATCGAATGATACGAATACGTAACTCGATAACTTGTCAAAATATGATCGAATTTGTGTGATACTAGGTTGGAAAAATATAATAAATGCACGCCTAATCTATGAATGTGATAACATAACACAACAATCTGCTTGCCTGTAGTTGAAAGATATATCGCTCATGGATTCACGGAATGCAGACGGACGCTTGATATTGTAACAACCGTTGACTCGGCGAAAAGTAATGCCGTTGTTAGAAACGTTATTGCGTTGGTCGAAGAGAAAAACTGCATGACCTACAAAACGCTGTTTCCTGAGGAAAGCCCCTGTAATGGTCTGTTTGAACTGGCGAAAAGTTTTGGTACTGTGATCCGCTACAGGAACGCACGCTAGGAGATGCTGTTTATCTGCTGAAGCTGTCTCATAATCTTTTGTACTTCATTTGCTGCTGCAGTTGCAATTATTGAAGCGTTGCGCAGTAACCGCGGTACTCGTGATGGAACGATTGTTTATCGCAGTTGTTCTCCGTTGAATACTGAGGTACGTCGTTAACAGTCGCCATTACGTTTGTGGAGTTCGGGCGTATTGTTTCCGAAACTTAGGTATGGAAATAAAAGAAGCTGTTTCGACAATAGGAACTCTAAAACATCCATTAAAGCGGAGAGTCCTGAACATTACGTGGAGCCTTCTCGAATGCGGCAACTGCCGGCTAAGTGATTCTTTGTTGTCCGTCTTGTCTGAGGACCTACGAGCGCCCTCGAGCGCTGCTGCAGGGTTCCGCAGCTGCGGGGAGCCCGCTGCTATAGTTAGTTTGCGCGTTTGTCACTGCTACCTTACGGTTTTTTTGCTGCCTCGGCTCGTCAGACAGACCCGGAAGGACTCATGGGAGCGTCTTGCAGAGAAATTCCCTTCGCCATGCTACGTATGCTCCCCAAGGGAAAGCGGAAGTGCAGTCGGTAGTAAGCTGCCGGCTCTGTCTACATAAAGCGGAAGGTCTACATCTGCATCCATACTCCGCAAGCCACCTGACGGTGTGTGGCAGAGGGTACCCTGAGTACCTCTATCGGTTCTCCCTTCTATTCCAGTCTCGTACTGTTCGTAGAAAGGAGGATTGTCGGTATGCCTCTGTGTGGGCTCTAATCTCTCTGATTTTATCCTCATCGTCTCTTCGCGAGATATACGTAGGAGGGAGCAATATACTGCTTGACTCGAAGGTATGTTCTCGAAACTTCAACAAAAGCCCGTACAGAGCTACTGAGCGTCTCTCCTGCACTGTCTTCCACTGGAGTTTATCTATCATCTCCGTAACGCTTTCGCGATTACTAAATGATCCTGTAATGAAGCGCGCTGCTCTCCGTTGGATCTTCTCTCTCTCTTCTATCAACCCTATCTGGTACGGATCCCACACTGCTGAGCAGTATTGAAGCAGTGGGCGAACAAGCGTACTGTAACCTACTTCCTTTGTTTTCGGATTGCATTTCCTTAGGATTCTTCCAATGAATCTCAGTCTGGCATCTGCTTTACCGACGATCAAATTTATATGATCATTCCATTTTAAATCACTCCTGATGCGTACTCCCAGATAATTTATGGAATTAACTGCTTCCAGTTGCTGACCTGCTATATTGTAGCTAAATGATATGGGATCTTTCTTTCTATGTATTCGCAGCACATTACACTTGTCTACATTGAGATTCAATTGCCATTCCCTGCACCATGCGTCAATTCGCTGCAGATCCTCCTGCATTTCAGTACAATTTTCCATTGTTACAACCTCACTATATACCACAGCATCATCCGCAAAAAGCCTCAGTGAACTTCCGATGTCATCCACAAGGTCATTTATGTATATTGTGAATAGCAACGGTCCTACGACACTCCCCTGCGGCACACCTGAAATTACTCTTACTTCGGAAGACTTCTCTTAGGTTGAATTTGTGTGCTGCTATTATGCTGCAACATCTCTCCTGTTGAAAAAGCTTACAATGAACTTTCGGATGCCTCGGAGTGTAGTAGAAAAAATATATGCCTCTTCTGACAGCGTTATAAAATTTGAATTAGGTTTGTGTGTAGTTTCGGAGTAAAAATAACTGCGCTGTTTTAAGTCCTTCCTGCAGTGCTTCATGTTAGTGACTCTTGTGGGCCTTGCGTCGAATGATACAGCCAAAACTTTGTAGTGTTTCGACGTAGCAATAACTCATCACCAAAGGAAATGATGTTGACGTAACGCAACGATATTTGGCTGTTGCACCCAAGTATCATCCCCTGCTCCAAATACAACATTACGGCATCATATGCACCTAAGTACAAAAAATTGACGGGTATATCTAAAACGAGAAAAGCTGAAAAATATATTAAAAATGGATACGTTAAGTCCATCATTCATATCTGCATGCTATTGACATTTTTTTACGCGCCAATAGCTTCAATCAGAACCCATTCAGTTAATATCAGCTCCTTACTGCACGAGAGTGACATAAAAAGGTATTGGTCTGGCAGCGAAACGGTAATAGCTCAAAGCAGGGGGTTCCAAATCTGGCGAAGAATATGGATGCTCTTTCGATTCCTACTTCAGACTCTTCAATTTTTCCATTTACAAAGCAGATTTGTTGCTAGGAGCATACTCCTGATGGCAGGTATGTTTTCCTTTCCGTTACAAGCCGCTATTCGTGTACTTTTTCCATCTGTTTGGTTCAATGTATACGTCACTTATTATTATTACGTTAAAAAAGAACGATTTTCACTTCCTTGAAAACAATGAGCGTAAGGATCCCGAAATGTGAAATTGAACTTGTTTCGGTGCAAGGTCGCACCTCTGATTGGACTTACATATTAGCCACAGTGGGGAAAAAAAGCGAATAAAATCAGTTGGCTTCTTCAAAAATTAGTTCGAATGTTCCTGAGGATGTAGTTTCTTTTAATTTAGCAAGGCACCGATCTCACGATAAAGTTAGGGTTGTACGTTGAAGTGTTATCTGATCGCATACAAACCCTTCCAAAAAGAAACGGAGCCGTGAAAGTACAACGATAGGATTCGCAAAACTACTGTTTTTATTTTTTCTGGTACATCGTCTATACAGCCACTGTTAAAAAAGGAACAACCACAAAATGAAAAGTTCTAGGCTTGGCATACAGATTGCGTTTGTACCAATGCGACTTTGTAATATTTCTATATGTGGCGTAACAACGTAAATAACGAGTCATCTACATATTTGGAATAGCTGAGTTTATGTGGATGGTTATAGTAGCTGTGTAGTTTGTTATGCTCAAGTCGATAAACTAAAATCCTTTCATAAATTCTCTGGTTTGGATGGATTATCGCCAACGAAAATTCAGACAAGCATTTATCGACAGTTAACATGAAGTCGAAAGGTCACAACATAGCATTGAACGAACGATCGATCCGCCCGGATAGCCGAGCGCGTTGGCATGCCGGTCCCTGGTTTCGGGGAGTGGCGCCGGCCTTGGGTAGAATCCGTCGGGCTATCAATGCCTGGATGTGGTTTTTTTTGGCGGTTGCCACATCCGACTGGGTGAATACCGGGCTGGTACTCACGTCCCGCATCAGTTACACGATTCGCAAACACTTCGCAAGCATACTCGCTTTTTCACATGGGTTAACATCAGACAGATGAGGTACACAAATTCCGCCCGTTGAGGTAGAGGAGGGGGGGGGGGGGGGGGATGGGCGTGTTGGGGACAAGAACGACATCCGGCCACCATCTACCACTAGTATTGTCAAATCCAGACTAAAATGTCAATCTCATGAAGATACTGGAAAAAGAAGAAGCGGATAGTGTTGAACGATCGGCAGTTACAGGTGTAATCTGACGCCCTGGGCCATGCTGTGCATTTTACAAGGAAAATTAATTTGAGAAATCCTTGTGAAAGATCGATGTCACATTTACTGAATGCTGTCCGATATTGAATAAAAGTAAAATACATCCTGAGGAATATTCGAACCATTTTTCGAAGAAGCCAACTGATTTTATTCTCCGCTTTTTTTCCTCTCTGGCTACGATGTGAGTCTAGTTAAGTGTGTGACCTTGCACTGAAACAGACAGTTTCAATTTCACCTGTCAGAATGGTTACACTCAGTGTTTCCAGGGAAGTAAAAATCATTCTTTTTGAAAGTAGTAGTAATAACATTGAACCAAACAGATGCAAAAAGTACACGAGTAGCTACTTGCAAAAAAACGAAAACATAGCTGTCATCAGGAGGATACTCCTAGCCACAAATTGCTTTGTAAATGGGAAAGTTGAAGAGTGTGAAGTACGAATCGTTAGAGTACCCATACTCTTCTACGGATTTGGAAACCCCGTCTTTCAACTGTTCCATCGTCAAAAAAATCCAGTTAAGATATAATGGCTGCCATAGACAGAAATTCTGCTTACTTACACAAATCGCGCAGAAGGAATGTGATCCACGGAGCGGAGAAACGTTCGACAAACTACTTTGACCTGAAAAGGGCTCTGTGTCAAGAAAAAAGTGTAATTTCTATCTAAAATAAACCCCTTCGCTGCCACACTGATACCTTTTTACGTCACTCACGTGCAGTACGTAGCACGTATTAACTAATGAATGTTGACTGGAACCATTGGCTTGTAGAAAATGTCAGAGACATGCAAGTATTTATGATGGACTGTATGTATCCATTTTCTATATTTTCCAGCTTTTCTCGTTTTAGATGAACTTGTCAATTTTTTGTCCTTAGGTGCATGCGGTGCAGTAATGTCGTATTTGGAGCAGCGTATGACTCTTGGACGGGACAGTCAAACATCTTTGCGCATATTGACTTTCCAGTGAAATGTAGATCCACATACACTGAGGTGACGAAAATCATGGGGTTCCTCCAAATATCGTGCCGGACCTCATTTCGTGGCGAGGACTCGACAAGTCCCTGGCAGTCCCCTGCAGAAATATTGACCCATGTTAATAGTATAGCCGTCCATATTCGCGAAAATATTGCTGGTGCGGTGTCAATTATGTCCCATAAATATTCGATGGGATTCATCTCGGGCGATCTGGGTGGCCAAATCATTCGCCTCAGTTGTCCAGAATGTAGTTCAAAGCAATTGGGAACAGTTCTGACCCAGCGGCATGGTGCATTCCATCTTTGTTTGGAACATGAAATCCTGGAATGGTTGCAGGTGGTCTCCAAGTAGCCGAACATAACTATTTCCAGTCAATGATCGGTTCATATGGACCAGAGGAACCCTCACCCTTACATGTAATAAGTCCATACCGTAATGGAACCACCAGCAGCTTGCACAGTGCGTTGTTGATAACTTGGGTCCGTGGCTTCGTGGGGCCTGGGCCACACTCGCACCCTACTATCAGCTCTTACCAAGTGAAGTCGGGACTCCTCTGGCCAAGCCACGGTTTTCCAGTCATCTATGGTCGAACCCATATGGTTCAAATGGCTCTGAGCACTATGGGACTTAACTTCTGAGGTTATCAGTCCCCTAGAACTTAGAACTATTTAAACCTAACTAACCTAAGGACATCACACACATCCATGCCCGAGGCAGGATTCGAACCTGCGACCGTAGCGGTCGCGCGGTTCCAGACTGTAGCGCCTAGAACCGCTCGGCTACCACGGCCGGCGAACCCATATGGTCATGAGCCGAATATAGGCACTGAGGGCGATGTCGTGCTGTTAGCAAAGGCACTCGCGTCAGGCGTCTGCTGCCATAACCTATTACACAAAATTTTCTGCGCTCTCCTGATGTATACGTTCGTCGTATGTCCCACATTGATTTGTGCGGTTCTTTCACGCAGTGTTGCTTATCTATCAGCACTGACAACTCTACGTAAACGCTGCTGGCCTCAGTCGTTTAGTGAAGGCCATCAGCTACTCCGTTGTCCGTGGCGAGGGGAATGCCTGAAATTTGATATTCTCGGCACATTCTCGACACCGTGAATCTCGGAATATTGAATTCCCTAACGATTTCTGAAGCGGAGTGTCCCGCGCGTCTAGCCCCAATTACTATTCCGCGTTCAGAGTCTGTTAATTTCCCGTGGTGCAGCCATAACCATATCTGAAACCTTATGACGTGGGTCACCTGAGTACAGATGGCGGTTCCGTCAATACACTGTTCTTTTTCACCTTGCGTGCGCCATAGTACCCACATCTGTGTGCTATCCTATGACTTTATCACCTCTGTATACTTTATCATCAACAACGATTCTTTTCTTGGTGTGAATGATAACTAATGTATGCGAACTGAGTAAGATTTACAAGGAGATACGTTTACAACTATTGCTGCGAAACTGTAAACTGTAAAATGTAATGCCGACCGAGGTGGCCATGCGGTTCTAGGCGCTGCAGTCCGGAACCGCGCGACTGCTACTGTCGCAGGTTCGAATCCTGTCTCGGGCTTGGATGTGTGTGATGTCCTTAGGTTAGTTAGATTTCAGTTGTTGAAGTCTAGCGGACTGATGACGTCAGATGTTAAGTCCCATAGTGTTCAGAGCCATTTGAACCATTTTGTAAAATGTAATATTCCTTTTCGTCATTCTTTCATTAGAGATCGAACACTGATCTAGGTAATTTTTAGTTTGGGGATCGGAATCAGCCGCGTGGCGTCGCTTACAGGTAGCGCAGGCATCCCCCGAAATTGTATAATGAACCCAAAGAAAATACGAATCATAATAGTTCAACTGGGTTTGAACCCAGCCTCTCACGAGTGTGACTCAGTGCGGCAGTCACTCGGCGCCGAGGACTTCGTTGTCGCTTTCAGTGAAATGACTGCAGACGATTCGGGTCTGGATATAAAAGAACGGCTGCTTTGCCTGTGACGAGGGTACAGTAGTAAAGAAGGGGTGTCGGGTCCGAGGGTCGGCTGTAAGTGAAAGAGCGGCGGAGGACGTGACAAAAAGCGAGGACCCGGCGCAGTTGTGCCGCTTCCGGCGGCTGCGCGCAGGCGGCCATGTTGGGAGAGGTTAGTGCGCCGCGCCGCTCTGCCCCCGGCAGTGGCTCGTGTTTTCGTTTCGCACCTGCCGCAGACAGGCCAGGCCAGACACGCTTAGCCGTCGCCGCCACCTGTGCGGATGTTGGCCAGCCTGTCACCACCACCACCACCACCACCACCACTAGCGGACTAAAAGAGTTGGCACTCCAAAACGTGTCTCGGCTGCAGAAATACAGTCGTATTGACCCACCGAGACGTTGGGGTTACAGAACTGCTGAATATTTTTCTTTCTTTCCGTATCTGTGTGTGATCTTTCGCCTGATCGGATATCTCCATAAGGTCTGTCAGCTTCACCTTAAATTTAACCGAACTGCTACATCAGCACGGTTTTAGAAAGCGTTGTTCGTGCGTAACTCAGCTCGTGGCCGCGCGGGATTAGCCGAGCGGCCTACGGCGCTGCAGTCATAGACTGTGCGGCTGGTCCCGGCGGAAGTTCGAGTCCTCCCTCGGGCATGGGTGTGTGTGTTTGCCCTTAGGGTAATTTAGGTTAAGCAGTGTGTAAGATTAGGGACTGATGACCTTAGCAGTTGAGTCCCATAAGATTTCACACAGACACAACTCAGCTTGTCCTTCTCTCACATGATACACTGCGAACTATCTGTGAAAGGCGACAGGCAGATACCGTATTTCTAGTTTAACGAAGGCACGAGTATACGAAATAGGTTCCCAGATATTTGACTGGCCCGAGTACTTCGTAAGTATTTTTTTTAAAATATTTTTTACTTATCTACTTTCGGGACGTGCCCTTATAGCCATTACAACGGTGGAATGTCTTTTCTGACGATACGAACGTCAGATACGAACGTAAGGCCAACCCAATACGTAGTCCCCGAGCGGAGAAATCTACGCCCCGGCTCGAAATCGAACGTGGCCTCCTTGGTTAGCAATCCGTCGCGCTGTCCGAGCAGCCACCGAGGTCGAGCCTTCATAAATAACAGAGCCCAATGTGTTGTCCTCGACGGCAGGTGTTCATCAGAGACAAGGATCTCAGAAGTCTGCGGTTGTTTGCTGTCGGAGTTGAGTAGAACTTAGAGCTACTTAAACCTAACTAACCTAAGGACATCACACACATCCATGCCCGAGGCAGGATTCGAACCTGCGACCGTAGCGGTCGCGCGGTTCCAGACTGTAGTGCCTAGAACCGCTCGGCCACTCCGGCCGGCGATACAAGATGACTTAGACAAATTTTCTAGTTGGTGTGATGAATGGCAGAAAAAGTATAAAAATGTAGGGTAATGCAGATGAGTAGGAGAAACGAACCCGCCATGTTCGGGTACAGCATTAGTAGCTTCCTGCTTGACACAGTCACGTTGTTTAAATGTGTGGGCGTATCGTTGCAAAGCGATATGAAATGGAGCGAGCATGTGAGGACTGTGGTAGGGAAGGAGAGTGCTAGGCTCCGGCTAATTGAGAGAATTTCAGGAAAGTATGGTTCATCTGTAAAGGTGACCTCATATAGGACGCTAGAGCGACCTGTTCTCGAGTACTGCTCGAGTGTTTGGGATCCTCCCCAGGACGGATTGAGGGAAAACATGGAAACATTTCAAAGGTGGGCTGCTAGATTTGTTACTGATAGGTTAGAACTAGATGCGAGTGGTACGGAGATGCTTTGGGAAATCAAATGGGGATCTCTGGAGGGAAGACCACGTTCTTTTCCAGGAACACTAGTCAGAACCGGCATTTGAAGTTGACTGCCGACTAATTCTATTGCCGCCAACATACATTTTGCGTAAGGACCACGAAGATAAGATACGAGAAATTAAGGTTCATACTGAGGCATATAGACAGACGTTTTTGCCTCACTCTATTTGCAAGCGTAACACGTAGGGTATGTCTAGTAATGGAACAGGGTACCCTCCGCCACGCCCCGTATGGTAGCTTGCGGAGTATGTATGTAGATCCAGAGAATTTCGTCTGACCGTTGTCCTTTGTAGCCAGTCTTTATATCTTTCATTCCCTAACCATGAGAACAGGGCGGGATGCTATACAATTGAGTCAATCATATTCGAGCTGACCGTAGAGAGAAAAAAAAGACTTCCAAATTCCGAATCTGTGGGAGGGAATGTCCAGTTCCCGGGATTTTCGAGACAGTGGAAGGAAACCTCTCGAAAACTTTGAACAGATCATCGCGATTCAAATTATTTTTAATTGCTGTCCGGGACAAGGTAGACCATCGTCCCAGTCAAGAATTATAATTCTTTTTGTGTAAAATAGAGCTGATGTAAGTGGTGCAAAACACGACTACCGCGTTACAGCCACAACAAACAGTAACCGCAAGAACAATCACACAGTCCAAAAATTAGATTGCGAAAATGCAGTCACAGAGAAACCGGGAGGAATCATTGCGGGTGATGAGATGTTTGATACAGACTTACTTTTAATACAAGATACACAACTACATAAACAACCACGTCCGGAACTAAGTGACAAGATTTGGTCTAAATATTTGTCACAGCTCAGGATGCCACATAGGTGACCACATGGTAATTTCTTCTCCACGGTGAAAGAAATGGCAGAACCATGAATGAATGCCTCCTTGCCAAAGGGAACGTCCTTTGGTTTCAGTCCTTCATGCAGAGATACTTCAGTGTTTTAAACACTAACATCTATGTTGTCTCCTTTACATCTGTATCTGGCACCATACTGCGACGAATTGTACATAGTGTACAGTAATCATTTTCGTCCTGTTTATTCCATTCGAGTGTGACGCACGAAAAGGTGAACTATCGATACTGCTTCGTATAAGCCTGCATTCCTCTGATTTTTACGTCATGACGATTACATGAAGTATATTTCCGACGAACGTAATTTTTACCCACTCGGCAATGTACGCAACGTACCTCCGGTAGCAGCTGCCATTGGAGAATTTTGAGTACTTTTGTGACGCTGTCGTTATGATTAAAAGAACGTAGATGAATTGGGCGGTTTTCCTTTAATTTCGTCCTTTTTACATCTACATCTACATCTATACTCCGCGAGCCACCTTACGGTGTGTGGCGGAGGGTACTTATTGTACCACTATCTGATCCCCCCTTCCCTGTTCCATTCACGAATTGTGCGTGGGAAGAACGACTGCTTGTAAGTCTCCGTATTTGCTCTAATTTCTCGGATCTTTTCGTTGTGATCATTACGAGAGATATATGTGGGCGGTAGTAATATGTTGCCCATCTCTTCCCGGAATGTGCTCTCTCGTAATTTCGATAATAAACCTCTCCGTATTGCGTAACGCCTTTCTTGAAGTGTCCGCCACTGGAGCTTGTTCAGCATCTCCGTAACGCTCTCGCGCTGACTAAATGTCCCCATGACGAATCGCGCTGCTTTTCGCTGGATCATGTCTATCTCTTCTATTAATCCAACCTGGTAAGGGTCCCATACTGACGAGCAATACTCAAGAATCGGACGAACAAGCGTTTTGTAAGCTACTTCTTTCGTCGATGAGTCACATTTTCTTAGAATTCTTCCTATGAATCTCAACCTGGCGCCTGCTTTTCCCACTATTTGTTTTATGTGATCATTCCACTTCAGATCGCTCCGGATAGTAACTCCTAAGTATTTTATGGTCGTTACCGCTTCCAATGATTTACCACCTATGGCATAATCGTACTGGAATGGATTTCTGCCCCTATGTATGCGCATTATATTACATTTATCTACGTTTAGGGAAAGCTGCCAGCTGTCGCACCATGCATTAATCCTCTGCAGGTCCTCCTGGAGTACGTACGAGTCTTCTGATGTTGCTACTTTCTTGTAGACAACCGTGTCATCTGCAAATAGCCTCACGGAGCTACCGATGTTGTCAACTAAGTCATTTATGTATATTGTAAACAATAAAGGTCCTATCACGCTTCCCTGCGGTACTCCCGAAATTACCTCTACATCTGCAGATTTTGAACCGTTAAGAATGACATGTTGTGTTCTTTCTTCTAGGAAATCCTGAATCCAATCACAAACCTGGTCCGATATTCCGTAAGCTCGTATTTTTTTCACTAAACGTAAGTGCGGAACCGTATCAAATGCCTTCCTGAAGTCCAGGAATACGGCATCAATCTGCTCGCCAGTGTCTACGGCACTGTGAATTTCTTGGGCAAATAGGGCGAGCTGAGTTTCACATGATCTCTGTTTGCGGAATCCATGTTGGTTATGATGAAGGAGATTTGTATTATCTAAGAACGTCATAATACGAGAACACAAAACATGTTCCATTATTCTACAACAGATTGACGTAAGCGAAATAGGCCTATAATTATTCGCATCTGATTTATGACCCTTCTTGAAAATGGGAACGACCTGCGCTTTCTTCCAGTCGCTAGGTACTTTACGTTCTTCCAGCGATCTACGATAAATTGCTGATAGAAAGGGGGCAAGTTCTTTAGCATAATCACTGTAGAATCTTAAGGGTATCTCGTCTGGTCCGGATGCTTTTCCGCTACTAAGTGATAGCAGTTGTTTTTCAATTCCGATATCGTTTATTTCAATATTTTCCATTTTGGCGTCCGTGCGACGGCTGAAGTCAGGGACCGTGTTACGATTTTCCGCAGTGAAACAGTTTCGGAACACTGAATTCAGTATTTTTGCCTTTCTTCGGTCGTTCTCTGTTTCGGTGCCATCGTGGTCAACGAGTGACTGAATAGGGGATTTAGATCCGCTTACCGATTTTACATATGACCAAAACTTTTTAGGGTTCTTGTTTAGATTGTTTGCCAATGTTTTATGTTCGAATTCGTTGAATGCTTCTCTCATTGCTCTCTTTACGCTCTTTTTCGCTTCGTTCAGCTTTTCCTTATCAGCTATGATTCGACTACTCTTAAACCTATGATGAAGCTTTCTTTGTTTCCGTAGTACCTTTCGTACATGATTGTTATACCACGGTGGATCTTTCCCCTCGCTTTGGACCTTAGTCGGTACGAACTTATCTAAGGCGTACTGGACGATGTTTCTGAATTTTTTCCATTTTTGTTCCACATCCTCTTCCTCAGAAATGAACGTTTGATGGTGGTCACTCAGATATTCTGCGATTTGTGCCCTATCACTCTTGTTAAGCAAATATATTTTCCTTCCTTTCTTGGCATTTCTTATTACACTTGTAGTCATTGATGCAACCACTGACTTATGATCACTGATACCCTCTTCTACATTCACGGAGTCGAAAAGTTCCGGTCTATTTGTTGCTATGAGGTCTAAAACGTTAGCTTCACGAGTTGGTTCTCTAACTATCTGCTCGAAGTAATTCTCGGACAAGGCAGTCAGGATAATGTCACAAGAGTCTCTGTCCCTGGCTCCAGTTCTGATTGTGTGACTATCCCATTCTATACCTGGTAGATTGAAGTCTCCCCCTATTACAATAGTATGATCACGAAACTTCTTCACGACGTTCTGCAGGTTCTCTCTGAGGCGCTCAACTACTACGGTTGCTGATGCAGGTGGTCTATAGAAGCATCCGACTATCATATCTGACCCACCTTTGATACTTAACTTAACCCAGATTATTTCACATTCGCATTCGCTAATAACTTCACTGGATATTATTGAATTCTTTACTGCTATAAATACTCCTCCACCATTGGCGTTTATCCTATCCTTGCGGTATATATTCCATTCTGTGTCTAGGATTTCGTTACTGTTCACTTCCGGTTTTAACCAACTTTCCGTTCCTAATACTATATGCGCACTATTTCCTTCAATAAGAGATACTAATTCAGGAACCTTGCCCTGGATACTCCTGCAGTTTACCAATATTACGTTAACTTTTCCTGTTTTTGGTCTCTGAGGACGTAATGGAAACTTGGTAATAGTGCCAGGGTGATGAATAATACAACCTTCTGGGGGCCACAAATAAATCGGTTTACCATCGTGACAGAATGTTCCATTGGGGACATTTCAGGTACACAGAAGATGTAAAATTTGAAATGCAATTTTTGTTAGCAGCCACAACCATTCAAATGCTTTCGGACAACTCGTACTGCGATATGTTGCGTTAACTATTGAGATTCGTATTTTAAAGTCTCTGGTATATTTTACTGCCTATTCTGTACTTCCAATTGTCGCTTCGATAAATCATGCTTTCGTGTCACGAACCGTGCCTGAAATTTGTTTCCTTAGTCACACTGGACAAATTCGTCTTTATTTTGTCGTTGATAGACAGTTTTGGCGGTCGCAGTTACGAAGCAATATTTTATCGTGTACGTCACAAAGCGAAAACACTTTGACACAGCGTAGTGACAAAATTTTTAATGTGGCAGTGAAAGATGCATCGTCCTCAGTTAGCCATTCGTCATCTGCAGGCACAGTCGATGTCGCTGAAACCCCAGCAGAAACACTAGCTGCATATGTCGTATCGGTTATTTATTGCTGCTGGTGGTAGGAGGGGAGTGTGCTCGGCTTAAAACTCGTTCCATCAGCCCCCTTTTGTCCGGTGCATTAAGTTACCCCGTTGAATGAATTAGCCACTTGCCACAAAGAAGAGCTAATAGCCCCTCGAGGCTACCCCACTGGCATTAGACCGTGCCGCCTTGTTTCTCTTCTGTTTCGTCCGCGGATATAACGTCTTGATTGAAGCAAGGTGCAATACTTGTACATGTTTCTACAGTTACGCAATTTCACCTTATTTCGTCTTTCATTAATGTGTAACAAATTCAAGTGGCAGTGCTTTCCGTCAGACAAACGGTAGTGCCGTATTTTGTCTGTAGTCTTTTTACAGTCATTATTGGATCTTCCTTATGGAAGCGAAATTCCTCTGCTCTGAAGAATGTATATATGAACAAGACGATCTACGTTTAGTTTAATACCCGTACCCCTACCATGTTCCTGTAATTATTAAGCTAGAGGAAAAGAAATCTGTATTTGTCGCGGAGTTAACAGAAAAAAAATTTTCTAATGTGTGTGAAATCTTATGGGACTTAATTGCTAAGGTCATCAGCCCCTAAGCTTACACACTACTTAACCTAAATTATCCTAAGGACAAACACACATACCCATGTCCGAGGGAGGACTCGAACCTCCGCCGAGTTAACAGAAGTAACTAGCGAATCAGTGTAAGGGTCAGTGTGTTCAACACTGTTGAAATCTCTAGGAACTTAATGTAAAAGGAAACCATAATAGAAGTGCCAAAGTATCTTTTCCGCCACCATCTGTACTGCGTTTCACGGCGGTTTTCTGCATATGCTGTACGGTATGTTTGACCGCTCGAAAATGATTACGTCAAATGACTACTGAATGTGCCTTCGGTATTTAGAAGGGAAAGTGCCAAATGTTTTGGTTCCCAACTATCTAAAAGTAACGGACGAAAAATAAGTATTTCGAAAATAATTGGCACTGGCAAAGTGTAGTTTCCACAGAAGCACGTATACACCAAACTCGATAAAGAAATGTAAGGATCCCATATAAATACTTCCATTATTTTAATATCAAAATATGCTGTTCTTAAACAAATAACTGAGCGAAATGGCGCAGTGACAAGACGTTGGACTCGGATTATGAGGACGGCAGTTCCAATCTCCATCCGGTTATCCAGATTTAGATTTTGCGTAATTTCCTCAAATCGCATAAGAAAAGTTTGCGAATGATCCTCTCGGAAACAACACAACCGATTTTTTGCCATCCTTCCGCAATCTGGGCTTGCGCTCTATCTCTCATGATCGTCGATGTCGAAGGAAAATGATACACTAATCTTCCTTTCTTCCCTCCTTCAAGGCAATAGCTTGTACCAACAACCGCTCACCTTCTCTTCCCCCTTCTGAGTCTTTAAAGATTCGAGATGCCACGTATAAAACAGTTCCAGTGTGGATGAGTATGGTCCGGGTAATTTACGCTCCGTTTTAAGAAAGCTAGTTTTTCACACATTTCCATGTTCATGACGTCATATATCCTGAACTGCGTGTCGTACAATGACACAATTTTTTCAAATTGTGTTGCGCATACAGTTAGTAGTAAAGAAGTAATAAATTAAAACCTCATGCATGATGCGGAAGGCTAAATGGATGAACGGTGAAAATGTTAGCGATAAACTGCTGTCCTTTGATTGTTTTGTGCGAGGTGTCAGCGAGAAAAGTTTCTAAAAGGTTTGAAATTATCTGTGAAGTTCGTTAGAAGTCGCTGACTGCTGTGTCAGTATTGTGCAGCAGATGTTAATGATTTGTTATTAATCTATTAAATCATCACACCTTTCACTTTTTTGATGTTTTCGCAATAACATAAAAAATGGTTCAAATGGCTCTGAGCACTATGCGACTTAACATCTGAAGTCATCACTCATCAGTCCCCTAGAACTTAGAACTACTTAAACCTAACTAAGGACATCACACACATCCATGCCCGAGGCAGGATTCGAACCTACGACCGTAGCGGTCGCGCTGTTCCAGATTGAAGCGCCTAGAACCGTTCGTCCACAGCGGCCGGCTGCAATAACATCAGTTAGGTAGCTCATTTGTGTGGCCATATTATGAATAGCTGCTGGATAAATAGTTTATATTGACACTGTACGTGCAACTGCTGAAATGCGCTTTTTTCCTCAAGACACACGTGTCCTCTTACAAGACACCGTGAATGATTGGGTTTTCATGTATGTTTCTTGTTTGCAATTAGGATTTCATGTCTGCATGCACGGTTCACTAGAATTTTCACCGTTGGCTCTGATATTGTAAATAAAAAGTGGGCAAGGACAACAGTGTCAGATGGAAGAGCGAAGAACGAAACACGACGTAGCAGTGACGACAGTGAAGTCTACAAGTAGGGCAATGTGTTGCACACAGGGGGCTGTTTCCCTGCACCTCACACCACCTCAACTGTCGCAAGCATTCTTCTCAGCTGCCTCCTGAATAGTTCACCAACGAATGACTGTATTACATGCTAAAAGTAATTGTGTCAGCAGCGATCCTCATTTTCTTTTTTCAAACAGAGTTTTTTGTCGTTCTGCGCATTTCTGTGGGAAACAGAACCGCATCTCACTAGTGTCAGTTCTCGTCGACACGGTAAAGATTTTTTCACTTCTTGCGTTACGTTTGGTTCTACATGAAGACCGCTCGTTAATTACGTAACTCTCATCTTAAGCCATGCATGCCGTACCGTATGCTTATCAACGGATACCGCTCGCACTGATGCCGAATGCCTTTAGAATTTTCTCTGCGGTAAATTTCTCAGTGTGCAAGTGGCCGAGTGATTCTAGGCGCTTCAGTACGGAACCGCGCTGCTGCTACGGTCGCAGGTTCGAATCCTGCCTCGGGCATTGATGTGTCTGATGTCCTTAGGTTAGTTAGGTTTAAGTAGTTCTAAGTTCTAGTGGACTGATGACCTCAGAAGTTAAGTCCCATAGTGCTCAGAGCCATTTGAACCATTTTTGAACGTACTTAACGGAACGGTCACAGTACAGTTTGGAGGGTTGCGGTTGGTAACAAGGCAACCTGTTTAATGTCATCGACCACGAACACGTTTTACCAGCTGATTGTTGTGCCACTACATTCGCCAACCGAACGCTGTGCCAGAAACGTCAGCAACGAATGGTTGGTGGGCGTAAGCTTGCACCAAGCGTGTATGCAAGCATATGCGGGCTGCCCCCAATACATAAAACACAGCTGCTGCAAGGCAGAACACGTAAATCTCCCTAGCTGTAATCATTCTGAGGGCGTGTGCCTTCATTGTTCGCCCCTCTGCTCTTTCAGGCCCCTTTTTTCGGCTGTTTCCTTTTTCTCTTTAGTGTGTAATGATACTATCGCATGCAAGTATCAATACAGATACTGCTTCTGGAGATTATTTATGTATTTGATTTATAATGGTATACTTGACAGTGAATATGTTCGAGAAATGAGAAACCGCATAGTGTAGACCAGTAATATGAACACTGGATCTTTCAATTTCCATTTGAAAGTACCTTATTTAATGTTATGCCTGGACACTTACTCTTTTCTTTTTCTGCAGATGACGGGCACCTCCTAATTTATGTGTCCGCCTTGCTACCTGCGGAATAATAGTTTTAGTAGCAGGTTAATATGTTCTACAGTTAGCGACTTAGCGCGAACAACTAAGTGCATCGAACGCCTCTCTGGAGTGTGCACACTTGTCGTAATGTTGGTAATATGTTACGTTGCATTTATCTGTGGCCCCTGAATGTCGTTAAGATATACTTCTTTACAGACATCATTCCCACAATTTTTATCGTGTGTATCTCTTGTGCACACTTGTCGTAATGTTGGTAATATGTTACGTTGCATTTATCTGTGGCCCCTGAATGTCGTTAAGATATACTTCTTTACAGACATCATTCCCACAATTTTTATCGTGTGTATCTCTTGTATTCCGCAGTAGCAAGACAACCAAAAGAAAAAGAAGTTTCGAGATCAGTGATGAAATAAAAATGAAATGTATTTAGTTGGTCAGTGGATAATTTTCACATCTCAAAAGGAAATATTCAAGTTTCGATATTCGCTTGACACCATTATCCTGAAACCAAGTATTGGACTTATTGCGTTATATTAAGAGTTGAAAGATATCACTGTGATATTGTTAGAAATCAGTTTCTCACCGCTATCATTGCCTAGAGGGCGCACAATATTAAGTTTTCAAACTGTATTGCATAAATAGTTTTCACTAGATGGTTTAGGTAAATTAAGGGCTCCTTGTCTGGAATGACTGGGTTTAGAATTTGGGCCATGCCTTTTCTTCAAACGTATTGCCCATTTTATATTTCCTGTTTTAGCTTCGGCACTGAAACTGCGATATAAACGTCGGCACATTTTTAAAAAGTTCTAGAAGCATTCTGTTGTAAATAAAGAAGTCTTCCAGAACACCTCTCCAACACAACTTCGTTACAGTCTAAAACTGCCCGCCTGTCGCCGGTATATTCCTTCCCTTCGAAACACCCGGACCGACGCATAGCTTCGATCTCTCATAATCTCTCTCCCGCCGACCCTTCTGGGAAATCTCTGTTTAAAGTACCGCCCACTCTCTTACATCGAGTAAGATAATACTTATCATGACAGGCCCACGTGTTCCACCGAAATGATAGTGGTGCGATAAAACTGTTACATTTTTTCCATTGAGTGTTGTACCCTAACAGTAAGGAAAACGGAAACAACATAAACTTTGATATCACATGACTGAGAGTAACTGTAGCACCTGTGGTTCTATTTCCAATTAGAACCGCGGAAACAATGACGAGCTGTAAAGTAACTATAACAACCTCATGGTATTCAGATGACAAAAATAAATGGATTACCTGTGGTTCCTTTTGTCAGTATCAAGCGTGATGGTTCACTGTTTAAGATATTGTACAAAACTGTTATATCAGTAGGCCGCTTATTTTATTTAGATTTTCTGAAATAACTAGCAGATGAGTGATAAATTACATCAGATGAGTTAAAGGTCGTAGCGCTTTATTTTATTGAGTTCCAGAGGCACAGGCGTCAATAAATTCAAATAAAAAGAAACATTATTTAGTAAAAAAAAAAAAGAATGAACCTTTTAATAGTTACAGGCTTCTGTTCAAATTTGCTTGTGATGCAATAGCACGTGCTCAGGATCGTTACGATAATGGGAACTGAGTGATGATTGCAGTGGAAATATAGAGTTCAGATATAGTGCTCAAGCAAACATAGTTTATTTCACTATAATGTGGCACACTTTGTGAAATTTTGTGTCGAGATATGCTGTGGTATATTTCCTGGGGATGTGTAAATTGTGGAGCTCGGGAGACACGTTCTACCATCCACTCATGGAGGACTGGTGGGTCCCCATGCAGCTCTTCTGTCGAAAGGTATGTTTTTCTTCCTGTTGTGAGAAAATCGAGATTTAATTCCACATACTGTCTGCCTCACTCCTAGCTCTTGGAGCCACCTTCCTGGAGAGCGTGATGGCCAAAGAATGACGCCGTTCCTTCGAGGAATACTCGAATACTTTTGTGAATCAGGTATTCGTTGAGTCGATGAGAATTTGGAGTTTACGTCTTCGTCTCTCTTGTTGGTCGGACACGCAGTAGTTCCCAGTGCTTCTTGCCAGCGGATACTTCCAGCCACGGTCTATCGTTGGTAACTTGTCGATAGGGACGTTCCAGTAACACTTTAGATACGATATTTGGAATCTGTAGCAGTGACAAAATTTATGTCGCTACCTTGATAATACTTAAACAGAAATGTCAACAACAACATTCTCATGGTATTGATTGCTTATTTGTTTTTAAACCTATTGTTTTTCCCAACACATTTCAGTATTGCCGATCCGATACTCTGATATTTCTTACGATAATATAAAATTATCGAATACTTGGTGTCTGTACCGATATCATGAGTATAAAATCAAAAGTATGAGTACGTACACATATCAGTAATATTGGAACGTCCCTATGTGTCGAAAAGTGAGAACCAGTTTCTACCGAGCTGAGGGCGAACTCGGCGTGTCCATTAAGCACATCAGGAATTCCAAGTGGTTTCGAAACAAAACGAACAGTACAAGAAACAGTATTGAGATAGGCGTCGGCAAGGGTGGGACAACTTTCTACTGCAGATTCTAGGAGGGACAAAGGGGGCACTTGCCGCCGCCGCCGCCCCCCTTTCCTCTCGTGGAATCTGCAGTACAGGGTTTTTAGTAACTACACAATTCTCTAACACCACGTATAATAATCAATTATCTGGGATATAATAAGTTTTTTGTGTCACCGAGAAAATTTAATTCTTGTAGCATGACACGTCTCGAAACAGAAAAACGAATTTACATCAAAAATGGCAGTTTTGGAGGCTTGCATTGCCGGACCACCTGCATAAATTTCTCCGGACACCCATTAATATTGATGTTCCTCCAAACTGTGCCTTTTCTGCAAAGTCCATGTATCGCCCTATTGTATGTTCGTTGCTACCATTCAAGTCCACATGTGATTTATTACACAGCTTCCAGATCAAACTGTGATAAATTCTACGGCACTCTGAGGTCAGCACTGGGTGGGATCGTCAGTCTTGCAAGTTCATCTTATCATGTTAAAGTTACCATGTCGCCTTACACGGGGGTTCCAGGAAGAATGGTCAAAGTGCAGGGATATGACAGCAATGATCATTCGAAGCAAAGGAGTAAAAAATGCATACTTCAAGCTATGAGCACTTGCTTGCCTTCGATACTGTAAATCAAATCTTCTACTGGAGGGTCTTTGCTTTCGATTCTTTGAGAGGTGGTATTATGGACCTAAACAAGAAAAAGTGTCCAGTGAAAGTGGCCTCTAAAATGCATACCTTACGAGCTACCAGCACTAGTTCAATTGGAAAGATGTGTTTCACACTAGAGAAGATGAACAAATGTTCATATCTCGTAAGGTGTGCACCTTAGAGCCCACATTTACTTGACCTTTTTCCATGCTTTGGTCGTTTCTACCACATTCCAAAATGTGGAAAGAAAAGACCTTGCAGTAGAGGTTTGTTTCACGATATCGAAGACGAAGCAGTGCTCATAGCTCTCAATGTATGCATTTTAGAAGCCATGTTTACAAGACTTTTTGGCTTTGAATGATCGTTCCTGTCATATCGTTGAATACTGTCCATTCCTCCTGAGACACCTTTTATAGTTCGAGGAATTGTATTGTGCTCTAGGTGTAATATTATGCGCTGGACTCATATCTGGAGTGAATGATTTCAAATCTTAGTCCTGGCGTTTCGATTTAGGTTTTCCGTCATTTCGTAATTAATTTCGGACGAAAGTTGAGGGAGGTGTCTTATACATCTCCGCAACCAATTTCTTCCACAACCTTCACCAGCAGTCCTTCGTATCTTAATCATTTCGATGTTGACTGGACGTTGAATGCTACGTTCACTTTCTAGCTTCTCACTGCTTAAAACTGAGAGTATTGTTAAAGAACAATATTTTAAATTTCTGGCTCTGCTAAAGATAGTCGTGTCTCTCACTACTTAGTTCGTTCAAACGAGTTGAGGAAGTATATTTGAACACTATCAAAACCAAAGCGCTTGGGTGATGCTGCGCTGCTGTAAAGGGAAATTTTAGGGATGTTTGTAGAATATTATCTCGTAGGATGAGGACAGAACGCAGCTGTTGAATCTGACCCCCCAGCTTAGGGTGCGTGTTATAGACTGTGCGTCCAAATCTGTTTCCGGAGCGAGATTTATATTGAGATGGAGTTTATATTGGGATAGGTTTAGTCGGCGCGCCGTTAAAGCCGACCCCGGCCCGTCGTAAAAGGGAGCATACTGGTGGCTGCTGGGCTGGGCGGACTCCCTCCCTGCAGCTGATTTATCGCGGCGGGGCGCAGGTGGCGGACCGCTGGCCTTCCCTTTCCCTTTCTGTTCCGTATGTATTGCTGGGACAACACAGGCGCACCCAGCACACTGCAGCAGACCCGTCTCCGCCCGTATCAACACGACGTGAGGGCACTGCAGCAACGACTCGAACGGAACGTCCGCAGCTCGTGGTCTAGAGCCTAGCGTTGCTGCCTCTGGATTACTGGCTCCTGGGTTCTATGCCCGGCCGGGTCGGGGATTTTCTCCGCCGGGCGACTGAGTGTTTGTGTTGTCCTTATCATTTCATCATCATTGGGGAAAGTCGCGAGGCTGGACCGCTCAAAGATTGCGAATTTGGACGGGCACTGGTAACCACGCAGTTCACCGCCTCACAAACCACATATCATCATCATAATTATCATTGAACGGAACGCTACACACCCGCCGATCTGCACCACTACTGTTTCAGAAACTTGTAATGAAATATTTCGCAGTCAACTATCGATTATTAAAGCAAAGTCAATCACGACCACTACCAACAGACTCTTTGACCCAAACCTAAATTGATATGACGAGGGACGTTCAACAAGCAAGGCAACACGCTTTTTTCTCTTCTTGTGTAGGTTGAATAAATGTGGAATTTGTTGAGACACATCGTGAAATATTCCGCTTCAGCCCATATAGGTTCATCATGTTCCGATACGTGGCGGCACTGTACGTAGTCTTCAAAGCGGCGTCTGTAACAGACGTGCGTTCCTAGCAGAGAACTGTCTTTGATATTCTTTTGACGGAAAACCAGAGCATCGCAGGTATTAATAGAGGCTTGCAGAATACGGCGACCTGGCAGTGAATAGAAGCACTGTAAGTCGTTGGGTGAAGGGTCTGTCATCATTGCAACAAGGTCGCGCAAAGGTGGTTCGATCTCCCGCGTGCCGGCCTGTCGCACACCGTAGTGACTCGTGCAGTGTTGGATGATAGACGCACCACAATGAAACAGCTCGCTTCTCAACTGGACGTCTCCGTTGGTAGTGCTGACACAATCGTCACCATTGGGAATACTCAAAGGTGTGCGCTCGCTGGATTCCTCGCCGCCTAAGACAAGACCTTGAAGAACAACGAAGGATCTTCTGTGCGGAATTGCTTGCGCTATACCGGGCTGATCGTGACAATTCTTTGTCGAACATCGTACCGGCGCGATGAAACATGGGGTCACCACTTCGAACCGGAAACAAAACGGCAATTGATGAAATGGCGCCACACCACCTCTCCTCCGAAGAAAAAGTCCTAAGCTGTACCCTCAGCCCGGAATGCCATGGCGGCAGTCTTCTAGGACTCTAAAGGGATTATACCGTTTGACGTCCTCCCTCGTGGTGCGGCGATCAACTCTGAAGTGTATTGCGCTACCCTGAGGAAACTGAAAACACGACTTCATCGTGTTCGTCGCCACAAAACTGAAAACGAACTTTTCTATGACAATGCGAGGCCTGACACAAGTCTGCTCACCAGAGAGGAGCTCACATAACTTCGTTGGACTGTTCTTTATCTACCGGTACTCTACAGCCTTGATCTCGCATCTTCCGACTTCCGTCTGTTTGGCCCAATGAAAGAAGCACTCCGCTGGAAGCACTACTTAGATATGGCGAGGTAGTTTGATGCAGCAAGACGTTGGCTCCAACGTCGACCAGTAGAGTGTTACCATGCGGGCATACTCGTACAGGTTCTCCCAGTAAGGTGGCGTAACGCCGTCGCATTGAACTGAGATTATGAACGGCCCCCGTATTTCAATTCTATTTTTTGTTGGTGCAAAAGACGTGTTTATAAGAACAGCATTACATTGCCGATTGCTTGCTGATTCCATAGGTGCCATGCCATCCTTTTGAAATAATATTTTATTATTCATGTAAGAAGTCCACATTTACTATGTTGAAAACATTTAGAGTCGTCACCCCATATTTTACTATCATAAATTGAGGATGTGCAACGACTAAAGATCATAATAGATTTTGTTTTGCTAATTCAAAAATTGTGACAAATATCAACGAGATAATTTATGACGCAACATTGAAATACAAAGGAACGACCGTTTCGTAAAGCTAGAGAACAAAAGATCGTGTTTAACGCATACAACTGTAACCTAAACGCATCAGCTGAATTAATATTAATAAAATATTAATCGCAATATTAAAATCTCCATAAATACAGAAATGTTACAAACTCGCAAAATCTATGAACAATTTTGAAATCAGCACAAAATTTCCTCTAAGATGAGGCATTTGACACATAATTTCACTGTCGTTTTAGATTTTGTAAACAGTATCCTTTATTTTATTTTGCTAAGATAGCAGAACGAAGTGTGTAAAAAACAGTTAAGTCTAATATTGTTGCTGACACATTACGATTAATTTAATACACAAAGGAAAAACAATTTTATGTGAAAAGAAATATAAACTGTGGTAGTGCTAGCCCTTAGGCAGCTTAATTCGTGTAAGAAGTACATATTTATACTTTTGTGTCTTAAAATAGCTGGGATAGGCATGCTTGCAGATAGATTTTTGAAAGGCACCTCAGGCAGTTGAGTGGAAACTGATGATGTTGAGGTAGATCACTGTGTTCGACATTACCCCTATTTCTGTGAAAGCCTGCCGGTATTAAATCGACAACCGTGCAAAAACATGGCCGATGACTGTTGACATTGTGAATGTGTCTGTGAACTGTGTTTGTATAATAAATGTACTTACATGGAGTGTTTTGACTTATTGCTTGGAACCATTTTAACAATTGCTAAGCGTTCAATTCGCTGTAACCTCAGAGAAAGCTTTATATATTATATTCTTTTCATTATATAAAAAAGCATTAACAACTGTATACCAATGGAAATGAGCGTTTGGCGTCATTGGCCGGGAGGCCCCTCGCGGGGCAGGTCCGGCCGCCATATCGCAGGTCTTATTACATTCGGCGCCACATTGGGCGACCTGCACGCCGGATGGGGATGAAATGATGATGAACACAACACAACACCCAGTCCCTGAGCGGAGAAAATCTCCGACCCAGCCGGGAATCGAACCCGGGCCCAGAGGACGGCAATCCGTCACGCTGACCACTCAGCTACTGGGGCGGACCTGTATACCAATAAGACCTATTCAGAAGCACCCGACCCACCTTACATTTCAAGGTGGTGGGTTACTCTGTACTGTTAATGAAATAAATCAATAAATGGTACTTAGAACACAGTGCCTGCATAAACACAGTGCGTGCATAGGTGAACCCTGGAACCAAACTCCTGGCGTGGACTACACCCAGATAAATTAATTCATCATTAACTGTTGCTGAAATGTGGATTTGTGTCGTAATAGTAAGGGGTCTTAGAATTTCCTTATTGAACTCGAGTTCAGAAAACGCCACAACCTCATTTACCATATATTTATTAACATCTCGCTGTTGAGTGTAGATCTGCTTGAAGGAAGGAAATTAGGGTTTAACGTGTCGTCTACGACGACGTCATTAGAGACCGCGCACAGACTCCAGATGGGGAAGGATAGTAAGAAAAGTGGTCGCGTTGTTATCAAAGGAACCGTCGTGGCATTCACGTTAAGCTGTTTTGGGAAAATCACGGAAAACCCAAATCTTGATGACCGAATGGGGATTCGAACCTTCGCCCTCCTGCACGCGAGTTCAGTGTCTTACTTCTGCGTCACCTCACTCGGCCACATTATAATAAAATACATTCAAGCGCCTAAGCACTCGATCATGTTTTCCAATAATCCGCGTGAACATGGCAAGTAAATTAATCAAAAACCTCCGATATTTCGACATGGAATATCCGTGCCATTTTCAAGGCACGAACTGCAGCCTCACTTGTTTTATTTTCTTTTTAGTTGTTTTTTACATTCCCTCCTGTTGTTGCCTCTCTTTGGCTTTGGATTACAATTATTAAAGAAATACATATAAATTTATTTTAAAATGAATAAACAAGATTGTCTTAATTTGATGAGACGGTGGTGTGTTTGGACTTGAAACTGAAAGGACGATGGTGCTGTGGACTCCTGGTAACATTTATTAGATGAGCAGCTGGGATACAGGTGAGATTGGAAGGGACTCGGTATGGCAAATGAAGTTGGACAATCATCGTGGAGGGTCAAGAGAAGGGATATGTGTGGCGAGTAGGATTCGCAGTTACGCGTGGATGAAGGATTCATTTAGCAAACGATAAGATGGGGTAGTTTATATTTGATTGGATGAGTGGCTCTCAGGGACGATTTCGTAATGTGCGAAGGACATGGAGAGTGTTGTATTCACCAAACAAGTTCGCCACACAACAAAAAACATAGCAGGAAATGAAACACCTGACACAGAAGAGTAATTGCTGTATTAGGTGGTGTGCTTGCTTGCGAGCCGCTCTCACAGCTTTAGTTCCATTAGCACCTGTTCTTCTGCATTCCAAACTCCGCAGAATGTCTCCTACATACTTTGTGAGACTAGCACTCCTGGAAGAAAGGGTATTGAGGAGACGTGTCTTAGCCATAGCCTGGCGGATTATTCCCAGAATGAATTTTCGCTTTGAAGCGGACTGTGCGCTGGCTTGACACTTCCTGGCAGATTAAATCTGTGGCTGCACCTGGAGTTGAACTTGGCATAAACAAAGGTTCCAAGTTCGACTCCCGGCCCAACAAAGTTTTAATTTGCCAGGAAGTTTCAGATCAGGGCTGCAGAGTGAAAATTAATTCTAGGAACACCTTCTGTCATTGTTTATCATGCCAACGCTAGTTCATTTTCAACAGGTTTGCTTATAACACTGTCTCCAATACTTGGAAGCGGTGTCCAAAATCTTCATATTGCTATACTCCATGCGATGGCCAGTATGAAAGCAGTGTTCTCCAATTGCCTGTCCACTTGGCTGTCGTAAGCGGACCCAACACTTGTATTTCTATTTTTATACGTGGAGTACATTAAAAATGCACACACATCACTGCGTTGGTTGCTTTTGTCTGTGTCATACATTCTTCTCACAAACACGTCAAATAATTTACTACTTGATGTACGGATCCACACTTCAACATCCGACCTGCTGTCCAGGTGAAAGTAAGCAGTAATGGCTTGCTCTTGCCACACGTGGTGGAACTACCCAACCTAAAAACATACGACTTGTAATGGCTACAGTTGTTAGCAAATGAAGTAAATACTGATGCAATGTTATTCAGTACACCGCCCTGTCACCGATAGAAATATCTGTACTTACACCCATTACACCTTGTATATATATATATATATATATACGACAGTGCCCTTCTAGCTGAAAATAATAAAGATGTTTTTTTTAAATCAAACTGATTAAACAGAATGGGTAGCATACAATTTAGTTTTAAAGAACAAGCAAAAGGAATGCATAGCTACTACTTCTTAAAAATCAACAGAGGAGACACCATAGAAGGATTCAAAGACTTCTGTCATAGAGAAATAATCGCATATCTGAAGCGCTGCGCTCTGTGAGAGTAATGAACCGTGAAGTAACGAAAAAGAATAATCTGGAACCATTTCAAACATATCGCTATGGAGGCGTGGTAAATTACGTAGACAGAAAAATTCCGAGATCACCATTTCTTGTAAACAGGAGACTAGCACAAATATGAGCGACAGCCCCTTAAAGAAGGGGAGGCAGTTGATTACGCGTGCGTTAAGTTCGGAAGTGAAGAGAGCAGTAAAAATAGTGGGAAACTGTTTTAGAAGATCTGAAGACGCTAGGTGGATTATTTCAGGCATAATCAAATTTAGTAGCGTGTGCTTGGGTCTTCAAAAGACTATCCGAGTAAAAAATACCTGCGTTTACAGCTTTTAGCTCGATGATCAGGTTCTTTGTGGCACCTCTTGTTCTTCCTTGGCGGCCTAATTCACTACCAGACTCCACTGCGCGGTTGGGACCTATGTTACTGAGACTAGTTGCGCTGTAAATAACGTAATGTAGTTGGCTACAGGGGTGTTACTCTGTCAGCGTCTACGGTCCGCAGAGTTTTCCGTGTGCACTAACAGACCCGTACTCGCCGCGGTAGCTGTGTTCAACTCGCTAGTAACCTCTGCATGTCGGCTGCACGCTCTGCGGTGGCCGCGTTTGCGGTAGATTTCATCTCGTGAACTTTGAACTTAAGGTAGCTTTACGTGCGAGCGTAGTAGCGCGCTGAAGCCACGCGTAGCTAACTGCTATAAAAATTCGCGAAATTTCGATAGTATTACGGGAAAATGATTGAGTATTACGTGCGATAAAAATCCTGCTTTGTAGTCTAACCTACAGTTTCTCCTAGCACTTCTAATGCTAACTCCACTTCAGAAAGCACTGTTTTTCGTGCAATGTCCGTTCCTGAGTTGACTGGATCGCGCAAGTGAGCGGGCTAGAAGGCGTGTGCTGTTGTAAATCAGAAGACGTTGTGGCAAGTGTAAAGCTAAATGGCAGTTCTTTTTACAGTGTCTTCTGAATTGTTTTTTTTCTCTCTGATGATTCTTTTGAAACAACAATTTACATGTTTCCATTTGTTGTCCTCTTGAGTTATATTCACAACGATTCAGCACAGAAACTGTGGCTTAACGCGGGTCTGAATAACGCTCATAAGTCAGCACGTATATTGACATTTTAGACACGACATACGTGGGGAGCAGAGAATCAATGACACCTGAGTCGTGTCAAACGGCATTCCGGTATCGTGGATTGCTGCCACAGTTTAGTGACTCATTGAGGGATTGTATTCTTTCACTCGTTGGTTTCCAGACGATATCAGGAGGAAAAAGAAACTCCCCAGGCAATTTAGCCATTTTACGATGGGATCTGGGAATGGTGCACGTGGCCTGACAGTTGCAGGCGAGGATACAGTGCATTCTGCAATGATGGTGAACAACAACCAGCACAACAACAACACTAATAATAAAATACTATCTGCTTTTTGCCTATAATAATGGCAAGGGGCACCACATTAGTAGTGTGTGAAAAGTTGAAAATTTGGGTCTGACGGATGGCGTGCTCGGGCCCGCGCAGTTGCGATGACCTCTGTGTACGGGTGGCTTTGTGGTCAGAGCATCTGCCTATTAAACAGGAGACCCGGGTTCAGATCCCTGTCCGGAACAGATTTTGATTTAAGTCAATGTCCACTCGCAGTCACTGTAATTCCTTTCTATCTGCTTTCTCGTCAGTATCTGACATGAGAACAATTCAGGATTGTTATCACTGAAATAAGAGCATCTTTCTGCTGCGGTCGAGGGTCCACGAAATGATGATGCTGCAGAATGTCGAGCGTAGTTTCAGAGCAATTGTCACTTGCGTCGAAATACATTGTATTGTAGAGGATGGCTCGAGTGACGAGTATGGGTGGATTGAAAGAAATAAATTGCCAGGCGCGAATGGAAGTTGTAAAATCCAAGAAAACGCCTGCGTTTATTTCGGATTCGATCTACAATTGGATCCTTCAGGAAGGGTATCAGTTACCCGAGATGCCAGTCCATGGGCGACAGGGGTGGGTAGCCGGAAGTTATGACAACTTTAGAGGAACAGTGGTATTGTAAGGCCGAAAATTGAATAATAGAGGGAAGGGCGGGTAGGTGCATGTTACAAAAGAGACAGAGCAGACTTCTTAAAGCCGTCTGCGCTGTTTTTGGACGCCTCAGACAAGAGGGCGACATTCAGATCCTTCTCTCTGTAGGCACGCACGTGAGGCAATCATGTGGCCTCTCTCCTGCGCTTCCTGATTGGTTATTCATAGAATGCTCGACTAGTCAGCGTCTTAGTATGGAATTTTGATCTATCGCGTCAGCACCCATGTAGTGGCACATGTATCTGGCTGGAAAGGCTGGGTACTGAATGTAAAATCTTAGCGAGGAGGAAAGACAAAGAAAATTAATTGGTATCCATGGTGCGACAGGCAACTGAGGTTGCACATATAGTTACTGCGGTTGTACAATATTACAACAGCGCACGGGATTATCATTCCCACATTTACTTTTATATTTGCTCTTTGCAAGCTCCCGTACTATGTGTGTCAATATTTCCCTCTAAGATACCAATTTTCGTTGTATTAGCGTCGTGATCATTACGCGAGGTGATGGAGGCCTTACATCACCAGCAGGGCTAGCGCGTGCTTTGCAGATAATTTCCAAACTCGGTTACTATTTGTATTACCACCCTCGAACCACTGATTATGACTTTCAACACTGATAAGCACATGCTGTTTGGTAAGTATCCCCATGCGTTACTACTATTATTATTATTATTGTTTTATTATTATTTTTATCGATGGAAATGTGCAAAACATCACGTCCATTCCATTTAGAGGAACAGTGTAAGTCGAAAACGAACATGTCACAGTTACAAGTAACGGGATGAATCAGGCAGAACAAAAGCTGTAAGAAAGGTGATGCATGTTAGGCGAAACAGACTGCTGCGACTAATGACATATTGAGACAGTATATGTAGTTCACTACACAGGGATTAGTTGCTAGTGGAGTAACGCGCCTGTGACAGACTCCTTGTACATTCGTATACATGTTGTATTTTCTTCTTGTGTTATAGAATAACATTGTGGCAAACGTATGGCATACACAAACGGTGAATATGTTTCTGGTCCTTAGTTCACCTGATAACCGGCCAGGTGTTGCCACTCGTGAATATGCTGCTGGATATTCTGGTCGGTGTCATCTAGATAAAAAATGTGTTTCGTCGTCTGGAGCTTCGCCCATTCTTCAAATTGCGTGACAGAGGTCGTCCACGTACTCGCCGTACTCCAACTACTGAGGAAGCTGTTCTGGAGATCGTACGAGTACACCAACAACTCCAGCGAAGCGCACGTAGCGTAGCAGGCAGGTGCTTGTCTCGCAACGGATGGCCTTCGCACCTATCATTATTCTTCAACGCGACGCCTGTATCGTGGAGATCAGATGCAGTTCTCTGAGTGGTTCCAACAACAACAGGAAACCAACGACGACTTCGTAAACATTGTAATGTGGTCGGATAAAGCAGCGTTCACTTGTGAATGTGTCTTCAATATGCACAGTGCCCAGTATTGGTGTGACGTTAACCCGCTCATCACTCGCGTCTGTTGGTATCAAGTTCGCTTTGACATCAAGGTCTGGGTCGGAATATTAGGAGACAGGAGTTTGGGTCACTAATTGTTGCCTGACTGGTTGACTGTACGAAGGTATCGTGCATTCCTCTCAAACTATTTTCCTGACGCACTGAAAAATGTTCCACTTCATGTTCGGCCGAGGTCGTGGTTCAGACATGATGGTGCACCTCCACACTTTGGACTAATGTGCGACGGTATTCAGACCGAACATTTCCAGGGAAATGGCTCGGACGAGAACGTCCATTTGTGTGGTCTCCGCGTTCACCTCACCAAACTCCCCTGGATTTCTTCCTGTGGGGCCCCTCGATGAAACACGTGTATTTTACTCGGCCGACGCGTGTGGAATAACTCACAGCGCCGCGCCTGGTCACGCTGCTCTTGTACTTGTGAATGCAGCATTGTTGCGAAGAGTCCAGAGCTGTATGATCCAGTGGGTCGCGCAATGTTGTGACGTGCAGGGTTATCGCTAGGAGCATCTGCTTTGAAAACAGCGTTTTCTTTTGCAAACGTCATGCGGTCATTAACATGGAAATTATTTTCACTAGTCGCTAATGTGTTACATCCAAGCTGACGTGCCACATGTAGTATAAATCTGTCCTATGGCAGGTCATTTGTTTCAGTTATCAATTTTTGACTTCTCTTACGACGTTTTTGTTCAGCGTTACAAAACATTGTACTTTGTAAATTTCGGATACGTGTGACTTAAGAAATAGTGTATACTACAGTATTATAAGGGAGAATGAAATTAGCAAATAAAAACAAATACCCAGCTTCGAACCCTAGACCTGCATGCTACCCCAAAACGCTGTCCGCTGCACCAGCTGCACAGCACTACTCCTATATACTGACAGAGGTAGTTACCGTACATGTTATTACAGTGTTGCCAGAGTGCTAATCTTTAACATCCATTTACTGCCGCATATATGACATTTTTGTATTGCTAATATGTGACGAATGGCGCTTCGAAGTCCGAGTGCGCAAATTTGCTTCACCCTGTATACTGTATCTGTGAAACTGTTGTCGGATGTGAGCAAGGTCGTGATTGCCCTAATCAGATTAGGTTCAATAGAATAAATAAATCATGTGCATTGCCAACAGTGGAGTGAAGATGAGGTGGTGTTATGATATGGAGTGTTTTTCGTAGTTATGGTGTAGTCACGTTATTGCGCTTAAGGAAACGCTAGCTGCGGAAGGATATGAACGCAGTTTACAGCATTATGTACTGCATACAGTAGAGAGAGAGTTCAGAGCCAATGATTGTTTCTATCAGTCTGAGAATGCACACTGTTATGAAGCTGTGAGGGAATGGTTTGTGGACATTAACATTCCTGAAATGATTTAACCTGTCTAGAGTTCCGACTTGAACCCAACGGAACGCCTTCGAGATGTCAGAACATCGACATCGTCCCAGATCCAGCATCAGTACCTTCACTGGTCTGGGCTCTTGAGGAATAATGTGCTGCCAGTCTTGCACAGACATTCAGAGACCGCACTGAAAGTGTCCCCAGCAATGTTCAGGCCATCATAAAGGAGAAGGTAGGACGCATGATATATTAAGGTTCACTGACGAGTGTCCGGATACTCTTGATCAGAGATAGTGTGAATTACCCGACTATTCAAATGGTTCAAATGGCTCTGAGCACTATGGGAATTAATTGCTGAGGTCATCAGTCCCCTAGAACTTAGAACTATTTAAACCTAACTAACCTAAGGACATCACACACATCCATGCCCGAGGCAGGATTCGAACCTGCGACCATAGCGGTCGCGCGGTTCTAGACTGTAGCGCCTAGAACCGCTCGTCCACCACGTCCGCCTGCCCGACTATTCTTGGAACGTATTGTCACTGGAAAAGTAGACTTCAGCGTGCAGCGACTGCCACTGGAATTCGCTGAGGTTCCCCCCAACGTCATCGTACATTCTAAACGATCCCGTAACGAAACGTGCCGCCCTTCTGTAATAAAACCTGGTAAGGGTTAGAGACTGATCAGCAGTAGTCCTTGAATCGAACCCAGTAACGTTACGCTAGTACCCAGCGACGCAGACCTCTGTACGTAGGAAGGTGAAAGAGCGAGTGCCTGCGAGCGAGCCATCGGCAGCCGTCCGCGGCGCCAGAGCTGTGCCGGCCTTGCCCCTCGGCCGGCCGGCATCGTCCATTAGGCGCGGTCCTCGACCGCTGCGGCCGCCACCACGTGCCGTTGCAGCTCTGCCGCATTCCGCTGCCAGGCCGCGCGTCCTTCCCGTCGCAATAAAACCGACAGCAAGCGTGTTTTGCTGAGCGTCATACTAGTTTGTGTGGACAGAGCTCACGAGGTGGATGTCCAAACCAGCAGGAGCCATGCCAGACTAAATATCAAAAGATCACAGGCGCAGTGAATTCTGTAAAGAATGTTATAGTATCACCTTACTGTTTTGATCGCCATGCCATTCTAGTGATGATGATGATGATGATGGCGATGATGATTGCTTTGTGGAGCGCTCAACTGTGCGGTTATCAGCGCCCGTTCAAATTCCCAACCTTTGCTCAGTCCAGTCTCGACACTTTTATGAATGATGATGAAATGATGAGGACAACAGAAACACCCAGTCATCTCGAGGCAGGTGAAAATCCCTGACCCCGCCGGGAATCTAACCCGGGTCATGGCATTCTAGTAGGATAGGTGAGAAATATTAGTCATTAAGCTAAACTAACGGAAAAATATCCCATCATCAAGAAATAATTAATGCAGAGTAATGAAATTGCGGGAATACATCTGTCTAGGTGATTAACGTAGCAAGATCACAAGTTCGTATAAGCGCGAAACAAGCCAGTGCAAATGTGAAATGCTGGTACATTAATAGCCAGAATGTTGAATGCTAGCATGCAGACATGCAGGCATTGTATTGTAGGGTGCCGTATGTCTGTCTGTGGTATGGAATACCATGCCTTGTTCGGTCAATACAGGGACAGATAGAGCTGTTTGTGGATGGCGGTGTACTTATCGTCCGGTGACGTCCCCTATGTGCTCGACTGGAGGCAGATCTCGTGATCGAGCAGGCCAAGGCAACATGTCGACTGTCTGGAGAGCGTGTTGGGTTACAACAGCGGTAATTGGGCGAGCATTATCCTCTTGGAAAGCACCCCCGGAATGATGTTCATCGCTACGGTCGCAGGTTCGAATCCTGCCACGGGCATGGATGTGTGTGATGTCCTTAGGTTAGTTAGGTTTAGTTAGTTCTAAGTTCTATGCGACTGATGACCTCAGATGTTAAGTCGCATAGTGCTCAGAGCCATTTGAACCATTGATGTTCATAAACAGGAGCACAACAGGAAAAACCATCAGACTGATGTACAAATTTGCAGTCCGGGTGCGTGGAATTACCACTAGAGTGTTCGTGCTGACATTCTGAATCGCACCCCAGACCATAACTCTAGGTGGGGTAGGTCCAGAGTGCCTAGGCTGCAGACAGGTTGGTTGCAGGCGCTCACGCGGCCTTCTCCTAACCAACACACGGTCACCACTAACACTGGCAGAAACGGCTTTTATCAGAAAACACATCAGATATCCACTCTCCAGTAAGCTCTCGCTTGAGACCACTGAAATAGCAAACGGCCGTGGGTTGGGGTCAGTGGGATGCACAGTACATGGCGTGTGGCTCGGAGCGGTCCAAGAAGTAACCGATTTGTAGCAGTTCGTTAGCTCACTGTGGTGCCAACTGCTGCTCGAATTGTTGGTGCAGACGCAGTACGAAGCGCCACTGTCATACGCGGAACACATTGGTTGGTTTGCGTTGTTTGGGGGAAGAGACCAAACTGCGAGGTCATCAGTCTCATCGGGTTAGGGAAGGACGGGGAAGAAAGTCGGCCGTGCCCTTTCAAACGGATCATCCCGGCATTTGCCTGGAGCGATTTAAGGAAATCACAGAAAACCTGAATCAGGATGGCTGGACGTGGGATTGAACCGTCGTCCTCCCGAATGCGAGTCCAGTGTGCTAGGAACACACTGGTCTTCCCTCTCGGTAGTGCCACGTGGCTGTCTTGAGCCCAGTGTTCTTGCGACCGTACGTTCCCGTTACTATCCGCTATGTACTAGTGGCCACATTCCTGTCAAGTCTTTCTGCAGCATCGCAGAAGGAACATGAAGCTTCTCGTACCCTCTTACATTACGTCATTCAAAGTTAGTGAGCTTTTGTTAATGGCATTTTTATCGTCTCTAAGGCATTCGTGTCTAACATCAACTCATAAAGTCCAATCTCAAAGGTAACCTACTCTCATGACCGTTCTAGCGCGTATTTGAAGCAAACCTGTTTTGCATCTTCTTAGTGGTGTGAAATGAGAATAGACTGTCATCTTTCACGCGTAGAGACACGCCTACCAACTTTCGTTTACCTCGCACAACTCCTTGGCGTTGTAAATGATCATCTATTGGTGCTGCTACGTTTACGTGTCTCGTAATGTGTGAAGTTTTTTTATAGAATTGTGCAGAATGTCAAATTAAACTGGAAAATTCTAATGTGTAAAACGTTTAAAGAACGAAAACTGCCGTACTTAATTATATTCAGCTGGCAGGGAGGACATAGTCATCAGAAACTAACATATCTCCGTATAGCCTTAAATTAAGCTCAACTCTGCTTCATTCGCGTCTTACAGGAGATTGACCTTTCGACCTGCCGTAGATGCATCGTTTGCTTGAAGCCTTTGGTAAATTGAGGACAATCTTCGCAAAACTCGCGTAATGCAAAAAAATATAATTTTACAGGAGACACATTTGTTTAATTAAGAAGCAACTTGAGAGCGAATATTTTTTAGAATTAGCAAATGTCATAGAGTTAGGAATATATTTTAAGATAGTCCTTGCATTTACATAAAATTTTTGATAGTTTATCAACTGCAGGGAATAGAAAAACAGTTTTCTTTTTCAAAACTCGCTTTATGCTCAAACTAGATCAGTGATACCTGAATATTAAATGCCTGTTTTTCACATTAAAGTTTTAAAATAATTTTTTTTTCTTCTTCTATACAACTTCATCCTCATAAGTTCTCCATGAGCTGTCATGATCTTGATACTCTTCACCTCTTGCAGAGAATATATCATTGCAGAAACTTGCTGAATCTTTGGGAATTGTAAAGAAATGCATGAGCTTCATTACATCCTTCTTCTTTTCTGCACTTGCATGGTTTATCTCGGGAATAATCGCAAGCACGTTTTATGGCTTTGAACGAATGTATGTTCTTCTCGAAACATCACAACGTACTTCTGATCCAGATAAATACTTCGTTTTAACAGCACATTGAATCTTACCATTGTCTGTGAGTTATTGATTGTACGTCCATCATTTTGAAATAAAAGGTAAACTTCAATATTTCCTTAGAAATCCATTAGAAGTTGTAGGAAAATCAGTCTTCTCCTCACACCAGCACCTTTCCATACTTAGCTAGAATATTCCTGTATTCACAAGGTGATATGATGTCTTCTTCCTTCCGAATACATGATCCGGTGGAATGAAACTATGACAGCGAATAGGAAAACAGTGGGTAAGTTTGGAGAACGTTTTAGTGCGCTCCATAAAATATGTCAGCGTACAGAGGGTTATAGAACTCATGTTGCTGCACGAGTCTGAAAAAAGCTCAAGTTTTAATCCTCTCTTACCAATATCTGTAGTCCTCTCTTTCAACTAATGCAGGAGAAAATGTAGTGCAGATGCGATTTCATTTGCACCTCTTCCAGCTAGTGCTTCACACCGAGTATAATGAAAAATGTAGTATCTTGTTTTTATGTATCACCACGGACATGTTCTAGAACTATACCTGTCGTGCGTAAAAGACTTCTCCAATAGAGAGCTGTGGCAGAGATCGATTTGTGGAATGTCAAAGACAACTTGTAAAGTGTCTTCAGAATGCTGCATAGGCTTGTAGAGGAAGCTGGATTGTATGTGTTAAGAAAAAAAAACTATTTAAAAATGAATAAAGCGAGTTTTGTGAAAACGGTTCCCAATTACACACTAACGACTGGACGAACTCTGGATCAGAGGTGGATGCTACACACTTCATAAACACTTTCCGACAGACATACCTAAGTAGCCTGTAGCAACCCAACTTGCCCTAATCTGCGTCTACATCTAAATAAGAAAAAAATACTCAATAAGTCACCTTGAGGAGTGTGGCGGAGGGTACTTCGTGTACCACTGTTACTACCCTCCTTTCCCATTCTAGTCGTGAATAGTTCACAGGAAGAACGATTGCTGGCGAGCCTCCATGTGCCTCGAATCTCTCTAATTTTATCTTCGTGACGTTTTTGGTAGAAACACGGCGTATCAAGGAATTCTGCGAGATACCGAAAGCGTAATTCATCACTCTCATCACAGCAGCATTCCCTTCTTTTGACAGTGTTTTCAATATGTTCTTTTCTTCGTCGATTCTGCGGAAAACCACCTCATCCCTTACCTTACCAGTCCAACTAATTTTCATCATTCTTCTGTCGCACCACATCTCAAACACTTCAATTCCCTTTGTTTTTCGATTTTCTCGCAGTTCACAATTCGCTTCAATACAATGCTGTGCACCAAACGTACTTTCTGAGAAATTTCTACCTCAAATTTAAGTCTATGTTTGACAGTAGTAGACTTCTTTTGGCCAAGAATGCTCTGTTGGTCTGTGCTAGTCTACTTTTCAAGTCACCCTTGCTTCGTTCGTTATACGCCGTTTCCTTCCAAGATAGAAGAATTCCTTAAATTCGCCCACTTCGCCGTCCCCAGTTTCGAGTTTAAGTTGATCGCCAAGCTGATTTCTACTGCTTCTTAGTATTTAGATTTACTCTCTTCACTTCCACTGAGGATGGCAATATCTTCAGCGTACCTTATCGTTGATATGCTGTTGCCCTGAATATTAATCCCACACTTTAACTTTTCTTTTACTTCCTTACATTCTTTTACTTCTTCGATGTATAGATTGGATAATAAGAGTGAAAGATTGCATCCCTGCCAGACGTCCATTTTCATGTGACCATTATGTTCTTGGTTTGTTGTCATTCTAATTGTTATCTCTTGGTTCTTGTACGTAGTGTATGTTACCCGTCTTTTCCTTTAGATTGCCCCTACTTTTCTCATCTGTCGCGCCGAACTAATCCATTCACAGTGGAGACAGGAGCGCTATCATTATCCCAATTGCTCATGAGTGTACACGAGGGTAAACCGGCATGTATACTCTTGGAGAGTTAGAAAGCTCAGTAAGATCGTTGATCTGTTTACACAACAGATAACATACCCTGCTGCGGTCTAGAGGGCCATTCACATGTTAATTCGTCGTTTTGTATTGGAGTAAAGTATCTTTGAGCGACAGTTAATGAAAAGGCATGCTGTCAGAAATCCGATGTCGCAGCTCTTAGAACTGACATTCGAAACCAGGGCTCCTACTTATCCTTCAAGTAGCACGTTATTGTCTTCACGGGGCCAGCGGAGTTCCGTTACATTTCAATTCAGTCCTCTCTTCTCCTCGAGAAAAAAGTTTGGCTCTATCCGTTTCTTTCGTAGAGCAGGCAAGTACGTTGACCGCAAGACTTAGAAGGCATTCCGTAGATCTGTACCGTTTAATAAATGGCGTTATAATCATGACTTAATTCTTTATTAATGTAACCAACATGACTTTAGGTATCAAACACGTTCCGTCATATTATATATAAAATAAAACCTGTCTTTCCACAGCGTCTGATACCTTATTCATCAAACAAATTTCAGTAGAGATCAATCTTTGAAAAATAATTAAATAGTGCGTGGCAGTATACCAAAACGAAATGTTCGTCTGAAATGCTAAAATATAATAGAATCTACACCTCGTTTGGCATTTTCTTCTGTGACATAATCGGAAGTGACGTTTGTTGGTAGGCTAGTTACGAACCGTCAGATCGTCCCTAAGAAAAATCCTTCGTTCCAAATCCGAACAAAATAATTCCGTGTACGGCTCTTCAAACAGGAAACATCATATCTGTATAGCGACCACAAACATTGCTTTCTGAAAAGGAAGTGACGGACTCTTCGTTCTTGGGTAGGGTTCCATGCAACGTTGAGGACTTTCACAAAGCGTCTTTGTTTTTTGATTCAACATTCATGATGCAGGGGACAAATAGAGGGGCAACAATAAAACATCAGAATTCCGTTTGTTTTGATGCATTTTAGCCGCTCGTGGACGTAGTTGTCGGGTAAATAGCAAATGAGCGTGTACTTATTACGCGAACAAAGCTAAGGATTTTACATGATCAACACCCGTGTTTACCGTTTCATCACAGCAGAGTCAGTTTTTGTTTTAATTACTTAATATAGTCGTCGACTTTCATGTTTCCTCATTTACTTTCAAACTGCAACGTGGATATTTTGTATCTTATGTCAGAAGTAGCACGTAAAACAAGAAGACAACCAGGAGCAAAAAAAAGTTGCAGATTCAGTCGCTTGAAGAATCTGGAATATCGTATTACATCGCGTTAGATGTGCTGTCAGTTTACTATCTAAGTGGCACCACATATATTTTGGCCAATTTCATTATACGCTCCTCTGGTTTCGTCAGTTAATCAGCATTTCATTATCTCAAGTTTTTTCTATACGTCTTTCGTTCTGCGTTTTGACAGGATCGTAAACGTCAGCTGCACCATTAGCCGTTTCTTAATAGATGTGTAGATCTGTAGGTGGAATTTGCATCTCATAATTTCGAAATGGCTGTCACTTCATGGAATCCGTATATTTTCATTTATATGGAAATTCGCTCTTGAAAGCTTTTCCCCCCTCAAAGTTCAACGTACCACGTGAGTCAGGTGAAGTGGTTTACATTGTAGATCAGCTTATTCCACTTTTTCTGTAAAAAAAATTGTGCCATACTCCATCCGTTAATTTTGTTTTTGCAGTTTGCTAAAATTTGAAGGGGTACCCGTACATGTAGGTCTATGTCAGACCATTAGCAAAACTTGTCGAGTCATAAAAAAAAATGGACATGAAGAGCAATTATCAGAATATAAAAGTAGGATACACAGTCAGAAAGCTATACTAGTTAACAAGTTTATTTTTACGTATTATTAGCTATTCCAGTGTACACGCGGCACAGAGTGTGCGTTAACCTGTAAGCAACAGCCAGCTCACTACCATGTTTTGAAAATGAGATTAGAAGGATAATTTAATTTACTGTTAATGTATTCATGATGATTACTTGCAGCTGAGCTCGTAATGCTAGTAAAAAACAAACATACAAAATTATGTCTGTTAAGAACTGGTACTAATGTAACAGAATTTCGAGGAAACAGCATAAATGAAGTAAGACGAGGGATTGTAATCTTCTGTGCTATCGATCCCGAATATGTAGAAAAGAATGTGTAGTGACAGCTCACTGAACAAAAAGGAGCTCTTCCTGTGAGGAAGAATTTAAATTCATCTTGTTGGCTCTGAATGGTCCTGTGGATGATAATATGAAAGTTACTCGTGACATCTGGCGTATAATTTGTTTCGGGATATCCTTTGGTCGTACAAAATGGTTAGCTACCTCCATTTCCACTTATCAGTCATGGTTATTAACTCATAACATCTACATCTACATGATTACTCTGCAATTCACAATTAAGTGCTTGGCAGAGGGTTCATCGAACCACAATCATACTATCTCTCTACCATTCCACTCCCGAACAGCCCGCGGGAAAAACGAACACCTAAACCTTTCTGTTCGAGCTCTGTTTTCTCTTATTTTATTTTGACGGTCATTCCTACCTATGTAGGTTGGGCTCAACAAAATATTTTCGCATTCGGAAGAGAAAGTTGGTGACTGAATTTCGTAAATAGATCTCTCCGCGACGAAAAACGTCTTTGCTTTAATGACTTCCATCCCAACTCGCGTATCATATCTGCCACACTCTCTCCCCTATTACGTGATAATACAAAACGAACTGCCCTTTTTTTACACCCTTTCGATGTCCTCCGTCAATCCCACCTGGTAAGGATCCCACACCGCGCAGCAATATTCTAACAGAGGACTAACGAGTGTAGTGTAAGCTGTCTCTTTAGTGGACTTGTTGCATCTTCTAAGTGTCCTGCCAATGAAACGCAACCTTTGGCTCACCTTCCCCACAATATTATCTATGTGGTCTTTCCAACTGAAGTTGTTCGTAATTTTAACAAATGGTTCAAATGGCTCTGAGCACTATGGGACTTAACAGTATAGGTCATCAGTCCCCTAGAACTTAGAACTACTTAAACCTAACTAACCTAAGGACATCACACACATCCATGCCCGAGGCAGGATTCGAACCTGCGACCGTAGCAGTCCCACGGTTCCGGACTGCAGCGCCTAGAACCGCACGGCCACCTCGGCCGGCGTAATTTTAACACCCAGGTACTTAGTTGAATTGACAGCCTTGAGAATTGTACTATTTATCGAGTAATCGAATTCCAACGGATTTCTTTTGGAACTCATATGGATCACCTCACACTTTTCGTTATTTAGCGTCAACTACCACCTGCCACACCATACAGCAATCTTTTCTAAATCGCTTTGCAACTGATACTGGTCTTCCGATGACCTTACTAAACGGTAAATTACAGCATCATGACCCTTGTGGCTTAGATACGAAATGTATCTTGAAATTCCAAAATAGTTGATATAGTGGGTAAATGTGGTATTTCACATCTTCCAAAGACGCAGAAGTTATGTGGAAAGCTTATTGATTGCTACCTATCGTTTTGACATTGTAATTATATTTTCAATCTAAGAGGTATAGTGCCGAACTGATAACCAAATGTGTTGGTTGAAGATGGAACTATGTGTCGTAAGGTGCTTCCGTGTTAATAGAACATCACCTTACTCCAGGGCTTCTCGAGAAACTTAGCTACCAGACTGCTACCTGTTTCGCTACAGGAAACAACGCAGCCATCAGTCCGATGATTAGGTTAACACGATAATACTATTCGGAGTCTATTCCTTTCTTCTCTTCGTACTATGATACTGTTTACTGCATCCACTGTAGTGGGGCCTCCAATTGGACGTTGAATCAATCTTTGTTTAGTTAGGAAAATAAAAAACACGAACATTTCAGTTTTTGTTTGACAATGACTTGAGCTTTTACCCCATTCCAAGCCTGCCCTAAATGTTATTTTCCCATCGCCAGCGATATCACTGAAGGATAGAAAACATTATTTTGGTTTCTTGCTTAAACTTTCCAGCCTATTTCTAAACCTGTTAAAGGATTCGTTGGTTCATTTACTCAGAGATAGTTTTTAACAAATCCAATGATGAGGGAGAGCCTTCACGGATGTATGACGTGTCAAGTTATACAGTAACGGGTACGAGCGATCACTGCAGGAAAAGCATATGGCAAAGTACAGTCCCATCGGTTTCACGAACGCTGGATCTTGGTACACTTGCTATTAATCGGTAACCATCACATGTTACGCCTTTTTTGAGACTGATACTGAACTGATACGTCGGTCTGTATGACGTGGCAACGGATCATCTTTTTTATGGGGGGGGGAGGGGCAAAGTGGCAAAATATTGTCTCTGCGATCCGCTCCCGACCCCTTTGGGTTGGGTATGCCAATGCATAGCAGGCTACTTCAGTAAAGTAAGGAAAATAAAGGGATACCTTGCAGTTAGATGGCTGGAGCAAGAATCGTATATGCTTACTGACGTTTTGGCCGCTTCCTCATATGTCACATACGTTTCGCACCCGCCTCCCTCCCCCACCCCTCCCCAAATATACACACACACACACACACACACACACACACACACACACACACACACACACTTCTCCGTATCCCTAGCGAATTTCGCCTACAGTTTCAACTGAATTGGCCGGCCGGAGTGGCAGAGCGGTTCTAGGCGCTACAGTCTGTCACCGCGCGACCGCTACGGTCGCAGGTTCGAATCCTGCCTCGGGCATGGATGTGTGTGATGTCGTTAGGTTAGTCAGGTTTAAGTAGTTCTTAGTTGTAGGGGACTGATGACCACGGCAGTTACGTCCCATAGTGCTCAGAGCCATTTGAACCATTTTTTCAACTGAATTGACAGGCAATTCGATAAAAAGGTCTATCGCTGGCAATTGTCTGATTCTCCTCTGTTTTACACCATGCAACTCTGGAGAGGACTTTAAACGTATCTGTGGCAAAGAACCGCTAAGGCACGATCTTTGGCACCGAAACACGTAAGCAAAATTATTAGCTCGCTACGGTGTTTGTTCTCACGGCGTGGTTGAGGCATTGAACAACGCAAATAAGGAGCAGTTTGAGATTCATACTTTTAAAATACTCCGCATGAACTAGTAGCAGAAAAGAAATACGAACAAGTCGTCTTCGGACGTTTTTAAGTGTTTCCCTGTCTTCACTGTTATCCCTACCACAAGCGGTAGTAGGGTATCTTACACAGAATTTTTATACGACTCGTGAGTCATCTGTACACCAAATGTAGATGAAATTGCTGCCAGCGTTCCTGAGTTATGCTTTAATGTTGCACCTTTTCACCTCAAACCCTCAGCCACGTGGCTGCTGCGGTTATCTTACTGGCACAGTAAATTTTTCCGGATTAGTGAGTGATATGTGAGCCAATTTTGGTAGAAATTCCTTCAATCGTTACATAGATATGCTGATGTCATTCTCACTCCACCTCCCACAAACCTCAACTTTAGTGGTGAAACGTTGTGACTGTCATCGATAAGTTTAGAGTCCCGAAAAATACGGATCTGATACATCAAATATTTTTACGTGTCACATCTTCTCACTCGGTGGGTGAGTACTTTGGGTGTATTAACCCCCCATTACTTTTACGCAAATAATCAGTCATGTATATACAAAACTGACTTTCGTAAATTAAGCTTCTATGTCAACCCTTTTCACTCCCACCCCTTTGGGTGGTAGGTGGTTCTTACCGCACAGAAAACTTCGCAGGCGTGTGTACAACTCTCTAATGTTTCATCCCCGTCGGATGATTGGTAAAGGAACGCATAGAAGATGAACAAACAGAAATATTACTTTTTGAATGTCAGACTTATTTACTCGCGTAATCTATGCAGCTCGTTTCCTCTATTCCACGTCTCGCGGTAATTTTATAACTAGCAGATTCACGGCGGTGAAAACTGGTAGTTGCCGGTGCTTCCAAGTGCGACGGAAGGTGTAGAGGAGCGGATTCATATTGCAGCTGTTCTTTTGTGCTGGCAGCGCCTCGCAATAGCGAAATGCGCGCTCGTGATCGACTGGCGCGGGCTCATCACGGGATGGGCCGTGATTACTTCCCGGCAGCCCAGCCTTCGGGGGGAGGCGGCCGGGCCATTGTTGCGATGCCCCCCGCATTCAGCCGCCCATTGTCGAGTGCCTCTACTTGATACCCGCCCCCTCCGCGCGTACGCGCACGCACGCAAGTTAAACAACGGCCTTCCGCAGCGCGCGTGTTGGCTCACGCTGATCAAAGGCTTACGCGGAAACTTCCTGCCCGCTGTACTGGCGCAAGATGCGCGCTTCATAATTCTGCACGCTAAAGTTTTCTGGAATCCCACCAACTTCAGTCGTCCTTCGCCTTATCTTTGTGGCAGTAACGCCAGAAATATATCTCCGCTCCCCGTGGAATTAGCAACTAACTGCGGATGTGCCTTACTGAAGTGCGACTTGACCTCTTTTGTCCCCGCTGTCTAGTACTGGCAAGTCCGACTTAGCGGCTGCTTAGGTGTAGTACCACATTATCTCAGGATCGATCTCTGACTGTTCCTCAAGCTGTAACTTTGTGCCGGATTGGAATCGAACGCAGAACCTTACCTTTCTTGGCCGATGTACTTACGAACAGCACTATCCACGACTTGTCTTATACACCTTAGCTTCATCAAGCTCCCAGAAACTTCCGAAATTGTTCAAATATCGAAGACTTTCAATCAACCAGCTGAGAATCTGAATACTGGCATTCTGATTAGTATTTTTTGAAACATTGTTCATGGAAACAGCAGGGGTAAAAAAGAACAGTTAAAATGTTTAATTAAAAAGTTTTAACCTTATAAAATAATTTATTTTAATTTCAAAATGTGGCCTGTTTCGATTATCCTGAGATCAGTTTCTCCGTAACTTTTGGGGGCGGTGACACGGACCGGGAATCGCTCTGGGGAGGCGTGAAGGTCAACGGCTGTAATTGGTCTGAAGACGATCTCATACAGATCGAAACCGGTCGCCTTGTAAAGTAAAAATACATTATTTAATCATTATTTAATGCGATCAAGATTGTATTTCATTAAATATTTAAATTCTTATCTTTAATTTCGTCTGTCTCTCTGTGTGTGTGTGGTCTTTAGAATCTACCCGACAGACTACACTGTCGGATAATTCTTCGGTGTAACTCATTGTTATTGCTTCAAGTTTTTGGTGCTGGAAAGTTACGTACTTGCAATAAGGAACATGAAAAACTGTAAAACGTACAAACTATTTTTTAAATCCTGGGCAATATGTCTCCAAACATGCAATAAATGAAATGAAGATGAAAAAAAATGGCAGTTCCCTTCTCTCACTAGCAGAGTTCCTCTCTGAAGTGCTGATTCCTGGCACAATATTTTTCGCCAGCTTATGTCTAACTTAAAAAGGTGCGGAAAACTCCTGACGTCATATGAAAATGATTGAGTTAGGTGGCGTGGTAGTAACACACTTCAAGTGAAGTCCCGAGGACCATAGTTCATATCCTTGTCCGGCTATCCAGATTTAGAGTTTTCGGTTATTTTCCTTCATTGTACAATTATGTTCCTTTCAAAGGACACGGCCGATTTCCTTCGCTATCCTTCCTCAAACCGAGAGCGTGCTCCGCCTCTAAATGGTCGTCGGTTCAAATGGCTCTGAGCACTTTGGGACTTAACGTCTGAGGTCATCAGTCCCCTAGAACTTAGAACTACTCAAACCTAACTAACCTAAGGACATCACACACATCTATGCCCGAGACAGGATTCGAACCTGCGACCGTAGCGGTCGCGCGGTTCCAGACTGAAGCGCCTAGAACCATTCGGCCACCCCGGCCGGCTTGGTCGTCGGTGAACGGACGCTGTTCACATATCTTCCTTCCTTCTTTCCTTCCTTCGTCGTTTGAAACCAGTGCCCACGAGAAATCGGGGACTCGCAACGAACTTGTGATTCACACTAGATGCTTTGTCTTCCACACGTCGCGAACGCTCGGCGCCGTGCAGGACCTGTTGTTGTTGTGGTCTTCAGTCCTGAGACAGGCAATCCATGCTACTCTATCCTGTGCAAGCTTCTTCATCTCCCAGTACGTACTGCAACCTACATCCTTCTGAATCTGCTTAGTGTATTCATCTCTTGGTCTCCCTCTACGATTTTTACCCTCCACGCTGCCCTCCAATGCTAAATTTGTGGTCCCTTGATGCCTCAGAGCGTGCCCTACCAACCGATCCCATCTTCTTGTCAAGTTGTGCCACAAACTCCTTTTCTCCCCAATTCTATTCAAACACCTCCTCATTAGTTATGTGATCTACCGATCTAATCTTCAGCATTCTTCTATAGCACCACATTTCGAAAGCTTCTATTCTCTTCTTATCCAAACTATTTATCGTCCATGCTTCACTTCCATACATGGCTACACTCCATACAAATACTTAAATCTATACTCGATGTTAACAAATTTCTGTTCTTCAGAAACGCTTTCCTTGCCACTGCCAGTCTACATTTTATATCCTCTCTACTTCGACCATCATCAGTTATTTTGCTCCCCAAATAGCAAAACTCCTTTACTACTTTGTCTCATTTCCTAATCTAATTCCTTCAGCGTCACCCGACTTAATTCGACTACATTCCATTATCCTCGTTTTGCTTTTGTTGATGTTCATCTTATATCCTCCTTTCAAGACACGTGTAGAACCTAAGGGAAATCAATCTGTAATTGAGGTGGTAGCCACTAAATTCATCTGGAATAGTTCTTCGCTTCCCGCCAGAGACAGCTGCCGGCACTCGTAGGCCCTGCACTGTCACGTGCTGTGACGTACGCGCCGCGGCCTGTCTTTCTCGTGGTCCTCGCTTGAAACTCAGCCACTCTTAACACAGTTTGGTGGGTTCAGACCACAAAACTCAGTTTCTTTTGTGAATCTCCTGCAGAGCTCTCTGTATCCGGATTACGGGGAAAGCCATCCCATCAGTTACAGCGTGGACAAAACCATATTCCGCCGGTGTCCAGACGCCGGTTATTGCATTGTAACAGCCACGAAGGTGAACGCTTTGCGCAGTCGTCTGTCGACTACGATTCGTAAGTGAATAAAATAGCTGCTCCAACTAAATTTCGGATCGGGTAATCACAAGTCCAAGAAATTACGAGACTAGATTATTAAAAAGACAGACTAAAGCTAAGATGGTGGTTTTAATGCTTCATATGTTCTACGTACTTTTTCCACACTTCAGACGAACGCGCAGATCGTTCATACAACCATGTGAAGTTGCCAGAAAAGTTTTTCTTTGGGATGGTTTCCATTATGCGCGTCACATTCGGACCTTCTTCGATGTTAGCAAACCTCCAGAGACCCATTATGCCCTTTTTCTTTTTGTGGTAGTTTCGTATTTACAGCTCCAAGTCCAGTCACCCGTTCTAATTTTTTTCAAGAAAAGAACTGTCCGCGCTTTCCTCCTCAATCAAGTCACGGCGGGAATCAACGCGTCGTGTTTGTTCGGGAGGCAATATGTGCAGGAAAAACTTTGCATACTGTTTTCTCTTATTCAAAACATTCTGGAGAATGCCTTGAGCACTTCATTAAGGAACGTTGCTCCATTGCGATTTGTGACACAAAAACGTTGATTACTGTGCTCGCACGTCGGCTATTTAACACTGCTTGCTCGCAACTGACCGGTCGACTTCACAATGTTTTTTACAGTTGTTAGTTCAAGGTGCTGTGGTAATTACTTTGCTGACGTCGCTTACACGGCAGGAATAAAACCCGCCTCGGAACTGTTTCGATGTACGGCGTATTCGTCTGAACAGAGTTGGGTATGATACAGGGTGGTCATAATTAAAGTTTAGCTACTCACAGAGGTACAGTTTGGGCTCTAATTATCATACGGCAGCAAAACTTGATAAATATCCCCGAATGCGTTGACGCGCAATCGATTTATGCTGGAGAAAAATTGGTTGAAAGTTTGGCTACTAGGTGCAAGACATGGCATCCGCTCTGTTATTTGACAAGACGTAACTTCGAGAAGAGAGACCGTGCGCTATTAGTGTCAACTGTTCTGTGTGAACGGCAGCAATTGCAGTGCGGCACTGAGAGAGTATCGTCGATGAAAGGTCTGAGGAGAGGCCCAAGATAATGAAATTCGAAGACGCGGGTGGGTTTGGTGTGGCACCTGGAAGAGGAAGGCGTCCTATCCCGGTGGAAGCTATCGAAGAGGTTGCTGTCGCTGTAACTGACCATGCGGCCCGTGCTCCGAGTAGTGATACTGCTAGCGCTCGTGCAGTGTCAGGAGAACGAGGAGAATGGTCCAGCCCACGGTCAACTGTACGGAAAGTTTTGTGGTCCATTTTACACTGGTACCTGTTGTAGATCTGGACTCTGCAGTAGTGTTCAATCACTTGTCGCATTACGAGAGGTGCAGCGAACGGTGGACGGACTACGTTTTCTTTTATTTGCCTACTTGATTTGGTATTTTGCCTCTATCTATCTTGAAACTGAGGGAGTCCGAATTTTTCAAACTCTGTTCGATTTATACGTTTATTCGGAAATGATACGAGTAAGAAAACAAAACATATGTTTTTTCGGAAACCATTAATTTGAGCCCCATTAACATTCAGTTTAAACTAACCGGTATAACCGAAAAACGGTTATTTCATCGATAACCGCCGGCCCTACTTCAGAGAAGGAACTGGTGCTCCACCGTCTTCTCTTCTGTTGCGCAACTGGAATACGAAGCGCCGGTCCCAAGTGTCTAGTGATCGCGGCTAGGACTGCCGCTGTGCAGTGGAGGAGAAGAGCCGCGAGCTGAAGACGACGACGCCCAGGGAAGTGGCGCTCCCCATTGTCACTCGACACGTTGGCCGCTTCAAGCCATTCCTCGGGGTCGGTTGCAGCCGTCAAAGACCGCCAAGTGCCTCACGGAAGCCCTTGTGTCGCTGCAACCAGAGACGGCGAGGCGAATGTGCGCGCTCGCAGGTACACAGGATGGCGCCAGTAATTACGGCGCAGGCCGCCCGCTGGGCGCGCAGCGTCGCTGTCTGAAAGCGCACGCCACCACACCAGGCAACACGCCACCCGCCGTCAGTCACCGGAAGTTTGCGCCGCCCTGCCCTTTGTTGACCCGACAGGAATTTTTCCCGCCCCGTCACGCGACTTTGCGTTACAGGGCAGCGTCTCGCCGGTTTGATGTCCCATCAGTTCTACCTCTGACGCAGGTTCAAAAATGGCTCTGAGCACTATGGGACTCAACTGCTGAGGTCATTAGTCCCCTAGAACTTAGAACTAGTTAAACCTAACTAACCTAAGGACATCACAAACATCCATGCCCGAGGCAGGATTCGAACCTGCGACCGTAGCCGTCTTGCGGTTCCAGACTGCAGCGCCTTTAACCGCACGGCCACTTCGGCCGGCTCTCTGACGCAGGTATCTGTCAACGAAAGTACGGTTATAAGTACGGGGGCATACTGAAAAGTAATGCCTCCCAATTTTTTATTCTGTTGTCACTGTCGGTTAAGGTACTACATGGCGTGCATGTTGCTTGGTCGAGTTTTCCGCTTCGCTGACGCATGTTGCAGTCCTCTGCTGCCGCTACAGGGGTCCGAATCGTAGTGCGTGAGAAACAGCGTGCTGTAATTGAGTTTAAAGCAGTGTGCGGTGATGATCGTATCGACATCAGTAATGTGCGACCTTGGGTTGCTTGTGCCCTTAATGAAGGAAGCGATGGTGCTAATCTCGTCGTACATGACGGAGCTCGGAGTAGAGCGACCGCGTACGAGACTCACTGGAATCGGGTCGATGAACTCATCAGAGAAAATCGAGGCACCCACCGTGCACAGTTTTCTATGCTGCAGTTCTGGAATAATGGCCCGTATACGCTCTCCTGGTATGGCAGACTTACCTGAGAGCCGTGTCTGTGTTATCAGACGATTTTCTCTGTTGAGTTCATCGACCCGATTCCGATGAGTTTCGTAGGTTGCCGTAAGTGATCGTCCTCTCCGGTTTCTTCTCACAAACTGACGTTAGTACCAGCACCACTTCCTTCATTACGAGCACGAACAATCCATCGTCCCACATTGCTTTTGTCAATACAATTATCACCGTACACAGCATTTATTCTTGTATAGATTTCGATTAGTGGCACGTTTTCTGCTATTAGAAACGCGGTTAGAGCACGCTATTTCCCACACTCCAGCACAGTTACGTTACACACGGCCGTATTATACTCAAATATTCGGAGCCCCCCTGGAAGCAGAAGGTTGCAACTTGCGTCAGCGAAGCGAGAAAGAGTACAAAATAGTATGCATGACAAGCAACTCTTCAACCGGTATTGAGAACAGAATAAAAAATTCGGAGGTAATAGTCCTCAGCACGTCCTCGTAAGAAGGTGCCCGGTGTCCTGAACTGCCGGCCGCTGTGGCCGAGCGGTTCTAGGCGCTTCAATCCGGAACCGCGTGACTGCTACGGTCGCAGGTTCGAATCCTGCCTCGGGCATGGATGTGTGTGATGTCCTTTGGTTAGTTAGGTTTAAGTTCTAGGGGACTGATGACCTCAGATGTTAAGTCACATAGTGCTCGGAGCCATTTGTACCATTTGTCCTGAACTATCATTAAAAAAAGGCCAGAATCAGTCTCACAGTAAGTAAATTGACGATGGGGTGGCGCATGTGATAATTCTTTGCTGTCATCACGGGTATGGTCTTACAAGGAAATCATACACCCAACCGCCCACCTACTTTGTTATGCTTTCGCTCGAGTGTGCTGTTTACTTTGAAGTAACAAAGGCTACTGGTTCTGGTAACAGCACTATTTCAGAAACACAGTACTGTAACGAAGGAGTGCCATCAGTGATTATGAATTGTTAGCTAACAACTCCATTATTTCTAGTGTCGAAATGAAGCGGTGCGCAACACAGCACGTAAGAAAGCTAGCCACCCCGGACTATGGGAGACACAACTGATTTCAGGTGATGATATAATCGTCACCATACAGTTAAATTTCCCTGCGACTATTTGTGAGCCTCTTCTAATCCCTTCTGTCCGTGTATAACATGTCACGGGGAACGTCATCCATTATCATTCCTCTGGCAGCGAGGTCATCCTTCATCATGTTCGTCCGAAGGGTTCTCAGTCTTCCCACGGGACACTTTCCTTCCGCCTCTCTTTCAAAATTTATTGGTGTTGTTTCTTTAGCCTACAGCAGCCACCGTACTCTGGATGTGCTGATTCAGTCTAAAAGGGATGTATTGATTCCGGCTTCCTTTCTCACCTCCTTATGCCTTAACTTACCCATCTTGATCTCCTGGGTGGCGAAGCTAAGGGATTTCATTTTTAATGCCAGGGATCTCGATGACTCTCTTCGTGAGGGTGAACGTTCCGATGCAATAGGTCAGTAGCTGTTGAACATAACTGATTTTGTTTTACTGAAATCATATCGTCCCATGAAAGGATTCTCACTTGTTGGCAGAACTCAGAATCCTTATGCACTGTGTTGGTAATCTCCTGCCTAATCAAATTATCCATGGAGATTATACTCCCGATCTACGGAAGACTGTCCACACACTCTAGCTGGTGGTCTCCTAATTTCATACCTGCCATCACCACTATTTTGGCTTCGCTGATGCGAAGGTTCTATTCCTGGAACAGAGATTTCCACACGGTGGGTTTGAGCATGACATAATGAGCAAACACAGCTACTGTAAGTTCACCAAAACTTCTCGTGATGTTCGGTATTATACTTATTTTATCATCCATGACAGTGATGAACAGTAGAGAGAGCAGCGCACTGTATTGCTATTAAAATACATTGCACATTATTCTAAGCTGGTACAGTTCGGTGTGACTTCACTACGATACGCGCATGAATGTGACGATACATAAATTTTCGTTTCATCACGATTCTTCATTAAACCTCGATTATATCTCGCTTCGAAAATAAAACTGTAATTATCTGTAAAATTGTTGTTTGTTTCCCAAGATACGTTCATTGTAACGATACATGTGTTTGGTGGAAGATTAGAAAAAATAAAAATAAGACGAGACTCGAACATAGTACAGGTAGAGTCCTAGTCTGTCACCTTACCTGGTAGCGTTAATGCCAATGCTCGACGACCGACGCTCTCTTGTGGTATTCAGGATGTTCGTAAAACTTTTAACCTCGATTTCTCCGAAATGCTTGACAAGCACATAAAACTAGATCAGCATATTTTACATCTAAGTGTGTACTACAATTGTGCAAATGATTAGCGAAATCGGTGACCCTCTGGATGCATGCATCTGTTGTTAGTGCAGGTAGCGATCTTGTTCAAGGAAATTCACCCGCATTCTTGTAGTGATTCAGAGAAACCACGAGAAACCTATAGTGTTCGGGCTGGAATTTGAACCCCATTCTTTCCGAATGCAATTTCAGTATCTTTATCTTTCGGACGGATTATTTGATTTTTCGTCGTTGAATCGGAATCGGAATCTGTACAGAGAAAGTGTTCGTGACAGAGCCGTCTAAATATGAAGTGGCTAATGATGGTGCCGTGACCGAACAAAGTTACTACCTGTGGCCACGAGGTCAGGCATTCACAATCTTCATCCATTTGCTTCTAAGAACCTCTCTTTGAGAAATCGTTAAATTTGTCACGCTAACCTTGTCGTTTCTTCTCTGTCATCCTTGAGGATATTCTGGGAAAACCTATATTTCTATGAAATTTAATCATATTGATAGCAAATGCGCATACTTCCCGTGATGTTACATTTGGAATTTGTAGAAAATGAATGAATGATGATAAGCTTGTTTTATTGCTACAGGAAAACATAAAATGCCATAAAATTAGAGCCAGTATTATCAGAAGACAAAGCTATCGACTAGAATGGTGAATCATAGGTGAAAAGTTCTTTTTTTTTCCTCCGTCTTTTTGTTTTGGTCAGAAATGCGCATTACACTAGACGAAGTGTTACTCGTTTTTAGTGGTGTGATAATACAACTTCCCACTTTCAGTACTTAGGAGTTGATGACTTCGGAAATACACCATAGCCAGCTAATACGCATGCCATATGCTTGTGCGTTCGACAATGCAAAACAAAAAAATGGTTCAAATGGCTCTGAGCACTATGGGACTCAACATCTATGGTCATCAGTCCCCTAGAACTCGGAAGTACTTAAACCTAACTAACCTAAGGACATCACACACATCCATGCCCGAGGCAGGATTCGAACCTGCGACCGTAGCAGTCGCGCGGCTCCGGACTGAGCGCCTAGAACCGCTAGACCACAATGCAAAACAGCTAGTACGTGTAGTCCCAGGGGGACCTAAGTGTAGCTAACGTACGGCTCCCACCACTCGACTTGCTGAAACGTCAGTCACAGCGTTATAGGAATTTCACAAGTTCGTGAGCTGAACTTCGAGAGTTGTTTGTATTATATCAATATTTTATGCGTTCAGTGTGCACATTATAGCTGTCTTGTATCACCTCAATGTCGGACTTGGTGGTCTAGCGATAAACCGCTTTTCTTGAAACCCAGAAGTCGCAGTATCGAATCCAGATCGGTGCACGGAAACTTTCAGTTTACCTTTAATCCAACTTTCAGCTGTCAAAGATGTACGGAGTCGCCAGGAACGAAATATGGTTCGGAGCCTACGTTAATCTGTAGGTCCCCTTTCCATCTTTGGTAACTGAGGTGGATTAAGGGCACTCAAGTCGCCGAAGTGCTACCCAGACTTGCACTCGGCCAGTGAGTCACACGCTCTTATTGGTTATTATTCACCTATTCTTCTTTTGCCATTACCCGTTTTTTTCACGAGGTCGGCATCATTGTATGCGTTGAGGCTTTGTTAGTGGTAGTTGGTGGCCGGATGCCTTTCAAGAGCGTAACGATTTCCGAAATGGAATGTCCCGTGCTTCTAGTTCCAACTACCATTCCGGCTTTAAAGTCTGTTAATACCCGTAGTGCGACCATAATCACGTCGGACATCTTTTCACATGAATGACGTGTGTAGAAATGAAAGCTCCTCCGATGCGCCGCCCATTTTTACCTTGTGTACGCGATCCTGCCTCCACCTGTACGTGTGTGCATCGGCATCTCGTGACTTTCGTCACGTCAGTGTATAACCACTTAGGAAGAAACTAAGAAAATCGAGAACAGTGCTGACTCATGGCTGTACAGGAGAGGACGGGCAGTGCAGCCGTTGTGCTGTGGTGGCAGGGCAGTCTCCCCTGGAGGGAGTTTGCACGTCACGGCGCCCCTCGCCCTCCCCGCGGACACAACAGCGGACTGGACTTGTAGCGGCCGCAAAAGCCGCAGAGGGCGGGACGGGTCATTAGCAGTACTGCTGCCCGCTGCCATCTGCCGCGCCTCGCCAGTTCCCCCTCTTCGAGGCGCGACATCTCTCTGAAAACGTCGCAAGTTCCGCATCAGTTGCAGCAACAAGTTAATGACGGTCGAGGGGTCTAGCGGAAACGAAAGGAAAGATACAAGACGAAGCGTCTGTTGCTGCTATAATTTTACAGTTCCTTCACTGCCTTACTTCCTCTCGGTAATGCTCAGCTGGGCGACATGAAAGTTTGCTTAACGACCGTGGACTAAACTACCCAGCCTGAAGCTTGAGCGCGGGCTGCACCTTCCTCCGTGGCTCTGTCGTACGTAGAAATGCTGCAATGTTCCAGTATGGAACGAAAGTTCGGCACGGAGGGAATGGATGCTATTACACCAACGAAAGTAACACAGTTGTGATAATACCTACACTATTGTTAAAATGGTTCTTTCACAGTGCTGCACTGTTCATACGCCAATCTCGTGCATAAATCGGATTCGCTTTCCCGTCAGCTTTATCATGCTCTTCCTATTGCGATAATCATTTGATTAGTTTCTGAATATGGGAATGATACGTTCATGGTCAGCGTATAATCACAGTACTGTATTTTGACAGTTAATTCGTCTGATACAGTTCACTGTTAAAAACGTGTCTTAATCAGTGTCCGTGCGATGATGTTTGGTTTGTCGGGCGCTCAACTGCGTGATCATCAGCGCCCAATTTTATCACAGTCCACTGTCACGAATGATGATGATGAGGACAATACAAACACCCGGGAAGATAAAATCCCCAACCTGGCCGGGAATCGAACCCGGGACCCCGTGATCCAGAGCCAGTAACGCTATCCACTAGGCCACGAGCTGCGGACCAGTGTCGGTGCGGCAGATGTATACCAATATAAGCTATAACACACATAAATTGTGTTAAATTGTGCACTTGTGCATCATTTGCACTATTACATGTCACATACGCACACGCACCGCTGAATAATTGCCTTTTTATCGCTTAAATAAATCTTTTAACATCAGGCTCCGCCTCGTGGTCCGATAGGCGAGCCGGGATTCTCCATTTGCGTATCTCTGGGATCCCAAAACAAACTGATGATGACTTCGCACATATCGTGGCGCTACTGTAGAGCAAACGTGTTGTTCTCCATCGTAAAATGTATACGAGGTGTGACAGGAAAGAAACGACAATTATGCTACAAACGTGTATACCGTACTTATTTTAAAAAAGTCAAGTTAGTGGTGGTTGTTTTCAAACTAGGACATTCTAGAATTTTACACTGCTGGTTTCTTTCAGTGGTCTAAACGTTTCTGTCTGTCGTGTTTCTTGGAGCTGGACAGGAACTCCAGTTCGACACTACAAGACGTCTCAGTAAACTGATCGACATTGAGACGGTGCAGCGGTACGACACTGACCTCGTATTTCGGAGGACAGGGGTCCATATCCCTATGTAGCCATTTAGTTAGGCAAATACCGCAGTGTTTCCTTCTTAAAATACAGTACTGATTTTTCTTTCCAGCCTTCCCTAATCTTAGATTGTTGTCTTTCCATCGTCCTCGTCGACGAGACTATAAACACGATTGATCTTTCTTTTCCAGAAAATGGCCGTTCACTGCCAGAGAGCTGATCAAATTCGATCTTCTTGCACGTTACGGCCAGTATTACACGTAAAAGACAAGGTCTTTAAAAATAAAAATATATGAAATGTAGGCCGAAACTCAGTCCTTTGTAAAAGGTATCATGAAATACCCCTGTACATATGATAAAAGTGTATTTATTTATTTAGTCATTTATGTCCCACATCACCCCCTCAACCCCTACTTCTCAAACGGGTGCCAGTGGGGATAAAAAAGCATAGCTCACGATACTTTAATAGCCAAACTGTACAGTGTGTTTGAGAATGGGAGCATTTAGAAACGTGCAACAAACTTTATACATAATTTCAAATCTTTACAAGACTGTTTTCACTAACACCCCCTACAAAATGATGAAAGGAGAAAGGTTCGTTGCTCACTTCATTTTCGCTGTTCATGCAGTAAAACCTTTTAATTTATTACTTCTTTACTACTAACTCTGTTTGCAACACATTTCGTAGTAGTTTCCAGATACACCACTGTATATACTTGCAAAATTATAGTTCAGGGGAAATGACGACAGAAGATAAGACGCCATAAAGATTGAGCTGCGCGGAAATGAAATTGCAGACACAAATTTGCTAGAGATAAAGGTGAAATATGTGTACAGATGTGTGTAAAATATATGTGACATGTGTGTACCACGGGTGTAAAGTTCCTCTTAAACCTCCGAATCGAATTCAGCCAAACGGGGAACACAAATTACTTACTACCTAGAAAAAAAATACTGTAATGGTAAGAGCCAGCAACCTCCTATTGGGATGCGGGGATAAGATGGAGAAAGAAGGGGTGGGTGGAGAAGATGGACACTGTGAGGGCAGAGGAGGAGTTGCACAAAGAGAGGGGAGGGTCAAATTTACAGAAAGCGAAGAGGAGGAGAGGGACAGTCAGAGAGAGAGAGAGAGAGAGAGAGAGAGAGAGAGAGAGAGAGAGAGAGGGGGGGGGGCTAGGAATAGAGAGACAGAGGTAGGGGGAAGAAGCAGATGGACAGAGACGAGCAGAAAGTGGTCGGTAGAGAAGGCGGACAGAGAGAAAGAGAGGGGGGGGGGGGGAGAGAGAGAAAGAGGTGGATAGAGAGAGGGGAAAGGAGGAGATGAACTAATAGAAGATTGGACTAAACACATAGGCGGGCGACGCTAGGTACTCAGCTATATTTTATAAAACAGTTTTTCCAAAGATATTTCACAAAGTTATTTTGCAAATTACAGCGGCCTTAGGACAGTTCAGAGTCAGAAGTCAATCGCACACTAAGACGCTATGAGAAGCCAATATATGTTTGTTACACGAACACAGAGATTTGTCTCCGAAGTCGTGAAAATGGTACATGGATAGTATTAACCATGTTTAACTACAGTGAGCTCCTACTAAATATCCAAAACTGTAATAACTTTCTAAGACCTGACTAGGTACTAAATATGTATGTGAGATGACCTTCCTGTAGTGAAAAGGCTACTGGAATCTTGTAATCTGTGAGAATAGTCGTGAGTACCGTCTGTACAAAGGGGAAAAAAAAGTGTGAGGCGTGCGTTCATGTTTTGCGTGGTGCTTTCTGAGATGAAAATGGCAAAACCGGACCTACACCCAGCTAAAAGGCGTGTGATATTCCGTAACAACGGCACTGTTTTCGTTAATGTATGATGGAATTTCAAAGAGACGTTCCACGTTAAGACCATTTAAGACCATTGCGCAACAAGAATGGTGTATTGTCAGAAGAGAGTACATGATCTGCGTTTCCTGCAGAGACAGTTTTGGGGTACGGATAACGGGTGCACCACAGGTGAGTGTGAAATGGCGCGGCAACTGGAAACGTATCCCAGTGGTGAACTACGCGGGGCAGTACGATTCTTGTCGGTGAAACGCCCAAATTGCACACAGATTCACCGCGAAATTCTGGCGGTATATAGAGAAAGTGCATGTCACGTCCAGCCATAGTAAACGATGACAACAATTTGACCAGTACTGCGTAGAAGTGGATGATGGTATTCGGGAAGGAAGGTGATCGACAATGTCTAGGTACTCCAGGAACTGATTCGCAGGAGTTGCGGATTATCGAACGTGAGGACGTTCGCACAGCGCTTCTCAAATGCCTCCGTGCCCAAGAAGCTGATTTCTGCCGTCTAGGAATTGAACGGCTGGTAGAACGTTCCGGTCGTTGTTTAGAGAGACTTGTTGGCTTTGTTGTAGCGTGGTGTCTTTCATCTGTGCAACTTTGAAATGCAGTGCAGCATTCAGTAAAAGTTACTTGTCTTGCCATAATAATGTGTAACTTAATTTTTGAAGGCCCGACGTATGAATCACTCAATTTGTTCCCCAATACGAGATCAAAAATGGTTCAAATGGCGTTAAGTACTATGAGATTTAACATCTGAGGTCATCAGTCGCCTAGACTTAGAACTACTGAAACCTAACTAAGCTAAGGACATCGCACACGTCCATTCCCGAGGCAGGATTCGAACCTGCGACCGTAGCAGCAGCGCGGTTCCGGACTGAAGCGCCTACAACCGCTCGGCCACAGCGGTCGGCAATACGAGATCCTTCTGGATCCTCATTACCACAGTTACAATAAGCTCAGCGAATTATGTTCTCAGTTAACAATATTCCGTAACCTAAACTGATTTTTTTAAGGAAACAAATTACTGAAAAGAAAATATAACTTATTACGAAAGCAGAAAACAACGCCTACAGGTGCTGAAGTACTTTGAGTAACTGCGCATTCGTCATTTGATTCTATTAGATGCTATCTTTCGAAACTGTAGACATTTCACGTTGAAGCAACTTGATGGTGTCGGTGAATGAGCATCCCGCATCGAGGGGACTATTCGTGTCGGGTATCAGTTTCAGTTGCAGGTGGTTAGCAGGCGAATGTTGGGCTGCTGGCAATGAGAGCTGCCGGGACACGCCCAGCAGGGCAGTTACAATAGAGCCGGGGGAACGCCCCTCCCCCAGCGCTCGCCCGTGACATTGGTGCGCTTTATTGCCCGTGCAGGCGACTTTGTCACGTTCCCGGTTGTCAGGCAGACGAGCCCCTCTGCCACTACTACTACTACTACTACTACTACTACTATTCTGGGATGCAGGATGTTGTTTCTGCGCTATCCTGTAATACCTGCAGCACGCTAACACACAGGTGCACAAGCTGCTTGAACCTTGATTACTCCTAATACTGAATGTCTCTCCATTAAAAATTTTTATATGTTGTATTAATCTGGCATCCTTGAACACATTGTGGGTGGATCACGAGCGTTTCGCGTGCATCCGCTGCGGTCGAACCCCCAGATTACTCGTGTTTTATGCACAATGTCTATAGATGCCATCCGCTGTGATATTTTTTAACTGATTCGTCTGTTTAATTGTCTACACCAATAGCCAATGTATCATGACTGCTCTCATGTACTTTTTGCTTATATAGCGTATGGATTATATTTCGGTATTTAAAATAGTTACTCTTCCCAGCTTGGAGTTCGTCCTGATTTTGGAGATGACTTTGTCAGAAAACGTAAGGAAAGGAACGAATCTGAAATACTGACGATGATTATATTCCTAGTGAGAACGAGTCTCCGAATGTGTGTGAATGAATGTTTTAACTGTTCCGAGGACGAGTCACGTGACACTGACATCGTTAGACCTGTAAAGAAGCGTAAAGTCTCCGAGTTTGCAAGTTAGTCCGACAATAAGCATGGAGGTGCAGATTATTGTGAGTGATTCGCTCGCCGGCCGCTGTGACCGAGCGGTTCTAGGCGCTTCAGTCCGGAACCGCGCGACTGCTACGGCCGCAGGTTCGAATCCTACCTCGGACATGGATGTGGGTCACGTCCATAGGTTAGGTTTACGTAGTTCTAAGTCTAGGGGACTGATGACCTCAGATTGAGATGTTAAGTCCTATAGTGCTCAGAGCCATTTGAGTGATTCGTTTCGTGATAATGTTAACCCTTTCGACACGAGTCTCAGTCGAGCGCTGGGTATGCAACAGCACGAGACACCCTCGGGCGCTCTCTTGAATGTGTTAACGCGTTGAGGTCATAGGGACTCGTTGGTAAAGACAGTTCTATTCCAATGAGATTCCAGACGGAAGACGTGTCTGGAGACGGCCCATAGAGCGGTGAAGTACGAACCTGACTGTCACCCGTCATACTGCCCGGCAGCCAGGAGTGACGGTCTGGGGTGCCATTTCTTTTTGTAGCAGGAGCCCTTAGGGTGTCATCGGCGGCACCCTTACGGCAGTATTCTACGGCGCGTTTTGTTGCCCTTCATGGCAAGCCATCCTGGGCTTACATTTCAGCAAGATAATATCCGCCCGCATCCAGCGAGAGTTTCTAGTGCTTGTCTTCGTGCTTGAGAAGCCCCACCTTGACCATCAAGTTCCCTGGATCTCTCTTCAGGTGGAGCATTATGTGCAGGGTCCTCCAACCAGCTCGGGTTGTGGTGATCTAACTCGCATCTGGACAGAATTTGGCACGGTGTCCCTCAGGAGGACATCCAAGAACCGTCTCAGTGACTGCCAAGCCGAATAACTGCACAAGGGCAGAGGTGAACCCACGAGATATTGAGTTGTACAATCTGTGAAACTCTTTCTCTTGGATAAATCATTCAATTTTTCCGAAATCATAATCATTTGTTTGTCTGTACATGTACATGGCGTCTATCGATTTCCGTCCCATTCTGGTAATTCGTTGGTGGTGCGTCGTTTCTATTCTTTTCTTAGAGTGCATAATAATAACAGCGTACTTAATGGCAAAGACGTTTGCTGGCATGTTAAAGCTTCGACAACGTGTGCAAACAGGAGGCTAATACTGGGACAAACTAAGGGGTAAGACAATTACTGGGAGAAGAAAGTAAAGTCGTTGCTCTGAGCAACCTTGTGATTTAAAGTGAAATGGCGCAGGACGCAGGAGGAGCAATGAAAACTAGTGATGGTGCAGTGGCAACATCTGTAGTGCGTATTGGAGCTCCCCGTACCTGCAGGGAGGCACGTAATCAGCGAGCCACACTTCATCCGGCTGGCACCGGCGTATCATATTAATCAGCGAGCCGCGGGCCAAAATAAATTGAGCGGGTTATCTAGACCGGTGATCGCTCAGGGGCAGCTAACGGCATCTGGCGGCGGAGCGCGCAATCAGCTGGCGCGAGCTAGCGGACGCGGCGCCGGTGCCGCTGCGTAATTAGCCGGTGCCCGGGTCGTTAACACGTGATACGCCGCGCCTCAACTTCATTACCGAGTCTCCGCTTCCGCGGATTACTAGCGCCGCGCCGGTAGCGGCGCAGCCACCGCCGCCGACGGCTTCCGCCGACTTGCGACGGGAGATTAAAAAAGAAAGAACAGATTTCAGTTGTTTATTTCAGAAAAAATATAAAAAGATAAAAACACACTGCGCACATCACTGGAAACAGGAAGGTTCAAAGTTCTGACAGAGGTGCACTGTTGTTTGTTTGTAGCATGGCGACTGCACCACAAGAAAAATCGCTTTGTTTGTTGGAATTTGCGCGAAGTCATTCAAAAGCCGTCGATTCATCAAGAAGCCGCCTCTGCACAAGCAGATTTATGACTGGCATAACAAATCTCTTCGAAATTGCTTGCATATACAAAGGGAAGAGTACTGGTCGGCCACGCACGTCTGATGAAAATGTTTGTACTTACCCGAGGTGCTTTCACGCGAAGCCCTCGGAAGTTCACAAGACGGAGAGGCCAGGAATATACAACTGTGTCGCGTGTTCTGAAACGACGCCTGCAAATGAAGTCTTACAAGTTGCAGTCACTGCAGCTATTACGTCCCGGCGACCATAACAGTAAGTACGGATTTTGCATTTCACTTCTCCAAGAGATGGTAGAGGATACTTTTTCCGAAAGACTTATCTTTCCGGACGACTCGACGTTTCATCTATTGAGTAAAGCAAACGGCCACAATTTGGCGGTCACCAAATCCTGGCGTAGTCGTCGAACATGAAAGAGACTCACCAACACTGAATAAGTTTTGTGTCGTTTCTATTACCGACCTTCCTTTTCTGCGGAGAAAACACTGACAGGAATGTCGTACCTGCATGTGCTGTAAAATTGGTTGTTTCCTCATCTTCACGAAGATTCCAATCATTTCATTTTTATGCATGGCGGCGCCTCGCCCCACTCACACCTTGAGGGTACGACTTTATCTCAATAACACCTTCCCACAACATTTGATTGGCAGAGGTAAAAAACAAGATCATGTTCATTGCTTTTGGCCTCCCAGGCCGCCAGACCTTGCACATTGTGATGTTTTTCTCTGTGGAGCTACATAAAAGATAGTCTGTCCTACCTATGTCAGTTGCTCTTCAAGAGCTGGGACACCGGAACTGTTGAATCCGTCGATTCAGTAAACAGGGACCTGTGCAAAGCGCCTTGTTTGCAAAAATGGTTCAAATGGCTCTGAGCACTACGGCACTTAACATCTGAGGTCATCAGTCCCCTAGAACTTAGAACTATTTAAACCTAACTAACCTAAGGACATCACACACATCCATTTCCTAGACAGGATTCGAACCTGCGACCGTAGCGGTCGCGCGGTTCCAGACTGAAGCGCCTAGAACCGCTCGGCCACACGGGATGGCCCTTGTTTGCAACTTAGATTCATGGCTTCATGGGGTTTGCGCCACACTTGAACACTACCATCAGATCTTATCAGCCAAAATCGGGTTATCATCTGACCAGGCTTCGGTTTTCCAAGAGAGGCGCTGCAGGTGATGTGCTGTTAGCAAAGGCACTCGCGTCGTTCGTCTGCCGCCATAGCCCGTTGACACCAAACTTCGTCCCACATTGATTTCTGTGGTTATCTCACGCAGTGTTACTTGTCCACTAGCACTGACAACTCCACGAAAACGCCGCTGCTCTCAGTCGGTAAGTGAAGGCCGTCGCCCACTGCGTTGTTCGTGGTGAGAGGTATTACCTGAAATTTTGTTTTCTCGGCACGCTCTTGACAGCGTGGCTCTCGGAATATTGAATTCCTTAACATTTTTTCGAAATGGAACATAATATGCGTCGACAGCGAACTACCATTCAAACTCTGCGGCCATTATCACATCGGAAACCTTTTCACATAAACCAACGGAGTACAAATGACAACTTCGAGAATGCACTATCCGTTGCCGTTGTGTGCACGATACTACCGCCCTCACGTGTGTGTCCATATAGCTATCCCATGACTTTCGTTACCTCGGCGTATAACGACTGTTTGTCTTTCATTAACGTGTGTAGATGTTTAAGACTGTCTGCCTTCACTTGGGTGTTACTTATGAAACATCCCCGTAGAAAAATTTATGAATTACTGTGCTTGGATACCCCTTACGTTATTTTATTTTCGAACAGCTGAGCAAAACTAGCAGAACTGAACGTACTCAGACATTTCGCTCTTTACTTATCCTGATCAACAATAAACTGCCACACAATATTTTTAGCGCAACGCAATCTGACTTTCAATATTCCCTACAAAAGAATGGCCTTGACTAACAATAACCTATACTTTTCATGAGTCACTTACCTCACAGAAATCTTCGTTACTCGAACTACTGCAATACAGCGAGCGCCAATACTGCCAGCTAAATACAAGATCCTAACTACCGAAGGCACTAACTACTGATAGGCATACTTAGCGAATGAAAGATTTTGATAGAGAACAAACAATGTATTTACCTTAATGGTGTTCAAAAGTCAAAATATATATATCAGTTCATGACATCCAGTCTTACAAATTTACTGTCTCTGATGGACACACGTGTAGATCATCCGCTCTCAAAACTCCGTTATCTCTCTCCCCACATCCACCACTGCTGTCCCTCTCCCCACATCCACCACTGCTGGCGGCTCACCTCCAACTGCGCAACGCTACGCGCTGTTCACATCCAACTGGCCAACACTACAATAGCGAATATTCCAACAACGCCAGCCAGCCACAGACTGCACACAGCACAGTCAGTGATTTCCATACAGAGCGCTACGTGGTGTTACCAACATAAAAACCTAAACAGCCTACTTATACTTAAACATCTATCTCGTGTTCTGTACGTCTTCCTTAGAACTTTCCACACCACGCTGCCTGGCACTTGTTTAGCCCTGTCTGCGCTCGTAGTACCGCTAGCAGCAGCATCTCTGTTACAACGAGCTTCACTGCACGACGCCCTGAGGTCATCACGCGCGACGGTAACTTGTCGGTCGCCGTGAGAGCGGTGTTGTTTACCCACCCGGTAGGTCGTCGTTAGCCTGCAGTAGCAGCGAGGGCAAACTTTACGTCCGCGGCAGGGTTGCTTAACAGGACAATGCGCCAGCGAGAGACGGCTTAATTTGGCCGTCAGAACCGGAGGCTGTGCGGGGGAACGCCGGACAGGCCGAGTGGGGAATAATTTCCTCCTCGATCCGGTACGTGCTCAAGTGTCCGAGGCGGGGCGCCGTTTAATTGGCGGCTTCCGTGGGCCGGACAAGGTCCCATTGTGACGCCGTGGCGGCGGGTCAGCGAGTCAAGTGCCCGCCCTGTGACACAGCTGGGATTCTGAAGCTCTCGGCCGGCGTAACGTCGCCAGTGGCTGCGTGCTCAGGCGCCCTCTCCTCTGTGTCCCAGTGCCGAGGGATTTGGTCCTATAGCAATTATTCCGCTCACTGCATCATTAAATTCATAAGATCTCTTGATGTTCTCCGCATCGATTATCACTGGTACTTGTTTAAATATCCATTCTGAATTCACTTCCCATCTCGTTATTAACAACGTGAGCTTCACGGCGAGAGTGCACATAGCCACTTTGCACATTTACACATGATAACATAAAAAAAAAACAATAATAGGTTTGAAACTTCCTGGCAGATTAAAACTGTGTGCCGGACCGAGACTGGAACTCGGGACCTTTGGCTTTCGCGGGCAAGTGCTCTACCAACTGAGCTACCCAAGCACGACTCACCCCCCCCCCCCCCCCATCCTCACAGCTTTACTTCTGCCAGTATCTCGTCTCCTACTTTCCAAATTTTACAGAAGCTCTCCTTGCCCGCGAAAGGCAAAGGTTCCGAGTTCAAGTCTCGGTCCGGCACACAGTTTTAATCTGCCAGGATGTTTCATATCAGCGCACACTCCGCTGCAGAGTGAAAATCTCATTCTGGAATAATAGGTTTGTTTATAAATAAATATTCTGCTACCAGTCACGATTTTCTTTATTTACTTTTCGCACGACGCGTTTCGGGAAATGATTCCCATTTTCAAATGCGTTTTTTGTGTGTATTATGCCATTTCTCTGTGGTGTCGTTGATGTGTCAGAGTCTGCTTCATTTCGAAATATGTATGCAACAAACACGCGATTTTTTAGTTGGTTATCGACCTCTTTGTGAAGTTAGTGGCGAAATTAAGAATAATTTGTACTTACAGTTTTCTAATGGTCCATTTGTGCAGAGTCTCACACACACTAATCACCACACACAACTTGCTGTACACATTAAACATCGAAAATATCTTACATAAACAAAACCGTTACAAAGACAACACCACACACAAATGGCATAATTTGGAACGTGGTTCCCGGCGGAGGTTCGAGTCCTCCCTCGGGCATGAGTGTGTGTGTTTGTCCTTAGGATAATTTAATGTCCTTAGGATAATTTAGGTTAATAGTGTGTAAGCTTAGGGACTGATGGCCTTAGCAGTTAAGTCCCATAAGATTTCACACACATTTGAACATTTTTTGGAACGTGGTTCACCCAGCAAGGGAAAACAAAATCCATACCTGGGCATCTTTCGAGGGGGCTGTGCTTTGAACTAACAATAAGTTATGGCAGCACACAGTCCTGCGGAAAAGAGATTATAATTTATGGATATCTGATTAAGATGAATGAAAAGTGGCTGAGAAAACAGATTCTTTAATATGCGTGAGCAGACGTAAAGTTTCTGACAAATAGTTCAGGGAGATGAGGAAGGATACTGAATGCGGTAGATTAAGGAAGGCCTTTGGAGACGGAGCACAAGCTCGAATTAGCGTGTGATGGGAAATAAAATATGCCGTACCTTTCTAAAAGAACCATCCCAGTATTTTCCTGGAGCGATTTAGGGAGATCACGGAAAACCTAATTCTGGATGGTCGGACAGGGATTTGAACAGTCGTCCTCCAGAAAGCTAGTCCACTGTGCTAAGCACAGTGCCCTCTCGCTCGGTGCCTAGATTAAATCTAAGAGACATCTCAGACACGCAAAGTGTATGAGTGACCCAAAGCTTTAATGCCTTCCTTGATAAACAGAGAGTGACATAAGAAAAAAAGACAGATTGTCAGAGAAAGAATACAAGGATTTTTATTTATTTCCTTAAAACGTCAGGCAGAAGAGGAATTTTCTCCGCAACAAGATTCATCCATGACGGTAATATTTCCATTCAGCCGCGATACCGCAGACGATTCCCGGAATCTACAGTTCTGTAAGCTAGACACAAAAAGGGAAATCGTTTTCCCCCCAAAACCGTTCTAAAAAGCGAGATGATGTTTTCGGTATGACGATGGATCCATGTCCAGGACGAACAGGTTTCATATCTTACTTCAGTCTTCTGATATAGAACTCAGGGATTTTCTTAAATGACTTCAGTGAGTTTCAATGATGGTGCACACTTTCCAAAAAAATGTTCAAATGTGTGTGAAATCTTATGGGACTTAACTGCTAAGGTCATCAGTCCCTAAGCTTACACACTACTTAACGTAAATTATCCTAAGGACAAACACACACACACACCCATGCCCGAGGGAGGACTCGAACCTCCGCCGGGACCAGCCGCCACACTTTCCACTCAGTGCCTAATTGCTACGATAAGTGACTATGCTGATGAAAATACAGTTGAAATGGAAACTTTGCTTTTGCGCTGTGTTTATGGAAACCATGGTGGTATTAAATACTGTTTTCCATTTCCGAGACCCACTACTTGGGTCTGTACGCTGTTTCCAATCAGAACTGTAACAGAAACGTCCCGCGGCAAAGAAACAGTCCTTTTGTGTAATATGCCAGAACAGAAAAAAGCTACCGGGGCTGTCTTGCGACGACAAAGGCAAAGGAGGGCATTGTTATGACGCTATCCGCATTGTGAGCGTAACGCTCTTACAGGGGATTGAAGATTAAGTACGGAGAGGATGCGACGTACGATGAGATCTTGACGTATTTTAATGAAGAGCGCGAGAAATCAGCCAGGGGAGGATGAACGAGAACCGGGGGGGACGGCATTCCTCCATGTGTGTCTAAATGACAGCTTCTGGTGGAAGAATACAGGGGAGAGGGGCGTCGAGTGTGAATTTGCTGCGCGAGGGCGGATCTAATCCACGCCACGCAGGGGGAATGAAAGCAGCGGCAAGGTAGGCGCTCCGGAGCGTTAACACGTCCATTAGGCGGGCGTGCAGGGGCACGGCTATGCCAGGTGCCTCTCGGTCGTTACGAATGGAAGGCGCAAACTTCCCTCTGTTTGCTATCTTGTCGAAAACGTGACTTTATCACGTAGTGGCTGGTTGGGAATAAAGGAAATTCGTTACTGAAATTAAGCCTCGTATTATTTATCCTACTTAGTTTAGCGTTACTGCTATCACCCATTCCCAGACATAGCGGTACTATGCACCTCCCTACCTTTAACTCACAAAGCATCTGCTTGGGAGCTACGTTCAAATGTGTGCGAATTCCTAAGGGACCAAACTGCTGAGGTCATCGGTCCCTAGACTTTCACGCTACTCAAACTAACTTATGCAACGAACACACACACACACACACACACACACACACACACACACACACACACACAGGGCTATTACAAATGATTGAAGCGATTTCATAAATTCACTGTAGCTCCATTCATTGGCATATGGTCGCGACACACTACAGATACGTAGAAAAACACACAAAGTTTTGTTCGGCTGAAGCCGCACTTCAGGTTTCTGCCGCCAGAGCGCTCGAGAGCGCAGTGACACAAAATGGCGACAGGAGCCGAGGAAGCGTATGTCGTGCTTGAAATGCACTCACATCAGTCAGTCATAACAGTGCAACGACGCTTCAGGACGAAGTTCAACAAAGATCCACCAACTGCTAACTCCATTCGGCGATGGTATGCGCAGTTTAAAGCTTCTGGATGCCTCTGTAAGGGAAAATCAACGGGTCGGCCTGCAGTGAGCGAAGAAACGGTTGAACGCGTGCGGGCAAGTTTCATGCGTAGCCCGCTGAAGTCGACGAATAAAGCAAGCAGGGACCTAAACGTACCACAGCCGACGGTTTGGAAAATCTTACGGAAAAGGCTAAAGCACAAGCCTTACCGTTTACAATTGCTACAAGCCCTGACACACGATGACAAAGTCAAACGCTTTGAATTTTCGGCGCGGTTGCAACAGCTCATGGAAGAGGATGCGTTCAGTGCGAAACTTGTTTTCAGTGATGAAGCAACATTTTTTCTTAATGGTGAAGTGAACAGACACAATGTGCGAATCTGGGCGGTAGAGAATCCTCACGCATTCGTGCAGCAAATTCGCAATTCACCAAAAGTTAACGTGTTTTGTGCAATCTCCCGGTTTAAAGTTTACGGCCCCTTTTTCTTCTGCGAAAAAAAACGTTACAGGACACGTGTATCTGGACATGCTGGAAAATTGGCTCATGCCACAACTGGAGACCGACAGCGCCGACTTCATCTTTCAACAGCATGGTGCTCCACCGCACTTGCATCATGATGTTCGGCATTTGTTAAACAGGAGATTGGAAAACCGATGGATCGGTCGTGGTGGAGATCATGATCAGCAGTTCATCTCATAGCCTCTACGCTCTCCCGTCTTAACCTCACGCGATTTCTTTCTGTGGGGTTATGTGAAAGATTCAGTGTTTAAACCTCCTCTACGAAGAAACGTGCCAGAACTGCGAGCTCGCATCAACGATGCTTTCGAACTCATTGATAGGGACATGCTGCGCCGAGTGTGGGAGGAACTTGATTATCGGCTTGATGTCTGCCGAATCACTAAAGGGGCACATATCGAACATTTGTGAATGCCTAAAAAAACTTTTTGAGTTTTTGTATGTGTGTGCAAAGCATTGTGAAAATATCTCAAATAATAAAGTTATTGTAGAGCTGTGAAATCGCTTCAATCATTTGTAATAACCCTGTATGCACGAGGGAGGACTCGAACTTCCGGAGGGAGGGGCCGCGCAATCCGTGACATGGCCCCTCAAACCACGCGGCCACTCGGCGCGGAGCTTGGGGGCTAACCTCGAAGAATATGCAGGGTCATCGTCATCACCTTACCTCCAGCCACTCTGTCCTCTGTCACCTTCTTTGCTTTAAAGTGAATCGTCAAAATGAATAATTTTATTATACTTCTGTCTTTTAACTCCAAGGAAAACAGTATGTGTAATATTCGCGCAAACAAAGTTGAGAATCGGCGCGATGGCTGATGGGAGCGGCTGTAAATGGGAAATGCCTTTACGGTCGCTCCCATCAGCCACAGCGCCGAGTGTCAACTTTGCACGTGTTGTATGTGTCTTAACTTGGTTGAAGAGCAGCAATCTGGCAGCTCCCGATCTTCATGTGGGTGAATGAAACGATCGTGAAACATTATTGTTATCAAACCTTGACAATTCATGATTGAATGAATTTCCTTTTTCTGGAATTTCTTTTACTGTCGGATATTAACAGCAGTATGCGCTTTTTTCATTGATTTGACAGTCATAGAGCCATCTGACATTTTACCGCTATTGCCTGCAGCATATGTTTTTAAAATTGTGATTTCTCTGCAGAACGAAAGTTCTATAGTAATTTGAAGACCCCCACATTCGCCGGTGGGAGGCGTTATGCCCTGTGATCTCCTGAGCCCCAAGCTCAGGAACTGACGTATTACAATGTCCGCTGCGTGTTTTCGTCGTTGGCAGGCAAACACAGTGTGTTTAATGTTATTTTGCTCCTCGCAATCACAATATGGCGATTCCGCACTGTTCGCTAATGTCTGAATGACCCGGTTCGTCCACTCTACCAGAGGAATGCACGTCGGTATACTTGACTATAACGATATCCTTCGGTAGCGCTAAATCTTCTCCATTCACAGTCTCATTTGTTTCCTAACGTTCCGTTTCAACGGATTACGAAATCGTGACTGTGGGATTTGTAGTACTCATGAATGTCCATGGTAATCGCTTTTTCACCAACTTGTCAGGCATTTTTCCCCTGAAGGACCGCAATGGGACTTTACACTTAGAAAATTAGTATCGTTTTCATCTATCTCATTATTCCAATGACGTACTGGAGTTGTTAAAATTTTGTTATGTTATGGTACCGTACAACAAATAAAAATATTGTGGAGCTATGCCAGTAACTAATTACAAGAAACGAAAATAATTCCCTCTGTTTCATGTGTACGTTTGTTCGGTACCTTATATTTTTACTTTTTTGAATTTTTACCAACATCAGACCGACTTTGTTTGTTTACAATACGAGTACAGACGCAACAAAGCTGCCACCTCGTTACAGCAATTATGTGATCATTATCAGAATACTGAAGATCGATGTTAAATAATCATTAGTCAGTGCAGTTGTTCAGCTTAGTAACTGACAGCTACTATAACTATATAAATTGAAAAGCTTAGCCCAATAGCACAAAAAACAAAAACGAAAGAAGAAATGTTACTCTATAGAAATGTTTCGCGGAGAACAGGGCCCTCGATATCGAGATTGAAGTGCTGTGATGATAATGCCATCATCATTGCGGGATCATGCCGCTTTTTGATGTAGCAGCCCAAAAGCTGGTTTTAATCCGGTATAAAAACGCCTCTACTTTACCTAATAATAGTAAATACGAAGTGCAACCCTCCAAGAGGTTTACCACGAGAAGCGAATCAGAAAATCCATCTGTTAATCATACAGATGCTTTTTGTGTAGTACGCTCGTCTCACGGAACGACTAAATTCCTGCCTGCCGGTGTGGCCGAGCGGTTCTAGGCGCTACAGTCTGGAACCGTGCGACCGCTACGGTCGCAGGTTCGAATTCTGCCTCGGGCATGGATGTGTGTGCTGTCCTTAGGTTAGTTAGCTTTAAGTAGTTCTAAGTTCTAGGGGACTGATGACCTCAGATGTTGAGTCCCACAGTGCTCAGAGCCATTTGAACTATTTTTGAACGACTAAATTCTAACACGAGGGCGTTCTGACATGTAATGCCTCCGAACTTTTTATCTGAAAACTCTTAAATCTTCCTGAATAAAACATACGCAATTAACATTCTGTACCTTTGTTCATGTCTCGCTATTGATTTCTGATTATAGTCGCCCTGGCAACGAGAATGTCGCAGATATACTCAACGTATAGGACGCTACGAGAAATGTATTGTGCATCTCGGCTAGACTTATGGCAGAATAAGAAGTTTCGTCCAACATACCCTCAGATGAATGTCGCAATTGTAAAAGTGTAGAAATTCGGCCCCATCCTGGATGGTACTTACAATCATATATTGAATGACACTTGCGATAATTCTTCTCGGGTATTAGACGAAAATCGAAAATAGAAGTGACTTGGTATGTGTAGCCTCAACCACACTTTCTTTTCTGCAGCTGAAAAATAAAATTAAACCGTTAGTCACTTCTGCATATTAGTTTTAATTGGTTAGGTTCACCTAAACACCTTTCACTTAACTACATTCACCGAGCAAAGTGAAATGCTTTCATGCCATTTCCTTCTGACTTCATGTCCCGCTGGACTGGAATCATCAGCACGAAAGTGTGCATGTAATATAACAAATTGCATTAACGATTTCGTTGTTCAGATCATCACATCGGTTATATGAAACTTTTATTTTTTAAGTTGATTATAAAAAGGCTCTCCAGTTTACATGTACGACAGCGAAAGGGGCCATCTGTAACCACGAATAACGTTAGCTAGAAACAAAATAAAGTAATGGTTTTCATTAACTGTAAATACAGCTTTGGGATGACTATCTCTTTGTTCTTACACGGAGTTTCCAAGCGGATTTCGGTACCGAGAGGACCAGACGTTCGTTAGGTAGCTGGCCGATGCTGCTTAGCCGAGCTTTAACGGAAGCTGGGCATGCTTTTTATGACTCGCTACAAGTAGCTGCTATTTATAGCGGCCAGGCGATAAGAACCGAACGGCGTTGTATATGGTAGCTCGTCACAAATGGCAGCGAGTGTTTCATTCAACATGTTACTCGTGTATTGCTGGTTCTTTTTCTTCCTGGCTGGTACTGGCCGCGACCGTATACCTGCAGGTGAAATGAACAGCCTGTGCTTACCTTCTCTTTCATTTGCACTACCGTACGTTGGGGCGATTTCTTGTTAATCTGTTTGGCCTGGCTTTATAATTACACGTTCGGTCTCCGGTGTGGCCTTGATGTAGCATCAAGGAGATGGGCACTGCCTCTCGGAACGCTTATTTTTATTAGTTAATCTAGCCTTACCTCAAATTTCTGAACCAGGTAACGTCAGTATGAAGATACAACTACACTATCTGATCAAAAGTATCTGTACACCTGCCTGAAAATGAATTAAAAGTTCCTGGTGCCTTTCATCGGTAATGCTGGAATTCAATATGGTGTTTACCCACACTTAGCCTTGATGACAGCTTCCACTCTCGCAGGCATAGTTCAATCAGGTGCCCGAAGATTTCTTGGGGAATGGCAGCCCATTCTTCACGGAGTGCTGTACTGAGGAGAGGTATCGATGTCGGTCAGTGAGGCCTGGCACAAAGTCGTCGTTCAAAAACACCCCAAAGGTGTTCTATAGGATTCAAGTCAGGACTCTATGCGGGCAAGTCCATTACAGAGATGTTACTGTCGTGTAACCACTCCGCCACAGGCCGTGCATTATGAACAGGTGCTCGATCGTGTTGAAAGATGCAATCACCGTCTCCGAATTGTGGTGTGATAGTGCCATGCAAAACAACAAGGGGTGCAAGCCCCCTCCATGAGAAACACGACCACACTATAACACCACTGCCTCCGAATTTTATTGTTTGCACTACACTCGCTGGCAGATGACGTTCACAGTGCATTCGCCATACCCACACCCTGCCATCGGATCGCCACATTGTGTACCGTGATTCGTCACTCCGCACAACGTTTTTCCACTGTTCAATCGTCCAACGTTTACGCTCCTTACACCAAGCGTTTCGTCGTTTGGCATTTACCGGCGTTATGTGTGGCTTATGAGCAGCCGCTCGACCATGAAATCCAAGTTTTCTCATCTCCCGCCTAACTGTCGTTGTACTTGCAGTGGATCCTGATTCAGTTTGGAATTCCTGTGCAATGGTCTGGATAGATGTCTGCCTATCACACATTATGAGCCTCTTCAACTGTCGGCGGTCTCTGTCAGTGAACAGACGAGGCGGGCCTGTACGCTTTTGCGCTGTGCGTGTCCCTTCACGTTTCCGCTTCACTATCACATCGGAAACAGTGGACATAGGGATGTCTAGGGGTGTGTAAATCTTGCGTACAGACATATGACACAATTGACACCCGATCACCTGACCAAGTTCGAAGTCCGTGAGTTCCGCGGAGCGCCCCATTCTGCCCTCTTACGACGTCTAATGGCTATTGAGGTTGTTGATATAGAGTACCTGGCGGTAGGTGGCAGCACAGTGCATCTAATATGAAAAATGTGTGTTTTTGTGATTGTCCGAATACTTTTGATCACGTAGTGTATTTCGAAGCATTTGAATTTAGCATTACAGACTTTCGAAGCACCTGAAATTGGTTTTGTCGTCAGTTTCGTTAGCTCTTACCGAACGACGCAATGCGAGGGTTGATCCTGAACGCTCCCCGTCTCTGGCCTCTCCCTACCCCCTGCACCCCCACCCCCACTCACCAATGCCTACCTGTCTACTGGGTTCGCGGGTGGCCCGAGGAAGGGCGTAATTAAAATGGGAATCTTTTCCAGATATGTATCAGATGCATTGGGTTGAGGAAGATTATGTAGAGGCAAAAGTGCTGGCGGAGTTGTTTTTCTAGTAACGGTTTTCTTTCCTTAAAAAAAAATGGCCAAGTACGTGCGTCACTCGCGCATTCAGAGTTCCGTACAAACTTAATTGTGTATATAAATAATTCATCCATCCTGGGAATCGAGAATCTTAACTCCTTTTGCCTGTTATCGATATCGACACTGGCAGGATATTGGTCCTAGGTATTCCAAGACCTTATCAAAATCTCTACAGTAGTGCCTCGGAGTTGCCCAGACATACAAAATAAGCGAGCGCGCGACTTCAGTTTGTATATGTATAGAGAGAAGATGTAATGAAACAAATTTCATTTACTTACTAGAACATGACTATACCTTACATTTTAAGTTTGCGCGCTGTAACATTCGTGTATGATGCTTTTCACGGATGATGAAGGCTATGTATGTTCAGGTGGCGAAAAGTTATTTTTGTGTGATGTAATTACAGTTTAACAAGTTTCAGAATTTTTACTTTCCTTGTGCTATGAAGCCTTTTATCTTGCTGAATTACATGATTCTAGGTGAACGAGAGGTACCCTATAGGTTTTGAAGATCGAGTCTCCAAGTATTAAAATATGAGACATAAATGGCCGTATCTTTCTACATCCACATCTAAATCTACATGGATACTCTGCAAATGACATTTAAGTGCCTGGCAGAGGGTTCATCGAACCACCTTCACAATTCTCTACTATTCCAATCTCGTATAGCGCGCGGAAAGAATGAACACCTATATCTTTCCGTACGAGCTCTGATTTCCCTTATTTAATCTTGGTGATCATTTCGCCCTATGAAGGTCAGTGTCAACAAAATATTTTTCGCATTCGGAGGAGAAAGTTGATGATTGGAATTTCGTGAGAAGATGCCGTCGCAACGAAAAACTCCTTTCTTTTAATGATTTCCAGCCCAAATCCTGTATCATTTCAGTGACACTCTCTCCCATATTTCGCGATAATACAAAACATGCTGCCTTTCTTTGAAATTTTCGATGTACTCCGTCAGTCCTACCTGGTAAGGATCCCACACCGCGCAGCAATATTCTAAAAGAGGACGGACGAGAGTAGTGTACGCAGTCTCCTTAGTAGGTCTCTTACATTTGCTAAGTGTCCTGCCAATAAAACGCAGTCTTTGGTTAGCCTTCCCCACAACATTTTCCATGTGTTCCTTCGAATTTAGGTTGTTCGTAATTGTAATACCTAGGTATTGAGTTGAATTTACGGCTTTCAGATTAGACTGATTTATCGTGCAACCGAAGTTCCTTTTAGCACTCATGTGGATGACCTCACACTTTTCGTTATTTAGGGTCAACTACCACTTTTCGCACCATTCAGATATTTTTTCTAAATCATTTTGTAGTTTGTTTTGATCTTCTGATGACTTTATTAGTCGATAAACGACAGCGTAATCTGCAAACAACCGAAGACGGCTGCTCAGATTGTCTCCCAAATCGTTTATATAGATAAGGAACAGCAAATGGCCTATAACACTACCTTGGGGAACGCCAGAAATCACTTTTGTTTTACTCGATGACTTTCCGTTAATTACTACGAACCTCTCTGACAGGAATTCGCAAATCCAGTCACATAACTGAGACGATATTCCATAAACACGCAATTTTACTACGAGCCGCTTGTGTGGTACAGTGTCAAAAAATCCAGGAATACGGAATCGATGTGAAATCCCTTGACTTAGAAGCTTAAAATTTTTACACCACCGAGGACCGTAGACCTTAGTGTGTGGCATACATTTTAAGTTGATACGTCTAACCACTCCTGTGAAAAGAGGGTCTTAAAAGTCGGACGGACGGACAGGCTGACAGATAACAAAGCGCTGCTACGAGGGTTCTGTTTTTACAGACTGAGGCACGGAACCCTAAAAATCGACCTCCTTCGGGAAGAAGTGGCTGTGGAAAGACTGCCCAGCGCGCTACAAAGTGGTCCGCATGACGCAGGCCGGGGGCACACTTGTGGCGCGTGCAGGAAGTGCGCTTTAATTGGGCCGCGCTGCGTGCAGCGGGACAAAGAGATCAGCGCGTGCCGCCTGCCGCGTGCGTGATTAGCCGCGGGCTGCCCATTCTGAGGGCCGCCCTGCCCACATTTCTCTCGTAACAGACCACCCCTCAGAATTAGTGGCAGCGCAGAAAGCAAACACTTGTCCGTCTGCGCCACGCCTGTTCACTGTTTCCCTCCCCGCCGCTGCCCAGATCCTGGCAAGCCTCGCCGGCTCCGCCCTCACAAACACGGCGTGTTCGCTCTCAAATATACATCGCGTCCCCCGGGGCGCTAACATCCCTAATATTTCAGAAGTATCAAGACATCGAGATGAGGTTCAGTAGTGAGCAAATGGTCGACTGAATACTCGTACCGGGCTTTATCAGACGATTATATATATATATATATATATATATATATATATATATATATATATATATGAAAAGGTTTATTTAGTTTGACGGCTTTTTATAGCTCGTGAGATATAGGAGTGCACTGACATTGCGCATATGTAACGGCTGACAACTGGCTAAGCAATGCTATAATAATGATAATAATAATTGATCCAATAATAATGGAATTGAGGTAAACTGCCTGGCTTTTTCGGATGATCTTGCAATACTTTAGCCGGCCGCGGTGATCTAGCGGTTCTAGGCGCTCTGTCCGGAGCCGCGCGACTGCTACGGTCGCAGGTTCGAATCCTGGCTTGGGCATGGATGTGTGTGATGTCCTTAGGTTAGTTAGGTTTAAGTAGTTCTAAATTCTAGGGGACTGATGACCATAGATGTTAAGTCCCATAGTGCTCAGAGCCATTTTTTTGCAATACTTTAAGAAAATCTGACATGAGTACTTATACAAATAAATCATCTGGGAGAAATAACAAATAGAACTGTTCTCAAAATTTCAGTTGGGAAAAAAATCATGACAAATATGAAAATGCACCAAAATTCATAGAAACACAAATAGATAAAATAAAGCGAGTAAGCAAAGTTAAATATAGAATGAAATTTTCACTCTACAGCGGAGTGTGCGCTGATATGAAACTTCCTGGCAGATTAAAACTGTGTGCCGGACCGAGACTCGAACTCGGGACCTTTGCCTTTCGCGGGCCAGTCCTCCACCAACTGAGCTACCCAAGCACGACTCACGCCCCGTCCTCACAGCTTTACTTCTGCCAGCACCTCGTCTCCTACCTTCCAAACTTTACAGAAGCTCTCCTGCGTACCTTGCAGAACTAGCACTCCTGAAAGAAAGGCAAAGGTCCCGAGTTCGAGTCTCGGTCCGGCACACAGTTTTAATGTGCCAGGAAGTTTCAAAGTTAAATATCTCACTATAGAACAGAATGGACTAGAAAAATTTGCAGCAGATGAAAGAGTTAACAAAATGGAGAGAGCATATGGTTTGACAAACAGTATGAACAACAACAAGAAATGTGTATCTACAAAAACAAAACTAAAACATTGTACCACAGTAGTACGACCAGAATGTTTATATGGATGTGAATGCCTAACAATGAACTGCTCGTATAAGAAGGACAGAATACAGGTTCTTCAGAGGCGGATTGTTAGAAAAATAATGGGTGCAATACAAACCACAGATGGCACGAAAATGAAAAGTAAAATCTAAAAAGGTACAGAGAAAAAAATCAGAATTTATGTCTAAAAGATGAGTACTCTTTTTTGGACACCTCTACCGAACGAAAGAGAGCAGGCGTATGAAACAAATATTTATATGTGGAAGAAATCCACAATAGCAGAGATTACAGAAATAAGGAAAGCACTATAATAACAAACATCAAATAATCGAAAATAAGATACAGAAATCTTTTTAAGAATATAATACTAAAACTAGAAGGCTCTCAAAACACAAGATGTAAGAAATCGGTAAAAACACGGACAGAAGAAAGGGGAAGACAACATGGGGAGAAGATGTATTCAAATGGTTCAGATGGCTCTAAGCACTATGGGACTTAACATCTGAGGTCATCAGTCCCCTAGACTTAGAACTACTTAAACCTAACTGACCTAAGGACAGCCGGCCGGTGTGGTCGAGCGGTTCTAGGCGCTTCAGTCTGGAACCTCGCGACCGCTACGGTCGCAGGTTCGAATCCTGCTTCGGGCATAGATGTGTGTGATGTCCTTAGGTTAGTTAGGTTTAAGTAGTTCTAAGTTCTAGGGGACTGATGACCTTAGATGTTAAGTCCCATAGTGCTCAGAGCCATTTGAACCATTTGACCTAAGGACATCACACATCCATGCCCGAGGCAGGATTCGAACATGTGACTGTAACAGCAGCGCGGTTCCGGACTGAAGCCCCTGGAACCGCTCGGCCACAGCAGCCGGCCGAAGGACTATTGGAAGAATACAAAACAAAAAACAACAAGGAAAGAAGAGGAATAGAAGTTGTTATCTGATCCTCGTAGGTCGATATGAAAAGTAAAAGGAAGAAACAGATTTTTCATTAATTTGTAAGATACAGACTTTAACACAATAAACGAAAAAAAATTCGTACACTGCATAACGTCGCTAACCAGTACACAAGAAAAATGTTAGCACCCTGCGTAATGTCTCTAGCCCAAACACTGTTTCGTACCGCTATGATGTCCACGTTAATTACGACACACGTGTAAAATAAAAGAGGCCTGTCGAAGGCGTGATAGTTAGACACAGAGCACACACGTCGGATAGTAAGCAAGGGGAACTAAATCGACCGTGCCCTTTTTAAAGCAAACAGGCAGCATCCGAGATGATCGATTTAAGGAAACCGTGGAAAATCAAAATATGACGCGACGGATGGTGATTTTAACCTCGGCACTTACGAATACAGACTCACTGTCTTAACCACTGCAGCACCTCGTTCGGTCTTGTGACACGCTTTGCATTTCGCATTCTCCTCATGTCGGACTGAGTTCCTCGTGTGGCGATTATAATCTCGCTGAACCTGGCGCCTTTTTTCCTTTCATTGTTATTTCAGCTGTACAATACTACGCTCTTATAAATAAAAAAATCTAAGAAGAGTGAGAAAAACATGACGATTTTTTTCCTATTTTAAATTAAAAATCAAAGATGGTCAGCAAGCAAAAAAAAAACGAAAATATATGCATTTCGAAAACAGATCGCAGAATGGCGAAATCCTTCTGAGAAAAAACACTGAAGCACTGCACTTTAACTTAAAATTTAAAGGACGTGCATTGGGTGAGAAATATTCTGGAGGAGACAAGATGTCCCATAGAGTTGAGGAGTGTGGGCAGAAAAGATAGGGGTCAGTTAGGTAGGAAAACTACGGAGATGGAGGTAGTGGGTAGAGTGGATAGTGCCAGTACAGAGGGTGAGGAGTAATTTGGGGTGTGTGTGTGTGGGGGGGGGGGGGGGGGGTAGTGATAACGGGAGAAAGCGATTGGGATGCATGGAGAGAGGAAAGGAGAGAGGTGAGATGGGCTGGGAAGAGCTGAACTTATTTCGTAGGAGGGATGTGACGTCGTGTTCAAGACCATAGTAGCCTCAGCTCTGTGAAACATTGCACCAGGCAGTCGACAACGGAAATGTTGAATGAATGTTTCCGGTATTTTTGTCAAGTGATGGGGGATTTGTTTCGAAATATAAGATGATACGGTCTTTTCGTCCTCCAAAATTAGAACCCACACACTCTGACATATATCCAAGCAGCCAACAAACCACGCATCTCGCACATTTATGCACATATGGTAATTAGAAAATTTTGAAAGCAATGTATAAAATAAACATTGTTTCCTTGAATTTTGCTGTTCAAAAAAATGGTTCAAATGACTCTGAGCACTATGGGACTTAACTTCTGAGGTCATCAGCCCCCTAGAACTTAGAACTTCTTAAACCTAACTAACCTAAGGACATCACACACATCCATGCCCGAGGCAGGATTCGAACCTGCGACCGTAGCGGTCGCGCGGTTCCAAACTGTAGCGCCTAGAACCGCTCGGCCACTCCGGCCGGCGAATTTTGCTGTTAATCAAAACTAATATGTTATGTAAAATTGAAGCTTTGCCTTTATTTGTAGTATAGGACATATGATCAAGAATTCGAAAAATTAGAAGGTAGTTTTGTTTTCAACAGAAAAATATTAGTAGTAATGTACCACTGCGTTACTTTTCCTACTAGCTTATTACGTATACATGAATTGTAATACCTGCGTGACATCGATTATCGAAATCAGCGCGGTGGAGGATTTGTGGAATATCTGCGCTTTGCAACTGCTGAAGGTCGTAAACATCAGCGCAGCGGCTCAGTTCGTAGTGGTACAACGGGCAGTTGCAAACAACTGCACGGTCGCAGCGTAAGTGCAAAACTGGCGTGTGTTTATGTGGATGAAAATGTGCGTCTACTCTTTGAGTTAGGGAGCGTTCAGTTTCTGAAATTCTCGAATTGTGTTTACTAGGTTACTGAGTGTGCGGTTCAGCATGGCGAGAATCAGCAACATGGGAAACGAGAACCAGTGGGCTGGACCTATCCTGCAATGCTCTATGGATAATCATACACTGGCCCCTGGCCGCCCAGTCGCGGAGACCTGGGGGACAGAGTGGACACTCCACGGAAACAAAGCGATTAACGTACCAAGTCTGCCAGTGGACATGACCGAAACTGAAGTCGTTGCCCTGTTCTCATCGCTGGCGGTGAAGTCTGTGCTTCCCCGGGACGACGACGCTCCTGCTTCATTTTCAGAAGCACATCCGCTTGCTTCTGACTGTTACCATGTTGCGGATTCTTACGCAAAACGAGAACACTCTGGTAGCTGTGTTGGTGTACCGTGTGGCGTAGACTTCGCTCATCTGGGTGTATCGGGCGAAGTCTGTGATCCTACAGTCAGACAGGAAATAGGGATCACGTCTTCAGGCGGAAATAGCAGCGGTTGTCAGTCGACCGGATGGGGGACCCCTCCTGACCGAAACGACAGCGGTAGTCCCTTCAGTTTTGAATCTTATAGCGGCAGCGAACAGTGGGCAGCAACGAGATCGGCGGTAATAAATTACTGGCCTGTGGATTACGAACACAAGTCAAGTGTCTGTTGCGTAGAGTGCTCGTCAGCCCCTGATCCAGAGTATAATCGAGAATTAAACCAGCGTGCTCGTGGGGACTGGAGTAGCCTTAGTGGTCGAACGCGCTCTATGGAAACCGTAGAGGTCTTGACAGCGCCTCAGAAAAATAACCGCGGTGCACAATGTCAGGCATGTTACGAGAGACAGTTGGAACTTACAGCCATCGATAATGACATTCAGAACGCGTCGCCATCAGAATTTAAGTTTTTTGGTAGTGAAGCACGTACTCGATGGTTTCCTAGATGTCGCACAGTAGAAAGTTGTGGCGGAATCGTTGATGATGGGAGCTAGTCAGCAGACAGTACCGGGCTAGTGTCATTGGTGAGTGCAAGAACGCACCCTGTTAAGAAGTACTGTAGTGTCAAGAAATAGCACATGGCGCTAACAGTCGTAGCAGATTCCAGAAGAATATGTTAGTAACTTCGCAATGCAATTCCGGAATAGTTGCATGTTAAAGTTTCGCAAATTAGTCTTGCAGAGGTTTGTTTCACATTCGTATCCAGAGAAGAGCTCAATTTCTGCAAAAGTTATTTTGAAACAAGCGTTACCGAGCATGCGTAATATTTCAGCTCGAATTGTCATGCGAATGTTTCACACAAGTGGAATTTTTAACTCATTTTTAAAGTTTGGAATATACATGGTATGGAACATATCATTAACGTAATTTCATCATTGTGCATAAGGAAATATGCATTATGTACAGAAAGTTATTTAATTTGAATTTGAAAGTCAGAAACACACATCGTTGATATTCTGTAACATTAGACAGTTTTTCACAAGGACGTTCTGTACACACTAACTTAAACTCAAAGCGTGTAAGATTTTACACGAAGGGACTTAAATAATTCATGCTGGTTCATTGCATTGGCTACACTTAGGACACAAATGTAAGGATGATTTACTTTTGTGTAGAGTGGGGCTGCCCAGTGCCGACGGCTTCAAGAACAACAGTTACAAGCATGGGCAAAATCTGACTTACGTGCTGGAAACCGTCTCTTAACCAGAAATCATCATTAGCTTGTAAATAATTACGTCGTATGTAGCTTGATGTAGGATAAATCATTCTCGTGTTCATATGTAAATCCACTTATGAACGAATTTACCTTGTTATGAGTGAACATTCACGATACGCAGCTTGTGTGTTCGTAAGTTAACGAATATCATCCTCCCACACCCATCGCAATGTTGCATGCATATTCAGTTTCCTAATTATTTTAGTGTTAATCCAATCGTCAAATGTGGGGTAAGACACTTTTCCTTGTATCACGTCGCTGTCTCGACGTTATACAGTCAGTGCGAAATAAACGTGCCATACATATAAATTGCGTTAGGTGATAAATTTTCCAGTGTGTCCTGGAGGCATACTAGCCGGCCACATGTACAGTACTATAATTTCCTCTCTTCGGAGGCGTCAGCTTTACCCCCTGTTACACGGGTTTAATATGTGTGCTAAAGAGGAACGGCTTTCTACTTGTGTTAGCCTACCAGAAACGTTCACATACGTACAAGGTTACCTCCTGGCCGTGCCGTTCGTCAGTCATTTTTCCATTCAGTTAAAAATGAAGATACTGACAACTTCAGAGACAGTTTCTACTTCTCACGCTGATTTCATGTATCCGTATGTGTATTTTTGTTTTGTTTTCTAAAGTGATGGAATAATACGAGAAGGTATATTTTAGAAGCGGTTTGTTAACAGAACAAACTACACTGTAATCGTACTGTTTCGGATTTGTCACAGTTTACGAAAGAAATAAAATGTTTTTGGCATTTACTTACTGTTGATTTTTATCTCAGTATGATCAAAGTTCTGTTAAACCTGAGGTAAGGTGAAACCTAATAGCAGTCTCGATGTACTTAGCCACGATGACATTCTCAGCAACAAATAAGACTCAGCAAGTATATACCACTGGCTGTAGCAATGAAACTGTGGCACTATCGTGATCCACAGTACTGAAGTCGGAGCAGAATTTTAGACGTTAGTCAACAAGGAAGCTTACCATATTACTTCGCCAGAAGAAAGAAGTGTCTGATTCTTTTGTTACAACTATGTGAAATGCTAATAAGTCATGGGAAGTTTTCAGATTTTCATTTGCGTATTTTTGTACTAAGTTATCTTTTCCGAAACCAAAATACCTTGCGTTTCCTGACTTAATGCTGTACTTCGGTCTAAACAATGAGCTAAACATGGTCTCAAACTCTAAAACGCATATGTTGCGGTACGCCTTTTTCTGATAAATTAGTGCCTTTAGTAGTACGCTACTTCATTCCTTGTTAAAAGAAGACATCGTAGACGTTATACAGAGAGAGATGGTGCCGTGATTAAGACCCTGTACTTGTTGCCTTAATCTCCCTGCAGATAAATGCCTGAGCTGTTCCTTCGAAAATAGAACCCATTGGAGGACACATTTATATATGCATAGCAAAATTCAGAATCATGAATCCAGGTACTTAAATGAATACGTAGTACGTTAAACTGTGTTTCGTTGATTCTTTCCCACAGTCACGTAAAATGATTAAAATGTGCGGGGCTCTATATTGTATGTTTTAACCCGTTCACGCAAGTGTGTGAACCGTAAATCAGTATAAATAAGATAAATTGCCGCAGGCAAGAAAGATCATTATCTGAGAACGGCTAAACCGATTTGGTTGATTTTGTTGTTGTTAGTAATTGTGAGTGTAATAGTACTTTTGGTATGAGGATTGAATAAAAATTTACCTTCAGTTTGACAGTTCTGCTGTCACTTTTTTCATAAAAACGTTTGACAGTTATAAATCATACATAAATACATATGTAATATATAAAGGGAGAAATTGTTACCGAAAATGTCGATGATCGTGAAAGATTTCAAATTTTTGCATGATGCTGTACTGATCATACAGACGGAAGTGGACATGGGGAGGAGGGAGTAAGTTAACGACAGAGAGATGGTGAGGAGGTGGTGATGTACAGAGCTACGAAACATTGACGGAAATGGACGTAGAAGGGGAGAGAGGTGGTTGTGCACACGCAGAGGGAGAGAGAGGGGGGGGGGGCGGGGGAGGGGGTAAGGAATTTAGGAAGTGATGGAATTCCGATACATATTTAGCAGTTGCGAAACATTGGTGGGTTCTCTAGCTCGTAATACATGAGCTGCCTAAAATTCCATTTGGTACCGTCTTAGCGCTGTGCTCTTCGCTCACAGTAAAGTAGTCATGGAAACAGAGCATCCCTCATGTGGATGAAGTACAATGTACAGTGATTTATTTGAGCGTTTGAACTGATAAACAAGACAGATTCACCAGAGAATGCGCTTAGCAAGTATGTCAAAAAAAGAAAAAAATATTTGACGCAATATGTACAATTAAACTCCCTTTATTTTGCAGGCACCTGGTGCCACTCTGTGGACTAGCTGATGTTTGAGCAGTGTTTTTTTTTTTTTTTTTTTTTTTTTTTTTTTTTTTTTTTTTTTTCCCCTACAGTATGAAGCAACATGATTACGGAGCGCTAGTTGGAGCCGGCGTTTATCAAATTTTAACAGCGGCTTCAGCCTCGTTCCTGCCCACTTTTCCCTTAATCAAATACAAAACTTCCTTAATTTTCTTGCTAAATTCATTACTCGCTGGGGCATCAGCAAATTGTGTTCGTTGGTCTTTTTATATTCGCTCCCTTGGAGAAACATTTTTACCCATTGTCTGCGACTGCAGCGCTCTTGGTTTACATAATTCTGTTACGATAACTGTGGTGCGCCTTGTGCCTACTGATGTCGCCTGAGATGCAGGTGGAGGGGCCGGGAACGTCATTTTGCTGGAAGTTAACCAGTATTATGTTCACGTCTGCACGAGGTGTTCCTTATTTGCCAACTTCCGTGAGGAAGAATTAATTTCCTTGCTGCCCGCCCCCCCCCCCCCCCCTCTCTCTCTCTCTCTCTCTCTCTCTCTCTCTCTCTCTCTCTCTATTATATATGTGTCTCATTACAATTTTTGTATGTCACGCTAGTTAAACAGAATTTCTACCACTCGGTTTCATGATTGCTCTTTCAGCGGCGGTACAATAACCGAGACTAGATTTTCAGCGTACAAGAGAAGTTGCTCTACGTGTAACTGCTAAAATAGAAGCAATTTTTTCCATTTTCTAACAACATTTGCATTAACATTTTTGAATCTGTGAATTTCTGATGTCGCGAAAATGATTTAGATGTGCGTGAAAGTGGGCGAGAATTTGGTTAAATTTTGGAAACACCTGCATTCTACACTAGTTACACTTCGTAATGTTTATCAGCGCTTAACGTATGCCGTGCGGGATTAGCCGAGCGGTCTAGGGCGCTGCAGTCGTGTGTGTGTGTGTGTGTGTGTGTGTGTGTGTGTGTGTGTGTTTGTCCTTAGGATAATTTAGGTTAAGTAGTGCGTAAGCTTAGGGACTGATGACCTTAGCAGTTACGTCCCATAAGATTTCACACACATTTGACTTCTTTTTTCTTAACGTATAATGTTCCTGATTCCTATGTGATTGCACTCAGCGATGTTCTGATGGCACTAAAACCGAAACAAAACACAGCACGAAATTGAAACATGAAATCTTGTTGTGTATGATGGACTGTCACAATTCGGTTCGTGTATATGAAGGCTGTAGTTAAGTGAAGATACTGCTGTTTTCCTATTCTACTCGCGAACGATTCGAAACAGAATGCAAAACAACAAAAACACGAATGCCGACATTACGGGCTTCATATAATGTAATACCCTAACACCAACTTATTTGTCAACGCCTTTGTTGTTGTTAACCGCGTCATTTTGACTCGTCTTTGGAAATCTTGGGCAATAGAAGCGCTTTGCATGAAAACAGCGCAATACGTTGTGAGTTATGCTAACACTGATGTCTACAAAGAAGAAATGATTTTTTTAGACACATTTTTATTAGAGGTTTGTAAGTTGCCACTAGCCTCTAAGTTTATATGTATTGGTTGCACATTTTGGTTAAGCCTGCTGCTCTTAATGATCCACGGAAAAAATTAAATATTACTTTGTAACATACGGAGATACGAAGTTACCTCTCAGTTATACCTTTGTGACTTTCAAGTAGAACGCCATAAAGATGAAAACACAAATATTAGGTTTAAATTAGGGCTATGACCCTCCAGAGTGCCATCAGGCGCTTTTTCTTTGGTGCTTTGCCAATTTCGTTTTTGCAGTCAGTCCGAGCAAAAACTCCGTCACTCCTTTCATGCGACGCCCAGTGACGACGGGTAGCGGCGGTTTGTATCCCTTAAACAAATCAAACGGAGCGTTACGTGCCTGTTGGATAGAGCGGTCCCAAATGAGTCTAGTGTGACATTCGTTGTACCGGTATGTATTAACATAGACCGTAAAAGGCGAAGCAGTACTCTAGCAGCGACTGAACAGCGCTGCTGCATGGCGGTAGGAGGGAGCTTGGGGCAGGGCGGCGCTGTCGCTGTTGAACCACTGGTTATTCTTCGTGCTTTTCTGTGGCTGTTAAAACACGTTCGTAAAACGAATATCGCACTAGACTAACGTCAGACCGCTTTATTGAATGGGCACGTACAATTCCGCTTTGACAAGGATTTTCTGTGTATCGGGAAGCACACGGACGATTTCCGTCGACGCTTGGCGTCGGCGAAAAGACGGACGAGCAGTATTTGTTTCGGCCGACTCCAGTTACTCCTTGCAAAAAACGAAATTGCCAATATCTGCCGAAGCATCGGGGAGAAAGCACCTTAACGGCTCTCAAGACACAGCATATTTACAAATGGTTCAAATGGCTCTGAGCGCTATGGGACTTAACATCTATGGTCATCAGTCCCCTAGAACTTAGAACTACTTAAACCTAACTAACCTAAGGACATCACACAACACCCAGTCATCACGAGGCAGAGAAAATCCCTGACCCCGCCGGGAATCGAACCCTGGAACCCGAGCGCGGGAAGCGAGAACGTTACCGCACGACCACGAGCTGCGGACAGCATATTTACAGGGTATCCAGAAAGAGTCTGAGAAGCGTGTAAGGGTGTTGCAGGTGTAAGTTGTGTTGAAAATAATTTTTAAGAAAAAAAAAAAAGATACACTCATCGGTTTGTAAGCTGTCCAAAATTGAAGCATTCTTGCCAGAGACAATATCGTCAAACTTGTTCTTCGTTTGGTTTCCTCAAACAGAAGAAACTTTTATCGAACTTAAATTTATCACTTCCGAAGAAGGTAAATATTAACTGGTAATTGTCATTTAGACAAGCGGTTGTTCCAGGACCCACAGATGTCTGTGCGTCACGACGTTTTAGCGCATGCAAGTGCTGAAATTCGCGTGCCCGAAGACCAGATTGGCCAGATTCAGCGCCATACAACTCGGAAACGGTGCATCTTAATGAAATTTTATCGTAACCGTTCTCACCACAGCCTACCCTGCAACACCTTTAAAATCTTGTCGTATTGTTTCTGACCACACTGTTCATATTCCACCAACAGACTTTCATACGTAGTAGTGTGGATGAAAACGAGGAAAAAGTCTAGTAAACATACTATAAAATACGTACATTAAGAGCTACGAGCACTTCTTCAGTAGATGTTTCACAGTAGCTGGTAAGGTATGAATTTTAGAGCGTATGTCTTTTAGACATCAGTCCATATCACAACTTCTTAAAGTTCGTCGGTGGAGTTTTGGTCTACCCTGTATGTATGACATCGTCCTAATTTGCTAAACCCCACTTTGTGGCTTTTTTAAAAACATATGTAGTAGTGTGAAACCTATACCCAGTTTTGTTGCGAATACTAGTTTGCCACGAATGTCTGAAGGAGAAATTATAGCCCTCTACTAAAGTTTAGTTTTCAAATAAAGTACACTATGGGAGGATAGTCCTGTTAATAGGAAAAGGTAATCAATAGAGTTGCCCTTTTTACGGGATTTGACCGTATGTTGCGTCTAATGGATAAGTAAATGAGACTATTCAATTCTTTTCCTAAGACCTAGCCCAGCGGTTAGAAAGAAACGCAGTATGAATAGAATTATATAGAAGCTAGGACAACTCAGTTCAAAGTTCATTTAGTGGTTTAAAACACGTATTAATGGTCACCAGCCTATCCAGGCAATGAAACAGTGAAGTATTGGAAAAGCAGAAGTATGAATTTTGCCTACTTTCTTGCTACTGTTTAATTTGGTTCTTCAAATAAGTATTACTACACTTCAACATTACGTTTTTAAAGGAGAAAAAGCTCAGTAGATAACTTTAAGGGAGCAAAAAAAAAAAAAAAAAAAAAAAAAAATTTATCGTCAGGAGGACATCAAGAAAAGCATTTTCTGTAATCAACAAACTTAAATACTAAAATATACTGAAGCACACACTTTTATACTGAACCGTTCACTTCAAGAAAACCTCTTACTGGAATTTAGTTTCAAAAGCTAATATTCTTTGAACTAACTCTGTATTGTCATTTAACAGATTTTAGTAACTTGGCTACACTCTCATTGAATTTTACGTAAGCAAACTTTAACTATAACACTTCGCAATAGTTACGAAAACACACAAAAACAATTTAAATGGTGCTTCTTTATATTAGCTTGACACTTCGTAAGTCTGGAAAAGAGGGTACTCGAATTAAGCACGAGGAAGGAACACTACGTAGGTGTGTGATTAGAATGAAGTAACAGGGTGAACCAGTTTCTTCAAAGTTCAAGAATGTTTATTGAAACTCAGTTCAAATTAATGGTTCACGCTGTACAAAAGTAAAAATACAAAAAAATCTTACCTGGTGACTGTAGGCGAAAATTTATGGGGGCTACACTACCCATAGTACAGCCTGCAAGTATCTTGCTGAATGGGCTCAATTTCTCGTCTTGACGTCGTTCAATTCTACATACAGCAGCTCAACAACTCGCAGCTATGCCGTAAGCCATTTGCAGTCTCCACCCGAGGCATTTTTGTGCAAATTTGCAGGCAAAGCTTCTCCTGCTCAACAAAGGTGTTGCCCCAATCACTGCTGCCTACAGACTGTGTGACTTAAATCCCGCGCGCGCTCTAGGTAGCGCGCCAATTCGCCCTTGCCGTTTTCTCACTCCGGAGAGCCACCTGCGTTTCAGACAAAAGCACACTGGCTTTTACTTATCACCTATTTCTTACATTGTTCCTAAGCGTGACCATTTCTTAAATTGTCAAATATACATCAACATGAACAATTTATACGCAGAGATATTTTTAAATACAGAATGTCAACAAAATTATTAAACGTAATAAACAATTTACAACCCGAGCACGGGGACCCGGGTTCGGTTCCCGGTGGGCCAAGGATTTTCATCTGCCTCGAGATGACTGGGTGTCGTTGTGTCGTCTTCATCATCATTCATCCCCATTATGGTTGGAGGAAGGCAATGGCAAACCACCTCCGCTAGGACCTTGCCTAGTACGTCGGTGCAGGTTTCCCGCATCGCCCCTACGCTCTACCAAGGAGTGTGGGACTTGATCATCGCATAGTAATTTACACGCATTACTCACATACAATGCAAAGAACTTCAGACACCAGTATAGCACACTTTACTTTACATCTACAGAAAATATGCGAAAATTTTAAAGCAAAGGAATCATAAAAATAAACCATAAACGCCGGCCGCGGTTGCCGAGCGGTTCTGGGCGCTTCAGTCCAGAACCGCGCGACAGCCTCGATCGCCGGTTCGAATCGTGCCTGGGGCATGGATGTGTGTGATGTCCTTAGGTTAGTTAGGTTTAAGTAGTTCTAAGTTCTAGGGGACTGATGACCTCAGATGTTTAATCCCATAGTGCCCAGAGCCATTTGAACCATTTTTTAAAACCATAAACAAATAATATTATAAAATGAATTTTCGGGTGAAACAAGAAGCAGATATTTTTCTGAGTCTTAAATATAAGAACACGTTCTGGGGCTCTACATTTACAAGAGCATTTTTTCAAGTGTGACGTTGGTTGTTGGACTGTTTATGGAAGACGCACTTCATAAACTCTGGTGCTACGTAAACGTGCAACATGCTCAGCACGAGAGTTTTCCTCGGGAAGGTTGCCATTGCGACTGTGGGGGCGCGTCGCTGCTGATGCGTCAGATACGAAAAGCAATCAGAGTGAGAGGCAGTGAGGCCCTGCGCTGGCTGCCAACTGCGGGGGGGCACGGCACGCCGTTGCGCCTCGTCTGACGGACGGACGGACGGACGGACGGACGTCGGCGCCGCTGGAGGGTTGCCGGTGACGGACGCTGTCGCCGGGCAATAACGGCCGTCTGGCAGGGCCTCCTTCCCTCCACAGCTAGCACTTTTATTTGCCATGTGTGGGATTTGTTGCCCGAGTTGCGCCAACTAATTCCCCTTCACGGCGTCTGAGGCGCGTAATGACCGACGCTTCGCTCAAAATCCCATGTTGCCAGGTCGTGATGAATAACTAAAGTACTGCGGGTGATGAATGACGCACCGAAATATTTCCCGCATTAGTATGAAGGAGGAATTGACGATAGCTGTAGTCAAATTAAAATATCTGGTATCTGACACCTAGCGTGCTGGATTGCTCTTTGTCTACAACGCGTAAATTCAAATGGCTCTGAGCACTATGGGACATAACATCTGAGATCATCAGTCCCCTAGACTTAGAACTACTTAAACCTAACTAACTTAAGGACATCACACACATCCATGCCCGAGGCAGGATTCGAACCTGCGACCGTAGCAGCAGCGCGGCTCCGGTCTGAAGCACCTAGAATTGCTCGGCCACAGCGGCCAGCTTGAAAGTAAGACAAATAAAACGGAATACCTTCAAAGGTCACTTGCTCTGTTCTTTGTCGCAGTACATCACATATAAACTGTCGCACTTAGTAAAGAAAGATGGTGTATGGAAACTACTTGGTGCAAAGAACGGTCAACGAAATAAACACCATTTCGAAGTACAAAGAACATACAGCAAAACAGCACCGTCTTGAAGCATCCTGGAGACTCTTGAGTTGTTGAATACATGCAATAGAGATACATATTCAGGTGGTATACGAATCCTTTAATGACAGGTTTATATAGCTTAAATTTCGTACTCTTTTTTTTTTTTTTTTTATGCAATCAGGCGTCATGTCGAAAATCTTGAGAGCAATAATTATGTTGACAACAGTGACACGATCATACACGGACTGCTCTAGCTACCAATAAAACAATGGAAATCTGGCATTATCAGCACCCACTCTATTGTCACTTCCGCTGCGCACAGCATGATGGCACACAGTCTTAAGAGAGGAAAGATTTCCGGCCTGAAAATTTCGTCTGTTTTAAGAAAAATCTCCGCCCCTAATACAGATTAAGAATAGATTCTTGACATGCTTCCACAGTATAGAAATCTATAAAATGTTTGAACTTCTGAATTCTTAAGTGATTTTCTTAGTATACAGACATTTTTAACTTTATACTTCTTGCCAACTAAATAGTGTAATATGTTGCCAAGTAAGGTATTTTGGTAGTACGGATAGAAGAAAAATCCGGTTAAATGCGAGTACAATCTTAATTATGTTAATAGATAGTTCATTTATACTGGTAATTGAGTGTGTCTAAGATTTTTGCCTGATATCGATACTGACAAGATATTACCGCGGGAGTTCCAATACTCTAGAAATAAATTACACGTTAATTTTCGGATTTTTTCCCTTAATTATACTGCGAAACCTTTCTTAATGCCATATTTCATGATTCTAAGTAACGGGATAGGTTTTGATGAGCCAGTTTTAGAGTCTCAAAATATGTGGCATTAATGGTCGTATCTTTCGATTGCATTCATTTAAGAAGCTTAAAAAATATTTCTTCTGCCCCCCCCCCCCCACCCTCACCCCCCGCGAAGGGACCGTAGACCTAGGTATGTGATATAAATTTAAATTTGATACGTCTTCCCGTTTCTGAGATAAAGGGGCACAGACAGACAAACGGACAACAGAGTGATACTATACGGATTCCGCCTTAATTGACTGAAGTCCGGAACCCTAAAAAAGACTACAAATAGTTTTGACATATGAGGTGAAAAGTTTCAAGCTGTTTGCCGGACAGGAAAATTTAGCCCTGTTTAAAATCAGGACTTGCTTCAGATCTCTCAAGATTTTCAGTTTTTTTACGTGATACTTGTCGTAACAGATGTTGTTGTTGTTGTGGTCTTCAGTCCTGAGACTGGTTTGATGCAGCTCTCCATGCTGCTCTATCCTGTGCAAGCTTCTTCATCTCCCAGTACTTACTGCAACCTACATCCTTCTGAATCTGCTTAATGTACTTATCTCTTGGTCTCCCTATACGATTTTTACCCTCCACGATGCCCTCCAGTGCTAAATTTGCGATCCCTTGATGCCTCAGAACATGCCCTACCAACCGGTCCCTTCTTCTTGTCAAGTTGTGCCACAAACTCTTCTTCTCCCCTATTCTATTCAATACCTTCTTATTAGTTACGTGATCTACCCATCTAATCTTCAGCATTCTTCTGTAGCACCACATTTCGAAAGCTATCTGTGAACAGATAGTAAAGCGATTTTCTGCTGCCTGCAGACCGTGCTTGTCGTCAAATTTTTGCATAGTAAGCATCTCACGTCAAAGAATTTAAATCAGAATGTAGATCAGACGAAACAGAATTAGCTGTTTCACTTCAGACAACTGAACATTTCCTTCCGTGTGTAAAATTCTGCCGGCTCTAGGGGTCTTTCGCGGCGGCATAATTGTAAAAAATGTTGTTGGCTTTTCAAGCAGTTGTAACAAAAGTGTCGAGCTTACGTCGGTTGACGTCATCCCACACGTGGCGGATCTGAGCTGTGGCGCGCTTGTTAAGTTGCCTTCCTGCGCGTGCATTAATTGGGCCCATCTCTGTAACGTTGTGGACGCAGCTGCTCCGCTTGTGTAAGGCGTACGTCTCGCCTAACTTCTGAGGAAAATTGTGGTGATGGTATCGAAAGCTCGAGGATTTTATGTCAGTTGACGCGGCTTGGTAACAGAACTTTTTTACCTTCATATATTGTTGTCAATGGGAAACCTAGTTTTGATTCTCACTACAAGGAAGAATGTTCCTGAGAATATTTTATTTTCGTGAACGTTAGTTCGGCCTCTAATTAGGGTAGCTGAGGGTAGGCACGAGAAAAACCGACCGTTTAAAACCGATATCATCGTTTTAGTTCTGAATAACCGGTATCTGTCGGTATTAGTTTGCTCTCGTTTGTAGCAGGTGTTTATTTTTTACTAATAACTGAGTAAGAAAAATATCAGTTAGCCATAGCAGCAGTGCTAAAACTTTTCGTTTTTAAATACATTTTCTTTTCAAAAAGGGTAATTTTTATTAGCAAAATTTGCATTGATTCGAAATGTGGAAATGCGAAAAGTAGTGAGTGCCATTCTAATAACAATGCCGACAGAAACGAGCAACAAACACATGGAATACGAATTGGTACCGCATTCCTGAGACAATAATGTCCGTTGTGAAGTGACGCAGAAGTGAAGCAGATGCTTCATTAGCTTTAAGATATTAAAATTTGTCTTCATTTCTGTGAAATAATAGAAGAAGAAAGAAATTATGGTAACAGTAATAAAATAAAACCTTAAACAGTTGATTCATATTGTTCAATAAAAATAAAAAGTGACTCATTTGTTGCTTGTATTTCATAATATGCCTTTAAATGCCTGTAGCCGTTGAAAACGGCCGGCCGCCGGTGGCCGAGCGGTTCTAGGCGCTTCAGTCTGGAACCGCGCGACCGCTACGGTCGCCGGTTCGAATCCTGCCTCGGGAATGGATGTGTGTGATGTCCTTAGGTTAGTTAGGTTTAAGTAGTTCTAGGGGACTGATGACCTGAGATGTTAAGTTCCATAGTGCTCAGAGCCATTTTTTGAACCTTGAAAACGGACAAGTTAACACGAAAAATGGAGTTCTCCCCCTCAGTTTTCACCCTTCAGCATTGACTACTCTAATGCCCAAATAGTGGTGTGATCCCCGATTAAAACATGATTTTTGAGCAGAGTTACGTAAAATTAGAAGCAATACGAAAATACTGGTCATTTTTTGTAGTATTCAACCACTTACCACTTTTCGAGAAAAGCAGCAAACGGTGGACGGACTAAGTTTTCTTTTATTTGCTTGTTTAATATTTCGTTTCTGTTTGCCTCGACATTGACAGAGTTAAAATTTTCCAATATTTGTTCCATTTCTACGTGTACTATACGAAATCATAGGAACAAAAGCCGAAAACCGGTTATATCAGAAACCGGTTACTTTGAGAGGTTTAAAACTGGAGTGGAAAGAGTCCGAAATAACTGAAAACATTGTTTCAGCGAAAACCACCATTCCTAGTTGAGGATGTACATTGAAGGTTGGAGCAGAATTGTTACATTATTTCCAGAAGTGTGCGTCCGCCACCAGATGTTCTGGTCTGTTAATTTTCTGTAACGTAATGAATCCTTGTATCATCTTAAGAGGGATGCAATAGTGACGGAAAAATGAAATCTCTGTGACAAAAGGATGGTGGGTTGTCAGTAAGTCTAACGGTACGAGGTGCTGATACCACGTTGTGAGGATATATTCCACACTGTATAGACTTTTTATTGTTGTTGATGGGGAAATTCGTACTTCAAGATCTCTGCACTAAACAGATAATACAACCGAGTTAAACATGTATACACTTTCACACTGGCTGCAGTAACACGATGAATGTGGCTGGGAATTGGAAAGCTAAGTCTTGACGACTATATTGGAGGAAAAAAAGAAAAAAGCGAAATTTCTTCACAAGTCTTATTGCGTGACCGCTGTACTCGCATTTTAAAAGGCAGGACATGGATAGTTATAGAATATTTCTTACTGTTCTGTAGCGTTAAACCCAATCTGTCAGTTTTTTGCATTGCTAATCCGAATCCAAGTTTTTAAATTGTCTGTCAACAAGACTCTTTGCAAAGACTTAATTTTCATCTTTTTGTATTCACAATTAGGCGTAATTTGAACGTCCTGTCCGGCTTATTATGCCGTTTGTCGCTAAGCTGAAGTAATAAAATCTTGGCTGTGACCACAGAGCGGCAAATGGCTGCGTTTGGGATCGCGGCTACAGCACACAGTTTGCTCTTGTAGCATTTCCAAAGCGATGAGCAAACACGAGCGGTCGTGCTCACATAGCCGTCTCTTGCTCTGAAGCAGGGATCCGCAAACTATTTTGGACAAGTGACCCCTTTTCCAAAATGAACTGTTACCTCAGACCCTCATAGCCAAATTACCTACTTTTAAGATCAACCCCCTTATTCATAATGGTCCGCTAACTTAAAACAGCTGCTACAGAGTGTTATTTTTCATTCTGACTTAGAAGACAGAGTGAGAATTAGCAATGCTTTAAGTTAGCAGACTATTATAAATAAGGGGGCCTATCTTTGGTTTTTTCCTATTGATACAAAATACCTAGGTACTAAGGTACCAATTGGAAAACTTTGCACTTGGTTAAGTGAGTAAAGTTGACTTCATTTTCTCATCAAAATTTAACAAAATAAAAAGACGTACGCTCGAACTCATTATTTTGCACAAACTTCTCCACACAGACTTGCCGAGTTTTTCATCTTGAACGAACTTGAGACTTTACATTAGAACAACAGTGCTATTTCCTACAAAAATATTAATTATTCTTAGTACACGTAACACAACATAAACAATACAGTACCTACGTATCTTGAAAGTTTTAAATAAGAACTTGTGTTAATTTAATAGGGGTCGATTTTTAGACCTCGTTGACCCCCAAAATCAGTTTTCATGTCGACCCCAAGGAAACCGATATCGACCCCAAGGGATCGATATCGACTACTTTGGGAATCCTTGCTCTGAAGGAATGTCTCGTGTGTGCTAATCGCGTATGGCGAGAACAGAAAGGCAGAGAGAGAGAGAGAGAGAGAGAGAGAGAGAGAGAGAGAGAGAGAGTGTGAGAGAGAGAGAGAGTGTGTGTGAGAGGGGGAGGGGGCAGACTAGGGGCAGGGACTGTGGCTGCTTCGTTACCCGCGAGCGCTGCGTGTGGGGACGTGCGCGCGAATTACAAGTCCACCACGTCCGACGTGCGGTGAGCCACCTGAAGTGTAGTGGTAGCTCCATCCACCCCCACCCCCTCTCCTCATTTGAGAGTCAATGTGCACGCCGAGCCGTTTGCTGCCACTGCGGCGGAGCCTGGCCACACATCACAAGCCGCCCACGGTTTTTGCGACAGGTTCCTAGTCGAACGTGGCCTCCTTTCCTTCCGTCCGACCGGGTGACCTCAAAGAGAGGGAAAAAAAAGCTACATAAGTTGCAGAGAAAACTCTCACCATTTTTGTTATTTATGTAAACAGACAGCTTGCAAAATAATGTGTGATCTGTCTTACAAATTGAGGGGTGGGAGGTCGCGAAATGAAAGCACATACAACTTTTTTCTGATGGATCCTGTAACATTCACCAAATATTACACCACTTGTTTCTACCAATGGCGACATCAGATTCGCTGCAATAAAAGCGACCAAACCTACGATAATCTTAACGTGATGTGACTGATAGGAAGAAGAAAATTTCTTCCTTTTATGTACCAAACCACATCTGGAAACAACTTCTGCTGTGGATCGGAACATTGTCAGCTAAGAGCACAATGTGAATGTTCTAGGTCTGCGTCTTATCCTCATGCTTCTTCGATACCATAGTCACCTACGTAATCTTCGTACACTGTTGTCCGTGGACATGAAGGGTGCAGCGATAAACTGAGAAACTGCAGCATGGAACACCACAGTCAAATACATATTTGGCGATACGACGATGGCTTACTTCAGATAGTATTCTTGTCATGCAACTACTGTGAATATACTCCAGAACAAGCCGGACCAAAGTTCTTTATGCATTCCTCACGGCTGAAGCGGTGTGTTTCTGGTAGTTCCCTTTTAGAAGATGATCATTTTCCATTCAGACTGTCTAAAACTATTTGTGTTTGAGCCTTGTTGGAGAGGGATTTCCGACGTTACACGTAGATGTTAGATCGATATCACTGACTGGTGTAAATAGTTCTGCAATTTATGTTCTCTGTATATTCATTATGGTGCTTACATTCTGCTAGCCATTGCATCTCCAAGAGGAATAGCAAATAACGAAATTTTACTTATTGCATGTATACAGTGAAGTAGGAAGGATACATGATTAAATTTGTAGCTAATTTTGCGGGTGTAGGGAGCGCGGAATCTATTATACAGAGTTACCACCATTGGTAACAACGGTGGATCTAACCTAGCTGGACGTCAATGCGAACTGAGCTTGAGTGACAGATACGGGTACGTTATTCCTTGGTTCTTCAAGACTATACCAGAGATTATGAACTGCAGTGGCAGTCCATCGGCAGTTCATGTTTTCAGTGGGGTGAAACATGGGGAGGACGCGCTGGCATCACAAAAGTCGAACGCTTCCTATATCGAGATAGGTCAGGACAGCACAGGCAACACTCGCCTTGCTTACACGTCAAAAATCTAAGTCCATGTGTATTGCATATTTTTTTCTTCTTTTAGTCCGTACTACCTCCTGTCAGAGTATGGAAAGCAACGAGCTTGCAGTAGAAGTGATGTTTCACAGTATAGAAGATGAATAGGTGCTCGTAGTTCGTAAGGCATCCATTTTAGAGCCTATGCTTACTAGATCGTTTTTATTCTTGTTAAATGAGGACTCCATTCGTGAAGTTTTTCCATCAAGTTTTGCAACACCTCGTACAAGGGTTGGCATTGGGATTGATGGAAGTTCTTCTGTCTTGACATGTTTGGAAGGAGAGGAACGAGTTATCTTGAGGACTTTGTAGACTCTCTCCGGCATTATGAAGACGGGATCTGAATCGCTGTTGGATGCCGAAGAAACCTGATAGGTTAAGCAATAACAGCACAAATATTCTTCTACATTTAGTCATGGAATACGCAAAGATCGTGGAAAAAATATGCAAAATACGGAAAAATATGTGACACATGGAAAAAATCTAGATACGAAAAGGGAATACAGGAAATTCTGTATCGTCATTTTGCAATAGAGATCCTATTGCAAAGTAAACGAAAAATGCTGTATAATTGGACAGGGTGATCAGAAACAGTCTGAAAAGCTCGTAAGGTTGTTGCAGGATATATTGTGCTAACACAATTAAAGCCGCCCACCAGATGCAATTAGTGTCAGTTTTTCAGATAGCTCACGAGATTGCTCAGCCTTTGGCTCAGGTTCGATCCCTACTACCATCCCACGTCCAGTTTTTTTATTGCTCTCTTGTTCGGTTGTAAGAATACGTTAGGCGACACCGTCTCTGGCGGGCTGCTTGATTTTGTGCGCTCAGCTGCCTGATCGGCCAGCTTCGGTGCTAATTAACTCGGAAACAACGTATCGAATTTTCTTCTTAGCAATTAATTTTCAACACAGCCTACCCAGCTGCACCCTTACAGGTTTTTCAGATTGTTTCTGACTGCCCTGTATATACACTCAAGTGATGTGAACCTTAAAAAAAAAAAAAAGGAAACACGACACATCTACACTCAGTATCTATTATATTTAGATACTTCGTGCCCTTTCTCTGAAAAATTAGACATTTGCATATCTAAGTTTGTACTATAGTGCACGCCAATATGACGTTTGTTGTTTGTTGCCTTCATGGTGTTGCAGTTTTCATGACAGTTTTCATGTTTACTGTTAACGCGAACTGTCGTTCACTATATTACTACACAAGGTAACGCGTAAGAAGTTGCTGAAAAGTGCTCGAAATACGTTAGATACGCGGCAGGTTGCACTGTGGGAAATGCATGACTGCAGCCCCGAAACTGTAGCGTAGACTTTAGTGATGATAGGCACGCTCGCGGTCCACGTAGCATCCCCCGTGTTGTCCGCGGCCACGGCACGTTTCCACGGCGCGGCCCGGTCACGTTTTGCGCCAGTGATCCAGTTACCTGGGCGCCGCTACGCAATCCTGGACCACGCAGACACTCCATGAATTTCGAACAGCTGTTGTCGTGGATTAACTTGTTACGTCCCGGATTCGTTATTTTCTGTTTTCAAACAGGTCTCGTCATCCTGCTTGAGAGTTATTTGAGGCTTTATTCTCGTCCACAGAGAAGCGGGCTTGCATGTCAGAGACGCTTGTGGCTATGAAGTTACGACGTCGAAGTCGACCGCACCAATTCTACTTAACTGCCACACCTCTTATGTTTCTTTTTCCTTACCTTTAGCAACGCTGAATGTCAAGAGAAAACGCAGCAGCCGGCTACATGAACCCACATGAGTGGTTGCAACACAACAGTTGTGCACCAATCAGTGTGATATCCAAATTGGAATGCTCTCGTTATGCTCGGATCCGAAATTAGCATACCTGCTCGGTTGTGATGGACACTAAATATCAATTGGACTCAACGTACGACTAAGTATTTTTTAAGCGAAAGTCAAATATATTAAAAATTTTGGAATCAAGGAGTTTCAACCTCCACAGAACTTGCATATTTTTGATGAAAAGCATTTTGTGTTATGTGTTTATAAGTTTTCGCGCCGAAATGAACTTCCATGAAATCCTTCCCAGTTACAGATCGCGTCGTATTATGAAGTGGTGCACCAACGTTCAGGTCACTGTAGATAGTGTCTTTTTCAGAGTATGCACCACATACCCTGATGGAGGTACCTGCAAAAACAGCTGAAGCATAGTTACGTCATTTTTCAACATCACGCACTGCACAACCCAGTAGAATTCTATGGTTTTTCTGCATCAGTGAGAAGCGCCTTTCGCCTTATAAAGCTGAATCGTTATGCTTTCCTTGCGCTATGATTCAAGTTTCTTTGTTAATGACTCTAGGAATGAAACGTTAATCCGATGAATTTATTTCAGTGTTTCTGTTATTGATTAATGAACGACGTATAATTAGAAGCGTAGGGTCCTCGGCTGTACTACTACATCGTCAGAATAAATTAAGAAAACTATTAGAAATTTTTCACCGAAGATAAGGGTGTAAAAGAGCTAGAGGGAGAACAGTGAACAGGTGAGTCTCATTAAAGGTGAGGCTGATCGCGAGGGTGTATCCTGACTGAAACATTAAGACAAAATGGAATCAGAACACCCAGGAATAAATAACACCAAAACACAGAAATCAAAAATTTGTCATTCTATCACGGAGCAAATAATATATCTTTATAATATCGCTTCTAACAATATAACGGTGGAAACAGGATAGTGCTGTACATGCTGCTTGTGAATAACTGGGGGAACGAACATGGCATATCATCAAATGATGTAGAAGGCTCTCAGAAATGTTTTTGTTAATGGTACGTTCTTTTGCCACGGCCCTTTCGTGAAAAATGTACTTTTAATTTAGCCGTACACGTCCGTATGTAGCGGTGGACATTTCCACAATTGTAAATGATTCCCCTGGCCGAGAATTATACACTCCCAGAGATATGATGATGTGGCTTGATGAAATAAAACCATTGTTTTTGCTTGTGTGACTGCGCCAGTCTTTGTTGCCAGTCGCTTATTGCTGTTATCGCTGAACTGACAGATGAGTTAAACAACTGCCGCCGGCAGGCTGATCACCATCACGATATCACCAACGGCCAACCGCGTGGAAAATTGGAAAACGATTTTCCCTTTATCAGAGTCTTTGAGAGTGAGGGGTGGGGGGGGGGGGAAGCTTCCTTATCAGTACTGTTTGTCCCCTTCGTGCCCCTCTATGATTTAGCGTTCCTGATCTGCACGACTGACATCTCCCTTTCTGACAGAATGAATGTTTAGAAATACTGTAGAATGACAGTACTATGATGGAAAAGTGTACAGCAATTATCGATACCTGCTGCATACAGTGTAGTTACTACCTCTGCATGGAAAAGTCCATGGAGTACAGCAGAGAGTTTTCTTGATTCTGCATTCTTTTCACTGATCAGATTTTTACTCGTCGTAGATGTGAAGGGCTTTTGCGCTTTCTAGATAGGCAGCTGGTGTCGGTAGTAAAACCAATTGTAATATTGTAGACATTATCAGTCTTAACACGTGCGAATATATTAGTACAGCCGGCCGGGGTGGTCGAGCGGTTCTAGGCGCTACAGTCCGGAACCGGGCGACTGCTACGGTCGCAGGTTCGAATCCTGCCTGGGCATGGATTAGTGTAATGTCCTTAGGTTTAAGTAGTTCTAAGTTCTAGGGGACTGATGACCTCAGAAGTTAAGTCCAAAAATGGTTCAAATGGCTCTGAGCACTATGGGACTTAACATCAGAGGTCATCAGTCCCCTAGAACTTAGAACTACTTAAACCTAACTAACCTAAGGACAACACACACATCCATGCCCGAGGCAGGATTCGAACCTGCGACCGTAGCGGTCGCGCGGTTCCAGACTGAAGCGCCTAGAACCGCTCGGCCACTCCGGCCGGCAAGTTAAGTCCCATAGTGCTCAGAGCCATTTGAACAATTTTTATTGGTACAATTAAACGAGTTATTGCTTTAAGTCCTGTGCTCGAAGTGACACGGCTTCCTTATAAGGTACCAATAGGACTGCGAAGATGTCTCACGTAAAGATAGTCAGTTCTAGCCCGTGGGATATATAGCCTTGAACATCGGTCACAATCGTTACAACATTCTTTGTTAAATTTAGAGTACGTACTGAAACTTCGTTGACCACCGCTGCCATAATAAATTGTGAGATACTTCACTACTATTCTTATAAAGGGCGAATCAGAACACCACCGACAAACTTTTCAGAGGTGGTAAATAGTATGGTCCGAAACAAGAAAAAAAACTCTTTAATAAACATAGGTTATAAATTGCATACCTTAAAAGCTATGAACACTTGTTCATCTTCGTTACAGTGACAGACATCTCTTTTAATACCTTAAGAGTTGTGAGCACCTGTTCAGTAGAAGAGAGGTGTTTCACTATAGCGAAGGAGAAAAAGTGGCCATAGCTCGTACAGTATGAATTTTAGAGCTTATGTTTACTAGACTTTTTTGCCGGCCGGTGTGGCCGAGCGGTTCCAGACGGAAGCTCGGCCACACCGGCCGGCTCGGAGCAGTAAACCTAATATTTAAACACTAAATATAAATAATAAAAGATTCGCTTCTTGGCACCGAGCGTGGCAGGTGAATCGTTTCTCTGCCCCCCCCCCCCCCCCCCCCCCCGCCGCCACGGCCACCGCCCCGTCTGTCTGTGCTCCAGTAAGATACGGCTCTTGCTCACCCGACCTCTCTAACGCTATGGGACCATCTGGCGCGTCGTTCGATGAATCTGCTTTGTGGCCGTACCTATTCGCTAGCCTCCATAACAATTCTTTCTATAGTGAGCTTTAAAACGTAGCTACAAAAATGGAATAAAAATGGGCGGGGATGTGTCGGAGACGTCACAAGCATCTCGACGTGGACCCACAAACGTTGCAAAAGAATGCGGTGGAAGTGGAATACACCCTGAGGACTCGGTGTGACAAAGAAGCCTATTTTTGGACATAGGCTACGCTATGCAGACTGTGCGTCAGGAAGTCACAGCGGAGACAGCTCGTGGAGCAAACGCTGTTTTGCCCGCCTCGTTACCACGGCCCGTTCCGCGTCGAGGCCCCACGGGAAGCAGCAGGAGGAGCAGGGGGCTCCCGTGGGGCGTGCTGTGCCGTGTCGGGGGCAGGGTGGGTTTTTGTGGAGGCGGCGCGTGGGCGCGGCGGCGCGGAAGGCGGACGCTATTGACACGGCGGCGATACAGCGGGCTCATTAGCGGCAGACCTGAATGCAGCCGCCTCCAGGGCATCCACTGGCCGCTACAGCCGCAGCTCAGCGGAGCCACTGCCGCATCGACCCGCAGGGCATCCGCTAATTCGCAGCTGCTTTTCCTCTGCCCAGGATGTACACTTGGACCAACAATAGTACGGAAGTTGCTGTACTGACAATTTGCATACCTCCGCTGTAAACCGCAGGGCTCCAGTTTTCATTCAGACAAGGCGAACTCGGCAAGTGGCATGACCCGTTTTCGCAGTAACTTCGCTCAGTGGAAGAGGAGCCAAAATAAGAGAACACTTTTCTCGGCTTATCCGTGGATACTCTACCGTTTCTGAGTAAGCGATCGTCAAAGTTTTCGGCGTAATTTAGATGCCCTTTAGCTCGTGATAAGCGCGACTCAACTGGGACTCCTCACTTTTGTGTCCTGTGTCCGAAACCCGATTATTGCTTTTATTTCTTTTACTTTATTTTTTCATTTATCTACCCATGTCCGTAGAAGGTTACTACACGAATGTTTCTCACCAAGTTGTGAGATATAGGGCGTTATCTTAATTGTAAAATTAGAGCTGGGTTTCACAATAAGCGTCATATATTTATTATTTAACTAGCGAATTCGGCAATGCTTCGCAGTTGCTAAATGTGTATGGGAATTTCGTATACATCCTAAATTCCTTGCTCCCCTCTCTCTCTGCCCATCTTATTACATCCCCCCTCCTTCCTCTCTCCGTACATCTCCTTCTCCCTCCAGCTATCTCTGCTTAACTTCCTCCCTCCCCCCCTCTCTCTCTACCTATATCCTCCTCCTCCTCCTCCTCCTCCTCCTCCTCCTCACCCCTCTCTATGTCCATTTCCGTATGAATGTTCAGATGAGTGTCGTGTAAAAATTTCAGGTAAATCCATCAAGATCTTTTCGAGATTTTCAGTAGCAAAGTTTCCTTTTATATAGTATAAAACTGCTTTTGTTGTCGTTATGAAAACATGTGATAGCAGAACTGTCAAACGGAAGACATTTTTTTTTTTATTTTCTTTTTCATACCGAAAGTACCATTACCGTCCTCAATGATCCTTGATACATGCAGCAATTGATTTTTATTTAAATAGATGTATGTATGTGTATGGCTACAACCTTTTTAAATTCTTATATTTCATTCTTATATCAACACTTAATGCGTGTATTTGATTCTTCTTCAGGAAGATTTGGTGGATTACCATGGAAGATAATGATTGTAGAAACATTCGATACATAGAAATTCTAAAAGTTTCACACATTGGCAATAATTCCACGGCAAACCACATATAACCAATCACTTTTCCGAAAACTGGCGCCTGCAATTACTTAAGAATTAAGATACACTACAGTAATTTCTTCGAAAACAGTTGCAAATAATGTTTCCATTCGTTTATTATTATTATTATTATTATTATTATTTATTCACTAGGCATGCAATTAATAGACGAATAAGGACAACGTTATTTCAGTATACATGCGAAACAATTCGTGCAGTAATCTTCTACGGAAATGGGTAGATAAATGAGAAAAAAAAATAATAATCTGCTTTCGAACACGAGGCGCAATAGTATGAGGCCGCGACACTAGCCACCGTGCCACTGATTCGATTGCACTATTTACTAGCTAAAAGGCACATTAAGTTTCTCGAAAACTTTGACCATGGTTTTCTCACAATCGATCGAATATCTACGGATAAGCCGAGACATGTGTTCGCTCATTTTGACGTCTTTTCCATTGAACGAAGTTTCTTGGGAAATAGGGTTATGGCACTTGCCCTGTTCTCCTCGTCAGTTACCTCGGTACTTTAGATCCCTAATCTGTAGAGAGCAACGTATCAGTCATAAAGAGTCTGTGCCTCACAAAACTTTCAGATATCTGATAAAATAATACGGGTGATGGCATTATGTAGGAAAAACAAGTTAGATGCTAAACTGTAATAAATGGTACATTAGTAGAGCAAGTGATAAATTATGTTTTAGGTGAAGCAGTCATCAACCCGTGGGCTGGTTTGAACACCACACTGCTTTGCTAAGCGTGGTCGTATCTGAGGTGGTATTTTGTTGCCTTCTTGCGACGTGTGAACTGACTTACTCAACCAGTTACAGGGACCTACAGTTTAACGTGGACTCAGGACCACGGTGCAGCAGGGCATTTTTCGCGTTAACAAAGATTGCCAGAGGTGCAGTACCACTGAGTCACCGATCCGCTTTGGATACAGTATAGCACATGAAGACGAAATTAATTTCCAACGTAAGATAGATAAATTAAATTAATGGCTGTTAATGTTAGACGATCTTACAAAGGATGATAAAGAAAGAGACACATCTCAAATTTTAAAAGCACTGTCACTCTGTATGTTGTTATACATGGAAGCGAACTTAAATAATAATTTTAAAAAAAAATGACACACAAGGAATCCAGAGTGCGGAAACGAGATTTTTCATATATTAACAAGATATAGGACGAAAGCGAAATACGGACATACGAGGAAAATGAAGAAGCACAGAAAAGGAAATGGAAAGATCACATCTGTAGTATGGAGAATAACAGACTATTAAAAATAAAATAGAAACAAAAGCACTAAGAAACAGACTCACAAAGAGATGGAAAAACGTAGATTCTTCTCCACATTTGGGCATAATAGGCAAACCGCAACAAGTGTAGAAGAAGATGCAGATGAAAATCAATTTCTCGCTTTCCAAACGAGTGTGCGATTTTTTATAACTGCCTGGCAAATTATAGCTTTGTGCTGGGTTGGGATAATGGTTTACCGAAAGAGCTGTCCGTTCACAAAGCTTTGCTTTCGCCAGTACCTCTCCCCTGCTTTCGAAATTACGCAGTTCTCCAGCATGCCTGGTGGGCCTAGTACTGCTTGAAGAAATGTTATTGCGGAGAGATGGCTTAGCCACGGCCAACATGATACGCCCCAGAATGAGTATTTCACTCTGCAGCGGAGTGGGCGCTGTGCTCAGACTTACTGGCCGTTTAACCACGTGTCGAACCCGGGACATTACCTTGCAGCTGTGCTGATTCGGTAAGAGTAGGTTGTGGGTGAGGCGTACCTGGGTAGCTCAGTCATTTGGAACACTTATTTGTTTATTTATCATGTCTCATGGGATCATGTAAGCCAAATACACTTGATAATGAAACTAATCTATTGATAAGAGAATGGAGATCAGATGATTTATAGACAAAAGAAACTAAAGAATTAAGGACACACGAAAAAATTGCGGAAGTGTATACGGATAAATAAAATACCACAGAGAAAAGTTATTAACTACTGCGAGGAGTTGTGCAGGATAGGACTTTCAACTTGAATTCGAAGACTTAAGTTCATCACGCAGTTTCTTGTTTTAGTTCTGCAGGAAGCCTATAGAAAATGGACTACGTTGTACAACGCACACTAATTTGTGTAGAATGCTTGAGGGAGTGTTCACTAAGTGCAAATCGTACTTCAGTCGAGTGTTCAATCAGCGTTGAGTCTCTTCTGAATAAGTCAATATTGTACAGCAAATCCCATGACAAGAGTTTGAGGTTGTTGTTGTTTGTTGTTCAAACAACCAACAACAACCTCAAACGGGGATGCAATTCCGGGAAACCTGTACAACGGTCTACAAGTAGTTCGCGACCTGACACGTTGCTACAGTTAAGGTTCGAGCCGGCCTGGGTGGCCGAGCGGTTCTAGGCGCTACAGTCTGGAACCGAGCGACCGCTACACTCGCAGGTTTGAATCCTGCCTCTGGCGTGGATGTGTGTGATGTCCTTAGGTTAGTTAGGTTTAAGTAATTCTAAGTTCTAGGGGACTGATGACCTCAGAAGTTGAGTCGCATAGTGCTCAGAGCCATTTGATCTAAGGTTCGAGTTCCGGTCAAGAAATTTGGAATCGGCGCACACTCCTCTTCGGCGTGGGAAATTCGTTCTCAAAATTGAACTATTTTCATCGCTTCCCAACACTTGGATCTTTGTTTGATTCTCTGTTGAATGGAAATTTAAGTTTGTGAAATACATTTTGCTACAATCTATCACACCACGATTAGACGGATGGACATTGTCAGCAGCGCATAAGAACAAGAAACACAGGTGGAGAAAACTGTGCTGCAAATATAAGACGGTTAGCATTGAACAGCGGATAGAGGGAAAGATCGGGAGGGAGGGAGGGAGGGAGAGGGGGGGAGGGGGGATTGGACGCGGGGGGTGGGAGGAGGGGGCATCGTCAGTCCTTGGCACACAACATCAGTGCTCAAGCTCATGCTGTTAAAAGGAAGTCAGTCGAAAGTAGGTGCTATCATAATCAATGCAGGCTTGTTAGGAAATGTTTGTTTCCTTTTGAAGTTCGCTAAAACAAAATACGGATTATTATTATTATGATAGTCACAGACACACTGGACAAATATTTTTGTCGGGATCCCCTCGTAATGCCAATTAATTTCGAATTGGCTGATGCTGTCGAATTTAGGCAGTGCCAAAATACACAAATGGCATCTCGTTTCGTTTCACAATGTGCGACCAGCTAACAAGCCGCTCTCTTTGTGGGCGAGCGTGGGGCCCGCATCCCGTATACACAAATACATTGCCCAGTCCTCCCCTCTGGCCGCCAATCCGCTTTCATTTTTGAACACGTTGCAGCCGACAGCAAAATCCGCTTTTGCGCCGCCTAATGTGCCCCGAGCGGCAGTTTGTAAACGGCACAGGAAGGGAGAACTCGCAGGCCGAGCGCGCATACGTGCGGCAGCCAGTGGCGGGTCGAGTCGATGCTTCCCGTACGGCCGTGTCCTGGATTACTGCACATCACCCCTGAGCCGCAGAATGGGAACCGCTACACCCGGCCGTCTTCACGTAGCCGCGTCGTGCCAGTGCGACTGTAAATCGTTAATAAGGAGACCGGTGTCAGTGTTAGTATTGTACAGATTAGGCTTTCGTGGCGCGTATTTGCGTCTTTGGTTATTTTTGTTTTACAGTGCTGAAGTGTGACACCTGCTAGGACAAGGTCATTTTATTAACACGTGATGTGACAAATAGTTCATCACTGTAGGAACATGTAGGAATATACGATACATTCAGACCAAATGAAACACACATGTCACAGTTAAGAGTACCCAAACAGCACATTACACAGCGTACCCACCTAGGGCGGAAACGCAGACGTGCATTCTCGCGTGCAAAGGTTCATAAAAGTGCCTAATATGACATCCTGCAGTAGATTGTCCCCAGTATCTTGCACTCTTTCTTGCATTTCGGTAAGGGATCTTGCGCTCTCTGGAGGACAAGTAGGTTCCCAGTTCACCATATCACACACGTGTTCCATATACGGGGCAGTGGTTACTCTATGCTGCACAAACACGAAATGAGACTGAGAGTTGTAACAGATGGTTCCCCACAACATGAGACTTGGGGTGGGACCTGCGTGTCGTGGTGGGCACATCCACTCCGGAATAAGCTAGGTCTACGCTGCATAGGTGTACGGGGAAAAAAAATGTTCAAATGGCTTGAGCACTATGGGACTTAACATCTGAGGTCATCAGTCCCCTAGAACTTAGAGCTACTTAAACCTAACTAACCTAAGGACATCACACACATCCATGCCCGCGGTAGGATTCGAACCTGCGACCGTAGCAGTCGCGCGGTTCCGGACTGAAGCGCCTAGAACCGTTTTGCCACTGCGGCCGGCTACGTGCACGTCCATCTCTCCCGTACAGCCAGAATGCACTCTCATCGCTGACGACAACAGAGCGCCATTCCACTAGCTACTCAACTCTTTTACGACACTAGAGTAGCCGTGATTGGCGGTGTCAATTTTATCCTGGCCGGAGTCACGCTTGATCTTAATCATACTGCAAGCAGTCGGTTCCCAATGGTCCCTGATGACACAGCTGGAGTACCATGTGCCCGGATTTGATCCCTGGATGATACGTAGTCGGCCACCCCTGCCCGCACAGTGTCTTGGTCTTGACGTGAGTTTGTCGTACACGGATGTCCAGAACCTGGTCTACAGGCGGGAGAATGTTCCACAGAGCACTGCTGAAATCAGCAACACATACCGGAATACTGTGCCCAACATGGCATCAATTCTTCGACGCGTCCATCCCGCTTCCTGCAGGCCCACAACGCGATGCCGTTCAAATGGCTGAAGCTGTTCAGCGGGAGTACGTACTCGTCGGTGGGACGTGGTTGTAACCTAGAATGAATGTTGTAACCACTGTTCACCTGTAAAGTCAGCACAGTTACAGCCTGTGGAGTCGAAACAGAGGGCATCCAGACAGACCTCATGGTGGCGTCTGATGGGCGATGACCGTTACCAGTCAGGCACTAACATTGCAACCCTTTAGTATGAACATATTGTACCCTGGTGCCACTGAACACAGTCTTTTAGAGTACTTCATTTTTTTCCGGCAGTGTATGAGCATTTTCGTGCTCCTAGGCATGTTTCTGTGCCACACCTTGTGTCTCCTAATGCTGCAGACATCATCAGAGGCTAAAAAGACAGATAGTAATTTCAAACTCAAAAACGCTTAAGCAGTTTGTTTTAGTTTGAAACTACTATGGCTGTTTTTGGTATCTGATAATCTCTCCAGCATTAGGATACGAAGCATTCGACACAGAAACGTGCCTCGGGGAATGGTGATGCCCACATAACAAAAATTAGTAACTATTAGTGTTATTTAAATACGCCGCTTGAGAGCGGTCCGATATCCCTATGCGATACCAGCACAACATATTTCTGACCCAGCTTCCAGCTGAACCCGTGGGGCTGCATGGTAGTAACGCGGCCATGGCAGTCTTGTACTACGGTCATCGGGCGTCAGACGAATCTTGCACTCGTCCATGAAAAGAACTGGACGCCATTGATAGTGGTGAAGCATCCTTCGTTTTCCCATCCATCTAGATGTGTCATGCAAGCGTGTTACAAAACATATGTCAAACACTTAAAGATTCCGTTAAAAGAGGCTCCAACAAATATGCATGACATTCACTTTTAAGAATGGACCATTGGCTCTGTAGAGGACTGTGAACTGTTTTAAAACTTTCTAGCCAATTAAAACTGTGTGGTTGACCCCAACTGAAACGAACTTTTTAGTCGTTCAGGCAGGTGTCTGGGAATTCTGACCTTGCCGCCCCTATAGGTACACACCATCATGGGATTTTTTGTTCGTAACATTGACTCCTGCAGAAGAAACAACAACATTCATTCTGTGAACATTAGACGGATAAACAACTTTGCACGTGGGTAGTACTCCGTAAGCGTAGCCCAGAATTGTGTTTGTATCAGCCTGACAACGCACCCTGTCATAAAACACGATCTGTGAGGCAATGGTTTGCCGTCAGTAACGTTCTTGAAATGGACTAGCCTGCACAGAATCCCGACCTGGAACAATGGAGCACCTGTGGAATGAGCAGCTTCGTTCCAGACCCCAGCATGCAACAACAGTACCTTCTAAGGTTGGTTCAAATGGCTCGGAGCACAATGGGACTTAACTTCTGAGGTCATCAGTCCCCTAGAACTTAGAACTAGTTAAACCTAACTAACCTAAGGACATCACACGCATCCATGCCCGAGGCAGGATTCGAACCTGCGACCGTAGCGGTCGCGCGGTTCCAGACTGCAGCGCCTAGAACCGCTTGGCCACCTCGGCCGACACCTTCTAAGGTTTCGGCTCTTGAGGAAGAGTGAGCTGGCATTCCTCCACAGACATTAAGACGAATCGCTGAAAATGTCCTTAGCCGTGTCAAAGCCGTCATAAAATCGAAGGCTGGACACACCCTATATTAGTGTTCACTAATTGGTGCCCGGATACTGTACAGTGAGAGTGCAGATTAACTTCCACTACACAGGTGGCCGTAGTTAGGGATTTCTCGTCGTCAAAAAATAACTGAGGCAAAGAGTATCGATGCAGTAATACGAATTATGAAGGTGGTACGAAATTTTTTTGATCAGTTTATGGCGGATAACGGCCTGAGATTGGATTTCTGAGACTGGTTGCGATGTTGCCTTTGTTTGCCTTGTGTGGTGTTATGTCGCTGCCGGGCCGGAGATAGCGTTTCTGTGTTGCGGTGATGCAGGGAGGCGTCATCCCGCCGGGAAGACGGAGACGGCCGCTTCCTGTGTGTCACTCACATGGCGCACGCTCTCTTCCCCTCTGTGGCTGGCGGCTGCGGCTGCCGAGATACGCCTCCACTGCCGCTCTTTCCGCTCAAGTCTCTCGTTGACTTACTGCCGGATCCATGTTTTCGTTACCGGCCTTCTGTTGGTGCACGCAGCCAGTCCCCTCAGGGAAGTGACAGACGTTTTTCCGTATCTGCAAATTTCTGCTCTTATTGATTCACCACTACGGCACGGGACACGAAATTGCAGGCCAACTGCGTGGAAAACCATACGAGCCAAACACAAAAAATTTAAAAATTTGTGGTAAGGTCTTATGGGACCTAACTGCTGATGTCATCGGTCCCTAAGCTAACGCACTATTTAATCTAATTTAAACTAACTTACGCTACGGACGACACACACACACACACACACACACACACACACACACACACACACACGCCCAAGGAGGGCTCGAACCTCCGACTGAGGGAGCCGCGCGGACCATGACAAGACGCCTAAGACCGCACGGCTACCCGGTGCGGACAACCACAAAAAAATGGTTCAAATGGCTCTGAGCACTATGGGACTTGACATCTCAGGTCATCAGTCCCCTAGAACTTAGAACTACTTAAACCTAATTAACCTAAGGACATCACACACATTCATGCCCGAGGCAAGATTCGAACCTGCGACTGTAGCGATCGCGCGGTTCCAGACTGAAGCGCCTAGAACCGCTCGGCCACCAGCGGCCGGCGCCAACCACAAAAGAGGTATTCTGTATCTTAATACTGAACACTCGCAGTGCTGTGTCTTCACCAGCTTGGGTAGTGCACTTGTTTAACAATGACCACACATTCAGATGGAAGCACGTTCAATTCCTTCACTGGCTTTATTCAAATAAGTGATACGTGATTTACATAAATTCTCCCTCGTCACTCTCACATCCGAGCCTCTTAGGACGTACTCGCAGGAACATTCATCTGTAATAAAAGCTGTTCGAAGCACAGTTTGTGATACCGACATAACACATACGTTCTTTCATATTAGCTACAGTGTTGTGTTATGTACTCAGTGCACAGACACTCAGAAATCAAACAAAACTGGCTGTTGCAGAACAGTTTTAAGTTTCTGCAGCCCTTCTTCTTCTAATCCGCCTCTTGGGAAAAAAAAAAAAACAGCAGGTATATTCCCACAACTTTCCATACTTAATGACTGAAATGCGAACATGTTCCAATGTGAACAGTAATTCATGAATTATGTTTTGTTACAGTGATTTACGTGTGTAATGATAATTTTGTTGTATGAAGTTGACAAAAAAGTGGTCAGTATAGATGCCTGCCATTTGGAGGAGCTGTGTTCGATTCTCGGCACTGGCAAGGATTTTTCCGTGGTGGGAGGACTGGTACAAGAAACACTGTTTTGTGATCCTAATTGAGGAGCTGCGTGAATGAGAAGTGACGGCTCGTTGGTGTGGAAAGTCGGCATAACGGCCGGCAGTGCTGTGTGTTGACCCCATGCTCCTCCATATCGCAACGACATGACACCCCAACGCTAAGGATGACATGGCGGCCGGTCGATATGCCGTGCCTGCAACATCTCGACGAGGTTTTCGGTTTGATCTTCCTACACCCTCTCCGGTTTTTAGGTAACTTTCAGTTTGTGTCTGGAACTGAAATTTGGTATGCGGATTTTAAGTAACGTTGAATGTAAGTGGAAAAAAATTACAGCCTCTTTCGATATGACAGGTGTGATCACGCCCTTGTTAATTATTCGAACAGCTCGTCATTTGTTCTTAGAAAGCTGTGTGGTTCCAGTTCTAGACCTTTCCCACCTCAAAAATATGTGTTGGTTTCGATGAAGATTGAACCCGCATCTTGGGATCAGTAGCTACGGATGAAAAGCAGTGGAACAGGACAAGCCTAATTACTGGAGCATCTGATTTGGGAATAGAGGTGGGCGAATTACGTTCTGAGCTTCAACAATGTTCAAGGCTAAAATAAATTAATATTTAACGTTGATCTATGTTTCGTCATCCTCAGCAATGGATAATACTTATCAATAAAGGAAATAAATTTTTTATGTGAGTCCGCGATCATTGTGAGTATTTTGTGAAGAAACCTTCTAGATGAATTTCTGTATTTATTACACAGTTTCAGCTGTTACCATGATCAGGTATGTGCAGTTCACATTAAAGGAGCGTGAAAGAGCGACTGGCGTTTGCTATATTTATTGCAAAAAATGAAAAATTAAAAAGTTAAAACATTTTAAAAAATTTGATTCGCCAGAAACCTAAGGCCATGCAAAACACTGTACAGTGTCACTATTAGAAACCCCCGGGTAATCTAGATTAAAACTAAAAGCTCAAAAAAGCATACGTAAACGTAAGTGCTAGCCAACAGGTGGCGCTAGTGTGTATTTTATTTATGTCCTGCATCTCCGTCACTCTCTCACAATTTTCGTATATTTTCGCGCGTGTCTGTTTTCGCTGTTATTAGGTTGTTGCTTAAGTTCTTAGAGTTTTTCCATAATGGAAAAAACACAACTGATACACATAACAGAAACTTTAGTCATCAATAACATATTGTCCTTCACTATTTACAACAATCTGTTAATGCTGCGGTAACTTCTCGAGTCTGCGACTGTAGAAATCACGTGGTTTTGAGGCAAAGAACTCGTCGAGCCATCTTCGGAGCGCGTTTTCATCCGGAAAGGAAGTTCCTTGAAGGTTGTTCGATAGAGAGTGGGAAAGGTGAAAATATGAGGGAACAACCCAACTCCTGTATAGTGTTTGTTGTCAGTCTAGCAGAATGCGGGCGGGCGTTATCGCGGATAAGCGTCACTTCACGCAGGCATACTGGTTGTTGTTCTTGGATTGCGTCTGCAAGACGTCTCAGTTGTTGTTAGCAAATGTCAGCAGTGATGTTTACACCTCGGGGAAGCAATTCGCAGTACACTTCACGGTCGCTGTTCCACCAAGCGCATAACATTGTCATTTACGTGTGAGCGCAGATTTTTCTACGGAGAGTTGTTGCTTTGTTTGGAGTCAGCCATTCCCTCTTTCCCCGTAAGTTAGCATAAAGACGCCATTTCAAGTCACCGGTAACGATGCAGGATAGAAATGGCTGTTGTTACTCACGAGCCAATTGATAACGAGCAAGCAGAGATGCACACATACGGCCACCCGCTGATTTTTGTGATGTTGGGTTGCAGCATGCGGTACCCGTACACCTCATTTTTGAACCTTCCCCACTGTATACAAATGTCACACGATGGTGCAATGATCACAGTTCATCATATTTGCCAGTTCTCGAGTACAGTGACGTGGATAATTATGGATAAATGTGTTTAAACGATTTTCGTCAAACTCGGAAGGTCTTTCTGAACGGGGGGAGTCACTAATGACAAGCCTCTGTATTGTCTCTAATTTCTCGAATTTTCTCCTCGTGGTCAGTACGCGAGATGTATGTATGTGTGTGTGTGTGTGTGGGGGGGGGGGGGGGGGGGGGAAGTAATATGTTGTCCGACTCCTCCTGTGAAAAATGCTGTCCCGAAATTTCAATAGCAAATCTCTCAGTGATGCCCAACACCTCTCTTGTAACGTCCTGTGATAAAACGCGCCGCTCTTCGTTGGATCTTCTCTCTCTCCTGGTTGTGTACGAACATTCCCCATGGGAAGGTTCCTTTAACCGGAGGTTGGTGGCCTTAAGGGTGCCGGGGACTAGGGGAGGCGCGAACCCGAGGCCTTTCGGCACGCTCGGTGTTTACTGGCGCGGCGTGCGGCGGGCAGCCGGCGCCGCCTATCGATCGGCGCGCCGTATAGCGTGTAGCGAGCCGAGAGCTCGTTCGGCCAGCAACAGCAGCGGTGGCGGCAGCAGCACGCCACACCACCGGTGCTCCAGCTAATTAACCATCTCCGAAGCGCGCCACCGCCCAACTCTCTCCGATCACTGCAGGAATGCCCGCCGAGGCACGCCGAAGTGCTGCGTTACTGCCGTGTTTGCGTTTGCTACCACCACTCGCCAACTACGCACGAGTACGCCGCTTGACCTTTGCCAGGGAGCAACGCGATCCGATGTACAGTTCACAAGCGTTATAAGGGAAACTTTAAAAACTGGCTAAATAGCGCTGTGCACATGAATTCAGACGAACGGCTGTGAAGGCCGAAACGAATCCCATTGGTTACCGGCACAGTTAATCTGCTGTAGATAGCGTATTGTGTGCTGTATTGCTAGTTTCACTCTACTTACGAGAGCGTGTTGAGATGTTATACCCCTGACGGCAACACGTTAAAGCCTCATGTGTCCGATGACAAAAAAATTAAAAGAGAGAGAGAGAGAGAGAGAGAGAGAACGAGGACGCGTTTGACGTGTTCCTCAAAGTCTGATGCAGCCCTATTTCTGACTCTGTGAGTGAACACCTACGCGCTAGTCATCTGCTCACAATCTACATTCTACACGCCTTTACTAAAGAGTGTCAAAAGAGCCTCAAGACAGAAATCGGAAATTCCAGTTACAGACATCTAGGACATTTAGAGGAGAGTAAGTACGTAATATTTTGAATAGGAATCCATGTCCGATAGCCATTTGAAAACACGCTTGTTGGGTAGCTTTGCAGCAGGATAGTCATGGGGGTGGAGGTGTGGAGGTGCTTACGTCGGATTGGATGATGTCATTTGACATCTATCCTATCGCTCTGACGTGGTTCGAGTCTCATTCACCTCTCTGGTGTGGTGTGTTTGAGGTGGTATGAATGTGGCCGTTTGTCATCCACAACATAGCAGACGGTCCTGGGAGCAACATCCATTGCACGCGCAATTGCTCGTGTACTCGTTGACAGAGGCGACGAGCAGCTCTGCCATTACCGTGGTCTTCGCCATGCAGGAGGAACATGTCGGTGTATTCTGCAAACGTGTACTCATTCGTGTTGGCCTAACACTCAGAGACACGTGAACGAAGCTCGAATCTGGTCAGAGAGGTAGGACAGATGTCGAATGACATCAACCAGTCCGACGTAAGCACCCCCCACCATTACTACAGTGTTACAAACATACCTAGCAAACACATTTTCAAACGGCTGGAGCACGGAAATGGTACGTTTCTGGACACGGGTTCCTATACCAAATATTGTATACTCATTCCCCTCTGCGAACGCTAGAAATTTAAATGCCATTTTCCGAACACCATGTACATACTATGTGAAATTAGTACTATTTCTCGTGTACGCTGTCTGATGGGAAGTATCCGGACGCCAATACGTTGTGCGACATTGACCGCAAGATGTCAAGAGAGGTGGACGCGGCAGTGTAAAGGAGGTGGGGAGTATTGTGTTGTCAGTAGATAATGATCATGATGATGGATTTGTGGGGCGTTCAACTACGCGGTCATCAGCGCCCGCATAAAGTCACAGTTTTTACGCAATGCAAGTTTTTCATAATCCAATCTAGCCACTCTCACGAATGATGATGATGATGATGACGACAACACAAACACCCAGTCTGCAGGCAAGAAAAATCCCAACCCGGCCGGGAATCGAACCCGGGACTCCGTGATCCAGACGAAACAACGCTAGCCACTAGACCACGAGGTGCGGACGTTGTCAGTAGAGCAGCACAACGCGTCGCTTAGAAGCGATCACTGAATGTGGACTAATCACTGCCTGCCAGCCAAATAACAAATCCATCGGGGACATTTGAACCCCTCTAAAGCTGCCCAAGTCGGCTATTGGTGATGTGGCTGTAAAGTGAAAGGAACAACCGAGGGTGAACCAAAACTAGACAGACCTCCTCTACCGGTGGACGAGCTTGGTCGTCGAACGTTACGGAGGGTGGCTGTAAAAAAAGTCCAGATAGCACAATGACTGTGCCTGGTGGTTTAAACAAGGATAGAGTACAGTGGTCGGACAGCTCCTCAGAGCTCACACATCTATGTAATCAGTGCTAAGCGACACTTGAAGTGGCGTAAAGGGCCAAGCCACAGGACAGTGGATGATTGGAAACGAGTGAATTGGAGTGATAAGTCAGACAATACACTTTGGTAGTCAGATGGAAGTGTTTGGGTTTTGCGAATGGTTGGAGGATGTTACTTATCGTCATGTGAAGTGGCAACAGTGAAGTACAGAGGAGGTGGTGTTACGGTATCGATGAGTTATTCACTATTAAGGTGTGGTCCCCGTATTGCGCTTAAGAAAACCCTAAATGAGGAAGCATATGAACGCATTTTACGGAATTGGGTGCTGTGAACTGTAGAGGAACACTTAACAGACGACGATTGTATCAGTAAGACAATGCACCCTGTCATAAAGCAGCATCTGTGAGGCAGTTATTAGTGTACAACAATATTCCTGAAATGGACTGGTCTGTCCAAAGTCCCAACCTGAACCCAATGGAGCACATTTGGGATTAGAAAGTCTGCTTCGCCCCAAACCTTGTCGTCGAACACGCCATCTTCTCTGGTTTCGGTTTTTGAGCCGACCTTTGTGGCCGAGCGGTTCTAGGCGCTTCAGTCCGGAACCGCGCTACTGCAACGGTCTAATCCTGCCTCGGGCGTGGATGTGTGTGATGTCCTTAGGTTAGTTAGGCTTAAGTACACTACTGGCCATTAAAATTGGTACATCACGAAGATGACGTGCTACAGACGCGAAATTTAACCGACAGGAAGAAGATGCTGTGATATGCAAATGATTAGCTTTTCAGAGCTTTCACACAAGGTTGGCGCCGGTGGCGACACCTACAACGTGCTGACATGAGGAAAGTTTCCAACCGATTTCACATGCACAAACAGCAGTTGACCGGCCTTGCCTGGTGAAACGTTGTTTTGATGCCTCGTGTAACGAGGAGAAATGCGCACCATCACGTTTCCGACTTTGATAAAGATCGGATTGTAGCCTATCGCGATTCCGGTTTATCGTATCGTGACATTGCTGCTTGCGTTGGTCGAGATCCAATGACTGTTAGCAGAATATGCAATCGGTGGGTTCAGGAGGGTAATACGGAACGCCGTGCTGGATCCCAACGGCCTCGTATCACTAGCAGTCGAGATGACAGGCATCTTATCCGTGTGGATGTAACGGATCGTGCAGCCACGTCTCGATCCCTGAGTCAACAGATGGGGACGTTTGCAAGACAACAACCATCTGCACGAACAGTTCGACGACGTTTGCAGCAGCATGGACTATCAGCTCGGAGACCATGGCTGCGGTTACCCTTGACGCTGCATCACAGACAGGAGCGCCTGCGATGGTGTACTCAACGACGAACCTGGGTGCACGAATGGCAAAATGTCATTTTTTGGATGAATCCAGGTTCTGTTTACAGCATCATGATGGTCTCATCCGTGTTTGGGGACATCGCGGTGAACGCACATTGGAAGCGTGTATTCGTCATCGCGATACTGGCGTATCACCCGGCGTGATGGTGTGGGGTGCCATTGGTTACACCTCTCGTTCGCACTGACGGCACTTTGAACAGTGGACGTTACATTTCAGATGTGTTACTACCCATGGCTCTACCCTTCATTCGATCCCTGCGAAACCCTACATTTCAGCAGGATAATGCACGACCGCATGTTGCAGGTCCTGTATGGGCCTTTCTGGATACAGAAAATGTTCGACTGCTGCCATGGCCAGCACATTCTCCACATCTCTCACCAATTGAAAACGTCTGGTCAATGGTGGCCGAGCAACTGGCTCGTCACAATACGCTAGTCACTAGTCTTGATGAGCTGTGGTATGGTGTTGATGCTGCATGGGCAGCTGTACCAGTACACCCTATCCAAGCTCTGTTTGACTCAATGCCCAGGCGTATCAAGGCCGTTATTACGGCCAGAGGTGGTTGTTCTGGGTGCTGATTTCTCAGGATCTATGCAACCAAATTGCGTGAAAATGTAATCACATGTCAGTTCTAATATAAAATATTTGTCCAATGAATACCCGTTTATCATTTGCATTCCTTCTTGGTGTAGCAATTTTAATGGTTAGTAGTGTATGAAGAAACTCAAAGAGGGCCAATCCGTAAGGTCCTCTTGTTAGTGATGCATACAGGTAGTCATAGATGTGCGTTACAAGCTCACTGGTCCAATGGATCAAATGTGCAATCGCCGTTGGAGGGACGGTTGACGTTTTCTTTTAAGAAACGAGTGTTTTTTTCTGTCTGTCTGTCTCTCTCTCTCTCTCTCTCTCTCTCTCTCTCTCTCTCTCTCTCTCTCTCTCTCTCTCACACACACACACACACACACACACACACACACACACAAACACAAACACACTAGACTTGTAAATGTACCTAGTTGAGATGATGGATTGATTGATCGAGAGATGTGCTTTGCTGAAGGAGACCGTGTGGTGCCGTGTTGCAGAACACGTACACGAACGCGGAGAAGCTGCTGACGGCGGCCGAGGAGCTGGCGCAGACGGGCGAGTGCAACGCGGACGAGATCTACTCGGTGGCGCGCGAGCTCGAGAGCCACGTGACGAGCTTCGCGGCCCGCGTCGAGCAGCGGCGGCGCCGGCTCGACCTCGCCGTCCTCTTCTACACGCACGAGAAGGAGGTAAGGCCGGCCGGCGCACTTGTCGCTGCGTGTCTGTCGCCTGAAAGCAACGGGACTGCTAGTGATCACAGGGTAGGCGCGCACACACACACACACACACACACACACACACACAGTGACAGTCTTGTAATTTTTTTAAAAATTGCTTAAGCCATCCTCAGCCTGCTCGTATAGCGTAATGCGTAGCGCGCCGGCTTGCGAAACTGGAAGATGAACCACAGAGTGGAATCCTCGTGGTGGGTTAACGACCGTAGCTCTTGCAGATTTTAGTCAGTCATCCTTGTTCGTTTAGGCAAATGCTGTGCTGGCCCCCTATTACCAACTTAGAAATTACGGCACCCAAACAGGTAAAATACGATCACACACAGAACAATGTTTCCACGATTCACACATAGGTGGCGCACATGTCCTCGCACCCTTAGTTAACTGACGGCTACTGCGACAGGTAGGGCGTCTGGCTGCAAAGTTAACTTTAGAATAAAATTGCCAAACCTTTAGTGCAGGAAACTCCCTGCTAGATGAAATGAACGCTGAACAAACCACGAAGAATGTATGCAAGTCTCATGCCTCTCATGTGCCTCATTACCGGTTTTCCACTTACTACCAGTTCATAAACAGATGATACAGGTACGGAGATTATGTCACACAACTTGTCTAAATGATTCATTCATTTAATTAAAAAAGTAAAAGCAATGTTTTGCAGAGATATGATCCCCCTTTCAAATTCTTCAAAGAAGAAAAACACAAATTATTTCTTCGAATTACATCACGTCCTAACACACATGTAACAACGAGCGAGGTGGCGCAGTTGTTAGCACAGTGGACTCGTATTCAGGACGACGACTGTTCAGACATGCATCCGGCCATCCTGATTTAGGTTTTCCGTGATTTCCCTAAATCGCTTGAGGCAAATACTGGGATGTTTCCTTTGAAATGGCATGGCCAACTTCCTTCCCCCGTCCTTCCAATAACCTCGCTGTTTGGAACCCTTCCCCAAATCAACCAACCAACACATGTAACGGAAATCTGTCTGTAATCGTATCGTCCATGTACTATTACGTACTTTAAAATTATTACCCTACTAGGCACAGTCAAAGTAAGCAAGCAGCAAGCAAGAAACGCCAACCATGTAAGGTTCTCCTTTATGCTACATGTCCATAATTAATGATGGCGTTTAAGATTCTCACAGAACACTGTTTAGTAACGAAACCCAAGTTTCTACCAAATATTGTAATATCTTGTTACGAATACAACAGTGCCACCAGCGGTGCAACTGTCGACATAACAGCCTTTAAAGGTCTGAAACTTTCTGCTAGATTGAAACTGTGTGCCGGACCGGGACTCGAAGCTGTCACCTTCGCCTTACTCGGGCAAGTGCTCTACCGACTTAACTACCCAAACACGACCCACAACACGCTCACACAGTTTCGCTTCGACCTGTACCTCATCTTTTACCTTCCAACTGCCTGCCGGAGTGGCCGAGCGGTTCTAGGCGCTACAGTCTGGAACCTCGCGACCGCTACTGTCGCACGTTCGAATCCTGCCTCGGGCATGGATGTGTGAGATGTCCTTAGGTTAGTTAGGTTTAAGTAGTTCTAACTTCTAGGGGACTGATGACCTCAGAAGTCAAGTCCCATAGTGCTCAGAGCCATTTCAACCATTTTTTTTACCTTCCAACTGCAAGTTCACGTGCATATCTTGCCGGAGTAGCACACTTAGAAGACGACATGTCTCAGCCATAGTTCGAGGGGTTGTTTCCAGAAGGAATTTTGACTTTGTTTCACTTGGAAGAAGAGTGTTCACTGGTATGAAACTTCCTCGCAGGTTCTGTAAACTGTCCCTCAGACTATGGCTAATCTTCAGCTCCGCAGGGCTCTGTTTTCCAGGTGTTCAAGTACCGCGACGTATGCAGAACTTCCGTGAAGTTTGAGGTCTGAAACGAGATGCAGGTGGACATAAATCTATGACGGCGGCTCGTGAGTTGAGCTTGCGTAGCGCAGTCGGTACAGCACATGGCCGCGAAAGGCAAGGTCACAAGTTCTAATCCGTTCTGGTGGATTTTTTTAATCTGGCAGGACGTTCCAGCGTTTTAAAGGCTTAGTTACCGCCAAGCAAATGAAGTTGTTCATTGTGTCTCACAATAACAACGCTAAAGTGGGCCCAGAAATGCCGATAGAATACTTTTGTTTTCTCTAAGATCCAAAAATATTTAAATTTCCTCAAAATTTAAGATCAGCTAACCTTTTTCTTTTAAATGCGTTACATTCAAATCATCATAACGTGCGCAGCTTATTGTTAATATGTTTTGCTACTGCCGATGAACCATTCTCTTTATTATTATGTTCTGTGGACTCCATTTTAAGCTCTCTTCTTGTCTGACCGACATCCTTCAATTCATAATCTTGGAATTTTACGAGGTGCATTCAAGTTCTAAGGCCTCCGATTTTTTTTCTAATTAACCACTCACCCGAAATCGATAAAACTGGCGTTACTTCTAGACGTAATCGCCCTGCAGACGTACACATTTTTCACAACGCTGACGCCATGATTCCATGGCAGCGGCGAAGGCTTCTTTAGGAGTCTGTTTTGACCACTGGAAAATCGCTGAGGCAATAGCAGCACGGCTGGTGAATGTGCGGCCACGGAGAGTGTCTTTCATTGTTGTAAAAACCCAAAAGTCACTAGAAGCCAGGTCAGGTGAGTAGGGAGCATGAGGAATCACTTCAAAGTTGTTATCACGAAGAAACTGTTGCGTAACGTTAGCTCGATGTGCGGGTGCGTTGTCTTGGTGAAACAGCACACGCGCAGCCCTTCCCGGACGTTTTTGTTGCAGTGCAGGAAGGAATTTGTTCTTCAAAACATTTTCGTAGGATGCACCTGTTACCGTAGTGCCCTTTGGAACGCAATGGGTAAGGATTACGCCCTCACTGTCCCAGAACATGGACACCATCATTTTTTCAGCACTGGCGGTTACCCGAAATTTTTTTGGTGGCAGTGAATCTGTGTGCTTCCATTGAGCTGACTGGCGCTTTGTTTCTGGATTGAAAAATGGCATCCACGTCTCATCCATTGTCACAACCGACGAAAAGAAAGTCCCATTCATGCTGTCGTCTGTCAGCATTCGTGGCACCCACCTGGATGACACTTTTCGCATTTTCAGGTCGTCATGCAGGATTGTGTGCACAGAACCCACAGAAATGCCAACTCTGGAGGCGATCTGTGCAACAGTCATTCGGCGATCCCCCAAAACAATTCTCTCCACTTTCTCGATCATGTCGTCCTGTGCGAACCCGAGGTTGTTTCGGTTTGTTGTCACACAATGTTCTGCCTTCATTAAACTGTCGCACCCACGAACGCACTTTCGACACATCCATAACTCCATCACCACATGTCTCCTTCAACTGTCGATGAATTTCAATTGGTTTCACACCACGCAAATTCAGAAAACGAATGATTGCACGCTGTTCAAGTAAGGAAAACGTCGCCATTTTAAGTATTTAAAACAGTTCTCATTCTCGCCGCTGGCAGTAAAATTCCATCTGCCGTACGGTGCTGCCATCTCTCTGGGACGTATTGACAATTAATGCGGTCTCATTTTAAAACAATGCGCATGTTTCTATCTCTTTCCAGTCCGGAGAAAAAAAATCGGAGGTCTTAGAACTTGAATGCACCTCGTACTTCAACCCTCCCAGTTTTGCCATCCAGTTTTTATCTCTGCTAAACTTACGTTACAACCTTTGCTCCAGCTCGTTATGTCTGGAATGCCATTTTAACTTTATTGCTGTTTAATAACTTCATCAATTTACACAAGATGATGTGGTACGGCTATGTTTCTGCGAATTCAAATGGCTCTGAGCACTATGGGACTCAACTGCTGAGGTCATTAGTCCCCTAGAACTTAGAACTAGTTAAACCTAACTAACCTAAGGACATCACAAACATCCATGCCCGAGGCAGGATTCGAACCTGCGACCGTAGCGGTCTTGCGGTTCCGGACTGCAGCGCCTTTAACCGCACGGCCACTTCGGCCGGCTTCTGCGAATTTATCTCGTTTTTGTTTGTTGGTTTCCTTGACCTGCCGTTGCATTAATCTTACCTATTAGACACACGTCGTAATCATTTTTATCGCTATTTGTGTATGTATGTATGTATGTGTATATGTATTTTCGTTCCTTCACGTTTTTTACGGCCTAACTGGTACTATTAGCTCTATTCTCTGCGTTAAAAAAGTGCAATTTTCTCTTCATAAGGGTAACATTAGTTCTTAACCCGCCAGGTTAGCCCAGCGCGCTAACGCGCTGCTTCCTGGACTCAGGTAGGCGCGCCGGCCCCGGATCGAATGCGTCCGGCAGATTAACGACGAGGGCCGGTGTGCCGGCCAGCCTGGATGTGAGTTTTAGGCGGTTTTCCACGTCCCCCTAGGTGAATACCGGGTGGTCCCCACGTCCCGCCTCAGTTACACGGCTCGCAGACATCTGAACACTTTCGCACTATTCCATGGATTACACTCGATGCAGACAGTTGGGGTGCATTAATTCCTTCCCCGGGGGGTACGGGGTGGCGGCAGGAATGGCATCCGGCCACCCCTTCAACTAACATTGCCACATCCGATTAACCATGCCGACCCTGGCCGCGTATCCGCGGGAAAAACGGCACAAGCAAAAGAAAAAGAAAGAAGAAAGGGTTGCATTAGTTCTTAGCATTTACTGTATCTTTTAACGTGGGTTTCCTGTTTATTCCTACCCCTAATTTGTTCTTTTTTCCGGTCAGCAAAACAGGATAATTCAGTACTGCCTGTTGCGCATATTCTACTATAATGCTTTTACGTAGCTTATTAAAGACACTGGCCAGTTTATTAGTTTTATTCTAGCATCCTCAAAACAATATAAGTATGTTATGACAGATAATCGGTATTAAAAAAAAGAGGTAGTAGCAAAATAGAGAGATTCTGAATTAAAAATCAAACTAACTTCTAGACATAGTCTACTTGAATATGTTACGTCGTAATTCGTCAACTGAACAGGCCCAAAATAGTAGTTGGTTGCATGTGACAATGACTTCACTCCTTTTGAATGTTACAGCGTTTATTAATGGTTTTGTTCCTGCTATTCAACTGGAAAATGGCTGTGTAGCCGAAACTGCAGTAGCTGTACAGTCTTCGCGGAACAATATTGTTGCGCAACTCTTCTATATCTAACTCAACAGTGCAGAGATTTGGGTTTAACTCAGAACATCCAAGCGTAGCGATCAGCGACTGTGCGAAACCAACTCAATTCCTCTGTGGCTCCTCTGGCAAAATACCAATAGGAAAATGTATTTCACAACTAGGACTCGAATCGACTCTCTCCGTGCGCTAGTATTCTTGGTTGGTAGGCGAGTATAGTAAATGGACAAAGTGATAATTAAAATTTCAGACCATTTCACTTGAGTGCATGTGGGTGTATTTGGCGTATGTGCATTTAGCTCCCTGGTCAGGCGTGCCATTCTGCAAAGTGCGTCCATTGGCGTTATAATAAGAGTCCCACTGTTGTAAACATGCCCGAGGCAGGATTGATGATCGACCTTACGTCAAACTCTTCGGTGCATTTTGATCGTCACAGTTCCAGCGCGCGTACTTGGAAACTATCGAGGCGGAACTGCTTTAGAGATGATATTGCGATTGCGAAACCTATCGGGTGGTGCTTTTCAATAGACCACACGATATTTCACGCGGCTGCAGTACCGGTAGCCGTTCTCTGAGCGCGTGGATGCGCATATATAGTGTTTCGATTTAGTCCGCGGAGTAGCGACGCGCTAGAAGTGCGGCGTTAACGGATGCCACGTTTTATGGTCGGTCCCGGCGTAAACAAAGCCGTGCGCCGAGTTATTGCGGCATTTTTGCGCGGCCAGCAATATCGCGATATGAAACCGCCAGCGGCACCAGTCGCCGCTGGCGTCGGACGCGGGCGAGCCCTGCGCCACGAGCCCGTTCCTGCTCGTCTCTTCGCAATTACCGCCGTAATTGCAACACGTCTTAAATAAGTAAACACTGAGCCAGGCAGTCGGCGTATTACGGCTCGCATTGTCTTTTAACCGGCGGGAAAAGAGCGGTACTGCAAACCGTGTCTTGAGGGAGAGCTGTTTTAATAGTGTGACACTAATGTTCATCTCTTGACAGTAATGGACCGCTCACCATCAGCCAGCTTACATGGAAAATTGCGAGATGGATATCTTTATTCTTATGTGCAACAGATTTCAGAGGCTAGGCCATACCTGTGAATCGAATAGCATATATAGACACTTATTGAATATCAAGAATAGCTGTACTTATTCAAAGACTACTAAACCGCCACAGATAAAAACTTCAGCACATCTCTCCAGCATAATACAGTGTGCATCAAATAGAATCATCAGATTTTTTTTTAAAAAATCGTAACTATTGTGTTATTTGAAATATGTACGTGAACAACGTACTGTTGGAAAGAGCAAATCCTCGCGTTTTACATGGTTCCCGTTAGGTAGCAGCAGTGTGCGCCCACTTCCGTTCTAGTAAAAATGGTGTCGAGACAACAGAAAGCGTTTTGCGTTCTACGTTTTGCTCAGTGCGGGTCAGTGATAACTGTTCAGCGTGACTTTCGTTCTAGGTACAGTATGGATCCCCCTACAGCACAGAGTATTAGACTATGGCGTGAACAATTCCGAGAAACAAGTTGTTTGTGTAAAGGCTAATCGTCGTCTGACACAAACATCGAACGCATCCGCCATAGTTTCGCAAGGAGTCCGCAAAAATCCGTTCGCCGTGCAGCTCGATAGCTCAACGTGCCCCCGATTTCCGGGTCTGGCGTGTGTTGCGTCGACGTTTACACTTGAAAGTATACAAAATTCAGCTACTGCAAGCTCTTCGTGAAGGTGACAAACAATAACGTGTGAAGTTCTGTAATTTCGTTCTTGCCAAGATAGAAGATAACAGTTTCCTTCCACGCTTAGTGATTAGTGACGAGGCAACATTATACATCTACATCTACATCTACATCCATACTCCGCAAGCCACCTGACGGTGTGTGGCGGAGGGTACTTTGAGTATCTCTGTCGGTTCTCCCTTCTATTCCAGTCTCGTATTGTTCGTGGAAAGAAAGATTGTCGGTATGCTTCTGTGTGGGCTCTAATCTCTCTGATTTTATCCTCATGGTCTCTTCGCGAGATATACGTAGGAGAGAGCAATATACTGCTTGACTCCTTGGTGAAGGTATGTTCTCGAAACTTTAACAAAAGCCCATACCGAGCTACTGAGCGTCTCTCGTGCAGAGTCTTCCACTGGAGTTTATCTATCATCTCCGTAATGCTTTCGCGATTACTAAATGATCCTGTAACGAAGCGCGCTGCTCTCCGTTGGATCTTCTCTCTCTCTTCTATCAACCCTCTCTGGTATAGATCCCACACTGAACATTCCATTTAAATGGAAAGGTGAACCGTCATAATGTGAGAATATGGGGTACGGAACAAGCACATGAATCTGTACAATATGAGAGGGTCTCTCAAAAATTCAAAGTGTTTCGTGCAGCTACACGGGAAAAGGTGTATGGTCCAATCTCTCTCTCTCTCTCTCTCTCTCTCTCTCTCTCTCTCTCTCTCTTTTCCGGCGAGAACACTGTTACAGGAAGCACATATCTTGATATACTTGAGAACTATCTTTCCCCACAGTTGGAGACTGATTCGAACGACTTCATGTACGAACAGGATGGTACACCGCTACACAGGCATTGGAAGTGCGGGAATTTTTAAGTCAAAGGCTTACTGAATGATGGATCGGTCGCACTGGACCAAGTGATTCAGCCTTACATTACTGGCCTCCAAGGTCACCGGACTTGACTGTGTATGATTGTTTCTTGTGGGGGCTTATAAAAGACTCTGTTTATGTGCCTCCGTTAGCAACAACAATGAATGAACTGAGATATCGCATGACAGCAGCTGTGGGAGCTGTAACTCAAGACATGCTCGTTTCATTGTTTGAACAATGCCGCACTGACATATGCCGTGCATCTCAAGGGGGCATATTGAACACCTGTGAAAAGGTATGAAAAATAACTTTTTGAGTGTCTCGCAATAAAATTCATTGTATATGTTTGTTAGTTTCAGAAATATAGACGTGCCAAATCGGGTGATTCTTTTTGATACGACCTGTATATCAGGAGCGTTCAATACCTAATGCAACAATTTTTTTTTACTCGGCCAATTCCGCTTCAGCTCCTATAGTTTCATGTAGTTCCGATAGGTGGCTGCGCCATACGTAGCGTAGCCTTCGAAGTGGCGTCTGTAACGGAGGTGCGCTCCAAGCAGAGAGCTGTCATTGACTTTCTTTTGGCGTATAAGTAGAGAGTTTCAGGTATCCATAGGCGCTTGCAGAAAGTCTACGGAGACCTGGCAGCGAACAAAAGCACGGCGGGTCGTTGGGCGAGGCATCAGTCATCATCGCATCAAGGTCGCACAAACCTGTCCCATCTCTCGCGTGGCTGCCTGCCGCACACAGCTGTGACTCCTGCAATGTTGGAACGTGTGGACGCTCATTTCAGGTGATGGATGGATAATAATCAAACACGACGCTGGCCAAATGGACGTCTCTGTTGGTAGTGCTGACACACTCGTCCATCTGTTGGTGTACTCTGAGGTGTGTGCCCACTGGCTTCTTTCCTGCCTAACACAAGAATATAAAGACCGTCTGTTCGGCCCGGTGAAAGCATACATGGGTGAGGGGGACGTTGTTGATGCAGGAAGGCATAGGCTCGGACGTCGACCGACAGAGTGGTACCATGCGGGCATACAGGTCTTGCCAGTAAGTTGGTGTAAGGCCGTCGCATTGAACGGAGGTGATGTTGAAAAGTGCAGTTTTGTAGCCAAAAGAGTGGGCAGTAATGTGGTGTATTGGAATTCTGAATAAAACCAACCTGCTTTCAGAAAAAAATACGTAGCATTACTTATTAAACGCGCCTCTTACAAAGGACAGCAGTTATAGGTGCATATCGAGGTCTTTTACATAGTTTCTCACTCCCCTCGGTACTGTCAAGAACTTTTTGAAAGGATGCTTGTAGGCACGTGCAGCGGCTGTTGATACAACATGAGTAACTGTCTGTCGTACAACACCACAGTCACAAGATGGTGGTGAAGATTTTCTTCACTTCTGCAGAGTATCTGCACATTTTCCATCATCCGTATGGATACGATTCAGAGTATTTCCAATTGCACGAAGCCCGTCAAATCCAGAGTGTTTCTCCTGGCTGCAGTGCGGTTTCAGGAATTGTGGAGGGCAGTTTTGTTGCGAGCAGGGTTTCTGTGCATCGTTAGCATTAAATTCATCTTCAGCAAGAATCGTGTCTAAGTTATGAGTCGCCGGCCGGGGTGGCCGAGCGGTTCTAGGCACTACAGTCTGGAACCGCGTGACCGCTACGGTCGCATGTTGGAATCCTGCCTCGGGCATGGACGTGTGTGCTGTCCTTAGGTTAGTTAGGTTTAAGTAGTTCTAAGTTCTAGGGGACTGATGACCTAAGAAGTTGAGGCCCGTAGTGCTCAGAGTCATTTGAACCATTTGAGATATGAGTCAGATGCCTTGATGTGAATCTTTTTCGCTCCGCAGAGAATAAATATTTCAATGTTAGTACATTACGGCTATTAACAATGTTCTGATATTGACGTTAATAGCCCACTCTTCCATCTGAGACCAGGAAGCGGAATGTGACTCAAGACAGGTAACCATTATTTGGGAGAAGGTCATATTGGCTCACTAGCAGTGCGCCCACAGTACGTACTGTGGCACTTCGCAACATAGAAACTGGACCGTTCCAGTACAATGAAGAGATTCAAATACAGCGTCGTGGAACAGTTGCGGTGAGCTGCATAATGTGATCATATAGTATTTTCAGTCATTATAAAATACTCCGAACAATACGTTCTATTCACACACAGTCAACACGGATTCAGAAAACTCCGTTCCTACGAAACACAACTGGCTCTTTATTCTCACGAAGTAATGAGTGTCATGGACAGGATATCCTCGATGGTGAGTGTTCATCGGAGGTGAGGGTATCATCTGGAGTGCCCCAGGGAAGTGTGGTAGTTCCGCTGTTGTTTTCTATCTACATTAATGATCTTTTGGATAGGGTGGATAGCAATGTGCGGCTGTTTGCTGATGATGCTGTGGTGTACGGGAAGGTGTCGTCGTTGAGTGGCTGTAGGAGGATACAAGATGACTTGGACAGGATTTGTGATTGGTGTAAAGAATGGCAGCTAACTCTAAATATAGATAAATGTAAATTAATGCAGATGAATAGGAAAAAGAATCCAGTAATGTTTGAATACTCCATTAGTAGTGTAGCGGTTGACGCAGTCACGTCCATTAAATATTTGGGCGAAACATTGCAGAGCGATATGAAGTGGGACAAGCATGTAATGGCAGTTGTGGGGAAGGCGGATAGTCGTCTTCGGTTCATTGGTAGAATTTTGGGAAGATGGGGTTCATCTGTAAAGGAGACCTCTTATAAAACACTAATACGACCTATTCTTGAGTACTGCTCGAGCGTTTTGGATCCCTATCAGATCGGATTGAGGGAGGACATACAAGCAACTCAGAGGCGGGCTGCTAGATTTGTTACTGGTAGGTTTGATCATCACGCGAGTGTTACGGAAATGCTTCAGGAACTCGGGTGGGAGTCTCTGGAGGAAAGGAGGCGTTCTTTTCGTGAATCGCTACTGAGGAAATTTAGAGAACCAGCATTTGAGGCTGACTGCAGTACAATTTTACTGCCACCAACTTACATTTCGCGGAAAGACCACAAAGATAAGATAAGAGAGATTAGGGCTCGTACAGAGGCATATAGGCAGTCATTTTTCCTTCGTTCTGTTTGAGAGTGGAACAGGGATGCTAGTTGTTGTACGAGGTACCCTCCGCCACGCACCGTATGGTGGATTGCGGAGTATGTATGTAGATGTCAGATTGATTTTGTATTTTCGCATTTGTAGGAGGCTTTTGACACCGTTCCTCACAAGCGGCTTCTAATGAAATTGCGTATCTACGGAGTATTGCCTCAGTTCTTCGAGGGTGTTCGTGATTTCCTGTCAGAAGAGTCACAGTTCATAGTAACTGGCGGGAGGTCACTGAATGAAACCGAAGTGACACCTGCGGTTGCCCATGGAAGTGGTATTGATCCTTAATATATGTAAATGATTTATGAGACATTTTAAGCAGTCCTCTCAGAGTGTTTGCAGATAATACTGTCGTTTACTACCTAATAAAGCCATCGTAAGATCAAAATGAATTACAGAATGATTTACACAAGATATATTAATAGCGCGAAAAATATCAATTGACTCAGAATAATAAAAAGTATGAGGTCTTCCTCGTGAGTCGTAAAAAGACCACGTTAAATTTCGGTGACAAGATAAATAGCACCAATTTAATGGTTGTAGATTAAGCTGCATCCAACAGAATTCGATTACAAGCAACTTGAGCTGGAGCAATCACATAAAAATGTCTTGGGCAAGACGAACCAAAGAATGCGATTTATTGATAGAATACGTAGAAGATGCAACAGGTCTACTAAAGAGACTGACTACACTACACTTGTCCGTTCTCAATTGAGTACTGCTGCCCATTTTGGGATGACATCGAAAAGGTTTAAGAAAGGGCAGCTCGTATTGTACGGATATGGTACGCGAATTGGGGTTCTGGTCAATAAAACAATGGCGTTTTCGTTGGTGCGATATGTTTGCAAGGAACTTCACCTACCAACTCTCGTCTCCCGAGTGAGACAATATTTTCTGGGAAAAATGACCATCGTAATAAAATAAGAGAAATCAGAATTCACAGGGAAAGATTTAGGAGTCCATTTTTCCCACGTGGTATTGTATATACTGTGGAACAGCAGAGAAATTGAAAGTGTTTCCATGCCATAGACTTGAGTGTCAATTGCAGAGTAATCTTGTGGGTGTATATACCAGAATACATTTATGACAGTTGGCTGAGTTTATATTTAATGATTTTCGTCGTCTATTGTTGCTGTTATTACGTCCACACTATCAAATATTGTACAGTTATTTTCCCTTAAAAAAAGAAAAGCAACCCAGATGAACCAGAAATCCGGATTAATGAGGACCGGGTAAACTAGTTTCCACTCTTAACACAGCTGCTGTTCACCTGTGTAGCACAATCCAGGTTAATCATATAAATGTACATGTGGATTTTCATATTGGTCGATTCCAGTGTGGACAGAACGAAAATGATGTAGCATGCACACATGTGACCCTTGTCAAATGTGAATACAGTTCAGTTCTGCTGTGTTTTAATCACGTTACAGGAACTCCTTATTTTGTCTTCGACGATTAAATAGTTAACATTTTACCACAACATAGCAGGTTCTGTTGTGAGAATTATGGCTTTATCATTACTACTGCACATTTTAACATATGTTATTAGTTTCTCCATTTTCGGAGGGCGTTGATTCCGTAAATGTATTTTCAGTTATAGAAAAGCTGCCCAAGCTACTAATGATAATTGATTTAACATTGCTTCTCTTCAGCACAATTTTCAGATCCACTTGAGAATTGCTGATGTAAAGGCTGGAATCGGTCATGGACCTAAGGAAGTTCTCGGTAGCAATTTGAGCGGATTTTCATTAATTAACATTTATGGTTTCTGTACAGAAAAGATGCAGAAAGTCATATTAACGGCCAGAATTACTCAGACTCGTTAAAAACGGTGGGTTATCAGGCATCACTTCGTATTTCTCGTTTATCTAGTCATTGATTTGAAACTGAGCGTCGAATACAGTTTAATATGATATATATTGATTAAACTTTTTACTTGTTTGTAGTGTTTACTATTATCTTGATGACCAGCTGAGAAACGTAGCGTTGTTACGGATAATTTAGAAGAGAGGGGGAAGGCGGTGGGGAGGGGGGGGGGGGGGATTAGGTACCGACACACGCACGCCTGCTCCCGAATAACATCGAGCCGAGTTTAACATCCCCATTTCAAGGAATTCTGCTACTTAGAGGCTAAAGCACACCGAACGTCTGGTATACACTAAAGTATAATAATGCACTAGCTAACGCTGAAAATCTGGCGATAAGCGATGTTCTGGAGTCATTACATTGCTTGTTTGGATATGGCTTAACAGACTGATTAACAGGTAGTCAGCCTCCTGGAAAACTTGCGTGGTTTTCTATATATTTAATGCTCAGGCTACTCTGTTAACTTTGTGTTAAACTCTTTGTTTTGTGCGTTAGCGATCCACGATGTTCTTATTTACAGCTCTGAACACTTCTTTTGGAATTATATTTATCTTTCCTAATGAGGCTCAGTAATCGCCGTCCACAGAGTCACTCCTCAGAAATCACAGGGACGAAGACATCGTTTGCAGTTTTCTTCATCCACGTTGAAGCCACCGTCCGTTACCTCTTTTACGAAGTAGCGAGAACTTCTAAGGACTAGCTCTCAGAGTTCCTGACGGTTTCGCACCCTTTTTCCAAGACGACAGAGATAGATTTCTTACATACCGACGTCGTGTTTCCCAGAATACATCTGCGGCAAATACATTTGTAATTATACTCTCACATATCTTCCCACCATGAGACAATGCAGATAAGTTTGCGATTTAACTAGGAACATTGCACTCAGCAAGGTGACTTGTTGGTTGAGACACTCAACTCGTGTTTGAGAGGAAAAGGATCAAACCCTTGTCAGGCCATCCAGATTTAGCTTTTCTATAGATTCCCAATATCGACTGAGGTGAATGCCGGGACTGCTCATTTGAAAAATATTTCTTCCCTGATCCTTGTTCCTATCCATGCTATTGCTAAGTTAACGAATATCATGTCGCTGACGGGACTAAAACTCTTATATCTTCATTTCTTCCTTCCTTTCATAATTTGGTGTTACACATAATTAAATATCCTACTTTCACTAATAAGTAAGTAGCATTAGGAAATCTTTTTCCGTCGCGATGATTCGCATTGACTGCCTGTTATTCAATAGTTTGGTACTAGTTTTGCAACTGGACGCCGCTTCGGCGACTATCGTGTACCTAGTCTACCCAGTTATCCAACCAACAATGAATCCGAACCACGTTTCGTTTGTGGCGACTCGTCACATCGTTAAGAGATGAAGGCTGTATTGAAGTGCAGACTGAAAATTTCTATTTTCCGACTGGGATTCGATCCCGCGATCTTTCAGTTTCCATATACACGCTTTACTGCTAGGCCGCCAAGACCGATGTAACATTACCGCCTGTAATTACGTGAAATTTGCTTTATATACTGTATCTGATATTCAAGAGCATTAAATGTTACGAAAATTTTTTCTAAAAACTTTATCTTTGTCGGTAACGTTATAAGAAAACTGAGGCCTGATACCATTTTGTTTAATCTCAATTACTGTCGTAAAAGTAAAAAATGCTAATAATACTGCTAACTTTCATTTACTTTTGAAACGGAAAGTAGCTACGGCCCACAGTTAGCTTGGAAACAATTCGTTTGGTACTTTTTACTGACCGCAAAAAGAAATGGCGTTTAGTTTCCTTATAATTGCAGCCAGGAACATTATCGGACTCCCAGAAAAATAAATGACTGCACGTTGTAATTAATATAACATGCAAATAGTAATTATAAACTAAACTGCTTTTAAAATAATCTCGAACCAAACGAGAAGTTTCCATATTTAATTTCGCCACTTTTGATGGATGAAATTTCTTTTTTTCTTTTTATTTAAATTAAAGAGGATCTTGAAATAACATACTATAATACGCAGTTCATTTTTTAATTGGTTAATGAACATTCAGTTTACACACGCAAATACAGCTCGCATAAACTGATACAGCTCAGCGACAGTGATCAAGAAAGAACTAATTCCCAACAAGACCTAGTCGTTTACGAGACTTTACCACAAAAGGAAAAGACCGAAAGACAGCTTTTCACACCCGTTTATGTCCTTTTAAAATATTCTAAGAGTGTTAGAATGGCGTAATTTTTATCTCATTACTAGTTACAATATTCGTCAACTGTCTTGCTGCAGTGATTCCCGCCACATCAGCAAAGCTAAGCGCTGTTGGGCTTGGCTAACTCTGGGATGGGTGACTGTCGGGGTCTGCCGAGCGCTGTTGGCAAGCGGGGTGCACTCACCCCTTGTGAGGCCAACTGAGGTCCTACTTGATTAAGAAGAAGCGGCTCCGGTCACGGAAAATGATAACGATCTGCAGAGAAGTGTGCTAAGCACATGCTCTTCCTCACCAGTGACGCATAACGTCGGAGCATGACACGGCAGTCGGTCGGTACCGTTGGGTCTTCCGAAGCCTGTTCGGACGGAGGGAGAGTTACGGGGTTCATGCATCGCTGCAGTACACAGATTGGGAACCAATTAGTAATTCTTTTTCTTGATGTGGGGTAAAATTTGTTAAGTCTAGCTGTCACGTCTCACCGACCTGTCAGCTCATTAATATAAGACGTGAACAATAAAGGCCCCTACTCACAGTTCCCTAGCGCACGTCTTTAATTATTTCTACTTCTGTCGACGAGTCTTTATGTGAGATAACATGCTGCGCCCTGCATTCAACCAAACCCCCACATTTTATTTGCTGCCCCATGTAATTGTACTTTTGTCAGTAAACGGCTGTGTAGTGCCAAGTCGCATGCAAATAGTTCGTACGGCATTTGGTTTTCGAATACACTGAATCGTCGCCAGAGCCTAACAGTAGTTGGAACCTCCATCTCGATTCGAAATTCCTACCGCCTCCGCCGCGCGCGCCTCTTCCTCTACTCCAAGAATCTGTGTAGAACTCGGCGGGAGGGCTCTTTCATCTCCGGCTCGCAAGTGATTCGCCGCCCCCTGCGTCAACAGCGGCCTTGTTGTCTCGAGGCGATAGCGTATGCCGGCTCGCCCGCCGCGGCCGTGGACGCAGGTCCGTCTGCCGCTAGCAGCACAAAAGGCGAGACATCCCGAATTCATTGGCCCCGCTGCGAATCAATGTTTCAGCAAGTGCAAATATAGGGCGCTGCCGCCACCGCGCCAAACTCGTCCCGTTAATATCTAAAGCTCCGGCCCTGCGACTCTCCCCTTGCCCAGTGATAAACTCCGCCGTGGGATATTATAGTTTCTCCATCACTCGCCCTTTCCTCTACTGGCTGTGGCGAAACGCGCACAAGTTGTTTGTTCCTCTTCTGTCCCGTAACGAGTTCTTCATAAGGCGACCACCCCTCGTGCTCTCTAGAGACCCGTTTTCTGTTACACTGCCTTCCATCTCCCGATTCCTTTTCTAATGTAGCTCATCCCCCCCCCCCCCCCCCCCCGGGTGCACCTCGCAACAAACTGCCTCTGCAAACATTGTGCCCACTCTCTTTTCCTGTTGGTTTGTCTTGCGGCTGCTTTTCTTCCTCCAGGGTGACATGACTGTTGCCCGGCCGAAGTGGCCGCGCGGTTCTGGCGCTGCAGTCTGGAACCGCGAGACCGCTACGGTCGCAGGTTCGAATCCTGCCTCGGGCATGGATGTGTGTGATGTCCTTAGGTTAGTTAGGTTTAACTAGTTCTAAGTTCTAGGGGACTGATGACCATAGATGTTAAGTCCCATAGTGCTCAGAGCCATTTTTGCTGTCATTTATCGTCTAGTAAAGTTATTAGACGGTCAGAAAAATTTGCAAAACGATTTAGACAAGATGCTATATGGTGCGAAAACTGGCAATTGACTTGAAATAACGAAAAGTGTGAAATCAACATGAGCACTAAAAGGAATCCGGTAAATTTTGGTTAGAGGTTAAAACGCACAAGTATAAAGGCTGTAAATTCAGATAAATAATTAGGGATTACTATTACGAACAGCTTAAACTGGAACGGTCCACAGGTAATGCCGTGAGAAAAGCGATTTATTGGGAAAACGCTTGGAAAATGCAACAGATCTACTAAAGACACTGCTCACACCATGCATGTTTGCCCTCTTGTGGAGGAGTATTGCTGTGCAGTGTGGAATCCGCATCAGATAGGATTGAGACGGAGGACATCGAAAAAGTTCAAAGCGTGGAAGCTCGTTTTGCATTATCGGAGAATAGGAGAGAGTGTCTCGCGGATAAGACACGCGAGTTGGAGTGGCAATCATTAAAACAAAGGCGTTTTTCGTTGCGGTAAGGTCTTTCAAGAAATTTCAACCATCAGCATTCTCCTCAGAGTGTGAAAATATTTTGTTGGCGTCCACCGACATAGGGAGGAATGATCATCATAACAAAATAAGAAAAATCAGAGCTAACATGGAAACATTGAAGTGTTCGTTTCTCTCGTGCGCTGTTCTAGAATGGAACAGTAGAGGAAACAGCTTGAAGTGGTTCAGTGAGCAATCTGTCAGTCTCATAATTCTTAACTGCAGAGTAATCATGTAGATAGAACAACGTTATGTGGCTTCGAGACCCCCCGAATAATCACAACGGTGAGTTTCTGGATGTCACGCGCTTTCATCGCCATCGGGGCTGAGGGTAACGCGTGGAACTTGAGTGAGAGAGAATTTTCTGGACATTCTGAGCTCAGCCGTATCAACAGATTCATTTCCCTCATGGATGGTACAACAGACGCAGCTCCAAATATTAAAATCATTTTATAAGGTTTTATAACCGTTCGTGCTGGGATACAGTTCCTTTGTGAGAGGGAAGGGCGATTGTAACCCTAACGGGATATACACTGAGGTGAATAAAGTCATGAGATACCTTTTAGTATCGTGTCGGACGTCCTTTTTCCCGGCGTAGAGCAGTAGCTCGTCTTGGCATGGACACAATAATTCGTTGGAAGTTCCCTGGAGAAATGTTGAGCCAGGCTGCCTCTGGAGCCATCCATAACGGTGAAAGTGGTGCCGGTGCAGGATTTTGTGCACGAACTGACCTCTCGGTTACGTCCCGTAAATATCCGATGGGATTCATGTCGGGCGATCTGGGTGGTCAAATCATTCGCTCGAAATGTCCGGAATGTTCTTCAAACCAATAGCGAAAAACTGTCTCGTTGACATGCCACATTGACGTTCATAAAAATTCCATCGTTGTTTGAGAACATGAAGTCCATGAGTGACTGCTAGCGATCTCCAGGTAGCCCAACATAACGATTTCCAGTCAATGATCGGTGCAGTTGGACCAGAGGACCCAGTCCATTCCATGTAAACACAGCCCACACCGTTATGGAGCCACCACCAGCTCGCACGGTGCCTTGTTGACGACCTGGATCCGTAGCTTGGTGGGGTCTGCGCCACACTCGAATCCTACCGTAAGCTCTTACCAACTGAAATCGGGACTCATCTGACCAGGCCACCATTTTCCAGTCGTCCAGGGTCGAACCGAATTCCGAAATGGAATGTCCCACACGTCTAGCTCCAACTATCATACCGCGTTCAAAGTCTGCTAATTCCCGTCGTGCGACCTTAACCGCGTCGTAAACATTTGTACGTGAATCACCTGAGTACAAATGACATTTCCGCCAATGCACTGCCCATTCATACCTTGTGTACGCTGCACTAACGCAATCTATGTATGTGCATATCGGAATCGCATGATTTTTTTTTTTTTATCGCCACAGCGTACGTCTTCCTTTTCACTTTTCTGTTTTCAATCATATGCAGTCGAATGTATGAAATTCCACCGAGGAATAGCTTAAAATGACGGCGAGGAGCAGCAGACCACCGGCAAGCACGCTGCTGCACCCAGCGCCTCGGCTCGCCATCTCCGGCTGCCGGAAGCCGCGAGGACGGCGACAAAGCGTGGCGGCGAGCCGGTCCGGCTGGAGGAAATTACCGTCCGGCGCCAGGCCCGAATAAAGCACTTATTCATGCGTGTCGTGTATCTGTGGAGTCCGATGCGGCAGAGCACACTGTTGCATATGAGATGACGTTAAATCGGTACTGATGATAAAACGCAGGCGTTCTACATCTATATATCGTCCCATTTACGCCAAAACAACGAATGTGTGTTATGCTTATTTTGTTATATGGGTAATTGAATGTTAGACTAGGTATATCCAGAGTTGTAAAACTACTGTAAGTAAACGTAGACTACGGTAGTTTTCCTAGTAACATTGGTCAGTTAAGTCGTTCCCGCTTTACGTGTACGTTAGGTGTATTGCATACTTATCGGGCGTTACGTCTTAGCGAACGCTTATTTTGCTTATGCGACAGTGTATTACTATATTCCCCCCTTAAAACCGGAAGCGGTAGATACTGAGTGAGGGTATATAAAGGGCCAGGTAACCTACGGAACGTTTATGTTCTACATAGTTGTCGTCCTGTCTGTTACTTAAAAGTAAATAGTATTCATAGAAAAATTGAAGTTGTCAGTGTTTAATTCAGGTTTCAGTCGACAATTGTTGATCATGGACGTCATAGATGCGCTCACGTCGTGGTTGCTTGCTAATGGTTCAAACGGCTCTGAGCACTATGGGACTTAATTTCTGAGGTCTTCAGTCCCCTAGAACTTAGAACTACGTAAACCTGACTAACCTAAGGGACATCACACTTATCCATGCCCGAGGCAGGATTCGAACCTGCGACCGTAGCAGTCCCACGGTTCCGGACTGTAGCGCCTAGAACCGCTCGGCCAGCCCGGCCGGCGTGGTTGTTTGCTGATTTACACGCAAGCACGAAAGGCGCGCGTTTGAGCAGAAAGTCGCCCGTGTAAAATATCCTTAACTTAGCCGTGATGGCTTCTGCAGGCACCAGTTGGCATGATCGCCTTCCCGGGGCGCGCCCCTTGCATCCCGAATACCGAAATATACCAGGCTTCGTACCAGTTTAATCTTCCTGTTCTCGTTTGCAGCCAGCCTTATTGGGTACGCACTCCCTCGTCCTACCCTGCACCTGCACAAAGCGCCCAGGGCTCAGAGGCCCCGCTGCGAGTCAGGTGGCCGCGCGTGTGCGGTCTGCATTCCGTGCGCGTTTCCTGCTGCGGCACATCTGCCGCTGCAGGACACATGGCCGTGCTGCCATTATCTGCCCGCGATCCGCTTTCCTCCGGCTAATTCCCAGTAAACAGGCAGCACAAAGGGAGCGCAACGTCCTCGAGCGCTCTGCTGCTAGACGTACGAGTGTTCGGTGTGGGGAGAGGAAGTAGTGGTCTCCCGTTCTACGAGAGAATCTCTTGTCACGTCTCCTCTCCGCAATAAGCCCGCAGGCACGGCTAGCTGGACGATTCGGTGCACGTTCCCAATCTCGCGGCTGGACCTATCCAATCTACAGCACTGCGAAGGAGGAACGCATCTGTTTCTCCATCGAGGTGCCGCGGGATTCGATAGTCGCTCGTGAGTCGCCGCTGTCCCGTCACAGTCGCAGTGATTTCAGAATTCACCGCTCGGCTCGCAGACGATGTAACGGGAAGGCAGCTGCTGCAACGTGGCAGCTGGTATTGGCGAGTAGACGTTGTAGCTGGTTCCACTGCTGAGACTTGTACCCTGATGGAAAAATATTCGTACGGCGCGTTCTAGGAACACGAACAAGCGAATTGAGTTGTATATTACTCGCCAAAGCTTAACTGTGGACTCGTCCGTAACTGTACCTAACTTAGTCAAAAATGGCTCTGAGCACTATGGGACTTAACTGCTGAGGTCATCAGTCCCCTAGAACTTAGAACTACTTAAACCTAACTAACCTAAGGACATCACACAGATCCATGCCCGAGACAATAGGAAGCAAGGAAAGAAGGAGTCACAGTGCAGATGGAAAAAGTGATGGAATATGCAAGAAAAATCTTAAAGTTGAGTAAATCGATGGTGTACTGATTATGTAAAGAGTGACACAATGCCGAGCAGAGTTACATTCAAGTACACACCCAAAAGAAGAAGAAGGAATGTACAATCAATACATACAGTTTCGACAATATGTGTAAATGCGCAACTTGGCAGCGATTTCTACAATATCATGAACAGTACAGAAAAAGAAAAAAATAGTTCAAATGGCTCGAAGCACTATGGGACTTAACATCTGAGGCCATCAGTCCCCTAGACTTAGAACCACTTAAACCTACCTAAGGACATCACGCATGTCCGTGCCTGAGGCAGGATTCGAACCTGCGTCCGTAGCAGCCGCGTGGTTCCGGACTGAAGCGCCTAGAACCGCTCGACCACAGAGGCCGGCAGAAAAAGACTGTGCGAAAATTTAACAGCTACTGTTGCACAGAATTGGGGGTCAAGGCTAGTACGGAAATCGGAGAAAAAAATATTTTGTCTGTAGAATTTGTTTTCATAACGTGCCTCATTTAATAAGTCCTCATACGTGTACAAGACGATATAATTCCCAAGAAACAAATACTGAGTCTTCCGAAAAAAGACACATCAGAAGTGAAGATGTTAATGGTTTACTCAGACACATTGCATAGTGAATAAATGTTGTTACAGTAGCAGTGTGCCAGGAGTTTTGTCATACAAAAGCGTTGGTCAGTGCTGTGCGAGGTAATGGCGTCTAGGCGTGTAGTGTGTAGTAGCTACTTGATGTACGATGTTACTAACTGCCGGCCGTTGTGGCCAAGAGGTTCTGGGCGCTTCAGTCTGGAAACGCGCGGCCGCTACGGTCGCCCGAATCCTGCCTCGGGCATGGATGTGTATGATGTCCTTAGGTTAGTTAGGTTTAAGTAGTTCTAAGTTCTTGGGGATTGATTACCTCAGATGTTAAGTCCCATAGTGCTCAGAGCCATCTGCTACTAACTCCGCTCCCAGTTGGGCGTAATCACGACAGTGCTGCTACCCTGCCCATGTCTTCAGTTCACTTTGCTGAGCTATGCAGTGGTTTAACAAAAGTGTCCCATGCTGTAAAGGAGATAGTCATATAGTACTCGTCAAAATGAGAGACAAAGACCTATAACACATGAAACATGTTTGTGCACCGAATATACGTATTACAAGATTCAACTTCCGTCACGGATGTGGATTGATGTTAATTAGTAAGTCCGTTGCTTGAGTGTGGTTCGTCGCAGTCTTCTAGTGGAAGCTTAGCTAGATATTGGAGCAGTTATCAATCAGAAATTCTGTCTGAACACTACAGTGGACTATTCACCTCCCATAAGAGTTTGTGCACCCTTGGCTTTCTCGGTCCTGACTGTATGTATACACCAGAGAGATACGCACGCATTCTAAAATCACCCTGATGCTTGTTGCCTTATGTTGTTTCATGTGGCATGTATCTTCTGCACCTCAGATGCTCACTGACGTACGCGGAGAGCAATTGTCCTACTGAATTATGAAACTGTCTTCAATATCCAGTTTCATAAGAGAGCTCCATAAATGGTTCAGAAGATCTTGGCGTTGTCCCGGCCACCGAGCCTGCGTTCAGTTGCAATAGTAATATTATGCGGACACTTCATCGCGGCAGTTTTAGGTGAGGAGTGGTTTGAACTATCGCTGTGTAAGCCACCGGTAAATATGCTGCCTGGTTTCTCCCGCTTACGGCAACACCAGCCGCAGCAAGTAACTGCCTGTTGTACTTAGCTTTGCTTTGTTTTGTGCGTTGATCGTTGTTCCTTTTCGTAATTTGAAATGAGTGAAACAACCAACCGATTTGGCCCGTCATAAGGTTCGAGCAAGACTCTCAGAAAAGCCGAAGTGATGGTGATCCCTATGAGCATGTGTCTGTCCTGCCTTCACGGATGTACAAATCACGAGTGTAGCCTGCCAGCCCCGCGAGATGGAGGTGGGTTTTGCTTCCCTGTTTTCCCGCTCCTGTCTCCACGTCGGTCTAGATTGTACTTTGTTTATGCTCGCAGCCGATTGTGGCGTTGAAGTTTTGGCATTTCAGTTGTAAAGGTTTTTGATGTTTTAATTGTTACTGGTGGTGTTTCTGTCGGAGATGCACGTCAATACTGTCATTAGCACCAAACGCAGTTACAAAATGAGCTAAAAAACAAAAACTCGTCAAATCACAGCATCACTAACTGCCGTATTTCCGACTCCCGAATTAATCGTTTAATTCCGAAACATTATAGTGTCCTCGCGAGTGCAGCAGTGACAGTGACGGTTTGAAGCTGAAGTTCGCTGTTCAAAAAAGGAAATGAATTAAGAATTCAGGATCTCGTCGACACGGACGTCATTCGTGGCAAGCACTTACACATCAGGACGTGGATATTGAAAAAAGAAATGACTGTGATATCCCTGAGATATCATCGATGCATCTAATTGAAGTGATCTCGCACTACTATTGAGAACGAAAATACAACGGCCAGAGAAGTACCTCGAAGCAAAGCCTAACCTATGGTGGAAACAAAAAACACGTGTTTAAATGGTACCAAAAATCGCTTTCTTTTACGCACTGAAGAGCAAAATATATATCTCCTGACAGTTTCAGACTCTTTTAAGTATTTGATTCATAATATTTTGCGAGCGTTATTTTCTGATACTTGTAATCAGTGCACAAACACATTTCATAAATGGTTCAAATGGTTCTGAGCACTATGGGACATAACATCTGAGGTTATCAGTCCCCTAGAACTTAGAACTACTTAAACCTAACTAACGTAAGGACATCACACACATCCATGCCCGAGGCAGGATTCGAACCTGCGACCGTAGCGGTCACGCGGTTCCAGACTGAAGCGCCTAGAACCGCACGGCCACACCAGCCACATTTCATATGTTAGGGGTCTTTCATTCTAATTTTGACCAGTAATACGAACTGTAATAACAAAAAAATGTTCAAATATCTGTGAAATCTTATGGGACTTAACTGCTAAGGTCATCAGACCCTAAGCTTACACACTACTTAACCTAAATTATCCTAAGGACAAACACACACACCCATGCCGGAGGGAGGACTCGAACCTCCGCCGGGATCAGCCGCACAGTCCATGACTGCAGCGCATTAGACCGCTCGGCTAATTCCGCGCGACCTGTAAAAACATGGGACATTTTTCTTACACACCATTATAACCCAGCAAAGCGAATTGAAGACCATGTTCGCATAGAAGGACTTATTCAGTGTAGCACCTTATGAAAACAAATTCCATAGACAGGACAATTTTTGCATAGTTTTTTTTAATTGCTTCTTTCAGGCTCGGGTCCACGGTTCTGTTCTTTGGGCGGGGGGGGGGGGGGGTCAGAGGTTGGTACTGTTCATTCCCCTCCCCACGAACCGCAGAAGCCTAAGACTTTAATAATAACGAAATATATAAAATACTTTGATTAATAATAATAATGACAATGTGTTCACACCAGTGGTTAATACATCATTTCAGAGAAATACGTAATTAAAAAGCATTTGTCGAAAGGCCGGCCGGTGTGGCCAAGCGGTTCTAGGCGCTTCAGTCTGGAACTGCGCTACCGCTCCGGTCGCAGGTTCGAATCCTGCCTCGGGCATGGATGTGTTTGATGTCCTTAGGTTAGTTAGGTTTAAGTAGTTCAAAGTTCTAGGGGACTGATGGCCTCAGAAGTTAAGTCCCATAGTGCTCAGAGCCATTTTTATCATATGTCGAAAGTACCTCTGGCATGCAACTGATGTGAAAACTATAGAAGCAGCAAACTATCACAACTTCATAATTTGTGCAGTACAAATCCGAAGCGTGCATTCGCCATTATCAGTAATTCACTTAGCACTAACATGGTCAACGCAAGTCTGCAGTTTGCGGGTACATGAGCGTGTAAATGGAGGATGCTGTTTCTCTGTAGTTTCCACTTACGTTCTCAAAGTCAGACTTTCCACTGTTTTTTCTTATGGACTGAATGCCATTTTGTTGTTTGCCAGTTCTATCTGTGGACTCACGTACCTTATTTGATTTGTTGTTACTAACAATTATGGTCAGCCTGTGATTGGATGTCTTGTCTTGTAGTTTTTTTACTTTCTTGCCGTGTTCTAGACTCTTTATTTTTCGTGGTACTTTATTCTCCGAACGTTAGCTGAGAAATTTGGAAATTAATGTAGGTCAAAATTCAATCTGATTGGGAGATGGTAGGGGGATGGAGGATAAGCGGACATTGCTTCACCCTGCTACCGCCCCCGCACCTTTTTGGATCCACGCCTGCTCTGTTTGGCTTGTAATCGAATCCGACAGGTTGGTTAACCTAAATGACAGGGAGTCCTCAAGATGTTGTAAAGCACACGTGTAGGCTGTATACAAAATATTGTTGTACGGGAGAGGCGCGCAGGTGTTTTGTGTTGGGGTGCGAGGCAGCACCTGTCCGCGCCGGCTCCCGCGGACGAGGGCCTGGCTTTGTGGTGGCGTGCGCGCTGTATGCACCGCCCATTGTCCGCGCCTTGTCACAACAGCTGCGCCGCCAGCGCCGTCGCCGCGATGGATGTGCCATTGTCCTCGCCAGCGGCAGCAGTGAGCTCCAGTTTCGTTGCATAGCGCCTGCTATCTGTCCCTATTCTCTTAACTCCAGCCAGCATTCCATTATTAATAACAATAAAAAATCTGTACTTCTTTTGTTGTGCCTAGCCGCTGTCCACCAGTCATATGTCATCCTCCAAATGAAAATCATTTAATCTTCGTCAACGCCTACTCTCTTTCAGGATGTAAGCATAAATACGTGTGTGGTCGCCATAATTCTTCCATTTTTTTAAAGTTCTTGCGATGCTGCTTCTTGATTGTATCTCTGTGTCTGTCCTTCATTTTTAGAAGCGTTTTCCACTTTTTCCCCTTTCTCCAGATTTTTTCATTAATGTCGACATTGTTTAGATATTCCCGAAAGGATTCGTTTCGTAGCGGATCTCGTAATGCAACGCCTCTTGAGTTTTCACAGATTTTCATGTCTGAAGTTTGGGTTCTCTGTTGACGTTTTTGCTTAACCCCCAATTTTTACTATTGTCAATAACCATTGGGACAGGGATCACCTTGTGATACTTCAACTTCCTCCATTGTTCTACAAATCTACTGCTGCTTGGCCAGGAGGTCAAAACACGCCTTGTGAGAGCGGGCTGGATCTCGGACGAGGGATTAACATCATACATCGATGAAAAAATAATCGAACTCCTGCTTCTAACATTGACGAGAATCTGGTAATGTGCGTCAAAGAAGTCCACAAATCAGTCTCTTCTGGAACAAGGAAGACGTCATATCGTATATAAAATTCGGCATTGCTGTCATATGAGACACGTTACACACATTATGTGAAACGGGCCGTCGAAATAAGTAATTAGCATAAAATGAAGGCAATCATGCGCGATTTGAACTGATGCTCAATCACTGGATACCGCAGCGTTGCGGATAACCATTTTCATTGCTGCTCTTGCTATTGTGTGTGACATCCTCTACAGCGTTATTTATGATTTCGAGCTGGCCTGGAACGCCTTCGTCGTAATTTGTGCGCCCGAAAAATATGTAGCAGTGTTCTCCAAGACTATTGTTCAGAGGATATTGTCTTTCGCGTGTACTTAAAAAGTCCATAACCATACATTGTTTTAGGGAAAACTAAAGTATTTATCACTGGAGACCGTAATATTGCGAACAACCAGTTTAACAGCGTCTCTTTATTAAACGTGTGACTTCGTCTACACCATGATTTATGGTTTTGTGTTGGTGTGGAACACCTTCTGTGGTAGTTTTGTGTCTGAAAAATGTATAGCAGTGTTCTCCAAGGCAACAGTTCATAAGATATTGTCTTTCGTGTATATTTAAAATATTTGTATCCATACATTGTGTTGAGGAAAACTGAAGTATTGGCCCTATGGGTCTTCTTAAGAGGCCGGCCGGTGTGGCCGAGCGGTTCTAGGCGCCTCAGTCTGTAACCGCGCGACCGCTACGGTCGCAGGTTCTAATCGTGCCTCGGGCATGGATGTGTGTGATGTCCTTAGGTTAGTTAGGTTTAAGTAGTTCTAAGTTCTAGGGGACTGATGACCTCAGCTGTTAAGTCTCATAGTGCTCAGAGCCATTTGAACCATTTTTGAACTTGTTAGAGCATTCGTTGCATTTTCCTTTCAGAAACTGGAATTAGCTTTATTTCTCAGTGAGTGGAATGTGATGCCCAAGTATGTAACAAAAGATTGACTCTGAGTAAGAAAAATTACGTTGTGGAGTGCAGATGCCATGTTTCAGCCGATAGTGTCCCACAGTGGATCTCGGGCGCCGCTGATCTCGATGACGCAGACTGTGTGGACAATGCTACAGTTTCGCATTCTCTAAACCATTAATTGGTGCTAACGTACATTGAACATGTTAGAATCTTACTGGGCTGTGACTGGGGAAGTTCCCAAGGTCTTTTGATGTACAGAGTGGTCAAAATAAAACTAACCCGAAAATTACGCACATTATGCATTTGCTGCTCAGCGCACTGATTGGGACATTTGATGTATAATAGCATGTGGTGTGAGAGTTTACATACCCGGACAGGCAGAAATTTTGAAGCATCCCCAACTCTCTTGTGGTTCCCTTTTTAGGTACTCCACGTCGACGTCAGCTCGTAGATACGTATCGTCGTTAGGTTTTCCGGCTTTACTTCCCGACGTGACAGCGACGACTCTCCGATGAGGTGCGGGCCTTGTGTTTTGCTATCACTGCGAGTCTTGTAAATATCGCTTTTGTTTAGTAATTTGCCCGGCTAAAACTCTCCCCTTTTGTGATTAAGACAGCCTGCGCCACCTTTCGGAGGGAATGGGGACGTCAAAGAGTCACAAAAGTTCATATTAAGCAGTCCGTAAAACACGTAAACGTTCACTTTAGTTAGCGTGTTAGTTAATGCCTACGCTTTCCGCTAGATGGTGCTGACTTATTGCTGATTAGCTTTGGTTCCGTAAAACCTTCACTGATTAGTACTAGGTAAATGAAGTAAGTACAACACTCTTGTATTTCACTTTCACTCTATATTCAAGGATTAAGATGGTGATGGATGATGGTCTATTTAAAAGGTTCCTAGCCTGGAGGAATCTAAATAGTCCGCAAATGCCGGTATGCACGCGCTCTACGTCCAGATTCGCAACTAACGGCACACGACACTTTCAAAAGTCCGACGTTAATATCTGAATACCGGTACCTCTGAATTCACTCGTATCAGCAGATGATTTGAGTTTCTCCATGACGGAGCTTCCGTGCCTTTGCTGTATTTAGACGTTAAACTACTTGCTGATATACTATAATTTTGATCTGCAATTACCGAACTCTGATTGTACACTATTTTCCCCTCTAAAAATTCTATTCTTAATTTTAAATTATTCGTTCTATAGCTTTTATCTCTGTAAACTGAACCGAGGTGTTACAATATGCACGATCGGAAGAGGAAAACTGAAAATCCAACTGGCCGCATATCACTTCATTCAGAAACTATCGTAGAATCGAACCGAATAGTACGGTCTGAAAGCTTTAATTCATGCGCAAGAGAAAGTTTATAAACTTGCAGGTCTTCTTTTTCATTTTTCTGTTAATATGATGATTCCCACTTGTACGCTTAATTAGCGTTTCCATTTGTTAAAGTTTATGGGAACTTCTTTTACTGATACTCTAATTCGTGTCAGAATGTTTGCTAATGATGTATTTGCTGTTAACGTAAGATTATCGTGAAATACTAAAAACACTTTTGAGCCACTTTTTTTTGTTTGACACTCTTAATATCAGTGATTTTTTTTCGTAGTAAGTTATTAAAAAAGTGTTTGCAGGTGACAGAGACGTCATTGTGGAAGAACTTTAACGTAAGGTAAATGGTTTGACAGACGGAAGTGTCAGAGAAAGCAGAAGGTGGAGTGATGTGAGGGTGTGGTGTGGTGTTGTGTGCAGCTGTCCGGGTGGGCGGACGAGCTTCGCGGGGAGCTGGTGGCGGATGAGGCGGCGGACACGCTGGAGGCGGCGGAGCGGCTGCTAGAACAGTGCCGCGACCAGCGCGCCTCCTCGCTGGACGCGTGCGCCTCCACCATCGCGCAGGGCGAGACCCTGCTGCAGGAGCTCAGGTGAGTCTGCCTCTGCCTGCCACTCTAGTCGCGCAATCCTCGTTTATTTTAAATACAGATTAATTGCACGTGGGTGCGGCATTTGGAACATAACACGAGAAGCGTTCAATAAGAAATGCAACAATACATTTTTTGGAATGAGATTCTCACTCTGCAGCGGAGTGTGCGCTGCCCGCGAAAGGCAAAGGTCCCGAGTTCGAGTCTTGGTCCAGCACACAGTTTTAATCTGCCAGGAAGTTTTAGCAAATTTTTTTCTTGGTCAGTTTCACTTGAAAAAAAAAAAATACAGAGTTCGTTGTGGGACATTGTGCAGTATTTCCACTTCAGTCCCTATAACTTCATGAAGTTCCGATAGGTGGCGGCGCTATACGTAGTCTTCAAAGTGGCGCCTGTAACGAAGGTGCGTACCAAATTGAAAGCTGCCAATGAGTTTCCTTTGGCGGAAAACTGGAGCCTTCCATATATTCATAGACGCTTGTGGAATATCTGTGGAGACTTAGCACGGAACAAAAGCACAATTAATGGTTGGACAAGGCGTCTCTCAACACCACAACAACGTTGTGCAAACACCTGTTCGATCTTCCGTGTTCCAGCCGGCCGCTCACAGTTGTGACTTTTGCGATGTTGGAACGTGCGGACACTCTCATTCGAGCTGACCGACGGATCGCAGTGAAACACTCGCAGCTCAACTGGATGTTTCTGTTGGTAGTACTGAGACACCCGTCCAGCAGTTGGGATACTCAAGGTTGTGTGCTTGCTGGGTTCCTCGCCACCTGATTGAAGACCATAAAGAGCAATGAAGGACCGCCTGTGCGGAGCTGCTTTTGCGTTACGAGACTAATCGGAACAATTGTATGTCGAACGTCGTCATAGGCAATGAAACAAATCGGCAATCCGTGGAGTGGTGTCACACTACCTCTCCTACGAAGAAAGAGTTCAAACCAGGCCCTCAGCCGGTAAAGTCGTGCTGACTGTCCTCTGGTACTCTAATGGGGTTATTCTGTTTGATGTCCTCCCTCATGGTGCAACGATAAGTGCAGTGTGCTACCCTCAGCAAACTGAAGAAACGAGTTGGGCGTGTACGTTGCTAAAAACACAAACGGACTCCTCCTCCTCCATGATAACGCAAGGTCCCACACAACTCTGCGCACCCGGGTGGAGCTCCCAAAACTTCATTGGACTGTTCCATCTCATCCACCGTACAACTTCCAAGAACGATTGCCTATCGAAGTCGCGCGGGGTCCAAATGATACATATTGAACGCGCGATCGAAAATCGAACATGCAACTCTGGTGACGGGTGTAATGAGTATGTTTACGGTGGTCACTGCAGCTATGACAAAAGAAGAGCGTTACAAAAAATACTTGTAATTGCAAAGGAGACGACTTACCTTACTCGTCGTCGGTGTTGTCATGTTAAAGTCCATTACGGTGGTCTGGATGGATAATTTGGAAGAGTCGAACCATGTATACTCGTTCGTTTTCCGCACTGCCCGCAATGAAATTGTAACGATATTTCAGCATCGAAACTATTCTTACAAAGTTTTAAACACTTCGCACCAACACAGTCTACACAGTTCCTTCTTTCCTCGTACGATAGTACTCCATATTTGCGACAAAAAGTCAAACAATTTTCTACGCTGGATAAACATGGAATTACATTTTCCATGTCAGAGAATCCGCCAAAGAAACATCAAGAACACCAGACACCCCACTCACTAACGACATACATCGTCTGGGTTTCCCTAGCAACTCACAAATAATTCGCGGAGGTATGTAATTTAGAGGAACTACGGGAACAACGGGAAACAGATAAAAATGACGATCACAAATATCTGATCACAACGCCCGCCACCGGAGTCGCATAATCGATTTACGATCGCACGTTCGGTATGTATCGTTTGGGCCCGGCGACTTCACTAGGCATTCATTCTTGGAAATTACCCGGATCTCGCACCTTCTGACTTCCATCAGCTTGGCTCAATGGAGAAAGCAGTCCGCGGCAAGCAGCACGTCGATGATGGGGGACGTTATTCATGCAGCAAGACGTTCGCGCCGGCCGCTGTGGCAGAGCGGTTCTAGGCGCTTCAGTCTGGAACCGCGCTGCTGCTACGGTCGGAGGTTCGAACCCTGCCTCGGGCATGGATATGTGTGATGTCTTTAGGTTAGTTAGGTTTACGTAGTTCTAAGTCTAGGGGACTGATGACCTCAGATGTTAAGTCCCATAGTGCTTGGAGCCATCCGAACCATTTGAAGACGTTCGCACCAGCGTCAGCAAGCGTTGCGCTACTGTGCGAGCACACCGGCCCTCCCAGTAAGGTGGCGTATGGCCGTCGTATTGAACGGAGATTATGCAGAGAAATAGGGTTTTGTAGGAAGAAAAGTGGAAAGTAATGCTGCATGACGTGTTAGATTCGTGAATAAAACCAACGTGCTTTCTGAAAAACAATTGTTGCATTGCTTGTTGAACGCCCCTCCTCCAGTGAACATCTATAATGAGCTGTTCGTAAGTGACTCCAAGGTTTCATAATACGACTGCAGAGAAACTGCTCAGAGAGACGTATCAGCTGACAGAGAATTTTTCCAAGTTGTAACTGAATTTATACAGGGGGCGGAAAACAAAATGCAGATGCTAGCGAAGACTGCAGCATGACATGTTATATTTGACCACAAGTGGCACCTGTACGTTACAAGTGTACTCGTGGTCAGGAAAGTATTCTGTATGGTTGTGCGTGCATTGTTTCGGACCAAGTGAATTCAGTCGTGGGCGAATTGTCAGTGCCCTTGTGGTGAGTGCTTCCATAATCAAGGGAGCCCAAGTGTGTGGTGTTTCAAGAGGAAACGTATGGAAGATCTATACTGCGACCAGGAAAATAGGGAAAACATCATCCTGCAAATCACTACGCAGGTGAAAGTGTGTATGGAGTTACCGTGACGAAAGGTCATTGACGAGTATTGTGAGAAAAAATAAGACGACTACAGTTGCAAAAATCTGTGGAGAGCATAATGTCGCATTCATGAACACACGAGTCCTCCCTCGGGCATGGCTGCGTGTGTTTGTCCTTAGGATAGTTTAGGTTAAGCAGTGTGTAAGCTTAGGGACTGATGACCTTAGCAGTTAAGTCCCATAAGGTCACACACACACACACACACACACACACACACACTCACTCACATTTGAGAACAACTGGAAGTAAGCACCAGAAGGAGCGAGTTGCAGAGCGAGGTGCAACTCTAAAAGCACTTATCAGTGATACAAACGTCATAAATGAGAAAAGGTGGTGGCGAAGCCATAACACCTGCACTATCGAGCGATGGAAGAAAGCCAGTTGGTCGGATGAATCTTGTTTCACACTGTTTCCAGCTTCTGGCCAAGTTACGTCGAATGGAGAAACATGGCGGGCTTCGGTGGTGATTTGGGCAGCCATATCGTGGCCTCTGCAAGGCCGCATTACTGCCAAGAATTATGTGACCATTTTGGCTGGTCAGGTCCATACCATGATACAGTTCTCGTTCCTCAATGGTGATACTGTGTTACAAGACGCCTGGGGACCTGTTCACACAGCTCGCATCGGCGAGGACGGGTTTTGTGAGCATGAATCGTCGCATATTCCGTGCCCACCGCAATCGCGAGATCTGAATATTATTGAGCCTTTACGGTGTACTTTGGATGGAAGGGTGCGTATCGTTATCCACCTCCATCATTGTTACCTGAACTTGCCACTACTTTGCAGGAAGAATGGTGTAAGATTCCCTTTAAAACCGTACATCGCTCGTATATATCCCGTCATGGACGACTGGAGGCTGTTTTGCATGGAAACGGTTTTCCTATACCGTATAATGCGGTGTATTTTTGGTATTTCCATACGCGGCAAACGTCAATGCGTGTGTGCAGTTCATTGAAGTCGCTGAACTAACTGCCGCGAAGGGGCAACAGCAGCACGCATTGTAAATCAGTTCATTTGGTAGCCTATGTAAAGGTGCTCGTATTCGACGCGAGAGTACGGAGCGGATAACTCGTGCATATGTTGTGACACGCCTCCCTCCTAGTGCAGCTACAGCACGGCACGTATTACAAATCTAAACCAGGATAGATGCTCTATCCACTGATAAGTGTCATTTTTGTGGGTGTCTTGTAGGTTAAGCGCAGTCTTGTTCCGAAACCGTAGAGGTACTTATGAGTAATCCTACACGCCCCTACGATTACAACGCAGAAGCAATAATATGCCCATTATAAATCTGTCGAGGTCGTTACCAGAGTTTCTTAGTAATTCGTGCTAAGGCACGAACGGAACAGGTGGGTGCATCGTGACGGGAGGACTTAAGTGCGCTGCGTGACGGAGCGCTGATGGGAATGTAGTGGTTGCGGCTTTGCCTGTGCCCGCTGTCCGGGCTGGAGCGGAGCTTCCCCGTTAGCGGCAGTGACGCTCACAAGCGCGTCTCGTAGAGGCTAGCATCCGAGTCTCTCCGCTCAAGTCTAGCAGTGATGTGCGTACTCAAGTGCCGCACTAAGATGAACGCTCCTCTGGCGTTCCGACAAGATTTCTCTCTGAGCTTGCCTATACATCTGATTGGTCAGCTCAAGTAGTTCTCCTAGCCAGCTGAGTTACGTAACAGTAATTTTCATAACCTAGTTTCATTCTCTTACAATCGTTGTTCTTCGAAATCCTGAAATAATTTCAATAAAAACACTACACGACTTAAGATTTATCGCGTTCTGTTTACGTTAGTATTTTATGTTATGTTATGTTTGCGTGTGTGTTGTTCTGCTTCTCTTATCCTACACTCCTCTGTTTATGATTTTACTGCAGTTGGAAAACATGAAGCTTGAATTTTTTTGCCGACTTACAAGTATTGTGCCTCCTTCATAGCGTGGAAACACACACACACACACACACACACACACACACACACACACACACACACACCATCGCTCACGCTGTTTCATTACATAAAATAACAACTTGGAACCAAGATACTGGAACATTTTTGCTTCCCAGAGAGTTTGGATGCAGTCCGAGGCATTCTGTTTTAATACATTGCATTATTTCCATTAAGTTGTTACAGGCTTTATCACTCGTAACATGGCTATTTAAATTAACAGTTATGCTTTAAGTTCTTTTTATACTAGCATGTTGCAAATACTGGAGAGCAATCCACGAGGGAATGGATGTATTTATGGATCTACACGAGAGAAACGGAAAACCGGAAGAAAAAATTCTGAAAGACAAGTTAGCTAGTGAATCGATTAATTTCTTTTCGCTGTACTTGATCAAACGTAAACGATTCAACGGTTTATTATGTAAATCAGTAACTTTCGTTACTGTTGCGTACTGCTCTCTCTGCCGAGCTGAAAGTCAACATGCTCTCGGCAACAACTTTGTTTCTCAAAAAGTGATCGTTTCCTATGGCAAGTTTTTTTTTTCAATACCTGCAAGTTATATACGTAACTATAGGCAATCAAAGCATGGGCTTCTCCAACCAGTAACATCGTTTGAAGATTAATAGGTAACAATAAGGACCTATACGAAATTGTACGAGCAAGTAAGTCACTGCTAAAGAAGGTGAGCCGAAGACTCTGATTACCTGCGACTGTTCTCGAGTACTGCTCTAGCGTTTTAGTCGTTACCAAGAAGACGTAACAACAGTCATCGAACAAATTTACTGCCGCTCTATAAGGATCGCTATCGGCCAGTACCATCCATACGTTAGTGACACGCAGATACTCAGGGAAACGTAATTGGGAGTCTTCCAAACAAAACTCCACAATGTTGTGGCAGAACTATTAATGTATAAACTCGGGGTGTCCAGGTATTCTGATGCACTGTCCAAATGGGTATCCATCGAGGAGTAGGTGGGAGCAGCTATATCGGTGTGGAGAAAGAGATAACATTACAGAGCAACAATTCAACAATAGCTATTTGTTGTAAAAAAAAAATGCCTTTGGCTACTGTTATCCTTCCAACTGAAATTCCAAATGGCTCTTAGTTCTAAAGCCTTCCAATCGTATTGCACTGCTAATTAGCGATGTGATTTCTCATTTCACCAACCAGTGTCAGAAACTACTGAACACACCAATGTAGAAATTATTCGCCTATATTTGAAAGATATCTGGTAGGTAAATTATATGTACAAGTGCCACTCAAAGTATACTCTCTGTAATGAAAATTGCAGGTGCTAGGTATTTATTAATGTTTTATGACATTAATCTGGTACAACATTGTTATGTTTGGCAGTTAATAAACACAGTTTTTCAAGTTCGACACAACCTCGTATGGCGAGAGGTGGGAACACGTAATGCACCCAGGAACATGGCCGAACGACGTTTTGATGGTCCGGGTGTTATGGTGTAAGGGGGCATAGTGTTGCATCGGCGCACTGGCCTCCGAGTCATTGAACATGGTACACTCATCAGTCAGTTTTATCGTGACACTGTTCTGCTTCTCCAAGTCCGTATTTTCAGGGGTGATTTCGTCCCTAACTTCATTTTTATGGATGACAATGCATGGCCACACGGAACAGCGCATATAGATGAGCTCTTGGAATATTCGGCGAATGGACTCTCTACCTGCTCACCCGAATTCAATCCCGTCGCATGCGTCTGGGACGCGTTGCGGAGACGTATTGTAGCACGTCCAACGATCATCTAGCAGTTGTCAACCGCACTGGTGGAGGAGTGGAACGCTTCATCGCAAGACCTACGTACTGACGTTGTGGCCAGCATGGGAGCGCGTTGCTGGGCATGCATTGCTGTCTGTTTCGGCGACAAACCACATTAAGAATCAATGCCGCCTTCTGTAATGTCCAGCTAACCATCAAGAATCGCGGTGACTTAAGTGTAATTATTATTATTATTTTGAATAAATGTGTTACTTCTGCTTGTCTCATTGTGTATATTTTTCAGTTCCTTTGCGTACTATACTGCAGCAGTTCTTTCTGCACTGAAGCGCCAAAGAAACTGGTATAGGCATGCGTTACTCAAATACAGAGATATGTAAACTGGTAAAATACGGCACTTGCGGTCGGCAAAGCGCATATAAGACAATAGGTATTTGGCGCAGTTGTTAGATCAGTTACAGCTCCTACAATGGCAGGTTATCAAGATTTAAGTGAATTTGAACTTGTGTGTTCGTAGATTTTCCCGGCGAATGAGATGCTTCAAGGTCTCTCGGGCATGCAGCCGGGTTGACTGGTCGTTGTTGAACAACGACCAGTCAACCCGGCTGCATGCCCGAGAGACCTTCAAGAATTTGAACTTGTTGTTGTCGGCGCACGAGCGATGGGACACAGTATCTGCGAGGTAGCGATGAAGTGGGGATTTTTCCGTACGACCATTTCACAAGTCTACCATGAATATCAGGAATCCGGTAAAACGTCAAATCTCCGCCATCGCTGCGTCCAGAAAAAGATCCTGCAAGAACGGGACAAATGACGATTGAAGAGAATCGTTCAGTAAGGCAGGAGTGCAACCCTTCAGCAAATTATTGCAGATTTCAATGCGGGACCATCAACAAGTGTCACCGTGCGAACCATTCAGCGAAACAGGATCGATATGAGCTTTCGGAGCCGAAGGCCCACTCGTGTACCCTTGATGACTGCATGACACAAAGCGTTACACCTCGCCTGGGACCGTCAACACCGGCATTGGACTGTTGATGACTGGAAACATGTTGTCTGGTCGGACGAGTCTCGTTTCAAATTGTATCTAGCGGATGGAGGTGTACGGGTATGGAGACAACCTCATGAATCCATGGGTTGCATGTCAGCAGGGGACTGTTCAAGCTGGTGGAGGCTCTGTAATTCTGTGGGGTGTGTGCAGCTGGAGTGACATGGGACCCCTGATATGTCTAGATACTACTCTGATGGTGACACGTTCTAAGGATCCTATCTGATCACCTGCATCCATTCATGTCCATTATGTATTAAGACGTACCAGCAGGGCAATGCGACATTCCACACGTCCAGAATTGCTACAGAGTGGCTCCATGAACACTCATCTGAGTTGAAACACTTCCGCTGTCCACCAAACTCCCCAGACATGAACGTTATTGAGCATATCTGGAATTCCTTGCAACGTACTGTTCATAAGAGATCTCCACTCCCCGGATTTGTGGACAGCCCTGGAGGAATCATGGTGTCAGTTCCCTCTAGCACTACATCAGACATTAGTCGAGTGCATGGCACGTCGTGGTGCGGCACTTCTGCGTGCTCACGGGAGCCCCATACGATATTAGGCAGGTGTACCAGTGTCTTTGGCTTTTCAGTGTAAGTATGTATAATGTTTCATTCAGCTACATTACTTGGCTGTGACACGCGCGAAAGCTGCGTTAGTCGTTTAGTTTTGCGCACCAGTGTACATACGGCCAGCATCTCACGCGTCTTCGAGGAAGCGTAAGGTCGGCTTCGGTAATGACAAGGGAGAAATGAGAACGCGGAATCACCGTTAGGCGCGTGACGTTCGTCGCTCTCTCCGGGTGCTGACCACTCACTACCTGCCGTTGCGTGTTGGCCAAATTGCCCACTATCAACCGGCACGTAGTACCGCGTAATGTGCGTGTCGAGTGAATGTGTGCGTTGTGCTTCGTCGTTTCCGAGACCTTATGAAGCCATACGCCAGTATGGACCAGCGAGTGCTCAGTTGGCTATCCCGCGCCCAGAGAATGCTTAAAAAATTAGTCCACAGACGGACCAGACGGACCTACGGCGTGCAGAAGATGCGGTATGTGACATGCTAGCAGCTGCTTCTTCGCTGTACCGAGCAGCTTCTTCTTCGCTGTACCGAGCAGTTTTCTCCGTGTAAGAAACTTTTTCATGTTTTTGTGGTCTTCAATCCCAATAGTTTTTGATACAGTTCTCCACGCCACTCTATATCCCGTGCAAGCCTCTTCGTCTCCGAATGAATATTGCAACCTACGCCCATGTGAATATACTTACTGAATTCATCATTTGGTCTCCCTCTGCAGTTTTAAACAAGCAAACGCGCGCGCGCCCGTACCTCCATGACGAAAGCGACAAATAGTTTATGCTTCTGAATGTGTCCTGTCGACAGAGCCCTTCTTTTATTCAAGTTGTGCCTTAAATTTCTGTTATCCCTGATAGGATTCAGTACCTTCACATTAGTTATTCGATCTATCTATCTCGTCTTCATCATTATACTGCAGCACGACAGTTCAAAAGTCTCTAATCTTTATAACACTTAAAATTATACTTGAAATTAACACATCTCTCTTTTTTAAAAAAAGTGGTTTCGTGCTGTAGCCGGTCTGCGTTTTATGTCATCTCTGCTTCGGTCATCATCAGTTATTTTGCTCGCCGGATAATAAAACTCACATATTGCCTTTAGTGTCTCGTTTCCTACTCGAATACCTTCAGCATCACCTCATATAATTTGACAACATTCCATACCTTTGTTTTATTGTTGTTGACATTCCTTTTATAATGCTGTCCATTCTATTCAATTGCTGTTCCAAGTTCTATGCTGTCTCTGAGTTGATATCTGCTATTATTTGCCTTGTGTTAGACCGTTAGTTTTTTTTTCCGTTCTAGACAGTTGATCCGTTGGAATCTGCTACAGTACTTCTTTCTGGAGTCGTAAGATTGTTATGAAAAATTGTCAATACTTTGCCACTCACATAGTGCATGTTCCGTAACTCAGGGTAAGGAGATTTCTTATTGTTGGTCCTGAAGTTAGCAGTCGTTTCCTAACAACCCGGGACATACGTCGCATCGCTGTATGAGTAAGATGTTCAAAAATGGTTCAAATGGTTCTGAGCGCTATGGGACTTAACTTCTGAGGTCATCGGTCCCCTAGAACTTAGAACTACTTAAACCTAACTAACCTAAGGACATCACACACATCCATACCCGAGGCAGGATTTGAACCCGCGATCGTAGCGGTCGCGCGGTTACAGACTGTAGCGCCTAGAACCGCTCGGCCACCCCTACCGGCAGTGAGATGTTGTTTAATTTGTTACAGCGGTTTCACCATTACATAAAACAGCAGCAATTTTGCTTTGCAGTGTAGAAGTTCCGGGCATTGAATTATCTACTACCGACTGCAAGCGTTATGTGCTGAAACTTGATGCTTCATGTTCGGTTGCGGTAGGAGATTTACGGCCTTTAAAAGTGATGTTTGACACACAGATAATGAAACCAACGCGATGCAGAATTTCATCAGCATTTATTTATTGTAAGATATCTCGTAGTTTGGAGACACGCACATAAAGCAGTTGGTGACGCCGTCGAGGATATTTCGCGTTTGACGCTGTGCCAAGGCTTCGGATTATTGTGGAGTGATGTATCGACTCGGGTTCACTCAGACTCGTTGGGGGAGCATAGCAGCCGTATGAATAAAGTGGCAGCAAAATATGGTGATTCATGCACTGCATACCATGACTGGTGGAAGGCGACTCGCTAGTCGCCTGTCACGTTTAGCCCTTGAAACAGCTAGCGGGTCATTCGCTTACTCCTGATGAGTCAACAAAGACCGTACGTGCGAATTTTCCCTTGACTCATTTCCAATGAGCAGAGAAGCTAGAGATTCAGAAAAGTTTTTAATACTGTAACGTGGCTACAGCACCATGCAGTGTTAACGATTCGTATCACTTCCGGCAATGGGAAAGGCATCGGAATCCTTATGATACCCAGAGCTCACTCAGAGTACACAAATAAACGTGTTTTATATGCTTAAGGTCGACCAAACACAGAGCAATGTAATGCAGCAGGCGTCGTTGGTACTAGTGTCTTTCGTCAACATATCCATCGCTACTGGGCCAATAAACTGTGAATATCACCCTACGTGTCAACAGCTTATCATTTGCTTTCCATGAATCCTAACAATACTTTCTTAATTTCGAGACGGATTTAATTTGTAGGTCACAGATAACCGTACTCGTAACCAGTGTGATTAGTTTGTAGAAGAATTCACACTTTTTCCACATGTTCAGTATTACGCAGGAGTGAACGACCTTTTTCTGTTTGTGTAATGCTGTAATCAAGGGGGTGGGGGGTGTGTGAAACTGAGCGAAAATGTTACAAATGTGCAGTTACTCATTCATCTTTTTTGCGGATGATATACTGATTTTAACGTCGTCGTTTGGTTGAATAAGGATTAAGCGATTAAGTCTCTAGTTGCCGGATCAAGTTTTCCGCAGTCTGAGGTTCAGAGGTGATACCGAGTGTATTAGAATCGAAGAACTATTAGTTTGGGCAAGACCGAGCGATGAAATGACTGTTACATCAATATAGAAAACACCGATGAACTTTAGCGCCAGCTTCCTTATTTAGAAATAGGGAAAAAATAGTCGAGTAAACATGGGCTCTAAAATGCATACCTTTGTTCGTTTTTGGTGCTATGACAGAGAACAAGAAAAAAACTCCAGTGAACATAGGACCTAAAATGCATAGTTTAAGATCTAGGAGCACTTGTTCATCTTCGCCAGTGTAAAACTCGTATCTTCTTCCACTGAACAAGTGCTCGTAGCTCTTTAACGTATGCATTTTAAAGCCCATGTTAACTAGACGTTTTTTCTTGTTTTGGCCCATACAACGTCCTCCCAGAACATGAAAATCAAAGAGCTTGCAGCAGAAGAGATGTGTTTCATAGTAACGAAGACGAGCAAGTGCTCATATCACTTCCTGTGTGCGCCTTAGAGCCCTTATTTACTTTATTTATTTTCATGTTTTTGTGCAACGAACCTGTCCCTAAAGTTTGTCGACTTTTTTTTGGGGCACCCAGTATACGATTCTCTCTATTACCGACGTGCTTCCACGTCATACCGAATACTGGACCGCGCATTATCGGGCCGTTTCTACCTAATTTCGCTCACACCTGAACTCACGATAACAGTGCTTTGTTGCGTCAAACTAACAAAGTGAGTATGTACTGCGCGGCTCCTGATATTTATAAACATTATGACTGTTCAGTTTTCAGCTGAATCAATATTATGAAGCTTCGCTACAAGGTGACGATGGAAAATGAAAACGAAAAAAGTTAAACAGAAAATGCATACTTAGCTCTTTGTAGCAATATAGGGGAGAGTCGCGCAATGTGGGCCGGCGTAAGTTTTTTGACTTTAATTTGTAACTGTGGTGGTTATCGGAATATTTATATACTACTCTCTTACCTGCAGATGTGTTTTGTGGATAACACAGTGTAATGATTTTTATTTGTTATTTATGGTACTTCATTACATCGGAAGTAAAAGAGCTACATTGCAAGGCTTGTAGAAAGTGTCTAGCAGTATCGGCCGTTGTCTTATCTTTTGTAATATCGGTTGTTTACAATACACCGCACTGATATCTACTGAATAATGATACATCACATAAGCATGGGAATGTATTGTTACTATTTTAGCTCAGTTCACCAATGTTTAGCTTATTATTTTACATATATCATAAGTCAGAGACAAAATTCTCTTCCGATCCACAAATCCAACGTGTGCCCAGCCTCTACACTTGCTGCACTGCACCCATTCTTCTTCAAATGACTCCAAACACACTTTTCAGTCTCTTGTGTTGACCTATTATTTCCAGAAGTTCCAGTTTTCTTCGCCGCATTTTAATTTCGTTTCCATGGCCAGCCATGCGTGTTTACTTCATTTTTTAACCATCAACTACTCAGATCAGAGAAAACACTGAAGAGAGGATGAAGATATCCGATGTCATTGCACATAGATAAACAGCCTTGCTTCTGCTGACTGTAAACTTCTGCCATTTCGAGCCAGAAGGAAAATTGCAGTAGTGTACGCCGGCCGATACTGCACGACTGACTCTTCGCTACCTTTATCGCGACCTGAACAGGCCCCCTGACTTTGCAGATGCATTCTTCGGCTCTCTTTCAGACTTTATTTTTTCCGGTCTTATTGTCTCCTCTTCGGTGGCGATCTTTTTGTAATCGCTGCAGGTGCCTCCCTCGCAGTCATTTTCTTAGACATAGCCTTGCTCACAGGCATTTTCATGCGCTCTTCATTCCATTTTCCTCTCATTTTTTTCCATTTCCCGCCATTTCGGTCTGAAAAGACGTAAGAAGAAGATGAAATTGAAATTACTTCCGGCCGATACTGAAATACAATCGGGTGGCCGGTTCTGCGTGACAAACACGCAGTTCGACTAATCATATTATACGTTCTTTTGTAGAAATTATGACGAAACGTCTGTTTATATGTAGTTCCTTACATAACGTAAATAACTGAAATTAATAACTTACCTTAAAAGCAAAATATCTTCCTTGCGCTAAGAACTACAACCACCACCATCAACTACTCAGATCAGAGAAAACACTGAAGAGAGAATGAAGATATCCGATGTCATTGCACATAGATAAACAGCCTTGCTTCTGCTGACTGTAAACTTCTGCCATTTCGAGCCAGAAGGAAAATTGCAGTAGTGTACGCCGGCCGATACTGCACGACTGACTCTTCGCTACCTTTATCGCGACCTGAACAGGCCCCCTGACTTTGCAGATGCCGATACTGGACGTTAATCGTGAGGTATTCGTGACGAATAATATTCGTACGTCGACACATTTACCGCTAACTCATTGTACTGGTGCGTATGATAGCAGAAATAGCCGTTTAAATCGCTGGGGAAAACTGGAACGCGATAAACATGCGATATTGCGGTTATTATTATTACTAGTGCAGCGCCGCTCTCAGCCGATTTTAGATAGAACGGGGCATGTTACAGCACATCGCTTGTGCCTATCGCGATTTGCAAAATAGGAACGTAGCGATAGATATTGCTCATTGAAAATTCCGCCCATAGGTCGCACGGTGAGGTAGCCTCTGCCGAAGCGCAGCCGTTGCATGTGGCAGGTGCATCGCGCGCCCGCGATGGATAGGGAGGGAGGCACTCGTAATTTCGAAGGCAGCGCCGCGTCCCGCCGGTTTCCATCAGCGGCCATCCCGGCCGCTAATGGAGGTAATGACCTGTGGCCGCAGACATCGATTGGCGGGCCGCCAGAGGCCACAGGCCGCGCAGCCTCGGCGTGCCGGCGTGATTGAAATCACGGCACGCTGCTGCGGAGCACATGCTCGTGTGTTGTGGCGCCTCACCTGCCCCGGCGTCTCTATCTGTCGCGCTCGCTTTAAATTTTTGATTATATATTCAATCTGATGCCGGTCTTGTAAACTGACATACGGTCAGGAGATCAGTGTGCTTACCACATGCTCCTTCATATTCGCATCCAGTGACGCATGTGGGCTGAGGATGACACGGCGGCCGGTTGGTACCGTTGGGCTGTCATGGCCTGTTCGGGCGGAGGTTTTTTGTAACCTGATATGGCTATGGCTTCAGGTTTTTCCTTACGTGGACCACGATTTACTGAGTAGACAACCGCGCATCACCGTCCCAGCTGCTGTTACAGATTTCAATTCGAAAATTGATGTGATGCAGCTCTCCACGCTAGTCTTTCCTGTGCAAGCCACTCCATGTCTGAATAGCTACTGCAACCTACATCCACTTGAACTTGCTTACTACAGTCAGACCTTGCTCTCCCTCTACAGTGTCAGCCCCCACCCCCTTTTCTCCACTTCCTCTTTCCTCTCATTATCAAACAGACAGTTCTAAGGTGCATCATACATGTCCATTCAACTGAACCCTTCTTTAGTTTGAATACAGCCGTGAGAACCTCTTCATTAGGTATCTGCTCTACCCTTCTGATCTTCAGCATTACTCTGTAGCACCTCATTTCAAAGACTTATACTCATTACCTGTTGGGAATTTGTATTGTCCACATTTTGCTTCCATATAAAGCTATGTTCTAGACAAATACTTTCAGAAAAGATTTCATAACATTTAAACAAATGACATTAACTGAATTCTTTGTCGATATTTGGTAGAACATGATTATGATATTAAATGTGCATTCGATTACAAGGAGAGTGAGTACACTAGTTTGCAAGTATAACTGAGGACTTCGCAGCTTCACAAAGTGAAATGCCTGTGTCTGAATATGTCCAAGATCTCCTTCCAAACCCCTGTATCGATTTCAACCAAATTTGATACAGGAACACCAGGCCTCATAAGTATCAGTACTGTGGGGTTTATAGCCTCCTAGCTCCGATAGGAGTGAAGATATTGACAAAAGAGTATTTTTCCAGTATCTGGCATGTATGGCAGTCATACAGTGTAGGCATGGCAGCCTACAAGTCAGGGGCCAGGAACAATTGTCAGTCCCTCTCTGTGTAGTCTGGCAGATGTGTTCAGTTATATCAGTCTGGCTGAAGGATTGGATAGGGAAAGAGATAGGCAGGAAGGATGGGTAGAGAGAAGGGAGAGGAAGGTAGTAGGGACAAAGATAGGGATGAGGAGACCATCTGATCTCGACAATCGGTCATACTAAGTTACGAGTAGTGTCACACTGCTTCATGCTTCAGTAAGAGGGAATGAATCGCCTCATAGGAAGCTACCCCAGTGCCACCGTTTTTAGTCCTGTCAGTCGTCGTATTGGCAGAACTGCGGTGGGAAGGAGGGGAGCCGTTATGTTAGTTATATAACAGCAGCGCCCTGATTTGTCATGTATGGAACCCATAAATTCGACACATTTCTGATCTCTAGCGGCCATGACCACATCCATACGGGGTAGTCCCTTTCTGCAATTCTATGACGTCCACAGGTCGACTCCACTCAGATTCTGCACAAGCGACAGCCATAGGCACTCACCACCTCTCTGGCGTGACTTATGGCAGCGGTGGAGAATCACATGACCACCTGATAGGAAGTCTACACCATCTAGAGCGTTCCGAAGCTGACTAGTGGGTTCTTTTGAGAGCGCACTCCTCCTTTTTGTGGATATTCAAGGTTTGTACTAGGCGCTGATCGCTGCGGTTGGCGCGTCGCCCTGTTCCTGCCCTCCTCGGCACCCGTCGCGCAGTAGCAGTTTGTTTCCGCGGCCGGCAGTTCTTGCGACCGCCCGCACACGAGCGCGCTGAAATTACCGGCCGGCGGCATTGTTCGTGCCGGCAAGTGATACGAGCGCGAGTAATGGGGCGGGCCGTTATTAAAGAGCGAGCCCGGACAGGCAGATTGTGCCTTTTGTGCCGCCGTGATTATCACTAATCGCCCGCCGGCTTAATGGCGCGCCTTCATTACGGAGGCCGCGGCTCGTCCATCAGCCGCACCCGATCTGCCCCGGGCAGCCACCGGCGGCCCTTCCCGCTTCCCGCGGATGTCGTGAGGACTAGCGCCCTCCTCCCGGCTGCGGCTGCGGTAATCACTCATTTGCGAAAGGGCAAATTTGTCGCCTTCTCTGGAGGCGGATGGCGGCTTTGTGCGCCGGAGTTCGTCGACTTGGAGCAGCTATTTGATAGGGGGCGCGGAACATTTGTCGCCAAGGAAACTCATTCATTAAATGAAGACTCGAATAAGATACGCTTTAAGAAATTAAACTTCCAGTCAAATTAGATTTATCGTTGGGCCCAGTCTTCGGTGATCTTCTGGCAAGCTAGTTAGTTTGTTTTGTAATCACCTATATATCATTTACAATGATATTGTACATGTCAGCTTAAATACAGTGAGATGAGATGACGAAAGTCATGGGATAGCGATATGCACATATACGTATGGCGGTAGTGCCGCGTACACAACATATAAAAGAGCAGTGCATCGGCAGAACTGTCATTTTTACTCAGGTGATTCATGTGAAAGGGTCCCCGATGTGATTGTGGCTGTACGACGGGAATTAACAGACTCTGAGCGCGGAGTAGTAGTTGGAGCTGGACGCCTGTGACATTCCATTTCGGAAATCGTAAAGGAATTCAGTATTGCGAGATCCACATTGTCAAGAGTGTGCCGAAAATGCGAACTTAAGGCATTATCTGTCATCACGCACGACGTAGTGACCGACGGCGGTCACTTAACAATCGATAGCAGCGGAGTTTGCGTAGAGTTATTAGTGCTAAAAGACAAGTAACACTGCATGAAATAACCGCAGAAATCAATATGGGGCGCACGATGAACGTATCTCTTAGTCCAGTGCGAAATATGGCGTTAATGGACTATGGCAGCAGACGACCGACGCCAGTGCGTTTGCTAACATCACGACATCGTCTGCGGCGCCTCCCCTGAGCTCGTGGCCATATCTGTTGGACTCTAGACGACTGGAAAACCGTTGCCTGGTCAGGTGAGTCTCGATTTCAGTTGGTAAGAGCTGATGGTAGGGTTCGAGTGTGACGCAGACCCTCGAAGCCATTCACCCAGATTGTCAATAAGGCACTGTGGAAGCTAGTGGCGCTCCCTAATTGTCTGGGCTGTGTTTACATGGAATGGACTGGGAACTCTTGTCCAACTCAACCGATCACTGGCCGTAAATGGTTATGTTCGGCTACTTGGAGACCAGTTGTATCCACTCATGGACTTGGACGTTCCCAAGCGATGATGGAATTTTTATGTATGACAGTGTGCTATGTCAGTGGACCACAGTTGTTCCCGACTGGTTTGAAGAACATTCTGGACAATTCAAGCGAATGATCTGGCCGCCCTGAGCACCCGACATGAATCCTATCGAACGCTTATGGGACATAATCGAGAGATTAGTTTGTGCACAAAATCCTGCATCGGTAACACTTTCGTAATTATGGACGGCTATAAAGGCAACATTGCTGAATATTTCTGCAAGGGACTTGCAGCGCCTTGTCGAGTCCATGCCACGTCGAGTTGCTGTCTTACGCCGGCAAAAAGGATGTCTGAGCAACATTAGGAGGTATCCCATGGCTTGTGTCACCTCCGTAGTTTCATAACTTTTGCACGCTAGTCTTTGCTGCATAGGCCTTTTCATCTGTGTATGACTACTGGAAGTTACATGCATATGAACCTGCTTGACCATGTCAGTGCTTCGTACGCTCAGTTACGTTGGTTGCGTGACTACCATATGCTACGTATGTCTCCTTCATCAACTCCTCAGTGCGCATGCAGTACCTCGCTTCAGAAATCAAGCACTTATCATCTCGTCATAATCTAAGCGCTAGTTATCACTCAACTTCGTAGTCTAGTTGTGCCCATCCATGCAACAAAACCATTCGCGTATCCCTCTCTGTTGCCCCGTCCGCCTGTGGAGCAAGCTTATAAGCAATTCCTTCTGTCACTCTCTTAACCTTTCCCCGGAAATTAATGTATTTGGCCAGTTTTCCTTGTATCAGACTCGTAAAGTAAATGCTCTCAACTTCTCCCAGTTACTCACCTGACTCTCTTCAGTTCTCTATCGCTTTCTTTTCCCCCTATCTTCATTAATTGTGTTTTATCAAGTTTTCTCTTTATGTCCCTCGCCCACCCTTTCTTTCGTTCACGTCCATTGCTACTAGCACTTATTCTTTAAATCTGCTTTCCTGTAATTTGTATCTATTGTTGTACATCTCGTGCACAAATGTGAACTCTGGTTTCTTTTTCTGCATTAGAGTAAATTCTAAGTGTCATATGCTCTGGCAGATGTAACTGACAACATGCTTACCGTAATTTGTGTAATGTAAGATATGCAAATTGGCTAGGTAGATATAAGAGTGAACCCGATGGCCCTAATCCTGTAAGGTTAAACAAACAAATGAATAAATAAATAAGTAAACAAACACTGTAGTCAAAGTGCGGTCCCTTCTACAATGTTCATCACCCACGCTTCGCTCCATTACAAAATCGCTTATTCCTTGATGTCTCAGAATCTGTCATATCAACTATCCCTTCTTTTAGTCAATTTGCGCCATAAACTTCCTTTCTGACAGACTTGATCAGTACCCCACTTACTCTTTAACGCGTCTACCCATTTACTCTTCAGTAGCACCACTTTTCAGATGTTTCTGTTTTATTTATTTATTTTTAACTATTTATCGTCCACGTTTCACTTCGGTACAAGCCTACAGTGTCCACAATAACTTGTTATCGCATTCAATTCACTCTCTTCACACTCTAAACCCACATCCTTTCGACTGACACCAGGAACGTGAGTTAATCCTTACATGTTCACATTTGTCGTCTTAAAAACCAAGCCAGGATCTCTCTGTAATGAAGAAAATGTTTAGCTTAGGAAAATGAAAATAAGTTATCATTTTACGTCATAGATTTTCCGCATACAATTTTCCAGTAACAGGCATTTTATGCTGGAAGTCTGTTATGGAATTATATGTCTTATTCTTAATTTGTACCGATCATAACATATGTACCAAACCCGACCTAGTGTTACTTAGACTAAGTATAGAAAAACCTCTGTCAGGAGGCAGTATCAAAAGTATTCTCTTAATGTTTCAAGCCTAAACCATCGACGTTGTAGGTGAGTTAACTGAAATTTAAGAAATTTCGCATTTCTATTGTAATCATGATTATATGCAGTTTTTGACGAAGCGAAGAGAAGCTTGGAATTTCGTAAACAATTCGATATATCAGAATAAGTTTCTTGATTGTTTCATGTTTACATGCACTAATTTCATTCTCCTACCTACCGAACCATTGAAATAATTTCATTTCTTCTTAATGGAAACATGTACTTCTTTTAACGGCATTTGTGAGTCTCTCAAAAATGAATGTATTGGTACAAAACATATTATCGTATGCTGACAGGTGTTACGGACGGAAGCGGTAAATGTAGGGATTAATCTGTCATATCTCCACCTAACCTCCCCTCTCTGTATGTACAAAGCATCGAAATGAAAGAGATCGGTAAGAGATGACAGCTGCTCCATAGGTGAAAGGCGGGGGCCGTATAACTCAAATGTGGAGTGTGATGCAATCGAAATTAACCTAAACTTATCTGTTGTAAACCTATCTAGCCACCGTCTCGGTATACACCACGTATCGAAAATGAGAGCGATTAGAGAGATTTAACAGGCATCCCAACGGTAAAACACGACTGCCAAGGAGCGTAGCGTTCTACGCTAGAGGTGTGTAGCTTACATGTAATGAACGATTCCGTTCAAATTAATTTAAGAAAAAATGCTGTGCAGATTGATACTTTATAGGCTTTGGCACTAGCTATGTTTAAAGAGATGCTTTAAAAATTGCCAAGATCGACAGTCGTTGCGTTCTGATGGCAGTTATGCATTGAAATTTGCTGGATACAGGCGCAACATAACATACATATTAGGAAAATGTAGAAATTCGAATTGAGAGATATCGGCTGTACACAGTGGATTGGAATAGTGTTTCTTATTATTCATGAATATTTTTTTAGCAAAATAAAGTAAGTTCTTGAAAAAATAATTTACACGAAACAGTAATCAAATGTTGTCCACGTCAGGATTTGTCGCCTTAAAGAATCGAGCGATTTCTTCGATGTGAATAATTCAGGCGGTAAAGGCTAACAACAGATGGAAAAATTAAATCGCGTTGTGATTCCTGAGATGCCCTTTGTATGTATGAATCCTCTCGGGCTTCTAACTGAGCGGAAAAATGTGATGTTAACGTGGCGTCATTAAAAGCCAAAAGGTTATATCGTATAGTTTACTTGTCCCCACAGCTGCCCTCATAACTTCAAATACAAACCACCTTTTGTGTCTATATTTTCTGTTTCTAATGTTTAAAGAAGTTTTTCTTACATCTTCTCGGCTTTGCTGCCAATTATACACAAGTCTTTCTGGCTTAATTAGATGCAGTGTAATAATTAAAAAGCAACTGGAATACAATTTTGTAGTTGGATGTTAATATACCGTACTGCGCTCTCTAAAGACGATTCTCGACGAGTTTGTTTGTTTGGGGTAGCTGAATCAATAGAAATCTGATCGTATTGACTGACTGCAAGATCGGTTGTTGCTACCTACTTAACTACCGACTAACACTGTATTCCGTACGTCTACATCTTCGAAAGCAGAAGCGAGGTGTACAGGAAATATTCACTAAAATGTTGAGTACAACTGAATTCGAAATAATATTATTTATTGACCTCCTAGACATATTAAATCCCTTGCTACCTGCTATATGAAATTTGTAGCCAAGGGTAAGCATTCAGTAACGATCAACGTATTTCGACGTCTATCGATTCGGCTATTCCTACGAGACACTTCGTCGAGAGTCTTGTTAGAGTGCACGTATAGTAAGGCATAGAATTCTTGTTTATATGGAGGACCTCCAACGAGTAGTCCACAATCCCCTGATAATTTTTCGCATTATTCATACATATCCACAATTAGTGTTCCAAGTATAATTAAAATGTACGTCGATCTCGTGATTGATAGTACCATCTCATAACAGAATTTCGGTGGTTTCTTGAGTGATGACATCCCAGAGGTTAAAAATCTAGAATATTGCTTTTTAGTTGTTGTGATCCAGAGGCACGTTGCATGCAGCAACAGCGAATTTCTGCACGTCAAACAGTGCGTGCAGCGACCCTTTTAGTGGCTTCAGTTGTACACATTACGAACAACAGTGGGTACAGACTGCAGAAGAATAACAAGGATTATAACGTATGAAAAACTTTGAAGTTTGTGTCTACTAAGCATTATACTGAGACACGTTGCATATTGTCGCTTATGTGGGGAGCGGTGTAGCTTGCAACGCTACATAAACACAGTGATTAGACGTAATTGCTCTTGATAATCTTTACGCTCCGTCCGTATGCTCTTTCGAATAGAGTTAGCGAACAGTAAGCATAAAACTCAAACTGTGTGTCCGGAGCACTTCACGCATGGATATGCCAGCGGTCCACTTTCGCTAAGCATTTATCTTGCGGCCTTTCTCCAGTCATGACGTAACACAGGCCGCTGAGAGAGAGTACACTGCTGCTGGCAACACATCAGAGTGCACACCACTTTTATTTGATTGAACAACCTAATGCAGCTGCAGATACGTGCATGTTAGCTTACATTAAAATGTTTCGACAAGCCGAAAAACGGCATTGTCGAGGAAAGCTCCGAAACGTGCTTCAAGCGAATGACGTCCACTGACATTTACATCTACATCTACATCTATACTCCGCGAGCCACCTTACGGTGTGTGGCGGAGGGTACTTATTGTACCACTATCTGATCCCCCCTTCCCTGTTCCATTCACGAATTGTGCGTGGAAAGAACGACTGCTTGTAAGTCTCCGTATTTGCTCTAATTTCTCGGATCTTTTCGTTGTGATCATTACGCGAGATATATGTGGGCGGTTGGATGCGATGCGATGGAATAGCGACCGTTTTTGGGGCTCAAGTGGACGGAGTTGAAAATAAACTCTGGAAGTTTTACGTTTTATTTGTATATTGTTGCGTAATGATACTCCATAGTGAAGTCATTCTGAGCGTAGCGTTCATGTTTACATAGTACCTGTTTTTGCGAACATTGACTTTTATATCCTTGTAGTATCATTACCAACAGATTAAAATATCACGTCTTCAAATATTTCCCCGAAGTAAGTAAACAGTTCAAAGGAATACAGAAGATGAAGCTGCTGATGGTATGATGAAGACCTGCTGTTTCTTGAGGCCTGCCAGTTGGGGTGTTGGGCTATTGTCTCTCAGCAGACGGATGGATATCTGTGGTGTGTTTGATACAGCGTACGACTTTCATAGCATCGTAAAACCACTCTAGCAGAGTTGTGTAGCATATGCCAGCGTTACATTGTCCATATCGGAAATAATAGTCAAACGATAGTTTCCCGACAAAGTAAAGCCAAGTTATGACACTCTACTGATGTTTGGAAGAAATGCGATGTACTGCCCCTCCCAAATATCCCTAACTGGATTTTTCGTGGTTTCACTCAGTTACTTACAGTGAATACTAGGATGGTTTCTTTGACAGCGGCAGGTCAATTTTCTTTTTCCGTTCCTAATCACTCCTACCGTATGTGCGATGTTAAACGCGCCCTTCATTGTTCTTCCTGATATACAACAGTTCATTAACTATAAGGTTCATTTGGATAGCGCAGTGTTTTCCTAGCTCTCTAACTGAGAAGGTACAAACTTGTTTGACCGCAGCTGAATTTCAGTACCACTGTTAAGAATATCGAAGGGCTACATGATGCAAATTTTGGCCTAAAAATGTGGTATAGTATATTTGTCGGTTTATTCGGATTGTTGCGTACTCCAATATATGCGAACTCGCATTATATTAGTTGATGATAGAGCGACAAAGAAGTGACGCATGCCTGATAAACAACGTGGTTGGATAAAACGTCTCCAAATATGATTTGCACAAAGACTCGAGAATTTCTTCTGGAATGGCGTGACTGTACATCCCGTCCTCCTTGTCCTCCTCTCACCACCTGGATAGTTCCCCCCAAAGTTACAGAGGGGGGCAGTGAAAATAGCGAAAGGTGATGTGAGATCCTGAACACCGGAGGAAGCGGAGATCCCACAGTTGCCAACCACTGCACCAGTGTGTCACTTGGTCTGCACTAGTCACATGCCTCCAAGTGACGTACCAAGGCTTACGCCGGCAGAATGTTCCTCAGTCTGTTCCTGTTAGACCATAGTTACATGACATGCACGTGACCACTACCAGTGAACGTTCTCGCTTTATTCCCACCCTAGTAAGGTCTTTCAATTTCACTCACTTGAGCATGAACAAAACTCCTCTAGAACATTATAACTGTTCCACAAAAATTTCGTCTGTATTTTTTTTTTTTTTAATTTAACGTATTTCCTCGTCTTATCGCGGGTGCTTCGGACAAAAAAATCGGCCCACCCAGGCGTTAACTGTGGACACATACTCTAATGTAGAAATGAAACAACTGTACAACGTGTTACGTTCGACATACAAAAGAAGCGACGAAGGTGAACGTCGTACTAGGCGTCAAAAAATGTCTGACTACTGTACTTGTGGAACCACCGAGCCACATGACAGTATCCACTAAGTACTCTCATCAAGCCTAAGATTAAATGCTTGCTGGCTATGCTCCACATTTCGCAACTTCCTACGTCACTGACGCTTTTGTCCTAATGTTCAGATCTGTCCTTATACACAAGGGCTTGCTCAAAAGTACTGTGTCCCAACTTTTTATGTGGAAACCCTTAAGACTTTTTAATTGAAACTAGGGTTTTAGCGCACACACGCTATATATACGCAAAGACTCATATGCGCCCAGCCATTGTGTCTGTTGAAATCATTTCGTTCTTTATAAGGCATTTGCTTTTGGGTTTTGACTGATCCCGGGCGGTATTGTACGTATTACAGCCATGTCTCTCCAGTAATTTCTCTTCTCTCAAACACAAATGAAATGAAAGTAACATTGTATAATATGTCGCGTCACTGTTTTCAATTGATGAATGCTTCCCACAGAAAACAGCACAGTCTAAGTTAAGGTGAGAAGGTGGCGCAGTGGTTAAGAAACTGGATTCGCGCCCAGGGAAGGGGAGATGACAGTTCAAAGCCCCATCCGGCCATCCGGATGTAGGTTTTTTTCTTCCTAAATTGCTTAACGCAAAATGCTGGGATGGTTCCTGTGAAAAGGACGCAGTCTTCGCCAGTCTCATCTCCATCTCTAATGGTTCCGTCGCAGATGGATCGTTAAACCGTAATCTTCTCTCCACTTTTACAAGTTGCTAAGAAATTTTCCACTTAATCGCCTTGAGGAAGAAAGGGGTAATAAGTTTACAAATGCTACCTACGAAATTTGGTTAATTCATGCTAAAAACTGCGGAAATGAAACCTCGAGCATATTACGCACACCGGCTTTGTCATCGCAGAACTGGAGAGGCCGTTCTAGCGTGCGCCTCCCAACCTGCCATTTTGCAGTAGCGGCATTCTCTGTTGCCGGTAGCCGAGACGCACGGGTTGGCTCTCGAACGGCGCCGATTCGGATCTAAAGCGAAGGGCTAATGGCGCAGTGGGCCCTCGAACAATGCGGAGGATCTCTTAATTTGGAGCCCGAAATAACAGATATCCGTAATGGCCGTTACCGGAGCGAGCGCTAACGGGCCGTAAGAGCCTAATAACGGCCGCTGTTAAGACAGGTGGAGGGTGGGGGTGGGGGTGGCGGAGGTGGGGCGGGGGGGGGGGGGGGCGGAGGCGGAGGCGGAAAAGGGATGCCAGTGGCCCGTGACGGCTGCTGCTCGCAGGCGCTGACTGCTGACCGCTCGCCTCTCACCAGCTGGCTCCCCTGCTAACGCTGACTCATTTGCCGTCCATCCAGGCCTAAGCGTGTACGAAACACGCTTAAGTGAGTGGGGCAAAGCGAATGAGCTTCGCCGCTCTCCCTGCCCTCATATACAAACATTAAACGCTGGAAAGAGCACACTTCGTTCTCTCCGTTCACATTGTGCTGCATGCCCTTAGCTGACTAGATGCACTGTTGCAGAATTTTTGCTTTGTCGGCTGTAAGGTTTGGGAACACTTGTAGCGAGTTCCTCAGTACAGTTAAACACATGTATTCGACAGAGATTAAGTTGCCATAACGAAGTAACTGCACGTTTGCAGAAAGTCGGTTTATTATTATTATTATTATTATTATTATTATTAACGAATGTCCCAACTGGAGAACGATGAGCAGGTGATTTTCAATGTTTCTTCTCCCCGAAGGCCTTCTTTCTCTCTTCGGTTCATTTTGGTCGGCACGGTTTTGGTTCCATCTCTGGAATAAACTTCCACTTATCAATTTTGCTTCTGAATGTATTTTTACTTTTGTCAAATCCTTCTTAAATTCAATTACCCAAGGTATTAATGCTTTAAAGGATGTCAAACAGTCCAATAGAGGTTTAGTTGTTTGTTTCCAGGTAATCTGTCTATGTGTCCGTAGAACTTCATTCGTCTCTTTCTGATGTCAATTTCGATGTTTTATACTTTTTCTGTTGTCTCGATGGTTTGAAGTCTGTATCCATTTTGTGTGTATCACGGTCCCAGAATTTTTCTGGTAATCTTTCTCTCCACTTTCTTAATACTTTGTAAATTTTTTTTCGTATCAGTGAGTGTTTCACTTGCATGTCTGACTCTCGGTTTGATTACTGTGTTGTAGTGTCTTATTTTAGTGTCTTTTGACAGGCATTTTTTATTAAACAAATTTGAAACAAGTCTAGAGGCTTTCTTGATTGTTTGCAATTTACGGGGCATTTTCTCAAGTCCTGTTGGTTCAATAATTTCACCGAGGTACTCAAAGTGTTTGACTCTGCTGGTTTCACCAGAATTTGAGTTTCGGAATACATGAATTCAGTCTTCTTAAACAAGAGTTGAAGGCCAATCTTCTCTGCACATTCTTGGAGGGTCTCTATATGTTTTGCTACTGTTTCTTCTCTGTCTGTTATTAGAATCGCCAAGTCATCTTCAAACGGTAAACACGGAACGTTCAATTTTCCTCGACCTCTTCCTTGTTCGATTGGCTTTCAGAAGTTTTGTTTTCTCAGTCCCATTTCCTATTCTTTCATTACTTTGTCTAAAACTATGTTCAATAATAGTGGCGAGATCCCATCTCCTTGTCTTATTATTATTATTATTATTATTATTATTACATATTTCACTCTCAGATGAGACCAATGATATCACTACTTGATTTGACTTATTACCTAGTAATCATGTGATGAACTTTTTGAAAAAGGGGGATAGTAAAATACTACGAAACGTGATAGCACGTAGCAGCTCGTCAGTGGAAGAGGCCCGCAGAGGCGTTCACAAAATATATTAGTACTCTGCTATCCCAGGACCCAGTATTAGATGCAGGTTGCCTGTCAGACGTCTGCCGTGGCAACAGAAATGTGATTTTCAGTATTTCACGTGATTTTCAACCGAATTAAAACATTTGAAGAAGCTGTCATAATCTACTTGTTAACGGGTATAATCTTATGTTGAAGGGTTAACACAGTATGACTAGTACGAGTATTATAAACAGTGGACGAGTCTGGAGGCAGCGCCATTAACTGGACTGTATTCAGACAGTATTTGAGGAGGATGTGAGCTTGTAGCGTCTTCCAACAAACACTTCAAACAATTACGAATCTTTTTCTCGCTGACATCGCCCGCAAAATGATGAAAGGAAAAAATTTTACCCTTAACTTCGTGTTCGCCGTTCATGCAATCAAACTTCAGCATCAGGCATGGCGTTTTAATTTACTGCTTTTTTACGACTAAATGTATTTGCAACTCATTTTGCAGACAAAATCGGCAATGCCACTGAATGCAGTCGCAGAGTTATATCACTGCACAACGGACAGTTCAGGAGATATGAGATCACGAGCATAGAGACGCGTGAAAAACTAGCTTAATTTTTTCTCGCTTACAGGCTTAAAGTGAAATATTTAACACATTAACTCATTTCCAAACTAATCACACGATTGAAGCTTTTTTATACCTGGGAGCTCCACTCTTCAAAGAATCTGGGATTTAGTGGTGTAAATATATCTGCGCTCTGCTTGCTGGAAGTAAAGGCAATAGTGGACTACGTAATATTATAAATTTGGTAACTCATGAAACAGAATTAAAGGTTAAGAATGCTCATAATATATAGTTGATTCCGAGACAAAACAATCTCAAAAGGAAAATCTACAAAAAAATATTTAACTTGTGGTTTAGGTAAGCTAGATACGCACTGTTAGCATATATGACACCAGCCTGTGGAAGGAATGCGGGAGTATAAAGCTAGTAGCTGGCGGTTGCAAGTATACGCTTAACAGCCAGGATTAAGTATTGAACCAGTCTATTAGACAAGTGTGACAGGCAAAGGAACCTTAGACGGAACAAGTATGTAACTATGCACACTGGAACTTGAATTCCAGTCACACACTGAAAGGTGGCTGAACGCATGCCCCTCCATACCCGCGTCCAGTTACGCCTTCGGCTGAGTATGTCATGGCGGTCGGTCGATACCATTGAGGTTTCCGCGGCGTGTTCGAACTGAGTTTCTCTTGTAGGTTGATTGCATCTGTACCAGTGAACCAAGTCTGTCATCTGATTTACCTACATCTTAGCCTGTGTGATCATTGCATTTCACATCCTTTAGAAATTGTGACACCCAAGTATTTTTATGTGTTGATCGAAACTATTTGCAACTCATTCATATTGTAGTCAGTCAAAGGATACTATGTTTGTTTTCGTTCTGTGAGGTGCACAGTTTTACATTTCTGACCATTTAAAGCAACTTGACGATCTTTGCCCCACTTTGAAATTGACTTTAGAAAAACCACAGAATGACTTGTACTTAATCTATTAGGATAGATGATCTGCGGTTTATAACTCACTCCTCCCCAGCACGAGTCTGTCATCTTACACACTACATCACTTCTCGCAGAATATTCGCAATCAGTTGATTGCTAAACTCTTAGTAGCACCATTTTTCTATTGCCAGTTAGTTGAACTATCAGAAAAACTTAATCGATCAGCACCAGGTTACATTGACAGTAGGTTGTTAAGCAACTGACAAAGGGGTTACTGCGCGCTTTTATAGTGGAACTAACGTTATTATCGTAGAAGATTGACCATTATTGTGGGGAATCACACATAAAAAAGTACATGACTTTTCTTATGTAAGAAACAGTATTTACTTTAGCCACTGAGACAAAGAAAGACGTGAAGTGTGTGATCAGCGACCAGATGCAAGTGCAACATGGCATTCAGATGTGGTCCAGCTTGTGCTGCCGCACAGACGCGGGGACAGCGATCCTCAATTAGTGGCCGAGGTGATCCGTTAATCCGCGGTGTGTAGCGCGGAGCCCGAGCCGTCACCGCTACCGCTCAATCAATTACTACGCCAATATTTCATGCCGCGCGTACGCCGGTCGTACTCGTCCCCGCTAATTCACGCTCACTTCTCGGACGAAGCCGCAACGCGGTACTGGTTTCACGATTCAGTGTGATAGCTTCAACAGGCGGAGGAACTGACGATCACAGAATGGGCAATTTCGATGTTGCAGGTTCGATTCTACATCTACATCTACATGGATACTCTGCAAATCACATTTAAGTGCCTGGCTGAGGGTTCATCGAACCACCTTCACAATTCTCTATTATTCCAATATCGTATAGCGCGCGGAAAGAATGAAGACCTATATCTTTCCGTACGAGCTCTGATTTCCCTTATTTTATCGTGGTGCTGGTTCCGCCCTATGAAGGTCGGTGTCAACAAAATATTTTCGCATTCGGAGGAGAAACTTGGTGATTTCTTTTAATGATTTCCAGCCCAAATCCTGTATCATTTCTGTGGCACTGTCTCCCATATTTCGCGATAGCACAAAACGTGCTGCCTTTCTTTGAACTTTTTCGATGTACTCCGTCAGTCCTACCTGGTAAGGATCCCACACCGCGCAGCAGTATTCTAAAAGAGGACGAACAAGCGTAGTGTAGGCAGTCTCCTTAGTAGGTCTGTTACATTTTCTAAGTGTCCTGCCAATAAAACGCAGCCTTTGGTTAGCCTTCCCAACATTTTCTATGCGTTCTTTCCAATTTAAGTTGTTCGTAATTGTAATAGCAAGGTATTTAGTTGAATTTACGGCTTTTAGATTAGACTGATTTATCGTGTAACCGAAGTTTTACGAGTTCCTTTTAGCACTCATGTGGATGATCTCACATTTTTCGTTATTTAGGGTCCGAGTTTGATAATAAATATAGAAGTGAAATCTGGGTAAAAAAGAATAGTCGCTAATAATAAGGATCAAATCATTGACTTGACCAGACTAGAACGCTCCGCACGGGCCTACAGCCGGCTCACTTAAATTAATCTTTTTTTTTGTGCTCTCGCAAATGTCGAGAGCCGATTTTTTCAAGTGTTTTTGAGAAGTTCATCGTATTTTTTAAAAAAATTGATGTCCAGACAGACCATCAAGTCCTGTAAGGAGAAGGAAAATCGAAAATTTCTCGTGTGATGTTCGGAGACCATCAGATCCGTGTTAGCATTTGTTCAAAAAAAAAAAAAATATATATATATATATATATATATAAAATAAAATAAACTACGTGTACTTGAAATATGTTTCGTTATCTAAATTAAAAGGGATAACGGAAGCAGCAGTGAATAAGCAAACGACCAAGTCCTACGACTACCTCTTTTAAATGTGAAAAGAATTCCTTGTATTTCCAATATAAAAATGTGTTCCAATAGAAACGAATTTTTGTATGAATACCGGAAATTGTATAGCCTTACAAAGCAGTCTAAAATCTTATGCTAATTTTATGTCCCTTAAAAAAAGTAAAGCTTTCTTTATCCGGAAAGTTGTTCTGAACACCGCAGTGCTGTTCTAAGCATGATCCTGTTAGAGCTGTTCACCCTTTCCTTCCTTCCTGGTTTACGCAGTTACTTGCATGGAGACAAAGTTTAATGTGAACAATGAACCACAGCGCACGTCTACATTTTCCAGATGCAGGGAGTGAAAGAATGCAAAATTCCTCGAAACGACTGAGGATTGAACTCTGAATTTCAGTATTTGTATTGTTGAGTTTTATTCAATTAATCAGCGAGCCACTTTTGTCTCAGACATAATAATAATAATTGATATGGTTTAGCTACACGAAAAGCAACTTTCGAATCTGAAGCAGTGTTTTCGTAACTTCATCTGACAATCGTCTTTCACATTCTGTTGCCTAAGACACCAAATTGATAAGTCGGTTTAGAAAAAAAACTGCATGAGAAACTTACGAACGACCTCAGCCAGGATTATGCTGAGCAGCGAACAGCAGGTTGACGTATGCAGACTTTCATGGCGGAACTGATGGTTTTGTGATAGCCATATAAGGTCAGGTTATTAGGATGAGGACCTATCGGAAGTGTATCCTGAATTATTATAGATTATACCCTGTTGCTGTAGAACAATCGGGGATAATAAGAAAGCCATATCTCACATTACACCTGGATATAATACTCTGACATTCGCTGAATATTTTAATAGAAGATTACAACTGCCAAGATCTACACTGACACAGAGACGTTTCGAAGAAGAGAGCGTTATATAAGTATAGAGCATTCAGTATTTTCTCGTAACGACTGCCATTTTTTCCCATCAGTCTTGTGAATGGTTTGATGTCCGCCAGTATTTCCCCTACTGTGCCGACCTCTTCGTAGTAGAATAGCACTTCCACCCACCGCCCTCAGTTGTTTGTTGGATATATTCCAGTCCGTCTTCCCCTACAGTTTTTTACCGCATACAGCACCTTTCATTACCGCGGAAATCATTCCTATATATCTTAACATATGTCCTATCATCCTTCCTTTTCAATGTTTCCTTCGTATTCCTTTCCTTGCCCATTCTGCGGACAGTCTCTTCATTATCAGTCGACCTAATTTTCAGCTTCCATATATACGAGTAGCACCATGTCCAGAACACTTTGACTCTCCTTTTTTCGGTTTTCCCACAGTCCACGATTCAATTTCTTACATTGCTGTGCTCCAAACGTACATTCCCAAAAATTTCTTCCTCGAATTAAAACCAATATTTGTTAGCAGTAGATTTCTCTTGACCATAAACGCCCTCTTTGTCTGTACTAGTCTGATTTTCGTATCCTGCTTGTTTCGTTCGTTGTGTGTTATTTTGCTCCTAAGGCAGCAGAATTACTAAGTTCGGTCGCTTTGTGGTACCCAGTTTTGATGTTAACTTTATTGCTAATGTTGTTCCTGCTATTCCTCATTGCTTTTGTCTTTCTTCAGTTTACTTTGAGTCAGTATTCAATACTCATTAGACTGTTCATTCCATTTAAGGTGTCCTGTAATTCTCCTTCACTTTCACTGAGAATAGCAAAGTCATCAGCGAATCTTATCGTTCATATCTGTTCATTGTGAGTTTTAATCCCACTCCCGAACGTTTCTTTTATTTCTGTCGTTTCGTTTTTGATGTATACAGTGAACGATATGGGCAAAAGTCTACGTAGCTGTCTTATACCATTTCAATCCAAGCACTCCATTTCCCTTCTTATTTCTCCAACTTGCTCTTGTACATATATATGTTATCCGTCTTTTAGCGTTACCTTACACCTGTTTCCCAGGGAGTTCAGAACATCTCGCACCATTATACATTGTCGAACACTTTTGCTAGATAGATACATCGTGCGAACGAGTTGATTTTTCTTACGTTTTACATCCAATACCCATCACAATGTCAGAAATGAATCCCTAGTGTTGAACTGATCGTCGTCTATCAGATGCTCAGCGTTCCGAAGACATTTCCACTGAGATGACAAATGTCATGCACATACACGGATGGCGGTAGTACCGCGTACACAAAGTAATAATGGGTATTGCATTGGCGGAACTATCATTTGTACTCCTGTGGTTCATGTGAAAAGGCATTTCAGACATTATCCGTCACCACGGACATCGCAGTGGCCGGCGGCCTTCACGTAACGGTCGAGTGCAGCGGCGTTTGCGTATGGTTGTCAGTGCTGACAGACAATCAACACTGCGTGAAATAATCAATGTGGGACGTACGACGAACGTACCCATCGGGACAGTGCGGCTAAGTCTGGCGTTAATGGGCTACGGCACCAGACGACCGATGCGAGTGCCTTTGGTAACAGCACGACATCGCCTGCAGCGTTTCTGCCGGTCTCGTGACTATATCGGGCGGACTGTAGACGAGTGGAAAATCTTGACCTGGTCAGATAAGTCCGGATTCCATGTAGTAAGAATTGATGGTAGGGTTCGCGTGTGGCTTGGACTCCACGACGCCATGGACACAAGTTGTCATCAAAGCACTGTGTAAGCTGGTTGTGGCTCCGTAATGGCGTGGCCTGTGTTTACATGGAATGGACCTGGTGCTCTGGTCCAACTGAACCGACCATTAACTGGAAATGACTGTGTTCGGCTACCTGGAGACCATTTGCAGTCATTCGTTTTCTTCATGTTGCCAAACAACGATGGAATTTTTATGGATGACAGTGGCCATGTGACCGGGCCACAGCTCTTCGCGATTGGTTTGAGTAACGTTCTGGACATTTCGAACGAATGATTTGGCCACCCAAATCGCCGAATATGAATCTCATCGAAGATTTATTCGAATATACGAGAGGTCAGTTCGTGCACGAACTCGGGCACCGGGAACGCTTTCGCTATCATTAACGGTTCATTATTTCTTCAGGGGACTTACAACGACTTGTTGAGTCCATGCTACGTAGAGCTGCTGCAGACACTGGGCAGGAGGAGGTCCGACACGATGTTAGATGGTATCCCATGACTTCCGTCACCTCAATATATAATACGGGGTGTTTATAAATGAATATCGGCGTTTTAACGGTTTATAATATTTATTATATTAAACTTACAGTTATAAATGATATGTCAAATGAAAGAGCAACTCAAACAGTTTTACCAAGAACCTTATAAATGTTCAATGTGAGCACCATTTGTCACACGGCACACATCAAGACTATAGCCGAGTTCTCCCCAAACGTTGATAAGTGTCTCTTCAGTGATTGTAGCAACGGCTGCTTCAATCCGGTTCTTAATTCAGGGAGGTCTGCTGATAGCGGAGGCACGCACACACGATACTTGATGAAGCCCCAAAGGAAAAAAAATTGCATGGCGTTAGGTCGGGTGAACGTAGAGGCAATGCAAAGCAGGCCCTGTCGTTGGGCCTCTTGCGGCCTATCCAGCGCTTGGGATCAGTGAAGTCTAGTGGAATGCGGCGGAAACATTGCGAGCTGCGCATGCGCCCTGGTGCCAAACACAATTGTATGAGTTGCTCGTTCATTTTACATATCATTTATAAGTGTAAGTTTAATGTAATAAATATTATAAAGCGTTAAAACCCCGATATTAATTTATAAACACCCTGTACAAGACAGATATTCTCGGCCGTTGTGCGTTTTTTGGAATTACGTAATTCATTGGTAACTTAACAGGCGGCCCTTCTGGTGTGGTTTCTTTGTGGGCGATAGGCATCGGAGACTTAGGATTTGAATTCTTGATAGTACTCATGTTTCTTCTATCGGAACTCATAGCGCCGAGCAGCGAGCTAGCTGAATGTTTGAACATTCGTTTCGAAGCGATATTGTTTTTCGGGATACAGCATAAATTTTCATGGGGGAGGAAAATTATACGTTAGGTCTAGCCCCCTACCCACACACCCCCCAACCCCGAAAAGGGAACAAAAAAGGGAGAAATGGAAACGGTGAAATATTAAACGTGGCAGCTCGGAATAGCGTTTCATTTTCTGGCGAGCGCAGGGTTGGCGCGCGTTTAATCTGAACCCGTTCGACTGCCGTGGCAGGGGCTTAACTCGCACCTGCGCGGCGGCCTCTGATTACGGCGGCCGGCGGCGCCGCGGAATTGTAATTGCAAAAGCGGAGGGGCGCGCGGGCTACTGTTTCACTGCTAACTGCGTCCACTGACAGCCGAACCATTTAGCTGCCGCCGTGTCCGATACGGCGAGCCTGCGGTCCGCTTCTCCGTGCGGCGAGATATTTAAAAGCCAGACAGCGCCGCAGTTGCCCGTTGCAGCCGGGCTAAAAATATGTCCCTCAAATGATTCTAGTCCTGTTCTCTGGTACTTCGACATTTCGTGTTGTACCTGTATCCCCAATTACACAGTATGATAAAAAAAAAAAAGTGGAGCACCCAGAAAACACTTTTGGGCAGCAACGTAATTTCGCACATATAAGGTAGTGGAAATCAGCATAAAGCTTGGATTCGTACGAAAATAGACTAATAGTACAATCCATGAAGCGTACACACATAGAATGATTCTGAAAGTAGTAGATATATATAAGTCATAGACAACCATGAAGAAATAACGCAGTTTCTTTCATAACACGAGTTGCAGTATAGGTGTTTGCTTTTCTTGAATGGAAATCAGTGTACAGGCACTCCCTGTCCTGTTTTGTTATTGCAATGTTACTGTGAGGTGAGAGTGGTGGATAGAAATGCCTGGCCTTGTGCCAGATGTGCGCATGCGCGTCTGATCGCCTCAGTGTTCAGTGCAGCAGTAGAACTCAGTGTACTGGGTGATCACTGACTGAAACTCAGTGCTAGGCCTAGAAATACTTGTATATTTTTTCAAGACCGTCGCGTTCGGCAATCTGATCACAGAGACGTAGAAAATGAAAATAATAATACCCAACAGGAAATGTCAGATTGTTATTGCATGCACAGAAGCATTCGTTTTTCTGTCCTTACGTACAGGTTTCTCTCATGAACGACTGTAATGGTTTTGATACAGTTGTCACTGATAGACTAATTTACGAGAAAGGTTTGTGTGATTTATTTATAAATATCTCGTGCAAATATCTCGATTAAATCGTGCCTCCTCAGAAGTTTCATAGCGTGCGCTGTTTAAATCTAAAGTATACTAAAACCAACGACCCACCCTGCTTCGCACTCTGCGTGGGCTGTATCCTTTTTGAAACGAGCTTTGTACTCATTTCGGAGGGACCTTGCCTTCCACCTGACTTTCCCTGTGGAATGACTACTGTTACGTAACAACAGGTGCTGGTAGGTTCATAAACAGGGTTTACTATCCCAATTACAAATCGGTTTAACCTTCGATCGGCAGTAACTTTATACATCCAACTAATAACAAGAACAGTCTCTCCTTACTATTTTAAGTCAAATTCGGTTCTGTGTTATCATAGATCTCCTTAGACACCGAGTCCCACGATCACGGTACTTGCAAGGCAGCAAGACTCCATGCCACGCCGCACTGCACTGCAGACTGAGCCCCGGCCTGCTCTGACGTCACGAGCAGCCGACCGGCGCCCCCGGGATACCTCTGACATAAATCACGATACCAGTCCGAACATTAGTTAAACCTAGTCTTCCACGGTTCAGTCCTCAACCCGGTATACACACCTTCAAGGTCAACATCGATACATCTGCACACCATCACCTACCGATAAAATGTGCTTGCGGCTCTCGTTGTCGCTGTAGACCGAAGGCAATGGATCAGTGTTAGTTGAGCAGACGTGCAGGATGGCTCGCAGACGTATGCGCGAACCATACCGTCAATTCAGTGAGTTTGAAAGAGGGCACATTATTCGCATAAGAGAATGTGGTGCATCTATCCGGGAAATTGCTGCTCGTGTGTAACAAAGTGTTTGGGCAGTGCAACGACTGTGTGAACGAGATGGGTGAAGTCACACCACCCATACCATCCCCCGAGTAGATCGAAATTTCATCGGAATGGCATTACATGACAGATCTGCATCCTCCTCGGCTCTGGCGCAACAGTGTAACACAACGCACACTGACAGGGGTGAGAGTCCGTCGCCGTTTATTACTGTATGGGTTACGTGCGCCTCGTCCACTTCCCCGCCTACGTTTGACAAGTGTGCAGAAACATGCCAGACGGCAGTGGTGTATGGAACGACGTCACTGAGGACGGGAATGGCATCAGGTAGTTGGTGCGTGTCCAGGGCACTGTGAGTATTTTGACGCAAATGGATGACATCCTATGACCCATATCCATACCCTTCCTGCACAACACCCCAGAAGCCACTTTTCAGCAAGACAATGCACGACCACATGTTGCTGTAGGAACGAGTGCCTTCTTGGTGTCAGCGTTTCGTCCTGTTCTGCCAGACCACCTCATTTGTCGCCAATCTAAAATGTGTGGGTACAGCGCTGTGACCCAATACAACCACCACAGATAAACTTTGGAGCCAGGTGACTACAGCATTCATGGCTGTGTCACAGGATGCCATTCGTGCCTTTTACGCGTCGATGCCATCACGCGTGGAATAAGTTATTAAGACCCATGGCGGAACCTGTGCCTGGCTAGGCGAGAGGACACATGCTGAACCTAGGTGGTTGAAATTGTAATTTCTGCAGAACATACTATCGTACTTGTCCTATGAATATAAACCTCCTACCTCTAGTCTTTCAAGATGTTTTGTTTTTTGTGAACATGAGTGTGTATTTCTATGAATACCAACACACACGATCGGGCAATTTCAGTTCAGCAGTAAGGGTGCATGTCACCAATTCCCATTGCCTACCGTGTGCATTTCCACACGCACAACGAGTAGCATTAAGCAACTACGGGCGGACGACTTTTCTGACGTAGCGCCAATAAATTACACTGTATACACAAACCTTCCTTATGAATCAGTCTGTCTACTAGTGAAAACCGTATCTAAATTCGTGTAGAAACTCTTGCGATTACCATTCTCGTACAGATGGAAAACAGCCGCGGGATACTTTAATTTAAAATGTGTCTAGATTTGGAATTAATGTTCAGTTGCATAACATTGTTCCCTGAATTTTAGTCATAACTCCACACAGTGACCCGTAAACAAAATTCCTGTCGCGCCAGACAATTCGCCTGGCCATAGATACTAAAGTGCTGCGTGTTCCAGGTTGGGGCGGAGAGCTAGTACTAGTATGTGTCACAAGTAAATGGGTGTATCTGGCGTCATTTGTGACCCGTATGAAGCTTTATGTAGAACAAAAGGGTTTTTGATTTATTTAAAAACCTCAAGAGTGGTCAGTATTTTTGGAGTGCAGTATGTTGAGAAACGGACACATGTGTATAGAACACATGGGAATAATGCGATGAGCCAAAAGAACTGATCAGTGATTGTGCTTTTAAATAATCGAAACACGCTTGGTATAAATGGGACTTTATACAGTTGCAAAAGACTCTCATATTACTCCTACAAAATTGCGTCTTTGGAAGACAGGCCTCAAAAACAAAAAGAAAACTATACTATACAAACATACTAACATATTAACATAACGTAATAGAACGATGCTTTCACTTGATTGAGCGTAGACTACATGTGCAATTAGCTAAGAATTGCGACACTATAGGTACCACGACCTTCTGTAGTACTTAGGTAGCAGGTAAAAAGCCAATACCGGCAGAAAAGAAAAAAAAGATGTGTATTTTATCCGTGACTCTGGACCCTCTTTCGAGAAGAGAGCGGTTCTAATCCCTGCTCGGCCATCCAAATTTAACTTTGCCGTTTAACAACTGACTGACTAATCCGTCGGTGGTTGACCGAACATGACAATATTAAATAGGAAACAGCATCACTATGTTCTGAAAGATATTTATTTGATCACGAACCGACTTTCGGCTTCTTAGCGTGTCGTCAGGTGAAGCCGAAAGCCGATTCGTGATCAAATAAATAATATTTCATATTTAATATTTTTTTCCGTTTAGGTTATAGAGAAATCGTTTGACGCATATGCAAGGACGGCTCCTTTGAAAAGCTCATCGACGATTCTCTTTCTCAGTTCGAGCATTTGCTCCGCCCACTATGACGTCGTCGTCGACTGTACGTTTAACTCTCATCTCCCTTCCATTCTTGTAGTGTGTGTTCTGTTTGTGCTCTCATTACTGATGAAAGCATTTTAACGTGCAAGTTATCGTCAGAAAATGGGGGAAGAGGTTCTGAAAATATATACAATAAGGTACAAAACAGGCGCTGATGAAATTAAGTTATTTTGAATTAAAACAGCTTCACTAACTTTCCCTGTCTCATTTACAGGGTTCTGTTATACTGAATTACACACATCATGTCTATGTTTTTGAAACTTAAGTCGCTGGCGCTTTGAGCTCAATAGCCCGTCATTTACGAAAAAACAACACAAGACATTTACAGAAACCACTGGAGCCCAGTGGAGCATATCTTGTTAGCACCCGTAAAGGACGTTCTCAGAGTTGCGAAGTTTTCCATACCTGGATTGTTTTTCAAATTTAATTCGAATTTGTCTTCAGCAAGTCCATCAAGGATGTCCGTAACAGTCTCCAACTTCTTCCACTGTTCCTCTTTCTCCGTACCTTTTTCTTTCAAACTTAGAATCAGGTCAGGGAAATACTTGCGGCCATACACTGCGAAAAGTTTCAACTCCAGGTCTTCGTTGTTGACAAATTTGCAATGTTTGATTTTGTCGAAGTTTTTGCACAAGAAAACTACATCTTATTCAAATACCGCACCTCGTGATGACAGGAAATTGTGGAAGGCGGAGCCCTGTCGTTTCTCGATACAAAACTTGACAACTGGGAGCCTTTACCAGAATTCTTCAGAGCAGCAATGGAGTCATTTAACCTGCAGTAAATCTCCCCGCTACTTTCACAAACACAGTGTAGACAGTGTGCAATGCGTGTCTCTTGGCTGAAGTTGGGATGCATGCCCTTCAACTGCTCAAAAGCCGAAAGCGTGCTTGATCAGTCATAACAAGCCTGACATCTTCGTATTGTATACCCCCTGACGGACGTATCATACATCAGTCGTTGAATGATTGCATAATGTGCAGACATTTGTCTTGTCGAGTCCGTAGATTTTTCTCGTTCAACTAATCTCACTTCGTCTTTGCCGACGTCTCTCTTATTTTCTACAGAACGTACTCATAAATTAACAGTATTTTAACTTTTTCTAAAAGAGCTCTCATCCAGTATTGACCTTTGTGTGTAGTTGTCAAGAAATGATTTGGATGCAGTATTGATTGCTTGTGGGTTGGAATTCCTGACTGGATTAATTCCATGGCTAGATCCGCAGTAAATTCATTGAATGACCGAAATGTTTGTTGTTCTGGCTCTATTGGTTTATTCAGTTTCTTCGAAGGTTGTCATCAGCTGCAGTACGATGCCATAAGTTTCAAATTCTTCTGGAAGTGCACACATCATCTATTTCTTAACCTTCGTCATGATTTTGCTCTGAAAAATTCGTTCTGGTGAAACACTAACACGTCCAACAAGACAGTACACAGTCGATACATTGGAACAGTTAAATTCATGCCAGTACTAACTGAATTTAGGTTTCGACTGTTGCAGTATCATTGTTTAAATTTTGATTTCACAGCTGCAGGTTGACCGTTGTAACTGAGGTTGGTCATTCTTGCTGAGGGTATGAATAATTACTGGTGCTTTCCATAATTTATATTGTAATATTTGTTGACTACTGGTTAAACAAAATCTTAAAATCACATTCAAGAAGGGCAAAAAGAACTTTTGTCTAATCTATTAAAATCGTAGTTAAAATTGGGGGGGGGGGGGGGCGGAAGGTGCTTAAGCACGTAATAGAAGGGAAAAGTAGCAGATGAAATAATCTCACAAAAAGGTGCAAGAAACTCTGCTTGTTTTGCTTCATTTCATGTCCCCAAATGCGTATATAGACCTCCCTGCGTACTAACAGCTATATCTTTGGAAAGGTGCTGCACTTTAAAATCCTTTCTTTACTCATTAATAACCGGGCGTACGTTACCGTCTCTTGACTCTAGTAACCATGAGACGTTTTCAGGTAGCCCAATAGGCAAGCCATCTGTTTTGGGTTCTACTGTAGCACGAGTTTCCATGTGTCACGACGCATTCATTATAATGCAAGTTTAGCATTTCTGAGCGGTTTCACTGATATCATTTCATGTCATTACATCTTCATTGACTTCATTTGTTTCATTTCAGTGAAGTTAATAGAATTGGTGTTATTGTTTTCGTTTGCGATTATCGTTCTTAATAACTTTATAATTGGCGATGCAAAGGAAAGTGATGGGTGAAATACAAATTTACCGTGGGTTTTGAAAGCCACAAATGTAATTTCCGCATTTGTCATGCAGCTTTTGTTCCTGTTATCTGGACATTGATTGCATGTAATTTGTCGACAATCGCTCGTGGAACATATCTGTTAATGAGGTGTTACGGAAATTGCTATTTGCTCTTTTCTCCGTTGTTAAACACATTACAGGTACGAGACACTTGGAAATTACTGTTAATAAATGCAAATTGCTGTACGTATTTCGAATCGTTTGTCAAAAGCTGCTGGTATTAGTCCCTAAAATGCTAGTGGTAATATTTTGCGATGGCGAAATAAATAATGTACCTTGTCTTTAATAGGACAAAGAGACTTGGAAAAGAGTGGAATGATAACTACCCCCCATCACGCCCCCCCCCCTCTCACCACGATCTATGCTCTAGATTGTATGGACTGTACTGTCGCAGTACTGATCTCTTTACTGTCTTCTTTGCAGTTACTCAAACAGTGAGCTAAATCGACTAGACTCGTAATAATGAAGTGGCTTTTACGCTCGCACAAAGGCGAATGATATCGTGAGGCAAATATCGCGAAACTGAGTCAAACGAAACAACTCGTAAACGACAGTGGTTAAGACAGTGGACTGGGCAGAACAAATGGCGCTGCTGCGTCAAACTCTGAATTCACATTCGGTAGGTTTGGGAAGGGGGGGGGGGATATTCAGATCTCCGGTCGCTTGTCCAGATATAGGTTTTTCTTAAATCGTTTAAGGAAATAGACAGAATGGTTCCATTAAAAAGGATACAGGCAATTTCCTTTAACAGTTGTGATTGGTACTCCTGTTCTTCCGATCTCGTGGTCAACAGAATGTTAGATCATACTTTTCTTAACATTTACTGTAAAGATGTTCCGATTTCAAGATCGTTTACTTCTACGTGGTAACAGGTAGTGTCTCTGCTACCATACATTCACGTTCTGTACATTGCAAAATGGACAATCATTAACTTTGTAAGGAAAATCGTTCATCCATTCATGGTATAAAAATGTACAGAATCCGGCAGGGAGATATTACGTTTCAGCGTCCGCCATTAACTTACGTGGTGGGTGAATTAGGGCATGGGCAATGGTTGACATATGGTTCAAATGGCTCTGAGCACTATGGGACTTAAAATCTGAGGTCATCAGTCCCCTAGAACTTAGAACTACTTAAAGCTAACCAACCTAAGGACATCACACAGATCCATGCCCGAGGCAGGATTCGAACCGTAGCGGTCGCGCGGTTCCAGACTGAAGCAACCAGAACCGCTCAGCCACTACGGCCGGCCTGGTTGGCATACATTTGTTGTTAGTTGCCATTTCAGTAGCCATGGAGCCTTACTCATTTGAACTACGCGTCTTTGTTTACGACACCTTTGCTACAACCGATCATTCGATAGTGCAGATGCAGCGAAGATTTCGCCATCAGTTCGATGTTGGCGCTGTCCCATTCCGTGCATCAATAATAAAGTTGTTCAACAACTTCAGAAAGAGAGGAACGGTGTGAGTTGGAACAGCTCGGGGAGGTGTTCGGACAGTTAGAACATCAGGAAATATCGAGAAATTTCGAAAAAGCTGTCGAGGTCAGCACTCGGCGTATAGCGGTACGACATGATCGCGCTTTGCACATTTCAGACAGGCCAGCTCGCCGCATCTTGCATTTTTACCTCCACATTAATCCTTTGTAAATCATGGTGGTTCAACATCTCAAGTAAAATGACTATGTACGGTGGCGTATGTTTTCAGAAAAGGTGCTGGAAACATTGGAGAATGGTAGTATTCTGGTAGTGAATGACGAGGCTCATTTTCATGTTTCGGGTGCTGTGAGCAAACAAAATTTCCGGTACTGGTTAGAAAATTATGGACAAGGACTCGACGAGAGGAGATATATTCAGTGGTATATGTGAATGCTGTCTGCCGGCCGGTGTGGCCGTGCGGTTGAAGGCGCTTCAGTCTGGAACCGCGTGACAGCTACGGTCGCAGGTTCGAATCCTGCCTCGGGCATGGATGTGTGTGATGTCCTTAGGTTAGTTAGGTTTAATTAGTTCTAAGTTCTAGGCGACTGATGACCTCAGAAGTTAAGTCGCATAGTGCTCAGAGCCATTTTGAATGCTGTCTGCAAAAGTGTCGCGAATGCAGTTACTAATAGTAATAAATTAAAACGTCACGCCTGATGCGGCAGTTTTACTCCATGAAGCGAAAATGTACTAAGCGCTAATTTTTTTCCTTACTCTGTGGGGACTATCAGCGAGAAAAGTCTCTTAAAGGTTTGAAACTATGTTTAAATGGTTCAAATGGCTCTATGGGACTTAACATCTGAGGTCATCAGTCCCCTGGAACTACTTAAACCTAACTAACTTAAGGACAGCACACACATCCATGCCCGAGGCAGGAATCGAACCTGCGACCGTAGCAGCAGCACGGTTTCAGACTGAAGCGCCTAGAACCGCTCGGTCACAACGGCCGACACTATGTTTAAAGCTTGTTGCAAATCACTAAGTGCCCTCACTCTAAAGTAATGGATGAATGAAGTCCGATTATTCGCGCGTCGTGGGCTACACTTCATTTTCACCTCCACCGTCACCCCCTTGACAGGTAGGCGGTTCTTCTCTCCCCAGCGATTCACAAACACGGAGATACGTGAAAAACTGCCGCATCATGCATGACGTTTAAATTTATTAATTATTTGGTGCTAATTCTTTCGCAACGCATTTCTCAGACGCTATCCACACCTCTGAATGTACCTACAAAGCTATATCACTGTACGACGCATAGTTCGGGGGATATGGCGTCATAAACAGTGAAATGCGTGTAAAAAAACCGCCGCACCATGCACGACGTTTAAATTTATTACTCCTTTGTAACTAATTCTATTCGCAACACATTTCGGAGACACTACTCGCATACGCCGCTGAATGTACCTACAAAATTATGTTGCTATGCGACACACAGTTCAGGAGATACGACTGAGCTACGTGAAAACGAAACTACAAGGCGAAATTCGCTGGTGATACAGATGGACTATGTATACAGATGTGTGAAATATGTTTATATGTGTGAAAAATAAGTGAAACGTGCTCAGCGGGCAAAGCCACGTGTAAAACGCTCCTGCTAGTCTTGGATCGATTTCAACAAAACTTGATACATACTTTACTTACTACCTCGAAAGAAATTCTGTGGGGGTAAGAACTAGCAACATTCTATTTTCGTAGGAGTGATAACGAGGATAGAGAAGGGGTAGAGGAGATGGTATGCCAGAGAGGGGGAAGCAGAAGCTGGATCAGATACAGGTGAAGAGGTGATAGTCTGAGAGGGGGAGAGGGGGAAATGGGGAGAAAGGGAAAAGCAGGAAATGGACAGAGAAAGGTAAGGGAGATGAACACACAATTCAACAATTTAATTTCACAGAACGTGCATACGATTAGTGAAACTGAACAGTTCAAATTTCTAGGTGTTCATGGAAAACCCACGTTCAGGATCTTTTTCACAGAATTAATGCTGCCATTTTTATTATTCGAACGGTATCTGAAGTGAGTGATCGTGCGGCACGAAAATTAGTCTGCTTTGCTTATTTTGATTCGGTTATGTCGTATGGTAGTATATCCTGTGGTAGCTCTTCCGAATCTTAAAGGTTATTCTTGGCCCAGACACGGGCATTTCGGGCAAAAAGTGAGTTCACGAATCCCTTGCCGATCTTTGTACACGAGTCTGGGTAATTTGACGTTCGCCTATCAATATATATATTTCTTACTGTCATTTCTTGTTAACAATATTAGCTTATTCCCAAGAATAAGCAGCTTCCACTCAGTTAATACTCGGCAGAAATCAAACCTGCATTTGGATCGAACTTCCGTAACTCTTGTGCAGAAAGGTGTGCAGTATAATGCTGCATCCTTTCCCAATAAGCTACCATAAGAATTCGAAAATCTAGCAGTAATCCACGCGCTGTCAAATCGAAACTGAAAAGTTTCCTAATGGGCCACTCCTTCTATTCTGTCGAGGAGTTCCTTGAAAAATTAAGATGATTCTTGTTTTATTGTTGATTGCATTTTGTGGCTTGACTTTTTTCGGATTCATAAACATTTTATTGTTATTTGTTATTACTTTTATGTTGTAATTTTATGTACTGACACGTTCAATAACCTTGGAGATTCGCTCTTCAGCTTGGTCCTATGGAACTTGACGTGTAAATGAAAAATAAAATAGAGGTAAGGGGGAGGAGGAGTTGGATAGAGATGGGGTAAGAAGGAGATGGACAGAGAGAGGCCGAAGGAGGAGATGGAGTAATAGAGGATTGGAATGTATACATACCCGATCAACGCCAGGTACTTAGCTAGTTGTTTTATAATGCACACGAGAATTTCCATGTGATCCAGCAGAAGTTGCGAACGAAAACACGTGTGTAGGATTTTGCTCTCAAGTTTAGATGATTCACAAATGTTATAGCTTGGAGCGCGAGATAAAGTTTCCACTGGAATAGAAATCCAGTCCCGATTTAAAATAGTTCAAATATAAATGTCAATGACGATGCCATAAGAAAGTTGTCGTCTCGGATGGCTAGCCTTTAGCAGTTAAGTATGACATAACTCCTATTGCGTTCCTCCTAGGTCAGAGTAGCTGACTTAGTCACAGCTTTGGGGACTTGGCAGGAGTGTGGGAATACCGTTGACCAGCTGATAGCGTACGTCAGCGTGCAGGGAGCACTGAGCGCGTGTTGTAGTTCACGAGAGCTGTGTGTTGCCGCGCCAGCACTCGGCCGAGGCCGCGTGGTGAGTACGTTCTTATCCCTGCCGCCACAAATACAATTTTCTCCTGGCAAATTACTTGTATTCGCTGCAGTAATAAGTTAGGCGAACTGAATTGTGTTACAGGGAACTCGTTTTTTGAATGAGTGGTGAGACAGACCGTTTTGTTTTTACAGGCCTATGAGAGGTTTAGGTTAGCGTCGTTATTATAATAATGCGGTTGTAAAATTTGGAAATATGAATGTACGTGGATTTAAGGTTCACTTTGTACCCCAGCCATGCTGATTTAGGTTTTCGAAGCCTTTCCCAAACCATTCCAGGTGAGTGATGGGATGGTTCCTTCTAACAGGCTGTAGTCGACATCTTCCCGTTTTTTTTAATCATCATTAAGATTTGCAGAATGAAGTAATTTCTTATTCTGTGCTCGCTGCTAATATTATTTTCAGTGTTATTTTCGTTCAGCAGTTTCGTAGTCCACTGATTCATTATTCTGCTTCGTTTCCTTTCATTAAAAGTTCTGTGTAAGCTATGATACATTCCACGGCATTCTGTCACCAACACAGATGACGAACTGAATGAAAATAAGCTAATAAAAGTTCCATCATCTAATCGTGACGTACTGCCTTTTACCTGTCTCAAACTTTTAATAAATACGTTTGCTCCTGTGTAAGTAGCAAAGGAAAGCAGTTTAAAATCATGATGATAGGCCACTTACCACTTACTGACAATGGCCGTATATAACATTTGTCACTCTTGATGATAAAATGTTTCAACGTGTTGTTGATTCATCGCGACAAAACATGCAACGTATAATCTCTGTTGATTCCGGGATAGGTCTAGGAAACGGATGCTGGTGATGAATCAACATGTTGTCTCATCGGTTCCTGTTTTTCGAACAGAAATTTAGCAATCGAAGCTCTTTCTTGTACATGTTGCTTATTTTATGACTGAAAAAATTTACTTTCTGGAAAAGCTGCTTACAGCCACCGTGATAAATAAATGACAATTGTGGCCGACATACTTTTCGTTGCGGATTATTTCTTTGAGAATTTTTTACTTCATTTAACCAACCTTTTAGTGTGCTTTGTTGTGAAAGTTTTTTTGGGGGACTTACCGATTTGCTTTGCTGAGTGAAGCAATAAGAAGTAAGTGTACAATTAGGTAGTCGAGTCGAACGTCCTCATGGGTCAAATTATAAACTCCTGTTACCTGAGCGTATATTAAGCTCGACATTCTGTTCACTGTCATTTGAGATTTAAAAGTCAGCACTGCGACAGTCAACGCCGTTCTGTTCGTCAGATGTACGATATAGCCGACATTCCTCTAGAAGCGCATTTTAACGCTGTCTGAGACCATGGAAGTAGTGCCTAATTGATGAAATGTTGACTTGAAATTAATTACTCTCTAGGCTAGAATGGCTTGCGGAGTATAAATGTAGTATGTAGAATGTAGACAGCTTTACGAAGACGGTAGAATTACGTAAAATCGAGCACAAGTATTCCATCAAATTCGTTTAGTTGCCATTCTATTTACTGATTCAAGCCTTTTCAGTTTTCAAGCTGTATCGAATGGAACAAAATTCGCCAGTATATTTACTTGTCATATGCCAGAGATTTTGTTCCATATGACCCGGCATGGAAATATAGATGGATATATTCCGGCCTTCAGCTGGGAAAAACTTATGAGCACGTAATATTTACTGTTGTATTAAAATTGAAATCCTGCATATCTTCCAGTCACTACGAAGTCTTGGCTGGTGTCGAATTTCGAGAGCTCTGTCGCCGAAAATCCGAGAAATGGTGGTTTTCCGCAGTTCGCAGACTTCTAGAATCGCAGCATACCATTTCAATACTGTTTATCACCGTGCATCGAAGAACTTGACGCACTGGAAGAGAAGTTTCTGAGACACTGGATCAGCTACCACGTATAGTTTGTTATTAAAGATATGTTACTAGATTGGTGCACAAGTTGGTAGCGTTTTTGTTTTGAATGTTGGTATTCCGGTTTCTATGGGTTCATTTATCGATTGAGATTTTTTATATATAGTTCACTGCTATTATTTGAGTTTATATGCTGTCGTTTTGTCATCTGGATATAGTGTGTGAGGCTGTGGACCCTAGAAATGAAGCGCCAAGGTGAAGAAATTGGAACATTTCTGACATGCGTATTCTTCTGTTGGAACTGAATAGAGGGGTGACAGGCACGGAGGCAGCCAGAAACATTTGCGCCGTGAATGTGGATATGCCATTGGACAGAGTGCGACAAGAAAATGGTTTTCTCGTTTTAAGGAGGATAGTTTTGACGTTAGTGAATCTTCGTGTTCGGGAAAACTGTGTGAAGTGATGGCACTCTGTGAAAACGCCCGCCCGTATTCTACTAGGCTGACAAAAAACACTGTACGGGATAAATGTGGTGTCTGTTGTTTGAATATGTCCGAAAGAACAGACACCACATATACATAATTAAGGTGAGGACGGCCAGTGATTTTCTCAATGCAGATGCACACCAGGCTCGAACACGTAAGGGGAATCGGCGAAATGCTGTGAGTAATGAGAATAATGGGCAAGGGGCACTACATTCGTAGTATGTGGATACGTTGAGAATCTGGGTTTGACGGGACGCGTGCTAGGGTAGTGCGTGCAGTTGCGATGACCACTGCGTCCGGGTGCTCAGTGGTCATGGCATCTGCTTACAAGGGAACATCCCCATCGCACCCCCCTCAGATTTAGTTATAAGTTGGCACAGTGGATAGGCCTTGAAAAACTGAACACAGATAGATCGAGAAAACAGGAAGAAGTTGTGTGGAACTATGAAAAAATAAGCAAAATATACAAACTGGGTCGTCCATGTGTAATATAGGCAATATTAAGGGCACTATTGTTCGAAGTGCCCCGTGGTCCCGTGGTTAGTGTGAACAGCTGCAGAACGAGAGGTCTTCAGTTCAAATGTTACCTCGACCGAAAATTTTAACTTTTTATTTTCAGTTTATGTGAAAAACACTTATGTTTTCATCACTTTTTTTGGAGTGATTATTACATCCACAAGAAAACCTAAATCGGGCAAGGTAGAAGAATCTTTTCACCCATTCGCCAAGTGTACTAGTTAGGTGGGTCGACAACATATTCCTGTCATGTGACGCACATGCTGTCACCAGTGTCGTATACAAAATATCAGACGTGTTTTCCTGTGGAGGAATCGGTTGACCTATCAAATGTTTTCGGTTCCCATTGGAGAGGCACGTCCTTTCGTCAACTAATCACACGGTTTTGCGGTGCGGTCGCAAAACACAGACACTACTTATTACAGTGAACAGAGACGTCAATGAACGAACGGACAGACCATAACTTTGCGAAAATAAAGAAAGCAAAATTATCAGACGAGGGCAGATTTGAACCAAGGATCTCTCGTTCGGCAGCTGTTCGCGCTAACCACGGGACCACGGCGCTCCTCAGTCCACATTGCCCTTAACATTGCCTATCTTACGCATGTACGACCCAGTTTGTATATTTTGCTTATTTTTTCATAGTTCCACACAACTTCTTCCTGTTTTCTCGATTGATCTGTGTTCAGTTTTTCAAGGCCTATCGACTGTGCCAACTTATAACTAAATCTGAGGGGGGTGCGATGGGGATGTTCCCTTGTTAGTAAGCAGGAGACCCGGTTTCGAACCCCGGTCAGGCACAACTGTGCCCACTACTAAGGAATATCTGTAATTTCTTTGTGACTATACAAGAGTTGAGTTGGGAAGTGATTCCGCACCCACCCTATCTTTCGGATTTTCACGGTTTCCGCTCTCTGTTGAACAGCCTTCAAGGAACTTTCCCTTCCGGATGAACATGCAGTCCGAACATGGCTCGACGACTTCTTCGCCTTCAAACCACGTGATTTCTACAGTCGCGGAACCGAAAAGTTACCCCAGCGTTGGCAGACTGTCTTAAATATTGAAGGAGAATATATTACGGATGACCAATGTCATCTTCCTGGCTGTAAACATACTTTATAAAGACTTCCCATGTGGGGTGAGTGTAGCCTCGTTGCCGGAAAGTGCCCAGCCCAGTCGGCTCTCGAGAAGTGATACCATCTGTCGGCTGCATTTCATCTGCGTGAGAGCCATCATCACGCCCGGCGTCGTCTTGTTTGTAAACCATTACAGTCCCACATCCCGGTCTGTTGCGCCGGCTGCGCCTTCCGCTTGGGCAGCGTCCACACCACATCTGGTCGGTGCGAGTTAGGCGGCAGCAGACATCAAAGCGACCTTTGAAACACGGCAGCTCGGGCTTTTGCATTTCAGATTTGACGACTCTCCTGCCATGGCCGCCGCCATCTCGTTCGCGTTCCCCCCCCCCCCCCCTCTCTCTCTCTCCCCTACTCCTGCCTTCCCCTCCTCCCCCCCTCAAAAAAATCCGCCTTCTGCACCCCAGCCTCTTGCTGCCTGTACACTCCCACAAGAACGCCCGCAACCATCCTCGACTTCGAGTTCAACGGGCAGTATGTGCTTCCTCATGCCCAGTATCCGAAAGCCCGAGTTGTATTTCTTCAGTGCGCTGTTCATGAACTACAAGACACACTTTTTCACTGTACTGTCATCGTGACGCGGAAAACCAAAAGAAAGGACATATACTGCATGTAGCTGTGTGGTGTATGTTGAGAAGTCATGTTCATAAGCGGAACGGTGCCTAGGTTCCATTTGAGTGTCCCAACGATCGACAATAGAATATAACAGAAATAAACATCCAGCCAGCCGTGGAGAATTCGAATGGTGTGCCGTCTCAAGCTTAAGTCTTCTGTAGGGAGAAGGTAAGTAGATTTATATTTTGTATTTTCCAGTGCGGTACTGTTAGCGCATCAGTCCAAAGATTCATTAAAAACATAGAGAATGAAACTCTTTTTGTTCCTATTTGATGCCAAATTTCTTGATAGTACTTTTCCCTGCTAACGTCTACACTCAAAAGCATCATTTCTAATCGTTCGCTTAGTTTTGCGTATATCTTTCGACAGCGGCGAAAAAGGACAGTACTTTATGTATTGGGTAAGCGAAGTGTCTGTAGACAAATGTTGATGGTGTTAGGACAGCAACCAGCCACATATTTACTTTCAGTTCATTTATTCAAAGAGTACCGTTACCGGCTTCGAATCGTTGGTTCCTTATGACATGTGGCGTGTTTTTTACAGATTAATTGTCGTGAAATGTCGGTTTGGAGTGATTGTTTTCATAACATTCGCCCAACAGATGTGAATACATTGCCACTGCATTCTTATTGTTGCACATTTCACGACAATTAATCTGTAAAAAACACACCACATGTCATAAGGAAAGCGTGTAAACCGTCTGAAGTGAATCACAATAATTCGAAACCGGTAACGGTACCCTTTGAATAAAGGAACTGAAAGTGAATTTGTGTCTGGTTGCTGTCCTAACACCATCAACATTTGTCTTCAAGTAACAACCACGGTCTCCATCATGTCATCATATGGCAAAATTGCACAAAGTGTCTGTAAGCACAAAGTAAAGAAGAAAGACGCGCTAAGTACAATAACTCGGGATTTCTTCCCGTTGCTGTCATGAGTAGTTGTCTCAAGTTTTGTATCAAGAATTAATTATACAATCAATTAACAAATAAATTACTTGATAGTCAGAAGTCACACTCGCTGCAGACGCAGAGTTTATGGACTGATGGAAGTCATGTGGTGTGTCTGCCTAGCACGTATATCTTACGACAACTTTTAGGACTATTCGCCGGCCGCGGTGGCCTAGCGATTCCAGGCGCTTCAGTCCGGAACCGCTCGACTGATACGGTCGCAGGTTCAAATCCTGCCTCGGGCATGGGTGTGTGTGTGATGTCTTTAGGTTAGTTAGGTTTAAGTAGTTCTAGTTCTAAGTTCTAGGGGACTGATGACTTCAGATGTTAAGTCCCATAGAGCTAAGAGCCATTTGAATCATTTTTTTAGGACTATTCAATCTGCTGTCGGTGTTTAATGACTAATGAGGATAAATACTCATGTAATGATTGCTGCTGAGCACGGTGATAACACTGCCACAACCAAAGCCTTGCAACAGGCATAAGGAAGTACATCAGGAAATGAAGCATCAGACTGTTACCTTGTTCTGTTTTAACCGTTTCAGCATCGATATAACACCCGTACATAGTACAAACTATAGATTTTGCTCGTGGAAGGATACCCGAACGGGAATCAGATTAGAAGATTAGTAATACACACTGTGAAACTTGTAAGGGGTATGGAAACTCTGTAGCTATTGCTTAGTGCGGTTTTGCGTGATGTACATTGTATTCACTGATAATCTTACGTCCTCTACTCATTATGGCGCCTTCGGGACAGAGTGACTTATTCCAGGAGTGACTTCTTACCGCCATCCTTGCCTAACTGAACTAGTGCTCCGTCTTTAATGATCTCGGCCTTGATGGCAGGCAATACTGTTCTTTCGGTTCTGTCAATTTATTTCCTCAGTTGGTTTCTGGAACGTTGTTATGTAGGGAACCGTAACTCCAGCCGAATGGAAAAGTCTTAGCAGCGTAAATAAGTATTGCTTAGGATACGAAACTCAATTTTCACTCGAAATTGAAAGTGATTGCTTGATCCCCGGAGACCGAATTGTCGGAACAAGATGACAGTGCTTGATGTATGAAAACACAGAAGCGTTCTATCAGGTTCGAGCAGAATAATTCTTAGTATTCAACTTTGCCTCCGTGCGATCATCATTTAACGAACTGTGCAAGATAAGAGAAACACTGCTTTCATAGGATGAAGTCGTACACGGTTCTTAGATTGATTGTTTCAGTCTTTGAAAGGAAATTAAAAAAATACAAACAACAACAACAACAAACATTAACTTCATATATTGCACCATTACAAGATAGATATTTACGGAGGTTCAAAATTACCCGCTGTGTCTGCCAAGCAAAGCAACGAGCTATAATTTGGTTTCTCATGAGCATTACAACACACGCATCCACACAATATTTTTACAGCATCTGGTGGATGTGATTTATGACTTACAAAACGTACTTCAGTGTAAACATTGCTCACCGAAATTGCTTTCGCTACTAAAATGCTTCCTTTGGATGCGATTTAAGACGGGAAAGAGACTGCCTTTCGGTTTAGTTTCAAGGAAACTGTAGGTATTACCGGTTGCTCTGTTTTATGGCGCTGTGGAAGATGTACTGATCGTGTTGCCAGTTATTTTAAATGGTAATACGTACAGGTTTTCTATGCATACGTAAACGTAGCCTGCAGGAAGTAAAAGTGGAGATACTTTGCAGAGGAAAATTCTTTTTTCGTGTGTTTTTAGTTGCCAAAATAATAATTGAGGTCAAAGTTTTCTGTACACAGGAATGACCGTAATCCGCCTATGGCTGGCCCGTATTGACAATATGCACACGCCCGGGGAAATTAAGGTGTGTACAAAGTTACGACCTTCGCTCGCTTGTTTCATTATTGAAAATTTCAGTGTATTTCGTGACCAACGTGCTGCGTTTCGGCGAATCAGATCCGTGAAATCTATGTAATGTGATCGTTTTACGAGTTACTTAGCCTCATGTTCTTCCAAGATGTCGCTTGTGCTCAGCAGGAAAGTGATGAAAGATCCATTATTTATGGTTTGCGGAGAAGTGGAACATAACTTGCCGATAACTTTTATCATTATCTATAAGCCATTTGATTTTCCGTGTGACTGTTGATCATAATGCCGTGAAACCAGTCCTCTTCATTTTTTGCGTTCTTTTTAATAACTTTGAAGGACTTTAAATATTAATGGGGTTCTCAATGTAGACCTAAAAAATTATTGTTGCATAATGCCATGCATCCCCAGTAGGACGCCACATATCGCGAATCCCTGATTCTAGCGCTCAGCAGTTAAGGTCTGTCACATTACGAGCATTTGCCAGATGAGTCTGCATATAGCCAATTGGAGAATGCGGGCTACTGTATTCTTCATTACTAACTTCAGTTTCCTCAGCAGCGTGTTGAGGTTCAGCTGGACATGAACGGCACAGGTGCAGCAGCAGTCGCCCGTTCACCACACGTGCTGCACGTGTGCGCTGGCGTGGACTTCCTGTCGGACACACGTGGCCTCTGGCCGCTAAACTCCCCCGTCCCTCCTGCACTCGACAAGCCACTGGACTCTGTATTTGCCCTCTTTAATAGAAATGTAACCCCACATTTCGAGGAGCCTTTATTGGTTCCTCTGCGCTATTTAGCAAGTCTCGTAGCAGTAGCTCAGGGCATCGCTTCGGTGTCCTGTGTCCAAATTTTCCTCACTTGAAATTATCGCCATGAAGTTAGCTGCAAAAATGGATCACGTTACAAGTATCTAGCGTGAGGAATTTAGGTTTAACACAGTACAAAAGTCTGGGATAGGGATATGCACATATACAGATGGCGCAAGTATCACGTACAGAAGGGATAAAAGGGCGCTGCATTTGCGGAGTTGCCATTTGTACACATGTGATGCATGTGAAAAGGTTTCCAGCGTTTTTATGGCCGCACGACGGAAGTTAACAGAATTTCAGTGAGAAACGGTGGTGAAGCTAGACACGTGGGATATTCCATCTCGAAAATCATTCGGGAATTCAATATTCCGAGATCCACAGTGTCAAGAGTGTGCTGAGAATAACAAATTCCAGGCATTCCTCTCACCACGGACGACGCAGTGGCTGACGATCTTCACTTAACGACCGAGAGCAGCACTTTTTGCGTAGAGTTGTCAGTGCTAACAACAACTAACACTACGTGGAATAACCGCAGAAATCAATGTGGGACTTACGACGAATGTATCCGTTAGAACAGTTCGGCGAAATGTGGCTTTAATGAGCTATGGCAACAGACGACCGACGCCGAGTGCCTTTACTAACAGCGTATCACCTGAAGCGCCTCTTCTGCGCTCGTGACCGTATCGGTTGGTCTCTGGGTTCGCTGTGGGGCGGGTGGAATGCTGTGTGGGGGTGTGAACCACTGAGGGCTACGGCAGGATGAGGCCTCTCCGTCATTTCTAGGTCCACGGTTCAATACACGATAGTAATCTACGGAAATTCACCGATATCATTTAGGAAAACAGAAGTGGTATTCGGGATTCCCGAAGTAAGTGTTATAGGCCTCCTGCTGTTCCTAAGCTGTATAAGCGATTTAGGAGATAACCTGAGCGGTCCTCTTAGACTGTTCGCAGTCCATGCTGTCATTTCAAAATGGTTCAAATGGCTCTGAGCACTATGGGACTTAACATCTGTGGTCATCAGTCCCCTAGAACTTAGAACTACTTAAACCTAACTAACCTAAGGACATCACACACATCCATGCCCTAGGCAGGATTCGAACCTGCGACCGTAGTGTCACGGATATGATAAGCGAGCTGGGTTGGTAACCGTGAAAACAAAGGAGTTTTGGGTTGCGGAGAGATCTTTTCGCGAAATTTCAATCGCCAGTTTTCTCCTCTTAATGTGAAAATATTTTCTTCTAGCCAGCGTTCATAGGGAGAAATTATCATATTAATAACATAAGGCAAATCAGAGCTGGTATAGAAAGATTGAAGTGTGCTTCTTTACCACGCGCTCTTAGAAAGTGGAACGGTAGAGAAATGGTCTGATGGTGGTTCGGAGAACCTGGTGGCAGGCACTTCAGTTGAACTGCAGAGTAGTGATCTAGATGTTGATGTAGATATAGTCAGTTAACTACTTCGTCCATAAAAGACGGCGTCATGAGAACTTGACTGTTTCACTTTTCACTTGCCTGGAGCTGTGAAAATGTGTGTGCGCTCTGTACTAACACAAATGATGTAAATATGTAATGTCAAACCTGAACAGGATGGTGTGAACCGTCGAAATGCTTAGTAGTACGATAAAGAAGTTTTATTTGTGTAGTCTGTTATTAGTTTTATGTCGAGCGCCAGACATTAGCGAAATTTATAACGTTCGTGTGGTGTCGGGAAGGGGCGGGGAGGGACGTGGATTAATGAACGTTTACTCTTACTTTCTTCGGGATAATATCGCTGGAAGCAACATTTTGCGCCACGTTTCATTGCTCATTTATGTGTAGTGCAAGCAGCAGATATTGAGCGTATGGTAGGTGAGAGGGGATGAGAGGGAGGTGGGGGCCACCAGTAGCGGGCAGCGGCGGCACAATGTGAGCTCGTGCCCCGTGCCGCTTTCCGTATTTGGCGGCGGCGAACTTCCGGCGCGGCTGTGGACGGTCCCGTTGTGAGGGCACGCGTGTGCGGCGAGCGTTCAGTCGGCGGGCAGTTTGTCGCTTGCAGTTCTCCGGTCGGGACGGTACAGTGACAGCGGGCGCGGTATGTCTGTGTGTGTGCCGGCGCCGGCGGGCGGCCGGCATCGCGTGGTGGCGGTGCCACTGAGCGCGCTGCGGGCCAGGGACGGCCGCCTGGTGCTGGTGCGCCGTCGGCACCACCAACAGCACCAGCACCAGCACCAGGCGCGCACCTGGGGGCGGCGGCCGCGCTCCGCCCCACTGCTGCTGCTGGCGCCGCTGCCGGTGCACATGTACGCGCATGCGCACCACTCGTCGGGCAAGTACTCCGCTGCCGGCACGTGGGGCAGGAGCAGCGCCGCAGGTACCTGGGGCAAGGCGGCCAGGACTTCGTACAGGCGGCACTCTCTGCCTGGCGTCTTCCCACTCCACCAGCGACGGTAAATACCCATCTCCCTCGCACAGAGCACCTTTACACCAGCGGCCTCATTGAACTGCGCACAGATTGGGAATGTGCACGGGCGCTGATGAGCGCGCATTTGAGCGATCCACAAACCAAACATCATCACCAAACACGAGTGACCTGTTTTTAACTGTCAACAACTCGTGGCAAGTAAGTCGGATTATTACGAATTGAACACTTAGGTGGCAAAAGTCATGGGACAGCGGTAGTATCGCGTACACAAGGTAAAAAAGGGCAGTACGTTGGTGGAGCTGCCATATGTACTCAAGTGATTCGCGTGAACAGGTTTTCAACGTGTTTATAGCCGCACGACGGAAATTAACAGACTTTGACCGCGGGGTGGTAGCTGGAGCAAGACGCTTCGGACATTCCATTTCGGAAATCCGTAGGGAATTCTATATTCTGAGATACAGTTTCGAAAGTGTGCTGAGAATACCAAATTTCAGGCATTACCTCACAATAAGTGCAACGCAGTGGCCGAAGCCCTTTACTTAAAGACCCGGAGCAGCAGCATCTACGTTCAGTAGTCAGTGCTAAAAAACGAGTAACACTGCGTGAAATAAGCGCACAAATCAGTGTTGGACGTACGACGTACGTATCCCTTAGTACAGTGCGGCGAAATTTGGTGCTAATGGGCTATGACAACACACAACCGACGTGAGTGCCTTTGCTAACATCACGACATCGTCTGCGGCACCTCTCCTGGGCTCGTGACCATATCCGTTGGACTCTAGACGACTGGAAAACTGTGGCCTGGTCAGATGAGTGCCGATCTAACTTGGTAAAAGCTGATGGTGGGGTTCGAGTGTGGCACAGGGCTCACAAAGCCATGAAACCAAGTTGTCAACAAGGCACTGTGCAAGCTGGTGTTGGCTCCATAATAGTGTGGTCTGTGTTTACATGGAATGAACTAGGCGCTCAGGTCCAACTGAACGGATCACTGACCGGAAATGGTTATGTTCGGCTACTTGGAGACCATTTACAGCCATTCAGGGACTTCCTGTTCCCAAAAAACGATGGAATTTTTATGGACGGTCCACAGTTGTTCGCGATTGGTTTGAAAAACATTCAGGACAATTCGAGCGAATTATTTGGCCACCCAGATCGCCCGACATAAATCCCATCGAACATTTATGGGACATAACCGAGAGGTCAGTTCATGCACAGAACCCTGCAGCGGCAAAAGTTTTGCAATTATGGACGGCTGTAGAGACAGTATGGCTCAGTATTTCTGCAAGAGACTTCCAGTGAGCTGTTGAGTACATGGCACACTAAGTTGCTGCGCTATGTCGGGAAAAAGAGATCAGACACGGCTGTAGGAGGTATCCCATGGCTTTTATGATCTCAGAGTAGTTTATATCGTTCCATTTCGAACCAAGCAACAGGTTGCAAAAACCTAATAATGATCCAGTATGTATAAGTGAGTCATTAAGCTCGTCATTCGTATTTTCAAGAGGTGTATGGGGAAAATGCAGGTAACCATAGTCCTGTATCACTTACTACAATCTATTGCAGAATTGTGGAGCATGTGTTATGCTCACGTATAATGACGTTTTGGAGAACGAAAATGTCCTGCGTAAGAAATCAATGAGAATTCCACAATCAGAGATTTTGTCTTCGACTCCGGGAAAGCATTTGACATTATGCAGCACTGCCGTTCGGTGGAAAAATACCAACTTGCCGAGCATCAGACCAGATTTCTGACTGGATTCAAGATTTCCTTGCAGATAGAACTCAACGTGTTACGCTTAAACGGGTCAAAATCGACAGATATGAAAGTAATTTCAGGAGTACCACAAGGAGGTATCATAGGGCCTTTACTGTTTATAATATATCTAGTGGACAACGTCGGAATCTCAGTGAGGCTGTTTTCAGATGATGCGGTTGTCTATAAGAAGGTAGCAACGTCAGAAGCCTATACCGAACTGCAGGAAGAGCTGCACACTGTAAATGGTGTAGGAACTGACAATGGGCCTGAATGTAAATAAATGTAACGTGTTGTGCATATCTTGGAGAAGAAATCCACTACTGTGCAACTCTAGTAATTGTGACAGATTGCTGGAAACAGTAACGACTCCATCCGGAGCGGCCTTACGTGGAGTGATCACGTATATAAGGAAAGGCAGATGCCAGACTGAGGTTGACAGGAAGAATCTTAAAGAAATGTAATTCATCCAAGAAAGAAGTGGCTTACCAGGCTCTTGATCTACCGATTCTTTACAAACGCTCGTCAGTTTCGGGTCCTCAGCAGGTTGGATTAATAGAAGAGAGACGAGGTCAAAAGAAGAACGGTGTGCTGTCACAGGATCGTTTAGTCGGCGCGAGAGCACTACGGCGGTGCTCAACAGACTCCAGTGGCAGATGCTGCAAGAGAGATATTGTACACTACCATTGACACTGCGAGATGGTACGTTCTGGGAGGAGCCGGACAACGTATTACTTCATACCACACACGTCTCGCGAAATAGAAGAGGAAGGGAGCGTCAGACAGTGGTACCAAAAGTACTCTCCGCCACACACCTGTAGGTGGCTTGCGGAGTATAGATGTAAATGTAGAATTTTGCGAAACCCGAAAGTATGACGTAAAGTGACTGTGAATAGTGAATAGGGATTCCTTATTATAATTGAAAGCGTCTGCTTCGCAACAGATACACGGAGGTCTAAAAATAATGAAAGTTATACAGCTGTGAAAACACACGACGTAATAGGTAACTAACAGTCGTTTTGAAATGAGAGGACGACTGTTCAAACCCGCGTACGGCCATCCTGATTTAGGTTTTCCGCGATTTCCCTAAATCGCCTGATGCAGTTGTTGGGATGATTCCTTTGAAAGGGATTCCCCATCCTTTTGTAATCCCAAGGGACCGATGACTTCGCTGTTTGATCCCCTCCTCCATATCAACCAACCAACCAGACTTTCTGAAATATGCACCTAGTCTTTGACCAGAAGTATCGCACTGAGCACTTTTTTTACTTTCGCCTCTTACAGAAAAATATTTCGACAAATATCTGTATTCTTGTGTTTCTTTCGATGCCGGCGGCTATGCGCAACTGCACTCTAAACTGAATGTAAAACATCGTACACCACTTGCCTGTAGCGTCACATAATCATAACATTAGGACCCTCCAAAAGGTAAGTTACACATGTCGTGTCACGCTAGGCCATTGCGTAGCGAGAGTGGGACATCGTCAGAACACAGTACATGTTCCGGTTTTCTTGCCGACGCAATTCTGAGCGGTACGCGTAACGGTTGCGTCAGAGTATGGGATTGAGATGGTGCGGCAACAGGAAACATACTCCAAAGCTGAAGTAAGCGGGACAGTAAGTTTCTTATGTGTAGAAAAGTGTAAACGGTGCGCAGATTTCACCTTGTACCAAATGAAATGTCGTGTCCAGCCTTACTGAAATCGTGCCAGCAATTCTACCAAGGCCGACACAGTCGTGAATGATGCTGATCGGGAAGGGAAGACATCGACGTTGACCAGAGACGACAATATCCAGGCAGTCCAGGAGGAACTGCAGATTTTCCGATGAAGACGACGTTCGAAAAGCGGTTTTCGAATGGCTCCGTGACTGAGGAGTGGCTTTATGTCGTCGACGAATGGAGCGATTGTAGACCGTTCCGAGTGTTGTTTGCAGAGCTTTGGTGACTATGTTGTAAAACAGTGTCACTTTGAAGTGAAGTACAGCATTCATATAACGTTACTTGCCATAGTAAGTGTAACTTACTTTTGCAAGTCCTCTTGTATATGAGTACAGTGCACTGCTGTCAGAAACGCACTCCGCACTTGGAATTATGAATGTGTCACGGTTTCCGCGTTGGAAAGGCAGCACGGCTTGAGTGCCGGAACAGCTGTGCACACAGAGCCTGTCACTGTTAACTGTTTGCGGCTGCAGCGCGGAACAGTTGCAGCGGAACATTCCGGAGGAATGAAGATGTTGCAGATGCACAAATAACAGACTGATCCCACAGAGTAATCTCCGCATAGATCGCGCGAGGCGGAACTGTGAGGTTTCCTGTGGCAGTGACAAGACGCTTATGGGACTGGTTCGTTTAAAATGGCTGAAATTTTAACAGCAAGAAGAAAAGCATTGTGGTAAAATGCTCATAATTCTAATTGTTATTCGAAATCGGGATGCACGGTGAAAACTCACTATTCTGTAGTGTAGATGTACGAATCGAGTGACGTGGTGCAGTGTTTACAGCACTGAATTTCTGTTAGAGGGATGCTTCAAATGGCTCTGAGCACTATGGGACTTAACATCTGAGGTCATCAGTCCCCTAGAACTGAGAACTACTTAAACCTAAAGGACGTCACACACACATCCACGCCCGAGGCATGATTCGAACCTGCGACCGTAGCAGCCGCGTGGTTCCGGACTGAGGCGCCTAGAAGCGCTCGGCCACACCAGCCGGCATTAGTAACAGTCATACTAGTCATGTTTAAGATGTGAAACATATAACGGAGTGACAAGTGCATAGAAATACAGATACTATCGGTCTGTAGTCTTTCAGAACCGTCGGTTTCTTGAGCAGTAGAGCGATTGAAGGAAATAAGGAAAGAAGTAAAACAACGATTTAATGCCTCCTCAAATGACGAGTCGATTAATAACGGGGGACCGTCTCATATTTAAAAGAAATAATCAATTTCATTGCACATCCTTGACCAGTCGGAATCACGGGAAACCTCGAAACGTTCAAATTTGGGTTGCCGGACGACTATTAGAATCCCACTGCTCTTCAATGTGAATCCAGTACCTTAACCATTCCGCACCTCATTCAGTAACCACGGTCGCTTCCTCCCTCCATGCCGGCCGAAGTGGCCGAGCGGTTCTAGGCGCTTCAGTCTGGAACCGCGCGACCGCTACGGTCGCAGGTTCGAATCCTGCCTCGGGCATGGATGTGTGTGATGTCCTTAGGTTAGTTAGGTTTAAGTAGTTCTAAGTTCTAGGGGACTGATGACGTAAGATGTTAAGTCCCATAGTGCTCAGAGCCATTTGAACCAATCCTCCCTCCACCTCCTTACTGTCTCCTCCCTCCCCCCTCCCACTCCGACCCCGGTCTCCTGTCACGCTTTTTTCTGTCTCGGTCTTGTTACCATGTAGGTGCCGAAGTTTTGACTGAGTTTATAAACCGAGGAAATTGTTCCTTTGTTCTTTGAAGTAGTGTTCTCAGATTTCCATCATTACGACCTCGGTCTTGTTACCGAAGTGATGCAGATTATTTGCCTTTACTGTATCTCAAATTTGATATGAAAACAAAGTAACTGTAACAATTATTACATAGGTCGTTCTTGAATCTTTCATACGATTGTTTTGTGAAAGTTCTTTCGACCAGACAATTAGGTTCGTAAGCTAGCGGCAAGTACTGAGTGTCAGGGGCATGCCCCGAAGTTTAGGTCATAGTAGAGCTTATGGTTGACGTTTTACAGATAATTAAAAACACTATATGATAAAATGTTTCGGGAGACCTATTAGTGGACATTAATAACCTGTCTGTTCAGTCCGCCTTTCTTCATTATGACGGCTTGAAATCTAATGGAGACACTTGTAATCAGGCCCGGAGCGGATTCGACATTCTTAAAACTCATCGCAAAGGAGTTCCTCTGGGTTCAGGTCGGGACTGTGAGCAGGCCAGGAATATTATTGTCATCCAACTCTTGCTTCACAGATGCTGCAATGTAACTCTGATACAGTCATTGTCTCCGAACTGTTCTTGTACCATAGGCAGTGCACGATGCTGTAAAATGTGTTCATATACTTTTGCATTTAGCGTTTTCTTACGAGCAATAATGGGACCACATCGTAATCACGAAAGACAAGCCAGTACCGTAACACCATCCCCTCTGTATTTCACTGTTGGCATTATACGTGACGGCAGGTAACATTCTCCAGGCAGTGGCCTAATCCGTAGTTAGTTACATGTTCCACACATTGTTTGGACGACTTTTATCGAAACGATATGGAAGGGGTCAGCTTGCAGCGTATGTATACATGATTAGTGTCAACATTAATGACACATTAGAGCGGTTCTAGTGGTCTCCGCGCATAATTTTGATCTGAGAGCGTATACATTTTCTGACGGTGTATGTCGAGCGCTGTTGGAAAGCGGGGTTGCACTCAGCCCTCGTGAGGCCGATTGAGGAGCTACTTGTCTGATAGGTTGCGGCTTCTGTCTTGTAAACTGACAACAGCCGCGAGTGCGGTGTGCTGGCCACGTGCTCCCCCGTATCCATATCCAGTGACGCCTGTCGGCTATGGATGACATGTCGGTCAGTCGGTACCGTTGTGCCTTGCGATGCTTGCCCGACTGAATTTAATTTTAGTATATATCGGGTGATCAAAAAGTCAGTATAAATTTGAAAACTGAATAAATCACGGAATAATGTGGATACAGAGGTACAAATTGACACAAATGCTTGGAATGAAATATTAGAACCAACAAAATACAAAAGTTCACAAAATGTCGGACAAATGGAGCTTCATCTGATCAGAATAGCAATAATTAGCATAACAAAGTAAGACAAAGCAAAGATGATGTTCTTTACAGGAAATGCTCAATATGTCCACCATCATTCCTCAACAATAGCTGTAGTCGAGGAATAATGTTGTGAACAGCACTGTAAAGTATGTCTGGAGTTATGGTGAGGCATTGGCGTCGGATGTTATCTTTCAGCTTCCCTAGAGACGTCGGTCGATCACGATACACTTGCGACTTCAGGTAACCCGAAAGCCAATAATCGCACGGACTGAGGTCTGGGGACCTGGGAGGCCAAGCATGACGAAAGTGGCGGCTGAGCACACAATCTTCACCAAACGACGCGCGCAAGAGATCTTTCATGCGTCTAGCAATACTTTTTTTTCCCCCCTAATAAAACTCCATGTCACTCCAAGCATGTGTGTCAATTTGTACCTCTCTATCTACATTATTCCGTGATTTATTCAGTTTTCAAATTTATACTGACTTTTTGATCACCCGGTACATTTTATGGGGTTATTTTACTTTGAAATCGTCTAGAATCCAGCCATTTAATAACTAGAAATAATACTGATTAAACCTGTTACATTATTTTATAATTTTTAAGTCGTAACGAGACTCATTGTCTCAGTAAACTATGGCACTTAAGTATTTCCGTGTGCGAGCGTTTGCCTGTCTCCGGGCTGCCCTTCAGTTAGAAAATATGCGGCGCATCATTTATGTGTACACATGTGCGAGAAACTTTGCTCGTGGATCGGCGTGGATCGAGAGTGACAGAATTTACATTTATTGGTACAACTGTAACAAATGCGACTGATAACACCGTAATGGAGAGGCCCGACGCGCTGTTAACGTTCGCTAATTTTTGCACGTTGTTTACGTGGCCTGGCCGCGGGCACCGCTCGTAATGGACGTGGAGTAATTAAATTAATGAGCACGCGTATGCCGCGGGCGGCAGGTTGTTTACACTGGCCCGGGGGCCGTCACCGTGCGTGACCGCGAAAATCTAGGCGGCGGTGATGCACTGCCGCCATTTGTACGCGGGCTGCGTGCTGGTTTGTCGGTCTCGTTCGGAGGCACGCGCAGCCTGTGGACAAAGCGCTGCTGTCAGGCCGTGTTTTGCTGCAGCAGAAAGCAAAGCGAATACGTAGTGCTCGCAGCCGTGGAATACATTACAGTTCCTCGCCTTGTTCAGTGCTCACAAGGGAACCTCCCCATCGCACCCCCCTCAGATTTAGTTATAAGTTGGCACAGTGGATAGGCCTTGATAAACTGAACACAGATCAATTGAGAAAACAGGAAGAAGTTGTGTGGAACTGTGAAAAAATAAGCAAAATATACAAACTGAGTAGTCCATGGGCCACATAAGCAACATCATGGACGAAGTGTGTTTAGAAGCGCCGTGGTCCCGTGGTAGCGTGAGCAGCTGCTGAACGAAAGATCCTTGGTTCAAGTCTTCCCTCGACTGAAAATTTTACTTTCTTTATTTTTGCATAGTTATTATCTGTCCGTTCGTTCATTGACATCTCTGTTCACTGTAATAAGTTTAGTGTCTGTGTTTTGCGACCGCACTGCAAAACCGTGCGATTAGTAGACGAAAGGACGTGCCTCTCCAATGGGAACAGAAAACATTTGATCGTAAGGTCATAGGTCAACCGATTCCTCCACAGGAAAACACACCTGATATATTCTATACGACACTGGTGACGTCATGTGCGTCACATGACAGGAATATGTTGTCGACCCACCTAACTTGTACACTTGGCGAATGGGTAAAAAGATTCTTCTACCTTGCCCGATTTAGGTTTTCTTGTGGATGTGATAGTCACTCCCAAAAAAGTGATGAAAACATAAGAGTTTGTCACATAAACTGAAAATAAAAAATTAAAATTTACACTTGATGGAAGATTTGAACCTAGGACCTTTCGTTCCGCAGCTGCTCACGTTACCACGAGACCACGGCGCTCCTGCGTTCGTATCGTCCTTATTGTTGCTTATCTTCCCTTGAACTACTCAGTTTGTATATGTTGCTTATTTTTTACAGTTCTGCACAACTTCTTCCTGTTTTCTCAATTGATCTGTGTTCAGTTTTTTAAGGACTATCCACTGTGCCAACTTATAACTAAATCTGAGGGGGGTGCGATGGGGAGGTTCCCTTGTCAGAATCATCGCAAACCGTGAGACACATTTTGTACTCTAAGACATTCATTTTGCTCTTGACTCAACGGTCCGTCTTAACGAACTGCAATAGATTTCTGGAACAGAGGTAGCATGATATCAGCTGCTTCCCTTCATCGATTAGTCCGGAATCCTGAAGAGACCGGATCGCATCGGACGGTGTGTTTGGTGGCGCAAGGAAATTCCATGACACCTTTGCTTTTCACTCTGCATCTACATGTAGGCCTACACTGTGCTAGTCAACTCTGCAGTGCATGGTGGAGGGTACTTCGTACCAGTACCGTCGATATTCTGTCCTATTTCATTCGCGTTTTGACCGACGGAATAATGAGTGTCTATAGCGAGGGAATAATGACTGTCTATATGCGTCTGTACACTCCCTATAAGCCGGCCGCGGTGGCCGTGCGGTTCTGGCGCTGCAGTCCGGAACCGCGGGACCGCCACGGTCGCAGGTTCGAATCCTGGCTCGGGCATGGGTGTGTGTGATGTCCTTAGGTTAGTTAGGTTTAAGTAGTTCTAAGTTCTAGGGGACTTATGACCTAAGATGTTGAGTCCCATAGTGCTCTGAGCCATTTGAACCATTTTTTTTTACACTCCCTAAAGTAAGGGCGATGGAAAAACTTTCCGTGTGAAGGCGTTGACGCAGCGTATATTCAATGTAGCGCGACTCCAGTGCAGGTATACAAGCACCGACTTATAGGCAAGTGATTAGTGTAGCATCGCATCTTTCTGGGGTGCGTTTGGTAAATGCGACGTTTTTACCAAATGCGTTAAACAGCACCAACCTCATGTTATTCTTTTCAAACGCCGGTAGACATCCATTGGAGAATGAAAAATGTGTATGGGGCAGCATATCTGTCGAAAGCCACCGTTGTGGAATGGTGTACCACGTTCTGTGCCTGTCCCGATTCGACGAAGTCACCGGTCGATCTTCATCCATTTTAAGAATCCTGGAGCCTTCATCACTGGGGAACGGTACTGCGCAACACTTGGGAAATTACGGCGTGCAACTAAGGCGAAACGTCCGGGAAAAATGGGACAAGAGGTGCCGCTGCTTCGTGATAATGCACGTCCCCATATCGCAAGTGTCATTATGCAGAAGCTACACCGTCTCAAATAGGAGACACTCCGCCACGCGCGCCGTAGTTCTCATCTCTCCCCATGCGATTTAACGTCTTCGGTCCCTTAAAAAAGGCCTTGAAGGGTCGACGTTTTCTTTCGGACGAGGATGTACAGCAGGCAGTTGCTGATTTGTTCACGCAGCAAGGCACGCTTTTTTACCAAACAGTTATATTCAGTTTGGTGGTTCGGTGGGGTGATTGCCTTAACGCTTTGCCTGATTGGCTTACCAATTCTGAACTGTTCGGACGTCGAACGGAAATTATTTAATTTACCCTTATATCGCTTGTCTTATTCTCACGATCGCAAGCAAGACGGTCGCACAGTATTCCTCGAATATGCGAGGGCTTGCTGAAAAGTAATGCTGCCTAATTTTTTATGTAAAAACTCTTACAGCTTTTTAAATAAAACAAACGGTATTCCACAAGATTTCGGGATTGCAGCCGGATCTCATCGACTTCTTTCCACGATATTTCGGCTGACAACCTTTCAGCCATCTTCAGGCGAGTGTCAAACACTCGCCTGAAGATGGCTGTAAGGTTTTCAGCCGAAATATCGTGGAAAGAAGTCGATGAGATCCAGCTGCAATCCCGAAATCTTGTGGAATATTCGATACGCCGGGAAAACATCAAGAGTCAAAACAAACGGTGTTACCATTCTACATGTTTATGTACACATTTGCAGCTAGAGAGTTCCTAATATTACCGTGTAACATAGCAGTGTGTGACGTAATAATCCCGTTGCGTGAGAAACAGCGTGGTGTAATTGGGTTTTGAACTGGAAGAGTTCATCCACGCTTGGCGCACCATCTTCTTCAGCATGAAAACGCTAGACCACATGCGAGCGCTGCGGCATCGACATCTCGGTGCCTTGGGTTGACTGTCATCGATCATCCTCCATACAGTCCCGTCTTGACCCCATTGTGCCTCATTCATCGAAGTAAAACATTCTGAAGTGACTATATGAACAAACTGGTCTGTCGTTGGGGAAAATGTGGTCGTCGTCAGGGTGACTATGTTGAGAAATAAATGTGTAGACGTAAAGAATAAAGATGTAGAACGCTAATAACGCTTGTTTTATTTAAAAAACTGTAAGAGTTTCTACATAAAAAATTCGGAGGCACTACTCTTCACCAACTCCTCATAGATTCTCTAAATTTCCCAACAGGTTTTTGTATGAACCGTCCCATCTATCTACCAAGGGTTCCCGTTTAAGCGCTCCGAGCGTTTCGTTTACACTTTTATATGGCCTGTGCCGACCTGTTACGACCCAAGCAGCCCGTCTCTATGAATTCGTTCGATACCTGTTATCACGTTTACTTGATAAGGACTCGAAACCCTAAAACGACATTCTAGAATTGGTCACATTAGCGTTTTGTTTATAGTTTTCTTACAGATGCACTGCGCTTTCCGACGTTCTTTCCAATGTCTTTCTTAACTTTTCTGTTCTCCTACCTAAGGTTGGTTGTGCATGATTCGCTCAAGATGTAATCGGTTACTATCGAGTTATGTCTATTTGTTATAATCATTATCTCACATTTATCCGCATTTAAAGAGAGCTGCCATTTAACACACCGAGCGCAAAATTTGTCGAATTGTTTCGTACGAGAGGTTAGACAAAAATGCAGAAACACTGTGAGAAGTGCTTTCTTGATGCTAGCCAAGCCTGCAGGTTGTATTTGCCCACGGACGGCACTTGAGTAGTGCCGTCAGTACGTTGCTAGTGTCATTCGCGGTCAGTGTAATGGTGTGTCAAATGATAGGCAGTTCGGTTTACGCCATACGCGTTTCGCTTCTTTTTCTGTGAAGAATCTTCAGTGGCCTGTAATACATGTTTGTTTTTATACATGTAATAAATGCACTACATAGTAGTTGCAAATTTGTTAGTATGTTGCGTTTTCTCTTGTTTTCAGATTTAAAATAACTTTTGTAGCACAAATTTCGTGTGGTTAAATTATCGTTTGGTGTTACGTGCTAGTTCCAATTTCCAACACTGTAAGTCGTAAGTAACACCAAACGATAATTTAACCTCACGAAACCTGTGCCACAAAAGTCATTTCTAATCTGAGAAACAAGAGAAAAACACGAGAAAATTCAACATAGTAACACATTTGTAATTACTACATAATGCGTTTATTAAATATATAAAAAGAAACATGTATAACAGGCCACTGAAGATAATTCATAAATTAAAGGAGCGACACGCGTATAGCATAAAACAAACTGCCTTTCATTTAATTGCAAAGACGGGACAAAGTTCCATGAAGATTATCATTGTTTACATCTGAAATACTTGTCCTTTAATTATCTCATAGTACTCTAGAAACGGCAGTTCAAAATGGTTCAAATGGCTCTAAGCACTATGGGACTTGACATCTGAGGTCATCAGTCCCCTAGAACTTAGAACTACTTAAACCTAACTAACCTAAGGACATCACACACATCCATGCCCGAGGCAGGATTCGAACCTGCGACCGTAACGGTCGCGCGGATCCAGACTGAAGCTCCTAGAACCGCTCGGCCACACCGACCGGCAGAAACGGCAGTATTCTACCCAAATCCAATAATTATTAGATAATAATCATCATATATATACCGTCATATAACTTAGTCTTGTTGTATTTTTAAGCACCGAGAAGACCGTATTCATACCCTATTCGGCCACGCAAATTTATCTATTCTGCATCTTCTCTAAATTACTCAAGTTTAATTCTGCGGATGTTTCTGTGAAAAGGATTCGAATTATATCCGTCTCCCTTCTAGAGCTGTCCATGATGATATTCCATCTCTCTAATGACCTCATCCTCGACAGAGTATTAACCTCTAATTCTCCATCCATGTTTTACGGAATTCATATTGCCAGTATCGAGATGCTACACTGTTATTAGGGCAAAGAATACCTGTTCGGCGGGAGCAGGGCTTCAAACTCCATCCAGCCATTCAGCTATAGTTTACCTTGAGTTTCTCTCTACCAATTTAGGCCAACACCGAAATATTTCCTTTCAGGGTCTCTTAAGATCTTTTTCTTCAACCCGTGTCCTTTCCAAGCTTGTGATCTCTATCTCTCTCTCTCTCCCCCTCTCTTTCTCCGTCTCTCTCTCTCTCTCTCTCTAACGCCGGCCGGAGTGGCCGAGCGATTCTAGGCGCTGCAGTCTGGAGCCGAGCAACCGCTACGGTCGCAGGTTCGATTCCTGCCTCGGGCATGGATGTGTGTGATGTTCTTAGGTTAGTTAGGTTTAATTAGTTCTAAGCTCTAGGCGACTGATGACCTCAGAAGTTAAGTCGCATAGTGCTCAGAGCCATTTGAACCATTTTTTTCTCTCTCTATCTCTCTAATACTTCTCCTGAAAGCAAGAACCTTGTGACAGCGGTGCTAAATATGGACCGCAGATGTCATCAGCACTGACAACAGACCAACCTCTAACGCGAGTTGAAGATTTTCGTTGACTCTGTTAGCTTGCGTCAGCGCCGTGCTCGGTCGTTTAAGTCGGCTTCTTTCGGCTTCCTGTAACACCTGGAGTCCATCGACTGCACAGCTGGTGCGTTAGCGAGCCATTGGCATTGTCAACGAGGGGTGCCGCACAGACGTTAAACGTCAGTCTGGGTCTAAATAAAAACCTCCGCCCCGCGGTAGACGCCAGCCGAGAAATGGATCATTAAAAAGTGTTGTCATTAGGAAGGGCTGCGAGCTATTGTCGGCAGCGACGGAGCCCGCCTCGACGTTCCGGTGCTGTGGAGCACGCGATGAGATTTTCAGGGGCACCCGGCGGTATTTGGGGAGTATCTAGAGAGGTGCCCACGGCTTTGGAGCGCCAAGGAATGCGAGCGGGGAATTTGCTTTGAGGAGCCTATTCATTATTAGCCGACTCATATCGACTTGGCAGTGTGCGTGGCGCAGGGTAAATTTCTGGGCACAACCCCCCGGCGGATTCTTCGTTGCGGCTTACTGACGTCTGAGGAATGCTCCATACACAGGATCGTATAGCAGAATCGCAAGCGCTTGTCTGGTATGAGATACGTTTGCCTCTCTCTCTCGGTCTGAGGAGGAATTCATGAGCGATAATGACAGGAATGTGTAGTTTCGCATCACTGTGAAGGTCGACGTATTGCTTGCTTTCGTCTCGCGATCTTCGGCCGGCGTTAGTTTAATAACGTTTCTGACATGTCGACAGCATAGCGGCAGGTATTGTTACAGATTCACCCTCCATTACCACAAGCCATGGAATGTGAGTCTTCCACAATACCGGCCTCTCGCGAAAAATCAGAAAAACTATTAAACAAACATCAGCGATAATACCGAGACTAAAGCCAACAGGCAGTACATCAACTGATAACCACGAAAGCCTCAACAATTTTATATTGTGGAGATCATTTGCGATTGTATTACGTGCAACTAGTGAAATAAGAAAAACAGAAATATTTTTGTTTTCCATAACGAACTTTAATCAGTAAACTGCATTATTTAATGTGGAAATTTCCATTCTGTCTATTCTGTTGTATAGCTCCAAAAAAACGCAAATAAAAAACCGAAACGTTTTCTTACATTCTTCAAGTATTTGCTGTAAACTCTTTCGTGTATCGAGATTCAGTCCCAGAAGAAATGAAACTATTTCCAACTAAGAAAGTCCATCTTCACATTGTTAATAGGACTCTATTATTTGTATTTATATCCATATTCCACTATTTTTAATTAACGAACACGTTTTTGAAACGTGTTTATCGAAAGCCTGTGATAATATGTATCTCGTGTTACCGAAGGCGTTATTACGTATTATTGATGATACTGGTTCCAGGATGTTCAACGGTAGAGTTCTCAGCTTTCTTGCACAATATGAATTAAATGCTTGCTGAGGCACAGTGGCCAATGGGAACGTGTTAGACTTATCAGTATATTAAAATGCATAATAAAAATCACACGTTGGAATAGGCATATGTATAATGGACATCTAAGACCTTTCTTCAATGCAAATAAAACTATATTAAAATCTGGACATAAAATACTAAATAAAAGGAGAATTAGTTGAAAAGAGTGCGAGAATTTATTCGCTGGTATTGCTGGCTGCCTAATCACTAACAAATAGAAAGAGCCAGCCACTTGAAAACAAGTTAAGTCGTGGTTAACATTTCTGAACGTGTTACTGAAATTATCTTTAAGATATGAAGAGACGAAATTAGCATAATGAATTCATTTTGGGAATAAATGTGGATGCCAGCTGACAAAACGTGATAACGGTGCCAAAATTGATGATAAATTCGATTTTATAAACTACTACGGTCACGTGGTTCGTAATTACCCGAGTTTTTCTTCAACCACAGTAATTTTTTTACATAATAATTTCGTTAAAATAATGTTCAACTAGATTATCTTTAGTACGAAAGGTACCAGAGAAAATCAATTAGAAAGGCGGTGATGTATTCACAGATGTGAACAGTAGATAAGCTTCAATTGCTGTTCTACCAGAAAACTTCCCAAATACTCCTATCCAGGCAATAAGAATTTAATTTAAAGTGACATTTTCATTCTAAAGCGATAAAATTGAACGAATTGTGAAAAACTTGCTTCTGAGAGTCCTTTTCTGTCACGGTGTGGTTAGCATACGAAAATTTGCCGTTTACTCCCTGCAGCTAAACGACAGCTGAAAACTGTTGCTGTAGCTCTCGGTGCTCATCACCTTTCCGCCCTACGGGCTGATCAGTGCTCTGATCCTGAGTATCATCTACTGTGTCGTAATTGGAATTGACCTTTGAGGTATATCAAGTAGGAATGTCACTGAAGTTTTAACTATACGAATTAGACACTAATACACAACATTATTTTCCTTATATACCATAAAAAGACCTTAATTTCAGATTGTTAGCTGTTATCTGTTACTATGACACGACAAACTAAAACGTTAATGCAGCAGTTTGGCGTATAGCGCAGAGTAAGTTGCTAAGGCATAAATTAAGTGTTGATGTTTACACCGAGGTAAAAAAAGTCACCTCCTAATATCGTGTTGGAACTCTTTTTGCTCGGGGTATTGAAACAACTTGACGTGGCATGGACTCAACAAGTCTTTGGAAGTTCCCTGCAGAAATACTGAGTCTTGGTGCCTCTATAGCCATTCATAATATCGAAAGTGTTGCCGGCGCACGGTTTTGTGTCCAAACTGACCTCTAGATTACGTCCCATAAATGTTCGATGGGATTCATACCGGGTGATCTGCATGGCCAAACCATGTCCAGAATGTTCTTCAACCCAATCGCGAATAGTTGTGCCCGGTGACACGCTGCATTGTCATCAATAAACATTCCATCGTTGTTTGGGAGTATGAAGTCCATGGCTGCAAATGGTCTCCAAGTAGCCGAAAATACCCACGTCCAGTTAATGATCGGTTCACTTGGACCAGACAACCCATTCCATTCCATGTAAACACAGCCCACACCATTACAGAGCCACCACCCTACTGCACAATGCCTTGTTGACAATTTGGGTCCATTGCTTCGTGTGGGGTCTTTGCCACACTCGAATCCTACCGTCAGCTCTTACCAACTGGAATCGGAACTCATCTGACTAGGCCACGGTTTTCCAGTCGTCTAGGGTCCAAGCGATATGGCCTGGCGTACAGGAGAGGCGATGCAGGCGATGTTGTACTGTTAGCAAAGGCACTCGAGGCAGTGCTCGGCTGCCATAATCCATTAACGCCAAATTTCATTGCACTATCCTAAAAGATACGTTCGTCGTACATCTCACATCGATTTCTGCGGTTATTTCACTCGGTTATTTCGACGCCCCACATATTGTCTACCATGCAACCATAACATTGATTGCTAATGCACTGTAGACTGGTATTCGGGAGGACGACAGTTCAAACCCGCGTCCGGCCATCCTGATTTAGGTTTACCGTGATGTCCCTATATCTATCGCCGGCCGCGGTGGTCTAGCGGTTCTAGGCGCTCAGTCCGGAACCGCGCGACTGTTACGGTCGCAGGTTCGAATCCTGCCTCGGGCATGAATGTTTGTGATGTCCTTAGGTTAGTTAGGTTTAAGTAGTTCTAAGTTCTAGGGGACTGATGACCACAGATGTTAAGTCCCATAGTGCTCAGAGCCGTTTGAACCCTATATCGATCGCTACAAGCAAATGCCTGGATGGTTCCTTTGAAAGGGAACGGCCGATTTCCTTCTCCATCCTTGCCTAACCCGAGCTTGTGCTCCGTCTCTTGTGACCTCGTTGTTGACAGGACATTAAACACTAATCTTGTCCTCCTCCGCAGTGTTGCATGTCTGTTAGCACTGACAGCCCTACGTAAACGCTGCTGCGCTCGGTCGTTAAGTGAAAGCCGTCGACCACTGCGTTGTCCATAGTGAGAAGTAATGCTTGAAATTTGGTATTCTTGGCGCACTCTTGACATTGTGAATCTCGGAATACTGAAGTCTCTAACGATTTTCAAAATGGAATGTCCCATGTGTCTAGCTCCAACTACCATTCCGCATTCAAAGACTGTTAATTCCCTTCGTGGGGCCATAATCACGTCGGAAACGCTTTACATGAATCACCTGTGAGCAGATACAGCTCCACCGTTGCACTGGTTCTTTATACGCTGTGTACGCGATACTATTGCTAACTGTGTATCTGCATATCGCTATCGCCATGATTTGTCATCTCACTGTGTACAGCACGCATTACCTGTAACGGTACAGGAAACGTCAAGCTAACACTAATTGTGTGCGGAAACGTAGTTCGATTCGTATCAAGCTATCGCAGCTGAGCGTAAAAAGACAGTTGATAATTGCTTCTTACGCAGATTGATATAAAAAGTGCAAGTCTAGTAGTAGTAGCAGCAGTAGCAGCAGAGTACTCCTGCAGAGTATAAAAAGATGACAAAGCACTCGAGAGACGAACTCATATTATCACTCGAAGTTGGATAACTTTTACGAGATTATTACTAGTGTTTTCTGGTCTTATTCCGTAACTATTATCTCTTTAATTTAAACCACTTTGAAATTTACAACTTATTATTGTAGAAATATTGAGCAGTCTAGCCAGATAAGACTCTCGAAAACTATTTACAAAATCATTGAAACAAATTTTTGATGAGGAAGCCAAAGGCATTCTGCAAGTACATATTTTGTGCTCCTGTAAAGAGTGTGGGTACAGTTAAAATAGTTGTAGCACCTACTGAAGTACAATAAATCAATGCTGGTAAACGCAGTTCATAATCGCACTGGTATTGTAATTAATTATATGTTGTATTTAGGAATTTGACTTGAGTGTCTCACAAGAAGCCCTTTGCGTGCGATGTCGCAATGCGAATGATATTTACGGCGTTCGACGCCCCACGTATTGCCTACCATGCAACCATAACATTGATTGCTAATGGCGGCAGGGGACTGTACTGAAGGTATTCAATGATGAGCACAGCATGAGGCTACGGAGCGTAACTGAAATGCTTAGTCCACGAGTATCTCCCAACAATGCTAGTGGTGCTGACACGAAAAAGAGCAATCGCAACGATAAACAAAGCAAACATTGCATTATCTCTACAACAGTAGATGCCGACGTTGGCATTTCGTCAGAAAGGAACCCAAGGAATTTCGCCGAGTGAGAAGGAAGCGGCAGATGAAATCTTTATCCAACGATCGGGTAGTAAACATAATAACGTACAACCACAGCATAGTGAAAAACCAATTATGAGCAATTTGAAATAATTCCACAGCAATATGACCGTGTAGCGCATATGAAAAACTACGGATATTCAGAGGAGGACAATGCGCACTTGTTACAGAAATTGATGTTTGCACGTGTCGAGGGCGCTCCATACGATTTACAGGATGTACAAGATAGTGACCTACTCCGTTATGCACAACAAATTGCGCGCGATATAGATTACAGTGATTTGGAGGGAAGCAGTCTAAGTTCAGACAGTGCTACAGAATTGGAAGGATGTAAGACAACAAAATTTCAAACTAAGCGTGTAACACGCCCGGGGGTACAAATGAGTGGGGTACCTTTAACTGTCGTTTTGGGACCGTGCGCCCTATCCACACCAAGTACCTGATAATCCCGCGGCGGTCGTACTGTTCTGCTTCACACTGCTCCTGGCCCTGGTTTTATCTATCTAAATATGCAAGAGGGTTTAGGAGAGCCACTCAACGTCAAGCATAACACTGTCCTGCGTCTGGTATGAACATCTGTATTCTGAGACGATAAGAAATCACAGGTTGCACTGTTTACACTCTAAGTCGCAAATGTTTATTCCAATTGACAGTCTTGATGATTATCTGTCCACAATATCACTTGGACGAGCGTACGCGTACCGAACACGGCGCGGATGATTGTTGGTGATGGAAAGCGAATAATCGAACGAAAATTCTTACGCTCGCCACGTATACACAGATTTCTTTTGGTACCAGTCCTCCTTGACACTAGTAATGATATAACACTGTCCGTAAAGTTAATGTTTCAGTTCTCACTTGTACGAGCGTGCGAGTAACCGTCGCGGCGCGGCTGATTGTTGATAATGCGGAACGCGATAATCGAACGCACGTCCTCACGCTCGCTACAAGACACTGGCACTTAAGTGCTCTCTTTTGTGGTAAATAGTATAACTGGTTCACATTAGTTCATTCTTGGAGACCGAACACGTCGTGGATGATTGGTACTGTACGGTACGACACGCAACGAGAGGGTACACAAATACGTTATCGGCGGCACTGCTCATTTTTTAATTACTTCTTGACGCACTCTCCTCTGAATCACTTCCATATTTCATCACTTTACTGTAACAGCACTTGTAGCAACACTTCAACCCCAATACTAACAAAGCTTTTTACATGCAAAGCTACCCACAACATAACACACCAGTTCCGTGTCCCGCGCTCGACTCTTAACAGACGCGGCTGCCCGCAAAGATACTCCACAACCAAGCCAGCGATATGACAATACGCTTACAAGCGTCAACTTGACGAAGCACACGAAACTGCGGCATCGGCCCGAAAATTTATAGATGAGGTAAACGAACTTATCCCATAGTTCAGTAAGGAATTTCTTTTAACTTCGACCAGTCCAGTTCATAAGAGGAAATGCATATGAAAGGAACCCCGGAAAATGGAAGTACCAAGGAAGTTGAATCAAGATCAACTAAGATCCATGCCTTAACGTATTCATATACAACTATGCCGACTGTTAATGGTAAACTGGCTGGAAAGTTACTTACTGTGCTGCTTTCTCGTTTGCGTGATCTTGCAAGGGCAACAGGGAATATTTACATTACAGCAAGCAAGAGTGGGGGAAATGGGCGTAAGAGAACTACAATTATGGCATGAGCATTGCTTTTGAGCACTAGCTGGTCAAAATGAAATGCTTTTGTGTGATTCCTGGTCTGTGCATAAAAATCATACTCTTTTGAGCAAACTGTCCCTCCTGAAAAGTGTGTGACACATCATTAATACCACCTGGAACCAGGACAAATACAGCGTATGGATGTTAGTTTTTTCCGTGCCTGTAACACATATTTTCGCATCGTCTGTATCTACGCGTTAAAGGATAGCCATTTCGCGATAAGCTACAAGACAGACTGTTTCGCCCTCGGTTACGTTCCATCAGTTCTCATCACCCCGTTAAGCCAATAAGATTCTTTATGCTTTTTTTAACAGTGGATACCTCGCCGAACATCCTGCACGTTTTCTAACTCCAAAGGAGTTCGCCTTCGATCTTCATGGTGCGAATTTGTGACCACTGTGGCCTGCCATTTTTCATTCGATGGTGCAAGTTAATGGTTCGTTTTGAACATTTCTTGAATGTTGACGATGTCCATTTCGTGAAGTGTAATATATAGATCCCATAAAATTTGGATCTACGCACATCCCGTGCACTCATTTTCTGTCGCTATCCTGACGCACATGCGGAGTCATTAGCAACTAATATTTTCCCTGTCATAGTTGTTGATACAACGCTGCCAAATGAGCGTTACTAAAGACAGAATTTGAGAGCTCGCACTGAAGGGATTGCTTGTCAGTTGGAAAGTTCAGGCTATAAATTCAGAGGTCTGCAGTTCGTTCCTCGTTCAGTATTCGGATTTTTGTCTCTAATTTATCATGTTTTGTCATCTTTGAGGGTGTTTGTTAATGTGTAAATTCGGAGCTGTACCGTGGTTTTGAGTCCACTTTACACTTAACGTAGCCGGCCGCTTTGGCCGAGCGGTTCTAAGCGCTTCAGTCCGGAACCGCGCGACTGCTACGGTCGCAGGTTCGAATCCTGCCTCGGGCATGGATGTGTGTGATGTCCTTAGGTTACCTAGGTTTAAGTAGTTCTAAGTTCTAGGGGACTGATGACCTCAGATCTTAAGTCCCATAGTGCTCAGAGCCATTTGAGCCATTACACTTAACATAGCACGATAACTGGCTGGGTAATTGAGAATCATGCCTGCTAAAGCACTGTGGTGTTCAAACAAACCTTGGGTTTGTGGCAGCTGTACATACTTAAGTGCGAATTGACTAACTTAATTAATCCATATATTTTTCTTTTTGTATTAAACTGGTGTATCTGATACTGTTAGAACGATGTATGTGTGAATAAAGAGCGGGCTGAGTATCGAAAGAAATGTAGTCTAGCCCGTATATGCCAGACATTATCAGAGTACACACGTGGGAATTTGAAGCGGCAGGTGCCCTACGTGCAGAGAGTTAACGGCGCTGGGCCCTGGTACGTGACGGGGCCGCGCGCATGCAACGAGGTGACCCGAGCAGGCAGCTCTGAAATGGCGATCCGGGCCACGCACGACGCGCAGCGCCGCTACCGTTAGCTCATCCTGCGCCTCCTCGTGAAGGTGCACCGCTCTCCGCTCCGTATGCATGGCTGGAGCCATCTAGCGGCCGCTCCCACCTGTTACCGAGAAGCATACGCGTAGAGTAGCTGCCATGACAGTAAAAGACTGTCTTTTTAGGTCAAAGATGCGGCTACTTTTAGACGTATTCCGCTCTTGGTCAGAGCGCTACCTACGGTATTTACCCGACGAGTGCATTCCACTCGTGAGGTGCTGTCCTGCAGTGTCTACGAAACACCCGTATGTTGTTGTGACCATCAGACGGAAGACTGTTTTGATGCAGCTCTCCGTGCTAGTTTAGCCTGTGCAAGACTGTTCATCTTTACATAAACATCAATTTTACTCTGTTTAGTATAGTTACGTTGTAGCCTCCTCCTACAATTTTTACTTCCTTCACTTCCTACATCATGGATAAGTCCAATATAATGTCATTACTAGACTTAACTTCCAAATGATACAAGTCATGCTTTTAAGAGGAGCCTTACGTTGGCCTTCGTGTTTGTCTCATTTAAATGTATTTCTTGTCTCGTATCAAAGACTGAAGCACTGTCAAAAACTGGTGCTTCTACCTTATCACTCAGTTAAAATACACCATGCCACGTACAGGCGTTAATAAAATCTTGGCATTTAAATTTCTGATCAAAGAGAGAGCCAAATTCGTAAGTGCATGTTACAATTACAGTGTCAACATATATGCAGATCGGTAATGCATCACTTCAGATAAAGAAAAATAACAATTTGCTCCATTTATACGTAAGTAATACTTTAATAGTTCAGTTGTAATGTCTGTTGTCACTAAAGATACCCCTAAGCAAACGATGTCAACTTTTTTTCAAGAGACTTCTTCACTGTTTTCCACGCTTGATTTTCCGAATTATACCTGTTGTTAAAAGCTTTGGCAGGTAAGGTAATTTGTTGACCTCCACTGAATCTTATATAGCGTTTTAAAACGGGCTAATAAGTAAAGCACTCATAAAATTAATAATAAACAATTTATAGGTCAGCTTGTCATACTTCCAAAACACACTCGAATTTAGGAATTTCATAGCAGAACTGTCACTGCTTTTTCTCGCTAGATTAGATGGTGGTGGTTGTTGGGATGTTTAAGGGGGACTAAACAGCTAAGGTCATCAGTCCCGCTAGATTAGAAACACTTCATTATGTTGATGTGTGGATATGTAGAACATCCAATATAAAAGACTTATGAGGGCGCAGAACGCAAAACATTTTCATCCGTGTTTTCGCACTTCGTTTTTGCCAAATTCAGATATGATGGACACTCAATGATATGAACTTTGGCCGGCACGCGCTAGAGCCATCTATCGGTAGGTCCGGTAGTTGAGCATCCCTCATTTCGCTAGCCTTAGACTCGTGTCCCTCCAACACCAAATAAACTATTCTTTCACGCCTCAGCATATATCCGCCAACCAATTCCTTCATTTAGTCGAGTTGTACCATAAATTTCTTTTCTCCACCGTCCGATTCAGTACCTCCTCATTCACTCATCCGATCTAGTAATCTGATCTGCTCTATTCATCTGTAGCATCTGTTCTCTGTCTATAGTGTTTATCTCCAGGTTTCCCTTTTGTAATAGAATGATAATAATTAACAAATTTAACCACACTGTCTACGGATATCACATGGCAAATTGCTTTACTTATCTTACTAACAGTGCAAGCCGCAACATTACTTGATGGACGTCTCACTTGATGCTACAAGAAGTCGCTAATGATTGTAATTAAGTTTCATTTCTAGCGTGACGTGGTGGATCTAAGTTACGTTTAAAATAACAAATCGACTCACAGAATTATTTGGGTTCTTTCTAAAACGGTTCAATGGTTGCTGAGGTATTCGTTTTCGCCTTTGCTTTCAGCTAGCATGAAACGAATGCATCAGTCATTTTACACACAACTTTTTTATAGCCTTTATTCCATTCCATTGTGTCAGAGCAGTACAGCAAGCAGTTTTGAATTATTTCAGTAGTTGCGAAATTATGTTATATCAGTGACGCGTTTCACCCATTTTGGACGCCATCAGATTGTGTGAAACTAGCCGGATATGCAACCCATCGGACATAAAGCCATATAAAATATAAAACGGACTAACTTTTACACACTCTGGTGATACCCCAAAAGAGTGAAACGCGTCATTGATATCAAATAATTTCGCAACCAAGACTGTCTTTATTTTGAAACTTTTTTATAGCCATTTGTTTTCGTGAAATGTTCCGTCCTCTCTTCCTGACGTGACTGTTGACTTTTTCACTACCATGCTCGGGAAATGAGCGTTGGAGGCAGTTGCCGGACCCCCAATTTGCCCTTCAGAACAAGGTTCTAGGGGAAGTGCTTCGTCGTTGGCTTCTTCCGACCCATTACAAAGTATCATGTAGATGTGTGGATGAGAGTGATGAGTGCTTCTACAGTGCAGTCATGTGTTTGTTATGGATGAAATGGAGGGACATACCAAGTGTTGACGGATTGCCCTCTCCTGTCGAATAACACGTCGGTGGCCGTCCAGCTTAACGTCCCAGACCAATCTCAAACAGTGCCATATGCTCTGAATCCATTAAACACTACGGAGAGGTCTGTAATCTAACCTAGGGCGACATAGTGAAGTCTGAAGATGAGGAACTGTACGCCTCCACGTATCCTGCCTTGCCGTCCCAATATAAGCGATGTAAATTTCTTCCAACACCGCGATTCGAACGTACGCCTTCCAAGAGAGCGTACTGCACAGTCGTGCGGTAGCGATCTCGGCTACGGAGACGAGTGGTGTGACTATGACGTGAGCTTTTTCATACCCCGCAACGGCGATCCTGCAGAACCACATTGCTAACTTTCTCGTTGTTGTCATGTGTGGCTGCCGTTTCGTGACTTTAGTCATGTGTGTTATCTTCAACAGAAAAAAATACAGTCACTTCTGAATTCAGCCACTAATTTTGTAACGGCTGAAAATAAAGGCACAGGCTCCTTATACATCTTCCTCAAATTTGGACGAAATTTTGTTGACGATAAAACAGCCCAAAACGAAAACTTTTATGACAACACTGTGTCGCAGCCCGCCTATTTGAAAGACGGACGCGACACGAGTACTTAATACAGTAGCATAACTAGAACCATCTCGTAGATCTATCTCACACTTAACGTAAGGCATTCTGGAGTATGTACCAAAATAAGAAAAACAATATTTCATTGTAGGAACGCCATCTCTGTATAAAAAAGCGAAAACTTCAACCACTGCGACAGTCCTAGCAAGCAAGCAAGAATGGGCATCGAGAACCTCAATTTTTTTGGAAATTTGTGGTAAGGTCTTATGGGATCAAACTGCTGAGGTCATAGGTCCCTAAGCCTACACACTAGTTAATCTAACTTAAACTAACATACGCTATGGACAGCACACACAGCCATGCCCGAGGGAGGATTCGAACCTCCGACTTGTGGAGCCGCACGGACCGTAACAAGGCGCCCTAGACAACGCGGTTACCCCACGCGGCGAAAACTTTATCAACATCGAGTACCGTATGTACATTGTGTTAGCAAATACGCCACATACTTCTGGAAATAGATAATACGTGCAGTATAATTTGTTCTTCGCGTAGGGGTTCCGGGGAGCAAGAAAGTAAGCGATTCCTGTCTTCCCCCCCCCCCCCCCCCCCCCTGCTACTCTCCCCTCTTCCTCCACGCCACTGACGCAAATACACTACTGGCACAGGACATGCAGCGTATAAAATGGAAATGTACCTGCCTTTCTCAGGAATCAGAAGTAATGCACGGAATTAGGTGTTGCAGCGATCACTCCTTCGGTGATTTTATATAGTCGAAACTGAAATCTTGTTTCTACAAAGTACAAAATTGAATTATACCTGGCCACGGCGAAAAGTATTATTTACTAACTAGGTTGACGTTGAGCGGAAGGAAGTCAATACCGGCCGGCTTATACCGACACATTCTATCCCAGAATCCGGCGCGAAAAGTGTTCAAATGGCTCTGAGCACTATGGGACTTAACATCTGTGGTCATCAGTCCCCTAGAACTTAGAACTACTTAAACCTAACCAACCTAAGGACATCACACACATCCATGCCCGAGGCAGGATTCGAACCTGCGACCGTAGCAGTCGCGCGGTTCCGGACTGAGCGCCTAGAACCGCTAGACCACCGCGGCCGGCCGCGAAAAGTGCCAAGCTGTATTGCGCGTATAGTAGTTGGGATAACGCCCGCCTCGACAGACGCACAATAAGCGTGGCAGATTGCTAACCGAAGGGACACGTGTTCGATTGCCGGACAGGTCGGAGATTTTCTCCGCTCGGTGACTGGGTGTGTTGTGTTGTCCTTACGTTCTTGTCGACGTAAACGACGAGAAAATCGGCCGCACTACGCTATCATATCGTCTTTCTATTACTGAGATGGCTGAATATGCACGATCCAAAAGCCAGTAAAGTGGAAAAAGGTAGGATAACAGACGAAACGAATTATAATTACCCACTAAGGACCCACAAGAGACCACTGATATATTATTAGCAGTGGCTCAAAAGACGTCGGATAAGAAAATTATTATCATGGTTTGTAGACGCCATATTCACCATGTACTCGTATATTGCAAGACGCATCGTCATCGGTGGAGTAACTTTGACTCAGGCACAAATATATATTTGTACTTACCATACGCTATTTTTAAAAGATATGTTCACGTAAATAATGTGGACGGAAACTTCACAGAAGCGGTAAAAGATATGTTCACGTAAATAATGTGGACGGAAACTTCACAGAAGCGGTATAGAAGGGCAGTCCTGATGCTGTCAGTTTACCTTAAATATTCACGCTCGCAAATTCTCGTCGGAAGTTGGTGGCTTTGAGGCGTCTCTTGAGAGAAAGACCGATGTGTAGGACTGAACAGTTGTTCCGTGTACCTTCCTCATTAGTTCGGTACTAATGACAAAATAGCACTTCATGTCCTCAGAGCCGCTGGTATTTGCTTAGGTATGAGCAAACAGCCGAGGGTAAACTTGTCAGTGTGTGTTCCTCTGCGCTCTCTCTCTCTCTCTCTCTCACACACACTCACACACACACACACACACTCCCGCACGCACGCACACACACACACACACACACAGAGAGAGAGAGAGAGAGAGAGAGAGAGAGAGAGAGAGAGAGAGAGAGAGAGAGAGAGAGGAGAGTCCTTCCCCTCTGTCAAGTAAGCTACAAATTTCTCAACAAAGTGTCCGAAAAAAAAGAGGTCCTTAATAACCAATGTTGATAATTTGATGATTATACACCTGAATGTACGGAGCCATCACTTCTGCTCCGATATTAATGGAGTAAGCATATACTGTCTGGGACAATTACTGAGAACATTGATTGGTTTAATGTACTATTTGTTTATCCACATTATCGTCACCATTGCGAGGAGCCAAGGATCACAGTTTGATTTGAAGCATGAAAGTAACGAAGACTATTTTTAAATTTTCTCCCAGTTCTGTATGTATAAATAGCTTCGTAGCTCAGCTGGTGTTAAGTCTTCTCAAGCTATGCGATTCGACTACGTTGCACAGCAGGATTTTTCCGAAAGTTAAAATGATTTTCAGTTTTGTTAGTACTTCAAATATAAGAACAATGACAAGTTATTCTGTAGTTCAAGTTCTATAAAGATGTTTCTGTTCGTGTCCCTGTTGGTAAACCCTTTCGTGGTCCTTATACCTCGTTTTTTTAATGTTGAATGACTGTTACGCGGAACTTACATTCTCAGGCACGTCAGACCTTACTGTAAGTCTACGCATATTTACATAGTAAGCTCATAGTGCAGTTTCAGTGTTACAGTAGCCACTAAGTTTTCGTAAGACATTACATTATTTGCTCAAGCTATTGTTTAACAGAACTGGTAGAAACTTCGTGTAACATACTTGTTGAATGACATAGCCCCTGATTTTAGGGTTATCTTCGTTCTGGCCTCCGCTCTTATTTCTGTATATCTCATCAGTGCCGTTTTGTAAACTACTGCATCACTGTCGTGCAGCTTACTTCGTAATTACCAGTTTCTAGATTTCGCAGCTAACTTTCAGAGAGTGAAGTAGAATAAAAACTTAAGAGTATAGTAAACGGTAAGGCATTCTAGATATTACAAACCACGTCTTGCAGGGGTACTTCTAAGCAACATGCCTAAGGGCCTGCCCCGTGGATGAGCTTGCGGCCTGATTTCTCTGATACAGGCAAAAATGTTGGAAAGGAACAGCAGTCCACTTATTTACGTTTTCTTATAGTCACATTCTACAGATCCGTGTTCGTAATTGCAGCTCTAAGTGAAATGCTGACAATGGCGAATGCACAGTTTTATTTTATGTCGTGTTAATTTTGATCTTGCCAAAGTTTGTTTCTATTGTGCGCGTTAGTTTGAAAAGTTCTCAGGCTGGAATGGAAAGAAACAACTTACCTCAGTTATTTTTTTATTTTTGAGTGTAGTCTCCTTGGTTACCAGCGCCCTTGGTCCAGCTATGTTCCAGTGCCTTGGTTCATTCTAGAAACTTAGATTCCTCCAGGCCTGCAAAATAACCGTCACCTTCAGCTGTCAGATCATCGTTTGAAGAGATTCCACCGAGAAAAATTTGAGCTTGAGGAAGAGATTGAAGTCTGGTGGAGCCAAATCAGGCGAATAAGGCGGGTGTATCCTGTATTTTTGCCATGCAGCGGTATTTGCGTGTGGGTGTACATTGCCTTGATGAAAGATGAGTTTCTTCCTTGCCAATACTGGCTTTTTTTCACCCATCTTTCGCTGTAGTTCGTCCAGAAGGTTAGCGTAGTATTGTTCCGTAATTGTTTGACCGGTGGGGAGATTATCTATCAGCAGAATCCCTTTCGCATACTAGGAAACTGACACCTTGACCTTTCCGGCCGACCGTATTGCTTTTGCTTTCATGGTGGTGGTGGTGGTGGTGGTGAATCAATATTTTCCCACGGATTTGACTGTTGTGTACCTGGGATATAGTAATGGATCCAAGGTTCAGCTCTCGTCATAAACAGACGCAAAAATATTGTTGGTTGCTCTGAAAACGGATCAAATATTGTTCGGACAATTCCATTTTGATGCGTTTCTGATCCACCATCTAGCAGAAAATTTTCTCATATCGGATTCCAGTGTTAAAATGAGATATGCTCGTTCAGGTTGCATCCCTACAGTTTCAACAACTTCTCGCACTTTCAGTCGGCGATCCTTCATTTCCATTTTATGCACTTTGTAATGCTTTCTAGTGCAGTGGTGCGTCTTAGCCGATCACTAAGCGGACCATCACTAAGCTGCCCGTCTAAATTTTAAACGCGTTTGTCCTCTTGAGAACAGCCGAATATGAAGGAGCAGAGTCGCCCAGTGTCTTCTGAAAAGCCGGGATGAATTCTCTCTGCATTCATACCTCTCAATAAGAAGTACTTAACCACTGCTCGAATCTCGATTTTTTCGATCTTCCCAGATCACTAGTCGGGAACAACAACAGAGAAACGACCGCATCACAGCTGTCTAACGAGAACACTGACACGTCACGTGTTTATTTATAAAGCATGACCTATTATTACGCTGGAAACCTCGTTGCGCTAGCGGTGACATCTAGTGGTGATTATTAGAACTTCCATCATAGTTCTTACAGCATTCACGTGACACATGTACTTCTCAAATATTAGGACGAGTGTTTTTCAAATCATGTGTGTGAATTAGAATTTCTTCGAAGATATGCTAAAGTGATGCACTAAGCGCTGATGTAAACACATTATTATTATGTCCGCAGCACGTTATCTAGTCATCTTCATCGACGCAAAAGTCGCCGCAGTGGCGTCAATTAGAATAACTTGCACCAGGCGGCAGAATTATCCCAGACGAGGCTCTCCCGGCCAGTAATGCCTTACGGCCATTTCATCATTATTATATTAAAACAATATGTGACAATGTAATTACACATTTTATTATTGCAATAAACCATTTTTCATATTTATTGTTATTATTATTAACTACTAGGCATTTATGGCACATTGAAAGTGGTGGACTGCAAATTATATTTCGGAGAGAGAAAAAGATGGGAGGGGAGGATAAAAATAGTAATAAAATGTAGTGGCCTTAATAGAACTATTGCAGTAGTTTTCTTTGAACTCGATCGAAATCATTTTCCGAGTCTGTAAGTGCGTTGTGAATAGCTGCATTGAATTATCTGTTGTTTCTGATAATAGTCGTTGATGAGCATCGTTTCCTATAGCTAGGCTGAACTTCACAGAGTTTTATTTCGCTGTAAGCTTTTTGCTATTGTTTAATACCCTTGAGAATCATTTGTGCCCACTCTTTAGCACACTTACACATCTGTAATCGGCTCTATCATTTGTATTGCTCTTGTTAAAAGTGGCAGTTACTTTGGCTATTTTCCATCGTTCTTGATCCCAGCAAACACTTAGGAAGTCGATACGTCCTCCTTCCTTGAGTTGTAATCCGCATACTTAATTAATTATGTACTATTACGTAGGGGCTTCAAAAAGTAAGTTACACATGTCGTATCACACTAAGAGCATTGCACAACAAGAGTGGCGTATTGTACAGGTTCCTGATTTTACTACAGAGATGGTTTTGCTGCAGTACGCATAATAGGCACGTCACAGTGTGGGAGTGAAATGGGGCGGTACGATTATTGTTGGCAAAACGTATAAATTGCGATAGAAATTCACTGTCAAATTCTGGCGGTATATTGAATAAGTACAGTATCGCGTCCAGAAGTAGTGTTATGGTGCCAACGATTTTACCAGGACCGCGTACACAGGGTGATGCTGAACGGGAAGGAAGGTCACCGACGTCGGTCACAGAGGACAGTGTCCAGTCAACCGAGGAACTGATTCTCAGCAGCTGCAAGGACGTTCACACGGCGGTTCTCGAATGGCTCCGTGACCAAAGACCATATTCCTATCGTCGAGCAACTGAACGATTGGTAGAACGTTCCGACTGTTCTTTTTCAGAGACTTTATGACTAATACTAAAAAGTAGAGTCATGTATCAGTGTCACTTTGAACTGTAGTGCAACATTCAGTAAAAGTTACTGGCGTGTCATAATAATGTTTAGCTTACTTTCTGAAGTCCGGTCGTATTTTAATATGCAAGGCCCTTCACATACTTGGATTCCTTGAGGCCGTCATTCAGTTCTGATATTGTCAGATAGTCTACAGCCTATACCGTCCAGTTGTATAACAGACTTTTCTTGATTATAATTCTTCTTTGTTTAATACCATTGATTTGGTCTACTTATTTTCTTTTTTTATTAAATTCTCATAATTTCATATGCAAAGTCTGTCGTCTAACTTTTCGTACGCTGTGTTAGGCTGTGTAGGAGGGAGTTGACTTTATGCTGCAGACGTCGTTTAAGAAGGGCATTTTCGGAATTCCATCCCAATGGCGGTGAAAGAGGGGATGAACGATTTTTTGAAAATATGCCGCTATTCAGCCAATTTTGAAGTTAGACTTACAAAAATTGGTATTTAGTTTCTCGGTCAGAAATAAAGAAATACGTGTTTCAGCATTTTTGTAAATTTAGCCTCTAAGAGCTTGAAACAGCAGATGAAAATTAAAAAAAAAGTCATCATTAAAGAACCACTGAAGTATTTTTAAAGCTACATCTGTGAAAACTGGTATTTGGTTTCTCGATTACATAGAAAAAATACATGCTTCATATGTTAGGAAACTGAACTCGTAAGGGAGTGAAATAGGGGATGGAATGTTCTATGAAAATATTTCATTGTGAAAGCATTTTTAAAGCTAATCCTAGGAATATCTGTATTTGACTTCTCGTTTAGAAGTTAAAAGAAAAAGATACTGTTTCACTGCTTTTGGAAATTCAACCCCTAAGGGGGTGAAATTGGGGATGAAAATATTTCCTTATATTAATAAAAAAAATTAAATCTAAATCTATGAAAATTGGTATTTCACATCTCTGTTAGATATGAAGAAAGAAGGCAAAATGCATGATTTACAAAACCGTGGACTACAGCTATCAGAATAGCTTTTTGATCTGAAATACATCCGAAAAAACCACACTTTTAGGGCCTTAATTAGCGTGAAAAGTGTGGAAGGTGTTGCAAAATCTGAATAACATAAAAATTCGATTAAAGAAAAACAAATCTGTGCAGTCCATACAGTCTACGTGGGCGTTGAGTTAGAAATGTACAATAACGTATCAGGTAATAGAAAGAAACGCGAAACCCTACTGATGTCTGGTTAGTAAAACGTTACTGTTAGCCTACTAGCGCTCTGTTGTACACTGAAGAGCCAAAGAAACTAGCACACCTGTAACATGGCGTAGGACCCCCGCGAGCGCGCAGAAGTGCCGCAACACGACGTGTCATGGACTCAACTAACGTCTAAAGCAGTTCTGGAGGGAATTGACACCATGAATCTTGCAGGGCTGTCCATAAATCCGTAAGAGTACGACGGGGGTGGAGATTTCTTCTCAACAGCACGTTGCAAAGCATCCCAGATATGCTCATTAATATTCGTGTCTGGGGAGTTTGGTGGCCAGTAGAAGTGTTTAAACTCAGAAGAGTGTTTCTGGAATCACTCTGTAGGAGTTGTGGACGTGTGGGGTGTCGCATTGTCCTGCTGGAAGTGCCCAACTCCATCGGATTGCACAGTGAGCATGAATGGATACAGGTGATTAGTCGGGATGCTTATGTACGCGTCACCTGTGAGAGTCATATCTAGGCGTGTCCCATATCACTCTGACTGCACACTCCCCATACCAGCACAGAGCCTCCACCAGCTTGAACAGTCCCCTGCTGACATGCAAGGTCCATGGATGCCTGAGTTTGTCTCCACACTCTACACGTCCATCCGCTCGGCGTAAAGCTTTGTGTCGTGCAGTCATCAAGGGTACACAAGTGGGCGGTCGGCTCCGAAAGCCCGTATGGATTATGTTTCATTGAATGGTTTGCACGTCGACACTTGTTGATGGCCCAACATTGAAATCTGCAGCAATTTGCGGAAGGATTGCTCTTCTGTCACGTTGAGCGGTTTTCTTCTGTCATCGCTGGTCCCGTTCTTGCAATATTTTTTTCCGGCCGCAGTGATGTCGGAGATTTAATGTTTTACCAGATTCCTGATATTCACGGTAGACTTGTGAAATGGTCGTACGGAAAAATCCCCACTTCATCGCTGCATCGCAAATACTGTTCAAATGTTCAAATGTGTGTGAAATCTTATGGGACCTAACTGCTAAAGTCATCAGTCCCTAAGCTTACATACTACTTAACCTAAATTATCCTAAGGACAAACACACACACCCATGCCCGAGGGAGGACTCGAACCTCCGCCGGGACGAGCCGCACAGTCCATGACTGCAGCGCCCAAGACCGCTCGGCTAATCCCGCACGGCGCAAATACTGTGTCCCATCGCTCGTCCGTTGACTATAACACCTCGTTCAAACTCAAATCGTGATAATCTGCCACTGTAGCAGCAGTAACCGATCTAACAAGTGGGCCAGACACTTGTTGTCTTGTATAGGCGTTGCCGACCGCAGCGCCGTATTTTACCTGTATACGTCGCTCTGTGTTTGAATACCCATGCCTATACTAGTTTCTTCGGCGCTTCAGTGTATATGTGTGTGAGTTTGCGTGTACTGGAGCGGTGGTGTTGCTGTACGCTGCAGGTCGGCGGGCGTGACGCCGGAGATGGACGCGACGGGCTCGGTGGCGGCGGTGGAGGCGGCGCTGGGCCGGCTGGGCAAGACGCGCGACGAGCTGGAGGCGCTGTGGGACGCGCGCAAGCTGCGCCTCGACCTGTGCCTGCGGCTGCGCCTGTTCGAGCGCGACGCGCTGGAGGTGTCCTCGCAGCTGGACCTCTGGTCCGACCAGCTGCAGCGCGCCGACACGTGCCGCGACGCCGCCCAGGCCGAGGCCATGCTGCGCCTGCACAACGAGAGCGTCGCGCGCATGCAGGCCACCACCTTCGCCGTGCTCCAGCAGGGCCAGGAGCTCGCGCAGGTACACTCTCTCATCTCTGTTCTCCACCCCAATGGTGGAAGTTTTCTGCTCCTCACATAAGGCGTCTCCCAGGTCACAAAACTGGGACCCTTGTTCACACAGCACAGGTTCTCCGCGAAGTCCCATTATAACTTCAAAAAAGTTTTTGTGCCAGAGTTTTAGATTGTGGGCCACTCATCGCTCCTAGAATTCTATTGTATCGCTTGCACCTTGTCCCGCATTGTGCACGGGGTTGGCGTGGTTAATTCGGATTTGGCATGTTAGTGTGAAGGGGTGGTCGGATGTCCTTCCTGCTGCCGCCCTGTACCCCCCGGGACGGAATCGGAGTACCTCGTCTGTCTGCATCTAGTATAAATTGTAGAAAAGTGTGATGCGTTTCAAATGTCTGTGAGTCGTGTAACTGTGGCGGGACGTGGGGACCAGCCCAGTATTCACCTAGAGGTATGTGGAAAACCACCTGAAAACCACATCCGGGCTGTCCGGCGCACGGGCCCTCGTCGTTAATCCGGCGAGCGGATTATATCCGGGGCTGGCACGCCTACCCGAGTCCGGGAAGCGGCGCATTAGTGCTCTCGGCTAACCCAGCAGGTTCGTCGCTCCTAGAATATCGAGGTGAAATTTAAGTTCTGACCGTATACGGATCAACATTGCAGCATCCAATTCCCTGATACAGGATGAGAGTTACTGAACTATATGGAATACAAAATTGTTCAAATGGCTCTGAGCACTATGGGACTTAAACTTCTGAGGTCATCAGTCCTCTAGAACTTAGAACTACTTAAACGAAACTAACCTAAGAACATCACACACATCCGTGCCCGAGGCACGATTCGAACCTGCGACCGAAGAGGTTGCGCGGTTCCAGACTGTAGCGTCTAGAACCGCTCGGCCACCCCAGCCGGCATATGGAATAAAATCCTCTTAACTTTTCAACAGTTCGTGTTAGGATGTTAAAATTGCACTGTTGGCTGAAGGGCATGATGGAAATTAGTATTGTTTGGCTTAGCAATGAAGCCCACTTTCATTTGGACAGGTTCGTCAATAAGGGAACTTTGCGAATTTGGCAGACTGAGATTCCGCATTTCGCGATCGAGATGTCTCTTCACCATCAGAGGATGACTCTGTGGTGTACAGTGTCCAGTCACGGAATTATTGGTGTAATATTCCTTGATGGCACGATGACTACCAAATTGTACGTGAAGGTTTTGGAAGGTGATTTCATCCCATTATCCAAAGTAACCCTGATTTCGACAGGATGTTGACCCTGTCGAACCAGGAGTGTTCGGTGTCCTGGAAGAGCATTCTTGGTCTGGTGTACCCAGAGACCACTGGCACGGGCCTGAATTGGCGGCCGTAATCTCCAGATCTGAACATGTGGGACTCCTTTTTGTGGGGCTATATTAAAGACAAGGTGTACAGCAACAACCCCAAAACCACTGCTGAGCCAAAAGTAGTCATTCAGGAGATCATCAACAGCATCAATGTTCCAGCACTTCAGCAGGTCATGCACAATTTCGCTATTTGTCTGCGCCACATCATCATCAATGACGGCAGGCATATCAAACATGTAATAACTTAAATCCAAATATCTCTAGTGATGTTTACAGGTTCAATAAAGTGTGTGCTCGCCACAGTTTGTGTTGAACTTATGTGTTTTTTATTTTTATTTTATTTTTATTTTTTATTTTTCATGTAGTTCAGTAATTGTCACCTTGGATATGGAGAAAGGATAGCAATGTTATTGACTGGTGTTGTCTAGATATGATCCTTCATGTAACCACATAAAAAGAAGTCTAAAGGCGTGACACTGGGAGAGTACAGTGGGCCACACGATGCGACTATCACTACCCATCTACCTCTCAGGAAAAGAGTCATCTAGCACATCCCACACATTAAAATCCAGTGTGAGCATCAGCATCATGCTGCAAAATGAAGGACGGCTGCAGGTCTTCAATCTGTGGTAGCAGGAACTGTTAGAGTGCATCCAGGTCAACATTTCTTGTTAGGATTTTCTCTGCAGAGAAAACCTAATCTTATCATCCTATTGTGTATTATGCCACACCAAACATTAATCTTCGTGCTATTGAGGATGTGTTTTCATGTGTCGTGTAGGTTTTTGGAGCCCATAATCCTGGCATTGTGGCAAGCATCTATGGAGGGCAGCATGAAATGTGCAAATGCACAAAATATATGACAATGGTTTGACTGCAATATTTGTGTCATTAGCACTTTGTACAGAAAAAGGCATAACCACATTTGTAACATTTTATCAACAGGTGATCTCAATTTCTGAAATTTCCATGATGCACAAGTTGACCTCTCAATGCTCCAATGAAATGCAGTTTACAATCTGTTAACATATACTTGAGGCACAGGGCGACAACCACTTCAAGGAAAGTCTTTGACACTGCCTATTTCTGTAACATCGTTGAACCACATTATGCTTCCCTTTGCTGATGGTGCTCTGCCTTATTGGAGTCAGTAATTCGACACTACTGTTGTCACAGGTTTGGATCCTGCATACCACATGACACATTGCCCCTGCTCTTGATCTCCCACCATTTTGATCTGCAACAAAGGGCAAAGCAAAAAACTTTGAGAGCTGCTAAACATTTTACAGCAGATCACGTTACTCTATCTCTAGTAGTTTCCAGGCTGCAATATTTTGAAATGATAGTGGGATTTTATCAACACCTTGTGTTTCAGTGACCTGGCACACCAAATATATAATAACTTCAGACTTTGCCAATGATGAAATTGTATGTTATGAAGCACTATCTCAAAGAAAGCTGAACAAATATCCAAGCAGTTCTCAGAAAGATTTCAAAATCTCTAAACATTGGTAACTTGCCTCAAAAGTACAGATACGTGGAATTGTGTGCATCATAAAACACAAAAAATTGTATTCTATGACTATAACATCAGTGAGTCACTATTAGAATAAGTCAACTTGCACAATTACCTCAGTCTAACAATTTGTGTGGATATGAAATTAAATGATCACATCACCTTACCATAGGTAGACTTTGATCCCTTGGAAAAATACTGATACAAATGCAATGAGTCTACAAAGGAGAATGCTTGCAAAACAGTTGTGTGATTTGTACTAGGGTATTGCTCAAGTGTGTAGGATCAACACCAAATAGATCTAAAAGTGGATCGTGAACATATGTAAAGAAAAACAGAATGCATTGCCATAGGCTTGTTTAACTCACATGACAGTGTCACTGAAATGCTGAAAAACGTAGTGTGGGAAATGCTTGAATGCATAAGCCAATCATCCCATCGAATCCTAGTTGCAAAGTTTTAAGAACCAGTATTAGCTGGGGAATCTGTGAATATACTTCTTTGTCCCAGTTATTGTCCCAGTAAGGACTGCAAAGACCAGATTAGACACAGAGGAATTTAAGCAGTCATTCTTCACATGCTTCATACACAAGTTAAATGGGGAAAAACTAATGCATGGTACTATGGGAAATGCCCTCTACCATGTGCTTCACAGTGGTTTTTGGAGTATGTGTATACGTGTAGAAGAAAACATTAGTGAAACACATTTTGGATGTAGGAATCACCTCCAAACAAAAAGGGATGCCCTGTTTTCTAATCGGGTCTTAGTTCAGAAATGATGTAACCACCAAGTAAAAGACTCTGCTTGCTTTATTGATTACAAAAACACATTTGACAACATCAAATATTACATGCTTGTTGATAAGCTATAATTGTTACAGCTTGATAATAACAGTACCAGTATGATTAACCAACTGTACTGGATTCAAAAGGCCCATATCAAGTTTGTAGATGACATGTCAGTGAGCACAGAACACAGAAAGGTCTCAGACAAGGATGTGTTTTATCTTCAGCTCTCTTCAACCTATACTCTGAAGGAATTGCCTTGGATGCTGTCAGTGAATGACTAAAGATCAATTTTAAATGCTTAAATGACATCCTCAGTCCAAGTTGCACTGTAATAAGCATTGACAACATAGCAGATCTCAGCTCACAGTAGACAGAATTAACCTGGCCAGTAAAGAGTTTTGACTTAATATCAATTTCCAAAAAACTAAAACCATGGTTATCAGTCAGAAGAGGATAGACACTGAGATCATCAGCTTGGTTGAGAATATAAATAAAAAGGTAACCTGAAATATTTTGGATGCTGATTGACAGAAGAAATGAGATCAAACATTTGATATGCAGTCACAAAGGCTTATCCTCTAGTGGTATGTCCTATTAGTATTTCTGTATGGGGTATAAGCCTGTACAATCACAAATTTGTCCGTGAAATGGCTAAATGCATTTGAAATGTGGATGTACCACCATATGTTATGAATCTCATGTGCACATCGCATGATGAACAATGAAGGACCTCACTGTGATAAAAACCTTGAAGTACTAATAACTATAAGAAATCAATGTAGTTATGAATAGTCTTGTTTTATTGACTGTGTAATCTTCCTTGTTGTTTGCTAAATAATTACCCTTTACCAGACATATTGTATTTCTGTATGTCTGTTGAGAAAAAGTGAAGTTACTTTAAGCCAAAATAATGGTATCAGCAATGTGAGACAGAAAGTTGTTATCCCCTTAACTTGCTCTTTTGTGAAAATATCATTGTTTTTAAAAATATGTTGTAAATACCAGAAGTCAAAGTTGAATATAAATTATGTAAGCAGATAGAAGTATCAGATCTGTCTGTTGCTGAAACATAGGTGAGTGGAATATGTAGAATTGATGTATCAAAAATTATTTCTGAGATGTGGAAAGAGATAGTAGAATACAGAGAAGGAAAGCAATAGAAAGATCTGAATGATGACTGTGAGGTCTCCAGCCAGCAAGTGGCACCAACTGGGAAACCACTGCTTCCTCATTCTCTCTCTCTCTCTCTCTCTCTCTCTCTCTCTCTCTCTCTCTCTCTCTCTCTCCACTTCCTTTAGTTTCTGATTATGTTATTACCATCAGATAAATGCAATATTGAGATTATGTTATCTGTGTTTGTAAAGAATTCCTGTATGCAGAAAGTGCTTTAAAAATGAGATAAAGGAGATTAGACACTAAAACATCCTATTAACTATAAACACCTTACTCTACTTATTATCATGAAGCTTCTTCCACACATACAAATGTGATATACCATCAGTTTCATAGCCCACTTTAATATTTCTCAGGTTATTTGCTGTTTTTTCATGGTGTCTTCACTGCCAAAATTATGTTAACTGCATAGCCCTGTTTATGGAAAGGAATTATTTAACAAATGTTTGCCACATATTTTATCACCAGAAAACTATCCTGCAACTGTGTGAAGTTTAAGCATATGGATTATGACTATATAAATGAGCTGAAGGTTTTAATACTTGCCTAATACATCTTTGAATATATGCTATATTATTTGACCTACTAGTTATTTGTTTAGTGACAGTACTGCAACTGAAATAAATTGTTTCAGGCATTTGAGACATCGGGACTGTCGCTAATGGCTGACTCGCAGTATTCTGCACAGACACGGGTGCAGGTGCTGCTTGAATTTCTGCACGAAAGAGAAATGGACCTGGAGGACCTTGCAGAGTTGCGCCGTGTCAAACTGGAGCAATGCCTTCAGCTGTGTCAGTTTCAAGCAGATGCTAATCAGGTTTGTATATCTGTAAATAACTTTTCTATCCTTATTTTATCTATAACTTACTGATTCATTTATCCTAGATAGACTGGGGTCAGATGGCCCTCTCTTACATCTAACTGTGCAATCTACATATTTTATGTTACATTCAAATGACAAGCAGCTTATAAGAAGTCTTACAAATAATTTAGAAACCAACATTTATAAATACATAAAACATAAAATAAATGGAAAGAAAGAACTGGACACACACGAATTAGTTCTTAATGATGCCTGAAAAGAAGAATTGTCACCTCATAGTGGAATAAATACTGAAGTATATTTTTTAATTGTCTGAAACTACTGTGTATCACTTTCAGTGTTGTATTTCTTGTGATTATTTGCTTTTTTGATGCTGATACTTACACTTCTGCTGTGTTTGTATAGGTGGTTAGCTGGATACGTAATGGTGAAGCGATGCTTATGGCTAGTTTTGCCATTCCAAGCTGCTTACAGGATGCTGAGCAGCTGAAGAAAGAACATGAACAGTTCCAGGTTGCCATAGAGGTATGGTTATGAGTGCAGTGTATTATTTGAAGTTTATTTCTCTTTACTTTTGTATATTCTAAATGATAAAAAAATTGGCAGTTGTTATTATAAAAGAAAATGAAATGTTTTTGAAGGTGAGTCTGTCAGACAATGTCATTTTTGCCTTTTTAGCATGACAGTTCATGAAGTAATAAATGTTACACACTTTTCCAGCCCAGCAAACAGATCTGCATTGTGGTGTGGCTTATATAATATCAACAAAAAACCTCTACTTTATTTGCCCCTCATGAATAATATTCTGAGTATTGTGACATTAACTGACTGACTGTTTAAATTTATCAACTTTTCCTTGAAGGGTGTTCTACTCTAATATTTATATACCACTTAATGGATATTTTCCCCTGTTCCTTTTCATTCTACACAAGTGACAATTCTTTCAAAAATTTTCAGTTTTGTCTAACTTGGATGTTACAGTCGGCTAGACTCTGTTACTCTGCAAAAATGGTATAGTTCTCGAAGTATTGATCTTTTGCCAGAAATCTGCATTGGAATTATTTCAGAGACAACTTCTTTGCTGAGCAGTGTAGTAAAGATGCAGCCAGTAGGTGACACGTACTCTAAATTTCATATCCCCTTGTCTGGTAGATGTAAACACCCTAAAAGTGATGTGCATTGACTCAGTAGTCATCTTTACCATGCCTACTGTCAGTAGATCTCATTGTACATTACAAACTTGCAGAGTGTTTGATATACTATCCTACTGTTATGATGATCAGTGACAATTTATGTTAATCATTGTGTCTACCTCTACCATTAACAAGTTGATTCTTTTGAGAATTCTTCACCACATTAGTTGCATTATCCCAGTCATGAATGACTTCTTGATACATTTCCAGAAGATGACAGTAGACTGGCAGCTTCTTCTTATACTGTACTCAACTGTGCCATCAGTCTTAGTAGTTGTGTCATACCTTTCTCAGTATATACATCAGTGATAATAGAAAGCCTTGTGTTACTCACTGTTCTATCATACTTTACTCACACCTTGCTTGTCCTCACTACAGATATTTTGTCACATGTCATGTAGCACCAAATTTGTAACTTTGTATTTGGTAGATTATTACAGGTGGAAACACACAGAGAAGCATTCGAAGGTCAGTGACAATAAACTCAACTTACCATGTTCTACAAGCCATTCTCATGTTTTGAATATGAAACCAATTGTGACAAAAAAACTTTGTCAGCTTATCTTGACTCCTCCATTGCCAGGATGTTGTTTGTCAATAATACCTATTGCTCCAACATCCAACAAGGGATAATTATTTCCTTTCTGTTGTATGCATTATTTTATTTCCCATCCTTTTTTTTAAATAATTTAAGTATACTCATTTAAGAATGGAACAGCAGAAGTGTTGAGTCACTGAGAGGCACACACAAAGGAGAACAAAAACTTCACTAGCTTTTGGAAAAAATTTGTAGCAGCCCCTCTCCCCACACACCTTACTCTAGCTTGTCAAAGGATTTCCTCTGAAAGCTAGCTTAGTTTTAATTGTCTTTTGTGTGTGTGCACGCATGTTGATGACTCAATGCTTTCTGCTATTTGGTGAGTGGGCCTCTTCACTCCAAGTTATTTACATCCTGGCAGAAATTTTTGTACTGTATGTCATTTGAGTTCATTACTAAAATTAATGCAAAATTAAAAAAGCAGTATGACTCTCAGTTTTCATATTCGTAGTATAGTACAGTACATTAAGTATTTTTGTTTTCTATGTTTTTTAACTGATGTCTTTTTTGTTCCAGAGTGGAAGTGTTAGGTTGATGTCAACACTTTGACTGAAATTTCTGTTCCAGAAAACTCACACTTCTGCAGTACAAGTGAAACATAGAGCAGAAGCCCTGATAAGTGCAAACCATTATGATCCTCAAAGTATAAGAGAAATTGCTGAAGAGGTAACCAAGAGGTGGCAGCAGCTCGTTACCTGTGCAGAAGAAAGGCACAAATTGGTTACAGCCAGCATAAATTTCTATAAGACTGCAGAGCAAGTTAGTACATTTTCAGTCTTTTGAATTTTTCACACAAAGGCTACATTTTTTATCCCAACAGTGAGATATTATTGATTTTTCTGTTTTTAATTGCTAGATTATTATGACAACCTGGTGTACATAGGAAACACATTGTATTAATGCTCCTAAGGTTCTAAATAACTGATTATTAATTTGTTTCATGGAGTAGTCTAACAGTGAAATCTTTTGTCAACTATGAATATAATATTTGGTGTAACACATCATACAAGACTTTAAAAAGTTAATTATCATCTTCTTTTACAGTCTCCAGGCCCTGGATGGGTCTACTTGGATCACAAGCCTCTCCATTTCTTCCTATCCTCCCACCATATTTCTCTCTCCAGTCTTCTCCTCTCTTCTTCACATGTTCCTTCACACCAGGAATCCATCTGTCTCTCTATTTTTCTCTAAGTCTATTGCCTCTTATTGTAATTTTATGAGCCTGTCTTGGTATCCTACCAGTTCCCATACCATCTTAACCTTGTCTTTCTGTAGTCTCTTACATGGGCCCCTCTTTCTCTGTTTCTTCCACTGACTCAATCCTTACTCTGTCCATTCAAGTAATTTGATCTTGCAAGCTTGTATCATGCATTCCTGCCTTCTCTTCATTATTCACATTAATAGTGCACACTTGAGTGTTGGTCCATAATATGATTGCTATAACATTTACTTGCTTTTTGGTGGTGCATTCTTATTCCAGATCAGCTCTTTACACTCTATGAGGATTGATGTGCTGTCCTTCACTAATCTCCTAATCATTCTTCCCATTGTCTTCTATTACACTTCCCATGTACTTGAAATTTCCACTGTCTTTAGTACTCTAAGAATTATATCCATTGCTACTCTCATGTTATTCCTTATCGTCACCATCACTTCACACTTCTTTGCATTCCCCTTATACACTTAGCCCTTCTTTTACCTTTCCTTCTCAATTTCCCACACCATTTAAATCACTTGCAAATACTGTTGCTTTGATTTTTTAATCTGCTGTTTGTACTGTCACTCCTGCTATTATCTCATCCATAATGGTGATGGAAAGTAGCGGGAATAGTGCACTCACTCGCTTCAACCTATTTTTCTGTTTATAAGTGAGTAATCATATTTTTGCATAAGGAGTGACATTATTTTTATGAGAAATGTTATTGCAGGTGTGTTCAGTACTGGACAGTTTAGAAAGAGAGTACAAGCGTGATGAGGACTGGTGTGGCAGCAGTAGTGGCACAAGCAGTACGTCAGATAAAACAGACAAAGCGACTATGGTGTCGCAGCTGATCAACAAGCATCAAGAGCAGAAGGAAGCATTCCTCAAGGCATGTACACTTGCTCGCAGAACGGCTGAAACTTTTCTGAAGTACACTAGCCGAAGCCTGCAGTATTACAATTACCAGGGTGAAACTAGTAGTCGCAACTCAGAAAACAGGGTTAAAAGTAAGTTTCTGCATGTTTCCTTTCACAACATGATATCTACATAATGATGTTCCAAAGCAAAATATACAGTGATATTGAAAGTCACTCTGGGAGATCATTATTTAAGTTTCCATTTTATTCTTCCTGTAAAGTTGCTTTAAATGTTGAAATTTCCAGAGAAATTCGTTCAAATAATGGATGATTATGGTTGCTTATTCTGTCATTTTGCCTAACCAGGTGTACAACTTTGCTTCCGCCATTTGCCGATCGGTGGTGACAACCTTAAGTACCAGTTGAAAGAAATGGATCCCAGATGTCAGGCAGTTAGCTCAGACCTCAGTCAACATAACCTCATTCAAACATTAGTCAGTTTCTGTGTGCATCATAAAGTTGTTATTGATTGAAAATGTCAGTTTAAGAGCCAAATTCTCGTCATTTGCGGGAGGTGTTACTGTTTTGTTTCAGTATGATGAAAACAGTGGCTGAGTCTCATCGAATGCTCTCAAGTATGTATGGTAAGAATGTGTTGTGAATGGTTTCAACACTTCAAGAAAGGCGATTTTAACATTGTAGACCGGCATAGTGGTGGAAGAGAGAATGTTTTCAAAGATGCAGAATTGGAGACATTGCTGAGTGAAGACTTGTGTCAAACTCAAGAAGTGGCACGATTAGTGGGAGTGACAGAGCAAGCCATTTCAAAACGTCTCAAGGCTATGGACATGATTCAGAAAGAAGGAACTTGGGTCCTGTGTGAGAGCTGAAACCAAGAGACGTTGAACGGTGTTTGTGTGTTTGTGAACAGTTGCTTCAGAGGCAAAAATGGAAGGGATTTCTGCATTACACTGTGACCAGGGAAGAAAAATGGGTTTATTAAGATAAACCTAAAGCCAAAAAATCATGGGGATATCCCGGCCATGCATCCACATCGACGGCCAAACCGAATATTCATGGCTCCAAGATCGTGCTCTGCATTTGGTGGGACCAGCTCAGCGTCGTGTACTATGAGGTTTCAAAAGCAAGTGAAACAATCACAGGTTCTCATTATCGAATGCAGTTAATGCATTTGAGCAGAGCATTAAAAGACGAACGGCTGCAATACAGCAAGAGGCACGATAAAGTGATTTTACAGCACGATAATGCTCGACCCCTCATTGCAAAAGAGGTCAAAATGTACTTGGAAACATTAAAATGGGATGTACTACCCCACCCGCCGTATTCTCCAGACATTGCTCCCTCTGACTATCACCTGTTTAGATCAATGGTGCATGGCCTGGCTGACCAACGCTTCCAATCTCATGAGGAAGTCACAAATTGGATCGATTTGTGGATCACTTGAAAAGATGAACAATTTTTTTGACGCGGGATTCGTGCACTGCCAGGAAGATGGGAGAAAGTAATGGCCAGCAATGGAAAATAATTTGAATGATACATGTGTAACCAATTTGTTTCGTTAAAGCCTCAAATGTTGGGGGGAAAAAACAGTGGAAGCAAAGTTGTACACCTTTTCTGTTATGCCATTGATGTTCACTACTGCCTCCTGTTGCTGTAAATGAAAAATATTGGTACTTGAATAAATTTATTAAAATTGTCTTTAAGCAGTGTGAAATGTAAATTAGATCACAGATAAAAGTTCTGAAAGACATAGCAAATTTCAAGTTGCTTCACATACCCAGGTATATGGTAAATTTTCACTGTGAAATGAGCACACTCAAATGCTAATTTGCTCCATAAAGAAAACTTGAGGAAAGTAATTTTTTGGAACGGTTTCAAGTTCTGCATATAGTTTGCTCATGATTTATCTGTGATGTACAAACAGTGGTCTTGTTTTATAGTGATGGTCCCAAGTATGAGCAATAACTTTGTTTTATATTGATATTTCAATTTTCTTCTGGTAGTTATGTGTCTTTATCTGATACCATAAGAGCATTAGTAATGGCTGCAAAGTTAGTTTAACTACTTTTTTAAACACTACATTCCATATTATATAGACTTTGACCGAGGAAACATCATTTCGGTAGTAGAAACCTCTTTAGAGGGAAATAAACTTTGTTTTATTTCTGACACATAACTGATAGCCAAATGAAAATGGGAAGTCTGATGCCCCATATGAGAATACATTTACATTTACTGTTCCATGATTGATAAAGAAAGTTGAGCCCTTAATTTCATGGTACTCCAGCATTAAGATACTAGTCCTTTAATAGCAGGTGCCTGTGGTTTTCTAGGACAAGTAACTCCTGGCTAGCTACCTGGATGTCATCTGATGCACATTCATGATCTCTCATCATCTAGTGTGCACTTTTAAGGGGGTGACTAAGATTTTGTCCCATGGGCTGCTGAAAAGACTGTAGAGAGAACTTAATAAGGGACAATATGTAATATCTCTCAATCTATTTTCCTGTAACTCTCTTGTGAGCTATTGTCATTTCATGAGCCTATCTTGGTATCCTACGAACTTCCATTCTTTTAACATGGCAGTATCATCGTAATCTTATCTTCTCTGTGGTCTCTTGCATAGAGTTCTTTCTCATTCACTACAAGGTTATTCAAAAGGTGGCACACAAACTGAAAGAGCTGGTAGAGGAGTTAAAATACATCTGCTCTGAAATAGGGGCTTGTGGTCTAGGAAGTAATCCTGAGCCAGTGAAAGCTTTGGAATGCCAGGAACAATGGGGGAAACCAGTACACACATAGCTTAAGTTCAGCAGAGATAATGTACTCTTTCCTCAACAGCATTGTACATCAAAAAAGGTGTAAAAAGTAGTGCCCATCATACTCAGTACAGGCATAACATATTCGGAGAAAATCCTAGAGCAGTCTGCCAAATACATATGGCCTCACACAAACTTGCAAATACTGCAAGTATTCTGGCAAAAGGGTTTCTTCATTAGGAACTTACCATGGACATGAAGCTTGAACGATGAGCAGTTGTACATTACATTATTTCTTGTTCCATAGATTGTGAATACAACATTTCGTATTGACATGGAACATGTCAATTTTACGTAAGATTTCTTTACATGATATAATTTTCTTTACAATTACTACTTCATATATCAGTAGAAGCATGGAGAGCTGCATCAAACCAGTTTCAGGACTTACGACTGCAACAACAACAACTTCATACCTAAAAAATTGTTTGCTCAGTAGGAGGGGCTGACATTTGGAAATTCTTTTAATTTGTTTAAAATGCAGGTTGGCTATCTGTCAGACTTTTAATGCTATTTCATAAATGACCAAAGTTTGTTTGGCAGTATAATTCACCCCTTTCTGTGTCACAGTCAGATTTAATCCAGAATAGTGAAGATCAACCTTTCTTCTAGTGTTGTAGCTATGCACTTTGCTATCGTTTTTGATTAGAGTGAGTTATTAATAACAAATTTTGTAAGTGATTTATGTATTGAGAAGGTACTGTGAATATCCTGAGTTCCTTAAATAAACATCTACAAGATGATCTATGGCGATTTCCAGCCATTATTCTGATTATATACTTTTGTGCAATGAATACTTTTTCTTTTAATGATGAATTTCCCCAAAATATGACACCATATGAGAGCAGTGAATGAATGGCATAGTAGGCTGATTTATTGATATGTTATCACCAAAATTTGCAATAACCCTAATAGCATAAGAAGCTGAACGTAAATGTTTCAGCAGATCATCAATGTGTTTATCCCAATTCAATTTCTCATCAATGCACACACCTAGAAATTTTAAATATTCTGCCTTAACGACAGACTTCAAAGTCTATATTTGTCAGTGGTGTTATGCCATTTATTGTACAGAACTGTATACACTGTGTTCTCTCAAAATTTAGTGAGAGTCCATTTGCAGAGAACCACATAATAATTTTCTTAATTTGTACGTGCAGAGAAACAGTACTTTACCTTTTATGGAACTGAGTGAGGTGGCACAGTGATTAATACACTGAACTCGCATTTGGGAGAGCGATGGCTCAAACCTGCTTCCGGCCATCTTGATTTAGGTTTTCCATAGTTTCCCTGAATCACTTCAGGAAAATGCCATGATGGTTCCTTTGAAAGGGCACAGATGATTTCCTTTCCCATCCTTCGCTAATCCAAGCTTGTGCTCCATGTCTAATGGTCTCATAATTGATGGGTTATTAAACACAAATCTCCTCCTCCCCCTCCTTACCTTTGACAGAATTTAAGACCCATGGGCATTACTTGTCCTTGTTGTTCCTGACATTCAAGAACACTCACTTGCTCAGGATTTCTTCCAAAACCATAAGTTCCTATCGTAAAGTTATTGCATTTTAACTCCTCTATCAGCACCTTCAGTTTGTGTGCAACCATTTGAATCAACCTTATTTGTCTTACTATCTCATTCCTTACTCTATCCTCTCTATTTAGTCCTCTCCTGCTTATCTTAAATTTCAACTCACAACCTTGTATCTTGTTTACCTGCCATTTCTTCGTTACCTATGTTTCTGATGCATATCTGTGTATTGCAACATAACGTGCTTAGTGTATCACTTAACTCTAAGTATTCACCACTCACTTTTAGGGTTGGAATATGGTGCTTATAAAGGCCTTTTAGAAATGGTACTAGTTTTTGTAGCCCCAAACTCAATGAGGACATGCCACAACTTGTCCCACATGATGTAATCAAAGGCATTTTTTAATCTGTTTTCAGTTATCTTGTTCTTCAGGACCTTTATCTGTCACAATAGCTACTTGCTCTGCAGAAATAGGAGAATGCAAGTGTTTCTTTTTGTGTTGATTCATTATGTGCGGGAGGACTTTGCTGGAATATGATATTGATGCTATAGTCAAATTATTGGAGCTGTCCCTTGTTTGTGAAGAAGAATTATAATGAAAATAGTCCAGTCGTAATGAAAGCCACCATTTTTGCACATCATATTACATATTAAATTCAAGGAACACTTGCTTTCCTGCCCCATCAAAGTTAGCTTTTCTCTGGAAATACCATCTATACCCAGACTTAAATTTTTTTTCACTTGCTTGACTGCACACACAATTTAATTGATAGGCACAGCAAGCCATTAGTGGATAAAATACATACTTTCAAACAAGGAACATGGTCTTACCTACTTACAACTATAGAAACAACTTATGTGTAGTTGATGATCTCTGACATTGAAGTATTTACAAATTAAATAGCCACTTAGTTTTTCCATCAAAAAGTTTTAAGTAGAGCATGGGTTGGGAAAAGCTTACTGTGGGAACCAAGTTAAAATTTCTTGTAACTGCACCAAGAGTTTTGTTGGATTTTCAAGACCTCAGATTAAAGTGATTGTGGTGTAATCACATGATGCCTTCATCTAGAAACAGAAGAAATCTCTGGTACTTGACAAACCTGGAAATGTAGGACTAGAAGCAATCTGTCTCATTGGTGTTGGTTTGTATGTCAGGATGCTGAGCCATCACATAATTTTTGATGTGTTCTTTTCGTTATGCATACATTCTGTTATTTATATCTAAAAACATAGATGATGTGACTTACCAAACGAAAGCGCTGGCACGTCGATAGACACACAAACAAACACAAACATACACACAAAATACTAGCTTTTGCAACCAACAGTTGCTTCTTCAGGAAAGAGGGAAGGAGAGGGAAAGACGAAAGGATTTGGGTTTTAAGGGAGAGGGTAAGGAGTCATTCCAATCCCGGGAGCGGAAAGACTTTACGCTCCCGGGATTTATGTATGCTTGTGTCTGTATATGTGTGGATGGATATGTGTGTGTGTGCGAGTGTATACCCGTCCTTTTTTCCCCCTAAGGTAAGTCTTTCCGCTCCCGGGATTTGAATGACTCCTTACCCTCTCCCTTAAAACCCAAATCCTTTCGTCTTTCCCTCTCCTTCCCTCTTTCCTGATGAAGCAACCGTTGGTTGCGAAAGCTAGAATTTTGTGTGTATGTTTGTGTTTGTTTGTGTGTCTATCGACGTGCCAGCGCTTTCGTTTGGTAAGTCACATCATCTTTGTTTTTAGATATATTTTTCCCATGTGGAATGTTTCCCTCTATTAATTCATATCATTCTGTTATTTAAACATTTATGCACAAACTGTGCCTTGTATTTCTGTGCTTAAAAAACATATTTTCTCTTTCTGTTTCTAAGATATCTTGGAAAAACTATTAAGCCAAGAGAACAAAGTTTTGGAGCACTGGACTCAACGTAAGAAACGGCTTGATCAGTGCCAACAGTATGTTTTGTTTGAAAGATCTGCAAAACAAGCAATTGAGTGGATTCATGAGACAGGAGAATTTTATTTGTCAACACACACAAATGTTGGACAGAATAAGGAAGAGACAGAAACTCTGTTGTCAGAGCATAATGAATTCAAAGGAACTGCTAAGGTATTCTAATGCATGATATATTTTATTCTAGGCATGAAGCAGTAGTTTCTGAAAGTGATGTGTTTCAGAATGTGTATAGATATTATCATAAATGTGCTTTTTGTCCCGTAGGAAACAAGGGAACGTGTGAAGCTCTTGATTCAATTAGCAGACAGTCTTGTGGAGAAAGGCCATGCACATGCAAGTTCGATAAAACAGTGGGTTGCTGCTGTTGACAATAGGTACAAAGATTTCAGCTCTCGCATGGACAAATACCGGTAAGTTTTCATTAATTTATCACACTTTTATCATTTTAGTCAAAATAATAACAGTGCAATTAACAGATCTTTTAAGTGTATCCAGACACATTACCACCAGCAGTATACAACTATTAAAAATAAGAACAGTTCCATAAATTACTCAATGATTTTTTAAATGAACATGGTTACTGAGTATGTCTTTGATATTTAGTGTGTTGTCTGTTATTTTACATTATTGCAAGCTTAAGAAAAATATCATTGCAATGGAAACATTTGTTCCAAAGGGAAAACAATATTTCTGTGGCCAACAAGGTATATTAAATTTATTTAGCTCCAAACTTGGTCACAATAATATCCTTATTTTCTTTTTTTTTCATTTGCTACTCGTAAGGAAATATAAGTGTACATATCTGAAGTAGAATTTGACTTATATTTTGAGTTATATTGTTATATTTTTGCTCTACCCTGATTAGCAAGTGACATAGCAAAATTATAAATAAATAAAACAAATTTTGCTTTAAATTCCATAAATTTGTCTTGTTGATAACTGAAATCCTGTATTTCTTTCAGATGCAATAATTAAAAGCTATATTATCTTTTATTAGTTAGCCTTTAAATTGTAGAATAACATTGAAAAGGATGATAGTTTTACTTTCAGTCAAAGCTGCACATTTTAGATGTGTATTTCTTGTAATTGTAATACTGTGAATGCCAGACCCTTATTCCAGTGTACTTTCCCAGTGATTTAAATTTTTAACAATCTCCTTCTTGATGCAAAAATCTTTTTCAACGATTATCAAAGACTTGTTAATTTTCTTCCCCATTGTGGTGGAATACATTGATCACACGCTTAAGTAAACATGTGAATGATATCCCAGTCATTTTGTGTTGTTATTGCTCTCAACATGAAACTGATAGTGAATCCAAACTGCACAGCTTTGTGTCAGAGTACTTCTGGAATTAGGACATTTACACTTCTTCTAAGTATTTGGGTATTATAATTAGATATTTATGAGTATGGTATCTCCCAAAAGACAGAAACTAACTTGTTATTATAAACTTGACAATATAGATGTTAAATGTTATACTTACATAATCATGTTGCTGATGTTTTTAACTTATTCATATCCTATGTTGTAGGGCTCAGTTGGAAAGCTCATTAGGAATCCAGGAAGAAGGAGAAAACAGGCAGGACCTATCAATTGATAGGAACTCTGATCCACTGCTGGAAACTAAGCTGAAGGAAGCTGCAAATAAAGAACTGAAAGAACTTAATGAGGAAAAAAGAAAGTCAGCTAGAAGAAAAGAGTAAGTTTTTCTGTTAGTGATTTTGTCATTTGTGTTCAGAAAAATATGTATAACATATTTGAAACTGAAGGAAAATCAACTGTTTTCTTAAGCTTTGAATTAAGTTATTTATTTTTTGCTTTTAATTTTACCAAGAGCCAAACAGTAACAGTTTGTGGAAGTAAAGTAACTGAAATGTCATAGATTATATTTGTCAACATTTGTAACTAACATATCCAAATTTGGTGCTTTATGTAAGTTTCATTGTGTTTTCTCTTGGCTTATAGTCAAGTGAGACTGAACTTCTTAATTTGTACTTTTGGTTTTCTTCTTTTTCTTCCATTCTGCCAACCACTCTTTGTAGCTGAAATATATCTGTAAACCTCTTAGCATAATTTCATCACATCACATGTCAGTACGCTTACTTTCTTGTCATTACCAATTTTAAGAAACAGACTTTGAAATCCTTTTCCATTGATCACCAACAGTTGTGGATAGTGTGACTCAATATATCACTTCCTTTTCAAGTGTTTATATAAAGTAAACTGAATACAATCTTTTGGGATGGTCACAATGTTAAAAAGCTTATGCACTTCACTTGATTATCATGAAACATATTGTAGTGTGAATAATGAAGATAGGGTGGTTGCACCTGACAGAAGTGATGAACATTTGATGATACCTAGCAGAAATATATCCCTAGAGGGATCATTAACTTTCAAACTATTTCATTCCTTCATTAAAAGTAGAGAAACAGGCTTTGAAGAGATAAGGAATGAGTGTTCAACTGAAAAATCACTTGAGATCCTGGATTAAGGGAAGTGTAGTATTATTTGTGGTTTTTTGTTCGTGTGGCACTTGCCCTGCATTTTTTTAATCAGGGGATTCTTGGTGAATTTGCTCTGTGGGACATGAAGTTGATTAACTATCACTAAAATTGAGACTGAAATTATCAGTGAATGGAAAGCAAGCTGTTTGCCTTTGCTCATTCATTCTAAGTGAAAATGTAATTGATTTCATACGGACATAGGAAGCGAACAATGTGTGTACATCAGCTGTTGCTTGACACACATTTTTATTCCACTGGTGCCCCTCCCTTTGAAGAAATGGGTCTCATCAGTGATGAGACTGACTTGATTATAGTAAAATGTGTCAGATGACAAGTTTTATTGCTGATGCTGCTGCACATTCATGCATCATATAGAAGAGAAAGTGAAAGGCATACAATTTCTTAAAGTTATTTCAGAGTGTATGGGGATATGGAAATATTGCGTTAGGTGGTTTGAGAAAAATATTAGGTACATTAAATTTTCTTTTGGTGCGTGATGCAAGAAAATCATAGATGGGACAGAGGGCTCATTTTACACCTTTTGTACTAGGACAATATTGTATAACATGAGAAATAATCCCACCTCATCCTTGTCCTTTTTTTTTTTTTTTTAATAGTGGTCTTTTGTGTTGGATCTTATGATTATTGCAGGAAGTTCAGGTTTGTATACAAGGTGTGTAGGGTAACTATAGTGATGAGGGTGGCAGTATGTACATCTAAAGGATGGTAACTGGCATAATGTGTTTGGTGTTGCTACTCTCCCCCCATGAACCATGGACCTTGCCGTAGGTGGGGAGGCTTGCGTGCCTCAGCGATACAGATGGCCGTACCGTAGGTGCAACCACAACAGAGGGGAATCTGTTGAGAGGCCAGACAAACATGTGGTTCCTGAAGAGAGGCAGCAGCCTTTTCAGTAGTTGCAGGGGCAACAGTCTGAATGATTGACTGATCTGGCCTTGTAACATTAACCAAAACGGCCTTGCTGTGCTGGTACTGCGAACGGCTGAAAGCAAGGGGAAACTACAGCCGTAATTTCTCCTGAGGACATGCAGCTTTACTGTATGATTAAATGATGATGGCGTCCTCTTGGGTAAAATATTCCGGAGGTAAAATAGTCCCCCATTCGGATCTCCGGGCGGGGACTACTCAAGAGGACATCGTTATCAGGAGAAAGAAAACTGGCATTCTACAGATCGGAGCGTGGAATGTCAGATCCCTTAATCGGGCAGGTAGGTTAGAAAATTTAAAACGGGAAATGGATAGGTTAAAGTTAGATATAGTGGGAATTAGTGAAGTTCGGTGGCAGGAGGAACAAGACTTTTGGTCAGGTGATTACAGGGTTATAAATACAAAATCAAATAGGGGTAATGCAGGAAAGGTTTAATAATGAATAAAAAAATAGGAGTGCGGGTTAGCTACTACAAACAGCATAGTGAACGCATTATTGTGGCCAAGATAGACACAAAGCCCATGCCTACTACAGTAGTACAAGTTTATATGCCAACTAGCTCTGCAGATGATGAAGAAATTGATGAAATGTATGCCGAGATAAAAGAAATTATTCAGGTAGTGAAGGGAGACGAAAGTTTAATAGTCATGGGTGACTGGAATTCGTCAGTAGGAAAAGGGAGAGAAGGAAATATAGTAGGTGAATATGGATTGGGGGGAAGAGATGAAAGAGGAAGCCGCCTTGTAGAATTTTGCACAGAGCATAACTTAATCATAGCTAACACTTGGTTCAAGAATCATGAAAGAAGGTTGTATAACTGGAAGAATCCTGGAGATACTAAAAGGTATCAGATAGATTACATAATGGTAAGACAGAGATTTAGGAACCAGGTTTTAAATTGTAAGACATTTCCAGGGGCAGATGTGGATTCTGACCACAATCTATTGGTTATGAACTGCAGATTGAAACTGAAGAAACTGCAAAAAGGCGGGAATTTAAGGAGATGGGACCTGGATAAACTGAAAGAACCAGAGGTTTTACAGAGTTTCAGGGAGAGCATAAGGGAACAATTGACAGGAATGGGGGAAAGAAATACAGTAGAAGAAGAATGGGTAGCTCTGAGGGATGAAGTAGTGAAGGCAGCAGAGGATCAAGTAGGTAAAAAGACGAGGGCTAATAGAAATCCTTGGGTAACAGAAGAAATATTTAATTTAATTGATGAAAGGAGAAAATATAAAAATGCAGGAAATGAAGCAGGCAAAAAGGAATACAAACGTCTCAAAAATGAGATCGAGAGGAAGTGCAAAATGGCAAAGCAGGGATGGCTAGAGGACAAATGTAAGGATGTAGAGGCTTGTCTCACTAGGAGTAAGATAGATACTGCCTACAGGAAAATTAAAGAGACCTTTGGAGAGAAGAGAATGAATATCAAGAGCTCAGATGGCAACCCAGTTCTAAGCAAAGAAGGGAAGGCAGAAAGGTGGAAGGAGTATATAGAGGGTTTATACAAGGGCAATGTACTTGAGGACAATATTATGGAAATGGAAGAGGATGTAGATGAAGATGAAATGGGAGATAAGATACTGTGTGAAGAGTTTGACAGAGCACTGAAAGACCTGAGTCGAAACAAGGCCCTGGGAGTAGACAGCATTCCATTAGAACTACTGATGGCCTTGGGAGAGCCAGTCATGACAAAACTCTACCATCTGGTGAGCAAGATCTATGAGACAGGTGAAATACCCACAGACTTCAAGAAGAATATAATAATTCCAATCCCAAAGAAAGCAGGTGTTGACAGATGTGAAAATTACCGAACTATCAGTTTAATAAGTCACAGCTGCAAAATACTAACGCGAATTCTTTACAGACGAATGGAAAAACTGGTAGAAGCGGACCTCGGGGAAGATCAGTTTGGATTCCGTAGAAATGTTGGAACACGTGAGGCAATACTAACCTTACGACTTATCTTAGAAGAAAGATTAAGAAAAGGCAAACCTACGTTTCTAGCATTTGTGGACTTAGAGAAAGCTTTTGACAACGTTAACTGGAATACTCTCTTTCAAATTCTGAAGGTGTCAGGGGTAAAATACAGGGAGCGAAAGGCTATTTACAATTTGTACAGAAACCAGATGGCAGTTATAAGAGTCGAGGGGCATGAAAGGGAAGCAGTGGTTGGGAAAGGAGTGAGACAGGGTTGTAGCCTCTCCCCGATGTTATTCAATCTGTATATTGAGCAAGCAGTAAAGGAAACAAAAGAAAAATTCGGAGCAGGTATTAAAATCCATGGAGAAGAAATAAAAACTTTGAGGTTCGCCGATGACATTGTAATTCTGTCAGAGACTGCAAAGGACTTGGAAGAGCAGTTGAACGGAATGGACAGTGTCTTGAAAGGAGGATATAAGATGAACATCAACAAAAGCAAAACGAGGATAATGGAATGTAGTCAAATTAAATCGGGTGATGCTGAGGGGATTAGATTAGGAAATGAGACACTTAAAGTAGTAAAGGAGTTTTGCTATTTAGGGAGTAAAATAACTGATGATGGTCGAAGTAGAGAGGATATAAAATGTAGACTGGCAATGGCAAGGAAAGCGTTTCTGAAGAAGAGAAATTTGTTAACATCCAGTATAGATTTAAGTGTCAGGAAGTCATTTCTGAAAGTATTTGTATGGAGTGTAGCCATGTATGGAAGTGAAACATGGACGATAACCAGTTTGGACAAGAAGAGAATAGAAGCTTTCGAAATGTGGTGCTACAGAAGAATGCTGAAGATAAGGTGGGTAGATCACGTAACTAATGAGGAGGTATTGAATAGGATTGGGGAGAAGAGAAGTTTGTGGCACAGCTTGACTAGAAGAAGGGATCGGTTGGTAGGACATGTCTTGAGGCATCAAGGGATCACAAATTTAGCATTGGAGGGCAGTGTGGAGGGTAAAAATCGTAGAGGGAGACCAAGAGATCAATACACTAAGCAGATTCAGAAGGATGTAGGTTGCAGTAGGTACTGGGAGATGAAGAAGCTTGCACAGGATAGAGTAGCATGGAGAGCTGCATCAAACCAGTCTCGGGACTGAAGACCTCAACAACAACAACATTGCTACTCTTTTGTTAACTTCCATCTTGTCTTGTATTTCTACTTCTCCATTAACCATGAGTGATGGGTAAATTCTCTGTTTAATTCAACATGATCTCTGTGTACTCAATCACCTTAATTTTACCAACTACACGAGGATTAGTGCCAAATTGTGAAAAAGTTTAATCCTGTAAATTTTTTCTGTGTTTATATCTGCTGCCATTTGGTAAACAGTTAATGTGTTCTGTTGTTTGGGAATGCCCCTCCCTCCCCCTGCCTTTTTTAATCAGTTCATTTATCAGATGCAAAAAGATATCTACTATATGCAATTCTGAAATTATGTGACACTCATATTTGAAGCATCAGATCCTGAGGTAACATAGACACTTATTGTAATATCCTATATGTAGCAAACTATTTCACTGTTGAGGATAAGTGTCTGTTCCTGTACATTATTAATTATTTCATCAATATTTGAACATCAGTATGTACTTTTAAATGCTATTACATTTTACATTCATGAAAATCCACAAATTTGTTTGTATTGCTCTTCATTTAATGCAATGGGGCTTTATAATATGTGCTTCCTTTTCTTCAAATCATTGTCATATGTCCAAGTGCCCTTGGGAGAGTGATGATTAGGCATGTCTCATTCAGATATGCAACAGCACTGTTTTCAGTAGTTATAGTTAGTAACTTGGCAGATCAGTTATAAGTTACAAGAATATGTATAACAGATTGATTATTGTTTTATCTTTCTTGTCTCAGGTTTCCCACTATTTTACACATAAAATGGTTGAGTCATTTGTTTTCAGAGAACATTAATTTCGCTTAGGAACAAAACTTCATGAAACAAATTATGTGCTTTTCTTTTGTACTGAAGTTTAGTGACTGTGGGACATGTTTTAGACATTCATATCGTGTCATATTAGAGCTTGATATCTAGTTTATAGCAAATGAATACCATTTTAGAAGAAGAAACAGCTACTGTTAACATTTTCTTTGCTTTATTCTGTATTTGTTTTTTGTTTTTAGGTTTATAATGGCAGAACTTCTTCAGACTGAACGAACATATGTCAAAGACCTCGAGACTTGCATCAAGTCTTTTTTAGATGAAATGAAATCAAATCCTTCTGTACCAGGACCCATTCAAGGAAAAGATGACATAATATTTGGGAATATGGAAGAAATATATGACTTTCATAACAGTGTTTTTCTGAAAGAACTTGAAAAGTATGAGACCATGCCTGAAGATGTTGGGCACTGTTTTGTTACTTGGGTAAGATAAAATAGTATTACAATGTTCTAGAATATTTTGGTTGTTAAAATCATCCATTCTGAATGGAAGGAATGGGGAACTTAAACTGCATTGCAATTCTTGTTATATCAGAAACTGAGATTGAGAAGTTTGTAGAAAATTTGATTTAATGTTTTTAATTCTGAATGAAGGAGACCACTCACAGAAAGTGTAAGATATTTTGCATCATCAACAGGTGCACTTGTGCACACCCACAATCGCATGCATGCTCATGTAGACACAGATATACAGGATGCAGAAAGACAGTTTAATCAAAAGTGTGAGGTAGAAAGACAGCATCAAATGAAGGAATTTCATTATAGGAACTAGAGGTCACAGTTGGATATTTTCAGCAATACACACACACACACAATTGAAATCTGACATATGGACATCTTTACTCAAAATAAAGAATGTGTACATAAATGAAGTGTTTTGACTAACAAGTTGTCACTGTGAGAACAAGAAAAAGTTAAAGCATCACCTACCCATGTATCATACTGAGCTGATGTACATTATGTTACTTCTTTAGATTGAAAACAGTCCTATGTGTATGTTTCAGGTTATAATGTGTCCGAAAAAAGTAAGAGTAAATGAAAATGAGTATGCTATAGAACACAGGCTCGCCACCACTTAATTACCATGAGTATGTTCAAACTGACTGCTATTTTCAAACTGCCATAGAACATAGTGATGCTGCAGGGATTGGTATGTTCTCTGAAATGCACTGGGAGTAGTCTGAATTAATTCTGCTGCTGCCATATGGCAAGCCACCAAATCCTGTTCGTCCACAACTAACATTGCATACACATGTTTTTTCATGTTACCCCAGAGGTAAAAAATTCTGCTGTGTCAAGTCTGGAAAGCATGCAGGCCACTGCATTGGCCACTGTGTCTGATCAATCTGTCAGCTAATGTCCTGTCCAAGTAATCTTGGACAGTGTACGCAAAATGTTGAGCTGCTCCATCACGTTGGAACCGAAGATTCTGCCTAACTCCAAGTGGTACATCATCCAGGAGTGTAGGCAGTACTTGCAAAAATACAACTTATGTGTGAGCATTCAACCTTGGAGGTTACATTTAGGGGGCACTGAATGAATCATTCACAGTTCTCATTCACATGCTTGCAGTGAATAGCTTTTGATGACCATGGACATATGTTGCATTAGGATTTTGTAGTGTACAGACAAGGCTGTTGTATGAATGTAAAATACCTTCATGAGCAAAGCAAGCCTAATCTGTAAACAGCAAATGTTCAGGGGAATGTGGCTGTTGTGCTTCTCATCAAAGGAACCTGTCAACAAATTCCAGAACACTAGGGGAGTTGTCTGGACTCATAGCTTGTACCTTCTGTCAGTGGAAAGAATGTAGACAAGTCTCATAATGACATTACAGATATGATGCCAGTCCACACAACATGCATGAGTGATTTGTCTGGAACTTGCTGTTGGCTCTTACTGTATGCAACGTAATGCATCTTTGTCAAACTCGACAATGTAGGAAAAGATAGATTGCTACTTACCATAAAGAAGACATGTTAAGTTGCAGACAGGCACAATTACAAGACCCTTACATAAAGCTTTCAGCCACAGCTTTTGTCAGCAAAAGAGAAATACCGTTCATACACAAAAGCAAGCACTCGTCATGTTCACAAGACCAGCAACTCCAGCAGCTTGGGCCAGAATGCATGTAAGGAGCAATCTGTCTTTTCCTACATTGTTGATATTCCTATCTGGAGTTTCCATTGTTCGACTTCATCAAACGCAACTGTACAAACAGTGCATCTGCTGCCTGTATCATTCTTATTTGCCCTCGGATATCTAGTCTCTCACATACTTCTGTCAACTGACACAAAAGTGTATTTCTGAGGCATTCTGGTAAACCGTATGAGTCACCCTTGCATTGCCATGAGCAGCACCATAGGCCCAGTGCTTGTCACTTGCCCCATTCCATATGAACCCATATTCCCTATTGCTGCTTCACAACCCTCACTCACTCATTGGTAACAACTCTGGTGATTAGATTAGATTAGATTAATACTAGTTCCATGGATCATGAATACGATGTTTCGTAATGATGTGGAATGAGTCGAATTTTCCAATACATGACATAATTAGGTTAATTTAACAACATACTTAAGTTAATATAACAACTTTATTTTTTTGTGTTTCTTTGTTTTTTTTTTTTTTTATTTTTTTTTTTATTTTTTTTTTTTTTTTTTTACTGTACCTATTGAATTTGACAAAAGGGTACTTAAACCAACATTCTCCACTGCACATCGGTCCCCCCTAGAGACACTGAGTGGAGTTGAGTGGAGTGCAGTTTGTTTGTATCTGGCAAACACAAACAAGTTTCACATTTGAAGACTGTCACACACCTGGAGTTGATGTTAAGGTATGAAGTACCACAAATATGCAACTGCTCCTGTAATCAAACCCCTTCGCTGATGCTATCTTTGCCCTACACTTTTGTTCAGATTGTTTTTCTGCACCCTGTACACACACACACACACACACACACACACACACACACACACACACACACACACACACACACACACACCTGTGCCTCTACATTGTGCTGGTTAGATACACAATGTAACTTATGTAACTGTGCCAGCAAGACAACAGTGTGACTGAGTGTCTAGCCAGCACAATGCAGGCACTTTTGTGTGTGTGTGTGTGTGTGTGTGTGTGTGTGTGTGTGTGTGTGTTTATTTGTACTGTGGCCCATTAAAAGACTTTTTACTAAAGCTAGCAAGTTTCCTCTTTTGTGTGTGCCTGTCAGCAACTCAATGCCTCTGCTTCCTGTGTCGGTCTCCTTTACTCCTAAGTGATTTACATTCTGCCAGAACTTTTCTTACCCAATTAAGAGTTAAAACTCTTAATTTCCCTGGGTATGAGAAATTTCCTTTTTCCATGGATAACAAAGCTGATAGTTGTGTAATTAAAGATATTTTTTCTACTTCATGTAAATTCTCAACACATCAGGAGACTAGTAGTTAAACAATATATGTGCAGACATGTTCACTTGTTATTTGCAAGAGGAAAATAAAACTATATAAAAGTGTAATGATAGAAAGTATACTGCTGTTTTTGAAGCAGAAAGGTGGAATAACTGCTAGGCCACTGACACTTGGTTGGCTTATGGAATATTGTAAGTATGGAATATTGTAAGTACATTTGAGTTGAACTCATAATTAATGGTTAGCTCATGAGAGATGAAAGACTGGTTCAGCCGAAGAAAGATGGGTAAGGTGTCACCTTGATCTGTTTAAGAAACCATCCCATGATTCACCTGGAATGGATTATGGAAACTGTGAAAAACCTAAATAAGGAAAATTTTGTGTGTGTCTTTTCTCCCCCCTCCCTCCCTCCTTAGTGTACTCCTTTCTGCTGTCTGTCTCTCAATCTTCTTCTTGATCTCTTTCTTCAAATCCTAGGTATGAACATGTGATTTCAGGGAAAGAGACATAGAGAAGACTGAAACAGAAATGTTTTAAAGGAGGACAGGAAAGTGTACTTATAAAAAGGAAGCACAAGAACTTAAGTGTCTTTCTCTCTCTCTCTCACTCACTCACTCTCACACATACACAAAAACACACACACAGTCTGGCAAAGGGAGTGAAGAACCCAGAATGTCTGAGTCTCAGTGTAACTTCATGCATGTTCTCACCATTCAGAGGATATGTCAAGTATTAGAGTTGAAACTGTCTGTGATGGGTTGAACAGCCACCAGTACATTAATGTTTTTTGTGTTTTAAGTCCTTTATTGTCATTACCAGGTCTAATAGGGTGTATCAGGGGCATGAACAATGTCAGATATTGAGTGATCACTGTGAAGAACATGAAGATGTCACATACAGCTTAAATATGGAAAAATTTCAATTTGAATTTCCTGCCATATCGTAGTTCCACCGGACGTCACAACTGGCTTTCTTGAAAGCTATAGGCACCTAGTAAACAGTCAGAACCTCAAAATGGCCAAGATGTTACAGACAGCTTGTTCGCCCACTGCTTGAATACTGCTCAGCAGTGTGGGATCCATACCAGATAGGGTTGATAGAAGAGATAGAGAAGATCCAACAGAGAGCAGTGCGCATTGTTACAGGATCATTTAGTAATCGCGAAAGCATTACGGAGATGATAGATAAACTCCAGTGGAAGACTCTGCAGAAGAGACACTCAGTAGCTCGGTACGGGCTTTTGTTGAAGTTTCAAGAACATACCTTCACTGAGGAGTCAAGCAGTATATTGCTCCCTCCCACATCTATCTCGCAAAGAGACCATGAGGATAAAATCAGAGAGATTAGAGCCCACACAGAGGCATACCCACAATCCTTTTTTCCACCAACAATACGAGACTGGAATAGAAGGGAGAACTGATAGAGGTACTCAAGGTACCCTCCACCACACACCATCATGTGGCTTGTGAAGTATGGGTATAGATGTAGATGTAGAAGTGCAGAGCACAACCAAAGAGCTGCAGTTATCAAAAGTCTTCACACTTGCTGTTCACCCACTGAAATAGTTCAATTCTTTGGGTACCCAAGATCAACTGTTTACAATATTGTGTCCAAGTATTGTCCTTTGGAGAAGTCTGGTGTTTACGTCCTAGGTGTTGCGCTCAGTGAAGGTGATATCCTGCCACCACATTTCTTTGAAAAGAGAAAAACTGTAATAAAAGAAGTCTATCTGCAAGTTTTGACGAATTTCATGAAACTGTGGGAGACAATATATCTTTCAACAGGATGGCTTTCAGATAATGCTGACATCTTTTGATTAAAGTAGTTCTGGCCGAGAACAGCCGGAATTTGAACCCTCTTGACTACTATGTTTGGAGCCTAGTCGAAAGAGTTACCAACAAGATGAGACACCCCCTAATGTTGCATCTCTATGCACCTCTATCAGAGCAGCATTTGTGATTACGGACAGTGCTGTTTTAAAGAGTGCATGCAATCGCTTCAGGACAAGATTGGAAGTGGTCATTGTGGCTGAAGGGAGTTACATCAAATAATGTTACTCTTGAAAGATACCACTACTTATATTTAAAAGGATTTTCATTTTCATTTCTATTTTCTTTTAATAAATTTGGTTTTAAAAGATGTTTCATTTGTCCTGATTTAAGTGCCACTCCCTGTACTTGTGTCAGACAGTGTTATTAGCACCTGACATAGTGTGAAAGTTGCCTCATTGTGAGACTTGATTTAGTCGGCTGGACATATTGTGTAATATCCAGGTTTTTGGGGCATTTAGGTATGACAGTGGCCCCATGCTGAACTGCATGGAAATGTGGGGTCAACCTTATTCACCATCTAGGTTCCAGTCGACCAAGGTAGGATGGCCATAATGTACACCACATACATCATAAGCCATTCACATCTGTGCCTGGCTTCTCAGAACAAAAAATGGTCTCCCTGAAATGTTCTATGTCATCCAGCAACATTAGTTGGAGATTAGCAGCAGCCGGATTAGGGAAGATGTGTCCCATGCTTAGGCTGTCATTAACACAACACAAATGCCTGCATTTGGAGTGGTGCCATGTCATGGTTGCTTGAGGTGCTGAAGAAAAGTGCCACATGTTTGGCAGTGAATTGCATTTCTGCACTATCATGATGATCATTGATGTGATTATGGCAGTAACTTGGAGAGAGGTTCCATTCTTCTTTCTTTTAGAAAGGCACAGCAGTGTCACTCGTGGCTTGTGATGTGAAGACCCATGGGGTATGACTAGATTGTGGCTGGTTGTGGTTAAGAGAAATCTGGTGGCATGCAGATATATCACAGACATTCTGCACCCTCATGTGTCATCTCTTATGTGACAATGTTGCTGTGCCATTTTTCAACAGGACAATGCTTGTGCACACAGGACAAATTCCTGTATGAGCTCATGATGTTGAGGTACTCCTGTGGTCAGTAACATCAACTCCATCTCAGTGCTAGTATCCATGATAACAAAGACCAGTTACAACAGTCATGGGACAGTTTGCCTCATAAGAGGATTTGGTTGCCTCATGGCACCTTTCCAAACTGAATTAGAGCACACATCCTGGCCAGAGGGTGTTCAACATCATACTGATAACTTGACTCACACTACCAAGATCTTTGTATGTTTAATGTGATAATGTAATCACTGAAATAACATCACATATGATCTCAAATGATGCAGTTTTGTTGGTGTTTTGTTATCTCCTACTGGTTGTGTCTAGTTTTTTCTGTTAGTGATATATATTTTACCGTAATTATCAAACCACCCTTGTGTGTGTGTGTGTGTGTGTGTGTGTGTGTGTGTGTGTGTGTATGTGTGTGTGTGGGATGATGCATTGTCATGTGAAGGAGTACTTTTTTGCATACCAGTCTTGGTCTTTCTTCATCCAGTGCAAGTTCCAAATTTTCGACAATGCAGCATAATAGGTTCCAGTTGTGGTTCGGTCATTTTCCAAGTAATCTAAGAGAATTATTCCTTGGGAATTTTCTGCAGCAGATTATACGACACTGGTTTGGATGATTTGTACTCCTGCCAAACAGACTTTGCTCAAGACATTTGTGATTAACTGCAATCAAAAATCTACATGCATCAGTGAAGAACAGTGGCAGACATTGAGAAGAAACAGCTTGAAAGTGACTCCACACATCCCTTGTTTAAATGTGAATTCTAGCTTCCTAGGCTGAGGCCACAAGAGATGTTCCTGGGGGGCAGTGTAACCTGGAGATCAATTGAATTTGCTGTATTATACATAGAAGGTATTGCCAGATGAAATACTTCAGTGTCACGGTGTAAGAAGATCTTAAAGTGCAGGGGATGCATCAACAGATAACCACTTTATGGTTGGTTTGCATTGTATGACACACTACACCATCTTGTGCACAAGAATCCCTTCAAATTCACCACTGTGAATGATCTGTTCAGATGTGAAGAAATGTAATGGCAAAATTTTGGTTTGATGACTTTTCTGTGTGTGTTTGTTCTTGTTAACAACAAATTGGAAAGTCCTGAGTGGATTAATGGAAGGAACAAAGCTAATCACCCACCTTGTATTTAAGGTGTTGCTTGATCTGTTGGTACACAGAGTGAAAACATCTTTAATCTTTCAGGCAGTGGCCTTCCTCATTACTAACAGACTTTGAAAACACACACACACACACACACACACACACACACACACACACACACACACACATTCACTCCTTGTTAGGCACTCAGTACATGAATATTACCTGTAAGGCTGGGCGTACTGGGCGTATATAATGCAATGTGAACATGGAATTTGAAAGACATAAGTTTCTGGATTACTTTTCTTCCATGGCTGAAATTTGCAACTGTGAATGGAATTAATGTTAATTTTAAAAGACTACTATTTTGTAACAGTAGCTGGTATGGTTTTACAGACTAGCCCTAGTGAGATTTATGTTTTAGTTAGTGTAAACAGAAATTCTTCTTAGAAATGAAGACACCGTGAAAAGCATTTGGACTCAACAGGGCAGTGAAGTGTTTGTGAATGTGCCAAAATACATACAAAAATTATGCACCACTTTGTCTGACACAGTTACTGTGTACTTTGTATGTAAGATAGTGTATGTTAGCTAGACAAATAATATTTCGGTCCTTTTTCAGGCCCAGAAGTTTGACATGTATGTTAAATATTGTAAGAATAAACCTGAGTCAAACTCACTTCTAGTACAGCATGGTGGCAGTTTCTTTGAAGAAATGCAGAAAAAGCACAAAGTTGAGCATCCTATAGCAGCATACCTCATAAAACCTGTACAGAGAATTACTAAATACCAACTCCTGTTAAAGGACCTACAATCTTGTTGTGAGGAGGATCAAGGTGAAATTAAGGTGAAGTGAAAATGTGATTCTTTATTGTTTGTAGTGTAGTAATCTATTTGCGTATACTAGTCTTCATAGACTGTAATGCTGATGATTAACAATGCACATTAAGAAGTGCTAAATGCAAACTTTTGGGATTTATGGAAAAGATAAACCATGTAATTAGTCCAATGTGGATTGTTTTGCAATGTCTTAATTATGTATTCTTTGTATGTAGATGGTACTTTAAAACTGCTGAATTAATGCAATAAGAAAATCATAATTAGTGTTGTAGTATAAATGAAATTTAATTGATATCATGATGTAATATGAACTGAATACCAGCCTCAGATTGTGTGTAATGAGATAGTAAATTTTACTGTATGTTATTTTGATATCCATGTGTATAATAAAAGCATGCTCACTTCATAACTTTTTTTTCCAGGATGGCCTAGATGTTATGTTAAATGTTCCCAAAAAGGCAAATGATGCAATGCACCTTTCCCTCTTAGAAGGCTGTGATATGAGTTCAGACAAACTTGGGGAAGTTGTATTGCAAGATACTTTCCATGTCTGGGATCCTAAACAAATAATTCGGAAAGGCCGAGAAAGACATATTTTTCTCTTTGAGTTGTATTTACTCTTCAGTAAAGAAGTAAAAGATTCCAGTGGAAAAGCAAAATATATTTACAAAAACAAACTGATGGTAAGTTATCCTTAGAAAATTAATCCTTTAGAAAAAGTCTGCAATAAATCAGAAGGTGTTGCTGTTGTTACCTTCACACACACACACACACACACACACACACACACAGACAGACAGTACAAATGTAACAGCTTTAAAAGTAGCAGTAAGTCAATTTTTTTTGTCATCGTAGATTATGGAGTTATCTTTCATATAAATCATTTAAGGAAGAATGTATAACTATTGGCTGTTCAAATTAGGCCACAAACTATCAAGAGAATAGCATTAATTAATCAGTGTTTTTATAGCCTGTAACATAACTATAACACTCTTCATAAACCAAGAGGGATTGATAGAAGCATACTCAATTTTTATGACCACAAAGTATTTATAAAGCCCTATAATGGCACACAAATACGTACAACTACTTCCAGCCTTTGACAAGGGAGTAATTAGTTCTGAACCAAGAACCATTAAGTCTATTTCTTTGTTCTGTTCATGTTCAGTTTACCAATTTTCTTAACAGTATAAATATCCGCAGCTAAATTTACTGATTTTCTTTTTTTATTTTGATACTAAGAAGGTGCTATGAGTTTATCATTTTCCTTTCTCTTTCCTCGCAAACATGCTCAATTCCCAACAAATTTTCAAACTACATTTAGGTAGCACTTAGATACTGAATTTTGTATTTTGGTACTTCATCTTAATTTTATTTTTGTTGATAACTTTACTGATTCATGTATTGTACCTTATAAAGAAGTATGTAATTGCTTATTTACTGCACTATCCTGTAGTCTTCTCAAAATTTTATGCACTCTCAGCATTAAATAATTTCTCTCATTGTGGATTACATTTTTGCATTGACCATCATAATTCCAATGAATGGTCTCCCAAACATGATGGCCATGCTTTTTTTATACATTGCATATTAGTTATATAAAGTGTAGAGTGCATGTATCTTTAGTAGCCTCTCTCTGGCTCTTTATACTTTGAGGAATACATGAAGTATTAAACTGTCTTGTGTGTTTTCTAACTGTTACTACTGAAGTGATGGGTCAGTTTTGTTTATGCTTAATAAAATGTGAAATTTCAAAGTTACATATATTATTGTGAAAAATACTAATGACTCTGTATTTTGGTAATTGTAGACATCTGAACTTGGAGTAACAGAACACATTGAAGGTGATGAGTGTAAATTTGCTGTGTGGACTGGAAGGGCACCAATATCAGATTACAGGATAGTACTAAAGGTAAGAAATAACTAAATGAAATGCAAACAAGAGTTAGATAGGTGTAATGAGATAGTTAAATAATATGAAATTGAATCAGACAGCATTGTGAAGGTGTTGGAAGTCCTTCACTTTTTGATCCACAGCAACCCTTACCCCCCCCCCCCCCCCCTCCCTCTCTCTCTCTCTCTAGAAAATTAAATTCATTAATTGTATCTTTGTTGTTTTGGATCAAACAGATCACCAGTTTCAACCTCTTCAAAAGTCTTCATCAGATTACATACTTACAAATTTATAATGTAAGTGTGTGTTCCGTAATTCTGTGAAATCATTGTGTACATGTATGTTCTGAAATGATATATGATGGTATCAATAATAGTAATACTGATAATAATAATAATAATAATAATAATAATAATAATAATAATGAAAACACAACTATGGAAGAGTTACAACTACTGGTTTATATAGGAGCACTCACTACACTAAATATACACACTAGGCAGAGATCAGAACCAACCAACACACAGAAGAAACCCACAAAACCAGCATGGCAACACAGGCTACAGATCAAAATAGAATAACTGAGAAAAGACATCGGACAGCTAACACAATTTATAAGAAATGAAATCTCGGGAAAAAAATGAAAAAAGTTAGGTAAAATCTCACAACAAGAAGCGACAGAGCAATTAGATGAAAAAAAGCAGAAATTACAAGCATTAGCCAAACGACTCAGAAGATACAAAAAAAGTGAAAATAGAAGGAAACAAAACCAAACATTCAACACAAACCAAAAGAAATTTTACCAGACAATAGATAACACACACATTAAAATAAACAATCCACCAAACATAACAGACATGGAACACTTCTGGAGCAACATATGGTCAAACCCGGTACAACATAACAGGCATGCACGGTGGATACAAGCAGAAACAGACACATACAAGATGATACCACAAATGCCTGAAGTGATAATTTTGCAACATGAAGTCACCCAAGCAATTAATTCTACTCACAATTGGAAAGTCCCTGGAAATGACAAAATAGCAAATTTCTGGTTAAAGAAGTTCACCTCAACACATTCACATCTAACTAAATTATTTAACAGTTACATTGCAGACCCATACACATTCCCTGATACACTTACACACAGAATAACATATCTGAAACCTAAAGATCAAGCAGACACAGCGAACCCAGCTAAATATCGCCCCATAACATGCCTACCAACAATATACAAAATATTAACTTCAGTCATTAAACAGAAATTAATGACACATACAACACAGAACAAAATTATAAATGAAGAACAAAAAGGCTGTTGCAAAGGAGCACGAGGATGTAAAGAGCAACTGATAATAGATGCAGAGGTGACATATCAAGCTAAAACTAAACAAAGGTCACTACACTACGCATACATTGATTACCAAAAAGCTTTTGATAGTGTACCCCACTCATGGTTACTACAAATATTGGAAATATACAAAGTAGATCCTAAATTGATACAGTTCCTAAACATAGTAATGAAAAATTGGAAAACCACACTTAATATCCAAACAAATTCAAATAATATCACATCACAGCCAATACAGATTAAGCGTGGAATATACCAAGGAGACTCATTAAGTCCTTTCTGGTTCTGCCTTGCTCTGAACCCACTATCCAACATGCTAAATAATACAAATTATGGATACAATATTACTGGAACATACCCACACAAAATCACACATTTGCTATACATGGATGATCTAAAACTACTGGCAGCAACAAATCAACAACTCAACCAATTACTAAAGATAACAGAAGGATTCAGCAATGATATAAGTATGGCTTTTGGAACAGACAAATGTAAGAAAAATAGCATAGTCAAGGGAAAACATACTAAACAAGAAGATTACATATTGGATAACCGCAGCGACTGCATAGAAGCGATGGAAAAAACGGATGCCTATAAATATCTAGGATACAGACAAAAAATAGGAATAGATAATACAAATATCAAAGAAGAACTAAAAGAAAAATATAGACAAAGACTAACAAAAATACTGAAAACAGAATTGACAGCAAGAAACAAGACAAAAGCTATAAATACCTATGCCATACCAATATTGACCTACTCATTTGGAGTAGTGAAATGGAGTAACACAGACCTAGAAGCACTCAATACACTTACACGATCACAATGCCACAAATATAGAATACATCACATACATTCAGCAACAGAAAGATTCACATTAAGCAGAAAGGAAGGAGGAAGGGGATTTATCGACATAAAAAACCTACATTATGGACAGGTAGACAATTTAAGAAAATTCTTTCTAGAATGAGCAGAAACTAGCAAAATACACAAGGCAATCACTCATATAAATACATCGGCTACACCACTGCAATTTCATAACCACTTCTACAACCCTTTAGATCACATAACATCAACAGACATGAAGAAAGTAAATTGGAAAAAGAAAACACTACATGGCAAGCACCCGTATCATCTAACACAGCCACACATCGATCAAGACGCATCCAACACATGGCTAAGAAAAGGCAATATATACAGTGAGACAGAAGGATTCATGATTGCAATACAGGATCAAACAATAAACACCAGGTATTACAGCAAGCATATTATTAAAGATCCCAATACCACAACGGATAAATGCAGACTTTGTAAACAACAAATAGAAACAGTAGATCACATCACGAGCGGATGTACAATACTAGCAAATACAGAATACCCCAGAAGACATGACAATGTCACAAAAATAATACATCAACAGCTTGCCTTACAACATAAACTTTTAAAACAACACATTCCTACATACAAGTATACACCACAAAATGTACTGGAGAATGATGAATACAAATTATACTGGAACAGAACAATTATAACAGATAAAACAACGCCACATAACAAACCTGACATCATACTCACCAATAAAAAGAAGAAATTAACACAACTAATCGAAATATCCATACCCAATACAACAAATATACAAAAGAAAACAGGAGAAAAAATTGAAAAATACATCCAACTGGCTGAGGAAGTCAAAGACATGTGGCATCAGGATAAAGTTGACATCATACCAATTATACTATCAACTACAGGAGTCATACCACACAATATCCACCAGTACATCAATGCAATACAGCTACATCCAAACATATATATACAGCTACAGAAATCCGTAATTATTGATACATGTTCAATTACCCGAAAGTTCCTAAATGCAATATAACACATACCGTACAGTTAAAAGGAAGTGACGCTTGATCAAGGTCCGCGTCACTCCATTTTTAACCGGACTTAACGTCTGAGAAAGTGAAGACAATAATAATAATAATAATAATAATAATAATAATAATAAAGAACAACACGCATCAATTAAACAGTGAGAGGAAAACGAAATCTTAAGACAGCCACCAGAACAAGCACGAATAGAACACAAAGTGACACACATGTTAGATATAGAAGAAAAATTTCAGCTGACATATATAGAATACAAAGACACAAATACAGACATTAGACCATTCTTGCATAGACCGCCAAATAACCCACAAGTCGAAACAACAATAAAAACTATCAACACAATCATACACAACAAAATAAATGAAAACACAACTATGGAAGAGTTACAACTACTGGTTTATATAGGAGCACTCACTACACTAAATATACACACTAGGCAGAGATCAGAACCAACCAACACACAGAAGAAACCCACAAAACCAGCATGGCAACACAGGCTACGGATCAGAATAGAATAACTGAGAAAAGACATCGGACAGCTAACACAATTTATAAGAAATGAAATGTCAGAAAAAAAACGAAAAAGGTTAGGTAAAATCTCACAACAAGAAGTGACAGAGCAATTAGATGAAAAGAAGCAGAAATTACAAGCATTGGCCAAACGACTTAGAAGATACAAAAAAGGCTTCTGAAGTTGAACCTTGTAATTTACATTCCGTTGACTAAGAATGTAAGGGCCAATGAAGATGACATTCTAGTACAATGTAGCCTCTCATATTCTTGATGTGGTCCATTAATTACAACTTTATTTCCTAACTTATGAAATGGAAGTTATGAAATGTTCTGCAGAACATTTGTACAACATTGGGAAGTCAAATGAAGTAATGTTAGAAGCTGTCATCCGATACTGCATACTATTTAAAGTTAGTCATATAGTTCATTTACCAAATATGCATTGATTAACTGTAATGTTGAATCATGTCAATATGATACACTTCTCAGAACACTAAACATTGCATTGTGCGCCTGTAAATGTTTATAGGAATGTTCATTTTACAGTAAACATTATTTGTGTCATATATAGTACACAAACTGGAGTCAGACTATGAAGAGAATATTCCAGAGGATGGAGAATCCTAACAGAGCCTTTGGGTAGCTGTGTGGTAGCTTTTGCTAATTACATAAATGGTATCATTTACTGCAGGCACAACAGGAATGACTCAGACATAAGAAATCTGCTGGTTTGATGGAAACATGTTAAGAATCTAAAACTTGCAAAAAAACTAGGATTCATTGTGTGTATTACGTTTAGCTCTTGCAAATGTCAACAATACATATAATCTTTCCAGGGCAGTATGCACTTAAGATGCTAAAGTGCCACACTTTCGAAAAAGGGAAGTAGTAGCACCTTAAAAGATTACACTTATTGATTGTATGTAATGCTAATAGGTGAAAATTGTAATAGTAACAGCTCTCTTTAACTTTTAACTAGAAATAATTATTACTGTGGATATCAACAGACATAGCCATAGATTTCTGCATTAGCACTGACCTTTATCCACAGAGTACTTGTTACTGTGGAAATTTGTGGATATATACATCTTTCCAGACCTCTGCTACTGGAGCTAAGAATTACCTCAACACAGTTTAGTGGTATCAGAAAACACACAGATTATTGGCTGATGCTACTATGAAGACAATTTGTATTCAGTGCTGATCAAATTGTCTACCTCAGAACGATGAACTCATCACACTTTTTATCTTTTAATTTAAGAGTTAACAGTATCAGTCATTTTATTATCAGCTGTATGCATCTAAGAAGTGTGTTATTTTCAAGTGCCATCTACTGTAACATAAATTATGTTCAGAATGTAGATTTTTTAAAATTTGTGCCAGAAACATCACATGTCAAGTACAACCACTAAATGAGCAAATTAGGTTAAACTAAACTAGAAATTTTTGTGACATTTTTAAGTTAAGATATGTATCGGATGACTGGAACATATCTAATTTGAAATTTTGTGGAATAAAAGCTTGTAGACTCTTCCAAGTACTTCATTGGGAAAGAAAAGTATTAAATTTCTATTTTACTTCTTATTGCTTATCATATTGTAATTTTTTCACCATAAGAAAATAAATGCATTATAAATCAAAATAAATTTTGTGTTGTGTTTTAATTTCTTTTTTTCAGGCCTCTTCACTTGATGTGAAACAGACATGGGTAAAAAAGCTCCGTGAAGTCATTCAGGAAACCTATTTCAGTTCAGCTTTACCTCTCAGCATGCCAAAGAGCCCAGCAAAACTGAAGCCAGGCAGTCAACGTTCCAGCAGGTAAGAACAGAAATGTTATTGCTAATTTGTTGATAGTCCAACACTAGTACCACGTCAAGTGCATGCTGGTGTTCTGGCCAGCCTGCATGTTTTGTTTCCTGCACCCACTTACATAAATACTGGGCTAGTTCCCAGGTTCTGCCTCAGTTACATGATGCATAAAAACTTGGAAAACACAGACATAATATTTTACAATGTGATATATACAAGACACAGGCAGAAGGTGTACACAGATTTCTCCCTGGGTGCAGCTTTAAAATGTCTTTTGAAGAGAGAACTACAATTTAGTAATAGCCTATATATGGGTATGGTTCTCTGCAAAAGTGGGGAAGTACCGTACAAATCCCAACCTGGCATTGGCTGGCTCTAGGGCACTGGAATGGACAGACATTTTTATCCACATTATGGACAGCATTAAAACCACTATCCCTTTAGTGTACAGAAAGGCATCAGTTATAAGTACCTACAACTAACATTGTGCAGTGTAAGTGATGTCAAGTTCTAAATAGTTTGTTGCAGTGACTTTATCAGAAAGCTATTGAACTACATTTTGCATTTTAGTTCTCCTATAGATTACATTTCATCTTTTGTGGAGTTGAACTGAGTATCAAGATAAACAAATAGTTCCAAATACTTTGTCATCCCCTTCTCTCCACAAAACTTCAGTAAAAAGGGAAAAAATAGCTCCACAACAATGAGCAGTTTTTTCAGGTATAGAAAATTCTATTGCAAAGTAAAAATTATGGCTGCAGCTTTGTTTTGCCTTGCTTTTCTTTGAGTGTTTTATATTCCCATTTTTTAAAAGAATGTCATTATTGAGAACTTCAATGATTGGGAGAAGAACAGCTGTATAGATGGGAGAGGAACAGTTGTATAGTGATGCAAAATACCATAAAATAGCTAATATAGCCACTGTCGTCGTTAATGCTCATAGAGTGAATTATTCTATACAATTCATTTTTACCACTGCAAGAATGTAACAGCATAATGCATTGCTCAGTGGCTATGTGGACAAGTGTCTGACTGCAAATCTGAAAGTTTGGAATCAGATCTTAGTCAGTCATAGTATTTTTTTTCTGCCACTTGTTATATTTTTCACACCTGACAGTGATTTTTGTATGTAACAAATGCCTAGTTGCACCATGGTTCAGAGTTCTCTTATAACTGGCTGAGTATATAACTTAAAATGTTGGAGAAAGGCAGTGTCAAAAAAAAAAAAAAAAAAAAAAGGAACTTGCTTAATAAAGAAGTGCAATGTTCATGAAAACCTTCAAGTTGAGAACAGCGTTTCCTTGAAACTTGCATTCGTAGATTGGGAAGAAGACTGTGGAGTGAAATGTTTTGAATTTGTAGAACTGCATTATTATCTCTGGAATTGGTAATAAATAAATGTTGCTTTCTGTTCCTGATTTTACTAGCCCAAATTCATTTATGTGAAGCAATCATCTTCAGTGGCACAAGGCAAAAATTTACACAGATGAACATGCACACAAACCATATAACACACCACCCACTGTGATGGGTGTGAAGGCTAAAAACCAAAGAGAAGAATCACCTGACGTAATTTTTGTTTTGTTTTAAATGCCAAAGTTAAGTTCCAAGTAATTAATATTAGTGATTAGTGCAAAAGCTGGCTTTCTTTCCTGCATTTTAATTGCAACACAACACGTTTAGAGTTCTCAGTCCAACTAAAGTTGGGAAAATGAGGTGCAGAATATCAATAATAACATAAAAAGCACTCATACTCTTGTTACTCAGAGCACTGCATTGCTGGAGTGAATACAGTTTAATGTAAACCTTATTTTTTCATCTTTAAAGTGTTTTGTTATATTAAAACTCAGTTACAAGCAATGCCATCCCTATAATATCTGTGTAGTGTATCCTTGCGTGAGCTTGTCTCCTTCGAACATGTGAGAAAGTGCTGCAAGACATACAACACTGCCCCCCACCTCTCAAACATACTATTTGCAACAGAGAAGTAATTTTCAAGTATTTGATATCCTGCCTGGGTGCATTTCACTGACAGTTGTTACAGGCACAAGTAGCACTTTATGTGAGTTGTGAATTATAAAAGCAGCTTTGCAGTTCATAGCATCATTGTGAATAACATTCATGGAAACTGTTCAGCAACATGTGTCACTGATAAATGTGGTATATATTGACTGTGGTGGTACATGGAAACCATCTGATATGCTACGTCGCAACATACCTCTTTCCAAATAAACCAGATGCAGTCAGATTCATCTCTACATCAATATCTCAGCAATCTTTGCTCAATATGGGCTTTTAATGCAGGGAGGTGCAGTATGCACCCATGCTTACCATATTTGACAGTTAATTGTCCAGTAATAAAGAAAATGAAAAGATTGTTGTATTGCAGAATGAATGGGCACTGCATATACAATGCTCAAGAACCAGGATCATGCACCAGCTTCATAGGTCTGAAGGAGGCTAACCCCTGAAGATCTACTATTTTGGTGGTGGGGGGGGGGGGGGGGGGGTTTCCATGTTTTGAAAATCCAGAAATTAGCAACAAATTTGTTTTTCTATCAGTTTACATTGGCAGTTTTTGCCTCCTGACCAACGTAATATAAAAGCTTTTCTTTTGTGGCCACAGAAAAGAAAAGCACATGTGGTCCCACTGAACAATGAGAAACACTGATCAAAGCATTCGGGTATGGCCTATCACTACTAGAATGCATAAATTTTGATTTTGATTTCATCCTGCGTTAAGCAGAATGCAACACATTGCATAACAAAAAATGCAGCTCATTAATGTGTACTGCTTTGTAGCTACTGAAACAATTTGGAAAATGAGTTTCCTAATCGTAACACAAAAACCCTCAGTATTCCTTTAACAGTGTCTGTATGAGTTTCAAGTGCAGACAAAAGGATTTAGAAGTTAAGTCATTAAAAACAGCCCCTGAAACTTAGTGAGGCAGGGGAGCCATTGGGATTTTCAACAGTTTCAGTGGGAAGTGACATATTCAACACTGGTATAAAGTAAAATTTGAAAACAAACTGAAAATGTTTCTCCTTGGCAACTAATCATAAAGAATTTCCATGGGGGTGGAACTACGAGGGTTGCCCAGTAAATAATGCCCCATATTTTTTTTCTCCAGAAGTATTTATTCCACAACAATCAAATTTACATATGTGAAAGACTGATGTTTTGTCTACTTGCTTTATTTTTCCACATAATCTCCTTCAAGTTCGACGGCCTTTTTCCAGCGAGACACAAGAGCGTGTATTCCCTGCCGGTAAAAATCTTTACTCTGCCTACGGAGCCAGGTTGTCACTTCGTGAATCACTTCTTCGTCATCGGCAAAACGTCTTCCACGAATGAAATTCTTCATTGGCCCAAACAAGTGAAAGTCTGAAGGAGCCAAATCGGGGCTGTAGGGTGGATGGGGTAACACTATCCAACCCAGTTTCGCGATGTGTTCACAAGTCCTCAAACTTGTGTGAGGACGAGCGTTATCATGCTGAATCAAAACATCCTGTGGGTTAACATGACGCCCAAGGCGCCGGAAGCGCTGCTTAAGTTTGTCTAATGTTTTGACATAAGCCTCTGAATTAATGGTACTGCCTTTTGGCATCACATCAATGAGAATTACGCCCTCGCAATCCCAAAACACAGTCATCATGACTTTTCCGGCTAAAGGAACTGTTTTGAATTTTTTCTTCTGTGGAGAATAAGCATGACGCCATTCCATCGATTGTCTTTTTGTTTCGGGCTCAAAATGATGCACCCAAGTTTCATCACCTGTCACAATCCGTGACAAAAAGGCCTCCCCGTCAACGTGAAAGCGTCGCAACAAATCGAAAGAAATGTCTTTTCTTTGGGATTTGTGATCGACAGTAAGACACCGAGGAACCCATCTTGCACACACTTTTGAGTATCCAAGCTGATTGATAATCACATCCACACTTCCTTTGCTTACTGACAACTCCAGTGCCAATTGTCGAGTCGTAATGCGTCGATCCCGTCGAATGAGAACATCAGCCCGCTGCAACATGTCAGGCGTGACAGCCGTGGGAGGCCTTCCCGACTGCGGCAAATCTCGGAGCTCCGCAGCACCGCCCTCTGATGCTTTCACCCTCTGTGCCCAGCGACCAACAGTACTCCTATCGACTGCAGATGTTCCGTAGACGTTGCACAAGCGTTTATGAATATTGCCCACGGTTTCTTCCTCTGCTACAAGAAATTCAATCACTGCACGTTGTTTCTGACGGATGTCACTTGCAGACGCCATTTTAGAACATTCCTACACCACCGCTCTTTGTCGGAGGAAATTTAAACTTTGCGTACACACGCGGGAAACTTCAAATAACTCGCACCTAAAGTGTCACATTTCTAATATTTTTTATTTCGGAGAAAAAAAATATGGGGCATTATTTACTGGGCAATCCTCGTACTAAGTCACATCTGTACGTGTTCACCATGTAGCCATATTTATAAATTAATTTGCGGCACTTTTTTCAGAAATCTGTGGCACTGTATGGTAGCTAAAGAAAAATTTAGAGCAGTGCTCCAAGTTACATGAATGTTTTGATTTCATAGGTGAACAACAATGTAAATATGAATGTATTACTGTGGTCACAGATTGCTTACACTTCCTATAAACTAAAGTAAGCAAAGATTAGTAGTAGGAGCTAACAGGTAAAATTTACATATGAAATAATTATGCTGCAACAGAGATGGCACATGTTGATAATGACAGAGCTGTAAGTCACTGAACATATGATTCAAAATGGGTTTGTAATGTTAGTGGGCTTATGACACTATTTCTTAACAGCCACATAGGTTTCTATCAAGGGCAAGGCAGTGAAGACAGGCCACTTGAAATACACCCACATTTACATTTACATACATACTCTGCAAGCCACCATATGGCGCATGGTGGAGTGTGCTTCGTACCGCTGCTAGTCATTTCCTTTTCTGTTCCACTCGCAAAGAGGCCCAGGAAAAAATGAATGTCTATGTGCTTTCTTGCAAGCCCTTATTTCTCTTATCATGTTCCATATGCAAAACATGCACCAGCGATGGTAGAATCGTTCTGCAGCCACCTTCAAATGCTGTTCCTGTAAATTTTCTCAGTAGTGTTTCATGTAAAGAGTGTAGTCTTCCCTTCAGTGATGCCGATTTTAGTTCATGAAGCTTCTCCAGGATACTTGTGTGTTGATTAAACCTACCAGCAAGAAAATATGTTCTAAGTTGGGTCTTAAGGGGTGGGAAAGACCACCATCGTTTATTAGCAGTGTTAGGAAACTGCTGCATAAACAAAGAGAACTTCGTCTCAGAATCAAGAGAAGTAAACACCAAGCTATCAAACAAAAGCTGAACAAAGCAAAAATGAGTGTAAGAATGGCAGTGAGAGAAGTGTTCAAAGATTTCAAAAGTAAAACTTTGTCAGCTGAAATTAGTTAAAACCATAAGAGGTTTTGGTTGTATGTACAATCTACAAGTGGGTCAGAATCACCTATTCATTCACTCAGTGACCATACTGACACAGAAATGTAAGATAACAAAGAGAAGGACAAAATACTGAATTTGGTCTTCTGAAATAGTTCCACCACGGAAGAGCATAACATGGTCCCCCTTTCAATCGTCGTACGAATGTCAAAATGGCAGATATTGAGATAACCAATTAAGGGATAGAAAAACAACTACAATTGCATAGTAGCGGAAAGGTGTCGGGACCAGATGAGATATGTATAAGATTCTACAAAGATTATGCGAAAGAGCTTGCTCCCTTCGGGCAGCAATTTACTGTAGATTGCCTGAGCAATGAAAGGTTCCTAGTGACTGGAAGGAAACACAGGTCATTCCAGTTTTTAAGAAGTGCCGTGGGATAGATGCACAGCATTAAAGATCTATATTGTTGTTGTCAATCTGTTGTAGAATTATGGAACAAATTTTATCTTCAAGAATTATGAAGCTTTTGGAGAATGAAAATCTCCTCTATAAAAATTAGCATGGATTTCACAAACAGAGATTCTGTGAAACTCAGCTTGCTCTGTTCTTCCATGAGACCCAATTATGATGTTTTTGGAGAATGAAAATCTCCTCTATAAAAATCAGCATGGATTTCACAAACAGAGATTCTGTGAAACTCAGCTCACTCTCTTCCTCCATGATACCCATAGTGCCATAGACAATGGTGGTCAGGTTGATGCTGTGTTCTTTTACTTTAGGAAGGCATTTGACACTGTCCCACTCTACCATTTAGTAACAAAATCTAAGCTTGTTAAGAATTGGAGCAGGTTTGTGACTGAATTCAAGACATTCTTGTGGATAGAACTCAACACATTTCTCTTAACGGAACAAAATTAACAGATGTAAAAGTAATTTCTGAAGTACCCCAAGGAAGTGTGATAGGGGCTGCTACTGCATACAGTATATATAAATGACCTAGTAGAAAGCATCAGATGCTCTTTAAGGCTGCTCACAGATTATGTGGTTCTCTGTAACAAAGTAGTAACATCAGAAGATTACGACTTGCGGAATGACCTCTAGACCATGGTGCAGGCTCTGGCAGTTGACCCTGAACATAATTAAATGTAACATATTGCCCATACATAGGAAAAGAAATCCACTACTATACAGCTACACTATTGATGGCAAACTGCTGGAAAGAGTATCTGTGTAAAATATCTAGGAGTAACTATCCAGAGTGACCTTAAGTGGAATGACCACTTAAAACAAATAATGGGAAAATTAGATGCCAGACGCAGATTCATAGGAAGAATCTTAAGGAAATAACTCATTCATGAAAGAAATGGTTCTTGAGTATTGTTCATCTATCCAGGATCCCTACCAGGTAGGACTGGCTGAAGAGATAGAGAAGATGCAACGAAAAGTGGCATGTTTCATCATGGGATCGTTTAGCCGGCACAGAGGCATTATGGAGATGCTCAACAAACTCCATTGGTAGATGTTACAAGAGAAGGCATTGGGCATCACAGTGAGATTTACTATTAAAATTTTAAGAGAGCACTTTTCACTGAGTCAGTCAACATATTACTTTCACCCACATACATCCCACGTAATGAACAGGAGGAGAAAATTCAGGAAATTAGAGCCAATACAGAGGTATACTGACAATCCTTCTTCCTATATGCTGTTTGTGATTGGGACAGGATTGGAGGGCTCAGTTAATGATACAAAAGTACCCTCCACCACACACCATTAGGTGGTTTGTAGAGTATGATGTAGATGAACAAATCTAGCAGCTCACCTCTGAACTGTTTCAATGCCTTTCTCTAATCTGACCTGTTGGGGGATCCCAACACTAGAGTAGTAGTCAAGAAAGGATTGCACTAATATTCTCTGTGCTGTGTCCTTAGTGGATGAGCTACAATGGTCTTAAATTCTCACAATAAACCACAATTTATCATTTGCCTCCACTACTTCTGTCCGTACATGCTCCTTCCATTTCAAATCACTTTGCGATGTCTTGCCTAGACAATTAGTAAGTCGCACAACACACTACCAGTGCTGTATTCAAACATTAAGGGATTTTTCTTCTGTTCTTTTCCATTCAATCACGTTTTTCAGCATTTACAGCAAGCTGCCATTCATCACACCAACTAGAAATGTTGTGCAAGTCATCTAATACCCTCCTACAGTAGCTCAATAACAACACTTTCCTGTACACCACAGCATCATCAGGAAACAGCTGCAGATTTCTGACCACATTCTCCATCAGATCATTTATGTATATAGAGAATAAAAGCAGTCCCTGGGACACACCTTATGATACCCTTCTTTCTGATGACCACTTGATGTCAAGGACAACATACTGGCTTCTGCTACAGAAGAAGTCTTCGAACCAATCACACATCTGGGAACCTAATCCACACACATTGATTGACCTTTGTTAACAGCCTGCAGAGGGACACCATGTCAAATGCATTCTGGAAATCTAGGAATCCATGTTTTGCAGGACGCCATGTGGGGAAATAGCAAGCTTAATTTCTCACGAATGATGCTTCATAAGTCCATGTTCCTTTGTGGACAGAAGCTTTTCCATCTCAAGGACATTTGTTATATTTGATCTCAGAATATGTTCAAAATTCTGGAGCAAACTGCTGTTGGTCTGTAATTTTACAGGTTAGTTTTTTATCCTACTCATGTACAGGAGTCACCTGCACTTTTTTTGCAGTTGTTTGAGACTCTGCACTGAGGAAGAGATTTATCATAAATGCAAGGTAAGCAAGGGTCTAGTGCTGTTGAGTATTCTTTGCAGATCCGAATTGGGAGTCCTTTCAGAGCTGGTGACTTATTTGTTTTCACAACTCTCAACTGTTTTTCTGCACCAGGGATGCCTATTACTATGCTCTCCATATGGGAGTTTATGTGATGATCAAATGATGGTATGTTTTACAATCTTCTCGCATGGATTATTTCTTAAATGTGAAATTTAAAACTTCAGCTTTCCTTTTGCTGTCTTCTCTTGCTGCACCACACTGGTCGAAGATTGGCAACTGGTTAGAAACCTTCGACCCACTTAATGATTTTACATATAAACCAGAATTTTGTCAGGTTCTCGATAAAATCTTTTGCTAAGGTATAATGGTGGAAATTGTTTACATGTTGTGTTTAGTCTTTTCACAGGTGCACGAATTTCTTCTGACTTTTGCCTGTAGTCATTTGCATGTTCTTTTTTGAACTGAGCATACAACAGTATCTGCTTCGTCAGCAGCTTCTGAATTTTTTTTTATTAAACCATGATGTGTCTTTCCTGTCATTAATACACTTTGTCAGCACATTATCCTCCAGAGCATGATTTAAATTGATTGAACTTTGCCCATAATTCCTCTATGTCCATCATATTTTTACTAAATGATGTCCATTCATTCTCAAAGTGAGATGCCAGCAACTGCTTATCTGCCCTTACTAGAAAAATACCCTCCTAGCCTTCTTGATGGATTTATTAACCTTAGTAACCATCGTCAGTATGAGGACATCGCAATCACTTATTCCTGGCTTTACATTGACACTTTCGATTATTGAGGCCTGTTGGTAACCACAAGGTGTAAAATATTTCCATTTTTTTTGTGCTCTGTCAAACTGGGTGCTCAAGGCAGGTTTTGGAAAACTTGTTCAAAACCACTTCACAAGGCAGTCTTGTCTGTATCACCTACAATGAATCCATAGTAATACAACTGCGCCTGCCCTGAGCATGGGTCCCCTCGTCAGGTACTCTGCAAAGTGCCTTGGCAGTGGAGCCAGTTGGTGTGAGTTGTCCCATGATACACACCAGATTCTTCATCACTGCTGCACCCTGAAGCACCAAGCTGGTGATGGCTGATGGCAATGAAAAGCGTTTTCAGCTGTTTGCAAACTGTGCAAACTCCTGCATGTACATACAGAATGCACACACCCTATACATCTTAGCACTACAAACTTAAGAATCAACTACAAAAGCATACAGAGAAAGCTAAATAGGTAACTTGCTACTATCCTGGTGTGTCACCAGCGGTGATCGATTCTTTTCTGAGCTGTGTTGCTGGCCATTCAAAAAAAAAAAAAAAAGAGAAAAAAGAAAAAATTACAGCTTCACTATAGACTGTGCAAATCACACTTCACATTACTAAAATGGGAGAGTGTGCCAAACACAAGGAATTTAACAATAAAATATGAAAGTGTATAGAAAAAGCCAAATAAGGAATTTGCTGCTCTCCTCATGTGTCACAAGTGGCAATTGGAGTCTGAGTGATTAAATATGGCAAGGTGCAGTTTTCATTAAGTTACAGCAGAGAGTGTGAAGAATTTTCTGAATCATGCAGATAATTCTTAACTAATTATAGATGGCAAATTATAACACACATTTTTAATAAAAGTAATCTTTTTCTGTGGTTTTGAAAAAAGACATCGAAGAAGCCTTCAGTAATATAAAATGTGTGGAACTCGGTCAAACAGATCAAGATAATGGCACAATCAAAAGAAGGCCTACAAATGTCTGGCCGACTGTATCAGACAAGGTACGAATGTTCCAAATGTATAAGCAAACCTGTAACTTAAGTATGTTTCATGTATTTATTATTATTATGACTGTCATATAAGTTACTCAGAATGCTGATCTTTAGTACTGATACTTTCTATAAAGCAAGGCCGGACAGACAACACTGCACATAGAATCTCATCAAGATGTCATCGCTACATAGGCCTGTGTCATACAGCATTTCTGACTTTGACAGATATTTACATTTCCTAGCATACGTGTTATTTTAATTTTTCATGCAGATAAAAGTCCAGAGATTTTAAGTTTGGTGAGCTGTATGTCTTGAATGACTGAACAAGTGGTCTCCAAATGTTCTGTTAAGAAACCTGTAATTATCTGTGAAGAATACCTACCAAGTTGGTAGGACTTGGATTCCCTCATGACCCTTGAGATGACTACCACTAACTATGGCAGCATACTTGTTAAGAATTGTAGTTTAGAGTCCCATCAACAAAACAGAGACTAATGATGCAATTCTTGAAAAATTCACAACACACATTGAAAGGCCAAGGTCTTTATTTGTCCACTGAGAAGTAATGCAAGCAGTACATGTTGATTTGTGCACGATTTGTAAATGATTCATCATAGAGACGCTGCATCACTCTGCAGATTTCATATGTACTTTTCTCAGAACTGAACTGTAACTGATTTTGAAAGCCATTTCCATGAAGCTGTTGATGGACCAAAGTGTAGAAAGGATGAAATGTGTTCGAATGTTGTCTTCACAGAACAGACCATTGGCTGATCCAATTCATACATTCAACCTGCCTCATAGTGACATCTGCAGTGTGTGTTATCATTTGCAATATATTGCTGTTCTTATTCATTGGCATATTTTACTTTTCACACTTTCAGTTCTTGAGATTTGTTTTACAATGTTTGCAAAGATTTGCAAAGACGTATCCTGGGGCCTTTCTATGATCCATATATCTCTTAGCATAAAACACAACACTGTTCTAACAGTTTGGTGATGTACACTCTTTGACATAAAACTTGACCGGCGGCCGGCCGCTTCAGAGGCTAAGTCCGCGCCGATCGCGACATGGGACAAAAAAACTGGCCAACTCGCAAATTCTCTAAGTCCGGTTATCTGCACAATCTGGCAACACTGTAGACTGCGGCACTTACTGGAGGAAAACTTGTCTCATGATAGAGAAACTCTAGGCTGATTACGCCTGTGGTCTAGCGGTAGCGTGCGTTGTTTCTGTTCGTAATGTCAGTGGATCGAGAGCAGCTGGCATAAAATATTTTTATAGCCTCTTCTGTCTGAATGCTGAAGACGTGAATGTAATGGTAGCGCAGATTCAATCTATTTCGCTTTGTGACACACCGATATCAAAATTTTATCCAGTAACGATTTTGCGGCAGATTTCCTGCAGACTGTCCTCCTCTGGACGCTTGCGGCAAAGCTCCGGCATCCATTTGCTGGCTACTGGCAGCGGCCGTGGCGACAGCAGCGGCGCTGCACTCCCCCGTTCTTTATCGAAAGCGCCTGCTACCGCTCATCGCTTTTGATGGTTTAAAACGCTTTATTATTAAATGTTGCTCCACAAAAAATTTCTACAATTTCCATTCACGCTCAAAAGCAACGGAGACAGACGCCCTGATTAGTAGGCGGGTATTATATTACATTAATCGGCAAGAGCTGAGTATCGCCCGAAATTAATTTTATAGACTGGGACGAAATTAAACCACCTCACTACATTCGATGAATTTATAAATGCTTCATACCTCGTTTCTTTTCCTTTCAAACTCAATTATTTATGCAACTTTTGGTCAATGTTTGGATGTTTTCGTCAAGCCAGAGTGAGCGTCTGTGGTGTAAAGTGTATTACAGTTCTTGTTTCATTCCTTATTGTAAGTCTATGCGATAAACTGTGTGAATACCTTGCAATGCATGCTCTGTAGCAGTGCAGGAACACTGCACATTTGGAGTTCCATGTATGGGTTCATGAAGTATTTATTGTTGATCGGAAGTGATAGTTAAGGTCATCAGATTTAGACCAGAAAAATTTGTCGTTTCGGAGGTTTCAGAGAACGGAAACGAATTGCTAACGCCGGTGTTAGAAAACGTCAACAGTTAAATGCTATTGCAAAAATTTAGAACAAGGGAGCTACATTAATGAACATGTGCACTTCATAAACAACCTTCTGACATGTTAGACCTAGATGACGAACAAAGCTCAAATTTATATCGTTGACAGTCGGTTTGAATCTTTTCAGGGTCTATTTTACAGTGAAGCACCTTGGAATTTGCAAAGCAGAAATCCATGATATTAACTTAATTTACTAAGTCGAAATCGGACGAAGATTGATGTTTAAAGGCATTCTTCAGATTTCGCATAAGAAATTTTTACTAGCAGTTTGCAACTCCATTAATTAAAATGGAAAATAAAAGGTTGTAGTCAGCGGCTTCTACCGTGATTAGAACTGCTATGTCTTACAGTACAAGCCCTGCAACGCACAAGGGAACCTCTGAGCTAACGACACACTGGCAGCCAGAGGCGGAATATAGTCACTGCGATGTTGCCTGAGCCTCAAAACGCAACCTTAAACACACGAACAGAGGAGGTGGAGATTACTGTTTTAACGTCTCGTCGACAACGATGTCATTAGAGACGAAGCACAAGCTCGGATTAGGGAAGGATGGGGAAGGAAATCGGCCGTGCCCTTCCTAAGGAACCATCCCGGCATTTGCCTGAAGCGATTTAGGGAAATCATTGAAAACCTAAATCAGGATGGCCGGGCGCGGGATTGCACCGTCGTCCTCCCGAATGCACGCACAAACAGGTGTTACTTATGTGAAGAACGCCGTTCTTGGAGTCCAGAAATTAAATATACTTTCTAATTGTGTCATCTTGCAGTGGATTATATCGTACGAGTCTTCGATGTGGAAAACGAATGTCAAGTGAATTTAGCGAGGTAACGCCGACCTACACCCGGAAGTAAATGCACTATCAGAGTGTTGACAAATACTTGCTACGACGCTGCCATTTCTAGGCTCTCTGACGAGGCAGCTCTTCAGCGAAATGCTTGCCGTGATTCTCCGATACGGTTCTTCAGAGTGGAGACGCGCGCGCACGTTTGGTTTTTATGCGGCGTTCTCCCCTGATGGTTTCTGACGTTGCCTTGTGGGCTATGTATACATATGAGACATTCAATTATCATTAATCCAGAATGATACAAGTTTCAGCTTCCGGCGTGGAAGAAGGCTGTTGACGCCGACATTATATCATTTCAACGTAGGGAAAGCAAAACGGATCATTCAATGTTTCTCATTCAACATAAAGCATGTGAGATAATTTTCCGTAACGTTCATAATCATCTAAAAATACAAACGAAGTAAAAATACACCGGAAGCTTATTCGAATTGAATATGACGCTTTGCACCTCGATGTCGAATTTGTCCACTTGCAATCTTCTGCAGCATACACATAGAATGTCATGATTACCACGAGAATGAAGAAATATGTTGGTAAGGATGGAAGCAAGAAGAGACGCAGTCAACAAATATTCTATTCCTCATGGCATTCATTTCTTTTGACACGTAAGAAGAGGTAAAGCGGGAATTTACTTTCGTTAACACGAAAGATATGCCGCACATATTGGTAACGAGGAAGTCTGCGTCTTCATACGTTTCCTCCTTGAAATCTGTATGCTCTATTATATACTAAGTAGCCCGATCATTGTTTCAGTAATGTTACCCTCTTGTATGACCCCGTAACGATGAACGGATTCCAAATGCATGTCTCCCTTCCTGGGTTGTTTTTTGTGTTTTATTGCTCGGAATTCCTGAAGCAGACCACTGTGCTTTCCCCCCTCGTGCGTTAGGTCTCAAAACTAAACCGCTTTGTATCCAATGGCATAATTTATTCAGACAGCATCAGCATAAGACTATTTACAGTTGCAGCACTCTAACCAGCACTGACCAAAGTGTAATCCACGGTCATGGTCCTAAATTACCAGCTGTCTGCTACTGTGGCAAAGTCCGTACTACACTGTCGATTCCGCAGCACCATTTTATCTGGTAACACTGTGTAGTTGCACAGTTGTGCTACCAGGTCTGTCCTCACACTGTCAACTTTATGTATCTCACTTCTCCTGTAGCGTAGATCACGAGGAGCCGAAGTAAATGAGTGTATTCTGCATGACGTAACATTCAGTATTCCCTTCTTTCATAGCCACTCTTCATGTGCATCGATACCAAATAGGAATGCGAAAACTCTTGCGAGTGAGAGAATGACAATAACAATCGTAACAAGAACAAGCAAATAATGAATGATGTTTATTCCAACGCAGAACGAGAATGGCTTTAAATATAAAAATCTGTATCTATATCTATATCCATATCCATATCTATTGATATTTGAGTTGGCACAATGCAAATATATTCTTAGCATTTAGTTACTGAATTTAGTTCTGGATGTTTGCAGAGAAAAGGAAAAGTCGGTACTTCTCGCTAGTGTAATATAATGTGAACCAGCAACTACCCTTTCCTTAGAACACGACTCAAGCAGGTCCTCAAGTAGGTAGCAAGGCACTGCTGCATTCTGTTCCCTGACATTGCTCTGATGACGGTTAATGCAGATAGTTCCGATTATGAAATACAAAACGTATTGCAGGTTAGTTCCTAGGATAGTAACATTAAATTTGCGTTGTAGACGGCACATGAACGTGACGACTATCCATATTACTCATCAATATAAAAAGACAATATTTTGGGAATTTAGCAGGATTACTCAAAATGAATTCTGAAATTGGGTGACTGACTGCACAGGTGCTAAACGTCGTCAAGAGTATACGATGTCCTAATCGCATTAGGAATATGAACATCGTCTTCGACAGCTCGCAACTTTCACATTGCTATCTCCACCCTACTCCAGACAGCCCTCGGTGGAGTTGCACTACGTTGCCGATGTTATGGAAGGCCTTCAAACCGACAACAGACCACATATTGAAAAATACAAGCGAATTCTCTTGCAGCGTAAGCTTATTGTAACTAATCTAAAAATTATTGGAGAGGAACATTGTCCTATTCAAAAAAAGTAAAATGTTACACACTGTTGACGTCAAACGGACATTATCTATGTCCTGTCTTGTGTCCTACTCATCTATAATATCAAGTGTACTATGAAAATGATTATATATAATGGATGATAGGGTAATGCATTGATACCAGATGGTGGGGGCCGGCCGGTGTGGCCGTGCGGTTCTAGGCGCTTCAGTCTGGAACCGCGTGACCGCTACGGTCGCACGTTCGAATCCTGCCTCGGGCATGGATGTGAGTGATGTCCTTAGGTTAGTTAGGTTTAAGTAGTTCTAAGTTCAAGGGGACTGATGACCTTAGAAGTTAAGTCCCATAGTGCTCAGAGCCATTTGAACCATTTGAACTATTTAACACAAAATGACATTAAAAAGTAAAGTTATTCACGAGCAGCTAGTTGAGAATATGTATGAACATTAAATGACACGACGAACTGAAATAATATGACGAAGAGTTCAGCGCTCACTGGGAATAGAGCCCCACACATATCGTTGTTGACTACACACAAAGAGACGTCAGCTACCGAATTTTTCTCCACCAGCTGCTCAGAATAGCATCTTGAACTTACAGTCATCTCGCAAATAGTTCTGTGTCTCACTGGGAGTTAAATACGTCAGATATCGTTAGTGTTGACAACGAATGAAAATACATTAATAATCAAAATTATTATCCACCAGCAGATAGGTGTTCTCATGATAGAGCTTGATAATACATAATTAAATCTTTAGTGCCGGGCCAGGATTCGATCCCATTCACGCGTAATATGTGAAGGTGTTGAGGAATCTGCAGTTTTGAATAAACAACAAATTGTAGCCGAGCTGTATTGCCACGAAGGGATCAAATTCCGCGTTAAGGGCGGTCTGAGTTGCATTCCCAGTTTAGAACCAATTTTATCGACATACAGAAGCTCAGATAAAAGATGGAATAAGTGTCCTGTGACCATACATAGCGTTTGTGTCGTCACTTGAAATAAATAACTAGTATAAGAAAGGTTACTGGTGATAGAGTTTCTACATGTCGCCACTCCAGACTTTATTGTGGTTCAACCTACCGTCTACTTGGTAAAGAAGGAATATCATCTTTAATGTGAATTTTCAGACCACGCAGCCATTATACCTCCTTCACTTGGTGTATCCAGGAGAGAATGGAATCTGTCTCTCCCTATCTAAAATAATCGACGGAAGTGGGAATCGAACCCAGACCATAGGTATAACAACCTACCATCCGTCCTACAGACCACGAAATCCTCTTCTCTGCGAGTCATTTTTCTATCGTAACACAGTTGCGCCACACTGGATGAGAATTCTGACACACAGGCTCCCTGTAGTAATTTGCAGCATGTTCAGTAAATTCATTTACTTGGTTGAGCGAATCACCATGAACTAGCTGCCTCGGCTACCCAGTGCATACATTCGACTATTCTGTAATCACAGAAATAAAATCACGTAACTGCCACCTACACACAACTGCCAACAGTGTAGGATGCAGAGTTTAAATAGGAAGTGTTCCTTTCCACTTGAGCTATTGTATTGCGCTATCTGTTACTAGAAAACGTCGTTCAGTCCAAAAGAAAAGCTGTAACTGTTTGTCTCTCAGAAGTCAAGACCTGGCCATATGCATGATCTCACAGTGCTGTGGAATCCAAAAGTTCTGGAGGAATAGTTGCCGAGCTCTGGAGCTGCTGTAGCTACGTGTCAGCTTGTAGCATAGATAAGATGTCGCGAGTTCGAATACATTCAGTACTACATTTTTTAAAACGCAATTCTGCTCTCTGCTGAAGGTATCAATCTAATGGAACTTTGAACATAATTCCCTTCACTTCTCAACCCAAAGTAGTCGCATGTGGAAAAAGGGCTAACTACTGTGACATTTTGTTCTATTCAGGTTTAATAGACAGCAGGCAGCAGATGCATCTCGAAGATGTGCAGGGAGAGCGCATCGTGCCATAATATGTCAGAAAAGTATTTTCTACATTAGCCGTCGTGTGGTAGTGATATTTTATTCTTCTTCAAACTTTGTTTGACAGCTTTAACTCAGAACAAGTTTTCTACATGCATGTAATCAATAAACTGCATGTGCATTGTCAGACTGTCATAGGTAACATCTGAGAATTCGCATATATCGTTGATGATTAATTTCTCTCTCATGTTTACTATTGTTTTAACGACACTAAAGGAAACCTTACGAAAATTGTGCACTGTATTATAAGAAATGAAATAAAACTAACCATGATAACCTTACGACGAAAGTATCTGTACACAAGCATGCCTCTATCGACACGAATTAGTAAAATACTACTCACTTAGATTTTGATTGGGTCTGTGTTTAATTGGTATGCTGTGTCATACTCAAGAGGTATGCAAATGTGGCATTTCATAAATATAGTTACGTATTCCTAGAAACCCAAAATTCGCTTGTCAGCAGCGGAAAGAGGCCTTACCTGTTGTGCAGCATTGTAAGTTTTTCATCATTGCACTATGAGCTGAAAGAATTTTCTTGCGATTTCCTTATTGATGTTTGATCTGACTGCTTGTAGCTCTTTCACAGAAGGGATAAAAACGTTACAGCCAGTGAGACTGGAACTGCGAACCGTAACAGACGCTTTTTCACAGGTCAGCACGTTACCACAGAGCTGGCGAGTAGGTACGGGTCTTAGCTTCCTATTACGAGGGCAATAGTATCTAGAACTCGTAAACCGCTATTTGAAGGTCGAGATTAGTTGCGGTTTCCACCTGCAACGACTTTCCTGGGCTGAAAACCGTAAATTTTCAATCTTTTGTTTCCCTTCAAGCGATAATAACTCAGATTATTCAATGGAAATGACAGATAAAATCAAGTGAACTTTGAGGCCTAATTCCGTGCACACCAGGAAGTAACTCGTCGATCACAGAGTTGCCAAACATACGTTGCCTTGTTGCCAAATCTCAGTCACAGTACCAGCAGGAAGAAGACGAACCGATGTGATCCTACAGCGGTCTGGGAAGTGACCATAGCTGGTGTCTCCAAGTCACGGCTGCTACGGCCTGGAATACGTAATGCGTCTGATTCGCTTTCTGTAACTAGGTTTAGGGACTGGAGCGTAGTTACTAATAATACTCAGAACTGACTGCAAACTGAGCATCATAAATCAGTAACTCTCATTGTTGTTTTTATATTTCTTTCGTAAGTGTACTCAGAACTAAGAAAGTCATTCACAGGCGTTTTCGTGCCTCGCCGATAGTCGAGCACAACATACAAATAAAAATAAAAAAGAATGTGTGTGTGTGTGTGTGTGTGTGTTTGTGAGAGAGAGAGATAAATAAAAAGCAATGAGAGAGAGTGTAAAAAATTGTTGTAAAGAAATTGAATCATGGTATTTAAAGAAATCTTTCATTAAAATGACACGTTCCACATCATTACGAAATGTCGTATTCATGATCTATGGAACAAGAGTTAATCTAATGTAATCTAATCTAATCTAATCACATCATATTGATGATTAGCCATGAAGAGTCATGAATTACCGAAATTTTGGCCAATACCAGTAACCAAATCTAAACTTGAAAATAAAAGACGACAATTTTTGTAATAAACCGTGACTCCTATCAAGACCCTTTCGTCCCTGTTATCGAACCACGAAAGATGTCTGATATACCTCCATTCTGAAGTAACGAAGTGTGCATGCATTTAAAGATGAAGTGCATGATGTGAAGTTCTGTGACAGAGATACGAACCCAACACGTAATCCGATTGTTAACTAAGAAAAATCAAATGTTACGTATCGGTTTTTCTTACGAGCCGCTAGGTGTCTGAATCTAAAATAAGGATACAAACTTTTGTGCCTAAGCGACAATCGAACTGCACACCTACCGTGCATCCACGAATATAGCTTAAGTATCAGTTGCTTACTCATGAGCAGTAAGATGTGTGCGTGTTTGACCAGAAATAACGACACCTGTTGCGATTGTTGGAAACACATGAACAGACATTGAAATTGCGCGTTAATTTTCACTAGCAGGTGGGTGTGCACTTGATAAAGCTAGAAATGAAATTATGAATATTTTTGTACTGGATCAGGTTTCAGACCCACATACTTACCTTTGGAGGAGACCTAGAGAAGATTGCAGTCTTGGGAAAAGGAACGAAATGACTGAACTACACTGTTCCGAGAGATTCAGATCCTCGAAAGAGGAGATACGAATTCGAATCACAGTCCAGCACCAAATTTTTAAACGTCTCTAGTTCAATCAAGTACAAGTAAAATAAGAGCCCTGTCCCTTTAAATGGCTATCGGTTCATCAAATAAAATAAAGTTTTCTAATGTAAGTAAGCTTACTGGCGACTGTATTTCTGTTTACCATGACTTCCACTGTGTCATTTCCCAACGTAAACCGGCTCTGCCCAGTTGGTAATGAAGGAACGTGATGTTTAATGCGGATTCTGGATTATAACGTCTTTCTCTTGAGGTTACCAGAGGTAAAATAAATATGTTTGTGCCTCTTAAAAGTAAATGCCTGAACCCACGCATTGCACCTGTGATAGCTCGTGTGAGAAAGAGCACTGGCAAACAGTCTTCGCTACATTAGGTTATTTAAACTGGTGTCACTCTGAGCTAGAATTTATGGTCAACGACTAAGTGTAAGGCCAACGTTTCGGATGCGAGTTTTGCGACTGTGAAATACTTTCCTACATTATAGAAGCGAATATTAAATTTGAACTAATATTGCGAAAATTTTGTACTTGGACAGTTTAGAATGAAAATACTTTTGTTTATTTCAAAGGGAAACAATAGATTTTCTAAAACACTGTCTGTCATACACAACTTGAAACAGGCTGGATGTGAAGCCATTTTGATTTTTCACAAATTCAGCAAATTTCTTAGTTCGAGAAAATCCACTGTGAAGTGTGAAGTTGCCGGATAATTCGATTATTACTGTTATTATTAGTATCATTTTATTCATACCGCTGCTGTAACACAAGTGCTTGAACATCATTTAATGCCTTTTGGTCACTATAGATGTAGTTTCCCAAGATCAGGTTCTTTCCCTGTCTACGGAATCCTTTTCATGTTAATATCAAACACCAGCAATTACTCGTAGATTACTTTAAAACTAAAGTAATTGATGAAGACGTTACTTGGTAACAAAAACGCACTGCCTTTCTTCATTTACTTTCGCCTAGAAATGGCTCTCGAGTACTGACAAACCAAAAGGCAAGAGATCTTACTGCCTTCCGATATACGTTGCTGTTAGTTCTTCCACATGATTTGGTCGACATGACCTGTTTCAAGTTGTGTATGACAGACAGTGTTTTAGAAAATCTATTGTTTCCCTTTGAAATAAACAAAAGTATTTTCATTCTAAACTGTCCAAGTACAAAATTTTCGCAATATTAGTTCAAATTTAATATTCGCTTCTATAATGTAGGAAAGTATTTCACAGTCGCAAAACTCGCATCCGAAACGTTGGCCTTACACTTAGTCGTTGACCATAAATTCTAGCTCAGAGTGACACCAGTTTAAATAACCTAATGTAGCGAAGACTGTTTGCCAGTGCTCTTTCTCACACGAGCTATCACAGGTGCAATGCGTGGGTTCAGGCATTTACTTTTAAGAGGCACAAACATATTTATTTTACCTCTGGTAACCTCAAGAGAAAGACGTTATAATCCAGAATCCGCATTAAACATCACGTTCCTTCATTACCAACTGGGCAGAGCCGGTTTACGTTGGGAAATGACACAGTGGAAGTCATGGTAAACAGAAATACAGTCGCCAGTAAGCTTACTTACATTAGAAAACTTTATTTTATTTGATGAACCGATAGCCATTTAAAGGGACAGGGCTCTTATTTTACTTGTACTTGATTGAACTAGAGACGTTTAAAAATTTGGTGCTGGACTGTGATTCGAATTCGTATCTCCTCTTTCGAGGATCTGAATCTCTCGGAACAGTGTAGTTCAGTCATTTCGTTCCTTTTCCCAAGACTGCAATCTTCTCTAGGTCTCCTCCAAAGGTAAGTATGTGGGTCTGAAACCTGATCCAGTACAAAAATATTCATAATTTCATTTCTAGCTTTATCAAGTGCACACCCACCTGCTAGTGAAAATTAACGCGCAATTTCAATGTCTGTTCATGTGTTTCCAACAATCGCAACAGGTGTCGTTATTTCTGGTCAAACACGCACACATCTTACTGCTCATGAGTAAGCAACTGATACTTAAGCTATATTCGTGGATGCACGGTAGGTGTGCAGTTCGATTGTCGCTTAGGCACAAAAGTTTGTATCCTTATTTTAGATTCAGACACCTAGCGGCTCGTAAGAAAAACCGATACGTAACATTTGATTTTTCTTAGTTAACAATCGGATTACGTGTTGGGTTCGTATCTCTGTCACAGAACTTCACATCATGCACTTCATCTTTAAATGCATGCACACTTCGTTACTTCAGAATGGAGGTATATCAGACATCTTTCGTGGTTCGATAACAGGGACGAAAGGGTCTTGATAGGAGTCACGGTTTATTACAAAAATTGTCGTCTTTTATTTTCAAGTTTAGATTTGGTTACTGGTATTGGCCAAAATTTCGGTAATTCATGACTCTTCATGGCTAATCATCAATATGATGTGATTAGATTAGATTAGATTACATTAGATTAACTCTTGTTCCATAGATCATGAATACGACATTTCGTAATGATGTGGAACGTGTCATTTTAATGAAAGATTTCTTTAAATACCATGATTCAATTTCTTTACAACAATTTTTTACACTCTCTCTCATTGCTTTTTATTTATCTCTCTCTCTCACAAACACACACACACACACACACACACACACACACACACATTCTTTTTTATTTTTATTTGTATGTTGTGCTCGACTATCGGCGAGGCACGAAAACGCCTGTGAATGACTTTCTTAGTTCTGAGTACACTTACGAAAGAAATATAAAAACAACAATGAGAGTTACTGATTTATGATGCTCAGTTTGCAGTCAGTTCTGAGTATTATTAGTAACTACGCTCCAGTCCCTAAACCTAGTTACAGAAAGCGAATCAGACGCATTACGTATTCCAGGCCGTAGCAGCCGTGACTTGGAGACACCAGCTATGGTCACTTCCCAGACCGCTGTAGGATCACATCGGTTCGTCTTCTTCCTGCTGGTACTGTGACTGAGATTTGGCAACAAGGCAACGTATGTTTGGCAACTCTGTGATCGACGAGTTACTTCCTGGTGTGCACGGAATTAGGCCTCAAAGTTCACTTGATTTTATCTGTCATTTCCATTGAATAATCTGAGTTATTATCGCTTGAAGGGAAACAAAAGATTGAAAATTTACGGTTTTCAGCCCAGGAAAGTCGTTGCAGGTGGAAACCGCAACTAATCTCGACCTTCAAATAGCGGTTTACGAGTTCTAGATACTATTGCCCTCGTAATAGGAAGCTAAGACCCGTACCTACTCGCCAGCTCTGTGGTAACGTGCTGACCTGTGAAAAAGCGTCTGTTACGGTTCGCAGTTCCAGTCTCACTGGCTGTAACGTTTTTATCCCTTCTGTGAAAGAGCTACAAGCAGTCAGATCAAACATCAATAAGGAAATCGCAAGAAAATTCTTTCAGCTCATAGTGCAATGATGAAAAACTTACAATGCTGCACAACAGGTAAGGCCTCTTTCCGCTGCTGACAAGCGAATTTTGGGTTTCTAGGAATACGTAACTATATTTATGAAATGCCACATTTGCATACCTCTTGAGTATGACACAGCATACCAATTAAACACAGACCCAATCAAAATCTAAGTGAGTAGTATTTTACTAATTCGTGTCGATAGAGGCATGCTTGTGTACAGATACTTTCGTCGTAAGGTTATCATGGTTAGTTTTATTTCATTTCTTATAATACAGTGCACAATTTTCGTAAGGTTTCCTTTAGTGTCGTTAAAACAATAGTAAACATGAGAGAGAAATTAATCATCAACGATATATGCGAATTCTCAGATGTTACCTATGACAGTCTGACAATGCACATGCAGTTTATTGATTACATGCATGTAGAAAACTTGTTCTGAGTTAAAGCTGTCAAACAAAGTTTGAAGAAGAATAAAATATCACTACCACACGACGGCTAATGTAGAAAATACTTTTCTGACATATTATGGCACGTTGCGCTCTCCCTGCACATCTTCGAGATGCATCTGCTGCCTGCTGTCTATTAAACCTGAATAGAACAAAATGTCACAGTAGTTAGCCCTTTTTCCACATGCGACTACTTTGGGTTGAGAAGTGAAGGGAATTATGTTCAAAGTTCCATTAGATTGATACCTTCAGCAGAGAGCAGAATTGCGTTTTAAAAAATGTAGTACTGAATGTATTCGAACTCGCGACATCTTATCTATGCTACAAGCTGACACGTAGCTACAGCAGCTCCAGAGCTCGGCAACTATTCCTCCAGAACTTTTGGATTCCACAGCACTGTGAGATCATGCATATGGCCAGGTCTTGACTTCTGAGAGACAAACAGTTACAGCTTTTCTTTTGGACTGAACGACGTTTTCTAGTAACAGATAGCGCAATACAATAGCTCAAGTGGAAAGGAACACTTCCTATTTAAACTCTGCATCCTACACTGTTGGCAGTTGTGTGTAGGTGGCAGTTACGTGATTTTATTTCTGTGATTACAGAATAGTCGAATGTATGCACTGGGTAGCCGAGGCAGCTAGTTCATGGTGATTCGCTCAACCAAGTAAATGAATTTACTGAACATGCTGCAAATTACTACAGGGAGCCTGTGTGTCAGAATTCTCATCCAGTGTGGCGCAACTGTGTTACGATAGAAAAATGACTCGCAGAGAAGAGGATTTCGTGGTCTGTTGGACGGATGGTAGGTTGTTATACCTATGGTCTGGGTTCGATTCCCACTTCCGTCGATTATTTTAGATAGGGAGAGACAGATTCCATTCTCTCCTGGATACACCAAGTGAAGGAGGTATAATGGCTGCGTGGTCTGAAAATTCACATTAAAGATGATATTCCTTCTTTACCAAGTAGACGGTAGGTTGAACCACAATAAAGTCTGGAGTGGCGACATGTAGAAACTCTATCACCAGTAACCTTTCTTATACTAGTTATTTATTTCAAGTGACGACACAAACGCTATGTATGGTCACAGGACACTTATTCCATCTTTTATCTGAGCTTCTGTATGTCGATAAAATTGGTTCTAAACTGGGAATGCAACTCAGACCGCCCTTAACGCGGAATTTGATCCCTTCGTGGCAATACAGCTCGGCTACAATTTGTTGTTTATTCAAAACTGCAGATTCCTCAACACCTTCACATATTACGCGTGAATGGGATCGAATCCTGGCCCGACACTAAAGATTTAATTATGTATTATCAAGCTCTATCATGAGAACACCTATCTGCTGGTGGATAATAATTTTGATTATTAATGTATTTTCATTCGTTGTCAACACTAACGATATCTGACGATTTAACTCCCAGTGAGACACAGAACTATTTGCGAGATGACTGTAAGTTCAAGATGCTATTCTGAGCAGCTGGTGGAGAAAAATTCGGTAGCTGACGTCTCTTTGTGTGTAGTCAACAACGATATGTGTGGGGCTCTATTCCCAGTGAGCGCTGAACTCTTCGTCATATTATTTCAGTTCGTCGTGTCATTTAATGTTCATACATATTCTCAACTAGCTGCTCGTGAATAACTTTACTTTTTAATGTCATTTTGTGTTAAATAGTTCAAATGGTTCAAATGGCTCTGAGCACTATGGGACTTAACTTCTAAGGTCATCAGTCCCCTTGAACTTAGAACTACTTAAACCTAACTAACCTAAGGACATCACTCACATCCATGCCCGAGGCAGGATTCGAACCTGCGACCGTAGCGGTCACGCGGTTCCAGACTGAAGCGCCTAGAACCGCACGGCCACACCGGCCGGCCCCCACCATCTGGTATCAATGCATTACCCTATCATCCATTATATATAATCATTTTCATAGTACACTTGATATTATAGATGAGTAGGACACAAGACAGGACATAGATAATGTCCGTTTGACGTCAACAGTGTGTAACATTTTACTTTTTTTGAATAGGACAATGTTCCTCTCCAATAATTTTTAGATTAGTTACAATAAGCTTACGCTGCAAGAGAATTCGCTTGTATTTTTCAATATGTGGTCTGTTGTCGGTTTGAAGGCCTTCCATAACATCGGCAACGTAGTGCAACTCCACCGAGGGCTGTCTGGAGTAGGGTGGAGATAGCAATGTGAAAGTTGCGAGCTGTCGAAGACGATGTTCATATTCCTAATGCGATTAGGACATCGTATACTCTTGACGACGTTTAGCACCTGTGCAGTCAGTCACCCAATTTCAGAATTCATTTTGAGTAATCCTGCTAAATTCCCAAAATATTGTCTTTTTATATTGATGAGTAATATGGATAGTCGTCACGTTCATGTGCCGTCTACAACGCAAATTTAATGTTACTATCCTAGGAACTAACCTGCAATACGTTTTGTATTTCATAATCGGAACTATCTGCATCAGAGCAATGTCAGGGAACAGAATGCAGCAGTGCCTTGCTACCTACTTGAGGACCTGCTTGAGTCGTGTTCTAAGGAAAGGGTAGTTGCTGGTTCACATTATATTACACTAGCGAGAAGTACCGACTTTTCCTTTTCTCTGCAAACATCCAGAACTAAATTCAGTAACTAAATGCTAAGAATATATTTGCATTGTGCCAACTCAAAGATCAATAGATATGGATATGGATATAGATATAGATACAGATTTTTATATTTAAAGCCATTCTCGTTCTGCGTTGGAATAAACATCATTCATTATTTGCTTGTTCTTGTTACGATTGTTATTGTCATTCTCTCACTCGCAAGAGTTTTCGCATTCCTATTTGGTATCGATGCACATGAAGAGTGGCTATGAAAGAAGGGAATACTGAATGTTACGTCATGCAGAATACACTCATTTACTTCGTTCCTCGTGATCTACGCTACAGGAGAAGTGAGATACATAAAGTTGACAGTGTGAGGACAGACCTGGTAGCACAACTGTGCAACTACACAGTGTTACCAGATAAAATGGTGCTGCGGAATCGACAGTGTAGTACGGACTTTGCCACAGTAGCAGACAGCTGGTAATTTAGGACCATGACCGTGGATTACACTTTGGTCAGTGCTGGTTAGAGTGCTGCAACTGTAAATAGTCTTATGCTGATGCTGTCTGAATAAATTATGCCATTGGATACAAAGCGGTTTAGTTTTGAGACCTAACCCACGAGGGGGGAAAGCACAGTGGTCTGCTTCAGGAATTCCGAGCAATAAAACACAAAAAACAACCCAGGAAGGGAGACATGCATTTGGAATCCGTTCATCGTTACGGGGTCATACAAGAGGGTAACATTACTGAAACAATGATCGGGCTACTTAGTATATAATAGAGCATACAGATTTCAAGGAGGAAACGTATGAAGACGCAGACTTCCTCGTTACCAATATGTGCGGCATATCTTTCGTGTTAACGAAAGTAAATTCCCGCTTTACCTCTTCTTACGTGTCAAAAGAAATGAATGCCATGAGGAATAGAATATTTGTTGACTGCGTCTCTTCTTGCTTCCATCCTTACCAACATATTTCTTCATTCTCGTGGTAATCATGACATTCTATGTGTATGCTGCAGAAGATTGCAAGTGGACAAATTCGACATCGAGGTGCAAAGCGTCATATTCAATTCGAATAAGCTTCCGGTGTATTTTTACTTCGTTTGTATTTTTAGATGATTATGAACGTTACGGAAAATTATCTCACATGCTTTATGTTGAATGAGAAACATTGAATGATCCGTTTTGCTTTCCCTACGTTGAAATGATATAATGTCGGCGTCAACAGCCTTCTTTCACGCCGGAAGCTGAAACTTGTATCATTCTGGATTAATGATAATTGAATGTCTCATATGTATACATAGCCCACAAGGCGACGTCAGAAACCATCAGGGGAGAACGCCGCATAAAAACCAAACGTGCGCGCGCGTCTCCACTCTGAAGAACCGTATCGGAGAATCACGGCAAGCATTTCGCTGAAGAGCTGCCTCGTCAGAGAGCCTAGAAATGGCAGCGTCGTAGCAAGTATTTGTCAACACTCTGATAGTGCATTTACTTCCGGGTGTAGGTCGGCGTTACCTCGCTAAATTCACTTGACATTCGTTTTCCACATCGAAGACTCGTACGATATAATCCACTGCAAGATGACACAATTAGAAAGTATATTTAATTTCTGGACTCCAAGAACGGCGTTCTTCACATAAGTAACACCTGTTTGTGCGTGCATTCGGGAGGACGACGGTGCAATCCCGCGCCCGGCCATCCTGATTTAGGTTTTCAATGATTTCCCTAAATCGCTTCAGGCAAATGCCGGGATGGTTCCTTAGGAAGGGCACGGCCGATTTCCTTCCCCATCCTTCCCTAATCCGAGCTTGTGCTCCGTCTCTAATGACATCGTTGTCGACGAGACGTTAAAACAGTAATCTCCACCTCCTCTGTTCGTGTGTTTAAGGTTGCGTTTTGAGGCTCAGGCAACATCGCAGTGACTATATTCCGCCTCTGGCCGCCAGTGTGTCGTTAGCTCAGAGGTTCCCTTGTGCGTTGCAGGGCTTGTACTATAAGACATAGCAGTTCGAATCACGGTAGAAGCCGCTGATTACAACCTTTTATTTTCGATTTTAATTAATGGAGTTGCAAACTGCTAGTAAAAATTTCTTATGCGAAATCTGAAGAATGCCTTTAAACATCAATCTTCGTCCGATTTCGACTTAGTAAATTAAGTTAATATCATGGATTTCTGCTTTGCAAATTCCAAGGTGCTTCACTGTAAAATAGACCCTGAAAAGATTCAAACCGACTGTCAACGATATAAATTTGAGCTTTGTTCGTCATCTAGGTCTAACATGTCAGAAGGTTGTTTATGAAGTGCACATGTTCATTAATGTAGCTCCCTTGTTCTAAATTTTTGCAATAGCATTTAACTGTTGACGTTTTCTAACACCGGCGTTAGCAATTCGTTTCCGTTCTCTGAAACCTCCGAAACGACAAATGTTTCTGGTCTAAATCTGATGACCTTAACTATCACTTCCGATCAACAATAAATACTTCATGAACCCATACATGGAACTCCAAATGTGCAGTGTTCCTGCACTGCTACAGAGCATGCATTGCAAGGTATTCACACAGTTTATCGCATAGACTTACAATAAGGAATGAAACAAGAACTGTAATACACTTTACACCACAGACGCTCACTCTGGCTTGACGAAAACATCCAAACATTGACCAAAAGTTGCATAAATAATTGAGTTTGAAAGGAAAAGAAACGAGGTATGAAGCATTTATAAATTCATCGAATGTAGTGAGGTGGTTTAATTTCGTCCCAGTCTATAAAATTAATTTCGGGCGATACTCAGCTCTTGCCGATTAATGTAATATAATACCCGCCTACTAATCAGGGCGTCTGTCTCCGTTGCTTTTGAGCGTGAATGGAAATTGTAGAAATTTTCTGTGGAGCAACATTTAATAATAAAGCGTTTTAAACCATCAAAAGCGATGAGCGGTAGCAGGCGCTTTCGATAAAGAACGGGGGAGTGCAGCGCCGCTGCTGTCGCCACGGCCGCTGCCAGTAGCCAGCAAATGGATGCCGGAGCTTTGCCGCAAGCGTCCAGAGGAGGACAGTCTGCAGGAAATCTGCCGCAAAATCGTTACTGGATAAAATTTTGATATCGGTGTGTCACAAAGCGAAATAGATTGAATCTGCGCTACCATTACATTCACGTCTTCAGCATTCAGACAGAAGAGGCTATAAAAATATTTTATGCCAGCTGCTCTCGATCCACTGACATTACGAACAGAAACAACGCACGCTACCGCTAGACCACAGGCGTAATCAGCCTAGAGTTTCTCTATCATGAGACAAGTTTTCCTCCAGGAAGTGCCGCAGTCTACAGTGTTGCCAGATTGTGCAGATAACCGGACTTAGAGAATTTGCGAGTTGGCCAGTTTTTTTGTCCCATGTCGCGATCGGCGCGGACTTAGCCTCTGAAGCGGCCGGCCGCCGGTCAAGTTTTATGTCAAAGAGTGTACATCACAAACGAAAACTGTATCCACTTTTTTAAAATTATTACATACCTTGTTGAAGTCTAGATAGCTCCATGAGCAAGTTGTGTGTCCACTACAACAGCAGAGCATAGTCTCATGCATTTCAAGCACACAGGTAAAATACATGTTATGTATCTGAGTGAAGGGTTCGCTTGTTACAGAGAACATAAAGTTTATGGGACAACTTCTCCTGAGAACTGGACAGTGGTTCTGGGATGTGTTACCTTGTTACTGTTTGGTCAAGTTCCACATATGTTATGTCACTTATGTCCTCTTCTAAGGCTTCTTCCAGTGCTGCAGAAAAAAATGCATAGTTCCATAAAAAATGAAAAAAAAATGCAGTGTCATAGTTTGGTAGCTGGAAACATTAAAAATTAGTTGTGTGCATAAAATATTGGCCACATTATTCACTATATCTCACAGACCATGTCTTGATGTAGTTACTTGTTTAAGATATCTTTCGAGTGGCTTGTTTTGAACAAATACATAGATGTGAGTTACTAATTCCTACACACTACCTTTTACACATTACAATAGTAGGTGTTGTTCTATAGATTAGGAGTTGTCAAAGAGAAACTTTCCCAGTTTGTTTTCAAATGTTACTTTACTGTGTGTCAGACATTTTATATCAATGAGTAAGTGATCGAAAATTGTGCTGCAGTATTGTGTACCACTTTTCAGCTAAAGACAGCCTTAAAGTGGAGTAATGAACGCCATTTTTTCTTCTCTTATTGCAATTATGTATATCATTGCTCCTTTTGAACTGGAGTGGATTGTTTATAACAAACTTCATGAAGAAATAAATATAATGTGAAGCAGTAGTCAAAATGCCCAGCTCCTTAAACAGATGTCTAGAAGATGATCATGGGTGAACACCACATATTATTCTTACAACATGTTTTTGAACAACAAAGACTACCTTCCTTAAAGAATGTTATTCCATATTACATATTGAATGAAAATATCCAAAATATGTTGAGTCCCTGATTTGTTTCTCCCCAATATTTGCAGTGATTCTAAATACACACGTGGATGAATTAAGTTGTTTTAGATGTTAAAAATGTCCTTTTTCAGTTTAAACTCTCTTCAGCATGGCACTTGAGAATTTTGAAGTTTTCACACTATGTATGATTTCTTCAGATTGCATTGCACTCATCATTGGTGTAGTATCCCTTTATGTCCAGAACTGAAAATGTTGTGTCTTTTTACAATTGAGAGTGAGACTATTTGCAGAAAACCAGTCAATGACACTTTTAAGGAAATTGCTTACTATTTATTCTGTTGTTGTATATATGCTTGGTTTGATTACAGTACCGTGTCATCTACAAGAAGAACTAATTATGCATGTTGTATATTAGACAGAAGATTGTACAAATGTATGAGGATCAATGGTTGACCTCGGATTGACTGGGAAACTCCATACATTATTTTTTCATAGTCAGAAGAATCTTCCCTGATTATATTAGTTGAATTACTAAGTGCAACTGTCAGCAATGTTATGAAAAGGAAAGATTGGCACACACCATAAAGATGACATTTTGAGTTGCAGACAGCTGCAACGAAAATACTGTTACACACTGAGGTTTTGGCCAAAGCCTTTTTCAGAAAACAAGTAAACACACACACACACACACACACACACACACACACACACACACACACACACACACTCAGGAAAGCAGGCACACCTCATGCGCACATGACCATTATCTCTGGCCAACGTAGCCAGACTGCCTTCATTCTTTTTTTCTGCATTCCTTTGAATAGATAGATAGATAGAAATTGTTCACAACTTATGAACTGGCTTGAATCAACCTGTGTACAGGCGTATAACCCTCCGCAACATTTAGTGGGAATAACAACCGTAATAATAATATTAATGATAATAATGCGGCAGTTACAATAATGTATTTTCAGTTGCACAGCTAAATTGTGGAGATGCTACTAGGTACTTTGCTTGGTTACAACAAGAAAATGCCTCTGGATTGTCAAAAAGAATAGCTCACCCAGTGAGTGCATTTCAGTTAATTGTAAGTCTTCCTAATCATCATCTATAGGGCATCTTTCTTGCATACACTGCCGTGCTCCATTATTTCATTGGTATAGTCTTTTCAAGAAGATCTTAGTCTGCCAGGTGATATCCATTCAAAAATTTTCTTTGGCCATGGGTGAATTTCCATGAAGCTGTTGAAGGACCGAAGTGTGGAAGGGATGAAATGTGTTCGAATGTAGTCTTCATAGAACACACCATTGGCTGACCCCACTGACACATTCAACCTGCCCCATAGTGACATCTGAAGTGTGTGTTATCGTGTGTAAAATATTGCTGGCATCCTCAAAAATTGCCCATAGCACTTTCTGATTTTTTTTCAGTCTTATCTGGCACTGCTTCATTTGCCTTAATTCTGTCTCTTACTTCATCATTAGTTTTTTCTTGATTCTCAATATTCTGGTGCTCCATTATAAATAATCCATTTCCACAACTGTCGTGTTTCTTTTGAGGTCTGCCTTTAAAAGTGTCCATAGTTTCAATCCATAGCAAAGGACATATTCAACCATCAACCAACCCACTCATTTCTTAGTGTTCTTGGAAATTTTCTTGTCCCACCAAAATGACTCTGTACACCCTATTACTTTTCTGCTTTGTTTTTTTCTATATTTCACTTCTGTGTTAACCAATCCACTTCTGTCAATATATGCCCCTAGATATTTGAATTTTTCTCCCTGTTTCATAACTGTTCTGTCATTAAGGTGTACTTTAAATCTATTGGTAATATTCACTACAAGATATTTGGTTCACGTTAGACGCATTTATAATCCCCATTTGAAATATTCCTGATATGATAATAAGCACAAGATCATATTCAGATTGTGCTAGAATGGCTTTATCATATGTAAAACTTAATGAAATCACCTGTACATCATTAGGCTTTATCATAAGTAAAACTTAATGAAATCACCTATACATCATTAACAATAATTCCCATTCCTCCACAGCTTTCGTTTTGTCTTCTGAGAGCCACTTTTACATACAACTGAACTAAATAAGTGACAAACTGCAGCTCAGTCTCTGCTCTTTTGTGACATTAATAGGTTCTGATAACTTTGACACTCTTTTAATCTGAACCTTAGTATGTCTGCACGTTTCAGTAATACTCTGTGGAAGATTCTTGTCAGTATCTTTATTTTTCAGAGCTTCCCACAGTTTTGTCATAGGAATTGTGTTATAAACTTTTTCTAAATCTATGAAGGCTGGAACTTTAATAATGGCAACTATTTATTTACAGCTCGTACAAAATAGATATGTGTTTCGAAGTTTTATGGACCTTCAGAGTAGTAACCAGCATTGTGTATAGCCCATTGCCAGTGATGTGGAAGTTGTAGGATACTCTTAGCAGTGCCAGTTGTGTTGACAGTTCAAGTGACGTGGTCTATTGCCCAATGAATTTGTAGCAGTTCTGAAGCGAATGCCGTGAAGTGTTTCCTTCAGTTTAGAAATCGAGTTGAACTCTCAAGGGCTTAAGTCAGGGGAGTGCAGTAGGTGGTATAGCAGCTCCATCAGTCAAACAAATTAGTAGGAGCTCACACTGTACGTGCTTGAGCATTGTCCTGCAAAATGATGGTCAGGTCATGCAGAAAATGTCATCACTTCTGTCTCTAAGCTTGTTGTAGGTTGTGTTCCAAAAATGAACAGTGTGTTGTTCGGATATGGAGGAGACACACAGAGACAAGAACTGTCGATAACATGCCTCGCTGAGGCTGTCAAAGGGCTACTACTGCAGTGGATGGCAGCTCCCTACGTATTATGGTTCGGAGGAACCCTGACAGCAATCCCGCAATGTTGAATAATACTTTTTGTGCAGGCCACAGGATGTCGTGTTATGACTCAAACTGTGCACAATAGGCTGCATGATGCACAACTTCACTATCGAATGTAAATGACAAGGTCCATCTTTGCAACCACGACACCATGCAGCACAGTACAGAAGGGCCCAACAACATGTTGAATGGATCACTCAGGATTGGCATCATGTTGTCTTCACCAATGACTGACGCATATGCCTTCAACCAGATAATCATCGGAGATGTGTTTGGAGGCAACCCAGTCAGGGTGAACACCTTAGAGACACTGTCCAGCAAGTGCAGCAAGGTGGATGTTCCCTGATGTGTTGGGATGGCATTATGTGGGACCAGCGTATGCCGCTGGTGGTCGTGGAAGGCGCCGTAATGGCTGTATGATATGAGAATGCCATCCTCCGAATGATATTGCAACCATATCGGTAGCATATTGGTGAGGCATTCGTCTTCATGGACGACAATTTGCACGCCCATTTTGCACATCTTGTGTATGACTTCGTTCAGGAAAACAACATCGCTCGACTAGAGTGGCCAGCATTTTCTCCAGACATGAACACTGTCGAACATGCCTGAGATAGATCGAAAAGGGCTGTTTATGGACGATGTGACCCACCAACCACTCTGAGGGATCTACACCAAATCAAGCTGGACCAACAGTGCCTTGATGAACTTGTGAATAATATGCCATGACGAATACAGGTACACATCAATGCCAGGGGACGTGCCACTGGGTATTAGAGGTACTGGTGTGCACAGCAATCTGGACCAGCACCTCTGAGGGTTTCACTGTATGGGGGTACAACATGCAATATGTGGTTTTCATGAGCAATAAAAAGGGTGGAAGTGATGTTTATGTTGATCTCTGTTCCAATTTTCTGTACAGATTCCAGAACTCTCTGAAACGAGGTGATGCAAAACTTTTTTTGATGTGTGTGAAAAAGCTTGTGCCATGTCTCGTTACATGAACTGAATGGGATGGTGATTATCTGGAAAAATAATCAACAAGTGTATCAGCAATATCCTGTAATTTTTTGTTTTCACATACAATTTCTTAAAAAAAGATAGAGATATAGTACTTGCCTCATATTTTGATTGATTTCATCAGTCTTACCTTCTCCCTCTTTTGTGCAGTGAGGTCTGTCTTGAATAAGAATAGCTACAAAATGATGTTTCCATTCTGTTAAAGAAACTAAGCTGTCTGCTGCTTTGTTTACTGGTGTTTTCTTCATACCTGGAAAATCCTCCATGCTACTATAGTTTGTGGCTCACCTATTACACTCTAAATTTGAATGCATTTAGGTTCCTACATCTCTTTATTTTTTGATCTAATTCTGTTTCCTAACTTTTGATTTATTGCCTATCTTGAGGTGATTTGATTGATGAACATGTTTTGTATGCTTTCTTCTTTTCACATATTAAGTGCTTAAGATCATCAAATATTCATGGAGGTTCCTGGTTATCTATCATCAGTACTTCAAGAAATTTTCATAAATACTTATTTAATATTCTAACATTCCTTTTCAATAATGTTACCTTCTGGCATCATTTCTTGTTCTAATATTCATCAAAATAAATTCTTAGTGCTAAATACCTTCAGAAGAAAGGTCTTGTACCATTGTGCTCCAGTTTCTGTCCAATTTGCTGGTTAGCCAGTTGTCAAGTAGTTTATGGTTTCTCCTAAACAGATATAACACCTCTGATGAAATCGACAATTCACTCCCCACATGACTCTGCAGTTCTGAACTACCATTTTTTTGTATTTGCTTAGTAATAATGTAAACATGTGATGATTTCTGCAGTAATGAGTGTCTTTTATATGTATGTCTGTGAATATAATAGAGGGAAACATTCCATGTGGGAAAAAAACAAAGATGATGAGACTTACCAAACAAAAGCGCTGGCAGGTCGATAGACACACAAACATACACACAAAATTCAAGCTTTCACAACAAACAGTTGCTTCACCAGGAAAGAGGGAAGGAGAGGGAATGACAAAAGGATGTGGCTTTTAAGGGAGAGGGTAAGGAGTCATTCCAATCCTGGGAGCGGAAAGACTTACCTTAGGGGGCAAAAAGGACAGGTATAAGGTAAGTCTTTCCGCTCCCGGGATTGGAATGACTCCTTACCCTCTCCCTTAAAACCCACATCCTTTCGTCTTTCCCTCTCCTTCCCTCTTTCCTGATGAAGCAATTGTTTGTTGCGAAAGCTTGAATTTTGTGTGTATGTTTGTGTTTGTTTGTGTGTCTATCGACCTGCCAGCGCTTTTGTTTGGTAAGTCTCATTATCTTCGTTTTTAGATATATATCTGTGAATATATTTATGAGAATTATGTGTAGTCAGAATTCTCAAGTTATACTGGAGCTGAATTGATGTCCCCTTAAAGTGTCATTAGAGTGGACCAAACAGATGGTAATTTGATGGAGTGAGATTGGGAGTGTGCAGGATACCCAACACCTCAAGATGCAGTGTTTGAAGAGCTTTAATGGTGTGGTTGGCAGGATGTGTAGGAGTATTGCCATGCAACAAAAGAACACCTTCTGGCATTCGACCTCTGCATTCATTGTAAATTACAGGCTTCAACTTGTTTAGCAGCATAGCACTGTTTACTGCTGATACAGTATCTTTTTTTTGCAGGTAATATTGCAGGATTGGGTCTTGTGAGTCCCAAGAAAACTGTGAGCATCACTTTATTGACACTTGAATTTCTTTTTGACTGAAGATTTATGGTATTTCCATTTCATGCTCTCACATTTACACTTTTGTTTGAAGTGATGAATCCATGTTTCATCTCCAGTAATGATTCATTCCTGAAACTTTTGACATTCATTAGCATGGTGATCCACTAGGTCCTGACAGATTTTCACACAGTTACACTTGTAATCTGTGTATAATTGTTTTGGAATACATCTCACGCTGATTTTGTGAAAGTTAATTCTGGTTAGCATTTTTTCATATGCATATATCTGTTATTCAGAACCAAGGCATGGACTTGTTCAGTATTGGCATCAGTTGTGGTTGTGGCGGTAGCTGTGTGCCCCACTGTTTCCTCATCCTACATATTCATATGACCATTTTTGAGCTGTTTAGTCCACTGCTAAACATTTCATTGTGACAAAAGATTGTCACTGTATTGCACTTAAAGTTTTCTAGAACTCACCCCTGGTAAACCTTCAGACCACAAAAAATGGATTATGAAATTCTGCTCTTCTATAGTGAAACAAAGAGTGGTATGGCCACCTTTGAATTGTAACAGTGCAAAATAGACTGACGTGATACTGCTGCAGCCTACCACAGGGGAAGGCAATCATGCCATCTAGTGGCTAGTGAGCACAGAAAGATGTAGAGCCAGCCTAAAGGCAAGCTGAGCAAAATTACAGATACTTAATGGCTTACTCTCACACTTGTAAGCCCACTCTTGCATTAAAGTCTTCTAATATTATAAGTTCTTGGTGGTTTCTGAACTTGGTGGAGAAGGTGGTCTAATTTCCAGTAGAAATAATACTTGGTTTGCTGTGGCATACCATTATTCAGTGCATATAATCCAATTATAGCCATTTCAATGCCTCGTAATCAAAACTTACAGTTCTTTCATATTGTCTAGCCAAGACCGAAAACAGATAATTTTCCCAAATTCTCGTTCAACAGGCACCATATTGAAGATTATACCACGTACAACAAAAGTGGAAAAACATATCTGTTAAGTCACAATGTAGATGAAAGTGGGTGTTGAGTGATTGCGGCAGATGGTTATTGAAGATAACTGAGGGAAAGGGAAAAAAAAAAAAATAGAGTACAACAGCTGTAAAAATGACAGCAGAACTGAATATTATATTTGCGAACCCTGTCAGCACCAAAACAACATGAAGAGATCTTCGTAAGTTGGGAACTTCAGAGTGAATTGGAATTCCCAAATCACACATCACTGATGCAGATGCCTGTAACTTGGAAACTTGGTGCTGAAATCATAAAGTCTGGCATATGAAACAATGGAAGAATTTAATTTTGTTGGATGAGTCTTGTCACTGTTTCTAACTTCTGGTTTAGTCTACATCTGGTGTACGTCATCCAAAACCTACGACCGAGCGAGGTGGTGCAGTGGTTAGCACACAGGACTCACATTCGGGAGGAGACGGTTCAGTCCTACATCCGGACATCCTCATTTAGGTTTTCCATGATTTCCCTAAATCACCACAGGGAAATGCCGGGATGGTTCCTTTGAGAGGACACGACCGACTTCCTTCCCCATCCTTCCCTAATCCGATCAGACAAATGACCTCGCTGGTCTTCTCCCCCAAACAACCCAACCCAACCCCCAAAACCTACAATACAGGCTACTTGCGGCCAAGAGTGAAACTGCTGTGGTTCAGTGATGATTTGGGCAGCCATACTGTGGTACTGCATGGGGCTCTAGGTTAACTTGCAAAATTGCAGTACTGCCAAGGATGATGTGACCATTTTGGCTGATCAGTTTCATCCCATGGTACCATCTTTATGCCCCAATGGTGACTGATTTTCTGAGCATGTGGATGAATTGTTTCATCTCCTTTGGCCACTTCAGTCACCAGATCTCGTTATTATCAAGTCTTTGTGTTCATCTTTGGAGACGAGGGTGCCTGATGGCTTTGCAACCTCATCATCTTTACCTGAACTTGCAACTATTTTGCCGGTAGAATGACATAAGATTCCCTTGAAAACCATACAGCACACGTATTTGTCGATTCCAAGATGATGGAAGCTGTTTCGAGTGTCATTGATTTTCCTTCATCGTATTAGGGATGATAATGTCTTGTGTTTTTGGTGTTTCCATGTTTTTGTTCGTCCCTGCGGCCATGAAACGCCTTAGCGACGTGTGTTCGTGCAGAGGCACCAGTAGTGCGTGCGTGTCTGGCGGGAAGCGTAAAGCACAGGCGAACCGGTGTACAGTAGTAGCCTGTCCCGGGAACGCAGCGTCCGGCCGGTAGTACGGGCGAGGGGCGGCCGGCAGGGGCGATATTACGCTGCGGCCGCGGGTAGGGGGCGGTGGTGGGGATGGCAGCGGCTCTGCGCCACGGGTCAAGGCGACGCGAGCTGCACCGGCCGGGCTGCGGGGACCCGCACAGCATCCGGCGGGGCGAGTGGTGGCTTTCCCACCAGCGCTCGGTTCCTCCTTCTCACCAAAGCACGTTCTCCACAGAAGCACAGGGCTACTAGCAAGTGACACAACCAGAGTTCAGTTCGGTCGTTTTGGTACAACACATAAGTGACGTAGTAAATGACTGGGTTGCCGGTAGTTTTGTGTCGGTAGCTTTGATAGAGAAAGAAACAGGGAGCCGACGACTTCTCTTTGCTTTTTTTTCTTTGTTTTGCACAAAATTAGCGCCGCACATTGTTCATTGTTAGTCCATTGTGTGTTCTATATCCTTACAAATTATAAATTGCATTTTATAAGTAATGAAAATTAGCGTATCGTGTAATGTTTGCACTTTTATGTAACCAGAGTAATTACTTGTGATGAAATTACAGTTTACATGCACAGACATAAAAAATATATATTATTATTGTTTTTTTCGAACTCAATGGAACGTTCTTCGTCATGATCTGTGGCGAGAGTTTCCTGATACTACTGATCAGTGCGAAAGTTGTATATTAATTAGAGAACCATGTTTTATATAAGCTCAATGAAGTACTGAAACGATGTTTGATTTTTTTGGCTTCTTTTAAATTTTATCTTTCTTTGGGGAAACTGCATTTTCTAGTGCTGTATGATAAATCTTATTTTCCTTTTTTTTCCCTCTACAACATCCCTCTGTTTCGCATTGAAAATCAACAATATTCAAATAAAACCTGAATTAAATAGTGACAATTTCAGTTTTGCTATAAATACTTTTTATTTTTAAGTAACAGGCAGGAACACAATTATGTACAACAAAAATGTTCCTTAGGTTACGTGGTCCTTTATATATCCTCACCATGTCTCTAGACGATTCACTGTTTCCAGATTCTAGAGGAATCTATTAAAACACTGGATCTCATGTACAAACAAAGCGGTCGAAAAGAAGTAACGCCCGATAGGTATGCAACACGCCCAACGGACATGTAAAGTGATGACGATCTTAGATAACCGAAGCTGCTAGGAAAACTGTTGTTATGACGCTCCAGCCTCCATATTCCCTAGGGATGGCCCCTTGTAACTTTTTTCCATTTCCAAAAATAAAGAAAGAAAACCTTAAGGGACGCCGTTTTACCTGAGATTAAAAACACGTCGCAAAGGAAGCGTCATGCAATTTCAAAGACAGATTTCCAGAAGTGTTTCGAGGATTGGAGAAAGCGCTGCCATAAGAGTATAATATCTGATGGGCGAATATTTTCAAGACGATAACATTTATGTAGCCGACAAAATAAAATTCTTTTCCAGAAAACTAAAAAAATTTCGTAAACTTTCCAAAGACGCCATGTACATGTTACACAGTGGCTCCCGATTTACAGAGTGATCAGACAACTTGAGGGAATGCAGGCGGATGAGATCATCGACAACCGCCGATATTTCGGCAGTTTTGTCGTGAAAGTGACAGTGTGTGCACCTGTCGAAACACCGGCGTTTGTTGACGTTGTCGCCTGGCTGCATTCTCGTAAGCTGCTTGAACATGATGGGATATGGTAATCGTGTAACTGTTTCAGCTGAAAGTGAAGAAGCTTTAGTAAAGGAAATGGATAAAGTAAAGGGAAAGAATGTAACTTGGAAATAAACTAGTCAACAAGAAAGGTGATGGTTTGTGACAAAGGATGGCAAGCCAAAGCGAGTACTCATTTGTGACAGGTTGCAACAACAAGTTGACTCGTTTGTGTATTATGGAAGCAAAATAACTAGGGAAGAATTGAGTTGCAGAATTAACAACCGAAAGGCGTTTTCAATAAAAAGAAAACGATATTTACTTAAAAAATATAATAGCTTACAAAATAGGAATGCATATGCTTGGAGTGTTGGTGTGAGACTTGGACTCTTGGGAACTGAGGAAAGCAAAACATTGAATGAATTCTTTTAAGATGTAGTGTTAAAGGCGCACCCTGAAAATTAAATGATCTGATAAGATCGCTAATGACGAAGGCTTTAAAAGAGTGTGAGAGAAGAGGAGTTAACGAACAGTATCATATAAAGAAGAATTCTGCTTAATGGTGATCTGAAGAATGCAGAAAGGCGTGCAGATTGGATATCTGCTGCCGATTTGACTCCTGCCAGCCAATCCTCGAACTGAAAACCAAAGAAAGGATCTGCCGATTATTAGGTCGTCCATTGTCTTTCTCTCTTCAGTGAATTGCTCAATAAGATGACTGTAATCACATTGTAAATAAAATAATTAGAATATGTCATACATACCCACCCGCCAGAACAAAAGTTTATACTCGGTCTTCTGGAGCAATTATATTTCTATCTGCCGGCTTTTGCATAAGCGTGCTTGTATATTTATAGCACAGTAATGCTTTGTAACGAGAAGCGAAAGGAAATAGCGGAGACGGAATGTTTCATGAGTGAACTATCGACGATCTTTCGCGCCGTCAAGCGCATTTTGGAGCAATTTATTTGCATTCGGTTTTGCTTATATGGCATTTAGTTTTCGCTTTCTGTACCGATTTATTTGTAATCAGATATACCACTGTGATTGCCTAATTGGGAATCGGCCTCAGTTGACGCTCATTTAATTACCTGCCGTACTGGAAAGTACAGTCTGTTCTTCCTAAACGTGAAAGATAATAAAGAATAAAAGGGAAATGTTAACTGATACGCAGCGCTCTATATAACGGGAGCTCAATACTAGTTGTGCATACAGACATGTTAATATGCGATTTTACTGATACAATATGTCGAGAGAGCGAGAGGACGAGGCTTAAATTCCCTGTTTTTATATTAAATGCAGTCTGTTAATTAGTTCACTTCCACTGCACAGAGAATTGCGCCTGTAGTAAAAGCAGTGAATAACAAATAATTTTTAAAGTTGATATCAGATTCTCGTTCCCTGCTTAACGTTCCGTTAATTCTCGTTTCCGTTAGAAAAGCTACTATGTCACAGTCATTTGCCCCACTAGTTCTGAAACTCTTTAGCGTGTGAAACGTTTTTGGTGTTTCAGAGAGCACTTTTTAAAATCAGAAACCAATGATACTTTAGTAATGTTAGACATCTAAAATGTGCAAATCCGGTGTAGTTGTAGGCCTTGAGCCACTATACGCGAAAATAGTCGCAGATTGTAGTTGTTGCCCATTTGCGCACCTGGACGCGGTGCTGCCGTAGTGTACACAGTGGTCCGTGCAAGGGGTCTACGGCTCGTGAAAGGAGTCATTGAGGTGTAAGAGCCACAGAAGTATTATCTCAAGTCGCCTGCTGGCTATGTTTTCCTTTCTGTCCTCACGGAAGGCAAATACAGAGATGGTTCCTGTAACACGATCACCGGTGAATTCTTTGCCCCAGTCTTCTCCAACATAATGGTGTCCTAGCAAGGTGTCTCTGAATGATAGTGGAAAGACGTTTTTACAGCACTATTGATCGAATTACTTGAACAAATTCAGCAGCGACCACTAAAAACTTTGTTTGTCAACGTGCGTTTTGTGTTTTTACCCATCTTTACGTGAAGTAATATGGGTATGCGTTCGTTATTATTATGCTTACATCTATTGCATTTTGAATGCTGCAGTTGACTTGTGCAAAAAGTAAAAGAAAAGTTTTTGAAGACGTATGTTTCCGCCTAATTTACGGTTAGATGCATTACTTTTATTCTTTATCCTGTAGTTCTTTATTACTATGTTATGTACATCTCTCTCTCTCTCTCTCTCTCACACACACACACACACACACACACACACACACATACACACACACACACACGTAAGAAATGATACTAAATATGATGTCATTTTTCATTCATACAGAGGCCTTTTATTACGTTTGAAGGTCTTCAAATTAAGCCCAATAACGCAACTAATTTCCGAAGATATCAAAAAAATTTCATTTTAGGTTAATTGCCACGTAAACAAACGCTAAGTCATCCAAATGGCAACCACTGCGTTGCAGGATCATAACATGGTATCTAAAAGTGTGTTTCCATGTGTAGAGCTATAGAATGCGACATGAAGTAAGTGGACCTAACTCTTAATCAGATGTAAATACACGTCTTAAAAACGTCGTTGGTAAAGGAATTAATATTTTACGCAAATCAGCTGCATCGTTCGAAATGAATGATGTAATCATAACAATGATTAGACTATTACCCCAACTGAAGATAGATGAAAACGAGAAACTCGTTTTGGCTGCAGTAATGCTACAAGAAAGTGGCTAGGTGCTGTATCTTTATATGTAATTTAATCCGCAGCGACGGAGTTCAATGACTTTTACCGTCGATAAAGTGAAGTTATCGTTTGTCGAGTTCCAGTACGTAATTCTATCAATTTTTCAAAAAATTGTTATTACAACTTTTTTTCAGGACCGTAACTGAATGTTATGCTCGAATTGTATCTTGTCATAAGTCTCCAGATACTTATTAGTGGAGATTAATATTGGGTGTGTCCGCCTTTCGCCTTTATGACCTCTTGGCCTCTGTTGGGGAAAATTTCAATGGGGTGTCTCAGCGTGAGTGGAGGCATGGCACCTCATTTTTTCTGAAGAGTTGGAACGAGAGAAGATAGCGATGTTGGCAGCTGGGGTTTGGAGCGAACTCGACGTCCTAGCTCATCCCAACGGCGTTGCATTAATTTCAGGTAGGAAGTCGCGGCAGGCTACTCCGTTTCAGGATTGTTATTGCCCACAAACCATTGCCTTACAGATGCTGCTGTACGACATGGTTTATTGTCATTCTCATACGTCCAGGTCCAATCTGTTCCTCTACTGTACATAGCAGAGAAACGTTCTCGATGCATTCATCGAACCCATATCCTTCCATCGGTTTGCCACAGGGTAGAGCGTGATTCATCACTTCAAATCTCTTGTCTCCATTTATCCACTGTTCAGTGGCGTCGCCGTTGACGCCACCTCAAGCGTCACTTAGTGCTGACTACAGAAGCTTGTGACTTTTCTGAGGACCTGCTCGACCATTGTATTCCATTCTTTTCAACACTCTACTCACAATCATTGTGCTAGCTGGCCTACTGGTTGCACTTTGTAACTCTCGAGTATTTCCTTCCGCTGATTTCGTGCCGTCTTTTACAATCACCCTTCGCATTGCTGGACGGCACCTGCCTAGTCTTGGTTTAGCTGTGGTTATTCCTTCGCGTTTCCACTTCATAATCATGTCACTAACAGTCGACTTGGACAGGTTTATAAGGGTTGAAATGTCCGTGATGGAATTTTTACTAACTGTTTCTCTACTAACAACACAATACTCCCCTCTTCCTTTAAAATTGGCGGGCCCATCTCTCAAGACATCTAGCGATCAGTTGCGCATTATGTAGTGGTGACCGTACACTTTTGATCAGATGCTGTTTTTGGTCTTGGTGAATACTGTGTTGTGTTTATTTCTTCTGTAGGGTGTTCCTTAGAATTACTCATAGTGTTGGAATGCGATACCTACTATCTTAGTTCAAAAATGCTTCAAATTGCTCTGAGCACTATGGGACTTAAACATCTATGGTCATCAGTCCCCTAGAACTTAGAACTACTTAAACCTAACTAACCTAAGGACATCACACAACACCCAGTCATCACGAGGCAGAGAAAATCCCTGACCCCGCCGGGAATCGAACCCGGGAACCCGGGCGTGGGAAGCGAGAACGCTACCGCACGATCACGAGCTACGTACTACTACTATCTTAGTTGCAAGTTATTTGTGGAAGGAACTTCGTAAGGAATGCATGTTGTTGGCAGTTGCTCTATCATTGTCAGAATGGATTAAGAGCATTTCCTATTCCTCTCTTTTTTTTTTTTTTAGGGACCTGGAGGACTCGGCGTCCCTGGACGAGAGCGTGGAGAACCTGGACCGGGGATCCCTGGCGTCCTTCGGCTCGGGCAACACCACCGACTCCGATAAGGTGAGTACCGCCGGTTGGCGCCCGCCTTATCCCTGCTGGGCTGTTTATTACCGCTGTGCGCTCGAGGGAGGCGGAGTTGGGACTAGCGGGCGAAGCCTCCACGCATGGCGGAGGGTGATAGCGTCGCGTCGCTTTGATCCGTACTCACTCCTGACGGGCCATGGGTGAGACCGGTTCTGTGAGGAGGAATTTCACGTTGCGGAATCCCTCGAGCGTGAACAACAGAATAAAACCCATCAGGATGTTGCAGCGTGCTATGAAACGTGAACATATTGGATGCGAGATATTTTTCTACGTCACTCGCTGGATTGAGTATATGCCCTATTGGAGAACAGATTCCATCTGTGGTTCGACTCTCCTGCCACATCTGCCGTAGAGTCCTGATGAGTACGATCAGACTTCCGTATCACCGAGCCTGTGAAAGGTGATTTACGTGGCCAACGTTTTCCAGACTCAGATGCTGTCGTCAAAGCTGTAAGACAGTGGCTAGCCTCAAGTGGTTCAGGTTTTTACGAGCGCAGTGTGAGCCTAGTGTATTCCGAATGGTGGGGAGTAAGTGGAGAAATGAGAGTATGTAGCTGATATTTACTCGAACTGTGTTACTATACTTTCTGTATCTGTTCAGCGGGAGTCATTAATTGCGGAATGACTCTATTATATCAAAACCCGTTTTTCTGTTCCGATTTGCTATGGTAACCTGTTAGCAACTTACGTTTTATGTCATCTGTCTTTCGACTGGTATGATGCTGTCGACCATATTTTACTATCTTGTGTCAGTCTTTTCATCCACCGAGCGAGGTGGCGCAGTGGTTAGCACACTGGAATCGCATTCGGGAGGACGACGGTTCAATCCCGTCTCCGGCCATCCTGCTTTAGGTTTTCCGTGATTTCCCTAAATCGCTTCAGGCAAATGCCGGGATGGTTCCTTTGAAAGGGCACGGCCGATTTCCTTCCCCATCCTTCCCTCATCCGAGGTTGCGCTCCGTCTCTAATGACCTCGTTGTCGACGGGACGTTAAAACACTAATCTCCTCCTCCTCCTCTTTTCATCCGTGCTAACTACTACAACCAATATCATATGTTTTATGTATTCCAATCTTGTCTTCCCTATTATTTCTAGACTCGACTACTCGGTAATAATGTCGTACCAAATGTCCACTAATCTCTTCCTTTTTCTGGTATTGTCTTCCACCAACTTCTTTCCTCACTTATTCTCTTTAGCGCTTCGTCATACCATACTTTACCTGGGCACTTAATTTGTAACATTTTTGATAGCACCAGATTTCAAATGCTTCCAGTTTTTTTTATTTTCTGCATTTCAGATGGTCCATATTTCTCTTCCATAAAATGCTGTACTCCAGACGTATACTTTCATAAATTTTTCTTCCTCGTCTTTGTGTCCATATCTGATGTCAGTAGAACTCTCTTACTGGAGAATGCTATCTTCGACTGTTAACCTATAAAAAGTAACCAAAAAGTATTTTTTCGTTGGTGTAGGTAATGTGAAGACCTGTTATCCACCTGAGAACAGAAATGAGGAACTTACAATCTGACATAGTTTTCCGCGAAACAGTTACACCATCATAAAATTTTATTTTAATATCAAAGGGATTTAAGAGGGAACAACAGAGTGACGGACGGAAATATTGCTCAACTTCAGGATTTTTTTCTCCGTTCTGGAATATAGTTGACAAATGGGTTTTGCTGCAATGAATAAAGCGTACATTGAAGTTTTTATTGGTATTTTCATTGAAAAATATTAATATTTTCACTGTGTAATTGGGATTTTCCCGAGGCTGCTCAGAAAGGAGGTAGATCGACGGTTGTCGCTGTAACTCTGGTTGTGGTTATCTGAGACATGAAATTAACATATCACCCTGACCCTTAAAGATGTAATTTTAGTTGATCGTAGGGATTTGCAAAAAAGAGTAAATAAATAAAATTTCGCGAAATTATAGGTACGTATTTGAAAAAAATGGACATTTTTGGACCGCTCTTTTTTGGCCGAAAAAAATACTAAATATGGACATAGAAAAAAGTGGGTACGACGAACTGAAGAGAATTCAGTTTGCTTCAACAAAGACCAAAGATCATTAAAATCGGATGAAAATGGTAGCGTTGGCGACGACAATCATTCCGAAAAACATGTTTTTCAGAAAAACTCGTTTAAAGATTGACAAGTACGAGGGTAATCCCAAAAGAAAGGTCTCATATTTTTTTATAAGTGCATAGACCTGTTTATTTCTGCAATGGTTTACATCAGTTTACAGCTTGAACATTTAGCTATTTCTCGACATAATCACCATTTCTGTCGATGCATATTTGTAGACGCTGTTGCAGTTTTTTTATGCCCATGTCATACCAGCTCGCCTCCGTGCTGTTCAGAAAACTATGAACTGGCGTGATTGTTGCTTGGTCTCGGGTGTAAAGTGGTATGCCCAGATTTCGTCACACGTGACAATTGAGTCCAGAAAGTTGTCCTGTTCGGCTCCAAGGCGGTGAAGAAATGCGCGGGAAGCATCAACTCGTTGCCGCATGTGGTCCTCAGTCAGCATGCGTGGCACCCATCTTGCGCACACCTTCCGTAGTTCAATGTTTCCGTTAAAATTCTATGAGCGGTGCTTCGGGAAACCTCAGGAACCAACGTGCAGAGATCATCCAGGGTGAACCGCCAATGTTCACGCATGTTTTGCTCACCCTTCAACACTGTCTCCTCAGAAATTGACGGTCTCCCGCTCCTTGGCTCGTCGTGAATTTCGGTCCGACCAGCTGCAGACTCTCTACACCACTTACGAACATTTTTGACATCCATTCACGACTCACCATACACTTCCGTCAATTGGCGATGGGTTTCAATCGGCGCAGTGCCCTTCGCGTTCAAAAACCGAATAGCTGTGCGCAGTTCGCACTTGGCGGTAACAGCCAACGGGATCTCTTTACACACAGCGCGGGAAGCACTCTTCATAGCAGTGTGACCAACTCCCACACAAACAGAGTTCTGTACTTATAAAAAATAGGAGACCTTACTTCTGGGATTACCCTCGTATTTATCACATAAAAAAGGGACAAAGCTTGAAACTTACGGGATATCATCGATGCCTGGTCCATAATAACTATAGCTAGCGGATGCGGCTTTCTGCTACTTTGACCTGATAAGTCCACATTTTCGTCCTGAAAGCCCTTTTCATCGCTGCCGGCGTCTGTATCCTCACAGCGCATTTCATCGCCGGTTTTGATTTGAAGGGCATGTGCCACGTGCATTAATGCAGTATGCCCTACGCTGAATAGACATACGGCCAAATTTGAAGCAGTGTTGACGATTTCGCTTCGGCTAGATATTATTTATGGATCGTGTCTCCAAATGAGACTGTTGAAACTTGCATTCACATTTTGAGTAAAACCGCCCAAACAACGCTCCTGCAAATCAGGTTCACTCAAATCGGTATAAATAGAGAGCATGAGCGCGGTACGGATTCTCTAACGCCGGGGCGTGCCGTGCACACTCGGCTTCAAACGCTCACGGAATCTATGCGTTTTGGAGTTCACGCATAATATTTTGGGGGATAATTCTTCAGTGTGTATACATTCCAATTCCTTAATAAAGAATAGATCGAGTTTCTTCGTCCGTCACCATGTTGTTCCTCCTTAATACGCCACCTAGAAAAAGAAGTGAAGCACCTAGAAGAGGAAGAAGAAACGAAATGCAAATGCACAGGTTGGGAGGGTGCGTGATTATTCACTGATTACAAAATCGAGTCAAAGTTGCAAAGAACTAGACAGTATGAGCCCACCTGTAAGTAGGACGCTGCTCTCCCTGGGGCCTGGTTCCGTGCACTGACTCGGTTGTGAACGGCGTCATAAAGTCATTGTAGGCTCTCCTGAGACATACTGTTGCGACTAGTTCTTGATATCGTGGATACTGGCACTGAGACGGAGTTGACATCAGGGCTGGTCCCACACGCGTTCTGTCGAGGACAGATCTCAGGATAATGCCGGCCACGGGGGCACTTCATCATCACGCAGACAGTTCACAGAGACAAGTGCCACGTGTGGACGAGAATTGTCATGTTGAAAAATGATACTGTCGCTTGAGTGGTGAGACAGCCGTGCCGTACTGTTGTATCGTCGCAGTCACTACCGGCCGCGACCTGAAGTAATAACCGCCTACTCCTCACACCACGCCGCCAGGAGAGACACCGCCGTGCCTTCCCAAAACATTGGGAGACTTAGGTCTTGCCGCCATACTCGCCGACGTTGGTCACCCGGGGTAGTGCAGAAACGCGATTCATCGTTGAACAGAATGCGATGCCAGTCATTAGCAGTCCATGCTGTCTGGTGACGACACCACTCCTACACTGTTAGTGTTGTGGTTTTAACGGAAGCTTACGCATGGGACGGTAATTCCCTATTCGAGCTGTTGCTGGAGTGCGACCATTGGTGCGTGAAGATACGGAATGTTGCAGAGGGTTCATTACTTGTTCTCCGATAGTAGGCGCCTTTGTAAAGGGGTTACCATGTGCTTGGTGCGCATTACGGCAGTCCCTCCTTGTGGTGGTCAGAGGTGGTTGAGCGATACATTGACGATAAGTATACGTGTCCTCACGTTCCAATAAAGTCCAACATCGAGTCGCTGCCCCACAAATCTCCATATTGCGCCTTGCGACCAACAGACCAAACAGAGATCCGCAATCCTGTCTGGTACTGATAACGCTGTCTCAAACGAGTACACAACAACTTTGTGTCCTTCGCAGTGATCACACAACATCTGACGCTGTTCACGTTGTTACATATCCTAGTAAACCAGGTAACAACACTAAACACGAACAACACTAATGCACTCTCGTGGCCTTTGTACCTGTCACAGAGAGGTGAAACTCTAAATCATTTAGGTACCCGCCATTGGTGTGTACGTGTGCCAAGTTACAACTGACATTCGACATTGTCTTCAGGACGCTTCACATTTTTTGTCAGGCGGTGTATATCGGGATATCTCTCCGAGAAAGCACTTCTGTAAGTAAAGTTTCTGGTGTGATTTCCAATTAAGCCTCGTATATGTTTAATTTCTATACTCGGCTTAAAACAGTTTGGTGTGAAGAACAATGAACTCTTAATGAAGAAGCTTCTTGGCCAACGCAGCCAATTAAGCACGCTGTAGACAGCGGACTCCGCATATCGCGCGGGTTTAGTAATCATTCGAGCAGTATGTACGGGAAATCCGACATTGTGAATCGAACGAAAATGGCTGCCGGGTCGGCCAGCGTGCCGGCTTGCGGGAAACGGCAATAAACTTGTGAGTGGCCATTAAAGCTGTGTTGATTGGCGGTGGTTCCATGCGAATCAATGTTTGCGGTGGCAGCGTGCAGCAGAATGTAAACAACTGTACTTCCATTTGTAAAGTAACTACCATGCGACGATGTTGCGAACAGAGACTACGATTATATGTACCAAGCAGTGACTTGATAAAAATGTTGATCCTCTTTATTGGTTATGAAAACTGTAGGACTTCTTTCGTATGCAGAATGCGCATCCAAAACTTTTCATGAATGGCCCACGATAACGAAACAACATTTTATGCTAACTGCGAAAGGGACGAGTATTTTGATGTGTATTAAGGGCTTTAAATTACTTTTATTTGCCGAAATACTGAAGCTGGAACGATCATTTTAAATTCAGTAAGGTACTTGTTTTCATGGCCTTCGACAGCTCTTGGAGAGGGAAGTATAATGACGTGATGTGTCTCAGTACTTCCGGTTAAACGTTTTACTAAAGTGCTAAGTATGGAGTCGATGGGTAACTTCACAATACCGACTCGTGTCCTGTGCTGTGCAAACGTAACTTCACCGTCTGTTCCGGTTGATTTCAGCATCTTGTGAAACGTTTGAAACCAAAATTTAATAGGCGTTATGTGGCTGTAATTCTCTCTTAAGTAGCCGTCTAATACTGTTTGCCCGCCTACGTAGCCGAGATCGCCAAATCACACCTTTGCAGTGGCGCTCGACTCTGAGATAGCCGACTCTAGTCCTAATGACGCAAGAAATATTCTTTGCTGTAATTTGGACGGCGAGGGGAGGGGAGGAGCGAAGATGGCATACAGTGACGGTCTTTGCAGCAAAGACCAAACATCTCCGTTGTGGCTCGTGCAGTGAGAGCGTGTGCCAGTATTGACGCTGACTCGCCTGCCGGATGGAGACGTAAAGCTGGGCAGTCCCCTTGGTGCTATGCCACTGGGTTTCTCGGTCTCACTGTCTTCCATCCACTCATCAGTAACAACACAATCACAACTCCCCAATGTACAAGCACTCGCTACAGTCATCCATAGCAGACATATACGAGGATTGTCCAGAAAGAAACGCACTGCATTTTTTTTTTCAGCCGAAAACAATGCTACGAATGCGAAACGTTACGTATGTGTTGTTTGAAGTCTCCTGAATGAGCGCGCCAGGTTTCCGTCATTTCCGACAGATGCCGTAGCTGCAGGACAGTTTCAAAATGGCGTCTGTAGGTGATGTAGTTACAAGCAACGTGCAGCCGTTGAATTTCTCACTGCAGAGAAAGAAACTGTGGGCAATATTCACAAACGCTTGTGCAAAGTCTATGGAGCATCTGCTGTCGACGGAAGTACAGTCATTCGCTGGGCACGGAGGTTGAGGTCATCAGAAGCCGATCCGGCAGAGCTTCACGATTTGCAGCGATTGGGGAGGCCATCCACCATCCACGGCTGTCACACCTGACATGTTGCAGCGAGCTGATGATGTCATTCGCGACGACAGACGCATTACGACGCAGCAGTTGGCGTTGCATCTGTCAATCAGCAAAGGAAGTATGGTTGCAATTATCCGCACTCTTGGATATTCAAATGTGCGTGCAAGATGGGTCCCGCTATGTCTAACGGTGGATCACAAATCGCACAGAAAAAACACTTGCCTTGATTTGTTGCAACGTTTTGAAGCTGAGGGGGAGGCCTTTTTTGTCACGGATTGTTACAGATGATGAAACCTGGTTTCACCATTTTGAGCCCGAAACAAAACGACAGTAGATGGAATGGCGCCGTTCTCACTCTCCACAGAAGAAAAAATTCAAAGCAACTGCTTCCGCCGGTAAGGTCATGATCACCGTGTTCTGGGACTGTGAAGGTGTAATTCTCATTGATGTGATGCCAAGCGGCGTACTATTAATTTAGAAGCATATGTCAACACATGCACAAAACTCAAGACGCCTTTCAGGCGACTTCGGCGCCACAGTAACCCAGGAGATGTTTTGCTGCAAGACGATAACGCTCGGCACCACACAAGTCTGAGGACTGCTGAACACATCGCAAAACAGGGTTGGACAGTTTTACCCCATCAACACTACAGCCTTGACCTAGCCCCCTCGGACTTCTACTTGTTTGAACTATTTAACGATACCATTCGCAAAAGACAAAAAAATGGTTCAAATGGCTCTGAGCATCATGGGACTTAACGTCTGAGGTCATCAGTCCCCTAGAACTTAGCACTACTTAAACCTAACTAACCTAAGGACATCACACACATCCATGTCCGAGGCAGGATTCGAACCTGCGACCGTAGCGATCGCGCGATTCCAGACTGTAGCGCCTAGAACAGCTCGGCCACATCGGCCGGCCGCAAAAGACATTTTGAGGACGATGAGGAGGTGTTTCACACAGTGAAGCATTGGCTCCGCCACCAGGAAATGGATTGGTACCGACAGGGCATACACGCCCCTTTCCCACGCTGGAGGAGGAAGAGGAGACTAGCGTTTAACGTACCGTCGACAACGAAGTCATTAGAGACTGAGCACCAGCTCGGATTAGGGATAATGGGGAAGGAAATTGGCCGTGCCCCTGCAAAGGAACCATCCTGGCATTTGCCTGATGCGGGTTTAGGGAAATCACGGAAAATCTACATCTGAATGGGGGACGCGGATTTGAACCGTCGTCCTCCCGAATGAGAGTCCAGTGTGTTAACCACTGCACCACCTCCCTCGGTTTCACGCTGGAGGAAGGCCATAGAACGGGGTGGAGATTACGTGGAAAAATAGGGTGTGCAGATAAAACACCTTTCTTTCTTATGTGCAATTCTCATTACGTTCAAGAAACAATTGTTGAAGAAAAAATGCGGTGCATTATTTTCTGGTCAACCCTCGTACATTCTTAACCCTTCAGAACAGGTCGGAGGAAGGCAATGGCGAGCCACCTCCGGTAGAACATTGCCCGGGACGGCAAAAAAAAAAAAAAAAAAAAAAAAAAAAAAAAAAAACTGAATTGCTTCAGCATCTATTTGCATAAAAATGCGCCATGGTCTGAGTATACAGCAGAGTATTCTTTTAGTACAGGCACTTGTAGGAAGCGTCATTATGATGATCTAAAAGTTTACGAAATGTTGATAAAGTGCGTGTAACACGGGGCACTCTGTTTTTGTCTCTAGTGCTTACTAACGGTCTTGTACTTGATGGCGGTTGCTTGCACAGTCGGTAAACTTTCTAGCACTTACCGTGAAATTTCCTTGGATAATATTTCCTGTATAGAAAATATCAGGTAGCGTCGCGGTTCGAGTTACCCGGTAACTTACAGGGTATTGGTCGTTTCATCTATTATTCAATTAACAGATTGCTGCTCTGGCTCGTTTATTTCGCCATTATATCTCGTTGTCTTTGAAAATTGTAACGTCGTTAAGGAATCAAGAGTGAATGTATCTTAGGTCACACATGAACTTCAGCGATTACAAATATATTTCGACGAACTTATTCGCCTGGATACCCGACAACTTGTTATTAATACAGTACGCTGATGGTGAGATTTGAAAGAAAGTATCATTACTGTAGAGTAATATTTTGTCTACATTATTCATTTTTTAAATTGTTTTCTACCGAAGTGGACAGGATGTGCTGATCCAGATCTCTGTCCGTCAAGAGCTCCATTCTCTTTAGCAAAATCCCAGCGAGTTGGGAGTGGAACGTAAAAAGAGTCCCAATAGGGAATATTTGAGAGGCGATTATTAGTTATCTTATTGGCCGGCAACTAAAGGAAATCTCTCGACAACGTAGATCGGAAACGAAGGTCTGCAGGTGCTTAAGTTTTTTTCTGGGACAAAAATTGGAGCCTAGGTCGTGCGTCTAAGATTAAAGTCGGTGTCTTGTTCGGTATATATTTCAGTGTAGTTGTAGGTACATGGCAATGGATAATACGTTTCAGCAGAACCGATGAAGGACTACGCAAACTGCACTACCAGTTCAGAACTAAATTATAACTGCAGTTTTGACAATGTTATGGGAGTAACATACAAATGAAAATAAAGAAGGAACAGTTTTGGTTCAAAAATGGTTCAAATGGCTCTGAGCACTATGGGACTCAACTGCTGAGGTCATTAGTACCCTAGAACTTAGAACTAGTTAAACCTAACTAACCCAAGGACATCACAAACATCCATGCCCGAGGCAGGATTCGAACCTGCGACCGTAGCGGTCTTGCGGTTCCAGACTGCAGCGCCTTTAACCGCACGGCCACTTCGGCCGGCAAGGGACAGTTTTGCTCGCTGGGAAATTTATTTGGTATCCATATTTGACATATGAAATAACATTAATGCCTCTCAAGTGGTGTGGCAGTTCTGACACCAGTTTATGTTCGGTTAAGAATTTATATCTTGCTAGCAGATTAGGAGTGGTTCATTTGTTCCGCTATAACTGCTCACGCTGCCAAAAATGTTCTGTACCATACCTCCCTGTTAAAGACGAAGAACTGCAAAGTAGGAGAACCGTTGGTAAATTCGTAAGTTGAAACATGTCACGTCACTTGTGTGTCGAAGGACGTTTCCTTGTTAGCTGTTACACTGCTTTTGTGCGTAGTTACTACGAGCCGCACACTGAAGTACGTCCTGGAGCGCCTTCTCGCCTGCAGCTCAAATAAAGCGCTTTGGGCACACTCGTGAACAACGGACAACGCAATTTCCGCGGAAAGTCTTGCTTTTGGTGCGCACTTCTCTCGTGTCCTCCTCTTGCAAGCAGAGCGGCGGCTAATGAAGCTCTGTTTATGAGCCCAGTTGTTCATTCTCGTCTCCGCTACCCGTGACGCAGAGATTTTCCCGCCTTACTAGCGGTGGCAAATCTTCTCTCTACCGCCGTTGTGTCACCTTGTAACTTTACGACGTCCGTAAAATTCTGGAGGTGGTCTTACAGTTGCGCCTTTGAGAACACTCAATTTGCGTAATCGTAGTTACATCACGGCACGGAAGCCGCTTAAGTGTCGCGCGGCACGCGACATTGCTTTTAGTCTGTTCCGGTAAACCGCCGGGCGGCACAATCTACCCCTCCTAACGGCGTCTATTTATGGAGGCGGCGTACCGCCGACTTCATTTCCGTGCGTTGCGTTCACTACAGAGGACACGGAGACAGCTGCCGGAGGGGAGCTATTTACGTCATGCTTCGTGAGGAGAAAAGCTGCTGAACGTGAGGGAACCGAAATGTGAGAAGTAACTTAAGTTGTACAAGTGTCTTGCGGTCTTCTTCCTTTTCCGTCAGAATCACCTGCCGCTCCATTGCTGTTTTAGCGAATAAAAGTCTCCTGCTGTATTTCGTAACCGTCAGTGAGTTCTCTCTGGAACGGCTGCGTGATCTTCTGCTCTAGCGACCTCTATCCTTGCTGTAACTGTGTCGAGCCATAGCGTCCACTTTGTCGCGTTACTGCCGATGATTGCCGGCACGGTAGCTCAGCGTATTGGGCCAGAGGGTTAGCAGCCCTCTGTAATAAAAAAAAAAAAAACGGATGTCTTACGACGTCCGCCCCGAGCAGATGCAACGAACAAAAGCGAACAAAATGAGATTAAAAAAAAAAAGGATGAGGCACTGTTACACGCCACACCGTGAGTCTTGTCAGTCAGATCTGCGACAGCGTCAAAGGGCATTTCTGTCTGAGATTCTGCTATTGCCTTAGGCGGAGGCGGAAGACAGCTACTCCAGGTCGTCTGGAGTAATCTGTTGAGTACAGTCCCCGCATCGATTGTACTACACGGGTGTCCCTGCTATTGCGACGGCTTCCTGTTCATAATGTCTTCTTGCGTCAACACTTGACTCACAAGCTCCTCTTATGATGCACACAAGGTACGATTCAACTCGGTCTTCACTTTACCGTATGGATCTTGTGGAGGAGGTGCCGCGATTACGTCTTCAGCTTCGGCTGCCTAGTGTTGGTCGCAGGTTAGAATCCTGCCTCGGGCATGGATGTGTGTGATGTCCTTAGGTTGGTTAGGTTTAAGTAGTTCTAAGTTCTAGGGGACTGATGACCACAGTAGTTAAGTCCCATAGTGCTCAGAGCCATTTGAACCAACCTAGTGTTGGTCAAGCTGACTGACCAATAGAGGAAATTTCGTAGTATCTTCGGTTATTCCTGCGTAGTGAAAACAAGCTTTCACCTTCGCAGACAAGAGTGTCGGATCGTTAGGCCAGAATGCCAGCAATCACACAGCAAATCGTGACACTGTCGGACCTTCAGCGTCCGCGGAGTCTTGCATTTTAGTAGCTGAAAATTCTTTGGTCAATCCCGGCAGTTGTTGTTCTAGTATCTGTGGGCTGATCACGTCCGGTTCACCAGTGACAGTGCAGCTATGGCAATAATCGTCCCATCTATTTATGCGTGTGTTCAGGTATCTACATTTATATTTATATCTACATCTACATAGATACACCGCAAGTCATTTCCTTTCCTGTTCCACTCGCAAAGTGTCCGAGGGATAAACGAGTCTCTATATGCCTCCATATGAGCCCTAATTTCTTGTGCCTTATCTTCGTGTATGTTGGTGGCAGTAGAATTGTTCGGCAGTCTGCTTCAAATACCGGTTCTCTAAATTATCTCAATAGTGTTTCTCGAAAAGAACGTCGCCTTCCCTCCAGGGATTTCCATTTGAGTTCCCGAAACATCTTCATAGCCCTTACGTGTTGTTCGAACCTACCAGTAACAAATCTAGTGCCGGCTGGAGTGGCCGAGCGGTTCTAGGCGCTTCAGTCCGGAACGCGCGACCGCTACGGTCGCAGGTTCGAATCCTGCCTCGGGCATGGATGTGTGCGATGTCCTTAGGTTAGTTAGGTTTAAGTAATTCTAAGTTCTAGGGGACTGATGACCTCAGAAGTTAAGTCCCATAGTGCTCAGAGCCATTTTTTTGAACAAACCTAGTCTTTCTTCAATCCGACCTGGTACGGATCCCAAACACTCGAGCGTCCTATATGTGGTCAACTTCGCAGGTGAACCACCCTTTCCTAAAATTCTCCCAATAAACCGAAGTCGACCATTCGCCTTCCCTACCACGGTTCTCACTTGCTCGTTCCATTTCATATCGCCTTGCAGCGTTATGCCCAGATATTTAATAGACTTGACTGTGTCAAGCAGGACACTTGTAAAACTGTATCCGAACGTTGCAGGTTTGTTCTTCCTACTTATCCGCATTAACTTAGATTTTTTATCATTTAGAGCTAGCAGCCATTGATCACACCAAGTGGAAATTTTGTCTAAGTCGTGTTGTACTTTCCTGCGGTCACTTAACTTCGATGCCTTAGCAATCAGTCTCGACAGCATTCAAATTATTGGCTTTCGAATAACTGTTAATAACAAACATATGTTAACAGATACATGTTGGGGATAAGAAGCTACACGTTTGGACTGATAAATAGCAGTAAATCAATTCTAGGCGCAGCGTGTCTCTGTGTGTCAAGAAGTTCTATCTATCCTCATGGAGCATCTATGAACGAAACAAAACAACCAGCGATTCCGAAACACGAGCGCCTCTGGCGTCAGGCCTGTGATCTCATTGACGTCTACGGAATGCACTACCCGACTTTTATCCGCTGCAGGCTGAGTTGTATTCCATCCTTGCGACTTGCCCAGCATGTGCACAAAGGCAATTCCTTCAGTAATTATTGGTTTCCTTCCTTTGCCAAAACAAATAAAGCTGTTTTGAGAAAACACGTGAAGCATATCTGTGGCGTAAGTTTATCCATTACTTTCCTTGAATGTGATGTTGATGCAGCGGAGAATTTTGAAGTTTACGTCCATTTGGCATAAGTTTCGAAGGATCTTCTTCTTCTTCTTCTTCTTCTTCTTCTTCTTCTTCGCGCTGCCGTAGACTTATTCTGGTGGACACCTCACACAGTCGCTGCTGTTTGTAAAAAGCGCTTGTTTGTACTGGAACCTGGGTTGGCGTCGGTCGGTTTGTCGCAACATACGCTCCATGCTGCTTCCTTCCTGTCGTCCCTCGCAAAGTTGCGCTCATTGGCCGTAGTAGTAATCTTCACGTAGATGGCTGACTATGTGATGTGTGGATTCAGGTGCAGTCGTCCCTAAGTAAGAAAGGGATGCCATCCGATGCAGATTATCTTCCTTCTCTCGTTATCACAAACGACAGAAAAGCACTTTACACTGATACAGTGTGATTTAGCTCCTGCCGCGCGGAGTGTGTGTTGTTGTTAGCATAAATTAGTGTAAGTATTGTGTAAGTCTAGGGACGGACGACCTCTGCAGTTTGGCCCCTTAGGAATTCACACACATTGGAAGATTCAGCTCCTGTAGACGATGCAGTTACTTTTAAGACACCTGATATGCAAGCAGCTCAAGTGCCATCAGTTAGTAAAAAAGATTGCAACAAGCCGTGAGGCACACGAGCTCATACTTGGCTCGTACTCTAGGATTGTATGTATTGACTACTATATCTGGTTATTAAATGAAATCAGTGCAAAACAGCCATTTGCGAACGGGAAAAGTTGTGACCGCCTTATTGGACAGAGCTTTGTAAGTGCTGATAACCCTTTTTTCCATTTTGAAAGTCTTAATGATCGTAATGTCTGTCCACGCTGGCAATTATTTTGTGTGAGCATTTCTTCAATGTATGAGTTGAACATATAAAATCCGTAGAGTCCGCGATCGTCTTTGGCACTTTATTTATAAATGTCTGTCTTGATCACATACAATTCACAGTGACCGGCTTCGGCTTACTACCATCATCAGATGTGTCGCAAAATAGAAAAAAAGAACACTAATGTGACAGTAATAACTTCAGTTGGCTGTAGGCCAAATATATAGAAAATATAAGAAACAAAAAAGATAGCATGGGTGACACCCGTAACATTCCATTAAAGGTATTCTGATCCAAGTGTCATCATCATATAATATGTCACGCAGGTGCATAACAAGTGCTAGTGCTGGATTAGCGGTGATGAAATCGGTCGATGGTAGATGCTATTGCCATATTTATGGTACACAACAAGCAGTGACTAAATACACGCGAACTATCCAGCTGCCACATCACGTGCTGAAAGGCTCATCAGATTGCTGCCACTGAACATATGTTGCATTTAGCGACACGAATCTCTGCACACGCAACTTAGTACTTTAGTGCCCTGTGAGGAGTAAAGCTGCGAAGCTCTGTGATACAAGAGAGACACATCACATCCCCCGTGTCCCATAACTCTAGCAGCTTTGTTGCAGTGTTCCACGCCTGGTCTACCTCTGCAGATTTATCCCGGCAGCCATTGTACAAAGCATCGCGGATAGTACTTCGTGCCAATATTAGGAAGTTCCTTTGTTACTCCGTTATCTTATTCTTACGATCTCTACAACAGCTATACGATGGAGATAACATAATTTTTGCTCAGTCTATCTCAAATTCTCAAATGGTCGTTCTTACCCAACAATCTTTTGCAACACCAACGAAGGCATTTGCTGCAACTCTTTTCGTTTCATGTCATGTCACTTTTTAATGGTACCTCTACGTGTTTGAACGCTGTGTCACTTTGTAAGAAGTTTAACATCAATACTATGATTTGATGCCATCAGCGGGGTTTTTGTTGTTTACGCTCTTTCTCTTGCAACTATCAACGTTTAAATAGCACTGCTATTCAGTACGCCAAGTGAAAATCCTAAGTTGGCCTGTGTTCCTTTATAGCCATCAAACTTACATACTTTCATAGCGAACAATTAGTGTGTTGTTGTCCCTTTTTGATCTGTCATAGCCATGTTTCAGTCGAGAACATGAAGCATCTTGTCATAATTATATCAACCATGTCCTCTACGCTGAATTATCGTAATTAAAGAAAAGAAGAGATTAGGAAGTGAAAGAGAAGCTTACCGCGAACTGAATTCAAAGAAACCGTCTTTCTGTATGCCACTGCAGTAGGGCCACTGTCACTCCGTAAAAAATTGTTAGCATAGGTATGAAATTATGAATAAATCAGAAGGATTAAAATTTATTATTCCCGCCTTTTTTCCAGCAAAGTATGTACGAGGTTTTTGTTTTTTATTTGCAACATGTAGTTACCCCTCCACCTTCTTCTCTACATAGTCGCCGCACCGACTTAGACATTTGTCTCAACGTGGTACCAACTTTCCAGTACCCTTGTCATAAAACAGCTGCTTGTGATTTCCGCCCATTCCCTTCGCTGATCTGCAGCTCGTTGTCTGTGCGAAAATGCAGTCCTCGTAGGCAGCGGTTCATGTGAGTGAAAAGACGAAAATCAGAGGGAGCCAGGCTGTATGATAGGTGATCAGACACTGCGCATCGAAAACGGCGCAGTTGCGTCTTCATTGCACCTGCAGAGTGCAGCCGAAAATTGTCATGAAGAAGGAAACGCATAACAGTTATGGTAAGTGGACTGCGTAAAATGAGGCGAAATTCCTCAAAAGGACGTAACATTTGGCGGAATAAACTATTTTCTATGCATTTTTACGTGATGGCTGTGCGTTCAGAACAGATAAGTGCGACGTGACGCGGTAGACAAACATACTAGAGATACTGCGCAACACATCTGCGCAAATTTTCACACGATTTTCATTGTGGTTTTAATATCGTGACCAAACGGAGGTCTTTTAAAAAAAGTAGTACTCGTCCATATATAAAATTTAGACCAGATTGTCATTGTGAAGCAATGTTTGTGAACTGCCTGAAATGATATTACGTGACTCTTACGTATATTTTCATCTTCAGTTATTCGTTGGCAGACAGATACGCTCTTCAGTGGAAGAACGCATTTCACCCGTCTCTAGAAAGTTTTGAGCAACGAGGTATTTACGTGAAGGATTCACTGACACAGCAGCTCCTCTGTCGGATTTGGCCTGTAATTAGATTCCGCTAGATCCCGCCTCTGTGTGACACGGGCTGCGTAAGTAATTACTTCAGATTAAAGAAATAAGGCACGAGTCCGCCTGCCTCGCGTTCGTCATTTGTCAGCGCCAGCGATGTAAGCGCGTTTCGCGCCATTATTAGCTTAACGTTGCCCGCCAACGTGCAGGCAAATTTCTTGCGCGCGGCGTGGAAATGTTTTCCGCTAACGCCCTGCGAAGGGTTGTCGGGGCAGGGCGTGCACTCGGCGAGTTTCTCCACGGCGCGCGTCCTGGCTTTTTACGCACAGGTAATTCCGTGGATAATTAGCGTTGAAGGGCGAGAATTTTCGGATGAGGTGGCTCCAAAAATGCTCATTATAAAGTTTGCTCCGCGAGGGTTATTTCATTAAGTCTGAACATCGTCTCGACGTGAAACAATGCTGCCAGCAAGTGGAGCGGAACTCGATTGAATTCTGAACGAGACTTCGGTGCAGTCGTTCGAGATTGAGGTCAGACGCGTGAGTTTATGGAGGAAGAGAAACAGGAGGTAGATTAATTTGAATTTTTTTTCTCCTGGAGTATTTGGTTCCTTCAGTATTCTAAAATATCGCTGCTCTGGCTTATTGGTCTCCCTACGAAATTAATAACTAGACGGATTGTCGTGCTGGCTATTTAAACTTACCTGTAATTATTTTATGCTGTTGTGATGTTACGTCAGAAGACTGATTTGATGCAGTTGTTTATGCTGGTCTATCCTGTGCAAGCCTGTTTATCACTTTATAAGTGCTGGAAACTATATCCAATAGAAACTGTTTATTGTAGTCAAGCCTCCTACCAGGTCCGCCCCCGTCGCCCCTGGCACGTTCTTCCGTTACCAAATTGACGTTTTCTTTATGCTCAGGATGTGTCCTATTAACTTTTGGTCAAGTTGTACCACAAATTACTTTTTCCCCAATAGTGTAGAGCACACTTTATCCTAAGGTATTCGATCTATCCATCTAGTCTTCAGCATTCCTTCTGTACCGCTACTTTTTAAAAGCTTATGTTCTCTTAATGTGTGGACTGTTTATTGGCCACGTTTCACTTCCGTACAAGGCTACACTCCAGACAGATGTTTTCAGAAGAGACCTTCTAACGCTTAAATTTATTTTCGATGTTAACAAATTATTCTTTTTCAGTCTGCATTTTGTAACGTGTCCACTTTGGCCATCATCAGCTGGTTTTATGCCTGAATAGCAAAACCTATCTACTACTCTTAATGTCTCATGTTCTAATTACCTAATATTCACCAAAATGAGAATATTTTCCATTTCATACTCTCCCAATCTCTTGAACTGATAAGCTGATATAGGAGAAACAATTTGTAAGAGTGCTGGTGAAAGACATAATGTAGCGTAGCACACAACATTGTGGGGATTCTAATAAATCTTGAAGGATGTCATTTTACAGCGTCGCCAACTTTTATTATAATTTAGCAGTTACATACTTGCGTCTTTTGGGCATTTTCAAGTTACAGCACAGTAAAAAATTGTTAAGTGTGTAGCATGATAAATTCCAAACATCAGTGAGTGCAGGGGGGGGGGGGGGTGCTCGCATTCGGGAGGACGACGGTTCAATCCCGCGTCCGGCCATCCTGATTTAGGTTTTCCGTGATTTCCCGAAATTGTTAAGTGTGTAGCATGATAAATTCCAAACATCAGTGAGTGCAGGGGGGGGGGGGGGGGGTGCTCGCATTCGGGAGGACGGGTTCAATCCCGCGTCCGGCCATCCTGATTTAGGTTTTCCGTGATTTCCCTAAATCGCTCCAGGCAAATGCCGCATGGTTCCTTTGAAAGGGCACGGCCGACTTCCTTCCCCGTCCTCCCCTAATCCGATGAGACCGATGACCTCGCTGTTTGGTCTCTTCCCCCAAACAACCCGCCCCACCCAGAGGGGGGGGGGGGAGGAGGTCGCGATTTGATGACGTCCGTAATAAGTTTCGTAGGCCCATAGCAGGTAGAGGCACAACCATCCTAGCTGGCCCATAAGGAAAATGGAAAAAGGGTAGCCATTATGTCACTGTGCCAGCGTAGAACACATTAAAATGGGTTACTGTACGTATCGAATTGAAGTGTTTGGTACTCGAAATGATATTTCTGAGGACGAAATTATCTTCAGATAATTTTCATTGTGATGTAAGTGGTTTCAGTTTATAATTATTAATGATAGTGGTGATGTATAGATTTCTTTGTGGGCATAAGCAATCTTTCGCTGGCAGGTACTTCAGAGACAGATTTCGAAGTCGAACTAGGTGACTAATTATGCAAGACACTGAACTCATATACTAGAAGAAGCAGATGTGATTTCTTCGTCTCTAGAATTAGATTTGTGGTGGTTTCCGTGAGTGGCTTCACGTGAATGCCGTGATGGTTCCTTGAGCAAGACGTCTTGCGTCCCCGCGTGCCTCTTCAGTGTGAGCTAGTGCTTCAAGCTCTAATGTCATCGATGGCGTCACTGTTCTAAATCCTGGCGACTTCTGTTGTGTAACATGTCTACCAACTGTATTTACCTACGCAGCCCGCTGTACAAATAGGAGCAAGAGAAGCCGACCGTCTGTTAGTATGACTTGCGCTTGTGGACAACTGTAGCGTGTAGACGTTCGCGCTGAACTGTGGGGGCAGCAGGAACGTACAGACATGCGTGCGAAGTTAATGGACAAAGAGAGATATAATTTGTTAGAACCAATTCGATGCTATCGGATTATTTTTCTTTGTTACAGCCGTACTACCGTACATCTGCCCACGTTTAAGGAGTTCTGCCGTTCATTACAGCAATTGGAAATTTCGAACAAGTCGTTCTGCAGAGGGAGTTCAAAACTGGTTTACATTATTTTTGACAGATCTTGTTGGACAGCGTTTGTCTCATCTAATGTACAGACAAAAAATGATTATAGTTTGAGAGAAACTGATGATTTCTTCCGGAGGAAGAGCTTCACAAATTGAGGAAGTCAGTTACGCTTTGATCAACCTCTGGCTCGTATGCAAGCAGTTGTTCCGGTTGCCATTGATTGATAGTATTGTTGGATGCCCTCCTGAGGGATATCATGCCAAATCCTGTCCAACTGGCGCGTTAGACCGTCAGAATCCCAAGCTGGTTTGAAGGCCCTGCCTATAATGCTCCAAAGGTTCTCAACTGGGGAGAGATAGGCGCCCTTGCTGGTGAAGGTAAGGTTTGGCAAGCAAAAATACAAGCAGTAGAAACTCCCGCCGTGTGCGGATGGGCATTCTCTTGCTGAAATGTAACCCCTGGATGGCCTGCCATGAATGGCAACTAAACGGGATGTAGAATATCGTCGACGTACCGCTGTCCTGTAAGGGTGCCGCATATAACGATCAAAGGTGTCCTGCTATGAAAAGAAATGGCACCCCATACCATCACTCCTGGTTTTCGAGCCGTAAGTCGGGTGACTGTCAGGTTGATATCCCACCGCAATGTGGAGCGTCTCCACACTCGCCGTAGGCCTGGAATCTCACTGACCTCAGTAGAATTGTCTTCAGTGCTGAGTCCCGCTTCGAACTGAGCACCGATGACCAGCGAAGACGTGTCTGGAGACGCCCCGGACTGATTATGGCCTGCAGTACGGCCCGACAACCTGGTATGATGTCTTTGGGTGCAATTTCGTTTCATAGGAGGATCCTTTGGTTGTCATCCTCGGCAACTTTGCAACATAGCGGTACGTCGACGATATTGTACGCCCCGTCTTGTTGCCTTTCATGGCAAGCCATCCTGGGCTTACATTTCAGCAAGATAATGCGGTTGCGCACACGGCGTGGGCTTCTGCTGCTTGTCTTTGTGCTTGTCAAACCCTACATTGGCCGACAAGGTCGCTGGATCTCTGCCCAAGTGAGGACGTTTGGAGCAATATGGGCAGGGCCCTCTAAGCTCAAATGGCTCTAGGCACTATGGGACTAAACATCTGAGGTCATCAGTCCCCCAGACTTAGATCTACTTAAACCTAATTAACCTAAGGACATCACACACATCCATGCCAGAGGCAGGATTCGAACCTGCGACCGTAGCAGCAGCGCGGTTCCGGACTGAAGCACCTAGAACCGGTCGGCCACAGCAGCCGGTACCCTCTAAGCTGCTCGAGATCTTACTTTGACTATCTAACGCACCAATTGGACAGAATTTGGCACGATATCGCTCAAGACTACATCCAACAACTCTGTCAGTGAATGCCAGGCCGAATAACTGCTTGCATGAGAGCCACAGGTGGACCAGTGCGTTATTGACTTGCTCAGTTTGTCAAGTGCTGTCTCTTGCATAAAGCATTCAATTTTTCTGTAATTGTAATGATTTCTTTGTCTGTACCTACGTCACATCTACCGATTTCAGTCTCGTGTGAGCAGTTCCTTCGCGGAGCGTCGTTTCTTTTTGCATTACGGTGTACAAAAGTACAGGGTGTCCGAAAAGTCTTTCCCTGATTACATAAACTGATAACTCAGGCTAGCAGTAAGATACAAATACGAAACTGGTGTCTAATTGTTTACAAACTATCAAAGTTTTTTTCACACATCAGTAAACTTCCACATGAGCACCCTTGGTTGCACGTAGCACATCTAGGCGATATTCAATTTCCGTCCACTCATTAGCCAACATCACTGGAGGGATCGATTCAACGACTGTGGTTATCCGTTGCCGCAGGGTTTCAAGATCTAGTAAACGTGTTCGGTAGGCCTCGTCCTCGACATAACCCCATAAAAAGAAGTCTAATGGGGTTATGTCAGGAGAGCGTGGAGGCCAAACTGTTAGCCCATCACGACCAATCCATCGCCCAGGAAAGGTCATATCGAGAGAGGCACGAACGTCCAAACCCAGATGAGGCGGTGCACCTTCTTGCTGAATACTGAAGCAGCTGAGGAACAGCATACAGTTGCAACATGTCCAGATACACTGCAGATGTAATGGTAGCCTCAGCGAAGAAGAATGGCCCGATAATTCGATCGTGCAATAGCGCGCACCAAACATTCTCCTTTGGAGTGCCTCTGATGCACACCATGATCTCGCCAGGGGGTTGTGAGACCCAAATGCGCACATTATGACGATTCACTACTCCACTGACAAAAAAGGTCGCTTCGTCGGATAAGGCAATTCGTCTGAGATAACCATCATCGTCCGCAATAGGTGATAGCATTTCGACCGCAAAGTCATATCGACGTGTACTGTCATTAGGCAACAAGGCCTGAACGATTTGCACTTTGTACGCACGAAACAATAAACGTTTGTGTAAAATGTCATGGAGAGAGCTTTTTGGCATCTGTAATTCACGTGAGGCCCTGCGCACCGATTTCTTCGGACTTCGCAGAAAAGACTGCCTTACAGCTTCCACCCTGTCTGCTGAGGTTCTTGGTCGACCAGACCTCGGAAAGTCAGCAACCGATCCTGTGTTCTTGAACCTCCCATACCACGCTTTAATTCTCTTGGCATCAGGTGGATTCGTTCCAAATGTTGTCTGGAAGTGTCTGCACTGTGGTTGGTAATCATGGTACCATAAGACACGCTGTGCCTTCTCCTGATTGGTTAACATGGCTTCTTGGGCCCTGCACCTCATCCACTACTTACGTACTGCGAACTTAAAACAGAAAAAAACTTTGATAGTTGTAAACAATTAGACACAAGTTTCAAATTTGTATCTTACTTCTAGCCTGAGCTATCAATTTATGTAATCAGGGAAAGTCTTCTCGGACACCCTGTATATCTGTTTGAGGCAAGATACTGCAGTGGTTTGGGGACACGCATTCAGGACCGGGTGCATCGCCGGCCGGAGTGGCCGTGCTGTTCTAGGCGCTACAGTCTGGAGCCGAGCAACCGCTACGGACGCAGGTTCGAATCCTGCCTCGGGCATGGATGTGTGTGATGTCCTTAGGTTAGTTAGGTTTAAGTAGTTCTAAGTTTTAGGGGACTGATGACTTCAGAAGTGAAGTCCCATATTGCTCAGAGCCATTTGAACCATTCTGAACCGAGTGCATCACCAGCGTGTGCAGGTCAGTGAAGAGGCAGTCCCGGGAGCAGAGGCGCGGTGTATCTTTAGCAGCGAGTGCGGCAGCTGCGGCTGGGGAAATGGGAAACGGGGTGGCGGCGTAGCGCGGAGCGGCGCCGTCAGCCCGTCAGCGGCGCCTATTTACTCTGCACACTCTCGCCGCACCCGTCGGCCGTCACTCGTATAAATGAAGCGCGCCGCGCCGCGCCTCGCCTCGCAAATAGCTCCGCATAAAATGCACCCAAATCTTAAAGCAGGGCCAGCTATCTGCCTTCTGCTTACATCCTTCAGCCGGCAGAATCGTGACACCCGAATATTTCGCAGCCGTCAGTTAAGACGCTTCTGTTGTACCCTGGTCGACATTACTGCCGAGGCCATGATTTAGGCACTGGTTGTAACAGAGACCAGACCGTACCTGTAGGATGGCGTGGTTTTTCTAACGCGCGTTTGCTTAAAATCAGCAATTTCTACTTACCCATGTTTATGACAGTAAAATGCATAAGAGCAGAGTTCTAAAACTACTGTATGCTACCATATACTACCGTAAGTAAGCGTAGACTACCGTAGTTTTCGTTGTATCTCTGGTCTCTTAAAGGCTATAGCCGCGTTCCATGCGTGTTGGGTGTGTTGCATACCTATCGGGCGTTATCTCATAAAGATATCTTAGTTTACATATGCGGTGTGTCTACTGGATTTCAATAAGTTATCCTACTGTCTGTTAGTGAAAATAAACAGTGTTTGCAGCAAAATTGAAATTGAAAATATTTAATTCAGGTTTTATTTGAAAATAGTTGATTTGTAACGTGACACAGAGGGATGCAGTAGTAAACACAAAGAAAACCGTATACATTTATCATGTGGTGCTAGAAAACGTAATTTCCTCGAAAAAAGAGTAAAAGAAAACCGCAAAAACAGTATCTCAAACATCGCCTCAACACTTTGTCGAACTTATACACACATCAAAAAAAGTTTTGCATCACCTCGGTTCGGAGACTTCCTGAACCTGTACAGAAAATTGGAATAGAGATCAACATAAACATCATTTCCGCCCTTTTTATTGCTCATGAAAACCACGCATTGCATGTTGTACCCCCAAACAGCGAGACCTTCACAGGTGGTGGTCCAGATTGCGGAACACAACGGTACCTTTAATACCCAGTAGCACGTCCTCTTGCATTGATGCATGCCTGTATTCGTCGTGGCTTACTATCCACAAGCCCATCAAGGCACTGTTGGTCCAGATTGTCCCACTCCTCAACGGCGATTCGGCGAAGATCCCTCAGAGTGGTTGGTGGGTCACGTCGTCTATAAACAGCCCTTTTCAATCTATCCCAGGTATGTTCGATAGGGTTGATGTCTGGAGAACATGCTGGCCACTCCAGTCGAGCGATGTCGTTATCCTGAAGAAAGTCATTCACAAGATATGCACGATGGGGGCGCGAATTGTCGTCCATGAAGACGAATGCCTAGCCAGTATGCTGCCGATATGGTTGCACTATCAGTCGCAGGATGGCATTCACATATCGTACAGCCATTACGGCGCCTTCCATGACCACCAGCGGCGTACGTCGGCCCCACATAATGTTATGCTACCCCAAAACAGTAAGGAACCTCCACCTTGCTGCACTTGCTGGACAGTGTGTCTAAGGCGTTCACCCTAACCGGGTTGTCTGCAAACACGTCTCTGACGATTGTCTGGTTGAAGGCATATGCGACAATAATCGGTGAAGAGAACGTGATGCTAATCCTGAGCGGTCAATTCGGCATGTTGTTGGGCCCATCTGTACCGCTGCATAGTGTCGTAGTTGCAAAGATGGACCTCGCCATGGACGTCGGGAGTGAAGTCGCGCATCATGCAGCATATTGCGCACAGTTTGAGACGTAACACGACGTCCTGTGGCTGCACGAAAAGCATTATTCAACATGGTGGTGTTGCTGTCAGGGTTCCTCCTAGCCATAATCCGTAGGTAGCGGTCATCCACTGCAGTAGTAACCCTTGGGTGGCCTGAGCGAGGCATGTCACCGACAGTTCCTGTCTCTCTGTATCTCCTCCACGTCCGAACAACATCACTTTGGTTCACTGCGAGACGCCTGGACATTTCCCTTGTTGAAAGCCCTACCTGGCACAGAGTAACAATGCGGAATTAGTTTGTATGTAGCTTATCTTCTCAAGACGTGGCTACTTGAATGTTAAGAAAATCATCGCAGCTGTTATTTCAGGTGCATTTATTAAACTGCAACTGGTTTCATTCTGTATAAGCATCTTCAGCTGAAAAAGTATCCGAAAGACTTCAGGATGTTCATATAGAGTGAAAGCGTTTGTGGATTAATATATACACCTAAAATAAAACCGGTGCTGTCCATATTAATCAGCTTCAGAAACATAACATGATCAACATTATTGTCTGGTTACCTTCTTGCTGCCTCATCAACACCTCTTAATTTAATTGTACATTTAACTCAATACGGAAATGAACATGAAATGAACGATGCGGACGTGCATTCTTTGGCTCACCCATCAGTCCTCGTTTCGAATCTCGTGAGCGTGGTTCAAGACATTCTGAGGATTAGTGTGCCATTATCGATTGAGTGACTGAACCCCGTTGCTTATAATCTATTTATAAATATCGTGAGTGAGTGATATAATAGTGTCAACGTCGCAAAGTGATAGGAATTGGAAATAATTTGCAAAAAACAGTATGACATCATCCCCCATGCAATGAGGTAGGTCCTACTCGGCAACTGCACGGTGTATTTTGCTCATCTGCATGTGTTCACGTGGACTGATTAGTTTGTAGGAAATGTATGGTAGTCAGGTTGGCATAGGTAAAACATTTCGATTTCGTTCCTGTGATTTCATGGCGCAGCCCAACAATTTGAAACTTGTCACAGTCCTGAATTTGAACGCCATCCTTGCCAGAAACGAATCCAGTAGTTTTAATCACTATACTCGTTCAAGCGGCTGTAGTATGTGTAGGTGTGTGTGTGTGTGTGTGTGTGTGTGTGTGTGTGTGTGTGTGTGTGTGTGTGTGGTAGTCGAGATACAGTTCGTTCTATCTAATAGAACCGCCGCATAAGACATCAGTTTCCCGAGCGTCCGTTGATTTACACGAAGCGTCTGTAAATCAGCCGCTCAGATTTGGTCAGAACCGTGAATAAAGAGAGAATGCGATTTAGTAACGGTTGATAAAGTTTCCTACTCCTCCATACGAAGAAATGTTTGGATACTTTATTCACGCATATTAATGCTTTAGTACTACCTCCTAGACAGCGCACGTTATGGGGAAAAAGTATGGAATAGTCGCTGTTTGTATATTCATTTAGTCCACCATTCCCGATTTTTGGAATGGTTGGAAAACTCCCGAATGTGCGAATCAGTTCCTTTTCTCGTATACAGAATGAAATAATGTTTCATCAGCAGCAAACTATTGTGTTCAAGAGCCTATGTCCCGAAAAGAGAGAGTGGATATAACAATTTATAATTAGTTTTTGCTGAATCAGGAGCATACTGGGTAATTCAAAACTCATGTCCCGTAGAGCAAATACGGTGAACGAGAACTCCACTGACTAAATAAAGAAAAAAATTCTATTAAACATGGGCTCTAAAATTCGTAACTTAATAGCTATGATAACTTGTTCATCGTCGATTATGTGAAACAAGTCTCTTCTGTTGTAAGCTCTTGGCTTATCATATTTTGATAGGTCGTAGTATGGACCAAAAAAAGAAAAAAAGTCCAGTAAACAAGGTCCCTGAAGTGCATCTCTTAAAGAGTTATGAGCACTTGTTTGATAGGTGAGACGTGTTTCACAGTAGCGAGGATGACTAAGTGCTCGTAGTTCGTAAGGTATACATTTTAAAGCCCATGTTTACTGGACTTTTATTTTTTGTCCGCGCTACCACCTCTGAAGCCCGCTCGGTAAGCCGCTTGGTCTAACGCGCTGCTTCCCGAGCGGGAAGGCGTGCCGTCCCCGGCACGAATCGGCACGGAGGATTAGTGTCAAGGTCCGGTGTGCCGGCCAGCCTGTGGATCGTTTTTAAGACGGTTTTCCATCTACCTCGGGGAATGCCAGCTGGTTCCCCTTCTTCCGCCTGTGTTACACTATGTCGACGATTGATGCGCAAACACCGTCTCGACGTACGCGTACACCATAATTATTCTACCACGCTAACATTTGAGATCACACTCGTTTAGTATGAGACGTTCCCGGGGGAGGGGGGGGGGGGGGGGTCCACTAGGGTCTGAACCGCACAATAACCGTGGGCGGCGGTGGGGCGGGTGGACTGCTGTGGCCTGTTGTGGGGTTGTAAACCACTGAGAGCTACGACGGGACGAAGCCTCTCCGTCGTTTCTAGGTCCCCAGTTCAATACACACACACCACCTCTGAAAGTGTCGGTGGAGTTGTGGTTCACCCTATGTGGCCTATGGGACGTGAGTTTTAAATCATTATCCTGTATGTAACCATTTATGTCTTTCCATTTCATAAAAATAAAATACGAAGCAACTTTCCAGGTACTGGTTCTAGCCGGGCCAGTCGGTTCTGACCGACCGCCGTGTCGTCCTCTGCTAATGGCGTCATCGGATGCGGTATGAATGGGGGCGCATGAGGTTAGCAGAACAACTCTCCCGGTCGTTATCGGGTTTCTTGACCTTGCAATCGCTGTTAATCGGTAGAGTAGCTCCTCCGTTGGCCTCAAGAGACAGTACAGCCAGTATCCGTCCTCCCTCCAGGGAAAAATCGCTGGCAGTAGGGTGAATCGGAAGCCGGGTCCTCAGCATCGCACACATCCGCGCCGACCGCTCAATTACGGAGGAGGACAAAAATAACATGAACTTTTCTTCAGTAAAATAAACAGAATGTGTAGTTTACTGGCTACTCCTGTACTATCTAATCTATTTTAATGCACACAAGTCGAGCGGGATGGCCTCGCGGTTTGAGGCGCCATGTCACGGATTGCGCGGACGCTCCCGCCGGAGGTTCGAGTCCTCCATCGAGCATGGGTGTGTGTGTTGTTCTTAGCATAAGTTAAAGTAATGTGTAAATCTAGGGACCGAAGACCTCAGCAGTTTGGTCCCTTGGGTTACACACACACACACACACACACACACACACACACACACACACACAGGCGTGTAGCAACCTGTCAACTCGGCCACTATTCTAATGTTATGGAGTCTTTACACGGAACCGAAAGCAGATTGTGAGGGCTGGAATGTGGCAGCTGAACTTGGATTTCTAGAAACAGTACTGAAATCTGTACGTGACAGAACAGAAGCGAAACTGGGCAATCAGTGTGCGGAAAACAGTATTTGAGATACCGTGTATCGCAGTGGCGCCTGCGGCCCTCGCCGCGCTCCCGGCTGCACGCAGCGCCCTGCGTGGCGGCCCTTATGTAAGACGGGGAACCAGGTCGAGGGCCGCGATCGGACGCTCCGCCTCACGCCCGGCCAACTTAGTTCGTCGCAGAACGGCCAACTTGTCGACAGCTGTCGGGCGCGCCTAGCGCCCCCGACCCGCGAGTCAACAATGACTGTTCGCCGGCCTCTTCTGACAACTTGCCCTTCTGCCTAGGGTCTCCCCCTGTCCCGCGCGTCCTGGGGCCTCTCTCGGTCTTTGAGGTTCGCTGGCAAAGTGCTCGGGGTCGTAGCACCAGCAACCCCTTCCTAGACAGTTTCTGTCTGCAGCGACGTGTAGCACTGGCAGTGACGGGCACTTTTGGGAAGTTATTTAAGAAATACCGTAAGAAACTTTATATCGCGAGCAGTATGTTAAAAAAGAAGTGCCCTATTAAATAAGTACAATTCATAGCAGCGGGAAGGAAATACAGCTTTGTTTCTTAGAATAAAAAATGGCTCTGAGCACTATAGGACTCAACTGCTGAGGTCATTAGTCCCCTAGAACTTAGAACTAGTTAATCCTAACTAACCTAAGGACATCACACACATCCATGCCCGAGGCAGGATTCGAACCTGCGACCGTAGCGGTCTCGCGGTTCCAGACTGCAGCGCCAGAACCGCGCGGCCACTTCGGCCGGCTTCTTAGAATAAATCGAAATGGTACGTTTAGAGACCAGCTAGGACGTACGGAGAGTAGATATGTTCTGACAAGGGGACCGCGCTCACTCGTCACTACCGATTTCGTTCCAATTTATCGTATGTGCAGGGCTTCGCCAGAGGTTAGAAGTGACAGAAGTGGGACCTCCAAATGGCTGAGCGTACAAGAAAAAAAAACTGCATTTTTGGCGCTGGTCAGCTGAATTATGAGCCATTTATGTTAACATGCCGCCTACGCAACGGTTGGCAGCGCGGAAAGACTGCTGAGGGTCGTGGGGTCGATTATCTGTGCGCCAACTTTTTTATTTTCAATTTTTACGTTACTTACAATCTAAATAAAACGAAGCAGAGTTGAGTAGATTTTGTTTGTTAATATTTTCGTAAGAGGGTACGGAAAAGAAAGGAAAAGGAAAATTTGGGTTGCAAGTAAATTTTCAGAAAGGGATTGTAAGGTGCACACGAGAACCTCATACATAAACTTAGAGCTTTTATTATTTTATAGTCAATGATTTACGCGTGCTGAGATACTAGACTTCTTTGTAATTTTCTCAGCGTCTTGCCACCTTTATAAACCGTAACTTTCACAATCACACGGTTGTTTTTAAGAGTCTGTAGAAAAACGAACATACTTTATATTCGTAAAAGGTTCTTTCTCGTCGGACAGTTTGGCAGCCAAACCACGCGTAGCGAAGTCCAGTCCACTTAAGTTACTAACCCTTCTTGGAAAGATATTTGGAGAGTCCGTGTAGATGCTTTAAGTACAAGCCGTTGCTGGAAATTTATTTGAGGAGCCAGTTTTTCCCTTCCCCTTTCCTTTTCAAGCTTTTCATGAAAATTTAATTGGGAGTTATTTCGGTTTGTACGCAATGGAAGTAACTTAAAAATTAAAAAGAGAAAAATATTTCCGCATTGAGACTCGACCCCACGCCCCTCGGAAGACCGTTCTACACTCTTTAGTTTTCAACAAGGACTGCCTGGTAACTACGCTCCCGTATACCATACGCCTCGCCCGATTAGTCCAAAAAACGCTTTTTTTTCTATACGCTTGCCCATCTGGATCTGCCACTTCTCTTACTTTCATTTCTACGTACCATACGAGGGAAATTACTCGCTGTAGAAGCAGTAAGAAAGTTTTGGTTTCAAGTGCCATTAATACAACGGCACTACGTTTTTATGCTATTGTACAAGTACGGAAATACAGCAGTGATGTTTCAGCTAGTAGGACCGTCGTCATCATTTTCAATAATTCCAAAATCTCTTATGAAACTTCCTCGCACATTAAAACTGTGTGCCGGGCCGAGACTCGAACTCGGGACCTTTGCCTTTCGCGGGCAAGTGCTCTACCAACTGAGCTACCCAAGGACGACTCACGCCCCGTCCTCACAGCTTTACTTCTGCCAGTACCTCGTCTCGTACTTCCCAAACTTTACAGAAGCTCTCCTGCGAACCTTGCAGAATTAGCACTCCTGAAAGAAAGGTTATTGCGGAGACATGGCTTAGCCACAGCCTTGGGGATGCTTCCAGAACGAGATTTTCACTCTGCAGTGGAGTGTGCGCTGATATTCTGACGAAAGCGTAGTCGCTAACGCGTTTCCATTTTTTATTGCTTTTCGGTGTAAAAAGCAGCCTGTCTACTTCTTCATGAGATTGTTGAATGTTTCATGGTTTTTTTTTACTGAAATATTTGTATAAACTATCACGATTTTACCGAGGATGTTTTGCTAGAATCGCTGCAAAATGTTTCCTGGTGTTGTAACCAGATTGTCCGTTCGTGAGATTTTGCGCAGCGGCGACATACTTGGAGTATGCTATAAAATCAGCGAAAGTCCACCACCTCGCTGTTGGTCTAGAAACTTCTGCGAGTTTGATACTTTGTGCCAAATGTATCGCTGACGGCCTTAGTACCTTTCCTCCACAGTTTATAACTCCACTGCACGCATTTATGAAAATAATTGGTGTTTTGAAATACAGTACATTCAGTTAGAATTGTAGAATCTGTAGTTCGGTTCCAGAGTGATGATACTGAAAATTATTTCTCACCCGTATTCTCCTGAAGAAAGACTTAGACATCGGAACTCGTATTGCTTCCACGGAGGTACTATGTCAAATCTCTACAGTAGTGGAAGTTTATTATGACAGTCTATTTTTTTATCATCATTGGATGGATGAAAGAGAATGTGGTAACATAATTATCTTTCAAGATGTGTCTGAAATATACGACTCGATGTGTAGCTGGGATTGTTTATTCCTCTCTAAAAACATGCAATTTTTATTGGATGTTCTTTGCGTAATGTTGTGTCTAAACACGCCAAAATGAAGATACCGAACGGATATTGTGTAGCTTAGAAAGAGAAAGACGAAAGTTGGTGGGTGCCCAGATGAACGAGAAATAAAAAAAAAAAATCCAATGAAGAGGTACAGATAGCATACCCTAAAATTAAACTGAACTAGCTATTACTAATGCCCTCCGTGCTCCTGCTACCTGTGTACGATTCCACTTTCGCACATCCCGATAAGAGCGTGTACAGCATCGCACTTGTAGTGTGTGATGAGCGCACGTCCTCAACAACAGTTAGAATTGCTCGCTGTATTTGTTATTAACCTCCAATTAATGTACAGTTCATTGTTTGTGTAGATTCGATGTTATATTTTTTTATAATGGAAACGTCATTATCACTTTGTTATGAAGATTTGCTACGTGTGAAAGCTCTTCAGAACATATGATACGAGTTTTCGTAAAACGACGGCAAAACTACTGAATCACGCACTCAGGCGAAATAGGTTCATCTTTCTTGTTTATTCATCGCAATCTGTGCACTGATGAACTGAAACGTTAATGTAATTTATAAACAACTATTTTCTTGTGAAAGGAAGACGTCATGGAACAGAAAGATCTGTAATGCTGATCCGCTCCCAATGTTGTTTTAGTTATTAGCAGTTAATTGCTAGGCAAGATGTAGCCAGACTTCCTGAAATTAAATCTGTATTCTCATTTATTCTGAATAGAGACGGCGTATTTACTGCCGTTATAGTACAATGACTCTCCCATCAATGTTTTATAGACTTGTCGAAGAACTGAAGGCGATGCTGCTATACTTTTTGCTTATTCATTTTTTCTTATCTTCGTTAGTGTTTCCTGAAGCAGTCTGGATAAGCGTTACTATGTTTCAGTCATGTCCATATAATTTGACCAGGTCTTCCATTCTCTAATGCAAGAACCAGTAACCGTTTACGCGTTCATAACGCGAATAAAGCAGAAATCACCGTTGAAATGCCATGTCAATAGCATTTGGGCTGCGCTACTCATCAGAGTGTGAGGAAAACGATAACAGAATCCATCAATCAGCATGTGACGGGAATGTTTACAGTTTTAATTAATTTAATTACCGACAGCGGGAAACGACCGCTGACGTCGTATGTCAAACGTATATTTCGTGGCGCGATTTGCTTTCTCATCAGTACTTGTTAGTCACGTTTTTTTTTTTTTCAGAACGTCAGGGAGGGGGGGAGGGAGGGTCGGGGGGAGGGAAAGAGCGATTAAAAATACATAGGTTCAGAGTTATGTCGTGCTGATAACTTCCACGAGGCAGAACCTCTCGGCCGGTAATGTATCAGAAGTGCATTTCCACCAGCAGAGCACAGAGCATTTCTTCTCTATTGGTTCACGCCTCCTCCAAAGATCGGTTGCTATTTCGTTCGTAGGATATCGAGCACAGCCAGTCTTCCATAAGTGCCTTATTGTCGTAGCATTTGATCTTTCACAATTTTGTAAATTTCATCTTATATCCCTTGCTTTTATGTTGGAGGATTTAAAAGATGAAGGTTCGAGCTGTGAAGCATGACAGGCGATGGGCTGATGGGAAGGCCACTGTGTACTAAGAGATGCGCTGAATGTGTACAAAGGGGAGTGAATCTCAAGGGACTGACTGTTAAAATTCCGAGAGCGTATGTTCAAGGAGGTGCCGGACAGGATATTAGTTCTTCGCACGCACATCTCTCGAATTGTTGCGGAGAGAAAGTCAGTTGGCTTTCAGAAGATCGTGGCCGAGCGGTTCTAGGCGCTTCAGTCTGGAACTGCGCGACCGCTACGGTTGCCTGTTCGAATCCTGCCTCGGGCATGGATGTGTGTGATGTCCTTAGGTTAGTTCTAAGTTCTAGGGAACTGATGACCTCGGATGTTAAGTCCCATAGTGCTCAGAGCCGTTTGAACCATTTTGAGTAGATCGCTCGGCCCCTGTTTTTCGTTGAAGTAGTCAGCCATCCATTTAAAACGCTATGTGTCGTACAGATTGGTAGTTTTTTTATTCAAGCAAAGAATATATTTGTGTCTATGTAGCCAAGTATTCTGGAGAAACTTTTTAACTTGTGTTCCTGGGGAACCGTTGCAGCAGTTTATCTTGTGAAAACCGACATCGTGCAAACCGCATGTACTTGTTGATATTAGGACACTCACAACAACGCTGCTGAGCGTCCTAAAGTCAACATCATCATCGTCATATTTTGCGCAATAACTATGTCAATGAGAATGACAGTGGTAGCAAAACTACCCTCCGTTACGCTACACAATGAGAGGTGGATTAGGTGTTTAAGACGTCATAGCTCATAAGGTACGCATTTTAGAGCCCGTGTTCATCAGACAACCTGTAAAAATATGATAAGCATAAATCTTGCAGTAGAGAAGATTTGTTTCACTTTATCGAACATGAACAATCTTAGCACGAACTGTTCGGTACTTTTATTCCACTGTCAGAGGTGGCAGAAAGATTTCCACTTATAACTTTCGGCTCAGTATTTCCCGTACCAGAGTCCCTTATCTCAAATTGATACATTTGCCCTTCTCCATCATCCTTGAAAGCTGGTAACATCATCACGGAATCACCCTGGAGATGTTGATGTAGTTGTGGCAGTACTAACGTGTCTGTTGTTTTGGCCGGTATACTCTTATATTTTTAATCTTTAAGGATAATGTAACATGCTTATTTCTTCATACCTTCTTTGTGTATTTCATTATGCTTGGATTTTTTATTTAAATATATAGCCCTAAAAGGTCACATGTTACATGCATTTGGAAAAACAATCTTTGTACAGCTATGTTTTTAACTGTCGTTGATGTGATGTGGACCGCGTATTTCAGTTTTTAGGGTGTGTATGTTCCTGCAAGTACCGACGGAATATGCCATAAATGTTCTTGATAAGCATAATGTGTCGCGTCACTTGTCTAGCAGGTCCCTGTCACTCTCTCATAACGTGTCACAGGCCATATTTTCTGCTTACTACACGGCATAGTGTAATTCCTAACGACGTTACACTGCTCATGTGACACGTTCTGACTACGTGTTTGTTACCGAGACGATGAATTAAAATTTTAGCTTGTATGTTTTCAGCCAGCCTTGAATAAAACCGTGTAAAAAAGAAGCTTCCGTTTCGAACATAAATGTCAAATAATTTTGTACTTGCCTGATGAATAATCATCGATACCTACCAACCCGCGAAATTCGCGAAGAGAAAGAGCAGGTCGTAAAACGCACGTCTCACAATTAATTTACCTGCGAGGAACGCGCGATAAACGAAATACCGATCCGTAATAACGAGCCCGGTGTTCCCGCTAAAATAAAACCGCTCAGCCCCAAATCGACTACAAATAACCAGGCGTTAATGAATGCTCATAAAGTTGTGGCGCCCAGGGGTACAGAGGGGTCGCAAATACTGGCGTGTTTGTGGTGTCGTGCGTCGATTACTGCATCTGCGACGCGCACGGCAAACCCGTTAGTTCACCCGTTCTCGTTCTCGTTCGTATTTACAACCGGTAACCAAACATCACGAGCGTTACACGTCAGCTGAATCACATGCAACACTGAACGCAACGTAAAGGCGACTATTCCATTTGACGTCATAGATCACCACGAATAACAGATGAAGTACGAACACCTCACCTCCGTCAGAAAATTCGTTAATTATTTTATTACTGATCTGTGTCTTCTAAACCAAACAAAATCTATTAGAGTCAAGATAAAGAAATTACTAGAATAAGATACGGAATATGAATTAAAATATATTCGTAGTTTGAACTACCCCTCTGGTAATGGCAGGGAACACACCGTTTGCAGTAATTAGAAGCGACAAAATTATACTGTTCACGTGCACTAAAAGTGAACTCCGTCGGAACAGGCTTTGAAAGGCTTAGCCGCGCGGGATTAGCCGAGCGGTCTAGGGGGGCTGCAGTCATGGACTGTGCGGCTGGTCCCGGCGAAGGTTCGAGTCCTCCCTCGGGCATGGGTGTGTGTGTTTGTCCTTAGGATAATTTAGGCTAAGTAGTGTGTAAGCTTAGGGACTGATGACCTTAGCAGTTAAGTACCATAAGATTTCACACATTTTTGGAAGGCTTAACAGTGTCGAGCTACCGCCGCGTCATCCGCAGACAGTAGGCGTGACTTGATGCAGATACGGAGGGCCATGTGGTCAGGACACCACTCTCTCGGCTGTTGTCAGTTTTCGTGACCGCAGCCGCAACTTATTAAACAAGCAGCTTCTCAATTGGTCTCACAAGGGCTGAGTGCAACCGGCCTGCCGACAGCGCTCGGCAGACCCGCACGGTCACCCCTCCACGTGCTAGCCAAGCCCGACAGCGGTTAACCTGGTGATCTGAAGGGAACTGCAGCATAGGATGGGAAAAAAACGACTGGTTAAAACTGATGCCGCTATCATAGTTCTGAAAAACCGGTTGTTGTTGTTGTGGTCTTCAATCCGAAGGCTGGTTTGATGCAGCTCTCCATGCTACTCTATCCTGTGCAAGCCTCTACATCTCCCAGTACCTACTGCAACATACATCCTTCTGAATCTGTTTAGTGTATTCATCTATTGGTCTCCCTCTTCGATTTTTACCCTCCGTGCTGCCCTCCAGTACCCTAAATTGGTGATCCCTTGATGCCTCAGAATATGTCCTACCAACCGATCTCTTCTTCTAGTCAAGTTGTGCCACAAATTTCTCTTCTCCCAAATTCTATTCAATACCTCCTCATTATGTATGTGATCTTCCCATCTAATCTTCAGCATTCTTCTGTAGCACCACATTTCGAAAGCTTTTATTCTCTTCTTGTCCAAAATATTTGTTGTCCATGTTTCACTTCCATACATGGCTACACTCCATACAAATACTTTCAGAAAAGACTTCCTGACACTTAAATCTGTACTCGATGTTAACAAATTTCTCTTCTTCAGAAGCGCTTTCCGTGCCATTGCCAGTCTACGTTTTATATCCTCTCTACTTCGATCATCATCAGTTATTTTGCTCCCCAAATAGCAAAACTCATTTACTACTTTAAGCGTCTCACTTCCTAATCTAATTCCCGCAGCATCACCCGATTTAATTCGACTACATTCCATTATCCTCGTTTTGCTTTTGTTGATGTTCATCTTATATCCTCCTTTCAAGACACTGTCCATTCCGTTCAGCTGCTCTGCCAGGTCCTTAGCTGTGTCTGACAGAATTACAATGTCATCGGCGAACCTCAAAGTTTTTGTTTCTTCTCCATGGATTTTAATTTCTACTCCGAATTTTTCTTTTGTTTGCTTTAGTGCTTGCTCAATATACAGATTGAATAACAACGGGGAGAGGCTACAACCCTGTCTCACCCCCTTCCCAACCACTGCTTCCCTTTCATGTCCCTCGACTCTTATAACTGCCATCTGGTTTCTGTACAAATTGTAAATAGTTTTCGGTATTTGTTTGGTTTTGGCTATAACAGACGTTTATTTTTCACTAATAACCAAGTAAAAAACCAAAATATCAATTAGCCCCAGCAGCACTGCTACAATTTTTCGTTTTCAAATAAACTTTTTTTTAAAAAAATGTTTAATTTTTATTCGTATAATCTGCATTGGTTTGAAATACTGCATTGTTACAGGAAATGGGAAAACCGATCAGTGGTGTTTTAATAACAACACCAACAGTTAGAAACGAGCAACAAACACATGGCATAAGAATTGGCACAGCACTGCTGAGACAATCATGTCCCTGTTGCCACTATCTATGGCTTAAGATATGCGTGTACGTGCTATATGTAAAACTTGCCCCCACCTGGTCTGTGCGGTAGTTTTTCGCTGTCGTTGCCGGACGTCAATTGTGCAAGTGAGGCATCAGTGAAGTGCAACCTTTCATTTCCTTTAAAAGATTATAGATTTGTCCGCGATTTGTATGAAATAGTAAGAGAGGATAGAAATTATGAATATAGTTAATAAATTAACAGCTATTCATTTATAGTAAACAATAAGAATAGAAACTAGCCAATCTGCTGCCTTTGTCTGCACAAACGTCTTTACCTGGTTGTAACCCTTGAAAACGGACCAATTACCAAATTGTAGCCCTTGAAAACAGAGAAATTAACACGAAAAACGGATTTCGTCAACAGTACTACCCACCGGCCTGTGCCTGTAAGGTAAGTGCATGTCTCGAACAGCCGTTCGCTGGATAACGATCTTCAGGGAGCGCTGGTGGTGGGGGAAGTTGCCTTTCGCGGAAGAACAATTCAGCTGCCGTACAGGATGACTAAGAACTAATATTCTCTCTGACAGTGTAGAACAGTCTGCAGAGATTTACGCAAACCATGTCCATATGCGTTACTTGCGTTAGTATTATTAGCGTATAATTAACTTCATTCAGTGTAGTGTTAACGCACTCTGTGGAAAATAAGCAGCCACGGGCACGTGCGCTCACTGCTTCGTCAGTGGTTAAGGGTCGGGATAACTTTATAAACACCCTGTAGTTGCTTCTTGTGACGTAGCGGGGTAGGTGGAGTGTTGAATCTCTTCTGGATCTTCAGTTTGCATATCTTTGAGGGAGGGAAGTGCACGAACGCATCTGGCAACCACATTCCCTCGAGCTTGTATAGGGATGGCGGTTATCGCTGAAACAACCGGTTCTCGGTTATATTCGTTTTTTTCCACGCCATTTTAACATGACTGTTAAAACTGCTCAAAATAACTGGTCTCTGAAATAACCGATTTTCGGCTTTTTATTCCTATTATTACCTGTAACAAACGTAGAAATTGAGCAACCACTGAAAATTTTGATTCCTTCTATTTCAAGATACACAGAATTAAAATATTAAATAAAATAGGCATAAAAAGAAAATTTACTCCATCCACAGCTCGCTGGTTTTCTCGGAAAGTGGTAAGTTGTTGACCACTACAAAAAATCACCAGAATTCTCCTACTGATTCTAATTTTTTGAAACTGCCCAAACATCATGCTGTAATCGGGGTCATATTTGAATATTACGAATTGTCAGTGCTGAAGGGGGAAAACTGACGTTGCGAACCATTTCTCATGTTAATTTGTACGTTTTCAACTGCTACAAGCAGATAACGGCGTATTACATAGACTCGGGCAGAAAATTAGCTACTGTGAATGAACTGTTAAGTTACAATTTTTCTCCTCATATGATGTCGCAAGTCTGTTGTGGCTTCTTTCGTTTTTAACCTTTTAAAGTAAATGGAGGATTGTACTTCATTGATACCGCACTTGGCAAAGTATTTCCAGATTAGGGCCGGTATCTTTCTGTAATACAACTGATGTTCGATGACGACAGTGAGAAACTACGTACGAAGTCTTGCACCACACATATTGCATGTAGACGCATTCCGTCTAACACGCCACGCCATATGGTAACAGGTACATTATCGTCTCAGCAATTCTGTTCCAATTCTTATGCATTGTGTTTTTTGCTCATTTCTGTCGACGTTTTTACTGAAATAGCTTTGATAACTCTTACTGTTTTCTATAATAACGCAATATTTCAAACCAGTGCATATTTTACGAATAAAAATTAATTGTAGTTTATAAAAGGTTTATGTAAAAACGAAAAGTTTTAGCTCGGCTGCTATGTTTAATTGATATTTCGGTTTTTTACCCAGTTGTTAGTGAAAAATAAAAGCACCTATTATAACCGAGACCAAACAAATACCGGTTTTGTTTTAACCGATCGGTTTTACCCATCCTTAGCTTGTACCCCACACTTTCTCCCCTCTTTCAATCCTGCTACACTTCCGGAATACAATTTATCCCTTAGCACAATTCTTCTGCGCATGTACGTGGTACACAGATTTAATATTCGTTTTTTAACATACTTCATTTAAAGATAAACATTAATTTTATACCGTTAAAACAATATTTTTAGTTATGTGCGACTTTTCCATCCCCTGTAACGCGGAAACAATTTGTCGTAAAGACAACATGAACAGGACCATTCTGTGGGAAATTTAATGTTGTTCAATTTTCTGCTAGGAAACTTTTTCGCTAGAAGCCGCGGATTCCGAGTTAGTAGAGGGAAAAAAGGCACACCTCACTGGTTAGAAGCTTTAGTATGTTTTTCATGACACTCGTTTTTAGCGACTGCACAATATTTTTTCCCCCTAATTTTCATTCGTTGACTGGACTGTAGTGGTTCTATCAGATATGGATGCAGTGCTTCGCTACCTCCATTTTGCGAGTGATTGGTCGCACGGATCATAACTGGCAAGTGGACGACGCAATAACGTAGTAGTACTAATTTGGTATATGGTCGTAGACAAAAAACAAGAAAGCCAGGATCCAGCATTTGGTATTCTCTTCCGCCCGACAGTGGGCTTTCGGTCCCTGGCGACCCTATTGTTGACGCGACATTGGACGCGACGGCGGGATCGCCGGATATTGTTATTGGGGGCGGTGTTTTTTGGGGCAGGCCGCTGTGGGAATAAGGCGCGTAATCCCGCACACGACGCAGGCTGGCACTCGATCCCCTGCGGTCGATACCTGATAACCCTGGCCGCCTGCAGCGCGCGGCAACGGCACAGCACAGCACGCCGGGTCTCCTGAAATATCGCGCCCTCGGCTTTTATCGTTCGCACAAATGGCACAACCTGAGTGTCCCCTCCCCCCCCCCCCCCCTATCTCTCTCTCTCTCTCTCTCTCTCTCTCTCTCTCTCTCTCTATCCAAAAAAACGCTATGTCCTCAGCGATACCCTCCGGATACTACGGAACTGAATTGAGCGCGAAATTGTTGTGTTGTCTCTTCTGCTACATTCAGTTGGATGCCGTGGATACTGGTTATCGCCGAGGCAAGCACAGACGGCCGAAATGGATGCTCTACGTTGAGATGTATCGAGCCACGTATCCCGTCTTTTCTGCTGGTAACTTGTTTATCGCACACCTTACTTTGCACATAGGCGGTAAAATGCGATGTCTTTTAATGTGAACATGTGATTTCCAATCAATAACGTAAGTGCTGCACAATGTGTTAATCACTCCCTTGAGTTTTAATCGCATACAATGTGCTCGAAAACTTGCAACTAACCGGAGACAGATGCATAAACTTTTTACATGTGCTTTACATCAAGCACTTCTGATTGGTAGATCACGTCACGTGGGATATTTTTTGCTGAAGACTAAATGCTCGATGACGTTTCCCGGCAGCACCAGTATCTTTTATTGTTGGTTATGCCTCTTGAGAGGCGGCATGGCGCCGGCCCTCTGCAGCGTTTGTACGCAGTATGTGTCGCCTATAATTCACTCGTCTGTTCCGTGTGAAATGGGGCAGGCTGAGCTTCTAAAAATCTCCCGCCTCTTAGAGACACATTTTCTTCAGGTTTTCTGGGCTGGGTAATATTCAGATACAGTACACCTGCTTGGCAGACCCAGCAAGTATCGTCGTTGCAGGGTCGGCGAATTCAGTTTTTGTGTCGCCGGGATGTGTCAGCGAACGTTTTTCTGTAACAGAAGGTGTTCCCTACGACATGACCTGACGCTTTTAGACGCTTGATCCAAATACTCTGAAACATCCTCTATATGAAGACATGAGGGAGTTACTCAGTAAATGAGTGCTGGAGGCATATGCGCAGATTCCTACATTGCCGTCCTGGGTAGTGTCGTTTCTGGAGGTGGTGTGCTGTTGCCTTCGTACGATCTAGTATTGTGTTTGTATTGTTATGGTTGAAGGGAAAGCGGAGGGTGAAAATCGGTTTCGACACATCGTTTACGACTCTCGAATAGCACAGAGAGCGGTCAGGGATAACGTCCCCATCCGATGGACTACTCACCATCGACATTGTCACCTGCCGTCATTCCGTGGGGCGCTGTGGAGAGGTTTGGAATGTAACTGGCACGTTCGCGCAAAGTTTTGCGATCATGTACGTTACGTCACCACTTCTGCTCCCATTGGCGCCCAGACACTGTTGGTGAAAATTCTTCCACCACGGGGATTCGAACCGATTACCTCTAAGTGGACAGTTTTTGTACAAGCGTGCGTTAGTGATTTCAGCTACCGAGGTTGGTGAATAATTTATAGTGTATGAAAAAGCCAAGTGGAAATGGAGAGAGTGGAAAATAAAATGGGTGTAAGACGGGTTACAGCATACCATCACTTATGTTTAGCTTATGTGTAAATGAAGCACTGAAAGTAGTAAAAAATGCAGAAGCTGATGGAACAGATTCCAGTGTTGAACGCAGCAGGTAACGTAGCTCTCCTAAATTTGAGGAAGTTACGCAACTATTCCCATACATGATTAGCTGCCCGCTTAGCTCAGGTTTTGAGCAAAGGAAAAACATAGCCAAAACCAAACTGATAGTAGTAAGGAAAAGAAGATTAACGACTTGCTGTTCATACAAAAATGTGGGTGGGTCTCCGGCTACTTCAGACTGACATATGTTCGCACTTCCTTGCGGTTTCTTACCTTCTGATATTTTCTCTCCTTCGCTCTGCTTTTTACCTGGCTCACTGCTTCAAGTGATGACGGAAATATCAAATTGGCAGTTCGTCCTTTCCTTCTCCTGGAAACCTCTAGGCTTCGATTGTTAGAGCAGAAAAGACACAGAAGACCTTGATGTATCATCCCTTTCAACCTCGCCAAAAAGTCATTCTTGCACCCAAAAATGTGAAAGGTAATGCAGAAGTACTGGTAAGATTCTACTTCTTAGGGGGCAAGATTTCACAAGATTGCTGAGACAGAAAGACATCAGAAAAAAATTGGCAACATTTTCATCGACCCAACGATCCAGAAGGTATCAAATATTTACATGGAACTGAGGAAGCAAATACTGTTATCTCTGCGTTTGGAACACAGCACAGTATACGAATGAGACGTTGAGCCTGAGAAAAGCGCAGAAAAAGAAAGGAGGGGGTGCATTTGAACTGGGCAGTACGACATATCTGTCTGATTCATTATTTCTGGGTTTAGTACAAAAAAGTTACTAAAATACATGAAATTGGAAGTTCTGGCAGATTAACAGTGCATGGCATACCAGGACTTGAACCTGTGACCTTTAGAAGGTGAGAGAAGAGGTTCTGGTGGAAGTAAAGCAGTAAGCGAGGGTCGAGAGTCGTGCTTGGATAGCTCAGTCGGAAGAAAACGTGGCTACGAAAGGCAGAAGTCTCAGGCTCGAGTCCCGATCCGGTACACAGTTTCAGTCTGCCAGAAAGCTTCAAATCAGCGCACATTCGTTGCAGACTGAAAATTCGTTCTGGACACGTCAAGTTTGTTTAATGGTTGCCAGAGTGGCTGTTCTTAGCAGAACCGAAGCATTAAAATGAGTGGAGACCCGTCTACTGTCTGTTCAGTAACGTTTTTATTTCGCCAATATGCACTTCGCAGTGCAGCTTCATCATCAGGGCTTCAGTTGCTATTGAAGGACCTTCATTGTGATGTCAACACTCCAGAAAGGGTACCTGTGAACTTCCTGTTCGCTGATTTGTTTTCTAGATGAACTGGAATATTGAGAAAACACACATGCCATCTTTTGACGAAATTGAGGTACCTCTGATTTCGTACTTTCAACGTACAGGCCGATTATGACGCTAAAAAAACCATACGTTCCGCCTTTTTCTGTATTATTATACAGCTTTTGCATCACCTAGATCGAAGAGAAACCCGTACATGTACAAAAGATAATGACTCTCTCATAATTTATGTTGTCAGCACTGTTTTAAACAGAGAGAATAATCGTTATGTACCTATAAAGGACAAGGGAATGCATGACCTAAGGCGATCTCTAGCATTCCTGTCAAAGAAATCATCCAGAGCGTCTACAGTGAAACATACAATTGGGCAACATATGTCAAAGAATGAACCACATGTGTCGCGTATAATTCCCAAGCGAATGGAAACTGGCCACTGTATATTTCGTTGCTTTTTATATTTGCAATAAAGTGTGATTTAAGTAATGAATAATGCTTATTTATAACAAGATATTGAGAAAGCCCCACGTTCAGTAAATAAATTTTAACTTAACGTCAGCAAAAACATATCACTATTGTCTACAGTGCAATGAAATTCCTCCCTCTACGTTCATTTTAACGAGAAATGAGAGGGAAACAGGGATTTCATCATAATTTTAAGACCTGGTATGTTTTTTGTATTTCCTGAAGAGTTCGGTTTTTTTTGGAGACGTGAGTTTTCTCAGTATTCCGATTCAAATGACATCACAATGAATGTTCTTCGATAATGACTGAATCCTGATGATGAAGCTGTGCTTCGAAACGTCCATTGGAGACATAAAAACGTTATTTGAAAAAAAAGCAGCAATTGAGTTTAATGTTAAGTTTTCCATAGGGTTTATTTGTTTGAGTGGTAACATTTTCCGTTCGCGACTCTGGAGAGGAGAAGAAAAAGGAAAAAAAAATGTATCTTCAATCTGAAATTTAAAGTGGTCGCAAATAATGTTGGTAGTGTTAGTTGATATGATTTCTTTCAGCGGCTAATCGTCTTAGAAAGGATAAGAACAGCCGATTTGGATACAGTGAACTGGTGTTACGCGGTAGATGACCGTTTCGCCGGGCTGGCGGTTTGGCAGGTGGTTCTCTCAGAGTGGCTAGTCTGCAGCCGTCGGCAGCTCAGGACATCATTAAAACATTTCGTAGCGTGCGGGGGCGGGCGAACACCACGGGGCAGCCTATTGTGTGGAGGCCGCACTGCACACAATGGTCGAGGAGGGCGGCGGAGGCGGGAAGGGGCCCAGAATGCGGCGCGCCGCCGTAGCGGGCTGAGATTTCGCTCGGACACGGCAGCCGCGGCCGGGTCAAGAATGCGCCGAGCAGTGCCCCCCCACCCCCCCTCCCGCAGGCCGCTGCAGTCGCGCTAACGAAGTTAGGCTCCGCTGCAAAACAGTGGCGCCTGCACCACGGGCGCTATCTAATTAACCGCGCCTAATAAAGCCTCTGACACGGCTGCAATATTATCCGCTCCCGCACTGCCTCGGCCACTTCCTTCGCTCTCAATTAGGCCGCTTTGCAGACCGCTTGTGGTTCGTTAGCGCCAGGCCAGTTGCCCTGCAACTGGCCCGTTACTACTACCTCCTCCTCCGTCTCCTTTTACCTTACCTTCCTCCTCCTCCTCTCCTCCTTCCACCATACCTCCCTCCTCCTCCATCACGACCGCCGCCGCCACCACCACCACCACCACCTTCTACCGTCCTGCCCTTCTCTATCTGCGCTCGCGTCCGCCAAGATTGTCGCTTTCACGATTCTTCGTCCTCCTCCTGCGGCGCCACAACTGACCTCTAAACAGACGGAGTTTCCCCTTCCACCTCGCCCACCACTCGTGTGCAATTCCCGCCCGAGAGCCACCAATCAGCAGGGGATTAAATAGAAGTGAAAATGAAGTTGGGCGAAACGTGACTTGTGTGTTGCCGGAAGGAAGACAATGCTGCGTCCCTTCGGGGCGACGCGCCTCGCGTTTCTAAGTCCGAGGGTTTGGCATTGCGAGAAAGATCTGTGGAAGCGGTGCTTCGTTTGCTGCTACACACGCTCACGGTTGCCAGTTTCGTTTGCAGAATACTGTGCATCGTGCACAGTTGTATCGGTATTTTTGGCTATAATTCTTATTCGCAGACTCTCTTTCAGGGCGGTTCAGGCGCTCAGTCCGGAACCGCGCGACTACTACGGTCGCAGGTTCGAATCCTGCCTCGGGCATGGATGTGTGTGATGTCCTTAGGTTAGTTAGGTTTAAGTAGTTCTACGTTCTAGGGGACTGATGACCACAGATGTTAAGTCCCATAGTGCTCAGAGCCATTTGAACCATTTTTTTCTCTTTCAGGGTGCATGTTTTGAAATCCGGTGTGATTTGCAAACGAATTTTTATCGAAATCCGAACGGTCTGCCGTTATGGTCCTGCAGTAGTATGAGGCAAAGAAGAACCGAAAGTGGAGCACAGAGGGGTTCTCAATTCCAGATATGTTTTTGAAAACTTTACCTAGAGTATTTGAACACAAAATCCGAGAACTAGAGCTCCCGTTTCAAGTTGTAGATCGGCAGCAGCGGCGACCAAAACAACAACCGTTGATGACTGTTTTGGTAAAATTTCTCCGGTGTGTATGTGATAGTGGTTTGATAAACCTCGTAACAAAGGAGGAAAAAATATTTGTTTCGAAAACAACTCACCTTACTTCGCGACAGGGATATGTCTTGATCCAGCGATTCTCCACCATTTTCATCTCATTGCAAAAATAAGTTCTGTCAGGCTTGACAAAATACTCGTTGACTGCAACTAGCATTTCCTAGTTCCTGCCTAGCATGCCAAAGACGCAAATTAAGGAAGAGGAAGAAGTCACTTGGAACTAAATCTGGTGAATATGGAACGAGAAACAAATTCTAAGCCCGGTTCGTGCAATGTGTGGGATGATGCGTTATCTTGGTGAAAGAGCACTTTTTTGCTTTCCAACCTTTGCCTTATTTCAGCCAACGCAAGTTTCAGACGGTTCAACAGCGTAGGATAATAGAGTCCAGATATGGTTCTGCCTTTTCGCAAGTAATCTATGAGGATTATTCTTTGGGAATCCCATAAAACAGTGGCCATCACGTTACCTTTGCCTTCTTCGGTGCACTTTCACTAACCTTTGTCCATTGTTTTGACTGTCGTTTTGATCTAATGTGTAATGATGGATCCAGGTTTCATCAACAGTCACAAATCGGAGCAAAAAGTGTGTCGAAACGTTGTGACGGATGCGCTTTTGGTGAACTGTGAGAAATCGTGGGATCCGTTTCGTAAACAGCTTCTTCACAGTACAGGATATTACGCAGTCGCTCAATTGAGATGCCTTAAGCCTCAGCAGTCTCACGAATTATTATTCGGCGGTCTTGCATTACCACGTCTTGGATTTTGTCAATGGTTTCGTCTGTGGTGATTTCAATTGGACGGCCAGAGCGCGCTTCGTCTTCGGTGTTTGTCCGATCACATTAAAATTCATTAATCCAACAGTAAATGGTCTTCAGTGATGAAGCATAGTCCGCGTGAACTTCATCCAATTCTGTTTTGATTTATGCTGCAGTCCAATCTTTCGAATAAAAATGTCTAAAAACTGCACGAAACTGGGATTTCACGATTTTCATTCGCAGACGACACACAGACAAGTTCAGAAGGCTGTCAAAAATGAACTGTAGGCTGTACATCGTTGAAATTCTTTATACGATCTTTCGGACAATCAAGCTTACCAACCATGAAGATGCAACAAGTATGTTCCATTCTTTCGTGGAAATATACAGATTTATCAAACCACCCACGTACGTACAACGTAATATGAATCAAATAGCAACTTCTTTTTCTTTCGCTACAAATTACTCGAGTAGGTTACTAAATTTCTGAGAATCGTAATAACTGTGGCCACTAACGAAAAGATAGTGTAACACTACCGCCCTGCTCGGACGTAGGTTAGCTCTATAAAGCCTGTACTGTAATAAGTTCACGGGCTTCACCTTATAAACAAGGATTTTAGTACATTAGTTGACCGCGTGTACCTAATAGAAGCAAGATCGGACTTATATTCAGTCAATAACCACAGTGATGCATCAAGTAAATGTACAGTATAATTATTCTTTCGCATGGACAAGAAGTACACACAGTAGATGCTACCTATAACTAACCATTCGGTCGCCAGCCTACTTAGGCAATTAGTGAGTATTTCCTTGTACAAGTGGGTGCATGTACAAGCATAGTAACACGTAGTAATGATGCGTTATATGGCAAAGTTTGGAACCCGAAAAATCCACTGAACTAAAGTTTTCTCTTTTTGGTACTAATTTGGACGAGCTACATTTACACAACACCACACAGTAATGATTACTACTAACTGCATTTTGTATGTTGAGCAGACTGAAATCGGGCATAGATTGCCCTAGCGTCGACAATCTTAAAAGTACACACACAATATCACTATGAATAATGGAAAAACTCTAATACATTTAGGATTAATATAGAATTTAGCTTTACTGGTCAAATTTGATCAGTACACATCAAGGTTTGAACGAATGAACAAGAGCAAAAAGGGGGGGGCCCTGAAACTGTTATAGTCGTTATTCTGAAACTATCTAGTACTGAAGGCAAATTAACACACAAAATTATCAATCTCTGGATAACTACTCTTTTGCCTTACTTCTGAATAATTTAACTGTCATTATTTCTGTCTCAAATTAATTAAATAACATCGCTAACTCAATCCAACAAAAACTCTTTTGTTCTTTACCAATATTTGCAACAGCACACAGAACTGTAGATTCCTTTATGGCATAGATTAATCTGCTAATAATTTTCATTAACACAAACATTAAACTTTCAGTTTAGGATACTCGGATTGCACAATACGAGGTAAGGATCCTGTCTAGGTCAGTGATCAGGATAAGTCATGGCTAAAGCAATTCTGGTGAAAGTCACGTTATTATTGAACCATTAGAAACAGTTTCGACACTGGTCCACACAGATACACTTCTAAAGATGAAATAAATGTTTGACCTGTGCAAGTCGGTGCGGCGGTTGGCGGGCAGCGAGATAGCGGGCAGCACGGCACACATGCAAGCACGGCTAAGGCTCACACAACATCGGCACTTTCCATCTTCCTAGCGTCGTAATCTTTCCAATTTTGTGCCTCAGAATATAGCCATGCCAAGTAGTCGTCGGAATCGGTTCATCCGAGGCTCAATGGAATCCACTTTTCCTGGGTAGCCTCCTCGGTACAGTACGTGTACTTCCGACTGTTGCTCGCCTCCGACTGTGTTACTGTGCCCGTTGTGCCGAACCGCGCCCAGTGTGCGTTTTCCCGCCTCGCCTGCCTCCACCCTTTCCCGCTCCCCTACAGGTAGGGTATTCACCACAGGTTTTCTACTACACATATCCTAATGCATTACCTACGTATGGACCAAGTGTATAAATTACAATTTTCACATCTTACAATAGTTTTAACATTAAATACACTTTCCTTTGATTACCACATTATTTGAAATCTAACATAAATAATATTCGTTTCAAAAGTTACTCACAGTTTCTTTAACATGACACGAAAAGAATCGAAAAAGAAATTCAACACATTGCTATTATTAATTTATCTAAATTCATAAAGAAAAAAATTCTTATACGTATAATTCTCGTTACAATAGCCAATTCATTATCAAGCGACAATACAAAATTATAACAGGAGAAAGAATCAGTTTCTTTACCGTGCCGTTTCCCAAAAATCGCTTGAGAAAGAATGCATAGTAAATAAAATACGATAATTAAAAAACAAGGTTTTTTGTTTTTTGCAAAAAGTAAATATTGTAGGAAAAACTAACTTCAGGAACGTATGTTACTTTGTTTAATTTAGATAAAACTATTTTATTTATTGGCGAACAGTTGGCATGAAATCCCACATTCTGTACGCAGGCTGCGTAGCTGATGGATATTGTGCGTCTTGCGGCTGTGTTTGGATCATAGAAATCATCAGTTCTCCGATTAACATACTGTTCCTTTAATTCTCGAGAACAGAGTTATAGATTCCACGAGATTCTCGATTCTGACCACAAATATCTTGTTGTACGAAGTGTTACCGTGTATCAATTCTGTCTCGCCCAACGATAATTCGTAAATAATGTTTTTCAGAGACTTTTTTAAATACACTCCTGGAAATGGAAAAAAGAACACATTGACACCGGTGTGTCAGACCCACCATACTTGCTCCGGACACTGCGAGAGGGCTGTACAAGCAATGATCACATGCACGGCACAGCGGACACACCAGGAACCGCGGTGGTGGCCATCGAATGGCTCTAGGTGCGCAGCATTTGTGCACCGCCGCCGTCAGTGTCAGCCAGTTTGCCGTGGCATACGGAGCTCCATCGCAGTCTTTAATACTGGTAGCATGCCGCGACAGCGTGGACGTGAACCGTATGTGCAGTTGACGGACTTTGAGCGAGGGCGTATAGTGGGCATGCGGGAGGCCGGGTGGACGTACCGCCGAATTGCTCAACACGTGGGGCGTGAGGTCTCCACAGTACATCGATGTTGTCGCCAGTGGTCGGCGGAAGGTGCACGTGCCCGTCGATCTGGGACCGGACCGCAGCGACGCACGGATGCACGCCAAGACCGTAGGATCCTACGCAGTGCCGTAGGGGACCGCACCGCCACTTCCCAGCAAATTAGGGACACTGTTGCTCCTGGGGTATCGGCGAGGACCATTCGCAACCGTCTCCATGAAGCTGGGCTACGGTCCCGCACACCGTTAGGCCGTCTTCCGCTCACGCCCCAACATCGTGCAGCCCGCCTCCAGTGGTGTCGCGACAGGCGTGAATGGAGGGACGAATGGTGACGTGTCGTCTTCAGCGATGAGAGTCGCTTCTGCCTTGGTGCCAAAGATGGTCGTATGCGTGTTTGGCGCCGTGCAGGTGAGCGCCACAATCAGGACGCACACAGGGCCAACACCCGGCATCATGGTGTGGGGAGCGATCTCCTACACTGGCCGTACACCACTGGTGATCGTCGAGGGGACACTGAATAGTGCACGGTACATCCAAACCGTCATCGAACCCATCGTTCTACCATTCCTAGACCGGCAAGGGAACTTGCTGTTCCAACAGGACAATGCACGTCCGCATGTATCCCGTGCCACCCAACGTGCTCTAGAAGGTGTAAGTCAACTACCCTGGCCAGCAAGATCTCTGGATCTGTCCCCCATTGAGCATGTTTGGGACTGGATGAAGCGTCGTCTCACGCGGTCTGCACGTCCAGCACGAACGCTGGTCCAACTGAGGCGCCAGGTGGAAATGGCATGGCAAGCCGTTCCACAGGACTACATCCAGCATCTCTACGATCGTCTCCATGGGAGAATAGCAGCCTGCATTGCTGCGAAAGGTGGATATACACTGTACTAGTGCCGACCTTGTGCATGCTCTGTTGCCTGTGTCTATGTGCCTGTGGTTCTGTCAGTGTGATCATGTGATGTATCTGACCCCAGGAATGTGTCAATAAAGTTTCCCCTTCCTGGGACAATGAATTCACGGTGTTCTTATTTCAATTTCCAGGAGTGTATTTTACTTTCTCTCGTGGTCACGCACACTGTTCACATACAGAATTTAGTAGATGGGCAGGCTTCAGCCCCAACACAGTGTCCATTGCTGGTCGCTGGATTGTCTGAACAATATATTGTGCATGCAGTCTGTCTGTGGACGGCGTAAATTTATTGTCTGTGTGTAAGAATGTGTGGGCCACTGCAACATTTACTTTGTGTGGACAGCTGGTCATAAAGGTCAAACATCTCCGCAGTATTCTATATCGTAGTTCGTCAGTGAGACAGATACATTTTTAAATGTTATTTACTGTGTCAGAGTGACACAGAACTGTATTTTCTTTATTCATTCCTTGGCGTTAAGTGCATTTTTTCTGGTGCATACAAGTAAAACAACTTCGTTTGATTACCTCTTTCTGTTCTTCGTTTGTTGTAGATCTTTATTCAAACGGAACATTTTCCCGTCCCGCATGGAGAAGAGAATTTAAGGGGGAACGACAGGATGACGGACGAAAATATTGCTCAAATTCAGGATTTTTTTTTCTTCGTACTGGAAAATAATAGACAAATGGGTTTCGCTGCGATGATTAAGGCATACATTAAAATTTTTATTGGTTTCTTTTTATTGAGAAATATTAATATCTTCACTGTGTAGTTGGGATTTTCCCGAGGCTGCTCAGAAAGGAGGTTCAAATGGTTCTGAGCACTATGGGACTTAACTTCTAGGGTCATCAGTCCCCTAGAACTTAAAACTACTTAAACCTAACTAACCTAAGGACATCACACACATCCATGCCCGAGGCAGGATTCGAACCTGCGACCATAGCGGTCGCGCGGTTCCAGACTGTAGCGCCTAGAACCGCTCGGCCACCCCGGCGGCAAAGGAGGTAGATCGACGTTTGTCGCTGTAACTCTGGTTGTGGTTATCTGACACATGAAATTAACATTCACCCTGATCCGTACAGAGGTGATTTTGTTTCATCGTAGGGATTTTGCAAAAAAAGTGAAATTATAGATAGTTGAACAAAAATGCCCATTTCTTGGCCAAAAAAAAAAAAAAAAGAATCTACATTAGAAAAAAACTGCTATGATGAACAGAAGAGAATTCAGTTTGCTTCAAGGAAGACCGAAAATCGATAAAATGGGATGAAAATTGTAGCGTGGACGACGACAACCATGTGGAAAAACATAGTTTCGAGAAAATAGCGTGGACAATTTGGCAAGTATTTAGCATTTTTAAAAAAAGGGACAAAGCTTGAAACTTACGGTATATCATCCATGCCTGGTCCATAATAACTAGTGGATTGCCGCTTTCTCTTGCTTTGATCTGATACGCCCTCATTTTCGTCCTCAAAGCCCTTTTCGTCGCTGAACGCATCGCCGCTGGAGTCTCTATTTTCACAGAATCGGCATTTGCAATGTGCATTAATGCAATGTGGCTTACACTGAATAGATATACGGCCAAATTTGAAGGAAAGTTGACAATTTCGATTCGGCTGGATGTTACTTTTGGAGCGTATCTCTAAATGAAGCTATTAAAACTTTCGTTCACATTTTGAGTAAAACCGCCCCAACAATGCTCCAGCAAATGAGGTTTACTCAAATCTGTAGAAATAGGGAGCTTGAGCGCGGAACCAGTTCTCTAACGTCGAGGGTTGCCGTGCACTCTCGGTTTCAAACGCTCGCAGAATCGTTACCTTTTGGAGTTCGCTCATAATATTTTGGGGAATAATTCTTCAAGCATATACATTCGAATCCGGCAATAAAAAAATTTCCAGTTTTTTCAGCCGTCATCGTGTCGTTCCCCCTTAAGAAGCAGATCGTAGATTTCATTAAAAAGCCAAGTTCAGCAGATTTTGAACCCTGTGTCTCTAAGCTAATAGTTAACAATTTAGCGTACTTCACTTGGAAATGAAAGAGCATTCTGTGGGAACTAAAATTTTAAAAAGTGTGATTTCTACTTCCAAAAGTGTTCCGTAAAATTAATATGTTGTGCCCTTCAACAAGCTCGTTAAGGACGGGGATCTTTTTATTTCAACTACAGCTTCGCATTACGCACATTTCCTAATTAAATTGCCTGTAACTAATTAATTACAGTTCAAAAGCAACAGAAATCCCTTTAATATTACACTGGTCCTTTGTTACTCTTTAAAGTTGACGATATTTGAAAAAGGGCTGAATTATAGAGCGTCAGACGTTTTAAATAATCATTCTGATAATAAATACTTGACATGTAATTAAACTAATTTTAAAAGCGGATTGAAAATGTATCTGCTTTTCATCTCTTATTGTTCAGAATTTGTAACGAGTGTGAATTTAGGTACGAGTATATGCTCTTCTATAATTGGACAGCATGAATCCATGTTTGAAAAATTGGCGCTGCGCGAGTAAGACTCACTCACTGAGGGTTCCGTACGAACTTAATTATTACTCCATTCTAGGAATCGAGAATCTCGACTACTTTTGCCAGTTATCGACATTGATACTGGCAAGATACCAATCCCAGAGATTCTCAGATTTTAGAGAATATTTTAATTTGGATAATATAAGTGTTACATGCAGGAGGCAGGCGACCAGTATTATGATAACTAACAGTTCTCCATTCAGGCTGACTGAGTCGAAATGGCTAAAATCAAACGTCTGACAAAGAGTGACTATATTGGTCATGTGAGTTGTTTCGGAATCTATCCACCATCAGAGGTCCAGGAGCGATTACCACAAGTAGACATGGCCTTTCAAGTTATACGTGAAATCAACATTCGCAGTCTAGTGTATCGGAGAGACTGTACGGACGATCGAAGAAAGATGCAAGAAACACAGAAGACGCACATGGCTTAAGCAACCAACAAAATCTGCGATTGGAGAACATTGCTTGGCTACAGGGGACTTCGGCTACAGGAGACTTCACGAAGTATGAAGCAACGGAAGTGGTAAGACAGACATCGTCATTTTGGGAGTGTGTTCTGAAGGAGACTATTGAAATACGAGTGGCTGACGGGCTGATCAACAGAGGCACTGGGTTGACTCTCGGCAAAGCTTGGGACCCAGCACTCAGCCGACTAAAACCATAGCGTCGGCCGAGAGCGACTTTCGTGCCCGACGCAGGCCGCAGGAGTACTGAGGGACCAGAGTTCGCGCCCAGCTTCCGGCGCATCTTGTCACCCCCTCTCCCTCCCCCCCCCCCCTCCGTCCCACACTGACTCCACTCGTCGCGGCGCGCGATTGGCATTGCAGGAACCGGGGGGGGGGGGGGGGGGCGATCAGAGTATAAAGGAAGCAGGGTGTAGCAGTGACGGTCATTCTATGGGTATCACCTGAAGATGATGGCAAAGTACACTAAGTACACTGTCGAAAGATCGTGTTATGGAAACGACTGCACCCGGCTCCGGTACCAACAATTGATTCGCCGGGAAAGCCTAAGATCCTTGTCCGATGTTTGACTTTTACCTTTGCGATCCATTCAGCCTGAATGCAGGACTACTGACACATTTAATTTCAACTTTTACGTCGGATAACAAATCACAAAAGAAATATTATTTTCGTGTGATATAATACAGAGTTACAATTTTCCATTTTTTCCTTTGACTGTACTCGGAAAGCCTCCTTTTTGACAAATTTCATGATTCTAGGCCAACTGGGTACCTGTAGATTGAATTTGCGAATGTTAAAATGTGTGACGACCGTATCTTTTGATTGCATTGACTTACGAGCTTAAATATTTTACACTGCCAAGAGACCATAGACCTCTGTGTGACATACATTTCAATTTGATAGGTCTTCCACTTCATGAGAAAAAGGGTTTTTAACAGGAAGACGGATAACAGAAAACGATCGTACAAGGGTTCCGTTTTATCGATTGAGGCGCAGAACCCTAAAAAGTATAACGTTAGATGGCCTGTGAACCAAGTCGTTACATGTCCTTACGATATAGTGTGCAGCTGCTCCGTGTAACGTGTAACTAAGTTAACTAGTCAACGAACCTGCTTAAAAAGTATGTTGAAGCATGACCGGAGAATGACGACCAGCAGCCCGTAATATGCATTTATGTCACAGTCTACCATATACTGAACTGTTTCGGAGAAAAAAGGGAAAATGTAAATCCGTCGAAACTGAAAACTACTATCTGTCAACTGTTTCGAGAAAAAAGGGAAAATGTAAATTCCCTTGAAACTGTAAACTGCTATCTGTGAATATAGGTTGACTCTTACACAGACGATTACAGCAACCAGCCACTTTTTGCAATCGTATTTATTTGTTTAAACAGCGCTGTTACCAGTTTCGAACCGATAGGTTCATCTTCAGACGGCTAGTTCACGTTTTACATTACCTTTTGTGTTTTGTTTCTTAACTGGCGAAACTTCCTTGGGGTGGTGATGCCAATAAAGAATCCACGCCATTACGTTCCATAGCAGGTTGCTTATCATCTTGCAACATCCAAAACTGTGTAATGCACTTTTAATAAATAAATAAATAAATAAATAAATATATATATATATATATATATATATATATATATATATATATATATATATATATATATATATATAATGTAACTCGCCACTCACACACTTAGAAGTTTCATCATATGGAGGTATGCATACAAATCTTGTATTGGGTTATTTCGCAACATAGAAATGTCAGTCGAATCGCCTGCAGGTGGTATAAAACAAATAGTTCAAAATTTGTTTTTGACGAAACAGAAGAAAAATTCTCAGTCAAATGTCAGGATACTCTGTCACCATCATTACCACCACCGACAGTAGCGTCAATGTGATCACCACCAAGAATTAAACAACTTCTGGTCTGACGCGGCCTCAGAAGTACAAAACCCGCAATATTCATATCATGCAAAAATTATCGTGAGAAGGAAGAATAAATAAAATATCGTACCAAACGGAATGACTACGTACCTAATATGAGTTTAAAAAAATGCCGAATTAAAAGACAAAACAAGGAAAGAGGGTGAGTGGCCAAATGATGGTTGGGAAGCAGGCACTGTATGAATTAAAACAGTTACTGTGCCAGTCACCTTTCTTTTCTTCCACTGTGCTTTCGAGCACTTGCACTCTCAGCGGATTAAATTAGAATTTCTTTTTCTGGATGTAGCAAGTAGCCTACCTTAGGTTCCATTTCGCTATAAAAAAAGTTAATATGTGTCACTTTTCATAATAAGGCAGCACTGATGATAGTTTCGTCTGGGTCAATGGGCTGGTACAAGTCTTTCATCTGGACGCCACTTTTGTGACTTGCGTGTCCCAAATACATTACAGTTACCTAACCGGAGAAAGGGAACTTACAGTTTAACGCGGAATCGGACCACATGCCGTTTCTGGTGAATTTCTACATCATTGATAGGCGAATGCTAGGTTAAAAGTCACAGTGATAAATCAGTGGTCTGAGCGGAATTCTATTTTGCGACTTTTTTTGTATTCAGGCACGCACTTTACCGCTGGACCACCAGACCATACATGGTACGGCAGTGAAGTCATGCATTGTAAATAACGATATTATAAACTGTAACAAAGCTACTTACTAAATGTTTGAGCGAAGTAGGAAGTGAAAATTTTCATTCACAACAGAAAACATGGAGGGAACATAATCAATGACAAACGTGAGACAGTGGCAATGTTTATTTAAAATCTTCTCTGGTTCAGATGGCTCTGAGCACCATGGGGCTTAACTTCTAAGGTCATAAGTCCCCTAGAACTTAGAAGATTCGAACCTGTGACCGTAGCGGTCGCTCGGTTCCAGACTGTAGCGCCTATAATCGCTCGGCTACTCCGGCCAGCCTTCTCTGGTTCAATAAGGCTGTGATACAAATGTATATGTTTATAGCGACGGCCAGTATTCTTTCTGCTAGAACTTCATGTAAGTAACTTCGTTATAATATTGTTTATAATGTGTGACTTCAGCGCATATTATGCTAACAAGTGTCACATTAAAACTTATTTTTAGTGAAACATAGGCTAAAGCAGACAGCTGGCTCCATCCAGGAAAAGAAAATGTAATACTCTGACTCACCTAAAGGCCAGGGAGTAAGCCCTCGAAACGCGATGGGGAAGGAAATAAAAGTGACTGATAGAGACAGCTTTTTTAATTTATCTGTTATATTATGAAAAGTCGCAGTGTTCGATTCACAGTTTAACACAGATGACATAAATTAGTATATGTTAATTTATTGGAATGATGTGGATGCATGTGTAATAAAAGATGGAAGAGGTTGTCTGTCTGTAGTGACACCGCGAGACACGGGAACCGACTCCGTTTTGTGGACGCTCGGTAATTTACAACTGTAGGAGAGACTAGCGAACGAGGCGCCGGGGTGTTTTCGCCGGAGTAAACTGGTGGGAGCCGTTAGGAGGTGCGGTGTGGGCGCACTTTGTTTGGGAGGCAGTAATTAGAAGGGTCGCGTCAAGAATGCGGGCCGCACGCGCCATTATCGGGCCCCATTAACATTCCGCGGACGCTGCCGGACCGCCGTCCGCCTTAATGGGAATGCGACCTCGCAGGGCGACGCCACGGGACGCGACCCAATAGACGAGCGTCTTGTGGCCAGCAATGCTGGGCACCACGCCCACCACGAGATGAGGCCGGCAGGGAGGGTCTCTGTGACGCAAGCCCCACACAGCAACGAGGAAATGAAGCACGTCATGTAGAGCAGGCACCCAACAGCAGCAACACCGTGCTGATTCATTGAACAGCGAGTGTGAGTCTGCGTATTCACACAGAAGATAACCTGCGAGCGCATGATGTCACTTCGGATCCAAGCGGCTAACTGAATGTGCGAAACGAGACAGCCGGATTGACATGCGCGTTGATTATATACACTACTGGCCCTTAAAATTGCTACGCCACGAAGATGACGTGCTACAGACGCGAAATTTAACCGACAGGAAGAAGATGCTGTGATATGAAATTGATTAGCTTTTCAGAGCATTCACACAAGGTTGACGCCGGTGGCGACACCTGCAACGTGCTGACATGAGGAAAGTTTCCAACCGCTTTCTTATACACAAACAGCAGTTGACCGGCGTTGCCTGGTGAAACGTTGTTGTGATGCCTCGGATAAGGAGGAGAAATGCGTACCATCACGTTTCCGATTTTGATAAAGGTCGGATTGTAGACTATCGCGATTGCGGTTCATCGTATCGCGACATTGCTGCTCCGGTTGGTCGAGATCCAATGACTGTTAGCAGAATATGGAATCGGTGGGTTCAGGAGGGTAATACGGAACGCCGTGATGGATCCCAATGGCCTCGTATCACTAGCAGTCGACGTGACAGGCAACTTATCCGCACCGCTGTAATGGATCGTGCAGCCACGTCTCGATCTCTGAGTCAATAGATGGAAACGTTTGCAAGACAACCACCATCTGCACGAACAGTTCGACGACGTTTGCAGCAGCATGGACTATCAGCTCGGAGACCATGGCTGCGGTTACCCTTGACGCTGCATCACAGACAAGAGCGCCTGGGATGGTGTACTCAATGACGAACCTGGGTGCACGAATGGCAAAACGTCATTTTCTCGGATGAATCCAGGTTCTGCTCACAGCATCATGATGGTCGCATCCGTGTTTGGCGACATCGCGGTCAACGCACATTGGAAGCGTGTATTCGTCATCGCCATACTGGCGTATCACACGGCGTGATGGTATGGGGTGCCATTGGTTACATGTCTCGGTGACCTATTGTTCGCATTGACTGCACTTTGAACAGTGGACGTTACATTTAAGATGTGTTACGACCCGTGGCTCTACCCTTCATTCGATTCCTGCGAAACCCTACATTTCAGCAGGATAGTGCACGACCACATGTTGCAGGTCCTGTACGGGCCTTTCTGGATACAGAAAATGTTCGTCTGCTGCCCTGGCCAGAACATTCTCCAGATCTCTCGCCAATTGAAAACGTCTGGTCAATGGTGGCCGAGCAACTGGCTCGTCACAATACGCCAGTCACTACTGTTGATGGCCTGTGGTACCGTTAGAGGCTGCATGTTCAGCTGTACCTGTACACGCCATCCAAGCTCTGTTTGACTCAATGCCCAGGCGTATCACGGCCGTTATTACGGCCAGGGGTGGTTGTTCTGGCTCCTGATTTCTGAGGATCTATGCACTCAAATTGCCTGAAAATGTAATCACATGTAGGTTCGGTATAATATATTTGTCCAATGAATACCCGTTTATCATCTGCATTTCTTCTTGGTGTAGCAATTTTAATGGCCAGTAGTGTAAATTACTGTACAGTAGTATGAAAGGAATTCAGATGAAAACGAGACATACGGATAAAAGTAAGTAAAATGTGTGTTACTTCAAAAGTAACCGCCATAACTGTTAATTTTTTGTGAAATTTCCGCCATTTAGCTCTTAATTGCTCATTTATTTTACACAATTATGGTTTCGGCTGTATAGCCGTCCTCAAATGCAGGTTGAAACGTTAAACTATGTCTCATCTGACATTTCCTCGTCGAAAAAACGTATTTCTGTTCTTGTGGAACAGTTGTGCTTGTAAATTATTTGTCGTATTATAGGATAGAAGTACATATCAAAGATACATAATATGGCTGACATTTTGGACAGCGAAACACCGTCAACACATAGTATAGCGTATTTAACACCCAGTATATTCCCGTGACCTCTATTCGTCGCTTCTGTTCATCAACACAAGTTAACGTATGCCAGACGTCAGATGATGAACGAAAGTGAAGAATGCAAGTCACAGGAATATATTGGTTGCTAAATACGCCGTATTGTGTGTTGTTCGTTTTTCACTATGCGTAATGTCAGCCATATTACGTATCTTAGATATGTTCTCGTATCCTGCACTACAACTCTGGTCTGTAAGACCAGAAATATGTTTTTATGACGATGCCATGCGACAGACAAGTCAGTAATATTTTAACATTTCAACATGCACTTGGGAATGGCTATAAAGCCAAGATCATGATTTTGTAAATTAAAAAAAAATTGTTCAAATGGCTCTAACCACTATGGGACTGAACATCTGAGGTCACCAGTCCCGTAGACTTCGAACTAATTTAACGTAGCTAACCTAAGGACATTACACATCCATGCCCGAGGCAGGATCGAACCGGCGACCGTAGCAACAGCGCGGTTCCTCACTGAAGCGCCTAGAACCGCTCGGCCACAGCGACCGGCTTGTAAATTAAATGAACAGTTAACAATCAAATGGCAGAAATTCCTTTAAAAAAAATTCTACGTGACTGTGCTCCCCCTTGAAGGAAAGATCAATAAGTGTTGATACGTTTATACGACCAGTGAGAGACAAGACGGTCAGTGCATTCGTGGAAAAACATTTGCGGTTGCCCTTGGAACCATGATTGTACCCAAGCGTGCAAATCTTTGTCCGAAGCAAATCGGGGCCACGAATTTTCTTCTTAAAGGCTCCGAAAATAAGGACATGCGGAGGGAGCGTGACTGTATGGAGGATGTGTTAGGGCTTCCCAGCGAAACGTCTGTAGCTTAGTCGAAACAACCTTGGCAGCACGTGGGCCGGAATTATCCCTGCAACAGAATGACGCCGTTCATCAACATTCCTGGGTGTTCATGGCGCGCTTCAATTTTTGCAAAGTGTCCACGTGTAGTTAGTTGTGCGCCCCGTGTTCCAGGAAATCAGTGAGCAGCTGGTCCTTGCAGCGAAAGAAAAAGGTCATCATGACTTTCTCGGAGTTGGCGTGCCTGTTGTTTCGATTACGCTGCAGAAGGTTCGCTGGGAAATCCTTGCGCATGATCCGTAGAGTCCTGATCTTTCCCCATGCGATTTCTATATTTTTGAAACCCTGAAGAAAGGCATCAGTGTCGTCGATTTTCTTATGACGGAGAAGTGCACGCCAAGGTAAAATGAGGTTCCGTAGACAACCGTAAACATTTTTTTCTTGAAACCGTTGACCTGCTTGTCTCACAGTGGGATAAATATATTAACATTCATGAAGATTACTCTTGAAATAATAAACAGCTTAATTAGATTTTTCCGTTGCTTCGTTGTCATTTGACTGCCCCTTATGTAACGATACGGCACATTGCAGTGTTAGTATTGAAACTTGGCACGTAAGTAGCCAGTAAGCGTTTCAAAAACAAGGCCGAAACCATCGAGCACAGCCAGTACCAATTTAATAATAATGTAGATATGCAAAAGTGCCCTTTTTAGGAGATTTGTCGTCACATCAGCACATATTGTCGTGAAAACCTCAAGTGCAAACACTGAGATGTGTTATATCAATGTACTACGTTTTTATAAGTTATAGAATACCATTAAAAAGTACGCTGGCCCATTTAATATTAGCATATTTACTCGAATATTGTATTGTATGTTAAACGGGGACCTAGAAACGACGGAGAGGGTAATGGTGGTGTACGCGTACGTGGAGAACTTGTTTGCGCAGTAATCGCCGACATAGTGTAACTGAGGCGGAATAAGGGGAACAAGCCCGCATTCGCCGAGGCAGATGGAAAACCGCTTAAAAACCATCCACAGACTGGCCGGCTCACCGGACCTCGACACAAATCCGCCGGGTGGATTCGTGCCGGGGACCAGGCGCTTCTTCCCGCCCGGAAAGCCGTGCGTTAGACCGTACCGAATATAATAAAAATAAATATTTATTAATCATCTTATGTAAATAGAAGGTGGAGGCAGGGAGAAAATAAAGCAAAGTTAAGTAAAGGAAAGGAATTCATGATTCCAGCTGCATCAGGACTTCATTTGGAATTAGCAGAAACAAGTGAAAGTATGTGCCGCAATGGGATTCGAACCCGGGATCTCCTGCTTACTAGGCAGTTGCGTTAAGACTGCGCCCTCCGGACACAGTGTTCATCGCAAATGCACGGACCATCTCGGCACGCTCCCCCGCCGACTCACATTGTAACTTAGCGCCACCTGTCTGCAGTCCCCGTCCATGCCCTCCATGCGCTCTAATTTTTGGATTCCCGCTAGAGGTCGAACGATATTGTGCATCCGCAGTGAAGGCTGTAGATTCGTTGCCCATTGAGGCGAATCAATTATACGAATCCATGGTGTGTGTTCTTGCGGACATGTGTGAAAGAACAGACACCACGCATTCATATAAATTGTTAATCACACTGCAAAATACGATCCTTTTGCGCACGGTCATTCATTAAAAACCTTCTTTCGTTATTCCGAGTCCTTTATGAAGTGTGAGGGTTGTGTCCGTATGTTTTGGGGACACGTTGTGTGTTACAGTTCTACTGAATAAAATTCGTAGCCTCCACGACCACTCGTGTCTTCGGCGAAAGGGCAAACGGCTTCCTACTAATGGATTCGGAGGAGATAAATGGATTCTCCGTTGCTGTACTGACGTTATTGTACTTGGGGGGACAGCCGTTCTCCCATAAATCCTCCCCTTATTGAGCGCAAATTTATCTTCGTTGGTCCGATCGGGGACTTATTCTACCCTTAGCGATACGTGCCGCGTACATCTTCTCTGGTAGAGTTGACAAAATTAGGTGCAGAAGATAATGCTACAGTTATTAATACTGTGACAAACGTTTTCTTGTAGGCAACATATAATGTGGATATATAAAAAAAATGAAGCAGATGTCGTTAAGTGCTCTGCACATGGTTATAAAAATAAATAGAGCGTCATAGCTAAACGAAATTAATGCGTCGTTGTTCCAACGTTTGCCCGACATGTAGTTAGCGTTCGTCGTGGAATAGATGAACACAGCACCAGAAAGGTTTATTGGGGAATTACAACTAGGTGGCTCTGTGGTTGGACACAGCATTCGAAATCGGAGGAGCGGGGTTCAAATCCCTGTCCGGGCTTCCGGATTTACGTTTTCCTAAGACCTCAGAAATCACGTTAAGAAAGTGTCCAGATTTTTCGTAGGAAAGAAGATGGTCAATTTCTTTCCCTCTCCTTGCCGTAATCGAGCTTGTTTTCCCTCTGTTCATCTCTTTTTCGATGGGGCGCTGGCGTTAAACTCTTGATTTCCTTTCTGCCCCTGCTGTCAGACCAGTCGTCGATTTTATTGCCGCAGGAAATTTGCTCTGGGTTCCTTATCGCAGCCATTTACGTTCGATATAGCTAGAGTTAGACTGACCAGAGGTGGAGTTATAGATCGGCCATATACTTCTTGAAGTGCATCTGGACAAAGCCATGATTGTGAACTTAGGTAGTGTCATTTCGGTTTGCTGTTCATTTGTTGAGCCGCAACGTTTCTTGAATTACTGTGTTTTTCCGTAAAATTCTTAGAACTTGATATTTGAACGTTTGGAACTTTCCCGGTATCAAACGAAGAGGAAAAAGAAAATTAATTTGACTTACGTGCACATCCACAGGACTAATTTTTGGGGTTCTAGAGACACGTTGCAGCAAAAATTTTTGAGGTTCTAGAGACACATTGCAGCAAAAATCCTACTTTCTTTAGACTTTCTAAACAACTTTCGCCGACATAAGATACTGAAAACTAAACTAGGAATATCTGGCCAAGTGTCTGCAAACTAGCAGCAATGGGTGTTTTAAAAATTACATTAAACGTGTCGGTATTACGAGTGTTACACATGAATTAGAGCTAGAATTTCACTAGTTTTTCGTTTTGGCATTAGTGTTTTGTTGGAGTTGTTAGGTTTGAGATTGTTAACATCTCACTCATTTAAATGGTGCAGATTAGCTTTATTATCTGTTTAAAGCTAAAGAGCGTCAATTCTCTAGTGATAGTTATTGCAGTCTGTTATCTAATACTGTTATTGTACTTAATATTATGCAGTTTATCTTGCGTTACGATCAGTTTTATCCCTCGCAAGCAACATTTTGGTTCATAACTCAAATTGTACTCCTTTAACAGAAATTTGAAGCTGTTTTCGGATAGCGCTGCCAGTTGACTTTTTGTTCTTTGAGATCGCTTGAGGCGTTTAGAAATTATCAATTTTTAAAGGAATTGAGTATATTCATGACGTCTATCGTCAATATTTACAGTACTATTTTATCTACATGGTGGCTCTTTAGATTTGCTTTCTCATCTCGTTTCTCTCTTTCATATTGCACCATTGCCTATTTTGTATATTTATAAATATAAATTTTACTTTTGTGGTGACCGTGAAGTATTTTGTGGTCTCGTTAATTTTTGGCGTGGTGACAACGTCACGACCGCGCGGGATTAGCCGTGCGGTCTAAGGCGCTGCAGTCATGGTCTGTGCGGCTAGTCCCGGCGAAGGTTCGAGTCCTCCCTCGGGCATGGGTGTGTGTGTGTTGTCCTTAGTGTAAGTTAGTTTAAGTTAGATTAAGTAGTGTGTAAGCTTAGGGACCGAAGACCTCGACAGTTTGATCCCATAAGATCCTACCACAAATTTCTAGTTTTAGTGCCGTCTTATCGGAATTTGGTTCTAGCAAATTGAAGATCCTCATTTACTATGGGGCAGAACAGCTTCGACATTCGGCAGAGTGGTATTTCGGACCAATTTATCCAAACATTTGAAAGAGCTGGTTCAGAGAAAGATAAAATAAGCCGTGGAGAAAAGGAGGTATGACATTCCCACAACTGTAGTTTATATTCCTGTTGATGTCGTATAGCTAGGTGACTATCTTATAATAATTAAATGATATGGTCTCGCGTAACAGGTTAGCACATTAGACAGATTTAATGATGTGCACTTAAGTTAGTCGGTTTGCCCGCAGTCATAACTAAATAGAATTTCGAACGGATGTTTGAATCTTTTGTGTCATTTAACAGATATCTCGTTTCGCGTATGACGTTCACGTTCATAATATTTCGCACTTCGCTGCGTCTCGATTGTATATGTGCGCTGTGGGTTTTCGGACAAATTTGTAATTCGCGAAATAACTCGCAGTTGTATTTGCTTCGAAGTACTAATGGATTTGTGGTCAGCTGTGGCTTTAAACCTTTTGTAATTAAATGCATTAAAGTTAAACTGGTTTCAAATGTATTCAATAACTGAAAAAGTGGAGAGAATACACTAATCAGGCAAAACATTATGAACACTGCCCACTACAATGTTGGATGCCTCCTGGTGCCGATGCGGGCACGTGACGCAATCAGAAAAGTATGTGAGTCGAGCAGAGTCGGATGGGGGATTACCCTAGCGAGCACATGCGCTGCAAATGGAGAAATCCACTGAGATAGGCGACTTTGCCAAAGGTCAGATTATTATTAGGCAGAGCCTATGAAAGAATGTCTTCAAAACGGCGAAGCTTGTCGAATGTGCTGCTGTCATTAACCTCTACGGAGTGTGCTAGAAGGGAGATGAAACTACCACTAAGCGCTAAGTGGCTGGACTTCAACGACTCTTCACAGAACGTGGGGCTTGGGGGCTCGTCTACTCTGTAAAGTAGGATAGATGGCAGGCTGTGCTACTTCTGGCGAAAGAACAAAATGCCGGTGGACGCACGTGTGTTCCCGAGCACACCATTCAGCGCACATTGTTGAACAAGGGGCTCCGCAACAGACGACCCCTGCGTGTTCACATGTTGGCCCAGTGACATTGTCCGTTCCGATTGTAGTGGGCTCGGGATCATCGAGATTGGACCGTGTATGACTGGAAATGTGTCGGCTCGTCGGATGAATCACGTTTATGCTACACCAGGTCGATGGTCGTCTCCAGAAACGCCGTCATCTAGGGGAACGGCTGCTCGAAACGTGCACCACCACGGGCGCAGGTTGGTGGGAGCAGTATAGACATTCTCCTGCTCTTGAATGGGACCTGTGGTAGTAATCGAAGACACCATGTCAGCTGCAGACCACCTGCATCTCTTCACGCTTGATGCCTTCCCTGACGATGGTGTCATCTTTCAGCTGTCTGTGTCTCGAAGCCAAAATCGTGCTACAGTGGTTTATGGAGCATGATAGTGAAATCAAGTTAATATCTTGACCACCAAATTCGCCTGATGTGAAGCCAACGGTTCCCACCTGGGTCGCTATCGAGCGCCATCGTGGCGTACACAAATCAGCGGACAATTATTTACAGGCCGGCCGCTGTGTCCGAGCGGTTCTAGGCTCTTCAGTCCGGATATTCTAGGCGCTGCAGTCTGGAGCCGAGCGACCGCTACGGTCGCAGGTTCGAATCCTGCCTCGGGCATGGATGTGTGTGATGTCCGTAGGTTAGTTAGGTTTAAGCAGTTCTAAGTTCTAGGGGACTGATGGCCTCAGATGTTAAGTCCCATAGTGCTTGGAACCATTTGAAAATTATTTACATGACTTTTGCGTAGATATCTGGTGCCGCATAGCTCCACAAATCTACTAGCGAACTGTAGAATCGATGATACGCAGAATCGGTGATTTATTGCGTTATAAAGAGGCCCAAGTAGCTATTAAGCAGGTGGTCATAATATTTTGGCTCGTCAGGGTAAGCTTGACAAGATGGTCCGATTGCCAAAGTTAATAGTAATTTCAGACTCATCCGCTGAGTAAATAATCTGAAAATCCCGACGGATATGCTGAATTTTTTTTTCATTCACTGATACAGTAATACCACGCGGTAAAAAATATATTTTAACTGAACAATTATTGAGTAGTTATACCGAGCGCAAACACTTGCTAAGGTACCTTGAGTAATCCTATAAGCTAAACAAAAGTAACTCATGATAATGAGGAACAAATAAGAGGTCAGTGAAAGATTTAACTGTGCAAGGGGTATCCATAAAGTTTTAATTATCACCTGGAAAAGAAAAAAAAGGAAAAAACAAGCTGCGACCACGAAGCTTTGTGTTATCCCTTCTCTGTATATACACTCTTCAATGCGACACATTTTTACCCAACAATGGATGGCTTGGCCGAGACCTTATTAGCAGATTTTGGTGTTCAGGAAACGTTCAACATCGAAAACCACTTCGTCGTCATTCTGGATTTGCCTGCCACTCGTTTTTTTATTTTTTCAATCCGACAAAAGAGGAAGAATTCACTGTTTCAGGAAGGTAAGGGGGCTGACACAAAATTTACTGCTCAAAGAAGCAGCATGGACGAGAGTAGCTGCGGAGTGTGTGTGAGCAGTCGCGAAACCCAGTCGCCACCGAGTTTAGAATGCTCAAAATGTCTTACAGGTTGTTCAAAACTGACCCATCACCGATTTTCGTGTTTCCACGGTCGCCTCGGTTGTTATGCACCGGCCGTTGAACACCAGGGGCTCCACTTCCACTTCTTTCTCCGTCACCTACATTTGTTTGACCATAGTGAAAGCGTTTGCGCCATCCGATAACTAGATAACTGTGTCAATAATTGTACATTTCTGCCATAAATTTCCATGAATTCAGCATGGGCTGTTGCAGTGTTGTTTCCCTTGAAGTGCAGAAAACGAATCATCGGACGATGCTCCATTTTGTCGATGCGCTACACCCCCTGGGGGTCCACTGGGAGCCGGAGCACAATAACCCTAGGTTCGGTATGGGGCGGTGGTGGGGTGGGTGGATTGGTGTGGCTTGTTGTGGGGTTGTGACCCACTGAGGGCTACGGCAGGACGAAGTCCCTCCGTCGTTTCTAGGTTCCCGGTTTAATACACAATACATAATACCTGAGCTGGTAATTTGTGTGCTAACTTGGGCCCTGTTTAACTGATGAGCAGGGATGCACGTGCCAGCATTTATACGATTAAAATTTGTTAAAAGAAAACTTCTCGTGTGTGATCGTTAGCGTTGCTGTCAAAGTAGCACTTAACCTCGGAATTTAACACTTGAACAAGCTTTTCCTGAAGTGATCATCTTAGCCACGCGATTATACCGAAGGTAACCCTATTACGGTCCGTGTTCTCTGTTCCCGGTTGCTCGGAGCTGTTGCCTGTAATCCGACCATAGTGGGTGCGGCGGCGTACAATGGCTGTCTGCGCTGATTTGTGGCGGGCCGCCTGTTAGGAAACTCGGCTCGATGGCGCGGTCACATTACGCATTCGCGGAACGCGAAATCCGAGGTCCTAACAGGCCGTCATCGTTGCTGATCTTATACCGTTGCAGATTGCTGCGTGTCCTTCACAAAGACAAAGCGAGTCATATAAAAGCTGCTGACGTGAGAAACTTCGCTTTCTTTGTTCCTCAGTGATCTGTAATTACTGTTCACCAACACGTAGGAAGTGAACAGCATCACCGTATTCTAGAAGTGTCTGCCTATTCATTCCGGGACATTGCTGCTAGTTTGGTCTTCTTCTTCTTTTTCGAGCGGTAGTTTCGGCCCCACAGCGGATTGAAAATCACAACAAAACCCGTCGCAGTTCAGTGACAGCAGAAGCTTAATGCAAATTAAAACCTTGTATTTGGAACTCCTTTTATATCAATAATTTTTTGTAATATGCAGTCTTTATACATTAGTTATATAAAAGTAATCTCTAATAGAGAAAAAGGCAAATAACTTAGAGAAATGTTTGATGCAGCACTGATTGAAGTATATCTTGAAATTTTATCTACAAATGTTCATTGTGGCTAGTTTCCATAACTCGTTAAACGTGCCACCTGCAATCAGTTTCCTGCCAGATCCTATCAAGCAATTCTTCGTGTATGGTGACAATTGCTTGTGTTATCCGTTGTCGCAGCTCTTCAGCGTTTCCCAGAAGCGGAGGAACAAATAGTCTGTCTTTAGTGTAACCCCTTACTCAGAGGTTCATAGGGATTAAAACAGGGATCCTGATGGCCACGATATTGTTCCACCGCGTCCAGTCCAACTCGACACATTTCTACGGAGATACACGACAACTTCACGATGATAATGTGGTGGCGCGCCAGGTTGCTGGAAAATAATTTATTTCTCCATGCGTCTTTAGACAATGTTCAAGCATGTCCAGGAACGATATTGTCGTGGAGAAGGAGAAATTCTTTTGAATTTTGGTGGCGACAAACACGCTGAAATCATTCCTTCAATTTCCTTTGGGTTGCACGATGCACTTCAGAATTGACCGTTGCAGCATAAAGGAGGATATCAAACAGGATAACGCCTTCAGAGTCCCAGAAGACCGACTCCATGATATTACCAGCTGAGGCTGGCGATTTGAATTTTTTCTTCGTAGTAGAGGTGCCCTGGTGCCACTTCATGGATTGCCGTTTTATTTCCGGTGCGAAGTGATGAACCCACGTTTCATCGCCTGTGACGATGCTCGACAAAAAATTGTCGCATTCAGCGTCGTATAGCGCAAGAAATTTCGCACAGATGGCCCATCGTTGCATTTTGGTATTCTTCTAGGCGGTGAGGAACTCAGCGGGCACACTCCTTTGAGCACCGGTACTCCAACTGGCGGCGAGTGTGTCAGTATTACCAACAGAGACGTCCAGTTGAGTAGCGAGGAGTTTCATTGTGATTCGTCGAACATCTCGAATGACACTGTCCGCACGTTCCAACATCGGAGGAGTCACAGATGTTTGTGGCCGGCCGACACGCGACAGATCGGACAGGTTTGCGCGACATTGTTGCAATGATGACAGACTCCTCGCCCAACGACTCGCCGTGCTTTTGTTCACTGCCCGGTCTCCGTAAACATTCGCCAAGCGTCTGTGAATATCTGCGATGTTCTGGTTTTCCGCCAAAAGAAGCTCTATGACGCTCTCTGCTTGGAACACAGCTCCATTAGAGACGCCATTTTGAAGGCTACGTATAGCATCGCCACGTATCGGGACTTCATGAAGCCATAGGGGCTGAAGCGAGGATATTTCACTATATCGCACAACAAATTCCGCGTTTTTCAACCGAAATTGGCCGCCGTAAAAAATATGTTGAATCACTTATTGAACGCCCCTGGTGTTTATGAAATATTCCGTCGATTCTGGGATGAACAGAGACAAATATTATAAAGTTGAAGACAACAAATGGGGACTGCACATTCTTGAGTGCACAGTTCGCTCTCTGTGAGAGACGGGCTCAGCGGGCACGCAGAGGAACAGAGCGGCCCCGCCATCGATCTGCCCGGCGGCTTGGCTTGGCGCGGCACGGCTCGCTACGTCCCTGGCGCTACAACAACAAGGCGTCGTCCGCTGCGGGCACTTAGCCGCCACGGGCGCTCCCGTTTCTGGCCCTCCGGGCCCCTGAAATCTTCATGGACTCGCCTTCCGCTGCACCCGCACTCTCTCCTTTCGTCTTTCATGTGTAAGTAAGTCCCGCACTGAGGAAATGAGCGTTGGGTAGGTGAGAGAACTCCCCCGATACCCTCCTGACAGGCTTGGATCCAGGGTTCGATTCTGGGAAGGAATTGAGGGATGACGGGGAGGGGGGGGGGGGGAGGGGGAAGAATGTCACAGTCACAGTTTATTACTCTATGACTGTCTTCCGAGCACTCGTCCTCCACCAAACATACGAGTGACGTTCAACAAGTAATGCAACAAATTTTTATTCTCACCCAACTTCGGTAAAAAAAAAAAAGAAAAAAAGAAAAAAAAACGGAATTTGTTGTGGGACGTCGTTGAATATACCCTCATCGGCTCCTATAGTTTCATAAATTTTCGACTGGTGGCGACGCAATAGTAGCTTTCAAAGTGGCGGCTGTAACGGTGGTGTGTTCCAAACAGAGAGCTGTTATTGAGTTTATGTTGGTGCGCAGACCTGTCCAGTATCCAGCGTGCCAGCCGGCTGCCCACCGATGTGGCACCTGCAACATTAGAACATGCGGACACTCTCATTACTGTAGATCAACGGATCACAATCAGACATTTCGCTGCTCAGCTTGACGTATCTGTTGGTAATGCTGATACGCTCGTCTAGCTGTGGGGGTACCCAAAGGTGTGTGCCCGCTGAGTTGCTTCCCCCCCCCCCCCCCCCCCCCCCACTAACTGAAGACCATGAAGAGACCATCTCTGCGGAACTGATTGCGCGTTGTGTGCCCGCTGAGTTGCTCGCCCCCCCCCCCCCCCCCCCCACTAACTGAAGACCATAAAGAGACCATCTCTGCGGAACTGATTGCGCGTTGCGAGGCTCTAAGCACTATGGGACTTAACATCTGAGGTCATCAGTCCCCTAGACTGAGAACTACTTAAACCTGACTAACCTAAGGACATCACATATGGCACCTGCAACATTAGAACGTGCGGGCACTCTCATTAGAGTAGATCAACGGATTACAATCAGACATGAAGCATCGTGGTTCCGGATTGAAGCGCCACAGCGGCCGGCGAGGATGGTAGTGACAACTTTTTGTTGAACATCCTCATAGGCGATGAAACATAAGTTCATAACTTTGAACCAGAAACAAAATGGCAGTCCTTGGAATGGTGCCAAATAACCCCTTATCCGAAGAAAAATGTAAAAAAAAATGACTCTAAGAACTATGGGACTTAACATCTGCGGTCATCAGTCCCCCAGACTTAGAACTTAGTAAACCTAACTAACCTAAGGACATCACACACATCCATGCCCGAGGCAAGATTCGAACCTGCGACCGTAGCAGCCGTGTGATTCCGAACTGAAGCGCCTAGAACCGCCCGGCCACCATGGCCGGCTGAAAAAGGTCAAAGCTGTACCCTCAGCTGGACTCTGGAGGAATTCTTGTTTGATGTCCTCCCTTATGGTGCAACTGTCAACTTCAAAGCGTATTGTGCCACCCTAAGGAGATTGAAGAAATGACTTCAACGTGTTCATCCCCACAAAAATGCAAACGAACTTCTCTTTCTGCTTGAAAACGCAAAGCCTCACACAACTTTGCGCTCCCGAGAGTAGTTCACAATACTTCATTGGACTGTTCTTCCTCATCCACCGTACAGCTCGGATCTTGTGCCCTCCGACTTCCATCTGTTCGGCACACTGAAGGATGCACTCCGTCGCAATCGTTATGTGGATGATTGTGAAGTTATTGTTGCAGTAAGACGCTAGCTCCGACGTCGACCAGTACAGTGGTACCATGCGGCCATACAGGCCCTTCCAGTAAGGTGGCGTAAGGCCGTCGCATTGACCGGAGATTATGTTGAGAAATAACGTTTCGTATCCAAAAAAGTGGGGAATAATATAGTGTATTGGAATCCTGAATAAAACCGACCTGCGTTAAAAAAAAAAAAAGTCATTTATTGAGCGCCCCTCGTAACTTGCCGGCACCAACACGTTTCCCGTACCACAGGAACTTAGGGTTGTTGCGCAGGGTGCTGCAAGCAACCCCCCCCCCCCCTACCCCCACCCCCAATAAAACCCGCTCTTATTATTAGTATAAATTTTCATAATTTTCTAAAACTCCTATTACCATTCTATCGAACAGTTCTGTAAGTAATTAAATTAGAATACACTGAATTTCAGCCGCCAAAAACATACACTGGAGTGTTTCAGGACACCTCTTGCTAGTTCTAATGTAACAAAAATCAAAAGAATACAAAGTGTCAGTTTTTTAAATTTTTGCAGCCGTTTAATTGTTGCCGTATTCCGCGTTACATTAAGTGAATTCACGGTTGTGTGGTACTGCTAGTCTAACTGCTGTCGAAGTGAAATAAAAGTCTTGGAGTCTTTCCTTTCTGTCGCTGTATGGTAACAACTCAATCTACAGTATGTGTACGTACGAAGAAAACGGTTCTAAATGTGAATAAGGAATTGCTACTGACCTTAAAATTTTCGTTTTTTTATGTTAAGGGAAAAAAGCATAAAGCGTCTCATTGTTAGACTGAAACACACCTCGAATCAGATGTACCCGCAGAGACCGTATCCTTTCACAACATGTTAAAAACCATAAAACGGCTCTGTTCTAGACTGACGCACGCGTCGAATCATATAAATCCGCAGGGACTTACTCAACAACAACCAATACAATATTGTGTGGCCAAGGAATAGACTGTTAAATAAATATTCGGATCGAACGAAACATACCTTAATAAAAGCATACCAACAAGCGAGATTGGTGCAGTGGTAGGACCATTCCCTCAAAGAACTGTACGAATTTAGACATAATGCCGCCGTAACTTCACGGCAGGAGCTCAAACGGGTACACAGGCGAGCAAGGGAATGATTCTTGTATACAGCGACTGCACAGGACACAGATAGGTGGCGCTCACCGCACCTACAGGGTGTTTCAAAAATGACCGGTATATTTGAAACGGCAATAAACACTAAACGAGCAGCGATAGAAATACACCGTTTGTTGCAATATGCTTGGGACAACAGTACATTTTCAGGCAGACAAACTTTCGAAATTACAGTAGTTACAATTTTCAACAACAGATGGCGCTGCGGTCTGGGAAACTCTATAGTACGATATTTTACACATATCCACCATGCGTAGCAATAATATGGCGTAGTCTCTGAATGAAATTACCCGAAACCTTTGACAACGTGTCTGGCGGAATGGCTTCTCATGCAGATGAGATGTACTGCTTCAGCTGTTCAATTGTTTCTGGATTCTGGCGGTACACCTGGTCTTTCAAGTGTCCCCACAGAAAGAAGTCACAGGGGTTCATGTCTGGCGAATAGGGAGGCCAATCCACGCCGCCTCCTGTATGTTTCGGATAGCCCAAAGCAATCGCACGATCATTGAAATATTCATACAGGAAATTAAAGACGTCGGCCGTGCGATGTGGCCGGGCACCATCTTGCATAAACCACGAGGTGTTCGCAGTGTCGTCTAAGGCAGTTTGTACCGCCACAAATTCACGAACAATGTCCAGATAGCGTGATGCAGTAATCGTTTCGGATCTGAAAAATGGGCCAATGATTCCTTTGGAAGAAATGGCGGCCCAGACCAGTACTTTTTGAGGATGAAGGGACGATGGGACTGCAACATGGGGCTTTTCGCTTCCCCATATGCGCCAGTTCTGTTTATTGACGAAGCCGTCCAGGTAAAAATAAGTTTCGTCAGTAAACCAAATGCTGCCCACATGCATATCGCCGTCATCAATCCTGTGCACTATATCGTTAGCGAATGTCTCTCCTGCAGCAATGGTAGCGGCGCTGAGGGGTTGCCGCGTTTGAATTTTGTATGGATAGAGGTGTAAACTCTGGCGCATGAGACGATACGTGGACGTTGGCGTCATTTGGACCGCAGCTGCAATACGGCGAACGGAAACCCGAGGCCGCTGTTGGATCACCTGCTGCACTAGCTGCGCGTTGCCCTCTGTGGTTGCCATACGCGGTCGCCCTACCTTTCCAGCACGTTCATCCGTCACGTTCCCAGTCCGTTGAAATGTTTCAAACAGATCCTTTATTGCATCGCTTTTCGGTCCTTTGGTTACATTAAACCTCCGTTGAAAACTTCGTCTTGTTGGAACAACACTGTGTTCTAGGCGGTGGAATTCCAACACCAGAAAAATCCTCTGTTCTGTGGAATAAACCATGTTGTCTACAGCACACTTGCACGTTGTGAACAGCACACGCTTACAGCAGAAAGACGACGTACAGAATGGCGCACCCACAGACTGCGTTGTCTTCTATATCTTTCACATCACTTGCAGCGCCATCTGTTGTTGAAAATTGTAACTACTGTAATTTCGAAAGTTTGTCCGCCTGAAAATGTACTGTTGTCCCAAGCATATTGCAACAAACGGTGTATTTCTATCGCTGCTCGTTTAGTTTTTATTGCCGTTTCAAATATACCGGTCATTTTTGAAACACCCTGTACATGACTCTCAGCATATTTAATGTTTACAAAAAACATCGAAAATGCTTAAATCCATCTTAGAATAAGTGTTGCAAGATGTAACGTGAAGCAAAATTTTTCGTAGCGGTAGTGCTTGAAAATATGCACCAGAAAAAAATCGTCTAAAAGTGACTACGCAGCGTATTTGCAAAATACGGTGGCGGGATACGAATTTGTAAATTTTTTTCTTTCGTCATGTGGCTAAGAACAGCGTGTAAGGGAGACGAAAGGTATAGACTGAAAGTGCTCTTTTCGTAACTTAGCCGACGAAGGCTTTGACAAGACTACAGAGCTCTTATTTCTTTGTAAGACGTTATTTAGACGTTGACATAGGAAAACAAAATATATCAAATGCGATCTCTGATAAATCTGATCATCCACACATATCCCTCGCTCTTTTACAAATTACATTGAAACCAAATAATGTTAAGACACATTGTCCCATGAACCTCAGTGCAGTTACCAAACGTAAACTGAGAGCAAAGCGATATTCTGTATTCTCCTGGAATATCGTTTGATGCCTTTTTCACATTTCACGAAGTGCGCACTTCCGCGAAACTGGTATCAATCTTAGGAAGAATGTCGGGTTTCCATTTCACATCACGCTCCGTTTGGTAGAATTTTACCTTTAGCTGGTATTGTATTTTTCGCAGGAAAATTACGCCAGAATGTGTACCACCTCTGCGTTATCGCCAGGACTAACTGATATGCAATTGTAGAGACTGACTCCAGACGTAACATGAGCTAAAACGGAGAAACACGTGGTGCGACTAACTTAGTGGGCCAATGCCGCTAAAAATATATCATTTGCTCAGTAAATGTTTTCAAAACGAGAGTGCGTTTTTTAGACTCCTAGGACTGCGGCTGAGGTCGCATCACAAGGAACAAGCGATCGTTGCTAACAGCATCGAGCAAAGTGCTGATTTCGATACACGGGTTAAAAAACGGATTGTCACTCCTCGCAGTGACATACTAATAAATTAATGTTAGTTTGATTAATTTTATTTTTTATTTTATTTTTATTTATTTATTTATTTACTTTTTTGCAACTATGGATAGTTGTACGTGCGTAGACGTCGACGCAGTGACGTACGCATACGACAATATCCAAATGAATGATTTTTTCTAGGAGCAGGTAAATGAAACGTATGTAATTCATAGGACGTTCTTTTATTACTTTTCCTTCCCTATCCGTAAATGTAGAGTGTGTGTTCTAGTATAGACCCACTGAAGAGTTGGGTATTTCCAGGCGGACTGATAGTGGAATAGAGGGAGGCCCAGTTGGAAACATTTGTGATGGGATTTTGAGTTCCGGCTTTTGCCTTATAACCAAGGCAAATCTCCCGAAAATCTTGGTTCGAGCCGAGGCATTGTCATTATTTTTAATGTAATTCTGGGACGATACGTCCCAACAAAAAATTTGAACCCTAGTGAATGTGTATTTGTTCACGTGTGTACTTCTCGAATTGTAAAGGGTACCTGACCGACGTTGTTGTGGTCTTAGGCATATTTTTCAGCATATCATCTCTTATTCTGCTGCGTGAGACTTTGCCAGAGGCTGTGCGTACAGATGTTAAAACGCATTGACGCTCACTGATTTTAAACACAAATACTTCTGACACTTAACTTTTCTCACCAATAAACATTCGAGAATTTAAACATCTATGTAAATTCCATAGACAGGAACAATGTCCTAGAACCGGGATACCACACACTACACATGTCGTTAAACCTGCGTTGTATGACGCATCGAGCGAATTTGGAAATCATCGATAGGGGAACTTAACAGCACCACCCTTCGAGAGGAGATATGTGCGAACTCTAGCTAGTTTCGCCCGATCAACGCACATACTTTTACATTAATTTGAGATGCGTGGAAAGGAATTATGTGCAGGTCGGTGTCGTAAGTGAGCAGGAATTTGATTAACAGTCTGGAAATCAGTCCTAATTGTATGTCAATATGAGTTGTGTACGTGAAAAATGCCAAGCTGCACAATGGGTCAGCGTCCACGATAAACCTTCGATCCGCCTGTAATTGGTAGGGTAAATCACTTGCAGCACAGAGGAAACCAAGTGTTACCACCTTCCAGTACAACACTGGGGCACTCAAACTAAACTCCATGTTGAGGGCGGGATTTATCCTTGATGCAAAAGTGGTTAGCTGGTTGGATGGGTGTGTAGGGCGTGTCTGACAGAAACGTCGCAGTTGCACGTGGCGGAAGGTAATTGATCGGATACAAATATTGTGTTTCTGACATGCGGTTTGTAGTACTTAAACACCGAGAACCTGTCTACATGACATTCATTATTACTTCCTCGAAGACACAATGACTGGCTATTTAGAAGCATTAAAGGCCTTTACTCGTGTCGAACGAACGATACAGGTTTCTTATTGGTCAGTGGGCCAGGGATCTTTGGATCCCAAAAGGCTGCTCAGTGGGTCTTTTCCACAGCTCGACGTAATAACAAAGTTGCCCAAAATTTGGGTATCGCAATAAAACTGCGGTTTAATTACTTCCCTGGTGTTAGATACATTAACGTCTCTTAGTGCAGATAAAGCGTGAATATTAACAGGGTTTAATAAGCAACAAGGTGAACCAAAATATAATACAAGGTTTTCACAATAAGTGCTTATTCTTACACTTCGGCCTACCATTGGTACCATGGAAAGGAAAGAGGAACGAAATGCGTTGAAGTTTTAACGTACTGTATATATCGTTGTTATTAGAGACGATTTAGACAACGATAGGACAGGAAATGGATGGCAGTCTCGTTGATGATCAGTCCCTGTGTAGGCCTGGAGTAATTTAAAGGTACCGCCCGAAACTAAAATCTTGGTGCCGGAGTGAGATTTGATCCTTGCTCCTCCCGAATACGAGTGCGGCTCAGTGGGTCCATAGGAAACGCCGCGTTGAAAATCCCAGGAGTAATCTCTTCCGGTATTGTCCATCACTATTTGTATGCTGCTGTTGTGAGCACAACTTAAATTTGAAATGTTAAATTATTCGTCAAATGTAGTGACTGATTTATTGCGACTCGTTTCTTTACGAACTGTGGCAGTTTGGTAGAGTTAAGATAAGAATGTTAGTTAAGATAATAATTTTTGTTCAACGTTTGAAGAACGTGGAGGAAAATTTCTGTAACGTAGAGGGTGGAGCCCGCTGTTGTTATTTCGCATTTTAAGTCGGTTCTGCTTTCTACGTCAGAGCCATTTTTTTAATTCCTTTTTTAAGCAGGAAATATGATACAATACAGTGGTAGAAAGTTATGAAGACCGCAGAATAAAGGTGCAGATTAGTTTTCCTGCTGGTTAGAGCGAGGGGCATGGGGTGAGGAGAAAGAAAGCGCCTCCAAGGGAGTTTATGCGCAGAGAGGCGTGCGTGCAATATTAAGTATCACAGTAAGAACGAAGGTTGCGCGTGGCACCCGGAAATTCCATTCTGGGGGTGCGTTGCTTTTTTTCTGCTTCCATCCACATCCACGCAGAGAGAGACGGAAAAGAAGACTGCAGTTTAAGGTCCAGTCGACGACGGTATCATTACAGACCAATCGCAAGCTCCGACTTGGGAGGGCGAGGAAGGAAATGAGCCATGTCCTTTTAAAAGGATCTATACCGACAGCTGTCTTAAGCGATTTAGAGAAACGACGGAAATCCTAACTCTGAATAGCTGGGCGAGGATTTGAACAAGAGACTTCCAGAATGGGAGTTAAGTGTCTCATCACCTCTATCGGTTCATTCAGTTTTAAGCTCGCAACGTAAGGACAGATTTTCTATTTTTGGCGTACCTCTGTGAGCAGCATCAGAAGCATATAACACAAGGAACATACAAGGAACAAATTACCAACTTTTAAGCATAGTAATTAAACTGTGTTTTCTGAATCATAAATACGATACAAAGAAGTGCTTATCGGGAACTTGACCTTGTGGTCGCAAAAAGCACTGAGGCTGACGTGTACGCAGCAAACGTTAAGCTTCTGTATGAAAAGTAAGTGACGCACCACAAAATGAAGTAAATGCTGAAACGAAAGGCATGCACTACTGTATCATTTTATTCCATTGCGAGCGATGAGAAAAAATCTCTTGTTAGGAATTGGAATCTTCGTGCGCTAATTTACTATCAGAGGCAAATCATTTTTTCGTAATCTGGTTTTTTTTTCTTCAACTTAATTCCAGTAATAGTTTCAGTTTCTCGTTACGGCTGTATCATACAATTTATTTTGAAGTAGAATACATTTACTGCCGATTTAAAAACTATAATCTGATCATTAGGTATCAAACACGTCTCGCAAATCGTGTTCCACAAATACCACGAGCGTTCACACACGCAGAAGGATACCGTAAAGAAATCAGCCAAAGTGTCGTATTTAGCGTGTTACACGATCAATATGTAATCACATAATCATATGCAAACAGCAGCGGGGAGTCAAGTTGTACAACCGCACCACTCTAAGACGGAGCGTATTCACACTAGACCAATAATTTAGTCAAGTGGCGAGTGATTTAGTAACTAAACGTGTGTGGGCAAAATCGCGTAGTTATGTAATTTAGGAAAATGGTTTAGCGGCTTCGATCCGATGAGTTGCACAGTACTCAGTGCAGAAGTTCTCCGCACCGCAATCCATTTCTCAGTGACGCGACACTGAACAAATGTTACTGCCCTCTATTTAGCATATAACATTAGTTGTCCTCCTTGATTCTCCTCTCCTTTTTCAGTCATCTTTTTCGTAATCTCTTCATCTACATCTTCCACAATAAACGTTACTGCCAGATGTGTTGCTTGGTTCATCCTCGCTCCCTGAATCATGGTGCAGTAAACACTCCATAGTTGTCGATCCTTGACCACCAACTAAACCGCAAGCGAGCGTACACTCTTTCAGTTGCAGTTTTTTTCTTTTTTTTTAGTAGGAGCACTAAAAAACTGTTTACATTACTGGCCCTGTGGGAACCAGCTTACAGAGCACGAAAAGCGCTACGGGCAGTTAGCACCTGTGTCTACTCCTGTTACCAACATTTGAGCAGACTAGAAGCATACCGACCAGTCTAAATATGGAGCGTTATCCTGTTACCAACATTTGAGCAGACTAGAAGCATACCGACCAGTCTAAATATGGAGCGTTAACCACGTGAAAATATCATGATGTGACTATATGGTCTTGGAAGCCATTTTATGTGAATTTAACATCAAAATAAATTGTATCAGTGTAGACTCTTTTTGCATGTTGCAAATGAATGTATTTAATCATCCACACACGTTTCTCCTTCATTAAGAAATCATCGTTAGTGGGTGTCCTGGAATGTCACATCATGCTACGTTACAGGTATTTATTTTAGAATTAAAGCAGGTCATATGCAAATTTTAACTTAAAATACAACGGTACTTACAGTTAAAATTGTGTTTCATTTCTCTACAACTGTACTACTTTCATTCGCGTGGTAACAGTTGAAATTCGGACATTTTCCGTTCTTTCCATTTTTCACAAAATTCTGTGCATATGCTGTGATTGGCGCTATAGACACATTGTGGTTGGCGTCACATCAACAATAAACACAACTTCCTGACTTTCAATACACTAAGAATAATGCATGAAGCTGTGTGCACAGAATTTAGCAAAACGCGAAAATTTCGACTTGTTAGTAGTTGATAACACGCAATAGAACGGGAAAGTTGCGAGTTTCAACGTGTTATCGAAAGACTGAAAGTAGTCCAATCATCAGAATATGAGACACAGTTTTAGCTCTTAAGTATGTTGGATTTTACGTTGAAATTTACATGTGAACCGCTTTATTTCTAAAATCAATACCAGTAAAGCAACATAATGTGACCCAGTGATGAAACATTGTTAATAAACGAAAAATGCGCCGGGGTGATTAAATACGGTCATTTGCAGCATGCAAAAGGCGCTGCGACTGATACTTCAAGAAACGTATTAAAATGAATTGTGCAATACGGCTGCACTAATACTGGTATGAGCCTCACATTGTAATATTTTGAAATAATTATGAGAGGATCAAAAGGAAGCAGCAAAATTGAAGGTCTCGTCCTGTAACCTAGTGCTGCAGCAGCGGAGCGATACGGCGGGTTGCGTGGTGGCAGGCGCGAGCTGGCTCGCTCAGACTGCGCGACAGGCGTGAAATGTGAGGTGCTTCGCTTTATCGTGTCGAAGGCTACAGGGAGTGCAGTCACGCGAGCATTTCAACGGGTCCTCTTATACTGCGATAACGCAACGGTTAGGCGTCGTCCGCTTCTCGAGATAGCTCCAAAACTATCCCAGATATGTATGTCCCTATAAAGTCCGGCATTGTGACGCCGGCGAGGTGTGAGACCAGCGCGTCACAGTCGGCGAATAGAGAGTAGTCCTGTGTCGTGTTGAAGTGCGTACCACCATGACTAGCAGTTACTGAATGGAAAGGTTATGGCCAGGTCTTCAGCTGTAGCTTTTTTAACGCCTACTCTTGAAAATACCGTCTTTGGCCATCGATTCTAAAATCCGCCTCTTTCTGCGTGGGAAAAGCAGTAGGCGCAGGGACGGTGGCAAAGAAACAAAAGAAAGGACAGGAGACAGCAACATGGCAATACATTTGTGTTCGTTGCAGCAACAGTGGATCCAATTCGATCAACACGTTGCTCTCATGAAGTAAACATAGCGTAACTTTAGTTGTTCAGGCTGTGATTATGCGTTTGAGCGTCGTAGAGGAACATACGTATTATTACTATTACCCGTTTTGATTTACTGTTTGAAATCCACTGTAGACAGACAGACGTCACAATTGTTTCTGATCTTCAGAATTAATAAACAGTTTATTCCCATGTGTTCATTATGCGACGCTTGGGTATAAATTTTTCATTCAGCTTTGGCGAGACAGATGTCATAAGTGTTACGAATTAGTAACCTTTATAAAGAGATTGTACCCATGTTTATTACGGGACGTGTGAATTTACATTTTTAATTCGACTGAGGCGAGACATATGGCACAGTTGTTAATTAACGATTTCGAGAAACAGTGCATTTCGGCAGGAGAAATGTAATCACATTCTTATCTTTTATCATATGCAGAGATTTTATTAAACATTGGCTTAAGAAGTACTTACCGCAATCATCTCTTTGATGTTGATGTTGGGGCTTGAAAGATGAAGTTTACGGTGCGGCAGAGGACAGCGTGCGTGGTTGCAAAATGAAGTAATGGTTCAAATGGCTCTGACTATGGGACTCAACTGCTGAGGTCATTAGTCCCCTAGAACTTAGAACTAGTTAAACCTAACTAACCGCAGGACATCACAAACATCCATGCCCGAGGCAGGATTCGAACCTGCGACCGTAGCGGTCTTGCGGTTCCAGGCTGCAACGCCTTTAACCGCACGGCCACAAAATGAAGTAATGCTGCAAGGGCTTTGATATCTTGGTTCAAAATGATGCCGTATGACAATAGAAAATTGTGCATGTGAGAGCAACGTTTATCACAAAAAATGAAAATCTCTGGAATCTAGGTATAGTTTCAACCAGGCTTGATATATTACTTTTATTATTTTAATCTGATCTGAATATGGCCATCAGACACTGTCTTACACTGGACTAGGGTTTCACATATACAGTACGTTTTGAGTGCGTTCAGCGACAGTGCTAATCATTATTGTTGCTTTAGTAGATACGTCATTAACTGTCTTCTGAAGCTGGAGATGTTATTCAATTCTTAAATATAATGCGGAATGTTATTCTTGAGTCGGGTGCCTGCTACTGGGAAGGACTTACAGAAAGTGGGTGAAGGATGGAGTGGAACAGAACGAATTTTGTTCGGATGAGAAACAGGTGTTTCTACTTTGTTGCTCAGACAATAGCGTTAAGGTCGAGGAGAGATATGAGAACAGTGTTCGCCCGAGGAGACAGTAGACAGAAGATAAGGCAGAGGTTATGGAAATATCTGCGCTTGTCGGCGCGCAGCCAGGATAGCTGTGCACATGATGGTGAAATATGATCAAAGAGTCGAACATTGCAGTTGTGACGAACAAACGCATACGTAACCAGTTTCAGGTGCCATGGGCTTACCTGGGAAGGGGCGTGCAAGATAACATGGCTATAATCAAAAACTGAAAGCATAAGTGTTTGTGTAAGTTTCTTTTTCAGGTCAAGAGTGAAGAGCGTTTTGTACGAGGACTGTTCGGAAAATAAGGTGCGATCGGGCGCTAAATGGAAACCACAGATAGAATCCGATGAAGCATTGCATATACCTGTTGGCCAGTGTCTCTAATGTATCTGTCGATCGCGTCACGTCGCTCTTTTCAGTTCTGAGCGCCCAGTGAGCACGTAAAGATGTCCAGTAAACAGTGTCTCCTGCCAAGTATGAGGGCCTGGTGAGAGGTTTCGCCTGATGTTAAGCAGCCCACATAACATAACTGCCATGCGTTTCCTTTTTCATGACAATTCTCGGCCACACTCTGCAGGGGCATCGAAGAAGCTCCTGCAGCGTTTCCGATGGGAATGTTTGGCCTCCCACAATACAGCCCCTAATTGGCTCCCTCTGAGTATCATCTCTGCTCACATGAACCGCTGGCTGTGAAGACAACAGTTTGGTACACACAATGAGCTCTAGACCAGTCTAGAGAATTAGCGGAAAGCACTGGCGGCTGCCTTCTATGAGAACGGTATTTGAAAGTTGGTACAACGCTACGACAGATGTGTAAAACGACGGAGCGGCGACTGTGTAGAGAAGTAACTGGAATGTGTAGCTAACTGTTGCAAATAAAATATTTTTGATTTTCACAGTGGTTTCCATTTCGCGACTGATCGGACCTTACTTTCCGTACAGCTGTAGTATTTTTGTACGGCATGGTGAGAGGTTGATGCCTTCCTGCACATTGCAGTTACGTGCTTAGTACAATTTAGATTTACATCTTTTGTTATTCTTACAATCTGTGGTGAGGGAGAGAACTTGATATTTGCTTATTTAGTGATATCAAATGGCCGGGACTCCCTGATGAGCTTAGAATGACAAATCACAACCGACTGGATTTTGGATTGGTTGAGCTACAACCCTATACCTTGCACCTCTTTTGATAAAGCACACACGGCGGTATTGAGATCCTCGATAACTGTCTTTAGGTTTATTGTTTCGCACTTAGATTCAGCTGGAGGTGATCAGCGTACATGTAGTAGTTGCACAAAACTGATGACACAGCATTGACATGAGTATTGTAACTAATACCGCACCCTTCCTCCATTCTGACTTTATGGTGCCATAAATGACGCATTTCTGCCGGGACTTAGTATTTAAAAAAAACTAGGATGAGTGACAGAAAAGACGTAATGATGACAAAGATATGGGTAACGTATCCTGGAGTGCATTTGACGCCCCATGCATTGATGGGCACTACAGACGGAGTATTTGCTCCGGTAGAGAATTATGCGGAATCGTATAACTGAGCAGACTTCCGCGGCCAGCATCAGCTGATTTTAATGTTTTCTGAGTATCGTACCGTGTCATAATGTATATACAGGGTGTTTCAAAAATGACCGGTATATTTGAAACGGCAATAAAAACTAAACGAGCAGCGATAGAAATACACCGTTTGTTGCAATATGCTTGGGACAACAGTACATTTTCAGGCAGACAAACTTTCGAAATTACAGTAGTTACAATTTTCAACAACAGATGGCGCTGCGGTCTGGGAAACTCTATAGTACGATATTTTCCACATATCCACCATGCGTAGCAATAATATGGCGTAGTCTCTGAATGAAATTACCCGAAACCTTTGACAACGTGTCTGGCGGAATGGCTCCACATGCAGATGAGATGTACTGCTTCAGCTGTTCAATTGTTTCTGGATTCTGGCGGTACACCTGGTCTTTCAAGTGTCCCCATAGAAAGAAGTCACAGGGGTTCATGTCTGGCGAATAGGGAGGCCAATCCACGCCGCCTCCTGTATGTTTCGGATAGCCCAAAGCAATCGCACGATCATTGAAATATTCATTCAGGAAATTAAAGACGTCGGCCGTGCGATGTGGCCGGGACCATCTTGCATAAACCACGAGGTGTTCGCAGTGTCGTCTAAGGCAGTTTGTACCGCCACAAATTCACGAAGAATGTCCAGATAGCGTGATGCAGTAATCGTTTCGGATCTGAAAAATGGGCCAATGATTCCTCTGGAAGAAATGGCGGCCCAGACCAGTACTTTTTGAGGATGCAGGGACGATGGGACTGCAACATGGGGCTTTTCGGTTCCCCATATGTGCCAGTTCTGTTTATTGACGAAGCCGTCCAGGTAAAAATAAGCTTCGTCAGTAAACCAAATGCTGCCCACATGCATATCGCTGTCATCAATCCTGTGCACTATATCGTTAGCGAATGTCTCTCGTGCAGCAATGGTAGCGGCGCTGAGGGGTTGCCGCGTTTGAATTTTGTATGGATAGAGGTGTAAACTCTGGCGCATGAGACGATACGTGGACGTTGGCGTCATTTGGACCGCAGCTGCAACACGGCGAACGGAAACCCGAGGCCGCTGTTGGATCACCTGCTGCACTAGCTGCACGTTGCCCTCTGTGGTTGCCGTACGCGGTCGCCCTACCTTACCAGCACGTTCATCCGTCATGTTACCAGTCCGTTGAAATTTTTCAAACAGATCCTTTATTGTATCACTTTTCGGTCCTTTGGTTACATTAAACCTCCGTTGAAAACTTCGTCTTGTTGCAACAACACTGTGTTCTAGGCGGTGGAATTCCAACACCAGAAAAATCCTCTGTTCTAAGGAATAAACCATGTTGTCTACAGCACACTTGCACGTTGTGAACAGCACACGCTTACAGCAGAAAGACGACGTACAGAATGGCGCACCCACAGACTGCGTTGTCTTCTATATCTTTCACATCACTTGCAGCGCCATCTGTTGTTGAAAATTGTAACTACTGTAATTTCGAAAGTTTGTCTGCCTGAAAATGTACTGCTGTCCCAAGCATATTGCAACAAACGGTGTATTTCTATCGCTGCTCATTTAGTTTTTATTGCCGTTTCAAATATACCGGTCATTTTTGAAACACCCTGTAACTGTGCTAACAGTAGACCCAGAAGAAGGCCACTGTATCCGCGGACGAAATGTTGGTTTCTCAAGTATACTTTTCACATTACGACGCGGTACGTTACTCAGAAAACTTTTGTGTCAGTGCGGAATCAGTCACTCGACGAATTTCTAGGAAGATACATCCAAATCTCATGAGCTGATACAGGAAATGAACAAAAAACTTGAATCATTATTTGAATTGCGTTTGTCTCGTATCCAGTTCTGCCATTTTTCTTGGGATTGAGAGACAAGATTTCATACGCGCTGCAGAGCCACCACAATTACTCATGAGTTAAAGTAGTTGGCTACTGCCTCAGAGAATAGTCATGTCATCCGACAATCAGGATGGGTCTTGTATCCCAGTTGCAGACACAGTAGCCGGGCTCTGGGCTGTGCTAGGCTCGCCCGCGTCGCTGTTGAAGTCACTACGGTGCGGGATGTCGTTATCTGACCGAGCGCCGCAGCAATCATTTGCAGCGGCCTACAATAATTACTGGCGCGGGAGGCCGGGCGCATTACGGCCTGTCCGTTCACATCACATCACAGATAACTGCGTCACGCTAAATGAATTGTGCGCTTGGCGAAAGTCTCGTCGTGGGCGTTCGATCCGGAGCACGCGGCAACACCCGGCTGCGTTTGACGCGCCGGCCGTGGGCGGCGGTCTGTACCTCGTGACACCAGCCGTGATGCACGAGCGTCCGTCAGCCGTTAGGCGTCACCGTTCTCTCCGCTTGTGGCAGATTTCTGCGTTCTAGCGTCATTTCGGTTTCCGCTCTTGCAAAGTAAACGTGGCTACACCACTCTCCAAATGCACCAGAGGAGAACAGAGCTCGTTGTGATCTGTAGGTGTACCAGGAGCTGAAATCCGTAGACGACTGTCATCACAATACGAGGCGCAGTGTTTACCAGTGGACTGAACAATGCAAAAGCAGCTGAACAGGCGTAAAGCACGAGTAAAGGGCAGAGTGTCCACTAACATCCAGTGTTGATGCCGATATTGAACAAGACATAATTTTGAATAACTGATGAGCGATTGTTGAGGAAGTGACATGCCAAATGCACGTCACTCTTGGATCTGCACACGGCATGTGCCATAACAGGTTCAACATCTGTAAATTATGTGCAAGGTGGATACCGAAACAGCTCAATGAAGAGCACAAGTGCAGTCGTGTGAGAGTCTTTCAGCAGCTACTGGACTATCATGCTAATAAAGGTGAAATGTTTTCGACACCAAATCACTGGAGATCAAACATAGAAGCATCACTTTGACCCAGAGACCAAGCGCCAGAGCATGGAATCGAAAAACTTCACATTTTCAGCCAAATGGAAATTCAAGACTCATCTTTTTGCAGGAAAAGTGGTTTCTCAGTTTTTTGGGGGCCCGTTGGGACCAATTCTGGAACACTGACTAGAAAAGGGGTCAACAGCAAACAGTCAACGCTGCTGTGATATGACTAGACGGCGTTCTTTCCATGCATTACAACGCACGCCCGTAGTCTCCGTCCACACCGTTCAAATTCGTTGGAATATGCATTTCTTATCCATTTGTTTGATGCACCTGGAGATCGTTTAAAGGCTTCGATTCACCTCCGATGAAGAGTTGAAGGAAGCACTATGTACATGGCTTGCTGGTCAATCGAATTATAATTTTTTTCCGGCGTTTATAATTTTTTTCCGGTGTTTGAAAGACTGAGTAACGAAGAATTAAGGACATTCAAAACCAGAGTGATGATGTTGAAAAATTATAACATTATAAATTTTGTTCTATTGTTGTAGTAAATTAGAAAAATATTGTGCTGATATTTTTTGACGTGCCCTCTTTGGTTACGATTTTTATTGACAGTCTGCTTGCAGTTGTGGAACTGAATGTCTGGAATAATATTTCTTCCCTTTCCCCACCGCTTTTTCATTTTACTGGTGGTCTCTTTTAATAACTCCATACAACTATGACTCGCATTATCCATTCTACTTTTGATTGGACTGTGTTTGTTAGACGTAATCTGTACGTTCAGTACGATCAGCTGACTTGAGTCTCGATGGCCGTTATCACATGATCAGTATCTACAGAGAAATCATTAAAAAATGTGTGTAAAATTCCAATTAAACCAATATCTATAGGAAAATGTATCAGGTGTACGCACATGTTATGAAATTACTGTCTCACCAAACTGTGTACTCTTTATACAATAACACACACGTCATATTGTCGGCGAGGCAGCTTTCAGATCACGTATTGATCACTTGACAGTGACCACTGAGGCCGACCTCAGCTGATAATGATAGATGAATGGACTTATTCGTACAAACACAGAGTAGCCAAAGGCAAATGACGTCGCTTAATAATTGTTGACTGATCTCTCCTAGAAATTAAATAATACCGATAATGAGCGAGCCATATGCTACACGTGACCATCATACGATACTAGTGACAATTATATGGATGATCTGTTCTTTTTTCGTAATGTCATTCCTGTGACAGGCTATATATATATATATATCTTATTTGTTTCGTAAATTTTACGGCACAGAGTATGTAGTGTCTTAACACAGTGCCAAAACCAGCACTGAGAAGCTATTTTTATCGAGCTTTATATGCAAATTCGCCACGTGTTTTGCAAGGACGTATAAATTCGGTATTGTCTGTTTTCAACATTAACTAGAAGTTGTCAACTGTATGGCACAAAGACAAAAGTGGCACCATTTATAGCCCACGAGGTTTCTTACTTAATTTCGTTCATAATATTAGATGGTTCAGGGAAGTCTACAACTGTGTCATTCATGATTTAAATAATGAAAACTGAACCAGTTTTTTTTTTTTAAATTTCTGATACGTAGCACAACGCGTTTCGAGAATATATTCTCATTTTCAATTGCATTTGTGCATTTGTTTACATGAATATGTTTGTTGATGTTTGCATGTGTGGTTTTTTGCCTCTCTTGCATCTTTTTGAAGTTAGACTGCAATCGGAAAACAGGACAAAATAAATCTTTGAATGTATTATTTTTTTATCCTTGTACAACGCGTTTTGAGAATTTGTTATTGACTCAAAGGTTCATTTTGTCCTATAGATAGAGGAAGCAACTTGTACAGGATAGACTAACGTGAAGAGTTGCCTCAAACCTCTCTATGAAGCCACAATAACAATAACATGCTCTGCAGCCGCAGTTCCCATTGTTTCTAACATGTCGCCCATTTTGTTTGTCCTCCCACCGAACTCCTTCATAAGTTTTTCACAGAAGATAGTGACAGAATGTTGCATTCACATGTACAAGACGAAAAGTAATATAATCCCTCGTCAGAAACTCGGTGGAATAGGACGCTGGTCACCAGAACGGCCTTTACCTTTACTGGGGTAATGGATGCAGCGGTGAGGTGGGTGGCAGAGGATGCATTTCGTTGGACAACAAAATTACGTGTTTTCTGCATCAGAACTACGTACGCAATATAGGGAGACTACCGGCTTTATGTAATCTGTAACGGCTGTAACGTTATTTTTTATTCTTAAGTGAAGCAGCATGTAGGGAACTCCAGGATACGACAATATTTCATATAAAAAACCTCGATAACTCCGTTATAATCTGTTATCCCCTCCCACTCTTTATAGGTTTCTGTTTTTAGCCACTAATTCATTATCTGGTGAAGCTTTAACTACACTTTTCAAGCTACATTAAATGACGTGAATAACTTTGCAACACTTTCTTCATAGCGGATACCGCAGCAATGAATTTATTAAAAGAAGACGGAACTATCCACTTTTGCTGTATGAGTTTTTTTAGTTCGCAACCGTTTTGAGCCTTGTAGGCCATTCTCACTTGAGAATGGCCTACAAGGCTGAAAATACTTGTGAACAAGTAAAATAAATACAGTAAAAGTGAAAAATTCCACCTTGTTTTAACTTTGTAACATTGCCGTTGTTCGATCGGTTGTTTTTGCAGTTTTTGTTAATATCCGTTTCTCACAGCCAATGAAACCATGTAACTGAATTCTGAAGTTCGGCGCAGCCTTATTTTCCAAGCGGGAGGAGTAAAATACAGAGCGTTACTGTTACGTATTTTCCGAATAAACGTGAATGTACCTCTGCTATCACTTCTGTAGTCGGGTTTTCAGTCCAAACAGGAATCCGGTTGTTTGATATTTATAAATGTATTTTCCTTAGTAGTCCTCAGTGTGGCGCTAAATCTATTGCGTTTCGAATTCTACGAAACGCAGTATGTATTTTATTTCTTCGGTTATTTGCGCTTTATTACCTCTGTCGCTCTGGAAGAAATAAGGTTTCCACCAGACTTCAACACATTGCATAATGAAACACTGCAGTTGTAGTAAACTGTACCAGGAGTTTCATTAGGTAATGCGGGTCATATCACCGCCTGTGTTCTCTTTGTCCAAAGCTAAAAGCTATTAAACGTTAATATTTCAGTACGCTTTTCATTTTCTACCCGTTGCGGACGGGAGCGTTAATCGCGCATCGTCGAATCCAGCAATTTCTTTCATTGAATACGATTCACTGCTGGAAAAGCGTTATTAAGCGCGCTGTAATTTCCATATTGATGCGCCTGTCGTGCGCTGACAGGTTGTTCAGTTCGACGTGCTTTCACCGCGATGAAATTCGTCTTTAATCCGTTAATTGCTTTGTACGTGCACTTCAGGGCGGACTGCTCCCTCTGCCACCGCTTGCTTTGTACTCAGTTGGCGGTGTATTTATACTTCCCCGTATCAAAAGCTATCGTTGGATTACTCTTCAGCACAGCCGACAAGTTTTGCTGTTATCGATTGCGCATCGTGTTTCGCGTTGTTCATTGGGCGATCAAAGACGTTTCGATGATACGCTGTAATGAATCCTAGTCAACAAAAATTCGCGGATGTGCCTAGTATGATAGAAAACTTAAGTTATTATCTCCAGCAACCGTGGCGTATGCGAGCAGTCAGACACGCGCTCTGGTGGAAACCCGATACTGAACGTCAGACTAGGGCCTTTAATGTAATTGCCGATCGATGCTCGTCGTTGAGCGTCATTTCAGCGAGGCAGGCAGTCGCGCGACTGTAGAGGAAAACGGAACTGTAACGTCGTTAAGTTGCCGAATCAACGAGCTAGTTAGTATCGCTCCCATTCAGGCAGTCTCCGATTACTGACGTGAATCGGCAGTTACACGGTTCTACAAAAGAACTGCAATACAGCGAAGAGATCACGAGAGTAGGTTGATACACTGAAGAGCCAAAGAAACTGGAACACCTGACTAAAATCGTGCAGGGCTCCCGCGAGCGACGCAGAAGTGCCGCAATACTACCGTGGCATGGTCTCGACTGATGTCTGAAGTAGTGCTGGAGGAAACTGACGCCATGAATCCTGCAGGGCTGTCTATAAATTCGTAAGAGTACAAGGGGTGGAGATCTCTTCTGAACAGCACGTTGCAAGGCATCCCACATATGCCCAATAATGTTCTTGTCTAGGGAGTTTGGTTGCCAGCAGAAGTTTTTAAACTCGGAAGAGTGTTCCTGGAGCCAGCCTGTAGCAATTCTGGACGTGTGGAGTGACCCATTGTCCCGCTAGAATTGCCCAAGTCCGTCGGAATGCACAATGGACATGAATGGATGCTGGGGGTCAGACAGGATACTTATGTACGTGTCACCTCTCAGAGTCGTATCTAGACGTATCTGGGGTCCCATATCAGAGTCGTATCTAGACGTATCTGTGGTCCCATATCATTCCAACTGTATACGCTCCACACCATTACAGAGCCTCCACCAGCTTGAAATTTTTTTGAAATTTGTGGTAAGGACTGTGGGACCAAACTACTGACGTCACCAACAACCCAATTTCGGTGTTGACGGCCCCAGGCGAGGGGTAAAGCTATGTATCATGCAGTCATGTTTCGTTGAATGGTTCGCACGCTGACACTTGTCAATTACTGAAACCGGCAGCAATTTGCGGAAGGGTTGCACTTCTGTAACGTTGAACGATTCTCTTCAGTCGTCGTTGGTCCCGTGCTTGCAGAATATTCCTTCTGGCCGCAAAGATGTTGGAGATTTGTTGTTTTATCGGATTCCTGGTATTCACAGCACACACGTGAAATGGTCGTACGGCCCACTTCCTCGCCACCTCGGAGATGCTGTGTCCCATCGCTCGTGCACCGACTTTAACACCACATTAAAACTCATTTAAATCTTGATAACCTGCCACTGTAGCAGCAGTAACGGATCTGACAACTGCGCCAGACAGTTGTTGTCTTATGTAGGCGTTGCTGACCGCAGCATGGTATTCTGCCTGTTTACATTTCCCTGTATTTGAATACGCACGCCTATACCAGTTTATTTGGGACTTCTGTGTATTTGCATTGTATGTGGCTGACGATGATGCAAATAAATCGCTTAAATTTGGTTTCTAAAACTTCGCCTTGTGCAAAACACAGTGTTCTTCCTTTATTATTATTATTATTATTATTATTATTATTATTGTTATTATTTGCCCAAAAGTTTTTCTTTCTTGTGTGTGTCATCATCAGTACGTCTCCAAAACCTCTCATGTTCTCTATTTTAGTGCAGAACCTACACGTGTATTTTATTTTTGTCGTGTTTGCTCACCAGAAACTGCGTTAATTTCGATGATGGGATTTACACGAGTTATCCTGCTTCTGTGCGTTTTCTGGCTCGTCAGCATGCCATCTATAGTCTAGTCGGGAAAACGTTTGTTTGCTAGAGGAGTAATTAATTGTTTTCTGAAATTAAAAATTTTCGGCGTTTGACTGCAGTTATTGTTTATTTTCCAGCATTGGTCAGTTTCCGTTATTATGCCATTTCAAGTGGCAGTTGACGTGCATGTGCAAATGTAACACTTACAACATCTAGTCATGCGCTCAGTTGAGCAAAAACACTGTAAAAGTAATGGCTGAAACGAGAAAACGGCTCAGTGCGCGTCATCTATAGTAAAATAAACTGTGATAGCACTGGCAGTTGTGGGACTGGTAAAGGCGTACGCAACTAAACTAAGCGCACGGGAGGCGTTCTTCTCGCTCGTGTCACTACCACTTGACAATGGTACAATTCCGGAAATCGTCCGGTAGCGGAAAATAAGCAGAGATTACGATCTTGTAAGGTGGGAAACGTTATGTTTTCATATATTTTTTAAGACCTATATGAAGAAAATTAAGCAATTGAGGCGGTGAGAACCATAGGAGCCTAATCCACATCATCGTCGACTGTGAGATTGTAAAATTTATTCCTGCTTCTTTCATTGTCGATCTCACGGTGAGTCAGGTTCATCTGTGCCGTGGGCGCACATTGTCTATATGAACATTCACGAGAAGCTGTCTCTCCTGTTTCTCTGATATTTTCTCAGATGTGGGCTCGACGACGTTGTGCTTTAGGCCCTTATGGTTCTCACCGTATCAATTATTTTCTGATTTTTTCCCGAGAGCAACGTTAGTAGAACGTAGCATTTATCGACGAATGTGGTGACATGAATTTTCCCAAATTTTCTTTTTGCGTATAAAAACTTGCGATACCAGGTTAGAGTGAGGTGGAAAAGATGTGAGGAACAATGGAAATAATTATAACGCACAAGGAAATACAACTAGCCCTGCAATACGACGGAACAAGTAAGGACATTCACTAACTTTACTCTGATGGGGAAGTGTACACCACAATTACTTCCTGAACAAAGAAACGTAATTTTTGACTGCTTTGCAGATGATAATCTGTTAGGCCATAAAACGCGTAAGAGAAGGCCACCCTGTATAATTCCATCTTCAAAGTTATGCTGTTACAGGTGAGCATTCACATAAATAAAATACACATACTATAGTTTTTAATACTAAGATATAGAAACAAACAAAAGTTGATATAAAATTTCACAGAAATGGAACGAGACCTACTGAAGATGGACATAGGTGTTGAAACGTGTTAGGCGAAGAATTAAAAAAATGAGGAACATTTTGTTTTGCGGAAGGCGGAATTTTAAAAACTTAAGTTTAATTCGCAAACATAGAAAAACAGGAAGAGGAGCTTCCAACCTCTGCAGCGCAAATGCTAGGTAAATTACTGTAAAATCATGTGAAAAGCGTTATTTTGCAATTTATTTGACATGCTGAGAAAGAACCAGTTCTTAAAATCTGTTATCTAGCGTCGGATTGAAACCACTTTCATTCGTTTATCTTCAGCACCGATAAAGCGGTCAAGATACAGCTGTAATTTCATAACATACCCTAGAATTTTATAGACTGTGCGTTGAAGCAACATACGAAATTGTCGCAGATTCAGCCTGAGGGCTATTAATGGCAATAGATGTGCCCTTTGCACGTAACATCTCGTACTTTAATATGTAAATTGGTGTAACCAAATGTAATAATTTTTCTTTTTCATTTACAGGTAAGGAACTCCAGTCCATTTCATCTCTCATTGTTGGCGAAAGGTAAGCATTGTCCCTCATTTTGTGGAGAGAGGTATGCCGTGCAAGTGTCATTCGGAAATATCGCGTAACGCAGTATTTACTAGCCGAATTTACAAACAAAATTCCGCGCTTTGAGATTCTTCATCATGTTCGTCTATGTTGTATTTCGTTTCAGATACAAAGATCTATCATACTTGTACCATTTAGCGACTGCAAGCGCTACTCAGTCCAACGAAGGAAGGTAATTTCGTCGCTATAGGAAAGTATGTCTGGTACTCCTATAAACTAAACGCTGTACATGCCACGAAGCAGCACGTAAAATTATTTAAAAAAATGTTTTCACTACGATGCGCTGAAATCAGGTAAAAAGAAAGAAGTATTAATTGTACTATATAACGGGTTAATCACATACGAAGCATGTCATGTGTGCTCGCTCCTTTTTTAGCGCTGCACGATGAGCGGTATGGCTCCTGACTTCTCGTTAGTAGTTTGTTGTGTAAGATAGCGTGAGTGACGAAGCTGTTCTCGAAGACTTCGCACAGTTCTTCACAAGAAGTGAAGAACCAGTTTGTTACATATTCATGTGCCAGTTAGTACTGCTAGTAGCAAAAGAAACAGCATCAAGACGGAGAAGATAGACCATTGAAACGAGACACCGTTTCTGCAATGGGGCATTGTGTGAACTTGTGATAACAATAAACGTAAGATCGCACGGTTTGAGGGGGAGTAGAGTAGACTTTGAAATGTACGCGCTGGCTGTATCAGGTTGCTGCTTGTGCAGGAATTAACCGTATTCACAAATATACTTTCCACGTGTCGATTTTTTGCAATTTATAAGGTGCGATGAAATGTTTCCATTTGGGGCGTTGCTGCAGAGTATATGCAACCCAGCGCGACACCGATGCGGATCGGTTCATGACCACTCTTGCGTTAGGGAAGGATTCGAAATCATCTTCGGTAGCTTGAAACACGTTATCCGGCAGGAGTTAGGCTACTGTGAGGTCTGCAGCCAGTGGATATCCGGGGCATTAAATGCCGAACAAAAAGCAAACCATATGACTGTTTGCCTGAAGCACCTGATGCGTTTCAGTGTTGAAGTCAACACGTTCCTTGAGCGCATAGTTGCAGGTCACTAAATCTGGTACCACCACTGGAAACCGGCAATGGAGCATTGACGATGCAGTGGTGTCATCCATCAGCCCCTCGACTCAAGCAGTTCAAGCTGTTGGAAAGGTGATGTTCACCGTGTTCTTTGATTACCTGGGTCCATTGCTTACTGATTTCAAGGAATGTGGTGTCTCCACCGATGGCAAAAGGTACTGCGCAACATTAGAGAAATAACGACGTGCAGTTAAGACGAAAAGTGTGGGGAAACTGCGGCAAGCGGTGGTGCTGTTCGTGATAACGTGCGTCTCCGTATGGAAAATCTCGTAATGCAGAAGGAACGAATTCTAAGCGGAAGTATCCGCCCTAAATCCCTGATCTCTCCCCACGCGACTGTGATGCTTTTTGTCCCTTGAAAAAGGTCCTGAAAGGTCAACGATTCCCGTCGCACGAGGCTGTGCAGCAGGCAGTTACGGAATTAGTCATGCAGCAGGATACACAGTTTTACCAAAGGGGTAGCTTCATCCTGGTGCGTCTGAGGGCTGATGTGCCTCAGTCCTCACGGTTATTTTGCCCAAAAATGGTTCAAATGGCTCTGAGCACTATGGGACTCAATTTTCTGAGGTCATCAGTCCCCTAGAACTTAGAACTACCTAAACCTAACTAACCTAAGCATATCACACACATCCAAGCCCGAGGCAGGATTCGAACCTGCGACCGTAGCGGTCGCGCGGTTCCAGTCTGTAGCGCCTAGAACCGCTCGGCCACCCCGGCCAGCTATTTTGCCCGGTTGGCATACCGAGTCTGCACGGTGCGGCCTTCGAACGGAAACTTTTTGATTGGCCTTTATAACTGTGTATTCGTAGCTATGTTTTGACAGATATCCACGTCGATGCGGTTCTAGGCGCTGCAGTCTGGAGCCAAGCGACCGCTACGGTCGCAGGTTCGAATCCTGCCTCGGGTATGGATGTGTGTGATGTCCTTAGGTTAGTTAGGTTTAATTAGTTCTAAGTTCTAGGCGACTGATGACCTCAGAAGTCGCATAGTGCTCAGAGCCATTTGAACCATATCCACGTCGAACCATGTTAACTTGGACAATACATGTTTCGTAGACGACTTTAGCAGACTGCAGAACGATCTCCATCAACCTAAATCCTGCGTAAAGACCGCGAAGGTAAATAAGAGAAATGGGGCCCATACGGAAGCATATAGACTCTAGTTTTTTCTTTCCGCCATTTACGAGTGGAACAGGAAAGGGAATTGCTGGCAGTGGTGCAAGGTACCTTCCGCCGTGCGCAGGGTGGTGACTTGCAGATTATGTAGATGTAGGCATCGAAACGAAGTTTCCCGCAAATGACGCTACAGAATGAACAAGTAATTGTCTGTATTGGTGCCACATATATCTTTCTTTGCCACCAATATAACGAAACAACTATGTTTTTTCATATAACGAAACAACTATGTTTTTTCATATAACGATTCACTATTTAAAGACTTTGTAAATCCTTTGGTAAGTTGGCTTGAGTGATACGACATTGTTAAGGTTGCTCTAGAACTTCGGGAAAAATGGTTAGGTAATATTCTAATAATTTCAAAATAGTTCAAATGGCTCTGAGCACTATGGGACTTAACTTCTCAGGTCATCAGTCCCCTAGAACTTAGAACTACTTAAACCTAACTAACCTAAGGACATCACACACATCCATGCCCGAGGCAGGATTCGAACCTGCGACCGTAGCAGTCACGCGGTTCCAAACTGAAGCGCTTAGAACCGCACGGCCACACCTGCCGGCTTCTAATAAGTCATATGAAACTAAACGTTTTCAAAGCCTTCTCTGTTCCTGAAGCTTACACACATATTTGTAAGACTACGTTAACCATTTTTTAATTTGTCTGAATCTTAGTTCTTCCCACGTTCTTGGGCAACAAAAAGGACCATCATTATATTTCCGTTGCAGCCAGTGTAGATTACAAATGCAAGAAGTTTGGTTGTTTGACGAGCCTCATTACTCATTTTTTGAACATCATCCTTGGAATTTTCCCTGTAAAATTTGAGCGATGTGACTGAGGAACAAAGTGAGCCGTTTCATCAAAGTGATGGACAGGCGATTTCAGGGCCGCTGGAACACGAGTGTGGCGGGAAAGTACTGTTGGTCACTTATGGAGACGTAAAACAGACCATCCACTGGAGAAATGTCTGTATTACTTGTAGATGGTTTAAGGAGAAGTGATAAACGAAATATAAGCCAGTTGAAACACTGTTCCTCTGTATCAAAGAGGCGTTTTCATACTGATACGTAAGTAAAAATTTTGTTCATATTGAAACAGTGAATTACCTTTCTTTCCACTTACATGTGCATTGCAAGTTTCCTAATTTCTAACGAAACCACAGAATGACAAAAGTGTGCGTGACAGGACAAACCTGAAATCATATATTGATTCAGTACTCAAAAATCAGGTGATTAAGGTATTAAGCAATAAGAAATGAGCCAATATACTTGTTACGTGGTTTGTGTAATTTTGTTACTCTGGAAAAGGGAAGAACCACTGTAAGAAGTGGGTCACAGTTATTCTTGTACAGGGTAGCACGATGATGTCGCAGCGAAAGGCCCACACCGTCCTTCAGAGGTAAGGTTAAGCGTATTATAGTTGGAGTAATATAGGTGAAACAACTTACGAGACTGAACCTTCCTTAAATTTACCTACGTGACTTTCCTTCTCAAAATAGAACAGAAGTGAGTAACGTCTACTTTTGCCTAGAAAGAACCCTGTACCGAAAAATTGTGACGGACTGGCCAGATATTCTCACACATCTGCGCGAGGCTCCTGTAGCTCTTGTGCCGCGTGTCAGAGTGCGGTCAGGTGTGTGTGCTGTGCGGGACCCTTACGGGGTGGAGCCAGATCCAGATGATGGCGCGGACAATGGACAGGTACAGCCCATTGTCGATATCGTGACGAGCGGCTCGGACGTGGAGGCGAAGCAGGCGGGGATCGAACTGATGACCCTGCTGAACTCCTGACATTCCCCCTACCTGCAGCGGCGGCGGTGGCTGCGGCGGCAGAGTTGGCCGGGGGCGCCGCATGTGCGCATGCGCCGTCGTAAGTAGCGGGCCCGCTCCTCATTGGCCGCCCTCGGGGCTCCTTCTTTCTCGCCTCTCTCCGCGCCGCGACGGCCCGCTCCTTTCGTGGTTTTTCCGGTTTCGTTTTACCATCTCTGCCTTATACTCATATTCTTTCCTTTTTTGCTGTCTCGTTTTTCGTAATTCTCTCGCGGGGGCTTCCGCCGCGTACCATTTCGCCGGGCGTAACGCCAGACGGGACGAAATTGTGTTTCAGATGTATTGCACGCCGTATGCACTCGATAACTTCCGCAACAGCTTGTATCGCGGCGGTCGTAACCTCATTTCTACGCGCGAAGGGTCGTCATTTGTTAGACCTTACAGAGACTCACACACATACACACACAAACAGTCGTAACTGTGGCACAGTGCGGCGGTAAATCGTTTTTAAACTAACTGTTTGAAGATAGTGTCAGTCGCTCTCGCAACTGACGGACAATCTCATTCACCAACATCACTTAAAAGGCCTCATTTATGTTGCGGCATTGTTTTTACCACAGATTACGCTGTGTTGTGTGCGCATACTTATGACACGATTCCCGTTGCCGCTTACAGTATTTCATTTCTGCCCTTCAAGGTTTAGGCACTTGTGCTTATTCCATCTTCACTTTTCACTGCCACGTCATTCTGGATTCTCGTGCGTCCGTTCTTACTCTTGGCTTGTACAGCATGGCCTGACGAGTTCTCTCTATACTTATTCTTTGTACCTACTGTTTTCACAATGTTTCATTTTCTTCAATCTTTACGTTTATATTAGAAATATATAGTTGATTCCTGTTGCCTTCATTTCTTTTATGGTCTTCCAAGGTAACATCTCACTTTCCTGAGAAATCTCATTTCTCTGCTTGCAGTTTTCTTTTATCGTGTTTTTTAGGCATCCATACCAATGCAGATGTAACCATGGTTTTATAAAATTTTACTTTTTTTCCATCTGCATTTTGTGGTAGCCATCGGAATTTGAGGGTAGGGGATGGGAAAACTTTTGTGCAGATTAGACTTGGGTATTTGACTCTAGAGTGGTAAGCCACTCGGCACGTTTTAAACAATTTATTTAACAATCTGTTGAAAAACAACAAGGTCAATTTCAACATTGGCACTTGTACAATATTTTAAGAAAATCTGAAAAATCATACGCTAGACGATACAACAAGGTAAACCACAGCTAAACATATTTGTTTTATGCAAGTAGACGATTAACAATACATAGGCTCAGGCCGTGTATGTTGAATTATTCCCGCCTGACGCCTATGGATAGACACAACCGATGTTACTGCAACTTCAGGGAATATTAATAAAAGACGCTTCTCACACGAATACTTAAATAAAATTTTAAAATATCGCTGTTATTAAATTTTAAAATATCGCTATTATTAAATAGTAAGAAGTAACCGAAGCTGTTCATATTCAGAACACACTAGAAATTTTTAGTTTAAAGAAGATTTCAGAAAGAAGAATATTATTGCAGTTCATTACACAGCAAATATATTACAACACAAACACGCAATTTAACTATCAGTTCTGTGGAGCTAGAATTTAAAGAAGGCAATTAACGCAAATGTCACTGTCAGTACACATGCAAAGGCAACAAACTGAATCCAGTATTCAAGACACATTCCTGCATGTCAGATAACAGCACTTGATTACAGAACCAACAGGTTTTAGCGTTAAAGCCTCCAAGACGGAGCAGAGACAGCCGTTTGCATTCAGATCCAATTCAGAATAGAAGTGCTCGAAATTTTAAACTTTAACAGTCCGTTAAACAACAAGCAGGCAAGCAAGGTAAGATAGTTAATTTGAATTATTCACAACGCGGTATGAATAACCGCTAATGCACGTTCAAAGCAACCAGAATCTTACGGTTTACACTGCTAAGCACTACAGTAATTGAATTTAAACAGGAAACCACTTTACGTATCCGACCCGGGAGCCTGTTTTTGTCCGTCAGAGTGGACAGTACCCACTGCTTTGTAATACCGAATGGTGACTCCTTAGGCATTCCCGGATACACGATATTTAGATGACTAATGACAAGGTTCTACAACAGGAAAAAAATACATGATATTAACAAAAAATGGTTCAAATGGCTCTGAGCACTATGGGACTCAACTGCTGAGGTCATTAGTCCCCTAGAACTTAGAACTAGTTAAACCTAACTAACCTAAGGACATCACAAACATCCATGCCCGAGGCAGGATTCGAACCTGCGACCGTAGCGGTCTTGCGGTTCCAGACTGCAGCGCCTTTAACCGCACGGCCACTTCGGCCGGCTGATATTAACAGACGCAGTATTACACTACTGGCAATTAAAATTGCTACACCACGAAGATGACGTGCTACAGACGCGAAATTTAACCGACAGGAAGGAGATGCTGTGATGTGCAAATGAGTAGCTTTTCAGAGCATTCACACAAGGTTGGCGCCGGTGGCGATACCTACAACGTGCTGACATGAGGAAAGTTTCCAACCGATTTCTCATACACAAACAGCATTTGACCGGCGTTGCCTGGTGAAACGTTGTTGTGATGCCTCGTGTAAGGAGGAGTAATGCGTACTATCAGTTTTCCGACTTTGATAAAGGTCGGATTGTAGCCTATCGCGAATGCGGTTTATCGTATCGCGACATTGCTGCTCACGTTGGTCCAGATCCAATGACTGTTAGCAGAATATGGAATTGGTGGGTTCAGGAGGGTAATACGGAACGCCATGCTGGATCCCAACGGCCTCGTGTCACTAGCAGTCGAGATGACAGGCATCTTATCCGCATAGCTGTAACAGATCGTGCAGCCACGTCTCGATCCCTGAGTCAACAGATGGGGACGTTTGCAAGACACAATCATCTGCACGAACAGGTCGACGACGTTTGCAGCAGCATGGACTATCAGCTCGGAGACCATGGCTGGGTTACCCTTGACGCTGCATCACAGACAGGAGCGCCTGCGATGGTGTACTCAACGACGAACCTGGCAAAACGTCATTTTTTCGGACGAATCCAGGTTCTGTTTACAGCATCATGATGGTCGCATCCGTGTTTGCCGACATCGCGGTGAATGCACATTGGAAGGGTGTATTCGTCATCGCCATACTGGCGTATCACCCGGAGTGATGGTATGGGGTGCTATTGTTTACACGTCTCGGTCACGTCTTGTTCGGATTGACGGTACTTTGAACAGTGGACGTTACATTTCAGATGTGTTACGACCCGTGTCTCCACTCTTCCTTCATTCGCTCCCTGCGAAACCCCAAATTTCAGCAGGATAATGCACGACTGCATGTTGCAGGTCCTGTACGGGCCTTTCTGGATACAGAAAATGTTCGACTGCTGCCCTGGCCAGCACATTCTCCAGATCTCTCACCAATTGAAAACGTCTTGTCAATGGTGGCCGAGCAACAGGCTCGTCACAATACGCCAGTCACTACTCTTGATGAACTTGTTGGGTTTTTGTGGGGGGGAAAGAGACCAGACAGCGAGGTCATCGGTCTCATCGCATTAGGGAAGGATGAGGAAGGAAGTCGGCCGTGCCCTTTCAGAGGAACCATCCCGGTATTTGCCTAGAGTGATTTAGGGAAATCACGGAAAACCTAAATCAGGATGGCCGGACGCGGGATTGAACTGTCGTCCTCCCGAATGCGAGTCCAGTGTCTAACCACTGCGCCACCTCGCTCGGTCTTAATGAATTGTGGTATCGTGTTGAAGCTGCATGTGCAGCTATATCTGTACACGCCATCCAAGCTCTGTTTGACTCAATGCCCAGGCGTATCAAGGCCGTTATTACGGCCAGAGGTGGTTGTTCTGGGTACTGATTTCTCAGGATCTATGCACCCAAACTGCGTGAAGATGTAATCACATGTCAGTTCTAGTATAATATATTTGTCCAATGAAATTCCGTTTATCATCTGCATTTATTCTTGGTGTAGCAATTTCAATGGCCAGTAGTGTATTTAACAAATAGCTGAACAGCACGCACAGTGGTCTCACAATCCCGTTAAATCAACAGGTTTCCAAAAGCATCATAAACAACTGCCGGACGTGCCCAAACAGTTCTTTAATTCACAACCATATGTGCGTAAACACTAGCTCTGATCTCGACTATGACAGACGCACTGCTAATGCCGAATACGACACTTCAACAACCAGCGGCAATAAACTTAACCGCTCCTCACTAGTAACATTAAATTGGATAGAGCGAGCTCACCAAAAGTCTGTCCGTAGGTAAGTCTGGCCAAACGTAACGTACTAGGTGCCTATACAGCTCGAATGCTGCAAGGAGCAAAATCCCCATTCGCACACTGCAGGAGCCGTACTTGTCGCAGCATGGGTCTTTCCACAGCACATTCCCGCAACACCGGAGCACAATCTCGCCAGGGGCCGCCACTCGTGCCACACTCTGTCGGCCCTTCCGGACCATAAATCAGATACGGTCGTCGCATTCCAGTTCCGCGCGCCGCTGTTTGGCCACTACTGAAGTCAGAGACTGCCACGCGAAACCTCTCTGAGGCTGCGCTGCTGACTAGAGCAGAATCGATATGGACGTATCGTTTTGTTGTGGGATATTTTGTTCATCTTGCTGCACAGTGATTTATATTTGTTAGACTTACATTCTATACCCATGTCCATATCATAGCTTACTTCGTTTCCTAAAGCTGGAGACCCGCTCAAGTGGTGTATCATCTAGTGTTATTTTTGTTCGAGTGAGGTATTTCCAATGATGAGCCATAGTTTTAGATTTGTTTGTCGGTATTCGGAGGTTACATTCACTTTCGCCTAATTTAAGTCGTTTATACACTCCTTAGTGGAGCTCATCGTCACTTTCTTCCAAAATTGTAACATCATCTAAATACATAACGATGTCAACATATTTATTTGTATTGATCTGTATACCCAGTTCTTAAGCGGAAGAATAATATACACATACTTTATTTCATGCCGTGTAAAATTAACTAAGGAGGCAACATGTCTGCTGCATATTTTACAAAAATGGTTCTTCATAGCGCTCACAATTCTCACATTCTGGTTTAAACTCCATGAAACAGTGTTTTTTTTGCTGGCATCCTAGACATCAACTTCTACTTCAGCAATTTTTCGACTGATTCGCAGCTCTCGATTTGGATCTGTTATAACTCTTTCATTTCGGAATGCTAATTGACCCCCGCATCGTTTCGGCCTGTTTTAAAAATGCCAGTACAGCCGTTCCCTGCAGTTCTCCTTTTAGAATGTTTACAAGGAAGTGTATACAGCGTATTATGTGATTTCTTGTCGTCTTCGTTCGATTATTTTCATTCGCTACGGTCGCAGGTTCGAATCCTGCCTCGGGCATGGATGTATGTGATGTCCTTAGGTTAGTTAGGTTTAAGTAGTTCTAAGTTCTAGGGGACTGATGACGTCAGTAGTTAAGTCCCGTAGTGCTCAGAGCCATTTGAACCATTTGATTATTTTCATTAATTATCAGTCCTCACCAGTTCTGTCAATAAATTCCTGCTTGGTGGTTCTATCCGACCATTTTATCCTTACTGGGCGTCTCCTACAACATTTCTCAAACGGTTCAAGAGGTTTCAGGTCCTTTTCCTTATAGCCGGGTTTCGCATCCATGAAGTGCTATGCTTCAGAGGAAGCTTTTTCGGTTTTTTTTTTTAACTTCTGCTTATTTGTGTTAATGTGCATGTTCCATTCATCTCTTAATAGTGAATCTGTATCTTCCAAGCTTCTTTGGAGGTTTCTTACATTTGGGCGTTTCGCAGCCATGCCATACGCTAGTCTAAACATGAACGGTGCTTACTTTCGAATCAGTTGCAAGAGCAGCAGAGGCTGGTTGGTATCATTGCTTATTCGTAAAGTGAGAACAAAGGTTCGTGTGTGGATGTGTGTTATAAACTTGCCAGCCGGCCGGAGTGGCCGTGCGATTCTAGGCACTACAGTCTGGAACCGAGCGACCGCTACGGTCGCTGGTTCAAATCCGGCCTCGGGCATGGATGTGTGTGATGTCCTTAGGTTGTTTAGGTTTAAGTAGTTCTAAGTTCTAGGGGACTGATGACCTCAGCAGTTAAGTCCCATAGTGCTCAGAGCCATTTTGAACTTTTATGAATCGGACGATAAAATATTACATTGGCTTTCATCTGTGAACATGATTGAAACCCAAGATTTAGAGGGTCTCCCTAAACTGGAGGGTCAAAATTATGCAAATGGTAACATATCTTGAAATGAATATGTAGGGATGACGAGCCAATAGTTCCAGAAAAGTTTTTTTCAGATGGGACTAGGTCTTGGAATTAGAAATGCGTATGAGGCGCTTGTCTCTAAACTGCTTGTGTCTCTGCGTTGATGTTCTCGCTACTTTAAAAAAGAACACGCAGTGGTCTGTGTTGTTCCCACGGTCGCAGTAGAAACTGAATAGAAAATGGTTGGCGGGGCCCTAGTTGCCTTTTATATTGGACAATAAAGGACATAAATATTGTAGAGAGTGTAGCAAGGTTTTACGCGCCGTTGTAACGCCCTGAAACGCTCATTATGAACAGCTGTTAAGCATAAGCTATTGCCGTTAAGGGGAAAATTGTTTTATACCAACAAAATACCAAGCGTTCAGATCCGACCGTTAGTTCGTTATCTCAGTTTAGCATCCTGTAACACTGTTTAATTTTAACACAAAAGGCTTGTGACGCGCTGAATACAGTTTGGTTCCTGAAATATTAGTAATATTGGATCCTAGATTATCGACTGTTATCGAGTCTACTAATCTAGAGTCCTCTTTCTTCGAGAAATTCTTTTTTTAAACGTAAGTGACGGATTCTTTCATACTTGAATTTATAAACCATTTCCTGCTCAGCAGAACGAGTTGTTCTGACAATCTGCCCCTGTGCGGCAAATATTTACTTTGGTATGCTAGTTTACAAGCGAATAGCGTTTCATAATAGACCAGAAACCTCGCACCACCAATTCTTTAAAGAATCGAACTCTTATATACAACAAAGATTCAAACACGGCTGATTACTTTACAAATGGGTTAATGTGTTGAATGTTCACTAAGCATGTAAGAGAGGAATACTTGAGAAAAGGTTTGAGGTCTTTTTAACCTTTATGAGACGCCGCTAAGTGCTGTCATTATCAAACATTGTATGAGAATAATCTGAGTAATCTGCACAATTTAAACAGAAGCTCGTTTCTCACGCACCTCAGTGATTATGACGTCTATCTCCTGAACTACATGTCGTACAATGATACAAGTTTACAGGTAAATTCAGTGGTATATGTGGACACTATCTGCAAAACGTGTTGCAATTTGAGTTAGCAGTGAGGAGGTAATAAATTAGAAATCATGCCTGATGCTGAGGTTTTGCTGCATGAACGAACCGAAATGTAATTAGCAATAAACTTTTTTCCTTTCATCATTTTGTGGGGAGTGTCAGCGAGAAAAAGTTTCGTAAAGGTTTGGAATTATGTGTAATGTTTGTTGTGTGGCCGACCGGGGTGGCCGAGCGGTTCTAGGCGCTACAGTCTGGAACCGCACGACCGCTACGGTTGCAGGTTCGAATCCTGCCTCGGGCATGGATGTGTGTGCTGTCCTTAGGCTAGTTAGGTTTAAGTAGTTCTAAGTTCTAGGGGACTGATGACCTCAGAAGATAAGTCCCATAGTGCTCACAGCCATTTGAACCATTTTTTGTTGTGTGGGAAGTCGCTTAGCGCTCTCTTACTGGTGTATATAGTCTGGGTAATTTGCGCGCCGTGAGTTCGCTGCCTGGAGACATACACACAGTTTCTAACTGTAGTACTTGTATTACTGCCGGAAACATCCAACATAAGACCATACCTTCTAATGAGTAGGTTATGACAAAGTTTTAATTTTTTAAATTCTGTTGCTAATTATGTGAAATACTGAAAATCAGATTTCTGATTGCCCTGAAAGACGTTAGATAGGCAGCCAGCAACTAGGGCTGTGCACCATGAGCCGGCTTAGCTGTTTAATAATGTAGACATCTAGCTTGCTTCACTCAAGTCGCATCGAATGAGTGTTTGCAGCTTCTGGACAATAGAAAGATTGTCCTGATAACAGGTTTTTTCTCTGTATCCACAGAACTTATTTCTTCCTGATTATAGTGCTGTACCAAGCTGACTTTCCTGCAATTGTTTCTCTGCCTCGCAAGTACACCACGTTTTAACTTGTAACTGAAGCTGGGTTGATTAATACTCAGAGCACAGATGTAGAACTATCTGCTCGTATTCACCAGTACAATAGATTTCTGTAAATTCGCTATGGGAATGTAGGAGACATACAGGAAATATCCGTAGGCGGAATCGCACTAAATCACACCATTCTGGACAAGAGAAGAACGCTTTCAACTACACAATGGGTTACTCATACGGGAATTCACACATTAACCATCGGGTCAGGTGACACAGTGTTTAAGACGCTGGACTCTTTAGGGAGGCGCACGGTTCGAATCCCAGAGTTGACATCGTTGTTGATATTTCCTGTGGTTTCCCAGGCAGTTCCTTCCGCCATTCTCCTCCAACGTATCTAGTGCTGCGGCTGTAGTGCTTCGGCCGTAGCGACCTCGCTTTCCACTGGACGTTAAACCAATGTAATAACCCCTTCAAAAGTTTTTCATATTACTTGCATCTCTGCTCTGGTTGATGGTCATGGGTGAGAATCACAGCCGACATACTGGACTTCCTGCTGGCGTTAGAATCGTTCGGTACAGTCACAACCGTATTTGCCTATCTAATAACTTACATGCGCACTGTAGTACCGTACCCTCATGCTCTGTGCGTATATGTGTATATTCCGAGTCACAATTACGAGAGAAAAAGAACGAAAAAGGTAGAAAATATCATATTCTTTGATTGTCCACGTATATGGAATTTCACTGTAACCGTTAATACAATTTACTGCTTGCGGTAGCTGCGGTCATTGTGTAGCGATTTACTGCAGTTTGATTTGAAAGGTCACTTGCCGAACTACACGCGATATGTGCATTTCGCTTTATTCCAGCTATAACGGGACTGCTGTGTGCACACCTTTTAATGATCATTAAAATTTACAATGTTAAAAAATTCGGTAAATTTATTCTATACGTTCTGTTTTTCACAGTAGACTTTTTAATGCGCTTCCATCCGCATCCGCAGTTTTATCTCACGGAAGTTACATATATAAACAATTCTTTTTTTCTTTTGTTAATCCATGTCATGAATGAATAATTCATGTGGAACGATTTATTAACCCGTATATTACCACGATTGTATTTCCAGAGCGTCATATCCGTATACGTTGCTTTGCGACGAAAGTTTTTCGAGGTGATGGTTAAAATTTTATGACTACCCATCATATTTGCCCTTAGTATGCGTGTTGTCAGCAGGTGAAGCGTGTGAAGAGTAAATGATAGTATAAGAATGTCTCTAACTTAGTGATGCGGTTGGATTATTGACAGTTTTAGAGGATATACTATAATCTATCCTTATTTCCACTTACCACGTGTGTTGACAGCAGTAGATGCTAATGAAGTAGCAATTGTGAAGTTACTGTAGGAGGCAAGAACTTTAAAAGTCGGAGAGAAATCTCCGACAGTATCTCAAGTGAATAAATATTTTTGTTGCAAGGCTCAAATTAGTTATTGCAGTTGTTGAAGAATACACAGTGGATAAGCACAGCATTCTGCGATCCATGATAGGAAATGGAACTAATTTAAAGGCTAAATAACAAAACTGAAAACTTTTTCAGTCGTATCTGAGACTGTCATTTGATTGTGTCATCCAACGATGATAGGAAAATTGACTTAAATGATTTAACTAGCTTAAGAATAAAGAACTAGAAATTTACACACCATACATCTAATTGTGTATAAAGTAATCACCAATTGGTTACTTAACTATTTCTTAGAAATACGACGAAGAGATTCTGAGGCAATCACTGAACAGATGACACACTTGTCTGTAGTTTTCTGCATTTTCTATGTTGGTTTTGGCTACTCGGCCGTCTGGCCAGCTCACCAGAGCTAAAGTTCCTGTCCTGTTTCTAAATATCTAATTCTCACATTTCATTTACGTGCCACATGTTATATCCTTGTTTTTGAATCCATGTTCTGTATCTCACAAGAAGTTCGAAACGAAAATAGACATTCGGTATAGTCCCGTATGTACAGTGCGTTACCTACAAAGAAAAATTTCTGAACGTTGAACATTATCTTAAGTTACTCCGAAATAAATTTTCTGAGTGAGAATAATTTGGTTTCAGCTGTGTTAGGTATAGATGAGCTATCTATTGGTGACATGTGAGAAGTTGTGCAGGACCGGGACTCGAACCCGGATTTCCCGCTTATCGCCTTAATCTTTATATATATACGAGGGGCGTTCAGAAAGTAAGCTCCGATCGAAATGGAAACGACTATGAAAATCCGATAAAGCTTTGCACAGATGTGTTGGGTAGTGTCTCTAGTATAACCCCAGTTAGCATCACGTCGCTCTTCTCTTTTCTGAGCTCGCAGTGAGTGCGTAAAGATGTCTAGAAAATAGTGTCTGCCGCCAAGTACGAGGGCCTGGTGAGAAATTTCGCCTGAAGCTATGCAGCTAACATTACATAACTGTCGTGCTGTTTCGTCTTCACGACAATTCTCAGCCGCATTCTGCAGGGGCAATGAAGATGCTCCTGCATCGTTTTCAAATGGAAATGTTAGATTACCCACAATACAGTCCGCAATTGTTTCCCCCTGAGTTTCATCTCTGGTCACATGAACCGCTGTCTTTGAAGACAACATTTTGACACAGACAACGAGGTGTAGGCCAGCGTGGAGAATTGGCGGAAAGCACTGGCGGCTGCCTTCTATGATGAGGCTATTGAAAAGTTGGTACAACGCTATGACAAAAGTCTAAGTCAGAACGGCGACTACGTAGAGAAGTAGCTGAAAGGTGTAGCTAATTGTTACAAGTAAAACATTTCTGATGTTCACTGTGGTTTCAATTTGGCAATCAATCGGAGCTTACTTTCTGAACAGGCCTCGTATATATATATATATATATATATATATATATATATATATATATATATATATATATATAAGCGGGAAATCCGGGTTCGAGTCCCGGTCCTGCACAACTTTATATATATATATATATATATATATATATATATATATATATATAAAATCGTGTGGGTCAATGTCCTATGTTAGTCTTTCTACTGGACGCCATATCTACTGGACGCCATATCAGCGAATGAGTGTTCCTAACCAGTAACCATAAGTCTATCTGTATACGCCTCCCAGACCGACATAGATTTCAATATGTCCCATGGTCCAGATCCCTATACCATACTCTCCACAATTCATAAGTAAATGCATGCAGCTATAATCTGTGTCCCCGCACCACTGAGAATGAGACTATGGGGAATCGAGACCTGTGATGTTACCGTCTTTTGCACATTTAGACATGTAGTATTTACTTACATCTGTCTTACATCTGTCGTCGACAATATACCTACAATAATTTCGACACCAAATCAGCCTAGTGGCTGCTCTAGCACCTGAGGGTTGGGCAAGACGTTCGACATCTGTTTGGTACAGTTTGCCTACCTTCAGGTGCTTGAGCAGTCACTAGGCTAAACAGGTGTCGAAGTTCCTGACAGATACGTTTCTAATGTGCTCAACAAGTTTGCGTGGGTGGCACTGAGGCTGCTGCCAACTTTGGGTCTTATAGGAACCCTCCCTCGTGATTACGCCACAGAAGCCGGCCGGAGTGGCCATGCTTTTCTAGGCGCTACTGTTCGAATCCTGCCTCGGGCATGGATGTGTGTGATGTCCTTAGGTTAGTTAGGTTTAATTAGTTCTAAGTTCTAGGCGACTGATGACCTCAGAAGTTAAGTCGCATAGTGCTCAGGGCCATTTGAACCATTTACGCCACAGAAGGGCGGAAAATTGGAGGGTTGAAAAAGCGTAAGTTCCCTTTGATGCTTCGGATCACGTTCAGGTTTTTCGAATGGTTTTGAAAGTTCCCTAACGATCCCAATCTGTACACGAGAGCAAAAATTGTGGTCTAGCTGCTGTCCAAAAGGGGACGATCATGTTCTATTGGAGTGCAACTCCACAGTGTCCTTAGAGAAAGGTTTAAACGCCCAGGTGGTGGCAGCAGTGTCAGTAGTTGTCAAGAACTTGTTCCTGTTGTTCATCAAGTTGCGAAGTGTCGTTTTGGGACCGCGAAACGTGTGGGAATGAACGCCCCAAGTTTCAGTGGCGCCTTATATGCCACCTGCGGCGTCTTTTGGTGTCGATTCTGAGCGGTGGTATGGCAGAAATGTTTTCGTCGGCCAGCCATAAGAAAACCGCTTGATTTCAACGCTGGGCTTCGCGGTTCTGATCTCCACAGCAGGGTCTGAAAAGATGAGTGAAATGTAGCTAAGAGGAGCTGTGAAGAACTTCCCATCGTGTTACACGTCCACAGTGGCAATGAGCAGAATTATGGTGAAATTTGGTGCGAATTAGAGAGTATAAGCCCATTTTACAGCTCACATGAACTACTGAACTGTTTCCTTATTTTCGCATGTGCCGACTCCTTGCTATTTGAATCTTCGCATAGCGCCACACTTTTGCATCGTTAGAGGGGAAGGATGTAGACACCTTTGAGCCTAATTTTAAACTTATGCGGTCGCAATGGGAGGCAATGAATGTGTCGGCGCCTGCTCGACGTCAGCGCGTCCTCAGCTGGACTTTAATTCTGTTGTACAGTGTATTTTAATACTCGTACATTGATCTTTTATTTTTAAAGTGCTTTCTCATAAAACAATAAGAGATCACGTAAAAGACTTCCCACTAAATTACTCACATATTATGTCATATCTCATTTGTTCAGAAAGCTCTGTCGTTGAAGGGAAGGCTAACACGAAATTGTACTCACAGCCGTTCGTTGCGCATGGCTGATAGGTAATACATCGTACGTAGATGTATTGCTGGTAGCATAAATGGTGGCGTCAAGGGTGAGCCACCTGTGGTACAAGCCGCCGGACAGGTGGATCGAGCGTGAGGCCCGCTCGTACACGCCGGTGCGAACGTGTGAAAAACATCATATTCACAGCTGTCGGCGTATATTGAGTCAGGAAGGCGGCGACATTTGCCTCGCCTTAACAGAAAAACTGTTCCGGCGGACGGCTAGCCGAGGACGCGCTGACCTCGCGCAGGCGCCGACACAATGCAGCCGCTACGGCCGTTTGTTGACAGTAGCGCTCCTTTAATACTTCGCCGCCGCGGAAAGGCTCGTTTCGCTTTCCGCGCTCCTTGGCCTTGCTTCTGGGGGGGAATCGCTCCCTGACGCTGAAGACGTCCAGCCCTGCGCTGTCACTGCTGTTGCTCTGCTGTTCTTTGTGTCTAATTCTGGAAGACGTTTCGCCACCAAAGTGACTGTGTTTCTTAAGATAAATTCTTTTCCCTCGTTTCTCTCTGTTACAATCGGAACATTGTTTCAACAAAATTCTTAGAGCCTTGTGACTGTGTGGTCATTTAAGAAAAGTAAAAGCGGTGAACCAGTAACTTCTCGTAATGTTAGGTGCTGCTTTATTTGCGCTGTTGCTTGTATATCTTTCATTTGAAGGGACCCAGTAAATATACAGTGTGTCCCAAACCTTGAGGGTCAAAATTATAAGGAACTTAGAACGATCTTAAACTCATTATTTTGACTTAATTTCCTATTAATGATTTTCGAATGCCTACAACTGTGCCATTAACGATATCAGTGATACAGTATTGCAACATTTACGTTTTTTCTCGCTTTGCATAACCCATTTAATGAAATTATTCCCATTTTGAAGTGCTGTCGACTTTGCATTTTACACTGAGGTGACAAAAGTCCACGAGATGCCTTCTAATATAGCGCCGGACATCCTTTTGCCCGCGTAGTGCAGCAGTTCAACATGGCAAGTCCCCTGCAGAAATATGGAGCCATATGGTTTCTACAGCCGTCCATAATTGCGAAAAGTGTTGTCGGTGCAGGATTTTGTTCACGAATTGACCACTCAATTGTGCCACATAAATATTCGATGCGATTCATGTTGGGCGATATGGGTGGCCAAAACAATCACTCGAACTGTCCAGAATGTTCTTTAAATAAATTGCGAACTGTTGTGGCCCGGTGACATGTTGTATCGTTGTTTGGGAACATTATGTCCATGAATTGCTGAAAATTGTCTCCAAGTAGCCGAATATAACCATTTCCAGTCAATGATCGGTTCAGTTGGACCAGAGGAACCATTTCCTTCCATGAGAACACAGCCCAAACAGTTACGTATATGGAGCCGCCACCGGCTTCCACCGTGCCTTGTTGAACTCTTGGGTCCATGGCTTCGTTCGGTCTGCGCCACACTCGAACCCTACCATCTGGTTTCACCAACTGAAATCGTGTCTCATCTGACCAGGACACTGTTTTCCAGTCGTCTAGGGCCTAACCGATATGGTCGCGAACCGAGGAGAGACGCTCCAGGCGATGTCGTGCTGGCAGCAAAGGCACTTGCGTCGGTCGTCTGCTGCCGTGGCCCATAAACGCTGGATTTCGCAACACTGTCCTGACGGATACGTTCGTCGTACGTATCACATTAATTTCTGTGGTTATTTCACGCAGTGTTGCCTGTCTGTTAGTACTGATAACTCTCCGCAAGCGCTGCTGTTCTCTGTCGTCAAGTGAAGGCCCTAGGCCACTGCGTTGTCCTTGGTAGGAGGTGATTTCCGAAATGGAATGCGCCGAGCGTCTAGTTATCGCTACTTTTCCGCGTTCAGTGTCTGTTAATTCCCGTCGTGCGGCCATAAACACGTCGGAAATCCTTTCAAGCGCTTCACGTGAGTACAAACGACAGTTCCGGCAATTCACTGCCCTTTTATACCTAATGTACCGTCTGTAAATCTGCATATCGCTATCCAACGACTTTTGTTACCTTAGTGTATATGATGTCTGCTCTGTGATGTTCTCCTACCTTTGCCCTGCAATCGTCTTTTTGTGGTCTTACGGTATTGTGTCTGCTTCCTTACGCAGAATTCACATTCGATTTGCGTTCAATCGTGACTGAGAAAGGAAAAAGGATTGCACCGCCGGCCGCTGTGGCCGAGCGGTTCTAGGCGCTTCAGTCCGGAACCGCGCGACTGCTACGGTCGCAGGTTCGAATCCTGCCTCGGGCATGGATGTGTGTGATGTCCTTAGGTTAGTTAGATGTAAGTACTTCTAAGTCTCGGGGACTGATGACCTCAGATGTTAAGTCCCATAGTGCTTAGAGCCATTTGAACCATTTTTTTGACGTAAGGAAAACTTATTCTGTATTTGGTTCTGTACGCTTCCTAATCCCTCGTGTCTTTTTGTCATCCGTAAGTGAGATATATTTTGGTAGCGGTATAGTGGTCGTACAGTCACCTTCAAATATACGTGCTCAAAATTTGCCAACGGGTTTTCGTGAGAACTACGTTGTCTTTTTAATTTTCCTGTAGCCAGTATCTATCTTACCCCTTACCGATTAAGGAAAGGCAAACCTACGTTCCTAGCATTTGTAGACCTAGAGAAAGCTGTTGACAATGTTGACTGGAATACTCTCTTTCAAATTCTGAAGGTGGCAGGGATAAAATACAGGGAGCGAAAAGCTATTTACAATTTGTACAAAAACCAGATGGCAGTTATAAGAGTCGAGGGACATGAAAGGGAAGCAGTGGTTGGGAAGGGAGTGAGACAGGGTTGTAGCCTCTCCCCGATGTTGTTCAATCTGTATATTGAGCAAGCAGTAAAGGAAACAAATGAAAAAATCGGCGTAGGTATTAAAATCCATGGAGAAGAAATAAAAACTTTAAGGTTCGCCGATGACCTTGTAATTCTGTCAGAGACAGCAGAGGACTTGGAAGAGCAGCTGAACGGAATGGATAGTGTCTTGAAAGGAGGATATAAGATGAACATCAACAAAAGCAAAACAAAGATAATGGAATGTAGTCGAATTAAGTCGGGTGATGCTGAGGGAATTAGATTAGGAAATGAGACACTTAAAGTAGTAAAGGAGTTCTGCTATTTGGGGAGCAAAATAACTGATGATGGTTGAAGTAGAGAGGATACAAAATGTAGACTGGCAATGGCAAGGAAAACATTTCTGAAGAAGAGAAATTTGTTAACATCGAGTATAGATTTAAGTGTCAGGAAGTCGTTTCTGAAAGTATTTGTATGGAGTGTAGCCATGTATGGAAGTGAAACATGGACGATAAATAGTTTGGACAAGAAGAGAATTGAAGCTTTCGAAATGTGGTGCAACAGAAGAATGCTGAATATTAGATGGGTAGATCACATAACTAATGAGGAAGTATTGAATAGGATTGGGGAGAAGAGAAGTTTGTGGCACAACTTGACTAGAAGAAGGGATCGGTTGGTAGGACATGTTCTGAGGTATCAAGGGATCACCAGTTTAGTATTGGAGGGCAGCGTGGAGGGTAAAAATCGTAGAGGGGGACCAAGAGATGAATACACTAAGCAGATTCAGAAGGATGTAGGTTGCAGTAGGTACTGGGAGATGAAGAAGCTTGCACAGGTTAGGGTAGCATGGCGAGCTGCATCAAACCAGTCTCAGGACTGAAGACTACAACAACAACAACATCGTTGTCTTTCTCGTAAGGATTCACATCTAAGTTCCCCGAGAATTTCTGTTACACTTCCATATGAGTGATATCGATCTGTTGCGCTCCAACCAGTGCGTCTCTCAATTCGTATGTGTGTTGCCGCATCTTTTAGAGAAAGACTCCAAACACTGTGACCGTGCCCTAAAATTTGGCTTCACTAGCGTCTTGTATCCGATATCCTTCACCGACTTACCGCACTTCCTCAGAATTTTGTTATAGGCATTACCTTATATTTATCCACATTTAAAGAGACTAACACTAGCATGACAAATTGCAGTTGCCGTTACGACGTATTGATTCTCGGCTTAGGTGTTTCCGGTAGTCTTCTGTGGTATCCACCTCTGGATGTTTTGCTCCTTGGCGAACCTCTGTGCGACGTATTGGGGAGGAGCAGAAGGTTCGCGACGGCAAGAAGGCGGTGAACTCCCTCCGGAGCCTGCAGGCGTGACGCAGACAGCGCGTGCATCCAGGTGTAAAAGATTCCCGCTGCCTGACGGCCCACCGTTAGCCGCGCCGCGATCTGCGCCCCTCTTTCAAAACAAACTCCGCACTCCTGCCTTTCCAGACGCTGACGTCTGTTTCCGCCTTTCTTATTTATACAGTTTTCGCCCGCCTCTGGTTACGTCACAGTTTCTGCATACCAAGCATGGAGGCCACTTTAGGAGTCTGCTGTGCTCCTTTCGTGAGCTATAAAATGATGGCAACAAAACTCTGGCGCAATATGTTAGTCACTGGTTCTCTAAATTTATCCAGTAGGATTTAGTGGAAAGAATGTTCATCGATCACATCTATTCCACCTTTTGCGTGATCTTTACCGATATGTGTTGTTATTCCGGTACACTGTCAGACAAAGAACGTGAAGCACACAAAAAAACCACAGTGTTGGATGTAAATGTAACTTCGAACACGTACACTCCATCGGCGGGTATGTAAACGAGTAGAGTTGCATTTCTCTCCGGCAGGTAGAACGTCCACCAGAAACCATTAGTGTTCTTCGTGTTTTTTGATGTTACCATGGCCGGTACGATATGTAAGAGACATTAACAGCGTCAGACGTTGAGTGACCACTTTGATGACACAGATACAGGATGACAATTATTGAACTGTATTGTTGGTTGGTTTGAGGGGATTGAAGGGACCAGACTACAAAGGCCATCGGTCCTTGAACTATATGAATAAACAGTAAATTAGTTACAAACCACGGCGTGCACACACTTTATTCGACATATAAACGTCACTAAAGATATTCGGATTTGTGTTATGACGTGTTCGATATGCCTGCCATCATTGGCGATGATGTGGCACAGACGAATAGCGAAATTCTTACATGACCCGCTAAAGTGTAGGAACATCGTTGCTGTCGATGACCTCCTGAATGACTGTTTCCAGCTCAGTAATGGTTTTGGGGTTGTTGCTGTACACCTTGTCTTTAATATAGCCCCATTAAAAGGGGTCGCATGTGCTCTGATCCGAAGAATATGGCGGCCAATCGAGGCCCATACCAGTGGCCTGTGGGTACCGCAGAGGTTGAATGCTGTCCCCAGAGTGACCTTCCAGGATATCAAACACTCTTCATCTTCGATGGGGTCGAGTGCCATCTTGAATGAACCACATCGTGTCGAAATCGGTGTCACTTTGGATAATGGGAATGAAATCATCTTTAAAAACCTGGTCACTGTGCCATCAAGAAATATCGCACCGATTATTCCGTGACTGGACATTGCACACCACACAGTCACCGGTTGAAGGTGAAGGGATTTCTCGATCGCGAAATGCGGATTCTGAGTCCTCAAAATGCGCCAATCTTGCTTATAGACGAAACCATCCCAATGAAAGTGGGCTTCGTCATTAACAAACCATATTCACATCAAAATGCCCATCATGCCCCGCGGCCAACCGTGCGGTTTGAACTTCCTAGTGTAAACCGTTCAGAAGTTACGACGATTTTCAAAATTCTTTCTGTGATGATCACCCTGTATGTCGCCAACTTGTGTGAGGCAGCTTTATCAACGTGTGATAGAGACGGAAAGGGGCGTCGTTGTGGGTCTCCATTTGGTCGGCTGGTCGAATGCTGAAGTATCCAGATTCGTGGTGCATTCGTTGTTCAGTTTTATGGGAACATGAGGGCACCCGTCCTCTTCAGAAGGCTCCAGTCGTCTACTTCTGACCACCACCAGCGAGGATCGCCATATTGTGCACCAGGCACATCGCAGCCTCTTCACACCTGTGCCTGCCATTCACGAACTCCCTCCAACTTACCATGCCGTCCTGTACGAATGATCGGAGACCGTCGGCAGTCAGCCTAGGAAATTACCGCTCCAAGCGCAGGCTGCCATTAACACCACAACACAAATGGCTGCATTTGGAGTGGTTCATAGACTGTTGACGAATAAAGTCGCATTGTGTACAGCGATGAATTGCGGTTCTGCACTGCCCCGTATGACCAACGTCGGCGTATGTGTCACCGACCTGGGGAGAAGTCACATCCTTGCAATATTTAGGATAGACACAGCGCCGTTATTCCTAACTTCATGGTGTGGCCAGCCGTTGGGTATTATTTCAGGTAGCGGCAGATAGTGAGTGAGACAAGACTCACGGCACAGCGGTACGTCATGGATATTTGCGTCCTGAGGTGTTACCTCAGAGCATCGTGGTGGTGTTTTTCAACAGGCCAGTGCTCGACCGCCAGTACCATGAGTCTCTATGAACGGTCTGCGTGATGTTGAAGCACTTCCGTTCCAGCAAGATCCCCAGATCTGTCTCCCAATTAAAAAACATGTGAGTCGTGCTTGGCCATTAACTTCTCCCAGTACCAGTATCCAGAAAATCAAGCACCAGTTACAACAGTTGTGAGTCACTCTGCTGCAGGAGAGAATACAAAAATTGTATGACACCCTTCCCAACCGATTCATTACATGAATCCATGCCAGATGGGGTTCAACGCCTTACCTGTCAACTGGACTCATATTACCAAGTTCTTTGTAAATTTGACTCGATTTCGTTATCACTGATTAAACATCGCACACCCTCTCAACTCACGAAGTTTCATTTCGTGTCGTCCTCCCATATTGGGTGTTTCACTTTTTTTGTAAGGCAGTGTAGGCCAAATTTGGGAGCCGTATCAGGAGTGTAACTGGTTTCTCTTCTTTACATTACTAGTCCACTTTTGTTGCTCTGTCAATTAAGTTTTTGAACTGCTCCACTCCGGTAGACACAAATCCTCAGGTTGCCACGCTCCTTGATTGTACCTGTCTGTCTTCACTGGTAGGCGATCCTGCAACGGAGGGAGAGAGCTACCATGCAGACGAAGCCTACAGGAAAGAAGCAGTGGCAGTTTTGGCTTTGTTTGAATAATTTAGATGTGCACGGGTGGGTCGGTTGGAAGAGCACTGCCCCGAAATGCGAAAATAGATGTCGGACTTCCGGTCCAGCACATAACCGTATTCAGTAAATGTCAATACAACTTTTCATTCGTATAATTCCTTCCTCGTCGTTGTCACTGTCGCGCAAATTTACCGCTGTAAATGTCATACTCGACGCGTCTTAGTTGGTCGACACACACTTCAGCCCGCTCATCTCCTTTTCTGCTTCCCCAATAACAGATATGTCGACTGAGATATTTATTAAATTTTAGATGCTACGGATATTTCATATCGGACTTCAGAGCCTGTTAAAGATCTAAGGAGAAAAGCCGGTCATGGTGGCCGAGCGGTTCTAGGCGCTTCAGTCCGGAACCGCGCTGCTGCTACGGTCGCAGGTTCGAATCCTGCCTAGGGCATGGATGTGTGTGATGTCCTTAGGTTAGTTAGGTTTAAGTAGTTCTAAGTCTAGGGGACTGATGACCTCAGATGTTAAGTCCCATAGTGCTTAGAGCCATTTGAACGATTTTTTCTAAGGACAAAAGTCGTAAAATAGCGTGCGCAAAGCATTTTTTAAATGTAAAACTAGATTTCACCTTTGCTACAATTGCAATCTAATCCAAAATTGCTGTACAGATTTTGAATACACGAAAAATTCATAAAGTTTGTTATTAATTTTCTACCAGCTGCTATTTTTCGCTATTTCTCAATAATGGCAGAAGACACTTCCCTATTGGCTATAGGAATGTGAAAACTGTGAGATTTTTGGTCTTTTTCATGTGGTACGCTCATTATGGAGCCGACTAGTCTCTCCTGAGGGGTGGTTTACCTTATGAAAATGACACAGCCCAGCTTAAGGCATCAATGATTTACAGCCGTTGCCTGTCCATGATTTCTATCGCGTAGTTTAACGTATTAACAATTAAATGTAATTTTCGCGCTACCAACCTCCGTTGATTTTGTTCGTTTGCGTCACGGAAATACATTAAACACTTCTGCGGGGTCTAAATCATATCGTTTATGTTTTTCTCTTCGAATTAATTATTCCATTACTCTGCTCATTTCTTGTAACCGGCCATGTTGAGCCGAGAGTCTCGATTAACAAGCAGCTGTACAATTTAATGGATCCATTTCTGTCCTCTGCATTTCATTTTAATTTAGGAGTCTAATGAGTTCGCCTGTTCGCTGAATGTAATTAATCATGCATGCTGACAACGCCCTGCGCTGATTTTCCGCTTCACTGAGTAATTTTATGTGAAAATGCCCGTCAAATATTTGTGGAAGCCATTTAATATCACTGTGGGCACGGACGACTAGCTTAAAAAAAATGACACTTTGATTGCGAATCGTGTTTGGAGAGGTTTCTCTTCAAATAAGATTTTTCATCAGATAGGGTATTGGCCTTTCCATTTACTTTCACTTTTCTTTCGTTGTTGGCTATATGATGTGTCCGTGGGAACTGAAATACAGAAGTTCCGACTCTCAGATTGAAATATTAAACTCTCCCATTTATTTCTATCGAAGTATAAATAATTTTACTGCAAGGCCTTTTAAAAGCGTCATTGATTACATAATTATTTATTTATTATTTCACATCACTGAAAATGTGTAATTGTGCTTTATTTTTATACGATTTCAGGGGAATTTTTGTTAAAGCCTTCCTCTCGTAGAATCAGTTTCACAAGTTATGGACGGTTGACTTCGCCGAGTACATTGGCGAATGCCAACTGTAGCCACGGTAGTATCATGTAGATAACTTATCAAGTCTACATCCCTTTTTCTATTTTTAAAGATGTTTTGTCCTTTTTGCCACAACTACCGTTATCCGATCGACTACATACTTCATCCAGATAGCGTCATTATTTAACACTGTAAAAGTGCGAAAGTTTCGCACGGGCCCTCTACCGCGTAAATAAGGGCGTAAGAGACTCCGTTCTTTCCCGCACCGGCGAAAAACTTTCGGTGGTTGGCGTAATTGTTAATTCGATGAATTGATGTTCTCCTATTTTACATAGAGCTAACAGCGTAATTTAATTCTGAAGACTTGGAACGGAAGAAAATGAACGGCAACGACGACGAACAATGGAGGAATAAATTACTACATCACGTGGGATTATTTTTCTCTTATCATAGTTTTGCTTCTTTTGGTGCTGTTTGCTCCATCGCTGCGTACTGTCATGGAAAGAAGAAAAGAATTATGTTAAAGCTTTCTCAATTTTATGATGAAGCGAGTAACGAACTTCTTTCTGTTCGCTCGAAAGGAAAACTGGAAACAGCCACCGCTTATGGTGCTCAGTCATTGTTCGTTACAGAAAAATATTGGGAGAACAAATCGTCAGTAATTACAATAAGGTAACCCGAAAGAGCGTTCCCGTACACAGTGTTCCACCCAGAAAAATAATTTCTGCACTTGGGGGAACTTTGAGAGGAATGGGAATTACGGGTGGTTAACGAAAATGAATGTACATTGATTACTTTGGCATAGGACGAAAACGTGGAGCGGTTTAGCCGTTTGTGCAAACCAGATATTCTTATAATAGTCTTGTTGAGAATTGTTCTACAGTAACTTGACTATTCCAGTATAATGTCCGGTTTCTCTAGTGGCTGTGTGTTATCAAGAACCTACGTGTCGCACATTCTGAATAAGTTATTAGCGGGTGTTTGCGGGGATCGGGGGAAGGTATGAGGTTTATTTTATAAAAATATTTAATATGCAAGGTTTTCGTAGCCGTCAATAATTTTTTTATCTTTGTCATCAAGATTTGTTCAAAAACGTATCGCAGTGTACCATTCAGGTAAACATGGCTTTGTTAAAAGCGTATCATGAAATTAACTTTGACTCTCTTGTGTTAGCATAACGTATGTAGGTCTGCAGAGCAGTAATTGTAAATAATGGTTCCTTATGTACAACAGGGTACATGTTGTACAGTACTGTAGTGCTTTTAAGCGACACGTTGTGTACATGATGCAGTTTAGCATCACGGACTGCCTGTACTATACACAACGTCTAAATTAAAATTATAACAGTGCTGTACTGCGTGTATCCATAATTCTACTGTCAATAGGAAAACGATATCGGAAATAATGTTCTGCTGACATAAGTTTTCCATAGGTGAGTAGCATTTCTATCTTCTCTTCGTGGGTGTACGTTGTACTCACACAAACTTCCAAATCAAGACGGTGGGTTGAATGACTGATCAAGTCAGTTTTCGTTTATGTTTGTAATAACGTCACGTTGGCGTGAATGATACATTGCGATACGTTTTTGAGTAGACCTTGAGGAAAGGAAGTGGGTTGCCAAATAAAAACTACAACGTGCTTCTTGAAAAAGACTTACTGCTGTTGGGATCTCCGTAAAGAAAAAACAGTTGGCCAGGACTGTGTAGTACTCACATACTCATGGTTTCTTACAAACTTAATTGTGTATATAGATAGTTTATTTATTGCGGGAATCGAGAATATTGACGAATTCTGCCTGTTATAACATTAATACTGGCAAGATATGTGTCCCAGGGATTCAAAGACTATCGACAGTGTTTTAATTTCAAGTTTGAAATCGGACAACAAACGAGGAAAGAAATATTTCTTTTCGTGTGAAATAATTACAAATTAACGATTTCGGATTTTCCCCTTTGCGTGTGCTGTGAAATCGTGCTCCTTGCCAAACTTCATGATTCTAGACCAAAGGGAAACACTTACCCCTGGGTACTTAGTGGATGAGTTTTCGAGTGTCAATATGTGACATAAATGGCTGTGTCTTTTGACTGAACCGACATAGAAACTTAATTTTTTGTCATATCGCCAACGAACCATAGACCTTAATATGTGACATAAATTTGAACTTTTCACGTCTGACTGACAGACGGAGAACAAAGGGTTCCGTTTTTACAGATTGAGGCACAGAACCCGAAAAATGCGAGAAAGACAGTCATGCTAGATGACGTACTCCTAGGCAGTAAAGTCTGTATAAAATGTTCAAATGTGTATGAATTTCTGTCGGACCAAACTGCTAAGGCCATCGTTCCCTAGACTTACACACTACTTAAACTAATTTACGCTAAAGACAACACACACACACACACACACACACACACACACACACACACGCCCGAGGGAGGACTCGAACCTCCGGCGGGAGTGGCCGCCCGAAAAGTCTGTATACTAAGCACGATCGACGTTTTCACGAAAATATGTGTGACTGGGCCAAACGGTGCTATAGTTGTTAGTAATTGTACAGGTTGATTCAAAAAGAATACCACAACTTTAAAAATGTGTATTTAATGAAAGAAACATAATATAACCTTCTGTTATACATCATTACAAAGAGTATTTAAAAAGGTTTTTTTTCACTCAAAAACAAGTTCAGAGATGTTGAATATGGCCCCCTCCAGACACACGAGCAATATCAACCCGATACTCCAACTCGTTCCACACTCTCTGTAGCATATCAGGCGTAACAGTTTGGATAGCTGCTGTTATTTCTCGTTTCAAATCATCAATGGTGGCTGGGAGAGGTGGCCGAAACACCATATCCTTAACATACCCCCATAAGAAAAAATCGCAGGGGGTAAGATCAGGGCTTCTTGGAGGCCAGTGATGAAGTGCTCTGTCACGGGCTGCCTGGCGGCCGCTCCATCGCCTCGGGTAGTTGACGTTCAGGTAGTTACGGACAGATAAGTGCCAATGTGGTGGCGCTCCATCCTGCTGAAATATGAATTGTTGTGCTTCTTGTTCGAGCTGAGGGAACAGCCAATTCTCTAACATCTCCAGATACTGTAGTCCAGTTACAGTAGCACCTTCGAAGAAAAAGGGACCAAAAATTTTATAGGCTGAAATGGCACAGAAAACGTTCACCTTAGGCGAGTCACGTTCATACTGAGTTGTTTCCCGCGGATTCTCAGTGCCCCATATACAGACATTGTGACGGTTGACTTTCCCGTTAGTGTGGAAAGTTGCTTCATCACTAAACACAATCTTTGAAACGAAAGATTCATCTGTTTCCATTTGAGCAAGGATAAAATCGATTCTTTTAATCTTATCAGCTGCAGACAGTGCTTGAACCAATTTCAGACGATAAGGTTTCATAACTAACCTTTTTCGTAGGACTCTCCATACAGTTGATTGTGGAATTTGCAGCTCTCTGCTAGCTCTGCGAGTCGATTTTCCTGGGCTGCGAACAAATGCTTGCTGGATGCGTGCTACATTTTCATCACTCGTTCTCGGCCGTCCAGAACTTTTCCCTTTGCACAAACACCCATTCTCTGTAAACTGTTTGTACCAACGTTTAATACACCACCTATCAGGAGGTTTAACACCATACTTCGTTCGAAATGCACGCTGAACAACTGTCGTCGATTCACTTCTGCCGTACTCAATAACACAAAAAGCTTTCTGTTGAGCGGTGGCCGGCCGGTGTGGCCGTGCGGTTAAAGGCGCTTCAGTCTGGAACCGCGTGACCGCTGCGGTCGCAGGTTCGAATCCTGCCTCGGGCTTGGATGTGTGTGATGTCCTTAGGTTAGTTAGGTTTAATTAGTTCTAAGTTCTAGGCGACTGATGACCTCAGAAGTTAAGTCGCATAGTGCTCAGAGCCATTTGAACCATTTGTTGAGCGGTCGCCATCTTAGCATCAACTGACGCTGACGCCTAGTCAACAGCGCCTCAAGTGAACAAATGTACAACTAAATGAAACTTCATAGCTCCCTTAATTCGCCGACAGATAGTGCTTAGCTCTGCCTTTTGCCGTTGCAGAGTTTTAAATTCATAAAGTTGTGGTATTCTTTTTTAATCACCCTGTATTTTTTGTGCAATAGTGAATGTTCGGTTAGTCCAGCCGACCTGTCTCCATGTACAGCACATGGTGTCCCTGTGTGTTATTTCTTCTTGGCTTAAGCTCTTTTTTCTGACTTGGGTTTTTATTCGTTCGTTGTAGCAGATGGGCCAATGTGTTCTGATCGGCACTTGGTCGTCTCGGTGTGATGTAGTGCCTAAGACAATTGCAGAGAAGAACAGAGATCTTGCATCCTCGCAACAAGCCTGAAACTGGAGTAGGGCTGGGAGAAGCCGACTGGTTAAAACCGATACCGTTATTTAATTTCTGAGTAACAGGTATTTTTCGATAAATGTTTGGACTCCGTTATAACAGGTGTTTCTTATTTTGTACTAATAGGCGAATACAAAAACAATCAATTAGCCGTAGCAGTAATGCAAAAATTTTTAGTTTCTAAATAAACCATTTTTTTTTTAAAAGAGGAGTAATTTTTATTTGTAAAATTTCAACTGCCTTGAAAACATTGCGTTGTAATAGAAAATGCGAAAAGCGATCAGTGATGTCAATAGTAACGAGCAACCAACAAATGGCATAAGAATCGGTACAACACTGTTGATACAATAATGTTCTTGTTGCAGTGTGTCGTGGCTTAGAACCGCGTGTGCGTGCAATGTGCAAGACAAGCTTCCACGTGGTCTATACGCAGTGATTGGAAAGATTAAAAGATTCGTCTGCCATTTGTGAAATTATAAAAGAGGAAGGATATTACCGTAACAGTAATAAACTATGCTTCATTGCCGCGCGGAGTGGCCTCCCGGTTTGAGGCGCCATGTCATGGATTACGCGCCCCTACCCCCGGAGGTTCGAGTCCTCCCTCGGGCATGTGTGTGTGTTTTTATTAGCAGAAGTTAGTTTAAATAGTGTCTAAGTCTAGGCACCGATGACCTCAGCAGTCTGGTCCCTTAGGAATTCACACCCAGTTGATTCATTGTATACAATAAAAATGGAAAGTAGCTGTTCTGCTGCATGTGTGTCTATAATATGCCGTTATCTACATCTACATGGATACTCGGCAAATCACACTCAAGTGCCTGGCAGAGAGTTCATTCAACGACCTTCATAATAGTTCTCTATTATTCCAGTCTCGAGCAACACGCGGAAAAAACAAACGCCTATATCTTTCCGTGCGAACTCTTATTCTCCTTATTTTATTATGATGATCGTTTCTCCGTTTGTTTGTCGGCGTCAACAAAATATTTTCTCATTCGGAGGAGAAAGCTGGTGATTGGAATTTCGTGAGAAGATTCGGTCACAACGAAAAACGCCTTTGTTTTAATGTGTCCAGCCCAAGTCCTGTACCATTTTAGTGACAAGCTCTCCCGTATTTCGCGATAACGCAAAACGTGCTGCTCTTCTTTGAACTTTCTCGATGTTCTCCGTTAATCCTATCTGGTAAGGATCCCAGATCGCGCAGCAGTAGTCCAAAAGAGGACGGACAAGCGTAGTTTAGGCAGTCTCTTTAGTAGATCTGTTACTTTTTCTAAGTGTTCTGCCAATAAAACACAGTCTTTGGCTCGCCTTCCCCACAACATTTTTTGTGTGTTCTTTGCAATGTAAGTTGTTCCTTTTTGTAATTCCTAGATATTTAGTTGAATTTGCGCTCTCTGGATATGACTGATTTATCGTGTTACCGAAGTCTAACGGATTCCTTTTAGCACTCATGTCGATGGCTTCAAACTTTTCGTTATTTAGGGTCAACTGAAAATTGCTGTCTGCTTGTAGCCCTTGAAAGTGGTCAAAAATAACACGTAAAACAGTTTTTGGTCCTCACTTTTCACCTTTTAGCACTGACTATTCGTAATGCCCAAGTAATTGGGTGATCTCATATTACAACATTGTTTTTGAGCAGAGGTTCAAAAAAATGAAAAGATTAGGAGAATACTGGTGATTTTTTATGCTTTTAAACGAGAATACTGGTGATTTTTCATACTTTTCAACCGCTGTATCTTGTAAATGAGAGAGTCAAAATTTTACCTTGTTAGATTTCTACGTTTGTTACAGGAAGTAATAGGAATAAAAAACCCAAAATAGGTTGTTTCAGTAGCCGGTTACTTTGAGTGGTTTTAACAGTCAAGTCGAACTGGCGTGAAAAAAAAACGATAGTCACCCAGCCAGTAGTTCCAGCGATAACCGCCTTCCCTTACACGAGTCGGAGTATGCTCTTCCTAGACAGCGCGAATTCCCGGGCGGGGTCAGGGATTTTCTCTGCCTCGTGATGGCTGGGTGTTGTGTGCTGTCCTTAGGTTAGTTAGGTTTAAGTAGTTCTAAGTTCTAGGGGACTGATGACCATAGCTGTTAAGTCCCATAGTGCTCAGAGCCATTTGAACCATTTGAACCTAGACAGCGCGACCCCGCGAGGCGTGTGGTTGGCGTGCGCCGCGACTAAGCAGCTTTCGGCGCGCAGCGACCCGCCCGGAGCGTGTTGTGTTGTGTTGTGTTGCGTTGCGTAGCGCTGCGCTTCGCTGTGGAGTTCTGGGTGCGGATCAATAGCTAGCCGATACGGGAGGGCGCCGTTTTTCTTGGGACAGTGATACAGTGGCCGGCGCCACATGTCTCGCTGCAGCCCCGGGCAATTACCGCCTCCCAGAGCTCGTTACGGCGCCGCGCCACGCCCCCCTGACACACTTATCACGCCTCGGCGTCCGAGAAATACGCCCCTGTCGCAGTGCTAACGAGTGCGCGGCCCGAGTGCGCCTCACCCGCCGAGGCCGCAGCAGCTTACTTCAGCGCGCCCGGCGAAAGTTTCTCTTTGACAATTGCTGGCGAGTGGGGTCGCCCATTATCTCCCTGCCGGCGATGGAGAGGAGAGGAGAGGAGAGCGGGGCGAGTTAAACAAACTGTCTACATCGCCGGAGTTTCCGAGCGCACCATTTATTCTACACGAGGTGAACTTTGGAGTTGGGGAGAGGCTGACTCGTTTGCGGATTCAAACGTTTTCGTCCTCCGCATTTGCGCTTGGTTTTGTTTCAGAATTTGTGTGAATTATTTCGCCAGTCCGGAAAAGTTTTTTTCTGTGACCTTCTATTATTCATGCAATTGCTTTCGCAAGTTCTATGAAGGAAAAGTGTATAAAGTCGTTCGAAATGTATTGTATTAATAAAGTACGTCTGTGTCTATATGTTTATATTATAATAATGTTGAGAAGATGACATAGTTTCAGTAGCATTAATTAATTAATATATTTATTCAGTAACTAGCTGTAGCGCCCGCGTTGCCCTGGATGATTAATATCGGTCGCAACAAGTCATTGGCCCTCTGCGTTGTTGGTACTCACAGCGAATGTAAGCCGTATTGGAAACAGCAATCGCTCCAAATCGAATTAATTTCCTTCGTTGTTTTATCTGAATGTAGACTTTTTAAACAAATGGATCAAGAATTTTTAGACGTTTTCGGTAACAGCTTTCCCCTTTATATTTTACATACATACACTGAAGAGCCAGAGAAACTGGTACACATGCCTACTATCATGTAGGTCCCCCGCGAGCAGGCAGAAGTGCCGCAAGAGCACGTGGCATGGACCTGACTAATTTCTGAAGTAGTGCTGGAGGGAACTGACGCCATGGATCCTGTAGGGTTGTCCATAAATCCGTCAGAGTACGATATGGTGGAGATCTCTTCTGAACAGCACCTTGCAAGGCGTCCCAGATATGCTCAATGATGTTAATGTCTGGAACGTTTGGTGGCCAGCAGAAATGTTTAAACTCAGAAGAATTTTCCTGGAGCCACTCTGTAGCAATTCGGGACGGGTGGGGTGTCGCATTATCCCGCTGGAATTGCCCAAGTCCGTCGAAATGCACAATGGACATGAATAGATGCAGGTGATCAGATAGGATGCTTACGTACGTGTCACCTGTCAGAATTGTATCTACACGTATCAGGTGTCCCATATCACTCCAACTGCAGACGCCCACGCCATTACAGAGCCTCCACCAGCTTGAACACTCCTCTGCTGACATGCAGGCTGCATGGATTCATGAGGTTGTCTCCATACCTGTACACGTTCATCCGCTTGATACAATTTGAAACAAGACTGGTCCGACGAGGCAACATGTTTCCAGTCATCAACAGTCCAGTGTCGGTGATTTCGGGTCCAGACAAGGCGAAAGCTTTGTATCGTGCAGACATCAAGGGTACACGATTGGGCCTTCGGCTCCAAGAGACCATATCGATGATGTTTCGTTGAATGGTTCGCACGTTGACACTTGCTGATGGCTCAGCATTGAAATCTGAAACAATTTGCGGAAGGGTTGCACTTCTCTCACGTTGAACGATTCTCTTCAGTCGTCGTTGGTCCCGTTCTTGCAGGATCTTTTTCCGGCCGCGGCGATGTAAGAGATTTATTGTTTTACTGGATTCCTGATATTCACTTTGCACTCGTGAAATGCTCGTACGGAAAAATCCCCACTTCATCGCTCCCTCGGAGGTGCTATGTTTCATCGCTCATGCGCCGACTATAACATCACGTTCAGAATCACTTAAATCTTGATGACCTTCCATTGTAGCAGCAGTAACCGATCTAACAACAGCGCCAGACACTTGTCTTAATCAGGCGTTGCAAATCTCAGCGCCATATTCTACCTGTTTACATATCTCTGTCATTTGAATACGCACGCCTATGCCAGTTTCTTTGGCGCTTCAGTGTATATTAGATACATATATTTTTCAAATCAGATTATGAAATCGTGTGTAGACAGTGGTCTTCCTCTTGTCTTGAATGTCAAGTGTGCAAAATTTCATCAAGAGTGGAATAAAACTGTAGATTTGGATTAATTGCAAACAAACAAACAAACAATCTGAGACTCTTCTTTATACATATAGACGAAGGTTCATTTGAGTTACTTTGCGCGATCATTATACTGTCAGGAGCTTAAACTGCATTCTAAATATTGCCTTCAGTAAAACTGAAAGGGGAATGTCGATGTGGGGTACTACAAACGAGCATCGTAAAATCTCTGTTGAATGGATAAAGTTTAATTTTTAATCTGATTAGAACAGTTTGACGTGTGTTTGTGTGTTTCTGGGGGTAGGCGTCTTTGATCTAATATTGCTTTACCAACTCAAGAAATTCTCCTTTTTTCTCCACACTAAATATCTAAAATATGATTATCTTATGCACCTCGAATGTTAGTTTCCAACAGCCCTAATTTTCCCACGCGCTTCTCCCCGTGCCCCTTCCCCCAGCCCTTTGCCGTCCCCCCCTCCCCACACACACCCAGTACCTGACCACTCTGCCCCAACACTGCGTCAACACACTCGCAAACCCTTCCTTACCTCAAGAGTGATCTGATCTCCCTCATTCTTACTCACACGCCACCTTCGTTCTTACACACACCTCAGCTTCGATCTCCTACTGCAAACGCCAACTTCTTTCACCTATTTCGAAATGAATTCGCTCACTGCTAATGTCTTGACATCAGCTATATTAGGTATCGATCGATATACTACCCAATATTGCTATGAAAATTTGTTCCAGATGGGGACTCGAACCCGGATTTCCCGCTCATCGCGAGTGGTTGCCTTAACCACTTCGACGATCTGTTTGCATCCACCGGAGCCATTGTATTCCATCCGGGGAGCGTACACTGTCAGCCAAAGTTGTTAAGGCAATCGCTCGCAATAAGCGAGAAACTCTCTTACGTCTCTATTGAGTGATAGATCTATGCCTGATACAGTTCATGTCATGGAATTCGCAGTGAACAAATTAATTTCGAAGGATTTCGTATGGCTGCGAATATTCAACAGTGTCGGTTCTTTCAAACGTGCATGTAGGTCCTTTTACGCACACCCACTTCGCAAACTCTGTATCCAATGGCCCTCCACACTTTACGTTCCCGTAAAGTCAGTCACGCGCCCTGCATTCTAATATCACGAGCGTAAATTACGCATTAAAAAAAATTTAGAGCATCTTTCAATACCTGATCATCTTAAATTTTTATTTCAACTGTCGTATTTCAAAGTTTTGTTAGCTGGATAGCAGAGTATTGGATCGCTGTCGCCGCGCGGGATTAGCCGAGCGGTCTAGGCGCTGCAGTCGTGGACTGTGCGGCTGGTCCCGGCGGAGGTTCGAGTCCTCCCTCGGGCATGGATGTGTGTGTTTGTCCTTAGGATAATTTAGGTTAAGTACTGTGTAAGCTTAAGGACTGATGACCTTAGCAGTTAATTCCCATAAGATTTCACACACATTTGAACATTTTTTATTATTGTCATCTGAATCAAAATTGCAAACAGTATTTTTAATTATATATACGACGTATTTGGTACTCTTCATAGTGACAGAATCATGGAGGTCGCTCTCTCTGAATCATCGTTAGTGCCTCGTCTTGCGTAATCCCTGTAGAGTGTGATTTCCGTACGACAGAGTTGACGAATATGTGGATTTTTCATTTGTCATTTTTCTTCCCCATTCCGGTTGTTGCATGTTGCTTCCTCGTGTGTATATAATGTACTAGACATCGGCCGGTGGTAGTGCCTAAGGATTTACACAAACGGGAATGCTGTTACCGTGAGTACTTCTTGCTACTGATCCATAGGTGTTTTCCTTGAGAGATTCTGTCGGCCAATGTTCCTTCTCTAATGACGTTGGTGTCGACTTTATATTCATTCCTTAAAGCCCTTAAAGACACAACCAGCTGCTTCCATCCTGGCAAATTACTGTTGAAAAGTTTGTTTTGAATTAGTCCGCTGCTTTTATCGCGGAAAGAAGAGTAATTTCGTTTCTGGCGGTTCCAGTCCCGAGGTATTTCTCTTCCGACTTCTGGGATCTCTCCCTCGTCCCACTGCATATCCTTTTCGCCTCCCTGTCTCAGTTACCATGATGGCGTGTCTAAATGAATCTCTTCCGGCGGAAGCAACAGCAGCTTTCGGAAAGCGCTTTAATCATAAACTTTAATACGTAAAGGCTGGAGAGCGGCACGTTTCTGAATATCTAAAGACAGACAACTTTCGTCAAGGGGTACAGCAGGCGTTGGAAATTTAAAACCGATTATTGATGACAGCTGTAGTTGCGATGTAGTACAGGCCTGTTATAAATGATACGTTCGTTTTCAAAGTTGTATATTACTATAAATGATTCATTCGTCTTCAAAATTCTATAGTTCCAAAGTATTACAGGTGCAAATGTGATTGATGCATGAGAACCGTAAACTCACGGAGTTTGAAGTGTGCCCACCAATTGGCAGCTTGTGCAACCAGAGGTTTGCATCAGAATGCAATGACAATCAAAATTTCGCACCCCAAGCTGATATTCATCGACGGAGGAACTCTTCCACTTACTTGGAATGACTAATTGCCACAATGTGGGAGTGTGGGGCCCCGAATATCTTCATGAAATTGTGGAGCATTAACGAGACTCTTCGAACGCTAGTCTTTTTTGTCTAGTGTCGCAGACGACGCTGTATGGCCGTTTTTCTTTTGTAAGAAGTCTGTGACGAGTACCTCTTACCTCGACTTGTTTCCATAACTGGTTGCTGATGCCTAGAAATTCGTCTTCAGTAAGAGGCGGCACCACCTCGTTGGCCTATCGATGTTCGTCGCTATCTAAACGACGAATTTCCACCACGATTCGTTGGACGTAGTGGTAAAGACGATGTATGTGGCTTTCTTCCCTTGTCCCTCCAGGTCGCCTGACCGGACCCCTCACAACTTTTTCCTTTAGTGGTACATTAAGGACCATTTTTATGAACCCCCACTGTCAGGAACAGGGAACCCATCAGCGCTGCTGCGATAACCCATAGACAGGAGATTGCTACATAATGTGTGGAAAGAACTTGACTATCGCTTGAACGTGTGACCAGAGGGGCACTGATACAACATTTATAAATGGCAAAATGCAGACTTGGTCAGTTTACGGTTCTGTTCATGCTTCAATCATACATCAATAATACATGTAATACTTCTCAAAATATAGAGCTTTGAAGTCGAGTGAATCATATACTCTGAGGTGACAAACGACATGGGATACCTCCTAATATAGTGTCGGTCCTCCATTTGCCCGGCAAGGATAGTGCAACTGCTCGACGTGGCAGGGACTCAATGAGTCCTTGGAAGTCCCCTGCAAAAATATCGAGCGACGCAGCTTCTGTAGCCTTTCGTAATTGCGACAGTGTTATCGGTGCAGGATTTTGTGCACGAACTGACGTCTTGATTATTTCCCATAAATGTACGATGAGATTCGTGTCGGGCAATCTGGGTGTCCTAATCATTCGTTCGAATTGTCCGGAATGTTCTTCAAACCAGTCGCGGACATTTGTGGCCCCGTGACTTGGCGTGTCGTTATTTGGGAAGAGGAAGTCCATGAATGGCTGCAAATTGTTCCCAAGTAGCCGAAGAGAAGCATTTCCTGTCAACGATCGTTTCAGATGCACCTGAGGACCCAGTCTGTTCAATGTAAACACAGTCTACACCAATATGGAGCCACCACCAGCTTGCACAGTATCTTGTTGACAATTTCGGCATTTGGCTCCGTGGGATCTGTGCTACACTCGAACCCTACCGTCAGTTCTTATCAACTGAATTCGGGACTCATCTGACCAGGCCACAGCTTTCCAGTCGTCTAGGGCCCAACCCACATGGTCACGAGCACAGGAGAGGCGCTGCAAGCGGTGTCATGCTGCAACCAGAGACACTGGTTTGGGTTGACGGCGGCCGTAGCAAATCAACGCAAATTTTGCCGCCCTATCCTAACAGATAAATTCGTCGTACATCCCACATTATATACTGCATGTGTTTCATGCAGTGTTGGTTGTCTGTTAGCACTTACAAAGCTGCATAAACGCAGATGCACTCGCTCTTGAAGTGAAGGCCGTCGGCCACTTCGTTGAAAAGCAGGCATTAAAAACGCATGCTCAGAAACTTCTGTAATAAAATTGTTTTTAAAATTACAGTCGTGTCATATTGAAGTTACTAAATTATTTGGGTAGCCATACGTTGTTGTTGTTGTGGTCTTCAGTCCAGAGACTGGTTTGATGCAGCTCCCCATGCTACTCTGTGCTGTGCAAGCTTCTTCATCTCCCAGTATCTACTGCAGCCTACATCCTTCTCAATCTGCTTAGTGTACTCATCTCTTGGTCTCCCTCTACGATTTTTACCCTCCACGCTGCCCTCCAGTTCTAAATTGGTGATCCCTTGATGCCTCAGAACATGTCCTACCAAGCGATCCCTTCTTCTAGTCAAGTTGTGCCACAAGCTCCTTTTCTCCCCAATTCTATTCAACACCTCCTCATTAGTTATGTGACTTACACAACTAATCTTCAGCATTCTTCTGTAGCACCACATTTCGAAAGCTTCAATTCTCTTCTTGTCTAAATTATTTATCGTCCACGTTTCACTTCCATACATGGCTACACTCCATACAAATACTTTCAGAAACGACTTTCTCACACTTAAATCTATACTCGATGTTAACAAATTTCTCTTTTGCAGAAACGCTTTCCTTGCCATTGCCAGTCTACATTTTATATTCTCTCTATTTCGACCATCATAATTTATTTTGCTCCCCAAATAGCAAAACTCCTTTACTACTCTAAGCGTCTCATTTCGTAACGTAATTCCTGAAGCATCACCCGATTTAATTCGACTACATTCCATTAACCTCGTTTTGCTGTTGTTGATGTTCATCTTATATCCTCCTTTGAAGACACTGTCCATTCCATTCAACTGCTCTTCCAAGTCCTTTGCTGTCTCTGACAGAATTACAATGTCATCGGCGAACCTCAAAGTTTTTATTTCTTCTCCATGGATTTTAATACCTACTCCGAATTTTTCTTTTGTTTCCTTTACTGCTTGCTCAATATACAGATTGAATAACATCAGGGAGAGGCTACAACGCTGTCTCACTCCCTTTCCAACCACTGCTTCCCTTTCGTGCCCCTCGACTCTTATAACTGCCATCTGGTTTCTGTGCAAATTGTAAACAGCCTTTCGCTCCCTGTATTTTACCCCTGCCACCTTCAGAATTTGAAAGAGAGTACCCCATTCAAAATTGTCAAAATCTTTCTCTAAGTCTACAAATGCTAGAAACGTAGGTTTGCCTTTCCTTAATCTATTTTCTAAGATATGTCGTAGGGTCAGTATTGCCTCACGTGTTCCAACGTTTCTACGTAGAAGAAACGTAATTCACCGAAAAGTCAGACGATATGAAAGTGGTTAAAATAAAAAAAAAATGAAAATCTTTTCAATATTTTTTTTCTTATTTTGGACCGTGACGTAGAGGACGTTACGTCACTGCTGAAGTGTTGCAACGTAGTGTTTGAATTTAATCTCGGTGGAGACAGTTGACGTGCGACGGACCTGGGCGCGCAGCCGCCGTGTTAATAGACGGAGCGCCCGCATCCGACTCGCCACGCCTTGTGCTCTCGTTCCTTCCGAACTTGCTGCGCCCCAGTCCGACTGCGGGGCGAAGCGAACCCTTTAATATCTCATGGCGCTGATCAAAGCCGCGCACAAGTAATAAAGAATTCAGCCGCTCCGCCCCGGACGGCTCTATACAGCGCCCTCGCTGGCCTCTTTGTCGATGGCTCCGTTGGGGAACGGTCTGCAGCCTTCCAATGCGAGCTGCCCTTATTTTCCCCCTCCTCCTGTTTTGCCGAATTTCTGCTCACGGCGTCATAAGAATAGGAAATACAGAAAAAAGGGGCACCGGCACAGTATCGATCGGCTGTTCTTTAGCCTATTTTGATGCGCGGAGAGGGAAAATGCTGGCCATTCTTTATCGATGTTCGTAATGAAACAGAAATTGCGAGGGTCTCGTATTTATACTTATTTGACGCACGAAACATATTGACGAGATGCCGTTCAAGATTAACGAATTCAGACTTAATATGTTCCGACGGTGATAAGCTGCAGAAATTGCCTGCTTTCCCAAATACGAGGGTTGGAACTTTAATAGTGGCAAATATTTATTTACAGCTCGTACAAAATTGATAAGTGTTTCAAAGTTTTACTGACCTTCAAAGTGGCCACCAGCTTTGTGTATAAGCCGTTTCCAGCGATGTGGAAGTCGTAGGATACTCTTAGCAGCGCCGGTTGTGTTGACAGTTCGAGCGGCGCGGTCTATTGCCCGACGAATTTGTAGCAGTTCTGAAGCGAATGCCGTGAAGTGTTTCCTTCAGTTTAGAAATCGAGTTGAACTCACGAGGGCTTAAGTCAGGGGAGTGCAGTAGGCGGTGTAGCACTTAGCAGCCCCATCAGTCAAACAAATCAGAAACAGCTTTCACTATACGTGCTTGAGCATTGTCCTGCAAAATTATGGCCAGGTCCTGCGGAAAGTGTCATCACTTGTGTCTCTATGCTGTTCGTTTTTGGAACACGGCCTACGACCAGCTTAGAGACAGAAGTGATGACACTTTCTGCACGACCTGACCATCATTTTGGAGGACACTGCCGATGGACGTACAGTGAAAGCTGTTAGTGATTTGTTTGACTGATGGGGGTGCTAAGTGCTACACCACCTACTGCACCTCCCTGACTTAAGCCCTCGTGAGTTCAACTCGATTTCTAAACTGAAGGAAACATTTCACAGCATTCGCTTCAGAACTGCTACAAATTCGTCGGGCAACAGACGGCGCCACTCGAACTGTCACCACAACCGGCACTGCTAAGAGTATCCTACGACTTCCACATCGCTGGAAACGGGTTATACACAATGCTGGGAACTACTTCGAAGATCAGTAAAACTTTGAAACACGTATCTATTTTGTACGAACTGTAAATAAATAGGTGCCACTACTGAAGTTCCAACCCTCGTATATAAGTTTTCGAACTGAGGGGAGATGATGGGGTCATTCGAGAAAATTGGCCTGAGGAGCTAAACTGAATATTTACTGTGTAATTGTAGAACTGAACAAAAGAAAAAAACGCAGACTTGCACCGAGGTTGGTAGTCCACGTTAAACTGTAGGTGCTTCCGTAGTTGGCCTGGTAAGTCAGTTCAAAGATCGGAATGAGGCAAGGGCATACTACATAGAGTGAGACCATGTCTAGTAAAGCACTGCGGTGTCCGAACCAACCTTCGGTTTGATTACAGTTTTATTTACAATTATTTTAAGAAGAAATACAGCAATCATCCACTTTCGATATACAGTATTTTTATTTATGCCAATATGCGTTTCAGTCTGCCGTCCATCTTCAGTTGACATGACTCGTATTTAATCTTCAGGTAGCATAAAGTTAAAAACGTCGACTGCAGTTTGGATTGTACACCTGCCTTGTCCAAAATAATAATTTTGTTTAACTGCTATGCTTCGCGAGTTTAAATTTACGATGTACTACTTGTCAGATGAACCTACTTTTTCTATTATGCTTATTGTTCCCATTTTCACAATTATAATCGTGGCACAAAGGCTTTTCCATTTGTTTGTTGCGCAAAAACAGCACAGTATCCGTCATGTTGACGGATGGCATAAGTGTTTGCACCAGAAAATTTTTTGTGGCCAGTGCTACATTTTGCTTAAAAGTTCTGAATGTTTTGTAAGTTAAATGTACTCGTACTACCGAGCCACAATATTGCTGCACTTGGCCTCCTGTGGCCTTTGGAAACACGTTCTGAGGTTACAGGAAACAAGAAACATCCATTTTTTCCGACTGTCGTATACACTGTGGAAATCCCAATAGTTTCAAGAGCAAGTTGTCTGGTTCGATGTAAACAAACATGCCAGTCACAGCATGGTAGGAACTGCCCTTTTCTCATGCAACATACAAATGAGAAGGTATTTGTACCACGATTATAAATGCAAAAACCGGAACAACAACAAGCAGAATAAAAAGTAAGAATATCTAAGGAGTAATTTATCTGAAGCATACGACTCACGAAGTATAGAAGTGAATTTTTCTTTTGCACAGGGCAGCTGCCTCATCAAAACTTTACTCGATATTTTTAGTGATGTGCTGAAGATTAAACATGTATCACGCAAACTGAAAGTGAACGACAGCCCAAAACGCGAACTGGCGTAAGTAAAGTTACATACAAAAGTGTCTGGTTATTGTTTTTGTAAAATAATATCAACAGCCCGACAACCAGTAAAATGGATAAATTAATGTTGTTTTCGCCAAGGTAACTGTAACAACCAAGCGCAAATAAAATATTTGTCCCAATTATATGCTTCAAATTAAGAAGTTTGCTGCTGTTGGGCTTTTTCTTGCGTCATTGTACAATTATATCACAAACAATAAAAGAATCATGTCGACAGATTTCCATATGTAGTCCTTCATTTCGTATGTTTTCTCATTACGCACCCACCGGTTTTTTTCCACTGTGGAATTACTTCTATCTTTGGCTCTTTACGTGGAACATATTACCGCCTTATTTCAGAGTGCCGAACTGCTAACAGAACAACCAGAAACGATGAACCGGCCTCCAAAGACAGGTACAGTAACTCCAATGGTTATGACAGAAATTCCCGGAGACAATGGCGGCCGGTACGGATTTGGGCATGAATTTCAAATTTTTGCAATGTTCGCGCAGGTACTGTCCTCGTACGGCAAGATTTTTAAAGCGGCTTAATGGCGAACAGTGCAGGACGAATTCCGAACGTCAGGCACTATACTTGGTTCAAAATGGCTAATTGCATCTTGTTTATAGGACACAGTCATCTCAGTGATGATGATGATGTCGTGTGACGAGGGCCTCCCGTCGGGTAGGCCGCTCGCCTGGCGCAAGTCTTTCGATTTGACGCCACTTCGGCGACTTGCGCGTCGATGGGGATGAAATGATGATGATTAGGACAACACAACACCCAGTCCCTGAGCGGAGAAAATCTCCGAACCTGCCGGGAATCGAAACCGGGCCCTTAGGATCGACAATCTGTCCCGCTGACCACTCAGCTACCGGGGGCGGACCTGTCATCTCAATAATCAACTACAGTGTGCTCTTTGTCACACGTCCTGTTGTCTGCACCACTGGTATGTTGCTGTGTTTCTGGTCGGTTACCACTGTTAGTTGTAGACAGCGCTTACAGTCGGTAGCGTAACAGTCCTGTTCCTTTTTCGTTGTTTACTTGGTTTCAGTATGCAGCTTGTTTATTTTACGCGAAAGAATTGGGGAATTTAGTGCCGGAAGTTCCCATAAAGGTGATTAGCCTAACACCACCCCTAAGCACAGGAAATTTTGCACGTTAACGCGCAGCGTATGACGGTAAGTAGAAGGGAAACGCGCAGCTGTTCTTGGTATAGCCATACTGTGCACACTGACAAAGCCAAACCGACAACATCGCTCCCTGTTATGCTCGACTACCAGGCAGTTTGTTATGTTGATCGAAGTAATGGCTCTGAGCACTATGGGACTTAACATCTGTTTGTCATCAGTCCCCTAGAACTTAGAACTACTTAAACCTAACTAACCTAAGGACATCACACACATCCATGCCCGAGGCAGGATTCGAACCTGCGACCGTAGCAGTCCCGCGGTTCCGGACTGAGCGCCTAGAACCGCGAGACCACCGCGGCCGGCTAGTGACCCCCATTTGAAGCTTTTTTTTTTTTTAAGGAAATGGTGAAACAAGCTGGACTCTCTGAATATTCCGACATATTCGATGATGACAAAATTGTTAACAGGTAATTTACTAAAAATTTAATGGGAAAAGCACTAGCGGGATCTTGTGAGTAAGGTTTTGTTTCAGCTTAGTAGTCCTCAGACAACCCGCAACATATTTGATATTATGGGGAAACAATAATGAATAAAAGCTTTTATTGATAGAAATGTTAACAAAATGTTACACAGTTTATAGCTCGTATCCTATGGTATAAAATGTAATAATGACAAGAATTTTATAACTTTGCAATGTAAAGATACGGTGCAAACTGCTTCATTTTTTTTGAAAGAGCTTGAAACAACCCTTTCCCTTTACAAGGCAGAGGTATTGGTTGCTATTTATGCACTTTGCCTTAGTTGTGATATTACAGTGCTCATATTGACGTGTTCGTGATGACAAAAATGACATGCACTGTGGACCAGTGAACATACTCGTGGTAATGCTTGTGCAGACTTGGTTTTGTATAGTGTTTCTATATTCTTTCCTTTTCTAAGATGCCTAACTTATCTTCTACCAAGTCGTCGTACTCGTCTTTCCTTCTGTACGAGTGTGGTTTTTTCGGCAGTGCTCGCTCTTCATAAAACAGGAGTTCATTGCGAAGTGCAGTACACACTGACAGAACGCCTCTCAAATCGCAATCCTCAGACAGAGAACGAATCTGATCTTCTGTTAAACCTGCGTATAACACTGCTGATGTGCATCATATATCTCGCATACAAAAATGTGCCTAAAGCATTGATAGCACATAACCATGTCCGTTCGAGGCTGAATTTATCAAGTTAACAGCTAACGCAAATTTAACAAAAACGTCTATGCTCATAAATGAGATTGCTAATAACTGCCAACAGGAAAGCATTATATACTCCCATACGAAACACCATACTCAGCAGATAGCCGGAACAACTATATTCAACGTAACCACGAGCTATCTACCTGATGGTGGAATGATGCTTTCGTCTTCATAAAAGTCTGTTATGTGTGCCGCTATCTGTTTCCACCGGGTGGCAGCATAAACAGCAGAAATACGTAGCGCAGAACAGGTATAATCCTTGCAGATCGGTTGGAGGCAAAGTAATAGACTCAGTCCGACAGAAACAAAATAAAAACCAGACGCTCACGACAATGTCGTCTTCATTGCTATTCGTGTTGTCTGTAGAGGACCGTGGCGCACAACCTGGAACTTCCCCAAAGAATCACTCATTCTTTGCCGTAAATATTCTAATGAACCTCGGGAGATTGCAAATACAGGCAAGTGGCCGATGTCCATAAAGCGAGTTCATTTCGTTCATCATGGCGCTACCACAGTCGGTTCTAAGTCCACACACCTTACACGACTGTACCAGAAATGAGTGGATTCTGACACATTTACAAGTTCTTAAGTGTTGAGCATTCCGGTTTAGCTTCATTTTGTTCCGGTAATATTTGCGCTTGGAAGAGAATGTAGTAGTAGCCGTATTTCTCCTTCTGGTAATGTGCACAGTCTACCAAGAGCTTTGCGAAAAATCCAACTCTAAGCGCACTGCGAAGCACCGCCGTGCAGCGAGGCTAATAAGGCGCTGCGGAGGCTAATAAGGCGCTCGTATTTCTCGAATATTTACGCGGTCTCTTACATGAGACATTTCTGAGAAATACGGAGACAAAGGCGCCAGCTAGCGTCGAGTCTGCAGCGCACTAATAAATGCCTTGTTTACTTCGTAGAAGAGGCAAACAGAAGGCTTAATTGTGAAGACGCTGCTCTCGTGTTCGTGATTTCCGAATGCTAGCTATAACCCACCAGGGTTGTCTTTCCTCTAAAGGTAACAGGAGCCTTGGAACGAGCTGCATAGTGCTGGGCTGGCTTTTGCCTGAGGTATGAGAGCCGCCCTGTTGTTTTAGCGAGGTACACTTTAGCCGTGTTGACTGTCGTTATTAACACCTCGTAACGCTGCCATAGGCGCATTGTCTGTTTCTGCTCTTGCATCGCCCTGCATTAAATAGCTGTAAGTTCTTTCATTAGTTGTGAGTTCTCTAAAAAAACGTTGCAGTATATTGTTCATATACCTGTCAGAAGGTACGCTTCTCGAGAAATGGCCAATCGAATAATTTTCATTGCACTAATTCACACCACAGCCCTGCTTTCACGCCTTCATGTAACTGTCGATGATTTTACGAACAGCAGCTTCGACAAGGCAGAGAGATTTCGTTGGACTGATTTCCTCTGATGAAAGGAATGGGTGTCTGACGTTGCCCATTGCCCGTTCAGTATGAGCCACGGTTGGCAGTTGTTGACGAATGTGATCGAGCTTCCTGTTTTCCTCATGCGATACAGTTTCCCACGTGACATTACAGAAGACCAATTGTACATATGATTTTTAAATTGTGCTGTAATGTCATGCCGATAGAGAAGGCGTGATGCAAAGCACACTTGTAGACCCAGAGGAGCGCAATAAGTAACTTCCCGTCCGAACAGACCTCGGAAAGCACAACAGTTCCGACCGACCGCTATGTCATCCTCAGCCTACAACCGTCATTGGATTCGGAAATGAAGGGGGGATGTGATCAGCACACCGTTTTCCCGGCCGTTGTCAGCTTTCGTGACTGTAGCCGCTATTCTCAACCAAGTAGCTCCCCAATTGATCTCACAAGGACTGCGTACACCCCATTTGCCAACAGCGCTCGGCACACCTGGATGGTGACACATCCCAGTGCTAACTAAGACCAACAGCACTAACTTCGGTGATCTGATGGGAATCGGTGTTACCATTGTCGCAAAGCCTTTGGCAAAATAAGTAACATTGAATGTTAAACTGCAGGAATAAGGAAAATTAAATTTTAACATGCAAAAATACATAGAAGTTGCGCATAAGATTACTTTTCTAAACAACACTACAGAGTAAACAAAGATGTATTAATTAAGAATATAAAAATTAAGGAAAAGAGACTCATCAAGAGAGTACAAACACGGTATTAATTGCGCCAAGCTTAAGAAATACTAAATCTGAAGAAGATGGAGGAACTGAAGAAGAGGAAGAAGAATGGGCGATGACCAGACAATACAGCCGGCCGAGGTGGCAGAGCGGTTCTAGGCGCTACAATCTGGAACCGCGCGACCGCTACGGTCGCAGGTTCGAATCATGCCTCGGTCTTGGATGTGTGTGATGTCCTTAGGTTCGTTAGGCTTAAGTAGTTCTAAGTTCTAGGGGACTGATGACCTCAGAAATTAAGTCCCATAGTGCTCAGAGCCATTTGAACCATTTGATTTGAACCAGACAATACAAGAAAACTGTTGGCGTTTTGTGTGGTGCCAAAACTCCTGCTCAGTTTAATTGTACGGAGTTTCAATGCAGTTTTTGAGGAATGGTTCATCGTATTAGTTCTGCAAACAAACAGCCAAACACTACGTCCACAACTTTTTTCTTTCATTCTTTTTTGTTTGGAATAATCCTTCTGAAGGGTGCAATAAATCAACATCGTTTCTGTTTTTTGTGTTTATCTGTAGTTTCCAACATTCTTTGTGGTGCTTTGTGTTCGTCTGTAGTTTTATTTAGGCCCACACTTCTTTCATTCTTAATACTATTAACTTGAAGCACCGCTATGGACAGATATACTGGAGAATGTATGTGAAATTTTTCCTAATTGAGGCGTTTTCCGGAAGAAAGGCTCGTACGGCAAAGTGGTTATTTGAGGTAGGACAGTTAAAATACTTACTTTTAATATATTTGAATAACAATCTGATTATGATAGGATATGTACTACTATAAAGTAAATCTGTTCCATATTGATGTCTATTTTCGAAATAACATCAGGTCGCTGGTGACTATCTTCAAGTGCATTGTGTAACCACGAACTACTTTCATCAACCATGTAATTTAATAAATCTCTGACATCTTCTTTTTCTGGCTTGACTGTATTAAACGCCACTGTTCATAGTCTCAGATTTTTCAATACTCGTTACTGTGTTTCTGTTTCTAAACCCGGAGGGGTGTATATGGACCTTTGTATCTTAGTCGCCTAGAACTGAACCAACTGCCGATGCTCCAAGTTAGCTGACATGAACATAAGCAATCTTTACATTAACCTGAATTAGAAGTGCTGCGTGTACACATATCAAAGAAACGCTGCCCTGATCTCTAGCACTGAGACAGTGAAACGAAACCTGGGTAGAATATTCTACAGAAACTGCTGCTTAATTCTAAACACTTTCCCGAAAAAGAGCACATAGGCCTTTGTTATGGCCGTAGTTATGTGGGCTTCGGTTTTTGTTTTAACAAGAGTAACTACTTTTAAAACAGTACCACGATCTTGAGAACGGTCGCTGCTGACCAAGCTGCTTAGCGCCAAACAATTTTAAATTCATCCATCGCAGAAAGTCTACTGCAACCGTGCCGAAACGTAGACTGTTTTATTCAGTGACATTTATTTCGTAATATGACGCGGCGTCATACCTAGGTAACTTTTATGTTAGTTATCATTACCTGCACAGTTGCTGTGTTCAAATGGTTCAAATGGCTCTGAGCACTATGGGATTTAATATCTGAGGTCATCAGTCCCCTAGAACGTAGAACTACTTAAACCTAACTAACATACACATCCATGCCCGAGGCAGGATTCGAACCTGCGACCGTAGCAGTCGCGTGGTTCCGGACTGGAGCGCCTAGAACCGCACGGCCACCGCGACCGGCCAGTTGCTGTGTGATAGTGACTTGTCGCTTCCTCTTTTGTGCCCGTTGAGACTGTCGGGTGAATTTCAATTAGAGATGATCATTCTGTGGCTGAGCTATCGAGCGGACATTAATGTGGTGTTCGTGTGAGCAAAGTACTGCACCGGTGAAACAACCGCGCCGGAGTAACAGGTGGAAAGTGAGGCCGTGCCGCGTGTTTGGAGGACGTGCTGCTCGGTACACGGCCCGAGCTCATTACGTATTTCCGCTACATGCCCATATGCCAGCTGTGAACAGAGCGGCTGCTGTTCGCTCGACGAACCGGCTATCGATCGGCAGGTACTTTCTGCCAGGGACGAGAGTCTAGAGTTGCCTTAACTCAGTTGCCGGCCAGTAAACGAGATCTTAATCACGCCTTTGTTATGGCGCTGCCTGCCTGCCCGCCTTCCTTCCACGTCGCACCCATCGATCGCTGCCGACAGCAGGCCATTCCGTCGCTAATCCATAATATTTTCCGACCCAATTATTCTCAGATTAACTGAATCCGATTTCCCGGGCTCTTAAGTGGCCGTCCGTTCGGAGGCCTTTATTCACAGCCGTCCTCGCCTAAAACACTTTTAGCTACCCTTAGGCGCACCACTTAACCCCTTGTGTACCTCGGCAGACATGACCCTTCATGCAGCGTGTACGTTGTCAGAGAGTGCTTCGAAGCTGTGTTCTAGCAAGTGTGCGCATGGAACGCAGCATGTCTACTTTTCTTTTCAGAAGTGCAGTTTAAAAAGTATGTAACAAAAAGGTACGACCAAACGTTTAGGACACGTTCGCCACACGAAACCCACCTCTGTAACCGAGGTTCATAAATTCCACCTGTACGGTGTCGCTCTATTCCAGGGAACCCAGAGTGAATCCTGAATCCTAATGGTGGAAAAAACTTTCACCGCCAGTATTTGGCCCACAATATGATATTTTATCTAAGGCTTTCAACGAGAAGAACAGTGTCATTCCCGAACTTAAGCATGAGCACCTCTTGCCCGTGGAGTTAAGCGTGCTCCTCAAAATTTCTTCTACATTCCATCTCACCTTTCTAAGAGAACAGTATGTTAATAATGTCATACGCTGCATCATTATCTCGTAACCTTCCTGATAAGCTTTGATTTTCGTTAGTTTTTCGTTCGCACTGTTTACCTGGTAAAAGGAAGAAATGGAATGACGTAAAGTTGCTGATCACCAAGCTTCGCCAATACAATAAATGTTTCAAATGGCTCTGAGCACTATGGGACTCAACTGCTGTGGTCATCAGTCCCCTAGAACTTAGAACTACTTGAACCTAACTAACCTAATGACATCACACACACCCATGCCCGAGGCAGGATTCGAACCTGCGACCGTAGCAGCAGCGCGGCTCCGGACTGGAGCGCCTAGAACCGCACGGCCACCACGGCCGGCGCCAATATAATAGATAAGTTTCTTTATTATTGGATCTGCAGCATATTTTATGTCACCGCAAGACATTATGGAGAAAATTAGTTGACATTATGCTCCTGAACATGAAATTAGCCTTTCAGACAAATAATATTAGCACAAAACTACGTTCAGGAAAAGTCACACTCCCGAAACACTTAAACCGTGCAGTCTAGAAAACTAACTGCAATAACTGCACAGAATTTTATGAAGAACAGACGGGAAGAAATTTCATCGTCAGATTCATAGAAAACACCAGAAAAGCGAATAACAGTCAATCGACCTCCTTTAAACACCTCAGAAATGAAAAACTCGAAAGCTGACAACACTGAAAACGCACTACAAACCCTGCACGAAATTCCAGATGATCCAGTTATGAATATTTTGTACTTGCACACTAACGATTATTCCCATGACATGCTAAATGAACAAACCGATTTTAAGTATACACAGTTGTAAAAAAGTTTTATTGAAATTCTGGTGATAACGGATAAGCAAAACACCAGGGATTGCAAACACATCAATAACTGTTCCGTAGATCCACGATCTGCAACAACATAAACGTCCTTAAGTAAGCAGACAGCTGCCAAACTTAAATTTCTACGACTGTCAAAATAATAAAAAAACCAATTATAATACACTTATAACATCAGATCATCGAACAACTTCAAAACGATTCTGAAAAAAATATTACAACCAACTACGGACAGCAGCAGTAGTTTACTTAAAGTTGGCATAAGTTCGTTTACATCCTTAGTACGCTAGTATAACATCAATTGTTAAAAACTTTTATTAATTGTGTTACTTTACTTTACATGTGGCAAGGGCCTTATCGACCATACGCCTGCTCTATGAGCCGCTTCCACTTTTGCCTATCCAGTGCGCTGTTTGTCCAGTTGCTGTTGCTGTTCATCCTAGTTGTGTCCTCCCGAATGTTGTCTCGCCATCTGATTCTGGGTCTCCTTATTCCTCTCGTTCCATCTATTGTTCTGGTGAATGCCATTCTAGGTAGTCTATTCTCTGTCATTCTTGCTATATGGCCTGCCCAATTCCACCTTCTCCTCTTGAGCACTTCGACGATGTTACGGTGTTCGTACAGCCCTCTTAATTCTTCATTTCTTCTTATTCTCCATTCCATGTTATTTTCGTCGTATACAGGTCCAAAAATTTTCCTTAGTACTTTTCTTTCGAATATTACAGTTTTTCTTCTTCTTTCTTTCTAAATATTAATGTTTCACATCCGTATAACATCACAGGTCTAATGGTCGATTGATATAAGCGGATTTTGAAGTTACTGCTAAGTGATCTTTTTCTTAGAATTTTGATGAAACTAAAAAGTGTCTTGTTTGCTGTTGATAAACGGGCATCTATTTCTATATCTGTTCTGTTGTTATTACTAAAAAGACTACCTAGGTACTTGAAGTGGTCAACAGTCTTGAAACTGAATCCATCTACAGTCAGAGGTGCATCTTTTTTGGTTTTCTTACTTATGGGCAGGTATTCTGTCTTTTCTTCATTAACATGTAATCCTGTTTTCTCAGCAATTTTGTAGTAATTTTGCATCATTCTAATTAATTCTCTTTTGGAACTACTTATTAGTGCTACCTCATCTGCATAGGCAAGCCTTGTAATGTTCACATACTGTAGCTGGATCCCTTGTGGACTGCTTTTAGAAAAATCTCTATCGATCTTCTCTAGGACGAGGTTAAATAAAATAGGTGAGATGGCATCCCCTTGTGTCAGTCCAGTGTACACCTTAAAATCTTCTGTTTCTCCTACCGGTGTCTTTATGCCACATGAAGCTTCATCTATACACATTTTAACTAATCTGATTAATTTTTATGGTATTTTAAATTCCTTCATTACATTTAGGAGTGTTTGTCGGTGTATGCTATGTTAGGCCTTTTTAAAATCAACGAATAATATGTGGACATCTACATTGAATTCCCACGCCTTCTCAGTTACTTGTCTTAGGGTGAATAAGAGATCTAATGTGGGTCTGTTTCTGCGGAAACCGCATTGGTAGTCCCCAATCAGTTCTTCTATTATTGGTATCAGCCTGTTTAATAGGCATCTCGATAAGATTTTGTAGGCGATATCCAGCAAGGCAGTTCCTCTGTTATAAATTGTATATTGCATAAAAATATAAATAAATGCGATTGTTTGCTGATGTAATAATGAAATAAGGCGAAATAAGCTTGTATAGAAAAATAGAATATCAAGCAGTATACTGTCTTCTAATTCTCTGCACAATAGATTAAATTCCATAGCTATCTGCGTTCTCTCATGAAGTGAGGACATATGGTACTGTTGATAGTGATCTGTCTTTCTGATTGTGACATGGAGCCCGTCGGTTCCTTTTGTATTGTTTGGTAAGTGTAGGCAATGTGCCAGCACAAGGTTTCATCCTCTCCCTTCTCTCATCATCATGCAACGCAGACATGAGACCAAACTACGCATACACCCAATACAGTCACGTTGACAACAGATACACTTTTCGTCAGAATTTCCACACAATTCTTGCGAAAAAACTGAAGCATGGGACCAAACTGAAGCAGGGGACGAAACGAGTTAGGGGACGAAGCTGATGGAGAGGATGGGGTCGATGGAAAAGAAGAAGAAAGAAACAATGAAGATGATGATAACGGCTATCGTTATCTCTTGCTGCTTGAGTACCGTGAACGTATGCTATTATCTACATCTACATATATACACATATACTCCGCTAGCCACCAAGCGGTGTGTGGCGGAGGGCACAATTCGCGCCAAAGTCATATTTCCCCATCCCCCCACCCGTCTGTTCCACTCGCACGAGGAAAAAACGACTGTCTGAACGCCTCAGTAAGAGCTCTTATTTCCCTTATCTATGAATGATGATCATTACGCGATTTGAAAGTTGGTGGTAATAATATATGCTCTACATCCTCGGTGAAGATTGGATTTCGAAATTTAGTGAGCAGCCCCTTCTGTTTAGCGCGTCGACTATCTGCAAGTGTGTCCCACTTCAAACTTTCTATGAGATTTGTAACGCTCTCGCGATCGCTAACTGTACTCTTTGAAACTTAGGAAAAAGAGATAATGTATAGACATAATATTACACAGCATTCATATGCCATGAGAGAGGGCCAACCGTACACACAACAGAGAGAGAGAACTAATGCCTGTTAGGCATTACGTCTTCTGTGCTGACAGCTCGTAATTGAATTGTCTAGTCTCGACAACCACCAGCCGAGGAGACATTTTGCAGCTGTCGGCACTCCAGCGGCCGACATGAGCTAGCCATTAATTTATCAGGTAGGAGAGACGTTGTGTGTGATGGCGTCGCCGGTCCGCGACACATATATATAACTGTTGCCGCTAATACGGGGAATCACGCGATAACGGGCGTCACTCGCACGTAAGCCGCAGCGAGTTTACGCCGGCAGCGGCGCCGGCTCTGTAATTAGCGGCGCCGGATCGGCGCAAATCTGGACGGGAGGCAAAGCCTCGCTAACTGTCGCGGCGCTAGCCACATCAGCGTGATGCCCTTCCGACCCGTAATATACTCGCGCATGCGTGGCGCCGCGTGCGAGTCACCTTTCTGGCTCTCGATATCCGTCCAGCACAGCCTTGCGTCGCGAAGTAATGGGATGCTGGTCGTCAGTTCCTGTTGTAGCAACGAGACACCCGGAACGAACGTTTGGCATTGTTCGAGGTGCTCCAAAAACATTCATCCGATCTCACAAGACTATATCGTCTACATGAACGAGGCTAGAAACTGATAGTAAATTTTAACTTACGCATGCGGTTTCAAAGTTTTTACTTCCAAAAGAACCATCCAATTTTGTGACAGTATATCTTTTACATGTGGATACATCAGGCATTAAAGTACATTTTACATTACAATTAGATTAGGGTCAAAGTATTCATCGGCCTTTCACAAATGTTGAGTGTACCCTTTACCGGACGTACGACCATCATGCAGACAATAGTCACACTCGTACTGCACTTCTACGAGCGTGTCTGGAGTTACAGCACTCACTGTTCTTACTAGAGTTCATCCATATTTGTCGGAAGAGGAATCACATGGATAGAGACTTCGATAAACCTCCGCAAAAAGGTCACATACGCGAGATCAGGCAACCTTGGAGGCTTATCCTCGCACCTCTTATGGTTGATCCATCACTGTTAAGAAGCGCGCTCAAAAGTAAGTAGCAGTGCGGTGCTGCTATGTCCTGTTGACCCTTAACTCACAAGGTAACTGTTGTGTAACGTACACTGCGAGGTGTGGTCTCTGGGACCCCAACGTTTAAACTGAGATGTACGTGATAAATCATTTGATGTTTTTCATTTAAGTTATGTAACATTTATTTTATAATAATTTCAATGTTGTTTAAATACTCCACATTGACTAAATTGCATTAAATAATATCTGCAGTCGGAGCGGTCTAAGGCGCTGCAGTCATGGACTGTGCGGCTGATCCCGGCGGAGGTTCGAGTCCTCCCTCGAGCATGGGTGTGTGTGTTTGTCTTAGGATAATTTAGATTAAGTAGTGTGTAAGCTTAGGGACTGATGACCTTAGCAGCTAAGTCCCATAAGATTTCACACACATTTGAACAATATCTGCAGTATTTTACTTTTTGTCACACAAAATCACGTATTTTCGTGCGATTTTTTTAAATATTACACATAAACAAACTGTTAGAGAACTGAATTTTAGATTCTGAAAAATTATAGTACCTTTTCGAGCAGGTAAATGTTCGCACAAAACTAAATTTCGGGGTTTAAATTTGCACATAAACAGTGGACAGAAAGAATGTCTGTAAAACTGACATCCACTGTTGGGGTCTACATTCCCCTTTACCACCACTCAGAACATGTCTGTTTTTAACTAGTACTTTAAGTATTTTATTGAAGAAACAGGAAGGTGCCCAACGCCATTCTCCTGAAGTTCTTCCTCTGAATGGTACTCTCGATCGTTAGCGTAATTGTGGCCACTGGCTACTGAAAAATCGTCGTCTACGTCTATTTCTTGATATATATCATGATATGTTCCTCTATTCACTGTCTACTAACTTCATCAAACTTAGGATCGATGAAACTGACAAATTTCTGAGAACACATTTCGTGCTATATTAAGAAAACAGGTAAGTAGTTCATGAGGCGTTGTCTAGGAGACCCCAGAATGTGTCAACAACACGTGTCAGCAACAAACAAAGAAGGCGATTATGCAACCGACAGAAAAACGTTATACAATTGGTGATTTAACAAGGTTAGGTGAAGTATAGGATTACTCCGATATAAGTTACCTTGAAGAGTGAGTTCGAAAATTCTCGCAAGTTCTCTGAGAGCACACCTCGTGAGTTAAAGAGTTAAAAATGAAATTTTAGGCACGGTCTCGAAATCGTGAAGAAGGGCCAGATCAGCAACGTGTCTAGATACGCGATTCCTTTGATCTTCTTTTAGGCAAAGAAGAACAGGCCGTAAATCTTTTCTCGGGAAACGGCGTGAAACACATGAAACTTTGGAGAGTCTCTCTCGTGCTCGACTGTGGTACATGATTTCTTCATTCATCTTCAGGATATCGGGCGGGTGAATGTTTCTGATACTCCATGCAGTGAGCGAAACGCTTTCGTGCCCTTATAACGTTCAGCGGCGTGGATGCATCAGTAAAAAGACATGTGGTTTCCTGCAGTTATCCCAACTACGAACTTCATACTGGGGTACTTGGTGGCGAAGTAGAGTCACTACCTCGTAATGCAGAGGCAATGACTGTGAATTTTAAGTGTATCGTTGCCGTGTATTTCATCTGTAGGTGTAGGGATGAATCATGGACGTTCCTACACAAACGTGTTACGACTGCAAATGGAAGTATATGGAAATATGTGGAATTGTAACAATGTCCGTATGTTACGAGTACATACAAGACAAGTGAGATTTCAGACCTGATGAGGTTATGTGGTGTGTATTCGTCAAAGTAGTGCTTCCATTTCGTTTAAAGCCGAATCAACCGCAAGATGAGTACAATCTAAAATCTTTTCGTGAATCTGAAAAAAAAACGCAGAGTCTGATGTAAACATGTTGTTGTCGTTGTTGTGATCTTCAGTCCTGAGACTGGTTTGATGCAGCTGTCATACAGTAAAGCTGCATGCCCTCGGGAAAAATTACGGCTGTAGTTTCCCCTTGCTTTCAGCCGTTCGCAGTACCAGCACAGCAATGCCGTTTTGGTTAGTGTTGCAAGGCCAGATCAGTCAATCATCCAGACTGTTGCCCCTGCAACTACTGAAAAGGCTGCTGCCCCTCTTCAGGAACCATACGTTTAATCGATCGAAATGTTTGAAGATCTTCCGGTCGGAGTTTTGCGCAAGACATCATGTAGCACCGTAAGTAAATGGATGCTTCATCGAAGAACTCTCTATTATCAAACTTATAAAACTATGCAGCTTTCTACACAATTCTATGTAGCCGAAGATTAACACAGTAAAACAGATATTACAGTTAGAAACTTTGAATATCTTTTGAGGTAGGGTAACTGACTACACCCAAATATCCAGACTATACTCTTCCAGTGTTTGAGAATGAGAACACTTAGTGACTTGCAACAAACTTTACTCAAAATATCGAAGCTTTATGAAACTTTTTCTCGCTGGCGCCACCTCAAAATGATGGGAGGGAAAAGTTGAACGCTTACCGCATTTTTGCCGTTCATGCAATTGCTGCCGCAACTGGCAAGACGTTTTAATTCATTACTTCTTTGCTGCCAACTCTATTCACACATTTTGCAGACAGTATGGAAGTATATCACTGAAAGCCGGTCGGGGTGGCCGAGCGGTTCTAGGCGCTACAGTCTGGAACTGCGCGACCGCTACGATCGCAGGTTCGACTCCTGCCTGGATGTGTGTGATGTCCTTAGGTTAGTTAGGTTTAAGTAGTTCTAAGTTCTAGGGGACTGATGACCACAGAAGTTAAGTCCCATAGTGCTCAGAACCATTTGAACCATTTATATCACTGAATGTACCTACATAATTATACGATTGAACGATACATAGTTCAGGAGATATGACGTCTTAAACACGGAGATGCGTCAAAAACTAGCTTTTACTTAAACGGAGCTCAAATTAATGAGACTATATTCATACAGTGTTTGATAACGGTAGCGACTTCCAACAAACTTCAAACGTAATTTCAACTATTTCCTAAAAATTTTTTTCCTCGTAGTTAGACCTACTCAACGTTAACTATTTATCATATTAACTCACTTGTAAAGTAATCAAAAGTCTGAAACCGTTTTATGCACGGAAAATTTTTATGCAATCATGGATTTACTGGTGCTTCTGTAAACCGTGAAATGTTCCGCGAAGATATGTGCTTGGTCGAGTGTGTTTTGCCTCTCGATGGATTTGAATGAAGTATAGTAGCATCAATATGTACGTGGTTTTACAGCTTCATTAGGTGTCGGTAATGGCGACCGCTAGAAGGGGAAGGGCTTGAGCCTTCTCTTGCACCGCAGGCCGACTCCTCACGCAGTGGCAGGGCACTGGTGCGGTGGGCGGACCCAGACGCTGTTTGGCCGTCCGCAGCACAGTCAAGTCCAGCCGTAAAGTCGCACGCGTCGCACCTCTCCACCCCCCCCCCCCCCTCCATCCTCACGAGCCGTGCCGTTTTTACGACTCGCGGCCGCGCCGTCTGCTTCGATCGCCCGTCCTGCCGTCCCTGACGCCCAGACGTGTCTCCTCGCGCAGAGCGACCTCTGGCGTCTCAATCCCGAATACTAATACGCTCCCCGCCAGTTATAGATTCTATCACTCAGCCACTTTCCGTCTACCCTACGTCTGTTCTTTACACCGTTACCTACGTCAGCGTGCACACGAATAGTACCCTCCTCCAAATACTGGATGGCGGTTAAATTAGATCAGATGAAGTGAATGGTTGGTGGGTATGATTTCATTACAGGTGGAATTACGTGAAATGATGTCTGCCAAAACAGGTCGGAAATGTTGAGCCTTTAATCTAGCTAGTTAATGGACGCTGATGCCAGACCGCCATAGGAACCTGAGCTTCCTGCCGATCCCGTGCAGTCGCCTGAACCATTAGGATATCTGTCGACATCTGCAGGCTTGCCTTAGACTTTCATTTCACAGATACTTCCACCTACTGTTTCTTTTGGTGAGACGAATGCGGAAACGACAGCAGGATAGTACGGACGATTCTAAAAATACTTTCATTAGTGCAGTTACATCAACATGCAACAGCGCCTGACTTCAGGTTTTGGCGACGTAATCATATTTAATCGTCTCACTTCGTCTCTGTAATAGAACCCATGCAAACAGAGTCCCAATTTGTCTTTGTGCATCGTATCGCTAGCTGCTGTATTAACAGTTTAATAAAATGTCAGGAAGGAGTACTTTTCTTGATGTTGAAGCTCATTCTTTATCTGTGTTTGCTTACCAGCAAAATTTGTTTTCGGATAGGTCCCACCTTGAGAAAGAACAATTCTTTTTTCTTTGTTGCCAAGACATGTTTCTCTAAAGTCACAGCGTCATCACTGTTTTTTTTTAAATTTTCTTTCTATTAAAGAACAGGGAAATTTTCTTAATACTGTCCGTACATCCAGACGTTCAGGCTTTAAATAGATAATCAACATATTGGAAAATAAACTAACAATTTATATATGCGTTGTGAACATACGTTGTGGTTTTGTGTATTTTTTATTTTGTGTCATAGCTGTTTTGTCGTTTGCAAGCATAGAGAATGTAATATAGAAAACTTAATTACCTCGAAAGTACGTGACTGGGAGTGTTATGGTTAACATTCTTATATTCTATGTGGAAGTGTGTGTGTGTGTGTGTGTGTGTGTGTGTGTGTGTGTGTGTGTGTGTGTGTTGGAGATGACAGTTTGTGAAAGGAAGATAGTTGTAACGGAAGATAAAGAAAGAGACAGAACGCACAACATGTGTTATCAACGTATATATACAAGAATTTGTCAAAAAATCTACTTAAAACCTGAAATCTGTATGTACAGATAGAAAAAAGGAGTTTTTCCTCTTATTTAATAGAAACAAAATAAAAATAACCACTGATGATGCTGTAACTTCGGCGAAACGTGTCTTGGTAAGAAAGAATAAAGGACTGTGTTTACTCAAAGCGGAAGCTATCGAAAGACAGATTTTAAAGTATACTTTGTTATTCATGATACTCGTCCCATCCTTCCATCTTTGGAGTTGCTAGCAGCGTTTTGTATAGCATAACTCGCACGTCCACTATTTCGGCATTTAACAGAGCTAGGATGCGCAGAGCTTAAGACATTGAATTTGGAAAGTAATTTTCTGTCCGGCAATCCAAAATAAGTTTTCATTGATTTTCCAATGTCTTTGCGTATGTGAAGTATCGGTAGAATTTCTTTGAAATGGATCAGGTCGATTTTCTTCTGCATGCTTGCAAATCAAAGGAATCCGTTTCCCTCAAGATTGGGTCATTAATTGTCCTCCATCTCATTTATTTTGATAGATTTATTATTATTATTGGCATTTAGTTGTTCTGTGATTGGGTAATATCAATCTGGTGAAATCATTCAGTTGCACCACAGACATCCGCTTCTATCCTTAAAAAGCTGCTTATATAGCGTCTGTGCTGCAACGTGGCTGTAGAGCTGTTTACTGAAAACTTTTTAAGCCAGTTCGAAGGTCTTCAACATTTTTGAGGTTCCAGGAATATGTGACTTGTATAAAAAACATCGTAGGAGATGTTCTACTCTCGCCGAATGCCAGATTTGGTTTGTTTGAGTTGCCATTCCGTCGTACTGTCTTAGCTTTCTCTGACTAATTATTCGTATTCGATGATAATTACAGTCCGTGTCATGTGCCATAATCCAATGAAACAACATTGTGTGTAAATATACACTGCCAGAAAAAAAATAGGACACCCTTTTAGAGGCTTCCAGTTCACTCCACATTTATTGTTGCAACAGTGCAAATGGAGTATATGAAATGATTACATTTACAGATCAATAGCATAATCGGTTCTGAGTCGTCAGATATCGACCCGTACTGAAACACGCAAATTAATACATGGTGTTACTTCCACGGACGACAATGCAGGCATTGACTTTGGCATTAAGTCGATCGCACAGATAGGGAATACTGTCCAGGGGTACGTTATGCCACGCCTCCTCGTCCTGTTCACTTAGTTTTGTAAGAGTTGTGGGTTTACGAGTCGTTCGAGTCGCTTCTCGTCCCACCGTATCTCACACGTGCTCGATTGGAGGCATTATCCTGCTGGCAAAACACATCACCTTCCTGTTGCAAGAGCGCCAAAAGAAAGGGTGTGAGACAATATTTACACTTACTGAGCGCTGGTTAGCGTCCCGTCCAGAAACACCAAAGGTGAACGAAAGTTGTAGCTTATCGCACCCGAGACCATAAGGCCAATGTGTCTTGGACGAATGCACTGTATGAGGCAGGGTTCACCAGGTCTACGTCGTACGCGCAAACGACCATCACTTGCGTGCAGGCAGGATCTGCTTTCATTGCAGGACACCACGGGGCGCCATTCCATACTCTGACACCGCCAGTCGAGCCATGCACGTCGATGCTGTGACGTGAGTGGAAAGCGGGCTCGTCGCTGCAGAATATATTGGGGCATCTAGGATTGCCCAGTCTGAAAATAGAAGTTGAAGCCATGCTGCTACGACTTCAGTAACAAAAATTGACATTAAAACAATAACTCTTTGGTTGTCTTGTTTTTTCTGCTTTTAAATGATTTAAAAAACACATTGGCTGGATGATAATATTTTTTTAATTTTTTATTTTTTTTAAATTAATTATATATATATATTTCCTTCCATTCGCTCACACATTCACACGATATATACATTGTACACACTCATACATATTACAGGTAACACATTCTCACACTCATTCATTCACTTTTTTTAATAAAACAATAAATAAATAAATACAATAAAATAAGATTTAAAATATAATTTAACATAAAATAAAATTAAAATTATATAAAAATGTATACACGAGATGTGTAGTCTTGTTATTCGCGTAGATCGTCGGGCCATCTGGTGGAGGCCAGGTAGTGCACCCTGTGTCCAAGTTCTCGTACAAGTTCGTTATCTGACTGTTGTGTGTTTTCGTAAACGGTTTTGGCAGTGGTTCTGAATCGGTCCCTCAAATAGGGTACCCTTGCGAGTTGGTGAAGTTAGTTCTTTGGGAACCGGTATGGCAGGTGGAGTGTCCTTTCCAGATCACGGTTCTGAATTCTTTGTAGCCGTTGTATGTGGGTTGGAGCAGCATTGCACCCCACACTACAGCGGCGTAGTCCAAGATTGGTCGCACCAGTGTAAGGTACAAAATCACCCCCAGTCTTGATGGTAGTGTTGACGATGGTTTTAATAGTGGGTAGAGCTGTACCATTCTTCTCCTGGCTTTCTCTCGAATATTTTCTATATGAGGTTGCCATGTCAATCGCCTATCAAGGGTGGAAGGCGGGCTCGATGTGTGCGAGCCTTTAATCCTGTTCGCAGTAGTTGGTGCTGAGACGTACGGGCGCACAAGCCCTCTTTACCTGTACTGTGGTAGCTGCACTATCTGTCATTGCTGTCCTTACAGTACGACGACCCTGGCAGGCGTCTGTCCTGCGTGGACCTCCAGAACCTCGTCTACGGGTGTGAGAATGTTCACGTGATCAATGGTACCAACATCGTTGCAAAAATTTCACAGCACGTTGAACTTGTGCGCCATTTCTCCGGAAGGACCATCCTTTCACTGGCAAGCCCACAGTTTGTCCTCTTTCAGACTCGCTCAGTTGGCTGTAGGAACTAAGAGTGCGTCTTCGTGGCGTGGTTGCCTGCTTGCTTCACACGTCTACACAACACTGAGCCTTCTGGTTGTGAGCATTCCCTATTAAATGGTAGACACACATGGCTCTCTGGCGACTACGCTACTTCTGTACCTGTCTGCGGACGACGTTGTAACCATTATCAGTACGTGTACCATCTCCCAAGTGGCATATGCTGTCATCGGTTGAACATCGACGTCGTCTTTTGGAGACGTACAATTTTTTTCCTGCAGTGTAGTTACGAAAGTAGCGTCAAAAGCTTTTAACCTGCTTCCCATTGACATTATGCACTATGTGTTTTTTTGTTTCACAGTAGTCCAATTATTAAACGCAAGGAGCATGGCGGAGTCACTTGCGGAAAGTCTCGCTGTTAGTGTGTGATACGTATTGCGTTGTGTTCTTCGTGCTTCGGTACTCGCCTAACTTGGATATACAGGGTGATCAAAAAGTCAGTATAAATTTGAAAACGTAATAAACCACGGAATAATGTAGGTGGAGAGGTAAAAATTGACACACATGCTTGGAATGACATGGGGTTTTATTAGAACCACCCCATATTGCTAGACGCGTGAAAGATCCCTTGGGCGCGTCGTTTGGTGATGATCGTGTGCTCAGCCGCCACTTTCGTCATGCTTGGCCTCCCAGGTCCCCAGACCTCAGTCTGTGCGATTATTGGCTTTAGGATTACCTGAAGTCGCAAGTGTATCGTGATCGAGCGACATCTCTAGGGATGCTGAAAGACAACATCCGACGCCAATGCTTCACCATAACTCCGGACATGTATTACAGTGCTGTTCACAACATTAGTCCTCGACTACAGCTGCTGTCGAGGAACGATGGTGGATATATTGAGCATTTCCTGTAAAGAACATCATCTTTGCTTTGTCTTACTTTGTTATGCTAATCATCGCTATTTTGATCAGATGAAGCTGTGTCTGTCGGACATTTTTTGAACTTTTGTATTTTTTTGGTTCTAATAAAACCCCATAGCATTCCAAGCATGTGTGTCAATTTGTACCTCTCTATTTACATTATTCCGTCATTTATTCAGTTTTCAAATTTATACTGACTTTTTTGATCGCCCGGTATAAACGACGTGTAAACTGGAGGCGGGAGTGCGTCTCTCGTGGCGGCCGTTACCTGATAATTTCTGCCGAGCAGAAGGGAACTGCGCAGGTTTCATCGACTCCGAAGCCCAGTGCGGTTGGACCGTCTCCGTTGCGCAGGGGATGAGGAAAGACACCGGTGGCTGGGCTCCCGAGGGGTCGGTGCTCGCGAGCCGCGAGGTCATACCGGGCTGCGGCCGGCGTGCATCTGCCTAATGGAGGCCCGCCTGCTGACGTATTGATTGCGGGGGCAGGACGCGAGCAACAGCCAGCAGGCGATAACGCCGCCACAGCGACAGCGACAGCGTGTCGCGGTTATTAATCGCGCACCCCACCTGCCGCCTCAGCCCCTGCAGCAGCTGCTACCCGGCGCGCCCCCTCCACCAAACACCGCGGGATCCGCTCCAGCCGACACGCACAATACTCAAAGAGACGAGGCTGATTCCACCTCACTTCCAATCTTCATCGTTTTTCCTGAAGTTTGGTCCGTGTTGAATCAAATTTCGTCGATGACTATTTCTTTAAGGTGTTCATTAATTCCGCTTAAATCAATTGTTGCAGTTTTTCACCTAGAAGACAAGGTAATTTTTGAGAACACGTCTCTTGCAGAACAGCAGTTTTATTACTTGGGAATGAACATAAACAGTCACAACCGCAAGAAACTTTTTTTGCATGAGATTACCAATTTCGGTCTCTTTTAGGCCATCTTCTACCAAGATGGTAGACGGTAGCCGTGAAAGGAGCAGGCGGAGTTAGCGTTCGTGGACACATTCTGGAAGATAAGGTTTACAGTATTCTTTGAGACTGTTCTTTTCCATTCTGTATACAGGATGATTTTGCTGAATAGGGTCAAACTGCAGCCATACATCGCTGAGAGGATGAGCATCTAAATACGTAATATGGACATATGGCCGGAGTTCGCGTTCCAAGGGAGGTGCACCCACTTGAAGGTGGAGATAAGAGATATTCCGCAGTGGCCCCGGTATCGCGACCAGGCAGGTAGCCCGCCAGCATAGGGTTAGCCAGAATACCGTGTGAAACATTCTCCATGACGACTGCCGCTATCCGTATCACTTACATCCGTAGTTGTAAAAATACCGTAGGCTACCGTAAGTAAGTGTACAGTACCGTAGTTTTTCCAGTAGCTTTGATTAGTTAAAGTCCTACCTGCCTTACCTCTACATCAGATGTGTTCAAAAAATGGTTCAAATGGCTCTGAGCACTATGGGACTTAACTTCTGAGGTCATCAGTCCCCTAGAACTTAGAATTACTTAAGCCTAACGAACCTAAGGACATCACACACATCCAAGCCTGAGGCAGGATTCGAACCTGCGACCGTAGCGATCGCGCGGTTCCAGACTGTAGCGCCTAGAACCACTCGGCCACTCTGGCCGGCTCAGATGTGTTCAATAACTATCACTCGATAGGTATTCATAACGATTGCTTTCATTACGTACGCGATCTGTGTCTTACTAGATTCACCTAAAATTCGGATTCGGTGAAGCGTCTAGAAACTGAATGAGTATATACATGATGTGATCAAAAGTATCCGGACACCTTTCTGAAAATAACCTACAAGTTCGTGGCACTCTTCATCGGTAATGCTGGAATTCAGTATGGTGTTTGCCCACCATTAGCTTTGATGACGGCTTCCACCCTCGCAGACATACGTTCAATCAGGAGGTGCTGGAAGGTTTTTTGGGGAATGGCCATACTTAACGGAGTGCTCCGCTGAGGAGAGGGACCGATGTCTGACGGTGAGGCCTGGCACGAAGTCGGCGTTCCAAAACATCCCAAAGGAGTTCTATACGATTCAGGTCAGGACTCTGTGCAGGTAAGTCCGTTACAGGGATATTATTGTCGTGTAACCACTCCACCACAGGCCGTGCATTATGAAAGATGCAGTCGCCATCCCCGAATTGCTCTTCAACGATGGGAAGCAAGTAGGTGCTTAAAACATTAATGTAGACCTGTGCTGTGATACCGCCACGCAAAAAACAAGGGGTGCAAGCCCCCTCCGTGAAAACACGACCACACCATAATACGACCGCCTCCGAATTTTACTGTTGGCAATACACAAGCTGGCAGATGACGTTCACCGGGCATTCATCATACCCACACCCTGCCATCGGGTCGCCACGTTGTGTACCGTGACTCGTCACTCCTCACAACCTTTTTCCACTTTTCAATAGCGCAATGTTTACGCTTCTTACACCAAGTGAGGCATGGCATGGCATTTACCGGCGTGATGTGTGGCTTATGAGCTGCAGCTCGACCATGAAATCCAAGTTTCATCACCTCCCGCCTGACTGTGATAATACTTGCAGTGGATCTTGATGCAGTTTGGAATTTCTGTGTGATGGTCTGGATAGCTGTCTGCCTATTACACATTACGACCCTCCTCAACTGTCGGCGGTCTCTGTCAGTCACCCACTCGGAGGGTTCGAGTCCTCCCTCGGGCATGGGTGTATGTGTTGTCCTTAGCGTAAGTTAGTTTAAGTTAGCTTAAGTAGTGCGTAAGCTTAGGGATCGATGACCTCCACAGTTTGGTCCCATAAGACCTTACCACAAATTTCCAATTTTTCAGTCAGTCAACAGACGAGGTCGGCCTGTACGCTTTTGTGCTGTACGGGCCCTTCATGTTTCCATTTCACTAACACATCGGAAACAGTGGACCTAGGGATGTGTAGGAGTGTGGAAATCTCGCATACAGACTTATGACACAAGCGACACCCAATAACCTGACCACGTTCGAAGTCCGTGAGTTCCGCGGAGCGCTCCATTCTGCTCTCTCACGATGTCTAATGACTACTGAGGTCGCTGATATGGAGTACCTGGCAGTATGTGGCAGCTCAATGAACCTAATATGAAAAACGTATGTTTTTGGGGATGTCCTGATACTATTGATTACATAGTGTATAAAGTGCTGCCTATCCTACGGAACATTTTTGTTCTAAACAGTTAACCTCTCAATTAATTAAGAATAAAGAGTATTTATAGCAAAACTGAATTAGTCTGTGAGTTTAATTAAATTTGTATTTCAAAATTTTCGTCAGTAACGTGAAACAGATTGATACTGTACTAAAAATAAAGAAAAAAAATACAGATATCACATAGCGCTACAAAACGCAATTTCCTCACCAAGAAGATAAAAAAAACAGCAAAACAAAAATATATCAACCATCCTTAGAATAAAACTTCCTGGCAGATTAAAACTGTGTGCCCGACCGAGACCCGAACTCGGGACCTTTGCCTTTCGCGGGCAAGTGCTCTACCATCTGAGCTATCGAAGCACGACTCACGTCCGGTACTCACAGCTTTACTTCTGCCAGTATCTCGTCTCCTACCTTCCAAACTTTACAGAAGCTCTCCTGCGCAGGAGAGCTTCTGTAAAGTTTGGAAGGTAGGAGACGAGATACTGGCAAAAGTAAAGCTGTGAGTACCGGGCGTGAGTCGTGCTTCGATAGCTCAGATGGTAGAGCACTTGCCCGCGAAAGGCAAAGGTCCCGAGTTCGAGTCTCGGTCAGGCACACAGTTTTAATCTGCCAGGAAGTTTCATATCAGCGCACACTCCGCTGCAGAGTGAAAATCTCATTCTGGAATCCTTAGAATAGTTTGTCGCACCTATATAGAACATGTTTCTGTTATTCGTATACAACTTCTCATTTAACAATAACAACAGCAGAAGTAATGCGATCAGTTTATTTTTATTACTTACAAAATGCAATTTATATTCTGTAATGTTATAAAACACACAGTGGACTAACACAGAATGATGTGCGGTTCTAATTATGTGTATAGCGAACAACCAGTAAACAGAACAACAAAGAGATGTTGTCGGCTCGCATTTTCTCCCTTACACCTTCATTTACGTTTATTTATCTATCAATTTCTAAAAAATTAGTACGAACGGAACACTTGTCTTGGTGTTGTCATGTCTTCTTTCAATCACAGAAACCTACACTGTTAAAAATATTTTATCTCCGCCTTGAAGTGGGTGTACCTCCCTTTGAACACATTGCTGACAGTGTGTCCATGTGATCTTTTTTGCTCGTTATCCTGTCAGGAATCGTTTCCCGCAGTTTGTCCTCGTACCGCACAATTAGTTGTGTACGGTGAACTCGAACGCGAGCAATAAAATGTCGGAGGTTGTTAAGAGATATTTCCTGAATATTTTGGTGCAGGGGTAGTGTTGATTTATTTAGTTTGTTACCACAGTTACCTCTGTTTCTGTGAAATTAATTCACAGCAGGAAGAAAACCTGTAATATGAACTTACCAGAACGTACAACACAAAACACTGAGTAATACAGCAACTCGCAGATGCAAATGTAGTGTGAAGTGGTTGCCGTCGCTGCGGGAATTCGTCAGCTTATCTTCGTTCACCCGTTCTTCCATTGCATTCAGTGAACCGATAGACGATATGCAAATCGCGCAACTCTTTATCGATAAAGCTGTAGTTACTGATGTGTATCGCAAGAATACAAAATGCAAGCTTGAGGGCCAAGAACGAAGTGGGCATTATTCTTGACAACAGCAAGTACAGTGGGTGAACAGAACAAGTTTACTTCCAGATAAGACACAAAACCCATACCGTCGACATCTGCACCGCTTTACAGGTATTTTCGGTGCAATACGTGCGCAACGATAAATGAGTTGTAATACTGGTTTTATCTAATAACTGTCCCAACTTCCCGTTCCCGAGCCCTGAAGTTCAATAAAAATATAGTTCTTCCAAATCTTGGATCGGATGAACAGTCTATCAAAACGGCGCAATCACAAAAATCCCAACTGATAATTGTTTAAAGTCTTCCTGAACTCTTATATTTGCAAATCACTTCTTAAACAAGCGTAATTTCTACAATGTTAAAAGTTCTGCTGCTCCACGCGAAAATAAGTTTGAAAGAATTGACAGCACTTTTAAGGAATGATTACCGCTCCTTATAACACATCTCACACGTAAACGAGGATTAAATTGAACCACGATGTATTAAAAGTCCGTATCCACTCACTCAAATACACCTTTCACGTAGAAAAAAAATGGCTCTGAGCACTATGGGACTGAACATCTGAGGTCATCAGTCCCCTAGAACTACTTAAACCTAACTAACCTAAGGACATCACACACATCAATGCCCGAGGCAGGATTCGAACCTGCGACCGTAGCAGTCGCGCGGTTCCGGACTGAAGCGCCTAGAACCGATTTCACGTAGAAGAAGCCAGTGAATTGCTGAACTCACATATACTGACGTTGTTGTTGTTGTTGTTGTCGCTTTTGTCGTCGTCATCGTTGAAGTTGTTCTGGTTGTGGTCTTCAGTCAGAAGACTGGTTTGAAGCAGATGTCTTTGCTACTATACCCTGTGCAGGCCTCTTTATCTTCGAATAAGTTGATTAGTTGATTTGGGGGGCGGGGGAGGGGACCCAACAGCAAGGTAATCGGTCAGATCGGATTAGGAAAGGAAGGGGAAAGAAATCGGCCGTGCCCTTTCGAAGGAATCATCCCGGTATTTGCCTGAAGCGATTTAGGGAAATCACAGAAAAATAAAATCAGGATGGCCGGACGCGGATCTCATCGTAACTACTGCAACTTACGTCCTTCTGAATCTGCTTACTGTATTCATCTCTTGGTGTCCCTTTACGATTGTTGCTCCCACGCTTTCCTCCGATTGTACACTTACGTTATCTGTCCACCTAATATTCAGCATTCTTCTGTGGCACCACATTTCAAACGCTTCTATTCTGTTCTTATGTAAACTGGTTATCGTCCACGTTTTATTTCTGTACGAGGCTACACACCAGACGAATGCCTTCAGAAAAGACGTCATAAAAGTTAAATGAATATTCGATTCCAACAATTTTTTCTTGTCATCGTCAGTCTACATTTAAAACTTCTCTACTGTGCCCGTCATCAGATATTTTGCTGCCAAAATACAAAAAAAAAAAAATCATCTGCTACTTCTAGTGTTTCGTGTGCTAATGTAATTCTATCAGCCGGCCGAAGTGGCCGAGCGGTTCTAGGTGCTACAGTCTCGAACCGCGCGACCGCAACGGTCGCATGTTCGAATCCTGCCTCGGGCATGGATGTGTGTGATGTCCTTTGCTTAGTTATGTTTAAGTAATTCTAAGTTCTAGGCGACTGATGACCTCAGAAGTTAAGTCCAATAGTGCTCAGAGCCATAATTCCATCAGTATAGCCTGATTTAACTGGTCTACATTTCATTACGCTTCTTTTACTTTTGTTAACGTTCTTCTTATATCGTCCTTTAAGACACTACCCGTTCTGTTCAACTGCACTTCCAAGTTGTTTTCTCTCTCCGACAGAGTTATAACATCATCGACAATCATCAAAGCAATTACGTCTTCTTCCTGGACTTCTACTCCTTCTTCAAATTTTTCTTTGTCTTCCTTTACGGCTTGCTCGGTATACAGATCGAGTTACTTAGGGGATGGGCTACAACTTTGTCTGACTTCCTCCTCAAATGTTCAAATCTGTGTGAAATCTTATGGGACTTAACTGCTAAGGTCATCAGTCCCTAAGCTTACACACTACTTAACCTAAATTATCCTAAGGACAAACACACACACCCATGCCGCACAGTCCATGACTGCAGCGCCTCAGACCGCTCTGCTAATCCCGCGCGGCACTCCCTCCTCAAACACTGCTTTCGTAACAAACCACCAAATACTGAACAAACTAATCTTGATTGAATTCTGAAAAACATATTTACACTCAGTGCACCCGATAGAGACCGCCACCTTTAATGCTAATTTTTGTGTCCTTAATCGCAAGAGAATAATACATTTGAATTTACTTTCCTCCAGTAGCGATAAACAATGCGTTTTTAAGTCAGTGAACATTCCATATGAAGAACAGGTACACTGGAAACCTGTCCACACAAGAAAATAAGCGTCACTGCTTGATAGGTCCATTCTAAGGGTAAAACAGGTTCCCACCAGTAGGAAGTTCACTGAGAGTCTTAGTTCGATCACGGGCTTCTCCAGTTGTCTATAAATTCCGAGTACCAGTGTGGCAGCACCCAGTGACGTCTGGGCGGCTCGAAGAACGTAAGGCAAGCAGCGCCAGGCGAAACTGTGGGCCAAGTAGACTGTGGTCGGTGGCAAGCGGCGACCATGCGGGCGACGTCGAGGCGGGTCGGGAAGCGCTCTGCAGCCAGAGTGCTACGGGGCTTTGGTCGACGGTACTGGCTGCGTCCAGTGACTGCGCGTGTTCAAGACTGGAGTGCTGCAGAACGGGTCGAGTATGGGCCGGAGTTCAAAAATGGTTCAAATGGCTCTGAGCACTATGCAACTTAACTTCTGAGGTCATCAGTCGCCTAGAACTTAGAACTAATTAAACCTAACTAACCGAAGGACATCACACACATCCATGCCCGAGGCAGGATTCGCCCGGCTCCAGATTGTAGCCCCTAGAACCGCACGGCCTCTCCGGCCGGCTATGGGCCGGGGGGCTGGTTTCATACGCGCCCGACGGAAGCTTGAACGATCGGCGTAGGAAAGTAGTTCAGTGCTTATGGTGCCGCCTGGGTAGACGTTGGCGCCTCGATGTTGTGCATAGCTTCCTGTTAGCCAGCCGGTAGGTACGTTTATTTTTAGCAACAGTGTGCGCGGTGTCTTTTGTCGATCCATTGTTTTATCACCAACGGTCGAGTTGTGGCAGACCGGCGCAGGCAGTCTGATTGTATTGTGGTACAGCCGACTTTTTTGGCGGTACATCATACGGGTACAATCTATATCAAACAATATTAAGTTTTATCTGAAGGTTAATAAATCTGGCCTGGCGCAATGTGAGATTAACATCAGTCTCAAAAGAACGCAGTACTACGACTGATGCATTACGATATAATTCATGTCTTCCGTTTTATCAGTTATAGCTTCTGTGCGCAACTCTAAGCTGTCCAGTCTGTTGTCAGATTGTCGTCACCGCTCACACCACTTCTGCCGTGTACTCCGTTATCCGGCGGGTTGAAATACTGCGTGGCGGCCCGTGACTCAACACGGACCACATTTCCATAAACATTAATTCAGTGGTTTTCTCCCACTCGCATCCTCAATTATATCGCTCAGTAAATGCGTCTACAACATCGACCTAGCATTGTCTGCTTACAGGTGTAAAATAAAAAAGTGCATGAACGGGCGATGCAGTCGGTCCGTTACAGTATCAAAGGAAATGGGTTTTCTCTGTAATGTGCTACAGGGAAGCACGGGTTCCTTATACCGAAATAGTCGAGAAATGTTGCTGAACGACCCTGGAAAGTTTCTCGGTGGATTTCAAATTCGCCTACTTCAAATTTTCCGCCTCAAACGACTTTTGACTTGTTAAAAATACGTGCACTCTCTTTTTGCAGCGAGGAATGACAACCAGTGGCTCTCGAAATAAAGGCTAAAGCGTTTTTGTAACTTCATTAATCGCAGCAGTACAGATATAAACTTTTTTTGTGAGAGTGTCTTTTCATGTGCCAGAATAGCAGATCTATGCAAATAAAGTCACTGGTATTACGTTTTTTGTATATGTGACAGAGTTTTATGCTATAAAAATTAATTGAATAAATCGCTTTGTATTCTGTTTGATTCATAGCCCGAAAGTTCCCTCCAGTCTCCACCGTTCCGATGTACCCGTAGTCTCTCTTAGATAACAGGACGCAACAACCCATTGGTGCAACAACAAGACGCCCAGCGAGCGAGGTGTACAACTCATAAAAGACAGGAGGATGGGAGTTCAAAACTTCTTTCGGTCATCCAGATTCGGCTTTCTCTTGTTTTCCTAGTTCACAGAAATTCCTTGACAGTTCCTTTGAAGGAGACGCCATCTTTTACCTTTCCCGTCGTTCTGCAATGCGAGACTATGTTGCTCAATTTCTAATGACGTCGTCGTCGACGGGGCGATAAATGGTTCAAATGGCTCTGAGCACTATGCGACTCAACTGCTGAGGTCATCAGTCGCCTAGAACTTAGAACTAATTAAACCTAACTAACCTAAGGACAGCACACAGCACCCAGCCATCACGAGGCAGAGAAAATCCCTGACCCCGCCGGGAATCGAACCCGGGAACCCGGGCGTGGGAAGCGAGAACGCTACCGCACGACCACGAGATGCGGGCCGACGGGGCGATAAACTTAATGTTCTTTCCTTCTCTGACGCTGTAAATATCGAGCACTTATTTATTTGTCGTATGATGACGGATACATATAGGCAACTGTTTACAAGAAATGTTGACGTTCCTATACACACACACACACACACACGATCGTAAGTTCGTAAGGGTTCATCGCTCTAAGACCAAGTTGGAAATTTAGTCAGAAAATTTTGCAGACAAACTTTGAAGGTATCCCATTGCCCTTTTGGATGCTTTGAGGGAACATTCAAATGGTATGTGGTGTACTGTTCGCTTCTCTTCACCGCATTCGCAATAAGGAAAGGACTTCCATTACCGTTGGTGCAACCATGCTCCATATCTGACCCGGTCGGTTCCGATCCGATTCAGTATGCGCCAACGTCGTCTGGGCAGATGGACACCTTCTGGTCGATCCCAATGAGTGTTGGTTGTTGGTGATGCGTTCAAAAAGAGCAACAAAAACTGCATTTTCGAACGGTCGCTAACACCGTCTCTGTGACAATTCCCTTCTCGCGTGTTACAGTGTTCGTAATGACGGCATCTCACGCTCGGGTGGCCAGACACGTGTACTTCGGTAGAGAGCGTGTAGCGGAGACAGCGACCTCATTAAACCGCTTCCGATCCGCGTCTCAGGGTGGTCGTTTATATCCCGCGCCCCTCGCGCACAAGTCCCCTTGACACTAATCGCTCTTCAGCGGAGTAACCGCTTGTATCGGCCACGGTCGCAGCGTAATTGAACTGATTGCTATGCTGCGCTGGCTCTGCAAACCGGGACACGATTGCCACTACTCCGAAGCACGCTTGTCGCTCGGGTCGCTTCCACAAAGCAGTGCGCTTGTAGTGCGAGGTATTGCGCAAACACTCTGCCCGCGTAGGTCAACGGCGGCCGCTCGGCGGTCCTTGTGTGCTCGTGACGTACGTTTTCGTGGCCCTCCATCGTGATACTCGTATCGGTAGCAAACATTTGATCGCGCTGGAATTAGGCGGTGGCCGCTGGGAATAGGTCGTCTGAATCGATACGTGGCCCTGCTTCTGTAGACTGCGGTGACGTTTCAGTATGCCGTGCTTCGTATCTGCCAGTGTATACTGTGCATATTCGTGCCAAAATTTGAAAGTGAAAAAGGCGGTGAGCTTGGTACGTAGGTAGAAAAGCGTGAACAGCAGGAAGCCCGACAGGTGACGCTAAACTGTAGCATAAAGGTTATCGAGATCGCGTATTAACGCCATAAAACACCTTGCAGATATAAAACTGGTAGCAGATTGGAATGGCCGTTCGCTCCAGTAAAACAAAGCACTCTCCGATAAATTTTAAAGTCGATGGCATATGTACAAGACAAGACCAATAAGGGAGCGTACTTGGTGAAAGACTTGTACCAGTAGATACTAAAATAGTTATTACTGGTTGACCGCCGACCACAGGACTTTACGTTTCACCGAGGTAGCTAATGAATACTGACAATACCTGAAACGGTTTAAGTAGCCACCACGATTAAAGCAGACTGTTACAGAAGCCAGTGTAATGAAGATTTATTTTAAGCTAAATAAGTTGTAAAGAATGTGTGTTCGGAACATTATGTTTCTTCCCTTACGTTCCTAGTTCGTGTTCGGTAATCGCTAAAGTAAGTAAGGTAGTAGAAGATTGCTACGGAGAGTTTAACGTATCCATTTCGTAATTACCTGAAACGAATTGAGTCTGGTGCTCATTTATTTAAAAAGGATGTCGCAGTTCGAAGGAGATCAAGGAGGCTGGAAGCACAGTGGTATCGCCATTCCGTTATTCGTCACTACCGGCGACCAGTGTCATACATAGAACTAACTTTTGTCTGATCTTGCTATGGATCAACACGAAATGTGGCGTTCACCATTTGCGTGAGATACAATTCTATACTAGTACGTTTAGTTGATAATGTTGTACACTGCCTAATCAAATGTATGCGGACATCGCTATACTGGGTGATCCAATGATAGTGACCGGGCCAAATATCTCACGAAATAAGCATCAAACGAAAAAATACAAAGAACGAAACTCGTCTAGCTTGAAGGGGGAAACCAGATGGCGCTATGGTTGGCCCGCTAGATGCCGTTGCCACAGGTCAAACGGAAATCAACTGTTTTTTTTTTTTTAATAGGAACCCCCATTTTTATTACATATTCGTGTAGTACGTAAAGAAATATGAATGTTTTAGTTGGACCACTTTGTTAGCTTTGTGATGGATGGCGCTGTAATAGTCACTAACATATGTCTCACAATTTTAGACGAACAGTTGGTAACAGGTCGGTTTTTTAAATTAAAATACAGAACGTAGTTACGTTTGAACATTTTATTTCGGTTCTTCCAATGTGATACATGTACTTTTGTGAACTTATCATTTCTGAGAACGCATGCTGTTACAACGTGATCACCTGTAAATACCACATTAATGCAATAAATGCTCAAAATGATGTCCGTCAACCTCAATGCATGTGGCAATACGTGTAACGACATTACTGTTGGTTGACAGTGTTCTACCATTGGAATTCTTCCTGCACCATGCTGCGTACCTTTTACCCTGTACCTCTGAATATCGAAATCACGCCACAGGCTGCTTTATAGTATTCTTCCAGTGGCGATAAACCTGCAAGCTTTGGTGAAACATTATTTCTCAGCGTTGATTTACTATTGAGTCCAAGTAAACAGAATTAGTATCTAGCTTTACATTTTCTCTACTGTTGTACGAATTTGCCTTATGTGTCAGATAATGTTATTTTCTTCGAATACTAATCGATAGAATGCAAAGTGAAGCTGAATGAGTAGAATTTAGAAAATAGTCGAATAGAGGTACGAGGTATTCTTCATAGCCGTTGGAGATTATAGTTTCGAAAATGCATAGAACCTCGAACACTTCTGCAAGGAGCAGTCAACTGAAATCGAACCAGATGGAAAAAAATTTAGTAAACTATTTATTATTTCTAAACTAATCGCCATAATTTTTAATGCCACTGTGGTACTAGTGCCTTCGTGGGAAATATTTGCAGTTGCGTGCACCATGATTGTAGACCTCTTTGTCCTAAGTAAATCGATGGTGACGACTGTCATTCTTCAGGACTCCAAAAATATGAAAATATTTGCAGTTGCGTGCACCATGATTGTAGACCTCTTTGTCCTAAGTAAATCGATGGTGACGACTGTCATTCTTCAGGACTCCAAAAATATGAAAATCGCGTGGGAAGAGATCGGGACTGTATGGAGGATGTGTAAGGGCTTCCGAGCAAAACTTTTGCAGCATGGTCCCGCTGTGCGTTAAGTGTGGCGCCGTGTTCGAGAAACCGAATGAGCAACGGACCCCTTCAATCAGAGAAAAAGGTCATCATGGCTTTCACGGAGCCAGCGTGCCTAGTGTTTCGACAACGCTGCAGACGTTCGCTGGAAAGCCGTTGCACATCCTCCATATAGTCCGGATCTTCATGTGATTTCCATATTTTTGGTGCCCTGAAGGTAGACATTCGTGGCCGTCGATACACATCGGGCGGAGAGGTACGATGTTTCCGTAAACAACCGCAAAACATTTTTCCATGAAGACACTGGCTGTCTTGTCGTACAGTTATGGCGATACCTTTTGAAATAATAAACAGTTTACTTACTTCTTTCCATCTGTCTCGTTTTCATTTGATTCCCCTTTATAGTAACTGTACGTGTCTCCAACGACAGTTAAACGGAAGCACATTGTGAAATTCATCGGGATTTACCGTGTGGTATCCAAGAAGTATCAGGAAGTGCTGACGCCACGTTGCCTCATTAGCTGATGGGAGTTCGTACCCCGTCTCCACTTATGGTATTATGTTTCCTCGCAGCCGTCTGTTCAAAGGAAGCTTAGGTGCAAAACAGACTACATGAACGGTCCAGCACGTGAACATTCAGCCACGAAAACGTGGTACTGAAATTATTACCTGCCGAGTTACAGGTTGTGGGCAGATGTCATGGCGTGCAGTGGTTGAGCCGCGTGGAACTAATTGAAGTATCAAAATTTACGTGGAGGGAGGGAGCGTTTGGACCCGTACTGAGGACGAGCTTTGTTGGGAGTGACAAAAGAGGCGCGCAGCGCAGTGCAGCGGCTGAATGGCTGGTTGGGTGGCGCGCTTGTTAGCCGGCGAGGCTGTCGCTTTGTGGGCGGACAATGCGGCTTAGTGTTCGACTGGTACTGCTCCACGCCACGCCGGCTCCGTCTTGTTTTGAAGCGCCCCTCCCACCGGGCGCCCGCGCTGTGTCACGTTCCGGCCCGCGGCTCCTGCCTGGCCGCGCAGTTCGAGCGCCTCTACCCTGGTGTCGTGTTGGAGGCGCTCTGCTACCGCTGCTGTCCACCCGCTCCCTGGTCCCACCTCCTCCAACTCCTCCTAACCCCCCCCCCCCCCCCTCACTGCCCCATTGTGATTAAGCGTGCGCGTGCGAGCAGCCGGCTGATCGATTGCCGTTGCGCGGCAGACGCGCGTGCAAGCAAACGCAGTGTTGGATGAGACCCAAACTGCCCTTCCGCTAGCCACCTGCTGCTTGCGCACGGCCCGCCTCTATACGTCACGGTCGCGACAGCGTTCCCCCTGCGTCACAAGCACCGACACATTATACCTTCGATGATATTATTAGGAGTCAGTCTTGTTGTAGCGCAATAGCTGTCAATAAAATATGGCGTACATCAGTTAACGAGGCTGTTTCAATGAAATCTGATGATTGGCAGCACCCGTCGACCATAGGAGAGACGTCTTGCGAGAGATTCACAGCGAAATATTTCGCATAGAATCGAAGTAATTTATCTTCTACTTTAACCGCACATCTGCATCCCGTGCGACGTACGGTGAAACCAGATGTTATCCCTACTGCAATATTTCTTCCGTGTAATCTAGTGTGCACAGTGTATCGTCGTTATTTGAACATAAATTTCAGACGCCAGACGGGAAGCGTCGCGTCAAGCGTGCTATATCCGCACGTTTATGCATGGGGATTTTGCATAACGAGCAGTGAAACAACTTTTCCGTGATAGGGTACGGACTGTTTCCATAATAACGTGCGACAAGTGTGCGCCAAGACCACAGGCTGGGCAAATATATTTACCCACCAGCCGGAATAACGAGGAGCGCGATGGGCACGGGAGGACTAGCGCTTTGGCGCAATACTGGTGCTACATTAGACAGGCGCACACGCCATCTGACTAGTACCTAGGAGGAAAATGAGGAACTAACAGCGCTGGATTCACACTGCGAAAAAATATTCAGTAACGCACACTAATTGAGTATTCTGGCACAGTGCTATTAAATAATTTTTCGACCACACGACTACAACGGCAGTATTTGCAGTGTAGGGATAAATGAGTCGTAAACATGGATAGTAGATTTTATTTGTGGAGTAGTTTAATAAGAGATTCTTTTTTTCATTGTGTGTAAATATTTTGAGGATACGTTTACTTCGGTATACAGATTGTCAAACGATCAAGGTATACATATATCTCCATTAGAAAGGCTGCAATGAAATATTTGAGCTCAGTGGGGATGAAATCAGTGAAACACAAAGACGTAAGATGATACCGATATCGGATCAGAAATGCTGTAGGTGCAGCGTAATAAACATATGGTGACAAGTAAAAATTTCGCCAGACCGGTATTTGAGCTCGCCGCTCCTTCATAAATCAAGGAGGGGAACGTCACCGACACTAAAAGGCTAGGTTGGTCCTAGGTATGTGCTCAAGTACCTAATTAGTTAAGACTGCTGCTCACGAAAAGCAGGAGATGCAGGTTCGAAGTCCAGTCTTGCTCAAATTTTTCTCTCTTCACAAAATATTCATTGAAAATCTGTAGCAGGTTTGTTCGCTTAGGGAAATGGCAGCTTCTTTTGCGTAATAACAGAAATCCCATACGCATTTCATTGCGTATCAACTGAGAACAACTTTTTGATACTATTGTTATGTTCTGTCAGCCGACGAAGAATTGAGGTAATATAATGTTAACTTAAAGAATAATTAAGTAACCGTCCATTTAGTTTTGGACATTACGTTACTGATGAAAATTCGGTTGTTAAGGCTCACTTTATCCGTAATGATATGTATTAATTAACTACTTGTCGCCGGCCGCTGTGGCCGAGAGGTTCTAGGCGCTTCAGTTCGGAACCACGCAGCTGCTATGGTCGCAGGTTCGAATCCTGCCTCGGGCATGGATGTGTGTGATGTTCTTAGGTTAGTTAGGTTTACGTAGTTCTAAGACTAGGGGACTGATGACCTCAGATTTAAAGTCCCATAGTGCTTAGAACCATTTGACCCATTTAATTACTCGTCGATTAAGGGATGTGTTTCTATATATACTTTGATGAACGAAAACATTGTGACCACCTGCTTAATATCGAGTTGATTCACTTTTAGAATACAATACAGCAGCAATTCTGCGTGACATGGATTCGACAAGTCGTTGGTAGGTTTCCGTATGTGCATGGCACCAGACTGCCACGCACAGGTCACGCAGTTTCCGTAAATTACGGACCGGTGATTTGTGAATGAGAGTAACGCTGATAGCATCCCAGGTGTATTCCATCGGATTCAGATGATCCAAATTTTGTGGACAAGGTATCAGTGTGATTTACTATCATGATTCTCAAACGACTGCAGCAGGATTGCGACCTCTATGACACGGTCAGTCATCCTACCTGAAGAGGCCGTCATGGCAGATGCATGTGGTCCGCATAAAAGTTAACGTAGTCCACAGCTGTCTGGGTGCCTTCGATCACTGCCACACGTCCCGTTGGCAGCCCAGGTGAATGTTCTCCAGAGCGCAAGGCTTGCATACGGGGCGCGATAAATGTTTGCAGCAGCCATTCGCCTGGACGATGGCGTGTACTAACACTTCCTGAAACCTCTTCATATTTAGTTTAAGTCAGAGATTTTGTTAACATTTGACCACCGGAGACAGATCGTCGTTCAAATGGACGGTGGCAGCGTCGATATCATGAGGTCTGGCACTGAAAGATTGAGGTTGTCGGTGTAGAAATGATATTTACAAGGGGACACAATGGACGTGTTGTGTAAATTCGGAAATTTGTGGTAAGGTCTTATGGGACGAAACTACTGAGGTCATCGGTCCCTTGGACGTGTTGTTATTGACGTGCAAGGATAACAATAAATGGTTCAGAAATGAGCCTATTGGCTCTCATGGGATATCGTATTTACAGCTTTTCATTTCCACAGGCAACATATTACTGTCTGTAGCTCAAATAGCTGTTGAACTTGTTCAGCTAACTACACTCCTGGAAATTGAAATAAGAACACCGTGAATTCATTGTCCCAGGAAGGGGAAACTTTATTGACACATTCCTGGGGTCAGATACATCACATGATCACACTGACAGAACCACAGGCACATAGACACAGGCAACAGAGCATGCACAATGTCGGCACTAGTACAGTGTATATCCACCTTTCGCAGCAATGCAGGCTGCTATTCTCCCATGGAGACGATCTTAGAGATGCTGGATGTAGTCCTGTGGAACGGCTTGCCATGCCATTTCCACCTGGCGCCTCAGTTGGACCAGCGTTCGTGCTGGACGTGCAGACCGCGTGAGACGACGCTTCATCCAGTCCCAAACATGCTCAATGGGGGACAGATCCGGAGATCTTACTGGCCAGGGTAGTTGACTTACACCTTCTAGAGCACGTTGGGTGGCACGGGATACATGCGGACATGCATTGTCCTGTTGGAACAGCAAGTTCCCTTGCCGGTCTAGGAATGGTAGAACGATGGGTTCGATGACGGTTTGGATGTACCGTGCACTATTCAGTGTCCCCTCGACGATCACCAGTGGTGTACGGCCAGTGTAGGAGATCGCTCCCCACACCATGATGCCGGGTGTTGGCCCTGTGTGCCTCGGTCGTATGCAGTCCTGATTGTGGCGCTCACCTGCACGGCGCCAAACACGCATACGACCATCATTGGCACCAAGGCAGAAGCGACTCTCATCGCTGAAGACGACACGTCTCCATTCGTCCCTCCATTCACGCCTGTCGCGACACCACTGGAGGCGGGCTGCACGATGTTGGGGCGTGAGCGGAAGACGGCCTAACGGTGTGCGGGACCGTAGCCCAGCTTCATGGAGACGGTTGCGAATGGTCTTCGCCGGTACCCCAGGAGCAACAGTGTCCCTAATTTGCTGGGAAGTGGCGGTGCGGTCCCCTACGGCACTGCGTAGGATCCTACGGTCTTGGCGTGCATCCGTGCGTCGCTGCGGTCCGGTCCCAGGTCGACGGGCACGTGCACCTTCCGCCGACCACTGGCGACAACATCGATGTACTGTGGAGACCTCACGCCCCACGTGTTGAGCAATTCGGCGGTACGTCCACCCGGCCTCCCGCATGCCCACTATATGCCATCACTCAAAGTGAGTCAACTGCACATACGGTTCACGTCCACGCTGTCGCGGCATGCTACCAGTGTTAAAGACTGCGATGGAGCTCCGTATGCCACGGCAAACTGGCTGACACTGACGGCGGCGGTGCACAAATGCTGCGCAGCTAGCGCCATTCGACGGCCAACACCGCGGTTCCTGGTGTGTCCGCTGTGCCGTGCGTGTGATCATTGCTTGTACAGCCCTCTCGCAGTGTCCGGAGCAAGTATGGTGGGTCTGACACACCGGTGTCAATGTGTTCTTTTTTCCATTTCCAGGAGTGTATATGAAGTTTTTAGCTGTTGTGTTTTTCCGCGCAGAATGTCGGATTTGATAGCATCATATGCTGTGCTGGGGTCTAGTACTATCAATAGTGTGGGCTGTGTATGGCATATATCAGGTCTTTGTCTATTACGTACAGTAGAGCGTCGATTATCCGAACGTCGGTCAACCGAACGACCGCTTAACCGAACTGTGTACTCGCTCGCACCTGTTACTCTCCCACCCTACCGTCCATCACCCCCCTCACTTCCAAACCAAGTTTCCCACAGTAGTCGCCGCACTGGGCCACCGCTGGCGGAGCATTGCTTCTAATGGGGCTTTCACAAGGCGCTGCTGACCGGCCAAGCCGCCAGTCGCTTGTTTCAACAATCAGCACACTTCTGTCGGCATGGCACTGGCAGTAGAAGTAGCGGCAGTATCAAAGCTGTTCACAGCAACAGCTGCGCCAGCTTAGAGTCGAGGCGTGCCGCTCCGCGCAGTTTGAAGGATTACGCTCCCCCAAGAAGAGCTTCTCACGGTGCAAACAGCCACCTTCTGTTCTCTGTTGCCACCACTTGTGTGCTTATGCGTGAAGAAGTGAACTCGACGATACAAAATGCTTAAACGTAAACGTGTTGTCCTTTCTATGAGGGACAAGTACGAGATTATTACTAAATATTCCTACTGAAGTTTCCTTTGTATGTTACTTTGTAATACTAAAAGAGATGCCTGCTTTTATGAATAAATTTACTGTACATTACATCTTTTTGGCAAATAAACATGTACAGTTCGAATATCCGAACAAACCAGTTCTCCGAACACCCATGTCCCCCAATTACTTCGGATAATCGACGCTCTACTGTACTTCATTTACAATTTTCTCCAACACCCTGTTTAGTAGCCTTGAAAATATTATTTGTGATTATCAGTCTGGACTAATATTCAGGCAAGACCAGCTGTTGACGAGCTCTTAAAGATAAGTAAAATTCTATAAAAACCTAAAAAATTCGGGACTGATACTTATCACGGAGCTGTTTATAGCCGCGAAAGAGTCAGAAATTCCTATTAAATTGAGCGCCTTTGTGAATGCTACTTTTTAGAACATCCGGAGCCAATTTCACATATAGAACACGTCATTAAGTTTTGTGATCACAAAAAATGGAGTAATGCAGACAGATTCATTGTCCTGCCCCCTGTTTAGCGCAGCTCTGCGAAAAGTTGTAAGAGATGCCGGCGTCACTGGAAGAGGGACTCGAAATCAGTCCATGTACTGGCGTGAAACATTGATATCGATATAACTGCAAGAACGCTAAGAGCAATGAAAGAAGCCTTTAAAAATCCTGAAAGAGCTGCTAGGAAGATGAATCTGTGTAAAAATCAAGGGAAAATTAAGTATATACTTGGCAGTGAGAAACGTTATCGTGTTGAACTTCCATTGATCGAAACTGGTTCATACAAGTTTAATGTTGTGTGTAGGTTCACTTTCCTTGGGATAGTAGTAAATTGTAAGAACAATCTCATCGCTGAAACCCAGAACGGAAATTGTCCTCCAACAAGTGTTATCATGGCCTCAGAAAACTTCTGTAATCTAAGCTGGTGCTCGGGAAAACTGAAGTTACGATGTATAAAGTTTTAGGGAAAGCCGTGCTAATGTAAGGTTTTGAGACCTGGACGTTAACGAAATTCGTTGAAAAGCAGCTTGGCGTTTCTGAAAAAAAAATACCATGTGACAAATTCTTGTATCAGTGGAAGAAAATGGTGTCTGAAAGAGGAGAGTCAACTATGAATTCTACAATCTTTTTAAGCTATAAGAACTGGCTCAGATAAATTTCTAAATACGATGCTTTTTACCGACGATTGGGTGATCATACTGGACATTGAAGACAAATTGCAAATAGTGATACATAAATTAAACAATATAAGCCAAAATTATGTCCTGATATCAACAACAAAACAAAAACAGTGGCCTTTTCAGGGAAATACACGATAAGTACTATCGAAATCATCAGTAACATAATAATGGAACAAGTGTCCCCCATCCAGAATCTAGGATCTGGCATAATGTTGAAGAAGAGAAAGGTGTGAATGAGAAAATTGGTACCTGTAAATATATGTGATTTACGACAAGAAGAACATTAAAAGCAAAACGAGAAGAGAAACCAAAACGAAATTTTGTACCGATAGTACTGTATGGAGCAGAAGATTGGCTATTAAGATCAGAAGATCAGAGGCAAATTGAAAATCAGGAATTAAGTTCCTATGATCTGTGAAAGGTTACACAGGAGAATACAAAATAAGAAATGAGCGAATAAGGAAAGAGTTGAGCGAACAATCATTAACTGAAACTGTAATCCGACGAAAGCAGGATTGCAAAGAGCATGTGTTGCGCATGTCACCTCTGGGAATCCCTTGACAGGAATGGTATTCATTAATATTGGAAGAAGGAGTGTGGGAAGGCCGAGGAAGAGATGACGAAGCTGGAACAGGTCCTAAGGCCTAATTCTGTACTGGCAGAAGAGGAAGAAAATATAATGAACTAGGCATTATCAGTTCGATTAAAATTAAAAACTTGGAATGGGCAGGACATATATTGAGATCCAATCATTGATGATATTCAGTTCATTGACTAAGGAGAAAATGCTAAACTTAAGGTGGGAGGAAGGTGTCAGACACGACATGAGAAAAATCGGAATTCAGAATTAGAGGAGTTCGGCAATAAACAGGAAAGATCAGAATAATCGTCTACAGAAGGTCAAGGCTCACAAACGACTGTCGTGCTATAGTGGGGTGGTGGTGGTGGTGGTGGTGGTGGTGGTGGTGGTGGTGGTGGTGATGATGATGATGATGATGATATTTCACGTTCCTTTGATCGTACAAACATGCCGACGTTTGACCACCGAACGGACTCCTTTATGGACGACATAGCAATAATCATCCCTGGCGTAGAGAAACAACTGAAAGAGCTGAAAACAAGTAAGTCATCAGGACCGGTTGGAATACCAGTTCGGTTTAACAGAGAGTACTCTGCAGCATTGGCCTCTTATTTACCTTGGATTTATCACGTATCTCTCGCCCAGGGCAAAGCCCCAAGCGACTGGAAAATAAGCGCAGATGACTCCCGTGTATAAGACGGCTAAAAGAACGGACCCGCAAATTTACAGACCATTATCCTTAACATCGGTGTACTGCAGAATTCTTGAATATATTCTCAGTTCGAATATAATAAATTTTCTAGAGGCCCACCAATCAGCACACTTTTAAAAAGAATCGCTCAAACTTCTCTCGCATAACATCCTGCGAACTGTGGATGAAGGGCAACAAGCAGATTCCAAATTTCTAGATTTCCGCAAAGCATTTGATACGGTGCCCCACTGTAGACTGTTAACGAAGTTACGAGCATATATCTGTCACCCAGATGTGGGTACGGCTCGAATACTTCTTAAGAAGTAGAACCCAGTATGTTGTCCTCGTCGGCAAGTGTTCATCAGAGGCAAGGGTATCGTCAGCGGTGCCCTAGCGAAATGTGATAGGACGGCTGTTACTTTAAGTGTACATAAATAATCTTGCACACAGGGTAAACAGCAGTGTGCGGATGTTTGCTGACGATGCTATTTTTATAAGAAGGTGTTGTCGTTGAATGACTGTAGGATGATACAATTTGACTTAGACGATATTTCTAGTCTTCCTTGACACAGTCACGTCATTTAAATACCCGGGCCTAACCCTAACGTTACAAACCTGTAGCCGGCCGCGGTGGTCTAGCGGTTCTAGGCGCTCAGTCCGGAGCCGCGCGACTGCTACGGTCGCAGGTTCGAATCCTGCCTCGGGCATGGATGTGTGTGATGTCCTTAGGTTAGTTAGGTTTAAGTAGTTCTAAGTTCTAGGGGACTGATGACCACAGATGTTAAGTCCCATAGTGCTCAGAGCCATTTGAACCATTTGAACAAAGCTGTATATGAGATGGAACGAGCATTTGAGGATTGTGGTAGGAAGGCGAGTGATCGGTATAGGTTTATTGGAAGAAATTTAGGAAAGTGTGGTTCATCTGTAAAGGAGACTTCTTACAGGGCGCTGGTGTGACCTATTCTTGACTACTGCTCGAATGTTTGGAACTCGTACGTGGTCGGATTGGAGGAGGACATCGAAGCAATTCAGAAGCAGGCTATTAAATTTGTTACCGGTAGATTCGAAAAACACGTGTTACGGAGATGCTTCGGAACTCAAATGGTCCCTGGAGGGAAAGTGATGTTCTTTTCGAAGAACGCTGTAGAAAAAATTTAGAGAACCGACATTTGGGGCTGACTGCAGAACGATTCTGCTGCCACCGACGTACGTTTCGCGTAAGGACTACAGCGGAACAGGAAAGGAAATGTCTAGTAGTGGTACAGGGTACCTGTTACAGTGGCTTGCGACGTATGTGTGCAGATGTAGATACTACTTTGTTTCAATATTTATCTTCGTTCCCCACTGCCGGTATTCCCATGCTTGTTTTTCAGTGTGACGCGGTGACGGTTGACAGGCGTTGTAGGTAAGTGAATGTGAGATGAGATAACGGTATTGGGCGGGTGGAGAGCTTCAGGGAGCAGCTGTGGAAATAGCGCCCGGCGCTCTTTTGGCGGCAGCGGCGGCCCCTGGGAGGCATGGCGAGGTGAGGCGGTGGCCCCCTGGGTGTTCAGCGGGAGGAGCAGAGCAGCCCTCTGTGTCGGCCCGGCCTCTCTGCGGGGCAGCGGAATAAAACATGAGCCCAGCAGGCGCCAGAGCGAGGCGGCCCGAGTGGATTGCGCACCCACACCCGCCGGAGGCAGACGCGGCGACGCCACGGCCCCTCAGGAGCACACCGTCAGTCCCGTTGGTTTCTAAACAGATACCGTTAAATACCGACCACTGTAGTCGAGCGATTAGGGAAGGGAGAAGCTGACCGGTTAAAACCGATACCGGTGCTTTAGTTCTTAATAACCGGTATTTTTAGGTACTTGTTTGGTCTCTGTTATGGCAAGTGCTGTTTTTCTACTATTTACCAATTACCGAGTAAAAACCCGAAATATCGATTAACCATAGCAGCAGTGCTAATTTTTTAAAAACAAGATGTAATTTTTATTCGAAAAATTTGTACTGGTTTGAAATATTACGTTATTACAGAAATTGCAAAAGCAATTAGTGGTATTTTAGTAACAGTGCCGATAGAGACGAGCAACAAACTGTTGCCATAAGAATTGGTGCAGTATTGCTGAGACAATAATGCCCCTGTTGCCCTGCATCGTGGCTTAAGTACGTGTGTACCTGCAGTGCGCATGACTTATTCCAGCTGGCCTCTACAGTAGTTTGTCTCTGTCGTCGCCAGACATCCGTTGTACTGCTGAATGACACCAATCCTAGTCTGGAAACACATTTACAAAGTGACGTAGCAATGAACTACAATGCTTCATTTGCTTTAAAATATTAAAAATTTGCCTGCCTTTTCTGTTAAGTAACAAAAGAGGAAGGAAATTGTAGTAATAGTGATAAATTAAAAAGTTAATCACAGTTTGTTCATAGAATACAATAAAAATAAAAAGTAGCTGATCTGCTGCCTGAGTTTACATAATATTCCTTTATCTGCTTGTAGCTCTTGAAAACGAATAAATTAATACAAAAATAGATTTCTTCAGCCTCAGTTTTCACCCCTTACCACTGACTATTCGTAATGGATAATAGTGGTAACATCCCCATTTACAACATGATTTTTGATATGATTTTCCGATAGGTGGTGCTCGACAGCTGCAAAATATTTTATGAACTCTTGTTAAAAAAAGGGTTAAATGAATCTCTTTATTGTGGACGACGATTCAAATCCCCGTTCGGCCATCCAGATTTAGGTTTTCGGTCGTTTCCCTAAATCGCAAATGCCGTAACGGCTCCTTTGAGAAGGACACGGCCGATTTCTGCACCCATCCTTTCGTAATCCGTCTCTAATGATCGCGCTGTCGGCGGACGCTAGACTACAGTGGTCAAAAAACTCTGATGGGCCAAAACATTATGACCATTACCCACCGGAAGCCTCAGTGGCTCCTGGTGGTGTTTCGGACACGTGACGTCACTAAGGAAAGAATGTAAGCGGAAGAAAGACGAATGGGCAGCCGTCATAGCGAAGATACGGGCTGAAAATGCGGAAATCCACTGATACAGACGGTTTTGACAAACGGCATATTGTTGTGGCGCTGCGGCTCGAAACGGGAATCTCTGGAATGGCGAAGTTCATCGCCTGTTGGCATACTATTGTTGTGAGCACCTGCGGAAAATGGTTGAAGGATGGTGAAATAATGGTTAGGCCGGATAGTATTGGACGACCACGTCTCATCACAAAACCTAGAGGTCGGAGGATCCTCCGCTGTGTGATCCAGAATAGGCAGCGGCCTGCGGTAGATCTGATAACATAGTAGAATGCTGGTGCAGGCACAAGTGCAGAGTACAACCCTGGTGCAGGCACAACTGTTTCGGAGTACACCAGTCAAAGGCCATTGCTGAATATGGAGCTTAACTTCACACGACCCCTACGTGTGCATACGTTGAGCCAACAACATGTCAGTTATGATTGCAGTGGGCATAGTATCCACTCAGGTTTCACCGTGGATCAATAGAAACGTTTTTCTTGTTACACAAGGTCGATAGCTGCCGTCACCCAGGTAAATGGCTGCACGAAACATGCACCCATCACAGACGCAGGCCAGAGAGGACAGAATTATGCTATGAGGAACACTGAGTTGGGCTCCCATGGTATCTGGGGTGGTAATCGAAGGCATCATGATAGCAGTGAATACGTGAACATTATTGCGGACCACTTGCATCGCTTCATGCTTGAAGTCTCCCCCTATGGCGGTGGCATCTTTCAGCAGGATAACTCTCCGTGTGGTTTGAGGGGCATTATAGTGAACCCACATTGATGTCTTGGCCAGCAAATGTGCCTGATCTGCACCCACTGGACACATATGGGGCGCCAGCTGCTTACCTGTGAATCATCATCCCGTGATTTACCGGAATTGCTTGACCTGTGCGTAGACATCAGGTGCCACATGCTTCTGGAATGCTGTCAGGGACTTGCAGAATCCACGCCAAGCAGAATCTCTGTTGTACTGTGTTTGAAAATTAGTACAACATGCTGTTAAACAGGTGGTCATAATGTTGTAGCTCATCGGTGAAAATGTTGCAAATTAACGAAACCTTAATAGTGAACGTCGTGATGCGGAAATATGTTAGGATATCAGTACATTGGATTGTTTGTAGAGTGTTTCTAGTACAAACTGGCCGTCTTTTACCGTGAAGCGGCTGACTGTACTGATATTCGTGTGTGGGGGCAACGACGACAACGTTTACACCCTAAATGTATTATAGGCCCTCACTCTTATCAAGGAGGTTTAGTCATATTTTAGGGTGGAATCACGTATGGCTGCAGGATACCCCTTATGCTAATACATGGGCGGAAGAATGGTGCGAAGTATTAAGGCGACATCCCTGTGAGCATAGTGACTGTATTTTGTGAACATATTGGATCGGAATTCCTGCCGATGTATGAAGATGCACGCCTCCATCGTCGTTAGTCGGGTGGAATGGCCTCCATATTCTCCGCATCTCAGCTGCCTTGAGAATGCATGGTCCAAGGTAAAAGCAGCGGTTTGCAATCGTCCTGTCCTATGAGAGACCTTACAAGGCATCATAAAGAAGTCGCTGTGGGACAGTTTCCCATTGGCTTATCTGGACAACGTGGTAAGATGTGCTGCTAACCGCATTCAAAAGTGTCTCCAAGCACGAGAAGGGCGAATAGGTTCTTAAACAATGTATTACGCAATACGACACTGAGAAGAAACTGCCGTATTTGCAATGGAATCTTTCACAAGGGTGTTTTTTTTAATTAAGGAGGGTAGGACGTCGAACGAGCCGACTTGGAACAGGAGAGGTAACACAGGACATTTTAATTTCCTCTGTCTATACTTTTACAAATAAATTCATAAAACTTAGCATAACCAAGAAGAATTCAGGATTCACACTCATAGCAGTGGAAGTTCAGAAACATAACAAAATAAATTTTTTTACAAGTGAAATTTCATCATTTTTTCACTTACTATTGGCTACATTTTTTGCTATAGGTACACTTTTCTTCGTAAGTAACAGACATTCTTCGATGAATTTTTCACGGCGCACAAATCGTACTTAGAAGTGTGTTAAACTATAGAATATATTTAATTTATGAAAAAATGAGTGAGCTGTTACATTTTGAACTTCATGTTTAGAAAATACTCAAATTTATTAGTTAACTTTGGAAAATTCTAGAGTCTTGCATTAAGGAGTTTGTGTTTAATAAGTAGTGCAAAATTCATCGAAGAATCTGTCTTACTTATGAAGAAAAGTGTACGTAAAGAACATAAAATGCAGCCAATAGTAAGTGAAAAAATGATGAAATTTCACAAGTAAAAAAAAAAATTGCTTTGCTATATTTTTGAACTTCCGCTGCTATGAGAGTGAATCCTGAATCCTTCCTGATCATGCTGGCAAAGTTATATGGATTTGTCTGTAAAAGTATAGGCAGTGGAAATTAAAATGTCCTGTGGTGCCTCTCCTGCTCAAAGTCGTCCCGTTTGACGTCCTACCCCTCTTAAGTGGAAATGCGTTTATCTTCTTTATGTTTGTTATCTTACGACTTTACCAGACAGAAAACTCGGTCTTCTTTCCTGTTACGTCCAGTATTAACAATAAAGCGATATGGAGCATTTATCGTGATCAGTGTATAAGCTTCCTTCCTTCCTCCTTCTTCGTAATTGTGCTACCATTTTCGATCTGCAAGAGCACTAAAAAAAAAAAAAAACATGGCTCTGAGCACTATGGGACTTGAGATCTATGGTCATCAGTCCCCTAGAACTTAGAACTACTTAAATCTAACTAACCTAAGGACATCACACAACACCCAGTCATCACGAGGCAGAGAAAATCCCTGACCCCGCCTGGAATCGAACCCGAACCCCGGGCGCGGGAAGCGAGAACGCTACCGCACGACCACGAGCTGCGGACTGCAAGAGCATCATCGGGACGCAAAGCGTCACCTCGTATTATGTATTTTTTATGTGTTACTAATTTTTCTGCTAATTTGTTACGTATAAATAATGTTCCCTTATTTTCGAGGGTTCTGACAATTCCACCTAGTCCGAAAAGATTTATACCATGACCCTCGAACTGAATTTTTATTTTGAAGACTGAAGCGGTGACGTAAAACGTCACACAAGAATGACGTCCTAGTGTTCCGAGACTATTAAGCCGAAGGTCTTCCGAATCGGCGGGTAACAACGGCCACGCCTCGTGTTAGAGAGGCGGAGCGAGTCGCGACCTACGAGATTGGCAGGCCGGCTGCGCTGGCCGGCTGTAGAGAGCCCGGAGCGAGGAGCGCGGAGCCAGCAGCCCCGCGGCTGGCTGGGGCGGGCAGGACGCGCGCGGCTCGGCGTCACGTGACTCGGCGTCGGCGTCGGCGGCTGCGGCGGCGCGGGCCCGGCGCCCAGTCGCCATGCAGCCGTGATGGCGGCCAGCGGCAAGCCCGCGGCCGCCAAGGCGCGCCGCAAGATCTCGCTGCCGTGGTTCCGGCAGGGCTCCTTCACGCCGCAGCACGCGCCGCTCTCGCGACAGCACACCATCGACACGCCGGGCTCCTTCCAGGCGCGCCTGCTGCGCCGCCAGCCCTCCTCCCAGTCGCAGGTAACACCGCCGCCCCTCTCCACACTGACGCCAGATCCTTTTCTAACGCAAATAGGCCCCCAAACTTCACACTGCTCAGAATAAGTCAATTCTACATCTACATACGTAACTCTGCAAACCACTGTCAAGTGCACGACACAGACTACTTTCTACTGTACCACATTACAGCGTCTCATCCCTTTCCATTCGCGTATGCAGCACGGGAAAAATGGCTTCTGAAATGCCTATGTCCGCGCTGTAATTACTCTTCTCTTGTTGGTCTTCACGCGAGCCATCTGAAGTATATCCCTTAATTCTTCAATTAACACTGGTCCTTGAATCTTTGTAAGTAGGCTTTCGCGAGATCGCTGTTGCCTGTCAGCCAGCGCCCGCCATTTAAGGCTATTCAGTATCTCTTTGACGATAATTCGTGCTGTCCTGTTCGTCTTCGTATGCGTTCTTGGTCGATGAGGACCCTTTACACCTGTAATGACAACTCACGTCGACCGAGTAGTTTTTAGGAGTCGACGGAAACCAGCTGGGTATAGTGGTTCCTATAACAGCAACAGACAACTAGACGACTTACCTTGTTTCGTGTATAGGGGCCTGAAGACGGCGCCAATGTGGCAGCGAAACGGAGAACTAAATTATTAAATGAAATTGAGGCTGTTGGTATTTATTTTCTTCAAGTCAAAAATTACTCAAGAGTGTGGGACGTATAGGAATAAAAGCTCCTTTGGGCGCCGTCTTCAGGCCCCTATAACGAAACAAGGTAAGTCGTCTAGTTGTCTTTGCTGTTGTAGAAACCACTATATCCAGCTGGTTTCCGTGGACTCCTAAAAACTACTCGGTCGACGTCAGTTGTCATTACAGGTGTGAAGGGTCCACATCGACCAAGAAGTTATTAAAAGTTTACGGAAACCACCTGGATGTAGTTGCCACTATAACACCGCAGACGACTAGATGACTTACCTAGTTTCGTGTGTAGGGGCCTGAAGATGCTGCCAGTGTCACACCGAAACTGGTAGCTAAATCAAATTACGGCTGTTGATATCTACATTTTTAAAGTGTTCGACCAGCCACAGTCCCATTCCATTTACACAAGATGGAATTACAGACTCTTGAGCAATGTTGTAGCAGGGGACAAACGAATGTTTCGTCTGTATTTCCCATTGCAGACTCACTACAGTTGTGCAATATGCTACCAATGAGCACAAGCCTGCCAGCTGTTTAACCTACGACTGGGCCTGTGCGATCGTCCCGTTTCATACTCATACAGATTTTTACTCCCAGGTATCTGTATGAGTTGACGCATTCCATTTCTCTCACTGATATTGAATCACTAGGGTACTATTTTTCGTTCTATAACTTTGTTCCTGTGCGTTTTAAACAAGTTGTCAAATTATGCATCATTTCGATTCCTTATCGAGATCTGGTTGAATACTTGTCCAGTTTTTCTTTTCAGGAAGCGGCGGAAAGGTAAAGTACCGGACTACAAATCCAAAGGACATGGGTTCGATCCCCAGTTACTCCTGGGATTTTAACCTGTACGGTTAGGCATTTTTCACATTAAGGAATATTACCAGAAGTGAAAGAAGTTATTTCTTTCACCGCTGAAAACGTTCGTTAATGTGAAAAATACTGAACTGTACCGTCGATCAGGGTCCACAAAACCTGTAAGTCGTCCTGTAATTGGCTCGGTAAATCAGTTGAAAGGTCGGAGGAAGGCAGCGGCTTACAACTTCCAACAGGACCGTGCGTATTCAAGCACTGAGCTGTTCAAAATAACCCAAGGGTCGACGACAGCTTTACTTGCATCCCTATGGATAACTTCGTCATCTACAAAACATCTTAGGTTTCTACTGTCTGCCAGCTCATGAATATACCAGAATGAAAAAGGCTACGGTCTTAGCACCGAAAAAGGTGAATATGACCTGGGCAGAGTTAGCGATGTAAAAAGAGGGAATTAGCTTTTCGACATACCTAGCAGCTTCAGAGGCATTTAAATCAAGACATCTTAACATATTCGTGCTTTTAATCCAACCCCTAGAAATTTCAGCCAGATAATATCGTATATCGTTTACTATGGCTGGCGAATCTTATGGATTATGGGTATAGGCTCAGGGGCTTTAGCCTATAAATTGCAGCTAATAGAGCTCTCTTTTTTTCTGCTGTGATAGGAGCGTTTTTCATTCTGGTTCCCAACTTTTAGTCTACCGTAGTTTCGACATTAGGCCACCATAGATTGGCAACCGATGTAGGTTTTTGTTGACTCGCGCGACGACTAATTAGGTGTAGATTTTTTAATCGTCTTTCGAACCACGGTGCTTATATCGTGGCAACGGATAAACCTTTCAAAAAACTGCAGGATGTCCATTAATTACATGTATTTGTCTACCTAATTACAAAATTTGAGTCGATTCAAAGTTTGAAACGCAGAAAGGAAAGGAAAGGAAACTCACAAAACATGTTTTTTGCACGTAAAATCAGATTGAAGCTAGATATATGGAAGCGAGTTTCAAATTTTATCGTAAGAGTGTATTTTTTATGCATTTCATTCACTTTCAGCGGTTTCCATGCATTGAGTACACGTAAGAACGAATTTTTATGTGCTGCATTTAGCTCGACTTTAAATCATCGAATCTCCACAACAGATAAAAATTATTGGATGAAATAAAATCGTTTTGACTTAAGCCATTTATGTATCTTCGAGCAAAGTTTGACCAGATTTGTAATAGTGTAAAGTACAGAAGTGGCGCGCTTCCGAAACCTTCCAGAAAAATGTAAAGTCCAATCGAAGCAAGATTCTTGAAACTGATAAAATTTATCTTACATCGAGGTCCGATGCACCGATGAACCAAATTCTAACCATTAGTCTCGCTCGAGTCTGGAGTTATTTGAATGTGACTATTTTTGCACGTAAAATTCGAACGGTGCACGTACAAATGGTGCCATTAGCTGAGCATTAATTTCAGCCCAGTTAAAATCTTCTGCCAAAGGAATTAATCGATTCGCACAATTTGCATGGGTATTATTCCCGGTTAATTGTTTAAAACACCCTTAATTTACAGTAAGACATACGTTTGCATGGCTATATGAGTTGTCGCAGGTCCGGGCCAAACCAAAAAATTTTTTGCCCTATGTTCGTAGTTCAAATAGAATCCGAGCATCAAGAAACCCCCCTGCCCCCTTCAAACGGCGATTCTGCGTGCGGGTAACGATACATAAACAGCGAGGCTCCCAACACACGCATCTGAGGCACGCGTGGAGTCACGTCAACGTCTGTCGATGACTCTCCATCCGAGACATCATACTACGTCCGCTCTACCAAGAAATCTTCGAACCAGTTATAAGTTTCGCTTGATTCTTCATATTATAGTATTTTCTTTAATTAATGCGTGGTGCTGAATCAAATGATTTTTGCAAATAAAAAATGATACATCTCTCTGTTTGCGTTTCCTTGGCTCTAAGATGTCATGTGAGAATCCACTTATCTGCTTAACATGCAGTTCTGTAACAGGATCTCCTTTTCTAACGCCAATAAGTCTTCAACCGTATAATGACCGAAACTAGTTAACTCTATAGTGTTGGGCGCTCCTTTAGTTGCCTTTATGACTTACCATGTTTCAGTCGGACGCTAATCTGAAGCCTATGACATGCCTGCCCGACTATGCTTTTGGTATTGCACTATCTGTAATAAAAGACCAGAGCTCGCAGTCGTCATGACATGTAAGGCGTCTGAGAAAAGCGTCCAAAAGAAACAAGTGATGTGAATACTGCAAATGATACATTTGTTGCCAGCTAAAGTAAATTTTCGAAAACTCTACCACCACGCAATATCAGAAAAAAATACTAAACTTTTATCACAGCATTTGCAAAATGCTATCCCATCAAACGTCGTTCGTCGAGTTCCAGTTTCCAGGTATCTCAAACGAGCTGCTGTGTAAGATATCGATGTACATTACGTATATAATGGCATTAAGTGTAATTTTTTATGTATTTTGTTGAAACTGTAGAAAGGATTACGGGAAATTAAGAGCGTGAAATTTTGAAAAGGGCCACTGTTTGATGGGAAAATACGACAAATGAAAGAGTTTAATGAATTGTTGAGTTTAATTTCAGTGGAGGCAGAGGAGTAACTCAGTTGAATGAAACGGGAGGGATGAAGAGCTCATTGTCTGGTTTAAAGGTCCATTCCTGCTCTTGGCATGAAGTTTCGTTGGGAAGCTCAGAAAGCCGCAATCATGTTGATTGGATAACTAAATTTCTGCCCAAAACTGTTTTGCATTATTTTACTTTCTTCCCTTTCTGTCTCATTTAGTTCACCAGGTCGCACCATATGCAATACCTTTGCTGTATAAAGGCAGTCTGGTTTGTTTATTCTGCGTTAGAATCTCTTTTTCGCTGATTTTGATATTGAAAGACGGTTGTAGACACTTTTAATCGCTTTGAGGCTGCAAAAGTTTCTTGGCTGGACTCTTCTGTCGACCTTCTGAACTAAATCGCCACCATGAGACACACGATTCTCATCTTTTCGTTTGTTTCTCCGTTTCAGTTGGTTTGAGTCGTCTTATATGTTGGTGATATATTTTCTTTAAGATTACATATAATCGCTTCTCATCGGCTGCTTCCTTCAGTTTGTTCATTAGCAGTGTGACTTACTGTATACATTTAGCTAAATCTGCTGGGCGACAGTCCAAAACTATGCACTTTCTAAGCAAACGTTAACACTTCGGGTGGGAGCATTGTTACAGCATGTATAATTGGCAGTGATACGTTAACTGAAGCCCGTTAGCTTTCGGATGCTTCAGCACTATGTTCTACTTTCGGACCGCACAATATTTATGATTAACCATTGTTACGAGTAGCCCATAGTGTATGGATAAGTGCTGCTGTGATTTTATTTTATATTTCGCCTTGTTATATCACAGAGCCCCCCCATGAACCATGGACCTTGCCGTTGGTGGGGAGGCTTGCGTGCCTCAGCGATACAGATGGCCGTACCGTAGGTGCAACCACAACGGAGGGGTATCTGTTGAGAGGCCAGACAAACATTTGGTTCCTGAAGAGGGGCAGCAGCCTTTTCAGTAGTTGCAGGGGCAACAGTTTGGATGATTGACTGATCTGGCCTTGTAACATTAACCAAAACGGCCTTGCTGTGCTGGTACTGCGAACGGCTGAAATCAAGGGGAAACTACAGCCGTAATTTTTCCCGAGGACATGCAGCTTTACTGTATGATTAAATGATGATGGCGTCCTCTTGGGTAAAATATTCCGGAGGTAAAATAGTCCCCCATTCGGACCTCCGGGCGGGGACTACTCAAGAGGACGTCGTTATCAGGAGAAAGAAAACTGGCATTCTACGGATCGGAGCGTGGAATGTCAGATCCCTTAATCGGGCAGGTAGGTTAGAAAATTTGAAAAGGGAAATGGATAGGTTAAAGTTAGATATAGTGGGAATTAGTGAAGTTCGGTGGCAGGAGGAACAAGACTTTTGGTCAGGTGATTACAGAGTTATAAATACAAAATCGAATAGGGGTAATGCAGGAGTAGGTTTAATAATGAATAGGAAAATAGGAATGCGGGTAAGCTACTACAAACAGCATAGTGAACGCATTATTGTGGCCAAGATAGACACAAAGCCCATGCCTACTACAGTAGTACAAGTTTATATGCCAACTAGCTCTGCAGATGATGAAGAAATTGATGAAATGTATGACGAGATAAAAGAAATTATTCAGGTAGTGAAGGGAGACGAAAGTTTAATAGTCATGGGTGACTGGAATTCGTCAGTAGGAAAAGGGAGAGAAGGAAATATAGTAGGTGAATATGGATTGGGGGGAAGAAATGAAAGAGGAAGCCGCCTTGTAGAATTTTGCACAGAGCATAACTCAATCATAGCTAACACTTGGTTCAAGAATCATGAAAGAAGGTTGTATACCTGGAAGAATCGTGGAGATACTAAAAGGTATCAGATAGATTACATAATGGTAAGACAGAGATTTAGGAACCAGGTTTTAAATTGTAAGACATTTCCAGTGGCAGATGTGGATTCTGACCGCAATCTATTGGTTATGAACTGCAGATTGAAACTGAAGAAACTGCAAAAAGGCGGGAATTTAAGGAGATGGGACCTGGCTAAACTGAAAGAACCAGAGGTTGTAGAGAGTTTCAGGGAGAGCATAAGGGAACAATTGACAGGAATGGGGGAAAGAAATACAGTAGAAGAAGAATGGGTAGCTCTGAGGGATGAAGTAGTGAAGGCAGCAGAGGATCAAGTAGGTAAAAAGACGAGGGCTAATAGAAATCCTTGGGTAACAGAAGAAATATTGAATTTAATTGATGAAAGGAGAAAATATAAAAATGCAGTAAATGAAGCAGGCAAAAAGGAATACAAACGTCTCAAAAATGAGATTGACAGGAAGTGCAAAATGGCTAAGCAGGGATGGCTAGAGTACAAATGTAAGGATGTAGAGGCTTGTCTCACTAGGGGTAAGATAGATACTGCCTACAGGAAAATTAAAGAGACCTTTGGAGAGAAGAGAACCACTTGTATGAATATCAAGAGCTCAGATGGCAACCCAGTTCTAAGCAAAGAAGGGAAAGCAGAAAGGTGGAAGGAGTATATAGAGGGTTTGTACAAGGGCGATGTACTTGAGGACAATATTATGGAAATGGAAGAGGATGTAGATGAAGATGAAATGGGAGATAAGATACTGCGTGAAGAGTTTGACAGAGCACTGAAAGACCTGAGTCGAAACAAGGCCCCGGGAGTAGACAACATTCCATTAGAACTACTGATGGCCTTGGGAGAGCCAGTCATGACAAAACTCTACCATCTGGTGCGCAAGATGTATGAGACAGGCGAAATACCCACAGACTTCAAGAAGGATATAATAATTCCAATCCCAAAGAAAGCAGGTGTTGACAGATGTGAAAATTACCGAACTATCAGTTTAATAAGTCACAGCTGCAAAATACTAACGCGAATTCTTTACAGACGAATGGAAAAACTGGTAGAAGCGGACCTCGGGGAGGATCAGTTTGGATTCCGTAGAAATGTTGGAACACGTGAGGCAGTACTAACCTTACGACTTATCTTAGAAGAAAGATTAAGAAAAGGCAAACCTACGTTTCTAGCATTTGTAGACTTAGAGAAAGCTTTTGACAACGTTGACTGGAATACTCTCTTTCAAATTCGGAAGGTGTCAGGGGTAAAATACAGGGACCGAAAGGCTATTTACAATTTGTACAGAAACCAGATGGCAGTTATAAGAGTCGAGGGGCATGAAAGGGAAGCAGTGGTTGGGAAAGGAGTGAGACAGGGTTGTAGCCTCTCCCCGATGTTATTCAATCTGTATATTGAGCAAGCATTAAAGGAAACAAAAGAAAAATTCGGAGTAGGTATTAAAATTCATGGAGAAGAAGTAAAAACTTTGAGGTTTGCCGATGACATTGTAATTCTGTCAGAGACAGCAAAGGACTTGGAAGAGCAGTTGAACGGAATGGACAGTGTCTTGAAAGGAGGATATGAGATGAACATCAACAAAAGCAAAACGAGGATAATGGAATGTAGTCAAATTAAATCGGGTGATGCTGAGGGGATTAGATTAGGAAATGAGACACTTAAAGTAGTAAAGGAGTTTTGCTATTTAGGGAGTAAAATAACTGATGATGGTCGAAGTAGAGAGGATATAAAATGTAGACTGGCAATGGCAAGAAAATCGTTTCTGAAGAAGAGAAATTTGTTAACATCGAGTATAGATTTAAGTGTCAGGAAGTCGTTTCTGAAAGTATTTGTGTGGAGTGTAGCCATGTATGGAAGTGAAACATGGGCGATAACCAGTTTGGACAAGAAGGGAATAGAAGCTTTCGAAATGTGGTGCTACAGAAGAATACTGAAGATAAGGTGGGTAGATCACGTAACTAATGAGGAGGTATTGAATAGGATTGGGGAGAAGAGAAGTTTGTGGCACAACTTGACTAGAAGAAGGGATCGGTTGGTAGGACATGTTTTGAGGCATCAAGGGATCAGAAATTTAGTATTGGAGGGCAGCGTGGAGGGTAAAAATCGTAGAGGGAGACCAAGAGATCAATACACTAAGCAGATTCAGAAGGATGTAGGTTGCAGTAGGTACTGGGAGATGAAGAAGCTTGCACAGGATAGAGTAGCATGGAGAGCTGCATCAAACCAGTCTCTGGACTGAAGACCACAACAACATATCACAGAGCCTCTATTCCAGCTCACTGTTGGAGAATCGTCACCCAAGAATGTGAAGTTGATCCCCAAATGCTTGGCGCTCGTGAAACTGGTTTGCCAGACTAAACTACACGTGAGCAGCGAACGGATGGTCGATGGTGTTGAGTTACAGTCCTGTGAGCTGTAACGCTCATAATGAGTGGACTGAACGGTATTCTTTGGAAGTTTGTCTCTTAGTTTTAGAGTTAATTACAAAGTAGGGACACCATCGTGGTTGTCAAAGCTGTACCTTTCATCAACGATTGTGATTTCAGTATCAAACGCTATCTGCCATTGGTGAACAATAGTCAATTTTGTTCCATTTTTTATCTTGGCTTCAGCATTTACACCACAGATGGGAACAAAGCAAGAGTACGATATCACAATGCGTGTGTTATTCCGAATTACGATGCAAAGTTCCTTTGGACACACATGCATATCCAAAGGAACAGGTACTGCGGCGACTACAGCCGCTATGAAATAAATAAATAAATAAATAAATGTATTCGCAATTGTGAATACGGACAACCGTCAGCCGTAGAATGGAATGGCGACAATGAAAATTTGTACCGGACCGGGAGTCAAACCGGGATGTCCCACTTATCACGAGCGGTCGCCTTACCATTTGGCTATCGATGCCCGATTTACGACGCCCAACATGACATGGCTGAAGCTAGGGTCTAGCCGTGAGTCGTGTACGGACAGCCAAATGGTAAGGCGACCGCTCGTGATGAGCGGCAAATCCAGGTTTGTGTCCTGGTCCCTGGTCCGGCACAAATTTTCATTGTCGTCATCCCATTCTGCAGCTGATGGTTGCCCATATTGGCAACTGCGAATACATTTATGCAAAGCAAGAGCGATCGGTCTTTTTACACAGCCCTCCTAGACGGGTTATCCGCTTTCCAGTGCGAACTGGTCTGAGGAATGTTTGCTGGCTCAGCCTGTGATGTTTTAACTTGTGTGGATGGCACTGATCCGCCTTGGTATACTAATTGGCGGAAATTGAAGCTTACTGTTTGCAAAACTGCGAGAGATCTTGACATCATTGCGGTATTCGCACAAAATTTAGTGGCCTTGTGATACTGAGAACCGAGTACAAAAGCGAATGCATATTTCAGTATCATATGCGCAAACACGCTTTAAATTATAGGCTGTGGTGGACACGTTCGTGAGCCATCATGAACAAGATGAACAGCATGATTATACACGTAGGTGTTCGTTAAGCTAAGCAATTTTTTTAATCTTAGCCATTATTCGTTTTATTGTGCGCGGAAACCAAAAACATCGCTCCGATCCCAGGTCACACAGTATTAAACTGACTATATGCGAATATGCCTACATTTGAAACATCGCTCTGCAAACCGATGTGAAACATTCCACTCACCTATGGAGCACGGATCATTGACTGCATAAGTACTTCTGTGCACGCTGTATTTAGTCTAACAAGGGGACAACGCCTGATCGTCATCACCGGCTTCGTACAATTTCTGGTGAATCCAGGGCTTGGTCGGAAATGGGAGCTACAAACGGCCGAGCGGTTACAAAAAAATGCGAGTAGCATTTTTTGTGCTGCTCGGTCGAGGTAAGTCATTCATGTTAGCGCAGTTTCCACGCTGCGGTTGGCGCAGCGGAAAGAATGCAGAACAGTACTCCTATCAGTTTTCATTCCAGTCTCCATGCTGAAGCTCATTTTACTTTCAGTTGTTATATTATTTATGCTGCAAATAAATCGATGTTCAGTACATTCTACTTAGTAATAATTTAATAAAAGACAGGAAAAGGAAAAGCAAAGTAAAATTTGGGATTGCAAATGAATTTCCAGGAAGTGATTGTAATGCGTCCACGAGAACTTCATTTCTTAAGTTAGATCATGTTATTGGTTTGCAGTTTATGATTTGCACTTGCTGGGGTGTTATTAATCGTAAAAACAGTGCACCCTATTGTTCGTGGGAAGTGCCGATTGCTGCTCGAAGGACGAAATGGAACTAACGGAATGCGAAATACTGTACGCTTTAATTAGAGTCCCTTCTTGGAAAATTATTTGCAGAGTCCTCCTGGAACGTTAAGTATAATCCTTTCTCGGAAATTGTTTATATCCCAAGTTTTCTTTTGACTCTTCTTCTTGCGACTTTTATGAAGATATTAATAAATACAATATACTGAAAGTTATTTCGGTATATTTTCAGTGTAAGTAACGGAAAAATTGAAAATAAAAAATAGTTTCTGCATGGAAATTCGACGCTACCACCTTGGGATTACCGTTCTACAAGGGACAGTGAAATGAATACCGAACATGCGCCACGACTGAACAATGGAATGGTTCCGTTCAAAAGTAACCACGACACACATTTAGACATTTATCCTACTGGTAGACGAGACGATCAGTTCTTATTTCGTAGAACACGGTCGGTCGCTGACGGATGCACAGCTGTACCCACTCCTGTTTTTCTTCACGGCGATGAAGATATGAGAATCACACGGTGAAAGATCCGGACAGTATGGAGGATATTGCAGTGTTTCCCGACCGAATCACAGAAGCACAGCATTCGTCCGATTGTGGGGCAGGCATTAACGTGCAACAGGATGCTTCCTTTGCTCGTCGAGTTCCTCGAGCGTGGAACTGAAATTAATGCGTACCGCTATGAAAACACTTTCCAGAAATTCCGGTGCACCGTATAGTCTAAACGTCCTGGAATGCTGTCGAACGGTATCATGCTGTTGCACGAAAACCCGCCCCCGTAGTGCCAATTGTACGAAGGCTACACTTCAGCGATTTCGTTAGGAAACATTGCAACATCCTCGGTGCAGCCAGGATGTTTCACCGTGTGATTTTTCACTTGTTTGGCAACCTAAAGACGGACATGCGTGGACATTAGTTTTAGTCGAACGAGGAAGTGTTAAGACTGGTTGCAGTTGTCGATCCATAAGCGGCTGACAGCGTTCTACGAAACAGGAATTGATCGTCTCGTCTCCCACGTCTTAACGCGTATGGTAATTACTTTTGAGTGGAACCATTCCATGGTCCCGCAGTGACGGGTGTTCGGCTTTCATTGAGCTCCTCATAGGGCCTGGTTTATTTAGTTATTTTCCAGAGAGCTACAGCAACAAGCGATAATTGTTTAAATGAAATGTACTGTATCCCATCGCCTAGCTGGAATATTTCAACCAGCTGTGTCACTTGATTATGGTTGTCAGTTGTACTTCTCAAAATTTGTAAGCAGGTTTCCGCAGGACAGTTGTCTACCGTCGTCCAGCGTCTGGCAGTTCACCTTCTTCAGTATTTCTGTGACGCACCCTCGCGGCCCAAACAAAATCTGTTACCATTCGTGCTGCCCGTCTAGGTATACCTTCATTATCTCCTGTTAGTCCTATCTGTTGTGAGGCCTATACGCTTGAGCGTCGTTTTAGATCCTTTTTCGGCATTTATGATTATAATTTGCGAAAATTAAATCTTGAATAAGAAATAGAAATGGACAGTAGTCAGCTTTGAACGCCTGCGAGATATCACGATGTTCATATAGGGCTATCACAAAAGCGCGAAGCACACTGTAAATCCTCCGACATCCCACTTATACGATTCTCTGAAATATGATACCTGTGATGTGAGATTTCGTCGTCAGTATTTGAATATCTTTCTTGGTGGGTACCATCTCGGGTGGTTTGAGCACTGACTAGTAGTAAGTCATGGGGTTCTCAGCTTTCTGTTGTGAACTTTTTGTAGATTGTGACGTGGCAGCGGAAGCAGATCCAGACTACTTTTGTCTAAGTATCTGTAAGCTGGATTAAATTCGCTCTGATGAAACGTTTGTTACGCAAAGAGGGACACGACGTTATCATTGAGAATAAGTGTATTAATTTCAACTGAATAACGCGTAACTACAGTAAACTACCGAGCTCGAAATTCTCAGCGGCGGCACAGTTACCAATACCTGAAGCTCTGGCAATTGTTATGTAAGGCGAGAATTTTTGATAACGAGCGAAGTACATTTTATACAGGATCACTTTTTGTCAGTATCTGTGTGCAATATCGCACAAGATTCTGTAGTAGATATTACTGATGGGGTATTGATAGTTCTCAGCTTCTTCATTGACAAACTCAAAAGTTCATACTTTTATGCAATTACAGCGATAACAAGAAATATTTAGAAGAAAACTTAATCGTACCTTTTTGTCTAACGAAAGAAAAGAAACGTTTCTTTCGAATAGGTTTGGTATCTTTCTTTTGCTTTAACGCTGACGCTTTATGAACTGAAAACCTTTACATTTGCATAGTAGCAGGGCATCTTCAGAAAGAAACGTCTGTACAGAGGAACACCGTCGTCAGCCAACGGTCCACTACACTACCTCTATTTTATTGTGAAATGTGGAACGTCTACACAATTTTACAGTTCCTAATTTGCAGAGGATTTTGCACCAGTAAATATCGTGAGAACCTTGATTTCTATCAATTTATTTTTGCATTTAGTCCTTTCAACAGCGTACGTTGAAAGTATTTGCACCGCTTTCTTAGAATTGCTCTTAGCTGAAGTAAAAATGAAGCAACTTCGCTACTATGAATTAATAATCTAAAGGTTATTGACAACGCTGGTGAGTCAGTCGTACTAGACCTTTGACTGTCTCCAGCGCTCTGGCGTCAGCATTAAACGAACAGTTGTTATCTGACAGACGTTCAGTGTTCGACCGTAAAACAAATTGAGCCAAATTTGCTTTTGCTCGCGTTTTACGTGATGACTTGAGAAACGACGTGAAAGATGAAATTATATTCAGTTCCTCTTCCTCTCCTTCCCTCAGATTTTTTTTGTTTGGTTGTTTCCTGTAGGAAACGTGCAGTTTAGCCCGAACTTTCTCTCTGTCGCTTTCTGTCGTGTTCAGTTCTTTAAATGAATGGTGGAAATTTACATCTGTTTTGGCGCAAACAAAGGGCATCATTAAATTTCACGTTCGGTGAGAGTTTCTTTTTTTTTCTTTTTTTTCGGATTGTTGAACATGGTAGCCCGCATGGTTGTGATCGAGTAACTGTTCATGAAAAACAGCCGTGATTAGACTTACGCGAATATTATTTAAAATTGACGCTGTCAAGGAGAACATCCATAATTATTATACATAAATTTCGTTTTCAATAATTTTTTAGTTACTGAAACGTGTGCTCTAGTTAAGGAAATCACCGTGTCGATCGCTTGTAATGTTTTATTAGAATAACTGGTTTCGAACTATGTTGCAGATCATCCTCAGATCCAGTCAATTAATAAAAGAAGAGAAAAGGGGTGCGATGGTAAAAAGCATATTATAATGTTGCATAAAAGTACAACAATGCAATATACAAGTGCCGGCCTCTGTGGCCGAGCGGTTCTAGGCGCTTTAGTCCGGAACCAGGCTGCTGCTACCGCCACAAGTTCGAATCCTACTTCGGGCATGGATGTTTGTGATGTCTTTAGGTTAGTTAGGTTTAAGTAGTTCTAAGTCTAGGGGACTGATGACCTCAAATGTTAAGTCCCATAGTGCTTAGAGCCATATGAACCATTTAAGGACTGGAAGCCGTTTTTGACAGCAATTAAGTGACATACTGTTTTACAAAATGTGTTCCTGTTTGCAGCCTGTTCAAATCTTTCAGTTGTTTCAGGGATGCTTATTACTATGTCGCCCATATGGGAAAGGGGCGATGAGGATCTTACGGAAAGTATCCTCCGCCACATACCGTAGGGAGCTTGCGGAGCATAGATGTAACTTTAGATTATAGAAGCGTTGAATTTCGTTACTGCTCTTTCTGACACATCCTTCAGCCGATCTTCTCAAAGAATCACGAACTCTTGCGAGGCACACCTGAATTCCCTCGGATTTGCTCGCGTGTGTGCTTGACATCTTGAGAAGCTTCCCTGGAATTATGCTTCAATAGGCTTGGCTTTTTCAACACTTCTTACGCAATTCTTCGTTAGTCTTGCACCAGTGTTGAGACGTATGCAACTTGCTTGGCATGGTAACGTCCGGACGTCTAGGTGATAATGCCAATGATAATGGAGGTGTAACTGATCCACGCTTGATTTCGTGGCCTCGAAGTTGTTCTCTAAGGAAATCACGCACCTGACCAGCAAAGTGGGCTGAAGCTCGAACCGGCTGCAACCATGCATGAACCGTGATTCCCTTGCCTTCTAGGTGAGATAACCTATTAACCAAGTTCCGCCCAAGTGCCCTTCCTATTAACCCCTATTACATCCTGTTCCTGCAAGATTTCCGTTGACGGGTGCTTCCCATTAATCTGCAAACTGTTCAAATAAGAATTCCATTACACGTAACCTTAAAAAAAAAAAAAAAAGTTGCAGTGCGAACTGGTTTCGTAATGTCACCTCAGCTGTTGCACATAATGACTATTTTCATTAAGTTGCAAACAACATTCCTCCTTTGTGGACTACGACATGTCGCGATTTCATCAGAAAATAACTTTTTTGAGCGAGACACGTCGGTTGGAAATGTGGTCATATGTTGTTGATCGTGACACTCGGATGTTGATTTGCTCTTTGGGGAATGAATTCCAATGAAACAACATTCTATTTCTCCAGTTATATAAAGTCTTGAGGGGCACGGATACTTAGTGGATATTTTCTTTGCGTATATTTGCAGGAGTAACTAAGAAACTCGTGGTGATAATAGAACTATCTGTTTATCACCTCGAATATGGCTAATGACAACCGAGGTATTATATACTTTCTGTCTTGAGAACGAATGTTGGAAGAATGATAAACGTTTATATAGATGTTGCAAGATCACATGTTTATGCAAGCTGGAGATAAGCCATTGCAAGTGTAAAATGCTGATGCATTAATAACCGGTGCAACCGCCAGAACGTTGGATGCAAGCATTTAGACATGCATACATTGTGTTGTACAGGCGCCGGATACCAGTTTGCGGGATGGAGTTCCAGGCCTGTTGCACTTGGTTGATCAATACAGAGAAGGTTAATGCTGTCGTCCGGTGACGTATCATAGGTTCTCGACTGGAGATACATCTGGTGGTCGCGCAGGCCAAGACAACATGACGACACTCTGTAGACTGACGTACAAATCTGTAGGCAGGGTGCGTGGATAACCACGAGAGTGCTCCTACTGTCATATGAAATCCATAACTCCAGATGACGGTCCAGTGTGTCTAGCACGCAGACAGGTTGCTTGCAGGTCCTCAAGTAGCCTCCTCCTAACCACACGTGGCTATTAGTGACTCCGAGGCAGATCCAGCTTTCATCAGAAAACACAACAGACCTCCATTCTGTCTTTCAGTGAGTTCTCGCTTAGCACCACTGAAGTCGCAAATGGCAGCGGTTTAGGGTCAGTGGAATGCACAATACGTGGCTTCGGGCTCGGAGCTGTCCTGGAAGTAACTGATTTGTGGCAGCTCGTTGTGTCACTGTGGTGCCAACTCCCGCTCAAATTGCTGCTGGAGATGCAGTACGATGTGCAAGAGCCATACGCCAAAGGCGATGATCTTTCCTCTCGGCAGTGTCACTTGGCCATCCGGATCCCGGTCTTCTTGCGATCGTACATTCTCGTGACCACCTCTGCCAGCAGTCGTGTACAATGGTTACGTTCCTGCCAAGTTGTTCTGCAGTATCGCAGAAGGAACATCCAGAATCTCGTAGCCCTATTCGACGACCTCGTTCAAACTCAGTAAGGTGTTGATAATGACATCTTTGTCGCCTTGAAGGCATTCTTGCCTAACATCGTCCCACCACGTCCGACGTTGAAGACAAATAGCGCCCACTGCCGTTACAGTGTGTATTTAAAGCAAACCTGATTTGCACTCTTATAGCGGCGTTACTACCGCCACTCTTATGCGACTGTCGCGAAGTTTGAATAGACATCATCTTTCAAATGTAGAAATACGCCCACCAACTTCCGTTTGTTCAAGGTTCAAATGGCTCTGAGCACTATGCGACTTAACTTCTGAGGTCATCAGTCGCCTAGAACTTAGAAATAATTAAACCTAACTAACCTAAGGACATCACACACATCCATGCCCGAGGCAGGATTCGAACCTGCGACCGTAGCGGTCACGCGGTTCCAGACTGAAGCGCCTAGAACCGCACGACCACACCGGCCGGCTCTTCCGTTTGTATCGCACAGCTCGTTGTTGGCATTGCCATTTTTTTTCCTTTAGTTTATATAAAACACTAGCCTCAAAAGGTTGTCAGTAACTGATAACTGTAAACAGCAAGTGTGCGCTAATACACATTACTCTTGCGAATACAGGAAAACTCTGTGAGATGCGAGTAATCGCCTGCGTGCGGCGAAGTGACCGTAAAAACGAGACGTCGCGCCGCGCCTGGCAGCCGGAAGGTCATCGGTCTGTTCGCGCGGCCACCGCCGACTGCCGTCCGCCTGTGTTTGTGTTGGGGCAGCGCTCCGGCGCGTTTTAATATAAACCGGCGCCGCCGCCAGGGGACCGTGCCAGCCCAATTACCTCCCCTCGTCCCTCCCCCACCCCCTTTCCCTTATATAACGCTTTGCCGTCATGCAGCGCCAAATCGACACCACCAGATTCTATCCAGATCACTGGCGGGTGTCTAGCTGCACCTCTGCGTCCCTTCAGAATGTTATCCCGGGGTTAGTCCGCAGGAGCTACGCTTGCGACGCGGGTATACAAAGAGAATATCCAAGTCGCGCCGCTCTGACGCGTTCCCCAGTTCGTCTACCGCTAGAGTATTAACGCCTAAAACGGTTTCCGGTCGGAAAACCTCAGCAGTTCTCTCTAGAAAGATTCGTACGACGCAGAAATAAGGCAAAAGTCACTAAGTCTTTTCTTTACTTCTTTTCACAAGAGACAAATTAATCAACCGGTCGTAGTTAAATTTCTAGTACACACTTTGAGGACTTGCGGTAGTGTCAGGTAACGTAACATCTGCAGCTTGTTGCCTGTCTTGATAGCCAATGCTTCATGTGAGAAGGGATGAAAATCAGAGAGCCATGTCTGGGTTGTATGGTGGGTGATCAGACATCTCCTATCGTAAACGCTGCAGTGGTGTCCTCATTTCCCCTACAGTGTGCGGCCGAGAATTGTTATGAAGAAAGTTCGAATGACTCTGAACTCTATCGGCCTTAACATCTGAGGTCACCAGTTCCCTAGAGCTCAGAACTATTTAAACCTAACTAACCTAAGGACAGCACACACATCCATGCCCGAGGCAGGATTCGAACCTACGACCGTAGCGGTTGCGCGGTTCCAGACTGAAGCGCCTAGAACGGCTCTGCCGCAGTGGCCGCCTTATGAAGAAGGAAATGCATGACAGTTAGCCGCGCCGAACTAGCCGAGCGGTCTGAGGCGCTGCAGTCATGGACTGTGCGGATGGTCCCGGCGGAGGTTCGAGTCCTCCCTCGGGCATGGGTGTGTGTGTTTGTACTTAGGATAATTTAGGTTAAGTAGTGTGTAAGCTTAGGGACTGATGACCTTAGCAGTTAAGTCCCATAAGATTTAACACACACACACACACACACACACACACACACACACACACACACACAGACACACAGACACACACAACCACAAACACACACACACACACACACACACACACACACGCGACAGTTAAATAGTGTGGGCTGCATAAAATCGGGCGAAATCTCTCACAGCCACTCATGCTTGGCTGGAGATACTTTTTTCTAGGCACTTATACGTGCTCAGTGTGCCCTCAGAACTGAAACGAGTAACGTGACGCGATCGACGGGTGTAATAGAGACAGTGTCCAACACATCTATGCAAGGCTTCATCGGATTTTCTCTGTGGTTTCCATGTTGCTGTCGATGGCATCTTACTTCTGAATAGCCCACGTATTTTGCCACCAGTCACATTTTCAGATAATGACGCAGCAGGTAGCCTTTTTGCTTAAGTTTTTGATGGAGACGAGCGAAGAAGTGGAAAAGGATTGTGGAATGAGGATTTTAGGAAAGACCGAAGTGATGAGAGTGAACAGACATTGAGATTTCGTCAAAATATCGTTAAAAGTAAAGACTTTCAAATGCGTGTGAAATCTTATGGGACTTAACTGCTAAGGTCATCAGTCCCTAAGCTCACACACTACTTAACCTAAATTATCCTAAGGACGAACACACACACCCATGCCCGAGGGAGGGCCCGAACCTCCGCCGGGACCAGCCGCACAGTTCGTGACTGCAGCGCCAGAGACCGCTCGGCTAATCCCGCGCGGCGTAAAGACCTTATAACACACAAAATCGTCTAGGTGCATAGGATACTTGGTCATGGAAACTGGAAACTGTGTGGAGAGAATAAGCAGTGGACAAAGAACTTTTGAAAAGGTGAAAGGCTTTTAAGAGGAAGAAGAATTTCTATAGACCTAAGAAAGAGATTCGCCAAGTTTTTTTTTCTGGAGTGTAGGGTTATGGAGCAGCGAATAACTCACAGTCAAAAAGAAAGTGGGAAAAATACTTGCATGATATTGAAATGTGGTTGTGCAGTAAAAAACTGAACGTGAACTCGGCCATTCGAACGAATGATGTAGAATTTGTTCTATGAATGGGAGATGAAAGGAAACTAGTGAAATGGTAGGACTGGGGAAAATTTAATGAGTGGGAAATGTATTGCGAGAAGATTGTCGGTAACGAAGAGTCATCGAAGGAAAGATTGCGTGGATGAGAGGAAAAACGAGAAGAAGACAAGTAATTTTGAATGGGACTAAAAATAGACGCTGCTGGCAGCAATTAAGGAAGAAGCAGAGGTGTGAGGAAAGTGAAGAGCGTCCATTCGACAAGTTTAAGGCGCGACAGCAAGGAGGAGGACGAGGAATAATAATAAGAGGATGTATGTTTAGGGTCAATAATCGACGGTGTATATTAAAACTAACGGTTGTGCCCGTCAATAATCGGCTGTGTAAATTAAAAGTAATGGTTGTATTTGGTGCTTCGTTAATGCCGTTTAGAAGCAGTGTAAGGAGCGGGAAGACACGTGAGTGAGATGACGGACAGCACGGCTTTCCAAGCCGGAGCGCTTCGCTACGTATTCTGGCCGCAAAGTGCAAACGCTGCAAGTCGTCAGGTGCGCGGCGGCCTTGCTCGGCAAAGCTGCACCTAAGTACTACTTGATGCTGCGGAGAGCGTCTGGCAGGCAGCGCTGTATCTAGCGCCGCGTGCGAAAATCTCGTCGGCGCGTGTTGACCCAGCCGCGATTATGGGCGCGGTCCGCCCCAGCCGGCTTAGGGCGTAGCACGCGGATTATGCAGATGAAGGGCTTGTCGAATCTCTCGCCTGCCGAGCGGACGAATCTATGTAGGCCCTGACTGTCGAAACCTGGGGCCGCTTCCGCACATTACTGTTGCGAGTTGTAGCGGTGGATCACGGCCATGTCGCTTAGCGCTTAGCAGTGGAACTGAGTTAATCCGCACAAAGTGTGAATCAGGATGGGCGGACTGTCGTAGGAACACGCTTGCTCCAGATCTGCACTGTGATAATGTGTTGTGATGTACGTAAAGAGAAAAATTTTTCTGAAGTTGTACAGTAAACTGGAATATTGTGATGGGGATGCTATATAATTCTGCCCATTTTTTTCTTTGTTCCTGGGTCCACGCTTACAGAGAATTTTTTCTCAGTAACACTACATTTCGACCTTAGACGATTTTCAAGTATATGGATACGTTCGTTAGGTCATGGATCATAAAATTCTTGATGACAAATATCAACAAACTAACAAATATCTCTAGGTACCTGTAAATCGCATATGGCCGAAATTGTACAATAGTACGAAAGTAAAACAAAAGTTACCAGATGTAGGTATCAACAAATCAGCTAAAAAATATTTATGATCTTTATGTTTCACGATATTATACATCTGGATTGAGCCGATAGAATAACTTAAATAGTTGAAACAACCATTTTTGCTGTTCTACGGTGCCTGGTGATTAAGAGAGCAATCAGTGCAACTTCGCGCCTGGATGGTGTAATTTTATGAAATTAGTGAGGAGTGCAAGGGGGCGTGGATGCGGGGGGGGGGGGGGGGGGGGGTTCTTTACCACAGTGACGAGGCGTACTGACCTAACTGCTGCCCACGTCTTTCCCCCATGTCGTAACGCTAAATTAAACACGTAGGAGCAATAAACTGCCAGTGATTTAAACCTAAGCATTGCATGTTTTACACCTACTGTGAAAATCGTGGTTCAATAAGTTAACTATGTCTTGTTCTTCGTTCGGAGCTGCTATCAATGTAAAATTAGTCTTAGTAGCTTCTGACTGAAGACCTATGGATTGTAATAATCCTCACTGATTCAGTCCAGTGCTAAAGATAAAGTGAACAAGTAATAGTTAATAGCGGTTTACCTTGCCGAGATTGTCTTGAAATATTCCTCGTATTTGGAAAGCGAGTTCACAACTGCGAAAGTACACTGTGAAATAGACTAGTGACTTTCGCTACATCACGCTGTCGCTCGTCAGCTTTTGGCTTACCAATAACTCACTTTGCCGTATGTTCCACTGAATCAAGTTTCTGAGACATGGCGCAGTTTTTATTGGTGCCACTTAGAATTAAGCTTTACAATCGAACACAATTTCATGGCTTCCAGTAATTGGTTAGTGCCCTCATTTTTAGCAACCTGGCATGGTGGTTTGTGTACCTGAACACAACGATATTTTTCTTCTTTCTGCAATACGAGACATCGGTTGTACTCCAAGCAACGCTATTCTCCGCTCGACGCAACGCGTGAGACACAGTAGGTGCTTTATGCCGGCGCGCGGGTTTATGCCGTTCACTTTTGTAAGGTGTTAAAAACAGTTCCACCTTGTCGCCTGATGAACAAAATACGGGTGTACAGAATATCAGACCAACTTTGTAACTGGATTTAAGAATTCCTGGTGAAGGGAAGGCATCACTTTATTTTGAACGGAGAGAAATCTTCAGACGATAAAATATCCCAGGCAATAGTGTGATGTCTGGTCTCCAGCTGGGACGTAACGTCATCTTGACACAATATTTCGGCTGTCCACTTGGCTGCCATTTTCAGGTCAGTAAGCACTAACTCGCCGGACCTGAAATCAAACACGCAGCAGCCGCTCCTTTATACACCGCCTGTAGTATCACCTCGCTAACATAATTGCCCTCTAACGCAAAGCACAACAGCGCACCGGTGGTGAAAACTCGCGGAAACGATAAAACGATATCAAACACTGTTGGCATCTTTCGATGACCGAAACAAAGACCATTGCTTTTTAATGTCAAACGAAACAAGGTTCCAACTCTTACTTAAACGATATCCCTTATCTCTGTTAAAACATTGTCAAATAGACGGGTTTCAATAGCTTCTTTCACTATAAAGTACCAATAACGCTACGCAAGGGCAACCGTCTGTGTCTCATCGTACAACATTTTACGTCCTCAGATTTTTCTGGCTGAAGTGAACACGTATGGCGATGGTGTTACACCACGTCGACCTTGGACCCTATGAATCGTTTGTCCAATACAGGCTTCCCACGATGGCAGGGAATTTTGTAGACTACGGGCTTCCTCAGACCCAAATAATCTTTCACTGAGTCCAGCAGCGTTCTAGTCTTAGCTGGCGGACGAATACACTTTTAAAATCAAATCTCTTTGAAATTATTCCTATTTTGAAGATATACCACCCGCTAAAGGTAAGAACGGCACCGATTTTCTTGTATCTTCTGTTGGTTTCCGCGAATGTCCAGTTTCTAGAGCACGACGGATCTGATTGTCGATATAACCATTCTGCTTGAAAACGTCTTTTAGATGATCCAGTTCTTGGTCAGGCTATCTGCATCTGAGACGGCATAAGCTCTTTTTATTAATGTACACAGGACTCCTTTGCGTTCGTACGATGGATGAAACTTGATGCATGAAAATATCGGTCCGTATGCGTGGGCTTATGGTAAACACTGTGTCCTCATGTCCCATCATGCCTTCTGTACACCAAGACATCTAAAAACGAATGTTTTCCACTCTTTTCAACTTCCATCGTGACCTTAATATTGGGATACAGGCAATTAAAATGATATAGGAAACGATCCAGAGCATCCCTCCTATTTGGCCATATCATAAATGTACCATCGAAGTATCCCCAAAAACCAATTGGTTTTAAGAACGCCGTCTTCAGTGCCATGTCCTCAAAATCGTCCGATATGAATATCATCAATTACTATGATGGAAAGCTTTACAGAGCCAATCCATACCGCCTCGTGATGACTGGGTGTTGTGTGATGTCCTTAGGTTAGTTAGATTTAAGTAGTTCTAACTTCTAGGGGACTGATGACCATAGATGTTAAGTCCCATAGTGCTCAGAGCCATTTGAACCAATCATTTTATTTTTTCGTGTTGATCGCCCTGCTTCATGTACCAGGGAAGGTTTCGTTGCAGCTGTTTGTACTTGTAGGGGTACTCCAAACAGTCACATAGCAGCGACAGGGCGTCACAGGCTGCTGGAAACTGCCGCGTTCTACCTCCGAGGGCCGTGTTTCTATTGGATTAGCCGCCTGTGCGGCCGCTTGGTCCCCGCGGCTGCTTCCAGTGCCGTTAATGACGCTGATATCGATTACAAAGTTAATGACGTTGCGGTGCGGGGCAATCTTGACGCTTAGGATGAAGCGGGCGCGTTGCGTCGTAACGAGGACTAATTACAGACGGGAGGGGCAAATAGGTCGCGTAAACAGCGCGTACCTACAAAGCGAACGCGTGGCTTCCGTCGTATTTGGAAACAACGGGCTTTCTACTGTTAATCGTTCTCACCGCCCTGTTGGCGACATTCGATTGCCTCCACTCTTAGCCGACATTTGCTGTGTGGTGTTTGCCAGCTTTCAACCGCAGTAGTCTGCGAATTCGTTGTTTGTAGTTTGTGTACCGCTTTTGGGTGAGTTGCGCAAAAGAGGCCACCATAATGATATGCCCTCCTTTAGTGAGAGAGAAGGCCTTAGCAACAGGTTGATACTGATGAAAAGGCAGATAATGTGGTTTTACTAGCCCTGCGTGGGCTGAAGCGTAAGTGAAAAACACGGTGGAAAGATTAGTGTTTAAAGTCCGTTCGCCAACGTAATGGTTAGAGACAGAGCACAGGCTTTGATTAATGTAGGGTAGAACAGGAAATTGGGGAATTACTACATACGAATGGGCGGACTAGACCTTGAACCCGCTCTTGCCATTCGCGAGTCTAGTTTCTTTATCACTGTACCACCTCGCTCGGTTGACGAAGAAGGTTCCACAGCAAAATTACTCATTTTTAATGTAATTACGTTTTGTTTCACCTCCAAGACAGCGTTTATTACTGTGAGAATTGAAGTATTATAACGATTTCGACGGTGTAACATAAAATTGTAGAACAGAAATTGATTTCAAACTGGAATTATTTTGTTGTTCTTGCAGTAGGTTGAATGGCGCGCCACTGTCATATACACTAAGGTGACTAAATAAAAATGTCGTGTGGCTAGGGCCTCCCGTCGGGTAGACCGTTCGCCGGGTGCAAGTCTTTCGATTTGACGCCACTTCGGCGACTTGCGCGTCGATGGGGATGAAATGATGATGATTATGACAACACAACAACCAGCCCCTGAGCGGACAAAATCTCCAACCCAGCGGGGAATTGAACCCGGGCCTAATACCGTGTCGGACCACCTTTTGCCCGGAGTAGTGCAGCAGTTCGACGTGCAATGGACTCAAAAAGTTGTTGGAAGTCCCTGCAGAAATATTGAGCCATACTACCTGTATAGCGGTACAGATTTGCGAAAGTCTTGCCAGTGCAGGGGTTAGTGTACGAACTGACCTCCCGATTCTGTCCCACGCTTTTTCGATGATATTCATTTAGGGCGATCTGGGTGGCCAAATCATTCGGTGCAAGTATCCAGAATGTTCTTCAAACCAATTGCGAACAGTTGTGGTCCAACGACATAGCGCATTGTCATACATAAAAATTCTATCGTTGTTTGGGAACATGATGTCCATGAATGGCTGATTATGGTCTCCAGATAGCCGAACAGAACCATTTCCAGTCAATGATCGGTTCAGTTGGACAAGAGGACCCAGTCATTCCATGTAAACACGGCCCAGAACACTATGGAGCCACCACCAGCTTGCACAGTGCCTTGTTGACAACTTGGGTCCATGGTTTCGTGGGGTCTGAGCAACGCTCAAAATCCACAATCAGCTATTACCAAATGAAATCGGGAGTCATTAGACCAGGTGGTCCAACCGATATGGTCATGATTCCAGGAGAGCCGGTGCAGGCGATGTCGTGCTGTTGGCAAAGGCATCCGCGTCGTTCGTCTGCCGCCATAGCCCATTCATGTTAAATTCCGCCGCACTATCCTAACGGTTACGTTCGTTGTACACTCCACAAAGATTTCCCCGGTTACTTCACTTAGTGTTGCTTGTCTGTTAGCAACGTCGGCTTTACGCAGACCTCGCTTCTCTCGGTCAAGTGGGAGCCGCTGGCCACTGCATTGTCCGTGGTGAGAGGTAATAACTGAAACTTGATATTTTGGCAAACTCTTGGCTCTGTGGTTCTTGAACTATTGAATTCCCTGACGCCTTCCGAAATGGAATGTCCCATGCGTCTAGCTTCAAATATCATTCCGCTTTCAAAGTTTGTTAATTCCCTTCGTGCGGCTGTAATCACGGCGGCTATCTTTTCACATGAATCACTTGAATACATGTGACAGTACAAGTGATAGCTCCGGAAAAAAAATGGTTGAATTGGCTCTAAGGCTAAGGAGGAGGAGGAGGAGGAGGAAATTAGTGTTTAACGTCCCGTCGACAACGAGGTCATTAGAGACGGAGCGCAAGCTCGGGTGAGGGAAGGATGGGGAAGGAAATCGGCCGTGCCCTTTCAAAGGAACCATCCCGGCATCTGCCTGAAGCGATTTAGGGAAATCACAGAAAACCTAAATCAGGATGGCCGGAGACGGGATTGAACCGTCGTCCTCCCGAATGCGAGTCCAGTCTCTAAGGCTAAGCAATATGGGACTGAACATCTGAGGTCATCAGTCCCCTAGACTTAGAACCACTTAAACCTAACTAACCTAAGGACAATACACATAAACATGCCAGAGGCACGATTCGAACCTGCGACCGTAAGAGCAGTGCGGTTCCGGACTGAAGCGCCTAGAACCGCTCGGCCACAGCGGTCGGCAGCTCCGCCAATGCACTGCCCTTTCATACCTTGTGTACGCTATACTACCGCCATCTGTTTATGCGCATATCGCTATTTCATGATTTCTGTCACTTCAGTGTAGTACTCGCGAAGCGTTGATGGATAAATTTTCAGAATTTGTCATCCAGGAAGACTGCTATAATTCTGTTGTCACACTGGCAGATCTCGTGTAGGAATGACATAAGAAAAATTAGTCCGAATAGGAAGATATATAGACGATGACATTTCCCTCGCTGAAGACTCTCTAAAATAGAATTAATTTCCGCCTGAAAGTATTAGCAGCTGACGTCTCTGCCGTTAGTAAGGAAACTACGAATTTAGATCGTGGACTGTAGATTGGCAGACAAGGCCGAACTCTTCCGCCAACATCCGCGCCTGTTAAGTGAACTCGGTTTATCGGGCCAAAAACGCGTTCCGTGAGCGGCCATTCCGGCCCGGCCATAAAACGCAGCCGGACGAGCGAACTGCGGCCGACTGCGCCAGACGGCGAGGCGCCTCTCTGCCTCCGGATTATCTTTTTGGGCAAAGGAGTGGCTGGCGGGGGCCGGGTGGGGACTGCCGCTGACGAGAGTGGAGGCGGCACAACGGCCTCGGCGGCGGCGGCAGAGGCGGAGGCGGCAGAGAGGCCGTTCCCTGGCGCTCCCGTTGCCCAGCGGGAAGCACTGGGACCACCACGAAGACACGGGGCTGTTAGTTTACGAAAAAAAATGTCGTAAACACGTTACACAATACGCCAGGCGTCTCACTTCAGTTTACTAGTGTCTTCAAAACATGTCTAGCCGACAACTGCTATTCAGTAGTCACAAACTGGAAGATGCTCCCTGAGCGATGGTGCCGTGGCCAAGAGACTCCTGCTCCTAAGAACCGAAGTTCGACGCACCTGTTCAGCCATCCATGTACTGGCTGAGTTTTTGAGGCACACGGGAACTGATTGTATCTAAAGATAATGACAAAATGGTTCAAATGGCTCTGAGCACTATAGGACTTAATACTGTTGTCATCAGTCCCCTAGAACTTAGAACTACTTAAACCTAACTAACCTAAGGACATCACACACATCCATGCCCGAGGCAGGATTCGAACCTGCGACCGTAGCAGTCGCACGGTTCCGGACTGCGCGCCTAGAACCGCTAGACCACCGCGGCCGGCTAAAGATAATGACACAACGGTATTATCCCCCGAGACAATGAGACTGAGCGATGCATAAACTGAGGTGACAAAATAAGTGAAGGACCTGAGAGACCTGGTCGTATGTCAAAGTAACTTCGTACACGTACGCACCGTGGGCTGGTCTGTAGGTGAGAAGAGTTATCATTTTCTTTGGCAGGTTGAACAGCCATAAAAGTGCATTAGTGTTGATTGTGTTTAGTGCTGTTACGAGCACTGGGAGGGCATATAAGGGCGGTGTACAGTGTCGTATGTTCAGTCGTCACTGTCGAGGACACGCGGGTGGTGTATACTAGTGTCAGACGGCGTTATCAGCGCCTGACATAGGTAGAAAGAGACCTCATTTCGGTTCTCCATTTGGCCAGCTAGTCGTATCACTAAGTGATCAAAAGTATCCGAACATCCCCAAAAACATATCTTTTTCATATTAGGTGTATTGTGCTCCCACCTACTGCCAGGTACTCCATATTAGCGACCTCAGTAGTCATCAGACATCGTGAGAGAGCAGAATGGGGCGCTCCGCAGAACTCACGGACTTCGAACGTGGTCAGGTTATTGGGTGTCACTAGTGTCCTACGTTTGTACGTGAGACTTCCACACCCCTAAACTTCCCTAGGTTCACTGTTTCCGATGTGATAGTGAAGTGGAATAGTGAAGGGACACGTACAGCACAAAAACGTACAGGCCGACCTCGTCTGTTGACTGACCGAGACCGCCGACAGTTGAAGACGGTTGTAATGTGTAATAGGCAGACATCTACCCAGACCATCACACAGGAATTCCAAACTGCATCAGGATCCACTGCAAGTACTATGACAGTTAGGCGGGAGGTGAGAAAACTTGGATTTCATGGTCGAGCGGCTGCTCATAAGCCACACATCACGCCGGTAAATGCCAAACGACGCCTCGCTTGGTGTAAGGAGCGTAAGCATTGGACGATTGAACAGTGGAAACACGTTGTGTGGAGTGACGAATCACGGTACACAATGTGGCGATCCGATGGCAGGGTGTGGGTATGGCGAATGCCAGAGTGTGTAGTGCCAACCGTAAAATTCGGTGGTGTTATGGTGTGGTCGTATTTTTCATGGAGGGCGCTTGCACCCCTTGTTGTTTTGCGTGGAATTATCACAGCACATGCTTACATTGATGTTTTAAACACATTCTTGCTTCCCACTGTTGAAGAGCAATTCGGGGATGGCGATTGCATCTTTCAACACGATCGAACACTTCATCATGCACGGCCTACGGCGGAGTGGTCACACGACAGTGACGTTCCTGTATTGGACCGGCCTGCGCAGAGTCCTGACCTGATTACTATAGTATACCTTTGGGATGTTTTAGAACGCCGACTTCGTGCCAGGCATCACCGACCGACATCGATACCTCTCTTCAGCGCAGCACTCCGTGAAGAATGGGCTGTCATTCTTCAAGAAACCTTCCAGCTCCTGATTGAAAGTATGCCTGCGAGAGTGGACGCTGTTATCAAGGCTAAGGGTGGGCTAACACCATATTGAATTGCAGCATTACCGATGGAGCGCGAACTTGTGAGTAATTTTGAGTTAGGTGTCCGGATACTTTTGATCACATGGTGTATTCCAATTTGTGGGGCATACAGATGTGAGAATGGACCTATGTCTGACTGCAGGGTAAAAATAGCGATCGTCAAGTTTTCGGTCGACCACGTGCGACCAGTACAATTGGGTATCGTTGAATTGTGCCCCAAGCACATCTGCGCCTGCCATCTAAGAACAAGTAATGTTACTTTGTCCAACGTTCTGTGTGTTCCCGCTCCGTTGGTCGTTGACTTGCGCAGCCGTACTTAGGAATTATCGTCCCGTGCGCAGGTTGCCGCTAACATCACAATACAAACAGCTGCGTTTGGAGCGGTGTCGTGAATGGGAATTACGTAATGCTGATGGATGGTGTTGCACTGTGTTCAGCGACGAATCGCTGTTCTGTGCTACTCCGGATGACCATGGTCGGTGAAAATGGCAGCGACCAGGGCAGAGGTCCCATTCTTACAATGTTTTGAAGAGGCACAACGTGTTAATCCTGCATCAGGGTGTCGGGAGCTATCAGGTCACGACTGGTAGTATTTGAGGGAACTCTGACCGCACAATTTTACGTTACTATCAAACTGCGTCCTCATATGTTACATTATCATGGTGCCATTGTCAGCAGGACAGTGCTTGTCCACACGTGGCACGCTTCTGTATGAACTGTCTGCATGATGGTAAGGTACACCCGTGGCCGTCAAGATCCCCAGATCTTCCCGCGATAGAACGTGTGTGTGACCAGCTCGGAAACCAACTCCGCCCCAGTATCCAGGATAACGAGGACCAGCTACAACATTCGCGGACCAACTTGCCTCAGGAGAGGATACAACGTCTTTATGACATCCTTCCCAACCGAATTAGTGCATGCACCCAAGTCAGACGGAGTGCATCGTCATACTAATAAAGCGACCCATACTGACAAGTTTGCCGGCCGAGGTGGCCGAGCGGTTCTAGGCGCTACAGTCTGGAACCACGAGACCGCTACGGTCGCAGGTTCGAATCCTGCCTCGGGCATGGATGTGTGTGATGTCCTTAGATTAGTTAGGTTTAAGTAGTTCTAAGTTCTAGGGGACTGATGACCTTAGAAGTTAAGTCCCATAGTGCTCAGAGCCATTTGCACCAAATGACAAGTTGTTTGTAAATCTGTCTTGATTTTGTAATCGCTGAAGTATCTACATAAACCCTCTCAATTCTTGAAGTTTCATTTCGTTTCCCTCTCCTCTTTCTTTTGTCAGGCAGAGTACGCGATTTGTGCTCCATATCTAATGACGTGCCGACGAGCTGAAAACAATGAATTGAAATTTCGAAATCAACATGAATTTGCAAATTCTGTACACGTTGTTAAAGGGAATGGAAGATTACTGCGTTAAAAAACTGTTGAAAACGATGTGATTAGAGATGAAGTACACTCTAGGCTTGAGGAAGATTGGGGAAGGAATCGGGTGCGTTCTTTGGAACCTAATCGTCGCAACATTTGCCTTATGCCTTTTAGGGAAATATCGGAAAACCTGCATGCCCGCACGGGGATTCCATCCCTTGTCCTACCGCATGCGAGGCCGCTGCGTGTTGTAGGAATACATTCTTCTCGAGTCACATTGCTTGAGATCAAAAAAAAGAAAAAGAAAGTGTTTCAATCGCTAATTACGCCTTTTTGTTTGTAGTCAAAAGCGGAACGTGTGCAGACAATGTGCGAAGAAGCGCCCCGTTTGGCAGAGCGTCACAGCGCGCCATTGTCTGTCAACAGGTGCGGGAGCAGACAGAAAGAGCCCTCCCTGTGGGCGCGCCACAACATTTGCAAAGGCCGCTTTGAATGGGAGCGGCACACGAGTGCGGAGACGAGGGCAAAGCCGGGCGCAGTCAAAGCAATTAAACCTCGCGCCAGGCGCTCTCCCACTGGTTGTGGGATGTACTGTGCTGTGCTGCCTGATCCACACAATCTCTTTTCGTTTCCTCTTCAAGCGGGCTTTCAGGGTTTATTAAAATTTTCCTAATGCATTGCAACAAGTCTGAGTCCCGTGGACCCGCAGACAAATTAAATTCCGCCCGCTGCGGCGTACGATAAAGGATTGCGCGCAGAATACAGGGGAGGGTGTCGCAGGGAAAGATGGAGGTAGGGGGAGAGCGAATGCCGAGGGAGGAGTGTGGCTGATTTGTTTCCTCGATGGCGAGAGCAAGGAATATTGTTCCGGGGTACGCGAGTCTCCATAGCGACGTCTTCTGCTGCGATACCGGATGTTGGTTCGGAGTCGAGTTAATGGATTCGTCGCAGCGGTCACAGCCGCAGGAGTCGGAGTAGGAACAGGAGATACAAGAGGACTGAGTCTGCCCCCAACCCCTCCACCCTCTCTCTCTCTGTCTCTCTTTCTCTTTCTCTATCTCTCTTTCTCACTAACCTCTTCTCCATCGACCCAGTCGAACAAGTGGTTGTTCTTCTCGTAAAGACAAACGGCTGCATGCAGATGAATACGAAGACAGGAAATTCGTAATGTTCATCGTGAGTATTCTGTTTCCTCTGGCTCTTTTAAAAGAAATACGACGCCCTTGATTCAAACTTTAATAGTGGAAAGTTTCTGCAGTTTTTATGGTGTTATAATATTCTTGATACATCCATACTAAGTTTAAAAATAGTTTGCGTAATAAGGCGTTGCGCGAATATCCTGAAAAGTGTAAGTTACGTAATACGTGATCTCTCAGTGGTGTTCGTATCCATATCGGTGAAGCCACTTTGAAAAAGTCACTTTAAAGAGAGATGTTTTTCAAAAAAAAAATTGCGATTGACTAAACTTTATATAACGTTGTTATACATTTTCGTGATTGTGAAACATTATACCTGCTGTCGACTCGTGATAGCAAAATTGATGGAATTCACTGGTGATCTTCCATTGCGGTGCAACTGCCTTTTAAATGGCATTCCACTTTCCACTTCAATGTAAATGGTGATTTACTCGCAAGTATTGTACTGAATGTACGGAAAATGCAAGTGAAAAATACGAGAAACATTTATGTTTCCTGACGTTACCACTACCACCACCACCACCACTACGACCTCCTTCAGCATTTCCTTCATCATCATCGATTAACAGTACTAATTAATTTATTTTGAAGTTTATGTGCAGATATTTGTAAATAACCTTCGCTTTCAAACGTAAGCATTTGGTCCTCTTTAGATAATAATGTTGGCAACAATGTGTTTCTGTAAAAAAGCTTACGCGCGAGAGTATGGTTTCTCCAGTCCTTGTTGGGTTTATAAAACAATAAGAAATAGAGTAGATAGACCATATGTATGTTTAAATCCCTGATTACTTTCTATGATTTCTCTAGCTATTTCTTGGGCCAATTTCATTTTGATGTTCGTAGATTGATATAAGTTTCTGTTGTTACTGAAAATTCGAAGTACCTCCCTCCTTTTATTAAAAAAAAAAAAAAAGCAACAACAGAGGTTTATAGCACTGGCGGGTCGTGTATATAGCGTTTTAAGTTTCATTTAGTTACTGGAATGATAAGTACGATGAAAATGCACCATAAATGGAGCACTGCGAAATATTTATTCACTAAATTCCAAAAAGTCTGATTGCTGTAAACTTGCTTGACATAATGCCCTCTTAGTTATGTCTGTTATACACTCCTGGAAATGGAAAAAAGAACACATTGACGCCGGTGTGTCAGACCCACCATACTTGCTCCGGACACTGCGAGAGGGCTGTACAAGCAATGATCACACGCACGGCACAGCGGACACACCAGGAACCGCGGTGTTGGCCGTCGAATGGCGCTAGCTGCGCAGCATTTGTGCACCGCCGCCGTCAGTGTCAGCCAGTTTGCCGTGGCATACGGAGCTCCATCGCAGTCTTTAACACTGGTAGCATGCCGCGACAGCGTGGACGTAAACCGTATGTGCAGTTGACGGACTTTGAGCGAGGGCGTATAGTGGGCATGCGGGAGGCCGAGTGGACGTACCGCCGAATTGCTCAACACGTGGGGCGTGAGGTCTCCACAGTACATCGATGTTGTCGCCAGTGGTCGGCGGAAGGTGCACGTGCCCGTCGACCTGGGACCGGACCGCAGCGACGCACGGATGCACGCCAAGACCGTAGGATCCTACGCAGTGCCGTAGGGGACCGCACCGCCACTTCCCAGCAAATTAGGGACACTGTTGCTCCTGGGGTATCGGCGAGGACCATTCGCAACCGTCTCCATGAAGCTGGGCTACGGTCCCGCACACCGTTAGACCGTCTTCCGCTCACACCCCAACATCGTGCAGCCCGCCTCCAGTGGTGTCGCGACAGGCGTGAATGGAGGGACGAATGGAGACGTGTCGTCTTCAGCGATGAGAGTCGCTTCTGCCTTGGTGCCAATGATGGTCGTATGCGTGTTTGGCGCCGTGCAGGTGAGCGCCACAATCAGGACTGCATACGACCGAGGCACACAGGGCCAACACCCGGCATCATGGTGTGGGGAGCGATCTCCTACACTGGCCGTACACCACTGGTGATCGTCGAGGGGACACTGAATAGTGCACGGTACATCCAAACCGTCATCGAACCCATCGTTCTACCATTCCTAGACCGGCAAGGGAACTTGCTGTTCCAACAGGACAATGCACGTCCGCATGTATCCCGTGCCACCCAACGTGCTCTAGAAGGTGTAAGTCAACTACCCTGGCCAGCAAGATCTCCGGATCTGTCCCCCATTGAGCATGTTTGGGACTGGATGAAGCGTCGTCTCACGCGGTCTGCACGTCCAGCTCGAACGCTGGTCCAACTGAGGCGCCAGGTGGAAATGGCATGGCAAGCCGTTCCACAGGACTACATCCAGCATCTCTACGATCGTCTCCATGGGAGAATAGCAGCCTGCATTGCTGCGAAAGGTGGATATACACTGTACTAGTGCCGACATTGTGCATGCTCTGTTGCCTGTGTCTATGTGCCTGTGGTTCTGTCAGTGTGATCATGTGATGTATCTGACCCCAGGAATGTGTCAATAAAGTTTCCCCTTCCTGGGACAATGAATTCACGGTGTTCTTTTTTCAATTTCCAGGAGAGTATTTGACAGTGCCTCTGTCAACGGCAGGTTTTTATTTGGCTTGTCATTTCTCGTCACTGAACGGAGCTTAGCGCTTTATACTCACAGATGCGACTATTACAACAGGAAGCAACTGAACTGCCCCAATAAAAGCTGCAATTTCAGTGATAAATAATGGCGGCTGCAGTCACAAAAATACCTTTTCATCGCCGCACAACCCATATCGAACGACGTGGGCTGTGCCGTGCAGCAGTAAAAAGTGCTTTTGTGACTGAAGGCGTCCTTATACGAACGAATTTGCGGATAAAAATGAAAGAAAAGAAAAAATAAGGCACTGAATGGGAGCTGTGGAAACTTTTAGATGGTTGACGGTTGAAGCTGACTCCAAAGAGCTGTTGGTGGTACGTAAATCAAGCAATATTGGGTCGTTTGACCTATTTTCACTATGTTATGGCGTTTTTAAGCGAAACAGTATCGAGTCGTTTGGGCTGTTTTCACTACGGTATTGCATTTGTTTTGTTGTTCAGCGTCAGTTGACAGTAGATACACAAACAAAACAAAAACTATCGCATTTCTCACTGTTTTCTAAAGATGCGGCATTCCTGTGTTCAGCTCGTCTTGCGCTTCTGTTTCCGATTCATGTTTGTTACCAATATCTTCGGTATTAGTTGGCTACGTACTTAGTCTTTCTTTTTACAACAGCCAAACTTCCATACAGATTCAGTGGTATTACTGTTTGATTTATCCTTGTGTATAACCGCTGTAGGATTTAAATTTTGCGATTTGAGAACCTGGACTGCCAGAGACATAAGCTTTTGTGTAGATAAACTTTATCGTTTAGTGTTGACTACTAGACAGGCCCTTGCCACTTGGTAAATGAAACTAGCGGGTGCTGTATAATACTGTTCTAATTTAAGTGCGTTATATTCAGCAAACGTTCCAACACACTCCCTTTGGCAGCGCCAGACGCTAGTTTTGTTTCTGAAGATACCTCCACATCGAGAACGATGGCCGCTCGGGGTAGCCGTGCGGTCTGAGGAGTTTTGTCACGGTTCGTTCGTCTCTCCCCGTCGGAGGTTCGATTCCTCCCTCGGGCATGGGTGTGTGTGGGTCTAGGCACCGATGACCTCAGCAGTTTGGTCCCATAGTACTTACCACAAACATCCAATTTCTAATATGAGAATGATGTTGGTAGCCGCGTGAAACAAATATATAATAAAATTTTCCGTTATCAAGTACTTTATTTGTTAGAAGGTGGAGCAGAAATGTATCAACTTGGATGGGACGAAAATCTTCGACGCCACACGAACAGTGCTTGCGGAATCCACCGTGTTGCTGACGAATTGTATGGTGTACAAAACCGGCACAAGCGAACACAATATCTGTTTAGTACTCTACAACATTGACGTAACTAATATCGTTATGCAAGCTTACCGGACGAAGAATAAGTCATAGCTTTATGTGGTGTGTATGTGCCAGTCGACTGTGTGGAATGAGCGCAGTATCAGGGGTCGACGTAAGGATTTGATGCAATTAGGAGGGAGGGGGGGGGGGGTGGGGAGTTATCGTGCCTGGACCTGCCGATGACCATATCGTGAATAAGTTGTCGCTGAAGAGCTTCAGCTGAATACGGCATACTTGAAGAAACTTTGGAACTCTCTTCCTCACCGAGTTGTTGGATTTATCAAGGCTGGAGAAGATATTTCACGGTATAAACGTGATGTCTCCTTGATGTGACTAATCTTTTGTCCAAGGTGTTTAGTGACGTGTAGGTGCACTGTTTGTGAGAGAGATTTGTGGAGCGAAATGCGACTTTTCCCAATCGCACGGAAGGCTCGTTATTTGGACAGCTAGCGACACTGCGTGGCGGCGTCCCCCTTGCTCCGCGCACTCGCTATACTCGGGATAAGTTGTTTTATCGATCAGTCTGCTCGTAAGGAACCTAGCACACCTAGTTCGAGTGATCGGCCTAGGGGGATTCCACACCAGATAGGGGCCTGTGTGACTACCCCTGTAATTATCAACTGTCTCACTATAGTATTCGAGCCCTGATTACTATATCTGATTCTACAGAGATTACTGAGGGCGGACTTGAATGTCGTAAGTCTGGTGTAAAATCACCGCTCCCTCGGAATAACTCGTTTGCGGCGGATAAACAATTTTCCGTCCAGTAATATCTCTGATCAATCAGACTATAAAATTCAGTGATAAGTTCTCACAATCGTTATACAACATAAACCAGTGACAACTAATATAGTACACTACTGGCCATTAAAATTGCTACACCAAGAAGAAATGCAGATGATAAACGGGTATTCATTGGACAAATATATTATAGTAGAACTGACATGTGATTACATTTTCACGCAATTTGGGTGCATAGATTCTCAGAAATCAGTACCCAGAACAACCACCTCCGGCCGTAATAACGGCCTTGATACGCCTGGGCATTGAGTCAAACAGAGCTTGGATGGCATGTACAGGTACAGCTGCCCATGTAGCTTCAACACGATATCACAGTTCATCAAGAGTAGTTACTGGCGTATTGTGACGAGCCAGTTGCTCGGCCACCATTGACCAGACGTTTTCAATTGGTGAGAGATCTCGAGAACGTGCTGGCCCGGGCAGCAGTCGAACATTTTCTGTATCCAGAAAGGCCCGTACAGGACCTGCAACATACGGTCGTGCATTATCCTGCTGAAATGTAGGGTTTTCGCTGGAATCGAATGAAGGGTAGAGCCACGGGTCGTAACACATCTGAAATGTAACGTCCACTGTTCAAAGTGCCGTCAATGCGAACAAGAGGTGACAGAGACGTGTAACCAATGGCACCCCATACCATCACGCCGAGTGATACGCCGGTACGGCGATGACGAATACACGCTTCCATTGTGCGTTCACCGCGACTTCGTCAAACACGGAAGCGACCATCATGATGTTGTAAACAGAACCTGGATTCATCCGAAAAAATGACGTTCTGCCATTCGTGCACCCAGGTTCGTCATTGAGTACACCATCGCAGGCGCTCCTGTCTGTGATGAAGCGTCGAGGGTAACCGCAGCCATGGTCTCCGAGCTGATAGTCCATGCTGTTCGTGCAGATGGTTGTTGTCTTGCAAACGTTCCCATCTATTGACTTAGGGGTGGAGACGTGGCTACACGATCCGTTACAGCCATGCGGATAAGATGCCTTTCATCTCGAGTGCTAGCGATACAAGGCCGTTGGGATCCAGCAAAGCGTTCCGTATTACTCTCCTGAACCCATTGATTCCATATTCTGCTAACAGTCATTGGATCTCGGCCAACGCGAGCTGCAGTGTCGCGATACGATAAACCGCAATCGCGATAGGCTACAATCCGACCTTTATCAAAGTCGGAAACGTGATGGTACGCATTTCTCCTTCTTACACGAGGCATCACAACAACGTTTCACCAGGCAACGCCGGTCAACTGCTGTTTGTGTATGAGAAATCGGCTGGAAACTTTCCTCATGTCAGCACGTTGTAGGCGTCGCAACCGGCGCCAGCCTTGTGTAATGCTCTGAAAAGCTAATCAGTTGCATATCACAGCATCTTCTTCCTGTCGATTAAATTTCGCGTCTGTAGCACGTCATCTTCGTGGTGTAGCAATTATAATGGCCAGTAGCGTAAATCACTTGGAACGACATTTAAAACGGACGGCACTATATTTTGCCGTAACTTATACAGACAATCGCCATTTCAAGTCACAAACGAGCCTTTATAATGATACATTCAATATAGTCACAAAAACCGATCTATCGTATTCCGCCCGGAATATATCCGTAGGAATGGGCATACATATTGTTACAGAACAATAATTTCATTTAACACCTTTTTAAATAATTTTTTCGCCAGGCTCCTTCGGCGACTGCTCAGTGCCTCCCAGTCGTCGGCTGCTAGCTGTTGTTGACCAGGTACTCAGTCCCCCCCCCCCCCCTTCCTCTCCCCCCTCCCGTCGGTTTCGGACGCTGATTGCCCCTTCTTCCTCATTCGACCTTACCAATTCCGCCTGAGTTATTCTGAGTATTAGAATTGAAGACGGCCGATATAGCCTGCCCGACACAACTGCGGATCTTTATCGAAGACCTTCCAGAAGTGAAGAAACCCGGCGTCAACGACGCGTCCTTACCTGGTGACCCCGTGGCTTTACTAGAGTAGCAGTAATTTTAACAGACGTTGCTGCAGAAGCCCCGTGCAGCGGCCGGCCCCGTGGTGCTGGCTGGAAGTCCGGTCACGTATTGCGGGCGCAGCGGCGGCCGTAATCAGTGTATGGGCAATCAGGCGGCCATTGTCGGCCGCCGCTAATTAGCCACTTCCGCGCCGACGGCTCGGGTTTCAGTAGCGCGGCGCCGCTTTGTAGCAGCCGCGCGCCGCTCCAATATCCAGCGGCCGAGCTCGCATTCCACCGAGCCTCGCTGCTGCTCGAGTTGTAAACCTACCGTCGGCTACCATACGTAAGCCGAGACTAATGTAATTTTCCTAGTAGCTTTGGCCAGTAAATGTCGTACCCACGTTGCATGTACGTTAGGTGTGTTGCATACCTATCGTGCGTTACCTCATAACTATAGCTTTCTTTATGTATGGAATCACTGTCTTACTAGATCCCTCTAAAAACCGGAAGCGATGAGCTGTCTAGAAACTGAGCGAGGATATGCAAAGAGCCGGGTAACCAGCGGAACATTTTTGTTCTGCACAGTTATATTCCAGTCTGTTACTTAAGAATAAAGAGTACTCGTATCTACAACATAACGAAAATTTTCAATGTTTAGTTCAGGTTCAAAATGGTTCAAATGGCTCTGAGCACTATGGGACGTAACTTCTAAGGTCATCAGTCCCCTAGAACTTAGAACTAATTAAACCTAACTAACCTAAGGACATCACACACATCCATGCCCGAGGCAGGATTCGAACCTGCGACCGGAGCGGTCGCTCGGTTCCAGACTGTAGCGCCTAAAACCTCTCGGCCACCCTGGCCGGCCTTGAGTTCAGGTTTTATTCGAAAATTGTTGGTTTGTGGAATATATAATAATAATGTCGTGTGACTAGGGCCCCCCGTCGGGTAGACCGTTCGCCGGGTGCAAGTCTTTCGATTTGACGCCACTTCGGCGACTTGCGCGTCGATGGGGATGAAATGATGATGATTAGGACAACACAACACCCATTCCCTGAGCGGAGAAAATCTCCGGCCCAGCCGTGAATCGAACCCGGGCCCTCAGGATTGATATTCTGTCGCGCTGACCAATTTTAATCTCAATTTTGTTCGTTGCATCTGCTCGAGGTGGACGTCGTAAGACATCCGTTTAAGTTCGTTGATGAGCGATTAACTCAGTTTTTTTTTATTACAGAGGGCACGTAACCCTCTGACCGAACACGCTGAGCTACCGTGCCGGCAGCTCTCAGCTACCGGGGGCGGACAGTTTGTGGAGTGAAAGAAAGGAATGTAGTAAAAAAAAAAAAAAAAAAAAAAAAAAAAAAAAAAAAAAAGATTTGTGATGTAGCGCTACAAAACGTAAAATAAAAAAAAACGCAGAACAAGAATACATCAAACGTAGCTTCAGTACTTCGTCGAAATTATAAAACATGTTTCTGTTATATATTGTTTGTTTAAACTTTACTTGCATCGACAGTAGTTGCTTTACTTATATATAAAAGCAGAAATTACACGTCCAACTAGTTTTTATTACTTATAAAATGAAATTTATATCTTTTAACGGTATAAAATACACAATAGACTAAAACTGAATGACGTGCGGTTCTAATTACGTGCAAAGTAAACAAAACAAAAAAAATCAAAAGAAATGTCTTCGACTCCCGTTTCCTCTCTTACACAATCATTTATGTTTCTTTCCCTCCCAGTTCTACCAATACTACTGGTATTTCCGCCATTTACTACGTCATTTATGTAGTGTACCAAAACTACGAAACCGTAATTTCAGTAGAGCACAACTGTAGCTGCTGCCCATCTCTTTGGTACGCGCAGCCCGCATCCTGTAATTTCGATTCCTCTTTCTGCAAATCTGAATAAGAACATTTGCTTGTTCTACTACTACTACTACTACTATTACTGCTACATACGTACAAGGCGGTATCGTAAAGTCCTAAGTGTCACACTTTAAAAAATTGCTACAGTTTGTGTTGATCTATTTTTCTGTAAATTCTTCTCGACGGAGTCACCATACAGATTTATACATTTTTCCCTACCATTTCTTGACTTCCCGATGTCGTATCTGTAGAAGTGTGCAAATGTTTGCGTTAAACAATTCTTCTGCTTCATTAAGGACGTCATTTGTGATTCAGATCGGTGACTACGCAACAGATTCTTCATTTCTGCGAATAAGAAAAGACATTTGGTGCGACATCATGGGAATAAGGCGGATGCTGCATGATTTCAGAATCGTTAAGTTCTCGTCTTGTCAACAACAACGTGAGTGAATGAGCCGGTGTACTGCCTGCCAGAAGACGAACGCCTCTTCAGAGCGTACCGCGGCATTTCTTAATCAGAGCTTCTTGTAACTTGTCCAGGTGGTTGCTGTAGCATTTGCCACTGATGGTTTGACCCTTGACAAAGTAACCTGTGAGCATGACTGCGCGACAGTACCAAGAGACTGAAAGCACGACCTCCCCAACTGGCTTTTGCACTTGTCTCATCTGTCAGGGATACGCGACCAGTTTGGAAAATACTTTTCCATCTCACAAGAGTGTCATAAGATGAGCAGTCATTTCCATAAACAGTTCACCTCTCGTCGTAGACTTCTCGGGCACTGCTACTCTTCAAATGCATGAAATTTATATTTCTTCATATATGTGAATGATATTCCACTTAACATGCAGCAAGCAAAATTGGTACTTTTTGAATGGAATACTAGTGTTATAATAAATCTCATTAGAGAGAAAGAAACGGAAAGGTTGGTAAATGGTGTTTTCCAAAGAATTATTAAGTACTCCGAAAATGGACACTCCCCAAAACCGAGCGAGGTGGCCCAATGGTTAGCATACTGAACTCGCATTCGGGAGAGCGAGGTTCAAACCCGCGTCCGGCCAACCTGATTTAGGCTTTCCGTGATTTCCCTAAATTGCGTCAGACAAATGCTGGGATGGTTCGTTTGAAAGAGGACGACCGATTTCCTTCCCTATCCTTCCCTAATCCGAGCTTGTGCTCCGTCTCTAATGACCTTGTTGTTGACGGGACAACCCTAATCTGCTCCTCCTCCCTATAATTTTGAAAACAAATCGCATTACATTCGGTTCTACACAACAAATAGAGTCAGACGAGCAATTGATACAGTACGTGAGCAGGAGACAGTAAGTAGGGCAGAATGATCAGTACGTGAGCTGGAGACAGTAAGTAGGGTAGAATGGTCCAAAGTTTTGGGTGTGCGTATCTGGTTCAAATGGCTCTGAGCACTATGGGACTTAACTGCTGTGGTCATCAGTCCCCTAGAACTTAGAACTACTTAAACCTAACTAACCTAAGGACATCACACACATCCATGCCCGAGGCAGGAGTCGAACCTGTGACCGTAGCGGTCGCTTGGTTCCAGACTGTAGCGCTTAGAACCGCTCGTCCACTCCGGCCGGCAGAACTTGATCTGGAAGAAGCTTATTATTGAGTTTCTCAAACAGTTAACTACACCTACGTTTGCTCTTCGTATAAGAGCAAATCCTCTCTAATTTTGCACATTTCCATTCAATAATGTCTAACGGAATAATTTATGGGATAACTCGCCACTTAGCAAGAAAGTGTTGGTTACACAAAACCGAGCAGTAAGAATAATACAGGTAAGACTTCATATAGGTACTTCTTCAAGGAGCTAGGCATTTCAATTGCGCCCTCATAATACATTAATCCGCTAACGAGTGCTGACCAGACGTATCCCTTTGTACATCGGGGTAAGTTACTATATACGAGGGTGATTGAAATGAAAACCATAAAAATTCCTCAACATTTCGAAAATTTGTGTGATGGGTTTGGTAGGTGGCAGTAGTGTTCCTTTAGATTCAGAAAGCGACTGACAAGTGGCAGAGTGATGCTACAACACGGGAGAAGCCAGCACCGTCCGCAAGAAGATGGCTGCCCCGCTGTCAACATGCGGCGCGATTGAGCAGCGATCTGCGATGCGTTTTTTGTGTAGTGAAGGTGTCAGATCGATCGAAATTCATCGCAGAACGATGGCACAGTACTTTGATTCGTGTTCGTCGTTGCTGCAAGTGTACAAGTGGTGAAGGAAGTTTAAAAGCGGTGTAACTTTTGTGGATTATGTCCCAAGACCAGGGCAGACGAGAACAATGCGTTAGTGGAGGAGCTTCTACGGGAGATCAGACGCATAACTCTGAACGAAATAGCCACAAGTATGAAGATTAGTATTGGTTCAGCGCAGAGTATTGTTCAAAAAGTATTGCACTTCAGTAAGATGTCTGCGAGATGTGTGGCACATCAGTTGACTGCCAAATTGAAAGACCGTCGCGTCGATGCCTGTGAAGAACTTTTGCATCGTTTCCTCGTTGAAGATTATACATTTATGGGGAAAATTGTTACAGGCGACGAGACGTTGGTCCACTATCACCAACCAGAAACGAAACGGTCAAGCAAGAAATAGCGCCACAGCTCATCGTCAAAACCAAATTATGCCGCACTCAACCGTGTGCTAGAAAGAATCGTGCTCATTCCCATCTGGGATGCAGATGGAGTAATTTGGGACTACTACATGGATATGGAACTGACGGTAACCGGTACTTCTCATTCTGACATGTTGAAAAATCAATATCCCACGGAATCAGAAGAAAACGCTGAGGACTTGTGACCTCAGGAATATTGCTACAGCATAATAATTCGCGACCGCATACAGCCCGTAAGACAGTTGTGACTATTTAGGAAAATAAATTTGAATGTCTGGTACATCCTCCTTATTCATCCGACCACGCTGCTAGTGACTTATCTGTTCGGTGCACCCAAAGAAGCAGTGGGAGACAGGTACTTCAGCAGTGACAAAGACGTGTTACCACGGTACACGACTGGCTGCACACACACACGACTAAAAGAATTCTTTCATCGTGGTAGCTATACACTTCCGAAGCGGTGGAATATGCTCATTCAGCGTCAGGGAGACTACGTCTAAAATGACACGTAAGTTTTTTTTGTTCATTCCTACGTTAAAAGTATTACAGCACTTTTAAGGTTTTTCGTTTTGATCACCCTCGTAAGTCAGCGAGACAAACCTTAATTGGTAAACCGTTCTCTGTTTCCCTATAATGAAGTGTCAGTCGACAAGAATCTTCTGTTTCCTAGGATACGTATTTCATTAAGGTAAAGCACTACGCTGTTTGATCCGGCTAACGCGCACTGTACCAGTGCGCACGATTTATTTCCTTTTGACCGAATCATCGGGAATAGTTGTAGCCGACCGGGAATTTAGGACTGCAGGATTAAACGCGCCTCTAAGCCGGTACGGGCAGTTTTCCGGCAGATTCCACGCCACGTGCTGTGAATCAGCCGGCGCTGCAGCCTTTGCTCTTTGACGCAGCGCCAGACAGCGACTATTCGGTCGCTGCGCTCCCGAGCCCTGGCCGACACGGCTGCTCTGATATGCACAAAGGCCGAAATATGGCCGCATTCAGACCAGCGGGCCGCTACCGGCGCTCAATTGGCGAGTCCTGCAAACCGAGTCGAATTCCGGCTTGGCATTTGTACCCCCGTCGCTGAAAGCGAGCTGCCAGCCGTACCTCTGATGCCATCCGCTATTACCGGCCACGGCCTTTCATTCCGTGTGTAGCGGTCCTCTTTACGGGGGAATTCTTTTTTTATTTTCCCAATTAAGGGACGTGCTACCGTACGAAGATAACGCGTAACAACGCTTCTACGAACTACGTGAGCGAAAAAACTACTTTGTTTGATGAAAAAAATATCGAAGAAAAATTGTAAACGCGCCCTGCTTTCAGAAAGGCTGGGCAGCGAGTAACACCATTACGTGATACACCTATTGGAGCCATAGTATTAGTCTCCAAAGCGGACACCGTTACTAACAACTTAGAGACAGTGACGCCATTTCTAGTTCATCTCACCTCAGTCCACATAGGGCCTATGTGAAAGACAATGTCCTGACTGCATGCCTCATCATCTTCCATACCAAACCGCCAAGGATAGAAAGTTAAATTTTGTTGAGGGTTTTGATCTTATAATGTAGGCATCGATTAATAAGGGCTTTACGAAATTCCACCCCAAGCGGGCGAAATATGAGATGAAAGGTTTTTTTGAGAATATAGTCCTATGAAAACAATTTTGAAGCTAGAATTACGAAAATTGGTATTTGGTTTCTCGGTTAAAAATAAAGAAATTCGTGTTTCAGAATTTTTGGAAATCTGACCCCTATGGGGGAGGATTTTTTAAAATAAATAATAAAGAACTACTAAAGCGTTTTTAAATCTACATCTATGAAAATTGGTATGTGGCTTCTTCGTTAGAAAATAAAAAAAGGGTTTCATTGTTTTTTGAAATTCAGTCCATAAGGGGGTGAAATGGGGAATGAATATTTTTAAGAAAATATTTCGTTATACTGAAACGTTTTTAAAGCTAAATATATTAAAACTGCTGTTTCTCTTCTCGATGTTAAGTAAAGAAATATGTGTTGCGGGATGAAAGTTCCTATGGAAATATCGCAACAAGAACTCTAAAAGGCAGACTTAACAAAAACCGTAGGCTCCAGTTACAAGAATAGCTTTTTGGTCAGAAGTACATTCGAAAAAGACCATGCTTTTATGGTCTTAATTAGTATGTAAAGTTTAGATGTTGCTACAATTTGTGAAGAGAATAAAATTGATTGAAGGAAAGCAAAGCAATCTGTGAAGACCGTAACGTCTATGCGAGCGAAGCAGCAGGCGCTAAACTAGTTTGCGTATATTTATGGTGAACTGCCGCAACATTTGTAAAAAGTTAATAATCATAAAAAACAGTAAAATATCGTCGTAATTCTTCTAAGAAATATGGTAAAGCTTCATGATAAAATGGCGTTTCTGTTAATTTATAGTGTGGTATGTACTTTCTCTGTAGATTTTGAAGAACGTGCTCTTTCTGTTTGTACTAATAATCGTAAAAGTAATGACAAGAGAACACGTTGGGGTTCGAACCCGGAATTCACGCTAATCGTGAGCAGTCGCCTTCGCCGTTAGCCTATCTGAACGCACCTACAAGCCTGGCTCAAACTTTTATTGTCACTGGAGTATCCACTTACGATTTTCGAACACTACTATCAGAAATCCTCAGACGAGGTTTGTGCGAATCGCAGCACTGGGGGAACTTGATCGGTGTAACAAGGCACATATAGGGATTGAAATGAATACACAGGGATGAATGATTCGAAGAGATTGAAATCAACAAAATGCGCGATGACACATACCATGTGGGAGAAACTTTTGACACTAGTGTTTAGGAGCCAGAGATGGAAACATTAGTGACAATGAAAGTTAGTGTCAAACCTGGGTTGCACTAAGATGGCTTAACGGTTAAGGCGATTGCTCGCGATTAGCACGAACTCTCGGTTCGAGTCCCGGCCTGCCACAGTTTTCCAGTTGTCACTAAATATTCCTTACACTGCATTTTCTGGATATGTGAACAGTTTTTGTATTGAAATAATTTCATTTCATCATCTTTGATTTCTCCTTCACCGCTCCATTCATTTCATCTTTGTGCTTTTCATTCGTTTCATAATGATAAATGAACATTGACGTGATGTGAATTCACTCCTGATATGGCGATTATGAAACGGGTTTTCGAACAATGAGAAAAACAACAGAATCTGAGCTCATGTGGAGGAAGAGCGACAGTTGTTCTTCCCCCTCCAACATTCCTGACTAGGATATGATTGTGATCAGTTGATACTACCAGCGAAAGTACCCTCATACACAGCAAGATGGATTGCAAGAGTGTCGGTGTAGATCTGTAAGTCGAATAAGAAGATGGGGATGCCATGAAGAAGTCAGACAAATATTTTACTACATCCTATTCAGGAAAGAGGACGATTACGACGGCCGGTTGGGGTGGCCGAGCGTTTCTAGGCGCTACAGCCTGGAGCCGCGCGACCGCTACGGTCGCAGGTTCGAATCCTGCCTCGGGCATGGATGTGTGTGATGTCCTTAGGTTAGTTAGGTTTAAGTAGTTCTAAGTTCTAGGGGACTGATGACCTCAGCAGTTAAGTCCCATAGTGCTCAGAGCCATTTGAACCATTACGACGCTACAAACCTCTGACGATATGTCATGGTCGAAGCGTTGTTCTTTCTCCTCACTTTTTATAGCTCATTTCAGTTTAGTCTCGTTGCAGTGAATATTTGCTTTTCCTTTTGTAAAGTATCGGTATAAAATATTTTTTTAATTCCCTAGAATGTTAGAGTAAAACGAAATTTTAGCGTTCGTCAGCATATTAATTCGTTGTGTTCTTCACTTTTGACAAGATAGCCGTCTCTTTCTGTGTTGACGCTTTAGCCAGGCTTCGGTTGACGTCCACGTGCTTCAAATTTCCCATCTGCTGCTATTCGCTTGCTTTTGCGCCTAGAAGTTCAGCTGACGAATTCGCCGTCAGTTCTCGGTGCGGCAACTTCTGGGCCTTTAATCTGGCCTGATGCGTACGCGAATTAGCACAGCACTAGAGTGTAATTAGCGAGCTGTCTGAGGAGCACAGACGGCTTGCCGGCTATCTGGCGTGTAATTCAGGAGGACTGAGGGCATGGATCATCACAGAGACCCTAGTGTACCTCTTACTTAGTGCCACTGTGCACCTCTGCAGGGGTGTATGACGTCCTATTTTGAACCACGTATGTGCTACTGGTATTCAACAATTATAAATTAAACCAGATAATGTAGAAATGCATTTCTTAACTACCGGTGTGCTGGATTCATTCTGAACGCAGTTCTTCCCGTTTGAGGAATGAACTGACTCACTTCTTCGGTAATTTTAATTATATGGACATTAGGCATATTTCTGTGCCTAACTTTTCGTCTGCATCTACATCTACATGACTGCTCTGCAGTTTCTGACGGAGAGTTTATCGAACGACCTTCAAAATGTTTCTCTACCGTTCTACTCTCGAACGGCGCGCGGAAAAAACGAGCATTTAAATCTTTCTGTTCGAGCTCTGATTTCCCCTATTATGTCATGATGATCACTTCTCCTTATTTAGGAGGCGCCAACAATTTTCGCAATCGGAGGAGAAAGCTGCTGCTTGAAATTTGATGAGAAGATCCTGCCGCATCGAAAAGCGCCTTTGTGTTAATGATTGCCCACTTCACATATCATGTCCATAACAGCTCTCCCCCACTGCATGATATTACAAAACGAGGTGCCTTCTTTGAACTCTTTCGACGTCCTCCGTCAGTCCCATCTGACGCGTATCCCACACCGCGCAGCAATACTGCAGGAGAGGGCGGACAAGCGTGGTGTTAGCAGTCTCTTTAGTAGAACCGTTGCACTTTCTAAATGTACAGCCAATAAATCGCAGTTTTTGATATACTTTCCCCACAACATTATCTATGTGATAGTTCTAACTGAAATTACTCGTGATTCTTGACACATCCACAGTTCAAAAAAATTATCAAAAGAGGAGAAGGTCTGAAGTGAGACGAGTTGTGATATTGGTGTTACTAAATATAGACAATAGCTTCTACAGTGTACGCTCCATGACAGACACGAGAACGACTCAGTGATCTTTGGGGGCGGTCGGATGAAATTACGGCCTTGCCGGTGCGCCGTTACTATGCTTGTGTTCAAGAAACTTCCTCGACGGACGCTGTGGCCGTGCGGTTCTAGGTGCTTCAGTCTGGGAACGCGTGGCAGCTACGGTCGCAGTTTCGAATCCTGCCTCGGGAATGGATGTGTGTGATGTCCTTATGTTAGTTAGGTTTAAGTAGTTCTAAGTTCTAGGGGACTGATGACCACAGATGTTAAGTCCCATAGTGCTCAGAGCCATTTGAACCATTTGAAGAAACTTCCTCGCTCCATCTCTCTGTTTCCGAATTACCTACACTGTTTTCCCCCGACACAATTTATATATCCTCCACTGTTGTTGCTGCCACCTGCTATCTGTGATTGGTTGTTGCTCGTTCACGTTGAAGATGGGCGGTGGTCACATTAATGTGACTGGTCCAGACCGTGTAGATGTGGAGCCATGAGTACCACCGCCGTCGTTGTCGTCAAGATCAACATCCAACATCATCATCGTCATGAGAATAACTGGTTGTCGAGATTGTGGTACCTCATTTATGAGTTGGAGAGCTCCTGTAATGTAGCATAGGAAGCTGACTTTTGTAAACGGCTCCCATAACCGGAAGTCGACGCCACATCTTTCGCATTCCGGTTCGTCCCTAAGAGACATCAATAGACCCGCCCGAGGTGATGGGTGCATGCCAGCTGCAACAACGCTCACCCGTCGGTCAGCTCGCCCAACAAGGCGTCTTGTACAGAGAAGCCGCGAGCAGTCCAACGCGACATATGAGCGATCGGCAGACCGCATTTGTGTGTATGCTGCTCCTTCTTATTCGCTTAGCTATCGGCTCCTCGGATATTATTTTGGACTCTTGAATGTTCATGGGAGATCAAAACGGTGTGTCGGGGCGGGACTCGAACCTGGCTCACAGTTTGGATTTTCGGTGCCGCACACGGTTTTAATCTACCAGTAAGTTTCAAATCATCGACACACCGCTGCAGAATGCCATTCATTCTGATTTTTTATTTTCCTAGTACTCAGAACAATTCACTTCTGACGTCTTCATTACGGATGTGGTGCAGTCTGCTATAAAGTCTATTCTTCTCGGAAACTTCATTTCTGTGGCTTGACTTTGGGTCCCCTACTTGGCATTTGGTTTCAATACTTCGCTGCCGCACAAAAGATTTGGAATTCAAGTAGTCATGCACTTTTTAAGCCAGCAAACGCGGCGAGGTATTTATTTAGCGTTTTAGTTCTTGTAACACCGGAGAAGTTAAATTCTAAGGATGAGTTACTACTCAAATGGATTGGTAGTCGGCCCCCTTCGTAAGCCCTCAGTGGGTCTGTCGGCGATCAAGAAACAGTCCTTGTATTGTATTGAACTGGGGATCTAAAACGACGGAGAGGCTTCGTTCCCGCCGTAGCCCTCAGTAGTTCACAACCCCACTACAGGCTACAGCAGTCCACTCACCCCATCGCCGCCCCACATCGAACCCAGGGTTATTGTGCGGTTCGGCCCCCAGTAGACCCCCCTCGGGAACGTCTCAAAAATGGTTCAAATGGCTCTGAACACTATGGGACTTAACATCTGTGGTCATCAGTCCCCTAGAATTTAGAACTACTTAAACCTGACTAACCTAAGGACATCACACACATCCATGCCCGAGGCAGGATTCGAACCTGAGACCGTAGCGGTCGCGCGGTTCCGGAGTGAAGCGCCTAGAACCGCTCGGGCACACCGGCCGTTGGGAACGTCTCACACCAGACGAGTGTAAACCCAATGTTTGCGTAGTAGAGTAATTATGGTGTACGCGTACGTGGAGGATGTGTTAGCGCAGCAATCGCCGACATACTGTAACTAAGGCGGTTCAAAAAATGGTTCAAATGGCTCTGAGCACTATGGGACTTAACATCTGTGGTCATCAGTCCCCTAGAACTTAGAACTACTTAAACCTAACTAACCTAAGGACATCACACACATCCATGCCCGAAGCAGGATTCGAACCTGCGACCGTAGCAGTCCCGCGGTTCCGGACTGAGCGCCTGAACCGCTAGACCACCGCGGCCGGCTAACTAAGGCGGAATAAGGTGAACCAGCCCGCATTCGCTGAGGCAGATGGAAAATCGCCTTCAAAACCATCCACAGACTGACCGGCACACCGGATCTCGACACCAATCCGCAGGACGGATCCCGCCCGGACAGCGTTAGACCGCACAGTCCTTACAGTGTCCAGTTTTATAAAAAGGAACGTCTGACAAGTTTGAAGTCGTATACGTTTCTGCGTAGCTGTAATTTGTGGTTACGAGAAGAAGGGAAAAAAAAGGACAGAGCTTGCACGAGGAGCGACCAGAACTGCTTGTTGATAATCCGATAATGCATTCCTGAATCGAAGTACACGCAAATTTTACGTGGCTGGTAGAGAGAAATATGTCGTTGGTGTCGTTTCCTTTATTATCGGTCCATCGACGAGTCTGCAATCACTCTGCGGGAGGCTGAGAATAATTACGACATTACCGCCTGGTGTCATTTTGCTACGAGCTGCGACAAGGAAGTTATTGGACAGGTGCTCGTTTGTGCAGCGCCTGTCGGCTATTAACGCGGTAATAGGCGAGCGCTGGACCCTGTAAAGTCTCCCCTGTGCTGGTGGCGCTGACACGGCGGACTGTGTGCTTCGGCGCCGAATGAGCCATAAATATCACCTGTCCTGGTGAATTGAACTGTTACTGTGTTTGCGTTCAACTTTCCTACTTTTTTTACCTCACGAGATCTTATTAACTGCAAAGCATCACTGCGCGAGAGGTAACGATCTCGCTGCCCGGTCACTGCGCAGTCTGCGAGTTTTTCGAATGCATTAAGAATAGCAAAAATACTTGAGCTTTAGTGTGATTTCGTTCTTATTATTGGAGACCACATTGGCATAAATTTTCACTGTTGCTTATTTCTGCATCCGTTACTCGTGGAGCAATATGTAGGGCAGCTCAGATGTTGCTAAACGAAGTGTTTGCCATCGCTATTTTTTCAATTTTTATACTGCCTCTTATTTTATTGCTGATTCTATGTATTGGGAAGTGGCTTCATAGAACGGCGAAGTGAAGCTCTATCTAAGAAATTCTAATTAAGAGCTACTGCAGACGGCAAAATAGCGATTTTTTACCGTTTAATACATATCTTGGGATGAATGGTTCAATGTTTTTAATCTTAATTAATCACAAATCATCTTTTACCGCGCTATAGAAATATTTAGACCGCAACATAAGCACAATGGCTTGAAAAGGTGAACAATGAGAAGGAAAAACTCGGACTGTCGGATACGTCTTATATGCAGATAAATATGAGCTCGGTATATGTGTACATTCAACGAACTGAGTGGCAGCAAACTCGCATACTATTGAATTTATCTACGACTTGTAAATTAACCCTACGGTATTAACTCTTTCGATATGTTTCAACATATAGTGTGCCTCTAGTAAAAATGGTTCAAATGGCACTGAGCACTATGGGACTTAACATCTGAGGTCATCAATCCCCTAAAACTTAGAACTACTTAAACCTAACTAACCTAATGACATCACACACATCCATTCCCGAGGCAGGATTCGAACCTGCGACCGTAGCGGTCGCGCGGTTCCAGACTGTAGCGCCTAGAACCGCTCGGCCACTCCGTATGATAACCGCAATGAGATCCTTACTGTAACCTCTGTTGTACTTACCTGCTGAAAGCAACTTTTCCTCCTTTGACGCAGTTCTATTTGCTTTCGTAGCAGCAACAAGGATTCACCACTGTTGTTACGATTACACAAATAAATGTAAAAAAAAAGACAGGGCAAAAAATTTCAGTCTTAGCGTAAAACGTAAACAAACAGCGTTGTACGAAAGTCATGTAACATTCCCATTGTGATTTTGGCTACATGCGCAGTACGCTTCGCTGAGTCCGTAAATATTCGTGCTAGCATGGACTTCATTCGTCTTCGCTCTCACCGAGTGACGTAGCGCAGTGGTAAGATACTGCACACGTGTTTTGAAGGACGGATGGTCAGACCTTTCGGGTGTATAGTTTTCTCTTTAGTAGATCGAAATACGGTTTCAGTGCTTTCCGTGTTTAAGAATCGTCTAATTTTTCTTGATACTGCTCCACGAATGCCATGTGGTGATCCTGTTGCGGTGATCGATAATGTTTTATACATAAAACTCGCCGCAAAAGATTTCATTGTTAATGTTCAATATGAGGATAATAATGTTTTCTTATTTCATTTACAAACGGAGTTGTTTTGGGAATGCTAAATGTCGATCATAATTTCTATCTACAGCGGCTGTTGATGCGGACATGTCCGATCTACTTTCGTAAATTTCAAAGAAAAAAAGAAACATGAGCCTTGTCTCAGAAAATCGGTTTTCGTTTAAAGCACAGTGCATTTCGAACTCCGAAGGCGCGTTTTTGGGCGCTTAAAATATTATTTTGTGATTATTTGCACAGGGTAGTTTTCACTATTTCTGTTAAATACGGCCGGCCTCGGTGGCCGAGCGGTTCTAGGCGCTTCAGTCTGGAACCGCGCGACTGATACGATCGCAGGTTCGAATCCTGCCCCGGGCATGGATGTGTGTGATGTACTTAGGTTAGTTAGATTTAAGTAGTTCAAAGTTCTAGGGGACTGATGACCTCACATGTTAAGACCCATAGTGCTCAGAGCCATTTTTGAACAAATTGCGAAAACTTTCCCACTTCGTTTATGATCCAGAACGAAGTGTGAAAGTTTTGTTTTTCTGTGTATAGTATCAGCTACATGGCGTCCAACAAACTTGCAGATGATACGATGAACGCTGAGAAAAAACGGCAACAGAAAAAGGACAGAAAATATGCCGCAAACAGTGACAATAATTCTTAAAAACATGCCATAACATACAATAAATATGATTAAAAGAACCCACTTATGATGGTGATATTTGTCGCCAAAACTAGTTTGCGGAATAAATAAATAAAGAAGTAACAAGGTGTTTTGCATCAAGGTGGACTCACAATTCCGATATTGTTGAACTGAGACCAGATAAAATTCGTAGAAAACGTTTCTTTATTCAATAAATTTGCACTCTCTCTCGAAACCGAATCCGCAAATTCGTAATCCAGCCGGTTAGCTGCAAATGCGCCGGTGTAAATTAATCTGGTTATGGTTTAACGCCTGCTGAACGGGGCTGATCTGCCGGGGACAGGAAGCGCGTCGCGCTGCTAGCGGAAAAATAAAACCAACTCCGGGCCGGCGCCTGCCTGCGTTATTGGATTTGTCGGCGGGCGGGCGGCATCTCGCGGGAGGCGTCGGCGCTGACGTTCGATATCCGAACCCAGGCGCGTTATGCCACGTGCTGCGTCCTCACGTCACTCCCACCGATATTTATACAAACGCCCACTGGGTTTCTTAGATGAAGGAAAATCATAAAAGTAACACCACTCCAAAAATGACCATTTCACGGTTTCTCGGCGAAAGTGATAAACTACAAATGTTAAAGTTTGGTGCAAGTTCGAAAGTCGTGAGATCGTAAGTGAAAAAGTTCTTTGTCGCATGTTGTGGAACGCAGCCGAATATTAAAAAGAGTATGTAAACGTTGTTGTTGTTGTTGTTGTTGTTGTTGTTGTTGTGATGGTGATGGTCTTCAGTCCACGACTGGTTTGATGCAGCTTTCCATGCTGCTCTATCCTGTGCAAGCCTCTTAATCTCCGAATAATTACTGCTACATACATCCCTCTGAATCTGCTTGCTGTACTCAACTCTGGGTCTCCCTCTACGATTTTTACCCTCTAACACTAAATTGCCTGTGTCCTACCAACCGATTTTTTTTAATTTGACCGTGTGTTACCTAATAGACAGAGGGAATCGAACGTGAATTTCGTAATTCTAGCAGTTAGTAGATACCAGAAAGTCTAAAATTTTGCAAGAAGTACAGTGACAGAGTTCTTGTAAATGTAAAATAAAACGGTCGCCAGCCTAATTAGGCATAATAACGTGGAAACATTATTTTTAATAAATCTATTTTTGCTCTTGCAAAAGTAACTTTCATAAGTCCTTTTTTAATCAATGAACACCTACAATAACCAGACGAACTACATAGTGGGTACCAGTAGTTATCAACCAGTAGTTATCAGTTAGTTAAGCAAGCACTGAAATGGAAGAGACACTTTATCCCTGTTAACCACAATCCTCACTTCCACCTTTCACTAAATTGGCACATGAATTGTTCCCTAGGGCATACACAAGACTAAGTGGCATCTGGTAAGAATTAAATTTGGACTAACACATATATACACGTCACAAATACGAGTACAATAAGATAACACTTACACATACCTTTTATATATACTCTTTTAAATAATCGCTTCTAGTTTCTTTAGCTAGAAAACAACTATTCAGTTTGGTTTCTTCCTGATATAAAAGAATGAACTGGGGTCCCACAAACCATCCCTTCTTTATACAAGCAAACGATACACAATTTACAAAAATATTTTGAATTATGAAAAAAGCTGAACTAATTCCCCACTTATGATCATTTATCTTGCAGTATTTTAATACCATTTGCGCTGACAATACTCTCTACAAACTTAGAAAACACTTTAATTAAATGTTAACTTCAAATCGGATTAAAATTTAAGTGCCTCATAACATCACTTGTGAAGCAAGTGGTTTTAAATTAACCTCAATTTTCTTCATTAATAGTATAACTTTGGTACTTTCCAACTATAGCAATTCATAGTAAATTAAAAGCTTTTCATCTGATAAATATTACGTGCCCCTTATATTACTCGAGAAGCGAGTACTTTTCACTGACAATCTTAATGTTCCTACACATTAAACAATGACACTTGTAAAGTAGAAACTATTCAAAGTAACTTGGAGCTTTTCATAAATTCAACGTAAAATAAAAAGGGTTAATATCAGTCTTTCACAAACAGGATACTCGGACTTCAATACTTTGAGGATAGGACCCTGCTTAGTACCATGAAAGGAGTAAATTCATGGTTCGAACACAAATATTAGAATTATTATTGCAAATTAAATCACACAAACACTCTGGTTCATACTGTTATGCAGTTCCAACTTCTCAAATCTGATGAAGTGGTGGCGAGCAAGCGGCGGCTACCTGGTCTCTCCTTCGGCAGTAATATGCTCTATTTAGTTCTTCTTGGCGACGTCACTATCATTTTTGCAGCCATTTCCAATGCGAGAGCACCATTCTGCAGCCACAATTACACCCGAGGCCATTCCATCTCAAATTTGCTACTGGATGCCTCACTCGGCGCCTGCGCTGTTGACTGGTCGACTGCTGGCTACTGACTCCTTCTTGCTCTCACGCTTCCCGTCCAGATCGAGCGCCAGTTCCACCTTTTAGCTCGCGCCACACCATTTCCGTAGCGAAGGGTAATCACTATGTCTTTTACATTATACAATATAAAATCTCTAAGTATGGACCAGTTTTTACATTGCAGTTTTTCGTACATAAAGAAACATATTTAATAAAATTACATTATTTAAAAATACTATTACGTTAAACAATTTGTACAGCATAAAGTACCACCTCCTCCAATGATCCAAAGAACTTAACTGGTAACGAGTAAACACTTCTTATTTGTTGCACTTTACCGCTTGCCCACAATCGATTGTGGTGTTACAACTTGGTTACAGAAGCACCTAGCAAACAAGCACCAACAATTTGTTCACCTTTCAATTTACTGAGCCCGACAAAATGTGCCAACAAGTACATGGAACACTATTCTGATCACGACTGACCCTTTGAACGTATTGAGGGCATTGCACAGGCGTCGTTCTTAGTCAACCAACGACCTCGGCTAGTATCTGCGTCTATACGAAATAGCAGTGCCCATGTTATTAATAAGTTCGAAGCAGTGTTTGTTCGTACATGTGTGATGTCCAAAGGAACATTGCATCGAACTTCTTAATAAGAGGCCGGCCGCGGTGGCCGAACGGTTCCAGGCGCTTTAGTCCTGCTACGGTCGCAGGTTCGAATCCTGCCTCGGGCATGGATGTGTGTGATGTCCTTAGGTTGGTTAGGTTTAAGTATTTCTAAGTTCTAGGGGACTCATGACCTCAAATGTTAAGTCCCGTAGTGTTCAGAGCCATTTTCTTAATAACACAGCCACTGCTATTTCGTATTTATTCGCAAATACCAGGCCCTCAACTCTCAGTAAATATGTCCTTCATCGGCGGGAATATACATAAAGTAAGAGTGCAGGTTGTGACACGTGGACGACGGCATATGGAAGTTTGGATCTGGTCGTGTTTCGTGCTCGGATGGCTGAAGCGGGGTTTGACTGACCGCTCGCGTAATGCTGGAAATTCGGATTCGAATCTTGGTCCGGCACAATTTTCCATTACAGTCATTCTAATTTACAGCCGAAGGCGGTTCATATTCACAACTGCGAATACATTTCCTGTATGTACATTAATGTCCATGCATGCATTTGTCGTGGTGTTTCCATATTTATGCCGAACGCCTGTATGTGACAGTTCCACAAACATTGACACGAATTTCTTCTGTTTTCGTTTATGGATGACAACCTTTCTGACACAGAATTCAGAACTGTATTTCAATTTTCTTTGTTATACTTTTTAACAACACAGCGGAATTGATAAGAATAATCTAGTTTCCTACAGCTTACATTTTCACCGTTGCAAGTGCGATCGGAGCCTGTTGTGGAAAAAGTAAAAGTATTTGAGAAATATAAATGGTGGTAACTTGCACGGTGAAACTATTTCGACGTTTAATTGCCAGTCCGCTAACAACAAGCTTTCAGATCTTATTCTCTTATTCTCTGGGACCGAGCGAGGTGGCGCAGTGGCTAGCACACTGGACTCGCATTCGGGAAGACGACGGTTCAATCCCGCGTCCGGCCATCCTGATTTAGGTTTTCCGTGATTTCCCTAAATCGCTCCAGGCAAATGCCGGGATGGTTCCTTTGAAAGGGCACGGCCGACTTCCTTCCCCATCCTTCCCTAATCCGATGAGACCGATGACCTCGCTGTCTGGTCTCCTTGCCTAAACAACCGAACCTTATTCTCTGGTCGGAGGAAAACAGACATATATTTTCGAGTGCAACAGCATAGCAGTGTACTAACAAACTATAGGCTTGATGACAGTCCTACTTAGCTATCCATGACTACATTGAGCAATTGATTCACATCAGTCCTGGGTGCAGACTATGTCAGCAAGAACTGATGCAGCTACTGAATATCTGTTCTCGCCCGATGTCAGACTGACGGTTGCGAAGAGAAGAGAGGGGAATAGGGGAAGATGACACACAGCGAGGATCTTGTCTGTAATTAGTAGTGGCAGGCGACTCTGTGATATGCAGATGTTGGTCGGCAAGGCGGTCACGCCCCGACGCCATGGACTGGCGTCGTGGAGGAGCAGCGCCTGCTGACGGAGAGACGGGCACGCTGCTTAAGCCGTCTGGACTCCAGCTGTACTCTCTCTCTCTCTCTCTCTCTCTCTTTTACTTCTCCAGAGCCGAGCCCTTTGAAACGTACAGCTTTCTTTTATGCGGACGTTCTCAGCGCTTGCAGGTGCACGGATGTATTGCGCACGAACTTTTCCTTCGCCTCGGAGATCCCTAGTTCTTATTCGGAAGGAGTCTGGAGACTTAAGGCACACTCCGAACTACGTCTCAGCGGCTGCCGACCGATGTCAAACAACACTGCTAAGTAACGTTGAAGCCACAGCGCGACCGCCAGACCTCACTGTATTATTTGTGTGAGGACATACAAGGAAGCAGTGCGGGGTAGCCGCGCGGTTTGAGGCGCCTTTCACAGTTCGCGCGGCTTCCCCCGTCCGAGTCCTCCCTCGGGCATGGTTGTGTGTGTGTGTGTGTGTGTGTGTGTGTGTGTGTGTGTGTGTGTGTGTGTGTGTGTGTGTGTGTGTGCTCGCGTTGTCCTTAGCGCTAGTTAGCTTAAGTTAGATTAAGTAGTGTGTAAGCCTAGAGACCGATGACCTCAGCAGTTTGGTCCTATAGGAACTTACCACCACTTACATACAAGGAGTGTGGGCAGTTTTATTTATCCCCATGGCTTCACACTCATCAAGAATACATGTTGTGACATACTGCAATATTTGCAACAGACGATGTGGCATATGTAGCATCAAATACGTTCGTCTGAGTCACGAGTCTGACCGGCTGCTTGTTACCGGCGCAACCCAACACATCAGTCGCAAGTTTCAGCTGGGAGGAACTTCTTCGGCATCGTCAAGTGCCTACCTGTGCGTCTTACCATTTTCTGTATGTTGGATCATTTCGCGTTTAACTTCACTTCCGTAAGGATGATGAAGTAGCAGATTTTGTGACTCGCTTATTCTCGTCGCAAAAAATACAAAAAATGGTGTCTCTGCATGTGTTCCGTACACGCCATAATTATTTTTTTAAACATACTGTAGGCTATTCTTTCCTGTGAAACTCGGCTAAACAAATTGTGTGGTTGTCAATAAGGCCAGTGTTGTGGTTCACAACCCATATTATTCTCGTATTTGGCATAATTTAGAGTAGCGCGTAAGTGTACGAAGTTTCAATTGGAACTATAAACCAATGGCCCCAGTTGTCGTGCCGCTATCACAGTGGATTGAGAACTTTGTACCTGAGTGTAGGTTCATTCTACGATGCTTGACCACTACGAATATAATTAAAACCGCGCTAAGGGCAATAATTACTGCGGACAGTAGTTGATAGAAAAAAAAGTCCTGTTTATCCAAATATCCATAATTAACTCATTAATTTAGAATAATTATGTGTTAATACAGAATAATTAAATTTTTATGTGCCATTCGTGGACTCCATAGCGACAGACTAAATTATCCGATCAGACCTATCGAATTATACAGCAGTGTATAGAGATGCCAGCGGCGAGTGGGTGATTTCGTTCCGCTGCTGGGAAAAACCGGTAGCTATATTTCCTAAAGTTTAGAATTTGGTCGTATTCACATGCCAGTAAGCTGCGTTGTGCAGACCTGGCAATACAGGGCGTTTCAAAAAGAAAGAGCAGATTTCAAACATTTATTTCTCAAAAACTACAAATGATAGAAACACAATTCCAACGGTCCTTCACTCAATATGAGTACCAAATGTTACACAACAAATATCAAAACTGTACCTCAATATGAGCACCATTTGTTACACGACAAATATCAAACCGGTATCTCATTTCTTGCCACACACGACGCAACTGGTCTTTAGTTACCGAATTCACGGCCGCAACAATTCGATGTCGTACCTCTTGAAGAGTAGCGGGCATAGGTGGGACATAAACACAGTCCTTTATGTACCCCCACAAATAAAAATCGCAGGGAGTAAGGTCTGGTGACCTGGGAGGCCACAGACGATGACATTGATCTTGTGCTCCTGCTCTTCCAATCCACCGTCCTGGAATGGTGTTATTTAGGTACCGTCGTACAGGTTCAGAGAAGTGTGGTGGGGCGCCATCTTGCATGAAGATGAAGTGATTTGAATCTTCCTGAAGTTGAGGAAATAGCCAGTTTTCTAACATGTCCAGGTAAATGGTTCCTGTGATAGTTTTCTCCATGAAAAAGAAAGGTCCATAAACTTTGTTTACCGAAATTGCACAAAAGACGTTAACCTTTGGTGAGTCTCTTTCATGTTGAATAACGTCCCTCGGAGTTTCACTCGCCCAAATTCGTACGTTATGCCGATTAACTTTACCAGAAATGTGAAACGTTGATTCATCTGAAAAAATTAATCGTTCGGCAAAATTGTCCTCTTCCATGTCCTGTAGAATTGCAGTTGAAAATTCGAACCTTTTGTTGTGGTCGTCAGGACGCAATGCTTGCAATAACTGCAGTTTGTACGGCTTCATGTGCAGACGGTTACTCAGAACGCGCCATACCGTTGTTTTAGACATGTTTAGTTCGTGACTTGCCCGTGCCGTGGATTTTCTAGGGCTCCTTTCGTAAGCTGCACGGACACGCTCGACATTTTCATCCGATGTGCGTGGACGACCCGTGCTTTTTCGCTTGCAGATGCAACCATCTTCTACGAATCTGTGATGCCACTCATAAATTTGCTTATGACGAGGCGGCTGTTTGTTGAATTGACGGCGGAATGCACGTTGCACACCAACAATGGACTCTAACTTTGCAAATTGCAGCACACAAAATGATCGTTCCTGTGGTGTCGTCGCCATTTTCCTACAAACAAACGCCAGCGCCACTGCGGATTTGCATGGAACTTCTGCGCGGACCATTGAAAAACTTTGAACCTTTCTCTGACAAGAAACGTTTGAATTGTGTTTCTATCATTTGTAGTTTTTGAGAAATAAATGTTTGAAATCTGCTCTTTCTTTTTGAAACGCCCTGTACATATTGTGCGTTTCAAAAGTAAAAGTCCACAATTCGCAAACGAATAGTTGAGATGCATTTGCTATGGTATTTATAAAAGCAGATTATATGACACATGCATACAGTTTCAGTTAACGTTATTACCATCACTTTTCCAAAATTAAATTCTTTACTGCTGAAAAATCCTGCAATTGTCTGGAATTTAAAAGACAAATCGGGCCAAGCAGTTAATAAATTAAAAATTTTACGAAATTACGTCTTTGCTTCTCTGGATATTCTGGAAAACTACTGCAGATGCACGGCTGGGACTTGTTTCATTAGATTCATCAGATCAATAACAACAACATAAATGGAAATCGTGCTTTATATATATATATACACCGAAATGAAACATATCTACAGACTTCAGTGTGTTCTAAACATATTAGTACCTATAGTGACGAATGGATTAGAGGCAGAAACAGCCCCTCGAATAACGAACAGTCGTTTCCTTTCCTGCCTAGAAAAGAGGAAAATGACTTAAACGAAGAATGAAGAGTTATGACAACAGACGGGATTAGAGAGAAGTGTCTTCGATATCCTTAAAAAATGGTTCAAATGGCTCTGAGCACTATGGGACTCAACATCTTAGGTCATAAGTCCCCTAGAACTTAGAACTACTTAAACCTAACTAACCTAAGGACATCACACACACCCATGCCCGAGGCAGGATTCGAACCTGCGACCGTAGCAATCCCGCGGTTCCGGACTGCAGCGCCAGAACCGCTAGACCACCGCGGCCGGCGATATCCTTAAAGAAAAACGACTGTAGTGGAATGCCCTTGTTGAGGCAGTGTCTCTCTACAGGTTCGTTAGGGTATACTTTGATCGAGATATTCCAGGAAAGCGACGGATAGTAGTACCTCGTTGTAGCGGCGAGAGGCTGACCTTCAAGAGCATGAAAAATAGAGAAACCCAACTTATTTCACACTTATGAACACGAACTGTGGACAGGCAAAGCATTGTGCAGCAGTCTAGTACGGGACAACGCCTGGCTCATAGTAGCGGAGAAATAATGATAATGATGGATAACTTGTTTTTCTGCTAATGGCTGGAAACTCGTGGGGTCGCATATTAGACCTTCTGGTGACAAACAGACCCGAACTATTTGAAACAATTAACGCAGAACAGGGAATTAGCGATCATAAAGCGGTTACTGCATCGATGATTTCAGCCGTAAATAGAAATATTAAAAAAGGTAGGAAGATTTTTCTGTTTAGCAAAAGTGACAAAAAGCAGATTACAGAATACCTGACAGCTCAACACAAAAGTTTTGTCTCAAGTACAGATAGTGTTGAGGATCAGTGGACAAAGTTCAAAACCATCGTACAATATGCGTTAGATGAGTATGTGGCAAGCAAGATGGTAAGAGATTGAAAAGAGCCACCGTGGTACAACAACCGAGTTAGAAAACTGCTGCGGAAGCAAAGGGAACTTCACAGCAAACATAAACATAGCCAAAGCCTTGCAGACAAACAAAAATTACGCGAAGCGAAATGTAGTGTGAGGAGGGATATGCGAGAGGCGTTCAATGAATTTGAAAGTAAAGTTCTATGTACTGACTTGGCAGAAAATCCTAAGAAATTTTGGTCTTATGTCAAAGCGGTAGGTGGATCAAAACAAAATGTCCAGACACTCTGTGACCGAAGTGGTACTGAAACAGAGGATGACAGACTAAAGGCCGAAATACTAAATGTCTTTTTCCAAAGCTGTTTCACAGAGGAAGACTGCACCGTAGTTCCTTCTCTAGATTGTCGTACAGATGACAAAATGGTAGATATCGAAATAGACGACAGAGGGATAGAGAAACAATTAAAATCGCTCAAAAGAGGAAAGGCCGCTGGACCTGATGGGATACCAGATCGATTTTACACAGAGTGCGCGAAGGAACTTGCCCCCTTCTTGCAGCGGTGTACCGTAGGTCTCTAGAAGAGCGTAGCGTTCCAAAGGATTGGAAAAGGGCACAGGTCATCCCCGTTTTCAAGAAGGGACGTCGAACAGATGTGCAGAACTATAGACCTATATCTCTAACGTCGATCAGTTGTAGAATTTTGGAACACGTACTACACTCCTGGAAATGGAAAAAATAACACATTGACACCGGTGTGTCAGACCCACCATACTTGCTCCGGACACTGCGAGAGGGCTGTACAAGCAATGATCACACGCACGGCACAGCGGACACACCAGGAACCGCGGTGTTGGCCGTCGAATGGCGCTAGCTGCGCAGCATTTGTGCACCGCCGCCGTCAGTGTCAGCCAGTTTGCCGTGGCATACGGAGCTCCATCGCAGTCTTTAACACTGGTAGCATGCCGCGACAGCGTGGACGTGAACCGTATGTGCAGTTGACGGACTTTGAGCGAGGGCGTATAGTGGGCATGCGGGAGGCCGGGTGGACGTACCGCCGAATTGCTCAACACGTGGGGCGTGAGGTCTCCACAGTACATCGATGTTGTCGCCAGTGGTCGGCGGAAGGTGCACGTGCCCGTCGACCTGGGACCGGACCGCAGCGACGCACGGATGCACGCCAAGACCGTAGGATCCTACGCAGTGCCGTAGGGGACCGCACCGCCACTTCCCAGCAAATTAGGGACACTGTTGCTCCTGGGGTATCGGCGAGGACCATTCGCAACCGTCTCCATGAAGCTGGGCTACGGTCCCGCACACCGTTAGGCCGTCTTCCGCTCACGCCCCAACATCGTGCAGCCCGCCTCCAGTGGTGTCGCGACAGGCGTGAATGGAGGGACGAATGGAGACGTGTCGTCTTCAGCGATGAGAGTCGCTTCTGCCTTGGTGCCAATGATGGTCGTATGCGTGTTTGGCGCCGTGCAGGTGAGCGCCACAATCAGGACTGCATACGACAGAGGCACACAGGGCCAACACCCGGCATCATGGTGTGGGGAGCGATCTCCTACACCGGCCGTACACCACTGGTGATCGTCGAGGGGACACTGAATAGTGCACGGTACATCCAAACCGTCATCGAACCCATCGTTCTACCATTCCTAGACCGGCAAGGGAACTTGCTGCTCCAACAGGACAATGCACGTCCGCATGTATCCCGTGCCACCCAACGTGCTCTAGAAGGTGTAAGTCAACTACCCTGGCCAGCAAGATCTCCGGATCTGTCCCCCATTGAGCATGTGTGGGACTGGATGAAGCGTCGTCTCACGCGATCTGCACGTCCAGCACGAACGCTGGTCCAACTGAGGCGCCAGGTGGAAATGGCATGGCAAGCCGTTCCACAGGACTACATCCAGCATGTCTACGATCGTCTCCATGGGAGAATAACAGCCTGCATTGCTGCGAAAGGTGGATATACACTGTACTAGTGCCGACATTGTGCATGCTCTGTTGCCTGTGTCTATGTGCCTGTGGTTCTGTCAGTGTGATCATGTGATGTATCTGACCCCAGGAATGTGTCAATAAAGTTTCCCCTTCCTGTGACAATGAATTCACGGTGTTCTTATTTCAATTTCCAGGAGTGTATGTTCGAGTATAATGACTTTTCTGGAGACTAGAAATCTACTCTGTAGGAATCGGCATGGGTTTCGAAAAAGACGGTCGTGTGAAATCCAGCTCGCGCTATTCGTCCACGAGACTCAGAGGGCAATAGACACGGGTTCACAGGTAGATGCCGTGTTTCTTGACTTCCGCAAGGCGTTCGATACAGTTCCCCACAGTCGTTTAATGAACAAAGTAAGAGCATATGGACTATCAGACCAATTGTGTGATTGGATTGAAGAGTTCCTAGATAACAGAACGCAGCATGTCATTCTCAATGGAGAGAAGTCTTCCGAAGTAAGAGTGATTTCAAGTGTGCCGCAGGGGAGTGTCATAGGACCGTTGCTATTCACAATATACATAAATGACCTTGTGGATGACAGCGGAAGTTCACTGAGGCTTTTTGCAGATGATGCTGTGGTGTATCGAGAGGTTGTAACAATGGAAAATTGTACTGAAATGCAGGAGGATCTGCAGCGAATTGACGCATGGTGCAGGGAATGGCAATTGAATCTCAATGTAGACAAGTGTAATGTGCTGCGAATACATAGAAAGATAGATCCCTTATCGTTTAGCTACAAAATAGCAGGTCAGCAACTGGAAGCAGTGTGGGATCCGTACCAGATAGGGTTGATAGAAGACATAGAGAAGATCCAACGGAGAGCAGCGCGCTTCGTTACAGGATCATTTAGTAATCGCGAAAGCGTTACGGAGATGACAGATAAACTGCAGTGGAAGACTCTGCAGGAGAGACGCTCAGTAGCTCGGTACGGGCTTTTGTTAAAGTTTCGAGAACATACCTTCACCGAAGAGTCAAGCAGTATATTGCTCCCTCCTACGTATATCTCGCGAAGAGACCATGAGGATAAACTCAGAGAGATTAGAGCCCACACAGAAGCATACCGACAATCCTTCTTTCCACGAACGATACGAGACTGGAATAGAAGGGAGAACCGATAGAGGTACTCAGGGTACCCTCCGCCACACACCGTCAGGTGGCTTGCGGAGTATGGATGTAGATGTAGATTACTGTCGTTGAGAACTTTAGTGCCAGAGGCTGCAATAACTTTGGAAATGATTTGGCTGTAGCAGCAGCAGCAGCTGCTGCAGCAGAGTCTTGCGCGGTACAGCGAGCGGGCGCAGATTCTGATGAGAAGCGGCCATGTTGGCTGGCTCGCGACGAAGCTTGTTAGGCCGGCCTGTAGGGTGCTCGTCTGCTGCTAATTAGACGCCCAACAGCCGGTTTTCTTATAATCAGGCCGCTGCTCGCAAAATACAACCGCTGAACACTGTTCCGCTATTCGCAGGTGAGCAGAAAACGTGGAACGCGCCGGGGCGACCTTCCGCCGAACTGGACGCTGTTTACAACTATTCCAAGTAATTAGAAGCTTACGGAGCTTCTGCTTTTTTAAAAATTTTTCCTTAAAACCCACGCAGTCTTTCTGAGCGCTCTTCGCCTTTGACGCCGTCGAATCACGGTGGCGTGTTTGTACTTGATCGTATGGTTGCTGGTTCGAAGTGCGTTATCAATAGAGATCATATCATACAGTAATTCGCTTGTTAAAACGAGGGGCGGTAGCGGTGTGTAATTCAGAATCTTCGCGAGTATCATAAATTAAATACCACAGCCATCACGCGTCATGGAGACCCTTGTGTGGCGTAGTCCGATGTCAGTGTTCGTCGATGGCAGCCATTATTCCATGTTCAATACATGTCATTATGAGGATGTATGATCCCTTATTTGCGTTTGGTTCAGCCATTTTAATTGCAGGATGACTTCCTCGTATCCAAAATTCGGGCCACGTTTATCTTTGTAAATAACTACCACTGCGAAGTAAATTCGGAAATGCTATATTAGATAACGGAAAAAACTTGGTGTATTTTGTCTAAAAATACTGAAAATCAGCTGCTAAAAATGTAATGGAGGACGAGTATTGAACTGTTACCATTTCCTGTAATACTTTTGGTCTGTGATGAAGTTGCGATGCATTTCACTTTGGTACGCTCTGAGTGTATTTAGTATTTGATTGTTGCAAACGTTTGTCGCCATCTACGCAATGTAAATACGTTTATTCAAGATCAGTAGCATGCAACACGTAATTTATTGCCATCCATTATCTACAGTTCTTTCTCAATGCTGACGTAGCTTCTCTGTTATTCGTGTGAAGAAAGTTGTTAATATGAAATTGAAGAGGTCGTCAAGCTGGGTTTGGAACACACCCGTGTTGCTAAAGGACATCGTAGCAGGCAAAGTCTGAGCATGTGAGATATGTAGAAATAATTGTCAGCCAAGGCCTTTAATGCGTCATGCGTAGGTGTGCGTTATCGTGGTGCAGCAGTACTCGATGCGATAGTTAATCTTCAAGTTGGCATCGTGAGGTGTCGTGAGTTGCTGACGATGAACGTAAGTTGTTATGCTTACGTAGCAGAGAAGCGAACAGTAATATACAACCCTTCCCTTATTGCTGCAGAAGCATTATACATAATCTTTGGACAGATATAAACCCTTATACATGGTTATTCTTTTTCATTCGAAATCAGTACTTCCTTTGTATATTTCATTCATTTTTTCTTTAATTTACCTCCCCAGAGAAGCACTGTAACAATATTGCTTCGCAATAGTATAAGTTATCTATGAGTTAACAACTGATGGCCGAGCGGTTCTAGGCGCTTCAGGCTGGAACCGCGCGACCGCTACGGTCGCAGGTTCGAATCCTGCCTCGGGCATGGATGTGTGTGATGTCCTTAGGTTAGTTAGGTTTAACTAGTTCTAGAGACTGATGACCTCAGATGTTAAGCCCCATAGTTCTCAGTGCCATTTGAACCATTTTTGAACAAATGATGAAGGACAAGAGGTTCGCAAATAGACAGTCGCGGTTTTCTATAACTTTCATTTACGAGCATTTAATACGCATAGGAGGGTGTTTTTTCGTTGACTGGTCCCGTGGAAGGCTAACGTCGCAATGTGTACACTGACCAGGTCTTCACACATTTGCCTACTCTTTTAAGGTTACGCCCTGTGTCAAACGACATAACCATTCCTTTCATTTCTCTAATTTTTTTTCTCTCCGTAGGAGGAAAGAATGTGTTTCGCTCTTGTTTTGCTCTGGTACACACATTGCCTTGCTGAAAGCGAAGTTAGATGCCAATACATTGAAAGAGCTCTTTCTTCTCATTTGACGCTATATCGTCTTAACCGCAGAAAGAGCAAATAATTTATTCAGATCTGTATGAGTCGAGTCGTGCTTACATGCACACTGTATTCAATAACAAATGGATAAATGAGAAACGGTAAGCAGTGCCAAAGAAACGCATTGTTCAAGCTACGACCAAAAATTCTACGTACTTCAGAATTAACATTAAATCTCCTTCACAGCACTTCGTCGTCTCCTTTACTTCACTTCCATATTTATTAATAACAGCACGAACTCTCTCATTACACTGATTCACACTCTGGCGCTACACATTGTAACGAATAATGTGCACAGATCTCAAGCAAGCAATATACATCCACGAGATAAATTTATGACTACCTGCGAGTTCACGGATGCAGCTTGCAGCCCGTCTAGACACTAAGGTACAGCGTTCGTTTGAGTTGACGGTGTTGACAAGTGGCGGAATTATTGACTTGTCTTCGCCACAGTAAACAGTTCTGACCTACCACCGTCAACAACGTGGGAGGCACCAAAACGAAGAGGTAATAATATGTCTGGAAGTAACTGAGCGCGTTGGCAAGAAGTGCTCGAAATGTCAGCAGTACAGAGGAATGAGGTGTGGACCTGATGCGATCTTTCCCCGGTTGTCATGGAGACCGAGCGCGCCCGCCTGCCTCACACAGACTGAGGTTTCCTCCGTCGTCGTGCCGCACCAGGTCCGGGTAAACAGCTCTTGAAGCCACCGCTCCGCCAAAAATACCCCACTGCTTGGAGTTTCCTCTTCTACCTTTGCTCGAGAATGCACAATATTCGGCTCAGAATAGTCGCTGGACAGCCGGTGAAACTCACCGCAATGCGGCGCGTCCTACGCGTCTGTACACCCCGCCCCGTCTGTGCTAACCCGAAAAGCACTTCGCATTTTGTCGAAGAGGGCTTCCAAGAACTTTGTAATGCTTTCTAAAGGAATAGTTATTTTGCTAGCGAGAAGAAGAATTTGCAACCTATTTATTCGGGGATTTAATTGTGAAGGATTCTCTCTAAGGAGCAGTTGTTAAAAAACTGGGCGTTGTGTAGACTATATTCATACATTTCACCAGCGACGTGGGTTATCGTACTTCGCCACACAGTATGTTTGTTCGCCCACAGCATGCTAATTCGTTTCTTGATGAATAACTTATTATCTGCAAAATTCCTCACTCGTTTTTTTTTTTTTTTTAGTCTAACTTGATCGGGATATACATCTATTCACAGTTACCTGTGTTTGCGTCAATTTAGCCAGCGTTTAACTGGCTTTAAAGAGAGTTTTGATATTGGCTCATACACAGAGTAATACGTGACTCCCTTTTTCAGATTTCCATGTTTGGCGGAGCGTTCCAGTACGAACTTTATTTAAATCACGAAAACAAACTCAGTCTTCAGAGAAAGTGAACTTTTTATTTAATATAACGGTTTACGGAGGAAACGAAGCGTTTTTGACGTCATCAGTCCGTACCACCACCGAATGAAGATAGAATTTTTGCTATTGTGATTTTATCTGTCTTAAAATACAGGGTGTTTCAAAAAGAATATGCATATTTCGAATGCATATATTTATTACACTTTAAGACATACGAATATGAAACTTTACACATATATTTACAAACCTCTCAAGTTCAGAATACAGATATTCAATATGTCCTCCATCAGCATCACGAACAATATCACATCGATACTCAAATTCCTCACATACTCGTGCAATCATGTCCTTCGTCACTGATGTTATAGCAGTACGGATCCGGTTTTTCAACTCTTCCAGGTTCTGTGGGAGTGGTGGTATATAAACATTGTCTTTAACGAAACCCCACCGGAGGAAGTCAGAGGGTGTCAGATCCGGTGACCGTGTAGGCCATTTGAGATATGCCAAGTCGTCAGCTCCTTGACGACCAATCCAGCTGTTCGGTAGAGTTTCATTCAGATATTCACGCACTTGGCGACTGCAGTGAGGGGGTACCCCGTCTTGCTGAAAAATGAAGCTGTCTTCGTGCAGCCTCGAAACAACCAGATTGGTAACATAGTGTGATACTGCTGACCGTAAACCGTGTTTCCATCAAAGGAGAATGGGCCGTAAAAGATGATCGGGATATCGCACAAAAACACATTGCGTTTGGGCGAATCTCGTACATGTTCAGTTGCTGCATGTGGAATTTGTAGGCCCCAAATTCGAACATTGTTTACCTGACCACTAACATGGGAAGTCGCTTCATCACTGAATACAATGCGTTGTGCGAAAATGTTATCATTGTCAATAGCATCGAGAATCTCGTTACAAAATGCCACACATTTGCGTTTGTCATCGGGACGCAGAACTTGTAACAGTTGTAACTTTTGCGGCTTCATAACCAACCGACGTCTCAAAACACGCCAAATTGTTGTTGCAGGCAGTTTGAATTCGTGCGATGTTTTCTTCTGGAACACGAGAGCTGCCAGGACTCTTTCCTTTGCATACACATCCTGTATCTAGAAACTTTCGATACCATCTGCGAATGTTCCACCCATTCGGAGGATCGATTTGGTACCTCAGTCTGAAACGTCTTTGCACTGTAATCATTGAATTGCACTTCGCAAACTCCAAGGCACAATATGATTTGTGCTGCGGAGTGCCGCGCGGTTTGAGGCACCATGTCACGGATTGCGCGGCCCCTTCGGCCGGAGGTTTGAGTCCTCCCTCGGGCCTGGGTGTGTGTGTGTTCTTCTTAGCTTAAGTTAGTTTAAGTAGTGTGTAAGTCTAGGGACCGATGACCTCAGCAGATTGGTCCCTTAGGAATTCACACACATTTGAACATTTTTTGCTGCGGAGTAGCCATTTTAAACATACGACGGTTACCAAGCAAATCAGAAGACAACGGACGTGTAGCGACTATTAACATAAACTAGATTATGTATTCGTTTCTCCAATAGCCGAGGCGAGGCGCAGCGATCGATAGTTAGGACAAAATAATACTTTGTAATACGTATATTCTTTTTGAAACACTCTGTATTTCAGGACAGGCTTTACAGCACAGACCGTGCGCTCTAAAATTCCACATCATGATCATCATTATCGTCAACAAAAACACCAACAACATCGTTATAAACAGCGAAATTGCGTAGCTGTGGCTAAAATGAACATGGAATCCACAAAGTGATCGATAAAGACGGAGAGCAAAATTTCTTTTGTCATCCATATGTTTTCTTCTTATATATGAATAATCCGCATCTCAGATCAGCCGATACATAATCCGCAAATGTTTGCTTTGAAGAGGCATAATTTTCATTCTGATAATATGTGACTTCGTATTCTTACTCTTAGACGGTAATTAATATTGTCATTGTAATAATTGTCTTATTTTCAGATTAGGTTAGAAACATTTTTCTGGCACACCTTGACGTTTCAGATCATTCTGTGGGTAAAAAACTATTTTCTACTGCGCCTCTGCTTCAGCCTTAGACATGAAAAAGTATCGCATTACTAAATACGTACTAAATTAATGTGGAAGGGTAAGTAAACAATGAGTTCAGAAAAGCAACATGATTATATTGCGGAAATAAAAGGACAACTGGGAAAACCGTATTGTATTGTTACTTCAAAGTGAATTCTAGCCTCCATAGGATGCATCTCTTAGAAAACGGCAACTAGATAGTTACTTGCCAGTGGTTAATCAAGGCTAATCATATGTTACAATAATGCAATACTGGTCAGGACGCAAAAAACATGGTGCGATGCTTCTAGTAGTGTTGTAATTATGTAAATAAGGAATGCGCATTGTATTAACGCTGCTGAAATTATTCGTACTGTCAGTGCCTGTAGAATCCTCGCACGCCCTGAATAATGTTTTGTTCTTATAACCAACTCCGCGAATTGGCCATTCAGTACCGACCGGCCGCCATGTCATCGTCCGCCATTGGCGTGAGTTGGATGCGGTGTGTTGGGGCATGGAATTAACGCACCGCTTACCTAGATTTTGTTGGCTTTCCTAATCCTGGAGACACTGCTTCTCGCTCAGCTAGCTCCTCAGTTGAATCACGAAGCGGGATGCACCCTGGTTCCAGTCCACGCACCTAGGAAAAATCCGTAGCAGTATCGGGAGTTGAACCCGGGTCCTCCGGATAGCAGCCAGTTGACCATTTAGCAACGAAGGTCGACGATTCCTTCTTAAGCTACAGCAGTTGCTTTATTAAAGTAGTTTCATACCTGCTTTATTAAACTTCAAACTTTTTCTACGTCTGTAGAAAGTCTCGGACATTTAGCATAACTACACTCCTGGAAATTGAAATAAGAACACCGTGAATTCATTGTCCCACGAAGGGGAAACTTTATTGACACATTCCTGGGGTCAGATACTTCACATGATCACACTGACAGAACCACAGGCACATAGACACAGGCAACAGAGCATGCACAATGTCGGCACTAGTACAGTGTATATCCACCTTTCGCAGCAATGCAGGCTGCTATTCTCCCATGGAGACGATCGTAGAGATGCTGGATGTAGTCCTGTGGAACGGCTTGCCATGCCATTTCCACCTGGCGCCTCAGTTGGACCAGCGTTCGTGCTGGACGTGCAGACCGCGTGAGACGACGCTTCATCCAGTCCCAAACATGCTCAATGGGGGACAGATCCGGAGATCTTGCTGGCCAGGGTAGTTGACTTACACCTTCTAGAGCACGTTGGGTGGCACGGGATACATGCGGACGTGCATTGTCCTGTTGGAACAGCAAGTTCCCTTGCCGGTCTAGGAATGGTAGAACGATGGGTTCGATGACGGTTTGGATGTACCGTGCACTATTCAGTGTCCCCTCGACGATCACCAGTGGTGTACGGCCAGTGTAGGAGATCGCTCCCCACACCATGATGCCGGGTGTTGGCCCTGTGTGCCTCGGTCGTATGCAGTCCTGATTGTGGCGCTCACCTGCACGGCGCCAAACACGCATACGACCATCATTGGCACCAAGGCAGAAGCGACTCTCATCGCTGAAGACGACACGTCTCCATTCGTCCCTCCATTCACGCCTGTCGCGACACCACTGGAGGCGGGCTGCACGATGTTGGGGCGTGAGTAGAAGACGGCCTAACGGTGTGCGGGACCGTAGCCCAGCTTCATGGAGACGGTTGCGAATGGTCCTCGCCGATACCCCAAGAGCAACAGTGTCCGTAATTTGCTGGGAAGTGGCGGTGCGGTCCCCTACGGCACTGCGTAGGATCCTACGGTCTTCGCGTGCATCCGTGCGTCGCTGCGGTCCGGTCCCAGGTCGACGGGCACGTGCACCTTTCGCAGACCACTGGCGACAACATCGATGTACTGTGGAGACCTCACGCCCCACGTGTTGAGCAATTCGGCGGTACGTCCACCCGGCCTCCCGCATGCCCACTATACGCCCTCGCTCAAAGTCCGTCAACTGCACATACGGTTCACGTCCACGCTGTCGCGGCATGCTACCAGTGTTAAAGACTGCGATGGAGCTCCGTATGCCACGGCAAACTGGCTGACACTGACGGCGGCGGTGCACAAACGCTGCGCAGCTAGCGCCATTCGACGGCCAACACCGCGGTTCCTGGTGTGTCCGCTGTGCCGTGCGTGTGATCATTGCTTGTACAGCCCTCTCGCAGTGTCCGGAGCAAGTATGGTGGGTCTGACACACCGGTGTCAATGTGTTCTTTTTTCCATTTCCAGGAGTGTAGTTTCTTTTCCGTGACGCAGAAGACATATTTGACACATAAAATACGTACATTATTCCAGGGCTGGGAGACACTTGTTGGATTGGCATGAAAGAAATTGCGGTGACGTGTTTCGAAAGCCGCACTATAATTTTATTTTGCGAAAATTATTTTTATCGACTCGTACATCACGCCGAGCTTTATTCGTAACAGCCCATGAATAATTATGAGGCACGTCAAGATTTTAAAACCCTGTCCTGAAACTCGAGGCAAGCCTTTTTTAAAAGTTCGACGGCTAGCGTGTAAACGTTAATTATTCCCCGCAGCTCATAAATTCGGCTTCCGAAGCTCGGTGTTGTTTGATTCCGCAGATTCTGACCGGCCTGATGCTGTGGCGGGCAACCTCTTTGCTACCTTCTACAGCCACAAAACGGCATTCGTTTGCAGCGAGGACATGGATACCGACAGGAAGCGATTTGTAAGTGAAATTAAGATATTTCTCGCGTCCTGACATCTGACTGCTTTCGTAGCCCTAACAGGATGGGAACTCCCTCTATATTGGCGTTTACACAATATGCGCGTACACATTCGTGGTAGTACTGGAAGTTGGCTACTGAAGGTAAAAAGTCTCAAACATGTGTTTGTATGGAACACGTGTGTACTGTAGAACTTCCTGTCCCTGTACCTTTCCCTGTTTTTCGGCGGGAAGGAAGAACATAGCAGTTCAAAATACCTTTATTTTTCTGTTACCTCGAATTAGATCTTACTCGCGTACGATGTGTGCCTAAGTGTTTCTCATTTTGTAGTGAGTTATCATTAGTTTTGGTTTGATTGTTTTCTTTTTTATCAAATTTGTAAAAACATTGTCCGTTATCTCTCAAAGTTCCCAATAGTTAACATCTTGTAAAACTTCACTCCCCACCTTAGCCGCGGTCCCTAATGCACACCTGTGCGGTGGTGCGGGACTGAGGCGTAACTGGTTCTATTCTTGCTGATGAAAAAGCAAATAGTATTTTGCGGGCAATCGAAGCAGAGGAGAGCTGGTGGCATGAAGTTCCCATACACAGGCTTTGGTCAGTTTTTCAATTAAATTCCAACTCACTCTCTAATGTCTCATAGAGTGGGATGGTGTAACTCTCTTGATGACGATTCGTTCGTGGGATGGGATCGCGAAATTCATTCGTCCCTTTGGTGCTATTTGAGGGGACTAGGCCCATTTTGCGGCATCGGGCTCCACCCTTTCCCTCACACATACTCCCATTTGGTGCACCTATAGGGGTGGACAAGAAATATGGAAACGCCCCGAAAAATGCATACTTCAACATAAAAGCAGATGTTAGCTAACCCTGCAGGTTGCACTGTTGTATTGGTTGTACTGTTGTATTTGTTCACGGACGGCATCTGTCCAACGTTCTCAGTATGTTACAAGTGGCAGTCGTGGTCGTTCTGTGTAGCTGTGAGTGCGTTATGTCGGAGCCGAGTGAATTCGAACGTTGGCTCGTATGGTGGGTGTTTCCGTAACCAAGGAAGCTGAAGTGTTTGGTGCACCGTATCAGAGATTCACACAACATAGAGGGAAAGCGCAGAATTATCTCCATCCGCTAAGTCACAACGGAGACGAAAGTATGTGTTGATTGATCGTGACAGACGCTCTTTGAGGAAGACTGTAATGAAAGAGAAGAGGACGACAGCTTCAAAAACCGTTGCGGACCTTTATGTCCCGCGCACCCCGTTAGCACGAGAACAACACCAAGGAAGCTTCTGAGCGGTGATTTCAGGGCGAGCTGGAATCCTAAACCAGCTCATCTGTCAAGAAAATGCCCATAACAAGGAAAGTGGTGCCAACGGCAAGAAAGGAAGAATGAATTGATTAATAACGATCATCCTCCTTTACCTCCTCTGCATTACTGCAGATGACGTGTCACTGAGCATATTTATTCTGTGCCTGCAGTACACGTGAGGCGCCTAGTTGTTTCCACTGCACTGTGTGAAATACGAAGGTTCCTTCTAGTGAATTTTATCCACAGTGGATGCTGTTGAACTCCGTAACTGTTCCTTTACAAGGCGTAGAAACTTTTCCGCTACCAGTTACAATAAAAGATTATTTATTCGTCTCACGACCGGTTTCGGACTTGTGCGCAGCCTGTTGTCTGAGAACAGTGTGGTACAGAACAGTCCTAACTGTAATTTTTGTAATTTGTAATAGCTTTCAGTAATTTCATATGTACAACATCATTGTACTTCATAGATCTAAGTTCTCTGACAAAAATATGGGTCAAAAATTTTATAATGTGGATGAAAAAATTTTGCAGTTTATAAGAGCTTTTTAAGTTTCTATGTGTGTGCAACATCCTTGCACTTCCTATGGCAAAGTACTTTGACCATAACCGACATGTTTCTGTAGGAGCAACATCTTTGCACCTCCTACGTCTAAGTCCTTTTACCATAGTCTACGTGTTTGTACCTAAACACAGTGTGTATCACGAGCGCACGACACAGTAGTGAAATATGCAGCTAAATTTTATAAAACTGAAACGTGAACGTGAAAATGATAACAAACGTGCAACTGATTGGAAAAACGGTCACCACAGCATAATTATAATAATGATGCTTCATCTTTAGGTAAGCACAGATATATTTTTGACAAATGCTGCTTTGCCACTTAAAATTGTTCCACTTTCATCCGTTTAGTCACCAGCAAATAATTTTCTTTGTAATTATACAGTGATTCCAGCAATATAAACATTTACATGAACGCATAAACACATGAGGATGGGCACAAGCCCGAAACCGGTCGTGTGACGCATAAGTAACTTTTATTGTGACCGGTAGCGGAAATTTTTCTACATCCTATGAACTATTTAGTATGTGGCGAACATATCGGTTTTTAGCAAGTGTCATTTAAACAGATGTTTTCGTTTGTTAGACAGCGCACGTTCGTTTGTGTGTGTGTGTGTGTGTGTGTGTGTGTGTGTGATAGAAACCTGTATACATGAAGAGATTAACTTATTAAGGGGGAAAAAACACAAGAAGCAAAGAACTCAAGAAATGGCTGGTGGTCAGTGGGGTCCATAGTTTATCTTATCGAAACCAAGGGGAAGAGGATGAAAAAGTTGAAGGAGGAGAAATATAAAAAGTAGAGATTAAGCAGATAAGCTATGCGAGAGCGACAGCGTGGACTGATGACCTGAATGATGAAATATCTGGGTCACGCAGCCCTAAGTTGTGAGGCCGTGCCGCACGCCTTATCACCGGCTGCGGGCGTTGTTTTAGCCGCTTAATCCCGGCGTCGATCGGGTCGTTAAAAAGACGCCGTGGCAAGTTGCCAGGCAGGCGTCGGCCCGTCGCCGTAAAACGGGGACAGGCCGACGCCGTCGTAAAGCACTTAGGCCCCCGTAAAGTGGCAAGTGGGTCCTCCCCACAGTGCGCGGAGGGCGGCCGAGATTGCGCTTTAACGTCCCCTCCACGAGTACGTCATTAGAGACGGAGCGCGTGATCGGATTGGCCGAGGGTGGATAAGGGAATCCGTTGTGTCCTTTCAAAGGAGACGTACGAACAATTGGCGTAGAGCGAATTAACGAAGCGTTAATCTGGATGACGTAACGAATTTCGAACCCTGCTCCTCCCCAGCGTGAGTTCAGTGTCTTGATCACGCCACTGCGCCGCCTGAGGAGGTCCCTGCACCAAAGTGTAGGCAAACCCACTTCACGTGTAGTAGAGCTATATAATCTCCACTAGAAACAACGTTTCAGCGAAAGGTGTAGAACTAATAAGACAGTTTTCCAGATAGCACTATTGCTCAGAGTAATCTATTAATCGATTGAGAGCAAGCTCATCTGTTGTTAACTTACCTTTCATAGTTTCTGAGTCAACTGTGGCTTTCTGTTTCCATCCCGCGTCCCGCCACTTGCTTTCGTTTATGATGGTAAAAACAGCCACCAAAGGATGTGCAATACAGCTGTGTACTGTGGCACGTGAGAATCTGGAGAAACTAGAAACCTGACAAGATAATGGAGAGGCCTCGCAGATGACGCAGCACGACACATAGTGCCGTTTCCCTATACATTGTGGAACGCTTTGCCATTGAGCCACGCGTAAGTGAGAGAAGAATCCGTAGGTGGTGAGGAACAATATGTACTATCCAGTCGTGATCTACAGGGTTCGGCGAAAAGACCTCCCGTATATGGAGAGGCCGCTGTGTGAGCTGTGGTGGGGTTACAGAGGTGGAGGGGGTATCTATCGATAGCGGTCTACATGCCATTTTCAGTAGGTTCTATGGGTTACCTAGATGAGCATCGTGCGTTTGTTTTGGAGGACTATATTCATAATCGTGGTTCTGTGACTACAGCTAAGCGAGCATTTCGCATTCGATTCGAATTTGACCGACATGATTCTATTTCCGATGGACAAAGTGTTGGAGTTTGTATACCAAAATTTAAAGCATCAGGTTCTGCACTGAAAAGAAAACCTGTTGCCCAACTTCGGACTGTAACAACGCTGGAAAATGTGGCGCTTGTGAGAGCGTCCGTCCAGTGAACTCCAAAGCGTTCAGCTCTTAAACGTGCAGCTGCCCTGCGATTGTGAGAGAGAAGTGTAAGAAGAATCCTGCACAGAGATCTTCACGTGCTTCAGCACAAGATGATAACCACCCAAGTATGAAACGAGAGAGATTTTGAAACGTGCAGAACTCTGTGTCAGGAAATTCTTCAGTGGATCCTCCCTAGCGCTGTTCTTATTTCTTCTGATTACGTCCACCTGCACTTGTCAGATATTGCAAACAGTTTCTGTTAGTGTGCAGCTCAAGATCATCATGAACTTCGCCAACGACCACTTCACAGCCATCAATGGCAGCGTGATGTGCCGTTGCTAAATATGGTGAATGTCGCACTTGTTGGCGTACACTAGAAATTTTGAGAGAGTTATTTCCTAGACGTCTTCTCTCTTGGCGGAGAGAAATCGCCCGGTCCCCAGGGACAACCGATTTATCACCGCATGGTTTTTTCTGTGGGGACTCTTGAAGACAAGTGAACCAACGTCGCGCCACAATCCTACAAGCACTTAAGGAGGCAGTCGTCCAGGAAATGGCTGCCATTCCACAGGAAATGACACGAAGAACAATGGACTTTATCGAGGAAGGCTTTGTCAATGTGTCAACAATGGACGACGCGGTTAACCGGACATAATTTTTAAAACTATCTAATGTAGAGTTCCGTAATGTTTGTTGTGTCGTGTGTGTGTGTTGGGGTTTATGGGCGCTCAACATACGACTTTGTTGTGTCAACAATGGACGACGCGGTTTACCGGACATAATTTTTAAAAGTAGCTAATGTAGAGTGGCGTAGTGTTTGTTGTTCACAAGTCAAAGTATTTTCTATGTATCTTTCTTTGTTTATTTGTAATCTTCTTTTGAAGTACGGAACGTCTTTTTGCCGGACTCTGTACTTCGTTCCCGCCACTTGGATGCGTAGGAGATAATGGCACCTAACACCATGGCTTTATACTCAATGCGAACTCTCCGCCACTCTCTCCTTCCAGTTTATGATGATTCTAATGGACAAACATCGTATAACGTGATTCTAAAAGCGCGTATTGTATGTTATGGCATTACACGACCTGACGAGTGCTCCGGCTACGCATACGTCACATAAGTGGTTCACAAACATATTTAACAACATATTTCGCACATATGCATTCACATATTTCAAATGTATCTGTAGCAAATTTGCCATGCAGTTTCACCAGAATCTTGAGGAAACTATCTGGTGCTCCGCTGTTTTACACCATGCGACTCCAGAGAGGACATTAATTACAATCTTGATATTCTGCCATTTGACATAATCTTTGGCCCGAAAAGAGGCTGTTTTCGTACCGTCACAAACCAAGGCAAGCACTGTGTGTTACAGCAAGTTGAAAAGCTATATCTACCTGGCCTATAGACATTCATTACCGAACGGCTGTTGCGTCATCGTCTACTAGTGACGTCATTAGAATGCGGTACAGAAGGGCTCGGAGCGGCTACTTCTCATTCAAGCAGCGTTTCAGTTTACATCACAAGGTTCTGACTGCATCCCTGACAATACGTGCAGTCGAACCCTGGTGGTCTACAAAGCAGTCAGATACGCTGAGTACATTATAGTAACAGAGTAATTTTACGAATTAACAGCGTGTGTGTGTGTGTGTGTGTGTGTGAGAGGGAGAGAGAGAGAGAGAGAGAGAGAGAGAGAGAGAGAGAGCACTCGTGCTCTCTTCAGTGGATGTGTGAGATAGTGCGAGAGAGGGGGGGGGGATGGAGGGAGGGAGACGGAGATCGTAACGAAAGAGAGGGAGGGAAACTGAGGTCGATATATATATATATATATATATATAGAGGGAGAGAGAGAGAGAGAGAGAGAGAGAGAGAGAGAGAGAGAGAGAGAGACACGGGGGAGGAGCGTTTCATTGGACACGTATGATTGTTTTTAGCAGCCCTTGTCTCATTTTACTGATATATTAATGCGGATGCTAAAGCCATCTTTGTCGGGCACCGAACAATGATTATTGCTAGAAGAAACCTGATAAATATGGAGTTTATATACTTGAAAAGACACCGAGTTTACTAATAGCGATCATTATAGCTTCATTTTTTCTTTTTTTCGGAAATGCAATCATGCCGTGAAATGTTGTGTGACGCTATAATGGTAGAGAGAAGATATTCGCTTGCTGGGCGTTGATCGCAGCGGGTAGGCGGGTTCTCGGCGGTGTGGGCGCCCGCCGCGGTGCACTAGCTTCCTCTCCCTGCCGTTGGACTGTTCCAGCCGGAAACCGATTGATTCGCCGTCGCGCCTTGTGTACTAGCGCGCGCTAAAGACCGCCGCATATGTCTGGCACCCGAAGAATGCACCGCCTTTCTTTGTCCTCCAACACGCTGGGCCGAATGTGTCTTACACTGGGGACGCATTGTCCGTGGCACGTGTGCGATGGCCGTCCGCTTATCCCGAACGGAACTTCAGGAACGGGCGAAGAACCATCGTGGCTGGCGGGGCCCACCTCGTCTTTGCACAGATTTCCACTCTTTCATGTGTGAGTACAAGAGCATCCCAAATACTGCCTCCTATACCCTTTCGCGTTTTCAGAGATCTTAGGCCTGTGATTTACGCGGAGTGTTTCTGTAGCAAGAAGGTTTTTCCACCCGTAAGTTATAACGTCACTAACAAATGAATATGGGAGATCAGAATTTTATGTCCCGCCGGAGACTATGTCATTACCGATGAAGTACGACCACAAGTAGGGGAAGAGTGACGAATAAAATCGGGCGTGCTGTTCTCAAAGGAAATATCCTAACATTGTTGATAATATTTATCATGTTGAGACGGAGCAACGACAGTTGGTCAGAAAGTAGTGTGTGCTACACTCCCAATTGCACAGTAAAATTTATTAAACGCGCGGTTGACGATGTGAAGCATACAGTTTCAAGTTTCTTGACAGGAGACAGAGAAGCTGAGATTACAGATATTTGTGTAGGGGCCTACCAACTCCACAACCTGGAGAGTTTATGGAATATCTACTGAAGCCTCTTCCGTTGGTATGAAGAAAATTAAAATTTATGTAACTGAAAGTAGTTGAAATCCTTTGTAAGCCAGTCCAACTGAGTCGAGTGGCAGATCTTCTGTCTGGATACATCTTTCTTTTAAAAAAATAAAAAATAGGATTGTGGGCTGACTTCGAACGCACAATAGTGATTCAAATGAGAAACATGGAGCGAGGTAGGAAATCATATTGTGAATTTATAGCGAACTTCATATATACAAACTTACAGTGTGACTGGTAATGAAGAAGTGGTCGAATTGCAAAAATCAACAAAAGTGTAGCTCCCGGACGAAGAGTATCTGGCCCAAATAAGTCGAACAATCTTTTGCCGATATTTAAGTAGTTCCTTGGTTATAAATCTCTAGTCAGAAATGTGAAAAAAGACAATAGCAATGCAACTATGACAGACTGTAAAGGTACGAGGTATTGGTTTAGCAAAGAATTATGTATTAAGATTCGTAGATAAGTGGACTCTGTCAGATTTCTATTATGATTATTAGACTTTCACATGTCTTTTACAAATGTTCGTTCTATATCTGTTATATTTGCATCCTCTTAAAATATTTTTACACGGTTTAAAATTTGGTATGCTACCCTGACAATCCCCTTTACACAGTGGAAGTTTATCAACCACATAACTTTTAACATTCTTTTCAATAGATTTCTTCGCTCGTTTTGTCACGTTGCCCAGCTACAGTGACCATTGCCGAGAAAATCAGACACAGTTCTGTCATGTGAGATGTTTAGGAAACCTGTGGTTTCGCGCTATAAAATATCAGTTTAGTTCCCTAAAAATTCCGATGTCGTAGTGTCAAGTGAGTAGTTATCCAGATTAGGAAGACTTGTCATCATACATGGAAGTTGTGTGTTAATTAAACTGTGACAGCCGGCCGGAGTGCCCGAGCGGTTCTAGGCGCTACAGTCTGGAACCGCGCAACCTCTACGGTCGCAGGTTCGAATCCTGCCTCGGGCATGGATGTGTGTGATGTCCTTAGGTTAGTTAGGTTTAAGTAGTTCTACGTTCTAGGGGACTGATGACCTCAGAAGTTAAGTCCCATAGTGCTCAGAGCCATTTGAACCATTTTTTAAACTGTGACAGCAACAACTGAATGGCTGTAAATTATCGCAAGATTGTTTGTGATAATGGCCTTGCTGAGCCGCCCACTAGTTGGAACCAGAGTGGGCGACAGAAAACTGAATTGCACTGTAATGGCTGTGTGTATCATTTTATTCATTACGTACAATTCTCTTCGATATTGTGTCTGAACAACCGCGCAGCTGTACATTTGTGATATAATACCACGTTCTTCAATAGAGGGATGTATTTTTTTTAAATTGCTATTGATTTAGTTTTCAGAGTAAACGGATTTGTAGAATGAAAAAAAGTTAAGCATTAATTGGACGTAATCAAAGCTAATGGACGAAAAGTAATATTAATTTCAACCATAAATTTACATACTTTACGACTGAATTTATTTGGATCAGCGTAGTATCGGTAATTGTGCTAACCTCGAAAACGCTACTTTTCAGTTTATGTCGAAAATTATTGAAATAGATAAATACAATTATAATACACTTTGACTATGTAATTGCTTCGGTTTGTATAGATGGTTATTTAATTTTGGAGTTAAATTACAATTTTAAGTGTAAAAATAGAATCGCTACTAGCAAACACAGTCAGAAGTACTATAGGCAGTCCAGACGTTTCAGATAGAGTTCAAAACAGTGAAGCAGGGTTTTCAATTAGCCATCTACTCAAATGGACGATCAGCTTAATTCTCGGCATTTTCAGCTTCAAGAAATGTATTCGCAGTTGCGAATATGGGCAATCTCCAACTGTAGGATAGAATATGACCTGTTAATTTGTGCCGGATCGGGACTCGAACCCGGGTTTCCCGCTTGTCACGAGCGGCCGCCTTAACAGTTTCGGCTATCCGTTCACGGTTCACGGCCAGGCTCAAATTTCTTAAATCGTCGACCATGCATCATTCAGTTGCATTCGAACACATGCCGTATGCAGGGGAGACATGTAATCGCATGCATACGAGAATTTGTAAAGACAGATTTTTTGTTACGTGGATTGTTTAGTGTGTAAAATAGCTACGGGGAAGAAGAATATAACGATTCGCAGTTTAGAAATAGCGAAGCACGTCTTTTGCTTAGTCAGATTATGATAACAGGTTGGAACTTCATCGTGCCAGTAGACTTCGACCTTATTTCCTGACTACTTATGCTTTAGTTAATTATTAATGAGCGTTATCTCACTGTATTCATCTTTTCAAGTGCTGGCAAAATAATAACAGTTGGCGTAATATCTTGATGGAGAACATACGTAAAGTTGGTTAACCATACAGGAAGGTGCGTTGAATGCTAAAACTGTCTGGTTCTCTGACACGTAGAGGCATTTTCATAAGAGCAGTAAATAAAACGAACACGTTCGCATTTCCGATGTTTGTGTTAACCAAAAATTCGTCAAAAGATACTCGAAATTAAAATATGTATCTTCGTTATCTGCAATGGGCCGGCCGCTGTGGCCGAGCAGTTGTAGGCGCTTCAGTCGGGAACTGCGGTGCTGCTACGGTTGCAGGTTCGAATCCTGCCTCGGGCATCGATGTGTGTGATGTCCTTAGGTTAGTTACGTTTAAATAGTTCTTAGTTCTATGGGACTGATGACCTCAGATGTTGAGTCCCATAGTGCTTTGAGCCATTTGATCTGCACTGGGACGATCCGCTCAGATAGACAAAGCGCCGCCTGAGGGACGCGGAAGTCCGCTGGCCCCAGATCGAATCCGCCCACCGGATAAACAACGAGGGTAAGTATGCTGGCCAGCCTGGATCTGGATTTTGGGCGGGTTCGGACGTCCCATTGGGTGAATGCTGGGCTGGTTACCCGAGGCCTGCCTTAGTTACACGATTCGAAACACTTAGAACATTTTCTCTTACTTTCACATGAATATTCGCTACATACGCACTGTGTCGGGATGGTAACACGAAGGGTACCCAGCCAACCCTTAAACTAAACATGACAAATCCGTTGATAACCATGCCTGCCCTGCGATAATGCGGAGCAAAGGCACAAGGAGAAGAAGAAAAAATAGAAATGATCTGCAGTGGGACGATAAATGAGTGGGAATTACCCAGTACGGCAGAAGGATTACTGATCTATTCTCCTCTGTCTTTCCGAAGTATACTTGTTTCAAGTTTCGAAGATAGTCAGATAGTGAAATGGGGCGATCACGTAAAATCGATATTATGGAGGGCTAATGGAAGAATTAGATTTGTTGGAAAGGTTCTGGGAAAATGCGTTATGCCTGTAAACCAAGTCGCATACAAGACGCTTGTGCCACACATTCTAGAGTATTGTTCCAGCGTTTAGACGACAAATATCGAAAGAATTCATATCGATTTAACCTACTAGAAAGTTTACGAGAGATTTGCTTTGCGAACTTAATAGGAAATATTGGAAAGAAGACGATTAATCCTCGCGAAACCCTGTTAGATAAATTTAGAGAATAAATGATAATTAATTGAAACCCTCAGCTGCCGACAGGTGTTGTTGATACACTTCGATGGAGACAGCTGAAAATGTGTGCCTCGACCGGGACTCGAACCCGGGATCTCCTGCTTACAATTAATTATCATTTATCCTAGAGAAGCTGCACGGTCATCAGTGGTGTCTGTTCTTTCGAGAACAGTTACTATCTTCATACATAAAAATTTAGAGAAGATGTACTAGAAGACTACTGTGTTACCATTATGCTGCCATTGACATTTGTCACAATTAGGGATTCTGAGAAAAAGACAAGAAAGGCTAGGACACACAGAGACATATACTTGGTGTTTTCAGCTGCCTCTACCTTGCCTTATACAGTGTATTTCACCATTGGAAACAATGAAATTAACAGCAGGTATCATAATGGGAAGCATTGAAGTAACAAATTTCCAATATAAAACCCAATGAAAAGATTAATAATGACTCATTGTGTTAGTGTGATTTAGTAGTTTTCATAAACAATATTTGTACAATAGGTGTAAGATGTTTTTTTGTATACTTAACCAGTTTGTCTGTGACATTTTGACAACGTGCTTCACATCTCCAGAGTGAACTGGCAAACTACATTATTGTGTCATGTGGGGTTGCATAAAACGACAACGCTACGGGCGGCTGAATCACCATGTCTCGACATTCATTTTTCACTCACTAATTTTCATCGTAATATCTGTGGAAGTACAGCGAATGCTATATCTCGGTTGCAAGATAAGTCTCTGTGGCGTTAATTTAATGTTGTTACCGCTTTCAGTCAAATTGGAGGCCGCAGCAACGTGGGCATCGAGGCAATACGTAATGGTATCAGTCAGGTGACAAACAGAGGTCTATTACTTGGCACTTGACTCATATCATTCGGTGTTATTTCGACGTTCACTGCTATCTTTAATTTGTGTGAAGCACTAACAAATGGTTCAAATGGCTCTGAGCACTATGGGACTCAACTGCTGTGGTCATCAGTCCCCTAGAACTTAGAACTACTTAAACCTAACTAACCTAAGGACATCACACACATTCATACCCGAGGCAGGATTCGAACCTGCTGCCGTAGCAGTCGCACGGTTCCGGACTGCGCGCCTAGAACCGCGAGACCACCGCGGCCGGCGAAGCACTAACAACATTCAGTAAATACGATTACGTTCATTTCATCCTTGTTCAGTATTTGAACAGAATAAGAAAGAAAATTAAAAATAATGTTACAACGTACCCTCTGCCACACACTATCCTGTGGCTCGCGGAGTATTTATACAGATGTAGATGTGGGTGACTGAGGTGCAGTCACGGTGAAGTCCTCATTTACGATTAAATTCCACAGAATGCGGCTCTGTTTCATCACGGTCGCCTTCAGCAGCGGAGTGTACACCCTCCCATGCTCCATATCTTGAGACTGACAAGAATCCTTTTGGCATGTAAATGGGTAAAAAGGGCACATCTGCATAAATTCGAGCACAAGCAACCAGGTTTTAATTAAAAAATTCGGTCTGAGGATTACCGGCGGTGACGAGGTCATTAGCAAATTTACCGAAGCATTAATTAAAGCGGCATTTTCATTTTTTTTAATGGAAGGGGCGGGGGAAGAGGAGGTGGCAAAACGGCGCCAGAGGAGCCGTCGTCGGCCGCTTTGGCGCGGAGCCGAGGCGGGCAGCGGCAGTTGTGTGAGCCGCGATGCGCCGTCACGCGCTTTCATCGCGCATCTGGGTCGCCGCATTTAACCAGAGGAGCAGCCCCTCTGGCGCGCACCTCGCGCGTAATTGCTGAGCGAGCCACACTTGTCCTACAGCGGCGCCGCGGTGCGGCCGCGAGGAGCAACTACACCGACGTCGCTCCTAGTCCACCAGTTCTGTTACACTGGTATTCACTATCTCTCTCTCTCTCTCCACTCCCTCTCCTCCTCCTCCTCCTCCTCCTCCTTTTCAATAAATGAGAGGTCAGTGACTCTGACTTACACACGGATGACCTGGGTTCGACTCTCTGTGTCACCAAAGATTTCCCTTGTCGGAGATACGAGAATAGTCTCCACTGCAGCCTAATTTAAATTAGTTGGCATCCGACGTCTAAGTTTGAAACTGTGACTGTTCCTTTAACTTTCCAAAAATCTGTTATAAGTTATAATTACGGCCACTGTTTTGTTTCTTCTGTTTTGAACTGGCTTCTTTTTTCGTGTCCTGAAAACAGTTTGATACCGCCAAAACTACTGAACTCATTATAGTACTTTTTATTTTATTGATTATGAAAATATCTCGTTCGGCTGCGAATCTTTCAAAGGTGGAGTCGAATCTTTCCAAAATATCATTTTCTCTTGTGTTTGCTATGTATAACCATCGTAAATCGGCTTCTTTTTTAAAACAGTGAAACAATGTATTTATCGTTACTATTGACTGCTTATTTATTTCCACAACGCGTTTAGAAAGTTTAAACCTCCATCATCAGCTGGATTTTTGTGGGTTAATGTGCTATGTATATGTTGCGTTACGACTTTGCAGTAACTGTGGCTCCGTCTTCAATGGTCGCAGATTCCTCTCCCTGTCGTGTTATATCTGAGAGTTGTAAAATACCATAGGCTGCTGTAGACTATCAAACTACCGTAGGCTACTATAAGTAAACGTGGACTACGGTAGTTTTACTAGTAACCTTGGTCAGTTAAAACAGTAACCACGTTACATGTACGTTAGGTGTGTTCCATACCCATCAGGCGTTATGTCATTTTGGTCCATATGTTTGCGTATGTAATCAGTGTCCTACTAGACGCCGCTAGAAACCGGATGCGGTAAAATCCTACAAACGTGAGTGAGCGTATATAAAGGGCTGCGTGTCCTCCGGAAGATTGTTGTTCTACGTAGTTATCCTCCTGTCAGTTACTTAAAAACAAACAGTATTTATAGCAAAATTGAAATTGTCAACATTTAATCCAGGTTTTATATGAAAATTATTGATTCATAATATGAAACAAACGGATGCTATAAAAATAAAAAAGTACAGATTTATCACATAGCGCTCATAATGCGCTAAAACTTAATTTTCTCAAAGAAAGATAAAATTAAAAAATTAAAAAACGCAAATCAAAAATGTCAAACATCATTTCCATACTTGTGTGAGCCCATATAAATCGTGTTTCTGTTATCCATAAACAACTTACGCACCTATCAATAATAACAGGAAAGAATATTCTGTTGAGTACAAAGTAATAAAAATAATTATATACATTTATTTCATGTTTGTACTTGTAAACTGTGCTTACATCAGACGTAACTGCTGTACATACATAAAACCGCTGAAGTTACGTGTTCAGATAATTTTTGTATCTTATAAAATACAATTTATATTTTGTAAGGATAAAATTATAATACACCATGGACTAACGCTGAACGATGGACAATTCTAATTCTAGTCATGTGCGAAACAAACAAACAAACAAACAAAAATTAAAAGAATTTGACGGTTCTCGGTTTCTCTCTCATACATTGATTAATGTTTCTTTTCCTACTAATGCAATCAATACCACCAGTAATCCTACCATGTACTACGTCATTTATGTACGATTCGAACCGTAGTTATATCATACACACAATCACACTTTGTAGTCACCGAGGCTGTCAAAAATCTGTTCTGGATATTAATTGGCGCTGCACGTGAAAGCAAAGTTTTTAATTGAAAACTTGTTGCGACAGTCCTTCGGCGAACGGAAGTGTCAACAAGTGGAAGCCGACATTCCCACGCCCCCACTGGGTTGCCGCTGCAGGGGGTTGTCGGTTATCTGTCAAATTTCAACTAATTTAAATGGGACTGTACGGTTCTGGAGCCAGCTAACTTCTGGGATGACTAAAGGCGTAAAGACTGAGCCATTCATGCTGTTCAGAGTTCAAACTTGCGCGACGTCATATACGAGTAACACCAACAGTAAGAAAGCAAAATGGACACGTGCGTAGCACGCACATCTGCACGGAATGAAAGTTTTAACGTCTCCGTACTGCGAAGGTCTTCCTTCACTTCTGGCAGGTGTGGTACTCATTTGACTCAGCGCGCCAAAGTACCGCGGAACACCACTAGAGGAACCCAAACAAAACAGCGCAGCCCATTGCCGGGGTGCAAATACGTCGCGTCATTTTGCTTTGCGCATGCTACCGAACTGTGGCGTGGTTATATCAGTGTGTACCAGGACTGCAGACGTGTACCTACAAACAAACAAAACATTAATTACCTAACTATTTTTGAGGCGACAATTAAAAATTTATGACTGCCCCTCATGCTTTTGGAGATGCTGTACTGTTGCTTCCTCTGGATTTGAAATTCCTTGTCTAGCAGTTGTAGTGTAGTGTTTCTATCTCAGTAGTTTTTTCCCCTCCAAGTTTCAGATTGACTGACCATTTTCATACTAAGGCAATGGACTCAGAAAATTTAAATTTTTGCCTTTCATACTATTATAAAGTAAAATGCCGCCCATATTATTTTTGCCGATACATTTATACAGGGCGATTCGGCTGAAACTACCGATGTCGTTTCCATGCGCGAGATTTTCATATTCTCTCGCTCACTACCCGCAAACTTTTGGTCCTACAGAAAAAAATGAACAGCGCCTTTTTGTAAAAAATTTAATGTATTTAGATTTTGTCCTGGAATATTTTTTCGCTAGAGGCCGTAGTTTTCAAGTTATTCAAGAAAAAGGTACAAAAGTGACTTTCAAAAGCACCGCCACTCTGGCATTCACGATTTCTAGTATGTTGTTTATGACACTCCCATCTACTACTGCACAAAAATTTGCGACTGCACGAATTATTTCTCATGTTCGACCTTTTTTGGTTTTCATTGACTGGCCTTATTACACCACTGGCGTAGCCGAGCACTTACAAATTGTAAAATTAGCGTCTGTGTAAATTTTATCTAAAAATTTTGTGAATTTCGACGGCGTAAAACAAACAATTACGTCGTTGTATTCGTCAGGCATTCTGACTACCACACTATTGTGCTTGTAAGGGTTAAGTTTGGATAGAATTGTCAAAGTAATTAATTTTAGCGTGATGTTTACAATATTCGTTTTTCTTTCGTTACCTCACGAGCACGTTTAAATTCATAATGTTGACCAAATAGCTGACTATGCTTTTGGCCAAATAGCCCAACCATAGAGATCAAAAGCGCGCAGATTTCGGGCATAGTTCGTGTAGTCGTTAATTTCTGTGCAATGGTCAGAGGGAGTGCCACGAATAAAGTCCTGACTGGTGAGGGATGAGTGTGGGGTGGAGGTGCGTTTGAAACTCACTTACTATGTTTTTCTTGAATAACTCGCATACCTCCCAATGAAAACGTATTCCAGTGCAAAATTTCTATTGCTGTAAGATTACTAGTTTTCGCGTAGCGAGCAAGAGATTATCAAAATTTCACGCGTAGTGTTTGAAGGCCAGATATACAGTAGAATTGCGGGTTGCATAAAGCGACGTCGGTAGGGGCACTTCAATCACCATTTATATATAAAAAAAATAATTATTACATTCTACTCGAGAAAACTAGTTAATATTTGAACATTCCTTTCCTTCAAACTTGTATCAATCAAACAAAAATAACAATAAAATGCTTTCAGCATTGCAGCGCGACAGCAATCGTAAGTATCGAAATAATTATGAAAAATACGCCTCGATTGAACAAACTACCTTGTGTTTACCTAGGTTTCAGCGTGGGCGGATTTTTCATAATTATTTAATAAAATGCAGTGTTAAAGTACAATTTGCAGCAATTACGCGACACCCTGAAGGGCATCCTCTTATGATGTCTGGCAGGTGTGGGCGTTAGTGGCCAGCCGGAGTGGCCGAGCGGTTCTAGGCGCTACAGTCCGGAACCGCGCGACCACTACGGTCGCAGGTTCGAATCCTGCCTCGGGCATGGATGTGTGTGATGTCCTTAGGTTGGTTAGGTTTAAGTAGTTCTAAGTACTAGGGGACTGATGACCTCAGAAGTTAAGTCCCATAGTGCTCAGAGCCATTTGAACCATTTTTGGCGCTAGTGAGAGTCGGATTACGGGCCGAAGCGGGCGAACTTCAGTCTGCCACACCATTCGCTCGCTCCTTATGAACACAAAAAAGTCGCACCCCAGAATGCTTATGAAACTAAAAATGAAACGTATTAAATTGAAGTGGTTTAAAAATATAGCTTGTACTGATTTTATAATAATAGAGCCCATAAAAAGTTGCAAAACGTAGCAAAATTGCCGGTACCTGTGATTGCATAAGCGATAGGAATATGGATACGAGTGTCAACAAATCTGTGACACTACTGTGGGTGGGGAGGGGGAGGGAGCCTGGAGCGGGGGTATCTGAGGCACTGTCACTTACGGCATTTCCCACATTAAGTATTCATTACCACAGTTGACACAAGCGGTAAGTGACGGAAAGAAGGTTAAGACTTGACAGGTTCTTCGGATAACAGCTTCTTAGTCACAATTCTACTCGCTTTATGTTTAATGGAGAAATAACGGTAGGTAGGCGTTGTTTCCGCACCACCCCCTGCGTGTAATGCTGTAACTGTGGGTGCCAGTGACCTGAGCTGATGCTGGAGGTAAGTACATAAGCCACCAGCCGCGATTGTGACCGGAGCGGGGTTCACTGTGCGCTTTCAGAAGTTGTCCGCTGGCGCTCTCGACCGCTAGCTGCCTCGGGGCTGCCGCAAACCTGTGGCCACCAACTGCAGACGCCGTGTCGGGATACCAGCGGCCGCCACCGCCGTCCGGCTGCTCGCTGCAACAGAAGTCACTCTGGGGCTTAACTTCAGAAGGCCGAATCGTAGTCCCGCTTGTTTCGTAACAACCCTGATTGCCGTCGTGCCATTACGAGGTCCTCTTCAATCCTGTGACAGTCCGAACTTCACAAGTGCTACACGGAAAATACCTTTCACTTCATAGAAGTAAGTTCATTAACTGTATAGCCTGAATGAGCGAGCGAATCCCCACTCTGGATGTCTAGCTGAGTCACAAGATACTTCTACAGGCTGTTTCAGAACGCTGTATCGGCCCTTCCGCGGCGCGCGCTTTAAATCATTGGCGACTCACTGTGCAGATACAACTGGGCAACGTTTATTTTTAGATAAATGAGTCCTCTTTCGAAACACAGCATTTTAGAATAAATTACAAAATGGCAGAAGTGCTGGGACCGGTGTATACGTGCGGATGGGAACTACTTCGAGGGTGATGGTGACCATTAGACCAAAAGTAAGGTTTTCAACAGATGGCAGCACCACATCCGAAAATTTTCGATAGCACCTCGTATATTCTTCTTCATATTCTCCTTCACTATTTACAACAGTCTGCTAACTCTGGAAAAACTTTTCGATTTTGCAACTATATAAATCACGTAGTTTGGAGACGAAGAACTCGTCGAGCTATCGTCGGAGCACATTCTTATCCGGAAAGGATATCCCTTGAAGGCTGTTCCACAGAAGGCGGAAAAGGTGAAAATCTGAGGGCGCAAGTTGAGATGAAAACGGTGGGCGCGGAATAACTTCCCAACCCAACTTCTGTATAGCCTTTTTAGCAAAAAGCGGGCGAGCGTTATCGCGGAGTTGCATCACTTCACGATGTCGGCAGTGATGGTGACACCTCGGGGAAGCACCGTCGCTGTTCCACCAGATACGCAACATTACCTGTTGTGGATGCACACTAGTCTTTGTACGGGGAGTTGCTACTTTGCTTGGGTTCAACCATTCCTTTCTTTTCCTTATGTTAGAATAAAAACACCATTTCTCGTCACCAGTAACGATACGGGACAGGAAATGGTTCAATTGGCTCTGAGCACTATGAGACTTAACTGCTGTGGTCATCAGTCCCCTAGAATTTAGAACTACTTAAACCTAACTAACCTAAGGACATCACACACATCCATGCCCGAGGCAGGATTCGAACCTGCGACCGTAGCAGTCACGCAATTCCAGACTGTAGCACCTAGAACCGCACGGCCACTCCGGCCGGCGATACGGGACAGGAATGATTGTTGTTGTTAACGAGCCAATTGACGGCGAGCAAGCACAGATGCGCATACGGCCATCCGCTGACTTTTGTGATTTTGGTTTAGAGCACATGCGGTACCCATACACCCGACTTTTGAACCTTCCCCACTGAATGTAAGTGTCGTACAGTGGTGGAATGATCCCAGTTCATCACATTTGCCAGTTCTCGAGTACAGTAACGTGGATCACTGTGGATTACCAGTATTCCTTCCTGAACGTGGAGAATCACTAATGCCAAACGATCATCCTTAAAACGAGAAAACCATTTTCTTGCCGTGCTCTGATCAATGGCATTATCCCCGTACAAAGCGCATATGTTTCTGTTTGCCTCCGCTGCTGTCGCCCCTCTACTGAAATGGAACAGAAGAATATGTCGGAAATGTTCCGATTTCTCCACTTGGCATTCCATTTTCTTGCGTCCACAGTTCCACTCACTATCTCCAAATGACAAAATGACAATATGTTAACTCAAACAGCAACAGTTAAACACAAATAAAAAATAGCAATCGATACATAAACCGGAATACGAACATGCAGAACAACCTATCCACCAACCTAATAGTTGTTTTAACATTTAAATCCTGGTTTTGCTTCTTTACGATGATATTACATAAGTCAGTTTCCGACTAATGCTCTATTCTTTTGCAACACCTCTCAATAAACAGTTTTACAATGATCATATATTTTCCAAGTGGCAGTAATGACAATGATATGCAGAATTATAATTATAAAGAAAATACTTCTCATGTTCTAAAGTAGGTGTCGCTAGAAGTGGGAGGAAAAGTTATGTAAAACTTACGTCACCTATTAACGTGCATATTCCTGACTTTTTAGCTAGTATGACAACGTATCTTATATACATCACAAGTAATATATGCTGTCAGAGGGGAATGGATAATATTTATGTTTATTATAAAGTAGCCTACGCGTTGTCAAGTGGCAGAGACATAATTTTTGAATTCCCTGTTTGTAATTTGTTTTTTTATGTTTTCCAATGCAGTTTCTCAAGATCCAGTCATAAGTAAAAATTTTGTGATTGCGTCTGATAAAAATAAAATGTCATCACTTGCGATTGTAAAAATTTTGTCTTAACAGCTCTTGTTCTTCTGTATCATTCCTCTTCATGGGTACACCACGTAAGAGCCCACGGCTCTTCTATGAGAGTAATAGTAATGCAACATTTTTTATGAAAGCAGATTGGTTTTATTTTTATCAATATTCCAATAAGTCCCAGAAGGCCGTCGCAATGTCTTTACCCCCTTAGGGCGTGGTTTTGAACTTCTTCTTTCGATGAGAGATGGTGTTGCGCCACTCCATGGATTGTGCAGTTTTGTTTCCGGTCCGAAGTGATGAACCCATGATTGATCGCCTGTAACGATGTTCGACAGAAAATTGTCTCGATCAGCTCCGCAACGCGCTAGGAACTGCACACAGAGCGTCCTTCGTTGCTGTTTATGGTCTTCTGTTGGGTGACCACTTCACAACTTCAAGTGCCCCAACCGGTGGATATGTGGCTCTAAGCACTATGGGACTTAACATTTGAGGTCATCAGTCCCCTAGAACTTAGAACTACTTAAACCCAACTAACCTAAGGACATCACACACATCCATGCCCGAGGCAGGATTCGAACCTGCGACCGTAGCAGCAGCGCGGTTCCGGACTGAAGCGCCTAGAACCGCTCGGTCACATCGGCCGGCTAGTGGACGTATGTGTCAGCACTACTAACAGAGACGTCCAGATGAGCAGCGAGGTGTTTGATTGCGATCCTTCCATCACTTCGAATGAGACTGTCCGCACGTTCCGACACTGCTGCCTGCCTCACAGCTGCCTGCGGTCTGCCGGCACACGTGAGAGCGAACAGTATTGCGCAACCTTGTCGAGATGCTGACCGAGCCTCCGCCAACGGCTCACCGTTCTTTTGTTCACTACCAGGTCTCCGTAGGCATTCTGCAAGCGCCAACGAATATCTGCGATGCTCTCGCTTTCTGCCAAAAGAAACTCAATGACAACTCTCTACTTGGAACGGCGTCCGGTGTGGCCGAGCGGTTCTAGGCGCTACAGTCTGGAACCGCGCGATCGCTACGGTCGCAGGTTCGAATCCTGCCTCGGGCATGGATGTGTGTGATGTCCTTAGGTTAGTTAGGTTTAAGTAGTTCTAAATTCTAGGGGACTGATGACCTCAGAAGTTAAGTCCCATAGTGCTTAGAGCCATTCGAACCATTTTTTTCCCCCTACTTGGAACGAACCTCCGTTACAGATGGTATTTTGAAGGCCATGCGTATCGCCGCCATCTGTCGAAACTTCATATAACTATAGCAGCTGAAGTGGAAATATTTCACGATGTCCTACAACAAATTTACCATTTTTTCAGACGAATTTGCAAGAGAAAAAGAGGTGTTGCATTACTTCTCGAGCGCCTCTCATATCTGCTGGACTAGTTGCAGTGTTCTTTTTTCAGGGGGATTAGTGGAGATTTCCTCGACATTTTCTGGGCCACTTTTATTGGGGGCAGTTGGGAAACTGCCAGTCTCTTTCCCCTTCTTCACGAAGTGATTTGGTGAACTGTTTTTACGGGCATCGCATCGGATATGGCGTTAATCAGTAGTACGGCCGAATGACGTGATTTCACCCGCCGCGCCGAGTGACAGGCGCTGTCAATAGCCCGGGTGTGGGGGCAGGTAGCGAGACGCGAATTAAGGCGTCCTCGAGGGCCGGCCGCTACCTGCGAGAGCAAACACAATTACAGCCCCCACGTCCTGCCCGGCGCGTTGACTTTGCGCGAGGCGCCGCAGCGCGGAGGCTTAGCCGAAATGAAGGGGATCCACGGGGCGTCGGGCGCCCAAGCCTTTAATAATGTACGCCGCTCCGCTGCCGCTATCGATCTGGCCGCGGCGGCGACGGCGCCTGCAACTCAAACGGCCCCAATTTCCATATTCATCCGGCAGCCCCGACTTCCTGACATTTAGTCCCGCCCCGGGACTCGTGACGCACGCCGCGCGTCCACTTCACCGAGCGTTTCCGCTCGCGAGTCGACACCTAAAATTAGTCTTCTAGTCCAGTCTTCTCCTCAACTGGACGCCAACAGTAAGTCTACAATCACCAAGTAATGTCGATTCTCATCTCCTTCCGGCTGAAAGAGGTGGCTTTCCGACCTGTGGGCAATATCGAAATGGACGCACGATATAGGGTTAAAGCTCAACCAATCCAAAACCCACGTGGCACTGGTTGGTCATTCTAGGCTCATTAGCCCGAAATATCGGTAATCTCTACCATCTTTAGCCCTATGTGGTACAAATATCAGATTAAAACTGTGTGCCGGACCGAGAATCGAACTCGAGGTCTTTGCCTTTTGCGGGCATGTGCCTACCAACTGAGGTACTATCACTTCTTACGGCTCCGAGGTGTTCAGAGTACCTCGGTTTGAAATTTCTGCGTGTTTGGCCTATGTAGACCGATTGGCATGAACTACAGGTTAACTGATATACTCCTGATTTGGAGAACTTGTCTGCTGAGGTGGTGTTAGTCATTAGATTTTTCTTTACTGTGTTATTTGTGTGGAATGATATTTGTAGCCCTTGTTTCTTCAGTATGTTTCCCACCCTGTGGGATATATATATATATATATATATATATATATATATATATATATATATATATATATATATATATATTCAGCTCTCTCCCAGCTGTGTCACCACACCATTTATGACGAAATATTCAAAGTTAGTGACACAAAAAACACCAGACGAACGATGAACAAGTGAGCAGCGGGGCTATAACATAACATCTCTCACAGAAAATGGTGTCCAGAAGTGTCTGCTCAGATCACGTTTCACCACATTTTGTGTAAGTGCATGTGAAGGGAACTAGTGAGCACAAGTTGTGTGAAAAACTGTGTGGAAACAGTACACCGAATAGCCATTGATCACAGACACCCACCAGACACGCAACACGACGAAAACATGTATGTACAGAAATGCACAAAACAGTTCTTGATAAATACGAATTAATTTTCTTCAGGGCTAGTTTGCAGAAGACATGCTGTCAAAAAAACGGCGAAAAAGAGCACGAAAAACCGGTGAATAATAACGCAGTTCATTTAGCGATGTATTTTTAAGGGGAGCGTCTAAACAAAACAAAGCAAATTGCACGTATAGTAATTCCTACTCCTACAACAGTTAAATTATTATAAATTTCATTGTAGTTTACAGATGACACACAGGTGTGGAAACGTATCTGGGTAAATAGAAAAATAAACAAATTGTGTTTGCATAAGGTTGATTTTCAAAACAACCCATGTTCGTAATAAATGCAGGGACCCTGACTTTTGATTGCTTTTCCAACGTTAATGTAATTTATTGCCAGCCGGAGTCGCCGAGCGGTTCTAGGCGTTACAGTCTGGAGCCGCGCGATCTCTGCGGTTGCAGGTTCGAATCCTGCCTCGGGCATGGATGTGTGCGATGTCCTGAGGTTAGTTAGGTTTAAGTAGTTCTAAGTTCTAGGGGACTGATGACCTCCGATGTTAAGTCCCATAGTGCTCAGAGCCATTTGACCATTTTTGGTTGTCTTGGCTCTCTATCCCACCGGTGTCTTCAGTGGAATCAGATTTAATAAAAAATTTGCTGTTATTGATGTAGCACGACTATCGCGTTGCAGCACTTTTTAACAATGTTTGGACTCAGAAAGCATAACATTTCTGAAGTAGTATTTTCTTTTTCGTTCTACAACAACAACAGCGGCGGAGGGCAGACTTGTTTGGGAGGCATGGGTACTGCTGCCTGTTAAGCTTACCTGCTTATCCGAGACGTGTCTTGCGCCCGTCGATAGTATACATTTGCAGTTACGGGAAAACACATGCTGTCATAGGAATGTCATTTGCCCTACGCCAGTTCGGTTTGTTCCGGCCACAGACGGCTTTACACGGATAATAGTGATCCTGATTCAGCTGGACAAGGTCCCCTTCCACCAGAGACGGGAAACCGTCTCTTGCGCCCAAAGTAGCCAAGAGGGCGAGCCTACGGTCGCGTGCAGGACTGATATGTTTCAAAACAGGAGCCAAACTATCAAGCAAGGTATACTTATATGGATATGGTGTCTGTTCTTTCGGACATGTCCGAAAGAACAGACACCATATCCAAATAAGTATATAGTTCTGGCAACACCGGCCATGACCTCCTCCTTCTGTGCGGATGCACACATATTCCCCGAATTCTTACGGGACTTGGTAAGAATGTCGTCCACGAGTAATAAGTGTGTTGGGGTGGGACAGAACGAAGGTAGTGTGTGGACATACAAGGTGAGAATGTGGGTCTCGCGGCAGGCGTCGCGAGATAGTCCCTGCAGTCGTGCTATGCCCTGTACCCTCGGTGGCTCAGATGGGTAGAGCGTCTGCCATGTAAGCAGGAGATCCCGGGTTCGAGTCCCGGTCGGGGCACACATTTTCACCTGTCCCTGTTGATATATATCAACGCCCTTTGGCAGCTGAAGGTATTAATATAATTCTAATTTCGACCAAGCAGGGTGTCTTACAAGACACTAAGGAATATTCTGAATTGAAGGTGCAACTGTGGTTATGATGTGGCGCGGACTCAGAGGTGGCAGTGTGAGACGTGAGTAGCGTGTGTGCAATGGTACAGGGACAGACACGACAGGACAGCACAGCACAGCACAGGAGAGCGTGCGGCACGCAGGAGCCGCGATAAGCCCTGAGCGCGCGTTATCGCCGCTGGCCGCTGGTCGATGGCGGTCGCGCACGCACGCCTTCCGTGTCGCCGGCCCGTGCACGCCTCGTACTCATAACGCCCTTCTGTCTGCCTCAAACGTGTGTCCGCTTCCCAGGAGTCTGTTTCTATTATGGTTGCCCTTATTGGTAGAACCCTCTCAGGGTTCATACAGGTAAACGTCGATAGCGGAAAGGCAGTTCGGATCAGATCAGTCTCCAATACAATGCCAGTGGCTCAGCCAGAACGCCACTTCACTTGGCTCTAACGTGCTCTAATGTGTTCACCGATACTGACGGCACGGTTACATGTCACACACTACGTTGTTTACATACTGCTTCTCCTGTGATGATCAAGTTTGCTGATGTAATTCTCTATCAGAAACTAGCAAGTTTATTCTACAATGTGCTGTGTAGCCCAAGGTTATCAATTTTTCTGAATGGAAAAACTAGTAGATGGAGAACCGTGAAGAATGGCCTGTCTCAAGGATCAGTCTTCGCTCCCAATCAGTTCGATTTGTATGTTCACGAAATTCCAGCTACTGGATCCAAGGAAATTCAATAAGCAGGTGACTTTACATTAACATGTCGGAACAAAGATATCCAGAATTATAGAAGTACGCTCTCATCTGAACTCACCATATTAAACAAGCACTTTTACAAGTGGAGATGTATATGTTCTGTTACTCCATGTGATAGTAATAAATAACCCTCGCTCTGCCTTTTTTGCATTGTAATTGAAACTGATGGCTGTGTCTCTTTAAGATCTAACAGAATTTTTGAACCTACATTAATTGATCCAGTATTGTGGTCAGATCAGCGGACTACGTTGTGGACATGAGAATACAAGCTTGACAGCATAAAGTCAACATTTGCACTGTCGTGCGGGTATTTTCAGCGCAATACAGATAAAAAAAAACAGCCAAAGGGCAAGAAATCACACTAAATATGGGAGCTATCTCAGAAGTACCAGACCTAACAAGAAAATACAAAAATTAAGGGAAAAGCATATTTTTTTCTCTATGTAGTCTCCTTCCAGCTCGATATGCTTTTTCCAGCGATGTTCAGTTTGCTTCGATGCCCTGTTTATTGCTACAACCATAAAGTTGCCCAAAATAGTGGTCAACTGCAGACTCTGCCACCTCATGTTTGGTAAATTTTTTACCACCAACCCACTTCTTCAAGTTCGGAGGCAGAAAATAATCAGAGAGGGCTAAATCTGGCGAATTGGGTGCATGAGGAAGCAATTCGAACATTAACTCAATGATAGTGGCCGTTTTTGTGTGATTTCATGACTCAAGCGCTGCTATAAGTTGTCCCATTATAAGATAATCATTCAAAATTATCCAACACGCATCCCAAAGAACACCATGACCTCGCCTGCACACGGAACTGTCTACACCATATTTGGAGCCGATTCTCCCATTTCAGACCACTGTTTTGATTGTTGCTTCGTCTTAGGTGCGAAGTGGTGGATCCATGTTTCATCCATGTTAATAAATCGACGCAAAAATCGGTTTTATTGCAGCGGGACGTCGCTAAACATTCGACTAAAACATCCTGACGGTGCTGTTTTTGTTCCATTGTTAGGAACCGTGGCATCCATCTTGGGCGTAACTTTCTCATGTCCAAATTTTCAGTCAGTATGCGATGTACATCACATCTTGAAATGCCTAGCTCGTCGTCCAGTACCATTTTGTGGATTTCCTTCACAATTTCTGGCGTGGCCACCACATTTGGTCGACCACTGCGCTGTTTTTCTTGGCAGCTCGTACGGTCTCGCTTGAACTCTGCCATCCAATATTTTACTGTAGTAGACCAAGGAACCGACTCCCCCCAGTGTAGAATAAAGACTTCCCAAATGAAAATTTTGCATCACATAACGATGATCAGTTTTACCCGTGTTAAAAATTGGCAAGAAGCGTTCACTGTCGATGGCCGCCAAAGAATACTAAACAACACAGCATCGTCAAACTTCGAACAAGCTTTATAAGGTCCGTACTTTGTACCATAGTCGTTTGTTTCCAGACAACAACGCTACGTACACGACAAGTTTCATGTTTCTCATACAGCACTCCCACAAGTACTCTGTAACTACCCGTTGGAGACTACGATCCCTTCTATCAAAATATGCAGAAAATATCCCTGCATAAAATCCGAAATTTTTTCGATGGTGTTAGAGTTCCAGTTCACCCTGTATATTTATTGCTGGATGTTTTCCACGGCTTTTGTCGAAATGACGTCATGTGTCACCTTAAGATGCTGTTGAATTTATTTGTTATTGTACTACCGGTTTTGGTCGAAGACCATTATTATCGAGCATAGATCAGCAAGCGTTACGTAATATTCGTAGATCGAAACACACAATGGTTACGGCTTCTCGGGCACCCTGTATTACATTTCGGAAAGTGTGTTTTTTTATGTATATATGTAACTCTTGCTGTTAACAAAAGTCTGTGCTGGATGATGACCATTGAGAGAAACAGGTTGCACAACAGAGCGTTAATTGAACACAGCTTAAGGTGTCATCTAATACCACTTCAGCACCCTGTATATGTTAAACAGTACTCTGCGTGGATGTAGCGTGTTCACTGGGCGGTATCGCTTAAACGCCGCTACCCCCAGCAGCAGGTTGCGTGTTGCGTGTTGGCTGATAGCCGCTGCTAATGCATTACCTGCTCGCAGTCCAGTCCACTCCGCTCTAGGCTTCGCCAAGGACTCGCGTCCCGTCAACAGGTTAAAGGGCACCGTCCAGCACAGCCAAGCTCCACCCCGGACTAGTCACATGGTTTTCCTCCGGGCACTCCCAAAGGTCGCTGGGCAGATGTGCACAGTCGGTTCAATAAATTCCGGGGCTGGACTTCCGCACGAGAATCAACAAGTGAAGCTCACTATTGCTGGGACAAATATGTAACTATGTACATTGAAGTTTCATATACTAATGGTTTATTTGTAACGACTGGAAACAATTTATTTCAAGTACGCCAGATATGTGGTGGTGTGTATTTCTTTTTCGTCATTGTGTACAAAATGGAGTCAAGTTCTGCAACTAAGTTGTTGCAAAAGGGATAAATATGCGTCTGAAACGTACGAAAAGATGCCATGTGTATAAATAAAAATGCAAATGTTCTTTTGTTTAAAATCGTATATCACCGAAAGATCTTCGGTTTGCTTCAAAATTTTGAGACAAAAGTGTGTTCGAAAACGAGTCTCTTTTATATAGCTACTGAAACGCCATATTTAGCAAAAAAATTCTTGTTCATTTGTTCAAAATCTTAAATCTCCGAAAGTTCTGCTCCGATTCGTCTGAAATTTTGACAGAACGTTGCACTGCAATAGGTGCTGTTTTTAAATACCCACTGCAGCGCCACATATAATATATAAACATTTATGTTATAATTAAATGGGCACTCTGTGTAAGAAATTAAATCTTCCTTTGTTCAAAATCTTAAATTTCTGAAAGTTCTGCACCAATTGCTTCGAAATTTTGATACAACGTTTCATTCGAGTACCCGCGTGTTTTTACACACACACACACACACACACACACACACACACACACACATATATATATATGTATATATATATATATATATATAATGGTGTCAAAAATTAAAACAACAAACGGAAATTTTGCAAGGTTACGATTATTTTCCTACGAAACAGTATAAACAGCTGATAGTATAGTAGTAACGACATAAGGAATACAGAACGCGAACAGCTGTAACATGCTTACTGGTAGACAAAATGTTCTTCGTCGTTTCCAACTTAACAGATTTGCATACTCATTCGAACAAGTGTTTAATGTGCCCAGTATTGGGTTCCACCTCTGGCAGCAATACAGGCCTGACAACGTCGGGGAATGCTGTGAATGATTTCGTCAGTCTCACGTTGAGGCAATAACGCCCATTCTTCCTGCAGAGTTGCTCGCAAGTTGGTGGATGCTGACGCGATGTAACTCATCTTCCTAGTGCATCCCAGACATGCTCCATGGGATTCAAATCGAGAGTATGAGCAGGCCACACCGTGCGTGCAATATCTTCAGTTTCCAAGAAAACATCAACAACCCGTGCTCTATGAGGTTGAGCGTTATCGTCCATCGGTACGAAGTGAGCGCCCACAGCGTCTCGCAACAACCGCACATGAGGTCTTAAGATCTTGCCACGATACCTGACACCAGTTAAACGTTGCCGATTCACCCGTACAATTTCACGAAGAGCTGTTCGAGTGGTCATTGTAACACTTGCCCACACCATTAGGGATCCTCTTCAGTATCGGTCTTCGGTCCCGAAATCGTGTTCCACGTTCCCTCCAGATGCCAATCCGTCAAGAATCACTCTCCAGACCAAATCGGGACTCATCTTTGGAAAGAACATTGGCCCTCTGTTCGACCGTCGAGGTAGCACGTTGACGACTCTACTCTAGACGGTCCCTTCTGTGAAGACGCGTCAGAGGTACAGATAAAGCAGGTCTCTGACAATAAAGGCCACTCTGCTGAATCCTTCTGTACACCGTTTGCTTCGATAAGACACGTCCAGTGGCTGCTACGGTCTCAGATGCCAGTTGCCGTGCAGCACTAAGGCGGTACCGTCGTGCCCTTACAGCCAAATAACGGTCCACTCTTTCTGATGTCACACGTGGCCGGCCCTGTCCGGGTCTCCGGGATACAGTTGCGGTCTCTATTAACGGTCGCCGCATCCGACAAACAACAGAACGATTCACATTAAGCCATCGGGTCACATGAGCTTGCGACTGTCCTGCTTCCATTCTTCCTAATGTCCTCCACAGCAGAGAGTCTGCGGGCGTCTTCTCTGTGCCTCACTGCACCGTCTGTGACTGTGTTCACAACGATTATGGATGTGGGACTATCCGGGAAACACTGCCCAGTTTGGTAGGTGCCCTGACGTCATAGTTGGCGTGGTTGCCCGTTGACCGGAACACTATCATACGGATATCTGTTGACAATTTGTATGATTATATACTGAATTAGACACAGGACGGGGAAATAGCGGCTTGTTGCTTTAAATTTGTACACAAGTGTCTATGTAAAGCGGAAAAATTGTTATCAAAAATCTCAGAGTATTCGACCGATTTATCTCTAATTTTTACACATTACTGTGGTAAACGTCTGAACACATATAGGCTATTTATTTTATAGTATGAAACGTTGTTATCAAAGAGGAAAGTCGTATTTATGGCTTATTGGCTTATGATGAGAATATTAGTACAGGATCTGAATTTACAGTAACAATAAACAAGACTCAATGTCAGAAAGAGGTGGGAATAGGAGATGGAAAGGGGATGAAGTGAGCCGAAGCAAGATGTTGGAATAGATTTCGTGTTTTTGAACAGTCGTGAGTCCCTAGAAGACGAGCCTCGTCCCAGTAGACCAGTAACCAGCCGAAGTGATGAAAATGTGAACCGTGTGAGGTTTCTGCTGAATTTAAAAGAGACGAACTAGCATAAAAAACGTCGCTGGTGAACTCCGTGTTTCTGAAGGTGCCGTCAGAAGTATAATGGCAGTTTAGATGCGAGGTAGATACGTGCGGAGTTTGTTCTGCATTCGTTGACACTTGAGCAAAGGACGTGCAGGAACCCAAAAGTGTGTCAAACAGGCAATATGAACGCCGATTTTTTGTTATACATCGTCATAGTGTATGACACGTAGTGAATGCTACCCATGGACCAAAAGACAATAGACCTAGTGGCGATCAATTGATAAAGAGTTACCCGATCAGAGATCGCCCGTTAGAGTCAAAGATAAAGACCGTGCTGATTGCATTTTTTAGTTCGTATGTTGTTATTAGTTGGGAATTCGTTGCCCCATTAGTTACGATGTGTAAATCTTTATCTGCTAAGTGACATCTACAAACTTTGGGAGCGTGTAACAAGCGCATATACTGAAGCGGGTTAGGCCATGTTGTTCTCATTCTTAGAATGACCGCAACTACGGAGCAGTTTAGAGGGAATTAGTGAAAAATGACAAAAATGCACTGTGTAATTAATTTGCACATTCGAACACATCTGGTGGAACTGATTTGTTCCAAGCAGTGGAGCTTGAGCTTTTACCACCTACGACGAATACGCGGGAGAACTGTTGTACCATCGGAGTAAAATCGGAAGTTACATAGGCTTCAAAGCGCCTGGATCCAGTGACGTATTTGTGAGAGTCTTCTGTGACGCTCGATAGGGCCGGTAGTTCGGTATCCAATAGCCGGCCACCCGTGTTTACCATCTGGCTCGTGTGGGGAGACGGCTTTGCCGAACCGCGTAGCAGTCCTGCTGTAGGGATAGAATGTACGCGAATAGAAGAGAGGGCGGAAGAGTGTTTTTATCTTCCAGATTTTCATTTTTTCTCAGATAAATCTTTTATCATAGTGTCTTGGTGACCCCTGGAGTTGTAGTCTTTACCTGGAAGACCGATTCTCGACGCTACTCTCTCCTGTGCCAGTCTCTGCATCTTCGGATAATTCCTGCAACCTACTTCCATTTGAGTCTCCTCACTGTATTCATCCCTCACTCTTCCTTTACGGATTTTACCCGCCATCTCCCCTCAATACTTCCCTCTATAACAAAATTAAAAATTTCTTAGTATTCTTAGTACCTGGGTGACACGTACCGCTAGTTCCCTTTCTTTCCTCACATAAAGTGGGGAAGCTGTAGTTCAGGAAAGGTAAACTTTTTTGTCATTTTATCACAGAATGGAAAGTGGCTCTATTGTACTAGTTTAGATCTTCAGATTACCTTAACGTACCTGCAATATGTCCGACAACCCTACATTGCTATTGTATCAAATCTAACAAAAGCTGTTTAGTTACCAGCATGTGGAAGGCCTTCACACCAACAGGTGAACTAGATTATAACAGTAAACGAAGATTAACTTTTTTTTACATTTTATTTTTCATTATATTGTTACTAGTCTCTTCTCTGCGGCTTCACCATCATAGATGTTCGACGCAATGTTGCCTACACCTTCTCCTCCCCCTCTGTTTGCACCTCTACCTCCAACACTCTGTCCACCTCATTCCCCCACGTCTGTCTATCTCCTCCTCGCCACTCTCGCCAATCTCTCTGTCTTTTCATCTCCTCCTCCTTCCTCTCTCTCTCTCTCTCTCTCTCTCTCTCTCTCTCTCTCTCTCTCTCTCTCTCTCTCTCTCTCTTCTCTCTCTAACGCCTCCTCCTCCTCCTCCTCTCATTGACCATCTCCTCCTCCCCTTCTCTCTGACCATCTCCTATTCTCCCTTTCTCTGTACATCTCGTTCTTCCTCTCTCTTTCTATATCCCCTCCTCACCGTTCTCTCTGTCCATCTCCTCTGCACCCTGTGTGTGGTTTCCACGTTCTTCTCCACCCTTTGTCCTTCCCTACCTATCGCTGTCTCTGTTCCTACCCTCCTCCCCACTTCTCCCTATCCATCGCTCCATCCAGGCTGATAAAACTCCAACACAGCCTTCCTGTCATGTACGGCAGCCTATTCCCCTGTGGCTGGAAGACCACGTTATTGTCTGTATTTCTGCTCCTGTTGGGCGCTAGGAGTTTATAAACCCCACAGTGCTGACACTCGTGAGGTCTGATGGTTCTGTGCCAGATTTGGCTGAAATGGATCCAGGGGTTAAGGAGAATATCCCGGACATATTCACAATCATACATTCTGTTTTATATTCTTCTCTTTTAGTGTTCAACCCAGAGGTTGGTTTGCAGCAGAGCGCCATTCCTCTCTTCTGTTTGCCTTCCTCTTCATTTCCACGTATGTGTTACGTCCAACGTTATTCATGATCTGTTGCATGTATGATATCATTGGTCGCCCCAGCCGATTTCTTCCCTCAATAGCTCCTTCTGCTATTGTTCCAATGATGTTGTTTTATTGTAGGATGTTCAAATGTTCAAATGTGTGTGAAACCTTATGGGACTTAACTGCTAAGGTCATCAGTCCCTAAGTTACACACTACTTAACCCAAATTATCCTAAGGACAAACACACACACCCATGCCCGAGGGAGGACTCGAACCTCCGCCGGGACCAGCCGCACAGTCCATGACTGCAGCGCCTTAGACCGCTCGGCTAATCCCTCGCGGCATTGTAGGATGTGCCCTGCAAGTTTGTCTCTTCTTATTTGGATGTGCCTCCACAGAGATCTGGTTTCCTGTACTTTCCTAAGCACCCCTTCATTTGTTACTTTGTCTCTTCAAATGAAGAGGCGCTTGCAAGAGTACAGGAAACCAGATCTCTGCTTTATATATTATTCACGTTTTGGCCACACTGGCCTACATGATATATAACATGGGGCATTTCTGGCGCTTTGTTTCAGTTTTCCTTGATGTGCCTGTATTCCATTCAGTTTTTCCGAATGGACACTTTTTCCGCATGTCGGGTATAGTTGTTCTGGCTTTTTGGATTATTCTGCCAGGACAGCTATCCAGTTACCAGTTGACTGCCATAATATTTTTCACTCTTGTATCTCAAGTCATGTTATCTCTGCTTCTTCCGGTTCTTCTTTTTAATGCACAGAGCCACGCTATCGTTTCAATTATTGTTTCACTGTCACTTTCGTAGTATTCCAAAACGTGTAAATAATCCAGTCAGTTTCATTCTTTTAAAATGTCCACAGAATTTTAGCCTGTGATTTTTCGTATTTGAGTACATGTTGGCATACTTTTCAGTTTCTTTATTTGCTCTTAGTCTGTAGGTTCGTTCTTCAGTATTATTTGGACCTAAGATTTTCGATTTGATGATTGTGTTCTAGTGTCTCAGTGCGATGTATCTTGAGACGCGGTTTTCGTTCTAGATGTCTCTTGTAGTACTGAAAGCTGTTTCCAATGTGTGACAGCAAATTTCCTAATCAGTTTTTGCCAGGAAAGTTTCGTGAATGATTTCGCCCAAATATTTGAACTGAGAAACTTTGTCTGTTGTTCCATATTTAGCACTTAGAATTGTAGGCATCAGGTTATTCCTGGACACGTATTTTGTTTTTTCAAACGCCACTTGGCGCTCTACTCTTTCTCCTGTTTCTTTAAGAATTTCAATTTGTTTGTCTTCTGTTTTGAACGTCAGTTATTGAATGTTTGATGTACTTTTCTATTGACAGGAGGGATGCAGGCTGGATTTTCTTTTACTTGAAGCCATAGAAGTGTTACCATGTAGTCTGTTGTAATTTTTTTCTAAACCTGAAGATGGTCTGAAGGTGGAAACTAACAGTAAATAAATAGTTACATAACAGAAACTCCTCGCTGTTAAAATATGACGTTTTCCAGGTTCTAAAATGTGGCGACAGTGAAGTCGCCGAGAAATTCAGTATGTAATGGCAGGTTTAGGGATTATGACATTTGGTGGTATTCATGTCGAAAGCGTTTTCTTTCCTTCCAAGCTACTGTAAAACTGTTAAGTGTTTCTCAGCTTAAAGTCCACTGTCCTTTTAATGGCCGTCTTACTGCTTCACTTGCATGCATTATTGGTATAGTTCGAGATCTATTTCTTAAAACAACCGTAATGTATGTTATGCGCTTTTAGTCCTTTAGCTGCAGAAAAGTGTTGAACCGCTCGATGTTCCTTGTCTTGTTATTTCAGCGCCCGCTTGAAAAGTTTGCACACATCTGCTTCCGTCTGTTAATTAAGATTAACTAATCTGACTAGAATGCTGTCACAGACGACGGGACAGGCGCCAAAGTAAATGTTCGAGAAGAAAAAGAAAATAGGGAAGCTTGAATAATTACAGAAGACGAAGTTCCAGCGTGAACCGTTCCTTACTGGAAGAGTAATTGGAGCGACGAGACTTCAGTCACGAGATGTCTGCATGCAAGGACTGAGTGCCTACGAGTGCCACGACCGGCTCCCTCTTAGGATCCACCCCCTTCTATGGTTCCAAAGTCCACAAAGCCTGGAACGGCTCTTCCCTTTTCCGCCTTTCACCTTAATTCCTCTCCTATTGCTGTAGTAAATTTGCCTAAATTCGTACAAATGTTTTACTTGAACGGGCACAACTTCGCATTAGCAACCTTCATAATTCGCCTTCCTGCATCATTGCTATTTTTCTTTGCTGCGTTTGCACTTTTGATGTAAAGTACACTACTCCCAAAATCTTATTTAAAGCTTCTCAGATGGTGTCATATGTATCAAGGAGAGCTTAAATACTCACCGTCTTCGCTCATGATTTTTTTTTTAAATTTTTCCTCGTATACTTCTAGGATTTGAAATTTAGTGCCCGGACTTAGTTTCCTGAAGCAGTATAATGTAGTTTACAAAACCACTCGTAAAAATCGTCTTTAAAGATTTCCGAGTATTGTTGAGCACAAGAAACTGCGAGCTTCTTGAAAGAAGTTGTGCATAGCTGCTTGTGTAGCGTTCTTGACATGTAATCGCGAGGATGCTTGTTCGACTCTCGGAAGATGCAACTTTTTTTTAATTATAATTATTTATTAAATGTCAAGTTGAGATTGTAAATAATTGTACAGGTATTTGAAAGCTCGACATTTTTTGTACTCAACAATGTCCGGAAATCTTCAAAACCGATTTCGTGCCTAATCTGTGAAGAATGAGGTTCTAGTACTGTGAAATTAAAGGGGACGTTTTTGAAATTTAAACTTCCTAAAAGATTATTTTAACACTGTTCTGAGCATTTTAAAAGTGTGAATACAACATTTGTTTTACATCGCTTCAACCGAAGCAGAAGTTCTATCGTTACCACATGGCAAAATCTGCGGTTCTGGTTTCTTTCGTCAGACCAGTTCGTACCGTCACGAATCAAGCTCTGGTACTGCTTCAGGAAACTGTTGTCGGGACACTGACCTTCAAATCCTATAAAAAAAATACTCTCCGAACAGGCCTCGAAAGGCCCAATGGTGCCAACGGACCACCGTGTCCTCCTCAGCCGACAGGTGTCACTGGATGTGGTCAGCACACAGCTCTTCTAGCCGTTGTCAGTTTTCGTAACCGGAGTCAAATCCTGTCAGCAAGAAAAAAATTATGGAGTGCAATTCCCTAAGCGTCAGATGGTCTGTGGAATCTTCATCAGAAACAAGTCGTATGCTGTCACTTTCATCAGTACACATGATGTTTCAAAGTCGTTGCGACAAACGTCTGTAGATTACAGATGTCGTCATGGGGAACACCTTTTGTTTGGGACAAAATGTTGGCCAATACTTCCCGCCCACGCTAAGCATCGTTTGAGACTAGTTATATCACTGAAGCACTGTGCGGCGTTCGTATGCAATGTGTGTTGCCTACCACACAGTTATCTGCTCCGCGTGGAAGGGCATAACTCAAGCAAAATTAAAGTAGCTCATTCGCTTCTAAAATATCTTTCTCCGCTTAGGGACACTCATTCATATGATTTTCTTGTTCAAAATCAGCCTATCAATTTATTGGGGTGGGTAGTAGACCCGCTATTTCAGTGAAATTTCAGTGTCCCAGGGCTGACGAATACTGAACGACACTTACTCAGACTTTTGCAGGTGGTCACATTAGTGTGATTATGTTGCGATTCATAGCTCTTCGAGAATCCTAGCATTCACATCTAACATTTCACCCGTATTCTGCATACTTGCCTACATTACTTTCTCAGTTGTTTATATTCTGTCACTTTGTACACAGTGCAGTAGATCCATTTTATTGTTCCTCAGATAGCCGTTATGGTTACGTTCTATCATTCATCTTCGTAGAAAGGTCGGGCTATGAAATAGATATCTATCCTCCCTTTAAAGCTTTTATTAAAATGTTTCGCTTCAAAACACATGAGACACTTCATGGGTTCTATTTAAATTAAGTTTTCAGTTGCATAGACACCATTTACCTGCAGAAATTTGCACGGTTTGCTGTAGAAGTACCTTCCAGGTTCGAGTAACCAATAAAAATAATTAAACTAAGTAATCCATCCAATGGCCGAGCTTAATCGCGTTGAACGAGACACGAGTGAAACAACGCCACTGTCAATGACGTGCTGTTGGAGTTGTTTACGGATGTAATCTCTGAAGTTGCAAGTAATTACGGGTTGAAAAGTATATTTAACTGTTCTAAGGCGATGTGCCTTTGTCTCTAGTTACTGTAGCATGTTACGTTGTCGACACGAGAATAGAATTTCTGGCACCTCTTCTTCCCTTAAAAAAAAAAAAAGAAATTAAGTATCCCAAGCGCTAAGGTCGACAAGCGTCTCAGACATTTCGCCACGAACAGCAGTGCAGCAGACGTCTTGAAATCGTGTAACATCCATACCGAAAGTTACGTCTGTTTTCGGAACCACGCAAATGAAAATGCACCTGTTCTTTTTTTTTTTAAAAAAAAAAGCGTCGGCTACTCCTAGTAAAACTATCAGTGACTTTATCCAATAACCTCTCTCTGCACTATAGTACATTACTAGGCATGGTTCTATTGGCGATGGTATGTCGTTGCCTTCCTCCGACTTTTGAACTAATTTACCCGGCGAATAAGAGGGGGTTCAGCTACGTAATGTGCACTGCCAACCGCAATGCAACTCGGTAGTTTTCATATAAAGTACACTCCTGGAAATTGAAATAAGAACACCGTGAATTCATTGTCCCAGGAAGGGGAAACTTTATTGACACATTCCTGGGGTCAGATACATCACATGATCACACTGACAGAACCACAGGCACATAGACACAGGCAACAGAGCATGCACAATGTCGGCACTAGTACAGTGTCTATCCACCTTTCGCAGCAATGCAGGCTGCTATTCTCCCATGGAGACGATCGTAGAGATGCTGGATGTAGTCCTGTGGAACGGCTTGCCATGCCATTTCCACCTGGTGCCTCAGTTGGACCAGCGTTCGTGCTGGACGTGCAGACCGCGTGAGACGACGCTTCATCCAGTCCCAAACATGCTCAATGGGGGACAGATCCGGAGATCTTGCTGGCCAGGGTAGTTGACTTACACCTTCTAGAGCACGTTGGGTGGCACGGGATACATGCGGACGTGCATTGTCCTGTTGGAACAGCAAGTTCCTTTGCCGGTCTAGGAATGGTAGAACGATGGGTTCGATGACGGTTTGGATGTACCGTGCACTATTCAGTGTCCCCTCGACGATCACCAGTGGTGTATGGCCAGTGTAGGAGATCGCTCCCCACACCATGATGCCGGGTGTTGGCCCTGTGTGCCTCGGTCGTATGCAGTCCTGATTGTGGCGCTCACCTGCACGGCGCCAAACACGCATACGACCATCATTGGCACCAAGGCAGAAGCGACTCTCATCGCTGAAGACGACACGTCTCCATTCGTCCCTCCATTCACGCCTGTCGCGACACCACTGGAGGCGGGCTGCACGATGTTGGGGCGTGAGCGGAAGACGGCCTAACGGTGTGCGGGACCGTAGCCCAGCTTCATGGAGACGGTTGCGAATGGTCCTCGCCGATACCCCAGGAGCAACAGTGTCCCTAATTTGCTGGGAAGTGGCGGTGCGGTCCCCTACGGCACTGCGTAGGATCCTACGGTCTTGGCGTGCATCCGTGCGTCGCTACGGTCCGGTCCCAGGTCGACGGGCACGTGCACCTTCCGCCGACCACTGGCGACAACATCGATGTACTGTGGAGACCTCACGCCCCACGTGTTGAGCAATTCGGCGGTACGTCCACCCGGCCTCCCGCATGCCCACTATACGCCCTCGCTCAAAGTCCGTCAACTGCACATACGGTCCACGTCCACGCTGTCGCGGCATGCTACCATTGTTAAAGACTGCGATGGAGCTCCGTATGCCACGGCAAACTGGCTGACACTGACGGCGGCGGTGCACAAATGCTGCGCAGCTAGCGCCATTCGACGGCCAACACCGCGGTTCCTGGTGTGTCCGCTGTGCCGTGCGTGTGATCATTGCTTGTACAGCCCTCTCGCAGTGTCCGGAGCAAGTATGGTGGGTCTGACACACCGGTGTCAATGTGTTCTTTTTTCCATTTCCAGGAGTGTATATTGCCAGAGGTGAAAGTAGCGATAAGTGACAGTAAAGGTACTAGATCTAAACAGGTGTCTAACCCGAGATCTTTGATCAGTAGTTTTGCACCTAGTCACTAAACCAACGCTAACCCTTCGCAAGTTACTGAAAAAGTAGTTGTTTCGCATTCTTTTTATTAACTAATTAATTGTTGTAGCTAACCTAGATTAATTTTTACTCTCAATTAAACTACAGAATCGACCTTGCGATGAGAGATTTACAAAGCGTGGCGTTAAATAAGTGTTGCAAACCTGGTGCGGTTTGGCAGGCACCGTTGGCACCACCGTCACTAAATCATCGAGGTGTTAGGCAGTGGTTTGGGATTTTTAAAATAAAAAAAGTTAGTAAAGAATTCGAACAACACAAAACAGAAGTTATCACCTCTACTTTAGTACCGACCAAGGTTTGATTTCTCTCTCCGATATAAAAGTAACAAACTCCGTAGATTTCCAGCTTCAGTATGTCACCCAACTTGACAATCGGCAGAAGCGCACATTTGTTCCTGTATGTGTCCAAAATTTTTCTCGTATTCTTCCATAACGTACGTAAGGTTGCATGAATTGCGGCAGTCGATGGTGCACAATCGTTATGGTCATTTTTCAAAAACAACGAGTATTAAGTAGTAATAGAATTTTTCTCATGAGGAAGTATGCCGTGTAGATTGGCAGAATGGGCAAGTGTGCTACGGCAGCACTCGTGCTATCTAGCGGCGGCTCCGCACATCGTAGTTGGCTGTGTCACCACTAGGTGGCAGGCGCAACCGGTTTCTGTGCATAGGCGCTGTTCCTCCAAATCCGTTTTATCCGATCGTATTTTATTCTTCGAGAGCTACAGATGACGTTTAGTGTATGTGATCTGAGAAAAGATGTTACTGCCATATTTTTTAAAGACAGAAGCTAAAAAAGACAATCACCGTAATTTTTTTTAAGTTGCGGTATAGAAATGATTAAAACAAGCACAACTTAGGAGTGAAATATACTGACCATGTATTCGTAACTTGTGTTTCACAAAATATAGGTGTTGTTAATATTGCTTTATAGTATCTGCTGCAAAGGGTCCTCTTAAATCTTAGCCTGCATTCCGAAACAGTGCATCATGCAACCAGGGAAAACACTATTGTAGCAGGTTTTATACTATCGCCGAAAGTTTTTAAAGGAAAAGGTTAAATGCTCTGTCATTAGATGGGCTGCGATGCGGCTGGCGTTCTTCGATTTTGTTTTAAGTAATGTATTTTTGTCGTTTGTTGATTAACGTAAGAGCTCAGGGCTCCTTTATCATTTTACGAATTTTTGAGTTAGACTAACTGCTACGCGCTCGTGTCAGCAGTGTTGCATACGAAGACTGAAGCAGTCCGGTCTTTTAGCATATTCGTATTCCATTCTCAGCGAGTAATCGTATATCGTGGGTTTACTGGCGGAAGTAAGCATTTATGAAAGTTTCTAGTGACAAACTTCTGAGTTTGCGAAGACCGTAGCAATGACTTTACTTCTGAATGGTCACAAGTGAATAGGTATCTAAATCAGACTAGAAATTTCTTATGTTCATTTGGAAACCATACTTTACATTTCATTATTCTTAATAATTGAGCAGTGATTAATATGACTGATTTTTGTTTACTTCAGGAATAAATGGGCCATAAAACTGTAGAAGAGGAAAATATAATGTGATCCGACCATGCTATCTCAACGAAGCGACATATATTTTCTTGAAACCTGAAAGTTCAGTTTTAGAAACTACTTTGGTAAAAACGACGATAAAGTTGCCATAGTAACGCGTTGGGTTTGTTGTGGATGGTTCTGAACTGAAGTGATGCTGATCAACGACAACTATGGCAGAAGTGTTCGAGTTTCTAATGGCGAAGTCGTGGTGGAAATCTTGTGCAAAAGAAGTTTGTTGCGGAAGCACTTTTTTAGCAGATGGCAAATGAACTACGAAGTGAACGACGTGATAGTGAAAATGTACAGAATTAGCAAGTATTTAAAACGCAACTGTGGAACGTGTTTGTACAGTTCCGAATATCCTACAATTTGTCAAACGAAGAATATCGTTGTTTGCTTGACTTCTTTCTCCCTGCAAAGTACAAAACGAATGCATCGAAATGGGTTTCGTCCGTTTTGGAATGTTTGTGTAGTATTGCTGATGAAATCTGCGGTGTTTCATATAACAAAAACTGAAGATTCCGGAACAGATGTGAATGCTTTAGTCTTGGAGCAAAGTAATTTCAAAGGCGGCTGGAAAGTAATGAAAAACGAGTTATTCAGTAACACTTCATCTCCGTATACCGCAGAATTAGAGTTTTAAATTCTGACCAAGAGCCGGGTTTTAGAATGTTTAGCACTTCTGGATATCGTTAGCAATACATTCTGATTGGACAAAGCGTGATTTGCGTTGAGGAAACGAGCTCTTGGTTTCATTTGCGTTCGCAGTGGATACGGTGGCATTGTCAATTATTATCCGCAAAGTAATTATAAAATTTTATTGTAATCATATAGGAAACTTTACAAGAACATCAGTTTTCGACATAGTCTCCTTGCGTTTCAACGCACTTGGTCCATCGTTGTACAAGCTTCCTGATGCCCTCATAAATGAAGGTTCTCGGTTGAGCTGCGAGCCAGGGATGCACCGTCGTGCGGTAGCGTTCTCGCTTCCGACGCCCGGGTTCCCGGGTTCGATTCCCGGCGGGGTCAGGGATTTTCTCTGCGTCGTGATGACTGGGTGTTGTGTGATGTCCTTAGGTTAGTTAGGTTTAAGTAGTTCTAAGTTCTAGGGGACTGATGACCATAGATGTTAAGTCCCATAGTGCTCACAAGGGAACCTCCCCATCGCACCCCCCTCAGATTTAGTTATAAGTTGGCACAGTGGATAGGCCTTGAAAAAGTGAACACAGATCAATCGAGAAAACAGGAAGAAGTTGTGTGGAACTATGAAAAAAATTAGTAAAATATACAAACTGAGTAGTCCATGCGCAAGATAGGCAACATCAACGAGACTGGGAGTTAAGGAGAGCCGTGGTCCCGTGGTTAGCGTGCGTAGCTGCGGAACGTGATGTCCTTGGTTCAAGTCTTACCCCCGACTGAAAATTTTACTTTCTTTATTTTCTCAAAGCTATGATCTGTCCGTTCGTTCATTGACGTCTCTGTTCACTGCAGTAAGTTTAGTGTCTGTGTTTTGCGACCGCACCGCAAAACCGTGGGATTAGTAGACGAAAGGACGTGCCTCTCCAATGGGAACCGAAAACATTTGATCGCAAGGTCATAGGTCAACCGATTCCTCCACAGGAAAACACGTCTGATATATTCTATACGACACCATGTGCGTCACATGACAGGAATATGTTGTCGACCCACCTAACTTGTAAATGGGTAAAAAGATTCTTCTACCTTGCCCGATTTAGATTTTCTTGTGGATGTGATAATCACTCGCAAAAAAGTAATGAAAACATAAGAGTTTGTCACATAAACTGAAAATAAAAAATTAAACTTTTCACTCGAGGGAAGACTTGAACCTAGGACCTTTCGTTCCGTAGCTGCTCTCGCTAACCACAGGACCACGGCGCTCCTAGACTCCCATTGTCCTTGATGTTGCCTATCTTCGCATGGACTACTCAGTTTGTATATTTTACTTTTAATTTTTTTCATAGTTCCACACAACTTCTTCCTGTTTTCTCGATTGATCTGTGTTCAGTTTTTCAAGGCCTATCCACTGTGCCAATTTATAACTAAATCTGAGGGGGGTGCGATGGGGAGGTTCCCTTGTCAGAGCCATTTGAACCAGGAATGCACCGCTTCTTTCACTGCTTCGTCCGGGGCAAATCGACGGCCCTTTAATGCCTGTTTGGGTGGACCAAACAAATGATAGAAGGGGTAAGATTGGCACTATATGGAGGATGATCCAGTACTTCAAATTTGAGTTTCTGGAGCGTTTCAGCAGTGTGGGCAGCAGTATGCGGACGGGCATATTGTCGTGCAACAGAACACCTTTTGACCGCAATCCTTGGCGTTTGCTTCAAATTGTAGGCTTTAACCTGGCAGTAAGCATCTCACTGTACCGTACACTGTTTATTGTTGTGCCCCTTTCCCCGTAATGTTCCCGTACTGGACCTTGTGCATCCCAAAAAAACCGTAAGCATCAGTTTTTCTGCGGACTGTTCGGTTTTGAACATTTTCTTCCATAGCAAATTTGGATGTTTCCATTCCTTACTCTGCCGTTTACTCTCCGGCTCGTAATGATGGATCCATGTTCCGTCACCAGTAATGATCGTGTCTAAGAAGTTTTCCCCTACGTTAACACAGCAATCCAAATGTTTTTTGCAGATGTCCAAGTGCGTTTGTTTATGCAACTATGTGAGTTGTTTTGGGACCCATCTTGCAGAAACTTTATGAAATCCAACTCTGTTGTGGATGATTTCGTAGGCAGAACCATGACTAATTTGCAGACGATGTGCCACATCGTCAATAATCAATCATCTGTCCAAGAGAATCATTTCACATAAACGCTCAATGGTTTCTTTATTTGTGGCGGTAAACGGTCGTCCGGCTCCTTCATCGTGCGTAACACTTGTGCAACCATTTCGGAATTTTTCAATCCATTCGTAGACACTCCGTTGTGGCAAAACAATGTTCCTGTACTGTACCGAAAGTCTTAGATGAATTTCGGCCCCTGATACGCCTTCCGACAACAAAAAACGGATCACTGAACGTTGCTCTTCTTTGGTGCAAATAGACAGCGGGGCAGCCGTGATCCTTCACAAGCGTCTTCTAACCAAACTGCTTGCCTGTTGAATATCGCCTCAGTTGTGCGACTGGATTCGTGATTTCCTGTCAGAATTGTCACAGTTCGTAGTAATAGACAGAAAGTCATCGAGTAAAACAAAAATAATGTCCGGCGTTCCCCAAGGAACTGTTATAGGCCCTGTGTTGTTCCTGGGAGACAATCTTAGTAGCCGTCTTAGATTGTTTGCAGATGATGCTGTCATTTACTGTCTTGTAAAGTCATCAGATGACCAAAACGAATTGCAAAATGATGTAGATAAGTTATCTGTCTGATGCGAAAAGTGGCTATTGACCCTGAATTAAGAAAAGTGTGAAGTTATTCAAGTGAGTACTAAAAGAAATCCGCTAAATTTCAATTATGCGATAAGTCACCCAAATCTGAAGGCTGTAAATTCAACTAACTACTTAGGGATTACAATTACAAATACCCTAAATTGGAACGATCATATAGATAATCTTGTGAGTAGAGCCAACCAAAGACTGCGATTCATTGGCAGAACACTTAGGAGGTGCAACAGGTCTACTAAAGAGACTGCGTACACCACGCTTGTCCGCCCTATACTGAAGTATTGCTGTGCGGTGTGGGATCTGCATCAGATGGGACTGACGGATGACATCGAAAAAGTACAAAGAAGGGGAGCTTGTTTTGTATTATCGCGAAGTAGGGGAGATGGTGCCACAGACATGATACGTGAATTGGAGTAGCAATCATTAAAACAAAGGCCTTTTTCGTTGCGACGGGATCGGCATCTTCTCATGAAATTTCAATCACCAGATTTCTCCTCCGATTGCGAAAACATTCTGTTGGCAGCCACCTACATAGGGAGATATGATCATTGCGATAAAATAATAGAAATCAGGGCTCGCACAGAAAAATTTAAGCTCTCGTTTTTCCCGCGTGCCGTTCGCGAGTGGAACGGTAGAGAGACAGCTTGAAGGTGGTTCATTGAACCCTCTGCCAAGCACTTTGTTGTGAATAGGAGAGTAATCACGTAGATGTAGATGTTAATTAACAGCACGGCACCGATAATGAAACTAACCTAGCAGGTTGAAAATTGCAAAGATATAACAACAAATAATCAAAGCAGGCGTCATCAACGTAAAGTGACAGTACTACCAAAGTAAACAAAAATATAATTGACTTACGCTCGTATTAGGTGGTTATAATTAAAGTGCTACTACTTAAGGAGGTCCCGTGTGGGCTGTAATTATCGTATAGCAGCGAAATTTGGTAGATATGCTAATGCGTTACTGTGGAACCGACTCATGCTGGAGAAAAATTAGTTCCAGTTTTGGCCACCAGGGGAAAATCTGGCGCTGTACAGCATCTCGTTGGCGTCTCTGGTGTTCATATTTGACAAATTGTGTTAGTGGCGATTAATAATAAAATCAACATTAAGCCTTTCTCACTTGTGTGACTTTTCTGCTGATGTCCCATTCCTTATCCATTTCATATGGAAACATTTCTATACCTCTGTCTTGTAAGCACAGCGCTAAATTTGCGCCAGGTGGCCAAAATTGGAATTAATTTTTTTCCCACGCGTAAATCGGTTCCGCGCTAATGCATTAAAATATCTACTGAGTTTCACTGCCATACGATAATTGAAGCCTTCACTGGACCTTTGTGAGCAGCCGCGCTTTAATTATAACCACCTGGTACTTCTCGCCAAACCCTGTTACGTAAATTTAGTGAGCCTGTATCCGAAGAAGACGGTGAAACTATAATGCTACCACCACCGTGTTTTCGGCGTGGAGATTATGAGAGGAACATAAGTGAGATTAGGGTACGCACAGAAGCATATAGACAGTCATTTTCCCCCGCTCAGTGCGCGATTGGAATAGGAAAACAGTTGGATAATATTGGTTCGATGTACTTGTAACGTTGTCAGAAACAGTCTGGAAAGCTTCAGAAGGCGTTGTAGGGTAGGTTGTGCTGAGAGATAACTGAGAAATAACTGTTAAGAAAAACATTTGGTACGTTGCGCCGTTTCCGATTGGAGTTAGCCAATCAGGTCTTTGCGCGCACAGTATTGGTGTTGTCAAACGTATTATTTGTTTGCGTTCTTAACAGAACTTGGACATGGGACGGTGTAAGGATCGAATACGACATAACAGACGAGCAATTTCTTGCGCTATCAAAAATGTTATCTGGTAGGCTGCTTGAATTTGCGTGCACAACGACGTGATTAGTTAACTTCAGTGCTAATTAAATCGAAAAGGACGCAACGTATCGAATTTGTTTCTCTGAACAACTATTTCTCAGCACAATCTATACTTCAACACCTTTAGAAGCTTCTCGTACTGTTTCTGGGCGCCCTGTGCAGGTATAAGTGTGAAAGCAGAGATATATGAAGCATTTGTAGGGAACAAATGTAAGGACTCGTTCCGCCAGTGACAATCTGAACTAGTGAACTTCCGCGATTGTTAAAACGTAGTGGGAAGAGAAGAAAGGAAGGAAGGGATGAAGGAAGTTTACGTTTTAACGTTCTATCGACGACGAGGTCATTAGAGGCGAGTCATAACCACGGATTAGGGAAGAAACAGGGTTTCGTTTCCGGATGAACTATCCCAGCGCTTATCATAACTGAGCCAGGGAAACCTAAATCTAGGCAAGGAATATCACTTAAAACCATCCTCCACTCTCTCCAAGTCGTAATGAATGCGAAATCAGTATCTTACCTCTGCTCCACATCGTTTGCTGGGCTGCAAACAGCTTTTCGACATTATAATTATCAAGAGATAAACAAATCTAGGCGACACAGTGATTTACAAGGTGGTCTCATGGTTTTGTGTAGACCTTACATAGTTTCGGCAAATCTCTTCATACCAGTGCCGGATTGTTTGCTTTAGCCTTGAAGTCGGCAGGACGCAAAACTGTAACCTTCCTTCCTTTCAGGTCCTGAGGGTTTTCATCCTATACGACAGATAAACACCGTACATACTGATACAAAAACGCAACGCACGCCGTAGTCGCTTTAGTTGTCCTGTGGTACAAATTGATCATACAGCGTATAAACACAGACAGAACGCGAGTACAGCTGTTTTCGTCGCTTTTATTCATTAACTTTCCAGTATTTTAAGAGGATCGATTAGGCGCGGTAGCAAAATTGTGGACAGCGAAATTTCCAACCTCACTTGTATCAATCCTTTTAAATTATCCGAACTCATTCAAACTCAAATGAAAGCATTTTACGGCGCTGTGACAACGTGCACAATGTATCTTGTTATTTGAAGCTGTGGCGCGTAACTTCATACGGTATGATTTCATTTGCAGTGCGTGGAAAATTGAATTATTTTTGATTCGTTTCACATCGACATAACCAAATCCATCAATTCTTTTTTTATGTCATCCACAACATTAATGAAGGAAAGTTTGATCAACTGATAGCTTCTTCCTTTCAATTCATATCAAACCTAGAGCTGCACATTCAGCGGAATGAAAACTAATTCAGACCAAAATAGAGATTGGAATATTGAATTCAGAACTAGGAAAACAAGTCGGAACTGACGTGTTCAGCATCAAAAATGGATGAACATACTGAAAAAGTAGGTGACGTGATTAAAAAATGTTCAAATGTGTGTGAATTCCCAAGGGACCAAACTGCTGAGGTCATAGGTCCCTAGACTTACACACTACTTAAACTGACTTATACTAAGAACATCACACACACCCATGCCCGAGGGAGGACTCGAACCTCCGGCGGAATCGGCCGCGCAATCCATGACATGGCGCCACAAACGGCGCGGCCACTCCTCGCGGCTGATCTGATTCGATTTGACTGTCGGCTGGGTATTGGATCGATTTCTTAAACTGTCGGAATTGAGAAGGAATGCGTAAGGCAAGTTTTACGTAATCAATTTAACGTGAGAAAAGTGTATGCGAAAATGAGGCCGAAAATTCTCACAGTCAAACAAATACAAAATCTTGAAAATGTTTGTACTTACACTTTGCATACCGTTGAAAATGACCCTAATTTTTCGGGGAGACGAGTAACATGTGACGAGTCTTGGGTTTTCAGTTAAGATGCGAAAACTAAGCGCCAGTCAATGCAATGGAAGGGCTCAACTTCACCAAGAGCGAAACAGCTGAAATGAGCAAATAAAATTCAAAGTAATGATGATGGTTTTTACGACTCTCGTGAAATTGTGTATCTTTAATGGGTTCATGAATGTCAAACTATTAATCAAACTTATGGCCTTGAGGTTCTTAGTTAAGTCCGTGAGAAAACAAATAAAAACCGACCCGAATTGTGGAAGAACAACTCGCAGGTTCTGCATCTTGACAAGGCACCTGTTCGTATTGAATTTTCTGTTAAGGAGGTTCTAGCGAAGGAAAGATACCAGCGCTAAGACCGCCACTTTATTCACCTGACCTAGCACAATCTGACTTTTATTTATTTCCCAAGGTCAAATCTATATTAACGGGAACGAGATTTCAGTGCGGTGAAGTGAAAGTAAGTGCGGCACGCGTCATCAAGGAGTCAGATGAAGACTTCCAGCACTGCTCACATCAGTAGAAAATTGGTATGGAGTGTTGTAAGGATAGAGGAGGGGAATATATTGAGGGTGGCGATAACTAAATACATGTATTCTTTAAATAAAGTGTTTTACCACAATAGTCCCGTTATTGTATAGCCTCATCTCGTAAATGCACATGTGCGCCTAAGAACACTTAATTTCACGACGCGGGTTCAGTGCTGTAGCTGGATGCGAAATGAATCTCTCTTTCTCTGCGCTCAGGGATTGAATCTGCCGGTTAATTTTTACAGTCGCCCGTCATTGCCGCGTATCGCAGGCGGCAACTATTGAACACGACGTGGGGATCAGCGTTAAGCGCGTTACTGCCGGCCGGCCAGGGGTCGATGGTTATCTGGCGCGCAAATGAGTTAACACTGGCGCTTAAGGGTGGCCGGCAGGTCGTAAAAGCCCCGTGCAGCCGCCGTTTAATTTGTTGACACTCGCGTCGCAGCGGGAGCGGTTTTCTTTCGCGGTCAGGTTTCGCGCCGCACGAGCTCCGCAGCTAATTAGATGTTCGGCTTACAGATAGCGGGCTCCTGATCGTAGGAGCCGGACGGCGCCAATTGCTGTGTGGTCACGACTGCCGACGTGCTCTGCAGTCGCGATTTAGGAGATAGAAATTGGTTGGTGCATGTGCCTGTTGTTCTCAGTAAAAAATGCTATCGCTACCATTTGGATGCTGTAGATTGTATTGCTGTTTTTCTACCGGATTTTATTCAGTAAATAGCCTCTCTTGTGTATTCTGTTTATCTAAAAAGTGTAGCTTCGTAACCTCTTTCGCATCTCTCTTTTCGTCTCAGAATAGTTAACCAGATTCGACGTAATGTGTGAGGTTGGTAATAGCGAGACGCACTTTGATCGATGGCGACGGAATGGCAAAGACCTCACCAACTCGCAGACGATGTGACTCATTACCTGGGCAGAAGAGTCACGTCCAGGGAAATTGTTGCTAATTTATTTCGCTTGGCAGTAAATTTAAAAAAAATGAACTAATTCCTCTGTTGTCAAATGAATGAACAGTGTAGGACTAGCTTTTTGCTTTATAAAAAATCATTCTTTGAAATATTTTATAAAAAAAGCAGTATTGTACGGCAGGGACTAAACGAATGACGTTTCGCTCTTTACGACAGACTGACCTTGTATTGGGTGTGATAGACTCTCCATTCACCATCCAGCTATTCTGATACAAATTTTCCCTGGTTTCGCTGCATTACGTCAGACAAATGCTGCTTCGGAGCCTCCTGCGTGGACACGGCCTACTACCTGTTCCATGCCTGTGGTAATAGACGCGTAAGTAGATTAGATATACGAAATGAGTTCTGTATACTCTCATGAGACTGTTGTCGGGTACAAGTGGATTCTACTAGCGTAGAAACGACAGCGAGTACAAGTGTTAGCGACTATAACCGAGGACTCACGGCATCACCGCTACATACGCAGCTGTTTGGCATGACGATTATTATTTTCCATGAAATGGCACTGAATATTTTTTGTTTCTACTTTCTAAGTACGTACATACGTACACAGACACACACACACACACACACACACACACACACACACACAGTAGCGAAGAAACTTTGAAATAAACACATTTTCATTTGCACAGGAGATGGTACCGTTCGTTAATTGCGTACCGGTACCGTGTGTAACGTTTTCATACGTTTTCTGCTGTTGTAAGTAATTCACCTTTAATGTACTGGAACAAAGATGAATGAGCGCACTGCACGAATAGTGAATAAGATCCTTGACTCTGCTTAGTTTTATCTGTGGTATACTTGCTAGTAAGTCAGTTGTGCTGCGAAGGGGCATTTCTTATTTGAGTCACAGTAGCGAGCCGATGAGTTTTTCAGAGAATGAAAACTGTGATTTGTGAATGTGGGAGAAACTATGTGGGATACTTGATTATGGACATGAAAATTTGTTTATAAAGATGTTTCATTCTTTGTAGTAACGGAGAATATTTTTCGAGGAATTTTGAAGGTAAACCATGCATGCGCAAGATTCAGGTGTTTATTTATCAGAACTATTAACTGAAGGAAATCTTTGTCCGTCAGATTAGTAATTAGTGTTAGTTTGATGTCTTTGCTTCAGTATGTCACAAATTACGCATTCGGTTGAGATGTCGGTAATTTTGACAGTGGGAGAATTTCGCAATTGTTAGAGTCTCCTTATGTTGTACAGTTCTTTATCTCAATAATCAGAGTTTCATTTTTCAAGAACGATTTTCTTTAATGTAAAACCCACCTCCATCATTCTTAGTAAAGTTTTGAATAGTTTGTTGTGTGTGCATTGCACCTTACGCTACAAGTAGCAACTGACTGTTTTTGAAAAGCGAAGAAAGAAAGGAATCATAGTAGGTAATTTTTCTTTGGCTGCTGCATCTGCTGATTTGTATTTGCTTTCGAGAACGTCAGTACATGAGACATAAAACAGAGTGCTGAGCAAGAGATAAGTCACGTTTATTTCAGGGCAGATATCACCTTGCATTCTTGTGAGGGAACACTACGAAGTCAGAATTAGCAAGCGTTGTGCTAAGCAAACAGATTAATTTTCAGTGAGCAGTGAACAGTGTTGGTAATTTCATACAGCTATTTTTTAAATGTTTTTAGTAGAGCAGTAATTTCTTTTTGTGGTTATTCCAAGTCAAACATTGAACTACATATCACGTAACGTTCATATGTACTTCGGTACTGAGTTTCAGTTATGTAGTTTTCATTGAACACATAGATTGTTTCTTTTCGCATTTAATTAGATGCATTTTCATTATTTAAAATTCTGTATTTCATTAAGTTTAAAGTTTTGTTTCACAACATTGTTCAGATGTACAGCACAGGGCCAACCAGCAGTCGAACACGATATCTAAAGTATACGTTACACGAGGAGAAAGTTTTGGGAAACAATATAATCAATATTCACACATATAGACAATTTTTCAAAGAAAGCTTACACATGTTCACGTTCCATTTTACAAACGTTGCTCTGTATGACGATCGCGTGCATCTACGACAGCCTGAAGTTGCACTAAAGATTCCTCTACCACTGCCCGAAACGTCTCAGGTGCAATGTTGACTACCGCCCTCGGTATGGTCATTTTCACCCTCCAAAGTGCGTTAGTGCCCGATTGATGAACACTGTCCTTCAGGTTGCCTCACAGCCAGAAATCACACGGGTACAAATCTAGTGACCTTGTTCGCCACGCAGTTTGGAACGATCGCCCAATGATTCCCTTTTCTCCAAATGTGTTAACAGAGTAACCGAGTGACATCTCGATCAGTGTAAGGTAGAACTCCATCGTGCATCAGAACATTTGAGTCCAAAGCACCTCTCTCACGGAGAGCAGGGATCACGTATTGGCGAAGCAGCAGCAACGTGTGACAGTTACACTGCATGTCTTTGGTCCTCGGGGTCCGAGCTTCCCTCCCCCCCCCTCCACCCCCCCCCCCCAAAAAAAAAAGAAACAGATGGTCCAGTCCCGCCGCCTAACAAGAAATCTCGATGGTAACACAACTAATAACGCAAATCGTGCAACACATAGTCTGAATATCATTCTTATAAAGCTGGCCAAACAACAGTAAATAGATTTCCGTCTACACTGGCTCAAGTAGAGAAAATTTAATTACAACAACTCTACAACATATACGAAAGTTAACAGAAAATTTATTAAATAAGAAAACAACTATTTTGTTTGCATTTCACAAAGTTGTTTGATTTCCGTGTGAAGTGTCATCGTACTTTCTCCAGGCATAGTTCTTCCTCGTTTGGAACACATTTGCAATTATATAAACGACACCACTTAATTCAGATCTTGCACTCGCCCTAGCCTCACAAAACACAACATCGTTAGACGCCTACTGATCCCAAGAGCGGGTCATTCTCGCCTTTACGGTGCTACGCTACAACATCAAGATCGTGCACTCAAGTTCCATGCTGCGTCACGGCTTTAAAGTGCTGCACGCATGAGGGAACTAGTGGACGAGCAGGAAGCGACCGCAGCGCTGCAGTTCTCAGAATCGTCGTGCATGCAGATCTGGAACGGGACGGAAGGAAGCCAGTATGGCACTGACGTAACAACGGCGACTTGATTTCTAATGTCGGCAACCCTCAACAGTGCACTTTTACTCGCTTCGTTTCTGATCTGGTGGTCTAAACGTAACGTTTTGTCGACAGTCTTGCGTGATCATGCCAGATTTGTCAAACAGAAGTTTGACAGTATTGCATGAACTGAATCAAGTTTCACAGAGCCACAGAGGACTGATATGCTGTAACATCGTGTACACGTAAGACTGTCGACAAGTCTGCAAGTCTGTGCATGTGGACGCACGTCAGTCTTATTGTTGAAAATTAGCTTCACTGCCGATCTACTCACGATGACGCTAGAGGTTCGAACTGTTATTTTAGTGTGTACAGTGGCGAAAGACAATGGCATACTTACGGCAGTGGACACACGGATTTTTGGCTCTGAGCACTATGGGACTTAACATCTATGGTCATCAATCCCCTAGAACTTAGAACTACTTAAACCTAACTAACCTAAGGACAGCACACAACACCCAGCCATCACGAGGCAGAGAAAATCCCTGACCCCGCCGGGAATCGAACCCGGGAACCCGGGCGTGGGAAGCGAGAACGCTACCGCACGACCACGAGATGCGGGCTCACACGGATTTTTCACGAACTTCATACAGCTGCCATCAGTCTTGCATGATCAAGCAAAAAAACTTTACTTGTAGACCAAGTTGAAAGTAGATAACTGTCAGTAGATATAAAATACGTTTTTTATTTTTAATCTGTGACACCACGGCAAGTGCAATATACGTAGAAAACGTCCTCTACAGATGAATAATACACTACTCGCCATTAAAATTCCTACACCACGAAGATGACGTGCTACAGACGCGAAATTTAACCGACAGGAAGAAGATGCCGTGATGTGCAAATGATTAGGTTTTCAGAGCATTCACACAAGGTTGGGGCGACACCTACAACGTGCTGACACGAGGAAAGTTTCCAATCGATTTCTCATACACAAACAGCAGCTGACCGGCGTTGCCTGGTGAAACGTTGTTGTGATGCCTCGTGTAAGGTGGAGAAATGCGTACCATCACGTTTCCGACTTTGATAAAGGTCGGATTGTAGCCTATCGCGATTGCGGTTTATCTTATCGTGACATTGCTGCTCGCGTTGGTCGAGTTCCAATGACTGTTAGCGGAATATGGAATCGGTGGGTTCAGGAGGGTAATACGGAGCGCCGTGCTGGATCCCAACGGCCTCGAATCACTAGCAGTCGAGATGATAGGCATCCTATCCGCATGGCTGTAACGGATCGTGCAGCCACGTCTCGATCCCTGAGTCAACAGATGGGGACGTTTGCAAGACAACAACCATCTGCACGAACAGTTCGACGTCGTTTGAAGCAGTATGGACTATTAGCTCGGAGACCATGGCTGCGGTTACCCTTGACACTGCATCACAGACAGGAGCGCCTGCGATGGTGTACTCAACAACGAACCTGGGTGCACGAATGCAAAACGTCATTTTTTTCGAATGAATCCAGGTTCTGTTTACAGCATCATGATGGTCGCATCAGTGTTTGGCGACATTGCGGTGAACGTACATTGGAAGCGTGTACTCGTGATCGCCATGCTGGCGTATCACCCGGCGTGGTGGCATGGGGTGCCATTGGTTACACGTCTCGGTCACCTCTTGTTCGCATTGACGGCACTTTGAACAGTGGACGTTACATTTCAGATGTGTTACGACCGTGGCTCTACCCTTCATTCGATCCCTGCGAAACCCTACATTTCAGCAGGATAATGCACGAGCGCATGTTGCAGGTCCTGTATGGGCCTTTCTGGATACAGAAAATGTTCGACTGCTGCCCTGGCCAGCACATTCTCCAGATCTCTTACCAACTGAAGACGTCTGGTCAATGGTGGCCGAGAAACTGGCTCGTCACAATGCGCCAGTCACTACTCTTGATGAACTGTGGTATGGTGTTGAAGCTGCAGGGGCAGCTGTACCTGTACACGCCATCCAAGCTCTGTGTGCAAGCGTATCAAGGCCATTATTACGACCAGAGGTGGTTGTTCTGGGCACTGATTTCTCGGGATCCATACACCCAAATTGCGTGAAAATGTAATCACATGTCAGTTCTAGTATATTTGTCCAATGAATACCCGTTTATCATCTGCATTTCTTCTTGTTGTAGCAATTTTAATGGCCAGTAGTATAGTACCAGTAGCGTCAGTGTATTCTATCGATCACACACACGTGTTTGTACGTGTTGCAGGCGGGCGGCGTGGAGATGACGTGGGTGGTGGCGGACCACGTGGCCGCGGCGGGCAGCCACGAGCTGAGCGTGACCAAGGGCCAGCAGGTGGAGGTGGTGGAGGCGGCGGGCGCCGACTGGTGCCTGGTGCGGATGCCGAGCGCGGGCGTCGACTCGCCGCCCGAGGGCCTGGTGCCGCTCGCCGTGCTCAAGCAGCCGCCCGCCGCCGCCAAGACCACGTCCCCGCAGCGCAAGCCCGCCCCAGACCACGACTCTGGTGAGTACCCGTACTGCTCTATGTCTTGCCCATCGCGCGGACGCTGAATTTGCTTGCACACCACGTCGTCAACGAGCAGAAGCAGGCCATTTACTGTATGGCTTGAAGCGACCATCCCAGCTCGCTGTCCAGACCGCTGCGAGGCGGTATGCTTAGTTCGTCCTGGCCTCAAGCTTGAGTACAGTAATGGCGGCGAAACACGATTAAAATTAACTCTCTATAGCATGACTTTTTTTTAGGTAACCAAAAATACTCTGAAGAGCCAAAGAAACTGGTACACCTGCCTAGTATCTCGTAGGGCCCAAGCAAGCACGCAGAAGTGCCGCAACACTACGTGGCATGGACTCGATTAATGTCTGAAGTAGTGCTGCAGGAACTTGACACCATGAATCCTGCAGGACTGTCCATAAATCCGTAAGAGTACTAGGAGATGGAGATCTCTTCTGAACAGCACGTTGCAAGGCGTCCCAGATATGGTCAATAATGTTCATGTCTGGGGATTTCGGTGGCCAGTGGAAGTGTTTAAACTCAGAAGAGTGCTCCTGGAGACACTCTGTAGCAATTCGGGACGTGTGGGGTGACGCATCGTCCTGCTGGAATTGCCCAAGTCCGTCGGAATGCACAATGGGCATGAATGGATACAGGTGATCAGACAGGATGCATACGCACGTGTCACCTATCACAGTCGTATCTATACGCATCAGAGGTCTTGTATCACTCCAACTATACACGCCCTATACCATTACAGGGCCTCCACCAGCTTGAACAGTCCCCAGCTAACATGCAGAGTCCATGGATTCACGAGGTTGTCTCCATACCTGTACATGTCCATCCGCTCGATGCAATTTGAAACGAGACTCGTCCGGCCGGGCAACATGTTCCCTGTCATAAACAGTCCAATGTCGGTGCTGACGGGCCCACGGGAGGCTCAGATGTTCAAATGTGTGTGAATTTCTAAGGGTCCAAACTGCTGAGGTCATCGGTCGCTAGACTTGCGCACTGCTTAAACTAACTTAAGCTAAGGACAACACACACACACACACACACACACACACACACACACACACACACACACACACACACACACACACACACACATGCCCGAGGGAGGATTCAAACCTCCAGCGGGACAGGCCGCGCAATCCGTGTCATGGCGCCTCAAACCGCGCGGCCACTCCGCGCGGCCAAGGCGAAGCGTAAAGCTTTGGGTCGTGCAGTCATCAATGGTACACGAGTGAGCCTTCGGCAACAGAGGGTTAAGGACAAGACGTGACAGCACGACTTACTTTTACAGGGGTCGACTACGGACGCGGATAAATGGTTCCATAGCGACCCTACAGACGCACTTAAAGTGAGGCTTAAACATTTAATAAATTAGGAGGTAGTGAATGGTGTAAGAGCTGTTGCCACAGAGAAAAACTGAAAACGTTGGTTAGGGGACTGGCTCGCTCAGTAAGGAACAATAACAAAAAAAAAAAAAAAAAAAACAGAACGTAGATACCAACCATGTAAAATGATGGTGTCACACAGATTGTGCCTAGTTACGGGACGCAGCAATAGGACGTCCACGATTACCTTAATTGTGGCGTAGAGAAGTGGTCCGGATTCGGTCGTAATTTCAAGTTCCCATCTTAACGATTCCGGCATTCTCGTCAAGTGATATAGGAAAACAAGATAAGGCCAAAATCACAATTGTCCGATGGTAATTTGAACCTTCCTTCTAATACGACTGCAACGTCTGAATTAGTGCGCCGACTCGCTCGGCAGGAAGCATATGATGAAGCACTCTTACGACGTATTATTGTCAATTACAATGCTCTCGATGACGAGAAATTACAGTAGGCGCGCACAAAAACAACCATTCTGCAAAGCGCTGGATGTCTATCGAACCTCAGCATCGACAGTCGCTAGTACACAGTAGTGTCTTGATCATTTTTTGTTTTTTGTTTTTTAATTTCATACTCATGACGTTGTACGGAAACATAAGACTCTTTGGTATAAAAATACGTAAAGAAGCCATAGACGAAATACAAAACGAAAATCAGACAACAAACAACAGTGTTCAATAAAATAACGGAAGAACATAACCTCAAACACGGTATTCAAATGATAACATACACAAAATATTATACTCTACATGAAAACCGAGTCGCCTAAGCAAAACTTAGTACCCACTAGAACAGTTGTTCCCGTCCGAGTGGTGAGTACCCCATGAGGTGTAAAATAAAACTTTGTTGTTTTGGGGGGAAGAGACCAAACTGCGAGGTCATCGGTCTCATCGGATTAGGGAAGGATGGGGAAGGAAGTCAGCCGTGCCCTTTCAAAGGAACCATTCCAGAATTTGCCTGGAGCGATTTAGGGAAATCACGTAAAACCTAAATCAGGATGGCCGGACGCGGGATTGAACCGTCGTCCTCCCGAATGCGAGTCCAGTGTGCTAACCACTGCGCCACCTCGCTCGGTTAATAAAACTTTCTAAGAGATAAAAACAAATGGTGCAATTGTGTTATAGTCATGTTGTTGTTGTGGTCTTCAGTCCTGAGACTGGTTTGATGCAGCTCTCCATGCTACTCTATCCTGTGCAAGCCCCTTCATCTCCCCGTACCTACTGCAACCTACATCCTTCTGAATCTGCTTAGTGTCTCCCTCTACGATTTTTACCCTCCACGCTGCCCTCCAATGCTAAATTTGTGATCCCTTGATGCCTTAAAACATGTCCTACCAACCGATCCCTTCTTCTAGTCAAGTTGTGCCACAAACTTCTCTTCTCCCCAATCCTATTCAATACCTCCTCATTAGTTACGTGATCTACCCACCTTATCTTCAGCATTCTTCTGTAGCACCACATTTCGAAAGCTTCTATTCTCTTCTTGTCCATACTAGTTATCGTCCATGTTTCACTTCCATACATGGCTACACTCCATACAAATACTTTCAGAAACGACTTTCTGACACTTAAATCTATACTGGATGTTAACAAATTTCTCTTCTTCAGAAACGCTTTCCTTGCCATTGCCAGCCTACATTTTATATCCTCTCTACTTCGACCATCATCAGTTATTTTACTCCCTAAATAGCAAAACTCCTTTACTACTTTAAGTGTCTCATTTCCTAATCTAATTCCCTCAGCATCACCCGATTTAATTTGACTACATTCCATTATCCTCGTTTTGCTTTTGTTGATGTTCATCTTATATCCTCCTTTCAAGACACTGTCCATTCCGTTCAACTGCTCTTCCAAGTCCTTTGCCGTGTCTGACAGAATTACAATGTCATCGGCGAACCTCAAAGTTTTTACTTCTTCTCCATGAATTTTAATACCTACTCCGAATTTTTCTTTTGTTTCCTTTACTGCTTGCTCAATATACAGATTGAATAACATCGGGGAGAGGCTATAACCCTGTCTCACTCCTTTCCCAACCACTGCTTCCCTTTCATGCCTCTCGACTCTTATAACTGCCATCTGGTTTCTGTACAAATCGTAAATAGCCTTTCGCTCCCTGTATTTTACCCCTGCCACCTTTAGAATGTGAAAGAGAGTATTCCAGTCAACATTGTCAAAAGCTTTCTCTAAGTCTACAAATGCTAGAAACGTAGGTTTGCCTTTTCTTAATCTTTCTTCTAAGATAAGTCGTAAAGTTAGTATTGCCTCACGTGTTCCAACATTTCTACGGAATCCAAACTGATCTTCCCCGAGGTCCGCTTCTACCAGTTTTTCCATTCGTCTGTAAAGAATTCGCCTTAGTATTTTGCAGCTGTGACTTATTAAACTGATAGTTCGGTAATTTTCACATCTGTCAACACCTGCTTTCTTTGGGATTGGAATTATTATATTCTTCTTGAAGTCTGAGGGTATTTCACCTGTCTCATACATCTTGCTCACCAGATGGTAGAGTTTTGTCAGGACTGGCTCTCCCAAGGCCGTCAGTAGTTCTAATGGAATGTTGTCTACTCCCGGGACCTTGTTTCGACTCAGGTCTTTCAGTGCTCTGTCAAACTCTTCACACAGTATCGTATCTCCCATTTCATCTTCATCTACATCCTTTTCCATTTCCATAATATTGTCGTCAAGTACATCGCCCTTGTATAAACCCTCTATATACTCCTTCCACCTTTCTGCCTTCCCTTCTTTGCTTAGAACTGGGTTGCCATCTGAGCTCTTGATATTCATACAAGTGGTTCTCTTCTCTCCAAAGGTCTCTTTAATTTTCCTGTAGGCAGTATCTATCTTAACCCTAGTGAGACAAGCCTCTACATCCTTACATTTGTCCTCTAGCCATCCCTGCTTAGCCATTTTGCACTTCCTGTCGATCTCATTTTTGAGACCTTTGTATTCCTTTTTGCCTGCTTCATTTACTGCATTTTTATATTTTCTCCTTTCATCAATTAAATTCAATATTTTTTCTGTTACCCAAGGATTTCTATTAGCCCTCGTCTTTTTACCTACTTGATCGTCTGCTGCTTTCACTACTTCATCCCTCAGAGCTACCCATTCTTCTTCTACTGTATTTCTTTCCCCCATTCCTGTCAATTGTTCGCTTATGCTCTCCCTGAAACTCTCTACAACCTCTCGTTCTTTCAGTTTATCCAGGTCCCATTCCTTAAATTCCCACCTTTTTGCAGTTTCTTCAGTTTCAATCTGCAGTTCATAACCAAGAGATTGTGGTCAGAATCCATATCTGCCCCTGGAAATGTCTTACAATTTAAAACCTGGTTCCTAAATCTCTGTCTTACCATTATATAATCTATCTGAAACCTTTTAGTATCTCCAGGATTCTTCCAGGTATACAACCTTCTTTTATGATTCTTGAACCAAGTGTTAGCTGTGATTAAGTTATGCTCTGTGCAAAATTCTACAAGTCGGCTTTCTCTTTCATTTCTTCCCCCCAATCCATATTCACCTACTATGTTTCCTTCTCTCCCTTTTCCTACTGACGAATTCCAGTCACTCATGACTATTAAATTTTCGTCTCCCTTCACTACCTGAATAATTTCTTTTATCTCGTCATACATTTCATCAATTTCTTCATCATCTGCAGAGCTAGTTGGCATATAAACTTGTACTACTGTAGTAGGCATGGGCTTTGTGTCTATCTTGGTCACAATAATGCGTTCACTATGCTGTTTGTAGTAGCTAACCCGCACTCCTATTTTTTTATTCATTATTAAACCTACTCCTGCATTACCTCTATTTGATTTTGTATTTATAACCCTATAATCACCTGACCAAAAGTCTTGTTCCTCCTGCCACCGAACTTCAATAATTCCCACTATATCTAACTTTAACCTATCCATTTCCCTTTTTAAATTTTCTAACCTACCTGCCCGATTAAGTGATCTAACATTCCACGCTCCGATCCGTAGAACGCCAGTTTTCTTTCTCCTGATAACGACGTCCTCTTGAGTAGTCCCCGCCCGGAGATCCGAATGGGGGACTATTTTACCTCCGGAATATTTTACCCAAGAGGACGCAATCATCATTTAATCATACAGTAAAGCTGCATTATTTAAAAATTATTTTAAAAATTATTTTAAAAATTATTTTAAAAATTATTTTAAAAAATTATTACTGTTCTCAGTATTTAATGAAACTGTAATATATAAGTTACCAATAATTACATTTTTTGTTTCAAATACAAGCATTAACACGCGAGACAGTGTGGTGGAGCACTGTGAACGGAATATCTTAACATCTTCCTCACATTGTCCGCCCACTACACACGTACTTCTTGCTTTGTACCACCTATCTATGACAATAAAATTAAGACATATCACATATGCATAAATATCTCAAGAATATTCCTTCCTTGAGCTGTAGATACTTCCCCCAATAGATCAGATGCACTTCGCAACAAAAAAAGGACCAAAATTGAGAAGACAACAGTAGTTATGTAATAGCTTCTACACTGCTTTAGTGCCTACACTCTATTATTATTATTGTTATTATTGGTAGAAGTAGGTAGATAAAAAGGATTAGCAGCCTGGCATGGCAGAAATATCAACTGCAATAGTCAAGTGATGGTCAAACAATAAGTATAGTGCATACTTTTGGAATTGGCTGACTTTATGTAAGGAGGGGACGGGGGAGGGTGGGGGATGGCGAAGAAAGTGCCACTAGAGAGAGAGGAGTGGTACATGGGAAGTATGTTTGTAACTAGTGTACAGTTTAGCTTTATTTTCTGAGAAGGAGTTCCTAGTAGCACTTCCGATTCGCCGAGAAAAGCGTTGTTAGAAATAATCAGTATCAATTGTCTCATTGAATCGTAAATACGTGATTTAATAAAACAGCTACAAAAACTAAGTATGATTTGTCATTCGTTATTTAAAAAATAAAATGTTCCAAGAAACTTCGTTTTCATTCTAAAGTATAGTTACGCACTAATGATGATGTTGGCCTGGGTAATGAGGAGGGGGGGGAGGCATTAGTTAATATCTGGTTGCACTCAGGGGTAATAGTCTCAAAAAAGTGGGAAACCGCTGGACTAGAAGGTGGCAGCATAGCTCGTGAAGATGGTAACACATAGCTTGTGGGTATGCTTCGTATTTCGTGCACGGCTGAATTATTTATTTTCATACGCCAGCTATGAAGAGACGTTTGAAACCTGTTGTGACAATGAAATAAAAAGAATTGATGTGAAGGCATTTCCATGTGTTATTGACTGCCGAACTACAATGGTTGCTTGACTCTATAGGGAATTCATTTCTTGCATCATTAATATACCCGTGCGTCCTTTCGTGCATGAAGTCGTATTCTGTTTCTCAAAAAATGGCTCTGAGCACTATGGGACTCAACTGCTGAGGTCATTAGTCCCCTAGAACTTAGAACTAGTTAAACCTAACTAACCTAAGGACATCACAAACATCCATGCCCGAGGCAGGATTCGAACCTGCGACCGCAGCGGTCTTGCGGTTCCAGGCTGCAGCGCCTTTAACCGCACGGCCACTTCGGCCGGCTTCTGTTTCTCTCTCGAATATTCTCGGGCAGGAAAAACCATTCACATCCGCCGATTCAGAATTCTCGGAGAGCGAAGCCGTCAGTTAGCCAAGCAGTGACTAACGTTGTTTTGTGCGTGACGCGACAGCAGACTATTATTAGGCTGGCGTGGGTGTCTATCGACAGAAGGCCTAATTGGAGTGTGAAAGAGCCACCGTTGTAATACCACTCAGAACTAGCGTGGCAGCAATCATTCCGCACTTGCTTTACACTCTTCGAGTATGTGACGTACTGCAGAAATGTAGCTGGATATCATCTGTCCGGGCCTGCAGTAAACACCTATTGGGAACGCGGATCATTAGGTAGTTCGCTCTGCGTAACAGCGTAGAACCTCGTAGTGCGTCAGACGCGTCGGTGGGTTGATACAGCTAGCGTGATGTATTGGCACGGATTCCGGGAAGTATTGCTGAGGTGTGTTGTGGAAAAAGAGGCAAGGAGTGGATGCGTCATGCGCCGTGGTGGGTGTGGCGTGGGGCAGGACAGGAAGAGACTGCCAGCCCAGCTCAGCGCCGTGTTTACCCCAAACACTTGCCGGAGCCGCTGTCCGGCACCGACTGGGATGACGCATGCGGCACACGCGTCGTTCCGCCCACGCCCAGCCCTCTGCTCCAGGTGTCTCGCCTCACGTTCGTTCCCGCTTTGCCTCCCTCCCTTCAGCTCCCGCCCCGCCCTTCCTACATCCACATCTACATCTGCTTCTACATCGTTACTCCGCGAGACACCGTACACTGGAGCAAAATCAGTGGTTTAAATCTCCGTACATCAATCCACATTTAATTTGTCCCTAATTTCCCCAAGCCTCTAAAGACGAGTGCCTGGATGGTTACTTTGAAAGGGCACGGCTGATCTTGCGTTCTGAGCTTGTGCTCTGTCTCTAATAACAACGTTGTGGACAGATCGTTAAATCCCAATCCCCCTTCCATTTTTTTCTGCCATATTTGTAAGTCGAAGTTCTCCAACTGTATTCGAAACGAAAGAGTGTCTAATCAGTCATAATGGTCTTTGTGTGACACTATTTTATTTTTACTTTATGTGTCTGCGCTATCCGCTTCCAGATCACTTTCTCGGCGCAGGTGTCTTTAAAGTAAATTCAAGAGTGAAAATGGCAAACATTCTTAGTGTCAAATCTCACATTTGTCATTAGAATCAAAAAACACTGTATCTCTTTCTGCGCGTAATTTATTTGTACCCAAAAAAATAAGAAGGTATTCTGATACCACTGAATAAAGCTGATCTCCCCCCCCTCACTGCAAAAAATAATGAAATAATATTATGAACATTCTACGTGCCGTACCAGGCAAGTGATTACTACTAAGGGCCAATAAGGACGTTTCTTCTTTGCCACAGGAGCACTGCATAGTTCACAAATGTCACGGGATAGCAAACCATCACTTGGTGCACTAATTAAAAAATTGTTCTCTTGAGGTACAATGTTCAATATTTAAATGAATCAGTCCATCAGAACTTTAACTATCACATTCGTCCTTTGTTGTGATGTCGATTTCTGTAGCTCAGGAGAGCTCCTGCTAGCTCGAAACTATATTGACCTCTGCGTGAAGGCGTTGCTTTGCTGAGAGTGGAGGCGTGGTTCTTAGGAGCGCCTACCAGACGTTGCGGGTTGCAGCGAACCGTCGCTAATGTCTGTGGTATTGATTCGCATTGCCAACTGTGGTGTGGAAACGCGATGTCAGTACGATACCATATAACACTGAAGCGCCAAAGAAACGGGTATAGGCGTGCGTATTAAAATACAGTGATATGTAAACAGGCAGAATACGGCGCAGCGGTCGGCGACGCCTACATAAAACAAGTGTCTGGCGCAGTTGTTAGATCGGTTACTGCTGCTACAGTGGCAGATTATCAAGATTTAAGTGAGTTTGAATGCGTTGTTATAGTCGGCGCACAAGCGATGGGACACAGCATCTCCGAGGTAGCCAGGAAGTGGGGATTCTCTCGTACCACCATTTCACGAGTGTACTGTGAATATCAGGAATCGGGTAAAACATCAAATCTCCGACATCGTTGCACCCGGAAAAAAATCATCCAGGAACGGGACCAACTACGACTAAACAGAATCGTTCAACCTGACAAAAGTGCAACCCTTCCGCGAATTGCTGAAGATTTCAATGCTGGGCCATCAACAAGTTCAGCGTGCGAACCATTCAACGAAACGTCATCGATATGCACTTTCGGAGTCGAAGGCCCACTCGTGTACCCATGATGACTGCGCCACACAAAGCTTTACGCTTCGCTGGGCCCGTCGACACCGACATTGGGCTGTTGATGACTGGAGACATGTTACCTGGTCGGACGAGTCTCGTTTCAATGTGTATCGAGCGGATGGAGACAACCGCATGAACGCATGGACCCTGCATGTCAGCAGGGGACTGTTCAAGCTGGAGGAGGCTCTGTAATGGTGTGCGGCGTGTGCAGTTGGAGTGGGGCGTGTGTTGATACGTCTAAATACGACTCTTTTGACAGGTGAGCATCCTGTTTCATCAACTGTATCCATTCATGTCCATTGTGCACTCCGACGTAGTTTGGCAATTTCAGCACGACAATGCGACACCCAACACGTTCAGAGTTGTTACAGAGTGGCTCCAGGAACACTCTTCTGAATTTAAAGACTTCGCCTGGGTACCAAAAGTTCCCAGACATGGTTATTATTGAGCACATTTGGGATGCCTTGCAACGTGCTGTTCGGAAGAGATTCCACCTCCTAGTACTCTTACGGATTTATGCACAGCCCTGCAGGATTCATGGAGTCAAGCCCCTCCAGCACTACTTGAGACATTACTCGAGTCCATGCCAGTCGTCTTGCGGCACTTCTGCGTGCTCGCGGGGGCCCTACAGGATAATAGGCAGGTGTACCTGTTTTCTTGGCTCTTCTCTGTACTTTGTCACTTGTAGACGTTTTAGGGAGTGAAAATGACGAAACCTGACGGTAAGTCCCACAGAGAGAGTTTCCTCACTTACCCAGGTGCGACTGTGCTTACGTATCAGCAAATTTCATCACAGCGTTGCCAGCACAAACCGGAGTACGTTTGACGTAATTTGGCAACACCGTCGTCCGGACGTGGTAACGGCTACTTAAAAGCAGCGTACGTCGATACTTAGGTAATGAGTCAGCAGCCGCTGTGTAAATTATTTGGTGTTGTTGTTTGCGTATTGAGGACACGGGCGGCTGAGGTGATGTTTGCTATGGGCAGGCGACCTCGCGAGCAATCGGCCGTCGGCGCGGCCAGACCCGCTCACCCCGTGTGACGCCAGGTGAAAGCTCGTGGCGCCTGGAATTAAATTATGTGCGTCGGTCACAGATGTTTACGGCGCCGTAAAGTCAGTGGGCGCGCTTAATTACGCGGCCAGGCGGTCTGGTCACCAGCAGTCGCAGCGCTAGACAGACAGACAGAGAGCGACTTCTGTACACGATATCCTGCCCCGACAAGGGGCGCGTGACCCTGTCAGCTCACCTTCTTCGGAATGCCCACACCTCGTTCTCTGCTGCACAAACTTCGTTATATACAGGCTGCTCAGAACCAGTCTGTGAACCTTGTAAGGGTGCTGCAGGACAGGTCGTGCTGAAAAATAATTGTTAAGGAAAAATCTGATCCGTTGCGCTGTTTCCGACTTAATTAGTAATGAACTTAGCCAGTCAGGCCGCAGCGCTCACAGATTCAAGAGATCCTCCATATCCAGTTGTCATTTCATAGCAGAGATGATATCGCATGAGAGGCGTAAATGATAGTGCATGAGAGTGCTCAGTCTTTCGCTCGGGTTCGCTCTTTACTAGCATCCCATGTCCAGTTTTTGTATTGCTCTCTTGTTCGGTCTTAGGAAACCAAATGGAAAACACCTTTGGCGACACCGTCTATGAATGGGCGGCTTGCCGCAACATATCGAATTTCTTCTTAACCTACCCTTGAATATACCTTAGAGCTTTTCAGACTGTTTCTGACCACCCTGTGTATATCTAGTTTGTGATCAGTAGTCATCACCCGACATTCTGATTGGTATTCATCATCTGAGTATATGCACTCTCTGATCAAATGTATCCGGACACTTGGTTATACGATCGCAGGTTCGAATCCTGCCTCGGGCATGGGTGTGTGTGATGTCCTTAGGTTAGTTAGGTTTAAGTAGTTCTAAGTTCTAGAGGACGGATGACCACAGCAGTTAAGTCCCATAGTGCTGAGAGCCATTTTTGAACTTGGTAATAGTGGACACAAATGTGGGGTGTATCCACTCTTCACATAATGACGGCTGGAACTGTACTGGGGACACTTTCAGTGAGGTGTCTGAATGTCTGAGGAAGAATGGCCGCCCATTCTTCCTCACCAGGAGCCGAAATCAGAGAGGGTAGTGATGCTGGACGCTGGGGAACTGGAGCGAAGTCGACGTTGTAACTTGTCCCAAAAGTGTTTCTTTTGGGTTCTGGTCAGGACTGTGGACAGACCAGTCCCTATCAGGAATGTTATAGTCCACAAGACATTTTCTGACATTTGCTTCTTTATGAAAAGGTACAGTATCATGCTGGTACAGTCTTCGTCACGGAGCTGTTCCTGTACTATACCCAGTACACAGTACTGTAGAATATGTTCAAATCCATCCCCAATTAGCGTTTTCATAAGCGCAAAGGGGGAACCATATTGCAAACACGAAGAACACCCCTATACGGTAACACTACCTCCTCCGTAATTCACTCATTTACCGCTGGCACTGTGATTTCCCTAAACCGCTTCAGGCAATTGTCGGGATGGTTCCTTTAAAAGGGCACTTCCTTCCCCGTCCTTTCCTAATCCGATGGGCCTGATGACCTCGCTGTTTGGTCTTCACCATATCAACCAACCAACCGACCACTACACATGACGACAGGTAACGTTGTCCAGGCATTCGCCAAACCTAAACTCTTCCATCGGATTGCCACAAGGAGAAGCGTGATTCAGCATACCAAATCGCTCCTTCCTGGTTATACACTATCCAGTAGCCTCGAATTTTACAACAGCTCAGTCGTCATTTAGCACTGACGACAGAAATTAGGGTTGTATGAGGAGCTGCTCGGCCATTTTATGCCCGTATCTTTAACTTCTAACGCTCAGTCTCGTACTATTAAGAGTGCTGGTAGCACCTTGGGATTCACGAATGATTTCTTCCCCTGATGTAATGCGATATTTTCCAAGCACCCTTCTTAGTGCGCTACATCAGGTGTGCCTGATCTTGGTTTAGCTGTGTATGTTCTTTTGGGTTTCCATTTCACAATCACATCATTTAGCGGTAGGGTTGGTCAGCTTTAGAAGAGTTGTTACATACGGGTGTCTGGATACTTCTGCTCAGATTGTGTGTACAATCTGATGCGTAGTAGTCCATCCTACAGTACACTGAATGCACTCACAACACGTAATTTTTCGAAATTAAATTACATTTCAGATCCTAATGCGGTGAAAGGAAAAGTGGGCTTCTTGAAACAAAACAAAAAGCGAGTACTTAAAATTAAACATTTTTTCAGCTGAAACCTCTTCTAACAAAAGACAGAAAAGAAACTGTTGTCAGAACTTGTAAACTCATCGGCTATGGTGTGGTGCAAGTCTCTCTTAATTTGCAATCCGCCTAAATCAGGTACCTCGATGGTTTCTGGCACAACACCTGCGCGACGCAGCACAGGTAATGGATGTCCTTGATCGTTTCCAACGTCACGCCCGCAGGACGTACGAGAAGACAAGAGAATCCTCCTGCCCGCTCGTCCGCCAAATTGACGACAGATTTCCTTCGCCGGCCCATGGCCTTACTTTACAAACGGTAAGGTCACCTTACTACGACCCTGCAGCCTGTGCCAATATCCCTCTAGAGATGACACACCAAGACACTGAAGAAACAAATTAACAGTACTACACGAGGGTAGACACCGCCTTACATCCATTCACCACGAAAAGACTATGCTTAAGTTAGGAAACGCCAAAAACACTTGTTAAATAAACGAATATATCAAGTCAAAAGCGAACGATTCGTTATGCAAGCTTAAGTGCCAGTACAACATGCGTTTCCAGTCTCAGGTATTTGATGAGGACAGACACACGAGAGTCGTCCCTGCCAACCTTCACAGATCAGCCCTTTAGCGGGTGTGCTTGCTAGCAATGCAAACAAGTGTCCGCGAGGCGGTGCGCGGTGCATATTACGCAGCCTGCCCTGGCCCAAGTCGTGTAGCAGGGCCGGGCGTTTACCCGGCTCTCGCCGCCTTTATGCCGTATATGGACTGTAATAGCGCTTTTTAATCCGCGACAGCCACGGTTGTGGTAAACAAAAACAGCGTTTGAGCTTTTTCTCCTCCAAGGCTGGCGCCGGCCGCGATCGCGATCCACATAAATCTCGCTGCGAGATGGCCTCGTGACGCGGGCAAAGAGCTGCGCAGTTACTCCTCCGACGCCCAATATCTTGTAGGCGGCGTCTGTTCGCTCGCGTTAAAGATCAAATCTACTGATCTTGGAGAGGTGCTTAATGGTACCCGTAATTAATTGATTTTACTTTTTTTATGTAGTTGCCCTAATTCCAAGAACTAAATTGCCTGTAATTTACTGTATACAAGTGGATCGATATTAATTAAATTTTTTCGTTATATCAACCTGTTTGGAACACCAGTTGGTCCCCTCTGGAATCGTTGACTGCTTCTGTGTCTAAAGTAGCCAGACACTTATTAACCGAACTGGCGAGTCAGTTCTTACCCTGAAATGTTCGATTATAATCGTTGCAGTTGTTTAAATATAGACCATGTAATAGGTTGAATCGTACATCCGCCCTAACTTTTAGATGGATCAGATTTTAGATATTAACCTCAGTGTTATAAATCTTGCGCTCCGCCACAGTGTGTTCGAAACCAGATCTCTTAAAATATATATGAAAAAGATAATGTCGCCAACATGACGTGAAGTAGCAGGTTTAGGAAAGTGGTAGAACCGTTTCGAAACATACTGTAAAAATAAATGTGCCTAGCCGAAGCTTTATTTCCTCCACATACGCATTTCTATCATAATGAAAGTACAGTAAACGCGCCTGATTCGCCTTAGGGAAGAAGGATGGATGCAAATTCTTTCCTTCTGCCGAATATAGAATTTCTGTCGCGAATGCTGGGTTGGTTCACTCAACAAAGCCACAGCTGATTATTTGTTGCTGTTTTAAAACCGGAGATGAATCGGATAGAACACACAGATCGTCGTTGGCGCATCAAAAAACGTAAACATTTGCATTTTTAAATTATCGATGCTGAAAATGCTAGTTTTGTTTGTGCAATAATACGTAGAAACACACTGGAAACTGTCAGAATAAAATAACTCTGCATGAAAACAATGACTATCTATGTGGTTTGCCGGAATGGTTTATTTGAAAAGGTCTGGACCAGTTGCCTTCCCTAATTTGAATTTGTAATCCGCCCGGAATGACCACGTTATCGATGTAGATTAAACCGAGAAAAAATGACTGGCTGTATGCCCCAGTAGGCTTCGTAATCTCCCTGTTTTGTTGCTACCTGATGTGATGAAACTGGAGGTACACGATTCCCAATTCTTCGAATTTATTGGATAAAAAAATCCTTTGTTGGTCAAGATCTCAATTTATTATTTCTATCGATTACTGGTTCCGGCTAAGTTGTTAGCCCCCTTCAGACCACAGGATAAAAAAAAAGTTCCGTCTACAGTCACCAACCGGTGGGACACTTCGTCACAAATTTTGTGTAAGGTCCATAGCTGAACCGTATTATAGAGCTCCATCAAGGATTATACGCAGAGTGAGATCACAGTTAACAAAATGGTTCAAATGGATCTGAGCACTATGGGACTTAACTGCCATGGTCATCAGTCCCCTAGAACTTAGAACTACTTAAACCTAACTAACCTAAGGACATCACAAACATCCATGCCCGAGGGAGGATTCGAACCTGCGACCGCAGCGGTCGCGCGGTTCCAGACTGTAGCGCCTAGAACCGCTCGGCCACTCCGGCCGGCCACAGTTAACACACTATGTTACTCTAGAGACGTAGCGTCAGAAAACAATGCATAATTTTCGCTTGACGATGTCGTGTAACTCATACAACCGAGCGAAAATATTGGACACATGCCATATGGAATGTTTTAATCGAATTAGTTTATATTACCACCTCCTAAAATATTTACTATTTCGCCTGAAACACATGGTGTATGACGTAGGCAGTAAAATCATATTGCAGTACATTACATCGGATTATGGTATTATAAATCTTCTGAAAAGCGTTCGTGAGAAGGAGGTCGTGATTCTTCGAAAGACAGATTCCTATGCGAGACCACAGAGAATCTCTGTGACAGTCTAGTGCTGAGGGCACTGCTCCGATACAAATCTAGCATCACGCCCTTTAATCCGACCTGGTGAGGGTCCCAAATACTCTAGCAGGAACTAAGAATAGTTTGCACAAGCGCCTTGTACACGGTCTCCTTGGCAGCTGCACTACACTTTCCCCGAATTCTCTCAATAAATCTGCGTCGTCCTTTTGCCCTCCGTACAGCTGGTTTTATATATTCGCCCCACTATACGCCGCTTCGTAACGTTAAGCCCAGACATACACTGTTCAAAGGAATTAGGGGAACACGTGTATCATCGCCCGGTATGCTAAATTTATTTTGATACACGCGGTACCTGTGGTCTTCTTCCATAGGCTGAGATCTTTCGTTATATACAGCAACTAAAGTCATTCGCCATCTGCCGGCTGTGTTATGCATTGCAGTACAGATGACACCTCAGAAGGAAGCGAGTACCGGTGTCCCAATGTTCTATAGAGAGGTAGACTTAAAGTTGCAACGGTAGTCTGTTTGACCCAAGAAGGATGGACATTTTGCCGTATTGCTGCACATGGCAATGTCTCGCCGTCATCGATGGGTTGTGAGCACTGTACAGGGAGACGGATAAGTACACAAGGGGAGTTCGACAAGATCGCCGACGCATTACAACCCCAAGTGAAGACTGATATCTGGCCGTCTCTGCGTTGCGGCGTCGTACGGCTAACACCAGGGTTCTTCAAGAGGATCTCAGAAGCTCCACTGGAGCCGACGTGTAAGATTATATTATAAGGAATAGGTCGTGTTCGAGTACTCTGCTTGACACATCATCATCTCGCAGTTCGCCATCAGTTCTGCCGTCCCGTGTCAACTGGCACCTCGTCACTGGCGAAACGTTTTGTTCACAGACGTGCTCAGATTTCTTCTGACGCACAGTGATGGCCGTGTTCGTGTGTGGAGACGCCGTGGTCAGCGGTAGCTACCAATGTTGTCCAGGAAATCGACAGATTCGGGCAAGGTTTTGTGAGGGTAGAGGACAGCTATACGGATCTTATCGTTGTTCATGGTCGCCTTACCGCCAGGTAGTACATCGAACAGATCCTGCTAGACCATGTAGTGTCTGCTACCATAGGCTGGGGTCCCTGAATTCCTTCTCATGTACGATAATTCCAGGGCCCATGTGGCGGGAGTCACCAGGGATGTTTTCCGGCGAAGCCTGAACATTGAAATAATGGATTGGCCAACGGTGAGCTCTGACCTAAACCCTATCGACGATGTGTAGGGCAAGCTTGAGAGACGCGTTAGTGACCGTCCTGTTCCAGCACACACTCTCCAAGAAATCTGAAGGGCTCTCATTAAAGAAAGGGAACGGATACCACAGTGTGACGTGTGCCGCGACGGTGTCAGAAGGTGATAAACGCTCGTAGAGGATATGCACGTTACTGAAGCTTTCAAAGTTCAATGAACGGCACCCAGAATGATGAATGATGGTTTCCGCTTCGTTTTCTACACCTGTCGGACAAATCAGTTCTTGTTATGGTTCAAATGGCTCTGAGCACTATCGGACTCAACTGCTGAGGTCATTAGTCCCCTAGAACTTAGAACTAGTTAAACCTAACTAACCTAAGGACATCACAAACATCCATGCCCGAGGCAGGATTCGAACCTGCGACCGTAGCGGTCTTGCGGTTCCAGACTGCAGCGCCTTTAACCGCACGGCCACTTCGGCCGGCCAGTTCTTGTTATGTAAGTGGACGTGGATGTAATGATGGTTTGTTGTGTACTCAAATTTTGAAAGATAAAAGTATAAAATGGTAACATACCTGGTCCTCAGTATTCATGAATGGGGTATGACAAGCGCCCAAAGTTACTTTGCCCTAATTGTTTTGAGCAGTGTACGATCGGGCGGGCTGGGCCCAAAGTGTCCTCAAGAAAACTAGAGGTTCTTATTCTACTCGTGCACATTATCTTGCATTTATCCACAGTTCGGAAAACCTGGTATTCGTTATACTGCAGAGATTTTCTAAATTCTCAGTTGTGTACATATTACTGTGTTCTAGTAACTATTAGGCGAATACATACCAAATTTTCTCCTGGAAGAGGATTTCATTTTTCATCGTGGACCACTCAGTTCTGCTGGGAAGAGGCACCACAATTAGTATACTGGCAGACTCATTGGGATTCGATAACGTCATGAAACTGCAGCCGAAACTAGTGGTCCCTCCACGGTTTACCAACTGTAATAGAATGAGGCAATAACTAAAAATAATTATATGCGTGCGATTAAATCACGGTAAATTTCCGAACCACATACTCTACACAGAATCGAAGAAATCTCGAATATTAATTGAACCAATTAATTATTGTGTGACAGAAAAACCTTTTATCCGTGCATTAGTTAATGCAGAAGTTCTCACTGCAACACCAGTTGCAGTTTTGGTCGCACCCCACGCGAATGAATTTGTGTTAAAGGTGCTGTTTATCCACTTACAGCTCTTTCTTTTCATGTAGGAGATAGTAGTGGTCAAAGCTAGAGAAGCCTCTTACAGACCTATGTTCGAAGGGTAATTCTTTCGATGTATGGATCATTTCAGCTGCGTTGATAATTTGCAGTAGTCGAGGCTGTACGATGTCTCTCTGTTGAGGATCCTTGCGTTTGTATTTGTCCGTGTAATTATTCCACTGACGGGTATTGAGGTCAGCCGTAGTAAGATTGCATTTGAAGAGGGGAAATGAATGACGTTCTAAGTGCCAAATATGACATTGTCAGAAGAGTTAAGAATCAATGTACCTCTGTTTGCACGTAACTGAGTTGTATCCAAACAAATGAGAAGGTAATCTGATACCACATGTTAGTCCAAAAATATTCTTGCTGTTATCCCAAGCTGTTGTGTAAAATGGTCCTTGACCGAAACTGATCGCTTATTGAAGAATACTTTTAAGAGCAGCTTACGGGGTCACGCGGTATCATTTCTGAGGTGTGTCAGAGCTATAGAAAAGAGCCAACAGAAAATATCTTGTTGTTCTTCTTGAGTCGTAAAACATTGCTGGAGAATTGATGTTATGTTCGCTCTGTGCCGATTGTTTTCGCCGGGCTCCCATTTTATTTTTTTATTTTTTTTGCAACTGGTCGATAGGCTGTAGGCAGACCCCGGTCAGCATTTCCGTCTGGCCTATGGGGAGTCTACTGTAAACAAGCCGCGCGCACCCTGGGCAGGGCACGCTCTTTACGATCCATTGTTACGCACGATCATCTGATTTACAGCGACTGCTATAGAACGAGCCGTTTTACGTAATGCGCCGTTAGCGCCGAGCCGTTTCCCTCGCTACTGGAGGAGAAATAGCATCGCGTCCGCCGAGTGACCCCTTTCGGTAGAGCCGTGGCGCCGCTCTGGTCCCTGACTAACTGTCGTGTCTGGGCATTCCGGGCCCTTGTCCCATTTCGGGAAAGACGACATCGTCTGGCGCGGCGAACCAGCTCCGGAGACCGGTCGGGGGACTATACTTTTCCTATGTTAAAGCCGAATCAAAAGTTTGACCTAATCTGGAACACTTGTCGCACCAAGGTTATGTTCGTGTCCAATCGCTTTCGCAACAAGGACAATCAGGGGAGAGAAACAAAAGTTTGCCAGGACTGCCAATTAGAAGCGGATTCAGAAGGGATTTGTCTCTCTCTCTCTCTCTCTCTCTCTCTCTCTCTCTCTCTGTCTCTCGCTCTTTGTCTCCCTCTCGCTTTCGGATGGTTGACAGCTTCAGGAAAATTTATTTACAAATTATGACCGAATTCTCCGATTCATTTTAGTCTAACGAAAATAATCAGAGGTTTTGCTTCAGTCATAAATATATGTTTTCGTAGAATGTGTCAAAATGACTACTGTTGTATACCGTAATGATTTGATTTTTGGTGCTCTAACAACATCCGTATTTGCAGACTAAATTATGGGACTTGGGTTCTTCCTGATTACGCCAACAGCAATATCTGCTAATTGCCCAGGCATGTTTCTGCGTATTTATGCCACAATCAGCGGTTCATGTTTTATTCAGCTCTCTGTTTCTCGCTGCAAGAGAGGAACGTGCCTACGAGGACAAGAACAACGCGAAAAAGTATGGCAACCTATATAACCATTTAATAAAGGTCCTTCAAAGCCTCCGCTTCTAGAAACTGAGACTTTAATAAAGCATAATCCACTGATGTTTGCTCCAAAGCATGTTTGGGCAGTAATATGATAATGTTGTTTGCGTAATCAGATGGAACCCAAAAATTATAAATGTTTGTTTATGTATATAGTAACTTTTATCATAGAACGATATTCTGCCAAAAATTGCATGTTTTCTATATAACGCGGAAGCTCTTAATACTGCGAGCCTTGAGGTTTTCCCGGTGCACAGAGTATTCCATCATTCTTCCGGTGTGCATCCTAGACGTAATTACTGCGTCTTTTGTTTTTTCGGCGTATTAACTTACAGTCATTACAGAAAGTGCCCTGTCCGAAAAAAATTATGAAACGCCTCTAATATTGACCATAAATTCCGCATATCGCAACAATATTTTCGACAGATAATTTCACAGGAAGGAACAAGTTTTTTGTTGTATAGTTACATTTCGTAATCTTTTTATCTACACACATAAATGAATTTAATGATTATTTAAATATTTTTCCTCAAATTATTTGTTTTTATAGGCCTTTAAGAGTCGTTAAGGCCTTTTTCACTGGTATGACGCTTGCAAACTTTAGCTGTGAAACACTTCGCAAAAATATCCGGAAAGGCAAGGTTAGGGGCTACGCGAACTTCCACCTCCAGTGCCAGGTAAACAAAGGATAAATACGCTAAGAATGATGTGTTGGCTATCACATTTAGAACATTTCTGTGTTGCTCCAACGAAAAGTTTCGTCGCAGGTAGTAAAAAAATCTTCCATCACTGTAACCCTCTGTCCAAGAGATTCCCAATGGTTTTGTTCAGGCCCGACTAAAGTGGCTTGAAAGTTTTGTCTGTCTGTGTCTCTCTTCTACTGTACAAACATCACTTTTTAGCTGCTATTAGCATATTACCGACAATAATGAACAATTGTTCAGGCTTTCCCGGCGATATGTAGCCGTGTTGAATCATCGGGTCTTATATCGGTTGTTCGCATCGTTCTCGCACGATATTTCGACAGCGTGGCTGGCTGTCTCCTTGAGGGACCACAACCGACAGAAGACCCAATTATTCGACATGTCGACAATGTACAAGGTTGTTGGAACAACAATTTCAAAATCTGTGTACGCAGCCGGCCGGTGTGGCCAAGCGGTTCTAGGCGCTTCAGTCTGGAACCGCGCCACCGCCGCGGTCGCAGGTTCGAATCCTGCCTCGGACATGGATGTGTGTGATGTCCTTAGGTTAGTTAGGTTTAAGTAGTTCTAAGTTCTAGGGGACTGATGACCTCAGATGTTAAATCCCACAGTGCTCAGAGCCATTTCTGTCTACCTAAATGTGGAGTAAAGCACATTACAGCTCAAGCTAATCCTCGACACTAGTAACAGTAACAGGTTAAGTGATTCACGTTTCCAGAATCTGGGTATTATTTATCCTTGAAGTACATAAAAATTCCTGGCCGTGTGTTCCACAGCGACCACTGCGCAGTATTTGCAATCTTGTATTTCTCTCTTGAGTCACTATCAATTCAGTTTTCTTTTTTGAGGCAAATGTATGAAAAATACAGTAACAAAGTAATATAAATTCTGTATATGCAGTGAACAAAGGGTAATAGAAGAGAAGCAGAAACGAGTCTGAACAGTCTTGAGATTAGTTTCAGATGTCATAACAATGGGGGACATGAGAAACGTGAGCATACGAGTGGAGTTGAAGATGTGGAGTTTAGACAAAGTGATAGACGATTATAGAACTAAAATATGGAATCACTGATGCAACTTAGCACCAACGTTTAAAGTCACATGCAACTAGAATTTAGTGGCACGTTCAAATTTTTTAGAAGTTTGTTCTTCAGCACACTATTAACTAGTATGGTAAACGATCCTAGAGACGCCAGGGATGGTCATTACATTTTAAGCATACATAAGCTGTGCAATTTTTTCTGTGTTTAACTGGAGGAAAGTATGATGTTCAAAGTATATATCTTCGGCAAAAGAATTGCCTAAAAATTCTGAAACCCACATGTGAGAAAGACCTGTATAGTGTCTGTAAGCACGTCAAAAAGCTGTTCTTTTTTCTTGAAACCGGCGAAATTTTCGCTTCCAAAAGTTTTCTATTGACAGGCACAAGTTTCGGGCAGCGGAAGTGGCAACACACTGGGCTTTGAAAGGTCGACTGCTTTGAGTCGGACTGTACGTGTTGAAGAAACGTCCGTTTGATATCAGGAGGAGGAGCGAGTGTACGTAGATTCACCAGAAACGGAATTGAACTCGGTGGAGACCATACGAAAGATACGAGTAAACTAAGACAAATATCTGTGTCAGTCCCTTTTATTCTCTTCCACGACACGTTTCAAGGGCGTACACCCTCATCGTGAGATGGATCAGTGGATTACGCTAAAATTTCGTTTGCTAGATTTAGATATTTGGTTTTTTTTTTAACTTCATATCACTAAAAATAAGGTATGATGCGACCATTGTTATCATGGTAGGCCAATGAAACTACACATTTTAAACAATAAAGTAGTTACTTGCAACATATTGCAGGAAAAAGAACTCAGAGGTTCGTTATAAATGTACATTTTCATCGTTAAATGGCATCCATACACGAAACACAGAACAACAACAGTCCAGTGATTGTACTATGCACAAGTACAGTGCCTTGTACGGCAAAGAAATCAAATCAAAGATATAATTTTTTTTGCTTAAAAGTGTGTCGCTTATAACGATGTACATAAATTTGTTGAAATATTTGTTTATAAGTTTCCTGTAGTAATGATACGTTTGTTTAAGCGAATTTTTTTGCTTAAAAGTGTGTCGCTTATAACGATGTACATAAATTTGTTGAAATACTTGTTTATAAGTTTCCTGTAGTAATGATACGTTTGTTTAAGCGAAACACTATAACGACTTAATACATGCATGTTGTTTATATCTTTGAGTTGCTATGTAAACTCTTTTACTTACAAGGCACTGTATTTATGCATCTGTACAATTTCTAGACCGTTCGTGTTGTTTCATATCTAGATGCCATTTAACGATGAAGATATGTATTTGTATCGAAGCTCAAGGCTCTTCTTGACTAAAACCTTGTAAGTATCTGTCTTATTCTTTGAAACTGGTAACTGACACATTACGATAACAAGTGACAAATTTTACGTTATTTATAGTGAAATGAAGTAAAAAGCAGACAACTGGCTATAGCCAGTAAATGAAATTATAATGTAATCCATTGATCCATCTGAAGATTAGTGTGTAAGCCCTCGAAACGCGCCGTGGAGGAAACTGAAAGTAACTGACTCAGGTAATAGTTGTAATTTATCACTTATATCGTAAACAGTGGGAGGTACCAAATCAAAATGCAGCATCTACGACGAGAGGTTAGAGGCCATATGTTCTACCGCGTTGTAGAAATAGAGGTTAGTGTAGTGCGCCTTCCTGTTGATCGCATTTCGCACTTGGGGAGGGGGGGGGGGGAGAAGGAGAAGGAGAGGGAGAGGGAGAGAGAGAGAGAGAGAGAGAGAGAGAGAGAGAGAGCTGGCGCGTGTTTGGGACGCGCAGGGACTGGGAAGGGGCCGTTGTCCAGGGCCGGAAACGCCACACCAGCGTCCGCATGGGCGGCGGCTAAATATATGCGTGCGCTCTGCCGCGCAGCTTTCCCGGGAAAGCGTGCGAGGACAATGCGCTCTCGTTCGGTTTCAACGCTCATAGCGCCGTTGTCGTCAGCACTGACGCTCGCCAAAGCGTTGCGCGCGCGACCATTTCGCCGTGAGTATCCCTGAAAGGTCCGGCGCGGCGACAGGAAAACATCGCCCTCTCACCGGTGGCTTTTGCGTTGTAGGAAGCCGTGACGCCACGGAGCGTCGCTTCCCAAAGCGTATCCAGTGAATCATACAATTCACCTACGTTCAAAAATACCACTGTGGTCACTCCCGTTCAATCTGTATAGACTCATCTGTTATTATATCCGGACACCATCTGTATTAATGGAAGGCAACTTTTCTATCGTTTTGTTACGCCCGGTTCGCTCTGAGCACTACGGAACTTAACTTCTGAGGTCATCAGTCACCTAGAACTTAGAACTACTTAAACCTAACTAACCTAAGGACATCACACATATCCATGCGTGAGGCAGGATTCGAACCTCTGACCGTAGCGGTCGCGCGGTTTCAGACTGTAGCGCCTAGAACCACTCGGCCACCCTGGCCGGCTGTTACGCCCGGTATGTACATGAAAATACATAAAATGATCAGACAAAGCCTCGTAGACAGTATACTGCAGCCCAGTAAGGATCACAACACAGCTTGAAGATATCCTTTAACAAAGCCCTCCTACACACTTCCCTGTTGCTCGTCCGAAACTACTCTTGGCTACTAGATGTGCTCAATCTTGGGAGACGCTTTCGAAAGCGAGGCTTCATGGTGTCGCGCCTTCCTTCCGCAAAACCCAGCGGTGCGACGCTGGTGCTTTTACGGATACTCACAGCGAAAAACTGCGTCCGCGACTGAGTTAGCGCCATTTTAAACTGGAACACGCCGCCGACCCGTGCAGCCAAAAATCGTAGTTCAAAGAAGCCTCCCCTCTTCCTCCTCCACTTAAAATTGCCACGTCAAAGTCTGTACAATACACAATCTAGTGCTGTGTTCTGTGGATTAATGGAAGGGAGCAGGAGAAACTTGGTGGCGGCACATAGTCCACTACCCTCGATTAAAACCAAGGGACTGCCGAGGTGAATGTGCCCATCCAGCACAATACATAGTGTCACTTGCCCTCACTTCATGAGACACAACCAGGTTTCGAACAGGGTACCTCCAAATCGAGCGCCACTACTCAGGCGTGCGTTAACGACCACAACTACGGAGGCTGTTAGAAGACATCTGCATCTCCACCTATACTCCGCAAGCTACTTTACGGCGTGTGGCAGAGGCAACTTCTGGCACCAATATCGTTTCCACTGCCCTGTACAATCACGGATAGTAAGAGGAGAGAATTACTTTTGGTAAAACTTCGTGTGAGCTCTAATGTTACTAATTATCTCGTTGCGATCGTGTGTGGGATGAAGTACTTCGCTGCCCGACTCTTCGTGTAACGAAATCTCTTTGTTGGATCTTCTCCTCCTCTTCTATTAGTCCTACTTCTTACGAGTCCCAGACTTATGAACGTTACTGAAGAATCGGTCGAAAAAGTCTTCTGTAAGTCATTTCTTTCGCGGATGGATTGCATTTCCTTAATAATTTTCCATTGATCCTAGCCTGGCAGCTGCCTTTCCACAAATTTTTTTATGTGGTCACTACCGTTTAAGTCGCCCAATTTTATTATTAGTACGTGATTTACGGTAGTTACTGTTCCCATTAATTTGTTACCAATAATGAAACTTAAGTGTACGGGATGTTTGGATCTATTTACGTGCAATACGGTATGCTTACGTACGTTCAGAGTCAGCTGCCAGTTCCTACAGCAATCGTCAATCTTTGCATGTGATCTTTGCTTTCGTTAGTTTTCTGGCATTGTTACCTTACCGTAGACAATAGTGTCGCCAGTGAATAGTTAAAAGAGCAATGAACTTTATCCACAAGATCATTTATAAATATTGTTAACAGTTATTGATCAGTCACACTTACTTGTGGTACTCCTGAAATTACCTTTTCATCTGCCAGTATTGTTCCGTTAAGAACATGTTGATTGTGTCGGCAAGAAAGTCCAGAGTCCAGTAATAAATCTGGTCCAATACTCGGAATCCAATGCCTTCCAAAAGTCAAAGAACACAGCAACGACTAAGGGCATCATTGTTTATGGCAAGATGGAAGACAGCAAGTATGGTTTCACAATCTATGCGGAAGCAATCATTTTAATTTCTGTTTCGGTCACCAACGACGTCATAAAAGGTGAGCATAAAATATATTGTGTTATTCTACAACATGTCGAACACAGCGATATCCATACTCATGTAAATGCAAAAAATAGCTGTGTCTGCTAAGTTTTCACGGTTGATTTGCTGAGCCGATATGGATGAAATCTGGTATGGAGATAGTATGAACACTCAGGAAGCAGATAGGCTGCTTTACAAAGTGTGTAATACAAGGTACTTATTCGTGTGCTGAATATAATGCGAATTAGGGCAACATATTTGCTCTTTGAAAAAGATGTTTACCTTTGAACCTTATCATAGTTGTGGAAAAGCTTTTATTGGTTGGTATGTTCTACATAATACAATTCAACATAATATTAATATTATAAATGCGAAAGTAACTCTTTGTGTTATGTTTTCACGACTAAACCGCTGAATCGATTTCGATGAAATTTCAATTTAAAATATCGTGAGCCCTAGGGAAGAGCGTGGGGTAGTTTAGAAAGAAAGAAAAAAACAAAAAGGAAAGAAACAATTCGTCCCCTGAGAGGATGAAATAGGGAATGGAACATCTATTTGTATGTCAGTGAACATAAACCACGTTAAGAAATTATTAAGCTTGCTGCATAATGTGCACGATGTACAGGATGAGTCAGGAAGAAAGGTATATGCTTTCATGTGCCATAGTGTTAGTGATTCTGAACGAAAAGACTTTATATGGACAGGTGCCCTATTCCGAATGGTTTCCGAGATAGACCAAATTGAATGTACAGTTTTATTTATTTTCTGTGTTATTCACACATTGTCACAGTTCACAACGCACCACACCAGCGTAGAGGCAGTTGAAACGAAAAGTCTCATGCGGGACACTTGTGGCCCATCTGCTCGGGAAACTACCTGAAACTGGTGTACGAAAACCATCCAAGTTGCAGTGGATGCACATCGTACAAGATTTCCAACATTCTCGCTCACACAGTTAGTCCTACAGAAAAAAAATGAATAGGGCTTCTTCTGTAGGAAGATTAATGTAGTTTAATTTTCAATTGGGACACGTTTTCGCGGGAGGGTACGGTTGTCGAGTTGTTGGAGAAAAACGTACAAACGTGATGTTAAATGTGCTCTATCTCGGAAACCATTCACAATAGGGCATATGTCCAAATAAAGTTTCGTGTTCACTTACACTTATACTATCACCCCAGCGTGAAGCATAAATGCCCGTTCCTGCCCTTGCCCTTCTGTACACACTACTTGGGAGGGGGGAGAGCGGGGCGCGAATCACGAGCAATGCTTACCCAATCAGGCAGACACGTGAGGGCAGCTGATGTTATCGCACTTACTCACGAGACATCAAGCACAGTCTCAGGTAACAGTCAGTAGACATAACCAGGTGAATCCTGCGTACGAACCTTCTTGAAAACATGAAAGACCTCCACTTCTGCGCTTCTTTTTTCTCTTTTTCCAATCATCAGACAGCTTTCGTAGCTACCAACGACCTACGATTGCACATATAATACTAGCGTTAAATCCTATTCGCGAGAAAGCAACAAAACAGGTGGTAAATGACAAAAATACCCTACCTTGAGTTCTGTACAACAAACAGAGTCACACCAACAACTAATGTAGCACATGACCGTGAGTCAGTAAATACGCTAGAATCCTCCAAATTTTTGGATGTACATGTTTGAAGTGGAAGAAGCATATTACTGATCTTTGTATAACCGCTAGTCTTGGAAACAAAAGCATCAACCTCCTGATATATTTTGTGTATGTCGTATGGAATAATTTTCTGGTATAAATCATCACAAAGCATTGATTGCACAAAAGCGAGCAGCAAGAAAATATTTGGTGTTCACCCGCGGGTGCCATGTAGGTTCCTCTTCAAGGAGCTAGGCATTTTAACTGCACAGTCACAATGCTATATTAGCTAATGAAATCCGTGATAAATAATCCGTCACAGTTTGAGCAGATAAGTGGTGTCCATACCTACAACACTAGAGGGAGAAATGACATTTATTAGCCACTGTTAAAGCTGTCAGTAGCGCAAAAAGAAGTTCGGTTTGCAGCAACAAACATTTTTGATCGTTTTCTAACTAGCATAAAATGTCTGACAGGTAGTGAAGCAAGTTTTAAATCTATTTTAAAATATCTTCTCCTGGACAACTCCTTCTATTCCATTGACGACCGAGAGCAGCTGCGTTTTTGTAGAGTTGTCGGTGTCGACAGACGAGTAATACTACGTGGCACGTACGACGAACATATCCATTAGGACAGTGCGACGAAATTGGGCGTTAATGACCTATGAGTGCCTTTGCTAACACCACGACGTCGCCTGCAGCTACTCTCCTGGGATCGTGATCGTACCGGTTGAACCAAAGACGAGTGGAAAACCATGGCCTGGTCAGATGATTCCCGATTTCAGTTGGTAAGAGCTGACGGTAGGGTTCGAGTGTGGCGCCGACCAACGAAGCTATAGACGCGGGTTGTCAACAATTCAGTGTGCAAGCTAGTGGTGGGTCCATAATGGTGTAGACTGCGTTTACACGCAATAGCCTGGGCAGTCTGGTACAATTGATCGATCGTTGACAGGAAATGTTTATATTCGCCTACTGGGAGACTATTTCAAGCCATTCATGGACTTCATGTTCCCAAACAACGATGGAATTTAGTGAATGACAGTGCGCCATGTCATCGGGCCACAATTGTACGCGATTGGTTTGAAGAACGTCTTGGGCAATTCGAGAGCCCGACATGAACCCAATCGAACATTTATGGGACATAACGTAGAAGCCAACACTTCGGCAGTTATGGATGGCTATATTTCTGCAATATTTTTGTTCCAGTCCATGGGACGTCGAGTTGCTGCAGTACACTGGACAAGGGGAGGTCCGACACTGTAGGATGAGGTATCGCATGACATTTGTCACCTCAGTGTATATATATATATATATATATATATATATATATATATATATATATATATATATATATACTACCGGCCATTAAAATTGCTACAACACGAAAATGAGGTGCTACAGACGCGAAATTTAACCGACAGGAAGTAGATGTTGTGCAGCAGATGACCGGCGTTGCCTGGTGAAACATTATTATGATGCCTGGTGTAAGAAGGAGAAATGCGTACGACCACGTTTCCGACTTTGATAAAGGTCGGATTGTAGCCTATCGCGACTGCGGTTTATCGTATCGCGACATTGCTGCTCGTGTTGGACGAGATCCAATGACTGTTAGCAGAATATGGAATCGGTGAGTTAAGGAGGGTAATACGGAACGCCGCGCTGGATCCCAACGGCCTCGTATCACTAGCAGTCGAGATGACAGTCATCTTCTCCGCATGGCTGTAACGGATCGTGCAGCCACGTCTCGGTCCCTGAATCAACAGATGGGGACGCTTGCAAGATCACAACCATCTGCACGAACAGTTCGACGACGTTTGTAGCAGCATGGACTATCAGCTCGGAGACCATGGCTGCGGTTACCCTTGACGCTGCATCACAGACAGGAGCGCCTGCGATGGTGTACTCAGCGACGAACCTGGGTGCATAAATGGCAAAACGTCATTTTTTCTGATGAATCCAGGTTCTGTTTACAGCATCATGATCGTCGCATCAGTGTTTTGCGACATCGCGGTGAACGCACATTGGAAGCGTGTATTCGTCATCGCCATACTGGCGTATCACCCGGCGTGATGGTATGGGGTGCCATTGGTTACACGTCTCGGTCACGTCTTGTTCGCATTGACAGCACTTTGAACAGTGGACGTTACATTTCTGCAGGATAGTGCACGGCCGCATGTTGGAGGTCCTGTACGGGCCTTTCTGGATACAGAAAATGTTCGGCTGCTGCCCTGGCCAGCACATTCTCCAGATCTCTCACCATTTGAAAACGTTTGGCCAATGGTGGCCGAGCAACTGGCTCGTCAGAATACGCCAGTCACTACTCTTGATGAACTGTGGTATCGTGTTGAAGCTACCTGTACACGCCATCCAAGCTCTGTTTGACTCAATGCCCAGGCGTATCAAGGTCTTTATTACGGCGAGAGGTGGTTGTTGTGGGCACTGATTTCCCAGGATCTATGCACCGAAATTGCGTGAAAATGTAATCAGTTGTCAGTTCTAGTATAATATATTTGTCCAATGAATACCCGTTTATCATCTGCATTTCCTCTTGGTGTACCAATTTTAATGGCCAGTAGTGTATATAATGTGTCCCAAAGAAAAACACCGATAAACTTTAGGGTCAGGTTCCTTATGCCAAGACAAGAAAAAAATTTCTAGTAAGCAAGGCTTTTAAAGTACATACCTTAAAAGATATGAGCAGTTGTTCATGTTCGATAGTATGAAAGACATAAAGACATCTTTTCTGTTGCAAGCTCTTTGCCTTTCATATTCCGGGAGGAGGTAGTATGGACCAAAGCAAGGAAGAAATGTGCGGTAAACATGGGATCTAAAATGCGTATATTACGAGCTATGAGCGTGTGTTCAGTAGAAGAGATGTCTTTCATACTAGCAAAGATGAACAAGCGCCCAGAGTTCTTAATGTCTGCAGTTTAGATCACATGCTCACTTGTAATTTGTTCTTGTTTCGGTCAATACTTCCTCCTCCCAAAATAGATCTTGCAGTAGAAGAGCTCTGCTGTATATTATCGAAGATGAACGAGGGTTCATTTTTCCTGGGGTGTTCAGTTTAATGCCCTTGTCTACTAGAATAACGTGTAAACTGACCCGTTCCACGTCATTTCGATAAAAGAATCGTTCAAATTGTCTATGGAATGTGTAAGTAACTAGCCTCGAAAGTATCCGGTGGAGCAAGCCGAGTCGGATGCTGCGTGATGTTAGGTGTGTGAGTCACGGGGAGTATGATCGGTATCGGCGGGGTAGTGGCGAGCATCGATAGCGGATACGCGCAGTGCGCTGGCGCCGGCAGGTCCGGGCGGCGGCTGCGGCCGCGCCGCCAGTGGCGGGTTCCCCGCGCTGGTGGCGGGTCTGGCGCGTGGCGCTGCCCGCTGCCCGCTAGCTGCTAGCTCGCGCCTATCGATTGCGGCCGTGGCCGCGCCACTGCGCGCCTCGCCTCGCCTCGCCCGGGCCAGCTATGTTCAAGCAGCTGGAGCCGCTGCACACGTGGCGCCGCATCGCCTCGCAGTTCTCGCACCGCGACATCTGCGCGCCGGACGCGCCAGCGCAGCCGCCGCACCCGGCCTGCGCCGACGGTGAGTGCGCGGCCGCCGCCCGGCTCTGCCCCTGCCGCACGCCTCGCACCTGCAGCCGGCTGCTCACCTATTGGCAGTTTCGCAATTGACAGGGGCGCGACAATGGACTGCCGGCTGCGGCCGTAACCGCGCTCGCCGGCGGTGTTACGTTCGGGGCCGGGGTCGCCTGTGTACGTAGCCTACCCGCCGAGCAGCCTTAACCTCTCTCTCCACTCCTGGCTGGGACGACAGTCCTTTCGCCGCACTAAAAATAAAATACACGCCTCAGCTTTTCCTCTTAATAGTTTTTGTATTAGCAGTGATCGGGAAGGCAGAGACACTGCTTGCGCTGACTCCCCTCTTTTACCGTATATGTTTGGTTGTTGCACCAGTTCGTAGCAGTTTTCCGTAAGATTGTTAAACACAATAGCGACACAAAACAGAGACTTCAGTCATCAATAATATTTGTGACTCGCGCAGCTCTTTGTACGACGAGTTGCTTCTGTGTTTTCGCTCAGGCGTTTCTTTCTCTTTATTATGTTAGCATAAAGACACAATTTCTCGTCACCAATAACGATGTAGGACAGGAATGGTCCGTATTGTTCACGAACCAATTGATGACGAGCAAGCACATATGGCTACCCGTTGATTTTTGTGATTTTGACTTAGAGCATGCGGTATCCGTACACCCAATTTTTTTTATCTCCACTGCATGCAAATGCCGCGCGAGCGTGGAATGACAACAGTTCATCACATTTGCCAGTTCTCGGTACAATGGCGTGGATCACTATGAATTAATGCGTTTAAATTATCCTCGTCATACCCCGAAGGTCTACCTGAACGTGGATAGTCCCTAATGTCCAAACGAGCCTCTCCTTAAAACAAGAAAACCATTTTCTTGCCATGCTGTGTCCAGTGGCATTGTCGTCACACATGCCGCAAATGTTTCTACCCGTCTCCGCTGCTGTCACCCCCTCTATTGAACTAAAACAGTAAATTTTCCGATTTCTCCACTTGGCATTCCATTTCCTAATCTTCACAGCTCTACTTATAATCTCCAAATGACAAAATTACCATATGTAAACGCAAGCAGCAACAGTGAACTACAAATAAAAAATGGCACTCGATAAATAAATCCATAGCAACCGGAAAACCATCGTGGAGAAAAAAAAAAAAAAAAAGCTGCGAACTTGTGCACCAACCTAATATATAAAAATAAGTAAAGAAACACAATTTAAAAAAGCAACTAAGTTAATGTAGAATAGTGTCTGATTTGAAATCTTATAGGAAGCAGATGTATACTTTGGCTTGCAGTCTCAAGAAAACAGGCGTGGAATGTGGAACGTCCAACAGTACACGCAGTATTGCTGTATGGTCAGCGCAGAATTAACCCTAGCAATACCAGGATATTTTCCACAAAGTACTTTACCAAAGGGGTTGGGGGTAATGTATGCCCATCCTTAAAAATGAAGGTTAAAAGAAAATCAAAATTGGATACTTGTTGTCCTACAGTAAAAACCAAATTTTTAAGGAAGTACTCGTGTGTAAGTTGGATCCGTAAGTTGAAAGGATCTTTTACCACATTCTTAGCAAATACCAATATATTTTCGTTAACATGTGCTACCCAGCTGGGGGTAGTTTATGACCACGACAAAAAAAAATTACAAACGCTAAATGTCTTTCTTTTTTGTTGACTTTTACCCTAAACATACTTTTTAAAGAGACTTTTATGTTTAAGTAAGGTTCTGAATCTACTATTTAGATTTAAATATTTGGGTTCACCCTAACTGAAAAATTTAGTATGTCATCTGGTAGAAGAATAAATTGAAGTGACTAGATTACAGTAATTTCAAATTGTGGGCATAAAGTATACTCACAACCCTGGCGGCGCTCCCCTCCCCCCTCCCCCCACCTCACCTGTCCCCGTCCCTCCCCCCCCCCACCCCCCACCCGGCTCTCGGGGATTGATACAAAGACAAATAAATAAAGAGTTAAATTTGACGTGTTCCCTGTATAAATTAAGCCAACCTCAGTATCAATGTAATCATTGCAGATACGTGCGTTTAGGTGCGACAGATAGTATAAAGCCAGTAGAATGATTGAGCCCTAACTGACCTTGTTACCGTGTTCCTATAGCACTTAATGGTGGCAGAAATGTGTTATGGCATACTAAAACAGCTGGCTTAAAACGAAATTAATATATTTTCTTAATGTTTGCAGCTGTTCTTCCTCTGCTGTTATTTCAGTTATATTTATCATGCAGATGTTATTGTTGTTGTGGTCTTCATTTCTAAGATTGATGCTATTCTATCCTTTTCAAGCTTCTCCATATTCATCTCTGCGTAACTACTAAAACCTGCATGCATTTGAACCTTCTGTTATATACAGACCTTCTTCTCCCTCTACAATCTCCCCCTCCTCCCCCCTTCCCTGGCTCAACACACACTCTTCCCTCTCTTACCAAACTGACGAGTTTTTGACGTCTCACGATGCGTTCTATCAACTACTACCTTCTTTCAGTCAAGATTTAGCACGCATTTCTTTTCTCTCCAGTTTTTCAGTACCTCGTCACTAGTTATCGAATCTACTCACCTAATCTTAAACATTTTCCTGCGACATAACATATCAAAAGCTTTTCACTCTCTTCCTGTCTGAAATGTTTATCGTCCACCTTTCACTGTCGTCCAAGGCTACACTCCAGATAAATACCTTGAGACGAGACTATCTAAAATGTAAATTTATATTAAAGGTTAACAGACTGCTCTTTTTTCAGAACTGCTTTTCTTGTTACTGCGTCTGCATTTTGTATCCTCTCTACTTTGGCCACCGGCAATCGTTAAATATTTTGCTGCTGCATTCCAAAACTCCTGTACCATTTTCAGTGTCTCGTTTCTCTGACCTAATTTTATCCACGGCATTTGATTTAGTGCAACTACATTCCATCACACTTGTTTTACTATTATTGATGTTCATTTTATAATATATATTAAGGACACTTTCTATAATTTCGGGCCACAGCCATATTATACTATTTAAATGAAGTTCCGCCCTTTCACTGTATAGATTGTTTACTCTAGTGTACAATCATCTTCAAGTATCACACTGAATTATGCTAGTTAAGTGTAGGATCCAAATAATTATCAAAATTTAGAAAATTATAGCAATTGTGTAACGTGTATGTTGAGGATAATCAGAATTCTGCAGACGGTGTCATCGTCGAAATATATTAAACTTGGTTATATTATGCAGGAGCCGCAGAATATAAACGATAATATATTGACGAAGTGCCTGGCAGAAGTAGAACAAACACGTCTGACACACATTGAGTTACTGTGCCATAAAATGATCATCAAAACCAGTCATTACATGTGAAAACGCCATTATCTAAAACCACACTGTGGAATTTGCTAATGTAATGGAAGCCAAAGATAAACATCGTAAGCTGTAAATTTATGTGGCGTTTTCTATTGTTGAATCCAGAGAAGTGTTGTTAGCTGTAGACGAGAGTCACACAAACTGAATAAGGTTCATACATCCTTGGATTTTCGTTTTGAGTTGTGAATTTGTAATGTTATCAGTTGAGCTTATACCAAGAAATGTAACAGCGGTAGGAAGGACTGTTATGCACTATGATTTTCCGAAATCGCTTCAGGCAAATGTCGGGATGGTTCCTTTGACAGGGCACGGCCGACTTCCTTCCCCATCCTTCCCTAATCCAATGAGACGATGATCTCGCTGTTTGATCTCTTCCCGCAAATCAGTCCAATCCAAAATCCCAAGCAGTGGACGATAAATACCTATTGCGGTTGCTGCAGTCTCCGATCAATGAAGCGGGACGACACAGAATGTTGGAGGAAGTCTGTTACTTGTTCTGGAATGGTAGGTGTAAATGTGAAGTGTAACGATGTTGTTGGTGAGAGTACGGCGATCCTCCATTGTGGTGGTCACATGTGGACGACCGGAATCTTGATGACATTTATGCTTACCCTTACATTCCTATGCAGTCGAACATTAGGCCACTGCCACATTTTAAAGCCCCACAAAACTGGATATTACACTATTCGACCAGTCAGCCAAATGGAGACCCACAATGAGGCCCATTTAAAACTCTGGCAGTTGTTGATAATGGTGCCTGAAACGAGTATCTTCCACAGTGATCACTCAGTGTGTAACGCTGTTCACGCCAGTTATCTTCTCTACGAGGCATGGTAACAATATTAAACACGGACAACACTGTTGCACTGTGATCGCCGTTATGTCTATTACAGAGAACGACAGCTCTAGTCATTTACAAACTCGCCGATGGTGTGAACGTACGAAGCTACACTGTCGTCCGACGATGTCTCCTGAGTGATTCACTTTTTTATTAAGGCAGTATTTTATAAGTCTTCAGTCTTTCGACTGGCCAGACAGTATCCAACTTTTCCTGTCTTGTGCTAATCTTTTCATTTCTACTTAACTGTTACACTCAATGCCCTGTTTCATTTGTTTTTCGTATGTTGCCTGTCTTTGTCCGAGCTTATTACTTCTTCTATTGTTCCGAGGTTAGCTGTTCGAGGAAGCCGTAGTAGATGCCCTATTAACCCGTGGTAAAGATTTTGCTTCGACTCCTCTAGTCACCTATTCCTTGTAGTACTTTACCGGCCAACTTAGTTTTCAACATTCTTCGACAGCAGCGCATTTCCAGTGCTTCCAGTTTCTTGTTGTCTGAATGTGGGACGGTCCACGTACCATTTCCATACTCTGCTGTGCAACAGCCGTGCGCTTCCAGAAACTTCTTCCTCGTTTCCATATGAGCATCTGGAACCAGTACAGATCTTTTGGTTGAAGAAAACTTTCTGCACCTGTGCCAACCTTCTTCTGACATCTTCCTTGCTTCGGTCACGTTGTGCAATTTTGCTTCCTAGACGGAATTATTCTTTCACATCTTGCAGCACTTTGCCAGTCTGAATTTGTATGGTGAGCATTTCGTCGTTTGTGACGTGACTTATCTGCGTGGACTGAATTTTGTGAGCGTTCAGATGTATTTTATTAATATACTGTTATTGGATTATTCATTCAGCCGTCCGCAGCTCTTGGTCTCGCGGCCGCGTTCTCGCTTCCCGACCACGGGGTCCCGGGTTCGATTCCCGGCGGGGCCAGGGATTTTCACCTCCCTCGAGATGACTGGGTGTTTGTCTTGCCCTTTTCATTTCATCCTCATTCATGAAAGTGGCGATATTGGGCTGAGCAGAGGTTGGGAATTTGTACGGGCGCTGATAACCGTGCAGTTCAGCGCCGCTCAAACCAGACATCATCATCATCATTATTCAGCCATTTCATGGATGGCATTAGGGAGCTTCGCACGGTTAGCGCTAAGTATCTACGGCCGACAGCTATCTGGCGTCATGGTAGTAAATTACACCGATGGGAAAAAATTTCAGCACTAAGGAGGAGTTGTACGAGATAACGAAAATTGGCGGGCATGTTTCTACATCTGAAAGACTGCGTCTGTTCATATTTCACGCCGGTAGCTTAAGAGTCGCGCTAGTTGAGCCGCTATGGGTATGCAGATTGGGTTTGCTGTAAGTACGTGCTATAACGATCGTGAGCGTTACTTACCTTCGAGATTGGACGTCGTGAGTCGATGTTAATCTGGAATACCTTTAAGACTTCGAAGACATCATTATCAACAGCTCACTGACTTTGAACGAGGTCTTGTAATGGGGCTGGTTGTTCCTTTAGCGGTGTTGCAGAGAGCCTTGGCAGAAATGTAACCACTGTACATGATTACTAGCTGTTGTGGTCACGGGAAGGTATGGTCGCAAGAAGATCGGGATGCGGACGGCCACGTGTCACTGCCGAGAGAGAAGACCATCGCTTTTGGCGTATGGCTCTGCCGCATCGTACTGCGCCTGCAGTAGCAATTCGAGCAGCAGTTCGCACCACAATCACACAACTAACTGTTACAAATAGGATGCTTACAGTGCAGCTCCGAGCTAGACGCTCTGGTTCGTGCGTTCCGCTAACCTACACCACCGCCATTTGCGACTTCAGTTGTGTAAGCTAGAGCTCATTGGAGGGCGGATTGGAGGTCTGTTTTTTGGTGAAAACTGGTTCTGCCTCGCTGCCAGTGATGCCCGTGTGTTGGTTAGGAGGAGGCCAGCTGATCACCTGCAAGAATCTGTTTGCAGCTTAGACCCACTGGACCTGCACCTGGAGTTATGATCTGGGTTGTGATTTCGTATGAGAGCAGGAGCACTCTTGTGGCCATCCCGCGCAACCTGCCTGCAAATCTGGATGTCTTTCTGGTGATTCGTCCTGTTGTGTTGCCATTCATGACCGACATTGTAATGGGTGTTTGCCAGAAGAACAATGTTCGCAGACATACTGCGGTTGTTATCCAACATGCTCTGCAGAGCGTCGACACGTTGTCTTGCCCTGCTCGATGGCCAGATCTGTCTCCAATCGAGCAAGTATCGGACAACAACTCCAGCCTCATCCACTGACTGCAATAATTGTCCTCTTATTGAGCAACCAAGTGCAGCTGGCGTGGAAGCCTATCACACAAACTGACATCCGGCACCTGTGCAACACAATGGATACACGTTTGCGTGCTTGCTTTTAACAGTCTGCCGTTTACTCCGGTTATTAATTTACCAACATTTCACATTTGCAATTACTTTTCTTGTGCTTACATTAACCCGTGATCTTGCAACGCTAATTAGTTAAATATGTTGCCTATACAAATGTATTCCCTAAATTTCATTACGCTACATTGATTATTTCTTGATGCTGCGTTTCTTTTTTCCGTCAGTGTACTTACAAGAACCTTCTACGTGAATCAGTCTATCTATTAGTGTAAACCGTATCAAAATCCATAACTAGTTCCTCATGTTAACCTTCACATTCAGGAGATAGCCCCAAAGGGAGACTTCAATTACGTAACGCATTGAAGTTTATAAACTAATTCAAGAAGTTCAAAATGGTTCAAATGGCTCTGAGCAGTATGGGACTTAACTTCTGAGGTCATCAGTCCCCTAGAACTTAGAATTACTTACACCTAACTAACCTAAGGACATCACACACATCCATGCCCGAGGCAGGATTGGAACCTGCGACCGTAGCAAATTCAAGAGGTAGCCGCATCGAAAGTCAGTGTACTTCTTCAGTTACTACAGTTCTCGAGTGCCTCCAATACGATGTGAAAAATTTTTTTTCTTTTGCATCACGTTTGTCTTTGCTTTATTTACTCCGGCTTAAGTACGTTGTCCATCAATTTCAAGAGGTCTCCTAAGTCGTCCTTACATCCTACCAGAACGGATATGTCGCCGGAATTAGCACTGGAATGTGTTCCACCTGAACTATTATTCCACTTCCGAATTTTCTTTTTTTTTTTACGTTCTTTGTTGCTTCTTCGACGTATAAGTTTGAAGAGCAGTGATGATAGGCTACCAGCAATCCCGACTAATTACCCTGTTATCACTGCATTGTTATACGACAGTAATAGTACAATTTGTGTAGCATACTGCATCGAATTTATTGCGAAAGTGATAGATATATATATAACACATAAACAATCATGACGGAATTACACAGTTTATTTCATAGTATGAGTAACAAAATAAGGCGTTTGCATTTCATGGGTGGAAGTTGGTGTGCGGGTACTTGCTGTCCTATTGTGGTACAGCATTTTCAGTACTTTGTCCAACCTTCGTTCTTCATAATTACCTCAAAAATTAACTTCAACAATGGTTTTGTTAGGGTTTGTAGTTCCTGCTGTGTTTTCTCGTACCGCTCATTTCAGCTCACATGCGAACTAAAACAGCCTTCCATTGCTGTAAACACGCCTTGTAAGTATTCTCCAGAGGTTCTCCGTGCAGGCCAGGGCAAGACATTGATATCTTTATCTTCGAACCACTTTTTGGTTGCAGCAGAAAGATGCACCTATGCATTATCTTGTTAAAACATTATACCTATGTTCCCTGGGTCCTCATACATTTTAATCAGTTCTGTCTCTAGCATCTCAGTGTATATGTTAGAGTTCACTGTAGTGCTCAGCCAAGCAGTGCGTGACGTATCTTTTGCGAGAAAGGCTGCCCAAGAAAACACTTGCACCACCGAAATTTCTGCTCACTCCCACCCGCTGCTCTTTTCTCAGATCATGGCAATAATATTGAAATCCATCTGGCCCATGTAAATTGAACTTTTTCTCATCGCTGAAGGTCACTTTATCCCGTTCTGAGATCCGTGACATATGTTTTTTAGCCAAACTCCGATCTAGCGTGTTTATCTTTTGGTGTTAGAGCAGGCTTCTGCAGTCGTTTCTTGAATGCAGGATGTTTGTCATTTGACAAAATTTGTTCTACATGTCTGGCAGTTATCGACAACTGTAAATCAGAAACGAGTTGAGAAGAATGGTTCACGCCTTTTGCTTTGCGCAAAAGTAAAAGTTTCGATGCCTCAAGTAGTTTTCTACTGAGCCAAAATATTTTACGTTCTGTGCCTGTCGTGCATCCAGTGTAATGAAATTATCAATCACTGTACCTGAACAGTTCAAGTTCTCTGCGATATAACGATTGGAGAGTCACGTTTCCCTGTACACACCAAAGTTTGCTTTTTCATCTCACGATAACTGTTTCCCGTGAAACACAGTCCTGGATTATGAACACAACACGCACTGTCACTAATGGTGTCTCTTTCCTTTCTGCAGTAGAGGCACATACTCGCACATTAACACCACAAAGAGTCGACTGCCTGTATATTGAGTTCCACCCTTTACCACCTGAATCGTTAATATCTTGTTATATGCTGTACTACTGACATCAAATGCGACACCATTTAACTGTATTTGTCCGTATACTGCATCTCATACTGTTGCATATACACTGAGAACAACTATTCCAGTCGACAGTGTTAATTTTCCTTCAAATATCCGTCTCTGTACACTGATTTCCACTACTGTAGAGCTACAACTTGACGTGTAGGCGCTTCGCGACACTGTGGTGTCCCGTCCTGAGAAGGGTATGCCTCTTTCCGCGAGCGGCCGCCGGCGTGTCGTTCAGAGTAATAAAGCACGCGTGTTCTCGCTGGCCGGCGGTCGGAGCACGGCCGCGAGCTGATGGCCCGTCGCCTCGTAAATTGGGGTCCCCCGCGCGGGCCCACCGGTGGGAGGAGGAGGGACCTGTTTAACGCCGGCAGTTACTGGCTGGCGCGCATGGTAATTTCGTGACATAATTTGCGGAGTGATTTCGCGGCAGCCGCCCTGTCGGCGTTGTTTACTGCTCCTCTCGTAACTGCGCGCTCATAATAAACTTCGCGTGACGCGCTGTTGCCTCCCACGGCAAAAACAGAATGGGAAAAAAACAACTGTGTTTGGCTCGACAGCGGATTAACCTGCGACGTACTAAGTACTCTCCCCTTTTAAATTTAATTGTTGTTTAATTTACACGTTAGTGGCGGCTAGTTTTACACACCACGGCGGACGTAACAGTTACAGCTGAATGATTATTCAAGCAACGACCAACCTAGTTGGCGCAGTGGACACGGTTTCTGGAAGAAGGCGTTTCAGACCCCGTGTGGTCACCTAGAATCAGTTTTCCATTTTTTTTTTTTAATCTCGTGAGGAAACTGAGGGCTGACTTCTTCGAAAAGGACTCGGCTGATACCCTTGAATGGTGGGAGCGTGTGCTCCGTCCCTAATGAACTCGTTGTAAACGAGACTGTAAACACTAATCTTCCTTCCTGTACCTTTCTTTCTTTCTGCAGGCGAAGTGGTTGGAAGTGCAACGCTTCATTTAGGACGTCAAACTGCGGAACATCGCCATGGCTTGGCTAGATACACAGGGGAAATCTCCTTCGCTGATTTCAAAGGAACACTTGTGTTCAACTACGCATACCTGAATCGCAAGGAGACTGCTTTTGAAGTAATACCTTCCCTGCTGTTTGCAAGCTCTCCCTGATATTCAAATTCTTTCTCATTTCTGGGCCTCACGGAGATTGGAAAAAGAAGAAATATGTTTCTCGTCCTACTTACACCGTCCGTCGAAAAAGTTCCGAGAATAATTTTATTCGTGGCGCGTAAGCGACGTCAGCGCAGTTACTAAGGTGGCAGCTCTAACTCACAACTGTAAAGAATAGATATGCATTCGACCAGTCAGTTATGAGCAGGCAGTCTTAATTAGTGGACGTGCGGCCGTATGGTTCAATGCTGTTGTGTCACAAATCGCAGTGGAGCAACGAACTGAACTTGTCCAAATCGCTAGCTCAAGACATTCTACAGAATGTTTTGAAGGAGAGAAACGTGTGTGCGTAGTTTGTCCCGCACACCTTGATCCCCGAACAAAAATGATCAATGTAGTTGATAATCGTGACATGAGCTACGACATGAAATCCAAAGTTGCAATAACGTTCTAATAGTGAACTGTGTGTGTTAATTGCAGAATCGCTTGACAGTGCCTACACAGCTGAAATTGCTATAGTTTATTCAGAAGCAAATAAATTAGAGTCTGATGTTATGTGTGTGTGAAATCTTATGGGACTTAACTGCTAAGGTCACCAGCCCCTAAGCTTAAACACTACTTAACCTAAATTATCCTAAGGACAAACACACACACTGATGCCCGAGGGAGGACTCGAACCTCCGCCGGGGCCAACCGCACAGAGTCTGATGGCTAAAGCGTTATCATGTAGGCGATTCAGGCAAGGTCTTAGGTTATGGCAGTATGCAGAGGTACCACGTGATTTTTCTTTTACGCCGATACTATCTTGTTTTCCGGTTTTCAACAATTTATGCAGTTCGTTTCACAAAAAAAGCAGAGAATGTGACAAATCTGAGACCGAAATGTTCTGCAATAGAACATTTCCAGCCGTACTGAGTGCTTTTTGATATATATAATCACATTTAACAAGGAAAATATACTACAAAATTCCTAGAGCTTTAAAGTTAAGCAGTAGAGTTAAGACAAAAGTGTGGCAATTTAAAGAGATACGAACTCCACATAAAGGGCTGTAGAGAACGCTTATTCGTATCCTGCATTAGAATGCTTAGCAATCGTATTAAGGCCACAACAAAAATAATGTTCCCGCGCTGTTCTATAATCGACAGTGTAAACGTGCTCTAAGTATTAACACTCAGAAATGGTGACCACAGTGGGGCTACTGTCTCCTATTTCTAATTGGTACTTTTGAAACGTAGGCCATAATCGGCGAGGGGGAAGGGGGGAGGCAGCTGACACGCCCCCCCCCCCCACGCCCCTTTTTCACAAAGAGTACTTCCAACAATCAAATGTCGCATCCTGCCTTGCCAGACAGGGGGCAGACGTATCAGTTCAAAGGAAGGCGGAACATGTAATGGATACTGACTAGTAGCAAGTGCACCCACGTCCATTTGTCCTGAAACTCGAAATTATCTCAATATTCACAGCGAAACCGATATAAATCGCCGCAGCTCCTGTCTCTGGTATACACGCACTTTCGTTTTGAAATTTATATCTTTGTGTGTAAAACACAGTTGTTGGGCTTTATGTACCAAGACGTAAGCAATGACAGCACTCCGGGCACCACGATGGTTTCGCGGCCGCCCCCACGCTGCGGGTTACTGACAGCTGACCTAGACTATAAATGAACTTACTAACAAATTGCAGTTGTGTTCTGTAGCGGGAGTCGAACCCTTACCTTTCATGGATAATGTTTTTGTCGACTGAGTAGGGTTGCCAATTTCTACAAACCCCCAAAATATGGTTCAAATGGCTCTGAGCAGTATGGGACTTAACTTCTGAGGTCATCAGTCCCCTACAACTTAGAACTACTTAAACCTAACTAACCTAAGGACATCACACACATCCATGCCCGAGGCAGGATTCGAACCTGCGACCGTAGCGGTCGCGCGGTTCCAGACTGTAGCGCCTAGAAGCGCTCGGCCACTTCGGCCGGCTCTGCAAACCCCAATAAGGGACCCAATGATAACTGCATATTTTAACACTCATCAGCCGATGTTTCATTAAAGGAAGGAAATGCACAAATTAGTAACCAAGAAACTTACGTTAATCAGTATAGCGTAAGGTAACGTACAATAACTTTGAATATAAATACGAATATAAATACTACAGATAATTTAAACCTTTAGAAAACATTCAAAATGTTAAATATTAAACATTAATATATATCATTCCATAAAGAGGCTAATATCAGACGTATTTACTTACTTCTTCTGCCTTAGTTATCAATTTCTTGCCATCCATAATAATTTCAAAGAATTCCGGACAACGTTGCTATAAACTTCATTGAGTGGCCCTGCAGCTGCGATGAATTTTTTAAATGATTTAACACCGTGTGCAACTGTCTGTTTTTTACCTTATTCGTTGTAACATTGCTCAATTTCGATCTGTTGTAACACTGCACAATTTTGGTCTTAGACCATTATCAGGTTTCCTATTAAACTGAAGCACCACACATTCAGTTTATTAGCAATTAGCCAAAAGCTAAACATAATAGTAAGTCAGATCTTAAGATGTGATAGGATTAATATTACAAAACAACTCATCGTTTGCACGTTATGCCATGCGAGTATCTATACCGGTGCATATTTAAGTAGTGGCCAGCGTCACTGTTCTTATGAGTACAGGTCTCGTAGTTGTCATGAAATTGATATCGCTAGCACCGAGTGCATGACGCAGTTTTTAAATCAAAATTATTTCACGCGTCATTGCACTCAACATACACGTTATGGTCGCACGATGTTTAATGTTGGCATGAGACTATGGAAATGGTGTTGTAAAGATCTTGTGCTAAAAGTATACACAGACATAAAAAGACGATGTGCTCGACGTACATAGATCATACACAGAGATGTCTTTCTTCATGTGGACTTAGAAATGATAAAATAAAATGCCAAGGTGTATAATCTACCAGTGGAGAAACTAAAATGCAATAAGAAACTTCCTGGCAGATTAAAACTGTGTGCCCGACCGAGACTCGAACTCGTGACCTTTGCCTTACGCGGGCAAGTGCTCTACCATCTTTTTTTTCCAGGCTTACCACCTTTGCTGACATACATTTTGTTGTACTATCGCATAAATAGTGTCTACAATGTCCATATGTTGACTAATAGTGGCTAATTAGAAAATTAATTAATTAAGGAAATGAATAAAACTGAAAATGCCCAAATGAAAGACATGAAGACATTGCGGATAGTACAAATACAAAAGAAACATGCTCCTGTAGCAATGAAATGAAATTCGTGTCGGGGGCGACACCTGCTCACGACCCGACGTTCGATAGAGCAAGAGAGTCATCTATCGACTCATTCTCCAGACATTGGTGTAAGACTGGGTCGTCTTCTCGAAATTAACTAAGGGTCCGTAAGTGTGATCGATGTCTATCTCGGCTTCTTCGTCTATCTCATCTCTCACCCGTGACACCCCATCTGACCGGCGAGTCGGTAAATGTAAGTCGCAAGTAATTAGCGATGTCTTGCCCATATTTCTTATGCTGTTGCAGCTTCGTGTGTTCATCCAGGAGAAAATGCCAAAAATCAGTTTTGTCCTTTTCCGATTCGTTATACACGTAGCCCACCACCATTCCCCGTACCCATGTCACTGCATTGGTTTTTTGGACCGGAAAATAAGATTCTTGGGGGAAAAAAGTGTGTCTGATGAAATGGTGTGAGGGGCGGAGCGTAACAGGAACGCCAATATCTGTTGTGCCAAGTGCCACACTGGAGCCGTCCCACTACGTGCTAAACGATGTGCATCAGTGTCCACTGTTGCGCAGCCTAAACATAGTGGAGTGTCTGTCAAATGAATCGCGTGCCGCCGTTGATTCGTTGCGAACTTCCTATTTACCACCACATGCCATGTTGAGCGTACCGACGTTGGGAGGTAAACGTTCGGTATAACGAGCCATATCTGTCGCCAGTTCTTGTCTGGGTACTTCTTTTCCAGGGTATCGTACTGACGAATAACGCCCGTGCCTTTTCATATACGTTCACTAGACCAAGTCCACCCTCTCCAGGCGGTAGCGTAAGCGTTGTGTGTTGGATCTTACACAGGAGTCCCACACTCACGTAGGTTCCGAAAGTTGCTTGTATCCGTGATGCCATTGTGAGCGTTAAAGGCAGGACATGCACTACGTGAGTGAGTCTCGGTGCTAGGTATACGTTAACATAGGTCACCCTCTGAATCATATCCAACGCTCTTAATTTCTGTAACAGCACCATTGTCCGCATCAGCTTCAATATGCGTCGGTAGTTATCCGCTGCTGTCCGCTGCACATCCGTGTGGAACGTAATACCTAGACATTTGATGGTCTTAACTAACATGAGCGGGCCTTCCTCCCCCGGTTGTAATCCTCGACCGACATTCATGCAGCGTGATTTCTGTAGATTAAGCACGCTTCCTGCCGCCATCCCGTATCGCTGTATCCATGCCAACGCCGTACGTACTTCTTCGCCTGTCCGTGCCACCAGCATCACATCGTCAGCATAAGCGCGGCAATGAAAGGTCAGTTGTGGCAACGGCACTCCCTCCAACCGTCTTCGGAGACCATATAGACAGGGTTCCAAAGCCATTGCATACAAAAATATCGAAAGGGGGCAACCTTGACGAACTGACCTTGAAATAACAATGTAGTCAGCGCCCCGCCCATTCATCGAGACCTTTGATCGCACGCCGTGTAACAGTCGCATGATCACTAGAATGAAGGCCTGTGGGATCTGCCCATCACCGCATGCAAAAAGGTATGATCCACTCTGTCGAACGCGTGATCGAAGTCAATAGCGACGAGTGCCCCACGCACTCGGCATGCCGCTGCTAATGCGATGATATCTCGGTAGTCACCGAGCGCCGTATGTACGTTACTCTTACCGCCGAGGCAAGTTTGATCTATGAGGAGTCTATCAGAAATTGAAGACCGCAGGCTAGCCCCAAGGATGCGCGCGAAAATCTTATAGTCGCAGATCAAGAGAGTGAGTGGTCTATAATCTCCTGGCCTTCTGCCACCGCGCGGTTTGGGTATTGGGATGATGATACCCTCCGTGAATTCGGCAGGTATCTGAGTCTGCGGTAACAGGAGTTCGTTGTACATCTGAATCCAGGTCCGTCCCATGAGGTATGCAAAGGCGCGGTAAAATTCAATTGGGAAGCCGTCCTGTCCTGGGGACTTGTTCGGAGCCCCCCTGGCAATTGCATTTGTCAGCTCGTCCTCTGTTATCGCTGTGATGAAAGTCTCTGCATTCAATGGGGGTCCTCTATCTGGCATTTCCGAGATGACATCATGTAGTGTCTCGTGGTTCACTTGTACAGGTCCATATAACTGGCGCAAATAGTCAGTAAACACATGCGCAATATCACGCTGGTTCACAACTTGCTGGCCAGTTTCAGAGATTAGTTCCCTGATCAATGTCCTGCGTCGTCGTTGGCGTTCACGTACTACGTGGTGCATGGAGGGGGTTTCGGCAGCAACTGTGTCCGCCAATCTCGCCCGGACCATTATACCTTCCATTCTTAGTCTCGTCAGCTGTAATAACTTGACTTTTATCCTGCGCATGGCCTGTGCCTTTCCGGCGATGGTTGTTGGGCCATCAGCTCCCTCAGGGCTGTAAAATAAAAATAAGCCGTCGTGCGGTTCCACTGCGATTTGTCCTGCCCGTATCGTATCAACGTTCTCCGTAACGTTGGTTTTGCGCATTTGATCCACCACTGGAGAACCGAGGTGTATGCTCGTTGGCGGCGAACGCAGGTGTCCCAGGCCGCCTCTATCGACCGGCGGCATTCAGTGTCACGTAAAAGTGCACAATTCATTTTCCAGTGACCCTTACTCCGCCATATCTTCTGATGCGTTAATGAAATCGTTCAGACGTACGCCATATGATCCGTAAAAGCCGCTGGCCAGATTTCGGCATCCAGTATCGCCGTCCGTAGAGCTCGTGTCACATACACTCTATCAAGTCTACTCGCCGAGTGTCCTGTTACAAACGTATAACCCGGTCTGTCGCCATGCTGCAGTTCCCAGGTATCCAGAAGCGCCATTTCGGTGATCAACGCACGCAATTCCATGCATGGCACATAATGAGGTACTTGGTCCTTTTTGTCGACGACGCAATTAAAGTCGCCGCCCACTATATAGTTATCATAGCGTCCAGCGAATAACGGTGCTATCTCTTCGGTGTAAAAGGTCGCCCTTTCTCTTCGTTTTGTGGAGCCAGAAGGCGCGTATAAATTGATGAAACGAACGCCGTCGACAGTGATCGCTATGCCACGTGCCGAAGGGAGAGACATGACGTCCTCCAGTCCTATTCCTTCCCTGGTGAGAATCGCCACACCGCATCCACTTTCATCATGCACTGAATAATGTGCCTCGTAGCCGTAGAACTCTGGCGGCGATGTGAAACGCACTTCTTGTAGTAGTACAATATCCACGGCTGCAGCGCGTAAAATATCTTTCAGCATTTGAATTTTAAGCGGTGCCCGAATGCCATTAATGTTTATCGTTGCAATGCGGTACGCCTGGCGTGTGTTCATCAGTTGCAGGGCGGTGTCATTAAGCGTCTATCTGCACCCCCGGCGCTCCTCACCACACTAAGTCGTTCAACATTTCCCGACCCCTCCCGGCCTCTGGCCAGGACTATCCTCAATCGTCGCGTTCATATTTTCATTCTCTTCCTGTTGGTCCATCTCTTGCGCCCAGTCCCCCAGCATATTTCCGGAACTGGTCGAAGGATGGGAGGCAACGTTGCCACCGCTCTGATGTTGTACAGTTGTCATCTGCACTTCTGCCTTCCGGTCACCAGAAGGAGAGTTCAAGTTATCGTCGCTGAGGAATTCCTTCATCGTCATCTCGGTATCTGTTGAATCCACTGGTCTCAGGTCGATACTGTCGTTGTCGTCCACAGTCCCCTCGGGACTATGGCTATCGTCAGCAGAACTCAGTCGACGCTTCTTTCTTCTCTTCGGCGAACGCTGTTTCCGTTGCCTTGCTTCCGCATCGGCTGTTTGGGTTGCGTATCCTCCGTCTTGGGCCTGGCCTATCACGCTCTCGGTGGAAGCACTGGCAGCCACCACGGATGAGCCTGGAGCGGCCGTCAGCTGCATCTCTTGTATGGTGTCCTGTGTCTGCTGTGGTGGAACCGGTGGTCGGAGTTCCAGTCCGTTGGTGTCCATGTTCTCTATAGGGGGCAGCTGCTGGTGCCCATCGGAAATCTCCCTCACGTCGCCTCTCAGGGCTTCCACAAAGGTCAACGGTAAGGCAGTCATCTGTTGTGGCGCCTGAACGTCATCCCGTGGAGTTTGCACTAAACGTCGCTGGAGGCATTCCGAGCGGACGTGACCTTCTTTCCCGCACCCCGAGCAAGTGCGAGGTTGCCCATCATAGATTATAATCGCTCGACAACCTCCTATGTACAAATAAGAGGGGGCGTGCTTTCGGAGTTCTATCCGTATTTGTCTCACCCCATTTAAAACGGGGTACGTGGTAAAACTCGTCCATTTTTCGGCCACATGGGATAGAACTGTACCGTATGGTCGAAAGGCGTCGATAACAAGTTCACACGGGACCTCAAACGGAAGTTCGAAGACTCGTACAGTGCGGATCCCCATTCCCGCGTGATCGACTGCAACCACACCAACATTCCCGTCGGAATGACAGAAACGATATCCGTTCGGTGATCTTTGTAGAAGTCTTTCGCAAGCAGCCTCGTCAACAAGCTTGACATAGACGACGCTTGAAACGATCGATAAATTGATTCCCACGATTTCCTGTGGATCGATTTTTACCTCTTCTCTTAAGAAACGTTCAATCTCGTGTGCCTTGGGTCGTGTATAGTGGTTCGCAAAACTGAACTTCAAAGTCGTTTTTCTGTACGAGTGTGCCATCTCGTTCTAGACTCACAACACCGCACACGCGAAGCCGCTCCGGCGTAAACAAACAGGCGCTCGCACCACAGCGCGGTCGGCAGGTAACACGGTCCGCACTGTGTCACTGCCGAAGGCAGACTGTCTTCTCCTACCTTCCAAACTTTATGCAATAAGTTGTACCCTTACGGTCGTAGAATAAAATGAAAAAATCTAAAAAATAAAACCACCGCAACTTGTCGTCGTAAAGCTGTGTGGTGTATGGTCTCCGATACTGTGGCCACATACGTGTCTCCATAGCGACGACTGCGGGTCCCGTGGCACTCATCCAACGTCACGTCGCAGAACTGTCGCAAAGTTGTCCAGAAATTCCCGTTTCGCAGGTGTTTTTCTTCATTTGGATCTTTACCAGGTTGATACCCCACATAGGTATAAAATTCTGCCTCTGCCATCACGTCCATTAGTTTACCTTTTTGCAGCTTATGCAAAGTCTATAACGACTCACTAATACTACTAACTTCCTGCTCTGAGTTCCTTAAATGTTCTGCACAGATGGAGGGGTTACTGTTACAGTAAAAATGGAAGCTGCAGGGTACATTAAATCATTTTAACTTACATGTAACTTGCGCATTTCGCTTTGTTATTGACGCTTGCTAGTCAAGGATATTTCTTTGCTCAGCTTTTCAAATAAACACACTGCCGTTTAACTCGCGTAGGAGGTGATTTAGAAAACATTGTTTCGATGTTAATCGTATTCGTAGAACAAGCAACTAATGTCGAGTGTCTATTGTTGACGAATGTCTTATATCGCTTACGCGTTAATAGTTACTGTTAGTTGGAGCTGCAGTTACTATTGGCTCGCTTAAATAAAGTATCGTTGATTATTTGTCGAAACTTTTAAAAGTTTACAGTCGTGTTGAAAAATAAATGTAGTCTGTTATTTAAGGTACTTTGACGATTGACTTAGGCTACGGTTTAAATAAGGCAACTTTAACTTAAATGCTTTGTGTAATAGTAAATAAGTTTGATGATATACCATACCGTTATTCCGGCGGACGTGTTTTAAGATAAATTCCTATTTCATTACGGTGGTCAATGACATAGCGACCTAACGTTGGCGTAAATTCGACAAACGAGCTACACAAATAAGATAAATCGGCGGAAAAACATTAAATTATCGTCGTGTACAAGATCCGTCCGAGACAATTTTCTTTTTAACACTCAGATAGCCGGCCGGAGTGGCCGAGCGGTTCTAGGCGCTACAGTCTTCTGGAACCGCGCGACCGCTACGGTTGCAGATTCGAATCCTGCCTCGGGCATGGATGTTCTTAGGTTAGTTTGGATTAAGTAGTTCTAAGTTCTAGGGGACTGATGACCTCAGCAGTTAAGTCCCATAGTACTCAGAGCCATTTGAACCATTTGAACACTCAGACACGGGAAACCCATTAGAATACGTAGCGATCGACAACCCTACTGTTGAGCTGTGCACGTACAACAAAGCTTTCGCCTCACAGTTTAAGCCTGTCAGTGCCTCTCTGTCACTTCGAGCACTACGGTACATATAGCGCTGTGCCTATAGACTATACCCACGCCAATTCTTTGTTTCACTACACAGTAATGATCCGTGAGAGACAGTGGTTCATTTGATGATGTGCTGAAATACCCATTTTGTGTAATGAAGTGACCACGGGACAGTACATGGCCATGCTACGCAGCGCCACTTGCAGATGGGGCCGTCCGGCCCGCGCCCCGTGTGACTGGCATTTCCATTAATGCACAGTATTAACTCTAATCGAAACCTTCCCCGCTCTCGGCTTCGATGCCGCGGCGTAATGGGCTCTCTGGGCTGCCAGGCACAACCGTTCACCGGTTTCTCCGTCTCCTTTTTATTCCCTGCCGTCCAAGTTATGACGTCGTCATATTCGCCCAGAGACTGCCCTCGTCATAACGCAGCGGCTTCATCTCCGACGCACGACGAGACAGTAAACTTTTTAGCAGGCCCCACGGTACGGGATGTTTATTTGTTGGGGAAGACTATAAACAAGAATATCAATTACGAACTCGGTCTGCGCAGCCAAGGAAACTGCGAGTAAAAATACACTCCTGGAAATTGAAATAAGAACACCGTGAATTCATTGTCCCAGGAAGGGGAAACTTTATTGACACATTCCTGGGGTCAGATACATCACATGATCACACTGACAGACCTACAGGCGCATAGACACAGGCAACAGAGCATGCACAATGTCGGCACTAGTACAGTGTATATCCACCTTCCGCAGCAATGCAGGCTGCTATTCTCCCATGGAGACGATCGTAGAGATGCTGGATGTAGTCCTGTGGAACGGCTTGCCATGCCATTTCCACCTGGCGCCTCAGTTGGACCAGCGTTCGTGCTGGACGTGCAGACCGCGTGAGACGACGCTTCATCCAGTCCCAAACATGCTCAATGGGGGACAGATCCGGAGATCTTGCTGGCCAGGGTAGTTGACTTACACCTTCTAGAGCACGTTGGGTGGCACGGGATACATGAGGACGTGCATTGTCCTGTTGGAACAGCAAGTTCCCTTGCCGGTCTAGGAATGGTAGAACGATGGGTTCGATGACGGTTTGGATGTACCGTGCACTATTCAGTGTCCCCTCGACGATCACCAGTGGTGTACGGCCAGTGTAGGAGATCGCTCCCCACACCATGATGCCGGGTGTTGGCCCTGTGTGCCTCGGTCGTATGCAGTCCTGATTGTGGCGCTCACCTGCACGGCGCCAAACACGCATACTACCATCATTGGCACCAAGGCAGAAGCGACTCTCATCGCTGAAGACGACACGTCTCCATTCGTCCCGCCATTCACGCCTGTCGCGACACCACTGGAGGCGGGCTGCACGATGTTGGGGCGTGAGCGGAAGACGGCCTAACGGTGTGCGGGACCGTAGCCCAGCTTCATGGAGACGGTTGCGAATGGTCCTCGCCGATACCCCAGGAGCAACAGTGTCCCTAATTTGCTGGGAAGTGGCGGTGCGGTCCCCTACGGCACTGCGTAGGATCCTACGGTCTTGGCGTGCATCCGTGCGTCGCTGCGGTCCGGTCCCAGGTCGACGGGCACGTGCACCTTCCGCCGACCACTGGCGACAACATCGATGTACTGTGGAGACCTCACGCCCCACGTGTTGAGCAATTCGGCGGTACGTCCACCCGGCCTCCCGCATGCCCACTATACGCCCTCGCTCAAAGTCCGTCAACTGCACATACGGTTCACGTCCACGCTGTCGCGGCATGCTACCAGTGTTAAAGACTGCGATGGAGCTCCGTATGCCACGGCAAACTGGCTGACACCGACGGCGGCGGTGCACAAATGCTGCGCAGCTAGCGCCATTCGACGGCCAACACCGCGGTTCCTGGTGTGTACGCTGTGCCGTGCGTGTGATCATTGCTTGTACAGCCCTCTCGCAGTGTCCGGAGCAAGTATGGTGGGTCTGACACACCGGTGTCAATGTGTTCTTTTTTCCATTTCCAGGAGTGTATTAACACTTGTGGTGCTTTTCAGAAGACTGTGCTTCCTTGCTTTCTTGAATTATCGGCGTTATTTTCCAGTTGCCGACTTAAAAGAACTAAATATATTCTGATGGATTGCGTATTTTGGTCGAAAGAAACTAGGTACTTATAGAATAACGCTTTCATTTCATCGACCTTCCGAGTCGCCCAAAATGTGTTGACCTCAGAGCGTCGTTCACGTCAAATTCATTCTCTGGCACACATACTCATTCCTATTCTTCTCCTTAGTTCTGTCGTTCTTTGTATATCAGACAATATTTAGGCATTCACGTCTGTTCCCTATTTTCCTTGTCATTTTCTACATTACTTTAATTAACTGATTCTAATGTATCTCATGTCCTCTCCTCCATGTATGTATTAATGATTTTCTTTCATAGGAAGCTCTTAAGGCTTATGTGACAATATGACTTTTTTTTTTTTCTTTTTGAGGGCGGGGGGGGGGGTATCCTTTGTTGCTCGTCCTCAGTATGTCTACACAATACATCTGTACTTTCTTCTGTATCTTATCTCAGAGCTTCCTGCAGATGTCTTCCTTTTCTTCTTTTCCTGAATCCATCTTACTTTATATCTGATGTTGTTGAACTTATCCAATTTCAGCTCAGTTAAGGGATCGTCTGGCTTGATTACTGAATGTCAGTGTCTGGCTTTGTTCCTTTGGCTTCCAAAGAGTTTGCCAGTCCCTGAGATAATTGGATGTTTCATTACTCTTTGCCAATTGTCTTTATTCTTCAGTCAAATTGTCAGAATTTTGTCATTTTTGTCAATTTTTTCTTGTTTTAGTCTGACGAAATTAAGAAACTAATAATAGCTTTAGTCTTCTCAATATGTATTTAAAATTAAATAACGTCTCCAGTTTCTTTTACAAGCTATGTTTCTCAATATTTACATCAAGTATTGCGATATCATCAGCAATGTTCAACTTTTCTCAGTCATAAGTTGTTAGTACAAACATTGTGCATAGCTGCACTGAAGATTGTCATGTGGGAGTGTGGAGAATTTGGCGCTGAAAGTGGTCGTACATGATAAAACCGTTTGGAGTCTTAAACAGGACTAAATTTCGATTTACTGTTACACATCCGAAGTTAGCGTAACTCATCGATTTCCTTGAATACCCCACATGTTAATTCATTAACGAGATCGTTAATAGATCTTTCATGTTCAACGCAGAGGAGCAGCATGGCAATTTTTCTATGAGTAAATGAACAGGACAAGAACAGGATGGAATCGAAAGCAACAGTACCGAACTCAGTCACGTAATTGCCTGACATTAGTTAGGAAACCACGAAAAACCGAAGTGAGGCTCGTAGACGTAAGCAGATATAATCCTATACATAAACCCCCACCTCCCTCCCCAGTATATTCCAGTGTATTAACCAGTAGAGTTGCTCGTTCGCTGCATTTTCTTAGGATACAGGCTTCATCTTCTAATGCATATAGAAAATTTACTGTTCTCTTTCACGTATTTTTAGCTAAGTATCTTTACGTTGTACACCGTAATTTACCAGCAAACGCCTATTTCGCACGGTGAAGTATTGCGAGTTCCGACGGATGCTGTGCCACAGTAAAATTACTTAGCGGTGTTTAATAACGCTGTTATGGTGCCGCTAGAAGCTAAGTCTGAATAATGTAGCTGCCATAACTCTCCTTAACAACGTCATTTAAGTTCGCGTCGTAGGCTTCTGCAGGAGTCGCTAATAATTTATCGCGCGCGGATTAAGGCGTAGACTTAATCGCTGATCGCGCAGTGGCCCTTCTGACAGAATCTCGCGCATGTTGCTGGGACTGCGCAAAAGAAATTTGGCGGCAGCATTGAAGGCAAGTGGCCGGTCCCTGAAATTTTACTCTCCGCTTTGGTTTGACACGACGATGACTTAATTGTTGTTGATTCCCTTCGCTGCCAGTGTTGTCATATCGCATCATTTACGTCAGTACATTTTACTTACGTGTTTCACCACTTGCGATTACCGAAGGATTTGTCCCGTCTTACCATAACAGTGTCGGCAAACGTCCACTGTCAACATTTTTATGTATTATCAAACGAAGAAAGTCAGATAAATATATTTGTATAGTTTGAGTCCTGGAAAGGAGCTCCTTGCATTACCGTTTGAGGCAACGCACATACCGAATGTCATTTGGTCTCAGCTGAGCGTTTGATTTGTTGAACTTTTGCGCCACATAAAAGCTGTGCGCCGTTCCATGATTCGAACATCGGCACTTGACATTCGATGGGCGTGGTTATTCATTTAAATAGTCTAGGACAGCCACACAGTTTCAACTAATTGCGAAAGACTGATGTTTTGCTTTAATTTGCTTGTTTCTGACCAAACCTTTACTAACTGCAGAATTCTTAGTGTCGTTGGCAGCTGTAACAGACACCCTTCATCCTTCTGGTTTGAAGAAGCTATTGGACGCGTGCTAAGAAGATTTTATTCACAGGTTTTGTTTGTCATAAGAAGTGCAAAATAAATGAATAAATAAATAAAAGAAACCCAGAGAGTTTCTGTTTATTGCCTTACGAGAAGCTGCCGATTTTACTAAAACAACGAATGCACAACTGTAATACTTTCGGCTCGGTGGGTAAGTGTAGGAATACAAATCCAAAGGTCCGAGTTCAATCCCCAAGGTGCTGTAGGTGTTTTCTGCCACTTATCTATTCTTTCACCTCACGCAATGTTTTATATATTTGAAACATGCCTAACTGCATCGCGGTCCTCAGTCCACGTTAAAACTGTAGGTCCCCTTATAACTGACTGCAGATGTTAGTTCAGTGTACGAGGGAAGTCTTATCTCCAACAAGACTGTGTTTAGTAAAGTACTTGTTTTCCAGACCATCTATTGGCCTTAGAACAATTTTACCGTTTCATTAAAGTCCTCGTAGCTTCGTTCATAATGCTTCAATTGCATTTTTTCACAACAAAATATTTACTTCCACTAAAAAAATGATTCCACCTTCCTCTCGAACATGCCAATTTCACCAAACATGCGCACAGTGGTTTAGCCACTGGACCTTTACTCGGGATGAGAAGGGTTGAAATATCCGACTAGTCACCATGATACATGTTTCCCTGATGTACAGGGTGATTCAAAAAGAATACCACAACTTTAGGAATTTGAAACTCTGCAACGACAAAAGGCAGAGCTAAGCACTATCTGTCGGCGAATTAAGGGAGCTATAAAGTTTCATTTAGTTGTACATTTGTTCGCTTGAGGCGCTGTTGACTAGGCGTCAGCGTCAGTTGATGCTAAGATGGCGACCGCTCAACAGAAAGCTTTTTGTGTTATTGAGTACGGCAGAAGTGAATCGACGACAGTTGTTCAGGGTGCATTTCGAACGAAGTATGGTGTTAAACCTCCTGGTAGGTGGTGTATTAAACGTTGGTATAAACAGTTTACAGAGAATGGGTGTTTGTGCAAAGGGAAAAGTTCTGGACGGCCGAGAACGAGTGATGAAAATGTAGCACGCATCCAGCAAGCATTTGTTCGCAGCCCAGGAAAATCGACTCACAGAGCTAGCAGAGAGCTGCAAATTCCACAATCAACTGTATGGAGAGTCCTACGAAAAAGGTTAGTTATGAAACCTTATCGTCGGAAATTGGTTCAAGCACTGTCTGCAGCTGCCGCCAGGCAGCCCGTGACAGAGCACTTCATCACTGGCCACCAAGAAGCCCTGATCTTACTCCCTGCGATTTTTTCTTATGGGGGTATGTTAAGGATATGGTGTTTCGGCCACCTCTCCCGGCCACCATTGATGATTTGAAACGAGAAATAACAGCAGCTATCCAAACTGTTACGCCTGATATGCTACAGAGAGTGTGGAACGAGTTGGAGTATCGGGTTGATATTGCTCGAGTGTCTGGAGGGGCCCATATTGAACATCTCTGAACTTGTTCTTGAGTGAAAAAAAACCTTTTTAAATTCTCATTGTAATGATGTATAACAGAAGGTTATATTATGTTTCTTTCATTAAATACACATTTTTAAAGTTGTGGTATTCTTTTTGAATCACCCTGTATTTCAGAAAACTGACAAGATGAGTACTTTGCAAATGAGCTAGTACTTCTGCGCTAACTACGTCACGTCGACAAGAAGTTTCGATCTAATCTTCTTCCTTCCATTTCACAGTAGATCATGCTTCTGCAAATCACCTTCTACAAAAAATGAAATCTTAGACTCCCGTAGTTGCCTCGCACTCTACATTTCCGTACTGCCATTGACCAACAGTTTTTTTGTGTTTATAAGTAGCAGTATCGTAATAAATCTTTCTTTGCTGGACGAATTTTGTAATTTTTTGTTCTTCGATCACAGTATTATATCGTCAACACCTTCATATTCATGATTACTGGTACCATTTGACACTATCGTTGCTTTCTTCTGCATAGTGTACGTTCGAGGCTGACAAAAAGCCTATCTCTTGTAGACATTTACGTTGTCATTACTTAGTGGAAACTTCTTGTAAGAGACCCATTGTACGTAGCGAGTGATGGCGCAGGAGAATCAACTCGCTTATCTGATGTACTGAATCATTTCTGTCGTCTGTTAAACGTCGAACCTGGGACTTTCAACTTCACCTTGAACTAGAAAAATGCGACATGTCTGAGGAAGTTCATTTACTGTGTCTTCGTATATCCTGAAACCTTAGAGTTTCTAAAAATATTGATCTGTTGATGAAAAGCAAATATTTTATCCCAACATTAAAGTCACAATCAGTTAATCACACCGCATTTGGCTTTATTTTCTCTAAAGAAAATACCAGTGCGAGGGACTGTCTGACTGTCTTCATTTAATATTCGTACAATTTCCCCAAACCATCGCAGGTTAAAGCTGAAATGATAATTCCCTGTTTCTCAACTGCCTACGCAATGTCGACTAACAATTAGATCAGTACACTGTCTGGTATGTTCACATCTCGGTTCAAGATACTTGAGAGCACGTAAATAAAAAACTAAATCTTTAGTGGGGCTTTTCTCTTCGTTGTTACTGAACCCTCTTACTTAATGCGCTTTCCGCTTCCCTGTGCTAATAATCTTGCAGGGACATACAATTTTCGTTGTTTGCTGTCCTGTTACAGTTTACTTAGCTACACTATACACAGGTTGGGTTTTATCACCACGTTAGCGCAACCAGCTCATTGGCATACGTCAGACCAGCGTAATTTACGGTTCTGTGTAGCGTGTAATCATGTTATTTGGCGTCTCGCTTACTGCACGGACTTACGCGTTCTTCACAGTCGCTATGTTATTAAAGCCAGCGTAATTCAGGGGCTGAAATAAGTAGTGCCATACAGTGATAATAGTGCCTTGAATAATTACAGAGCGAGTGGCTCCTCATAAAGACGTTGCCTACAGGGTAACCTTCATTTCTTTGCCGCACATGCTGTGGTTTCCCTGGTAGAATATTAATGTGCAGCATCTTCATTAATCGATTCTATTGAATTTCGAGCGTCCCCATAAAGCAATACTTCTGTGTCACTGATATATATTGTACCTTGGTCCTGAGTCACCCCAGGTCGCTGTAGTTATTAACAGTTTTGGCATGGTTAGCTTAAGGGGTGACTGGATGCAGTTCCTGTGCCAAATTTGGGACATAAGCAGCATCTCCAGTAGGTGCAGAGATAGGTCACAAACCCTGATGTAGAGGCTACCCTGCACAATACACATATTGTGGAGGAACAGTATTCGCCTGCCAAATCAACCTGCTTCGCAGAGCAGCCTGCATGTCAGGAGGAAGAAACGGTTTCCTGGGCATGGACATAGAGAGAGACAGAGAGAGAGAGAGAGAGAGAGGTGTGGAAGAGTAGATGCATTAGATGCATGTGGCAGGTGGAAGATGTGGAGGGGGTGGTGGACAGCTGGAAAAGGAAGAGGGAAAGGTGGAGATGTAAAGAGATAGGAGGAGGAAGGTATGATCAGAGGGAGGTGTGGAGGAAATGGAGAAAGAGGGGGGGGGGAGGAGGTAAAGAGACAGAGAGAGTGTGGAGGAGGAGATGGATAGAGGTAAGAGGGTGAGCTGGACAGAGAGGGGAAGGGAGGGGTGTGTTCAGTATACAGTATATGTACCAAACGCATATGCAGGAGAAGCCAGGGCGGAAATGGCTATTAAACGTGTGTATGTAATGTGCTAATCTGAAAGCCACTGCCAGTATTTAGTGGAAGATACATCATTACGGTATTGTCGACTCTTATGTCGTAGTCTGTGTGCACATTTAGATAGGGCAAAATGCCTTTCTATAGGCTCAGGAAATACGAGGGTAGCGGCATAATAGTCACTCAGTCATCTTCGAATACAGAGTCATACATTAGAACTACGTCGGCTTTCTAGCAAATATTCCCATTTAAGTTTCCCAAGTATTTCTGTTACACTTCTCTTTGGACTACACCGACCTGTTACCATCCTATCAGCGCGTCTCTGAAGTCGTTCTATATCTGTTCTTAAGCTTCTGTGTAAGCACTCGTAACACTAGACCAATAATCTACAACTGGTCGCACTAGCGTCTCGTCTGCCATTTCCATTGCAGAGGAGTTTCATTTTCCCAGAACGCCTCCAACAAATCTTCGTCTTTCCATCGCCTACTATAATACGTTCACTCATCTTACCTTCTAACTGGATAGCAAAATGTTGTTTATCTTAGTTAGCGGAAAGATCAGTGATGTTTGTGCGTTGATAGTGATATTAGGGTGTACAAAAGTAAAGATTCATATGACAGAGGTATTTTTAATTGTATCGTTAACTCGAGAATACCGTACTGCAAAGGGTTTCTTTATGTGCAGAAACACGTAGAAGTTTCTGGACGCACGCGAAGCTCGAGAGCGACCCTTTGTCGGAACTTTCTTTTAAGTGCTGGAAACTGTTGTTGGTCAGATGAGCCTTCCCCTAACTTTGCTTGCCCTTTAGGTTCTGCGTTTTAGCTACGTATAGCAGCTGTGATAGACGTGCCGAGAGACATGTGTTTAAATTAGAATAATCCCTTTCCCATCCTACAGCGCAGACACGTCATTCTATTACCTAAAGCTGGAAAAGTTACTATTCGTAATCTTCCCAAGAACGGAAAATTTTCTTGTAAGCATAAGCTTAGTAGTCGCCGTTTTCACGCGTGCGCAGATAAAATAAAACACATACACAATTTAGGCCATATGTTCCGGCTCACATCATTCCTACCTGTTGCATGGTCTTCCAATAATCTTTTGACCTCTGGGCAAGTAGTCGTGAGCTATTTTCTTTATTCTGCTATTTCGTATCCTATTTACACTCTCCTTCAACTTCCTTCTGCCATCTTTAAGTTTATGACTGGTCCTCGAAACTTCAAACTTTTTTTATGTTATACCGTTATGTATTTACTTTGTCGAGCTAAGGAATTTCACTGTCTGCTGCCTCTATATGACTTTCGTCCCTTTCGTCATCACCCACGTTTAGTTCCAAAGAAGTACACACCTGTATATCTCTCACTAAACATGTGCGCACGTAGAGTGGTTTAGTCGGTCGACCTAGTAACATTTACTGCCACGCTGAGTGATAGCATGTGGCTGAGGACACATGTCGTTCGTAGCGCGAATTTAAATGTCTCATTTACATCTAGTAATTGCCGACATGGGCAGCGAAAACATTCCACTGTCCCTATCGTATTCGTCGTTTAGAGCTGCTTTTAATGCAATGAGGAATTGACCACTTCTATAAACTACGGGAGATAACAGCTGGAATGTACCCTTGTCTGTAATGTGTTTGTGAAAATTTAAAATGAGAAACCTACCGTATACGTCAGCTTTTTTGTCTCATTGTCATTTTTATGGAAATACTTATATCAGCCGTACAGCTGTGAAAGCATTACATTTAAGTCCATACTAATTAGTTATGAACGTATCTATTAATATGGAAGAGTGGTTGAAACACAGGGGTCATATTCAGGAAGCAGTGTTTATCAGCCAGGCTGGTAATGATCTGACTCCCTCTCACTACAGCTCATTTTGTACACGATTCCCGGCCGAAGTGGCCGAGCGGTTCTAGGCGCTGCAGTCTCGAACCGCGCGACCGCTACGGTCGCAGGTTCGAATCCTGCCTCGGGCATGGATGTGTGTGATGTCCGTAGGTTAGTTAGGTTTAAGTAGTTCTAAGTTGTAGGGGACTGATGACCTCAGAAGTTAAGTCCCATAGTGCTCAGAGCCATTTTTTTTTTTTTTTTTTTTTTTTTTTTTTTTTTTTTTTTTTTTTTTTTTTTTTTTGTACACGATTCTCATGCGACGTCAGTGACATGTTCCTTTACAGCGCCATATGTTGGCCAGTTTCTTCACTCGATTTTGCTGTCAATAAAACGCCATATGATTAGAGGCATGTGGTCAGTTTTTACCTCTCTACCTACATTATTCTGTGAATTTGTTCATTTTCATATGTTAACGGACTTTTGGATCACACTGTATGTGGTCTCTCTCCCAAGAACGCTAGAGTGTCTTTTCTCACCTGTTTTCGAAGATATATTCTGTTTTAATTTTCCTGTATTGATGGAATCAGCCCAAAGAAAAAGTAATTCGTCCAGCTATGACGTGGTAGAACAGTGGAGATCAGAGTGGTCATCCTTTCAGAAACACAACTACACGGCCTACATAGTCGAGCCAAATCACTTCCAGGAACGGATTTGCTTCAGAAGCCACACAGGCTCCTGAACAGAATCAGAACAGAGCACACCAGAACGAAAGCTACACTATTTTGTCTGAAAATCCTTAATACCTTTGTGACGTTCCTTAGTAATGGAGTGTACACACAGCAAATTCCAAGGGACGTGGGACGATTTGCTAGCAGCAACTGAGGCAACTGATTGACAGAAGTCACTTGACATCACACTGCGGCAGACACACATTGAAAAATAAGATAATATGTAAACACTAGATATTAATATCACCATTAAACATTCAGTGTCTTCTAAATTTTATTTATAATACGTGTCTTTTTTGCCAGTACTGTATAATTCTTAGTACATAAATGTTTTATATCTGAATGTACGAAAATGATTAGCTCTGTAGTCGCCACACGATACATCAAAATAAATAAAGAGGTACTTGAAAGGCGGATTATTAGAAAAATAACGGGTGCAGTACAGACTATAGTTGGCAGGAAAATGAGGAGTAATGGGGAGATCTAAAAAAAAATAGATAAAATATCAGAAGTAATGGCTGAAAGAAGATTAATCTATTTTGGGAACCTCTACCGAATGAATGAGAGTAGGCTAACGGAACAAATATTCCAGTATTCCTGGAAGAAGAAATCGACAGTAGATTGGACGACAGAAGTATGGAAAGAACTAGGAAGAAACATCAGAGAAACAGAAATAACAGACAGAAACCTTTTGAGAATGAAATACTAAATTTAGAAGGCTTTCAATGCATAAGAAATAAGAAATCTAGAACAACATGGACAGAAGAAAGGAAAAGACCACATGGAGAAAAAATGAGAGAATACTAAAAAAATAGGAGACAATAACAAGGAAAGAAGAGGAATTGAAACTGTTACTTGGTCCTAGTAGGTCAATATGAAAATAAAATGAAATAATGAAAGAAATAGGAAAAGTTTATATGACTCTCGATGTAAAAAAATACGTCGTTTACGCTGTATGTTGTATTATGTGACGATTGAATAAAACAACTTCAAATTAGAGTACTGCGATATTCGGTTCAAGTATATTGACTATCTGTGACTGAATAAACTCCGTCCGAACAGGCCTCGCAAGGCGCAACGGTACCGACCGACTGCCGTGTCATCCACGGGCGATAGGCCTCACTGGATGCGGATAGAGGGGCATGTGGTCAACAACCGCTCTCCCGGTCGTTGTCAGCTCTTTCTTAATCAGATAGCTTCTCAACTTGCCTCACAAGCGCTGAGAGTACTCCACTTACCAACAGCGCTTGGCAGACCCAGACGGTGATGACCTATCCTAGTGCGAGCCAAGCCCGAAAGCGCTTAACTTCGGTGATCTGATGGGAACTGCCGTTACGATTGCGGCAAGGACGTTGGCTAACTGTGACTAAAACCACTGAAAATGATTATTGGTGAATTATAACAGCTGTACAGCGTGGCGGTGTCTGCGTAGCCCCACTATACTGAATTGTTTCTCTACCAGTCAGTTCAGACGGTATTGCGGAATGCGTCGTAGAAAGTTAATAATGAAGTGTCACAGGTGTCCTTAAAGGTTTTTTCAAAGTTTGCTGTTACACATAGCAATAAGGCGATGTACCTCTCATACCTGGCGAAGAAATTTCGTCCTGTCATAATCGAGGGCCCCCGACAATATTTTACAGTCGACGATTTGTCAGGTAGACGTAAAAGATGCTGGTCGGCCAGTATAATGTATGTACACCGGCGCCGCGACTGCATACCGAGTCTGGTGTGGCGCAAGGGACGCCGAGAGTATGCGCGCGTGCGCTTTCGCGGCAGGTCAGCAGGTGAAGCGAGATGCAATTTCAGTCTATTTTCCGCCAGCGATAACCTGAAAAGTTGCACCGGAGTGCAGGTATTTGTGCAGCCCCAGCTTCTGGCATTCCCAGTGCGCTTCTGAATTATTTAGGGCGGTCAACTGGCAAAAATGGCAGTCATGCATACAGCCGCAGAGATTACTTGCCAATTGCCACCGGGAGCGTGCCTGCCTGGGGAGCCGGTCACGCGCGCGACCTTTCGCCGGTGGCACGTACTTGCTTCTCGCACCTCGCCAGGCCTCCGGCCTACCTCACAGCCGGGGAGGGGAAGGACGCCGTGTGATTCACCCAGGCCACCCAGCCAGCTGTTGTCACGCATTCCTCCACACTAGTGCTGAGCGGAATCGAGAACTACACCACTGGCCATTAAAATTGCTACACCACGAAGATGACGTGCTACAGACGCGAAATTTAACCGACAGGAAGAACAAGCTGTGATATGCAAATGATTAGCTTTTCAGAGCATTCACACAAGGTTGGCGCCGTTGGCGACACCTCCAACGTGCTGACATGAGGAAAGTTTCCAACCGATTTCTCATACACAAACAGCAGTTGACCGGCTTTGCCTCGAGAAGCGTTGTTGTGATGCCTCGTGTAAGGAGGAGAAATGCGTACCTTCACGTTTCCGACTGTGATAAAGGTTGGATTGCAGCCTATCGCGATTGCGGTTTATCGTATCGCGACATTGCTGCTCGCGTTGGTCGAGATCCAATGACTGTAAGCAGAATATGAAATCGGTGGGTTCAGGAGGGTAATACCGAACGCCGTGCTGGATCCCAACGGTTTCGTATCACGAGCAGTCGAGATGGCAGGCATCTTATCCGCATGGCTGTAACGGATCGTGCAGCCACGTCTCGATACCTGAGTCAGCAGATGGGGACGTTTGCAAGATAACAACCATCTGCACGAACAGTTCGACGACGTTTGCAGTAGCATGGACTACCAGCTCGGAGACCATGACTGCGGTTACCCTTGACGCTGCATCACAGACAGGAGAGCGTGCAATGGTGTACTCAACGACGAACCTGGGTGCACGAATGGCAAAACGTCATTTTTTTCGGATGAATCCAGGTTCTGTTTACAACATCATGATGGTCACATCCGTGTTTGGCGACATCGCGGTGAACGCACATTGGAAGCGTGTATTCGTCATCGCCATACTGGCGTATCACCCGGTGTGATGGTATGGGGTGCCATTGGTTACACGTCTCGGTCACCTCTTGTTCGCAATGACGGCACCTTGAACAGTGGACGTTACATTTTAGATGTGTTAAGACCCGTGGCTCTACCCTTCATTCGATCCCTGCGATTTCAGCACGATAATGCACGACCGCGTGTTGCAGGTCCTGTACGGGCCTTTCTGGATACAGAAAATGTTCGACTGCTGCCCTGGCCAGCACGTTCTCGAGATCTCTCACCAATTGAAAACGTCTGGTCAATGGTGGCCGAGCAACTGGCTCGTCACAATACGCCAGTCGCTACTCTTGATCAACTGTGGTATCGTGTTGAAGCTGCATGGGCAGCTGTACCTGTACATGCTATCCAAGCTCTGTTTGACGCAATGCCCAGGCGTATCAAGGCCGTTATTACGGCCAGAGGTGGTTGTTCTGGGTAGTGATTTCTCAGGATCTATGCACCCAAATTGCGTGAAAACGTAATCACATGTCAGTTATAGTATAATATATTTGTCCAATGAATACCCGTTTATCATCTGCATTTCCTCTTGGAGTAGCAATTTTAATGGCTAGTAGTGTATATTATTGATTACTAAAGTCTGTGGTATGTGTATCTGTTACATTTATTAAACTTGTGGGAAAATGTTATGAACTAATGCACTAAACTAATATTGTTGTTATAATAAAGCTATTTTACAAATTTTATTATCATATTTATTATTATCATAGGCGCCTGAGGCTCGCTGAAAGAGAGGACGATAGCAAATCAGATTTAGGGGGCGGTGAAGGGATTATAGCCTACGTCTCTCCCTTTCTCCCTTAACGTAACCACGCAGCTGTGCCTGAACCGCACTGACGCCTAAGCGTTGGTTCAGTGCGCTCCCACAGTGTAGCAGAGGGGAAGCAACTCAGCACTGTACCTTTGCGGCACGGCGTGCGCAGCAGAGTGGGTGTCAGGCAGCTGCGGCTCTGGCTGTGGCGCCGTAATTGAGGACGAGGCCGGTTATATTCAATTGCGGCTGCAATTGGCCGCCAGTTGGCGCCCCTATTGTTGTCATCCGGCGGCCGGCGTTGCTGTGTACTATCGCAGCCAGCGGGCCGCGTCCCATCACGTCGTGCTCTGTTGCGCCCACGGAGGAGCGGAGATAACGCCCGCAGCTGCTCACTGGCGGGCCCGCTCACATTTAGGCTTTGCGAATTCTAAACGCTAGCTCTTTGACCCATTACCGTGCGAGAAACGTTGATCTCCGTTTAAGCTTTTCAGAAAAGCGTTTTTGCCACCCCCTATTCAATACACAGATGTGACAAAAGTCATGGCATACTTCCAATACACAGATGTGACAAAAGTCATGGGATACCTCCTAATGTTGTGTCGGACCTGCTGTTGCCAGGAATAGTGCAGCAAATGGACGTGGCGTGGACTCGACAACTAGTTGGAAGCCTCTACAAAAATAGTGAGCCATGCTCCATAACTGCGAAACTGTTGCTGCTGCAGGATTTTGTGCATGAAGTGACCTCTCGATTATGTCTAGGTGGCCGCATCATTCGCTCGAACTGTCCAGCATGTTTTTCAAACCAATCGCGAACATTACATGTAAATTGAAGGTGGAGAGCGGAAACAAGGAAAGGGGAGGGAGGGGTTACTGCTGTTAGCTGCGCTGGGACATTACGCGGAGTCGTCGGCGACGAATGAAAATTTGCATCGGACCGGGATTCGTTCCCGGGATCTCCTACTTACTTGGCAGGTGCGGTACCCACTGCGCCATCCGAGGCACAGTGTTATCGCAACTGCACGGACTAACCCGCCTCGCCGCCTCGAGGTCGATCCACACTGCCTCGAGCGCCACCTAACCGCAGCCCTTGTCCATGTCCTCCAAGGTCGGACGTGTTTGTGCATCTGCACAATCTTCGAATCAGTACTCAGCTTCGCAGCTAGCACGTGGGCTCCTAGACTGAACGTGGTCACCAACAAAGCACCCGTCAGACGAGGGCAGAGAAGTGTCCTACTTAGGCTATCTGGAGCCTTCGGTACCACCTCAGCGGATGCCCTGTGTGTGGTGCTCGGAATATGCCCCATAGATATCACGATCAAAAACAGAGCTGCAACGTACTGGTTAAAGGTGAGGAGACTAGATAAGGTACACACAATAACCGGTGTGCCGATAGAGACGATACGTCACCTTAAAAGTTGGCATTTGGATACATGGCAAGGTGAGTGGGATGTAAGTGATAAGGGACGTAAACTGCACGACTTCCTCCCTGACATAAGGGAGCGGTTGAGAGTGAGACATATCGATCCCAGCCGCGGTATGGTACATTTCTTAACCGGACACGGACCTTATCCCACGCACTTAAACCGCGTGAGTCTGAGACAGACACCTACATGCATATGCGGGGAAGAAGGTTCCCCAGAACACACCGTCTTTTTCTGCGGGCAATACGCGAACAATAGACATACACTACACAGGTACAGACATAGACATATACACAGCAATAAGAGACGAAGAACAAAGGGCACAATTAAACACACTGACGAACAGTATTTAAAAAACAACACATGAAGAGTACATGCGGACACGACATTACAGACATGCCTATGTGCAGCATAACAACAATCTCCAGAGGGTATACCCACAGTGACAGCGAAAATAATTACAATGAGGAGGAACAGGATGAGGAAGCTGAAATGTGACAGTAAATAAGCATAAGGTGCTGGCGATCCAGCCAAGAAATCACCAAATGCTGTACATGGATGAGCACGTCAGTCACATTCGGTGATGGTACTAACAAATCTCTCCTCTGTCCTATCTTCTTTTTATATTCTTCTTAAAAAAACAACAAAATTTTATTTATATTTCAACCTTAAATTATTGTTATTTTGAAACGTATCATTATTTGTAAATGTTGTAGATGAAACAAAACAAAAGAAAACTGTAAAGAGATGAAAAACGAAAATTGTAAGATGTACGACCTGTTTTAAACATCAGGTAACAGGTCTATAATTTGACAATAAAAAAAAAAACATTTTAATCTGCACTGGCGAAAGTGTGTACATTGTCCAGCTAGGCCTATCAAATTATATGAATGTGCGGTGTCTGTTCTTTCGGACGTATCCGAAAAAACAGACACCACACATTCATACAATCGCGAACTGTTGTGGTCAGGTGACATGACGCATTGTCACCCACAAAAAATTCCATCGTTGTTTGGGAACATGCAGTCCATGAATAGCACCAGATTGCCTCCAAGTACCCGAACAAAACCGTTTCCAGGCAATAATCGGTTCTCTTGGTCCAGATGACCCAGTCTATTCCATGGAAACACAGCGCACACCGATATGGAGCCTCCGCCAGCCTGCAGTGCTTCGTGGTCCCTGACTACGTGAGGTCCTCGCCACACTCGAATCTTGGCGTCAGCTCTTACCAAATGAAATCGACAGTCATCCGACCAGCCCACGGTTTTCCAGTCGTCTACGAACCAACTGATATGGCCCGAGCACAGGAGAGGTGCTGCGGTCGATGTGCTGTTAACAAAGGCACTCGCGTGGGTCGTCTGCCGCCATAGCCGAAAATGGTACATTTCGCCGTTCTGTCCTAACGGATACGTTCATCATACATCGCACATTTCTTCCTGCACTTATCTCAGGCAGTGTTATTTGTCTGTTAGCACTGAAAACACTAAACAAACGCCGCCGCTGTCGGTCGCTAAATGAAGGCCGTCGCCCACTACGTTCTCCGTGGCGAGAGGTAATGTTTGAAATTTTATATTCTCGACGCACTCTTGACACTGTGGATATAGGAATATTTATTTTCCTACCGATTTCCGCGTTCATAGTCTGGTAATTCCCGACGTGCGGCCATAATCACGTCGGGAACCCTGTCACACGAATCACCTGAGTACAAACGCCAGTTCTGCCAATGCACTGCCCTTTTATACCTTGTCTGCGCGTTACTGCCGCCATTTGTACATCCTCATATCGCTATCCCACGACTTTTGTCACTTCTGTGTATAAATCACTGCTTTTTGACTGTGATGTATCCTTGGTACATCCTTCGTGCTGTGGCAACTGTTGTGGTTGTGTAGATATGAGTGCTTGAACAAGTCTGTATCATATCTTCGTGGTCACGAGGACGTCTTCTGTCTCTTGCAATAATTTGATATTTTTTTAGGGAAACAATTCGATATTGTTGTATATTGTTTTCCACCTGTTACGAATGTTAACGTTTGTCTTAGAATGTTCTAAAATATTCTCGAATGTTCTAGAGTATACATTTCCAGTCAAAAAAGAAATACACGCAAGAAATGGCAGAATGTCATGTAACTTCGTACACGTACACACACCATCGGCGGGAATGTAAATGATTATTCTCAGTGACAGGTAGAACGGCCATCAGAGTGTATTAGTGGTGTTCGGGTATTAGTTTCGTTTGCCATTCCTGGCAGTGAATGTAAGGGCGGTGAACGGCCACTACAATTCTTCCCCCCCCCCCCCCTCTCTCTCTCTCTCTCTCTCTCTCTCTCTCTTTCTCCCTCTCCCCCTCCCTCCCTCTCTTCTCCCTCCCTCCCTCTTTCCCCCCTTACCCCCCTTACCCCCTCCCTCTCTCCTTCTTCGTCCTCCTTTCTCTGTTTCGTCCAGGAAGGGTGCGCAACAAGGAGATTGCTAGTAAGCTTCGTTATGAGCTGAAATTTATCTGAATATTTCTGTCATGGTCAGTTTGCTAGGTATATGAGTGGGGAAGTGAAATGTTTCTTGTTGGAACATACATACTCGGAATTTTAACCGTAAACCCCTCGCCTCCCTCGTAGCTTCTGCTGCTGGATTTGAATTAGCGTCTGAGTAAACCCCTCCGGCTTACTAAACGAAGCCGTGACGAAAAGACCCGCTCTTCTTTGGTTCTTCCCTATCTGCTGTATCAGTCCCACTTGATAAGAGTCCAAGTATCCAAAAGCTAACTCTCCCGTGGATTCTTTCAGTGACTCTCAGAGCTGTACATAGCTATTCCAGTTTAGATTAACTTCCATCTCCTTGTAATTTACGGTTAACAATTCCCAGTAACTGATAGTCAACGGTCTTGAGTCTTTTCAGCTATTATGCACAATACGTTACTATTATTTTCGTTTAGGGTCAATTGTCAGTGCTGCAGCCAAGCGCCAAGCCCTTACAGATCATTCTAAATTAGAATAATCTTCGTCAGTACACAGTACCATCTGTGAAATTCCAGTACGTAGAGTAGTAATACAAGAGAAAATTACATAATATTTTTTCTCTGTGGTAACAAACTTGTGATACAGAGAACAGCTTTAAATATAAGGTAGTCCCTTCCCTCTTGCACGCAGTCGTCACGCATTCTTCCCAAGTAGGTGCGTCAAATACTAAAAGTCAATGCTGGGCTTTGAATAAATGAAAATTGCGGCCAGCAGGGGTAAGAGTTGCATCTATGTACAGAGTTTCACTTTTACTTCTTAAAAAAGAGTGACTGTGGAAACGACATCTAAGAAATATAAAAATAGCGTAAAATATGACAGTTAAGATACCACGAAATTGTGTGTGTGTGTGTGTGTGTGTGTGTGTGTGTGTGTGTGTGTGTGTGTGTGTATGTGTGTGTGTGTGTGTGTGTGTGTGTGCGCGCGCTCGCGGGGCGTTCAGGACAGATGATGTCATAAAGAATGAGACCCCTGAAAATATGCTGCATTATGCATGATGTTTAAATTTATTACTTCTTTCTACTAATTCTATACCCAACACAGTTTGCAAACTGTATGTTCATATGCCTCTGAATGTACCTACCAAATGATATCGTTGTATGACATACAGATCGGGAGATACTATGACATAAACACAGAGATGCACGGAAAACCTCAGAATCTTGCATGATGTTTAAATTTATTACCTTTTTTACTACTCACTTTATTTGCAACGAATTTCGCTAGCAGTACACATATATGCCGCTGAATGTAGCTACAGTCCGCCCCCGGTAGCTGAGTGGTCAGCGCGGCCGACTGTCAATCAATCCTAAGAGCCCGGGTTCGATTCCCGGCTGGGTCGGAGATTTTCTCTGCTCAGGGACTCAGGGACTGGGTGTTGTATTGTCCTAATCATCATCATTTCATCCCCATCGACGGGCAAGTCGCCGAAGTGGCGTCAAATCGAAAGATTTGCACCAGGCGAGCGGTCTACCCAACGGGAGGCCCTCGCCACACGACATTTCATTTCAATGTAACTACACAAATATATCGTTAGTCGACACATAGACCTGGAGACATGACGTCATAAACACTGAAATACGTGATAATATGCGGCATCATGCATGACGTTTTAATACATTTATTCTTTACTACTAAGACCTTCCTGCAGTCGAGTCAACTTATAGAAATCCCTGGCACGTCGCAGCGCTTTCAACTACGAAGCGCAAAGGGCTATAAGCAAAAACAGTTGCCATTTGTAGAGCTACGAAGAGAAGTTGCGGTAGAGACATTTACAAAATCGTGTTGTAGATACGAGATTACAATGAAATGAATACCCCTAGCTGCATACAGGCGTTGATATAAGTCAGCGGGGACAGTTGAAAACATGTACCCCGACCGGGACGCGCACCCGGGATCTCCTGCTTACATGGCAGACGCTCTATCCATCTGAGCCACCAGGACACAGAAGATAGTGCGACTGCAGGGACTTATCTCTGGCACGCCTCCCTTGAGACCCACATTATTGTCCCGCACTATATTCATAGCGCCCCGTGATCAATAAAAACACAATGACACTCACTTCAGGTACGCCGGGAACTACATTTGCATCAGACTGTTTCGCCCCGTTAAGAACAACATGTTAGCTTATGCGAGAAAGTCCTGAATTGAATCACAAAGCTGCTACAGTATTTCATAATGTCTGATTTTGTTCATTAAGCGACACGGCGGAACTGCCTCGAATGCGTTTCGGTGCAACAAGGGTTAGCGTGTCAGTAGAAACTATCGGTAGGCGGGCCTCACCCTTGGCGCACGCTGTAGGCTGGATTTCATAACGGAATAACGTAACGGCGTGCAGCGCCAAAGTCCGCCATCGCGTGCAGAAAAAAGGGGGCGGGGGGCGCCTCTTATCCGCAGACGGCAATCAGGCGGCGTGGCTCTCGTGCTGATTTCCCCGGTGCCTCCCCGGTCCCACCCGCTCTCTCGCTCGTTTTCCGCGGTCTGTCCTGCTGCCACTGCGGGCCACCAGGGGTAACCAACTGATGTGCACTGAAAGCTGCTAATGAGAAATTGATTTCTCTCAGCGAAAAGACTCGTCAAGGAACTCTGTGTCTGCGTGTCCAGGCGACCTTCAGGGGATTCGTAGCTTCACGTCTCATGCGGCGTGGTCTAAAAAAGCTCTCAGCTCCCTAACAGTATTGGTGGTATTATAAATACATACCGCATACAAAATACACGGAAGCCGTGACATTTGAGAAACTGGTGTTATAACGTATGGAAACTCCTAAGAAGTCATATAGAAGCGAGGAAATCTGAAACACTTTATACATCAGTTGGATGAAAGATAGTGACAACGCTATTATAATTCATGCCATGGTTTGTTGACAGACGTTCACCCTATTACAAGCCCTCAATATAAGGTGTTTCAAAATGAATAACCTGATTTCAAAACTCCATATTTATTGATAAAAACATGCTGGAAACATGGAATGGATTGCCGAAAGTCTTGACGTTTTAGCAATGCTATTACAAATGCTCTATGTGCTCACTAGCAGCAGCACGAACAACGTCTAGACGATGGCTAAATGTCGGGCGAGGTGGCCGAGCGGTTCTAGGCGCTACAGTCTGGAACCGCGCGACCGCTACGGTCGCAGGTTCGAATCCTGCGTCGGCCATGGATGTGTGTGGTGTCCTTAGGTTAGTTAGGTTTAAGTAGTTCTAAGTTATAGGGGACTGATGACCTTAGAAGATACGTACCACAGTACTCAGAGCCATTTGAACCATTTGATAGCTGAATTCGTCATAAACTTTACACAATGCATTTGCTATTACAAAAGTTATGGCGGCTGTTATTCTGTCCTTCACTTCTTCTATGTCACGAGGTAAAGGGAAGATGAATACACTTACTTTCACAAATCACCACAAGAAAAAATCGCGTGGGGTCATGTCTGGCGATCTTGAAGGCCAAGAATGCAGGGCAGTCCTCCAGTGTCCCGTGCGCCCTATCGAGCGTTGAGGCGGAGTGTCTTTGAGACACTGACGTTCGTTGTTGTGTCAGTGTGGTGGAGCTCCAGACTGTTGGAATATGCAGTCATCGAACTCCTCCTGAAGTTGTGGAAGAAGTCAGTTGTGCAGCATTTGAAGATAGCTCATTGCAGTCACTGTGTTTTCGTCCAAAAAAGAAGGGACCGCACACTTTTTCAGAAGAAATGGCGTAAAAAAAAACGTACAGTTTAGGTGAGTCTCCTTCGTGCTCAGTAACGTTGTGAGGGTTCTGGAGACAACTTATTATTCCGAATTGGAATCCCTCAGCCCCATTGCAATTAGACTGGGTACACAAGAATTAAGTTCTACAATGCCCCACTCACTCCTTTACGCTAGGGAATGAAAGATGGGTAAAAAAGAAATATAAGAACGAACGGTGTGGGATGGGTCGTAATAGACAAATGGAGGGCCGCAGTTGGTCTGCGGGTCGCGTTTTGTTTATCCGTGTTGTAGATGGACCGAAGTTGTATGTGATGTCATAAGTACAACAGAGACAGAGGACGGCGCCCTTTTCTCAGAGTGTGTGCGTACCGTGAAGCGGGAGACTTGGAACTGATCCGAGATCTTCGAACTTATTCTGCCTCCAAACGTTACATTTCCGGACATGAGGATTTTGTCAACGTTTTAAAGAACACTGCCGCTGTAGCGGCATACGTACGTTAGCATAAAAACTTGGTACATCGCATACTGCTACTGCTCTCAGTACAGTATTTTATACGTAAGCAGTTCCTTAATAAAGGTCCTTTAAGGTCTTGTCTCATTTCTAGTTGAGCTAGATGTTGTCGAATTCGACTTTCCGTGCCGCACAATAATTCGACAATCATCTATAATTCGAAGTTTGTCGTAGACGACAGTTGCCCTAGTTACGTCACTGCTTCTAACCAACTGCTGTTACGTATAAACGAAGCCTAACGTAAACGTAAACACCGCTCAAGAGTGAGGCCTGTACGCAGTACGTTTAGCGATCTATAATCGTCGGGCATGTGCCTGTCAAGTCGCTAATCCATCCAGCCATTTTGGCAGGCGGTGTATCCTGATGGTGCCTCTGCTCCTTTGATGATGATGTTTTGTTTGTGGGGCGCTCAACTGTGCGGTCATCAGCGCCCGTACAAAGTACCAATTTTTACACAGTCGAATCGAGCCACTGTCACGAATGGTGGTGATGATGATGAAATGATGTGGACAACACAAACACCCAGTCCCCGGGCAGAGAAAGTACCCAAGCCGGCCGAGAATCAAACCCGGGACCCCGCGATCTAGAGGCATCAACGCTAGCCACTAGACCACGAGCTGCGGACCCGCTGCTTCTTTGTTGAAGCAGCTCCTCATTTGACCTACCGTTGTTGAGTGGAGCCAGTTCAGCACGTCCCTACCTCAGAACGTACCACGAGTCCAACCTGGATCCTTCCGCAGTCAAGGCTGCGACGTTAACCATCCAGCCACGCATGTGGACATTCGTGTTAGCGCAAACACCAAATATGCTAATCATGCAGCGGTCCGTTTGTTGTCAAATAGCGCTGACGTTTGTTTTCGGCGTCGTCGTCCCTGCTGCGTGGCACCTGGAGGCCGCCGATGAGGCTGGAGGGCTGTGTAGCGGCTTTTTCCTCGGCGGCCTCTTATGGCCGGGGCGAGTGCGGCTCACGGACGGCCGGCCGGCCAGCCGCCTTCTGTCGCGGCTCCGGCGTCTGCCAGCGCGACCTTTGCAGGAATCGAAAACATCCGCGTCCTGATGTGATGAATGTGGCCTGCGCTGACGACGTGTGCGCGCCGCGGCCATATGCGGCAAATCGCGCGCTCTCCGCTCGCCGTGCCTGTTGCCGCAGCGGCGGCGCGCCTTGCGGAGGCGTGCGACGTGGGACGCAGGCAGGTGACGGCCGGGACTGTCCGCCGCCGCTGCTGCGACGGCGGGCGATCTCGGCATCTGGGGCTGTGTGGTCGACGCCATTTCTTTCCAGTACACAGTGGAGGCTTTCACGGCCGATGTTTACAACTGGTGATTTTTATTGTATGGGATTGTCGTCTGAGGGATGTTTCTGTGCCCAACGATTTGTCTTCTAATGCTAGACATACACTTCTGATCGAAAGCATCCGGAGACACCTATGCAATGCGGAATCGGCCACTAGATGTTACGAGAGGCGGACCCAGCAGTATAGCCGCGTGGTTTGAGGCACCTAGCCACGATTCGCGCCGATCCCCCCCTTCGGAGGTTCGAGTCGTCCGTCGGGGATGAGTGTGTGTGTGTGTGTGTTGTCGTTACCGTACGTTAGTTTAAGTTAGATTAAGTACTGTCTAAGTCGGCCGGAGTGGCCGAGCGGTTCTAGGCGCTTCAGTCCGGAACCGCGCGACTGCTACGGTCGCAGGTTCGAATCCTGCCTCGGGCATGGATGTGTGTGATGTCCTTAGTTTAGCTACGTTTAAGTAGTTCTAAGTTCTGGGGGACTGATGACCTCAGAAGTTATGTCTCATAGTGCTCAGAGCCATTTGAACCATTTTTTCTTCTCAGATGATCATCCTGAACATGTATCATTTCATGACAACAATGATCTTCATCTAAATTCCGAGACTCCACTGAAATGTGATTGTCTGGAGGTAGCTTCTGGCGTTTCACTCATGTTACACGTTGAGTGAGACGTAAGAAATAGACCTCAGAAACAATGACATCACTAACGTCACGAAGTGTAGATCATAGTCATTAATGCGCTGAATGTTTGTCTCACGATCAGCCTAGGCTCATATTGTATAGCAATATATTATTGAAGCTAAAAATTCGCGAGATATGCGCCTTTTTTCCCAATCCACGCCCCGCAGCGTTTTGTTTTAACTGCAGCGTAGGTTTGCTGCCTCGTGACTCTACGAGCGTATGAAAGGTTACGAACTTTGCGAATATTGAATGCCGCTTCTCTCGCATTGATTGGCCATTCCTTCGGCGATTTCCAGAACTGAAGAAACGTGACGTTCTCCTGGGACTACGCTTCAGTCGTAAATTCTTTTTCCGAGTCCTTCAGAGTTATTATTTTTTTTATTGTCTTGTCTACTGCAGTTGAGCCGATCGAGCTGTAACTTGTCATAGCTTAACAGGACGGCTCAATTTTCGATTTGCACACTTGCAGGTAAACAGCTCAATTCCATTTCTACCTTTCTCAGAAATTCTTAAGCACTGTGCGAGATAGCGCAGCGGTTAGCACACTGGACTCGCATTCGAGAAAGCGACCGTTCAAACCCGTCTCTGGCCATCCTGATTTAGATTTTCTTTGAGTTCCCTAAATCATTTGAGCAAGTGCCGGGATTGATCCTTCGAAAGGGCGCGGCCGATTTCCTTCTCTAACCTTCCCCAATCCGAGCTTGTGTTCCGCCTCTAATGACCTCGTTGTCGACGGGACGTTAAACACTAATGTCCTCCTCCTCGTAGACTCCTAGATCTTAAAAACCCAACATTCTCTTGGACACCAGGCTGCTTAACTTGGAGCACGTGAATTGATTAGCACAAAAATCGTTTTCAGCTTGTCTCACATATCGCCTGAATTGTTGGCACAGAATAACAAAGAAAGCATGTACTCTATAAAGGGCCGTCTACTGAATTTGTCTGTTTTTAAACTTTTAAGTGTCACTTCTTAAATGTTTATTTACGCAACTGAATTTATATTTGTTCTTATCGTGTAATCAGACTTCAACGAAATATTAGAATCTGCAACAGACAAAATTTTAATCTTGATCATTAAAATTCCCGAGTCTTTTTCTTTAAACAGTGTTCTGATGGATCTTCTGCTTTGAAGAAACATTCTGCTACACATGCGTATACTATGCCCTGTGTAACGTGTAAGCTGATCGTGAGCTCTGTTTGAGTGTTTCGATTTTTGTTTGACGTTGATTCACAGGTAAATGTTCGGATGAAGTAATAGACCTATGTTATTCATTTTGATTTATAACTTATTATTTCACGACACCAAGTGATACGATGCAGTATGACCATTGATTGCACCACATTATTCCACTGTGTTCACCAATTTGTTAAAATAAAACTTGTTCGATAATTTACTTATTCAGTAGTCACGCCGATCTTGTACTTTCAGGATTCTACCTGAAGTTCATTGTTTCAATATTCCTACAGCAGTCCCACCTCGTTTATTCTTACGTCCACCACCTTCGACATCCCAAGCCGCTCCGTTCTGTTGCGACGCTACCTTGATGTCCACTCCAGCCGTTTATAGTGCCTTTGCCACGCACACGATTGCACCTCATTGTTTCACGTGATTTGACGATAATCGTAATACTCTTGTAAACAACTCATTTTTCTTACCGGTGCCTGTTGTTATGAAACAGCTACTTAAAAAGGGTCTCAGTTCATGGTGGATCTTTTGTCTTCATTTATTCATAAAAAATTTTAATTAATTGTTGCTAAATAAAAATGTGAGGTGACATCGAAGGTTTTAAAAGATGTGGTCACATTACAGCTGGTGCTATCGGTCGGCATTAGGGCAGTACAGGCACTAAAAATACATATTCATACAGGCATTAGACGAATGTGTCGTAGATTATCATATCGCTCAAGGACAGCCGCGAAAAAATGACGAAAATTAATAATTGAATTACTCCTCTACATTACAGTTCATAGGAGACATTTCCGATAGTGTTCGTAAAATTGTTCAGATTATGAAGTTGTATTCGGAAGTAGGTAGATTCAATTTGTTCATATTTGCTATGTTTAAGACATACAGTGTCAGAGATCTCTCAAAATTATGCTACAAGGCTCTCTGTCAGCGCTGAGACACATTGTTTATTGGATCCTGCCTTGAGGATATGATCACACTCACTACATTTTGACGCAATCGTGGGCTAAGAAAGTTGCTGAGAGTGGCTTACGTAGCAAAACCGTTTTAACCAGTAAACATGTGTGAGCAGTTAGTAATGACACCTGTAGTCATTACTAGGTTAGTCTCAGTCCGGCAATCCCATTATCCTACGAATATAGTAGTGTCTCTTGTGGTAAGATTGTCTCATTGCTTTGACCGCTTTCATAGGAATGGTCTAGCACCTACCATTCCAGCAACCTCTCTGTTCCGAGACTGTTTTTATTCTCGGCGTCTAAGCGCCGTCAGCGCAGTAACGACGGTGGCCACCTGAACTAACGACTGTAAACAAATGATATGCATTCGACCTGTCAGTTATGAGCAGACAGTATTAAGTAGTGGACGTGCAGCCGCATTGTGTCAAGTTGTCGCGTCAGAAATCACAGTGGAGCACACCACTATGTCAAATATTCAAGACATTCTCCAGAATGTTTTGAAGAGAAGAAAAATGTGTACAATGTTTGTCCTTCACACCTTGGCTCCCAAAGAAAGACGGCAACACGTGGGCGCCTGCCGCGAATTGACTGAAATGGAAAACGCAGGCAATTCTTTTCTGGAAATAATCACCACCGGTGATAACACTTGGTGTCATCAATAAGAACCTACCGTAAAAATACAAAGCGCAGAAATTCAGACGAAGGGTCAACGATGCGACGACATAACCGGCATTAAAGACAGTGGTACGCGCAAGTGGAACAACATTCCAAACAAGGACTCTTCTGTCAGTTTCACATGGTACTCAACTGCGGACAGACTATGTAGAACACATGAGGCATTAAAACCACCTTACTGCCGCTTCTTTACCTTTTATTAATCCCGTTTCGAAATATTTTGCACTGGCTGCGTATGTACCATTAGACAGATCGACGCACCATACAAAAAGAATAAATTAAGCTTGACAGATACCAATTCCGACTACTCTCAGATGCTGCCCTACATGGGCTAATGGCTGCTGTACAGGCTCCATCTGGCAGATCTTGCTACATATTGCATACTGGTCGCAGATTCTCTCCGCCACAAGCTGGATCCGATTAGAGGCGGCATCGGACAGAAGAAAGCTTGCGACAGCGCGGCCTAGAGCAGGCAAATCGAGCAAAGCAACTGCGAAACCTCGGCCAGCTCTGCCAAATACGGAACTGGCGATTAGAGATCGAGTATCTGCAGAGCGAAGCCGACGCGAGTGCTCGCTAGTGATCATCTTAAAGGTGGAAATCACGCCGCATATGCCTACTACACGTGTACTGGCGTGTTGAACATATGCGTCAAGTTCCGTCGATATCGTCATTATTAAGATATCGAAACTTTACTCTGACTCTTTGCAACACAAGATGGGAGTTTCACACACCCATCAATGAACAGATGTTTTCCTTTTCTTCGCTACGGCACCGTCCCTACGTTTTAGTCCTTATTCTTGTGATTTGCAACCGACTATTTGATAACGGAGTTTGCAAGCTCGCTGCTGACAAATGTGGGCCCAACATTACTTCAACATCTGCTGCTAATGTTGTCTCAAAAGCGCAACGTTGCCAACAGATGACTGTTTCGTACGAAACCTATTCGATAAGCAAGGGCCGTTTCGTTACATTTAAATGTTGGCAGCTCAGAACAAAAATACGTGGCACGAATGCAACGCCATCTGTTGATTCTTTACAAAGCCTCAGAAGTAATTGTTTTCTTGGCTAGCGAACGATTGATTGTGAGTGAAACTAATAAACAGTGGCTTCGAATCTTGCAGCACCCGCCAGTTGTGAAATGCATGCTGTAATTCAATTTATGCGTGCAAAAGTAACAGGTGCGCAAATTATGAAGGAGTTATCTAGTTCATGGGCAAAGGAGGGTTAGGCATGGTGTCCACGCTTTAAAATGTGCTTAATAGACTTCAATACCAGGCCCAATATACAGACTGATGAAGACGTACAACAATTGGACTATTGGACTATTGGTGCTCTGGTACCGTTGTTACGGGAAGGGACTAATATCACAAACAGTATGCGAGGTTGCTACAGAAAATGCTTACCGACCATCACAATTAGCAAAGAATGTAAAGCGGAATATTGTGTTTGGACCGCTAACGAAAAGATGGAGATGATTCATTTTCCTACGAAATGTGTATATTCTACATCTACGCAGAGTGACGACGAGCAACTCGAGACCATCGTTGTCAGCTGAATCACTTACCAGGCGGAGAACATCTGTACAGAGGAGTTAAATAAGCTATCGCAATGTTACGAAGAGTAGTTACAAGAGACCGGCCATTACGTACAACAGTGTTACGAAGAGTAGTTACAAGACACCGGCCATTACGTACAACAGTGGCGTAAGTCTGCAGAAAACTAAAAGTTCCAATAACAGTTTTTCCTAACGAGTACACTGCGCAATACTATTAAAGAATCACTTATTCGAAACCATGTAACTGTCTCCCATTGCAACGTAGAAATTTGAAGTTTGACTCAAAGCTGCCTACCACCCTCTTCTGAAATGGTGCAATAGGGTGGCACCCTGGGACGTCACCCTTGGGCTCGACAACGATTCAAATAGCAAGATGTCCAAACATGCGAAACAAAAGCCAGAGTTCAGTAGTTCATGTGAGGTGAAAGGTGGGTTAATGACGTCATATTTCCACCAAATTTTATCGGAGTTCTGCCCAACGCCACCATGGACGTGTCCCACGATGGGAAAGTCGCTGCATCCCCCTCTTACCTACATTTCACCCCATCTTTTGACGCCTCCGCGATCGAGGGCAGAACCTTGACACCCAGCGTTAAAACCACGCGGTTTTCTTACGGGTGGGAAAAAATTTCAGACACACCGCCGCTCAGCGCTGACACGGAAAGACCTCAGGAAGTGGCATAAAGAGCATCAATAAAATCACCGACTCCCTTGGAGCGTTGATTGTCACACCTTTCGCGGTCGAAAGCGATAGTTCACAGTGTGATGAGTAACAGGCAACGTTCTTGACAACGTTTGATTCACTTGACCCCCCCCCCCCCCTCCCCTTCCGCCCCGCGGACGCTTCAACCCTGAGTGCAATGCGACTGCAAATTTTGCTCTGGTGCACAGGATGGAACCACTAGGGACCGTTCAAAACCATTCGACGAAATTTGAACGTGGTCTGAGACAGCACGTCCTCCTGTGGCGTGATCACGGGAGGAGGGGTGGGGACTTGCAACATAGACACATGCGTAAATAAAACAACAAAGTGTCGCCCTTGGTGCGAACCGCCCGCATTTGTTGAGTGCTATAAAAATGTTCCCTTTACAGCAACAATCCGTAACGAAGCCGTAGGCGCCAGCGGGCAAGCTACGCTGCTGCTCTAGCGCCCCTATGGTTCCGTCACAGGCTGTCTTCGTACAGGCACACCTTCAAAGTGCTCAACAAACGCGGGCGGATGGCATCGAGGATGTTGCCGAACTGGGTCGTCTTAGAGGAACCCTTTGCCGTTTTATTAATCGATGTGTCACTGTCACACGCCCTGCGTTTCCCCCCGTTATGTGATCATGTAACAGGAACGCTGAAACAGCATTAGCGCCCTTTGCTTTCTCGGATCACGTTCAAGTTTCGTCGAATATTTCCTTGTGGTTCCACCCTGTTCTTCAGAGCAAAGGTGTGCCATCACGTTTGGTGGGGTTTCTGGCCCACGATGTCATTAGAGAAGGGTTGAATCGCCAGAGGGGTGTCAGCAGTGTCAAAGGTTGACTAGAACGTCGTCATATTGCTCATCGCACTGCGAATTTTAACTTTCGATAGGGAAATACGTGGGAATCAACTACTCAAGGAAAGAGGTGATTTCATTAACGCCCATTATGCCACCCGCTGCAGCCTTTTGGTGTCGATTCTGAGCGGTGAGGTGTCTGAAATATTTTCTTTGCCCACCCACAAGAAAACAGAGTGATTCCAACGCTGGGCGTCGCGGTTCCGACTTCCATAGCAGAGGCGTCAAAACAAGGGCCGTAACGTGGGTAAGAGGCAGTGCGACACGTCCACGGTGGTATTGAGCAAAATTGTGGTGAACTTTGGTGCCAATTTAATATTATTAACCCAACACGCACCTCACATTAACTTCTGAAATCTGGCCTTTTTTTCGAATGTGCCAACACCTTGCTGTTTGAAGCGTCGCCGACCTGGAGGGGGATGTCGCAAGGTGCCGCGCTTTTGCAGCATTACAGGGGAAGGCTTTAGGCACCCTTGAGTCAAATTTCAAACTTCTGCGTTGCAGTGGGAGACAGTTACGGGGTTTCGAAAGTGGTCGTTTAGGTGTGTTGCGCAAGTGTATTTTTATGACCGAACAGACCTTCGAATACGCCTCTTACGTAAGATGAGACAAAATGATGTCAGTTCATTCAATAGAAGTAATTTAGTGGCTCTAGACACAACAGCAGTCGGTTCGAATCCCTGACAGAGTTAGGTGGCGCAGTGGCAAAACATTGCATCCGCATTCGCCACGTCGGCAGTTCAAGTTTAGGTTTTCTGTGGTTTCCCTAAATCACTGAAGGCGAGTGCTGAGATGGTTCCTTTGAAAGGGCAGTGCCAACGTCATTCCTCAACCTTCAGCAACTCAAACTCGTGCTCCGTGTCTAATGACCTCGCCGTCGTCGGCACGTTAAACCCTAATCTTTCATCGAAAGTCAAAGGCTGAAGGAATTGCCATCATCTGACTTTAGTTATCAAGGGAAAGAGAACTGGCCGCGTCAGTTTCCAGATTGTGTGCTGCCAATATGTAGGACGAACTATCCAAATATCAAATAATATGCAGGAGGTTGAGAGCCTTAAAGAGTGGAGATGATGGTCATCCAGTCTGACAGTGGAGCTCCGTAGATCCCTCGACGACGATTTTTTATGGCGACAGGTGTTACACATTTTTCTTCTTTTAATTCCACAACGACAGAAACATAACGCTGCATTAAATTTGCACTTCATAGAAACAGACACCTTGAAAATTATTATTGTAGGCCTTGTGCTCTATTCTCTCAACCAGGTATGTCTGAGGTTACCAGTCGATAGGTTCTGAACTGGAGTTCTGGTTAGTCGTAAGACATTTTCCGACACTTAACATGTCCTGTGTACTAAACCCAATTGGTGTTCAAAATCACCTCCGTTTCTTACTATAAAGCAAGAAGTGAGAAAAACAACGCTAAGCTACTCGCACCGAAAATCTTGGACAAGAGCAGCGTGAAGTTTCTGCGTAGCCATTATTAACGGTTACTAGTATGCGTAAGTGATAATTTCAGTGGTCGAAGAGTGAATATTAAATACGCTACGAACACAGCATTTAAAACTAAACGGGTGGGATTTATGACACATCTCATCAATAAATTGTCAGACGCGTGTACCAAAGAGAATAAAAGACAAAGAAATCAGTCAGGAGGGTCAAGGTGCGCATGCGTCAGTTGCTTTCGGCTGCCCTCCATTCCCCTTTCTGATCACGTACCGCAGTAATTACGTGCGGAGAAGTTTGGTGAAATCGCATACGTATCGCCGACATGGAGTAAGACAGTGATGTAATTGGATTGATACTCTGGCGTACAAAACCGCACACAAGACCACGTGCCGTACGATTCTCCTGGTCTGATTAGGCAGCAAGTTGCAAGTAATGCCATGCGAGTCCCAGAAACTCCCGGACGAACTCGTATGGTAATCCAAATAATAGCCTTCCAATAATCTACTTTAAAGTTCGCGTTAGCATTACGCTTTCGAGCTTCCGCGGGCGGAATTTACAGTAAACTTTTTCGGCAAAGTTTACGGAGGTTTGTTGAGTGAAAAGGAAGCCGCTAAATTTTTAATCCATGGCTGAAAAAGGAAGAGCAATTTGTCCATCCGTATGAACGTCAGTAGGCTCATAAAAATTATGGTGGCGCGAGTTTCCTCAAAGGAAAATCTTCGTACCACAAAGTAATTACGGAAGATTTAAGTCTGAGTTGGGCAACGGAAACCAAACGCAGAAGCAAGAAACGTCTTTAAGCAGAGACCCTTTTACTGGACGGTACCAGAAGACGAAGTCAAGCCTGTCGAGTACGAAGCAAGGAAGGAGAATTAAGGACATGTAGGGTAAAATAAGCAGACACGGTTGGATCATGAAATAGACGTGGTACCGTCACACGAAATCTGCTGTTTTTCATCATTTGGCAAATTCATTTTAACTTCGTGGGCCATATAGTTTTCTTGTTACCAAAGCTGTCAGCTAACCTGAGGCAGGTAAGTCGTGTGCGGCATTTGTCTGTGAATCGTGTTAACTTTGATCTGTGTGTTATCCTATTCTAACCGTTTGCCTGACGTGTTTTCCAAGTCGGAGATTGGCAGGCAACCAACCCCGCATAAATCTAAACGGGCGCAGAAAACTGCTTAAAAATGATTGTTGGGTGTTCAAGAGGAAAGCCTAGATTAAGCAGAGACACTGCGTTGCGAAAGTAGTAGCAAAGAAGTAATACATTTAAACGTCATGCATGATGCGGTAGTTTTTCACGAATCTCTGTGTTTATGACGTCGTATTCGTACAATTGAACAATTTTGTGGTACATGTTTATACCGTCTGCAAAATGTATTGCGAATAGAGTTAGTAATAAAGAAGTGATAAATTAAAGAGTCGTGCCTGATGCTACAATGCTACTGCATGAACAGCGAAAAGCGATACTCTTATTTCCTTTCATCATTTTGTGGGCGTTGTAAGCGAGTAAAAGTCTCGTAAACGCTTGAAATTATGTGTGAAGTTTGTTGCAAGTCGCTAAGTGCTCTCACCACCGCCCCCGCTCCAGTAATAGGTAGGAGGCTCTTACCGCCACAGCGATTCCTCCCAGTCAGCAAGTGATACGCATACCAAGTTTGGTTGAAGTCGGTCCAGTGGTTTATGAGGAAATGTGAAACGTACATACAAACATTTTTTGTTATTTGTGTGGACTTCATTTGCGCTACGGTGCTTCCTATGTGCCTATTACTGTTACGTTAACTTTCTAGAAATAACGACTCTTTAACGTTTCCTGCGACGATTTCACAATTTTGGTGTCCACCTAGGTTTTATTATTGTTTCTGCTGCTGCTAATCAGTTTGGTATTTTTTTTCTCCTGAATCCAAGCTTCTTATTGATCAGCCTGCCCAAATCGCGTAGAGTCCTACGAAATCCACGGAAACGATCTGCAGAGAAGCGCAGACAAAGAGAACTGTTCAAGGTTTGATTGCCCTGATATTAATGTGTGTGGCTGCGCAGCTGGGCGTGTAAACTCTGGTGTAGCAGCAGAGACCCCTGTTGTGGATGGGCGCTGACTCAGCTCCGTAGCGTGCGTCCACTCCGAGGCTCATCCCCTTTGTTACAAACATGGTAAGGACGCGTAGGCAAATGAGTGCCACAGAATGTGGGCCGTCTGGCGCCAGTGCTGCCAGATGCCTTAGTCTCCAAACAGGGCCACGCGACACCACGCATCGCGTCCACGGAAAACTTTCTCACTCTCTGGCGCCACTGATGGCGCTCATCGCCATCTGTGGTTGCGCCCTTTCTCTATCCCAGTGGCGGCCTTACCACTGGGAGCCGTAAACTTGTGAAACAGAGCGGCTTTGTTTACAGACTAGTAATTAACATTAAATAAGAAACATTTTTATTTCATTAAATGAGAAATATTTTTTTTTCATTAGATCTAACATTACTGAAGAAAATGTCATTACAGAGGAAGAAGTAAGAAGTTACTTCCGTGCTTTTTCATATATTCATTTGTGCTGCGAACTGCTAGAAATCTGGCTGGTAACTAGTTAAAGCAGTTTGCACAACTTCGCTTAAATGCTCATAAGGTAGTTCAAGTCGGGATTTAGATTCAGTGAGCTTTAGTGCTGATTACAGCGATTCACGTATATAAGTAATCCCAAAAATAGATACCACTCTCGTCGCACACACTCTTATTAACCGGTATTTTTCTTTCTTCCAAAGTTTTGTTGTTGAACTACCAGTTCGGTTCAGACGTTTTAATCATTCATCCCCTTGCAGTTGCAATAGCTCGAACTCTGTGATTCCTGAATTCTCTATAATTGGTGGTGAAACGCGAAGCAATTCCACCTCCAACCTACACAACATTTCTCAATTGCTTTATCAAATATAGCAAGCTGCGGTGACTTCGATATCTGCAGATACATCCAAAAACAGAGTCACTGCTGAACACTAACTTTTTCCAAATTATTTATGATATCGCGGCTGGTATCAGGAACTCGCCTGTCTATTGAGTGTCGTCAGTGATTTGATGATGAACCTTGGGCAAAAACGTGAGTGGAACGGGACTGTGAGGCGGAGTATGCATGTGGAACTCTGCCTCGTAATGACTGAGTGTTGTGTGACGTCCTTAGGTTAGTTAGGTTTAAGTAGTTCTAAGTTCTAGGGGACTGATGACCATAGATGTTAAGTCCCATAGTGCTCAGAGCCATTTGAACCAAGCATGTGGAACTGCTGTAGGAGTGTTCTTACGATGGTGAGTCCAGGAGGCCGGTCGGGGTGACCGAGCGGTTCTAGGCGCTGCAGTCTGGAACCGCACGACCGCTACGGTTGCAGGTTCGAATTCTGCCTCGGGCATGGATGTGTGTGATGTCCTCAGGTTAGTTAGGATTAAGTAGTTCTAAGTTGTAGGGGACTGATGACCTCAGATGTTAAGTCCCATAGTGCTCAGAGCCATTTTTTTGAGTCCAGGAATGGGGTGGTATTGCAACGAGATGAGCATATGTAGAAATGAGAGGGTTAATGCGAATTGGTTGTGAGAGTACATGGCTGTGATGTAAAAAGCGAAATGCGGAACGAACAACAGAAAAAAGTAGCTACGCGGTTACCCCCAGAAGTCGAAGCAGCGCCAACCGACCGCCGTGTCATCCATATGGATGCGCAATGGCGGGGCATGGGGAATAGCACAGCGATCTCGCAGACATTTTCAGCTTTCTAAGCCCTGGAGCCGCTACTTCTGGACAAGTAACTCTTCATTTTGCCTCACGGGGCTGAGAAAGGAAAACTCTGGCAGTACTGGTAATTGAACCCGGGTCTTTGGCGTGGCAGTCAGACACGCTGACAACTCAGCTGTGGAGGCGAACAACATGGAACGAATAGCAAGTGTAATTTGATGGAGAGTGTGGCGTAGTTCAAAGGGATGGATGCTTTTGGAGAAGAGTGGCTACGAAAACGATTATGTCTTCGGTAGTGGTGCGCAGGGCTAGTTTTGTGAGCGTGTATCGATTGGGTTTACAGGGATGAAACTTCGCGTATCTATTAAAAAGGCTCAAGTGTTCAGATACACGCTTCTACGCTCGCAGGTCGGACACGGAGCGCTCCCGGCTTTTGCGCAGGCTGTCCCGCTGCGCGCCGATGTTATCAGCGGGCTCGTAAACAGCGAGTCTGGGGGAAACAATGGCCCCTGGCTTTATTGAACGGCCGTGCGTCGGCCTTATCGCGGGTCCTCAACCCTCGCGGAATTCCCATTTTTAATGGAGCTTAATCTGTGCGACAGGGCCGCTCGTACCCGAGGCGGACGGAGTGGTTAGCGGAAAGAGTTATAGGGCGCAGCGGGAAAGGGCTGCGCGGGCCATGATGGAGGGACGCTGGCCGAGTAATTGCGCGTCAGCTGACAATGGCGAGCGGCGGCATTGTGCGGTGCCGAGGCGGGACGCGTGAGACACAGGGGTGCAGGTGAGGTGCGGCCAGGCGCTGGCGCAGGCGCGGAAGGGGGTCGGTAATTGGCGGCTATCTGCGCGCTCTGCCGCCATGTTTACGGCCCTCCAAGCTGCCCTGCCGCCTCTCGCCAGCCCCTAATTGCCGTCGACGTCCACCGCCCACGGCGTCCACTTCCGCTCATATCCACTGTGCTGTAAGCGATGCTCGCATCAATCACGCCGGCTAACAATGACGAGTTATACTTTGTTGCTCGTAAGTTCGAGCCTATTGTAAACACGGGCACACTCAGCAATTGATTGTTGGCCGCACTACACATCCATCGGGGCTCGCAACGCCACTGAAAACAGACTCTGTTTACGAACGGTAGTCATTAAGTTTTAATTATCATCACTGGCAAAATGAAGCTGCTGCCGTCAAACTTGGTAATAATGTAAGCCCTCCTCTTCATATTCACCCTTCAACGGGGCACATTTTCCCCAACGATGGAAGGTTTGGCAGAGACGTTGGCGGTAGAAATCAGCATATCGGCTGTTCAGTAAATGTTTTTCCTCGAAAATCGCCTTGTCATCATTCGGAAAATACCTGTCACGCAATGGTTTCTTCATCCACTGAACTAGAAAATAATCATAGCGTGCAGCCGAGCGAGGTGGCGCAGTGGTTAGCACACTGGACTCGTATTCGGGAGGACGACGGTTCAAATCTGCGCCCGGCCATCCTGATTTAGGTTTTCCGTGATTTCCCTAAATCGCTTCAGGCAAATGCCGGAACGTTTCCTGTGAAAGGGCATGGCCGACTTCCTTCCCCATCGTTACGTACTACGATGGGACCGATGACCTCGCTGTTTGGTCCCCTCCCCCGAATCAACCAACCATTGGGTGCGATGTGAAGAGAGTACGGCGGGGGAGGGGGGGGGGAGGAGGAGGCATATTTTGATAGCCCCAAACAAGGAGAGTGTGAATGTGACTACCCTTTGCAGAATGAGATGGGGCGTTTTCGTGGGGCAGTCCCTCACAGCACTTCGGCGGGAGATTTTGGTAGGAAGTCACCCGTTATCGTTTCCACTTTATGAAAATGGTCTGTTAGCACGATGCAATGGCAGTCCCAAAAATCACTCGGCATCGCCTTGTCCGATGGTGGTTGGGTCTTCGTCTTTTTCAGTGGTGCACACGTTTCCATTCTTTCTTTGCTTCTTTACCTGGTGTAATAGTGACCAAATCAGATCTCGTCCATAGCGATTAGGTACCTAAAGAAGTCATTTGGATTGGTCTGACAGAGCTGCAACATTTCTGCTGCTGTCTCAGTTCGACGGATTTTTTGAGTGTGTGTGAGAAGTCGCGGAACCCAACAGATGGCGACCTTCTTCTTGTTCAAAATGGCGTACAAGGTGTTGAAAATCGACCCATAACAAAATTTTGATTTTTCCACTATCGCATCGAATGCGAAGAGCCAGTATTTGAGTACCATGGTCTTCACTTCGTTCTTCGTCATTCAGACTCGTCAGACCACATTGGAAGCGTCTGAGCCACTTAACCACTATGTCATGTATTGGTATGAAAGATGTTAAAAAGAAAAGGTACGAAGCACAACAATCGCACTGTTTTACGAGCTGCAGGATTCCCTGCTCCCAGAATTCCTGTGGCTGTGACAGGAGCTAGTTTCCATCGTGTCCTTCAGTTCGTCTTCCGAGTTTGAGCGCTTCCCGGTGAGACATTTTTCTAGCGGACGAAACACATCGAAATCGCAGGGCGACATGTCCGGACTGTAGTGTAGATGATCAAGCTGTTCCCACTTGAACGTGGCCATTACACTTTGTGTGACGTTGGAGGCGAATGGACTGGCGTTATCGTGCAGCAAGGTCACTCCCTCCGTGAGCAGTCCAAGCCGTTTGCTCTTGATGCACTTTGTTGATGGTTTCTCTGTGCTCGAGGAATTCGATGAGTATCGGACCACGGACGTCGAAAAGAACGGTGTTACCTTGCCTGCTGAGGGCATAGCCCTGAATTTTTTAGGCGGAGGTGATGACAATACATTCGCGTCCCTAGATGTCTCACTACGTTATCCCAAAGCGGCGTATGGTAATTTCAACCTGTTTCGTTGCTACGACGTTTCGGACCTTTTCATTTGAACACTCCTTACATGTTATTGTCGTACACTTCTACAAACACACCATGGCTTATTGCCGCGTCATCCCCTTTCAGATGAAGAAAACGAATTACCGCACAATACTCCACTGTATCTATAGGCTTCACCATTTTCATTTTGGGACTCGCAACGTGCTACTGTACTGTGTCGTGGGGATGTCAGTGTGTATCAGGGCATGCACCTGCAGACAAAGAAAAACGGTAATTGCGTAACTTTGTTTTTTCCAGGCGATAATTAAAACTCTATCTTTGCGTGTGTAAAGTATTTTGTTATTTTGGTAGCGTGATAGATTTACGCTGAGGCATGTTACTGGATTCTATGTCTTTAGTATTTTTGTTAGCCACCATCCAAAATTTTCTAATCTGTATAGATGCTGTTTCAAATGTCAGTAGACAGTTGGTATCGCTGTCAGGACTGGCGTGTGCACCTGGTCTTGACGTTCATAAGCGTTGTGAAAATGTATACAGTTGCTTCGCGATTCGCATTGAAAGATAGGCGGGGGAAACTGTTGTCATGCTGTTAGAAACACATTGAACATAATTTGTCGTTTTTATAAATTGTACTAAATAGTATCTGAAATTTTATTGTTTGCGCACTGTTAATAGTGTCTACGAGTCGCATATACATGGAATTTGGCGTTTAAGGATATTTCCTAGCTGCAGCTGTAGCCTAATCCTCACATAGAGTGCACCCCAGCAACCGCCGTGGAGTGCGAACAGGTTCAAGTGTGCTTACCGTGATCCGCAGACGAATACACTGTACTACCCATGACTGGCGTCATGTAGATGTACGAGACTCACAAACAGAGCGTCGTAAGGTGCAATTGACTTGACAGTATTACATTATTAGTGAAATGCTGAAGTTCTTAGCAGTTCCGAAACATCACAAGGACGGAAGACGTATAAGTTGATAAACAGAAGAAGTGGCTGTCAATTCAACTAAGTACCTACGGATTGCAATTACGAACAATTTAAATTGAAATCATCATATAGACAATGTTGTGGGGAAGGCGAACAGAAGAGTGAACATAGGGAAACTCCCCATCGTACCACTTCAGATCTAGTGGTAAAATGACCCAGTGGATAGCCCGTCAAAATCTGAGCACAGATCAAGCATGAAGGCAGGAAGGAGGTGTACTGAGCTGTGAAAAAGAAGCAAAAGCGGAACAGTGAACGGTCCAAGCTCAAGATGTCCAACATCGAGCGAATTTTGAATACAAATGGCGTCTTGGTTAGGTGGTCAGGGTGTTGAACTGGAAAGCGGGAGATGCTTGTTCAAATTTCCCACCGTCCCTTTTTTTTTCTTCACAAAATTATGAACTGTCTGTCCGGTCATTGACGTGTCTGTTCCCCTTATGTAGTCTTGGCAATCGTCATACTATACAATGGTCATAGATATGTGTCATGTGGTGAGAATATATTATCGTCGCAAGTAATTGTGATAAATAGCGAGTGTAGGCGAGATACCGTATAGACCTCTCACAGAAATGAAAACAACAAGTAAACGGGTGTGAACTATGTTACATCAGAGGAATTCAAAACTTCCGAAAGGGAACGCAAGAATCATAGCATATGGTACTTATGAAGAACAAATAGGAAATAGTTACACCACGACACAGACACAGATTTGAATATAGTGAACAGACAATTAAGTGACTGGACGGAGGGTTCATAATTTTGTGAAAGAAAAGGGGGTACGAGGGAGATGTGAACACGGATCGCCTCATTCGCAGTCGAACACCGTGACCACATAACCACGACGCCGTGTGTCTTCAAAATTCTCTCTATGTTGCACATCTTGAGCTTGGATCGTTTACTGTTTCTATTTTGCTTCTTTTTTCACAGCTCAGTACACCTTTTTACTGTCTTCATACTTGATCTATGTTCAGTTTTTGACGGGCTATCAATTGAGCCATTCTACCTCTAAATCTGAGATGGGTACAATGGGAAGTTTTCCTTGTCAGAAGATGCAGCAGTTCTACTAAAGAGAGTGCTTGCATTACGCTTGTGCGTCCGCTTCCGATATGTTGCTGCACGGTATAGAATCCTTACCACATAAGATTGACGAAGAACATCGAGAAAGTTCAAACAAATAAGTTTGTCTTATCACGAGATAGTGCTAATATTTTACTGTCGCCAGTCTACATAGGGAGAACTGATCATCGCAATAACATAAGAGAAATCAGAGCTCGCACCGAAATATTAAAATGTTCGTTTTTTTTTCGCACTATTCGAGAGAGAAACGGGAGGGAAATAGGGTAGAGAAATAGTCTGAATGTGGCTCGATGAACCAGCTGCCAGTGAGAAGTGTGAATTGCATAGTAGTCACGTACATGTAGATGTAGAAAAGAATACACAAAATAAAATACGGAACTAGTTTTCTTAAGCAGGAGAAGCTCCCACTGTAGTAGTAATAGCCATAGCAACATAAATGAGTGTTAATACGTCTTTTGCTATCATTGTAGCTGGAACGTAGCGCTCTTAGCGTCCGCTCGAGTGTACGGGCCATTTTCCAAATTTCAAGAACATTAAGCTATTGGCAAACAAACTTTTGCACCCGGAAATTATTGGTTCCTCGGCGTTGCTTCGGAAACGACTAGTGTCCACAGCGACAGCTGGTCGATATCTGTAATGCGTGTGTTTGGCGCGATGCCGGACAACACAGCAGATCAATACAGTATCGACTGGGCAAGCACTTTGGAAAATAGACCACGACCGAAGGCTGGAGAGGCATACACTAACTCGGCCGCTCTTCCCGCTGGGCCTTTAGGAAGTGGCCTAACGCAGTCTGAGCTGAGCTGTTGCATGCCGTATAGTGAGGCGACAAAAGTCCTCCAAAAAATGGAAGGTAGGAGACGAGGTACTGGCAGAAGTAGAGCTGTGAGGACAGGGCGTGAGTCGTGCTTGGGTAGTTCAGTTGGTAGAGCACTTGCCTGCGAATGGCAAAGGTCCCGAGTTCGAGTCTCGGCCCGGCACACAGTTTTAATGTTCCAGGAAGTTTCATACATACACTTATACCGAGAATGCCACGTAGGTGTCAGGTGGTGGTAAACACTCACAGAGAGCACACACGATTTTGAAACTGTCAATATAAAGTGGAAAGCGCCCATAATCACGAGATGAATGGTTGTTTCCACTTTGATTTCGATACCTGTTGGATAGTTCAGCCATTGTTACGTCAGTGGATGAGGATGTAATGATGTTTTGTTATGTACTTAATTGGTGAAATATAAAGGTATAATTTGATAACATACACAGTCCTGAAGAAGTATTTCTCAATGTTGTATGATAGACGCCTAAGATCATGTTTCCTTAATTCTTTGAGCTGTTTATTATACACATTAATTCGATGAAAGTTGTCTGTTTTTAGAGATGGTCTGTGCGTAGCGTGTCATGTTAATAATTTGGCGTAATGCGCTCAAGGTAAAATGAATACTATTGAAGTAAACTGTTAAAGAACAATCATCACACTGCAGTTTGAACTCCGTTTGTGAATATCACTTGCGTCAAAACCTTCCGAGAGGAAACGGTGCACTTGTTGACATTTTTGTCACTTAAAGAGGTGTTTCTTTTTATCTCTTCGAAACACTTTAAAATTATGTATACGTAAGTTGTTTTCTACGTCATGTGTAAAGGTAGTTCAGATTCACGATTGGCCGCATGGGTTACACTGCGGGGTCAGTGTTCTGTTGGCGATCGCACGCAGAGCACGCACAAACCCGTCCACTCGCTTAAAAAAAGGAACCGGCGGAGCACGCCGTAGTGGTGTGCAGGCTGGTGTTTATGTATGAGCGGCGCGGCCCGGCGCCTGCTTATCGAGAAGTGGAGTGAATTAACAGGGGGCCCAGTGCGGCGCGTAGTTATCGGGGGCGGCGGCGGCGGAGGCGGCGCGCTACACGCGACGTGGCGGCCGTTTTTTACCCCCACCCCTCCCCACGCCACGCCACGCCACGCCAACTCACCTCACACCACGCGACACGGCACTGCCCGGCGACACGCGACACGCAAGTCGCCCCGGCGCGACACGCCCTGCCCACCGTAACAGCGGAGCAGCAGGCCTGTTCGTACACGTGGCAGAGTCTGCTGGTAGTGGCCTGTTTTGTTCGCATTGGTCTCCGGTAAGACGGTAATTGCCCTTCGAACTATGCGGCTAAGGGCACATCCCATTCTTCTACACCTTCCTTTCTCCTTTTTACTTATATGCCACCATGGAGAACCCTTATTATAGCTGCTTGTCCCTTATTTTCTTCCACATTGCTCTCGTTATTTCTCGATGCTTCCTCTTTTCTTTCTGCATGCTGTCTGTCTGGTGGGCAGGCATGCGGGTGCCTCTAACCATCCTCTTTCTTCTTTCACTTTCACTGGTGCCACGTCCCGCGCTAACGCAGAGTAGGCATTGATAGGAACGGATTTGGCAAGGTTACTGGAAAGGGGTGGCCGGATGCCCTTCCTGCCGCCACCCCGTACCCCCCGGGACGGAATTAGTGTACCCCTGCTGTCTGCGTCGAGTGTAATTCATGGAATAGTGCGAGCGTTTTCAGATGCCTGCGAGTCGTGGAACTGAGGCGGAACGTGGGAACCAGCCCGGTATTCACCTAGCGGGATGTGGAAAATCGCCTAAAAACCACACCCAGGCTGGCCGGCACACCGACCGACGACGGTAATCCGCCGGGCGGATTCGATCCGGGGCCGGTGCGCCCACCCGAGTCCAGGAAGCAGCGCGTTAGCGCTCTCGGCTAACCTGGCGGGTGCCTCTAACCATCCTCTCACTCTCATTAACTCTTAAGACGCAGAACCACCACTTCATTGACACTACTGTGAATAATGTACACAAATAATATCAACGCAAATGACTATGAAAGGTGTCTTGTGTAATGATACTGAAGGCGATGTACTGTATTTGTCGTTCGAGACTAGTCCCATTACCACCCACGTAAGTAAACAAAGTTATTAAAGGTGATCACGGAGTCTTGCGAACTTGAATGAAAGAAAGAATTAAATATCACGATAGATTCATTCATAAAAGCACATGTTAAATGGAACGTAGGCCAACATAACATCTTCGTTACACCCTAACATCTTCGTTACACCCTATCTAATATTGATAAAGCAGAATGATCTGACTGTTAGTTGACAAAGTTGAACTAAGGGTGATGACAACTGCCGCTTTAAAGGGACAAAGCTGTGTGACTGGTTAATATGAATGACAGTGACAGTGACTGTGAACTGAAATCGGAAACAAACTATTACAATGTTCTTGGATTAGCAATAACTGTTGCTTTCGTGGGCACGCAGAAAAGAAAGAGAATTCGCTGCAATACTTTCTAGTTCTGGTACTGCGAAATGCTAACCATATACATGTGGAAAACTCGGGCTACGCTGTGTAGCTCCTGCCTCGGCGTAGAGTCGGTCGGCGGACCCCCGTCACTTCCTCTCACGCAGATCCAGCTTTGGCCAGAGTCCAAGTCCATAAACCAAATCTCCGTCTCGTCCGCACTTGTCACTCCTCTGCAGATCATAATCGAATCTCAATTCTGTCCGCATTCTTGCGCAGAACACGAACGAATCCCTTTCTCGAGTCACTGTCCTCCAGGCTGCGGAACTCCGCGTGGAGTTTTTGCCAGCAAGCTGAAACCGACAATCCAGAGCTAACCGACAATCCAGAGCTCGGGAAACACTCGTGCGTCAGCTGCGCGTCACCTCGTGTACTGTGCACGCTTCCTGTATGACACGAGAAAAAACTGGGACCGGCCGGTGTGGCCGAGCGGTTCTAGGCGCTCCAGTCTGGAACTGCGCGACAAGTACGGTCGCAGGTTCGAATCCTGCGTCGGGCATGGATGTTTGTGATGTCTTCAGGTTAGTTAGGCTTAAGTAGTTCTAAGTTCTAGGGGACTTATGACCTCAGATGTTAAGTCCCATAGAGCTCAGAGCCATTTGAGCCAAAAAACTGGCCCACCAGTCCTAGTACATCGACAGGCGTCCGCTGTGACGATTTCTTCGTTTTGCACACGCAGGAAATCGCGCGGACCAGAGCGTGTAAGTGACCTGTTAAAACCCCACAGCATTCTTGGACACCAAGTGTCCAGCCACCAGCAGTGTTACTGAGAAATGTTTTCACCAACAAGCAGGTACCGATCTTAGCGGTCACAGGACACAGTATGAGGCCCCTTGCTTAAACATGAAACTGTACCTCGCTTCTCCTGGAAACAGTTACCGCTCTCACATCCTACCTCACATTCTTCTGCGAAAGGAGCTTTGTATCTCTTCTGTGGCTGCAGGACAGGGACCGTACAGCTGAACTCCAGTTGCGTCTTTCTACTCCAGTATTTCCAGTGACTCGCTGTGGCTCGGGCTGCGTCCTCTTCTGACAGCTATTTCCGTGTCAGAGTGCCGGACGCATGCCTTTGACCTGTTAAATTCTCAGAACTCGCACTATTCAGCCTCATCCTCCCACAGCCGTGGCTGCACGACCAAAACAAAAGCTCGTCTCTGCCACCTCAGGTGACTACAAGCATCTAACTACGATTGAATTCAGCCTTACAACCACTGACAACTCTCTCTAATAATATCAGTGACCATAGAACATGTGATTATCAGCTCGATTGAGCAAATAAAGAGGAAAAAAGGCGGCTCGAAAGGACCTGCCGTCTTTCATTTGTTCTGTCCTAGTGGCCACAATTTCTTCATTGGTTTTTCATGCAAGCCTTTGAAATCTTGCAGTGTATTTCTGAAAGGCAGTCATTGCTCAGCATCTTGTGAAATAATTCGAAGTTCGTCTACGTTCCTTTCATTTTATTTTCACCACGTGTCACCCATTTTCTGTTTGCCGAAATAAGTGGACTATATTTTTGTCAGTTTGTTGAGATTCATCGTTTGGGCGTAGACGTAGAACGCTATTCTTCTGTTCGTAATAATATGTGTAATTGTTTGAATAGGTGATTGAAATTTACTATTATGACGTTTTCTGTGTGTTTTGTTTGCTCTTTAACTGGTCCGTTCTTGTAAGCCGCCTTCATGTGCTGCTCCTACGTATACACGCACCTCTAAGTGATTAGTCTGAAATTCAAGGTAAATGTTTGGCAGAGCGTGCACAGAACCACTTTCGCACTATTTATCCAACTGTCCACTCTCGAATTGGACATGAGAAAAATGAATACCTAAATCATTCCATGGGTGCCCTAGTATCTGCTAGATTAACACGATGCTCATGTCTCCCTGTTCGGAGGAGAAGCATGGTTGAGAAACTACATATACTCTTCTGTGATACTTGCACAGTGGCATTTACTGATAAGGCACAGTGTTAATGGCAGGTTGTCGAAGATGGAGCATTATTCGATAGAGAGACGTGCAGACTGTCTCTGTGGGATGAAACATAAGAGGAAGTGGTTCATTCAAGCCAGAGAAAAAGCTAGTCAAAGTTTCCCACAAAACGCATTTTTTTCCAGCGTAAATCGTTTCTGCATTAACACATTAGAATATCTACCAAGTTTCGCTACCATACGATAATTAGAGTCCACTCTGGACTTCTGTGAGTAGCTGCACTTTAATTTAACCACCCGGTACGTGTGGAGTTTCAGGTGGAGACTGTGTGAAAACTAAGAAACGTACAGAAAAATGACTCATATCAGTGAATTTAGCAAGCCTCAAAGTTTCGACTCCTGTTACGCGCCATCACAAAGTTTCAGAACGCACCAATAGGTGGCAAGCGTGTCGGGACACGTAGAGACCGAGCGAGGTGGCGCAGTGGTTAACACACTGGACACGCATTCGGGAGCACGACGGTTCAAACCCGCGTCCAGCCATTCTGAATTAGGTTTTCCGTGGTTTCCGTAAATCGCTTCAGACAAATGTCGGGATGGTTCCTTTGAAAGGGCATGGCCGATTTCCTTCCCCATCCTTCTCTAATCCGATGGGACAGATGACCTCGCTGTTTGGTCCCCTCCCCCAAATCTGCCAAGCAACCAACAACACGTAGACAAATCATACGCAACCCATTGTTGCATCGAAGTAACTCGCATTTGCATATAGACAACCTCGTGAACAGATTTCCGAAACGGGCTGCTTTCATTGCGTCTTCCCTGGCGGCAACAACAACAACAGCAAATGAATGAACTGCACGCACATATTGATATTTTCTGTGTCGTAAATACCGAACATGTGGCGGCAGTTCGTATAGCCAGTACAGGTCCCGGCTAACAATGTCGGACTATTTTATTAGGACTATGCTATTTCTGTGGCACATGTAAATGTACCGTTGGATTCCTGTCGAAGCAGATTCAGATAAAACGTCGCTTCGTGCAGGCACAAGTCGTACTTTAAAAGGAAAGGATTTTGTCTACCAACCCCATACTGATGTCCACGATTTCCTGACTGTTGCAGACGAGTAGAGGTGCGAATACTGAAACGTCTTTCAAGTACAGGTCGTGAAGGTCGGTCACCAGCCGTGCTTTCTGCGCGCGAGGGTCGCTGCTTTTCAGTACTTGCGCTGCCCTGGGGAATATCGTGCTGCGACAGACAGAAATAAACGGGGCGGACAGGAAGTGGAAGCTGACGCATCGCGGACTGCCGGTCCAGAGTCCTGTGCTCTCGCTGAGTTCCGTTCCGAGTCGGCCAGCGCTGACTAGGCGCGGGCAGACAACCTGCTGACGCTGCTGCTGCTGCTCCTTTGTCACAGTGCGAACGCTGCCAGTGCAGTCACCCCTACGCTGCCGTACCACGACAAGCATCTCAAGGTTGGCCTGCTCTGCTGCAGGCAGCGATAATGAACGAGTCTTACTGCGCTCCAATTTAAAACATCCCAAGCAGTACTAACGATACAAGCTACGGAATGGATTATTGGGCCCTTTCGGGCCGAAAACGCGAACTGTGCAGGTGCTTGTTCTTCATTTTTTTCATCCCCTTATCGTCCTCATCTGCTCTCATCTTATCTCCCCCCTCTAGAGATAAACGGCACGGAACAATCGCGGAAAGTTGTTTCAGTCATGAACTAATGTAATAATCCAAATCCTAGAGAAGGCAGGGGCTGACAGGTGGCCTGTTACCACAATATCAGTTACGAAGTCATGGTTGTAATACGAAGACGAACTAAGCTCACCGGACAAAAAATTAGTCACCCCTAAAGAAATCAGTACGTGATTCCACTCCTGGACCGCATCGATTCTGTCTGGAAGCGAGTGCACAAGGTTCTGCAGATACATCACTTCCAGGTTAAGCCACTCGCTGATGATCTGAGAGCGCAGTTACACCAAATTCTGTGGATGCTGATGTCGGCGTTTTACTTGCTGTTCCAACCTACCCGACAGATTTTTGTAGATCTAGAGTGTTTTTTTTTTTTTTTTTTTTTTTTTTTTTTGACAGTATTCACTCTTTTGAGTCAGGGATAAATTGCAGGGAGGGAAAATTATCTATTACTAGTTCAGAAGCCAAGCTGAAGATACAAGAGAAATGGGGGCAGTAATTGAGGAGAGAGTGCCATGACGCTGGAGCCCATCCGTCATGTTACTGACAATGTACACTGATCTGGTAGTAAAGAAAGTACAGAAGAAATTTGGAAAGGGCTTTAAAATTTTGCGATACATAAAAGAATCTTTTATGTACACTGATGACATTATAATTATACCAGAGACGGAAAAGGACGTGGTAGATCAGACGAACAGAGTGGATAGTATTTTAAGAAGAGAGTGTAAAATAAACATAAATAAAAATAAAACAAGATGTTTACAATAAAAAGTGCCTGCCTAAAACTGCAAAAATAAAGCATTACAATATGGTTATGAATCCAGAGTGTCTATAATTTAGATAAATTAAAAACGCTAGAAGTGCTAATCATTACGAAATTAGTAATGATAAAATTTATCAAACCATGAAAAACGTTTCAGATATAATGAGAAAAAGAAGACTGGTATTTTTTGAGGGGTTATATCGAGTGCAACACTGTAGATTGACCAAAAAGATATTCAAGAATTTGTCGGAACAAAAGTCATCAATAAGTTGGACCCTGGAAGTAAAAAAGAATGTAGAAAAAAATAACATAAAAGCTGATGAAATTACTGACAGAGAAGTGTTTACGGAAAAATTATTGAATATGGAAGAATTCCAAGATAGGAGAGTGAAAAAACTAAAAAACTCGTCTGAAGTGCCCAGAAGACGAGGAAAAAAGCGAAATGAACAGATGAAAGTATATTGTACGAAAAGGAAAGATCAGTGACTAAGGAAATGAAATTAGCATGTAGTCCGTAGCTGGCCCATCGACGCGTCGAGAGGGGGAGGAGGGATTGGGGTAATGGCGTCTTATCGAATTAAGTCAGTTGATACTGTGGAAATGAGATTGGTAGCTGCCGAAAGTAGTAGACTAGTTCTGTTATTTGGTCCGTAAAATAACTGAGACTGGCCCCAGCAAAGAGGATAGATGATGCAAATTGTAGCTGGTGTCAGAAGAAAGACTGTGAAAAAGGGATATCTGCTAACATCGAATTTAAATTTTGTGTCAGGAAGTCCCTTTTGAGTTTATTTCTGTGTCCTATGGCCTGTATGGAAGAGAAACAAGAAGACATTGGAACGTTATGAGATGTGGTGCTACAGATGAATGCTGAAGATTCAATGGATAGATCGAATAACTAACGAAAGAACACTGAATCGAATTGGGGAATGAAGAGCTTTGCCACACAACTTTACTGAAAGAGGAGTAGTATGAGACGACACAAAGTGAGATGTCAAGGAATATTATATTTTCGTAATGGTAGGGAGGGGGGGGGGGGGTTGGTTGTAGAGAGAAGGCAGTGTTTGACTACAGTAACCCAGTTCAGATGCATTTAGGGTACAGTATTTATGGTAGAACGAGAGGACAATATAGATTAGTTGGGAAAGCTGCATCACACCAATCTTCAGACCGATGACTGCATTATTAACCGATTGGCGTCAAATATGTGCAGGAATACTTTGCGTGGTACTCTACCATGCAGCGTCCCACATCGCAGGAATTCAGTTACGAGCGCACTGAGGGCTCGGGAACTACGCACATTCTAGCCCCATTGGTGATGGGCACAGTGATCAGTGTAGTGGTTTCGGAAATAGTCATTGAGCCAGAAGCGTTAACTCATCGGACTCAAGCATCTGTTTAGTCTGTTAAATTGGTGCATGCAAAAGTGCTACCAAATGTACAGAATGTGATTAATAGCGAAAAGCTTTTGTTTCGAGGCCGAAACCATTGTGTCTGCAGCAGACTGGATACTGTTATGAATCATCTAGTGCCCTTATCAGGAAATGGAAGTCGAACTGCCCAATTATCTGATCCTCTGAACTATTCAGTTGAAATAATGAATGAAATGAAATGTCTGCTCATTTTAGGCATTCTTTTAGTACGGCTGTAACTGCACCAGATTTCGTAGCAGGGAGTCTCGCAGTTTGCTTGCGTATTTGAACAAAAATTGATGTTGAAATGTGGAAGTCGTTATACAAAGTATCGAACGGTAATCCTAACGTCTCGAAAGGTAAAATTTTAAAGATGACTAGGTTTTATCGATCTCGAATTATTCTGAGTCGTCCAATCAACGCTGTCAGTTTAAGCACAATAGTTTGCATTTTCGCTATCGCGTAATTTATACTGGATGCACTCTGACCTGTTAAATAATCGTTTCTCCTTCACGATGGGATTAATGAAACACGAATAAGAAAAGAAACTCTACGAGCAGATGAAGCCACTCTGTGCTCACCGACTGCCGCGTCGTCGTCTGCCGACGGCGTCACTGGAGGGGGCGCGTGCTGAGCACACTGCTCTTCCTGACACTGTCGGTATTCCGGTCTTCGGACCGCTATTTCGTATTGAAGCAAAACCTCTGTTGCTCTCGTTGCAATGCTCACTCCGAGAAAAGTTTATCGCATTGCCGGAAATCGAACCCGGCTCTTCTGCTTGGCGTTTAGAGACGCTAACAAGTGGGCTACGGAGGCGGACGAAATGCGTGAGTAGCTGAAAAAAAATAAATTCGGTACTGAGTTACAGTTGCCACCTTCGGGTATCTCACAATATTTTGTAGAAGAAAAATATTCCACCAAATGAAGAGAGACAAATTCTCTTTAATCGAAAACGGATTTAGAACTGTTTGATGTATTTTTGCTTCTGCAAAATTAATAGCAGAGCAGCAGACTTAACCAAAACATTGACCAAGCGGAATTGCATCAAGATCTGCATTCAACTATACGGTCCGCAAGCAATGTTACGGTGTATGGCGAAGGATACTTCTGCTACCACTGTCCTTCACCTCTAGCCTGTTGCATTTGTGAATGGCGCGGGGAAAGTACGACTGTCGGTGAACGTCCGTATAAGCCCAGATTTCAGTCATTTCCTCGGTGTGATCATCTCGCGAGACTTACGTTGGAGAAAATAAAATGTTGCCCGACTCTTACCGCAATGTACCCTCGGAATTTCTACACTGAATCTCTTCGTGATGCACAATGCCTCTCTCGCGGTTTATACAGTAATGCTCTCGCACCGACTAACGATCCTGTGCCGAAACGCCACGCCTCTCGTTGGATCATGTTTGTCGCTTCCAATAATCCACCCTGATAAAGGTTTGAGACTGGTGAGCAATACTCAAGACTCAGTTGAACATTTGTTATGTAAGCCACTCCTTTCGTGGATGAATTATATTCCCTTAAGATTCTTCCAACAAATCTCAGCCTGATGTTTACTATTTTTTGTGTGAATCATGCCAGTTTCGGATGCTCCGGACGGCCGCTCCAAGGTACTTTATGGTACAAATGTCTCAGAAGAGCTAAAGCTATCTAACTTCCTAATTCGCCACTGCTGGTTATGTATTGTTCTTTTGATACGTACCCCGTTTTCCGATAAACATCGAACTCTCACGTTTCCGATTGAGAGAACTAACTGAGGTCCGTCCGAAAAATTCTACAGGAAGCGCTCCTAGTCTTTGTAATCTTTTTAAAAGGGAGGGGTTCACAGTTAGTACCATACCAGTCACTAAAAAGAAAATGAGTCGTCAAGATGAGTATTGGCAAGCGTCAGATGGAGCGAAACGAGAAGCACTGTGAAGCTACGGCGTTGGGAAAGTAGCTCTATTGGCGAAGTGGGCCAGCCTGAGGCAAGGCCAGCCTCTGTGCAACGCGGCGTGATGCATCTGCCTGTGGACTGCAGCGCGTCGTCACTCTACTGATACCGGGACCCACGAGAAATACGGGCCCTGCAACAAACTTGTAACGTCACACTAGTCGCCTAGTTCGCCACGTTTCGCGAACACTCGCTTCATTTTTCGGATCTGTTAAAAGCTTCTGAGGACATAAATCAATTTATTGCCTGTTTCGATCATCTATTCATCTTCAGACATCAGAAATAAATAATTTTATGATGCCTGAAGATGATCGCATGATCGAAACCGGCAGTCCATGGAGACTTATTTCACCACCAGTCTTGCAGATTTTCTCTCTTCAAATAAAACCTATCACTTACAGTAGAATCTTGTCTACGGTGTAGTGACCCACTGTAGTTTTCAAATCTTTTGGTTTCATTAATAACTGCTTTACCTCAACCTCAACAAGAGTGTTTCACTCATATTCTGGTACAATGAATATATTTACATATCTAGATTGGTTTCAGTTGTTTAGCCTCTCTGTCACTGGAACAGGAAGTGTAAAAAGCTTAGGGATAGTTAATTTTTATTATCATATCAATTGTATATCTGCCCTCTCTTTAATCATCAGGTCTGTGCACTCAATCCCTCTTTGAATACAGTTGATTACATTTAATAATTACGATCGCATGCATCATGATAAAATAAACACAACAAACGGTATTTCAGTAAACTCATTTTTCTTATTTTGTGCGTAACTGATTCAAGTATCGATGCCCATCGTACTACTATTCCATTTATGTCACAAAGCAAGACGTTTGAACTATGATGACATTTGATGCCATACTGAATGAGAAATCTGTACTCGAATATCGACTCTGTTGGTAACAAATAGCGAATAAAACGATTAAAAACCGAAGTGTCGTACATATGAGTTTAATTAAGACATAAAACGTGAGTAGAACATTCTTTCTTACTTGCAGTCTACTACTAGGTTTTCCGTCCACTTCAGGTTGTATGAAATACGAGAAACCACGTGTCAAATCGAAAACCAGGAAACACTTTTTAAAAATCAGATGGCTCCAAGCACTATGGGACTTAATATCTGAGGTCATCAGACCCCTAGACTTAGAACTACTTAAACCTAACTAACCTAAGGACATCATACACATCCATGCCCGAGGCAGGATTCGAACCTGCGACCGTAGCAGCAGCACGATTCCGGACTGAAGCGCCTAGAACCGCTCGGCCACATCAGATGGCAAACACTTTTTACAAATGCACTCACTATCTTGGTGTATCACATGTGAACATATTACAGGTTTTATACTACTGTTCCAAATGAAACAAAAAATGATAAAAACAGCTCCATTTATAATGTAGAATATCACACAGCCACAGATGAAAGATGAACGCATTTTAGTATACGCAAATCAGACGTTAAAAGGACTGATTTCATTGCTGTAGAATATTACAGACTTTTCACTTCAAATGCGTATCAGAAAACAAGTCAACAGAAAGAATATTAAATCAAATACTACATTAATTTCGTGGCGGTTTTGTTTATTCCGTATTCGAGGCGCATTTCACTGAATACTCGCTGTATCCATACAGCTCTGAATGGTGGTAGTCCCTCGGAGGATATCTTAGTCGACCGCATTGTTCTATTAAAACCCATTGTTGTCGAATTCCAAGCCAGCTCTCATTACGACGCAGCGCGGTAATCTGATGCACAGCTGCTAATTAACTGGCAGCTCGCCTCGGCACGGGTGTTTCCGTGAGATACGAAAGCGAGCGTCTGTGGTCCACGAAGTCTGAGTTTGGGATTTCGCCGAAAGAGGTGTAGTAATCCGTGGCGGCATTTCAGCTATTGTGTTTTAGTACACACGTTACGTTGCACTCGCTCCATTTGCGCTAAAGAGTCTGACGAATGTGCGTACACCGCAGGCACTACTCTGAGTAATGTTCACGTTTTCATTCACCACGGTCGGCCACGTTCACCTTTCTGCCTCAACAAGTGTCAGTCCGTAATCGATGTACAACTCACGACATAAGGAAATTTCACCCCCATAGCCAAGTAAATTTGGTATAATGTTGGTTAAAAGTGCACTGTGCATCGGAAGCGAATTTACCGCATTTCCTGCATATTTTTGCGAAACGTTTAACTGCATTATTAACGTATTTTATATCCCTGTAACCGTATTATCAGAAGCTATCGAATGACTTGAAAGTAAGTACGTAGTTGAAATATCTGTTTGAAACGTACCTGGTAGATGAAAACAATGGAGCAAAATATTTTCTCAGCTATGAAGTATCTCTTACCTAAAGATGCGAGATCACATGTGTATGTAACTCAACATGTTTTGTGTTAGATTCCGTACAGAAACATCAGTCGGGGAAGCAAGAACAGTGTGTTCCGTGTGAAAATGCTTGGTGAAACAGGAAATTGTCCTGGAGGTAGGTCGTTTCGCAACTGTAGAAATGTAAGTAAAGAAGTACTTCCAGTTGCTCAAATGTTTTATTAATACGACTAATTAATGAAAGATTATCTTCAGGTCGTCAGGAACAGAGAAAGGGGGTGGTATGAGAGCATTATTAGAAGTACTCGCCGCCACACACTGTAAGGTTACTTCGGAGTATAGGTGTACAGGGTGTTTCACATTTTCTAATGTGTGTGTGTGAAATCTTATGGGACTTAACTGCTAAGGTCATCAGTCCATAAGCTTACATACTACTTAACCTAAATTATCCTAAGGAGAAACACACACACCCATGCCCGAGGGAGGACTCGAACCTCCGCCGGGACCAGCCGCACAGTCCATGACTGTAGCGCCCTAGACCGCTCGGCTAATCTCGCGCGGCTCACATTTCCAATTACAGGCTTCTAGGTGTTGTGGAGGGGACTTGGTAGATAAAGTTTTGATGAAGAACTCATGTCCGGAAATATACCGTTTGGATATAAAATAAGTTTGATGATGGGGTGACTTTCAAATCTCGCGCGTCACAGAAAAACACAAATTCAGAAGAGTGCCCCGTTGTGAAGCAGGAGATTTGCAAGTGGTCCCATCTTCAAACTTATTTTGTATTCAGACGATACATTTCCAGATATGGGTTCCTCATCAAAACTTTATCTGCCAAAAAAGTACCGTCTACAACCTCTAGAAGCCTGTAATAGGAATTGCGAAATAACTCGTATATGTAGAGAACCGCAACACAAACAAAAAGTTATAGGGAGTATGCGTCTTGGTGAACACCGAAGTTAATTTTTGATTTATCAAAAGCAGTTGTGAAAATAAATAATTTGTGTGACTTGAGTTACTACGGTCGCAGGTTCGAATCCTGCCTCGGGCATGGATGTGTGTGATGTCCTTAGGTTAGTTAGGTTTAAATAGTCCTAAGTTCTAGGGGACTGATAACCACAGCAGTTGAGTCCCATAGTGCTCAGAGCCATTTGAACCATTTTTTGAGTTACTACTTGAGTAATATCAATCGCAAAATACCCGTCGGTAGCTTTGTACGGTTCCTCGTGCAAGTGGCTACGACCTGCCGTTATAGAACGTTCGGTTCTCCTTATGCAAATTACAGAAGGCTGACATTGCGGCTGCGAGATTCCCAGTTGGTCGTATTTGGGAATGGACTACCAGTTCAAGGGAAACCTCAAGGAATCTTTGATTTGGAACGGGAGGACTGGAACTGAGTTAATTTCTTGCCAGGACGTTGTTTTAGGCGCTGTAAGGAAGTAAAGTCGATCGAAGGAAGCAAGATTAGTATTTAATGTCCCGTCAACAACGTGGTCATTTAAGATGGGGTACAACCTCGAATTGTGTCAAGGATACGGAAGGAAATCGGCTGTGCCCTTCCAATGGAACCATCCCGCCAATTTCCTGTAAAGATGTAGGAAAATCACCGAAAATCTAAAGCAGGATGGTCTAAGGCGGATTTGAACTGTCGTCCTCCCGAATGCGAGTCCAGTATGCTAACTACTGCGCCAACTCGCTCGGTGTGAGGTCAAATTTTCGAATTCATCGTCGCCGAGAACATTTTTTAAATACTTTTGATTCCCTGCGCTAAAGAGTTGTTCGAAATCCCACCCATGATAGCAAGTAGATAGGAATTGATGTAGAACTTTCGGTCCTCCCTTAACCAAACCGTAGAAGGATACAGCGCTGCTGTTATCAGGCAAATACCAGGCAAACTGGTAACGGAGCAGATGTCATCCTAATTGGGAATATTTGGGGGTGGATTTTCAATTCCATCATTTGCCTTACAACCAAGGGAAACTTCCTGAAAACCTTAGTCGGAACTGGAGGACTGAAGCTGTCTTCTATGCATTTCTGGAGCATTACGTCCCAAATAAAAATATGAAGGACCAGTGCAAGTAAAACATGCGAATTACCTCTTTATGACTCCTAATTGGGAATATTTCGGGGTGGATTTCCATCATTTGCCTTACAACCAAGAATTGAACACTTTATCACTGTATGACGAACAGTTATCGAACGGCGAAAAAATAAAATACGATTAAAATTTTGTATGATGCTCTTTGGACATGGCTGCATGGAAGATGGTCATAATAAACAGTTACACGTTCGCAGTATTTTGTGAAATGAACTTCATGATTCATCCCAAGCAATGATGGGCCTTCTTAACGGGCAGAACACATCATCAGCATTTTATACAACCCGCGTGGTGATTAAATTTGGTGAAAATGTATAGTGACTGGGCGTAGGCCGTGTCGCTGCACCGCAGCGGCAGTGCGTGAGCTGCTGTTAATTTGTCAGCGGCGGCCAGATGCCACCAGCGGCGAGTGTGGACAGGGCGCCACTTGCGATCGGCGCGATTTGTTTTGCGGCTGGTGACGGCGTCAGCCGAGCAGACCGGTGATGGATGCGTCGCAGCGGGCCGCATGCCCGCGGCGGCTAACGGAGCGACGGGAGGAGAAATTCAATTAAGTTGACGGCGCACGTCTCGTCTCTTAACCGGTCGCCGCACTGCACCGCACTACACTGCGCCGCGCTGCCTCGTTTAAAGTCGTCGAAACTCGCGCTGCAAAATTGCGGTCAGATAGCGTCGCCTTTTTCTTCGTTGCCTCCGCCGTAGCGGCGATGCGACGCGGTAATCGCTTGCTAGTGGAGAGCAGGCTGTTGCCGCCAGCCGGGAGTCTAATTCGCTCGCCAGGCCGCGCTCTGCTCCGACTGTGCTCTCTAACGTGCCTCTGCGAAAAGTCATTTCCCAGCCCTGCCGGCGGGCGGCGGCAAGTGCCGAAGCGTGTCGCCGGAAAGCGCCGCGTTCGCGCGGTAATTGAACAACAGTTGGGCGACTCTCCTGGTCTGTTCTGCTACTGCAGCTGCGGAAACTACCCATTGCAGGCCAGCAACATCTGCACAGTCTTTCCCTTCCTCATCCAGAGCCTTTAGAGAAACGCACCGCTATTGCGATACAGTAACATACGAGGGTCACTCCGTCACAGCATGTCTTCAAGATGGCTGCTACACTTGACGTCGTCAGAACCAACGTACTGCCATAGAATTCCTGTGCTGTGAAAATGAGACAGTGGGAAACATCCACAAGAGGTTGAAAAAGGTGTATGGAGATGCTGGTGTCGATTGCAGTACAGTTAGTCGGTGGGCAAGCAGGTTACATGATGAAAGCGGGCACGGCAATATTGTCACATTACTTTGGGATAGGGGAAGGAAGTGTTTGCAGAATACTGAAAGTGAAGGATGTTGACACCGGCTCACAAAGAAACAAGAAAAACGGTATGCTGCGAATTTTGGAACAGTACGAGAATGGTGGAGATGAATTTCTTGGAAGAATTGTGACAGATGATGAAACATAGCTCCATCATTTTTCACCAGAGACGAAGAGGCAATCAATGGAGTGGCATCATGCAAATTCACCCAAGCAAAAAAAAAAAAAAAAAAAAAAAAAAAAAAAAAAAAAAAAAAAAAAAAAATTCAAAACCACACCTTCTGCTGGAAAAGTTATGGCTACGGCGTCTTTCGATTTCGAAGGACTCTTGCTTGTGGACATCATGCATCATTCTGATGCATATGTGACGTCACTGAATAAACTTCAAGCTCGACTGAGTCGTGTTCGACCATATCGGCAAAAGCAGGATGGTTTGCTGTTGCACGACAATGCACGACCACATGTCAGTCAAAAAACCATGGAAGCGATCACAAAACTCTGATGGACAACACTGAAACACCCGCTTTACAGTCCTGACCTGGCTCCATGTGACTGTCATCTTTTTGGGAAACTGAAAGACTCTCTTCGTGGTTTGAAGATGATGACTCCCTTGTGCACGCAGCCAAACAATGGCTCCAACGGGTTGGTCCAGAATTTTACCGTGCGGGTGTACAGGCGCTGGTTCCAAGATGGCGTAAGGCAGTTGTGAGGAATGGAAATTATGTGACGAAATGAAAATATTGTTCCTAAAGGATTTATGTACACACTGTAAAACGTTCAAGCATGTTGATCGAAGGGAAAGTAACTGTCTATATGGTTCTGTAAGCCCCCTGATCTCTCTTCTACGCGATGTACGTCACGGTGGCAACAAGACCGTCCCACAGTCTTCCTCTAATTCCTGAGTTCACCGAATACCTTTTCTCGAAAAACTGCACCTGTATCATCGAAAGTGTAGTGGCACTCTTATCTGTTGTGCAGTTGACTACTAAATGTTACGAGAGACGAAGCCACCAGTATAAAAGGACGCTGGGAGTGTCCTGTTGTCCGCAGAGAAGCAGTTACAACAGAATGGGTCGGTCACGAGAGTTCAGTGACTCCTAACGTGGGCAAGACCCCGGATGTCACCTATGTAACATAACCACAAGGGACATTTCAACTCTTCGATAGCTGCCCAAGTCGACTGTCGGCGATGTGACTGTTTAGGGGAAACGCGATGGAACAGTCATAGCTAAACCAAGACCAAGCAGACTTCGTGTACTGATAAACAGGGACGGTCGAGCATTTTGGAGTGTCGTCATAAAAAAAGACTTAAAACAAGCAGAAAGAGTCACTCGTGAATTTCAAGGTGCAACCAGCAATCCAGCTAGCACAATTACTGCCCGTAGGAAGTTAAAACAATAGTGTATAGAGGTCGAGTAGTCCTCATAAGCCACACATACTAAGGGAAAAATGGATGGTGTTAGGTTGGGTTGTTTTGGGGAAGGAGACCAGACAGCGAGGTCATCGGTCTCATCGGATTAGGGAAGGACGGGGAAGGAAGTCGGCCGTGCCCTTTCAAAGGGATCATCCCGTAATTTGCCTGGAGCGATTTGAGGAAATCACGGAAAACCCAAATCAGGATGGCCGGACTCGGGTGTATGGTGTATTCAAGAGAGAGACCTCCACATACAGAGTAAGTCAATAACGTGTTGGCCCACCTCTGGCTGGTATGCAAACACTTATTCGGCTTGGCATTGTTCGATAGAATTGTTGGATGTCCCTTGAGGGATATCGTGCCAAATTCTGTCCAACTGGCGTGTCAGATCGTTAAAATCTCGAGATGGTTGGAGGGTCCTGCCCATAATGCTCCGAATGTTCTCAATTGGGAAGAGACCCGGCAGCCTCGCTGGCCAAGGTAGGATTTGCCAAGCGCGATGACAAGCAGTAGAAACTCGTGCTGTGCGTGGGCGGGCACTATCTTGCTGAAATGTAAGCCCAGGATGGCTTGCCATGAAGCTCAACAAAACGCAGTGCGGAATATGGTCAGGGTACCGCTTTGCTGTAAGGGTGCCGCAGATGACAGCTGAGAGTGTCCTGCTATGAACAGAAATGGCACATCATAGCATCGACCCCAGCTGTCGGTCCCTATGGCTAGCGACAGTCAGGTTGGTATGCCATCGCACTATGGCGCTTCTCCAGAAAGGTATTCGTTGGTCATCTGAGCTCAGTTGAAAGCCGGGCTGAAGACAGTTCTACTCCAGTCTGTGAGATTCCATGCCGAAGAAGTGTCTGGAGACGCTCCGGACAGCCGTGGGATACCAACCTGATTGCTGGCCGCCATATGGCCCGACAAGCATGTGAGATGTTCTGGGGTGTCATTTCTTTTCATAGCAGGACCCCACTGGTTGTCGTCCGCAGCACCCTTAATAGCTCATCGGTACGAGGACGATATTCTAGGCTCCGTTTTGTGGCCCTTAATGGCAAGCCGTTCTGGGCTTACATTTCAGCAAGATAATGCCCGCCCATACACGGCAAGCGCTTTTACTGCTTGTCCTCGTGTGTACCAAACCCTACCTTGGTCTGCAAGGCCGCCGGACCTGACCCCAATTGAGAGCATTCGGAGCATTATGGGAGGGCCATCCAATCAGCTCGAGATATTGAAGATCTAACGCTCCAATCGGACAGAATTTGGGACGATATCCCTCAGGAGGAGATCCAACAACCTTATCAATCAATACCAAGCTGAGTAATTACTTGCGGGCCTACGCCCTGTTGGCTTGCTCAATTTGTGAAGCTAATTCTCTTGAATAAATCCTCCAATTTCTCCGAAATTGTAATCCTTTGTTTCTTTGTGCATCTACATTACATCTACCTTCTTAGAGTGTATTATGTATAGAGGCGAATAGTTTGCTGTGCGTTTCAAACTTTTAACCTATTTTATTACGCGATGCGACAGGCTCTTTCTTTATGATTGAGCCGTAAGGTTATTTCACCAGTATTCAATAGTTCTTGAGAAGAACAGTTAAACATTGCGCAAAACAGCTTGGAAATATTACTTATTTTCCAAGCAGTGGATAGAATTTCTGATTTGTGAAGATAAAAATGAAGAAAATTTTCTCTGATTGGATTGCTGAGTTCCTGTAAGGCCTGTGCGTCATATATTATATTCGCCACCGCTGCACAAGATGTGTGTCAATGTTCCATTGTATGACGGAAGGAAACTATATCCCGGACGACTGAGGCGTTTCCTGTGAAGGCCGGATAGAGTTTACGATGTGGTCATTTTCAACGAAAAACGGAACATACGCGTATGCTATAAAAACCACGGTGTCGGGATCCAAGGTAACCGAGTGAGAATATAGAACAATTGTTCAGCGAATTTCTTATCATTACCGGGTACTGCATCCGAAGCCGTTACTATTATAAAAATGGGAAGTCTTCGGTTGTGGGGGAACTCTTTTTCCTCAGGAGAAACCCTTTGAGAATCCTGGTACTGTGATGAAACGCCTTTTGTAATTTGAAGGTTAATATAACTTTAAAAAATGAGAAAAAGGTGTTTTATTTGGCGTTTATTTTAAATCATAACTAATAACACTGAAATCATAATAATATTTTAAACAAAATAACAATATCAAAATGTAAAAAACATGTTGTTAATGTTTTTTTGTGGAATCGTTATTTCCTTCCCGCGGAACACCAGAATTTCGCGGAGCACAGTTTGGGAAACCCTGCCCTAGAGCGATAGAGCACACCACGATTGCACGGTGAAATGACAGTTCCAGGATTTTTGCTTGCTGCACTGCCATCTTCGTATTGGAATTTAACCGTCGTGGCTTCTAGATAGTCTTAACTGCGCTATCACTCTAGTTTGGATATACATCGCAGATAGTTAAAAAGAATGGATGTTATACACAGTGCTTTCTTTATTTTCTTGTGGAATTGGTGGATGAGGAAGTAAGATGTACGAGATCGTGTACAGTGTATATGTGACAACACATCGTTATAAAGCACTGTCAAAAGTCATGAAAATGACAGCTATGTGCGTGTTCATGGTGACGACTATATCAGTCTAATTGGCAGTGACGAGCGAGTTGTAGGTTACGATTGAATCCATAGCTACGTCATTCGCTGGAGCCAACCGTGCAGTGGTGCTGCACAAAGCAGGCTACTGGAACGGAGAAAGTGGAAAAAGAATTTATCCTCGATTGCAAGATTTCACTGTTGTCTGTTTTGCAGGTGTACGGTGGAAACATACATGATATACAGGGTGTTACAAAAAGGTACGGCCAAACTTTCAGGGAACATTCCTCACACACAAATAGAGAAAGATGTTATGTGGACATGTGTCCGGAAACGCTTAATTTCCATGTTAGAGCTAATTTTAGTTTCGTCAGTATGTTCTTCCACCTACGCTCAATGGAGCACGTTATCATGATTTCATACGGGATACTCTACCTGTGCTGCTAGAACATGTGCCTTTACAAGTACGACACAACATGTGGTTCATGCACGATGGAGCTCCTGCACATTTCAGTCGAAGTGTTCGTACGCTTCTCAACAACAGATTCAGTGACCGATGGATTGGTAGAGGCGGACCAATTCCATGGCCTCCACGCTCTCCTGACCTCAACCCTCTTGACTTTCATTTATGGGGGCATTTGAAAGCTCTTGTCTACGCAACCCCGGTACCAAATGTAGAGACTCTTCGTGCTCGTATTGTGGACGGCTGTGATACAATACGCCATTCTCCAGAGCTGCATCAGCGCATCAGGGATTCCATGCGACGGAGGGTGGATGCATGTATCCTCGCTAACAGATGACTTTTTGAACATTTTCTGTAACAAAGTGTTTGAAGTCACGCTGGTACGTTCTGTTGCTGTGTGTTTCCATTCCATTATTAATGTGATTTGAAGAGAAGGAATAAAATGAGCTCTAACATGGAAAGTAAGCGTTTCCGGACCCATGTCCACATAACACATTTTCTTTCTTTGTGTGTGAGGAATGTTTCCTGAAAGTTTGGCCGTACCTTTTTGTAACATCCTGTATAAACTTTCTGTCTTTACTTGTGAACTGCAGTGCGGGTAATGAATAAAATTAGCGACTCCAACTATTTCTGTTTTGAGACTGAATTATAGCGAAAATTCAGATTTACTTTGGATCCTGGTGCATACAATACAGTGGGGGAAGGGGTTGAGACGGCCAGCCTGGATGTGGTTATAAGCGGCTTCCTCCATGCCACCACTTCAATATCAGACTGGAACCCACGTCGCACCACAGATACACGCTACGGAAACATGCAGAAAAACGCCCTCGCATTTTCACATGTGGTTTACTAAAACCTCAGAGAGACGGGGTACACAGATTTCGTCATGAGGGGGGGGGGGGGGGGGGCGCCGAATAAGAAACTGATGACCACTGACGTTTAGTTTTTTAAAATTCATCATCTATGAAGGAAATGGTGTTTCTCCAATGAGTATATATGTTTTCGATGATCTCAGCAAATAAAAAAATTCTCTATAAAGTGAGATCTGTTAATTTTCAGAATAAATTTCATACCTATTGTTGTATATTGTTGCATTGGACGAACTTTTTATGATTACCGTGTGAAGTGTGTTCTGTACCATCGAACTTTTTCCAGACATCGCTCTTTGTTTTCTTTGGAATAAATTTCAAATTATGTACGCTGCATGACTTAATTTTCATTTTACACGCTCCACAGCCTCACAGTTAGAGGCCATCTGATCCCGAGAGCCGGTCATTTTTGCCCTGTCATTGCCACACCACGACAGGAAGATCGTGTACTCAACTTCTGTGCTTCGTCACGGCGGTAAACTGTTGCATGCTTTAGTGAGAGGGAACTAGTGGACGAGTAGGAAGCTACTGCAGCGGTACCGTTCTGAGACTAGCCGTACTCACAGAACCACAGCGGGAAGGAAGGAAGCCAGTATAGCACTGACGTAACAACGGCGCGTTGATTTCTAATTTAGGCAGTCCTCAACATTGCACTCTTACTCGCTCCGTTTCAAATCTCTGCTCACTTCTCGAAGGCATAGACTTCCATACAGAAAGAGCGAAGTTCCAAATCTCGTTCGACCATACTGATTTATGGTCCTGTACACTTTCGTAAGTCACCTAATATCAATGTCGACAAGGTTTCGACAGCAAGACCACAATTGACTTTCTCCCCGTATCTGCCCAGCTAATGCTTTATACACAGTGACCTCGTTATCGTCGGGTCGTCTAACTTCCTGTTAGTTTTCCCCACCACTCGATTTATAAAATGTGCTTTACAAACCAGTCTTAATGGATCACGTAACACATACCATAATCTTATTGGCCTCAACTTTTTAGACACCTCATCCTTCAGTCTGTCATAAATTTTTGAATTAAAGGCTTTTTTTTTGTAATGTGAAATATTAAGTTACCAGTGCAGTGAAAACAAGAACATTGACAGTTTGCTGTTCCACTGCCGTATATGTTTCTTCCCCATGTTCCAATTCTGCCCACCCGATGCAAGTTGAAGTTGCACCCAACGAACCAGTTATGCTATCTGAAACCTGTTCCCACAGATAAGTCTGCCATCTGGCTGGAAACGCTCCACTGTCAATTAGGTGAGAGGCAACAGCTTATGAAGAGAGAATTAAATTAATTCTTCCATGGCCGAACAATACCTACTGTACTGCATTCGATCGGATACGCAAGGGTTAAAATCAAGAATTAGCTTCATCAGAGTAACCGAAGACTACGAACACCAAACACAGCTTGAAATGGAGATGCGGTCAACTTCAGCAGGTCCTCACCGGATGGAACCCTCCCTGAACCTCTCGAAAAGTTGGGAGTCTGCTAACCCGTTAACAGACTGCTACACTAACAAGCTCCCAAGCAAACCTCCGAAAATCCGAAATAGAGTACCGACTAATATGTGCAACTGCACTAATGTCCACATGGACCAACACATGTATTCCTGTCGTGATTGCCCCACCCACTACAACTTCGAGGACTTCACGTAAGAAAGAACTAAAACAATTATGTCTACCACTGCTGGAGTAAACTAGCATAATTAGGCTATCAGGCTTTGTACATATTTACTTGGCTTTTTTTATTGTTTACTATACGTTTTACGAGCGCTATAGGTGTATTTGTCTGCACTACTCCCATAAATTGTATTCACCTTTTGTTTTTTCTACCTTCTCGGTTGAGCCAACTAAGAACCACGTGCCAGTGTCAATTCCTTGTTTGTTATTCTTTCTTTTCTTTCCAGCACTCTTTCATCTGTTCTGTGTTTTTTCTTGCTGTCTTCTGACCGCTCCAGATAAGTCTCTTTTCGTTCTCCTACCTTGAATCCTTTCATATTCTATTCCTTTTGCCTAAACATTTCTCTTTCAGTGTTTGATCAGCTTTCTTTTTTTTTCTCTAAATCATTTTTTACTTCATTGATCCAACGTGTTGTTGAGTTCTTGTCCCACAAACATTAGAAGATTTGTTTAGTTAATCTGCTGTCTGGCATTGGATAGATTTATGAAGAAGAAAAACTACCAGTCTCCTTTTTATCATTACATCTGATATGTTTTCTATGTTTCGATAAATTCTATCAGTATTGCATAATTTCCAAGCTTCCATAGTTTTTCTTGGGCCTGTTGTTTATCTAACGATGCACCTGTCTAATATTTCTAGTTTGTCTCAGTTATAATTAAAATGCTAGACATTCGCTTGGAGATAGACATTGTGGCTTGACTACTGTGTTGTAATGCTTTTTACTTTTCATTTTTAGACAGGAATTAGGAAATGTCTTTAGGTATAGCATGAACCGTTTCCATATTATGTATCTTTTTCTCTGTAGCAGCTTTTTTCAAACCATTTTCGTGGATTATCACACCAAGATATTTAAATTTTTAACCTTCTCTATTCGTCCGATACCTGTTTTCAGAAATTATGACGCACTTGTAAAAATTTTTTTTTTTTTTTTTTAAGCCGGGCCTGTCGACTACTTTTCTAAAATATTAATTTGTCTTACAGTAAATGTCACATTTTCAAAAAGTATTTCGAAGTTTTCTGCAAATGCGAGACAGTTTATTCCAGTATTTTTGTTTCCTCTCCCTGACCTTGTTCGTGAAAACTTCCATTCATTTAGGTTTCCATTCCAAATTTTCGCTGTTTCTTCTAGAACACAATTAAAAGGACGTGGGATAGGCCTTAACCTTGCCGTACACCTGAGGTTATTTCGAAGGGCTGAGATATTTGTCCCATAATTTCACTTATGATACTGTGTTTCACGAATTAGATTTGCAGTCGTATAATTTTTTACTTGAATAGAAGATTCATTCAGTAAGTATGGGTCATCGTTACTGATTCCGTTGGCTGAGTTCCTACCGTATTGTATTTCAGGAACACGCCAGTAACGAGGTGTTCACTGCCTGCACCGCATTACGTGTCCCATTTGCAAATTTGCTCTCCCTCACTTCGAACTTCCTACGCAACTTCATTTACATAATAGCTGCACAGCAGCCCCGCGCTTGGTAATTAAGCCATGTTATTTTATACCCTCTCCTCGGTAAGGCGTTTGAATACCAAATACTCTCGCGAGCGCAGCATATGCCGTTTTTGAGGAACGGCAGCCAAGTGCGCTCGGTCGCTCCTCGGCGCTCGATGGCGCTGCGTGGGTGGCTGCACCGTGGCGGCGGCAGCGGCCGCTCGCTGCAGAAGGCGCCGCCGCCGCCGGCGCCTACGCCTCGCGCCGCCGCCCACGCCGCCACTCGACACAAGGAGATCACGGCGGGGCGAAAGCCGAACTGGAGCGGCGGCGAGCGCCGGCCCGAGGAGGGCTTCTCGTTTTGAAAGGGGCCGTCGTTAAACTGGAGCAGCCGTAAAGCGTGCTTTATGGACGATCTAATGGAATGCCTCTGTTCGAGACGGGCGCCAGAGCAAATATATAGTCGCGGCCGGCAGGCGCAACCTTGACCAGCTGCAGCGGAGGCGGCGCCGGCGCCGGCGGCGGATCCAGCCGACAGATGTCGCGGCCAGCGTCTTCAGTCTGTGGCAACAGCTCCGTGTGGCGCGCATCTTTTTAGGGGCACAGGATGGCCTAACACGCACTTTATGAAAACAGTTCGTTGTAGTAAAACAACCGCTACAGTTAATATTATAAGTAGGAGTGTTACATTTGATGTTAAGACGTAGCTGGCTTCTGGAACTATCGAAGCTCAGGGCACCTTTTCTCTGCGAGAGCACTGTCTTGCTCTATAATGTCAACAATGCCCTAGCAGTAGTGGCCACGTCCGTCTTGGTTTGTGCAGTAGAGTCAGCGACTCCAGGTTCCGCAGTTTTGGGGAAAACATTTTCTGAGGGAAAATATCTAATGAGGTGACTTTTGGGGAAACGGAAACTTTGGGGAAATCTTTTTGATAAGAAAATTTCGGTACTGGGGAAGTATTTTACCTACCTAGCCTTACTACTAATGTCCTCACTGATAATTTACTTCAGACAAGACATACTTCGTTGTCTAGGTATTCTTAGGTCTCTCTCTCTCTCTCTCTCTTTCTCTCTCTCTCTTTCTGCAAAAGAATCGATACACCTTTATTTTTGTGGGGGACGTTAGGCTCACCTCGGTGTTACTTCTCTGTGATATCAGAATGACGTGTACATGCCCAGTTTCAACCATTTGTGGCCGTCCGAAGTGGCCGTGCTGTTAAAGGCGCTGCATTCTGGAAACGCAAGACCGCTACGGTCGCAGGTTCGAATCCTGCCTCGGGCATGGATGTTTGTGATGTCCTTAGGTTAGTTAGGTTTAACTAGTTCTAAGTTCTAAGGGACTAATGACCTCAGCAGTTGAGTCCCATAGTGCTCAGAGCCATTTGAACCATTTTGAACCGTTTGTGTTGCCTGTCTACTTTCGTGGTCGTATCGAGTTCTGAGGAGAAGCAATATTCGATTTCGTCGTCTTAGTTGAAGCTTGTATTTGTTGGTTTTAAACTGTAACGTATGTCCTACGAATATACACTGAGGTGACAAAAGTCTCCTAATATCGTGTCGGATATCCTTTGGCGCGTCATAGTGCAGCAGGTCGACGCGTGGCATGGACTCAACAAGTCAAGTCCCCTGCAGAGACACTGAGCCATGCTGCCTCTATTGCCGGCCATAGTTCGCGAAAGTGTTCCCGGTGCAGAATTCTGTGCACAAAATGGCCTCTCGATTATGTCTCATAGACCTGCGATAGGATGGTCAGATCATTGCCTCGAACTGTCCAGCATGTTCTACAAACCAGCCTCCAACCATTGTGACCCGGAGATAGGGCGCATTCTCATTCATAAATGTCCCGTCGTTGTTTGGGAGCATGAAGTCCATGAATGGCTGCAAATGGTCTTCAAGTAGCCAAACATAACCAATGCCATTCAATGATCAGTTCACTTCGACCAGATGGTGCAGTCCATTCCATGTAAACACAGCCCACACATTTGGAACCATCAACAGTTTGCACAGTGCTTTGTTGACATCTTGGATCCATGGCTTCGGGGGGGGGGGGGGGGGCGGGTGGTCTACGCCACACTCGAACCCTACCATCAGCTCTTACCAACTTAAATTGGAACTCATTTGACCAGGCCACGGTTTTCCAGTCGTTTAGGGTCCAACCCGTATGGTCACGAGCCCAAGAGAGGCGCTGCAGGCGATGTATTGTTAGCAAAGGCACTCTCGTCGAACGTCTGCTACAATAGCCCATTCACGCCAAATTTCGCGGCACTGTCGTCGTACGTCTCACATTGATTACTGAGGCATTTCACGCAGTTTTGCTTGTCTGTTAACACTGACAAGTCTCCGAAAAAGCAGCTGCTCTCGGTCGTTAAGTGAAAGCCATCAGACACAGCGTTGTGCGTGGTGAGAGGTAATGTCTCAAATTTGGTATTCTTAGCACACCCTTGGCGCTATGGATCTCTGAATATTCAATTCCCAAACGATTTCCGAAATGGAATGTCCCATGCATCTAACTCCAACTACCATTCCGCGTTCAAAATCTGTTAATTCTCGTCATGCGGCCATAATCACGTTGGAAACCTTTTCACATGGATCACCTGAGTTGAAATGACACCTCTGCCAATACACTGCTCGTTTACACCGTGTGTACGCTATGCTGTCGCCATCTGCATGTGAGCATATCACTATCCCATTACTTCTGTCACCTTGTGTAATGCTGTCCAGCGCACCCACCCACACGGTTCACTCAAACTTTCATTCTCACTGAAGGTTCGACTTGCAAATTCCGGGGCAATAGCATTAGAGATTCTGAAACTTCATGGCAGATTAAAACTGTGTGCCCGACCGAGACTCGAACTTGGGACCTTTGCCTTTCGCGAGCAAGTGCTCTACCATCTGAGCTACCGAAGCACGACTCACGCCCGGTCCTCACAGCTTTTACTTCTGCCAGTATCTCGTCTCCTACCTTCCAAACTTTACAGAAGCTCTCCTGCGATTCTTGCAGAACTAGCACTCCTGAAAGAAAGGATACTGCAGAGACATGGCTTAGCCACAGCCTGGGGGATGTTTCCAGAATGAGATTTTCACTCTGCAGCGGAGTGTGCGCTGATATGAAACTTCCTGGCAGATTAAAACTGTGTGCCCGACCGAGACTCGAACTCGGGACCTTTGCCTTTCGCGGGCAAGTGCTCTACCATCTGAGCTACCAAAGCACGACTCTGCCAGGAAGTTTCATATCAGCGCACACTCCGCTGCAGAGTGAAAATCTCATTCTGGAAACATCCCCCAGGCTGTGGCTAAGCCATGTCTCCGCAGTATCCTTTCTTTCAGGAGGGTTAGTTCTGCAAGGTTCGCAGGAGAGCTTCTGTAAAGTTTGGAAGGTAGGAGACGAGGTACTGGCAGAAGTAAAAGCTGTGAGGACCGGGCGTGAGTCGTGCTTCGGTAGCTCAGATGATAGAGCACTTGCCCGCGAAAGGCAAAGGTCCCGAGTTCGAGTCTCGGTCGCGCACACAGTTTTAATCTGCCAGGAAGTTTCATATCAGCGCACACTCCGCTGCAGAGTGAAAATCTCATTCTGGAAACTAGAGATTCTACCACGGGGTATGTATTAATAGATCCATTTAATGCATTTAATTCATTGCATATATAGAATGAACCAAAATTCACACACTCGAACGCCACATCGCGATTTCTTTCATGCTAGCAAGACTAAAATGTCTGTAACAAAATTTCGTAACGTTCATGCCGGCACCAAAGAAAGTAATTTCGGAACACTGTAATTATATATGCAAGTAATTTCAGTCAATACATTCAGTTGTGCTTTATGGTTATTGTCGTACCTCGAGTTTTGCGTTAGACTACACAAATTGGAGAGTTCTATTCCTGATTTATGTTTAATTTTTTTATTTTCTAATTTTGATCAGCCCAGTAATACTGCTGAATACGCTGTTTTTTAAACGATACACATCCTACAACTACCGTTCTTTTTTTAACGTTGAACATAACAGATATTTATGGGATATTCCGTCAGTACTGGGAAGAACAAAGACATATTAAAAACTTAAATGCAAAGTATTGACGTTCCACAATAATATTTTGATATGGACCGTCTTCCGACTTTTAGGCTGTCGTCAGACAACTTACTACTAAACATATGATCCACACATCATCAGCTAGATGGATTGGATTGTTTGGGGGAAGAGACCAAACAGCGAGGTCATCGGTCTCATCGGATTAGGGAACCATCCCGGCATTTGCCTGAAGCGATTTTAGGGAAATCACGGAAAACCTAAATCAGGATGGCCGGACGCGGGATTGAACCGTCGTCCTCCCGAATGCGAGTCCAGTGTGCTAACCACTGCGCCACCTCGCTCGGTCATCAGCTAGAGATCGTAGCGATACAGAGATTATTTTTCAGAGATATGTGACATTTTACGTCTATATGTCGGTACAAAACTGCGTGAATTACACTATTTTTGCATTTTCGTATCGATATATAGTCGTAAAATGTCACGTACCTTTGAAAAACAATCTTTGTGCATCTACAATTTCTCGCTGATGTTATGTGGACTACCTGTTTAGCTCAAGTCATCTGAGGATCACCTAGAAGGCAGAAAGCCCGTTCATAACGAGCTGTTTCATAAATATTATTGTGGAGCAGTAGTACTGTGTATTCAAGATTTTAGCAGAAATTATTAGTCAGACATGTCAAAAATATTCATGAAGAGTAATAATCATTTAAAATTATATCCTCTCATAGGGTAGAAATAACTACAACACTTTCCAATGTGAAGATGTTAAATATTCGTACTACATTCAATAATAGCGATCACCTGACTGAAAGCTGAAAGGCATAATGAGTAGTTACGTGATGATTATGATGATAATAACAATAATAATGATGATAAAAACAGTAACAGTTGGGTAACTCTTTCAGAAGCGGGTTACTAGCCCTATTGGTGAGACAATGGCATAAAGAAATGCAGTGGACATGCAATTGGTAAGCGTGGTAATTAACATTAAACGATTGAACTGAAGACTGAAGGGAGTAATGAAAACTGGGTTCGAACGTAGTTGATGACGTATTTGCGAAACAACGTATTTGGACGATGTATTTACCTAGGTTAAAAGAAGGAGGTAGAGATCGGAAGGAGAGGCATGTAATCGGTATTTTTTGCTTGGGGAGGAAGTTATAACTGAAGCATAGGGAAACAATGCTGAAAGTGGACCGTAGAGCATGAAGAGGTGTGGCAGGTCGCAAACAACAGACAAACGTTTGAAAGCAAAATGGATTTTTAAAAGTGGATAGCAAACAACTGATTGTCCTCTCATTTCTGTGTTACTATTAAGTAATTGCAGTTGTGTTATGTAAGACCTGCTGTAGTTCCTGTTTGAAAATTAAGAAGCCAGATACGAAATCATGCAGCCTAGAAAGAAACGTACATCTCAATCCGGAACCGACCTCACGAACTTGAATATTCTAACGCTAGACACTACCCACCACACTAACTAAGCAGCATACCTACAGAGTATTGTATGAAGCTACTTTTCGTACATGTGCTTCCAGACTTCCTTCCTTCTACGTCCATTTTCGACAAAAAAAAAAAGTGCGATTGCTCGCGATAAACAAAAAAAAAAAAATGGTTTCGAGCCCATTTCAACATTATGTGCATTTTAACCACACATCAGGTTTAAGTATAGGCCTGTTACGGTTTGCGCGGCCCCTCCCGCCGGAGGTTCGAGTCCTACCTCGGGCATGGGTGCGTGTGTTGTTCTTAGCATAAGTTAGTTTAAGGAGTGCGTAAGTCTAGAGACCGATGATCTCAGCAGTTTAGTCCCTTAGGAATTTACACACATTTAAACATTTTTTAAGTATGAGCGCTAAGCATCTCGACATCGTGCGCCCGAACAGTCCTCTCATCATCATCATCATCATCAACATCAACAACAACAACAACAGTAATAACAACAACAACATGAAGTTGCAGTATAGCGCATTTTTCAGTTGTTACGGCATGTTCATTACATTACAGGTTTTGCGTACCTGAAGAGTTTGTACTGAATTTATTTCGTGTCATAGCATCTTCATTCATACAAACCCCATTCATTTCAGTGTATTTATTTAATTTCAGAAATACGTCTATTTGTCGTTGTTAGCATAATATCGCAAAGACACTCTTTTTCTAGTTGTTATTGCTGTTGTTGTTCATTCACAAGTTATGATAATTGTCTCTGGAAAATACAGCGGAATGCGCATGAAGTGAACCGGCCGCCGACGCGGAGACCCTACCATATTCAACGTAGCCGTCAGGAAAACTTTCAGTGTCACATCACGTGGCGACTAATTTTAGGCGCACAACCCAGATTCAGATGGTCTTCCACATATCTGCACAGCGTGTGGCGCTTGTTAAACTTCCCAATGCATGCAAATATTAAGTGCGATTGCTTCTCCATGCCGTATCTGAAAGCCTCAGTAAAACTTGAGCATCCTGAAGATGGGCCTTTCCCTCCGAATTTCATCGCCTGTCCTTGCCTGCCAAATCGTTCCCTTATGGATTTTTTTTAAATGATAAATCATACAATTAGCGAAAATTAACTAAATAGCAAATACGGACAAATACGTTTTATTTATAAGACGTCCGATCTGGTGGTCTACGGTGAAGCGCCTCCTTGGGAATCGGAACGTCGTGGGGTCGAATCCCGATCGGACCACGGAATATGTCAGTCTGCATTTAAACCAGCCTTCATCTCTCAATGACATACTTGACGAGCCTTCGCGCAGTGCGTGAGAAACATGTCAGTTTGTTTGCAGAATGAAAAAAGTTCCTCATTAAATCTGTGAACTGCTTCTTATAGACTCAAGCCGCACCATTACGCCAAACTACCACATGTGAAGCTTCCTATGTGTATTTGTCCTAGCTGTTTCTTCGCGACAACTTTCGGTAAGTGTACTGTTTACTCCCTATTCCAAGCTGTGGGACTGAACTGTTGACCATACGTGTGCAAAACCGCATGTCCCAACAATCTGCAAGTCAGTGGACGCCCACTCGAGAATATATACGGCTTATAAATAACGAACATCAAGCAGTAGAAGTGACTTGTTGCAGTAATTATATCGATCCTTAAGATGAAAGCAACAGTTGTGTTTCTATAGTGAAAAGTTTTCCAGCTTTTCGAGAGAGATGATTAAGCAAACATTTTAATTCATTTGATGTCAATATCACAAAAGTTTAAAACGACAGTCAACAGAAGAGATAAGAGTATTTCTAATCGATAAATTCTCTGCAATGAGCTTTAGACAACGCACTGCATTGATGGTATTCTTTCGGTTATACAGTCGAGTTGTTGATTCCATTTCATGCTCAGTACTTCGACGATGGACCCAGTGGTCTTCGTTAGGCCTGCGTATGTTTTGTTAGGGCATTCGCTGCGTACTCCCAGCAGCGGATACATATTACAAGCACTCCGTCTTCAGGCCACAAGTGGCCCATGGGGACCATCCGACCGCCGTGTCATCCTCAGTTGAGGATGCGGATAGGAGGGGCGTGTGGTCAGCACACCGCTCTCCCGGTCGTTATGACGGTTTTCTTTGACCGGAGCCGCTACTATTCGGTCGAGTAGCTCCTCAATTGGCATCACGAGGCTGAATGCACCCCGAAAAATGGCAACAGCGCATGGCGGCTGGATGGTCACCCATCCAAGCGCCGGCCACGCCCGACAGCGCTTAACTTCGGTGATCTCACGGGAACCGGTATATCCACTGCGGCAAGGCCGTTGCCTATACATATTACAAGGGAGGATCAGAAAGTAACGCACATTAATTTTTTTCTCCACTGGTATAGCAGCTAGAATGTTGAAATTACATGACCATGTAGTTTGAAGTTTGCGGTGTTGATGGCGTTTTTTTTTGTCACGTGCAGCTCAGCCGAGAGAAGGCTGAACTGCGAAACAAACATGGCGCGCATGCTACTGTCGTCAATTTGAGAAGAACAGCAAAGTGAAGTTCGATATTTGTGGGCCAAAGGGCATAAACCGAGTAAAATTCAAAAGGACATGCATGGCAATATATGGGGGACGATTGTATGGACCGTAGCAGTTTCTCCAGGTGGTGTGCATTCTTTAAGAAGGCCACATGAACCTTACTGATTCAGCACGGTCCGGGTGGCCGGTAACAGCTGCAACGCCGCAGAATGTCGGAGGCATTGAAGCAGCAATTTTGAACGACCGACGTGTGCAATTGCTAACCTTATCGCAGCAGTTCAACATTTCCTGTGGTGCGGTGTACGGTACTGTTCATGACACGCTGAAATTTCGTGAAGTTTGTGCTCGCTGTGTGTCTGAGAACCCAATGGACAACCGCAAGGGCCAACGAATGATGACAAGCCTCGATCACTTAAAGCGTTAGGCCGTAGAAACGCAAGACTTTCGGAAAGGAATCGTCACTGGTGATGAGTCGTGGGCGTACCATTACGCGCTCGAAACCAGGCAGGTTTCTATGGATTGAAAATATGCTGGTTCCCCAGTACGGAAAAAATTCAAAGTGACTTAGGCTGTTAGAAAAGTGCTTGTGACAGTGTTCTGGGATATGCATGCACAGGACCACTGTGAATGCTGCAGCCTACATTGAAATTTTGGTTAAATTGCGTCGTGCCCGTCGTAACAAACGCCACAACATGAATGCTGACCGTGTCAAAATGACAATGTTCGTCCGCGTGTTGCTGCTCCTGTTCGTGAGACAGTCGCCAGATTTGTGTGAGAGGTGCTCCAGTATCCACCATATAAGGTCCGAACTTGCACCGTTGGACTTTCATCTGTTTGATCCCATTAAGAAATTCCTAGCCGGCCAACGCTTTGTAACAGATGCGGAAGTGAAATCAGCAGTCCGTAGATGGCTATGCTCCACCCAAACTGACGTCTGCGAAGAGAGTATATTGAAAATGGTACGACGATGGGAAAATGTGTTGAGAACGTTGGTGACTATGTAGAAAATACGTAAAAGAGTAAGTTCATATGCGATTTTTTTTTCGTTTTGTTACCTATTAAACTTTTTGGCACTAAAATTATTGTGCGTTACTTTCCGATCTTCCCTCGTACAACAGAGCACGCAGCACCCGAAAAAGGCCACTTGCGTAAAATAAGATCAACAACACGTCTGAACACCCGGAAGCACATCGTTAATCAATCACGCCGCGAAAATCTGAGCTATCAGAGACTGGATGATCCGAGGTAAAACAGGTCATTAGAAGTCTGTTTTATGTCCGTATAGTTACTGAATGAACAGGCATCCCCTGATTGTGAATCGAATGAAGATTTCCAGTTTACAAATTTGGCAGTACAGCTGCCTTTCAGTTTGCTTTGAAAAAGAAGAAGCACTTGGCTTTGACTGCAGAAAAAGTATACACCTGCTAAACTTCACCCTAGAAGAATGACTGCAGCGTAAGTTAAGGAAATGTCTAAAATTCTGAAATTCTTTCTCCGTTCCTTTCTGCACACGTGTTCTCTCTGTTATGCTCCTCATAGCTAATACATCATTCATCAGCTCGCCGTTACTAGCGCAGCCGCGCCTGGTGTAAGGGCAGATGCAGGCATGCGATTGCGATCGTTGTGGAAGTGGGTTAATCTTATACCAAGGTTCCTAGTCCCTGCGTAGTTTTCCGCCCGGTTCCACGAACGCTAATGGCACATCAACTGTGATTAACTATCATTAAAGTCAGTCTCTTGCCTTTGACATTCTTAAACGTCTTCCTTTGCGACTGTTCCCACTGGCATGCGTTCACTGTGGTACAGTTGGTACAAATCCGATGTACTGGAATACTGTGCAGCTCTTCCGCTTGCAGAGACGCGGGCGACAAGCTGTGTCAATTCAAAGAGAAATGGCCGTCATTGTGGGTTCCAGGTGCAGCCTACATCTTGCATCTGTGATCTTTAACCCGGCTTCCTTACGCAATCTTCTTTTATATTACCGGGTCTCGCGCCGCGCTGTCACCGAACCTTATATGGGAATGACGTCAGTTGCGGAGCGAAATGGTGAAAGGGCCTGGCGAGGTCGAAAATAGATCTGCCAACTGTCTCCGTAGTCACGACTGAACTAGTTCGACTGAATGGCACTGCACGAGGACAGGGAGAATCTAAGTCATTTCCTATGTTAATGTGTCCTACTTGGTAGTTAAGTCACTGGATTTTTGCAGGTACGGTCAGCCGTAAATTTCAATATCATGTGATGGAGAACGTGTGAAGTTCGTTGTTACTCTTTAAAGAACCTAGCCCTCAAACGACTTTTTTTAACTTGGATATTTTATGTGGTATTTCACATTATCCTTGAAGTATTCGAACATTATTTGAAACATTATACTGCACGTGTTATTAGTGTTGCATTACTTGCCTTCCCATTACTTTGATACCTGAATACCCCAAGTTTGTACAAATAACATCGTTTACCACAATCCACGGCAGAAAAACATTACACGTCGTAAAATTTATAATATTTATATGATAGTTAAAGGTAAAATATTTTTTAAAAAAAGAATTTTGGAAGTAATAATAGCGTTCTAGAAAAGGTTAATAAAATACATCATATCACTAATGCTGCATATTTACGGAAAGAAAAAGTGTAGTAGCAGAAATTTGTCTCTACATCGCTGCTGATTTAATCTGAGCCTCGGAAATGGACATGGAGTATTACGCTTCGGAAGGCAGACTAAACTACAATCCTGGAAACTGAAATAAGAACACCGTAAATTCATTGTCCCAGGAAGGGGAAACTTTATTGACACATTCCTGGGGTCAGATACATCACATGATCACACTGACAGAACCACAGGCACATAGACACAGGCAACAGAGCATGCACAATGTCGGCACTAGTACACTGTATATCCACCTTTCGCAGCAATGCAGGCTGCTATTCTCCCATGGAGACGATCGTAGAGATGCTGGATGTAGTCCTGTGGAACGGCTTGCCATGCCATTTCCACCTGGCGCCTCAGTTGGACCAGCGTTCGTGCTGGACGTGCAGACCGCGTGAGACGACGCTTCATCCAGTCCCAAACATGCTCAATGGGGGACAGATCCGGAGATCTTGCTGGCCAGGGTAGTTGACTTACACCTTCTAGAGCACGTTGGGTGGCACGGGATACATGCGGACGTGCATTGTCCTGTTGGAACAGCAAGTTCCCTTGCCGGTCTAGGAATGGTAGAACGATGGGTTCGATGACGGTTTGGATGTACCGTGCACTATTCAGTGTCCCCTCGACGATCACCAGTGGTGTACGGCCAGTGTAGGAGATCGCTCCCCACACCATGATGCCGGGTGTTGGCCCTGTGTGCCTCGGTCGTATGCAGTCCTGATTGTGGCGCTCACCTGCACGGCGCCAAACACGCATACGACCATCATTGGCACCAAGGCAGAAGCGACTCTCATCGCTGAAGACGACACGTCTCCATTCGTCCCTCCATTCACGCCTGTCGCGACACCACTGGAGGCGGGCTGCACGATGTTGGGGCGTGAGCGGAAGACGGCCTAACGGTGTGCGGGACCGTAGCCCAGCTTCATGGAGACGGTTGCGAATGGTCCTCGCCGATACCCCAGGAGCAACAGTGTCCCTAATTTGCTGGGAAGTGGCGGTGCGGTCCCCTACGGCACTGCGTAGGATCCTACGGTCTTGGCGTGCATCCGTGCGTCGCTGCGGTCCGGTCCCAGGTCGACGGGCACGTGCACCTTCCGCCGACCACTGGCGACAACATCGATGTACTGTGGAGACCTCACGCCTCACGTGTTGAGCAATTCGGCGGTACGTCCACCCGGCCTCCCGCATGCCCACTATACGCCCTCGCTCAAAGTCCGTCAACTGCACATACGGTTCACGTCCACGCTGTCGCGGCATGCTACCAGTGTTAAAGACAGCGATGGAGCTCCGTATGCCACGGCAAAATGGCTGACACTGACGGCGGCGGTGCACAAATGCTGCGCAGCTAGCGCCATTCGACGGCCAACACCGCGGTTCCTGGTGTGTCCGCTGTGCCGTGCGTGTGATCATTGCTTGTACAGCCCTCTCGCAGTGTCGGGAGCAAGTATGGTGGGTCTGACACACCGGTGTCAATGTGTTCTTTTTTCCATTTCCAGGAGTGTATGTAATGTGTAAGGAACTGTGCTCCCCACGATTTTAGATCACTTATTACTGGTTATTAGTGCTTGGTATGCCTCATATATAGAGTTTATGTATAATCGCAGTGTGTCAATGAGCACAGCTTTGCAAGAATATCACACAGTCAGTAGGACACTTTATAAACAGTTCGCTCAGATTAGCAGAAAAAAGAGAGAAATATTGAATCGGGAATAAGGGAAGGAATCAGACCAGCCATTTTTTTTTTTTTTTAGTATACCGCTCTGAAACAGAAGTCTTTAGTGAAAGAAAGAGTATTATGTGTCCTAGCTACAAAACCGACTCTCCAGACTGGCCGATGATATCGTATACTTCACTAAATTTTCAAGAAATCTGTATAAGACGTTGCAGGAAGATGGAGTGAAGGTGGTGGCTCCTACGCATACCTCGCTAAGAATTAAATGATTACATATTCCTCTCTGAAGCTGGAAAATTCGAGTGGTGTGTATCACTGGAGTTCACAAACAATTAATCGTATATATTTCGTGTACAGGCGATACCTTTCTTGGATCGTCGGCATTGACATCTAGATAATTAAAAAGACGGAGCCGTAACTCAATTCGACAAACTTGGAGGAGAAAATCGGCCATAACGTTAGTCAACGAAGCATTCGTATCATGTGCTGTTTATAAACCTCGAGAAACTTCTATCAGTATGGCCACACATTATTAAATGTAAAATGGCATCTTGGGCTTTAACACGGAAACTACAAAAGAGACAGAAAATTACTACGTATAAGAGTGACGGAAATACGCACGTAGATCGTTAACATGAATTATCCAGTTAGAAATCTGAAGAGATTAAAATAGAACGTAGCTTTAGTAGCATTACTTAAATGCAAATGGACAAGTAACGAGATGTTCAGATTACTGGAGGAACAAATTATCGTCACAAGTGAAGTACAGAGAAGCGAAGAGCAAAGAGGTAGACAGGAATGAAATTTTGTGAAATATTCACTGTCTTCTTAGGGACTTTTGGAAGGTGATGGTACAAGTCTTCGACCAGGTGTGGATTGCCCGTGGGTAAAAATAGTGCCATTTGGTATTTTGTACTTATATTATGCGGCAAACGCTTGCATGTGGCTTCATATCGTCGAACAACGTGACCCGAATTATACTTGATGGGTTCTTTTGCAGAAATATATTCCTAAAGCTTTCGAACGTTTGCGTTCGTGGTGATAGACGTGTGTGACACACACACACACACACACACACACACACACACACATACAGAGAGAGAGAGAGAGAGAGAGAGAGAGAGAGAGAGAGAGAGAGATTCGTCTCGGGTGGCGGATGACGAAAATCATCTTAAGCAACTGCATCCAGATCCAGACCGTCTGGCGTGTTGCAAGACTGGTCCCTCCGGAACCGGATCCAGTCTTACCGGTGATAAACCTCTCCAGCCGAGGTATGTCAGCACCTCGTAACCGCTTATCCACAGCAAGTAAGTATATTACTGCCTACCTTGAACTCGGCGCAGAAGGGTGTGACAAATTTCAGAGAGTCGACTGTACAGTATCTAGGCAACCATATCTATTTGTGCCACAAAATTTCAGAGTTTCACTTTCGTTCAGTGATATTTCGGGTTTAGACATAGGTCCCGACGCGAATCTAGGTAACGGGCTATGAAGTAGAAGAAATCGAAATGATGCAAAAAGTTGCACAGCTGTCGTGTAGTGATTTTTCAGATGGGTTATAAGAGCGCCATACATGCAAGTAGAGAGAAGCTTCGCACATATTTGTGATTTACATTGAAGTCCAACATTACTGAAAGCAAGACACTACCGAAATCTGCTACTGAAGAATCGGGTCGCCGCAATGAACCGAAATCAGACGATGGTGTGGTAGAGTAAGCCGCAGAATTTTGTGTCACCTCGTTAGCTATCGTTTTCTATAAACCATGTGGTGAATAAAATATAGAAAATTACGTATGAATGATTAACGCGTATTTAAACAGTTAGAAAGTGATTAACGCAAATTTAAACAGTCAGAAAGTGAACTTGTTCCCTCATGAAGGTAGAAGAATTTAGGAAAATTGATAAGCATGGCAGTTGATGTGAATAAATTAAAGAGTAGACAGTCTTAACATTCACTACATGTATTTATCAAGGAAGTTGGTTATATACTAGAAGATTTGTATTACGTTTCTGATTAAGGGCATGGACTCGCATTCGGAAGGGGCAGGCTTCAAATCTCTATTCAAACGTCTACTTTTGCGGTTCTTGTAGTTTTCCAGTACTACCTCCATTACACTCGGAGATTATTCTTTCGATAACCAGGCGATCGCTTTCTTCCCATTCATAAACGAACTAAGCCGTCGTGTTCCTTTACTAAGATGAGCGAAGTCGATGGTGCTTTAAATGGCAACGTGGCATCATCTGATTTCAGGCGTTGTACGGTAAACCTCTCTGTACCTTCTGTGGTGTGTTTTACGCTCTTTTCCTTGCCACTCTGAGGCTGATAATCCACTTCGGTAAATCGGATCAGTACCAGCATAAAGCTATTTCACGTCGTCGAGTTATTCCTTTTCATCAGTTGGCTTTTGTGTTTGGATTTCAAATTAAGAAGCTGGATGTTGATGCCACGTAATTAATCAGACGTGCCGACTGCCAAGCCATGACTTATCAAGAGTCTCTGCTCTTTCGACTGCAAAATTTGAATCCCAGAGTGATTAGCCCACGTTCCGAGGTCACGATCTGCTGTTTCAGGCGGGTCTGATTTAAGCCTTACAGAACCACACCTACTATGCTCCAGTTAATCCGTTTTAGGAATACGTTTATCTGTTGCATTTTTAGTGACGTATATGCAGCGCAGAGAAATTAGGCTAGAAGCCTAGTTACGTAACGGTAAAAACTTGTCTGATCGCAGTTTCCAATTGTGGGCGTAGTAAAGGGCATAGTTAGGTGCCAACTCTGCTACGGTAGGCAGCCTAAATAAGGGGATGGTACTAAATACTCCTTTATTTTTCTCATAGAATTTGAAATAGGTGTATAGTTACACATTTTCTGCATTACGTTAATGAATTCCAATTTGAGTGAAACATGCATATCTTAACATGCAGCACACATTACGTAAATGTAGTTCTCTCTCTCTCTCTCTCTCTCTCTCTCTCTCTCTCTCTCTCTCTCTCTACCATGATTCTCTGATAACATACTCACTCACTCACTTCACGTGGTTCACAGTAGATTGTGGGCACGAATATCTAAAGATGTCGCTCCTGTTCTCGTGTAATGCTTGACAGTTAAGTTGTACGACGCGCGTCAGGATAGAAAGAGTAAGGGCCGATGGCTCGAAAACGGATGCAGTGATCAACCTGTGCATGTGAAGATTCTCCAAGCCCGCACAGACAGAAGTGATAGCGAGTTAAAATAGCTGCGAAAGTAAACAATCCTGCGACGCGTAAATCACAATAGTTTTCAGTGCAAACAAGCATGATGCGGCTGAAATTCCCTGCAAACTGTGCAACATCTATGCACCTGCAGTAATAACTGAGGGAAAGGAAAGCCACTACTACATTGTACAACTATATAAGGTCGTTGAATTTGTACGATGTGGAAAGGAGTGGCAGCTAAAAATGATTGTTGAAAATGAGAAAGAATGAGTGCAATATGAAGCGTCAACTTGTTACAGTATTTATTTAAGTGTCCGAGACAAAATTATTGATGCCGAGGTACTGAATTATAAACCTATGACCAGGAAGAGGACCAAAAAGTTGATGGATCCTCATAGAGTCGGCCGTAGTGGCCGAGCGGTTCTAGGCGCTACAATCTGGAACCGCGCGACCGCTACGGTCGCAGGTTCGAATCCTGCCTCGGGCATGGATGTGTGTGATGTCCGTAGGTTAGTTAGGTTTAAGTAGTTCTAAGTTCTTGGGGACTGATGACCACAGAAGTTAAGTCCCATAGTGCTCAGAGCCACTTGAACCATTTTTGATCCTCATAGAGCAGAACAAGTAATGTAGACTCATACATTTGGGTGGGAACTGTTCGAACACAGCCCTTACGAGCTAATTCGTGTATCACCGATTATTACCCTGTCCTAGGTCTCAAGAAATGATTTTGGTCTTAGTTTTTGTTTTATAGTCTTTGGGCCTTCCGAGGCCTGTTCGGACGGAGTTAAGATTTTTGTTGTTGTTGTTATATAATGATGTGCTAAATCATTCATTCTGAACTGGTTGGGATGTCCAACGACTTAATCTTATGTAGAGACCAAGACGCATATGGGCAATTAATTTGTGGGAAACATTGTTGCATATTAACTAGATGCCTGGGAATTAGATGAAAATTAACGTCCTGAAACGACGTTCCAGGAACATGCGGCCATTATTGCATGACAGAGTCTTTACCATCAGTTATCTGTAGAAGTATAAGGGTCGATCAAAAAGTTTCCGTGCAAGTGCCGTACAGTTCAGAGTCGGTATGCCAATCAGGCAGAATCGCCGTTAACGTTCAGGCAATAGTCCCACCGACGCACCAGTTTGGTGATATCCGTTTGGTAAAACACAGAGTTCTGCTGCGTAAAGAGGTCCATAAGTGCCTGCTGCACATCATCTTACGACAGGAATCATTGAACCTTCGAGCCCTTTCTTTAAGGAACCGAGGATGTGATAATCCCATGGGGAGAGATTAGGACTATAGGGCGGATTTTCTAGTGTCTCCCACTTGAATTGGCGTAACTTCTGCGTTGTGACATTTGCACTGTGGGTACGTGCGTTATCATGAAGCAGTACTCCCTTGGCGCACCATTCGAGAAAGGTGGTTTTCGACAAACATGCTGCCCGATACACATTCTTCATTCTTTGATGGATGTCCACCGGTGTGTTTCCATCGGCGGCCAAGACAAGAATTAAAGCGCTTTAGCCCTGTTTGGGGCCATTTGGCAGTATGGTCGCCATAGCTCACGTTTCCGTACTTATCACGCGCACGTCGGAAGGCCACGAATAGCACAGTAATCCCTTGTCTAGATGTCGGTGCTTACATACCCACTTCGGAGTCGCGCTACGTTGCATATACGGTGCAACAACGCCCTCAAACGGAAACTTCATGATTGTCTCTCTTATTTTGGAGTGTTCAAAGTTGCTTGAAGAACGATTATCATATGCACGTTTGTAAAGGACTTACAAAAAGAAGAAATAGAGGCAGATCGAGATGAGAATGGATGTAGAAGAGCATTAGCAAGAAGAGGTTTAGAAGAAGTAGACTGTCGAAGTGTAAAGATATGGCTCTTAGGATAGTATTTTTCTTGCAACCATTTACATATAAAATGAACATTATACTACGGGGCATCAGTTGATTTTTTTTTTTTTTTTTTTTTTTTTTTTTTTTGCCACCTTTAGTAAAGTCTGCAGAGCTGAGTTATTTTAACATCTGTGACTTCATTTATTCGATTAATCATGGATTCCCAGAAGGAAATTCACTAATTATATCAGATGCCATAACGTCGTACATGTTTGTTAATTTGGCCCTCCCGTGAATTTGTCACATGCTGCGAAATTGTAGCCGAATGCTCTCTTGCCCTATCAGTACACTGGCCGCAGAAATCTGATACAAGCGGAGAAGCCGGCGGAAGAATAACCGCGTGAGCCGAGAGCAGTGGTCAGTAACCTGCTACTATCTAGCTGAGAGCTCGCAAAATTGCGTTTCGCAGATGTATCCGGTAATGTGATCGACGTCCTCTGGATCGATAGCTGTCGGCCGCGCCCGCGAGCCGTCGACCGTGTTCGGTAACTCGATCGCGGAAATGGGCCATAGCTTGCCGTACCAAGGACCCGCTGGCAGCCACGGAAATCGACAATCCGTGCCCGTACCTACCGCGACCTATCGATGGCGGACAATCGTTCAATCACCGCTCAGCCGTATGCGTACCCCTCTTGTGTGCGCTCTCTATGCAAAACTCTGTGCTACTGGTACGCCATTCTCACGTACGACTATATTATTGTTATTATTGTTTCGCTTGGCACTTTAAAGAGAAGCGTTAGTTGCCTTAGTATTCCCTACACTCTCGACGGGCTACCTCTTACCCACCAAGCCGTGTAACAAGCAGTAGTCTGTTCCACATCCCCTCCCTCTCTCCTAACGCCGACCTCTGGTATTTAAGAGCCAATAAAATTTAAGAAATTTGACGTCAGAGCCATGCGACACCGTTAGAAACGCAGTATATTGACGCACCCAGTCTACAGCTAAATGAGGCTACGCTCTGAGGAAGGCCACTGCAAATCGTCCGAAACTTCGGATACTTGAGTATTTTTACGTTGGGATGAGCCGTGCAGATGGATTTTAGTAAGATTGCTATCGGCTGAGAAGCCTTATTTATTTATATCAATGATGTTTAGCATGATTGGTTTTCTTAGCTCCCCAAAAATTCATCTTCGCACTATAAGTCTGTCGTCGTTCTAGTGCCACACCTTTTTGAGTTTCGGAGTACCTTCTTTCACCAGTTGGATCGTCAGCTTATGAAACTCGATCTTCAGTCTGTCTATCGCCCGTCCAAAAACCACCGAAACATTTTTTTTCATTTCTGGCGTCCCTACGCAGTCCCTACGATGGCAGCTTCAACTAAAAACAGTAAACAACAGATGTGCGTTCGACCAGTCAGCTGCGAGTATAATCGCTCTTCCGTTGAGTGTGAGCTATTAATATTTGTTGTAGTGAATATAAAAGTCAAAAGCGAAAAAGGGCGGTTTTAATGATAGATGAACGACGAAAATCGAGGATGATGCGTGATCGTGGGAAGGTGAATAATCAGTTTTGTGCGTCAGAATTAACTTTCCAGTGAAATTACGCCTGTAAATCGGCATCGGGCTTCGTTATCATGTAACTGAACGAAAGTAGGTTAGTTTTCTGAAACGTGCTACGAGCACTTAAGGCTGCGACAATAGCGGCCGATCCATGGCGTCTTTGTATTGATACGACTAACAACGAAAATTTGCTGAAAAAACATTAAAAAATATTAGATGATTACAAGGAGTAAAATAAATAATACAAGTGAATAAAGTAAATCGTCAGATTTATGTAATTCAAGCTAGTTAAACAATTATAATAAGACATCACCTTGTGGTACATCCATTCAGTAAGAAGGCTACGATATAAGAGAGAGAGAGAGAGAGAGAGAGAGAGAGAGAGAGAGAGAGAGAGAGAGAGGGAGAGGGAGAGGGAGAGGGAGGGAGGGAGAGAGTATAAGACAGTCTTGAGTCACCAGCATTTGTTATAAAACAAAATCGTATCGTAAATAAGTCATAGATCATGTCTTTGAGATCGGGAAGCTGTGACTATACTAATTGTGGGACTACATGAGTCCCACTAATGTAAGAGGTGAAGATTTGTTTAATCATTCTATAAACAGTTTTAGTTTGCGTTATTAGGTTTCTTAGAGATAGTACTAGATAGTAAACAAGGAAGTAACGTTGTCGTTTGTGTATAACATGGAAAAACAGGGAGTTTGAAGTTGGAGATAAAACTCAGCTATTTTGCGCATTGACTACGCTTGGTTATTATGATCAAAAAATGAGTGAAAGAAGTCTGTGTCATCGAATGTATTTGAAGGCGAATCGATGAAAAAAGATAATACGTGAGAAGCTGTTGGTAAAAAGTACTTCTTTAATAAAACGGCAATATAGGCTAGATTTTACAAGGAGGAAAATGTTGGCAAAATCAGGAAGCAGGTTTTTTTCTGCAGTTAGACATTTTTGAGTAAATCGAACAGAATAAAGAAGTAGTGGTAAAATATTCAAGAGATTAATACGATTACACTGGACGTTTCGGCATGAATTCGCTGGTGCATAATGTGTTCATGAGTTGAAACAGAGTCTGTCATTTATAGTGCTGTATTTAAGAGAGGTTGTAAGATAAATGGAGTACTGATGACATTTCATTTCGCCATCTCATTAATAATAACACCTTCAACGAATCCGGGACAACAGCATTATATTTTTTATTGCCCCGTTTTTTTTGAAAGTCTAGACGGCGGTCTTATACTAGAAGACTCCTTTGGGCAAGTTGTGCAGTCTTGTTAAAAGTATTTCTGATGTACGCAATCATATTATGAGAGGGACATACGTCGTAAGTCGTACTGCCTTGTCTAGGCATTTCTTGCGTCCATACTACCCTCCTTTTACCGTAATGAGTTATATCTGTGGAGACGGTTCAGGTCGCTGATGAAGTCGTGATTGATGCACTTGTCGGGGAGACATGTGTGTCATCGTCCTTAATAATCGCCGCGTCATGTCAGTGGTCGGCGGCCGCGGCTGGAGCGCCACAGAAAGGAGATATTTAATGTACTCTGCCAAGCAGCGCTGCCATGTACGGATGCTCTCAGAAATGTGGCGTGACTGGATAACCAGGCCGTCAGTCGGTAATGAGAAGACTTAGCGGTCTTTTAAGGTGAGCCCCGAGTGTCGCCGTTACAAATCTCGTGGCACGTCGACAACAACTATTCCGCACAGTCTACGTGGAACGGATCGGGAATTTAACAGCACCAAGTCAATAGATCCTGTTTTCTGCTTTTCAGTACAGCGATTGTGCACTTGCTGCACTGCCGCTCCTCTGATAACTCCGCGTTTTCGTTGGTAGTTTCGTTACAACCGATGTAATTGACCAATGCGTTCTTTCGGTGCGTCACTTATTCAGGTATCAATTGATCGGGGTCTCACGCGTTTTACAATTAAATCATGATGTTGCACATTCAACTCCGTGTTACCCGTAGAAAACTAGACTATTTCTGCGTACGATGAAGAAGTTATAATGTCAAATTCAGGCACATCATACTGTTATGTGCTCCAGTAATCTCTTTTAATATGCAGTATAAAATAACTTTTAGAAAATTTTGGATATCTGGAAAACCCTTTGGAAGCGTGACCTTACGAAGCACGAGTTTACATTTTCCGAACATTGTAGGAGAATCACTAAAATTTGTACAACGATCGCCAACTAATGGGATAGTCCCTCTAGGGACTTTTGTGAATGTTAAATTGTAGATTTTTGAAGAAATGAAAGGAGAGATACATTCGATGGTGTTATAATATACAGGGTGGTCAGAAACAGTAAGGGTTTTGAAACTTCCTGGCAGGCTAAAACTGTGTGCCGGACCGAAACTCTAACTCGGAATCTTTTCCTTTTGCGGGCATGTGCTCTACCATCCGCGCTACCCAAGCACGACTAGCGCCCCGTCCTCACAGCTTCAGTTCTTCCAGTACCTGTTGCGGGGTATGTCGTGCTGGAAAATAATTGTTAAAAAAAAGATTCGATGCGTTGCATCGTTTCCGAATTAATTAGCACTGAGGTTAACCAACCAGATCGTTGCGCGCGCAAGTTCAAGCGGCCCTCCAGAGACGGTGTCGCCAAAAGTGTTCTTCGTTTGGTTTCCTAAAACCGTATAAGATATGTGGGACATGGGACAGTAGTAAGGACAGAACCCGAACCAAAGGTTGAGCAGTCTCGTGCGCCATCATCTACGCTATGACAACAACTGACACTAATTGTATTTGGCGGGCCGCCTGAATTTGCGCGCGAAATGGCGTGGTTGGCTAAATTCAGTGCTAGTTAACTCGGAATCGCGTTACATTACAATGCAGAGACTCATGAGATGAGGACATGTGGTTTGTTCATGGTGCTTCATCTGACAAATGGTAACATTAAGTTCGGCAACCTCCTTGCTATTCGGTAATAGTCAAAAGGTTTCACCCTGTCCCTTTCTTATCCTTCCAACAGCAGTAAATCTTTTAATAACTTGTTTAGTGCTACTTCGCCATCACACTGAAAAAGAAGACACAAGTATGCGAAAATTTATGCTCTTCCAGTTTGTCCTCTAAAGACAGTTCATTGAAATACCACAACGTGGAATCATGTACATTACATCGTTCGTGAAGTAATCAAGGAACTTCGATTTTTTTTAATTTTATTGCCCTCCTGCTTGTACATTATGCCTCGACTATTGATTTTTCTTCTTAACATCTTCCTGCTTAACATATGGCTGAGAAAAGTATGACACATCTATAATTTTGGTAACTGCCAGTGCTATTTCTTTTCAGACTTGATCGTAGTTTCCATAGTTGTGGAAGCTCACGAAACAATGAGATATATTGCAATAAAACTCTTTTTGACTAAACATATGCGGCGAAACATCAACATAAACAATGTCCGCCGTCTTGCCAAATTTTCCGCCAGTCAAATTTTCCCTCAAACACGTCATATACGCCTTGTGTTTGACAAACACGTCAAACTGCATCATACTCGGGTCAAATATTTTGCAAACATAGTAAAATATAACAAATCGCCTGATCGTGTACGGGGCCTTTGCTGTTGAAGCTGGTAACTTTAATATTCTTTCCCGTACACGACGCCGAATTTGTGTGACTAAGTGCTCTTTTAGGCTACCTACCGCAACAGCAGAGCAATTGCGAAAAATGTGCATACATAAGAGACTTGTCTGTACTTACAATACCTAATTGTTCAACTACTGTATTTAATAATTTCGTGAGAGAGAAGAAGACTGAGAACTGAAGCTGTGATTCAGCTGACTCGAATCCAAGTCTAACATAAGTAATCGACGCGGTACGGCGATTAAGGAACTTCAGAAGTATGCTTCGAATCTTCGTCCCTAAACCCCTACAGACGAATTTTTGCAAGGTACTGGAGTAAGACCACGACATCTTCCCGGGTGAATGATTGCTCGCTCTCAAATTTACTCAGAGTCAAAACTATTTGTCTTCGGAAGGAACCGCTATTACATTGGCGCACCAAAGTTCTACATATGGAATTTAACTTACCTTTTATATATTTTTGATCAGCAACACCAGCACTGTTCCATAGCGTATTAGTTAATCATTATTTTCATTTTAAATTTAACTGTTAATTTCGTAGCACGGTCTTGTCTCTGTAACTATTTTTTCCTGTGCTCTACGTTGGATAATTCTTTTTTTGTGTGTAGGGGGGATTGACCTTTGCAGTGGAGTGAGCGTTGTATTGGAACTTGCTGGTAAATTAAACCTGTGTGCTGATTCGGAAGGTGAGGCCGGAGCCTTATATTTCGCGATTGGTGCTCTTATCAACTGTTCCACGGAAGGCATGTTCATGGTTCCAGCCCAAAATGGGTACAAAGTTGTGATCTGTCAGGAAGTTTGGAAATAGCGAGCCCTCTCTCACAGAGTAAAAAATTCAACGTCGAAAATACTTGAGAGCTCCCCCCTCCCCTCGGCCCCCCCCCCCCCCCCCCCCCGCCGCCGGCCGTTGTGGTCGAGCGGTTCTAGGCGCTTCAGTCCGGAACCGCGCTGCTGCTACGGTCGCAGGTTCGAATCCTGCCTCGGGCATGGATGTGTGTGATGTCCTTAGGTTAGTTAGGTTTAATTAGTTCTAAGTCTAGGGGACTGATGACCTCCGATGTTAGTCCCATAGTGCTTAGAGCCATTTGCACCATTTTTACCCCTCCTTAGCCCCAGGTAGCCCTTATTATCAAAAACGAAATTCTGTCTAGTTTCCGTGTACAGTGTGCCTATGCTTCTAGTTCAATGGCGGTCGTTATTTATCTGTATCGACGTCAGTAAGTTTTACGTAGTTGTCAGAATGGCTCCTTAATAGTATTTTTTGTGGATTTTTTCATCAAGAATTGAAATACCAACAAAGAGTTTCCCGTCTCCAGTAAATAGACGGAACTAGCAGCTGCTCGACATTCAGTTTAATTGCGCGTGATCCACAGTCCTGCCACACTTATTAATACGGTTCTGTCTCTTGAGTTATTCGCTCCGCTCAACGAGAACGGTCTACAAATGCAGGGTGGACTGACATACTTTGTGGTCGTAACGAGTGGAGGTCGTGAATCTGTCTGCGCCGTTCGCAACTGGACCACGTCGCGCGGTCCGCTGCACGTGCGTTTACTGTACCGACGCGCAGCTGGCGCGATCGTCCGAAGGTCAGAATTATTTTGGCGGGCTTCCGAGGCAAAATATTTGCGTCTGGCCTGAGCGAGCGGACGAACTACTGGAATCGCCAGTCGCGTTGTGTCCCCAAAAGGAGACGCCTCCACGTCACTGTTATTGATTGGACTGCACGATATTTAACGAATGTGCTGGGGCTCTGTCGTTTGTATGCGTTTACGTGCTGTGCTGATGAACACTGAATTTCCTTTGTATTGAACAGCTAATAAACTGTCGGGCCTTTGACCTCGTATCCAGTTACTCTATTCATTACTCAAATACAGCGTCAGAGTCCCATTTTCGTACGGAGGGAAATATATTTGTAAACCACAATCCCTAATTTTGAGACCTCGTTTTTTCCCCGTCCGCCTCGCGGAGCACGTTGGCTGCGAAAGTAGAACTGTTTGTTTCTGTAAGAGCTTGTTAGGTGTCTTTGAAGTTTTTGTGCGTGGGTATGAGTTAGTGTGCTCAAGATAATTACTGCACAGTTAATCGAAGATTTGATTATTTTTGTCATACAGCCTGAGTTCGTGGTGGTTTGGTGGAAGAGGAATTGCCGTTTAGTGGAGAGTGTTAAGTCGCTACTTTTAGACTCACAGTCATTTGTACGTCATCCGCCTGCTGACGCCACACTGTTCTCTGATACAAAATTTCTGCTGTGCGGGAAAAATGTAGGGCCAATTCTCGCAACATTATTCTTGACACGAAAAGGAAGACAAAAGTTAGCAGTCGTCTATGTCTGGAAGACATCCGTGAACCTTCAGTGGAACAAAATTTGTTACTTAAAATTACATTATATAACAATGAAGAAGAGTGTCCTCAAGATCACAATAGATATTGGACATGGTTTCAGGGAGAGCATCGTGGATTTCTTCATCTCTCCGACTACTGCAGCATGTTCCCGAGTATTGGCAGAATCTGCATGAGTACATTAATGAAATAATGAAATGAATGGTTCACTCGTCACAAGAGGTTGTGCCCGTGCCTGAGCACTTTGCGCAGTAATTGTAGTAGGTGCGCGCATTAGCAACCACGTGCCAAGCTAGAGGCACGCATCTCGTGGTCGTGCGGTAGCGTTCTCGCTTCCCACGCCCGGGTTCCCGGGTTCGATTCCCGGTGGGGTCAGGGATTTTCTCTGCCTCGTGATGGCTGGGTGTTGTGTGCTGTCCTTAGGTTAGTTAGGTTTAATTAGTTCTAAGTTCTAGGGGACTGATGACCACAGATGTTAAGTCCCATAGTGCTCAGAGCCATTTGAACCATTTGAACCAAGCTAGAGGAAGTGATTTCTTCGCTGAAGTTATGACAGTAAATCCACGAAGGCAACAACCATCAGCAAGTGGTATTTTTGGTGATCATCTTGGACGGACAAACATACCTTTGATTTCTAGTACATCATATAGCTTGTTGTGTTTGTGCATCTCGTCAGGTAGTTGAGACTGATGGATGATGAAAAGGCAACTCATTTCCGTAAAATCGTCATCGGGTGTCTAAATAACACGCTCCTAGAAAAATTCGCAGAACAAGGAAGTCCTCTTTCATGGCATCTCCTCGACTTTAACATGTGGGGACATAACAGAAAGTTGAGAACCACACGGGCTTAAAGCACACAGTCATCGATTTTGAGATTGTAGCAGGTATGCTTGATCCTGACATCTGCTTATCATATGATGAAACAGTTCTATCTATACCTGTAGCCCCAGATGAAAAGCTGTCTCACCCGTTCTCAGACATTTATTTCGGTAAGGGCCCAAAGCACAATGCATAATTTTGTTGCTCTGCCCTGCTCAGTTGTTATCTAGTGTTGACAACATAATTTAGTGTCTACATCTTGCACATGGTAGTAACATTGTACAATCAGAACTGTATCGTCAGTTCTATCCGTACCTCAAGCCCACATATGTGCTTAATAAAAATGATGATCACGGGGAGCATGAAGCGTTGGAATAGGTCATAAGTGTGTTCGTGGTGAATTTAGTGTCTGTTCCTTACGTTGTGATTCTTGTTTCACATTAATTCCGAACTTAACAACTACCAAATGACACTATTGTGACTAGTCTATACATGGAAATTTTGTGAATTAACATTAATAATAAATATAATCTTAAATATGAATTAATATTTGTAACATAACTAGGGTGCATTATTTTTTTGTAGGAAATATAGAATGTTGAGACTTGGTTAAAAAATAATTGACTTACGTGACTGGCAGTCAGTCTGTAAATCTGATTTTCACAAATATCTTTTTTTCTCAGAGCTTTGTTACTGTGCGTTGGGCCCTTATGGTTCTCAGTGCCTTAAATATTTACGGTGAGTCTATACATGCAGCTTGTGACAGTATTCGGTGATTTGTTGGAATAGACTAGCGGATAACTGTTGCACTGCATCCATTTTTCTACATCTGTTGTGAGCTTATTCAGCGTCAATGCTTTAGCGTAACTGTATCACTGAGATATAGATTGATACGAACTTTTATCGTCCTTCTCCTATCTGGAACAGCTTACCCAGTTTTGCCACCACAGCTTCTAGGTTGCGGCTCTGGAGGCCAGGTGTTCAGCTCCAGGGTTTCTTCGTCGTATCAGTCCCTTAGTGTCACGGTAAGCGTAAGGATGCTCTCTGCCTGTAATCAGGTAAGAAGCCATTTCACGGATTTAGCGCCACAGGCCACCTTTCACCTGTGTAGTATGAGTTTCGAGATCGGAAGCCAGGATGGGGACATTACACGTGAGTTGTACCTGTGAATGTGTGCGAGATTGTAGCGACATTACGCACTCAGTATGGAGTTATGCTTCTAAAGGGCTAATTTTTTTCACATTGACGGAAAAAATCGGGGTACCAAAAAGTAATTAAAGTAGAATAATGAGATTTCGGGAATAGTTTGTCTAGGTAACATATTTAAGTGATGAACATTGCAAGGTAACAGGTTAATGTAAGCGCGAGATAAACCATTGCAAATATGAAATGCTGGTACATTAATAACCGGTGTAACCGCCAGAATGTTGAATGTAAGCGTGCAAACGTGTTGTGCGGGAGCCAGATGTCAGTTTGTGCGGTGGAGCTGTATGCCTACCGCCCTAGGTCGGTCAATACAGGGACAGTTACTGCTGTTTGTGGGTGAGGCTAGTCTTGCCGTCCGACGATGTCCCATAAGCGCTCTATTAGAGACAGTTTTGGTGGTCTATCAGGCCAGGACAACATGATGACGCTCTGTAGAGCATTTTGGGTTGCATCAGCGGTATGTGGGGAAGCGTTACCCTTTTGGAAAACATTCCCTGGAATCATAGAATGATGGCTTTCACGGCAGGTGTTGTCATCACTTAACACTTCCGGGCTGAGAAGCCGTGGTCCATACACAAGACTCTCTCCCCTGACGTTTCGCCCTCGACTACGGAGGGCATCCTCCGAGGAGAATCGGCGAACTGCAACGAGAGCACGAGTGAGCGCCGTATATATGAGCCATCCAGAGGGCGCCGCTGTCAATCATGTGACGTCGGCTGTGCTATGATCTCTGATATTGCCAACTGTCTCAGTTGAAAGTAATCGATTGTCACGCTGTTGCTGCAATGTTGACATCCATATCTTATCCAGCTTAATGCCTTCATCTTTTCTTTTAAAAGTATTGGATGGCTCATATATACGGCGCTCACTCGTGCTCTCTTTGCAGTTCGCCGATTGTCCTCGAAGGATGCCTTCCGCAGTCGAGGGCGAAACGTCAGGGGAGAGTCATATGTATCGACCACGGCATCTTAGCCCGGAAGTGTTAAGTGATGATTCCCTGGAATGTTGTTCATGAATGCCAGCGCAACAGGTCGAATCATCAGATTGACGTACAATTTTGTAGCCTGGGTTCGTTGGATAACCGCGAGAGTGCTCCTGCTGTCATACGATATCGCACTCCAGATCATAACTCCTCAGGTTTAGGTCCAGTGTGTCTAGCACGCAGACAAGTTGATTGCAGCCCCTCAGCTGACCTCCTGTTAAGCAATACACGGTCGTCACTGGCACCAAGGCAGTACCAGCTTTCATCAGAAAACACAACAGATATCCAGCCTGCCCTCCAGTGAGCTCTCGCTTGACACTACTGAAGTCGAAAGTGGCGGTGGCTTGGAGTCAGTGGCGTCTGGATCGGAGCTGTTTTTGAAGTAACCGACTTGTAACAGTTCGTTGTGTCACTGTGGTGCCAACTGCTGCCTGAACTGCCGGTGCATATGCAGTAAGATGCGTCAGAGCCATACGCCGAACACGATGGTATTCTCTCTCGGTAGTACCGCTTGGCCGCCTGGATCCCGGTGTTCTTGCAACTGTACATTCCCACGACCACTGCTGCTAGCAATCATGTGCAGTGGTATATTCCTGCCACGTCTTTCTGCAGTATCGCAGAAGGATCATCCAGCTTCTCGTAGCCCTATTACACGACCTCCTCCAAATTCAGTGAGGTGTTGATAATGGAGTCTTGACTAACATCAACTCACGACGTCGAGTCTCAAAGGTAACTAACGCTCACGACCGTTACAGCGTGTTTAAAGCCAACCTGATCTGCATCGCCGGCCGCTGTGGCCGAGCGGTTCTAGGCGCTACAGTCTGGAACCGCGCGACCGCTGCGGTCGCAGGTTCGAATCCTGCCTCGGGCATGGATGTGTGTGATGTCCTTAGGTTAGTTAGGTTTAAGTAGTTCTAAGTTCTAGGGGACTGATGACCTTAGCAGTTGAGTCCCATAGTGCTCAGAGCCATTTTTTTGTTCTGCATCCTGATAATGGCGCTACTAGCGCCACTCTTATGTGACTGACGCGAAATTTGAATAGACGTCTGTTTCGCGTGTAGGACCACATCTGCAAACTTTCGTTAATGACGCTCAACTATTCTTTGGCGTTGCGATCTTTTTTACATTAGTGTATTTTCACGATTAAGTAAGGAGGTGCCTGAGATGCTATAATTAAAATGTTCAAATGTGTGTGAATTCTTAAGGGACCAAACTGCTGAGGTCATCGGTCCGTAGACTTACACGCTACTTAAAGTAACTTAAACTAACTTATGGTAAGACAAACACACACGCAAGCATACCCGAGGGAAGGGTCGAACCTCCGGCGGGAGGGGCCGCTCAGTCCGTGACCTGGCGCCTCAAACCGAGCGGCCACGCCACGCGCGGCTGCTGTAATTACAAGTGGGTGAACCATAAAGTTGTAATTATGACATCGAAAAACGTAAGTTACCTAGTAGTTAACTCGCAACTACATATCTGCAGTCCTGGTACCCACTGAAGAGAGCTCGGCAGTGTCATAGTACGTCTCACGAGGAGCCAAAACAAAATGAGAAAATGGCACAGTATATGCCACGATTCGTTTTCGATATTAGTGGAAATGTTGCAGGAGTGTCAGACCAATCTAGAAGGCTATAGAATTCATCTTGATTAGCCTGACATTTCTACTGCTGTCGAAAACGTATCACCACATGCTGCTTCATTTTATCCACGAAGTGCGCCATTTTCCCATTTCGTTTTGGCTCTTCGTATACAGCGCACTACGACACTGTGACGTGTTGATTTCAGTTCGTATCAGGACTGCAGACGCGTATCTACAAACAGGTATAAAATTGTAAACTTTTGTTTCGGGATGGCGCTGAAAATTTTTCTACCCTTCGTATAAACCGTGCCTAGCGGACCCGTCGGGGCTACTTTCGAATCTCGGGGAATAGCCAGCTGGGCACTGTGCAGGCTGTGGTATCTATCTGCTCGGAGCGCTAACTGTACGGAGACGGACAGCTTTCTGGAAAGAGGGGAGGTAGGTGCGGCGTCGCGGGTGGAGGGGGAAGGGAGGGTGGAGCGCACGTGTTGCGGCGTGGCGTCGCGCCGCCTCGGCAGTGCGCCGTGCGGGAGCGCGCCGAACGTTCGCGCTCGCGGCCACGCTCGGGACATGCTCGTCATGCACGCCAGGCACGACGCCGCCGCAGCCGCCGGCGACGCCGACGCCGAGGCAGACGCCGCCGCCGTGACGCCGCCGCTGACGCCGGCCCGCACGCGCAGGGTCTCCATCGCCAACATTCGCAACGCCGTTTACGACCGCGTCCACCGGTATCTCGCAGGTACCGGCTCCTTGCGTGCAGAGCACTTGCTTCGGTTACAGGGTAGCACGTGAACTTGGTGCAGGTTCACACCTAGACCATTAACTTAGAGCCTCTTGAGTGATTAAGTAACAGAACGTGTTCGGAAAAAAATATTTGTTTAGCCGACTTCTTCAGTAAACTGAACTAATGGGATCGATCGAGCGAAGAGCATAACAGAGGGGCGAGAAATTATCCTTACCCGAACTTACCTATATGTGGCGCTTCACTTGTTGTGAACCGTGGCGCTTCACTTGTTATGAACGCTCTCTATGGAGTTCTGCGTCCACAAAGTAAGCTACTAAACGGTGTGGCTGTGATACCTTTGGTACTACAGTCCTCCGCCCCCCCCCCCCCACCCCTTTCCCTGTCTGATACGCGAATAGTCGTCGGAAGAACGACTTTCGATATACAGTTCTTTGCAAAATCTCGCATCGTCAGGCTAAGGAGTTTCAACGATCTGTATTTTTATTAGAAATTTTAATAGTTTGCTTGTAGTACTGTCTAGTGAAAAGCAGGTAACGGGTTTCTGTTGTATGCATGTAAATGGGGAAAATTAGCTACTAAATAATAGTTGAAATTCATGGGAAAAGTCTTCAGGTGTCTTATTTTGCACAGTGTTACTAGTTTCGGTCGTAGACCAAAATCAAGCTTAGCGTGGTGTAACATTCCTGCCATTTGTGCCTACTACGTTTGAAAATGGCCTATGAACGAAACAAGTAGCACTGTGCAAAAACAACATTCACCATGTCTTCAGATCATACTTTCGCTTTAATCGGTACTTGAGACATCAGTCACTGTTGGCTATCACAAAACAGTGACGGTGAGTAATTGCACAAAATATCCAATATCTGTCTACACCAAGTTTATCGGCGTATAGAATCAGGAGGGATCTCCTCTGGGAGGAATCTATTCTAGTGACCTTTCGGATATTTTGACAACTTACTCACAGTAACGATTTCTGACGGTTCTCTGTTCCTAACGCCCCAGGCACCAATTACAGCGAAAAAATGGTTTGAATGTGGTTGTTGGGCAACCGAAGCCGGTTATTTAGTTACTAATGGACTGTACTGCGATGTTACTAGCAGATAAACAGTTCATTAGCATTGGCAGTGAGTCCTGAGTTCGTTTTCTCTAATCAGTCAGTTCTCTTTTTGTTGTGATTCCTCAACATAGTTCCTTAGAGTGATGCTGCGACCTTCAACTTTATTAGTACCTCCAGTTTTCCTTTTAGTGCTTCAGCTTTTCGTAAATAAATATCAGTACGCTGCATTTTAGCCTGTAGGTTTTCTGACGGAAAACTGAAACAACTTTCCGACATTCTCAGTGTGGCAAATGCGTTTTTTCAAGTCTTCAGTTGCGAGTGCTGAAGGTATTACATTGGATGCTCGATGCTGCCGTCTCCAGCCCATTGTGACAATGTGGGCCATTATACCCGTAAAGAGATCAGCGATGGTTTTATGAATTTTTGTTTAGATCGTAATAATTTTATTTCACATTATCTTATTTCTGGATAGCCATCATCATATTAATGAGGATACTAGGCCGACTCAGTAGTGTAGTGGATAGCATCATTGACTATCGACGCATAGGTCCCAGGATGGGCTCCCGGTTATTTTTCTGTACTGCAGAGATTTGGAACGGGGTCCAGTCAGCCTCATGAGTCCAAATAAGATGCCGCTTCATAAAATAAGGAGCGAAATTCACATTTAAGTCACAAAAAGTCGTATTAAAAAGAAAGTTTGCACGTTTTGTAGCCACACAAGGTGATTTAGAAGTATATACATTTTTATACATCTCTTCGTTGCTGACACGTCATAAAATGACGCTTCATATAATGATTATCCTACAATAAAATTCTTGCGAGGCACAAAAAAATAATGTGTGCAGTCCATTCTCCTACACATTTCCTCTTCTTTTCTTTCGTAAACTTTTCGTAAACGTCTTCCATGGTCAGTTTTTTTTTTCAATAATTACTGCTTGATTTGTCATAGCTTTTTGTATAATCTTACGACACGCGCTCCGCAACATGCGACACTTTACCAGCTAAGCCATCATCCCACACTCGCCACTTCATTATTTTCTCGTTTGGTGCTGATACTGATTCATTGACGTCTGGATGTAGTTGCTGGCCTACTTTGAAACAGCCTTCAGCCTTACAGGATAGAAAGCACCGCTAGTTGAAAGGGAAGACGGCCTAGTGAACTGTGCTTAAGGTTCCCTGTCAGTCATCGACAGCAGCTGACACAACAACTTTCGTTTATTGCCGCCGTACCTCACTCGACCAGTGCAATTTCTTGATGTATTCCTCCCCCCCCCCCCTCATTACGTATATAGCGCTTTAATAACCTTATATCATAGTTGTTCCTTTTAATGTGGACGCGCAAGAATAGACCCTGTGTCTCATGGTGACAGTTTAGAGAGCGGTGAATATTGTCATGTATGATCAGTAACACTTCTTCATCTGTCAGGATGTTAACGTAACCAGTTTCTTGTGTTGAAATGGAACTGTATATTTTTCACTTTATAGAGTTGACGAACTCTTGTGATTCACTGTTTTTTATAGTTTGCAATGGAAGGCAGCGACGTCTATTTGAAAAAGTGATTTAACTTCATTGTTCCAGCAGTATACGATAAACGCTCTACCCGTCTCTTTGTGCAAGAAGTGTACTGCTCTTTTCAAGGACTATTAGAGACCCGTTAGAAAAAGCACATTATTCAATTTAAAGAAGAAAAAAATGGTTGTTTCCATGTGGGGCTAAGTAGAAAAGTTACGCGCCCTGCTATGCAACAAAGTATTTTTTCCGTTGTGCACTATTACTTGTTTAAATCCTTGCGTCGTTACGTTGCACCGTTTGTGAAGTTGGTGTGATGCTGACCACGTTATGTGCGAGACAGACAGGCAAAGCAACAACAACATAAAACAAAAATCGCGCAGCTAATTACATAGTACAAGCCTTAAAACTTGACACCCGTCAGTGACTATAGCTGTTGATTTCTTCAAGGAGCTTCTCGGTTTGTCTTACAAGGCTGAATGGACGCCGTCACTGATTTTCGTGTTAAATTATAACTATGTATTTTATACTACAGACTTAGAAAACTCAAGTGTTACGCTAATTTTTGCTATTTACAATTAAACTTACCGAAGTTTGCTAGAAACCCGATTAATTGCATTGTGGCAGCAATTCATTGTGAACACACTGCCTTGCCTGTTTCCTTCTTTTCAAAAGCTGTCGATTCCCCATTAGAAAACGCCCCTTACTCATTTTTGTAAAAAAAAATAATTGTATCAGTATGTGACTAAATTGTTTAAAAAAAGTTCCTCGTTCTAACTGTAGTACAAAGTATACTCTTCTCTATGCACAATCACTTGTCGAAAACCTAGCATCGCTTTTGTACACCACTTGTTAAATACCTATGGTACCCACCAAATTATGTCAGACCACCTGTAGAAAAAATATCGGATGGCTAGTTAGCAACGTAGTGCAAGCCCTACAATTTGTTGCTGCGTCAGTTACTGTTGTAATTGTTAATTTCTTCAAACAACTTGTCGGCTTGTCCCGGGAGTATGGACCTGTACACTGACTCCCCTTCCCTCCAACCTCTCTCCCTCTCTCTCTCTCTCTTTCTCTCTCTTTCTCTCCCCTCTCCCCCCCCCCCCCCCCAAAAAAAAAAAAAAATCAGTGGCCATCACCGAGAATCGAATTCGTGTCCTCTGCGTCATTGGCCAGAAACATTAGCCATCGTGCGCTGGAGACAATGTAAATAACGTGTACAATTGGTTGTGACGTCATCTTAAAATAGACTCAACAAATTTTTCGTGAAGGGTAAATTTTCTGATCATTGTGAGTACTGTTAGTGATGCAATTGATATCCGCCTGCAATCGGCAAATAGATAATGGAAGCCGTCAACTGTAAAAATCATTTCGTTCCCATTTTCGTTACAGAACGAAACAACATTAAGCTCGTGCTAATGTCTTCAGAAACAAGACCTTCGTCGTGCATTATGTGTTGAGCCAGTGGGTTTGAGCGTTTCTGCTCCGTTCCAGTACAGTGGACCTGAAGTTGGCAAGTGCCGCCGGCTGACGAAACACGTCGTTAAGCTGTTAAGGAGGCTGCCCGCTTCTCCAGCCGTGCTCACTGCACTCCGACGCCACGTTTCTCCGCCAAGATCTTGCCGCCCATGAACTAATTCCAGCTAATGTGTTCGTGTGTTTGCTGCCAGGTCTGATTACTCCACTGCGGCCTTCTTTGCGTCTAGTGACATAGGTCAATAATCATTCTTGTGTACGCTCCTTGGTCATTCTGTAAAAGTGTACCACTCGATGTAAAAGTGTACCACTCGACTGGCACATGGACAGCGGTAAAACCAATACATCTACATCTATACTCCGTTAGCGGAGGGTACGTCGGGAATCACTGTGACTCCCTTCCCCCGCCCTCTCCTGTTCAAGTCGCGAATGGTGCCAGGGAAGAACGATTGTTGCTAAGTCTCCGCGTCAGCTCGAAACACTCTAATTTTACCTTCGTGGCCCTTCCGGAAGATGTTCGTAGGAGGAAGCAACATATTGGGTGACTGATTCAGGAACATACGCTCTCGAAATTTTAACAGTAAACCACACCATGATACATAACGCCTCCCTTGTAACGTCGTCCTTCGAAGTCGGTTGAGCATCCTCGGGACGCTTTTGCGCTTAGACAATGAATCTGTGACGAAATGCATTGTTTTTCCTACCATTTTCTCTATTTCGTCGGTCAGTTCTATCAGGGTCTCTGCCGGCCGGAGTGGCCGTGCGGTTCTAGGCGCTACAGCCTGGAACTGCGAGACCGCTACGGTCACAGGTTCGAATCCTGCCTCGGACATGGATGTATGTGATCTCCTTAGGTTAGTTAGGTTTAAGTAGTTCTAAGTTCTAGGGGACTGATGACCTCAGATGTTAAGTCCCATAGTGCTCAGATTCATTTGAACCATTTATCAGGGTCTCTAACTGACTACTAATACTCATGTATCAATCGAACAAGGCCTTCAGAGGCAACTGACCTCGTGGGTGAAATTTTAGGATTCTTCCGACGAGTCTGAGTCTAGGATCTATCTTTCCAACGATTTATGGTTGCCTTATTTTAAACGGCTCCGTGCGCATACAGGGATTGTATAAAAAGTGCGTACTCGAACGTAAATGCAGGTTGCGCTATGGTATTTGACCATGAACGGCACTTGTGCAGTGTCCTCAACACGTTGGAAGTGTCAGTCGTTTTCAGAACATTGTTCTCTGTAGTTGTGTCTGCATTATGGCGGAGTTAAATAAGTCGACCGTGGCAGACTGTTGCTGCTCATATGGTCGTGCTTCCGTAACCAAAGTAACCGAAGTGTTTGGTGTTTCGAGAGGCACTGTATCAAAGATTTATACCGCATACAGAGAAAGCTAAGTCACAACACCGACGAACGTATGTGTTAAGTGATCGCGATAGACGATCAGTGCTGAGGATTGTGCCGAAAAGCAAGAGAATGACGGTTGCAAAAGTCACTGCAGAACTGAATATCGCAGTTGCGAACCCTGTCAGCACCGAAACAACGGGAAGGGAACTCCATAAGCAGGGCATTGCAGGACGAACTGGAATCGAACACCACTCATCAGTGATTCAAATGCCCGTGGGACATGTGGTCCCGAAAATATAAAACCTGAAACATACAGTAGTGAAAGAAAGTAATTTGGTTGGATGAGTCTTGTTGCAAACTGTTTCCACCTTCTGGCTGAGATTATACCCCAAGAGTGAACCAAGGCGGGGCTACGTGACGATTTGGACAGCTATATCGTTGGATTCCCGGTGTGTGTGTGTGTGTGTGTGTGTGTGTGTGTGTGTGTGATTCCCGGTGTGTGTGTGGGGGGGGGGGGAGGGGGCATGGTTATCCTGCAAGCTCGCATTACTGCCAAGAATTATGTGACCATTTTGGGTTATCAGATACATCCCGTAGTATAATGTATGTTCTCCAGTGTGGATGTTGTGTTCCAAGACGACAGGCCCTTTTCGTGTGCTCGAGAGTGAAATGTCGCACCTTCCCTGACTATCAAAGTCACCAGATCTAAATGTTACGGAGCATTTGTGATCTACGTTGGAGAGAAAAGTGCGAGATCGCTATCCACCTCCATTATCGTTACCTGCTCTTCCACTGTTTTTCGAGAAGAATGGTATAGGACTCCATTGAACACCACACAGGACCTCTGTTTGTATTTTCCGAAATGATTGGAACCTGTTTTGAGTGTCAACCGTTTTCCCACACCGTGTTAGGCGAGGTAATATGTCGTGTTTGTGATGTTTCCATATTTTTGTTCAACCGCCGTACTTCCAGATATTTATTGGATTTAATTGCTTCCTGTGATTGTTCGTTGTCCATATAATCATACAGTAACGGGTCATACCGCCTATTTAAATCCACTATATTACATTTCTTAATGTTAAAGATGACTTGCCAATCCTAGCACTAAGTATCGATCCACTGAACGTCTTACCTGCATTTAGCTACAGTTTTCTAGCGTTGCGACTTTTGTACATATGGCACCATCAAGTACGAGCAGTCGGCGTTGTCCGCTAGGACATTTATGTATACTGTGAGCGTTCATCGTCCTATAACATTCCCTTCGGGTATGCCCGAAGAAAGTTCTGCGTCTGAAGATTACCTTCCGTTAAGAATAACTTGCTGTTCTCCAGAAAATCTCCAGTCTCGTCACAAGGCTGGTCTAATATTCCGAACTTTTACATTTTCCACACCCTCGTACTTTTTTCATTACGCGAGAGAGCAGCACTAGATCGATTGTTTTTCGTAAGTCAACGTCGCATCAGCATGGGTGCCGGTATGTACTGCCTACTTGTGTATCGTGGACGAAACGCTGCGTGCGCTGTAGAGTGTTTGGTAATATAAGTTCCACGGGGTTTTCAAAAAATGGTTCAAATGGCTCTGAGCACTATGGGACTTAACAGCTGAGGTCATCCGTCCCCTAGAACTTAGAACTACTTAAACCTAGCTAACCTAAGGACATCACACACATCCATGCGCGAGGCAGGATTCGAACCTGCGACCGTAGTGATCGCGCGGTTCCAGACTGTAGCGCCTAGAACCGCTCGGCCGCCACGGGATTTTCGTGAATCGATTAAGCGAATTGCCGGGATGACTGACGGTCGATTTCTCTTCCCACCCTTGTTCTATTGGAGCTTGCTCTCCGTCTCCGATGGATTGTTGTTGACTTTTGCTCTTTCCTCTATTCGGTCGCGTTATTGAAAACTTCGTGGAGCCTTTCTGAGTCAGATGTTCTCATGTATTCCCTAAGTCACTCACAAGTAATTGCTGAGACATTTCCGTCACGAGGCAGCACCATATCTTCCTCCGTCTCTTGTTGAGTTAGTAGCTCGTCTCTAATGACTTCTTGTGGACAGGACATTGATTTTTAACCTTTTCTCCACGTTTAGTAACTTTATGAATAAGTTGGCATGCAAAACTTTTGCTGTTGTCGCGTTATTGTTAAAAATAACGGATTATTAGGGTATTTAGATGCCAATTGTAAATGTGAAGGACAATTACGCTTATGTAAATAACATTTCCACGTTTAGCCAATTATTCTTGAACTCATCCATGGTGTACTCTAGTTAAAAATCTGAAGAAAGTAATATTACATATATTAATGAAAAGTGAAGGAGAGTTTTTTTAATAGTTTATATTTTTAAACTGAAATATAATTAAATCTTTTCTTAGAAATGATTTTGACTCGATCTTTCAGATTGTAAACTCGAAAGTACACGTTAGGGTTTATGGAACTGCGTTAGAAGCGTTAGGGGCGTATAAGGGAAGTGGAAATGAAACGAAATGCATCTAATGCACTGAAACAATGGATCCATGGGAAAAATCAGTGAAGGTACACCAAGCGATGTCAGAGCATGCCCTTGAGACACGCTGAATCTGCAATTTCGTGGATATGTAGTGACAATTGATACTGATGCGAGGCGGTGAAGTAGTGTGTTTTGCAAAGACTCCCCTTTACCAGTATATTATTGTCCCAGTTGCTTACCAAAATGGAGACGGAAGTTGTTCTCATGTTTGAAAAACAGTTGGTTTTTTTCAAACACAGAGTAAAGCGGTCGCTGAGTCTCTAGAACTTCTGCTGCACTCTTGTTTACAGTTGTTAGAGTTATTTTTTTTCTGTCTTATTTTCTTTTACCGTGTGTGACAGGAGGCCTGCACATCCTTTACTGTTCGCACTTCGTGACCTACTAGGTGAATTTAAGAAGGATTTTAGTTCATTTAGCTGTAATAATTGTATAGCCCCATCTTTTGTTACCGGTCCTGCCTCACATGCAAAGCGGACAATCTCATAATCGCATCAATAAGACAGGTCATTCAGCGATCACGGCAGCTTGTGTGTACAAAGTTTGACGATGGCTGTAACGTGCAGTCCCGTCGTGTTTCGTCAATGGAACGTGGCCGGCTTATACCGGCTCCAAGTACCTATAATCGCTAAATCGCGTGATTGCACGTTTCCGCCTTCAAAATGACGCAATAACGGAGGATCGATTTTCGTAGATCTGTAAAGTACGGCTTGTGAAACAGGTTTCGATTTACTTCATTTTTCCGAATCGAAGTTTCCTCTTGTTTCCGAAGTCAGTGACACACATTCTACACACGATATAGTACGTACGTTTTATCTTTCTTGAGGCACCAGAGAAGTACACTGTCCTTGCAGATAGAGTTATCTCCCATGTAAGATAATACCGCTTCCATCTCTGGTCGGAAGTTTTGCAACCAACTCGAACAATACGGAAGTGAAACAGCCGCACTACGCAATCATTAAAACTGTACTCTCCCGCAGTGGGTTCTCCACTGTTGTATGATCCTATTATGTAAGAGAGAATTGATTCAACAAAGATGGATCAAGAGCTAACAAATAATAACGCTTGATTTGTAGCAATGAATGTAGCAAGGAACTATACTCGAATACTTAGCGAAGCACCGTAATTTGTCGTAGGAATTCATTGCCACGAACGAACAGAGGGGATACTGTCAACAATTAGTGTGAAAATTTGTAAGTAAAAATGAATATTCACTAAATTAATAATTTGTATTTCACTGAGTTTCATTTAGTTTTATTCACTGCGGCATACGGCACTCGCGGCTAACAATCATACGGCGCTGCAGAGAGACTTTTTGAACACCTCGTATTAAAATAAATATCTCTTTCACATGTTATGGTATAAGTTACAGAGGAAAACACCTTATGTGAAACATAAGTATGGCTTAGCGTCACAGATCAGTTGGCCGCCTTTGCTAATTTTTAAATCAATATCCGGCAAAGGTATCGAAATAGTTGGTATCATTTTGTAAAACTGCTGTCGTCAGATTACCAGCGGCACCCCTGAAAACTGCGTCCAACCGTCAGGCGAGTCGCGTGTCTGAAGCTGTACTGTAGAGCCGGGAATTAGAAAGTGAGTCAATTGTATTGTGACGGCAGCCGCTGTTGCTGGAGAAACCAGAAGGGAGGCGGAACAGTTGATCGTGAAATATGGAGCCCGTTAAGCGAGACGTGGCAGCGTGTGAGGCTTTCGCTGACGGTAACAGCCGCGTTTTTACTGACGAAATTCTCCGTTTTCAGGGGAGCGACGCCTAGGACGTGGCCGCCATAACTCGTGGAGCAGTGCGCCGCAGTAATTGATGGCTCCACCCGCGAGTATGTGGCTCCGAAGTGTGGCGTCCATCTGTCTGTCTCCTGCGCCGTTAATACAGCGCCTTTAAATTGATCTATCGCCTGGAATGCCCGCCTCGCTAGCTACGGAGAGATATGGGCATCCTAGTGACAGGACTGGGCTGGGAACAGGTTCCCCGTGTTATGAAGTGGTGTGCCTCTGCGGCTTGTTCACGTTTAACGAGACAACCGAACGGCTAGTGCACTGTACGGCGATGCAAACTTACTCTGGGGCTCCCCGCAGTATTGTCTTCATTTTATGGAGAACGACGCTACGTTGCTGATGGAAAGTTACATGTGGAGCTGTAGCTCTTTTGTAGTTCTTTTTGTTCTACTGTTACCTTCGCCCGTAAAACGTAACCAGAGAGTAAATATACTGCACCCAACCTAGGCAAGCTGAGTTCAATAATCTACACTTTCAGACGCAGAAAAGAGTAATCTGCGTGCAGCGTCCATCAGGCAACAGTCAGAGTTTACCGAGCTTTAGCTGTGTATTATCTTGCGTGATTGGTACTTAACAACTCTCTCCCCAACCGATATGCTTTGTCTGAGACACTGAAGTCTGTAAAAAAAATTGGGAATGTAATGTATTTATTTAATTGGAATGTACAGGGTGATCAAAAAGTCAGTATAAATTTGAAAACTGAATAAATCACGGAATAATGTAGATAGAGAGGTACAAATTGACACACATGCTTGGAATGACATGGGGTTTTATTAGAACCAAAAAAATACAAACGTTCAAAAAATGTCCGACAGATGGCGCTTCATCTGATCAGAATAGCAATAATTAGCATAACAAAGTAAGGCAAAGCAAAGATGATGTTCTTTACAGGAAATGCTCAATATGTCCACCATCATTCCTCAACAATACCTGTAGTCGAAGAATAATGTTGTGAACAGCGCTGTAAAGCATGTCCGGGGTTATGGTGAGGCACTGGCGTCGGATGTTGTCTTTCAGCATCCCTAGAGTTGTCGGTCGATCATGATACACTCGCTACTTCAGATAACCCCAAAGCCAATAATCGCACGGACTGAGGTCTGGGGACCTGGAAGGCCAAGCATGACGAATGTAGTGGCGGCTGAGCACACGATCATCACCAAACGACGCGCGCAAGAGATCTTTCACGCGTCTAGCAATACTTTGTTTCTTGGTTCTAATAAAACCCCATGTCATTCCAAGCATGTGTGTCAATTTTTACCTCTCTATCTACATTATTCCGTGGTTTACTAAGTTTTCACATTTATACTGACTTTTTGATCACCCGGTATTTTTTAAAAGTCCTGCTTCTGTTTCTCATTACACTGTTAGGACGACTCTTTCACATCAAAATGGACGAAGGGCTCACTGGAGAGGAAGTACAAACTGGGATTGGACAAGGATGGGAAATAAAATCAGCCGTGTCTTTTTCAAAGGAATCATCCCACTATTTGCCTTGCAACCAGTCATATTGACCAGTATTAAATATTGGTTAATATGACTGGCTGTAGTTTTTCACAGTCGTTATGCAAGCATAACTGACCTCTCAGCTGCTGTTGAACGCTTCATTCACATGTTCGAGACACATTACGCCTAATGTAACTCGTTCCTTAAATTGGAGCATGTGGTGTGTGATTCTCTAAGCTGGTGCACGAATACCCCCGCCGATAACTGGTGGACTGATCATTTAGTTTCCATTTAATCTCTTCTCTGGCCATAGTTTGAATTCCATTTGAAACTGGGAAAAAGAAAATAGTTAATGTGACAAGTTTTATTGGTTTTTTCTCTTTCCTGCGGGTACGTGTTTTTGTTGTTATACAACCTTCTATGTACTGACTCACCACTCCCATCCTTCCTTTTGCATGATCTAATATCATCAGTGTAATAGAACGTCTGTCGCCACAAAGTGTGTAAATCAGTCGACAAGTCTGGTCAGATTCTTTGCAAGTCCACTGTATTCGTTATAGTATACAGCGAACTTCAACATTTCTGTTCGGAGGAACGAGCTAATAGATTTACACCTGGGAGGACGGACATTGCAATCGAGTCTAAATTACAGCAATCAATTCCTTGCCGTTAAGCAAAAGTTGCGTGGCAGGTATCTGACAGCTAACTACGCCTTAGTGCATTTACATTTATGATACATGAAACGAGTAAGCTTTGCCAGTAAATCAGCAGTCTGTGTGTGGTAATTTGCCTTTTTTGTTGTATGTGACGTCGCCTTTGGAACTACTTTGTGTCCGGAATATCGTGTTAGCTGAAGTAGAAGTGAAGAAGACTGGGCGGTAAATTCACTTGATTGATCCGTATCGCTAATTTTCGAGTACTCAACAAGAGTTAAAGAAGACGAAACACATCATCGAATTACGGACGAAAAGTAGAAAATATTCTTTCCTGTTATAACACAAGCAACTTTTCAGTCTCTTTGTAACTTTGGTGAAGCGGTAGGTTATATACGTTTACAGAGTATGCTTCGACATTGAGACATAGTATGGACATACTCAAGCGATAAAGTGGAATATCTGTGGGGGAGAGGAGAGTGGACGATACAGTCTTCTGTTCTCGCCAGTTCCTTCCCTTAGGGCATACACGCTTAGCAGTGAGTAGTCATACCTGTGCAGTAAAAAGAGAAAGACTTTTACAGCGTCCCTGCGCGGGAGACAAGGAACGGCTGCTCCGAGATATGTGTGTGTTACATTAAGCTGCTGCGTTTAGTGTAGGTGACAAAAATAAGTGAATAGTCCGAACAGACTAAGTATATTTTTGAAGAAAATAAATACACACAGCCGTAACTTTATTAATTATTTTATGTGACAACCAGTTTCGATTCCTCATTGGCACAACCTTCAGGCTCCTCTTCACGCAGCTAGATAAGTCATATAAACCTCTATGCTATTATAGGGATCACTAATTGCAATTGGCTTCCGTAGATTTCTAAAACTTCTCTGTAGACGTGGTGGACTCTTCACACCTCTAATGGCAGAGAAGTATGGAGAGTCCACGTCTATAGAGAAGTTTAATTTGTTTAATGATTCCATAATGCCTGCAACTGTTAATTTGTAGCTTATCTTCGTGCCGTTGTGCAATTTCGGTCTTGCTCAAAATGAACTATGTCAGAAATTGTATAGTTTTACGAAAAGTTAACTTTGAAATCATGCAGAAAATGCATAGCAATTATGGGCCCAATGTTCTGGAGGACGACGAGTCAAATTCTCGTCCGCTCATCCAGATTTAGGATTTCCGTGATTTTCCTTAATCGCCTAATGAGAATGACGGGGTGTTTCCATTGAATGAGCGCAGCCGATTTCCTCTCCTTGTTCGAGTTGCATCCCGTCTGTCGAGGGGACATTAGAGCCTTACATTCCTTTGTATGGCTCTCCCGACCCATAATGTCAAATCTCGAATCAGCCTTTCGGTCCGAGAAGAACATAGATTCTTTTGAAAAGCGATTCTCCAGAAGAATACTGAAGATCAGATGCATACATAGGGTAACTAATGAGGAGATATGAATCTAACTAAGGGGATAAATGTGTGGACGACTCAATCGAAAGAAGAGATCGGTTGATAGGACGCATCCTCAAACATCAATATGTCGTCGGTTTGGTTATGGAGGGAAGTGTGTGGGATAACACTGTAGTGGGAGACCAAGGCGTCCATAACGTAAGCAGGTGCAAATGGATGTACGTGGAGCGGCAATAAGTAACGCGACACTTTTGTTTTCTGAAAGCAGATTGTTTCATTCAGAATCGCAAAACACCATATTATTCCCATCTCTTCAGGCTACAAAACCCTATTTCTCAACGTAATGTCCCTTCAGTGCGACTTTCAACGGCCTTACGCCACCTTACTGGTAAGGGGGGACTATGTGCCGGAATGGCACCACTCTACAGGTCGACACGTCGGATCCAACGTCTTGCTCGATAGATAAGCTCTCCATCGACCAAGTGCTGCTACCTTCGGAGTGCATCCGTCATTGGGCCAAACAGGTCGAAGTCGGAATGTGCGAGATCCCTGCTGTCGGGTGGATGAGGACGAACAGTCCAGTGAAGCTTGGTGAGCTTCTCTGGGGTGCATATACTTTTGCGAGGCCTTGCATTGTCACTGAGAAGTAGAAATTTGTTTGCAAGACTTCGAATGTCCGCACGTTCCAACAATGCAGAAGTTACAGCTGTGTGAGGCTGGTCGGGCAGGTTTCCGCTATGATGTTGTGATGATAGACGCTTCGCCCAACGACTCAGCGTGCTTTTTTTCGCTGCCAAGTCTCAATTGATGTTGTGCAAGAGCCTATGAATATCTGTGATGCTCTGGTTTTCCAGGCGAAAGAAACTGAATGACAGCTCTCTGCTTGGAACGCAGGTCTAATACGGAACCCATTTTGAAGGCGACTTACAGCGCCGCCACCTGTGGGAACTTCATGAAACTATATCGTCTGAAGCGGGAATATTCCGCGATGTCCCACAAAAAAATCCCGAATTTCTTAACCGAAAATGGCTGACAAATAAAATATGTTGCTTTACTTGTTGACGCCCTTTAGCAGGCGAGGAGAGAGGCGCGCCAGAGTAATCAGTGCATTTGTGTGAACCGCTGTGCCAGATGGCTGAGTGGCTAACGCACCTGCCTAGTAAGCAGGAGACCCGGCTTCGATTCCCGGCCTTGGTACAAATTTTCACTTGCCACTTAAATCTATGTACATAAAATCATATTTGTATGAGACCAGTCTAGTCTCGGAAATTGTGTCATCTCATTTTTGTAAGTACTTGCACCTGGGTTTTAGGCTGGCTCCCCAATTACGTTTGATGATGAGGTGCTATTCCAGAATATGGAGAGCCTCGGCAATTCTGTTTGTGTGTTAGGAGGAATTTAAAGTAGACTTCGGCAGCGGTGCGAGTTTGGATTGAGGAGGGAGGCATGCCAGGGTAGTCAATGCAGTTATGTAAACCGCTCTGCCAAGGTGGCGTAGTGACTAACACACCTGCCTGGTAAGCAGGAGACCCGGCTTCGATTCTTGGCCTTGGTGGAAATTATTACTCGGCGCTTCAGTCTATATACATACCTGTCTGATGGTGATCCTGTGAGAGTGAAATGCGACACAAACTAAATAAGCAATATACCATTTTGCAACCAAGTTTGCCTATTCCTTCTTAAAATCTTATCTGTATGAGACCAGTAAAGTCCCTGAAACTGTGTCATTTCATAGCGCTGAGAGCTACATCAGTTCAATTTTCGGACTGAAGACAACAACAATGACGACGACGAATCTGTGCGACTACTAGTGCTTCATTCAGCTCTTAATTTGCCCTGGCGATGCTGAGGACTCCATGTTACACTCATCTCACCAAGGACCAATTATTTCCCTTGTCGTCCATTGAAGCCAGATCGACCGTGTCGCTGTCAGATGCCACTAATATTCCGTCAAAATGTACTTATAAGAACCAACCGTGTTAGGTGGGACAAAGTTTCTGGAATATGCACAGGTCCATTGTGACGCGCGTGAATTTGCGGGTGCGGTGTGCGGACGTCCGCTGCGACAGCGAGGGACGCCCGCGGCTGCCGTGTGTGTTTGATGTGGGGTCCGCGAGGCCACGTGGCGCGCGATATTGCACTGCGCGGGCGGAGGGCGGGGGCGGGCAGCCGCTGTCTCATTTTAATATCGCGGCCCGGCGGGCGCGCGTGATGAACTCGCCGGTCGCAGGTGTTTACCTAGCTACCTGCCAGCCGGCTTCATGCGGTGGCCGCCGCCGCTGCCCTGCCACGAATAGCTCTCCCGGAAATAGGACGATTGCCCGTCAGCCCGGCTGCGAGATTCCAGCTCTCGCCATCTCGTGACTGCCAGTTCCGGGCGCCGGCGTCTGGAACACGTCTTCGCTGAAAGAAAAAAACAGCAAAAAAGGAACAGTCGAGGTCTAGGCCGACGCCGCAGTTCCCACTCGTTACGTCACTGCTTCCCAGTTACAGCATACTGTCTGATCATCGATGAAAAACCCTTATAAGCATTAAGAATTAGGCTGTGCAGGAGGTAGTCATAAAGTTTTAATTATCACCCCGAAAAAAAAAAGTTGCCTAAATATGTTTCTGTTCTATGTTTCAGAGGTGTTTTGCGGGGCGTCCTTGTAATGAAATCAACTCTGTGCTCAGACAGCGTCAAATCGAAGCTAAAATTGGAGCTTTCTTTATCATAGCGTCCAGGCTTCATGTCGCCGCCAGTAAAATTTAGAATTCCAAGCGATGTCACCGGTCAATCACAAGCCTGATCGCCACAACAAAAGAAGCAGACTTCGTTCCTCCTGCAGGCATTAATTTTTTTACTTTATTGTGAGTTCATTCCCCTGCCCCTTATGGGCAGGGGAGGGCTCTCAGCGGCACAATCCACCGCTCTTCAGCCTATGATATAACAAATAATACAAAAATAAAATGCTACATATAAGGCGATAAAAAGGGGGACATAGAACACAGTAAGGGGAGATAATGGAGATAAAAATACATTGTCATGGAGATGTTCATGGGGGACAATTAAAAAAGTCAACAAAAAGTTAAAAAAAAACACAGTTGCCAATTCGTAGAACACAAAAAAGACACTGAAGTCACACGCACAGGTTAAAAGTTGCCCACAGTATTAAAAACACTCCAGAACAACACACTTTAAACCCACTTGGAGCACACACTATGAAGAATAAAACTGCAAGGTGGTACCTGCTGAGGGAAAGGCCCTTAGAGGATGGAAAAGGAGGGCAGAGCAAGGTGCAGCAGGGGAGGGGTCGGGATGAAAAGAGTAGGGGGCGTCAGTGGGTGCACCAAGGGGCAGGAGACAGGTGGGGCAGGAGAGGAAGAGGGAACAGAAGGCAGGAGGGAGTGCAGAGACACTGAAGGGGCGCACAAGAGAGGGGGGGGGTGTAGGTGGGGAAAGCCGCTCAGGAGAAGGGAGGGGGAGGAAAGGGAGTCCTAAGGAGGAGGCAGGAGGAAGATGGGGCGAAGCTCATCATCCGGGAGGGGTAGATGGTGAAAGTTGCGTTGGGAAAGGAGGCGGAAGTGTGGAGATGGACAGAGGGTGGAATAGAACGGTGAAGGCGCGGCAACAGGCTGGAAGACACCAGGGGGTGAGGGGGATCAAGGTGGCGGACAATATATAGAGTGCGGATGTGTTCAAGGAAAAGGAGAATGTGGGCAGGCAGTCACCTCCTGACTACGATTTAACTCTGATTTGATGCGATCTGAACACGAGAACATTTTATATAATTTTTCGTTTGTTTGCAGGTACATGTCGGCAGTCCTGGTACACACTGAAATGCGGTACATGCTAACAGGCCACTAGAGGAACCAAAAGAAAATGGCGCAGGCCATTTGTAATGTTAGGTATTATGCGGTAATTCGTTCTCAGAAGAAGCGTAAATGTTACAGCCTTGTCTGTCCAGTACGGACCACTAAAGAAGTCATCTGAATCAACCTGATGCAGCTACAACATTTCCTCTTGACGCTGCACATGAATTATCGCAAAAAACTGTCTGCAGTTAATAGTGGAAGTGAGCAGCAAAATGATACAATTGTTACGATCGTCTGAGACGCGGCACAGAGGACATTTAAAATTTAGTGCTTATTAATTCTGTAGGGGTAAACAATCATCTTGCCTCTCGACATCACACCGTTTTCTTCATGTCTCAGGTAGTCGCCCAAGGGCCTAATCGTTTATAAGCTGCAGTACATACCTTGTCGGTTTATGATTTCACGAAACGTTTCTAAAGTTTTATTCGCGCGTCTAATCTCGCCTCATGCTCCATTGCGCCACACAGTTCTGCACGGTCGCGCAAAATAGAGAGTTACCATTCGCTTTTATCTCCTTGTTCTTAATGACTGTACAGACAATAAGAACAATTCGTTCTTCTGCTTCTGCCCTTCATATATTGATCGGCATGTAGCGTTGTTGCTATTCATCATAATCTTAAAGTTTACGAGATAGATTATGGTCGTCAACATCACAACAATTTGTGCTTGCGTACATTATTAATATGTAAGGGGCGATGTATTCTTGACATACTGTCGTTCTCAGTGTTACATGGGATCTGAAATTAAACAGATTTTATAAAAGATCTAAACACACGCACACATTATTACGCTATCGACACATCCCTTCAGTCTTAAGCTGGAATATTACAAGACAGGCTTCTGATTAGGACGAATTATTATGATTAATATTATTTTATTATCCGATTCCGTAACCGAGGGCGCTGACTCACCCGGGTGTGGTGGCACTCAAGCCGGAGGTACGCCAGTTCGAATCCTGGTTGTGGAAAATTTTCACTGCCGGTAGGTGCTTCCTGATTACCAGTCTTTGCACCAATGTTCTTGATTAAATTTCAAACTTTTACGCAGTGTCTCGGGAAGTGAGGGCATTTGAGATGTCGTGGTACTGTTGATGCTGATCCGTCCTTCGGATGAGGACGCTATGCTCGGCGACCCCCTAGGTGTTACTTAAATGGAGTAGGCACACTCACAAACGCACTTGACACTTCATAACATGCCGGAGGAAGGCAATGACAAACCGCCTCAACTAGGACCTTGCCTGGAACAGCGATGCACTATTTCTACATCTGCTTTCCAACACTTATTCCCTGAGTATGGGATTACTTTGACTTTGAGTTGAATTGTTTATTATTATTTCATCGAGATTAAAGGAAAGACTTTAATGTGATCCGTTAATTACGGTGACAACAGATGCTTGGTGTGATTGTTTGCGCATGAACAGGGACACAAATGCAAAATCACTACACTGCAGCATTAAGATATATTGAAATACGAGAAGCTACAAGTGTAATTGCGTTACGGTAAACCATAAGCAGACACGAAGTCCCATAATGCAAGGAGTATGTGAAAGTACATAAATTTTCTGAATAAGTTCCATTTGAATGTAATTAAACAACGTGTTTAATAATTTGTTGAATATGTTTCTGTCAGATTCAAACAGTTGTGTGAATTTCCAAAATAAGATATTTTTTGTCGGTAACATTATATATTCAAGGAGTTGTAAGGTCAGCGGTACACAACAGCAAAATCAAGTAATTCTAAGAATGACTTCGAAAATCACGAATCACTTTGGCCTTGCCCGTTGACTGTGTTTGGTTGAATGACTGCCACCTGTTACCTTTCCGTTCTTACTTGGTAATGAAGTTCCCGATTTGGTGTCTTTTCTACTTTACATACTGCTCCTACACCCCTCTTTGTCTTACATTAGCGTAGCTTTCGTACCTTTTGCTAAACAGCCGGCCGGGGTGGCCAAGCGGTTAAAAGCGCTACAGTCTGGAACCGCTACGGTCGCAGGTTCGAATCCTGCCTCGGGCATGGATGTGTGTGATGTCCTTAGGTTAGTTAGGTTTAAGTAATTCTAAGTTCTAGGGGACTGATGACCTTAGAAGTTAAGTCCCATAGTGCTCAGAGCCATTTGAACCGTTTTTTTGCTAAACACGGCCTTCATCCAAGGTAACTTTGAAAATCATGGTTTCGCTGCTGAACGCCAAAGTGTAGCCGATGAACACAGATGAAGTCTCTTGGGTTTAAGGGTAGTAGTTCTGAGAGTTAGGAAATTCCTTAGTTTAAAGTTTATTGCTCGAGAATCTGCAGTTTCCTTTAGGCATTACTTGACACTTTGGTTTTCAGACGGAGGTAAAATAAGTACGCCATATATGACGGTTTAGTGCTTGTTGTTGTGTTGTACATATCACGTGATCTGCCGCGTAAAAGTGAACACACTCTAACATGTGGACTGTCCGGCTTTCGCTTGAATGCAATTCCGTCGTCTCCATTGAAGTGTAGTATATGAACGGCAGATCCATCGGGTACTTCACTTACATGCACCTGGAGACGGCAGGAATGGTGTGCAAGACTGGCGACAGTACACGTGTGAGCACAAGGTTGCTGGGTCACTTCACATTTATACCCCCTTTGTCCTTTGATTACTTCCGTTTGACATTTCTGAGCGTGACTGTGCGGTTCGCGTGTCGGGTCAAGCCTGCGTTTTCTAAAGTTGACCAGTTTCGCTCCGCTGCTTTGGCACGCAGTTGCACGACCACGGCGTTTGATTGGCTGTTGTCACGAGTCGCCCGAAGATAGCTGTGTGTCTGCTCTGCGACAGACATTCTGAAGTTCACAAGTACCTGTGTGTCATCGCTCTTCTGCCCCAGCTAGTTATTGCCTACTGCTGCGTCCGAGTCCACTTTATCACCAAAGACTACTGCTTCCTGGAGAATTTTTGTTTGTTTTACCACACAATAGTTCCTCTAGGAATATGTTTCCTCTAATGCCATTTTCGGCTTTCGTCTTGTTCGACTGTTCCGGGGCAAATGACGCTTCTGATATACTGCGCACTACTATTGCTTCCCAAATTTTTTTGAGTTTTTGTGAAACTGTATTATTACTTCGTCTCTTATTTCGCTGTCAAAGAAAAAAGCTTAAAATGATTTTAATTTTGGATTGATATGTAAAGCACTATACATTTTAAGTTCTGTTGCAAACAGCTGCATTTCATTTTTAATGACTGTTCTTAATCCCGTAACCATATTTCTATATTTTGACACTATGTTATATCCTGCTCCTGCTCTTTGTAAGCTGTTAATGCGATAATCTGTAAAATAATTGTTAATTCTTTTCTGTTTTCGATGAGACCAACGATGTCCTTAAGTAGTGAGCTATTCTGAAGACCATATCCGTAGAAAAGAAACAAGGTTGTTCCCATCACTAAGAACTTATTTCTCGTAGCATGTTTGTGCGTTACTGTGCATCGACAATGAGTTGTCTTCTTATGCTGTGACAAGAGCCATCAAATTCGTTGCAATGTATCGTCATCCGACGCTTTCTCTATAAATCGGCTTCGAGCAGTTCGCAGGATGTTTTGTAGCTTTTTCTGTTCGTTCAAGCTCTGTCTCAATATTTTCTTGACTGCTGCCCCCTTTTCTCCATATGTACGTCATTGTGATGAATACATGACCCCGACAGGGATTCGACCCAGCGACTTTACGGTTTTCAGCCGGCCCCTGTGGCCGAGCGGTTCTAGGCGCTTCAGTCCGGAACCGCGCTGCTGCTACGGTCGCAGGTTCGAATCCTGCCTCGGGCCTGGATGTGTGTTATGTCCTTAGGTTAGTTAGGTTTAAGTAGTTCAAAGTTTAGGGGACTGATGACCTCAGATGTTAAGTCCCATCGTGCTTAGAGCCATTTGAGCCTATTTTACGGTTTCCAGACGTCCGCTTAACCACTAAAGCGCCTGGCCTGACATGAAATTTTTAAATACACGTGTTTGCAGCATGAGATCACTAAGCTAATATACCTTCTTACATCTTTATTTTATCACTACCACTATTGAATATATATACATATTCAGTGTGAGAATTAAAAGTCCGAAAACGGTGTCATTTAAACAGCTTCTATTTGCCTCTAGGCTTGATAGAGGACCGCAGGGTGGTAAAAGAGGCCCTGATTCTGCGCAGAATGGCGGAAAACAACATGCAAAAATATTTGGAGCAGGTGAAGGAACGAATGCATACGTATGTGAAGTCAAATGTGCGAACATTCGAAAGCAGCCAGGGCTAACTAAATGTGTTTCGTAAGCATACCCGGTTTCTGTTGCCTCAGACCTCGTACAAGAATTTTCTGCTACAATGTTGTGACTAATTATAGTGAAAGATAGTTGAAAAATTGCCCTAAAGATGAAAAGCTGTGGAACTCCATTACTCCACCTGTTGAACGAACAACTGCTGTTAAGAGAAAGAGAGTAATTAGTAAATAATTGTTGTGCGGTGGATGGATGCATAGCACGTTTCTTTATTTGAAATAAACGCTTTACTTCATTATTAGCGATCAGCTAATTTGTCCACCTTGGGCATGTTAAAGCTACTTTGAGGTAAGAACGAAAAGAAAATTTATGTGCAGCTTTATCCTTACCACCAAGAAATTTGATAACAGCCAAGGGAGAAAAATTAGATAATCGCTAACAATGAAATAAAGTGCTCATTTCAAATTTAAAAAAAAGACAAAAAAAGCCTACGCGGGAAAATGACTTCTTTTAAGAAATTTTCTAGGGTTTGTGGACTTCAGCAATTAAAAGATAACGGTTTCATGTTAAACATTCGTACTAATTCACATTTCATGAAGTCGAAGCAAGAACGTGGAACCTGGTCCCAAGTCGTCTGTGTTCCGCAGAAAGCATCTCGCGCCTTTTCTAGGAAACCAATAGCAACGCGCACAGTAAAATGTGGTGGAGAGCGGGGGATAGTGAGGGAGGGGGTGGGGTGTGGTAGGATGGACTGCAATTACCGGTGTCCTGCTAAGCGGATTGCAGGCGGCTGCCCTGAGTGCGTAGTAATTGCCGGGTGAACGAGTTACGGCTTCTGTGCCCAACTGGGGGCCGAGCACGACGCGCGGGCTACGTCGGCAGCGATATCCGCTGCGGCAGGTTTTGCCATTTCTGTTTTATTTTTTATTTCATTCTGAACTTCGTCGTGCTCAGTGTGTTTATGTTGCTAGGCAGGTTTCAAGAATGCTGTGGCAGCTTGGAAGGACAAATTTTGCGTTACAGGTATGCCTACCAGCAAAATTCTGTCGAACATGTTACACTACTAAGTCTTCCAGGACGTTGCACCCAACATTTTATGACCGGCAATATTCCCTATATAATCATTGCCTACAAAGCAGGGAAAGCGAAGAACCATACGACAGTCGATTCAGGCGTTCGAAAGAGCGGGGGATGATAGTGACATGCAGACAATAATGGTTCAAATGGCTCTGAGCACTATGGGACTTAACATCTATGGTCATCAGTCCCCTATAACTTAGAAATACTTAAACCTAACTAACCTAAGGACATCACACAACACCCAGTCATCACGAGGCAGAGAAAATCCCTGACCCCGCCGGGAATCGAACCCGGGAACCCGGGCGTGACATGCAGACATTTTGGTAAAGAGTTACGAGGGCATCACCAGAGGTGACTATGTTCACTTTGAACATCATGAAGTGATACATCTGAGACGGTTCAACAGGTTGGCTCTCGCAGTCTGAGCTGTGGCGCTACGCACCATTATGTTCGAGAAAGTGCTCTCGGCGCACTCCAGTATTACAGAGCACGTCGGTAAAGTTATCGGTAAGAATCTTTCACGCATACTAACTGATATACAGACAAGACGTACGTAATTTTACCTGCGACAAGACTTCAGCGTCAGAGTGGAACGGTCAACGTTGTCACAGCATCAGAATTGAAATAGATTGTGTCTACCGGTTCCGACCAATGAATTCGGGACGTTTGCGCTGTTGTAAAGCAAATACTAAAGCTGAGAATCCCCTCCCAAGTATTCCCAAGAGGCTGAGTCAGCTAGATCAGCTTAGAGAGAGAGAGAGAGTGTGTGTGTGTGTGTGTGTGTGTGTGTGTGTGTGTGTGTGAGAGAGAGAGAGAGAGAGAGAGGGAGAGGGGGGGGGGAGAACAAAAAAAATGGTTCAAATGGCTCTGAGCACTATGAAACTTAACATCTGAGGTCATCAGTCCCCTAGACTTAGAACTACTTTAACCTAACTAACCTAAGGGCATCACACACATCCAAAGCCGAGGCAGGATTCGAACCTGCGACCGTAGCAGCAGTGCAGTTTCGGACTGGAGCGCTTAAAACCGCTCGACCACAGCGGCCGGTCATGTATATTACTCTACTGATACTCAAAACGTATCACGATTAGTTTGTTGTTCACATGTATATATCTGCGACTATATTACGACTTCTGAAGCCATGTGCACGATTTCTGTGTTTCGGGGCTACTTTGACCACTGGTCGTTCTTACACCAGGATTACAGAAAGACAATTTATTAAACAATGTTGATGCCAGTGGCTGTGTGGAACTAAGGAACACATATATTAACCATCGGTATGCAGACGAAGGCTCATTTGTAACTGTTAATGTGCCCACAACTAAGAAAAACAAATGTCTCTGATATACTGCTCAAATTGCAGATTGTTGTAGTTCAGGCAGCGATTCAGGTACAACATTAATGCCAAATATCTCCAGGAGCAAGGAATGAAGTTTTTTGGCCACAAGTGACAGATATTGTCTCGATAAATGAGGAGGAGATGACCTTAATTCTAACTGCAATGTTTTGAAACAAGGATTTAGGTCTAACATGGATGAAATGGAACGAATTACGCTCAGCGAAATTTCGAGCTGTGTGTGTGTGTGTGTGTGTGTGTGTGTGTGTGTGTAGTACTCCATATTATTGCCTCTCATTATATTTATAATTTTGCTGGTGGATCGCGCTCGTTTATTTACCATACTAGTTTTTTTCTGTTATCTACATCTACATCTACATGATTACTCTGCTATTCATATTTAAGTGCTTGGCAGAGGGTTCATCGAACCACAATCATACTATCTCTCTACCATTCCACTCCCGAACAGCGTGCGGGGAAAACGAACACCTAAACCTTTCTGTTCGAGCTCTGATTTCTCTTATTTTATTTTGATGATCATTCCTACCTATGCAGGTTGGGCTCAACAAAATATTTTCGCGTTCGGAAGAGAAAGTTGGTGACTGAAATTACGGTCCTCCGTCAATCCCACCTGGTAAGGATCCCACACCGCGCAGTAATATTCTAACAGAAGACGAACGAATGTAGTGTAAGCTGTCTCTTTAGTGGACTTGTTGCATCTTCTAAGTGTCCTGCCAATGAAACGCAACCTTTGGCTCGCCTTCCCCACAATATTATCTATGTGGTCTTTCCAACTGAAGTTGTTCGTAATTTTAACACCCAGGTACGTAGTTGAATTGACATCTTTGAGAATTGTACTATTTATCGAGTAATCGAATTCCAAAGGATTTCTTTTGGAACTCATGTGGATCACCTCACACTTTTCGTTATTTAGCGTCAACTGCCACCTGCCACACCATACAGCAATCTTTTCTAAATCGCTTTGCAACTGATACTGGTCTTCGGATGATCTTACTAGACGGTAAATTACAGCATCATCTGCGAACAACCTAAGGGAACTGCTCAGATTGTCACCCAAGTCATTCACATAGATCAGGAACAGCAGAGATCCCAGGACGTTTCCCTGGGGAACACCTAATATCACTTCAATTCTACTCGATGATTTTCCGTCTATTACTACGAACTGCGACCTTCCTGAGGCTTAATAAAGCACTTGACCGCCTCGGTATACTGTACTTGGTTTGTGTGCGGTTAAGAGATACCTGTTAGAACTGTTTGAAAGGCCGAAAGGCCATCTCCGTCAGCTACACCTTCTGTCACCAGTGATTGTTTCGCGGGAGAGGGGGGGGGGGGGTGGAGCGTGTGTGGGTGTGTTGGTGGGCGTGTGATTAGCGGCCACGTGGCTCGCTGGCGCGGCACTGCGACTGGCCGAATCCCGGCGGCTGTGCTGTGCCCTGCTGGTCCGCGCCGCTCGGCAGATCAATAGCGGCAGCTGCGGCTGCGGTAGCGGTAGCGCCGCACAGCCCGGGACGCGACGCGACGCGACGCCAGGCGACGCTCCGCTCCTCTGGACGCCGCGCCGACGCCGACGCGACGCCGCACTCGGCGCCGTGCCAGCCTGGGGCGCGGGCCCGCAGTTGCGGGACACGCGTGGCTACCCTCCTACACTGTAAGCTCATAGTTTCACGAGCTCCTTTTGCACATTCCATCCGTAAATCTCCGAATCCAAGACGCGGTTTTTTCCCCCGAAATTTCGTGCGTACAGGCTTACTTGCATTCGTGGTATAGGATATGGAGATTTTTCTTCTCTTTACCGCACAGAACCTCGAACTTCCATAAAGTGTGTCCGGGCAGGTTGGCAATCCCTATTTTAAATAATGTAAAATTTATTCATATCGAAGGTACTGATGGCACACACAGTGAAAATTTGGGAAAGAGTTATAGCAGCAAGATTACGCAAGGAGACAGTGGCGTGTGAAGAACAGTTTGGGTTCATGCCTGGAAGAGGAACGACTGATGCAATACATGCTTTAAGGCGGATAGCGGAGAGACACGGGGAGCTACAAGCCGATCTACATTTGACTTTCATTGATTTGGAGAAAGCATATGACAGAGTCCCAAGGGACGAAATATGGAGAAGCATGAGAGGGCAATGCGTGCCAGAGAAGTATTTGAGGTTAGTGAAGGAAATGTACAGAGGAGCAATGACACAGGCGAGAAGTGGGCAGGACGAAGGAGTTTCCAGTAGAAGTAGGGTTACATCAAGGGTCTGCGCTTAGTCCCTACCTCTTTGACTTGATTATGGATGTGCTGGTGAAAGACGTGAAGAAGAAAGCGCCGTGGAATATGATGTTTGCGGATGATCTGATTCTTTATGCGCAGAGCATCGACAGACTTGAAGAAAAGCTGGAGGATTGGAGGAAGGCACTAGAAGAAAGAGGGATGAAAATTAGCGGGACAAAGTCAGAACTGAAGGATGTGCAGATAAGGTCTTGCAAGATCCAGGATGATGACTTGAAATCGGTCTGCAAATTTAAGTACCTGGGGTCGTACATAAAGAGGGACGGAGGAATGGAAAGCGAGATAAAACACCGAATAAATGGCGGTTGGAACAACTGGAGGAAAATGAGTGGAGTGTTGTGTGACAAGCGGGTGAACATTGGGTTGAAAGGGAAAGTGAACAGGTCGGTGGTACGGCCTGCTATGATATACGGGGCAAAGACATGGCCAATCACAGTAGCCCAGGAAAGGAAGATGGAAGTGGCGGAAGTGAGGATGCTCAGGTCGATGTGTGGGGTAACAAGGAAGGACAGGATTGGAAATGAATTTGTTAGAGGAGCTGTGAAAGTGGGACCCATGGGGAAAAAGATACCAGAGAGCAGACGAAGGTGGTACGGACACTTACAGAGAAAAGGGGAAGAGGATGTCGGTAACAGAGTTGAAGATATAAAGATTGAAGGAGCGAGAAGGAGAGGAAGACCGAAGATGAGGTGGAAGGATAAGATATCCGGGGACCTGAGGGAGAAAGGATGGAAGAAGGAAGAGGCAATGGATAGAGTACTATGGAGGAGAAGGATCCAGAAGAGCAACGCCGACCGTACGTGACGTGGGACAAGGCGACGATAAAGAAGAAGAAGAAGAAGAAGAAGATACCTTTTATCAAAAAGTATTGGGAGTAAAAACAAAAAAAAATACTTGTGGATTACCGTTTCTAACCACTTCTATAGAAGGATTTCTAAAAATACTGACTTGTTTTGCGATTATAATTATTTTTGTAAAAAGTGGACATCAAAATAAAAAACTGTTTACATTTTTTTATGTACATAGAGCTCCAACTTTTCAGACATTACCTGTCACCACGTACGGCGCAGTCACCGACGGCCTTCACGTAACGGCCGAGGTCAGCGTCGTTCGCGTAGAGTTTCAGTGCTAACAGACAAGCAGAACTGCGTGAAATAGCTGCAGAAATCAATGTGGGACATAACGGCGAACGTATGCGTCAGGACAACGTGGCATAATTTGGCGTTGCTGGACTTTGGCAGAACACGATCGACGCGAGCATCTTTCCTAACAGTACGACATCGCGTGCATCGCCTCTCCTGGGATCGTAGCAATATCGGTTGGACCCTAGACGACTGGAGAACTGTGGCAGATAAGTCCCGATTTCAGCTGGTAAGACCTGTGGCGCAGACCCGACGAAGCCATGGACCCAAGTTGTCAACATGGCATTCTGCAAGCAGGTGGTTGCTCTGTAATGGTGTGGGCTGTCTTGACATGGAATGACAGGATGGGTCCTGTGGTGCAAATGAACCTGTCATTGAGTGGAAGTGGATATGTCGGCTACTTGGAGACCATTTGCAGCCATTCATGGACTTCAAATTCCCAAAAAACGATGGAATTTTTATGCATGCCGATACACCATGTCACCAGGCCACAATTGTTCGCGATTGGTTTGAAGAACGTTCTGGACAATTCGAGTGAATGATTTGCCCGCCCAGATCGCCCAACGTTCATGGGCCACAGTCGAGAGGTCAGTTCGTGCACAGAATCCTGCACCGGCAACTTGTTCGTAGTTGTGGACGGCTGTAGAGGCTGCATGGCTCAACATTTGTGTTGAGTCCATGCCACGTCCACCTGCTGCACTATGTCGGGCAAACTAAGAGATAGCCCATCCATCACTTTTTGTCACCTCAGTGCATACCTCCGAATCCAAGAAGAAGTTGCCTAAATGTCATGTCCACATGCAGTGGGTCGTCTTGCACTCGTGGTATATTATATGCAGACTTTCTTTTCTTTACCGAGTAGAACCTCGAACTTTCCTTAAGCTGTAACTGCTCTATGCCACGCCTACCGCTTTATATTTGAAAGTACACATGCGCTATGAGCATTGTTATACGGTTGCAGGAAGTGATTGTTGCGGAATACTTTTTTATTAGTTTTGTTTGACTTTGCAGATACCACTTCTTATCTGCGTAGTAAAGTTTCTAATCAGTGTTGCGAGATCAACTATTTTTGCAGGAGATCCCCTGGTTTAAAAGAAAAATCTACTGCCCTGTTGCTAAAATTGTTTCAGTTGCTTGTAAGCAACTTTCATTTTGACGAATGTCGGTACGACAGGTGTTTAACTCTTTATTTCTTGAGATACTAATGAAGTTTTGGGTATCCCTTCTGTGAATTCCTCATCCCGGAGACATTTCTCTTATTCCTCCAAGTCTTGAGTCAAGTTGCTCTGAGTTTGTTGGTCGCATTAATGTTACTACGAAAGTCTTTTTATAACATGTGCGTGGGCCACTATAACCCATCCCATGCCTAACTGCGAGAAGCTAAACGTATTCTTATATTACAGTGTAACGACTCGTAACAGTCTCTTGCCGGCCGGTGTGGCCAAGCGGTTAAAGGCGCTACAGTCTGGAACCGCGTGACCGCTACGGTCGCAGGTTCGAATCCTGCCTCGGGCATGGATGTGTGTGATGTCCTTAGGTTAGTTAGGTTTCAGTAGTTCCAAGTTCTAGGCGACTGATGACCTTAGAAGTTAAGTCCCATAGTGCTCAGAGCCATTTTGAACAGTCTCAGCTAGGAATAAAATGCCTGTCATCTGCTTCCACAATTATAATGTTGCCAAATTGTCTGCAGTAGCCCTTCGTTATTCATTCTAAAAATCTAAGGCTGTTCACATGGTATCTGTATCTTCGTAGCTAAAAGTTTGCGAAAAACTGTGATAACAGCTATGGTGTAAAAAGCATTGTAGAGTAACGTGATTGCAAGGTGTGTCATTTGGTGTCAGTTGTCTTGAGTTACTGGAATGGTACAAATGAAGCGTTTGAAAAGGTTTCGCTGTGCATACTGCCAACAGTTACTGGTTTACTGGGTTTCACTGTTTAGGTTAAGGTGCCTCGGTTCGTTGTTATCTGTGCGTGGTGTTTATTTCTAGCCCTACAGTTAGTGTGCGAATATTTGAAATAGCTTGATTTGGGGAAAGTTACACACGGAAATGTGCTTCCGGAGCTCGGAAAAAGGTAAAGACCACTCAAAACTACTAAAGGGAGTGCGAAAATCAAGCTAGATTTAAGAGTTAGGTAAACGCAGTAAAAAAGGAGGTAATTTTAGATGCGTTATTTGTGAAACTACTGTAGTTGTAATTTCCTAATTTAAAGCGAGTTCTGTATAACATGTCAATTATTAACCTATAATACTGGAATATTAGCATAGAGATTAGGCTGTCTAGTATCTGCTGCTATCTCCTGCTTTTTCGAGTATCTTTCTCCTAATTTCGAGACTGTTGCGCCCGGCAACACTGTATGTTATGTATCATGGTGTGGGGCAAAGGGGTTCAACATCGAATTTTTCAACAAGACGCAGGCGTTAGTATGACGCAAATATCAAAACCGTGGTTGATCGGCTTGCAAAAGCAACAAAAAATTGTGCCGCTTTTGGATTTTTGGAGCCACAGAAGCCTATTTTTGGAGGTGACGAAAGGACAAAGAACGTCTGAAGAAATGCGAAGGCGACTAGGAAAGTTTTCAGTGGCCCCTCAGCGTGGACGTTACGAAAATGCTGAAATGGAGGTAGTGGCATTTATGCGCGAGAAAAATAAAGAAGGAATGGCAGTTTCCCGCTATGTCATACGAAATAAAGTGGCGCAGGAACGCGTTGTCCAATGGAAAGCCAGCTCTGGTTAGGTTGTGTACAAGGATGCTGCGACGCTTGTGGACTTCTGCTGCGACGTCTTCCAGCATCGTATCTGGAGAAGTTGGTCGAGTATCAGCGACAGTCTATAAGGCTGAAAAAATGGTTCAAACCTCGAGTACAAGCACAAAACTGGTTCGGTAAGTCGCAGTAACGCAGTTCTATACGTGATGATGATGTTTGGTTTTTGGAGCGCTCAACTGCGCGGTCATCAGCGCACGTACGAAGTCCCAATGTTTTATACAGTCCAATCAAGCCACTGTCACGAATGCTGCTGCTGCTGGTGGTGGTGATATGATGAGCACAACACAAACCCCAGTCCCTGGTCAGAGAAAATCTCCGACCTGGATGGGAATCGAACCCGGGACCCCGTGATTCAGAGGCAGCAACGCTAGCCACCAGACCACGAGCAGCGGACAGAGTTCTATACGATTGAAGATGACCTAGTTTCGCTTCCAGCTCTAATTCTTCTTTTTGCTCTGACACTTTAATTTCTGTTCCAACCTGTTCTGGTTTTTGTTCTTTAATCAACTACTGAAAACTTCGATCCACTCATATAATGGGCATAATATAGGATGCACCAAGTAAGACGCCCCCGCCTGAAGTTCTGTTAACTGCTCAAATATCGATACAAGATTTTCTACAAGTCAAATTGCGCAAAGGTACGAGTATTTTGCCGAATAGTTAATACCTAATGAAGCAGCCATGGTTTTCTTAAATACAATGTCTTTGTCTCCACACTGGGAGATTAGTCAGAATACGCTGCTGTAAGTTTCTGCATGGAGCACTAATTTTGGCGCGTGTAAGTCGCCCGGTTTGCTGCATGTTATCAAGCGATAAGTCTTCACAGAGATTCACGATATACACCATGTAGCCAAGACAAGGTTCAAATGGCTCTAAGCACTATGAGGCTTAACTTCCGAGGTCATCAATCCTCTAGAACTTAGAACTACGTAAACCTAATTAACCTAAGGACATCAATCACACATATCCATGCCCGAGGCAGGATTCGGACCTGTGGCCGTAGCAGCTGCGCGGTTCCGGACTGAAGCGACTAGAACCGCTCCCAAGACAAGGATTTCGGTCATTATATTCTGCTTCACAACACGAAGAAATCAGATAAGAAGAAAATATAAGCTTCTGAGATGTGGTGCTACAGAAGAATACTGAAGATTACATTGAGAGATTGGTAAAAGTGTGGGGAGTTGTAGGCGGATAGCAAAGCTTCACTAAGGTACACAGATCCAATGAGTGCAGTTTACAGCAAAGGGGAAGGGGCTTGCGCAGTACAATGCAAACCCTTACTTAAATATCCATATAATGCGAAAATTTCTAATATTTATTCTTATATTGTAGGAACTATTTCATAGTTTAAACAACGTTTAAACTAATTTGTAAGAGAAAGTGCATTATATATGCAGATACACAGTACTTTGCTTGCAAAGCTGGTTGCAGTGTGAGAGCAGTTTCCTCCGTTCATATGTAATCTATTGAAAAGATTTTGTCCACGGTTCATTTAAGTGGCAAATTGCTGGGATATTATGCTGCTCTTAACCTTTTTGTTCTTTTATTTCAATGTTCTTGAAACACATTTTATAATTACGTAAATAACACTTCTTGAAAAGTGTATTTTGTAGCATCCTTGCGCCGTACAAAGAACATAGTCGGTCATCAGAGCAACATGCACCGAACAGTACAAATGCTAAACCCGCTCTGATGCGCTTGGCGCCAAAAAAATCTGTATGTATTACAGTTCCAGGTTGCAGAACCTTGTAGAACAGAAATTGTCCAAATTAATGTTAACTTGACTACTTTAACTGAATTTGTATTTCAGTTTTAATTGGTTGTTTTCAGAAAATATTTATGGAAGTGAAGAGTTATAAGCCTAATGATTAATAACAAAGGTTGCAAATTTTGACACTATGAAAAATACAAGCTTTGTGCTATTTTGTAAAATCTATTTCATTATTGATAGTAAAATTATAAATGAAGAGAGATGTTTTGTTTGACGATTACAATGAAGAATTCAAATTATTGTATCTAATGTAGACCTCGTTTCAGATCATATACTTTTAAAATTACGACTACTAATTTTCATGGTGTAAGATCGATACTACGAAATAACTCGTATATAAATAATACAAATATATTGACAGAAAAATAGTTTTTTGACTATGAGAAACATCAAGAATTACCTACAGATGATAAATATATAATGTAAGTTACAGAATTAACCAAAGTCTGGTCAAAATTTATACGGAATTGCACATTTCAGTTGACATGAGAAAGTTCCGAAGATAAGAATAGACTAAGGTGAAGATCTGGTTGAAACCAGTCTTCGATCTGAAGACCACAATAACAAACTTAGCAAGGTTGAGAAAGTTTGTGCGCTAACTAGGATCTTCGAGCGACTGCGCTCTCAAAGCAGTTGTTACGGACTTGAGGGTGCTCGAAGTTAGTTTGCGGAGAATTGTACCATGATAAATGGCCGTCATGGGCGGTATTTATGACGACGCTGGTGAGAGTTTCAGTCGGTACATGTTGATTTACCGTAACGCTGCTCTGCCGACGGTGCTGAAGACCGGCGGGTCGTAAATCACGGCGGCGTTCGGTGGCGGAGCCCTTGAGGCGCGAGCCACTGCCGAAGTCGATGGGCGGCCGAGAGGACTGCCGCGCATGCGCGTCGGCCGGAAGCGGTTTATCTGTGCCGGCCGCAGCATCCTGCGCCCTGCACAGGCCTTCTGAAGCCCGACCGGCAGGCGCGTGCCGGCGTTCGCGACTACTACCGTAGGAAACACCGCCCCACCAACGGCGGTGGAGCAGACGTTCGACGGTCCTTACGAATTCTCAGTGGCAGAGCTGCTGCAGTTGCGAAAAACACTGGTGTCAATGGATGGCGGTTGCCACCGAAACAACCGGTGTTCGGTTATACCGGTCTTTTCCATCTCCAGTTTAACTTGACTGTTAAAAACCGCTTAAGATGAACGGTTTCTAATATAACCACTTTCCGGATCTTTATTGCTATTATTTGAGGCATATATGTACACATCAAACAGACAGTTCAAAATGTTCAAATGTGTGTGAAATCTTATGAGACTTAACTGCTAAGGTCATCAGTCCCTAAGCTTACACACTACTTAAAGCGATATGTTGCTTTGTCGGTACGCCTGCCGACTGATGTCAATGCCCGACCACCCGCCATATTTCTCCTTCTTTGACGACTCTCTCGACCGCCGATACGGGCTGTATCTCTCTGCCTGCTACCTCCTGGAGTTCGCTTTCGTCGCCTGCTTCAGCAACTTGATTTTACCCTCCCTATGACTTTTCGAGTGGGTGAGAGCCCGACGCCACCTTGGCTCCAGGCTTAGGTTCGCGTTCACCTTGAACTCAGCCCGCTCCCAAAGGAGAGGACCGCGGATTCGATACACCGCCCGAGGTTTGTCGAACTTCGTTCGAGGCTCACTAATAACGTCTTTATTTACACAGATGGCTCCAGGACTACTGCTGGCGTCGGATGTGCCTTTGTCGTTGGGGATGATACCTTTCAATACCGGCTCCTTGACCAGTGTTCAAGCTTTACAGCTGACCTTTTTGCTCTCTATCAGGCTGTTCAGTATATCCGCCGCCATCGTCATTCTCGCTATGCCATCTGCTCTGATTCTTTGAGCGCCATTCAGAGTCTCCGTGACCCATATTCGGACCACCCTCTCGCGCACCGAATTCACCGGTCCCTTCAGCCGCTAGCTGATACCGGCGCTCGTGTCCTTTTTTTTGTGGATTCCTGGCCACGTTAGTGTGCTTGGGAACGAAGCTGCTGATGCTGCGGCCAAGGTTGCTGTCCTCCTGCCTCGAACTGCTTCCTTTTTTGTGTCCCATCAACTGATGTTAGTGGGGTTCTTTGTCGGCGCGTTTCATCATTGTGGCATGAGGCTTGGTCCTCTCTCCATGAAAATAAGCTTAGGGCCATCAAACCGATTCCGACAGCTTGGACGACCTCCTCACGCCCTTCCCGGCGAGAGGAGGTCATTTTGGCCAGGTTGCGGATTGGGCATTGCCGATTTAGCCGCCGCTACCTGTTGTCCGGTGACCCCGCCCCGCAGTGCCCCTGTGGTCATCCATTGACGGTGCCCCATGTTTTGTTGTCCTGTCCCCGTTTTCTTCACTCTCGTGTTATCCTGTGTCTGCCGTCTACCTTACAGGAACTTTTAGCTGATGGCGCTCGAGCAGCTGCTCGTGTCCTTAGTTTTATTACAATGACGGACTTAACCAAAGAGATCTAACTCTTTTATTTTGTTTATCTGCGTTTTTGTAAGTACTTTCTTGTGTGGCCTCCTTGTGTTTTTCTACGTTATTAGTGCACTAACGTTTGTGACTGGGTGCTAACGACCTTAGTAGTTGAGCGCCCTAAACAAAAAAACTACTTAAACTAAATTATCCTAAGGACAAACACACACACCCATGCCCGAGGGAGGACTCGGACCTCCGCCGGGACCTGCCGCACAGTCCGTGACTGCAGCGCCTTAGACCGTTTGGCTAGAACAGAGAGTGAAAAATTGTAAAATTCCCTCATACTTTTACGTTATACGTTCCAAGATACTTAGAATCAAACTATCGAGTAAAATAGGTTAACACATGGCAACTTAAGCGGTCAACCAGTCACTGATTTTCTCGAAAGGTAGTGGAGAGTTGAATACTACAAAAATTTTACCGGTATGCTCCTGGTGATTCTGAATTTTTAAATCTCTGCTCAAATATCATGTTGTAATCGAGGATCGTACCACTATTTGGGCATTATGAATAGTCAGTTCTTATCGCTGGAAACTGAAGTTAGAGGACTCTGTTTTTTATATTAAGTTGTTAGTTTCCAAAGCTTACAAGCAGATAGAGATGACGTATCATGTAAAAATAGGCAGCACATTAGCTGTTTTACAATTTTATTGCAAACTATGAATGAACTCTTAAGTTTTTAATTTATTACTGTTACCATAACTTCCTTTCGCTGTTATTATTTCTTGTAAATGACAGACAGATAATAAGCTTTTGTGTCAAATTTGTAGCGTTGTTTTTCTTTAATTAATTTGAATCGGAACCCCATGTTTTATTCAAATATATATATGTATAATTTTTAATGGTAATTTGACTTTACTCAGAAAATAATAACTGCTGTTACAAAAAATTGAAATGAATACATTAGCTAATAGAAGTATAAAATTTACCAGAAACAAATACATGACATTAACGCCATTAAAGCACTGGTCAATATTTCCTCTCCAATCTGTTCGTGAATACTCGTTTTGTAATGTGTTTATCTGTTAGTTGATTCATTTCATCAGAAATAATATCATTCAAAGTTGATAACAATCTTTGAGAAGCCACAGAACTTCCTACCAGACTCGTTTTTTGAAAAAAGTTTTATTTGAAAACCAAAAATTTTAGTAATACTCCTATGGCAGATTGAAATATGGGCGTTATAGCCAATTGCCAGTGAAAAATACCCAAAAATACCTGTTATTCTGGACTAAAATACCGGTATCGTTTTTAACCGATCGGTTTTGCCCATCCCTACGGTAAGAAATGAGGAGGTTAGTCACAGAATCGGAGAGTAAAGGAGTATGTGGAAAACACTAACAAATGGAAGGGATAGGGTGATAGGACATCTGTTACGACATCAGGGAATGACCTCCGTGATACTGGAGGGAACTGTAGAGGGCAAAAACTGGAGAGGAAGACAGAGATTGGAATACATCCAGCAAATAATTGAGGACGTAGGTTGCAAATGCTACTCTAAGGTGAAGAGGTTTGCACAGGAGAGGAATTCGTGGCGGGCTGCATCAAACCAATCAGAACACCGAGGACCCGAAAAAAAGGAGCTATAGTATTTGAGGAAAGGGTCTAGTTTCGTCCTTAATTATCGTTTAAATCGGCTGTCTTTCAACTTGTTTTGTACCGTCTTCGATCTCTTTATATATTTTGCTAATCTTTTTATCTCTATAGTATACTTCATACACTCTTAATTCTTCATGCTTTGAATTGCATATTCTATACTCTGAACTTGAAATTTATGTGATCGTGTTGTTTTTCCTGGTCTTGTCCAGTGTCTCCACGGTGTCGCCGTCTTGGCAATGTTAGTGGTAGAAGGTTGCCGGATGCCCTTCCTGCCGCCACCGCTACCACTTCCGGGACAGAATTTGTGTACCCCAACTGTTTGTTCAAATGGCTCTGAGCACTATGGGACTTAACATCAATGGTCATCAGTCCCCTAGAACTTAGAACTACTTAAACCTAACTAACCTAAGAACATCACACAACACCCAGCCAGCACGAGGCAGAGAAAATCCCTGACCCAGCCGGGAATCGAACCCGGGAACCCGAGCGTGGGAAGCGAGAACGCTACCGCACGACCACGAGATGCGGGCACCCCAACTGTCTGTGTCTAGTGTTTTCCAACGTGAGAGTATGAGAACATTTTCGAAATGTTTACGAATCGTGTGACGGAGGTGAGAGTAGGGTACCAACACGGCCTTCATCTTGTCTAATGTAGGAACGCACCTAAAAACTACATCCGTCATGAGTGGTACAGCGTTCCTCGTCGTTAATCCTCTGGGAGGGGATTCGATCCGAGGTCGGCGCGCCTCCCCGAATATTCAGGAAGCGGCGTGCAACGCAAGTGGCTTTGTGGGCGTGTCTGTGAAATTTATGGAATATCATGCAAAAATCTGCTGAGGAGTAAGCCACAAGCATCGAGCCCTGATGTTTGGGCCGAAGCGCTGGAAACTTGTGTTAGTACAGCAGAATGAGAAGGTCCAGTACCGACATGAATGGCAACAAATCAACTTAAAAACTTAGTAAAAAGAAAAAAAATAAGGGAAGAAAGATTATACCACATCGTTCTACAGTAAACGCAACAGTTGACTGAAACTGCCTGCTTTCTCTTGCTTGTCACGAGCAGTTAATTATGTTACGAAAAAGCTTGTTACTTGAGCGTTTGTTGCGTTCTCGGGCGATACTGTTGTCGTAGTATTGTCCTCATATGCTGCAGTGTTATTCTTTCGGTTATAATGGCTCAAATGGCTCTGAGCACTATGGGACTCAACTGCTGAGGTCATTAGTCCCCTAGAACTTAGAACTAGTTAAACCTAACTAACCTAAGGACGTCACAAACATCCATGCCCGAGGCAGGATTCGAACCTGCGACCGTAGCGGTCTTGCGGTTCCAGACTGCAGCGCCTTTAACCGCACGGCCACTTCGGCCTCTTTCGGTTATAGTCAGTTGTAGTTCGTTATGTTGTTCTTTTATGTACAGCAGGAAATATCTCTTCTGTACCTCCTTTGTTCCCAACCAGGCGAGTTGATGCAGTGGTAGTACACTGGACCGGGATTCTGTACTTAGGTTTTCCGTGGTTTCACTAAATCCCAAAAGGCAAAGGAAGGAATGGTTCTTCTGATTTCCTTTTTTATTTTTGTGCTCCATCTCTCTAATGACCTCGTCGCCGACCGGACATTAAATCGTACTCTTCCATCCGTCATAGGTCGAATTATTTGCATTGTCACACTATTGAGAACAGTTTTGTTTGACTAACCGAATAAAAAGCTTTACTACACGAATGGGGCAACCCATCGCCTAGTCGCCTGTTGAGGATTACTTTACTTGCATTGGCTACTTAAATTGTTTGCCACGTTATAACTAGAAATATTGTGGAAATGTAAAAAGAAGAGCCTGGAAAATACCACACCCTTGAATACGTAATCTATTAGTATAGTAATCTAAGAATTCTCATTAGCTTAAACAATAATTTCACGGATATACAAAGGAAGGCAAATAGACGACTAAGAGAAGTGACGGGAATCAGTTGATTGTTATTAAAAAAAAAAAAACAAAAAAAACATTGAAATCCAGGAGATGTGGTTTGGGCATTTTGCCAGACCAGCAAGTAGAAAGAAACAAAAGGAAATTTTTTACTTGACTGTTCATGACAAGATGCAACACACGGGTAGACGACATCAGCAAACAGACAAAGTATTTGGTAGCTTAAGATCGTCACATTTGGTAATGTTCGGAAGAAATTTTATATTCAGCAGGAGATGGAAAGAGACTGATAACTGCGATAGTAATGTTGATAATGAAGGAATACTTTTATATTTTGACAGGTTGCATACATATAGCAACTAGCTCTGCACTGAAAGAAAATGAACTATTGTAGCCGGTTTATACCACATAATTACGGTTATTTAGTATCGCAAGAACTTGAGGAAACGTGATCTCACCTTCGTCATGATTATGTTTAAATTCGTCATGGACAGTTGAGTTTCAGTCGATTAGATCATGCACGTCGCTCGGTCCTGCCCCCCCCCCCCCCCCCCACCTCCTGTGAGAAGTTTTTCCTGTCCGACAAAACAATCTCCCCCTGTGTGGTTGCTCGGCAGCTGCCGTCGTTTTGAGTGGCGTTCAGGCAGCGTTTACCGGGAACACGAGACGGGCGTGAAGGGCCGCTGCCAAGATGTTTGCAGGGAACAGTTACACACGCTTTCCGACTGCCGGCCCCGTTATTGGGCTCCCCGTGTCGCATCGCCGGTCGTAAACATTTACAACTGGTGGGCTACGAGCGTTTCATTACACCGTGCCGGACAACAGGTAGCTAGTTGGGTGTGGCGGCCCATTGATTGCCGAGGCTACCGGACGTCGCGTGACTCCTGGGGTCGGCTTTAGTTGCGAGAGGCATTTGCTTTAAGACATCAGCTCCATTTAGCATTTCCTTTCCAGTACTGAAAATATTCATACGCAAGTCCTCCTGCGTATTGAAGCCATAGTCACGATGATCCACACTCTATATCAATAAATCTCTCTCTCTGATTTTCTTTCACTGTGCTGGTGCTGGTTATTATGATCACTTGCCGTTGAGCGCTCACCTTTAATTTTGGCACTGTCCTCCAGGCTGAAATTCAGCACCTGTTCTTATGCTGACTGGTGTGTGCGTGTATCTTTTTAATGGTCTATAGAGTGGTTAAAACTCACTGCTGGAACAGCCTGTGGACAAGTGCTAATTTTTGCAATGCTATAGGAAAATGATAGGGTTTATTATTCATTTTTAATTGTTAAGCGAAACTGTGGTAAGCAATACTCCAAATCTTTGCCGAGAGCGTAAAAATGATTGATGGAATAGTTCTGTAAGTTAATGCTCTGGCAAATATCTTTTAAATGCACCTGTGAAATGTATAAGGGGCAGTCAATTTAAAATGAGACGGATGGAAAAAAGTAATTTTACAGTTTATTATTTCAAAAGTAATTATCATAACAGAGCCCAGTATCAGACAAGATGGTCAATACCTTCATGGAAAAATGTTGCGGTTGCCTACGGAACCAGGATTGTACCCAGGCGTTCACCTCTTCGTCCGAAGCAGATCGACGGCCACAAATGTCGTTATTCAGGGCTTCAAACATACGGAATGTGTAAGGGCTTCCCAGCGAAAGTTGTGCAACGTACTCGATACAACCTTGGAAACATGTAGGCCACTTTTATTGAAATAAACTTGAAAAACTTACGTCCTCTCATAAGAATAATCCTACCTTTAGTCAAAAGATAATCACAACCAGTACAGTGGAGGCCATTTGTGAGATGTAGCCGCAAGGGATTAGACGAGCAGTCTAAGGCGCTGCAGTCATGGACTGTGCGGCTGGTCCCGGCGGAGGTTCGAGTGCTCCCTCGGGCATGGGTGTGTGTTTGTCCTTAGGATAATTCAGATTAAGTAGTGTGTAAGCTTAGGGACTGATGACCTTAGCAGTCAAGTCCCATAAGATTTTAACACATATTTGAACATTTTTTTGCAAGATGTACCAGTTTTAGTTTTATCATTTTAACTCCTTTTTATTCCTCAGAATCCAAATTCTAAAACTGATTTTATTGATACAAATGAAAAGTTGAAATACAGACATTTCCTGGCATCTGGAAAACTGACTCTTGACGCCCACTGACAACACTCGTACCTGCTGACCTATCCGCGCACGCTTCACTGTCCGACATGAAGCTTCAGTTTTGCAGAGCCTTTTTTTCTCTAATTTCCTTGTGTACCTGAGAGGAAAGATATGTGACAGAGTGTCCTGAGGTAGCCTTATGACTAATTGTGGGATGACGATTCTATTTTGTTACTAACTCCACAATGTTCTGAAACGTCGTCCACAGATTAACACGGTGTGCGGAGACGCGACTCGAAACTCAACATTCTGCTTTGGCGGACAATGCTTATGAGCAACAATGCTCCCAGTTCCAGTCAAGAAACGATGATGCTGACGTACGTACTTGCGCTTTCTGCGTAAAGTGTTATAACTCCAGAAATAACTTTCTAAGGCAGCTAAATTGAAACTTGGAAGAAAAATGCTGTTAAGCTTACCTCTCTTCCTTTATTCATATACTTCTTTATAATATAATATAATATTATATTATTATAATCATAATTTATAATGAGGTGCACGAGGCAATTTTGAACTGATTATTTACGCAGCAAACACAACTTGATCTTAGCAATATTGCTTGGTACGTCTCCACGGACACGCCACATTTATCATTATGGGACGACATACATTCAGGAGATAAAAGTCGTGGGATACCATCTAATATTGTGTCGGACCTCCTTTTGCCCGACGTAGTGCAGCATGTGGACGTGGTATGGACTCAATAAGTCGTTGGAAGTCCCCTGCAGAAATACTGAGCCACGCTGCTTCTATAGCCTTCCATAACTGCGAAAGTATTGCCGATGCAGGATTTTTTGGACTAATTGACCTCTCGATTGTGTCCCATGGATGTTCGATGCGATTCATGTCGGGCGATATTGGTGAACAAATCATTCAGTCAAATTGTCCAGAATGTTCTTCAAACCAGTCACGAACAGTTGTAGCCCAGTAACATGTTTGGAAACATGAAGTCCATGAATGACTACGAATGGTCTCCAAGAAGCCGAATATAACCATTTCCAGTCAATGATCTGTTCAGCTGGGCCATAGGATCAAGTCCATTCCATGTAAACACCTCCCACATCATTCGCCCAGGAGAGGCACCGCAAGCGATGTCGTGTTGTTAGCAGAGCCACTCGCGTCAGTCGTCTGCTGCCATATCCCATTAACGCCATATTTCGCCGCAGAGCACGTTGGTAGAACGTGCCACACTGATTTATGCGGTTATTTCACGCAGTGTTGCTTGTGGGTTGGCACTGGCAACTATAGACACACGCCGCTGCTCTCGGTCGTTAAGTGAAGTCCGTCGGTCACTGCGTTGTTCGTGGTGAGAGGCAGTGCCAGAAATTTTGCAGGCTCGGCTCACTGTTGACACTGTGCATCTCGGAATATAAAATTCACCGAGCGAGGTCCGGCCATCCTGATTTAGATTTTACGTGATTTCCCTAAATCGCAACAGGCAAATGCCGGGATGGTTCCTTTGAAAGACACGGGTGACTTCTTTCCCCGTTGTTCCCTAATCCGATGGGACCGATGACCTAGCTGTTTGGTCCCCTCCCCCAAATCAACCAACCAACCAGTATTGAATTACGTAACGATTTCCCAAATAGCTTCAAGCTTCTAGCTTCAACTAGCGTTCGGCGTTCAGTCTGTCAACTCCCATCGTGCGGTCCTTATCACGTCGAACACCTTTTCCCATGAATCACTTGAGTACAAATGACAGCTCCGCCACTGCATTGCCCTTTTATGTGTCGTGTACGGGATACTACCGCCTCTTTTTACGAGCATATAGCTGTCCCATGACTTTTGTGACTTCAGTGTTGAACCCTCATTGCAAAGGGCCTTATGTCACGTCAGTTCTCAGAAGCGTTCCTTTACTGTCTACTGTGCGCATCTGCCTGGGAAGAGAGAAATTTTCTGGAACATCAAGGCAAAAAGTGCCTGCTAATTGCGACGAATGTGACTACCGACGATTACAAGATACGGCCAGTTAATGTCGCTCTTATACGCAGAGCTATTAAAGATCGTCCGATAATCGCAGGGGGCGGTTATTATTACAGCGGTTTACTGCCCGACAGAGGCGGAGCCTGTGAGAGCAGTCCGCGGAAAACGGCGAGCTGATCGGAGCGCGGGAACGTCCTTGGGGCGGCGAGCCACAAGAGACCTCCTGTGCGCTGAATGAGAGCCACTGTGCCGTCCGACCCGCCTTGACACAGTCAGCATCGGAACTGCTGCACTGCACAGCGCTCGCTATGGCGCTCGATGTGTCTGCCTGTCGCTGCGCGAGCCAGTGTGGGCGGTAACTGGCACACTGAACTCAGACTCCTCCGAATCGCCACCAAATCTCCTTTTTAATTCAGTGCAGATAGTTCAGACTATTTTGTTCCTCAATACTCTGGCTGGATATCACGGAATAGATAGGAAAGAATAAGGGATTTATTGTGACCAATGTTGCCGGTATTTATGTTGTTTTTATTGGCGGCGGCGGTGGAGCCGGCGGCGGCGGCGGCGGTGGTGGTGGTGGTGGTGGTGATTGTGATTGTCAGAAGGTTGGTTTGATGCAGCTCTCCACGCTAGTCTGTTCTGTGAAACCCTCTTCATGTATGCGTAACTACTGCTACTTCCTGTCAAAGCAATAAGGCTAGCACGAATGGTCACAGATATCTTTGGTCCCTAAGAGAGCGTCAGGAAATGCTGAAAAAATTGAACTGACAGACGCTTGAAGATAACCGCAAACTGTCCCGTGAAAGTCTGCTTACAGAGTTTCGAGCACCAACTTTAAGTGACGAATCTAGGAATATCCTACAACATCTTTCGTTTCGTTCCCGTAGACTTCGCGAGGACAATGTTACAATAATTACTGCGCACTGAGAGGCGATTAAGCAGTCAGCTTTCCCGCGCTCCATACGTGAGTAGAACGGGAAACAGCCATAATAATACGTACTGTGGGAAGTACGCGGTGCTGTGCACTTCAGAGTAGTTTGCAGAGTACGGATGTAGAAGTAGGACCTGCTTACACTTTCGTTCATTAGCAAATTGACGATTGCGTAACTGTGCCTCAAGATCTGACTCATCAGCTAAACCCTTCCTTTAGTCAAATTATGACGTCAAATTGTTTTTTTTACTCACTTCGATTCAGCGTCCCTTCATTGCAAGGGGTGTCCACTACGTAAGTTCCGATCGGTCGCGAAATAGAAAACATCGTGAAAATCCGATAAAACTTCGCACAGATGTGTTGGGCAGTGTCGCTGCTATGCCCGTCGATGGCGTCACGTTTCACTCTCCCTCTGATTTTCATCTCTACTTACATGAACCACTGGCTATGAACACAACACTTTGGCACTGACAACGAAGTGCAGACCAGCGTAGAGAATTGGCAGAAATCCCAGCCGGCTGCTTTTCATGGCGAGGGTATTGTAAAGTTGGTATAACGCTACGAGACATCTCTAAGTCAGAGCGACGGTTATGTTGGAAGGTGTAGCTAACTGTTGCAAATAAAACATTTCTCATTTTCATTGTGGTTTCCATTTCGCGACCGATCTGAAATCACTTTCTGGAGAACCGTCGTTATTACGCGATATTCCCAAATTGGTTCAAATGGCTCTGAGCGCTATGGGACTTAACATCTGTGGTCATCAGTCCCCTAGAACTTAGAACTTCTTAAACCTAACTAACCTAAGGACATCACACACATCCATGCCCGAGTCAGGATTCGAACCTGCGACCGTAGCGGTCACGCGGTTCCAGACTGAAGCGCCTAGAACCGCACGGCCAGATATTCCCATGTAACGTTCATCAGTCTTCTGCACCATCAAATATCAAGAGCTCATATACCGACGGAAAACCTAATTAAGAGTGGTCTAATACCGGCTTCAGAACCACTCATTTTTTTCTTCAGCCTTCTGACTACACAAACTCGGTTTGTGAAAGGAGGAGGAGGAAACTCGGCCGTGCCCTTTCAAGGGAGACATCCGGCATTTACCTTTCGGATTCATAGAAATCCCAGGTAACCTAGATCTGGATGGTCGGAGAGGGCTTTGAACCGTCATCATCCCTAAATCGAGAAAGAGAGTCACCGTATTGTTACGCTATAGTAGAATTTGGCAGGTGTGTGATTCAGCATTTGAATGAGACTTTCTCGTGTTTGATAATGCGATGTGGAATGGCAAATGGAGCCAGACGAATTTGAGGTCTAATCGCAAGAATGCTCTTGTAAAATATGAGAGGCAGTCAAATGAAATCCGAAAACCCGGCATCTCCCACTGGGAGATGAGATGATAAATTCCTGTTTCGTAGAACACTGTCGGCCGCTGACGAATCCACAACCGCACCCGCTCCTGCCCTTCCTCGCCATACCAAAACCGACATCCACGAATGTCTTTCTTCAGGTTGCCAAATATGTGAAAAACACATGGCGAAGGATGTAGGCTGTACGGAGCATTTTTCAGTGTTTCCCAATCAAATCGCTGAAGCGTAGCCTTCATCCGTTTAGCAGTGTGGAACCAGGCGCTACCGTGAAAGAGAATGGTTCCGGCCGACTGCGTTCCTGGGCTTTTATGGCGCATCGCAGTTTCTGCAAACTATCTTCACAGCGCTGCGCACTGATTGTGGTTCCATGCTCGAAGATCCCGACTAGCAGAGGGCACCTGCAGGCGAAGGAGGTCACCATGATCTTACCGGAAATTGTGTGAACAGTTTTGGATTTATTTGGCAGGCGAAATGTGGAATGTTTGCATTGTTGGCTTTGCCGTTTGCCTTGTGGCTGGAAATGGTGGCACCACGTAAGGTCATGGTGACCTCCTTCGAATGCAGGGGCTCTCTGCTCATCGAGTTCCTCAAGCGTGGTACCTCAATCAGTGTGCAGTGCTATGAAGACACTTTGCAGTAACTGCACGTGCCATAAAGTCAAAATGTCCAGATATGCTGTCGGACGGATTCGTCCTTTGCATTATAATGCCCGCCCCCCACACTGTCAGTCGAAGGAAGTCTACGCTTCAGCAGTTTCGGTGGGAAACACTGCAGTATCTTCTGTACAGCGTGCATCTTTCTCCGTGTGATTTGCATCTGTTCGGCGATCTGAAGGCAGACATGCGTGGACCTCGGTTCCAGTCGGACGAGGAAGTGGAGTTGTGGACTCGTCAGTGGCCGACCGCGTTCTAGGAAACGGGAATTGATCGTCTCGTCTTCCAGTGGGATAAATGTCTTAATCCGTGTCGTGATTACTTTTTAATAATACCATTCCATGGTCCCCTTGGGGTGCGTTTCCAGTTTTCATTTGAGTGCTCCTTATACAAAAGGAAATTGTTCTGCCTTACTCGTTTCATGTAGAAACAGTAATAAGAAACTAAAACACTACGTTTGTGGTCAACCGTAAAATCGCCTTGAGAACTCACATGCCCAGAAAGAGCTGACACACATGACGTTTAATTCTTTCACTACCACTGGTACGTCTGTGCCCCATGATAGGTTATCAGTGGGAATCTGCCGCATGTTATTGCTGTGTATCGCTGTCCTACTGGTAAAGGGAAGCATGCTAATGGTCTGCAGAATTCTTATATTTACAGATTACAGCTGTAGGTTGTGCTGTCTTCAACTTATTTTGTTAACGCTCTGCCCCATACTGACGTATCGAATTAGTTCGCACCTGCAGTTAGACAACCCAATAAACAGAATTGAAAAGTGGTCTGCGATAGAGGTACTTACGAATGAATAGCCCACTATGTCCTATCCCCGTCCGTGTTGGAAAGCGATACGTCGGGAAATATTTTTTTCATATTGTTACTTCTGACTACGACATTAATTATAAGAACCATACATTAATGTGTTTCACTCCGAAACAAAATTGGTAGTGAAAGGGTTAAAAGAAGAAGAATGAAACAAAATTTGAAACTCTCGTAAAGCTGCACAATTTGAGCCGCTCATAAAAACGAATTGTGAGAAATTAATTTTGAGATGTTTTGGTATACATTTCGAAACGACTGGTCACATGTCTGGCGATAATTCTGGGAGCAAAGGTGAACTCACGCATTATCTGGCAGATAGGCGTTGTTATTGCAGCGCCAGATCTCTCCAACGAATTGTAGGATCGCAAATGTACAGCGGTAAAAGCATTGGTTCGAAACATCGTCATGGGCGAGCGACAGGTACATTATGGTAGAACAGTAGTTGACATGCTTTACAGTACTGTATGACAAGGTTGTGGCTCTAGATCGATGATTTCTTCTTGTATTATGCGAATATCAATTAAAAAATTACTTAGATAAATCTGACGTGAATGTAGAGGGCAGTCGTTTGTGCCAAGGGAAAATGGCGAACATCTCAGTCACACTGGGACCTGTAACAAATGTCGCAAAACTTCAAGTGAGGTCTGTTTCGAATCCCAGAATGTTAGCAAAATAGTCCTGCGTTGCGTATCAGTGTTAAAACTTGTAGACAAACTTCTAAAAGTGTAAAAATCATCTCAACCAGTAGTATTAATCGTAAGGAAAATGTACGCAGTCTGGACTGGACCTTCAAGAAACATCACGAAATTTAAGATAGTGATAATATCAAAGAAGTTAACAGAACTAGTTGTCATTCGCTGCTTGGTTTTGCTGTTTTGCCGATGTTTCAGGCAAGGTTTTAATTTACATCATTAAAGGTACTCTCGCAGTCCGCCATTGGTTCCAAAAGAATAGGACACGACAGTTCTGTAAAACTTTAGCCTGTCGATGCAATGCTTTTAGTTTCGCAGTCAGCACTGATGAGGTTTTACGTACTGGGGAGTGATTTCCTACCTTCAGAGAAATTTGGAATCGTGTTTCGCTCGGGACTGATCGCCTCTGAAACTCAAAGCTTTTTTTTTTGTGTTGGACCAGCCTCAACGTGTGTATTTGCGAAACGAGTTGGACTTGAGGAAATTGAACGAGGGCGTTCCGGATACGAAGTTTCGGAGATAGGCTTCGCGAAACGTGAAGTTTCCATTTCCTGCCGATGGGGACCTGTCCTCACATCCGCAGAGAGAGTATTAAGCCGAGTTACCGTGACACATCTGTATCTCCCTTTTCAGTTTCTCCACGTTATAACCGTCAACATATTTCTACGTGTAGTTTATCATCCTATAATTTTTCGCTAACACTGTTCATAGATTTCAGAACACTGCATCCACAGGCGTCGTATATTATCGTTTAATTTTTCGTTTAGACTATTCATAGATTTCAGCACTGCATCCACAAGTATGCGCCATTTGTACTTCGGCGTACAACTAAAACAAACAGTAGCTGATAACACGAAATTTATGTACGAAATGAAGATAGGAGTGTAAAAAAATGAAGGAAGAACTTCTCACTACTTCTTGGAAGTTTGTGGGAAGTTCCTATGGGACCAAACTGCTGAGGTCATCTGTCCGTAGGCTTACACGCTTACACGCTTACACACTACTTAATCTAACACACACACATGCCCGAGGGAGGACTCGAACTTCCGACGGGGGGGCGGGGGGGCGAACCATGAACCATGGCAACGTTTCCAAGACCGCGCGGCAGTACATGTTACTGAGGTAAGTATACTGTGGAAAAAGGAGACAACCGGTAACATACGACATTATGAGCTTTAATACAGCTAGCAGCAGTGTATCAGGACATCGGGATTCCCCCCTCTATGCTGGGTAAAAGCTCGCTGCGGTGTTCCTGCAAATTAAACCGTAAACAAGCTAGCGAAGGGAGCTACTTATCACGGAAAAAGAGAGAGCGGGTAGGAGTACCTGGCACAATTTTTTTAAATGTCGTCAAATTTATAACGAAGAGAAATGGAACGCCAATTAGCAACAGTTGACCAAATCGGAGCCAGAGATTATTACAGAATAAATCCAGCACTGGTGTGGCACGAGAAGCATCAGCGCAACAGAAGGTTCCAAAACGTAATAATATGTCTAAGCTCCAACTACTGGTGCTACAGGGTACACTTATACCGCATTGGCGTGCTTACTAAGGTAAATAAGAGGACATTGTATACATGTTCTGTTGTTGTCGAAACATATACTGTGCGACAAGTCGATCTGCTACACCTAAATGACTTGACAGTATACCGTCTGTTTCATTCATTTCAACTGAAGTGCAGTTGACCTTTTAATGTGATGTATTTTACTTTTTATGCTGGTGTTGATAAACTTTGTGGTGACTACCGTTCGGGCGTCTCGGAAGTCTTGACTCCGCTATCCCAGTGCTTATAGACCCTCATTGTATTTGTAGTTAATACTTTTGACGTGTTCAAAAGGAGCTGTCGCATATGTTCGCGAACACTAAATGGAAAAAGATTTGCACCTGGATAAGACTTTTACGCGCTGTACAGAAAAATGTGCAGTTTCCTGCTTGTTTCATTTTCAAAAGCCTCAGCAGAACTAAAAAATGTGTATGATAAACCCGATTTGCATATCTATGTTTAAAGGCGTTCTTGCGGTATTCTCTTTTTATACCGTGCAGGAGTCCCTCCAAGTGGTTTAGATTCTTGCACTGTAATATATTATTTATCATTTATACGCTTATAAATAATCAAATAATTGCTGGACTACGGGTCCGGCGATTGTTGACGGTTCACAAAAGGCGAGTGTGGTTTTCAACTTGGAAGCCACAATTTAAGCGAGATCGGAAGGACTTTTTGCGACAGATTGTGACAGGTAATGAAACCTGGAATCGCTATTACACGTGGGAAATCATGCAATAATCAAAATAGCGGTTTCCTTCCGGTGAATCTGCGTCAAAGAAGGTGAGTGTCAGTATAAAGTTACGGCGACTTTTTATTTTTTATACGAAGGATTCCGTGCTTATAGATTTGTTTAAGAAAGGTAAAATGATGACTGGAAAATACTACAACGATATATCGAATCACTTGGAGACACAGTGGAAGACGACACGACTTTATTTGGCGAAGAAGAAAGTGCCGCTTCGACCGCGACAGTGTGTAAGCACATTCAGTAAGTGCTACCGTTGCAAAACTACATTAATAACGTAATGATTTACCCAATAGCCATTATGCACTCTCACATTTCTTCATTTGTAGGAATGGCTTTTATCGGTATAGAAATACTGAAAATAAAGTCGCACAATGATGAAATTTTGATCTACATCTACATCTACATCTATACTCCGCGAGCCACCTTACGGTGTGTGGCGGAGGGTACTTATTGTACCACTATCTGATCCCCCCTTCCCTGTTCCATTCACGAATTGTGCGTGGGAAGAACGACTGCTTGTAAGTCTCCGTATTTGCTCTAATTTCTCGGATCTTTTCGTTGTGATCATTACGCGAGATATATGTGGGCGGTAGTAATATGTTGCCCATCTCTTCCCGGAATGTGCTCTCTCGTAATTTCGATAATAAACCTCTCCGTATTGCGTAACGCCTTTCTTGAAGTGTCCGCCACTGGAGCTTGTTCAGCATCTCCGTAACGCTCTCGCGCTGACTAAATGTCCCCATGACGAATCGCGCTGCTTTTCGCTGGATCATGTCTATCTCTTCTATTAATCCAACCTGGTAAGGGTCCCATACTGATGAGCAATACTCAAGAATCGGACGAACAAGCGTTTTGTAAGCTACTTCTTTCGTCGATGAGTCACATTTTCTTAGAATTCTTCCTATGAATCTCAACCTGGCGCCTGCTTTTCCCACTATTTGTTTTATGTGATCATTCCACTTCAGATCGCTCCGGATAGTAACTCCTAAGTATTTTACGGTCGTTACCGCTTTCAATGATTTACCACCTATGGCATAATCGTACTGGAATGGATTTCTGCCCCTATGTATGCGCATTATATTACATTTATCTACGTTTAGGGAAAGCTGCCAGCTGTCGCACCATGCATTAATCCTCTGCAGGTCCTCCTGGAGTACGTACGAGTCTTCTGATGTTGCTACTTTCTTGTAGACAACCGTGTCATCTGCAAATAGCCTCACGGAGCTACCGATGTTGTCAACTAAGTCATTTATGTATATTGTAAACAATAAAGGTCCTATCACGCTTCCCTGCGGTACTCCCGAAATTACCTCTACATCTGCAGATTTTGAACCGTTAAGAATGACATGTTGTGTTCTTTCTTCTAGGAAATCCTGAATCCAATCACAAACCTGGTCCGATATTCCGTAAGCTCGTATTTTTTTCACTAAACGTAAGTGCGGAACCGTATCAAATGCCTTCCTGAAGTCCAGGAATACGGCATCAATCTGCTCGCCAGTGTCTACGGCACTGTGAATTTCTTGGGCAAATAGGGCGAGCTGAGTTTCACATGATCTCTGTTTGCGGAATCCATGTTGGTTATGATGAAGGAGATTTGTATTATCTAAGAACGTCATAATACGAGAACACAAAACATGTTCCATTATTCTACAACAGATTGACGTAAGCGAAATAGGCCTATAATTATTCGCATCTGATTTATGACCCTTCTTGAAAATGGGAACGACCTGCGCTTTCTTCCAGTCGCTAGGTACTTTACGTTCTTCCAGCGATCTACGATAAATTGCTGATAGAAAGGGGGCAAGTTCTTTAGCATAATCACTGTAGAATCTTAAGGGTATCTCGTCTGGTCCGGATGCTTTTCCGCTACTAAGTGATAGCAGTTGTTTTTCAATTCCGATATCGTTTATTTCAATATTTTCCATTTTGGCGTCCGTGCGACGGCTGAAGTCAGGGACCGTGTTACGATTTTCCGCAGTGAAACAGTTTCGGAACACTGAATTCAGTATTTCTGCCTTTCTTCGGTCGTCCTCTGTTTCGGTGCCATCGTGGTCAACGAGTGACTGAATAGGGGATTTAGATCCGCTTACCGATTTTACATATGACCAAAACGTATTCCACAGGGATGAAAACACTGGAATATCGGTTTGGTACCCTTCCATCGAAGTGTTAATGGAATAGCGCTTTCAGTTTCCGTTATTGTAATTGGTTTAAAAAAAGAAGAAGAAAAACCGGTTTCATTCGCTTGTGTTCTGCCTTGTGTTGCAATCTATTCCAACATTTGTAAACAAAGCAGCAGACGGTGGAGGGAAGTGCTGTGATCGGACGAGAGCCGCTGGCTGCAGCGAGCCATTTTCCAGGCGGCGGAGCGCTGCTCGTGGTAGGCTGTTGCAGGTGTCTTTGTTGGGAGCGCTGCATAGGCCGGGGTCACGCCTGGCCACTTAGCGCGCCGCTAAGACAATGGCCGGCCGCTAACTGGCCGTGGCGGTCGCGGTCGCGATATTATAGAGTAGAGCGCCAGCCAGTGTCTGCGCCGCTGCCCGCACGCCCGCAAGTGCCGCCTGCTGCTGGCAGATATGTCGTGAGTAGCTACCCTCCTAGTCTTACTGCTACCTAACACGTTCACACACTACAACAGCGTGGACTTAACTTCATCATTGTCGTTGGTGGGTCCTAGAGTGCCAGTGCGTATAGCTCTGTAATCCCATTGTGTGAATGATTGCGATGACTCCTCTTCGAAAGAGAATTATGTTTGTGTATGCATACAAGATGATTATAACTAAACTTTTTCTTCTTGAGTCAGTGTAGACGGAGAACTATTTAGCGTAAGGGTACCCAGCTTGATAGAGATGATGTTCAGACTGTGCGCCGCACGATTTGCGTTGTTAGCAGTGGTAGTGTCATGACACGCCGGTACTGGTGTGGCGGTGAACGGTTTTATTACAGTTGCGTGTAGTCTACATGGGTCTGAACAAAGCGAGCAGGACTTTACTCGTAAAGCTGTTTTATCAAAACAGCAACATTAGTGCTGCTGGTCTTCGCGGGTGTCAACACATTGCTATAGTACGGAGATGCCCTCTTTCCGCACCGTTGTTGAAGAACACGATTCGGAAGTTCGTATTAAGTGGCATTTTGTGAGAGGGGGAGGCAGACAGCCAACTGTGCCACAAATTGTTGAACAAGTTGCTATTGCCATGGCTGAGAATCGTGGACGCCATGTGCGATCTTCAAGCAGTGCACGAGATGTGTCACGATAGGTGAGTATTCCGTGGTCGACCGTTCGAAAACTGCTGCGGTTAATTTTGATATGGTATCCGTACATGTGATTTCGGAATGTCGTGGGTGCAGATGGTCGTTTGTACCATGTGATATAATCAAGGTACTCAATTAACTTGTGTTACTCACTGATGTGAAAATTAAAATGTGTTTCTTTCAATGGTTTGTTCGTCATTTTTCTTTCACATACCCTTACAAATGTTTCGATAAAGTTTCGTTGTTCTACGACCACTCGTCTTTCATAGGGATCTATCAACTAGCCAAAGTTTAATTATAACCAACCTGAACATAATTTGCGAAATTAAACGTAAAAAATGGTTCAAATGGCTCTAAGCATTATGGGACTTAACATCTGAGATCATCAGTCCCCTAGACTTAGAACTACTTAAACCTATCCAATTTAAGGACATCACACACATTCAAGCCCGAGGCAGGATTCGAACCTGCTACCGTAGTAGCAGCGCGGTTCCGGACTAAAGCGCCTAGAACCGCTCGGTCACAGCGGCCGGCTACATAAATCTACATATACTCCCACACTGTGCAAACCACTGTGAAGTGCCTGGCAGAGATTACTTTAAATCGTACTGCATGTTCTGTTTCTTCCCTTTCCAGTAGGCGGGAGTGTGGGAAGAATGACTGGATAAGTGTGTCTGTACGCGCTGTAATTAGTCTGATCTTGTCCTGGTGGTCCCTACGGGAGCCATATGTAAATTGCTCGTTTATAATTCTACACTCTCTCATCGAATATATCCGGTCACCTGTTACTGGAAATTAATATGGGGCGTGTACATCATTCGCCTTTATGACCAGGTCTGCGGAGACACTTCCAGTGAAGACAGTGATACTGGACGCTAAGGTCTCGAGCGAAGTCGACTTTCTAACTCATCCCAAAGTTGTTCCATTAGGTACAGACCGTTCAAATCAGAATCGTATTGAGCTCAGCTAGTCAAATATCGAAGGACATTTACTGGACGTTCATGTCGTGACAGTTCGCTTGACAGTTCGAACTTGAGTTCGGTCGCTAGTAACATAGACGTCGACGCCACATTAAAGTCTAAGCTTCCTCTCTCTCTACCTTCCTTTCTTGGACATCAACATCACGAAGCAACTTCTTGGCGTTTTTGAAGTAATCAAAACTGTGACAGGTGCGACTTGTTACGATCTCGGGACATAGTGGGACGTATTCGACTAAAGCATGCTTTAAATAATAAGATTGGAAATAGGTACTAAATAGTATTTTAGAGCCGTCGTTCAACTTCTCGGCCTCCTTCTTCAACAAAAAAATATGTTAATCGCTTAGCTTCTGTATTCGTAACCAGAGAAGAGGAGTAATCTTTTGATTCGATTGTGTAGGAGGGTAATCATTATCGCATCCTTGTCGAATCACTTCGCAGTAAAAGTCATAGAGTACAGAGAGTCTCTTCGGCGGTTCGAAATCACTCCAGGCGGTTGAGGCGGGCTGTTAACTGTCGAGGAGGCGAGTAACGTCCTACGCCGTGTTTACCGGGAGTCAACAGATACCTGTCGCCAGCTGGCAACATCTCAGTTACCTCTCATTAGCGGTCGCTAGCCACCTCTTTGCGTCAGCGCAAGGTCCCGCACATCACCGCCGTTTTGCGTCTCTGACAAGCTGGGCGTCGTGAGTATTCATGTCGTCACAAACCAGGTTTACGATCAGCTTTTATTTGTGGGAAGGATAGCTCAGCATGTCCTGATAGATGCATCAATATGCAGATACTACGTATCCAGTGTTGGGTAATATTGTTTCTGTTCTGTACAAGGTTGAGTGTCTATGGTGTCAGTAACTTGTTTTTGTTTTGTTTTGTTTTCGCGTTTCATTCAATATCCACGAGGCCAAACTCAGCAATTGTTGTACTTTGAACTAGCCAGATTACACCTAGATGGAACTGTGGCAATGGTTTCCCAGTTGTGAATATATTGCAAGGGATTTCTAGTTCCTGCAATCACCAATGAGAAATCTACTGAAGACCATTATTCAAGAAAAAAATTAAAAATGCAAGAGAGAGAGAGAGAGAGAGAGAGAGAGAGAGAGAGAGAGAGAGAATGTGTGTGTGTGTGTGTGTGTGTGTGTGCGTGTGTGCGCGCGCGCTCGCTCACGTTTGCTTGTGATTGCGCGCAGGGACGTTTATCTTCGTATGTTGCGATCCTATTTAATTTTAGATCAGGTCATTTTCTAAGAGGCATATAATTTCTTAAGTAGTTTCCCGTTACTGAGATGCTTTACCACGAATTTCAGTTTTTTGTTGTATTAGATTATTCGTTTCAGAAGTCTCCCATAACCAAGCCACTAACCTACACTAGTACTGCAGCGGTTGACCTCGAGGTATTGCGTTCGAACCCTGGTAGTTGCAAAAGTTTTTCTCTCATCTATTTAGCTGCCGCGCGGAGGAGAGATCGTAGCCTACAGTTCCTTATCACAAACCCTACAACAGCTTCCTAGACTAATCCCGAAACCTCTACAATCTACACAGTCTTTTGATGGTGATCCGTCCATCGTATGAGAATGTTCAGACGGGAACGTCAAGTACTTATAATTCCTTGAGAACATTCCAGGCTGTGTTCTGACCCTTCCGCACTCTTCACCCCTCTTATTTGTGTTACCATCCGTGACTACAAAAACACTTCTCTAAACTGCACAATCAGTCACACATCAAAACCGCGCACAATAGACAAATGCCGTGTTTTCTTGCAGTATTGTAGTATGTTGTCTCATGAACAGCCTTTAAAATGCGACACTGCATTCGGCTTCGAACCCGTGACCAGCCACCCACGCGTCCTTAAAGCATGAAGTATTGCTCTTGGCCCATTAAGTCACGTGCAACACAGTGTATACCCTCTTTGATACTTCAGTCACACAGTCTGCATATTGAATTATGTGAAATCTCTACTGCATTCCGCATCTCCGGGATAACCATAGGAGCTACGGTCGCAGGTTCGAATCCTGTTTCGGGCATGGATGTGTGTGATGTCCTTAGGTTAGTTAGGTTTAACTAGTTCTAAGTTCTACAGGACTAATGACCTCAGAAGTTAAGTCCCATATTGCTCAGAGCCATTTTTTTGATAACCATAGGAAGACAAGGTGCGTTACAGCTTAACAAGATCTCGTGTATCGTGTACGTTAAAGGGACAGGAGACAATGTAATGTGTTTTAGTTATCGCAGCTCAGAGCTGCTATTAAAATTTCTCCAAAGCTCGCTTGGTGTGACCTCTGTATAATATTTTGCTGTGAATGTGGTAAGGCTATTTTGATCAGTAACGTACAGAAATAGTAAACCCACCACAAATTGAAGGAGCCCGTGCTCCTTGTTTAGTATGCCTTAACATTCCCCCATGAACCATGGACCTTGCCGTTGGTGCGGAGGCTTGCGTGCCTCAGCGATACAGATACCCGTACCGTAGGTGCAACCACAACGGAGGGGTATCTGTTGAGAGGCCAGACAAACGTGTGGTTCCTGAAGAGGGGCAGCAGCCTTTTCAGTAGTTGCAGGGGCAACAGTCTGGATGATTGACTGATCTGGCCTTGTAACACTAACCAAAACGGCCTTGCTGTGCTGGTACTACGAACGGCTGAAAGCAACGGGAAACTACGGCCGTAATTTTTCCCGAGGGCATGCAGCTTTACTGTGTGGTCAAATGATGATGGCGTCCTCTTGGGTAAAATATTCCGGAGGTAAAATAGTCCCCCATTCGGATCTACCCAGGAGGACGTCGTTATCAGGAGAAAGAAAACTGGCGTTCTGCGGATCGGTGCGTGGAATGTCAGATCCCTTAATCGGGCAGATAGGTTAGAAAATTTAAAAAGGGAAATGGATAGGTTAAAGTTAGATATAGTGGGAATTAGTGAAGTTCGGTGGCAGGAGGAACAAGACTTTTGGTCAGGCGAATACAGGGTTATAAATACAAAATCAAAACTGGGGAATGCAGGAGTAGGTTTAATAATGAATAAAAAAATAGGAGGGCGGGGAAGCTACTACGAACAGCATAGTGAACGCATTATTGTGGCCAAGATAGACACGAAGCCCACGCCTACCACAGTAGTACAAGTTTATATGCCAACTAGCTCTGCAGACGACGAATAAATTGAAGAAATGTATGATGAAATAAAAGAAATTATTCAGATAGTGAAGGGATAGTGAAGGGAGACGAAAATTTAATAGTCATGGGTGACTGGAATTCGGTAGTAGGAAAAGGAAGAGAAGGAAACATAGTAGGTGAATATGGATTGGGGAGAAGAAATGAAAGAGGAAGCCGTCTGGTAGAACTTTGCACAGAGCACAACTTAATGATAGCTAACACTTGGTTCAGGAATCATAAAAGAAGGTTGTATACATGGAAGAAGCTTGGAGATACTGACAGGTTTCAGATAGATTATATAATGGTAAGACAGAGATTTAGGAACCAGGTTTTAAATTGTAAGACATTTCCAGGGGCAGATGTGGACTCTGGCCACAATCTATTGGTTATGAACTGTAGATTAAAACTGAAGAAACTGCAAAAAGGTGGGAATTTAAGGAGATGGGACCTGGATAAACTGAAAGAACCAGAGGTTGCACAGAGTTTCAGGGAGAGCATAAGGGAACAATTGACAGGAATGGGGGAAAGAAATACAGTAGAAGAAGAATGGGTAGCTTTGAGGGATGAAGTAGTGAAGGCAGCAGAGGCTAAAGTAGGTAAAAAGACGAGGGCTAGTAGAAATCCTTGGGTAACAGAAGAAATATTGAACTTAATTGATGAAAGGAGAAAATATAAAAATGCAGTAAATGAAGCAGGCAAAAATGAATACAAACGTCTCAAAAATGAGATCTACAGGAAGTGCAAAATGGCTAATCAGGGATGGCTATAGGACAAATGTAAGGATGTAGAGGCTTGTCTCACCAGGGGTAAGATAGATACTGCCTACAGGAAAATTAGAGAGACCTTTAGAGAAAAGAGAACCACTTGTATGAATATCAAGAGCTCAGATGGAAACCCAGTTCCAAGCAAAGAAGGGAAAGCAGAAAGGTGGAAGGAGTATATAGAGGGTCTATACAAGGGCGATGTACTTGAGGACAATATTATGGAAATGGAAGAGGATGTAGTTGAAGATGAAATGGGAGATATGATACTGCGTGAAGAGTTTGACAGAGCACTGAGAGACCTGAGTCGAAACAAGGCCCCGGGAGTAGACAGCATTCCATTAGAACTACTGACAGCCTCGGGAGAGCCAGTCCTGACAAAACTATACCATCTGGTGAGCAAGATATATGAGACAGGCGAAATACCCTCAGACTTCAAGAAGAATATAATAATTCCAATCCCAAAGAAAGCAGGTGTTGACAGATGTGAAAATTACCGAACTATCAGTTTAATAAGTCACGGCTGCAAAATACTAACACGAATTCTTTACAGACGAATGGAAAAACTAGTAGAAGCCGACCTTGGGGAAGATCAATTTGGATTCCGCAGAAATATAGGAATACGTGTGGCAATATTGATCGTACGACTTATCTTAGAAGCTAGATTAAGGAAAGGCAAACCTACGTTTCTAGCATTTGTAGACTTGGAGAAAGCTTTTGACAATGTTGACTGGAATACTCTCTTTAAAATTCTGAAGGTGGCAGGGGTAAAATACAGGGAGCGAAAGGCTATTTACAACTTGTACAGAAACCAGATGGCTGTTATAAGAGTCGAGGGACACGAAAGGGAAGCAGTGATTGGGAAGGGAGTGAGAAAAGGTTGTAGCCTCTCCCCAATGTTATGCAAAATGGCTCTGAGCACTATGGGACTCAACTGCTGTGGTCATCAGTCCCCTAGAACTTAGAACTACTTAAACCTAACTAACCTAAGGACATCACACACGTCCATGCCCGAGGCAGGATTCGAACCTGCGACCGTAGCAGTCGCACGGTTCCGGACTGCGCGCCTAGAACCGCGAGACCACCGCGGCCGGCAATGTTATTCAATCTGTATATTGAGCAAGCAGTGAAGGAAACAAAAGAAAAATTCGGAGTAGGTATTAAAATCGATGGAGAAGAAGTAAAAACTTTGAGGTTCGCCGATGACATTGTAATTCTGTCAGAGACAGCAAAGGACTTGGAAAGCAGCTGAACGGAATGGACAGTGTCTTGAAAGGAGGATATAAAATGAACATCAACAATAGCAAAACGAGGATAATGGAATGTAGTCGAATTAAGTCGGGTGATGCTGAGGGAATTAGATTAGGAAATGAGACACTTAAAGTAGTAAAGGAGTTTTTGCTATTTGGGGAGAAAAATAACTGATGATGGTGGAAGTAGAGAGGATATAAAATGTAGACTGGCAATGGGAAGGAAAACGTTTCTGAAGAAGAGAAATTTGTTAACATCAAGTGTAGATTTAAATGTCAGGAAGTCGTTTCTGAAAGTATTTGTATGGAGTGTAGCCATGTATGGAAGTGAAACATGGACGATAAATAGTTTGGACAAGAAGAGAATAGAAGCTTTCGAAATGTGGTGCTACAGAAGAATGCTGAAGATTAGGTGGGTAGATCACATAACTAATGAGGAGGTATTGAATAGGATTGGGGAGAAGAGAAATTTGTGGCACAACTTGACTAGTAGAAGGGATCGGTTGGTAGGACATGTTCTGAGACATCAAGGGATCACCAATTTAGTATTGGAGGGCAGCGTGGAGGGTAAAAATCGTAGAGGGAGACCAAGAGATGAATACACTAAGCAGATTCAGAAGGATGTAGGTTGCAGTAGTTACTGGGAGATGAAGCAGCTTGCACAGGATAGAGTAGCGTGGAGAGCTGCATCAAACCAGTCTCAGGACTGAAGACCACAACAACAACAACAACAACAACATGGCCCTATCCACTCGAACAGCTCCCGTGGTCTGTTTTAGTATGGCGCATTGTTAGCTGTGCGTTCTGTATTGAAATCTGCCTTTGTGTCTGCGCGTTTTATGTGAACTTCTCGACGAGGCTGGAGTTCGTAAGTGTGAAAGAAAATACCACAGCTAACCTTGCATAAATCACGAATTAAATGCGTGAGCTTACAAGTTGTACATCTTTTGCCGTGGCTGGTCTGTGGACGACCGATGCGTCAGCATACCAAGGTCACCGGCCCGTTGTCCATTTGTCAGCATCAACTCCATAGGTATGCGCTCGTCAGGCTTCTTGTCGGTGAGAGTTTTTGGAAAGAAGATAATCAGTCAGAGAGTGCCAGCTCTTGCCTCATTAATACGTCGTCTTAAGGCGTCCTCAGACGTGCAGAATGAACCAACACCTGAGAGATCCCTCAGGCTAATAGCCACAGACTTTCTGGTTTCCCATTTTATCATTTCTACATCGAACCATTCTTACTCTCATCTAACAATTATCAAGAAGCACAATTATTACTATAAAAACTGATTTTTAATTGGTAGCCCACAAAAGAAATCCGTTTGAAAAGAGGAGCGAATCACACACCTCTTCTCAATACACTTACGACCGTACTAGAAGTATAGCTACAACACATACGAAGATAACCGGGAATCCCTCATGTGCAGCAAAGAAATTTTTCACAACTGTTGTAAAGCGGTCCGTGTGTGTAATGGAAAAGTCTGTCATTTTTTTTATTTCGTAGAATTTCTCGTGTACCTCTCCCTATGGAGAAATCCATCGTTTTTCGTATTATAACTTCGATTTATAATCTGTGTTGCAGGCACTTATGTGATGTTTAAAATACAGTTATAAAAATTATCCCGGTTATTAAATGTCGGTCGGTGGAATTTCTTGGCACATTAAACCTATGGCCCCCCATCTGCGGATGACAGCTCCAGGGAGTCAAATTGGGGGGGGGGGGGGGGGGAAGATCATGGGTGTGATTCACTGCAGATCATGGATCTTGCTTGTACACCCCCCCCCCCCCCCCCCCCCGCCCCTCCCCCTGTGATGTCTTTCTAATTTCCTCGTTCTGTTAACTACTGTCTCGTCATAGAAAAGTGTAACCTAAATATATGAAAAAGTATTATACTCCATTACGTTATCGGATTAGTGTGCATCATATAGAGCTAGGTATACTATCATCTTCCCTTCGCCGATCAGACGTCGATTCATTGTAAAAGAGGCGTCGCACATTCGCCGACACCCAGTGAGCGTTCGGTAGTGTTCTGAGCGCTCTGTTGTGAATGCAGTAACCAATGCCAGTATAAACGTGATCGTAGCGAGTTATTAAGCGCGTTTTTATTCCATTTGCTGCGAGTTGTCATCGCTGATGTTGGTTGAAATCAAATGGTTCTGAGCACTATGGGACTTAACTTCTGAGGTCATCAGTCCCCTAGAACTTTGAACTACTTAAACCAAAATAACCTAAGGACATCACATACATCCATGCACGAAGCAGGATTCGAACCTGCGACCGTAGCGGTCGCGCGGTTTCAGAATGAAGCGTCTAGAACCGCTCGGCCACCCCGGCCAGCACTGATGTTGGCGGTAAGTAACAAATTTACATAAACAAGCGAGAGATATAATATGCAGTATACACGTTTTCTTGAAGGCCACAGCGCGTACTACAACTATTTCTTGGAGCCAGCAACGTTGCAGTCCCTGTCCGTGCCTCGATCTGCACGAACCGTCATCGCACTACAGTACTGCTCAAATGTGTGTGAAATCTTATGACACTTAACTGCTAAGGTTATCAGTCCCTAAGCTTACATACTACTTAACCTAAGTTATCCTAAGGACAAACACACACGCCCATGCCCGAGGAAAGACTCGAACCTCCGCCGGGACGAGCACTACAGTACTGTTGCGATCTTAAGACACACGTGCTGAACGTTGCGAGGACTGGATGAGTACCAGTTAATATGGTCAGCGAAGAGCCGCTTGCCTTTCATTGTTTGCGGAGTATAGTTGCAACTACGTTCAACTTTGACGTCTGCGAAGCAGCTTTATATTCGACTTTGCATTCACTAGTCGAATTCCCGATGTGTTCGATCAGTTTTGGCAGGGTTTCACCGAAACTGACGTAACATCTGTTTCCATCCGTTGTATCAAAGGTAAACTCCGTGACTAGGTAGATTCAGGCCTTCTTGAGATCGCCCGATTCTCGCGGCAGTCGCGGGAAGTGCATTACGCGGACTTTGGAATGCGGCAGCGCTATAAAGATTCACGCTGGTGGGTGACTACAATGGCAGCGGCGTTAGTCAGTGCACGCAGATAAGGATGACCTCTCGCGTTACTCAGCGCGTTACTCTGCATGGCTCCAAGGCCGCGCGCCACGCGACGCGGCGGTCAGTGTTGACGGAAGCTGCACGGCTGTCGCAAGGCGCACTCGTTACTCACGCCAGATGTCCCGACACTAGTTAAGTGGACCACATCTTTATAACTTCTGTTGCCAGTTTTTCATAGTGCACTTTATGAGATGCGTCAGTTCGGTGCTGCACAAATACCGTAAACTCTAGAAGGCTCGACCTGTTCGTGATGTTTGCCTAAAATATGTGTGTAATATATTTTGTAAATACTGTATGTCGCAAGAAACCGGCTAATATCCCACATATGCTGCACAAATCAAGTGTAGTACAGCACGTGCTGTTTGATGAATAGTTTACTGGGAATTTTTTTTTTCATCTACACTTTATTATATCCTTTCCTCTTGTTACTATAAAGGGCCGCTGTACTTCTACACAAACTACTTTCTTTTAGCTATACTACCAGAACATAAAGTTATAATATATGAAACATTATACTGATAAATTCTTGTACTTAGCACACCTTATTGCGGGTTTCCGTCCAGGTCCCGGGGAGATGGGTGGACCCCTACTATTGAATTAACCAGTACCAATTTCTGTACTTGTAACCGTCACCACATAACACGATTCCAACTACGAGGGTAATCCCAAAAGTAAGGTCTCCTATTTTTTTATAAGTATGTAGACCTGTTTATTTCTACAATGCTTTACACCAGTTTACAGCTTGAACATTTAGCTATTTTTCGATATAATCTTCATTTCTGTCGATGCATTTTTGTAGACTCCTACGCCTTGGCAGTTATTGTATGCCCATGTCATACCAGCTCGCCGCCATGCTGTTCAGAAAGTTACGAACCTCTTCTTTCAACTCGTAATCGAAGCTGAATCGTTGGGACCACAATTATCTCTGACAGGCACTGTGAGACTCTGAAAAAACTCAAACAGGCAATTCAGAACTGCAGAAGAGGAATGTTGAGTAAGGGCGTACACATTCTCTATGACAACTCTCGACCACACATCGCTCGGCAAACCGTTGCTCTCTTGCAACAGTTTCAGTGGAACATAATCACCCACCCACCCTATAGTCCTGACTTGGCGCCCAGTGACTATCACCTGTTCCCTCGGTTAAAAGAATATTTGGCCGGAAAGCGATTCAGCTCCGACTACGAGGTCAAAGAAGAGGTTCGTAACTTTCTGAACACTATGGCGGCGAGCTGGTATGACATGGGCATACGAAAACTGCCACAGCGTCTACAAAAATGCATTGATAGAAATCATGATTATGTCGAAAAATAGCTAAATGTTCAAGCTGTAAACTGATGTAAACTATTGTAGAAATAAACAAGTCAATGTACTTATAAAATAATCGGAGACCTTACTTTTGGTATTATCCTCGTACATTCTAATTGCAACAGAAATTTAAAGATACTAAAACAATTCAGGGTACAACCGTGTAAGGAGGATATTTCTATTGGTGACTGAGGACGCTGCGGTGAACAACATTACATCTGTTTTTTACATCATCTGCACACTAATGATGACAGCTATTGCGAGTAGTATGTTTTTAGGTTGGTTAGTATCTCCAAGTACATGTGGCAAGAGCAAGTCATTGTTTTCCTGTGGGGAGCAGGTCAGGTGTTAAAGTGTGGACAAAAATCTGTTAGCCTTTAGTGACAAGTGTTATCCACTTAGTGGTGCAGTTACAGCCATTCAGAAAACATCGGGATGTTAATTATGTGACGTGTTTGTGAGAAGACAGTACGATGCAACACACTGGTTCGTGTACATATTATGCTACTACATACAGACATACCTGTACTTATACCCGTGAGACCCTGTATAAATAGGAAAACCGTTGGCATTCAAAACAGCTTCTAGTCCTCTCGGGAAGGATAAATACGATTCGCCTGTGGTTTTCAGTGGAATCCTATACCATTCTTGCTGCAAAATGGCAAGTTTAGGTAACAATGATAGAGATGGACAGCTAACACGCACGGTTCTGTCCAAAGTAGACCACCAAGGCGCAATAATATTCAAATATAATGACCAGGGGAGATGTGCCAATTAATTCTCGTTCTCATAAAACCAGATCTGGACAATGCAATCATTGTCAACAGGGGCTCTGTCGTCTTGGAGCAGAGCGTCACCAGTGAGGAACAAACACCGTACAATGGGATGGACCTGATCAGCCAAAATGGTCACATAACCCATGGCAGTAATCCGACCTTACAGAATAACCATGGCGTCCGTGGAATACCACGATATGGCTGCCTAAATCGTCGCCGAAACCCCGCCATATTTCGCTCTTGGGACGTAAACTCGCCCAGAAGTTGAAAACAGTGTGCAACAAGACTCATCAGATCAAACGGCTTTCTCCCATTGTTCAATAGTCCAGGTTTTATGTCTTCGGCACCACGGTTTCCTGTTAACGGGCATTTAAATTTGTGATTAGTGTTTTTGGAATTCCATCTCGCTCTGGAATTCCCTGCTTACGTAGCTCCCTTCATGTTGTTTTGGTGCTGGCAGGAGTCACGGTTGGGACATTCAGTTCTTCAATGACTTATGCAGCTGTCATTCTCTTACCCTTCCTCTTAATTCTTGCAATGACCGTCTGTTACAATCAATCAACATGCACTTTTCGTCCGCTTTGTAACTTAGCGGATGATGTTTTTCCGCTTTCCGTGTATGCGCTATAAATCGTCGATTTGGCGCCTCGTAAAACACGAAAAACACTTCGGCTGCCTTGGTTACGGAAACACACACAGTATGAGCACCAACAATTTCCCCACGTTCGAAGCCACTTAGCTCCGACAGAACGCTGCCACACCGTACCACTGTTCTACACACGACTGACACTTGGAAGTTGCTGAGAACATTGCACAAGTGGTGTTCGTGGTCAGATACAGCAGCGTAACCCGTGTTTATGTTCAGGCATGCATTCCTCGCGATTTTTCTACATTTTTACCCAACTGCTGCACGTAATATAAAAAAAGGTGGAGAAACAACCAGCGTGTTATAACCAGCGATAGGCTTTTCCTTACGTTTGTGAAAGAGATGAAGTGGTCTGAAGCTCTTCTACCTTCGTAATAGTATTCAGTGTTAGCAGTCGCCGGCCGCGGTGGCCGAGCGGTTCCAGGCGCTTTAGTCCTGCTACGGTCGCAGGTTCGAATCCTGCCTCGGGCATGGATGTGTGTGATGTTCTTAGGTTAGTTAGGTTTAAGTAGTTCTAAGTTCTAGGGGACTGATGACCTCAGATTTTAAGTCCCATAGTACTCAGAGCCATTTGAACCATTTGCTAGCAGTCTTACTAATAGATATACAAAAGTCGTCTACTTTATATCTGCACTCAGCAGGCTAAAGGGGATTTTGTCTGTCTCTTACATTACCTGTTTACGCTCTGATATATTATTGCTGAGCTTTAGTTGAAACTGTCTGCCATTTATGACAGCATAGTGTCCTGGTCTGTGTTTTCAGCTCACTTATTTCGAGGCCAAATAAAAGTGGCCCGGAAAACATTTACAGGGTTATTACAAATGATTGAAGCTATTTCACAGCTCTACAATAACTTTATTATTTGAGATATTTTCACAATGCTTTGCACACACATACAAAAACTAGAAAATTTTTTTGAGGCATTCACAAATGTTCGATATGTGCCCCTTTAGTGATTTGGCCGACATCAAGCCGGTAATCAAGTTCCTCCCACACACGGCGCAGCATGTCCCCATCAATGAGTTCGAAAGCACTGTTGATGCGAGCTCGCAGTTCTGGCACGTTTCTTGGTAGAGGAGGTTTAAACACTGAATCTTTCACATCACTATGCGTGAAACTTGCCCGCACGCGTTCAACCGTTTCTTCGCTCACTGCAGGCCGACCCGTTGATTTCCTCTTACAGAGGCATCCAGAAGCTTTAAACTGTGCATACCATCGCCGAATGGAGTTAGCAGTTGGTGGATCTTTGTTGAACTTCGTCCTGAAGTGTCGTTGCACTGTTATGACTGACTGATGTGAGTGCATTTCAAGCACGACATACGCTTTCTCGGCTCCTGTCGCCATTTTGTATCACAGCGCTCTCGAGCGCTCTGGCGGCAGAAACCTGAAGTGCGGCTTCAGCCGAACAAAACTTTATGAGTTTTTCTACGTATATGTAGTGTGTCGTGACCATATGTCAATGAATGGAGCTGCAGTGAATTTATGAAATCGCTTCAATCATTTGTAATAGCCCTGTACAATATGACATGGGATTGAGCCTTGGTATTGATCATCATAGAAGATAGTGGAAATAGGCAGCGTTAATGTCGATAAAAGCGCTGTCCTCGATTTCACTGCCTGTGAAACACGCCTAGCAGGTCTACCTTAGGGATAGCAGAAGTACTTTTTCCAGTGTTCTGCTGTAGCTCTTCCACCGTATGAGGATTAACTCCTGTCTTTGCCACGATATGTCCCTTCAAAAGTCAATTAAATGTGGAACGGATATAATGCATGCCTCCTGAGATATTCCCTCTCAGTCTATGCTTAAATCGTGTAAGCTAAATGAAAATGACGATATTTAGTTACCTAAAGTTGTGGTTTGAATTTTAATGATAACCCTTTGCAGTGGCCCACAAACGAAATTGCTACGATGCCAAACAAGTCGTCTGGCCATAGATACTTTGTGCTACTGGTGCGAAGCCGGAGGGGGGGGGGGGGGGAGGGGGCGCTCGCTAGTTATGCTACAAGTGTGAAAATATAAACTTCTGTATGCTTTATCTGAAAATGAGGCTTAAAAAGCTGCTCGAAGCTAGTTTATAAAAACTAAAGATATATTTGGTATATAGCTGTTCGCAGCTATCTGCGGTTGTATTTCATTTAAAATATAGTTTGAGTATTATGCAGTATCCGTTAGGTCGAAACTTAATTTGGAAACAGCAACATGGGCTACTTCGTGCTGCCATTTCCCGTTGTGCACGGTGATGGCGCAGTGCTGAGGGATGTTATGGAAACAGGCTGTGTTTGTCCCGAAGCGCTTTAGCGACGAGGGCGCGCGGCCTCACAACTGAACCGTAGAGTCGAAGAAAGAAGCGAGAAATATGAGCAGTCGGAACGTGCGGATCGTGTCTTGGCAACCGCCAGCGCCAGCCATCGTCCCGGAGGCGGCCGGAGAGAACCGGACCACTCCGTCTCCTCGCCAGTACGACAGCAGCGCGGTGTCGGAATTGAAGGCGACGTCGTTTGCCAGGACAGTACAGTCACCGAATTTGGTAGGTTCAAATGGCTCTGAGCACTATGGTACTTAACATCTGAGGTCATTAGTCCCCTAGAACGTATAACTGCTTAAACCTAACTAACCTAAGGACATCACACACATCCCTGCCCGAGGCAGGATTGGAACCTGCGACCGTAACAGTCGCGCGGTTCCGGGTGGAAGCGCCTAGAACCGCTCGTCCACCGCGCCGACAATTGGGTAGGAGTTGTCTTACTTGCGCGTATCCCTTCGCGAAATACCGATCGATGTTGCGCAGTGGTATATGGTAGGAGCCAAGTTGAATTTCCAGGCAGTCATCCAGATTTATCCTTTTCAGTAATTTACTCCTTACCACAAGCCACGTGGCAAGAGAGGTGGAAGAAAAATGTCCAGTGGAAGACCCAGAACCCGTTAGTTGGGCGTGATCAAGGAAGACCTCGTTCCAGAGGAAGGACAACGGATGATCTCCATGGCAGATTGTACATCGACAGAAGAAAGTGCTTCGAGGCTCATTAACTGTATCCGGCAAACTGGAACTGTGCAGTGATTATGAGTAGCTTCCCCAAAATCTTTTTAGGCATATGCCGGAGTTAGACGTTGATTACCTTCCCCATCCTTGTCCGTTCCGAGCTTGTCCGCCGTCTCAAATTGTTCAAATGGCTCTGAGCACTATGGGACTTAACATCTGAGATCATCAGTCCCCTAGAACTTAGAGCTACTTAAACGTAACTAACCTAAGGACATCACACACATCCATGCCCGAGGCAGGATTCGAACCTGCGACCGTAGCGGTCCCGCTGTTCCAGACTGAAGCGCCTAGAACCTCTCGGCCACACCGGCCGGCTCCGCCGTCTCACATGACCTCGCTGTAAATGCGGCTGTGAAACTGTGGTCTTTATTCCTTTTACGCGAAATGCACGTGATGTAGCAAAAATATACATGAGAGCTGTCTCCGAAAACCAGATAAAAAGCAACGTTGTGCAAGTGTTATTAATTATGAGTTTTTAAACCAGCAAGGTAAGCTGATGTCCTGGATAGAGTGAAGTTGCACTGTCGCGATTCCTCCCACGAAAGAGAGACTGAAATAGCGGCAACATATGTTCTTTTCTTCTTACAAGTGTTGCGCCGATAGCGTTCTCGCTTCCCGCGCCCGGGTTCCCGGGTTCGATTCCCGGCGGGGTCAGGGATTTTCTCTGCCTCGTGATGACTGGGTGTTGTGTGTTGTCCTTACTTTAGTTAGGTTTAAGTAGTTCTAAGTTCTAGGGGACTGATGACCATAGATGTTAAATCCCATAGTGCTCAGGGCCATTTGAACCATTTTTGTTGCGCCGAGAAGCAATTAAACTTTGAGCGGTAGTTTATTCTTAGACGCTCCTCGGAAACTTGTTTCGACGGCATTTATACGCTTTGCCTTACGCGGACGAACACGACCCTCATCTAAGTAAACCATTGGCCGTTGGGAGTCGCATGTTACATTTATCGTACGAATCTAGTGGAATAAGTCCGTCCAACACCAGACGGATGCTAACAGCCAATTACGAAAGGAGAAAACTCGACATAGACGTACCCACGCTTCATGGCCGTGAACTTCCTCCCCTTCCAGCAGCATTTTACCGTAGATCACTGCGGAGCAACGAAGAGTATCTACCTATTGGAAGAAAGGGCTGGTCACTTCTGTTTTCAAGAAAAGCCGAAGGACAGATGTGCACCGTTATAGATCTACATCGTTGACGTCAGTCTGTTGTAGAATTAGGAAACATGTTTCATCCTCTAGAATTATAACGTTTTTGCGGAATGAAAATCTCCTCTGTAGAAGTGGACTTGGATTCCGCAAACAGAGATCTTGCGAAACAGCTCGCTCTGTTCCTTCACGAGATTCATAACGCTGTGGACAACGGAGCTCAGGTTTGACACGGTCCCGCGCTGCCGTTTAGTGAAAAAGAAACACACGCTTATCGAGTGTCAGACCAGATATTCGACTCGATTCGAGAGTTTCTTGCCGATGCAACTCAACACGTCGCTCTTAATGGAACAAAAGCGACATATTTAGCCCTGGGAAGTGTGATGGAACTGTTATTGTTTAGAGTATATACAAATGATCTAGTAGAAAGCGTCGGATGCTCTTTAAGACTGTTCACAGATGATGTAGCAACGCCAGAAGACAGTATCAAATTGTAGAATGACCTGCAGAGGATTGATGAGTGGTACATCCTCTGGCAGTTGACCGTGAACGTAAATAAATGTAATGTATTGCGCATACATACGAAAAGAAAGCCAGTACTCTACAACTATGCTGGAAACAGTATCCACCGTAAAATATCTAGGAATTCATAGCGACCTTGAGTGAAAGACCACATAAAAATAATAGTGGGAAAAGCTGGTAACAGACTGAAATTCGTAGGAATAATCTTAAGGAAATGTTGCTTATCCACTTAGAAAGCGGCTTATAAGGCGCTTGTTTGATCTGTTCTTGAGTGCTGATCATCAGTATGGTATCCTTACCAAGTAAGACTGATAAAAGAGATAGAGAAGATCTAACGTAGAGCGGCGCGTTTCGTCACGGGATCCTTTAGTCGGCGCAAGAGCATTACAGAGATGCTCAACAAACTCCTGTGGCAGACGCTACAAGAGATGTTGTGCATCAAGGAGACGTTTGCTGTTGAAATCTCGAGGGATGCTTACTGGGAAGAGTCGGAGAACATATTACATCCTCCAACATACGTCTCGCTAATGACCACGACGAGAAAATTCGATACATTAAAGACAATACAGGGACTTAACGACAATCATTCTTGCCATGCGGCATTCGCGAGTGAAAACGGCTGGGAGGGGGGGGGGGGTTCAGTTAGTGGTAGCTGAAGAACTCTCGGGCACACATCATTTGGTGGCCTGGGAGTATGATGTAGAAATAGATGAACTTGTTGAGCAACGTCTTCGCAGCAGGGAAAGCCTTATCTCAATTACTGCTACCGTAGTGCTGTTAAAGGCAGAAGAGAGATTAGCGCTCGCGGAACAGAACAGAACATGACTGAATCCCACCAGGAAGCGTTACCCACAGAAAATACCCTGTGTCGGGCGACATAGGAGATGACATATCCCTTAATCGTCTTCGGTTGTAATTAGCCGAAGCAAAACTGCCATGTTAAAGTGAGGACTGTGCGATGTCCAAGATGTGCGCTGTGGGGGTGGTGCTAAGTAGACGATGAGCCATTTCCTTATGAGCCCCGTTTACACCAACTCCTCAGTCGTCTCGAGGCGAGAGGATTATTATCAGCAATCCCAACAGCAGTGCTCCATGCTAAGGCGCTACACCTCATATAAATGCCATTCAGATAGCTCTCACCGACGCGTTAAGAAGGTGAAGTGGATATGCTGTCTTCGCAACTACACGTTTTAGCTGACACATGGTAATTCATTTAAACTTGCGCATTTTAAAGGGGTTCTCTTTAGAATAATTATGCTGACAGTGTCATTGGTAACTAGTTTTGTACAACAAGATCTACGAGATTTTTTCAATGTTAATATGCCCGTATGTTCTTCATGATGATTTAGATATTGCTGCCTAATATCCCATTTATGTGTTTAGCCAATAGAATACGCACTGTGAACACATTGACAAATCAGCGGAATTTTAAAACAAAGAAGTAATGTGCCCTGTTTCGGTAGTTTGAACTGCATCAGTTTATTCAATTTGACCATTTCACATGTATGTACCGTTACATCCTCCGTTACTCATATCGTTCTTTGTTCTTTTTTAGCGTCAGTACATTAAATGACAGAGAGAGAGAGAGAGAAAGGGGGGGGGGACTGATAAGACCGCCTGCGAACTGTTTTTCCACGATCACTTTCTTCTTAGGACTGCGAGCTGTCAGCGTGTATTTCTTTGAAGTACAACGTGACTATCAGGACGCGCATTCAGTTTAGTTTCCGATATGACTGAGACCATAGTTTTCCATGCCGACTACAGATAAGTATAAAGCTTGGAACGTTCTACCCGAACTCGTCTCCTTTCCTTTCCAAATTCACGAAAGATTTTCGAAACACAACATTCACATTCGGCGAATTTGATGTAAGCCTTCAGTCTTTCGCGCTATCACTCTGCCATGGAGAAATTTGGATTTTGGACAAGGACTCAATGATATGCCTATAGCATGGTAATAAGAATCGAAACAAGTGGCGAACTATCTCCTCAAGGAATAATTTTGAAGTGTTATCGTTGTTTGAAGCTGAAACATGTATTCTTTAATTGTATCTGTGACTTTGATTCCGATTACTTTTACGCGGCATTGCAGATTTTTTTTTTTTTTTTATCCAGCGTTGTTATTAAACCTGGAGCTCCACGATAGCGTAACGCGCAGCGTGCTACCGCGTAAAACTGGGAGGTGAGGCAGACCTAGATGGAAGCCGTGCGGCGGATTAACCGATCAGCCTGCGTGTTATTTTTAGGCTGTTACCCACGCTCGTTTAGGCAAATGCTGGGCTGGCCCGCAAATTCCACCACAGCGAATGCGATACACGAAAAGCTAAAATACGCTCGCACGCAGCACAAACTTTACGTGATTCACAGACAGATATTCGACATGACTTTCCTCCCTTAGGTCGTGGTCTTGACGACTATGCGGTCAGGGAGGTCATCGGTCTAAAAAGTTAAGTACTAAAATAAAATTTGCCAAATTGTTAAAAAGCGGACCTCATACTAGAGGAAAGGAAGAAAACTGGTGTAATACGCAACATAAATACAAGACGATCTTCTTCATACTGCCACTTTATGACCAAACTGTAGCGTGAGTTGTCCGGTTGTGTTGCGTCTGTTGCAACAAATTCCAGATTTGACACCACATTATGTCACATGTTTCTGTGATTTATCTTGACTCTGTTAAATATCTTTAAAGAGCTGCACGAGTAAACAGAAAGCTTTACCTCATTCAGAGTACAGATGACCGCACCCAGGTTGGACTGCAAGGCGCCAGGCTGTCATGGCGGGGCCGAGTCATTGCGTAACTAAAGTGTACAAAATAATTAGGAAGGAAACGTGTCGTAGACGCTTAGAAGCCGGTGCCATACAGAGCTTACAGTTTACGGCTGACACACTACGGCGTCGGTCAGCATCCAGCATATGATTCCTCTCCCACAATCCCTGTTGGCTACGAAAAGCGCATGCATAGTGGGCAGGTTGTCAGTAGTGTACGTACTGCAGGAGAAGACAACATCTGATGGAACGCCGACCTTAGTCGCCATGTAGGTCACAGTGAATTATGCTTGAACATTGGCAAAAAATTTTCGAAGCGAAATACGCGAAATAAATATCTCACAGGCTGGGCAGCCAGTCCCACTTCATGTTTGACCAGTCGTAGACCTCGCACACCTATTTAGACCACACGGTTCCGCGATAGAGGAATGTGATACTGGTGAGCTGGAGGGGCGAGCAGAGAGGTGAGATGAGATGGAGCGGCATTTTTGCCGTCGTGGGAGTAGCCGCCAGGAGTCGGGGAGGGGGGGGGGGGGGGGGCACCGTCTCGGCGTTCCTGGCGGCGCTGCGAGCTGTGCGACGCGCGGCATCCACCGGCATGTAGCCGGGCGCCCAGTGGCACGCGGCCCCCTGTCCGCACATGGGTGACGTCACGGCAGGCAACCAGCCAGCTGCTCTCTCTCTCTCTCTCTCTCTCTCTCTCTCTCTCTCTCTCTCTCGTGTGTGTGTGTGTGTGTGTGTACGATCTAGAAAAATGGAACACAGGCATTGTTTTTAGGCACTTCTCCCACTCTGTCAGTCTTTCTTTTCTCTCTTCGCCTTATCTTAATATATACAAAGCTGAGAATATGTATGTATGGCCAGGAACCCCCGCCATGCCCCTGGACAGAAGTGGGCCAAATTTGATGCATGAACTCCTTGCCCTGAGAGGACCAACATAGTGGGGTTTATAATGCTGTAGCTCGTACAGAGAGAGAGCCATGCTACATTTTTAAGCCCCTGCTATATGTGCTGCTCCGCACAACAGGTGTGTTCTGGGGGGATAGTATCGACCTGCTTTGCAGTGCAGCCTGCCCATCCTGGGCAAGAAACAGATTTCCAGCCCCTGACATGTAGGCTGCTCAGCACAACAGGCATGCTGTGTTGGAGTAGTAACCAGCCTGCAAGTGTACACCTGCAATGGCCATGCCTGGGGAAGGTTGAGATTGATAGAGGAGGAGGAGGTGGAGTGAGTGAAGGAGTAGGATAGGATGGATAAGGAGGTAGGGGGGGGGGCAGGGAGGATGGGTTGGCAGAGAGGGGGCAGGAGGAAATGTAAAGACAGGGGGAAGGAGAGGAGGTGGAGGTCATAGACAGAGAGAGAGGTTGTAGGATGAAAGGGGAGGGGATGGACAGTGAGAGGTGGGAGGATGCGATGGACAGATAAGGAGGTGAGGAGGTAATAGGCAGAGAGAGAGGAGAGGAGGAGATGGACCAAGAAATGTGTGCATTACATGTGACACACATGTATGCAGTGGAAGCTGTGGAAGCTTTGGGGAAAACTAGTAATACTAGTAATACTACTAAAGTAAACATTATACACCATAAGATATTTTAATCTGTCTGTCTAGCTACAAAAAAATGGGCATTTTTTGCCCCACAGATTTCATATTCTAGGTTTAAAACATAGACAGTTACTGAACTTTTTCCATTTCTTCGCCTTAGATATGGAAGTGTCACATGCTAGCGCCTTTGGCAGATATTCTTGCCTACGGCTCTGGACGTTTTGATATATTTTCACTATTATTAGCAGCACTACACATTTCCTGTCATTAACTACGACCAAATATTGCGCCTCTATCCCACATAAATTTTTCACTCTTTAAAATTTTCTGGGCTATTACGCCAAGATCGAAAAATTTTTTTTGGAGAAACCGAACGTTTCGTTCCCATGTACGGAGGACATCCTAATGGGGAAGGCATAGCTCTTACGAATGTCAGATGCACAACCTGATTCTGTTTTGGGCCGAAATGTACTCCGCAGAAGGGGATGAAACGTTGGGTTGCACCAATAAATTCCTTAGACCATGGCATAGTGTGGCGGAATACTTTAATAAGTGTGACGTTTCGAGCAGTGGAAGTTAACATTTTACACATACAATTAAATTATTGCTTATGTGCTAATGTATGTAGATATGTACCACACAAATGCGCGTCCACCTAAAGATATAACCCCTACACACACAGCCCCTGCCTCGTCTGAAGGCATCCCTTCCAGAGATGTGCAGTGCAGTGACTGAGACACTGAGTTGACGGTCAACAGCCGGATTGGATTAAGAATGAAATTGCAAATTGCGATTGTGATTCTGCATCAGTTGCAGAATATTTCAGAAAAAATGAAAGTTTATAGTGGACTGGGACTGTAACCCGGATGATGCGGAATCATAATTGCAGTGTGCGAGTTCACTCATCCAGAGATGTTTGGTGGAGTTGTAGCGAACAGCTTCTCCCAATATTAAAAACACGACGGCTGTCATTTTACAAAATAAACTGAAACTCGTCGGTGAAGGAGAGGATCATCCATTGGCCTGTTCTAGTGCAGACATATTGGGCTACCCACTGCAACCACCCCCCTCTCCGCACCCTTTCTCTTTCCCACCGTCTTGTGACGAGCGGTTTACACATGGGTCACCTTGTACACATTCCGCCTTCCTGAAACCTCCTGCACAAAGTATTCTGCGGTACTACCGTGTCGTTGGCTGCCGCAACAGGCCATAGTCGACATGGAATCGACATACTGTTCGTTCGATAGCAAATATCGATCTTCGGGGATTCTTGTCTTTTCCTTATTATTTATTTATTTATTTTGCACATGTTCGTTGCCAAAGCAGTGGTTAGAAACATTTTTCACACTCTATGAAAAACAGAAAGATAAGGTTTAGTTTTAGAGGTCATTAGAGACAGATCACTGGTTCACATGGAACGAGGATGCAGGAGTTAAACGTCTACGTCGTAATCAAGGGAATCATCCCGGCAGGGAAATTCAGGAAATGTAAATATGAAATGCCGGATGTGATTCTGAATCTGATCATCCAAAATACGAATTGAACGACTTTCTGACTAAGTTTGTTTATGAAGAACGTTTCCACCTGTGGCTACGTTTGACTTCCTTCACTCTGCAAATATCCTTTCTCTTCGTCGGAGGTTAAGTTGGTAATCGACAGTTGAACGTCATTCGACCAGTCTGCCCTTACTACCACGCAAGCAACTGCCGTGCTGTCCTCGTGGAGGTAATTGTCTGCTAAGTACAGAAGACACCAGCACATTACAGCGTCGCAGGAGTTACATAGATCAAAACTATGTTTACAGGACTCCCACCCATCGTAACATTTATGCCTTATTTACGCTCTTTCTTTATCTATATTATTATTTCCCTCTAGAAATTGATGTTCTGTGACGTAATATTTAAGTGTTGTAGCTGCGCTAAAAGCACAAAGCTTTTCAGCGAAGAAAACTCAGAAGTGGACTGTAATTTAATCTTTCTACTGGGTATTTGTATTACAAAGAAGTGTCCCCATTGCTCCGTGGCGACGTATGATGATGGTACAACAGCGCGCTGCTCGACCGGCTGTGCGCTCTGGTGGTGCCATGCGGAACTACGCAAAGAATCAGCGTGCCGTATCCGAAGGCTGCATTGTCGCTTTAGCAGTTGGATAAACAAGGAGAGACATAAAATTAAAACCTATCAAACACAGTGCTACCGCTACGCAAACACATTATGTTGATAAGAAGCGCTGAAAAAGTTGTGACAGTTTGTAGTGGTAAACAAATATCCTGTCTAGGGAGGAAGAAAACTCATGCTGCATCATTTTAGAGTCTATGCCTTTAAATTCGTGTTGATGACATCGCTACGAATCTCTGTATCATTTGAGTAAAAACAGCTTAGCTCGAATGTATATACACGATAGTCGCCGTCCAGCCACTTTGTTCTCCTTATAACTTATTTTCTGTGTTTGTATGACTTTCAAGTATTTTCTGCAACAGAACATTCCAAGTACGTACAATTCCTTCTTTCCGTATCCAGTGCAATGGAACAGGAGGGAGGAAGGAAGGTAGGTTAAGGATTAACGTCCCATCGGCAAAGATGTCTTTAGCGTCGGAGCTCAAGCTCACATGAGGAAAGGATGGGCAACGAAACCGGCCGTGCCTTTTGAAAGGAATCGTCTCGGAATGATTTGCGTAATGATTATGCGGAAATACTGCCCTACATTGTTAAGGTCATGTTGTGCAGTCTTCCTTCGTAACTGCAGATGTGGGCAGACATGGATAATGTTTAGCCCTGTACATGTATCGTCATAATAGTGATGGCCAGTAGTAAATGCGGACAGCCCGTTACAGGGCTGTGGGCCACCCATCAGTCGCTTCGCAGCGGACGCCAGTATGAGTGGAAGTTCCTCCCGCAGGACATTGCGGCTTGTGGCTTCCGCCCAACATGGCTGAGTGCTATTCGATATTGTGACAGCGGCGGGACGACGAGCGGGCCAAGCATTGAACATTTTGTCAGTTTTGGCCGTGGAGGTCAGCAGTGTACGACTGTAGGCTGATCGTCACGGCTACACGCCGTAAATGCATTTAATGCGTACCTGTGACGAGTACCTTCATCCTTCCGTAAGCGAGAAGGGACGATAACTGGTATACCGACGCAAGATTTTGGACTCCTCTAGTTGACTGCTGTATTGTACAACCTGGTATTTTTTAATATGACCTGGGTTTATTGAACTAAACTGCGAACAGCTTGGTACAACTATAAAATAATATATGCAGCGAAATCATAGTATAAATAGTCTGAGTACTGATTTAAATTTATGGGGCAGTTTTTCACGCATGTCATTGTTTATGACGCCATATCTCCTGAACTACGGTAGGTAGGTGGTTCTTAAATGGTTCAGATGGTTCTGAGCACTATGGGACTTAACGTGTGAGGTCATCAGTCCCCTAGAACTTAGAACTACTTAAACCTAACTAACCTAAGGACATCATACACATCCATGCCCGATGCAGGATTCGAACCTGAGACCGTACCGATCGCGCGGTTCCAGACTGTAGCGCCTAGAACCGCTTGGCCACCCCGGCCAGCGGGTGGTTCTTGCCAGTATAGCAATTATTGTTTGACAGTAAGGGTATGTGTGTTCAAAATATGATAAGATATCGGTCCTGTGGTTTAGGAGGAGATGTGGAACATACACGCACACCGTTTTTTCCCTTCATGTTTTGCGATGGCGGGAATTTATGAGTGCAGTCTCTACACATTTGAAATTCATCATATTTTGCGGAAGATGATAACGAGGGGTGGAACAGGTGATTTTGACTTACTCATAAATTTTGTAATAGGTTTGCTCGTTTTGTGCGCCAAATGGGAAACAAATTAGAATTATATTAATACCGTCAGCTGCGCACTGGCTTTGATATAGATCAAGGGGGAAAGGTGAAAATGTGTGTCCCGACTGGGACTCGAACCCGGGATCTCCTGCTTACATGGCAGACGCTCTATTTATCTGAGCCACCGAGGGCACAGATGATAGTGCGACTGCAGGGACTATCTTGCGCACGCCTCTCGCGAGACTCACATTCTTACCTTGTATGTCCACACACTACAATCGTAGTGTCCCACCCCTACACACTCATTACTCGTGGAAGACATTCTTCCAACTCCCATAAGAGTTCGGGTAATATGTGTGCATCCGCACAGAAGAAGAAGGTCATGGCCGGTATTGCCAGAACTATATACTCATATGGATGTGGTGTCTGTGCTTTCGGACGTGTCCGAAAGAACAGACACCATATCCATATAAATATTAATGGGAAAGAGGTCCGTTCTGAACCTGGAGCAGTGTACCGAACCAAATGCTGCAGAGAACGCAATGTAAGCTACGGGGCGCCACTGCTGGTAAAACGATCGGTGAACCAAGTAGCTGGTCGATGACAGCATGCAGCCGGTAGCCAGGCGAGAATGAGGCAGTCGCCAACGAGTCCCTAACTTCGCTGACGCAGATTAATATTATGAAAAATGTAAAAAAGGAAGTTCTGCCGCTATCTGTTCGTGAGTTTTTAATGGTCTTTATCGCGCCAAGTCGGATATTGCAGTTATTCTTAAATGTAACGATTGACTCTAAAGGGTAGTTAGGGACTCTAACTGGCGTCTGACTTATATATTGCGAGAAAACACAGTGGCGGTCATTTTAGTTTCTGTTGAAAGTGATTTGTAAGTTGACTCTTGATGTGTTACTCAGCTGAACTATAATGATGTCTTACGACTGGATTGGAAAGATGGAATAATTAGAGTCAGTCTGGATACAGCATCGAAGGAATTTTTTCATGAATGACAGTTCATATCTACTGTGCAAGTGAATTATTCTTAGAAAGTGAATTATTCTTAGAAAGTGGTGTTATTTACTGAGGAATCGTAATACTCACTTTCACCCTCGACAACTTCTGAGCAGTCAAGTAAGGCTGTTGATCCAGGCCTGGATTACTATCGTGAGATAGTAAATATTACAGGGATAATTGTAAAGGCTACATATTCGTGCGGCGTTTCCTGAAGCCGATAACTTGTACCCTGTGCGCCTAGGTTCCCATGGGCCAGTTGTTCGACAAAGCAGATCCTCCCGAGCTTAGCAATCCCCTGAAGGATACAAGAGGACCGCCACAACTCATAGCGAGTAAATCGGTTGGTCTGTTAACCCGTGCGAAGACGCTTCCTGTCATTTTATTATACCAGGTGTCTCTCCTAAGATTCGCCTGGGGAATTTTTTCTGGTGTTTCCGCAAATATTTGCAATTGCATTTTTGCAGTGTGTAGCTGGAGTCGGTGCAAACAAATACTCCCTATCAAGTGTTCCACGCGACGGCAATTGTTGACGGAAATCGTCCGTTTGTTTCCCATAACAAATAAAATTATTTTTTAAAGCGTAATTTTACGTGCCTGTTTAATAGAGGAGACCCAAATTAGTCTAGTGCGACATTCATCTTCTCGGCACGTATTAAGGGCGACAGTAAAAGGTGAAGAATAACCAGTGCTCCAACTGCGACTCGGGTGCCACTCTGGTCCGCGCTGCTCAGTCGTTGTTGGAGTACTGGTTATTCTTCACGTTTAACTGTCTCTCTTAATACATGTCAGAAGATTAATGTCGTACTAGACTAATTTGGGTCGCCTCTGTCGAATAGGCACGTAAAATTACGATTTAAAAACCACTTTCTTTGTGACGGGAAACAAACTGACACTGTCGGATGTCACTGGGCGTCGCATGAAAGACGTGACGAACATTGTATATTTGGGTTCAGTCCAGCTACACGATGAAAAAACGAAATTCCAAATATATGCTGAAACGCCAGAGAAAATTCCCCTGACAGCTCTTAGGAGAGAGACCTGGTAAATGTGGTTTTGACATTCAGGGGCCTAAAAGCTCTGAACAAATATAATTACACGTTTTTCAGAATTATAGGCTGTAAAAGTCTTCAGGCATACCATCGACAGTTTCCTGTCGATCTGATGAAGAAACCAATAGCTTTCTCGGAAAATAATTGACCAGACAGAGTAGTGCTGAATTTTTGCTTCTCTCATTCCCAGTCCACGGAACTTCCACAAATGGCAACTCGATGTTTCACGGAGAGGTGCAGAGTTTATAAATTCACACTCCGTCGCTTTAGGAGGTCGAACAAATGTGTACTCCGGTGGACACGGTTGCTACTATGTCGCTTCGCACCGCGTTTCGCGATTTAGCTTCCCCTCGTATCGTCCCGATTTGGAGTTGCCACGTACTCCGAGTACACGTTCTCACGCTGCGTACACCACTTCATGAAAGTGTAATCTGGCCGCAGAACACGGGTCTCTACGTCGCCTGTTGTATTTCGTTGCAGTGCACCCATTACTGTGTCCTTCCGGTTGATCACTTCATCACCATTCGACCTGTGGAAGATTTCAAGGGCCTGGTCACTGAAACAGAGTTCAGCTCATTCAAAGTAATAGTCTGGCTCAAAAAAAAATCTGGAGAAGGTTTCAAATAACGCGAACCGTCACTCTTCTTACGACAACAGCATACATTGCCGAATTGCACGGACTGTTACTTTATGGTGAGTTTTCACAAACTTTCAATTACTGGTGGACAAATAATCCACCGAGAAAGCTCCATTACGTCAAGTTCTTTTTATTTTTACCGTTTCTGTTTCTTACCATTGCGTTCTCTTGCTCCAAGCGCACTGTATTAAGTGAATTGTGTCATCCATCACATTACTATTGGTTGTTAGTTGTGCGTAGTAACACTGGTAAAATACTGACTGCAGAATCATAATTCCTACCTCGTACTGGCTTCGCAATGACATCCCATTCGAACTGCAGTTTCTGAACGACTTCAGTGTCCTGTTTGCGAAGTATGTTCTGAACGTTGATCACGATGAGTCAGCTACGTGTTTCGAGGTCAGAACCTCGTTTCTTCTAACTCTGCAAGCAGCACAGTTCCCTGATTTGCACGAGTAAGTAAACGTCCGGTACGTGACGTTTGCTCAGGAAGCCGATAAGCTGTTTGCAGAACCCGCCGCGCCTCCTTAAAGAGGACGCAGGTGTGTCCACCTGGTCACAACTGCCGGATCATTGTCTGCTATGCTGCGTCCTGTCTTCCTGCATAGATCCTTCCCAAACGGGCTTCAACAGTCAGAGTTTTGAGAGGGCTTCAACAGTCAGAGTTTTGAGATTTATGTCAATGTTTTTGAAATTTCCTGTCCGTCTGAGAAATCACTATGTAAGCATTTCTCTGTTTGACTTTCAACAACCCGTCGATATAAAGAGTCCTTGTAGGCAGTATCATAGCGCGGTTGTACTAACGTGGGGTATCGACAATGGATTGCTGAAGGAAACATTCCGATCTTTGTTGGAATTGGTTGACAGATTCGAAGAAATATCTTAATTGAGATGACCCAATTGCGAATTGAATTACTCTGCTGTTGAATACTACTCAATACATTTTATCACTGTATCATATCCTTCGTTTTCTGTGATCCGCTCCAACATCAGCAGTCATCAATCTTAGGTACTCAAAAGGATCCACTGTACTGATGGGTGAACAGAATCCCACTATATAATATAGATTTTTTTTTTTAATGGAGGAATAAATTATTCGATTGTATATGGGTAGTGCACCCCAACAACGATACATGACGTGAAGAGTATTCGGTGAGAGGAAACAGATCAGGTTTACTCGATTTAATTGGCTCTCAGCACTATGGGACTTAACATCTGTGGTCATCAGTCCCCTAGAACTTAGAACTACATAAACCTAACTAATCTAAGGACATCACACACATCCATGCCCGAGGCAGGATTCGAACCTGCGACCGTAGCGGTCGCGCGGTTCCAGACTGAGCGCCTAGAACCGCTAGACCACCGCGGCCGGCAAGATTTAATTACGAAAGTCCGACCAGTGAACTGTTTCTTACTCTTTCCGAAATTAGGGCCTGGACGCAGTTACCACATTGATTCCAAGTACTTCATGGTGCGATATGCCGAATATAAAACGCGCAGAACGTTGCAAAAAGTTCCGTTCGATGCGTTGCTGCAATTACACAGTAGGTATCGAGATGAAAGTGTAATATAAGATGCTTCGCACTCGGCTGGCACAGTCAGATTGCGTGCTGAAATATTACCTTCTTATTTACGTAATATAAGTCGCGCATTCCATAGTTAGTTAGTTACATATTCCGTAAACTGTTTGAGCGGTTTTTATCGAAATGATGTGGAACGAGTCTGTTTGCATACCCGATTTGTTTCAGTACATGGCTACATGCTGACTATTTACAAGTTCCTAAACGACGCCCTGGCCTACGTTAATTATCAATAAACATACCATTTTTCAGTCGTACTCGTGGAACTCTCCCTAAAACTAGGTTTCTTTTAAAGGCTACTAGTTATTAAATAAAAGTTGGTCTATGGAATCGAAAGAGTTGTCCAGAAGAAATGATTACAGGTTACATTAGAAATTTGGCTTATTACCTGTCAGACATTTCTAGTTTCCGGACAACTGGTCAAAACTTGCCGCTGATCTACATTGAACTCTTTTCTGAACCACTGACTGTTTTCATAATTAGTAATAAAGGTCACTTTTTTTCTTGTAATGTTGTAGGTACGGACATCACGATTCTTCTGTAACTTTGATGTATTATTTATGACAAGTTTCAAAACGTTCGCTTATAGTTCCTGGCGATGCAAAGCCTCCCTTAGTTTTGCTGGCCCTGAGTTGTCGAGATATCACCGAACTAGCAGGGTTTACTCACCTGGTGTGCCGCATACTACCTAACCCAATAAATAGGCAGAGTAATTTTGAAACAGGAAACATTAAGATTCAGTGTGTCCCTAAGTGGGAGAAGACAATTTACGAGGGATATTCGGAAAGTAAGGTAAGACTTGCCGCGAAATGGAAACCACAGATTTAATCAAAACTGTTTTGTTTGCGACAATTAGCAAAACCTTACAGCTACTGCTCTACATAGTCCCTATTCCGGTTTAGACATCTGTCGTAGCGTTGTATCAACTTTACAATACCCGTTTCATAGAAGGCAGTCCCTGTGCTTTCCGACAATTTTCTACACAGGACTACACCTCTATGTCTGTCCCAATATGTTGCCATCATAGCCAGCGGTTCATTTGAGCAGAGATGTCTGAGGTAGTGGTGGAGGGAACTGAAGCCACGAATCCTGCAGGGCTGTTCATAACTTCATAAGTTCTTCTGAACAGCACTTTTCAAGACATCCCAGATATGCTCAATAATGTTCATGTCTGGGGAGCTGGGTGGGAAGCGGAAGTGTTTAAACTCAGAGGAGTGTTCCAGGAGCCACTCTGTAGCATTTCTGGACATGTGGGGTGTCGCATTGTCGTGCTGGAATTGCCCAAGTTCGTCGGAATGCACAATGTACATGAATGGATCAGACAGGATGCTTACAAACGTGTCACCTGTCAGAGTCGTACCTAGACGTATCAGGGGTACCATATCACTGCAACTGCAAACGCCCCACACCATTACAGAGCCTCCACCAGCTTGAACGGTCCTCTACTGACATACAGGCTCCATGGATTCATGAGGTTCTCTCCATGCCTGTGCATGTCCATTCGCTCGATACAATTTGAAACCTGACTCGTCCGACCAGGCAACATGTTTTCAGTGATTAACAGTCCAATGTCGGTGTCGACGGGCCCAGACAAGGCGTAAAGCTTTGTGTCGTGCAGTCATCAAGGGTACACGAGTGAGCTTTGGGCTCAGAATGTTTCGTTGAATGGTTCGCACGCTGACAGTTGTTGATGGCCTAGCATTGAAATTTGCGGAAGGGCTGCAATTCTTTCACGTTGAACAATTGTCTTCAGTCGTCGCTGATCCCGTTCTTGCAGGATGTTTTTCCGTCCGCAGCGCTGTCGGAAATTTGATGTTTTACCGGATTCCTGATATTCACTGTACACTCGCGAAATGATGGTGCGGGAAAATCTCCACTTCATCGCTTCCTCGGAGACGCTCTGTTCAATCGCTCGTGTGCCGACTGTAACACCACGTTCAAACTCATTTAAATCTTGATAACCTGACAAAATAGGAGCAGTAACTGATCTAAAAACTGCGCCACACACTTGTTGTCTAATATAGGTGTTGCCTACCGCAGCGTCCTATTCTGGCTGTTTATATATCTATGTGTTTGAATACGTATGCCTGTACCAGTTTCTTTGGCGCTCCGGTGTATTTTGTTTTGCTAGCGGCGGCATCCATTGATCGTTTGTCGAGAATTGTATCTCTGCTATGTTGATAACATCGTCGGTCTGAGGGCGCGGCTCAAAGCTGTACCGTGTGGGACACCTTCGACTATTTCTCCTCGACTAACAGAATTTCTCTCCCCCTGCGTACATAAAGTCGCAGTTAATTGAGCCGCTGTGACTGAACAAGGAATCGAACAGAACTCCTCCAGAAAGCGTGCCCCGCATATTACGTCAGCGAGACGCGTCGCAACCCCTATGGAAAGAGCGCGCGTGTTGAGAGAGGCCAGACGGGCAGTCCTTGCGAGTCCCACTAAGGATATCCGCCAGCAGGCAGCCGCCGCGTCCCGAATAAGGCGGCGGCGCACCGCCTGGACGTGGCCGTGTGGTCGTGGACGCGTGACATACGACCTGCGGCGGCGCCGCCACCGCGGCCTGCGGCGTATTTTTCTGCGACCGCGGTCGGTCCGCAGGTGGGCGTTCCCTTCGTCACTCGGTCCGTCACCGTCGCTTACTCCAGCGGCGGCACGCCGCCACCACTCCATCATTCTCCGCTCCGATTCCGCCTGTTTCATGTGGCTGCAGCGCGCCACCTGACACTTATGTGCCTACGTGGCGCAGCTGCTTCCATTTTGCGCCGTCGAAGATGCGGTCGCCAGAGTAGCAGGAATAAGGCGCAGCGCGACTTAGAGGGAAAATAACTCGTGTCCAGCGCGTAATATCTAACAAAAAAAAAAAAAAATAAGAAATAGATTTGTCTACTCTACCACCCATCGAGGCGGGCAAAACTCTTATGTACAGCATATGTTTTAGGGTTAACAAATCGGAAAATTACAGAAGGACCAGTCGCTGAAGAAACAGTCCCATGTAAGAGACAGTTAAGAGGAGCAGATTCCCAAAAATCGTAACTGAGGTTAAAGGCAAATAATTTTTTTTCCAGAAGCAAAACAGAAAATATATCAAGCAAATGTTGTTTAGCTACAAGGATAAATTAACCAGCATGATTCCCATTGTTGCACTTTGTGCGTTACGAGAGTATTAACACCATGTCTCACTTTTCTTTTCTATTTCTTTCTTTCTTTTTTTTTTTTTTTTTTTTTTTTTTTTTTTTTTTTTTTCAACGCCCTATACTCTACATTTGTTAATCCGCTTCTTCTCATCAAGACCATTTCAAAATCGAATGCCAGTGTATCGTTCACGTAAACATGACATTATTATAAACGACACAACTCAAAAATGTAATACTTGAAAAAAATCGAACTGAAGAATTGTATAAAACTTACATTGAAATAGTATAAGCGTATTCTAAATTTCAGATAAGTAATTCCGGCATTAAATTCCATTATAGTCTTACCACAGCAATATGGACATGTAGCTCTGCTATCTTCGGATGTGAGGTTTTATCAGGTAATTATTAATTAATTCCTTGAGCTGAGTCATTTTTCTTGATTTTCCGAACACTTTCCTTTTGTTTTTGTTATGACCGCTCACGTAATACTATTGCCACATTTCCACCCCAAATGATGTATTCTTTTTATTACTTCCTGTAATATAATACGCCATTCGAAACTCTATCGGGCAAAATTAGTACTTCAGTTAAAATAAAAAATGAAAAACAGTTGTATAAGAAAAATAAAATTTGCAAAATTGTATTTTATGAAAATTAATATAATTTAATGAGGACCATCAAGTAGGTGAAATTCAAGGGACACAGATTATGAACACACAGAATCATATATGGGCCCAAATAATATAGGAATACTTTTCACCGAGAAAACGGCTTCAGTATGAACTTTCTTTATAGCAGAAATTTTCAATTTTTACCTAGTATGTTGCAACGAACGAAATTACGTAATATTTACAACAGCTCTAATCGTTAAAACAGTATTGAGACACGCATGCTCTCTGAAAGACACTATAATGTAAGATGCAGATACTGTATAAACACAATCATTGTAATCATCAATAATATTAAAAATTACATTCAACTTCCCTTATAAATGAAATTTTTCACAATTGAGAAGTGGCGCTCTTGTTGGATGACCATGCACACGTGGCAGTACCAACGCTTAAGCAGCACTATTCTTGAAGTGGCTGAATATGAAGTAGTCTACAGCGAGACCGACACAACTGTCCTTAAGTGAACAAATTGCGAGGTAGAGATGTGATGTTTTATGTGCACGTTGAGGCACTTCACGTGTATTTTTAAGTGACAATAACTAAAAATTGCTGTTTTTTGACTTGTGTTACTTTTCTTGACGAGGTGCGAAATGGAAACACAAGGAAAACTCACACGGGTCGTTAAGTCAACCATCTTCAGTTGAAGGTTTTGTGAGAGTAATAACCGTTCGAGTTGGAGTACACGCACCCGTCTAAGAAGACATTACTACAATTACTGTTGTGCTAGCTTACATTCTGCATAGGAGTATTTCTACTTCCGTCGGTGTATATTATAGTCATACAAATCTTGAAATAAAGACCGTCCGCTGAATGACAGGTGTGCATTTTCCTAGTGTTTCTATCTGTTTACTGTCAGCTCCACCAAGTGAATGAGCTGGTTCAAATGGCTCTGAGCACTATGGGACTTAACATCTCAGGTCATCAGTCCCCTAGAACTTAGAACTACTTAAACCTAATTAACCTAAGGACATCACACACATCCATACCCGAGGCAGGATTCGAACCTGCGAACGTAGCGGTCGCGCAGTTCCAGACCGAAGCGCCTAGAACCACTCGGCCACCAGCGGCCGGCAGTGAATGAGTTGCATTTCCCCGGATAGCTGCACTGTGTGCCAATACTGCAGACTCAAAGTCAGTTTTGTGTTACGTTTTTAATAACACCATGTTTACGTGAATGGTACACTAGCCTACGTTTTCGAAACGCTCTTGGTGAGAGGAAGTGGATTACCGAATAAGAAGTAGAGGGTGCTATTTCAAAAAAGATGTACGCTGTTCATATCTTCGTAGCGAGTTAAGTTACGAAAAAGGTAATCATGTTGGTTAATGTCTCTCTGGCAGCTATTGAACATTTGCTAGATATATTTTTCACTTCGATTTTGGAAAAAAATGTTGTTTGGGGTGGTTAAGATAAATGGAACACCATTATAAGAGCTTTAAGACATGGACTACCAATACAGTCGTATTAATGAAAATGGAACTTGCTTCGCTTCCGTACAGTCTTCCCTTTTTCGTAATCGAAGTGCAAATGTGGAGTTATAGTGAAGAGATTAAAACAGAGCGGAATGGAAAAGTACGCACACACGACAAGAGCAACAAGTTGATGAGCTACGTGATTTGCAATGTTTCCGCTCCACAGTAATCCACTATCAAAAGCCACTGTGATTGCATTGTCCACATTGTTGCCAGCAATTGTACCATTCCACTGTGTTTCGCTCGCTTCATTCAAACTCCACGTTTGCTCTTCGTTGACGAGTAAGAGCGGAACTAACGCCAACGCAGCAACTTCTACACTCCTGGAAATGGAAAAAAGAACACATTGACACCGGTGTGTCAGACCCACCATACTTGCTCCGGACACTGCGAGAGGGCTGTACAAGCAATGATCACACGCACGGCACAGCGGACACACCAGGAACCGCGGTGTTGACCGTCGAATGGCGCTAGCTGCGCAGCATTTGTGCACCGCCGCCGTCAGTGTCAGCCAGTTTGCCGTGGCATACGGAGCTCCATCGCAGTCTTTAACACTGGTAGCATGCCGCGACAGCGTGGACGTGAACCGTATGTGCAGTTGACGGACTTTGAGCGAGGGCGTATAGTGGGCATGCGGGAGGCCGGGTGGACGTACCGCCGAATTGCTCAACACGTGGGGCGTGAGGTCTCCACAGTACATCGATGTTGTCGCAAGTGGTCGGCGGAAGGTTCACGTGCCCGTCGACCTGGGACCGGACCGCAGCGACGCACGGATGCACGCCAAGACCGTAGGATCCTGCGCAGTTCCGTAGGGGACCGCACCGCCACTTCCCAGCAAATTAGGGACACTGTTGCTCCTGGGGTATCGGCGAGGACCATTCGCAACCGTCTCCATGAAGCTGGGCTACGGTCCCGCACACCGTTAGGCCGTCTTCCGCTCACGCCCCAACATCGTGCAGCCCGCCTCCAGTGGTGTCGCGACAGGCGTGAATGGAGGGACGAATGGAGACGTGTCGTCTTCAGCGATGAGAGTCACTTCTGCCTTGGTGCCAATGATGGTCGTATGCGTGTTTGGCGCCGTGCAGGTGAGCGCCACAATCAGGACTGCATACGACCGAAGCACACAGGGCCAACACCCGGCATCGTGGTGTGGGGAGCTATCTCCTACACTGGCCGTACACCACTGGTGATCGTCGAGGGGACACTGAATAGTGCACGGTACATCCAAACCGTCATCGAACCCATCGTTCTACCATTCCTAGACCGGCAAGGGAACTTGCTGTTCCAACAGGACAATGCACGTCCGCATGTATCCCGTGCCACCCAACGTGCTCTAGAAGGTGTAAGTCAACTACCCTGGCCAGCAAGATCTCCGGATCTGTCCCCCATTGAGCATGTTTGGGACTGGATGAAGCGTCGTCTCACGCGGTCTGCACGTCCAGCACGAACGCTGGTCCAACTGAGACGCCAGGTGAAAATGGCATGGCAAGCCGTTCCGCAGGACTACATCCAGCATCTCTACGATCGTCTCCATGGGAGAATAGCAGCCTGCATTGCTGCGAAAGGAGGATATACACTGTCCTAGTGCCGACATTGTGCATGCTCTGTTGCCTGTGTCTATGTGCCTGTGGTTCTGTCAGTGTGATCATGTGATGTATCTGACCCCAGGAATGTGTCAATAAAGTTTCCCCTTCCTGGGATAATGAATTCACGGTGTTCTTATTTCAATTTCCAGGAGTGTATTTTGGGAAATATGCCTCTTTAAGTGCTGCGCCCAGTAACACGTGTTGTTTCAAAAAATGTGTAGATTTCTACAAGATAACACCTCATTTTTGAGTCTTGAGAGTCCCCTAGTCATGACTGTCTGTTACACGGCACGAGGTTAGGTTAGGTTAACATCTTCAGCGACTTTTGCTTCTTCAGTCCGCAAATAATGTAACTTCAATTATGAATTGTACACAAATTGAGTTTGACGGATGAACGATATTGACTAGTGGTAGAATAAACACATGGCCGTGTCTTAAAACTATTTTTATTTGGTTGTAACCGTTAGAATTGGGGTTATTTCCTTGTTATTAGCTCTTGTGACAGTTGAGAGGTGAGATAATAATAAAATGTCGAATTGCAACATGGTTTGAAGTCCTCTCTACACTGTAGATCGTCCAGTAGTTATCTCGGTGAATTGCTGTTCACAAGGAGAACAGGGCAACAGGTCACGGCGTCTATTAGGACATTGCATACCAAAGTGCCGTCTCCAAACTCACCTAGGTGACGAGTAACCTATTTGATAACTAATACATCTACATCATATTCCGCAAGCCACCTAATGGTGAGTGGTGGAGGGTACTTTCGGTACCCCTATCTGACCCTACAACCCTGCTCCACTCGCGAATAGTTCGTGGGAAGAATGATTGTCGGTAAGTCTCTGTTTTGGCTCTAATTTCTCGAATTTTCTCCTCGCGGCCAATACGCGAGATGTATGTGGGGGGAAAGTAATATGTTGTCTGACTCCTCCTGAAAAGTGCTGCTCCGAAATTTCAGTAGTAAATCTCTTCGTAATGCGCAACGTCTCTCTTGTAACGTCTGCCAGTGGAGGTTGTTTATCACCTCCGTAACGCTCTCTCGCCAGCTAAATGATCCCATGACATCGCAACACGAGATCCAAATTCTTACGCGGGAATTCCTGCGTTACATTATTCGATGATCCATGTCTGTCGCAGAGGATGGTGACAATGGCTTGAATGGCGTGCATCTTCAAGCACACTATCAAGCTGTCGTTCAGTACACGGTTGTGGCTACTGCGAATCTTTATTCAACGCCGCGCGCTGTACATCAGCGTTTCTATTGTGCACAGTGTGCAACCAAGTGTGCACTTCGGTTCCCACTGTACAATCCATGCTCGAGAGTAACGCATGATTGCGTCAGCATATAATACACTGCCTTAAGTCTCTTGACAGTCCATTTGCAAGCCTTTGTTCATTGCAAGGCACGAAGTGTAGTGTATACAGCTTTGGAAGCTGTTGTGAAATGCATGTGAGGAGGCGCCTGTACATTTACATGCACAGTTGGCAAGCCGCCCTGCAGTACATGGCAGAGCAAACTTTTACCTCCTTTCATACGCAGCCCGTAAATGTACTGAGAGGAAAGAGATTGTCACAGTGATTTTTCCACATACGCACCCATCTCGTGCTCAGATTGTGGAAGGAGGTGACGAACGCTGTGCAGCAGTCCGTCACCTGAATTTCGCAATAAAAGACTGCGCTGCTCACGCAGAGGCGTCATGCATCCGTCTGTGTAGTTTCGTTCGGTTTGGCTGCAGTAAAGTCCCGCAGTGAGGTATATCTGTCGCTGCTGGCGAAATATCTATTTCGGGAACTTAGCGATGTGTCATCTCACAGAAGAAACCAGGAAAAACGACTAGCTAGCGTTGTTACTAGTGCTGACTGCGCTACTTCCTGTAAAAGAAGCGTTCCTAAATAAAATTTAAGTAAGTGTTTTAACTTATTGTTACTATCTGTTATCTGCCGTATCGCATCCATTATTTTATTAATTACCAGACCATATCAAAACCACGCCTCCGCAGGCTGGTCGATAAATGGCGACAGTAAGGTGGCGGCCACCCGTGACGTAGCTGGTTGGAATTCTGACGATAATTAAATGTTCATCGCTAGAGCTTAACACTGTGCGGATTAAATGGTGACAGTGTGCAGCTTTTGCTCACCAGACGTGCGCCAGAGCCAAATTAAATTGCAAATGTCATTTAAGGTATGTTATGGAGCAAGGACTTTTAATGCATGGAATCAGTACTTTTGGTCCTCCACCACTGATGCTATTCTAGAGGAGTAGCTTCCAGTCAATTCCACAATTATAAATGTAACGTCCGTAGTGACTCTTTTGGTAGTGGTCTCATATCTGTCATCAATGCGCTTTTGCACAGTGCGTAGATAAACAGTGGGACAATTGCATGTTTTGTTTTGTCGATTGCAGTTTAAAATGAGTGCAAAATATCTGAAGTGTGACGAGGCAGTGTTCTTTGTAAATCATCCAAATGAACCAAAGCTTTCATATGGAGCCGCTGCCAAAATTCTTAGAAAGTCAAAGGCCTTCGTTGGGAAGTGGGTCAAACGGTATTTAGAGGTTGGAAACGTGGATTATTTACCGGATAGGGGGCTTAGGTGCCAAGCTATAATCGACAATGGTGGCGATTTTATTAACTATTAGGTGATTGTGCAATTAGTAATAACATGTATTTCCGTGTAAGCATATATTTATAATAGTGTCTTTTATTTCGTACAGATAACGACGTACACTTTCTTGTGGAACTGACTGGATATGTATGCACTGGGTTTCACCCACTTAATTCCTTTCATTTCCATACTCACCCGTAACATAAATACAGGACTGCACTGCAGCAACAGTCGCTACTCATCCGTACGATGCAGTTACGTGACATTTTTCTCTATAACAGGAGAAAAAAAAAACACCCTAGCAACAACCAATAAGTTCTTCCGTTGAGTATTCACCTATTTAGTAGTAGGAATCAATCCACAAAAAGTTATTGTTCTTTTTCCATTCTGCTCCTTTTTTTTATTAATTCTTTGTGCACTACTCTTCCTTAAACAGCGGGAAATGTTTCTACTAAATTCTCGTTTAGGGCGAACGTAACAAAGACAACGGCAAAAAGTACCAGGCGTCTTCTAGTGACCGAAAAATAAAACAGTTAACGGCAGTCTTGAAACTTCCTGTCAGATTAAAACTGTGTGCCGGACCGAGAATAGAACTCGGGACCTTTGCCATTCGCGGGCAAGTGCTCTACCAACTGAGCTACCCAAGCACGACTCACGACCCGCTCACAGCTTCAATTCTGCCAGTACCTCGTCTCCTACCTTCCAAACTCCAAAGATAAGTAATCGAAAAGGACTGAATTCAGTCGCCGATCGATCTTCAGACTTCCTTTCCTAAGGAATTTTCGCACTCGGTGGTGTGAATTCTTGTTCGTTATGAGCGTTATGACACATCAGCAGGAGCACAGTATGTAGAGCTAATTGTATCCCGTCCCACGGCCATGTTGACAAACTCTTCATTTCTGAATCAAATATCGTCGAGGCATAAATTAAGAGAGAAAAGTGCTTAGCGCTAGTTGTTTAAATTTACACAACCAGTCTGGCATAGGCTCTAACTCTAATCCTGTAGCGCGCTCCATAATTTCTCAAATGAAAGGAACTTCACGAGTGATGATAGTTGTCATAGTCTTGCGCAACAGAGACGTTTTATTTCGCGAGAATCCGTACGTTGAATCACCAGCCTCACGCTTAGTGTCACGTAGTTGGTAGGGACTACCATAGCATTCACGCAGCGTTTTCAGCGCTCCTAAATACTGATAGGAGGCAACATGATAAACAGCTAAATCATAGCTTACTTGTATTTGTGCAGTAAAATGTGTGGGTAAAATGTTCACTACACATATAGCTTGTGCTCAGTCCACTTCTTTCATGGATGCTAAACACACCTGTATTCAGACCCGAGTAGAATGTGCCCACACGTCGCACAGTTCTTACAGTTGGCCTTTTCTGAGCTCGGGCTTGGTGTCGGGCCACCTGTGATTTGTCATTGAATTTAGGACGCCTAATCTTCAACTGCAATTCATTACCGTATTCTACAAGCCTCAGTAGCGCTAGTGACGACTTGGGGCATAAACAGTCAATCATGAAGTGAGCTAGTTCGCTCCATCACTGAACCTCCTGCAACAGCCACGAGTGTGAGAGGGTCGAATGAATATGCCGTTCTCAGCAAGACTTCCGATTTCTTTATGCCGGCGATCATCGACACGGTGTTACAGAAAGTGTTATTGCTACCAGTAAATTAATCTTTACTGTTCTACGATCCATTCACAAAATCCCTCCGTTCAGTGCAAGTCTCATTGGGAACAGCTTGTGTACGATGCTGTGGCCACTTGGGCCTTGCTCACCGTCCTGAAATGCTGTCGGATGCTTCTCAGATTGCTACAATTTCTGCTTTAAAGAAGCTGGATGATGCAGAGATTCCCGACAGCTTCTTGCCTTGCGTCACTTGCTGCTGGTACTCATGACGGTGGCAGTTCAACGTCGGAGAAGTATTGCAGTTTCCTCTGATACTCTGTACTAGCCGTCAGGATATAAAAGTCTTTGTGTACTTCGTCAGTTAGCAACCGCGTGCCATCCCTTTAAAGGAGTCGACGGTTGACTTTTTCGTACGGTTGACAGCTGCTGCTTACATACCGCGCCACGTCACGAGGTCTTCCAGCAACTTGAGCTTGCTCCATCTCGTACTGGAGAAGTGATCAGCCTCGGTACACGTGCACTGCAACGATGCGGTGCCGTAGACCCCGGACAGCGCCGAAGGACGCGTCCTCCGTATCGCGCATCCTGCGGCGCTACTCGCTTCTCCGTATCGCACAGTTCTGTGAGAAGACGGAAGTTCACTGAAACTTCCCCAGAGTATTGCGCAGTGCTCTTTCGCATCCTCGGTTCGTTCGTCATGTACTGGTCAAAATTTTCGAGTTGCGCTCTCACGATAACACATCTAAGGAAAGTTGCTATTAAGTCCTTAAATCAATTTCGCTCTTATGCGGTACAGGCTGATAATTTTGCATTGATAACAGGTGTCAGTTACCTTTGTTCTTTCATTTTTTTTAGGCTTTCTAGAATAACAATAACACTTTCTGTGGGTAGGAGAGGCGGCAAAAAAATACATGAAGAATGGGTTTTGTTTTTGACGTGTTTCTAACGTTTCTACATGTGTATACAAACTCGGCAAGCCTCTGTATAAAGGACGGCGCAAAGTGTATCGTACTAATATTATCCATTTTTTCCCTAATTCGCGTACTGAGCGACGGAAAACTGCCTGTCTGTATACCTTTGTACGTGTCCTAATCTCCTTATGTTACTCTCATTATCCCTACGCGACATACGCTGTAGTGGTAGAATATCGGGCGCACAGTCTTCTTCAGATACAGCGCTATAAATTTACCCAACAGGGTTCGACGAAACTAGCATCGCTTCTCTGAATTCGTTCGAGGTCTTTACTCATAGCTATTCGTTAGGGACTATGACGACGTGGGTACCGGCTGATAGCAAATTTTGCTATGAAATCACCGAGTGAGTCATTTGTTGATAAGGGAAATGAATACTGAATATGAGTCCGCAAGATCATTGAAATTCCGTAAATGTTACATTCTAGATCGCATGGATTGTCTTTGTTCATTACATGTTTCGACACAGCCGCTTTACCTTCTGTACCGAACGTACAGTTCTCAGAAGTGCTGATTCATGTTGTAATTTCTATTAGTATCAGAAAATGACTGTGCAGAAACATGTAATTAATAGTGACCACCTGTACGACCTTAACATAGAGCGTTTATGAACGGACTGGTCACCGTCAACAGGCACCTTATACCATCACTGTGATTTGCCACCTCTGTCTGTCCAGCCAGACACTGACTTTTCTTTCTTTTATTTATTGGCTTTCGGTACGTGCCCATACAGCCATCTCAATAGTGGAATGTCAGTTTTGGTTATATGAACGTAAGGAAAACACAACACCCAGTCCCCGAGTGGAGAGAGTCACCATCCCAGCTTGGAATCGAATCTGGGCCTCTACAGTTAAAAATCTACCGCGCTGACCGACAGCTAACAAGGCGGACAGGACAGACACTGATGAGCTAAAACATTATGAGATTTGCCCACCGCTAGATTGAATGTCGCACGTGACGGGATAAACAAAGCTAGTAAGTGCTGCAGAGACGAATGGTGAATCATTCTATAGACAATGCCGCAAATGGGGAAACTCATTGACATGAGCGACTTGCGCAAAGGACAGACAGTTATGGGAATGGTGGTTAAGCCACCTGGGAATGAGCATATTTGAAACGGTGAAACTGATTGGCTATCGGCGTACTACTATTGTGAGCATCTGTGGAAACTGTTTGAAGGAGGTGAAGCCACGAGTAGGCCAGAAAGTGGTCAGGAGCTTGCCCGCCCTACTATGGGGGATAGGATGCCATCTGTGGCAGGTACGACGACACAGTAGAGTGCTGGTGCAGGCATAGATGTGTGGGAGCACGCAGTCCAGTTCACATAGTTGAACATGGTCTGCGTAACAGCTGCTCTCTACTTGTTCCGTTGTTGACCCAATTACAATCGTCAGTTACGACTGTAGTGGATGCGGGATGATCGAGACTGGGCCGTAGACGAGTGGAAACTAGTGCCTAGTCGGATGAATCACGTTTCTTGATACGTCATATCGATGGCCTTTCTCGGATACGCCGTCATTCCGACGAATTGCTGCTCAAAACATACACCGCGCCACAGGCACAGAGTGATGGGGGCAGTATTGTGCTGTGGTGGACTTTCACCCGGGCTCCCGTCAGACCTGTGGTAATAATCAAAACCACCATGATATCTGTAGACTATGTGAACGTTATCGGAGACCACCTGCATGCTTTCATACTTGATGTCTTCCCCAATAACGACGTGTTCTTCCAGCGTGTGAGAAGGCCAAAACAATGCTACATTGGTTGTAGAAGGATGATAGTGACCTCACGTTGACGTCTTGACCACTAAATTTGCCTGATCTGAATCCAGTGGAACACATCTGAGGCGCTATCGGGCGTCAGCTACGCACTTACACATCACTGGCCCGTAACTTATGGGAACTGTGGTACCTGCGAGTACATATCTCGTGCCACATACCGCCACAAAACTACAAAGTACTTGCTGAATGCATGTCACGTAGAACCGCTGCTGTATTACGTTCCGTAAGTGGACCAACACACCATTAAGAAGATGATCATAATGTTTTAACTCATCAGGTTATTCTGGCGAGGAAAATTCTTCCCCGTCCTCTTTTCCATGTCTTTGTTTTTATATTCAGAGACAAATCTGTGTTGACTCAAGTTAATAAGCAGAAGTACGCCGATGTGACAAAACTCATGGGACACCTCCTAATATCGTGTCGGACCTCCTTTTGTCCGGCGTAATGCAGAAGCTCGACGTGGCATGGACTCAACAAGTCATTGGAAGCCTCTGCAAAAAATACCGTGCCCTGCTGCCTCTTTAGCGGTCCATAATTGCGCAGGTGTTGCCAGTGCAGGATTGTGTGCACGAACTGACTTCTAGATTATGTCCAATAAATGTGTGATAGCCCGAATTGTTCAGAATGTTCTTCAAAGCGAACAGTTGTGGTCCAGTGACATGGCACATTGCCATCCATAAAAATTCCATTTTTGTTTGGGAACATGAAGTCCTTTAATGGCTACAATTGGTCTCCAGGTAGCACGCCTTTCCAGTCAATGATCGGATCATTTGGACCAGAGGACCCTGTCCATTCGATGTAAACACAGCCCACACCAATACGGAGCCGCCATCAGCTTGCACAGTGACTTATTGATGAATTGGGTCCATGAGTCATTGGAGCCTGTGCCACTCTCGGAATCTACCACCAGCTCTTACCAACTGAAATCGGGATTCATGTCCGCAGCTCGTGCTCTAGTGACTAGCGTTTCAACCTCTGGAACACGGGGTCCCGGATTCGATTCCCGGCCGGGTTGGGGATTCCCTCTGCCCGGGGACTGGGTGCTTGCGTTGTCCTCATCATTCGCGAAAGTGGTTAGACTGGACTGTGTACAGATTGGGAATCTGTACCGGCGCTGATGACCGCGCAGTTGAGCGTCCCACAAACCGAACATCATGATCGTCATCATCACCATCATCATCATCATCATCATCATCATCAGTCTCACCAGGCGGTTTTCCAGTCGTCTAGGTTCCAACCGATATGGTCAGGAGTCCAGGAGAGGCGCTACAGGCGATGTCGTGTCGTTAGCAAAGCCACTCGCGTCGGTCGTCTGCTGCCATAGCGTATTAACGCCCAATTTCCCCGCACAGACCTGATGGATACATTCGTCGCACGTCCCACATTGATTTCTGCGGTTATTTCACGCAGTGTTTCTTGTCTGTTAGCACTGACAACTCTACACACAGGCTGCTGGTCTCGGTCGTTAAGTCAAGGCACACTCTCGACATTGTGGGTCGCTGGATAGCTCCAACTACCGTTCCGCGTTCAAAGTTTGTCAATTCTCGTCGTGCGGCCATAACCTCCTCGGAAATCTTTTCACTAGCCAATGCATTGCCCTTTTATAACTTACACTATGTTATCAAAAGTATCCGGACATCCCCAGAAATATACGTTTTTCATATTAGGTGCATTGTGCTGCCACATACTGCCAGGTACTCCATATCAACGACGTCAATAGTCATTAGACATCGTGAGAGAGCAGAATGGGGCGTTCGGCGGAGTTCACGGACTTCTAACGTAGTCAGGTGACTGATGTCACTTGTGTCATACGTCCGTATGCGAGATTTTCACACTCCTAAACATCCCTAGGTCCACTGTTTCCGATATGATAGTGAAGTGGAAACGTGAATGGACAGTTAGGCGGGAGGTGAGAAAACTTGGATTTCATGGTCGAGCGTATGCTCGTGAGTGACACATCACGCCGGTAAATGCCAAATGACGCCTCGCATGGTGTAAGGAGCGTAAACATTGGACGATTGAACAATGGAAAAACGTTGTGTAGAGTGACGAATCACGGTTCGTATGTGACGATCCGATGGCAGGGTGTGGGTGTGGCGAATGCCCAGTGAACGTCATCTACCAGCGTGTGTAATGCCAAAAGTAAAATTCGGAGGCGGTGTGTTATGTTGTGGTCGTGTTATCCTGGAGCGGAGTTGCACCCCTTGTTGTTTTGCGTGGCAGTATCACAGCACAGGCCTACACTGATGTTTTAAGCACCTTCTTGCTTCCCACTGTTGAAGAGCAATTCGGGGATGGCGATTGCATCTTTCAACACGATCGAGCACTTGTTCATAATGCACGGCCTGTGGCGGAGTGGTTACACGACAATAACATCCCTGTAAGGGACTGGCCTACACAGAGTCCCGACCTGAATCCTATAGAACACCTTTGGGATGTTTTGGATCGCCGACTTCGTGCCTGGCCTGACCGACCGACATAGATAGCTCTCCTCAAATGGTTCAAATGGCTCTAAGCACTATGGGACTTAACATCTGAGGTCATCAGTCCCCTAGACTTAGAACTACTTAAACCTAACTAACCTAAGGACATCACACACATCCGTGCCCGAGGCAGGATTCGAACCTGCAACCGTAGCAGCAGTGCGGTTCCGGACTGAAGCGCTTAAAACCGCTCGGCCACAGCGGCCGGCTAGCTCTCCTCAATGCAGTACTCCGTGAAGAATGGGCTGCCGTTCCCTAGGAAACCTTCCAGCACCTGACTGAACGTATGCCTGCGAGAGTGGAAGCTGTCATCAAGGCTAAGGGTGGGCCAATACCATACTGAATTCCAGCATTACTGGTGGAGGGCGACACGAACATGTAAGTCATTTTTAGCCAGGTATCCGGATACTTTTGATCATATTGTGTACGTATGCGCCACTACCGCCATCTGTATATGTGCATATCACTATCCCATGACTTTAGTCGCTTTAGCGTGTTCTGGTGAGGCAAATTCTTCCCTGTCCTTCTTTTCCACGTATTTGTGTCCACATTCAAAGACAGATCTATGTTGGCTCAAATTCATAAGAAGGAATAAAGGGCCACGTTGTGTCCATGGAAAAAAAAAACGGGAATGTGTGAACGTTTGCTGGCAAAGAACTTGTCTGCTGCGACGATAATTTGGTGTGAGTAGGAACTTCCGCCGATAGCGCTTTGGAACTTCTATCCGCCGGGGCACGAGAGAGGCGCCGTCATTGCGGAAGTGTTGCCGGTGGTGGGCGGGTTGCATCTGGGAGGGCTTCCCCAGCGGCTGAGCTGTGCTGAACCGCGTTCCGCATGCGGGCTGCGTCGCCGCCGTTGGTAGGGCAGTCACGCGCGAACCGCCGGACGCCGAGCGCACAGCGCCGTTCTCAGGCAGTCGCGCGCCGCCGCCGGCCCAGGTAGCCGCCGCACCTGTGCACCTGCCGACAGCGCTCAGCTGGCCGCGTGTCATAAGGCCGGGAGTGAGCCGTCAGCGCTCTCGTCCGTCACATCTGTCAGCGGGGGCAGCGAGCTGACACAGCGGCTACACCTGCCGCGCCGCCGTCCGTCAGCGGCCACTCCTCGGTAGACACTAAACATCTCACCACTCGGCGCGCACTCCCTGCGAAACGGTATGCGAACGTCCGGAAGTCTCAGTTGGACGAAACTGTGTTGGTGCAAATGCGAAGTTACTCCAGAATCGCAATCCTCCCGCACAAGTGGTGCTTTTAAATACTAAATAACGTACAGGGAGTGAACGCAAATTCGATCAAAAGACAGTTCCGCTGTTTGTTTTGACATACTGAACCTGTGAGCTTCATTGTCCAATTATCAAGTAACTGACGGAAGTGCATCCAAGTCTGCTGTATATGACGGTGCTTTACAGAAGTTTGCTTACATATGAGTTCTCCTACAAACATAGACACCCATAACTGCTCGTAAACAATTCAATACAGTGAATTAACCGTTCTGCAGATTGTTGTGTATACAAAGTGCATCACCTTACAACCGCACAACTTTTATTTCGTGAACGACGTTTCCGGCGTATGGTGGTGTGCAGAGGGGTGTGTAATTATGTTACATATTTAATCTATTGAACTCTTGAGTCGACTGAGATACTGAAGCAAGTATTGTTGTTCTAATTATAACGATATATATCCGGTCAGTCCAAAAAGTTTCGAGACTATATTAACAAAAAATAGAGAAACTTTAATATGATGGGCTTTACTGCTTCACTTGTTCTACAAAGTCTTCCATCACTCGAGTACAATGCACAGAACGTTGATACAACCATGGGAAGCCGGCCGTTGTGGCCGAACGGTTCTAGGCGCTTCAGTCTGGAGCCGCGCTGCTGCTACGGTCGCAGGTTCGAATCCTTTCTCGAGCATGGATGTGTGTGATGTCCTTAAGTTAGTTAGGTTTAAGTAGTTCTACGTCTAGGGGACTCATGACCTCAGATGTTAAGTCCTATAGTGCTCAGAGCCCTTTGAACCAACCATGGGAAACTGTCAGAAAAGTCCTTCTTCGGAGTGTTGTTCAACTCGTGAGTAAAAAAAAAAAAAATTGTTTAAATGGCTCTGAGCAGTATGAGACTTAACATCTGAGGTCATCAGTCCCCTAGAACTTAGAGCTACTTAAACCTAACTGACTTAGGCTATCACACACATCCATGCCCGAGGCAGGGTTCGACCCGGCGACTGTAGCGGTCGCGCGGTTCCAGACTGAAGCCTCTAGAACCACTCAGCCACACTGGCCGGCTAACTCGTGAGTCACTTTAGTTTGAACGTCAGTTATGTTGTCAACGAGTTGACCTTTCATTTGAATTGCGGGACTTAGTAGTTTTGTAATAGGTTCGTATTGATAACAGCAAGTCTCGTTAATAGTGGTCGTTTTTTCCCGAAAAGAATATTGCGCGTCATGCATTTCAGTTAAGTTGCGGCAGGCGTCGAAGGGTCGTCGTTTTTGTTTTGGAGCCAAGGTGTTCGGGACAAACTTCGCTCACACTTTTCTCTTATTCAAATAAATTGTGGACCCTGTCTCGGACACTTGGTATGGAGATGGTTCTCCATTCTGATTAGTGACGCAATGACGTTGAGGCTTAACGCTACCTGCTCACAACTGACTGGACCGATGCACATCGGTTGTTCACAATTGTTAGTTCAAGCTGCCACCGTAGTCACTGCGCTGACGTCACTTATACGACAGGAATAAAATGAGTCTCGGAACATTTTGCACGGACGACGTATTTTTAACGACATTCGATAGCTGTTTAACAAATGAGCCCAGTGATATAAAAGTTGTTAGTGTTCGTGTTGAAACTTTGCCCACAGGTATACGAGAAATGAGTGGCCGCCGGAATCGGCTGTTGCAGTGCAGACGTTGCCCGGTGGGGTTCTCGTGCTACTGTTCGTAGTTGTAACAAACCTGCCGGCTGTTAACGGTTTCCACAGAAGTTTTTGACTTAAAAATGATTAAGAACTTACACTTCAAACAGTTTCGCTAAGCCTCTTTTCACTTGCTGGAAGTTTGTATTTAGTTCCAGTTACGTCAATCTTAGCTGACGTTTTACCTTTGTCGTACAATGTAGGGCTAATAGGAATTACGTTTAATCTTAGCAACGTAGGCCCGCCTTTTTGCTGCAAACAACAACGGAGCATGGCATGAGAAGCCCACATTTTTAACGCTGATTACACTGCAACAGACAACTCCGGTCGCCTTCCCATTCAACTGCGCCGAGGGAATGAATATCTGAGGACTTTCGCGCATGATGAGCGAATCTAGTCGAGCTATGCGAAACCTGTAACGGTTTATCTCTGTATGGATTTTCTTACGTTTGTTTATGCCGTACGGGAGAAAAATATGTCTTATATTCTCCACTGTTGAAAACTGCATTGGTGCCTCATTCCTGTGAATGTCAGAAACAGCAAAATTAATCGAGTGTTTTTTTTTCTTTAACTTTCCGAAGTATAACGGTTTGAAATGGTTGTGATAAGTGACTGAGTAGCCAATACACATGTCTTCCATTGTTTTTGATCCACACCACATACTCACGACCTGTTGCGAGACAGGTTGATGTGACTATCAACAGCTAAGCATGCAGGCCTGAGGTGTACCCTGTGGGATTGAGATCCGTGATATCAACTAAAAAGACCCCTGTAGTAGCTGCGTATTCTTGTTCCGCGAGATAAGTAAACGACTATGCCTGCTCCGCTGTTGTACAGGTTGTAACCGGTGACTGTTAACAGCGTACCACAGTGGTGTAACAGAGGTCAAGACGAACAATTTGATAAAGGACACTTGCGCTCTATCGATCAGGAAACGTCAAATTGGCCTACAAGGGCCACGCCAACTTACAACGCATGCGCACTGCGGAATGTGTTCAACATCCTTTTAGGGCACCTGCTTAGTCAGCAGTTTCGGTAACATTATTAATTTAAGTTTTTCTGTGAGGCTAATGAAAGAATAAAGACTTTTGTCAGAGTTCTGAAAAATCTAATTGCGTGTACAATTGGAAGTGAACTTAGCCATTATAAGCGCAACGGTTGCGTAGTAAGAAGTGCACAGAAGCAAAACGATTTAATTGTCAATTTTATACTGTTGAACTTCACAATGTTTTGAGGTAAATTTTCACAACTTTCATCAATATTACTTTGGGGAAGGGGGGGGGGGGGTTTAACATTCAAGGAAGATTTTGGACCAAATTTCTCGTGGCGTGCATACACTAGATTAAGTGGCTTTTATAGGCCTGTTTGAGGGTCTTTCCCGGCTAGAAGGACTACAAATGCCCTACATCAAATTGTTCGTCTCGACTTCACCCACACCACTGTGATACGTTTACAGCCTATATAGAGAAATAGTCGCCATCCACGTCGACAGTGGTTACCTCCCGCGCTTGTTCGTAATATATTATGCTATGACCATGGCACTGTACCGCGATCGCTGACGCAGTGTCTTTGCCTTGTGTTGCAGAGCCGGGCACCAGCGACGGCAGCAGCGTCGGCCCTGCAACCACCAACTCGCCCGTCAACAAGCGGAGGGTCTTCAGCGGGTGAGTACTGCCTCTCTCCTCTCCTCACCTTCCCCTATGTCCTCATTCTGTTGTGTTGTATTGTTGCTCCTACTAGCCCTGAACCGTTACAGCGACTTTCTTCATGGTATTTCGTCTACAGAGCCAGTCACTAATATCCCGTCGGGCTTTGCTTATAATAAGTTGAGTAATCAGTTAAGTAATTATGCTTCGAGCGCACTGAGCACTGCTCTGGATCATTAGAGAGTTGGCTGTTCAATAACAAAGCGTTATCGGATCACTTTCAAATGTCAATAAATAGTTTTTTAAATAATTAACTTGGAAGGGTCGTAAAGGAAAGAATCTTTAATATTCGGTCATGTAAGAATTTCACTTGAGTTCAGTTGCATTAATGTGTTACTATAGAGTCCGTTCCTCCCTGTCTGCTAGCTTGTTCTTATTCAGTCCTGTCGCATGGTCTACATGGTCACAAAGGGGATGCAGGGGAATTAACACGACATGAGATCAGCGACATCTTGTCATGTTTCACCGTGCGAACGGACGCAGTCGCAAAGACTTGGCTAGTTTTCTGAATGCACACAAAATTACGGTATGGGAAATTAAAAGACGATCTGAGAAGGAGTGTATAGAATCTGTCTTTCAAATCTAATGAATGAGAAAGGCGAATAATCACAAGACAGATTAGTCATAGTCCTTCATTAAGCGCACGAACTGTTGCACTCCATGTGCTCTGACTGATTTTTTTTTTTTTTTAAGATACTATAGAGTCACGCTGTGAAGTCGTACGGCTGAAGTGCACTTGCAGAGTCCGCGGCTCTTCCGTTGTGTGCTGTTGTTGACAATTCGTTGCCGGTCGTCGTCGTCGTAACCAATCGGGTGATGCTATACGGTAGCCACTGAGAGTCGCTCGATCTCGTAATACTGGTTGTCTTAAATATTTCGCTCTTTTTTTCCGAATATTTCACGATTGCCGAGATTGTGGTTAGGAAGAGGCATGTCTCGTTAAGAAAGTGTAAGCCACAGATTTCATTTATTAGAAGAATTCATGTTTTCTGTTTTCAAATTTAATTCTTTTGTGAGATTTGTATGTGAAAATGAAGTAAATGTTACGAGAAACAGTGAAGTGACATCCTGTGCAATGTGAAATTTTTCTGTAACGTGGACAGTACAAATTTAATTTCATTGCGTCGGATATAGTTGACCAAGAGGTGCCATAAGAAAATACCAGGAATCGTTCATACACGTTATCTTGCTATTTTGCTTCTTATACTTGATTAAGCGTGAATGTCTTTTCAGTTCATGAGGCAGAAGAAGAGAAATGCCAACACGTTGTACATTCACACATTAAACATTTTGCAATACGTTTTGAAATGTATACGTCGTAACTGTCTGCGATCGTGTCAAATATATTACTTCTTGACTAATCGAAGCTTGTTCCTAGACTGGAACATAGGAACCGAATGGTTGCTTTAAGCAACAGAGCTCGTAGGAAGTAAACTATTCAGGTACACCCACCGTTCGATGCAGAGTTTCAGTTTGCTAGCGCGTCTCTCCAGAACTTTACTAGTATACTTTGCACTATTATCCCTGTGAGGAACATTTAGCCTCATACTCAAAGTCAAGAATTTGGGCTGGATGCGCGATTCCGAAATTAGCTTTAATTGCTCAGGAAGATGCAATCCTATTCACAGTGAAATAATATTCCGGAAAGAGCTCATGCCTCGTGGCCAAACCGTTCTCCATGATACCCTCTTCCCCCGCAAGTGGTAGTCCAGCAAGATACTTGGAGTTCAGGGGCTATGAGTGTGGTATGGCAGGAGGAAGCATCCTTACCTCCTATGAAGCATGTTCGTATAGTTCACATACTGAGAACGTTGCCAGGGAAAGGCACACTTCTGTATTCTTGTCTAGGTTCCAAACACAGTTTTGATCGCCTATGAAGTTCCAAAATTGCGCACATCCCGCTGCAGAGTTCTGTACCAGGTCTGCCGGCCTCTATACAATCGTTTCTCAGCTTCTTAGTATTAATCACCAGTAAAGCATTAGTGTCTTCTGTGTGGGTTCCTACATTCTGTTGCAGTCTGTTGCTCTCCTTGCGGAAAGTAGTGGCGGAAATTTTCGAAGGTCTGACATTTGATACAACTTTAACACAGCAAGCTGCACGAGAACTTCGTTTACCAGACATCCATTATGAAAACTTTCGTGGTTGTACACCTTGCCAACGACAATGGCAGGACTCTTTTCCAGACCTTCCAAAACAAGAAAACTCTCAAATAAGTTGTGAAACCGCTAACAGGAACCTAAATTGATGAACTATTTGAATCCTGTATTGTTGCTTCCCGTTGCCAGTTCAGAATAAAGCTTTCGTCGTCAGGTGGCTAAAGTAAAAAGTATGCAACAGCAGACTAGCATTTCTCCCCGTGATATGTTGAATTCAGTTCAACCGAAGATTTACTTCTCCATGCAGTACAAAATACGATACAGAGTCACTTTGCACTGGATTACCTGCTTTTAGCAGCACAGTTCTAAAATGTTTTAGTCTAATACGTGGAAACCCAGTTGCAGCGTACGTAGATGTGGATTTCCGCTGCTGCTGTTTTGGAACAATATCGGAAGTTTTCGGATTAGTTTTTCACGTCACGTCGCATGATTTCGTGTGAAACAGCTGGGAGTCACTATATAAAACACAATTTCTTTAAAAGTTTCGTGTCCATTTTTTCCGCATTTTATATCTCTACAAAGAAAAGTACCGATCGGGAGCAGTGTTAGAAAATTATTTAAAATAGAACACCTGAAATATGTACTGATTGGAACTTCTTTTATTGGAAAATCTGTACAGTCAGATTACGAAAAGAATGGAGACCGAAGAGAGTGGCTAGAGATACTTACCCGGGGCTGTGAATAAACACGATCCCACCTGTTGTCTTCCCCACTGTCCGCGCTCCGTCCTCTGAAGTTAGAAGAAGCACGGGCGGCAGCTTTTTATCCCAGGCGCACAAGTAACCGAGGGCGTGGCACACAGACAGGCGGCTGCTGGAACAGGTTCTTAATGATGGCCACGTCCTGCCTCGCAAATGTTCGTTTCTATTGATCTTGCCGTTGCGTTTCGTAATTTTCCATGTCTTAAACATAAAGAGGTCAACGCTGTTTCGTCATACAGATACATTCATAGAGAACCATGGCTGCCATGTGATGCAAAATATTTCTAAGACACAGCAGCAACCAGCCACAATTTGGTTTTGTTTCGCTTTATGTAAAACCGGAATTGCTTGTTTTTAAATTACAAAGCAATCTTTTGATGGCTCATTTTCTTGCGTCAAAACGACAGGACGTAGATTTACAAGTGTTTTGACTTACAATAAACAGAGAGTAACAATTTCAAACGTGCAATAATGATGGTAAAAATCGGAAATAGTGCAAATTACATGAGACGATGACATGGGAGGTTTGTTTTCAGCGTCCTTATCCAGCGAATAACATTCACGTTGTCTTGCTGTTTTTAAAGTGACAACCAGCGCTCCTCATTATTATCCTCTAGTTCTCGAGATGCACCACGTGCGTTGACTCACTCACATAAATAAAATATATACGAAGTCGCCACAGCCTATACGAGCGTCAAACACAGACGCGTCGAAAAAATATGGCACCTGTGTATCGCATCATCCATAATCTGTATTAGCGCTCGTGTGAAGCTGATCAACAGGTACCGTCATCGTCGGATAGGAATTGGAGTCCTTGTCCTCCGTGCATCTCGATCGCCAGAATTGACTGCTGTGGGGCTGCGTGAAGTCGTTAGCGTATGAAACAACGAAGCGACTGGTTGGTAGGATCCTAGGTGTCCATCTCAATGTACAACAGAAAACAAGGACATGTGACAGTGAGTGCACAAATTTTATGTGATATTGTAACACGTGAGTATTGCCAGTAGTCGGAACAGTTACTGTGAGCTTAAGTTGTTGCTGTGAATGTAAGTTGTTTACCTTAGTCGAAATCTAAATATTCCTTTCCGGCCATTAAGTGGTTCAAAAATGGTTCAAATGGCTCTGAGCACTATGGGACTTAACATCTACGGTCATCAGTCCCCTAGAACTTAGAACTACTTAAGCCTAACTAACCTAAGGACATCACACAATACCCAGTCATCACGAGGCAGAGAAAATCCCTGACCCCGCCGGGAATCGAACCCGGGAACCTGGGCGTGGGAAGCGAGAACGCTACCGCGCGACCACGAGCTGTGGACGGCCATTAAGTACATACTTCAGTGTAGTCAGTTTATGATGCTCTACAGTATATTTTTTTGTGACCACAAATGTTGGGACAGTCTTTAAATGAGGAAACGAAAAGCCTAAATGCAGGCTGATAACTTCACACAGCTCTAAATAAGGTGTCTAAAAATATTGACATAAATCGCAACAGAAGGTAGTAGTGCTCAAAATAAAAACGGTCGTATGAACATACTTCCAGAAACAAATACTCGTTGAGATTAGGACCAATCTGCCGCGTAACAGACATCTTTATAATGGCACTATATGAGATGCTCTGTGTTTTTACCATTTACTATTACACATCCATGCGCACTCCTTCTCAAAAGATCACGAAGGAGTTCGTGTACTACTGAAATACATCGTGGGTGCTGTGATTGGTGCACGTTGTCTATGGGTGTTGTGAATTAGCTTCCACCTCCGCTCACTAAATGAACACCGAAGAAGTAAAAGAATGCACCTTGTAATTTTGCTAGATTGCTGTTGTGAGCAGAGCAACTAAAAATGTGGAATTTTTGAAAATCCAAGTTGCATATCATAATCTCATAACCTCTCTGTGCTATGTGATTAGTTTAAATTCACGGACTCCTTCTTCGAATGACTGCAGGTTCAGATAGTAGGATAAGAGAAAAACAGATAATGAAAGTTAGTAACAAAATTACGCGGTTCAGTGCCACGTCGAAATGTTGTATCTCTCCCACAAAAAATCTGAAAATAGAATTAGCGGCAAATGATTACTAACATAAATATGTGGACTCGTATTGAATTAAAGTATAATTAAAGTATTCAAGCACGTATTGAATGAAAGCTCAACATACCGGCTGGTTATAATTAAAATTTCCCTATTTAACACGTTATAACACGGAAACTGACTAACGTACGAGTACCACACTTGGTAGCATAAGGGTCCAGAGTATGGGCGCGTGATTTTCATGCGTCACAGCGCCACCGTCCAGTTCCAACTATGGCCACCAGGTGTCGTGATTCTCGGTGTCTCACACCCGACCAGTCGCAGTGCACTTGTTGACGTGTCAACATAAGCTTGGACAAAAGGAGCAGGGCATTATTGGTGAAGCTCTGTTATCAAAACAACAGTAACGCTGCAGCTGCACTTCGACAATATCGCAGGCTAGAAGGGTTACGGAAGGGTCCTCTTTCTCCACCTGCTGTGCGGAGCATGATGAAGAAGTTCGAATCAGCAGGAGAACTGCGCGTCGCTCCGATAGGAGACCGACGACCGGTTGCACCACAGGTGGTTGGTGAAATCGCTGTTGCTGTGGCAGACAACGCTGCGCGCAGTTCCCGACCGTCAGGCTGTGCGCGTGCTGTGTCACGACAGTTGAACATCCCGTCTCCACTGTACTGAAGATGCTTCGAACCATTTTCAAATGGTATCCGCACAAGATCCGTATCGTACAGCAGCTTGCACCACAGGGCGCACAACGGAGTGTTAACTTCCGTCTCAATTTTTTCGCAAGGATTGAGGTTGACGAGTGCTGGCCCTGGACTATCCTACGTACTGACGAAGCTCATTTTTCTCAGACGTGTGAGGTGAACACACAGAATTGCCGTGTGTGGGGATCTTCACCTCCAGTCACTGTGCATGAAGTTCCTCTGTATGGTGAACGTGTCACCACATGGTGTGGCTTCACGGCTGCGTTCATCGTTGGCTCATTCTTCTTTGAGCAGATCGGCGCTCAGCGACCAAAGACGTGCATTATGACTGGTCAGCGTTACTGTGATATAAAAAAAATGGCTCTGAGCACTATGGGACTTAACATCTATGGTCATCAGTCCCCTAGAACTTAGAACTACTTAAACCCAACTAACCTAAGGACATCAAACAACACCCAGTACTGTGATATACCTCGCCAGCATGTCGTACCCGCCCTACAGGGGTATCTTTCTCAGGATACTATTAATTGTGTTCAATTGCTCGTACACGTCCTTTGCCACCTCTAAAAAGAGTACAATATCATCGGAAAACCTTAAAATTTTTAGTTCAGCTCCCCAAATTTTAATTCGTTTTTCAAATTTCTCCCCAGTTTACTTTACTCTGTGTACAGATTGCGATCCCCTCGCTAGTCCTACGACTCTTATACGAGAGGCGTTCAATTTTTAGTTGGCCATTTTCGGTTGAAAAAATGCGGTATTTGTTGTGGGACATCGAGGAATACCCCCACTCTAAACCCTATAGTTTTAAGAAGTTCCGATTGCTGGCGGCTATATACGTAGTCTTCAAAGTGGCGACTGTAACAGAGGTGCCCATCGGCGCTTGCAAAATGCCTACGGAGACCTGGCAGTGAACAAACACGATTAGTCGTTGGGTGAAGCGTCTGTCATAATCGCAACAAGCTCACGCAAACAAAAATGTTCAAATGTGTGTGAATTCCTAAGGGACCAAACTGCTTAGGTCATCGGTCCCTAGACTTACACACTACTTAAACTAACAGTTGCTAAGAACAACACACACACCCATGCCCGAAGGAGGACTCGAACCTCCAGCGGGAGGGGCCGCGCAGTCCGTGACGTGACGCCTCAAACCACGCGGCCACTCCGCGCGGCCTCATGCAAACCTATCCGACCTCTCGTGTACCAGCTGGCTGCACACAGCTGTGACTCCTGCAATGTTGGAACGTGCGGACACCCTCATTCGAGGTGATCGATGGAGCACAACTGAACACCTCACGACACAGCTGGGCCTCTCTGTTGGTAGTGGTTACACACTCGCCCATCAGTTGGGGTATTCAAAGGTGTGTGCCTCGCAGCCTAACAAAAACGAGAACGAAGGGCCAACTGTGCGGAATTCCTTGCGCGCTGCGGGGCTGGACGTGACCAGTTTTGTCGAAATCGTCTCAGGCCATGAAACATGAGATCATCACTTCAAACCGGAAACAAAACTGCAATTCATGGAGGCGTCACAGCACCTCCCTTCCGAAGAAAACGTTCTAGGCCGTCTAAAGTGATGGCGAAGGCTTTCCGGGAGTATGGAGGGGTTATTCTGTTCGATGTGCTCCCTCATAGTGCAACGATCAACTCTGAAGTGTTTCGTGTTACCTTCAGGTAACTAAAAAAAAAAAAAAACGTCTTCAGCATGATCGTCACCACAGAAATGCAAACTACTACTTCTTCTCCACGACAACGCAAGGCTTCACACAAGTCTACGCATCCGAAAAGGGCTTACAAAACTTCATTTTACTGTTCTTCCTCATTCAAACTACAGCCCAGATCTCGCACTTTCCGACTTCCATCTGTTTGGTACAATGAAGAATGAATCTGCGGAAAGCAGTACACGGATGATGGGAAGGTTATTGATGTAGCAAGACGTTAGCTCCGACATTGATCAGTAGAGTGGTACTATGCGGGCATACAGGTCCTCCCAGTAAAGTGGCGGAAGGCTGTCGATTGAATGGAGATAATGTTGAAAAATAGCGTTTTGTAGCTAAAGTAGTGGGTAATAACGTAGTGTATTGGAATCCTGACTAAAACCAACCTAATTCAGACAAAAGTGTGTTGCGTTACCTATTGAACGACCCTCGTAGCTGCAGTCTGGTTTCCGCGCAATGTGTAGGTAATCCTTAGCTCCCCATATTTTATCCGTGCTACCTTCAGTGGATACGAAAGGCTTCGCTCGTGTCTCATCGTTTCTAGTTCCATTCCGAGCTGCTGGGGTCAGCACATTTGCAGCCTAATTGGCCCAGAAACGTGCCGAGCTTTACGCGACACGCCCGCATGTCGGCGTACCGAGAGCAGTATGCAAATCGCGCTCGTTGCGTTGCGGTGCGAACTCGATTCGTTTGGGAAAACAGGGCGCCGGCGGGCTGTGCGGCCAGTATTTTTAACCCGGGGACAGCGGGCAGCCTCGGCGCCAGATTGCCGGCTGTGGCGCCCGGCTCGCTGCGGGGGGCGTCCCTCAGCGCCACAGCTGCGCGCCCACTCCGGACCCGCCTGGCTGACTCACGCCTCAGCCGGCCACTGCCGCGAGCTGTGGTTCCCCGTCCTCTGGATGGATCCACAGTCTCCTGGTGTGACCGGAAGATCTAAGCGTCACCTTCAGCCATTGCGAAAGTTCGCTACATTTACTCTGAAAATTTCGATGGCCATGTGTTCTGTGGTAGGGAGCACGTGTATTGCATTCGAATAATTTAGGAAGTCTTCGGAAAAAATGTGAAATCCCAAGGAAGCAACACTGAAGATAGAAAAATAGTTACGTATTTTTTGTCGTAGAGCATATGCAGCCATTAGAGTTGTAAAACTACCATAGGCTACCGTTGATTATGAGAAGTAAGTGTAGACTACTGTAATATTTCTTGTAGCCTTCGTCAGTTAAGATCGTAACCGCATTACATGGGTTTTAGGTGTGTTGCATATCTATCAGGCGTCACTTAATTTCGGCCGGCCGGAGTGGCCGTGCGGTTCTGGGCGCTGCAGTCTGGAGCCGAGCGACCGCTACGGTCGCAGGTTCGAATCCTGCCTCGGGCATGGATGTGTGTGATGTCCTTAGGTTAGTTAGGTTTAATTAGTTCTAAGTTCTAGGCGACTGATGACCTCAGAAGTTAAGTCGCATAGTGCTCAGAACCATTTGAACCATTTTTGAACTTAATTTCGATCGCTTTGTTTGCGTACGCGATCAGTGTCTTACTAGACTCCCCTTGAAACTGAAAGGTCCATAAGCTGACTAAGGGTATATAAAAGGTTGCATATACATGGAACATTTTTGCTCTGCATAGTTATCCTCCTGCCTGTTGCTTAAAAGTAAAAAATATTTATAGCAAAATTGAAACTCTATGTTTAATTTGGGTTTTGTCAGAAAAGTACAAAATTGAAACTCTATGTTTAATTTGGGTTTTGTCAGAAAAGTACAGATTCACTGTGTAGCGCTGGAAAACGCTATTTCCTCAAAAAAAGGTAAAATTTAAGAAAAAACGCAAAACAATAACATATCAAACATTGTTTTAATGCTTCGTGGAGATTATATAAAATACTTTTCTGTTCTTCATAAACGACTTTCCCACTTACGAAAAATAGCAGGAAACTCTTGCCTTTGTTTGCGATGAAGAAAGTTCCATTGGGTACAAAAAAAAAGAAAAAAAAGAAAAAACAAGAATAACTACATAGATTTTTTTACGTTTGTGCATGTAAACTGCACTTCCATGAAAAGTAATTGCTGTGGTTACATAGAAGAGCAGAGGTTATGCGATAAAGTAATTTTTAGTACTTATAAAATGCAATTTATATTTTGTTAGGATATAAAGTACACAATGGACTAACACTGGGTGATGTACGGCTCTCAGCAGGTAAAAAACAAACAGAAAACAAAAACAAGTCGTCGGGTCCCATTTTCTCTCGCATACTTTCATTAATGTTTCTTTCCATACGAATGCTACAAATACTACCGGTAATCCTATAATTTACTATGTCATTTATGTTCTGTACCAAAATTACCAAACCGTAGTTTTGGTAGAGTACAACTCTAGCACTTGTAGAATAAATACGTAGGTGGGGGCAAAGAGGCTGCGCAAAGCATTAAAGCTCTGCAAGAGCTATAGTGATCAGAGATTCACCGTCACAGACATGTTTATAGGGTAGGACCCACAGTTTCGGTGACGTTAACACTGGCGGCTGTTGTACATAGGTCATGACACACTTCTGTAGCCGTGGGGTCAGCACATGACATCCATGCAGAGGGCTCGGCATCAATTTCCGGTACTGCCAGTGATTTGTCATAGGTGGGAGGGACAGGAACGGGATGCATTGACCCAACTGAGGAATACTTGACTGCGAGGTAGCGGCTCCGAGGTCTGGAAAGCTGGCAACAGCTAGGAGACCAGTTTGCTGAGACCTTGCCCCTTCATACCGCCTCCAAATGGCGCCATTCGACAGATTGTGACAAACTTTACTTGTGTAGTCTGCTTAGCTATTCTTCAGCTTATCCTCTGGGTTAGCTTCGTTGTATCGTTAATTTCCCATTTGCTGCATTATGAGTCACCTTTCTAAAATGCAGCTTGGATGCATCCGTATCTTACACCCTTCAAGTGTCTCTATGTTGAATCCTTGATGTTTTCCTTTAAGTAATCATGGTACACCCACAGTGCACCTATGCGACTCACTCTTGGGTCATTCCTAGATTGCACCGTTTACGGAACCCTAACGCACCTTTGGTGTATCCCTAAGTTACACTCTCGAAAGAGCCTTCGGTTGCACCATCGGTACCTTCATAGAAAGCGTCACAGGTACATTCATGGGACGACACAACGACCGATCACCATCGCGTGCATTGTTGGCCTCACCGCAGAGTTACACTCTCTCTCTTCAATGTGGTTGCAAGAAAAGTATCTTAGATGGTTCGGTTGGAGCATACAATTTGTTTTTTATCAGATTCTTGGACTGTATGTGCACAGGTTTCTGCCGACTGGGTCGGTCACATAAAAGTGCAAAATGTAGAGCATCGGTTTTCTCGGGAGACGTGCTACACAGAGTGTGACATAAATCGTTCTTTTGGCAAGATGTAAATGGCAGTAAGAAGGAGAGGGAGAAAGAAATCACGAAAGTGGTAAACATCCTCGTTACAGGGTCCTCGCATACGCTTTTCGGCATGTTTGATCTATTTACACGTTTGTGAAATGGAAATGCCGAAACGGTCCTTTGAGAAGCACGCGACTCGTTTCCTTCTCAATCCTATTCAAGCAGAAAGGTTCCATGTCTAATGACCTCCTCGGAGCTGGTACCTTAAATCATAGTCTTCTGCCTTCCGTGACTAATTTAGCACCGTCTCTCAGGTCGAAGCGAGGCTGGCAAACCTTATTCAAAATATATAGGGTAGTTAGAAACAGTCTAAAAACCTTGCACAGGTGTTGCAGGGTAATTTGTTCTGGGAACTATTTGTTGAGAAAAAAATTCACTACGTTGCGTCGTTTCCAAGTTAATTAACAGTGAAGTCACGCAATCAGACCGTTGCGCGCTCTAATTCGAGATGACAGCCAGAGGCGGTGGCGCCAAACGTGTTCTTCCTTTGGTTTCCTAAAATCAAACAAGTGAGCGATGCAACTATTGGGCATGAGACGGCAATGAGGATCGAACTACAGCCAAAGGCTGAGCAGTGTCTTGCGCTAACGCCTACACTATGAGAACAACTGACGTTAATTGTATCTACATGAAATTTATTCGCAGTTACGAATATAGCCAACCATCAACTGCGTAATGGAATGACGACAATGAAGACTCGTGCCGAACCGGGACACGAGCCCGAATTTCCCGCTTATCGCGAGCGGTCGCCTTACTATTAGGCTAGCCCGCCCGGTTGGCCGTGCGGTCTAACGCACGGCTTTCCGGGCGGGAAGGAGCGCCTAGTCCCCGGCACGAATCCGCCCGGCGGATTTGTGTCGAGGACCGGTGAACCGGCCAGACTGTGGATGGTTTTTAGGCCTCAGCGAATGCGGGCTGGTTTCCCATATTCCGCCTCAGTTACACTATGTCGGCGATTGCAGCGCTAACAAGTTCTCCACGTACGCGTACACCACCATTACTCTACCACGCAAACATAGGGGTTACACTCGTCTGGTGTGAGACGTTCCCTGGGGGGTCCACCGGGGGCCAAACCGCACAATAACCCTGGGTTCGGTGTGGGGCGGCGGAGGGGTGAAGTGGACTGCGGTAGTCGTCATGGGCTTGTGGACCACTGCGGCTGCGGCGGGGACGGAGCCTCTCCGTCGTTTCTAGGTCCCCGGCTAAAATACAATACAATACTATTAGGCTATCTGAGCAAAATTCGCTGCCAGACCAGAACTTCCATATGTCGACAACATGTATCTACAACTAGCAGTCGTTCACTCATTATATGTGTTCCTTTACGTGCACACACGTCGTAAGAATTTTGCATCGTACTTCTTAATAACAAAGGCACCGTAGAATCGTATCGTAAATGTCGTATTAATTGTATCCAACGGGCCGCTTGAATTTACTGGCGCAACGACCTGATTGGCTATTTTCTTTCTTTCTTTTTTTTTTTAGCAATTATTGCTCAGCACAACCTGCCCTGCGACACCCTTGCCAGCTTGTCAGACTGTTTCTGAGGACACTGTGTATTTAGCAATACATAAAAATAATCCAGGTCTGCCAAGAAATGTTTTGGAGGAGGTCTACGTAGTAATATGCCACGTAATTTGTCTCACGCACCACACCCAGCGCTAAGAGTCCGTGGACTCTGACCGCGACCGCGAGAGAGACTTCGTATCGTCACGGAGACTCTTTGGACAGGACGAAAATGAATGGAAAGTTTCCGTCATTTCTCTAGAAAACTGTCCATTTTAGAAGACGGTTTAGGTGCTTGAGCCTTAAAGTCTAACAAAGAAACACGTGCTCGATGTACGACAGCTGTACGTAGCGAAATTCCGAAGTAATCCCCGATCGCGAAAAAGAAGTGCCTCCGGGGCTGTGGTGTCTGTACGCGACCGGCCACTTTCCAGTAAATATACGGATGAGGTGTTTTGCTGGCGTAGCGTCGTGGCGGGTGTCGGTTCGTAAAGCAGCAGCCTGTCACAGTTAATTCGGGCGGTACGGCGCGGCACGGTCTAATCTGGGCGGCGCGCGGTCCCAGGGCGTCCCGGCATACCTGCAGAGCGGCTCTCGCCTCGCTTTATTCCTCGCGAAAGCTGGACCCGCGCGCGCCTTTGTGACGCTGCCGCGTTTATAAACGACGCGCGCGTCCGCCGCGGCTGGAGGGGCGGGTTGCGGGTTGCCCGCCAAACAGGCGCGCGGCGCCCGCTGCTCACCCTGACAGTCGGACGCCCCGTCCCGGCCGGTGCGGTAGCGCGTAAATCGCTGCCGGGTCGCGTCCCAGGCGTAAATAAAGTGCTGTGGCGCGTGCTCAGTGTTACCAACAACCACTGTCTCTCCCGAGTGGCTCATCATTACTCGACCTAAAGGTCGTTTCGTTTGGAAATCTGTGCCAGATTTTGTCTGGAGGATCGGTTTGTCGCGCTTGTTTCGAGTGACACCCTCGTATAGCAAGTGAAAGCAGGTACAGCTACTCCCATGTTGTTCTCTGCTGCAGACTCCGGTGCGACGTGTCTGTCAGGAGGTATGTGGTATCATACGTGTCTGCCCGTCTGTAGTTCCATTAACCTCTTACAGATAAGCAGAGAAAGAGAAGTGATTCCACATTTGCGATTTAAATTGAGCTTTTCTTCTCAGTCTTTATGTGCCTTGACACTTGCCAACGGTGTAAGTTAAGCACCTTCTCTTCTTACCACGTATCAGGTTCTTGCATAAGTGCGCAGAGTTTCTATTTTGCATGTTGGTATTCCGGTTGTATGGGTTTATTTATCGAATCTCGTTTTTCATTTGTAGTTCACTGTTGCTATCTGATTTACACACTGTCGTTTGGAGATAGTGAGCGGAGCTGTGGACGCTAGAATATACAGTGCCAAGTGGAGAAATCGGAACATTTCCGACATATTCTTCTGTTTGAGTTGAATAGAGTGACAGCGGGAGAGGCAGGCAGAAACGTTGTCGCCGCGTATGGGGATAGTGTCCTTGGACAGAACACGGCAAGAAAATGGGTTTCTCGTTCTGAGGAGGATCGTTTCGACATCGTGACTCTCCACGTTCGGGGAGACCCTCGGAGTTTGATGAATATCCTTTAGAGGCGTTAATCCGCAATGATCAGTGTCACTGTACTCGGGAACTGGAAGATTTGATGAACTGCGGTCATTCCACCATCGTGTGGCATTTGCACGCAATGAGAAAGATTCAAAAATCGGGTGCATGGGTACCGCATCCTCTAAGCCAAAATCAGAAATCAACGGGTGGCCATATGTGCATCTGCTTCGTCGTCATCTATTGGCTCGTCAATGACGACGACGATTCGTGTCCTGTATCGTTACAGGTGACGAGAAATGATGTCATAAGGAAAAGAAAGGAGTGGTTGAGGCCAGACTAAGCAGCAACTCCCCGTACAAATACGTGCGCGCGTCCACAAAAGATAATGATACGCATCTGCTGGAACGGCGACGGTGTAGTGTACTACGAATAGCTTCCCCAGGGTATAACCACCATTGCTGACATTTATTGTCAACAACTGAGACATCTTGCAGACGCAGTCCAAGAATAACGGAGACTGTGTAAAGTGATGCTACTCCACGATAACTGTTGTAAATAGTGAAGGAGAATATATTATTGATGGCTAAAGTATCTGTTGTAAGTATGCGTTGTATTTATTAAACTTGTGGAAAACGCTGCGAACTTATGCACCAACCGAGTAATGTCGCCAATATCTTGGTTTAGCCATGTCAGCATTCGTTACATAAGCTAAATGATACGTTTAATTCCTACAACTGTAAGCTTGCTATTCCTTCAGTCTCTTGAAGTTTTTCCATCAACATCTTCCTGCTTTAAGCGTTTTCTCTTCTTGGTTTTCCTTCTGCATATCGTCTTGTCACCTCATGTCCTCAGTTTCCCATATGTTATTATCACGAGTCCGCTCAGATGAATTTCTGTGTTGCACTCCCGCTGCCTCCCTAGGCTGCATCCTTGTTGCATCCCCATGTTGCATCATTGTGCCATCTGTAGGTTGTGATCAGTACTTCGATACGTTGCAACAGTTCTAGCTCCTGCATTGCGCTGTTGGTTGTACCTTAGTTGCATCCTTGGTATGCATTATAACTGCATCCTTGGACCACCTGTATGTTGAACCTCTGGAACAACGTGAAGGTCAACCCACATGCACAACTTAAGGAGGCACCAGATTTGCTACCTATACTCCGTACAGCGAAAGAGGATCCATGACAGCTGGCTGCGCTCTTGGCAGCTTTCAGCTGGGAAGTGCAAATTGCTGCCGCAACGCAGACTGATAGCCAAATTCCCTAACATTGCGACAACACTGAGACGTCGCCATGGAAACGAAAACAGAAGGACGTTACATGAATGATTGTGATGGATGCACGAAACAGCCGCGCGTAACTGTCACGGATTTTCTTTTGCCGTACGGACTATAGGGATAACTAATGATGCAACCTATAGGTAGTCCAAATATCTTATGTTCACGATTGGTATTATAGGTAAGAGACATGCATACCAGAGACAAAATGTAGTACATTAAACTGTCCGAAAAGTTTCTACTTATCTATAGGTGATCAAACAATAACAGTGACGAGAACGAAGAATTTGGACAAGAATTTTTAAATGATAAATGCCGAAAGGAAACTACCTTTGAGTACCCACGAGCTTCTGATGAGATCTTCAATTTTGTCCATAGTGAAACTGGTGACTGAATATGACGGTTTCGTGGTGGTGACGTCATTGATGAAGTATTGAAAAAATAATATACCTATATATACATATACATCGTACTCCGCAAACCACCAAACGATGACTGGCGGAGGGTACTTACGGTACCACTAACTGATCCCCCTTCCCTTTTCCGTTCGCTAATGGCGCGTGGGGAGAATTACTGTCGGTAGGCCTGTGTATTACCTCTAATTTCTTGAATTTTCTCGTCGTGATCATTTTGCGAAAGGTACGTGGCGGGAAGTAATATGTTGTTTGAAAGTTCCAGGAAAGTGGTCCCTCGAAATTTTAGTAATGTGTAGAGTAAACAATAGTGCTCAGTCCGAAATCGTGAGGTCGCAATGTAGATCCTATACTTGGGCTTCCAAACCGGGTTTTCCGTAGATTGATATTTTCATTTGTTTGTGTAAGCACTTCAGTACAGATTCTGGAAATGCTGGCTGCAATGCTGGATTGTAGCTTCTAGAGTCAGTATTCGTGCCAAAACACCCTGCCACAGTTAGTCGCGATTTTGTTTTATGCGAAGTGGAAGGAAAGAATAAGGATTCGAGTGGTCGGGAAGATATTCATTTCCCTTCTTTAATCGAAGACAAGAATATTTTATCTTAATTACGAGAAAAGAGATATACAGATGATGAATATACTTGCTGATTTATTTTCATATACAGTAATTTGTGCGGATAAGATTTTTAAAAATCTTTTCTTGCACATTCTCCTCTTCTTCCTCCTTAGCAGGTCCTATATATCCATGAAGAAATCGTACCCCCTCCTTGTTAAAAAATTACGAAAGAACTATGACACCTCGTTGTGCTGAAGAAAATGAAAAAGATTTAAAGACACCATTCGTGTAAAACATATTAGGCCCAGAAAATCTATATTTGGCCGAGTTGCTGATTCAGAACTACCATGTAAACACGACAGTGTCAACCGGTTCCGAAATTCGGTTTGGTCTTCTGCCAGTTGTGTCGAATCTATATTCGGTGTGCGTTGTTAGTGGGCTTAATTGTCGCTCTGGTTGTGTGTATTCAGTCGTAAGTTACAGTCGCGTTGGTCGTTAGTACTGCGGCATGTATTGTCGTGAAGAGCTGACATAAAATAATGGAGTGCTGACACTCTTGCGTTAGTGCGCAGTGAGCGATTCGACAGTGTATTCCCACACACAGTTCGTGTAACGTATGTCAAGCAAAGTGGACGTTCCATCAGATTTTCAATTAAGGAAGACTGTTGGAACGATGGTGCGTGAGAGTGTAGACTGCCAGTGTGAATCGTCTATTTCGAGCAAGTGTCCAAGTTATGACATATACCAGTTATGTCAAGAGAGCGCTAGCGAAAAACGGTACCAGGGAAAAACTTGTGCTTGATCTTTGGGACGAAGCGAGCTGTAACAGAATGGTCTTAAAGCATCGTAGAGCTGTTGCAATAAATGTAATGCCAACCACAACTAGCGACAATCACTGTAGAAGGTTTGTTCTACAGTCTCAACTTTGTTTAATCACCGTCAAAGGCGCATTAGTACGGGGTAGGTGTTGCCGAGGCCATGTGACATGAACCAGTGACAACTGGAAGAAAGTAAAGTGGTTCAGAGTGTCATGCTGCAACTCGATTAACAGCAAGTGAAGCTTGTATATAGCAGAAGCTAGAAATAGGTCATGTGTTGAACCGTGTACTTCCTGATGTTAAACATGCTACATGATTGCTTGAGCTACAGTTACGTGGGCGAGTCCTGGACACAGATTACCCCCTCTCTCTCCCCCACCCCCGGTCGCACTCTTTGATGGAAGTGACAGCTGCAGTGCATGACTGCTGATGCTGCAGCCCAACGTGGACCAACGCCATATTAATCATCTTAGTGGACAGAATGCATCAGTTTTTATCAGGTCGGTCGAAACAGCAGACTTAAGCAGTATAGTGATTTTCTGCATTCATTTATGCACTCTTCATCTGAAAATAATTCCCGCTGTTACGGTATCTCGATAACGTACACACGGAATTGTTGCTAAAAATTTCGCTGTGTTGAAGCCCTGTTTAATACTAGATACTTCTCGAAATTTATATTTAAACCGAGATGGTTCGTCGCGGGTACTGTTGTCATAATTAATGCTGTTGATAATTATTTCGAAACACCTTTAACCAGTTCAGATTTACTTTGCGTGAGCCTACATCCTCTCCCAATAACAAAGGGAAGAAAGTGTTATTTCGATCTTGGATCATCAGAAATTGAAAGAGGATTCAACAGGTCGAGATGCTGTTATGCATACGCTGCAGCTTGCTATAAATTATCATGACGATGATAATAGGAAGAAATCGCAAAGGCAGATGACGCTTTCTCGGGAAGCGTTCGTATTCAACGGATTTTGCATATAATGTTCATACTAAGCAAGTTACGCAAACGTAAAATGAAAGCATTCCTGTTACATTGTTTCTACAATATCGTATGTTCCAGTCACGCTCCTGTTATAGCCGTTTTAAACATGCTCTGAAACTACTAAAAACATAGCACTATTGCTCAATAATCATCCTTTTATGGGATTACTTAATTATGTTCATCGATGCAGCAGTTTGTACATTAGTGATTATCGATGTTTTAGCTTCAGCTGTTGAGTGGTGTACGCATTGAGTCTTCATTATAATACAGCCTAAATAGTGTAGAGATCAAAATGTGCCGCGTTCGTTGATTGTCAGAGTGTTGCATTATGTTTCTGCAATGTAAGCCTCACAAGACGATTCTTCAACTACCGAAACCAATGCTATTACGTTGCGGGAGTGCCATGTTGTTACGATGTGCTGTGGATGTTGAGAACTCCATCATGTACCCTCAATAAAATAGAGCATAACTTATGTAGCAGGAATATGCACAAAACTGTTCTTGACCCAATGGCTGTAAGTGGCCGCGCGGTTCTGGCGCTGCAGTCTGGAACCGCGAGACCGCTACGGTCGCAGGTTCGAGTCCTGCCTCGGGCATGGATGTGTGTGATGTCCTTAGGTTAGTTAGGTTTAACTAGTTCTAAGTTCTAGGGGACTAATGACCTCAGCAGTTGAGTCCCATAGTGCTCAGAGCCATTTGAAGCCAATGGCTGTAGCCAACAAAAGATATCTCCATGCGAATGTTAACTCATTTCCTTCTGTCAGTGCAGTTCTGAATTTTAAACGATCAGTGATTTAAGAAACTAACTTCAGTGGTTATTTGTGAGGAATATACCTTCTTTTATTTTCGTTCGTCTCATTACCTCAGGGTGTAAAAAATCAGTGACGTAGCTAACAGATTTGAGTGCTTTCAAGTAAGGTTTCCTTGTTATAGTTTCTCATATAAACAAGATATTGTAAATAAATAGTACAAAGATGAGTCGTTATTTGTTCAGCAAAGAATGTGACGACGCCCGAAAGTGACAGGCTCTGAAATGCAGACTGACAGTTGCAAAAAAGGCATTTCTGGAGAAAAGAGAGCCGGCCGAAGTGGCCGTGCGGTTAAAGGCGCTGTAGTCTGGAACTGCAAGACCGCTACGGTCGCAGGTTCGAATCCTACCTCGGGCATGGATGTTTGTGATGTCCTTAGGTTAGTTAGGTTTAATTAGTTCTAAATTCTAGGCGACTGATGACCTCAGAAGTTAAGTCGCATAGTGCGCAGAGCCATTTGAACCATTTTTGAGAAAAGAGAAATTTGGTAACATCGAATAGAAATTTAAATGTTAGAAAGTCATTTATGAAGGTATTTGTTTGGACTTCAGCGTTGTACGGTAGTGAAACGTGAGTGATAAGCAGTTGAAACAAGAAGAGATTTCAGTTCAAACAAGAAGAGAATTCAAGTTTTTGAATTACAGTGCTGCAGTAGAATGCTGGAGGACAGGTAGATGGATCGGGTAATTAATGAGGAGGCATTGAAACGAATTGGAGAAGAGAAAAATTTCTGGTACAGCTTGACTAAAAGAACGGATTGGTTGATAAGTCACATTCTGAGGCATCAAGGAATCGTCAGTTTGATGATGGAGGGAAAAGTGGGAGGAATACATTGTTAATTTGTAGTAAGTCTTATGGGACCAAACTGCTGAGGTCATCGGTCCCTAAGCTTACACACCACTTAATATAACTTAAACTAACTTACGCTAAGGACAACACACACACCCATGCCGGAGGGAGGACTCTAACCTCCGACGGGGGTAACCGTGGAGGAATAAAAATTGCAGAGGCAGACCCAGACTAGAACACAGCGGATTCAAATGGAAGGAGGTGCAGAAGATATGCAGAGGTGAAGAGGCTTGCGCAAGATAGACTAGCTTGGAGAGTTTAATCAAACCAGTCTTCGGACTGAAGACCGCAGTAACAACGACAGTGCAAGTAAGATGGGTGTGAGGCATTGTTATGTTGCGTCGGTGATGACTTGCTGAATCGACGTTGTGTTAGAAAGGGAAAGCTGACTCGTAGCCCACTGCTGCAGAGGAGAAAGCTGCCTGCGAGAAGAAGACTGTAGCTCTTTACCTTATATGTCACCGTCTAGACGTGGACTCCCGTACAGGGCCAACTTCATTGTGCCTGCCTCGACGTTCTACTTTTAATTTACATTGGCAGAAGGAAAAGTTGAAGACTTGCCTCACGAGAACAACGAGACCTGTAGTCACTCAGCTTTATTGAGAAAAAAATTATCCGACGTTTCCAACCTCTTACTTCTGCCTTGCAGTATTCTCATAGAAACGCGATCTTGTATAGTAACGAGTTGTTTATTGCAGCCATCCGGTATATTCACTCATCCAGTTCCCAATACCTGATATCTTACAAATTATAGTGAGCAACACTTATTTTAGTAACTAAAAGACATATATAATGAGAGACAGGCACACACACGTACCGCGTGTTTCTCGTAAGATTAGTCAGCCGCACTTTCTCTGGTCTTCCAGCAGATTTGAAACTGGTATCAGTCCAGACAAATGCTGCTCATTAAGTCTTTCATGCGACACCCACTGTCGACGGAAAGCGTCTGTTTATTTCCCGTTACAAACGAAACGATGTGTAAAGCGGAATTTTACGTGCCCGTTAGATAGAGTGGCCCCAAATGAGTCTAGTGCTGAATTCGTTTTGTCGCTATGTCGTAACAGGAACAGTAAAACACGAAGAACAAGAGTAGTGCAGTACCGATAGCACCGCTCTCACCCCAGCTTACTGCCACAGCCACGCAGCGGCGCTGCTCAGTCACTGCTGGAGTACCGGTTATTAACCGTCTTTTACTGTGCTTGTTAACATATATATCGATAATACGAATGTCGCAATAGAATAATTAGGGAACTCTGTATAGAATGGGCACGAAAATTCCTCTTTACAAATGATTTTGTGTGTAACGGAGAACAAACCAACGATTTCCGTCGACAGTGGTCGTAATATGAAAGACATGATGAGCAGTATTTGTTTGCGCTGACTCCAGCTACACGCTGAAAAACGAAGTTTCGGATATCTGGCGAAACATTAGAAAAAATGCACCTGACGGTTCTTAGGAGGGACACTATATGTATATATACCCCTGACTGATTCAAAGTGTTTGCGTTTAACATCATGGGGAATAAATTTCTGTTTATCTTTACCGGCTGGGTGGCACTCAGTTTTAAGGTTTTCTCGCTGATATTCACTCTATGAACTTTTTGCGGTAGGTAGTACGTGGCACACCTGATTAGCAGACCCTGCTTCGGTGAAATCACGTGATCGCACGTAAGCAATAAACCATCGCCGAGAGACGTCAGCGAAAATTTTGTATTAACAAAAGTTTTTCGCCACGCCTTAATCTATAATCACTAGACGTTGAAACAATCATATGATCGAGTTCTTAGAAAAAGGTATAAATATCTCAAGTTAATTACCTCGTAATTTGTCCAACCGCTAGAAATTAAAATATTAATTTATATATGGAAAAATCTTGTTTTGCAAGTAGACTAGAACTGTCCGGCTGTCACTTGGTAGCGGAGTGGCACTGGAAGAAATGAAGGTGTCAGTACTGTTTGTGAGTCCTGCGTGGGCATCTCAGTAGGTAAAGGCTCTGCCCGCGATTGACAAGGTTCCAGGTTCGAATCCGAACTGGAGCATCCACTTTCGTATCATGCTGTGTGCATAAAAACTTGTTTATTGTCTCACAGCTGAACTCGTCAGACCCCCACTCTCAGTTCTGTTACCGCGATATCCAGTATTGTCACACACGAAAGTATTCAATACACAGTCAAAGAGTACTCCCACGTGTGTATTCTCCTTTAATAATCGTTTTTCTTTTCGGTAACGAATTTTTCACTGTAGCCTTTAACGGTAAATTTTCTCTCCCATTGCGTAGCAGATTTGATTTCTGTTGTTCGGTCGCATCACTAACCAACAAACACAGCGAAATTTGGCGTCCGGAGAGAAGTTGTCCGATGGTTTCCGGTAACTGACAGACTACATATAAGGAAGAACAACTCAGTCACACGTTCGTAGGAGATTTGAATAAAAACTTTTAGAGTGTTAGGCGGCGTCATTATAAAACACAATCCTCCCCGACATTTCAATCGTCTTTGCAGCGATTCGTTTCAGGGTGACTGGGTTAATCGCCATGAAGAGGACCGCTCAAAAACGCAGGTTTTGTAGTTGTTTTACTGTTTTCTAATGATGCGGCCAAACATCCAAAATGATACGTTTTCAATTGCTCAATCAATTACATTTGTACCCATAAACTTAAAAAATAAAGACGTCTTGTTGGAAAATGTCCAACATATGTCATTAAACAACAGCACAATCAAAGTTTTTCCGTGACAGTAATAAAGAGCGGTAAGCAATATAGTTTACTCGAAGAAAGCCATGCTCTTGAGAAATGTCCTTAGGCATTCAATCGCATTGCAGTTAAGCTCTTACAAACTCATTTTAGACTCCCCGCATTTAATCAGTAAGAATATTTCACGTGTCTGCATTTTTTGGAAAAACTTAAATTATGAACTATGGTGTAAGTCGCATCTGGAGCTCGCCGCAGGCAGCGTGCCGTTGTTAAGGGCGCCATGCCAGCTGATCCCAAACATAAATAGCTCTCCCTGACAGCGCGAATCGTGTATCGTGTAGCGCGAGCACAATCCGTTCTCTCTCTCTCTCTCTCTCTCTCTCTCTCTCTCTCTCTCCCTCCCTCCCTCCCTCCCTCTATATATCCCTCCCTCCCTCCCTCACAACACACACACACACACACACACACACACACACACACACACACACACACACACACACACACACACACACACACACACGTTCCCTCCTCGTCCATAACTTTTCCTTTATTTCCTTATCCACTAGTCCCCTCCCTTCTCTCTTTTACATTTGCTTAGCCGTGCATACAAAGGTGGCAGCAGTACCACGTCTTGAAGAAACCAACTACGAGTTACGTGTAATTTGAGGCCATTCTTACTATCTACTTTGTTGGAACTTTAACGTCGCTGTTTGCATCGTCGTCAATATAGAGAAACTTACACATCCTTGAAGTTTTTATGTCGTAATAACTATTTACATCTGTATACCACGTAATGGTTTACTTGCATGTCGTTTCCCACCTCAATCGCTGTGCATCCCCGCAAATCCTACTTCGTAGACTCATTTTATGTAAATGGTGACATTATGGCTGCCATTGCTTTACGACATCATGTATCAAAATAATCACGGAAAGCACAATTTTGTTTGTTACCACTTTCTCTTGAACAAAATTTACCAAAGATATGAAACTCTGTACATACAGTATACAGGGTGTTTGAAAAAACTTCACATATTCCTACAGGAGGTAGCATTGGTGAAAAATAGAAGAAAAGTTCCGATAATGTTATGTGCTGAAACCGTTACCTGTTGAGATGTGGGTCAATATATACTCTTATTCCCATGTGCCTGTTACGTAGCAGACACTATAGAAAGTGCCGTATAAAGTTACCACGCATCCTCACACATTCTTCATCCCTTTTTTGCAGTGAACCCCTCACTCTTCTGCATTTGTCGCCATATGGACGTCGTCGCAATCTCCAGTAAAGTCTGCACATTTTGGAGAGGTTAGGCGTACATCAATGTCTTTGAACGGCCCAATAGCGAGAAATCCAACTGGTTCAGGTCCAGTAAACGGGGAGGTCATTGGTCTTCTCGACCAATCCATCGCCCATGAAACGTTGTGGGCAGGTACTGTCGTACGACCCGTAAAAATGGAGTAGTAATCCGCCGTGCAGAAACCACATTCGCTGTCTATCTGTAAGTGTAACGTTCTCCAATAGCGCTTGTAATTCATTGCGCAGAAATCGATAGTACAGAGCAACTGTTACTTTGTGTGGTCTTGTGAGGCCGTCACCTACGATTTCTGCCCATACATTGATACTGAATCGCTCCTGATCCCTCACCTCCACGATTGCTTGAGGTTTTGTATCTACCCACACGTGTGTATTGTCGTAACGCACAATGACTCGCAACAGAAAGGTGGCCTACACCACCGAATACTACACAAGTATGTATGGGAATTTGATTTACGTCCTGATCTCCTTCTCCCCCCTTCGTCTGTCCATCTCCTCTCCCCTCTCGCTCTTTACCTCCTCTTCCTCCCCCTCTCACCGTCTGTCAACTCCTTCCCACTCTCTGTGTCCAGCCTCTCCTTTCCCTATCTTCTCCACCACCTCCTTCCCCGTCTCGCTGACCTTCAGCCTTGGTTATTTGTGTAACCAGCTAAATCTTGATTGGGGATTGAAGTCGCTTAAAATAAATTCATAAATTGGCTGGGATCATTGGTGTACGGAGTGAGAGAGACCTCTCTTGCTGCTGGATCTGTGAGGACAGTATTTCACATAGTTGTACTGTGCAAATAGGTAGGGTTACAAAGTTTCTGATGATTCAAATTCCTGGTCATTAGCCTAAAACCAATAAATACAACTTTCCTATTTTTTGTTAAAACCGTCTACCAAGAAGAAAAGAAAACAGCGCATAGCTGTGTATAAAATTTTTGTATTAAATTACGATAAGATGCAATGCATGTGGGAGAAACAATTTGTTGGTTTAAATATCCTGCTATCGAAGTTAAAAATGACTGCGATAAAGGTAACAAACTGTAAATCGATCAAGAAGTTTTCAGAGATTTTAACTAAAACCCTTCCCTATTATATAATATACATATATTTATATACCATATATATTTAAAAATTAGTAGCTTATGTCCGTGCGAACGTTTAGTAGAGCATCTTGCAACAATTTGAAGTAAATCGGTCAAGAAGTTTTAGAAATTTTTACTAATAACATTGCTCCTTTACTGTATGTAGTAAATATATATTCATATACAATGTATATTAAAAAATTTAGTTTATGTCTGTCTGAATGTTCATTAGATTATTGTGTAAAAATTTGAAGCGAATAGGTGCTGTCAGCTTTGGTCACGAGAATATACGGTCGCAAGAAGACAGGTCTCCAGACGGTCACGTGGCACTACTCAGAGGGGACCATCGTGATCGGCGTATGGCTGTAGAGCTTCGTACTGCATCTGCAACAACAATTTTAGCAGAACTTGGCACCACAGTGACACAACGAACTGTTACAAATAGATTACTTCAAGGACATCTTCGAGCCAGACAACCCTTAGCGTGCTTTCCACTGACCCCGAACCACCGCCATTTGCGACTTCAGTAGTGTCAAGCGAGAACTCATTGGAGGGCAGGTTGGAGGTCTGTTGTGTTTTCGGATGAAAGCTGGTTCTGCCTCGGTACCGGCGATGGCCGTGTGTTGGTTGGAAGAAGACCAGTTGAGGCCTGCGATCAACCTGTCTGCGTGGTGGAGATACTGGACCTACACCTAGAAATACAGAGTATGATCTGGGGCGCGATTCCATATCACAGCGGGAGCACTCTCGTGGTTATGCCACGCACCCGACTGCAGATGTTTACGTCAGTCTGGTGATTCGACCAGTTGTACTGGTATTCATAACGGCATTCCAGGGGATGTTTTCCAACAGGATATCGCTCTCCCACACACCGCTGTTTTAACGCAGCATGCTCTGTACAGTGTCGACATGTTGCTTTGGCCTCCTCGATCTCCAGATCTTTCTCCAATTCACATATGGGACACCGTCAGACGGGAACTCTAGCGTCATCGACAAGCAGCATAACCGTCCCTGTATTGACCGACCAAGTGCAACAGGCATGGGACTCCATCCTGATAGCCGACATCCGGAAACTGTACAACACGATGCTTGAATGTTTGCGTGCTTGCATTGAACACTGTGGCGGTTACACCGGTTATTAATGTACCAGCATTTCACATCTGCAATGAGTTATCTCGCACTTACATTAATTTGTGATTTTGCAATGATAATCACTTAAATGTATTATCTAGACAAATGTATTCCCAATATTTCATTAATCAACATTAATTATTTTTAGTGTTGCGATTTGTTCCGTCATTATACGTCGACACGTCACTTCTCTCCAATAGATGTATTTACGTTATCAATTTGTGACCATTACGGCCTAAAGTCATTAATGGCAGACCAGTAGTGTTGTTTCTCTCAGCACATCCGGCTCCATCGGAGCAGAGTGCCTTCTGAAGCTAATTTTGGTCGCCTCCAGTGAGGAGACAGTCGGCGAGGCGAGGCGCGACGCAGTGCTACAGCGGCGCCCGATATCCGCGCGGGCGCGCCGGCGGAAATGGCGAGGAAATGAGCCACAGCCACTGTGCCGTCGCGTCGCCGCCGAGCTTCGGCCGTTTGCCGCGCCGCGGCGCTGCAGTCCGGGTTGGGTCTGCAAGGCCGCGCCGCGCTCCGCCGTAAAAGTGCGCAGTGACACGGCGGATGGGATGGCGTCCTTATCTCGCACGCTAGGCTCCACACGGTGTGGAATGTGCCTGGGTCAGGAACGGGGGATGCCAAGCGAAGTCTGATACACGGATGGCACGTCACTGCTGGTGTGCGCGCATGTATAAGGGACGAAGTACTTGCTGCACAGTATGCCCTGTTGCAGATGTATTTCTGTGTCTTAGCTGCGTTAACTTTTCATATCTGTGTGAAATTGAAGCTATCTGCGTGACATGTGGTTTTTCCCTCAATCACTTCAAGAGAATTCTTGGGTGGTTCCTCCAGGAAGTCCACGTCCGTTTTCCTGATTCGCTCTTTCCCAATTTAACGGCGAAATAGTTTTTGATATTTCACGACACATTGTTCTAGGTATACTTGCTGCTAGTCAGTATCCATTACATGCTCCGCCTTTCTTCAAACATACCGGATTCTGAATTGATACGTCTACCCCCCAACCACTGTCTCACCGCTGGGCATGTCCATAGGATTAAAGATATATATTGTCAATATCAGTGGAAAATAAGTTATTACAGTACTGTAGAAGCCGGAATGTCTGTTTGTTGGTAAATGTCTAGCATTAAACTATAATTCAGATAGATTAGAAATATTATAAAGACAACTCATTAGGAAAATAATAGCCCACGAAAAACTATGCAAGATTGGAAATTACATAGTAATGACGAAATGCATCGAAACATAGAAAACGTATCAGAAGTAATGAAGAAAGAGGACTAATATCTTTTGGAGACTTATATCAAATGGAAGACAGTAGATTAACCAAAAAGATCTTCAAATAGTTGTGGGATAAGAAGTGAGCAACAAGTTGGATCCAGAAGTACAAAAATAGTTGTCAGTGCTTATATACCTGCATCACAGTCGCGTTACGTTGCATATACGCTGCGTCAACGCTCCGAAACTGAAACTTTTTGATCGCTCATATGGATGGTGGTGAAGTATACTTATAATACTAGCATTATCTGTATTTCTGTTTTCATATGTGGATAGATAGCGAGAGAGAATGAAATAGCTTTTAGCTTACGAACGCCAAAAACAGGACTACAGTTCCTTGTAATAGGAGAAGATTCAAACGAGTGATAGTATGAATGATTCACCTGTGTTAATTGTAGTCTAGAAGTAAGCTTGCTTGGTCAGTAAACAGGGGGTACGATTTTGGGACCCTGAGAACAGGTTTATCGAACCGTAATAAATAGAGCAAGCAAGAAAATATTAAAAAACCTTCCAAACTTAAAAGCTGTGAGGACGGGGCGTGAGTCGTGCTTGGGCAGCTCAGTTGATAGAGCACTTGCCCGCGAAAGGCAAAGGTCCCGAGTTCGAGGCTCGGTCCGGCACACAGTTTTAATCTGCCAAGAAGTTTCATATCAGCTCACACTCCGCTGCAGAGTGAAAATCTCATTTTGGATGAAAATATTGATTGTTGCTTTGACTTGCCAACGGTTAATTTTCTTCGTGGCCTTGAGGATAAATCATATGAAGTCCAGTGTCCTTTGTAAGGTAAAGATATTATTTTCAGGAAATATATCCGTGTGGCAAATTAATTTTGAAAGAGTTTCGTGTATGAAGCTTTGTAATATACAAGCTCCGATATTTATGCAAGGGTTAGTGCTGTCTTCGAACGGAAATTTTTTGAGCGCTCCCTTACGTACTGAATGAACATCAATAAAACTGACAAACCGCAGGGACGGATCCCTGGCTGGAAATGGAGGGAAAAAGGTCCTGTGAACATGTGTCCGGAAATGGACGGCGTACGTGCAACGACAACAGATCGTCTCGGAGCACAGTACACAGCTGTATCGCATCCACGGCTCAACAGTTGTTCAAAGTGGCCTCCATGGGATTGCACGTGATAAGGATAGTAGCGGTTGCCATACAGGATACACATAATCACACTTTGGCTTACACCATGTTGGCAGGCCATTTGACTGGAGTTTGTACTAGGGTTCGTCTCAATGTCCTGTAAAACCCGGTCCTTCAAATTTGGTGTACGCACAGTCCACTGCTTCCCTGCACGTTCGTCTGTCTGAAAAGACCCATGATCACACAGATGCCCAAAAAGGGCTTGAAATGTTGTGTGACGTGGTTGGTCTCTGTGAGGGTACTTGTTTTCTTAAAGCTGTGCTGCCTTTCGACCGTTTCCAAAAAAAAACAGGTCTCGGCTTGTTCCCGAAACGAATACCGGTCCATACTGCTGCTTACATAATGCTGCGTGAATCACACAGCCTGCAACACACAAGGATCACCCGGCACGTGGTCAGAGAAACTGTCATTTGTCAACACCATCTGCAGTGGTGACGACACATTTCCGGACACATGTTCACAGGACCTTTTCTCCTCCATTTCCAGTCATGAATCCATCCGTGCAGTTTGTCGGCTTTATTAATGTTCACCTGTATATTTAAGACGTATTTTTCGTGTAGAATGCTTCGTTTAAAGCAGCCGTTGAATATCTTTTTAATTTATTCCATCTACCGGTAGTCACAGGAATTTATTTATTTTATTAAATATTTATAAACGATCTTTGTATTTAGAGCTCTTGTAGTTTTGTCTGCCTCAGGTTCTGCTGTTATAATCCTATTATTGCACAAACGTTTGCGATTTAGTTAGACATATGTCGCTTCAGAGTACATACTGAATTTCTACGCGTTTGTTATGTAACGGCGCATCAACCGGTGGAGGTGACACTCGCCTGCCTCCTCCTCCTCCTCCTCCTCCTCCTCCACCCGTTCCTCAAAGCCTGGGCAAGGGATGTTGGAGCAGAGAGGGGCGAGATACGCCCCAGTCCAAAGTGTCTTAGAGATGTACATCTTCTATTGGGAGAACTTATTCGTAAGTTGTTTCGAAGCGAAGTAGAACTAACGTCTTCCCAGCTATATGATGTTTTTTCAAACTTAAAAGACAGAAAATCTTTCCAAGAAACAGGACCTATAAAATTGTGTCTATTTTTCCTACTTTTAATATGAATGAATTGTTTCTCTTTGTGGGGTAACATAGCACTGATTGCCTTAAGCACCTGCCTACATTACCGGTATTCATGCAGGCTTAACGATTTTGCCGAAGAAAGTATGACTAATTCACATTAGACGTAATCAGTGAATATGTTAGCTTCCCCCCGCCCTCCTCCTCCTCCTCCTCCCCCCCCCCCCCCCCACACACACACAAACACACGCAAACTAAAAAGATCGTTGATATGTCACTAGTGGTGTGTTCCATGTACGGAAAGAAACACGCAGGTATTTCACGATGTGGGCGTGTGAATGCAAGTGAAATCTCTATTATAGCAAGGATAAGCTGAGACAGACCCGGACTCATGAAACAGCTGTAAAGGCAAAAACATGAGTGCAAAAGATAGATTGGTTACAAGATAAAGCTATAGTTCTTTGAAATTAAAGTGTACAACGTTGGTTAATGAGCACGTAAATAAATACGCATTATAACTGAGGGTAATAAAAAATAGATGAAATTAAGAGCAATCTAAATTAAATACTCACGGTCACGGTAAAGGAACAAAGCCAACGCATTTTTGGCCAGCAATTTTCGTAAAGTTTATTTTTCGAAGCGATATGCAAGCCCGTTTTACACGTTATTTCTGGCAGTGAATCTGGGTGGGCATTGATGACGCTGCATGCGCCTGGAATAGTGTATCGATTACGTAGGCAGGAAAAGAGTGACGTAATCTCCATTCATGTGGTTGTGTGACCGGGGTAGCCGAAGCGTGAGCGATCCTCTGTCCGTGCGAACTTAACCTTTAAAAGCGGCGCGCCGCGACCTGTCGCACGGCGCGACGGTGCTGCCATCGGGCGAGCGCGCGTATAAATAAACGCTGCCTAGGGCGCCGCTCTTCCGCTGTATTTACGCGCGGCTGACGGAGGGCCTGGATTGGATGTATGTGTCTGTGTGTTGGCGTGTGGGAGGGGGGGGGGGGGTGATGGCTACGTCACAGGCACAAGCGTCATCCGACCAGATGGGGCTCCAGCGGTCGTATGGCGGCGAGGGCTACGGTAATATCCTCTGACGTTGGGTCTTCGTACCTTGTTGTTGACAACTGGGTACTACGAACTGGTTTGGTCACGTGGACCGAAAGCGCACTAACGGCGAAACCCCGGTTTTGTAATGGGGTGGATTGTGACTTGTGTGCTATTTCGGCCAACCTTAGCCGGCTTTCCGAAAATCAAATCATTTAAATGGTGTATGTGTTGGCACTGTTACGCGAACAGGGTAAATCACAGAGCGGAAAATACAATTTCTGTCTGCACAGCGCCGTAGATTTTCCGTGAAGACGTCGGGATCAAATCATTAGTGTTTGGTATTAACATGTTCTTTAATTACCGATCTCTCTAATATAATGTTTACACAGAGTAGTATAATGGTTACAGAATAGATAAATCACAAGTTTGGATTGGTGATGGCCGCCGTATGCCCGACGGACCAGCTACGTAATCGCTTCGTGCTGTTTTTTCATTCCCTTTTAGACGATGCCGAAGGTCTCGCATTCGACGACACTAGACTTTTTAGGATTTTTCGATTCCTTTCAACGCGAGCTTTTCGGTGACAGGTTTTCTCTAATTCCGATCATATTTATGACTCGTATACGACGACACCTTGTATTATTTTGTAATTTTTAATTCATTACCGATTTTAACTAATATTCTGGCGAATATTTTTATTGTCGTTGTAAAGCTCGCAAGCTGTTCACAGTGACACAAGAGTCAAATATGTACCTACATTGGTACGATAACATCAAAGACAAAACAAATACTGCGTGACAAACACGTAGAGACATAATCTATCCGTTGCGGGCTCAACCACTGTTTATGCATAATCAGTATCGTAGTCATTAGCTATTTTTTCACACATAAAAATTCTACCGACTAGCAGATTCGAAATATGTTTGTGTGCTTCATAGCTGATTCTGTAATGTTGTAAATGCTGCTGTGACTTGCTAGATAAGGCAGACCTAAGGTTGGAGTAAGGCAAATGAATAATACCTCTAATAAGACCATTTCTTGGAAAGCGCTCGCTTCGAAACTGATGAAATGTCAATTATGTAGTCGCTACAGATATACCCATGGATTTTCTGTAACTCACAATGCTTTCAAATGCAACATGCAAGATTTTCATATTCTCTTGCTCACTACGTGCGAACTGTTACTCCTACAGAAAAAAATGAACAGGATCTTTTTGTAAGTAATTTAGTGTAGTTAAATTTTCCACTGGATACGTTTTCGCTAGGTGCTGCTGTTCTCGAATTATTCAAGAAAAACGTACAAAAGTTGCCTTAAAACGCCTGTTTCTTGGATAACTCAAAAACTCTAGTCTCCAGCGAAAACGTATCCCAATACAAAAATTAACAACAACAAATTTCAGTTTTTTTCTGTAGAACTAATAGTTTGTGTGTAACGAGAGAGAATACGAAAATCTTGCACGTGGTTTTTGAAGGCTCTGCGGGTGGCATAAAGTGCACCGGTAGGGACAGCTGGACGGCTGAAGAGTTTGGCGGCAGAGAGCTTAGCATGCCTTCGGGTCAGAGATGCGCTGGTTGTGTGTTCCTTGTAATTTTCTTTGAATCCTACGTGTGCCGACCAATTACTAGTCCTTTCGGCATCTGCCGCCAGAACTTTCAAGCGAGGCCACTCTAGAGAGTTGCTTCACGTCACAATACCGTGGATGGCAAAAAAAAAAAAAAAAAAAAAAAAAAAAAAAAAAAAAAAAAAATAGTTATTGCTCTAATTGATGCATACATTGAAGAGTTGTGCTCATATGCTGAGAAAATTCCCAGTTATTACGACAAAGACCTGTTGGCTGAAGCTTTCTTAGAATTTCGAATGGTGTGTATTTTTTGAAGTGAAGCACATCTTCTGTCCTATAAAGAAAAGTGTCCGACTCCGTAGCGCAGCGGTAGCGTTACCGCCTACCACGCAAAGCGGCCGTACCCCGAAGGAGATATCCCGCCCAATAAATGCCACACGATCATTTCATTCGTAAAGAAAAGTCGTGGATTGCAATGACTCTGAAGGTACTTTGAACGTAAAATCGCGAGAAAATATGGTGCTCCTTAACACGACGCTTCTCGTTGAAAAAAATAATCTTCATTTGAGTTTTATGCTTATTTTTTCATGATACATAGAGACAACACCCTTCCATCTTTCCTCGTTTTATCCAAGTTCACAAGACTATCATCCGCTCTCTTTGCTTATTAGCTTTATTTATACACTGAAGCGCCAAAGAAACTGGTATAGGCATGCGGATTCAAATACAGAGATATGTGAATAGGCAGAATACGGCGCTGCGGTCGGCAACGCCTACAGGTATATAAGACAACAAGTGTTTGGCGCAGCTGTTAGATCGGTTACTGCTGCTACAATGGCAGGTTATCAAGATTTGAGTTTCAACGTGTTGTTATAGTCAGCGCACGAGCGATCGGACACAGCATCTCTGACGTAACGATGATGTGGGGATTTGCCCGTACGACCATTTCACGAGAGTACAGTGAATATCAGGAATCCGGTAAAACATCAAATCTCCGAGATCGCTGCGGCCGGAAAAAGATTCTGCATGAACGGGACCAACGACGACTGAAGAGAATCGTTCAACGTGACGTAAGTGCAACTTTTCCGCAAATTTCTGATGATTTCAATGCTGGGCCATCGACAAATCTGCGTGTCAACCATTCAACGAAACATCATCAATATGGACTTTCAAATGGTTCAAATGGCTCTGAGCACTATGGGGCTTAACTTCTGAGGTCATCAATCCCCTAGAACTTAGAACTACTTAAACCTAACTAATCTAAGGACATTACACACATCCATGCCCGAGGCAGGATTCGAACCTGCGACCACAGCAGTCGCCCGGTGCCAGACTGTAGCGCCTAGAACCGCTCGGCCACCCCGGCCGGCCTATGGACTTTCAGAGCCGAAGAACCACTCGTGTACTCTTGATGACTGGAAACATGTTGCCTGGTCGGACGAGTCTCGTTTCAAATTGTATCGAGCAGATTGACGTGTACGGGTATGCAAAGAACGTCATGAATCCATGCACCCAGCATGTCGCAGGAGACTGTTGAAGCTGGTGGAGGCTCTGTAACGGTGTGGAGCGTGTGCAGTTGGAGTGATATGCTACAAGTGATACGTCTAGATACGACTCTGACAGGTGAAACGTACGTAGGCATCCTGTCTAATCACCTGCGTCCATTCAGACGAACTTGGGTACATCCAGCAGGACAACGCCACACCCCACACTTCCAGAATTGCTACAGAGTGGCTCCAGGAACAGTCTTCTGAGTTTAAACACTTCCGCTGGCCACCACACTCCCCAGACATGAACATTATTGAGCATATCTGGGATGCCTTGCAACGTGCTGTTCAGAAGAGATCTCCACCTCGTCGTCCTCTTACGGATTTATGGACAGCCTTGCAGGATTCATCGCGTCAGGTGCCTCCAGCACTACTTCAGACATTAGTCGAGTCCATGCCACGTCGTGTTGCGGTACTTGTGCGTGATCGCTGGGGCCCTACACGATATTATGCAGGTGTACCTGTTTCTTTGGCTCCTCAGTGTACATGACGCAGCACCAAGATAACCAATTGTACCAATACCTTCCGAGTGAGAGACAGAGCGCTAGCTGAAATGCTGGAGGATATTTGGCCATGACATATATTAAAAAATAAATAAAAGTGGAAGACCGGAAAAGGAAAACTGGAATTTCATTTTCAAAGGTACCACTACGGCGTTTGCATTAAGCGGAAAACTTTAATCTGGATGGCTGGACGAGGAATTAAACCACGGTCCTTCTGAATGCTCATCCGTTGTGTTACTACTGTGCAACCTCGCTCGGTCACTTTATTGAGGGGTACGGTCCAGATTTGCCTTACCTGATTCACGAAAAACGAGTCATCTTTTTGTACAGCGACTAAGTGAGCAAAAATGTGAGGCAACGGCTGCAGATGCCGCCAGGCGTCCAGGCGATCGTTGTCCAGGGGGTTCGGACAGTCGGGGCCGTGTGACCCAGTAAGAGTAACGGCGCCACTTAAAATAGTTTGAGCGGGCCTTAGTGTAAACAGCGGGCTCTGGCGCCTGCGCGCTGTCGTCACCGTGGCGAGGACGCGGCGCTGAGGACTCTGCCCGTCCTCTCTCGTCTCCTAGCGGTCCTGCAACACGTTCTACGAAGAAAAGGAAGAAAAAAGCGCTCGCTTCTCGTTAGCGTTTCGACTGGCGATGGAAGATGAGACTTAAAGAGAGACCTGGTGATATCTAAAGGAGGAAGTCGTAAACTTAAGGAGTGTAACCTTTCTGTGATTCTCAAGACTGAACCTGTATGCACTGTCCAGAAGTTCTACCATTTTGTGCCCTAATGTGGCTAAGCTTCTACAATCGCCAATACGCACCTCACCGTATAGCGTAGCTGAATCAGCATCCCAAGCGGCGGCCATCCCATCGGTTCAATTCACAAGGTGACAATTATTGAACTATAGGAAATAGAATCGTCATAACTTCTGAACGGTTTGCGTCACGACGTTCAAATTACACGGCTGGCCGTGGGGCATGACGGGAATTTGTATGGTTTGGTTTAGCGACGAAGCCCACTTTCATTTTGGATGGCTTCTACAGTAAGCAAAATTGAGCATTTGGGGGACTGAAAGTCCGCATTTCGCGATCGACAGGACTCTTCACGCTCAATGGGTGACTGTGTGACGTGCAATGTCCAGTTACGGAATAATCGGTGCGATATTCCTAGATGGCACGGTACTACTGAACGGTACGTGAAGGTTTTGAAAGATGATTTCATCCCCATCATCCAAAGTGACCGTGATTTCGACAAGATGTGGTTCATGCAAGACGGAACTAGACCTCATCGAAGCAGAAGAGTGTTTGATGTCCTGGCTCTGCGGTACCCAGGGGCCACTGACATGGGCGATTGGCCGCCATACTCTCGGGATCTGAACACATGCGACTCCTTTTTCTGGGGCTATATTGAATACAAGGTGTACAGCAATAGCCTCAGAAACCACTCGTGAGTTGAAACAGCCATTCAGGACGTCATCGACAACATCGATGTTCCGACACTTCAGATGGTCACGCAGAATTACGCTGTTCGTTTGCGCCACATCTTCTAATGATGGCAGGCATATCGAACACCTCATAATCTTAACCAGAGTATCTGAAGTGACGTTTACATGTTGAATAAAGTGTTTGAACGCCGTAGTTTGTAACTTTTTTACTTTTTTTCATGTAGTTCAATAATTGTCACCCTGTGTGTGTGACTGGCATATTCATATTGTTCGCAACTTTGCGTTCCTGTGATATGGAGTGGGTACAGTTAACCTTTCGCTACTGGAGCCGGTGTAGACGGAATAGGTACAAAACTTGATAGGAATGGTGATCAGACTGTCCACTGCAGGGTTTGCGTCGTTAGTAGCAGTAGTTTGGTGACTTGCCCCTACGTGCCGATACAGGTAGGACTGCGTCCGGTTGAAACACAAGCATCACTGTCCGCAGTTGCAGAAAATCAGCATTGGTCTGTAGAGCGTGAGTAGGGTTTATGGGTAAAGCTATTTTATCAAAACAACAGCAAATGCGCTGCTGCTATTCGCGAATATCGACGAATTAACGGAATACGGAGAGTTGCTCTCTGCACACTGGGATAGAAGAACATGATTCAGAAGTTGTAATATCTGTCGATTGAGGAAAGTCTTGCTCATCTTGTCCAGACACATGTTGACAGTCTGCAACTCTAATGCACAGTGTTGCTTGTGTTTCAATCTTAAGTCGCCGTACAAATACCGGCGCCTAACGGGAAGTCATGAGACTAACACCAATAACAACGCAAATCTTGCAGTGCAGAATTTGAACGTCATTCTCAAGAAGTTGGGTACTCGTACGATAAATAATTTTCCGTGTACATTTGATCAAGTAGTGAAAATTTAATTATAACCACCCTGTACTTGACCTGGAAATGTGTAACATCGCTCTCCCGAAGTAGGAGAGAAATATGGCGAGGAGTGGAAAATTAGTTCGTCATTGCACATTAGCCAATCGCTGACGGGAATAACTGTGAGGCGGGGATGAAGAGTAACAGAAGAGAGAGGTAGAGATATTGGTTCTACACAGAAAAAATATAATTACCAGAGACGCAATTATTATCTTGCACTTAGTGATGGATGGAGGAATAAATACTGTCATAGTATTTTCAGATCTATAGAAAATCTTTCGCAGTACGAGTTGAAACAGATGGTCACAATTCTGATAGGAAAGTACTAAATAGAGACGAGTAATGTGTAGTCTTCTTTCTTTTACCTTCGTCTTTTCCCACTCAAGTGGAGTCGACGTTGTTGAAAAGTCCTCTCCCTTTCCCTTAGATGTTTTTCCTTCTAGTCCTCGCGTAAAGAGTCCATCCATCTTCCTTTTGGTCTTCCACTTCCTCTGCTACCTTCCACTACCATTTCTACCATTCTCTTACCAAAGAAGTTTCGTCCCTTCTTATGTGTCCATGTCATTGCAGTCTTCTCTCGCGAACCTTCTTTGATATCTGTGTAACTTTAAAGCTGCCAGTTATTCTCTCGTTCCTGATCCTGTCGGCTCTACTGAAGCCACGAATTCTTCTTAATAGCCGTTTCAGCCACAGTGTGCCTCAGTTGTTGACAATGTTTCTGCCCCATATAGCGTTGCAGATCTCACTGTTGACTTTAACACCATTCCTTTAGTCGTCAGATGCATACTTCTATCGCACAGTACACGTGGCGACCTTTCCCAGTTCTCCAAATTATCTGCACTTTACGGACTATTGCCGTATCTGAATTGCCATCATTACACACAATTGTTCCCAAGTAGTTACGGCCTATTATTTTTCATCCAACTATCTTCCAAAGCTTTTCTACAACTTTCCAGTCTCATTTGGTACACTAAGACGAGTAATCTTCAATACCAACTAAATTTACGTAAGCGCTATAAAAGTAGATTAGCGAGAAATACAACTTCATGTTAAGCAAGCTGTAATGCCGGGTTGCCAACTATCCTCAGTATTGTTTAGCTTTTACACCAGTGAAGCGAATAAGGAATTGAAAGACATTTCATGATTGGAATAAAAGAACAGTGACTCTGGCCAGTCGCTTCAAAAGCCTGAAAAACAACATTGCGAGACGTGCAGGAAGAGAGTCAATGAGGAGGTTCTGGAAGGTATCAACAGGAATGTGGAGCCATGCCGACTCCAGTGCCGTTGTTAGCCGCGCTAGGTTTCTCGGTTGAGGATCCGATCGAGGTGGTCTCATAGGTTACAGATTGAGTTTTAATCCGGGGAGTTTGGCTGTCAGGGTAGTACGGTAAACGTACCCTGGTGCTCTTTGAATCACGCACATACTCTGCGAGCTGTATGTCATGTTGCATTGTCGTGCTGATGGGTGCCATCGTTCCGAGGAAAAAGAAACTGCATTTAGGGGTGGTCATGGCCCCTATGCAGAGCCACATACTTTTGTTGATCCATTGTGCCTTTCATTAAAACGACATCTCCCAGGGAATGCCACAAAAAACATTCCCCAGACCATACCGTTCCCTCCTTCGGTCTGGACCATTGCGACGATCGTTTCAGGGTGTCTGCTTTCAGATGTTTCACGCCGATTGAGCATAAAACTTGTTTCATCCGGAAAGATCACCTGTCGGCACTCAGTGGACGTACAGTTGCAGTATTGGCGTGCAAATCAAATTCCAGTTTTCGTCGCCGATGTACCAGAGTCTGCATGGGTGCGTGAGCTGGACCCGCCCCTTTTCTTCATCTGAGCGGTCATGGGTCTCTTCGCTACACACATCTTCAAAGGTGTCGTTCACCAACGTCTTGTACGGACGTTGGTGCACCGCGGTTGCCTCGGCACCGGTTTTGGATAGCTCCAATGTGCTATGCACAGTATACTTTAATCACGGCGGCACGTGAAGAGTTTACAAACCTAGCCGTTTCCGAAATGCTTCCACCATTTGGTCCGAAAGCCAATGATCATTCCCTTTAAGGTAATTCGCTAAATGAAAATTTACTTGAAAGACTGACTGTCGCGATAAGCGTATGAGAAATCACTAGCACAGGACGAATCAGGCGTTCAAGAAAAGTTACGTCTGAACGAAATTTCAAAACGTCCAAAAAAATTCAGTCGTTCTTTCAAAAGAACTGTTGAGCAAAATTTTGTTACTGCTGGAACATTATCATTAACGGTCAATCGTCGCAATGGAGGAACCCAACATCCAGTCGAAGAAATGTTCGAATAATAATGAAACAACATTACGCTCGTTTGGCCAGCATCTTTCATTGTGCGTAACGAATTGATCCCTCTTAGCTGAACCGACAGTCAAGCGTCGTACCGAGATAATTTAAGACTTGAGGATGAAACCTCGAAGAAAGTGGTGCACTATCAAGTTTACAGTCGACCAAGACAAACAAAATTCATGGCGCAAGATTTTTTCGGGCTAAATACATGGTGAGAAATGTTCTCCATACTACGGCTCTCCAGAGGTTGTTCGATTCGATTTTTATTCGTCGTCTTGGATGAAATTATGTAGGAAATTCAACCGGATACCCAGGATACGGAGGACATCCAGAAGAAGTGGCAGCCGCTGAGCCACACAATAAGCCGAAATTTCTCTTAACTCTATTGTCCTGATCGTAGCGTGAGAAGTTTGCGGGAGGAAAAAAATTCAAATGGCTCTGAGCATTATGGGACTCAACATCTGTGGTCATAAGTCCCCTAGAACTTAGAACTACTTAAACCTAACTAACCTAAGGACATCACACACATCCATGCCCGAGGCAGGATTCGAACCTGCGACCGTAGCGGTCGCGCTGTTCCGGACTGAGCGCCTAGAACCGTTAGACCACCGCGGCCGGCGCTTGAGGGGGGAGCTAATATTCTGGGCGGTAACAGCCTCATCACCGTTTCCCAGCATCGTGAGTGTAAAATGACGCACTTTCATTGTGGAAGGATGAATCACGATATAAACTTTTAAAAGCCTTGGACACTCCACGAGACGTCGTCAGAGCGCGGAAATGGTCTCCGCGAAGTCGCATTTAAGAGGTGCGCCGTCGCTGCGTTGACATATCAATGTGAGCTCGCGTCCTCTGTCCCGGGCCGAGGCCCTTCCCAGAACGCTTGTTTGTGGAGAGCGTTGTCGACTGTGATCGTAATGGATATTTCGAGAGTCCGTTACGACCAAGGGCAATTTCATGGCGACGCCAGCGCAAGAGAATTAGTGCCAGCTCAGCGGTTTATTGCTGCCCGCAGCTCCTCTGTGCTCGCGCTGAGTGGCTGCCGCTAGAATATTTGGGCTGAGGAAGGGAGATCCGGCAGCGTATTTTGGAGGACGGGAGGAAGATTTTCCTATCACTGAAATGTATGGATTTCATTATACCTAGTCTTATCCAGTCGGCCTCAAGGGTGTTTCAATACGATACCATCAAACATTGAGGGATTGTAGAGGACGCCCTGAGGAACAAATTGAGGATAGGAATGTACTTCTGGAAAAGTCACCAAATATGCCACAAAGCGTAAGCTTAAAGGAGAAGACACCTGGCGCTAATAGCACCAAACGTGACTTGGCACGGTCCCTCCACCATGTAGCCGTTACCCCAGCCTCTGCAGTTTCGGTCTCTACTGTGTAGCTGTACACTTTTCCTCTCTCATATATACCAAGAGACGTTCAATAAGTTATGCAACACATTATATTTTTGGCCAATTTCGGTTGACAAAATGTGGAATTTGTTGTGGGAGATCGTGAAATATTCCCAAGTCAGCCTCTATAGTTTCATGAAGTTCCGATAGGTGGCTGCGTTATACGTAGCTTTCAAACTGGTGTTCTAAGCTGAGAGCTGCCATTGAGTTTCTTTTGACGGCAAACCACAGCATCACAGATGTTCATAGGCGTTTGCAGGACGACTACTCAGACCTGGCAGTAAACGAAAGCACGGTGAGTCGTTGGTCGAGGCATCGGGTCATCAACACAACAAGGTCGCTCAGACCTGTCCGATCTCCCACGTGCCGGCCGGGCGCACACAGCCTGCAGTGTTGGAACGACAGGACACTCTCATCCGAGGTGATGGGCGGGTCACAATCAAACAACTTGCTGCACAACTGGACGTCTCTGTTGGTAGTGATGACGCACTCTTCATCCAGTTGGGGTGCTTAAAGGCGTGTGCCCGTTGAGTTCCTGTGTGCGTTCTGGGTTCCTCGCCGCATAACAGAAGACCATAAAGAGCAATGAAGGGCCATCTATGCGGAACTGCTTGCGCGTTACGAGGCTGATCGTGAGAATTTTTTGTCGTACATTGTCACAGGTCATGAAGCATGGGTTCATCACTTCAAACCGTAAACAAAACACCAGTCCAAAGAATGGCGCCACACCATCTCTCCTTCGAAGAAAAAGTTCACAGCCGTACCCCCTGCCGGAAATTCGTGGTTCAAATGGTTCTGAGCACTATGGGACTCAACTGCTGAGGTCATTAGTCCCCTAGAACTTAGAACTAGTTAAACCTAAGGACATCACAAACATCCATGCCCGAGGCAGGATTCTAACCTGCGACCGTAGCGGTCTTGCGGTTCCAGACTGCAGCGCCTTTAACCGCACGGCCACTTCGGCCGGCGGAAATTCATGGTGACGGTCTTCTGGGAGTCTGAAGATGTTACTCTGATGTCCTCCCTGGTGGTTCAGCGATCAACTCAAAAGTGTATTGTGGTACCCCTAGGAAACTGAAGAAACGACTTCAGCGTGTTCGTCGTCAAAAAAATGCAAACTAATTTGTGTTTCACGTTGACAAGGAAAAGCCTCATACAAGTCTGCACGTCCGAGGGGAGCTCACAGAACATCGTTGAACTGGTCTTCATCGTCCTCCCTTCAGCCCGGATCTCGCACGTCCGTCTTGCGTCTGTTTGGGCCAGGGAGAGATGCACACCACGGGAAGCAATCAGTGCATGATGGAGAGATTATTGATGCAGCAAGACGTGGGCTCCTACGTCGATCATTAGAATAGTACCGCGCTGGCGTACAGACCTTCCCAGTAAGGTGGCGTCAGGCCGTCGCATTGAACAGTGATTGTGAAAAATAAGGTTTGTAGCCAAACAAGTAGGGAGGAATATGGTTCAAATGGCTCTGATCACTGTGGGACTTAACTTCTGAGGTCATCAGTCCCCTAGAACTTAGAACTACTTAAACCTAACTAACCTAAGGGCATCACACACATCCATGCCCGAGGCAGATTTCGAACCTGCGACCGTAGCGGTCGCGCGGTTCCAGACTGCAGCGCCTAGAACCTCTCGGCCACTCCGGCCGGCGGGAAGAATACGATGTACCGAAATCATGAAAATAAACCAATCTACTTTCACAAAAAAAATGTGAACCCTCCTCGTATACACTACCTGAAAAAAAAGTGATGTAACAGTAATGCAGCGTTGGCTACGACCGTCGGGGAAATTGTTTTTCTTTATTGCCAGTCGATAACTGTTATAAAACAATCAAACCATAGAACTCTTTCCATTTTGTGCTCTAATTTACTTTGAGTCATATCGCAGTATTACCTGTCATCCATGATTATTTAAAGCATAAGGCACTGACGTCCAGATAACGTGTGCTGTTCTGTTGTTAATTGAGACTTCAATTCATGCGTTCATCATCAAGCTGTACGGCGAGTTTGAGAAACACCTAACTTGTGAGTTTGAGAAACACCTAACTTGCATTTGTCTCATTCCTTGAACGTTACCTTTATCTAACGTCGATGAAATATATTTCATCATTTTAATTGGAACGATAGCAGTAATAAAATATATATAAAATTGTATAGTCGTCTAGTAAAAACACAGTACCGATCATCTGTTCCTCGCGCCGGCGTTCTGTCGCCGTCATCAGCTCTGTCCATGAGAGAAGCATAATATTGAGACTATTTACATTTCTCGCTATATTAAAAACAAAATAGAATATTCTTTCGTTTTGGTTTTCCGTATCCTAGATTCTCGAAATAATCGGTGAGAAACCTAGTGATACGAAACCGTCTTCTAGTAAGAACAGCGCGTAGTCACATCTCATTCCATGTATGGAGGCAGTGCCGTTGACCCAGAATCCCCTTTTCTCATGAGTGCGACTTCGTCTCCTCTGTGGTGCGTCTCCCATGCTAATGGCTAGCAGTGTGTTTTCGTTTTTCCTTCAGTTCTGTTTTGCTTGCACATAGGTGGGTTAAGAGTGACAGTAACGTTGGGTATGTCGTTTCATAGGGCGTGCATTTGAGGCCCTAGCTGTGTTTTCATACATCTAGTTTACTTTTGTTACTGTTGCCACCATGAGGCATATTTCGGTGTTGAGTACTGAGTCACAAATAATAGTTATTTATCCGGTTTTTGCCTCTGGTTTAGCTCTACACGCACTGCAGTAAATATACAAAGTTAAATGCACGTTTCCGGAAGGACAGTGGTTCAAATCCACGTCCGGTCATCCAAATTTAATTTTTCCGTTGTTTCCCTTAATCGACGAGGATGATTTCTTTGAAAAGGATGCAGCTAATCCGAGCTGGAGCTCCGTTTCCAAAGACGTCGTCGTAGAAGGGACTCTAAAGAGACTACTGCTTCCTTGTTATTCCTTTTTGGCACTCCCATATGTACGTTTTGTCTAGTCCAGGAAACATACCCAACTGAAAAATGGAAGGTTCTGGATCGAATGACAACAATATGAAAAGGGTAGGTTGCTAATAGCCACATACATTAGCTGAGTTGCAGACGGGCACATATATTTAAGCTTTCGGACAAAGAAGTCCTTCTCACGAAATAGAATGCACAAGCACAATTGACACAACCACAGCTACATTTTTGTCTGATAGCTTAGATGTTAAGCAGTCTTTTAATTGTGCCTGTCCGCAACTCAGCGCCTCCACTGTGTGGCGAGGTGTAGTCTATCCCTCTCATATTGTTGTTCCACCTAGCCCGTTACATTTCATACGGATTAACGATTTCTATTTACGTCGAACGGAAAATGCTAAGTTTTGTTGTGTAATACAAATATAGAGCTCATTACTACAGCTACACAGAAACTATTCACCGTACTTTGTCACGTAAGGTTCGTTTTCGATCCGTCGTAAATTTCCAACTACGTCATTTTACAGGACAAGAAGCTGCGCATTCATCTAATAAAGTTTGTGTCTATAGTATCCTGCGGCAATTAAAGATTCAGCCAAGGCACGTATAGCAGCAAGGGCGGATAATTTTCGAAGCTTCTTCGATTTACTAAACATAATGGTAATCGACTGTTTAGTTTTGACTTTTATTGGTGGCACGACCGGGGGGAGCCTGAAGTTGTATTAAGTTGTAAGATATTACTTCTTGACTTGGTTTATTTAGATGTTGGCTGTTATGGCTATTTCTTGTTTCTCTTAGATTTGTCTTGTGGCACGTGACACGTCTTAGGCTTCGCATATCTGTCCAGTTGGCAGATGGGTAACTGAGCTTTAAAACGTGCGTACACAGTTCCTCTCCCAAAAAGTAACATGTCAGTCTACTGGTCGGAGAAATTAATTTCCAGATCATGTCCAATTCAGACAAACTGTGTTTCTGTCTTACTTAAACTATGTTCCATACGTGTAAGACAAACCTTCTTTTGGCCTCTTCAGACTCCTTTCCACTTCTGAATTTACAGGGAAAAGTGTGACGATAACGCGAACAGTTTTCTCCGATTTTACTACTATACAGAAAATCACACTATTTTAATTGAATTAATTGCACTGGCATGAAATGAATGGGAGTAATTGGGATTAATTTAATGAAGATGCACTGACATGAAATGATATCAGTGTTGATAGAATGAGTCAAACAGCCTATTACCCGACGAATCTCTGTAACAGTTTTGACGCGAATGCCATGAAATACTTCCTCCTATTTAGGAATCAAGTTGAAATCACAAGGGCTTAAGTCCAGGCAGTGTGGTAGATGGCATAGCACTTCCCAGCCCCATCCCGATCGAAGAAATCTTATAACGACTTGCGCCATATGCGCCTGAGCATCGTCATTTAAAATGACGAACGGGTCCCGCAGAAAGTGTCGCCGCTTCTTTCTGTAAGCTGGTTGCAGGATGTGCTCCGAAAATGAACAGCTTCAGAATTGTTACAGATATTAGTCGGGCAATAGACCGCTCCACTCGAACTATTAACACAACTGTCGCTGCTAAGGGTATCCCACGATTTTAGCATCGCTGGCAACGGGTTATGCGCAATGCTGGTGACTACTTTGGAAGTACAGTAAAACTTTGAAATTTTGTAAAATTTTTAAATAAATAGTTGCCACTGTTAAACGTCCAACCCTCGTACATGTCGCTGGACACTGTAAGAGTGGCCGGCCGTTGTGGCCGAGCGGTTCAAGGCGCTTCAGTCCAGAACCGCGCTGCTGCTACGGTCGCAGGTTCGAATCCTGCCTCGGGCATGGATGTGTTGATGTCCTTAGGTTAAGGGGGATAGGACGTCAAACGGGCCGACTTGGAGCAGGAGAGGCATCACAGGACATTTTAATAACCACTGTCTATACTTTTACAAAATGGTTCAAATGGCTCTGAGCACTATGGGACTCAACTGCTGAGGTCATTAGTCCCCTACAACTTAGAACTAGTTAAACCTAACTAACCTAAGGACATCACAAACATCCATGCCCGAGGCAGGATTCGAACCTGCGACCGTAGCGGGCTCGCGGTTCCAGACTGCAGCGCCTTTAACCGCACGGCCACTTCGGCCGGCTATACCTTTACAAATAAATTCATAAACCTTTGTCAGGATGACCAGGAAGGATTCAGGATTCACACTCATATCAGTGGAAGTTCAAAAACACGAAAAAATAATATTTTTTTAAATGTGAAATTTCATGATTTTTTCACTTACTGTTGGCTGCATTTGTTGCTATAGGTACACTTTTCTTCATAAGTAAGAGAGATTCTTCGATGAATTTTGTACAGCATACATACCATACGTACAGGTGTATGAAACTCTAGAATTTATTTGATTTATGAAAAAACGAATGAGCTGTTATATTTTAAACTTCATGTTTACAAAAAAACACAAATTTTATAGTTAACTACCTCAATTTTTACCACAGTTTTTAATAGATTTTGAAAATCCTAGAGTTCCATACACCTTTAAGTATGGTTTGTATGCTGTGCAAAATTCAACGAAGAGTCTCTCTTACTTATGAAGAAAAGTGTACCTATAGCAACAAATGCAGCCATTAGTAAGTAAAAAAAATGATGAAATTTCACATGTAAAAAAATTATTTCGTTATGTTTTCGAACTTTCACTGCTATGAGTGTGAATTCTGAACCCTTCCTGGTCATGCTGACAATGTTTCATGAATTTATTTGTAAAAGTATAGACACTGAAAATTAAAATGTCCTGTGGTACCTCTCCTGCTCCAAGTAGGCCCGTTTGACGTCCTATCCCCCTTAATTAGGTTTAAGTAGTTCTAAGTCTAGGGGACTGATGACGTGAGATGTTAAGTCCCATAGTGCTTAGAACCATTTGAACCATTTTTTTGCAACAGTGATTAAAGAGAGGAGAGTGGAGTGTTATGGGTACGTAATGAGTCTAGAGGGTCAGCTCACTAGAAAGGGTAGTGGAAGGAGGCCTCAGAGGGAATAACTGCGGATTAGGTGGATAGACGGGGTCGGAGAGGATATCAGTACGATGGCTCTACTGGCTCTGGGCGCTATGGGACTTAACATCTGAGGTCATCAGTCCCCTATAACTTAGAACTATTTAAACCTAACTAACCTAAGGACATCACACACATCCACGCCCGAGGCCGGATTCGAACCTGCGACCGTAGCGCAGTACGATGGCTCTAGCTGGAGAAAAATATATGGACCGAAGGAAACGGAGGGGGCAGTTTGTGAGGCCAACTTCTTAAGTAACTGAGTAAGTAACGAAAAGTATATATACACTATTGTTAGCTATTAGGAGAAACGCGGAAGGTCGACGTGATGGAACTTGCGTGGAGTAGTAAACGGAATGAAGTTGTTAGCCAGCCCGATAGCTTCTGGAGTTGGAGCAGTGTGGGCACTTAGTGGTAGCGATGTTAGAGGGCAGCAGTTACCGGTCGCTGCCTCATCGGCGGCTCGGACTTCCGCAGCCCAAGTACGCTGTAAAGCCTTATTGCTGCTGTCTGGTGCCTTCACCCTGCTGCCTTTCGGACATCTAGGGAATGACTTCTCTCAGGACAGTGCCTCGCGCACACACACACACACACACACACACACACACACACACACACACACACACACACAGAAACGATATGAATGTAAAGATGTTGGAAAGAAAATTTAAAATATACAGGTCACGTGCAATACCGTGTGATCAAAAAGTCAGTATAAATTTGAAAACTGAATAAATCACGGAATAGTGTAGATAGAGAGGTACAAATTGACACACATGCTTGGAATGACATGGGGTTTTATTAGAGCCAAAAAAAAAAAAAACTACAAACGTTCAAAAAATGTTCGACAGATGGCCCTTCATCTGATCAGAATAGCAATAATTAGCATAACAAAGTAAGACAAAGCAAAGATGATGTTCTTCACAGGAAATGCTCAATACGTCCACCATCATTCCTCAACAATGGCTGTAGTCGAGGAATAATGTTGTGAACAGCACTGTAAAGCATGTCCGGAGTTATGGTGAGACATTGGCGTCGGATGTTGTCTTTCAGCATCCCTAGAGATGTCGGTCGATCACGATACACTTGCGACTTCAGGTAACCCCAAAGCCAATAATCGCACGGACTGAGGTCTGCGGACCTGGGAGGCCAAGCATGACGAAAGTGGCGGCTGAGCACACGATCATCACCAAACGACGCACGCAAGTGATCTTTCACGCGTCTAGCAATACTTCGTTTTATTTTTGGTTCTAATAAAACCCCATGTCGTTCCAAGCATGTGTGTCAATTCTTACCTCTCTATCTACATTATTCCGTGGTTTATTAGGTTTTCAAATTTATAAAAATGGTTCAAATGGCTCTGAGCACTATGGGACTTAACTGCTGTGGTCATCAGTCCCCTAGAACTTAGAACTACTTAAACCTAACTAACCTAAGGACATCACACACATCCATGCCCGAGGCAGGATTCGAACTTGCGACCGTAGCAGCAGCGTGGCTCCGGACTGGAGCGCCTAGAACCGCTCGGCCACCGCGGCCGGCTCAAATTTATATTGACTTTTTGATCTCCCGGTACATCTAGTGTTCGAGAGCGACACAGTACCAGTGAACTGTGCTTCCCCGACAACCACAGCTACAGAAATGTTCCCCCTTCCTCCTCCCTTTCCCGTTTCTCCAGCGTCAATTTATTCGTAATAGCTGATACCGTTGCTGTTAATACACTGACACAGAACCAATGACTTGGTACGTGCGTAGTACTGAACTGTAGCAGCAAACAGCAGCAGAGTTTACTCAAAACATTGAGCGGGGTGGCACACTAGAGAGACAACGGAGCGGTATTCGGAAGGACAGTAGCTCAAACCTCAGTCCAGCTATCGACATTTAGGTTTTTCGAGAGCTCCCTAATACGCATAAGGCAAATTTCTGGATGATTCTGTTGACAAAGAAAAAGACGATTTCCTTCTACATTCTTCCCCACTCAGAGTTTGTTCAAAATGGCTCTGAGCACTATGGGACTCAACTGCTGAGGTCATTAGTCCCCTAGAACTTAGAACTAGTTAAACCTAACTAACCTAAGGACATCACAAACATCCATGCCCGAGGCAGGATTCGAACCTGCGACCGTAGCGGTCTTGCGGTTCCAGACTGCAGCGCCTTTAACCGCACGGCCACTTCGGCCGGCCTCAGAGTTTGTGCTCCGTCGCTAATGAGCTCGTTGTCGACAGAGCGCTAAACCCAAATCTTCCTTCCTTCACGCTGAGCACGCGACTATTACATAAAACTCAAAAGAGCATTTTCTACCAAGGAATAAAACTGTACAATAAGTTACCGAAAGATATTTAAAAAATTGGAAAAATACGCTTATTTAAAAAGGCAGCACTGAGCTCACGTGGACGAATCTGTAGTATGGGTGCCGACTGTGTTCTGTTAGCGGTCCTTGCTGTTCTGCTTACAGGAAGTACAGAATAAATTACTTTTGACTTACGCAATGTCATTCGTATTCTGAAGTCCTTATTGCGTTATCCAGGGAATTTTAAACCGAAACAAAGTAGAGCAACTTACCCAAACAAAGATGTTTTTCACCAGATGAGCTGTGTGTATGTGTGTCGAGAGGTTTATCCGCCAGTAATAGCCCACACAGCACTCTCGCGGAAAGCGCGTAACTGGGAAAACCGCCAATCGATTTGCCGATTGCTGATTGTGTTCAGCGAGGACTGTGTGCCACGCCACTACTAAACAGACAAGTTGACGAATAACACAACCCTGTTTCGTGTAAAGGACGAATGATGCACGTTTGTTTGTCGTATCTACGTCTCCTGGTTTGTCTCCCCTGCTGGTTTATTTCCTCAAACACACACACACACACACACACACACACACACACACATACACACAGGCGCGCCAGCGCGCGCTTTTTAAATCTAGTCCTTGGCTGACAATACCCCGTTTCTGTTAATTGCAGTTTTATACGATCGCTGAACAGTCTCTTCATTACCTTGTGGTTCCTGGCGTTTATATCCTTTACAAAACATTCTTATTTGGGGGGGGGGGGGGGCAGGGGGAGGGGGGACAGTAGATTGAACAACAAAAATGTTGCATTAATGTTTCATGGCTTCTTTCGATGTTATTGCACAGCACCAGCCAGTCAAGGACTATCTTCTTTTGTTATCTTTGTGGTACATTTGTCGTCGTTAATAGGAAGCAGAGGTGTTGGCTGTCTGTGTTGATAGACAGACACCCAGGAGTGCGAATACTATCACGCGCCAGTGGTCTCAAAACTTCTCAGTCGGACAGTCGTTTTGATTGTAAACAGAATTAACGGAGAACAAGATGTAATGTTTGATTCGCTTGAATTCAAGCTGTGGTGTCTGTGCTCCGGACAACATAAGGTGTCAGACACGTAAGAAACTAACTCTTGGCTGAGACCGCAGAATTTCCCACTCTGTTTGCTCAGAGAATCAATAAAGAACAACGCGCTCCGTTCAGATCACTTGAATGCAAATTTAATTGTCTTGCAGAACAATGAAGTTATTTTTGCTAAAAAAATTTGCTTTTAATCAATCTTTTTCGCAGAGGCAGTCAATTTATTTGAAACACCATTGGATAGTGTCAACTCTTTGCGGAATTTCAGGTGCACGTTGTCATCTTTTGCGGCGTATGGCATTATGCCATAATACGGTACTAAACATGAGACAATACAGTACTGGTACTTCAAGAAAATTTGAATTCCGAAAACCACACCGAAAAGTTTAATATCAGCTTGGGGGCTACTTTGTGAATCTGGACATACGAATGTGCTCTTTAAATTGAATTATGCATTTTAGTATGGTTTACGAAATTCCGATGCTCTTGGAGTATCCTCTGATGTCCTGTTTCGTTTGTGAGGTAATGTAAGATCTCTTAATGCCGTATACGTACGAACATACGGGCTACCTACGTCATGCGCAGACACAGTGACGCAGTTTTCTGGCGCTCTCTGACAACTGCTGAAACGATTTCTAACATGTCACGGGAAATATTGCAGTTGGTTGTTTGAAAAGCGTTACTTTCAAAGTACATTTCATTTTACGCAATATGAGTTATGTTACGTGTGCGAATGTGCTTTGAATTTCTTAAATCACAGAGCGTTTGATTTTCATTTAAAGCTTAACACTTTGAAGGCCAGCCACTTAGAAGAATTTCGAGCCCAGAAGACCAGACATTTACGCCATTTTACTGGCACATTTGTGTGACGTATCGAAGTGTAACACACGCAAAAAAAGACAAGTGTTATGTGAAAGCTTAGCTTTTCTTGTAGCTACACTCTGAACATTAATTTAAACCATTAACTTTTCCTATTTGTGTGTTTTCGCTACTTAACAGTGATGTTGCTGTAGGTTGGCTACATCACGTGTCCTATGCTCTGAATCACTACGTTTACATGCGACACATTTTCCAAAAGACGAAAACCGAATGTCGGAAACCGTTTTTCGCTGTCCTGTTTACATGTTAAGGTCTGAAGCGGATTTGCCAACCCAGTTAACTACGGCGCCTGGCAAATAGTAGATATAGCTTATGATTTAGTCAGCACAATCGCTATTTCTGTTCAATTAGATGAGGTGTTAACACCTTCAGTCTAATATTTCTAGCCGCGCGGGGTAGCAGTGCGGTTTAACGCGCCTTGCCACGGTTCGAGCGGCTCCCTCCGTCGGAGGTTCGAGTCCTCGCTCGGGCATGTGTGTGTGTGTTGTCCTTAGCGTAAGTTAGTTTAAGTAGTGTGTAAGCCTAGGGACCGATCTCAGCAGTTTGGTCCTAAAGAACTTACGACAAATTTCCGGTTTTCTAGTATTTCTACTTATCCGTCACTGTACAAAAAGCCACTCCGTCAATATTAGCCAAAATTTTTAAAAACAAGATGCAACCCGACAGCCCAAGCATGTTTCAATACCGGCTGCGTTTACATGGCAGCGAAAATCGATTGCGGAAATGGAAAACCGGCAACCAGAAGCGGATTCCCAGAATCGATTTTGAAGTGTTGAAGTGACCACCCAGGAACGGTACTGGGAGATTGGTTTACGAAATCCGGTTTTGGGAGCCCCTTGTAAAAGCGATAAATACCTGCCATCATCGGCTGGCGACATCACGTGACATGAGCTATGATTGGCTTACAAAAGCGCATCGCGATCTCGATTTCAATACTTCGGAAACTAACGTTCTGCGTTTGGTGGAGTTCTACTATATACCTCAGTAATACGAAAATATGTGCCGTACATGTTGTTGCAAATCGAAGATCTTACGGAAACGCAATTTTTTTCTGGGGTTCGTTTCCTAAAGTACCGGGAGGTTGTATGTCGGTGTATAAAACCTTAACCATTCAAAGGATTGGTAAGTTTTACGATCCCGAGGGAAAGTATATTGTCACTTAATACAAAAAAGGCGTATTTTCACTCAGGAGAAAGTGTATTCTTTAACCAGAAAGTCCGGGAAAAACCCAGGAATTTTCTTCTCTTGTCCGTGTATACATCTTGGTTAAACAACATCGGTCGTGGCAGGTGCTTGGATGGGTAACAGCGCGGGTACGTCAAGTGCTATTGACCGCTTTGCTTTTGCCTTTAGCGTTATAGGTGAGGAGGCAGTTGGCGTAAAGTTCCTGATCACTAGACTTTCTCCCAATGCCCTGGATTAAATTCCAAACCTCTCCGCCGAGTTTCATGAAGTGAAGGCTTGTGACACTGTTGATAGTGATCCGTTCGTGGATGGGTACTGTAATGTCGCGGCCCAACTGTAACAGAGTCCGTCAGTTTTATCCAACAACACCTCCAGCTAACTAACGTCTGTACGCTTTGCAGTGAGGCCATCTTTTATGGGACAAATTCACACTCGTTAATACACAACACACGCAGAGACAAACAGGGAATTGCCTCGATTCGACGCCCGCACAGAGGACGGCACTTTCGAATGCTTTGCAGGCTTTTCTTACCGGAAGAATAACGTTCACAAAGAGTCACTAATTCCAGACTTCCGAAATGAAAACGATTTAAAACCAGGGCCCGAGACTTGGCACCTCAAACCCAAGAGGGCTTCCGGTCGACTCGATTTCGCGAAATTACTTAACATGTAGGCATTACAGGGAATCAGAATCAGGAGCAGCATGTAGGAATACTCATTGGCCATTTCCTGCTCCTCCTTATAGCGCTTCTGTTAGGTGCCTGCGCCGGCCGCTGTGGCCGAGCGGTTCTAGGCGCTTCAGTCCGGAACCGCGCTGCTGCTACGGTCGCAGGTTCGGATCCTGCCTCGGGCATGGATGTGTGTGATGTCCTTAGGTTAGTTAGGTTTAAGTAGTTCTAAGGTGCAAGAGTTATTTACCACAATAATTGACCCAGCCAAAGATAAAATTAAAATTAATAAAGTCAAGGCAACAAAAAATGTAGTAGTAGTTGATGTAGCAACAGAAGCAGACAGAGATAAAATCTTAAAAAACACGAAACTGAACACAGCAGTCAAGTGCGAACCACCAAAAAAGAGGAATCCGCTGGTAATCCTCTACGATGTGCCAGTAGCTCTAACAGAATCAGACATCTATGAGACACTATACAATCAGAATTTTGATGATATGCAATGGGAGACATTCAGACAAGACTTCAAATTACGTTTCAAAACAGGGCCCCGGGATCGGGATGTTGTACATCACGTTGCCGAGGTATCTGGAAACATGTGGCGCAAAATCACCACTATGGGAAGAATATATTTAGGTTTTCACGCCATAAATGTACGGGACTACTTAGTAGTACCCAGATGCCACAACTGTGGCGATTTAGATCACATACATAAACACTGTGAAAGACGGCCGGCCTGCTCCAGGTGTGGGGCCGAGGATCATACGAGAAAAAATTGTAACAAAGCCGGGATTTGTATACCCTGTACAAAGAGAGGGAAAAAATCATGTAACACCACTAGCAGAAACTGCCCTACCTACAGGATGCTCGAGCAGAGACTTATAGCCCGAATTGACTATGGCTGAGTCCCCAAATGGGAATAAGAAGCCCAAAAGGAAGTCTCCAAGCAAGAGGTTGAGGGATGCAATAAGGGCCAATAAATTCAGAGAATTTATACAAAAGATCACCAGGCCACAACACTTCATCATCATGAAAGACGCCTGTATTCAAACTGATCCTTGCGAAGAGAATGATGCACCCTCCCCTCCGAATCGGGGACAAAGGTCGTCTAAAGATCAAGAACGACCACTTGGGCATCCTGTGGTGGGGAAGTTATCAATGCGGGAAGAGTTAGTGCAAGTGAACACAATAAGCAGCACTAGTATACCGATAAATAGTGGTACACCAACAAGTCCACATAGTACACGAGAGCCGGGTATAGATCCTGCTAGGATCTACCCCAACCTGGAGCATGCATTACAGCTGTCTAGGCTGGAAGAGCCGGCCACCCTCACAACAGCCTTGAGGCACGTGGTGCGTGTCGGCCACGAATACGGTAGAGACATCACCTTTCCAGTGATGGAGGCTGTTGACAGAATACAGCTCAAGACAATGAATCTCCCCACAGATTTCGGAGCCCTGCGAGACCTGGTCAAAAAAGTGTTTGAAAGGCGAAATGAAAAATTCGACCTTAATGAGTTATATAACCAATCTGTCATCACAAACGGCAGAATAGCTCACGACTGGCGCAAAAACTGGCCAGAATCTCACATACATACATACTTTCCACGTGAGCCAGTTAAGAGTGGGACAGATAAACACTCATAATAGCAGACTGGTCCTGCAGGAACTCCGAAAAGTGGTGGAGGAGAAGAGTCTGGACGTACTCTGCATACAGGAGCCGTACTCCCTGGCTGGCCGGATCCCATTCACTGCAGTTAATTGGCAACAAATCTATAGCGGAGAGGAACCAAAAGCCGCGGTTATGATAATAAATAAAGCATTAAGAGCCACCACATTAGCACAATTTTCGGATGACCACTGCAACGTCGTGGAGCTTCACTCACCCACTGGATTATTATACCTAGTCAATATGTACTTCCAGTACGGAAGACAAATTGAAGAATTTTTGGAGAAGCTTGTTCAAATAGCCACGGCGTTGCGGGGAAAGAAAATTCTCGTGACCGCGGATATCAATGCAAAATCCCCCCTTGGGTTCAGTGGCACCCAGGATGAAAGAGGAGAAAAAGCTGTCGACACGATCATGGCATTACAACTCATAGTCGCTAACAAACAAGGAAACCCTCCCACCTACTCCGGAGGGGGGGGACATGGCACAAACATTGATGTGACCTTGGTCACACCAAATCTTACAACAAAATTATTCAACTGGACAGTCTGGGATCAGATCACTACCAGTGATCATAACATGATAACATTTACCATAGGAGACAGCGAGTGCCACTGGGACATGGGGTGGGAAACGCAGTTCAATTACAATAAAACTGACTGGGACCGTCTGGCGAGGGAGTGTGACATTCCTGCGTTGCTGGAGGGTGATGTCGACGTGGAGGAGTACACCAAAGATCTTACAAATGCGATAATCAGGGCAGTAAAGGCAGCTGTACCAACCAGGAGGAGGGCCGTCGCGGCTTCCCCTTCACCATGGTCAGCCGAACTGGGGCAAATGCGCCAAGCAGTACGGAGGGCGAGGAGGTATTACCAGCGGTGTGTCGTCTGGCATGAAAAGCAGCGATGGCAGCAAATATACAGAGAAGCCAAAGAACAGTTCCAACAGGAACTCAAGGCTGTCAGGATGAGAAGCTGGGAGAAATATGTGCAAAGCCAATTGGCTACGGACCCCTGGGGACTTCCCTACAAAATAGTCAGAGAAAAAATAAAATCACCTATGGTGTTGTCTACCGTCAGGGATGGGGACCGGATGACGGGAACCTGGCAGGAAACTGCGGAGGCCCTACTCCGTGCCCTGTTACCTGACGATAGAGAAGAAGATGACTCGGAAGAACAGCAAAGAATAAGACTAGAGAACCAGCGGGTCTATGAAAACAACCGCGTGGTTTACCCCTTCTCTGAAGAAGAGGTAAGCTCTCAAATAAAAGACCTCAAAAAGGGAAAGGCTCCCGGCCCAGATGGCATCATTGCGGAGGTGATACAATACCTCGCCCCCCAGCTGGTAGCACCTCTCACTCAGCTATACAATGAATGTCTACGGCTTCAGACATTCCCCTCAATTTGGAAAAAGGCAAATGTTGTCATAATCAGAAAAGGCCCAGACAAAGATCCCAAGGAAGCAAAGTCGTATAGACCTATATGTCTACTGGACTTGCTGGGCAAGCTCTTTGAGAGGTTGCTGGCAGACAGGTTGGCTGCACACCGGGTCCTGTGCGGGATGAGTGACAGACAGTTCGGTTTTCGGACGGGGCGATCCGCGTCTGACGGAATCGCCCTGGCTGCGGATGTCTGTGGCTCTGCCCCGCACAAGTACATAGTTGGCATCATGGTGGACATCAGTGGCGCCTTTGACAACCTGTGGTGGCCTTCGCTCTTCTCCTGCTTGCGGGAGAAGGAGTGCCCAGGGCCGCTATATGGCTGTCTGAGGAGCTATTGTGAAGACAGGGAGGTTTGGCTATCGGCCCCTAGTGGAAAAGTTAGTAAGAAAATCACCAAGGGGTGTCCTCAGGGATCCGTCCTGGGGCCACTCTTTTGGGACATAAATATGGAACCACTCTTGGAAGAACTCAAGAGAAGTGAAGATGTACTAGAGGTCATAGCCTACGCAGATGACCTCCTTCTGCTGGTTGGCGGCCATAGTCGCGAAGAATTGGAGCCAAAGGTAGAAAGAGCCATCACAATACTGACAACATGGTGTCATAAAACTAAGATGTCAATAGCACCCAATAAGTCTACCTACTTGCTGCTTAAGGGTCAACGTATAAGAAACCCTACCGTCAGAATAAATGGCCTACCAATCCTCAGGCGTAGAGAAGCTCGGTACCTTGGTGTCATCATCGACGAGAGGTGGAACTATGCATCACATATAGATACAGTAACACAACGTTCGCTCACAGTATTACACAACTTAATTGGAATAGGACACAAAAGATTTCACCTCCCACCTGATCTCATTAAACTGTATCACAACAGCATTCTCACATCTATTGTAGGCTACGGATCAGCGGTCTGGGCACACAGGCTCACGAGGGTCATGCCTGCCGTGGCCGTCAGAAGAGTGCAGCGAAATATGCTCCTACGGTCAGTAGGCGCTTATAGAACAACTCCAGGAGGGGCACTCTCAGTACTGATGGGGTTATGTCCTTTAGACATAAAAATTAGGGAACAGGCTACCTGGTACTGGGTCAAGAAAAATAGAAGGGAGAAGATAGAAGAAATTATGGGGGTATATGTAGGGGATAAGCCAAGCATTAAAAGAAGGGGAATGGAATTGTGGCAGGAACTCTGGGACAGTGAGGAAACTGGCCGAAGAACACATGAGCTGTTTCCAAGCATAAAGGAACGCCTTGAACTGACTTATATCAAACCATCAAGGGGGCTACTGCACTTTCTTACAGGCCACGGACCCTACCCGACATATCTCTGTCGGTTTGGGAAAAGGGCAGCATCAGCGTGTGACTGTGGAGCAGTGCTGGGCACTCCAGACCATGTGGTGTATGAGTGTCCCCTCTTCGACGATGTAGCACACCAACTCAGGGAACAACTACCGAACAACGACACGTACCACCTGCTCAGGCAAGAAGGCACCTTCGACATTCTGAACAAATTAACTAATGACATCTCAACTAAAGTCCTCAAAGAATATCTCCGTAATAATGATTAATTAAACACCAGATTTGTCGCGTACGCCCCCCTGTTCCGCCGGGACATGGAATAGGCCAGTCGCTTCACGGCTGGAATCCGCCAGGTCTATGGAATAGGTTGGGGGGCAGTACATCACTACCGGATTTGACAAGCACCAATCATGACATTAGAATTAAGTTAGTTATAAGATCAACAATTAGGATAAGAGAAACAGTATAAAACTGCAGCGACCAGGTTTCTGGCCAGCCCAGTGTCAGGGGCACTCCCACTGGGATTAGCTCAGTGGGAACGGCCAATAAAATAGGTTTGTATCATAATCTGACACATATGTAACGCTGCAGGTAGAATAGTTAGAATAGTTATAACAAGTAACCATTTGACATTAGCATTTTAAAAATAGATGGATAAAATTAAAGTACAATAGTAAAACAACAGAATAGCAAAGTAGTAGCATAATACTCTCATAGTGGTGATGTATCGTAAAAATCCTGTAGTGTTAAACATAACATTAGCTGCAGATAGAAAATTAGAAATAGTAATAATAGGACCTACTAATGTATTAGGTAGTAGGTTATTCTGTATAATAATAACAATGATGAATAAAGATTTTTTTTTTTTTAAAAAAAAAAAAAGTCTAGGGGACTGATGACATCAGATGTTAAGTCTCATAGTGCTCAGAGCCATTTGAACCATTCAGGTGCCTGGTCGTGGTAGGACTTGAAGAACTTTTTCTCCAACGGATGTCGGAAACACCGGCCATCGTGGGGAAATTACTCTCCATGTAAGCTCACCATGTTCACTGCGGCCACAACCGATTTAGGAGGATTAGGAAAAGATCGGCCCATCAGCTCAGGGCTGAATAGAAAGCTCCTTCCTCATGAAGCCGTGCAGTGGCCATGGCGACAACAATAGAACAAGTGGGCGGCTAGGAGGTGATATGTTACAGTCTTTCCGCAAGCGCAAATTACTCATACGTGACAGGCCCTCGGGATTCAAAGCAGCTATTCTGCATGGCAGTCAGAGATACTCTAATGTGTTGGTGGACGGCTTTCGGAAAGCACAATTTCTCCCTCGAGTTGTTTTCATAATTGCAAATGTTTTATTTGTAAGTCGTGTTGCACGTAGTGCGTCTTCTTGCACTCGATTTGGTTCATCGTGCAAGCGGTAAGATACGTGGGCGTGGCCGGAGGAGCGAGGTATGTGCGCCGGCTGGCATTTGCCCGCACCGAGGATGGCAGCGAGCTGTCGCCACGGCCGCCGCTGAGCCAACAAACAGCCGCAGGCCGCCGATGGCCGCTGCAGCACGTAGGCCACGCCGTTCTCTGGAAAGGCGACGCGACGCTCCGTGCCGGCGTCTCGTCTCACTCACCACCAGGGCTGCTCAGCAGGCTCCAAGCGCTTTAAATGCGGACATTTTACGTTAGTATCAACCGTGGCCGCTGTATGGGCTGTATACACTGCCTGAAAAAAAAATGTTTAACACCCAGAATGGGTGTTAAACATTTATAGGGTATGTGACATTATTACAGTGAAATTTGCCAAGAACTCCGCAATACGTCCGCACTTGGCACTATGACGTTCCACCCCTTCTGTCTTAGATTCATGCACTGATTCGGTGGGAAAGAATGTAGTAAAGACGCTGTATCCTCTCAGGAGGCAAGGTGCCCTGCAAGTGTTGTAACTGGTCATTGATATCCTGTATAATGGCACTAGGGCGGGGTTGACGTCTGAGGTGGTGCAGTACATGTTGTATCAGGATCTTGTCGGCCACGAAAGTTCCTCAACATTAGCCAGACAGTTCGTAGAGACATGTGCAATGTATGGACGAGCATTGTTCTGTTGGAAAAATGGCACCACGATGCTGTCGCGTGAGAGATAATACTTGGGGAAGCGGGATGTCCGTTATGCCGTCCGAGTTCCTTCAACCACTACCACCGGTGACTGAAGTCATATCAGATCGCGCCACGTATCGTGACTTCAGGAGTAGTACTTCTGTGCCTCTGCAAAACATTGAAAGAATGGGGCCTCTAGCCAAACCGCCGCCGCACTCTCCAGCGGTTACCTATCGGATAGTGCAGAGCCGCAATTCATCTCTGAACACGATGCGACGCCGTCCATCAGCAGTCAGTGCTTCCCGTTCACGGCGCCGTTTCAAACGCAGGCGTTTGTGTTCTGGTGTTAGCGGCAGCGGCACGCTATCCGCGGGACGGTAATACCCTAGTCCCGCTGCTGCTAGTCTCGGACCAATGAACGTTTCCGGGAATCACAGAATGCTGTAGGAGCTCGTTACTTGTTGTCGGAAGGCAGGCGCATCCGTGAGAGAGTTACAGTGTGCCTGATGGGCAATACGGGGATTCTCCAATGTGGTGGTCGGATATATCGATCAGAACCTTGACGACGAATGTGCCTGCCTACCCTCACGTTCACAGGCAATACGGCATCGGGACACTGTCACATCCCAACTCCACACAAATCTGGATATTGCACCAGACCCACAGCGAAACCCCTTTCACACTGTGTCAGGTGCTGATAATGCTGTCTCATACGAGTATGCAGCCTCTCCATGTCCTTCACAGTGATCACTCATCGTCTGACTCTGTTCACGCCCCGTATATCCCTGAATATACTCTGCCAGGCCTGGTAACAACGCTAAACACGAACAACACTAATGCACTTTGTTCGCTGTTTCACGTGTCACAAAGAATTGCAACTTTAATCATTCTCATGCCCGCCGGTTGTAAATACGTGGTCTAAGGCGCTGCAGTCATGGACTGTGCGGCTGGTCCCGGTGGAGGTTCGAGTCCTCCCTCGGGCATGAGCGTGTGTGTTTGTCCTTAGGATAATTTAGGTTAAGTAGTGTGTAAGCTTAGGGACTGATGACCTTGGCAGTTAAGTCCCATAAGATTTCACACACATTTGAACATTTTTTTGTAAATACGTGTACGAAGTTACACTGGCATCCAGCTATATCTTCTGGGAGCTTCACTTTTTTGTCAGGCAGCGTACAAATTTCTGCAACCAGCCACATTACAATATCATTCTTTGTGCTATGCGTTTCGGAGGATTGTTCACCCACGAACGCCATGCAGGTACCTCTGCAAGAAGCTAGGCATTGTAATTGTGCCTTCACAATACATATATTCATTAATGAAACCTGTCGTAAATAACTCCTCACAATCTGAAAACATCAGCGGTGCCCATACCTACAACACTACTGGGAAATTTTCTTCATTGCCGATTATTAAAGCTGTCAGTGGCTCAGAAACGAACGTAATATGCAGCAACAAACATTTTTGTTCGTTTACCCAATGACATACAATGTCTTTCAGGTAGTAAAGCAAGTTTTAAATCTAGCTTAAAATAATTTCTCCTGGATAAGTCCTTCAATACCATTAACGAATTTTTAATTAAAAACCTATCCACAGAAAAACCGAGCGAGCTGGTGCAGTGGTTAACACACTGGACTCACATTCGGCCGAACGACGGTTCAATCCTGCGCCCGGCCATCCTGATTTAGGTTTTCCGTGATTTCCCTAAATCTCTTCAGGCAAATGCCGCGATGGTTCCTTTGAAAACGGCACGGCCGAATTCCTTCCCCATCCTTCCCTAATCCTATGAGACCGATGATCTCGCTGTTTGGTCTCCTCCCCCAAAAACACAACAACAAAACCAGAGAAAAAGAAAAAAGAAAAGTAATTGCATGAGTAGGACTAAAATAGTAATATTTTCATTAATTTTAACACAAATCATGTACATATATCGTGTAAACCGGCTAGTTCCTCATCATTTAGATAAAAGAATCGTCCAAAAGATCTTTGCAACATGTAGCTAACTAATCATCGTCAGATGAATTTATGCCATTTAATAAGAAACAAGAAGCAAAGTTTAGAAAAGGCGTGAGACAAGGGTGTGCTCACTCCCCTCTCATATTCCACGCTCACATTCAGGAACATATAGACCAAGTTCACGGAACAACTTTTTGAGGTGGGGACCAAAATTAATGGGCAGAAGATAGAAAGGCTGCAATATGCAAATGATATTGCTGTGATCACGGAAACGAAATAATATCTAGTGTTGGTCCTCAGTACAATGGAAAAGATTTTCTGTGATCAGTATGGTATAATAGTAAACAAGAGATAGCTTAAAGTGGCACTACGCAGTGCTAAGAAGAATATGAGCCTCTAAAAATGAGAATTGGAAGAGAGGAGTTACAAGTGATTGAGGAATTTACCTTATTGGAAAGCAGGATCACAGGGGTTGGTCGAATCCGGAAGGAAATTGTGAGCGGAATGCAGAAGGCCCAAGTTGCGTTTAATCTCTGAAAGAACTTACTCATCAGGAAGAACAAAAGTGTAGAAATAAGGAAACGTACCACAGACGCACTTCCATGGAGTGTGGCTCTCTCCGGGTCTAAAATGTGGACATTAGGAAAACAAGAGAGAATCTCGGTGTTCAAGGCCATGTTGAAGGGCACACACAAGATTATCCTAATACAATAGTAATAACAATAACTACGGTAACAGTAATTTATACAAAATTTGCATCTGTTAGCGACATTATTATTTTATACGTTCTTTGCACTTGTTAGCTACTAATACGCCTTCTTCATATGTTACCACTAACTCAATTTGTAGTATGTGATTTCAATACTACGGGGAAAAGGAACTTGGAATAAACGATTGGCCGCGCAGGATTGGCCGAGCGGTCTAAGGCGCTGCAGTCATGGACTGTGCGGCTAGTCCCGGCGGAGGTTCGAGTCCTCCCTCGGGCATGGGTGTGTGTGTTAGTCCTGAGGATAATTTAGGTTAAGTAGTGTGTAAGCTTAGGGACTGATGACCTTAGCAGTTAAGTCCCATAAGATTTGACACACAAAAAAATAACTTAATTTTCGCTAGTCTTTGTAAATAGCAATAATTTTCCTTCCAGGAATGGTGTATTATGTTGCCCGTGATTTACGTTTCATGACAAATAATTTAGCATCGGCTGTAACTTGAAAAAGAAGCATATGAATGTTCTACAGTGTCTTCACATTCACGTTACTGGTATTCGAGTAAAGCACTGTCGCACCTGTAATTGAAGTTTGACAAGGAAGCGTATTCCTTCTTTCGTTTTTATTCATAATGATTGACCAAGTGCTACAACGACAGTGTACCACTGATCTGTGTGGAACAACTCTGCACACGTGCTCCGTCGCTTGGTAGCTTCCGTCTGGAGTGTGTCAGGAGCCTAGCAGCCGCATTCCTCGCGCGTTCGCGTCTCATACGCCGCAGAGGCTCCAAAACTGGCAGCACTAGAGTGACTCGCGAACGCAGTCCACTATTACATAATGGCTAACCTCTCCTAAGCTCTAGTGCAAACACGAAAACCCACGCTGTTACGTCGTACACAATGCTGTCTCCTACACTGACGGCGAGACATTTGCTTTACCTACAACTGTACGAAGGCTATTCGGAAAGTAAGGTCCGATCGGGCGCGAAATGAAATCACATTAAAAATACGATGAAACTTTGCAGAGATTTTTCGAGCAGTGTCTCTTAGGTAGCTTGCGCACCTACACTAATAGCGCCTTAAATTTGTTCATGTTTAATGGAATTGATTGAGCTCAGTGACTGTATAATAAATTTATAAAATAATTTTTACTGCTTCCGTCACGTTTTACTACTACACTGCCGGAAAAAATTAGTACACCATTTTAGAGGTTTCCAATTCACTCAAGATTTTATGTTGCAACAGTGCATATGGAGTATAAGAAATGATTACAGTTACAGGTCAATAGCACAAGTAGTTCCTAGGTATCAGGTATCGACCCATGCTGAAACACCCTTTTTAGTATGTGGTGTAGTCTTCACAGACGACACTGGTGGCGCTGTCTGTGGCATCCGTCGATTGCAAAGATGGTGAGTTCTGTCCTAGAACACGTTTTGGCACGCTTGCGCAACCTGTCCACGTAGTTCTGTAAGAGTTTTTCGTTGACTAGTCCGACGACTCACTTCTCGTTCCATCATATCTCTCACGTGCTCGATTGGAGAAAAGTCCGAAGATCATGCTGGCCAGGGATGTAGCTGCAGGTCTTTCAGAGCAGGTTGAGTTACACAGGCAGTGTGCGCATGCGAGCATCATCCTGTTGGAACAACACATAACCTTCCTGTTGCAAGAATGGAAAAAAGAAACATACAGTCTAACAACATTCTGCATGTACCGAGCGCTGGTTAGCGTCTTCTACAGAAACACCGAAGATGAATAAGAAATGTAGCTTATCGCACCACAGACCAAAAAGCTTGGGCTGGGGCCATGTGTCTTGGACGAATGCAGTATTCGAGACGGCGCACACTAGGCCTACATCGAAAGCGCAAACTACCATCACTTGCGTGCAGGCAGAATCTGCTTTCGTTGGTGAAAACCATGGAGTGCCTTTCCATCATGCAAGTGATCAGTGGAGTCACGTCGATGCTGTGGCGTGAGTGTGCGTGTCCTTAGTTCCACTGCTAATGACCGGCTCACAACTGTTCGTGTTGACACGTCTGGGCTCAAAAGTCGTCTTATCTGTGCTGTGGTAGCTGCACGACCTGCCACCGCTGCTTTTCTAATACGACGATCCTGGTGGTCGTCTGTGCCGTGTGGATGTACGAAACCTCGTCTACGGGTGTGAGAATGTTCACGTGGCCCCTGAAACCAGCATCATTGCAAAAATGACGCAGCACGTCCGACTTTTGTGAAATTTTCCGAAAGGGCCGTCCCACCACTCGGCACCCCACAATTTGACCCCTTTCAAACTCGCTCAGTTGGATGTATGAAACACGACTGCATCTTCGTGGCATGGTTGCCTGCTTGCTTCACACGTTCGCACCACACTGAGACTTACGGCTGTGAGCGCTCTGGTAGCTATACACTAAACTACTTGTTGGTGGACGACGTTGGAACCACTATCAGAAGATCTACTTTTTACCAGGTGGTATATATCGTCGTCGAATCAAAACCATCGTCGTCTTTTCAGGTGTACTAATTTTTCTTCCGACAGCCTATTAGCACGGCGTGTTTCGGCAGCATGTTGCCATCATCAGGTGCCAACATAACAACTATACACATACCGTACTGTACCAACTGTATGCCGCACATTTTCGCGTTAGAAAAAAAAGAAAAGGAAACGAATCCGGAAATTCGGATTACTGAAGGCCAGGAATATGAGGGACTTTTGTATGGTATTATCGGCAGTGGAAGGCAATCGATGACAGTGTGGTACTTAGTGCGAGTATTCGTGTCAACCCCTAGACGGCGAGCACATGCTGCTTGGGAAGACTCCTCGGGAATGGAGCTCGCGGCGAGTAGCTGGCGGTGGGGTGATAGCAGCACTGATAAGGCGTATCACGGATTAGAGCGGCGCGGTGTGCTGTGTGTAGCAGGTGGCGGCAGTCCGGCCGGGTCCGCCATGGGCGGCGTCTGCTGCTGCCCGCCCCCGCCACTCTCGGAGTCCCGCGAGGCCGTCTGGAAGCCCTCTCCCCGTACCAGGTAAACACCGATAACGCCTGACAGGTCGGCCGCCGGTACGTTATTACCGGCGCCGGCCGATAGCCACTGCCTCCAGGGGCTTCACATACGTCTGATTGGTGACACCGTAAGTGTCGTAAGGATGTCTTGCGTAGTCAGAGGTTTGAGGTCATCCACTATTGTTCCTTCCAAAGACGAAACAACTGGTATAGATTCGTTTTGCGACGTCCAGAATCGTGTGAAAGAATGACTAATTTCAAAAAATGATTCAAATGGCTCTGAGCACTAAGGGACTTAAATTCTGAGGTCATCAGTCCCCTATAACTTAGAACTACTTAAACCTAACTAACCTAAGGACATCACACACATCCATGCCCGAGGCAGGATTCGAACCTGCGACCGTAGCGGTCGCGCGGTTCCAGACTGTGGCGCCTAGAACCGCTCGGCCACCCCAGCCGGCTGACTAATTTCCAATGTTTTGTTACGCTAAGTGGTCACTAGTCAACAAACATCACATATTCCTTATAGTCCGATGTAAAGTAGTTGGCACTGGACAACCAACGGGCTGGACTGCTGCTGCCAGCAGCACACTTATGGAAAGTTGACATAGTCGACTGTTCTGTCACTTCCGCTGCAATAAGTATTGTTCTGCCGTTTCTCAAGTGAGATACCTAAGCGAAAGCAAAATAGTGACTGTTTCAAGAAAAGACGTAATTCGACCTTAACTAAAAGTAACTTCGAATTTTTTGACGTGCTTAAAGACAGAATAGAATTTCTGAATTTTTACGTTTTTTTTTGTAGAAGATAGAAACTTTAAACTTCGTACATGTTACGGGTTAAATATTGACAAAATTGCAAACGAAGCGCCGCTTTCCGAATCCCATGTCTGGCTAACGTAATGCGGTACGCAACTTCTGGAAGATTCGATGCCGCGCGAAGTATTTCAGTAATAAACAAAAAATATAGTTCTTCAGTGAGTTCAATAGTTTTAGAGATAGCACGTATTAAGTTAGACGAGGTTTCCCCGACGAAAAAATCAGCCGGTAGAAAAAGAGAAGAAAAACATTAGAGATTTTTGGTATGCTTAGAGACGCTGTTGAGATATATATAGTTTACCAGTATCAGATATTTTACGTAATTTTTGTAGAATACAGACACTTTTGAGCGATTTTGCATCGCCATCTCTTGTACTGATCACCCCATGTACAGCGAGGTGGCAAAAGTTATGGAATACCTCCTAATATCGTGTCGGGCCATCTTTTGCCCGACGCTGTAGCAACTCGTGGTATCAACTATACAAGTCGTTGGAAGTCCCCTGCAGAAACAGTGAGCCATGCAGCCTCTATAGCTATCCATAATTGCGAGAGTGTTGCCGGTGCAGGATTTTGTGCACGAACTGACATCTGGATTATGTCCCATAAATGTTCGGTAGCTGGCCCAGTCGTTCGCTCTAATTGTCCAGATTGTACTTCAAACCAGTTGCGAACAATTGCGGCCGGGTGAAATGGCGCATTGACATCCATAACAATTCCGTCGTTGTTTGGGAACGTGAAGTCCATGAATGGCTGCAAATGGTGTCCAAGTGGCCGAACGTAATCATTTACAGTCAAAGATCGCTTCAGTTGGACCGGAGGACCCTGTACATTCCATGTAAACGGAGGCCATCCCATTATGGAGACACCACCTTCTTACACAGTGCCGAACCCTACCATCAGCTCTTACCAACTGAAATCGGGACTAATCAGAACAGTCCCTGGTTCTCCAGTCGTCTGGGGCCCAACCGATATTGTCACGAGCCCAGGAGAGGCGCTGTAGGCGATGTCGTGCTGTTAAGAAAGGTGCTCGCGTCGGCCGTGGGCTGCCAAAGCCCATTAGCGCCAAATTTTGCCGTGTTGTCCTGAAGGATACGTTCGCCGTATGTCCCACATTGATTTCTGCAGCTATTTCACGCAATGCTGCTTGTCTGTTAGCACTGAAACTCTACGCGAACGACGCTGTCCTCGGTCGTTAAGTGAAGGCCGTCGGTGACTACGTTGTCCGTGGGAAATAAAATGCCTGAAATGTGGTATGCTCGGCATCTTCTTGACATGAGGATCTCTGAATATTGAATTCCCTAACGATTTCTGAAATGAAATGTCCTTTGCGTCTAGCTGCAGCTACCATTCCGCATTCGAAGTCTTAATTTCCGTCGTGCAGTCACAATCACGTCGGAAACCTTTTCACACGAATGATAGCACCGTCAGTGCACTGCCCTTTTACACCTTGTCCGTGGGTACGATATTCCAGAATCAGATCTTTTACGTAATTTTTTTTTAGGAGATAGAGACTTTTAAGCGATTTTACATCGTCATCTGTCGTGCTGATCACTCCATATTAATTGATGCACAGGCTAATGACGGGGCCATTTGCACTACAATTTGCACTACTGTCGCAGCGAGGTCACGCATTTGTTTTCGAGATTAGTCCCCTCTGGGTGGCAGTGCGACCACGAAAACAGCTCTGGCTCATACCGGGTGATTGTCCTGTCAGAAATGTCAAAATTGTATGTTGTGATTAATTTCTAATTTTTTAAAAGGATGTGTGACGTGTGAACCGTTCAGTACGCTTTGTACTTGGCTGGTCCGTATCAATTAATTTATTTGCTGTACTGCTCTTTTGTCTAACAGAGGTGTAATACGCTTTAGTATATCCTTGAGTTTCCATGTCATGGATAAGATGTGTGCTCATTCAAATTTCTCTGAGGTCATTCCCGAAGTTGTGTACTCGTACGATTACGTTCCGCTCGAACTCACACAATCTCTCAGTGGACTCGTAGTGCCGAAACAAGTCTCTAATGTTGATACTTCTGTCAAGAGTTCTGTACCGTCTAATTCGAAGTCTGACGAAACGCAAAGCACTCTCGGTGATTCATCCGAACACTTATGGGCATCTAGTGCATTTTAAATTTTTGTTGTAGTCCCCAGTTAACTGAATTTGTATGTGGCAAAGTTCAGCTAATTTAATAAAAACGTGGCGTAAGAACTACGCTTTCCGTTTTCAAAACCACATCCTGGTGGCCGCTTGCATTTCATCAGTGTCCATACTTCAGTTTTTAAAAAAAGTTGCATATCTCTTGGCGTAAAGGGCAGACTGAGCTGTGTACATTGTTCTGTACCCAATTTCAGTTTCCTTAGCTCATCCGTGGAGGCACATGAAGGGCGTGGCCTTGGGTTGTCATGCTGCAGCAAGACACTCTCTTTGTCACTTAAAATTGTCCTTCAGCTCCAATTCCAGAGTTGTACACTGTGCATTATGTCTGTGCAAAGTAATGAATTTCTTATTGTGTCTTGTTGCAGGAAATCGATACGGATAAAACCCTCACAGCATGCGGTGAACCCCTGCGAGAATAAATCTTTTCGTTATCAGATAATGTGACGTTGAGAGAATATGCCCTTGTGAAATTCCTATCGGAAAGCAGTTAGTTATTGAGTGAGTCTCGTAAATCAGTTGAAACCGTTTCTCGGAACTTGTCGATATCTGACGACGGTTGTCCTGCTCTTAATCACGAAATTCGAATTTCTCCTCCTCACCTTTATAGGTATTGATACAGTGCCTCACATCACTAGCGTCATTACAGCAGACAGTTTACCTGCGTGTTTAGATGTCCATTGCAACAATATATTGTGCTTACAAAAAACTCAATGGCTGAGGTTAACTTTCCGCACGTAACAATGCAAGTGCTCACGGTGACAGCGTGCTCCAAACATAGATTGCACAGGAGGCATCTCATAAGCTGTTAACACTTGGTTTAACGTGGGGCCTGGATGTGTTGTGGCCCAATGCCTGTGCGTTAGTAACCTGTCACTCAAGCGTCGTGTAGCCTTCCCGTCTGTGCAGGTAGTAACATATAAGTGCTTCCTCCACTTCTGGATGAGTCTGTGTAGTTGCGACGGTTCACTGCTGATGGCCTTAGGGGTACGTTACATGTTGGCTGCATTGCGACATTAACCATGTTACGGTGCAAGAAGGGACTTCATTCGTTGTTAATGAATTCTCTGCAGATCATTGGTTCAAACGACGGAAACTAAAGTGAGAATCACATCGCGCATAATTTTTGGAGTAAGACAGGGAGGAAATTCTCAAAGGGCCTATTGCAATCCGCGGATGTTTAATAACAAGTGGAACAGATAATTTATATCTACATACAGATCTCTGTTTCCTAAGCCATCGTATGGTATCTTTGAGGACGTCTTCCCTGCTACCCCATCGACCGGCCGCAGTGGCCGTGCGGTTCTAGGCGCTACAGTCTGGAACCGAGCGACCGCTACGGTCGCAGGTTCGAATCCTGCCTCGGGCATGGATGTGTGTGATGTCCTTAGGTTAGTTAGGTTTAATTAGTTCTAAGTTCTAGGCGACTGATGACCTCAGAAGTTAAGTCGCATAGTGCTCAGAGCCATTTTGGTTTTAACTGATCACACTAACAGTTTCACGACTTACAGCCGCATCGTCAGGTGCAGACTACATATTTAAGAATTGCATTTTTTATTATAAACTGCAAATCTGTATTATTATATAAAGATATTTGCAGATTTATACTCGCAAGAATTATTACATTAATCCATTGTAGGTGAAACCTACATTCTTAATCAAGATATTGCCATTCTGAGAATACTGTCAATTAAAAAAAAAACTAGTCGAACGAAGGGTAATTGAGAAGCTGATTCTTGTAATATTATCTAATAAAGTTGCTGTGTAGATCGTACCAATATACTGGCCATTCGTTGTGTATCCAATTATCTATAAGAGAAACAGACGGTGTTGACAGCTAAAATCGATTTCGAAGATATAGACCATGACGTAGTTAACGGTGTGAATAGTGCAAGACCGTAGCTACAAAACACAATAAACTTAAGAGGCTGCTTTCTTACCATCTCAAACCAGACACGGAAGGCGCAGCTTGCAAGAGTTGGCCCTGCGTACGCTTGACACCAGGAAACATTTACTGCCCAGGCAAATAATATCACGTGAACGGTATAATACACGCGACTAAAAGTGCTGGGTCGCTCCCTTACAATGTGGTTAACTGTACAAGCAGTCAAAGTTTGCCAAAATATTGTGACGTTTGAAGTCCAACTGACTATTCAACGTCTTCTATTTACTATCTTTTCTTGATCTAAAAATTTCCACTTTCTCCAATGGATTCACAACCAATAGATTCTTTTCTATGAAGGGTTACAAGATTTCAGCAAAACTTCTGATACTTTGCTCGTCTTTCGGTAGGTGCGAGGTTAATGCACAGTTGGAATGTTTTTAAAATTAAGATTTGTCTGCAACTTTTTACTGAAGCACCTACCAGTTTGCCCTATGTATTTTTTGGTGCAATCATTGCATTTGATACAGCAAACACCCATTGCGTTATATTTATCACAGGAAGCGCTTTCTCTATGTCTGAGCCTTCCGCCCGGGTTAGAAGAAATGAAATATGCAGCAACTGTGTTTTTGGATCTGAAGTCGCGGTTGTAAGCCATTAAACCGGCGGTGTGGTCAACTAAAACCAAGTTTTACTTGCTGTCAGCGGTGTTTTCATTCGTCATGACCTTCAGCAGCTGCGGATGCCCTGCATATAAAAACTGCTTGTGTCTACTTGAGAGAAGGTGAACCTCTTAGCCAAAATCGCTTGCAGATAACCTTTATTATCGATTACCGGTTTCGTTAAGCATGGTTATCATCTTCAGATCTCGATAAAATATTATTACGTGTCTCCTATACCAGCTGCACAAGTACTCTTTCCAAACTATGTGAGCGACGACATGAACAATGCATCGGCAAGTCGAGGCTAATATCACAGTATACAGAATAATTCGCCAAATATTCTTGTCTCATACTACACGCTACCGCTTACTTCATTGCATCCAGGTCATCATCTTAGACGAGAAGACAAGAAGTTTTTACTACTGTCACTGAAGCTGGCTAACGCCAAAGATTGTTTAACTTCCACATGTTGTAGTACCTAAGCCAGTTTGCGCACTGATGTTGTAATCGAATGGTTACAAGTGAAAAGATACTTTGTATCAATGTTTAAGGTATGTTATTCACCATCACTACAATGGATATTTCTCAGTTTCATCTTACATTGTATGATTCTATCTGATGATGGGATAACACGAAACGCGTCATGAAAAGTTAAAAATAGAGAAAAAAAGTCTTGTCTACGGCGTGCAAAATATATGTTGTAGAAAGTAACAGGATTTTGGATTTGTTTTGGAACGCATACACTCCAGTCTTTAGTAGTCTTCTCGAGGTAGACGGAATTGTTCCTGTGGACTTACATTTAAAGTGGTTTCCATGAATGGAATAAACGAAATGTCAGGATGGCTCCCTTGAAGATGAGACAGCCGATATCCATCCCCATCCGAGTTCGCACTCTGTGTTTAATGATCCCGTACTCGATAGGACGTAAAATCTCATTTTCTCATTTTTACTTTCTTCCTTCTTTCAAAATCACATTCATTTTTTTTCGTCAGCCAAGCTCAAATAGCTCCCAGCCCGACGAACAACACACGTGATACCTCCTACAAGCACGAATTACATTGTATAAGGAATCTGGGTTAGCAATCTCTGCCTGACATTTGCTTTCCCGTTCAACGGTAAATCGCTCTGGGCTGATATTTGACACTTGTGACAGACTCCAGTGATTGATCGGCAATGATGTGATCGGACAATATCGCAACTTACGCTTATTTGCTTGCGTTAAATAACTTTTCCTTCTTTGTTCTAACTCTTAACCTTTAGCAGAACATAATGAATTTTACAGCAATTTTTTTTTATTGTTAGTGTTCCATTACTGAAAAGACGTCGAAATGAATATTTAGGTTTACCGTTGTTTCCCCCAACAAATTAAGGCGATTGCCAAGATGATTACTGGAATAGGATACGGTCTATTTTCTCATCCTTGTTGTATCCTAGCTATTGTTCCGTCCCTGATGACCTCGTCATGGACGGCACCTTAAAGCATAAGCTTTCTTCCTTGCGCCCTTGATATTAGTACCTAAGGAAGTGTTCTGTCCCATGATAATCTGCTCATCATTCCTTTCCACCTCTGATAGATGAATATTTGAGATAAAAATAAACATCTTTCGCGCTCTTTAACTATCCATCGTCGTTAAACCATATCAGTAACATTACGTTTCAGCAAGAACCCACAATTGAATGAGTTAAAATGATATATTGATTACATTGCAGTTAACGGTTTGCACTGCAGTCATTGCATTTGGATTGATTTAAATCTCATCGACCAATTCATTTCACTTCAGTACACTTAAATCGAATAAAACGTTACTGTATTGGCGTAAACTGTAAAAATGTGTGTTAAACCGAAGGTGTGTGTGTAAAATGAAGTGGAGCATGGTGATGGACAATATTTAAATAATGGAACAGTGTACAGGTAACTTCAGTTTATGTCCCTCGGCCGACTGGGATTTAATTAAGGCAAAGCGGACCATGCAGATCCGTCATTCTGCCCTCGTTTAGTGAAATTTGGGAGCGAAGCGAGAGTGGCGTTTGCTGAAAAGTTTTCGTGCGGCGCGATTAGGCTCGCATTTCATCTTCTAGCCTATCAGGTGAGTGGCGGAGGTGTGGGGGCGACGCAGGTATAGTGCACAGCCGAGGCAGCAGAGTGCGCGGTTGCCCTGTGGCTGTGGAGCCTGCGGCGATGGAGGGGAGGGAGAAGTCGCCGAACCGAAGTAAGCCGGGGGGGCACGAGGGTTGCACCAGTTAACGAGGCTGCCAGGGGCGTCGCGTGGCGTTTGGTTTATCTTGGTCTCGGTGTTGGTTTGGCAGCGGTCGTATGGAGTTATTGCCGGTGAAGGTTTCAAAGTTGGCGTAAAATACGTGTATACAGAGGCTAAGCGAAACATAGGTGCAGTTGAAAACCCTGGCACAGTGCCGAGCCGCCAACATTTTGCGGAACCGTCTGTTTGCTGGACGTTTGTGGGCGAATATTTCCAACCAGAAAGCGAATCGTCACTCGTGGCGGCAGAAGGGAAGTGGTTTGCTGTGTGTGTGTGTGTGTGTGTGTGTGTGTGTGTGTGTGTGTGTCTGTGTGTGTGTGTGTGTGTGTGTGTGTGTGTGTGGGGAGGGGGGGGGGTGATATTTTATATATGCGCGTTGTTCCGAATACTATTAATTCTTGTATGCCTAACATCGTTCAGTATTTCAGTTGTACACTGTAGCTTTATCTGATTTTGCAGAACCATACGCGGTTCTTTGAATTGCAGGTATTTAACTTTACAACGCCACTATAGAAATAAGTTGCAGTACTGGTTAGCAATATCTTCGGAATCATAAAATGTATGAAACACCTGACCAGTGGGGACACAGTTAGCAGTCAAAGTTGCAAGCTATTCAACTGCGCCATTGCAAATAATGTGGTATTTTTGTGATTTGTGTAGGACAGTGTTCATAGTAAGATTATAGGATTTGTTTTAGAAATGGAACAGACCATTTTAGATTAGATTAATCGAGACGTGTTTTTTTAAGTAAGTACCGTTTTGAAATTAACAAAAGACATGCTAAGATATCTCAATAATTTTATTTTTACATGAAATCCTGTACCTTAATCTACTTTTCTACATAATTTCCGTCAATATTGAGGCACTTGTCATAACGTTGTACCAGTTTTTGAATACCCTCCTCATAGAAGTCTGCCGCCTGACTTGTTAACCACTGCATCACCACTGTTTTGACTTCGTCATCGTCTTGAAGACGAATTCCATGGACTGTTGCTTTGATTCTGGTGTGACGTAGGCCACCCATGTTTCATCGCCCACAACAGTTTCGCTTAAGAAATCATCACCGTCGTTGTGGTACCGCTCAACGAAAGACAATGCACTGTCTAAACCTTTGGTTTCGTGCACATCCGTCAACATTTTCGGTACCCAACGTGCGCACAATTTTCTGTAATTCAAGTGCTCGGTCACAATGCCATACAAAACACTACGAGAAACGTTAGGAAAGTCATCCCACAAGTAGGAAATCGTAAAGCATCTGTTTTCTCTCACCTTATTGTCCACTTCCTGCACCAAACTTTAATTAACGACCGAACGACGCCCACTCCGTTCTTCAACATGCACATTTGTGCGGCCATCTTTAAATGCTTTCACCCACTTTCCTACCATTCCATCACTCATAATGTTTTCTCTGTAAACTGCACAGATCTCACGATGAATATCGATCGCTTTTAGGCCTTTAGCACTAAGAAATCATATAACAGCCCGTACTTCACAGTCGGCGGGACTCACGATTATCGGAGGCATCTTAAACACTCAGTACACAATTTAAACAAGGAAGAATCAGACTATAATGGCGTCAGTGCGTAGACAACAGATGTAGGTACCCCGTGCGCGTGCGCAGAACGCCGACCGCAGCGATGGGGCCGCGGTGTGGCAAAACGGTACTTACTTAAAAAACGCACCTTGTACATTGTTACTGTGAAGAGATGGTATCCATTCCAGTGTACTGTTGCGACAATACTGGAGTTTTTATTAGTACGTGTCAGTGACACCTTCTACTGTGTGACTGTCACAACAACTCACTGTAATGGATAACACACAACATTGGTTGGTTTGGGGGAGGGGACCAAACATCGAGGTCATCGGACCTATCGGATTAGGGAAGGATGAGAAAGGAAATCAGCTGTGCCTTTTCAAAAAATGTCCAAATGTGTGTGAAATCTTATGGGACTTAACTGCTAAGGTCATCAGTCCCTAAGCTTACACACTACTTAACCTAAATTATCCTAAGAACAAACACACACACCCATGCCCGAGGGGGGACTCGAACCTCCGCCGGGACCAGCCGCACAGTCCATGACTGCAGCGCCTGAGACCGCTCGGCTAATCCCGCACGGCGAGCCCTTTCAAAGGAACCATCCCCGCATTTGCCTGAAGCAGATTACGGAAGCCACGGAAAACCAAAATCCGGATGGCTGAACGCGGGTTTTGAATCGTCGTCCTGCCGAATACGAGTCCAGTGCCCCAACCACTGCACCACCTCGGTCGGTGATACCACACAAGATGCCTCTCGATAGCCTGGCGCAAGAATCTGTCACTGGATGACCAGTTTAAACTCTCATAGCTCCTTCATCACAGTCTCAGCACGATTTTATTGGTGCTCTACATGAACTATGGTTTTATCCACGTGATGGAGGTCTTGTATGTGCTAACTGCACTCCTCTTTTAAGTTGACTCCATTGTAGGACTACGTTTAATAACGAGTCAGCTTTTTAGATTTTGAGTCTGTTATAACATAGCTCTGGTATTTTATTTGAGCATGAGTTATAACGCACTCGAAGTTCACCTTAAGTTGTATAAATGCCAAGTTTAGCCATTCGATGATCAACCTGTTAAGAGGGAATGCAATTAATCGGTTTTTTGCTTACGTTGGGACGTTGAACATTATCTCTAGCTTTATGAAGCGAAAAGCAATTATCACCTGAAGACGCACCTGTAATGTAATGGTGCGAAGCCGTTTGTATTGCCTAATAAAGGGACCTGCATACAGCTCCGCGGCCTTGAAGAATTTTCATTCATTTAATATATATATATATATATATAGGATTTTTCAAGATTATTTTGGGGAATTTTTGTAAATTCCTTTACAGCAAGTACTAGAAACAGAAGTTGCGCAGCTACACGATATTGCTTTTCATATTATTTATTTATATTTAATTTCTTTCGAATAGTTTCGGGGTAGCAACCTCATTCACAAGCGCTCAGTTTTTATATCAGCCAAGCGAACGGGAACTTGGCTTCAGTGTTAGTCGTGGTAGAATATGCGTTTAAAGTTGATGACGCTAAATTCCAGGCCGACAGATTGGCTTGTTAAAGTAATCAGCGCTTGAGAATGACTCTGATACCCCGAAATGAATCGAAGGAAATGAAATGTAAGTACATAAAATAAAAACGGTGAAGTGTAGCTGCGGAACTTCTATTTCCAAAACAAATACTTTATCACCTAAGCACCTGCAAATAGAGTTTGCCATCGAAAATAATGGAGAAGATCATGGAAATTTATGTGATTTACAATGTAGCCGCTGCAAAAATATGTACGATATAGTGTGTGTCTAAACGTATAGTTGGTGGCAAAAAATTACAGAATCGACATATTTCAGGAAAGCAATGCGATTTCTGAATAAAGTGTTTCATTTCTTTTGCAATACCTCTGGCAGAGTAACTGCTTCTTTCTGCGCACAAGATCATCTTATTTGGAGCCTTTACGTGTAAGTTCAAAAATATTAAAGCCAGCATTTATTAGTCACACAAATTCACGGAAGACTGCAATTGAGGAACTCCGTAGCGATAAGTATTCGCGCAATAAGTTTTCGTACACAAACTTCCTCGTTGCCACAAAGTGGATTACTCACGTTTGAGACAGAATTGGATCGCTTCACCGATGTAGATTATCGTTTACAATGGTGCACCGCTGAAAACTATTTGATTTCGTAGCTTTTTTGATTATTAAAATTCGGTACTTACCTAACTATCCCATTTATATGATACTATAAAGGTCACATTCTATTTCTTTAAAGATTTCTTGACCATTTGTTCCTTGTTTGTAGTGAAACGCTCCTTCAACATATTTGAGTTGCAATCGAGCAAAAAGCTTTTCCTATAATACGTTTGAATTAATTTCCTCAGGCGCCGTACTTCACCGTACTTAACAGTGCTTCCTCTTAGCGACTCTGACTCACGTACATTCCGTTTCTCCTTTTTATCTGCCTTATCTCGGCAAACTCTCAAGCACAGCCATCACGATTCGACAGAGCTATCTGTTTCTCTCAGATACCTGAGTCAGGCATTACTACATGGACACTGTCGGCTGTTCATTTTACTACGCGTCGCCATGCATAAACCTAGGTCCAGGTCGCTAAGAGACCTGTCACTGGAAACTCTAGAAGCAGCGTTTGCTACCAGCAATGTGAGTCAGTCGCAAGTGAAGACAAATCGTGCGTTTTTCGGAACTCCTCGCATGAAACGTAGACAACATCGAAGAACGACTCTCGACGACGTTAAGCAAAGTGAGGAAAACATCGCCGCAGCCAAAAAAGAAAACCGGAGGTCTTTCGGATGGTTGGAATCGGAACTGAACACTGCCGGGTCGGAGAAAAAGAAGGAGCACAGAAGATCTTTCGGACTGCCGTGAGTAAATTACATAATTGTGCCTGTGACCGTCCGCTCGTAAATGTTCATACTTGTTAGTCGAACAGGTCCGCGATATCATTTGACATGCCATGTTGCCGCCGACTACCATTAGTCTATTTATTTTATTTATTATGCACTTTTTCTCCTAGACGGGCTGTTTAGGACTGTACATGTGGCAATATCGAGTGACAAGGCGTACGGAACCATTTCACGTGACTTGCGTATTTACGTTTTCTGCGCGTAGCATTGTGCTGTTTCGTCGGTGCGGTGGTCTTTGCACAAGCAGTGTTACAAAATTTCTTCAGTAGCCACCATTTCTTACACGTCACATTGAGCACTTCTCATCATTTCTCTGACGTCACTTCAGCGTTTCAGTTAAATTATCAGAACATGACGCTGTAGTGACTACGACATATGGTGAGTGTGCTAACTTTCGTCATAATGATGTTTTTAAAGCGTGCTGTAAATTACGCACCTGGTTAAGATTTTAGAGAATTTCGCAAGAATTGTGGAAGGCGTTTCAGATCAATCTTTCAGTCCAAACTGTTTTGATTTGACCGCTCATTCAGTTTGGCATCTATTTTCGAGGAGGGCTCACCAAATTTTCACACGGACATGAATCTTTCCGCGGCTATTTGCGTTTACGCTGAAGCTTTTGATCTGAAAGAGAACAGAGAAAATTTTTTCTTGCCGAATTGAAGGTTCGCTACTCTCACAGGATGTTGCATTTTCGAAAAGATAGCGCGCCACACTGATATTGAAGTCTTTGTCATACGTAGTTTAAAACAAAATATTCCTCAATCTGTTACTTTTCACAATTTTAATATGGTTTAATTTCCTTGCGTATTGAGGGAGTGGTGAGGTCTTGGAAATGTTCTACTTTCGTTAATGGTTATTAATTCTTTCTTGTTTCTCTATGCACGTACCTCTCCCTCTCTATCATTTTCGTTTCTCATTTAATGTGGAGTATGTTTCATCAGCTTCCACTGTTTAGTGTCAATTTGGTAGCGATACTGTCCTTTGGACGCCAACTTACTTTGCTACGGGTGTTGTAACGTTCGCGGGCTTTATTTTAGGAGAACTGCAGGAAGGGATGTCTGGGTAAAAAATAAAACAGGGGAGGAATGGAGTAAATAATTAATTAAGTAATATGTAACAGCTTACCTTAAAGCTATACTTCAGCAGCAGTGGATGTAAATGTGTGGTGGTTCTAAAACAAAAGATACTTCAGTCATGGCCCTCTGAAGGTGAATGTATGTCTCAACACCACTATAAAATACTGTGTGCTGCGTTACAAGAAAATATTCAACAATATTGTCGCCCTTTAGCTTCAGTAAATCGTCGATGTACCACCTCTTGAAAAATATGTCTGCACTGTGTCTTTTGGGGTTCATCGCAAACATGTTTGACAGCGTGGTATCGATTGGTACTTTATGTTATTTGGGAGCACGGAACAACATGGAATTACGGTAAAAACTCAGAAATCTTTTTCGGGAGTAGGTGGGCTCCCATTCTCGACCGACCACCCTTATTTAGATTTTCGGTTGATTCTTTGAATTATTTCACTCGGTATCGGGATGGTTCTTGCAGCAAAATCATTTACTGTTTCTCCTCTCATCTCTAACCATTTCAAGTGAGTGCCCTCAATCCAGTGACTTCGATGATGACTGGACGATAACGTTTAAACTTGCTTCCTTCCATCCTTCCCCCAGTGTTATGTCAATAAACCTCTACGGTCCCACTTAGCAAATTGAAGCACCTGCCGCGTATGTTAGTTCTGTGTCATGAAGCGCATTTTCATTGCTTCCAGTGTTGTTAGTGAAGAAAAATCGGAAACTTCGCCGTAAACGCTGTTTGCCGCGGTCGTGTCAAATTCTGACAGTGACCGCTCATAATGTAACTAGTACACCATCAACGAGGTCTACTCTGCTGAAAGCATGGAGACTAATAACAGTGCATCTTTATTCTTCATGAAAGTCTCATTTACTGTTGACGGAGCTGAATGACGTTATTGAGACTTTGGCATTCACCAATTCAGTGAATAGTAACCAATCTTAACAATCGACGATTCAAGTGGAATGCATACATGAAGGCAGGGGAGCTTCCCCGTGAACAATGTTTGCTCAGACCGAGAAGTGAATCCTGTCACCAGTATCGAGTACTACTCTACATAGAGAAAGGCACGTCTCTCTCTCTCTCTCTCTCTCTCTCTCTCTCTCTCTCTCTCTCTCTCTCTCTCTGTCTCTCGTCTGTGTGTTCCTACCGCAATCGTTGGATAGGAAGCGGAATTGTGGGCTGTGGGCTAGTCACAACGTACTATGCGCTGGTCATGATGCCACATATCTCCCTCTCTCTCTCTCTCTCTCTCTCTCTCTCTCATGTTGTTTCAAAGTCTTTGCATCGAACGTCTAGGGCGATAGATCACGTCCTGGGAAACAACTTCTTTTGTTGGAGACAAAATGTTTGCTGGTGCTTCTCGGAAATGCTAGACCTCCTTTTGCATTGATTACGCCCTCGAGAGGTGGTAGGGCGAAACCACTGCGTCGTGCGCGCATGTCTTACGTACTGCCCTAAGTCCAGTCATCTACTCCGTTTGAAAGGCGGTAGGCCAAGCAAAATTTGAAGTTCCTGATTCGCTTCTAAAGCGTCTTTCTCCAATTAGAGACACTCATCCTTAAGGTTTTCTTGTTGAAAATCACGGTATCAGTTTACTGGGGTAGGTAGCATGGCAGCACACGTAGGTAGTAGGTCGTGCTAGTTCAGTGAAATCTCGTCAACCCAGGGCCAGCAACTATTAAAACACGCCTAGCGTCGCTGGGAAATGTCGGCGAACATTTTATCTCCAACAAAAGTCGTTCCTTGTGGCTATCTGTACTGAGTCATAGGGGTACAGGTGCATATATTGTGACCATTGGTACCTTAATATGTACACTCTTCAGTTCGTTAGTGGTTTTTTCTCTGCGGCTAACAATCTTTCCGCAAACGTGTCACATAATTTAGTACCTGATGTTTTCTGCATGGTCGTAACCGCACCACAAAGTGGACTACGCTTGTCATTATAGACAAACCGTTTTGCGCCCATGCGTCCACACTTTAGTATCTAACCTGTTGCTCAAAGCAAAAATAAACATTAATGGCTTATTTGTGCGTTGCGTTCTTGGAAGTATTAACCAATCTAAAAACATTGTACTCGCAAATTAATCTGCAAATGAAGCAAATACCGATGTAATGTTGTTCAGTACACCGTCCTCACACACACACACACACACACACACACACACACACACACACACACACACACACACACGCGCGCAAACAGGAATACGTACTAGCAAAGCAACCAACTCTTCGACTGAGAGTATTACGAGGGCGAGCTGAAAAGCAATACCTCCGAATTTTTTTTGTGTGAAAACTCTTAAAGTTTTATACTTAAAACAATCGTTATTTCCATTCTACACCTTTATCCTTAATATCTATATTTTTATGTCTCAGCGTAGTCACCCTAGCGACGAACACATTTCTCCCGACGGGAGACCAGTTTGTTGATGCCGTCGCTGTAGAATTTTTGACTTTGTTGGCATAGTAGGCACAACTTGACCTCTGTGCTTGCACCGCTTCATGACTGTTATTGTGATGTTCTCGAAGGTGTTCAGTATGTTCTGGAAACAAATGAAAATCGTATGGGGCCAAATCGGGACTGTATAGATAGAGGATAATCGATGACAATGAACACAAGGCGTCGATTTGTTGCAGATGTCGCAGCGAACTCGAATAGTCTGCCATTGTTAAGCTGAAGGAGATGCTGCTCCATTGTGGACGAAGTTTTCTGCCGTTACAAACTCGATTAAGGCCCGCTGTTCCTTACACACATGCATAGTTATGTTACACACCATCGTGTTACACGCTACACTTCGGAGCCCTCTAGCAGCAGAGGGCTACAAATGTGTACACATGAAGAATAAAGATGTAGTATGTTAATAACGTTTGTTTTATTTAAAAAGGTTTGAGTGTTTAAATACATAAAAAATTCGGAGGGATTACTTTTATCACGTCCTCGTACATCGTTATGTGTTTACGTTAACGTACAAACTTATACCAACTTTAAAGCCAACAAAATATCACAGTAACATTGTTCAAAGAATTTGTCTTTCATCTCATGACGGGCGGAGTGAACCAGAGGCAGTAAAATGGAGTGATTTCTTCGTCCACGCTCGATACTCTCCGTCGCGTGTTTGGTAGAAATTTCCTTCTAGTTCTGAGTTTTTTCACAGTGTTCCACATTAACTTAATGATAACGTATATTTTATGCTTGAACGGGAGGATCGTCGGTCCTTCCCGTGTTAAGCAAACTAACCGTCCTCGTTGTTTTGTATATCAAACAATGTTGAACAGCAGGTAAACTATTAATGGGCTCAAAACTAGTCTTGGCTGCTTGAGTAATCTGAAAGAACGTAACAAGCGAGAAACTGTAGTGAATAAGGCTTTTCACTCGCATTGGGCTGTCTATGCTGATGTGTGTTTGAGTTATTTCTCTAATCCACCATGCGTAAATCTCAGGTTGGTTCCATTCCTGTCATGGTGATTTGGCGCGTCCTTTCTTTAAACCTTTTGGTCTGCTCGAAAGGCTGTTGGAAAACAGCGGTCGTTTTTATATTTCTAATTGGTTAAAGACACTCTAGTTTTTGGACTGAGAGCAGGCAGGTTTATTTATCTGGGAGACGATGAAAGATTTGGGAAACCTTGTGTTTTATGAAAACACGACCGTCTGGTAGCTAGCTGTACCGTCGAACAATTCGTCTAACACAATTTAACATACTTGTTCCTTTGAAACCATAGTGCTGGTAGATTCTGGCATTCACATTTTTATTGCTAAACATGTTATCGCCGGCCGCGGTGGTCGTGCGGTTCTAGGCGCTCCAGTCCGGAGCCGCGCTGCTGCTACGGTCGCAGGTTCGAATCCTGCCTCGGGCATGGATGTGTGTGATGTCCTTAGGTTAGTTAGGTTTAAGTAGTTCTAAGTTCTAGGGGACTGATGACCACAGCAGTTGAGTCCGATAGTGCTCAGAGCCATTTGAACCATGTTATCGGGAGATTTCCCCAGGATGTTACGCTCACGAAGAATACTGTACATCTTGTCGATAGACATCGGATTTTCATGTGACTGTAATTATCTCTAATAGTAGACGTTCGTGATACGTAATGCCAGCAAGCGGGTTATACTGATCTCTTGTTAGGGTGTAATTCGTAACAGCAGTGGCAATCAGGGTGTTAACATCTGCCCGGCGCGCTGTTCTCGGCCGGAGTGATGAAATACACGGCTAACATCTGCGGCCACCGAACCAAACTTACGCCATCGACTGTTTTCATACAAAGTTAGCTTTCTGATCAGTCTCCATCGGTTCGCAGTCTGTAATCGATATTGACAACGCCTTGATCACCGGACAGTGTGCTAATGCGTCCTTTGGTCTCTAAAGGTTAGGTACGAACTATACTGACAGACTTTGAGAGACCTTTCAGGAATGTTGTTTGCGTATTTTATGCATGCAGCTCATTATCTCCGCTGGCCCGTTACCGAGAAACTGAGCTTACTGAACTGAAACTTTTACAGATCGGTATTTGTGCATGTCGTATTTGTGTGAGAGATGCACCACTGTTAACTCATAGACCTATGTTATGCCAAGGTAACACGATTCCAGATGCGAGCAGTCAGCACACTTTCCACGGAACGTAGACCTAAGGATATCATTCTGCCAAAGTGCGAGCTAAGATGATTTCAAGACTTCCTTCAAAATGACAGTGCTGTGCAGTAATAGAACAGATATTGAACAGTACAGTAAAAAAAGTACACGTTTTTCTCTCAACGTTAATTACACTACTCACGTAAGTGTTTTTGTCGGCTTTGGTTACATCGTATTTTCCTGTAGAGATGATACGATTATTGTCATTAAGTAATAAGTTATCTTTAATACTAAATCGGCCTCTCATGGTCGCTGAGACGTTATGTCCTGTCTTAATACCAAATCGTAAAATGAAGTTGTTACGGTTCTGTTGGTTCCTTACAAGAAATCAATCACCTGAAGAATCTCTAAAAGTTTATCTTTGCAAAGTAGAGGTCTTTAAACTGCCTGAAATGTTAAATGACAGATTTCTTCGAGTTTCTTAAAAATAGCACGAGTCAACAAATTTAAACTTTTTTGTGCATCTGGTTTGTTAATTTTGGGGTGCTGAATTCACTGGTAAATTCTGTTTTTCTCTATCGCGTCACATTTCCTAGATACATAGCAAAATCAAAAACAGTATTTATAAACACTGACAGAATTAAAACAAAAAATACATATTCAGAACTTTATAACGCAATATTATGTAATACATATTTACGGGCAAGGCGCCAGTAGCAGATCTAAATTAGTTCACAACATATTTTCAACTTAATTCTTATTTGGTATTCGAAAAATGTGGTAAACGATGCTTTTATTTTGTTTCCTGTTTTTTTTCCCCCACACTTGCTATCTAGTGACGATTTATAGATCTTGTAGCACTCGTATAACCAAAAGTTTAGACATACAACAAAAGAACAGTAAATATCGGAATACGGAAAATAAACAATAAAAGTCCTTAAAAACATCAAAAATCTAATGTGCTAGAACATTTTGAAGCTAGATCGGATTCTGCACACAAAACTATATTATAACTGATGCATGACATCCCAGATGCAAAACGGCTGTTGAGTAGTGCAATTATTGTGTACTTAAAAAAAAAATGGTTCAAATGGCTCTGAGCACTATGGGACTTAACATCTATGGTCATCAGTCCCCTAGAACTTAGAACTACTTAAACCTAACTAACCTAAGGATATCACACAACACCCAGTCATCACGAGGCAGAGAAAATTCCTGACCCCGCCGGGAATCGAACCGGGGAACCCGGGCGCGGTAAGCGAGAACGCTACCGCACGACCACGAGCTGCGGACTGTGTACTTTCAATAGCGCAGCTTCATCGTTTACAGTTAAGCTTGCTACTGATGAAACTTGTTTACGATTTTAATAAAATTGTGACGTGTCTGTGAGAGCTTAAAGTGGATTTAATCAGGGAAACACAGGGGAATGACAGATACGCGTTTTCATTTCTGTGACATGGCACTGGAATTTTGACTGTAGTGAACTGAAACCTAATATTGAATACGTGCTCCAAAATCAGCATTAAATAAAAGCAATATTGACGTAACTACTTGGAAACTCGGACTAGGACAGATGCAGTAGTAGTGGAGCAAATTCCCAACATATTTACCATCAGTAATGGAAGCACGTTATGTACCTTGGGTCAAAAAAATGGTCAAATCTTATGGGACTTAACTGCTAAGGTCATCAGTCCCTAAGCTTACACACTACTTAACCTAAATTATCCTAAGGACAAACACAAACACCCATGCCCGAAGGAGGACTCGAACCTCCGCCGGGACCTGTACCTTGGGAATGACATTTGTATTTCCATTTTTGTGATTGTTGCTCGGTTTCCGAGGCATAATGGTCGATCCAGATCACATCAACGGTGACAGCTTGACACAAAAATGCGCCAAACACAGCTCGAACATGAAAATCGCATCCGCTTGTTGTCCACGGCCTGCAGCTGTGGTACCCACCGCACCGACGATTTTTTTTCACCGCCAATTTATCGTGTAGAATACTGAGTGCCGTTTCTGTCAACAAACTGATGGTCTCCGATACTTAGCGCACTTGGCGGCCGATTGTCGGTAACCAAATTTTTCGAACGCCGTGCGCGATCCTCCTCAAAAATCGATGTATGACCACGTGTACTCTCGTTGGACCAATATCTAACTGTTGTCACTGATAGTCAAGGGCATCATGAACAGTGTCCAATTTATCGTTCATCTCGTCACATGTTTCCCCATCCAAAGGCAAAAAAAGCGAATCAGTGAGCGGTACTTCATTTTGCCCATCTCTGAGCGTAGCGCAACTTACTGAAATGTTTCCAGAATGACTGCCAAATCCAACTAACCTACGAATCAGTGTTATTTTTGCTTTAGTGTCTAACATATGGCAGCTGTAAAATGCACTTTCGGTAATATCTACCTATTACGACGCATCCCCATAGCGGATGTTCGTCATTTTTGAGTGAAATTGAAAGGCTTGACAACTTTAGTATACTGTGCAATTTGTACTTAGCTCATTCTTTTACTGGCCTCGTTGTCTCTTTTTCAGAGTACGGCCGCTACCAGGAGTTTTTACCTGTACGAAAAAATAAAAAAATAAAAACTGTTTTCACTGGAATACGGACGACTCAGACATGTATCTTTCTCACCACAACTGAACCATATCTTTCCGCCTAGCTCGCGGAAGACGAACAGAGATGATAATATAAGTTTAGACCAAAGAGTTTAATCATTTACATGCACATGCAACAAAGCTTCAAATAATTCTACATAAACTGATAATCGAATATTACAAAAAATTGTGCAAACATTATCTTTGTTAATTTAACTACACAAATGTTAAATTTGTATCCAACCAAATGGCAGTTCACAAATTACCCTGCTATGTAAAGATCTATTTTTACACAAATTTTCAATTTTATACACATGAAGCGATCGATACCCACTGGGATCGCAGATTTAATATTATACATCAAGCTTTATTATATCACACAGCACATGCTGATGAGAACTTGTATTAGCAACTAAATCTGACAGCAAACGTGAATACTTATTGAACTGTTCTGTACTTTCTGGATAATCGTCGTATATGCAAAGGAAACTATGTTAACGCTCTTCTGAAGAGATATGTGGTCGATTTTTTAAACGATTTCCCATATTGTGTACGTGCTGCAATGACTGTATGTGTTCGGCGTGTGTTCCAGGAGGAAATGGCTGCCGCCGCCGTTGCGGAAGCTGAGCCAGGGCAGCAAGGTGGACAAGTCGGCCGCCGCCCCCGCTGCCGCCTCCGCCCCCGCCGACCGGCCGCCCCTCAAGAAAACTGCCTCCGATAAGAGGTTCAAGGTAAGGCGGTGCGCCACTCAGTCGCCATGACCCCGACTTTTAGCACGCGGTCGAGCACAACTTGACAATGAAGAAAAAGACTTTTATTTTATTTTATTCTGTTATCGTGACCAGAGAGGAAAATGTTTTGATTTTGCGAGAGAAAGAGAGAGAAGGCGGACGTGGAATGACAAATAAAGAAGGTGAAAACTGTTACGACAGTCGCTACTTAGTTGATATTCCCAACATTTTTGAACGGTAATACACTGTGTTGCATTTTCATTTTCACCCCAACGGGATAGGCTGATTATAATGATTTTGGTTATAAGGAGTGAATCACTTAAATCCTAAGGCTGCTTCTTGACAAAGAGGTTTGTAAATGTCTCTTAAAAGCTCGAGTCTTAACTTGGACATAACTAGCTCTTGTTGGCCAGTTTAAAATTTCAATTTATTGCCTTTCGGGCCGTGCTCTTTCAGCCATCTCAATAGGAATGTCAGTTATTATGATACGAAAGTAAGGACAACACAACATTCAGTCGCCGAACGGCGAAAATGTCCTAGCCGGCCAGGAATCGAACCCAGGCCTTTTCGCTTAGGAATCCGCCGCGCTACCTGCGCAGCTCCCGAGGCGGACAAGGTCAGTTTACAGATCACAGACAAGCAATGGTGTGTACCACCTGCAGTGGAACTATATCCAGTAAAGCACTGGTGTGATCAAACCAACCTTGCATTTGAGGAAAGGTTTTTTTTTTTTCTTTTACTACATGAAGGAGTGAATATTTTGCTGTATTATTCATTCACGTCGCTTTTCTTTGAACCCGTTGTAAAGTAGATCAATCTGTTGGACGAGTAATTTTTGCCCTGTTCCCACCGCAATATGTTTTTGTGTGTGTACGTATGCACCTCACAAGGGAAAGCTTACAGTCCAGCTTTTCTCCGACTGTGAGGTCTTTCCATCTTCAATGATGATATCATTAATCGTTCGGTTGGTTATGTTCACTACTCGTTTGGCGAGCATGAAGATGGAAATACAATTCCGTTTCTCCACGGTCACTTGAGTTAAATACTATGGATCTCTTTGTGTCATATGGAAAAGGGATTGTTACCCGCGTGCTGCACCTCTCAAGGAATAAAATGAAAACTATAAAGTTAAGGCTGTTTCATATGCCGAAGGTTGTACGCCACAATAATTGCGTGTTCATATTACTTTGTCCAACGCCATACAAAACATTCATACAATTGTTTAAATGTTAATAACTGATAGGAAAACCAACTTCATCTGTCTGGAGATAATGACGTTAATCTCTCCCTAATGACCTCGCTGTTTATGACGCCAGACCCTAAGCGAAAACGAATGCGTCGCTGGCAACTGAAAGCACTAGAATGGCCCCATTATTAAGAAATTCCTTGAACGTCAAATGCTTTGTGGTTTCACCGTTTGCGGATGTCGCTCTAGCTTAAAGCGACGGATTTTCAAACTGATGGTCAGTTTCTTCGAGAAATACAAAAATAGACGAGTCGATGCCATGATGAATTCATGAGCAAGGTCATAACTAATATACTTAAACAACTGTCAGATAATTCCTGGCCACATATACAATTTTTCTTTGCCGGCCGAAGTGGCCGTGCGGTTAAAGGCGCTGCAGTCTGGAACCGCAAGACCGCTACGGTCGCAGGTTCGAATCCTGCCTCAGGCATGGATGTTTGTGATGTCCTTAGTTTAGTTAGGTTTAACTAGTTCTAAGTTCTAGGGGACTAATGACCTCAGCAGTTGAGTCCCATAGTGCTCAGAGCCATTTTTTCTTTTATGTTCGAAGTAATGTGTCTTCTGTAGTAATATGATTGGTGATGTTTCAGTCATGAATCCCAGTGTTGGTTTGAGAATCATGACCCCGTTCATATCACACTGCTGCTATTTTCTTTATTCTAACGCATCTGCTACATCGCACATCATTAACAAACTACTATTCAGGCACAAGGCCGCCCTGCGATACAGTTTTGTACTGCCAAAAGTACCCAGCTACTGTAAGTGCAGAAAAAATTGTAAACAGAGCAGAAAATTCTATATTCTGATATATGCGTATTGATGAAAATCATAATCATATAGCAGATCTACTAAAACGTTTAGGTTCAACTACTTTTGCCACAAGAATTATTGCGAGCGTTGCGAACATAGAAACCAGTAAGTTAAAATATTTTCTTTCACATTTGCCCCACGGGAAAATATTCTGTGGTAACTCCTCACTTAGGTAAAAAGCACACATTGCGTAAAAGAAAAAAAAATTAGAATTATTTGCGGATTTTACATAGTACATCTTTCGGGCATCTGTTTAAACAGTTATTCACTCATGAAATTTGTTATAAAGAATTCGGTATAGTGATAGAGTTATTCACTAATAGAATGTCATATGGTTTATCGCGAGGACGATCTAAACAACACGAAACTAACTAAAGAAAAAATTGTGCTCTTCCACCGTTCCCCAAACTACAGTTTTCAGCAGGTACTATTGTCTTAATATAGATCCAACCATTCTCTCTCGTCGTTCTTCATATTCCTAATTAAACATTTTTCCCCTTGACTCGTTGCAGGATTTCTTCATACTTTCCTAGGTCAATCTATCTGATTTTCATGTCTCATCTAACACCACGTTTTAAGACTTCTGCTTGTTGCAGTTATCTCTTCCCCATTATCCACGTTTCGCGCTAATACAAATCTGTGCTCCAAAGATAGCTTTTCATCGGCCTTTTTCTGGTGTCAAGGTTTACACTATCTGGTCAAAAGTATCCGGACACCTATTAGTGGGCGTTAGTATGGGGTGTGACGACCTTTTACCTTTATGACGGCTTGAACTCATCTAGGTACACTTTTGGTGGTGTATCTAAATGTCTTCCTGAAGAGCTGATATCAGATAAAGTAGAGATGTTGGGTGCTGAGGTCTGGAGCGACATATTTGTTGTAGCTGAACCCAAAGGTGTTCCATTGCTTTCAGTTGAGAAGTCTTTGCAGGGCAGTCCATCTCGTGATGTTACTGTCCACAAACTCTTGCCTCACAGATGCTGCTGTGTGACTGTGTACAGTGTCATGCAGATGCAAACAGTTATTATTTCAGAAGTATGCCTCTACTGTACATAGTACGTAATGCTCTAAATGTGTTCACATTCTTCCGCATTTAGCGTATTCAAAAATGGTTCAAATGGCTCTGAGCACTATGGGACTTAACATCTATGGTCATCAGTCCTCTAGAACTTAGAACTACTTAACCCTAACTAACCTAAGGACATCACACAGCACCCAGTCATCACGAGGCAGAGAAAATCCCTGACCCCGCCGGGAATCGAACCCGGGAACCCGGGCGTGGGAAGCGAGAACGCTACCGCACGACCACGAGCTGCGGACAATTAGTGTATTCTTAACCCTAGAACACTAAAGGGGGGAAATGTTACATTGTTTCCAAATCATCGTAAATTTTATTTCTCCATTTTTTTCAAAGGAAGTTATAATTTATAGTTTACGCAGTAGTTAATTGCAATTATAAGGTGTCCAATGATGAGTCACGCACAAAAGAAGTACAAAATGTCCTCTCGTACACCCTGTACTGACGAATCACATTGGCCGGAACCGTGGATTGGTATCAACTGCAGTCGTAAATTTACGAGGGTTTCGTAAACTAGAGCTAAGCGCGATAAGGTGACCGTACCCTAATCACGAAAACATCCCCATACCGTAACACCACTCCTCCGTATTCCACTGTTAGCGTCACACATGATGGCAGGTAACGTTGTTCATGCGTTCGCCAAACCCAAACCACTTCGTCGGTTTGGTACAGGCTATAGAGTGTTTGATCACTGCAAATCACTCTTTTCCATTCGTCCACTGTTCATTGGCTCCGCTTTTTACACCACCGCAAGTGTCGATGAGCACTGACTGCAGGAACGTGTGGTTTGTGATGAGCTGCTTGACCATTGAACCCCATTCTTTTTAACTCGCCTAGGCTCAGTCATTGTGCTGGAACTCGCGAGTGTTCCTTCCGCTGATTTCATGCTATTTTTTTATTTTTTTTATATAGCCACCATCCGCTGTGATCGACGGTCCCTGTTCTTCGCTACCTGAGGTCTTCCTGGTCTTAGTGTAGGTGTGGTTCTTCCTTCGCTTTTCCACTTCACAGTCGTATCAACAGTCGGCCTGGTCTGTTTTAGAAGGTCTGAAATGTCCCTGATGTATTTGTTACTCAGGTGACATCCAGTGACTAGTCCACGTTCGAAGTCACCGAGCCCTCCTGATTACTCTCTTCCTCCTTTTATCCTGAAGGGTCCTCTTCTTGTGACATCTTCTGGTCAGTTCCGCATTACATAAGACTGTTTAGTTACTTTTGATCAGATGGTGTATTCTGTTTGCTGGGTAGCAAAATTCGTCCACGCCTCCAAGGCTCTTCTGTCCGAATTTAACACTTAGCTATCCAGAACGTTCATCTTCTGTGCACATCATAGCCTTAGTTTTCTGTTTATTGTTCCAGTGAGTTAAGTACGCTACGGAATTCCTCTTGGGTTTCGGTGGCTACAACTGTCTGACCAGAGAAGTCTGTCATAGTGGTTTTGTGTCCGTAGCAAGGGATTCCCACAGCGACGTGTCCTTTGTCGGCTGGGTGTTAAGTCATAAGAGCGGTCCCTCAGTGCCCCAGCCCGTGTACCAGGAAGAGCAGAGTGACCCAGTTGAAGAGACCTTTCCCTGTCTGTTTTATGTTTTCCTGTTGCTCTTACCGGCTGACACTTCCTCACGGCTGCTCCTGATTGCTGCGTCCTGCATACTTCTGCCGTCACGTGGGACAGGTGTTCGCGTTTCCCTTTCTTCTCAAAATAAATTCGACAGAAATACTTTCCCCGTCAAAGAACGCGTGGGGATGTCGGCTACCCGTCTTCTTAAGGCTCTGAGCATTTTTCCATCTGCGAAAAATGGCATAAAATCAGTTAATGTAAAATAGGACGCTCTGTGATGCCCTGTTTTTACCTTTCATCTGGTTGCCAGCAACGACACAGTTAAATAGAGTGTGTACAAACTCTGTCAAACACAGTAAGAGTTAGTATTTCCACTTGAAACTAAATCTTACTCTGAAGGTAAAATCTAGGTTGTTAGACTCAATCACGTCTCTCTTCAAATTTACTCTTGAGTAACCAGTTAACTGAACACTCCGTGTTACCATTAATAACAACGGCCACGAAAAACCTGCAGACTTACACGAACCTTATCTTTTCGGTTATTATTATTAATATTTGCAGCCATTCTCTTCAGCTGCTAATGGTAACTTCAATTATGTTTTATCATAAAGATAAGGAAACTTCCGTTTTTTGCAACTGAAATTTAATCCTGAGTACCGGACATGTTTTGCCTATTCATGTGAGGCATCATCAGTGGTCTATAATACGTGTAAACGTATCTAATTATACATATAACAGGTAGCCGCGCGGTCTAGGCCGGCTTGCCACGGCTCGTGCGGCTTCCCCCGTCGGAGGTTTGAGTCCCCCCTCGGGCATGGGTGTGGATGTGTCTTGTCCTTAGCATAAGTTAATTTAAGTTGGGTTAAGCAGTGTGGAAGCCTAGGAACCGATCACCTCTTCCATTTAGTCCCATAGTAATTTCCAAAAAAATTATACATATCTCAAGAAATGTTACATCAAAAATTTATAATTAAGTAATTTTATATGTCTTATAGACCACTGAAGATGCTTAACGTAAATAGGCGAAACATGTCCGGTACGCAAGAATAAATTTGAGCTGCAAAAGACGCAAATTTTCTTATTTTTGTGATAAAACATAATCGAAGTTTTCGCACATTATTTTTTTTTGCAAACGTTCCAAGCTCATTACTTCACTTTTACAAAGTCTGCTCCTAACATCTGTAAGTTGTTAACTTCTAATAAGTACACAGTTGTCACTCCAGTATTTTTAAAAGGTCTAGGGGCTGATGTATGGTATCAGGGAGCAATGACTGTCTAAAATGGAAGTTTCATCAATTATGATTCCACATCACCGAATTTTTCCATTGCCAAAATTAAATTTATTTTCGTTTATTAATCTTACTTAACGAAGATAGGGGCTATTGCAATAATTATTTGCCTCGAAACAAATTTAGAATGTTTAAACACTGGAATTTTACTGACTGAATCAGATATAATGAATGAAGTCATCCACACTCCATCAGCACTTATGTCTCCGTTGTCCCGGGGTAGTCTTGTTGCCTTGTACAGTGGAGGTCGTGAGCACGGGTCATGCGCTGCGCACGTGTGTTGTCACGAGAATGCAGCATTATTGTGTCCGTTGTCTGCAGTTTCACACGAGCACATATATCACGGAGAATCTATATCATACTCTCTGTGGTATGGCGTTCGCTTGTCCCGAATAAATAACCTGTTTTCGCACTCGTATCATCCCTCATGTTATTTTCCGTATTCGGTAGTGAATGATAAGAGGAGAAGAGAAGTGCCTTTTCTGCAAATAACGCGTCGCTCAGATCTTCTTTTTCTTCGCGTTAATTCTGCGTAGAGCGGGATCGGCAGTAGTCATGAATTGCCAAGTTTATTTTATTTACGGGGGAGGGGGTGAATAAAATATAAACCGGTATTTTTGTTTTACGCGCCTTCTTGTAAACGGAGAGCGGCGCGTGATCTGCTCATTGTCGCTTTCGGTTCAAGTCTTGGTTCTCAACAGCTACAGCGCTGCCGTAGCATTTCTTTAGTCAGAATCGCAATGTCAGAGCAAGAGGTGTCGACATTTGTTGCGCCGCGCGTCTGTTATAAATAATCTAGTTTCTCATAACAGAACCCTTAAATCCGTCCGAAATTTTGAAAAAACTTGCAGCGCAGTTCGGGGACAACACCGCAGAAACACTCGAGCATAGACATGGCACGAACGGGTTTTAGAAGGGAATTGCTGCAGAGGCTGGCATAAGCTGCTGTAGTGCTCAGGCGATCGTTACTAACAATCTTGGAATTTCGGAAAGTGCCTCACCTCCTCACTGCAGAGCACAAATTCCATCGTCTCGAGATATGAAAACGGCTGCTGACACACTACCAGACTGAATGGGAACATTTTTTGACCCGACTGTGATGGACTCTAACATCGTGCTATGAACGCTGCTTGCCAACTTTTGGACCAAACAAAACGTGAATATCGTTTGAAAAGGCGTGCGCTTCCAGTCCGGAATGTGATCGCGCTTCACGACGACGCTCGACGCCACGCCGCCGAAAGCAACAAAATATTCAGGAATTGTTCAGGATCACACTATAACATCATCCCTCAGTCAAGACTTATCAACCTGCGATTTTCATTTGTTTTGACCACTGAAGGAAGCAGTCGTAGGACAGACTTGAGACAACGGTGCTGTGGAAGTGTTCCTGCGCAACTGGCTGCTGTCACAGACATGTTCATTTTATGAAAACGGGGTGAAGAAACTGGTTTTCGGTTGGGAAAAATGTGTTTCTTGTTCGGGAGACGATATACGAGAGTAAGTTCATGTGTACGAAATTTTCTGAAGCGTTAATAAACATATTAAAAAGGAAAAACACTTTCTATGGTTGTGCAAAATTGCATTTATTTCTTCACGAACCGGCTTTCGGTTTCTCAGGCCATATTCAGGTGACAACTGTAGCAAATGCGACTAAACACAGATATTACTTGAACAGAAGATACAAAATTGACAGTGTGTTTACTTAGTAAATCATTGAAATAATTACATTAACAAAAAAGGGGGTAACAAAGTTTTTATATGGAGAGAAATTTAACAGCTAATGGGAAATAAGATGAATTTACAATCTGAATGTAGTATTTGTAACGAAAACTTAACTTAACAAAGGGAAAAGTGAAAACTGAGTCTGATCATTTAATACTAGTTTCAGCGTTCTGTGTTGAGTGTCTGTTGATTTCCAGTAGGGTCATCTTTCTGCTTTTCTTGACAGAATGTAGAACTTCACATTCTACATCATATGAATGATTTTCTACTAAACAGTGATCAATAAAGGTCGAATCCTTCCTCCTTAATCTCCAGCGTCTGTCACGTTCACGTAGTCTAATTGCCACAGCTCTGTCTGATTGACCAATATACACTTTTTTGCCCTGTTTGTAAGTGATTTTACATATACGTGTCTGTGCCAAGGGTTGCAGTTTGTCGTTACTATTGAATAAAAATTCTTATCTGTTATCGGTATTATAAAATGCAAGAATTTTGCACCAGGCTGTGTGATTATTGAGTCATTGCTATCGGCCAGCGTACAGAAGTGGTGTAGTTTTATGCCTTCTCTGTTTTCGTAGTGTATAAGTATAATTTGCAGAACATTAGGAAGTGTTTTTCCTTTTTATTACAATTATTATGTTCTTCCAAGCACAGACGAAACTACGGTTAATGTTACTAAAAAAAAGTTCCGGTTTACATTTCATTCATCCTCGTAACAATCCCGTCTAATACGGGGTCGGCTGTACTGAAAATTTGATAAATTTGTTTTATTTAACCTTGCACAGCCGGATACTTCCCCTTGTCGCAGCAGTAGCCAGTTACCTTAGGGAGAGTAGTTAGGTTGTCGCGCGATTTGAGACGTCCTGTCACGGACCCCCCCCGCCCCCCCCCCCCCCCCCCCGCCCCGCCGGAGGTTCGAGTCCTCCCTCATGCATGGGTGTGTTGTTCTTAGCCTTAGCGTAAGTGTTTAAGTAGTGTGTAAGTCTAGGAACCGATGACCTAAGCAGTTTGGTCCATTACGAATTTAGGAATTCACACACATTTCAACATTTTGGAGAGTAGTTGTGCACGCCACCTATCTGTAAATCGTGTAAACTTTGTCCTGCATTTCCGAATCGGAAATTGGGGACCAGCCCAGTGTTTGCGTAAACGAGCGTGGGAAACCCCCTAAAACACTACATTCAGGCTAGAAGGTACTCCAGCTACGGTCGCCAATCCGCCGCGTGGATTTGACCCGGGACTGTTTACCTTCTTGTCTCGTGCGTTACGCTATACGAGCTGGTACAAGTCTCTCCAGACTTGATGCTAATAATTCTGAACGCTAATTTGTTACACTTCCTGACAGAAGACATTTACTGAACCGGGATCTGAACCCAGGTACTTGCCTGTCGCGGGCGCTATTCTCACAGACTGAGCTGTCGAGCGGCTCTACACGGACAGAATTACAGCTTTAATGTGGAAGTAACTCCCTCCTATTGTGAGACTTTTATGTATATCTCGTTCGGTAAGAAGTTTGTCCGTGTAAGGCAAGTGTCTCGATTCGAACGCTGGTACCGTGCACGACTGTAATCAGACAGATAGTTTCGTAACAGCCACGCACTGCAGTAGAAGGAGATTCATTCTTGATACTGTACTCATTCATGACTTCGGCATGAAGGACGGATGGATGTTCGCTGTAATGGTCGGAGTGCATATCGGCGAACATCAACAGATGCTGGTAAACACTGCCAGTCGTACGCGTTTATAATGTAAGCAACGGAAATGGCTGTTGCAGCAGTGACTTAGCCTCCGGTGTGTGTGTGTGTGTGTGTGTGTGTGTGTTTGTGTGTGTTTTGGAAAATACCGAAGCAGAAGTCAGAAATCCAGCGAGGTAGCGCAGTTGTTGTGACATTGGACTCTTATTTAAAAAGAGCGGTGTTTAATTTCGTGTCTGATCATCCACATTCAGCTCCCCACACTTTTTGTAAAATTGTCAGGCAAGGGCCTGGTTGCAAGGAGACCGTGCGCGACAATTTCCTTGTGCAACCGTCGTCTTACAGTTACATTACTTTTACCAAGCTAGACATGAGCATCAACATTGTGGTAAGAAGATATCATATTGGCACGATTTTTAAATGTCTCTAGTGATAATGAGGTAGATGGCGTAGAAGCAGTATCTCAGAAGAGCAGTGTTGTTGTTAAAGAGACAGGGAGGAAGCTACTGCGTGTGAATATGACGGAAGACCACAATAAAGGTGACTGTAGTGGCAGAAGATGGTGTCTGGTGGTTTTCTGGAGAAATTTGATATCAACACACACTAGGAACGGGGAATTTTGCGCCTAGCAATACTTCCTATTTCATAACTTCCGTCAGACCCGGACAAAATCACAGCACGTGGCGGGCACGTCATTCCTCCCGCATTGGTGAAGTCAACAGGAAAATTAAAGTTAAGACGCAGTTAAAAGACGTGTTAATAACAAGATTGCTAGTGATCGAGCTTTGGGGAGAGGGGAAAGGGGACGGTCCTACTGCTGCCTGCTTGAAGGAACCATTGCGGCACTCGCCAAGCAGTTTAAGTATACCACATGAAACTTTGTTATGTTTGCTACAAGGACACGTGATGCATACTTATCCCGAATATCCGTCCAATGTCTTCAACTTCCTCTTTCGGTCGTTTCTCTGAGAAACGTTGCACAATTTCGGCGTTTATTTCTTCCTTGACTGCCGTACCAAAGGTAATACGATATTGACGGTACACAAATTTTACTTTCATTGTAATTAGGTAAAGTTTTGTACTTGTAACAGTAACTTGTTGATACTGCTGGCTGATCATTGGTAGCGTTCGAAAAGAAAACTGGTCGTGAGTCGCTTTTGCATCTGAAACGACGTAACTGTGCACATTAAGGTAGAAGAACGAGGATTTTTCAGTAATATTACGCTATCACCGCGAATCGTTTGTACACTCTGTCAAAGACAGATATTTCGAATCAAAAGCATAAAGAGCAAATGTATCGAAATGTAACTGGTTTAATAGTCTTTGTTTATTATATTTTTAAAAAATTTTGTAGGCCCATTAAGAGCCACTTACACAATATTACATTCAGAATGTGTCGGAGGAGAGGTGCCACACGGGAGAAGCGTAAATAAATATAAAATATCAGGAGAACAATATTTAATTGCCTGTGAATTACGTCGTCTTAGACGCAGTACTGTTTTCTCGGTAGGTATGTGTAGAATCGTTAAATCAACATTGTACTAGAAAGATAGCATATTGTTATCATTATTACGAGTGACCTATGGGACAGTGGTGAATGAAAAAAGTGGAAGACAAAAACGAGGAAGAAAACAGGGCTAATGCATAAGATATCATGTTGCGACAGATGATAGTAGTGACATACAGAGACTCTGGTGGAAGGATAAAGGCAGAGCTACCGCTAGTTCGAGGGGAACGCTAATTGGGAATGGAGCAGTTTAGTTTTCTTGAGCTACGAGTTTCATTCCGTGTGGAAGTGGTTGTAACAGCGAAGGAATACGCAAGGTAGTAACATTATTTATTGTGAATGGATCCAGTAGCTCGTGTATGCTGTTGCTGAAGGAATGCTGTGTTTGAAGATAGATATGCGGGGATGTGAGGTCTCAGGAAACGATGAGCAAACATAGTATGTGATAATGCCGCCGCCGGGCCTATGCGTAACCAAGATAGTTGTCTGTTGGAAAGTGGGTAGGGGGGAGTGTTGTGTGATTAGGGAAAAGCGATGTCGGTTTAAGTCTCGTGCTGGCGAGGCGTATTAATGGGAATCGCCAGCTGATGCAGCTTCAGACTTCGATTTGGAATGCCACGGCAGTCGAAATTAAGATTGTTTCGTCACGTCGTCTCCTGAACTGATGGAGATGGAACATTAATTCGAACTGCTGAAGAACTGAGGGAAAATTCGGCCCTCGATGTGTAGAAGTATCCTAGTATTCAAGCAGTATAGGTCGACACTTCTCGCAGGGGATGCTGGGAGCGAAGGAATCGGCTGGTTTTATAGTTCGCGCAGGATATCGTGGCCGATGCTCAGTGACCAGTTTTCGTCAAAAGCGCTGGGCGAGTTCATTCGTTTTTTCGGAAAGGGAGACCATAAGTGTTTTCCACCTTTCGGCCGGTCAGCTATGACAGCATCGTGGCGCGCATCCTGCAGTGTTTCTCAAACGATTTTACAGAAACTATTTGATAAAAAGAATTCATTTTTGCATTACTTATAGCTTTATATGTCAGGTTCAAGATGTGGCCATCATTTCGATAATGCTCATTGTTATTGTGTTATTTACGTGAAAGTAAGACGCTATGCGAAATCCGGAGGAGTGTGCAATGAAAAATAAGTGGTCGCTATGACTTTGCGTATGTTGCATATTATCCATAATATGTTGTGCGTGTGAAATTTAACTAACATATTGAATTTTTCTTCAGACTTGGATATATATCTGTTACCTATCTTGAGAAAATTGATCTGATGTAGCACACTCATTTGCGATCGCGCCGCGCCATTGATAAAGCCAGAGTGAAATATCCAGAAGATTTCTCTTCTTTTATAAACGGTTTCAGATATAAAAATTAGGTTTTGGCAAATGATAGCACGCAGAGAGGAGTGTATTCTACCATATCGTTATTATGTAGAGCTTTTTATCTACCGTGTTATTCCAGTAACGACAGATTTTTCGGTGAGAGAATGTAGTGTTTTGCCGCGCGGGATTAGCCGAGCGGTCTCAGGCGCTGCAGTCATGGACTGTGCGGCTGGTCCCGGCAGAGGTTCGAGTCCTCCCTCAGGCATGGGTGTGTGTGTGTTTGTCCTTAGGATAATTTAGGTTAAGTAGTGTGTAAGCTTAGGGACTGATGACCTTAGCAGTTAAGTCCCATAAGATTTCACACACATTTGAACATTTGAATGTAGTTTTTAAAGGCCATCGGTAGCTGGTGGAACGAGAAATGCTATGGTTTTTTGAACAATGAATGTGAGGACATTGTACTTTTTTTTTCTTTCTCTTTTGTACTGAGGATGTGCTTGTTTGTACAGTTGTGTCTGCAGAACATTTAGTGAGGTGAGACAGTGTAAACTCCGCTATTTTTGGCAAAAGAAGCAAATTTGACATGGCAACCAGAGAAGTGTGTACGTTTTACTCAAATTTCGCCACTGATGACGCTCCTTTGAAAGTTACAAATGGTTAACAAGCCAGGCGAAAATAAGTCGCTCCATTTTTAGCGGAATACTTTTTAGATACTAACGAAAGCAGAGGAGACACTAGATCTTTTTGAATGGTCAGCGTGAAAGTGTGGGCGTGGGCGGGGGACCCCGCGTAATATTTACAAATAATGTGAACGTAGTAGATTTCAGTTTAGGCCGGCAACTCCCATCCAGCGTTCGCCATCCCCCCCTACAGCGTTCTATACTTGTCACCGCTCAGTGCCAACCAAGTTAGCGACCAGTACTGTGAACAATAGCATTGTATATAGGAGCACTTTATAATTTTTAGCAACACATTTTGGTTTTCTTTGTGTGTGGCCCGTTTTTAGTTTGAATGCATTCTTACTAGTTAAAACTAGATTATACTGAATACATTTGTTGCAAGTAGAATTTACCGCCGGTTAGAAATGAATTTGAGTTAAAACTAGTTTTAACTAGACTAAACACATTCTGACAAAGTGAAACTGTTTCGCCCCGAACGAGGTCCATTTACTGCTCACACGTGACGTATCGGAATGACTCTGATTGGTCCGGCGGTGTCCCCCTTTCGTCGGTCGACACGCCGCCGCCTTCGCTCATCCTCGGTTGACCTCCCACTCAGCACGTATAGATCGACTCATACGCGTAACTCGTGGCAGATCTAAATCAAGAAACACGGTGGAAACCAATTTTTTTTAAAAAAAAAAAAGGATACTGCAGATTGATGAACACAAAAAACACTGCAATATGATGACAAAAAAGTTACGATAAATTAGTGGACGAAATACAGGAAGCACGATTAGCTGAAAAAAGACACAGAAACAGTAAAGAAAATTAAATTGATTCGAGGTTATCGATATTTGTGGAACGCGAAAATAAGTGAAAAAAGAGCCTATGAAGTGCTACACATATGTAGACGAAATTTTGAATATTATTGAAGGAACAGAGTGTAAAATGTAGTGAGCACCAAATGTCAAAAATATAGGTGTTGATTGATGTGGAAATATCATGGCTCTCTGGCTTTGCAGTGCATGTGACGGAACAAATTTTGTGAAGTGGTTCTGATACACCATTATAAACTTAAATCCACTGCCTTCTGTCGTTTGCGTGTCGACCACATCAACTTGGCAACGACTGTTGACTTTTAACTGAGGTATATTTCTCTCGCTAAAACTAGTTTTATCTAATGTCCAAAATTAAAACTTGTTTTATGTAAAATTCAGACATGTATAGCAGTAAATTCTAGTTAAAGCTAGGAAACTCCAGCAGCAGTTCAGTATAAACTAGTTTTTATCTAGAGAAACCGCCTTCTTACTTAAACGCGATTTTAATTGCAACATACACATTTATTTAAGCGAACGATACCTCTACTTGTCACCTATGATGTCGTAGAAACACTGAAAACGCTAATTCGCACAGCGCGTGCGTGCGCGCGCAGTCACACGCACACACATAAACACACCATATAAAACAAACGTATATGTGAGAGTCAGGGACCGCGTAGATTAGCTCGCAGCACCTTCCGCGCAAAGTCCAAGTTACAATGCGCGTGTAGTAGCTGAACATCAGGGATTCAAAATTTGTCTTTTTAAAAACTGTAGTGTCTTCCCACTCATATATGTGGAGCAAAGCTTTCTCGTGGATGTTTCATGATATACGTATTTCTTTAACTTTGTGTGTGTGTGTGTGTGTGTGTGTGTGTGTGTGTGTGTGTGTGTGTTTTCTGCTCATTAGGCAGGCCTTTGCGTAGTATTTGCTTACCATCTTTCGCTGTCGCCTGCTATTCTTTTGTCATTAGATAACTGTTATACACTTTCATATAATCTGTCATTTGATATTTTTCCTTCGCTCTGAAGCGTCTGTAATCTTTGACAGTCTCCTAACCAGTTCCTTTTTCTCTTTAAAATCTCCTGAAATATTTATCCTTTTTCACAAACCTTTTTTAATACCTCCTTATTCTTAGCCCTTTGTGCCCAGCTTTTCTTCTCCATCCTCCTCCATACCCACATGTCAAAGGTTTCCAATCTTTTTATACTTGGAGACATGTACACCTTTATAATTTCTAAATAAACTCTTGGGGCTCAAGGCCCTACTAATTATTGCCACTTGGACGAGTTGGCGTGTCACGTGTTTGTGACTGCTTCATGCGATAAATGTCTGTTGGTAGTGTGGTGTCTGATCTGTGATGTTGTTGGTGGTGTTGTTCTCGATGATGATATGATGAAGGTGCCGATGTTGATGAAGATACGATGATGACGTAAAAAAGAAACAGGACAAAACCTCAGAAAATTGTCTTTTCTATTCGTTACGGTTCCGCTATTACACTCCATTGTACAATATGTAGTGGTTTTTCTGATCGTTGATGAATCAAATTAATTTATCAGTGTCAAGATTTCTTGTCTGTATGTGTCTGTGGCCCAATTCATACATTTATAGGGAATTTACGGCTACTCGGTATTGTTGAACTCCTGTGTAAATGAGCGATGAAGGCGATGATGACGATGAAGGCAGTATTACTATGATTAATACCAGCAATGACGGCAACATATTTTCTTTTCACTAAGTCCATTGAATATAGGTACCCTATGGGCTTTTCTCAGCTTTTATTTAATTTGTTCCAGTCAGAATGTCAGTTTCTCCGTATGACTTTCACACACAGTTTATTTCAATGTCCATTTCGTGCACAATCATTTTCAAGACGACAGAGCCTCATCGACAGATACCAACCTTTTTTTTCTGCTTTGTAGGTAAATGTGTAGAACGTGAAGCACCCTGAATTCGACAATTTGGCTGGTTTTATGTATGGCGTTCTCCTCTTCAGTATTTGAGCCTCACTAGTCGATTAGCGTAGACTGCGATACGAAGTCGCGCAGCAGGCCTGCGACTATTACGCGGAACTGAGCACACGTTTTTTTTGTTTTTTCACCATTTTTTTGGTAGCTAATAATAACGGCTCACGTATTGTTAAAAATGGTTATTTGTGAAGGAAACATTTTAACAACAAGTGAACTGTTGCTGTTAGCGACCAAATAAAGCTGTGAGAAAAAAGAATGCTCATTAAAAATCGTTTGTCATATGTGGTACCTGAAGAGAGACTATAAATGGCTCTGAGCACTATGGGACTTAACATCTGTGGTCATCAGTCCCCTAGAACTTAGAACTACTTAAACCTAATTAACCTAAGGACATCACACACATCCATGCCAGAGGCAGGATTCGAACCTGCGACCGTAGCAGTTGCGCGGTTCCGGACTGAGCGCCTAGAACCGCTAGACCACCGCGGCCGGCAAGAGAGACTATACTGAAATCGATTGTGCACACATTATGTGATAAAGATGTATCGATAAAGTGATATCGTTACTGAGATATGCGGGACCTAGTCAGGCCCCTTAAAATGATGATTCACCCAAGCATAATTACACAAAAAAAGTCTGTGTCGGAAGCCCGTGACCGGGCTGTTGACCTGCCTACAGGTAGAGTGCCGCGGCGCTGGGAGGGAGGGGATGGCGGCCCCTTCGCCCCATCCGAATTTTACCCCCGGCCAAAATTTCCTTACGTATTTGATAAAAGGGTGAGTGAACTTGGCGTCGTCCGGGAGGGACAGGAACGAGGATAAATCCCTGCCTCTATCCGCGATTGAACCCGGGATCTCCAACGCCGAATCTAGTGCTCTGCCTGTTAGATCACCAGCCACAAGCAGAATTTTACAGGTAGACACATTTTATCCCTAACATTAGCGCTTGAGACGAGACTATCTGTTCCATTGAGAGAGACTAAGGGAACCGCCACACTTATTAGTACATTCACGTGGACCCAAAATTTCTCTAGGTGAACCACCGCTTAAGGGATCTGACTATAAATGCCCTGGAACATTATGTTTACCAGCAAAGAACGCGTCACTGGGGCCCTATATAAGCATCTCACTGCGCAATGTTATTTTGATGCTGCGCGTCGTTTCTCGTCAAACCTAGCCAGGTGCGAGATAATGACTGCGAAGACGCCAACCGTCTCGCGTGTGCAGCGACACACCCTGTCGCACGTCGTAGCATACGTACGGCGTCGCCGTATCACCAGCGACTCCGGCTTCCTCCCCACAATCGTGCCAAGGTGAGAGAGGACTTCTTTGTTCCGAGAAGTGTTCCAGAACGATCCCGCAGGCCGCCACGTCGTTTGTCTCACGTCCAGCCAGCATTTCTCTTGGCGGGCACAGCTCCCGTTCCGATAAAGCTGTGCGGTAATGCCTTCGTGCGAACCGCTCCGCGCCACCAGTCGCGACCTACATTCCGTAGGACCTTCTGCGGCCGGCGCGGTAAAATAAACTTCCCGGGGTCCTTGGACACGCTCTGCTCGCCGCCTTTGCCCCTGCTTCCCGCCGCTGGTCCCGTCTTCCTCACTTGGAGGACAGCCGCGATACTTCCCAGACTGTACGACATATATCCAGAATTTAGAATCCTCTACAGCCTTGTCATTTTCTAACGAAAGGTCCGTGTTCGTGCAGGGACCTTCAATTTGATACAAGCCAGCAGGTGTAACTACACGCTGTTCTACGTCCGCCTTGAACTTGGAGACTGCAGCACGAAGTCTCCTCGGAGTATTCTACGTCGAAAAAGGCAGGTGTCTCATTGACGTTATAGCCATCCTCAGTAGATCGATGGGGCGCTAATTTTAGTCTACATGTGTGAAGCTTGAGTCCATGGCCGTGCCGCGATGGATACACCTGTTCCCGTCAGATGACCGCCGTCGGGCGTGGCTGGCACTTAGATGGGTCACCATCTGGGCCGTCATGCACCGTTGAGCTACCGGGGTGCATTCAGCCTCGGGATGGCAATTGAGGACCTACTTAACCGTGTAGTAGCAGATTCACATTACGAAACCTGACAGCGGTCGGGAGAACAGTGTGCTGACTCCACACCCCTTCGATGACGCCAAATGGTTGAAGATGCCACGGCGGTCGGTCGGTACCGTTGAGCCTTCCGCGGCCTGCTCGGGCGGAGATTTCTCAAGCTCGCTTCCTTATAAAGATCATACTCCGATTAAGTAACTGCAATATACTCGGAAATTGTTACATTTAGTCAGCGACCATGTAGGGAAGGTGAAAACTCCCGTTACATTTGCGCCAAAAAAGAAGAGGGGTATCAGCTCCTTAGCGTTTGGCAGAGTTAGACGTCATGTGCGCGACTACACAACTACTAAGGACAACGTGCGAAATTACTTGCAGCTTTCATGTTATCGCCCAGCCTCGGTGAATGAGTTGAGTGAACATGCATGTCATATTTGATACGCTAACGATAAAAGGACCGTTATGTTCTCTTAAAAGTGTGATTTATCGGAGCACGGCCAATCGTAATTTCTTATGAGCGGTCGATTGCATGTGTGATTTGATCATGGATGACAGCCAATTATGTATATAATCCCTTTTTTCCCGTAAACCCCCACAGTTAGCTAACCGTGAGACCAAGCAACGCGGCGCAGTTGTTCAGGCAGTGGGCTCACAATGCAAGAGCAGGGTTCAAACCTCCACCCGGTCATCTTAATTTAGGAGTCCCATCATTTCCCAAAATCACTTAAGTCGGGTGCTGAGACGGTTCTTTTGAAAAAGATGACAGCCGATTACCTCCCTGTCTGTGCATCATTACCTTGTATTTTAATCGGGGGCCTAGAAATGACGGAGAGGCTCCGTCCCCGCCGCAGCCGCAGTGATCCACAACCCCACGACAACTACCGCAGTCCACTTCACCCCTCCGCCGCTCCGCTCCACACTGAACCACTCTTTCAGGCTTATTGTGCGGTTCGGCCCCCGGTGGACACCCCCCCCCCCCCCTCCACAGAGAACGTCTCACACCAGACAAGCGTAACCCTTATGTTTGCGTGATATAGTAATGGTGGTGTACGCGTACGTGGAGAACTTGTTTGCGCAGCAATCGCCGACATAGTGTAGCTGAGGTGGAATAAGTGGAACGAGCCCGCATTCGCCGAGGCAGATGGAAAACCGCCTAAAAACCATCCACAGACTGGCCGGCTCACTGGACCTCGACCCAAGTCCGCCGGACGGATTCGTGCTGCGGACCAGGCGCTCCTTCTCAATCCGGAAAGCCGTGCGTTAGACGCGGGCGTCATTACTTACTTTATTTTCTGTTTATGTTCGTATTATAGTCATCACTTATCAAACATTCCATTTTAAAAAGAACTCGGCTTAATATCTGTTCACTTTGAGCGAACAGTATCACTCTGATTTTCTGTCGATAACAGAAAACTCCCACACCGAAGTAGTCCTTCGCCTCACTACATCTTCAGTATACGTCATTTGCTCTAAAGCATCCAGACTTGATTTAGTGGACTTTAATATGAGGTACGTCCTTCTTTCGGCTATATGACGGCTTGAATACTGATGAGGACAGTTTCAGTTAGGTGTTTGAACGAATGTGAATGAGGGAGCAGCCTGTTCTTCGTCAAGAGCCGATACCAGAGATGGTAGTGATGTTGGCCGCTGGAGTCTAGAGCGAAGTCGACGTTCCAACTCACCCCAGAGGTGTTCCACCACGTTCAGGTCGAGACTCGGGGCAGGCATTCCATGTCATGAACGTTATTGTGCACAAACCATTGCCTCACAGATGATTCTTTACGACAGGGTACATTGTCATCCTGATATAATCATCGTCTCCGAACTGTTCCTTTACTGTACACAGTAAATGAGTTCATATCCTTCCGCATGTGGTGTTTTGTTAGGTACGATAAGGGGACCACACCCCAACCACGGAAAACGTCCCAATACCGCAACACCACGTCCTCCGCACTTCCCCTGCTGGCAATAGACATGATGGCAGGTACCGTTCTCCAGGCAATCGCCAAACCGAACCCTTCCATCGGATTGCCGCACTGTCCAACTGTCCACTGTCCAACGGCGTCGCTGTTTGCACCACCTCAAGCGTCGCTTAGCATTCACGGGAGAAATGTGACTTCGAGGGGTTGCTCGACCTTTGTACCCCATTCTTCTTAACTCTCTATGCAATGTCATCCTGCTAGCTGTAATGCTGGTATCACTAAAGAACTCACGAATGATTTCATGCGACGTTTTACAACCGCCCTCTGCAGTGCTCGACGGCCCATGGCCGTCAGTATTTGAGGTCTGCCTGGTTTTGTTCCTTCGCCTTTCCACTTCACAATCACATCACCAACAGTCGACTTGGGCAGCGTTAGAAGGGTCGACATGCCGTTGATCGATTTGTTACTCAGGTGACATCCAATGACTAGCGCGCATTTGAAGACACTGCTCTCTCCTGTTACTGCTTCTCTGCCTCCTTTTATATGGGCGAGTCTGCCTGTCCTGACATCTAGTAGTCAGTCCCCCGTTACATGGAGGTGTCTGGTTACAGCTAGTGCACAAATTAAATATCAGTGGTGGGTATGAACAACCCTGCCTCCCCCATTTCCTGACTTTAGCCGATTATACCTTTACGTCAACACGGACAACTCTAGTCTGCTTCTCATACAGAGAACTGACCCTCTGTCCCTGTAGTTAATACCATACTGCTTAAAAATTGATATTTTTTACCCCTTTCTGCGTTACAGAAAAGCTTCGCCAGTCATACGATTAGCCCAGTGCTAATATTGCATCTTGACAGCCCTGCTTGTCCTAAAACCAAACTGTTCCTGTACTTGTCCGCTTTCGACTCTCCCCTTCCATTCTGTCTGTCGGAGACGGCTCTAACCTATTCACCACAAGGGTACAAGCACTTCATTGCCGCTCCCAGCTGACGTTGAAGTTAGGTTCACTAGCTACCTGATCCCTAATGTTCAAAAATACGCTTTTAATGGGATGTTAATTTTGTTTTAGGATTTACAAAAAGAACTTACTTAAAATCTTTATTTATTACCATACGTACTATACTTAAACATTCAATTAATTTTCAAGTTTTTAAGAAATTGCAAACATATGTAAAGTAAGTCTATTTTCCTAGTTTTAGTTTTCACAAAATCCTAGACATTGTCGGTAATTTCAATGTGGATGTTGTTTTTAATACTTATCAAAGCTAAAATGGTTAAACTGCTTTGCCACAACGTCGGCCTGGGATAATTTTATTGTTATTTCTAATTTGAGAAATGCCTTTCACTGTGAGCTATTGTGACTGCCAATGCTAGGTAAAATCGTAAGTGCCGTGGAAACTCGAATATACGTAATTTTTTAGAAAGGTGTCGTGTTTGCGTTTAGCTGTAAATTTTTATTTCACCATTACGATTTTGGCACTTGTCACTTTCATGCATAAAATTTGATGTTATATTATGTCGTATAAATACGTTCTTCTGAGACTGTGTTACTCTTGGTGGTAGTAGTCATTGCTTGTTATTAATGGCATGAGTGATTTGTTACTGATATGCAGGTTGAAGTCAGTAGACATAATACAGTAGGTAACAAATCTGCTGCTCATGTCATTAATAACAACCAATGATATTACCATCAAGAGCAACACTATCTTATAGGAATGCGAAAATGACTTAATTTAAAAAAAGAAATATGTAAGCTGTGGACCCATGTTACAAGAAGCTAATGAAATTAAATTTTTTGAAAATGAGTAATTCATTATGCCTAACGAGGCCGGGCAGTCATCAAGGAATATTTTTAGAAATTTAGTTAAACAGACCATTTTGATCAATGTCAGAATTTAAGCTACTGTTCTATTTACTTTGTAAATTTGAAAAAAAAAGCTTCATGCTTCTGAATCAAGTTTTTTCCAGTTACAGTTTTGCAGAAAGGAGAAAGCTCTGCGATTTTCATTTAAAAACTAAAAACGTTCGTCAGCTGCTTAGTAATGGATCGAGCGCGCAGCCTTCGTCGTGCCCATGGAGCAAGCGACTGGATCTGATGCACCCACTGCAACTCCGGAAGTGCTGCCTCTGCATATCATACTAAACCGATTTTCGATATTTTTTGCATCCATCCCCTCTAGCTCTCTCTGCAAGCATGAAAATTACATTCTTTGTAAAACTTCGAAAGGAAACCTGGGTCGTGCCATAGATTTGCTAACGTCGGGCAAAAATCATAACAAGTGTTTCTTATTAATATGTAATTTAATTATCAAACTGTTTAATACAATGGTAACAAGAAGTAGTATAATGATAACAGAACAGATAAATCACAGATATGAAGTGTCGCTGGCTGCTTTATGTCCGATGGTCAGCTACGTAATCGCTTTGCGCCGTTTTTTTCATTTGCTTTTCGACGCTTCACCAGGTCTAGCATTCTCTCAGCACTGGATTTTTTGAGGCTTTTTAAATTCCTTTCGACGCGGGCTTTCCTCTGACCACTGAGACGACATTTTTCATTATTTTGTAATTTCCAATTTCGTATCGATTTTCTCTTCTATTCCGGATAATGTTTTTATTGCCCCATATCGGACCCTGGGTGTGCTCCGCAAGCTCTTCACAAAGACACCCGATTCGATGTCCCAGCCAAACGCGTTTATATGCGACACCAATTTATAACTTTGCACATAGCTAATTCGTGACAATCACGCGCATGCGCGTACACTGGTACAATGACATCTACATCTGCATGACTGCCCAGCAATTCACACTTAAGTGCCTGGCAGAGGATTCTTCGAAGCACCTTCAGACTATTTCTTGTAGGATTATGGGGAAAAGATTTGGAAATGATAAGGGAATATTATTTAAATGATTAAATGACATTTTTAAGACTATTCTGGAATATATTAACGGATAAATGAGGGGTTTCTGCTATCCGAACAGTCACCGTTGCTAATGAAGAAGAAATTGAACAATAAGGTTTCGTCATCAGTACATAGATATAAAAATTAAAAATGGTCTTACATCCATTCTCCAAATGATTTCTTATACCTCTTCAACGCTGCGGTGACACGTTGATGTTTCTTTCCATTGTTACTAGTGTCCTTGCAGGTCCTCAGGATCGTCAAAACATTTATTACGATGTACTATCATGAACTAAAAAATAAATATTAAAAAATCTTTTAAAAACTTCCCGAATATATTTTCATACACAACCTTCACGTAATACATTTACGAGGTTAATAATACTTGGGATGCGTACATTTTTTACACAAATTCATAATATGCGTCTAGTCTCTTTCAGATCTCAACACAGACAAACAGCCACTAATTAATTAGTGCTCTGGATTGCTCGTTAATAATCATCTCTGGCCTCGCTATCTTTTATCGTTGTCACACATGTTATCGCTGTCTAGTAGTCAGAGAGCGCGTCTTTTAATCAACTTAAAAATTACTGTCACATCCTGTACTGTTCCACTTCCTAACAGCGCGTGGGAGAAAGAATACTAAGTCTTGCTACACGAGCTCTGATTTCTCTTTTTTTTATGATCATTTCTCCCCATGTAGATGGGCGACAGTAAAATATTTTCACATTCAGGGAGAAAGCTGGTGTGGAAATTTCGTGGAAAGATATCGTCGCAACGAAAAACGCCTTTGTTTTAATGATTGCCTTCCCAACTCGCATTTATATCCGTGGCGCTCTCTTCCCTATTTCATGATTATAAGAAAAGTGCTGCCATTCTTTGAACTTTTTCGACGTCCTCCGTCAATTCTATCTGGTAAGGATCTCGTACAGAACAGCAATACCCTAGCGGAGGACGAACAAGCGTTCTGCAGGCAGTCTCTGCAGTAAACCTATTGTAATTCCTACGTATTTAGTTGAATGACAACCTTTAAATGTGTGTGGTTTATCGTGTAATAGAAATTTAGCGGATTTCTATTTGTACTAATGTGGATAACGTCACACATTTTCTCACTGAGAGGTAAAACAAATACTGTGCACGACAAACAAGTACGGACATGATACATCCATTGCTGACTCAACCATTGTTTACACTTTGTTAACCTCTTAATTATCAGAGATTCAAATTTGACGGTATTTTGTCTTTCAAAAAGTTCGACGGACGGAAAAAAATGGCATTTCTGGCAGCGATGCCCCACAGCTCTTAGATATTTGAAAAATGTCATATTACCACCTTGAGCCGCCTGTAAAATATTTATTATACAACCAGTTTCAGTCGTCTGACTATCATCAGGTTCATAAAAGTGTTGACAGCGTCATTTTAGGTGAAATATAAAATCGTCATCGTCAGGTGATAAAACCATGAATAACAATACACTGTTGTCATATCGTAATATAAATCACGTGGTCAATCTATAAAAACTGTGGTAGGGAGTGTACACATTTATGTTCAGTGCCTCTGTGTGGTATGAATCTGATGGGCTCTGACACTATGGGATTTAACATCTGAGGTCATCAGTCCCCTAGAACTTAGAACTATTTAAACCTAACTAACCTAAGGATATCACACACATCCATGCCCGAGGCAGGATTCGAACCTGCCACCGTAGCGGTCGCGCGGTTCCAGACTGAAGCGCCTAGAACCGCCCGGCCACACCGGCCAGCGGTATGAATCTGTTCACAGCATTAACGCGAATTACGATCTTGACGTTAATGTGTGCACTCCCTAGCACAATTTTTATAGGTTGACGACGTAATTTATATTACGATACGATAATAGTGCATTATTCGTGGTTTTATCGCCTGACGATAACGATTTTATGTTTCGCCTAACATGATACTCTGATTACTTTTATGAATGTGATAATGATCAGGCGATCGAAACTTGTCGTACAAATCAAGTATTTTACCAGCAGCTCAAGACGGTAATATGACATTTTTCAAAATTTTCGAAAAAACAGACGTTTTCACGTCAAAAGATCTCCACGATGCATTAAAATCTGCACTCGTGGTCGAAGCGGAACTCGAACCCACGACAGTTCCTTTACGTGACAGTGGAGCATCCGAGACAACAGAGGCAGTCTGATGACATTTGTAAGAGGTTTTCGTTGCTATCAGTGAGCCGAAGCAGCACAGTCACCGCCGGGGTTCCACCCGGCTGCTGTCCGTTGGCACCACAAAGACACGGAATAGTTCGGCGAAGAGGAAGACGAGACGTGCAGGTCAAAGCCTCCGTGCCGTGGACTTCGGGCGCTGGATCCCCCGACTCACACGTTACAACAGCCACTTCGCGCTAAAAAGTGAAGAAACTCGACGGAAGCGGTGCAGGAACCTCGCGGCCAGAAGGGGTATCGGAGAACCAGTGCTATCGGCGTTCCGGCTTTCTTGGTGATAGACGCGCGGAAGTGCTGCCAGCTTCCGTGAAGCAGGGGGCGCCGCGACACAGCCGAGCAGCGAGACACGGGGTATGGTATATTTGGCGCCGCGGGCTGACGCGACGCGGCGCCTCGCGCGTGGAGGGGCAAGGGGGAGGGGGGGACAGACGGCAGGGAGGGATGAGTAGCCTATAAGTAGGGGGCGCTCGCGCCGACGCTACACAGTCGGCGAGCCGCCGCCCGCCATGAAGGACGTCATGCACACGCGGGCGCTGTACTCGACGCTCAAGCGCTACTTTGGACATAGCATGGACTGCGCGACTCCCGCTGCTTGGCCCTGCCGGCTTGCTGCTAAGGCCGCTGCCGCCGGCGTCCACTGCCCAGTGAGTATCGCTCGTCCAGCATCGTACGCCCCGGCTCCACGGGGGTTCTTCGTTGTTTCGTTAATTTCGGTTGTAAGAGCGCATTCCGTTTTTGGCTTCTCTATCACTCCTGCCAGCCAGTGACGTAGCACTGCGGTGCGATGAGTGGCACGTTGGTTGAATGAATCGACACCGTTTCAGGAGGGGAAAAAACCACTCGTCTGAAACACTGATTGCTTTATTCATACTCGACGTCTCTGCAGACAATAGTTGAAGGCGAACAGGTGGATCTTATCTTCCCAGATTTCCGCAAGAAGGTTGACAAGGCACCACATCATCTACTACTAACCAGGATGCAACCATAAGGAGTATCTTCGTAAATGTGTGTTCATTTCGAGCAATGTTTGACTAATAGTAGCCAGTACGTTTAACTGAACGGCGAATGTTCAACAGAAACGAAACATCGTGTGTGCCCGAAGGAACCCTAATAAGCTTTCATACATGAGCGCTGTATCAGAAAGGATCAGCGGCACTATAAGATTGTTCTCTGATGATGCCGTTGTGAACAGGTTTGTATCACCCTGGAACGCTGGTGAAGAATTGCGGAAATACTTGGACAAAGCTTGCAATTTGTGTAATGAGTGGCAGATCCCTTTAAATGTATATCACTGTAAGGTAATACTTATAACAAAGGGAAAGAACACTATAGCATCTGATTAAAAGGTTGGTACTCAATGTCTTGAGCACGCTACATCATATTAGGGGAACCGGAAAATAATGACGTTTCTGCACTTGTCGATATTCGTTTGCCCCTTATCATTTCATTGTGTACTTCAAAATCTTGCGAAAGACATTTTAAGATTAGAGTGACTTGTTTAAACGTAAATAATTAAATCTAATTGTATTGCAATTTATGGTGAAAAGACAGAAGAAGCACATACCCGGCATTGTGAGATTTTTGAGTTTCGCAAGGGTAGTAACGCAACAATTGCTACCCGAAAATATTTGCGGTATTTATCCAAGTGCGTTAGATCTTCGCATATGCCAAAGGTGGTTTTCTGAGATCAGATCGGGTAATTTTCATCTTTCCGACTCGTATCGATCAGAAAGACCAACGACTTTATAGACAATAAGATGCTAAGGGCGGAAGTGGAAGCAAATCCATGTCAGACAATCTAGGACCTGTCAAACACTCTTAGCCAACCTTGGTCGACCATCCAAGAACATTTGCAGCATATTGGTAAAGACAATCAAAGCTAACAAGCCACCACATGCAAGTTATTGGGTCATCGTCACAATACAGAAGCGTTTTTTGATCGCTTGATCATTGGCGACGACATATGGGTCCTCTACGATAATTCGAAACCCAAAAGGCAGTGGCTCCCTCCGAATAAATCAAATGTTTAAATGTGTGTGAATTCCTAAGAGACCAAACTGCTAAGGTCATCAGTCCCTAGTCTTACACACTACTTAAACTAACTTATGCTAAGAACAACACACAGACCCACGCCCGAGGGAGGACTCAAACCTCCTGCGGGAAGGGCTGCGCAGTCCCTATCATGGCCTCAAACCACGCGGTCACTCAGCGCGGCCCAAATAAATCGCCAGGAAGTACAGCCAAGATAGGTTTACACCCGAAAAAGGCACTTTTACTTATTTGGCGGAGTATTCGTAGAGTTGTTCATTTTGAAGTGCTGAAACCTGAAGAAACTGTGATTCCAGACCTTTACTGTGAACAGTTGGATCTAGTAATTCAGTCTTTAATTGAAAAGTGACCAGCGATCATCAGCAGAAAAGGCGTTATTCTGCAACACGATAATGCAAGACTGCGCTACGCGCGAAACTTGGAAGAAGTTACTGACTCAGAGTGGGAGGTATTGCCTCGCCCACCATGCTCGCCTGATATTGCACCATCGGATTTCCGTATATCCTGACCGTTATAACGTTTTGTAAATGCCAACAAACTTGAAAATATGAATGATGTCCAAAGTGTCACCTCCAGATATTTTGCTCAAAAACCAATTGATTTTTATCGACGCGGCATTGAAAATTTACGCACTAGATGGTAAAAGTTGTTGGGAACGAGGATGATTACATCATTGATTAAAAATAAAAACTTGTGTTAATAATTTATGTGTTTGAATTTAATGTAAAAAACGACACTACTTTACGGTCCCACTAATATTTAGGAGTAATATCAAGAAGTGATATGGAATGGGACGGTCAGGTAAAATCGGTGTTAGGGAAGACGAACGATTGACTTAGATTTGTTCGAAGAGTTCTGGGAAAATCAGTGCACCTATAAAAGAAAATCGTACACAAGTCGCTAGTGCAGCCAATTCTAGAGTTCTGTTCTAGCGTTTGGAGTCCTTATCAAGTAGGCATGCGTGCAGAAATCGAACGAAATCATATATGAGGTGGTAGGTCCGTAACAGGTCAGTATAGTCCTACTGAAGTGTAACAGGAATGCCCGGGGAACTAAACGAGGAAACCTTAGTATAAAGACGACGTAGTTCTCGCGAAAAACTGTTGCGTAAATTTGAAGAACCTATATTCGAAGGAGACTCAGACCATTACATTGCCACTGTCGTATATCTCGCGTAAGGATAATGAGAATGAACTAAGAGAGATTAGGTCGAATGCAGAGGGATATACGTGGACTATCATTTTTCTTCGGTCACTATACTAATAGAAAAGGAAAGAAAATCGATAACCCCCCACCTGCCATGTACGGTACAATGGCTTACGGAATATAGGTGTAGATGTTAACAAGGTTAAATGCAATTTAATGCGGGTGGGTAGGAGAAACAGTATTAATCGTATGTGTGTCGAGTCAGTCACTTCGATTAAACATTTATGCGTAACGCTAAGAGCGCACATAACTTTGCAAAACACTGGTGCGACGCGTTTTTGACCAGTGCGCGACTATTTGGGAGCCCCACTATGATACAAGGGAGACATCGAAGCAGTTCAGAGGCATGATGCTAAGATTTTACAGGGCAGTCGGGTCAGTATTAGAGTGTTACGAAATGCTCCATGAGCCTATTAGATAGGAATCGTTGGGGAGAATAACAGTATGTTTGTGCGAAACGCCATTGAGGAAGGTTAAGAGAGCCCGCATTTTCTCTAGACTGCGGAACGATTCTGCTGCCTCCACCGCGTGAGAATCGTAAGGATAAAATAAGGAAGATCAGTGATTTTGCATAGTCGCACAGGCAGTCCCTTTTCCCTAGCTCCCTTTGCGAATGGAACAGGAAGGAGAATGACAGGGAATGATACACAGCGCCCCCTTGTCATGCACCATACAGTGGCTTCGAGAGTATGTTGATGTGTATGTAGAAAACGTAGTGGGTACTCCAGGAGAAGTAGACATCCGATCGCTAGCTTCTCTGGAAGTATAAACCCGACATGATTTGCCCACAGTCAAGCAGATGTGTTCTTAGATGTTTAAAGAACAATGGTAGATGGCGCCTGGTGCAAACGCAAGTTTGATCAACCAAATTTTGCCAAAAGGCCCCACTGAAGCGGTTCAGAACCAGGTGATCTTACTGAATGAACGCTGAGGACTGCAAATGTAATATCGCAACTGTGCCAAATACGTTTTGCTTTTTTTTCCTTCGAATACAACGCGCATTGGAACATTACTCCAACCCGCTGACAGCTGAAGGCACGATGAAAACATGAATACTTGTTTGTTGTTTGACACTCCCTGTTCTGTTTCACTCGCTTGTGAACTGACGGAAAAGTGGCTGGCTGTTCACCTCCGTACGCAGCTTAACCTATTGTTATGTTGTTCTCATGATCCTTACGAAAGGTATACAATGGACGCTGCTCAATTTTTGTGGATTCTTCCTTAAATACCCGCTGTCTGAATTTACCCTTGATGGTTTTGCGAAAGGGATGCCTTTCGTCCAACTGCTCCCAGTTCTTTGAGCAAATCTGTTACTGCGAAATATACTGAGCTCTGAATTTCGTTAACGTCCTCGGTCAGATTAACTCGATGAGAACCCCAAGCAGGGGAGCAGTATTCTATGCTAAGTCGCACCAGCCTCATGTGCGCGGCTGTCTTAGAAGATAGTCTTCAGTATATCCAAGTTCTTGACATTCGTTTTCTAATCATTTTGTGCATTCGTCCATTATCCGTAACTTAGTAGGATTATCACCTAGGCCATTCAAACGCTGTGAAGGGCACCACAAGTCTGCCATTAATTTTGTAATCACATAAATTCATTGAGGCAATCACTCATTAGATAAGATAGTATGAGCATCTCTTATCGTTTGAGTACCAACACGTCTTTATTTCTGAGGAGCTGGCTCAAAGCTCAGCTAAGCCTTCATGGTTTATTTCCCTGGGCATTGGAGGCAAATGTTGAAATGGTTACTTCAACCAGGCCACAGCCTGTTTCTTCCCCCATTCATTTCCATCCAGGCTTCTGCTCCACCTCTTCTGTCGAGCGGACATTACATTAACCTAACTTCTTTTTTGTCATAAGTCAAATCATTGATCACATAGTGATAAAGTGACAGTGGAGTTTATTTGTGAAATATATGATGTGGTTCGGGTACCATTGGGAATCTGATCTCTGCTGCCAGGAACTTTGCATATTCCCAGCCGTAGCATCTGAAAAGTTGCACACTTACGGCTGTAAAATATGTTTCATTGTTGAGATCCATTTGCTTCTAGTCCTGTATATTTAACTCGCAATGCTGCAGCTGTTGCAACTGTTGGTGGCATTTATAGTTACTTGCCATCACCTAGTAAGAAAAAAAAAATGTTTATTGTTGAAGAACCGCTCAAAGTCTTTGAGACAGTACAGGGCTGAATAGCTTAGGTATAACGTTCACCTTAAGCGAGATGTGAAAATGGCAGAAAATGAAAATCACTAAATACTAGTTTTCTGATAGTTATGTGTTTCCATTTGTCTGAAACTGTAATCATTTATTTTCATCTTCAGTATTCTTGTGCAGTGTGTACTTGATGCATTTCTGATAACAACTTCACCGCATTCTAATTTTTCTCATTCAACACTGTTGTTTGATTTCCAGAGTTTACAATTTCTTTCTAAGGCAGCTTCAATTAATCTGTAAGTCCACTCTAATAACAGGCATCCACCTTTCGAGATGTACTGTTATTCAAAGCATGAAGATACTCTCACTCTTACTTTTTTTTTTTTCTTTCTCTTTTTAGTTTTGCAGCACACCTCAGAGAGAGAATCAGTATGCATAAGACATACATAATAGTTGCTGTTAATCAGAATAGGAAAGATGGAAATGTTCTCTGAACATTCATCATTTAACCTGTACATTAGTTCACAGACCTCTGTTTTCACAGCATAGCTACATGCTTTGTGATATTTAGGGAAAATAGCTTTCAGCTTTGGTGCTGCAACATCCTTCTGTTCATATGCGTCAACATTCATGATATGTAGTATCTGTTTACACCTATGGTTTAACTGCAAAGAGATATTCTCAAATTTTAATTTCCCATGTCTGCTTAGTATTTTTGTATTTGTGGGTAACAGTTTTGCAACAGTGGATATCTGTTGAAATTTGGAGACATTATGAAACCGTGGTTCATCCAACTTGTTACAGCTGCCATCCGGGGAAATGGGCAACAAGCAGGCAGTGGCACAGCCGGAGGGTGAAGAGTCGAGCGCAGAAGAGCGGCTAGCACCAGCTCCCAGCTCGCGGCCACCCTTCGTGGACCAGAACGGCGAAGAGCCAGAGGATGATGTAGAGCTGCCACCACCCATGAAACCCATCAGTGAGCCACTCGTCGTTGCAGGAGCTGCCTCAGCTGACGAGAGCCAGGGCAAGCGGGTAGGTACTACTCTGCTGTTCACATTATCCTTCTGGAGAGATTCCAGTTGTTGCAACCTGATTTATTTGTGATTTTTTTTTTTTCTTCAGTAAGATCGTTCACAGATATCTCAGATAGAAATGGTGCCTTACTCCCTTTCTGAACATCATGTGATATACATTAATGTTGTTTTCTTTACAATCTCTCTAGCTATGAAGTGTCAAGTACAAGTGCATACATATACTTGGGGAACTTTGAGCTCTTGGAGATCAAAAAAACGTTGGCTTTTTATCTTAACAATGTTATTGCCTGTGCATATTGCTAGAATGTGTTTCAATCAAGTTTTAATCTACAGACCATTACTGTGTACAGTTTTCCACAACTGAGTACAATTACTTGCTGGTGTACTTGGCTGAAACATCTGTGCTTATGGTCCGTGTGATTTTAAGTGCTTGGTATTGTGTCAATTCCAATCCCAAAGAAAGCAGGTGTTGACAAATGTGAAAATTACCGAACTATCAGTTTAATAAGTCACGGCTGCAAAATACTAACGCGGATTCTTTACAGACGAATGAAAAAACTAGTAAAAGCCGACCTCGGGGAAGATCAGTTTGGATTCTGTAGAAATGTTGGGACACGTGAGGCAATACCGACCCTACGACTTATCTTAGAAGCTAGATTAAGGAAAGGCAAACCTACATTTCTAGCATTTGTAGACCTAGAGAAAGCTTTTGACAATGTTGACTGGAATACGCTCTTTCAAATTCTGAAGGTGGCAGGGGTAAAATACAGGGTTATTACAAATGATTGAAGCGGTTTCACAGCTCTAAAATAACTTTATTATTTGAGATATTTTCACAATGCTTTGCACACACATACAAAAACTCAAAAAGTCTTTTTAGGCATTCACAAATGTTCGATATGTGCCCCTTTAGTGATTCGGCAGACATCAAGCCGATAATCAAGTTCCTCCCACACTCGGCGCAGCATGTCCCCATCAATGAGTTCGAAAGCATCGTTGATGCGAGCTCGCAGTTCTGGCACGTTTCTTGGTAGAGGTGGTTTAAACACTGAATCTTTCACATAACCCCACAAAAAGAAATCGCATGGGGTTAAGTCGGGAGAGCGTGGAGGCCATGACATGAATTGCTGATCATGATCTCCACCATGACCGATCCATCGGTTTTCCAATCTCCTGTTTAAGAAATGCCGAACATCATGATGGAAGTGCGGTGGAGCACCATCCTGTTGAAAGATGAAGTCAGCTCTGTCGGTCTCCAGTTGTGGCATGAGCCAATTTTCCAGCATGTCCAGATACACGTGTCCTGTAACGTTTTTTTCGCAGAAGAGAAAGGGACCGTAAACTTTAAACTGTGAGATTGCACAAAACACGTTAACTTTCTGTGAATTGCGAATTTGCTGCACGAATGCGTGAGGATTCTCTACCGCCCAGATTCGCACATTGTGTCTGTTCACTTCACCATTAAGAAAAAATGTTGCTTCATCATTGAAAACAAGTTTCGCACTGAACGCATCCTCTTCCATGAGCTGTTGCAACCGCGCCGAAAATTCAAAGCGTTTGACTTTGTCATTGGGTGTCAGGGCTTGTAGCAATTGTAAACGGTAAGGCTTCTGCTTTAGCCTTTTCCGTAAGATTTTCCAAACCGTCGGCTGTGGTACGTTTAGCTCCCTGCTTGCTTTATTCGTCGACTTCCGCGGGCTACGCGTGAAACTTGCCCGCACGCGTTCAACCGTTTCTTCGCTCACTGCAGGCCGACCCGTTGATTTCCCCTTACAGAGGCATCCAGAAGCTTTAAACTGCGCATACCATCGCCGAATGGAGTTAGCAGTTGGTGGATCTTTGTTGAACTTCATCCTGAAGTGTCGTTGCACTGTTATGACTGACTGATGTGAGTGTATTTTAAGCACGACATACGCTTTCTCGGCTCCTGTCACCATTTTGTCTCACTGCGCTCTCAAGCGCTTTGGCGGCAGAAACCTGAAGTGCGGCTTTGAGTTTTTCTACGTATCTGTAATGTGTCGTGACCATATGTCAATGAATGGAGCTACAGTGAATTTATGAAATCGCTTCAATCATTTGTAATAGCCCTGTACAGGGAGCGAAAGGCTATTTACAATTTGTACAGAAACCAGATGGCAGTTATAAGAGTCGAGGGACATGAAAGGGAAGCAGTGGTTGGGAAGGGAGTGAGACAGGGTTGTAGTCTCTTCCCGATGTTATTCAATCTGTATATTGAGCAAGCAGTAAAGGAAACAAAAGAAAAATTCGGAGTAGGTATTAAAATCCATGGAGAAGAAATAAAAACTTTGAGGTTCACCGATGACATTGTAATTCTGTCAGAGACAGCAAAGGACTTGGAAGAGCAGTTGAATGGAATGGATAGTATCTTGAAAGGAAGGTATAAGATGAACATCAACAAAAGCAAAACGAAGATAATGGAATGTAGTCGAATTAAATCGGGTGATGCTGAGGGAATTAGATTAGGAAATGAGACACTTAAAGTAGTAAAGGCATTTTGCTATTTGGGGAGCAAAATAACTCATGATGGTCGAAGTAGAGAGGATATAAAATGTAGACTGGCAATGGCAAGGAAAGCGTTTCTGAAGAAGAGAAATTTGTTAACATCGAGTATAGATTTAAGTGTAAGGAAGTCATTTCTGAAAGTATTTGTATGGAGTGTAGCCATGTATGGAAGTGAAACATGGACAACAAATATTTTGGACAAGAAGAGAATAAAAGCTTTTGAAATGTGGTGCTACAGAAGAATCCTGAAGATTAGATGGGTAGATCACATAACTAATGAGGAAGTATTGAATAGGATTGGGGAGAAGAGAAGTTTGTGGCACAACTTGACTAGAAGAAGGGATCGATTGGTAGGACATGTGTTGAGGCATCAAGGGATCAACAATTTAGTATTGGAGGGCAGCATGGAGGGTAAAAATCGTAGAGGGAGACCAAGAGATGAATACACTAAGCAGATTCATAAGGATGTAAGTTGCAGTAGGTACTGGGAGATGAAGAAGCTTGCACAGGATAGAGTAGCATGGAGAGCTGCATCAAACCAGTCTCAGGACTGAAGACAACAACAACAACAACAACAACAACCTTCAACTTACTTTGTGCCTAGTGAACGGGTTTCATGCAACAATGTTTCATACTGTCCCTAAACAGAAATATCAGCTTCAGTTCAGCAAGCACGTATTCAACAAAGTTTCAATATTCTGTGTGTTGTATGGTTCAAAAAGCAACATAGGACACAATCTTATTCACATACATTGCTTGACAAAAAAAGTGAAGCAATCAGAAGATGTGGTTAGACAACAATGTAACTTTTAACACATTCACATCATCGACAGGTCAGCAAATGGTTAGAGTTGCAATTTTCTGTTACAGATAGTCCATTAGTGTTGTTCATGTATAGTGTTGTTACCAGTCTGGTAGGATGCATAAGGGGCATGAACAATGTCGAATGATGAATGATCACTGTGGAGGACATGGATGTGCCGTGTGCTTGGGTGACACAGCTTATCGGCACCTGACAGACTTTGAAAGGGGCCCAATTGTGGGTCTCCAAATGGCTGGCTGGTTGAATCATGCAATACTCGGGTGTGTGGAATGTTTGGATGTGACAGTGGCCTGATGTTGGACTGCATGGGAATGTGAGGGCAAGTGTACTCATCATCAAGGATTATGGGTGACTGTGTCTGACCATGACAGGGAGGAATGCCATATTCTGCATCAAACACAGTGTAACACCTTCACATCTGTGCCTGCCATCTGAGAAGAAGTAATGGACACCCTGCAAAATCCTTTGTCATTCTGCATCATTGATTCACAGTTCTGCACTACCCTCGATGACCATTGCTTGTGAGTAAGGCAGCGACATGGGGAAAGGTCCCTATCTTCCAATGTTTTGGAGAGCCACAGCAGTGTTACTTGTGGCACCGGGGTGTGGGGACTTAGTGATTGAGGGACCATCTTGTGTACTCATGTGTTTTACCACTCATGTGATCGTATTGTGGTGCCATTTTTCAATAGGACAATCCTCATCCAGACATAGCACTTATCAGTATGATCTGTCTGCTTGATGTTGATATACTCCTGTTGACAGTAAGATCTTCATACCTGTCCTCAATAGAATATGGGTGGGATCAGTTCGAACATCAACTTCATCCCAGTGTCAGTGTATAGGGTATCAAAAACCAAGTACAACAGTTATAGGCTAGTTTGCCTCAGGATGGGGTATAATGGCTTTATGATACCCTTCCTAACTGAACAAGAGCGTACATCTAGGTAAGAGGGGGTGTTGTGTCCTACTGGTAAGTGAGCTCATATTGACAAGGTGAATTTACAAAAACTCTCTCAAACCGTTTCTTTTTTTTCCTCCACCCCTCCTGGGTGTTTGTGTGCTTCATTTTTTTTTTTTTTTTTTTTTTTTTTTTTTTTAATGGCAGTGTATTTCAAGAATTGATTCTTGCAGTATGTACTCACTAAAGGTAAAATGTTTTCATGCTAGTGTTATTAACACAAATACTACTTTGCTACAACAGATGCTGATGAGAACCCCACCAGACATTTGTTTCTAAGTGTAGTGTAAATGGGTTCTTATTCACTTAAGCATTTACAGGCTATTCAGCTATAGCTGATTTTGTAGTTTTTCAGAATACAACCGATCATTGACTAACATATAAGGTGTTTATTGAGATACTATCTGTGAGTAATGTAGGACCTTTTATAGCTTACATAACATACATATTTAAATCTGTGCTATTAATTTTATAAAAATTTATGCAGTTTATCTTTCTATATTTTATTACACTTCATTGTGTATTTATCTAAGTTTAAAAAAAGGTGTTTATCTATTTGCGGTATCTTGTAAGTTGGGGAGATACATAGAATCAAATGAAAACTAAATTAGGCAAATAGCAGAGTGTTTGTTTGGAGCATAGAAAGAGAATTTGGAAAGAAAATACAGATTATCTAAACAGTAACAGAGATCCTTAACTGACATACAGAGGCTTTTAAATATAAAACATAGTGCATAGTTCATAGATATTGTTTCTGGAGGAAATATTCATTTCAGGGTGTAAAAAAAAAAAAAAAAAAAAAAAAAAAATACAAGGGTGGGTTGCAAAGCAATAGGATCATGAATATGAGAGAAAATGTGAGATGTGGTTTGCTTGTAGCTGTATGAAATACGGCATTGGGAAAAAACATACAAAACTATGCAATATTTTGCCACTGCTATATGCTGTAACATAGTTATTTACGAGAAACTTCAGTTTAAGTATGATTTCAGGTCTGTAAAGGAATTCTTTCATCAATTTTTGAAGAAGACAAAAAAATTATTTGTTGATTTGTAGTTTCATTGTATTTGTTGTAAATATCATTTGCTATCACCTGCTGTGTGTAATACCTAGGTTACTGTAAGCAAAAATGATTATATAAATATATTTATCATTAATTTTTCATACAGTTTTCTTGTATCATGAAGACAGTTTCATCTTTAATAACAGAAACTTCAAAGATCATGAGTGTCTGCAGCAGTAGGCCTTATTTTTGTAACAGTTGTCAGAATATAGCTCTGTCTTTACAGTCATCCAGCCTCTCTCTCAAGGCATTGGAGGGAGCCACATCTGCTGACTTGGCTGAAATAGAGCAAATCGTCAAAGAGCGAATGGTGTGTTTGTAGTTAAATGAGGCTTTTTTATTTACTTTTGTTGTTTGCCCTGAACCTTTATGTTGAGTTGTGCATGATTTCAGAGTGTATATTTGGCTGCACAATTCTGTATTACTGGCACATTTGGAAGTTACATTTCAAATGTAGTGTATCATCATAATTGATATCATGCTGTTGCTTTCTCTTTCAGTCAGGTGCTGGTGGTAGTCTCTTGCACACACTTGGAGTTCACATGTAGTTTGCTATAAACACATTATTGAATGTCTTTAATTTTTGTTTGGCTTAATTAGTTTTATGTAAGCATTTGTGGAACTTGCTCACTGCAATTTATTTTAATATGAATAAATTCTCACCTTGTTTGCAATAGATTTTGTATTCATAGTCAGTGTACACTGTCTTATATCATTAGTCATTCAAAATTTTTTGCTTCTGATGTATCTGTGTGATATCTGTGTAGATATGGTATATAGAATTATCCATGTGCTGGCATTTGGTATCAGGCGCAGTTTTATTTTTGGTGGACACAATGTTAAATTTACGTTTACCACAAGCATGATGTAGGAACAGTTTTTCATATTGATTACATTTGGAATACTAAGAAACACAGATATCATTGATGTAAGGAGCCACGGTTCTCTGAAATTAAAATTTTGTAAGTGATCTTTGGGTTTGGTGTGGGATGAGATCCGAACATGTTTGTTATTGTGAAACCCAAGAGTAGCATCTGCGTAAAAACACAGAACAACTGGAATAGGAGTAAAATCCAGACAGATCATGAATACTGACTATGTACTTCCATAATAGACTGATGAAAGGAAACTGGGGAGACAAAACAAGGTTGTTCTATTGTAAAGAAGGAAAACTCCCTTTGGATCCTAATGCCAGAGAAATGCGACTCACAGGAAAGGAATTAATTGTATTTGAGAGAGGGCAAGGGGGGGGGGAGAGATTAACTGCAGTTCTATTTATGTATTTTGTGTTTGTCTTGTTTTGGTATTTGCTGTGAGGTTTCCCTTCATGTGGGAGTTACATATAACAGAATGGAAGTGTTACGTCCAGTTACGTCTTCCATATTCAACTTGCTCTTTCATGTAGGGTATTTGTATCTTCCCTTTCTTCTTTCCTAGCTGTCTATATCTCCTGGCGAAAGCATTGTTTAAAAGTTCTGATAAGTAGTCACACAACATTTGCTTTTAACTTGTGTTCCTCTTTAAACTGTCCAGTCTTTGTGTTAGTTAATAACTAGACATTCATCTTATGTTGTGCATAATGATTGCATTGATTCCAGAGTTAAAATTTCAAATTTTCATTCCGATTAGTTGTACAATGTTTACACTGCATTTTATTCCCACAGACTATGTGCAGTCTAAGTTAAAATTCTGATCTCATTTTAATGATAGATTGGTTACAACTTTCAAAACCTGTAGGAACACTTGAAAACACTTCTGTTTCGGTAATGGAATTTACAAAAAAAATGTTAAATGCTTCTGACTTACCAGTTATAATTGACACTGCACACATTTTTGCATCACAGTGTAATTCATAAGTTCATTTCAGCATGGATTCTCAAGAAATTGATAAAGTTAGTCGGAATACTAGACTGTACAGTTGCTGCTGCATGTTAACACTTCAGAATTATATTTAAGTATTGACAGAGACAGGTTTTTGTGATCATTCACTGAAGAAATGTTGTGTTCTCTACAGGAGCAGCACACAGAAAATCAGGAAAGGAACAGTCTCCTTAATCGAGATTCAAAAGTGTCGAGTGAAATGGCATCTGATGGTGAAACGAGCACAAATACTGGTAGTGAAGGGCAGGGGACTTGTGAAGAAGAGACAGCTGATGATAAAGGTGGAGGGAGCAGGGAAGGGGGTGAAGCACAAGGCAGTGCCAGTGGCACGACAGCTGCGCCAAGTGACAGTGAAAGTGTTGAGGATGCGGCAGTTGCCGCCATACGCAAACGTGAATACGTAATTAGAGAATTGGTGGAGACTGAGAGGGACTATGTCCGTGATCTGGAATATGTTACAGAGGGCTACATGCCTCTTATGAGGAATCCAGACTGTGAAATACCAATGCCTGAGGATCTGAGAGGAGGCAAAGACAAAATGGTGTTCGGAAACTTGGAAGCCATCTATGAGTGGCACAGAGAGTGAGTAACATTATCTTCACATACATTATGCTACCATTAAAGTATATTATGGATATCAGATTGATAAATTTGCTGTAGTACTGTATCTGTCAGGAATATTTCTTTCGTAGTTTTTTTCTAAGTTTTTAAGCATCTCCTTAATATGAGTAAATGTGCATTTCACTTCTTTGTAATTTCATAGTCATGAGCTGCTTGTTATGGCAGTCCCAATAACAGAATAAAAGACATATGTAGTCAGTCGTGACCATCATTGAGAAAAATGGCATATTTCTATTGGCTATTTACTTTTTTACCATAATAAATTATAAAATTCATCATTAGTAGGGTTTAAGTAACATAAAAGAAATATTTTCCTTGACTTTCTGTGTGATAATGTTCCATTTTTTTCACCAGCCACAATAAACATAAACATCTGGTATTAAACATTATACTCCCTTTCACTTTTCATACTTCATAGTTACACATGCCATATGGTTAATTATTCCCTACTGATTTGTGATAGATTTCTTTCCCGCTCTTTCTATAATATATTATACTTCACATTAACTATAATTTTTATCATTTTCCACTTATAATATTGAGTGAACTTGATATAAAATGCTGGATTTGCATTCAAGAGACAACCCAGGTTCGGACCGTAGACTACTAATTTAGCTAAGTGTCTTACAATTCATCAATCATTGCTCATAAGTGTAGGGATGATTTTCATTGTGCCCATGACCATTTCTTCCTCCATTTCTGTAAACTTTATGAGTATTCTTATTTTATTCAGAAAGGGTTTATCCATAAAATATGCCATGAAAGAAGATAAAGATTATGCACAGGCTGGGAAATTGAAATTTAGAATGTCCAAAATTTTTGCTTATTCTGCTTAGCAATACTAATGAAACTAGACGTGGGATGCATTTCACAATAGATGCTATGGTAACTAAGTTATTGCCCTCCTGCATCACATGAATGTGTATTTTCCCCAGAGTGATGTCTTGGAAATGTAGTCATAATGCCAGGAATTGTATGTTGTAATGTCAGGAATTATATGTCATTGACTTGTGAAAAATAATGTCTTATAATGGATATTTGTGATGTTGTACTGAATTTTTTTGGCTTACGGAGATGCTGAATAGAACATTAGTAAATACTCTTAGTAATAATAAACCTCTCATGTTTGGTATATTCTAGTATCAACAAAAAAATCACGATTTGTTACTACTTTGCATTGCTTTTACATGAGATAACATTTTACTTTATGATACATTGCCTGTCCATTTTACAGATGGAAGGAAGTTCACATGTTTCATTGTATAAAATAGATCACAATACACTTTGCTTTTGGCAATATTCTTACTATAAACTAAAGTACACCACCAATATGTTAAACTGTTCACAGTTGTTAACTGCATCTCCTTCAGAAATATTCATATTTGAAGCAACTTTTGCTCTTAAGAATAAAAGTCATATGAAATTAAGAGACTGTCTAAAAGCACTTACAGAACAAGCACAAAACCAGTCAGAAATTAATTCACTTTTTTTTATTATTACACTAACATTCATAGAATTCAAAATTAACATACTGTGCTCATGTTCCACAAATGGGATTTGATTTTATAGCACAGGTGGCTGTATTTAGAGATACATTTTTTATAAATCCCTCCAGAAAAATATCATTGTCAACTCTTGGCAAAGCTGTATACATTTCCTCTCAAAATAATTTCATCCTGCTCCATAGATGGCCGTACTGACTTCACATCAAATTGTTTTCATCTGAGCAAAAAGAAATATTTATTGAATTACTCTGTCTGTGAGATTACAGTTTTAATTTTTCATTGCTTGTCCTCTCGTCACCCAGAATACTGATTTGCAAGAGTTGTGCTCTGTGATTCTCCTTTAATGTTGTTAAGTGTTTATTGTTGGCTGGCAAACATGTTTAATACTGTAAATGTTCAATTCTGTCTTGCTTACATTGTTACTCTTGTGTAAGAGGAGAGTAGTTGGTACTGCAATTCTGATCTTTGCTTATTATGCAAATTTTGTGTTATAAACATCACAGATAGCCATTCGTGTTTTATGTTATCCATGGATTGTTGTGTGCTTTTATTTCCAATCACCTTCTCAAACATAAAACTACAGCATTTTTCAGAATAGGGGGAAAGTATGATTTGCAGAACATTAACTGGCATTTTAGCAAATGTTTATTTGATTGTGCCTTTGCCTTTTCAACAACATGGGAGTGAGAAAATTGCCTCATAGAGCTTTATTTACATTTCTGTCTGCCAGACAAATGATGAAATTAAGTTTTATTCATTTGTAAGTTTTATTTGTGCAGTGTCCATTTATTATGTAATGGTTTGAAAACTTGCAATTTTCAGGAAAGAAACCTTTATTAAATATTTGGTTATTGCATGATCATTGAAGTTTTGAAAACATCTCATTACTTATTTATAATAAGAAAGTAGTCATACATCTTTATCTAGTCTTACTATAACAATGTACTTTTCTTCTAGCTTCTTTTTGAAGGCTCTAGAGAAATGCCTCAGCCATCCGGAAGAACTTGGCCCACTCTTCAAGAGATACGAGAGAAAACTGCATATGTATGTGGTTTACTGTCAAAACAAACCCGTTTCGGAGTACATAGTCTCAGAATATGATATCTATTTTGAGGTAAGTCCCGTTCCATACATTTATCCTAATATTTTTATTATTCAGACAATTGACAAAATGTAATTACAACAAACCAGTAACTTATGATTAACATCTTGAAACACTTTTTAAAAAATTGGGGACTCATGCTAATTTGGTTCTTCAGTGCTAGTCCTGAATCTCATTATGGTTCTACCTTTCTGCATTGTAATACTTTCTGATTTATATTAGGCATAGCATGTGTCGTTAATTAAAAATGTCACTTTTATAGTGGTTTGCATTATAAGCTCATAACAATACTTCATTTGTCTCTTAAAACTTGTGTCCTATTATAAATCCTATGAGAGTCTGAAAGTCAGTATGTAAATGAAGAACAGTGTGATAAAATACCTGATAATATATTACTTAATTTCCAGGTTCTGAATTTCATGTTGGTCCATATTATTTCACCCATACTCACTCTCTTAGAAGTAGAAAAAAACTGTGCATTGCTCTCTAGGTTTCGTATTGAGTTTTATATTCTTATGCAAAGTCTTTTAACAGGTTGCCTGTGAATATCTGGCAGGAAATGCAAAAATCCCTTCCCCCTTTTAAAATAGAGAGAGAGAGAGAGAGAGAGAGAGAGGGAGAGAGAGAGAGAGAGAGAGAGAGAGAGAGAGAGAGAGAGAGAGACAGAATGTCTTGTTAGTCAATCCTCGTACAATTTAGCAGAATATTTATACTAAAAACTGTACCTTCCATGTAAAACTAACATTTGTGTTAGGTAAATCTTGACTTTTCCGGTTCATAGACAGCTTATAGCCATCTGTTTAAAGTTATGTTAATGATTTGTTGGAAGTATTAGATACAAACAGCAGCTGAGTGGTATAGGAGAAGAAGCAACTGAGTGGTATAGGAGGAAAAGCAACAGTGGACTTTTTCAAAGCAATTCTACAAGATGGGATTTACAGAACATCATGTGTACATGAATGAATGAATAAACAAACACTATACAGTCTCAAGTAAAATTAATGATTGTCTCAAAGTCCACATATGATTTGTTATTATTTTAATGCAGATTTAAACTTTGACTAACAAAAATATTTCATCAAAATGACTTTGTGTTCAGAACACTGTGTGCATCAAGAACTTGTAATAATAGGCAGATCACAACAAATCTTTTATATGTCTGCAGCCCTAGTTATAATAGTACTGTTATCATTGTTTTCAGGAACTTCGCCAAAAGCTTGGCCATAAACTGACATTAGGTGACCTGCTCATCAAACCTGTTCAGCGCATTATGAAGTACCAGCTTTTGTTGCGAGACATCTACAAATACACTGAACGAGCAAAGCTTCAGAATGAGATTGACTCATTACGTATAGCACTGCAGGTGATGCAGGTTGTTCCCAAGGCTGCAAATGACATGATGGATGTGGGGAGGCTCCAGGGTTTTGATGTAAGTTTGTTCATCAGTTTGTATAACATACAATTAGTATTTTCTAAAAGAAAGTTTTGGAAACTTGTTTTACTAGCAGAAACACAAGCAGTAATATTGCTATTGAAAATCTTACGGAAGTGATAAAGACAACACTGTCGGTAACTACAGTACCTTAACTTAGTAACATTATGATAAATACGATAGCTGTGGATGGAAAGGAATGTAGAAATAGAAAGCAAAGATAAAAAGTATGAAGAGAATTCTGGTTTCATAAGGGTTATATTTTTCAAAACTGGAATGTATAGTGGAAACTAAGCATATCCTGGAGAAAAAGTTCAATCTGTGGCTCTGAATTTCTAAGTCAGGGAAGAAGAATGTATGAAGTGTAGTGTAGCATGGTACAGTATAGTTACTTATTCATCCAATAACCATTTTACAATGCTGTCATTTGCTATAATGCTTTTGCAGTGTGGGATCAAGTGCTGCTAGAACAGGATTTCCTCAAATGTAAATATTTTATCTTTCAAACAATGGAAATTTCAGGCTGAAATATTAACAATATCATGATAAGGATAGATTGCTACTCATCATAAAGATGACACATTGAATTACAGACAGGCACAATGAAAAGACTGTTACACATTCAGTTTTCAGCCAAAGCCTTCTTCAGGAAAGAAAACACACACACATTCCCACAGCCAAGCACACTTCACACTCACATGACAGCTATCTCTAGCCACTACACCCAGAATGCAGCTGTTGCCTTGAACAAAAGCAGCAGTCCGGTGTGGGTGGGCAAGGGGGAGGGATAGTAGGGTACATGTGAGGGAGAGACGAGCGCTTTTTCGTGGAGCATGCGGGACTATGGCGGCAAGACAAGGCTGCCAGATGCAGCATCGGGAGGCTGTGGGGGATGAAGAGGGAGGGGACAGGCAGCGGAAAAGGAGAGGAGCAGAGATGGGGAAAAACCAGAGGGTACACCAGCATTCATTCTTAATAACAGATTTTTCACTGTAGAGAGTTTGAACATTTGAGAAGAGAATTAATGGAGTATCATTGTGGACGTTTATTTTATACACTGAAATAATTAAATAGAAGCATATAACTTAAAGAGAAGTCAGAGAGGTCATCTTATTTTATCCTTAATGGGATGATTAACTTGGAGTAAAGAGTATTCAATTTAAGAATGTGTTTTGCGTCTCAGCATCAAGCACCAATAAACTGCTTTCAACAGTCAACATAGTTTCTGTTAGCTGCATATACAGGGTGTCCCAAAAAACACTAACAAGCTTTAGTGACAGGTTCCTTACACCAAAACAAGAAAGGAATGTCTAGTAAACATGGGGTCTAAAATGAATACGTTAAAAGCTGTGTGCCCTCGTTCATCTTCTCTGCCATGAAACACAGCTCTTCACTGAATAACTGATCATAGCTCTTAAAGATATGTATTTTAGAACCCATGTTTACTAGACATTTTTTTCTTATTTTGTTGTAAGGAACCTGTCCCTAAAGCTTGTAGGTGTTTTTGTGGGACATCCTGTATACAACTACAATGCACTTATTCATTGTGTGAAATCCTCTCAAGGTATACTTCACTATTGCACTCAGATACATGACTGTATTACGTAGCTTCCACTCTGCTTAGTTTCTGTATTCCTGTAGCTATACTTACAGCATCAAGATAATAAATCCACTACCCATTTCATCAGTCTTACACAACACTACAGTTTTTCCATCTCATACTTAAAAAAACTGAACATTTTCTATTTTTCTGTGGGTGCTTTTATCTTTTCACATTTTCCCCCTGTTAAACCTCTATTTCTGTAGCTACATCATCCATACTCTGATATCTGCCTTAGATCTCAATTATAACATTCTGTATCAACCATAAACCCTCTTTGACCAGATGAGAACCACTATCTCCTGTCTGAAGTTAGCGATCTGTAAGTACAGTACCTCATTTCCACAAGAACATTATTCTGTGACAAACAAGTTTTAAATGCTTTCCATTCAGAAATTATGCTATAAACACTTCCTATGATAATTACATCAGAAAGTTTAACTGAGATGTTATCTACACCATGCAGAACAAAAATCCTTTCCTCATGTATTTTGCAGAAGATTTACTTTTTGAATGTGGAGTATGTCTGTGTTTCAGGGTAAAATAACAGCCCAAGGGAAACTTCTACTTCATGGACCATTGGTGTGTTGTGAAGGCAATTCAGCATTTAACTTCAAAGGAAAGGAGTTGCATGTCTTCTTTTTTGAACAGAATGTAATATTCAGTGAAGCTGTTGGAAAGAAAACTCAGTTCTCCAATCCAGTGTACATTTATAAGGCCCATATACAGGTTAGAGCACAGTTTATAGTTTTACCTCTACTGCTGTTATCTTTATATGAACAGTCTCTTTGAATTCAATTTTCTGAAAACTGTGTATTATAGTAGCATATTTGTGTTATGTTTAATCTGAAAATAGCATATTTGTGTTATGTTTAATCTGAAAATAGCATATTTTTAAACTTGTTTTCTGGTCATTAGGTGAATAAAATGAGCCTAGAAGAAGTTCCTGATGATTGTGAGCCAGGAAAGTTTATAATTCGATCAACTGATCCCAATAAGCCCAACTTGTCGTATGTCTGCCAACCAATGTCTAAAGAAAGTTGTGAAGAATGGGTGTCGACAATTCGGAGTATTCTGCAGACACAGAAAGACTTTCTGAAAGCACTTCAGTCACCCATAGATTATCAGAGGGGTCAGGAGAAAAAGAAGGAGGTGTAAGTAGTTCTGGTACTCCTCAGAGTGTTGTGAGTTGTTGTTGACATATGTTTGAAATGTGAATGTGAGATAAGGTGCTCTGATTCTGAGAATCAAAACGATTGTGAGGTCTGTCAGCCACAAAATGCAGGATTCTGTGGCAAGAGTTTTGGGTGGAATACAGTGAATGTACTTTCAGTGTGTATTGTCTGAGGATGAACCAATTATGACATTGTAAGCCAACACTGTATTGAGGAATAGAGAGACACAGTTCTGTATTACCATCAGTATGATATGGTTGCTTAATAAAGCCTTCTTAGGCAATGTGTGCTACATTCAGAGTGAACCAGTATTTCATTATTAAAAAATTAAGTCACTTGAAATATTAGTCTTGTTTGTGCTGGACTGTTTTGTAGAAACAATTCTTTAAAGCTTTGCCATTTAGAAATAATTGATTTCAAGAAAGAACTGGTTTCTTTATGCTGTAGGCCTACAGTGTTAGAGCTGTGATACAGACTTGCTTTATTGTGAATAACTTTTGTGAAACCAAAGTTTTACACTGCTAGGACTAAATGCAAGAAACATTTCTAAAAAGTTGAGTGAAATGTGCATTTCAATAAATACAAGTAAATCCTGAAGCTCTTGCCCTCCTGCCAGAGAGAATAGCCTTGTAGAAGTCTGACGAGAAATGTTAGCGATAAATCCTAATGCTCTTGAAGCCATGAGGAGCTGTTTTGATATACTTTGCTAATGTGTGGCTAATTGCTCTGTCTGTATAGAAATTATAAATAACGGGTATGAATCTCAATAGTTCTTATTAATAAAAAGTTGTTTCAATCCAGTCCAAAAACTACAACAACAAAAATTGAATCTGTTTGTGAACACAGACATTTTGTTTGCTGTTTGTCAGTAAGCCACTGACAAAATGAAACTTTTTAAGTCAATTTCCATATTGATTCCTCATGTTCTGTACATGGGAATTAAGGCAACTGCACTAACATTCTCTTTAACTGGCTCCCGACCTCTGTGTCATAAAAGACATGAGATTATTATGTATATAATATGTATGTTTGTACATAATAAAAACAAAACATTTTCAATAGAATTGAAATACCTTGATTTATGCAATGTTGTAATATCCCATCCATTATCCTAAATGACACTAACATACTGTCCTACGTGAGACTTCTCCTGCATATCAAAGGGTGCAATCAAATTGTAAGTTGTATTTCAGATTTCTGCTGTGAAATAAATAAATGATTAAAGTGTGTGTGTGTGTGTGTGTGTGTGTGTGTGTGTGTGTGTGTGTGTGTGTGTGAGAGAGAGAGAGAGAGAGAGAGAGAGAGAGAGAGAGAGAGAGAGAGAGAGAGAGAGAGACGAGATGAAAATGGGGTCCAGATATGAGACTGTGTGAATTGCTGAGAGTGTTGGCTATGTTATAATTTTTCCAGATGTGTAATTTTATGAATTTCTATGTAACATAAAGACAATTTTTTGTGATATTTGTTTATCCATCACTGTGAAATTCTGCTTTGAAGAAGACAAGAAATAACACTATTTTCCCAAAAATTACCCAAAACACACAAACACTTGCAGTAAATATTTACAGCATAAATTTTAGGAATAATTTAAAAAGTGTTTGTGTTAACTGTGAAGAAACTATTTGAGTTAAAGATAATTAGCAGTCTTCATACCTTTGTTACAAGAACCTGCTGACAGCATGTAAAATAAATTGTAGATATGTGCTAGTCAGTGAAAAAATGTGATGAGCTGTTCACAGTAGAGTGTGAATATTTTCTGTCGTTACATCTGTAAACTCACCGGCATGATTTGCTTACTGAAATGGGGTGGAATGGCTGAATTATTTTACATGCAAGTGGAAGCATCAGATAAGACTAACTTTTTAAAGATATGAAAGTGAACAAAAATGTCTCTTGTATTAATTTTCAGTTTTTTTATCCTTTTTTGTTTCACACACAGTTCGAATTCCATTTATTCTTTTCATATGACATTTATGTTTTACGCTGATTCCCTTTTCCACCTTCAAAACAAATGGATCAGAAATTTGTTTTAAGTAAATTGAGTTTTAGTATCACTTTTTTGGGAACTGTTAGTCAGTTTGCTACATTTGTATTTGGTAAGTATGGTTTGATAATGCATAGAAAGTTCTGGTTGAGAATATTAATTATTTAGGAATAAAAAGATGACTCACCAAAAGGCAGAAGTGCTGCACCATCGACAGATACACGAACAAAAAGTACAGAGCTTTGCATTGCTAGCTTTCAGAATGAAATTCCTTTCTCAAGCTGTAGGAGAAAACACACACACACACACACACACACACACACACACACACACACACACACACACAAATCTGTCTCCCTACATTGTGCTCATTCAACTGCCAGCTTTTGACAGTCGAGTGAACACAATGTAGGGAGACAGGAATATATGTGTGTGTGTGTGTGTGTGTGTGTGTGTGTGTGTTTTTCTCCTGCAGCATGAGCAACGAATTTCATTCTGAAAGCTAGCAAAGCAAAGCTCTGTACCTTTCGTTCATGTATCTGTTGACGGTGCAGTGCTTCTGCCTTTCAGTGAGTCATCTCTTTATTCCTGCATAATTGGTAAGCATGGTTTGGTCATATTTCGTAAAATCTGATATATCTGAACAATATTTCAACCAAATGTCTAAACCTACAGCTTAAAAATGTTTATTGTCTAGCAAATAAATCCTTCATTCATGGTAACAGTCAACAGCAGTTATCACCCAGCATGTGACATATATGTGAGTTCATGGGAACCTCAGATATCTTTCCTGTTCCTGAGCGCAATATTCTTCACAGTTGTTGGGTTCTTTCAACATCCCATCTACCTACAATTTTGTCATAAATGAACAGCTGCTGAAATAAAAATAATTCCACTCTTGCTTTTATTTCATAAACTGTATTCTCAAAACCAACAAGATAAAATGGAAGAAATTGATAGAGGTGCATTTATAAAAAGGATGTGGTTGTGGTGTAAGTTGAACTTCAAGGATCCCATTAAACAAAGTTTTCTTGTATTCATCACCATTCACTTAATTTAAAAATTATATTTGCATCTTAATGGTCAAGTGCCACTAAAAAATATATGAAAAAGAAAGATCGCTACTCATCACATAGTGGAGATGTTGAGTCGCAGACAGGACAACAAAAAGACTACTAAACATGTAAGCTATCGACCAGAAGGCTTTCTTCCAATGCAGACAACATAAACACATGCACATGCGCACGCACACACACACACACACACACACACACACACACACATATCTCAGACATGACCGCTGCCTCTGGTTGCCAGGAGCAGCCTGTTAATTTTAATTGTAACTGTGAAACATCAGTATATTGCTTTATACAAGAATTTGAAATACAAAGGTGTAGAGGAGGTGGAATTATGGGTCCTTAGTCCCCATAACAATAACTCTTGCCTACTACTTCCTTATTTCATGACGATCTTTGTCACCTGGTCTGCAAGATCTGGTCTGAAAAACAGATTTGTGTTAACAGTGTCACTGCAATTGTGATGCAATCTCAAAACTGAGCGTATGTAAAATATAAGACTGATTTTCATCAGTGAATTTTTTACTCTTGAAAATTTAGGTATTTCAGTCTTGATTTCTATGTCCTCATTCCTTTCTTGCACACACTGCCTGTTCTGGGTAAAACTTTGGGGCAGGTAGCCACAAAACTCAGAAAAAATGATTTCTCATTTACTGTTTTATTCTTTGTTTCTGCATCTGGCAGGTAACAACTAAGTTTTGATAGGAGAAACTTACTGTCTGTCTATTTCCAATGTTCTTAAGATCAGGGAACTGGGTAATGTCAAAGCATTTGACCATACAAGGGATGAATACAACTTCTTGCAGAAATGAACTGTCCTGTGCATGAGGGCCTCAGTAGAAAGAATTTGCTGCTCAGATACAGTTTCTCTTCACACAAAGCAATGCAGTAAATTTCTTCTTTGGAGGTTTGATTCCACTGTAAGAGTTCTTCTAATTGTTAGTATGCCCTTGAGGAAACTGAATGACAACCCTGTCCTATCAATAATGTAATTGTCATATAGTTCTCATTGTCATAAATTGTTTCTGGGCTTTTGTTCACTGCCCTTCTTTCATTGGCTGTCATCTCTTGCAAAATTCTTTAAAATATAACAATGACCCAATTCAAATTGGACTGTGCAACAGTATTTTTCACTTATGGAAGACACTATCTATTAAATATTAAGACACTTGTGTGTACAAAAATGATTAATTGTTCTTTTTTTTCCCTCAGTATTGTTATCCTACTTTTCAATATACTCTAAAATTTCTTCCTTTTTGGACATGTTGATTTTAGAGTAAACAAAACAAGATCAAGATATTTGGGTATAATAGCTTCAGCTACTGTGAGACATTAGGGAAGGGCAATCAAAGGAATTAAACAAACAAGTAGCATGTAATAGAAAATTCAAAATAGATGATACGTTAAAAGTTTAACAGCAAAGTAGGATATTTTATGGAAGTAATTAACAGAAAGCAGATGACAATAATTCAAATTTTTAAGTCATCCATACATGAATTAGATGTAACATGCACCAGTCTGTATATGCAACAATCACAATACGTACTCTCTCTATAACAGCTGTAGCTACATGTTAATGGTGGAAAAGTGCATAGACAACTGGCAGTACCCTTTCTTGTGCTCTACCAAATTACATGTTGTCAGTACCATAAAATTTCCATAATGAGGCAACTGCAAAGATTTCTCAGAGTAGAGAATGACCTAAAAAATTTGGTAACAAAATTTTGGAATAAAAGAAGCAAATGAGAAATTTAAGAAACAAATTATACACAGATAGTGCAGAGAGTTATTTGTACTGAAGCTGTAGAAGTTTTTGTATCCAGACTCTTCTTCAAAAGTCATTGAACTTGGGTGGATGGTGTAATTTCTCATTTAAATTCAAATGGCATCAGGCAGGCCATCTTGCTGCAAGTGCTCTCTCTCTATACTTGAAAAGGAGAATAATGAAGAAATCTATGGATTTATTGTTGCCTTGCTGTCTCACATCTTTTCATGTGAGCAATAGGAAAAAATTGTGGTAAAGTTGACAATGTGAATAGTGTAATTCATAGAGTTAAAAAGTAGCTCAGGGTTTCATATCTCATTGATCACAATGTCATTATGCACAAAGTGCTAAGCTCAAAATGGGCAAGTATTTGAAAGAAGATTAGCAGTGTCTATCCCATCATTTGCACTAATAAATTTAGGGACGCCATACAAGAAGCTAAAAATTCTGTGTTAATTACGAGAAAGAATGATCATTTCTCTTTTACTAGTGTTGTTAATATATTTATTAGCTCAGCTAAATGTTCTGAAAAACAATAAGAAGAAAATCATTAAACATTTTTGTAAACAGGCTGTTCTCACAATAAACTGGCACACGTATTCTAATCATTGTTTATGTTCTATTGATTGCTGATATTAATGAATATCCAAATGTAGAAACTCAGTTTGAGAGCACATACTTTAAGGGAGAGAAGAAACCAAAAATGTAAGATAAGGTAATTCACAAGTCTCATGTCAAGCTTGCTTAAATAAGACAATGTACAGAACAGCTCAAAATGAGAATGCATAGATTCGTGAGGAGTGAGTCAGTTGGCTTTATTAGGCTTGTGCATCAGACGAGCTTGACTGTTCTGGATAGCCACTAAGAATCAATTTTGTTTATGTACATGAATGATGACCTACAGCCTTCTGTTTTTAGCCCTCTCATGTCATTATTTGGTGTTGTATTTCCTGTAAAGGCCTCATTGTGATAAAACACTCAGATTGATGTAAACAGTTGGTTTTTCTACCAGCCCATTCATCATTCTACCTCCACATCAAATCCTGCAAATGATTGTGTCAACACCTACGTGCATATCTATACACATTATGTTCCATTAAAAACTAAAAATGTGCTAATACTTGCACCTTCATCAGATGTGTGTAAGTGTACAAGTGGAGCAGATGACTCAATGGGAAAATGGGTTTAACTCCATAATTAAAAAAGGTGTCCTGAAGTTGTTGGGAGAAATATAGATAACTAAAAATTATGAATGTGATGGACAAGTAACAGAGTAACATTACAGATCACTTTCTGAGTGGAGTATAAGTTCTGTGATCGAAAGAGAACAAGATCAATGAAGTAAAATAAATGCGTGCAAAATACTCTCACTTTTAATTACAAAAGAAGGGTCTCATTGGTTGCTGAAATAGAAACCTTTATTTCTGCTGCAAATCGATTTCAATCACTTTGTGACCATCACCAGTGCTTGTATTAAAGCCTTGTGCACTCATAAATACAAGCCATAAAATAACAGTATCTGCTCATATTAATGAAGAGTTCTTGTTAGACCAGAGGTACAAATGGAGGTTGATGCCAATTCTGCTTCATGTTATGAAGACAGCTTCCAGAAATAAAGTTGTACAGTGGAATTAAAAGTATTAGAAGAAATGTTTGTTAATTTTAATAACTAAAAAGGTGCAGTTAGTTGATAACAGAGATCCAGAACAGAAGATTAGCAGAGATAACACAAGTGCAGCAGTGGAGAGGATGAGCCATAATTAGTAATGGTATTTGGGAAGAGGTATGTAGAGTGTTGTCTACTTCAAGGCAAGCTGGGTGGATATGCCAGTTACAAATGATCACTCCTGATTTTGGGTTTTTGATGAACTACATCCACTCCTCCTGGCTATGAGGATGTTTCAGTGCTTTAATTTCACTTTGTAACTAATTCAGGAGAAATGCTTGGTTCTGAAGTAAAACAAGAAGAAAGAAGAAGAAAACAATAACAACGTAACAGTGTATGAAGCAAACTAGAATCAGTCATTTACCAGGTTCTTCAGTGAGAATATGTGAAGTGCAGTTAACAATAAAGTCATGAGTCCCTCATAGTGTATGCTCCTTGGTGTTGTAGTAAATTTCCGAAAGCTGGAGATGGTTCACACTTGTGCAATGTTCTACACTTTTCAATTGGTCCTGGTGGATTTCTTTTCTGTATTTCATCATATTTGTATGCAGAAGATTTTCTTGAAGCAAAAAAGAATAGATAGTTAATTGGGTTAGTACGTATCAAAGGCTGTACATTGTCAAGTAAGATCAACAATTAACTTCATAACAAAGGCAGAAGGATAAAGAAATGAAATTTCATGATAAGAGGAAAATGCTAATTTAGTGGTGCTGAATTTGACCCCTTTTTTGGCAGAGTATACAGAGCACATGTATTGGGGAGACGTGTCATCATCATCGTCTTCATATCCTTCCAGCAAGCCAGGTAGGGAGCTTACGAGCAATTTACTTCCATTTTGCTGTATCTTGATACACTTCTTCTCTTGATGCAGTTTCTCAGTTTTCTTTTCTGGTCTCCAGATCCAGCCGTCTTTCTCTGGGTTGTTCTATTGGTCTTTTCCCCTGCACGTTTCTCTCCAAGTATTGTTTTGGCGGGCAGTTACTGTCACCCTCTTCACATGTCCAAACCATGTGAGCTATGTAGTACTCAAGTCTCTCAGTCATTGACACATCCACTTGCAACTCTCCTGTGATGTATTCATTCCTAATTTTATCTCTTCTAGCATTCCACAATGTTGATTGCAGAAACTTAATTTTACTTGTTTGTAACTTACTCAAATCTGCCTTGTTAATTACACAGTGCTATTGGAGAGATATGTATCAAACAGTAGTATTAAATAAGGCTAGTTATACAGTTGAAAGCAATATATTTATATTCAACTGTTGATTTGCTAGGCATAACCTGGATGAGGATTTTTCTGTTGGGGTTTATCTGGTTAGCCTTTGAAGATCCCTCATCTAATTAACCCCACAGAGGATGGATTACCACACCATCTATGCTGTTCCAAAGGTCTCCTTCTGTGCTGAAGATGTCATTGTTGTCTTTGCCTGTAACATTGGGCAAAATAGCTTGCTTGGAATATGTTCTGTGGATAAATGTTTTCAAGGACATAAAAATTAATGAGAAACTTAATGAGGAGTGACACCATCTGTGTAATACACATATCCGAATATAATGAATAAATGATTTGCAAAAAATGTGCTCAGTTTGCCTACAGTGGAGAGTTCTTAACAAAAGACTGGCAGCTAGCTGTGTTAAGGTATATATAATAACTGTATATTGTATACTGTAGGCAAGAAGTGCGTGCATATATTTAATCATTTTACTTTTAATTTTCGATATGAATAATCTTCACTGGGTGCTTCTGTGGGAAAGAAATACTTCACTTCACTTCACTTTAATGGTTTACCAAAAAGAGCACTTACTTGCTATTCCTTACAATTTTTTCATACTACCTGCTTAAGTGTCAAGAAATAATTTAATTTCTTAAAATTTCTGTTGTTAACAACAAAAGAGGGACATGCAACCACCAATAAACAAATATTTTTTAATTGACCAGTGGCTGAAAGTAAATGTAATGTATCCAGCATATAAACTTTATTACCGTGTTATTCTGCTGGCTACTTAATCTTTTATAATTTTTGGTATTGGCAGCTGACTTCCTTGCATATTCATTTTGCCTTTGCACCTGCCCGTTTATTGATATATGTTTGCATGCTTTACATGTATCTTTTGCATGCTCTGTTTTATGTTTAATCACTGTTTTATTTATTTTTTGTTTCTCCCTTCTTGGTTTCTTCTTAGCTCTGCTCCAGAACTGAGTTCAGTTTGGACCCCTTCATTAAGGAAGAGCTTGTCACACCCTGCATCAAGTACAGAAAAGGAAAATGGAAGAGCTTATAAGAATTTTGATGACTCTGCTTCTCTTCCTTGTCCCAGCACTGCAGCTTCTGCTCTTCTTGATGCTTATTCTGTGCCCAGCAAAGCAATCTATGATAGTGATCAAAGGAGCTTTACTTCAAGTGCAGATGAAAGCCACTGTTCAGACAAAAGTAACAGAACTCAGAGCCCCACAAAAATGAAGTTGAACTTTTTGGAGGGTTTTCGCAACACACTACGTTCACGGACTAAAAGTGATGTGGCTTGCTACAGTGAGTGTGAATGGAACAGTGTCAAGCCTTCAAGTCCATACACAGGTTCTGGCACTGATAAAGGCATTGCAAGGAGGTGGTCTGAGGCAGGCACACCAAATCTGGTAAGAAACAAAGGCAACATTTCTGTGAATACCTTCTAATCTGGACTGACTTCTGAGCACCCGTTTTCCTTTATAAACTTCTGCATGAAATTCTGTGACAATTACTTACCTTAACCACCACTAACCAGTTACCTACAATTGTATGGGATATTAGTAGCATCAACTGATACATGTAGTGTAGAATATATACTAACTTTGGAAATGTAGATCATTACTCACATCATAGATCAACTCATGAGTAAGTGAAATGTTATAATTTTTTTGTAACTTAATCAGTTTTTCTCAAGAGAGGAGGTAACGGAAGGCCACTCTTGCAAACATTTCTGCAACTGAAGAGTATGTAATCTAAGTGGGTGAGAAGCTTGGATAATGGGAAGTGGAATAGGGTGATGAAGGTTACACATGGAAAGGAAGGGTGGAGAAGCAAGAATGTGTGTGGGTAAAAGTAAGTATACTATGCAGGACTGGCTGCAACAAGACAAGAAGCAGCTGGAGACAAGTGAACAGGAAAAATGTAAGAAACTAAAAATGAGGTTATCAGTAACATCAGTATTTAAATTGAGAGGGATGCAGCAAGATGTACCAAAACAGCCAGATGTTGAGCAACCATAAATGAGAAATTTAGCAAAGTTGTTGGAGATAAAAATTACAAACATGAAGAGAGGATAAGATGGTGATGAAGGAGAGGGATACAAAGGACAGAAAGCAGAGGGTGGGGGGGAAGGGGGAGAGAGAGAGAGAGAGAGAGAGAGAGAGAGAGAGAGAGAGAGAGAGAGAGAAAGTATAAGGCTATAAAAGATTGTTAACGAAACTGGTATTGAACCTGCTGAAGAAAAGCGATACTGAAGGTATGAGATTTCCACTCTGCAGCAGAGTGTGTACTGATATGAAACTTCCTGGCAGATTAAAACTGTGTGCCAGACCGAGACTCGAACTCGGGACCATTGCCTTTCCTGGGCAAGTGCTCGACCATCTGAGCTACCCAGGCACAACTCATTCCCCGTCCTCACAGCTTTACTTCTGCCAGTACCTCGTCTCCTACCTTCCAAACTTTACAGAAGTTCTCCTGAGAACCTGCAGAACTAGCACTCCTGAAAGAAAGGATATTGCGGAGGCATGGCTTAGCCACAGCCTTGAGGATGTTTCCAGAATGAGAATTCCACTCTGCAGCGGAGTGTGTGTTGATATTAAACTTCCTGGCAGATTAAAACTGTGTGCCGGACCGAGACTCAAACTCGGGACCTTTGAATTTCACGGGCAAGTGCTCTACCATTGTGCTTGGGTAGCTCGGATAGTAGAGCACTTGACCACAAAATTCATAGGTCCTGAGTTCGAGTCTGGGTCCGGCACACAGTTTTAATCTGCCAGGAAGTTTCATATCAGCACACACTCTGCTGCAGAGTGGAATTCTCATTCTGGAAACATCCCCAAGGCTGTGGCTAAGCCATATCTCCATAATATCCTTTCTTTCAGGGGTGCTAGATCTGCAGGTTCGCAGGAGAGCTTCTGTAAAGTTTGGAAGGTAGGAGACGAGGTACTGGCAAAAGTAAAGCTGTGAGGATGGGGCGTGAGTCGTGCTTTGGTAGCTCAGATGGTAGAGCACTTGCCCGCAAAATTCAAAGGACCTGAGTTCGAGTCTGAGTCCGACACACAGTTTTAATCTGCCAGGAAGTTTCAATACTGAAGGTTATTTTACACCATTCTTTTTATAAGAAATATAAAATATGCATACCTTCTTCTCTTTCAAAGTTCTGGTTTTGGAGATAGGAAAAGTATAAATAGTACGTCCATCTACTAACACAAATAATTTGCTCTAAAAGTATTAGTTTTAGTAGTAATTACAGTATTTTTTTTTTTACTTAATGTTAGATGAAGCAAAAGGAATTTTACTTCCTTTGAATTGAAGTATGTCTAATGCATCTACTGCATGAAACTCGTACCACTTGAATGACAGTTATAAGAGTATTGTACTTAAGGCACTTAAATTAATACTTGATATTGTTTCAAATATTCAAATGAAGTGACATAATTTCACAGTCTTTACTGGTGTCATACAGATATGATTTTATGTATGTATAGAGACTCAAGAGGCAAGTGAAAATTTGTACAAATGCTGGGAATCCAACCCAGGTTTCCTGCTTACTAGACAGGTGTGCTAGCCACTAGGCCACCTTGGCACAGCGTTCACACAACCACACAAATTACCCTGGCACAGCTCCCTCCTCAATCTACATTCTTACTGCTGTCCCAGTCTACATTAAATTCCCCCTTACACACAAACAGCCCTGCTGAGACTATCTATGTTCTGGAATAGCACCTCATCAACAAACATAAATGGGGCATCCAGCCTGAAACAGAGCTGCAGGAGCTTATACAAATGAAATGACACAATTTTAGAGACTTTCACTGATCTCACGCAGTGAATGAAAATTGGTACCAAGATCAGGAATCAAACCCTGGTTTCCTGTGTACTAGGCATATGCATTAGCTACTAAGCCACTTTGGCACAGCAGTTCACTCAATTGCATGGATTACCCTGGCATGAATCCCTCCTCAATCCAGATTCTCATTGCCAACCCTGTCCACTTTAAATTCCCCCTTACACATAAACAGAAGTGCCAATCTCTTCATGTTCTGGAATAGCATGCTCGATGCTATTCCAAAACATGGAGAGCCTTGACAATTCTGTACATGTGTAAGGAGGCATTTAAAGTAGACTAGGGTGGCAGTAAGAATTTGGATCCATATCGGAAGCATGCCTAGGTAATTCGTGCAATTGTGCAAACTGTGCCATAGTGGTTTAGTGGCTAACGCTCCTGCCTAGTAAACAGGAGACACAGGTTTGATTCCCAGTCTGTGTACAAATTTTAAATCACCACTTCAGTCTATGTACATAGTTTCAAATATTGTTTTGCATAGGATTGGAGACACTCAAACATTAATTTTGGGCTGAAGATTACACACTTCCAGGTAAGTACTTTACACTCATATTACAGCTAGCTGCAGAAAACACTCTTGTGATAACTAATGAAACTGCACTACACGCAACACACGTGAATAATACAAGTTGCAAAAGATATTGATAGCTCTGTTCAGTTGATGAGTTACATAGTAACATAGTCAGATCATCTGATGACGACTTCCAAGGAATTTGAAACCAGTACTGTAACTATTAGTGTGATCCAAGCCTGAAAAATACAAAAAATAAAAATAAAAATTGTCACAAGATGGTCATTGTGTTCCCCATGGACAATATGAAAATCTGAGTATTATGTTACAACATAAATTTTAGTAAAATTGTTAATGTTTCATGGTATCAAAAAGACTTGGAGAACAAAACACACATGCTGAAATAAATACCATTTATTGCATTACCTGTTCCAGAAATAGAAACCAGTAATAAATGGCTCATAAACAATTAACAAGTTAAAGGTAGGAAAATAGGAAATAAGGTACCAGAGGAAGTAAAGCTGTAAGGACGGATCATGATCCGAGCTTGGATAGATGTCAGCAGAGAACTTGCCTGCAAAATGTGAAGGCCCTAGTTTGGAGTCCCAGTCTGGCATACTGTTTAAATCTGCCAGGAAATTTCAGACAGTAAAAATGTTCCTTCCATAGTTCTACATACTGCTAGGTGTTAATACAATGAAGAAAACAGTAGCCAGTCACTTTCTGATATTCTTTGATTAAAAGATGTTCTGAAGAATCATAACCTATCCTTGGGTATACTTCCTTCCGTATGTATTTCACTCTTTTAAAAATTAAAAGTCAAATTCCCATCAATGAGCTACTGCAGATGTTCTGCATTGTTGTTGTTGGAGCATATTTGTAAAACTGGTTTGCAGTTGCCTTCTCCTGATGTGTGAGTGATGCATCTGGCTTGTATCTGCAAGTCAATAAGCATTCATGTAGTGTAATAGTGTGGTTATGTTGGATGAATGTGAAGTGGGGGAAAGAGAGTAAAACAAATTAATGATACATAACTTACTCCTGTTGAAAATGGCTAAGAAGAACAATGAACTGCAGATCCCCTTATGCTGAAAACATCGCCATCAACAGTCTCACGCTCTCATTCTGTAAGACAGGGGAGGATGGTTTGAAATAAACTCAGGGCCCTGGCAGATAATATTAGGATCAGGGACTGTGTGCTGCACTTCTCACCATTCCAACAAGATAATTCACAGTTCGCAGTGAAAAGCTTGCATCAAACCATCTCTCTCTCTCTCTCTCTCTCTCTCTGACACACACACACACACACACACACACACACACACTTTTTCTGTCTAGTTTCACATGGTGATTAAATTTAAGGAATTTCACATGGTGATTAAACTGAAGGAAGTATTTTGAATGGATTTATACATAATGTTATTGCTTAAAAGTTAAGGTATTTGAATGGTTGCATGCATAAATAATACTAATTCACCCAAATTAAGAATAGCCACTGCAAGAAAAAAGAAAGAAAAGAAAAAAAGACACGCCATGAAGGAGTTATGCAAACTGGTGTTCATACAGGTATCAACAGCAAATGCAAAACTGTAAACTTTGGTGGCCAGTGGATGAATATGTATTGCTGCAGCACAATTTCACCACACAGCTGGCGAGAGTGGTACCCAGGGCAAAAGTCTGTGAATTTCATTCCATGCACTCAGCTGGACAGTAACTATGAGTCACAGACAGACACGTGAACGATATATGCAGATATCAGAGCATTTGAGAGGGGACATTTAGTTGGGCTCAGAGAAGCTGGTTGGTTGGATTGGTTCGCAAATCATTCAACATTTGAATAAGAGCATGCAGCTAGTCGATGATGCTGGCAAGTATGTATGAACCCTGGCCAAATACAGTGTCAAGTTGGAAGCAGTCAACATAGAGAGATGACAGAACAAGAGGACTGAGCAATCATCAGAGAGGCACTCAGAGCTCCGGATTCATCATCATCATCATTGATCCAATGTGCAACTCGTGCTTCAGTGATCACAACTTGTGTTATTAACAGGTGGCTCACAGACAGGGACTGAGCTCACGTTGCCCCTTACATCCACTTCCATTGACCTCTGTACACCAACAAGCCCATTTGCGATTGTGTCAGGCACACTCAACCCAGAATATTGTTGACTGGAGTAGAATCATCGTCAGTGATAAGTCCTGCTTTGAACTGAGCCCCACAACCAGCAAAGATGTGTCTGGAGATTTCCTGGACAGTGGTGGCATACTATCCTGACTTTGCCAGCCATCCAGCCCAACAACCAGGAGTCCTCGTGCTTACCAAACCCTACCTTGCCCACTAAGGCCACCACATGTCAACCCAACTGAGAACATTTGTGGCATTATGGGTAGGGCCCTACAAAGAGCTCAGGATTTTGGTGATCTAATGTGCCAATTGGATAGAATTTGGCAAAATATCCCTCTGGAGGATATACAAAAACTTTATCAAGCTGAGTAACTGCTTGCATAAGGGCCAGAGGTAGGTCAGTGTTTTATTTACTTGTACAATTTATGAAGCTCTTTCTCTTGAATAAGTCATCCAGTTTCTCTGAAATTGTAATCATCTGTATATTTGTGTAATTTTTATACATAAAATTGACAGTGAAGAGAATCCAAGTCACAAGAACCTTCAAAAAGTAAAACCCTGGTTTTGTGGTAAAAGATTTTTGTTTTATGTGAGACTTCCATTACCATTGAATACATCCGCACTAATAGATATTCACTTTTAACATGGGTATTTAGTATCAAGCTTGTTCAGGAGTTGGACAAAAATATGAAAACACAACTCATTACCATGTGTAATATGATTTAGAAAACCCATTGGCATTCAAAACTGCTTCCAGTCATCTTTGGAGGGATAAATACAGGTCCTTTATGGTTTTCAAGGGAACCTTATGCCATTCTTCCTGCAAAATAGTGGCAAGTTCAAAGTAACAGTGGTGGAGGTGGATAGCAGTCATGGACCCTTCTCACCAAAGTCGACCACAAAGACTCACTGACTGTAGTAACCAGGGGAGATGCTATGTAATTCATCCTTGAGTTCATAAAACCAGTCCTGGATAATGAGAGCAGTGAATAGTAGCCCTGTTGCCTTGGAAGTTAGCATCACCATTGGGGAAAAACATTGTACCATGGGATGGACCTGACCAGCCAAAATGGTCACTTAATCCTTGGCAGTAGTGTGCCCTTGCAGAGTAACCATGGAATCCATGAAATACTATGTTATGGCTGCCCAAATAATCACCAGTCCATGCCATGTTTCACTCTGGGATGTAAACTCTGCCAGAAGTTGTAAACAGTGTGTAACAATACTCATCCAACCAAATGACTTTCTTCCATTGGTCCATAGTCCAGGTCTTATAGCTTCAGCGCCACATTTACCTGTATTGTGCATTTCCAAGCTGATGAGTGGTTTTGGAATACCAGCTTGCCCTGCAGTTCCCTGCTTATAGAACACCCTTCATATTATTTTGGTGATGACGATGACCACAAGTGTAATATTCAGTTCTGCAGTGACTTTTCCAGCTGTCATCCTATTATTTTTCATCACAGGTCTCTTCAGTAACCTTCTGTCATGATCACTCAACACACACTTTCATCCACATTGTGACTTGGTGGATGATGTTTCTCCACTTCCCTGCATGCAGTGAAGTTCTTCCACACAGTGACTCTCGAAATACCAAACACTTCAGCTATCTTGGTTATGGAAGCTTCCGTCACAGCTTACTGCTGACATAATGCACTTTCAACGACACAGTAGACTGTTCTGATCATGACTGACACTTGCAACATTTCGAGGACATTGCACAGGTTCCCATCATGGTCAAATGCAACAGTGCAACCAGCAGGCTTCACTAGCATCTGCATTTATGTTCAAGCATGCATTTTTTGAGGTGTTTCTGTATTTTGTACAATGCTTGTGGCGGCTGCTCTCACTTAAATATAGCAGCATATAGAAAGAAGCATGACAATTTATTTAGGTAATAAATTGAAATAATTCTAGGATACACGTTCATGGAATATATAACAGTATATTTTGAGATTCAAACAATTGAAAATCCAGAGTGGAATAACTATATGAATTAGAGTAGACTGCTACTCACCACATAGAGGATGCACTAAGTGATAGACAGCCACATTTAAGAATGTTGCACAGTGGTTGCAGCTAAGTTGATTGTAAACTGCATGGCTGCTTTCACAGGTGGGCCTGCCTTTGATGGGATAGGAAATTCCTGTGACAGAACTAGAGTAGATGGTAATGGAAAGATTTTTGGGACAAGTCTTGCATCTGTGTCTTTTGCAACGATATAAGCCCAGGCACAAGAGGTTGGGAGCAATGGTGGAATAAATAAGGACAAGGGTATTGCGTAGGTTTAGTGGGTAGCAGAATGCCACTGCAGGAGGGGTGGAGAGGATGTTTCTCATTTCAGTGCACAATGAAAGGCCTTTGAAACCCTGGGAGAGAACATGATTCGGTTGCTCCAGTCCTGGTTGGTACTGTGAGGCGGCACTCCTATGTGGCCAGTCAGTGGGTATGGTGTATGACTGAGGAGACAATGGGTGGGAGATCTGTTTCTGGACAGGGGAGTACTTTCAATTTGCAAAGGCCTCAGTAAGACCTTGACATAATTAGAGATGTACTGCTCACCACAGCAAATTTGGTGATTTGGCTGTAGAATGGGCTTATTGGGGTGGAATGAGTATAGCTATTGAAATGGAGGTGTTGAGGAGGGTGGAGGTACTCATGGAGGTTGGTGTTGATGTCGAGGAAGATGACTCTTTGTGCTGAGGAAGAACAGGTGAAGTGAAGGGGAAGAAGGTGTTGAGGATGTGGAGGAATGTGGGTAGGGTGTTCTCACTCTCAGTTCAGGTTATGAAGAAGCCCTCAAATAATATAAACCAAGTGATGGGTTTGGGGTTCTAGCTGGCTAGGAGGAATTCCTCTGGTGGCTCATGAGTAGCTTGGCATAGGACAGTGGTATTCAGGTTCTGATGGCTTCATCTGATGAAGGATTTTGTCTGAAATCTGATACCTTCCTACAGTCTACTTTTAAATGTGCCTATCTGCCACTTGGTGCCTGCTGTAAGTGGTGGGCAGCAGTCTGTTCTAATTAATATATTTATATTTTGATGATTATATGGGACATGGCAGCAGTACTACAAATTGGATGTGCTTGAAGACAGATCCAGATTTTTCTGCTGCTAAGGGTGGCTGAAAATACATATTTAGTACTGGCCTAAATGCAGTATGCTGAAACACATTGAAAGTGTTATTGGAAAAGGGGAGGTTGGTGTTTAGTGTCTCGCTGGAACTGAAGTCAAAAGTGCCGGAACACTAACTCAATTAAACATAGAATTGACAATGGCTACTCGAAGAAACTGTCCCAATGTTTGCCCAAAATGATACAGACACATCACAGACGAACTGAATCCGCAGAGTCAGATGGCGATTTGATCAGTAGCCCTCCAGAATATGAACCCATTGTGGTTAATCATGATGTCTTAATTTAAATATTGTTATCTTTCTTGTACAGAGGGTCAGGTTTTGATGTGCTCTTGATACTGCAGTCTTTTAGTTCATAAAATGCATTTTAGAGGATGGCAGTTCAAATTATCATTTGGTCATCCAGATTTACCTTTTTGCAATACATTCCTAAAGTGCTTAATGAAATGCTGGGATAGTTCCTTTAAAATGGTGTGTCGAATTCTTTCCCTATCAATTCCCAGTCTGAACTTTTGCCGCATCCCTAATGACTTCATTGTCAACAGGACATTGAACCTTAATCTTTTCTTCCTTCTGTGGGCTGGCCAGAGATGTAACTTAGTTGATCAACATAAGAATGTACTATATAATCTAACTGTATAGATAAAAAATCTATTCACCAAGCAGCAGCAAGAGACACACACACACACACACACACACACACACACACACACACACACACACACACATAAAACAATAATGAAATTTGCAAGATTTTGGAATCAGTGACTCCCTCTTCCAGCAGAAGAGTTGAAGGGGAATGGAGAGGAGTAAAGGAAAAGGACTGTTGAGGCTTAGGACATGGGGAGAGTTCAGAAAAGTTGCCCAGAACCCTGGGCAAGGGAGACTTATCACATGGGATGAGAGGGAAAGACTGATTGTTGGGGACTGTACCAGATGAAATTTGAGAACCTGGGAGGTTAAAGGTGGAAGATATGGCAACACACAAGACAGAGATTACTGACTAAACATTGTGTATGAGTTAATAAGAGTAGAAAGCTAAGTGGTACATGCGGGTGGGAGGGGGAGGGGGGGATAGCTTAGAAAATAAAAGGTGTAGAGAGCTAAAATGGAATGGAGAAATGAGTATTTACTGAGAAGAAATACCGAGACAGAAGAAATTTGTGTAAATTAAGGCAAGGTGAATGCTGAGAACCAAGGACATATTGTAAACCAGTCCCACTTCTGAGAAACTGGTGTCTGGAAGAAGAATCCTGATGGCACATGTGGTGAAACAGGTACTGAAGTCATGATGTACAGCATGATCTGCAACAGGATATTGTGTGTTGCCAGTAAACACCCTCTGCCTGTGCCCATTCATCCTAACTTGGTAGTAGTCAAGCCAATGGAAAAATCCGAGCAGTGTTTATGTAACAGCTGGTACACGACATGTGTGATTCCACAGATGACTGACCTGTTGATAGTATTTGTTATGACAGTTACTGGGCTGGTATATGTGGTGGTAGAAGAGAGCCCAGGGTGTGTCTTATAGCGGGCTTGGTCACAGGGGTAGGAGCCATAGGCTAGGGAAATTGATGCAGAAGGAGCATAAGATTTGACAGTGATATTGTAGAGATTGGGAGGGCAATGAAAAGCTATTGTAGGTGTGGTGGGCAACATGTCAGATGTAGTGGATCTCATTTCAGGGCATGATTACAGGAAGTCATAGCCTCGTCAACGTAACTAATTAATATATTCAAGACCTGGATAATGCTGGGTGACAAGAGGTGTACTCCAAAGTTGTTTTTTGTGATGACCCAGGAAATCTGCTTTGAACTAGGCTAGTAGGGAAGTTACATCCTGTGAATGGTGAAGTGGGAATGGTAGTGTACTGCTATAAAATGTCTGTATCTGAGTAAATACATTTGCCTTGGATGCCAAGGCTGTATGGGAGGAATTGTTTGACATGGAAAAGATAACAACTGGCAATATGTAAGTACTGTTGTTTGTTAGCAGGTTTAATGTGAATAGAAATGTGTAGCTGACCCTTGGCAAGGATGAGCTCAACATCAAGGAAAGTGGCATTGATTTGGAAAAGGATCATGTGATATTTAATTGGGAGACTGTATTTAGAGATTCCAAGAATTCTAGCAGGGAAGCCTCACCCTGAGTCCATATGGGAAAGATGATGTCATCAAAGTACGTAAACCAAACCAGGAGCTGAAGGCTTATGGATCCCGCAAAAGCCACCTCCACGCGATCTGTGAAAAGGTTGGTGTAGGAAGGAACAATCATTGTTCCCATGACCATGCTCCTGATCTGTTTTATGTCCGCCCCTGAAATATAAAATAGTTGATGGTATGTATAAAGTTGGTTGAAATGAGCGGGAAGGATGTCATAGGTTTGGAATCAGGTGGGTGCTTTGAGGAAAAGTTCACGAGCAGATGCACCATGTACATGGGGGATGTTGGGAAGAAAGGTATGTGGTGGGAGTGAGACAGGCACAGGTTTCATATGGTCTAGGAAAATGGAGACTTTAATAGAGGGTGGAAGTCTTTGTACTGTAGGTTGCAGGTGTTGATCAATTAAGGCAGAACATGTTTGGTGGGTGATTTGAAGCCAACAACTATGGGATAGCCAGGGGTGATTGGGTTTTTGGATCTTAGGATGAAGGTAAAAGGTGGGGGTTCATGGTTTGGGTGGGGCACAAAGTTCTTTCGGTTGAGGTGTTAGTCCTTGCGAGGGGTCTGAGATTTTAAGGAGTCACTTTATATCACAGAAATGAGATCTTGATGGCAGATGCTGTACGTAGAGCTGTCAGACAGCTGACATTGACCCTCACTTACATACCCTGGTCAGTCAAGTACCACAGTGGTAGAGAATGTTGGGAGTATAATGGTGGAGTTATCAGTTTTTAGGGAATGAAAAGCATGGATTTCAGCAGAGGACAGAATACATTCATGTTGTTAGGAACTGAGGAAGGATTGTTGGGCTGTGCTGGATATTATGAATTGTTGGAATGCTTATAAGGGATGATTTTGATACTGGTTGTGGATAAAGTTGGGATTGTGGTCTAAGCTGTTCAAGTCAGGATTCAATGTCAGCTTTGTGGCTGGCAAGGCTTTGGGATTGGATTGCAAAGTGATACTTCCACTTGCCGTTTCATGTGAAGGAAAGTAGGTCCTTCACCAAAGCAGCTTGATTAAATGCAGGTTTAGGGCTGAAAGAGAGACCCTTGGATAATACAGAAAATTCAGGAGGAGTGAGTATCTTAGATGTGATTTTGAGAACACTGCACTGTTGCAACTGGTTCTTATGCTAATGAGGTATCATTGCTCTGGGTGGCAGTGGTGAAGGCCAGGGGATGTTACGAAGGTTGGCCAAGCTCACTTTGTAGGAGAGGAGTGGTGGCTGATGGGGTGACTGTTTTGGGAACTAGAGAGGAACAGGAAGGGAAACGCCACTGTTGAGGTAGTTAATGAGAAGGTGGAATAGCTTTTTGAGGTGAAGTGTGGCCTGTTGTTGCAGTTTGAAGATGGGTTGGTGGATGATACCATCCAAGGAAACATGAGGGGCAGATAACTGCAAGATTTTTTAAAAGGAGAGATGGCTGGTGGAATGGAAATTCACAGATGAGGCATATAGGTCAGAAATTAGCTGGATAAGTGCAAGAGGGAATGTTAATGAGTTCCATATAAATCATGTAATAGGGTCTGATTTAAAGCCAATGTGATTAAAACTGAAATAATGTCCTATCAAATAGTTCATTTAGATTTTCAAAAAAAAGCAAAGAAAGAAAAAAGCAAGGTCATTAGATTCGGAGACCAAGTTCAAACTAGGGAAGGATTGGGAGGGAAATCAGCTGTGCTCTTTCAAAGGAACCAATTCTGCATTTGGCTGAAGACACTAGAGAACTCACAGGAAACCTAAATCTGGGTGGCCGGAGGGGGGTTTGAACTGTTGTCCTCCGAAATGCATTTCCAATGTGCTAACCACTGTGCCACATCACTCGGTATGGAGATTTTGAAGTGGTGGATGCCAGTGTGACTTTTGAGAAACTTAAATCTTTAGTAAATTTTAACACCTATGTAGCATTGTCACATAAAAAAGGCACATTGTCACTGAGGTTAATAAGAGCAGTAATACATTAGGTAAAATGGCCTGCACCATGATTTGCAGCTACATATAAAGCACTATATTTACAAAGCTGTAGTCTACAAAAACTTGGTGTCCGCATCTGAGGCATTAAGTTTTGCTTGGAAGCAGCCAAATTTTTTGAGTTGAGTCTTCACAAAGTATTGTACTGTGTGAAGAGAGCTGATTGTAGACAATCAAACACATGCATGCAGAGTGGAAGGACCTCAAATATTGGATAACAAATGGATTCCATTATCAGAGAGGCACAAGCAACAACATGTTAACACAATTTGAACAATATGTTCAACTGTAAGATTAGTGTGCAAGTTTGGTAGGTTTACTGTAAAAGACATATTTCATACATAATGAAGACTTATTGGCATGTTATAGGAATTTGCTCACAGAACTGGATTACTGTCAATTAAGAACAATACTTTTAATGTGAAAACTATGGAGATTCTACATAGTCATTATTATACTGATGGAATAAATTTTTGAATGGTTGAAACTGTCTTAGATTCAAAGAAAAGCACTTGTGCAAAAGTTCAAGGACTAGTGTGTCAAGAATGTATTTTACATGGTGTATGTGAGGAGAAATTGAGGCTTTCTGTGTTTTAAGTACCATCTACAAACATGCAAAGAAAAGCCAGTACCATTACACTTGTGGGAACCTTCAGATTTGACAGTAGCAGTCATGGTATCGTTTAGATACAGGTGTAGATGTTTGATTTACTGCATTTATGTTCAGTACAGATGTAATGAAATATTATCAAAAGTTAACAACTCTTTCTTCTTAAACATGAATGATGATGAACTGGGTGGTATAATTTCCGAACAAGATGGAAGTGAAGATTTCCTAATCGATTGAAACTACACCAAATCTTTACCTTTGGTAGGAAATATTTTTACTATCTGAGCCACCTAGCACACCTCATGACCCAGGTCCAACAATCACTCTGACAGTGCTTGTCTCTACTCACTCTTAGTAGAGTTCTTCACATAATGGACAGGTTCATTCACACATGGTAACTGCATCTAAATAACCACACAAGGGTGCTAGCTGTATAGCAATACTTCTCAGTATTTCAATCATTGTAGCACAACGTTACCACATTTCTTTTCTGAAATCAGGTATCGCAAAATCCTTCATTAAAATTTTTGCACATTATTCATTTTAATTAAAGACATAAAATTTGTACCAATGCCAAATCTAATGTCTGGAGAAAATGATGAATGATTACATTTCTGTGTCCATAATTTCAAAAACAGTGAGAATCAGTTAATGTGACATGGAAATCGAAAATTTGGGTGAATTACTGGGGGAAAGAAAAGAAAGGGCAGAGAAGCTCCAGTTCTGCAGTAGATTTCAGCTAACTGTGGCAAAAAACTCTTCTAAAAGAATATAAAACAAAGAGTATATACTCTGAAATGACAGGTATTCTTTGGAAGATTTCACAATTAGGAAAAGATTTAGGATCCAGTGGTCTGCAATGTATGCCTAAGAGCAGATATTAATTTCAATCAAAATTTAGTCATAATGATGATGAGTAGACTGGGATTCAAAATCACAAATTAAAACTGTCTTCCAAGGCAGTGGGATATTGAAAACTTTAAAAAATATTGAAAGAGCATTAGATGGAAACCAGTACTTTGTTACGTAGAAACCAAATCACAACTACTGCAAAGAAGCTTAACCATAATGTATAACAGGGAGAATTCAAGAAAGAGAAAAAGTGAGCACTGATTACAGGAAGACTGACACGCCATACATTAAAAGTAAACATAATATCAGGAAGGTAAAAATTAAAAATATTGATCTTACAGTTCTGAGGACAGGTAGAGGGAAGCAAAACATGTAACATCAGTATAATATGGAGAAAATGCTTTGAAACTAGACTGAAAACGTGGAGGCTAATGCACAAGAAACAGGTGTTTTTGTGATGTGGTTAAAGTTTGACAGGGGTTGGAGCTCAAAAACAAATCAATCAGCAGATGTCAGTGAGATACTTCTGGTATTACTAGGATTGGTATTAGGTCAAAGAACTAGGTCCCTCTATCTGGTGTTAAAGCTTATCATCAGATTAGGAGAAAAAAAAGCATTATCACCATATCACTGGTGAAGGGAATGTGTACATAGCGTGAAAGAAAAAAAAAAAAAAAAATCTGGAAAGAGAACTCTGAAAAACCATGCATGTAAGCTACTGAAGGGAATAGCATCCAAAAAAGACAGATGGAATTAACAATTGATGATAAGTACTGGACTAAGGTCAGTTTAGCTTCAAAAGAAGCAATTCAGACTTTTCACTCAGTTATGAAAGTAACAATAATAAGAATCAGATATTGTCATGGGGTTTATCAACCTAGAGAAAGCCTTTCAAGAGTTAATACATAATGTTAGCTGTTTGTCCACAGCAACAAAAACAAATTAATCTTATTAAACTCAACAAAAATCAATGTTAATTAAGATATTAGAGACAATTTCATAGGCATGTTCATATTTTCTTCAAATTACTAAATTACTGCAACCTCAGTCATGAAATACCTAACAAAAGTAACATATGGCAGTCACTGTAGTTTAATTTTGTTTAAAATATTTAGTAATTGCCATTTTATGTAAACAGTTTTTTCTCTTCTTTGCTGATGTATCATGAAGTCGTTTTAATTGAAGCAAACTCACAGTATCTCACTCTGGTTTGAAAGATATTTCCAGAGCTTGAAATGATTCTGCATGAGATGGTCCTGCATAATGTTCTGTATCTATGTTTCCTTCGGTTTTTAGCATATAGAGGAGATGCTGAGTCACAGGGAGGCACAACAAAAAGACTGTCAGAAAGTGAGTTTCCACACACAAATGTAACTCTCACACAAATGACCACAGTCTCTGGCTGCTGAGGCCATACTGGTTTCATCTTCTTGTATTTCCTGCTGTTCATTTGCCAGCTGTATGTTTTCAACAGCTTTGTCATCCAACATTATCTGAAAACCTTGGTCATTACTGTCGCAAATGAGCCACTCTTTCATATAACTGACATCGCATTCTTGGCATATTTGTATAGTTGTCATTAACTCATTTATAACCTCCAAAACATAATCATCCATATCGGTTTTGAATTTTACGGCTCCCATTCTAGTATTTTGTTCCAGGCTTTGTTCAAAGTCTTCTTTCCAGTCCCATGCATCTACAACCTCATAACAATACTCCTTCAAATCCATTTCCTTGGAAAATGACAAAATGAGTTCCGCATTATCTTCATCAACAGATAACAATCTACATAAAATTTGATTTCTGTAAAGTTGTTTCAGTGTTTCAATAACACTTTGATCCATTGGTTGTAGCAAGGATGTCACATTATGGTGGAAATATTTCACTCTAAACATACCATTTTTCTAACAGTTCAGCTGAAGGGCAAGTTGGTGCATTAACCAATAAAAGTAGGACTTTTTCTTATTTACAAATTTCGTTTTGAAATTTTTTTCCTACTCAGATAAAAGTACTGTTATACCAGTCAATGAACATTTCAGTGTTCATCCATGCACTTTTTATTTTTGAAGCATCAGGAGTTTATGGATTTTCCAATGAGGAGCAGAAGTATTTTATGGGTCCCAGTAGCGTTTATGTTAACTAATATTCTTACTTGCTCTTTACTAGTTTTGTATCCTGGAGCTGAACTATCTTGCCAAGAAACTAAAGATTTTGATGGTGATGTTTTCCAGCTTAAACCAGTTTCATCAACATTACAAACGAAGACCAAGTCATAGTCATTTTCGTCCAATTCTTTTTTTAAAAGGATTTGCTGCATCTAATCACACTGACATTTTTCATACTGTATTTCCAATTTGTGAATTCCATGATGAGATTTAAAATTGTACAATGGCCAATGAGATGTTTTATATGGGCCCCAGATCTGTACCACAATTGATTACTTGCCACAAGTGGTTCATTGGCACCTATCTTTTTTATGTAATGGTAATGCATTTTCACAGGGCAAACAACCAGATATTGGATGCCCTACTGATCATTTTTGTAAAAATGTACAATACAAAGCATCGTCCAGAAGTTCATTTTTTGGATTGTTAATCACTTTTCGATGTTTACTCCCGTGTTCACTATCAAGTTTACAGGTGTACTTCAGAACTGAATTGTTATGCTTCTTAATGTCACTAATCATAGAAGTATCTACACCATACTTATTGGCCAACTTACAACCAGTTTCTGCCTTTTTAAATTAATCAATAATGTTTATTTTATCTTTAAGTGATAACACCTCTCTCTTGTGCTTTGAGACTTTTAAGTACAGACAGAACACGACACAGTGATTAACTCAAAAAATAATTAAACACACTGGGCAGAGATCATGTGGGGCACTGATGGATAGTGCCAGCATGACATGTCCGTTCATGCACAGACTAGACAACAAAGATATTTGCTCACAGTTATCAGTCTGGATAATTACAAATCCATGTAACTGAGGTCTGGATAATCAAGTCTCCACTGCAGTTTCATTTCTGCTGCTTCTCATTATTCTTGTCTGTCTTTGGTTTACTCTAATTCCATATTCTGTGCTCATTACACTATTCGGTAGGTCCTGCAACTTTTATCCACATTCACCGAGGATAGCAGCAAAGTTATATCCTTTCTCCTTGAATTTTAAGCTCACTTGTTAATCTTTCTTTTACCAGATAGCTCTTTTAGCTGATAGCTTGCCTTGTTAGGCACTACACAGCTCTATTGTCACTTTCGCAGCTAACAGCTCCTCCCCTGGGAAGGAGAGGGCAATAGCTAGGGGAAGGTTAAAGAGGAATAGCAGATCATTCGGATCCTAGGATGAGAGTAACCCATATGTTTTGAGGACAAGAAGAGAAAAAAAAATGAAATTACCAACAGAGATGGTACATTAACAGACTACAGCAGTGTTTTATCAAACTTGGTTCCTTAAGAGTCAATCTTGGCATTGTAGGGTGACATCTTGGGCCACATAGGAAGGGGGTGGGGGGAGTGCAGTGAGTTGTCCAGCCAAAGAAAAATCCAATTTCCACTAAACCATTGTTATTGATAGAAGCTTACCACTTATACATTTTGATTCTCCATATATTGTAAGGTACCACACCAATTACTTTTAAGTGAAAAGGAAAGTAATGCATTGAAAGTATAGTGAATCCTCGCATAGCAAGCACAATTTGTTCCAGAATCTTACCTGTAGTGTGAAACACTCATTAAGCGAAACAATTTATCCCATATAAATCTATGTAAAATACAATATTGTGTCCCATGCAGAAAAAGCACTAAATATTTTATCTTATCCATGCCATTTATTCAAAGAAAATTATGCATACAGTATTATGTACATTATTATTCGACATACGTAACTAATTCTTTTTTACTGGGAATCTATCTATAGTAATTTATTTCTGTCAACATTTCAACACTTGGCAAAAATGTGACGCTGCATTATCGTCAAATAAATATGTAGTGTGCAAAGCCACTGCTTCATTGGGGTCATGATTTTCAATGCACGATGTAACCGATTCCCATGCTTTCAGCTTTTGTCCTATTGCACTAGAAGATTGCTGCTTTGCTGTTACCACCACCACCACCACCACCTCCTCCTCCTCCTCCTCCTGCTCCTCCTCTGAAGAACTCCTCTCCATAGCTTCCTGCTGTGAAACACACTGCAACTCCATAAGCTCTTTTGTGGTCATTTCTTGGCTGTGATATTCTACAAGCTCATCAATATCATACATATCCACTTGCACTCTGGCCTAAGCTTCTTCCAAGCAGAAGTGAGAGATCTCTTGGTAACCTCTTCCCCATCTTTTTGATCATCTTGACGTAGGCAATGATGTTGAAGTGATATTTCCAAAACTCTTTGAAAGTGAGATCAGTAGCTTCAGTCAACTCAAAGCAATGCTTGAAGATTACTTCAGTGTAGAGCGTCTTAACAGTTAGAAAGAATCTGCAGCAGGTCCATACGCTTGAGTAATGGAGTGGTGTTGGGAGTCAGAAATTGGGTCTTGATTAACTTAAATTCTTCAAGGAGGTGCTCTTGTAGGCCTGGAGACTGGGCATTATCATTGTCCACAGCAAGCAAGACATGGAGTGGCAGATTCATCTCAAGTAAATATTTTTTCACCAAAGGACCAAACACTTTGTTGATCCAATCGCAAAAAACATCACTTGTCACCCAAGCTTTGTTGTTATTTAACCTGCTCTTCTGGACTTTACACTTCTTGAAGGCTCGTGGAGTTTCTGAAGGGTTAATAAGCAGTGGTTTAATTTTACAATTGCTGCTTGCATTGACACAGAATAGCAGAGTGAGATTGTCTTTCATTGGCTTGTAACTGGGCAATGCATTCTCCTCTGCTGTTATAAAGGCACGCTTTGGCATCTGTCTCAAGATAGACCCATCTTGTCACAATTAAAAACCTGTTGCGGCAGATAACCCACAGAATCTATGAGCATCTTGAAGTCCCTGATGAAGATCGCTGCTGCTTTTGTGTCAGAACTGGCTGATTCACTCTGCCTCACAAGGTTGTGGATGACAGTTCTTCTCTTAAACTTCTCGAGCCACCCACGGCTTCCATTAAATACTTCTTTGGCTGCTGATGATCTTGGTACCATCTAAATGAGGTCAGCAAAAACCATTCACACCTTCTCATTAATAGTGTCACTTTGCAATTGCTTTTCATTTATCCATGACATTGTCCAGAATATGAAGCCATTGTTTAGAATCTCTTGTCACTCCCTTTGAAGCATCTACCTCCTTAATCTTGTCCTTGTTCTTGAGGACAGTGCAAATAGTTGGTGTAGACTGATTGTATGTGCTTACTAAATTAGCAATGCTCGCACCATGTTTGAGTTTTTCAACGGTTTTACGTTTCATTTCTAAGGTCATTTTCTTTCTCCTATGGTGATCTTGCAGTTTTATCTCCGGGGACACTTCTGCAAAGGTTATTGAAATTTGCACACAAAGAAACACTGTGTGGACACAAGTTAAGAAAAATGTGTGATCACAAGCTGCACTAAGATGGTAGCAGAAATAGCACTAAACGCAGACTGCAGTACATACTAAAGACATTGTTCATCTGCTGCTATCAACAATCAAAGGTGTTCATATTGTTGAACATTACCCCCACCGTGTGCTAACAGCTGGTGACGACATCACACACACACACACACACACACACACACACACACACACACACAAGATGACCATCTGGACACCCCTGCACCCTATATCACTACCATTGCCAAAACGAGATTAACAGTCCCTTTCCTTGAAGACAATGGATAAGACCAGCCAAAAGAAGAAAGAAGATGTATGCATTATGCAGAAAGGAAACTAGATCAGTAGGAAAACTGAGGAGAAGAAACTCAGAGCACATGAAACGTGTTTATACAGAAGGATGAAAAAATATGAAGCTAGAAAGGGCTAAACAAAACAGATGAGTGACAAAATCTATGAGAAACCTACACAAGAAGGATTGATGGACAGTGTGAAATTCACTGAATCATAAAGGAAAATTTAACTGCCACTATGCCGCACATACCCCCCCTCCCCCCCTCCCCAATTTCTAAACTGGTGATATAACTTAGTCACACTGCATATAGAGCTCATCATCTATGAGAATGTCTCATTCCCCAACAATTTTTCAATTGCCTCTGTTTTAAAAATTCCACACAAAAATGTATGTAGAATGGATTTGGCATGTTCAGTTATTTCATTTAATAGAATTCTAATCTGTACAAGCATCACACATAGCTGTGCAGCCATCTTTTGGGTACACAGTTAGTGGATTATGACAAACAGGAATGAACAGATAAATTGTAGTCAGCAGAGAGGTTGCATAGAATAATGAAAGAATATTGTAAAACTAAAGTCAAATGCAAAAAAGCATTTGTCATTTGTGGTGTCAGTGAAACAAATAAGCAAACCATGTTGGCTGCATAAGAAAAAAAGGGGGGGTAGTAATTTGAACACATCCAAGAGAAAGAAATGTACTAACTCGTGGAGTTAACTCCCAATAGAGGACTATGTTAACAGACCACAGCATGAGAGTACACCTAAATCCAAAGTGGGGGCCATCAAATTTGGCATCCTAAAATATCCAGTACTTACCTGTGCCAGTCTGTTACCTTCAAAAATGATTTAGCAAAGTCATTACAGTGTAGTCAAAGCCTTTGATGTTTGCAGTTGTTATAATCATATTAACTTATGACTGAAGCTCGTTTCCATCAGAAATACACAAGATAGTAACTAAACAGAATTACCACCTAATAATTATCAGTTTAAGTCAATGAGTTACACTTAGCAAGGTGGTGCAGTGGTTAGCACATTGGACTTACATTTGGGAGTACAACAGTTCAAATACGCATCCTGCCATCCTGATTAAGGTTTTCCGCAATTTCACTAAATCTCTTCAGGCAAATGCCAGGATGGTTCCTTTGAAATGGCACGGATGACTTCCTTCCCCATCTTTCCCTAATCTGATGGGACCAATGACCTTGTTGTTTGGTCCCCTCCCCCAAATGAACCAACTAACTAGTGAATTAAACAATGAAAAATCCAGGATGGAATGAAACAATATTATGAAAAGGAAAGTTGCTACTCACCATACAGTGGACATGCTGAGTCGCAGATAGGCACAAATAAAGCTTTCAGCCAGCAAGGCCTTTGTCAAAATAAACAACAGACATGCGCGCACACACACACACACACACACACACATATGCAACTCACATACACGACTGCAGTCTCTGGCAACTGAAGCCACACCTTTTGTGTGTGTGTGTCTTCTATTTTTGACAAAGGCTTTGCAGGCTGAAAGCTTTATTTGTGACAGTCTTTTTGTTGTGCCTATCAGTGACTCAGCTTGTCCGCTATATGGTGAGTAGCAACTTTCCTCTTCATAATATTGATATTAATCAGTGAACTACATTAGCTTAAGTTGCAACATAAAGGTTTGCAGAAAACCTGTGACATTACTCAAACTCTGAGCATGTCTTTTATCACTGCTCTATTAGGTCACTAAAATCAAGAGATCACTTGTTAAAATTTATATTTCCTGACATGTTTCAGGCATAGCCCATCATCAGAACACCTGCCAAATGAAATATAATTTGCACAAAAGCACAAGTACAATGTATATATGACATCAAGAGTAAAAAATTGATTATAAATATTTTTAAATATGTTTTCTCTTAATGTGACATGTATATTGTGCTTGTACTTTCATATCAATTTTCTTTTAATTTTGCAAATTTTCTGTGTCTGAAATATGTCAGCAAATATAACTTTTAACAAGTGATCTATTGAGTTTTATGACCTAATAAAGCAGCGATATGAGATGTTCTCAGAGTTAAATGAAGTACATACTCTACAAAATTAAGCAGTAAAAATATTTTGAAAAACAGATAATGGAACATCATCATGCAAAGACACCTTCAGAATTTTTGGACTACCTACACTAAATTCCTAACACATTTTTTATTTAGTGACATTTGTACCAATGTTAAAATATTATTTGAAGTGATCTGTGTTATGCCCATTTACAGTAGATTTTCAGAATAAAATTCAGTAATCAGCTGCTCAATTAGGAAATTTGCAGCAGGAGATGCAAAGTACAGATACAAAGAATTGCAGTAATTGATAAATTTTCATGGCAAATTGGATATATATCAGTTCAAATAAATTAATAGAATCACTGAGTTGCCTGTGGGAGGTGCCTGGAAGCGCATATTATAAAGTCTTATGTAAGGCTGCTATTTGCTGCATAGCAAACAAGAAAGCCACTGATATGGTTTATTGCAGGCACCTGCTGAACCTATCAATAGAACATTTAAAGGTGTCAAACATTGCTGCAATTTGAGGCCTTATTTCAATGTACTACTGGTGCACCTTGCTCCAGATTCCATCAATTATTGTTATTTTATTTATAGTAGGTGCCTATTTAGAACTACTTGTCACCTGTAGATCACTCATTCTTGGCTATACACAAAACATATTACTGATTCTATCCACGAATGGTAATAAAAAATGGTTAGGTAGACTTTGATGGCAAGACAAATGGTGTCAGTATTTCCACATGAGACTTTGGGAAGCTCCATGTTGAACACCCCTTCAGATGTGATTGGTGTAGTCAGGATAGTCAGGAGTAATTAGATTCTTGATATATCATGGATCAATATCACCAGTCATTTTACATCATGTAATTTCTGTTAGTGTGATTACTAACATGGACTCAGCACACACTGATGATTGTATTTTAATAAATGGGTTCTTTCCTGCATAACGTGAATTGCAAAGTCAAGCTTACTGTTTAGCATCAACTAAAAATTTAAAAAAATCATGTTTCCTTGTAACAAACCATCTGTGCAATGTATAAAGTGGTATGCCATTAACTTGATCAGGTTACATTAGGTAAGTGCTACTAGTCAGCAGTGTAATTTCCAAGAACAGTAAGAAGCAGTAGGTATGTCTAACCAAGTATTGGAGATGGTGACAATGTGGATTGTTTGATGTCATAATGAAAGATAAGATATGCTGATTAGCATTTATACACTGACAGACATCTTTGTGAAGCTCAACCAATAAGTATAGTTTTTTATGACTATGTGAACATAACATTTTTCTTAACATAAAAGTAAAACTGTGAATTACTGATTTGGCTTAACATAGCTGAAAGCAGCTGTTTCTCCCATTAATGACCATTTCCATCACAAAAACCTGTAATTCGCGTTGTGACATAGTTGCTTGTCAAATTTAATTCCAGCAAATATTTTTGAACTGTTTGAAAATTTGTGACATTGAACATAATTTTGGTCTGTGGTATCTGATTAGAAATTTTTACTGTTATTTTAATATTTATATGCAGCAAAGACTGATTGAAAATCTGCTAATATAAAATTTTAAAGTCAATGAATACAAAAACTGATGCACTTGTAACTTACCAGGTTGAAGTCCCACCACCAAATATAATAGCACCTGGAACCATTGTACGAGTAGCAGTTGATTTTCCAGCAGTACACAGCGATGAACTTACTACATATCGTGGTGAGCATGTGCAAGTAGTGACATATAATGCAGAACGTAATAGCTATATGGTGCGCCGTAGATCAGAATCTTCAGCACCAGAAGATGGGTGGGTGCCTGCACACATACTTATGAGAACTGTTTCACGGAAACCATGGTCATTCCGTTTTCGAAAACCTGGTTTTAGCACTGGAGGCCGAAGAGGAGAGCGGCGTTCTTTTGATGGGAGCTTAGGACCATCTCCATCATCATCAGGCAGGGTATCGCCTGATTCTCTTATACCTGAATATCCTGTAGCACCACCAGAATTCATTGAGAAGCTACACTGTGTGAACATTCATTGTGGTATGCGTGTGGAACTACGATGCCGCCTTTGTACTCCAGCTGGCATTGGTGACTTCAGTGATGTGAATATCGTGTGGCGGAGGAGTTCCAATGTTCAAAGACTTAACCCTCATGATCCAGGGGGTTCAAGTATTCTTCGAACAGGAGGAAGACTTAGTATCAGTCTTACGGAAGATGGGACTGCACAGTTAGTTATTGAGAACTGTCAACCATCTGATGCTGGTGAATACTCCTGCACTGCTTCTAATGAGGCTGGAAGTGTTACAACATCTGCTTCTCTCTGTATATCAGGTGAGTCATAATCTGTGCATAAATTTAATTTAAATGAATGGAAGATACAATTTTGGCACTGTACCTGCTGATTCACTTAAAAATATATTTGTATTTCTGGTTTTTTGTTTATTTATATTTCTTGTGAAAAAAGTATTGTTTAGTGGTGCAGAATTTTCAGTTAGCTTGTTTTACTGGCTCCAGTGCACTGTAGGAACAGAGGGAAAATTTAAACTAGTAGCACATGTGCCATGTTGTTAAATTTAAGAAGCCACAAAAATGTGTTTCAATTAACTGAGTTAGCTTGAGCAGATTAAGGTCAGATAATTTCTTTATACAGTAGGGATGAGAGAATGATCTAGGAGAATGACGTGCTGTTCAAAGATTTTTGTCTTATAGTGAAAATGTGTGACAGAAAGAAATAAACTTGCAGACAAAACATTGGCTACATGGTAAGTGTACACACCACCTCAGAGAATTCAGCGAGCTTTAGTGAGTTCAGTGACGGATGAATGCACCATGTTTAATTTGTCTGAATAATATTTTAGTCAGCAGTTTATTAAGTTATAGTAGTAGCAATAGTATTGTTGTTGTTGTTGTTGTTGTGGACTTCAGTCCGAAGACTGGTTTGATGTAGGTCTCCATGCTACTTAATCCTATGCAAGTCAAGTTTCAACACCAAATAACTATTGCAGCTTACGTCCTTCTGAATCTGCTTGCTGTATTCATCTCCTGGCCTCCCTGCACAATTTTTACCCCCCCCCCCCCCCCCAAACACACACACACACACACACACACACACACACACACACACACACAATTACCTCCAGTACTAAATTGGTGGTGTGTCCTATCAACCTATCCCTTCTCCTAGTCAGATTTTGCCACAAATTTCTTTTCTCCTCAATACAATTCAGTATCTCCTCATTAGTTATATGACCTACCCATCTAATTTTCAGCATTCTTCTGTAACACCACATTTAAAAACTTCTATTCTCTTTTTGTGTAAACTTTTTATCATGCATGTTTCACTTCCATTGCAGACAAATGCCTTCAGAAATGATTTCCTGACACTTACATCTATATTTGGTGTTAACAAATTTCTCTTCTAAAGAAACACTTTTCTTGTCATTGCCAGTCTACATTTTATATCCTCTCTACTCCAACCATCATTAGTTATTTTGCTGCCCAAATAACAAAACTCATCTAGTACTTTAAGTGTCTCATTCCCTAATCTAATTCCCTCAGCATCACCCGATTTAATTAAACTACGTTACATTATCTGTAGTTTGCTTTTGTTAATACTCATATCTTCCTTTCAAGACACTGTCCGTTCCATTCAACTGCTCTTCCAAGTCCTTTGCTGTCTCTCAGAGAGTTACAATGTCATTGGCGAACCTCAGAGTTTTTATTTGTGCTCCTTGAATCCTAATTCCTACTCCAATATTTCTTTTGTTTTTTTACTGCTTGCTCACTGCATAGATTGAATAACATCAGGGATAGGCCACAACTCTGTCTCACTCCCATCTCAACTATTGCTTCCCTTTCATGCCCCTCAACTCTTGTAGCTGCAATCTGATTTCTGAACAAGTTATAAATAACCTTTCACTCCCTCTATTTTACCTCTTTTATCTTCAGAATTTCAAAGAGAGTATTCCAGCCAACACTGTCAAAACCTTTTGCTGAGCCTACAAATGCTATAATGTAGGTTTGACTTTCCTTAACCTATCTTTTAAAAGAAGTTGTAGTGTCAGTATTGCCTTGTGTGTTCCTACATTCCTCAGAATCCAAACTGATCTCTCCAAGATTGGCTTGTACCAGCTTTTCCTTTCTTCTGTTAATAATTTGTGTTAGTATTTTGCAGCCATGATTTATTAAACTGATGGTTTGGTAATATTCACACCTGTCAGCACCTGTTTTCCTTGGAATTGGAATTATTATATTCTTCTTGAAGGCTGAAGGTATTACACCTGCCTCATACATCTTGCATACCAAATGAAAGAATTTTGTCATGCCTGGCTCTCCCAAGGCTATCAGTAGTTCTGACAGATTGTCGCCTACTCCTGGGGCCTTCTTTCAACTTAGGTCTTTCAGTGCTCCATCAAATCCTTCTCGTAGTATAATGGCTTCCATCTCATCTTCATCTACATCATTTTCTGTTTCTATAATAATGCCTGCAAGTTCATCTCCCCTTGTATAGCTCCCCTATATAGTCCTTCCATCTTTCAGCTTTCCCTTCTTTGCTTAGAACTGGTTTTCCATCTGAGCTCTTGATGTTCATACAGCTGCTTCTCTTTTCTCCAAAGGTCTCTTTAATTTTCCTGTGGGTGGTATCTGTCTTTTCCCTAGTAATATATGCTTCTAAATCCTTGCATTTGTCCTCTAACCATTCCTGCTTAGCCATTTTGCACTGCCTATCCATCACATTTTTTAGACATTTGTATTCCCTTTCATTTGCCTGATTTACTGTATATTTATATTTTCTTCTTTCATCACTTAAATTCAGTATCTCCTGTGTAATCCAAGGATTTCTACTTGGCCTTGTCTTTTTACATATTTGATCCCCTGCTGCCTTCACTATTTCATTTCTCAAAGCTACCCATTCATCTTCTTCTGTATTCCTTTCCCCTATTCCTGTCAAATCTACAGTTCATAACCAGTAAATTGTGTTCATAGTCCACATCTGCCTCTGGAAATGTCTTACAATTTTAAATCTGTTTCCAAAATCTGTGTTACCATTACATAATCAATCTGAAACCTTCTGGTGTCTCTAGGTCTCTTCCACATGTGCAATCTTCTTTCATGATTCTTAAACCACGTGTTAGTAATAATTATATTTAATCTGTGCAAAATCTTTCAAGGTGGGTTCCTCATTCATTCCTTTCCCCAGTCCACATTCACCTACTATTTTTTCTTTCTTTTCCTATTATCAAGTTCTAGTCACCCATTATTATTAAATTTTTGTCTCCCTTAACTATCTGAATGATTTCTTTTATCTCATCATACACCTCTTCAATCTTTTCATCATCATTAGAACTAGTTGGCATATAAACCTGTACTACTGTGGTGAGTGTGGGCTTCGTGTCTAACTTGGCTACAATAACGTGTTCACTAACCTGCTCATGTAGCTTACCCCATTCCCATTTTCTTATTCATTATTAAACCAACTTCTGCATTAACCCTATTTGGTTGTGTATTTGTAACCCCGTATTCACCTGTCCAGAAGTCCTGTTCCACATCCCACCGAACTTCACTAATTCTCATTATGTCTGACAGTTACCTATCCATTTCCATTTTTAAATTTTCTGACCTACCTGCCCAATTACGGGATCTAACATTCCACTCTCTGGTATGTAAAATGCCAGTTTTGTTTCTCTTGATGACGACATCCTCCCGAGTAGCCCCTGCCTGGAGATCTGAATGGCAGACTGTCTTACCTCTGGAATATTTTACCCAAGAGGATCCATCATTTAGCCACAAAGTAGAGCTGCATGCCCCCTGGAGGAATTACAGCTGTAGTTCCCCCTTGCATGCTTTCAGCTGTTCGCAGTACCAGTTACAGCAAGGCCGTTTTAGTTGACGTTACAAGTCAGATCAGTCAATCAGTCAGTCATCCTGCCATCACTGAAAAGGCTGCTTCCCTTCTTCTTTCTTATATTTGTCTAGCCTCTCAACAGATGACCCCCCCCCCCCCCCCCCCCCTCCGATTGCAATTTCACATACAGTACAGCTATCTGTACCGCTGAGACAAGAAAGCCTCCTCACCAACAACAAGGTACGTGGTTCATGAAATATCAAATTGTTAATCTGAAAGTGAATGTTATTTTCTTACAGTTCACAATAAAAATTACTGCATATTAATCTTCACTTTACTGTGCATGTAAATAATTTTGTTGCTATGACAGAATATACAGTCTTCTTGACATTGTACAATAGTCAGTCAGAATTTCTTGTTATATGCAAAATCCTGGTTTTTAGAAGCCATCTAGATTTGGACTTCAAGACAGGTTTAGAAGTCTCAATATTCATCTTATTCAATAAATGTTTGGATTTTGGCTGCTGGATGATTTATTACATTGTGAGCTGCAGCAATAACCTTTGCTGATCAACCCGATATCGTGAGCAGCCCTGTCCGAGAAAGAGAACTTCTCATCTTGTCCTCCTACTTAGCCATAATTGGAAGTTATCATTCCCTCCCACTTTATTCTTTTCATTCATATGAATATGTGGATTATAAAAATGAAAGGTCACCACTGAATTGTCTTCATTGCGATTGTGAAAATATGCTGAAAGAAGAGCTGTTAATCAACAGATGGACCAAAATAATTATTGCCTAGCTGAGAATAAGGCAGGAAATGTGAAGTTCATTCAGCCATTGCAGTTTCCAGTAATACATAATTATTTCATTGAGTCTTATGGGAACTTTGGTTCTTCACTTTACCAGATTTTTATGTTTAACATTGTATATAATAAATCTGAACAATTGTCTTCCCACATTTTGAACGCGAGTGTTTGTTGCTCAGGTACAGGTTTGACATCTACTATGCAGCCAAGAGTACAAGTTGTCACTGGCACAAGTGTGCTGCTCCAGTGGGAAGGTGACAGCAGCAGTTACTACCAAGTGGAATGCTACAGGCACTGCTTAGGAGATGACTGGTTGCCAGTTGGAGGTCCCATTAGAGGATTAACTCATGTTGTAGATGGACTTACACCAGGAGAGACGTATACATTCAGAGTGCTCTCCACTGGCCATGGAATGGGCACGCCTGTTGCTAGTATGCCATCCTCTCCTATTATAATACCACCACCTGATACAGGTCACTGGCAGCAAGAGCAATTCCGAAGACGTTACTCTGAACTGGAAGAAATTGGTTACGGTCGATTTTCAGTAGTGCGCAAAGCAAGAGATCGTGGTACTTCACAAGAAGTTGCTGTGAAGCAAGTTTATTGCAAAAGACAATCACGTGAAGTAACACAGGCAGAATACGCATTACTGGCAAGACTACAGCATTCCAATATTGTGAGAGCTCTTGCATTATTTGAAAATGCCCCTCAGCCTGGAATTGATTCAATAGTGATGGAACTGTGAGTACTAACTATTGTAGAACTAGCTTAGTTATTTCACTTCACTTGTAGGAATGTCTGGTTACAGTAAAAGTTCTGTTTTCAGTGTAAATGGTCCATCACTGTTTTCGTACCTGTGCAAACAAGTAGTGTATGATGAAGAGACAGTCAGCCACTACATGCAACAGTTGGTGTCTGCTCTAGCAACGCTGCACCAACAAAACATATCTCATCTTGATCTGAAGGTACATATCCTTTAAGTTTGATATAAGTAAATTTATGTTCTTAGGAATTATTTATATCCACAAAACTGAAAGCAGATAAATAATGTAGATATTTTAAAACCATTGAGTCTATCTGTTTAAACAACATGGAAAAGACTGGGGCAAGCTGAAGTGCTAACTCATGTTTGTGAGACAGCAAAAGGTGTTCATTGTTTCTAAGGCCTAAAAACTCAAATTTCACTATGGGAACAATTTTTTGTCATTTAGAGCAATGTAAATTCTGATGTTGGGATTGTGAAGGTGTAATGAAATGGGCAGCTGGGTAGTAATTAAATTGAGAAGAATATTCATATTCTGTTTAAGCATTCAAATCATAACTGAGGTCTGGTTTACCAATTCTTGTTGAGTAGTATTTAGATGTTTGTTCTAAATCCAGGCCTGTTTATAATATGAGGGTAGTTTGAAAAGTTCTCAGAATGAGCGCTAGTGCAATGAGTTGTTCACATGATATTCATTGGACTGTTGCCTGTAAACACGTGCCACGTCAGTGCTCTTGGAAGAGAGCTGTGGTGGTGACGTAGCTCTGTTGTTGTTCTCGAATAGTGATTTGCGAAGATGGAGAAAACCAAGATTCGAACAGTGACTAAGTACTTCATAAAGAAAGGTATGAACGTGAAGGACATTCATGCCGATTTCCAGAATACACTGAGGGACTCTGCTCCTTCAAATTCAGCTGTTGCCGAGTGGACAAATGAATTTAAATTTGGTCAGGAGAGCTTACATGATGATCTGTGCAGTGGTCGGCCAAGATGTGTCACTACTCCAAAAATCATTACAAAAGTGCACAAAATGGCCATCAAGGATCACCAATTTAAAGTGTGTGAAATTGCTCACACATGACAGATGTCATCTGAAAGAGTATATCACATTTTAAGTGAAGAATTAGAAATGAAAAAATTATCTTCTAGATGGGTGCTGCAACTCTTGACGCTGGATCAAAAATGCATGAGAATGGACAAATGGTTCAAATGGCTCTGAGCACTACGGGACTTAACTGCTGTGGTCATCAGTCCCCTAGAACTTAGAACTACTTAGACCTAACTAACCTAAGGACATCACACACATCCATGCCCGAGGCAGGATTCGAACCTGCGACCATAGCGGTCATGTAGTTCCAGACTGTAGCACCTAGAACCGCTCAGCCACTGCGGCCGGCCAAGAATGGACATATCAGAATGATGTTTGGCCTGCTCTGGGGAAATGAACAAGATTTTTTGTGCTGGTTTGTGACCACAGATGAAACTTAGCTGCACTTCTATACCCCAGAGACAAAACAACAGTCAAACCAGTGGAAACATGCTGATTCCTGATTCTCTGCCACCAAATAAAGCAAAGACAATTCCTTCAGTGGGAAAGATCATGGCATAAGTGTTCTGAGATGCAAAGGTGATTCTGTTTGTAGATTGCACACCCCACTGGGCAAACAATTGGAGAATACTATGCTAACCTCCTGGACAAATTTCAACAAAAGACACACAAAAAAAGGTCAGGTTTAGCAAGGAAGAAAGTCATCTTCCATCAAGACATTGCGTGCCCACACAAACTAAGGAATGAATTGTTGCCACACCTGCCTTATTCACCTGGTATGGCTCCATCAGACTTCCATCTCTTCCCAAAACTGAAAATTTTTCTTGGTGGATGAAGATTCACTTCAAATGAAGAATTGATAGCCAGAGTTGACAACTATTTTGCAGACCTGGAGGAAACTCATTTTCGAAATGGGATCAAGGCACTGGAACATCACTGAACCAAGTGAATTGATCTACAAGGAGACTACATTGAAAAATTAAAAAGTTACAGTGATGTAAGTACTGTTTTTCTCTTCCATTGCAAGAACTTTTCAAACCACCCTCGTATTTTGCACACCTCCATGTACTCAACATGCATAGCCATTGAAATGAATATCGTCAAATATGTTGTATTCCATGCACAACCTATTACAGTTATAAGCTTGATGAGTCCGCAGTAAATCAGTGATTTGACATGTATGTTATGGGACATTAAAATTCTGATTCTTTCTCCACTGTTGTATATGGCAATAAACTTTTTTTAATGGATTAAGGGTCAGTTCTCAATCTTTATTTTGCAAGAGCAATGCACAGCCACCCCAAACATGCAAGCATATCTCATAGTCCAGCAGGTTTTTTGCCACTTAAGATCACAGTGTGAGTGAGATGTTTCAGAAAGCCTTTCGAAACCATCATTTGCGCACTGTGGCCTTATTCTACAAAAAAAACACATGAAGATGTTATTGCATTGACACATCATGAAACCCTTCATCGAGATTCAAGTTTGAGTTTAGCAAATAATTATAATCTGTCAAGAGGATGGAAAGCAGCTGACACACTTTTTATACTGATAAATATAAATAGTTTTTGATGGTCTCTTCATTGTTTGATTTGATAGTAAGTGGGTCTTTTCTACATTTGATTCCTTAATTTTCTGATTCTCATCAGATCAGTAAATGAGTTTCATCCGTAAAATAATTTGTAGTTTCCTTGTCAATTCTTGTTTTCATGTTTATCTCGATCCTTCCTCTCTCTGACCTTTCCATTGGTAGGGCTATTTCCTATCATTCATGAGCTAAATTTTCTGCATGTATTCATCATAATGACAAATAACTGAAATGTCAAATGACAGTCACTATTTGATTTAGTTGTATTAATAACTCTTGAGTTCCATGCACCTAACTTGTATGGGGTGGAGGGAATGGCAGATACGACTGCTCGTTCACAGCTTCATTTTCTGAAGGGGTGATCCCCTCCTTCCTTTGGTTGCTGGGTGAAAATTATTGAGATATTTAACCACAAAAGAAAACTAAGTTTGTCCATTCCCTATAATTACACGCTGCTGACAAATGGTTATATCTATATGGTCTTAGTGTGATATTATGTGTGTGTTGCTTTTGTTAGAGCCTCTGAGAAACTTTTGTTTATTCTGCTTTCCAGCCAGAAAATGTGCTTGTAGACTTGTCTACTACCAAACCAGTCTTGAAGCTGATAGATTTTGGTGATTCAGTAAGCACAAGAGGTTCTGAAGTGCTGCCTCCATCAAATTTGGAATTTGCTGCACCTGAAATGGTTCTGGGGAAACCAGTCTGTTGCCAGACAGACATGTGGAGTGTTGGAGTGTTTCTATATGTTTTCCTGAGGTAACACACAAAATATATTTTATTACAACTGCAAATTTCAAAGAATATTGTACGTCTTACACCAGGCTGTTCCAGCTTGAGGTCCCAAGCACAGGCAAATGAATGTGCTTGGCTAGATGTGGGTAAATGGCTGACAACACTTTGCTTGTGGCAGTACATTGAGTTAACATTAACTGAGCAAGTACATTTGTAAGAGATTGTGCTTAACAGAAAAATTCATCCTAAGTAAAAAAATACTAGCACTTTATCACATTTTCAGAACATGAAATTTCTTTTTACTCACAAGTGACAAAATATTTTGTGTCAGCACCATGTTGACATAAGATGGAGAAGGTGCATCATTGTTCAATCACAACAGAAAGAAACTGTTCACATTGAAATGTTGATCCCTGGATGTCAGTTACATTTCTGTGTGGCATGAAGAACTCTTGTTCATATATGCCACCATGCTATCATAATGAATTTATGCTACTGTAACACATGGTACCTGAGCAGAGTTCAGTTTTGTAAATCAGTTGCCTATAATTGCAGTTCTGATGGTATAGTGTCTGTTGCAACTGGAAATGGAGTGCTAAATAATTTTATAAGGTATCCAACTATTGAAAGCTGCAGCACCCTCTTTTATGCTTTCTAATGTGAATTTTCTAAATGATGGTAAGAATGGGAATACTATGTTATTTGTCATATATCTCCACTCATCACCACATGTAATCACATGCAAATTATCTTTTCAAGACTTTTCTGTTTTGCTTGTAGATGTTCGTTAACAGTCTCATAATAAAAGTTAGTTTTATCCTGTGTGTGTGTGTGGGGGGGGGGGGGGGGGGATAAATAGTGGTGGCAATTGTCCTGACACTTACATAAACAGATTAGAAAAGACTGTTTATACGATGAGGTGTGTTCAGTTATGTTTGTGCTCACATGTTTCTGTTACTTTCAGTGGGCTGTCTCCATTTCTGGATGATTCCATGGAAGAGACCACTTCAAACATACTGAAGTGTGATTACTGTTTTCCTGATGAATATTTTGCTGAAATTACTAATGATGGGAAGGACCTAATTTGCCGCCTTCTTGTCTTAACTCCAGGTCAGCGGGCCAAGCCAGCTGAATTTTTGTCGTCTCCATGGTTCAAGGATGTAAGGCTCAGTTTTATTTATAGTATTTATTTTGCAGAAAGTCATGCCTCCTTAAGAATGTCACTGCACATATTAACTTCGTGCAAAAACTGTTGCAGGTTCAAAAGATATGTTCCATTCCAACAGCCAGGCTTGCTTCCTTTATGGAACGGAGGCAGTCCCTAGCTCGACCCATTCATCCTGTCCACGCTGTCTCTCAACAGCAGCCTATGCCTGAGTGAAGAAAGTTAACTGTTTCTCCATGCTGCATCTTGATTGTTACCAATATGAACCTATATTTTTGTGCCTTGCATTGTGACCAAAGTACAGTATATTTCACTGTGTATCTTGCTCATGAGAAAAAGACATTTTCAATTGTTTGCTAGTGGAAGTGCACACTGTATTGTTATGTGAAACCGACAATACTGTTGATTAAAACAAAAGAGATGGGATAAAGTACCAATTAGATCTCATTTAACTCATTTATTTATTCAAAGACTTTTATATGTAGGCTATGTCTCCCCTGTCTAAAACTTTGTATTTTATCCATTTAACTATCAAAGCATTTGTAAGATCAGTCATGAATGCAGTGTGAATAATTTTAGTCATTACTTTAAGCCTAACTTACCTGCATCATTTCACACTGCATGCAAATCGTCTGTAAATAGATTTTAAAAAGTCACAATATACGCTTTTTGCTTCATTGTTAACATAAGTGATATACTTTTGTTAAATAGAGTATATTTTAATTAATATAATTATGTGCAGCATTTATAAAGAATGACGACAATAACAGTTACTGTAACTAATGACTATATATTGTAAATTCTAGAATTATTTTTGATAGTTGATATTACGATATGCACCAATTGTACAGATGAACCTTTATATATTTTATGGAAAAGTATCTGTTTTTCTGCAGATATAGCAGAAGGAGTCAACATGCCATTAGCTGCCATGTATTTGAGACTGCATGATAAAAAGAAAAATATAAAGCAAAACTTAACTGATGTAATACCTTTATTGGCTTTCATATTAGCGGAAGATACAGTGGAAGATATGATATTTTTTTGTATTTCTCATTTTCTTTACCTGAATGTTGCTACCACAATAGAAAACAGTCTAGTTTTTATCACCTTTTCCTCAGATTACTTGTATGTCTGACATGCATGAGTTTACCTCTGGATTTGCTAAAGGTAAGAATGCTGGACTGTTCTATTATTGAATAAAGGTAGGGAAATCTCTGTACTAACAGGCAGCATACCAGGAGCACACTCAACATTAGATAGAGGAACCAGGGGTTGGTTCCTTCATAAAAAACTAAAAGGAAGAACTGTAGAAAGGATGACTTTCTTATCTGTATAAAAATCACACATGGAACTTTCCCAAGAGCCCATGTCCATTGCAACACAAGAGAGATGATAAGTGGTAGATCATTTCATTGCACACAGTAAACTGAACATGACACCTACAGGACAGAAACAGTCTTACTGTAATTTCCAAATATGCGGCTGAGTTGCTTTGTTTATTTACCAAAATTTGAAATAAATTAATTTTTTATTTATTTTTTATTACATCTTTCAGTTCACACAGCTGTTACTTACTTATCAGTATTTCAAACATTGCTAGGTGCTACAAAAATGTTATACACATGTTTAAATTTTATTTCCATAGTGTGAAATATTATGTAAAGAAATTCTGTTTGTTTGTTTTGTAATTTAAATACCGTCCATCACAGTACCCCACATGGACAGAGCAAACATTTCGTGTGCAGATGTAATTATTTTCTGGAACACTAATAGAGAGGATTCGAGGCAGGGAGAAAGCAGCTCCACCCAGATCGTAAACTACTGTGGTGAGGAGGAGGTGGAGGAGATTAGTGTTTAACGTTCCATCAACTATGAGGTCACTGAACACAGAGCACAAGCCCGGATTAGGGTAGTATGGGGAGGGAAATTGGCCATGCCCTTTCAAAGTAAGCATCCCAGCATTTGCCTGAGGTGATTTAGGGAAATCATGGAAGACCTAAATCAGGATGGTCGGACACGGGTTTGAACCATCGGCCTCCTGAATGCAAGTGCAGTGTGCTAACCAATGCACCACTTCACTCAGTATTGCACTGAGAGGAGTGCTGCAGGAGGAGCAAGTCACACCTCACTCATGCAGGGCAACCAACATACATACATGTATTCTGCACTTTGTACAACATGTCTCCACTGACTTTAGTAGGGAGCTTTCATTTCCCATGTAGTGTCATCGGGGCTGGATCGAAAAAGTTTTTCACAAGCAACATAACATTTGTGTAACCCCCCCAAATCAGATAATTAGTGGCCCTTCTTTGGGCTTTAACCATTATTCTCATTTTGTAAATATAATAATCCCCCTCCACAAGTGAACAGTAGCATACACAATTTTAACATGGTGGATATGGGTTCGATTACTGGTGGCAGCATCAATTGAAACTGACATGCCTATAACTGTAATGGAGTCAGAAGAAAATATTTGTTGCAAGCTGGTGAGCCACATGATGTTTAGTAATTATTTATCTAGAAACTCTATAGCAAAAATTTTATTGTTGTACAAGGTGCATTCAACAAGAAATGCAGCACATATTTTTCTCAAAGCAGGTTGGTTTTATTCAGGATTCCAATAAACCACTCTTTTGGCCCCCAAAACCACATTTTTCAGTGTAATCTCTATTCAGTATCACAGCCTTACTCCTCCTCACTGGCAGGGCCTGTACGCCCACACAGCACCACTGTACTAGTCAGAGCCAACGTCTTGCTGCATCAATCGCTGTCTCATCATCCACGTACTGCTTCCCACAGAAGGTATCCTTCTTGGGCTAAACAGATGGAAGACAGATGTTGTGAGATCTGGGCTGTAGTGTGGATGAGAAAGAACAGTCCAATGAAGTTTTGTGAACTCTCAGATGCGCAGTCTTGTGTGAGCCACTGTAATGTAATGGAGAAGAAGAAGTAGTTCATTTGCATTTTTGTGGCGACGAACATGCTGAAGTTGTTTCTTCAGTTTCCTGAGGGCAGCACAGTACACTTCAGACTTGATTGTTGCACCATCAGGGAGAACATCAAACAGCACTTCAGATTCCAAAAATACCATTACCATGACTTATCAGCTGACAATGTGTTTTAACCCTTTCCTTAGGAGTAGAGGTGGTACGGTGCCACTTCATGAATTGCCGTTTTGTTTCTTGTTTGAAGTGATGAACTATGTTTCATCACTTGTGACAATGTTCAACAAAAGATTGTCATGATATGCCTCATGACCCGCAAGCAATTCCACACAAATGGTCCTTCATTGTTCTTTATGGTCTTCTGTTATGTGGTGAGGATCCCATCAGCCACAAATTTTTGAGCACTCCAACTGGTCAACGATCATGTCAGCACTACCAACCAAGATATCCAGTTGTGCAGTGAAGCATTTGATTGTATCCACTGATCACCTTGAATTAGAGTGTCCGCATATTCCAACACTGCATGATTCACAGCTGTGTGCAGCCGGTCGGCATGCTGGAGATCAGACATATTTGTGCGACCTAGTACGATGATGACAAACATCTCGTCCAACAACTACCCGTGCTTTTGTTCACTGCCAAGTTTCTGTAGACATTCTGCAAGCACCTGTGAATATCTGTGATGCTTTGGTTTTCCACTAAAAGAAACTCAGTGACAGCTCCTTGCTTGGAACACTAGTCCATTACAGATGCCCTTTTGAAGGCTAAATGTAGCACTGCCACCACTGGAACATCATGAAACTATGAGGGCTAAAGCAGGAATATTCCACACTACCCAAAACAAATTCCACTTTGTTTCAACCAAAACTGGCCAAAGAAATGTGCTCTATTATTTATCGAACACCCCTTGTATATAAGGAGTGGATCACAGTCGAGTGCAAAATCTGTCATGTGAAAGTAAGTGATAAGTGAAACGAAAATGTTCTATTAAATATGTGGCCTCAAACAAGCCATTTGTGAGGTACTTGTGATTATGAGTTGCCTCTGACTTCAGCTTGAAATAGTGTCCTAGTTAGTACAAATGTCTTTGAAATGTGAACTTTTCAATCTAGGCCCCATCTAACTGTATTCAGTTCAACCCTGGCACACCTCACCACATGGAATGGTAGGAGAATGCAGCACATGCATGATGGAACACATGATTTTGGTGCTGGTAGAAGACACCACCTAACTTGCCAGTATGGTCTAAGAAGATTAGGTCAAGCACAGCCTGTACTTTGGTCTCCAAGCACACCTGACCTCAGCTGGATTTTTCCATCTGAGATCATCATCATCTTCTTCTTGTTCTTCTTCTCTTCTTCTGTAGCTCTACAGCCCTTGGTGAGCCTTGGCTTCTTCAACAATCTCCCTCCACACTTCTCGGTTATTTGCTGCTCTTTTGCACCCCCAGACTCCCATATTGCTGATATCCATTATTACCTCATCGATCCATCTTCTTCTAGGTCTCCCTTTTCGTCTAACTGAATGGATCATGCCTTTCATCATTTTCTTTGGTATTCTATCCTCTGCCATTCTCTCCAAGTGTCCTAGCCATCATATTCACTGTGATTTCACAAATTTTACTATGTCCCTGCCTTGTATTAACTCTTGTAATTCGGCATTGTAGCATATTCTCCAGCCTTCTTCCTCCCTTATTGGCCCATAGATTTTGCGTAGTATTTTCCGCTCAATGCTTCTTAGAGCATTTTTATCGTGTTCTGTCAACGTCCATACCTCTGAGCCTTATGTGATAAGTGGGTGGACTAGGGAATTATATATTAGCAATTTAGTTTTTCTTGTAACAAGGCTACTTTTTAAAAGCTGCATATTTGCAAAGTAAGCTCTGTTTTCTGCTTGTATTCTTTCACTTATAGCCTTTCCAATATTGTTATCATTCGTTATTAGGGCTCCCAAGTAGTTAAAAGAGGACACTTCATTGAAGCATTTCCCATTGATGTTTAGGTTTTTAGGAGTTCTTCTGGCCTCAGATTGTGACATTACCATATATTTTGTTTTGTTTTCATTTACTATGAGGCTAATTTTTAAGGCTTCTGTTTCCATTGCCCGGTATGTTTCTAGGAGTGTAATGGTATTTCTTCCTACTATAGCAATGTCATCAGCATATGCACATATCTGGCTAGTTTTCATAAATATGGTGCCTCTTTTGTTGATTTTATTTATTGCACTATGCAGGGCTATGTTGAATAGGACAGTGGAGAGACTATCCCCTTGCTTCACACCTTTATTAAAGTCAAAGCTTTCACTTGTTCTGCTAAGGACCTTTACTTTTGCTCTTGTCTCTGTCATTGTCATTCTGATTAGTCTTATTAATTTAGCACATATACCAACTTCTTTCAGTACTCTGTATAGTTCTTGCCGATTTATGCTGTCAAAGGGTTGTTTGAAATCGATGAATAAGAAATGCAGATCTATATCATATTCATAGAACTTTTTCATCATTTGCCTTATCACAAATATTTGATCAGTTGTTCCTCTGCCTGGTTGAAAGCCACACTGATATTTCCCTAGTATGCCTTCTGCACACTTCCGTATCCTTTCGTTTAGTATACTTGTGAAGATCTTATAAGCTGTACTTAGGAGTGTTACACCTCTATAGTTTTCACATGCTGTTCTGTCCCCTTTCTTATAAATGGGGCCTATTATTCCAATTACCTGGCATAGTTTCTGTTTCCCATATATCTGATATTAATGTGTGCAGTTCCTTTATTACAGCCCCACCACCAGTTTTTATTAATTCAGCGATTATGCTGTCTTCCCCAGGCGCTCGATTGTTTTTTGACGTGTGCACAGCCTGGGAGACCTCTTGTAGTGTTGGCTTTCTTGCCTCATTGGTTTCATTGTCTACTTCCAGCTCCACTCTTCCCTCCTGTGCAGCTGTCTCTTCATCTTCTAGGCTGGTGCTTAGTGTATCTTTGAAATACTCTGCCCATCTTCCCATTGTCTGTTCTTCCTCCCTTATCGTTTTCCCATCTTTACTGGAACAGGCCATTGTTTTTGGTTGGAATCTATCCTTCATTTTGCCTATGGCATGATAGAACTTTCGTATTTCACTATGTTCCCTTAGTTCTTGAAATTTCTTCTTATTCCACTCTCTTTTCTTTCTCTTGCACAGGCTGTTAGCTCTTCTCCTTAATTCTCTATATTGTTCCACATTATTTCTGGTTTCTCTCTGTAGCACTTTTGTTCTTGCCCTGTTCTTTTCCTCTATTGCTGACCTGCAATCTTCATCAAACCACTCCTGGGTTCTTCTGTTCCTTCTTATGCCTATTATTTCCTCTGCAGCATCCTTAATGGCTTTTTCAAACCTGTTCCACCTTTCATCTACTCCTACTGTGGTCTCTTCATTACTCAACTTTCTGCTTAGTGTTACTTGATATTTTTTTACTTCATCAGGGATGTTCAGTTTGTCTGTATTCCATTTCATCATCTTTCCCATTCTGTTGCCATTTGTTAGTGACAGTCTCTCTCTCTCAAGACTGATTTTATCAAAAAGTGGTCTGAATCACATTTTGGTCCTCTGCAGCTCCGTACATCCGTAACTGACATCTACATCTACATCTATACTCCGCGAGCCAACTTACGGTGTGTGGCGGAGGGTACTTATTGTACCACTATCTGATCCCTCCTTCCCTGTTCCATTCACGAATTGTGCGTGGGAAGAACGACTGCTTGTAAGTCTCCGTATTTGCTCTAATTTCTCGGATCTTTTCGTTGTGATCATTACGCGAGATATATGTGGGCGGTAGTAATATGTTGCCCATCTCTTCCCGGAATGTGCTCTCTCGTAATTTCGATAATAAACCTCTCCGTATTGCGTAACGCCTTTCTTGAAGTGTCCGCCACTGGAGCTTGTTCAGCATCTCCGTAACGCTCTCGCGCTGACTAAATGTCCCCATGACGAATCGCGCTGCTTTTCGCTGGATCATGTCTATCTCTTCTATTAATCCAACCTGGTAAGGGTCCCATACTGATGAGCAATACTCAAGAATCGGACGAACAAGCGTTTTGTAAGCTACTTCTTTCGTCGATGAATCACATTTTCTTAGAATTCTTCCTATGAATCTCAACCTGGCGCCTGCTTTTCCCACTATTTGTTTTATGTGATCATTCCACTTCAGATCGCTCCGGATAGTAACTCCTAAGTATTTTACGGTCGTTACCGCTTCCAATGATTTACCACCTATGGCATAATCGTACTGGAATGGATTTCTGCCCCTATGATGCGCATTATATTACATTTATCTACGTTTAGGGAAAGCTGCCAGCTGTCGCACCATGCATTAATCCTCTGCAGGTCCTCCTGGAGTACGTACGAGTCTTCTGATGTTGCTACTTTCTTGTAGACAACCGTGTCATCTGCAAATAGCCTCACGGAGCTACCGATGTTGTCAACTAAGTCATTTATGTATATTGTAAACAATAAAGGTCCTATCACGCTTCCCTGCGGTACTCCCGAAATTACCTCTACATCTGCAGATTTTGAACCGTTAAGAATGACATGTTGTGTTCTTTCTTCTAGGAAATCCTGAATCCAATCACAAACCTGGTCCGATATTCCGTAAGCTCGTATTTTTTTCACTAAACGTAAGTGCGGAACCGTATCAAATGCCTTCCTGAAGTCCAGGAATACGGCATCAATCTGCTCGCCAGTGTCTACGGCACTGTGAATTTCTTGGGCAAATAGGGCGAGCCGAGTTTCACATGATCTCTGTTTGCGGAATCCATGTTGGTTATGATGAAGGAGATTTGTATTATCTAAGAACGTCATAATACGAGAACACAAAACATGTTCCATTATTCTACAACAGATTGACGTAAGCGAAATAGGCCTATAATTATTCGCATCTGATTTATGACCCTTCTTGAAAATGGGAACGACCTGCGCTTTCTTCCAGTCGCTAGGTACTTTACGTTCTTCCAGCGATCTACGATAAATTGCTGATAGAAAGGGGGCAAGTTCTTTAGAATAATCACTGTAGAATCTTAAGGGTATCTCGTCTGGTCCGGATGCTTTTCCGCTACTAAGTGATAGCAGTTGTTTTTCAATTCCGATATCGTTTATTTCAATATTTTCCATTTTGGCGTCCGTGCGACGGCTGAAGTCAGGGACCGTGTTACGATTTTCCGCAGTGAAACAGTTTCGGAATACTGAATTCAGTATTTCTGCCTTTCTTCGGTCGTCCTCTGTTTCGGTGCCATCGTGGTCAACGAGTGACTGAATAGGGGATTTAGATCCGCTTACCGATTTTACATATGACCAAAACTTTTTAGGGTTCTTGTTTAGATTGTTTGCCAATGTTTTATGTTCGAATTCGTTGAATGCTTCTCTCATTGCTCTCTTTACGCTCTTTTTCGCTTCGTTCAGCTTTTCCTTATCAGCTATGATTCGACTACTCTTAAACCTATGATGAAGCTTTCTTTGTTTCCGTAGTACCTTTCGTACATGATTGTTATACCACGGTGGATCTTTCCCCTCGCTTTGGACCTTAGTCGGTACGAAATTATCTCAGGCGTACTGGACGATGTTTCTGAATTTTTTCCATTTTTGTTCCACATCCTCTTCCTCAGAAATGAACGTTTGATGGTGGTCACTCAGATATTCTGCGATTTGTGCCCTATCACTCTTGTTAAGCAAATATATTTTCCTTCCTTTCTTGGCATTTCTTATTACACTTGTAGTCATTGATGCAACCACTGACTTATGATCACTGATACCCTCTTCTACATTCACGGAGTCGAAAAGTTCCGGTCTATTTGTTGCTATGAGGTCTAAAACGTTAGCTTCACGAGTTGGTTCTCTAACTATCTGCTCGAAGTAATTCTCGGACAAGGCAGTCAGGATAATGTCACAAGAGTCTCTGTCCCTGGCCCCAGTTCTGATTGTGTGACTATCCCATTCTATACCTGGTAGATTGAAGTCTCCCCCTATTACAATAGTATGATCACGAAACTTCTTCACGACGTTCTGCAGGTTCTCTCTGAGGCGCTCAACTACTACGGTTGCTGATGCAGGTGGTCTATAGAAGCATCCGACTATCATATCTGACCCACCTTTGATACTTAACTTAACCCAGATTATTTCACATTCGCATTCGCTAATAACTTCACTGGATATTATTGAATTCTTTACTGCTATAAATACTCCTCCACCATTGGCGTTTATCCTATCCTTGCGGTATATATTCCATTCTGTGTCTAGGATTTCGTTACTGTTCACTTCCGGTTTTAACCAACTTTCCGTTCCTAATACTATATGCGCACTATTTCCTTCAATAAGAGATACTAATTCAGGAACCTTGCCCTGGATACTCCTGCAGTTTACCAATATTACGTTAACGTGGAATGGCGTGCAATCACTAAAATATGGTCAATCTGATTGACTACTCAATTGGCTGGAGACTTCCAAGTACCCAGATGGATCCTTTTGTGTGGAAAGCAGGTACTTTTAATAATCATATTATTCCTTGCTGCGAATTGGCATAGTAAGTCTCCATTCTCATTGTTTTCTTCATGTAGTGAATATTTTCCAGAAACTCCATACAGATGTTCACTCCTCCCTATTTTTTCATTAAAATCTCCATCAGGTCATATTTAGGTAATGCACAGCATACTTTTTCCAAGTCTTTGTAGAACTGTTCTTTTTCCTCTGTTGGTGCATGTGCATTAACTATTGATATATTCCTAAATTTACATTTTAGTCTGAGTCTGCACATCCTTTCATTTATGGGTTCAAATTCTAGAAGGCTTTTCCTAACTTCCCTAGTTATTATAAACCCTGTTCCAAGTTGGCCTGTTCTTTCTTCTGGTCCACTATATACCAATGAGTACTCAGGTTTATCTATCTGCCCATTCCCCTGCCATCTTATTTCCTGTAGGCCTACAATATCATACTTGAATTCTAAAATTTCATTGGCTATTTCTTTCATTTCTCCAGGCTGAAGCATTGTCCTCACATTCCATGATGCTACTGTTAGATCCTTTATCCGGTTCCTTTGCCGGTGTCACGATACATGCTTTCCATCCAGTTTCCGAGGCTTCTGTTGAATTTCCGTAATATTCTTTTTGTTACAGTATGGGGTTATTAGCCCCATGCCCAACCCCCAACCTGGATGACCAGGATTTGTATGAGGTTTACTCCTCTAGGAAAGCTGGCTTCACTACGCCTCTAGAGCCCTCCCTGCCCTATGTTGTGGGACACACTTTGTCTGGCTCCTCTGTCGAGACCAGTCCGGCTTGGGAGACCCTGCCAGTAGCTATGCTATCGCCGGCATAGCTCTCGACTTCACCGAAGCACGCAAACCCTCCCGCCCGGCACTGAAGGTGCCTACTATAAGGCGGTGTCCCCTGGGAGGGATCTGAGTTCATCTTAGAAGTGAAGTACTCGGGACCTGTACTGATTTAGTTGAACAACTGGAGAAGCAATCTGTTCAGTCATCTCAGCATTTAGATGGTCTGTGCATGTTTGGAAAGAGTTAATACTCACTGCAGAAATTAGTTCACTCTTACCTCCAAATGTCAGAATGACACAAGGAATACCTCCTTTAACAGGTATGAAAGTCTACCGAATCATACCATGTAAACTTCTGTAGTAGTATTGAGATTCTTGTTATGGTAGGCTTTGGGTGAAATTTGAGCCAAATTACATGGAGACTTAATCGAACAGTTTCAAATACACTTATAGTAATTAGGACAGGATTTGGTCCTGAAGTCAGTGGCAGTTCATATTCACACATTTGCAATTATCTTGTAAACAGCTTGCTTATGGACTCATATATATTGGAACATTTTGCTCCATATATCTATATACACTCATAATTTTTCACTTGGCACCCCTCCCTGCTTGGCATGCCAACAGCATCTTGTATCACTGAACCTTAAACTGGCCCTACATGTCATCTGTAATACCTATGAGGGACCAGCAACTCCTCCATATATCATTGTACCACATACAATACGAACACATCACAGTGTTGTAGTATTGCCTTGTTGCCATGGCTGGCAGTGGTTGGAAACAAAATGCTAATGGTCCGAAGTCATTCAACATCTGCCAGTACCAAACTAGGGAGATGCATATGCAAGAAAAACTTAACAGATTTCTCTTGAAAATTTGCCACTGGCACCTTCAAGCTACCAACATAAAGGGATATAAAAAGCATATCCTACAAAATAGCACTAAACAATGGAAAATCCCGAATGGAATAATTAATTAAATAAATAACATTAATTTTACTTAATTGGATTACAGAAAGTAGTAACGGCTATAAGAAATAGTGCAGAGGGGGCACTTGGAGAGTGTAATGACACATTCCGACACAGAGACATAAAATACCTTAAAGGCTGCGCCAAAGATTTAAATTGAAAGCGATGTAGAATATAATCACTGTAATGTGCATGTTGGATTCTCTTTTGTTTCATACTCCAAGAAGGGGCTAAGAGACACTTTCGATTGTTGCCTCGTGGAGAATGGACGTGATTTTTGGTGAGAACTCGGATTAAATCAACAATGATGTAGAATTCAAAATGTAATTAATCGGAATGGTAAATTATATTACAGGCATATTTCACGCAGCACTGTATTTGTCCGCATTCAAGCCGGTCAATACAATCCGTAAAAAGGCCTTTCAAAAATTTTAAAGTTACAGTTCCATGTCCGTAATTTTTCCCCTTTTCAAAAAACCAATAAATTCAAATGTTTTTTATTTATTTCGCCACACTGGCGACCGCTGACAGGGGCAGTGCCGGTGGAACAAAGAGTAAGTACTTGATTGTTGTACTACAAATATACTTGTACTAATTACTGTTTCTCTGTTATATGACGCACATGGAAAATGACAAATAAGGTGAAACAATATTAACTGTATAAACGGATGGCACAATAACCAGAAGGAACAAGGACAAGGATTTACAAAACTAACGTAATCGTGAGTGACGCAGCTCAGCCGGAATTAAGTAGAAAGCGCAAACGCATGCAGTGGCTGCACCTTGGCTTAGCTCTACTTAAAGCAGAACCTTTTTCTTTCCATATTAAAATCCTGGTAGTGTTTGTGGCAACACACAATTACACTTTGATAATTACTTTTTTATGTTCAACAATCGCAGAATTAGAAGACGTAGTGCGCCATCTTGTAAATTTCCGACGCGCAACAAATAACAATCGCGAGATATTTTTATTAATTCAACTGCGAGAGAATTTAAAGATTTAGATTCAGTAAAGTACAGATAAAAGTAATATCTCCACAATGGAATCGGAGAATTTTAATTTGAGAAATGTTCATGGACACGTTACCGATTCTGACAATAGTGACGTAAATGATGACGCAATTAGTTTTTCAGCACAACACAATGTAGAAGTAAATGCAATTCAATTGCACTCCACAGGGATTAACAATAACGAACCACTTGCAAATGAAACCTTGTGCACAGTCGATGAAGCATCGATTACCAGATCAGATGAAAATATTTCGCGTGAAATCAGTGAACCTAGCCCGGTTTCGATTCAATCAGACCGTGGCAGAGAAACAATGGCAACAAATAATGGCATACATACAAACACACAAGCTTCGTCAGTTACGCTTGAGGCATTATATAGTCTGATGTCAAACGTGAGCGAGCAATTATCTGATTTAAAGATCAGTCACAACACAACGAACACAAAACTGGCGAATCTAGAGATCAGCCACAACACAACGAACACAAAACTGGCGAAACTAGAAATCAGCCACAACACAACGATCACAAAACTGGCGAATCTAGAAGTCAGCCACAACACAACCAACACAAAACTGTCGAATCTAGAAATCAGCCACAACATGACAAACACAAAATTGTCAAACATGGAAATTGGGTTCCAACAGCAGTTTTCAAGTGTAAACACGCAATTTGAAAACATGCACAGACATTTCGATCAACGCTTAAATAAACTCACCAATGAAATCGATCAAAAGATCGAAGACAAAGTCATCAAAACCGTCAATAGTGTATACAGTGTATTGGCAAATGACTTAGAAAAGAAACTGTCAGATCTTAAAAACAAACAGGAACAGGATTGAACAAATAATAAAAAAGTGTACAATATGTCAGAAGGTTAAACATCTTAGTAGATCTTGTCTGGACGTATTACACCCTATCATTCCAACTAGACCAAGAGAACTAGTTTCCGTGGACGCAGCAGGAACATATCCACGAGCTAGGGGAGGAGTTAGATATGTGATCGCATTTTATGACGTCTTCACAAAGTACTTAAAAATGTATGCTATAAAAGCAGTACTGTCGGGATCAATAATCAAACGCATGATAGAAGACTACATACCACTAGTGGGAAAACCGAAAATTATATTAACTGATAATGCAACAAACTTCACTAGTAATAAATGGAAAACATTTCTCGCATCTCAAAACATAAAACATATATTGGTATCCAAATTTCACCCAGAATCGAGCCCGATTGAGAGAAATTTTAAAGAATTTAATCGTTTTATAAGAACTTATATACCAAATAAACAGACAAAGTGGGTGGAATACATAGCCCCATTTCAGCATATTGTAAATACTTTAATTCATACTTCAACAGGCTTTACACCTACAGAGTTAATGTTTCAAGGCACAGAACTTGACGAATGGGCTAAACCTTTACCTAAATTAGCCACAAAGGAAATAACACTAGACGAAAAGGTACGTCAAGCATTACTACAGATGGAAGAACAAGCAGAAATAAGGAAAAAACAGTTCAACAAAAAGATAAGAAAGGTTATAGAATTTAACATTGACAAGGAAGTACTATTACGTACCCACCCAAAATCCTCTAAAATTAAGGCATTAAACAAAAAGTGGCAGTTGTTGTATGATGGCCCTTTCATTATAATAGACAAACCCCACCCAGGATGTTATCTGTTAGGTAACACACGAACGGGCAAGATGAAAGGGTTATACCCCTACAAGGATATCAAGGAATTTTTTCATTAAAGGTTATGTATTATTTCAGCAAAATTGAAATCATACAACCTTTGATCACATAGTAAAATTGCTGTCATTAACCTAAGAAACTTGCGAACACGAAAAAAAAGACTCTAAATCCGGTGTTCGTAGTTTAAGAAGTACATTGAAAAAGACAGTCAGTTAGTGAAAAACATGCATTAAACTAGAAAACATAACTGAAATTTCAGTTAAACATCGAAACTATTAATCAACTGGGGGCATATGCCAGCTGAACAACGCAAAGTTAACCACACCTAATGAAACATGTGTTACTGTGAGTCTTAACACTATAAAATAAACCATACGGTACTTTTGTAGTCTAACTCAGTTATTTAAGAGAGAGGAACGAAGACAAATTAGCGCGAAGGTCAGAGTTTGTTCGCTTGAGACGAGCAACAAGCCACGCGTCGAATCCAACGCTCAGCTCATGAGCACGCGATAGCTGCATGTCAAGACGAGGTCATTGGCCGCGCTGTAGGCAGCGAGCCGGGGAGAAATCTTCCCCCTTCCCTGTCCGATCAGCTGAGTGTATACAAAGCGCGAAGGTGCATGCGCGGTAGAGTCTAGGCGTCACGTGACTCTATTACACGATGGTGGCTATCACGAATAATGTTCACTAACAATGCGAGTTTTCCCCGCGCCAACAGTCCAATCGTGGTACATAAGCGCGCATGCGCGGAACGTTTAAAAGTTTTGAGACCACTCTTACTATGAGACACAGTGATGAAAGCCATTCAAAAACAAGAAAGAAAATGGTACACAAGTGTTGTAAATAGTAGTTTAGAAAATTTAATTATAAGCTGGTACTGCGTAATAAAAGTGAACATACAAGTACATACTGGTCATGGACGGTATTGTAATATTATATTATACTGCGTAAAAATCTTAGCTTGTACGGAAGGAGAAAGAAAATAGAACAAAAAAAAAGAAATAATGCAGATATATAACCGGAAGAAAGGCTATGTACACGAGAACAACACACAATTACATATAGGGAAAAAGCAGCCAAGAGGAAAGCAAAGAGATAACGCATACATTTACATTTCACAGTAGCTAGCGATTTTCAGAATGAACAACAAGGTAAACGTGTGAATTTTTGTGACTAAGGAAAAGAATGAGACAAGCTTTAAAATAGGAAAATAATAAACAGATCTATGCAGCGTGAGTAATGAACTGAATCGCTCTCAAAACAAATACCTAGGATTTATAGAGAGAGAAACACATTAACGTTAGGAAACACCTAAAACACTCAGCAAACAACTTTGTAAAATATATAACCTATACACGAGGTTACATGTACGAAAGCTAAAGTGTAAAGGAGGAAAATATGGAATGATTGCGCATTAATGGACCGTAAGGCAGTTATGTATGTAAGAGGAAATATTTAGTTGTGTTATTAGTATGAGGGGACGATGCTCAGCACACCCTGAATTATTTTGTAATATTGAGGGAATGGTGCAGGGTACCGAAAAAGGGCCCCACCAGCAAAGTGTATATTATAGTGGTAGATATTTTTTGTGTGTATAAACGTATGTATGAATGTGTGAAAGGCGACAGAAGCTCTGTACATGTGCGGAACCTATACAACATCGAAGTGTATAAGGAAAATTAAACTCTAAGACAACCTCAACCTCGTATAAACAGGTATACCTAACGTCAAGAAATAACTTAATTAAAACCGTAAGACTCTACGAGTTTACGAGAAAATACGAAAAACTTGATACCCAGTGCAACATTAGCGATTCTTCACTCATGTATGCAGAAGGATGGTATGAATTACTTTACACACTTGAAATATGAAATGATAAATCATGTCAAAATTATATCTTTCATACATACGACGATTTACGGTCACAAAGAATGAAAATGATATCGCCGCTATACGAGAAACAGGTAAGTAGTGTGATGGACGACCTGTAAGCAAAGGAATCGTCTATAAAATAAACTATGGAAAAAAAAACGTCATACAGAATTTCATGCTGCACTGAAGCTATGAAAGTCGAATTATTCGTGTACATAGATTTTCATGACAACCGATGTATTAAAATGTCTGTATTTTTTCTCCCATGATAACACAAGACGCCTATAAGCGCATTTTAATTGAAGATGGTACACGTACACAAGGGCGTGCCGCTATTATGAAACACTGTACATAGTTATAGTAGTTACACCCTAAACTTCAAAATTTTATGTTTATATGTCCATGTTAATGTAGGAAGTTTTATTAGGGTTAATGATTTACAAGCACACCAGAGTGCTTACGCCCAAAACACTGTACATATTAGGGTTATGCTGCATATAAATGATTATTTCGTGCATTTTCAGATTTTATACGTAAAAACCGTAGCATACACGTAGTCGTTGCCACTACCCTAAGTAGAAGGTAGAAAATTCCCTTCCCAAGCTTCAGTGGAGCGGCTACAGGTGTATTCTCTGCATGCTGATGCATGTCGTTGCGTATGAAGAATACGTAACGGAGGTAAACCTTAACTTATACTCGAGTTCAAGAAGGAAAACGAAGGACTTGTTCCTTCTAACTCATTAATGGAAAAATGTGTGTGTGTCAGTAAAATCCAAGACGAAGAAGCCACTACGAGTGGCCAAAAATTTTTCAGTTTTAGTCGATAGTTTTTTCCTGTAGTTAATGTAAACAATGTATTGTATGTGTTATATGTTATTCCATTGTATGTGATGTATTTTGTATTTCATGCCAAGTCCCGTGACTTACAAATTTGTGAATACTTACGTACATTGACCAGAAGTATTGAGGGAAATGAATGTCGGTACAATGTACCTCGTCGTATCCAGTCTAAGTACTTGAAGGAACTACAAAAAGCACACGCATGCTGAGGTTCGGAAATCTCGACGGTACCCGCACGTCGGTGTATATTCAGTGCACTGGCGCGTGCATTCAACCAACGTCGCCCGCTAACGGACGACCAAACAATCAGGCGCGAGTATCACCCGCCCATATTCAACACTGGGGCTAGCGAACAAAGCTCGTCGTCCCAGAATAAATACAGAAAGCAATACAAGGACTTAATTTTCACCTCTGATGAAGAAGGAAACATTTGTAAATAACGTTGTATTCATTGTATATTTTATTGTACAAACTTTACCACATGATGTCGTTTCTCAGTATTAACCAAAACTTTGTATATTAGGATTAAGGTTTGTAAATATTAGCATAAGTATACCAAGAAACTGACACACACTTAGTAATACCAAAGAATTCACAGTGCCATGATAATGAGACAGTAAAAATGAAGTTTGTAAATAAAAGACCCCCAAACCTATCAATTGCAAGGTCGACTACTGTATCCTGTCAACCAAATAAAATTTTCTAGTGACAGTATACAGTAGGGGGGCAGTTGTAATGACACATTCCGACACAGAGACATACAATACCTTAAAGGCTGCGCCAAAGATTTAAATTGAAAGCGATGTAGAATATAATCTCTGTAATGTGCATATTGGATTCTCTTTTGTTTCATACCCCAAGAAGGGGCTAAGAGACACTTTCGATTGTTGCCTCGTGGAGAATGGACGTGATTTTTGGTGTGTGCGGAAAGGTAGCCATATTGTTAGTAATTATGGTTTGTGCAGCGAGCAGAGCAAGTCTTATTGTCTTGTGAATAAAAATAGTAGTGAGGAGTATCGAAGTGTTACGAAAATTATTTAAAGCAACGTAGCATTGTATTCCTTGGTTTCCACCATCTTCGTGAAGTGAACCGATGCCGACTTAGGAAGATACACACGGTCAACAAAGAGAAGAACATCGATGGCGACTAATGAATTAATATTGTGGCAGAAGGACTAATTCTACGTCTAAGGTGAGAACTCTGATTAAATCAATAATGATGTAAAATTCAAAATGTAATTAATCGGTATGGTAAATTATATTACAGGCATATTTCACGCAGCACTGTATTTGTCCGCATTCAAACTGGTCAATACAATCCGTAAAAAAAGCCTTTCAAAAATTCTAAAGTTACAGTTCCATGACTGTAATTTTTCCCCTTTTCAAAAAACCAATAAATTCAAATGTTTTTATTTATTTGGCACCCCTCCCTGCTTGGCATGCCAACAGCATCTTGTATCACTGAACCTTAAACTGGCCCTACATGTCATCTGTAATACCCATGAGGGACCAGCAACTCCTTCATATATCATTGTCCCACATACAATACGAACACATCACAGTGTTGTCGTTTTGCCTTGTTGCCATGGCTGGCAGTGGTTGGAAACAAAATGCTAATGGTCCGAAGTCATTCAACATCTGCCAATACCAAACTAGGGAGATGCATATGCAAGAAAAACTTAACAGATTTCTCTTGAAAATTTGCCACTGGCACCTTCAAGCTACCAACATAAAGGGATATAAAAAGCATATCCTACAAAAATAACACTAAACAATGGAAAATCCAGAATGAAATAATTAATTAAATAAATAATATTAATTTTACTTAATTGGATTACATAAAGTAGTAACAGCTATAAGAAATAGTGCACAGGGGGCACTTGGAGAGGTTTGTCATAATATTTCATTTACTTCATCTTTTCAAAATAATTTCTAATGTCCTCAACACATTTTTTTCATGGCTCAAAAACGTTTATCAGACAGTTGCATCGTAGCAGGCTGATTGTCCAATGCCTTTAGTAGTTTGTTATCTGCACAATGCTGTAATTTTTCACTTGCGGAAAAAATGGCACCCACAAGGAGATAGCTCAGAGCCAGTGGAAATGTGCTCGAAACTCTGGAGCCTTTTAGAAAGTCACAATTTTTAAAGAGCTAGAGCACTGTCACAGTGTTTTGCAGACAATGACTTCAATAGTGAGCTGTCAAGGCATGCTTGACAGTGTCAATATGCTTGTACCCCTCTCCAAAATCATCATCATCATTCATGCACTGGGAGGGTTGACTGGTGATATGGAATATTTTCATATGTTAGAAGACGAGTAGCGACTTGTTCGTAACCATAAAAAAGTGCCAGTTCCCAGCCTATTAAAAACCTGCATAATATGGACCTTTAAATTGTTTTCTGGAAAGAAGAACACATGACGAAGTTCTCTGATTCTTCCATGGGTGCTGTAGGCAACATGTTCCCACGTTGTGGTATTTTAATGAACTGTCATTAGAGAACGAAGTAAAAGAGAATAAACTTTCTCAAAGATGTCTTCGTTTTCAACGTGAGGCCGAAATAACTTTAACTCCATTATTATAAGTTTCACTACACATTCGCATTAAGTTGATGTAATCAGCAGGTTCCAAGTGTAACACTTCTTTTAACAGTTTTTCATGTGTATATTTCTCGCTCATCCTACACCATTCCCTGACCAGCGTCTTGTTATTTTCTTCTTCTTCTTCTTCTTTAAACACAGTGCCGGAGCCTATGTTAGAAATACGTAATCTGCACTTGCAGCTATGCCCACTAGTGTCAAATTACAACAAACACGAACAGCGTTTGCTTCAAACGTGTTCGAGAAATCCGTGGCTACATAAGAGCAACTTTGACAAACAAGTTTGATCGTTCACAAGGGACCTACAGAGAGCCTAATCACAGAAAACTCTGTGGCTATATGGATTCTGTATAATGTGTTCATCGTTTAAGGACATTCCTGGTATAAACATTAAGCTTCGTTTTCTTCCGCGTTTGCTATTTGCTTCATTGAATTTTGTTTTCCGTGGAGGTTCAACTGTGTTTAGTAGGGTGCAATAATAACATAACGTTTTAATCGGCAGCGTAAACTCAACGCACAAATCTTTACCCGCGCATGAACAGGGAAACTGGTCCAACAAGCCCGCTGTGACGTGAACAACTGTAGATAATCGTGTGGAAACTGATTTGTTTGTGTTCGACATTCCACAGCTGAATGGTAATAATGTTTCGTTTCATCCGTTTCCATTTACTTTATTGTAACGCTCCTCAGAGGTAGGTACAGTATATGAAAATGCCGGAACACTGAAACCACTCGCGTCAAAAGTATTAAAATATTCGGAAGCAGATTAGAACAGACATTGCAATTGTAGATACTTAATAAAATCTACAACAGCAGACAAGTAATAAAACTTGAAATGTCATTTAAATTTTAATGGGGATAACCTGATATACAGTAATACACCGGTAATATGCTTCTTAAGAGACCAGGCAGAAACAATAATTTATCTCAGAAAAAGAGCATTAAACACAGTATAATTTATCTGTGAGAGCAATGTTTGATTTTAGGAACGTATTGCAGAGATTTTGCTGTATAATGGAATACTGAAGTCGCCTAAGGTATTACTCACCTCAGTCGTGTGCTAACCGCTGAACTCCTTCCACCTCTGAATCTGAAGCATTTCGTCAGTGGAATTGCCCTCTTCAACATCTGATGAGTAGCATATGAACAGCACAATCTATGAAACCATCCAACTGCCATATTTTTTTCTTTTATTACGTGTTGTTCTGCATCCCACCAGCATTCGGCAGTGACGTGCGACAGAGAGCTTCGTGCATCAATTTAAGCACACCTGATAGCTTAAATGTTATATTATTTTTTGCGACATGTCCTTCAACTATTAGGAAGTTCTATGGCAGTGATAGGGCGGTAACCTAAAGACAGTTCGAACTCAAGACTGCGCCGTTTCGTCTATAATGTACTGATCTACAACGTTAGCTTTGTACCATTACCTCTTTTCTGCAGCATTGTTGTGGTGTATAATTAATTAAGTTATTTGGTATAAGTCAGTGCCGGTTGCTACGCGTGTTTTGAAATACGCGCGCAGGCGTCGGTCGCAACCTACAGCAATAACAATGTAACATAGCAGTGTAAACTCTGCATATTGTTTTTGGTTCAAAAATGGCTCTGAGCACTATGAGACTTAACAGCTGAGGTCATCAGTCCCATAGAACTTAGAACTACTTAAACCTAACTAACCTAAGTACATCACACACATCCATGCCCGAGGCAGGATTCGAACCTGCGACCGTAGCGGTCGCGCGGTTCCAGACTAAAGTGCCTAGAACCGCTCGGCCACTCAGGTCGGCTGTTGTTTTTGAAACACCACATACATTTTGAGCGCGCCACGTATATTTTGAGCGCGAATATATGCGTCTTAAATATACGTAGCGTGATGTAATCTCATTAGGCAGGCTAAAAGTTATTTATTATTAATGGAAATATTACGCTCTCTTTTAACAAATGACAACATAACATAACGTAACCTGCAACTAACACAGCGATAATATAGAGCATGAAATGATTTCTTTTCCTAGAAAATTGATCTAATGCTACGTGGAAAGAAAGAATGGTACAAACACCGGAGTATTATTGAAATAATTGTATAGACTTTCTTGAGCTGTATCTCTTTAAGACCAGAGTTAACATTTATTCCTTTGAACTAACTGAAAATATTTTAAACCAGAGATGAAGCCTCACGTGAGTCTTGAGGTGTTAAATCTCTGAATAAGTTTAGTAATCAAAAATATTAACTGACTTTAATATTGAAAACTGACTGTAAAAATACATAAAAGTACTTAGAATTATTTTCCTTTGTACTCCTTAGTACATGTAATGACGGACTCAGCGCTACCGAAACAGTCGAACCTAGATGGGCAATCGGCAGCAACATAATAATTATTATCTTTAAATAAATTTCACATGTAGCGAGAAGTATTTTTGAAATAAACAGAATATACTTTCTATTAGCAATGTATTTTAACTTTAAAGCTGATACAGAGAGCGAGTTATATGTACATAGATCGACTCACAGGCGAGAGAGAACAACCAGGCGAAAAACAGAGAACACAACAGGGCGAGCAACATGGCGATTGATATATGTATATTACACTTGAAGTTCCGTGGTTTCATGGAACGTACTGAAGTATTATATTCTTTATCTCTGCGATTAATGGAAAATATTTACAATATTTGTCACAAAATATTGTCAGACATGGCAGAGTGATACATAATATTACAGGCATTACTTTCTTGGTTTACATTACATTCATATCAGTTGAATAAATCGCGTCATACATTAGACTGACTTTCAGGTGACGCCACAGCATCAACTGTTTCAGTAATTCAAGCTTAATCGCAGTGGGATCGACATGTCCCTTTTCATCGGCCAATTTACAATGTCTTGTCTCCTCCAAGATTTATGTTGCCTACACTCAACCTTAACCCTATGATATGAAGCATTCTCAATAATTATAACACTGTTAGCCTCTGATTTGGGTAGATTCTCTTTGAACTAATCTAGGAACACTTCACCATTCAAGTCTTCATATAATCTCCAGTCCTTTTTGATGTCTTGAGTGAAAACAATAATGCTTCGCTTTTATTTGTAAGTTTGCAAGTGTGAGAGCTGCTACCTGTTTTGTTAGTTGTATCTGTGTACAGCAATGGGGAAGTGGACAAACGAGAGAAGTATGGAAGTCACAAATGCGATTCATCAACACCAGAGCTATGGTACGTCATAAGCAAGGTATGCAGAGATCGCAGTCTGAAAAAGGACCGCTGGCAAGTTGTTCCTGATGAGCTCGAAATCATGCTTTATGAAGCATTCGAAACATATCGAAGTCTTTTAACCTGTGCCAAATGCGAAGCAACAAAGTTGCATAGGAAGAGTGGACGCATTGGTGGCTCTTGATTCATGTGGATTATTCATTTATTGATTTGCATTTGATGCTATGGGTTTCGTACTATATCGAAACATGCCTGATGCAGAATTGATAATCTGAACAGTGGGGTGTACTGGTGAACAATAATAAAATATATACGAAAATTGCATTCTTATTTCAAACGTCCCTTAATGAAATATTTCAGTACTTCCACCAACGATTAAATACATCTGGTACTAAAAGGCTTATTGATGAATAGTGAACTTTAATAATGTGTATAAACTTCTGTATATACCACCAGTAGCTAACAACCAAATGGTGATCATCAGTCAGGTTCTAACTGGTATACACTGCCTCAGATTTGTATTAGTTTTATCAGTTATTATAACAATTGATTGTACAACATATTCGAAATCGTGTATCAACGTCCTGATACAATTCTGCAAAATGTGTATCGCGAGTTAAATATTCTCAATCATTCCACTTACTTAAAAAAGAACACGCCCACAGAGGCGAAAACTCAAAAAGCCACTTACAGTATTTCACAAGAGAGATGTTTTTCAGTTGTACTCAATGTCATTGATTCAAAAAGTTTCTAAAATATAATACTAATTAGCCATGTAGGTAGAGATTAGTGGAGGAATAATTAAAGTTCATTACTAATCTCCTTTATTGAGAAAAATGTTAGAAAGTAAAGAAATTTGCAAAAGTCGACATATCTACATCTTCATGTGTGTTTCTTTCTTCAGTGCTACGAATTTGTATTTATATATTTCCAAAGGAGTGAGTGAATTTACAATTTAGGAGCTCTTTTTATGCAGAAATGGAGTCTCTACAACTTTTATGCGTCGCACATTTCATTTGTAGTAGCCAGTTTTCAATTACAGGCGTTAGAACACGAGCGTAACTCACTTTTCTACCAAACTGCTAAAAATTGCCGATCTTTGATGATCGATTGTGGCGAAACGGTTGAACCGATTTTAACTTTTCACTAGGTCGTTCTACGTGAAATTTTACACTCATTCATTATTTTGGAAATATTCTGTAGGATGTATCGTTTTCGAGTTATAAGCGAGAACCAGTCCAGACGTTTTGTGGTGTTTCGGACCTCAAAAGCTTAGCACAGGCCAGAAATCAACCCAAACTCATTTAACTTCTATTTGGGCTTCACAACGTCGATTAAAATTACCTACTACTGGTGCTTATTTACAGGCCAGCGGAGTAAGAAGTTATCCTGTTCAAATTTTGTTTCATTAATATACAGGCTATCTCTTAAATGAATTAGAACACTGAAACACAAACATCCTGCATTGAATATTGTTTCCTTTGTTGTTCCAATATGGTTACAATATATATTTAGATTTTCAGTCAAGAGTGCAGTTGTGCACTTTTGACATTGACAACTCCTGCTGTACTTGCACGTTGCACCGCCTGAATCGTTCTAGAGTATTCTGAATCATCTAATATATTAATAATGATGTTTCAACAAAAGCATACCACAACAGCTATTAATCTTGTAATAAAACAGTGAAAGTGAATTAAATGCGACAATGTGGATTGTTGTCCAACAAACGCTTACACCCAAACCTCCAGATGTCAGACACTGAGATCGGTACCAAATGTTGAATGTAGACAGAGCATCAGCCTAAACACCTATTTAGTATGTGCTACATGCTGTCGTCCAGTAGAAGATGAGTAAATGGTAATTAAAAGTAACAATAAAACTATGGAGCAGAGGAAAGGCGTGTCTGTGAGTGATGGTTCTGTAGGTCTCGAGTGGGTGAGCTGATAGGCCGTGAGGTCATCGTGACAAAAGTCCCACGTTCAAGCCCCACTGACGACAATTTAACTGTTTACGCGTGAAACTGTTAGATGGGAGAACATTTTCCTGATGTGCAAAACGACTTTTCGGTGTTTGTAGCAATGCTGTTTCGGCAGTCTGCTTTCGCTTCATTAGCTTAAAGTAGCAAACCTATAGAGTTCATTTGTACAGATAGGCGTGGTGTTGCATCGGACATGTGCGACAGAACAGACACCATTCGTGATGAAGCAGCTAGTGCATCTGCAATTTCACTGAATAAACATAAACAATCAGAAAAGTAAAATAAAGAAACAATTGCATCACACATTTGGAAGTATTAATAGCCCAATTTAACACTTTCACGCAAAATACAGTAAAAAACGTTTTGTCATTGGTGAATGAGGCCAGGACCCTTCGTACGACAATCTAACGCTCTACCAACTTCCCCACGGAAGCTATACATACTGTATTAGTTAAAGTTATGCTTTTCCTGTGCTCTGTTGGTCTAGTGATTCTCTTAATTAACGTTTACGCCAATTCTGATGGACGACAGCACAAAGCACGATCTAAATCGGAGTTTTGGTTGATACTCCATCGACACACACGTTTGATATAAGTCTGAGTGCCTGACATCTGGCGGTTTGGGTGTTAACAAACAGTTGGTTTATTTGTAGGATGTTGGTTGATTGCCTGACAACAAGCACATCAGAGTGTAAAAGATATTAAATTTAACTTTTAGATTTGATGTTCTAAGTTTCGATCATGAAGTATAAAAGAAGGAGTAGTTGAGTTAGTGGAATCTTGAAAACTGAAGATTTCGAGTTTTGTGAAACAGTGCTATATTCAGGCTACTTTTACACACAAATATTCAGATTTTCCGTATTTTATTTTAGTCATTTTGTGAGGCCCATATTGAAGTACAAGAATCTGTTAAAGGGCATTTTTAAAAAAAAGATGTTTGTAGAGCTTTATTAAAACAATAGTAGAAGGCTTGGGGATTCTGGCTCACTGGCTCCCTCTAAGAAAATAAACTGCAAAACAAAACGAAAAAATAAATAGCCAGATATGAGAGAAGTTATGCTAATAGCTGAGCCAAATTATCCAGAACCTTACTGTCCATTCCTACTCTCACCCACACGATTTAAGTCTAACTAACCCCATTTTCATTCAAAAGAATATATTTTTTACAAAGGTGCACGTAAAAAAATGATTGGTGCACGTAAGAAAATAGATGTTTATTATTTTTTTTTATAAAAGGTGCACATAAGAAAAAATGTATTTTAATGTTTTCTGATAAAAGGTGCATGTAAGAAAATAAGTGTTTATTACTTTTTTGTTATAAAAGAAGTATGTAAGAAAATAAAGTTAATGACTCATTTCCCTAGGTAAACGTAAGTCAAAGACTTCTTTAGCTGTCACTAATCTACATAAAAGTGACTATATTTTTTAGTTTTTACTTTCCGAAAATACTTCTAAAGGAAATGTAAACACGCCACCAGTCTCTATAACTTTTTCTAGTTTTTTATTCATTTACATAATTAAAAATTTTCAGTAAGTATTCTGTGTTGTGCATCGTATGAAAGATTCGTCTTACCATACATAACTATATAAGCAACTGTATCATTCGGAAGTTTATCGTTATAAGAGTTGCACAAAGTTTCACAGTCATTTTCTGTGTAGTTACAACATTCTTTCTATGAGTCATATTGATTGCATAAATCAGGTAATTCATTATGAAACTAAATCAGCTAATGTCGGTGTCTGCTTTCAGTAGAGTAATTCGTTTAAAATCGAGAAATGTGTTGTATGCTTTGAGAAAATCATTTGGTGGATTAATATTCCACATTTCCTGTGGAAAAATTTCATTTCTACCGTTTTTCCAATATATGTTCTGTAGTTTAACGTGATTGAACAATGAGGAGTCAACTGATTATGTTTGCGATTTTCCTGAGATGCAACAAACACGAAATATGGCATATCAGATTCAACCGAGATATAGTAATTTGTGAGATGTAGTTCGAAATTTTTCTTTCCACTCAATCCACCAACTTCTTCAGTTTGAAGTTCATGAAAGCTGATTGGAATTTTTGGATTTTTCTCGTTGTTCAAACTCGTAATTTGGTTCGTATTTAAAAATTAGTATACGAATATCCATCGATTCTATGACGATTGTTCCTTCTTTTGGAAGAGTGTATTATGTATATTTCCATTCTGGGCTCATTATTGTCAGACCATCGAAGTATTGCATCTCCTGAACTTGAACTATGTGTCAAAATTAGTTAAATCTCCTTCCCATGTAATTTCTTTGTAATCTTTAAAAAATCCGCCATGCATTGACAAATGATAAAGGACATCACTTTTCTTACTCTTTATTTTTTCAATGTTAAGAATATGTCCCTCTAAGCTTATCTTGTCAGCAACAGATGAAGTCAGCTGCAGTAAAACTGATGAGAAAATGAAAGGATGTTCAACTATAGACAAAATATTATTTTACTTCCTTGTCATTACAAAGTCAAACAGTTTATCGATTAACCGCTTGTTTCATTTCCCGTCGTACATTGGATAATCCTTTCCATCAGTAACAATAATACTAAAATTCATGTACAATTGTGCATAATTTGGATGAAGCCACCCATCTCCAATATTTATTTCACTCTCTATCCTTATTTGGAGCATTCAAATTATTTTTAGTTTTCTCATTCACAGGGAATGAGTAAAACTGATAAATCTCAAATTTATGCATATCGCTGATTTATTAGGGAAAAAATTCATTTACTTCTAAAACATTTCTAAAACAACTTTCACTGTAGCACCATTAAAGTCAGTTAAAATATCGTTTTCATCAGTTACAGTAATTTTTATATCTTGAATGGGATCAAAAATACGAATATTAAGAGGATAATGTGGTTCATGAATTACTGACCTACCAAACTGTGCATTAGACTTGAATGACGCAATAATATTGGTTTCTCTGTGAAAATGCTTCACAAACATTCCATCAGTGAGATTAAAATTTATGTTGATTAACTCGAATGGAATAATTTTAGGAACATCTTTAGCCACAGCTTTTTCTTTAGCCTCAACAACTTGATTACTAGAACCAAGCAAAATTCCAATACTGTCATATCCATGTACAGCTTTACGTCACTTACTTTGTTTAAAATTACATCTGCCGTGATATGAATATTTGCCTTCTTCGAATGAATAAATTTATCCAAGTTTTTCAAACTATACTGACCAGTTGGAATTTCTATTGTTTCTCCATCAGTATATGATTTAATATTACTCAGAATAATGTTTGGAGTTGAAAAGGTATAAAAAACAACCAATGCAACATAACTAAAGTTGTCTCGTGTAGATACAGTTAATATTTTTTTGAGAACTAATGACTTACCACTCAATTGAAACAACTGCCCCATTTACTACTGAAAACAATTATTAATAAATGAGCAAAACTGATTGGGAGCCAAAAATAACACTTCCAGAGAAGGAATCAAAAAACAAACATCGCAAACTTTTACCAAATTCTATTCAATAGGACCAAGCGGCTGTGGAAAAGCTACATTATTGATCAACAATTATATTCTAGCTCCAGGATAGCTGAACTGGAATAAAATCTGTATGTTTACTCTAAAAGCTTAGATCAGCCAAATATCAAGAATTTATAAAAAGTTGTGAATAATTGAAGATAAGCAACAGCTAAAGCAGTCTAAGGACTGCATCTACCATAGTGAAAAAATAGCTACTTTTGTCGAGAATAACGACGACATTATTCCATTGGATCAGTGTCAAGACAATTCAGTTGTTGTCTTTGATGACTTCATTCTTGAGAACCAATATATCGTTAGAGAATATTTTACTAGAGGTAGAAACAAAGGAATAGATTGTTTTTAGTTAACTCAAACATACTCAAAAATACTGAATGAGTTAGTCAGAGACAATCTAAATTTTTTAAATGCCTTTAGACAGGATGACACAAATTTAAATCGCATTAATCATGAATTTGTTGGTTGTGTTTTAAAGTTTGATGGTTTTAATGTAATGTGTAGCAAATGTTGGAAAGACCAGTTTGGATTTTTCACAATAGACATGGCTAGAAAATGGAATAATGGCAAGTTCAGAAACACAATACAACATTTCATAGCAACATAAACGTTAAACATAAACATGAACATCATATGTAAGTGTTAAACATAAACATCAAACATAAATGTAAATGTCACAGATAAACATAAATGTTAAAACATGACCGTTCAACACAAACATTAGAAATGTTTAATTAATGTTTTCCTTCCCCTAATAACTGTTTGCAAAACACGATACAGAGGTTGTTAAAAAAAAGCCAAACGAAATAGAAAGAAAGCTGAAGAACTGAAAGAACAATTCAAACTTTGGAAAAAACAACCAAGAACAGAGTATTAAAAATATAAAAAAGAAGATCAACCTGTTATTGATGCTATCAAAGAAGTAAAACAAGGCATCGAAGGATTAGGAGATAATGTTCTGAAAGCGTTTGAAGAAAACAGGTAAGCTGAAAAACAGATGATTCCATATCGTCATCATATAGAAGATTTTGCAGATTTATCACCAATTAAACCATTAAAATATTGGTCTAAAGATATTCCTGGTAAATACACTCCTGGAAATTGAAATAAGAACACCGTGAATTCATTGTCCCAGGAAGGGGAAACTTTATTGACACATTCCTGGGGTCAGATACATCACATGATCACACTGACAGAACCACAGGCACATAGACACAGGCAACAGAGCATGCACAATGTCGGTACTAGTACAGTGTATATCCACCTTTCGCAGCAATGCAGGCTGCTATTCTCCCATGGAGACGATCGTAGAGATGCTGGATGTAGTCCTGTGGAACGGCTTGCCATGCCATTTCCACCTGGCGCCTCAGTTGGACCAGCGTTCGTGCTGGACGTGCAGACCGCGTGAGACGATGCTTCATCCAGTCCCAAACATGCTCAATGGGGGACAGATCCGGAGATCTTGCTGGCCAGGGTAGTTGACTTACACCTTCTAGAGCACGTTGGGTGGCACGGGATACATGCAGACGTGCATTGTCCTGTTGGAACAGCAAGTTCCCTTGCCGGTCTAGGAATGGTAGAACGATGGGTTCGATGACGGTTTGGATGTACCGTGCACTATTCAGTGTCCCCTCGACGATCACCAGTGGTGTACGGCCAGTGTAGGAGATCGCTCCCCACACCATGATGCCGGGTGTTGGCCCTGTGTGCCCCGGTCGTATGCAGTCCTGATTGTGGCGCTCACCTGCATGGCGCCAAACACGCACACGACCATCATTGGCACCAAGGCAGAAGCGACTCTCATCGCTGAAGACGACACGTCTCCATTCGTCCCTCCATTCACGCCTGTCGCGACACCACTGGAGGCAGGCTGCACGATGTTGGGGCGTGAGCGGAAGACGGCCTAACGGTGTGCGGGACCGTAGCCCAGCTTCATGGAGACGGCTGCGAATGGTCCTCGCCGATACCCCAGGAGCAACAGTGTCCCTAATTTGCTGGGAAGTGGCGGTGCGGTCCCCTACGGCACTGCATAGGATCCTACGGTCTTGGCGTGCATCCGTGCGTCGCTGCGGTCCGGTCCCAGGTCGACGGGCACGTGCACCTTCCGCCGACCACTGGCGACAACATCGATGTACTGTGGAGACCTCACGCCCCACGTGTTGAGCAATTCGGCGGTACGTCCACCCGGCCTCCCGCATGCCCACTATACGCCCTCGCTCAAAGTCCGTCAACTGCACATACGGTTCACGTCCACGCTGTCGCGGCATGCTACCAGTGTTAAAGACTGCGATGGAGCTCCGTATGCCACGGCAAACTGGCTGACACTGACGGCGGCGGTGCACAAATGCTGCGCAGCTAGCGCCATTCGACGGCCAACACCGCGGTTCCTGGTGTGTCCGCTGTGCCGTGCGTGTGATCATTGCTTGTACAGCCCTCTCGCAGTGTCCGGAGCAAGTATGGTGGGTCTGACACACCGGTGTCAATGTGTTCTTTATTACATTTCCAGGAGTGTATAACTATACATTAAGTGAATCAGAAATTCAAAACGTTTTGAAGTATTGTGATGAAGAGAGACAACCTAAAAAAAAGGAGACACAGTCTGTTAGTTGTCAGGAAGAAGCTAAAAAGCTAAATGTTGGTGAAAGAATGTTAAATTATATTAATCATGATGAAGATAAAGTTTTTGGATTGAAACCTGTTGGAGGTTTTTAATATGTTGGCAAATATCCAGTAAACTTTGATAGAGGTAAATTGACATTCGGTGAGAAGACATATGAAGGAACTGATGTATTAATGAGTCTTTTAACTGAAAAACAAATTACTATGGATGATACAAATGAAAAGTTCGATGGTGTAGATTTATCAAATTATGCAGATATATTATACAATTCAGGAGCATTGTACTCCGATAGTAACTCAAATAAAATAAAATCGAGTAGACGTAGGAAATGTAAATATCTGATAAAGCTAATTGTTGATGACTATTTCCCAAACTTAAGAAAATCAGCTATGGATTCTTCAGATTCTTCAGAACTAAGTTCACCTGAAAAAAGAGGTAAAGGCTTAATAAAGAAGTATACAGAAAAACCAGTTGAATATGTTTTGATGAACGACGTTCAGCAATTAATCGATTTTATTAGCAGTAATCCATGTGGAAGAACTAGTGGGGAATAAAAATTTTCACAATGAAAAAGTTGCCATAATGCTGATGCTGACAAACAAATTTAACGACTTCATCATCAACAACGCAAAAAGGAATCCCATACTTGATTAGACTTTTGAACAATCTTCCAAACATGTTATAGACAAGCGATAAACATGGGAAGGGCCTAGTAAACGCTCTGATCAACAAATTACCATTCGAAATGCACCTTCCAGGCTTCGCATACTGCGGTCCAGGAAGTTCTTGATCGAAGGCTAGTGCATGGTGATCCAGGAATTAATCTACTAGCCAAGGCTTGTAAAAAACCTGATACTGCTTATCATGATCATAAAGATTTAGAATCTAGACACCAAGGTGATAAATAACTTCAGTTAGCTGCAAAAGAAAGAATGCGTGCAAGTAATGCTCCATTATGAGAAAAAGTTGCAGCAACAGCAGTTAGAGGAACAATGTATCTAAATCGAAAATCAGGAATGGGCTTAGATCTTGACGAAAATAGTTGGGGATTAATGTATGGAAAGTTAAAATTAGGAATGGGCTTAGATCTTGACGAAAATAGTCGGGGATTATGAAGAAACTTCATAAATTTTTAAATCTATATAAACGAATATCTTTACGATCGATTATACTTTGCTACCTAGTGGCAAGACTATACCAAAATCAATTAAATTAAAGCTGAATAATGAACCATTAAATTCAATTGAACCATTTTTGACTGAACCACAAAAACGCAAGAAAGAGAAAACTTGACGAAATTTACTTGTTACTTTAGCTATTCCCATTGTGAAAAAGATTATTGGATATCAACAAAGAAGAAAGTGCCACATTAACAAAACATGAGGGTAAATTTCTTCTGTTACTTTTTGCAGCATTACAATATCTAGCAACTATTGGTTCACTTGCTGGTCGATCTGCAGCAATTGCAAATGCAGTCATAAAGAAGAAGAAAGCCTACAAAGAATTAGAAGAGCAGAAAAGACACACTCAAGCAATGGAGAAGAAAGCTGTCACTGGACACAGTCCCAAGTCTGCTTCAGCGGGCGCTGGACTCAGTCCTAAGCGTGCTTCAGCTGGTACTGGATGCAGGCCTAAGCCTGCTACAGCTGGCGCTGCAGTAAAAAAAATTCCAAAAAGCAAAGGATAAATATCCTAATGCATTAAGTAATTTCGATGTAGAACAACTTGCTAAACAATTGAAAATGATAAAATTTCGTGGTGTATACATGACTGATGAATTACTGAGTCACCCAAGAGAATATGAATGTGGAATAGTTAATTTAGGTACATTTGATTATATTGATACTCATTGGATTTGTTGTTATAAGAATAACAACATAAAAATAGTTTTTGATTCATTTGGTGGTAATATACCAAAACAGCTAGTTAACTATTCAGGAAAAACTGATCTGTACTAAAAGAGTGAGAGAATACAAATTTTCGATGAAGCGGTATGTGGTCATTAGTGCCTATTTATTTTAAAATTGTTATGCAAGAATTAGGAGTTTAACGATGTTTTGAATTTAATAAATGGATATTTTTGGGAATAAAATCAATGCCGATGAGGAGCCACCATATGATTTAAGCTCATTGGAATCAAAAATTAAAAGCGAATTACAGCCAAAAATAGAGAATTTAATCAAACAATTCCAGAAATAATTATGGAGCATTTTTAAAATAAGTAAAACTGTTATTGATTTTAGAGGCAGATGATTAGTAGACATAAAAGATCCAGTAAATGAATATGATGCTGTTAGTAAATAATACTTAGGAAAAGAATTTAGTAACTATGTTACTAAACCAAAGCTTGATGAAGAAATTCTACAGCTTCATAATGATAACTACAACACTATCACAAATCTTGATCAAAGTTTAAAAAATATGCACACAGATCTTACTTTTGCTTTAGAGAGGTGTAATAGACTACAAATATAATAAATGGTGACTAACTGACAACCTCAGCTGCCGACAGGTGTTTTTGATATACCTCGATGTGGACAGCTGAAAATGTGTGCCCCGACCAGGACTCGAACCCGGGATCTCCTGCTTAAATGCCAGATGCTCTATCCATTGGAGCCACCGAGGACACAGAAAAAAAAAACGCGACTGCAGGGACTTATCCCTCGCACGCGCCCCGTGAGACTCACATTCCCAACTGTCCACAATTTTCAAAAAGCTGCACAGTCATCAACAGGAACTGTTGTTTCGAGAACAAGTTACTGTCTTCATATATATAGTTAAAGGCTACCCAGCCATTGACCTTCGTCTGTGCGAATGTGCACAGGTTGCCCAAACTCTTACGGGAATCGCCAAAGCGTGCGCAAGTAATGAGTGGATGGGCAAATGTCTATAAGGTACAATACAGATGTAGAATTGTGGACAGTTGGTAATGTGAGTCTCACAGGACGCGTGCAAGGGATAAGTCCCTGCAGTCGCGCTGTTCTTCTGTGTCCTTGGTGGCTCTGATGGATAGAGCATCTGCCATGTAAGCTGGAGATCCTGGGTTCGAGTCCCGGTCGGGGCACACATTTTCAGCTGTCCACATCGAGGTACATCAACAACACCTGTCGGCGGCTGAGGTTGTCAGTTAGTCATCATTTATTCCAGGGAAAAGCTGCACGGTCATCAACAGGAACTGTTGTTTCGAGAACAAGTTACTGTCTTCACACAAATATTATACTCAGTACACAAATCATTGAATTTACATTTATGATTGGGGATGAACAAAAAATGCTCAATTTCGAATACGATTTCAGGCTGAGAAGAATTATTATTGTTGGTAGGAATCTTAAAGAAGATCTGAAATTCGATGATTTTGATATTATATTGAGTGTATCTGAGAAGCTATATGAACTAAATAATGGGAATCAATCTGTAATGTTACACAAATCGAACTTTTTAATTGTAAGATTAAAAGATACAGTTAAAACTGTTCCTGTTGATTTGAAGTTAATTAAAGTGGTGAAATAATTCGATAAATTTTATCTATATAAATGGATAATCACAATCGTGCTTTGCACTCAGCTCTTCAGAGCGATCATATCTACTGTTTGAAGTGTAAAAAATTCACTGAAACTAATAATCCTCACAGAGTAACAACTAAAAATGGACGAAAGAGGACTGAAGGTCTTTGCACAGTTTGTAAAACTAAAAAGAGCAAATTGGTTAAAAAAAAGTAGGCAAATGAGGCGACTGCCTAAGCAGTCTTCAGACTGAATGTAGTTCTAAGACTGCTTCAGGTGGACGAATCACTTACCTCTACTTGTAAAGATATTGTTAATGAATTACATAAACCAATGAGAAAAAATTTCAAATGAAGAAATGTAATTTCTCTCACTATTGATGATTTGTGGCAAGCTGATTTAGTCAAAATGGATTCAGGCAAGTTGAAAGTAATTTCGAAGATAAATCGAGGATATAAATATTTATTGACTGTCACTGACAAAACGCAAGGAGACCAAAAAAATCTGCAGACAGACAATGGGAAAGAACTGTATAACAAAGAATTTCACGAGCTGATGAAGAAATACAGCAGTAATCATTATTCGACTTTATCAGAATTAAAATCGTCTTTTGTAGAACGATTCAACAGAACACTTAAAGAAAATATGTGGAAGAGATTTGACTTACAAAGAAATTACAAATGGACTGAACTAGTCTCAGAATTAGTTGATGAATACAACAACACAAAACATTCAACTATGAAAATGAAGCCAACAGAAGTTAATGAAAAGAACTACAAGATGGGTGCCATTGTTCCTAACGATAAGGCAAAATTTAAAAAAGGATACACTGCTAACTGGTCAACAGAAATTTTTGAAATTGAAGATGTTATTCATTCTGATCCAATCACTTATAGATTGAAAGGCATCAAAGCAAAGTTTTATGAGCAAGAGCTGCAGATACAAAATATCCAGATATATATTTTAATCAAAACGTTTTGAGAAAGAAAGCTGACCAATTTTAAGTTCAGTGGTTGCGTTTGATAACTCACACAACAGCTGGGTAAATAATGAGAATGTTATTTTTTGAAAGCGTAGTGAATGGCTTACGCCTTCTCCTGAAGCAGACGCAATCGCCAGGTTGATTAATGAGTAACTGTAATTTTAACTTCTTTATGTGTTATCAGTTCTTTATCGCTTTTCCATTCTTTTAGTTCTTTAAAGCAATTCCAAATCTTTGTCTTGTTAATGTGATGATGTTCAATTTTCACTGATCCAACAATTCTCATCCCATTAAACTTAAATTATTTTCATTTATGCAGTCATCAACAGTTTGTTTGAATTTCTTCTTCAATTCTTCTTTATCAAATAATTCCACTTTTTCGGGCGTTATCGTGTCTAAAGAATACATTTCATCTAAGTGATTTTCAGTTAGATCATGAATGTAATCGAAAGGCTCGTTTATGTTTTTAAACGTTAATTTAACAATCTTGAGCAGTGGTGTGTAATGTAAAATCAAGATTTCCTTGTTGTTTTTATCTCTGAATTCGTCCAAAAACTCATAAATCATTTTTTCTGTTTTCTGAACATCATATACTTTTCGTAAAAGAAGATATAAAATTTATATTGTTTGTGGTGTGAAGAATTAAAATTCGAGTTTCAAATTGACAAATTCTTTGTTCTTCCCACTTTACAGTTGTGTGATTAAGGAATAACTTTTTGAAGTGGCGATGTAAATGTAACCATTTTTGTTTTCTGTTTGACTTTGGCAACAAAGATCTTCATGTTCATACTGAATTGTTCAAGTCTTTTGTTTTCCTCTCTTTATTCTTCTTTCTCTTTTGACTCAATCGTGAATCTGTTTTGGAGGTTGAAGGCGAGTTCTTCTGCTTGAATTGTTTTATGTTCTGCTGTATATTTCAAATAATCTACAAATATTTTTTCTATACTCAAGTAATATCTTCTAACCTGTTTGGATTGTTTTGTGTTGAATGTCATGAGAGACTCTTTAAAATTTTCAACTGTTAAGAGAAACTATTTCTTTTGGACAAGGTTGTTTGGTCTTAAAGCTTTTATTTCATTTTGAATGTATTCCTATTCTTGAGCAAGCAATGTTTAATTTCTGTAAATGAAATTTTGTTATTGTTGGGAAATTGAACATAATTTTTTTAAATTTAGTTTAAGATCTGCTGAGAGTAAAGAATCACCCCCTGGAATTCCATACAAAAAATATAGGATATCATTTGAATTAACAAGTTTTTCTTCCTCAAATAAAGGAACCCGAATATCTCTGAGCCATGTTCCCAAATCCAAATCATATTTCTTCTCTTGAATGCATTCGAAAATGTTCAACATGGTCTATTCTTAATTTGCGACAATTGCTGCTATTTAAAAGAAGCGTTTTTTATTAGTTTTGCAAAAAATAAACATTAGCTGAAATTTGGAGTTTGTGTCCACAATATTTTCTTTCATGAGTAACCCATCTTTTAAATGGTTTTGCAGCTGGTAATTTTGAACTCATAAATAAATCGTAAAGACCAGATTAGTTGATGAAAACTGTTCTTTTTTCATTACAAGTTAGACCTGGCACTTCACTGGCTCGCAATTCACCGGGACTAAAAAAATTTTCATACAAATCTTTATCAACATGTTTTCTAATTGCATCATGTATTTTCGTTTTTTTTCAAATCTAATAAAAATTATTTCTTATAAATGGCGAACCTCAATGGTCTGGAAGTCTGTGAGCTGGAAGTTAGAGCAATAGAAAATAGTGAAATTGATTATGAATACTTACCAGTGCATTATGAATTATCCGAAGATTTTATGAGCGAATTTCAAAATAGATTAGATTGGAATGGTATATTATTCAACCAAGTATTATCTGATAACTTCATAAGAGAATTTCAAGACAAATTAGACTGGACTTCAGTACCATTATTTCAAAAATTATCTGAAGATTTTATAAGAGAATTTCAGAATGAAGTTAATTGGGAAAATATATCAACTTCACAAAAATTATCGGAAAACTTCATTAGAGAATTTCAAAACAAATTAGACTGGAATGATAGATCAATTTAGCAGAAGTTACCTGAAAATTTCATTATGGAATTTAACATTAAAGTTAATTGGGATTACATTTTAAAATATCAATATGTATCAGATTAACACTTACAAATTATTTCATCCTTATAAACTAATTGAACAACCTGATGATATTGAATGTTATATATGTTTAAGTGATGAAAATCGTAAATTGGTAAAAACAAAGTGTAATCTTATTTTTCACAAAGAGTGTATTGATGAATGGTTAAAGGAAAGAAATAATTCCCCATTGTGTAAAAGTGATATTAAAACCCAAATTGATTAACTGATTATGAGCCTGATGATGATTAGAGTTGAAAATATCTTTATTGATTTAGAGCAAGGCTCTCATGTTTGAAGACTGTAGCTACTCTAGTTCTTTTTCTCTAACATTTTCATATGTTATAATAATTTAAGTGTGTGTAAATGAAAGTATGTCTACTACTTTTGTTTGTGAGGTAATAAATATATTGAATGACACAGTACAAAAATTAGAGAATTTAACTTTTTCACAAATCTAATAAATTTTTTTTATATATATGGAGAGTGTACAGCAACCATCATAGCAGTCTTCAGAAGGCATCAAATCAAAGTTTTGTAAATATTGCAATACTGAGAAGTCAACTGATAATTTCACTTTAAAGAAATACACAAAAGATGGTTACAGAACAATGTGTAGAATATGTATAAATAAATATCATGTAAAAAACTACAATGAAAATCGTATTCCTTGCATATGTGGAAAAAGTGTTGCTAAATATTATTACAAAGAACATTTGTGGCGGATTCCGGGTGAAGAACATTCGAAAATATTATTATCAGTGAATAATGAAGAAGCTCTCACTGATCAAGCAGCTGTTGAAGCAGTGACAGACTAAATATTTAAGTTGTTTTTATAATAATCCCTCACATAAAGATAACTGTAACAATAAATGTAAGAAGCATACTTTAAATTACATGAAGAATAAGATACTAGCAACAGCTAAAGCAGCAGAAGCTAAAGAACTCTTAGACTGACAACTGCCGAAGCAGTCTTCACAATACACCTGCATCTGAAGCATCTCGAACTAAATAATTAAATAACTATGAATTAAGAATCCTTGCCATCGAATTGTGAAAAAAATAATTTTTGCAAATCTAATGAATTTTATTCCCTTTAAATAGAAGGGCCAAATGGAGAACTTCACAGTTGCTCAACTTCATGACTGTTGCAGGAGTTTGAGTGGCTACAGCAAACTGAACAAGGGTGATCTAATTATATTTGTTGTAGCACATCTTCGGGCGATGTAAGGTATAAGACGTCCTGCGGAACACAATCCTTGGAACAAATTTCCATATTTTGAAATTGGAGGCGTTGACGAGATGTTCGAAACTAAAGAACAAAAACCATTGAAAAGAATATCCATTTGCTACTGATGTGTTTGCCAAAACGAAAGAAAATAAATCATTGAAAAGACTATTTCCATTTTCTACTGATGTGTTTGCGAAACAGAAGACTAGAACCAATAAAGAAATATTATTTCCCTTTTACACTGATTTATTTGAGAAACCAAGAGACAGGAAAACAGTTCAAGATTATGTAGTTGATAAAGCATTTGCAAACAGATTACAAACTATAGATTTTGAAAACAGCATAAACTCAAAAGAGCCTTATTAATTCTTGACTGCAGTGAAACCAAAAATTGTGAAAATAGTTAAAGACAATCTAAAACTACATCATGGATTGAAAATACATTTTAATTTATTTTGTGAGTACTAGTTGCAGACAAGTGATAAATTTCGGTAACTTGGACAACAAACACAAAACTATACAATCATGATGGAGAAGAATTTGATTAAAAAATTCAAGCATGGGATGCAAGATATTTTAACTAATATGTCTAACTTTCAAGCACAAGGATCAGGATGTACGTTAAATAGAATAAATGGTCTTCGACTAGGGATAAACAGGTATATTCCATTGAGAGGATCACCTTACATTGGACTACCAGAAAGTATGTATTAATGTAAAAATAATTATCAAAAATGTCAAGTGTGGGCCATCAAATCTGCATTATATCCTGTAGATAAAAATTCAGAAAAAGTAAAAAAATATAAAAATGTGGATCTTGATCTTTATCAGCAACTGGAAAATATTGAATTTCCCATAGTGGTTGATCATATAACAAAAATGTAGACTACAATTAATGTATCTACTAATGTCTATTTATTTGACGAAAAATAACAAGTGTATTCATTAAAAATTTCGAAATGTAAGAGAGAGAAACATGTAAATCTCCTTTATTTAAAAAAAGATGAAAATTCGTACTACTGCCGGATAAAAGATTTGTCTCGCCTTGTTTCAACTCAGTTAACAAAGCATACAGAATGAAAATTAGATGATCATAAACCAAACCGTTTAATTAACAGTTGAAATTCCACACAAAGTTTCTTACATACATTTTCAAGATTATCAACACACACAGAAAGTTCCATTTGTAATTTATGCTGATTTTGAAAGTTTACTGTTGAAGATGGACAACTGTCAACCAAATCCAGAAAAGTAATATACAATGAAATATCAAAAACATGAACCAAGTGGATTCTATTACTATGTCAAGTACATTAATGGACATTATAAAGATCCTCTTGTTTAGTGTGGATGAAATTGCCATAAGAAATTCATTGAATGTATAAAACAAGAAGTTGAACAAATTGGAAGAATTTATTCTGAAATTGAAGAAATGAAACCATTAACTCCTAAAGAACAATCAAAACATGCAAGGTTAAAATTTGTACACTGATGTCATTACTCACAGAAAAATAAAAACTTTCGTCATCATGATAATCTAACTGTAAAATACATTGCCCCATTGTGAAATAATTGTAATTTATAACTAATTAATCCGAGTTTTGTAGTAATTAATTTTCATAATCTCTCAGGATATGACTCTCATTTGTTTGTGAAAGAACTTGGTTATAATAATAAAGACATAGATTTAATACCAAACAATGAAGACAGGTATATCAGTTTTGGCAAGAAGACAAATAGTCTGAAGATGAGATTTATTGACACATTTAGGTTCATGGCTTCTTCATTTGATAAATTTTCATCAAATTTGAAGAGAGATCAAATGATAAATGTTAAGAAGTTTTTAAAAGCAGGATTATTTGATTTAGTGCTGAAGTAAGGTGTATATCCCTATGATTGCATGGATTCTTTGAAGAAATTTGAAGAGACATCGTTACCAGTAAAGGAAAAATTTTACAATAAACTGAATGACTGTGAAATAATTGATGAAGATTACAAACATGCAAAAGTAGTTTGGGAAAAATGTAAGTGAAAAATCTTTGTGAATATCATGATCTATATCTTAGAACTGATGTATTGTTATTGGCTGATGTGTTTGAAAATTTCAGAAAAACTCGTGAAAAAGCTTATGATTTGGATTCAGTTTGCTATTTTACAGCACCAGGTTTATCTTGGGATGCAATGTTGAATATGACTAAACAACCACTACAATTATTACATGATTATAATATGATTCTTATGGCGGAAAAAGGAATAAGAAGAGGAGTATTACAATGTTGCAATTGATATGCCAAAGCAAAAAATAAATATATGAAAGATTATGATGTGAAAAAGATATCAAATTATCTAGCATATTTAAATGCAAACAACCTGTATGGTTATGCATGAGTCAATATTTACCATATGGTGGATTTGAATGGGATGAGCCAAATAATTTTGAAGACCTGAGCACAAAGTGTGGTTGTACAAAAATAAGTGAGATATCGGATCCTGGCGAAATTCGATATATACTGAAGTAGATCTAGAATATCCCATACAACTGCATGAGTCACATAAAGATTTACCACTCACTCCCGAAAATAAAATCGTACCTAACACCAAACAAAGCAAGTTGTTGACTACTCTGAATGACAAGCATAATTATGTAGTTCATTATAGAAATCTTAAACAGTATCTGTCTCTAGGAATGAAGATAAGAAAAATACACAGAGTTTTAAAATTTAAACAATCTGATTGGTTGAAGAAATACATAGATCTGAATACTCAGATGAGGATGCAATCGAAGAATGATTTTGAAAAAGATTTCTACCAGTTGATATATAATTCTGTGTTTGGGAAGAGAATGGAAAACATCAGAAGTCGTGTGGATATAAAATTGGTGTCAGATGGAGACAAATGGGATAAACGTATTGCCAAACCAAACTTTAAAGCAAGAACTTTTTTCAACGAAAATCTTATTGCTATCCATATGAATAAAACAAAAATCACATTTAATAAACCCATCTATGTTGGAATGAGTATACTTGATTTATCTAAAGACCTGGCTATGATTTTCACAACAGAATAATGAAACCAAAGTATGGAGAAAATATTACATTGAATTATCAAGATATGGACAGTTACAGATTTCTACGAAAACATTAAATCAATGATTGACAAATTTGATACAGGTGACTACCCAACAGATAATATTTATGGTATTCCACAAGTAAACAAGAAAGTTGTTGGAAAAATGAAAGATGAATGTGATCGAAAAATAATAGAAGAATTTTGTGGTTTCAGAGCAAAAATGTATGCTTATAAAGTTGGTGACAAAATAGAGAAAATTCTAAAGGAGTTGAGAAATAAGCTTGGAGGATTATAAAGATTGTTTAACAACAGGGAACAGTACAGAACGATTAATTTGATGCAAAGTGAAGAACATGAAATCTTCACAGTTGAGGTAAATTAGAAAGCATTGAGTCCTCATGATGATAAGAGATTTGTTCTAGAAAGTAGAATAGATATGTTACCATATTGTCATTATTCTATATTGTAGTTATCTTCATAACAGTATTTTAAAACATATCTACTGTTAAAATTGTTTTAATAAATGAGTGAGAGAACAGAAAAGTTGATTACTTGTTTTACTGGGTGTTTCCAGTTTCTTATTCTATTATTCAAGAAGAAAAATAATTTTTAATAAAATTTTTTAAGTATAAATGGAGTATCTACTGAAGAATCTCAACAATGCCAACGAGTCTACTTTATTTAAAGAAATTGTTGGCCTGGAAGTGGACACTCTATACAACTTTTCTGAATGTGAATATCTGAAAACTAGATATGGGGAAAATTTCTATGGAGCTTAATGATGAGTTTAAAATTATTTATCAGACAGATACTTGAAAATAATCAGTGGATGGGATTTTGATTATTTTGAAAATGAAAATATTAAACTAAGATACAAAGGAATGAAGAAACTTAAAAATGATAAGGAACTTTATGATTTAGAATTCACTCTGTGAAAATTTAGGAAGGGAATAGATTTCTTACATTCACCATGACTCATTTACATATTTTATTACATGCACTTTTTATAAAAATGTAATAAACATCCATTTTCTTACGTGTTCCAATCATATTTTACATGTACTTTTGTAAAAAATATATTCTTTTGAATGTGGCTGGGTTGCGTTCGACTTGAATCATGTGGATGAGAGTAGGAATGGACAGTAAGGTTGTGGATAATTTGGCTCAGCTATTGGCTTAACATGGCTCATATCTGGTTATTTATTTTCTTGCAGTTTATTTTCTTAGAGTGAGCTAATGAGCCAAAAAGTGAGGCAGTGAGCCAGAACCCCCAAAATCCTTTTACTAACAGCCTTCAGTTCCTCTTGTTCTTTCTGACTTTATTCTTTGTGTGATATAAAGTTCCAATAACTTACAACTCTACGAATATACTACAACAGCTTACATATTGCTCCCTTAGGCATTTTGTGGACAAGTTTAGATTACTTACAGAATTGGTGGTGGCATTTAAACAATCATTCTTCCCGTGCCCCATGTGTGAATGGAATGGAAAAAACACAAATAGCTGGTACAATGGGATGTACCATTGGCCATGCACTTCACAGTGATTTGAAGAGATTTGATGTAAACTGTCAGTAATAGTGGGTGGTAATGTTGTATGTAGGATTGTAATTCATGTGGCCACAATGTTACTGGACATACACACATTAATACTTGTTCCACAGATCATGAATATGACATTTTGTAATAATGTGGAATGTGTCACTCTAACATAAGTTTTCTTTACACAAAATAATTAATTTTTTTATTTATTTTTTACAGTTACTACTTCAAATCTAAAAATCCCTCTATTGAGTAGAAAGAGTTGTCATTCAGAAATTTTTTTAATTTGTTTTTTAATGTTTGTTGGGTATCTGTCAAAATTTTAATGCTATTTGGCAAATGATCAAACATACTTGTGGCAGCACAATTCACCCCTTTCGGTGCGAAAGTCTGGCTTAGCCCTAAATAGTGATGATCATACTTTCTTCTAGCACTTCTGCACTTTACTGTTATTTTTTAGGTGGGATGGGTTATTAATAACTAATTTCATAACTGAACAAATGTATTGGGAAGGTACTGTGAATATCCTGAGTTCCTTAAATAAACGTCTTCAAGGTGATGTTGGGTGAGCTCCAGCTATTACTCTGATTACAAACTTTTGTGCAATGAATGCTTTTTCTCTTAATCATGAATTACAGCAAAATATGATGTCATATGAAACCAGTGAATAAAAATAGGCATAGTAGGTTAATTTACTAATATGTTTATCACCAAAATTTGCAATAACCCAAATAGTAAAAGTAGCTGAGCCTAACGATTTCAGCAGATCATCAATATGTTCCTCTCAATTTAATTTCTCATCAATGTGCACACCCAGAAGTTTTGAATATTCTGCTTTAGCAACAGACTTCTGTTGATAGTCTATATTTAGAGGTCTGCGCGGATAAGGAAAGTGCAATCCGCATCCGCACCGCATCTGCAAGGTCCTAATCCGCAACCACATCTGCATCCACAGCAATTAATCCGCATCCGCAAGTTCCTTATCCGCATCCGCATATATTTAAGTTTTGAATGAGTAATTAATAGTACTAGACAGTAGTACTTAGAATTATGGTATGTAATGACATAGTTATTTTTACGGTGCCATTTCTGCAACAACCTAACTACTTTTGACTTCTTAAATCACAGGAAATGCTCTATACCTACTCCAAAGCAGACCATTCCAAACAGGAGAGAATTGGCGCTCTGGGGCACACACAGTAGCGGCTCAGATCTCGTGAAATTGGAAACGCTGTTTAAAAAACTAAAATTCTATGTAATAGTATTAAATGATGAAAATACGTGTATAGAAACAATTATATTTCGCTGCTATTGTGCCAAGGCAGCTGAAAATGACGATGGTTTTAAACTGTTACTAGCACATTGAATCATTTACGGACAGTTTTTTTGTACTCACTGCTGAAGCCATTCATGTCAGCTGATGATTATATTATAGCTTATGCGTTCAGTCCTCGTCATTTCCAGGTGAAAATATTTACAGTATTAGGCCTACAATGCAAAACGCTGGCGCACCTGTGAAAAAGTTAAACTGCCAGCAATAATTGACGTTGTCAGGAAGAAATAACTCGTCTTCTGAAGAGTGACTACAAAATCAGTGGTTATAGAAATTAGCTAAAAATATGACTTAAATCTCGAACATCACCTTTTGGCTGATTTATCGAATTAAGACCTAGTGATAAATGAAATGTCTGTTTCATTCTCAACCAAACAAAGTTTTTCACACTTTAAAACATCCTCAACATTGGTCTAAATTACTAAGACAAAATTTGCAGTAGATTTCGCGGTTAATATTTTCAATGTTAAAAAATAATTTTTTTCAGGGTTTTAAGGAACTGCAAACGATTTCAAGGCGTCTATATAAAAACTGCTGTCCCATAACTTCAAATGTTAGGCACTGTTCCCTGTTATGCAATACCAAGTTACAGTTAAAATGTTCAATTTTGTTACAAATTTCAGCCCTTATCTTTACTAATTGGCTGGTAAATTAAAAGAGACATTGTTGTTTTGGATGATTTGAATATTTTGTAAGTTTTCAATGTGATCAGAATAATCGTTCACCGGCTATCGCAGTCACAGCTTGTTGGTGGTCGTGAGCCGTAGTTTGAACCCCCACTTGTAATTAATTAGAAGGCCCGCCGTGCCACCGCTCCGGCCGGGCTGTTTCACTGTTCACAAAGAGCGACAATGCTCGGCGGCTGCAAATGTTACTGTAGTGCACGCTAAAATTTAGGTAGGCACTTATGAGATCATCATTACCTAGTTTGATAACACTGACGTGTTAGCTGTTGAATGTTCATGTTGCGGAGAGTAAAAACTTAAAATTGAGCTCTTTAATATGAAAATTACAACAAAACAAATTTCTTGTTAAATATTTCCTTCTTTTACCTAATGCTACTTAAATGTTCTTGTTGGGAATAGTAAAAATACTAACAATATGTCGAGGAATTTCTTTACTATAAATATTACAATAAAAGCTCACGGGCTTCAGATTAAATATTTTCATCTTCTGCTTGCTTCTGATTCAAATTCTGTAAAAGAAAGAATCAGATGAAAAAAATTGTAACTAATTCAGATATGCCCAAAAAATACAGTGAAGTGAGAAAAGCTTTACAAATACCTTTTTACTTTGGAAGATTACTGTGCAGGAACATGATGGCATCAATCGTCTGTGGCTTCAAAGACAAGCGTCGATCCTGCATTATTTGTCCCGCAGTAGAGAAGCTTCTCTCAGATGGCGCACTGGACGCTGGAATGCAGTGCACGAAGTAAGCGAGTTTGGAAAGACACAGATAGACGTTTCCACGTCCATGCCACCAAGCTATCAGGTCGATGCCTTCCGAAAATTGGACTTTATGATTTGTATATCTGAGAATTTCATCTGATGCAAATTCAAGATCTCTCATCGATTCATCTTCTGAGGAATCTTCAAATTCATTACAAAGTACATCAGACTTCTGTTTTTTTTGCAGGAATTCCACATGTTGTTTCCTCCTTATCTTTTAACTGTGGACAATTTCTCGCAACATAATTTTTCGCTTCCTTTACAACTTCATCTTTTTAGGCACTGCTAAGGAATTTCACGTTTTTATATTTTGGATTCAAAAACGTTGCAAGTTTATGGGTTACTGTTATGTCCTATTTTCTGATTAAAATAGATTTGGCTGTACTCTTTAAATCTATCAGGAATGGGCTGGAGAGTTTTAACTTCCACAACACACATAAATAAAGCTTAGGGTTTTTGGAGGCACCGATATCACAAGAAGCTATTTTAAATGGTGTCAGAAAGGTTATTATATCTTCCAACATCCTCTTGTCTATAGAATCAATCAAATTATCTTGATTTTTCTATGACAAAATTGACAGAACTTCAAACCAATGTGAATTAATAGACTCAAACATATGCAATTTACTGTTCCATTGTGTGTCTATATCTCCTTTCAGTGACTTCTGAAGGCGATTCTGAAGACCAGATCTTTTAAAGAAAGTTGTGATAGCTCGACAGGAATTTATTAGTCACTGCACGTCACTCTTCTCATCATTCGCGTCTCCTTGAGTCATGTGCTCCAACACAGTATTAAGAATTTGTGCTGAGTACGAGAGCCTCTTGTATTGGCGAAGTGCTGCCACAATATTTGGACCTCTATCCGTAACAAACACGATGTTATTCACAGCACTGAATAAATCGAACGACCGTAGTATCTTAATTAATGCAAGTTTAATGTTTTCTCCTGTTTTTTTAACCTCACTTTCAAAATTTCTGGTGCGCAACACTCGATCCTCAAGTTTCACTTCTTCATAATTAACATATTGTGCAGTCACTCCCATATAGTTTATTTTACGGTACGAATCAGTCCATAAATCGACAGTTAGTGCTCCACCTATATCTCTGAATATATTCTTCACTTCTGCGGAGACAGTTTCACGCAGACGATCGTCCATTTCCTTCAAATTTTTGGATATGGTGGTTGGATGAGGTAGCAGTTCCTTAGCACTCACTGCACCGTACTTGGCCCCCACATCAATAGGAAACTGTGCCGTCTCGAGAAACCCAGATCCACACCCAACTTCGCATGGTAAAATGTCTTTGCTGACAAGATTGATAAGCATTTCTGTCGCGGCTGTCTTCAAATTTGGCGCAACTTTAGGAGCTTTCACGTCTCTCTTGGTATTTAAATAAGTGATTATGCTACTTTGTCCAGCCTCACACGAATGTTTTAGCAAATTTGAAGTTCCACTTTTGTGTCCAGTGTAGGAAAATACTTTTTTACATGCAAAACAAGCCACTATATCTTTTATCTTTTCGTTGTCATCAAATACATATCCGAATTTTGTTCCAAATTAGCGATTTCATTTTGTTTTCCTTCACTAATGTAAAATCACCTTTTTTAACCTTACACGAAATTGTATCCATCGATATGGTGTCCATCTGAAGAAAGAACTCTCACTGATATTTGCTACGATGCACGTTGTCATTCTGTCACTACAAAGCGCTAACTGAAGGCAGCAGAAAATTGCAACAGGCACCTGTGTGGTAGACAGTGGGCAGGTTTGCCACCCAGAGAGCACTTCACAGGCCACACAAAAGACACGGTCGCGGAAACAGATTAGGCACAGGTCTCTTGGGTACAGCTATGTCGGTTGCAGCCAGGGGCTGAGGACAATGGACATCCGCTCTACCCAGGCCCTTCAAGATTCCAAGAATGTCAACAGACTTTTAGTTTTCAACTAACATTGCAACATATGTACTGGGCAGATGACTTGCTCATTATCCGCAAATGACCTGCGGATATCTGCGCCGGTCGCGATTTTATCCGCCAAGTAACAAATACCGCAGATATCTGCATCCGCGCAGACCTCTATCTATATTTATCAATGGTGTTGCCATTTACTGTACCGAATTGTACATACTATGTTTTCTCAAAATTTAGTGAGAGTTTATTTGCAGAGAAAGACTTAATAATTTTCTGATAGATATTATTTACAATTTCGTCAGCTGATTCTTGTTAGTTGAGTGTGATTACTATTGTGTTACTGGACAAAATTGTTGTGATACTTTGTATATACCTACATAAATACATTAATAGACGACCCAAAGATCATGAATATGACATTTCGTAATGAATATAGAGTGGTAAGTCATTAATATTAAGAACAATAAGGGATCCAAGACTGAACCATGTGGGACACCATTATTGATACCTCCCCGGTTAGAAGACTCTGCTCATTTTTGCAGACTATCTGTATTGTTAATTTCAACCCTCTCCATTCTTCCAGTTAAATATGAACTAAACCATTTGGGCACTGTCATACTCATGCCACAATACTTAAGCTTATCTAAAAGAATTTCATGAGTCACACAATCAAAAGCCTTTGAGAAGTCACAAAATATCCCAATGGGTGAAGCTCAGTTATTCAATGCATTTAATATTTGATCAGTGAAAGCATATATAGCATTTTGTGTTGAAAAGCCTTTCTGAATACCAAACTGACATTTTGTTAGTACTTCAATATTACAAATATGTGATATTACTCTTGAATACATTACTTGTTCAAGAACTCTGGATAAAGCTATCAGAAGTGAGATTGTGCAGTAGTTGTTAGCATCAGATCTTTCCCCTTCTTTATGCAATGGTTTAACAATAACATATTTCAGTCTATCTGGAAAAATACCCTGTTTTGGTAAGCTACCACATATGTGGCTGAGAATCCTACTTATTTGTTGGATACAAGCTTTTAGTACTCTGCTGAAAATGCCGTCAATTCCATGTGAGCTTTTACTTTTGAGTGAATTTGTTATTTTCCTGATTTCAGTAGGAGAAGTGGGTTAAATTTCAATTTTATCAAATTGTATAGGTATTGCTTCTTCCATATAGTATCTTGTATTTTCTAATGAAGAGCTGGATCCAATTTACTCTACAACACTTAAAAAAGTATTATTAAAATGTTTTCTCTTTCTGACTTCTTGTTAACAAACTTTTCATAGAGTTTGATAGAAATACAGTCTGCCTGTGCTCTTGGGTGCCCTGTCCCCCTTTTAGCAATATTCCAAATTGTTTTAATTTTATTATCTGATTTACTAATCTCAGGTATAATGCACATACTTCTGGACATTTTCATAACTTTTCTTAATACAGTGCAGTAGATTTTGTAATTGTTGACTGTTTCTGGATCATTGCTCCACCCAGTTATAAAATACATTTCCCTTTCCTGTTTCAAAGATATTTTTATCCCTTTAGTAAGCCATGGCATTTCAAATGGTTTCTTACGATTATATTTCACTGTTTTCTTAGGGAAACTGTTTCCAAATATACTCACAAGGGAGTTATGAAATAGGTTACATTTTAAATTAGCATCAGGTTCTCTGTACACCTCATCCTAGACTAAATGTTGCAAGCTTGCCCTAAAATTTTCAATTGTTAAATAGTTAATTGAAAGCAGTATTTTGGAGGATTGTTTAGCATTACTGTATGGAGCTATGTCATATGCTGCAACTAGCAATATACAATTTTTATGGCCCTTATAAAGATATCTATGTCTTATCTGTGTTGTTAGTACACAACTTTCTTAGCTTTAGTTTATAATTCACCATGAGGAAGGTGGAATTGGCATTGAGCCATCGGGTTTCCCACATATCTGTCAGAGTCTTTTAAAGAAGAACATATTTGTCCTTTTTGTGCTCTGGCAGGAGTATTTTTCCACTGGTTCCCTTCTTTTCCCTCAGCTACAGTAGGTTATACTGCTTATATAAAACGAATACTATTGATTAGTAAAGTTTTGACAGATTGTCTATAAATGTTTTACTGAATTTGCAGTGTTTCCCATTTTACATAATTATTGGAAGCCATTTTAACTTCTCTTCAGGCCTATTTAAGTCCTTTCAGCCCATTTTTTTGTGATTTCAATTGCATTTTGGGGACACTTCTGTAGTTGAGAAGCATCTATCATATAGAGACATCACGTAAAAAAGTTTGATTAGTCAAAAAATGCTGCCTAAAAACATATTTTGGAGACCTCAAAAGACTTGTGATTATCATACAACCCTTGTGGTCACTCTAGAACCCTTGTCGTGTTTTTACTATATCAGTTAAGACAACATTCATGTTTCAGACCGGATATTACATGCTGTAAACTGAGGTTGGAGATGCCCAATTTTTGCCTGACTTTTTATATGTTGTAAGAAGTCCATGACTAAGGAATTTATTGCTAGTGCACTGGAGCAGCACTGCTGACATCCAAATTTCCCATTTTAGATTCACAGTCAGTCAATTATTGAAAGGTTGTATATGAGTCAGAATTTTTAATTAGGAGGTTAGTCACATTTTATTATTGGTAGGTTACGGAAGTAAATTGTTGGTAGGTTACGCTGAAGGTGAATGATATAATTATATCTCTTTGTTGGGAGGTTACACTTGTTTTCCATTTTAGATTCACAGTCAGTCAATTATTGAAAGGTTGTATATGAGTCAGATTTTTTAATTAGGAGGTTAGTCACATTTTATTATTGGTAGGTTATGGAAGTAAATAATTGGTAGGTTATGCTGAAGGTGAATGATATATAATTATTTTTTACTGTTGGGAGGTTACAATGTGGCAGGAAAACAGAGGGTGGTGGCGGCCAAAAAATTTATAATACATTTTTCTAGTATTGTCGAATGATTGTACTGTCAATTAAAAAACATGTTAAACAAAATACCTCACATTTGTTGCAGTGGAACCATAAAAAAGTGGGCCACTTACCTGCACTTGCAGCTACTTTGACCCATTAAGTCATTTCTTCATGAAAAAGTGGTAATATAATGTAGGGACGAAGTAAACTCAATGAATATTTCCAGAGTAGATATTCAGGAGCACGAGTAAAAAAAAAATAAATCGAAGGTAAGGACACGGAACATTGGACTCTATTCAGAAAGTGATACAGAAAATATACAAGCTTGGTAGATTTCATCAGCTGACATTACTTTTCAACTTACATGTTACACTATGGTAACTAATGCAAAGAGTATATATCATATGTTAAGAATACTGTACAGTGTGAGTATGAGCCTTATTACACAAATTACTGAAGTTCTTGTACTTTAAAATAACCTCGCTATGTTAGTAGTTTTGGACTCATAATTCATATCTAATCCTCCCAAGTTTATAATATTTTATCTTTTTGTTCTGGCCATTTGAATCAGGGCTTTGTCTTTCCCAAGCAATCCACTGTAGCATCATCATCATCACTCAACTCAGTCCCAATTCTGGAATATATCTCTTTCTCATATAAAACTGTATCATATTGCACAACTAGTAATTTACCTTACAACATTCTGTGGTGCTGGACATCATCTTTCATATCAGAGAAACTTCCAGAATCACCATCAGATTGTAGCACCACTTCGTTTTGCGGTTCCTTTGGCCTTTTTTGCAAAAATGTGTACCATTTACAGAAGAGTTAAACACATTATCTAAATTGAATTTCACACATAAGACAGTTTCTCACCCTATTCCCTAATATTGACGGAATGCAATATTACACTCAAAGTATATTTAGCTTAACTAATGTGAATCTTCTAGGCACAAGTTATTGGGATGTAATAGCTGTTAAAATATTATTACTTCATGGAACCCAAAGCCTTCTAGATCGTTCTGTTTACTCCATGCTCATGACGTAATTTTCTTCTCATTTTAGTGTTCAGTCCTGAGGTTGGTTTGCAGCAGAACGCCATTCCTCTCTTCTGTTGGCCTTCCTCTTTTTTTCCACATATGTGTAACATCCAATGTCATTCATGATCTGTTGCATATAAGATATCCTTGGTCGCCCCCGCCGATTCCTTCCCTCAAAAAGCTTTTAGTAGGCCAAAATTTCATATTTTTTTCCGAGTGATCGGCGAAATACTTCAGGTTAAGGTGCATATTTTACATGCAGAAGTATGGTAACTTTGAAACTCTGAATCTCAGTAACAGAAAATGATATTGATAAATGGTGCAAGGCTCCACAAGAACATCATCTTAAGAACATGAGTAAGATTTCGACGATTTGCTATGAACAGAAATTATAGAGGTGTTCATCCCTACAACTGGCACTTCTGGTACTCAGAAACCATGGTTTCCAAGTGTATCTTGATAACAGATACAAATTTTCGAAAATGGGAAAACGGAGTTTCTAAACAATATACAGAAAAATTTGAGCCATTTGCTGCGGTCACTGATTTAGATAACTGCAGTCCATAGAGCACAAATGGCTTAAAACCGTTTTTTTTTTCAGTTTTCTGCATAGACCTAAGTATGGTAACTTTGAACCTCTGGATGATGGCAATGGAAACAATATCGAAATTAGTGAAGAAATTAACAGAGAGTATTATCTTAAGAACACATAGTAAAAGATTCAACGATCTGCCATGAATATAAATTACAGAAGTGGCCATCCCCACAATTGGTACCATTCGTACCCAAAGGTTTTTTGGGATTTTCTCATGAACTGCTCACAAACAAATGGTGCTTTTAGATGCCACCAAAGGCACAACCTATATCACACCTAATGCAAATCAAGCAACCGATTTGCTTAATTTGCTTGCAGTAGAGGAAGTGTATAGTATTTAAATTGTGATCCTATACTATAGTACGGCTACAGTGTGTCTGTTCTTCTGATTAGTATACAGATGGTCACTGGGCCTATGCAAAACACTTGACCCAATATCTCTGTCATCAATAGAATCAGAGATATGACCCACCAAAAAACCAAATTTTTGCGCGTGGCTTTTTGGAACACATTGTTACTGTCCACCGCTGTGCAAGGACCAATTATAAATACTGCATCTGATGTCAACCTGCGCATCTGAAATCCTATTTGTTCCTCCTAATAAACTCTCAGCTGTAAGCTTCAACATTCTGTATATTAGTCTTGTGTAATCTTTGTGTGAGCAAGGATGTAGCCAGTATTTTGTCAAATAGGGGTGCAATTTGCCAAGAAGCATCTTAAAAAGGCTCAATTTTTTATTTATTATGAAAGCAAATATATATTTTTTTAATTTTATATATATAATTTGCTTTCGGAAAGCCTTCATAAAACTATTTTTTTTATAAAACTGAGCAAGAAAATCTTTTCTTAAATAAGTATAACATATATTCTCAACAGTTCATTGCAAAAGTATTGGTAACTATTTTTTGTCTCGAAAGTGGAAATGAATTAAAAAACTATCAAATATGCAAATGGAAGATTAGTTCATATGTAAACATTACATGTAGGGAGATGAATGAACTCTCACACTGCCATAAAGATATAGGACGAGAAAAAAAAGAAACGAATTTTGTCATTTCAAACTTGTTTTACTGTCAATTGCAACAGTACACAATAGCACTGGGCAGGAACATGGACCTGTGACATCTTACAGTCCTTCGAAATAGTCTCCCAATGAATCCATCACACACTGCCAACACTGTGGAAGACACCAAGTAACCATGACCTCGCCATGAGCCTATCATCGGATCTCACATGTCACTGCTGTGACAATGTCTTCATGTGTTTGGAAGTGTGTTCCATGCAACTGCTCTTTCAGTTTTGGTATCAGGTCATAATCACAAGGTGAGAAATATGGCTGAAGCTCCAGTACGTCCCATCCCCATCGGGAAAGTACATTCCGCACACACTCTGCTGTATGGGCTCTCACGTTCTCCTGAAGAATTAATACACCGTAGGTGTCGTTGCAGGAAAGTGCGACAGTAGTACAGTGCATTAACATTCTCCCCATGTGGGGTGAAATGACACAAATGCACTCCTCTAATGTCATAGACTATGATGGCTTTCAACTTGACAGTAGAGGGGCTGTGACGAAATTTCTGCCTGCATGGTGAACCTGGATGACGCATTCTATGGACTGACGTTTCATTTCTGGCTCTCAGGCTATGACCCAAATGTCATGTATGGCCACAATTCTCGCAGGCATATTGTCTCCCTCTTCTTTGCAACATGCTCGATGCACATGAGTTCCATAATGTGTCCATACGAGGCACCAATTTTGCAGCAACTTTACACTTGTGTAGCTCGTCACGTAAATTCCTGTAGATTGTTGACTTCTCAATACTAGTTCCTGCAGCGTCCTTCTTCTGTCGTTCTCCAAGCATTGGGATATATGGGTACGAGCTAGGACGTTGATATTTTTAAAAATATCGGTAAGCCGATACATCGATATTCAAAGAATATAATTATCGACTCTCGATATATCGAATACAAGTATCGGTATATGGACGAAAGGAACGTCGACGTACCGGTCTATAAAAATATCGGCTGCACATTGTAAATATACTACCAGTTCTCGATTTGTGTATTTAAGTACTGATTTATTATTAGATATTTTGTATATCAACAAGCTAGCTGCCTGCCTATCCTCCTTAGGGCAAGAACTGAAAGGAAAATAATGCACGTTCACGTTTGACGATAACCATTTTGCTACCAATAAGTAGGTGCATGTAAGTGGCACAATGAAAGGTGGTCCTGTCGTTCGGTTTCATCACATATCGGATTTGTCTGGAACACTTCTTGCCGACCACCCTGTGTTTTCACTCGTGTAGAAACGCCAGCGACTAGCAGTTGCTGTGTAAATTGCTTGGTGCAGTTAAATGTTGCAGTTTCTGTTTGTAGCGCCAAGCGCCAATTGTTGTTGTGGTCTTCAGTCCTGAGACCGGTTTGATGCAGCTCTCCATGCTACTCTATCCTGTGCAAGCTTCTTCATCTCCCAGTACCTACTGCAACCTACATCCTTCAAGCGCCAATTACGTCAGTATATTCTCTCACATTTCTCCACCCATCGCAAAGATCAATCTTGTTATTTAGATTATGGTCATCTTTTTCAGCAACTGTGTTTAATGAATGCAACTGGGACGCTATTTCTCCACATCAGAAATCTTGTTGTTCTATTCACGCCGCCACCCACCAGTGCAGTCGGACTATTGCTTTGTGCCACTTATACATGCTTCTCACAGTCAAAGAGAAAGACTGGAAGTGATGGGAGCTCAGAAAATAGTATGACGCCATCACACAGTGGACTTCAACAACAAAATATTACTTGGACCTTAGTATTGCTATTGACAACGACAGACTTTTCTTTCGGTATTTTTCGAAGAGCCACTAATACAGACCAAATTGTGCCTACTAGTTCTGTGCATTCTCATTCTCATAAGTAAGCATTTTTTCATTCAGCTAGTCATCGTACAGTCTAGTACTTTTGTCACCTGACAAGCTTAATGAAGAGATGATCATAACAAAAACTATTGTAGCTAATAACGGCTATGATTCCACGTTTTAACAAGATCTCCAAAGCTATAACTGACGCTACAGTGACCACTTTAGGTAGCAGTGTTAATCCTGACAGTAACGAGTACAAAAATGTTTTCTCGCTTCCATTTTTAGGCCATATTTCGTATAAAATTCGACGTCTTCTGATTAAAATATATGGATTCAAAGTTGCCTTTCCCACGAACAATAACTTGCAGAAAAATCTCATTCATTATCTTAAGTCCACAGTTGCTCTGATACACAATTCAAGAGTGTATAAAATCACTTGTGACATATGCCCCGTTTATTACGAGGATGGTTTGAAAAGTTCTCGGAACGGAAGAGAAAAAAAGTACTTACATCATTTTTCAATGTAGTCTCGTTGTAGATTAATGCGCTTGGTCCAACAATGTTCCAGTGTCTCGATCCCATCTCGAAAATGAGTTTCCTCCAGGCTTGCAAAATAGTTGTCGACTGCAGCTATCAATTCTTCGGTTGAAGTGAATCTTCGTCCGCTGAGAAAAATTTTCAGTTTTGGGAAGAGATGGAAGACTGACAGAGCCATATCAGGTGAATAAGGCGGGTGTGGCAACAATTCATACCTTAGTTCGTGTAATTTTGCCATGGCGGCGGCACATGTGTGTAGGTGCTCACTGTCTTGACAGAAGATGACTTTCTTCCTTGCTAAACCTGGCCTTTTTTCGCGTATCTTTTGTTGCAATTTGACCAGGAGGTTAGCATAGTATTCTCCAATAACAGTTTGCCCAGTGGGGAGATAATATACAAACAGAATCCCCTTCACATCGCAGAATTCTGATGACATGATCTTTCATGCCGAAGGAATTGTCTTTGCTTTGTTTGATGGTGGAGAATCAGCATGTTTCCACTGCTTTGACTGTTGCTTTGTCTCTGGGGTATAGCAGTGCACCCTGTGGTCACAAACTGGCGCAAAAAAATCTTGTTCATTTCTCCTAAAACGGGCCAAACATTGTTCTGATATGCCCATTCTCATGCGTTTTTGTTCCAACGACAAGAGTCGCGGCATCCATCATGCAGATAATTAACTCATTTCTAATTCTTCAGTTAAAATGTGATACACCCTTTCAGATGACATCTGGAAAGTGTCAATTGGCCAATCCTCCATGATCATTTTGTGCACTTTTGCAATGATTTCTGGAGTAATGACACATCTTGGCCGACCACTGCGCGAATCATCGTGTAAGCTCTCCCGACCACATTTAAATTCATTTGTCCGCTTGGCAACAGTTGAATATGAAGGGGCAGTGTCCCCAGTGTATTCTGGAAATCGGCATGAACGCTCTTTGCTTTCATGTCTTTCTTTACGAAGTACTTAATCACAGCTCGAATCTCGATTTTTTCCATCTTCGCAAATGACTACGTGGCATCAACAGAACCACGTCACCGCCACAGCTCTCTTCCTAGAGCACTGACGTGGCACGTGTTTACAATGAATATCACGTGAGCAACTCGTTGCGCAAGCGTTGATCTCTCGTGGTGATTCCGAGAACTTTTCAAACCACCCTCGCATATAGGACAGAGTGGAAGGTCTTTTAGTGTCAGGTACAAGGAACATTTGTTGGGAAAAAGAGGTACTAATGCACACAATTCCACTTTCGCTGATCATCTGCTAATTTCTGGACAAAAACCGAAACGTGAAGTAATTTACATTTTACATAGAGAAAGAAGAAAGGTCATAAGCTCGATGTACTCGAAGAGTTGGAGATTTTCAAGCATATTTCTAAGAAAGACGGCCTTGTCCTCAATGAGCAATTACAGCTAAAAAATAATAACTTTTTCTCAAATATTATGGTATGTGCGTAAATCTAGTAGTGGTGTCTTGTTGTAACTGCATACTGTGTTCTCTTGCTGTAATCCTATTCCGTATATCCTGGACTGTCCAGATAATTCCAGTAAATGTCTGTTTTTCACCTGTGCTATGCAAATGTTTATTCTGCTGGGTTACTTTGTGTCATAGTTGGTTTCTTTGCTGTTGCATTCAGTGCAGGGGAAGTTCCTGATAACCCTAGTAGTGAAGAATGTTAAAGAAGACAGATAATTGTTCTGAATGAAAGAAGAGGGAGAACTAACAGCAGGAAAAGAAAATGAAGTATGCTGTCAGTTAACTTGGGCATCTGATAATTGTCAGTTATATAGCAATACAAAGAAGATTATTGCCCCCTGAGATTAGTATTTATAATATTTTTTTCTTGTCCCTGATTGAGATTTCATCTAATAATTGTTGTAGCGGTATTTCCGTGGTAGGTGTTTCCATGGAGTAGCGACACATCTTGGCTGACCACTGCATGGATCGTAATGTAACCCCTCCCGGCCAAATTTAAATTCATTTCTCCACTTGGCAACAGTTGAATATAAAAGTGCACACCTTTCTCAAATTCACCCACGTAGTCTACCCCCCGTATGATGCTTCTTAGAACTTAACTGGTAACTTTGTTTCCCATACACGAAAGCAATATACCTTCGATCATTTATTGTTAGCGGCCTCTGACAGAAACTGGCTGTCAAGTGTACATTCATTAATATCTTGACGCTATTTAACTTTGGTATGGGACCTTCTAATACACTCCTGTCCATTTGCAGTATAATAACTTTTTCACCATCAAACCTTCTGTCCACAAATATTCCACCTCTCGCTTTTTTTGTGTGCTGGAATGCTTGAACAAATTCTTTGTACGTTTTACATGTGTTACTGACGCCTGCTCCCCATGAATTGCTTCTTTGTCTAACTTACTGGCCACCAATTTGAATTTTTGTTGTTCTGTCATTTTTTCAGGAATGATGCTGACAAATAGTCTAACAAAGGCCACTGGGTGTATAGTTCCCTTAATAGAGAAACGTAGAATTTTTACGGATTAGTGTGATTTGCTACGTTACTCGTATGAAAAATGAATACCTTTCTTTCTTTGTTGTTCACATCGAAATTCGACTTTTTGTTTAACTTCATTTTCTATTTTCTCTTGCATCTCAGGAAGTACTTTTTGCTGTATTTCTCTCAAATTACCCTGAATCGCACTGTTGCCTTTATAAGAAGATTCTAAATGTGAGATATTACGAATAAGTATTTCATGATCACTTTTGACTCTATGAAAATAAGTCCAATGTATTTTATGTTTATCATTACATGCTATGATAGCTTTGCTTTGCTCTTGTCTTACCTTATTATGTTCATTAATTTTTTGTTTGTATTACCCCATTTTGATCTCGCAAATCCATGTATAACTTTATGATTTCATGGTCAATCTTTTGATTTCTTCTAATATTTTACTCCATTGTTTTGTTTCATAATCTATTTTGTTGCAAAATCCCTCAGTTCTAGCTTCAAGATGTATAACCTCTTATTACAAAACACTGAACTTAACGTCAATGTCAGCTATTCATTCACTGACTTCTTTTAACACCTTATCTATTTTCTCCATTTTATTTTGTATTTTTCTTAATTCCCCCTGTTTCCTTTTTTCGAATTTCTTAATTGTTCTTTGTACTCTCTTGCTACTTTTTGTTCTTGCAAGATTAATTTTAGCGAAGGCTTTATATCCTTATCATCATCCTAAGTTGCCAAATTGTCAGCCAATGCTGCGCCATGACTTAATGTATGTAACACTTCTGTTGTCTTACTAATAATGTCGACGTCAGAGTCATTTTCTTTGGCACCCTCATTCCAATCAATTTGATTAGGCACCACATATTCTGGGTTTGCATTACCATCGTCTGCCACTAAATCTATATTTTGACTGTAATCATTATTAGTTTTAACTCTACATTCCTGGTGAAATCATTCATGGCTACTTCAGAATTCTCAATTAGATCACTTGTTATTGAATTTATTATTTCGGATTCATCACCAAAGTCTGAATCTATGCTATCACTTGAAAGATTTTCGACTAAGTTCGACATATCATTAAACCCATATATCACTTCACTACCACTAATTTGTGTCTGATCCATCGGATCGTCAGTATTACGGTGAGACTGAACTCCTTCTCTACTTCTAAGAGCATATCTTACTTCCCAGCCGCTTTACTGATACTAATGTTTCAATTACAAATCTTAGACTGGTATATGCAAGCACAAGACTTACTGTACTTTTCTTCCACCGCGTACTGCAGCAAATACTCATAGCTACGGGCTGCACAGCTGACTTAGCTCCACTGTAGTCGTGTCTGAAACTGAAACTTCAGACGCGCCCTGTACTGCTAACCGCGCCGCCTGCTGCTGGACTGCCACCACACCTGTTGTCCGTAACTGCCTCGAGCTGCTCTACAAGCTGCGCCATCTCCTAGCATGAAGAATCTTGAAGTGATGATTTTTAATTTAATCCCATGGACCACGCTCACAGTGTTCACTTTTATTCTCGTAGCGCTTCAGCATTTTTCTTGATATAACCGATAATAATTTCATGGCAACAAAAAAATTTGACTGTGGAGCATCAACTATTATAATTCAGCTGAAGTTCAAAAACAGTTTAAGCACAATTCCAAGCTACTTTAACACAGTTCATATATATTCTTTAGTCATTTACAGTTCACATGAATCACACACAGTCTTTACACAGTGAACTGGACAGTTACATTCACAGTTCTCGCTAATAAAACCTCACCTCATATTCCAGCGCACTTCGACTTCAAAGATATCCCCACAGAGTGAATTGCTATAATAATAATTATAAAAGGTGGCAATTTATTTACGCACTGTCTTTTAAATACATAAGATGGTATCTGATCCTCAAGTACTAATGCAAAGAAACATAATGATGCTAAAATACTTTAAATTTTTTCTATGATTTAATCTTTAAAATTTAATAATTCTCTTCCTGTTTATATTTAATTAATTAACTTACGTCGTTCAGATTTCGTAACGCTGACGGCGTTAAAATTTAAAGTTGTTCAGTTCCTGTTTTGTTTTCTTTCAATTGTTGCGAGCCAGCGATGGTGCAATGCTGTTCCCTTTCAAGTCCACACATTTATAAAAATCAGTCCAGGAAACACTTTGTGATCACGGTTGCGATTTAGGCGGTATTCGCGTAATTGTACTGATTAAGAGTTATCGTTTCCGAAAGATGCAGGTTCGATTAAAGCTGTATGCACTTTTGCGCGTATAATTAAAATATTCCTAACATGTCGCGTAACAAAAAGTAACATGCGAATCACAACCTTGGTCAAACGAAGAAAATATATGATGACATAAATGTTCTTCGCTGTTATTCAGGACAGGTTTAGATTAAACACCGCAATTTTCAGCCTTTAGAAATCACAAGACGATACACTTTAGAGATATATGTTTGAATAACTTGTATTTACCTTTTCTTATACAATATGGTGATTATCCGCAAGGATTATCTCTCTCTCTCCTTTTTATAGCCTTCATGTATTCACATTACATACATCGATTAAGAAACTTTTCTTTCTCTACCGACCACTACGAGAACAAAATCCGCCCAGACAAAATGTCTTACATAGAATCAGTTCTCACTTAACAATCATATATAGTTTCGTAGTACAAACGATGCTAGTTTATTCCGTGCACTAGAAAGTCTTTGATTCACTGAGCACAAAAATTAAAATAATAAAATTACAATTACATTTTTAATATCGTCAATTCTTCTTTATATCATGAAAATAAGGTTTGACATCGTCGTAATATTATTTATCATCGTTGTAGCGCTATAAGGGGATACCATGTACGGCAAGTGAAAGAGAGAGAAAGTTATAGAGTTGGCAAGAGGATGTGTTTGATAAATCTCTTCCCTCGAAAATTTAATCTCTTCATACCTCCTCTGTGTTACCACAGATTACGGGTCACTGATCTCATTTTTACTCAGTGCCTAGTGCTTCCACCGACCTGAATGGAATGCATAAGGCATGAATGATGTCCACCAACCTGCAGTCTTCAATAGCTGTCCCCTGGACAGAAAACAATATGTAAGTCGTGAGTCGGTTATCTTGAGGCTGTAACAAAATGTTAGCGAGGAACTGGTAGTGCAAAAATAATTAAATATTAAAAAATAATTAAATTCTGAATGGGTTTGTTTGAATGGGATTTTTATCAGCGGAACACGAGAAACTGCGCAATTGTAGTCCACTTTTAAAACCACAAATAATTCTCGTTCTTCACACTTACTCAGAGAATAAACCAAATAGCCTACTATTGACAGATGCTCTTATATGAAATGTAAATAATTTCACTGTTTAGTTTTTCTAATATTAATAACAGAAGTTTATCATTTTGGCATGCTACTCCCGAACACAGCAGCCAATCACGGAGAAGGGCTATAATTTAGGCAGTCTTTCTCACGACACACGTACCGAATATACCATCTTTAAATTTGTGGTAAGTTCCTATGGGACCAAACTGTCGAGGTCATCGGTCCCTAGTCTTACACACTACTTAATCTAACTTAAACTAATTTCCGCTAAGGACAACACTCACACTCAAGCCCGAGGGAGGACTCGAACCTCCGATGGGGGCAGCCGCGCGAACCAGGACAAGCCGTCCAGGACATCGCGGCTACACCGCGCGGTTGAATGAACCATCTGCCACCAGTGCCTCTAACCATCTTACGTCATCTTCCCATTACTCCCTTCTCAGCTGGTCGAAGAAGACCTTCTTGTAGATGAATATGATGGCTGTTAAGCTGCCTGCTCAATTCACATAATGGTCTCTCTTCATTCTTCATTCGTCTTTCAAGACTGCCATCTAGCGTCATGTCACGTAACTGAGGAGTCTTGGAGAGACTTCTGATGCCATGGAATGTGCGTAGTTTGTAATGTACTATTGTGTACTGTTGCAACTGACAGTAAAACACGTTTGCAAGATCAATTTTTTTTTCTCGTGGTATGTCTTGATGGCGATGTGTGTGTTCGTCCATCTCTCTACGTGTAATATTTACATGTGAACTAAACTTCCATTTGCATGTTCCAGAATTTTTTTTTAAATCGTTGCCATTTTCCAGACAAAAAATAGTTGCCATGACTTTTGCAATGACCCTCACCGCAAATGCTGCGGAAATTGAAAGTACTATTGCTGTGCTGTTTTCACAGAGCTGGTTGGTAGTCAGGGGCTCTTATTGTTAGCCAGTCAACAGATTGTACTAACACTTAGAAAGTGTATTTTTTCTGCAAATTTGTGCTCTTTTAAATGGAACAATGCCTTTTGACATTAAAAGACTAAAAGTGGGGCAAATTAGAATATCAGTGGTGTTTGTTGCGGGATTCTAGTACCAGTCAGTTATTTTGAAAATATCCCACATCGACACTTGTACAGTAACACTATAGAACATAACAAGTGCCTACATTCTGACCACTAACCAGACAGCTGTACATCACAAGTTGTGTTTAAAATGACCACCGGCCGCGGCAATTCACGCTTCCAATCTGGTATGGAACGAATACTACACACATGCTGGTATTTCAGCAGAGAAGTCTGAGCAGGCTGCAGAAATACGTGACTGCATGTCATCGGGTGTAGTTGGAACGTCCTTGTAGATAGCATCTTTGAATTTCCCCACAGAAAAAAGTCTACAGGCGTCAAATACTGGGAATAGGCTGACCAAGGAACAGGTCCTCTGCATCCAATCCAGTGATTTGGAAACGATTTGTGCTGTGGCCTTCTCCACCAGACATCACGGCACCTAGAGTATCAGCAACCAAACTGACAGCCTGCAGCCGCGGGTTACCCGCCTTCGCAGGCACACCGAAGCAGTACACAACCGACAGGCAATATTGATGAACGGCCACAGCAAAAACCACAACACCAGAGCAAAGACACCAGCGGCGACCAGGGCCACTACCGGCCCACATAAACATAAGGAAGAGGTCGCCGCAGATCCCGGAACTATTTTCACACGTCAACCACGTGATGGAAAATAGTTCCGAGGCACTCATCCGCCGAAGCGCTATAAAGGCCGGCGCTCGGCAGCACATCGGCATTCGAGGGTTGGATTCCCTCACTTCCTCATCGAGGACTCGCGCTGCCTGTGCTACTCTCAGAGTGTATCTTTGACGTGGTAGAGCCCCAACCGTGCCTGCCGTGTTGCCCGTCTGCACGCCGTCACTGCTGCCCGCCGCCGCCGCCGTCTGGTCGCCGTCGCCCGATGCTTGCCGCCGCCGCCGCCGCAGCCGCCGCCGCCGCCGCCTGGTCGCCGTCTCTCGGTGCTCGCCGCTTCTTCTGCCGCCGTCTCCCGGTGCTCGCCGCTTCTGCCGCCGCCGCTGCCGCCGTCTCTCGGTGTTCGCTGCTGCCTGCAATCATGGACGCCCCAACTACCACCATCATCTACACCTCCCCTTCACCTGCCCCCACTGTAACGTCATGGAGTGCTTCCTCTGGGATTAACCTGTCTCATCCACCTCCCCTACTCACAGTCTCCTCCCCATCTATCTCCTCTCCATCACTGTATCCCCACTTGTATGTCCCTCCTGCTCCTACCCCTGCTACTGCACCTGCTGCTGCTCCTGCTCCTGCCTCTGCCACTGCTCCCACCCCCCCCCCCCATCCCGCTCCTGTCGCCCGCCGAGACGACTTTCCCCCTCTCCCCCCTGCAACTACCACTACTTCCCCTGCCCGAGTCACCGCCCGCCGCCCCACAGTCGCCGCCACAGAGCGCCCTACCCTCTCATCTGGTGCTACTGCCTCATAGGAGGGCCCTGCCTCCCACCACCTCCCCATCCATCCAGTCCCTCATCCCTCCTCCCAGGCAACACCCGGCAAAAAATCTTCCAAACGGCCCAGTGGCGACCTCTCATCTACTCCCACATCCAAAAAGCCACTGCCCGCCCCACCTGCTGCTGACCCCACAATGGATACCATCCCACCTCCCTCCTCTCCAGCCCCCTCCCTGTATACCTTTGTCCTAGCCAACCCTGATCCGAAATTCCTGGATGCCCGCACCGTCACCCTTGAAATCCGGAAGTACATCCCCAGTGCACCCATCACCCAACTTATCCCTCGCAGGGACTCTGTTCTCATCAAGTCTCCCTCTCCATCCTTACATACTGATCTCCTCCGGCGGCTTCCCCGCATCACCTTTGGGCCCCATGCATCCCTCACCCCATTCCTTACATCCTCCTCTCCTCGTCAGCCCCAACCGCCTCGCCGTCCGCCGACCCTCACCACCGTCATCACAAAACTCAGCCCTGTGGTCACAAGGCTGAGGTGTTGGCGGAACTGAATGCCCACCCCACTCCACTCTGGAAGTCTGCTCTGCCCGCCGTATTTACAGCTCCTCCGGCCCTACTTTCCTCATGCGTATCTTTACAGAGTCCGCCTCCTCCATCGACCACCTCCTCATGCTGGGAGCCCTGATTTTCAACCGCCACCACCCTGTTGACCTGTCCTGTTCCCCTCCTCAATCCTACCGCTGCCAGCGTTGTCTTCTGTACAACGACCACCTCACCCAAAACCGCAAGAACCCACCCACCTGCCCCCATTGTAAAGCCTCCCACTTCCTTAAACAGTGTCCCAACCTCGCCTCCCCCCCCCCCCCCCCCCGGCCTGCAACACCTGCAATGAACCTCACCCCACCTATTCCTCCAAATGCAACGCCAAGCTCTCTCCCATCATCCCTGAACTCAGTCCCTGTTCGCCCCATTGACCCACCCATCCACCCTAACAATTCCCTCCACGCCCACCCCCCCCCTCAGCAGAAGACATCATCCAGTTCCTCACCATCGTCCTGCAGAACATTCACCCCTTCCAGAGTCCCCACACACTCCAGCAGATTTCCCTTGCCGCCCGCTCTGTTTTCCACTTAAACACCTACGCCACATACTCCCTCAACCAGGCCCACTTTACCTTCACCCACCTTGACACCCTCGTTGAAGCCTCACTCTCCCCTTCCTGCACCCTTCCCACCTCCAATCTCCTGGCACTTCAACAGTATCGTCTCCTCTACCTCAACATTCGCTCCTTCCCTGCAAACAAATACCTCTTCATGCATACCCTCTCCCAGCACCAGATTGACTCCTTCGTCCTTAATGAAACCTTCCTCCAACCCCACCATGTTGTCCACACTTCACCTTATCTCCTTCACCGCACTGACAGTCCCCTTCCCCTAGCCCCAGGCGGGGTCGCTATAGGCCACCTCAGGCATCTCCCTGTCCGGCCACAACCCCTCCTCAATGACCCAACTGAACACCTTCTCCTCAGCCTATTTTTTCCCTCCCTCACCATCACCTGTGCCACTATCTATATCCGCCCCACAGCTCCTCTCCCCTTTGACTTCATTTCCCATGTTGACCATACCTTCTCCACCTATGTAATCGCCGCTGACCTCAACATCCACAGCCGTGACCCTGCCACCCTTCAGCAGTGGCATCAGTTCCTGGCCACCCTCCATGGTGACCTTGTTCCTCTACCACAGCGCACCCATCCTGAAAGTAACTCCACCCCCGATGTTATCCTTGCTTCCCCCAACCTCCTTGGTCGCATTACCGTTGATGTCCTCGATCCTGTCGGCAGTGACCATCTCCCTGTCCTTCTCACCATCTCCTCTACCCGTCCCGCCACTGCAGCCACCCGCCCAGCTGCCCCTCCAAAGTCTGTCCATGACTACCACCATGCCAATTGGAATGCCTACCGGGAATCCATTGCCTTATAGGTCTAAAGCCACCCCCTCACCTTTCACCACCCTGATAACATCACCCATGCCTTTTCCTTCCTTCAGGAGACCATCACTGACGGTGAGGAGGCTCATGTCCCTACCAAACTCATCCACCCTCACTGCCCTACGCTTCCTCCACAGGCTGTCCTTCTTCTGCGTGAATCCCGCAGGCTCTACCGCTCCTTCCTCTGCACTCATGACCGGGATACTGTCACCTGCCACCGGCAATTACAGCGACATATCTGGAACCTCCTTACAGCAAAGAAACGCCGGGACTGGCGCCAGACCTGCACATGCCTCAACTCCACCCTCCCTGTCAACTCCTCCAAGTACTGGTCAGCCTTCCACCACCTTACTGGTAGCCATCCCACCCCACATTACCCCATCCTCCATGACAATCGACCCTTTCCTGCAACCTCAGTAAGGCTAACCATTTTGCTTCCCACCTATCTGAGGTCTTCTCCATTGCTGACGATCCCCATTTTGATTACTCCCTCTTCCCCACCGTCCTTGACCGCACTGACACCTCTGTTCCGCCGCTCGCCCCTAGCTTCCAGTACTTGGATCGGTTACCCCCCTCAGACATCAACACTCCCATCACCACACAAGACATCACACTCGTCCTCTGCTCCAAATGTAACACTGCCCTGGTTGTGATGGTGTCACCTACCGTCACCTCAAGGAGTCCCCTCCATCCATCCTGTCTGTTCTTGCTACCCTGTACAATGTCCTCCTCTCCACTGGATTTTACCCCGACCTGTGGAAGACTTCCTGTGTCCTGCTGTTCCCTAAACCTAACAAACCCCCCTCTGATACCTCTTCCTATCGCCCAATCTGCCTCACCTCCATGTTCAGTAAGGTCTTTGAGGCCATCCTCTCTCACCGTATTCACCGCCACCTTAACCAGCACCGCCTCCTTTCTCTTACACAATGTGCCTTCCGGCCTTCCTTCTCCGCTGACGACCAGCTCCTTAACCTTGAAAGGTGGCTACACTGTGCCACTGCGCCAGAGAGTGCGCCAAAGAGTACTATTAAGCCGCCTCCACAGTGCGTGTTAAGAGCTCGTAGCAGTCAGTGGTTGTTGAGGGTTCGTAGAGGACAGTGTGTGTTAAGAACTCATAGAGACAGTGTGTGCGTGGGCAGAGCTCGGGGTTGTCGTGAAGTTGGAGCGAGATGTTGTAGTAAAGAGCGTTGTTTCATGTCTTATGCAGTTATTTGATGGGAGAGATAGCAGATGATATTGTAATGAGTGCATTCGTCAATATATATGAAGGTAAAATTTACCATGTTCGTTTATTTATTTGTGTATCTGAAATAATGCGTCACTACAGGTTCAGTCAACAAAGCATCTGGCTTGTGTTCTTGTATTAGAGTGAATTCTGGTTTTCTTGCGTAATCATAGTTTTTCTAAATTTCTTTGTCACGTCAGTATAATTGGTATCAAAATTCTTGTCTTGTTGGAAAAGAACCGTGCCAGATGTGGACGTTGAGTCACACTCCCACATACAGAACAGCTACACTAGTGCTTATTGGTTTTGTAGATTTTTATAGTTGCTGGGGTCTTAATTAATTAACTGTGTTTACGAAAATTTTCTTACATTGTTTGTTGCAGTCAGATAGCGTAATAATACTAGTCAGGGCCAACCGATTACGAGACTTACGTAATCGGACATACAGTTACTAAAACAAAACAAAAAAAAAACATTTTCAATTGATTATTTAATTAAGCCCCCATGCACGTGGCGACCGCTGCTTCGGATCGTCCCTTGGATTCTTCTGATTGTGAAAATTGTAGACTGTAGTATTGTTGTAGTAATTTGTAGTTCAGTAATTGTAGTCTGTATTGAATGTGTAGATTTGGTAATTGGCATTCTTCTAATGGTATTTTTCAAAATTTAAATTTTATTGCCTTGTATACGCGTTTGACAATCTTGTGCAATTATTTCAATTGTTCGATTGATCGTGTTTGAGGGAGACATTGCGTGTGAATAGTATTGTTGGAGATAAGGGGTCATTGTGTGTGATTTTCGTACAGTGACGAATCTTTCGTATATTTTGTAAATGATTACGCGATCAATGAAAAAGGCAAAAATGATGAATAGTGAGAATAACGAAATTGTTGACATGGGGAACTCGCCAACAGAGGAAAACAGTATGATGGATAATGAGGTGGAAAACAATGTGATAAGTCGGGAAAATAGTCCGGAACCATTTCAAAATTTTTCTCAATCAGAAAATTTACAGAATCTGAGATTAACGACAGAAGACTCTGAAATAGTATCGAACACAGGTAGCCTTACAGCTGTGACGAAGGAAGTTAGTTTTGCGGGAGATGTTAGGGGCGAAAGGAATTTCGAACAAGTTAATATGGAGCAGTTGATGAGTGTAATATTAAATTTTCAATCTGAATTAAAAACACAGATAGGAACAATGGAAACACAGATGGGAACTTTGCGATCTGAAATTAAAACTGATATGGGAACAATGGAAACTCGGTTAGGATCTGAATTTAAAACAGAGATTGGAACAATTAAAACAGAGATGGGAACTTTGGAAACACGGTTAGATTCAAGAATAGGGACATGTTTCAAAAATATGAAAGATGAATTAAAGAAAGAAATCAGGGAAGAAGTACAACCGATTCTGAATTCTCACAATAATAGATTAATTGCAGTAGAAATCAGACAAAGGGAACAGGATAGAGAACAGGAAGAAAGAGATCGCGTGATAGTACAGAATTTTTCAGAGTTAAATTTACAACGTGCAAAGGATAAGGAAGAAATATTTGAAAGAATCGAGGAATCCGTACCAAATGACAGAATAAATAATCTAACACAACAATATGAACAGCTAGCTACCAAATGTGACAATACTGAAACCCGAGTCGCGACACTTACGGAAGACGTAAATAAACAGAAAGAACAATTTGGTGACTTATCGGAAAGAGTGGAGGAAATTTCAGATAAACTGACAAATCTTAGTTTACATGGGGACAGAGATTCGGATGATACAGCTCCATTACCATTTTCAGAAACCGAAGAATACCAGAACATAAATAAGCATGTTGAAAATCAGGGAAAATTTAATGAACGTGTGAAAAGGGAATTTGAGGCATTACGGAAGCAAGTCAAACAAATTGAAGGCGAAATAGTAGGAAAGGATAGTAGAAGGAACTTAGAATCACAGATAGCAGAGGGGTATGAAGAAAGTAATTTATTTCATTTACGAGAAGCAACAAGAGAGCGCCAGGCGCGTGAACTTGACAATAATCGACATTCGGACTGGGACAGACGCGGTAGGTCTTTGTCGCCACGAGGCGAAAACTTTGATTATAAACACTTTTTGACTGTCCGGAAATTTAAGATCTTCCGCAATTCTAAGAATGACATACATCCATGTGCATGGCTAGATCAATTTATGTACGCACTTCCACCAAATTGGCCACTAAGTCACAAACTAGAATTCATGTGTGGATATTTAGAAAACGAACCGGCGACGCGGATGCGCGCACTCATTAGAGATTGCAATAATTTAAATGATTTTTATCATGCATTTCTATCGGCATATTGGTCCGAAAACACACAAGACAGAGTCAAACATAGTCTGATTATGCAGCGCAATTTTAAACAGTCTGAGTTCCGCACGCCGGCAGAGTACTTTGAAGATATGATTCGAAAGAATCAGTTCCTGTCCAACCCGTATAGCCCGACTGAATTAATTCGCATTTGTTTAACTAAGCTGCCACAATCAATAAGACAAATTGCTTTGGCCGGAAGATGTAAAGACGACATTGAGACTTTTAAGACTTTGTTGCAAGAACTTGAGTATGACAACGACGACGGGACCTCTTGTAACCTTTTCAGTAACAGTAATTACAATAGATTTTCAGAGAAAATTGATAGTGGTCGGAACGGACGTTATAGCGGTAATTTTGAGAATGACAGACGTAACAGACAGGACAATAGATACCAGCCCTATGACAATAATAGACGTTCTAACAGAAATTACACAGAGAATTACAATAACGGTAATTCGTATCGGAATGATCAATCATACGGAAACAGTAATCGGTGTTATCAAGACAGAAATTATTCAAACAGTAATAGGAATTCTTACTATGGGAACAATCAGGGTAGTAGATACAACAATAATTTCAGAAATGACAGTCGAAATTACACAAGAAGTAGTTATGCAGACAGACAGGAAAACAGAAATTTTAATAACAGACACAACCCAGAATTTGCATCTAACAGACAGGAGGGACCTAATTGGCATCCTCCACGTGACAGAACTTCTGAGAGACAGGTGCAAATCGTTGAAATCGATCCGCGAAATAACGCGAATAATCAAAGACGTGACGCAAACAATCGACAATGACTTGTAGCTTCGGCTTCTGGCAGCAATATAGACGGTTCAGAAAGTAATGACACTACGACTTTACACTACGTACGCCTGGAAGACATGAGAGACATTTTGTTAGATGAAAAGGAAAATAATGTAGACGCATTTTTACATCCTGTTATTGAAGTATGTGTGGATAAGAATAAGTTCACTGCAGTATTAGATTCTGGGAGCCCATTGAATGTCATTAGTGAATCAGTTTTTCGTATATGTGTAAGAACTATCGCTTGTCCTGTGTTACCTATTTCTAAAACTACAATTCGAGGTGCGATTTCTGGAAAAAGTGTGGAGGTCAAACAACAGACCAATTTAAATTTCATTTGTCAAGGATACGAATTTTCTGCTAATTTTATCATTGTTCCATTACTCAGTACACAAATTATATTAGGTATGGAGTTTCTTAACGCACATAAGGCAATTTTGAACTTTAAAGAAGGAAGTGTAAATTTGACTGTTGCTGGAATGCCGAAATGTTTAAAATTTTTCGAGTGTTTAACAAGATCTGAGTCAGATACAAAATGTTTAAGGTTTCTTACTTCTGATGTTTTCGTTGAGCATTATGACGACAATGTGTTTATTCATGATAATGACAACAGATACAGAGACGCGATGGATGATATAATTAATAGCGAAGAATTAATTAACGAAAAGGTTAAGAAAGCTGAAGTGCCAGATGACGTTGCAAGAGAAGAGCTGCACCACATTTTAACTTCACATGCTACAGTGTTTAGTCATCACACAGGAACTATACAAGGCTTACAATATTTATTTAAAGTGAAAGAACACACACCATTTCGCGGGAAAACGTACGCTATTCCTTTGGCTTACAGAGACAAGGTTAAGAATGAACTTCAGTACATGTTAGATCAGGGCATTATTGAGCCTGCAGTCAGTCCTTATACTAGCCCATTACACGTTGTTCTTAAAAAGGATGGATCAATTCGTCTGGTTCTGGATTCCAGACAAATAAATAACATCATCATTCCTGAAACTGACCGCCCACAAAATTTAGATGAACTTCTTCAACATTTCCATGGAATTAAAGTTTTGTCCACGATTGACATGCGCGCAAGTTTTTGGCAAATAGAACTCCACCCTGATTGTAGAAAATATACTGCCTTTTTAGCTTTTGGTAACTGTTACCAATTTCGGAAATTACCGTTTGGACTTACTGTATCTTCAGCAGCATTCATTCGTAGCTTAAATGAAATTTTACCTGTTTATCTTCGTGACAATATTACTTCTTATGTTGACGACATTCTTATTGCTAAACGTTCTTGGAGTGAGCACAACAAAATTTTGGACTCATTATTACGTATCTTTGCAAAAGTTGGCATGACAGTGAACTTGGAAAAATCTGAATTTGGTCGTTCTCAGGTGAAATTTCTCGGCCACATTATTTCTACAGAAGGTATTCTTCCTGATCCAGAGAAACTAGATGCTATTCGTAATTATGCTGTTCCTACTACAAAACGTGATGTTCGTAGTTTCCTTGGTGTCTGTAATTTTCTTCGACGCTTTGTTAAATTGGACGATTTGGCCACACCTCGCTTATGTGAACTATCTGGAAAGAAATCTAATTGGTGCTGGGATGAGGAAGCTCAGTCAGAATTTGAACAGCTTCGTGATGCTTTAGTTGCTGCTCCACTTCTTTCACATCCGGATTTATCGAAAGAATTTTGTTTGGCGACGGACTCATCATACAAAGGCCTAGGAGCACATTTATTTCAAGAGATAGAAGAAGACGGCGTTGTAGTACAGAAGACTATTGCATTTGGAAGTCGCGTTCTCTCTAAATCAGAGAAGAATTATTCGATTACGGAACTTGAAGCTTTGGCTGTTGTTTGGGCTTTCACAAAATTTCGCACATTTTTGTTTGGCAGACATACTAAGGTTTACACCGATCATCGAGCTCTGGAATTTCTTATGTCAACAAAATTAACTCACGGCAGATTGTCACGATGGGCGTTGTACCTACAGGAATTTGACTTTAGTATTGTTTACATACAGGGTTCTTCAAATACTGTTGCTGATGCTTTATCACGTGCACCTATGGGTTTGAAACAAAGTGCTGAAGAGGACTGCAAAGAAAACAATTTTTGTTTGATGTATATTCAAGGTGTTGCTTTTGAGAACTTTATTTCGTCTTCGCTCCAGGACATCGCTAAGGAGCAAAATAAGGATCCAATCTGGAAGGACATTAAGGAGAAGTGGAGGAGAAAGGAGAGCGTGGCGATTAGACAGCATTATCTAGTTCGCAATGACATTCTTTTTAAACGAAAATCGGTCGACAACTCTGTTTGGTTAGTTTGTATTCCTGATGAGTGGGTCAATAAATTGATTTGGTATACGCATTTCAGTTATGCACACTTTGGTCCCAGAAAATGTTTTCATAAATTACGAGAAAATTGTTACTTCAGTAATATGGAAAAACGTATTCGATCTGTTCTTGCCAAATGCAAATTATGTCAAATGGCTGAGCCTCCAACGATTTCTCACAGAGCATCGTTGTTTCCCATCATTCCAGCGAAATTAAAGGAGATGGCTGCAGTCGATTTGTTCGGTCCAGTGGTTCGTTCTACTAATGGTTTTGCGTACATTTTCGTAGCAGTGGAGTTGACGTCAAAATATGTGTGTTTTACACCTTTACGCAAAGCAACAGCTCGTTCAGTATCTAACGCTTTTATCAAACATTTTCTTAAAGAAGTTGGTCATGTTGACAAGGTTATATCAGATAATGGATCACAGTTTCGTTCTAAAATTTGGCTTCGTACTCTACACCGTCGTAAAATTAAACCAATCTTCATTTCACTTTTTCACCCTCAATCTAACGCTTCAGAGAGATGGATGAAGGAAATCAATAAATTGTGCCGTCTTTATTGTCATCAGAATCACAGAACTTGGGATCAGTATCTTCATATTTTTCAAAACATTCTGAATGAACTCCCTAATGACTCAACTTCTTTACCGCCTTTATTGACATTAAAAAATAAAGCACCAACAAATCGCATTTCTGAAATCGTTCCTTTTCCGCCTTCACGGAAACTGCGGCATTCTGAAGTTGTCAACCTGGCTCTACGAAATATTGCGTCTGCGGCTGCAAGAAGAGAGAAATCAGCTAAACGTCCTGGTCGTTTAAAAATCTTGTCAGTTGGTCAGAAAGTGTTAATTAAGTCTCACCGTTTGTCTCATAAAGGAAAAGGCTTATGTCGCAAATTTTTTTTGCTTTATAACGGTCCATATAGAATTCGCAAAATTATACATGATAACACTGTTGAAGTAGAAACTCTTAAATCTCGACGCTCTAAAGGAATACATCACATATCAAACGTTAAAATTTTTGTGGAATGACATACTTGTGAAAAACTAACAGCTAGATGTAAACACGCGGAGAGTACAAGGATACCGCGCTGTGTTTTGGCGGCGGCACATACTCAAAGCAACAGTCAAGTCTGCGCGCAGCACAAGGCAGTCGTTGACCGCGAACAATAGCTTCCTACGTCACGCGCCCACAGCTGATCGAGCGCTCAGTGCGAATGCACTGACAGCCGTAAACAAATACAGAGTCTAATTTCTCCGACTAAATTCAGTATAAAGCTATAGTGACTTGATGAATTCTGTTATTAACATTCAGTATTTTTCAGGATACGGTTCTATAAAATATTTAAGAACTTCAGGTAAATTCTGTGTGTCTCCGACTTTAAGAGGACTTGCCATCGAGAAATTTCCAGGAAGAATGTAATTTCGAAGAAGAAACTAATAAACTAAAAAAGGGTAACTATTAATTGAGTTCATTTTACAGGTAACCTATTTCCACTTAGGTACGTACTTTAGACGTAATTTGCTGCTCGCGATTACGTGATTCATACTTTGTGCTAATTTCATGTTCTATGAATTTACTTGTGAAGCGACATGCTTGCGTACATTTACTGATTTTGACAATGATTATTAATGAACTGGGTTGTGACTTGTATATATTATGCATCGCTTGGCTGCTATGCTTTTTCACTGATGTCATATTTTTTTTTTTAATTATGTTCCTGCTGTGCTTATTTATTTAAATTGTAATGGTAACCTGATTTATTGTGCTGATGTGTTTAGGTATGTAAGTTGTACTTTGTCATTTATCTGCTTGCGCCTTCATGTTTACTTATTAAGATTACATATGAACATTTATTTGCGTATGCTGATATAATGATAATGACCCGTTTATTACGTAAGATATATGTTTACTGCTATGCGTATGGATTACATATTTACACATTTCTGTTTTGTTGCCATAACTGCTCTTTAATTTGGTGTATAGAAATGCTGATATACTGTGTATAAACATAGAATTTAGGTTACACTGTGGTATTAATTATAGATTGTTCGCTTGGCAGAGCCTCGTTGTAGGAATTGTGCTGCATCCACTTGTTGACATTCTGTTCTCTACTGGTATATTTACTCGCTATTGCATGTTTTGCTTACGCTCAGTGCCTTATATTTTTAAGATAAGAAAATTAACTGCTATAATTCGACGAACGACATTAGTACAAGAAAGTCATTCAAGTCACATGAGCTAAAGTTTTATGGAAGCTGTATAAATTTATGCAAATAGGAAGGAGGCTAACGACATGACAGACCTGAAACTAGGTTTAGACCATTAACAATTATTAGACTGCATTTTTCGTAAGCAATTGAAATAGGAAGTGACACTTGACACAAAAAATACTCCACATGTTTGCTTCTGCTATGATTCTTGAAGTGGGTACACACTGTGAAATATTATGATCATTCACACTCCGTAATCGTACTTAATTACTGAGAGTTATTCGAACTAAGTCTGTTAGAGGTCAGGTATGCATTTCTTTTATTTAATGATGGACAAGGAACCAAAATGTATCTTATAATTTATAATGAGTAGAAAATTTGGGTCAGATGGATTACACAGAGGTTGTGTGTTGACAATGTGTCTTCGGATTGTATGGGATGCTGAATTGAAGTTGCATTAGGATTTTATCTGTACTTGTTCGAGGAGACTGACGAGAGGAAAGAGTTGTTATGGAAGTGAAATGATATTGGTGCTGAGGTTTATATTTATCGATGTATTATTATAGGTATTGAGAGTATATGAAGTTGTTTGTGGACAAGAGGTAAGGTGATATTGGTGCTGAGGTTTACATTTATCGACGTATTATTGAGGTATTATTGAGATTATGTGATGCTGATAATTATTGGAGTTTTGGTGGATAAGAGGTAAAGTAAGTGAGGAGCATATTTTTTTTTGTTGGTCTTATGGAACAAGAGGATGAAGAGAGCAGACTAAAACACTAAAATAGAAGGAAGATAGTCTATACACACACTTTGTTATATCACTAAGCAGTATATACTTTTTTTTGAAGAGAGGAAGTAATTGCATATCGTGGCTCACTGACAGTTGTTCAACAACAGTACATTTTGATCTGGCTTGGCAAACATTGGTCTTGACATGATGACTATGACGTTGACTAACTATTATTGACTGTTATACATTGCTGCCACTACTACTTGATACACATGATGAACATCAGATTTTGACAGAATTACATTTACACAATTAACACTATTCAATTACACAGTAGTACTTAATGTGGATGAAGGATGAGTGAGTGTGTTCTGTGTGTTTTCCTTTACTAATCCTACCCACCTATCTCCTAAGTATTATTTTATCTGTTGGTAGTGGCTTGCACTGACACCCATAAATATTATAGGTTTACTGGTATTTGTGTATTGTAATAGTTAATATGAAAATTATCTGACATCATTTGTGTGTTTGTTATGATTTGTATGTTACTGTAAAAGCATTTGTATGTGCATTCAAACTATTGTTCATGCCTGAACTGTCTGATTAGTGAAGATAAATATTCTGAACTGTTACCTGCACTTTTCAACATGATGTGTAACATTTAGTCATGTTTAATTTCTGCTGATGAACTGTGTGATCAGTGTTAGTGAATTTTGTCGAACTGCTTCTGCTGAGAGATGTGACTTTTTGCTGTTTGCACCTACTCAATATTGCTGGGTGCCACTGTTAGAACTGTTTCTACTGAAATGATGTTACTTCTTGCTGTCTGCACCTACTCAACATTACTGGGTGCAACTGATGGACTGTTTCTGCTGAAATGATGTTGCTTGCTGGTGTCTGCACCTGCTCAATATTGCTGGGTGCCACTGATGAACTGTTTCTACTGAAATGAAGTCACTTGTTGCTGTCTGCACCTACTCAACATTGCTGGGTGCCTCTGATGAACTGTTTCTACTGAAGAGATGTCCCCTGTTGCTGTGTGCACCTGATCAACATTGCTGATGCCACTAATGGACTGCTTCTACTGAAATGATGTTACTTTTTGCTGTCTGCACCTACTCAACATTGCTGGGTGCCACTGATGGACTGCTTCTACTGAAAAGATGTCCCCTGTTGCTGTGTGCACCTGATCAACATTGCTGATGCCACTAATGGACTGCTTCTACTGAAATGGTGTCACTTGTTGGCGTCTGCACCTGCACTCAACATTACTGGGTGCAACTGATGAACTGTTTTTACTGAAATAAAGTCACTGGTTGCTGTCTGCACCAACTCAACATTGCTGGGTGCAACTGATGAACTGCTTCTACTGAAAAGATGTCCCCTGTTGCTGTCTGCACCTGCTCAACATTGCTGATGCCACTAATGGACTGCTTCTACTGAAATGGTGTCACTTGTTGGTGTCTGCACCTGCACTCAACATTGCTGGGTGCAACTGATGAACTGTTTTTACTGAAATGAAGTCACTTGTTGCTGTCTGCACCTACTCAACATTGCTGGGTGCCTCTGATGGACTGCTTCTACTGAACTAATGTGACTTGTTGCTGTGTGTACCTCTTGAACTTTACTGAGTGCCACTGTTAGAACTGTTTCTACTGAAATGATGTTACTTTTTGCTGTCTGCACCTACTCAACATTGCTGGGTGCCACAGATGGACTGTTTTTACTGAAATGGTATCACTTGTTGGTGTCTGCACCTGTTCTCAACATTGCTGGGTGCAACTGGTGAACTGCTTTTCCTGAAATGAAGTCACTTGTTGGCGTCTGCACCTGCTTAACATTGCTGGGTGCATCTGATGGATTGCTTCTACTGAACTAATGTGACTTGTTGCTGGGTGTACCTGCTAAACTTTACTGGGTGCAACTGATGGACTGCTTTTACTGAAAAGATGTCACCTGTTAGTATCTTTTTTTGTATAAACTAATCATTGAAAGCATTTTATGTGAACATTTGTATAAACTGATTTTTTGTATATTGTGTAAACTATTATGTAAAGTCACATGTATGAAAAGAAGTTGTATTGCTTACTGTATTTCATATATTAGGTTAGTAAAAGGTCAGTGCAAAGCCAAAATTTTAACTAATTATGTGATGTTTAGGTATTAATATTATCTTTATTTTTGTCTGTATTATTGTGGACGAATTTGGTGGTATTTTCACCACCAATGCTGGCAAAAATACCATCAAATTCTGGCCTGTGGAGGAAGGGCATATGAAAGGTGGCTACACTGTGCCACTGCGCCAGAGAGTGCGCCAAAGAGTACTATTAAGCCGCCTCCACAGTGCGTGTTAAGAGCTCGTAGCAGTCAGTGGTTGTTGAGGGTTCGTAGAGGACAGTGTGTGTTAAGAACTCATAGAGACAGTGTGTGCGTGGGCAGAGCTCGGGGTTGTCGTGAAGTTGGAGCGAGATGTTGTAGTAAAGAGCGTTGTTTCATGTCTTATGCAGTTATTTGATGGGAGAGATAGCAGATGATATTGTAATGAGTGCATTCGTCAATATATATGAAGGTAAAATTTACCATGTTCGTTTATTTATTTGTGTATCTGAAATAATGCGTCACTACAGGTTCAGTCAACAAAGCATCTGGCTTGTGTTCTTGTATTAGAGTGAATTCTGGTTTTCTTGCGTAATCATAGTTTTTCTAAATTTCTTTGTCACGTCAGTATAATTGGTATCAAAATTCTTGTCTTGTTGGAAAAGAACCGTGCCAGATGTGGACGTTGAGTCACACTCCCACATACAGAACAGCTACACTAGTGCTTATTGGTTTTGTAGATTTTTATAGTTGCTGGGGTCTTAATTAATTAACTGTGTTTACGAAAATTTTCTTACATTGTTTGTTGCAGTCAGATAGCGTAATAATACTAGTCAGGGCCAACCGATTACGAGACTTACGTAATCGGACAGACAGCTAATAAAATCACAATCATATTTTTGTCTGTATAATTAAGCCCCCATGCAACCTTACCAATCTTCTTTCCCTCCAACTTAACTCCCGTCGCTCAGCTATCTTTGTCTTCTTTGATCTCCAGAACACCTATGACCGTGTCTGGCATCCCGGGCTCCTCTTCAAACTCCAGACCTACGCTCTCCCCATCAACTTTGTCCATCTCGTTGCTTCCTTCCTCTCCCATCGTCCCTCCTATGTGACTATCCACAATTCCAACTCCCTTACTTTCTATCCTTCTGCCGGCGTGCCCCAAGGTTCTGTCCTTTCCCCTCTCCTCTATCTCCTGTACACTGCTGATATGCCCAAACCTCCCCCTCCTGTTCATCTTCTACATCTACATCTACATTGATACTCCGCAAGCCACCCAACGGTGTGTGGCGGAGGGCACTTTACGTGCCACTGTCATTACCTCCCTTTCCTGTTCCAGTCGCGTATGGTTCGCGGGAAGAACGACTGCCTGAAAGCCTCCGTGCGTGCTCTAATCTCTCTAATTTTACATTCGTGATCTCCTCGGGAAGTATAAGTAGGGGGAAGCAATATATTCAATACCTCATCCAGAAACGCACCCTCTCGAAACCTGGCGAGCAAGCTACACCGCGATGCAGAGCGCCTCTCTTGCAGAGTCTGCCACTTGAGTTTATTAAACATCTCCGTAACGCTATCACGGTTACCAAATAACCCGGTGACGAAACGCGCCGCTTTTCTTTGGATCTTCTCTATCTCCTCCGTCAACCCGACCTGGTACGGATCCCACACTGATGAGCAATACTCAAGTATAGGTCGAACGAGTGTTTTGTAAGCCACCTCCTTTGTTGATGGACTACATTTTCTAAGCACTCTCCCAATGAATCTCAACCTGGTACCCGCCTTACCAACAATTAATTTTATATGATCATTCCACTTCAAATCGTTCCGTACGCATACTCCCAGATATTTTACAGAAGTAACTGCTACCAGTGTTTGTTCCGCTATCATATAATCATAAAATAAAGGATCCTTCTTTCTATGTATTCGCAATACATTACATTTGTCTATGGTCCCCTCCCCGGTTCTATAAAGCCCTCCATATCCTTGAATGCCATGTGCTCCACCTCGCCTTCCGCCTTCCGTCCCCCACGCGCATCCTCTACGACCTCATCCCCTTCCCCCACCTTCTCCTTTTCCTTGAACACATCCGCACACTATATATTGTCTGCCACCTTGATCCCCCTCACCCCCTGGTGTCTCCCTTCCTCTCCACCCCCAACCAGTTGCCGCACCTTTACCGTTGTGCCCCACCCTCCATCTCCTTTCCCAACACAACTTCCACCGTCTACCCCTCCCGGATGATGAGCTTCGCCCTGACATCTACCCTTCCTACCAACTCTAACCCCATCTTCCTGCCTCCTCCTCAGGGCTCCCCCTCCCTCCTCCTGAGCGGCTTCCCCCTCCTACTCCCCCTCCATCTCTTGTGCCTGCTTTCAGTGTATCTGCACTCCCTCCTGCCCTGTCTTCCCTCTTCCTCTCCCACCCCACGTGTCTCCTGCCTCTTTGTGAACCCACTGATGCCCCTCCTATCTTCATCCCGCTGCTTCCCGAGCTGCCCCATGCTCTCCCCTCCATTTCCATCCTCTCTGACCTTTCCCTCGGCAGGTCCCACCTGGCAGTTTTATTCTTCGTCGTGTGTCCTCCAAGTGGGTTTTAAGTGTGTTGTTCCGGAGTGTTTTTAATACTGTAGCCGACTTTTAACTTGTGCATGCGCATTCAGTGTCTTCTCTGTGTTTTAAGAATCGCCAACTGTGTTTTTTTTCTTTCTGGTGACTTTTTTAACTGTCCCCCATTAACGTCTCCATGTCAGTGCATTTTTACCTCCATTTTCTCCCCTTACTCTGTTTTATGTTCCCCTTTTTTATCCCCTTATGTGTGTATCTTTTTATTCTTGTTTTAGTTGTTGTGTCACTCGGCTGAAGAGCGGCGGATTGTGCTGCTGACAGCCCTCCCCTGCCCATATGGGGCAGGGGAATGAAATCACAATAAAGGGAAAAAAAACCGCACATTGGCAGTTCATCGACAGCCAGCAGACTTGCATAGGTGCCGCCCCAGCAGCTCGGCTTGGATCTTCTCACTGATCTCTGGATTAGGCTTGGTATATCGGAGAAGTATCTGGCGGAGACTAGTAGGAAATTATTTCAGTTGTTTTCTGTTTATTCTTGTATGTAGTTGTGATTCGAGGATGGATCACTGTTTTGCGTTGGCGTTATACTTGGAGTATTTGTTTTGGTTAATTGAACAGTCTAATAAATTGTTTCGGACTTTGATCGTTAGTTTCTTCTGCTTACACAGACATATCAATTTGTGAAGAGTACTTCGTGTACTATGGGCTGGACAGCGGTACGTTAGTACCACAGATCCCTCCTAGACTGCAAAGGAACGTCTTCTAGCATCAGCGGAAGACGGTCTGTTAGGAGGCTACGATACCTGTGCAAGTTCAGTATTCAGTCTACGTAAAACGGGCCTGTGAACCGATGGTTCACTAACCAAGACCACACGTCTACACTCCACGGACGCTTATGGACTGTCAGCAGACCAATAGTGCACGTTCCAATGGTGTACCTGGCCATGACAGGTAAATGTGGCTTCATCACCAAACAATATACATGATACATCCGGACTATCCAGTATTGATTCTCATAATCGTTTGCATGCAGCTCTTGATGGGGAGAGACGTGATAGGGATCGAACCTATGTCGATGGAGAGTGTATAGGACACTTGCCTGACTAATGCCACATTCTCGTACGATTGCACGGAAGCTCACGTGCGTATCAACTACAACAACAGCAAGAATATCAATTTATCCCTCTTCTGTCGTCACTTGTTAACTGGTTGAAACAGTTGGTAAATACTTGCCGAGATGGCTGACGTCTATTGCGATATCTTTCCGCATACACCGAGTAAGAGCGAACTGCATTCTTCCTACACTCTCCATACACCATGAGCATGTTGACTTTTTCTGCATTGGTAAATCCCATCGTCCAATCACAACCTACTGCTGATCTGTGACACACTAACTAAATTTTTGTAAATTTGAGGTGAAATCTTATGGGACCAAACTGCTTAGGTCATTAGTCCCTAAGCTTACACACTACTTAATCTAACTAACTTACGCTATGGCCAACACACACACCCATGCCCGAAGGAGGACTCGAACTTCGGACAGGGGGAGCCGCGCGGACCGTGACAAGACGCCTAAGACCGCGCGGCTACCCCGCGTGGCCACACGCTAACTGATTAACAAGCCACAGTGCACTGCATCATAAATATAGTATTAACAGATGTAGCTTAACCATGTGTTTTAATCAGTTTTGATCAACTTTGGCCTTTCTTCGTTTACGAAAACTGCGATCTGCTTTAAACGTGTGTATATGTAGCTTTGTGTTCTTCTCATAATACGATTCTACGATATACGAGGGTCGTCCACAAAGTAAGTTCCGTTTCTATTTCTATCCGCGGCAGCGCTACGATCGCAGTTCCGAGCATGCGCGGAAGCTACTCTGAATCAAGGAGAAGACATTTACCCCATTTTCAGATCGCTGCTGCCGACGTGTGCTTTGTAGTGCTTCTTTATAATGTCAGCCGTAATTGAAAATACCGCCGCGTGTGAAATCAGATCTGTGATTTGTTTTCTAAATGCAAAGAAAGTTAAACCAAAGGTAATTTATCGGCAAATCTTCGAGGTTTACGGACAAAATGCTATGGGTGATTCAATGGTTAAAAGATGGGTCAGACTGATCAATGAAGGACGTAATCAAGTGCACGATGAAGAACGGAGTGGACGCCTACCTTTTTTTACTGATGAACTGGTTCACACAATTGAAAAGAAGATTAAACACAACCGTAAATTTACACTTAGTGCCCTTGCTATGGAAGTTCCGCAAATCTCACAATCACTTATTCATGAAATTGTTACTGAAAAACTGAAATTTCAAAAACTTTGCTCATATTGGGTACCTAAAATTCTTACTGAACAACACAAAAAACAACGGATGGGCAGTGCACTTCAGTTTTTGACACGCTACAATGAAGAAGGTGACGGTATTCTTTCTCGGATATTCACGGGGGATGAAACTTGGGTATCGTATGACACCCCTGAAACAAAACGGCAATCAATGGAATGGAGGCATATTTCGTTCCCAATGAAGGTGAAGCCTAAGCAAATCTTGACACCTCGAAAAGTCATGTGCACTGTTTTTAGGACAGAAAAGGCATTTTGCTGATTGATTTCTTACCATGAGGTCAAACAATCAATGCACATGGTTACTGCGAGACCATTACGAAATTGCGCCATGCGGCGACATTTTCAATTACGGCTGACATTATAGAGAAGCATTACAAAGCACATGTCGGCAGCAGCGATCTGAAAATGGGGCACATGTCTTCTCCTTGAGTCAGAGTAACTGCCGCGTATGCTCGGAACTGCGATAATAGCGCTGCCGCAGATAGAAATAGAAATGGAACTTACTTTGTGGGCGACCCTCGTATGTGTTAGCCTTGACTATAGTTCGCTTCATGTAAGAAGGCGGCCCTATTTTCAGCCGCTCTGCGCATACCCCACCATTAACTGCTAGCAGCCAGTATGATTCATTTTCTTTCCGAACGGCTAGCCGCGAGTTACAAACTAGACTCAGAGAATCTTTCTCCCGCATGCTGTGCTGTTGCCGTATTTCGCGACAATGCAGTTTCATTCACAGGGCGACCGAATTATCATTCAGATGTCGATGTCACTTTCTTGTAGCAGTATAGCTGTGAATGTGTACTGTAGACGTTTTAGCGTGATTTAAGAGTGAATACGTCATGTGACGGCATTCCGCCCCGACATCTGAGTGGCGAGCGCGCCGGAACGCCGTGCAAAGGGGCCCGGGTTCGACTTCCGGCTGGGTCAGAGACTTTCTCCGCTCAGGAACTGGGTGTTGTGTTGCCATCATCATCTCATCCTCATCGACGTCAAGTCGCCAAAGTGGCGTCAACTCAAATGACTTGCACCAGGCGATCGGTCTACTCGACGTGAGGCCCTAGCCACATGGCTTTTCATTTCACGGCAATGAATGTCAGGCTCTTCAAAAGCAATTTTAATTAAATTACGTGGCTATGGAGTATCGTCTTACTTGTGCGACTGGATTCATGATTTACTGTCAGGAAGGACACGGTATGTAGTAATCGACGGAAAGTCATCGAGTAAAACAGAAGTGATATCTGGCAGTTGCAAGGAAGTGTTACAGGGGCTCCTATGCTCCTGATCTAATAAACGATTCACGAGACAATTTGAGCAGCCCTCCTCGACGGTTTGCAGTTAAGGCTGTGATTTACCGTATTCAGTCGTCAGATGATCAAAACGAATTACAAAACGACTTAGACAAGATATCTGTCTGGTGACAAATCTGGTAATTAATTCTAAATAACGAAAAGTTTAAATTCATCCACATGAGTACTAAAAGGAATACGCTAAATTTCGGTTTCAGAATAAAACACACAAATCTAAAGCCTAAATTCAATCAAATACTTTGGGATTACAATTACGAATAACTTAAATTGCAACCATCGCATAGATAAAGTTGTGTGGAAAGCAAACCAAAAACTGCAATTTATTGGTAAAACCTTTGAAAACGCTACAGGTCTACTAAAGAGACTACTTACATCACGCCTTTCCGTCCTCTTCTGGAATACTGCTGTCCGGTGTGGCGTCCACAGCAGACAGGATTTATCGAAAAATTCAAAAAAGGCAGCTCGTTTTGCATTATAGCGGAATATAGGAGCGACTACCCCGGATATGATAGGCGAATTGGAGTGGCGTTTGTGGCAGGGTCTTATCATAAAACTTCAGTTGCCAATTTTCTCGTCAGAGCGTGAAAATATTTTGCTGGCACCCACATACATAGGGAGGAATGATCAGCATCAAAAATAAGAGAAATTAGAGCTCGCACGGGCAGATTTAAGTGTTCTTGTTCCTCGTGCACAGTTCGAGAGTGGCACGGTAGAGAAATAGGTTGAAGGTGGTTCGATGAACGCTCTGCCAGGCACCTTACTGTGAACTGCAGAGTAATCATGTAGATGTAGACGTAAGTGCTTCACAAGCAGTCGAGGAGGTTTACGTCCCGCATTTATAACTTTTTCAAAAGTGATTCTAAAAAAGCGATTCTTCTATTTTTGACATTTTGAAGACTCAAGAACGAACTGCAGAAGCACGTGTCGGCAAGAGAACTGTGCGGAAATATTAAACAAACGTGTCGGAGACGTAGAAACACCAGGAAAATTTGTTTCCGTGTCACCTGGAAAACATCTAAATAGATGGTTTTTAAAGCGCAGCGTCTTAGAAATGTATGTAAGAATGGAATACCCAAAATCACAAAAACTTTTTACAATTATGCCTAAGCAAACTGGCTCCAAAGATAGCGTTTCGTCAGTGCAAAGAATTTTGAAAGACATTGGTTTCAAATATGTTAAAAAGAGAGTTTTTAATTGAAAGAAGAGACAAAGAAGCAGCACGAGCTACGTCCCTTATAAAGATTCACGATACAGGAGGAGGAGGTAGTTCTACAATGTATTACCTTGATGAAACATAGATGAATCAGAATCATTTCATGAGTACCTACTGGAAAATAAGTGATAGTACTAACGGTTTTAAAGTTCCCGTAGCAAAACGTTCTCGGGTACTTATTCTGCATGCTGGCTCTTCATCTGATTTGTTTCTTGAGAGTAAACTTGTATGTAGGTGTAAGAAAAACAGTAGTGACTACCATTCGGAAATGAACGCTGTTACTTTCAAGAAGTGGTTCACTGAACAATTCTTGCCATACCTTGCTTCGAAGTCGGTCATTGTAATTTCCATGCCGGTTATCATTCAGCTGTTACAGAGAAATGACCAAGGGGTATTGTACCCTAGCTGAAAAATAAAAATATTCCGGACAATAAAATCCCGACTCGTGCTGAACTCTTGCAGCTCGTTAGTTTATAAAAGTTACGCGACAGAATGTACGAATTTGACTTTCTTGCATGTGAATGTGGTCACACAGTTTTGCGTTTACCCACATATCTTTGTCAGGATAATCCGAAATAATTAATTTGCGCACACGTTACGAGCTACGTGGGGGAAAAAACAAAACATTCAAGACAAGAGACACTGAAACGCCTGCGCATGAAGCATTATACGGCATCCCCCTTCAGCGTAACAAAATATATGCGGCACGCCGGAAAATTTCAGAAATTATTGGTTTCAGAAAATCGTAGCAGTACCAAACATAAAACTTCCTGATGTCGCCATCTTGCCTCATCAACCGACAGGCTTCAATAAAAGATACATCTTTGCCAGTCTAGTAATGTATGTCTGTGCATTGTTTTGAAGCCCTCTTAAGCAGCCTAAAACAAAAATTTGCAGTGCTTGCATGAATAACGTAGTGTCAGGAGAGCAATTTCCATCGATTTTCTGTTCTTGAACGGGTATTTGCTCCAGTAAAACGACACGTTTGGCCTCGTTAATGTAACTTGTTTTTGGTTGAGATATTTCGAATAACCAAGAGAGCAGGTTGTAATGTGAAAAGAATGTTTTCGTAATCCACTTAATTCCACTTTTGCTGTATTTGTATCGATAGCATATGAAGTTGGGACTTCGAAACCAGTGCTTGTTTGCTTACTGGTACTGCTTCTTGTTCGCAACATTTTTAGCTTCCAGCTCGTATGCACAACATTTTTACTGTTCACATATGCAAAAAACTTACTTGTGAGTTCTTTGTTAGCTCAAAACGTATGCAACGAGGAAACAAGCAAGTCATGCAATCGTTATCTTGTGCATGTCAATAAAGGAAACGATTGTCGAAATGTGAAAGAAACAGAACTGCATCCAGAATCGACTTCTTATTTTATTAGTTTTTCAATGAAGTAACTGTAGTCTACACATCTCCTCACTTTGAAATCTTATCCATGATGTGACATTCTATCTGTGGCCAGTACTAGCAATTTACAGGGTAAAAAACACATAATTTTTTAAACATGTTCCAACATTGTGCAATGCTACAAATTGACTAAGTGACATCTAATACTTAGATCCCATAATTGTTGAAACATGTTCCAACATTGTGCAATGCTATAAATGTGACTAAGTGACATCTAATACTTAGATCCCATAATTGTTGAAACATGTTCCAACATTGCGCAATGCTATAAATGTGACTAAGTGACATCTAATACTTAGATCCCATAATTGTTGAAACATGTTCCAACATTGTGCAATGCTATAAATGTGACTAAGTGACATCTAATACTTAGATCCCATAATTGTTGAAACATGTTCCAACATTGTGCAATGCTATCAATGTGACTAAGTGACTTCTAACACTTAGATCCCGTAAAATGGTTATTTTGCTTTAACATGTATGTAAGTCAATTTTTTTTTTATAATGATGGCGTAACTTGCGTGAAGTGTACGCCTACTTGTCCAACGGCGTGATGCATGTCATTTTTTTCTTCTGGTACTATAATTATGTACATCATTGTGCCTGTTGAAGTTAAGTGGATTGCTTATAACGAACTTCGTGAGGAAATAACTATACTGTGATGCACATGCATTGTTACTTACAAGCCGAACAGTAGGCAGGCACGACGAAAAGAGTGGTCACACAAGTTTTTGGCCAAAATCTTCTTCAGAAAGGAAGCTAACTAACACGCACACAAACACACACACACACACACATCTATCTTTCTAACCAGAATCTGTTTTGAAGAGGGAGAGAATGTGAACTGTGAGTAATTATTGGCAAGAGTATTGTGTCTCACTGTTTAGAGGCACAAAACGCGTGGGTGTTTTCAGCTTGTTACTAGATGCAAATAAGTAGGAGGCCGAATTGATAGGGGCTGAAGGAATCCAGGTTGCAATAATATGCGGTACGGCACACTGTTAGAGAGAAGGATTATTATTCAAGATACACGTAGTACAATGAAATTACTTATCTTCAGTAGCTTGTAGGATTGCAGCTGCGGCTATGAACTGACAGTCTTGTAACATGGAATACCGTGAACTAATACAACATATTCTCAGGGACTAAACATGATGGGCCCTCCTCAGGGAATCAATGCAAACTTTACAGAACTGGCTGAGGGCCGATTATGAAAGTGCGTCTGCCTAGATTGAAATTTAGCTAAGAAGTGAACGAGGCACACTCCAGTTCCGTCGAGCTGCACAGCCCGCTAGAGTGCGCTGTGCTCGGCAGACGACGGGCTGCCAACCTTGTGTTGGCGCGGCGTTGTAGTAGTATCTGTGCCAATTATACTACAAAGAGGGATTTAGGACATGAGATGTTGCACCAACAATCAGCGCAGTCACCTAGCTGTGACGAGACCGTTAATACAGTGTGGCTCGAATGCCAGTGCGTTTGCGGCTTGGAAGGCAATGAAAAACACAGGAAAGGAGAGCAAGAACGGACAATTAATTAAGCAAAACCTTGGAGGATAGTAACAAAGGATAACATGACTGGTTTGTGGGATAGAGGAACAGCCGTTAGGCAAAATCAAACAATAGGGTGTCCAGGTTGGAATATCAACAATATTCGCCGATTCTGGCTACAGGAGCCGGAGACAACGTTCATGTACGCGCGAGTTTTGTGTGTATGATATACAGGGTGTTTCAAAAATGACCGGTATATTTGAAACGGCAATAAAAACTAAACGAGCAGCGATAGAAATACACCGTTTGTTGCAATATGCTTGGGACGACAGTACATTTTCAGGCAGACAAACTTTCGAAATTACAGTAGTTACAATTTTCAACAACAGATGGCGCTGCGGTCTGGGAAACTCTATAGTACGATATTTTCCACATATCCACCATGCGTAGCAAAAATATGGCGTAGTCTCTGAATGAAATTACCCGAAACCTTTGACAACGCGTCTGGCGGAATGGCTTCACATGCAGATGAGATGTACTGCTTCAGCTGTTCAATTGTTTCTGGATTCTGGCGGTACACCTGGTCTTTCAAGTGTCCCCACAGAAAGAAGTCACAGGGGTTCATGTCTGGCGAATAGGGAGGCCAATCCACGCCGTCTCCTGTATGTTTCGGATAGCCCAAAGCAATCACACGATCATCGAAATATTCATTCAGGAAATTAAAGACGTCGGCCGTGCGATGTGGTCGGGCACCATCTTGCATAAACCACGAGGTGTTCGCAGTGTCATCTAAGGCAGTTTGTACCGCCACAAATTCACGAAGAATGTCCAGATAGCGTGATGCAGTAATCGTTTCGGATCTGAAAAATGGGCCAATGATTCCTTTGGAAGAAATGGCGGCCCAGACCAGTACTTTTTGAGGATGCAGGGACGATGGGACTGCAACATGGGGCTTTTGGGTTCCCCATATGCGCCAGTTCTGTTTATTGACGAAGCCGTCCAGGTAAAAATAAGCTTCGTCAGTAAACCAAATGCTGCCCATATGCATATCGCCGTCATCAATCCTGTGCACTATATCGTTAGCGAATGTCTCTCGTGCAGCAATGGTAGCGGCGCTGAGGGGTTGCCGTGTTTGAATTTTGTATGGATAGAGGTGTAAACTCTGGCGCATGAGACGATACGTGGACGTTGGCGTCATTTGGACCGCAGCTGCAACACGGCGAACGGAAACCCGAGGCCGCTGTTGGATCACCTGCTGCACTAGCTGCGCGTTGCCCTCTGTGGTTCCCGTACGCGGTCGCCCTACCTTTCCAGCACGTTCATCCGTCACGTTCCCAGTCCGTTGAAATTTTTCAAACAGATCCTTTATTGTATCGCTTTTCGGTCCTTTGGTTACATTAAACCTCCGTTGAAAACTTCGTCTTGTTGCAACAACACTGTGTTCTAGGCGGTGGAATTCCAACACCAGAAAAATCCTCTGTTCTAAGGAATAAACCATGTTGTCTACAGCACACTTGCACGTTGTGAACAGCACACGCTTACAGCAGAAAGACGACGTACAGAATGGCGCACCCACAGACTGCGTTGTCTTCTATATCTTTCACATCACTTGCAGCGCCATCTGTTGTTGAAAATTGTAACTACTGTAATTTCGAAAGTTTGTCCGCCTGAAAATGTACTGTTGTCCCAAGCATATTGCAACAAACGGTGTATTTCTATCGCTGCTCGTTTAGTTTTTATTGCCGTTTCAAATATACCGGTCATTTTTGAAACACCCTGTATGAATGTGTGATTGTGTTTTCCTTCTTTTCTGAAGAAGAGTTCGGTCATAAGGTGACGTATACACTGTTTTCGTCGTGCCTATCTGCTACTTGGCGTTTCTTCTTTACGGTAAGTAGAATTCTATTTTTTAAACAATATTGTTGATATTCCAATCAGTACTTTCCATTCCACTGTTCGATATACTGCGAAAGGGTAGTCAAAAATGCCTTACGCCTTATACAGATGTCTACAAGATGGTGGTGGTTAGTGTTTAACGTCCCGTCGACAACGAGGTCATTAGAGACGGAGCGCAAGCTCGGGTTAGGGAAGGATTGGGAAGGAAATCGGGCGTGCCCGTTCAAAGGAATGATCCCGGCATTTGCCTGAAACGATTTAGGGAAATCACGGAAAACCTAAATCAGGATACCTGGAGACGGGATTGAACCGTCGTCCTCGCGAATGCGAGTCCAGTGTGCTAACCACTGCGCCACGTCGCTCGGTGTCTACAAGATGATGGTTGCTGAGAACCACATCATATTTTTACAGCACGTATTTGAGCAATGAATATCTTATTTCTTAAAGATAAGTTACACCGGAATATTATTCCATATGCTAATACTGAATGGAAATATGCAAAACATAGACAACGGTCGAGTCTGGGCATGGACACATCAGAGTGACGTCCGGTGAACTATGGACGTATAAATGCGGTGAACCTAATGTTTTCGGGCTACATAAGACGACGGACATCGGCTTCTAGTTTGTAACGTACTGACAACTCCCTTCTTTTTTTACCTGCGTGTACAACATATGTCTTCGCTTATATGACGTTTATTTACAAATAAGTCAGAGTTGTGACGGTTGGACTCACTGTTCCAGGGATATTACGAATAAGACATTTCACAGTAGAACATCTTTTTGTAGTAAAACCTGAAAACATGATGCATCGCCATGTCACAAGTGAGCCATCTTTATGCACAGATCGGTAGTACAATGTAAATATCGTTGAACTACGTATCCTGCCGAAATCAAACCACCATTAAAATCCAATGCTACCTGCCCGGGAAATAAATAACTATTCCCTAAATCAAGATAAGTGATGTTACAAAAGTAAGGAAAAAGTCATTCTTTATGTAATTGTTTCTACAACTTAAAAACATTACAGTTTGACGGTAATCATAGAATATCTCAAAAGCTTTAGTTATTATAGTGTTAGAAGAGCATAAATAGATAATGAAGGAGAGGGGAGGGAAGGGCGAGGGCGGGGATGCAGGGTAGAGGCGGCTCTAACGAATTCAAACATCCTGTTGTAAAGATCTTTGAGAAACGAACGAACTGTAGATTGTGCTATCATCACATACCCTTTCCTCTGTCCACAAATGACTCCCCATCGTTCCGTTTTGGGCAATATTTTCGTTGATCAGCGCGATTTTTGGGCAACACAAGCATACCAAAATGTATTCCTAAGCACTGATTTTAATTTAAAGTTATTTGTCGCTACGTCCACTGCTCCGCTGCCTTGTAGAATACTGAACCCCAAAGTTCTCCAAATAACGACTCCAGGGCTAACATTAAATTACTAGACAGGTAGTTAGCCTATTATAGTAACGCGTGCATATTTTTAACTTACTATAACGCTAGTGGACCAACAAAGATGGTTCTTCCCTGCTTTCTGGTTATTAACTTACCTGTAATTAGAAAGTATCACAACAGCACACTGAACAAAAACAATAAATGGCAACATGTTCATCAAATTCAACCGCAAGTAAGAACTGAACTGATCAGCAGAACTGAATGTCAAGAATGTGCTGCAATTGGTCTCCGCTAAAGTATGGAATGCGATAGCTGAGAGTGCTATCGATATATCGATAATTTAAATCTCTCGATGGTTTTATTGACTGTTAACAGTGTGTATCCCTTTTTTGCTGTATGACTGAAAATGAAAATATATTTCAATGTCACTACACAGCAACTAGGTCATGTGCAATTTCATTTAGGCGATGGAGTGGGGGGCGGGGGCATCCGAACCTCTTGTTGGACTTCCTTTGGCTAGTCCCTTAGTATGCGGTGTCCAGTAGACTCATTCCATTATACTTCTCGCAGTTATTGCGGCCTCCTTTATTAAACAATGCTATTACCTCTGCCTTCTGACAGTGCTTCTGGACTAGCTCTATTCTTTCAGCACGTATTGAGCAAAGTTAGTACTTTCTTACATGGTAGAGTGCCTTCATATTTTAGAAGCTCATCGTTTATACGATCCATACCACTAATTTTTCTATTCTTTGTAAAGTTGAGGACTTACCTTAGTTCATGCATACATAACACATAACATTTAAATTTATTTCTTTATTCTCTGTGGAGGTGAATCATGTTCCTTCATACTACGAGTTCTTGTTAGGTTCCATCCATCTAGCTTGTTGGAGGCTAGTTGTTTGAGCAACTTCTTTTTTTGTTTGATTGTGCATTTTCATTGTTTTATACCTTGTATTTACCATCCTGAATAATGCCTTCTATTACGCTTACAAGTCTATCCCAAGATTTTTGTTCGTAAATTTGATGATCATCCTTCGTTAGGCCATTGAAATACTTAAGACAAGCATCTTTTTTTCCCTTACAGCTTTATCTAATTCTTGCACCCACATGTTTAGTCTTTTCTTCCTTCGTATCTTTTCCTTTTTTCGTAAAGTTTATTCAGATGCGTTCTTAATTGCAGTTTCTATGTTTTACCATTCGTTCTCTGTTTCTTCCACTGTTTTTTTTCTGCTCTAGTTTTTGATTAAGTCTTCTCTGCTACAAATCTTGTATGTAGCGTTAATTTAGTAGATACACGTTATAGATTTCTTCCTTCACCTTTTCTTGTGTCAACTTCGTGCTCTCTCTCCATTTGAGATATCATCAAGAAATGGTTGAAACTTATGTCATATCCCCTGTACACTTTTCTGCCTCTTATCTTGGCTTCCAGTTTTTCGTTAATGGTAATGTTACCAATAAAAGATCCATATACTGCTATACAAACTCCACAGAAGCTCTTGTGATCTCCCTGCCCGACCCAACACGGATGTATTAAGAGAATCATACGAGCACATGACTAATGGGTATTAGCTTCCTTTTATGTAATATGTGCTAACATTGTATTTTTTACATAACCAAGCTAACGAAGTATGAAGTATGACTTGCCATAAAAACTAAATTTTACAGAAGATACAGAAGTGACGGCTACCCTGAAAATTCGGACTACTCCAAGGGGCTTATCTTTGATACTTCTTTGAAATAGTAATTTAAGAAAGGCGTGTTTTAACGAATAGAATTTCAATTTAACGTGCAAAGAATATCATCTTCTCTGTTAGAAAGTGCTGATTAGGGCTCGTGTACTGCCTTCTTCAATACACTTTTCTAATCTTGAGCGTGAGGCGTACCCAGAATGTTGGAGTAATGTAATTCCCTGTGCTGAGCATCATTGAATCACACTATGAAATACAGTGCAGACCCTGCACCCTACATGCTTTTCTAAAGTGTGAGTTACTTGCTATGCGCATATTACATGCACACTTTACAGACACGATTTTCATTGACGCGATATGATATGTGACGTGATATGAAGTGTGACTGCGAAATGGCGCAGAAGCAACCTATACTGGAGGAGCGCATAGAAGCGACGTAACTGGTTGACATTGAGGCTACAGCGATACAACATCACTATGTATGTCTGTCATACCGCTGGATGCAACATATAGGGTGGTCGGAAAATCCCGTTACAGACTTCTAGGACTAGTAGAGAGGAGTGAGTACGTCGTGTTTTGAATAGGAACCAACGTCCGGAAACGTCATCCAACGAGACTACAGAGTGCTAAAGTTACAGGTGTGGGAGTCTATAAATGTTTGTATACACGGGGTGATTCCATGATGATGTTACAGTCTTTCTAGGATGATGGAGAACGATAAATGTATTACGAGGTGCATTCAAGTTCTAAGGCCTCCGATTTTTTTTCTAATTAACTACTCACCCGAAATCGATGAAACTGGCGTTACTTCTCGACGTAATCGCCCTGCACTCGTACACATTTTTCACAACGCTGACGCCATGATTCCATGGCAGCGGCGAAGGCTTCTTTAGGAGTCTGTTTTGACCACTGGAAAATCGCTGAGGCAATAGCAGCACATCAGGTGAATTTGCGGCCACGGAGAGTGTCTTTCATTGTTGGAAAAAGCCAAAAGTCACTAGGAGCCAGGTCAGGTGAGTAGGGAGCATGAGGAATCACTTCAAAGTTGTTATCAGGAAGAAACTGTTGCGTAACGTTAGCTCCATGTGCGGGTGCATTGTCTTGGTGAAACAGCACACGCGCAGCCCTTCCCGGACGTTTTTGTTGCAGTGCAGGAAGGAATTTGTTCTTCAAAACATTTTCGTAGGATGCACCTGTTACCGCAGTGCTCTTTGGAACGCAATGGGTAAGGATTATGCCCTCACTGTCCTAGAACATGGACACCATCATTTTTTCAGCACTGGCGGTTACCCAAATTTTTTTTGGTGGCGGTGAATCTGTGTGTTTCCAGTGAGCTGACTGGCGCTTTGTTTCTGGATTGAAAAATGGCATCCACGTCTCATCCATTGTCACAACCGACGAAAAGAAAGTCCCATTCATGCTGTCATTGCGCGTCAACATTGCTTGGCAACATGCCACACGGGCAGCCATGTGGTCGTCCGTCAGCATTCGTGGCACCCACCTGGATGACTATTTTCGCATTTTCAGGTCGTCATGCAGGATTGTGTGCACAGAACCCACAGAAATGCCAACTCTGGAGGCGATCTGTTCAACAGTCATTCGGCGATCCCCCAAAACAATTCTCTCCACTTTCTCGATCATGTCGTCAGACCGGCTTGTGTGAGCCCGAGGTTGTTTCGGTTTGTTGTCACACCATGTTCTGCCTTCATTAAACTGTCGCACCCACGAACGCACTTTCGACACATCCATAACTCCATCACCACATGTCTCCTTCAACTGTTGATGAATTTCAATTGGTTTCACACCACGCAAATTCAGAAAACGAATGATTGCACGCTGTTCAAGTAAGGAAAACGCCGCCATTTTAAGTATTTAAAACAGTTCTCATTCTCGCCACTGGCGGTAAAATTCCATCTGCCGTACAGTGCTGCCATCTCTGGGACGTATTGACAATGAACGCGGCCTTATTTTAAAACAATGCGCATGTTTCTATCTCTTTCCAGTCCAGAGAAAAAAATCGGAGGCCTTAGAACTTGAATGCACCTCATAATTTGAACTAAGGATCCCTGTGCCGTAAAGTTATAAACGAAAACCGTTCTGATACCTCTGACAGTTGAATACATGTATCGGTTCTTGTGTTGTGAAGGGTGTAGGGTTGGTAACTTTCAGTGGTGGTAGTGTGGAAAAATCGAGAAAAAATGCCCAATAAACGTGGGCTCTAAAGTGCATACCTTAATAGCTATGAACACTTGTTCTGTAGAGATGTGTTTCACATTAGCGAAGATGAAAGAATGGTCATAGCTCCTCAGGTATGAAATTTTTTCTGCAAATTTTGAGGCCTCTTTAAAAAGATTTTTGAGTTGTTTGTCACCATCCTGTGCAGTTTACTCTAACACATTGGTCGCACCACTAATGAACTCTGTTGCAACAAGATCAGTGCTAACACTAAAGCATGAAGGAGAAGATTTTTCCGAAAAGTATAAGAGAGATAATGAACTGGCTCTGACTGAGTGCACATAACAACTGATGTGCTTTTTGAGCAGATTCTTTGTTAGCACACGAGAGAGAATGCATTATGCAACAAACTGTGGAAGAAATCAAGTCACTGTAAAAACATAACACATCAGGAAAACCACGCCATGTGGTAAAAAGGTATGAATTCATAATTTCATGTGTTTCTTCGAAATTCTGTAATTACGACTTTAAAAACTAATATTTACATGTATACAAACAGGAACATGTATAGGAACATTCTTTATGTTTAACAGCCATAAAATAAAAGCTCACTGATGGTGCTGCTACTGCGGTGAAACATGTTTGGGCTAAAAAATAAGATTGTGTTTTGCTAAAGGCGGACCCCATCCAAAAACATATGTATAGACTATACATATTTTTAAACAAGACTCTACATATTTTCTTTTAAAACCGATGGTGAGAAAGAAAATCCTCTCTTCTGCTTTGAAAAGAAAGGTTTTACTTACTTTTTTGCAGTCGCTTTTACGAGGGCCGTTCAGAAAGTAACCTCCGGTTGATTTAAAAAAATACACCAAGTTAAATAAAAATATTTTAATATATACATCTTACAACTACATCTTTGCACTATTTTTCTACATAGTCTCCATAGCGATTGAGGCACTTATCGTATCTCTGCACAAGCTTTGAAATTCCTTCTGCATAAAAATCACCCGCTTGTGCCTGGAGCCAGCCTGTGACCGCATCTTTGAGCTCTTCGTTGTCATCAAACCGCTGTGACCCGAGCCATTTCTTCAAATGCATGAAGAGGTGATAATCACTTGTCGCCAGGTCTGGGCTGTAAGGTGGATGGTTGATAACGTCCCACTTGAAGGACTCAAGAAGGGCCGTTGTTCTGCGAGCAGATTGAGGACGGGCGTTATCGTGCAAAAAAACGATACCAGAAGTCAGCATACCACGGCGTTTGTTCTGTATAGCCCGCCGTAACTTTTTTATTGTTTCACAGTACACGTCTTGATTAATGGTCGTACCACGTTCCATGAATTCAACCAACAACACCCCTTTGGCATCCCAAAGCACCGTTGCCATCAGTTTTCTGGCAGAAAAATCTTGCGAGGCTTTTCTTGGTTTGGTAGGCGAATTTGAATGTGCCCACATCTTTAATTGTTCTTTTGTCTCAGGGTTCACGTACTTAATCCAGGTTTCGTCACCGGTCACGATTCTGTTTAACAATGGTTCTCCTTCGTCCTCATAACGTGACAGAAAGTCTAATGCAGAGGCCATTCTTTGAGTTTTGTGGTGGTCGGTAAGAATTTTGGGCACCCATCGTGCACAGAACTTACGGTAACCCAATCTTGCTGTCACTATCTCGTACAAGAGAGTCTTAGAAATCTGTGAAAAACCAGTAGACAACTCCGACATTGAGAAACGTCGATTTTCACGAACTTTTGCATCAACTGTCTGAACGGGTTCGTCAGTCACCAATGATGGTCTACCACTCCTCTCTTCATCATGAATGTTTTCTCGTCCACTTTTAAATAAACGTACCCATTCACGGACAACTCCTTCACTCATCACTCTTGGTCCGTACACGGCACAAAGCTCACGATGAATAGCTGCTGCAGAATATCCTTTGGCTGTAAAAAACCTTATGACAGCACGCACTTCACATTTGGCGGGGTTTTCTATTGCAGCACACATTTCAAACTGCCACAAAAACTAAACTAGCGTAGGTACGACGTTCACTCGACCACGGCTTGATGCCGACTGACCCGTTGAGTGCGTGAACGCACAGATGGCGTCGCTACTCCCCCCACAACCCGCACTGTGAGCAATCGGAGGTTACTTTCTGAACCGCCCTCGTATATTACTATGTCGGGGGATTTAAAGCAATCGACAGATTGTGTCTCCCATATATAATTTCTTTCCGGTCTGTAATTTCGGACAAAAATTTCATACAAAACAATGTGCTGTTTCCGTTTTTCGTTGCAGTCGGTTTTAACAAAGCCTATATATTAGGAAAATTGTATTTATGCTACTCAGTCACAGATTAAAACTTCGGTAAATGGCGTTGGAGCTACTATCCTTAGCTGCTCCCGATGTCTAGGGGTAGCGTCTTTGATTAGTAATCAGAACATCCTCGGTTCCGGTTTCGAAATACGCCACCCCTTAAATTTTGATTAATAATCAACACTGGCGGCTGAAGACTTCCGGCATAAGAAGTCACTTTCATTCTGGCAACTGTCTCGTAAAAGAGGGCGGGGGAGCGGACAGAGGTTCAGGGGTACTTGGGATGGGAAACTGCCCATAAAGGGGAAACAATCAGAAATGATCAAAGGCATGAGGACGCAGAAGTCAATGGAAACCTCTGCATTAATAACACACAGAACATGTGGCTTGTAATTCAAAAGCATCGTGGTGATCACTCCATTGGCAAAAGATTCCAGAATAGTCCCCTATTCGAATCTCCGGAATGGGTCTGCCAAGGGGTGAGTGACAATGAGAATAAGACTGAATAACCAACGGAGGGATAATGTTCTGCGGTTTGGGGCGTGGAATGCCAGTAGCTTGAACGTGGTAGGGAAGCTAGAAAACGCGAAAAGGGGAATGCAAAGGCTCACTCTAGATATAGTAGGACTCAGTGAAGTGAAATGGAAGGATGATAAGGATTTCTGGTCAGATGAGTATACGGTAATATCAACAGCAGCAGAAAATGGTGTAACGCGAGCAGGATTCGTTATGAATTGGAAGGTAGGACAGAGAGTGTGTTACTGTGAACAGCTCAGTGATAACGTTGTTCTTTTCAGAACAGATAGCAAACAAACGCCGAGAACGATAGTCGAGGTATATATTCCGACGTCGCGTGATGAAGACGAAAAGATAGAGAAAGTATATGAGGATGTTGAAAGGGTAATACAGCACACAAAGGGAGATGAAAGTCTAATAGTAATGGGGGACTGGAATGCAGATTAGATTCAGTTTTCGTTCCATAGACCCAAAAAATGAGATGATTCTCGTGCGTGTGGAACATGTCAGTTGTAGGGGAAGGTGTAGAAGAAAAGGTTACAGGAGAATATGGGGTTGAGGCAAGTAATGAGAGAGGAAAAGACTATCTGAGTTCCGTAACAAATTTCAGCTAATAACAGCGAATACTCTGTTCAAGGATCACGAGAGAAGGAGGTGGTATGCTGGGAAAAGGCCGGGTGATGCAGGACAATTTCAGTTAGATTACGGCAAGGTCCGACAGAGATTCCAAAATCAGATACTGGATTGTAAGGTGTACCCAGGGGCAGATAGAGACTCAGATCACAATGTAGTAATGATGAAGAGTAGGCTGAAGCTTAAGACATTAGTAAGGAAGAATCAATACGAAAAGAAGGAGAATACGAAAGTACTAAAGAATGACAAGATACATTTGAAGTTCTCTAAGGCTATGGGTACAGCAATAAGGAATAGGTCAGTTGGCGGTACAGTTGAAGAGGAATGGACGTCTCTGAAAAGGGCAGCTGCAGAAGTTCGAAAGAAGGAGAATTCAGGAATACAGAAGTATAAGACGCTGAGAAATAAAATAAATAGGAAGTGCAGGGAAGCTAAGACGAAATGGCCGCATGAAAAATGTGAAGAACTCGAAAAAGAAATGATTGTCGGAAGGACTGACTCAGCATATAGGAAAGTCAAAAAACCTTAGGTGAAATTAAAAGCAAGGATGCTAACATTAAGAGTGCAACGGGAATTTCACCGTTAAATGCAGAGGAGAGAGCAGATAGACGGGAAGAGTACACTGAAGACTATGACAGGGAAGATTTGTCTGATGTGATAGAGGAAGAAACAAGTGTCGATTTAGAAGAGATAGGGGATCTAGTATTAAAATCAGAATTTAAGAGAGCTGTGGAGGACTCAAGATCAAATAAGGTGAAAGGGATAGATAACATTCCCACAAAATTTCTAAAATCATTGGGGTAAGTGGCAACCAAAAGACTATTCACGTTGGTGTGTAAAATATGTGAGTCTGGCGACATATCATGTGACTTTCGGAAAAATATCATTCACACAATTCCGGAGACTGCAAGAGATGACAAGTGCGAGAATCATCGCGCAATCAGCGTAACAGCCCATGCATCCAAGTTGCTGACAAGAATAATTTACAGAAGAATGGGAAAGAAAATTGAGTATATGTTGGATGACAATTAATTTGGCCTTTGGAAAGGTAAAGGCACTAGAGAGCCAATCTGAAATTGCAGCTGATAATGGAAGCAAGACATAAAGAAAAATAAGACATCTTCATAGGATTTGTCGACCTGGAAAAAGCGTTCGACAGTGTAAAATGGTGCAAGATGTTCGAAATTCTGAGAAAAATAGGGGCAAGTTGTAGGGAGAGACGGGTAATATACAATATGCACAAGAGCGAAGAAGGAATAACAAAAGTGGATGACCGAGAACGAAGTGCTCGGATTAAACAGGATGTAAGACAGGGATGTAGTCTTTCACCCATACTGTTCAATGTGTACATCGATGAAGCAATGGTGGAAATAAAAGAATGGTTCAAAAGTGGAATTAAAATTCAAGGTGAAGGGACATCAATGATACGATTTGCTGACGACGTTGCTATCCTGAGTGAAAGTGAAGAAGTGTTGCATGATCTTCTGAAAGGAATGAACGGTCTAACGAGTACAAGATATAGATTGAGAACAAATCGAAGAAAGTCGAAAGCAATGAAAAGTAGGAGAAATGAGAACAGCGAGAACCTTACATCAGGATTGATGTTTACGAAGTAGATGAAGTTAAGAAATATTCCTACCTAAGGCAGCAAAATAACCAATGACGAACGGAGTAAGGAGGACATCAAAAGCAGACTAGCAATGGCAAAAAATGCATTCCGGGGGAAGAGAAGTCTACTAGTACCACACATAGGCCTTAATTTAAGGAAGAAATTTCTGAGAACGTACGTTTGGAGCACAACATTGTTGGAAAACCGGAACTGAAGAAAATCGAAGCATTTGAGATGTGGTTCTACAGACGAATGCTGAAGATTAGGTGGACGGATAAGGTAAGGAATGAGGAGGTTCTGCTCAGAATCGGAGAGGAAGAGAATGTGTGGAAAAACACTGATAAGGAGAAGGGACAGGATGTGGGACATCTGTTAAGGCATCATGGAATGACTTCCATGGTACTAGAGGGAGCTGTAGAGGCCAAAAACTTTGGGGAAGACAGAGATTTGAATACATCCACCAAATAAAATAACTGAGGACGTAGTTAGGAAGTGCTACTCTGTAACGAAGAGATTGGCAAAGGAGAGGAATTCGTGGTGGGCTGCCACAAGACTGAGGACTTAACTTCAGTACCTATTAATGCTTTATTTGCAGTAATAATTAACAAGGCTCATGGTCAGACATTCAGATACAGTGGAACTAAATTACGACCAGAGTGTTTCTTGCATGGTCAAATGCATATTGCCATTTAATGAAATGGTAGTTCAGAACATCAGTTTGTACTCTTACCACACAGAATCCAAAAAGCAAACCATGCTGAATATTCTGAAGTTTTGAGATTGTACTGTACTCAAAAAGAATTATAAAAAAGTCTTTAAAATAATAAAAGCCAAAAACGAGAGCAAAGGAGTCTTTACCATTCGTACTCTACATGATTTATCATAATTTAAAGTTCCATACCTTCAAGTCACAATGAGCAGCTGGAATTTCCAAGTTCCAAGATACACACCATAGCAGTTGTGAAATATATATACATACATACATACAGGGTTATTACAAATGACTGAAGTGATTTCACAGCTCTACAATAACTTTATTATTTGAGATATTTTCACAATGCTTTACACACACACACAAAAACTCAAAAAGTTTTTTTAGGCATTCACAAATGTTCGATATGTGCCCCTTTAGTGATTCGGCAGACATCAAGCCGATAATCAAGTTCCTCCCACACTCGGCGCAGCATGTCCCCATCAATGAGTTCGAAAGCATCGTTGATGCGATCTCGCAGTTCTGGCACGTTTCTTGGTAGAGGAGGTTTAAACACTGAATCTTTCACATAACCCCACAGAAAGAAATCGCATGGGGTTAAGCGGGAGAGCGTGGAGGCCATGACATGAATTGCTGATCATGATCTCCACCACGACCGATCCATCGGTTTTCCAATCTCCTGTTTAAGAAATGCCGAACATCATGATGGAAGTGCGGTGGAGCACCATCCTGTTGAAAGATGAAGTCGGCGCTGTCGGTCTCCAGTTGTGGCATGAGCCAATTTTCCAGCATGTCCAGATACACGTGTCCTGTAACGTTTTTTTCGCAGAAGAAAAAGGGGCCGTAAACTTTAAACTGTGAGATTGCACAAAACACGTTAACTTTTGGTGAATTGCGAATTTTCTGCACGAATGCGTGAGGATCCTCTACCGCCCAGATTCGCACATTGTGTCTGTTCACTTCACCATTAAGAAAAAATGTTGCTTCATCACTGAAAACAAGTTTCGCACTGAACGCATCCTCTTCCATGAGCTGTTGCAACCGCGCCGAAAATTCAAAGCGTTTGACTTTGTCATTGGGTGTCAGGGCTTGTAGCAATTGTAAACGGCAAGGCTTCTGCTTTAGCCTTTTCCGTAAGATTTTCCAAACCGTCGGCTGTGGTACGTTTAGCTCCCTGCTTGCTTTATTCGTCGACTTCCGCGGGCTACGCGTGCAACTTGCCCGCACGCGTTCAACCGTTTCTTCGCTCACTGCAGGCCGACCCGTTGATTTCCCGTTACAGAGGCATTCAGAAGCTTTAAACTGCGCATACCATCGCCGAATGGAGTTAGCAGTTGGTGGACCTTTGTTGAACTTTGTCCTGAAGTGTCGTTGCACTGTTGTGACTGACTGATGTGAGTGCATTTCAAGCACGACATACGCTTTCTCGGGTCCTGTCGCCATTTTGTCTCACTGCGCTCTCGAGCGCTCTGGCGGCAGAAACCCGAAGTGCGGCTTCAGCCGAACGAAACTTTATGAGTTTTTCAACGTATCTGTAGTATGTCGTGACCATATGCCAATGAATGGAGCTACAGTGAATTTATGAAATCGCTTCAATCATTTGTAATAGCCCTGTATAAACACACACACACACACACACACACACTTCAATGAAATTAATAAAATTACAAAGAGTCTAAAATCAAAAACTCATCTGAAGTTACTGAAATTTGGAACAGAATTCTAAAAACTTGTTCCAAATTACTAATTAAGATCCTTGGTAATACAGGTATTGTATCACTGGTACAGGGAACTTAAAACATGTAACTATTAAATGGCAAGAAGACAAACTTATACAATTACCGTCCAGTTTCCTTACTGAGACTTTTTCTAAAATATCTGAAGAAGTAACGTACTCAATAATAGTCTCTCACTTAACCAGAAAAAATTTATTTAGCATACAACAGCTTGGATTCCAGAAGGGTCGCTCAACTGAGAATGCTGTGTATAAATTCGTGCATCAAACGATACAAGCCTTAAATAACGAAATATTGCCAGTTGACATTTCTGTGATCTTTCCACAGCATCTGATTGTGTAGTTTACGTTAGTTTTTTGAAAAACTCAAGTTTTATGGAACTGGTGGTTTTATACACAACTGGTTTGAATCATACTTGACAAATAGACTGTGAAAAGTTATGCTGAAGAATTCAGTCAATCTTGGAATGGTACAAGGTTTTAGTGACTGAGGAAAAACCACAAAGGGAGTCCAAGAGGGTTCCATTTTGGGTGCAGTCCTATACTTTATACATGTCAATGACCCTCCACTTAACGTTCATCAAGCAGAATCGACGCTTTTTGCAGACAATAGCAGTGTTACAATAAAGCCCATCAGAGAGAAAACAACAGAAGAGATTGTTGTTGTTATGGTCTTCAGTCCAGAGACTGGTTTGATGAAGCTTCTTCAACTGCCAGTACCTACTGCAACCTAAGTCCTTCTGAATCTGTTTAGTGTACTCATCTCTTGGTCTCCCTCTACGATTTTTACCCTCCACGCTGCCCTCCAGTACTAAATTGGTGATACCTTGATGCCTCAGGACATGCCCTACCAACCGATCCCTTCTTCTAGTCAAGTTGTGCCACAAATTTCTCTTCTCTCCTGTTTTATTCAACACCTCCTCATTAGTTATGTGTATTTTTCAAAGAATTATAAACCGAGTCTCAGAAAATAGACTCACCATAGATTTCGAAGAAAACAGAATATATTCAGTTCCTCGAAAGAAATAGTCACACCAACGATTGATGCAACACGTGAGCAGGAGTCTGTAAACAGGCTAGAATGCTCAAAATTTCTGGGTGTACATATTGATGAAAACCTGGACTAGAAGAAGCAGGCCAGCCGGGGCGGCCGGGCTGTTCTAGGCGCTACAGTCTGGCGCCGCGCGACCGTACGGTGGCAGGTTCGAATCCTGCCTCTGGCATGGATGTGCGTGATGTCCTTAGGTTAGTTAGGTTTAAGTAGTTCTATGTTCTAGGGGACTGATGACCTTAGAAGTTAAGTTCCATAGTGCTCAGAGCCATTTGAACCATTTTTTGAGGAGAAGCAGATATAAGCTTCTCAAACAGATAAGTTAAAATACGCTGCTCTTTGCTAATTGCTAATCTTGAAAATAAACTATTTAACCTTCTGACATATTCTGCGTATTTCCATACAATAATGTCTTATGGAATAATTTTCTGTGGTAACTCATCACTTAGAAAGAAATTATTTGTTGTACAAAAGTGAGCAATAAGAATAATATTTGCTGCTTACCCAGGGACATCATGTATGTACCTCTTCAATACAATACAAATTACATGACGTTGCAGAGGTTATGTAAGCGAATGGAAGCAACAAATGGAGTAGGCAACTTATTTTGCATTGTTAGCGTCGGCCACTGGAGCGTTGTAGTTTATTGCTGTAATTAACGAGCAAAAACATCAGTATATTTAAAGTAAATTAATTTCCTCGATCATAATAGACGCGCGCAAAAAAGCGTATACGGGCTTGCCAAAAATTCTTCTTGTATGTTTGTATTCAGAATCGGGAGAGATGCTTGTGCCAAGCATTGGTTATAAGCGATCTCTTGCAGATCTTCGACAAACAGGAAGCAGAGCTTGAAAAATACATTCAGAAAGCTGCTAAGCTCTACTAATGACTTTACATGAAGGAAGAGAAAAGTCTAGTTTATCAGTATCCCGTGAACAGTAATGGCAAATTTCCCGCTGGTTGGAGTGACGCAGAGTTAGCTTCCGCTGACTAATTTGGAGGATTCCTCAAAGGAAAGAGAACGCTTTTCACCCTCACACCAGAGGCTACGAGCCTAAGCAGGGCTACAGGTTTCAACAGGCACTATGTAGATAGATTTTTTTTTATAAATCTGAATGAAGTTTATGATCGATACAAACTTCAGTGTCAGAACATGTATAACACGGACGAGACTGCCATAACTACGGTACCAACGCCTGCCAAAATTGTAGTAAGGAAGGGCGTGAAACCAGTCGGTGCTGTAACCACCGTGGTAAGATGAACTCATTGTTGCCCAGGCTGTAAATGCATGTGGAAACCCAGTCTCGCTTTTCTTTGAGTTTCCAAGAAAGACCTTCAGGAATTATTTCCTCCGAAACGGACCAGAAGAAAGCGCAGGGTCTGCAAATAAGTCATGGTGGATGACAGGGTAAGACTTTCACTCACCCCTGCATCATTTCATTCACCATTCCAGGCCTACAAGGGAGCGACCGGATCTCTTTCTATTGGTCACTGATCGGTCGCACGTTGATATTCCAGTGTTAGACGTAGCCAAAGAAAACGGCGTCGTCTCGCCCTTTTTTCCATCACACACGTCCCACACATTACAACCTTTATATAGAACGGCGTTTGGTCCATTTAAAAAATATATTAACTCTGCATCAGACGCTTGGATGAGAAACAATGCTGGAAGAACTATGACAATGTATGACATTCCATTTATAGTGAAGCAATCTTTGCTTAGCGCTGCTACACCAAGGAACATCAAGACTGGATTTCGAGTGACAGGAATATGGCCATTTAACAAAGACATTTTTACGACGACGACTTTTTACCCTCTGCTGTGACGTAGCAGCCATACGCTTTCTGTGTTTCGTAGGAACTAAGTTGGAAAAAACGTTCCCAGAACAGCAACAAGTGTGCAAACAAGCCCCCTGCTCTGCACCTCCACGATTGCTGCTGCACAACCCATACCCATACATGTGCAGCCTGAAGCACTGACACCTCTCCACAGTGCTCCTGCCCACAAGAACAGAGTAACAAGGAATAAAAGAGTGTGTGCTATCCTGATTCATTTGCCAGTAAAAGCAACATTGACAGCTGAGACACATAAGCAAAAAAGCCTGCAAGTCGACAACTGGTGATCCCCAAAAAAACGGATGCTTATGCACTGAATGTACGGAGCCCTACTGTAGATCAAAACCACCAACCACATGGATACAGTGCACAAAGTGTCAAAGATGGGCACATGATAAGCGTCAATGAATGACAATTTTTTAATTTGTAAAATACCGTAAGACCGAAAATGAAACTGATATTTCTTCATCAGAGTAAGGAATAATTAATAAATAATCTGCATGTCAATATGAGTATTGTGCTCACGTTTTATGCTTTGTTACAACCTAAAATTGTTTCTCTTGCATTGAAATTACTGATTAAATAAATCTATGTTATAGAATCAAAAAGATATTTCATTTCAATTATTATGTAACAACTATTATTATGTAACAACTGACCACATAAAGCGTAAAAATGTGCCCGGTACCGAGGTAAGTTGTCACATCATGCAAGTTAGCATAAAATTTAATATAGAGCTTAGTAATCTGAATTCACATTTGTTTTCTGAAGATTGCTAACATTAGGCACTTGCCCCGAGGGAATATGTGTTTTGTGTCGAGATATGAGGTCAAAAAAAAAGTGTAACAGCTGGCTCTGTTCTCCCCTACACGTAATTCAGGTTGTTCGAATACTTTTGAACATGACACCAGTTCAGGGAATTTAGGTGAGGCTTACATATTTTGATAAATAAAACAGGCAACTCTGTAGCAATTCTGGACATCTGGGGGGTCACATGGTCCTGCTGGAATTGCCAAAGTCCGTCGGAACGCACAATTGACATGAATCGATGCAGGTGATCAGACAGGATGCTCACGTACGTGTCACCTGCCAGAGTCGTATCTAGGCTTATCAGGGATCCCATTTCACTCCAGCTGCACACGCCCTACAAAAAATGGTTCAAATGGCTCTGAGCACTATGGGACTTAACATCTGAGGTCATCAGTCCCCTAGAACTTGGAATTACTTAATGCTAAGTAACCTAAGGACATCACACACATCCATGCCCGAGGCAGGATTCGAACCTGCGACCGTAGCAGGCGCGCGGTTCCGGGCTGAAGCGCCTAGAACCGCTCGGCCAACACGCCCTACATCTTTACAGATCCTCCACCAGCTTGGACTGTCCCCTGCTGACATGTAGGGTCCATTGATTCATGAGGTTGTCTCCATACCCGTACACGTCCATCAGCTCGATACAATCTGAAACGAGACTCGTCCGACCAGCAAAATATTTCCAGTCATCAACAGTCCGATGTCGGTGTTGACGGGTCCAGGCGAGGAGTAAATATTTGTGTCTTGCAGTCATCAAGGGTACACGAGTGGGCCTTCGGCTCCGAAAGGCCATACTTTTTGATGACCCAGAATTAAAAACTGCAGCAATTTGCGGAAGGGTTGCACCTCTGTCACGTTGAACGATTCTCTTCAGTCGTCATTGCTCCAGTTTCTGCAGGATCTTTTTTCCGGCAGCCGCGATGTCGGAGATTTGGTGTTTTACCGGAATCTTGATACTCGTGGTACACTCGTGAAATGGTCGTACGGGAAAATCCCCACTTTTTCGCTGCCTCGGAGATGCTGTGTCCCAACGCTCGTGCGCCGACTATGATGCTACCTAAGGCGCTGCAGTCATGGACTGTGCAGCTGGTCCCGGCGGAGGTTCGAGTTCTCCCTCGGGTATGGGTGTGTGTGTTTGTCCTTAGGATAATTTAGGTTCAGTAGTGTATAAGCTTAGGGACTGATGACCTTAGCAGTTACGTCCCATAAGACTTCACACACATTTGAACATATGATGCCACGTTCAGACTCACTTAAGTGTTGATAACCTTCCGTTGTAGCAGCAGTAACCAATCTAACAACAGCGCCAGACACTTGTTGTCTTATACAGGCGTTGCCGACCGCAGCGCCGTATTGTGCCTGTTTACATATATCTGTATTTGAATGCAAATGCCTGTACCAGTTTCTTTGGCGCTTCAGTGTACAAGGATATGTTATTTATAGAGCCAATCATTTTATATGTTGATGAGAATCTTTTCAAGTTTAAATTAATTCACATTCTAGTGGGATGAATGTGTTGTGTTTCGCTGTATGAAAGTGAAAGATGAATCAAGTCGGTAAGTTGAAGCAAGCAAGACTATGGGAGCTAAGGATTTTTGTGCACAGTGAAAACTCTAATAGCTTTTTGAGGACAATATGGACTAAAAACCATTACAGTGAGCAATAGTGCAGAAAGACATTGTATTAAAGGACTGTAATTTCTCATGTACATGACGAGAATCAAAAACAATAATTTATGTTAAAATGGTTAGCCAAGGCCATGCAGTTATTGCCAGAGGAGGCAGCATTTGTGAGAAAGTTGGGTGTTAATTATAAGCAGACATGATTAATTTTGTAGTACTGAAAACATCAACCAAGTCGAAATGTTTGACGTATTGAACTTCTGGATGTCAGTGTCCAACCGGAGCAATATAGCGGCAGACAACCACCTTGCCAAGGTCAGGTGTGACGATGGCAATTGGCAACGTGGTCATTCGCCAAAATATATTGCCCGTGAACTATTTCGAGTTGAAGTACACCGGGAGAAGCTAAAGAATCACATCATAACGTCGCTTATTCTTCTTGCACATATGGCGGATTCTCATTGAAGATTTTGCACCATGCATTTGCTGTTGTTTAAAGAGGCTAAAACTCTTCGTGTACCTCACATTGTAAAATACAACCTTAAAAATCTTCGGCAGCTTTTATGTTATAGCCGCTGTACTGGAGTGAGACGCGGTAATGGAGTCAGTTGAATACACATTGGAGATCGGGTTTCCTTACTTGAGAGGCGGGTAGGATGACAGAGATTTATGAGGATGAGGTCCTATCAGATGACACACTCAAGCACTGGCTCCTCCAGCTCAAGTGTGCGGGTCTTGGATGTAAACGATTCCTGTTCTATCATCAACGGAGGCACTGGCCGAAATGAGAAGACGGCAATTCCGCAGGCTCGGCATTTATCGCCTCCCAACTAGAACAAAAGCCTCGTCTTCTTCGAGATCACTAATGTTGAAATGATTATTAGGTATTAGTCGGGCTGGAAAATGTGGACTGCTCAATGTACGGCCACGTGAATAAACATTAACGAGGCGTGTAATTTCTAAATCTTTTATTCGTAGACGGCCGGGGTGGCTGGCGGTTCTCGGCGCTACAGTCTTGAACAGCGCGACCGCTACGGTCGCTGGTTCGAATCCTGCCTCGGGCATGGATGTGTGTGATGTCCTTAGGTTACTTAGGTTTAAGTAGTTCTAAGTTCTAGAGGACTGATGACCTCAGAAGTTAAGTCCCATAGTGTTCGGAGCCTTTTCTTTTTATTCGTAAGTCGAGAAATATAGCAGAATTTTTCGGAACACAAAAGTGATATAGTAGATTCTTTCACTGTGAAAACAATCGTCTCGAAGTACAGAACACTTGAAGCCGTCGTAAGCTAAGCCACCACAGGTCCTTTGACAACAACAGAGTATATGATGGATTTTATGGTAGACGTTACCGTTCGTGCAGAGCCGTATTGCGGTTCACCTCCGCAGTAACTTTTGAGAGGCAATCAGATTACGTCTGATCTACGTATCTTAAGCCACTATTTCGACAAATGGAGGTTACAGCCAAACTCTATTAAACAGAAGTTTCATGTTTTCATCTGTCCAATAGATTGGCACACAGAGTGCTCGATACCTATTTTTAAGGAGACAAACTTCATCATAACATGCACCCAAAATATCTTGCGGTAATGTTAGATAGGACACTTTCTTTGAACGACCACTTGACACATACATCTGCTAAGTTCGAAACCAGAAACAACATTCTCCACAAACTCTGCGGCTCTCGATGGGGATCGTCAGCAGACACTGTCCGGGTAAAGCACTCAGTTTGCTATGTTCAGCAGCAGAGTACTGTGCGCCTGTCTGGCTTAATGGTCCACATTGAAAAAAGATGGACGTACAACTTAATGAGGCCATGCGCATTGTTCGTGGGTCAACACGATATACTCCCACATACTGGTTACCTATCTTGAGCCACGTTCCATCTCCTGATATCAGACGGAAGAGGCGCTACTGCGTGAACACCAGAAGACTGCTAAATAACACCAATCTTCCAACAATGGAGGACGTATTCCCTGTGGAGCGAAAAGTACTAAGAGCAAGGCATTCCACTCTCATCACAGTCAGGACACTCACGAAATCTGAATTCAACCCTATCGATGAATGGGAACGCTGCTGGCGGCGAAACTGTTCCCCACAATGCCTGAAGCTGCCTTGTATCCAGAAGAAACCTAGTCTCTCCCCACCTTATCAGTTATCCATGTTTCACTTCCATATAAATACCTTCAGAAAAGGTTTCCTAACACTTAAATTTAAATTTCATAGTAAGAAATCTGTCTTTGTCAGAAATGCGTTTCTCACTATTGCCAGTGTGTATTTTACATACGTCAAAAAATGTTGGGCATCACCCCGGTTCCCAGAACTCCTGAAGATAGACGTTGACTGTGGATATTGTATCACAGACACAGTCCCTTTGACTTTTCAGATATGTCACTAAACCCGCTCAAACATGTAAACAGCCATACATGAGCAGTGCCTATTAGACGGAAGGGGTCTGACACGCGATCAGATGGTTCAAATGGCTCTGAGCACTATGTGACTTAACGTCTGAGGTCATCAGCCCCCTAGACTTAGAACCACTTATACCTAACTAACCTCAGGACATCACACACACCCATGTCCGAGGCAGGATTCGAACCTACGACCGTAGCAGCAGCGCGGTTCCGGACTGAAGCGCCTAGAACGGCTCGGCCACAACGGCCGTCGCGACAGACGATCAGTTCCAGTCATTTCACCAGGAAGGAGGTACACGGCTCGTGTTGTCTGTAGTTCTACCATGCCTAGACGGTCAATACCGCGGTTCGATCGCGTCCGCATTGTTACTTTGTGCCACGAAGGGCTCTCAACAAGGGAAGTGTTTAGGCGTCTCGGAGTGAACTAACGCGGTGTTGTTCGGACATGGAGGAGATACAGAGAGACAGGAACCGTCGATGACATGCCTCGCTCTGGCCGCCCAAGGGCTACTACTGGAGTGGATGACCGCTACCTATGGATTATGGCTCGGAGGAACCCTGACAACAACGCCACTATGTTGAATAATGCTTTTCGTGCAGCCACAGGACGTCGTGTTACGACTCAAACTGTGCGCAATAAGCTGCATGATGCGCAACTTCACTTCCGACGTCCATGGCGAGGTCCATCTTTGCAACCACGACACCGTGCTGAGCGGTACAGATAGGCCCAACAACATGCCAAATGGACCGCTCAGAATTGGCACCACGTTGTCTTCACCGATGAGTGTCGCATATCCCTTCAACCAGACAATCGTCGGAGACGTGTTCGGAGGCAATCCGGTCAGGCTGAACGTCTTAGACACACTGTCCAGCGAGTGCAGCAAGGTGGAGGTTCCCTGCTGTTTTGGTGTGGCATTATGTGGGGCCGACGTACACCGCTGGTAGTCATGGAAGGCGCCGTAACGCATGTACGACACGTGAATACCATCCTCCGATCGATAGTGCAACCATATCGGCAGCACATTGGCGAGGCATTCGTCTTCATGGACGACAGTTCGCACCCCCATGGTGCAGATCTTGTGAATGACTTCCTTCAGGATAACGACATCGCTCGACTAGTCGCCAGCATGTTCTCCAGACATGAACCCTATCGAACACCCCTGGGATGGATTAAAAAGGCCTGTTCATGGACGATCTCACCCACCAACCACTCTGAGGAATCTACGCCGAATCGCCGTTGAGGAGTGGGACAACGTGGACCAACAGTACCTTGTTGAACTTGTGGGTAGTATGCTACGACGAATACAGGCACGCATCAATGCGAGAGGACATGATACTGGGTATTAGAGGTATCAGTGTGTACAGCAATCTGGACTACCACCTCTGAAGGTCTCGTTGTATGGTGGTACAACATGCAATGTGTGGTTTTCATGAGGAATAAAACGGACGGAAATTATGTTTATGTTGATCTCTATTCCAATTTTCTGTACAGGTTCCAGAACTCTCAGAACCGAGGTGATGCAAAACCTTTTTTGAGATGTTTATTATGATATTTTTCAGTCGATACCAGTACCATCGAAGGCGGAAAGACCAACATACGAAAAATTTGTATCCCGTACTTCAGTTGATCTATATAGGTCAACTGAAAAGTAAGATACTAGTGCTAGCAAAGACAAAAAAAGTGACATGCGTAACACTGGCATATCTCAGTTGAACTACGAAGGTGGTATCCTGTTCTTCAGTTAATCTGTATAGGTTAAATGAAGTGCGGATTACAAACCTTATGAACGTCGCTATTTTTTACCTTCGCTACCACTCGTATCATATTCTTCAGTTGACCTATTTGTGTCAATTTAAGTACGGTATAGAAATTTTATTGCTGCAGAGTTTTTCGCCGTCGCTAGTACTACTATGGTAATTTTCAGTCGATACTATTAGTATCTAAGACGAAAACAAAGTTTGTATCCCTCCTGCAGTTTTCCTATATAGGTCAACTGAAGTATGCGATACAAATTTTATGCATATCGCTTTTTTTGCCTTCGCGTAGTTCAACTGAGGTACAGAACGCCAATGTTACGTACGTCGATTTTTTCGTTTCCGCTGGCATTAGGATCCAGTTCTTCAGTTGATCTATATAGATCGACTGAAGTATGAGATACACATTCTATTTATGTCGGTCTTTTCGCCCTCGCTAGTATTAGTATCAGCTGAAGAATAGGATACTAGTAGCAGCGAAGGCGAAAAAATCAACACCTCTATAATTTGTATCCCGTACTTCAGTTGACCTACATAGGTACTGCAGTATCCCATACTACAGTTAACCTATACAGATCAGCTGAACTTCGGAATACAACTGATGTTGTCAACTGAGGTATTCCGTGCTAACGTTACTTCTGTCCCTTTTTTGTTTCTTTTTTGCTCTAGTATGCCATTCTTTAGTTGAGCGATATAGGTCAACTGAAGAATAGGGTACTAGGACACAAAGAAGCGATATACTTAACATTATGTTCGAAATATGGATGTACGTGATGTATTTCTACCATCTGCTTTCTCTTTACTGCATTCCTTTGTTTCTCAACATTCGTCTTTGCTGTTAAAACTGTGCAATACACCGTCTGTGGTAACTTCTGACGTCATTGAGCAAAGCCGACGGGTTGTATCCCATTCTTCAGTGATCTCCAAAACTTACCGGATGACTGCTTCTCTGAACTTGCTGATGCAAAATAAAGTAAATAATGCCGAACGGGTTTCAAGACATGTGTAGTCGCGAAACGGAAGTTTTTGTTAATTTTCGGATGACGTCACGTAAAGACGACCGTTGCCTGGTTACGCACGTTCGTGATATAGATATAGTGTGGCATTATATAGTAGTTAAGCTTCTGTAACAACTCGATCTGTTGATGGATGGACACCGATAACTTCCTGCTTATGCAGTAAACGTCAGTCTTTTACTGCAATATTTTCAGTCAAGAGTATTTAATTATAATAGTGAAGTCTTGGGCAGCTTTTGGTTAGAAGGAAGAATATTCTAACGATTTAATACATCATTATTCAGGTAAGGTTGTTACAAAAATACCAAAATTTTACTATCAAATTTTTCAAGATCAAAGCATGACGTTACAGGCTGAAGATACGGAGTAACATAATCGACAAACAGATGCTAATGACCTCTTTACGAATGAGTACTTGCTAAGCCCGTTAATATCGGTATCTTCAAAGTACGTATGGAAATTTATAAAATATGAACGATATTGTAGTTATTTTTTTTATTTTTTTCATGTTACGATCTATGTAACCTCTTTGTACATAATTATCAGTTTGTCTTGAAAAGGAAACATGTTGAAGGAAAAAGACCATACAAAACTATGCAGGGAAACATTTTTGACGTTAAGGCCTCTGCCGTTGTATCGAAAGTATAGCAACGTTGCCATCCATTTTTAATTTCCTTTTGCTTTCACACGTAAGGGAAAAACAAAGAGCCCTATGACACGGAAATAGGCAAAATCTATGATCTGCATCGAACAGCGAAACGTTAAGTTTCAATTTTTCTGTACTTTTATCAAAATCACCTTATAACAAAATGTTTGTTACCATTTTCAGCGTGTAGTTTTGTTCCACCTGAAGCTTTGTTTCGCTAAAATTAGGTTTGCTTTGTACAAAAACCCATCAGAAGCTCATGGGTAGTGCTGACGAATAAGTGCTGCTGTTTTCAGAGCATTAATAGTCGCGAGGCGAAAACTTCAGTACAGTAGCAGATGTTAGCAGCAAACTTTTTCGTACACTTAATGGATGAGAAAGATTTAGGTACTACAAGCCCTTAATATTACCTGACTCACTTAAATAATATTCTTAATGATCTACATTTTCCGATTAGTAAGCCTTTTGTTTTAATACTGTATCAGTATCTGAACCAGATTTGTAATAGTTACGAATATAATACCACATTTTGTGCAAAAAAAAAAAAGCGTGATGGACGAAAGCGCATGTAGCTGTCGCCTATGTACTGTTGTACACTTAATAAAAAAGTAGTTAATTTCTAACTACTATGTACAGGGATTCGTTTTGTTATGGAGACTACACCGCGCTATACTAAGATTGCTAACGACATCTTTCCCTGCTGATTTGGAGGAGTTGTTTTCTAATTCCAGTTTTTAATGTAGATGCATTTAATGTTTAGTGAGTCGTGTCTCTAGTCAAGCAATAAAAATTTTGAAACTTCCTGGCAGCAAAAAACTATGTGCGGGACCGAGACTCGAACTCGGTATGGTAGAGCACTTGCCCGCAATAGAGCAAAGGGCCCGAGTTCGAGTCTCGGTCCCGCTCACAGTTTTAATCTGCCAGGAAGTTTCGTATCTGCGCACACTCCGCTGCAGAGTGAAAATCTCTTCTGGAATAAAAATTTTTGTTCCACGAGATTACAGAACTCCCGTTTCAATCTTGGAGAAGAGTGTAAAGTCTATTCGGAAAGTATTATTTTGTTTTATGATTTGTTTGTGCTCCTATTAACTACTTTGGTGATTATCGAGCTTCTGCAGAGCTGTAAGATCAAGGTATCATTTCGAAACGGTTTTATTTTCTTTGTGGAAAGTGTTTCTCAACAACGACACTCCTGTTTTCCAGTGTGTTAGTGCTGTTTAGAAAATTTTTTCTCTGAAAGAATCTGGAAGGCAATAGCTTTTTAATGGGCTCAATGATGTTATTAAAAGTAAAATTAATTGAGAAAAAATTGGTTCAAATGGCTTTGAGCAGTATGCGATTTAACTTCTGAGGTCATCAGTCGCCTAGAACTTAGAACTAATTAAACCTAACTAACCTAAGGACATCACACACATCCATACCCGAGGCAGGATTCGAACCTGCGACCGTAGCGGTCGCTCGGCTCCAGACTGTAGCGCCTAGAACCGCATGGCCACTACGGCCGGCAATCAATTGAGAATCCGTTTAAAATAAAATGCCTACTCTCCTGGCTTGTGTGATTTATTTATTGATCGGAAACTTCTTCCACAACACTCTTTTGATCCCAGGCAATCGCTGCGTACAGGCACCTTTGAGACGGAGGTAAGAGCAGTGCAGTTGGGTACTGAGATGCGAATCCCAAGCAGGACAATGCAGGTTGGGTGTTGAGTTCAATCTGCTATAATTCCTCGAAGAGACCTTGCGAGCCTCGGTGATGGGCACTGTAGGGAGAGGGGGATGGGGCGATGCAATTCCAACGTTTGGCTGCTTTCGTGAGATACAAAGCGTAGAGACTAGGCTCGTATTCGTCGCCTGTGCTCAAACACCAGCTTGCGACAGCTACCTACAAATTGTAGCACTGAGGAGAATGCAATAGAACTACGAGCTGCCTTTCTGGATGAAAGTGTGAGGACTGTGTCGACACAGCCATTATGCAGCCGTAACCACGTGATCGGTTTCGCGTCTACGGGCCCAATACGTACAGCACCGCAGTGCACGTTGAAGGTGGGCAGCGGAACTCTAGGTATGGAATCTGGATCAATGCCGTAGGTCTACTCACCGACGAGAACAGAAACTGCCTGACACCTGGTGAACGTTTATATTATACCGTAAGTTGGCAGTATCAGAGTGATCCATTTCATTTCTGAGTCAGAGTTCCTTAGAAAGCAGGAGACAGTATCAAGGCCACTATAGTTCGATTAAAATTACTTGATAGTTGACGTCTGTCAGTTTCTGCTGCAGTGTTGCGACAGCCGCTGTCGGCTACCGCTCTGTTATAGCTGACACACAGACATTATGGGGTCACATCACAAATTAAATTTATGTCTAACGAGGAGAAATGTGAAAGCAGCCGCCGCAAGGTATGTCAGAAATGTGAGTTGCTCAGTCAACAGCTGAATTTAAGTGACCAATGACTGAACTGCGGCAGATGACGCGTTTTGTAGCCCTGAATTTAAACTCATGTCCTTACCTACTCACACCCTCGTTATGTGCAATACATTAGAGAAAACGGCGGCCAACAGCCTGCGGCAGAACTAAAATCATGGTCTTCTGTTTAAGGCAATTAAAGCTAACTTTTACGAGTAAACTCAAGACAGAAGAATTTCAGTTTCAGCACTAAAAGCAAACTGTAATTTCTCGCTATTATTGATTACCTGAAAGTATTCTCACACTGCCTACACGAGCTGCCGCATTACCAGCCAATCAGCAGTCCCCGTTGGCACTTGGTTGCAGATTATAGGCGATACAGGCAGAATTCCAAACGAAAAAGGAATGATAGGAAGAGAAATAAGAGCAAATAAAAAAGTCAATACGATGATAAAAAATGGCGCGGAAAAAATTATAAATAAGAATTTACATTTTAATTAGTTATTTGAATAAAAATGATAATCAAACTCTTTAGACTTAGAAACAAAAATCCTCATTTCTGACGAGTTCGAACCCATGACCTTTTACACGACAGGTTACCATGCTAATCTTTCCACTATGTCGGACCAGAAGACAAAGGTGTTATATTTATGACTGTCGTGACCCAGTTGCAACAACGAACTGCAGCCTTCAGAAATTGGGCTTCGCATTGAAGAAAGAATTCATGAGAAGGAATTGAAAGTGGAGTGACCGATTGTTGAGGCAGTTTGGCAACGGCGAACAGTTTGGGCGTGGCGTTGAGCGCTCTGATTGGAGGAAACCAGCTACATCGCGTAAAGTGTCAACTATCAAGTAATTTTAATCGGATTATACAGGTCTTCATTTATTATGTACGTTCAGACTGTTAACAACATTGCCGGCCGGAGTGGCAGTGCTGTCCTAGGCACTTCAGTCTGGAACCGAGCGACCGCTACGGTCGCAGGTTCGAATCCTGCCTCGGGCATGGACGTGTGTGATGTCCTTAGGTTAGTTGGTTTTAATTAGTTCTAAGTTCTAGGCAACTGATGGCCTCAGAAGTTAAGTCGCATAGTGCTCAGAGCCATTTGAACCATTTGTTAACAACATTCTTAAAACACGTGTGTTTGCTAATGATGTCATATTAGAATGACTTCTATAACCATAACATCTATTGACCTGATCATCTATATAATCTCAAAAATTAGATTTCTATGTAACATATCCCAGTATCATAAGACAAAGTGTCAATTTTTGGAGGACGCAGATTTAAATAGATCTGCACCAGCGTAGTGTTGAAAGAAGTGAATTTGGTTCGATAACGTTAACCTGTCAAACTTTGAAGATTCTAATTTGGATTAATGTCAATGGGAACTACGTACACTAATCTGCCAGATAGTCTCTGTGTGAAAAGTACAGAGTGGACAGTAATAAAGCCGACAAACTGCAGGGACGGATTAATGACTTGAAATGGAGGAAACGAGGTCCTATGAACATGTGTCAGGAAATGCATCATTGCCATGGTAGATGGCGCTGACGAATGAAAGTTCCTCTGACCACGTGCCGTGTGCTGATAGTATGTTCCAGGCCGTGTGATTGACACAGCGTACTGTAAGCAACAAAATGATCCGGTGTTCATGTCGGGAACGAGCCGAAATGGTGTTCGTGTACGACCAAGCAGATGGAAACGGCCAAGAAGCATCATCGGTGTGACAACCCATGATGTTCTGTGTTCTGGGACGATTTGTTGTCGTTGCACGCGCACGGTCCATTTCCGAACACATGTTGATAGGACGTTTTTCCAGTCAGGAGTCAATCCCTGCAATTTGTCGGTTTTATAAATGTTCAACTTGCAGATTCGTCTCTGTCATTACAAAGACAACACTGCCAGATAGTCTCTGTGTGAAAAGTACAGAGTGGACAGTAATAAAGCCGACAAACTGCAGGGACGGATTAATGACTTGAAATGGAGGAAACGAGGTCCTATGAACATGTGTCAGGAAATTCATCATTGCCATGGTAGATGGCGCTGACGAATGAAAGTTCCTCTGACCACGTGCCGTGTGCTGATAGTATGTTCCAGGCCGTGTGATTGACACAGCGTACTGTAAGCAACAAAATGATCCGGTGTTCATGTCGGGAACGAGCCGAAATGGTGTTCGTGTACGACCAAGCAGATGGAAACGGCCAAGAAGCATCATCGGTGTGACAACCCATGATGTTCTGTGTTCTGGGACGATTTGTTGTCGTTGCACGCGCACGGTCCATTTCCGAACACATGTTGATAGGACGTTTTTCCAGTCAGGAGTCAATCCCTGCAATTTGTCGGTTTTATAAATGTTCAACTTGCAGATTCGTCTCTGTCATTACAAAGACAACACTGCCAGGCACATTGTATTAAATATAACGACGTGGAACGTGAGGTTAACGAAGAGAAGGGGAAATGATTAGCGTCGCTGCCTGCGGTGCGGATGGTCCCGGGTATCATTCCCGGTAGCTCCTCAAATTTTTCTGTAGTATGGATGTTCGGAACAGGATCCATTCCGTCTCGTGAGATGAGATGAGAAACTGCGTGGCTAAAGAAGCTCCGGCACCATCAGAATTCATCTATTGGCAATAACGGCTGGAGTGATTGGCCGACATGTCGATCAGGTATCCCACGATCATAGATCGCTCCTTGCACTACCTCGTAGACAGCAGTCGGATCAGGTCTAATTACGGCTTAATACCTGGTTGGTGTTTAGTTTAGGTACATTTTTCCAATTTTTTTCATTTCTTCAGTAATGTGTTTCAGTGATTTCTAAAGCGTAGTTAGTTGTTATGATAACTTTTTATTTTCTAGAATAGCTTGATATTTAAAATTTCGTAGTTCCACGTGCTACGTTGCTAATAAGCTTTCACTGTAACATTTGTGTATTTATATTGTAATTACTCAGTTTCCTGAATATACAGGGTGGTGCGCGAAAAACCGACCCCGAGTACTGCTCTTTTCTCGCCCTCTTATTGTTTCGAAGCCGCTGCGACAACGTTTTGTAGCGTCAGCACGAAAGCCTTTATGACTTATCTAAGTAAATCAAGGAGATATATCCTCTCCTAAAAAGAATCGTAATAGTGGAGGCGGTCGTGTCTACTGGTTTATTTAAGGAAACGCGGAACATTTTTGCTAAGAAGTTTCTTAGCGTTTCGATACCAGTAAAAAAGCAGTGAACAGGATTTGGTACAAAGTGGTGTACTACGGGGTGTTCAAAAAGTCTCTCCGCAGTGCCGTATGATTGTTAGACGCGCGTGCCATATGCCGCAGTAAATATACCGAAATGAAACTCAGTGAAATACAAGTTATTAATCTATTGAATATTCATTTTTACTTACAAATTTTCACATTAAATGTTGTAAGAGTCCCCCACTTGAAGGAAAGTAACCCAGGCAGGCGAACAATTATACGGAACGCGCGGCTAACAATCATACGGCACTGCGGATAGACTTTTTGAGCACCCCGTAGGCGTATATGATCAGTTGCAAACGCAAAAAAGAATCGATCTCCATCGGTACGTAAGCTTCCGTGATCGCGGATATTCTAGCACGAATGATCTCAGAGTCCAAAGGAGTAGACACATACGTTGTCGCAACAAGTCAACGTTTCGTGTTGGTCTTGTTAACGTGTTTTACATCGTGTAGGGTTGAAGCCCTACAAAATGACATGTGTCCAAGAACTGAAGGAGAGAGATAGGACAAAACGAGTGAAATGCGCTGTTTGGATATGTCAAACAATTGAGAGTGAAGTGTTGGATTCGCTGCCGTATTTCATGAGTGATGAAGCCTGGTTGCATCTGACAGGACATGTAAACTCCCAGAATACCAGATACTGGTCAACAAACAATCCCTATACGATTAATAGGGAACCTATTCACGGTGAAAAAATCTGAGTGTCGTGTGTCGCTTCAGCAAGTCGGATTGTGGGTCCCATTATTTTCATTTTTTTTTGACAGCAGTAAACATTGCTGTGTATTGCGAATCTTTGAGGAATTTTACGCACGGTTGACTCCCATGAAGCTATGTATGCTGTCTTTCGTCAGGATTGGTCGACCTGTTACACTTCACTCGAGTCACTGAAAAGATTCACAGAAGAAATGACCTCCAGCAAAGCGTCATGGCCGCCGCGTTCGCCGGACCTAACCACCTGTCATTTTTATCAGCGGGGCAGTCTAAGGGGAGAAGTGTATGCAAAAAATCCAATAACGTTAGAAGACTTGGAGGACGACATTCGTAATGAAATTTTGAGGATTGATGCTGCAGAGTTCCGCGAAGTGTATATTAATATGTTAGGGCGCTCGCAAAGCGCAGTGAAGCACAATAGAGGTACTTTACAGCACCTAATGTAATTTTATGCAGTACATAAGACAAGACAAAATACGTAAATATAGAGATTTGTATTATCTTATTTGTTGTTTCTTTATTATCTAATAATTATATATTTATCTATTTGTTGATATCTGCTCGTTGCAGGCAACAATTCGTGGGTAGTTGGCGAGCAGTCTGTACTAGGCACTGCTCATATTTTTAAAAATATCAGGAATCCAATTTATCGATATTTATGAAGGTTCCATTATCGGCTCTAGATGTAACGAAAAATTATCGATTTATAGACGGAAAATATATCGACGTACCGACCTATAAAAATTTCGGCTGAACGTTGTAAATATACTGCCGGTTTTAGAGCTGTATATTTAAATATTGATTTATTATTAGATATTCTGTACATCAAGTAACTAGCAGCCTGCCTACCCCCTTAGAGGAATAATTGAAACAATGCTTGGCGATAACCATTTTGCTAACAATGGTTAACTACATGTAAGTTGCACAACAAAAGGTGTCCGATGGGTCCATTGTTCGCTTTCCTCACATATGCAATTTATACGGAACACTTCATGTCGACTTCCCTGTTTTTTCCTTTCTGTAAATTCAGCTAACTAGTGGTTGTAGTGTAAAAAATTGCGTGATGAAGTTAAAAGTTGCAGGTTGGTACTGCTGAGCGCTGATTACGTCAGCATTTCCCCTCACATGTCTTCGCCCATCCCACAAAGACCAATCTTGTCCTTTAGATTTTTGTTCATCATTTTCAGCAACTTATCTCCCCGCCGTCGCCACCCACCAATGCACTAGGATTACTTCTTTGTGCCACCTATATTTGCTTCATACAGTCAAAGAGAAAGACATACAATCAAAGAGAAAACGACCTGATGAAAGCTCAAAAAAGTAGTAAGACTCCTTCACACAGTGGAACTAAAATTATGTTCTACTACAATTTTAAAAAAAACAGTTTCAAATATTCGCCGGAAATAGCGAAGAAAATATAATATAATATAAAATTGTCGTCTCTCGATATTGCCATTTCGATATCGATACATTGGCCAAAAACTTATCGCCGATGTATAGTGATATTTTTTGGAAGAAATATGAATACATCGACAATTTAACAATAGCCCTAGTCAGTAACTGGGGCAGGTTTGTCGTGCGCCACCCTGTAGAAATGTATTTGATTTTATTCATTGTGCAATAATATGCAACTTGTTTCAGTTTAAGGAATTAATTGTTTATGTAAAAAATGTAATAACTAACACTGCTTAAATTCCGTTAGAAAAAAGAAGAATCTGGTTAATCAGAACTTGAAAAGGCTTATGAATTACTAAAGAGTGGAAGAAAATGCGTTGATTGTTATATGTTACTAACTGAAATTAACTGTATGAGGTAAGCCTGTTAGAATATTCTCTGAAGTAACAGTACAAATACGCTACAGTTGAGATTAGCCCCGTGAGCAGCAATCTGCGACTGTTTGCCGGTGTGCGAGAAAGTGTCGTATGAGCGACTGTAGGACGTAGGATGACATAGACAGAATTTATATTTAGTATGATGAATGGCTGCTTGCTCCAAATGTGAAAAAAAATTTAGTTACTGCAGATAAGTAGCAAAAACAATCCTCCAGTGTTCAAATACAGTATTAGCCCTTAACTCACGAGGTGTGGTCTCCCAGACCACGCCAGAATTTTCCAAGTCGTTCTCGTAGGTCAGTTATGGCGGAAAGTTTTAAATATACCACCTACCCTCTTTTAATCACCAGCCCTACAAATTATTATTGTCAGTTGCGTTATCACTTTATTTGATTGTTGTTGACCGCGCCTCGTGAACTACGAGTTTTCGTCAGATCAATAGAAAATGTGTTAGCAAGAATGTGACAATTTTACACTTTCTAAGATCGATGAAACATTTAGTCAGTGGATGGAGAATGATGTCAATGATATAGAACAAAAAGTAGACGAAGAAGACAACGATTTTCCAATAGCAAGCGATCACAATTCTGCTAGCGAACAAAAAGCCCATTCAGAGGAAAAATTTCAGGACAATGGTGATGAGGACCTTTCTGTTTCTCCTATAAAATATTTGATGTGTTAGTTAAAATTAAATGTGTTCTGAGTGGTGCTAAAGAGAAATGTTGATCTCAGTGCTGAATGTTAATTTTGCAGCCTTTCTTTTCCTGAGTTCAGCTTTTATATGCAAGTTTAAACAACGGAAATCAGTTTTACGTGAAAATTTACTTTCTACAGAGATACCGTAATTTTGCAGAACGTAAAATTCAGTTTCCTAACAGCTTGTTTATGTGTGCTATTGAAAAAGCTTCACAAAAAGAGGTGATTTTTGCGTGATACAAAAATAAAATACTGGTGGTTTTATTTAGTTGAATAAAATCAAGAGGGCGTATTTAAACAACACTTACGTATTTGTAACCATAAATGTTATATAACATCAATTAAATTTCCAAATGATTTACAAATGGTTCAAATGGCTCTGAGCACTATGGGACTTAACATCTGAGATCATCAGTCCCCTAGAACTTAGAACTATTTAAACCTAACTAACCCAAGGACATCACACACATCCATGCCAGAGGCAGGATTCGAACTTGCGACCGTAGCAGCCACGTGGTTCCGGACTGAAGCGCCTAGAACCGCTCGGTCACAACGGCCGGAATGATTTACAGCGTAGATCTTGGTTTAAAGATAGGGGTCCCAGAGACCACAGCTAGTAGTCTCCTCGTGAGGGTGAGTTACAGGTTAGTGGAGTGCTGTTTGGCACAGTCACATCAAGTATAGGCTTAATTTGGCAAGCCACAGGAAACGGGACGAGCAGGATTTGATGGGAGAACTCTAGGAAAGTGTGGTTCACTCATAAAGCAGACCACAAAAAAAATGGCTCTGAGCACTATGGGACTTAACATCTGAGATCATCAGTCCCCTAGAACTTAGAACTATTTAAACCTAACTAACCTAAGGACATCACACACATCCATGCCAGAGGCAGGATTCGAACTTGCGACCGTAGCAGCCACGTGGTTCCGGACTGAAGCGCCTAGAACCGCTCGGTCACAGCGGCCGGAAATGATTTACAGCGTAGATCTTGGTTTAAAGATAGGGGTCCCAGAGACCACAGCTAGTAGTCTCCTCGTGAGGGTGAGTTACAGGTTAGTGGAGTGCTGTTTGGCACAGTCACATCAAGTATAGGCTTAATTTGGCAAGCCACAGGAAACGGGACGAGCAGGATTTGATGGGAGAACTCTAGGAAAGTGTGGTTCACTCATAAAGCAGACCACAAAAAAAATGGCTCTGAGCACTATGGGACTTAACATCTGAGATCATCAGTCCCCTAGAACTTAGAACTATTTAAACCTAACTAACCTAAGGACATCACACACATCCATGCCAGAGGCAGGATTCGAACTTGCGACCGTAGCAGCCACGTGGTTCCGGACTGAAGCGCCTAGAACCGCTCGGTCACAGCGGCCGGAAATGATTTACAGCGTAGATCTTGGTTTAAAGATAGGGGTCCCAGAGACCACAGCTAGTAGTCTCCTCGTGAGGGTGAGTTACAAATTAGTGGAGTGCTGTTTGGCACAGTCACATCAAGTATAGGCTTAATTTGGCAAGCCACAGGAAACGGGACGAGCAGGATTTGATGGGAGAACTCTAGGAAAGTGTGGTTCACTCATAAAGCAGACCACAAAAAAAATGGCTCTGAGCACTATGGGACTTAACATCTGAGATCATCAGTCCCCTAGAACTTAGAACTATTTAAACCTAACTAACCTAAGGACATCACACACATCCATGCCAGAGGCAGGATTCGAACTTGCGACCGTAGCAGCCACGTGGTTCCGGACTGAAGCGCCTAGAACCGCTCGGTCACAGCGGCCGGAAATGATTTACAGCGTAGATCTTGGTTTAAAGATAGGGGTCCCAGAGACCACAGCTAGTAGTTTCCTCGTGAGGGTGAGTTACAAATTAGTGGAGTGCTGTTTGGCACAGTCACATCAAGTATAGGCTTAATTTGGCAAGCCACAGGAAACGGGACGAGCAGGATTTGATGGGAGAACTCTAGGAAAGTGTGGTTCACTCATAAAGCAGACCACAAAAAAAATGGCTCTGAGCACTATGGGACTTAACATCTGAGATCATCAGTCCCGTAAAACTTAGAACTATTTAAACCTAACTAACCTAAGGACATCACACACATCCATGCCAGAGGCAGGATTCGAACTTGCGACCGTAGCAGCCACGTGGTTCCGGACTGAAGCGCCTAGAACCGCTCGGTCACAGCGGCCGGAAATGATTTACAGCGTAGATCTTGGTTTAAAGATAGGGGTCCCAGAGACCACAGCTAGTAGTTTCCTCGTGAGGGTGAGTTACAGGTTAGTGGAGTGCTGTTTCGCAAAGTCACATCAAGTATAGGCTTAATTTGGCAAGCCACAGGAAACGGGACGAGCGGGATTTGATGAGAGAACTCTAGGAAAGTGTGGTTCACTCATAAAGCAGACCACAAAAAAAATGGCTCTGAGCACTATGGGACTTAACATCTGAGATCATCAGTCCCCTAGAACTTAGAACTATTTAAACCTAACTAACCTAAGGACATCACACACATCCATGCCAGAGGCAGGATTCGAACTTGCGACCGTAGCAGCCACGTGGTTCCGGGCTGAAGCGCCTAGGACCGCTCGGTCACAGCGGCCGGAAATGATTTACAGCGTAGATCTTGGTTTAAAGATAGGGGTCCCAGAGACCACAGCTAGTAGTCTCCTCGTGAGGGTGAGTTACAGGTTAGTGGAGTGCTGTTTGGCACAGTCGCATCAAGTATAGGCTTAATTTGGCAAGCCACAGGAAACGGGACGAGCAGGATTTGATGGGAGAACTCTAGGAAAGTGTGGTTCACTCATAAAGCAGACCACAAAAAAAATGGCTCTGAGCACTATGGGACTTAACATCTGAGATCATCAGTCCCCTAGAACTTAGAACTATTTAAACCTAACTAACCTAAGGACATCACACACATCCATGCCAGAGGCAGGATTCGAACTTGCGACCGTAGCAGCCACGTGGTTCCGGACTGAAGCGCCTAGAACCGCTCGGTCACAGCGGCCGGAAATGATTTACAGCGTAGATCTTGGTTTAAAGATAGGGGTCCCAGAGACCACAGCTAGTAGTCTCCTCGTGAGGGTGAGTTACAGGTTAGTGGAGTGCTGTTTGGCACAGTCACATCAAGTATAGGCTTAATTTGGCAAGCCACAGGAAACGGGACGAGCAGGATTTGATGGGAGAACTCTAGGAAAGTGTGGTTCACTCATAAAGCAGACCACAAAAAAAAATGGCTCTGAGCACTATGGGACTTACATCTGAGATCATCAGTCCCCTAGAACTTAGAACTATTTAAACCTAACTAACCTAAGGACATCACACACATCCATGCCAGAGGCAGGATTCGAACTTGCGACCGTAGCAGCCACGTGGTTCCGGACTGAAGCGCCTAGAACCGCTCGGTCACAGCGGCCGGAAATGATTTACAGCGTAGATCTTGGTTTAAAGATAGGGGTCCCAGAGACCACAGCTAGTAGTCTCCTCGTGAGGGTGAGTTACAGGTTAGTGGAGTGCTGTTTGGCACAGTCGCATCAAGTATAGGCTTAATTTGGCAAGCCACAGGAAACGGGACGAGCAGGATTTGATGGGAGAACTCTAGGAAAGTGTGGTTCACTCATAAAGCAGACCACAAAAAAAATGGCTCTGAGCACTATGGGACTTAACATCTGAGATCATCAGTCCCCTAGAACTTAGAACTATTTAAACCTAACTAACCTAAGGACATCACACACATCCATGCCAGAGGCAGGATTCGAACTTGCGACCGTAGCAGCCACGTGGTTCCGGACTGAAGCGCCTAGGACCGCTCGGTCACAGCGGCCGGAAATGATTTACAGCGTAGATCTTGGTTTAAAGATAGGGGTCCCAGAGACCACAGCTAGTAGTCTCCTCGTGAGGGTGAGTTACAGGTTAGTGGAGTGCTGTTTGGCACAGTCGCATCAAGTATAGGCTTAATTTGGCAAGCCACAGGAAACGGGACGAGCAGGATTTGATGGGAGAACTCTAGGAAAGTGTGGTTCACTCATAAAGCAGACCACAAAAAAAATGGCTCTGAGCACTATGGGACTTAACATCTGAGATCATCAGTCCCCTAGAACTTAGAACTATTTAAACCTAACTAACCTAAGGACATCACACACATCCATGCCAGAGGCAGGATTCGAACTTGCGACCGTAGCAGCCACGTGGTTCCGGACTGAAGCGCCTAGAACCGCTCGGTCACAGCGGCCGGAAATGATTTACAGCGTAGATCTTGGTTTAAAGATAGGGGTCCCAGAGACCACAGCTAGTAGTCTCCTCGTGAGGGTGAGTTACAGGTTAGTGGAGTGCTGTTTGGCACAGTCACATCAAGTATAGGCTTAATTTGGCAAGCCACAGGAAACGGGACGAGCAGGATTTGATGGGAGAACTCTAGGAAAGTGTGGTTCACTCATAAAGCAGACCACAAAAAAAATGGCTCTGAGCACTATGGGACTTAACATCTGAGATCATCAGTCCCCTAGAACTTAGAACTATTTAAACCTAACTAACCTAAGGACATCACACACATCCATGCCAGAGGCAGGATTCGAACTTGCGACCGTAGCAGCCACGTGGTTCCGGACTGAAGCGCCTAGAACCGCTCGGTCACAGCGGCCGGAAATGATTTACAGCGTAGATCTTGGTTTAAAGATAGGGGTCCCAGAGACCACAGCTAGTAGTCTCCTCTTGAGGGTGAGTTACAGGTTAGTGGAGTGCTGTTTGGCACAGTCACATCAAGTATAGGCTTAATTTGGCAAGCCACAGGAAACGGGACGAGCAGGATTTGATGGGAGAACTCTAGGAAAGTGTGGTTCACTCATAAAGCAGACCACAAAAAAAATGGCTCTGAGCACTATGTGACTTATCATCTGAGATCATCAGTCCCCTAGAACTTAGAACTATTTAAACCTAACTAACCTAAGGACATCACACACATCCATGCCAGAGGCAGGATTCGAACTTGCGACCGTAGCAGCCACGTGGTTCCGGACTGAAGCGTCTAGAACCGCTCGGTCACAGCGGCCGGAAATGATTTACAGCGTAGATCTTGGTTTAAAGATAGGGGTCCCAGAGACCACAGCTAGTAGTCTCCTCGTGAGGGTGAGTTACAAATTAGTGGAGTGCTGTTTGGCACAGTCACATCAAGTATAGGCTTAATTTGACAAGCCACAGGAAACGGGACGAGCAGGATTTGATGGGAGAACTCTAGGAAAGTGTGGTTCACTCATAAAGCAGACCACAAAAAAAATGGCTCTGAGCACTATGGGACTTAACATCTGAGATCATCAGTCCCCTAGAACTTAGAACTATTTAAACCTAACTAACCTAAGGACATCACACACATCCATGCCAGAGGCAGGATTCGAACTTGCGACCGTAGCAGCCACGTGGTTCCGGACTGAAGCGCCTAGAACCGCTCGGTCACAGAGGCCGGAAATGATTTACAGCGTAGATCTTGGTTTAAAGATAGGGGTCCCAGAGACCACAGCTAGTAGTTTCCTCGTGAGGGTGAGTTACAAATTAGTGGAGTGCTGTTTGGCACAGTCACATCAAGTATAGGCTTAATTTGGCAAGCCACAGGAAACGGGACGAGCAGGATTTGATGGGAGAACTCTAGGAAAGTGTGGTTCACTCATAAAGCAGACCACAAAAAAAATGGCTCTGAGCACTATGGGACTTAACATCTGAGATCATCAGTCCCGTAAAACTTAGAACTATTTAAACCTAACTAACCTAAGGACATCACACACATCCATGCCAGAGGCAGGATTCGAACTTGCGACCGTAGCAGCCACGTGGTTCCGGACTGAAGCGCCTAGAATCGCTCGGTCACAGCGGCCGGAAATGATTTACAGCGTAGATCTTGGTTTAAAGATAGGGGTCCCAGAGACCACAGCTAGTAGTCTCCTCGTGAGGGTGAGTTACAGGTTAGTGGAGTGCTGTTTGGCACAGTCACATCAAGTATAGGCTTAATTTGGCAAGCCACAGGAAACGGGACGAGCAGGATTTGATGGGAGAACTCTAGGAAAGTGTGGTTCACTCATAAAGCAGACCACAAAAAAAATGGCTCTGAGCACTATGGGACTTAACATCTGAGATCATCAGTCCCCTAGAACTTAGAACTATTTAAACCTAACTAACCTAAGGACATCACACACATCCATGCCAGAGGCAGGATTCGAACTTGCGACCGTAGCAGCCACGTGGTTCCGGACTGAAGCGCCTAGAACCGCTCGGTCACAGCGGCCGGAAATGATTTACAGCGTAGATCTTGGTTTAAAGATAGGGGTCCCAGAGACCACAGCTAGTAGTTTCCTCGTGAGGGTGAGTTACAAATTAGTGGAGTGCTGTTTGGCACAGTCACATCAAGTATAGGCTTAATTTGACAAGCCACAGGAAACGGGACGAGCAGGATTTGATGGGAGAACTCTAGGAAAGTGTGGTTCACTCATAAAGCAGACCACAAAAAAAATGGCTCTGAGCACTATGGGACTTAACATCTGAGATCATCAGTCCCCTAGAACTTAGAACTATTTAAACCTAACTAACCTAAGGACATCACACACATCCATGCCAGAGGCAGGATTCGAACTTGCGACCGTAGCAGCCACGTGGTTCCGGACTGAAGCGCCTAGAACCGCTCGGTCACAGCGGCCGGAAATGATTTACAGCGTAGATCTTGGTTTAAAGATAGGGGTCCCAGAGACCACAGCTAGTTGTCTCCTCGTGAGGGTGAGTTACAAATTAGTGGAGTGCTGTTTGGCACAGTCACATCAAGTATAGGCTTAATTTGACAAGCCACAGGAAACGGGACGAGCAGGATTTGATGGGAGAACTCTAGGAAAGTGTGGTTCACTCATAAAGCAGACCACAAAAAAAATGGCTCTGAGCACTATGGGACTTAACATCTGAGATCATCAGTCCCCTAGAACTTAGAACTATTTAAACCTAACTAACCTAAGGACATCACACACATCCATGCCAGAGGCAGGATTCGAACTTGCGACCGTAGCAGCCACGTGGTTCCGGACTGAAGCGCCTAGAACCGCTCGGTCACAGCGGCCGGAAATGATTTACAGCGTAGATCTTGGTTTAAAGATAGGGATCCCAGAGACCACAGCTAGTAGTTTCCTCGTGAGGGTGAGTTACAAATTAGTGGAGTGCTGTTTGGCACAGTCACATCAAGTATAGGCTTAATTTGGCAAGCCACAGGAAACGGGACGAGCAGGATTTGATGGGAGAACTCTAGGAAAGTGTGGTTCACTCATAAAGCAGACCACAAAAAAAATGGCTCTGAGCACTATGGGACTTAACATCTGAATTCATCAGTCCCGTAAAACTTAGAACTATTTAAACCTAACTAACCTAAGGACATCACACACATCCATGCCAGAGGCAGGATTCGAACTTGCGACCGTAGCAGATACGTGGTTCCGGACTGAAGCGCCTAGAACCGCTCGGTCACAGCGGCCGGAAATGATTTACAGCGTAGATCTTGGTTTAAAGATAGGGGTCCCAGAGACCACAGCTAGTAGTCTCCTCGTGAGGGTGAGTTACAGGTTAGTGGAGTGCTGTTTGGCACAGTCACATCAAGTATAGGCTTAATTTGGCAAGCCACAGGAAACGGGACGAGCAGGATTTGATGGGAGAACTCTAGGAAAGTGTGGTTCACTCATAAAGCAGACCACAAAAAAAATGGCTCTGAGCACTATGGGACTTAACATCTGAGATCATCAGTCCCGTAAAACTTAGAACTATTTAAACCTAACTAACCTAAGGACATCACACACATCCATGCCAGAGGCAGGATTCGAACTTGCGACCGTAGCAGCCACGTGGTTCCGGACTGAAGCGCCTAGAACCGCTCGGTCACAGCGGCCGGAAATGATTTACAGCGTAGATCTTGGTTTAAAGATAGGGGTCCCAGAGACCACAGCTAGTAGTTTCCTCGTGAGGGTGAGTTACAAATTAGTGGAGTGCTGTTTGGCACAGTCACATCAAGTATAGGCTTAATTTGACAAGCCACAGGAAACGGGACAAGCAGGATTTGATGGGAGAACTCTAGGAAAGTGTGGTTCACTCATAAAGCAGACCACAAAAAAAATGGCTCTGAGCACTATGGGACTTAACATCTGAGATCATCAGTCCCCTAGAACTTAGAACTATTTAAACCTAACTAACCTAAGGACATCACACACATCCATGCCAGAGGCAGGATTCGAACTTGCGACCGTAGCAGCCACGTGGTTCCGGACTGAAGCGCCTAGAACCGCTCGGTCACAGCGGCCGGAAATGATTTACAGCGTAGATCTTGGTTTAAAGATAGGGGTCCCAGAGACCACAGCTAGTAGTCTCCTCGTGAGGGTGAGTTACAAATTAGTGGAGTGCTGTTTGGCACAGTCACATCAAGTATAGGCTTAATTTGACAAGCCACAGGAAACGGGACGAGCAGGATTTGATGGGAGAACTCTAGGAAAGTGTGGTTCACTCATAAAGCAGACCACAAAAAAAATGGCTCTGAGCACTATGGGACTTAACATCTGAGATCATCAGTCCCCTAGAACTTAGAACTATTTAAACCTAACTAACCTAAGGACATCACACACATCCATGCCAGAGGCAGGATTCGAACTTGCGACCGTAGCAGCCACGTGGTTCCGGACTGAAGCGCCTAGAACCGCTCGGTCACAGCGGCCGGAAATGATTTACAGCGTAGATCTTGGTTTAAAGATAGGGGTCCCAGAGACCACAGCTAGTAGTTTCCTCGTGAGGGTGAGTTACAAATTAGTGGAGTGCTGTTTGGCACAGTCACATCAAGTATAGGCTTAATTTGGCAAGCCACAGGAAACGGGACGAGCAGGATTTGATGGGAGAACTCTAGGAAAGTGTGGTTCACTCATAAAGCAGACCACAAAAAAAATGGCTCTGAGCACTATGGGACTTAACATCTGAGATCATCAGTCCCCTAGAACTTAGAACTATTTAAACCTAACTAACCTAAGGACATCACACACATCCATGCCAGAGGCAGGATTCGAACTTGCGACCGTAGCAGCCACGTGGTTCCGGACTGAAGCGCCTAGAAATGCTCGATCACAGCGGCCGGAAATGATTTACAGCGTAGATCTTGGTTTAAAGATAGGGGTCCCAGAGACCACAGCTAGTAGTCTCCTCGTGAGGGTGAGTTACAGGTTAGTGGAGTGCTGTTTGGCACAGTCACATCAAGTATAGGCTTAATTTGGCAAGCCACAGGAAACGGGACGAGCAGGATTTGATGGGAGAACTCTAGGAAAGTGTGGTTCACTCATAAAGCAGACCACAAAAAAAATGGCTCTGAGCACTATGGGACTTAACATCTGAGATCATCAGTCCCCTAGAACTTAGAACTATTTAAACCTAACTAACCTAAGGACATCACACACATCCATGCCAGAGGCAGGATTCGAACTTGCGACCGTAGCAGCCACGTGGTTCCGGACTGAAGCGCCTAGAAATGCTCGATCACAGCGGCCGGAAATGATTTACAGCGTAGATCTTGGTTTAAAGATAGGGGTCCCAGAGACCACAGCTAGTAGTCTCCTCGTGAGGGTGAGTTACAGGTTAGTGGAGTGCTGTTTGGCACAGTCACATCAAGTATAGGCTTAATTTGGCAAGCCACAGGAAACGGGACGAGCAGGATTTGATGGGAGAACTCTAGGAAAGTGTGGTTCACTCATAAAGCAGACCACAAAAAAAATGGCTCTGAGCACTATGGGACTTAACATCTGAGATCATCAGTCCCCTAGAACTTAGAACTATTTAAACCTAACTAACCTAAGGACATCACACACATCCATGCCAGAGGCAGGATTCGAACTTGCGACCGTAGCAGCCACGTGGTTCCGGACTGAAGCGCCTAGAAATGCTCGATCACAGCGGCCGGAAATGATTTACAGCGTAGATCTTGGTTTAAAGATAGGGGTCCCAGAGACCACAGCTAGTAGTCTCCTCGTGAGGGTGAGTTACAGGTTAGTGGAGTGCTGTTTGGCACAGTCACATCAAGTATAGGCTTAATTTGGCAAGCCACAGGAAACGGGACGAGCAGGATTTGATGGGAGAACTCTAGGAAAGTGTGGTTCACTCATAAAGCAGACCACAAAAAAAATGGCTCTGAGCACTATGGGACTTAACATCTGAGATCATCAGTCCCGTAAAACTTAGAACTATTTAAACCTAACTAACCTAAGGACATCACACACATCCATGCCAGAGGCAGGATTCGAACTTGCGACCGTAGCAGCCACGTGGTTCCGGACTGAAGCGCCTAGAACCGCTCGGTCACAGCGGCCGGAAATGATTTACAGCGTAGATCTTGGTTTAAAGATAGGGGTCCCAGAGACCACAGCTAGTAGTCTCCTCGTGAGGGTGAGTTACAGGTTAGTGGAGTGCTGTTTGGCACAGTCACATCAAGTATAGGCTTAATTTGGCAAGCCACAGGAAACGGGACGAGCAGGATTTGATGGGAGAACTCTAGGAAAGTGTGGTTCACTCATAAAGCAGACCACAAAAAAAATGGCTCTGAGCACTATGGGACTTAACATCTGAGATCATCAGTCCCGTAAAACTTAGAACTATTTAAACCTAACTAACCTAAGGACATCACACACATCCATGCCAGAGGCAGGATTCGAACTTCCGACCGTAGCAGCCACGTGGTTCCGGACTGAAGCGCCTAGAACCGCTCGGTCACAGCGGCCGGAAATGATTTACAGCGTAGATCTTGGTTTAAAGATAGGGGTCCCAGAGACCACAGCTAGTAGTCTCCTCGTGAGGGTGAGTTACAGGTTAGTGGAGTGCTGTTTGGCACAGTCACATCAAGTATAGGCTTAATTAGGCAAGCCACAGGAAACGGGACGAGCAGGATTTGATGGGAGAACTCTAGGAAAGTGTGGTTCACTCATAAAGCAGACCACAAAAAAAATGGCTCTGAGCACTATGGGACTTAACATCTGAGATCATCAGTCCCCTAGAACTTAGAACTATTAAAACCTAACTAACCTAAGGACATCACACACATCCATGCCAGAGGCAGGATTCGAACTTGCGACCGTAGCAGCCACGTGGTTCCGGACTGAAGCGCCTAGAACCGCTCGGTCACAGCGGCCGGAAATGATTTACAGCGTAGATCTTGGTTTAAAGATAGGGGTCCCAGAGACCACAGCTAGTAGTCTCCTCGTGAGGGTGAGTTACAGGTTAGTGGAGTGCTGTTTGGCACAGTCACATCAAGTATAGGCTTAATTTGGCAAGCCACAGGAAACGGGACGAGCAGGATTTGATGGGAGAACTCTAGGAAAGTGTGGTTCACTCATAAAGCAGACCACAAAAAAAATGGCTCTGAGCACTATGGGACTTAACATCTGAGATCATCAGTCCCCTAGAACTTAGAACTATTTAAACCTAACTAACCTAAGGACATCACACACACCCATGCCAGAGGCAGGATTCGAACTTGCGACCGTAGCAGCCACGTGGTTCCGGACTGAAGCGCCTAGAACCGCTCGGTCACAGCGGCCGGAAATGATTTACAGCGTAGATCTTGGTTTAAAGATAGGGGTCCCAGAGACCACAGCTAGTAGTCTCCTCGTGAGGGTGAGTTACAAATTAGTGGAGTGCTGTTTGGCACAGTCACATCAAGTATAGGCTTAATTTGACAAGCCACAGGAAACGGGACAAGCAGGATTTGATGGGAGAACTCTAGGAAAGTGTGGTTCACTCATAAAGCAGACCACAAAAAAATGGCTCTGAGCACTATGGGACTTAACATCTGAGATCATCAGTCCCCTAGAACTTAGAACTATTTAAACCTAACTAACTTAAGGACATCACACACATCCATGCCAGAGGCAGGATTCGAACTTGCGACCGTAGCAGCCACGTGGTTCCGGACTGAAGCGCCTAGAAATGCTCGATCACAGCGGCCGGAAATGATTTACAGCGTAGATCTTGGTTTAAAGATAGGGGTCCCAGAGACCACAGCTAGTAGTTTCCTCGTGAGGGTGAGTTACAAATTAGTGGAGTGCTGTTTGGCACAGTCACATCAAGTATAGGCTTAATTTGGCAAGCCACAGGAAACGGGACGAGCAGGATTTGATGGGAGAACTCTAGGAAAGTGTGGTTCACTCATAAAGCAGACCACAAAAAAAATGGCTCTGAGCACTATGGGACTTAACATCTGAGATCATCAGTCCCCTAGAACTTAGAACTATTTAAACCTAACTAACTTAAGGACATCACACACATCCATGCCAGAGGCAGGATTCGAACTTGCGACCGTAGCAGCCACGTGGTTCCGGACTGAAGCGCCTAGAAATGCTCGATCACAGCGGCCGGAAATGATTTACAGCGTAGATCTTGGTTTAAAGATAGGGGTCCCAGAGACCACAGCTAGTAGTCTCCTCGTGAGGGTGAGTTACAAATTAGTGGAGTGCTGTTTGGCACAGTCACATCAAGTATAGGCTTAATTTGACAAGCCACAGGAAACGGGACGAGCAGGATTTGATGGGAGAACTCTAGGAAAGTGTGGTTCACTCATAAAGCAGACCACAAAAAAATGGCTCTGAGCACTATGGGACTTAACATCTGAGATCATCAGTCCCCTAGAACTTAGAACTATTTAAACCTAACTAACTTAAGGACATCACACACATCCATGCCAGAGGCAGGATTCGAACTTGCGACCGTAGCAGCCACGTGGTTCCGGACTGAAGCGCCTAGAAATGCTCGATCACAGCGGCCGGAAATGATTTACAGCGTAGATCTTGGTTTAAAGATAGGGGTCCCAGAGACCACAGCTAGTAGTTTCCTCGTGAGGGTGAGTTACAAATTAGTGGAGTGCTGTTTGGCACAGTCACATCAAGTATAGGCTTAATTTGGCAAGCCACAGGAAACGGGACGAGCAGGATTTGATGGGAGAACTCTAGGAAAGTGTGGTTCACTCATAAAGCAGACCACAAAAAAAATGGCTCTGAGCACTATGGGACTTAACATCTGAGATCATCAGTCCCGTAAAACTTAGAACTATTTAAACCTAACTAACCTAAGGACATCACACACATCCATGCCAGAGGCAGGATTCGAACTTGCGACCGTAGCAGCCACGTGGTTCCGGACTGAAGCGCCTAGAACCGCTCGGTCACAGCGGCCGGAAATGATTTACAGCGTAGATCTTGGTTTAAAGATAGGGGTCCCAGAGACCACAGCTAGTAGTCTCCTCGTGAGGGTGAGTTACAAATTAGTGGAGTGCTGTTTGGCACAGTCACATCAAGTATAGGCTTAATTTGGCAAGCCACAGGAAACGGGACGAGCAGGATTTGATGGGAGAACTCTAGGAAAGTGTGGTTCACTCATAAAGCAGACCACAAAAAAAAAATGGCTCTGAGCACTATGGGACTTCACATCTGAGATCATCAGTCCCCTAGAACTTAGAACTATTTAAACCTAACTAACCTAAGGACATCACACACATCCATGCCAGAGGCAGGATTCGAACTTGCGACCGTAGCAGCCACGTGGTTCCGGACTGAAGCGCCTAGAACCGCTCGGTCACAGCGGCCGGAAATGATTTACAGCGTAGATCTTGGTTTAAAGATAGGGGTCCCAGAGACCACAGCTAGTAGTTTCCTCGTGAGGGTGAGTTACAAATTAGTGGAGTGCTGTTTGGCACAGTCACATCAAGTATAGGCTTAATTTGGCAAGCCACAGGAAACGGGACGAGCAGGATTTGATGGGAGAACTCTAGGAAAGTGTGGTTCACTCATAAAGCAGACCACAAAAAAAATGGCTCTGAGCACTATGGGACTTAACATCTGAGATCATCAGTCCCCTAGAACTTAGAACTATTTAAACCTAACTAACCTAAGGACATCACACACATCCATGCCAGAGGCAGGATTCGAACTTGCGACCGTAGCAGCCACGTGGTTCCGGACTGAAGCGCCTAGAACCGCTCGGTCACAGCGGCCGGAAATGATTTACAGCGTAGATCTTGGTTTAAAGATAGGGGTCCCAGAGACCACAGCTAGTAGTCTCCTCGTGAGGGTGAGTTACAGGTTAGTGGAGTGCTGTTTGGCACAGTCACATCAAGTATAGGCTTAATTTGGCAAGCCACAGGAAACGGGACGAGCAGGATTTGATGGGAGAACTCTAGGAAAGTGTGGTTCACTCATAAAGCAGACCACAAAAAAAATGGCTCTGAGCACTATGGGACTTAACATCTGAGATCATCAGTCCCCTAGAACTTAGAACTATTTAAACCTAACTAACCTAAGGACATCACACACATCCATGCCAGAGGCAGGATTCGAACTTGCGACCGTAGCAGCCACGTGGTTCCGGAATGAAGCGCCTAGAACCGCTCGGTCACAGCGGCCGGAAATGATTTACAGCGTAGATCTTGGTTTAAAGATAGGGTTCCCAGAGACCACAGCTAGTAGTCTCCTCGTGAGGGTGAGTTACAGGTTAGTGGAGTGCTGTTTGGCACAGTCACATCAAGTATAGGCTTAATTAGGCAAGCCACAGGAAACGGGACGAGCAGGATTTGATGGGAGAACTCTAGGAAAGTGTGGTTCACTCATAAAGCAGACCACAAAAAAAATGGCTCTGAGCACTATGGGACTTAACATCTCAGATCATCAGTCCCGTAAAACTTAGAACTATTTAAACCTAACTAACCTAAGGACATCACACACATCCATGCCAGAGGCAGGATTCAAACTTGCGACCATAGCAGCCACGTGGTTCCGGACTGAAGCGCCTAGAACCGCTCGGTCACAGCGGCCGGAAATGATTTACAGCGTAGATCTTGGTTTAAAGATAGGGGTCCCAGAGACCACAGCTAGTAGTCTCCTCGTGAGGGTGAGTTACAGGTTAGTGGAGTGCTGTTTGGCACAGTCACATCAAGTATAGGCTTAATTTGGCAAGCCACAGGAAACGGGACAAGCAGGATTTGATGGGAGAACTCTAGGAAAGTGTGGTTCACTCATAAAGCAGACCACAAAAAAAATGGCTCTGAGCACTATGGGACTTAACATCTGAGATCATCAGTCCCCTAGAACTTAGAACTATTTAAACCTAACTAACCTAAGGACATCACACACATCCATGCCAGAGGCAGGATTCGAACTTGCGACCGTAGCAGCCACGTGGTTCCGGACTGAAGCGCCTAGAACCGCTCGGTCACAACGGCTGGAAACGATTTACAGCGTAGATCTTGGTTTAAAGATAGGGGTCCCAGAGACGACAGCTAGTAGTCTCCTCGTGAGGGTGAGTTACAGGTTAGTGGAGTGCTGTTTGGCACAGTCACATCAAGTATAGGCTTAATTTGGCAAGCCACAGGAAACGGGATGAGCAGGATTTGATGGGAGAACTCTAGGAAAGTGTGGTTCACTCATAAAGCAGACCACAAAAAAAATGGCTCTGAGCACTATGGGACTTAACATCTGAGATCATCAGTCCCCTAGAACTTAGAACTATTTAAACCTAACTAACCTAAGGACATCACACACATCCATGCCAGAGGCAGGACTCGAACTTGCGACCGTAGCAGCCACGTGGTTCCGGACTGAAGCGCCTAGAACCGCTCGGTCACAGCGGCCGGTAATGATTTGCAGCGTAGATCTTGGTTTAAAGATAGGGGTCCCAGAGACCACAGCTAGTAGTCTCCTCGTGAGGGTGAGTTACAGGTTAGTGGAGTGCTGTTTGGCACAGTCACATCAAGTATAGGCTTAATTTGGCAAGCCACAGGAAACGGGACGAGCGGGATTTGATGGGAGAACTCTAGGAAACTGTGGTTCACTCATAAAGCAGACCACAAAAAAAATGGCTCTGAGCACTATGGGACTTAACATCTGAGATCATCAGTCCCCTAGAACTTAGAACTATTTAAACCTAACTAACCTAAAGACATCACACACATCCATGCCAGAGGCAGGATTCGAACTTGCGACCGTAGCAGCCACGTGGTTCCGGACTGAAGCGCCTAGAACCACTCGGTCACAGCGGCCGGAAATGATTTACAGCGTAGATCTTGGTTTAAAGATAGGGGTCCCAGAGACCACAGCTAGTAGTCTCCTCGTGAGGGTGAGTTACAGGTTAGTGGAGTGCTGTTTGGCACAGTCACATCAAGTATAGGCTTAATTTGGCAAGCCACAGGAAACGGGATGAGCAGGATTTGATGGGAGAACTCTAGGAAAGTGTGGTTCACTCATAAAGCAGACCACAAAGAAATGGCTCTGAGCACTATGGGACTTAACATCTGAGATCATCAGTCCCCTTGAACTTTGAACTATTTAAACCTAACTAACCTAAGGACATCACACACATCCATGCCAGAGGCAGGATTCGAACTTGCGACCGTAGCAGCCACGTGGTTCTGGACTGAAGCGCCTAGAACCGCTCGGTCACAACGGCCGGAAATGATTTACAGCGTAGATCTTGGTTTAAAGATAGGGGTCCCAGAGACCACAGCTAGTAGTCTCCTCGTGAGGGTGAGTTACAGGTTAGTGGAGTGCTGTTTGGCACAGTCACATCAAGTATAGGCTTAATTTGGCAAGCCACAGGAAACGGGATGAGCAGGATTTGATGGGAGAACTCTAGGAATGTGTGGTTCACTCATAAAGCAGACCACAAAAAAAATGGCTCTGAGCACTATGGGACTTAACATCTGAGATCATCAGTCCCCTAGAACTTAGAACTATTTAAACCTAACTAACCTAATGACATCACACACATCCATGCCAGAGGCAGGATTCGAACTTGCGATCGTAGCAGCCACGTGGTTCCGGACTGAAGCGCCTAGAACCGCTCGGTCACAGCGGCCGGAAATGATTTACAGCGTAGATCTTGGTTTAAAGATAGGGGTCCCAGAGACCACAGCTAGTAGTCTCATCGTGAGGGTGAGTTACAGGTTAGTGGAGTGCTGTTTGGCACAGTCACATCAAGTATAGGCTTAATTTGGCAAGCCACAGGAAACGGGATGAGCAGGATTTGATGGGAGAACTCTAGGAAAGTGTGGTTCACTCATAAAGCAGACCACAAAGAAATGGCTCTGAGCACTATGGGACTTAACATCTGAGATCATCAGTCCCCTAGAACTTAGAACTATTTAAACCTAACTAACCTAAGGACATCACACACATCCATGCCAGAGGCAGGATTCGAACTTGCGATCGTAGCAGCCACGTGGTTCCGGACTGAAGCGCCTAGAACCGCTCGGTCACAGCGGCCGGAAATGATTTACAGCGTAGATCTTGGTTTAAAGATAGGGGTCCCAGAGACCACAGCTAGTAGTCTCCTCGTGAGGGTGAGTTACGGGTTAGTGGAGTGCTGTTTGGCACAGTCACATCAAGTATAGGCTTAATTTGGCAAGCCACAGGAAACGGGACGAGCAGGATTTGATGGGAGAACTCTAGGAATGTGTGGTTCACTCATAAAGCAGACCACAAAAAAAATGGCTCTGAGCACTATGGGACTTAACATCTGAGATCATCAGTCCCCTAGAACTTAGAACTATTTAAACCTAACTAACCTAAGGACATCACACACATCCATGCCAGAGGCAGGATTCGAACCTGCGGCCGTAGCAGTCGCGCGGTTCCAGACTGAAGCGCCTAGAACCGCTCGGCCACCGCGGCCGGCAAAGCAGACCACATGTAGAACACTTGCGCGAACCTTTGATCCCTACCAGGTCGGATTAATGGAAGGCATCGACGCATTTCGGAAGCATACTTTTAGATTTGTTATGGGTAGCTGCGGACAACGAGCGAGTATTACGAAATGCATCGTGAACTGAATTGAGAATCCTCGGAGGGAAGGAGACGTTTTTGTTGCGAGATAGTATTGAGACAGTTCTATGACAGGGATTTGCGACACACTACAGTACGATTCTACTGCCACCAACGTACATCTCGCAAGGACCGCGAAGACAAGATAACGGAAATCAGGGCTCATACTGAGACATATACAATAGTTTTTTTTTCTTTCGTTCCATTTGCGAGTGGAACAGGAAATGGTATGACTCGCAACGGTTCAAGATAACGTTCTTTCATGTACTGTATAATGTTTCGACAAAAACAGGGAAACGCCAAAAATACAATGTCACCATGTTTAATACAGTGTAGAAAACCCCCTGACTTCCAAAACAGCTTCCAATCGTGTCGCAATGGACTAATACAGGTATTACATGGTTTTCAAGGGAAACGTACTCCATTCTTTCTGCAAAATAGTGGGAGGTTCAGGTAACGTTGATGGGGGTTGTTAGCGATCACCCACCCTTCTCGCAAAATAAGACAACAGAGGATCAATAATATTGAGATATGGTGGATCTGCTGGCCAGGGAAGATGCGACAGTTCACTCTTGTGCTCACGGAACCAGGCCTGGACGATGTGAGCTCTATGAATAAGGGCCCTGTCGTCTTGGACACAACATCGCCACTGGAGAACAAACATCGTACCATGACATGGAGCTGATCAGCCAAAATGGTCACATAATCCTTGGCAGTGATCCAACCTCACAGAGTGATCATGGGGTCCGTGTAATACCACGACGTGGCAGCCAAAATCATCACCGAATCCACGCCAAGCTTCACTCTACGGACCTAAACTGGGCCAACAGTTGAAAATAGGGAGAAACATGCAATGAAGGCTTTCACGATCAGATGGTACTGTTGTTGATAATTCTTCCGGGTTATATGGCCGTGGTCCATGGAATTCTTCTATTCCTAACGTTACGTCCAATACTATGTTGGACATCCTTAGAGGAATGGCTGGTCCTGCTGAGTCCTGCCGTCCGCGGCTCGTGGTCGTGCGGTAGCGTTCTCGCTTCCCGCGCCCGGGTCTTGGGTTCGATTCCCGGCGGGGTCGGGGATTTTCTCTGCCTCGTGATGACTGAGTGTTGTGTAATGTCCTTAGGTTAGTTAGGTTTAAGTAGTTCTAAGTTCTATGGGACTGATGACCATCGATGTTAAGTCCCATAGTGCTCAGAGCCATTTGAACCATTTGAGTCCTGCCGACAGTCGACAGGACTCAGCAGGACCAGCCTTACCTCTGAGGATGTCCAGCGTAGTATTGGGGCAGGACCAGCCATACCTCAGCAGGACCAGCCATACATTTGAGGATGTCCAACGTAGTATTGGACGAAACGTTAGGAAAAGAAGAATTCCATGGACCACGGCCACATAACCCGAAAGAATTTTCAACAACGGTGTGAAACATGACTCGTCCGACCAAACAGATTTCTTCCACTGCTCCGCCGGCGACGGTGGCCGTGCGGTTCTAGGCACTTCAGTCCAGAACCGCGTGACTGCTACGGTTGCAGGTTCGAATCCTGCCTCGGGCATGGATGTGTCAGATGTCCTTAGGTTAGTTAGGTTTAAATAGTTCTAAGTTGTAGGGGACTGATGACCTCAGATGTTGAGTCCCATAGTGCTCAGAGCCATTTGAACCATCTTCCACTGCTCCCACAGACCAGATTTTATAGCTTCGTCACCAAATTGTTACTGTTACAGACATCTGCATCACCGAACAGTGATTTTGGTTTCCCAGCTCGCCCTGCAATTTCTTGCTCATGGAACACCCTACGTGTTGTTTTGGAGCTGACAGGATTCGCGAGTGCGACATACAATTCTGCAGTGAATTTTGCATCTGTCATCCTCTTATTCTTCGTTACAGTCTTCGTCAACGACCGTCTGTCACGATCGCTCATCTCACACTTTCATCCGCGTTGTGACATAGCGGATTAGGTTTTTTCACTTTCGCTGCCTGCGGCATAAGTCTTCGATAAGGTGCCTCTTGAAACATCAAATACTTTGGCCGCTTTGATTATGGAAGAATCCATCATACGAGCACCAACAAGTTGCCCACTTTCGAATTCACTTAGCTCCGACATAATGCACCCACAGAACATTGTTCTCAGCACGACTGACACTTGCAACGTATTGAGAACATTACAATTGTACCATTCGTGGTGAAATACAACAGCACAACCTGGAGGACTGGCTAGCTTTTGCATTTATGTTCAAGCATGCATTTCTCGCGATGTTTTCGCATTTTTGTCCAATCCCTGTTTGTAGATGTAGAAGAGTGCAGACGCCCCCAAATACCAATGCACGTCTAGGGACTCCAGAACCCAGTTTCATCAGGGAGGTCGATCACTCATGCTGTCCAGTATCATGTACAAATGTGGGACACCTCTCGTTACCGAGGATAATTTGAGAGCTGTTATGTATCGATACAATACCCTTTAACCTATTGTCCAGCCCAACAATCAAAAACTATGGAGTGGGTGCTATTTTCTTAGAAGATAATGCGGCAGAACGCCATGCTTGGCTCGTAAACACCTTCCCACAGGAGACGCGAAACAGGAGAGTGGAGCCACCTGCGGTATCTGCCTACAAGGACCCGTGTGAGCAAGCTTGGGACCAGTTGAAAATCGCATGGCGGCGTCGTAGTAACTGTCCTCACACAATGCAGCGCACCTGTAGGGGGACCATCGAGGAGTAGGATAGGCTTAAGCCGCAACATCTCGTAGACAGGATTACAAGGGAAATCTAAGCGTGTTAGAATGCCTGATTAAGAAAATGCAACACACAGAAAAAATGGTCAGGTGTCAATGTAAATTCACATGCGTACACGCCATCGGCGTGTGTGTAAATTATTAGGGTTACAGTTCTCTGTCACAGGTAGAACGGCTGCCAGAGTGCATTAGTGTTTCTAGTATTTAGCGTTGTTGCGAGGCCTAGTAGGGTATATAATGGACGTGAACAGCGTCAGACGTTGGGTGATCACCATGAAAGACGCGGAGATGCCACATGCACAGCGTTATCGGCACTTGACAGAGATTGAAAGGTGCTTCACTGTGGGTCTCCATCGGACCACCTGGTGGTGTCGTGCAATACCCAGATATATGAGGGCATTCGGGGTGACAGTGCCCCGATGATGGACTGCCTGGGAACGCCGGGCGTATGCGTCGTCAAGCATCTGGTCGACCACGTCTGACCACTATTAGAGACGATCGCCTTATTGAGTACCAGGCACATCGTAACCCGTCGCATTTGTGCTTGAAATGTGTAAAAAAAAATAATAGACTCCCTGCTATATCTTTTGCCGCAGTAGTCGGAGACTAGCAGCAACCAAACTAGGGAATTACAATAGGTGATAAGAGTCATAGGATAGCGATATGCACTTACGAGGTGCGACAATAAAGTAATGAGACTTCTTTGCAAGATGTGGTAACCCTGCAGGCTTACGTATGCACAATATCTTTGACCTTGGTCTATAAGCTCTTCTAGTCCAAGCGGCACATTGATGCAACTGCTCAGTCGTGAGTTGTGCTGTAATCAGTTAACACGTGTTTGTGTCTCTCGTCACGGAAATGGAACCGCATAATATTGCTCAACGGTATGCCATTTCTTTTTGCGTTAAATTGGGTGAAAACGCGACAACTTACGGTAAGCTTCAGAAGGCTTTTGGAGAGGAGATTATGTCAAGAGCTCAAGTTTTTCGTTGGCATAAAATGTTTAGTGAAGGCAGAACGAATGTTGAAGATGAACACCGCAGTGAACGACCATCAACCTTACAGACGGATGTCAACTTGGCGAGGGTGTGTGAACTCGTACGATCTGATCGAAAATTATCCGTGAAAATGATTGCAGAAGAACTGAACATCAATCGAGAAACGGTTCGTCTAATAATAACTGAAGATCTGAGTATGAGAAAGATTTGTGCAAAAATGGTCCCCAAAAAATCTCACACCACAACAGCGAGAAACACGGAAAAATGTGGCAGCCGATCTGTTAGAGCAAACGGAAATCAGTCGAGAATTGTTGAGCCGTGTAATCACTGGTGATGAAAGTTGTTTTTTTTTTCAGTACGATCCAGAGACAAAACGTCAAAGTCCGCAATGGTGCTCAAAGGGATCACCCGGACCAAAAAAAGCTCGCATGTCAAAGTCAAAAGTGAAATGCATGTATGTGTGCTTCTTTGATTCCAAGGGAATTGTTCGTAAAGAGTGGGTGCCTCCTGGACAAACAGTTAACCAATATTATTACAAATAAATTTTAGAAAGACTTCGTAAAAGAGTTATTCGTGCCCGTGCCAACATTACTGATAGTTGGATTCTGCATCACAATAATGCGCCATCCCCTACTGCTTTGTCAGTACAGCAATTTTTAATCTCAAAACAAATTTCAATACTACCACAGACACCTTATTCACGAGATATCACTCCGTGTCAAGGTACACACCATTTTCAAACAACACAAGATATCCAAAAAGCTGTGACGAGGATCTTGGAGGATATTACAGTAGACGAGTTCCAGAGATGTTATCATCAATAGCAGAAGCACTGGAAAAAGTGTGTGCAATCAGAAGGGAACTACTTTGAAGGAGACAACACTAAACTTGACTAAAACAGTAAGCAACATTTTTTTTTCACATCAGTCTCATAACTTTATTGTCGCATCTCGTACATACACTCCTGGAAATTGAAATAAGAACACCGTGAATTCATTGTCCCAGGAAGGGGAAACCTTATTGACACATTCCTGGGGTCAGATACATCACATGATCACACTGACAGAACCACAGGCACATAGACACAGGCAACAGAGCATGCACAATGTCGGCACTAGTACAGTGTATATCCACCTTTCGCAGCAATGCAGGCTGCTATTCTCCCATGGAGACGATCGTAGAGATGCTGGATGTAGTCCTGTGGAACGGCTTGCCATGCCATTTCCACCTGGCGCCTCAGTTGGACCAGCGTTCGTGCTGGACGTGCAGACCGTGTGAGACGACGCTTCATCCAGTCCCAAACATGCTCAATGGGGGACAGATCCGGAGATCTTGCTGGCCAGGGTAGTTGACTTACACCTTCTAGAGCACGTTGGCTGGCACGGGATACATGCGGACGTGCATTGTCCTGTTGGAACAGCAAGTTCCCTTGCCGGTCTAGGAATGGTAGAACGATGGGTTCGATGACGGTTTGGATGTACCGTGCACTATTCAGTGTCCCCTCGACGATCACCAGTGGTGTACGGCCAGTGTAGGAGATCGCTCCCCACACCATGATGCCGGGTGTTGGCCCTGTGTGCCTCGGTCGTATGCAGTCCTGATTGTGGCGCTCACCTGCACGGCGCCAAACACGCATACGACCATCATTGGCACCAAGGCAGAAGCGACTCTCATCGCTGAAGACGACACGTCTCCATTCGTCCCTCCATTCACGCCTGTCGCGACACCACTGGAGGCGGGCTGCACGATGTTGGGGCGTGAGCGGAAGACGGCCTAACGGTGTGCGGGACCGTAGCCCAGCTTCATGGAGACGGTTGCGAATGGTCCTCGCCGATACCCCAGGAGCAACAGTGTCCCTAATTTGCTGGGAAGTGGCGGTGCGGTCCCCTACGGCACTGCGTAGGATCCTACGGTCTTGGCGTGCATCCGTCCGTCGCTGCGGTCCGGTCCCAGGTCGACGGGCACGTGCACCTTCCGCCGACCACTGGCGACAACATCGATGTACTGTGGAGACCTCACGCCCCACGTGTTGAGCAATTCGGCGGTACGTCCACCCGGCCTCCCGCATGCCCACTATACGCCCTCGCTCAAAGTCCGTCAACTGCACATATGGTTCACGTCCACGCTGTCGCGGCATGCTACCAGTGTTAAAGACTGCGATGGAGCTCTGTATGCCACGGCAAACTGGCTGACACTGACGGCGGCGGTGCACAAATGCTGCGCAGCTAGGGCCATTCGACGGCCAACACCGCGGTTCCTGGTGTGTCCGCTGTGCCGTGCGTGTGATCATTGCTTGTACAGCCCTCTCGCAGTGTCCGGAGCAAGTATGGTGGGTCTGACACACCGGTGTCAATGTGTTCTTATTTCCATTTCCAGGAGTGTAGATGGCGGTAGTCCCGCGTACACAAGGTTCAAAATGGTTCAAATGGCACTGAGCACTATGGGACTCAACTGCTGTGGTCATAAGTCCCCTAGAACTTAGAACTACTTAAACCTAACTAACCTAAGGACATCACACACATCCATGCCCGAGGCAGGATTCGAACCTGCGACCGTAGCGGTCGTGCGGTTCCAGACTGTAGCGCCTTTAACCGCTCAGCCACTCCGGCCGGCCGCACACAAGGTATAAAAGGGCAATGCACAGGCGGAATTGTTATTTGTACTCATATGATTCATGTAAAAGGTTTCCGACGAAATTGTGACCGCACGATAGGGATTAACAGAATTTGAACGCGGGATGATAGTTGGAGCTAGACACATGGGACATTCCATGTCGGAAACTGTTACGGAATTCAATATTACGACATCCACAGTGTCGAGAGTGTGTGTCGAGAATACCAATTTTCAGGCATTGCCTCTCACCACGGACAACACAGTGGACGACGGCTTTCACTTAACGACCGAGAGCAGTGGTGTTTGCGTGGCGTTGTCAGTGCTAACAGACAAGCAACACTGCGTGAAATAACCGCAAAAATCACTGTGGGGCGTACAACAAAACGTATCCGTTTGGACGATACGGTGAAATTTGGCGTTAATGGTCTATGGCAACAGATGACCGACGTGAGTGCCTTTGCAAACAGCACGAACATCGCCTGCACCGCCTCTCCTGGGCTCATGACCGTATCGGTTGGAACCTACACGGCTGGAAAACCGTGGCCTGGTCTGATGAGACCAGATTTCAGTTGCTAATAGCTAAAGGTAGGATTGCAATGTGGCGCAGACTCCATGAAGCTGTGGACCCAAGTTGTCGACAGTGCACTGTGGAAGCTGCCCGTGACTCTATAATGATGTGGGCTGTGTTTACATGGAATGAGCCTGGTCCTCTCATCCAACTGAACCGATCATTGACTGAAAATGCTTGTTCGGCTACTTGGAGACCACTTTATGTTCCCAAACAACGATGGAATTTTTGTGGATGGCAATGCGCCGTGTCATCGCGTCACATTTGTTCACAATTGGGTTGGAGAACATTCTGGACAATTCGAGCGAATGATTTAGCCATCCAGATGGCCCGACATGAATTGCATCGAACATTTATGGAACATCTCGTGAGATCAGTTCACGCACAAAATCCGTCATCGGCAACACTGTCGCTATCATGGATGGCTACTGAGGCAGTATGACTTAGTACAGTAGTTATTCAGGGGATTTACGACGACTTATTGAGTCTGTGCCACGTCAAGCTACTATACTACGCCGGGCAGAAGGTGGTGTTCTGTGACTTCTGTCACTTCAGTGTACGTCTCACGCATAGGCTGAGTTTAGCACCACAGCACAACAGCTGCGTTTGCCGTGGTGTCGTGAGGGAAGCATGGATCGCTGATGATTGAGGTCGCATTGCGTTCAGTGATGAAACGGGGTTCTGCACTATCCCTGATAACTATCATTGGCGACTACGGTGGGCAGTCAGTGGACAAGATCCATTCTTCCAAATTTTGGAGAGACACAGCTGTTTTACTTTGGCGTCATGGTGTGCGGATGGCTTCAGGTCACAGTTGGTGGTGATTGAAGGAACCTTGACAGCACAGCAGAAAGTCACGTACAACCTGCGTCCTTGTGTATTACCTCTCAAGCGACGGTATAGTGGTGCCATTTTTCAACAGGACAATGCTCGTCCACACATGGCTCATCTCTCTATAAACTGTCTGCCTGACGGTAAAGTATTTTTGTGGTCACATCAAGAACTCCAGATATGTTCCCAATTAAAAATGTGTGGGACCTTTCGCATGTCAACTAATGTCTCTGTGCCAGTGTCCACGATTTTGGACCAGATTTTGTGGGCCACCTTGCCTTGGGAGAGGACACAAAGGTTTTATGGTGTCCTTCCCAACCGAATCACAGCATGCATTTAGGCTAGAGTGAGTGCAACGTCATACTAACAAATGGGTTCGTGTTGTCAAGTTCTTCACAAATCTGACTCAGTTTTGTAATCACTACAATAACATCACATACTCTCTCAATCCTTGAAGTTTCACATCGTTTCCTCCTTGTCGTATGGGTGCTTCAATGCACTTGTCAGACAGTGGCGTGGGGTGAGGCAATGAGTAGTTGAGTGTTACCCAGCAGCAGAATTTGATTTCACAGATGTGCAAAAATGTGCGATTTGAACAGAGTACCATAATTTTGGTAACTGTTTTGCTTTTATTTCACAGTGAGGATAAATTTTTGGTTTCACAAGGCTATTTCGTCCCTGTTTGACTCTAATCGAAGCCAACATACGACTATAGCCGTGAACATTTTTTGAACGATTTCTGTTATGTAATGCATTTTGTTGTGAAGAAACATAAAAGCATTATAGAAAGGCTTACTGTAATTGCGTATTTATTAAATGACAAGTGTTATTGTATCACAGAGGCAGTAGTGTCACTGCATAGTCGTTAATATTTAACCTTGATATACAGAGACAAAAATTTATATCACTTGTTATTCATAGGCTTTGATATCGGAGTCATGGGGTAGCCCTTACGGGTGTGTTGTTACGTCTGTTACTACCACTGCAGAATGCGAACTTTCGACCATGACCTGTAACTAAAAGTTTTTATAATGCAAGGTTATGGCATTTATTATTCTAATGAAAAGAAGTTCTGAAACAAAGTTTAATGTTTCACTCTAATAGCCTGTTTTAAGCTTAAAACGCACGGTACTTTCCTGGTTATTAAACTTACATTCCCAGTTCTAGTCAGAAGTCGCAGACCAGCTGAGTGATACATCAATATCATTCAGTATGCAATAGAAGTTTCAAGTTATTACTTTTCTATTTTGTCACACCTTATTCGCATGAAACTGAGCCTTTAGGCTATCTTGATTTGTCACATAAACACTAAAGGCTTTTATGCTTTTCTCAGCCACAGTTACTGTTCGTATGTTACTTACAGTCATTGTATTCTCATTTCAAACCTCTGGCTTCTTACATTTGTCTCGTAAGACATTTTAAACTATAAACGAATTCGCCCAATGTCCTCCATTTGCATATGCATGTCATGGTGTAAACTGATAATTAGCTAAATGCTGGGTATTCTGATGACCACTTTTCTTTATTTTCAAATTAAGCTTAATCTAGACGTGAATCTGTTAACTGAGAAAAAATAATAATAAACACTGTTGTTCTTAATATGGATAGTAGCTAAAAAGTTTTCTCGAAAAGTTCTAAAGATTCACACAGTATAGTACTACTATTTTATGGTTGTCCTGCTATGAATGCGTTGCTCTGAAATATACAACTGGCCGAGTATATCATTCCATATACACATGTGAATTGAAGTGATTGAGGGATCAAATCATTACTCACTGTATTCAGCAATTCACTAATTACTATGGAGCAGTAAGAAAGCAAACTGCGATGAAATCAATGCCGAACACAATTCTATTATTTATTTCTAGATTTATTTTGTGACACTTCATCCAACTGCGCCCTTGCTACGAAAAATCCTCAGTCCAACTACAAACTTCCCTTAATATCACACACGATCGTAGTTTCGGTAATAATTGTAAGTGAGCTATTGTGTCAAACGATTTTTGGAAGTCAAGAAATACTGTGTCTACCTGACTGCCTTAATTCATGGGTTTTAGACTGTCATTTGAAAAAAGCGCAAGTTAGGTTTCACATCATCTACGATTTCAGAATCATGCTGGTTGGTGTGATCATTCTGTTCAAGATATGTCATTACAAGGCCCCGGACTTTTTTAGGTTTTTATAAAATGTATTTTAATACTTTATTTTCTTGGAATAGCCCTTTTTAGGTTTAAACAAAACATTTTAATATTTTTGGAGTGTTTGATGGTAAATATGATGAATACTAATATCGATATAGAAAATTTTATTATGATTTTGACTCAGTTATTCTAATTCTTTGCGGAAAATAAACAATTAACTATTACTTTTATCGGGACTCGAAAAAATGCATAAACAATTGAGATTTTTGCCCGTGCCACAGTTATTTTCTCTTTTTATAATATTTTAATGGAAAGTCTTTTACTGAAAAATTATTTTTGTGTGTCACTCACAAAAAAACATGCACTTGAGATGCTTACGTATTTATCACCTCAATCCGTGGACTAACGCTACAGCTAACGAGGTATTTTACATTACATATTGGTACCACAGTACACAATTAATCACATTTCTAACTTTCGTAAATTGAAACTTTGTCTCTGGTCTCGCAGTACATTTTTCTAGGCTGAGAAAGATCTTTCTAAAGTGCAAGAGGACAGTGGTGCATATTTCACCGACGCAGTTGCTCATGACTTCCAGTACAATCGATCTTCGAACTTCTCCCCTTGAATAACGGCAGACACTTTCTTCGTATATTCATATCGGGTATTCCTCAGAAGAATATTTCTTAATTTAACGACGCATGCTACACTCACTGAACCATTTATTTCCTCCAAATACTTTTACACCTCTGAGATCACTTCTACAGCATCTTTCAGTGGTAGAGATGCGGACTCTAGACGTTGAACTATAACAGGTAGATGTTCAAAGTGAGCTCTTAAAAAGTGTCAAGTGTGCAACATTCTTGATATTCTTAACGGCCGTCTTGGCTTGTTCAATAAAAGTTGATTCACTAGACTCGAATGTGTCTACTACCTCTTAGACTTTTTGGTAGTGTTCGATATAATATAAAGCTGCTAAGAGCCAGGTGCACTAACATGTAAGTATGAGTTCAGATGGGAGGGGGGGAGGGGGGGGGGATGCTTGGAGCTATTTTATTAATGTACTGAATGTGGGTAGGAGCTTTGAAAAATACTTTCTTAAGAGGAAAATTATTTCAGACTTACTCTGCTAGACAATTCAGACCAGTGGTTGTCAGTCTTTTTTTGCTCAAGAGCCAATACTGACATTGTGCTGCACCTCGGGCCGCTTGCGTATCGATCTTAATAACTGATAACCTACATAAATAGAACGTTTTGACCTCCAAACAGATTAGCTATAGAAAGGGCGCAGCAATAAGTTGGGCGTCGGCCTCCAAATGCTCATCTTTCAGAGTAGGCACCGTACGGAACACTTTGCAACTGTTCTCTGTTTCAGACTGCCGCCCCCTTCCAGTAGACTGTTCCCTGTTTAAGATTGCTACCACCTTCAGCCACCCAAAAGTTGGGACACTAATTGCCAGACGAAGTGTTATTATTTTGTCTGTATGAGAAGATGATTAATTCATTAAGAACAATATTTGTACTTATACTGAAATGCATTATGCAGTACGAAACACGACGTTTACTAAATGTCCTGAGCTTCATTTTTCTTCTTCTCATAGTGTTGTATTACAACAGGCTTAATTTAATTTCGTATTTGCCGCCACAAGTATGTACCTCATTTGAAGGTGACCGTGTCTGTCGTAGGGGGTCCACTCCACGTTATTTGCGTGTCAAAATTTTTACTATAGCAGCTGATCGGTATGAGTCGTGCACGCTCATGAGTTACATTTAGTGTTGCCAGATTTTTTTTTACCGTGTAACAGACAAATGTTCAGTTGGGCGAAAAACGAAATTTCATTTTTTACATGGAACAAATGAAAAACATATTATTTTTGTGATTTATTGGTCTTTATTATATTTTAATGAAGATTGTGTAAGTTTTAACATGCTTTTGTTTAATTTTATGTACTAAAAAAGCAATGCCGTTATAATCACAGTTGAAAATAGTCATTAATTCACTTTTTATCAAATTCGGAGTATATTTATTTCGTACATCAGTCCATTTTAATACTATCTGCGAAAAAAACCCTTTCTACGAAGCAGTTGGAACTAGGATACTAAAGATAAACGATATGACTTGAAAAATGTTAGGGATTTCATTCTCGGGAAACCTTTCCATGATTTTCTTCTATTTCTCAATCGCACACTTATCTTTGTCATCATAAGACTGTGCTATGGCTAGGCTTCTTTTAATTATTTGAAATTCTTCGTACAGAGAGTTAATTCTCAGTTGATTGATGCTTTAAAGTCCTGCAGCTTTTTTTAAATGGTCGTAATTTATTGGTGATTTTAAGTTTAAAAACAACATCTTGGAAAGGATGTTGTTTTCTGATAAATCATATCGTGATAACAAATATCCTACAAAACTGATGTACAATTTCAGGAAATGGTTCCGAATAGATTCTTTTGCTTTGATGTTTAATTCAGCCATATTCCTTAAGAAAAAGGTGTATCTTATTCTTTGCTCAATCTTTTCACGAATCCCGTGCATTTCAGCATGCATCTAAACTGACAGAGAATTTGATTGTCTTCTTTATTGTTGTTTCTTCTAAATACATTACGTTGAGCAGAAACGACAAATACACCAATTTTTATTCTTTTTTTCTTCACATGTGATATCTTTTGTAGTAGACGAGGATATTCATTGCGGTATTCCAGTAAATGAGATTTTAGTACAGGCCGTATTTTTAATATTATTTCGACAACAAGACCAAGAGATAAAATTTCGTGGCAACATGTTTTATTATTTCTTGCCATTGTATCAAATTCGCTTCAGACTGGAATTGCAAATTCACTCTTCGTTTGCAGATCTACTGAACTGACCGCATATTTCCAGCATCAAACGTTCTACATCTACTTGTTGGAGTTTATCAGTGCTGTATTTTGCAGCATTGTGGAGAATATGACAGGGGCTTTGACAGTTTCATCATTTTCAGCAAAAAGAAGTATATCAATGGAACAGGTTCTTCCGAAAAGTATATTAGTGTTGTCAGCGGCGAATGCCGAAACTTTCAAAAAAATGGTTCAAGTGGCTCTGAGCACTATGGGACTTAACTTCTGAGGTCATCAGTCCCCTAGAACTTAGAACTACTTAAACCTAACTAACCTAAGGGAATCACACACATCCATGCCCGAAGCAGGATTCGAACCTGCGACCGTAGTGGGTCGCGCGGTTCCAGACTGTAGCGCCTAGAACCGCTCGGCCACCCCGGCCGGCGCCGAAACTTTATTTAAAGACAATCTATCCCCTCAGATGCGTCTAGTAATAATTTCGAAAGTTGGTACACGTATTCGACGTTACATTCTACAAATTCCAGTAGACGGTCTACAACCCCAATATCATATTCAAAGAATCTTAAGCAAGTTGGAAACATGTTTCTATTTTTTTATTACTTGCGTCTGTCGCTATAGAAAAGTGTGTACAGATTTTTTTTTTTCTTGGATGACATCTAAAATATTTTTAACAGATACTTTGACCATTACTTCACATAGCTTCCATTTTTGTTCTTCCGCAGTTAAAACTTTGAGCGATTTTTGAGTCACTGCAGATATATGGTAATAAACTGTGTGAACGATCCATACTACTGTAACTAAGATAATGCTTGACCGTGTGATAAACGGATGCGAGTTCCCCAGCAGTAATCTTGCCCGGCTCCGAAGCAGATGGTTTACCAATGGTATCTGCTCTTTCGAGAACAGTTACTATCTTCATATATCGATAAAGGCTACCCGGCCACTGACTTCGTCTGTGCAAATGCGCACAGGTTGCCCGAACTATTACGGGAATCGTCACCTAGTTAGCGCGAGTAGTCAGTGGATGGACAAATATCTGTTAGGAACATTGCGTATGTAGATTGTGGACAGTTGAGAATGTGGGTCTCACGGGAAGCGTGTGCAAGGGATAAGCCCCTGCCGTCACGCGATTCATCTGCGGCCGCGGTGGTCTCGCGGTTCTAGGTGCTCAGTCCGGAACCGCGCGACTGCTGCGGTCGTAGGTTCGAATCCTGCCTCGGGCATGGATGTGTGTGATGTCCTTAGGTTAGTTAGGTTTAAGTAGTTCTAAGTTCTAGGGGACTGATGACCACAGATGTTAAGTCCCATAGTGCTCAGAGCCATTTGAACCATTCATCTGCGTCCTCGGTGGCTCAGATGGACGCCGGCGGCACGGTAGCTCAGCGTGCGCGGTCAGAGGGTTAGCAGCCGACTGCAATGAAAAAAAAAAAAAACAAACAAACAAAAAAACAACTGAGTGAATGGATCAACGAAGAACTTGAACGGACGTCATAGGATGTCCGCCTCGAACACACAGAACAAACTATAACGAACAAAATGAGATAAAAATAAGATGGCTTGAGCGTCTGCCATGTAAGCAGGGGATCCCGGATTCGAGTCCCGGTCGGGGCACACTTTTTCGGCCGTCCTCATCGAGGAATATCAACAACACGTGTCGGCAGCTGAGGGTTTCATTTATACTAAAATTAGCTCCAAAAATTAATGGAATTGTGCAAACTGTTTTAATCACTCAAGGAGGCCTCTGACACGAATAATCCGAGTTTGCCCCAATTTCTGAGTAGACCTTCAGCCGTGATGAAAAGGAAACACCAACATTTCAGACTATCTCTGGGTTTTTTTTTAGATTACTCCGAAACTAACAGTTGAATCGAAAAATCCTGTGTTATCAAAAATATAGAGCATTAAATTCTGCATCGATTGAGTGCCAAAACTTTGCTATAAAAACCCTTGTGAGGAAACTGTAATGTTTCATGTTTTACGAAAATCACTCGTTTCGTCGATATAAAACGAACAGCATCTGAGAACTGGACAATTTGACGCAACATTTTATGGGAGGAAAGTTGTGGAGCATCAAATTGTGTTTTCAAAAAGTCAAAGAAAGTGACAAGAAACCTATCTGGTAATAAATGTCGCCATTACTGATTTAGATGTAAATAACATAATGAACGACCAATATTAACTTTTTATTTTCGATTCAATTAATTTTTCCAATATTCACTTTTTTTTACTTTTGCTACTGGAACTCAGTTCCTAACCTACACGTTATCGAGTTAACGTCCGTGACAACTATGGAGTTAGCTGAATAATGTTATATAAAGCACGAAAAATAGGGTTACATGTGTAAAAGTGATGAGAAATACAAGGGGTTCATTACTGTTTTATTAAGAATAAAGGAACTTATTCAAGTAATAAGCATTTGGTTTACATTTGAATGTGTAAAATTGCGTTAAAATATAGTTTTAAAAAAGTATCTTCTGTTAGAGTGAAAGGTCGTTTATCTATGTATATTCTGTTTATCTTAATTTTGCAGTATTATTTCCTTCCATGCTTTGAGGATGAGCGTCCAGATAACATTAATTCTATTCCTTCCATTTCTTCCGTATTCATATACTCTGTGGAATGCCTTCTTCCTTCTCCCAAAATATCGTTATGTATGTCACAGTCATTTTAATTTCAATAAAAGGGATGTCAGTTGGAACACTAGTGCAAGATTGGCCTACGCATAGTTTGCAAACCATCTCCATGGCAGCCTGTACCACATGTGCAACAAGTGGTTGTAAACAGTTCCACAGGTGATAGTTATTGAGTAGAGGGAACTGGTAAGGGGCCGAATTTTGTAGTGGAGCAAGTGGGCTGCGTTCCAGCCTTGCGCCTGTACTTACGTCCTCAAGGAATGCTGTCGAGCAGCTGCTTCTGTGAGATGCGAAGTGGGGAGGTTCCATGATTTCTTTGCTATACATATTTCAAAAATTTGATAGTAGTAGCACTGGAATTACTGAATATCTCTGCTACTTTCTGTAGCTTGTTTTCTGTCTCCACTACCTTGAGGAGTCTGTTTTCCTTCACTGAAAAATGACGAAGTCGTTTCGCAGCCACTAAAGGTATGTAGAATCGGAATGTTATTCGGTACTTGAGACAACTTGAAATTTAGCGGGCTGTAGACCACGTCACTTTTCCTGTCTTTGCCTGGCTTCAGCAGAAAAATGTTGGGCGAAAACGGGGCGTAAACGCGCAGAATCGCAAGAAAGTTGGTGACCTCCCCAACGACAACACATTCAGAGTGTCGAGCAATATCAACAGCAGTCGCTACGGTTAGAGTATCGGCTCCCTCAGCTGCTTGCTTAACCCGTATCACCACAGCGTTGCCATATGGTAACGCAGCGCAAGCATCGTCTTTTCCGCGAATCGGCGCTACACGCTTGTTGCGGTACAGATAATTGCATCGGAATTTCATTGTTGGAAACTCGAGCAAGCGTCTGGTACAAGCTTGGGTCGGTTGTTGCTTTGCCATCAGCGAGAGAAGACTTGGAAAGTTAGCACGTATATGACAAGGTAAAAGTTACTTTAGAAAATTACGTATTCAATGCAGTAAAATATCTATTGGACATTCTTGTTGAAATATGTATTTTTATTTTAGTATTGTCGTTCTCCAAAAAAATTGTATTTCAAAAGTAGTTTTATAGTATATTGTATTTTTGTTGCCATATGGTAACGCTAGGTCATACAGCGCTTTTCCATATTGTTGACATTTTTGGTACGCTGTTACATATTTTACGGCGTTTTGAATAGTTTTATTTACGTTATTTAGGCCCATTTCACTGAAAGAAGCCCTTGATTACTTAGAGGAAATTATGGATGAAGATGACGGGCCAACAGCATTGTATTTACAACCCCCTGAAACCGAAGATGGAACATGAAGAAGGTGGGTTACCAGATAATGTGTGCTGTGGACAGTTAAAAGGTAATTGTGAAATAGTTATGAAAAGTGGCAGCCGTATTGAGACTACTGAACAATTGAAATCACAACAAAACATGAAAGCAGAAACTGGAATAGATGACAAAATTTTGGCTGAAGTTTTAGAATGTCCTCAACAAACCGAGAGTACTAATAATGAAGATATTATGAACAAACAATCTTGCAAGCTTTCAGTGAGGTTACAACGTGTTCAGTCAACGAGGCCTACATGTACAGTTCTGCCATTCAACCAGAACGCAGATTTCAAATGGGTGGAAGACGAATCTGAACCAATTACTGCAGTATTTCCTCCTGCTAATTACCAGCATTGTTTGGGAATGCCACCCAATGAACAATTTAAGAAATTTTTCGATGACGCTCTATTACAACATATTTGTGATGAGTCAGGAAAGTATGCTATATTTCTTGGGGAATATAATCCAAACATTACCGTGGAAGAGTTGAAAGTCTTTATTGGCGTTTTACTTGTAACTGGATACAACTATCACCCACGTGTACGATCATTTTGGAGCAATGATGGTGATCCAAAGAATGAAATGGTCTCAAATGCTAAGCGAAGAAACTGCTTTCAACAGATACTGCGGTTTCTTCACTTTGAGGACAGTCAGAAAAAAGGAAGTGAGTGGGATATAATGTGTAAATTACGTCCCATTACAGACAATTGAAAGTAAATATCCTGAAACATTTCCATCCGGAGCAGAATCTTTCATTTGATGAAAATATGATAGCGTACTTTGGATGTCATGGCTGTGAGCAGTTTATAAAGGGAAAACCACTGCGATTTGGATACAAGGTTTGGTCTTTACGCACACAAGCAGGTTACCTAGTAGATTTCTAAATATATCAGGGTAAAAATCCACGAACAGTTCAAGAGTATGAAGAAAAATTTGGAAAATTGGTTGCTCCACTTTTGACTATGATTGATGAGTTTGAAACAGATGTCCAGCAGCTCCCTTTCTCATTTTATTTTGATAATTTATTTACTTGATTTCCATTGCTAGCGGAACTGAAATCTCGTGGGTTCTCTGGAACAGGAACTATCCGTGAGAACAGAATTCCCAAAAACTGTCCACTTGAAAGCAAAGTAGTTCTAAAGAAAAGGCCAAGAGGATATGTTACTTATATCAAAATCGAGGATACTGGTATAACTGTCACCAAATGCTTGCTGTTGTAAATGTTGCATCGCCATCATATGGAAAGAATTCCGTTTCATTGCTACAGCGTTAGTCCAGAGAACAGAAAAAGAAAATCAGTGTAATCCGGCCCTGTGTTATCAAAGAATACAACAAATCAATGGGAGGCGTGAACAAAATGGACCTGAATGTAAACCTTTATCGAATGGGGAATCGTGGTAAAAAATGGTGCAGTTGCATCTTAACATGGTTGGTTGATGTGTACGCACATAATGCATGGCAGTTACATAGAATTGCCCAGCCTACCATATCTCACTTAGAATTTCGCCGCCACATTGCCATTTACTAATGCAATCACTATGGAGAAAAATCCAAAGGCCTAGGACTCAAGCGTGCATTACAAAAAAAATGTTCAAATGTGTGTGAAATCTTATGGGACTTAACTGCTAAGGTCATCAGTCCTTAAGCTTACACACTGCTTAACCTAAATAATCCTAAACAAACACACACACACATGCCCGCGGAAGGACTCGTACCTCCGCCGGGACCAGCCGCGTGCATTACAAGATACACGTTATGAAAATCTACGTTATGGTGGACTTAACCATTGGCTAGTTCCAATTGAAATGAAAAGGAGATGTGCTGGTGAAAACTGCTCCACAATCGGTCGAACTGCATGCTCAAAGTGTGAAACTAGATTATGCATAAAATGTTTTCAAAATTACAATTTAAAAATTTAAAAAAGGTACTAAAGACATGTAAAATATTATTGTATGTTCATATTTCATGCAAATAATGAAATTTATCATGCCCGTACGCAATAAAAGCAAATATGGAATGAAAAATGCGTTGGAGTATTATTTTCCTCTGTACGACTCAGCGTTGCCATATGGCAATGCATTGTTGGGAGAAAGCGAAAAGTGTGAAAAGTATTGCTAGTTTTTAGTTACAGGCATCTCTCTAGTAATGGTTACGAATATTTTTCGTATTTTTTTTAATTAATTCGGGACGTAATGGGTTAATACTGAAGTGGTCACCCACAAGTTAACTAAGCAGTAACATACAGGGTGACAATTATTGAACTATATGAAACAAAATCGTCATAACTTCTGAACAGTTTGCGTTAGTACGTTCAGACTGAATGACTGGCCGTGGGGCATGAAGGGAATTAGTATGCTCACGCGCACGCGGTGTTGTTGTCGGGCACTTGTGCATGAAAATGTCACGATACAACGTCCTTGACCATATGGCGCTTGTTAAGGCCTACTATGCGAGCAATAACAGCCCAGCTGCGGCTCAAAGGAAGTTTGTGATCGAGTTCAAGCTGAAGACAACGGGTCCAATTGTGCTAACAATCAAGAATTTGATTCGAAAGTTTGAGAAAACGGATAGTGTTCGTGGTGACAGTGTTGGCAATGTCTGTCGTCCAAAAAGGGTGAAAACGCCGTAAGACAACGAGAAGACACATGCTGTTTTTCAAACCAGCCCCATGAAACCGACCAGTCGAGCTGCACAACAGATAAGAATCGAGTGGGAGACACTGCGACAAATTGTTGTTGCAGACCTGCACCTCTTCCCATATAAAACTCAAACTCATCACCCATTAAGCCCCAGGGCCATGGAACAGCGGCTGTGTTTCGCCAACACTATTGCCCACAGAACTGACAAACAGGACTTTCATGTGGCTAGGGTTTGGCTTAGCAATAAAGACCAGTTTAACTTGGATGGTTTCGTCAATGAGCAAAATTGGGCATTTGGGGGAGTCAGAATCCGCATTCCGCGATGAAGAAGTCTCTTTACCGTCAACAGGCGACTGTGTGGTGTGCAATGTCCAGTCACGGAATAATCGGTGCGATTTTCCTTGATGGCACGGTCACTACCGAACGTTACATGGAGGTTTTGGAAGATAATGTCATCCCCATTATCCAAAGTGACCCTGATTTCGACAAGATGCGGTTCATGCAAGACAGAGCTCGACCCCATCGACTCAGGAGAGTGTTTGAGGTCCTGAAGGAGCACTTTGGGGATCGCATTCTGGCTATGTGCTATCCAGAGGCCACTGGCATGGGCCTCAATTGGCCGCCATATTCTCCGAATCTGAACGCATGCGGCTCCTTTTTGTGGGGCTATATTAAAGACAAGGTGTACAGCAATAACCTCAAAACCATTGCTGAGCTGAAAACGGCCTTTCGGGAGGTCATCGACAACATCGATGTTCCGACACTTAAGCGGGTCATGCAGAATTTCGCTATTCGTCTGCGCCACATCATCGCCAATGATGGCAGGCAAATCGAACATGTCATGACCTAAATCCGAATATCTGTAGTGACGTTTGCGTATTGAATAAAGTGTGTGAACGCCGTAGTGTGTACCTAATTTATGTTTCTTTTCATATAGTTCAATAATTGTCACCATGTATCTTTTGCCATGGTTACTGAAAATGTCTCTTCAAACGCGGCAGTTGGTGCAGTTCTTTTAGTGGCTCTGTGCAGCCATGCAGCAGATTTCGTGCCCCTGTCACCTGACACATCGTGGTCTCCATCAAACACAGTCGTGGCCTTTCTACTATACCAATGCTTGACGCAATTACGGAAGACAGTAATTCTTTCTGCCTCCCGTGTCACTGTGTGCGACGGAAACGCTCCATCTACAGTTAACTCGTGCTTTGTCGAAGTCAGTGGCGTCCTAACAACTTTTACAAGACAAATTTTTGTGTTTTTCGCATGCCTCACGTCGTCAAACGTAGACAGAGCGTACGGGTCAGCTCTTGTTAAAATAGTGCTGAAGCCAGTGATGAATTCAGGGGGGGCCCGGGGAGGAAAGCCCCCCCCCCCCCCGGAAATTGGAAATTCCCCCCCCCCCCCCCCCGAGAAATTCATATCTATAGTTGTGGTGAAACATAAAAATTATCACCTGGTCTGTTAACTTGTAGCGTAGTGACAAAATTTAAACTACGCCAGCTGCTGTTGCTAACGAAGTTTGGAGTCAACTATGGAGAAGTCGTGAGGACATGCAGTTTTTACAAGCAAAATGAATGTGTAACACAATAGGTGGCGGCTGGGTCCCTATAGCTTGGTTTCGTTACTTATCGCTTCGGTTTGGAACACTTAGCGTCGATTGTTCAGTTATTATTATTATTATTATTGCTAATACCAAAAAATTAGCAGTGGCTGTATAATAAGTATGTGGTAAAGCTAAGCGTTGCAAGGTGTGTTGGCAACGCCGATTGTGGAATAAGTCAGCCTCTCCTCTCTCATGTCTTCCCTCACCGCACCTCCAATCGGCCTAACGTGTAAGATAATCCCTTAGCTATGCAGCCCACCCTCGCTGCAAACTTTATTTTTATCCGCCACTCGTATCTATATTTTATTTGCCCTTAGAATAAACCTGATGTCGCAAAACACGTCCCTGGGTATTGCTACGGAATTGGAAGCAGCATCTGACATAAAAGATTGTTTCAATTTTTTTATTGCATTACTGGGAATATTTCCAAGATTTAATAGCCATATAGATTTTTCCGAATCGATGAGTTGGACTCATATTTGTGTACACTTGACAATGATTTTCGCAGTGTCAGTAGGGATACACAATTTTTGCCTAAAGAAGTGGGACGTTTGGCAACGCTGGTCTAAGAGTATAATCAAAGCTTTCATTGTTGTATAAAAACTCAATGCATTGTTGAAACTGTTGTAAGGTTGTAACAGTCAGTCGACAGGTTACTATGGGATTGTGATGTGATTATGTAGTGTACTACGTGCAGACTTAGTCAGTTTATAACATAAAAAAGAAGTGTTCATGCCGAAATATAATGTCGAAATAACAAACTTTAATTTCTTTCGTTTCTAATAAAAGACAATGTATTGCGAAAGACAAAGACGAGTGTGAGTCTACTGAAAGAAGTGCTAGTGATTGTAAAGATGAACTGCATAGGTCTACCAAGTCTTCAGTTTCCCTTCCACAGTTTTCAAACGATAAATGTGCTATTTCTGGCCCATCCGTAAATTGCAATTCTAAACAAAGTATTGAACGCAAGATTAAGTATGAGAAAAATTGAGAGTGTAAGTGCAATTGGTTGTACTTTGATCATGAGCGGGGTGGGTCTTTCTGCAAATTGTGTGAAATGCATTTAAAAAAGGATATCGAAGCTCTACAGAAAACAGGAGGAATGTTCATTTCTGTACCTTTCACTAAATTTAGAAAAGCTACCGAAAACACTGGAAAACAAGAAAAGTACGCCAACTCAGAAAAAACATGCAAGAGCCGTTGCACTTGAAAATTGTAGATTGCAAGGATTAAATGCTCCAATTCATACACAGATATTTAAACAAAATGAAAATCAAAAAGCTATAAACCACCAAGCATTGTCATCGTTAATTCGAAGTCTGTATTTCCTTAATAAGGAAGAAATACTCCACACAACAAAATATGAACCTCTAATTCGTAAGGTAGTACTGAAAGCGACATTAATCTTGAAAAGTGGTTAAAATTTCAGAGCAAAAGGTCCAATATCTTAGTAAGTATACTGCATCAGAATTGTTGACTTGTTTGGGAGAGTCTTTAGACTTTCAAGATGAAACACTTCTCCATAACAAATATTTTTCATTAATGGCAGACGAATCTACAAATGTTTCCAACCAAAATGAACTGTCTTTAGTAGTTCGATATGTTGCACCGTCTCCATCGTTTGAATTGAAGGAAAGGTTTTTATGTCTCGTTGAGTTGAAAAGCACTTCAACTGAATCCATATTTACAGCAATTGATGCTGATCTAAAGAAAAGAAAACTTCGTTACGACAGATTATTATCTTGTTCTTTCGACGGTGCTGCTAATTTTAGTGGTTCTGTCTCAGGAGTCCGTGCTAGATTGTCAGTGAGGAAGGGCCATAAGCTGCCGTACATTCACTGTGGAGCACATGTTTTATCAATTGCTGCCTCCAACTCTAGGAATAAACACCCCATTATAAAAACGCACATTACATGTTGTTAAAGACATTTACAAACTTTTTCATGGTTCTTTCAAACGAGAAAATGTTTTGCATGAAATTCAGTGTGCTTTAGAGCAAACTGTTTTAAAAATACCCGAAGCTGTTGACATCCGATGGTTCACATGCCATTGTAATGGCATGTGAACATATACACAAGGACGGCGCGGATTTAACAAGTTTAGCTGGAGGAATCTTGTAAGAAATGATGAATTCCAATTTCATTGTAGGTTTAGTGATTTTAGACGATTCGTTCAATGCAGTCTGAAACTTATGTAAAGTTTTGCAGAGACAATCACTTAAAATTTCGCAAATCTGTCTACTTGTTTCTGGAACTCTGGAACATTTAAGACACATCGAGTGTCTTTGTTACTGCGATGGACATAGTGCAGAAAATGAAACTCTTAATAAAATTAAAAAAAAACTGTAGGAGGACGCAACAGAAGTTAAAGGTCTGCTATTCATGAACATAGTGGAGCAGATTCGAGCTATGAAAAGCGCAAGGAAATCTGTTAAAAGTATGATTGATGAAATTGAGCAACGGTTTGATGAGAAGGCAATAAAAGAACTAAGTGCTAAATATTACCCCCCCCCCCCCCCCCCCCGGCCGCGGGGGAAAGACGTAACACAGCGACAGCCCCGGACGGTGCACAAGTCCCGCCCATTCACCCCCCTCCACACCAATCCATATCCTAAGCTCCGCCCATGGTCTGCCGCATGTTCCAACATCAAAGTTGTTCGTATCACAGATATGCCAGTCATAACAAGGGAGAAAATCAGTAGTTAGTACAAAATACATTTTTTCCGGTACCATTGTGAAAAGAATTAGATATTTGTTCATTGAATATGCGAGTTGAAAAATCATCAATAAGAAAGAGAAATAAAAATGGTATCCACACTGTCTTTTTTATTTCATGAGCTTTCATCTGCACTATATCAAAAAATCTTATATTTGTTAACTGCAGTGAGCGCAAATTTCCGTCACCTCGTGTAGTGTAAGAAATTCTGTTGGGAAATATTAATTGGTAGTATCGCCAAGGATGCTGTCCATTATCTCGATTGTCTAAAGTCAATGTTGTGCATAAACAAGGCGAAGTCGATGTCTTGGTTTGCTTCTGGCTACCTCATTAAGACTAAAGAATATAAGAGTGGGATAATGTAGAAATGCGTGATTCAAGCAGTCAGATATTTATACAGTGACATTCTTCATTAATATTTGCCTGTGTAATGGGTGAATTTTTACTTGTGAACTCTTATGACTGCTTGCTTGTAGCAGACACGAGATTAATTTGAGTTCTTCTTCAGTGTTTGAGAGCTTTAGAACTGCCTATTGTTAAACATATGTACACAATTTCGTCAGTGTCATTCCATCACATCTTATCGTACTTTAATGTCTGTTAGATTTACTCATTTTAAATACTTTTAATTACACAAACTGCAAAGAAGTACTAACAGCACAGCACTGCTAGTATGAACAACTGCGGTTAAACAAGAAACGACGAACAGAAACACGACAGCGACGAGGACTACCAAAGATCATATTGATGCGCTCTTGGTTGGGCTGCGGGTGGGTGGTGCGGAGGGGGGTAGATGGGCGGAGCTTGTGCAAATGTCCGGGGCTGTCGCTAACGTTTCCTGGGGATTCGACTTCTTGTGCAAAGCGATTCTGCGAAAAATCATTCCAACGTTAATAGGAATGATCTTGTAGCGCATTGTGATTTAAGCTGCCATGCACTTCAGAGGTAGGATTCGATTTCTTCTTTGAGATTTCACAATCTGACGCGCTACAGCTTTTCTTGCATAATGATTTACATTTTTGGTAACTCTGGATTTTTCGCTGAAAATTTTAGTTTCGGCTAAATTTGAAAAAAAAAAAAAACTTGAAAAGTCCGAAATTTTGTTACTTATCTTTTCATCACTGCTAAAGCTCCACTTAGGAATCGGATCAAACTCACTTGTCAGATTATTCATATCAGAGGCCTACGTAATTGATAGTTTTAGTTTCCAGAATTCCGCTATTTTTGGAAGGCAGAAGTATAGTCTCCTTGGCCTAATTATAAAGAAAGGTAAACTTTTTGTACAAAGTTACGTTTGTGACACTGAATGAATGTGTGCTGCAGCTATTCTATTGTTGCACTGCATGTGCGAGAACGCGTTGTTCAGTTGTTGTTGAAGGTTGATCCAATGAACATGTTATTCTCAACGGCGTGAGTAAACATTATGTATTTTTGACTAATTTTCTATACATGTGAGGTCGGTGCATTGTGAAATACCTAAGGATTTGTTCTTACAGATCTGCAATAAATATCTGTTTTTGGAACAGTGGTCCCGACAGGGTAGGCCTACCTTATTATTATTTTATTGATTTTAACAACAATATGATGGAATCAAGCGTATTGGCTTCGACAACTCAACAAAATTATCATCTTTCTACTATACGCAGACAGATGCATTTTGGGGCAGGTCGGTATCAGGGTTGCCGATTGGCTAACATTCTTGATGCTGTAAGGCAGTTTGGTCACTCACGAACATGTAGAAGTATCTGTGGACGACGTATCGTTATAGAAACTAAATAAATTTTTTATTGATTTTAAGTGCAGTTTAGATAAACTACTGAACACAGTAGCAGAGAGGAATTCTCGCCTGCCCAAAGCAATTGTTTTTATAACCCTTCCACAAAATGAAGAGGTGACAACAGTTGTAATGAAGAAGAAGAAAACATAGGCTGTGTCTCTGGGAAACAATTCATAGCACAATCAGAAGGTAAAGTGACGACTATAGTTAGGAGAATTGTGAAAAAAAATTGCTGCATGAACCTCTACTGATGAAAGTGAAAGTGTTGCAGCTAATAAAGAACCCTTGGTACGAAATAATGATTTGGAAGAACAGGCAATACTTCCATAATGGTATTTGACTTGCAACACAAAACAAAGACATCAAAAATAAGAACTGCTATTTACAGATGAAAGTGTTCTGCAATGACTGGTCCAGAGACACAAGGAAAGATCCAGGCTCTGTCTAAAATCTGGGCTTCATGGTAATCACTGAATGAAAAATGGAAGTACTTTTATCACGAAGATGTAAATTTGTCAGTGAATGAGGTAGTGATTCCATATTATGGAAACATGGAACAAAGCTACATATACATCATAAGCTAACTAGATTTAGTTATGAAACTTGGTACTTTTGTACTCATCTTGACTACTTAATGCAGTCTGTATCATACAAAGACACAAGAACTGGTAATAGCACAGCAAGGCTTGACGTTGGAGGACCTGTTGTCACAGGTCTTGACAACAATCTGAAAGGGAAAATCAATTGTTACCTCTTTTTTGACAACTTCATTTTTATTAATTTATATAGAGAGAGGGAGAATTTGGGATATAATGGTACCAACACCCCTCTACCCCCTCTCTCTGTCCATCTCCTAGAGGGGTAGTAGACAGGTGGAAAGGGAAGTGGGGGAAGAAGAAGATAGACAGAGAGAGGGGTAGGACAATATAGACAGAGAAAAGGGGGAGGAAGATATATTCGGAGACAGGGGATGCAGGTGATGTACAGAGAGAGGGGGGAGGAGGAGATGCAGAGAAAGAGGAAGTAGGTAGGAGAAGATAAGAGAGAGATTATGGGAAGGAGGAGATGACAGGTAGAGGTGGGAGGATGAGGTGGACACAAAGAGTGGTGAGGAGGAGTTATGTGCAATATACGTATCAAGTGTGTAGGCGAGCAAAGCCTTGGTCGGGGGGGGGGGGGGGGGTGAGGAGGGGGGAGGGAGAGAGAGAGGGGGAGGAGGTTGTCCCATGTAAACTTTTCTCCACCAATATCTCTATAACCACAATAGATATTGACAAATGGCTTTCGTGGGTATTACTGCACGGCAAGAGCTCACGAAAGTAAATTCTGTAAGACATTCTGAACTGTGTGAAAATATTGGTTTCATCACAAACGTACCTTTTTTAAATGGACACCCCATATTATTTCATACGCAATCAATAGCATGAGAAATCACAATAACAATGGTGTTGGTTGTAGAGCAATACGTCAGTTGTGTCCTGAGAAATTGAATCTTGAAGTTGATACGGGAAATGAATGGAACATGCCCCATTGCACTTCTCGCGATGCAAGCATTACCTGCACGTTGCTCATAATCACGATGTGATTGAGGTATTATGATGCGGCAAATGCTGTACTAACATATTGCCACGTACACTGTTAGTACATGGTCTGGGAAATATACCAGCCGCATTGAAAACGAGGACATGGTTTACTCATCCATGATTTATTGAACTTTTCAGTAGCACTACAATGGATAAATGGTAACTAAATACCAATAACCATCAACCAGAGTAAAGATAATCAATGGTGGTTAAAGGGTCGCACAGAGGGATACGTGCTATTTGTATATAACTGTACGTCAATTACACAATGGTCCATCACATCCCACATACAGCACATGTTAGCAACAAAATGCCAAAGTTTGAAGAGCTCCTAAAAAGCAGTTGAGCTTTATAATATTAGGTACAAAAAGCTTCCTAAATACAAAAATTGACAGTAGTGTGACTTTAGGGGAAAATACAAGTCTATATAGGCATGATATTGAAAGAATGGGCTATGGAAATGATGGTGGTGTATTTGTCACAGTACACTAGACACCCTAATCCACCAAGACAGGAATTGAATCTGCATGTGAGACTGTTTGGGCAAGACCCATTAACAAGGGTGGGCATAAATTGAATCTTACTATCAACCACCTGACACATACCCAGATGTAACCAAATTAGCAGAGAAAACCACAACTCTCTAGTTTAAATGTTCCCTAATCATATTGTCATCATCAGTGGAGACATTAATCATCCAACAGTTAAGTTGGATGATTATAGTAGGAAAGTTCTGGTAGAATGTAAATACTTTAGGGTTGAAGGGACCACTCACCAAAAAGTGGAAGCATTGAGTCGTCAACAGGTACACATAAAAAAAAAGAAAGAAAACTCCTGGCTTTTGGAGTGAATCCAAATGTTTTGTGTTTTGTGCGTGTATCTCCACTCTCACTTGAGAAAGGTTTCATTCTGAAAGCTAGCAAGTTTTCTTTCTTTTTTTGTGTGTCTGTTGAAAACTCATTGCTTCCACTTTTCGGTAAATGTGATGATTACAGTTTTGTAAGTAGTGTGCATCACAGGATGCCCTGCAAAACAATACCAAGTGCCTCCTCTGAAAACTACCAGAAAAGGTAATTTGGAAGCCTGTTGATGATGGAAATATGAACATGGTGTTCTCCTCATGTTTTCATGCTGACCCAATGACACTGTCAGTTACGACAGCAGTGGTCGTGGCAATTTTGAGATTGGACTGTGCGTCAGTGGAATCATGTCACCTCACCAGATTAATCATGTCTCTTGTTACAGCAGGGTGATAGTGAAGTCTGGATACATCGTCATCCAGGTGAAAGTTTGCTTGAAACATGCTTTGTACTTCAGGTACTGGCCAGTGGAGCAGTATTATGCCATGGGGGACATTCACCTGAGCGTCCAGGGGATCTGTGACAGTAACTGAAGGTGCTATGACTGTTGTGGACTACATGAACATTGTTGCACTCAACCTTCATGCTTGATGTGCTTCTTGTCAGTGATCGCATCTTCCAACGGGATAACTGTCCATGTCACAAGACCAGAATCATGTTACAGTGGTTTGAGGAGCATGATAGAGAACTCAGGCTGATATTTCAGCCCACAAATTCATTTATTTGAACTTGATGGCACACATGGGACTCTATCAACCTCCGGTTCCATGCGCAGAAACCACTGGCCCATATTCCATAGGAAGGAATTGCATGAGCAGTGCAGATAAATCTGGTGCCACATTCCAGAAACCTTTGTTTTGGGTCATCAGTATATGACCAGAATTTCATACGGTTTTATGAGAGATCTTTTGACAGCAGTCTGCACAGTATTCATTAATAGCTTCACACATTGCCCTTTTGACTGCTTAACTTGTTTAAATTAGCAACTCTCTATCTGTAGCCCCATGGTGTCTTGTACACCATCCATATATTAGCGAACATTTCTTTAGAAATTTGTCTGGAGACTGTGTACTGTGGATGTTCCCTCCCATTATGAATTGTTCTACTATGTACGTATTTATATATCTACATACAAACTATGCAAACAACTGTGAACTGCATGCAAAAGGTAGTCCTCTATTTTTTTAAACTAGTGCCACAGTTCCTCTACAAGCTCATACAAAGTGCTAATTTTTTCAAGTTACCCTTTGAGATATGACATGATTGTCTATTTGTCTAGCTTACTGAATATGTAAATCTTAGCCTGTGCACTTTTCCCGTTCAGAGCTCTCTGAACTCTAGTTCAAATATGGATTGGTTATTGTGAGAAAGGGAATTTTGCTGATGAAATCAACATGCTTGTGAAGAATATGGTGTTCACATAGGGGTGAAGGAAATATTGTAATACTCTGAGCTACAACTGGAATAGCTTTTCTTGTTGGTGTAAGTCTTCTGAAGGTGTACAAGTTGCTTCAGAATTTAGTGTAAGAGCAACTTTCCATGCAAGCTAGAAATGTGAGTGCTGTCTAATGACTTCTGTTGGGCTAAAGGCTGTTTGACTTCCATGTTCAAATATCCAAATGGCCATTTTCACAGTGGAGTGAAATGTTGATGGATTAGCAGAATAATTTCTCTGAAGAGAACTTTTAAGTTATTACAATGTTTACTTTTGAAAACTGAACAGTATGTGGTTGCAGAATAATGTTTCTGTAGTTGGTCAAATTCGATATAGTCAGTGTAATTGTGTATTTTAATTTCAATAATGTTAATAACAGTCATGTGTGATGTCACTTAATATAATGTAATTGATAAGTAAAGTATATTTTCATTTCCAACAAAACATTAAGTAAGAAAAACATAAAGAAGATATTGATTTGGAAAATAATGTGTTGCAAAATAACACCAAAGTTGGCAAAAAAGTAACACCAAAACTGGATATAAAAAAGAAGCAAATTTTTCCCGTCCCTACTAGTAAAGTATGGTAATAGTTCACATCTGCTTTTTGAACTGTATTATAGTTTGAAATCTGGTTTCTAAATCTTTGACTTATGAATATATAATCTATCAGAAAGCTTCTATTGCCTTCAGGTCTTTTAATCCTAGTGTTTGGGATGATGAAATTGTGCTGTGTACAAAATTCTTGTTACCTTAGCAATTAAGTTATTGCAGACAAATTCTAAAATAAATTATTTAATCACTAATCTAGTTTTGATTGGTAAGTCGCTGTTGAACAGCCCATAAATACTTCTTGGGCAATGGCTGCATCAGAACTAGATGGAAAGCCATGAAAATTTCTACTCCTTGCATGTTTTACCACAAGTGTCTGTAGGCTACTGAAAATGACATCAGTCAAAACCAGTTAAGCCATTAAAGAAATTCTGTGAGCATGTGTCTTCAATAAAGTTTATGTGCTCACTGCTGCCGTCTGCTAATAACATAGTAAATATTAACAGTTTGTTATTATATGGCAAATAGAGGACCAGAAGGAAAACAGTGTGATTCCGTCTGAACAAACAGTGACCAGCTCTTATTTACAAGAACAAGAGATAACATTCAGGGAAACATTAACCACAATTCTGAATCCTCTGGTAAATAAAGAAACTATAAAAATGGTTTCAAACCTGAAGGTAACTAACAGACATGTATAATAGCCGGTATAAAAAAACAAGAGATAGTTATTTATAAGTAATATAAGGCCACTAGTGATGCTTCGGGGAATAAAAGTAAAAATTCATCTACCATAAAAATTCATTTAATTTTTTAGTCATGCAACTGGCAATAACAAGAGCACAGAGAATTATTAACATATGACTAAGGGCCAAAAAAGTTAAAAATGGGTGAACTTGGTTTATTAATATTGGTACATTCATTCATGTATTTTGTCATAAGAGTAGGAAGAGATTTTAACCACTCCACAACAGATCAAGAGAATTACAACTACACAAGTGATGGATGAGACAAAATTTCTTTCAAAACCATCCCAATAACTTTCAAGTAATGACAACTGAAATATAAAGCACTAAAAAACAACCAGGAAAATCTAAATTTTCGGTAAGTTATATAAGGAGAAACTGGCTTTTACCTAAACGGGAATGAGAAAACTGTTTTAAAACCACACCATGGCTTACCAGTCTATCACAACAGGGCTTATTTATCTGAGATACAGATTTGACCTGATCTGGTCCACTTCTCTGTCTCAGAAGCCAGGGGACTGCACATTAAGTTATAAAATTAAGCAGAGACACCCTAGTGCTGTGCAAACGATATCAAAAAACATATTATGAAAGAATGCCTACTGCTCAATAAGAGCAATAAACTGGAAAACCAAAGAGTCCCAGTTGTTAAACAAAACATATTTGGTTACCAGAAGGACAAAATGTAAAGACTGCAAATATCTTCTACCTCTCCCAAAACTGTATGACATTCTGGTCAGATGTAAAGCTTCTTCAGTGCATAAAAATTTGTATATTATCCAGTAAAATGAACTAGACCTCTTCTGAGTAGCTGCGCTGTCATGTTTAGTACTAGGGACAATACTTGCACATCTTGTACACAACATTTATTTCCAGTGTAGTGTGTAGGAATTCACATTTCATATGAATATTTCAATTAATCACCGGCTGCTTTGATTCTGATGTACCATTTTCTGGAAAAAGTATAATGTAAACTATGTTATCTCATTCAAACTATTAGTGACTTGTTTATTCTGGCACCTTTGAAAACCAAATGCCATTGGAGTGTTTATTCTGGCACCTTTGAAAACCAAATGCCATTGGAGCCTGACCTGGTCAGGTGGAAGATGGCAGTCTTAATGTGGTTTATTAAACATTAATTTTTTTAAAAGTAAAATCTTTTAATGCCTAGACCGCAATTTTCCTATCACAGTAAAGTTCAAAAACTAGTTATGGTTGCTATCTGTGACCATCTTCAGATCATTCAAAATGTGAAAAGATGGGGAATAAATGTTGGAAAGCATTGTTAGCTGTAGTCATGCAACAACTTGCATTGATAAGTACCAAAACAATAACAGTACATAGCTGAAAATGCACCATGAGCAAGTGAGATTGTAGACAGTAATTCTGCAGGTTGAAGGTCATATAGGTCATACTGTTCAGTTGAATGAGTGGAAATTCATATTTCGAAAGACCTGAAGATGGTTGCAGATAGAAACCAAAATTAGTCATCGAACTATAATTGTGACAGGAAAATTGCGGTGTAGGCATTAAAAGTTTTTACTTTTAAAAGTTTTTATTTAGAAAACAAAATGCGATGGACACATGACTTTTCTCAGAGCTTGCTTACTAGATTAGAATAGTTCTTTGTCTTACTCATGACACTGGCAGAAATGCAGCATAACAGTGTGTTTCTCAATATTATCAATCGGATATTTATTGTGTGGACTTTGCTTCAATATTCTTGACCCTCACTTTACTCAGCATTTTCCCCCCTAGCTATAATTTACATACCATCAACTTACTCTACTTTAACTGTTCACTTGCATGTTCTATCACTTCTGTCATTTCTGTTTCTTTCCCATCAATAAATTTAATTATGTAAACATTAGGCAAAAGAAATTGTGGCAGAATGTAAATATTTGTACTTTAGGAGTAAAGAAGATCACTCACTGAATAGTAGAAGCATTTAGTTATCAACAGGCACACAAACAAGAATGAAAATTTGCTAGTTCTGGGACGAATACTTTATCTCTGAATGTTGGTGTTGCAGCCACTTTTTACTCATTGACTTGTTACCCTTACTAAAGTGTTCAAGAGTGTAAGGCTAGTCATGAATTAGTATGTAAGTTAAGTGTAATATGTGACTATTGTAATGTAGCACTGACAAGGCAAATTGAACAGTTGCCTTTAAAGAAAATGTGGAGGGTGTAAGATGAAAATGAAGTGCTGCCGTGTATACAATTGCAAGTATGTTCCATTAGAGGAGGAGTGATATCTGGAAAAAGTTCTGTGCCACAGCCTACACTTCAGACTAGAAACATGCAAATTTTGTGAAATGCAAAGAAAGTGACTGTACTCTTGTTTGTTCTACCTCCACCAAGAGACAACATATGTGCTCTGTCAAACAGAAACTGGGCTCAGTGACCAAGGAGCATGCCATTTCTCTATTCTTTTGGTCTTGGAAACTTGTTTTTATAAAGAAACAGTGAGTTGTGTAGCTCATTATTTATTTCTGTAACTTTTACAAAGGCAGTAGGTGAGTAAAGCTGTGGAGAAAAGACAATATTAAAATAAAATTACAGCATTGTTCAGAAAAGTTCTGTAGATAAAGTTACTTGAAAGATCATTTGACCCTGAGAACTAGTAATTTTGCCTTGTCAGTGGTACTTTACAGTAGGTGTCTCTTCTAAGAATCATCATGCAGATATTCTTGGGATGTTTCAGTAGATATCTGCCTTTTCATTTTTGCAATGTGTAACTGGAAGCATCCCAAACAAATACTGCTCATCATGTTTTTCATGTGACACCCAGCATTAAAACAGAAAGTGTCAGTTTGCTTCTCATTACAAACAAAATTATTTGGTATGTATTAACAGAGACAGTAAAATGCGAAGTACAGGTACTGTTCTTCTTGTTTTACTGTTTATGTTAATTCATATCAATAAAATCATTATCACAATAGATTAATTGGGGACTGCTCTATCAAAGGAGCATGTAAAATTCTGCTTTAAAAATAATTATGTTTATAAAGTGAAACAAACTGATGATTTCCATTGACAGTGCGTGTTACATTGAAGACATAATGAGCAGTATTTATTTGGGATGACATCAACTACACATTGCAAAAACAAAATTGTAGTCTGCCAAAACACCAGAAAAAATTTGCCTGATGACTCTTAGGAGGGACGCCCAGCATATGCAAGTACATGCACGGCTATGGCTCAGGTTTAAAAGAATAGTTGACAATCAACTGGATGGACATGTATCCCTACCTAGTAAAACAGTTCATAATGGGAGAGTCCCTCCTTGGTAGACAGTCACTGTGAATGAACTTCGACATAATACATGTAAAGGAGAGCATGGGGCTGTAGGTAGAGAGATGGTGAATGAAACATGTTTGGTTGCTAGGAGAGCAGTGTGTAAAGGCCTACAGTGACTACCATAGCAGAATCCTGTCAAATGCTCTTTCACAATACCCAAAGAAATTCTGGTTGTACGTAAAGTTAGTGTCCAGTCAGTTGCAGATGAGCCAGGAGCTGCAAATGAGGGTAGCAAAGCAACTGAAATCTGTAACTCCAGTTTCAAATGTTCCTTTACAAAGGAAAATCCAGGAAAATATCCTCAATTTAATCACCATACCACTGAAAAGATGAGTGAAATAAGTGTTAGTGTCAATGGTGTTGAGAAACAACTGAAATTGTTGAAATTGGACAAAGTTACAGCGTCTGATAGAATCCCCATCAGATTCTGTACCGAATTTACAGTTGAGTTAGCCTCCTTCTAACTATAATCTATTATAGGTCCCTCGGACAAAAAGCCATGAGCAGTAGTTGGAAGAAAGCACAGGTCAGCCCCACCCCCTTTTACAAGAAGTGATCCACAATATACCTGAAATCAGTTTGTTGAAGGAACTTAGAAAATATTCTGAAATCAAACATAATGAGGTATCTCAAACAGATTCCAAAAACATTGGACATGCAAAACTAAACTCACACTTTTTGCTCATGACATACCAAAAGCTTTGGATCAAGGCAATCAGATTGATACATTATTTTTCGAGCCCCAAAAAGCATTTGTTAGTACCACATATGTACTTGTTGCCAAAAGTATGATCATATGGGTTATCAAGCTAAATTTGAGGCTGGATTGAGGATTTATTTGGTAGGGAGGAGGCAGCAGTCTTGAAAGAGTCATTATCAGATGTAGAAGTAATTTTGGGTGTACCCTGGGAAAGTGTTTTGGGACCCTTGCTGTTCATGTTGTATTTTAATGACTTTGTGGACAATATTAATAATTATCTCAGACCTGTTGCAAATGATGTGCAGCTATCCACAATGAAGTGCTCTTGGAAGAAGCTGCATTAATATTCAGTCAGATGGTGGTGAGATTTCAATGTTGTGCAAAGATTGGTAACTTGCTATAAATGTTCAGAAATGTAAAATTGTGCACTTCACAAAATAAAAAATGCTGTATCCTTTGACTATAATATCAGTGAGTCACAGTTGGAATGAGCCAACCTAGATTCCTACTCACTACACAGATGATCCGTGATTAGTTGAGCTGGAGACAGGCACTATGAAAAGACTGTTATATATTATAGCTTTCAGGCCAAAGCCTTCTTTGGCAAAGAAAAAAACACACACACACACACACACGTGCGCGACCTATGACTGAAACCACTGGCAGCTCTGACGAGAATATGAGTGTCATGTGAATAGCAATCTGTAATGAGGTGGAGAATGGGGAGGGTCAGCAGGGTGCAAATGAGGGAAGAGAAGAGTGCTGTCTGGTGGGACATGCAGGGGCTAGATCACAGCCTGACAAGATGAACAGGTGCAGCTTCAGGAGGTGGGGTGTTTGAAAAAACAGGGAGCGTAAATGAAGAGGACCAGAAAAGGGGAAAGGACAGCTGGGTGCATTGGCAGAGTGCGGCACCCAATGAGGGTGGGGGACATGAAAAGGGAGGTGATAGGACAGAGGGGTGGATGCAGTGGCTTACTGTAGGTTGAGGCCGATATAATTTCAAGAGTGGAGAATATGTTGTAAGGATATCTGTCCACCAGGATGAACAGCCACTGCCAAACTGTGGCCAACAGCACAGTAGATCACCCCGTGGCACAACATGCAGCTGAACATAACATGCTTTATTTCGGTGGCTGCTTCATAGCCTGGGCCATCTGGTTCCTCCCCCTCCACCACCAGCTTTTTTGAACTGAACATGTGGGAGTTATCCTTACAACACATTCTCTGCCCCCATTATTAACCTGACCTCAACCTACGGAACCTACTGTCCTTACACCCTCCACCCAACAGTTTCTGCCCCCTCTGTCGTACCACCGCCTCTCTTTTCATGTCCTTACTCTCATTGTGTTCCACAAACTGCCAGTGCTCCTGCACATCCTTTCCCCTTTCCTGCTCCTCTCCTTTTCTGCTGCCCAGTTTTCCCCCACAAGCAACCTCCTGAAGCTGTGAGCTGTGCCTGGCAGTTTCATCAGGCTACAATCTAGTCCCTGCATGACCCACCAGACAGTGCTCTATTCCCCCCAACCCCCACCCCCTCTCTCTTCCCAACTTGTATCCTGTTATCCCTCACCTTTCCTCTTCCCTCTCCCCCTCCTCACTTCAGATTGCTATCCACATGACAGTTGCATTCTGGTTAGAGATGCTGGTGATAGTGTGTGCTTGAAATTTGCTTGTTTGTGTGAATCTGTGTGTGTCTTCTTATGTGAAGAAGGCTTTGGACAAAAGCTATAAGTGCAACAGTCTTGCCAAAGTACCTGTCTGCATCTCAATGGTTCATCTTCATTGTGAGTAGCGATCAGTTCTTTTCCTAATATAGTGTATGTCCTAACAATCATTATGTCAGTTTTCTCTGATGTTACTGCAGATAGTTGCAGTTTGCAGTTTCTTTCTTTCAGTGTGTAACTGGCATTAGCCCGAACAATTACTGCTCACCACATCTTTTATGTGATGCCCTGTGTTGATGGAAAGTGTCAGTTTGTTTCCCATTATCAGCAAAATGATTTTTAAAATGGAATTTTCATTGAAGTTAGCCAGTGGGGCTATTGTCTGCACAAATTCATGTGGCCTGCCAAAGATGATTTAGTTTCCTAAAACAGAACAAGAGAATGATACAATAATTGGACACATGATGGTAGTAAGGATTGAAGCCAAAGGCTAAACAGTCTCATATGCTATTGTCTATGCTATGAAAACAACTGATGCTAATTGTACCTAGTGGGCCACTGGAATTTGCACATGCAACGGCCTAATTGGTAAACTTCAGTGGAAGTTACCAGTGCCAATGCCTGCCAATAGGCCACCCCTTTGGCAGCAACTGTGACATATTATACTGATGGATAGATTGAATGTCTCACAATGTACGAGGTGTTCAACTTTGCTTCTGCTGTTTGCCGATAGGTGGCGACAGCAGTAAGTAGCGGTCAAAAGAAACAGATCACAGACATCAGGCAGTTAGCTTAGACCTTGGTCAACATAACTTCACTCAAACATTAGTCGATTTGTGTCTGCATCATAAAGTTGTTCTTGATTGAAAATGTCAGTTTATGAACCTAATTCTCGTCATTTGCAGAAGGTGTTACTGTTTTGTTTCAATATGAATAAAACAACTGCTGAGTCTCATTTAATGTTCTCAAGTACATATGGTAAGGACGCAATTAGTGAAAGAACATATCATGAGTGGTTTCAACGCTTCAAGAACGGTGATTTTAATGTCGTAGACTGGCATAGTGGTGGAAGTGAGAATGTTTCTGAAGATGCAGAATTGGAGACATTGCTGAGTGAAGACTCACGTCAAACTCAAGAAGAATTGGCATGATTAGTGGGAGTGGCACAGCAAGCCATTTCGAAACATCTCAAGGCTATGGTCATGAGTCAGAAAGAAGGAACTTGGGTCCCGTGTGAGCTGAAACCAAGAGATGTTGATTGGCGTTTGTGTCTTTGTGAACAGTTGCTTCAGAGGCAAAAACGGAAGGGATTTCTGCATCACATTGTGACCGGGGACGAAGAATGGGTTCATTACGATAACCCTAAATGCAAAAAAATCATGGGGATAACCTGGCCATGCTTCTACGTCGACGGCCAAACCGAATATTCATGGCTCCAACGTGCTCTGAATTGGTGGGACCAGCTCAGTGTCATGTACTATCAGGAATTAAAAACCAAGTGAAACAATCACAGGTGCTCATTATCGAACACAATTAATGCATTTGAGCAGGGCACTAAAAGACAAACGGCCGAAATACAGTGAGAGGGCCGATAAAGTGATTTTGCAGCATGACAGTGCTTGACCCCATGTTGCTAAAGAGGTCAAAACATACTTGGAAACATTAAAATGGGAAGTCCTACCCCACCCATTGTATTCTCCAGACATTTCTCCCTCTGTCACCTGTTTAGATCAATGGCATGTGGCCTGGCTGACCAACACTTCTGATCTCATGAAGAAGTCACAAATTGGATCGATTCATGGATTGCTTCAAAAGATGAACAATTTTTTTGATGCGGGATTTGTACGCTGCCCAAAAGATGGGAGAAAGTAGTGGCCAGTGACGGTAAATACTTTGAATGATAGATGTGTAACCAATTTGTTTCATTAAAGCCTCAAATGTTGGGGAAAAAAATGGCAGAAGCAAAGTTGTACACCTTGTAGTTTATTATTCAGTGATTTCAACTGATTGCCATAAAAATGGTTCAAATGGCTCGGACCACTATGGGACTTAACATCTGAGTTCATCAGTCCCCTAGATTTTAGAACTACTTAAACCTAACTAACCTAAGGACATCACACACATCCATGCCCGAGGCAGGATTCGAACCTGTGACCGTAGCAGTCACGCGGTTCCGGACTGCGCGCCTAGAACCGCTAGACCACCGCGGCCGGCGATTGCCACAATCACCAATGGAGAAGGTGGAGCTAGCTGCTGCATAGATGGGGCTCATCTCCTATGAATGTGAAACTCTAATACCTTGGTGGATGATGGTCTTCGACTTGGCTTATTTTTCTCCTGCATAATGAAAAATGTTGGAGATTTTAAAGGGTTCCAGGAGAAAAATAAATTTTGTTTGAAACCTGTGTCCAAAACCATCATCCACTGAGGCAACAGAGCAACATATTCATAGGAGACAAGGCTTATCTATGTAGCAGGTAGCTCTTTCTGCTCCACTAGTGATCATGGCAATCAGTCGCAATCACTGAACAATAAACAACATTTGAGATGTTACACATGTGGTCTGACAGTGTACAAAGTCATTATATATGTAATGTTATAATATTTACTGCTAAATGATTAGTATTTATATTGGTTTATAATAATCGTCATGTCCAGGGGTTGTGTGTGAAGCAGCAATGCCACAAGTCTGCAGTTATACTTGTGGAGTTGTGTATTCATTCTCCTTTCTATCCATGTACCTGACAACAGACTCAGATGAAGTGTTTTCAGTTAAATGGGCAGCAGTAGAGAGTCAGGAGTTGAGCTTACAAGCACATGGAGACAGCAAGTTTGTAGACAATGTCATAGGACTTGCCATCGAGCTCAAAGTGAGTATACAGATGTCAGTTCTGATTGGTATCATTTATGATCTGCAGTAGCTTGTAGCTCAAAGGAGGCAGCAGGTGTGCTGTATAGGACTGTGGCATGGAGAGGCAACTGGTGCACAGGCTATTAATGCTACACAGGGGCACCAGAGTGGCATTGTGTGTTCAGCTGGCACAATGCATACATTGGCCAGGTGTGTGTGTGTGTGATCTCAAAGATGGCCAATTTTCATTCTTTTTATGTGCTTGTCAATGACTCAGTGCTTCCATTGTTCAATAATTATGTTGACCGTAAGTCATCATCAGTAAATTTAATGGCGATAGCAGTAAGATAGTGGAACCACCCATAAAGGGATTTTTGCATCAATTTCCATACTTGCACTGTGAGGTAACAATGCACACTATTTAGAACTGTAGTAGGACTGTACCTAGACATGTGCTGAAGATGGTTCCCCCTATCGGCAGGTCTGTGGTTTTTGTTGAGTAATACAGCCATTTGTTGATAAGACAGGGATCATATAAACAGCACAAACTGAAAGCTCAAATCTTGAATTCTGTCTTCAAATGTTCTTCACAAAGGACAACTAGTCATTTGCCATACCTTTGTAAAAGTGAATGATGTAGTAGTCAGCTCCAGTGATTTTGAAAACCAAATGAAATCACTAAAATTGCGCAAGGCCCATGAGCTCAAATGAGGCACTGTGATTTGCCATATAGAACGGCAGGTGAATTTTCTTGACTCTTAACCATAATATACAACCAATCTCTTGATAGAGGACTTTTCCCAGTAATTTGGAAAGAGCAATAGTCCCCACCACTCTAGAATATATAATAGCCCACCTGAAGCCAAATGATCTTGTCCTTGGAAACTAACATGCATGTGAAACACAATTTGTGGCTCTCATTTGTAATGCTTTGTAATCAATACCAATCCAAAGTATATTAAGAAAACTACATTTCTATTGGATTTCTGCCCATATTTGTGAATCATCTGGGAACACTTTGACAGACAGAATGCAACGAATTATTTTAAATGAAGAGCCATTCATAGGCAGAGGAGTACTCTCAGGTTAGCAATGTGTGTGACAGACACATCACCATTATTTTATGTATTGCTGGCTTAATGGATTATATGTTTAAATGCAATCTAAGACTTTACAGACAATGTTGTTAACTATGAGGAAATGTTGGTTTATTAAAATTTTGGTAATGTCCTGTTGGTCATGGATAAAATTTTAAGACTATTGAATAACTGGAGTCCTAAATCTACATACACAAGGGGATTTCAAAAAGTAACATAAATATGATTATGACAGGCCAAATAACTTTCACCGAATGCTGCATTACCGTTGCAAAGTGACACAAAGACATGCCACTATATTTCAACATAGTCATCAAATCTCTGTAAACAATTTTAGGAATGTTCTACCAACCATTCAGTTCCTTGGTCATAGAAATCTGCTCCTTGGTCATAGAGCCATTTGAGAACCTCTGTGTGAACATCCTTGTCACTTGAAAATCTATGATTGTTGCAAATCTGTTCCTTCCCTGCCTGGACATTGTGAATATTTCAATAGTGGTGACCGTCCTTCCCAATCGGCATCACTCTGTTTTGCAGCCTTGGCCAGATTGATTTCACCATGGCTAGATGTGACATTGCATTTGATCTGTATACTGCCAGACTTTTTCTGTGAATCTGAATGCAGTTTAGGCATTTGGCCCACAAGAATTGTACAGTTCTGGCTACTTCAACTTTGGAACATATTTCCAGTTGCCTCACACATTTCACTCACATCCTGTGATGAACCTGTTATCTGTATTGTAGCAGAACTATTTCTGCAGGAAACCCCTAAAATAATACTCGCTTCTGACAAGGTGCCACTCTTGTTGCATACAATGGTCTTAGCATGGGAAGAAATGTGTAACGTACTTTTTCAAGTCCCCTCATTTCCATATCTTCTGCAAATGACTGTGATGTGCAGGGCCCAGGATATTAGCATCATACCACATGTTAGCATTTCCTTCCATCACAACCATGTACAGAGCATGGGAAAAATGACTGTTTGAATGCCTCTGCGTGTGCATCTTGTCTTCATGATCATTATCAGAGTGTACACAGGATGCTAAAGTATTTTTTCTAGATTCTTCATTTAATACTGGTTCTCGAAACTTTGTAAGCTAATCGAAGTCTGCTACTAGCTTCACCTATGACTAAAGCAATGTGATCATTCCATTTCATATCAACACAATTTGTTTCACCCAGTCATTTGTATGAGCTGACTAATTCTAATTGTGTCTGGTTGATATTGTAGTTAAAGGATACTACTTATGGCCTTAGTACCCAGAAATGATGGTGGCCACATGCATGTGAGCTTCACATGTGTGAATGCATGTGAGTTTTTTGGTCTGCATCTGACAAGGAGTTCGTCTGATAGCGGAATTATATCTATCATTCTTTTTCAGTGTGCCTGTCTGCTACTCATTGGCTTGTCTGTATGGTGAGTATCAGTCTTCCCTTATCGTATTGTTGACAACACTTGTGAGAAGTACACACTTCTATATTTCTGTACATTTCAAGCAAGTTTTCAACCTTTGCACTGCTTTGAAGTCTTATCAAAATTTGACTTGTACCCTTACTGTGTAAAAGATCCAGTAATTAGAAGAGTATCAGCAAGCTTAGTGCAAGTTAATAATTAGTGTTCAGGTAAACATTGCACCAGCCACAAGGCAGCCCTACTGTAAATTGTGTTCTTGGGCACAGGATGAATTAGTTTCTGTTCATAAGCAGGTGGAAATAGCCATAACTGTTTTCAAGTGATTGTATATTGTTGCAAATGGATGTGTTGAGCAGGTTGTCAAGAGAAATGTACCAGACGTACCAAAGTACTACTCTCTCCCATTGATTCTGTGTCATATAAAATACAAAGAGGCCCAAAAAAACAGACCACTAATGCCCACCTACAGTGCCCCCATATCCATTTCAGACAAGGATTTCATGGGGAAACTGTACGAGAGTAACCTCGTTGAGGACATCACCAGAGAAATGTTTGACAAAGAAGTGAAGCTTAAGTTTAAAATGGGATTGAAAAACAAGCATACAGTGAACAACATTATTGAGGCTAGCTCTCAGATATGGTATATCCTTATGCAGAGAGAATGGGTATACACCGATTTCGAAGCACTTAGAATAAAAAAACTTCATTAGGGTGCAGAAATGCTACACTTGCCATGACTTAGGACACCCAGTTGAGCCTGTAGGTAAGGTGCAGCAGTCTGCAACAAATGCACCAAACTGGACACATCCAAATCGATTGTACTGAAATGGCGGTTGGATGCATACCATGCATGTACAGAAACCATACTTGCAACAAAGCAGGTGGTCTGGAATTCCCCCACATACAATCAGTTACTTGAAAAACTGATCGCTAGCACAGACTACAATTATCAAAACTATGTCTGCTAAGACAATAACATGTCAAGAGAACCTCCATTCCACATATCTCAACAGTACATATGAAGATATTCACCACTGGAAACACAAGTCTCCAGCTGCCAGGGCAAGGTCGTGGAGCCGTGCAGTTGCATGGCAGCAACAAATGAGATTCCTCCTAGAGACATTTGACAATACTGAAATCCTCCCATCATTGGTTGTCAGTGACATGGTTCAGTGTCATTACTTACAGACAACGGGTCACATCAACCTACTGTGCATGCAAGGTGCCATGGACTATGAGGTAGCCAGGCACCTAAAACATGAAATGTACTTATGGGCTACCATGCAGACATGCTTATTGTTAAGAGCAGAAGAATTAGAAATAGAATTAGTAAGTAATAATTGTGGAAAGCATGGCTTCACAAACAAGAACAACATGAAATTAATGATGACATGTGCACCAACAACTACACAGCTCACAAAACTCGCACAGACACCCAAGGATACATAGGAAAAAGCACCATGATAGAACACAAACATAGCACGCTGAAACACAATGGGATACACAACATTGAAAAGTGCAAAACCTACTTCAAACCAATGACGTCCATCTCAGGGGGGTTCACAAACACTAATAACACAGCACACAATATCACAATGCATCATGATGAACAGCATTTAAGGAAAAAAAGTGAAAAATAAGGATTTCAAAAGAACACAAACAGCCAACCAATCACAACGTCAATCACATAAGTTCAAATGTAAACAATTGCAATGAAGAGGGATCAAAATGTGTACATACCCAACATCCATGATACTGTTGTAACTGAATGCAAATGGCTAGACACTAGTTAGTGTGGAGCTACTTAAACTAGTGGATCAAGTGAACACAGATGTGGTCTGCCTACAGGAACCCTACCCCAGGAATGGCAAATTAGTAGGTTTTGACTACACACAAATCATTGTAACAGATAGATCCAATACTGCAATCATTGTCAGAAATTGAAACTTTACAATCACGCAGGTAGCCCATCTATATACTGAACTACTCGCAACAGTAGAAATAGTGCACAAAGGCAAGAAGTGAATTATTGTGTCGTTATACACTCAGTACTTGCATGACATTGAACTGTATCTCAATTACATCAGAGGTGTTGTCTAATATGCCAGTAACAGAAACTTACTAAAAACTACAGACATATATGCTAGGTTGACTATATGGCACTCTTTGACACAACGGATGACTGGGGCCACCAAGTCCATGTGGTGCTAAATGAACACAATGTCTACATCGTCAACAATCCGAATTAGCCACCCACTCACACAGCGTCATTGGGAGCCAGCAGCAGAATTGACAGAACAGTTGCAAACGCACAGCCATTTATAATGGGCTGGAAGGTGATGGATGGCAGTACTCACAGCAACCAGAATGCTATCATCATGAACATAAACACAAAGGTACACACACTTACACAGGACAGACATTTTTCATAAGGATGACTTGGCAAAACTTAAGACAGATGACTGAAGCCTTCCCCCTAATGCAGTTGAGGGATCAGTGGATTATAAACAGATATTCTGACTGACTTACTACAAAAAACACAAAGGGTTGCAATTCTGATTACTGACACAGGACAAAAGCTAAATATACCATAGTCTAGGAGACTAACAACTTTGTTCAAAGCAACAAGAAATAAACAGAAATAGAATAGAAGAATGACAATGGCAAGGGACAGAGAGTCAGACTCTTACAGTTCAGGGAAGCAAAATACTGCAACAAACAAGAGTTACAAAAAACATGATAAGAACATTATGTCATTAACACCTTGCCAAGGTCCTGGAATTGCTTGCAATCACTTGCAATTGAACAGGAAGCTCCTTGTCCTTAATCACACCAATTTGGTGTCAGGGCATTCTAATCACTGTTAATAACACAAAAAGCAAATATGCATTTGCTATTATAGAAATTTTGGGCACCTTTAATAATCTCTGGTGGCCTGCAGCATTTGCAAGACTCAGAGAGATGCAGGTACACTATGTGATCAAAAGTATCCAGACACCTGGCTGAAAATGACTTACAAGTTTGTGGTGCCCTCCATCAGTAATTCTGAAATTCAATATGGTGTTGGCCCACTCTTAGCCTTGATGACAGCTTCCACTCCCTCAGGCATACATTCAATCAGGTGCTGGAAGGTTTCTTGGGGAATGGCAGCCCATTCTTCACAGAGTGCTGCACTGAGGAGAGGTATTGATGTCACTTGGTGAGGCCTGGCATGAAGTTGGCATTCCAAAACATCCCAAAGGTGTTCTATAGTGTTCAAGTCAGGATACGGTACAGGCCAATCCATTACATTGATGTTATTGTCATTTAACCGCTCCACCACAGGCCATGCATTTTGAACAGGTGCTCGATCGTGTTGAAAGATGCAATTGCCATCCCCGGATTGCTCTTCAACAGTGGGAAGCAAGAAGGTGCTTAAAATATTAATGTAGGCCTGTGCTGCGATAATGCCATGCAAAACAATAAGGGGTACAAGCCCCCTCCACGAAAAACACGACTACACCATAAGACCACCGCCTCCAAATTTTACTGTTGGCACTACACACGCTGGTAGATGACGTTCACAAGGCATTCGCCATACCAACACCCTGCCATCGGATCGCCACATTGTGTATTGTGATTCCTCACTCCACACAACGTTTTTCCACTGTTCAGTTGTCCAATGTTTATGCTCCTTACACGAAGCAAGGCGTCGTTCTCTGTCAGTCAACAGATGAGGTCGGCCTGTATACTTTTGTGCTGTATGTGTCCTTTCACATTTCCACTTCATTATCACATCAGAAACAGTGGACCTAGGGATGTACAGAAGTATGGAAATGTCGCATACAGACGTATGACATAAGTGACACCCAATCACCTGACCACGTTTGAAGTCCGTGAGTTCCACGGAGTGCCCCCTTCTGCTCTCTCACGATGTCTAATGACTACTGAGGTCGCTGATATGGAGTACCTGTCAGTAGGTGGCAGCACAATGCACCTAATATGAAAAACATATTTTTTTTGGTGTGTCCGGATGCTTTTGATCATATAGTGTATCTAAGGCTCCCTACGCTAGCCTCTCAGGCTACTGTAGAAACAGGGTGGTTTGGGGGGGGGGGGGTCGTTTGGGAAGTAAGAAAGTGATTAAAAAATCATCGAAGTAAAAAATCATCGAAGGTTGCCTGCGAGGGTCACTCTGTGGCCCTGTCTTTTGGAATATTGCCTTTGAACTGCTCCTATAGCAATTGGATGGCGTTAACTGTGCAAACAGGGCAGTAGCATATGCAGATGACGTCCTGGTAGTGGTCTTCACGGACTCAAGAGCGTAACTTCAACATCAGTCAACACAGCTACTCACAAGAACCAGCCTGTGGTGCAAGCATAATAAACTTCAGATGGCTCTACACAAAACAGTTTATATACTACTCGAAGGAACACTACAAAGTAATCAAACCATAAAACTATATGACATTAGCATATGCAAACAACGGAAAACACAATATCTTGGTGTGAATGACCATTCTCTGATGACCACATCAGAACAATGACAGACAGGCCACCACGACCATGCACAGGCTCACTGGACTCAACATAACACACTTCAGGGTACTGTTTCACACATTAAAAACTTATCATTGTGCACTCTTTGTGTCTGTGGTCTGTTTTTCAGCCAGCGCCCAGGTCATCGAGTACACCTGGTGATGAATAGGAACATTGTTCAGTTAGGGCAGGCAAGGACCCTGGTAAGGCTGTCAGGAGCTTTCAACACCGCATCATGGAATCACTTGGCATGGAGCTTGGAACCTTCTCTGTCAACATAACCATTCAGTTTCAGACTGCAATGTGCCACCTGAGGAGGGGGAGACAGGATAAGGTAATTGAGATTACCAGCGAGGACATCACCAAGAAGCAAGGTGGGTGGATACCTGATACCTGGCAAAGGGAAATGGGAGTTAAGTGATAAGGGCTGTAAGGTGTATCATTTCTTCTCAAACACCAGGGAACATCTGAGACTGAGCCATATCAAACCCAGCTTGGGTGTGGTTTACTTTCTGTCAGCTCATGACCCTTACCCTTTGCACTTTCACCATATAGGCTGCAGCCAGAGTGCTACTTGTACATGTGGGGAACATGGATCCCCATAACACACTTTCTCATTGTCACCAATACAGAGCAGCACACCAGACACCAGCACAGTGCGACAATGACATGATATGGACTATAAGAGACAAAAGATGAGTAGGAGATAATAAAATCACTGATGATGATGTCTCTAGGACATTACTTGATGAATACAGACAGACATAGCCCTATAACAGAACACTGCAATACACACGAAGCATGTAAGACAGCAGTTCCAATTTGTACACCAACACAGACAGCAGTACCGAACACACACACACACACACACACACACACACACACACACACACACACACACACACACACACAACCAGCAAACAGTTTCATCAACATGTACTGCAGACAACCTTACACAGGATCTAGAATAACTTCTAGAATAATTAAACTGCATTAGAATAAACATTGTAACGCAATCAACCCTGTAAACCTGTTCTAGCTTAAGTATAAATGGCATGCATATCCATCCTGTGGTTATTATACTGCTGTTGGGCTGCAACACTTATAACCGAACACTTATTATATAACCAACAAAATAGGTAAAATTCAAGACACATAATATAGGAATTGAAGGTTAATTAATAACCCCCAAGAAATAACATACTTTACACTCACACACCACTGCACTTTCTACAATGTACATAATTGTTAATGTGTCCTGTAAATAGTATTTAGAAATATTAATCCGTAAATTAAACTGTAGTGAACTGTATTCACATTCGTCAAATTTATTTCAAATTAATTTTGGATGGCTGTTGATTGTGATTAATGTCTGTTCATCCAGACATGCATTTAAATAACCAACAAGTTTGAGGTGCTGCCACCCTCTGAAACTGAGTAAGTCAGCACTGTTCAGCTGTTGGAAAATCTGCTGTGTCTCATGCCACAGCAGGAAGATGTGTGGCACTGATGAAATTGACACCAACATTGATATGCACTCATCTTTGGACTCTAAGCATTATCTTTGCCTGTTCCGCCATGTGCAGTTCAGTTCTTTGTGATCCTTGTATGTGTTAAGGTTAATAAATGAACTCCTGCTAAAGGGGTGTGATTATTGGTGCAATCAACCCAAATGCGCTCCTCACTGGTGACCCCGAGTTGTAACATCTTCCGTTTTCGCCGTTTTACTGTGTCCGCGACCTCCACATCGGTTATTTTTGCGTGTATTACATCGACACAGCATTTGGCAATGACTTTGGCCCAGCACCTAATGCCGGATTTTGTGATCGACATGCATCATGTTGCGGGCGATGTACACCCTCCAGGACTGCAACACGATGCCTCTCACTCAATGATTCCGCCAATTTCCCCGGACGTTTTTGAGCCTGCAACAAGAAGTGAGGTTAGGAGTGCGCATGACTCCGGCTATCACACGCCTTTGTTCCTGTCACATGTGCCCTCCCTCATCGACTGTGCAGTTACCTCTTACGGATCTCCGTGCAGTGCGGGACCAATGCCGATTTCTGCAACTGCTTCGTCAGACAACCTACTACCGGCAGGACAATGATTTGCCTCGCCGAAATCCATGCAGTACCACACGGATACCTGCCACGTGGTCAGAACTGCTTCGTTCACAGGTCAACCTCCTCAGCATCCGACCACGTGTGCGCCTGCCTCAGTTCATCATCAGCACATGCCTTCCTACTTCGATACCTCGGCCTGCAACAGGAACAATAACTTGTTATATGTGCCTGACCTCCACCTCCATCCCACTGCTATGCCTCAGTGTTTTGTGCCACGACATTCACCTTGTCCGGACACTGTTTTGAGTGGAGTGACTATGAACAGTGAACATTCACACATTCCGTCCCACGTTCGACATCATTTCCCACACTGTGCTTCTGGACAGCCCACACCTCCGCAGCCTCCCTGCAACACAGGTGGCCCCAGCTCTGATCATACGTTGAGCTTTCTGTGGGCTAACATGCGGTCTCAAACTTTGAACTTTTTCTCACCTGTCGCCCCCGTGCCGGCTCCAGTTGAGCTTCTGCTACTGTTCTTGGCACATCTCAGTGCCTCATCCACGTCAGTCTTCCGCGACAGGTCAATCCAAACACACCCGCAACATGTTGAGCTTCCGCAACCGCAATCGACACATTACGGTGTCTCACCCTCATCGGCCTTCCGCATCGTAACGGATCACGCTCAACTACAACGTGTCACCTTCACGCTGCCACCCGAACAGCTGTTGTTGCCACATCCCCTGGAGGCACACTCTCCTGGAAACTAAAGCAACAACAGCTCGTTTCAGGCAGTGCCCCGACGAACTCAACTCAACCTGTTCTTCCGAACATTCTACAATGCTTACCGACGCTTCCACTGTTTAATCCCTACAGAGCTACAACGTGGTTCAAAATCGTGGATGAAGTGTTCGACCATTACAAACTCGACAAGTCAACTAGGTTTCTGTGCCTCATCACCCACCTGCAAGGCCAGGACGACTTGATTACTGACCTGGTCGACGCCCTGAACTCATCTACCCGGTACACTTTAGCCAAAAAGACAGTTCTACGTCGGCTTGCATGCTCATCTGAGGCAGCAATACGGCAAGTGCTCCACATCAAGCATCTAGGCAACGACAAACCTTCCCAGCTCTGGAGACGCTACGTGCCCTGGTCAGTGCCGATCTACTCTCTGGCACAGCTCTCCTCGCCATCTAGTCAGATAAACTATCTCCTCACATCCGCTTTGCTCTGTCTCAAAGGTCTCCCGAACCTATTGAGCAAAAAATGACAATTGCTGACAAGCTACACAATGCATCACTGCTCTATTTCGCCAGCCACTGCCTACCTGACAAGTCTCAGGTTCAGGCTCATCGTCCAGCGACCGGACGTGGCCAGGGCCATACTGTGCCGACCGTTCCTTTTGCCCCGGTCACACCCCCTCCGCTAACCGAACCTGCTGCGGCCACCGCCACTGGCAACGAATGTTCCACAGGAAATGCAACCCCACTACCCATACTGTTACTTCCACACACAGTTTGGTGAGGCGTCACGGAACTGCAGACCACTCTGCTACTTCCCAAACGCCGATTGCAAGTAGATCCGGGTGCTGCCTCCTGCGCACAACATGACAGGCACCCTCCAGTGCTCCATTCTGTTCAGGAATGACTGGATAATTGCGGACGACTTTACATTAAAGACATATCGGCGGGATACCTTTTCCTAGTGGACACAGGCGCTTATGTTTCGCTGCTGCCTACGTCCTTAGCATCGTCGAACATCTGCCCTCATCATACTTCACTGCAAGCCGTGAATTCAACTAAAGTACAATGCTCGAGTTCAACTTCCCACGTCATCTCACTCTCCACAAACTGCAAACTCGAGTGGACTTTTTTAGTGTGCGAAATTGACGAACCTATATTAGGCATTGACTTCTTGTGACACCTTAAACTTTCACTGGACCTAGTGCGAAAGACCCATGTTTCATCATCCGTCCAAGACTCACTTCCCCTGTGCTCCATCGAGCAGATCTCCATCCCCTGTGACACATCGGTCCGGGCTCATCTCATCCGTACATGCTTGTCTCTGTCGACGATGTTACAAGAAACCACGCACAAGTTCCTTGTCGAGCTTGAAGACTTCACTCGCCTACACAAGGAAAACTACGAACTCACCCTCCGGCTCCTCGAAACACAGCTCCAGCTCTCCGATGCAACAATGGAATTACAGACACTACAGCAGGGACAAAACTAGGTCAGTAAGTGCGCCGAATCTGCTTGCAGTCCCAGCAATTGAGCCTTCGTGTGTTTACCTCTCGCTACCCCTCGCAACTGTGCTATCAAGACTGCCATAACATTTACCGACAGTTCCACAGGGCCACACCCTCCTAACACGGCAGCGTTTGACAGTCGGCCGGACACAAGTGCGCATGCACGACGAGCATCACATGTTCCCGAACTGACGGCTCCTACCCCACCCCTCGTGGACAGCACCTCAAACAATGCAACTTCGGCTCCTGCGCTCCGCCGTGTGACCACCACTGACAGCACAAATAGTGCACTCGTGCCAAGCATTTTGCCCGCAACCATGCTGCCACAGGCCGCGCCCTCGGACAGTGGACTCACTAACGGCTCACGAGCTCTACCGAGCTCACCCAACGACGGTGCCACTGCTTCGGGCCAGCGGCCATCTCGTCGCCTTGACTCCTGGGACACTTTGCCGCTTCGGCTCCCGTCGGATCCGCCGAGTGGATCTGAACACCATGACCACGACTCGCCTGCCCCGCCCACCGCACATTGTAAACAAACCGCCTCCCGTGCCGCCAGCAACATTTCTGTCATCACCAATGGCACGGTTCACAAGCTTCGCCTCACGCCAGGTCCTCCGATCTCCAGTAAAGTACGCTGACTTTGTCCTGAGCGCCTCTCCGACCTTAAAAATCAGATTTCTGACTCACTAAGCTCCGGCGTCATTGAACCCTCTGCTAGTAGCTGGTCTATGCCCATACATATGACACCCAAGAAACGGGTCCTGGCGCATGTGCGGAGACTACCGTCGACTAAATGCACGAACAATTATGGACATCTACCCCATACCCAACATTGCCGACTTTACCAGTTCCCTCGCAGGTGCAACCATGTCCTCTGTCATTGATTGCAAATGGGCCAACCATCAGATCCCCATGGCACCTGAAGACATCGAGAAGACAGCAATCACCACCCCGATCAGGTTATTTCAGTTTCAATTCGTGCCCTTTGGTCTGAAAAATGCAACCCAGACCTGGAAATGCTTCATCAACAAAGTGCTATTTGACCTAAAATTCTGCTTTGCATATCTTGATGAAACTCTTGTGTTCAGCTCCTCCATTGAGGACATTTGACATTTGCAAACTGTTATGAACACTCTTGCAGCAGTCGCCATCGAGACCAACCAGGACAAATTGCAGCTACATCAACCCGTTGTCACTTTTCTTGGTTTTTGGGTCTCTGCCGATGGCAGAGATTCAGGATCCACTGACGGACGCCTTGGCAGGCATCAACACTTCTGGATCTCAGCCCGTTCCATGGACCCCTGCTATGACTGACTCTTTCACTGCCCTCAAAAATCTTCTTGCTGAGGCCTGCACCATCGCGCATCCTTATCCCAATACGCAGCTTTTCATCACCACAGACGTGAGTGATACTGCCATAGGCACTGTCGTTAGCCAGACAATCAACAGCCAAACTTCGCCTCTGCAGTTCTTCTCGCGTAAGCTCACCAATGCACAACAGAAATGTTCCACATTGGACAGAGAGTTGCTCGCGGCCTATGAAGCGATCAAGCGTTTTAAGATTGACGTTGAGGGACGCCCTTTCTATGTTTTAACGGACCACAAACCTCTGGCTGCGCCCATTACAAACCCGCCAGCTGACCCGCCTCCTCGCCACTTCGGATACATGGACTTCATATCTCAGTTCACCACCAATGTCAGACACGTAAAGAGTACTGACAATGTAGTTGCTGATTTCGTTTCACGAGTCAACGCCGTCGATTCGCTGTTAGACCTCTCTGAACTACCTAACCTCCAACCCGCCGACGAGGAAACACAAAATCTGATTTCAGACTCTTCGTGTGCACCACCTTCCCTGGCATTTCTGGTGAGATCTGGTGCGACAACAGTACGGGCACATTGTGCCCCCTCATCCCAACCATGCTCCGTCGAGCTGTCTTCAACGCATTGCATAATTTAACCCATCCCGGTGTTCGTGCGTCCGCCCGCCTCGTAGCAGAGCACTTTGTGTGGAGAAATGTCAACAAGGACTGCCAGCAATGGGCACGCTCCTGCGTCGCATGCCAATGCTGCAAAGCACACAAGCACTCTTCACCCCCCCCCCCCCCTCCCTCGGTGCCTTTTCGATCCCTCCTGGGGGTTTCCAGCATATTCATATTGACACTGTTTGCCCTCTCTCCCCCTCGCTGGGTCGTGGCTGTCCCCCTCCCCAATATTATGGCAGAAACTGTTGCTCAAGTTAAGGGTATCACGTTTCGGATGTCCAGCTATCATCATGACTGTCCAGGGCAAAAAATTTGAGTCGACCCTGTTCAACAGGATTTGTAACATTTACGGCATCCAACGCGTCCATACCACAGCATATCACTCGCAAAGTAACGGGCTAGTCGAGCGCAGGCACCGCACTTTCAAGGTGGCTCTTCGATGGCACAACTCTCTGTGGATGGAGGCCCTTCCCCTTGTGCTACTCGGCATTCGTGCGATCTATAAGGAAGATGTCAAAGGCACAATAGCCGAGTTCGTATATGGCCAGAACATTGTTCTCCCTGACAAACTTGTGAACTCTTCTGCTTCTCTCCCTCAGTCTGACTTACCTTCCTTAATGGACCGTGTCAGACGCCACGTCATCAACCTCCATATCCCTCCGCCTGCCAGCCATTCCCGCCCTAAGGTTCACGTCCCAAATTCTGAGGACAACTGCAAGTACATCATGCTCCGAGATGACACTGTCCGTGCTCCCCTCCAACCTCCATATACCGGCCCATACTTAATTCTCTGGCGCTCAGCCAACACCTATGACATCCAGATGAAAGATTCAGCTGTTACAGTCCCTCTCAACAGACTTAAGCCTGGTCATGTCAACCCTTCTTCTACCCCCTTCAGGCCACGACCACGCCACTCACTGTCGTGGCTCACGACATTCCAACCATTCCCTTCACGTCAGACTTACACACTTGATTGAGTGACTTCCAGCTCCAATCGTCGAGTTCTCCTCCGACCTCACCCTCTACACCGGTCTCACACACTCCGTCGAGTGACTTCCAGCTCCAATCGTCAAGCTCTCCTCCGACCTTGCCCTCTACTCCGGTGTCACGCATTCCATCGAGTGACCACATGCCCCCATGTCGAGCTTACCTAGGATCACACCCTCGCTGCCCGCCCCTTCACTGGTCCCTTCGACCTTTCCACCGTCACCTGCCTCACCCTATCGAGCTCTCTCATGCCCCCCCCCCCCCCCCCCCACCCATCTTGAACGTGCCCTCGGGTGTGGTGTTTGTGCCTGTCCCCCCCGACATAATCCAAGACATCTCAAAAATACTGTGCGATTATACACTGTTCGTCGTGTGTTTCTCTTCATCCAGTGCTCATGACACAACCTCCGCCATTCCCTGCCACCTGGTGAAATGTGTTCCCCTCCCGCCTGACGTCGACCTGGACATGCTTCATGTGTTCGCCACGCCCTCTGGAGACATCGTCGTAGTTGCTCCGTTCCACCCGCAAACCGCCAGCCTACCTGTCGCCGCATGACCAGCACGCCCAGTACAACGCCCGGCTCACTTCAACGACTTCCAGGTTCGGTGGCCGATGAAATTGACACCAACATCGATATGCATTCATCTTAGGACTCTAAGCGTTATCTTTGGCAGTTCCACCATGTGCAGTTCAGTTCTTTGTGATCCTTGTATGTGTTAAGGTAATAAATGAACTACTGTTAAAGGGATGTGATTATTGGTGCAGCCAACCCGAACACACTCCTCAGATGTAAGCACAAAAGTCTAGCAGTCTGATAATTGTCGGCAGTTCAGACACACAGCAAATAGGTTTTAGATTAGATAATATTCCATCCAGTCCAGATATTAATAACTGTAGGAGACCCTAGAGTATTGGTGAAAAGCCAAAGAAATACCCTTCAAAGACAGAACTATTAAAATATTACTGATCAACTGCTGAAGCATTTGCAACAAAGCATCAGAGTTTGAAGCACTCCTCAAAATCAGAGGAGTTCAGACAAAACTGGGAACAGAAAGCTGTCTATAACCCAAAATTTACAGCAGTGAGATGTTTTGGATAAATGTAAATGTGTATTGAAAGTATAAGTTAATGGGAAATGGAAGTGGCGTGGTGCACACTTAGCAGTAGACAAGAGACTCAGTTCCACTGAGATAGAACATGAAGCTGCATGCAAGATTGTTTTGGTAAGACTCAGTATCAAGGCTGACCATAACTGTGAGATGGAGTCCATCTACTGAACACCAGACTCTCTCCAAATGTAACTAAAACATCTGAGTAAGCCACAGCTCACTAGTACATGTGTTCTCCCAACCATACTGCTATTGTTGGAGGAGGCTTTAATTATCTAGCTATCTACTGGCATAATTAAAGTTTTGTATTTAGTAGATGTGACCAGATAACCTGCAAAAGTATACTTTCTCTGAAAACTACTTCAAACAGATATTTTGGAAGCCCACTCATGATACAAAGGTAATATTACAATGGCAACAATAATAGGTCTTACCTATTTGAGGATGATTACATAGAAACTGGTATGAGTGACTTTGGGGAATTTTTAGCAACTGTGGTTAAGTTACTAAAATACAAAAGGCATCTAAAAGAAATGGGAAGATTTATATGTTCACTGAACTAGATAAAGAGGCAGCAGTATTACTTCTCAAGGAGGAACTTGAACCACTTTGGTGTGGATGTTCAGGGACTGTGGCCCAAGTTTAGAAGAATAGTTGGTCTAGCACTGGATAGATATATATCAAGTAGAAAAGTTTGTGATGTTGGGACATTTATTAATACACAGTCTCTCTGCAGAAACTTCTAAAGAAACAGGGACTACTGCAATACATGAAGCCTTCAGTGACTACCATAGCAGATTATCAGAAAACCTCTCACACAAATGAAGGAAACTGAGGCCTTTGGTGAAAAAATCAACTAAGCTGATTTTGGGTAAAAGTGAGTCAAGGTATACATTATTTTTAGTAATTGATTCTGCATGTTTTGGTACAGGAATAAATCTTGTGTGAATTTATTTATAGAAGATATGACTATTTGTTAACATGTATATACTTGTCAGTAGGGCAGAACACAGACAGTCTGACAGATCTAGCAAACTGACTGGCACAGGTTGTCAAAAAAGGGTACTGTTGACATTGACCAACTTGACTCATAGCAGTGCCTCATTGTCACCTCTATTCTTCATTAAAATTGAGGTTCCATGGCTCCATTTAATGTGAACTCTTCAGCAAACTGCAGTTAGTTGTTATATAATGTCTGGTCCTTACTATCATTAATAACTGGCTGTAATTTTGCTTTTAATTTTGTTTCATTATGTTGTATGATAAATCAAACTTTGATATTGGTGAAAGACAGCAAAAATATAAAGCAAAGAAGAGAAATTGTGATCCAGTTCATAGGAAAAGAAATGAAGAGAAATTGAAAAGAATTTGGGGTGATTCGTATGCCACATATCAGGTGATTTTTGATGTATGCTGTATGTGTGTCCATGTTGACTTCAGTATTTCATTTGGAATACCAGAATGTCACACCTGTGAAAAGTATGATTATTTGTCATTGTTTATTTTGGATTCTTATAGCAGGAAAATTATGTCAGAATTTAAATACCTTAGAAGTAAAGGGGACCACTTACTGAAAAGCAGAAGCATTGAGTCATCAACAGGCACACACAGTGGGGGGGGGGGGGGACCACCTTTAAGCTACTTCCATACCATTCCACTCTCGAACAGCTCGTAGGGCAGAAAGAACACTTAAATCTTTCCATGTGAGTTCTGGTTTCTCTTATTATAGAATGATGATTGTTTCTGCCTATGTAGGTGGTCATCAACAAAATATTTTCTCACACCGAGAAGATAATTGGTGATTGAAATATCATGAGAAGGTCCTGTTGCAAAGAAAAATTCCTTTCCTTTAATGACAGCCACCCCAGTTTGTGTATCATATTTGTAGCACTCTCACCCATATTTTGTAATAATACAAAATGAGCTGCCCTTCTTTGAACTTGTTCGATGTCCTCCATCAATCCTATAATTTTATCTGATGAGGATGCTACAAGACACAGCAGTACTCCAGAAGAGGGCAGACAAGCGTAGTGTAAACATTCTCTTTAATAGGCTTGTTGCATTTTCTAAGTGTTATGCCAATAAATGACAGTCTTAGGTTTGATTTCCTCACAACATTATCTATAAGACCTTTCCAATTTAAATTATTTGTAACTATAATCCCTAGGTATTTAGGTGTGTTTACAGACTTTAACTTTGTGTGATTTATCATATAACTAAAATTCAGTGGATTCTTTTTAGTGCTCATGTGGAAGACTTCACACTTTCGATGATTTAGTCAGTTGCCACTTTTAGCATCATATGGACATATTATCTAAATCATTTTGCAACTTGTTTTGATCATCTGATGAATTCGTATGATTGTAAATGACAGCATCATCTGTAAACAATCTAAGAAGACTGCTCAGATTGTCTCCTAAATCATCCATGTAGATAAGGAACAACAGAGGGCTAATAACACTTCCTCAAAAACAGATAATACTTCTGCTTTACTCAATGGTTTTCCATCAGTTAATATGAAGTGTGACCTTTCTTACAGAAAATCACGAATACAGTCACATGGCTGAGATGATACTCCATAGGCACACAATTTAATTAAAAGTTGCTTAGGAAGAACAGTGTGAAAAGCATTCTGGAAATCTAAAAATATGGAATGAATTTGAAATCCCTTGCTGATGGCATTTATTACTTCACGAGATTAAATAATTAGAAGTCTTTCGCAAGAATGATATTCATATTGTCTATCTGTCAATAAATCATTTTCTTCAAGGTGATTCATAATGTTAGAGAACAGTACATGTTCCAAAATCCTACTGCAAATTGATGTTAGTGATGTGTCTGTAATTCGGCGGATGAGTCCTGTTTCCTTTCTTGGGTATTGGTGTGACCTGTGCAGCTTTCCAATCTTTGCTTACAAATCTTTCAGTGAGTGTGCAGTTGTATATGATTGAAAATGGAGAAAGAATGGAGCGATTGTATTAGCATGCTCTGGAAGGAACCTCGCTGATATGCAGTCTGGACTGGAAGCCATGCATGTGTTAAGTGTTTTAAGCTGCTTTGCTGCAAGGAGGGTATCTACTTCTAAGTTACTCATGTTGGCAGTTGTTCTTGATTTGAATTCTGGAATATTTAATTTGTCTTCTTCTGTGAAGGAATTTTGGAAAACTGTGTTTAGGTAACCCTCCTTCAGTGCCACTCTCATCAATAACATCACGATTGCTATTGTGCGGTGAATGTATTCATCGCATCTTGCCACTGGCATATTTTACATACAACCAGAATCTTTGTGGGCTTTCTGACAGATTTTGAGACAGAGTTTTATTGTGGAATCCATTAGAAGCATCTTGCATTTAAGTTCCTGCTAAATTTTGAGCTTCTGTAAAAATTCACCAATCTTTGGAATTTTGCTTTCTTTTAAAATTGGCATTCTGTTTTTGTTGCTTCTGCAGTATTATCCTGACTTGCTTCATGTAACATGAGGGATCAGTATCATTTCTTATTAATTTATTTGGTACATATCTCTTGATTGCAGTTGATACAATTTCTTTGAATTTAAACCATATCTGGTCTACACTTTACATAGTCAGTTTGGAAGGACTGGAGACTGTCTCTTATGAAGATTATCAAGCAAATTTTTGTCCTTTTTTAAATAGATATATTTTGTGTTTATTTTTATTGGGTTTGGTGGATGTTATGGTATTCAGTTTAGCTACAACAACCTTGTGGTCACTGAGCTTTGTATCTGTCATGATGCTTCCTATTTGGTCAGGATTATTTGTTGCTAAGAGGTCAAGAATGTTTTTGCAACTATTTACACTTCGAGTGGACTCCCGAGCTAGCTGTTCAAAATAGTTTTCTGAGAAGGCATTCAGTATGATTTTGGATGATGTTTTATGTCCACCACCAATATGTTGAGGGTCGATTAATCTAACCACCAACTATAATTGTATGAATGGGGTACCTATTTGAAATGACCTTCAAGTTTTCTTTGAAATGTTCAGCAACTGTATCATCTGGATTGAGGGGTCAGTAAAAGGAAAAAATTATAATTTAGTCCTGGTTGTCAAGTATAACTTCTACCCATACTAACTCACAGGAACTATTTACTTCAGTTTCACTACAAAATAATCTACTTCTGACAGCGATAAACACTCCACCACCAACTGCATTTACTTTAAACTTTTTGAAGATGGTTATTTCAGTACTTTCAGTTAGCTGTTGGAGCTCTGGTGCTGTGAGAGCTTACAACTACGATATTGACTGTTCCTCTGTCTACCATCTTCCTGTGGTCATCCTGCACCCTTTGAAACTGAAGCCCTTTCTGCACTTTCCCGAGTCCGTCTAACCTAAAAAAATTGTTCAGTTCCCTCCACACAGCCCCTGCTACCCATGCTGCTGCTTCCTGCGTGTAGTGGACTCCTGATCTATTTAGCTGAACCCATACACCACCATGCCTATGAAGCAAGTCAAGGGATCTGCATCCTTCACCCACAGAACCACCTGAGCATCTGATTTACACCCTCTGCTCACATCTGAACCAAAGGACCACAGTCAGTTCTTTCAATGATGTTACAGATGGTGAGCTTCACCTTCATCTCACAAGCAAGACTGGAAGTGTTTAGCACTTCAGCTAGCTGCCCAAAACCAGAGAGTATCTCTTCCAATCCAAAGTGACACACATCATTAGTACCAACATGAGCCACCATCTGCAGTTCGCTGCATTTTGTGCTCTTCATGGCATCTGGAAGCAACTGTCCCACATCTGGAATGACTCCTCCTGGTATGCACACTTGATTTCTTCCACTCCTTCGGAGCTATATCTGTAAGGGTCCTTTTTACACGCCCAATGTTGGTACAAGAGGGAAGCACAATGCTAGGAGTGCAGGAGGACTTGGGTAGGGTAGGGGTTGTATGGAGGTGGGGTGGCTAGAGGGAGGGAGAGGTGGGAGGCAGGAAGAGGAGCTGGGAGTGGTAGGTAGTGGCTCGGAGAGAGGCAGCCAGTTTACTGGCCAGGAATTTGGGAGGGAGGGTTGGCAGGTGCACATGCTAGGCATGTGATGTACAGGTTCGAAGCCAGTGGGGAGCATCACATGATGAAGGTGATTTGGAGATGTGAATTAAGAGGGGATGATAGGGCAGAGGAAGGGGAAACGGTTGGAGGATCTGGGAGAGTGGGTGAACGGAGATTGAGACCTGATGGGTTATGAAAACGAAGGATGTGTTGCAACGACAGCTCCAGTCGGCATAATTCAGAGAAGCTGGTAGTGGAGGGCCTGGATTGTGAAGCAGCCATTGAAATTGAGCATGTGGTGCTTAGCTGCATGTTGTGCCACCGTGATGGTGAACTTTGTTCTTGGCTACAGTTTGGCGGTGGTCATTCATTCTGATGGATAGGTGGTAGGTTGTCATACTGGCATATAAAGCTGTGCAGTGATTGCAGCAGAGTTGGTATATAACATGGTTGCTTTCACAGACACATGGCTGCCTCTGATGGTTTTGAATAAGCATGTGGCCAGACTGAAGTAGGAACTGCTGGTTGGATGGATTGGGCAGGTGTGCCACCTGGGTCTTTCAGAAGACTATGATCACAGAACACCAATTTAGGATGGGTGGAAAGGATCTCGGGTATGATATTCCTAAGTTCAGGGCATGATGATAGATAATTAAAGCCCTGATGACGGATATGGTTCTGTGGCTGATTCTTGAGGGGGTGGGAAGATTGGTGTGTGAGGATATGGTATGGTGGCTAGTGAGATCTTCAGCATACTGGGCAAGGAAGTTCACATCAATGAAAATACACCATCCCAAGATGGCCAGGCTGTATGCAAGGTATAGAAGGGGTGACAGAGCTGTGGATGGAGCCTTTGCAGAGGTGGAAGTCAACATCCAAGAAGGTGACATGTTGGGTTGAGGCGTACCAGGTGAAGCAGATGGGAGAGAAGTTGTTGAGGTTATGAATGAATGAGGATAGGGTATCTTGGCCTTGAGTCAAATTGTTGAAACCATTTCACTACAGCTGAACAAGACATCATATTTAGCCCATATACTGCCAGAATTTCATGGAGACTCTGTGTGTAATGTTAAAAGTTTGGCCCAGAAGAATCATATTGATCTGCATACTACAACTTTGGAGTAAGTTCCAGTTTCTGAGCCATCTCAGTCACACAGTGAGGTGCACCTGTTGTCTGTAGGGCAGCAGAACTGTCTCTCCAGAACAGAACATTGTCTTCTGATTGCCCCACTCTTTTCTGCAATTGTTTCAGTCTGGGACGACATGAGTAACTTACTCTCTGATGTCCCTAAATGCAAATTGTGGATATAACAAAATTGTGGGTGAGTTTAGGTAGAGCAAGTATTAGATTTATGAATATTGGTAGCACACAGGGAAAAAGCAGTCGGTCTGTAGAGGAGATCTCTTACAAAATAATTTGACCTATCCTAGAATATTGTTCAAGTGTATGGGATCCAATCCATACCAGATGCAGCTAACACAGGATACTGAATGTGTACAAAGAAGGACTGCAGGAATGGTCATAATGTTGTTTGACCCTTGTGAAAGCTTATGGAAATGCTGAAAAAACCAGAACTGACAGTTTCCTTTGAGATAGATGCTAACTACCCCTGAAATCTTATTTACAAAGTTTCAGGAACCAGAATTAAATGAATAATGCAGGAATGTAATACAGTCCTCTATGTATCACTCCAGTAACTGTTTTGGATACAATATTAGACTAAATACAGTGCTTACAGAGGCATGTAAGCACTCATTCTTCCCCTGTTTGTAAGATACCGTAATATGTGGTACCATGGGAAGTATCTTCTGCCAAACACTTTACAACATTTAGCAGAATACAGATGTAGTCATAGATGCAGATTGTAAGTCTATCTACTTGTAACTATTGATGAACTGTGGTGGAAACATCAATACCAGAGTGGGCATTAACTATGATGTTACATATGATATCAGTAGGCAATTAGTCTCTTGTTTTTTGAAACAGAAATGATAGATTCAACATCAAAATCATTAAAAGGATAAATAATGTTATCTGAAAACTTCATTTTTATTTCTTGATTGGCAACATGGAATTAATGGGAGGACAGCAAATTTAATAATGTAATTTCACTGGTATTTGAGTCACATCTTCTCAGGATATCATAAGAAAGGTGAGAAATAACTGAACAGAAAATGTGATATACTACTGTACCAGCCAATGTAAAATACATTTCACTCATGCTAAATGACTGTCTCTAAGCAACAACAGATCCGATTTTAAAGTACATGAATCATTAAACAACAGAAAATCTGTTTAAATGTGCTTTTCTGCCCTTCAGTGCTTGCTACCATATGTGTGTTGAGTAGCAGTCTTCCCTAATTTGTGTGTATCATTAACATTATTTACAGGAAAAAAAAAGTATTGAGGAAAGAATATGTACAACAAGAAAGCATTTCATACAACACACACACACACACACACACACACACACAGAGAGAGAGAGAGAGAGAGAGAGAGAGAGAGAGAGAAATAGCCCGTAATTGTCATAGGCAGCTAGGGACTTGGTTGAGAACCTAGGATAAAATTTATAGTGTCTGTAAATTCTAATAGTGCTCGTGGGTTTAATGAGTATATTATTAGAAAAGTAGAAGAAGTTGTAGATAGGATTGGAGATTTGGAAATTGAGCCTACAAGTATTTTAATGCACAACAACATTTTGTAATACAAATACATGGAAGAAGGTGACTAATGAGTATGTAAAGATAATGACTGTTTAAAGCCTTCATTGCTTCTTGGTACTTACAGTATGCTGTGTGCTTACATTACGCTGTGTGGAGTCTGGTAGCAAACCATTTTTTAAATTTGGATGACCACTTACAGCACCAAGAAACAAATACTTCTCATTTTCATCATTTCCACAGTTTTTAAAACTAGCTTGCACAGTTTACAAAAACAAGTTTTGTGGATGAAGTGTCGGGCCACATGAGAAGTGTCAGGCCACATGTTAATGACAATAGCTTAACCTTTTAAATAAAAAAATGAGACTACGAATTACTTCAGAATGACATCATATTTCACAATGTAATGTGGATTTTAGGAAGAGAGATAGGCTTAAACAGCAGAGTTTGATCTGCTAAGGAAGATCATGAAGGTCTATGAAGAGAAGTACAACCGTAGTAACATTTATGAAATGCTACAGTATTGGTGGTGGTACCCTGGAAATTTTACAATATAACTTATAAAAGAGAATTCTGTTTGTCTAAAGAGTAACATGTGATGAACAGAATGTGGAGTATGGCATGACTCAAGGATCCATACTTGGGCCTCTGCATTTCTAATACCAGCATTTTAAAGTTATGTGGACTACATAGGTCAGGTATTACTGTTTGCATATGATAGAAATATTTCATTTAATATAAAGATCTTACTCCCTTATTCAGGCACCTCATGAAGCAGCTATACTATTCTGTATCATCAAGAAATAATTGACAGAAGACAAAATGAAGATCTTCCTGTTTTCTTTTCATTAACATTATCTCATTGTAACTGTGGCTGGACTCACTCCCTGTTGCCGCACGTATACAAAATGAAGATAAAATACTCAGATAATATGTTGTGTTGATGACACTGCATTCTTTGACAAAGTGGGCACTGAAATGTTTCTTGATTTCATTACTGATAAAAAGATTGCATGGAAAGGAACCATTGCACACATGTGTTTAGAAAACCTTCATGTGGGTTATATTTCTTAACAAAATTACAATACATAACACCCCAACATTTTGTAAAAATATACTGTACCTATCAGTTATATATTGTAGTATTGAGCCATATCAGTTGTCTATTATAGTATTGAGGCTGCTCAACAGGTTGCAGAAATATCCTAATACACCACAAGAAAGCATTTTGAATTTTAGCATCAAAGTAAGGAACTGGACTGCTGCAGATCTCTGATCATCCAGTTATGAGGAATGCAGCTTTTGTCAATATACCTTCAACAGGATCTGTTATGGGCAAGAAAAACATTTATTAAGAGATATGAAATCCACAATTATAGAACTTGTAAGGAAGGAAACATAAACATCATGAGCTGTTATTACTCCAAAACATGGAACACATTCCTGTATTGGGAATGAACATTTTTAATGTGTGCCAGCTGAAGTGTTTACCATTATAAATATTGATGGCAAAAATTGTAAAATTTCTGCATTCAGTTTATTAATTTTTTGGTATTGATGTCCCAGAATGGATGTGTGAAACTACTAGTATGCATAATCAAAAAAGGAACAGCTGTTAAACTAGGGTTGTTGCAAGTATTTTTTAATTGAACAAGCTACACTTTTAATGAGATATTAAACTCTTTATGTGTCAGATATTAAACTCTTATGTGTCTCATTATTAAACCATATACTAAGCCCACATTTTTTATTAATTTATTTTTCTTTTATTGCCTGTGTAGTCTTAATTGTATGTATTCCAGATACTGTAAAATTGATTCAGTGTAGCCAGTCTTGATTGGGGAACATTGAAGATTTGTTTTAATAAATGTTAATGGAAGGAATCTATAATATGTGGTAAAATAAAATGAAATTTATCTTCTGCCATGCACTTGTAGTAACATATATCACATAGATATATCTCCCCTCTCTGGTGCGCGAAGCCAGCACATGGAGCAATGTTGTGCAATGTGAACTCAGTTCAGTAGAAGACTCAATGAGAATGGGAACCATCTCAACATTCTTTTTTGAGTTATATGGTGTAACTAGAGTACTCTATAAATAACAAGGTGATGAGAAATTTACTTATAGCTAATTTTTTGATTAATACAAGTTTTATTTGTACGTAAGATATGAGCTTCATACATTTTAAAGAGAAAGATGTTATTAAGGTCACATGCAGCAAGCTCTTTCAGTTGTTTTGACTTAATAAAATTTAATACTGATTTTGCTGATAACACTATTTGTACAATTTATTGCAGCACAGAAGAAACATTTTTTTACAAAACATATATTTCAACCATAATCTATTTCTAAAAACAGTTAGCTCCATTATACACACACGTTATTTACATAAATTCAGCCAGCAACTGCGTTGCTTCAAGCTTATTCAATTTCCATGAGTGATTGCAGCGCCATTGTGACATCTTAATACTAACTGTATAAGGCCTTGTGTTTGTTATTTTGTTTAAATTATTAAATTTTACATCAACTTTTGTAACTAAAATACAGTTATTAAAGAAACAATATTTTAAAAATAACATCAAGAAGTAGATTTTCAGTTGCAATCTTCATAAAAAAGACTTTGTTACTAATTTTACAGTATAAAGATTTAATGATTATACTTTTCCTCAGACTTCAATGTAAATAAGATAATCGATGTTCGCACAAACAACATAACTTACAAAGTGTTTCAGAAATTTCCCTTCTTTGGTTACCAGACAGAACCATCTCAAATGCAAAGTACTTATCTTAATATTATTGTAACCATAAATGGAACAACTACGAAAGACTCACAGGTCATCAGTTATTTGAGCCATCATTTTTAGTTTATTTAAATATCACAGCTAAAATGTATATATCAGTTTTGATGATTGATAAACTGTCTTCCTAACAGTAACAAACAATTTGTAGAGCCATTGTATCTATCAAATGACATCACAAATCTCTTACACTGGCAGCAATGGCATAGTGCTAAAGGCATGACACTGAATAATGAGGTGTTAAAGGTATGTCTGTTATTTTTGTGCTAAAAAGTGCATCATCATAATACATAAAAATAATGCACAATGAATACCTGAAGTGTGAGTGTGGTTTGAGACATGTCACTAAGTGAACATTTCTGCAACAAGAAAAATTCCAGGTCGGAGAAAAGTCCCTTTGCTATCACATGTACTTACACATCACATGTCAATCTTCTGGAGGTGAGTGAATTTTTTTTTAAAATTTCAGATATAAATTTATATCTGGCTGCTACTCCGTGCTTTAAAGGCTGCAGACAAATATAGAGAAGTGATAAAAATCAATAAAGTATGTACTAAATTAACTTAATCAGATCAGACCCTTTTGATTCTGAAATACCCAATATGTTGTTGAATCTGAAACTCAATGTGAACTGGATAAGTTGAAAACAGGTTGTTTTGTATGTGGAGATAATAGGCTGACTGAAGTTACAGAAGAAGTTATGGAAATTGTGTAGACTGTTACTAAACTGTGAACTCAGCGAAAAAACTGTAACACAGGAGACATGTGGCAGGGTAACACAAACAAGGTGTGTGGTTGGTGAAGAAAGAACTACAGTGATAAAAAGTATTGTTTAGATACAAAAATGTTACAATAAAAACGTGGTTATATAATAAGAATGAAAAGAGGATATATGAAGAAGTTGGTTAACTGAGGAAGGTGATGAAAAATTTATGAAAATTAAAGCCAATTACAAAGTTCATTGACATTTTCTTTGTAAATATTCGCTTTTAAAGGAAGTTGTTCATGACTGCTCCTGTGTTTGTAATCCTATTTTAGCAGTATCCATAATATCTCTTCCCTTTTATACATTCTGTTCACACACTTCACAGGCTGGAGTCTAGTCTACTTACACTGGTGCGTTCTTTACATATTACAGATAACTTTATCGGTGTTCTCAAAAACTATTATATCTCTTTCCATGGGAGGAAAAATTGTTAAGGGTTAATGTTCCATTAACAATGATGTCACCAGAAGTGGTCTTATTGCTTCTCATGCCAACAAATGAGGAAGGGGAAGAAAATGTATTTTTCTCGATTACTCCTTTCGTCGGAAAATCTGGTTATTTGAAAGGCAATAAAACTATTAAGTACTATTCTTCCTTCTTTATCTATTTTGATTGCATCTGTAACATGAGTTTTGAATTTCATAAGTGGTTTTCTTAAATTGTATGTTTTATACTATTATTTTTCAACTTCTTGAATTTAATATGGCATTCCAAGAAAAGTAGCTGTAACAGCTACAAAAACAAGACTAAAAGCAATATGATTATAGTTCATACTTTACGGACTTTACTGATGTATTTAGTAAAACAGACTGAACGTGATGAATTCTCTATTCCTCATAACAGCTGAATGTTGGGCACTTAAGACATACAAATTGTATTCAGAGCTCCATCTGTACAGATTGTCTTGTAAAATTCATAAGGGTTTTAAACTCAATGTTTGTTTTCCGAACTCTCAAATCTCATTACAATAATATGTTAGTGAAGTAGTATTATCACTCAGTGTGATACAGACATAATATAAAAGTTCTTGAAAAGGTTTCATGTCCAACTTTCACATTTACATGCCATGTTTTTGAAGTTCTTGCAAATATAACAATAAGTTATTATACACTCTACTCGCAACTGCAGTGCTACGACTTCGTAAACTTCTTTTGTTACCCTGGCTGTACAGTAAATTAGGGGCAGCTGACAGTTTTAGGCAGATTCGAAAACTTGCAACTTTTCAATGTGGTGAATTTCTATCTCCAGTAAATTGTTGATAGACATGTATTAAACCCTTTGTCAACCTCTGAGTTGCAGCACCAAAACATCAATTTTTTTACAAATGATGGGTAATATGATTCCTTCATGTAGCTGCCATAAATTAATATCAAACCACAAATATGTATATCCTTGAGTAATAATTTACAGACTTTACCAAGATTTCTGAGCTTATCTGCTATTACTAGAATTCATTTTTTTCTGGAGGTTACTAATAACTGACTTTCAGTTGCAGGTGAATTGATTGTCATTTTAGAGTATACATATTACTACAGTCATACATATAAATTAAGTTTGAGCTACTCGTTCTGGCAGCAGAGAATCAGTTCCAGATTTCCATTGCAGTCCTGCTGATATAATATAGAAGTTATCTTATGCCACTGACATCTGATATTACCTCTTTTCAGTCACCTGCTTGGATTGCTCATGTTAGTGATTTTAGGAAGAAAATAACTGTTGTTATACTTTTATAAAATATTTTTGCAGAACAAATGTATTAAATCATTTACAGAAAAACAGGGAAATGTATCAACAGTGCAGTTGTTACCAGAATTTTGCTGACATTTGTGTGTTTTGGAAATTATCAGAAACCAAAATAAGGTGTAGGTACAAAAATTTGAATCTGAGCCTCACAAATGGAAATACAGTGCCTTAAATATTGCACACCACTTGGTGGAGGTTCAGAGTAGAATACTTATGGTGAATTTTCTTTTGTATTCACTAAATGTTCTATGTATGAATGAGTTGTAAATAAATCCAATTTTCATGCAACGAACAGAAGTTTTGAACATTGCCATAATCTTAAGGTCTTCAGGTACATACTGCCAGTAGAGGTCCAGGAAGGATTCAGTTATACAAGAAAGAAATCTACTATTTTGTGGAATGTCTACTGTGTTGACATAGTGAAATTTTTAAAAATGTGTGCTGGACTTCAACTTAACCCTGGATACATGCTTTGGAGTGAAGCCTGTGACAGGTGTAAATTTTGTCTCTTCTCTAAGGCATTATTGCAACAAAACAGCTCAAGATAGGCAAGTATCTGTGTTTGTGTTATAGTCTGGGATACAGTTTCCAATTATCACCTCCAATAGTCTGCTATATTCTCTCTTTTTCGAGATAAGAGGTGTATAAGAAGAACTTGAAGGATGAAGACATATAAAAGCCTAAACATACAATTATTCAAATTTTATTGTTGTTATTAGCATATGAATTAACAGGGGTTGAGGACAGATATGGAAGTGTATCTTTTGAATATTTAAACAGATGAACAACATGTTCTCTTGTCTTATGAAAAATCTATCAAACTATTTTCAAATGCATAAAATATACCTAAACTTCTCTGTTTACTTTGATGCTACCACATGCTGATTCTAGTGAAACTAATTTCCCTTCTCTGAAAACTGCCTGTCATAAAATGGTACTGAGTGTCTTTAGAAACATGGAAGCAGACAAACTATATATTTTTTTGATTCTCATTAAACCTTATTTTCAGAGGTATAATTAAATCTCCCTTTTGTAAATCAGAGCAGTAGAAATTGTTGGTGCTAATTTTTTTAACTAAATTGTCAGTTATGTAGGCACCTATATCATTTTCCAAGAATTCCAGGAATTTAAGAGCCTGCACTACAGAAAAGAGGCATTTTCTACATTATTTTAACACCTTCAATGCAACTTTCTCACAAAAAATTGATAGTGATTTTATATATTTAATTACAGCTGAGCACTAAAACTTGTGTAAGAAATAAGGCATTTTCTGTCACACTAGTGTGAGCTAAAAGGATTTGTGAAATGTTATTTCTAGAGCCCTGCAAGTGAAACATTTTTCATATGCAATAGGTTTTCTGTAACAATATATGTGACTTCTTTTAACTATGAGATTTGGTTGTAGCAAGTAGCCAGACATTTAAATCATATAATTTTTTGCTTGAAGGGCATGTAAGCTGACTGAGAATTTCTTGTTGTTACTTCCACAAAAATCTATGAAAATTCTTGGATTATGATCTTGATAATCAGAAATGCCTATTTTTATATAGACATAACAATATGTTTCACATCTTAAAAATTGTACACACTGTTAGTAGGAAATTGCTTTTCCTGCACAATTTACAGAATTATACCAGTTTGTCATCTCTAATATCTCTTTCAGAATGTCTTGAGATGGAAAGCCACATGTGTAAATGCCTTCTTGCTCATCTGCCTACCTATCTTACAGTAAATACAGTTGTGTTTATGAACTTGCTGTAGGAAGGACATCCAAATATTGTAATTTAGTAGTAGAATAACAAGTAATTGTTAATGATCTAAAAAGGTCACTAGGTAAACTTCAGTACAAACTTTACATACTCAGCTTGTAACCATAGGGAAAGGTAAGTCGTCAGGCAGTGTATCACCAATGTTTATGTAAATGACTAAGATGAATTCTAGATATATTTCTGTAAATTATAATAAAGCAGACATTATTGTACCAGTTGTACCAGTCATTGTGTTGTTGATAACTATATATTTGTCAGATGATTAAAAATTGATTTAAAGGAATTTGAAAAATTTGGGGCTTTATATTTTAAAATAAGAATAATAACGGAAAATATTGCAATAGTCATACTCTGGTTGGTGTGCATTGTGTTCCCTCTAGGCTTTTGACTTCCTGTCAAGACATACAAGAATTTAGTTTCCTTAATTCAACAAATTTTTGATTGAATTGTTATGTTAATTAATAAATAGCATAGATGCTTGAAAGGGATTCTAGACCTGTTCCTCCTGCACAATTATGTAGAGAACTGTAGAGAATATTACAGGGATTAATTTTCAGTAAGTGTAGAAAAGTGTGTAATCCATATGTGATGGTCACTCTGGTATAAAGGACAGACTGTTTAACAGGAAGAAGGATGGATGGCAATGGAAACAGGAGAAAGGGTGAAGTATTAACATTGTGAGCCCTGTTTTGTGAACTTCTGAAAAATTTAAACAATGGAGACAAAAAATAAATTATTTAGCTCATAGCAACAAACATTCAAAGATGACAAAGTCAACATAGTTTCTGTTAATATACCTATTTATGAGTGCCCATTTAACGTATGCCCTTGAGGATTAATAATAATAATAATAATAATAGTAATAATAATAATAATAATAACAACTTTATTCAACACCAAATGCTGCAATGATTATACAGTTCTCTTCAGAGAACATGCAAAGTTCTGGACTGACTGAACTAAGACGTCAACCATGAAGGCTGTGTGTGCGATCAAAGCGTTACGAAAATGTATGTAATTGAAGAACTTAACTAAAACATTCTTATGATTTGTGAGTGTCATATTTCTGTTATCCTTATATTTACCAATTTATTATAAATAAAACCAAAACTAATTTCTAACTTTATTATGGAAGCTTTTTCAAATGAACACTGATTTGGGATCCCCATTTTAAAAACTGAATTCTGGTTGTTTGGCAGGCTAGTTTCAAAGTTGTGTGCATCATTACTGTAGTACATGTTTTCATAACAAAAAAGTGACAAAGAAGCTTAGTTTATGAGACAGAAGAGGGTGTAGTTACCAACAGGTAAGAGTGGTGCAAATCTGAGAAATTCGAATTGTGTCTAATACTTTACAAATGACATCTTTCCTCTACTGTTTTTTTGTCCCCCCCTCCTTTTCACCTAAAATTTCCTGCAAAGATATGATGTTCCTCAAGTTCTTAGAGTTCAATATACTACAATTTTTTTCTCTGTTTGTGAGTATGTGAGCCCTGCTATTACAGTTCCTAGCTCAATAGTCGGTACACAGATGTTTTTCTTCCAAATCATTTTAGTGTTCGATATTTTACAGGGTAACAGAAGGGTAAATTTTCTCATTAAAACCATTCTAAAGCCAAGATTGGATAAATGTTTTGTTATTTAAGACAACCAATTTTGACAGACTTCATAGTCACCTTCAGGTCGTAAAAAATCTTTTTGTTATGAAATGTCTTCAATTTAAGTTGAACCACTCGTCAAGTTGCCATGTGGATAAAAACAACATTATAAAAGGTTTGTTCATAAATAAAATATTTAAAAATATGAAGTACCTCATGTAAATGGCCAGGACTGAAGACCACAACAACAACAATCCATATATATATATATATATATACCATTCACAGACAGTTGTTACATAAAAAACCACTGTACACAGTAGCCCAGCAGCTTACATAAGCTTATACTCTGTTTAAGGTGAATTTTCAATGTTCGGAATATGTCCAGCTCATGTAAACAGATGTGCTATTGTGTACTGTGTTTTTGTGATTTAACAATGATCTGAGAGTGGTTTATATATAGACATGGCCATTTGTGCAAGTGCTTCATCTTTTGAAATATTTTAGTTATGACAAACCTTTTATAATGTGCTATTTTTTGTCCAACTTAAAATGAACACATTTCACAACAAAAAAATTTTTAAGTTCTCAATATGACCGTAAAGTCTGCCAAAATCAGTTGTTTTAGTAAACAAATATTTATGCTTTCTTGGCTTTAGAATGGTTTTTGCAAGTAGAACAGATTGCTCCTTCTCAAAATGAGAAAATTTTGCTCTTGTGAATTTGATGCCTGCCCTCACTAGTATATACCAAATGTTAGTGTCCTTTCTCTCCTTACTTTCCTAGTTGTCTTTCAACCTCACCAGAACTCTAAATGAATTAGAAGTAAATTATTCATGGATTTTAAATCCATAGTAAGATTGCATTATTATGGTGTTCAGCATTTTAAGGGGTGGAGTGTAGGTGACGGCTATTGCATCTTTATGCTACATATGATGCTACCATAGGTAAATACCATTTTACAACAGATGTTATCTAAAGTGTGTAACATTTCATGAAGTTCTGCTATTCTTGTAAATCTTAAGACAAAATACATTACATTTCTTTGTGTCACTTTTTAGACTCCCCATCTGATGAGGAAATATGTATACCTGTAAAAGCCTGTTAATATTTTTTGTTTGCCAGGAACATTAGAAAGTAGTTTTAGTAGCCACTGTTTTTTAAGTACCAACAATGAATCTATGTGAAAGTTCTGTCTGGTACCACTCATCAAAAGAACATACATTGATGTGTAGAGTTTAAGCATGCACACACAGATAGTAATGTTAATATCTATCAACAACACTAACATCTTTTATACCAATCTTAATGTGGCAGTCAGCAAAAAACATTTTCCTTAATCATTTACATATCAAAAAGCTGTTCTCATATTTGAACTACGATTCAAAGTGAATAAGTTTTGATTGTGGGAAGTAACAAAGTTCTCCAAATATTCCCATAAATAATTACACAATTTTTTTTAATATTTTGTAATTTAAATCTAAAGAAAAATGGTACACACAGTCTTTTTCTATAACACATAAATTATGAATCTTTATCCACAACATTGCCAAATTATCAACTGTTCATTTAGCACAGAAAAAAATTTGTAGCTATTAAAAAAGTTGAGTCTTGCATAGAAACTAATGCACATAATGACAAAACAACAGTTATAAAGTGTAAGTTGATTACACGCAGTGACAGGCAGTTTCATTATTCAACTAAATGACTGCAGTTCTACATAGGTATCTACATAAGCACCGACTACACCCATTACACGATTTGTTGTCCATCATCCCTGTCATTCCATACACTTTCCTATTCATGAACCACATCATTCAAGAATACAGGGTGAAGCACAAAAGAAATTGAGTTTTTACAGGGAAATTACAGTCACAGTTGTGGTTCTTTTTTTAAAAAAAATTGTGGTGTTTTCAGATTTAACTGTGTAGGACACTTCTGTTTCCATTCTTATATTTTAGAAATTAGTTCTTGGAACTCAGATGGCACTTCCCACTAAATAAAATAACTTCCTGATAAGCCTACTTTTGCGTCTATTCAAATTAAGGCACATTATTTATGAAGGACATGTTGCAGACACCTACTTTTGTATTTATGTCAAAAAATCAGGTTCCAGTACATAGGTTGGAAATACATTTTAACAGGTTAACAATTTCAATATATCAACAACTTGTATGAAAATACAGCTACAAATTGAACTATTTCTAATGCATGTTTCCTATATTTCAGGTTTGTATTATTGGCAAAATAAAAGTGCAAGAATACATGTTATGCATATAAATTAAAGAGTTGGGCACATTTATATAAAATTTTCTAACAAGGGTTTTACATCATGTCAGGAATCAGCCTTCACAGAATTAAGAGATATTGACATCAAGTTTGCCCACTAGAAAACTTGTTTTTTTTACTACATTATTGTAAACTCAAACATATCTTACAACCATTTTTAGAACATATTTTTTGAACACTAGTACTGAATTTAATTTGATTTTAATTGTCATTTACAGAAGATATTTTACTTATCTGTGTGATGTGAGGAAAACATGTTATCATTTGTCAAAATGAGAGACAAATGAAACCTGATTTGCATGTGTTAATGGAAAACAGCAGACTATGGCTGGTGTTTTGATGGAATCTGCATTTACAGTAATATAACACAAATAATAGTTTCATGGAAATCCCCAAGAAATTGCATTTTGCTCAAAACATTATTGTCGACATTGAACTGAACACAGTGTTTCAGTTGCAATAAGGAAGCCTTGTTTCAGCACAGTAGAAGTGATTAATGAATACAAACAGACAACTGATTTACTGGAAGAAGTTACTTATCCCATGCAGTAGTAATTTTTTATATACTAGGTATGTCCCAAAAACTGTTCTGCAGGAACTGCTATCGCAGGTGTGTGAAATGGTGAATTTTACTGGGACTTCTGTTTCAGGCATTATTGATTGTATTACGACACACATGGCAAGTCACAAGCAGAAAGTTACTTCTGTCACAAATATTTTGATTAAAAAGGAAAAGTCAGTATTTGTGAATTAACTACCCAATGTAGTTTCTGGCGAAAACAGTTGAGCAAGAGCCTACACAAAACTGACATTTTCTTAATGATCTGAATATGTATCCCCTCATGTGAACAAACATTTTTCATGAAAGGAATAACTAATGAAACAACCTTTTCACTTACAGTTTCAGTATCAGGGAAGTAGGTGAATCTTCCATGAGCTTTTCTGCAAAGCAATTTAGATAATAAATGTTTCAATTTTTGTGGCAGTACAAGCTTGTGTGGTGTTTAAAGCCAACAATATAGGAAGTAACAGCAATGATTTTATAAGGTACAGGTTGTAAGAGTCTGCTTTGAGTAACTATTTCAGTCTAAAAAGTATGTAAGTACCATGAGCTCCTAATAGGACTCTTTTACAGATAAGGTTTTTATAATAGATTTAATCATACTTCAGAGTGTGAAAACCTGACCTATTTTCTTGTTTATTTGTTGGTGTTTTACTGTATAATGGAAAGTACTTACAAGACAATTGGAAAATTAAAAATTACATGGTTTTTGAATAGCAAGATTAATTATAAACTTCTGTTATTGTAGATCTACATACGTATTGTGCCTGTATGTTTCTGCTTGTTGCTACCATATGGATTTTAGGATACTAGATATTGTAAACATCTGTTGCAAAAATTTGAATTGAGCAGTTAGCATAGTATTTAAAATCCCCCAATAATTAAAACTGCAGTTGGAGTTTTTCTTTGATGGAACTAGCTGGAAGCAGTTTACTATCTCCTGATGGTGTACTTTCATAATCTCATAGATGTGTCTATGTGGTTATTAGTAAGAGCATTCATCAAGTTTAATTTTCCACATGTATTCTTTAGAATACATTCACTTTAAAACAGTTGATTTTGTATCAGAAATATTATTTGTTGTTACCACATACAGGATCAGAGTAAGAAGTTTCTGTTGCATTCATGAAAGAGAAAATCATGATTTATAGCACATGGTAAGTTAGAAATAGATTTACCATTCTGTAAATACATAGTCATCCTACAGAGGTAAACAGCGTGTGTTAAATTTCGGAATGTCCAATTCCAGTTTAGTAATTGTATCATGGTGAGTGAAACAGGTTCGTCAGAAAATGATCTGTTTGAATGTCTTGAAATAAACCTGAGAATACCTTCTTTTCTGGACATTATTTTTGTAATTCTAGTGTTCAAAAAACAATTTTTACATGAATTATACATTATTTACTCCTCTGAACAGAAAATCAAACAATTCATAAAACAATACATTTGTAGAAATACTACAACAAGGGGAATATATTAGTCGCAAGACTTTTTCTGAAAAAGAGACATTTAGAATGTTGTTGCATCAAGATATAAGAAATGAAAGTTAGTTTCCATCTCTCAAACAGTTGTGAGCCATTTCAGAATAGAACATAGCTACAGAGATGTATATATTATAATGCATTCCCTGAGACACCTGCACAACACCTGATTCCTGTCAGACACAACTGCAGAGCAAGAAGGTAGTCACTTCATCACTAAGCAACAAATAGTCTTAATCATCATCATCCATATCAATCAACTCACCCTGCAGTCTGCCTTTGTAGCGACAACAGAGTCTAATACAGAAGACACGCACTGCTAATCGAAACTGTGGGCTCAGAGCGATGAGGATCACTATTTTCCAGAAAGAGTTCAGAATACCTATCCACACAATTACAAAGTGTAGATATGGCACCTGATACCTGCTGTTTGTGAAGTACTCATAGAACTTGACTGTTGCATACGGTGTCCATGAAATCCAAAATGTCAGCACAAGCACGAAAGACATTATGTGACTTGGGTTAGACAAGTTTTCAGTCAGAGCAGATGCATATTCTTTATCATGTATTGGGACACCACTTCGCACCATTCTCATCATGGAAAATATGTAGTAGTATGTGTAAACAATTGTGATGAGACTGGGGCCTAGCACCAGTATGGCAACTGTTATAGAGTAGGCAGCCATATTTCCCCAGTCCAACATGCAGACAAAAGCATCACGGTCGAAATGTGGCTTATTGACTCCCAGCAGTGGAGGGCAACACAACATTGCAGCAGAGACCCATGTGAACACCATCCAACATTGACAGTGGGTACGCTTTTGCACTGTATCATACCGAAGCGGTCTTTGCACTGCCAGATACCGATCAACACTTATCCACATGAAGGTGAAGACATTAACACTCCAGAGCGTTACTTCAAGATACCCCATCAAGCGGCACACCAAATCTCCGTAGATCCAGTTTTGTAGCCAGGCTGAATACACTGAGAGTGGAACTACGAATAAGCCACACAGAAGGTCTGCTACTGCTAGAGACAGGAGATAGATGTTGATCATCTCTGATGGACCTGAAACAAATAAAAGAAATCTGTAAAATGGTGTTGATATTTGATTTAATACCATTTTTAGTAATGGTAGTATGTAATGTTCAATAGATACATTTTGTTTCATGTGTTAGTATTAACAAAATTTAGTTTCTCATGCACTTAAAATTTATGTTACTGCCAATTTCAGAAACATATCACAACATGCATCAATTTTTAACTTTTTGATGGAAGATATATTTCTTTCTTTTTTTGTGGTCACAAGATGTCTAGAAGTATGGTCACTATGTTATGTTACGAGTTACCACTGTAATATTTGTGATGGTTGTTGAGATGAGGAAAGGAGGAATCACAGTGACACATTTCGAGCAAACTAAAGAGCCATCTCATCTCGTTTGGAGAATTTGATGAGGCAGGTTTCTGTTCAGTGAATGTATTCCACCCTATAAGTAAGTTTTTTTCATTAAAGTGTCAAAAGGAAAATTCAGTTAAGAAAATTATGAAATTGTGAGACAGAATGGTTTACTTGCTTTAGGGGTTGAAATTTTGAGCCTTCATCTGCAAGTAACCATTCAAAAAGTCTGTTTTGTAAACACAGAAAGATTTCATATTAATGCAGCAGATAGGGTACACAAATTTCCTTGGGGGATGGGGAAGAAGGGAAAGGGGTGGTGACAGGGCATCTGGCCACTCTCTACCAGTAAAATAGCCAAATTCAGAAATAATAAAAAATGGTTTGAATAGTTCTGAGCACTATGGGACTGAACATCTGAGGTCATCAGGCCCCTAGAACTTAGAACTACTGAAACCTAACTAACCTAAGGACATCACACACATCCATTCCTGAGGCAGGATTCGAACCTGCGACTGTAGTGCAAAAATAATATGCTGACACTGAAGAAATGGGATGAGGCCAGGAAGGAGGAGTGTGATGAAGGACATGAATGGAAATCATGTATACCAAGGAATAAAACAAGCCAGTGGTCATACAAATAGTGGGGCAGGTTATGCCATCTTTTGTGTCTGCATAATTAAGTCTTATTGAAATGGCTCTCAAAACTGAAAAGACAATGTGGACAGCGGAAGTATTACAGGGAAATCATAAGTTGCTGTGAATTAGGTAAGAAGCTATTTCCAGACCTAAATATTTTTGCAAAGCAAAGTGTAAGATTTGAGGTTGTAGACTGAAAGCTTACATTACAAACATCAACATTAATAGCTTTTCATGGCCAAGAATAATGTATTCCATGCAAATAAATGAAACAAAACAACAGCTACTATAACGAATATAATTGATAACAGTCAGCAAAGGGCAATGGCATATCACACACAGAGCACAAAATTTTTGATACTAGTAGATAAATCCCCTGGCAACAGTTAAGTGAAAACACGTTGCTCTGTCTGTTACTTAGACAATAAGGGCAGAGTTGTAGGTGTGTGTGACATTGGCCCTTGAGTTGTTTAAAAAGGAGAAGCAGCACAGCATCTATTTGTAAAAACAGTGAATAAGTTTATAGAAAGCTAACATTTCATTGCATATCGTAACTGCAAGAACGTGAGTTTCCTACAACATAATGATAATCAGCAAGAATTCTGTCATTAGTCCTGAACAGTAATAATTAGACACGTGTCACTCCCCACGCCTTTGCTTTGAAATGTGGACTTCTCAGAGAATGGACAAAAATGTCTTAACAACCTAGATGAAACCAGTATTGAATCAAGGAGTGGTGAGGGATACTGGAGGGCACATAGCCGCCCCCCCCCCCCCCCCCCCAACAAAAACGTTTAATAAAACTATTTTCATTTCTACCTGTTATTTCCAGATTTCTCAGCTAGTATTTTTAGAATGAAGTAGTGTGAAACCTAAATTTCATGAAAATGGCACTGGATTCTAGAGAATTACTAGCTGTGTTTTATGAAGGATATTTTTCACTTCCTTGTCCAGAAGGGTGAGCTTGCTGCCTGAGTGGTTGTAGAAAACATTCCAGCTACATGGAAAGGTGCATGACAGCAACAAATCCAAAACAGTTCATGAGCTTACATGTAGAACTGCGATACCACAAGAAATTGAGTAAAGCTAGACAGAAAGGGGAGGTCCATCACAAAGAAAAATCTAACAAAAATACTGACTACTGGAAAAATAAGTGGAAACAACTGTAAAAGTCAGTTCCCCATTTACGTTCATGGAGCCACAGTCTGCAGATATATGTTTACAACCATGGTAATAACTCCAGTACTGACAGTGGTGAGTGAAAACTTTGATTTTGCATTGTGTACAGTATAATGTTGTCAAAATTCTGAAAGTTTGTTTCTATTATAGTAATTAAATTAGTTTCATGATACAAATGCTTCTCAAATTAGAGGAATGGTTCTCAAATGATGTATTTCTCTTAACAGCACTTTCTTGGGAGTGATGTTAAAATGATGTACTAAGCGCTGATGTAAGTAAATTACCATATTGTTTTTATTGGTATACCAGCTAACACAGCAATTATTCACAATTACTAAATTTGTATGGGGATTGGGTATACACCTAAATTCCTCCCCCCCCCCCCTTTTCTCTGCCTATCTCCTCAACTTCCCTCTCTTTCTCCATCTTCTGCTCCTTCCTTTCCTCTCTCTCTGCATCATCTCTTCCCCCTTCTGAGTCCATTTCCTCTCTCCCTCTCTGTCTGTCATATCGTCTCCCCTCTCTGAGTTTGAGCTTTGTTTATTTTTAGTGTGAACGAAATATTGATTAGGAATGGAAGTCGCTTAAATGCATGGGCACATGAAGCTATATGGGATTCAAGAGATAGGCTTCCTTCAACTGCTACATCTGTGAGTGTAGTAGCGCCAATGGCAGTATTTTGCTTAGTGTTAAGTCTGAATATGTAGGATTACAAAGTTTCGAACGATGAGATTCCGTTGTAGCATTCTAATCATAAACTGATGAGCCATAAATACACATTCCCTGTTTTCTGTAAAATCGAAGGCAAGGAAGAAAACAAAACATTGAACATTGTTGTGTGTACATTTTTTTATTGAAATATGTAAGTGGAAAGAATACACAGTGGGAAACAATTTGTCTAATGGCTTACATGCCTTCCTATCGTAGTTGGAACTGACGGGGAGAAAGAAAACAAAACCGAACATTTTCACAGAACACCACAGCATTTTCTTTCTCACAGCCATTTTTAACAGAAACTTGTGCATAACTGTCTGAAAAAAGGTATTTGAATGTTTAATTTTGTATTATGGCAAAATTTGAAATATTTGGTAATAAAGTTTCCGCTTTATGCAGGGTGGGTCAAATAAAAGTGACCCGGGCGAATGGACGAGCATTTGTGGCAGCATTAAAGGAGGAGGAAGAGACATACAGCTACTGTTTCCACACGATAAGTTGACGATTGGCGCGCTGGCGGTCGGGTAGGGCCGTGCCACTGGATTATGGCATAGAGTAAATATCTCTGGAGCGAGCATTGCGTTCTGCGCATGTTGTCAACATTAAACCAGGATTGTCACGTGTTTTCGGGACTTCGCTGTGCGTGTGTGCTTTCTGCAGCGTTTGAAGTTTATAATATCAAGAGTTTTTGTTGTCTTTCACCGTTTGTTGATATTGTAATAGCGATGGTGAATTACTGTTGTTGCTACGGATGCAAAGAAAAATATATGAAGGAGGGATAGTAACTTTTCATGGGTGCATACCATGTAGCTCTAATTATAGTTATCATATTAGTAAGAGACACTGTATATGTTTAAAAATTTCGAGACGCATTATAATTAAGGCAGTGTGCGATTTGTGCTTTTACCAGTGGGTGGGGGGGGATGTCTTAGGGGGTTAGTAGAATTACATATGTTACTAGCTTGGACCGTGGCGTTACCCATGGTTACACAGTTATTTACAAATAGATGTTAATGCCGAAACCCACTATTCACGCGTATGCACTATCAGAAAAGCCATCGCTTGTTATATCTTTAAAAGTACATTATAGGTAAAGCTTATTTACAAAATCATCTACATACAGGTATACGACGGGAATTCAAAAAGTAAAGGTACATTTTTGAAAAGCTGTACTTATTCTGATGATAGAAAACTGAAACATGCGTTATTTTTCTAGGTAAACTCCGTGGAGTTCAATGCAGTTTTCCCGACGTTTTACGAGGTTTCTTTTTTACTTCATCAGAAAATATGTTTTTCGGTTGCATCTGTAACCAATTTTGCACCGCAGCAATGACGTCTTCATCACTTTCAAATCTTCTCTCCTGTAGTGCTTCCGTTAAGGGTCCAAACATGTGAAAATCACTTGGAGCCAGGTCTGTACTGTATGGTGGATGTTCCAGCACCTCGAATCTTAACTCCTTTATTGCGTCGGCTGTCCGTTTGGCAGAATGTGGACGAGCATTATCTTGCTGCAGGACGACACTTCTTCACAGTTTTCCACGACGTTTGGATCTGATTGCAGGTTTTAGTTTCGTACGCAACACATCACATCCACCATTCAATACAGACCTGGCTCTAAAGCCTCGTTTACGCTGGGGCGACGTCTTGCAACATTGTGGCATGCTACGGAAATGTGGCGTGCGTCGTCTTGTAGCATGCTACAACAGCAACATCTTGCGGCATATGTTGCATGCGGCAGGTTAATTTATACCAAAGTAACAGAATTTGTGCCACACGTGTGTCGGTCTTGTAGTATAAAGGATGATAAAGTATCGCAGCGGCGGCCTACTTGGTACTTGCACATGCAGCTAACAACGGAAATGAAAACCAAAGGAAAGGAAAACGATGATGGAAGAGAAGAGTATTTAAAGAAGGTCCACGAAATAGTATCCTAGGAACTAGAAGCAGACGATGGTGCGTTTTTTTAGTAATGTGTGCTTTCGTCCCAGGCGCGTTAGTCCGCGCCATATCTTGCCAAAAGTTGGCCTAACGGTAAATGTTCGCACAGGTGCCGGACCGGTCACCGCCCTGTGTCAGGGCCCGGGGTGGGACTTTCAGCCCCCAGCTCACCCAACTCTGCTGTACGACTGCTGCGGTATGACTGCCACACAACTTCCCTCGCAAGCTCGCAAATAAACGGATGACGCACCTTAGACGAAAGCAACAATGACAACATGAGAATTATGATTTAGTTCTAAATGTTTTGAAGTGCTTAACTACTGCAAACATATTAATAGTAAGACTGTATTAAAAACTTCCAGTGTTCGGCTCCACAAATTTAAATTATGTGTAAAGTTTTACTCCAGTGCGTGGGAAATACACTCCTGGAAATGGAAAAAAGAACACATTGACACCGGTGTGTCAGACCCACCATACTTGCTCCGGACACTGCGAGAGGGCTGTACAAGCAATGATCACACGCACGGCACAGCGGACACACCAGGAACCGCGGTGTTGGCCGTCGAATGGCGCTAGCTGCGCAGCATTTGTGCACCGCCGCCGTCAGTGTCAGCCAGTTTGCCGTGGCATACGGAGCTCCATCGCAGTCTTTAACACTGGTAGCATGCCGCGACAGCGTGGACGTGAACCGTATGTGCAGTTGACGGACTCTGAGCGAGGGCGTATAGTGGGCATGCGGGAGGCCGGGTGGACGTACCGCCGAATTGCTCAACACGTGGGGCGTGAGGTCTCCACAGTACATCGATGTTGTCACCAGTGGTCGGCGGAAGGTGCACGTGCCCGTCGACCTGGGACCGGACCGCAGCGACGCACGGATGCACGCCAAGACCGTAGGATCCTACGCAGTGCCGTAGGGGACCGCACCGCCACTTCCCAGCAAATTAGGGACACTGTTGCTCCTGGGGTATCGGCGAGGACCATTCGCAACCGTCTCCATGAAGCTGGGCTACGGTCCCGCACACCGTTAGGCCGTCTTCAGCTCACGCCCCAACATCGTGCAGCCCGCCTCCAGTGGTGTCGCGACAGGCGTGAATGGAGGGACGAATGGAGACGTGTCGTCTTCAGCGATGAGAGTCGCTTCTGCCTTGGTGCCAATGATGGTCGTATGCGTGTTTGGCGCCGTGCAGGTGAGCGCCACAATCAGGACTGCATACGACCGAGGCACACAGGGCCAACACCCGGCATCATGGTGTGGGGAGCGATCTCCTACACTGGCCGTACACCACTGGTGATCGTCGAGGGGACACTGAATAGTGCACGGTACATCCAAACCGTCATCGAACCCATCGTTCTACCATTCCTAGACCGGCAAGGGAACTTGCTGTTCCAACAGGACAATGCACGTCCGCATGTATCCCGTGCCACCCAATGTGCTCTAGAAGGTGTAAGTCAACTACCCTGGCCAGCAAGATCTCCGGATCTGTCCCCCATTGAGCATGTTTGGGACTGGTCCAACTGAGGCGCCAGGTGGAAATGGCATGGCAAGCCGTTCCACAGGACTACATCCAGCATCTCTACGATCGTCTCCATGGGAGAATAGCAGCCTGCATTGCTGCGAAAGGTGGATATACACTGTACTAGTGCCGATATTGTGCATGCTCTGTTGCCTGTGTCTATGTGCCTGTGGTTCTGTCAGTGTGATCATGTGATGTATCTGACCCCAGGAATGTGTCAATAAAGTTTCCCCTTCCTGGGACAATGAATTCACGGTGTTCTTATTTCAATTTCCAGGAGTGTACACATCCCAGGTTGGGATGCATAAACTAAAACCAGAGGAGGGGATGGTCTGATGCAGAGGGGAGGAAGTCCTCCCCCCCCCCCATCCTCCCCTGCAAATCGCACACTGAATTAAGGCTTGATTCTGTAGACCTATTTTTCTACGATTTTATGACTATATAATAGATATTACGGCTCGTACAAACAATCGATTCCTCTCGTAAATTTTCTAGTGGAACAGGAAGGAAATGGTTAGTTGTTTCAGCATACTATCCTCCATGCATTTATCAGTGACTTATCGATTATGTATATAGATTACTCGGTCTACTATTTATTTAATAAACTGGGAGCAAGTACGTAAAATGCGTTAAATAAATACTTCGAAGTGTCACCAGTAAGAAAAATTGTGTGCCTTATGTAGCAAAAACGAGAAAATAAATACGCAGAAATAACAGAAAAAAAGGACGAATTAGCAGGGATATAATCGCTAATGTGTGGCAAATTCCGTGTTTTCGCACACTTGCAAAAGTACTAGCATACTGTCAAGTCGTTTTGCAAGACTATCACTGCAAAAATGTACTATGTAATACTATAAAGTGCCGTATCATACCGAAAGCTACCAAAAATCGAGTGCATCTGAACTGTGACACCTATCGCAAAGAAGCAGGGTGTAATATCACTTGTCCTTAAAAGTTACGCAGCTGGTTTATTCCCGGTATCAAATGGATACTGTTAAAATGTCTGTGCAATATATATATAAATAATCCACGACACTTAGGAAAAGAATCTGCCTGTACTAGGGATGCAGTGACATTCTAAATATACAGGGTGCTATACGGACAAACACACGACGTCCCGAGAACACGTGACCAGGCCGGCAATGTATGTTGACAACACAAAATCTGTTCTGCGCATGTGAATGCTCACTCCAGAGATATTTACTCTATGGATTATGGCTGCGGTGAGGAGAGGAGCGGTAAGGGGAAGGCAATGATAGCACCACTACCCACGTTTTGTGCATAATATGAAATCGGAGGCAGCACTCACGGAAATATTGCCAGCTTAATTGTCAAAATGATCTTCATTAAAGCTTCATTAAAGATCTATGTCATTTGTGTTTGATTCAAGATGATGAGTATGATGGTCATCGTCATCGCCTGAGGGCGTGGTACTGAGGATAACTTCATCGACGGTCATTTCTGTAATACAATCTCGTCTCCTGTGCCCTTGCTCCAGCTACTGAACATTCCCGCAGTAAGCTTGCCAATCCTGTGGAGTAACTAAAAGGAAAGCAGCATTAACAAGATTCTGCAATCTTACCTTCGACAATCTATGCCAATTCTACCGGATTTAGATAGCAGTTTTAGGGCGGTAAACGCACAACTTTGTGGCCTCTGCCTCGTCGATTTTCTCCACGATGTACACTTTTACGACTGGTTTGTTTTCCTTTATTGTAGATGACAGTTCACTCTTCCTCACTGAGTTGCTGCATTTCATCTGCCCATCTTACAACCACTCTAACATCGTAATCCCGAAATCATACTTATTAGGCATTGCGTCGAACTCCCTGTTATGGTATGGAGCATTATCTACTCGTATACAATCACAGAATTGTGTGGAGTTAACCCATTAAGGACCAAGCATTAAAATAATGATTTTTTTTTAAAATAATGTTTATTTGATCTGATTGTGCACTCATATAGACACAAATATACAAAAAAGAAATATACAGGTCCTAATTAAAGTACAGCAAAATGTATCGTTTACGTAACTGTGAGACTATAAGGAGTCTTATTTCGCTCTCTAATGAAATGATTGAAAACAGTTTGAATGAAGATGCACATTACAGCTTTTGTATTTGTAAATTATTATACTTTTACATAACCTACGTTTTCTTCTTGCTTCGTTTTCCTCTATTATTATGTTGCCTACATCATCACAGGGTATTTCTTTCGGAAGAGAGCATTTGGACGGACGTCCGTAATTGCATTTTTCTGTGTCCTGTGGGGTTGCAGTTTCTCTGTTTTCTTCATTCTCGACTGCAGCATCTTCTGATTTCATTGGGGTCACGCATAAGAATGATCGAAATTCAAGATGTGACATATTTTCTTCATTTGCAAGATTGTATATTGTCTATGAATTCACAGTTACACTATCAAGTTGGTAAAGAGAGGCCACCACCATTTCTTGCCTCTTATTAGAATTCTGTAATTGGCAATAGCATTATCGTGTAAATTAACACCACCCATACATTGATTGTACTGAGATATTACCCTGGGTTGGAGCAGAGATATACTTTTCTTTTCGACTGTACCTTTTTGCATTCGCTAAAGGCTGAATGGTGCCGCTGTTGGTAACTACTGTCACAATGGAATTGTCATTCCACTTTACCATCATGACTTCAGCTTTGTTGTCAAACACAAAGTCAAACACACCCTTGCCTTTTTTCTTCATGCTTGAGGTGGATTCCGAAGGGCACTTTGCAGTGCGGTTCTCCCGAATAGCGCCAGTGGCAAACAATCCCTTTTGTTTTAAAAAACAAGATAAAGAATAAGAGGAAAGGAAATTATCAAAATATATACAATGACGAGGCGGGTCTTCAACAACTGAAAACAAATTCAAAACCACTTGTTCACCCATATTTTAAGAAAATTCAGATGTTTCACATCCTGCCATCTTCCCACCACAAGGAATGAATTTGTACAAGTAGCCATTTGAACTGCATAACACCACAATTTGAAGCCAAATCTGACATATTTTCCTTTGATGAACATCTTTCAGGAACTTCTCCCAAAATAAGGGACCATGTCCTCCTCAATAGACACATTATATCAAAGATTGTTCTCACTTAAGAAAACTTGACATTTTTATCCAGTCTGTCATTATCACACAAGTGGATGTTTTATTTGATTGACAAGAATTTATTACGACTCATGCAACTTCTTACAATTGGTAATCGTTTGTCTTCATATTTCGACCAGTACAGTTTCATTGCAGGCAACGTGTGATATCCTGAAAGAATCATTATCCCTATAAATTTCTTCAGGAATGGAACAGTTATTTGAAATGAATGGCGATTATTATCTTGTGCATATTTATTTGCGTATTCAGTAATTTTTGGAAACACTTCTGAGTCAAAGTAAAGTGAAAAAATTTCATAAGGCGATAGACTTTCTACTCTATTATTTATGTCTTCTGTCTTGGTGATCTCCTGCGTTATTGGCGAAGAAGTTTAAGTTGGTTGAATTTCTTTCAGTTCGGAACATCTTCATTTCTTTTTGTTACATTCGCACCAATTAGTTTTCTTTTCTTAACAGGTGCACAGGATTCTGACACTACAGTTGAATTAACTTTGTCTTGCTCACTGTGTGCATGTATTTCAAACGCGCCAGCGACATCTGTTGTGTTCTCTTCCTCAACAAGAAGATCTTCATCAATTTCTTGCTCATCTGTGATCTGATCAATATCTAGTGGAATGTACGTTCAATCGATGCTGTCTGCAACCTCAACTTCTTCATCTTCATTCAATATGGCCATAAGTTCCGCAGTAGATAGGGGTTTCGTGTCATAATCAGACATTCCTAAACAAGCAGAAATCCCTGTATGTACTGTCTGCATTCATTTACAGCAGAACTGTGGTAAATTATGATTCAGTTCGTAATACGCAAAAGTAAATAAAATGTAAAACTTCAGTAAAACTGACGTACTGGTAGCGAATATTACATCAGAGTAATTGTTCCACCTGTAAACGCACTGAAACTGCAACCAAACTGAAAGAATATTTTTTAAACAAGGGCTAACAATAATAAACTGTTCGGTCAACAATGGAATACTGATTTATTATTATGGTAGAACGAAGTAGCCCTGTTCCACAAATATACTCGGCGGTCTCAGAGTTGTGTAAACGCAACACTAATGTAAAAAAAAAAAAAAAAAAAAAAAAGCTCGAATTCTTACTGACGTCTCTAAACAGTAATGTGCTATGATAACAGAAGTTTGAAAGTAGTTCACTGTATAAAATTCGTTTAAAAATCATTACGTGCTAATTAGGAAAGAAAGTGAAAACTTTCGCAACGAAATACGCAAATTTATCTGGAAGTTTGAAAATTCACGGTGGTCAACATAACGAGCAGTGATCTAATAAAATGCCTAAACTAGGTTTTTTTCAGATGTTCTCTTAATGTTGTAATAAGGAAATTCGAAATTTGAGCAACTCATTAAAAAAAAAAAAAAACGAATGAAATGTTGCGTTAGCGCAACTTTGGGCCTTAATGGGTCAACGAACCACCATATCTGCAGTCCCCCTTCCGCCTCCTTTCAGTCAACGTCCGATAGCTTCGTCAAATTCAAGAACTTCGCAGGTTAGTGGAAACAGTTTCTTGCTTGAAACTTCGTGACAGATTAAAACTGTGTGCCAGATCGAGTTCCCAGGTTCGAGTCTTGGTCCGGCACACAGTTCTAATTTGTCTTAAAGTTTGAAATCAACGCACACTTCGCTGCAGGGTGAAAATTCGTTCTAGTTTCTTGCATCTTGCTGGAGTACCTGCTCATTTTGTCTTTTCGGAAGTTTTCCTAGTATGTGTTTAGTACCGGTGTGAAAATATCACTGTGAAAAGGAGAACGACACAAAGACTGATGGGCCGAAACAAAAGTACCGTTGGAACCCCGAAAAACACATAATTGCCACCATCAATCAAGGAACTGTGAAAAGAGTTTACCAATCAATTTGTTTGACTTTGACCAGAAGGGAAAATAGAATGGCAGTACAAGCGTCTTTAAATTTTAGCTGCTTTTGCAATGTTACCATTGAAAGCAGTAAAAACTGCATGCAAAAATCGATGAGTACTTAAAACGCAGTCTCTTGGTGAGATATCGCGACGCATTTTTGTTTCCTGTTGCCGAATATTTGATAATACAATAAACAGAGAGAGAGGTTCGAAATTTGCGTACACACCCTCAAAATTTTTAAACACGTGAAGTCCTTTGATTTTAGTTAATTGAATTATGTTTCTTTGCAACATAAATATGTACTCCCTTAATATTTTTTCTATTTTTGTGTTTCGCCACGATTTTTACTCATTAATACTGCAACAACAGTGGCGACTGCTTTGGTTTTTAAGAATAACTGCACTTCCGCAACAAGTACTTGCGGCGAGATCCTGATATAAATTTGCCCCAGTGGCTTGAATCAGTAAACATGAGTAAGTTTTTGTTCTAATGTAAACACCTCAGTAAGTGCTTACAAAAGTTGCTTGCTAGTGGGCGCAAGCCTTTTGTAATACTTCGCGTCTAGTGGCAGCTTGACGTCGGCAGCGCTCGGAGACAAATGAATATCTTTCAAGCAGGGCTGATTTTTTGTGCTTCTGGCTTCGGGTTATCGTGGCCAAACAGTACTTCCAATAGGATGGAGCACACTGCCTTACGAACGTTGGAGCAAATTTATGCGACAATCTTCACAAAGTTGTTGGCAGAAGTCGTGGCCCTAGCTGGGCACCCTGGTCACCTTATCCGTCAATGTGCCATTACTTTATGTGGGGAGCCCTCAAGTATAAAGTGTATCGCAACTATCCTCATAGTTTTCAAGAACTGCAGCAGAACATTTCGGATGAGACTGCAGCAGTCCCGTTCCGGTCCGCCTTCAGCAACTTGCTGCCCAAGGCCCAAAAGTGCCATCTGCTATAGTCAAGTCAGTATTGTATTTCCCTTCCTCTGCTGTGTTTCTTTGTACCCTGGAACTCTGTTCTCTGGGGCACTTTTATTTGCCCCGCCCTGTATATTACATATGAATTTTTATATTATATATTAAATACATTAAATATGTAGCCTATATCCTTCTGAAAGTTCATTACCGCATCGTGTAAAAATTGAAGTACATCAGTCAACTGCTTTTCGAAATTTTTGCTAATAACATTGAGCTTTTCATACTATGCACCGAGCGAGGTGGCGCAGTGGTTAGCACACTGGACTCGCATTCGGGAGGACGACGGTTCAATCCCGTCTCCGGCCATCCTGATTTAGGTTTTCCGTGATATCCCTAAATCGTTTCAGGCGAATGCCGAGATGGTTGCTTTGAAAGGGCACGGCCGATTTCCTTCCCAATCCTTCCCTAACCCGAGCTTGCGCTCCGTCTCTAATGACCTCGTTGCCGACGGGACGTTAAACACTAACCACCACCATACTATGCATACTTATATACCGTATGCATATAAAAAAATAGCCCAACTCTGTCCAAACATTAGTAGAGTATCGTTTAAATATTTGAAGAAATTGCTTAAGAACTTGTTGAGTTTTTTCTAACAATGTGTCCCATGTACATATTATTTTTAAACTTACTTACCATGTTTATCAAAAAGTATGTAGCCAAAGTCCATCTGAATGTTTATTAGAGTATTTGAAGTAAATCGGTGAATGAACTTGAGATTTTTTCTTACGACGTTTCCTATATAAACATTTGAGCGGAATTGGTCTACATAATTTTTGATATTACAAGGGTGTCTCACGTAATTCTGCCACCTCAAATATCTCTGGAACAACAATAGATATTCAAAGACGGTTTTCACCAGCGTGAACGTACGGCAGGGGCTTAGGAAACCAAATACACTCCTGGAAATTGAAATAAGAACACCGTGAATTCATTGTCCCAGGAAGGGGAAACTTTATTGACACATTCCTGGGGTCAGATACATCACATGATCACACTGACAGAACCACAGGCACATAGACACAGGCAACAGAGCATGCACAATGTCGGCACTAGCACAGTGTATATCCACCTTTCGCAGCAATGCAGGCTGCTATTCTCCCATGGAGACGATCGTAGAGATGCTGGATGTAGTCCTGTGGAACGGCTTGCCATGCCATTTCCACCTGGCGCCTCAGTTGGACCAGCGTTCGTGCTGGACGTGCAGACCGCGTGAGACGACGCTTCATCCAGTCCCAAACATGCTCAATGTGGGACAGATCCGGAGATCTTGCTGGCCAGGGTAGTTGACTTACACCTTCTAGAGCACGTTGGGTGGCACGGGATACATGCGGACGTGCATTGTCCTGTTGGAACAGCAAGTTCCCTTGCCGGTCTAGGAATGGTAGAACGATGGGTTCGATGACGGTTTGGATGTACCGTGCACTATTCAGTGTCCCCTCGACGATCACCAGTGGTGTACGGCCAGTGTAGGAGATCGCTCCCCACACCATGATGCCGGGTGTTGGCCCTGTGTGCCTCGGTCGTATGCAGTCCTGATTGTGGCGCTCACCTGCACGGCGCCAAACACGCATACGACCATCATTGGCACCAAGGCAGAAGCGACTCTCATCGCTGAAGACGACACGTCTCCATTCGTCCCTCCATTCACGCCTGTCGCGACACCACTGGAGGCGGGCTGCACGATGTTGGGGCGTGAGCGGAAGACGGCCTAAGGGTGTGCGGGACCGTAGCCCAGCTTCATGGAGACGGTTGCGAATGGTCCTCGCCGATACCCCAGGAGCAACAGTGTCCCTAATTTGCTGGGAAGTGGCGGTGCGGTCCCCTACGGCACTGCGTAGGATCCTACGGTCTTGGCGTGCATCCGCGCGTCGCTGCGGTCCGGTCCCAGGTGGACGGGCACGTGCACCTTCCGCCGACCACTGGCGACAACATCGATGTACTGTGGAGACCTCACGCCCCACGTGTTGAGCAATTCGGCGGTACGTCCACCCGGCCTCCCGCATGCCCACTATACGCCCTCGCTCAAAGTCCGTCAACTGCACATACGGTTCACGTCCACGCTGTCGCGGCATGCTACCAGTGTTAAAGACTGCGATGGAGCTCCGTATGCCACGGCAAACTGGCTGACACTGACGGCGGCGGTGCACAAATGCTGCGCAGCTAGCGCCATTCGACGGCCAACACCGCGGTTCCTGGTGTGTCCGCTGTGCCGTGCGTGTGATCATTGCTTGTACAGCCCTCTCGCAGTGTCCGGAGCAAGTATGGTGGGTCTGACACACCGGTGTCAATGTGTTCTTTTTTCCATTTCCAGGAGTGTACTATGCGAAATTTTAAAACGTAAACAAATACTATTTTCAACACAAACTTGTTTATTTTTAAATGGACATCCTCCATTATTTCTTATGCAATCAATAGCATGAAAAATCACAAAAATAATGGCATTGGTTGCATCTCAATACGTCAATTACATCCCGAGAAATTGCAAAGCGAAGTTGACGCTTGAAATAAATGAAGCGCATAGCTAGTGCACGTCCTGAGACTCAAGTGTGCACCTCACCACGCTGCTGGTAATCGTGATGTGATTGACGTACTACATCAGTGGAGTGTTAATGTATGGTGTGGTATTGTATGACAACACATCATTCGCCCATTATTTCACTGATGGCACTCCTAAAGGGGGATAGTTTAGCCCCTTCTTGTGCTGTACCTTATTTGAACCGATACACGTATTATAATGTCTCGAATAATGCGGTATCAGATTGATGGATGTCCTGTGCATAATGTTTATTGTTGCGAAATGACACACTTGGTTTCACGTTTCTAAACCTCACAGGTCCTGAAATATGTGGCTTGTAAAGGATAACAACGGCGTCACAGTTTCTGACGTAATGCATCGAATGCAGTACTGTGCTCAGAGCAGGGGTTGCCTGCACTAGCGCCTGTATTCTGCCGTAAACATACCAATATCACCACGGGACGCTCTACCTTTCGAGCAGTTAGTCCACGAACCCACGCGAATTGTAAATGGTTGCGAAGACACACTTGTCCTCTTAGCCATAAACAATCCAGAGCTAATAGAGAGCATTATGACTGATACAGGGATTAGTGATCACAAGGTCGTTGTAGCTAGGCTCAATACCGTTTCTTCCAAATCCACCAGAAATAAACGCAAAATAATTTTATTTAAAAAAGCGGATAAAGTGTCACTAGAAACCTTCCTAAGAGATAATCTCCATTCCTTCCGAACTGACTATGCAAATGTAGACGAGATGTGGCTCAAATTCAAAGATATAGTAGCAACAGCAATTGAGAGATTCATACCTCATAAATTGGTAAGAGATGGAACTGATCCCCCATGGAACACAAAACAGGTCCGAACACTGTTGCAGAGGCAACGGAAAAAGCATGCGAAGTTCAGAAGAACGCGAAATCCCGAAGATTGGCTAAAATTTACAGACGCGCGAAATTTGGCACGGACTTCAATGCGAGATGCCTTTAATAGGTTCCACAACGAAACATTGTCTCGAAATTTGGTAGAAAATCCGAAGAAATTCTGGTCGTATGTAAAGTACACAAGCGGCAAGACGCAGTCAATACCTCCGCTGCGCAGTGCCGATGGTACTGTTACCGACGACTGTGCCGCTAAAGCGGAGTTATTGAACGCAGTTTTCCGAAATTCCTTCACCAGTGAAGACGACTGGAATATTCCAGAATTTGAAACACGAACAGCTGCTAGCATGAGTTTCTTAGAAGTAGATACCTTAGGGGTTGCGAAGCAACTCAAATCGCTTGATACGGGCAAGTCTTCAGGTCCAGATTGTATACCGATTAGGTTCCTTTCAGATTACGCTGATACAATAGCTCCCTACTTAGCAATCATATATAACCGCTCGCTCACCGATAGATCTGTACCTACAGATTGGAAAATTGCGCAGGTCGCACCAGTTTTTAAGAAGGGTAGTAGGAGTAATCCATCGAACTACAGACCTATATCATTGACGTCGGTTTGCAGTAGGGTTTTGGAGCATATAATGTATTCAAACATTATGAATCACCTCGAAGGGAACGATCTATTGATACGTAATCAGCATGGTTTCAGAAAACATCGATCTTGTGCAACGCAGCTAGCTCTTTATTCGCACGAAGTAATGGCCGCTATCGACAGGGGATCTCAAGTTGATTCCGTATTTCTAGATTTCCGGAAAGCTTTTGACACCGTTCCTCACAAGCGACTTCTAATCAAGCTGCGGGCCTATGGGGTATCGTCTCAGTTGTGCGACTGGATTCGTGATTTCCTGTCAGGAAGGTCGCAGTTCGTAGTAATAGACGGCAAATCATTGAGTAAAACTGAAGTGATATCAGGTGTTCCCCAGGGAAGCGTCCTGGGACCTCTGCTGTTCCTGATCTATATAAATGACCTGGGTGACAAGCTGAGCAGTTCTCTTAGGTTGTTCGCAGATGATGCTGTAATTTACCGTCTAGTAAGGTCATCCGAAGACCAGTATCAGTTGCAAAGCGATTTAGAAAAGATTGCTGTATGGTGTGGCCTTGGAAAGACCACATAGATAATATTGTGGGGAAGGCGAGCAAAAGGTTGCGTTTCATTGGCAGGACACTTAGAAGATGCAACAAGTCCACTAAAGAGACAGCTTACACTACACTCGTTCGTCCTCTGTTAGAATATTGCTGCGCGGTGTGGGATCCTTACCAGGTGGGATTGACGGAGGACATTGAAAGGGTGCAAAAAAGGGCAGCTCGTTTTGTATTATCACGTAATAGGGGAGAGAGTGTGGCAGATATGATAAGCGAGTTGGGATGGAAGTCATTAAAGCAAAGACGTTACTCGTCACGGCGAGATCTATTTACGAAATTTCAGTCACCAACTTTCTCTTCCGAATGCGAAAATATTTTGTTGAGCCCAACCTACATAGGTAGGAATGATCATCAAAATAAAATAAGAGGAATCAGAGCTCGAACAGAAACGTTTAGGTGTTCGTTTTTCCCGCGCGCTGTTCGGGAGTGGAATGGTAGAGAGATAGTATGATTGTGGTTCGACGAACCCTCTGCCAAGCACTTAAATGTGAATTGCTGAGTAGTCATGTAGATGTAGATGTCGATGTACAGCTAACTCATAATCTGGTCTGCTGAACTGCTCTCATACAATAATGTAATTCACTTATGTTGCCACATTAAAACTTATTTTCTTGTGGCTTGTTACATTTGCCGTCGTCTAGTCGACATGCCGGCCTTCAGTAATGAAGAAAAACTAGATGTTATTTTAATTTATGGCGAATGTCACAGAAATGCAACCGCAGCTGTGACACTGTATGCTGAAGGCTACCCAGATCTGCAGTGTCCGTCACGTCGAACCATTGGCAACATCTGCAAGACACTCACGAAAACAGGAAGCTGGGCTCCCACAAAACGTCGATGTACAACGCCAGCGACTGACAATTAAAACGAAATTGCTGTTCTGGCTGCTGTAGCGCACAATCCTCAGGTGGGTGTACGAGAAATTGCACGAGGTGTAGGAATAAGCCACAGTAGCGTGTTCAGAATCTTGGATCGGCATCGGTTTCATCCGTTCCATATCTCACTGCACCAAGAATTGTACGGGAATGACTTGGATCCCGCATTGCGTTCTGTCGTTTTGCACTTCAGCAGTTGCAAGGTAATCCAGTATTCCTAAGCAATACGTTGTTTACGGACGAGGCTTCATTTACATATCATGGTAATGTGAATCTGCGGGACATGCACTACTAGTCCGTGCAAAATACCCACTGGAATCGCCAAGTTACTCATCAACGACAGTGGAGTGTCAGTGTTTGGTGCGGTATCATTGCTAACTGTATTGTAGGTCCCTATTTTTACCGTGGAACATTGAATGAACAGCGATGTACATCATTTCTTCAATACATACTAGCGCTCCTCATGGAGGATCTAGGATTGGAAACTCGTCGATTAATGTGGTTCCAACATGATGGATGACCCGCACACAATGCAAAAGTTGCCAGAGACGTTCTAGATGCGACATTTCCAAATAGGTGGATGGGGCGGGGAGGTACTGTGCGATGGCCAGCACAGTCCCCCGACTTGGCGCCATTAGACTTCTTTCTCCGGGGCGCAGTGAGAGACAGAGCGTATCAAAAAAACCCAACGGCAGTAGAGGATATGCAACATCGTATTACTGCGGCGTGTGCGGCATTATCTGTAGAAACTCTACAATCTGTGCAACACTCTCTCGTTACCCGTCTGCAAACGTGTACTGATGCAAACGGAGGGCACTTCGAACATATGTTGACTTGACACAGTTTCATTGGTCAGGATGCGGGCGTATTTTTTATGCTGGATGTAATGCACATCAATACAGTTTCTGTGGGTGACACGGCACTAGTAAGTGTGTTTAGCAAAGTGAATTCAAGTGTATTATCCCTAATTATAGTTTTAGTTGTCATTTCGCTAAAATAAACATAAATTTACAAGTTGGAAAACGTAACTTTGCGTTGGACGTGTTACTTGTTTATGTTTGTGGATTGTGCATACCTTCCCATTGTGTGAGCTCCTGACACAGGCAGCGTGACGTACATGCTTGAGTCTCAGGGCGTGCGCTAGCTGTGCGCTTTATTTATTTCAAGCGTCAACTTCGCTTCGCAATTTCTCGGGATGTAATTGACATATTGCGATGCAACGAAGGGCATTATTTTTGTGATTTTTGATGCTATTGATTGCATACGAAATAATGGGGGGTGTCCATTTAAAAATATACAAGTCTATGTTGAAAATAGTATTTGCTTACGTTTTAAAATTTCGCATTGTATTTGGTTTCCTAAGCCCCTGCCGTACGTTCATGCTGGTGAGACCCGTTTTTGAATATTTATTGTTGTTCCAGAGATATTTGAGGTGGCACACACACACACACACACGCACACACACACACACACACACACACACACACTATATAAAGACTGATCGGTCCGAACGTTTATTAGAGTATTCTATAAAATTGGAAGTAAATCGGTCAAGAACTCTTCGAGATTTTTGCTAACAACTTTAAATATCGACTTGTCTTTATACAATAGTGTAGATTTTAAATACATATTTACACACCATGTATGTTAAAAAAATGTGAAGTAACTCTGTCAAAAACTCATAAAGAGTTGTGTTTATAACATTGTCGCTTTATGGCTCTGAGCACTATGGGACTTAACATCTGTGGTCATCAGTCCCCTAGAACTTAGAACTACTTAAACCTAACTAACCTAAGGACATCACACACACCCATGCCCGAGGCAGGATTCAAACCTGCGACCGTAGCGGTCCCGCGGTTCCAGACTGTAGCGCCTAGAACCCCACGTCCACTCCGGCCGGCTTTATGTTGTAGTATAGAAGTATTTATTAAAATAATCAACAAGCAGTTGCACAAAAAAAAAATTATTTCCTTAGCTGGTTTCATTCACTTAGTGCCCTTCTTTTTCTCCGTCAAAGAGCTGCAGTGATACTAGTGGTCCAGTGATATCAACTGTAGTCTAACACATAGAGACGTTATAGAAAAATTAGATTAAAACATTTTATAATTTTTAATCGTGTTGTTATTAAAATCCTACGCATCTGTGGCACGTTGTTAATGGGTGTTGTTGGGGGGGGGGGGGGCAGTAAATTATATTTTAGAGTGCTGTGAGGCAGTAATAAACTGACAACCTGCAGATGGGAAGTTTTCAACCACTCTTACGATTTTGCACCTACGAACGGTAAAGAAAAATGTTGTGCTCCAGAAATACATTGTCTGAAAAAAAAAGTCAAGGAGAAGAGGAAACGAAACCTGACTGGTTGAGAGTGTACCACATGAGATATTATTTCGTTGATTATAAAAAATGTTCAAATGTGTGTGAAATCTTATGGGACTTAACTGCTAATGTCATCAGTCCCTAAGCTTACACACTACTTAACCTAAATTATCCTAAGGACAAACACACACACCAATGACCGAGGGAGGACTCGAACCTCCGCCGGGACCAGCCGCCGTTGATTACAAAATCGGATCAAATTAATGAAGAATTTGGCAGTATGAGCTGACTTATCAGTATGACATCGCACCCCTTCTGGCGTGGATACATACACTGAATCCGTTGGGAAGGATATAATGGGGCAAGTTGGCCCAGAACTGTTATAACCGGCACTTGATATACCAGATACTGGCAATGGGACAGTGTTGCCGTCCGAGCTGATCCCATATACTTTCCGTCGGGAACAGATTTAGGAATCTTCCTGACTACAGTATTATCTCTATCTGAAGCAGTTGTATAGACAAGCGCTATGTGGGGACAAAAAATGTCTTGTTGGATATTGGCGCTACGATAGTGTCACACGAGAGATAATACGTGTGGGCGCTGTATGTTCGTGACGTACTCCACATCATGGCACGAGGAATAACGCCGCTGTGTGTCTCCACAAAACATTGGAAGAATGGGGCCTCCACAGGCTGCCGCCATAGTAGCTGACGATGGTGAGCGAGGGTAGTGCAGAAATGCTATTCGTCGTTGAAAACAATACGATGCCATTCATCAGCAGTCGATGTACACTATAATAATTCAGTATATATAATGATAGAACGGTGTGACTTACATCGGAAAGTTAGATGTATGTTACGAAAAATCATGCAATTGTTTCCTGAGTCGATTGTGGAGCAGCGTATTTCACTAAAGGTGTGTAAAGTGTCTTGTATTTTCTTGTCAATCTCTTGGGCAGTGATTTTACTTTCACGCCTGAGGAAAATTTTCCGACGTCTTTTTTATAGCTGCGATGTTATATGTGCTGTTTCTTGACCGTGTCGTCTAGAATTTGAAATAATGAACTTTTCTTCTGAGTATTGCTTAATGAGAAGGATCAAAATTACTTTTCTTTTATTTGCAACTATATACTTGCTATAAGTACAGCTGCAATATATTACAGTCGTCTTTACCATTTCCGTGATACAATAACTTTTGTTTATCATTCAGAAATGACATTTTGGCGTAGCAGATGCACTAAATCTCACGAAAATACCTCAATTAATGTAATATAGAATTCATAAGACTCCATCTACGAACGCATCTTTAATGAGTAAGTCCCTACAATGTCATATAAAGTAATGGATTATTTCCATAACTATTCTTAGACGTGGAACATTTATGTTCAAGGTACAGCAAATTTTATATTCTATACAAATTGAAATATTCTTATTTGGTTTTGTTTCTCATTCGGGATTTTTTAGCATTGGACAACCTACAGTAAACGTTGTATATTTAAATGATAAATTATATATGCTTCCTGGCCACACCACTACGCCAAATACAGACTTTTATGTTAACGGCAGTCTGCGCATGGGACCGTTAATTCCCTAATCTGAATGCTGCCCGAGATGACACTAAATGTTGCAGGGAGTCAGTTACCTGCACTCGAGTGGCAGACATACACGTAATTTGCAACGGGCACAAAACGGTGATGGCAGCCGCGTCCGAACAGGGGCTTGACCATGGGCATTCCTGCCTTCACTTTACCATGCAGTCCAACACCGGGCCACTGCCACTACAAGACGGTCAAATAGCGCCCCACAATGACGCCGCTTTCAAGCTCGATCAGATGCTGAGCACGTGGCATTTCTGTATCTGTCACAGTAATCACTCAACATCAGACACTGTCCAGGTACCAGTTGCAACGTAGGGGCAACAAAAATTCGATTTTCAATATTTCGCATAATTAATGACCGGATTTAAAACTTTAAAATGCTGTCACAATCTACTGATTAAGAGATATAATCTTATACTAGAAGTTTAATACAAGCCGTGTGTTTGTCTTGAGGCAGACTACTTGACGGCGCGCAAATGTACGGTTTTAATTCATCCAGTAGTTGGGAATGAGGGCAATTAACAACTTCCAACAAAAATTACACATAATTTAAAACCTTCACGAAGCTTCTTTCCCTGACACACCCACAAAATGATGAAAGGAAAAACAAATTTAATACGTTGCTACATTTTCGCTGTTCATGCAGAGAAGTTGTAGCATTACCCTACAACTTCTTCACTATATAAGGGATCCGTGATCCCACGAACATAGTATCCGACGTCCAGGTCGATAGCAGACAGGAGTCGATTGTCGAGCGCTGCAGGAGGCAGTGGTGTCGAGTGAAAGCAGCACTGGGAAGACGGGCAAGAATGGTGGTCGAGCTGAGTACGGTGTCAATGGCGGATGTGCCGAGTGAGGAGTAAATTGTAAATTCACCAGAGTGCGACAAATAAGCGCGTCCCCTTACCGTCGTGGGGTTGACCCTCATCAATACTGATTCGTGAGCGGTATAAAACCAAAAGTGACAAGTGAATTACGTGTTTCACCACGGACTGCAGTGGGGACTGTTGTGAATGTTAACCATCAGCATTGCGCGTGACGAATTACTTAAAATCAGCAACCAATAAAAGATATAACTGTAATTAAACGTGTATGGCGAAGGTAGCAACTGCCTCAGAATTTGTGTGTTAATAGAAAATACATATCAGTTTGCATATCGCAACCTTTGTGGCCTATAATAATAGAAAAACTTTCAATTATCAACTATTCCGTCTCAGAACAGCCGCACTCGGTTGAAATACCTCCGAAACCACAGCAGAAAAACCGATAGCCTTTCTTCCATTAAGCACACGGTCATATAATCATAATAATTAACTATTTGGCGTCTTCGGTAAATCACACTCGACGTGGCATGGACTCAACAAGTCGTTGGAAATCCTCTGCAGCAATATTGAGCCATGTTGCCTATACAGCCGCCCGTAATCGCGAAAGTGTTGCCGGGCAGGATTTTGTGCACGAACTGACCTCTCGAGATGTTACACAAAGTTCGATGGGATTCATGTCGGGTAATCTGGGTGGCCAAATCATTCACTCGAATTGTCCAGAATGTTCTTCAAACCAATCACGAACAATTACGGCCCGATGACATGGTGCACCGTCATCTATAAAAATTCCATCGTTGTGAGGGATCGTGAAGTCCACGAATGGCTGCAAATAGTCTCCAAGTAGCCGAACATAATCATTTCCAGTCAATGATCGGTTCAGTCGGACCACAAGACGTAGTCCATTACACGTAAATACAGCCCGTACCATTATGGATCCATCATCAGCTTGCACAGAGCCTTGTTGACAACTTGGGTCCATGGTTTCGTGCGGTCTCCACCGCACTCAAACCCTACCATCAGCTCTGCAATCAGAACACATCTGACCAGGCAACAGTTTTCCAGATTGCTAGGGTTCAACCCATATAGCCATCAGCCCAGGAGAAGCGCTGCGGGTGATGTCGTGCTGCTAGCAAAGGTACTCGCGTCGGTTGTCTGCTGCCATAGCCAATTAACGCAAACTTTCGACTCACTGTACTAACGGATACATACGTCGTACGTCCCACAATGATTTCTGTGGTTATTTCACGTAGTGTTGCTTGTCTGTTGGCAATGACAGTTCTACGTGAATGCCGCTGATCTCAGCCTTTAAGTGAAGGCCGTCGGCTACTCCGTTGTCCATGGTAAGACATAATGTCTCAGGATTGCCACAAGTTCTGGAAATCAGGGAATGTCAAACGTGTCAGGGAAATCAGGGAAATCTGAAAAAAAAAAACACTGGAAAAACCTCATTTATGTCTCAGTAGATGAATTTTTTTTTTTTTATGCCATGCACCGTTGCTGGCAGGGCGCTGCTGAGCATGTGCGCTGCTCCCCTACTCCCTCATTCTCACTGTTTCTCCCCTTTCTAGTACTCCCCTCAGCTTGCAGTCAGTGCTGCCACCACTTCTTGCCACTAGCCCAGCAGCTGCCGAAGAGAGGCAGGCAGAAGTGAGTAGTGGTTTGTTTGTTATCAGATTCTGAGAGACTGTTGACGCAGCAGCCGGAGATGGCGGTCATGTGTGCACGAGTTGTCTGAGTGACTGTGTGAATGTGTATGTTTTCTGACAAACGCTATGGTCAAAAATTTAGTTGTGAGAGTGTGATTGTCTTTTCTGTCCGCAGGCTCAGCGATCATCTTTACAGTGAGTTGCTACCTATCTTTATTAGTACTGATTCTCAGAGTATTCGCGCAAGTTATCTACATCTACATCTACATGGATACTCTGCAAATCACATTTAAGTACCTGGCAGAGGGTTTATCGAACCACCGTCACAAGTCTCTATTATTCCAATCTCATATAGCGCGTGGAAAGAATGAACACCTGTATCTTTCGGTACGAGCTCTGATTTCCCTTATTTTATCGTGGTGATCATTTCTCCCTAAATAGGTCGGTGTCAACAAGATATTTTCGCATTCGGAGGAGAAAGTTGGTGACTGGAATTTCGTGAGAAGATTCCGTCGCAATGAAAAACGCCTTTCTTTTAATAATTTCCAGCCCAAATCCTGCATCATTTCTGTGACACTCTCCCATATTTCGCGATGATACAAAACGTGCTGCCCTTCTTTGAACTTTTTTGGTGTACTCCGTCAGCCCTATATGGTAAGGATCCCACACCGTGCAGCAGTATTCTAAGAGAGGCCGGACAAGCGTAGTGTAGGCAGTCTCCTTAGTACGTCTGTTATATTTTCTAAGTGTCCTGCCAATAAAACGCAGCCTTTGATTAGCCTTCCCCACAACATTTTCTGTGTGTTATTTCCAATTTAAGTTGTTCGTAATTGTAATACCTAGGTATTTAGTTGAATTTACGGCTTTTAGATTAGACTGATATATCGTGTAACCGGAGTTTAACGAGTTCCTTTTAGCACTCATGTGGATGACCTCACACTTTTCGTTATTTAGGCTCAACTGCCACTTTTCGCACCATTCAGATATTTTTTCTAAATCGTTTTGCAGTTTGTTTTGATCTTCTGATGATTTTATTAGTCGATAAACGACAGCGTCATCTGCAAACAACCGAAGACGGCTGCTCAGATTGTCTCCCAAATCGTTTGTATAGATAAGGAACAACAAAGGGCCTATAACACTACCTTGGGGAACGCTTGAAATCACTTCTGTTTTACTCGATGACTTTCCGTCAATTACTACGAACTGTGGCCTCTCTGACAGGAAATCGCAAATCCAGTCACATAACTGAGCACGCAATTTCACTACGAGCCGCTTGTGTGGTACAGTGTCAAAAGCCTTCCGGAAATCCAGGAATACGGAATCGATCTGAAATCCCTTGTCAATAGCACTCAGCACTTCATATGAATAAAGAGCTAGTTGTGTTTCACAGGAACGATGCTTTCTAAACCTATGCTGACTGTGTGTTAATAGACCGCTTCCTTTGAGGTAATTCATAATGTTCGAACACAATATATGTTCCAAAATCCTACTGCATATCGACGTTAACGATATGAGCCTGTAATTTAGTGGATTACTCCTACTACCTTTCTTGAATACTGGTGTGACCTGTGCAACTTTCCAGTCTTTGGGTACGGATCTTTCGTCCAGCGAACGGTCGTATATGATTGTTAAGTATGGAGCTAATGCATCAGGATACTCGGAAAGGAAACTAATTGGTATACAGTCTGGACCAGAAGACTTGCTTTTATTAAGTGATTTGAGTTGCTACACTACTCCGAGGATATTTACTTCTACGTTACTCATGTTGGCAGCTGTTCTCGATTCGAATTCTGAAATATTTACTTCGTCTTCTTTTGTAAAGGCATTTCGGAAGGCTGTGTTTAGTAACTCTGCTTTGGCAGCACTGTCTTCGATAGTATCTCCATTGCTATCGTGCAGAGAAGGCATTGATTGTTTCTTGCCACTAACATACTTCACATATGACCAGAATCTCTTTGGATTTTCTGCCAGGTTTCAAGACAAGCTTTCGGTGTGGAAACTGTTATAAGCATCTCGCATTGAACTCCGCCCTAAATTTCGATCTTCTGTAAAGGATCGCCAATCTTGGGGATTTTGCGTCTGTTTAAATTTGCATGGATTGATAACCGCAGTCTCATTTCATCAACTTCGTGTCTGTGACATGTGGGTAGGTGGCCCCACGAGTGGACTTCAAGACGAGCCAAAACCGCAGACCATTTTTGTGGGTATCTCTAATGCATCAGGCCTGCCAATCTGAGGCCCATAGTTTCCCACTAATGTGCAGACCCTGCCCATCGGATCTAGTCTTACTGATCTGGCCGCAGACTGGGTCTGTTTATGTTTGACGTAATGCGACATTCGTGATTTATCCATGGACTCAGGACTGTGCTGCTCCTCGGCAGGCCAGAGGTCATGGGCGATGGATTTCAGGAATTGCGAGTATACTGTACAGTGCGGTATTTTATAGACTTTTGTTATTCTAGTGCATTTTGACACTTCGAAAGTAGTTTATATATTAGAAAATGTGGACGATAAGAAGAAGAAAATTGCAGCAGTCGCCGGCAGTTTGTACAGTATGTAATCATGTATTTCTTAATAGAAAAATCACACAACACCTGTAAAATAATGGACATAACATAGGGAGTAATAACCGACAATAACAAACATAGTTAACCAACATTTTATTTGCGATCATCTATAGTGTTGGTTTACACAAGTCTTCCCAGCCTTATGCACTTCTTTCAAGAGGCTTACTTTTTACTGAGATTATTTCTGAAATTAGTGAAGGGTATCTAAATCTGTCTTGCGACTCCAAGGAAATGCGTATTTTTGTCACCAAATGTGTTTTGTTTTATGATATAAAATATCAGTGGTCTCAATGAAACATATATACACTCCTGGAAATGGAAAAAAGAACACATTGACACCGGTGTGTCAGACCCACCATACTTGCTCCGGACACTGCGAGAGGGCTGTACAAGCAATGATCACACGCACGGCACAGCGGACACACCAGGAACCGCGGTGTTGGCCGTCGAATGGCGCTAGCTGCGCAGCATTTGTGCACCGCCGCCGTCAGTGTCAGCCAGTTTGCCGTGGCATACGGAGCTCCATCGCAGTCTTTAACACTGGTAGCATGCCGCGACAGCGTGGACGTGAACCGTATGTGCAGTTGACGGACTTTGAGCGAGGGCGTATAATGGGCATGCGGGAGGCCGGGTGGACGTACCGCCGAATTGCTCAACACGTGGGGCGTGAGGTCTCCACAGTACATCGATGTTGTCGCCAGTGGTCGGCGGAAGGTGCACGTGCCCGTCGACCTGGGACCGGACCGCAGCGACGCACGGATGCACGCCAAGACCGTAGGATCCTACGCAGTGCCCTATGGGACCGCACGGCCACTTTCCAGCAAATTAGGGACACTGTTGCTCCTGGGGTATCGGCGAGGACCATTCGCAACCGTCTCCATGAAGCTGGGCTACGGTCCCGCACACCGTTAGGCCGTCTTCCGCTCACGCCCCAACATCGTGCAGCCCGCCTCCAGTGGTGTCGCGACAGGCGTGAATGGAGGGACGAATGGAGACGTGTCGTCTTCAGCGATGAGAGTCGCTTCTGCCTTGGTGCCAATGATGGTCGTATGCGTGTTTGGCGCCGTGCAGGTGAGCGCCACAATCAGGACTGCATACGACCGAGCCACACAAGGCCAACACCCGGCATCATGGTGTGGGGAGCGATCTCCTACACTGGCCGTACACCACTGGTGATCGTCGAGGGGACACTGAATAGTGCACCGTACATCCAAACCGTCATCGAACCCATCATTCTACCATTCCTAGACCGGCAAGGGAACTTGCTGTTCCAACAGGACAATGCACGTCCGCATGTCTCCCGTGCCACCCAACGTGCTCTAGAAGGTGTAAGTCAACTACCCTGGCCAGCAAGATCTCCGGATCAGTCCCACATTGAGCATGTTTGGGACTGGATGAAGCGTCGTCTCACGCGGTCTGCACGTCCAGCACGAACGCTGGTCCAACTGAGGCGCCAGGTGGAAATGGCATTGCAAGCCGTTCCACAGGACTACATCCAGCATCTCTACGATCGTCTCCATGGGAGAATAGCAGCCTGCATTGCTGCGAAAGGTGGATATACACTGTACTAGTGCCGACATTGTGCATGCTCTGTTGCCTGTGTCTATGTGCCTGTGGTTCTGTCAGTGTGATCATGTGATGTATCTGACCCCAGGAATGTGTTAATAAAGTTTCCCCTTCCTGGGACAATGAATTCACGGTGTTCTTATTTCAATTTCCAGGAGTGTACAATTTGGCTTGTTTTCTCCATCTAAAAACAGTTCATTACAAAAGATGTTGATGTTTGTACTTAAGATTTTTGCTTACACGTTTAGAAATATAGAAGTCCTTATATTTTTTTGTCAACTTATGTCTTTACCTAATCTAAGATCTCCAAATTTGTGAGGGAAAAATGCCAAAACTTGTCTGGAAATGAGGGAAACCTTCTGTTGCGAAAACATTCTGTTGGCACCCACCTACATAGGGAGAAATGATCATCACGATAAAACAAGAGTAATCAGGGCTCGCACAGAGAAATTTAAGTGCTCGTTTTTCCCGCGTGCCGTTCGAGAGTGGAACGGTAGAGAGACAGCTTGAAGGTGGTTCATTGAACCCTCTGCCAGGCACTTTATTGTGAATAGCAGAGTAATCTCGTAGATGTAGATGTAGAAGGAATTTCACTTGGGGATACTTGTGGCAACCCTGTGTCTGTAATTTGGTATTCTCGGCACACTCTTGACACTGTGGATCTCGAAATATTGAATTCCCTAACGATTTCCGAAATGGAATGTCTCGTGCGTGTAGCTCCCACTACTATTCCGCGTTCAGAATATGTTAATTCCCATCGTGCGATCACAATCACGTCGAGAACCTTTTCATATGAATCACCTGAGTAAATATGACAGCTCCACCAGTGCACTGCTCTTTTGTACCTTGTGTACACAATAATACTGCCATCTGTATGTGTGCATATCGCTATCCCATGACTTTTGTCACCTGAGTGTACATAAGATATAAAAGTGTATTTCAGTTTAAACTGAGAAGTTTTGATGAGTAGCTACGTGTTTAGTTCATTTGTAATCTTTATCAATGGGGACATTTCTGAGCAGGCAGTGTTTACGTTGCTCAATATGCGTCTACAGTGTTTGCAGCAACAGATTTTACGAATTACACGTACTTAATGATGTGGCTTATACAGTTCCTAATTTATCGGTTTTGTTCTGCATCGTGTGGCGTTGTTCTTCACAACAAAGCATAAGAGAAATAAAGCAGATTCAATTTTCTGATCGCCGTGTCAAAGTATGGATCACACTAAGGTTTTGAAATGATCAACAGAACCGTCAACAGTCTGCACCCGTTTTGAAACAGTGCTCTTTGTTGTTCTTCAGAAACCTGAAACATTCGACGTAATAGGCTCATGTGGGTCAAGGGCGCCCATAGACCGGGGCAAGGGGAATGGCCGCCCTCCCCCCCCCCCCCCCCCTGCCCTCTCCCCAGTAGCTCAGAGGGAAAGGAAAAATACATGGTGTAGTCAGGTGTTTTTCTTTCAACAAAATGATTTAAAAGTCGATACTACAGAGGTTTCAAACAGGGTCGGAACTGAAACTTTTTTTATGGCTACTTATAAGTCGGCATTCGTCTTCCAGAACATTAAAAATACTCCACATCCCTAGATCTAGCCCTCCCCTCCACCCCACCCCTTTCCTACGAACCATCGTATGGGCGCCCTGGAGGTGGATGCAAGATAAGGAATTATTTTCTTTTGCGTGCTAGTGACGCATTGTGGGAACCCCGTTATATTTAGAGAAGAAACAAAGTAAGCTAATCTTTGACGGCCACTTTCAAGCAGCTGGAGTTCGACTTCTAGTTGGGTTAAAAAACGAAACGTCATATCGTAAATCAGTCTATCAGAAGAAAACTGAATTAAGCAAAAACATGCGTAATCCCAGCTACGCGAGATACATTCAATGAATTCGAAAGCAACACTTTACCTGAGGAATTGTCGAAAAATCTTAAAAAAATTGATGTACCTGTAGCCTGTCATGACGATGGCAATGAGACGGTAGATGGTGAAATAATGACTGAAAACAGGTGCACAGAAGAAAATCACAACACAGTTCTCACTTAATATCGCCACATCGATGAGAAAATGGCTGATACACAAGTAACTCCATGTGTAACTGCAAATCAGTTCAAACCCATCGGCAGAGAAAAGATCACTGCACCTGACTGGGTCCACTTGACATTCTACACTGATCACCTAGAACATTAGGCCCACCGACCTACTGTCCATATAAACCCGTCCAGGCGATAGCAGCGCCACCTGGCGAGGAATAAATGCTAGTTGGACACACGCACTGTGAGTGTATAATCAGTGAGCGTGCTGTCCGTGTGTAGAATGGGAAGGGGGCGCGATCTATCTGAGTTTGACCGATGGCAGATTGTGATGGCCTCCATGATCGCCACGAGTATTTCGGAAAGTGCATGACTTCCCGGGTGTTCGAAGAGCGCTGTGGTGCGTGTCCTCAACACGTCTGGACATCGCGGGGTTGGGCGGCCACCTCTCATTACAGAAGCCGAACATCGTAGGCTGCGCAGTCTGGTAAAATAGGACAGGTGGCGAACTGCGGCGAAACTAAAATCAGACTGTAATGCTGGGCGGAGTACAAGCGTGCCAGAACGCAAAGTGCACCGACTACCCGCAAGGATGGGCTCTCGCAGCCGACGACCCGTGCACGTGTCAATGTTAATACAACGATATTGGCAACTACGACTGAAATGGGCACATGACCAAGTGGACGCGCGTTTCGTCACAGGGTTATTTGGTAAGCGTGATAGCGTTACGGAGCTGTTTAGCGGGCTCGAGTGGCGGACTCTGCAAGAGAGGCGCTCTGCATCGCGGTGTAGCTTGCTCTCAAGATTTCGAGAGGGTGCGTTTCTGGATGAGGTATCGAATATATTGATTCCCCCCTACTTATACCTCCCGAGGAGATCACGAATGTAAAAGTATAGAGATTCGAGCGCCCACGGAGGATTTCCGGCAGTCGTTCTTCCCGCGAACCATACGCGACTGGAACAGGAAAGGGAGGTAATGGCAGTGGCACGTAAGGTGCCCTACGCCGTACACCGTTGGGTGCCTTGCGGAGTATAAATGTAGATGTAAATGTAGACCATCGGCACTGGACGTTGGCGCAGTGGCAGAGCGTTGCATGGTCTGATGACTACCGATCATGCTGATGGGAGGGTGCGAATCCATCGTCTTCCAGCGGAATAGCACCTTGGCATCTATACTGAGGGACAGAGACAATCTGGCGGCAGATCCCAATATGCTCTTGGGAATATTCAAGTGGCCATCCATGGTACCAGTGGAGCTCGTGCACGGCACCGTGATGGCCAAGGAGTATCGTATTCTGGTTTCAGACCTGTATACTCCTTCATGTCAATCATGTTTCCCGACAGCGGCTGCATTTTCAACAGGATAATGCGCCATGTCACAAGGCCAGGAGTGTGATGGAACATTCGAGGAACACAGTGGCGAGTTCCAATTGATGTGTGGCTCCGCCCCTCCCCCCTCCCCCCACGAACCTGCCAGATCTGAACCCGATCGAATACATTTGGAGTGTGATTGAACGTGGCGTCAGAGTGTATCGTCCCAATCCCCGGAAGCTACGGGAATTGGTGGCTGTATGTGCAGACATCTCCCTCCAGCGACCTACCAAGGGCTCATTGCTTCCATACCAGGACGCGTTGTTGCTAATATCTGTGCCAAAGATGAACGTACCGACTGTTAGGTAGGTGGTCAAATGTCCTGGCTGATCAGTGTGTATTGAAAACGCGGATGGACTGGCTTCACGTCTAGCAACAGTATATGTTAGTTGGCTACAATCATGAAGCGTTACACGGTCAGAGACGTACCGAGGTGATCCTTCGCCCCTGCCTGAACTGCAAAAGTTGAAGGCCCCCCCCCGCCCCCATGGCACCAGAAAAAAAACCTATCTGAAATCTTTTTCTGTGTATGCTTAGGAAATTTTGTAATTTGTAAGGCAAGTTTATTACGGAAAGTTTGTAATTTCTAAGCCAAGTTATTATAGATGAAGCGATAGTGAAAAATATTTCTTAAATGAGCTATATAGATGAAAATGTTGCACACAACAAATTAGATTATCATTGTAGCATGGTGCATAAATTGATGATGTCACTGAAATCAAATTTATCATCTGTATCTATTCTGTTGACAAGATAATGAATTTGACAGTCCGCTTAAACTGTACTCGAACTTATGGGACTTGAATGTCATGAGGGCCCAAAGAATGACATTTTTAACATAATAAAATTCTGTGATTCTTCCCGTTTTAAAAATATAAGTTTTATGTATAGTTCCTCATCATTTTCGTGTTTAAATGCCTTTCTAAAGCAAATGCGGCTCGTGGATGCCTAGCTGTCACACTATTGTCAAACACAAAACCTTGCTTACAATATCTCTCAATTTAGTTTTGACGCCGCTGTTTCCATAGCAACTCGTTTGTATAATATTCTTGAAGAACATATCGACTGCACTATGAGCAGCGATTCATTGCAATCGATCTTTCTGTCAACACAATTAGACTACTTGAGTTTACGTATGTCTTTCGCGCGCTTTCACGTTATAAACTGTTTGTGTTGGCATGTCAGCTTTTCAGATTAGTTTGATGGACGCCATAGTACGTTTAGTAACAAGCAGATTAAAAACCATGAGCAAACTAGGCATTAAAACTGGGACGATATGAAATATGGGCTGCTTCGAGTGGACAGGCAACGTGTCGGTGAAACTGAAGAAGGCAGAATGCAAGGAAATGACCTCAGAATAACAAGTAAAGAAAAGGAATTAAGAATCAGCTAGATTATGGAGCTGAAATGTTTTGACATGCCATCACTGAGATGAAAATAACATGCAGATGTTTAGTTTCTGTTTCCCGGAATCAACGTTTTTGCATACTTAGGTGTCATTATCTCATCCAACATTAAAACTATAAAAACAAAATATTGCATGATTAATAATGTAGTGCATGCCTTCACAATGAATCACATCATCCAACTATGTACTAAATGTTTTAAGCTGGAGCATGTCATACGTTTTTAAATTATTAGGAGAAAAAAAACTGACTTCTAAGCAACGTTTTTTAACAATACACAAAACAATAAATTGGTAAATATTTCTGGTTTAATATTTCAATAAGATAGTAATCAAAAGAATTATATTCGTTTTGGCATTTTATTTTCTTTAGTACGGAAGTACAGTGTACCTAAAATAAAAATTGCATGTAATCAGTATGCAAGGAAAAAATCAATATTCACCCCACCATGTATCCCACTGCTTTCAAATTTTTTCGCATAGAGGTTACGATATACTAATTATTTGGTTAAAGTACCATTCTAATATCTGTTAAAGTTTTTGAGTTATCAAATTTCGAAATACTAGTGAAAACTAGAGGCCCTGACGTCCAGGTCACTTAAGAAGTTTTTTATCATCTTCGGTATGCTGAAACGGCGTTGAGAAGACGCTGCTGTTTTGGAACTGTCATAAACATCCACAAAGCTGTTTCGATGTTTGGACAAGCATCTCGTAACCCATGCTTTGTGGAAAATGAACTTCAGAAAATCCAAATGTAAAGCTGCTCTTCTACAGCTCTTTCTACTGGAATATGAAAGTTACTATTGTGTTAACTATCTCAGCAAATTGATATTTCTGTTATAATTGGCACGAAAATCAGCCGTCTGTTTTTCAAAATAAGATAATGAGCTCTCATTTAAGGTATTCCCGACAGGAACTTGAAGTGAGACTAAAAGTGCGTTATATGGGAGTCCATTTTCCCATTTCACTACCCCTATTGTAAGAAATACACACATTACTCTAAGGAACAAACTACTTTTCTCTTAATGAAAAGGCATAGGAGGGCTATTTGGTATACACCAAATAGACCTCAAGGAGCGTGAGAAACGTAATGAGACTGATTTCTTGTGTACCAATGTTTTTATTTTATTTTTTTCAAACAATAGTGTTGCTCCTTCCAAAGTAGGTCCCTTCGGCATCTGTACACTGGCGGGGTCGTTGTCCCTAGTCTTGGTAGCAGCGCTGAAAGGTATCAACTGGTATGGCCTTTAACATGTCGATCACATTATTTTGAATGTTCTCCAGAGGCCCAAAATGACGTCCTTTTAAGACATTTTTTAATGTCAGGAAAAGAAAAAATTCACGAGGACTCACATCAGGTGAACAGAGGAAAGCCTTTGGAGGTCAAAAATTCCGCGACGGAAGCGGCCGTGTGACAGTTTGTCCTGGAGGAACAATCTCACAAGAGTATGTACACGTTTCATGTTTTCGTCGGTTTTTGCAACTGAAGGTCTCCATGAGCGAGGTTCATCTTCAACGTATCCTCGGTTTCCAAAAATGATTTGCGCCAGCGTAAAGCTTGTACGCTTGATAAGAAATGTTCCCCATAGGCAGTGGCGACTCATGAGTATACGTTCTGGGTGTTCACAAATTTTTAGCTTCAGATAAATCTGAGAGTTCGAAATTAATAGCATCTTCTGTACAACAGTTATGCTTATCAACAAATTTGTACAACTATAGCCACTGCCAATAATTATAATAAAAATAATAGCAACAACAACATAACAATAATAAGATGCATAACTTCTGACAAAACAAAGAATTGTTTTTGTGGAATTTTGTCGTTTTGTACGTAATTAAGTACGTTTTAGGGCAATAACGAAATAATGTGTAAACTTTCGCAACTCTCCGTTTTGCATTTTTATGTAAGTGGGAGTTTTCTTGCTTTTCAATTTTTTCGGGCAAATATACAAGATCCCTAAGAGATGTGTAAGTTCACGAATTTACTTCTGGGCTGAAAATCAAATATTATTATGCACCCACACAGCAACTTGTGCTAACTGCACACTTTCCTTGTTCGCTTGTAGTCACGCTTATTTGATTTCGTCATTCTCTCAATTAAAGAATCAGTTCTCGGAGGTCCTAGTTCCTTTGAGGCTAACTTCTCCAGGTAATCTACTTTTCTGTTCCCAGAATGAGATTTGCACTCTGCAGCGGGGTGCGCGCTGATATGAAACTTCCTAGAAGAATAAAGCTGTGTGTTGGACCGAGAATCGAACTCGTGACTTTTGCTTTCCGCAGGCAAGTTCTCTACCGACTGAGCCACACAAGTACGACCCACGACCCGTATTCACAGTTTTACTTTTCTGTTAGCACTTAAAATAGTTCATGTTTACAATGCACACGAAAGCCGATTCTTGCACAGTACATAACCAACTCCAAACACAAAGTACCGTTTGTGGAAATGATTAAAGTCATGTAGTAATGTCTACCAACATGGTCACTTGACTAGAATACAAACGAGGCGCTGAGATCCATAAGGGCCTAAATCACACCGCCGTCGATTCCACATTTAAGTGAATATCGGAGAAATCAGTGATGCAGCTTTCCGTGAATTTTCATATATGCAATGTGGGCCTACAGCACAGATAAACCTGACTCATCATAAGATCAACAGATTTCAAAAGCGTGAAATAATGCTACAATCTCACAATCGATGGTGATGTGCTTTAGGTCCTCATGATTCACACAAGGAAAACTTCCCATCGCACCCCCGTCAGGTTTAGTGGTAAGATGGCTTAGTGGATAACCCGTCAAAAACTGAACCCGGGGCAAGCATGAAAAAGTATGAGAAAAAAAGCAAAATAGGAACAGTGAACGGTCCAAGTGCAAAATTGAGAGAAACTTAACAGCAGCGGCGTCGTGGTTAGTCAGCACGGTAGCTCAGCGTGTTTGGTCAGGGGCTGGTTATCCTGTGCAACAAAAAACTGAGTAAAGGAATCAACGATCAACTTGAACGGATGATATATGACCTCCGCCCATACCAAACGCAACGAACAATACCGAAAAAAATGAAGAATGAAGAAAAAAATGTGTTCACGGTGCTAGACTGTCAGGCAGGCGAGCCGTGTTCAATACTCCCTCGTAACATTTAATTTCATTTTTTTCGCAACATTGTGAGCTGTCCGTCCGATCACTGAAATGTTTGCTTTCTTTCTGTAGTATTGGCAGTTATCATACTATACACTGGATATGGAATATGAGTCATATGATGAGAATACGTTACCGTCGCAAGTAATCGCGATGAATTGTGAGAGCAGGCGAGATACCACATAGGCGTCTCACTGAAATGAAAACAGTAAATAAATGGATGTGAACTACGTTACAACAAAGGAATTCAAGAGTCAAGAATTCCAAAACGGAACGCAACTTCAACAACGTTAAAAACATGTTTTGACCGAGCACAGATGAACTGTGTGACAGACGGCCTGCCTTGAGGCGGCGTCCCTTAGCACAAAAGGGAAATTTACCAGCATAACCCTGCCAGATAGTCCGCAGCATTCGGCTTTCCACCTTCCGCCACTTAATAAGGCGACGCTCCTACGCCAATACAATAGCGAGTATGGTCGACTAAGCAAAAGGAGATAAAAGGACAGCTGTCCTAAGCACAACTTATTGGTCTAAAGTATAGTGACAGAGCCGCCCCTAATGATTAGGCGACCTGACACAGACTAGAGAGACCACCAACGCCTCTAATAGACCTCTCGTTCTGGGTTTGGGAAACACTTTTATTTAGCATCAACAACTTTTTACTGCAATGTGTTTAAAAAAAGAAAAACACAATTGCGACAGTGATAAATGTCCTCTTTCCTCTAAAATAGGGAAAGTCCATTTTCACTTAGTTTTATGAGCAAAATCTGTATAGTTTTTACGTGTAACTGCAGGATACAATTCGCATCTCATTATTTTGTGACGTCCTACAAAGTGCACCACCACCGATCAGCAAAGACATATCCACCGTGTGTAAATTCAGGACAAAAAAAGGCCGACTATTTTGCTGCGAAAGTTACCATCACCACAGAATATCCTCGTTATCTCCAAACAGTCATCGGAGTAAAGAAAAAGCGAGAATTTAAACTCCAAAGAAAAAAGTCTGTATTATGCAATTTCTTTCAGCTTGTTGCACAAATTACACGACTTGAGAGCGTCTCTTGCCTTCAGTGTCTGTAAATAAAGCGACATTCAAGTGTGTATTGCAAATATTTCAAACAATCTTCCATGCTATTGGCTCACATGTTGGAAAAATAACTCATACATTTTACGTTTGACAACAAGAAGCTATAATTCAAGAGAACATAGCAGTGTTGTACACTATGATAGGTCCACTTTTACCAATGTGATGCTATATCATACTAGCGTTTACGAAGCAAATCATGAGAGGCTGTCTCGCCCTGTGTGGAGATTGAAATTTAGTTAAAAGATATCGCTGAAACGAAAAGAAAGAAGCTCCTGTCAAGAATCATTCCGTGGTGCCCTAGTCACAGTGGGTGCAGTCCACCCACCAGGCTTCTCGTCATTGATATCAATTTGATAGACTAGGTAATTAAATTAGTCGTGAGAGTCAGTTTGCATGGCGAGTAATTTTATTTATTTATTTTTTTGCAGTAGTCGGATTACACTCACCAGGTAGGTCAAATGGGAATCCGTGGAGGGAAGACAACGTTCCTTTCAAGGAACGCTATTGAGAACCGACATTTGAAGCGGACCGCAGAGGGATTCTACAGCCCACACCCTACATTTCGCGTAAGAACTGCACTATTAAAAACACGATAGTAGCGACTATGTTACCGTCAACATGCATAAAAAATGGTCTCGTGTTTACAGGCGCACTCTCGAGTCGTTGATAGTGTTATGCTATCTGAGATTTGGAATCAAGTCTATCCATTCTACTACATATTTGTGTTGTATCTCGTAGAGATGTCTTAATGGTTACAGCCACTGGTGAATCATATTCTTTCCACTCTCATATCTCGAAACGAGTCACCTTTTTCGAACCTATCTGCTAAGGATCCCATAGAGCAAAAACTTCAGCGCTGCATTTTAGACAGTCCCTCTGCATCTTGGTCATGATCGAACTCGCTTCCACAGACCAGTGTAAAGTTTCATCATCTGTTCTACAGAATGACCATATCCAACAGATTATCAATCACACCTGCATTTTTCCTTCATATGCAGTTTAATACATTGTTTTTTCTGTTGTAACACACCCAATCAGTGTACACCATGACACACTTTATTTTTTCTACCATAACTTAGAGATCCGTGTCAGCTGCTGCTAAACAGACATTAACACGTTTAGATGGTTCAAAATGGTTCAAATGGCTCTGAGCGCTATGGGACTTAACATCTGAGATCATCAGTCCCTTAGAACTTTGAACTACTTAAACCTAACTAACCTAAGGACATCACACACATCCACACCCAAGGCAGGATTCGAACCTGAGACCGTAGCGGTCGCACGGTTCCAGACTGAAGCGCCTAGAACCGCACGGTCACAACGGCCGGCTCACGTTTCGAACCTCCAGCTCTCACAGAAGGCTGAACATTGCCTGACATAAACTGTATAGCTACCACAACACAGGCTGGTAGAAATAAAACACATAGGCGACGTTTCTTATTGACAAAAATGTGGAAGACATATCAACATATGGAACTGAAAGAGTTTGCGGTATTGAAGAACGCTTGCAACAGCTATTCGAAGGTGATGACCTGTACAGTTAATCTTATCTTCCCCATCGACAGGGTAGCGGATGTCTCAGAGTTCCATTTCGAAAAGCATTGTTCCTTCATTTTGTAGTCATGTACATGATTACTGTTCCAATGTTGACCATCGCCAGAAAGTTCACAACACGCATGGGGTAGTGCAAATAAAGAGGTACTGTGACCTTATTAGTGAAAAAAAAAATACATGGAGGGCATCGCAGCATATGGAAATAGGACCAGTGTGCAGCATTGATGAACGCTACCAAACAACTATATGGAGGTGATGTCGTCTAAATTTAATCCCATGTTCCACAGGAACAAGTAGCAGATATCTGATGTTCTTCGAAGGCTCCCTCCACCTCAGCCGAGTGGTGTCTGTCAATAATTATGCGGTAATCGTCAGCGTACCCAGTGGACGGTCGGAATGACAAAGACACCGTTGATATGTAATGATGTACTCTAATATACACCGCAGTTGATAGTGAGATCAATTTTACCCAGAAGTCTGAGAGAGCAATATCTATCACATTCTACAACCCGTGTTGAAACAGAGTGAGCTGAGTTAATGCTATAGGATTGTGTTCTGACCACTCTGTGGAAATGGGAACGTTGTCCTAGCTCCGCCGCCCGTTTACGACGTGTAAGGTAAGCGCCAAACGAAGCCTGCTCTTGCAACACGACCTATTATAAAAGACAGTACAAAAAGTTATGGTGTTGTTTCTTATTGGGAAAATTAGGAAGACTCAACATCATACAGTTACTGCAGTCCGAAGCAGATCCGTGTCCCTCAGGGTCCATTCACGTCTATCACCAAAACATTCTATCATGGTTATTATGTACCATCCAACAGAGCAAAGTTACGAATTATAAAAGCTCCGCTAACTTCATCTAATAGATTTTTACCGCGTATCTTTCTTCCGACATATCGATAACGAATACTGTCTATGTGCCGGCATCGAGGAACTCATGTAGAAACAGAGTGAGCTGAGTTAATGCTGTAGGACCGTGTTTTGGTCACTCAGTGGAAATGGGAACGTTGTCCTAACTCCACCACCCCTGTACGATGTGTAAGGTCAGCGCCAAATGAACCCTGCTCCTGCAACATGACGTAGTATAAAAGACAGTACGAACAGTTATGGTGTTGTTTCTTATTGGGAAAACTGGGAAGACTCAACATCATACAGGTACTGCAGCCGAAGCAGATCCATGTCCATCAGGGTTCATTCACGTCTATCACCCAAACATTCTATCATCGTTATTCTGTACCATCCAACAGAGCAAAATCACGAACTATAAAAGCTCAGCTAACTTCATCTGATAGATTTTTGCTGCATGTCGCTTTTCCGATGTATCGAAAACGAATACCGTCTACATGCCGGCATCGAGCATATGTGGTGATCCTGTTAAATATACAGGTATTTATCCATTGGCAATGATCGACGTCGCTTGCACAGACAAGTGTGAAGTTTCATCGTCTGTACTGTATGAGAACCATCTCCCACCGGTTATCAGTCGTAGGAGAGGGTCCTTGTTTTTTTGTTCGATATATCGCTTTTTCTGCTGTAACACGCTTTGTACACTGTCATACATTTCGTTACATGTCACTGTTACCCCAATAGACATACAGTACAATATTGCCTTGCCGAAAAGTAAAAGATTGTTTCCCTGGTTCACGGTGCTTCCATCTCAACGTTTTCCGTATTTCTCTTGCTGTCGTTTACTCGTTGCCATGTACAAGAGTTGTTCTGCACTAATCAGAAGACATGCAAGTACTCCCTCAATTTCCTCGCATTTCAGCGTATTTTCCCCTAATGAATACGTGTTTTCCGTCGTTTTATCGATTTTATGTCACTTCTGTCCTTGCTACCACGATATCACTACTCGTTCCGTGTTCTAAAACTGCTTGTAAATGTAGTACAATGGCCAACACTTAGCGCAAATGCACTATTTTTCTGGTCAGGCGGCATAGTATAGCACTGTACTTGAAACCAACCAGGCACCTCCAGCAGCATATCTTACAGCTGCAGCACGTTTTCTCTGTTTTATGTATGTCTTTGTCTGTGCATGTGGGGCAGAAGGCTCACAGTTCCCACAATAGACCCGAGTTAGCGTTCAAGTGATGTGATCTTCCCGTTGGTGGGTCAAACTTCGAACATAGAACACATTTCCGTACATAACACATGATTGGTCCACCTTGGAGCCCTATCCCAGATGTGACATGTTGTGGATCCGCATCCCAGCATCACTCCGGATATAACACATGGCGGATCCACCTTCAAATCCTATTCCGGATATGGTATATTGGGGATCCGCATCCCAATATCGCTCTGGATATAACGCGCAGCGGATCCACCTTCAAATCCTATTCCAGATGTGGTATGTTGTGGATTCGCATCCCAACATCGCTCCCGGTATAACGCTCGGCGGATCCTCATTCGAACGCTAATCACAATCCAGCACTAAATTTTTCTACGTCTCTAGTTCAATCAAGTACAAGTAAAGTAAGAGCCCTGTTCCTTTAAATGGCTATCGGTTCATCAAATAAAAAAAAATTTCTAATGTAAGTAAGTTTACTGGCGACTATATTTCTGTTTACCATGGCTTCCGCTATGTCATTTCCCAACGTAAACCGGCTCTGCCCAGTTGGTAATGAAGGAATGTGATGTTTAATGCGGATTCTGGATTATAACGTCTTTCTCTTTATGTTACCAGGGTAAAGTAAATCTGTTTGTGCCTCTTAAAAGTAAATGCCTGAACCCACGCATTGCACCTGTGATAGTTCGTTCTGCCAGACCATTGTGGCCACATTTCCCAGCCCCAGGAGTGTGCTGTAACAGATGATGTGCTTAGCTTACAAAATTAGTCACGGTGGAAAAAACGCGAGTCTATTAAATGATTAAGTAGAAGCAAGCTTCTGAAGCGGAGATTGTGCTATTCTCATGTCAGAAGGATGTAAAGACTCTTCTAGGCATCATACGCCCGATGTGAAGCCATTTTGAAATTTTCACAAATTCAGCAAATTTCTTAGTTCGAGAAAATCCACTGGGAAGTGTGAAGTTACCGTATAATTCGATTATTACCGTCATTATTACTATCATTTCCTTCATACCGCTGCTGGAACACTGTACTTGAAGATCATGTGATACCTTTTGGTCACTATAGAAGTAGTTTCCCAAGAACAGGTTCTTTCCCTGTCTACGGAATCCTTTTCATGTTAATATCAGTCATCAGTAATTACTCGTAGATTACATTAAAAGTAAAGTAATTGATGAAGACGTTATTTGGTAACAAAAACGCGCTGGCTTTATTCATTTACTTGCGCCTAGAAATGGCTATCGAGTACTGCCAAACCAAAAGGCAAGAGACCTTACTGCCTTCCGCTATACGTCGCTGTCAGTTCTTCCATATGATTTGGTCGACATGACCTGTGCCAAGTTGTGCATGACAGACAATGTTTTAGAAAATCAATTGTTTTCCTTTGCAATAAACAGAAAGATTTTCATTCTACTTATCCTAGTACAAATTTTTGCTATATTAGTTCACATTTAATATTCGCTTCTATAATGTAGGAAAGTATTTCACAGTTGCAAAACTCGCATCCGACTCGTTGACCTTACACTTAGTCGCTGACCATAAATTCTAGCTCAGAGTGACACAAGATTAAGTAACCTAATGTAGCGAAGACTGTTTGCCAGTGCTCTTTCTTACCGGAAATTACGCAATTCACTCATTGGGCTCCATAAGTACACTGTAACAGTAATTTCCGTGTGTATGCAATGCATACGAATGTGGTAATTCGACCACTCAAAAAAAAAAAAAAAAAAAAAAAGTTGACATGCAAACTGACACTCATGATCAGTTTAATTACTTAGCCTATCAGATAAACATCAATGGCGTGCCGTCTGGTGGGTGGAGGAGATGGCTAGGGCACCATTGGTAAAAGGAGACCTGTCATAGTGTACAATGCTGCTACTTTCTCTTGAATTATAGCTTCTTGCTGTCAAACGCAAAATAAGTGTGTTTTTTTCCAAGATGTCAACATGTGAGCCAATGGCGTGAAAGATTGTTGGAAACGTATGTAATACACACGTGCATGTCGGATTATTTACAGACACTGAACGCAAGAGACGCTCTCAAGTTGTGTAATTTGTTCAACAAGCTGAAAGAAATTGCTTAAGATATATATATTTTTTCCTTTGGAGTTTAAATTCTCGCTTTTTCTTTACTCCGATGACTGTTTCGAGATAACGAGGACATTGCGTGGTGATAGGTGACTTTCGTAGCAAAATAGTCCATGTTTTTTCTTCCTGATTTTACACATGGTGGACATGGCTCCGCTGATCATTTGTGATCGGTGGTGGTGCACTTTGTTGGACGTTACAAAATAATGAGATGCGAATTGTATTCTGCATTCGAACGTAAAAACTGTAAAGATTTTGTTCATAGAACTAGAAGAAAATGGACTTTCCCTATTTTAGAGGAAAGAGGGCATTTATTACTATCGCAATTTTTTTTAATAGATAGCAGGAAAGAATTGTTGACGTTAAATAAAAGTGTTTCCCATCAGAGCACGAGAGGACTGTTGGAGGTGTTAGGGGCATGTCTAGTCTGTGTCAGATCGCCGCCACAGGAGCGCCCGCTAATCGTTAGGGGCGGCTGTCTCACTATACTCTAGACCAACAAGTTGCACTTAGGACAGCTGTCGTTTTATCTCCTTTTGCTTAGTTGACTATACACGCTGTTGTGTTGGCAGAGAAACGTCGCCTTAAGGCGTCGTCCAGATGGTGGAAAGCCGAGTGCTGCGGGCCATCTTGACCATTCTTCAGATGGGCGGGGTTATGCTGGTAAATTTCCCTTTTGTGCTAAGGGGCGCCGCCTCGAGGCAGGCTGTCTGACGCGAGCGACCACAGAGGATAGCGAAACGCCTAGTGCGGCCAGCGACCGTAGAGGGGTGGTAGTGGGGGAGTGAGACACTCTGCTGGGCATATGGCCGTTGGAAGAATCGTGTGTCCTCCCCATAGGTGGATGGAGGGAGGCAGGGCGGAGGCAACGGAGAAGGCCTCGGTTTTCAGCAGTTTGTGGTTGTATATCGAGGAGAATGCATGTTCAACTACTGCCCCCTTTGCAGTCTTTTAGGACGACGATTTTCCGCAGTACATGTGTTACATTATGACCTGTTCTTTAAGAGTGCTGGTTTTTTCATGACATTTTCGACGTACAATTTGAACTGTGACCCATTTTGCTCCATTAATTGTGACATCATGTATTGACTTCGATTACCTGGGCTGCAGGATGGTTTTTGAGTAGGCGTCTGTAGTGAACTCTGATGTCAAACAGTGGTGGGTACTGTATGGTTATAGGTAATACACTTTTTAAAATCCTCTCTGTCCAACAGCAGTATCTTGTCGAATGAACGTATTTCCGGCCAAAAAGAATAAAAGTAGGACCATACACCCCTGCCTTTTTTCCTCCAGTTTGTAGGTGTAGGGTAGAGTTTCGAGTGGTACTGCGAAATTTTTTCGCAGCAAGATAACACCAGATGTATGGCATCATCAGTTTTTGAGTTGTATTGCGATTTTATGCAGTCCTTATGTAGCGCTAATCATATAGTTGTGTAATTAGGCCCGATATTTGTGATTAATTACATAATTAGGACCGATCTTTGATTCAGTTTCCCGAGCAAAATAAAGTACACTAACCTAACCTTCCTCTCCCGCATCTGGACAGTTTCCATGTGTGGGTGGCGTGCACTTGGGCTTTCCATCCAGTAGAATCAGGGTTCAAGTCCCAGAAAGGACATTGCCATATTTAATTGGCCGTCAATTCCAAGCTCCTATGGACAGTTTCAATATGTTGGGGGGTGCACTTGGGCTTTCCATCGAACAGGACTGGAGTTAGAGTCCAAATGGGGTACTGCCAATTTTAATTTCCCATCAATTCCAAGCGCCTCCTGTGGTTTAGTTGTGTTAGGACAGTGCACTTCGGGTTTCCGTCGAGGAGTACCAGGGTTCGAGTCCTGGAAAGTTCACCACCAATTTTAATTTCCCGCCTATTTCCGGGTGGGGGTGGGGTGGGATGTCAGCACAGCCCTTGGACAAAGAAATTCCCATTGAAATTCGAAGTTCCTGGCAAAATTCAAAATTTCCATCAATAAGGTAGGTTGGGGGAGGGGATAGGGCGGGGAGGGTAGGAGGGGTCAGGGGCCCACGTGCAGGCTGAGAAAAACACGTGACGTCATCTGTGGGTGGGGGTTGGCTTGATCGGGGGCGGGGTGGGTGGGGACAGGGATGTTAATTAGTCAATTTAATCAATTTGCATATCAATTTGATATCAAAATTGCACCTGTAACCCCAGCTCCCTACTACTTTCTACAAGTGATAAACCATGATTCTGCCTAGCCTCTCGTTTAACCGAATGTAGCACTACGTGGCTGTTCGTAGGGGGACAATACTATGGTTTTTGCAAATGCTGTATAGCCGTTTGTTGTTTTAAGTATCGTAGCAATGTTCTTGTAACAAATATTGATTGGATAAAGCATCAACATCTGAGATACAATGTTTTTTATGTCACCTATAAAATTTAGATATTGAGGCATGTTACATCCAAAATCTGACCGACTCATTCACATAAAAAATGGCAATTTAGAGTATCATCCCCTCCCACCCGTCGGTTAAATTTCTCTCGATGAAAGGACAAAATACTGCAATGAGCGACGTAATTCCACTAAGTCAGCGTTTGCCTATTACGCTACAATACCTTGCCAATAGCAATTCTTCCGAAGACTTTAAATTTACAAATTTACAAGTGCAGTTCACCTTACACACACACACACACACACACACACACACACACACACACACACACACACACACACAAACATCTGTATTTTTATATCAGTTCACGTAATTTTCAGCGATTTTACATAACGCCATATTTGAAACTCGTTGATTATTTTCTCCGGTATTCCTTCTGTCCGTGTTACACTCCTATAAGGGGCAATCAAAAAGTTTCCGTTTGAGGGCGTTGCTGCAGCGTATAAGCAATTAGCGCAACTCCCATGCAGGTATGTAAGCACTGACAAGCAGGTAAGGGATAGTGTGGCATTCGCATCTTTCCAGTGTGTGTGCGGTAAATGCCACAACGTGGAATATGGCAATGTTGTCACCAAATGCGTCCAAACAGGACGAACATGCTGTCATTCTTTTATTAGTTGCCGAAGGACCAGCAACGGTAGACATGCATCGGAGAAAGAAGATCGTGCATGGGGCAGCATGTATGTTGAAAATCACCGTTGTGGAAAACTGCGACAAAGGGTGCTACTGTTTCGCACGTGCTCACAGTGCAAATGTTGTAACGCAGAAGGTATACCAATTTGAGTGGGGGACACTTGAACACTCGTCCTATAGGTCTGATCTCCCCCATGCGGCTGCCTTCGGTCTCCTAAAACAGCTCATGAAAGATCGACGATTCCTGCCGCACAAGGATGTGTAACGAACAGTTAAGGACTTCTTCACGCAGCAAGACACGGTGTTTTATCAAACAGATATCTTCAACCTCCCCCCATGAACCATGGACCTTGCCGTTGGTGGGGAGGCTTGCGTGCCTCAGCGATACAGATGGCCGTACCGTAGGTGCAACCACAACGGAGGGGTATCTGTTGAGAGGCCAGACAAACATGTGGTTCCTGAAGAGGGGCAGCAGCCTTTTCAGTAGTTGCAGGGGCAACAGTCTGGATGATTGACTGATCGGGCCTTGTAACATTAACCAAAACGGCCTTGCTGTGCTGGTACTGCGAACGGCTGAAAGCAAGGGGAAACTACAGCCGTAATTTCTCCCGAGGACATGCAGCTTTACTGTATGATTAAATGATGATGGCGTCCTCGTGGGTAAAATATTCCGGAGGTAAAATAGTCCCCCATCCGGATCTCCGGGCGGGGACTACTCAAGAGGACGTCGTTATCAGGAGAAAGAAAACTGGCATTCTACGGATCGGAGCGTGGAATGTCAGATCCCTTAATCGGGCAGGTAGGTTAGAAAATTTAAAAAGGGAAATGAATAGGTTAAAGTTAGGTATAGTGGGAATTAGTGAAGTTCGGTGGCAGGAGGAACAAGACTTTTGGTCAGGTGATTACAGGGTTATAAATACAAAATCAAATAGGGGTAATGCAGGAGTAGGTTTAATAATGAATAAAAAAATAGGAGTGCGGGTTAGCTACTACAAACAGCATAGTGAACGCATTATTGTGGCCAAGATAGACACAAAGCCCATGCCTACTACAGTAGTACAAGTTTATATGCCAACTAGCTCTGCAGATGATGAAGAAATTGATGAAATGTATGACGAGATAAAAGAAATTATTCAGGTAGTGAAGGGAGACGAAAATTTAATAGTCATGGGTGACTGGAATTCGTCAGTAGGCAAAGGGAGAGAAGGAAACATAGTAGGTGAATATGGATTGGGGGGAAGAATTGAAAGAGGAAGCCGCCTTGTAGAATTTTGCACAGAGCATAACTTAATCATAGCTAACACTTGGTTCAAAATCATGAAAGAAGGTTGTATACCTGGAAGAATCCTGGAGATACTAAAAGGTATCAGATAGATTACATAATGGTAAGACAGAGATTTAGGAACCAGGTTTTCAATTGTAAGACATTTCCAGGGGCAGATGTGGACTCTGACCACAATCTATTGGTTATGAACTGCAGATTGAAACTGAAGAAACTGCAAAAAGGCGGGAATTTAAGGAGATGCGGCCTGGATAAACTGAAAGAACCAGAGGTTGTACAGAGTTTCAGGGAGAGCATAAGGGAACAATTGACAGGAATGGGAGAAAGAAATACAGTAGAAGACGAATGGGTAGCTCTGAGGGATGAAGTAGTGAAGGCAGCAGAAGATCAAGTAGGTAAAAAGACGAGGGCTAATAGAAATCCTTGGGTAACAGAAGAAATATTGAATTTAATTGATGAAAGGAGAAAATATCAAAATGCAGTAAATGAAGCAGGCAAAAAGGAATACAAACGTCTCAAAAATGAGATCGACAGGAAGTGCAAAATGGCTACGCAGGGATGGATAGAGGACAAATGTAAGGATGTAGAGGCTTATCTCACTAGGGGTAAGATAGATACTGCCTACAGGAAAATTAAAGAGACCTTTGGAGAGAAGAGAACCACTTGTATGAATATCAAGAGCTCAGATGGACACCCAGTTCTAAGCAAAGAAGGGAAGGCAGAAAGGTGGAAGGAGTATATAGAGGGTTTATTCAAGGGCGATGTACTTGAGGACAATATTATGGAAATGGAAGAGGATGTAGATGAAGATGAAATGGGAGATAAGATACTGCGTGAAGAGTTTGACAGAGCACTGAAAGACCTAAGTCGAAACAAGGCCCCGGGAGTAGACAACATTCCATTAGAACTACTGATGGCCTTGGAAGAGCCAGTCATGACAAAACTCTACCATCTGGTGAGCAAGATGTATGAGACAGGCGAAATACCCACAGACTTCAAGAAGAATATAATAATTCCAATCCCAAAGAAAGCAGGTGTTGACAGATGTGAAAATTACCGAACTATCAGTTTAATAAGTCACAGCTGCAAAATACTAACGCGAATTCTTTACAGACGAATGGAAAAACTGGTAGAAGCGGACCTCGGGGAAGATCAGTTTGGATTCCGTAGAAATGTTGGAACACGTGAGGCAATACTAACCTTACGACTTATCTTAGAAGAAAGATTAAGAAAAGGCAAACCTACGTTTCTAGCATTTGTAGACTTAGAGAAAGCTTTTGACAACATTAACTTGAATACTCTCTTTCAAATTCTGAAGGTGGCAGGGGTAAAATACAGGGAGCGAAAGGCTATTTACAATTTGTACAGAAACCATATGGCAGTTATAAGAGTCGAGGGGCATGAAAGGGAAGCAGTGGTTGGGAAAGGAGTGAGACAGGGTTGTAGCCTCTCCCCGATGTTATTCAATCTGTATATTGAGCAAGCAGTAAAGGAAACAAAAGAAAAATTCGGAGTAGGTATTAAAATTCATGGAGAAGAAGTAAAAACTTTGAGGTTCGCCAATGACATTGTAATTCTGTCAGAGACAGCAAAGGACTTGGAAGAGCAGTTGAACGGAATGGACAGTGTCTTGAAAGGAGGATATAAGATGAACATCAACAAAAGCAAAACGAGGATAATGGAATGTAGTTAAATTAAATCGGGTGATGCTGAGGGGGTTAGATTAGGAAATGAGACACTTAAAGTAGTAAAGGAGTTTTGCTATTTAGGGAGTAAAATAACTGATGATGGTCGAAGTAGAGAGGATATAAAATGTAGACTGGCAATGGCAAGGAAATCGTTTCTGAAGAAGAGAAATTTGTTAACATCGAGTATAGATTTAAGTGTCAGGAAGTCGTTTCTGAAAGTATTTGTATGGAGTGTAGCCATGTATGGAAGTGAAACATGGACGATAACCAGTTTGGACAAGAAGAGAATAGAAGCTTTCGAAATGTGGTGCTACAGAAGAATGCTGAAGATAAGGTGGGTAGATCACGTAACTAATGAGGAGGTATTGAATAGGATTGGGGAGAAGAGAAGTTTGTGGCACAACTTGACTAGAAGAAGGGATCGGTTGGTAGGACATGTTTTGAGGCATCAAGGGATCACAAATTTAGTATTGGAGGGCAGCGTGGAGGGTAAAAATCATAGAGGGAGATCAAGAGATCAATACACTAAGCAGATTCAGAAGGATGTAGGTTGCAGTAGGTACTGGGAGATGAAGAAGCTTGCACAGGATAGAGTAGCATGGAGAGCTGCATCAAACCAGTCTCAGGACTGAAGACCACAACAACAACAACAACAACATCTTCAACCTGGTGCGTCGGTGGGATGAATTCCTCAATTCGCAAAGCGATTTTACGTGATTGGCAACCGATTCTGAACAATACAGCCTTCAAACAGAAAATGCTGTTGTCGCACTATTTTAAAAAGCAAAAGTCATAAATTTGGCAGTATTTTACAAGGACTGGAGGTGATATTTTTTTGTAGAATTTGCATTAAAATGTTTTGGAATGTAGCAAGAAAAACAACAGGTACAACTCGCTGTACAAAATAACATTGTGTATGGAGTCATGAGATCAGAAATCTATAGACACAGAATTTAGTCCTCTAGGGATGCAGCTCAGATGAGCTGTTAAAGCATCTGTGTGTACATAATTTAAATGTGTAGGATATGTATGTATGTACGTTCTACATACCATCCTACACCAATCGATCCATTTCAGTCAATCTTTATACACACATGTCACTTACTGTCTGTGTGAATAAGAACAACCTCCCTATCAAATGGGTGGGGAAGGAGGTAAAAAAGGATCGTAGCTCACGACGGACAAATAGTCAATATTTGAGAACGAGAGGACTTGATGACTTGCAGCAAACTTTGCATTTAATTTCAAACCTTTACGAGAATTTTTCTCACTGACGCCATGAATAAATTTGATGAAACAAAAAAACTGTATAGGTTACTACGTTGTTACTGTTCAAGCAGTAAAACTGCCGCATGAGGCATGATGTTTTAATTTACTACTTCATTAACTAAACTCATTCGCAACGCCTTTCGCAGAGAGTTTCCTCATATACCGTTGGATGTACCTACAAAAGAACTTCAAATCGGCAGTCGGCCGTTACTGCGAATAAGGGGTTACCTGATTGAAAACTGTCTCTGATACCTTTCTGCTTGGGATAACCATTGTTATGATCCTCGTGTAGTTGGTGCTTCCAAATACTAAAATTCTCTACTGTTCCCCTTACATAGTGTTAATAGATATAGCGTACTGACTGATTGCTTACCTCCTTATATAAAGGGCGGTTGCATTGATTGCTTGAAGTGGCTTGCGTTACGTTTAAATATCAGCCCTGTTTAGGTTTACAATACGTAAGTGAAAAGATTTGTCTTACCGACATTTATTTGTTCTGGAATTTCTTTCTTCCTGTTCCGAAACGAGCCGCTGGCCGTCACAATGGTTATCCGTTACTTGCGACACTTGTCTAGAACTTGAGTACCTCTTAATTGAATTTTTAAAAATATATATTATTTTATTACTGTGATACTTTAGATGCTGACCGTGGGGCCGTGGCAGCAGCAGTGAGCTGCGGTGTTCCGATTTCTTTATTGTAGTAACTTTTATCTGAATCATTACAGCGGAAAGCCACTGTACCTAATACGCCTAAAAAGGACACGCCCAGAATCGCGGTTACGGGGGGGCGGAATCTTGGTGCTCTGTTCCTGTCTGAGCTAGAAACATAGAGTAGCCATTTGTATAGGTATTCGAACATTTGTCTTACTGTAGCTATGTCACAGTATACACTGATAAGCCAAAACGTTATGATCACAGCCCACCGTGACGTTGGATGCCACCTATTTGCGTTGCGGGCATTTGACGCAGTAACAGGTATGTAAGCGGAGCAGACATGATCGAGGATCACCCTAGCGAAGATATGGGCTGCAAATGGGGAAATCCATTGAGATAAGCGACTCTGACAAATGGAATATTATAATTACGCACAGCTTGTAAACGAGTATCTCGAAAACGGCGAAGTTGGTCGAATGCTCACGTGCTACTGTCGTGAGCATCTACGAAAAGAGGCAGAATGACAGTAGAACTGCCTCTAGGCGCTAAATGGTCGGACGTCCACGACTCTTCACAGAACGCGGGGTTCGGAGGCTTGTCAGCTCTGTAAAGTAGGATCTCTGCTGAACGAGCACAATACAGGTACATGCACAAGTGTTTCTGAGCACACCGTTCATCGCACATTGTTGAACATGGAGCTCCGTAGCATATTACCCCTACATGTTGACCCAACGACATCGTCGATTACGATTGCAGTGGGCACGGGACCATCGGAATTTGATCGTCGATCAACGGAAATCTGTCGGCTCTTCGGGTGAAACACATTGTTGCTACACTAGGTCGCTGGTCTTCTCCACAAACGCCGTCATCCAGGTGAACGGCGGATCGAAACGTGCAGCGCGCCTCGGACACAGGCTGGTGGGAGCACTGTTATGTTATGGGAGACAGTCTTCTGCGCTGGCGAAGGACCTATGGCAGTAATCGAAGACACGCTGCAACAGAAAACCACCTGCATCTCTTCGTGCTAGATGTCTTCCCCAACGGCGATGTCCTCTTTCAGCAGTACAATTGCCCGTGTCTCGAAGCCAAACCGTGCTACAGTTGTTTGAGCAGCATTATAGTGAACTCACGTTGATGTCTCGGCGACCAGATTCGCCTGATGAAAATTCAGTGGAATCCATCTGGGTCGCTACTGGGCGCCATCACCGCGTACGCTAATCAACAGCCCGTTATTTACGCGAATTACGTGGCCTGTGCGTAGATATCTAACGCCACATACCGCTACAAACCTACCAATAAACTGTCGAATCCCTGATGCGCAGAATCAGTGGTGTACTTCGTCCTAAAGACGGAGAAGCAATCTATTAAACAGATGGTCATAATGTTTTGGCTCGTCAGTGTATTAAGCAAGGCTGCAGCAATGAATGGGAGCTGGCGCCCAGGCAAATTGTGCACATCGATGAATGCTTTTGCTAAAGATTTTAATTGGACTGAAATTAATGCTCAGCTAATGGCCCCATTTGCATATGCACAGTTCGGATTTCACGTGCAAAAACATTCAAAAAACAAGTTTTTCTGGGAAGTTTTTGAAGCGCGCCACTTCTACACTTTAAAAAGAATACTTCCGTACTTTATACTAAATCGGTTCAAACTTTGCACGAAGGTAGATAAAGGAATAAAGTCAAAATGAATTTTTTTAATCTAATAATCTTTATTCGTTGTCATGATGCGCTGGTTTAAATTAGAGCTAAATGTAACACCTAAAATTCGTTCTTATGTGAACTTCAAAGGGTACAGTACCGCCCGACATTGAAAATAGGTGCAACATTCTTCGTTATTCTTGTCAGAACAACATATTTTTTGTAATAATAACTCAATTTTACTTAATACACCGAAGCCGGATACCAGCGTAGGAAAGAAGGTCAAGTTATTTATTTAATTGATCACATGTGCACTCCCACAAAATAAATCCATACATCCAATTTGGTGAGATCTGCGAAATGAATGAATGTATGGTCGTCTGCTAACCGCAGATAGTGAATGTGCAATATATGATCATCTTTGAGACGGTCCTTTGGCCACCTTTGGTGGAACCAAAGCGATGAAATTTACCCGAGCTTTGAGCGCCTGAAATGTGGCTGACCAATACGGTAGCATGGTGGTCCCCCACCTTGGCGGAGGTGCGAGATGACCTGAAGAACGGCCATGTTTCAGCACTGTGGCGCTGGATCTTGTGTTGGTAAGACCTGCCTTAGGTGTGCTCCGTAAAGACAAAAGAGTGGAGAGAATGGTATGCATGTGGAATACTTAAGAGTAGTTTGGAATAATTATTTCTCTATTTCAGGAACTTTTGGGGGGAGAATTAAATGACAGGCAGGTGATATTAAGGGGATCGTAGTAATCTTCGGAAGTGACCAACGGTCACAATGAAGCCACGTGTAGCAATAAGTTGAAATACTTGCGAGTGCTAAAGTTAAGCTGAATTACTGGCGTATGTACTATAAGTTGGAGAGGCATAAGAAATGGCGTGTGCAGGACTTGAAATTAGAGACGAGCACTTCCACATGGTGAGTACTGTGTGAGTCTCAATCTGTGTATGAGACAAAGGATAAAGAGAAGTACTCGTCCAAGGTGTCAGTTGAGGGCTCGCGTGTGCGACGAATATGATCTTGATATTACTTTGCGTGTTATGTTTCCGTGTGACGTGAGATTCAAACTCTAATACTCTGAGAGAGAAGCAAGGTGAGTCAGCCGTCTATCCAGCAACGCCACTTGGCTTGCATTCCACAGGAAGACGTGCATATATCCTCCAGAGTTCGTAGTAGGAAAGAAAAGTTACGAAGTGGGGCAGTGTCGTGTGAAACTAGGATGAATACTAATTGAAGTGGGAAAGCTGAAAGTGAAGTGATTCTAACGTTTTGACTATTCTTTGTGATGTATTCTATGTTGCCAGTGTGATGTATTTCATGTAATTTAAGTATGTGTGGTTTGCATGGGAGAGTAGCAAGACAGGTTCAGAGGCAGTGGGTTATGCATGTTCCTTTTTGTACCGCTCGGTCTGGAGTAAATTTTCGTGATGATGGGTGTGAGAGTCGAAGTGTGAGATGTAGCAAATGATCCACCATCCTATCCAGAAAGTGCACTGTAGCGTTAGATAATTACGAGACCATAAGATAGAGAATCACCAATGTAAAGCTATGCCAACTGGGCGGAGTTTCTCATGTGTAATTGTTGTATAAAATGTAATGGTGTGTTTAGGTTATCTTTGAATCATAATAGAATGATCCACCATCCTATCCAGAAAGTGCACTGTAGCGTTAGATAATTACGAGACCATAAGATAGAGAAAAACCAATGTAATGCTATGACAACTGGGCGTAGTTTCTCATGTGTAATTGTTGTATAAAATGTAATGGTGTGTTTAGGTTATCTTTGAATCATAATAGAATTTATCGCAATAAAAAAGACAGTGAAAAGAAAAAGACTGGTGGCCTTGTTCTTCGAATAGTGTGTAGTCATGATATCCAGAATTTATAATGTGTACGCCATTCATATTCAGTGCGACGGCCACGTGTTGATCAAAGCCGTTGAATAAGAAAGAAAATGTGGTATTGCCAGAGCGTAGTGAACAATCAGAGTTGTGTCAACTCCTAATAGTCAGATGTGCGTTATCCGTTTCCGTTGCGTAATATTCAAACGGGAGAATAATTTGTAGCTTAATTGTGGGCACTAGAGCTCATAATCAGTCATTGATGTTACACGAGAAATAAGAAAAAATCCACTCGCTTGGCAGACCACTCATCTTGCAGGCCCAACTGCTTGATGCCACAGCATGAGCAAGGCATGTGAGTGCCTCTCAAACTGATTGTGCATAAACTGAATCAAATACAAAAACCGCATTCTTACGATAAAATTAAGAACGAGCTTTCAAAAATCTAGCTTCATTCGGATTTTAAGTGAAATAAATACGTTTCTTTGAGGTTTTTTTTTTCGCGAACGGCTTCTATGTTTCAGACGTGTTGAATCGGTTTAAACAGCGTAGAAAGGTAGACAAATACATGTAATTAATGGTCGTATTGTAGTTTTGCCAAAGCTTTATCAGTTGCCACAATATATGAAGCATGGTTCGAAAGACAACAAAAACACCTATACCAGATCAGTCACCACCCAAGCCAACAAAAATCTACTATCGGTTGCCCAGTTATGGCAGTCTAATGTCAAAATTATGGCAGAGTGAAAGTTGGGTACCAGAATGAAAAATGCTCCTATCATGGCACAAGAAAGGTGGAATATGTCCTGGGAAGAGACAGGGTTGTAAAAGAAGAGAACTAGTGTTTCGACGTACCTGTCATCCCCAGAGACATATAAATCGAACATATTGACATATTCGCGCTTTTCTAAGCGTTAACACTACTTCCCCAGCCGAGCTAGTTCTCATAGCGGTTACGTGTTGTCAGACCTGCATCTTGAAATTTATAATCCTAAGTCCCTGATTCTATACCCAAAATCTGGAAGAGTCATTAGCCATGTTGGATGACATGATGGTACGTGTCACGCTATTCGACATGTCATCAGGTATCATGTTACTTTGCCTGACACGATTCATTACATTAGGTGACATTCATTACTGATAGTAACAAGCAAAAAAGCGTGAATATGTCAAGGTGTTTTCGTTTAAACGTTTTTGAAGCTACCAGACAAGTCGAAAAGGTAGTTTCTTTCTTTTTAAGGTCAATCAATGTATAGGCAGAGTTGTATGGTCGTGAGTGTTGGAGATTAATTGTTTCTGGAATCTGTGCCTTAACATTCTAATTAACATTTTGGCTAATCAGTTATATAATAATTGCCACCAGGGTATGAATATTGATACAGCTATACAGTAAATGTTTAAAATTTTCCAGGCAGCACATTGTGCTCATGAGGGAGCGGTCTAGAGGCTTGTAAAACAATGAACTGGTAGCCAAGATCGCAAGAATCCTTTTTATTACATGATTACCGGTTTCAGCGAAACTAAACCCCCATCATCGGATCTTAAGACACATACAGGTTACAACATCAAGGGAAACAATGGTGATATTAATAGTTGCCCATTACATGGAGGCCTTACAAAATTGTCCACATAGGCGTCCAAGAGAGATGACATTATAAATGTTAAGTGTACCTACCTTGCACTTTTGGCTGCGTGTGTTTGTAAAGGAATCACCAAGTATCTACCCCCGGACAACGAGTCTGCCGTAACAGTTCTACATTATAAACAGAAAGCTTCCTCGTGAGTCAGTCTATCTGTTAGTGAAAGTCGTGTCAGAGCTTAGCCTTCACATACAACAGAAAAACTTGGCGAGGGACTTTAGTGCGAGAGCCGTTCTTTTTTCTGAAAGCAAGTTGGTTTTTATTGAGCCACTCTTTTGGCTAAAAAACCCTATTTTTCAACATAATCTTCGTTGAGTGCGACGGCCTTACGTCATCTTACTTGAAAGAACTGTATGCCGGCATGATACCACTCTACTGGTCGACGTCGGAGCCAACGTCTTGCTTCAACAATAATCTCCCCATCATCCTGGTAACGCGCAAGCAGTTCCGCACAGATGGTTCTTCGTTACCCTGTATGGTCTTCTGTCGGGCGGCAAGGAAGCCAGCGGGCACACATCTTTTGAGTTCCCCAACTGATCAACGAGTGTGTCAGCACTACCAGCAGAGACGTCCAGCTTTGCAGCGAGGTCTTTGATTGTGACCCGTCGATAATCTCGAATGAGAGTGTCCAGACGTCCCGACATTGCGGTCGGTTGGCACGCGAGAGATCGGACAGATTAGCGCAACGTTGTTGCGATGATGACAGGCGCCTCGTGCAACGGCTCACCGTACTTTTGTTCACTACCAGGTCTGCATTGACATTTTACAAGCGCCTATGAAAATCTGAGTTGCTCTGGTTTTCCGCCAAAAGAAACTCAATGACGACTCTCCGCATGGAACACACCTCCGTAACAGACGCCACTTTGAATGTCACGTATAGCGCCGCCCCCCTATCGGAACTTCTTGAAAGTGTAGGGGTTGAAGCGGGAATGTTCTACGATGACCCACAACAAATTCCGCGTTTTTTCAACCGAAATTTGTCGAGAAAAAAAGGTCACTTTACTTACCGAACGCCCCTCGTAGTATGTAAAGATAAGGAAAACGTGACTTTTTTTCAGATAATTCACGTCCCTATGTAGGTCCTTGGACCATTATAAATAAACCTAAACGTCGACCTCAAAAATGCAACTAAATTAGGTAAGTCCCTTGTCATGAATTTGTTGTAATAGCCATCTTTTCAATAAATCTGCAACATTGTGTTTAACATATATGCACATATGCGATATGCAGATTGTATAGACTAATATGGCGCGAGGCCGCATTCCGATATTCACTTTATTTATACGGAAAGATACGAAGTTTATTAGCGACCTTCGTAAAGTTGCTAAGGACAGTCCAATTTTCCATGTGTCTTGTTGCTTGAGAGTCCTTTTTCTGTGGTACTCATAAACGTAACACAGTGAGCGATATACTATGTTCTTACAGGTCTGAAATGAGTATGTCTGTTACATACACTGTTTGGGCTAATATATCGCCCTCAAATAATAGCCCCGGAGTGGTTGGCAGTTGCGAGGAATCGAGGGCTGCTACCGTGGTTAGCACACTAGATTCACATTCGGGAGGACGACAGTTGAAACCGCCTCCGGCCATCCAGATTTAGGTTTCCCCTGATTTCCCTAAATCTCTCCAGTCGAATGCCGAGATGGTTCCTTTGAAAAGGTCACGGCCGATTTGTTTACCCACCCTTTCGTAATCCTAGTATGAGCTCTGTCCTTAATGGCCTAACTGTCGACGGGTTGTTTACTCTAATCTTCCATCCTTTTCGAGGGCTTCTGCATCTGAAGTACAATGTATACGGTCGTTAGTCGCCCTGACAACATTTGAGCTATGAGAAAAATTTTCCTGCGGAGCGGAAAATCTTGCCGCTCCCATACTATAAAACAAGGGTCTATCGTGTCAAAATGTAAACACTTGTAACTGCATCAGAGTAAAATTAGAGGAGGAAACGGAAATATTTAAGAAAGCTGTTATTTCAACAATTTCGAATTAAAAAGCTAAATGAAATAAGTATGCATGTTTCTCCAGTGGCTCAAATTCAACGCGTAAGTTCCGTTGTCTATGCATTACGAAATAAACGACAGCCAATTACGACTCTGATCGCCGAATCAAACGAGGCTGCGATTTCATGTTGACTGTCTGCAGTAATATGAGTATTTAAAGCGACGCCAAACACATTTACTCGTGCTGATACGATGCCTTGGTATAAGGTTACAGGTTTTGGAAGGGAGATAGTATAGTGCTTGTTAAGAATACTGTTTACCGGTTTCAAAAGCGTAGAGTTTAGGTTTGGTTCAAATGGTGCAAATGGCTCTGAGCACTATGGGACTTAACATCTGAGGTCATCAGTCCCCTAGAACTTAGAACTACTTAAACCTAACTAACCTAAGAACATCACACACATCCATGCCCGAGGCAGGATTCGAACCTGCGACCGTAGCGGTCGCTCGGTTCCAGACTGTAGCGCCTAAAACCGCACGGCCACTCCGGCCGGCAGAGTTTAGGTTTGAACTAACGTTATGAGATGTGTGCAATTCGCAGTAGGTACATTTATTTTGAACATGCGACTGAAGAAAGTGGATGGAACAGTGAAGCAGAAATCGTTCATCGCTCAGCTTAGCGTAGCTCTGTGACAAGCACAGAAATAGCTGTAACGTGTATCACGTACAAGAATTTAACGAATATTACGTCAGCAAGACTTATCTTCTGTGTTAGCAACAACATCCCACTGACAATGAACCTCAACGATTGGACTGTAGTAGTTGAGTAATTGAATTGCTAATCGTGGACTTCTTTGTTCAGTCGTGAAACTATGTTCACGCCTGATGACATAGGTGACGTCGGTAGTTTTGAAGGGAAGGCAGTTACATCTGTGGAGATACATTTTCAATATCACTTTGTATGAATACAGTATCTTGCAATACTACAGGGTGTTCAAAAAGTCTCTCTGCAGTGCCGTACGATAGCCGAGCGTGCCGTATGCCGCAGTGAATATACCGAAATGAAACTCAGTGAAATACAAGTTATTAATGTATTGAATATTCATTTTTAGTTACAAATTTTGACATCAAATGTTGAAAGTGTCCCCCCTGTTGTTGAACACACAATTCAATTCGTCTAATCATGTTTCCAAACACAAGCTGTAACATTTTACCTGTAACAGAAGCAGTGAGAGTGGATATTGCAGTTTTCAATTCATCGATGGATTTTGGACGGTTTTTATAGACAGTTGCTTTCGCTGCACCCTAGAAGAAAAAGTCAGATGGTGTTAGGTCAGGCGATGGTGGAGGCCAAAGTCCCTGTGAAATTGTACCATCACAAAAAGCATCAGCAAGCAGTGACATTGAAACGCGAGCTGTATGCGCGGTATGGGTACAGAATATCACTGCAGTATCGTTGTGCGTTTGTTTCGTTGAAAAATATGGGACCCACAATCCGACGTCTAGAAGCTTCAATCCAAACTCCTATTTTCACAGAATGAAGTGGTTCCTCATGAATACACACTGGATTTGCAGTACACCACATACGAGAATTTAGCGAGTTCATGTACCCAGATAAATGAAACCACGCCTCATCAGTGAAAAACGTTTCATTAAGACTATCCCTGCCATTCTGTTGAACGAAGCTTTTGAACAATTGACAATAATGCAGTCTCTTGCCTTGATCAGTATTTTTCAGTTCTTGCACAACTGTCACTTTGTATGGGAAAAGTTCTAATTTTTTCCTTGCAGCTGTGTGGGCCGTTCCGACACTAACATCGATTTCCTGGGCGAGTTTTCTTACTGACTTGTTCGGACTCATGGTTATTTTATCGGAAATATCGAGTAGTTTATCCTCAGACAAAAAGCTAGGACGACCACTTCTCGGTGCATCTGTCACTGAACCCGTACTTCGAAATTTGTTGCCGGCCGCTGTGACCGAGCGATTCTAGGCTCTTCAGTCCGGAACCGCGCTGCTGCTACGGTCGCAGGTTCGAATCCTGCCTCAGGCATAGATGTGTGTGATGTCCTTAGGTTAGTTAGGTTCAGGTAGTTCTAAGTCTAGGGGACTGATGACCTCAGATGTTAAGTCCCATAGTGCTTAGAGCCATTTGAACCATTTTCGAAAATTGTTAATCAGGTCTCGCACAGTATCGCGATGAGGGAGTGTTGTCCCCGGGAAAACTGAATTAAATGTTTGACGAACTGAAACCGTGTATTTACCGCCAACTTTGAACACTTTTTCAACTAAAAACACACATTCTTCAATGGTCAGCATTTTAACATTGACAAAAACGAGACAAACGAACAAAGGACCTAAAATGATCACGTCGACACGTAACGACACACACCAACAATACTACTTACGCTGGCTGAAAAAACCAAACAGTGGAATGTTGGGAGAGTCCACTTGAAGTAACCCAGGCAGGCGAACAATCATACGGCACGCGTGACTAACAATCATACGACACTGCGGAGAGACGTTTTGAACACCCCGTAGATTCTGTGCTTGGAGGGTCGGCTTGTTAAATGTTTGAGTCTTTTTGGAAAGTTCTTGTATAGGCTGCAAGTCTGTCCTTTTTTTCCTTTTTTGTTTTTGTTGTAGAGCACTGACGAGCACTTCCGCCAATGGCAGTGAAGGATTCACTATCGTGGAGTACGGTCATTTATTACGTGACGAAACATAAACAGTGTCACGTGAGCGACTACGCTCGTTTCCAGAGAAAGCATTCGGTGTTCACGTGATACGTAGGGGTGTGGAAAATCCTTGGCGCACGCTTTGCAGCCGGCGGCGTTCGGCTGGCTGCCGAGCTGTCAACAGCGGACCGTGAGAAACCTGGGCAAGAATGTACGAAATAAATTTAACAATAATGTTAAAATAATGTTAAACTGAGTTCGTTCTGTCGAAGCAGATTTATTTTCATTCAGGTTGCTAACAAAACGCTCCATTCAAACACAATTGTTAATTTTAATAACATATCAGTAATAATAATGATAAAGGATGAGACAAGGTCCACTCTGTCGAACTTGAACTGTTTGCATTGAGGTTTATAACAAACCGCTCCTCTCTCTCCTCTATAATGCAGTCTAATTTTGCACATTTGAGTTTCCACTTTTTCTACGACATGGAGGACGCACTTGTTCCAATCCTCTGCAATCACTGTTCTTACTGCTTCTTCTAGCAGTACTTTAACTTCCGGCATTTTGTATGTTTTGTTTTCGCTGCAACATAGCCTTTGATTCTGGCCACACTAACTTGATGGCGTTTAATTCACAGTGGTACGGAGGAATTCTGAGAATTGTTTTCCCTGCATTCTTCGCCATTTCATCTATTGCGTATTCGTTGAGCGCTGTTCTGTGATTTTTAACTATATCTAGAAGTTCTTTCTTCAACATACCGTCTTCGAAATCGATGTTTTTAGATTTTAGCCACTCTGATATTTCGTGCTTATTGGAATTCGCATTGGGAACTTTTTCTTTTCTCCGAGAATGGTACGGCGCGTTATCAAGAACAATAACTGCATTTTCCTGAAGCCGAGGAAGAACATCTTGAAACTAGTTCTCGAAGGTTTCGACGCACATCTCCTCATGATAATTTCCACTTTTCTTGGATTCGAAAGTCCACAAACATCCTTCAACGAACCCTGCTTTGCAGCCAATGTGCGCGATAAAAAGTGGCGTCAAATCGAAAGATCTGCACCAGGCGAACGGTCTACCCGACGGGAGGCCCTAGCCACACGACATTTCCATTTATATCAGACGTTTCACTTTACCTTATGGGTCCTTGCTTCCGGTGGATAATCCGGACAGAAACGATTGTTTTGAGGAATTTATAGTGTCATCTACCCAGACGTAACTTCGGGTATGTCCTGCGTTCACCCACGTCTCGTCCAAATAGTAAATGGCTCTGCCTTCATCTCTCAACCGTTTAATTGTTCGAAGATAACGCCGCCTCCATAAAATGATGTCATCCCTGTCTATTAGCAAGCTATCGCGCCCACGTCGGACATATTTGAAATTCATTTCTCTGAATAACTTATAAAATGTAGTTCTCCGAAAATTGCCCAGATCTGCATCTTCGTTCACGACTCTAAGCACTTTGTCAATTGTTGGTAATTCGTCACGAAAAAAAAAAAATTCGTGTACTTTCCTTCGTATCGCATTTCTACCGAGGTCATCAACACTTTCAGTAAGTTTCTGTCATAATTTTCCTTTCTTGGGAGACTTCAAAGAGTGTGTGGCCTTGTACTCACCTATCACACGATACACTGAAGAACGTCCAACACCTGTAGCTGCAGCTGTTTTCGAAACAATGTCACTCATCGACTGCTCTGGATGTAACAGTTCCGTTTTACACACATTAAGCACCATGTGCTTCTCAGAAGAACTTATGATTTCTTCTTTGCTCGCTTCTTTGGTGGACTCATAACTGACACGTCGACCTCGCTCGCTGAATCCGTGGATGACATAATGAGGACAGCCGTATGTGATGCTAATGAAATAAGGGAATATATAAAATAAGAAACCATGCGATGCTATTGGATGCGCACATAAACAGTGAATGCTCAGCGTGACTACTAACACATATACTTACTCTAATAATCAACAACTAGTCCTTCAAGCGTCTTTACAGATAAACTGAAGATATCCTGAAATCGCCGCTGTACAACAACCACTAACGAAGTCATACCTGCAACTGAGACGGCCACGCTGACTGAGCGCCGCGCCTGCAAACCGCACAATGCGTCGCTCATAAAGGACAAACGGTTGCGCCCATCGCATTCGAACAAACTACAAAATTAAATTCAAACCTTTCTGAAACTTTTCTCGCTTACAGCCCCACAAAAAATTTAAAGGGGAAAAGTTTGTCGCTTACTATATTTCGAATGATGATTTGGTAAAAGTTATGCATCAGACGTGAGATTTTAATTTATTACTTCACTGTTACTGACTCTATTGGGCAGAAAATTTGCAGACGTCATCAACATATAGTACTGAAGGCAATTATGAAATTATTTTGCTGTGCGACACACAGTTTAGGAGATATGGCGTGATAAATATAGAGTAACGCGAAAAAACAAGTTTTCCTGAAAGCTTAAATATTTCTCTTTTTCAGTGACATTAAATTTTAATGTAATGTAAAAAAAAGTGTCGGAAGGTAGTTCTCGGATCACTTTATCATGTTCAGGTGCCAAATTATAAAAAACACGACTTTCATTTTTTAATTTCTGACGCCCCTGCCTTGTACACCCCTCGACGGCAGCGCCGTGGTCACGCGCCTTGCCGTGTTTACAGTACGTCTCTTGTTTCGGTGAATGGAGTATAGTGCATTTATTTACAGAATTACAGTCAAGAGAGTTAACCGTTGAATATTTCGCTGGAGAACTGTGAAGTTTGGCAGGTACGAGACGAGGTACTGGCGGAAGTAAAGCTAAGACGAGGGAACAGGAGTCTTGCTTGGGTAGCTCACCTGATAGAGAGCACCTGCCCGCAAAAGGCAAAGGTCCCGAATTTGAATCTTGGTCTGGTACACAGTTTTAGTCTTCCAGGAAGTGACATATAAGCGCACATGCCGCTGCAGACTGAAAATTCATTCCGGATGTTGAACTTTGTTAGTGTCACGACGAGGTAACGGAACAGCTTTACTTTTGTGTTCACGTAGTGTGTTGTCGATATTTGAAATGATTTAGTAATGATTGTTTAATGATGCCTGTGTGGAATTGATGTTATCAAATAGTTTTAAAAATAAACCGTGATTAGTAATTGCATTTTATTGCAATATTAAATACTCAAAGATTTAAGAAAATCGTAATTGTAAAAATCTGAACTCTTCCTAAGGATTAACTTTATTATTACGAAAAGAGTTAGTATTCTACCGAAGAAATGTGGAAGCCATTAGGCATGAGGACGGTGAAGCTTCTATACTTGTCTTTCCGTTTCGGGAACGCATTTTCCATGTGGGAAAATGCGTAGTAGGCTGACTCAGTGGACGGCTTCCAGATAGGCTTGCCAGATATGCCTTCAGGTTTCAGTGTTTTGAAAAGCCTTTTATGACGAAAGATGTATACCGCATGCAGCTAACAGTAGTTGGGTGAAGTCATTCACTGATGTGCTCGTCAAGGTTTTAAATATTTTGTGCTAACATTGGTATAATTTATGGCAGAGGTCGATAATTAGCACTTCTGCAATAATAGTCTCCGGTAATCCATCGAATTACGATAATCAAAACCAACAGCTGTGCTGTAATCCAATGTCGTTTATTCAAAACATGCTACCAATTTGTAAAAGTTTCATCTTGAGGCCTCTGTACATGGAAACACACATAGCATGATACAAGAGTGTGAGAGTACAAACAACAGAAATCATATTTCGTGGTTAAAAAAGGGAAAAACAATATCTTAAAATTGCGTAATAAAAATATACTATTGTTATTCATACAAAAGCAAATTCAGCATCTGATTTATATTCCTTAATTGTTTTTTATATATGCTTTAATCCAATAATAACATACACCAATGCCATTATGCACGCCAAGGAACTCACATACATAATGAGTTACATCAGCAAAGCAGTCGAAGTCACATACATCCCTAAATGGAACACCTACGAATATGGGATGTACTAATAACAAAATATGATACAAACTAATAACATAATACCAAATGGCTATGGTGAACAAATGCAAAAAAACCTAAAGAATAAACGTGCAATGGTTAATGCAGAACCACCGAAATAATAACATATACTCTAATGACTTCTAATACATATACAGTGTATAAATAGGCACATGCTCCATTGATATTATTCTATAGCAACCCCAAATACCTGAGGCCCACGACACTAGCATACAAATGTGCCTTTGTTTAAGTAATGGAATGTCTCCAAAGTAACATCGAAACATGTCCCCAATGTTTCTACTAAGTGCAAGAAACTTACTTGACGTCAAACAATGTTGCTCACATTAGTCAATATGCATCCACAGGGTTAAAAGTAACATAAATTATACATGTCGACGAACAATTGCCAAAGAACATCTCGTGTAGAAAATCCACTATTCACATGCAACAATAGCCTACAAAGTAATCTAGTAGAAGGCAATCAGTAAAACCAGTACCCACATAATTGGACATACACACAGAACCATGAAGTTAGAAACGTCTGTATGGAAATCCAGCAGAATAAAATCAAGAACACATATGTATTACCATACAAGACCAAGACAATGAACTCCGATGATTCAATAAGAAGGAAAACCCAGACAAGTACTTACACTAACCTGACAAACGCCGAGCACTTCGTTATATGTCCTCGCTAACCTAGAAAAATGTGGTGCCATACAACCAATACCCAGTCACAGTCTATGTGAAGTAATACAGACGAAACGCATAATTCATATCTTAAAACTCTGCACCCCTAAACTACACTGTGATAGCGGAACACCAGTGTAGAACTAAACTGTGCGCCCAAAAAGCACTATGTACAGAGAAATCAACACTGAACCCTCTACCAGTTACTTATGAACCAGACTCAACCACACATTTTAAACAAAAACAAAAGTGGCAGTTGAAGTTATTCATTATATAGTGTAACGTCACCCGCAACAAAATCATCGAATACTGCGCACACACACGTACAAAGTAGTAAAAGGGCAAACAATCGACACACCTTAAAAAGAGGTGACCGAATGGTCTGCAAAACCATTCCAATACGACTCACTGGAAAATTTGCGGTAACACACTCAGCAAACATAAACTACAAATTACCATGGCTATTGAGATGTTCTTTGACAGTAATTCGTTGACTTGTATCAAATATGGATACCCACTGAAAATAGGATGTAGTTCCAGAAAACTATTTTGATGCTACTCTCGACACAAATTTATTCTGCGCTAGTCTTTTCATCTCTGCATAACTATCGCAACCTACGTTCATGTTTTACGTGCTTTGGTCTCCTTCAACAATTCCCTAATGCCCCCTCCTCCTCCCAACCCCACCGACATCCCCCTATTTGCAAACTGACTATTCCTTGACGTTTCAGAATGTGTGTTACCAGTCGATCCCTTCTTTCAGTCAAACCCAGTTCATTTCAGTAGCTCTTCATTTGTCATCTGCTGTACCATCTGTAGACCGTTTAAAATTACTTGGTAGTTGACGTCTGTCACTTGCCGCTACGGTGTTGCCACATCGACCGCCAGCTGCCTCTTTGTTACAGGTAACGCACAGACGCGGAAATAGCTTCACAAATGTTATTAATGCGTAATGTTGGAAGTGGCCGCCGCAAGGTGTTGGAAATGCGAGATGCTCTATTGACAGGTGTTTTTAGGTGTCCAATGACTGAACTACGGCGTGAGATGCGTTTTGTAGCCCTGAATTTAAAGTCGTGTCTTTACCTAACCACAACCTCGCAGTGTGTAATGTACCCGAGAAAGCGGTGGTTAACAATGTGCTGCAGCGCTGAAACCATGATCACTTTGTTGCCGGCTATTAAAGCTAACCTTTACGAGCAAATTCGAGAGAGAAAAAGTTCAATTTCAGCGCTAAAAGCAAACTAATTTCTTGCTGCCGTTTTTTACCTGAAACTATCATCTCATGGCTACAAGAGCTGCCGTGTTACCAACCGATGAGCAGTCTTTTGTGGCACTCGGATGCAGATTATAGACGACACAAGCAGATTCCAGACGAAAAAAGAATGATAAGTACAAAAATGTCCGCCCCGATAGCTGAGTGGTCAGCGTAACGGATTGCCGTCCTACAGGCCTGGGTTCGATTCCCGGCTGGGTTGGGGATTTTCTCCGCTCAGGGACTGGGTGTTGTGTTGTCATCATCATTCCATCCCCATCCGGGGCGTAGGTCGCCCAGTGTGGCGTCGAATGTAATAAGACCTGCACCAAGGCGGCCGGACCTGCCCCGTAAGGGGCCTCTCGGCCAATGACGCCAAACGCTCATTTCATTTCAGTACAAAAATAAGTGCGAATAAAGAAGTCGATAAGATGATGAAAATGACTTGGCAAAGAATGAAAAAAAAGTTACATTTAAACCAGATAACTGAATAAAAAGATAATAAAAGTTTATTTTGATTATATTTAGAAATAAAAAAAATTCCGCAGCACTATGGAAGGTCTGATCATTTCGCATGGCTGGATAATATGCTAACCGTTTCACTAAAGTATAACTCCGAGTCTAATTGTTTTATGTTTGATTGTGATTATTCAGTCGCTGTGATGAATTGCAGCCTTCAAAAGCTCTGTGCAATTTTGTGCGAATCTTATTTGACATAAGCCGATCTCTGTGATTATGATGGCCACATCTGTGGCCCTGAATCGCGTCTTATGCTGTAGTATCTAGTAGTGTTTAGTTAGTGCTGTGTATGAAACGTGTGTAATTCATCAGCACTGATATGTTTACGTGCGTGTTGTTTGTGACCCATGATTCGGGACACAAACACATCAGGAAAGACTGCTGAACAAGACACTGGAAGTCAACTGACAAATTGTTGTGGTGGTTTCGCAATGGCGAATGTTTCGGGCGTGAAGTTGAGCGCTGTGATTGGAGGAAAGCAACTCTAACGCGCAAAGTGTCAATCATCAAGTAATTTTAATCTGACTATAGTGTTCAACATGCTGTCACACCGTTTTTTAAAAGCTCTATTCTCTTTTGAACTGCTTATAGTTCACATTTCACTTCGATATAAGGGCTACACTACAGACAAATATCATCAAAAAAGGCTTCGTGATACTTAAATTTGTATTCGGTATTAACAAATTTTCTTTTTCTTTTTCAGAAATGGCGGATCTTGCTATTCCCTGTCTACGTTTTATATCCTTCCTCCTTCGATCAAAGTGTGTTATTTTGCTGCCCAAATGACAAAACTCGTCTGCTACTTTTAGTGTCTCATTTCCTAATTTAATTCCCTGAGAATCCCCTGATTTAATTTGATTAGATTCCATTATCTTGATTTACTTGTACTTTTACTGATATCTTATAACCTCTTTTTAAGACACTTCTACTTGTCTTCCAGGTCCTTTACGGACTTACGGTGTGATATAAGGGCTATCAAAAAACTTCCGTTCGGTGGCTGTATATTCCAGAATCGGTATGCCCATCAGGCAAAATTTCCGTGAGCATTGAGGAAATCATCCCACCGACGCACCAGCTTGAAGATATCGTGTGGTAAAACACCGTATCTATTGCGTGAAGAAGACTGTAACTGCTTACATCACTTCCTCGTCCTACAGTAATCGTTGACCCGTCAGTGCCTTTTTCAAGGGACCGAAGGCGTGATACTCGTACGGGGAGAGATCAGGACTGTAGGGCAGATGCTAGGTTATCTCCCAATTGGCGAAACTTAAGCGTTACGACATTTGCAATGTGGGGACGTGTGTTATCGTGAAACAGTACGGATCTTGGTGCACCTGTTCGCAACGGTAATTTTCGACAGACGTGCTGCCCCATACACATTCTTAATTCCCCAATGGATCTCTACCGGTGTTTGTCCGTCGGCAGCCAAGAAAAGAATAACACCACGTTGGTACTGTTTCGACTCATTTGGTAATCATATCACCATAGTTCAGGTTTCCGCATTTACTGCACGTACTTCGGGAAGGCGAATGCCATGCTTATCCCATGCCAACATGTCGGTGCCACGCTGATCCCTTGCCAACATGTCGGTGCTTATAGAGCCGCCTCGGAGTCGCACTATATTGCAGATAAGCTGCAGCAAAACCCTCAAACGGATTTAATCAAACATGATGTAGGGAATATAGTTCATCAATAGTAACAGCTACTACTTCATATCATTTTCTGTCTACAGTATTCCATACATTCTTTATGGCAAGTCACGCCATTACTGAATGATCTATTGCAAAATCCGCTCAACATAATCAGAAGTCTCACCTCGCTTTGTTCTTTAGGCAGATCAAAACATGTTGCATGAAGGAACATAGCTCACAGGTGACAAGATAAACACATGTCACACGTATATTTACGCCAACTCAGAAAAATATACCATAATTGGAAAGTGCATCAGCAATTCCCTGAATGCACGCACATGTGCAGAAATCAACACGTCTCGACGCATCTGCGACCTTGCTAACTATACACTAAGATAAATATTAAAGGCAAGGTAGGAAGTGGTAGCAAATCATGGAAACTGCTGCTGCCACAGTTACCTTTCATTTGTGTGTGTGTGTGTGTGTGTGTTCGAGAGATTCTGCTTACGCACATACATAACTGTTTTTAGCTTCAAAACGTGAGTGTAAGGACGTTACTTACATTTTGTGCACTAGAGTATTCAGACAATCTTCTTCATTCATGTAGCAACTACGCAACATTACTACGAAATTCCGGAACACTACGTATATCACCATTTGCAGCATGTTGGTGACAAAGTGGTACTGTACAGTTAGTTCAGTAGTAGGGTCTATACAAATATAAATAATTGGATGAACCATCTGCAAAGCAGGTTAAAATACTCTTTAATGGTTTTGTTTCGATTATGCTTTTAAAAGTCGAATATACACTAGCGTAATAGCCAATTACTTCCTGACGCTTGTCTTCCGGTTTTTATCAACACAGTACATGACTTCAATCTACCTCTTGGGATAAATGTCTCACTTGTGTGCAAAAATTCCTGTTTCCCAAGACACGTGATATATGGGAAAGGCACAGGGTGTCCGGGTTAAACACATACTGATATAAAATTTAATAATTCGAGAAGTAATTGATATAATTACTGGCGATAAGTTTTTACAAGAATGGTAATTCAAAATGGTTTTTTACACATCTACTATACCTCGATATATGCATCATTAGTGGCGTGGAACTGCGTGCTTCTTGTGGCCCGACATCGAAAGTAACTCCTTGTTTGCCGATGCCGTTTGTCCGATTTTTTCATTGTTATGTAAGTGAGAACATTGTTAGTTGATTGCCGTCCGTACTCACTCCGTGAGCGACGTTGTACCATGTAACACACTTCAGGTTCCGCGAGAGAAAGAATACAGCATACCTTCTGCTGTAGAGTCCACACACTACATGGCTACTGACGCGGGTTTACGTGAACGAAGCAGTCACGCGCGTGCGCGCGCGTTATCAACTGCCTCAAGCAAACACAGAAACTATCTGGAGTTACCGTACTTGTAGAAACAAAATTCCTATAAACTTTTCAGTTACCTCTCAAGTTATTGCATTGCATCGTTACCGCGAGGAATGGCTGTAAAAAATATGTTCGAAAAAGATGCGTGCAAAATCGCGGTTGGTGGTCGGTTCCTATTTGAGCTGAGAATAGGGGGTAAAAAGTTTTTGGTTTAGCCTGGACCTGCGGAAATTTTTTTAGCCATTCGGACATATGTCTTGCTGTAGCTATGTTACAGTGTATTAAGCAAGGTTTGAACGACGAATTGGGGCTGGCACCCAGACAAACTTTGCGAATCGATCAAATCCCTTTGCAACAGATTTTAATTGCGCTGAAATTAATGCTCCGATAATGGGATGAAATTAATGTTCAAATAATGGCACCATTTGTATGTGCAAAATTTGGATTTTACGTGTAAAAATAGTCATCCTTATACAACTCCGGACTGATGGTTCTGATTTGGTCCATAGGTGTATCGGACCTTGGTCTAAGATAAATTTTAACCGTTTGAAAAGACCTTGGTTCGTTTGGATTTTACGTGAAAAAATGTTTTTCTGGGAGGGTTTTGAACCGTGCCACTTTTATGCTTTGAACTTACACGAATTGGTTCAAACTTTGCAAGAAGATAGATAAAGGAATAAAGTCAAAACGAATTTTATCCAATAATCTTTATCCGTTGTCGATTTACGATGGTTAAAGTCGAGCTCAATGTAGCACGTAAAATTCTTTCTTACGTGAATTGAATGCCCTGGAACGGTTTGAAGTGAATGAAGTAAATAAAAATGCATTTTTACGATAAAATTGAAAACTCTCTTTAAAAAATCTAGTTTCATTTGGATTTTACTTGCAAAAGACTCATTTTTCTCACGCGCGCAACTTCAATGTTTCAAACTTGTGCGAATCGGTTCAAATTTTTTAAGGAGGTAGACAAACACATGTGACAAGTTGCTGTCCTGTTGTTTTGTGAAAGCTTTATCAGCCGCCACGATATAGCAGTCTGAAGTCGCACATGAGATGCACGTAAAATCCGGTTTTACGCGAATCGCACGTGCTGAGACGGTTTAAAGTGATACAGATATTATAGAAAATATATTGTTACGGTAACAGTTAGAAGAGTTCGCAAAAGCCGTTCATCGTTCGGAACTTACGTACGAAATATTACACTTTGCACATGACCTGTCTTTCGTAGAAACACTTTGCATTTTAAGTACCGCATTTGGATATAACTGGTTTAAAATTATCGAAAAATGTTTTGACATGCAAAACAAAGCATGTACCAGACCAGAATTATGCCCAGCCATGTAAAAGCTGATATACTGTTTGATCGAGCATTTAAAGCTTTATTGATAACCACACAGAAAATTAAACTAACCTGAAAATCGCTATAAAAATAAATATGAGAGTAAAGGTCACCTTATTTCTAACAAATAGAAAGTGTCTTACTGCATTTTCTTGGTATAAACTTTATTTTCCCACAAAACAAGCTTAAATTCGTCAATTTTAGTACAGGACTAAAAAGTTGACAGTATTTTCTTGTGCATAAATTGTTTTGTATTTCTTCTGCTTATTTCAGTCAGCCATACTGATATTTAATCGGATCGGTTGTTGCAACATTAGGCGCCAAATTTCTTAACGTGAGTTTTTTTAGTGTTGGTTTCCTAATTTTCAATTTTTACTACTGCATACTTAAACAACGACAAGAATTTGAAAATAGGAGATAGGAACAACATGTACATTTTCAGTAGTTTATTATTTGTTGCATGCATCGTTCAGTTTGTGATAGAGTAAGCTTATAAGCAAGTTTATCTATGTCATGTGTTCGTGTCGTAAGTTTATCTACGAAATATAAGTTGTTTACATACCGTGTCATTATAAACTTCTCACAGTATTTAATGTTTCGTTTGGTATCGTATTTATGTTTGCTGTTATTTTGTGCAGTGTATTAAGTCTTTATGGGTATTTTTCGGATGTTTGCGTATACAGTCTCAAGCGTATGTGAATAAAACGCATGTAACTGCGAAATAAACATAAAAGAAAACGATAAAAGTCAAGCAAAATTTAACAAATTAAAAATATAAAAAATAAGATTGATAATAGAAAACATAAAATGTGAAAAAATAGAAGTAAAAAAAAGCTTTCTCCGGGTATGTAACCTTGAGTAGTGAGGGTTAAGTGCTCTGAGGACAGACTATATTCGATACGTTCAGATGTAACAAGTAGAGGGTGCATACTAGCGATGCTCAACTCAAGCAACATGGTTTGATACTCAATAAAAAAGCCTATACCGGATCAGTCGTAGCCCGAGTCAACAATAATTTACATTGGTTGCCAGTCTATGACGTTCTATTGTCAAAATTACCGTAGAGTGAAAGCTGGGAACGAGAGTGAAAAATGTTCCTGTCATAGCACAAAAAAGGCCAATGTGCCCTGCCAGACTTAGGGATGTAACAGAAGGGAACTAGCTTTTCGGCTTATGTGGCAGCTTCAAAGACATTTAAATCAAAACATCTTAACATATTCGCGCTTTTTTACTTCCCCACAGCAGTGAGCTCCCGTAGCTGCAGGAATTGACACGTCTGCATCTTGCAGTTTATAGACTTAAGCCTCTGATCCTGTGCCGATTCGCCACTCACAGTAAACAATATATAATATTATACGACTGAAGGGCATATATGTAACAGCTAAAAAAAATTTTCCCGGGGGGGGGGGGGGGCGGGGGGAATTTCCGGGGGTGGATCTGTTCCTGGGTGGAGGGACACTAAAACAATGTTTTGATTTGTGGTTGGAGGGTTGTTTCTATTCCCGAGGGGACAATTCGTTCCCCAAACCCATCCCCTGTTACATGTATGTGATTCTAGAGAGTGGGTTGCATCTACTATAGGAAATATCCAAGAGCGGGGGTGCATCTGTAATAGGAAATATCCCAGAGTAAGGATGGTGCATCCTAAACTTTAAAGACGAGTTTTATCATATTGCACGACATGACAAATGCCATGTTGGATGACGTGATGGCGTGCGTCATGTTATATGACACGTCATGTATCATGTTACTTTACTGGACAGGATCTGTTACGTTAGATGACGTGGGTACTAATACTAACAAGTAAAAAAGCGCAAATATGTCAAGATGTTTTGATTTGAATGTCTTTAGGCTGCCAGATGAGTCGAAAAGCTAATTCGTTTCGTTTACGTCCCTAGTCTGCCCAGCACATGTTAGCCTTTTTTGTGCCATGGTAGGAGCATTCTTCATTCTGGTATTATTATATGTTTAACCCGGACATCAAGTTTATGGACAGAAAGAATATGTCCCTGTCGCTGCCTATTGACGTCAGGGAATGTTAATCAACCAGTGTTACAGACCAGCATTATTTTTTAAAAAACTGGCCACTTCGAAGTTTTTGGTTCAGTTTGGGCGTTAAAAGAAATTCTGAAATTTCATATTAACATGAATATAAGTAAAGGCTATGATGCAGGAACGTCTAGAACATTACCAAACATCATTGCAGACAAACATGCCATGATAAATGTTGCCTCAAACATTGGTAATTATTAGTTCAAATGCACAGTTATGGCTGGTTTGTGCGCAGCAAATGGTCGCATGAACCGGTTGTCTAATTATGACACGTTAAATTTTGCGAACATTTAATTTACTAGCAATTTAAAACGTGTAGAAATATTTGAGCAAAACATCAAAACGTGTCTGTTATTGTGTATGGTATTCATTATTATGACCACGAGTGGATGATTATAGAAGCGAAATACGAATACGAAGAAAAAGATTTTTAAGTGGTTCCATTGTATGTCTTGAACCATCATAAACGTGCAAAACATGTGAAGGTGTTAATGCTGCCTGTTGAAAACTCAGGAATTTATCATTTCTGTTACATAAAAGATCTTTCGAGATTAACATACAGTAGCATTACTGGCCATCACCAGTCAACTGAAAGAAGTGAGCGCTGTTAGTGATATTCTCATTCCAAAGGGAAGTTGGATGCACATTTAGTTGATTTTTTGCCATTCAAACCAGTCAACAATGTCACGCCCAAAGCAGAGAAACTGTACAAAAATTCGACAAGTGTAAACAGCAATTAAAGCCAATGTTTGTCGTATATGCATATATCAAATGCGAGCTACAACCAGGTGTTGGTGAAGAAATCCGTGGGCACAAACCAGACGGAATTGTTTTGGACATGCACTGTAGTTACAGTGAGGAATGTGCAGAGTTTCAGTTGTATCTAGGTTCTGATTGTATGGAATAGTTTAAGACAGCTGGATCTGATTGCCGAATACGTGAACCATTAATTTTTCTGAAACAGGTAGATGAATATTAACGTTGAAGAGGAAGCAGTTTCCAGCAACAGAAATTTGCCACATCTGCAAGAAACGCTTCAAGTAGAATGAAGTGAAACACAAAGATCATTTGCCATTTTACAGGCAGATTTCGAGGAACTGTACATGCTCACTGTAGTGCCTACTGATTTTCAAAACTCATTTTATAATTATGAACCTAAGCGAACAAATGAAGCATAATAAAACGGTGAAAATAAATGCAGGAAATGTTTTTGTGATTGTAACAAACATGGAACAGTATAAAATCTGTCGCATTGGAACATCATTGCAAGATAAAATTTCAGTTTAGAGATTCTTTCAACTCTCTGGCTTGTTAGTTGGAAAAAAAAAACGTGTATTATGTTTAAAAACTGGCGAGCTGAAAATAACAAGGAAGTATTTCCACAACAGTGAACAATTTAATTTGATTAATAAGAAACTTGTATTTCACCATGAGTATATAACTGATGAATCTATTTCGTTGGATGAACGGTTCCTGTCAACTGAAGCATTCAAAAACTTGCTGACCGATAAAACCACTATCAAAGAATATGAATACAAAAGAGCGTGCAAGGTATGGCCTCCATTTAAATTCAAGACATTGAGAGATTACTGCAACTTAGTTAAAAACCAAGGTATTGCTGTTGGTAGATGTGGCTGAAAATTTTCGCGTACTGTGCCTCAAATTGTTAGGTGAATACGCCTGGTTCAGTGTGGGATGCACTGCTGAAAACTACTACATACTTTACAATTTAGATGTACACCTTGAGTATCCAGGAAATATCCATGAAATTCACTTCGATCTGCCGTTAGGCACATTACAAAGATTTAAAGCAGTGCCTGAAAAATAACCTTATTCTAGGCAAAATTCACTGGCCGTTACCATTCCACCTAGCTCCTTGCGTGAAACTGTCTATTGATATTAATGCTGAGAAACGTATGTATGAGTACTGGGAAAAAAAGATGGACGTTGAAAAGAATTTTGTCAAACTGATGAATAACAGTGTTTGTGGCCAAACAATGGAGAGTGTCCGAAAAATGACTGACGTGAAGCAAGTAACAAGTTGGGAGCGTAGATATGGAACTGCTGATTTGATTGCAAGACCGAATTTCTAACTCAGGTTAAGGAAAATTTAGTTGCTATTGAATTTAGTAGTCTAAATATTGCTTTTAACGAAAACATAGCTGTAGGAATGGGTATTTCAGACACTTCATATTTGAGGAAAATTAAGTTCCTATTGAATTTAGTAGTCGAAACACTGCTTTTAACAAAAACATAGTTGTAGGAATGGGTATTTCGGATACTTCTAAAATTATTGTAGATTTCCATTACAGCTATATGTTGAAGAAATTTTGGACGAACGATGTTAAAATGTAATACACAGACACAGATAGCTTAGCATGTTGTGTAATTATAAAGTGGGTTTAATTAAAGATGAATTACTGGGGCACATTACTAAAGTGGATTTAATTAAAGATGAATTATTAGGGAAATTTTTACAGAATGAACAGGACTGAGGGCAAAATGTATGATCTCTAAACTGAAACACAACATGTATTGGATGAAGTGATGGGTGCGAAAAGTCTCCTCATAAAAGGAATTAAGCATTGATGAATACTGAGAACATGTATTAAATGATTGGTGAATCGGCTGTTCAGTTTATAATACAATACAAGCTATATACAGTTTCCTTTATCACATTTTGCACTGCCATTCTGGTCACAGACAGTCCAATCAGGTACTTCCGACCGCCATGTCAACCTCAGACAATGACGTCATTATTATGAGGTATGGAGGGGTTTGGGGTTAGCATATCATTCACCTGGCTGTTACCAGGTTAGCAGACATGGGGCTGCTCTGCTACCTGGTGAAGTACCTCCTCAGTTAGCATCACGGCACTGAGTACAACCTGTTCTAATCCTCCCACTGAGGAAAAATTCCTGTCAGTACTGGGAATTGAACATATGGCTCTACCTGGCAGTCAGCCACTCTGACCACTCAACTATGAAGGTGGACAGTTTCAACTATAAAGCGATGTAAATTGGCATTGTGGACAAAGTGCCATAAACCCTTGATACTCGATGATAAAGTGACTACTGCATTGCAGGGTCATTTTCGAGCAGACAGGGCTGATCAGATGTATGCGCAACAAGGATGGGGGAATTTTAAATTGATGAAACAGTAAATTTCTCGTCTTGAATTAATGTACTGAAAATGTAACCTATGTACTGTATCTGCGTGAAAGATGTAAATTTTAATTGCTACGCACATGAGATGATACCATGTACTGAAGTATTAGCTCAAAATAATGCCTAACACAATTGGCTTGGAAGACCTCTGATAGGACTATTTCCAAGAAAGGTGCATAACTTTGTAATTGGGGTAGGAGAGAAAGAGGGGGTGACGAGAGGGAGAGAGGGACAGGGATGAAATTAGAGAGGGAAGGGGAGGGTATGAGGAGGGGATAGGGGTAGGAGAAGGGAAAGTCAGGGTCCAAAGTAAAGGTACAATTTGGCCCGGAATCCTCATTCAGTTCCTACTTTGATAAAATAAATTATGTTGGAAGATCAGATTGTTAACGAATGGTGGTTAATGGTGGTTAATGTCATTGGATTATTGAAGAATTTATCTAAAAAATAGCGAAGAACTGTTAAGATGCGGAAAAGCAACGCTCGCGTTTATGTTCGGAAAGAGGAAATTAATTAATTATTATTACAAACAGAATTACAATCAGCATTGTTTTGAAGACGTTGGTATCAGCGTATTATATATCTGAGTGAAGTAAAAAAATATTATTTTGCTACCATGAGGTAACAGAGAATTAATCACACTGAACAGAACGTTTGAACAGATCGTCCAACAGTGAATACATGCCAGATGACGTCATGTGTAACTATATAACAGCTCATAGAGTGTATCAGTGTTGTTCGTATTTAATGTTGTTACCAGGCATACCATGGTATATAAGGGGCGCGAACGGCGTCAGATGTTGAATGATGAGTGTGAAGAACATGGAGCTGCCGCTTACTCACGTGATACAGCGTTATCAGCATCTGACAGAGTTTGAAAGTGTTTTCACTGTGGCCTTGGTCGAACGGTGCAGTATCCAGGTTTATGGTGCATTCGGATGTGACAGTGGCCTGATTTTGAACTACATAGGAACTTGAGCGCAGGCATACCCATCGCCAAGACTCCGATCGAGCAAGTCTGACCACCACAAGGGAGCATTGCCTTAATATGCACCAAGCACCTCGAAATCTGCGTGAAAGATGTAAATTTTAATTGCTACGCACATGAGATGATACCATGTACTGAAGTATTAGCTCAAAATAATGCCTAACACAATTGGCTTGGAAGGCGGTCTATTGAATTATTATGTTTGGTTGGGCTGCCGTTAACACCACAGCACAAATGGCTACGTTTGGAGTATGCCGTGTTCCAGAAGCGTGGGCGGCCGGTGAATAGCGTCGCATTACTTTAGCGATTAATCGCGGTTCTGCAGAACCTCGGATGACCATAGTCGACGAATATGGCTGCGACCATGAATTCTTGAATAGGAATAAATAAATCTACAAATATAGTATATGCATTTTGTGCCATTTAAGGGAATGGGGTAAATAATAGAAATATTAATCTCTGCATTGTAATATATATATATATATATATATATATATATATATATATATATATATACTCCTGGAAATGGAAAAAAGAACACATTGACACCGGTGTGTCAGACCCACCATACTTGCTCCGGACACTGTGAGAGGGCTGTACAAGCAATGATCACACGCACGGCACAGCGGACACACCAGGAACCGCGGTGTTGGCCGTCGAATGGCGCTAGCTGCGCAGCATTTGTGCACCGCCGCCGTCAGTGTCAGCCAGTTTGCCGTGGCATACGGAGCTCCATCGCAGTCTTTAACACTGGTAGCATGCCGCGACAGCGTGGACGTGAACCGTATGTGCAGTTGACGGACTTTGAGCGAGGGCGTATAGTGGGCATGCGGGAGGCCGGGTGGACGTACCGCCGAATTGCTCAACACGTGGGGCGTGAGGTCTCCACAGTACATCGATGTTGTCGCCAGTGGTCGGCGGAAGGTGCACGTGCCCGTCGACCTGGGACCGGACCGCAGCGACGCACGGATGCACGCCAAGACCGTAGGATCCTACGCAGTGCCGTAGGGGACCGCACCGCCACTTCCCAGCAAATTAGGGACACTGTTGCTCCTGGGGTATCGGCGAGGACCATTCGCAACCGTCTCCATGAAGCTGGGCTACGGTCCCGCACACCGTTAGGCCGTCTTCCGCTCACGCCCCAACATCGTGCAGCCCGCCTCCAGTGGTGTCGCGAGAGGCGTGAATGGAGGGACGAATGGAGACGTGTCGTCTTCAGCGATGAGAGTCGCTTCTGCCTTGGTGCCAATGATGGTCGTATGCGTGTTTGGCGCCGTGCAGGTGAGCGCCACAATCAGGACTGCATACGACCGAGGCACACAGGGCCAACACCCGGCATCATGGTGTGGGAAGCGATCTCCTACACTGGCCGTACACCACTGGTGATCGTCGAGGGGACACTGAATAGTGCACGGTACATCCAAACCGTCATCGAACCCATCGTTCTACCATTCCTAGACCGGCAAGGGAACTTGCTGTTCCAACAGGACAATGCACGTCCGCATGTATCCCGTGCCACCCAACGTGCTCTAGAAGGTGTAAGTCAACTACCCTGGCCAGCAAGATCTCCGGATCTGTCCCCCATTGAGCATGTTTGGGACTGGATGAAGCGTCGTCTCACGCGGTCTGCACGTCCAGCACGAACGCTGGTCCAACTGAGGCGCCAGGTGGAAATGGCATGGCAAGCCGTTCCACAGGACTACATCCAGCATCTCTACGATCGTCTCCATGGGAGAATAGCAGCCTGCATTGCTGCGAAAGGTGGATATACACTGTACTAGTGCCGACATTGTGCATGCTCTGTTGCCTGTGTCTATGTGCCTGTGGTTCTGTCAGTGTGATCATGTGATGTATCTGACCCCAGGAATGTGTCAATAAAGTTTCCCCTTCCTGGGACAATGAATTCACGGTGTTCTTATTTCAATTTCCAGGAGTGTATATATATATATATATATATATATATATATATATATATATATATATCGAATTTCGTATGTGCATTTCTCGTGCAATTGACACGTTCCACATAATAACGGCTACTGTACTATGCGATTGATCAATGGAACACGCAACCAACTAACTAACTAACAAACGATTCAGTGAATGCATCCAGGCCAGAGAGGATGTAACGTCCTGCTAATGAGTGGGCTTGTATTGCCAAGTTATTTGTAAGTCGAAGATTTTATGATCTCTGAAAAACATCAAATGACTTCTTGTTCGTTTCTCCTCTCATCCTAGTGCTTCCCCCCCTTTTTTTTGTCAGACCTCCTACTTCAGACATCCTACTCCAGTTTCCATCCAGTTTTTCGGGAGGTTGTCCTTTGCTATAAACCTAATGCTGGAAATTCTCCCAGTTGGGACTCCCTATGTTCCATTACCAGTCGTGAGATATTTGCCTGTAAAGTTCCTGACTCTTCATCGGATTGTTAATCAAACTGTTCCCTCTTCCTTTAGGGGTAGGGAATGTAAAGTAATAATAAACCATATCCACTATTATTATCGTCAGAAAAGCAGCCCACTGTCGAAAAAGTAAGAGAACTATATAGATGTACTGATGTAGTATTGCACACTGCGTCCAGAGATAATATTAGCGCTAACGATGAAATAGCACTCGCAGCTCCTTTGTTTCCATCATCGTGTGCCAGGTGTTTCGAAATGAATGTTGGGGTTTTATGGTTTTGTAGCATTTATTGCATTCGACTTATAAATAATACATCAATTGAAAGCGCATCTGCCGGCCGCTGTGGCCCAGGGGTTCTAGGCGCTTCAATACGGAATCGCGCTGCTGGTACGGTCGCAGGTTCGAATCCTGGCTCGGGCGCGATGTGTGTGTTGTCCTTAGGTTAGTTAGGTTTAAGCAGTTCTAAGTCTAGAGGACTGATGACCTGAGATGTTAAGTCCCATTTAAGTCCCATAGTGCTTAGAACCATTTGAATTTGAAAGAGCAGCTCAAACAGTTTTTTTTCAATTGTTTAATGTCAGCACCGTTATTTACACGGGACACATCGTGTCATTACGCAAGTTCTTCCCAAACCTTTATCAGTGTGTCTGGAGTAACAGTTGTTGCGAAAACTGCTTTAGTCTTGTTTCTTAAGTCGGGTAGATGACCTGGAAGCGGAGGCAGAAACACACTATCCTTTATGAACCCCCAAAGGTAAATATCGCATGATGTTAGATAAGGTGAACGTGGAGGCCACCGAAAAAATCTCCATCTTCCATCTCCTTGGGACCAATCCAGCGGTCGGGTACAACGTCGTATAAACAGTCGCGTATTGAGTTACGCCACTGAGATGGCACACCTTCTAGATGCCAAATAAAGGTCTATGGTTCAGCTTCTTTCAATTGAGGAAAGAGCCATGCCTCTAGTAGCGCATCAAAATAAAAAACATCAATCGCAGTTGCTTCACCGAGAAAGAAAGGATTATAAATTTTCCGCCGGGATACGGCACAAAAAACATTCAATTTAGGGGAGTCTAGTTGCAACTGCACCATCTCGTGGGGATTCGCTGACCCCAGACTTCAACATTTCCACTTACGTGAAGTGTCGCTTCAACACTGAAGACAACCCAACACAAAAAATCTTCATTGTCATGAAGCACCATTTCGTTTGCAAAGTTGGCATGTAAATCGTTGTCTGTGGGTTTTAGAGCTTGTAACAACTGCAAACGATAAGGACGTAGTAGTACGCACATCTTTAAAAGTCTCGATACAGACGGCACTGGAATTAATAATTCACGGCTAGTTTTCCGAACTGTTTTATTGGGGCTACGCATGAGACACTCTCTCATTTGTTCAGCACCTTCACAAGTCACTCGTACTCCGTGTGAGGAATGGTGCTCACATTGAGCATTTGTAATAAAGACTGTTTGAGCTATTCTTTAATTGGACGTACGGTCTAAGACAAAAGAGAAAAAAAACGGGTGACACACCATGATGAGATTCCGCAAATTGGTCACAAATACAGTTGTGTCCAAAATTAAAGCAACAAACGAAAATTTTGCAAGGTTGCATTTACTTTGCAACAAAACGGTACAAACAGTAAAGTAGAAACAATGCAAAGAATACACAACATAAGCAACTGTGACATGCGTAACGGTACACAAAAATGTCCTTAAGTTTTTCGAACTTAACGCATTTGCACAAATATTCTGACAGCTGTTTAATGTGCTCACCATGGGATGTGACCACCTCTGGCAGCAATACAAGCTTGACAACAACGGGGAATACTGTGTGTGACGTCATCAGACTCATGTTATGGCAGTAGCTCCCATCCTTTCTGCAGAGCTGCTCGCAAATCACAGAGAGTGGTTGGTGGATGCTGATGTGATGCTACCCGTCTCCCTAGTACATCCATGACATGCGCAATGGGATTCAAATTGGGAGAGCGAGCAGGCCACGCCATGCACAAAACATCTCCCACTTCCCAGAAAACATCAATCTCCCATGCTGTATGAGGGCGAGCATAATCGTCCATCGTTATGAAGTCTAGGCCCACTGCATCTCACAACAACCGCAGATGAGAACCCAAGATCTCTTCACGATACCTGTCAGCAGATAAACCTTGCTGATTCATCCACACAATTTCATGAAGAGGTATTCGAGTGGTCGAGTGGTGCCTGCCCACACCATTAGGAACCCTCCTCGATATCAGTCTCTTTCCACAATGTTGGGGTCCCAAAATCCTGTTCCAATTTCCATCCAGATGTGAATCAGTCGAGAATGATTCATCAGACCAAATCGGGGCTCATTTGTGAAAAGAACATGTGCCCACTCTTCGACCGTCCAGGTAGAATGCTGACGACTCCATTCTATACGTCCCCTTCTGTGAAGAATCGTCAGATACACACATACAGCAGGCCTCTTACAATAAAGGCCACACTGCTGAAGCCTCCTGTACACCGTTTGCCTCGATGCAACTCGTCCAGTGGATGCTGTGAGGTCAGATGCCAGTTGCCATGCAGTGCTGAAGTGGTACGACGAAATAACAGTCCTCTCTTTCGGATGCCATACATGGTCGGCCCTGCCCTGGTCTTCGGGATACAGTTTCGGCCTCTATCAACTGTCACCACATACGAGAATCAACAGAACGGATCACATTAAGCCATCAGGCCATACCGGTTTGCGACGGTTCCTTGCTTGTCACATGCACTAGATTACAATATGCCCAAGCACCCTTGTACACATTTTGGACGGGAACACATCTGGGCTCAACTTTGTCCTCTTTGGATAGGCTACAAGTCTCACTTTCTTTTGGCAGCCAATGTATGCCATGTTTTATGACATAATTTTAGGTTTGTTTACCATTATCTCGATGATTTGGTGGTAGTATCTCAATTCAAGAACGTACACAACATCTGTGTGATGTTTTTGAGCGATCAAGAAACCCAGGGCTGATGGTTGATCCACAGAAAGTTATTACTGCATGTCCTCTATCAAGTTCCTTGGGCATATAGTTTCAGGTAGAGGGATCCATGCTGACCCAGGGAGAGTGGAAGTAATTAATCAATTTCCAGCCACACAGTATGTCAAACAAGTTGTCAGGTTTGTGGCCATGGCCAATTTTTTTTAGGAACTCGATAAGTATTTTTGCAGAGAAGGCAGCTCCACTTAACAAGTTATGTATAAAAGTATGTCAATTTCATTAGAGGCCTTCACGGTTAGCTTAATTTTTGGCATTGAAGCAAGCACTGATGTCGGCGCTGTTGTTAGCCCTACTGGACTTCAAAGAGGAGTACGTTCTTCAGATGGATAAGTCGGCTCTAGGAATAGCTGCGATATTGTTGCAGGAATAAAAAGGGGGTAAGAAAATGGTAGTGAATGTCATGGGAGATTAAATGAACTAGAAAAAAGGTACCTCGCTTAGGAGACGGTAGCCTTGGCAGCATTGTGTAGCATGGAGAAGTTTAGATATTATCTGGAACGTTGAAAGTTCGTCCTAGAGAGAGAAACCAAGCGCTCACGTGGATATCAGCCAGAGTTTCGAGAACTGTTCGTATTATCAGGTAGGCAATGAGAATTCTAGCCTTTACGTACGAGGTGCATAACATATGCGACTTTGAGTCGTATGAGTATGTTTGACTGCAGTGAGAATAACCAAGGAGATGATCAGCTCTGATTCGATAATGAGTTCGATGCTGTCTCAGATTCCACATTTATTTCACAATATTTGAGAAATCCAAGTCAAAGACGAATGCATTCGTGAAATTAAGGAAAGGCTTCAGAACGGTGAAGCAATAAAACCCTCCTTTTTGAGAAAGAAAGTAGTGTGTTGTCTGTCACTTGCAGGTGATGAATTTAAGACAATGGTTACCAGGAAACTGGTTCCATTGTTGTTCTGGTGTTTTCACGAATCAGCTCTAAGGAGCCATCTATGAGTACAGAAGACGTGTGAGAAATGTAGCAGCAGCTTACATGCTCAGGTATGTATAAGGAAATTCGTAAAAGAGTATCAAGTTGTAACATGTGTCCTGCTAGTAAACCGGCCCAAAATACGGAGATAGGATCTTTAGCCTCCAAGCCAGTAGAAATGGTCTCGCAGAGAACACATGTAGGTTTTAAGGGTCTGTTTCCTAGGTCAAACACACGATCGGGTATATTTTGGTTTGTGTTAATGCATTTAAGCATTTTGTCTGGTTATTACCCACCAAGGTGGCGACTGCTCACGTTATTACCCAAAATTTTCAGAGGATTTTCGGTACCTTTGCGCTTCCACAGACTTAAGTGACTGATAATGTGACCCCATTTATAGCTCATAGCTTCAAGCAGTTCTACCTTGGCATGGGATTTTGTCATGTAACAACACCTCCTTACTATTGTAATCCATCTTACATGGTCTGCATTAATAGAAATCTTAGGTTGGTCCAGATGGCTACTACAGCAATGATGAGAGTCGATTGAATCGATTGCTCCCTTGGTTAAGCATGGCTTTTCACATTGAATGTCATGAAAGCCATCAGTCCACACGTGGTAGTTGGCTTCTTGGTTACTGTACAAGAACTTTGCTGTGTGAATTGTGGTCTACTGATGAACTCTTGCCCGAAAAGAGAAATGCTGAACAAGTGGTTGCACAATGGAGCTTGGTCAAAAAAGAATATTAAAGGGGGAACCTATGCGGTATATGTAACGTGGAGTGGTGGCCAAATACATGCCAAGATGTAAAGAATATATATTTTTAGGAATTTTCAGGATTAGTAAGGCCTCTGGAATGGTGGCCAAGAAGTTGTTTCCCAGATTTAAGGGTCCATTTGAGATTGAAAGGTTTCTCACCGCCTTATTGTTTTGTTAAGTGACCTACACATGGGCAAGGAAATCAAGGCTTCTCAGATTAATCTGTATTCTCAGGGCTGATCTGGTTACTAAAATGGGGGGCGGAGGGGGGAGAGGGAGGGCTATGCACCAATTGTAGCACTATCTTACCTAGTTTTCTTAGGTTGGCACTACTTCTTGTGATTTGCCGCTGGTTAGCGTGGCGTGACTCTCTAGTGGACGAAGTGTTTATTTAGTTCAAATGGTTCAAATGGCTCTGAGCACTATGGGACTTAACATCTGAGGTCATCAGTCCCCTAGAACTTAGAACTACTTAAAGCTAACTAACCTAAGGACATCACACAACACCCAGGCATCACGAGGCTTTTATTTAGTGATGCAGTAGGCTGAGAATAAAGACTGTGAATGGAACCACCAGTGTTGACAATGGTGATCGGCCGCCAATAGAAGACTGGCTACAGGTAGAGACTGGACATCATCGTGTGAGGTCACCCATGTGCATGGCTGCTATTGTGGCATTCTGAGCGGAGCAGACTTGATGCAGTGGAACCTCTGACTTTTGGATATTGGTTGTAGTGTTTCGGTGTTCCTTGTATCTCAGATACACTAAGTTATGACGTGCATGTAGCTAGCTGTGCCAAGCAACATCATTCACTGTACTCAGCAGGAAGTTTTCTAAAAGCGGCATCATTTGACAACTATCAACAGACAGTGCATTGCTAGACTGTGTTAATAAATGATATGTGGCGGCTACTCAGAGTGTATTATATTGCTGTATAGGACACAGATTTAGTATAGATTGTATATCAACAGTTGGACAGACGGTTGCTAGATGTTTTTGTATGTTATGATTAACGATGCTGTTATTGTAATGATGTGCACCCTGAGTAGCATGATAGAATAAGGTATGATTGTTTTCTGTTTCTAACACTGAACTGTTTCTGGTTATTTTCTGTGGTATTATCTTCTGCCTTGTACATGCAGATGTGGACTGTGTATCAAGGTGCATGTTTATGGCCGTTTTCAAATGGCAAGCACCCATGGTCCTTCAAAAGGGAAGCTAACGTCCCTAACTTCGTAGTATTGATGGTAAACATTTGATATTTCAGACTCAACATATTTCTAAAGTAGCCTTGCACCTGCTCGTTTTCTCATTCTATTGTTGATGATGCAATTTCATTTAAATTTTATTTAATCTGAGTCTTTACTAATAATTTATTGCTGTGTCAATATTTAGTATTGGAAACATTCTGTATGTAAATGCTGTAGTTGTAGCCGTTTGGCCTGATCAGATAAAATCTGTATCTGTATGATACTGTTTATTCAGGTTATAGATATAAGTATAAATATTGTACCTGTAACCCAAACTCAGTCAGTCGATTCTCCACTTTAATCCTAAGGACACAACTATACGTATCACATATACAAATACACTTTATCTAGCACAAGGCTATCATTTGCTTGTTCCTGATTCTTTAAAGGGTTATTACTCAAACAGCCAGCTCTGCATTTAGGGATAGGGAATGAAAAGTACCTTTTCCTTTCCTACACGGTCCCTCGGTATCAAGTACCCGCTTGCATGCACTATGAGCACAAGTCTCATATCTCAAAGTAAGTTTTCACGCATAATCTGATTTACATTGCCTATTGTATAACTGGGACCCCATAGTTTGAAATGTGGACTGGAATCGCTTTTTGCTCAGACATGATTTTGAGCTTATTCGTGTGAGGTTGTGTCCGGCAACAGCAAATTTTCCTAGATTTCCATACTTCATGTGATGCTTCTGTTTTTGTACAGCGCTGGGAAACCATTCGAATAGGCTGTCCCACATAACTACTCCCCAGGACTCTGAGGTTGTAGCTATCCTTCACAGGGCGCAACATCTCTTCGATTTTCTTATGTGGCCGAAAATCTGTTTTGGCTTAGATTAGTCCAATTGTATTCGAATTTGCGCCATAAAACGAAAGGAACATCGTGTGTTGATTTTGTTGTGTTTCTTGAGAAGATCTGTATTTGCATTTTCTGGAGACACCTGACATCAAAGAGATGGTACAGTCTACAACTAGGTAAAGGGCCGACAAGTTCCACTTTTGCTTCTCATTAATCGCAGTTATCTCTCTCAACCGTAGAGTGCCTTCCAAGTTTGTAATGCACCTCACGAATCATGGATATTGCCATGTTGAAATAGGTTGTGTGTCTCAACGATACATATAGCCTAACGTAGGTGCAACCACGTCGAAGCGTTATCTGAGGAGAGTATAGACTTACAAATGGTCCCTAAAGAGGGGCTTTCAGAAGTTGCAGGAGATGACTGACTGACATGGTCTTGTAAAAAAGAAGTAGGCAAAAGGAATACCGATGTTTAAAAAATTAGACTGACACTAAGTGGAAAAGGTCAGATTCAGGAATGGCTAGAGGTAAAACGAAAAGCGGTAGAAGCTTGTGTGACAATAGGAAACATAGGTGCCACCTATAGGAAACCTATATGAATATCAAGAGCTCAGATAACAAGTCAATATTAAACGAAAAAGGTAAATCTGAAAGATGAAAGCCCCATGCAGAAGAACTGTATAAAGAAAACGAGGAGAGCGTCATGCAAACGGAAGTGAAGTACATAGAGGTGAGGTGGGAGATAAGACACCGCGAGAAGAATTTGCCAGAGCATTTTGAGGCTTAATTCGACACAAGGCACCTGACGTATTTTTCCAAAATTTTTAAGATTCTTGGGAACGCATGGTATAAGAAAAATATTACACCTGATATGCAGAGTACATGAGACAGGAAAAATACCTTCAGACGTCAATAAGAATATAATTATTGCAATTACAGGGAAGGCAGGTGCTGACGTGTGAATGTTATCGACCCATCAGTTTCATAAATCATGGCTGAAAAATATTATCACACGTTATTCACAGAAGAATTCAAAGATTTACCGGAGCAAACCTCGGGGAAGATCATTTTGGGTTTTAAAGGAATGCAGGGCATGTGAGGCCATACTGCCCTTACAGTTTATCTTAGAAGATAGACTGAAGGAAGGCAAACCTAAGTTAAAGCATTTGGAGATTTAAAGAACGGTTGTGACAGTATTTCCTGGAATATATTGCGGGCTTGCAGAGTGTATAGACGTAGATGTAGAATACAATCGCCGAGCGGTCTAAGGCGCTGCAGTCATAGACTGTGCGGCTGGTCCCGGCGGAGGTTCGAGTCCTCCCTCGGGCATAGGTGTGTGTGTGTTTGTCCTTAGGATAATTTAGGTCAAGTAGTGTGTAAGCTTAGGGACTGATGACCTTAGCAGTCCAGTCCCATAAGATTTCACACACATTTGAACATTTTTTAGAATACAATCTTGAAATTCTGAAGAGAGCAGGAGTAAAATACTAGATTGGGAAGGTTATCTACTACATGTACGAAAATCAGAGTGCAGTTATAAGAGTCAAACGACATGAAAGGGATGAAGTGGTTGGAATGGAGTGAGACAGGGGTGAAGCTATCCCCGATGTTATTCAATCTGTACACCGAGAAAGCAGTAAAGGAAACCAAAGAGAAATTTAAAAATGGATTAAAGTTCTCGGAGACAATAAAAAATTTAATGAGCTAATTCTGTCAGAGACCAAATAACTTGGAAGGTAAACTGAATGACGAAAAGGACAGTTTCTTGAAAAGAGTTTATAACATGAATATTAACGAAAACAAAAGAAAGTTAATGGGATGTTGTCGATTCACATCAGGAGACATTAGATTAGGAAATAAGACGTTACAATTGGTAGATGAGTTTCGCTATTTGGGCATTAAAGTTACTGACGATGGTCGAACTTGACAGAATATAAAATTAAGACTGGCAATAGCGAGAAAGGCGTTTCAAAACCAGAGAAATTTGATAATATAGACGATAGTCGTAAAATTAAGTGGTAGAACTTCTTTCCTGTAGGTATTTGTGTGGAGTGTAGTCCTGTAGGAAAAGTGAAACGTGGATGATAAACAATACGGATACAATAAATAGAACGTTTACATGCAGGGAGTTTGTTTTAACTTGAGACAACTAAATATCTCGAAAACGACGCATCATTCGAGAAAAACGTTGCAGGTGAAAATTTAATATTAGTGTAGAGGACAACTGCCTGCGCTACAGTGGCCTCTTGCGTGGACAGGACACCTTTATATTTTCAAATGGGAACCTCCAATTTTTATTGCATATTCTGATTCTACGCCAAAAATTACGTATGGTTGACTAAAACTATTGTTTTCCGTTCGTGGCAGGTGGCACCGTAATCGACAAATATCAAGTGTGCCTGTGTTTAAAATTAGGAAACGACGCATTTGATTCTACGTCTTATCTACGATGTAAATGTAAACCTTTGTGTTTAACGGTTGATACTGATATTCAAACGTTACCCGCCGGGTTAGCCGAGACTGCTTCCTCGATTTTATTTATTTAATTTTTTTTGAACTTTTTTTTTATTCACCAAAAACAGTAACAAAAATGGCTACAATGAAATGACATAAATAAGGTGACAGATAATTGCAGTCATAGATTACAGCATTAAAAAAAATGAGTCTTTAGCAGTAGCACAATTTAGCACCTTCACTGTCACCTTCAAGTGGTGGCAGTTCAGCATGGCACATTTTCTTCTTCTGCAGCCTGAGGTTCCTCATCATCATTTCCCAGACCCAAACCAATCATTCAGTGAATCCTTGATGTGTGTTCCTTCCAGTGTAAATTACGTGGACAGAAGAGAAATCCCGAACAGCGACATCGCAAAATATTTCACTGCCTTGTTATTTTTGTCAGTTCCAGCATTCTATACGCATCTATAGGGAGTTCAAGATCTTCCTTTATATCAGACACCAGATGTTTCTCGCCATATTCTTGTACCTGCTGTACTGCTGATTTATTTTTCATGTGTGACTTACAGGTGAGGTTAGGGTCGGGAACGTGACCCAATCCATTCCCTCTCTACTAGGAATCCAGTTCCTAACCTATACCCATTCGATTGAAGACAATTCGGAGCATGTTACCATATTTCTTATTGTGATTCTGATATTTGAGTATTTTCTCGAATTCATTTTCCATATACATCTTGTATTCAATATGTTCATCGCTCCCAATATTGTTAAAAACATAACTTGTATATTTGCCCATTAACCAAATCACTGCGTTATTTTTGCCTGAGGGTAGTAACTTTCCTCTGGTCTGAAGAAAATGTTAGTCGGTACATTGTTTGCTGAAGTTCTTGTTATTTGAGCAATTTTCTCCCTGGTCCACCTCCAGTTGATAATCCGATGTCCACAAGTGTAACGATGAGGCACACTATCAACGAGGTTGCATTTGCTGCAGAGGTTTGTGTCACTTAAACCGATGGCAAAGAGACGCTCATTAGTGCTGATGATGTTATTGACTACCTTGCACCACGCGGTTCTCACGTCAGACTAAAGAACATCACTACTGATGGTTTTCCAGACCACATTCCATGCTATTCCAGCATATTTGGTTTCTATGTTATTTTTCCTTTCATGTTTCCGTCTTTCAGCTAAAATCGCCTTTGCTGTAACGTTCTTGGAGTTTAAAATCTTTTTGCTGAGATGACTTAGTTCAAGATAATACTCCCTAATGTGTTTCAGCTTAAAACTTATTTTTTGTATATTTATCGGCGGCTCTACACTTTCGGCCTGACAATATCGTATAGTTTTGCTGTAATGCACCCTGGATCATTACACATTATGCTCCATGTTCGTTTGACATACAATGCCATCGCTTTGGACTTGATGTCGGTTAGACCCATTCCTCCATTGCTTGGATCCAAAACTGCTGTCTTCACCGGCACTCGAAACAATTCCCCTTTCCACAAGAACTTTGCTAAGGTGGACATGATCGTCTTCGCCACCATTGATGGAATGGGGAGAACTTGTGCTATGTAGTAGGCCTTAGATAAAATGTACGTGTTGATAAACAGTATTCTCTGGAACTGGTCTGTGCTACGTTGACAGTTTTCAATCAAAGCTCCCTTGATTTTTCTTGCCGCCTCCCGCCAATTTATTGCTATCATTTTTAAAAGGGACGTTGTCAATGCCATTCCAAGAGCTTTGTGTTCATTAACATGGTTCGCCCACTCAATGCGTAAGTTAGCAAGCTGCTTTATAATTAGAAATTTACTTTTATTTTCATTTACCCTCGCACCTGATGCGGAACAGTATTTTGCAAGTATCATCTCTAGTTGTGTCACATCTGTTTGGTCTCTGATGATTACGCCAACATCGTCCGCGTAAGCACCTACCACGGTCTTTGTTCCTTGAATGGTAAGGCCTGTCAGCCTGTGCTGTAGCTGTCTCAGGAAAGGTTCCAGCGATATAACGAACAGGAGCATGTATAAGGGGCTTCCTTGGGTAACACCCCTTTTTATTTCAATTTTTTTTGTCAGTTGACAGTTAACGGAGATTTGTGCAGTAACACCCATTGCCATGTTCTTGATGATGTCGATGGTTTTTGGCAGGAAGTCCATTCGGCGCATTATCTCTATCAGGTATTTGTGATTAATTTGATCAAATGCCTTATGGAAGTCTATGAAAAGCAGTCCACATTTCATGTTACTTGCCTGCGCTAGCGCAATGACATCGCGATACAAAGCCGCAGTTTGTAAAATCGTTCTTCTAAAAGCACAACTCTGCTGTTGGCCTATGATGTCAGCAGTGCATGGTGTAAAGCGCTTGTTAATTACTCGAGCTATAATTTTATAATCTGAATTTAAAAGCGAAATCGGCCGTAGGTTTTTTATTTTTTTGCAGCCTTTGTTCTTCGGGATCAACACGATTTTGCATTGTTTGGACTCTGCAGGCACTGGCTTTCCTTGTAAGAGTTCATTGACAATTTCGGTGAACTTCTCTCCTATTAGGGTCCAAAATCGTTTATAGAATTCAATGGGCAATCCGTCAGGTCCTGGAGATTTTCTAGCAGGGGAGCTACACACGATTTCTAATACATCTTCCTTGGTGATGTCCGAAGAAATGTTCTCATCATCATCTCGCGATATTCGTGGAAGATATGTACCAAAGAGCTCATCGTATTCTTCTTCGTTTGTTTCCCCTGACGCATACATACGTTCATAGTACGCTGAGATCTCTTTAATTATTTCCTTCTGGGTGGTGATTATGGTACCATCATCTATTTGAAGTTCATCCATGAAACTTCTTCTTCTATTCTTGGCGTGTCTCACAAGGTGGTACAATGCAGCAGTCTCATCTTCAGTGACTGACTTTGCTTGTAGGTGCGCCGGTCCCGGATCAGATCTGCCCGGCGGATTACGACGAGGGCTGGAGTGCCAGCCAGCCTGGATGTGGTTTTCAGGCGGTTTTCCACATCCCACTAGGTGAACACTCAGCTGGTCCCCACGTCCTGCCTCAGTTACACGCCTCGCGTCATTTGAAATACGTTCGCACTGTTTCATGGTGTACACTAGATGCAGACAGCTGGAGTACACTCATTCCGTCCTGGGGGGTATGGGGTGGTGACAGGAAGGGCATCTGGCCACCCCTTAAAATTAACCATGCCTTAACCGTGCCGACCCTGCACAAAATCTGGGACAAAGGCACTAGCAAAAGAAGAAGAAGAAGAAAAGACTGATATTCAAACGTTACCTGAGTGTTACAAATGTGATTGTACGGTACAAATAACATGACTAGACATTGAAATTTCTGGCAAATAAGCTACTTGTATGATAAAGTAGTTTGCAGAAAACTACCTTATCATACAAGTAGGTTATTTGCCCTACAGGGTTGATTGTGATGAGTCCCCAGACCATCGGAATACTTGATTTCAGTGGCCGCTCTCGAACACCGCCGTCAGAGGACTGATTTTAGTGTGTGTTAAAAATGGAAATGAGCGTATGGCATCTTTGGCCAGGAGGTCCCATCCGGGAAGTTCGGCCGCCAAGTGCAAGTCTTATTTCAGTCGACGACATATTGGGCGATTTGCACGCCGGTGACGAGGATGAAATGATGATGAGGACAACACAAGTCCCAGTCCTCGAACGGAGAAAATCCCCAACCCAGCCGGGAATCGAACCCAGGCCTGCTTGCACGGGAGGGAGCACGTTACCACCCAGCTAAGAAGGCACACTTTGTGTTTCCATCTCATCGCTGAGGCTTTCGCACTGGCCGCTACGAGGCTACCCGCGAAATACAAACCATAACCATTGTAATAAGGTAAAACGTCGATGAAGTGGTAGTGACAGGTGCAGCTGCCATGGATACACATATATCGTGTAAACACTCACGTGGCCGCCCTATTGTTCAGCGCCCCACTATGTGGCATGCCCCACTGCAGCGCTGGAGCCTTCATGACGAACACCGAACGTCTCGGCACCAAAGCTCTCTGGAAGCTGTTCTGGCACAGCTGGCGTAATGGGTGTTGTATATGTTGCAGAGAAGATCGAAAGACCTTTAATTTATGGCAAAGCTGCAAGAAGCACCCGAGTGGTGAGAGATAAAGGGACTTCCCGAAATCAAGAACCACAATGGTGAGAGACAAGAAGACACATCCAAATCAAGCTTTCCAATGGTGAAAGGTAAGGTAACTCACCAAGCGTCCCGATTGGAACAGAAAACTATTACATCCACGTCGTTGTTTCTGGATTGCGTTAAACCTAGTTTCTAACCAGACATTGAAAAGGCTGACTATATTGTGCCGTACAATCAAATTTGCAACACTAGGGTAAGTTTCGAAAGTAAATATCAATCATTAGAACATATAGATCTACGTAAGCACCATAAATGAAATCTAGAACAAAATGCGTCGGTTTTTAATTGCAAAAACAGGCATACATGTTATTTGCCAATTACGGTGCTACCTCCCACGAATGGTAAACAGTGGCTTGAGTAAACAGTAAGTACTTTTTATTGTAGAATCGTAATATGCAATAAAATGGAGGGCTTCCATTTGAAAATAGAAACTTGACGTCGCTCACGCAGAAGGGATGTTTAGGAGGTAGCCAATTGTAGCACAGACAGGTGTCTCGTTAACTAATATTATCCTTTCACCCAGAACATTTTTTTCGTATGGTGCGTAGTCTTCGAGTTGTTTAATTGTCGCCGGCCGCTGTGGCAGAACTGTTCTAGGCGCTTCTGTCTGGAAACGCGCGACCGCTACGGTCGCAGGTTTGAATCCTGCCTCGGCCATGGATGTGTGTGATGTCTTTAGATTAGTTAGGTTTAAGTAGTTCTAAGTTCTAGGGGACTGATGATCTCAGATGTTAAGTCCCATAGTGCTCAGAGCCATTTGAACCATTTTGTTTAATTGTTTCATGTTAAAACAAACAACCTGTGTATGGTGTTTTAAATGTGACACACACACATCACCAACCCCATACATTCGGAAATGGCCAGACGTGGAAACTGGCCAGTAATATGATTTATATACAAGCTGCAGTAAAGATATCTTGCATAATAAAACTGACAACGCACGATCGTTTTAAATGGTTTCATCATTTAAAAAGGTTGACACTGACTGCTTGATTCATGTTTGTAAGTAGGATTGAGTGCAATGCTTCCGGCTCCACACGGAACAGAATCTGTGTCTTTGGGTCCCATTTACTACTCCAGTGGTTCATAATCTGGAAGTAATTGCCCTCTGAAGAGTGAAAACAAAAAGCGATCGATTATCGTTTAGTTAAGACTATTTAAAAGAATGTCTAGCATTACTACTTCATTAGAATGCAACAGGCATTAGATCATCATCAGTCACCTGACATCCACGGCTGAACGAAGGCATCTTCTTGATCCTTCCATGTACTGTAATATTGAACTGCACACATCTTTACTATTCTTGTCTGTTTTCTAATGTGATTCACCCACACTGCATAGATCATTGTCTCTGTCTTCTCTTTGTTTTTGAAATTCATCATCTATCATCCATTCGTCTGCCTCTCCGTCCTCGTCCGTTTCATTCTCATCAGAATAATGATTACGTCTTGCAGTCCAGTCTATTACGGCCTTGCTGGTGTAGCACTCAGTCCTGCAGTGGAGGTCTGGGGTTCAATCCTCGTTCCAGTTCGTCCATGACGACTTCAGGTACACTCAGCCTATCAAACCTATCATGAAATGAATTCGATGTATTTGAAGCTTATTTTTGAGAAATCTATTTAACTGACCAAAACCAGCATACGCCCTCTTCATTCTTGTGTTTAGTTCATACATTGTTCAACACGTCGTAGAATTCTGTCTTTTTTTCAGAAGTTGTTGTTGTTGTTGTGGTCTTCAGTCCTGAGACTGGTTTGATGCAGCTCTCCATGCTACTCTATCCTGTGCAAGCTTTTTCATCTCCCAGTACCTACTGCAACCTACATCCTTCTGAATCTGCTTAGTGTATTCATCTCTTGGTCTCCCTCTACGATTTTTACCCTCCACGCTGCCCTCCAATACTAAATTGGTGATCCCTTGATGCCTCAGAACATGTCCTACCAACCGATCCCTTCTTCTGGTCAAGTTGTGCCACAAACTTCTCTTCTCCCCAATCCTATTCAATACTTCCTCATTAGTTATGTGATCTACCCATCTAATCTTCAGCATTCTTCTGTAGCACCACATTTCAAAAGCTTCAACCTAAGTAACCTAAGGACATTACACACATCCATGCCCGAGGCAGGATTCGAACCTGCGACCGTAGCGGTTGCACGGTTCCAGACTGTAGCGCTTAGAACCGCTCGGCCACCACGGCCGGCCTTCAGGGTCTAACCTACCACATAGATGGTAAATGGACGACTTCGGTTTATTGGATGAATTTTAGGAAAGAGTGGTTCATCTGTGCAGGAGACTGTATATAGGACGCTGATGCGACCTATTCTTGAGTTCTGGTCTAGTGTTTGGGGTCTGTAACAGATCGGTTTGAAGGAAGATATCGAAGCAATTCAGAGTGGAGTTCCAAGTTAGTTACTGGTAGGTTCGAACAGCACGTGTTACGGAGATGCTTTGGGAACTCAAATGACCGGCCGAAGTGGCCGAGTGGTTCTAGGCGCTTCAGTCTGGAACCGCGCGACCGCTACGGTCGCAGGTTCGAATCCTGCCTCGGCCATGGATGTGTGTGATGTCCTTAGGTTAGTTAGGTTTAAGTAGTTCTAAGTTCTAGGGGACTAATGACCTCAGATGTTAAGTCCCGTAGTGCTCAGAGGCATTTGAACCATTTTTTTTTAACTCAAATGGGATTTCCTGGAGGGAAGGCGACGTTCTTTTCGAGAAACACTATTGCGAAAATTTAGAGAACCGGTATTTGAAGCTGACTGCCAAACGATTCTAATGGCGCTAACATACATTGCGCGTAAGAACCACGAAGATAAGATGAGAGAAATTGGGGCTCATACTCGCTCTGTCTGCGAGTCGAGCTTCAAAGGAAATGACAAGCAGTGGTACAGAGTACACTCGGCCACGCATCGAACTGTGGCTTGTGAAGTATCTATGTAGATGTACGGGAAGATGAAACGGGAAGTGAATTTCCCTTCGACTTCCATACCATAACAATTGAGATTGCATTATATCACTAAAGAAACTGTCTACAACCAGTCGCTTCCTCGACATATTGTTTGTGATGCTGACAAAATTATTTCATGTTTTCTCTTCTCCTGTCTATTCTTCTTCGCATTTCCTCTCTCTCACTTTTTATTTTTATTTTATGTAATATTAGGTGCAAGGTAGTTTCAATAAGTAGTTCTAATGGAAGAAACGAGTGCTGAGCAACGCATACTTGATGTGTTTTCTGTACAACTTCTTAAAAAATGTCGTACAAAATGTCGGGTCCATTCAGCTAGTTTGATGATGGACTATCAGTAAAAAAATGTGAATGAGAATGAAAACGAGGAACGGATTGAACTAAGAACATGATTCACGATATTCGTTCATTGACACGAATCAAATATAGTAAAGGTTATGAGAAATAAACAGTACGCATCGTCTCATTTACTCATTTTCATGGTTCAATAAATCATCTGCAAAAACGCGTGAGTTTTGTTTGTTCGATTTTTAAGTAAATAGTTATCTTTAGTTTTAAAAGGAACTGATTAAAAAAAAAAAATGATAGTCAAGTGATATAATTTTTGAATCTTGAGATACATTCTAGTGGTTGTATTGCAGAGCTTCAATAAACTTCAGAAATGGCCTCATGTAACACCATAAGCTGCTGTTGAAAGTATTATTTAATAAAGCGACCAGTTTCCGATCGGAGACCATTTTGCAGCACTGCTTGGGTTAGCAGCAAGTGTTACATTGGAATGAACTGACGTCAAAAAAGGAGCACAATATTTAAAAAAAAATCGAATGGAAACTGTAGTTACTATTTACTCGCTATACAGTTTCCAGTCGATATCTGACTCTGTGCTCCTTTTCTGATGTCATTTCATTTCAATGTAACTCTTGCTGTTAACCGAAGTTGTGCTAGAAAAAAATCTTTAACCAAAACCGGTTCCATATTAAAGAATACTTTTAACGGCAACTTACCGCAGTCTAACATAATAGTCGCGAGATACCGTTTCGTTTTTGTTTACCGAGCGAGGTTGCCCAGTGGTTAGCACACTGGAATCCCATTAGGGAGAACGACGGTTCAAACCCGCGTACGGCCATCACTATTCATGTTTTCCGTGATTTCCCTAAATCGCTTCAGGAAAATGCCGGGTTGGTTCCCTTGAAATGGCGCGGCCGACTTCCTTCCGTAATCCGATGGGATCAATGACCTCGCTGTTTGGTCCCTGCCCCCAAACAAAACAGTCTCGTTTTTGTTACACCCAGCGACAGGAGCGCTCCAAGCGACCAGCAAGCAACACTTCCGAATACGATATGGGATAAGTGCGCTTACTAACGCTTATATTTATTTTAACTTAGTTTATAGAATAGAGAGGGTATGTAATAATCGACAATAACCAAAGAAATTACACTACATTGTGATTATTTAGTTTCCCAAGGACTCTGGGATGTCCGAAGCGGTGCATTACATGACAGTTTAATAACGATTCTCTTGTAATATACAGACATTTCCTGAATAATGTCGTTTTCCTTTAATAACAAAAAATTATTAGCAAACGCCGGAAGACTTGACCATTTACAAGAAGACGTCGTATAGTTATCCAGGGCCGACCGGTGTGGCCGAGCGGTAAAGCGCAGTCTTGTTTGCTACACTTTCAGCCAAATCAGTGGATGTGGAATGTAAGAAACGCATATGGAATATAATAACTACATTATTTTATGTTGAAATAAGCCACCTTAACTGTGGGTTACGGAAAAACCACATAAAGGTGATGAATGGAATGGGAATGTCGTGTGGCTAGGGCCTCCCGTCGGGTAGACCGTTCGCCTGGTGCAGGTCTTTCGATTTGACGCCACTTCGGCGACCTGCGCGTCGATGGGGATGAAATGAGGATGATTAGTACAACACAACACCCAGTCCCTGAGCGGAGAAAATTTCCGACCCAGCCGGGAATCGAACCCGGGCCCTTAGGATTGACAGTCTGTCACGCTGACCACTCAGCTACCGGAGCGGACATAAAGGTGATAATAACTGGTCAAAAACAATAACACTCTTTCCCAACACTGGGGAAAGCCATTGCACTATTGTTGCTAGATCTGAGTCACAAACGGCAAGAATCTCTAACACATTCGCTTATGGAGAAAAAGTAATTACATTTACAAAAAATATCCGTGTATTAGAAAGTCGACTGAAGTGTAAGAAAGGGCGAATCATTGGACTCAATAAAAATTTTTTAAGTCCCGAGGAAAGTGCCTATGATGTTAATAACAAAAATGGTTCAAATGGCTCTGAGCACTATGGGACTTAACATCGATGGTCACAGTCTGTTAATAACAGACAATAACAGAAGTGTGTGCTTCTCATGCAAGAAATACGTTTTTATTCTCTTGCTTTCAGACGGAATAAGGTGTAAATGTAGACATATTCGTAATCATTTCTTCCTGAAAGAAATTGTAGCTTATGTCATTGAATCAGTATGATTCTGCTGTTTTTACATGTATTTCACGATACTTCGTGTCTCTTGGTAACTTACTAAAGCATGGAACGCAAAAATATAACATCTATTCCGTTAATTAAGTAGAAAGTAATTAAAAACAAATCTTATCGTCACGGCGCATGTGATCGTATTCTTTCTCACCGTTTGGAGCGCTAGCTGTCAAACGATAACAACTTTCGCACCAGAGTGTTGTGATTGTTAGATTAGATTAGATTAGATTAGTACTTGTTCCATAGATCATGAATACGACACTTCGTAATGATGTGTAACGTGTCAGGTTAATAAAAGGTGTCTACACAAGAGATTACATTACACAAAATATTACTTAATATTTTTAAAATTTTTTTGTGGTGGTTAAGGGAAATTACCCACTTACTATATCCAAAAATTCATCTAATGAGTAGAAGGAGTTGCCACTAAGAAATTCTTTTAATTTCCTTTTAAATGGTGTATGGCTATCTGTCAGACTTTTGATGCTATTAGGTAAGTGACGAAAGACTTTTGTGGCAGCATAATTTAGCCCCTTCTGAGCCAAAGTTAGATTTAACCTCGAGTAGTGAAGATCATCCTTTCTCCTAGTGTTGTAGCCATGTACATTGCTATTACTTTTGAATTCGTTCGGATTGTTAATAACAAATTTCATAAGTGAATATATACATTGTGAGGCTGCAGTTAAGATCTCTAGCTCTTTGAATAAGTGTCTGCAGGATGATCTTGGATGAGCTCCAGCAATTATTCTGATTACATGCTTTTGTGCAATGAACACTCTTTTACTCAGTGATGAGTTACCCCAGAATATGATGTCATACGAAAGCAGAGAATGAAAATATGCGTGGTAAGCTAATTTATTCAGGTGTATATCGCCAAAATTTGCAATGACCCTAATAGCATAAGTAGCTGAACTCAAACGTTTCAGCATACCCTCAGTATGTTTTTTCCAGTTCAACCCCTCATCAATGCATACACCTAGAAATTTGGAATATTCTACCTTAGCTACCGATTTCTGATCGAAGTCTATATTTATTAATGGTGTCATTCCACTTCCTGTGTGGAACTGTATATACTGTGTTTTGTCAAAGTCCAGTGAGAGCCCATTTGCAGAGAACCACTTAATGATTTTCTGAAAAACATCGTTTGCAATTTCACAAGTTAATTCTTGTCTGTTGGGTGTGATAGCTATACTTGTATCATCGGCAAAAAGTACAAACCTTGTATCTTCGTGAATATAGAATGGCAAGTAATTAATATACAGGGTGTTACAAAAAGGTACGGCCAATCTTTCAGGAAACATTCCTCACACACAAATAAAGAAAAGATGTTATGTGGACATGTGTCCGGAAACGCTTAATTTCCATGTTAGAGCTCATTTTAGTTTCGTTCACCTACGCTCAATGGAGCACGTTATCATGATTTCATACGGGATACTCTACCTGTGGTGCTAGAACATGTGCCTTTACAAGTACGACACAACATGTGGTTCATGCACGATGGAGCTCCTGCACATTTCAGTCGAAGTGTTCGTACGCTTCTCAACAACAGATTCGGTGACCGATGGATTGGTAGAGGCAGACCAATTCCATGGCCTCCACGCTCTCCTGACCTCAACCCTCCTGACTTTCATTTATGGGGGCATTTGAAAGCTCTTGTCTACACAACCCCGGTACCAAATGTAGAGACTCTTCGTGCTCGTATTGCGGACGGCCGTGATACAATACGCCATTCTCTAGGGCTGCATCAGCGCATCAGGGATTCCATGCGACGGAGGGTGGATGCATGTATCCTCGCTAACGGATGACTTTTTGAACATTTTCTGTAACAAAGTGTTTGAAGTCACGCTGGTGCGTTCTGTTGCTGTGTGTTTCCATTCCATGATTAATGTGATTTGAAGAGAGGTAATAAAACGAGCTCTAACATGGAAAGTAAGCGTTTCCGGACACATGTCCACATAACATATTTTCTTTCTTTGTGTGTGAGGGCGGCTGGAGTGGCCGTGCGGTTCTGGGCGCTACAGTCTGGAACCGAGCGACCGCTCCGGTCACAGGTTCGAATCCTGCCGCGGGCATGGATGTGTGTGATGTCCTTAGGTTAGTTAGGTTTAAGTAGTTCTAAGTTCTAGGCGACTGATGACCTCAGAAGTTAAGTCGCATAGTGCTCAGAGCCATTTGAACCATTTTGTGTGTGAGGCATGTTTCCTGAAAGTTTGGCCGTACCTTTTTGTAACATCCTGTATATTAAGAACAGCAGAGGACCCAAGACCGAACCTTACGGCACCCCATTCTTGATTGTTCCCCAGTTTGAGACTTGTGTTTCTTAGACTTTGAGCATGCGGTGTTTTGTGACGTCGTTTCTAAATTTAGTTGGGAATACTGAGTGATTCCTATCTTCTTTCACTCGTAATGATCTCAGAAAGGTTGGTGATGACTGTGTCAGAGGTACTAGCGGACAGGTTACGTGTACCACCACAACACGTACACGGTGCTATTCCTGTTCGAGCAAAAGAGAGTGAGACAGCAGCATCAGGGCTGTGGGAGTGTACTCACCGCGGAAGGAGAGGTAGGTAGCGATGATGAGGATGTTGGCGAGGACGATGGCTACCCCCACGATGAGCATGATGCCGGCCTGCGTTAGGGGCTCCAGCGTGGAGCGAGCGGCCGCTGCGTGCACAGGCACACGCGCACGCGCACGCACTCGCTGACGCCTGCGCCTAGAGGGGCGGCGCCCCGCGCATGGCGCCTCCGCCTCCGCGTCCGCGTCACCGCCGCACCCGCGCCCTTCTCCTCCAGCGCCGCCGCCGCATCCAGCTGCAACACGGCACAGCCACCACGTGCAGTCACCCGCCGAGCTCCACACCACAGGCGCGGTTTTATGTTAAAAAGAGCATCAATATACCGGGTGATCAAAAAGTCAGTATAAATTTCAAAACTGAATAAATCACGGAATAATGTAGATAGACAAGTACAAATTGACACACATGATTGGAATGACATAGGGTTTTATTAGAACCAAAAAAATACAAAAGTTAAAAAAATGTCCGACACATGGCGCTTCATCTGATCACAATAGCAATAATTAGCATAACAAAGTAAGACAAAGCGAAGATGATGTTCTTTACAGTGCTCAATATGTCCACCATCATTCCTCAACAATAGCTGTAGTCGAGGAATAATGTTGTGAACAACACTGCAAAGCATGTCCGGAGTTATGGTGAGGCACTGGCTTCGGATGTTGTCTTTCAGCATCCCTAGGGATGTCGGTCGATCACGATACACTTGCGACTTCAGGTAACCCCAAAGCCAATAATTGCACGGACTGAGGTCTGGAGACCTGGGAGGCCAAGCATGACGAAAGTGGCGGCTGAACACACGATCGTCACCAAACGACGCGCGCAGCAGATCTTTCACGCGTCAAGCAATATGGGGTGGAGCACTATCCTGCATAAACATCGTACGTTCCAGCAGGTGTTTATCAGCCAGGCTGGGGATGATGCGCTTCTGTAACATATCGGCGTACCTCTCACCCGTCACGGTAGCAGTTACAAAACCAGTATCACGCATTTCCTCAAAGAAAAAAAGGCCCGATAACGGTAGATGTGGTAAATCCAACCCATACCGTGACTTTCTCGTCGTGCGATGGAGTTTCCACGACAGTCCTAGGATTTTAGGTAGCCCAAATTCTACAGTTGTAGGCGTTGACAGACCCTCGGAGCGTGAAATGAGCTTCGTCGGTCCACAACACGTTACTCAACGAATCGTCATCTTCCGCCATCTTTTGAAACGCCCATACCGCAAATGCCCTCTGCTTCACTAAATCGCCAGGTAAAAGTTCATGATGCCGATGGATTTTGTCGGATAGCATCGGAGGGCACGCCTAAGCGCCAACCAAACAGTAGTGTATGGAATGCCGATGCGACGTGCGACTGCACGAGCGCTGACTTCCCCGTACATTGACGAACCCGCTTCAGTCTCCATTTCTTCTTCAACTGTCTCAGCAGCATTGCGCCTTGTGCTCGGTCGGTCACTACGGGATCTATCGTCTAAACAACCCGTGGCTTCGAACTTCGAAATCATTCTCTCCACAGCTGCATTTGTCAACGGACCTTTACCCGTTCGAATCCCCTTCCTATGGCGATAGGATCGTAATGCTGAACTCCCACATTCCCCATTCTGATAATACAGCTTCACTAAAAGCGCCTTTTCAGGTAACGTCAACATGCTGCGACTGCTGGCGCATCTGATTCTCTCTCTCATTACAGCTCCTTTTATACACGATTATCATGCGCAGTCACTGACATTTTGCTGTCCAGCCCCATCTGTCGGATATTTTGAGAACTTTTTTTTGGTTCTAATAAAACCCCACGTCATTTCAAGCCTGTGTGTCAATTTTTACCTCTCTATCTACATTATTCCGTGCTTTATTAAGTTTTCAGATTTATACTGACTTTTTGATCACCCGGTATTACAACACAAAAGCATAGAATTTAACATTCTGAAATCTTATCTTCGTTGAGTCGCGCATTGCTATGAGGGGGAAAAAATTACTGGGCCTGACACGTATTTCGCTTTGGATTGGTTGACCCAGTTAGTTACGTGTTCTGTATGTTGTGACTAGGTGAAACTGCATTCGTCCGGCCGGCCACAACTATGAATTCTGTGAATGTTCTGGCAGATGGTTCATTTTCAACAACAACAACTATATTACATTACTGACATTAATACACTTATTTAATTTGTATTGGAGAAAGCGGCTATTACAGAAGCATGTTCACAAGCAAAGGTGATGTCAGGATACTGCAATAGCTGCGAGAACTATTGATAAATCATCTTGTTTGACACCGCATAGAAAGTATATGAAAGAAAATTGAACAAGAGATTATACCTAAAAATTCATCAGGCGACGAACAAATAGGCTTTAGAAGGGGCAGATCGACGACAGATGCAGTATATATACACTACTAGCCATTAAAATTGCTACACCACGAAGATGACGTGCTACAGACGCGAAATTTAACCGACAGGAAGAAAATGCTCTGATATGTAAATGATTAGCTTTTCAGAGCATTCACACAAGGTTGGCGTCGGTGCTGACACCTACAACGTGCTGACATGAGGAATGTTTCCTGTGGTGTCACCGCCAGACACCACACTTGCTAGGTGGTAGCTTTAAATCGGCCGCTGTCCATTAGTACATGTCGGACCCACGTGTCGGCACTGTGTGATCGCAGACCGAGCGCCACCACAAGGCAGGTCTCGAGATACGGACTAGCACTCGCCCCAGTTGTACGGACGACTTTGCTAGCGACTACACGGACGAAGCATAGCTCATTAGCCGAGCAGATAGTTAGAATAGCCTTCAGCTAAGTCAATGGCTACGACCTAGCAAGGCGCCATTAGTAACATTGCATGTATCTAAAGAGTCTCACTTGTATCGCCACAATCTCCAGATGTACCAAAAGGATGGATTAAAGTTAAGTATTCCAGAAGCTACGTACTTTTCTTTATAGCATTCGTAACGTATCCTGTTTCAGACCTCACGCACCCTGCTTTGGCTTAGCGCGTGCCTTTCGGCTTCCTCTCATTGTGTCTAGGCTGTCTTGTCTAGACACAACAATTTCTGGCTACGAGTCAATGGAAAGGGTCTTGTTCTTTCTAATTGCTTACATTTACTTGTGTCATGGCTTCGCCAGATGTACTGTCCGAATTTTATCGCTTGCAGAATCAGCAGACGCAGGCGTTATTGGATGCCCTTGGACAGCTTGTCCAGGGTCAACGTGCACTGCAAAACGATGCGGCAGCCGCCGCTTCACCGCTACCGCAGCCACAACATGCAGTTGCACCACCATTTCGTAATTTTCAAGAAGACGAGGAAACATGGACGGATTGGTCACGCCAGTTTGGATTTCATCTCGCCGCCTACGGAATTCAAGGTAACGAGCGGCAGCCTCATTTATTGGCGTGTGTAGGGGTGCAAACGTACCGTGTGATAGTGAAATTATTTCCCCGACGCGACGTAGCAACTCTGTCCTACGAAGAAATTTTGTCTGCTTTAGATGCCTATTTCAAGGAAACAGTTAATGTAGTTGCAAAAAGGTATACTTTCTTTCGTACAAAACGTACAGCCAGTCAAACTAATAGGGAGTGGGTTGCAACATTGCAAGGCCTTACAAGGGATTGTGCTTTTGAGTGTGAATGTGGACTCCCTTATTCAGATACAATGGTGCGTGATGCAATTGCACAGAACATTTCTGATGTTCGTATCTGGGAACAGATTTTCTTACTAGTTAATCCCTCCCTTCAGCAAGTGATAGACATATTAGATAGACAAGACAAGCTTGACTTTGCTCAGGAATCATTTGCAACTTCGCCAGCCGTGTGTAACATTAACCGGCCCGCCGGGCGCGCTGCACGGCCCGGTAAACTGCCCTCGCACACGTCCGCGCAGCTGCTGCCATGCTCTAAACCCGGTGTGCCACGACAGCATACAACTGCAGTGAAATCATGCCCGCGGTGTGCTACTAGACATTCGCGTGAACATTGCCCGTCACGCCAAGCTATTTGCTTTTTCCGTAATAAGAAAGGACATGTTCAAAGTGATTGCCAGAAAAAGCTCAAATCAGACAATCACAACCATTCCAGGCCTTTTGCTTCGAGCCGGAATCGAACCAAGAATACTCAGGCTCGTGAACCTTCGCCCGTGGACATTCATGTAGTTAATTCCACTTCGTCCAGTGCCACTGTCTCTAACAGTGACTGTGTTCGTCCCACAAATACTGTGCGTCGACGTCGCCGGAAATCACGTCAATTAGCAAGTGATGCTGTACCTGTATCAGTTCAAATTGCACGAGACAGTCGCTCTTGTCGTCAGCAGGACAATAAACTTTTTGTAGATTTGGACTTTAATGGCAAGGTCATACCATTCCAGCTCGATACCGGTCAATCACGACACGTACAACCAACTGGGCAAACCTCTGTTGCGTGCCGCAAATGTTCAGCTCACTAGTTATTCAGGACAGCATATCCCTGTGTTAGGACAGTGCACTCTTCTTGCAACATATAAGGGACAAACAAAACTTGTATCATTTTACGTTCTTCGTTCTTCTACTGCAGTGAACTTGTTTGGTTTAGATTTATTTCAATTGTTTAACATGTCTATAGTAAATCAGGTCCTATCAGTGAATCAGACTGTGCCTTCCGCCAGTGTTTCTCGGCTGTGTGAAGAATTTGCAGACATTTTTGCACCGGGCCTTGGTTGCGCTAAGAACTATGAAGCACATTTGGAACTGAAAGTAAACGCGCAACCGAAATTTTTCAGAGCGCGCAATGTTCCTCACGCATTGCGTGATGAGGTCGCAAGAACATTACACGATTTAGAATCACAAGGTGTAATTGAACGTGTGCAGGCTTCTCTCTGGGCCTCACCCTTAGTCATTTTGCCAAAACCTTCTGGAAAACTGAGACTTTGTGTGGACTTCAAGGCAACAGTGAATCCACAACTCGTGATTGCAACTTTTCCAATACCCCGCCCGGAAGATCTTTTTGATAAACTGTGCCCGGGTAAATACTTTTCGAAGTTGGACCTAGCAGATGCGTACTTGCAAATCCCAGTGGACGCCGAATCCCAGCGCGTCTTGGTGGTTAACATGCATCTTGGGTTGTACCGATTCAAAAGACTGCCATTCGGGTGTGCATCCGCCCCTGCATTGTTTCAGCAATATTTACAAACTGTTTGTGCGTCGGTCCCTACTGCTGCGAACAATCTGGATGATATTGTGATCTCTGGAAAGACAGCCGACGAGCATTTAGCACACCTACGAACATTATTTCAGGTATTGCGACAAAATGGTCTTCGCTTGCGGAAGGACAAATGTGTGTTTTTTGCTCGTGACTTACCATACCTGGGACAGGTAATCAACGCCCAAGGCATACATCCGAGTCCAGAGCACCTCCGTGCCACACAAGAATTGCCTTCGCCGCAGAATGTGAAGCAGCTACAGAGTGTGTTGGGTAAAATTAACTATTATCATCGCTTTCTGCGCAATGCCTCTTCCATTTCAGCTCCGCTTCATAGCTTACGCCGTAAGGGTGTTCCGTTCGTCTGGACGACGGAATGCGAACGCGCCTTTCGCCAGTTGAAATCGGCGTTGCTTTCTAATGCTTGCCTTACGCCATTCGATCCCCAGAAACCCCTTTTGTTGATGGTAGATGCATCGGATTTCGGGATCGGTGCTGTGCTTGCGCACAAAGATGGGTCGCATGATCGCCCTATTGCCTTTGCGTCCAAATTGCTCTCGTCTGCGCAAAGAAATTATTCACAGATAGAGAAAGAAGCTTTGGCTCTCGTGTTTGGTGTTACTAAGTTCCATGATTTCTTGTATGGTCGTCACTTTACCATCATCACAGACCACAAACCTTTGACGTCGCTTTTTCATCCGCACAAGCCTGTACCTCCGCGTACAGCGCAGAAATTCATTCGCTGGCCTATTTTCCTCTCGCAGTACCGCTACGATATCTTGTATCGGTCCACTGCTAAGCACGGAAACGCCGATGCGTTGTCCCGTTTACCTGTTGCTGAGGATAGAGCATTCGATTCTTCCGAACTTGCTTGCATGTTCATTGATTCGGAAACCGATGAAGTGGTCGAATCGTTTCCGATTGATTTTCGTCGTGTAGCTACAGCCACAGCTGCTGACCCGGTCCTTGCTACCGTTTTGCGTTTTGTTGCTACGCAATGGCCTTTGTCAAAGTCTCGGATCGAGGATCCGTTGGTTCGCCGATTTTTTGCTCACAAGGAGAGACTTTTTGTTCGACGTGGTGTTTTGTTGTTGCGTTCTGATAATGATCAGTCCAGAGTCGTGGTCCCACGTTCGTTACAGTCCTCTGTTTTACGGCTTCTTCACCAGGGACATTGGGGTATAGTGCGAACGAAACAACTTGCTCGTCAGCACTGTACTTGGTTCGGAATCGATGCTGCGATTACGAATATGTGTTCTTCTTGCATGGCGTGTGCCGAACAACAATCCGCACCGCCGCGGAAAGTCTTTGCATGGCCACAAGCCACTTCCCCTTGGCAACGCTTGCACATCGATTTTGCTGGTCCATTTTGGAATGCTCGATGGTTGGTTCTGGTAGATGCCTTCAGTAATTTTCCTTTTGTTGTCCGGATGTCTTCCACGACGTCAACTGCCACCATCCAAGCATTGTCTGCTATCTTTTGCATTGAAGGTCTTCCGCAGACTATTGTTTCCGACAATGGCCCACAATTCATGTCTGCAGAATTTCAGTCTTTCTGCAAGGCCAATGGTACTCAACATCTGACATCCGCGCCGTTTTCGCCTCAGTCCAACGGTGCCGCTGAACGATTGGTCCGGACTTTCAAGTCACAGATGTTGAAGTTGAAAGAGTCGCATTCTCGGGAGGACGCGTTGTTGCTCTTTTTGTCATCGTATCGCTCTCAGCCCCGTGATGGTCGCTCGCCGGCTGAGTTGCTCCACGGTCGTCCTCATCGAACCTTGATGTCTTTGCTGCACCCGCCGCATCAGGTTCCTGTGCAGCGGCAGACTTCTGCTTTTGCTCCAGCGACGTTGTATACTATCGCAACTATCGAGGTTCACGGCGTTGGCTCGCAGGGCGCATTCTTCGCTGCCTTGGCCGCGCGATGTATTTGGTTTTGGGGGCCTCTGGTGAGGTGCGTCGGCATCTCAATCAGCTGCGCCTCTGTCGTCGCACGGGTTCTGCCACTCCCCGTCTGCTTTCAGCGACGGTGCCGTCCGGTCGGCGCCCTGGGGACCCATCTACTGGCTCGCCTCATCCCCAGGTGTTACCGACGATGCCTTCCATTTTGCCCCATGGCGACGCGCCGCTGCCGCCTCCGCCGCCGCCGCCTGTCCTCCAGCCGGCGCCGCCCGCAGTGGACGCTTCGCTCCAGCCGCCAAGCGTCTCCCTGGGTCACGCGCCGCCGATCGCTTCCCATGACCAGCTGTCCTCAGCCATGGAACTCTTGCCCGCTCCGGACCACATGACGTCATCGCGCGTCGGATACCCCGACGCAATGGAGGTCGACCCTTCGGCCCCTCCTGTCTCTTTACGGGCGCATACACCGCATGTTGACGTGCACCCTGGACTAGGTTTTCAGGCGTTTCCTAGATCCCCTCGGACCGAATGGCCGGGTGCGGGTGGCACAGCCTCGCCTGTTGTTAGGCTCCCCACCTCATCGCATACGTCAACATGGGGTCCTCCCCACGGCGGGCGGAAGCCTTATAACACGACCGTTCGCCGATTTGCGGGGGAGGAATGTGGTGTCACCGCCAGACACCACACTTGCTAGGTGGTAGCTTTAAATCGGCCGCGGTCCATTAGTACATGTCGGACCCGCGTGTCGGCACTGTGTGATCGCAGTCCAAGCGCCACCACAAGGCAGGTCTCGAGATACGGACTAGCACTCGCCCCAGTTGTACGGACGACTTTGCTAGTGACTACACGGACGAAGCATAGCTCATTAGCCGAGCAGATAGTTAGAATAGCCTTCAGCTAAGTCAATGGCTACGACCTAGCAAGGCGCCATTAGTAACATTGCCTGTATCTAAAGAGTCTCACTTGTATCGCCACAATCTCCAGATGTACCAAAAGGATGGATTAAAGTTAAGTATTCCAGAAGCTACGTACTTTTCTTTATAGCATTCATAACGTATCCTGTTTCAGACCTCACGCACCCTGCTTTGGCTTAGCGCGTGCCTTTCGGCTTCCTCTCATTGTGTCTAGGCTGTCTTGTCTAGACACAACATTTCCAATCGATTTCTCATACAAAAACAGCAGTTGACCGGCGTTGCCTGGTGAAACGTTGTTGTGATGCCGTGTGTAAGGAGGAGAAATGCGTACCATCACGTTTCTCACTTTGATAAAAGTCGGATTGTAGCCTATCACGATTGCGGTATATCGTATCGCGACATTGCTGCTCGCGTTGGTCGAGACCCAATGACTGTTAGCACAATATGGAATCGGTGGGTTCAGGAGGGTAATACGGAACGCCGTGCTGGATCCCAACGGCCTCGTATCACTAGCAGTCGAGAAGAGAGGAATCTTATCCTCATGGCTGTAACGGATCGTGCAGCCTCACCAACTGAAAACATCTGGTCAATGGTGGCCGAGCAACTGGCTCGTCACAATACACCAGTCACTACTCTTGATGAACTGAGGTATGGTGTTGAAGGTGCATGGGCAGCTGTACCTGTATACGCCATCCAAGCTCTGTTTGACTCAATGCCCAAGCGTATCAAAGCCGTTATCTCGGCCAGAGGTGGTTGTTCTGGGTGCTGATTTCTCAGGATCTATGCACCCAAATTGTGTGAAAGTGTAATCACATGTCAGTTCTAGTATAATATATTTGTCCAATGAATACCCGTTTATCACCTGCATTTCTTCTTGGTGTTGCAATTTTAATGGCCAGTAGTGTAATAAAACAAATAACCGAAAAACAGAGAGAGTATAATAGGGAAACCCATCTAGCGTTCATTGATTTTATTAAGGCATTCGATAATGTGTTTAGACAGAAACTGTTGAGAATTGTGGGAAAGAGAATATACCGAACACACCTAATAAATGTTTAAAAATTCTGTGCAAACATACGACTGCAATTTTAGATATAAATGGTACACTAATACAGCCTATAGCGACAAACAAACCAGGAAAACAAGGGTGCAGCCTTTCATTCATTCTTCGGAAGATTTATTGAAATGACCCAATTAGGAAATGGAAGAACGTTTTTAACGGTGGAATTAAAAGTAACAGGATTTCCCACTTGGATTGTCTTTTGCACGCAGACGATGCCACACTATTGGTGGATAATGAAGATGATCTACGAAGGGGAATACATTTACTAGGTGGGGCTTGTGAAGGGAACCATTTGACGATTTGAGGAAAGAAGACAAAAGAATGGTTCTCGAAGGGATATAGCCTGTACGGCCAAAAATTGTGAGTAATAATAGAACAACAGAAGAGGTCAAACATTTTAATTGCTTAGATTGGGGCGTCACATATGAATATGACGAAGACATAGAGAAGAAACCAGAAAAATTTGGAAATATGTGTAGAATAATAAAGACATGGCTAAAAAATAAAACGAAGAAAGAGGAAAGATTGAAATGTTATAAGACAATGGCAGTTCAAATTCTTGTTTAAGGAAGTGAATCGTGGATTAGAAGTAAAAATCAAGAATCTGGCACACAGGCAGCGAAGATGATTTCTAAGAGTAGTAAAGGGATGCACAAAAGCCGACAGATCTAGAAGTACGGAAATTAGGCAAGAGCTGAATATATTAAACATCCTCAATAAAATAGAAGAAAATAGAAAAAATTGGCATGAACACCTCGAAAGAATGAGCGGAGGAAGATGATCTCTTCAGGTAATAAGATTTAAGCCAGTTTGGAGAAGAAGTCAAGGAAGACCGAGGAAGCGATGGGTATCATAGCAGGCAAATAAAAAAAAGGTCTTAATGATTGATGTGAAGACGATTATCATGATTATATTAATTTAAGAAAGACTTACTAAACTTTGACACACTTCTTTGCCACAGGAGTATTGAATAATTTAGAATAAATTGTCTTGGAGAATCTACGGCATTGGCAGCTCACTTAGCCTGCATTTATCGTGGATCTCTCGCCCAGGACGAAGGCCCAGATAACTGAAGAAAGCGTAGATGACTCGACTATATAAGAAGGGTAAAAGAGCAGACCCGCAAAATTACAGGCGAATATTCCTAACATCGGTTTGCTGCAGAATCCTTGAACATATTCTCAGTTCGAATATGTTAAACTCTCTTGAGACTGAGAAGCTTATGTCCATGAATCGAAGTGGCTTTAGAAAGCATCACTCGATTGAAACTCAGCTTGCCCTTGTCTCACATGATATACTGCTGCGAACAATGGATGAAGGGCAACAGGAGGATTCCATAATTGTAGATTTCCGGAAAGCGTTTGACACGGTGCCACATTGCAAAAATGGTTCAAATGGCCCTGAGCACTATGGGACTTAACATCTTAGGTCATCAGTCCCCTAGAACTTAGAACTACTTAAACCTAACTAACCTAAAGACATCACACACATCCATGCCCGAGGCAGGATTCGAACCTGCGACCGTAGCAGTCCCGCGGTTCCGGACTGCTGTGCCTAGAACCGCACGGCCACCGCGGCCGGCTGCCACATTGCAGGCTGCTAACCAAGGTACGAGTATATGGAATACGTTCACAGACATGTGAGGGGCTCGAAGACTTCTTAAGTTATAGAACCCAATATGTTGTCCTCGACGGCAAATGTTCATCAGCGACAAGAATATCGTCAGGAGTGCCCAAGGGCAATTTGAAGGACCGCTGTTATTCTCTGTATACATAAATGTTTTGGCAGACAGACCGGGCAGCAATATGCGGTTGTTTGCTGATAATGCTGGTTGTTTTCTGATGGTGCTGTGATGTACGATAGGGCATCGAAGTTGAGCGATTAGAACAGTGCGGGATGACTTAGACAAAACTTTCAGTTGGTGTGATGAATGGCAACTATCTTTAAATGTGGAAAAATGTAAATTAGTGCGGATGAGTAGGAAGAACAAACCTGCAGTGTTCGGATACAGTATTACTAGTTAAATATCTGGGCGTAACGTTGCAGAGCGATATGAAGTGGTACCAGCTTGTGAGAAGTGTGGTAGGGAAGGGGAGTGGTCCACTTCGATTTATTGGGAGAATTTTAGGAAAAGGTGGAAAGGAGACTGCAAATAGGTTGCTGGTGGGGCCCATTCTTGAGTACTGCTCGAGTGTTTGGGATCCATACCAGGTCGGGTTGAAGAAACGCATCGAAGCAATTCAGAGGCGGGCTGCTAGATTTGTTAAGGCAACGTTCTTTTCGAGAAACTCTATTTAGAAAATTTAAATAACCGGCATCTGAAGCTGACTGCAAAGCGGTTCTACTGCTGCCAACATATATTGCGCATAAGGACGATGAATATAAGATACGAGAAATTAGGGCTCACACGGAGGCATATAGATAGTCGTTTTTACCTTGCTCTGCTTGTGAGTGGAACAGGAAAGGAAATGACTAGTTGCTGTATAGGGTACCCTCTACCACGCACCGTGTGGTGGCTTAATAATTATCTATGTAAAAGTGGATGTAGACTAGCAAAGCATTACTTGATGCTTTAATTAACAGCATTAATTAATAAACTGTTCTCTTGAGTTACAATGTTCAACAGTAACTACAAGATCATCTGATGCTTTACCTACTCGTTGGTCCTAGAGGATGATGTTGACTGCTGTAATTGAGGTCTCGAACTGCTGAGCTCTTGCATGCTTGACACTATATTGACCTCAGTGTGAGGGCGCTGCTATGCTGAGATGAGAGGCGTGGTCTTGAGTAGCACCTGTGATTCGTCGTTGCAGTTTGCAGAAAGCTTTCAGTAATGTCTGTGGTATCCATTAGCGTTGCCGACTTTGGTGCGGCACTACGATCTCTGGACGATACCATGCGGAACTCCTACGGACACTGTCTGACAAAAAAAGTAAAGCACCCAGGACAGGAGAAGGAAACGAAATGTTACTTCACTGGTTGAGAGGGTAAATGATGTTAGTTCAGTGATTGCGAAACAGAATCAAATTTAAAAAGAATTTGGCAGCAAAAGTGCACTTATTAGCATGACTTTGCATCCCATCTGACCTGATTCAGTTGAGTGGGCTATCATGTAGCCACTGCATATTCTCCTGAGGTTTGCTGGCCAACAACTGTTGAGGGTGAACCTTGACATTCTGTATACCCCACTTGGACAGAGTTGACAACCAGGCTGTTCCCAAACATGGTTTATCAAGGACAGATCTGGGGATCTCGATGACCATGAAAGTATCTCAATATCACACAAACATTTCATAGACACTTGCCATGTGCGGACGATTATTGTCCTGTGGAAAAATGGCAGCATCATACAGGTGGTGAAAGATTCGCCGCCAGCCCCAGTAAAACAACCCAACAAACCGCCATTTCCAGCAAAAGTGAGCAGAGCTAATGGAGCGTCAAAAATTACCTCACGAGGAATTGAGCATCCAAGAGCATTTTGCTATTTATAATGACCGCGAAACGGTTTCATGGTCTGTAACCTCTAAAGGCTTCTTTAGCGACGGGACGTTAATCGTAATCTTCCTCCTTCCTCAACCATGGACTGCTGTTGCTTGGTACAGAATTACTTAATATCGCTGTTTAAGAACACGCCGCATTCACTCTGCTTAACAAGCACTGCCTTAATTTGTTTTTCATCGTTCAGAAGACGCAGCAATCAATGCATGCAATCATCATTGCCTTAGTACAATATGACTGAATGTAACTCATTATCATTCACCAACAAATAAATCTAATCCCATATAGCTGTAGGCATTCTGTTGCATTTTACTATTGCTATCGAGAAAGAAAACTAGAAGATAAGGATTAGAGATGTGGGTTACGGAAGAATGTAGAAAATTAGGAAGATGACGATGGGACTTGTGCTAAAACATCGAGGAATATTTTCAGCGGTACTGAAGAAACGAGAAAAAACTCTAGCGGAAGACAGATTTTGAAATACCCTATCCACTAAAAAGAATGAAGCATCCATAAGACATGGTCAGATGTCCATGTAACTTCACACACATACACACAACCGGCGGATGTGTATTAGAGTTGCAATTCTCTAAGACAATTAGAAAGGTCACCAGAGTGCATTAGTGTTGTTCGTATATAATGTTGTTACCAGGTCTTGTGAGGGATAAAAGGGATGTGAACAGCGTCAGATGTTGCGTGCCGGCTGAGACGGACATGGAGGGGCCGCGCACCCGTGTGAGACAGGGTTATGAGCATTTGCCAGAATTTGAAAGAGGCGTTATTGTGGATGCACTGCTGGCGGACTGGTCGAATCATGTAATATCCAAAACTGTCCGACATTTGGGTGTGACAGTGGCCAGATGGTGGAATGCATTGGAACGAGAGTGCAAACACATTCGTCTTCAAGATTCCAGTCGACCATGCCTGACACCAAAACGGAGGATCGTCTTATTGCGAGCCAGGCAAACTGTAACACCTTCACATCTGCATCTGCCAGCCGAAAACAAGTAATGGACTCCCTGCAACATTCTCTATCATCTTGCACCTTTGGTAGGAGATTAGCAACAACTGGCCTGCGGAATTTCCTTGCTTAGGCTAATACTAATATCACAACACGAACTGCACTTCTACACATCCCCTGGTAACCATCGTCGGCGAGTACTGCAGGGATCTGGGGAGAGGTTCCATTCTTCCAGTGATTTAGAGAGTAACAACAGTGTTTCACCTGAACCCGCCAGGGTAGCCGAGAGCGCTAATACGCTGCTTCCTAGACTCGGGTAGGCGCCCTGGCCCCAGATCGAATCCGCCCAGTGGATTAACGACGAGGGTCGGTAAGCCGGCCAGCCTGGACGTTGTTTTTAGGCGGTTTTTCACACCCCACTAGTTGAATACAGGGCTGGTCCCCACGTTCCGCCTCAGTTACACAACTCGCAGATATTTGAAGACATTCACACTATTAGCTTACACTAGTCGCAGACAACTGGGGTGCACTACTTATGTCCTGGGGGGGGGGGGGGGTTCGGGGTGGCGTCAGGAAGGGCATCCAGCCACCCTCTCCAGCTAACACTGAGAAATCCGTAATAACACGGCCGACCCGGCGCTGGCGCGAGACAAAGGCCGAAAGAAAGAAAGAAAACGGCGTTACACCTGACATCATGCTGTGAGTAACCTCGGGTATGACTTCAAGTCTTGGCTGATAGTGACTAAGGGTACTGTGATGTCGCAATGGCACATAAACGATATCATGCGTCCTCATGTGTCACCTCTCATACAGCAATACTGTGGTGCCATTTTTCAACAGGAACCCGCTCGTCCACACATTGCGCATGCCCCTATGAATTGTGATACTTCCACCATGGCCAACAAGACTGTGCACCAAGTACATCGTAACCCATTCACATCTGGGTCTGGCAACCAAGAACTAGCAATGAACTCCGTACAAGATTCTGTGTCATCCCGAACCATTGGTCGGGGACTGTTAGCAGCCATAGTAGGATATTACCGTTCCATGCCTAGGCTGCCGTTAACTTTACAACAGAAACGAACTGCATGTGGAGTGGTGCTGAGAGCTGGAGGTATGGACTGCTGGTGAATGGCGTCGCATTGAGTTCAGCGATGAATCGCAGATCTGCACTACGCTGTGTGACGATCGTCGCGGAGTACAGCGCCGACCTGGTGAGAAATTCTGTTCTTCCAGTGTACTGAAGAGGCACAGCCATGTTAAGTCCTGCCGTCATTCTGTGGCGAGACCTCGGGTATTTCTTCAGCTCACGGCTAGGGCAAGACTTGTCATGACTGGTAGAGACTGAGGGAATTGTGACAGTACCACGCCGAATCACGGACGTCTTGCGTCATCCTGTGTTACCTAATCAAAACTACAAGCTATCTGCGGAAGAGACTGCTCCCTGTAGCACACTCTTACTTACACGACTAACGATGCTACCCACTCGGAATGTCGCTTCCGACAACGAACAGACGCTTGCCGCCCTATGAACAATATAACAGCAATATAAACGTGTATCACTACGTATATGACATACCTGCATGTTAATCTTTGTGCCGCCGAATACGTAAAATTTTTACAAATGTTGCTAAAAGATTTTATGTAACTGGGATTACTTCGGTGTTGTACAATAAGAACTGGCGTTGAATTCGGATGCTAGTTTTTGTAGATGATCAGGTATTTATCACGCAAAATCTGGACATTGCAGCAAAACAAACACAAGTCCTAAAATAAGCACCAGAGAAGACAGGATTACAAATTACTTTACAAGGGACTGAGTACGTGAACATAGATGACAAGATTCAACGCGGACATTGATGGCAATATATAGAGACATCAAAAGAGCACAGGCGTAGAAAAAACCTAGATTATTGATCGGCGACTCCATAGTGTCCTGTGCACTACGACCAGATAATGGGTATATTTGGAAGGAGAGACAGCATTGGTCGTATATTTTTGTTTATATAGACTATGTGATCGCCGTAAGCTTATTGACACCAGTGCTTACTAATTTAAGTTATATATTACAGCACTGAAGATGGTCACTAAGTGACCGAAAATCGATTTTGCGATAATAAACAAAAATATACGACCAATGCTGTCTCTCCTTCCAAAAAAAACCTAGATAATATTCTCACCCTGAACATCATTGAGAAGGCAGTAGTCGAAGGAAAAATATTCTCACCCTGAACATCATTGAGAAGGCAGTAGTCGAAGGAAAAGCCAGAAAGATGAAGACTGCACCCTGATTATACCATGAAACTTAAAAATGTAACTTCAACGTCAGTTACTACAGGTCCGTAGTTAATCCCGCATGTTTAACTGCAGCAAAGACGATGGCCAGAAAGGGACTTGCAGAAACAGAGAAAGAGGAAACGTCAGAGAAAGATCCTGGGTGTTAAAAAAAATGCAGCCAAATACTTTACATTACATTTTAGAACAAACAAAGAATTATATGGTACGTCTGAGAAGATCTCAACCACAATAAGGAAAATGAGGCCAACGTCCTAAGGACGCATTAAAAGAATGGAACCAGAAAGGATTGAAAATAATATATGACTTTCAAGGAGAACAAAAAGATACAAATCCCACCAGTGAATTAAGAACATCGGAACTAGGTAAGTGTGGGATGAGTAAAGCAGATACAGTAAACAGGAAGACGGTCAAAGCAAAATTAGCGGGAGTGGTGGAATTCTCCGACGAGAAAGCAAGAAGAATACGATGAGTGTTCTCGGAAGAAGAGCGAGCACGAGTTAGACAGAAGATGAAGGAATACTGGCGAAAGAAAGAACAACTCAAGAAGCGAAGGTAATCTTAGCCAATAGGTTGTTGAAATCATCAAATACAAATAGCAATTATAGTAAAACATAGAGAATCGTTATAAACGCAACTAACTAGCAGAAATAAGGGGAAAATAGAATTATCTAAACTTCTGGAAGCTTGTTTGGTGAAGCAGTTAAACTGAATTTTGCTGAATGGCATGTTCAGCAACTTATGCCAGAAAAAATGTAAACTCTTGACAGAAAGGAATCAGTAAGTCAAAATATGTCTCATACTTGCTTTGAGTAAGGATCTATAGCAACTGTTGTATGCTCCACAGGCATGCCATGCTCCGAATAGGTAGCGAAATCATTGGGACAACTTCCTCAGTCTGCCCATTGTCAATGTGTGATAGAAAATATGATCTATTACTGCTCAAAGGCCAGATTCATAACAAGAATCACTAAATTGGTTTAAGTCATACTAGTGGTGTTTTTGATAAATGTTGTAACTAATGCAGATTAATAAATATGTGCGACGCAAGAGCGTATTTGCGTCTGCATTCGTCCTTGAAACCAGAAGAGTTCTCAGTAAGTAACGCATTGAGTATTTTCGGAATAATTACTTTGGAGGAAGGAACGAAGAAAGGAAGATTGAGTTTAACGTCCCGTCGACATCGAAGTCATTAGAGACAGAGCACAAGCTCGGATTGTGTCAAGGATGGGGAAGGAAATCGGCCGTGCCGTTTGAAAGGAACCACCCTGGCATTCGCCTGGAGCGATTTAGGGAAATCATGGAAAACCTAAATCAGGATGGTCGGACGCGGGTTTGAACCGTCGTGGTCCCGAATGCGAGTCCATTGTGCTAACCACCGCGCCACCTCGCTCGGTAAAAGTTATTTGAGTCCACATATTGTTCTGAAATTTTTTGCAATTGTCTCTACCGCTAACGTGTTTGAAGCAACAGCACTTTGCAGATGACAGCAGAAAATGGACGTCTGAGCATTTGTGGGATGAGTTACGGTGTTGGTTGCCAGCCACACCAAACAACCACAAACCGGCTACTGATGTATAGGAAGAGCTACGGAAGAAAATACCTACAGACGTACACTGAAGCTTAGTGCAAAGTCTTTGTACTGGTAATGGGAGGACATACGTAAATGTTTCTGAGGATCATCTGTATTTCGTCAAGACTGATGACTTTCTCTAGTATTTCTAATCCTGTGGCAATTTCTTTATCGGCCCTAAGTAATCTGGTTTCAAATTCTGCTCTCATAGATTTACGCTATAATGCTCATTCTAATGTTAACGTATATCTAAATAACCTGCGCTTCGTTCTGGCAATATTTTTTCGTAGAGTTTTCCTCGCCAATTTTTTCTAACTCTTCATTTAGTAATTACTCTTCAGAGACGACAGGCTTAAATGCCGTGTGACATAACGAGGACACGATGTACGTTGCAGAAATGTTACAAAATGTCCCTTTGAAATCGAAGTCGTTGGAAAAATCCCTTTCTTACGGCGTTGTGTTTTTATGAGACTGGAGATGAAGCTGTGCTCTGCGTTCTCTGAAGGCTTACCTTTCGCAGTGCCATATATTTTTTATCACCAGGCCACACTCTAATTGCGCCCTTTTACCTGAACAACTGTACTGAAGTAATGGGGCAGTGCCAGTCCTGGCCCAGTCTGCATTATTGCCAGATCTCTTCCCCTCCACCTCTACTCTGCACCTGCCCCCTCCTCCACTTCTCTAGGTCAAATTAGTTAGCGGGAAATTAAAAAATGGGTGCTCCTATTGGTCAGGACAGACCCTACACTTCCACGAGCAGCCATTAAGTAGAAATACCTTCATAAGTTGACATTTAATACACGTAATCAATTATGCTAAAACAGGATTATGGTTGTTTCCGACTCCCTTCATTTTCACTTAAACAATAAGTCATGGCTTCAGAATGAGTTTCAAGTCATGGCTTGTTTATATGCAGCAGATCTGATACTTTCCTCTCGAGAATGTGCTGTTCAACGAAACGTTCAAGGTAAAAATCCTTTTAGTGTAATGTCACAAAAATGTTTGCCATTGTATCCCGTTCAGAGGCAGTCACGTACTATGTACCTATACTCCTGTTACCTCTAAATGACTTGCGAATTTAAGTACAGTGTTTTCCAGGCTTTCTCTGAAGCGAATTACCACTTCGACACATAATATGCATGAAAAAAGAAAATTGTCATTAGGGTGGGCGAGAAGTCTCCGTTCCACCAAGTATAGAGTGAGGAGGAATTCCGCCTTGCTGCAAGCAGAAGCGTTCTACGAGGCCTCCTTCCTCAAGCTTGAGTAGTAACCATATTTGTACATTTGCAAAAAAAGAGGGCCTTTCACAGCCCGTTTAAAAAAGTACGGTCCAAGCAGATGTTATTATGTCATCGCTACCTATGTCATTACATGAGCTCTTTGGCCCGAAGGACAATATTTCTAGGATGTGAGCTGCAATAAATAGCTCATTCATCTGAAAACATAATCTGTATTTGTAAACTGAGTTAACAAAGCGCGGCACGATAAAACGCGCCCATTCCGGTCTGTATCCGATAACTCATTTACGAAAGTCGTTCGAAGAAGTCTAACTTTAAGGTCTTTTTCATGTGATTTCGCATTGTTGTCTTTGGTATGCCGATTCTGCAGAATGTTTACATGTAGACTAAACAGGAGACTGTTTAGTCGAAGCAACGACTCCGGCACATGTTTCTTCTCGCATCTTCTTCCTTCCACTCCTTGGCCTGTCTTTAACGTTGCCAAAAGCACGCTTTTGTCAGTTCAAATATTGCCTTTCGCGGAGGAGCATTATTAAATCTTTCCTGGAATGCTTATAGTCTGTTTCACCCCCAGCAGTGTAACTACGTCTGCTGACATCTGCCATTCCTACAAATTAAATCTCGACAGCGATTGCGAAAACTTTATTGTAATAAATCAAACGCAGAAATAATCCTTAGAATGTTATCTTTAATTACCAATAGTCACTTTTCTACATAATCACCAGCCAATTGGATACATTTCTGCCAACGATGAACAAGTTTTATGAAGCCGTCACGGAGGAAGTCGACACTCTGTTTCCGCAACCACAGTCGCATAGTTCTCTCAACGTCTTCATCAGAAGCATAATGATGTCCCCACAGATCGTCTTTCATGATCGGGAACAGATAGAAGTCAGACGGTGCTAAATCTGGGCTGTGTACGATGGTGAGATTCAGTCTCTGAAGTTCTGCTGTGGTGGCACGTGAAGTGTGTGGTTTGGCATTGTAATGCTGCAGGAAAACATTTGCCTTTTCCTTTCGGTCCCTTGTTAGCCGTAGTTTCAGAGTTCGCAGCCTTGTGATGTAACACTATGAATTTATTTTTGTACCACAATCAAGGAGATAAACATGGCTAACACCATCTGCATCCCAGAACACTGTGGCCATGATTTTTCCAGCTGAGGGCTGCATCTTGAATTTCTTTTTCTGGGGCGAGCCTTTGTGTCGATATTCCATAGATTGACGTTTCGTCTCCGGGTCGTTATGGTGTCTCCACGTTTCGTCTCCTGTCACAATTAAATGGTGAAATGCGTCACCTTTATTCTCGTAACGCGAGAGGAGTTCCTGGCAAATTCCAAGTCTGTGCGCTTTCATTTCAGGAGTCAGCATCCGGGGTACCCATCGTGCTCAGATCTTCCGACAGCCAAGCAAAGCAATAATGTGACCCACGCGTTCTTGTGAAATGCTGATTGTCCTTGAAATTTCTCTCTGAGTGATGCGACGGTCGTCCTGAATCAATCTGTCAACATTTTCCTTGTGAAATTCGATGGTTGCTGTCACAGCCCGTCCAACTCTTTGTCTGTCACGCAGGTCAGATGTTCCCGCCTCAACATCTTTAAACTAAATCGCTCAACGACGCACAGTACGCACATCAACACAGTCACCATAAACTGCTTTCATTCTCTGATGAATCTCCTTTGGCGTGACACCTTCTGCTGTCAAGAATTCAGTGACTGCACGTTGCTTAAATCGCATTGACCGACCGTCTACGCAGGGTTCTATACTTTACACTGTGTCACACAACTTTTCAATGCTAAGGCATCCCGCCAACTGAAGCTGTAGAGAAGAGGCTACAGAACAAGCCAGTACCTGCCGCATACCAATGCTGCCAACTGTTGAAGAGTTACGAAGATGGAGGCATTACTTTTCGGTCAACCCTCGTACCATCCTACATAAAAACATTTGGTACTAATGTGGGGTTGCGTGGGAACAGGAACTTCTTGCCCACCTGGTACATTTGAATATTTTATCTTTTTCCGCTAATGCACTAAAATATATCTGTGTTTGTCTGTACGTTAAAGATTAAATATTAATGTCGCTTTTGAATAGCTGTATTTCTCACTCAGACGAAGTTTTATTTAGGAATTACTAGTCTACAGGGTGGTCAGAAACAGTCTGAAATTTTGTAAGGGTGATGCAGGATAGCTTGTGCTGAGAAACAATGTTCAGAAAAAAAATTCGATATACTGCGCCGCTCCCGAATTAATTAGCATTGAAGTTAGCTACTCAGGCTGTTGCACGCTCAGATTCAAGCGGTCCACTAGATACAGTTAGTGTCAGTTGTTTTCATAGCGTAAATGAGACTGCTCAGCCCCTGGCGCGGAATAAATCCTTACTACTGTCCCATGGCCAATTTTTCTGTCACTTTCTTGTAAGGGCTCTGGAATTTGCACATGCAACAAGCTGATTGGCTAACTTCAATGCCAGTTGACTTGGAAACAGTTCAACGTATCGAATTTTTTTTGTTAACCATTATTCGTCAGGAGAACTAACCCTGCGACATCCTTACAAGCTTTTCACAGTGTTTGTGACCATTCTGCATAGAAAGAAAAAAGAACCTAGTACTTAAATAATGTATGAGCAAAACTGAAAAATAACGCGTCCATCAATGTTTAAATCATGTTTACATATCCTACGAACTGACTCAATCTACACCATTTCATGAAACACAAGTTCACTGTTACCAGTCACCGTTTTATTTATTTCCACGACGCGTTTCGAAGGTTTAAACCTCCATCATCGGGTGGATTTACATTAGTAAGTATTACATTTGTGTATGTGATGTGTTACGATTTTTGGGGGAACTTGTGGCACTGCCTTCAGTGGTCACAGGTCCCTTTTGCTGTCGTAACACATCACATGTATACTGCCACGATGTGTTACGACAGCAAAAGGGACCTGTGACCACTGAAGGCAGTGCCACAAGTTCCCCCAAAAATCGTAACACATCACATACACAAATGTAATACTTACTAATGTAAATCCACCCGATGATGGAGGTTTAAACCTTCGAAACGCGTCGTGGAAATAAATAAAACGGTGACTGGTAACAGTGAACTTGTGTTTCATTTAATGTCAGTAACATTCACAGTAAAGCCAAACCTAAAAATGTTCGCATTTAAAGCTACACCATTTCAATAAAAAAATCACTCAAATAATCTATCGAACATGTAGCTAACTATCGTTATTTCAGATACACCCCTTATGTAATCAAGAGGGGCTGCAACAGCATTCCTGCGATGATGTAACACAGAAATTTAATCTAATCAAAAAGCCAGACCCCTTTACTAGGAAACTGAACTCCCAGGATACAATATTTTATAGAAATTGCTTGAAAAATATTCTTTATTAAAAATGAAAGCGAGGCGTGTGTGCAACAGAGCCACAGCATTCCCGGAAATTGCGAGCAAGATGCTGCAGCAGCCAGACTCGTTTTGGTACTGTTCCCGGGTTTCGCAAGGGATGGTGAATATGCGAGTTACATTTCCGGGAAAGGCTGCCGCCCCCGCACTGGAAGGGGTGGTAGAGGGGGCGGGGTGGGGGAGGAGTGGGGGGGGGGGGGGGGTAACAGCTGCCTCGGTGGTCAATTAGCCGCTTCCAGGAACCGGCAGCGCGCCTGGTTGTTGCCCGAACAGTTGCAGACGGCGGCAGCGCTGCGTTACGCGGAACTCGCCCGCCGGGATCGAAGTACGTTACCGCCACTTGTCGACGCTTACGTGTGACGCCACAAACGTGTTCCGTAACTATGGCGTTATAGCCTGGTGCTGGAGTAATCAATATCCCAGCACCGAGGTCGCGTGATTAACCTTGAGAATTATTGATTAAGACTTGTTGCTGTCCGGAAGATAGTTTTCACAGGCTACGCAGTACTGTCAGTGGCAGTCGATAACTGGCATGTTTCTTAACCTCTACGTGTCTGATGTTCTGTAAGCCGTCCTTGAGACACACACACTCCTATTACAACACAATTTCGTCAAAATTTCACAAATATTTGTATGCTTTACTTTCAGGGAGGGCATACGGTAATGGGATTTTTATAATTTTTTTAAATTTATGGTACGTGAAGTAAGGGCGATATTTTTCTATCTTTCGACAAGTAGCGTGGCTATGTGGTAGAATGCTCACCTGCCGTGTTGGCGTCATAGTTTCGATTCATGGCCAATCCGAAGTTTTAAACAGAGCTTCATATTCTACTAGCATTTCCGTGAAGCGAAATGTACATAAAGATGAAACAGTCCAGTAGACTGGAGACTGATAGCCATCAGTTCGGGTCCCGTTTCGATTTTCGGTTCATCTCTAATATCTACGACATTTAAATATAAATATAAAAATACTCTACTGGCCATTAAAATTGCTAAGCCAAGAAGAAATGTAGATGATAAACGGGTATTCATTGTGTAGGGAAGCAGCCTACTCACGCCTTATAAAATTCACATCAGTCTTTCCATTGTGTGCCAGCCTAGTCCGCTGTGACTAGCTCTGACATCATAAATGTTGCGCAATACTTTAAAAATCAAGTAAATAACCTGAAACGTTTCTAGCATGTCAGGAGTAATACTAAATCAATATGTGTGAATATTTAACCATTTTCGAAATTTGGACATTTTTCGGTAAAAATCATTGGCGCAACAGAAAAGAGCTAGAAACTTAAAAATTTATATTTAGATTCCTTTTTCATAATAATTTAGTAGAAACAGTATTTCTGGATCTCACAAATTAAAATTTTAGTTGAAATTCATGATTTTCTGGTTTTTGTCTTAGAAATTAAGGAAGCAAGATAGATTAAGTAGGCGAATAAATAAGGCTAGGATGTTTAAATTTAAGTAGAAGGGAGATCCGCTATAATCATAAAGATGTGAGAAGTTTCAACTGAATAACTATAAAACTATAGCGATAGCGTATCTCCAAAAAGCAAGTTCAGAGCTCGTCTACTGCGTGTAGTGTAATTAAATTAATTCTCTCGCCCAAAATATTTGACTTAGCCACGTCAGACTTTTATTATGATTACTTACCTGTGTGCCGATTGCACATTTAAATTGAGAGCTTCATCGGCCATCAGCAAAGGAAGCAATGACTTATTCGATAACTTAAAGTGGTGCATTACTAGCCCAGCGGCTAGTCGGGAGAGCAGATTTGATCAGGCGTTCCCTTAGCCGTCCGCACCGCGGCTTTATATGTAAGAACGCTGCGCGAGAGAGAAGAAGGCCCCAGTTCTCTCCAGACGCTGATTAGCGCACCACCTGTGCCGGGAGTCGCATCGCGTCGGTATCATTGCTATGAACAGCCTCGGATGCCGTAATAAGTTACTCGGGATACGCGTAACCATGAAATCGTTTTCGAGTGAAGTGTTAATTCTGGGATGACTTTAATGATCTATCTTCAGTTTGCGTATGTCGTATTTTCGCGTGCCGCCACGGGACAGACATTCTACCATTATTTAGCGTGGCGTTTGATGAACATTATCATCCAATTATGGCGAGCATTCACTTAAACATTTAATTTGAACAGTTATAGTTGCATCAGCGTGTTGGACTCTGAACTGCTCTGGTAGTTGGATTGTGTGTATTCTTTTTGGCCTGTGACTTTCAGAACATAGTGAACATGTTAGAGAGAATGGTTTTTGATTATGAATCCCAGACAATTTCCTAATTCCTCAGAGCTATAAGCTGTAGCTATAAATGTATTTCTCAGATGAAGTGGGCACTAGGAATTCTAATTACAGGCTTCACGTTTTGCTAATCACTTTCTGGTTGCCTATATTGTAGTTAGAGAGCCAGTGTTGAGAACGGCAAACAACAGCAATAAATAAATAATAGGAACATACATAACAATCATTCCACCCGCCACCCCACATATGGTGCTAATCGGCCGGGAAAAAAACTGAGTAAAAGTGAAAGTGATTTTTAAATATACGGATTCGGGAATGAAATGCGACACGCAACTGAGTAATAGAACTGTGATAGTGTTATGTGGACGACGCAATTGGATTAACAACGCATCTGGATTGACGGAGCTGGCACTGAGTCTAGCGGCGCTGCCGGCATCGCGAGAAGCCAGTTTCGCCTCACTGCAGTCGTCCCCGGAGCAACCGGAGCCCCGCCTGCAGTTGCGGGCCACGCAAACACACAGCAGACGTCGAAGTGCCGTCTGCAACGCGCCGCGTCGCATCAGTAATCCTGGTACGCCGCGTCGGCAACGCCATACGTGAAAAGCTGTTAAAATTTTTACTAACCTGCACTAAAAAACTGTCGGCGATGGAACCACCAGAAGAAACTGAGGTTAAACTTAAATCAGAACCTATGTCTGTTGAGGGAACTGTTAATCCAGACAACGGTTCAAGTGTGAATATGCATGAAAATAGTAATGTTAAAGTGAAATATGAAGTACTGTCTCCTGAAAGTAGTGTGAAAAGGGGCAATGATTCAATAATAGAGACCCCTGTAGTAAAGCAGAAATCAGAAATTGTTAAGTTATTGGATGATAGTTTATCTGATGAGTTAAAAACGAAACAGTCATCAGAGATGGTAGAGTTTAAAAAGGATAAGTTAGATATGACTGATCAATCAGAAGTCTCATTTAGTTTTGATGATTCTGGTGTTGGAGCTAGTTGTTCGTCACTTGAGTGTGATAAAAAACCAGCTAGTGAGCAACCCAAAGATACTGGGGCTATTGATTTAAATGTTATATTACAAGCAATAGCTGCCAGTAATGCAAAATTGTCAGCCAGTAATGCTGAATTAAAGTATGAGATTGTGGCCAGCCAAACTAATTTTAATAAACGATTGGAGGTAATGGACAATACCTTCAAGGCTGGTTGCAATAAGTTGAAAGAGAATCTGGACAATTTGAATTATAAAATTGATTACAATCATGAGAATATTAAGAAAAAGGTTGCTCAACAATTTTCTGAAATGTATAAAACAGTAAAATCCGAAGTTGCTGAGGTTCGCATTGACTTCCAAATGGAAGATGCGAAGCTGGAGCACAAGTTAACAAAAAAGATCGAGGCGGAATCTGAACTGTGCTCAGATAGATTTAAAGATGCTAATATAAAAGTAAACATATGTCAAGCAGAAGTAGACGCAATCAAAACTGATACTATTCATATTGTGCAAAGAGTAGATAATGTTGAAATGAGAGTAGAAAATATTAGTACTAACATTGCTAACATTGAGAGTAAAGTAGCTTTAGTAACTTCTGGTAATTGTAGTATGCAACAAGCTGTAGCTGCAAACGCCGCTTTTATCGGGCGTCGGCAGTTCTTGCGGTTCGATCCAGATAAAAATATCCACCCGCTAGATTTCTGGAACGATTTTGAAGATGTGATTCCACCAACTTGGTCTGAACGAGAGAAAATCTCATTTATTAAAAGCCATTTAGCAGGTGACGCCATGCGTTGGTCAGCTGATGTTATGTTGAAGTGTAAAACATTAGCGGAATTTAAAACAGCTTTCATTAATGAGTATTGGTCTAGTAGTAAGCAAAATGAAGTGTTGAGAGAATTTTGGAGTGGAAAACGCTTCAATGCAGGCAAGGAATCTATTAAAGAGTTTGCTAGGTCATGGATCTCACGTTTGTCACATTTGGCGGAAAAGCTAAAACCTGAAATGATAATACTAGGTCTTGAAGCCAAACTGCCATGGTATTGGCAAACTAGAGTTATTCTGCCCCTAGAGACAATCTGGATCGTTTCATTGAATATTTGGAACGTGTAGAGCGTGTGGCTGCCAATGAGGAGCAAGCACGTAATAACAGAAATGCTAATAACACTAGTAGTAATTTTAAGAACGAGCAGAATGGCAATGTAAACATCAGAACAGTAGGTGTTCGCCATCCTAAGAGAGGTAGGAATTGGAGAAATAATTATCAGAACCAACAATGGCATCCAAATGATAGTAATTTTGTTCCGAACAAAATTATGCAGGTAAACAACAGTCAACAGTGCGGAAAGCAATGCTGTGCCAGTTAACTATAATGGAAATAAAGGAAACAGTAGTAGGCCGAGGCAGGAAAACTAGTTCCCGTCTATGAGGACACTGGCGCTCACCAGGCGGTTATTTTTCCTAAGCCAGTAATTACAGTAATTGGTAAGACAGATCAGAATACTCAGACTGAACATGTGGATGAGGGGTCGGTAGCATCTAAGGATACAGCAGAAATATTAGATCACTCACAGTATTTGATAGATACCATGTTAGAGACGCTTTCTAAGTGGGAAGAGAAAGAGAAGGCGCAGCAGTGTAACGGTAGGGAAGAGCTACAAAATACTGAATTGTCAGGTGAAGAAGCAGAAGAAATTCATGCTTATATTTACGATGACGATGATGTGCTCTTATCTAAAGTGCCCGTGCAGGATGTTGATACTGTACTAATAGATTTAGGACAGGAGGTAAGTGAGAATGTAGAGGGTAGCCTGTTGGGGGTCGATGAACCCAGTAGCTGTGACCAGTTGTCACTTGAGAAGGAACCCGACGATAATAATGAAAATGGTTTAGCTGTAGCTAGTGTTATGCCTGGTCTGGAGGCGCAGAATCGCTCAGACTACAGTAATTTGGGTCATGTTCAGCAAACTAAATGTAATGAAGTCGTGCGGTGTTTCGATTTGAAACTAATAGACCGACTGGAAAAGGCAGCTGAAAATGTAGTTCAGGAAACCCCTACACACTCTGACTTAAATGTAATGAAGACAGATGTCGATCACTTTAGTTGGAGACAAATCCAAAAGGAACTATTGGATGAGTTTGAGTAACCACCTGTACAAACTAGAATAAGCCACCCTATAATAATAGTGAATATGTTGGGTATCAATGTACGTTGTCTCTTAGACAGTGGAAGTGAGGTGAGTGCGATATCTCAGTCCTTCTTTGATGCATTACCTAGTAAAGACAAGCTTACCGTAATGAGGGTATCAGCACTAAGAATAATTGGTGCTACTGGCAAGGTGTCAAAAACGGTAAAACAAGAAGCTTTGCTGCCCTTTGATATTAATGGTAATATAATTGATCATCCATGCTTAATTGTAAACAATCTCGGTATTGAGGTTTTAATTGGCATAGATTTCTTGTCGAAATATCAGAGTGTTGTTGGCTTTGAAAGAAGCCAGTTAAAATTGGTCTTGCCGATAACCGGAGTAATTACGGTACCTTTTATTGATAAACATGTAGTAACTAATGATGAAACTTGGGAGCTGCCTATACGAGTTCTGAAAAATAGGAGATATTGGGACGAAGGTGTTAATCTTAGTAAAAGTAAGCTAAACACAGAAGAAGAAGAAGCAATTATTTTGGACAAAATAGAAGCTAAATTGCAGGAAATCGATAAAATTTCAGCTAATCAGAAGGAAGAACTGAGACAGTTTTTAAAAAGGCATCATAAGGTATTTTCAAATCGACCTGGCGTGGTCAAAGGTTATGAATGTCAATTAAAGGTGAAATCTGGCCAAGTGTTTTTCAGGAAGCCATACCAAATACATGTAGCTAGGAAGGAGGCGGTTTGAAAGGAGATACAGAGAATGCTAGAGTGGGGTGTGATTGAAAAAGCGGTCAGTGAGTACAATAATCCCCTTGTTGTTGTACCAAAAAGAGACGGGAGTGTCAGATTGGTCTTGGACGCTCGTTGGTTGAATGAAATAGTGGTTAGGGAAAGTGATAGACCGCAGAACATGGACGAGTTATTGCAAAAGTTCCGGGGAGTAAAATTCTTAATCTCTATGGACATCACGTGTGGATATTGGAATTTGCCACTGGCGGAAAGTTCAAGGAAGTACACAGCTTTCTTGTACGAAGGAGTTTGTTGCCAATACCGTGTGGTACCTTTCGGACTTAATATCTCTGTTTGTGCCTTCGTACGTGTGATGTGCCGTGTTTTAGGACCAGCCGTAAGTAATAAAATAACAGTCTACGTAGATGATCTGTTAATAGCAACTCCTACCTGGGAAGAACACATAGTTTTATTAGAGGAAGTGTTAGAGGCTATTGAGAGAGGTGGCATGAAACTAAAGATTGAAAAGACAGAGTGCGTTAAAGAGGAAATAGGTTTCTTGGGATATATGATAAGTGGAAAAGGTATTCTGCCTGACCCAGGTAAGCTAGCAGTTATTGAAAAATTTGAGGCTCCCAGAAACAAGAAGCAGTTGAGATCGAGGTTCCGTCTTTTCGGCTTCTATAGACGTTTTGTTAGTAATCAGGCTTTTAATGCGCCCTGTCTTCACCTCCTGCTGAAAAAGAATACCCCTTGGGTATGAACAGCAGAATGTCAACAGGCGTTCGAGGTGCTTAAACAATCTTTAATTAATAGTCCTATTTTACATCATCCTGATTATGAAAAACCATTCTGTATGTCTGTTGATGCTAGTGGCTATGGTATAGCTGTGGAGATATTCCAAGTAGAAATAGAGAACGAACAAGAAGTGCACAAGACTATGGCTTTCGCAAGTCGATCTTTACAGGCAGCAGAGAGAAATTGTGGCATCTCAGAACTGGAAGCGTTGGCAATTGTATTTGGGGTACAGAAATTTGAGCAGTATCTATTAGGTCACAAGATAATTGTTTACAGTGACCTTTTTAAAGACCTGTAAGTTGAGGAATGCTCGTTTGGTAAGATGGTCATTGTATCTCCAGCAGTTTGACCTTGAGGTTAGATATATTCAAGGGAAAGATAATCTGGTAGCTGATGTGTTATCTAGAAGTGCGGAACTCTGTGACGACGCGGGAATTACAGCAACAGACCTAAGTGAAGTACGAATGTTTGCGTTGCACGAAGTAAAGGAAGAAAGTGCATTAAAGAGGGTGATTAAGAACTTGAGACGTGAGCAGAATGCAGATGACCAGCTGAAATTAGTAAAGAGCTATTTGGGAGATGCGAACTATCATAAGGTTTTGCAATACTACTGTCTGCATAAAGGTATTCTGTTTAGGAGGAAAAAGGTAGGTGTTTCTGAGTGGAAGCTGTGCTTTCCCTCACAACATGTAGACTTACTAATCGACTATGTACACCTGAGGTATGGGCACTATGGTCCAAAGAAGTGCATTGCCAAATTAAGAGAGAAGGTTGTGTTTGACAACATGTACCGCCGTGTTGCCAAGCGTCTAGCATCTTGTGTAGTGTGCCAGAAAGTCCGTGCTGCTAACACAAGAATACAAGGGGATATGCTTTCAGTAGAGCCAACTGAAACCCTAGAAATACTGGCTCGTGATTTGTTTGGCCCTCTTCCTGCTTCGAGAGGTGGGTGCACCCATGTTTTTGTTGTTGTGGATGGATTTAGTAAATATGTTAAGCTATACCCAATTAAAAGAGCAAATGCAAAAACGTTGGTAGAAAAGTTGGAAAAAGGTTTCTTCGTGAACGTTGGCGTTCCGAAGAATTTGCTGTCAGACAATGGGTCTCAATTTACTTCTGACAGATTTAAAGAATGTCTGGATAAGGCCGGAGTGAAACATCTGAAAATATCTGCGTATTTCCCCCAAGGAAATATGAGTGAACGTATTATGAGAGAATTGAATAGGCTTTGCAGGACTTATTGTGCTCGGAGACACTCAAGTTGGGCAGAGCACATGAAGTATTTTGAGAATGTAATTAACAACTTAAGGCATGATGCAACTGATTTTGCGCCTTGCGAATTGATGTTTGGCCAAGAACCGTACAATGTGATTGCAGATATGGTAGAATTCCCTATTCTAACGCAAATATCCACAGACGAGAAGAAGTTAAAGGCTAGGGCAAATATAAGATAAAGAGCATTGGAAAGGAAGAAGCGCCATGACGCAAAAACTGTATCCACCAGTTTTGAAATAGGTCAGTTAGTCCTTGTCAAAACCAAGGAAAAATCAAAGAAAATAAATGCAGAAACAAAGAAATTCATATTCGTATACCAAGGACCTTTCAGGATCATAGGAAAACCACATGCCAATGCATATAGGCTAGAGTACCCTAAGAGTAAAAAGATATTAGGTCTCAGGAACGTGATCGACCTAAAGAAATTAATAGGTAGTGAATGAATTCCGTAGGGAGGAAGTTGTTCTGTAACCTCTACACAGTGTGGCAGCTGTGCAGTCCCAGCTGTGTGAGATCTTCTTTCCCATTTCAGACTTCACTCTTTCATCGTCTTTTCTATCCACCTAAAATTTCGACCTCTTCTTGCCAACACATTAAATTTTCCGTTACGGTTATCAAGCCAATAATAAACTAATGAATTCTGTAGGGAGGAGGTTGTTCTGTAACCTCTACACAGTGTGGCAGCTGTGCAGTCCCAGCTGTGTGAGATCTTCATTCCCATTTCAGATTTCACTCTCTCTTCATCTTTTCTACCCACCTAAAATTTCGACCTCTTCTTTCCAACACATTAAATTTTCCGTTACGGTTATCAAGCCAATAATAAACTAATGAATTCTGTAGGGAGGAGGTTGTTCTGTAACCTCTACACAGTGTGGCAGCTGTGCAGTCCCAGCTGTGTGAGATCTTCATTCCCATTTCAGATTTCACTCTCTCTTCATCTTTTCTATCCATCTAAAATTTCGAGCTCTTCTTTCCAACACATTAAATTTTCCGTTATGGTTATCAAGCCAATAATAAACTAATGAATTCTATAGGGAGGAGGTTGTTCTGTAACCTCTACACAGTGTGGCAGCTGTGCAGTCCCAGCTGTGTGAGATCTTCTTTCCTTTTCAGGTCTCACTCATTCTTCATCTTTCCTATCCACCAAAGTTTCGACTCCTTCTTTGCAAATCAAGAATTTTCCGTCATGGCTATCAAGCCATGAGTTCTGTAACCATTCTATCCACCGATTAGTGAAAAAAAACCCTAATGTGACAAACCTAACAGTGACATAAACAACAGAGAAGCATGACGTAATTAAGATACAAATGTATTTGAGTAACAAGTATGTATAGAACCCTGGTAATATTGTAAGTACAAAGTTGTTGTTTTATTGGAAATGGTCCACCAACAGTAATTTAAAAAGATATACAAATTCGTGTACAAGCAGGATCTGAAGTGGCAGTGAAACCTATTGTATGCTGTAGAGCTAACTAATTAATAGTAAAAGAGATTGCTTAGTGTTATGAAAAATATGCAGATAAGTTGTAAGAATGAACTCACCTTGTGTAGCAAGGAATGGCAGTGTAATAGAATTGAGTAGTGTTTGTGGTTGAGACGTGAAGGACATGTCCTTGAAATATTTACAAGGTTGGAGCTGGCCGTTATTTGGTGTAGTGTGTGACAGGACACACCTACATGTATTGAGGTTATGAGTTGGAGGCGTGAATGCGACCATAGGTACCCTTATGTTAGATGAGACAGAGCAGCTCATGGTGTCCTATAGGTTTAAGGAATTTAGCATTACGCTGGTCCATAATTACTTAATGCACTTTCGTGGTAGGTCGAGAGAGACTACCTGTGGTTTCAGCGTCCGATCGAGAGGAAATGGATTGCCACATGAACAAACTGATCAGCTGCAATACACTATAGATATGAAATAAATGTGCTATCCTATGCTTTAAATGTTAATAGAGTGAGTGTTAAATAAGTACATACACTAGCAACATAATTGAGTAGCATAATGGCAGATGTGAAACATTATTTATAGCTCAGCATAAATACACTTCGATGAAGTAAGTACATAATTGCAGATGTGGAACTGAAACAGCAGCAGAGGACCAATAAGTGGATTTAGTAGTCAACTAAACGTAGTGTGTTTTGAACACTCAGAACTGTACTATTACCACAAGTTACTCACGTGTACAAAGAAGCTGAGAAGACAACTACTAATCAAATATACTCATACTATCTCTAAGAATAAGGTAATCGAAGATGAGTCAGCTAAGTAAACAAAATACAAATGTATAAGCATTGGTTCAGTGTTCCGGCCCAGAAATAATAAATTGAAATTAAATAGGATTTATGATTGTATGCCTTGAGGATGCCTTGAGTATAAATTTTCTCTAGTACGTGACTAACGGCGTTTTGAGCCATTTGTTTACCGATTTTATGACAGTTAAGTAACCGCGAGAGTAAAATTGAAAAAGTTCAATTTTCGAAATTTGGACGTTTTTCTGTAAAAATCATTGGCGCAACAGAAAGGAGCTAGAAACTTAAAAATTTATATTTAGATTCCTTTTCATAATAATTTAGTAGAAACAGTATTTCTGGATCTCACAAATTAAAATTTTAGTTGAAATTCATTATTTTCTGGTTTTTGTCTTAGAAATTAAGGAAGCAAGATAGATTAAGTAGGCGAATAAATAAGGCTAGGATGTTTAAATTTAAGTAGAAGGGAGATCCGCTATAATCATAAAGATGTGAGAAGTTTCAACTGAATAACTATAAAACTATAGCGATAGCGTATCTCCAAAAAGCAAGTTCAGAGCTCGTCTACTGAGTGTAGTGTAATTAAATTAATTCTCTCGCCCAAAATATTTGACTTATCCACGTCAGACTTTTATTATGATTACTTACCTGTGTGCCGATTGCACATTTAAATTGAGAGCTTCATCGGCCATCAGCAAAGGAAGCAATGACTTATTCGATAACTTAAAGTGGTGCATTACTAGCCCAGCGGCTAGTCGGGAGAGCAGATTTGATCAGGCGTTCCCTTAGCCGTCCGCACCGCGGCTTTATATGTAAGAACGCTGCGCGAGAGAGAAGAAGGCCCCAGTTCTCTCCAGACGCTGATTAGCGCACCACCTGTGCCGGGAGTCGCATCGCGTCGGTATCATTGCTATGAACAGCCTCGGATGCCGTAATAAGTTACTCGGGATACGCGTAACCATGAAATCGTTTTCGAGTGAAGTGTTAATTCTGGGATGACTTTAATGATCTATCTTCAGTTTGCGTATGTCGTATTTTCGCGTGCCGCCGCGGGACAGACATTCTACCATTATTTAGCGTATCGTTTGATGAACATTATCATCCAATTATGGCGAGCGTTCACTTAAACATTTAATTTGAACAGTTATAGTTGCATCAGCGCATTAGACTCTGAACTGCTCTGGTAGTTGGATTGTGTGTATTCTTTTTGGCCTGTGACTTTCAGAATATAGTGAACATGTTAGAGAGAATGGTTTTTGATTATGAATCCCAGACAATTTCCTAATTCCTCAGAGCTATAAGCTGTAGCTATAAATGTATTTCTCAGATGAAGTGGGCACTAGGAATTCTAATTACAGGCTTCACGTTTTGCTAATCATTTTCTGGTTGCCAATATTGTAGTTAGTGGGCTAGTGTTGAGAACGGCAAACAACAGCAATAAATGAATAATAGGAACATACATAACAATTATTCCACCCGCCGCCCCACAATTGGACAAATATATTATCTAGAACTGACATGTGATTACATTTTTACGCAATTTGGGTGCATAGATCCTGAGAAATCAGTATCCAGAACAACATCCTCTGGCCGTAATAACGGCCTTGATACGGCTGGGCATTGAGTCAAACAGAGCTTGGATGGCTTGTACAGGCACAGCTGCCCATGCAGGTTAAACACAATTACACAGTTCATGAAGACTAGTGACTGGCGTATTGTGATGAGCCAATTGCTCGGCCACCATTAGTGAGAGATCTGAGGAATGTGCTGGTCAGGGCAGCAGGCGAACATTTTCTGTATCCAGAAAGGCCCGTACAGGGCCTGCAATATGCGGTCGTGCATTATCCTGCTGATATGTAGGGTTTAGCAGGGATCGAATGAAGGGTAGAGACACGGGTCGTAACACATATAAAATGTAACGTCCACTGTTCAAAGTGCAGTCAATGCAAACAAGAGGTGACCGAGACGTGAAACCAATGGCACCCCACACCATCACGCCAGGTGATACGCCAGTATGACGACGACAAATACACGCTTCCAATGTGCGTTCACCGCAATGTCGCCATACACGGATGCGACCATCATGATGCTGTAAACAGGACCTGGATTCATACGAAAAAATGACATTTTGCCATTCCTGCTCCCAGGTTCGTCGTTAAGTACACCATCGCAGGCGCTCCTGTTTGTGATGCAGCGTCGAGGGTAACCGCAGCCATGGTCTCCGAGCTGATAGTCCACGCTGCTGCAAACGTCGTCGAACTGTTCGTGCAGATGGTTGCTGTCTTGCAGACGTCCCCATCTGTTGACTCAGGGATCGAGACGTGGCTGCACGGTCCGTTATAGCCATGCAGATAAGATGCCTGTCATCTCGACTGCTAGTGATACGAAGCCGTTGGAATCGAGTACGGCGTTCCGTATTACCCTCCTGAACCCACCGATTCCATATTATGCTAACAGTCATTGGACCTCGACCAACGCGAGCAGCAGTGCCGCGATACGATAAGTCGCAATCGCGATATGCAACAACAAGTGTGAAACGTGATGGTACGCATTTCTGCTCCGTACACGAGACATCACAACAACGTTTCACCAGGCAACGCCGGTCAACTGCTGTTTGTGTATGAGAAATTGGTTGGAAACTTTCGTCATGTCAGCACGTTGTAGGTGTCGCCACCGGCGCCAACCTTGTGTGAATGCTCTGAAAAGCTAATCATTTGCATGCCACAGCATCTTCTTCCAGTCGCTTAAATTTTGCGTCTGTAACACGTCATCTTCGTGATGTAGTAGTTTTAATGGCCAGTAGTGTATCTAATTGTGATTTTTTTGAAGAATGCACATCTTCTTATTTGTAACTATACTGGGTGTCTCTTCTAAGAGTCGCCAGGCGCATTCGCTATTGTATTTCGGTAGATATCTGCAGTTTCGTTTTTGCAACGTGAAGCTGGAGTCAGCTCAAAGGAATCATGCTTGTCATGTTTTCTATGCGACGGAAGGTCGATTTGTTTCCAGTAACAATCAAAATGATTTTTTAAGTGGAACTTTACGTTCCCATTCGACAGAGCAGTCCCAAATTGGTCTAGAACGATATTCGTTTTGGCGATGTGTATTAACAGGGCCAGTACAACACGAGAAGTAACCATTACTGCATCAATGTCAAATCCGCCTTGGTCGGCGATGACTGCTACCGCCACGGAGAAGTGCTGCTCAGTCGCTGCTGGAGTACTGGCTACTCTTCCAGTTTTACTGTCCCTGTTAAAACGTATCGAAGAAACGTTAATGGCGCAAGACTAAGTTTGGACCGCTCCATCAAAAGGGTACGTAAATTTTCGCTTTGATAATAATTTTGTTTGTAACCGTTAACAAAGCGACGCTTTTCATCGACGTTGGGCATCATGTGAAAGATGTGGTCTGCAGGATTTGTTTGATGTAACTCCAGCTACACGTTGCTAAAACGAAATTGCAAATACTTGCAGAAACACCAGAGAAAGTGAGTCTGACGACACACTGGAAAGATATACGGTACATTGCACACAACAATCCAGTTTGCACTGCAAATATGAATTCTTAGTTACTGATATTTTATAAATATTTGTTTAAGTTAAAATATATTACAAATTATTATTTTTTCATCCTTACGTAGCTTATCCCATCACGGAGGAGGGGAGCAGATTAGTGTTTAACGTTCCGTCGACAACGGAGTCATTAGAGTGACGGAGCACAAGCTCAAAGGAACTATACCGGAATTTGCCTGAAGCTATGTAGGGAAATCAGAGAAAATCTAAATCAAGATGGCCGGACGTGGGTTTGAACCGTCGTCCTCTCGAATACGAATCCAGTGTACTGACCACTGCGCCACCTCGCTCTCTCCCTTCACGGAAACGTTAAGGAACATGCGCCCTGGTTTAAAATTTTACCATGGCCTGGAATTAAACTCGTGCCATCCACGTGATGGGCGAGCATTTTACCACACAGCCAAACGGCCCATCAGCAACACAATCTTGCTAATGGGTATTAAACTACACTAAACTCTGCCGTAACATACCACGAAGACTCAACAGCACCGACCAGCCGCCGTCTCACTCTCATTCCACCGGCGTCACTTGATGCGGATATGGAGGGGCACGTAGTCAGCAGACCGCACTCCCGGCCATACGTCAGTTTACGAGACCGCAGCTCCTACTTGTCAATCGAGCAGCTCCTCAGTTTTCCTCACAAGGGCTGAGTGCACCCCGCTGGCCATCAGCGCTCGGCTGGCCGGATGGTCACCCATCCAAACGCTAGCCCAGCCCGATAGCTTTTAACTTTGGTGATCTGATGGGAACCGGTGTTACCACTGTGGCTAGGCCGTTGGAAAAAGCTATATTAAAGACATTTGGAAAATCTGGACGATATTTTCTGGAGAAGTTTTGAGAGCTGCTTAGAAACGTTTTCGATGATTAATATTTGAGTTTTAACTTCATGTACCATAAATATAAAAAATTCAAAAATCCGATTAATGTATGGTCTTCTTGTAAGATATAAATCTATAGAATTTGAAATAAAACTTGAGACTCTTTTACATTTTCGTGGATACTGAGGGCATTTCGTAACAAGGAAACGAAAATGACTAGAAGGAACAAATTTCCGTACATGAAATACAGTCTCAAGCGATCTCGAATCAGAAGGATCGAATTTAAATGTCCGTATGCGCACTCGTATGGACACTCTAATCGTCTTCATTAAGTGTACAGTGTTTTCCTGATTTAATTCAGTTTCAAGGTTATATAATTACTTCAAAGTAACGCAGCCCATCTGATCAAAACCATCTAGACACCTACTAGTGACCATTAATATGAGGCGTGGCCACTTTTCACCTTTATGATGACGTAAACTCTCTGAAGGCACTTTCAGTGAGATATGTGAGTGTCTGTGGAGGATTGGCCGCCCATTCTTCTGCAAGTGTAGAATCCAGAGTAGATGCTGCTCTTGGATGAAGTTAAGTCGACGTTCTGGCTCAACCCAAAGCTGTTCCACTGGGTTCAGGTAGGGACACTGGGCAGTCCAGTCCATTTCAGGAAGGTTATTTTTCACAAAGCTTTGCCTCATACATTCTGCTTTATGAGAGGGTGCATTGTCATCGTCTCCGAACTGTTTTCTACAGTTCGCAGTACACAGTGGTGTAAAATGTCCTTAGATCCTTCCACATTTAGCGTTTTCTTACGTGCGAAAAGGGGACAACATCCTAACCACTAAAAATATCCCCACGCCATAACACTACTCCTCTCTATTTCACCGTTGCGACTACACTGGACCGGGGGTGTGGCCGAGCGGTTCTAGGCGCTTCAGTCTGGAACCGCGCGACCGCTACGGTCGCAGATTCGAATCCTGCCTCGGGCATGGATGTGTGTGATGTCCTTAGGTTAGTTAGATTTAAGTAGTCCTACGTTCTAGGGGACTGATGACCTCAGATATTAAGTCCCATAGTGCTCAGAGCCATTTGAACTATTTGACTACACGTGATGGCAGAGAACTTTTCTAGATATTCATCAAACCCAAATCCGTCCATTGTATTGCCACTGAGTAAAGTATAATTAATCACTCCAAATCACTCTCTTCCAGTCATCCATTGTCCAGTGGCGTGAGTCTTTACACCACCTGAAGCGTCGCGTTACATTGACTGCGAATATGTGCGGCTTATGAGAAATTGCTCGACCGTTGTACGCCATTATTTTTAACTCCTTACCCACAACAGTCGTGCTGGTTGGACTGCTGGTAGCTGTTTGGAAGTCACGAATGATTCCTTCCCCTGATCACAGGAGTTTTTTGCAACCACACTCCGCATTGCGAGGGCCTCTGTCCACAAGCACATGACGTCTGCATGGTCTCAGTTTAGTTCCGGTTGTTCCTTAGCGTTTCTACTTAACTCTTCAACAGCAGAATAGTAATTAAGCGAGGGATGAAATGATTCGGAAGATCCGAAGTACAAACAAGCACGAAGCTCATTGCCCCAGACGGCCCAAGAGAAAACGTCAGGAACACATGATACAGGACGTAAACAACAGTTCATAGCAGACACGAGACAACAGGGATGCGCGTAGCAGCTACACCATGCGAGCTGCAAACTTAGAATAAAGGAGCTCTCTGAAGTTCTGAAATTAAACACTGCGCCAGGCAAGAAAGCTGACAGGTTTGGAAAACGGGAGGAGATTCGGTCTCTGCCACTTCTGGGCTGTGTGCTGCGACTGCCGCTTGGGCTGTCATTCGTGTCGCTGTTGCGTCTTCCGGCCACACACAATCTCGACAACTGACAACAGGGGCATGCGCATTTCTGGGGCCTAAGCACAGCTACACTCAGCGAGAGCGCTGAGACTCCGATCGACGTTCAAAACCAAGCTAGGCTGCAGAGATGAGCCATGTCCTCCTACGATGGGGGCACGGCACTGACCTCACGCAATGCCAGGGGCTGCTCCAGCACATTCCTCGCCGGGCGCTGAGGCTCTACCCTGTACCTCTGTGGAAGGCGGACTCAGTTCGGCTGCTGCTAGGTCGTACTAGGGAGAAGACAGAGTGACTGTAAAACTCTCGGAAACGAATGACTTAATTAAATGATGTCTCGTTAGCATGTCGGCGCACATAGGACTACACCTCTGAACATACGCTCGGCTTTCCTATATCAACTTAGGATGCCGCATCTGGCGGGCTACTACTTAACAATCACATCATCAAGAGTCGAAGTGGGCAGCTTTACAAGGATTGCAATGTTCCTGGTGGGTTTGTAACTCAGGTGACAGCCAGTGACTAATCCACTTTCGAATTCACTGAGTATTCCTGACCGATCAATTCTGCTGTAACTTTATTAAATAATTTTTTAAAGTAAAAACATTTAATGCCTAGACCGCAATTTTTCTATCACAGTTAAAGTTCGATAACTAGTTTCGGTTGCTATCTGCAACCATCTTCAGATCTACATCTACATATATACTCTGCTAGCCACCAAGCGGTTTGTGGCGGAGGGCACAATCTGCGCCAAAGTTATATTCCCCCCCCCCCCCCCCCGCCCCCTTCCTCTGTTCCACTCGCCGGCCGGTGTGGCCGTGCGGTTCTAGGCACTTCAGTCTGGAACCGCGTGACCGCTACGGTCGCAGGTTCGAATCCTGCCTCGGGCATGGATGTGTGTGATCTTCTTGGGTTAGTTAGGTTTAAGTAGTTCTAAGTTCTAGGGGACTGATGACCTCAGATGTTAAGTCCCATAGTGCTCAGAGCCATTTGAACCATTTTTTTTGTTCCACTCGCAGATCGCGCGAGGGAAAAACGGTCTGAACACCTCAGTAAGAGCTCTAATTTCCTTTATCTTTGAATGGTGATCACTGCGCGATTGGTAATACTATATGCTCTACATCCTCGGCGAAGATCGGATTTTGGAATTTAGTGACCAGCCCCTTCCGCTCAGCGCGCCGTCTATCTGCAAGTGTGTCCCACTTCAAAGTTTCTGTGAGATTTGTAACGCTCTCGCGATGGCTAAATGTACCAGTCACGAACCTTGCCGCTCTTCTTTGGACCCTCTCAATCTCTTGAATCGGACCCAACTGGTAAGGGCCCCATACAGACGAACAGTACTCTAAGACTGGACGAACTAACGTATTGTAAGCTATTTCCTTTGTTGAAGGACTGCATCGCTTCAGGATTCCACCAATAAACCGCAATCTAGAGTTTGCCTTGTCCGTTACTTGTGTAATATGATCATTCCATTTGAGATCATTTCGAATAGTCAACCCATATACTTGACAGAAGTTACCGCTTCCAAAATCTGGGCATTTATATTGTACTCGTACATTAATGGGGATTTTCGCCTTGTTATACGCAGTAGGTTACACTTACTAACATTGAGAGATAACTGCCAGTCATTACACCACACATTTATTTTCTGCAAATCATCATTGATTTGTTCACAACTTTCGTGCGATACTATTTCCTGTAGACTACAGCATCATCGACAAACAGTCTAATGTCGGTATCAATACCATCAACCAGATCGTTTAATCGTAAAAAGGAGCGGACCCATTACGCTGCCCTTGGGCACACCTGAAGTTGCGCTTGTTTCTGTTGAAGCCATCTCATTAAGGACGACCTACTACTCTCTGTCTGTTAGAAAACTTTCCATCCAACGGCATATATCATTGGATACACCGTAAGCGCGCACTTTTTGGAGCAAGTGACAGTGCGGAACCGAGTCGAACGCCTTTCGAAAGTCGAGAAATATGGCATCAACCTGGGAGCCGGTATCTAGAGCCTGTTGTGTATCATGCAAAAGGAGGCCCAGCTGTGTTTCGGATGACCGCTGTTTTCTAAAACCGTGCTGATTTATGCAGATGAGCTTCTCAGAGTCAAGAAAGGTCATTATGTCTGAACACAAAATATGTCCCATGACTCTACAACAAATCGATGCCTGTGAAATTGGCCGGTAATTATGTGCATTCGATTTTCTACCCTTTTTATAGATTGCTATGACCTGTGCCTTCTTCCGATCCCGCGGAACTTTCCGCTGTTCAAATGATCTCTGATAGATTATGGATAAGAATCGTTCAAAATATGAAAAGGCGGTGAATAAGCATTGAAAAACATCGTTAGCTGTAGCCATGCAACAACATGCATTCCTAAGTACCAAAACAATAACAGTAAGTAGTTGAAAACGTCACCGCGAGCAAGTCAGGTTGTAGACTGTTATTGTTTTTGTGCTTACTAATGCATGTTGTTGCATGATTACAGCTAACGATGCTTTCCAATGCTTATTCACCGTCTTTTCATATTTTGAACGATCTGAAGATGGTTGCAGATAGCAACCGAAACTAGTTATATAACGTTAGTTGTGATAGGAAAATTGCGGTCTAGGCATTAAAAGTTTTTACTTTTTTAAAAAAGCTTCTTTAATAAACCACATTAAGAGCGCCGTCTCCCCCCTGTGAGGCTTCACTGATCCGCTGTAAGTGCTTCTCTACTGACGACAGGACACTCCCTGGCAAGTCCCGCTTACGTGGCGTCTAGTGGTCGATTCTGTATTAGATATAGGTGTCCAAATACTTTGGATCACATAGATCACATAGTGTAAGGCGCCTTGTCACGGTTTGCGCGGCTTCCCCCCCCCCTCCCCCCTCCCCACCGCCCGTAGGTGGTTCGAGTCCTCCCTCGGTCAAGGGTGTGTGTGCGTAGTCCATAGTGTAAGTTAGTTTAAGTTAGATTAAGTAGCGTGTAAGCTCAGGGACGGATGACATTAGCAGTTTGGTCCCCTAAGACCTTATCAGAAATTTCCAAATCACATTCTGTAGAGATCTGTCATTACTTCTGGGTTCATGAAAAATAAACTACAATAACATATTATTACGCTGATCGGATGCAGGAGAAGTGTAACTGCATCAGTAATTCACATAGTCTATAATCTACAAATCATTATGGTCTTATAGCTCAATAACGCTGAATAATGCTTACAAATTCTCACCAGACATAGGTGTTGATGAAATGAAGGATGCTGCCAAAACACTATTGATCTGTTTATCAGTACACCACGGTAGTAGACATCTGGACAAAGGCGTTAGTTTTTTATAGGATGTCTCCATTTCCCCAAAATCAGTGACTGAGAAAGTACCCAGGTGGATGGAATAGTACGAGGTCTATTCGGAAAGAAAGGTCCGATCGGTCGCAAAATGGAAACCAAAAATATTTTATTTGCAACACTTTTAGCTACACCTACCAGCTACTTCTCTACATAGTCGCCGCTCCGATTTAGACATTTGTCGTAGCATTGTACCAGCTTTTCAATACCCTCGTCAAGCCGCTTGTGCTTCCTGCCAATTCTCTACGGTGGTCTACAGCCCGTTGCCTGCGCCAGAGCATTACAGCGTGTACATGAAGTCCGGGAACGCTTACAATTATTTATTGCACAAGAATTAAACATTGCACAGATGTTATACATATTACATTTTGAAGAGAAACTCTGAAAGTTTTTTTTACAGACATTCGGTATGCGAACCATGAGTGACCCGGCAATGCGGTAATCGAATTTTTGCCATACCCGTCCCAGTAAGGCATCGTCGATTGTGGCAGTCGCTTCCCGTATTCTCTCCTGGAGCTCTGCTACATCACGTGGTAGAGGCGGCACATACACCAGATCTTTAATGTGGCCCCACAGAAAAAAGCCACACGGAGTGAGATCTGGTGATCGGGGAGGCCATTTCATGAAACAGCTGTCCCCTTCTCTAGCACGGCCGATCCATCGATGCGGCACCTCCATGTTTAGCCGGCCGGAGTGGCCGAGCGGTTCTAGGCGCTACAGTCAGGAACCGGGCGACCGCTACGGTCGCAGGTTCGAATCCTGCCTCGGGCATGGATGTGTGTGATGTCCTTAGGTTAGTTAGGTTTAAGTAGTTCCAAGTTCTAGGGGACTGATGACCTGAGCAGTTAAGTCCCGTAGTGCTCAGAGCCATTTTGAACCTCCATGTTTGCGCGGCAAATTACCAAACTATGCTGTGGCGGAACACATGAAAAAAAGCATTCATGGTTTCTCTTCAAAATAACATATGTACGATATCTGTACTATGTTTGGTTCTTATGCAATAAATGATTGTAAGTATTACTGGATTTTATGTACACCCTGTATATTCGTAGCTAGCGATTCATATGAGGAGAGATGAAACTCAGGAAGGGTCAGTTACGAGCTCTATTGTGTGATCAAATGCTTCCCATTAGAAACGCTGCAGGAGCATCTTCCTTGCCCCTTTAGAATGCAGCAAAGAATTGTCATGAAAAAGGAGACGCATGACAGTTCTGTTATACGGGCTGCGTGACATCGGGTGAAATATCACACCAGGCCCTCATGCTTGGCGGGACGCACTATTGTTCTAAGCATCTTTACGTGCTCACTTTGCGCTCAGAACTGAAAAGAGCGACGTGACGCCATTTACAGGCATACTACAGACGCTGCCCAACACATCCGTCCAAAGCTTCATCGTATTTGACTGTGATTTCTATTCCGCACACCATCGAACCTTACTTTCCGAATAGCCTTCATTGCATGAAATTAGGGAATTAGTTAGGTTCTGTACACACTCTCGCATCGTCCGGGATACATAGTAATTTACTCTGACAATCCGAATTCGTTTCCATAGCTGAAGTCGCCAATGCAAGCTTGTACGGTGGTACTCGACAAGAACGTATCCTGTTCGAATTCTGATGGTGGCAGAAATTTTCACCGCTCCAATATAACCGGCAAAGGGGAGGAAAATTGGTGGCATACAGGAGCTTATAATCAGACCTTAAATTTCGACGAACCTTCATCAGACCCTATATCAATGTCCTGGGTTAAGTTCCAAATCGGCCCGTATTGTCCAATGGAGCGAGGGCATGTAGCACTGTTAATGGTGATCCGTCTCTCTGTTGCGACATCAAACATGATGGTCCACTTGGTGCTGTTTGCTGGTACACTGCGGTGGGTCAGCTCCAGATTTCACCCTCTACCTTTCGTTCATTAATGACAACACAAACACAGCACTAGATGGTTCAAATGGCTCTGAGCACTATGGGACTTAACATCTGTGGTCATCAGTCCCCTAGAACTTAGAACTACTTAAACCTAACTAACCTAAGGACATCACACATATCCATGCCCGAGGCAGGATTCGAACCTGCGACCGTAGCAGTCCCGCGGTTCCGGACTGAGCGCCTAGAACCGCACAGCACTAGACTGTACAAGCACTTACCACGGTCATTCACACAACACAGACACTCACACAGGTCGGAGAAAGATAACTGTAAACCACTTCTACAACAACATTACCTAGAACCGGAATCGTGGGATTCTAGCATTTGCCTCTCATGTTCATTTCTTTAGTATGGACCTGAGATCGAATTAAAATATAAACTACAGTAAAATAACGGCTTAATTTAAATTTTAGAAACAGTGCTATGTGCAAATCACCCGTCTGCCATCTACTACAAATAATTTCCACAACTGTTCCATCATAAAACTATTAACTCAGCAACTACCAACACTGGGAAAATATTAACTAATATCTTCCTCTAGTTTTGGGTAGCTGAATTGAAGTAGTTAGTTACACGGATCGAGAAACTGATTTGTTTCCTGTGTTGATTTACTACTCTGTACCACAACTAAACAGTTCCGTGTAGGTGGTAGTTTGGAATCAGTTGTTGGCCGTGGATTAGCTGTAATTTCCCTCAGGTTTTGTGGAATGGGTGAGTTAATTCCTGGATACTACAGCCGACTGGGCAGTCCGCCACTTCACAAACCGCATATTAGGTTATTGAATTACGTATAACAGGCTTTTTTCATGCAGCGAGTACTCGTTTCTCATCTGTCTTGATGTCTAATTTGTGCATATTGAGTGCGAACCCCTCGCATACTGGTTGTCGCACTTGCAGCCACTGTGTTCTCCTCTATGCAGCTTCGAAAGTGGCTATTACTGTCACTTTTTTCCTTGACTGCGATTGATGTTTAGAAACTTTATAAAACCAACCCAAAAACATTATAGGTGTTGAATTACATTACAGAGGGTGAGGTTATTTTGAGCTGTTCAGAAGACAACATGCATGTAGCAGGGAACTGTAAAACTGGAAAATGTAGCCAAAGATTGTAGCCTGAAGAGGTTTGTAACAAGAACCACGACGATGGGCTTGCGAGGGAAACAATATTTCAGAGTGAAAATACGTAGTTATAAGTGTTAAAATAACGCAGTTTCTGTTACTTAGAGTATAATGTACAAGGGCTGTTCAGGAGGTAGGGTCAGATCGATTACGAAATGGAAACCACAGTGAAAAGGCGAATGCACCGTTTCAAAGGGCATGTCTAATTTACTTCCCCAGTCTTCCCGAATCCGAGCTTGAGCTTCGGCTTCAATGACCGTTACGTTGACGAGGCATTAAACCCAAATTTTTTCTCTGGATTTTTTTTTTCCACAGTGGATAGCAATTTTCTTAGCGAATCTTATCTTTGATATCCTTTCATTACGGCTTTTATTCTCACTTCTGAAGCTTTTTTATTTGCTTCAATTCTTCTTCGACTGAGACATTTGTCTTAGCATTGTACCAAATTTCAGAAACCCTCGTCACAGAAGGCAGCCACTTGTGCTAAAAACAAATTCTCTACCCTGATCTACAGCTTGCTGTCTGTGCCAAAATGTTGTCTACATAGCCAGCGGTTCATGTGAGCAGAGATGAAAATCAGAGGGAGCCAAATCTGGGCTGTGTGGTGGGTGGTGAGGCTAGGTTAGGTTAGGTTAGCTCATCGAAACCGTTGCAGGAGCGTCCTCATTACCCCTGCAGTGTGCTGCCGAGAAATGTCATAAAGAAGGTAATGAATTACAGTAACGTTGTGTAGGCTGCATGAAAGCAGTCGATATCACTCACCAGGCCCTCATACTTGGCGGGAGACGCTATTTTCTAGGCATCTTTACGTGTTCGCTGTGCGCTCAGAACTGAAAAGAGCGAAGTGACTCGATCGGCAGGTATACTAGAGACACTGTCCAACACATCTATCCAAAGCTGTATCGGATTTTCACTGTGACTTCCATTTCGCGATCGATCGGACCTTACTTGCTGAATAGTTGTGGTATCTTACTCCAAGAGAAAGGATGTTATCATCACAATAAGAGAATTACAAAGAAAGTAGGGTACAATTAACAGAACATTATAAAGGCAAACATTCACAACTACGCCTACTTCTCTAAAACACCTTGTGACGTTTGGCGGAGGATACTTTGTGTAGTACTGTCGCTTCCCCCCTTCCTGTTCCAATCGCGAACGGTGGCAATCAAGAACGATTGTTGGTAGGCCTCTGTGGATGTAGAATCTCTCTAATTTTATCTTCATGGTCTCCTGGAGAGAGGAGGAAGTACTTTATTGGCGGGCTCTTCTAGAAACTTGCGGTGTCAGAAGTGTAACAGTGAATGATACCGTAAGACACCTCTGTCCTAGCGTCATCCACTGGAGTTAAGTGACCATTTACGTGACGCTTTCGTGCTTACTAAATGAACTTGAGACGAAACACCCTACTTATCTTTGGCTTTTATCAATATTCTTTATCAGCTTTCTTGTACAGTTTCCAGACTAACGAACAAAATTGAAATGTGTCCAATCAGGGTTTTGTAAGGTTCCTTCTTCGTGGGAGAACCTACACTTACTGAGTATTCTTGCAATTTATTTGTGTACCCCAACTGTCTGCGTCTAGGGGAGAGGTACCGATGTCGGTCGGTGAGGCCTGGCACGAAGTCGGCGTTCCAAAACATCCCAAAGGTGTTCTACAGGATTCAGGTCAGGACCCTGTGCATTCCAGTCCATTACAGGGATGCTATTGTCGTGTAACCACTCCGCTGAGGCCGTGCACTGTGAACAGGTGCTCGATCTTGTTGAAAGATGCAATCGCCATCTCCGAATTGCTCTTCAACAGCGAGAAGCAAGAAGGTGCTTAAAACATCAATGTAGGCCTGTGCTGATATAGTGCCACGCAAAACAACAAGGGGTGCCAGCCCCCTCCATGAAAAACATGACCACACCATAACACCACCGCCTCCGAATTTTACTGTTGGCACTACATACGCTGGCAGATGACGTTCACCAGGCATTCGTCATACCCACACCCTGCCATCGGATCGCCATATTGTGTACCGTGATTCGTCACTCCACACAACGTTTTTCCACTGTTCAATCGTCTAATGTTTACGCTTCTTACATCAAGCGAGACGTCGTTTGGCATTTACCGGCGTGATGTGTGGCTCATGAGCAGCGGCTCGACCATGATATCAAAGTTTTCTCACGTCTTGCCTAACTACCAGTTTTCTCACGTCTTGCCTAACTACCATAGTACTTGCAATGGATCCTCAAGCAGTTTGGAACTCCTGTGTGATGGTCTGGATAGATGTACGTCTATTACACAATACGACGCTCTTCAACTGTCGGCGGTCTGTGTCAGTCAACAGAAGATGTCGGCCTCTACGCTTTTGTTCTGTACGTGTCCCTTCACGTTTCCACTTCACTATCACATCGGAATCAGCAGACCTATGGATGTTTAGGAGTGTGGAAATCTCGCGTACAGACGTATGACACAAGTGACACCCAATCAGCTGACCATGTTTGAAGTCCTTAAGACCCGCGGAGCGCCCCATTCTGCTGTCTCACAATGTCTAATGACTATTGAGGTCGCTGAGTCTCTGATATGGAGTATTTGGCAGTCGGTGGCAGCACAATGCACCTAATACAAAAAACGTATGTTTTGGGAGTGTCCAGATACTTTTGATCCCATAGTGTATGTAGGTTTTCCGTAATCGCCCTAAATCATTTATGGCGAATGCATCGTTTCAAAGGCCAGCCTGAGTGGCCGAGCGGTTCTAGGCGCTACAGTCTGGAACCGCGCGACCGCTACGGTCGGAGCTTCGAGTCCTGCCTCAGGCATGGATGTGTGTGATGTCCTTAGGTTAGTTAGGTTTAAGTAATTCTAAGTTCTAGGGGACTGATGACCTCAGAAGTCAAGTCCCATAGTGCTCAGAGTCATTTGAATCATCGTTTCAAAGGGCACGTCTAATTTCCTTCCCTAATCTTCCCGAATCCGAGCTTGGGCCTCGGCTCCAACGACCATTACGTCGACGAGGCATTAAACCCAAATTTTTTCTCCGGAGGTTTTTTTCCGCAGAGGATAGTAATTTTCTTAGCGAATCTTATCTTTGATATCGTTTCATCACGAATTTTATTCTCACTTCTGAAGCTTTTTTATTTGCTTGATTGCTTCTTCGATTTATAGAGGGAATAGTAGAGGAGAAAGGGCGCATCGTTGCCTTACGCCGTGAGTATACCGAACATTTCCCTCGCACTTAGGGCTATGAAAGGAGAGAGGACCCGCTAGCAACTTCCATGGCTACTTTCCATTCTGTCGCAGAGCGTGAGTAACAGACGCTTCTAACTGGAGAATAGTTTCGCACTCCATGACGTTTGCACCGCGAGCTGGAGCAGGATTCCCGTGGCATTTCCCGCGAGACAGTGTAATGGATCTTATCGCAGGGCGGTGCAGTAAAGCTGCTCGCGGCACCGCCTATCGCTCCGTCCTCGGTCTAAGTGCAGCGACAGAGGGCACGGGGGACGAATGGCTTTCTCGCTTGGGCCGTTCCTCCCTCCCGCGCCGCGCCCTGGAGTCTGAAGCGCGGCCAATGGGCGCTTCGCCCTTTGATCCCGCATATGCACTCCCTGCCGCCTCGGCCGCGACAAAGCCAGCCGCGGACCCGGGGATGGGGGCGACGGCCGTCCAGCCAGTACAGAACCCCGCCCGCCTCCTCCCGAGTCCGTTTTAGGTGTAGCATTCGTGTTTGTGACGTAGCATTTCTGTTTGTGAAAAGGCGCGTGCCTGGAAGCAGGAATCCACCGCGTTGCCCAAGCTACAAATGCGGAGCTGCTGGACAGACTAAAGTACGAGGGCCACTCCAAAAGAAATGCACATTATTTGTTTTTTTTTAACCATCTTTTATTCTACTGGTAGAAGCCGACATCGGGGAAGATCAGTTTGGATTCCGTAGAAATGTTGGAACACGTGAGGCAATACTGACTCTACGACTTATCTTAGAAGAAAGATTAAGGAAAGGCAAACCTACGTTTCTAGCATTTGTAGACTTAGAGAAAGCTTTTGACAATGTTGACTGGAATACTCTCTTTCAAATTCTGAAGGTGGCAAGGGTAAAATACAGGGAGCGAAAGGCTATTTACAATTTGTACAGAAACCAGATGGCAGTTATAAGAGTCGAGGGACATGAAAGGGAAACAGTGGGTGGGAAGGGAGTGAGACACGGTTGTAGCCTCTCCCCGATGCTATTCAATCTGTATATTGAGCAAGCAGTAAAGGAAACAAAAGAAAAGTTCGGAGTAGGTATTAAAATTCATGGAGAAGAAGTAAAAACTTTGAGGTTCGCCGATGACATTGTAATTCTGTCAGAAACAGCAAAGGACTTGGAAGAGCAGTTGAATGGAATGGACATTGTCTTGAAAGGAGGGCATAAGATGAACATCAACAAAAGCAAAACAAGGATAACGGAATGTAGTCGAATTAAGTCGGGTGATGCTGAGGGAATTAGATTAGGAAATGAGACACTCAAAGTAGTAAAGGAGTTTTGCTATTTGAAGAGCAAAATAACTGATGATGGTCGAAGCAGAGAGGATATAAAATGTAGACTGGCAATGGCAAGGAAATCGTTTCAGAAGAAGAGAAATTTGTTAACATCGAGTGTTGATTTATGTGCTAGGAAGTCGTTTCTGAAAGTATTTGTATGGAGTGTAGCCATGTATGGAAGTGAAACGTGGACGATAAATAATTTAGACAAGAAGAGAATAGAAGCTTTCGAAATGTGGTGCTACAGAAAATTGCTGAAGATTTGATGGATAGATCACATAACTAATGAGGAGGTACTGAATAGAACTGGGGAGGAGTTTGTGGCACAACTTGACTAGAAAAAGGGATAGGTTGGTAGGACATGTTCTAAGGCATCAAGGGATCACCAATTTAGTACTGGAGGGCAGCATGGAGAGTAAAAATCGTATAGGGAGACCAAGAGATGGGTACACTAGGCAGATTCAGAAGGATGTAGGTTGCAGTAGGTACTGGGAGATGAAGAAGCTTGCACAGGATAGAGTAGCATGGAGAGCTGCATCAAGCCAGTCTCAGGACTGAAGACCACAACAACAACAATTTTTATTGTACATGTTTGAAAGTTTTACAGTGTGTAGATGCATCCTTTAGGAACAATATTTTCATTTCTCCACGTAATTTCCATCCCTCTCAACTGCCTTACGCCATCTTGGAACCAGCACCTGCATACTCGCACGGTAAAATTCTGGACCAACCTGTTGGAGCCACTGTTTGGCAGCGTGCACAAGGGAGTCATCATCTTCAAACCTTTTTCCACGAGGAGAGTCTTTCAGTTTCCCAAAGAGATGATAGTCACATAAGGCCAGGTCAGGACCGTAAGGCGGGTGTTTCAGTGTTGTCCATCCGAGTTTTGTGATCGCTCCATGGTTTTTTGACTGACATGTGGCCGTGCATTGTCGTCCAACAGCAAAACATCCTGCTTTTGCCGATGTGGTCGAACACGACCCAGTCGAGCTTGAAGTTTCTTCAGTGTCGTCACACATGCATCAGAATTTATGGTGTTTCCACTTGGCATGATGTCCACAAGTAAGAGTCCTTCGGAATCGAGAAACATTGTAACCATAACTTTTCCAGCAGAAGGTGTGGTTTTGAATTTTTTTTTTTGGGTGAATTTGCATGATGCTACTCCATTGATGCCTCTTCGTCTCAATTCTTCCACCATTCTCGTACTGTTCCAAAAGTTCGCTGCATACCGTTTTTATTGTTTCTTTGTGAGCCACTGTCAACATCCTGGTAACCCACCTGAAACAAACTTTCAGCATTCTACAAACACTTCCTTACCATATCCCAACGTAGGTTGACAATTCGTTCACTCTGATGCGTCTGTCAGCAGCCACCAATTCGCTAACTCTCTGCACATTGTCTGGAGTGTGTGCAGTACGAGGCCTGCCGCTGCGAGGACAATCCTCAATATTGCAGTGCCCGCTTTCATCACGTAACCTGCTTACCCACCGACTAACTGTACTGCGATCGACAGCAGCATCTCGATACACCTTCTTCAACCTCTTGTGGATGTTTCCCACTGTCTCGTTTTTACAGCACAGGAATTCCATGATAGCACGTTGCTTCTGACGAACGTCAAGTGTAGCAGCCATCTTGAACACATGCTGTGACGGCGCCACTCACGGGAACAGGTTGAACTAAGTTTGAAAACAAGCGGGAAGGATGAATCTACAGACTGTTAAACTTTCACACATGCGCAATGAAAACTGTATTTTTACAAAAATGGTGTGCATTTCTTTTGGAGTGAGCCTCGTATATTTCATTATAGTATTCAGCAGGGTTTCCCAAACTTTTCCGATCACTAAAAACTTTGTGAATCCCGGTACTTTGATGGAGCATATTGTTTATTTTGAACGTAAATAAAAATTTAAAACAAGAGAAAAACTTTCAGTTTTAAAATACAACTATTAATTTTTATTAACAGTGTCTGAAGAAACAGACTTTGGTGACGATCATACATATGTACTAAATTTAGGAAATTTATTCGCAATTGCGGAATCGTTCTGACATTAGCTGCATTAGGAATGAAGATATTACCTATTCGTGACACATAACGCTATGACATGGAAGTCTGAGTCGATCCTGGAAGAGAGCTCGGATAACCGAAGTGGTTAAGACAACCGCTCGCAAGAAACAGGAAGTCCAGTTTCGTGTCTCAGTCCGGCACAGATCCTCAAATGTCAAATGGTTCAAATGGCTCTGAGCACTATGGGACTTAACATATGAGGTCATCAGTCCCCTAGAACTTAGAACTACTTAAACCTAACTAACGTAAGGACACATCCATGCCCGAGGCAAGATTCGAACCTGCGACCGTAGCGGTCGCGCGGTTCCCGACTGAAGCGCCTAGAACCGCTCCATCACAGCGGCCGGCTCCTCATGTGTCTCCAATAGGTAATATCGTGATACCTAATGCAGATAACTTGAGAAATATTGTGCAGTTGAGCTTAAATTTTATAACTAATAACACAGAAATCATAATAAAATTTAAAAAATAAATAATATCGCCAAAATGTGGGAAACACTAGACTACAGAGAGGGCGGCCATATGCACAATCACTTCGGATCACGAAACATTTGACCTTATTTTGCCAAGAGTAATGTCTTTCTTCGCATACAAAATTTCCGATTTCAAGATGATAGAAATATTAAGAACTTCACCACAGTCGAATTTCGCTGTTATTGCGAAATGAACTTCTTGCAGAACGTCTAAAATACTGCTTGACATTAAAACTACTGCTTGTTCTGCGTATACTGTATAACAGATAGATTATCGTCACATTTATTCTATTTTCAATTACAATTAATTTGAGAAACGTAGTTCTGAGAATGTACAGCATTGTATGGAAGTAAATCACGTACTATGCAGAAAAAAAAGAAAATTAAAGTCTATGAGATGTGCTACAAATGCTAGAAACGTAGGTTTGCCTTTCCTTAATCTATTTTCTAAGATAAGTCGTGGGGTCAATATTGCCGCACGTGTTCCAACATTTCTGACAATGTAATTCTGTCAGAGACAGCAAAGGACCTGGAAGAGGAGCTGAAAGGAATGGACAGTGTCTTGAAAGGAGGATATAAGAAGAACATCAACCAAAGCAAAACGAGGATAATGAAATATAGTCGAATTAAATCGGGTGATGCTGAGGGAATTAGATTAGGAAATGAGACGCTTGAAGTAGTAAATGAGTTTTGCTATTTGGGGAGCAAAATGACTGATGATGGTCGAAGTAGAGAGGATATAAAATGTAGACTGGCAATGGCAAGGAAAGCGTTTCTGAGGAAGAGAAATTTGTTAACATCGAGTATAGATTTAAGTGTCAGGAAGTCGTTTCTGAAAGTATTTGTATGGAACGTAGCCATGTATGGAAGTGAAACGTGGACGATAACTAGTTTGGATAAGAATAGAAGCTTTCGAAATGTGGTGCTACAGAAGAATGCTGAAGATTAGATGGGTAGATCACATAACTAATGAGGAGGTATTGAATAGGATTGGGGAGAAGAGGAGTTTGTGACACAACTTTTCAAGAAGAAGGGACCGGTTGGTAGGACATGTTCTGAGGCATCAAAGAATCACAAATTTAGATTTGGAGGGCAGCGTGGAAGGTAAAAATGGGGAGGGAGACCAAGAGATGAATACACTAAGGAGATTCAGAAGGATGTAGGTTGCAGTAAGTACTGGGAGATGAAGAAGCTTGCACAGGATGGAGTAGCATGGAGAGCTGCATCAAATCAGTCTCAGGACTGAAGACCACAACAACAACAACAGTTTTCAGACCGCACAGCATTGTATAGAAGTAAACCAACGGACTATGCAGAAAAGAAAGAAAATTAAAGTCTATGAGATGTGTTAAAGAAAGACTTTTAAAATTAAGTGAACTGACAAGAAATGACGAGTTTCTCTGCCGAACTGGAATACGTGGAAAACCCTGAGAAGGAGCAGAAATGGGATGTTAGTGCTTGTGATAAGAAATCAAAGAACAGTCTCCGTGGTACTTGAGAGAGCTGTAGAGGGTAAAAGCTGTGGGAGGGACACAGATATTTGAATATAACCAACAGATAACTGAGGATATTGGGTGCAAGAATTAGTCCGAAATGAAGAGATTGCCATAGGACAGGAATTAGTGGCATACCGCATCAAACTGGTCCGAAGACTGATATACAATAAAAAAAGTATTCACGAGGTACATACAAAAGGCTAATTACAGGTAGAGTCTAATGATGGGTACAAAGAAAAGAGATTTCCGATTTTAGTAGATAAATTTTAGGACTGCTTCCAACCTTAATCCGGCAAGAAATTACAGATTTAACCGTGTAAATACTTACAGAAGTCAATAAAAACTGAACAAAGTCGTAAGACATTGTTGATCGCTAGACCCCTTGACGCATTGTAGTTCTTACCCTTCACGAAGTGTGTTGTTTCTAAAACGTGTCTCTCCAGTGTTGGAGACTGGTGCTACGTGAAGACTTCAGTCTCTTGGTTGTGTTGTTAGTCGCGATGGTGGAAAAAAATGGAGCGTCAAACCTACACTACGGTGAAGCAGGAAAATTGTTCCAATGTGTGATAAAATCTGAGATTCCATCTCTCCTTCAATAGCCGACCAAATAGTGGCGATGAAAATTTCTTCCACCACCACGATCCGAACAGTATGTTCAAAAATTGACGTTAGTGACGTCGGTCACGGAGACAATTTAGTAATCTGTTAACTAAATGATCACAGACAGACAATTTTGTTAGAAGCACGCGGATCTGGACGATTATCACGCCTACTACTACGTAGCAATTATGAGTCGAGAAATGTGATGGGGAAGCAGTAGTGGAGAAGGGAGGGAGACAGGGCTGCCGCTTATCTCCGATGTTATTCAATCTGAACATTAACCATCTGGTAAATGAACCCAACGAGAAATCTGGAGATAGCATTGAAATTCAGGGAGAAGAAATAAAAACATTGAGGTTTGCCAATGATAATATAATTATTTCAGAGACGGCAAAGGACTTGCAAAATCAGTAAAACAAAATGGATATTGTCTAGAAAAGATGAATATCAATAAAAGTAAAACAAGAGTAATGGATTTTAGTCGAATTACAGTAGAGGATCTTGAGGGAATCAGATTAGCAAATGAGGTACTAAAAGTAGTAGATGAGTTTTACTATTTGGTGAGCCAGATAACTGAGGGTGGATGAAGTATAGACGATATAAATTTCAGTCCGACAACAACAAGAAATACTTTTCTGCAATCGAGAAATTTGTTAACATTAAATACATATTTAACAATCCATAGAAGAATGTTGAAAATTAGGTCAACTGATAAGATAAGAATGAGGGAGGAACATATATTGGCCGGCCAAAGTGGCCGTGCCGTTCTAGGCTCTACAGTCTCGAACCGAGCGACCGCTACGGTCGCAGGTTCGAATCCTGCCTCGGGCATGGATGTGTGTGATGTCCTTAGATTAGTTAGATTTAATTAGTTCTAAGTTCTAGGCGACTGAGGACCTCAGAAGTTAAGTCGCATAGTGCTCAGAACCATTTGAACCATTTGAACATATATTGTGTTCGAACATTATGAATTACCTCGAAGAAAACGGTTCAAAATGGTTCAAATGGCTCTGAGCACTATGGGACTTAACTGCTGCGGTCATGAATCCTCTAGAACTTAGAACTACTTAAACCTAACTAACCTAAGGACATCACACACATCCATGCCCGAGGTAGTATTCGAACCTGCGACCGTAGCGGTCGCGCGGTTCCAGACTGTAGCGCCTAGAACATCTCGGCCACTCCGGCCGGCAAGAAAATGGTCTATTGACACACAGTCAACATAGGTTTAGAAAACATCGTTCCTGTGAAACACAACTGGCTCTTTATTCACATAAAGTGTTGACTGCTATTGACAAGGGATTTCAAATCGATTCCGTATTTCTGGATTTCCGGAAGGCTTTTGACACTGTACCACACAAGCGGTTCGTAGTGAAATTGCGTGCTTATGGAATATCGTCTCAGTTATGCGACTGGATTTGTGATTTCCTGTCAGAGAGGTCACAGTTCGTAGTAACTGACGGGAAGTCATCGAGTAAAACAGAAGTGATTTCTGGCGTTTCCCAAGGTAGTGTTATGGGCCCTTTGTTGTTCCTTATCAATATAAACGATTTGGGAGACAATCTGAGCAGCCGCCTTCGATTGTTTGCAGATTACGCTGTCGTTTATCGACTAATAAAGTCATCGGAAGATCAAAACAAACTGCAAAACGATTTAGAAAAGACATCTGAATGGTGCGTAAAGTTGCAATTGACCCTAAATAACGAAAAGTGTGAGGTCATCCACATGAGTGCTAAAAAGAACTCGTTAAACTTCGGTTACACTATAAATCTGTCTAATCTAAAAGCCGTAAATTCAACTAAACACATAGGTATTACAATTACGAACAACGTAAATTAGAAGGAACACATAGAAAATGTTCTGGGGAAGGCTAACCAAGGACTGCGTTTTATTGGCTGGACATTTAGAAAATGTAACAGACCTACTAAGGAGACTGCCTACACTACGCTTGTCCGTCCTCTTTTAGAATACTGCTGCGCGGTGTGGGATCCTTACCAGATAAGACTGACGGAGAACATCGAAAAAGTTCAAAGAAAGGCAGCACGTTTTGTATTATCGCAAAATATGGGACAGAGTATCACAGAAATGATACAGGATTTGGACTGGAAATCATTAAAAGAGTGGGGTTTTTCTTTGCGACGGAATCTTCTCACGAAATTCCAATCACCAACTTTCTCCTCCGAATGCGAAAATATTTTGTTGACACCGACCTACACAGGGAGGAACGATCACCACGATAAAATAAGGGAAATATGAGCTCGTACGGAAAGATATAGGTGTTCATTCTTTCCGCGCGCTATACGAGATTGGAATAATAGAAAATTGTGAAGATGGTTCGATGAACCCTCTGCCATGCACATAAATGTGATTTACAGAGTGTCCATGTAGATGTAGATGTAAAGGTGGTCCTCCACAGAATCGGCGAATTAAGAAACATCTGGAAAACTGTGCCAAGGAGAAGGGGCAGGAGGATAGGGCATCAGGGACATTAGGGACTAATTTCCATGGTACTACAGGGAGCTAAACGGGGTAAAAACTGTGGGTGGGGAGACTGAGATGGGAATACGCCAAAGAAATAATTGAGGACGTAGGGTGCAAGAGCACTCTGAAATGAAGAAGTCGGGAAAAATGTTTTGGAACTATATATTTATCTAGAATATAGCCTTGAATGAAATGAAACGTGGACGATAAGCGGTTAAGACAAAAAGAGGATAGCAACTATTGAAAGGTGGTGATACAAAAGAATGCTGAAGATTAGATGGGTAGCTCGAACAATTAATGTAATCAAGGAGAAGATGTTGAATCGAACCGCGGAGAAAAGAAATTTATGGCACAACGTGACTGAATGAAGGGGACGCATCCTGTGCTATCAAGGACTTACCAATTTGGTAATGGAGGAAGTGTCAGGGAGGAAGATTGTAGAGAAAAACCAAGGCCTGAATAAAGCATGCAGGTCGAAAGGACGTAGGTTGTAGTAGTTACAGAGGGATGACGAGGTTTACACAGGATGAGCTATCACGGAGAGCTGCGTCGTTCGTCTTCAGACTGAAGACCGCAACAACGTATTTTTGCAACAGGTGTGTAACTGAAAAATACTTTCGCCTTAACTACTGTGTGTCCGCAGCTCGTAGTCTCGCGGTGGCGTTCTCGCTTCCCGAGCACGGGGTCCCGGGTTCGATTCCCGGCGGGGTCAGGGATTTTCTCTGCCTCGTGATGACTGGGTGTCGCGTGCTGTCCTTAGGTTAGTTAGGTTTAAGTAGTTCTAAGTTCTAGGGGACTGATGATCATAGCTGTTAAGTCCCATAGTGCTCAGAGCCATTTGAACCATTTAACTACTGTGCGTTTTCTGAGGCGCAGTAGGCCATGGACTAGAACAGCCTTTCCCATTGAACTGTTATTGATCTGAGATATATCGGAGAGCAGAGAAAATACAAAGACTGTTGTATTCTCAGTTCAAAAGAGAACGCGCAAATGGTAAATGATGGCAGGTAAAAATTACAGAGATTCGTGCGTCTTTAAAAAGATCGATACGCCAAGAATACAACAACTACCGTTGTCGTGCGTTGGCAAAATATCTTGCAGAAAACCCGCGTAAATTCTGGTCCTACATAAAATCTCCAGTCGTCCTAGCATTCTACCCCTCATAACGTCATCAATATATGGTCTTTGAGCCATTTTCAACACACAGTCATCATTAGCACGTCTGAAAACGTCTGTACACTTACTCGCTGCACCATAGTCTGATATGCACCAACACACCTCTGCGTATGTGGACTGCTGCCAGCGCCACCGTGCGACGACCGCAGGTCAAATGCACCGCGTGGTCATACCCGAGGTGATTTAAACCCGCAAACCGCCCACCAGAGCGTTGTTTCACCAAGTATCAGCATTATCCCTAATTTATGAGCATAAGTGTATACACTCGTACATAAATTGTGGTGTCACCGCCAGACACCACACTTGCTAGGTGGTAGCCTTTAAATCGGCCGCGGTCCGCTAGTATACGTCGGACCCGCGTGTCGCCACTGTCAGTGATTGCAGACCGAGCGCCGCCACACGGCAGGTCTAGAGAGACGTCCTAGCACTCGCCCCAGTTGTACAGCAGACTTTGCCAGAGATGGATCAATGACAAATACGCTCTCATTTGCCGAGACGATAGTTAGCATAGCCTTCAGCTACGTCATTTGCTACGACCTAGCAAGGCGCCATTACCAGTTTATATTGAGATTGTAATTATGTATCATCAAGAGCGATGTTCTCCAATTATGGATTAAAGTTAAGTATTCCAGAAGCTATGTACTATTTTTGGCTACTATAATTACTTTACCTTGTTCCAGACCTCACGCCAGTCTGCGTGAGCTTAAACGCGTGCCTTTCGGCCTCCTCTAGCAACACGGTGTTGGCTCTTCTGCCAACACATCATAAATAACCTTGTGGAGAGGGTGAGCAGAGATGTGAGGCTGTTTGCTGATGATGCTATTGTGTACGGGAAGGTGTCGTCACTGACTGATTGTAGGAGGATACAAGAAGACTTGGACAAAATGTCTAGCTCGTGTGACGAATGGCAGCTAGCTCTAAATATAGCTGCAAGATTTGTACTCGTATATTCGAACAACACGCAAGTATTACAGACGTGCTTCTGGAGATCAAACGGGAATTCCTTGAGAGAAGGTGAAATTCTTTTCGAGGAATGCTGTTGTAAAAATTAGAAAACCGGCGTTTGAAGGTGACTGCAGAACCGTTCTACTGCGGCCAACGTACATTGCGCCTAAGGACCACGAAGATAAGGTACTAGAAATTAGGGCTCATACGGAGGCATATAAACAGTTGTTTTTCCCTCAGTCTATTTGCCAGTGGAACAGGAAAGGAAATGACTTGCAGTGGTACAGGGTACCCTCCACCACACACTTTGCGGTGGCTTGGAGAGTGTGTGTGTAGATGTAGACGCACCATCGGAGTGGCCTGCATGTTCGATGAACCGATGTCCCACAGACCACGGGCGGTAAACTCTCGGGAGAGATGTTGGGGAGGCGATGCCACGATCGTGGACCCTGCGGGGCCTGCAAGCAGCGCTAAGGGAACAGTGGGGCAACCTACTGACGGAACTGCTGCAAAGCCTCAGAGGGACTGTTTCACACATACGACTATCGAGCGTAGTTCTCTGTAAAGGCGTACTTCTTTACGATACTAAAAGATATTTCGTCAAGGGCAGTTCGTGACTGTAACGTAAACGTAAGGAATGCTTTTTTTTTAGCAATACGCAGTCACAATATTTTGTTTTTCTGTTTTAATCCAATGTGTTTCAAAGGTACAATGTAATTTTCGAGGATTAAATTGACACTTTATGTGCTTAAATCTGCTTCGATACCTAGCAGTAAATCAAAACCCCACACCTGGTTCTTTAAAGAATCCAAATCCCACGTGCAAAACACCTTCAAATTTCTGATTTCTTCGCAAATATTTCACGTAATACACGTAATACATTAACTCACAAAACCAGACGAATTGTAATCAGCTACAAACTATTTTCCTTCCTTTTTTGGTGGGGGGGGAGGGGGGATTTCAGTAGGAAAAAGTATCGAAAATGTTTGAAATTATGTGTAAAGTTTGTTGTAACCCATTAAATGATCTCATTCTCAAATACTGGACGAATGTAGTCCGCATAATTTGCGCGTCATGAGTTACACTGCTTCAAGACATATGCACATATGTTAACTTAAATACTTGCCTTACTGTGTCTAACGTGAGATTATACCTCTGTATGATTGGATTATGATAGATTTAAAAATTTTAAAATTTGGTCAATCCTTATATATAAAATTCTCGTGTCACAGTGTTAGTTGCCATACTCCTCCAAAACGGCTAATCGATTCTGATGTAATTTTACATGTATATTCGGTAGGTCTAAGAATCGGTCGTAATCTACTGTATTTTTCATACCCCTAAGTGATAAGTGTGGTCCACCCCTAAATTTTTTTTCTTATTTTTTGGACAGAACTTTTTGTTTTTATTTTTTTATGATTGGCATTACAAAATACACACAAACCTAAATTTTCACCCTTCTACCACCAATCCCTATTTTTTAATAGCGATTTTAGTAATTTAATAATTTTCAACTCCGGTCGATAACTGATCAATTATCATTTGATCAGTTATCCCCACCAGGTGTCTACCGGTGATAGTCTTTCACTATTCGATAGATAGGTAATTGAAGACAGCGTAGAGATATAGCTACCAGGGCGCCATCTGTGTCTGCTCTCTAGTAGGGAATGCTCATAGCCACGAGATGCACTTGTGCTTGCTACAGCCAACTGAGCGCGTTCGAAAGGAGTCAAATTGTCGCCTTCCGAATGGTGGGCTGGACCTTTCGGAGAGTTTCAACCCGAGCAGCACGTCCTCGTCAGTTATGCAATGATGCTGGTATCAGTTGGCCACGTGAACCATCTCACCCCCGTGAGAGAGGTTCTGGACGTCCACTCGGAGCGGACGCCTGCAAGGATCGTCATAGCGCAAAGGCAGCAACGGCAGCTCGTACAGCTGCAACAGCACAGATAAGAGGGCTCGTGAGCCAGACGTGTCAACACGAACTGTTGCGAACCGGTTATTAGCAGTGGGGCTACGGGCACGTACAGCTGCAGCCCGTCTTCCGCTCGTGCCGCAGCATCGACGTGCACGGCTCGACTGGTGGCGTTAGAGAATCACCTGGAAAATGGAATGGCGTGCCGTGGTCTCCAGCGATGAAAGCAGATTCTGCCTGAACACAAGTGATGGTCGTGCCCAGATGAAGTGCCGGCCGGTGTGGCCGAGCGGTTCTAGGCGCTACAGTCTGGAACCGCGCGACCGCTACGGTCGCAGGTTCGAATCCTTCCTCGGGCACTGATGTGTGTGATGTCCTTAGGTTAGTTAGGTTTAAGTAGTTCTAAGTTCTAGGGGACTGATGACCTCAGCAGTTAAGTCCCACAGTGCTCAGAGCCATTTGAACCCAGATGAAGTAGAAACGATGAGCGCTGTCTCGTAGAGTGCTTTTAGCCAAGACACACTAGACTCACCCCAGACCTTATGGCCTGGTGTGCAATAAACTACAACTCTCGTACACCTTTCCGGATGAGACGCTAAACAATGCTCTGTAGATGCAGATTGTTGTTAGGTCCGTACTTTTGCCGTTCTCGCAACAGGAAGGTGATGTGTTGTTTCAACAAGATAATGCTCGCCTACACACTGCCCGTGAAACTCAACGTGCTCTGCAAGACGGGCAGCGACTTCCCTGACCAACACAATTTCTGGATTTGTCTCCAATCGAGCAAGTGTGGTATATGATGGGACGAGAAGTGACTCGTGCGACCCCTGAACCAACAACTCTTACAAAACTACATGACCAGGTCGAGGAGGCGTGTCATAACGTATCTCGGGAAAGCGTTAGCCATTTGTACGATCGGCTGGATGCCAGAGTCAGTGACTGCACTGCCGCCTGTGGAGGTTACAACGTGTACTAACGTGGGTGTTTCAGCATGGGTGTGGTATCTCGGAATCACTAGTACTATTGATCTGAAAATATAGCCATTTCATGTACACCATATATGCTGTCGCAACAATAAATCTTGAGTGAATTTGGAAACAGCTAAAAGTGTATACTAATTTTTTTCCCGCATTGTATGTGTATACTGTCAAAATACTATAAAAGCTGTACGGTGTTGCACAAGTATTGCCTTAGCCCAAAATACTAGCAAAAATCTTATGTCTGTAGTCTACAGAAATGTATGGCAAGGTAAAAGGAAGGAAGGAAGCTTAGTGTTGTACTTCCCGTCGAAACAAGTCATCAAAGACGGAGCACAAGCAAGAACAATTTTTTTTAAGGATGGAGAAGGAAACTGGGCATGCCCTTTCGAAGGTGCTATTCAGGAATTTGCTGAGAGCGATTTAATGAAATAAAGGAAAACCTAAATATAGATGGCCGTCGCGGATTTGAACCGTCCTCCTCCCGACAGCGATTCCACTGTGCTAACCACTGCGCCACATCGCTCGATATATGGGAAGATGATCTGTTTAGGTTAAGCAGAAACGGTAACAAAGGAACCTGAAGTGGTGGGTTAGGTTTAATCAACATCAGACTAAAAGTGATAGCCTAGTATGAGGGCCATTCAATAAGTAAAGTAACACATTTTTTTCTTAAAAAGAGGTTGTTTTTATTTAGGATTCCAATACACCACATTGTTCAAAACTCCTTTGTCTACAAAACTATATTTTTCAACATGATTTACGTTCAATGCGACGGCCTTACGCCTCATTATTTGGAGGGCCTGTATTTCCGCATGGTACCACTCTACTGGTCGACATCAGAGTCAGCGTCATGCTACATCAATAACCTCCCCACCACCCACGTATCGCTTGCCGTGGAGTGCAGCCTTCACTGGACCAAGCAGATAGAAGTCGGAAGTGAGGGAACCAAGCTGTAGGGTGGACGAGGAATAACGGTCCAATAAAGATTTGTGAGCTCCTCTCGGAAGCGCAGACTTGTGTGAGGTCTAGTGTAGTCATGGAGAAGGAGGAGATCGTTTGGATTTTTGTGGCGACCAACGCGGTCAAGTCGTTTCTTCAGTTTTCTGAGGCTAGCGCAATACACTTTTGAGTTGATCGTTGCAACGGCATGGAGGACCACAAACAGAATAATCCGTTCAGAGTCCCAGAAGACCGATGTCATGACATTAACGGCTGAGGGTGCGGCTTTGTACTTTCTTTTGGAGGAGGGGTGGTGTGGCGACCCTCCATGGACTGCCATTTTTTTTCGGTTCGAAATCAGGGACTCATATTTCATCGACTGTGACGATGTTCGACAAAAATTGTCACGATCATCCTCGTGAAGTGCAAACAATTCCGCGTAGATGGTCCTTTGTTGCTCTTTATAGTCTCCTGTTACATCAACATCTACATATATACTCCGCTAGCCACCAAGCGGTGAGCACAATTCGCGCCAAAGTCATATTCCCCCCCTCCCCCCCCCCCCCCCCCCCCCCGTCTGTTCCACTCGCGGATCGCGCCAGGGAAAAACGATTGTCCGATCGCCTCAGTACGATCTCTAATTTCCCTCATCATTGCGCGATTTCAAAGTTGGTGGTAATAATACATGCTCTACATTCTCGGCCATTCTCGGCGAAGATCGGATTTCGGAATTTAGTGAGCAGCCCCTTCCGCTTAGCGCGCCGTCTATCTGCAAGTGTGTCCCACTTCAAACTTTCTATGAGATTTGTAACGCTCTTGCGTTGGCTAAATGTACCAGTCACGAATCTTGCCTCTCTTTGGATCTTCTCAATCTCTTGAATCGGACCCAGCTGGTAAGGGTCCCATGCAGACGAACAATACTCTAAGACTGGACGAACTAACGTATTGTAAGCTATTTCCTTTGTTCAAGGAATGCATCGCTTCAGGATTCTACCAATAATGCGCAATCTAGAGTTTGCCTTGCCCGTTACTTGTGTAATGTGATCATTCCATTTGAGATCATTTCTGATAGTCACACCCAGATACTTGACGGATGTTACCGCTTCCAAAGACTGGGCATTTATCTTATACTCGTACATTAATGGGGATTTTCGCCTTGTTATACGCAGTAGGTTATACTTACTAATATTGAAAGATAACTGCCAGTCATTACACCACACATTTATTTTCTGCAAATCCTCATTGATTTGTTCACAACTTTCGTGTGATGCTACTTTCCTGTAGACTACAGCATCATCGGCAAACAGTATAATGCCGCTGTCAGTACCATCAACCAGATCGTTTATGTAAATCGTAAAAAGCAGCATACCTATTACACTGCCCTGGCGCACGCCTGAAGTTACGCTTGTTTCTGTTGAAGTCACCCCGTTCAGGACGTCATACTGCTCCCTGTCTGTTAGAAAACTATCTATGCAACAGCATATGTCATCGGATAGGCCGTAATTGCGCACTTTTTGGTGCAAACGACAGTGCGGAACTGAATAGAACGCCTTTCGAATGTCCTGGGAGCCGGTATCTAGAGCCTGTTGTATATCGTGCACAAAGAGGGCCAGCCGTGTCTCGCATGACCGCTATTTCCTAAAACCGTGCTGGTTTTTTGCAGATGAGCTTCTCAGAGTCTAGAAAGTTCATTATGTCTTAACACAAAGTATGTTCCACGATTCTACAACACATCGATGTCAGTGAAATTGGCCGGTAATTATGTGCATCCGATTTTCTACCTTTTCTTATAGATTGCTATGACCTGGGCCTTCTCCCAGTCCCGTGGAACTTTCCGCCGTTCCAATGATCTCTGATAGATGATGCATAAGAATAGTGCTATATTTGTAGCATGGTCAACATAAAATCTTACGGGGATACCGTCTGGGCCAGATGCCTTCCTGGCGTCTAAGGATCTTAACTGTTTTACAATTCCACATACGCTAAGCACTATGTCAGCCATCCTTGCGTTTGTTCGATAATTGAAAGGGGGAATGGTGCTGCAGTCCTCTACCGTAAACGAGTTTTTGAAAGCTAGGTTTAGAATTTCGGCCTTATGTTTATCATCATCAGTTACATTACCCGTACTGTCGGCAAGAGAAGGTATTAAATTATTTGTAGCGTTCATAGATTTTAAGTATGATCAAAATTTTTTGGGGTTATTTTTAGAATCTGCAGATAAAATATTGCTTTCAAATTCGTTAAAAGAATCTCTCATTGACCTTTTGACAGCTGCGCTTGCAGAATGTCTACGGAGGCCTGGCAGTTAACAAAAGCACGGTGAGTCGTTGGTCGAGGCTTCTGTCATCATCGCAAAAAGGTCGCGCAAACATGTCCCATCTCTGGCATGCTGGCCGGCCACTCACAGCCGTGACTCCTGCAGTGTTGAAACGTGCGGACACTCTCTTTCGAGGTGATGTTAGGAGGCGAGGAACCCAATCGGCACACACCTTTGAGTATCTCAACTGGTCGACGAGTGTGTCTGTACTACCAACAGAGACGTCCACTTGAACAGCGACGTGTTTGACTGTGATCCGTCCACCACCTCTAAAGAGAGTGTCCGCACGTTTCAACATTGCGGGGGTCACGGCTGTGTGCGGCCGGCCAGCATGCCAGAGATGGGACATGTCTGCGCGACCTTTTTGCGATGATACCAGAAGCCTCGACCAACGACTCACCTTGCTTTTGTTAACTGCCAGGCCTCCGTAGACATTCTGCAAGCGCCTATGAATATCCGCAGTGCTCTGGTTTTCCGCCGAAACAAACTCAATCACAGATCTCTGTTTCGAAAGCACTTCCGTTACAGGCGCCATTTTGAAGGCTAAGTATAGCGCTGCAACTTATCGGAACCTCTTGAAACTATGGTGGCTGAAGCGGAAATATTCCACGGTGTTCCACAACAAATTCTGCATTTTTTGAAACAAAATTGGAGGAGAAGAAGTTGTGTTGCGTTACTTATTGAACGCCCCTTATGTATAAGATAGATGCGACAAATTTTGTCTGATGTCATCACTGCTCCATTTTTCGAAGCCGCAAGGACAGAAAATCTACAACCCCGTTCTCCCCTATTAACGTGGAAAAATTAATTTCAGACTGAAACATGTTAAGCGGTTCTTTCTTATGAACCAACTACACATATAAAATTATGAAAAAGCAGAAATTAACTACTCCGCCATTGTATTCTGGCAGTACCAGTTCAGTACAGCATAGAACGAAACAAAATTAACAAGAATCGTGAGCGCGTAGCAGTGTGGACAATTTCTGTCGTGTTCCTCGAAAAATAAGGCTGGATTATCCTTATACTGATAAGTGAGATCAAAAACAAATTGAAATATGTGAAAATGGGAGAAATGAGTCAACGCCGAATGCAAATTAGGTATCAAAATGGAGAAGTAAGCAACCGAATATATGTGAGACGTCACGGGAGAGAACTACGAAATAGCTAGTAGTGTAGTGATCACCAACGAAAGGCTTCAAGAAATTGTACGATGCGCTAGTAGTGTCTGTAGCATATGCAATCACCATGACACACTAATCCACAGGTTTGCATGTTGCGGGAAAAACGATTTATGGCAATGGGTCACAATAGAACACTGAATTGATTACTAGAAACCCAGAAAATTGTTTCCGTCAAGCCAGAAAAAATACTGTTCTGAAATAGAAAAAAAAACGCAGTTGTATGTTAATGGAAAAATTTGTATCATATTTCATCAATAGCCAAGGTGTGAATGAGCAATTCGATTACATTATGCACACGATTACTAATTACGAAGAATATGTAAATACACCAACCACCGAGAAACGTATGGAAATATTTGGTACCCAGTATTCGCAGAAAGAGGAGCTGGTTGAAACAGACAAAATGAAGTCCTGGGGTCTCCAGAAAAGGAACTGAAGCCTAAAAAAAAAACCTGTCAATTAAAATAAAAAAAATGTAAGTGTCGTGTGACTAGGGCCTCCCGTCGGGTAGAGCGTTCGCCGGGTGCAAGGCTTTCGATTTAACGCGACTTCGGTGACTTGCGCGTAGATGGGGATGAAATGATGGTGATTAGGACAACAACACCCAGTCCCTAAGCGGAGAAAATCTCCGACCCAACCGGGAATCGAACCGGGGCCTTTAGGATTGACATTCTGTCGCGCTGACCTCTCAGCTACCGGGGGCGGACAACCTGTCAATTGAAACAGTACATTGGATATTAAATTATAAAGCTTGTAAGAGATCGTTTAAGTTGGTTGAGTATGGCGTTTAAATAGGATAGACTCAGATCTATCTAATTTAAAAATATATGCATACAAAAAGAGTAGTACTCTGGTGCCAACAAAGGAGAAAAGTCATCAGGTTGAATCGTTCGCCTTCGTACCTCTGTGGTCAGTGCGACAGACCATTAAGTGGGGGAGCCGGGTTCGATTCTCGGTACTATCAAGGATTTTTCCTTGGTGCACTGAGGCTCGTCATGCTAATTAAGGAGTTACCGGTTTAAGAGGTAGCGCCTCCAAGGCTGAAACATCTGTAACGGCCAGTGGAGCGGTATGTTGGTCCCATGCCCCTCCACACACATCGAGTAATTAAATGAGGATGACACGGTTGTTGGTCGACTATCGTGTGGTCTTCAACGCCTTATAACGCGATTTCCTTTTTCTGTTTGTTGATTGTCTTTGCTAGTGATTTCTTTGTTGAGTTTGTTATAACAGCAGGTGGATTACTGTGAAGGTTCGGTGAGGCCATAAACAGACCTCACCACTCCAGAGACACAACCGAAGAGTAAGTTATAAACCTGCACCTAGCAGACAGAAATCTTCTAGGTGCCACTCTTTATTCATCCGAAAAAACTTCGACTGAAACAGTAACTCGGACAACGGTCACACTTTGCCTTTGAAGCTCCTGATTTGAAGAATTTTCTGTAACACATAATGTACTGTAATAAAATAACCTTTGTAATTTTTTGTATTGATATTTCGTATTTTGTTATTTTAAATCAACAGAAAATAGTGTCCTAGGTGTTAGCTTACTGTCTAGTGACTCTGAAGTCCCAGTTTCTAATAGCGGTGACCACTTCTGATTTTTCTGTGGCAGATAGGTCCGAAACGAAGTCCGCTTAGCCTCACGAAGCCAGATAAGAAGCTACTTGATTGCAAAATCAGTGAAATTAACACGTAAATCGCCAAAATGGTGTTACATCGAAAGGAGTGCACAAGTCTTAGAGAGACACTTCATTTCTTTATTAGCAGCAAAAGTATCAACTCTTTCTTCTATTGCGCTTCAAGAGTGAGTTGTTTGACGTATTACGACAACGGACCTTAACCTTTGCAAGATTCCGTGTCCTGATTTAGGTTCAAAGATTCAAAGGTGTGTGAAATCTTATGGGACTTAACTGCTAAGGTCATCAGTCCCTAAGCTTACACACTACTTAACCTAAATTATCCTAAGGACAAACACACACACCCATGCCCGAGGGAGGACTCGAACCTCCGCCGGGACCAGCTGCACAGTCCAGGACGGCAGCACCTTGGACCACTCGGCTAATCCCGCGCGGCCCTGATTTAGGTCTTGATGGTATGGCGCTGGTACGAGGAGACCGATTTTCTGTAAACATATATACTTGGGTTGGACAAAAATATAGGAACAGCCCGAGAAACTCGACCACGATTGGCACCTGTGCAATGTCCTCAACGTGTTGCAGGTGTCAGTTGTGGTCAGAACAGCGCTCTGTGTAGTTGTGAGTGCAGTATGTTGGAGCTAAGTGGATTCGAAAGTGGACAAATTGTTAGTGAGCATATGGTGGGTGCTTCCCTTATCGAGACAGCAGAAGTATTTGACGTTTCAAGAGATACCGCATCAAAGATTTGTACCGCATACAGGGGAAGAGGAGAAACGTCATCTGCTGAGTCACAACGCGGGCGAAGTTGCGTGTGGAGTTTTGGTGACAGACGATAATTGAAGTGGATGCAACAAGAAAAAAAGAGCACGACAACAGTAAAAGTCTACCTCTACATCTACATTTATACTCCGCAAACCACCCAACGGTGTGTGGCGGAGGGCACTTTACGTGCCACTGTCATTACCTCCCTTTCCTGTTCCAGTCGCGTATGGTTCGCGGGAAGAACGACTGCCGGAAAGCCTCCGTGCGCGCTCGAATCTCTCTAATTTTACAATCGTGATCTCCTCGGGAGGTATGAGTAGGGAGAAGCAATATATTCGATACCTCATCCAGAAACGCACCCTCTCGAAACCTGGACAGCAAGCTACACCGCGATGCAGAGCGCCTCTCTTGTACAGTGTGCCACTTGAGTTTGCTAAACATCTCCTTAACGCTATCACGCTTACCAAATAACCCTGTGACGAAACGCGCCGCTCTTCTTTGGATCTTCTCTATCTCCTCCGTCAACCCGACCTGGGACGTATCCCACATTGATGAGCAATACTCAAGTATAGGTCGAAAGAGTGTTTTGTAAGCCACCTCCTTTGTTGATGGACTACATTTTCTAAGGACTCTCCCAATGAATCTCAACCTGTCACCCGTCTTACCAACAATTAATTTTATATGATCATTCCACTTCAAATCGTTACGTACGCATACTCCCAGATATTTTACTGAAGTAACTGCTACCAGTGTTTGTTCCGCCATCATATAATCATACAACAAAGGATCCTTCTTTCTATGTATTAGTAATACATTACATTTGTCTATGTTAAGGGTCAGTTGCTACCCCCTGCACCAAGTGCCTATCCGCTGCAGATCTTCCTGCATTTCGCTGCAATTTTGTAATGCTGCAGCTTCTCTGTATACTACAGCATCATCCGCGAAAAGCCGCATGGAAACTTGGATGCCGCACTCGCGAATCTTGTCACCACCAAGACAACAGGAAGGGAGCTCTGTACGCAGGCACTTGCAGGGCGAGCAGGAATTCCAAAACCAGTCATCAGTGATGCAAATACACGTAACAGGGGAACGCTGTGCCGAAGCCATAAAAAATGGACTACTTAGCAATGGAAGAAAGCCATTTTGTGGGCCGAGTCTTGTTTCACGCTGTTTCCAACTTCTGGCCGCGTTTACGTCCGAAGAGTGAAACTTGACAAGGGTTCCGTGAAGACTTGGGCTGCCATACCATCGTGTTCCATGCGCTTCACTGGTACCCTGCATTATTCCGTTACTGGCAAGGTTTATGTGATCATTTTGGGTGATCAGGTCCGTCCGATAGTACAGTGTTTGTTCCCAAGTGGTGATGCTGTTATGCAAGACGACAGGGGCGCTGCCCACACGGTTCGCAAAGTCCAGGACGGGTTTTGAGAGCACGAGTGTGAACTTCAAAATGGTTGAAATGGCTCTGAGCACTATGGGACTCAACTGCAGTGGTCATGAGTCCCCTGTAACTTAGAACTACTTAAACCTAACCAACCTAAGGACATCACACACGTCCATGCCCAAGGCAGGATTCGAACCTGCGCCCGTAGCGGTCGCACGGTTCGAGACCGTAGCGCCTAGAACCGCTCGGCCATCCCGGCCGGCACGAGTATGAACTGTCACATCTCTTAAGGCCACCGCAGTAATCAGATCACAATATAATTGAGCCTGTATTATCTACTTTAATGCAAGAACCCTATCCAACTCTATCTCCGTTACCTGAACTCGTCACTATTTTGCAGGAAGAATGGTGTAAGATTCCCTTGAAAACCGCGCAAGACTTGTACGGGGTGTTCAAAAAGCCTCTCCGCAGTGCCGTATGCTTGTTAGCCACGCGTGCCGTATGATTGTTCGCCTACCTGGGTTACTTACCTTCAAGTGAACTCTCCCAGCAATTCACTGTTTCGCCGGCCGGAGTGGCCGAGCGGTTCTAGGCGCTACAGTCTGGAGCCGCGCGACCGCTACGGCCGCAGGTTCGAATCCTGCCTCGGGCATGGATGTGTGTGATGTCCTTAGGTTAGTTAGGTTTAAGTAGTTCCAAGTTCTAGGGGACTGATGACCTGAGCAGTTAAGTCCCATAGTGCTCAGAGCCATTTGAACCAATTCACTGTTTCGTTTATCTCTGCCAACGTCATAGGCTAGTATCGTTGGTGTGTGTCGTTGCGGGTTGACGTGAACGTTTAAGTTTAGTTCCTTTGTTCGTTTGTTTCGTTTTTGTCACTCTTAAAAAGCTAACCATTGAAGAACTTGTGTTTTTAGTCGAACAAGTGTTCAAATCTGGCAGTAAATACACAGTTTCAGTTCGTCAAACATTTAATTCAGTTTTCCCGGAGACAACACTTCCACATCGCGATACCGTGCGAGATTTGATTAACAAATTTCGAAGTACGGGTTCAGTGACAGATGGACCGAGAAGTGGTCGTTCAAGCGTTTTGTCTGAGGATAAACTACTCGATATTTCCGATAAAATGTCCGTGAGTCCGAACAAGTCAGTAAGAAAACTCGCCCGGGAAATGGATGTTAGTGTCGGAACGACCCACACAGCTGTAAGGTAAAATTAGAACTTTTCCCATACAAAGTGACAGTCGTGCAAGAACTGAAAAATACTGATCATGGCAAGAGACTGCATTATTGTCAATGGTTCAAAAATTTCGTTCAACAAAATGGAAGGGATGTTCTTAATAAAACGTTTTTCACTGATGAGGCATGGTTTCATTTATCCGGGTACATGAACTCGCAAAATTCTCGTATGTGGAGTACTGCAATTCCATTGGGTATTCATGAGGAACCACTTCATTCTGTGAAAATAGGAGTTTGGATTGCAATTTCTAGACGTTGGATTGTGGGTCCCGTATTTTTCAACGAAACAAATGGCTCAAATGGCTCTGAGCACTATGTGACTTAACTTCTGAGGTTATCAGTCCCCTAGAGCTTAGAACTACTTAAACCTAACTAACCTATGGACACCACACACATCCATGCCCGAGGCAGGATTCGAACCTGCGACCGTAGCGGTCGCGCGGTTCCAGACTGAAGCGCCTAGCACCGCTCGGCCACCCCGGCCGGCCAACGAAACAATAAACGCGCAACGATACTGCAGTGATATTCTGTACCCATTCATAGGAGAACTTGTGTTAAGTGAAACAGTGAACGGTTAATTTCAACAAGATGGTGGAACCGAGCATACAGCTCGCGTTTCAATGTCACTGCTTGTTGATGTTTTCGGTGATCGCATAATTTCACAGGGACTTTAGCCTTCACAGTTGCCTGACCTAACACCACGTGACTTTTTCTTCTGGCATGCAGCGAAAGCAACTGTCTATAAAAACCGTCCAAAATTCATCGATGAATTGAAAACTGCAATATCCACTTTCGCTGCTTCTGTTACAGAAGAAATGCTACAGCTTATGTTTGGAAACATGATTAGACGAATTTAATTGTGTATTCAACAACAGGGGGGACACTTTCAACATTTAATGTGAAAGTTTGTAAGTAAAAATGAATATCCAATAAATTAAAAACTTGTATTTCACTGAGTTTCATTTCGGTATATTCACTGCGGCATATGGCACGCGCGGTTGACAGTCATACGGCACTGCGGAGAGGCTCTTTGAACACCCCGTATTTATCCATTCCGAGACGACTGGAAGTTGTTTTGAATGACAACGGCTTCCTACACTGTATCAGACATGGAATTGTGTTGTATTTTTGGTGTTTCCTTGTTTTTGTCCACCCCCTGCATTTGCTTGTTTGCATCATCGCTAGGCTCTGTGTACACATCCGGACACCACAGCTGTTTTATTCGGAAACGCAAGAAAGAGTGATGCAGCCTACCAGAGTGCGACAGAAGCGGGTCATGGCAGCAGTAGCTGTAGGGTTTTTTTTTATTGCGGAGACTGGGAGACACGATGTTTGTGTGTCCGAGCTGTTAATGTGGGCAGCCGTTGCTGGGGTGCTGCCAACGCTGTATTGCGTACGTGACCCGACCCCACTCAGAGAGAAGAGATGGGATGACACATGCCACTGGGGGCAGACTGCGTGCCAGAGCGTCCGGTCTCCGCTATGTGCGAGAGGGAGGGGGTAGCGGCCTGACCCCGTTATTAGAATTTTCTGCAAACAGCTGGCTGCCAGATTGGCAGCCCTCATCCATGAATATCTACACTGTGTTAATGAGGAATTAACTTTGCATGCTCCTCTCTAGCAGACTTCCTTGTTCCTGTACTGGATAACACTTTACTTGAGATCAATGGCGATGGATAAAAATGTGTGAACTGTAAGGACACTGAATCGCTTGGTCTAACTTTCTATTTCTCTCTCACACACAAGCACATAAGCACATACATACACCCCCCCCCCCCCCGCACACACACACACACACACACACACACACACACACACACACACACACACACACACACATTGGTAGTCATCCTATGAGACATAAGCCTCAGTTGGTTACGGTGTCTCTTTACCTTTTTCACAATTATTGAAATTTCCCTCTGTCACAATGATCTTTATTAAAGGGGGGGGGTCAGATCAATCACCCATCTTCAGAGATATGACTTTGGACGATTGTACTCACACAGCAGAAGATCAGTTATCGGCCATCAGGTATTGGGTTGGTGCATAAGTTTGTAGCGTTTATCCATAAGTTTAATAAATACAACAGATATACGTAACAGAGACTTTATCGTCAATAATATACTACTGGCCAGTAAAATTGCTACACCAAGAAGAAATGCGGATGATAAACGGGTATTCATTGGACAAATATATTATACTAGAACTGACATGTGATTACATTTTCACGCAATTTGGGTGAAAATCAGTACCCAGAACAACCACCTCTGGCCGTAATAACGGCCTTGATACGCCTAGGCATTGAGTCAAACAGAGCTTGGATGGAGTGTGCAGGTACAGCTGCCCATGCAGCTTCAACACGATACCACAGTTCATCAAGAGTAGTGACTGGCGTATTGTGTCGAGCCAGTTGCTCGGCCACCAATGACCAGACGTTTTCAATTGGTGAGAGATCTGGAGAATGTGCTGGCCAGGGCAGCAGTCGAACATTTTCTGTATCCAGAAAGGCCCTTAGAGGACCTGCAACATGTGGTAGTGCATTATCCTCCTGAAATGTAGGGTTTCGCAGGGATCGAATGAAGGGTAGATCCACGGGTCGTAACATATCTGAAATGTAACGCCCACTGTTCAAAGTGCCGTCAGTGCAAACAAGAGGTGACCGAGACGTGTAACCAATGACACCCCATACCATCACGCCGGGTGATACGCCAGTATGGTGATGACGAATACACGCTTCCAATGTGCGTTCACGGCGATGTCGCCAACCACGGATGCGACCATCATGATGCTGTGAACAGAACCTGGATTCATCCGAAAAAATGACGTTTTGTCATTCGTGCACCCAGGTTCGTCGTTGAGTACACCATCGCAGGCGATCCTTTTTGTGATACAACGTCAAGGGTAACCGCCGCCATGGTCTCCGAGCTGATAGTCCATGCTGCTGCAAACGTCGTCGAACTGTTCGTGCAGATGGTTGTTGTCTTTCAAACGTCCCCATCTGTTGACTCAGGGATCGCGACGTGGCTGCAAGATCCGTTACATCCATGCGGATAAGATGCCTGTCATCTCTACTGCTAGTGACACGAGGCCGTCGGGATCCAGTACGGCGTTCCGTATTACTCTCCTGAACCCACCGATTCCTTATTCTGCTAACAGTCATTGGATCTCGACCAACGCGAGCAGAAATGTCGCGATACGATGAACCGCAATCGCGATAGGCTACAATCCGACCTTTATCAAAGTCGGAAACGTGATGGTACGCATTTTACCTCCTTACACGAGGCATCACAACAACGTTTCACCAGGCAACGCCGATCAACTGCTGTTTGTGTACGAGAAATCGGTTGGAAATTCCCTCATGTGAGCACGTTGTAGATGTCGGCACCGGTGCCAACCTTGTGTGAATGCTCTGAAAAGCTAATCATTTGCATATCACAGTATCTTCTTCCTGTCGGTTAAATTTCGCGTCTGTAGCACGTCATCTTCGTGGTGTAGCAATTTAAATTGCCAGTAGTGCATACTCTCCTTCACTGTCTACAACAGTCTGCCAACGCTGGGGTGACGTTTGGAATCCGCGACTCGTTGAGCCACGTTCGGAGCGCAGTTTCATCCGGAAAGGAAGTTACTTGAAGGTTGTTCGAAAGAGAGCGGAAGAGGTGAAATATGAAGGTGGAAGTTCAGGTGAATAAGGTGGGTACGGAATGACTTTCCAGTCCAACTTCTGTATAGTCAGTCTAGCAGAATGCGGGCAGGCGTTATCGTAGAGTAGCATCATTTGATGCACTCTTCCTGGCCGTTGTATTTTGGATTTGTCTGCAAGATGTCTCAGCTGTTGACAATAAATGTCCTCAGTGATGGTTCCTCTTCGGGGAAGCAATACGTAGAGCACCACACCGTCGCTGATGCATAACATTTTTGTGTTTGCACCCAAATGTTTGTACGGAGAGCTACTGCTTTGTTTGGGCTGATCCATTCCTTTCTTTTCCTGACGTTAGCATAGAGATACCATTTTCATCACCAGTAACGATACAGAATAAGAATGGTCGGTGTTATTCACGAGCTAATTGTTGACGAGCAAGCAGAGGTGCACATATGGCCACCTGCTGATTTCTGTGATTTTGGCTTAGAGCATGCGGTGCGCACACAGCCAACTTTAGAGCCTTCCCCATTGCGTGCAAAAGGCGCACGGTGGTGGAACGATCACAGTTGATCAAATTTTCCAGCTTTCGCGTATGCGGATCTGAGTGGATTGTGGATTAATGCGTTTATACGATCTTCTTCAAACCCCGAAGTTCTTTCTGAACGTGGAGAGCCACTAATGTCAAAACGATCTTCCTTAAAACGAGAAAATCATTTTCTTGCTGTGCTCTGTCCAATGCCATCATCCCATTACACTGCTCAAATGTTGCCGGCCGGTGTGGCCAAGCGGTTAAAGGCGCTACAGTCTGGAACCGCGTGACCGCTACGGTCGCAGGTTCGAATCCCGCCTCGGGCATGGATGTGTGTGATGTCCTTAGGTTAGTTAGGTTTAAGTAGTTCTAGGTTCTAGGGGACTGATGGCCTTAGAAGTTAAGTCCCATAGTGCTCAGAGCCATTTGAACCATTTTTTGCTCAAATGTTGGCGACCGCCTCCGATGCTGTCACCCCTATATTGAACTCAAACAGAAGGATATGTTGCAAATGTTCCGATTTATCCACATGGTACTCCATTTTCTAGAGCGCACAGCTCCATTCATTATCTCCAGATGACAAAATGGCAATATATTAACTGACATAGCAACAGCAAACTAAAAATAAAAATCATAATCGATAAATAAACGTATAGAACTGGAATATCACGCAAAACAAAAACTCTACGAGCTTATGCACCAACATAGTATACGGTCCCTAGCAACATGAAGACCATAATTAAATCATGTCCCCCTGGTGGACAGTTAATATTATTGGCTGGTCATTAATGTACAACACCCACATCAAGGGTCCCGAAATGCTTCCCTAGGACAGGCCTGCAGTTATTCTACTTCTGTCGATGACTCTCGATCGAAGATAACATACTGAGACCACTTTGCTAATAAGTCGTCAATCTAGCTACAAAAATTTCGTTTAGTACCCCGCGTTATTGTACTTTCATTAATAACTGTTGATGTGGTACTGAATCACGTACACCGCTTTTTGGGATAGGCGGTGGGTGTTCGTTGTGGATTGATTCAGCGTAACGTAATCAATTTTAAGGCATTTTGTGATATCTATGCTAAACTGTGCCCACCAATCCAGACCAAAAGGCGAGGGAAGCCGAATAAAGGGATCACTTTGGTTTATAACAAAGCTCGTCCAAGTACGGTTCAACGAACACGTTATATCATTGCAGCACATGGCATCGAACAAATTGAGTCATCCTCTGTACAGCCCTGAACTGGCGCCCACTGATAACCAATTGTCCCTCTTAACATTCTGTCCCCATAGGTATGCAATGAAATTTGACATCATACGATGTAAGTGCAATTTGCTTATGAATATTCGCCAATATTATACTGCTTGATTATCATTGGGAAGAAAATACTACAAATACGTTTTCAGAATGAGTTTTCACGCTGCAGCGATGTGTGCACGGCACAGGAGAACTTCTGTGAAGTTTGGAAGACAAGAGATGTGCTAATGGAAGTCGAGCTTGGATGACTCAGTTCTTACCGGCACGGTAGCTCAGCACGTTCTGTCAGGGGACTAGTACCCTCTGCAATAAAAGAAAAATGAGTAAAGTTCTCATTGTTGGGACTTGAGAGGTGTCATGCGATATCTGCACAGAACTGCACACGAGAAACTACGAAAGAAACGCTTAGAAATAAAAAAAAACAAAGAGAAAAAAGGCCGGTAGTGCACTTGTGCACGAAAGGCGAAGGTCCCAGTAATCCTCCAGTAAATTTCAAAATATACGAAAAACTAAAAGACCTTTGTAAGTACGGAAATCGGTAGATGCGACGTTGATTACAGACAAACAGATGGTTACAATTTCAGAATTCAAGACAAAAAGACCTACACAAATTGAGCAGGTCACCTCTGGCCCTACAGCTGTTGGATGTCCTCATGAGAGATACCGTACCAAATTCTGTCCAGTTGGTGCATTATAGCGCCAAAATCCAGGGATGGTTGGACAGACCTGCAGATAATGCTCCAAACATTCGTTCTCAGTTGGTGGCAGATTCGGTGACCGTGCTGGCCGTGGTAGTGTTTGACAAGAACGAAGACGTGCTGTAGATACTCCCATCGTGTGCGGGCGGGCATTCTCTTACTGAAATGTAAGCCCAGGGCAACAAAACAAGACGAAGAACATGGTGGACGTACTGCTAAGCTGTAAGGATGTCGCGGATAACAATCAAAGGAGTCGTGCTGTGAAAAGAAATGGCACCCCAGGTTGTCGGGCTTTATCGCGGGTGACAGGCACGTTGGTATTTCACCGCTGTCAGCCTTTTTCGCCTTTTGTATCACGTGTTAACATCATATCATCTGCTCGTGACACATCTTCTACAGACAACTGGGACAAATGACAAATATCACAGACAAGAGGCATGGTACATTTCAGGTACTAAGTTAATCGCACCCTGTCTGGCATAGTATCTATACGAATCTTAAGATAAATAAATACTCCAATACTCTACGCGCAACGCCCATATTTATGATCTCGCATTTCGCGTGTGAGTTATCGCGAAACAGAAACTTTTTACTTACAATACTTTTATAGTTAGTCCTATAATTCTGGTAAGAGTATACATATTTGGAAACCTGGGGATTAGGGTTACAAGACTGTAATTTTGGTTATTCAAATCTTATCCAACTTTAAAAGCAATCTTCTAGAACGCAAAGCATTTGTCTCTGGTAACTTGTCAAACAAGTTTTTTGGGAAAATGAAAATCGTTCTTCCAAAAGTGGTGAGAGGAAGGTTTCAACTAAGTTATGTAGGGACGAATACAAATAACTTTCACCTGCGTAGAAATTTTAGGCCTTTGTAGGCATTGCAGTTTTATCATACTTCTTTAAATACCGGTAAAATGTTTTAATGAAAGTATGAACACTATTACAATCAGAAGAATAACAACTAAATACTGAACAATAAAATTTAATGTGAAAACTCTTTAACAATATTTCGGAAATCTGTGGAACATACTGATTACGCATGTCGTATTTGACAGACGCTATAAAAGTTTTTGGGACATTCGAACTGCATCCATCGTAATACAAAATTCACGCTGGAACTTGATAAAGAAGTCCAACTTCCTTTTCTCTACGTGTTAGTTAAGAGCAGAACGGACGGATCTATCGGTCACAGTGTGTATAGGAAACATACGTACACAGACCTCTACCTCGAGGTCTCGGGCCATCATCATCGACCACAAAGAAATTCGGCTCTAAAGACTCCGGTTCGTAGAACTACAGCACTTTAGACAAGGAGAGCCTCGCCGAACAATTACAACACCCACGAATAGTGTTCCAAGGGGATGGGTCTCAGATCATCAAACTGAACGGGCGATGGAGTCGACAATCAAGAACACCTGAGAAAGAGGTTGAGGCAGAGACCGAGTGAGAGAAGCCAAAAGTCGCTTATATGCTTTATGCTGGCCCAGTATCTGGAATGAACGTTAGACTCCTACTGAAACATGGCAAACAGCGTATTTTGCTTCCTTCAGCTAAAATTGTACTGTTAAAGACGACACAGGTCTTCGAGAAAGCAGGGTGTGTATCGTATTCCATGCAAATCCGGCTTGTCTACATCTACACATCTACGTGATTACTCTTCTATTCACAATAAAGTGCCTGGCAGAGGGTTCGATGAACCACCTTCAAGCTGTCTGTCTACCGTTCCACTCTCGAACGTCACGCGGGAAAAACGAGCACTTAAATTTTTCTGTGCGAGCCCTGATTTCTCTTATTTTATCGTGATAATCATTTCTCCATGTGTAGGTGGGGGGCAACAGAATGTTTTTGCAATCGGAGGAGAAAACTGGTGATTGAAATTTCATGAGAAGATCCCGTCGCAACGAAAAACGCCTTTGCTTTAATGACTGCCACTCCAATTCACGTATCATGTCTGTGACACTATCTCCCGTATTTCGCGATAATACAAAACGAGCTGCAAGGAACATCAGCGTCATACCCGACTATAACAACCTAGCAAATTAGCTAGCGCTTAGCACTTCCTCGAATATAGTTATCTAATGTTCAAATGTGTGTGAAATCTTATGGGAATTAACTGCTAAGGTCATCAGTCCCTAAGCTTACACACTACTTAATCTAAATTATCCTAAGGACAAACACACACACCCATGCCCGAGGGAGGACTCGAACCTCCGCCGGGACCAGCAGCACAGCCCATGACTGCAGCGCCTTAGACCGCTCGGCTAATCCCCCGCGGCATATAATCAGCAAGTGAAACACGAAGAGACCAGTATCATGGTGAAAACACCAAGTTTCTGGGACAGCATGATTACACTGAGGTGTCAAAAGCCATGGCGTACCCCTTGATATTGTGTCGGACGTCCTTCTTCCCGGCGTAGTGGAGCAACTCGACTTGGCATGGACTCAACAAGCCGTTGAAAGTTCCCTGCAGAAATACTGAGACCTGCTGTCTCTATAGGCGTCCGTAATTCCGAAAGTGTTGCCAATGCAGGATATTGTGCACGATATGACCTCTCGATTATGTCAAATAAACGTTCAATAGGATTCATGCAGGGCGATCTGAGTGAGCAAATCATTCGCTCAAATTGTCCAGAATGTTCCTGAAACCAGTCTTGAACCATTGCGTCATCAATAAAAATTCCATCGTTCTTTGGGAACACGATGAATGGCTGCAGATGGTCTCCATGTAGCCGAGCAGAACCACTGCCAGACAGTGATGGTTCAGTTGAACCAGAGGATCCAGTTCATATGTAAACTCCACCCACACCATTATAGAGCCACCACCAGCTTGCACAGTGCCTTGTTGCCAACTTGGGTGCGTTGCTTCGTGGGTTTTGAGCCACACTCGAACCCTACCAACTGAAATCGGGACTCATCTGACCAGGCTACGGTTTTCCATTCGTTTAGGGTCCAGCCGATATGGTCACGAACTCGGAAGAGGCGCTGCAGACGATGTCGTGCTGTTAGCAAAGGCACTCGCATCGGTCGTCTGGTGCCATAACCTATTCACGCCAAATTTCCGACTCACTGTTCTAACGGATACGTTCGTCGTACGCCCCAATTTGATTTCTGCTGTTTTTTCACCACTGACAACAGTATGCAAACACCGCTGCTCTCGGTCGTTAAGTGAAGGCTATGGTGAGAGACAATGTGCCTGAAATCTGGTACTATCGGCACACTCTTGACACTGTGGATCTCGGTATACTGAGTTCCCTAACGATTTCCGAAATGGAATGTCCCATGCGTTTAGCTTCAACTACCGTCCCGCGTTCATAGTCTGTTGATTCCCGTCGTGCGGCCATAATGACGTCGGAGAGCTTTTCACATGAATGGTTCAAATGGCTCTGAGCACTATGGGACTCAACTGCTGAGGCCATTAGTCCCCTAGAACTTAGAACTAGTTAAACCTAACTAACCTAAGGACATCACAAACATCCATGCCCGAGGCAGGATTCGAACCTGCGACCGTAGCGGTCTTGCGGTTCCAGACTGCAGCGCCTTTAACCGCACGGCCACTTCGGCCGGCTTTTCACATGAATCACTGAGTACAAATGACAGCTCCGCCAAGCACTGCTCTTACGTACATTATATACAAGATACTACTGGCACATCGCTCTCCCATGACGTTTGTCACGTCGGTGTAAGGATTCTGTCAAAACTAAGACATCAGAAAAACTAATAAACAGGGTTGTTTACATAACGCTTGGGATCCGGAGCTCAGTTTATTAAAATCTCGTTATCCATCATTGGAATGCATCTCTGTGCAATCTCTGAAAAACGAAAGATCATCATAGGGCGCACTGGGCGTCGGGAATCGGACTCAGCTATAACCTGCGGCGTGAGACCAACAATAGTTCACAGTCTGGTTAGAGTCCAGGCAACGAATACACATAACAGTAAAACTCGCGGCAACCGAAGAAGACAGTTGGTCGGTCGTCGAAGTATTGTGCATAGATTGGGAAAAAACAACTCTGCACAATACCCAGAAGTACACTGTTAGCATAAAAGACATAAAGTGTCATTTGGATTATTAGTAACCCCTTTTGTTTTATTTGCAAACTGCCAGTGATTCAGGTACCCTGATCGCGTTGCGAGCGTTGCGTAGGGTAAGCCAGGATGTTGTTAGAGGATGAAGATGGCGAGTTTCGCCTTTTGTTTTTAAATGCATCCTACGTGATGAAGAACTCTTACTATGTGTTAAACATGAGTGTTGTACTTGACTATGACTCAAAGGAAAGTCCTTATTAGTAACGACACCTGCTGAATGTAATAATGGCTTATAAGTGATCATATGTATTGCACAACCCAGATGTAAGTTAGTATCGAGAATTTTTGTAAATACGGCTACGACAGTTATGGAACTTTACCTACCTCCGTTACATTTCGCCTTACAGATCAAGAAACGTTTAAGGGGACCACACCGTGGTTCAGGTCGAAAAAAATCAGTTTTCGGTTTTCATCATATTTTGATAGATTAAAATTTTATTTAATTACTCTGAAAAGGATTTTGGTGAAAGAAATTTTTTTCGAGCATTTAAAGAGCATTTGTAAGTAGGCTGTTCAGGTTTTCTTTATTGGTAACGCCACGCAGCGCTCTGTATGAAAATCACTGGCTGTGCTGTGTGCAGTCTGTGGCTGGTTTGCATTGTTGTTTGCTATTGTAGTGTTGGGCAGCTGGATGTTAACAGCGCGTAGCGTTGCGCAGTTGGAGGTGAGCCGCCAGCAGTGGTGGATGTGGGGAGAGAGATGGCGGACTTTTGAGATCGGATGATCTGGACGTGTGTCCATCAGAGACAGTAAATTTGTAAGACTGGATGTTATGAACTGATATATATGTTATGACTTTTGAACACTATTAAGGTAAATAGATTGTTTGTTCTCTATCAAAATCTTTCATTTGCTAACTATGCCTATCAGTAGTTAGTGCCTTCAGTAGTTAGAATCTTTTATTTAGCTGGCAGTAGTGGCGCTCGCTGTATTGCAGTAGTTCGAGTAACGAAGATTTTTGTGAGGTAAGAATTCATGAAAGGGATAGGTTATTGTTAGTCAGGGCCATTCTTTTGTAGGGATTACTGAAAGTCAAATTGCGTTGCGCTAAAAACATTGTGTGTCAGTTTAGTGAATGTCTGAGTACGTTCAGTTCTGCTCAGGTGTTTGAAAATCAAATAACATAAGATGTTTATCAGCACAGTAATTCATTAATTTTTCTAAGGGGACGTTACACATTTTCCTACCATGTGTGTTTATGTGCCACGCCCACTTTTCTGTCATTCACTTTTCTGCATGTATTTTAGATCTTTATATCCCCTACATTGCACGTTAGGGATTGTTTTTGTTACTCCCGAGTGTGTTGGCTATCCTTGGAATGCAACGGTCGGTATTCTTTTGTTTCTGCTGTTTGTAAACAATACGCTTTCAAACACGCAGTTGGTTTCGTTCAAGTATGATTGCGAGTAGTTGTTATACTTACGTATGCAGTGATTGTTTACGTGTGTTTTGTTGTGTTTATTGAAGATGACGAAACGTTAAGGCATTTTCAAGAAACGACAATTTAGAGGAAACAAATTTAGAAATCTTTCTGTACAAGAGGTTATGTCGCCTGGCAACGATGTTTCTAATTGTAATTCTTCAGCAAGTGCATCATCAAAGAAGCTCTCACCATTTCAGGAGAGTTACAACGAATTTACTGTAAGAGACAAGGAGTGCAGTAACATTATCATAAATTTGAGAATATTATCAGGTGTAATTTATAAATTTATACAATGTAGATTGTGTGGTGAGTCACAGATTGTGAAAATTTGTGAGAGTGCCAGTGGGAGAAAAGGTCTAGCAATTGCTTTGGATTTAATTTGCACTAAATGCTCAGCTGTGATTTCATTTATGAGTTCTTCAAAACAGATGAAAGTGGCCCTTATTAAATCAATACTAGATTAGTTTATGCCTTACGATCCATTGGCAAGGGCATGGCTGCAGGGAGAATATTTTGTTCAGTGATGAACTTACATCAACCACCAAATAAATTTGAAAAACTGACTTTAATAGTAGAGAAAGCAGTATGTGAGGTGAGTGAGGAAAGCATGAAACTGGCTGCTAGGGAAGCAGTGGAAGAAAATGATGGATGTTCGGATATTGCAGTTGCACTTGATGGAAGTTGACAGAAAAGAGGACATACTTCTCTGAATGGAGTAGTCACTGCCACGAGTGTAGACACCGCTAAAGTGTTAGATCTGGAGATAATGTCTAAATATTGCAAATGTTATAAAGTCAATGAACATAAAGAACACAACTGTGTGGTTAATTTTAGAGGAAAAAGTGATGGTATGGAAGTTCATAGAGTACAACAAATAATCCATCGCTCCGTAGAAACAAGAGGTGTACGGTACACCAAATACACTCCTGGAAATTGAAATAAGAACACCGTGAATTCATTGTCCCAGGAAGGGGAAACTTTATTGACACATTCCTGGGGTCAGATACATCACATGATCACACTGACAGAACCACAGGCACATAGACACAGGCAACAGAGCATGCACAATGTCGGCACCAGTACAGTGTATATCCACCTTTCGCAGCAATGCAGGCTGCTATTCTCCCATGGAGACGATCGTAGAGATGCTGGATGTAGTCCTGTGGAACGGCTTGCCATGCCATTTCTACCTGGCGCCTCAGTTGGACCAGCGTTCGTGCTGGACGTGCAGACCGCGTGAGACGACGCTTCATCCAGTCCCAAACATGCTCAATGGGGGACAGATCCGGAGATCTTGCTGGCCAGGATAGTTGACTTACACCTTCTAGAGCACGTTGGGTGGCACGGGATACATGCGGACGTGCATTGTCCTGTTGGAATAGCAAGTTCCTTTGCCGGTCTAGGAATGGTAGAACGATGGGTTCGATGACGGTTTGGATGTACCGTGCACTATTCAGTGTCCCCTCGACGATCACCAGTGGTGTACGGCCAGTGTAGGAGATCGCTCCCCACACCATGATGCCGGGTGTTGGCCCTGTGTGCCTCGGTCGTATGCAGTCCTGATTGTGGCGCTCACCTGCACGGCGCCAAACACGCATACGACCATCATTGGCACCAAGGCAGAAGCGACTCTCATCGCTGAAGACGACACGTCTCCATTCGTCCCTCCATTCACGCCTGTCGCGACACCACTGGAGGCGGGCTGCACGATGTTGGGGCGTGAGCGGAAGACGGCCTAACGGTGTGCGGGACCGTAGCCCAGCTTCATGGAGACGGTTGCGAATGGTCCTCGCCGATACCCCAGGAGCAACAGTGTCCCTAGTTTGCTGGGAAGTGGCGGTGCGGTCCCCTACGGCACTGCGTAGGATCCTACGGTCTTGGCGTGCATCCGTGCGTCGCTGCGGTCCGGTCCCAGGTCGACGGGCACGTGCACCTTCCGCCGACCACTGGCGACAACATCGATGTACTGTGGAGACCTCACGCCCCACGTGTTGAGCAATTCGGCGGTACGTCCACCCGGCCTCCCGCATGCCCACTATACGCCCTCGCTCAAAGTCCGTCAACTGCACATACGGTTCACGTCCACGCTGTCGCGGCATGCTACCAGTGTTAAAGACTGCGATGGAGCTCCGTATGCCACGGCAAACTGGCTGACACTGACGGCGGCGGTGCACAAATGCTGCGCAGCTAGCGCCCTTCGACGGCCAACACCGCGGTTCCTGGTGTGTCCGCTGTGCCATGCGTTTGATCATTGCTTGTACAGCCCTCTCGCAGTGTCCGGAGCAAGTATGGTGGGTGTGACACACCGGTGTCAATGTGTTCTTTTTTCCATTTCCAGGAGTGTATTTTGACGATGGTGACAGTAAGGTATACAACAATGTGGTGAACTCTAAGCCATATGGAGATGCCATTATTAGCAAAATAGAATATGTAGGCCATGTTCAAAAAGTTTGGGAACAACGCTGAGAAAACAGCTGTTGATATGAGAGAAAAAAAATTTGAAGATGGAAAATTGTTGACCGGACAAGGTCGGTTAGCTAAAGCTGAAATAGAAAACTTGCAGGTATACTATGGGCAGGCAATTAGGAGAAATAAAGAAAATCTGGAGGCAAAGAACAGAGATGTTTGGGCCATATTCTTCCGTAAGTCCTGTACTGACGATAAGCCATGTCATGGATTGTGTCCACCAGGAGAAAATTCGTGGTGCGAATACAATAGGGCTCAGGCAAATGGAGAATCATATTCTCACCAGCATTATCTTCCTGCTGCTGTTATTACAACAATTAAACCTATTTTCAGAAACTTGGCTCATCCTGACCTTCTAAGGAAATGTCTGCACGTGCAGACACAGGACCCAAATGAATGTTTCAACAGCATAATTTGGAATCGCCTTCCTAAAGCTGTATTTGTAGGCATGCATACAGTGAAACTAGGAGTTCATGATGCTGTTATTACATGCAGTTGTGGTAATATTGGAAATTGTTAGGTACTGAAAAAGCTGGGAATTAATCCTAGTGAAAATATGATCACTGGGCTGCAACATTGCGATAAAATGAGGATAGCCGGTGCAGACAGGTCTGCATCTAATATGGCCAAGAAAGCAAGACAAACATCCAGGAAGGTGAAAAAGAGGCTGGAAGACCTGCTGGAGGCGAAAGGAGGGCCATCATATGCAGCAGGACAGTTTTAATTAACTGTAAGTAACACATTTAAAAAGTTTTTTCTTTTAAGGCAATTTCCCGCAAACTAAAATTTTTAGTACATATGCCACATAATATCAGAAACTATCATACATAATTGAATGAAATTTTCAGAGAACATAAAAAGCCATCTCTGGTAGTACATTCATTAATATTCTCCCATTAGGAGGTTCACAAAAAATATTTTCTGCAGAAAAAACTTAATATTTTTGTTAACAAATTTAAAAAGTATTTCTTAATAACTATAAAATGGATAAAGTAGATTTTAGTACAGTTGACTCTGCTAGCATCATGTAACATACAGTAAAAATATTAAGGTTCTGCATCAAACAGTTTTTTCAGAAATGGGTCAAAAACTTGCCCAAATGAACATGGGTTAGATAGGCAGAGTGTGGTCCCCTTAAGCGGTCGCAACAACGACAACATTGATGTTCATTCGTCCAGCAGTGGCTTTGAAATGAGGTGGCAGTTTTTTTATCAGACAGGAATTCAGAAGTTAAATATTGTTGCGGGAGGCGTCCAGTAAGCAGTGCAACACACTTTTTTCTGAAAGCAGGTTGCTTATACCCCACTCTTCTGCCTATAAAACGCTATATTTTAACACAATCTCTGTTCAATGCGACGGCCTTACGCGACCTTAGTGGAAGGGCCTGTATGTCCGCACGGTACCTCTCTACTGGTCGACGTCTTACTGCATCAATAACCTCCGCATCATCCACGTACTGCTTCCCGTGTAGTGTATCCTTCATTGGGCCAAACAGATAGAAACCGGGAAGTGAGAGAACGGGCTGTAGAGTGGATAAGATGTCCAATGAAGTTTTGTGAGCTCCTCTCAGTTGCGAAGACTTGTGTGAGACACTGTGTTGTCTTGGAGAAGGAGAATTCCGTTTGAATTTTTGTGGCGACGAATACGCTGAAGTCGTTTCTCCAGTTTTCGGATGGCACCACAGTAGACTTCGCAGCTGATTGTTCCATCGTGGGGGAGGACACTAAACGGAATAACCCTTTCGCAGTCCCAGAATCCCGTCGCCCTGACTTTACTGCCTGAGGCTGCAGCACTGAACTTTTTCTTCAAAGGAGAGGTGTTGCTGCGCCAGTCCATGGACTGCCGTTTCGTTTCCGGTTCCAAGTGATGAACCCATGTTTCATCGTCTGTGACGATGTTCGATATAAATCGTCACGATCAGCCTCGTAACGCGCAAGCAATTCCGCACAGATGGTCCTACGTCGCTCGTTACGGCCTTCGGTTGGACGGCGAGGAACCCAGCGGCACACGTCTTGGGGTACCGCAACTGGTGGACGAGCGAGTAAGCTCTAACAGAGACGTCCAGTTGTGCAGCGAGGTATTTGATTGTGATCTGCCGATCACCTCGAATGAGTGTGTCCGCACGTTCCAACACTGTAGAGACAGTTGTGTGCGGCCAGGCGGTACGCGAGAGATCGGGCAGGTTTGTGCGGCGACCTTGTTGGATGATGATAGTTGCCTCGCCCAACGACTCACCATGCTTTTTTCACTGCCATGACTCCGTGGGTATTCTGCAAGCGCCTATGAATATCTGCAATGCTCTTGTTTTCCACCGAAAGAAACTCAATGACAGCTCTCTGTATGGATCGCACCTCTGTTACAGGAGCCATTTTGAAGGCTACCTATAACGCTGCTACCTGTCGGAACTTCGTGAAACTATGGGGGCTGAAGCGGGAATATTCCATGATGTCCCAGAACAAATTTCCACAACATTTCTTCAACCGAAATTGGCCGAGAAAAAAAAGTGTCGCGTCACTTACTGAATGCGCCTCGTATAATAAGCGCTTTGATATTTGTTGGTAATATGTTGAAATGTAGAAGATACAGCTTGAATTGAATGAAATATTGTTCTCGGTATCCTATTGTGTTTACTAAATATAAATACGGCATTTATTTTAAAGAAAGCGGTTGGTTTCAGACGGTATCAAAAGCTTACAAAAATGTGTTTAATATTCTGCTCTCTCTGAAAAGAAAGAAAATAAAATGTGTAGTGAATTTCAACATCTACTTCAGTAAGATGTAAGGCGATTACTGCTGCGCGCATCTTACTGCGTCCATCAGGCGACTGCAGATTTTTGCGAGAGCGCTGGTGGTTTAGCACAGCACAGCACAGCACGCCACGGCCCGACACCGCTACACAAAGGCACTTTGCACGGCTCGTTTGCTGTTGACATTAAACTTTGCCGCACGTCCACCGCTCTGGCCACAGTTTGCCGGGCGGCGGGCGTTAAGGTGAGAGAGGGGCGGGGCGGGAGGAAGGGAGCAAGGGTCCATTAGACGGCGAGGGGAGGGGAGGGTCTGCAAGGGCGAAAGCCTCTAGAGTTACCCAACACTGCACTATGGAAGGGGAACACGCGTTCACGACATGACCACGACCCAAGATCCGTGTGGCAAAGTCGATAAACTCATTTAACAGGATCGATACGGTATGTTTCACAAACTTCGACAGTTGCTGCTTGAGGAGGTGGAATTATATCAAGGCAACACGTTAGCCTACGTCTAAGTAACCTGAATTACATTTATTAATCATGAAATAATAGGACTTGAATGTGACAATTGCAGCACATTTAATAAAAAATAATTACGTGCACAAATTGCAGGGATATACACTGAAGAGCCAAAGAAACTGGTACACCTGCCTAATATCGTATAGGGCCCTGCGAACAAGCAGAAGTACTGCAACACGGGGTGGCATGAACTCTACTAATGTCTGAAGTAATGCTCGAAGGAATTGACAACATGAATCCTGCAGGGCTGTACATAAATCCGTACGAGTACGGGTGGGTCAGATCTCTTCTGAACAGCACGTTGCGAAGCATCCCAGATATGCTCAATAATGTTCATGTCTGGGGAGTTTGGTGGCCAGCGGAAGTGTTTAAACTCAGAAGAGCATTCCTAGAGCCACTCTGTAGCAATTCTGGACGTGTAAGGTGTCGCATTGTCCTGCTGGAATGCACAATGGACATGAATGGATGCAGGTGATCAGACAGAATGATCACACAGGTATCACCTGTCAGTGTCGTATCTAGACGAATCAGGAGCCCCATTTACTCCAACTGCACACGCCCCACACCATTACAGAGCCTCCACCAACTTGAACAGTCCCCTGCTGACATGTAGGGTCCACGGAATCATGAGGTTGTCTCCATACCCGGACAATTTGAAACGAGACTCGTCCGACCAGGCAACATGTTTCCAGTCATCAACAATCCAACGTCGGTGTTGACTGGCCCAGGAGAGGCGTAAAGCTTTTTATCGCTCGGTCATCAAGGGTACACGTATAGTCCTTCGGCTCCGAAAGCCCATATCGATGATGATTCGTTGATTGGTTCGCACGCTGACACTAATTATTGATGGCCCAGCATTGAAATCTGCAGCAATTTGCGGAAGGGTTGCACTTCTGTCACGCTGAACGATTCTCTTCAGTCGTCGTTGGTTCCTTCGTTGCAGGATCTTTCCTGGCCGCTCCATGTCGGAGATTTGATGTTTTACCGGATTCCTGATATTCATGGTACACTCGTGAAATGGTCGTATGAGAAAATCCCCACTTCATCGCTACGTCGGAGATGCTGTGTCCCATCGCCGTGCGCCGACTATAACACCACGTTCAAACTCATTTAATCTCGGTAACATGTCACTGTGGCGGCAGTAACCGATCTAACATCTGCACCACGCAGTTGTTATCTTATATAGAGGATGCCGACCGCAGCGTGATATTCTGTCTATTTACATATCTCTGTATTTGAATACGCATGCCTATACCAGTTTCTTTGGCGCTTCAGTGTAAATAGAGTACATTGTAATGGTTTTAATTGCGTAAAATTGTCTGTTTTGGAGGACAGGTATCTCCTTTCGCGGAAAAAAAATATTTTCATTATTATGGTTAAGATAAGAAAACAACAGCATAGCCATTGTAAAGGGTGTTAAAATAGTGTTCCATGTTTTGAAACTTGGTAGTACGGACTAAAACAAGAAAAAAATTTCCAGTAAGCATGGGCACTAAAATTCTTTCCTTAAGAGCTATTTGTTCATCTTCGCTACTTAATGTACGCATATTCGAGGCAATATTTACTGGACTTTCTGTCTTGTTTTAGTTCATACTACAACCTCCCAAAATGTGGAATACTTTTTTAAACAACCTGTATTAATGGGAATAACTCAGAGTCGTTTTCCTAAGTTTAAAATATTGTTATTTTGAGAGAAACGGCCATTATTAGGCAGAATTTCATTAGAGTTTCTAGGGGTACTTTTGTTCCGTCGTTACAGCTACAAGAAAATGTGTGTGTTCTCTCCAGACACGTTTCGCTTTATTGAAGTAAAGCATCATCAGTGGTCTGTAATTAACGATATTTACAATTTTATTTGCTTTCTTGATAGAAAAACAGTTCGTTAACACATTGTTGGTTTTTTGCCTACATTAGAAAATGTCCTCTGTTAGCACGTTTTTGCTTTCTTTCTTCGTTAGGCACTAATAGCTGTCGTCTAATTTTCCGCTGCTTTGCAGAACTATGCAGTTCTGACGTTTAACAAAGCACAGTTTCGTACACCGCTGTTCACTGTTAATTGCGTACTACTAAGTACTGGCGAGGTAGCCATGCGGTCTGTGGCGCCTTGCCACGGTTTACGGGGCTCCTCCCGTCGTACGTTCGAGTCCTCCCTTGGGCATGGGTGAGTGAGGTGGTCCTTAGCGTAAGTTAGTTTAAGTTAGATTAAGTAGCGTGTAAGCCTAGGGACCGATGACCCCAGCAGTTTGGTCACAAAGGAACTTACCACAAATTTCCAAATTTAGCGTGTCTCGTCGTGTTGCGAGCATTATCACCAGTTTTTATTTGATCTATATTTTTCTCTCTCTCTGTAGTTCATTATAGGTATGAGAGAAATGTAGTAATAGTGTCGGAGTTTAAATTTTGTGTGGCGATTAGGTGGTGGCGGTGGTGATGGGGGCGGGGGGGGGGGGGGGGGTGGGCAGAGGGAGCAAAGATGAGTGGACAGTAAGTGAATAATAGTGTACTGGAGAATGAATTGGAGGAAAAAAAGTGTGAGAGGCAAGAGTGCAATGAAACCGAGGGGAGGGGAGGGTTGAGTGAGAGAGTGTTAAGGATGGAAAAGGCCCTTTTTTCGTGTGATTCTTTCAATTATTTTATATAGTGTCTGGTTTTCTACAGCGCCGCAAAAAATGGCATACAATGATCTTAAGTAAAAAATAATTGAAGGAATCTCAAAAGAAGAATGGCCTTGTCCATACTTCACCTATCTCACTCAATTCCCGCTTCCCAATCCCCCTCCCCCACACACCCACAATTTCATTTCACTTCTTACCCCTCACATTTTTCCTCCAACTCACTCTCCACCACAGTGCTAGGCACTTACTGTCCATTCATTTCTCTTCTACCCCTCCCTCCTCCCCCAACTTACTCATCATAGAAAATTTTAACTCCATCAGTACTCCTTCATTTCTCTTATGTGGTATATAAATACACAATAACATAATTAAACAGAATAACACACATATAATTAACTACAGAGAGAGAGAGAGAGAGAGAGGGAGAGAGAGAGAGAGAGAGAGAGAGAGAGAGAGAGAAATATGGATAAAAAACAAATTAGTGGCTATGCTGGCAACACTACAAAAGGCCGGCTGCGGTGGCCGAGCGGTTCTAGGCCCTACAGTCTGGAATCGCGCGACCGCTACGGTCGCAGGTTCGAATCCTGCCTCGGGCATGGCTGTGTATGATGTCCTTAGGTTAATTAGGTCTAAGTAGTTCTGAGTTCTAGGGGACTGATGACCTCAGCTGTTAAGTCCCATAGTACTCAGTGCCATTTTGAACACTACAAAACACGATACACACAGAGAAGTATACAAATAAACAGTGAACAGTGGTGTACAAAACTGTGCTATGTTGAACGTGAAAAATGAATAATGTTGCAAATAAACACAGAATTACACCACAACTGTCAGTGCCTGGCGAAGAAAGGAACCAAAATGTGCTAGCCGACAGCATTTCCAGACGTAGGCGAAAACCCAAGCAGAAATTACTGTAAATAATACCCAACAATTTGCTAACGAACTGTAGTAAATATCTTTAAATACAGACCACTGATTATGCATTACATCAAAAAATGAAATGTGTCTGCAGAGAAAACCACTCACTTTTTCTCTAGTTGTAACGACGAAATGAAAATACCCTCAGAAATTGTAAAGTAGTTACGGAAAATGTGGTCACACAAATGAAGAGTTTCATGGGAGTGCTGTGTTGCATGTAATTTATGTTGATACTGTGGGACTTTTGGCGACACGCACCTGTTGGTCGCATTCCAGGGCAACAGATCGTGTGGCGGAACCGAGGGTAACGATCCATTGGCAGTGGCCCTAACTGGCGATCATTTTTTATATATTCAAGCAGAGTCTTACACGACCCCTCAGTGACGTAGAGGTGCCTCAGACGAGCTGTAGCAGCAAAGCTTCTCCCATGAAATCTTGGGTGGAAGTTTACCATACTCAGAGGCACTCTTCCCTTTTGTTCCGCCAAGTTTTCTATGGGTTTTTCCATAAGTCTCATTGGTCACCTCAGGTTCTTTGTCTTTACAATTGATTTATTCAACAGCAACCTTTGTAACTGTTGTGTAGCACCCTTCTAATATACACTAAAAGGCACAGACTTGCCAAAAAAGTTCGTCCGTGATAACTTCCATCCTTAACTTTATTTCCTTTTAGCTTCTTCGATAACTACATGACCCCAGTTTAGCTGTGTCACCCATCTGTCATATTCTTCAAAAAGCGCCTTTTGCTATTCTGTAAATTTGTGCGTCTCTGTAGCCGGCCAAAACCTTGCTTGGGAGCGCATCCGTCCCATCTGGGAGGACAGCAGCCGCTTTGTGACCTTCTTCCATGTCTCCCGCTCCAGGCAGCAGTGATGCTGTGGGGCCGGGGCATCCCATGTGGCCAGTACATTACACGCTGGTCGTCCACAGGAAATATATTCGTCCATCCAGTCGCTTAGGTAGGATGACCAAGTATGTCCGGTTAAGACAGGAAGCAGTCTACTGTGCATGACCATTTCAGCGGCATGTTACCGATTAGTGAATGGATCCCAATGAAATGGGATTGGTCAGACACAATAGTTCCAAGTATGTTCCTGGTGGTGATTGTTTTTCATATGTAATAACATACACAAGTTCCTATCCCTGAACAACGCACGACACCTATTGTAATCCTATTCCAGAGCACATCTCCTCGATCGTCGAGCAGTGAATTTTTTGGCTACGTGCCAACTGGGAACAGTCAGTAGCGGCAAGAACAACACTCCTCTCCACGACAAGGCAACAAAAATGCAGCAAACGTTCGCTTTCAATAAAATAATTGTGGGTGTCAGGCCGCCCTGAATGGGACCATTGCACAGACCATTGAAAGATCGGTGGAAGAGTTGTTTTAGTGTTTAATGATGATGCGCCTAACACACAAAATGATTTTTCTCAAATTGGCTCTGGCTGTAGAAATCTACGAGCTTATAAGCGTTCACTTCATTCATCCAAATGTTACCGACTGTATTCGGATTGAAGCAAACAGTGACTTTTTCGAAGCGATTTATTTCTCCAGTGAGCCAGCTTTTCATATATCCGATAAACTAAAGAATCGTAACGTGCGTATATCAGAGTGACATCATGTGACACATGAGACGGAGAGAGACAGTCCCAAAGTCAGAATAAATTGTGGAATGATGCACAGTTCCGTCATTGGTCCACCAAGAGTCACAGTCAACAATGATGTTTACCTGGAAGTGTTACAAGTGTTCGCCGTGTAACAATTGGTACATGTGTAACATGACATCATATGCCAGCAGGATGGGGAAACACATCACGGTAGCAGAGTCAACAATAAAAGGTTCCTGACAGTTGCAGTTGGCTTGGAGAGGTTGCTTCAAGCATCAATCAGTCACATGAACCCATGCTGTACATGTCTCTATGGCAACGCCACAATGTTGCTGCAGCTTCGTAGACGACTATTGTTTTCGCCTGCAGCAGTTTGCTGTTCGAAAGCTGGCAACAGTGCTGCCAGCTGTCGTACATCTTCTTTCGCCGACCCCATTACGACCTGGAAACCGAGAGGCCGCGGGATCGAATCACGGTCGGAGCATGGAAATTTTCAGTCCGTCTTTAATTTAACCTCGACCTCTCAACAATTTCAAGAGTCTCCAGGAATGATACGATTCGAATCAACGTTAAGCTGTAGGTTCTCTTTCCCCAGTTGGATAACTGGGATAAAGTAAGGATATGCAAGTCATCAGAATGACAACCAGAAAGGCCTTCACCCGGACTTTGAGCCATACGAAATCACTAATTAATTACTAGATGAAAATTTTCCAGATGGGTAGATTGGATGCAATAGTCCGAGCACATACGTCAGACCTTGCCCCACTATACTTCTTCGTATGGGATTTTGCAAAGGATCAGGTATAGTGCACGAAGGTTAAAGACCTACAGGCCTTGAAAGCTTGCATTAGCAACGTGTTTGAAAATGCCTCCACGGTGTTAGTGAAGTTGGAGAATTTGAATATTGCTGATCATTTTCTATGTCGTTATGGGTGTGCATGTTGATCTCCTTGAATAAGGAACTTTATGTTACTACCTGATATAATTTTAAGTTACTAAAGTTCAAAGTTGTATTGATAATTTATGAACATTCTGTATTTCTTCTTATTAACATTTCTGGTTAGCTGCAGTCATTAGAAAATTGCTTTCCTGTCTTTCATTCCATCTAACCACATTAAAGTTCAGTCACTATCAACAGATCTTCCCAGACGTGCTAGTGGTTTCATTCCCTTAGACAAGGACATATAATTACATTCTGTTCAACACCAAGCAGATGTAGCACCGAATTCAATACAATGATTTTGGACATACAGTTTCCACTGGATTTCTATCCCTCTGAAGAAAATTCATTTTCAAAGTCTGAGTACGCCCATGAGATAGTCGTTTGATCACTACATCAGGAAAGCATACAACGCTGTTAGCTTGTTACTATTGGATCAAATTCATGTAGATGTCTTCTCAGAAGGCCCTTTCATTTGTCACAGCACAGAGTATGTACGAGCAAAAAAGACACTGTAGGCGTCACAGTAACTACAAACATTAATAATACTGTCACCAAGGCATTCCCGGACAGTGTTACTGTCATTACAGAACGAACACACCATACATTCAGACACCAATAAACAAATAAATATAAAAGAACAAAACTAATTCACTATACAGCTAAGAACGCAGTTGTGTGAGTATTATTACGTTTGTGCTATTTTGACTGTGTCTGTAGCACAACATTTTATTATAAACATAACATTCTTGCAAATTAAGAAGCAATATTTTCAGCCTTGAAATTGAACAAATAGAAGCAAAACGTGTAACACAGAACAGAAGGATTTTGAAGATGAAATGTATTTCTCAGCATAATTGAAATTAATGCGAAAGACATGTTGTTGTTGTTGTGGTCTTCAGTCCTGAGACTGGTTTGATGCAGCTCTCCATGTTACTCTATCCTGTGCAAGCTTCTTCATCTCCCAGTACCTACTGCAACCTACATCCTTCTGAATCTGCTTACTGTATTCATCTCTTGGTCTCCCTCTACGATTTTTACCCTCCACGGTGCCCTCCAATGCTAAATTTGTTATCCCTCGATGCCTCAAAACATGTCCTGCCAACCGATCCCTTCTCCTAGTCAAGTTGTGCCACAAACTTCTCTTCTCCCCCACCCTATTCAATACTTCCTCATTAGTTACGTGATCTACCCACCTTATCTTCAACATTCTCCTGTAGCACCACATTTCGAAAGCTTCTATTCTCTTCTTGTCCAAACTAGTTATCGTCCATGTTTCACTTCCATACATGGCTACACTCCATACAAATACTTTCAGAAACGACTTCCTGACACTTAAATCTATACTCGATGTTAACAAATTTCTCTTCTTGAGAAACGCTTTCCTTGCCATTGCCAGTCTACATTTTATATCCTCTCTACTTCGACCATCATCAGTTATTTTACTCCCTAAATAGCAAAACTCCTTTACTACTTTAAGTGTCTCATTTCCTAATCTAATTCCCTCAGCATCACCTGACTTAATTTGACTACATTCCATATAGCGTAAAATATGCATCAAGGGTTTAATTTGCATTCCACGTAGGAGCAAAATAATCACCTAATTAAAAGAATAATCGTCGTTAATGAAAGACGAACAGGAACATCTTCTGTTTTCGTAAATTGTAAGTTTTATAGCGACGTAGTATATTATTTGCGCACGCGAGGAAGAATATGCAGCGCTAAAAAATAGAAAGGCACTGCCGACATGTTCCTGTGAAAGAAGTTGGGTCGTGGCACAACGCACCCGTGTTTGGAGAGAACTGTGGCACGTCTGTCCACTAAACGGCAACCTTGCTCAGTTCAGAGGCATTTCGGTAATTAGTGAGCACATTCATGCATCATCAACTATTCAGATGCCCTTCGCTGTGTCAGTGGTATCTAAAACAATATGCTGATATCTTTATATTAGCTTAACGTGAAAGGAGCTAACGGAAGTTTGTAGTTTATCAACAAAACAAATTATGCAGTTCGATTGTAGCTCTTTCATAATTTTTTGTTTATTTATGAATTTGGAGACTGTTATTAACCCTTCGTTACTGTGGTCAACTAATTTATCATTATTAGTGCGGTGGAGTTTGAATAACACTAAATTAAATTTTTTCTTTGGAAATAGAGTAAAGAAACATGTTTGTTCGAAATATTGCCGAAATCATTGTTAGTGAAGCTTGACAGCATACATCAATTACAAAATGTTCTGATTTCTCCATAATAGCATTTATTTTCTCAAAGTTATGAATAGTTTTGTAATTTTCAGTCACAATGTTCACATTGCCCAAGATAACACAAGTTTGCAGTTTTCAGGAACAGTTAGTGGCTTTTAATATAAAGCTGTCCGGTTTAGATTAGTTTGTCATTTCCGCAATATGAGGAGAGCTACTAGGACGAAGTTGCTTTCACAAACTTCATATTAAGAGGAAAGGTGTAATTCTGACTCGATTTTGAAGGAGGAAGGGACTTAGAATATTACTTCTCTTCGAGGACGAAGTTATTAGAACCCTAGCACAAATACCTCGTGAGGAACAGCGGGGAAGGAATGCGGCTGTGACTTTCTCAAAGGATTCAGCCCAACATTTGTATTAAGTGATTGAGGAAAACGACGGAAATTGTAATTCCGGGAGGCTGGACGGATGTTTCAACTGCTGGCCTCCAGAATACAACTGTAATGTTTCGACGCTGAGGCAATCCTTGTAGTGCCGAAGACACTAGTTTGAACAATCTTCTTGATAACCACCGTAAAAGCCAGCATAATGATTCTGGAAGAAATGGACTTTGGCCATCTTTATTCCGGGTTTTCGTCATTGATATTAAAATCATTGCCATCGAATGCCATGAAAGCTTAAACAAGTCATGGGCACTTTCTGTCCTTTCTCGTCCATCTTAGCTGTAATCCATTCTCCAATGACTTCAATGTCGATGCGTCCCACCTTTTTCTATGATTATTTTTACTTCCTAAGTTCCTTTCAAATTGATCAAAAGAGTGTGTAAATAGTTGGTAACTCTGTTTTACAGCGTTATGCATTTTCATAATCCGAAAGCTGTATCTACCATCTACACATAATGAATAAAGCAGGCAAATGCACGCCGACAGTTCTAATCCGTGACCATTTCTGAAAAGTGGTAATCGGTAATGAGTGGGAATTTATCGGACTACAAGTGTTGGATACCTGTACTTTTGGCAAGCGGGGTGCACTCAGCCGTCGTGAGTCCAATTGAGGAGCTGCTTGATCGGGAAATAGTGGCCCCAGTCACGAAAACTGACAACGATCACGAGAGCAGTGTGCTGACTATATGCTCCTCCATATTCGCATCCAGTGATTCCTGTGGACTGAGGATGATACGGCAGTCGATCGTGCAAGGAGCCAGCCCGTTTTGTGGGAGACAATGGAAATACTGAAGTGAGTGGACTGGATTGTGTTTCTCTTCGTCGTGTATTGGGAGTCGCTAAGTTGTTCGAGTATATAGAGCCGTCTATTCTTCTGAAATTTCCTGGCGGTCTCAAAACTGACTAGCTGACCGTCACTCGAACCTGGGCCCCTGTGTTTCACGTGCAGTGCTCGCGGCACTTAGATAGGCAGGCACGACTCGCCTGCATACGCCACTGGAGTATGATCCTTGCCGCTCGCTGATTTAGCCGAATAATTCAAATTTCCCTCTGCAACGCACAAGAATGTGGTATTGAAACAATTCGTAATCTCCTACATCTAGAGACAATGCATGTTATCCTAATGTGAAATGTATGGCCTCTACAGTAGCACTGAATCAGTACATAGCTCTGCAGAAAATGAGCACGAAATTGACAAAGAAACATAACATATTAACAAGTCGGAGAAAATGAATGAAAGTGTGCGAACTTGATGCTAGAGTTCTCCTGGTCGTGCACAGAAAGCTGGTATCACATGGCGTGGCGTCTGACTGTAGCTCCAATTGGGGCTCGCTCCGCAACCCTAGACAATAGAACGAACGAGAAAAAAACAGTGTGCGTCAATCAGCAAGGAATAAAGATCCACTTTGGTGCTGCCATTCTCTACAACATGACCCGGCGACAACTTTTGGATGACTTCACACAGGGATGAATCGTTAGGTAACTGGAAGAAGGTCGAAGCGTTACCACTGTAACCAAGGAGTTTGGCATTGCTCACAGCACCGTTCCACGTGCACGGGGAGCATTTCGAACAAATGGTTCAAATGGGTCTGAGCACTAAGGGACTTAACATCTGAGGTCACCAGTCCCCTAGAACTCAGAACTACTTAAACCTAACTAACCTAAAGACATCAGACACATCCATGTCCGAGGCAGGATTCGAACCTGCGACCGTAGCGGTCGCGCGGTTCCAGACTGAAACGCCTAGAACCGCTCAGCATTTCGAACAAGAGGCACTGCTGTCCGAGGGAGAGGAGTGGTCGATCACGGTCAACTACAGCAGCAGATGACCGCTGTATTATGCGGCACGCGAGAAGGGATCTACGTAGAACAGCAGGTGCAATTGCAACCAAATTTAACAGGACTACAAGGTATGCAGTTCCACAGTCCACAGTATCACAGTGACTGGATGGGTAAGGTCTCTTTGCCCCATGACCAGTACGTTGTTCTCCGTTGACACCCACTCATCGGCGGCAGTTTGCTTTGGTGCCAAGACCAACGAGTAGTGGTGTCGCGTACTCTTCTCGGATGGGAGTAGTGTTCAAGACATACCATCATATGGCGACTGTGGGAACAGGTTGTGCACCCAGGATCATTGTCGAACACGAGCGTTTTGGTGGTCCAGGTGTTATGGCAAGAGGAGGCGTAATGTTGCTTGGGGGTGCTGAACTTCAGATCTTTGAATGTGGTGCACTCACCGGTCAATGTTATTGCGACACTGTACTCCTTCCCCATGTGGCGTGTCTTTTCAGTGATGAATTTGGCGTTGATTTAATTTTTATGGATGGCAATGAGTGACGACATCGACTGCGGAGGTGGAAGAGCTCTTAGAACGAGAAGGTATTCGGCGAATGGACAGGCATGCCCCCCCCCCCCACCCACGACTTAAATCCGACCGAGAACGTGCGGGATGCGTTGGGAGCGAGGTACGGCAGCACGTCCACATGCGCCAACGACCATTCACCGGTTGTCAACCACGCTGGTGGAGGAATGGAAAGCACCACCACAAGACCCCCTTAGAATCCTTATGGTCAGGATGGGAGTAGGTTTCAGAACATGCACTTCTATCGGTGGTGATTACACGTCCCATTCTCCGCCAATTTTACTGTTCAGTAGATCATCATAATAAATCGCGGTCGCGTTAACTTAAGTGTAATTATTACCTTTGAATGAAAGTGTGATTTCCATTCGTCTCATTGTGTATTTCTTTCAATTTCATTCAGTATCCCACTGTAACTGTTCTGTCTGCAGGGTGTTTCCGTAACAGCGTGCAAAAATCTAACAGGACATGGAGAATGCTCCACTGAACAAATTGAGGTAGAGAACCTGAGGTCGGAGAAGCCAGCTTACGGAGGTAATAGGAATAAAATCACATTACTGTGTACGTTTTTATTTACATTAGTTACTGCTAATACCGTCATTGACACAATGAGTACCCTATTCGTACTGTATCTTACAAAATGTGTTGAAACTGACGGTCATCAACCTCAGTGCAAGCAAAACATCGGTTAACAAGATTCTGTCGCACTCTGACAAATATCCCTGGTGTGTTTAGAATCACATCACAGGCAGCTACAATTCTGGCAATTAATGGTCTCGTACACAAATGACTTTAGATATCCCCGTAGGAAATAATCCAGGAGATTCAGGTCAGGTGACCGTGCAAACCATGGAATAAAATCTCCCCTTCCAAACCAGCGATCAGGAAATACACTATGTGATCCAAAGTATCCGGACACTCCCAAAAATATACGTTTTCATATTAGGTGCATTGTGCTGCCACCTACTGCCAGGTACTCCATCTCAGCGACCTCGGTAGTCATTAGACATCGTGAGAGAGCAGAACGGGGCGCTCACGGACTTCGAACGTGGCCAGGTGATTGGGTGTCACTTGTATCATACGTCTGCACGCGAGATTTCCACACTGCTAAACATCCCTAGGTCCAGTGTTTCCGATGCGATAGGGAAGTGAAATCGTGAAGGGACACGTACAGCACAAAAGCGTACAGGCCGACCTCGTCTGTTGACTGACAGAGAAGCCGACAGTTGAAGAGCGTCGTAATGTGTAATAGGCACACATCTATCCCGAACATTACACAGGAATTCCAAACTGCATCAGGATCCTCTGCAAGTACTATGACAGTTAGGCGAGAAGTGAGAAAACAGGTTTTCATGGTCGAGCAGCTGCTCATAAGCCACACATAACGCCGGTAAATGCCAAACGACACCTCGCTTGGTGTAAGGAGCGGTAACGATGGACGCTTGAACTGTGGAAAAACGTTGTGTGGAGTTACGATTCACAGTACACAATGTGGCGATCCGATGGCAGGGTGTGGGTATGTCGAATGCCCAGTGAACGTTATCTGCCAACGTGTGCAGGGCCATCCATAAAATTCGGAGGCGGTGGTGTTATGGTGTGGTTGTGTTTCACACGGAGAGGGCTTGCACCCCTTGTTGTTTTGTGTGACACTGTCACAGAACAGGCCTTGATTGATGTTTCAAGCACCTTATTGCTTATCACTTCTGAAGAGCAGTTCAGGGATGGTGCTTGCATCTTTCAACACGATTGAGCACCTGTTCATAATGCACGGTATGTGGCGGAGTGGTTACAGGACAATAACATTCCTGTAATGGGCTGGCCTGCACGGAGTCCTGAACTGAATCCTATAGAACACTTTTGGGATGTTTTGGAACGCCGACTTGGCGCCAAGCCTCAGCGACCGACATCGATACCTTTCCTCAGTGTAGCTCACCGTGAAGAATGGACTGCCATTCCCCAAGAAACCTTCCAGCGTCTGATTGAACGTATGCCTGGGAGAGTGGAAGCTGTCATCAAGGCTAACGGTCGGCTAACACCATATTGAATCCCAGCATTACAGATGGAGGGCGCGTCGACATGTTAGTCATTTTCAGCCAGGTGTCCGAATACTTTTGATCACATAGTGTACAATATTCAGATGGATGCGGACATCCACACTGAAGTGAGGTAGTCCATCGTCATGTACCCACATCCTCTCACGAACAGCTAACGATACGTTCTCCAACAACCCAAATAGAACTGTTTGCACGAACCTCAAGTGCAGGTGGCCATTCAGACGGCCAGCTAGAAGATATGGCCCAATGAGATTGCGTCCTCCTTTCCTTGGAGCAAGTAAGGAATGCACATGTGAATAAACAGCACAGTACGTGTAGACTTTTACGCATGTTAGTTGTACATAAACTGAAAACAGTAATGCTAGACAAAGCGGTAGAGAAGTTTACTTCCGTATCTACTTAATCTGGCTTCTCAGATCCCGGCTTCCCAACCTCAAATTTTTCAGGTTAGCATCCTCTATATCCTGTTAGATTTTTGTACCCTCTTACCGAAGCACCCTCTATGTGTTATCAAAGTTTCTTCGCGTTATGTTACATGGCATTGACACATCATGCCAAAGTTACTTTCGTATTTACTTTTTGCACACCTTTGTATGCGCTGAGATTTTAAAAGCAGAGTTACCAGGAGAGCCGATGTTTGTGGACCTTTATTGCTAACAGCGGGACAGCGTTTTGCCGTGATGTTATCTTGTTACGATTTGATCAAGTTTCACACATGTCACCGGAGTTTTCTTCAAAGGATAACGAGCGAGGAGATGCGGTGCTTAATGTAGTAGCCTTTCACTCGGACGATAGTTAAGATGCGCCTTCGGTCATCCAGACTTACGTTTTAAGTGATTTCTCTGAATCGCTTAAGGCAATTACCGCTATGGTTCCTCTGTTCCTCATCTCGCTCTAAGCCGAGCTTGTTGTCGTTGTCGAAGGGACGTTACAACACACTAATTTTCCTTCCTTTCTTCTCAGATTGCCTTACAGTGCGCCGGCCAGTGTGGCCGAGCGGTTCTACGCGCTTCAGTGTGGAACCGCGCGACCGCTACGGTCGCAGGTTCAAAATCAAATGGCTCTGAGCACTATGGGACTTAACTGCTAAGGTCATCAGTCCCCTAGAACTTAGAACTATTTAAACCTAACTAACCTAAGGACATCACACACATCCATGCCCGCGGCAGGATTCGAACCTGCGACCGGAGCGGTCGCGCGGTTCCAGACTGTAGCGCCTAGAACCGCTCGGCCACCCCGGCAGGCGTCGTAGGTTCGAATCCTGCCTCGGGCAGATGTTAAGTCCCATAGTGCTCAGAGCCATTTGAGCCTTACAGTGCCACGGAAAAAGGCATATAGGCCCACAAAAAAGTTGGTGACGTAATTCGGCAGTTATAAACGCCAGAACATACTTGCGTGCTTCAGAAAATTCGTCACATTGTCAGCTGTTGCTTAGAGAAAACAGCACCTCGATATACAGGATAATTATAACGTCCTTGTAATATTTTTAATGTGGTGCAGATAAACGGCAAACAATATTGCAGCAAATGATAAAGTATGCGAAAGATGAACTCTCAAATTTCTTTTTGCAACATTTAAGAGTTTTCTGTGTCTCCATTCGTCGTCACCAGGCACACGTGTAATTGGCAACATAATTCCGCCCATAACCGACCCAGCAGTTCAAGAATGACATTGAAAACAACTGCAGCGATGCGGTGTCGCAAGTCTTGGTTCTTTTGCAGAGGTGGAACGTAAACGCTATCATTGACGTAATCCTTCAACAACACATCACTAGGTGTCAAGTCCGCCGACCGCGGTCCGTATTTGTGCAGTGTCCGCCCCGGTAGCTGAGTGGTCAGTGCGACAGAATGTCAATCCTAAGGGGCCGGGTTCGATTTCCGGCTGGGGTCGGAGATTTTCTCCGCTCAGGGACTAGGTGTTGTGTTGTCCTAATCATCATCATTTCATCCCCATCGACGCGCAAGTCGCCGAAGTGGTGTCAAATCGAAAGACTTCAACCGGCGAAGGGTCTACCCAACGGGAGACCCTAGTCACAGACATTCACATTCGTGCAGTGTCAGGTGAGCGGACAACACGGTAATTTCCCTCCTTGACCAGTCCCCAACTCCTAATTTGCTTTAATCATTTTCCAAACATGGTCTTTTCCAAAATGCAAGGAATTTACATAGTGGCAGAAAGCCCCGATGATGAAGCTATGACTTCGAAATGTACGTTGGCATAATAAAAATGCTGTAACGGCAGCAGTAGACGGAATTATTTGTTAAGTTTCCCTTTTATTGGACTATCAGTTTTGGCAAGAATAGCCACTATGGCTATCACGAAAAAAGATGATTTTAATTTCAGGAAGAAGGAATATTCGTAGACGAAACTGAGGATGGACTGGGCAGCTACTAAATCGATTCCCCAGCGGACCTTATAATCTGCTAATAATCGTAAAAATAAATCATCTTACGGGCAGTTGTAAGGAGACCAACAGTAAGCGATGACAGTTGGGACACGGGTGATGTAAAGTGGCGAGGGCCGAAAATGTTGCCATTGTACGTTTTTTGCCTGGAACAATGTTGCTGCCTGCCGAGAAAGCGGGTAAACTAGTTACAGTATACGCCATCATTCTTGAACAGTAAGTTTGACGGAGAAGGCTCTCTGATGGTGAGTCGTCTAAAGTAAGGTAAGTCTTTTATATTATCTTTGATACTTCACAGTTGAATGAAATGAACCGTCTAGTGAGTACAGAATATGTATTGAGAAGAAACCGGAAAAAGTCCAAAGTAAAGAGAAGTAGTGTAAATGCGAATACCGAAAAAAACATCAAAATTGTCGGTTAAGTAATTCTGCTACCTTGGAAGCAAAATAACCCATGAAGAACGAAGTAAGGATGACATGAAAAGCAGACTAGCACAGGCAAAGACGGCATGCCTGGTCAGAGTTGTTTTCTGGCATCAAACACAGGCTTCAATTAGAGGAAAAAGTTTCTGTTAATGTACGTTTAGAGCACAGCATTGTCGATCATGGACAGTGCGAAAACTGTAACAGAAAAGAATCGAAGCATTTCAGATGTAATCTCAGAAGAACGCTGAAAATCAGGTGGACTGATAACATAAGAAATGGGAAAAGAAAGGAACATATGGAACACACTGACAAGAAGAAAGATTGGAATGGCAGGACATGATTGTGTTAAATCATCAGGAATATACTCCAAGGTGCTAGAGGGAACTGTAGAGGTAAAAAATGTACCGGAAGTTTTAGATTGGAATACATCCAGCAAATAACTGAGGAAGTAGGGTGCAAGTGATAATCACTTTGAGATGAAAAGGTTGACGCAGGAGAGGAATTCGAGGCGCTAGTCAGAAGACTGATAGTCTAAAAAAATAAGGACGCTTACTTATACGTTGCGTAATACTTTCTTCCGACATTAATGTTCAAGCGTCTTTTGCCTTACAAATATAGATCCTTATTGTTTCCTTTGGTTTGATAGTTTCCTTTGTGAACCACTAATGTCGACTTGGTGTCCGACTGGGAAACATGGTCACTGTACTTGTCAAGAAAAGAGGCAAAGTTTTTTACCAAAGTAAGAGATAGTTACTTCCATGCTTCGAGAATAATACTACAGATCAGTTGATTTCAGAAACCGTTTACATATATACAAATCTATCATCCAACAGTCTACTCCTTCGTGACGATTTTGAATTGCATGATTTAAAACCATCTCTGTTCTAGTGTATTCGACTTAGTACAAAACCTGTGAACTGTCTGCGGTGGCCGGCCGGGGTGGCCGAGCGGTTCTAGGCGCTACAGTCTGGAAGCGCGCGACCGCTACGGTCGCAGGTTCGAATCCTGCCTCGGGCATGGATGTGTGTGATGTCTTTAGGTTAGTTAGGTTTAAGTAGTTCTAAGTTCTAGGGGACTGTTGACCTCATCAGTTAAGTCCCATAGTGCTCAGAGCCATTTGAACCAGTTTTGTCTGCGGCGGCTGCTTGGTATTGTTTTAGGAACCAGGGCATCAATACACCGATAAGCCAAAACATTATGACCACCTGTTTAATAGCGTATTGTTCCACTTTTCGAACACAATACAACAGAGATTCTGCTTGGCATGGATTCTACAAGCCATTGAAACGATTTTAGAAGTGTGTGGCACCAGATGTCTAAGCACAGGTCAAAGCAATTCCCGCAAATTACGGGATGGTTTACGGGCACACAGCTGGCGCCCGATATGTGTTCAAAAATTGTTCAAATGCATGTGGAATCTTGTGGGACTTAACTGCTAAGGTCATCAGTCCCTAAGCCTACACACTACTTAACCTAAATTATCCTAAGGACAAACACACACCCATGCCCGAGGGAGGACACGAACCTCCGCCGGGACCAGCCGCACACGGTGTAAGGCGCTGCAGTCATGGACTGTGCAGCTGGTCCCGGCGGAGGTTCGAGTCCTCCCTCGGGCATGAGTGTGTGTGTGTGTGTGTGTGTGTGTGTGTGTCCTTAGGATAATTTAGCTTAAGTAGTGTGTAAGCTTAGGGACTGATGACCTTAGTAGTTAAGTCCCATAAGATTTCACACACATCTGAACATTTTAACCAGCCGCGCAGTCCATGACTGCAACGCCCTAGACCACTCGGCTAATCCCGAACGGCTATATGTGTTCCAATGGGTACAGGTCAGGCACTTTTGCTGGCTAAGGTATCAATGTGAGTCCACTACAATGGCCCTCAAACCACTGTAGTACGATTATGACCTTGCAACATGGGCTATTGTCCTCCTAGACGATGTCATCGCCATACTTGGAGACTTCAAGCATGAAGCAATGTAGGTAGTCCGCAATACTGTTCGCTTAGTTCATTGATGTCATGGTGCCTTCGATTAGCATCACAGATCCCATGGAATCTCAACTCAATATACCGCACAGCACAATACTGCCTTCACCTGCCTGTATCTGTGGTGAGATGCATGTTTCATTCTCGTGGATGACGGCTTTAAGGAACCAACCATCGTCCTGGCGTGACAAGAAATACAATTTATTCGTCAGGCGACACGTTTCTGCATCTACATCAACATCTACACAGATACTGCACAAGCCAGCGTACGGTGCATGGCGGAGGGAACCTTGCACCACTACTAGTCATTTACTTTCATGTTTCACTCGCAAACAGAGCGAGGGAAAAACAACTGTCTATATGCTTCCGTATATATACTTCTCGTATCTTATCTTCGTGGTCCTTACGGGCAATGTATGGTTGGGGCAGTAGAATCATTTGGTGGTCAGCTTCAAATGGACGTTCTCTAAATTTTCTCAACAGTGTTTCTCGAAACGAACGTCGCCTTCCCTCCAGGGATTCCCAGTTGAGTTTCCGAATCATCTCCCTAACACTTGCATGTTGTTCAAACCTGCCCGTAACAAATGTAGCTGTACGCCTCTGAATTGCTTCCATGTCTTTCTTCAATCCGACCTGCTACGGATCCCTAACACTCGAGCAGTACTCAAAATAGGTCGCACCAGCGTCCTATATGCGGACTCCTTTACAGGTGAATCACTCTTTCTTAAAATTGTCCCAATAAACCGAAGTAGGCCATTCGCCTTCCCTCGCACAGCTCTTGCATTCTCGTTCCATCTCATATCGCTTCTCAGTGTTACGCCCAGATATTTAAACGACTTGGTTGGGTTTCTATTGATCGACGGTGAAAACTCAGTAATGCTGCGCCCAGTGCAATCATAACAGACGATGTCGTTGAGTCAACACGGGAACATGTAGGGGTCGTATCATGTGGAGCTCCATGTTCAATAATGGCCATTGAACGGTGTGCTCCGAAACACTTGTGCCTGCACAAACATTGTACTCTGTTGTCAGATCTGCCACAGATCGCTGCCTATCCTGGATTACACAGTAGAGGATCCTCCAACCTCTACGTTTTGTGATGAGATGTAGTCGTCCAATCCCATACTACCTACTCGTTACTTTACCATCCATCAACCATTTTCTGTAGATTGCCACGAGAGTAGTACGACAACAGGTGATCAGCTTCGTTGTTTTAGTGATTCTCGTTTCCAGCCGCAGCGCCACAACAATGTGCCCACTGCCAAAACAGCTCATACCGTTGGATTTCCGCATTTGTGTCTCGCATCTTGGCTGTAATGACTGCCCATTCGTCTCACTCCCGCTTGCATTCTTTCCTCGCTGCGTTACGTACCTGCAACACCACCAGCGGGCATTCAACCTCGTGGTGGGTAGTGGTCATAATGTTTTGCCTCATCAGTGTATGTCTAGAAAATACTCCTGGAAATGAGAGCAACAAATGGTTCAAATGGCTCTAAGCACTATGGGATTTAACATCTGAGGTCATCAGTCCCCTACACTAAGAACTACTTAAACATAACTAACCTAAGTACATCACACATATCCATGCCCGAGGCAGGATTCGAACCTGCGACCGTAACTGCAGCGCGGTTCCAGAATGAAGCGCCTAGAACCGCTTGGCCACAACGGACGGCTTGAGAGCAACAAACATGATATCTTGCTGCACTGGCACGAGACACATTAACCTGTTACATACAGTAAAGTAGTCACTATGTAAGCCTTCAGAAAAATGCATTTAGCTTCTATACATCATTTTATTTTTTCCTTGAAAGTGTATGGTGTGATACCCTATAATATGCAGATTCCAAATGTGTATGTGGTAAGCTTCTACCGATAATAATGATTTGTTGAAAACTCAGCTTTCCATAGAGTGCCAACTTCGCCCTGCAATAAGGGTGAGGCGGGGTTGAGTTGGCATGAGAGAGAGGGGAAGGTGGGGGGAGGGGGGTTCAGGGAGCAGTGATGAGCAGTGGCGTGGAACACGGGGCTGCGGGTCGCTAGACAGAACGCAGCACCTAACAGGTTGCCTCCCGGCAAGCACGCACGACGAGCAGTGTTGTAGAATTCCGGCGCTGCAGCCAGGCCGGTGCCGTGCGGCTGTGACACCCCTTGCTGAGCCGGCGTGACACGGCACGTTTTGTACTCCGACGCCGGAGAAAGGACAAACTTTGCCACATCGGGTGATTAATCCCGCGCCGCGCCAGTCATTAATAAAGATAATGCGCGCTGCCCCGGAATCAATCTGGCGCGAGGTGCACATGACATGAAAGATGGCGGCCGGCGCGCGCGCGAACGCGCTGACGTCAGCACCGCCGCTAATTTATTGGCGCATCGGCCACGCCGTAATTGCCAAGGTGGCTGCGCTGGTTACAATATATATCACACCCCCACCCTACCACGCCCTGATAACGCTTTTGCTGCTCGCTGGAATCCCAAATACCAAACAGAGCAAAATAATTTTTCCAGAATGAATGTTCCACTCTGTAGCGGAGTCAACGCTGTTTTGAACCTAACTAGCGGACCAGAAATCGAACCCAGAACCTTAGGTTTCGCGAACAGTAAACAGTGTACAGGGTGTTAATAATTAAAATTCTAGTTTCAAAACGCTGTAGGAAGAGAACCACTGCTCAGAATTGCGTCAAATTTGAACACCATATTATTGACGCAGAGGGAAACGCAATGGAGAAATTGACGTGACTGTGACCAATACATGGCACTTTAAGCGTCAGAATATGCTCACCGACAGACACGCTGCCCACGGATGTTCTTTAGTTTGCGTCCGAGACGCCCAACATGACTGTCCATGAAGGAACACGTGGTGCTGGTAAAGCTCTTTTACAAGAACGGTGACCGTGAGCTAGTGGTCCTGAAGACATTTCAGACACTCAAGGGTATGAGAAAAGACATTGGTCCAACGTGTGCTGAGGGTCTGGAGAAAATGACTACAGAATTGAAAAAGTCGGGTTCTTTTGAAGCGCAATGTGGCAGAGGGAGGGAAGCAGTTGTGGAAGATGTAGCCACAGCATTGCAGGAGGGGCCGAACGTAGGTGTGCAGACTTGCAGTGCGCGGAGAATTGCCTGCTAGCACGGTGCATAAAATCCTACGAAACATCCTGCATTGCTAACCATAGAAAATCACCTACCAGCAAGACAAACGTTCGCTCTGGAATTTCTTGCTCGCATGGAAGAGGACAATGAATGGGCAAGGGACATTCTGTGGAGAGACGCAGCCTTTTCCATCTCCAAGGACATGTGAATAAGCAGAATTGCAGAATATGGCCAAAATCCGCACATACATCAGCCGCTACCACTTCATTCTGCAGATGTAAATGTTTGGTGCGGATTGACGGCATCGTTTATCGTAGGGCAGAATTTTTTCGAGGAGATGAGTCCTGGTGGTTTCTGTTGCCGGTACCGTCATAGATAGAAACTGTGAGAATCTTTTGCGCACCAACGTCATTCCAAGCCTTCAACAGTGTGGATGTTTGAGTAGGAATATTTTTATGCAAGATGGCACTTTTCTGCACACTGCACAGCCAGTAAAGCAGCCACCGCAGACTCATTTCGGAAATGTTAGAATTATCAGCTGTCATGTCCCTAAAGCCTGGCCGTCCAGATTACCTCATCTTAATCCATATGACTTCTGGCTGTGTAGTCATCTGGAAGATGCTATATTCAGCTCTTCAATTACGAACGTAGATGATTTGAAAACACGCATTGCATAACGAATTCTGAACGTGAACCGCGAGATACTACAAACTACTGTTTCTCGACTCCAACTTGCGACAGATAGAAAATGGTGGACCTAGCCGTGATAGGTAGAGTTACCTAACTAACAGTGCCAAACTGTTGACTGCCAAACTTGTGCACCCATGCGCACTGAACAGTACTGATGGTGTAACGTGCAACTCAAACCATAGCTGTCATATTGCGGTTCATCTGACATTTGTAGCCGACCCCATTCACGTTAAGATGCTTACAGCGCCACCTACTGGTAAAATTTCTATTTCATGACGTTCCCCCCGGCGCCAATAATATGCTGTTCAAATTTCACATCATTCTGAGCAGTGGATCTCTTTCTACAGCATTTTGAAACTGGAACATTAATTGTGGACACCATGCATGCAGGAGAGTTTCTGTGAATTGTGAGAAGCAGAAGGGACGTACTCGTGGACTTAGGGATGTCAGGACGGATGAGTAGTCTTGTCAGGATAGCTCATAATATAAGAGCTTTGAAAGCAAATGACAAGGTTTCGGATGCTAGTCCCTCTACAGCACATAGCTTTAATCGGCAAGGTAGTTTCAAAACAATTATTAACACTGTACGTGACAAATATTTGCCACTGAGTTGTGATGCATTTTGAGTGTGTCATCCCTTTTATTTCTTCACTTATTATTCTAAATTTATTATATAAAAACCTACCAGAAATAAATTGCCATTTTAAAAAAAATAAGTAGCACTCTTTATCAAACATTATTCTCTATTCTACATCTGCATATATATCTGAACTCCACCATAGAATTTACAGTTTATTATTATTATTATGCTGTGTTTTACTACATATTTGCATTTAATGGCAAACCGAGATTATACGTCAAATTTAATTTTCAAAATCCGATTGTGGTTATCTCTCCACAAATTTTCTGTTATATTTCTTCTTCTAGTCGGTGTCTGAATTCCTTATTATATGTCTGGTGATCGCTTTCTTTTCTTCCTTTCTGGTGGTTCCCATTTTATTTGTACACCTCGGCAATCCTCCTCTTTCACGTATCTATATCTAAATCACATGAGTTGTTTTGCTTCCGCAAAATCGATTATCGAACTTGTAACTTCCATTTTCTTCCGTATGGCTTCATTTCTGACCCTTTCCCGCCTGAATACCCCTGGAGACCGTCTCCACAAGTCAATTTCGGTTGCCATAAATTTTTTCATTAACTGAGATTTGACTGTCTATATTTGTGATCTATGTGTAAAAATACTACTAATAATTGCTTTGAAGATTTTTCTTTTGTTTCCTTCCTAATCTGCTCACCAAATTTAATAATCCAATAGTGAAATTTCTAACATTTATTCTTGAATTAATTTCCTTATCTTGTTTACCATTTTGTGTGATTTTTACATTTAGACATTTGCACTAGTATGTGTAATCGTTCTGATCTATTCTTCGAATGTCAAATACACGACATGTGGCGGTTTGCCTATACATTAATAAATTTTAAGTCGCATTCCCCAGAAGTAAATATTTATTTAGGCAAAAATCAGCTTCTAGTCTAACCTGTTTATCCGTCGGTGATACACACTCTTTCGTGCCTTCCTGAACAATTGAGGTAACTGAATAAAACGGAAAAAGAGACAGAGAGAGAAGGCGGAGGAGGAGGAGAAAGAGAGAGAGAGAGAGAGAGAGAGAGAGAGAGAGAGAGCGAGAGAGAGAGAGAGAGAGATCCTGCCGCCACAAGAATCAGCTGCTGTGGATAACAAAGAGTTAATGATAAGGTTCACTTTCGAATGTTGGAGACTGTAACAATGGCAACAGTGCGGTAAATCATTTGCCAGCGCAATGCTGGACAACGAGAACAGCTAATCGGTCCTACTGTTCAGAATCATCATATCGCTACGGGCTGCTGGATCTTCTATACCACGAGTGTTACTCTGCTCGACGCATGACACGGGCACGGTATTAGTATTGCAACTCGAAGCATGGAGAAAGTCCACTTGGACTAATGAGTCACGTAAAATGTTGGAACACGCTGGTGACTGAGTACGAATATGTCGAAATCATATGAAGCGATGAATTCAGGTTGCCAAAACCGAGTCATTCAGGTAGTTGGTGAAGTATCTTCGTATGAGGCAATACACGGAACGACTTGAGTTCAGTGATACTCGTGGCATCGATCCTCAGCGGCGAGCCAAGTGTTCGATCATGATGATCCCTTTGTTTACGTGCAACAACTCGCTGTACAATTGTATTGTTAGAAATCCAACACAGCACACCATTATTCCCGGACTACATCAGAACGAATATGATCGGGTTTGGCGAGTTTTTCGAAACAACTTTTCGAGGTGTGGCAGTGATTCAATGAGAGAGCGTGCAGTGGAATATCGAGTAGACACTACGATTCTTCCTGCGTCTACTTATCCAAACGCGCACAGAGTGATAACACAAAGGTCTCAGGACATGGCGCGGAGGAATTCCTTATGTTCATTTCTGATCAGTTGAGAGCTCTCTGTAGGACCAGTGGATCTTAAGGCAGTATAATAAAGGAGGATATCGGACTTTAGTTATGGTTCATGGACAGATACGGAGGTTCCCAAATTAGTTTTGTTTGGGACCCGTTGCTGGGCACAGTACGCTTGTGCACTACGCTTTGGTTGTTTCGGTACAATACATAAATGATGAAGTAAGTGGTAGGATTATTGGTGGTGTTGGTAACTTTGATAGGGAAAGAGACATAAATACAAAATGTGTGTGAGAGAAATTGGGAGCCGACGACTTCTATTTGTTTTTTGTTTGTTTTGCGCCACAAATCGTTCAGTGTTAGCCCTCTATGTTAATACAAATTGCAATTTATAAGTAATAAAAATTAGTTGATCGCGTAACACCTGCTTTTTTATGCAACAAAAGCAACTACTTTTGTTGCAAGTACAGTTAACATGCACAAACATAAAACATTTGTATTATTATTTTCGTATTTTTGTACTCTGCAGAACGTTCTTCATAATGCTCAAGGGCAAGAGAGTCCTGTTTTTATTGATAAGCGCGAAAGGTGTTTATGAATAGCAGAAGCATGTTTGCACAAGCTCGATGAAGCATCGAATCACTGTTTGATACAATTTTGTTTTGCATTTTTCTTTACTATAAACCTTTTTCTGAGGAAATTGTGTTTTCTAGCGCTATTGATAAATCTGAATGTTTGTCTTATTTTTACTGCAAAATCCCTTGTTTTACTTCATAAATCAACAATTTTCGAATAAAACCTTAATTAAAAATCGACAGTTACAATTTCGCTATAAATACCGTTTATTTTTAAGTAACAGACAAGAGAATAACTATTTTGAATAAAATGTTGCCGGCTGGTGTGGCCGTGCGCTTCTAGGCGCTTCAGTCTGGAACCGCGTGACAACTACGGTCGCAGGTTCGAATCCTGCCTTGGGCACGGATGTGTGTTATGTCCTTAAGTTAGTTAGGTTTAATTAGTTCTAAGTTCTAGGCGACTGATGACCTCAGAAGTTCAGTCGCATAGTGCTCAGAGCCATTTGAACCAATAAAATGTTCTGTAGGTTACGTGGCCCTTTGTATATATCCTCACTCATTTTATAGACAGTTCAACACCTCCGGTTTCTAGGTGAATCTAGTAAGACGTTGATGTTCACAAAGAGGGCGATCGATATGTAATGCCTGACAGGTATTGTTCAATTGGCTCTAAGCACTATGGGACTTAACATCTGAGGTCATCAGCCCCCTAGACTTAGAACTACTTAAACCTAACTAACCTAAGGACATCACACACATCCATGCCCGAGGCAGGATTCGAACCTGCGACCGTAGCAGCAGCACGGGTCCGGACTAAAGCGCCTAGAACCGCTCGGCCTCAGAGGCCCACGCCTGATAGGTATGCAACACGCCTAACGTACATGTAATACGGGTACGATCTTAACTGATCAAAGGTACTAGGAAAACCATCATAGTCTGCCCTTACTTGTGACAGTCTACAATAGCCTTAGGTTGTTCTACAACTACACTTACTAATAAACACGACTCAGACGCGGCTGCACCAGGGATGACAGGAATGATACTCATCGAAACGCTCCAGTTTACCGAAATCACCCGTGTGGAAACAGGAAATTTTTTCCTGTGGCCCTCACAGGGAAGGACAACAACATTTTCCAGAACGTGGTTTGGATACATTTCATGGGAATGGGTGTGCTTCAGTGGGCTCTCAGGACATACGACCTCGGTGGTATTCGACGCATGTGAGACACCATCGATAGAGATATGTGCACCTTGAATCCACCTGTGAACAAGCTGTGTGAGTTCTTGGCGGCGGTTAAGCGGGCAGTGATGATGGTGGCTGCAAACGGTTTCCGCGCCTCGTTCAGTCCTTGCCACGAAACTTCGCCTGCGTCGCTTGAGTGAAAGGGAACGCAACACACTTTTAGGTGTATGTCCTAAATTCAGTGGCTCACGACTGTATTACACATACGACATTATATTGACGTGTTATTCACTAGATTCCTTGCATATTAAGAGAAAAAGAACGACACTCTAGATAAATATTTGCATACAAGGTGTTTCACAATTCCTGTTACAGACTGCCAGATTTGATAGAGTGGACTCAGTAGGTGAAGTTTTGAGAAGGAACCATGTCTGGTTTGGTGCCGTTTGCCTGTAAAATAAGTTTGAAGATTGATCACTTTTAAATCTCCTTCTTCACGGCACGCACAAAGTAAATACAAAGAGCTCTGACCTGTGTGCTCCACGTGGGGATCCTACTGTTCGTTACATGGTACGTATCAGCGACACATGCTTTCATACGCACGGGTCCGTGGAGCACTACAGTCAACCCTCCTAGTGTGAATGCACCAGTTTCTGGCAGCATTATTATAGTCGAACTGAGGGCATCCGGAAAACATTCTCGAAACACGTGCTGTGCAATTCCACCATTACGTACTTTACCAAGCAGGAGGAGATTCAAGAAAGTTATCCAGTCTTTAAACTTATTTTATACCCAAACGGTACATTTCCTGACACTGGCTCCTTCTCAAAACTTTATCTTGTAAGTCCTCTCTGCAGCCCCTAGAATCCTGTAATGTCAACTGTGGAACACCCTACATAAACCAAAGGTAAAAGCGCATTGAAGTGAAAAAGTATTTAAAAACGAGCGCTTTCGCCACGGAACATTGCCTGGAGTAGTTGTTAAGAACTCTACTGCTGGTAATGTTGTACATAACTGCGCCAAATATCGACTGAAATTGATTCTACTTTCGTTCGTAACTAGAAAACCTGAAAAAAAATTGGGATCGCTTATTAGACGAAGTGACGTAATTCCGTTACCTTGGAAACAACATAACGCTTGACGGACAAAGCCAGGAGAACAGAAAAAGTAGACAAGGATAGGCGAAGGGCGGATTCTTCACTTAAAGAAGTCTGTTGGTATCAAACACCGGTCTTAATTTGGGAAAGATATCTAAAAATGTACCTCTGAAGTACAGTAGTGGTGTCAGTGAATCATGGACTGTGGAAAAACCGGAAAAGAAGAGAATCGAAGCGCATAAGATTTGATGTCATCGAACGATGCTGACAGTTGGTTGGACTGACAGGATAAGAAATAAGTTCTCCAACGAATCGGTGAAGAAAGATATAGGCGGAAAGTAGTGACTAGAAGAAGAGACAGGACGATGGGACATGCGCTAAGACGATAGGGAAAAGCAGACCTAGTACTAAATGGCGCTGTAGAGGACAAAAGCTAAAGGTGGAAGACAAACCTTTGAATACATCCAACAAATGACTGAAGATATTAGGTGTAAGTGTTACTCTCTGACGACGTTCGCAAAGGATAGAAAATGATGGTGGGCCATATCAAGCAAGTCAGTAGACTAATGACCTTAAAGTTGTTTTTTGTTTACACTAAAGAAACTGCAATAGGCATACGGAAAGTACAATAAATTCCGTACAATTCCTCCCATTCTTCGGCACTATACACCACTGCAAAAAATCACTAGCGTGAATAAGTGTCTGACAAAGGGAAATCTGAAATGTTTTGAAAAAAAATGTTATGTTTCATCACGAAATAGTTAATAAGGTGCTGCTATATGCAACAGAAGAAAACAGAGCATATAAAAACAAGAGTAGTTGCAGTGGAGTCGTGGCCCAGCTGCCACTTCTCCGTGGATGGGTCTCTGAGTTTCCGGAACACTCCACCGTAGCCGGCGCAAGTGTTTAATTGTCTGGGGCTTGGCACAGAAGCAGCAGCTCTGTAGCCCGGCCAATGCGTGGTGAGAAGCGGTGGTTCAGACACTGGATTTGCTTTCTGCGGGAACTGGAACAGGAAAGAGGGAAACAAGGCGGGGTTTTAACGTCCTGTCGACGACGCTGTCAAAAAAGATAGAGAACGCGCTCGGACTGGATAGGAAATCGGTCATGTGCTCCTTTGAAGGTACGATCGCGGGATTTGCTCTAAGCGATTCAGAAAAACTATGGAAAATCAAAGTTTGGATTGATTTCTTCCGGATGGGCACTACGGCTTAAGTGGATTAAAAGAACACCTTTTTTATAAGATTGTCAGTGAAAATGAGCACTACAAGCCAGTCTCGAATCTGTGCTTATTATCAATAATAATTAATTAATAATAATTTAAAAACTTTTCGATATTTTGTCTGGCTATCAGTCGTATGCTCCACAAAATAATGAAAGCAAAATGTCTGTCGCATACTACATTTTCATTGTTCACGTAGTGAAACTTCAGCATCACTCGTGACGTTTTAATTTGTTACTGCTGTACTACTGAAGTAGATACGTCCTCAAGCGCGAGGAGCTATAATGTCCTCAGCCATAAAGGTTTTAATGCTTAACGTCAAATCTTCAACACCCATTTATAAATTAATCAGACGCTTGAAGCTGTTCTGTACATGGGAGTTTGACTGCTTACGGAAATGGAGGTTGGAGAGAAGAGAGGAGATTTACTTATGTTTACTGGACTGGTTTTTTTCCTATATGTAACCTCATACCACCCCTCAAAATATTCGACATTTCTTAAGGACAGTATTTAAGTGCGCAGGCTTTAACAGCCACTTCCGTAAAGTTCTTGTGGGTGTGTGACCACATCATAACGCGATGCAAATATCGACGTATCGGTTAATATTGTAGGCAGCCTTGAATAAGGTCACTACTTGTGGTTCTTGAAATTTAGTGGCCTTTGGAATTAACCGTTTAGCCAGAAAATAACTACTATTTGGTTTACAATATCGTCTATACAGCGTATAGGAATTAGAAATTACATAATTCCAGATAAACGTCGTGGTAGATTTTGTACATTCACACACTCATCACAGTTCATATATCAGTTCATATCTAACTTATAACTGGACGTCGGCTTCTTGTAGAAACCGGGCAATACTGTTGTCCGTTGCGGACAGCTCTCGAAACAAGTCCGCAGCGTAGTATTTACGTCGTGCGGAAGAGCAACTCCGCAAGTCAGTTGGCCCGCAGCCTGTAATAACCCGAGAGGACGGCCAGAGCGAACCACGTTCGTCAGTCGCTTTGCTATCTCGACAACCTCTCTGACTTTCTTTAGGAAGTAAGTAGCTGTCTAGCTAAAACATGGGCATGTTTAAAATGTATAGACCAGCCACACCTGTCTTCATCTTGTGCCGCAGCCGATTTAGCACACTAGCCCAGCCGTATATATCGCCCGTGTTCCGCAATACGTGTGTTCAACGGGCGTTCCTTCTTGGCAATATGGATAAGTCTACAATCATAACTAAGCCAGTAGACTCCTGATGTCTGAACGCAGGAAGTCTCTTATTTTGTAGTGGGTCCAATTGATTCCCTTGAAGTACAGGATCGTGCAATTTTGCCAGAAATACCTCGCATTACAGTAGGCAAGCAATTTTGCCATTACTGTGCTTTTTTTCCATCTTCTTCGTTGTTTCCGTAGCTTTCAACTGGAGGCTGCGGACCCAAATATATGTATAAACCCATAACCAGAAAGCACAAGTAGCTGCCTGAAAAGGCAATCGAAATGTGGGTAGTTTTATCACGTCATACCTGTATCATGCACCCGTAAGATGTTTTAAACATATCTTAAAATAATCTAGGAAAAAAGACGACACACCGCGAAGGAATTACCCGAACGGGATGGAAATCGATAGATTTATTACAATTTATTACAGTTTCAGAAAAACTGGATGATTTATTCAAGACAAGGGGCTTCAGAATTGAGCAAGTCAATAATTCGTCGGTTCACCTCTGGAACTTATGAAAGCAGTTGTTCGTCTGGGCGTTAGCTGATACAGTTGTTGGATGTCCTCTTGAGGGATAGCGTGCCAAATTCGGTGCAATTGTTGCGTTAGATCTGCAAAATCCCGATGTTGTTGGAGGGTCATGACCTTAATGCTTTAGACGTTCTCAATTGCGGAAAGATGCGGCAACCTTTCTGGACAAGGTAGCGTTTGGCAAGCACGACGATAACTAGTAGAAACTCTCGCCGTATGAGGGCGGGCAGTATCTTGCTGAAATGTAAGCCCAGAATGGTTGGTCATGAAGGGCAACAAAACCTGACGTAGAATAATGTCGAGGTAACGTTGTGCTTTAATGGGTGCCACGAATGACAACTAAAGGGCTCCTGATATGAAAAGAAATGGTACCCCAGACCGTCACTCCAGGTTGCCGAGCCGCATGGCGATCGACAGTTGGGTTGGTGTCCCGCCATTTTCCAGCTTTAGACGTTCTCAATTGCGGAAAGGTGTGGCAACCTTTTTGGCCAAGGTAGCGTTTGGCAAGCACGACGATAACTAGTAGAAACTCTCGCCGTATGCGGGCGGGCAGTATCTTGCTGAAATGTAAGCCCAGAATGGTTGGTCATGAAGGGCAACAAAACCTGATGTAGAATAACGTTGAGGTAACGTTGTGCTTTAATGGGTGCCGCGAATGGCAACTAAAGGGCTCCTGATATGAAAAGAAATGGTACCCCAGACCGTCACTCCAGGTTGCCGAGCCGCATGGCGATCGACAGTTGGGTTGGTGTCCCGCCATTGTCCAGGGCGTCTCCACACGCATCTGCGCTGGTGCTCGTGGCTCAATTCTAAGCGGGATCCAACAGGTGTCTGGAGGCGGCCCGGTCAGCGATGGGAAAGCAACCTGACTGATGCCCGTCATATGGCCTGACAATCTAGAATGATAGTCTGGAACCCCATTTCTTTTCATAGCAGGATCCCTGTGATTGTTATCTGTGGCAGTCGTACAGGCAGCTGTGCGTCGACTACATTCTGTGTCCCGTTTTGTTACTCCTCATGGCAAGACATCTTGGGCTTACATTTCAACAAGATAATGCACGCCCGTACACGCAAAGAGTTTATACTGCTTGTCGTCGTGCTTGGTAAAGCATACATTGGCCTGCAAGGTCGCCGGATCTCTCCCCAATTGAGAACGTTTGGATCATTATGGGCAGGGCTCTCTAACCAGTTCGAGATTTTGACGATCTAAAGCACCAGTGGGTCAGACGTTTGCACAGTATCCCTCAGGAGGACAATCAACAACTCTGTCAGTTAATGCCAAGCCGAATAACTGCTTCCGTAAGGACCAGAGGTGGACTAACACGTTATTGAGTTACTCAATTTGCGAAGCTCTTCCTCTTGAATAAATCATCCAGTTTTTTTGAAATTGTACTGATTTGTTTGTCTGTACATGTACATCACACCTGCCCATTTTCGTTGCATTCGGATGATTCTTTCGTGCCGCGTTCGTCTTTTCATAGAGTGTATGTTTGTTCCCCCCTCCCCATGAACGATGGACCTTGCCGTTGGTGGGGAGGCTTGCGTGCCTCAACGATACAGATAGCCGTACCGTAGGTGCAACCACAACGGAGGGGTAACTGTTGAGAGGCCAGACAAACGTGTGGTTCCTGAAGAGGGGCAGCAGCCTTTTCAATGGTTACAGGGGCAACAGTCTGGATGATTGACTGATCTGGCCTTGTAACATTAACCAAATTGGGCTTGCTGTTCTGGTACTGCGAACGGCTGAAAGCAACAAGGGGAAACTACAGCCGTAATTTTTCCCAAGGGCATGCAGCTTTACTGTATGATTAAACGATGATGGCGTCCTTTTGGGTAAAATATTTCGGAGGTAAAATAGTCCCCCATTCGGATCTCCGGGCGGGGACTACTCAAGACGACGCCGTTATCAGGAGAAAGAATACTGGCGTTCTACGGATCGGAGCGTGGAATGTCAGATCCCTTAATCGGGCAGGTAGGTTAGAAAATCTAAAAAGGGAAATGGGTAGGTTAAAGTTAGATATAGTGGGAATTAGTGAAGTTCGGTGGCAGGAGGAACAAGACTTTTGGTCAGGTAAATACAGGGTTATAAATACAAAATCAAATAGGGGTAATGCAGGAGTAGGTTTAATAATGAATAGGAAAATAGGAATCAGGCTAAGCTACTACAAACAGCATAGTGAACGCATTATTGTGCCCAAGATAGACACGAAGCCCACGTCTACTACAGTAGTACAAGTTTATATGCCAACTAGCTCTGCAGATGAAGAAATTGATGAAATGTATGAGGAGGTAAAATAAATTATTCAGGTAGTGAAGGGAGACGAAAATTTAATAGTCATGGGTGACTGGAATTCGAGAGTAGGAAAAGGAAGAGAAGGAAACATAGTAGGTGAATATGGATTGGGGCTAAGAAATGAAAGAGGAAGCCGTCTGGTAGAATTTTGCGCAGAGCATAACTTAATCATAGTTAACACTTGGTTCAAGAATTATGAAAGAAGGTTGTATGCATGGAAGAACCCTGGAGATACTAAAAGGTATAAGATAGATTATATAATGGTATGACAGAGATTTAGGAACCAGGTTTTAAATTGTAAGACACTTCCAGGGGCAGATGTGGACTCTGACCACAATCTATTGGTTATGAAATGCAGATTAAAGCTGAAGAAACTGCAAAAAGGTGGGAATTTAACGAGGTGGGACCTGGATAAACTGAAAGAACCAGCGGTTGTACAGAGTTTCAGAGAGATTATAAGGGAACAATTGACAAGAATGGGAGAAAGAAATACAGTAGAAAAAGAATGGGTAGCTTTGAGGGATGAAATAGTGAAGGCAGCAGAGGACCATACAGGTAAAAAGACGAGGGCTAGTAGAAACCCTTCGGTAACATAAGAAATACTGAATTTAATTGATGAAAGGAGAAAATATAAAAATGCAGTAAATGAAGCAGACAAAAAGGAATACAAACGTTTCAAAAATGATATCGACAGGAAGTGCAAAATGGCTAAGCAGGGATGGCTAGAGGACAAATGTTAGGATGTAGAGGCTTATCTCACTAGGGGTAAGGTAGATACTGCCTACAGGAAAATTAAAGAGACCTTTGGAGAGAAGAGAACCACTTGCATGAATATCAAGAGCTTTGATGGAAACCCAGTTCTAAGCAAAGAAGGGAAAGCAGAAAGGTGGAAGGAGTATATAGAGGGTCTATACAAGGGCGACGTACTTGAGGACAATATTATGGAAATGGAAGAGGATGTAGATGAAGATGAAATGGGAGATATGATACTGCGTGAAGAGTTTGACAGAGCACTGAAAGACCTGAGTCGAAACAAGGCCCCGGGAGTAGACAACATTCCATTAGAACCACTGACAGCCTTGGGAGAGCCAGTCCTGACAAAACTCTACCATCTGGTGAGCAAGATGTATGAGACAGACGAAATACCCTCAGACTTCAGGAAGAATATATAATTCCAATCCCAAAGAAAGCAGGTGTTGACAGATGTGAAAATTACAGAACTATCAGTTTAATAAGTCACAGCTGCAAAATACTAACGCGAATTCTTTACAGACGAATGGAATATCTGATAGAAGCCGACCTCGGGGAAGATCAGTTTGGATTCCGTAGAAATGTTGGAACACGTGAGGCAAAACTGACCCTACGACTTATCTTAGAAGAAAGATGAAGGAAAGGCAAACCTACGTTTCTAGCATTTGTAGACTTAGAGAAAGCTTTTGACAATGTTGACTGGAATACTCTCTTTCCAATTCTGAAGGTGGTAGGGGTAAATTACAGGGAGCGAAAGGATATTTACAATTTGTACAGAAACAAGAGGGCAGTTATAAGAGTCAAGAGGTATGAAAGGGAAGCAGTGGTTGGGAAGGGAGTGAGACAGGGTTGTAGCCTATCCCCGATGTTATTCAATGTGTATATTGAGCAAACAATAAACGAAACAAAAGAAAAGTTCGGAATAGGTATAAAAATCCATGGAGAAGAAATAAAAACTTTGAGGTTCGCCGATGACATTGTAACTCTGTCAGAGACAGCAAAGGACTTGGAAGAGCAGTTGAACGGAATGGACAGTGTCTTGAAAGGAGGGTATAAGATGAACATCGACAAAAGCAATACGAGGATAATGGAATGTAGTCAAATTAACTCGGGTGATGCTGAGGGAATTAGATTAGGAAATGAGACACTTAAAGTAGTAAATGAGTTTTGCTATTTGGGGAGCAAAATAACTGATGATGGTCGTAGTAGAGAGGACATAAAATGTAGAATGGCAATGGCAAGGAAAGCGTTTCTGAAGAAGAAAAATTTGTTAACATCGAGTATAGATTTAAATGTCAGGAAGTCTTTTCTGAATGTATTTGTACGGAGTGTGGCCATGTATGGAAGTGAAACGTGGACGATAAATAGTTTAGACAAGAAGAGAATAGAAGCTTTCGAAATTTGGTGCTACAGAAGAATGCTGAAGATCAGATGGGTAGATCACATAACTAATGAGGAGGTGTTGAATAGAATTGGGGAGAAGAGGAGCTTGTGGCACAACTTGACTAGAAGAAGGGATCGGTTGGTAGGACATGTTCTGAGACATCGAGGGATCACTAATTTAGTATTGGAGGGCAGCGCCGAGGGTAAAAATGGTAGAGGGAGACCAAGAGATGAATACACTAAGCAGATTCAGAAGGATGTAGGTTGCAGTAGTTACTGGGAGATGAAGAAGCTTGCACAGTATAGAGTGGCATGGAGAGCTGCATCAAACCAGTCTCAGGACTGAAGACCACAACAACAACAGCATGTTTGTTTTGTTTTTAGTTGTTTAATAATACCTTTAAATTATCACAATTATATGCAGGGTGTATCATTATTAATAACGGTAACTGAGAAGAAGGATGATACCTGTTAACAGAATTAAGGACGCTCCAGAAAACCTGGAATCGCAAACGCTCCATCAGCCGCCACTGACTCAGGGGGCGTAAGTACAGGCATGGACGCCCCGAGGTAAATACGAGAACAAAAAGTGGACGCCCCTGCCGTTACTACATGCGTGCCCCCAGTATGCCCCATTCTGTACTTTAAGATAAAAAAAATGAATCATAAACAGTTTGTAACAAACACAAAAGTTTCGATGTTCATGTAAAAATGTAAACCGCCTCGTTTTTGTATGTGAAATATTTTAGGGAAATCAATATTTCGTTTACTAAGCAGTTTACACACTGAGGTGACAAAAAGTCATAGGATAGCAATATGCATATATACAGGTGGCGGTAGTATCGTGTACACAAGGTATAAAATGACAGTGCATTTTCTGAACTGTCATTCGTCCTCCGGTAATTCACGTGAAAAAAGTTTTCGACGTGACTGCCGGTGCACGACGGGAGTTAAAAGCATTTAAAAGCGGAATGTTAGCTTGAAGTTCCATTTCGAAAATCGTTAAAGAATTCAATATTCCAAGATACACAGTGTCAAGGCTGTGCTGTGAATACCAAACTTCAGGCATTACGTACCAACAGGCACAACCTTCGCTTAAGGACCGACAGCAACGGGGTCTGTGTAGAGTTATCATTGCTAAAATACAAGCAACACTGCATGAAATAACGACTGAAATCAACGTGGTACGTACGACGAACATATCCATACTTTAGGGCGGTGCGACGGAATTTGGCGTTAATGGGCTACGACAGCAGACGGCCGACGCTATTGCCTTTGCTAACAACATGACATGACCTGCAGCGCCTTTTTTGGGCTCGTGACAATATCGGTTGGACCCTACACAATTGGGAAACAGCGGTTTGGTCAGACGAGTTCCGATTTCAGCTGGTAAGAGCTGATGGTAGGGTTTGAGTGTGGCGCAGACCCCACGATGCCATGACAACTAGGCACTGTGCAAGTTGTTGGTGGCCCCATCATGTTGTGGCCTGTGTTTATAAGGAATGTACTGGGTCCTCTGGTCCAGTTGAGCCAATCATTGACTGGCAATGATTATTTCGGCTACTCTGAGATTGTTTGCAGCCATTAATGGATTTCATGTTGCTTTTGAAGTTTAGTTTCTTGAGTTTCTGCTTGTTTATTTAATGTTTAATAGATATAGTTCTCGCGTTTCCGTTCGTGTCGGAAAGTAAAAGGTTTTATGACATATTACAAGTTCCTAATTAGAAGCAGATTATTTAGTCTCATCTAAGTGGTTTAGTAGTTCAGTTTTTCAATATCTGCGTATTATTCTAATTTATTAGACACGGTTCTTGTGTTTTCCTCCATGTCTACAATAGAGTTCCGTAGCATGTGTCGAGTGTCCTTTGTTTATTTGTGTAGTGTAGTTTTCCACAGTCTTCAGTATGGGTAGGGACAGTGATTGTTGTGTGCAGATGTGAGCTGAGCTGGTGACACTTCACTTCCAGCTCCAGGCTGTGATGGCTTCGGTTACACAACTTGAGGCTGCAGTGGATGGGCATCACTGTTCCGGGCCGGTAGTTGGAATATAACGGTCATCCAGCACTTATCAGTCCACCGATCGGTCCGCACCGGTGACCAGGTCGGTTACTGCACACAGTGAAGTTGGCCGTCAATCCGTGGTGGAGTGGGAGGTCGCTTCTGGGATTTGCATGCGGCGAAAGACATCCCATGGGGCCACACGTAAAGCCTCCCAGGTTAGTCTGACAAACAGGTTCCAGGTGCTGCCTGTGGCTGACACTGTCCCTCAGCCAGATGCAGTCGCTTGTCCTGTTTCAGAGGAAACCTTTCAGCCTGCAAGATCCGGACAATCACGAGGGTGAAATTATTGGTAGTTGCGAGCTCCAATGTTAGGCGCGTTATGAGGCCCCTTAGGGACATGGCTGCCAAGGAGAAGAAGAAAGCCAATGTGTACTCCATGTGCATACCGGGTGGAGTCATTCCAGACGTGGAATGGGTCCTTCTGGATGCCATGGAGAGCACTGGGTGCAGCCAACTGCAGGTGGTGGCTCACGTCTGTAGCAATGATGTGAGTCGCTTTGGATCGGAAAAGATTGTCTCTGGTTTCGAGTGGCTAACAGAAGTGGTGTAAGCTGCCAGTCTTGCTTTTGAGATGAAAGTAGAACTCACCATTTGTAGCATGGTCGACAGAACCGATTGCAGACCTCAGGTACAGAGCCGGGTGGAGGGAATGAATCAGAGGCTCAGACAGTTCTGCGACTGTGTAAGCTGCAGATTCCTCGACTTGCGCCATAGGGTGGTTGGGTTTCGGGTTCCGCTGAATAGGTCAGGTGTCCACTACACGCAGGAGGCGGCTACACGGGTAGCAGCGGCTGTGTCGCGTGAATTGGGTGGATTTTTAGGTTAGAGGATATCGGGGAAACACAAAAAGTGCTTCAGTCTCAAATGGCGCAGATCGAACACAGGAAGAACTTAGGTCTAGGAGACATCGGTATAACAGTTGTAAATTGTCGTAGCTGTGTTGGAAAAGTACCAGAGCTCTAGGTGCTAATAGAAAGCACTGGTGCTCAAATAGTTTTAGGCACTGAAAGCTGGCTAAAGCCAGAGATGAGATCAGCCGAAATTTTTGCGAATGACCAAACGGCGTTCGGAGAGGTTAGGTTAGGTTAGGTTAAACACAGTTGGCGGTCGCGTGTTTGTTGCTGTTAGAAGTAATTTATCTTGTAGAGAAATTGAAGGACATAGTTCCTGTAAGTTAGTAAGGGCAGAGATCATTCTTAGCATCCGGAATAAAATAATAATTGGCCCCTTTTACCGATCTCCGAACTCAGATGATACAATTGCTGAGAGGTTCAAAGAAAATTTCAGACACTTACCCAACTCATACAACTATAGTTGGTGGTGACTTCAATTTGTCCTCGATATGTTGGCGAAAATACATGTTTGAATCCGATGTTACGCATAAAACATCATCCGAAATTGTTCTAAATACTTTATCTGAAAATGATTTCAAGCAGTTAGTTCATGAGCCCACGCAAATAGTGAACGAGTGAACGGTTGTGAAAACACACTTGACATCTCACCACCAAATAATCCTGAGCTAATATCGAGCATCAAAATGGATACAGGGATCAGTGAACACAGCGTTGCCGTAGCGAGAAATCCTTCAAAAATAAACGAAAAAGCAGATAAAAATTCACTTGACGTCTTCCTTTGAGACAATCTCCACTCCTTTCACATCAAAAATCCATGGAGATTCTGGTCGTATGTGAAGTATGCTAACGCCAAGACACAACAATGCCTTTATATGCAATAGCAATGAAAATACTATCGATGACAGTGCTGCCAAAGCAGAATTGCTAAACATATCCTTCCGAAATTCATTCACCAAAGTAGACGAAGTAAATATTCCAGAACGCGAGTCAAGAACAGCTGGCAGCATTAGTAACTTAGAGGTAGATATTCTCGGAATGGAAAAACAACTTAAATCAGGTAATAAGCGCAAGTTTGTCACTTTAGGCTCTATACCAATTAGGTTCCTTTAAGAGTATGCTGATGCAATAACTCCATGCTTAATAGTCATATTCAACCGCTCGCTCATCGAAAGATCCGTACCCAAAGACTGGAAAATTGGACATGTCACAATAATATTCAAGAAAGGTATTTGGGGTAATCCACTAAATTAACGTCGATATGCATCAGGATTTTGGAATATTAATTGTGTTCGAACATTATGTATTACCTCAAAGAGAATAGTCCATTGACACACAGTCAACACGGATTTAGAAAACATAATTCTTGTGAAACACAACTAGCTCTTTACTCACACGAAATGGTGTGTCCTATCGTCAAGGGATTTCATATTGGTTCCGTATTTCTAGATTTTCAGAAGTCTTTTGACGATGTACCTACACAAGCAGCTTTTAGTGAAATTGCGTGTTTGTGGAATATCGTATCAGTTACGTGACTGGATTCGTGATTTCCTGTCAGATACGTTACAGTTTGTAGCAGTTGACGTAAAGTCATCGAGTGAAACAGTACTATTTCCGACAGCAACCGCTCATTCAGATTGTGGTTTTCCGTCATTTACCTCAAATCGCTTGAGTCAAATATCGGGATGGTTCCTTTGAAAAGGATACGGCCGATTCCCTTAACCATCCTTCCCAATCCGAATTAGCGCTCTGCCCCTAATGCCCTTGCCGTTGACGGGAGGTTACACCTCGGTCTTCCATTTCCGTTTCTGATACCGCCATTACTAAGAAGTCACACGTAGTTGCAACGCCCATACTCTCAGACTGCAAGGCCTTAAGGTGGTCAATCAATTCTGTCTAGTGGGTTCGAAAACTGTGAGATTATCCTTTTATTACCTGCTACTGCATTTCTTTCCTTATATTTCGTATCCTACGAAGTCTGTTTGTTAGAACCTTAAGAACGTCAATGAATCTTTAAGTTTGATGGTTCGTTATCTTCCAACCCAACGGGGTGGGTTTAGTGTCTAGCCTTTCTTTGGACGTAATTACGTAACAAGATTTTAGATCTTATCACCATAGCAGGCTGTGACCAAAAGATTTCTGGATGTTGTCACGTGATTCAAAATACAGGGCTGTTCCTTGGTTAGCTTCTTAGCCTCTACACCGTTTGAGGGACTAATTATTTTTACCACACCATTGATTACGCCGCTGATGACGGATGCTCCGTCATAAATATAACCGAAACACTTGCCCCGTAATTCCATATATTCAATTAACCGGTGTTCGCATTCTAAAGGAGACTGATCTTTGACCGGGAAAAGAAGATGAGCGATACGCACATCTATGCCTGAGAATGATCTCTAAAACATTAATCATTTTAAGACAGCGAAAATTTCTTTGACTGATCGAATTTACTAAATTTTCCACTAATCCTTCTCTCATTTTAATTTTTCCTCATTTATCTTTTTTTGTTGTAATTACGGAGGCACGTTAACCAAGGGAGCGTTGCTTCGGTCGTCCCAGCTTAGTTATGCACGCTCCGTTATCAGTAAATAGTTTTTTTATTGTGTGGTGATGGTTTTCCGCATATCTTCTAAGAGTAAATCATTTCATATACACTCCTGCAAATTGAAATAAGAACACCGTGAATTCATTGTCCCAGGAAGGGGAAACTTTATTGACACATTCCTGGGGTCAGATACATCACATGATCACACTGACAGAACCACAGGCACATAGACACAGGCAACAGAGCATGCACAATGTCGGCACTAGTACAGTGTATATCCACCTTTCGCAGCAATGCAGGCTGCTATTCTCCCATGGAGACGATCGTAGAGATGCTGGATGTAGTCCTGTGGAACGGCTTGCCATGCCATTTCCACCTGGCGCCTCAGTTGGACCAGCGTTCGTGCTGGACGTGCAGACCGCGTGAGACGACGCTTCATCCAGTCCCAAACATGCTCAATGGGGAACAGATCCGGAGATCTTGCTGGCCAGGGTAGTTGACTTACACCTTCTAGAGCACGTTGGGTGGCACGGGATACATGCGGACGTGCATTGTCCTGTTGGAACAGCAAGTTCCCTTGCCGGTCTAGGAATGGTAGAACGATGGGTTCGATGACGGTTTGGATGTACCGTGCACTATTCAGTGTCCCCTCGACGATCACCAGTGGTGTACGGCCAGTGTAGGAGATCGCTCCCCACACCATGATGCCGGGTGTTGGCCGTGTGTGCCTCGGTCGTATGCAGTCCTGATTGTGGCGCTCACCTGCACGGCGCCAAACACGCATAGGACCATCATTGGCACCAAGGCAGAAGCGACTCTCATCGCTGAAGACGACACGTCTCCATTCGTCCCTCCATTCACGCCTGTCGCGACACCACTGGAGGCGGGCTGCACGATGTTGGGGCGTGAGCGGAAGACGGCCTAACGGTGTGCGGGACCGTAGCCCAGCTTCATGGAGACGGTTGCGAATGGTCCTCGCCGATACCCCAGGAGCAACAGTGTCCCTAATTTGCTGGGAAATGGCGGTGCGGTCCCCTACGGCACTGCGTAGGATCCTACGGTCATGGCGTGCATCCGTGCGTCGCTGCGGTCCGGTCCCAGGTCGACGGGCACGTGCACCTTCCGCCGACCACTGGTGACAACATCGATGTACTGTGGAGACCTCACGCCCGACGTGTTGAGCAATTCGGCGGTACGTCCACCCGGCCTCCCGCATGCCCACTATACGCCCTCGCTCAAAGTCCGTCAACTGCATATACGGTTCACGTCCACGCTGTCGCGGCATGCTACCAGTGTTAAAGACTGCGATGGAGCTCCGTATGCCACGGCAAACTGGCTGACACTGACGGCGGCGGTGCACAAATGCTGCGCAGCTAGCGCCATTCGACGGCCAACACCGCGGTTCCTGGTGTGTCCGCTGTGCCGTGCGTGTGATCATTGCTTGTACAGCCCTCTCGCAGTGTCCGGAGCAAGTATGGTGGGTCTGACACACCGGTGTCAATGTGTTCTTTTTTCCATTTCCAGGAGTGTATATCGCGACGTGGCGCTGTTCCAACAATACAGGAGTTCCTGTAAGGACGAGCGCCGTTGCATGGCAACAGTCTGAGACGAAGCGACCGGCGAGCAACATGAATGTATTAGTCTCCAGGCAGCAATACCTTAAGAAAACCGTGGATTGCAACGGATGGAGCGACAATAGCAGACAGAAGGTAGGCCATCTACAAAATTCTGAGTTTCGTCTCTGTGTGGTAATCAAACACAAGCATCAAATCGCTTGCATCCGTTAGTGGACGCACAACATAAATTCTCAAAGCCATGTATATTTAATGTATATGTTCATGATAATTTGATTTTGCAAACCAGTCATCCAGACTGTTTATCAAGGTTTGTCTGAGACAGTTTTGTGTAGGAGGAGCACGTATTTTATAAAACTTATAATAACAGGAAAGTCAGAATACTACAAATTATACATTCTCCTATGAAGTGTCCGGGCCAAGTGATCTCTGTATTCTGACGCGTACTGTTCGGAAAGTCGAATGTGTCACCGTGGTGTTCTGAAACACAGGTTTTCCATGCACATACCATCAGAATAAATTTTTATAAAAAGTTCTGACGATTATAGATAATTTTCAAACGTGAAACTGTATGTTTGGCAGAAAACTAATTCAACTTTTAGATCGTACGTGTCTTACAAACGGAGTGGAATGTAACTTGGTGTTGTTATTCGTGCTTCCGTATAATTAAGTAACGCGTTCAGCTTTGTCGCCTTTGTGTCAGTGCAGTTGGATCGATAGAGGTCGCTGAGGTTCGAGCTGCTAATATGTTGATTCCTCTCGCAGTCAGTTTTGGCGACCAAGTGAATATTATGTAATCCCCCGAGTTTATTGTGCTTGGCTTCGGAGAGATATTCACTTCTTTTCGTTAGTTACCAATTTTAACCTACAATACCGATCGCAAAGAGTGTTTCCATTGAACGTACCTATAAATTTATACCATTTCAAATTTAATTACGAGTAACGTGTGTGTGTGTTGAAATGTAGTTACAAGTTCAAATTGGCAGGAAGCAACGTGACACCATCAGTGTTTACAGGAATAGAGAATGTTCAGAACAGTCCAAATAAGTTTTCTTGATAAGATGGCCATAGCGAGCCAGTCGTGGTGCCGTGCTTACAGTCTGCGAATGTAGCCTGGTCACACACTAGGAAAAGTACGGGCCTATAGTAACACATATTGTTACCGTAAATCAACACCTTATTTAACGGGGCTGTAACCCTGCTCCTCCGATTAACCTTTTCCCGAGTGCTAGAATTTCTTGTTAATGCACCCACATGTGCAACCACGTCTCTTTCCACTGCGGAACAGTTAGTACCCGCACGGCGAATAATCAATCCAATGTTAATTCTAATGTCTTGAGTTCCCAGAGGTGTTACTGTGCTGATCATATTACAAGCTATATTCATTTCTGACAACAAATTGGTACGAGAAAGTAGCATTTAAGCAACCACTGTTAATAGATTTAAAGTTGTATACTCAGTTAATGTCAATAAATTGTTAGGTGATATTCACTTAGTTCAATACCAGATTATCTCACCTTGAGCCCCGTCCTGTTCTCATCTTATCATTGAGAATCTAAAACATGGAAGATGTGCAAACGCTTTTGAAAACAAGGTTGTCGTTTTCATAAGGCTGAATTTAAGCTAGGGTTAAAATCCTTGCCGCCCCCGCTGACCGAGCGGTTCTAGGCGGTCACACACTAGGAAAAGTACGGGCCTATAGTAACACATATTGTTACCGTAAATCAACACCTTATTTAACGGGGCTGTAACCCTGCTCCTCCGATTAACCTTTTCCCGAGTGCTAGAATTTCTTGTTAATGCACCCACATGTGCAACCACGTCTCTTTCCACTGCGGAACAGTTAGTACCCGCACGGCGAATAATCAATCCAATGTTAATTCTAATGTCTTGAGTTCCCAGAGGTGTTACTGTGCTGATCATATTACAAGCTATATTCATTTCTGACAACAAATTGGTACGAGAAAGTAGCATTTAAGCAACCACTGTTAATAGATTTAAAGTTGTATACTCAGTTAATGTCAATAAATTGTTAGGTGATATTCACTTAGTTCAATACCAGATTATCTCACCTTGAGCCCCGTCCTGTTCTCATCTTATCATTGAGAATCTAAAACATGGAAGATGTGCAAACGCTTTTGAAAACAAGGTTGTCGTTTTCATAAGGCTGAATTTAAGCTAGGGTTAAAATCCTTGCCGCCCCCGCTGACCGAGCGGTTCTAGGCGCTTCAGTCCGGAACCGCGTGACTGCTACGGTCGCAGGTTCGAATCCCGCCTCGGGCATGGATGTGTGTGATGTCTTTAGGTTAGTTAGGTTTAAGTAGTTCTAAGTTCTAGGGGACTGATGACCTCAGATGTTAAGTCCCATAGTGCTCAGAACCATTTGAACCATTTGAACCAACAGTGCCTTGACCAGCAATGTCGCCAGATCTCCCCTCTACTGAGAACGTTTGGAGCATTGTGGTCGGAACCGTTCAACCAGATCGGGATTTGGACCATCTAACACGCAAGCTGGACAGACGTTTGCACAATATCCCTCACGAGGACATCCAACAACACTGTCAATTAATGTCAAGCCGAAGAACTGCTTGCAAAACGGCCGGAGGTGGACCAACGCGTTATTGACTTACTCAATTTGTGAAGTTCCGTCTCTTGAATAAATCATCCAGTTTTTCTGAAATTGTAATCATTTGTTTGTCTGTAGAGGTACATCACGTCTACCGATTTCCATTCCATTCGGATAATTCCTTCGTTGTGAATCGTCTTTTTTGTCTTAGAGGGTGTATGGGTGCGGAGCGAGGTGGAGAGGAAAAAACATTTACGAAGTGAGAGAATAACAGCATACTGTGTAACGTCATACAAATGAAAATTTTCTAAAACTTTTTTAATATGTAAAATGAAAGTTAAAAACACATGCAAACGTCTACTACCGTCATATTTTAAAATCATACAAAATTCATAGACTTTACACGCCTAATTTATCATTCAAAGTGATGTTTCTAAAATGTATATTCATAAAAACACACATGCGTAACTAAATCATTAACAGAACCATGATGAAATACATTTTACAGAACATATATCATTAATGAAGAAAATAATCATGCAACTATCATTACTACAAGAAACTACAAACAGATTTTAGAAACTTGGCTTTGAATGGCTAAATACATTTTGTATGATCTTTGAGTTATGACCGTCGTTGACGTCTGTATATTTTTTTAATTTTCATACTACTTTTAAAACCTTTTTAGAAAATTTCGTTTACCTTTAATATGCGTTATTGGGATCATTATTTAAAAATATCAGTTTTACTTGACTGACGACAGAGAACATACGACGTTAGAGAGTACGTGTAGTCCTCCTACTTCGAGTATGTTTTTCCCCCTCATCCTCGTACCCCCACCCCCGTCTCTTCCATATCCAAGTATAGCAACGCAAGGTGGTATTGTATTTTAAGTGTTTTATCATGTGACGGTTTGTACATTCATTGAAATGTTAAATCTGTTTATGGTGTTCAGAGTGCCGAGCTGTATTTGTTAGTCTGTACGAAGCTTTTTGTGGATTAAGCGTATCTGAAGATAGCAATTATTTCCCGAAATTTGCAGTGAATATTTTTTATATATCTCAGAGATCTTTGACGTGGTATATTACTATTCAAACGTTACAAAGGTCGTATACTTCGAGCTGGCAATACGTCAACATTTAAAAAAATCGTTCCTGTGTTTGATACTTGGTAAAGATTATTCATAATGAGCTTTTAGATATACGTATGGAACAAACTGTTATCTTAATTACTTTCTATGTGTTGTTTGTGTTGCCTATTATTTTTTAATTCTTGAATTTACAGTAGATAAACGATGAAGTATAAGTGATGAACAGTGTGTGTGTATCTGAAAATGTCTGTGAAAAATGAACGGGCGACATAAAGATTACAGAGATTGCTGTACGGTCCACTGACGCACGCTGAACACTGAAAGTATCCAGACAGCAGGGTCCACTAAAGGTACTATTTCGCTGCAACTGCCGGCCGTAGCGGCCGGCAGTGACTGCGGGCGATTGACTACTGCTCTCAGGCAAAGCAACGGAACATATGTCGTTGTAACTGCTCGGCAGTCAGCGGTCGTGACGTCATCGCGACTGCCGCGTCTCGGCCGCTGCAGAAGCAGTCAAACGCATCCAGCTGCGGTCAAGGAAGGCTCATACACATCGGTGTTCTCTACAGACGGCCATTGGTCTTGCCAAATAGAGTGTGCAACACGAATGAGATAAATAATCAGTTGCATCTTACGACACAGTGTGCCACCAAATGTAAACTACTGGCCATTAAAATTGCTACACCACGAAGATGACGTGCTACAGACGCGAAATTTAACCGACAGGAATAAGATGCTGTGATATGCAAATGATTAGCTTTTCAGAGCATTCACACAAGGTTGGCGCCGGTGGCGACACCTACAACGTGCTGACATGAGGGAAGTTTCCAACCGATTTCTCATACACAAACAGCAGTTGACCGGCGTTGCCTGGTGAAATGTTGTTGTGATGCCTCGTGTAAGGAGGAGAAATGCGTACCATCACGTTTCCGACTTTCATAAAGGTCGGGTTGTAGCCTATCGCGATTGCGGTTCATCCTATCGCGGCATTGCTACTCGCGTTGGTCGAGATCCAATGACTGTTAGCAGAATATGGAATCGGTGAGTTCAGGAGAGTGGTACGGAACGCCGTGCTGGATCCCAACGGCCTCGTGTCACTAGCAGTAGAGATGACAGGCATCTTATCCGCATGGCTGTAACGTATCGTGTAGCCACGTCTCAATCCCTGAGTCAACAGATGGGGACGTTTGCAAGACAACAACCATCTGCACGAACAGTTCGACGACGTTTGCAGCAGCATGGACTATCAGCTCGGAGACCATGGCTGCGGTTACCCTTGACGTTGTATCACAGACAGGAGTGCCTGCGATGGTGTACTCAACGACGAACCTGGGTGCACGAATGGCAAAACGTCAGTTTTTCGGATGAATCCAGGTTCTGTTTACAGCATCATTATGGTCGCATCCGTGTTTGGCGACATAGTGGTGAACGCACATTGGAAGCGTGTATTCGTCATCACCATACTGGCGTAACACCCGGCGTGATGGTATGGGGTGTCATTGGTTACACGTCTCGGTTACCTCTTGTTCGCATTGACGGCACTTTGAACAATGGGCGTTACGTTTCAGATATGTTACGACCCGTGGCTCTAACCTTCATTCGATCCCTGCGAAACCCTAATTTTCAGCAGGATAATGCACTACCCCATATTGCAGGTCCTCCACGGGCCTTTCTGGATACAGAAAATGTTCGACTACTGCCCTGGCCAGCACATTCGCCAGATCTCTCACCAATTGAAAACGTTTGGTCAATGGTGGGCGAGCATCTGACTCGTCACAATACGCCAGTCACTACTGTTGATGAACTGTGGTATCGTGTTGAAGCTGCATGGGCAGCTGTACCTGTACACGCCATCCAAGCTCTGTTTGACTCAATGCCCAGGCGTATCAAGGCCTTTATTACGGCCAGAGGTGGTTGTTCTGGGTACTGATTTCTCAGGATCTAAGCTCCTAAGTTGCGTGAAAATGTAATCACATGTCAGTTGTAGTACAATATATTTGTCCAATGGATACCCGTTTATCATCTGCATTTCTTCTTGGTGTAGCAATTTTAATGGCCAGTAGTGTATATGCAGTACTGGTAGTATGTGAGTGTGGAATACGTGGCACTTGCGGAGGCTTACCAGTGGACTGTGTAAGATTTCTGGCTTTGCAGCCATCATATTCAGGTACAAGAAGTTCTTCTTAGACCACTTGAGAAGGCAGCAGTGGGGAAGATGACGTAATGTGGTGTGATGTGCCGATGTCAGATTGTTTGTTCCGTACATGTATCGTAGAAAGACCGCCTAAATTGTGGTCCTTCTCCACGATTGGCTGCTGCGTTCGCAAGTTGAGCGGCAAAATGATATTCTTCTGTTATTAATATTAGAAACACAAAACGGTGTATTTACTTGCATTTCATGTAAAAGCGTCTCTCAATAGCTGGGTATCATTCCATTATTTCAAAAGTGTTAAGTACCAGCAAAATAATAAACAATTGCTAAACGAAAAGTTAGATGAAGCACTTCGGAGAACTTCGGATCGCGAGCGAAGTGATTCGGCTGTAAGATCCGAGCTGGTTCGCCTGTCTCGGACCACAGACAATTTTCTGCCGCGGTCGGTGTTATGTGGACAAGTAATTGAGACCAATTTGATAGTAATCACGCAAATACGCATCTCATTGTTTTGTTATGTAAATGTGAATATTGGAGATTGATTGTGGCTCGTAAAGTGAAATATAATTGTGCAGTTTCTCGCGTTCTCTTAATAAAAAGCGAGTGGCATCCAGAATAAACAAAATAATAGGAAATTTAGTTATTTATAAAATATCAGATCCTCGCTAAGAGTTTATTACAACCACAACATAACGGATTCACAACCTACGGGCTGTTTTCTGCGTAGGAGACAACATCTATGGTTGGTAAACATTAATTAGGACTTCTGCATCCCATTGAGGGCGGTGGAAGCAAATAGGCACCTCGCATGTACTTCAGTCTTAGTAACAATGAGGTCAGTGACACGTCACTTGTGGTAACACAGAGGAGGTATGAAGGAGAGAAATTTTTGAGGGAAGGCGTTTATCACACGCACCTGTCTCTTTTTACTTGCCGTAATCAGCCTGTGACAATGATAAACTATTGACACACAGATATGAATTTAAACTTTTCTGTCTGAAGATTGCTTTGGGAATTGAAACTGGTATTCGTCTGCATCTACATGGATACTCTACAAATCACACTTAAGTGCCTGGCAAACGGTTCATCGAACCACATTCACAGTAATACTCTGTTATTCCACTCTCGAAAAGCGCTGAAAAAACGACCTCGTATATTTCCCTTGCTTTACTTTACTAATCGTTTCTCTCTATGTAGGTCGGCGTCAACAAACTATTTTTGCATTCGGAGGAGAAAGTTGATAATTGAAATTTAGTGAGAAGATCCCGCCGCAACGAATAAAGCCTTTGTTTTAATGATGGCCACCACAAATCCTGTATCATGTCAATGACACTCTCTGCGCTATTTCTCAATAACTCAAAAGTGCTGCCCTTCTTTGTACTTACTCGATGTACTCCGTTAATCGTATCTAGTAAGGATCCCACACCGCGCAGCAGTACTCCAAAAGAGGACGGACAAGAGTAATGAAAGCAGTCTCTTTAGTAGCTCTGTTGCTTCCTCCAAGTGTCCTGCCACGAAAACACAATCTTTGGTTCACCTTCCCCCCAACATTTTCTATGTGTTCTTTCCAGTTTAAGTTGTCCGTAATTGTAATTCCTAGGTATTTATTTGAATTTACGGCCTTTAGATTTGACTGATTTATCGTTTAACCGGAGTGTAAGGGATTCTTTTTAGGCCTCATGTGGATGATCTCACACTTTTCATTATTTCGGGTAAATTGCCATCGCACCATACAGATATCTTTTCTAAATGGTTTTGCAATCGGTTTTGATCTTCTGACTGCAGCATCATCTGCAAGCAACGTACGACGGCTGCTCACATTGTTTCCTAAATCGTTTGTAAATATGACGAACAGCACAGGGGTTATACACTACCTTGGGAACGCCAGAAATCGCTTCTGTTCTGGTCGATGACTTTCCATCAATTACTACGAACTGTGACCTCTCTGACAAGAAATCACGAACAGTTCAGACGATAATCCATAAACACGTAATTTGATTACAAGCCGCTTGTGAGGTGCAGTGTCAAAAGCCTCATGGAAATCTAAGAAATACAGAATCAGTTAGAAATACCTTGTCGATAGTACTTAACACTTTTTGTGAGTAAAGAGCTAGTTGTGTTTCACAAGAACGATGTTTCCTAAATCCGTGTTGACTGAGCGTCATTAGGCCGTTCTCTTCGAGGCATAATGTTCGAACACAATATGTGTTTCAAAATCCTGTTGTATATCGGCGTTAATAATATGAGCTTGTAATTGGATGATTAATCTTACTGCCTTTCTTGAATAGTGTTGTGATCTGTGCAACTTTCCAGTGGGTACGGATCTCTCGTCGAGCGAGCGCTTGTGTGTGATTGTTAAATATGGAGCTATTGCATTAGTTCTTTAATTAATTACCTGAAGGTGCTAGTCTCAATGTCATTCTAGCAATATATGAGGGCGAATCAAATGAAAACCTTAAATATTTTTTTAGATATTATTTATTGTGCAGAAGTTGTACAAAGCTGTATCACTTTTCAACATAATCTCCCCTACGCTTAATGCAAGTCCTCCAGCGCTTATAGAGTGCATAAATTCCTTTAGAAAAAAAATCTTTTGGTAGTTCGCGCAACCACTCATGCACCGCGTGGCGTACCTCTTCATCAGAACGGAACTTTTTTCCTCCCTTTGCGTCTTTGAGTGGTCCAAAGGTATGTAAATCACTTGGGGCAAGGTCTGGGTTGCTCGCTGTCTTCGTTTCCGGTTGGTGGAAGTGAACCCAGGTTTCGTCACCAGTAACAATACTTGCAAGGAAACCATCACCTTCTCGTTCAAAGTGCCGAAGAAGTACTTCACAAGCATCAACACGTCGTTATCTCATTTCAGAAGAGAGCTGCCGTGGAACCCATCTTGCAAACACTTTATGTAACTGGCGCACATCATGCAGAATGTGGTGTGCTGACCCATGACTAATCTGTAAACATGCTGCAATATCATTCAGTGTCACTCGGCGGTTTTCCTTCACTATGGCTTCAACTGCTGCAATGTTCTGTGGAGTCACAACTCGTAGTGCCTGAACTGGACGAGGAGCATCTTCCAATGAAGTCACACCATTTGCGAACTTCCTTCTCCATTCGTAGACTTGCTGCTGTAACAAACATGCATCACCGTACTGAACCTTCATTCGTCGATGAATTTCAATAGGTTTCGCACCTTCACTACGCAAAAACCGAATAACAGAACGCTGTTCTTCCCTGGTGCAAGTCACAAGTGGGGCGGCCATCTTTATACTGATATTGCGTCGGTATGTGTGCATCTGCACAATGCTGCCACCTACAGGCCGTTCTGCACACTGTTTGTAGCACGCTTACCAACTTACAGGATAACGGCGCGAAATTCGATTTGTTATTACAGATTTAAGGTTTTCAGTTGACTCACCCTCGTACAACTGCGGAGCACTTTCTGTTCTAAAAAAATTACGGTAAATCTGAAGCAGCCGCGAACAAATGTGAAACGGACGTAAAGCGGACCCGATTGTTTTGTTGTCCCTCATCCAAGCACAGTTACCAACACCATTGCTTGCACCAGTCCTAGGCTCCTAATGGAAAGTCACGCTGTGTGTACCGTATGTTCTCCGATGGAGCTAGTATTCCGTCTGTAATGACATCACTCCAACATGTTCCCGCCGCTGTAAACGGGCTCGGCCGTAAACGATTCTGGGGGCTGCCCCGCATCTTCTGATGTGTGAAACAGTGGTCGGGTGCCGGTTACAGGGAGTGGCGCCCGGCCGCGACGTGTTCCGAACGGGTGCCAAAGTGCGCGTGAGGTATTCCGAGAGATGGGTCACCGTGGCTGCGCCGGGCAACTGGAGCGTGGGAACTGCGGGCGCGCCGCCAGCTGAGTCAGCCACCTGCCACCTGCCCCAGCGCTCTCTCCCTGGCCTCCAGTCTCGCGCTTCATCTCACGTCTTCCATTCACTGTCCGTCACCTAGTCTTGCGCCAATTGACGACTGTCACACCGGTTCTGGAAGTGGGGTTGCCTGGCTGAGATGATCCGTTTCGAAGTGATTTTCCTTCCTTGAGACGATCATCCACGACGTCATGTTTGTGCCTCTATGCTGGTGCGGCTGGCTACAGCAGAACTTGCAACAATAAGTTGCTAACGATCTTTTCATTGTGACTGTATTTTCTTTCTATGTTATCATTTTTGTATCCCGCCTGGATAGGCGGTGCGTGGGTCTGCTGCTTGTGTAATATAGGCCGAGAGTGATGGAAGCGAGTAGGAGCAGGAGAGGTGAAGCACTTCGGTACAGCATGTAACTTTAACACTTTTAATGAGTCAAAAACATAAGTAAATATCAAATGCATACATAACTTTGGTTAGGATGAGCACGTAGGTGAGCAGTCGTAGTCCATGTCTAATCTAATACAAAGTCTGAATAGCAAGCTAGCCCACTCGGTAGCAGAAGCGATATTCCCAGGCCGTCTGCTCTTGATGAAATGGGCCGTAATCAAGACGGCACTCCCTGAGCTCCACAGAGTCGGCGAGAGGGCGCTGTGGTCGACGTAGTTAGTATTCTGTCGTAGTGCTAACTTACGAGAGCGTGCACCTACGTTGTGGCATCGTAACTATCGACGCCACAATAATCTCCCAGCGATAAGCTAATGTCGAGGCCACAAACGTAGTAAGTATTCCATTTTAGGAGTGAACACGCAAATTACGATAATGGTTCCGCTTCAGCTGTAGAATATTTCAGAACAGACGAGCATTTGTGACGGTCGTTGACCCCCAACGCAGAGTCTCAGACAGTACACTGCAGAATGACATGCCATAGCAAGGCAACGACGAAAGAAAACTGTGTCTCACCCTGTGGTAGAATCACGTTAACACACAGAGGTGACAAAAACCATGGGATACCTCCCAGTATCTTGTCGGACCTCCTTCTGCCTGGAGTAGTGTAGCAACTCGATGTGGCACGGACTCGACAAATCGTTGCAAGTCCCCTGCAGAAATATTTAGTCATGGTGCCTCTACAGCCGTCCGTAATTACGAACGTGTTCCCATTGCAGGATACGATCTGACCTGTCGATTATGTCACATATACACTCATGCTCATAAATTAAGGATAATGCTGATACATCGTGAAGCAACGCTCTGGTGGGCGGTTTGCGGGTTTAAATCACCTCGGGGTATGACCATGTGGTGCATTTGACGTGCGGTCGTCGCACGGTGGCGCTGGCAGTAGTTCACATACGCACATGATAATGGTGACTGTGTGTCGAAAATGGCTCAGAGAAGACATATTGATGATGTTATGAGGGGTAGAATACTAGACGACTGGAGGCTGGTCAAACACAGCAGATCGTAACACGGGCCCTCTGTGTGCCACAAAGTGTGACTTCAAGATTATGGCAATGATTCCAGCAGACAGGAAACGTGTCCAGGCGCTACATTACGGGACGTCCACAGTGTACAACACCACAAGAAGACCGATAGCTCACCATCGGTGCCTGCAGACGGCCACGGAGTACTGCAGATAGTCTTGCTCGGGACCTTACCACAGCCACTGGAACGCTTGTCTCCAGACACACAGTCTAGAGACGACTGAACAGACATGTTTTATTCGCCTGGACACCTGCAAGCTGCATTCCACTGACGCCTGGTCACAGGAGAGTCCGTAAAGCCTGGTGTCAAGAACACAGTACATGGTCATTGGAACAGTGGTCCCAGGTAATGTTCACGGACGACTCCAGGTATAGTCTGAACAGTGATTCTCACCGGGTGACTCCAGGTATAGTCTGAACAGTGATTCTCGCCGGGTTTTCATCTGGCGTGAACCAGGAACCAGATACCAACCCCTTAATGTCCTTGAAAGGGACCTGTATGGAGGTCGTGGTTTGATGGTGTTGGTTGGGATTATGATTAGTGCACGTACACCCCTGCATGTCTTTGACAGAGGAAGTGTAACAGGTCAGGGGTTCCACCTTCCTCCTGATGGCCCCACCGAGCTGCCATCGTGGAGGAGTACCTTGAAACAGAAGATATCAGGCGAATGATGGAGTGGCTTGCGTGTTCTCCAGACCTAAACCCCACCGAACACGTCTGGGATGTTCTCGGTCGACGTATGGCTGCACGTCTTCAAACCTCTAGGAGACTTCAGGAGCGCCGACAGGCGCTGGTGCAAGAATGGGAGGCTATACCCAGTAGCTCCTCGACCACCTGACCCAGATTATACCAACCCATTGTGCGGCCTGTGTAAGTGTGCATGGTGATCATATCCCATACTAATGTCGGGGTACATGCGCAGGAAACAGTGGCGTTTTGTAGTACATGTGTTTACGGACGGTTTTCTCAACTTATCACCCATACCGTGGACTTAGAGATTTGTGTCGTGTGTGTTCCCTACATGCCTATGCTATTAGCGCCAGTTTTGTGTAATGCCACGTTGGGTGGCACCACTTTCTGCAATTATCCTTACTTCATGAGCATGAGTGTATATTGGATGGCATTTATGTCGCAGATTTGGTTGGCCAAATCAATTGCTCGAATTGTCCAGAAAGTTCTTCAAAACAATGGCGAAAATTTGTGTTCCGGTGACATGGCGCACTGTCAACGACAAAAATTCTATGGTTGTTTGGGAACGTGAAGTCCATTAAATAGGCGAACAGAACTATTTTCAGTCAATGATCGGTTCAGTTGGACCAGAGGACCCAGTCCATTCCACACCGTTCAGAGCCACTACTACAGTGCCTTGCTGACAACTTGAGTCCATGGTTTCGTGGTGTTTGCGCCACATTCCAACCCTACCATCAGCTCTTACTGAAATTGGGACTCATCTAACCAGGACACGGTTTTCAAGTTCTCTAAGATCCAATCGATGTGGTGACTTGCACAGGAAAGACACTGCAGGCGATGTCACGTTGTTAGCATAGGCAGTCGCATCGGTCGTCTGGTGCCATACCCCATTAATGCCAAATATTGCCGCACTGTCCTAACGGATACGTTAGTTGTATGTCCTACATTGATTTCTGCGGTGATTTATCGCATTTTTGCTAGTCTGTTAGCACTGATACCTCTACACAAACGCCGCTGCTCTCAGTCGTTAAGTGAGGGCCGTCGGTCACTGCGTTGTCCGTGGTGAGAGGTAACGCCTAAACTGTGATATTCTCGGCACACTCTTGACACTGTGGATCTCGGAACATTGAATTCCCTAACGATTTCCTCAATGAAGCGTCCCACGCGTCTATCTGCAAAGTCTGTTGATTCCCGTGCTACCCCATCACTTTTGTCGAGTGGGAGCACGAGGGAGGGTAGACACCAGGACAAATGGAGCTTTGGGCCGCTCTTGGAATCGTGCTGGGATAGCCGAAGCTGATGAGGCAACCGCTCGCGGCACCCGGGACATCCAGGTTCCAGTCCTGTTCCGGCAGAAATTTTCATTTGTTCTGAAATATGCTACAGCTGATGCGGAAAGTTAACCGCAGTTTGACAGATCATTCTTAATTAAATCAGGCTGTTGATTGTCAACGCAGTGTCTTATAAACTGCACTGAATTATTCCATTTTAGTTACTGCTATCATGGTCTTCAGGCCAAAAATAATGAGATTATGACACACTTCACACTAGTGCGCACTGTGTAAACTTCTTCATCCCTGCATCACTACTCCAAACTTACACCCATTCGAGCCAGCCGCGGTGGCCGTGCGGTTCTAGGCGCTACAGTCCGGAACCGCGGGACTGCTACGGTCGCAGGTTCGAATTCTGCCTCGGGCGTGTGATGTCTTTAGGTTAGTTAGGTTTACGTAGATCCAAGTTCTAGGGGACTGATGACCACAGCAGTTAAGTCCCATAGTGCTCAGAGCCATGTGAACCATTTTCGAACCTGCTCCGAGGTCTCCCTCAACAATACCGTCCCCCCCCCCCCCCCCTCTCCTCGCGCTTGCCACACTTCATCGTGTACAACAAACACATTTCGCTGCTTTACCAAATCAACGATCGCTTGATTCCTCATGATTTGCCCTACTAAATGATTCTTTTTTGGTCAATATAGGTAGTGTAATTGTGTTTTAGATTATCTGTTTCGTAAATGTCACTCGATGGCTAAGAGAGAGTACGTGTAACTCAAAGTAACTTAGAAGTCCTTCGCGACTGAATTCTGGGATAAAATACGGATGAAATCCCAAGGATTCCATAGTTTCCATCACCGTCGTCAGTCTGGCTGTCATAAAACTGGCAAGGCTTCCGTTTGTATGCCTGTAGGAAGGCATCTGGTTCACTAGCTTACCTTATAGTAATGAATAAACAAACACCGCCTGGATCTTAATTACTTTTACTAAACACTACCGATTTCGATCTACCCTTTATCTTCAGATATTATTTGCAAAAGGAAAAAAGAAGTGACAAAATGAAACTGGCAAGTGAAACGTAGCAAACAATATCAGCAAAGGTAGCACAAACAATGTCAGACATAGTGAAAGGCACACATACCTGGCCCAGCAAGTTGCACTTTGTCAGCAGTGGTATGAATTATGTAAAATAAATGTGAAAACATTAGGGAAGTTGTGGGGAAAAACAGTATTGTGAGTCACGTGCCATGAGCATAAATCGTTGGCACACTGGCATTGATACAGCCTAAAGGAAATTCTTCCATCATGAAATAAAAGCAGTTAATAAAATTAAAAAATCTCGTTAACCTACTATATTTTAGTATGATGTGTTGTAACATAAAAAATAAATTTAAAATGTAGGAAACAACCTCACAGTGTTTTTAGAATGAAATTTTCACTCAGCAGCGGAGTGTGCGCTGATATGAGATTTCCTGGCAGATTAAAACTGTGTGCCGGACCTACACTCAAACTCCGGACCTTTCGCGAGCAAGTGCTCTACCATTTTTTTTTAATGGGGTAGTGGATCGGTTGGGGCTCGGAGGGCAGGGGTCGAAACCCGAGGCCTGGCCACAGTGTCCCCCTTACCACCACCGACCCTGTGGGACATAGGGAAGTGGGAGACACAGGAATCAACAGAAGTGGAAGGCGTTGTTGTTGTTTATTTATTTGCGCTGTGTTTTTGTAATATTCACTATTAATATGAAATTATGTGGAACACATTGGCGACAGAGAAAAAATATAAATGCTGGGTAAAGAAAAAGTAGAAGAAAAATAAAAGAAATAAAATCCGCTCAATCTACGTCGCACTCTCCCATCCGTTGAGGTTAGAGGTAGAATCGATCATAAGCGATTTAAACTCTGACACTGCCGGGGGGGGGGGGGTAGGTGCCCTCTGCTCCAAGAAGCACCCCCCCCCCCCCCCCAACTTACTGGAGGTGTAAGAAAGACCCCTCGAAGATAGTTAGCAAATAATGTTCGGTAACGTGGCGTGTTTCCCAGAGCTGCATGGGCTGTTCGCAAACAGTTCCAGAAGTCGAGGAGGGGTTTAGGTCCCTCATGAAAGAGAGAATCGACCGCCCACCCTTTGACCCACGTAATAGTACGAAATTTGTGCGGCGGGAAAATGTTTGTCCTCTGGGTATAGACACATTCTAGGTTCGATTGCGTCTGGTGGCACTCGGACATCTGAGCTACCCAAGCACGACTCGCTACCCATCCTCAAAACCTTATTTCGGGCAGTACCTCGCCTCCTACCTTCCAGACCTCACAGAAGCTCTCCTGGGATGCTGCAGAACTAGCACTCCTGGAAGAAAGCATATTGCAGAGACATGGCTTGCCACAGCCTGGGAGATGTTTTCAGAATGAGATTTTCATTAGTGCTCTACCACATGCCAGCGTAATGCAAAGGCCCCGAGTTCGAGTTTCGGTCCGGCACACAGTTTTAACCTGACAGGAAGTTTCAAACTCACAGTAAATTTTATATTGTGCATTATCGTTCTTGTTTTTATACATTTCGTAAGTCAGCGCGAATTAACAAACGCGTCTAATTTGCTCTATTTGAGTCCTCCATCTGTTCAAAAACAGCTGTAAGAACTTGCCTTCATTTAATAAATAAAGGTACTGAGGAATTAAATACTGTGTTAATGTAATAGTCAAAGACTTTCACACATGCACCGGGAATGACAATATCACCTGCATCCTTTGTGTTTTGACTTTAGTTTTAAGACATTCCTATCACGTTGACAAGCCTCGTGGCGCCAGGTATGTGTGAGTTTCATGGTGTTTGATGTTATTTGTGTTGCCTTTGATGGTGTTCTTTGCGATGTAACGCTCCTGTAACTTTTATTTTGTGGCCTCCTTATCCTTTTCGTACTTAGGTATGAAAATGATCTGCCCAGTACGTCAAAACCAAAAGACGTAAATAAAAAGAATTGTGATCCAGACGATGTTTGTTGATTCATTATAACAACTGAAATCGCTGTTCCTGAGACATGGCGCCAATTATGAAATTACGTCGTAATGTCGTCATAGAGACAGAAAACGCTCAGGTAGCGCTCTGCGCTCTGGAACTTCGTTTCCGGTCGCTGTTCAACGGCACTTGCAACCAAATTATGTGAACCATTCCTCTGTTACCTTTCCTTGTCGAATGCCTCATCTATGCATTGCTAACCGCATAAATGGTGTCTTTGTTAAGTGATTGTCACATTGTGTAATTTCAACGGCTTCCCTGGTCACAGAGTACTGGTCACAGTAGTTCGAAGCGTGAGCCAGAATTAGCGTCTTTTTGAACATAGTTTTGTATTTATTCATTTGACTGTATTTTATCATAATTTGACAGAGCAAGTTAAGCGGAACTGTTCATTTTACAAGGTTACAGGTTCAATCCCCAATCACACCAACGTCTGTTTTCTGTCACTTACAATTCTTTCGCCTCTGGCAATGTTTTGTGTACTAGGAGAATGCCAAGCTGCGCCTTAGTTTGAAGTCCAGTTTTAACCATAGGTTCCCACATTACTGGCTGTTTAAGTCAGATGAAAGATCAGAGTAAGGCACAGAATCAGCACTCTATTTTACTTTCTTGCCACAACAATCACAAAAACTTTTTCGAAACGCACTTACCGATTTCGACCAGCAGTGATAATCGTCATACTACGTGTAGATAAAAGAGAGAGAACTATAAGAAACATTATATGATCTATAAAATCTGCCAAGTAATTGTCTATGTAACAACAGGACAGAAACAAAATTACACTTAAATGAACATGATAGAGGCGGTGACGGAAAGCTTCCGTTGTGATTTTCACATATGTATAGGCAATACTAGAAAGACCTGAAAGTTTCACAGGTGGAGTGCAGTCTAGGACAATTGCTATTTCTAAAAATATCGGGAATCCGATATTTCGCTGTTTAATAATTATCGTTATCGTGTCTCGACAGCTCGAAAGGAAATATCGATATATCGACGGCAAAAATCGATGTACTTGCCTACAAAAATATCGGTTGCACATTTTAATTATACTGCCGTTTTTATAACTGTATATTTAAGTATTGATTTATTATTAGATATTCCGTATATTATGACAAACCACCTCCGCTATGATCTTGCCTAGTCCTCGGAGTATGGGATCTCATCATCATTCTGTATATCAACAAGCCTATTCCTCTCAGAGGAAGGATTGAAAGGAAAACGATGCACGTTCACGCTTTGCCATAACCACTTTGTTGACAATGGTGTCTGCATGTAAGTGGCACAATAAAAGGTGTCCGATGGGTTCGTCGTACGGTTTCGTCACATATCGAATTTATCCGGAACGCTTCACGTCGACTTTCCTGTTTTTTGCATGTCTACCAACGGCAGCGGCCTGGCAGTGCTAGCGTCAAAATTGCGTAGTGAAAATAAACGTTGCAGTTTCTGTTGGTAGCGCCGAGCGCCGATTACGTCAGCATTCCCCCTTACACGTCTCCGCCCAACGTAAAAACCAATTTTGTAATTTAGATTTCTGTTCACCATTTTCAGCCACTGTTTTTGAAGATTGCCGATCGGAAATCTTGTTATCCCACTCACAGCGCCACCCGCCAGTGCAATCGGACTACTACTTTGTGCCATCCATACTTGCATACAAGGTCAGTTCTACTGCAACTTCAAAAGAATAGCTTCAAATATTTACGAAAAATTGTGAAAAACATATAAAATAATAAAAAACATCGACACTCGTATTGCCGTTTTGATATCGATGAATCGGTGGGAAAGTTGTCGACGGTATAAACCGAAACTTTTAGAAAAATATCGATGAGTAGTGAGACATCATCAAATAAGTTTAGGTATAATTTTATTCCACGCCAGTAACAAGACCACCATGGTATGTCACTGTACTGAAACATTGACAGGTTGAAGTATTTTTTTATATAGAAATAAAAGGAAGCCTAATGGAAATAATCTATATCCGCAAATATACAAGGCCAATAGCACCAAATTTATGACCTCATTTGTGGAACGAGTCACTATTAACGATGTTTTCTGGCTGCGATTTCCATTATTCCGTGTGCGATTAGCGCAAATAACTCGATCCAGCCCACTTGTAGCACCCATTCTAATCACAAACATGATCATTTTGTATTTATCTTTACTTCGAGATTTAATTCGTGTAATAATGTCAGCCTATATTGTTGCCCGGCTAAGTTCTCAGCTGCATGTAACTGGAGACCTGACGAGAGATGCTCACACTAAAGCCAGGGATGCATCCAGAGACCTGCGTCTCCCGACGCGAGTGCCAGCTGACACCTTTGTAGCTTTAGTGTGTCTCCCCCCTGCGCTTGAGATTAGTGGAGAGCAGTAATCCATCGCCTCTGCTGCACCTGTCGCCTACTACACTTCACGGCTTCCCTTCCCCCTCACCCCCCCCCCCATCCTATCCCTCCACCACCACAGCCCCACGACACGAGGCTGGTAACATAGTCCTAAGCCTTGTGCCTCCTGTCGATCTCCACGTGTCAATACAATGCCTCCAACGCATCAACTAGTGCTGTAGTTGAATCTGACTGGCGCTTCGTTTGGTTATAACAGAAAAGTTATTCTGAAATCTCTCTCTCTTTCACGTCTACACCTCGTGTCCCACGCACCCTCGTGTTATAAACAGCCTCGCTCCTCTTTTCATTCATAAAAACTGTTTCTTTTCTAGCACCAGAACAATTAGGCCGTTAAGCTTGAATTTAACCTAGTAAATTTGGTGTTTTCTATTAGAAAACTGCGCCCGTGACTCTAAAAATCATTCCTGCAACAAAGAATATTTTGAAATTATGTCAACTGCGAGCACAAATATCTAAAAATTCGTGAAAATTTTATCATCTGCTTCTGCTTTTAGGAAACTATTGCCTACCAATGGCTGCATAGACGAATGCTACATGTGCAAATTGTTCCCGTGGGATACACATGCAATTTAGAAAATCAAGTAAGAGTTTGTTAACGAGACAAAGAAAGCAGTAGATACAAGCGATCAAGTAGATACCGTGTTCCTTGACTTCCGATAGGAATTAGATACAGCTCCGCACGACCGCCTAAAGAACAAGACATGAGCGTATGGAATATTAGGCCAACTGTGTGACTGAATTGAAGACATTCTAGCATGTCATACTGAACGGACGAAAGCCTTCAGACGTAAAAGTAACTTCGGGAGTACTCCACGGGGGTATTATAGGATCATTACTTCTCACAATAAATACAAAGGACGTAGTAGATAATGTGGGAAGTTTCATTAGGTTTTTCGCGGATGATGCTGTTGTATACGCGACGCTGGAAAGTTGTAGCAAAGTGCAGGAAGACCTGCGGAATATCGACGGTTGGTGCAGGGAGTGAAAATGATCCTCAAGGTAAACAAGTGTAGCATACTGCGAATACATAGAGAGAAAAACTCTGTATTTTATCATTACAAAACTGCAGAACAATCACTGTAGCCGTATGGATTAGCCGAACGGTTGGTTTGGGGAAGGAGACCAGACAGCGTGGTCATCGGTCTCATCGGATTAGGGAAGGATGGGGAAGGAAGTCGGCCGTGCCCTTTCAGAGGAACCATCCCGGCATTTGCCTGGAGTGATTTAGGGAAATCACGGAAAACCTAAATCAGGATGGCCGGACGCGGGATTGAACCGTCGTCCTTCCGAATGCGAGTCCAGTATGTAACCACTGCGCCACCTCGCTCGGTTTAGCCGAACGGTCTAAGGCGCTGTAGTCATGGACTGTGCGGCTGGTCCCGGCGGAGATTCGAGTCCTCCCTCGGGCATGGGTGTGTGTGTTTGTCCTTAGGATAATTTAGGTTAAGTAGTGTGTAAGCTTAGGGACTGATGACCTTAGCAGTTAAGTCCCATAAGATTTCACACACATTTGAACATTTTTTTTGAACAATCACTGGAAGCAGTTGTTTTTATAAAATATCTAGCATAAAGCGTACAGAGAGATTCAAAGCGGAATGACCACATAAAATTAATCACGAGTACGGTAGACGATCGAGTGAGATTTATTGCAAGAATCCTCTGGAAATGGAGTCTATCAACAAAGGAAGTAGCTTACAAAAAACTCTTACGACTAATACTTAAATGCAGCGTGTCGGTATGGGATCTGTGCCAAAAAGAGGAAATAGAGAAGATCCAAAGAAGATCAGCACGTCTCGTCACAGCTCCATTTAGTAAGCGCGAAAACGTCACGGAGGTGCTCAGCAAACTCTAGTGGCAGACGCTGCAAGAGAGGCATTCTGTGTCACGTTATGCCCTACTTTTGCAGTTCGGAGAGCGTACGTTCCTAGAAGAGTCAGTCAGTATACTGCTTCCTCCTATGTTGTTGTTGTGGTCTTCAGTCCAGAGACTGGTTTGATGCAGCTCTCCATACCACTCTATCCTGTGCAAGCTTCTTCATCTCCCAGTACCTACTGCAACCTACATCCTTCTGAATCTGTTTAGTATATACATCTCCTGGTCTCCCTCTACAATTTTTACCCTCGGCGCTGCCCTCCAATACTAAATTGGTGATCTCTTGATGCCTCAGAATATGTCCTACCAACCGATCCCTTCTTCTAGTCAAGTTGTACCACAAATTTCTCTTCTCCCCAATTCTATTTAATACCTCCTCATTAGTTATGTGGTCTACCCATCTAATCTTCAGCATCCTTCTGTAGCACCACATTTCGAAAGCTCCTATTCTCTTTTTGTCTAAACTATTTGTCGTCCACGTTTCACTTCCATACATGGCTACACTCCATACAAATACCTTCAGAAAAGACTTCCTGACACCTAAATCTATACTCGATGTTAACAAATTTCTCTTCTTTAGAAACGCCTTCCTTGTCATTGCCAGTCTACATTTTATATCCTCTCTACTTCGACCATCATCAGTTATTTTGCTCCCCAAATAGCAAAACTCATTTACTACTTTAAGTGTCTCATTTCCTAATCTAATTCCCTCAGCATCACCCGATTTAATTCGACTACATTCCATTATCCTCGTTTTGCTTTTGTTGATGTTCATCTTATATCCTCCTTTCAAGGCACTGCCCATTCCGTTCAACTGCTCTTCCAGGTCCTTTGCTGTGTCTGACAGAATTACAATGTCATCAGCGAACCTCAAAGTTTTTATTTCTTCTCCATGGATTTTAATTCCTACTTCGAATTTTTCTTTTGTTTCCTTTACTGCTTGCTCAATATACAGATTGAATAACATCGGGGATAGGCTACAACCCTATCTCATTCCCTTCCCAACCACTGTTTCACTTTCATGCCTCTCGGCTCTTATAACTGCCATCTGGTTTCTGTAAAGTTGTAAATAGCCTTTCGCTTCCTGTATTTTACCCCTGCCACCTTCAGAATTTCAAAGAGAGTATTCCAGTCAACATTGTCAAAGCTTTCTCTAAGTCTACAAATGCTAGAAACGTAGATATGCCTTTCCTTAATCTATTTTCTAAGATAAGTCGTGGGGTCAGTATTGCCTCACGTGTTCCAACATTTCTACGGAATCCAAACTGATCTTCCCCGAGGTCGGCTTCTATGTATATCTCGCGAAAAGACCATGATGATAAAATTAGAGAGATTCGAGCTCACAAGGAGGCTTATTATCAATCGTTCTTCCCGCGAACCATACGCGACTGGAACAGGAAGAAGGGGAGGTGACAATGGTACACTCAGTACACACCATAATATGGCTTGCGGAGTACAGTTGCAGATGTAGATGTATCGCGTTCGCCAGAGGTTAGTCTAGTATATACGAGGGTTGTCCAGAAAGTAAGTTCCGATCGGTTGTGAAATGGACACCACAGTGAAAACCCGATGACGCTCTGCACAGATGTGTTGGGTAGTGTCTCTAGTATGACCGTCGATCGCATCAAGACGCTCTTTTCAGTTACGAGCGCACTGTGAGCGAGTAAAAAGGTGCCTAGAACTACGATGTCTCCCGCCAAGTAGGAGGGCCCGCTGAGAGGCTTCGCCTTAATGAATGCAGCCCACCTAACACAAGTGCCACGCACTTCCTTCTTCGTGGCAATTCTCAGCCGCCCTCTGCAGGGGCAGTGAAGACGCTCCTGCAGCCTTTTCGATGGGAAGCGTTCGATCACCCACAACACAGCCCTAATTGGCTCGTCCTGAGTATCATCTCTGTTTACACGAAACGCTGGGTACGAAGACAACACTTGGGCGCAGGCTACGCGCTGTAGACCAGCGTAGAGAATTATCGGAAAGCACAGGCGGCTGACTTCTTTGACGACGGTATAGGAAATTTGGTATAACGCTCGGACAAATGTCTAAGTCAGAGCGGCGGCTATGTAGAGAAGTATCTGGAAAGTGTAGCTAACGCTTTCAAATAAAATTTTTCTGATTTTCACTGTGGTTTCCATTTAGCGACTGATCGAACTTACTTTCTGGACAACCTTCGTATATACACTCCTGGAAATTGAAATAAGAACACCGTGAATTCACTGTCCCAGGAAGGGGAAACTTTATTGACACATTACTGGGGTCAGATACATCACATGATCACACTGACAGAACCACAGGCACATAGACACAGGCAACAGAGCATGCACAATGTCGGCACTAGTACAGTGTATATCCACCTTTCGCAGCAATGCAGGCTGCTATTCTCCCATGGAGACGATCGTAGAGATGCTGGATGTAGTCCTGTGGAACGGCTTGCCATGCCATTTCCACCTGGCGCCTCAGTTGGACCAGCGTTCGTGCTGGACGTGCAGACCGCGTGAGACGACGCTTCATCCAGTCCCAAACATGCTCAATGGGGGACAGATCCGGAGATCTTGCTGGCCAGGGTAGTTGACTTACACCTTCTAGAGCACGTTGGGTGGCACGGGATACATGCGGACGTGCATTGTCCTGTTGGAACAGCAAGTTCCCTTGCCGGTCTAGGAATGGTAGAACGATGGGTTCGATGACGGTTTGGATGTACCGTGCACTATTCAGTGTCCCCTCGACGATCACCAGTGGTGTACGGCCAGTGTAGGAGATCGCTCCCCACACCATGATGCCGGGTGTTGGCCCTGTGTGCCTCGGTCGTATGCAGTACTGATTGTGGTGCCCGCATCTCGTGGTCGTGCGGTAGCGTTCTCGCTTCCCGTTCCCGGGTTCGATTCCCGGCGGGGTCAGGGATTTTCTCTGCCTCGTGATGGCTGGGTGTTGTGTGCTGTCCTTAGGTTAGTTAGGTTTAAGTAGTTCTAAGTTCTGGGGACTGATGACCATAGATGTTAAGTCCCATAGTGCTCAGAGCCATTTTTGAGCCTGATTGTGGCGCTCACCTGCACGGCGCCAAACACGCATACGACCATCATTGGCACCAAGGCAGAAGCGACTCTCATCGCTGAAGACGACACGTCTCCATTCGTCCCTCCATTCACGCCTGTCGCGACACCACTGGAGGCGGGCTGCACGATGTTGGGGCGTGAGCGGAAGACGGCCTAACGGTGTTCGGGACCGTAGCCCAGCTTCATGGAGACGGTTGCGAATGGTCCTTGGCGATACCCCAGGAGCAACAGTGTCCCTAATTTGCTCGGAAGTGGCGGTGCGGTCCCCTACGGCACTGCGTAGGATCCTACGGTCTTGGCGTGCATCCGTGCGTCGCTGCGGTCCGGTCCCAGGTCGACGGGCACGTGCACCTTCCGCCGACCACTGGCGACAACATCGATGTACTGTGGAGACCTCACGTCCCACGTGTTGAGCAATTCGGCGGTACGTCCACCCGGCCTCCCGCATGCCCACTATACGCCCTCGCTCAAAGTCCGTCAACTGCACATACGGTTCACGTCCACGCTGTCGCGGCATGCTACCAGTGTTAAAGACTGCGATGGAGCTCCGTATGCCACGGCAAACAGGCTGACACTGACGGCGGCGGTGCGCAAATGCTGCGCAGCTAGCGCCATTCGACGGCCAACACCGCGGTTCCTGGTGTGTCCGCTGTGCCTTGCGTGTAATCATTGCTTGTACAGCCCTCTCGCAGTGTCCGGAGCAAGTATGGTGGGTCTGACACACCGGTGTCAATGTGTTCTTTTTTCCATTTCCAGGAGTGTATATATTCTCTGTTGGGAAACGCTACAAGACAGGCGCTGCGCATCGCATAGAGGCTTGCCTCAAAAATCATGGGAGCCCACGTTTCAATACCTACTGCTTCCACCATCTTATATCCCGCAAATGACCGAGGAAGAACAGTTAGAGATACTGGATAATACCAACTGTCGTGACCATAAGTCGCGACCCTGCAAGCTTGACGTCCCTCAACCACTAAGTTGCACGGGACGGCCGACTCTCCAGGCCAAACGAGTCGTCCAACAAGTTCTAGCAGCCTGCTGCAGAGGCCGTTAGCAGGGCGGAACTATGTTTCACGTCACGCATAAACTGGAACAAATATGGCGGAGCGTAGTACCACTGTGCAGCAGGCTGTATGGCGAGCTCCGTAGATTACCTGGGGCATGACTGTATAGTACCCAGAGCTATAATGGAAAGAGACCCACTTCAGGTTCGTCAAGATTAAAGACTACACCGAAGACAATGTATATGAAGAGGAGAACAGCGGAATAATAAAAAGTAAGCCGAGAATTCAGCCCTAAATGGAAATAGTTCACATAACTGAGGCTATAAGGGCCCAAATAGTGTGGCCAAGTCCCGACGAAAGTTTGAGTTCAACTTTCAGTCGCTGTCGCCTCTACCTCTCTAGTTCGTCGCAGCTCACCTGTCCGTGGAAGAATCCGTCACTTTTCGACAAATCACGACACCGCTACGGTAGTGCCTACGCCAGACTGGAGAGTTTATTGTGCACTATTTTGATGTATTGTTTTCTCAGAGCACGACTGTCACAGGCTGGGAATATTGTGCAACGATATCTTTGAGTATTTGTCTCACTGAACAAATATGTGCTTTGACAACTGAATTTATTGTCATTTCAGTAGTTGTGCTTGTAGGTATGCATGCCTGATTCTTGGCCGGGAGTAGCGCACTTGTTTACACTGGTATAAGCGGCACCTCGGTGTTTGTCGCCAAAATACACGCTGGTGACAATGTATAGCTATAATACCAACAATATTTCTTCTTGTGCACCATATGCAAAGAGGACAGGAAAGGTGAGATACTATGCTCTCCACCACACATCATATGGCGGCTTACAAAGTACAGATATCGTTGTGTACCTGCTGTAAGCGGCGCAGCGCTTCCTTTGTACGTAGCGTTTGCTCTGATGCTTTCCGTGTTAAGCCACACAAGTTTATCTGTGACTCATTCGGCATGAAATCGTATTGCCCAATATGAAGCGTGCGCATTTGTTTCTCCAAGTATTAATAAAAGCGAATTACACTCAGTTTTGCACTGAAAAAGACTCGGTAGTGTACAGTCAAAATATCTGTACAAACATTTCCGAAAATTTGTTAAAATACACTCTGAAGAAAGAATTTTAAGAATATGTGGAGGTAAAGCTCTAGGGCTCTCGTGTCGGCATGTCTGTGAGAATCTGTCCTCCGCCACAATTCGTAATCCTATTCGTCCTCTTCTACATTTAGTTTCACAGTACGACAATCTGAATTCGAGGACGCCGCCCGTAAGTGCCTGTAGCTTAGTGATCTGGTGTTATCTGGCATTCATTGCGAAGTTAATGCCTAATGGAATCTTCACAGCTGTCGTATAATGACACGCAACACTGAAGTTTGAATCCGTGTACAGTTGTTCGATGCTACCGTGCTGTAACGCTTTTAACGTTGTTGGCCTGTCAGTCTGCACTTGTTAATAGTGTTAATATCAATGATTTTGAAATTACAACCGTGTACAGCTGGATTTCTGTTTCATCTCACTTTATTAAGCAGCATCTAACAGTGGCCTAGGCAGCAGTTTTTCTTTACATCTTCTGATATTATGCTGGAGCTTAATGGTTTGATACACTTTCAGTGTGTGTTGATGTTGCATTGCGTTTGTGAGCTTACTTTCCTGCTGGTAAAGCGTGCTGCATCCCGCACTATCAACAGTTGTCAGTACAGGAAACAAACACAGAAAAGAAAGCGTAATAGCAAAGCACAAAAGTGAGTAGGGAGATCTGAAATTTTTCTATCTATTATTTCGATGTCTAGATAACGAACCATCATTTTTATCTGAATGTGTGTCTTCATGATTAAACACCAAATTTTCGATAAGACTCACATTGATTCTCGGTAATTTTACTCTCATTCCATCAGTTTAGACCTCAGTCAGGTTTTCGTTTAGCTGAAATGTGTATATAATCCTATCGCATACTATTAACGTATTGTTTTATTTCAGTTCTGTAAGTATTTTCCCTAATGTTGTATGTCATACTGATCTCGGTCAGTGGATCCATTTTCTAGAGCGGTTTTGATATTCGATTTGTATGAACATATATGGATTAAAATTCACAAAAATTAACGTGGTGTGAAATGATACAACGATTTCCAAGAACTGACGATAGGATCTTAATCTCGTGAAATATCTCTTGCTTCGCCAGTCGTTACCTGTATTCTGAAGACAGCGAACAAGTAACTCATCTCTGTATTGCAGTTTGAAATTTCTTCACGACACATTGGCCCGAATCGGGATAAATAATTTATTTCTTTGTTTTCCAAGTTTTATGATTTACGGACAACATTTCCATAAGATTTAAAGTTATGTGCATCCTACTTCTTCAGTACGCTAAAATTTATGGCTTGTAACGGCGTTGTGAAACACACATTTAAGAAATTAATCTCGAAATATGTAAGCAGTTTCTACGAACGAAAACTGACTGACAGCAATCGGAACTGTTGGTAATAATATCTCTTGTAATGTGTCAGGTAATAATTAAAACCGTATTACTACGGCGGTTGGTAGTAGTTAATGTGGTACGGGGTGTCCACATGAAACCTCCGTGATTTACAAATGCAATTAAAAGATAATTGTGATACATAGATACTTGCAATTTGCGACACCATATAAAGCAACTCAAGAAGTTTTGTGTGGACATTTTTTTCAATGACTGCTTTTTTATGTAAATAATTATCAGAAACAACTATGCCTCAAGAGGGAGACGAATGCGTTGTGTGATATGCGGAAATGAAATGATTCATTACTGTTCAAATAAATTTCAGTTGTAGCGAGCAGATGCTATAGCTTATAAAATTTTGGTATGACAAGATCATAGCCACTAGGAGTGTGAACAGAGACTTATGTTCTGCCAGAAAAGCTACATTTGATGTAAACGTAGCGGAGGCCAGAGAGACCTTCCAAAGCAGCCCATCAAAGTCAGTTTGTAGAACACGCGAGCTAAATTCCACTCGCGCAACAGTTAACCAGATGCTGCATAAATGACTTCGCTTGTATGCATGCAAAGATCACGTCATGCAAGCATTGAAGCGAAACGGCTGGCAGCTTCGCCACGAAATTATAGAAACCCCCAATTGTCTGTGATATGTCGTTTTCTCTGACTAAGCAAACTTCCACTTACGTGTAGGGCTACCAAATCAATATTATTAGAAGCAGGGCAATGCTTCACAAAAAGCCAGACGATTTTGAAAAAGCTTGACAATGTATTTTAGACTGAATACGTCCTTTATATTTTACACAGTGGAGTAACAAACATGCTCCAACCTCAATATGAACAAGAAATAATGTGGCATACTTCTATTTAATAGGATACAATCGTATACGGCGACAGTACTTTACTGAAATTCTCAATGAATCAGCACTTCAAAGCACGATAACATACGAAAACTCTAACTTCAAGTGATTGACTAACAAGCTTTTGTTTCAGAGCGTGAAATTATCCGTACAACGCTATACAACATTTAGTTCGTTCGGTACTGATTGGCATTCCTACTGTAACTCCTGCAAAGTAGCAGTTTGCGTGTCGATTTATGGGTGAAGGTAGACTATAGTACTGTCTACGGCCACCAGATGATGCTGCTGCTTGCCATAGGCGGAGCACTGCATCAGCACTTGTTTCAGCTTGGGAGTACGCTAGTGGATACTGATAAAACAAATGGAAGCACATAAACATGGGCAACAGTGGGCACTGTGTTTCCTCTAGAGGCAGGGAGTGGCTGCTTTAGAAATCCTCAAAAGGTTAGTAGCCGTATGTGCGAAAACAGCACCAAGAAGCAGATCCGTGTTTCGTTGGGTATTAGAGGTCAGAGACGGCAGGGACTGTCCTGAAAACACAAAAGCGCTGGGTGTCCAGCAGTTGCACGCAGATCAGGCGGATCACGTTTTTTGTACTAGAGGAGGCAACAGGTCCATCATGGGGAACTCTCCACACCATCATCATTCCGTGAGGATTTGAAGATGAAGAATATGTGTACACACTGGATGCCCCACTACATCACCATCGCGCAGAAGTAGTAGCATGTGGAGTTGTGCCAACAGCTGATGCAACGGTACAGTGCAGATCCAGCGGAACTCTTTCAGATTCTGGTCACAGTCGACGAGTCATGGTTTTTCCACGATACTCCAAATAAGAAGCGCAAGTCTATGGAGTAGGAGCATACTGGAAGCCCTCGTCCCAAGAAGTCACAGCCAAGACTGTTCGTGCAGAAACAAATGGCGATTGTGTTCTGGGATCAGAACCGTGGCGTTCTGCTCCAACACGACAGTGCGCGGTCACATGGCAGTCGGCAGTCCATTGCCACCGTGCGTAAACCAGGGTTTACTGTGCTGCCATATCCTCCATATACGCCGGACCTGTACCCTGGCGATCATGCCCTATTTGGCGCAATATAAGAGGTCATGCGGAGTAAGACGAGACGTTCACCACCAAAGACGAACTTCATGCAGTTGTCCATCAGTGACGCCAGAATACCCCAAAGAATAGGTTGCTACGCAAATGTGGAAACTGGCAGGTCGATGGCAAAAATGCACAGACATTGGCGGGGGGTACCTGTAGTATAATCTGTAGTCGTTCGTTCAATAAACGGTTCCTGTGAACACAAAGACATTGTAGTGCCAATCATTTTTAAATGCACCAAGTAAAACATCTCGTATCGAGATATCGTATATGTCGACTATGAAGGCCACGTTTCTCCAAACAGTTACACCATTGGTCGCGAACTCTGTCAAAAATATATAGTAGCCAAATGTCCAAATCACGTTATACGGAAATTCTTTTGCTGATGTAATGCAACTTCCTTACAAAAAAGGGGGACGATTTCTAAAAAAACAAAAATGATGACTGGACATTAAACTAAAGCATCGAAAATTCGGACATATCCGGCTAGACAGTTAGTAATTCTACTTATATGAGGAGGTTAATCAGCACAACATTCGCATCTAGGGTTGGGGAAAACCCCACAGTTTTCGGCAACATGTCAGAGACTGCGAAAAGGTCAATGTGTTGTGTACGCTGATGAAAGAAATCATAGTTGGGCTACTTGTCTTGATCTAACCAAAGATAAAAGGAAACGAACATCTGTATGTGCTTGATCAGTTTGCTTTGCTTCAGCTTCTTGCCTCCATCCGAATACGATCTTCCAACAGCAGGCTGCGCAATCGACCTGTAGTTTACATGTGTTTGCTTTCCTGGAGTCAACGTTTCCATAGCGATGGATAACACCTGATGGATCAATCAAGCGGCCAATGCAATTTCTAGACAAATGTGAAGGACATTGTGTTTGCCACCTCTGCACGTGATGTTGGCAAACTCCGCAGACGAATTGTAGATGCAATATCCTCAATCACTTACTTGCACCACTTGCCTATATGCACATAGGTGGAGATAAAGTATCGTCTAGAAATTTCATGGGCTAGGAAAGAAGCTCAAATACCAGAAAACTTTTTCTTTTTTGTTGGCAAAACGTGCTGAGTTATTTTACATAATGTCACAAATCTCATGTGCATAGGCATTATAGTTTTTTAATCGCATTTGAAAACCAGGAATTACATCCTCTACTACAAATGGAGGTAGTTTGTACTATAAAAATCGCAGAGCCGTAAACGAGCCTGTTCTTATAGACGTAATTTCCTGCGCTCCTGCGACAAATATCGTGTACAGCGACTGACGTAAAAACGAGACTGATGTTGCAGATCTGTTTACTTGTAAAATTCATCTTTATCAATAGATTCCTTTTGCGTTCGCGGAAGTCTGCATTTGTTTCCCAACTGCTCCGAACATTCCTGCGCGTCGTTTCCCGCGAGGTCGCTCGTGAGATACAGTGTTTTTGCCTCCATGTGGAGCATAACAACGAGTCTGTGGTGAACCAAGCGTCGCTTCCACTAAGATGATCGAGGAACTTGATATTTGTCACTTATTACGATCATAATTAGATGTCAAAAGACGGCGGTGAATTAATACCCCGTGGCATATAGCTACATTTTTATGTTGGTTTGGTGTCGAAGTGTTGTACCTGCTCAGTAGAAACAAAGCTCAATTCGATCTATAACCGAAAACGATAACGCAAAACTACGGTGTAGTTATGGGCCAGTCAGAATTTCACCGGCAGCATCAAAAACTGTGGAGTACATTATTCAATGCACATTATAGACTACGTCGATACCTATAATATACACGATCGACATCAATTCGGTTTTCGAAGATATCACAGCATAAAAAAACAAATTAATTAAGGTGTCCGACGCTCTCACGAAAGCTGTGGAAAGGCGAGAAGCGTCTTTTTTAATGTTGCTTGATGTCAGTCAGTCTTTTGATACCACAGATTTCGATATATTACTTCTGAAAATGAAACAAATGACTTTCTCAAGTACAGCAAACACCTCGTTAGAGACCTGTATGAAAAACAGATATCAACAAGACGTCCGTGAAACGCAGAATTCATTGCTGAAAAGTAGTCCCCCAGGGCTCAATCCTAATTCCATTGCATTTCAGCCCTTATACAAATGAAATCCATCCCTGTTGAATTCGTGTAATTATTACTCACATGTGGCAGTATCAAACTATAGTCAACAGCCAGCCCTTCGAATTTCAGTTCATCACCTCAGACGTGAATGTTTGTGGAGTATTATAACATGGATAAAACTATCTGAATCCTGAGTTGTCATGTGTAATCTCTGCAGGGTACTATTTGTGAGAGAACGTATTTTTGAAGCACTCCCCCCTATTCTTGCTGACTATACCCCACTACCCTATCAAAAACAGTAAAACATCTCGACATAATCCTGGTTGAGCCTCTAAATTGGGCGGAACAAACTGTAACGCTATGAATGCACAGTAAAAGATTTTCAGGTATTTCTTCTAAAATAGTTCAGAGCCGAATATCTACTACTGTGATACGATTCAGCTCGACATAAAGAGTGAAAACTCTAGACACCTGGATACAGCCATTAATGCTGTATAACCTTTTGGTTATTTGTACACGTTATGTCTAATTCTCAGTTAAGATGAATGCGACAATCAGATAAGAGTCAGAATTTTCACAATCTCTGCCTTTTACATCAGTTATTTAGTCTCTGAACTTCCAATCTCATTTTTGACACATCAAATACCTATCATCATTCTATATATCCAGTTCAAGATCTAAGGCGCCTACCATGTTGAGTGTACTTACACGGAACGTTCCAACGTTTCGCCATTACCTTCTCAATTTTTGCCGTACGTTTGGGGAATAAATTTCCTACTAAGCCGTATAGAATCTAAAACTGCGTTGCATTCTAGAGGACACTGAAGCGTTTCCTGTTACAGACGAAGCTTCTCTCACTGAATAAGCTAGATGGCTTGGTCAGGTTTAATCAGTATCTGTGTCATTCTTGGTACATACTGTTTCTCTTATCACTTCTTTACCGTTTTTCCAGTTTCCATATCTTTCATTATCTCTTTTGCTAGTTTTTCTGTTTTTCTATACAGCTCTTCTCTGGACTAGTTGACTTCTCCAGATTTACTCCTTTCAGTACTACCTGCCGTGCATTTCTGTTACCACATCAATGCACAAATCTGACAGGAATATTGTTTCTTAAAACTGTTATTATCATGTAAAGTTATGTTCTATGCACATTATAATGTCAGTTGTAATCAGGATCTCTAAGAGTGGCCGACTGATGTAAGAGAAGGCGCAGTGTTTGCCAGATGAAATAAATGTATAAGTAAATTAGTTAATTTAAAATGTAAACGCCTGTTGCTATTGAGTACTCAGTCGCGATATCTTAAACGCACGACGTACAGTGTGGGTAAAAAGACAACTGAAAAAAATTACATGTTGGCACTTCTAGTTCACAGAAAAGAAGGTGATTAACACAATAAAGAAACACAGAGTTGAATCAATACGTAATAAAACTCTGATGAATGGCTTACATTGACAGACGTAAGGAAAAATCTAAGCTAGCGTATTAATGGATGACAAATCGCACGAAAGTTTTATTTAGAATCACAAAGAAGATATGAAAACTAGACGAAATCAACGGTGGCTTGCACTTGTTTCACAACTCCAATAGGACAGATTGTCTTCTACTGTCTGCCGCAAAGTGGAACAACCAAACGAAATACTCTTTGTGTGTCTGACGCTAAAATGGTGGCTGCTTCGGATTCCCAGCACTTTCCGAAGACGTTAAAGCCACGAATGCCTGTGGAAACGACTTCGTTATTTTCACAATTCGCTTTTCGTTCCAATTCTATTTTCAGACCAGTAATTTATTAAAGAAGCTCAACCCCGCTTCACTGAGGGGAAACTACTCGCGTCTCTATGAAATGGTGTATCTGCCAACTATTAGAAAAATTCGACATGTTGTGGTACAGACATTTGACTTTAGTTCAGCGTTTTCGCATATGAATTACCACTAGAGAATACACAGCCAAAAGGATTAACTTCTTATGCTGTTGAAATAATTCTTTAATTCTTAAGCAACCGCCGCATCTATTATTCATGAGGGATGAAAATACTTCTAAAGCCCTATCTGTTTACGATGATGGAACTACTGCCATTCAATACGGAAAATAACTTCACAAACGCGAAATATGTCTTAATAACAAATACAATTATAAACATCCGACCAGTTGCAATGGATAAAGAATTCTTTACCTAGGTTTCAACAAATGTAAATTTGTCTTCTTCAGAAGGTGTCCTTTACCTTTAATCCATATAAAAACAGTTTCATTAACAGATATCTTACGTCTATTACGTGTATACAAGGAAAAGGGTGAGGGTGACATATATGTTGATTTGCCAAAGTCTTTATTAGCATTTTCAGTAATATGATATGTTCGGTATGCTATGATGTCACGATCAACAAAGCTTTCCAGTCCGGATACATTGGGTACGCCTGTTCCACCACGTACAACAGCGACTGTTAGCCATCCATTTCCGTGGGTAAACGAATCATTGATGTCGATGCTGAAGTTCAGTCTGCATCCACAAAAGACTGCAGGTCCGTCCAGTAGAGCGCGTGCAGCGACAGATTTGATCGTATTCTTTTTCTTGTCGGCGGCAGATGTGGTCATTTCGACGTCTTCTATTGTTTTATATATAGTCTGTCTTGCACGACGACGGCGACTGTATCTTCTGTATGGCCTTCTGTAGGCCACCTTCTGAAGAAGACATTTACATTTGTTGAAACCTAGGTAAAGAATTCTTTATCCATTGCAACTGGTCGGCTGTTTATAATTGTATTACGTGGAACCGTTGCTGTTGTGCAGCTATGTTTAAAATACTTAATAACAAATGTTACCAAGGAATCAAACGACGATTCTCCCATAGATGCTGTTTCATTTTCAGTTTTATTAACAACTTACATTTCATAACGCTAATACCTAGCATGACATACAGATTGACCAATACATCCATTTTATGATCGACGAGATTTCATCAGACCGTTAATGGCGCGAACAAACCAGTTCTATCATGGCAAGGGCAGAGACTACATTGTAGTGAATAGAAATTTACTATGCAGTTTAGATTTTTGGTCAGTGCTCATCTAGCGTTTCTCCAGTGAGTTGACTCATTCTGTTAGGGGAGCAAATGGATATTATTCTGCCATAACTATTTGATCCAAATGATTTTCAGTCACAATTCACTACATTTTTGGAAACTCATTGCCATCTAAATGTGGTGGATAGAGTGGATGTGCCAACAAGCCCGTATTTCCGATTCCTTAGTTTTCCCATTGCCAAATCATCTCATTACCATGACGAGAAGTGGTTTATTTATTTTGCAGACCAGGCATCGACAAACACGTTTTGCCATCTCCACTGTCCGAAAGACTTGCACAGTATAACCGACATTATTTCATCCTTTGCGAAGGAAACAATTAGTAGAATATCTTCTGGGTCCCAAAAAACTGTGGTCGTAACCTATCGGCAAATGAAACCGACCCTGCCTTTTTTTTAGTACCTATTCAGCGGTCTCTGGCCACTGTTTTGTTTCTGGCGTGAATTAAGGGATTCGTACTTCATCAGTTGCAGTCAAACAGAGCAATAAATCTGCTGCAAGTTTCCAAATTGTATCTTTTCTGCAGACTAAGTGTGCACTGTTTTGAAGTGACGAGGCAGATTAAAAAAGTGTGCCGAACCGGGACTTCAATCTGGAACCTTCAAAGTCTTTGGCAATGCTCTTGCTGACTGAGCTATCACTTTTTTAATTAAATTCTTTATTTAACTGAAATAAAAGATTTTACAAGGGTTAATGCATAACGCTACCATTATCGGCGTGTCCCTCAAATTATTTGTATTAATAATAATAATAATAATAATAATAATATGATGACAGAAAAGCTGACTATAACAGTGAAACATTTTGTATCCTCATAAACAAATTTTTTAAAGAGCATAAATTGTTTTTAGTTCTTTGTGTGGAATATTTTCTATATTTAAGTTTTTACTTAAATAGGTATTTCACTTGTGTTGCGAGAAAACGAAGAAGCGATTACTAGTTTAATAATACGAATGATTTGCTCTGATTTTTTGCAGATGAAAGTGATCCGTCAATTATAATTGATAATTATCGTTAAGTAATCTGTGTACATATGAAATTATACGTGAGATGCAAAACAAATCATTTCTTTCTCTCAGAATTAAAATAATAATAAAAAACTTTTAAAAATACAAAATTAAACAGTGATTAGCATCTGTTGCATTGTCATATGTGATCTCAAATAGGCTACATTTTAAGTCTGTTTTCCCTTTATATAACATGATTTTCCCAGTTGTCATGTTGTAATAGGTGATTATGTTACTGTCTAATGGGTAATCTCCTTCGTTGTTTAGTTTTCTCAACATGTCTTTAGAGTCCTAAGCAGATAACTGTGCACGACGGCCCATATCTGCTTGCCAGATGAGGCTTAGATTCCGATGTTGTTACGACAAATCGTCGATAAACTCCTGTATATCGGTGCCCCTGAATTTGGCGAGAAAATAGCAAGTGTTCATCAAGCCTGGCAAATACACTGTGTTTAGCATCAGGGAAAAATTTCCCATCTGGACGACGTTTATGATATTTTTGGCGGTAAATGTGGATACGACCAATGACATGCCCACATAGCTTCAAATATACCGGTACCTTCCACCTACTCCTTAAACGTAAGAGACTTTCTCCTGCGTACCGTACCTAGAATTTTGCTCAGGAAATATTTAAATAGATTTTGTTCATGGTAAACGTACAGAAAATATGATAGCCATATTACGCAAAGCTTCCTAGTGCTTAATTGTTCATGTAAAACTTGCACTAACGTTCCTTGTCATAGGACGGTTGAATCACCTACTTCGTGAATCTGTGATTATCCGAACTACCAATAATATACGTTTCCACAATGATTTCAACGTTACTTACAGGTTTGTGACGCCACACATGTGAATTATCTCCAAGTGGAGACATTTGAATTCGTCTGACAATATTTAAACCGTGGAACTGAAGGAGCAGAGACCTTATGAACTGGCACAAAATTTGTATGAACATCCTTGAGAGATGAAACAAATCGAAGAATTTTATGACGGAGCGCTATAACAGTTAATAAACTGTTTTGCTGATAAATTCCGTATTCGACTTACCTTATTGCACAACACGTACGAACATAACAAAAATTTAATTTAATTGATGTCAACGTCATCGTGGTATCAGGCTGAAAATTTTTCACATTGTTACCATAAATAAAATGGCTATTGTTAACTCAGTTCAGTATTTTATAATGACATACTATGTTTTCGGAACAATGCCTTCAACTTCCAGCAGCATTGGGTGCAGCTACATTTCTTCCACAGTGCGATAATCAAACAACATCTGATAACAGACAACAACAAAGGTCACGCAGCCATATTAACAAATGGACGATCACAAACATTACCTGATGAGTTCCAAAGTAGTTAATTTATTTCGAAGACAGTCGACGATCAAAAACCGAGGCTGCCTGCTGGCAGAAGCAAAGTGTCATTGAGCACGCTACGAAACAATTGTCACGCTAAGCTTAGGTTCAATGCCTGACCGACACGCGAGCGCCGGTTAAGGGGCAATGACAATTAACTGAGGCCAGCAAACCATGTGACGTGGCCGACAGGTGCGAAGGCACAGGACCACTAGAGGGCATTGCCGTTAAAGCGGGCTTCTTGTCGGGAAATAAATGATACAGAACACCATTGCAAATGTGTAATGTTACACTACTGGCCGTTAAAATTGCTACAGCACGAAGATGACGTGCTACAGACGCGAAATTTAACCGAGAGGAAGAAGATGCTGTGATATGCAAATGATTAGCTTTTCAGAGCATTCACACTAGGTTGGCGCCGTTGGCGACACCTACAACGTGCTGACATGAGGAAAGTTTCCAACCGATTTCTCATACACAAACAGCAGTTGACTGGCGTTGCCTGGTGAAACGTTGTTGTGATGCCTCGTGTAAGGAGGAGCAATGCGTACCATCACGTTTCCGATTTTGATAAAGGTCGGATTGTAGCCTATCGCGATTGCGGTTTATCGTATCGCGACATTGCTGCTCGCGTTGGTCGAGATCCAATGACTGTAAGCAGAATATGGAATCGGTGGGTTCAGGAGGGTAATACGGAACGCCGTGCTGGTTCCCAACGGCCTAATATCACTAGCAGTCGAGATGACAGGCATCTTATACGCATGGCTGTAACGGATCGTGCAGTCACGTCTCGATCCTTGAGTCAACAGATGGGGACGTTTGCAAGACAACAACCATCTGCTCCAACAGTTCGACGACGTTTGCAGCAGCATGGACTGTCAGCTCGGGGACCATGGCTGCGGTTACCCTTGACGCTGCACCCCAGATAGGAACGCCTGCGATGCTGTACTCAACGACGAACCTGGGTGCAACGAATGGCAAAACGTCATATTTGCGGATGAATCCAGGTTCTGTTTACAGCATCATGATGGTCGCATCCGAGTTTGGCGACATCGCGGTGAACGCACATTGGTAGCGTGTATTTGTCATCGTGACGCTGGCGTATCACCCGGCGCGATGGTATAGGGTGCCATTGGTTACACGTCTCGGTCACCTCTTGTTCGCACTGACGGCACTTTGAAGAGTGGACGTTACATTTCACATGTGTTAGGACCCGTGGCTCTACCCTTCATTCGACCCCTGCGAAACCCTACATTTCAGCAGGACAATGCACGAACGCATGTTGCAGGTCCTGCACGGGCCTTTCTGGATAGAGAAAATGTTCGACTGCTGCTCTGGCCAGCACATCTCTCACCAATTGAAAACTTCTGGTCAATGGTGCCCGAGCAACTGGCTCGTCACAATACACTAGTCACTACTCTTGATGAACTGTGGTATCGTGTTGAAAATGCGTGGGCAGCTGTACCCGTACGCGCCTCCAAGCTCTGTTTGACTCAATGCGCAGGCGTATCAAGGCCGTTATTACGGCCAGAGCTGGTTGTTCTGGGTACTGATTTCTCAGGATCTATGCACCCAAACTGCGTGAAAATGTCATCACATGTCAGTTCTAGTATAATATATTTGTCCAATGTATACCCGTTTATCATCTGGATTTCTTCTTGGTGTAGCAATTTTAATGGTTAGTAGTGTACTTCTTTTTCTGATTTTCCTTCCGTACCTATTTCGCTCCTACTTAATGAAACCTACTAAATGAGGCGGACTGAGTAGTTTAGTCGCCCAAAGATATCACTGCAAAGACTGTTGAAACATTGGTTTTTTAGTACGTGGTGTAGCCTCCACGGGCGGCAATGCATGCGCTGTCTCTGGCATCAAGTCGATCGTACAGATTTGGAATACTGTCCTGGGACGCCTGCTCGACCTGTTCACGTAGTTTAGTAGGAGTTGTTGACTGACGAGTCGCACCGAGTCGCTTCTCGTTCCATTGTATCCCACACGTGCTTGATTTGAGACAAGTACAGAAACTGTCCTGGCCAGGGAAGTTATTGCAGGTCTTGCAGAGCACTTTGAGCTTCACGGGCAGTATCTGGACAAGCGTTATTCTGTTGGAACAACAAGTCAAGCACTGTTGCAAGAATGGCAAAAGAAAGATTCTAATAACATTCTGCACGTACTGAGCGCTGGTCTGCGTCCCCTGCGTAGCTTGGAATTGCTATGAAATCCAGACCATTAGCTGTTTACATGCAGTGAGACATATCAACGGGGACAGTTGAAAATTTTGTGCCCCGACCGGGACTCGAACCCGGGATCTCCTATTTACATGGCAGACGCTCTATCCGACTTTTTTTCCTTTTTTTTCGATATACTTCGTTGCATGTGGTCTGGGCGGACGCCACAAGACATCCGTTAAAGTTGATCGTTGTTTGCCGCGGTGGTCTAGCGGTTCTGGCGCTGCAGTCCGGAACTGCGGGACTGCTACGGTCGCAGGTTCCAATCCTGCCTCGGGCATGGGTGTGTGTGATGTCCTTGGGGTAATTAGGTTTAAGTAGTTCTAAGTTCTAGGGGACTTATGACCTAAGATGTTGAGTCCCATAGTGCTCAGAGCCATTTGAACCATTTGATCGTTGTTTCCTTTACTGAGTTTTTTTTATTACAGAGGGACAGCAGAACTCTGACCGAACACGCTGAGCTACCATGCCGGCCGTCTGAGCGATCGAGGACACAGAACGGTAGTGCAACTGCAGGGACTTATCTTTGGCTCGCTCCCCGTGAGACCCACATTTCCAGTCTACTAAATAAATGTAAATGTCGCGTGAATAGGGCCTCCCGTCGGGTAGACCGTTCGCCACTTCGGCGACTTGCGCGTCGATGGGGACGAAATGATGATGATTAGGACAACACAACACCCAGGCCCTGAGCCGAGAAAATCTCCGACCCAGCCGAGTATCGAAGCCAGGCCCTTAGGATTGACATTCTGTCGCGCTGACCACTCAGCTACTGTTGGCGGACTTCAATCTACTTTCCACACACCACATTTTTAGTGCCCCTGCCCACTATACTCATTGATATTTATCAACGCCTGGGTAAGCAGCTAACGGTCTGGATTTCATTGTAATTTCATTCTTCGAGAGCTGCATGATCACCAATGGTATCTGTGCTTCCGGACGTGTTCGAAAGAACAGATACCATCTTCATATAGAGTCGTAGCTTGTAACACCATAAAGCGTGCGGTGGGGCCAGTGTGTGATGGACGAATGCACTCCATGAGGCAGCACTCATCAGGTCTACGTCGTACGCACAGAAGACCATCACACGCGCGCAGGCAGAATCTGCTTTCATTGCCGAAGACCACGGTGCGGCATTCCGTCTTCCAAGAGATCCTCTGACGGCACCAGTCGAGCCGTGCACGTCGATGCTGTGGCGTGAGAGGAAGATGGCTAGAGTTGTGTGTGTCTGTAGTCCATTGCTATTAATGGGTTAGTAACAGTTCGTATTGACACGTCTTGTCACAAGACTTTTTATCTGTGCTATGGTAGCTTTACTATCTGCCACTGCTACCCTTACGATACAATGATCCCGGCGGGCTCCTATGCTGGGTGGACATTCAGAGCCTCTTCTACGTGAGGAGCAATGTTAACGTGACCATTGACACCAGCATCGTTGCACTACTGACGCAGCACGCCCATCATGTATGGCAGTTCTCTGAAAGGACCATCCCACCATTTGGAAGGCCACAATTTGACCCCTTTCGGACCCATTCATTTGGTTATAGGAAGCACAAGTACGTATCCGTGGCAATGTTCGCTGCTTCCTTCACACATTTGCACCACACTGTGCCATCTGGCTTTTTTATCTTTATTGTGATTTCATTCCCCTGTCCCATATGGGCAGGGGAGGGCTGTCAGCGGCACAATCTGCCGCTCTTGAGCCGAGTGACATGACAACCAAGACATGAATAAAATGTTACATATAAGGCGATAAAAAAGGGGGACATAAAACAGAGTAAGGGGAGATAATGGAGGTAAAAATATACTGACATTGAGACGTTCATGGGGGGACAATTAAAAAAGTCGACATAAAGTTAAAAAACACAGTTGGCGATTCTTAAAACACAAAGAAGACACTGAAAGCTCAGGCACAGGTTAAAAGTCGGCCACAGTATTAAAAATAACTACAGAACAACACACTTAAAACTCACTTGGAGCACACACGATGAAGAATAAAACTTCCAGGTGGGATCTGCCGAGGGAGAGGCTGGAGAGGATGGAAAAGGAGGGGAGAGCAAGGGGCAGCAGGGGAGGCGGCGGGCTGAAAAGAGTAGGAGCATCAGCAGGTACACTAAGAGGCAGGAGACTGGTGGGGTGGGAGATGAACAGGGAAGACATGGTAGGATGGAGTTCAGAGACACTGAAGAGGAGCACAAGAGAGGGAGGGGGAGTAGGAGGGGAAAGCCGCTCAGGAGAAGGGAGGGGGGGGGAGAGGGTGCCCTGAGGAGGAGGCAGGAGGAAGATGGGGTTACAGTTGGTAGGAAGGGTAGATGTTAGGGCGAAGCTCATCATCCGGGAGTGGTATATGGTGGAAGTTGCATTGGGAAAGGAGGCGGAGGGTGTGGAGATGGAGAGAGGGTAGGACACAACGGTAAAGGCGCGGCAGTGGGCTGTGGGTGGAGAGGAAGGGAGACACCAGGGGGTGAGTGGGATCATGGTGGCGGACATTATATAGTGTGCAGATGTGTTCAAGGAGAAGGAGAAGGTGGGGGAAGGGGACGAGGTCTTAGAGGATGCGCGTGGGCGACAGAAGACGGATGCAGAAGGCAAGGCGGAGCACATGGCGTTCGAGGATTTGGAGGGATTTGTAGAACCTGGGAAGGGCGGAAATCCAAGCCACGCTGGCATAACGGAAGATGGGGCGGGTCAATGATTTGTAGGTGTGAAGGATGGTGAAAGGATGCAGACCCCATGTCCGGCCGGACAGGAGTTTCAGGAGATGGAGTCAGTTGTGTTGGATGGTAAGGAGATGGGGAGTCCAGGTGAGGTGGCAGTCGAGGGTGAGCCTTCTGGCTTTGAGCATGCCCTTTTAAAGGGAAGACACAAATGGCACTCTGGGAGCTATGTAGCTATGCTACTGTGCTCTCTGTTGGCGGGCGACGCTGAAAGCATTGTCAGTACATCTGCTATCCATCAGGTGGCATATGCCGTCACTGGTAGTGTAGTTGTGTAGTGTTTCATAATGACACGTCCATACATGTGAAAGTACTTTATTAAAGTTTTTGTTTTGCTTTAATAATTATTAGTATTTGATATATTTAGAAGTATCTTCTATTTCTGCTGTGTATACAACACATCCAATCAATAAGTTCTATTGTAAATTCCTTTCCTTGGCGTCTTCTGAAATTACTCATATCTGTTGCCCTTTCCAACGCTAAATTAATTATTCGTAGGTGTTTTAACGACCCACCGTATCCCTTCTTCTGTTAAGCTTTCCATATACTTCTTTTCTCAAGTGTTTTGTCTGTCTATACCTCATTTGATGATTATTGTCAACTTAACATTCGCCTGCAGTACCCCATTTCAGATGCGTCACGTTTCGCGTATTCTGATTTTCGATCCTGTTCTATTTCGCTCCTACGCCTTAGAGCTGAAAAAGAAGAGTACAGTTCTACTTCACCTCTATGTCGAACAAGGAACTATCGGACCTCTTAATCACAGATTCTGATGAGTCTTAAGTATGACGTACAGGGAGGTGTCCGGAGTACCTGGGAAACGACTTTATATGCGACGGCCCTTGGTTTCCGAGAAAATTGATGTTGAAGTTTTTTGCGTAGCACCTTTATCCATCACGTTTATCATATTTCGACCGAACAAATGTTGCGCAGGGGCTAATGGTGGGATGGTGCAAAGACATGTCAGCATCTCTCTGTAACGACTGAAGCAATTTCTAGCAAAACTGGCAAACGTGTCATTTGCTATCTCGAAAAAATTAGTGTGACAGTAAAAAACCTGTAGCATTCCTATGGTTCCGGGTTTGTGGTGAAAAGGAGTTATACAAAAGCGTAACTCAGTAAGTCCTGGAGGAATTTCAAGCAAATACATGACTCGTTATTTGTATAAATATACTGTGGGAATGACGTATTGTAGTGATTCGTCCCATTCCTTGAATGAGAGGTATCACGTCCTTAAATATATACGTCAGAGAAAAGTTGTCCGTGACAGAATAGTCGATGAGTGGTGAGCACCCCACTGTTGGGAGGAGTTTTAAATCGTAGGTGCTGATAGCAGAGATAACGATCCAGCGATTGTACGCCAGTAGGTAGCAGTCAGACGACCCTAAATGCTGAGGTGGAGATAGGAATTCCAAGGAGCGGGCGGTGCGGAAGAAAGAGCTCTAGCTCCGTGAAATCTAAGAACACGAAATGTCAAAGTTAATAAATGTATTGTAATTGTTATTAATCAAGTTGAATATCAGATCTGTTATGCGCATAGTACAGAAAGAGACAGTATATGAATTGGTGGCTGTCCTCATTTATCATGTACCGAGTTGTATTTTGAAGACAATATAAGAAGGTGAATTTAATCTCACTTCTTAATTATGTGGTGGAGTGAAAGAGAATGAGAAGTTAATTTTCGGCAGCTTTACCTGCAGCCTGTAAGGAGGCGACGTCGGAGCCAGTTTGGAGGAAGAAGGCACATGGTTCAAATGGCAGTCCCCTAGAATTTAGAACTACTTAAACCTAACTAACTTAAGGACATCACACATATCCATGCCCGAGGCAGGATTCGAACCTGCGACCGCAGCGGTCGCGCGGTTCCAGACTGTAGCGCCTAGAACCGCTCGGCCACCCCGGCCGGCGAAGGCACATGGTTTCAGGGCACAGACTAACCGGACCCAGATTAATAACATTTAACGATGACCGAATATTAAGAAAACAACATTCATTGTATATAAAAGTGTGTTCAGGTGGCAAGTTATTTAAGTGTTTGGCGCATGAGGTGAAGCATAACGAACCACCACGCAACCCAAGCCTACCTGAAACATTTCCATACCCCTACTATCGCTAGGGGTGTGTGTGAGGGTGACAAGCGGCGACATACAGAAAAGTCCGAAGACAACTTGTATTTTATTCCTGTAGTCAGTGGATTTGGAATACTTCAAAAGTATGAATCACAGTCTGTTTCTAATTGGCGTCACGAGTGTCCTAACCAAAATGTTTGTTTTTGCAGAAGACGGAAAGACCAACAATATTATATATCCCAAAGAACTTCAACAAAATTTTACTAATTTGGTTTAATCCACAAAGATCATTTAATTTTGACATGTAAATGCGTCTGCTTTGAATATGTGTACTTACTTAGAAAGAAAAAGAGGCGCTGCAACGCACATCAGGAGAAGTTAGAGATTTATATTTTGAACTGCAACCATTGTAGTTGTAAGTTAAAGAACTGAATAATAAAGTAATTATATGTAATGAGAGAGAGAGAGAGAGGGAGAGAGAGAGAGAGAGAAGGGGGGGGGGCAGGAGTGAAAGGAGATAAACATCTAGAAGAGAATATAAAGTCAAAACAGTGCTGATGGCTGAAAACAAGAAACAAACAACATGAAATTTCTTGCAATGAAAATGACATGACAAAGGTATAGTAACTAACGGAATACACTAAACACAATGCAATTAGAGATTCACACTAAATAGCTTGTAGGTCGTCTATCACCCTGACTCCATGATATAATGAAAGCGTTGTTGAGCGATTTTGATTTGTGACCCCTTTTTTGCCGCACAACGTAGGGCTGTTTATCTATGTAGCCCATTCTACGAGCCCCACTGCTTATTTTCGGGGGAAAAATTAACCGTCATCAGTTTTGAATTGAAGGTACAAATTCTATTCAAGATTGTGTGGGAATGAATATGCAGTATTTTTAAATCACCGAGAGTACTAGATCAGTGACCTAAAATTACGTGTATTTACGAACGTTTGAAGAATACATTCGACGTAAAATAACCACAATGGCACATTTTAGCATTACAGATTGACACAAGAGTTTTATTCAAATATTGCGTTTCATTGTGGTGTACCGTCCTTTATTGTGAACTTGCGCCCACAATATCGTCGACTGATATTGTTTGCGGTACATTCCTAACAAAGTTCGCCTTAAAATCTTCGGCTGATATACCCTCGCACCAAATGGTATGTCGAGAGGGTGAGCGGCACACAGCCGTGTAGTTTATTGAAAAATGTCGTCGTGACCAGAGTTCTAAACACAATATGCGATGAATTTTATTTTTTCACGTGATATGCAACAAAAAAAAAAAAATCAGTCTGGAGACATTCTGTGCAAGTCACTGATTGCAAAGGCGGGCAGGTGCCTAATATGAACATTAGTGATGTCTCAGAGTTGAACAATAAGAGCACCGTCATTACTTGTTCGTTTCCAGCTTATGTACGGACTATGTAGATTGGGTTTAACGTCCCGTCGGCCTCGAGGTGATTCGAATAACTGCAAGGGCGCTGGTGGAAAAGTTTTATTTCAGTTATATGAGGAGTGATTTTTCTTTGCTGTGTGACTGAAGGTGGTAACTGTCAGTTGTGACTGGAAATTTCAATATATTCCGTAGTGTTATTATGTTTCTCAGATAAAGCTTCAAAAATCAAGCTTCAAAGCTTCTGTTAGGCTTAAATAAGTAACAAAAAATAGATGTTACCTTCACATATTACATGGACATGAAATAATACCTTTACAAATATAAGAGCTCATGTTCCTGAATAGGAGCCCCGCAGTTCATCACAGATTTTAACATAGCCCGATCCTGAGTCCGTGGCGTTCATATCTTGTTCGACAGAACCTGTAGGCACCTTTATGTTTTCCTCACTCCCTTCAGTCACCATTCGGGGTCGATGACTTACAGAAGCTGTAAGTCGCATGTGGTGTAATATAGGCGAACAAACGAATGTATGTATGATCACAGAAATGGTTCCTGTATCGCTGGCTACTGAGAGGCGATGGAAGACGTATCAATGTCATCTCATGTAAACATTCCCCACGCAAGAATGCCTCCAGCATCGACCTTAATGGCGCATTTTTGTCACTACGGACACATACACATCTTCTCAAGTGATGTTCGATGTACTCGTACCTTACCGTTGTTTCTTTTTTTTTTATCACGTCTAATGGCAGTGTTCTTGTGTGCGTGTTAATATCTAAGCCCTGCGATGTACGGAGGGCAGAGGAACATGCGTGGAACGGGGTCTACTGCATCCCATAGCTAGAAGTGTTAGGACTGGAGAAGGTATACGGCAGGGATGCAGTCATTCGCCCCTGCTGTTCAATCTAGTATGAAATTGTACCAATGATAAGACTGGCAATGACATTACTATTCTTCGTGAAAGTGAGGAAGAATTAAAGGACTCGTTGAATGGAATTAACATTTTGATGAGCACAGAATATGGTCTGAAAGTACGACGAAAGTAGCGAAAGTAGTAGCAGAAATGAGATTAGGGGTAAAGTTAAGGAACACCAAGTATTCGAAGAGAAGGACTCTTTCCTTGGATACAAGATAACACATGACAGAGAGAGGACATAACAAAGCAGGGTAACACAAGCAAAGAGGAATTTCCTGGCCAGAAAAAGTATGGGAGTATCGAACATCGCCCTTAATTCGAGGAAGAAATTTGTAAGAATCTGTTTATGGAGCACAGCATTGTATGGAAGTGAGTCATGGACGGTGCTAAAAGCGGAAAACAAGGGACTGAAGTGTTTCAGATGTGAGGTTGTAGCAGGATGTTGAAAAGTAACTGGACTGATAAGAAATGAGGATGTCCTCCACAGAATTGACGAGGAAAGGTATGTGGGAAACAGTGAGGAGAAGAAGAGAAAACAAGGTTTTACGACACGTATTAAGGCGTCAGAAAATAGCTTCCATGGTACTAGAGGGACCTGTACAGGATAAAAACTGTAAGAGCAGACAGAAATTGGAATATACCCAACAAGTAATTGAGCACGTTGGGTGCAAGTGCTTGCTACTGTGATGTGAAGAGGTTGGTACAGGGAAGAATTTGTGGCGGACCCCATAAAACGAGTGCAAGACTGGTGATGAAGAATATATGTACATATCCTGGGAATCGAGGATCTCAAGGATTTTTGACTGCTATCGATATCAATACTGGCAAGATATTGATTAGACCCGGGAATCCCAAGATCATATCAAAACCTCTATAGTACTTCCTCAGACTAGCCTGGACATACAAAAAGAAGAATAGAAAAATAAGAGAGCAGGGTACTTATGTACACGCAGACAAGCGTAGACATACAAAAAGAAGCGAGCGGGGTACTTACGTAGAGAGACAATATTCAGTAATACAGTTTTTACTTGATAAAACATGACTACAACTTACATTTCATGGTTGCACGCAGTAACGCTCATCTATGTTTCTTTTGATGTGTGATGAATGAACTGTATCTTCAAATGGCAAAAAATATTTTATGTGACATACGAGGGTAACTCCAAAAGAAATTCACAATATTTTTGTAAAAATACGATTTTCATTCCGCATGTGTGAAAATTTTACAGTGTGTAGATACATTCTTCCTGCTTGTTTTCAAACTTAGTTCAACCTGTTCCCGTGAGTGGTGCCGTCACAGTATGTCTTCAAGATGGCTGCTACACCTGACGTTCTTCAGAAGCAACGTGCTGTCATAGAATTCCTGTGCTGTGAAAACGAGACAGTGGGAAATATCCACAAGAGGTTGAAAAAGGTGTATGGAGATGCTGCTGTCGATGGCAGTACAGTTAGTCGGTGCGCAAGCAGGTTACGTGATTAAAACGGGCACAACAATATTGAGGATTGTCCTCGCAGCGGCAGGCCTCGTACTGCACACACTCCAGACAATGTGCAGAGAGTTAACGACCTGGCTCCAAGTGACTGTCATCTCTTTGGGAACCTGACTCTCTTCGTGGAACAAGGTTTAAAGATGATGACTCCCTTGTGCACGCTGCCAAACAGTGGCTCCAACAGGTTGGTCCAGAATTTTACCATGCGGGTATACAGGCGCTGGTTCCAAGATGGCGTAAGGCAGTTGAGAGGGATGGAAATTATGTGGAGAAATGAAAATATTGTTCCTAAAGGTTGTATCTACACACTGTAAATCTTTCAACCATGTAGAATAAAAGATGGATTAAAAAATAGTGTGCATTTCTTTTGGAGTGACCCTCGTAATTAAAATTTAACAAGTTTCAGATATTTTTACTTTACTTGTACTGTGAAACCTTGTTCTTGACAAATTTCATGTTTTTTAGGTTATGATCTTAAGCTGTCGATTATCAAAATATCTGGCCGTATTTTTTGAACGAATTGACTTTAAAACTTAAAAGTTTTATACCGCCAAGGGATCATAGAGAGTCGGACCGAAGCGTGACGGACAATAAAGCGATCTTATAAGGGTTTCGTTTCTACGGATTGAAGCTCGGAACTCTTAAAAAAAAACTGAGATGTCCGTTCTGGATGATACGCCTCTGTTCATATTCTTGGTGTTGAGCAACGAAACTCTGCCGTTTACTCTCCAGCTGGTATTGATGGATCCGTGTTCCTTCACCAGTAATGATTCTGTCTAAGAAGTTGTCCCCTTCGTTACCGTAGCGATCCAAATGTTTTTTGCAGATGTCCAAGCACGTTTGTTTATGCAACTGTGTGAGTTGTTTTGGGACCCATCTTGCACAAACTTTATGAAATCCAAATCTGTTGTGGATGATTTCGTAGGCAGAACCGTGCTAATTTACAGACGATGTGCCACTTCGTCAATAGTTAATCGTCTGTCTAAGAGAATCATTTCACGTGAACGTTCAATCGTTCCTTCATTTGTGGCGGTAAACAGTCGTCCGACTCCTTCATCGTGCGTAAAACTTGTGTGACCATTTCGGAATTTTCCAATCCATTCGTAGACACTCCGTTGTGGCAAAACTCTTTTCCCGTACTGTACCGAAAGTCTTCGATAAATTTCGTCCCCTGATACGTCTTCCGACCACAAAAAACGGATCACAGACCGTTGCTCTCCTTTCGTGCAAACAGACAGCGGAGCAGCCATGATTAACAGCACGGGAGCGATAAACAAAGCGTACATCAACGTAAAATGACAGTACTACCAAAATAAACGAAAATACAACTAAATTGCGGATAATAATTGACGACCCTTGTACGTTTATTTATATATCACACACAAAAGACCAATTTTCACTGAAAATATACATTCTTACTTACTGATTCTTTATAAATTATCGTTTAAATAAAAAACACTAAAATTTAAATTCTGTTTCATTCTTATGTATTTCACGCATCATGTAAATGTCCATGGAATATGCACCTTTGTTTAAAATTTGGCCCAAAATGTGTATGTGCCACACACATACTGGGCGAGCATTCTACCACACAGCCACACAACGTGTTGAGAAAAATTGCCCTTGCTTCAGCGTATTAAAGAGGGTTGGAAAACGTCGAAGTCGATTTTCTTGAGAATTTTCGAGAGTTACATGGAACTGATTTTGCTGATTGGTATGTTACGAGAGTGAGTCAAATGAAAACCTTAAATTTGTAATAACAAATTGAAATTTCGCGCTGTTGTCCTGTAAGTTGGTAAGGTGTTACAGACAGCGTGCAGAATGGCCTGTAGGTGGCAGCATAGTGCAGATGCACACATACCGTCGCAGTATCAGTACGAAGATGGCCGCCCCACTTGCGACTTGCACCAGGCAAGAGCAGCGTCCCGTTATTCGGTTTTTGCGTAGTGAAGGTGTGAAACCTATTGAAATTCATCGACGAATGTAGGTTCAGTACGGTGATGCATGTTTGTCACAGCAGCAAGTCTACGAATTGAGTTGGAAGTTCGCAAATGGTGTGACATCAGTGGAAAATGTTCTTCGTCCAGGTCAGGCACAACGAGTTGTGACTCCACAGAACATTGCAGCAGTTGAAGCCACAGTGAAGGAAAACCGCCGAGTGACAGTGAATGACACTGCAGCATGTTTGCAGATTAGTCATGGGTCAGCACACCACATTGTGCATGATGTGCTCTAGTTTCACAAAGTGTCTGCAAAATGGGTGCTACGGCAGCTGACTCCTGAAATGAGAGAACGACGTGTTGATGCTTGTAAAGAACTTATTCGGCGCTTTGAACGAGAAGGTGACGGCTTCCTTGCAAGACTCCTTACTGAGGACGAAACCTGGGTTCACTTCCACCGACCGGAAACGAAGACAGCGAGCAAGGAATGGCGCCATTCCTCATTACCAAAACCAAAGAAGTTTAGAACAGAACCATCAGCAGGGAAGGTTATGGCGACTCTCTTTTGGGACGAAAAAGGCGTCATTTTGGAGCATTACATGCACTGTCAGCAGTGCATCATACACAGATCTCTTAAAAAGTCATCTGCGGCCTGCAATCAAATCAAAGCGACGTGGATTGCTATCAGCAGGTATCCTTTTGCAACATGACAATGCAGGGCCCCACACTGTCCGTACAACAGTCGCAACAATCACAGACCTGCATTTTGAGTGTCTTCCTCATCCACCATACTCACCAACCTTGCCCCAAGTGATTTCCATATATTTGGACCACACAAAGACGCAATGGGAGGAAAGAAGGTCCGTTCTGATGAAGAGGTACGCCACGCGGTGCATGAGTGGTTGCGCGGACTACCAAAAGAATTTTTTTGTAAGGGAATTTATACACTTTGTAAGCACTGGAGGACTTGCATTGAGTGTGGGGGAGATTATGTTGAAAAGTGATACAGCTTTGTACCACTTCTGCACAATAAACGATTTTTTAAAAATATTTAAGGTTTTCATTTAACTCACCCTCGTATTATAAGCTAGGAACTTCATTCACCATAAGTATTAACAAACACACACACACACACACAAATCGGATTGCCATGTGGTCCCCTCAAAAGTAACAAATTTCTAAGATTAACAAAGGAGGCACGCCTTTCGATTTCATCGAAAAGGACGAACATCTGTACCGTGGATAGGTCATCAGCTAGGTGTTCATTATTGAAAGAGCGCGTTACAAGACGCCGCTGTAGTTGTTACTGCTAGTGCTGCGAGTGATTGCGATCGGGGCTTCGGACGCGGCGGCAGCGGCTTTACTTGTCCGGGCGCTGCTCGGCCGCACGCCTGCAGAGTGGAGAGTGGTAATGCGGCCGAGGGCGCGCTTGCCCTGTGGCGGCGGCTCGCTTATCGATCAGCTGGACCGCGGGCAGCAGCCGCCCACGCGGCGGCGCGCGCCCTCCTCCCCCTCCCCCCTCCCCTCCCCCCTTCCCCTGACTCACCCATCTGGCCCCCCGCCCTGATTGGCGCTCCTCGGCGCCCCAAACCGACTTTCGCCGGGCCCTCGGCGCCTTATTGGGCTCTGCTGTCTGCCAACGTGGCCGACGCCGCCGCGCCGATAGCCTCGAGCCGTCAATCCTATCGGGTTTGCGCCGCAACCAAAATATTGCCACGCTGGTAATATCCAGGCGACGGACGCCGCGAAATTTTTGCTGCCGTCGTCACTTGGCGGCGGGTCCGTGTAAGCTGTGCGTCACCTTTCATATACCCCCTGGACTTCTTCCATGCTTGTAACGCTCAAGCTTGCATGTATCACAGTGTTGATGCACCGATATGAAGATCCTTCCAGAATGAGACTTTCACTCTGCAGCGGAGTGTGCGCTGATATGAAACTTCCTTGCAGATTAAAACTCTGAGCGGGAGCGAGACTCGAACTCGGGACCTTTGCCTTTCGCGGGCAAGTGCTCGACCAACTGAGCTACCTAAGCACGGCTCACGCCCCTTCCTCACGGTTTTACTTCAGCCAGTTTGGAAGGTAGGAGACGAGGTACTGGCAGAAGTAAAGCTGTGAGGACGGGGCGTGAGTCGTGTTTAGGTAACTCAGTTGGTAGAGCACTTGCCTGCGAAAGGCAAAGGTCCCGAGTTCGAGTCTCGGTCCGGCACACAGTTTTAATCTGCCAAGAAGTTTCATGAAAATCCTTCCTTATCCACGTGCGTCTTTCTTTGGCGACAAACCGATACAGCCCAGACAAAATTGCTGGTAACAGATAAATTACAACGTCCCCACTGCAGAGTGAATGGTTCACCGTGGATATGATCCATAGGCTGTAGGTACCGCAGTTATATCCCTCTCAGAGACGCTAGACCAATAACTCCCTAGTTTCTTGAGATAATTAACCTTGAGTGCCGTAAGATAATAGGTAGTACCCCCCCCCCCCCCCCTCCCTTCCTCACCACACCCTCCTCTATTATCAAAATTAGCACCTAACTAAACTTTACAATGAAAAAAATTTTTTTTTAACACTTTCATGTTTAAATTGATTAAAAATAAATGATATACAGTGTGATTAAGCTGCCACTTCCGATTCGTTTTATGCAACCCCCATATGACAGGAAAATGTTGTTCGCCAATTCGCTTTGGAGAGTGAAGCACATTGTCGAAATGTCGTAGAATGACTGGTAAAGTATTAAAAGACATCTTAGGCTTAGTGTATAAATTTTGTTTACGCAGTGAGTCATATATCAATCATTTCATTGGATTATACATTGTTACATTCACGCTTCCAGTTTTGATATCTTCTGTTAATTTCGTTGCGCATTAAAGTGCAACGTTTCTGAAACATTTACAAAAGATTAAGTACTATAAACGTGATAAACTTATGCAGACATCGAAAACATGTGGCTGCACCGCTAATTCCGCAAAGGAAGACTACGGACACTTTGTGTAAGTATGATAGAAGTCAACTATATTTTGTTCCAGACTGCTAATGCTTTGTGTGTAGCAGCCATTACATACTTACTTTTGTGCTGTCAATTACTTCGATTATTGTTACGATGTGAATAATGACTCATGGTCAACCCTGCATGTATGTTATACAGTATAACTCCGTTTGCTAACGTTCCTACATACGTCTGAGAGGGAACTTATATCAATTATGTAGCTGTTGCCTGTCTCGATATCGTTCATGGTGCAGATGTAGTGTGGGTTGCATAAAACGCCACCGGTAGGGGCAGCGGAGTCAGTCTGTGTGGTTTTCTTTTTTGGTGTTTTATTATACAACAAACTACTGAATCGGTGACACAATTGGTACAGCTTATTTCTAACTACCTTTTTTTCTATTGAATGATGAAGCAATTCTCAGTGCATTGCGAATGTTTCCTGGAACTGTTCCATAAGGAAAACTTGTCTATAGACACAGCGTAGACTCTTGGAAAACATTCTTCCTCTGCAAGCGTCCCCTCCCTAGCGACAATTGCTTTACCCACACTCAACACACCGTCTAAATTCAACCAAATTAAAATGTGTGCACTATACTAAGACCTACTGTTTGTACAACACTTGAGTGCTGAAATCCGTACTTCTGAAATGAGCGAAATTTAAAGACTTTAGGCTGCTAATGTTTTGTGTCTAGCAGCCATTACATAGTTACTTTTGTGCTGTCAGTTCGATTATCGTTACGAAATGAATAATGAAGCAATTTCTTGTCTGTTGCCGGAACCACCTATAACTCGGAGAAGACGTTTTTATGAGATATTTAATCACTTATGTATTTGTCCTAATTTTACTGTCAAGATGCATGGTAAAAAGTATTCGTGTAGTAGATGGACTCTTTCAGAAACATTACGTTCATATATTCGTGTCACTAGCTGTGATCCCTCAACATCGAGTCATGCGCTAATATTAGCATTTGAAAAGAAATGTAATTATTGGGAACTTGTGTAATTAGTATTTCAGCCTTACGAAATCGTGATAATACTAATGATTTAATTAAAAAATTTTGTTTCGTGTCCGAAACACAGTTGAAATCGTTTGTTTTTATCCCTTAGAAAATTTCATTTTATCCCTCTGGGGTAATTACTCCAGGTACGGCAGCACTGTTCCCGACCAACCAAGCACGTAAAGCACAGTGGATTTTGGGAAATAATTAAGAGTTATAGACAGGTCGATGATTGAAGTCTGGCTCTGAATCATGGTTGACTTGCAAAGCTTTTCCCGCGAAAGCTGAGGATCTGGTTGCGATCCTCCAGCAACACACAGCCTTAACCTTTTAGAAAGTGTCCAAGCCGTACATACTGCTACAAACCTACGCAATTTTTCTACTAATATGGTTTCTGGGCTCATACAGTTGCATTGGAGCAAAGTCACTAAAATTCTAGCTCTTAGTTACACAACAGGATATGCTCTTTCTGGTATATTGCATTTAATACACGCCTGTTGTCAATTTCGCCAGATGCCATTATTTTAAAATACTCAGTTGATAGTTTGGCACAGATTTGAGCAATCACAAATTGACTGACAAAATCGTTCGTGTGATAACTGCACTTGAAGAATACAGTTACGTCAGTTACTTTATGTGGATTACTTCATCACGAATTCATTTCCGCATTTCACCGAAAAAAATACGTCGAAGGCGCTGATCTACAAGCACAGATTTAAATCACATTACGTCTCCTTTATTTTGGTACTATAGCTGTTTCGACATAAATGCATCCGACCGGACGAAGTAAACACACCAACACAGAACAGAGCTCCATAAAAATTTGTATTATTTACAGTCTCAAAAAACCACCATGTATTAAGGAAAATCCATTCTTGTGAAACAAAAACGGCTTTATTCATATACGATATTTTGAAAAGAGTAGGTTTACTGTGATTGGACAAAAATATGGAAAGAGCGCGAGAAGTGCACGCTTCAATATAAAAGCAGATGTAGGCAAGCCTGTAGATGGCGCTGTTGACCTCGAACGGTGCCTGTCCAAGTGCCAGCCGTGGTCGTAACTGTGTTCTATGTGGTCGTGAGAGCACTGTGCCAAGGACAAGTGATGTCGAACATGGGAAAATTGTTGGTGCTCGCACGGCGTTTGGTTTCTTAACAAGGCAGCCGAAGTGTGTGCTGTTTCAAGATGCACCGTATCGAAGATTTATTCCGAACCCAGGAAAACAGGAATAATACCACCCGCTAAGTCACAACGCACCCGCTAAGTCACAACACCGACGAAAGCGTGTATTGAGTAATCGCGAGAGACTGTCATAGAAGATGACTGCGAAGAAAAATAGGTGGACGACAGTTGCGTAAGTCACTACAGAACTGAATGTCGCACTCGCGAACCTCGTAAACACCAAAAAACACTAAGGGAGCTCCATGAGTTGGAAACTGCAGGGCAAGTTGTAATTCCAAGCGAACACATCAGTGATGCAAATGCCCATAACAGTAAAACATGGTGCCCGAGCCACCTGAACTCTGGATCAACGGAAGAAAATCATTTGGTCGTAAGAGTCTTATTTCACACTGTTCCCAACCTCTGGCCGAGTTTACATCTGGCGTACGCCTTCCCAACCCCACGATGCAGACTACTTGCTGTCGAGAGTGCATCGTGGCGGATGTTCGCTGATGATTTGAGCAGCCAAAAAATGGTTGAAATGGCTCTAAGCACTATGAGACTTAACATCTGAGGTCATCAGTCCCCTACACTTCGAACTACTTAAACCTAACTAACCTAAGGACATGAAACACATCCATGCTCGAGGCAGGATTCGAGCCTGCGACCGTAGCAGCCGCGTGGTTCCGGACTGAAGCGCCTAGAACCGCTCGGCTACAGCGGCCGGCTTGAGCAGCCATCTAATCGGCTCCGTGGTTACTCCGCAATGTCCCATTACCAGCAAAGATTAAGTGACCGTTTTGGCTGATCAGGTCCATTCCGTGGTACAATATTTGTCCCCCCAATGGTGATGCAGTATTCCGAGACGACAGGTCTTCTGCTTACAAAGCTCGCATCGTCCAGGCCTGGTTTCGTGAGCACGAGGCTGAATTGTCACCTCTCCCCTGGCCACGCACTCACCAGATCTCAATATTACTGATCCTTCTGGTCTACTTTGGAGAGAAGAGTGCGTGATCGCTATCCACCTCCATCATCGTTGCCTGAACATTCCACTATTTTGATGGAATGATGCTATAAGATACAACTGAAACTCGTACAAAACTTGTATTTATCCATTCCGAGACGACTGGAAGCAGTTTTGAATGCAAAGTTTTCCTACGCCGTATTAGGTAGGCATGGTAATGAACTACGCTTTTGGTGTTTATATATTTTCATCCATCCCCTGTGTGGTAAATAGGCAGATACTGTTTCCATATACGGAGCATCTTCGCGGAAACGTGATTAGTTTGATGCATTTTTTACTAACAGAATACCCAGTAGATTACAAATGGTGCAAATGGTTCAGATGGCACTCAGCACTATGGGACTTAATATCTGAGGTCATCAGTCCCCTAGAAGTTAGAACCACTTAAACCTAACTAACCTAAGGACAGCACACACATCCATGCCCGAGGTAGGATTCGAACCTGCGACCTTAGCGGACGCGCGGTTCCAGACTGAAGTACTTAGAACCGCTCGGCCACACCGGCCGGCAGTAGATTACGCTTGACGGCAATGCGCAACGAAAATATCATCGTACCTACCCGAAGGAGCGTAACAGGACCTATAATTTTCTCAATATAAACAAACGAGTTATCAGATACGTCCAGCAGAGCTATAATATGGTTTGCTGACTACTGATGGGAAGTGTCGCCATTGCAGATTCGTACGGCCGCGCGGGATTAGCCGAGCGGTCAAAGGCGCTGCAGTCATGGACTGTGCGGCTGGTCCCGGCGGAGGTTCGAGTCCACCCTCGGGCATGGGCTTGTGTGTTTGTCCTTAGGATAATTTAGGTTTAGTAGTTGTGTAAGCTTAGGGACTGATGACCTTAGCAATTAAGTCCCATAAGATTTCACACATTTAAACATTTTTAGATTCGTACGGAAATGAGGCGAAAATGCTCAAAATTTCCATTTGGTATAATGAACGACAACTCGTTTTAAATTTAGACACGTCTATAACATAAACTAAAATCCCCATGGTATCCCATTATGAGTAGTGAACATTGGGAACACATCACACCTTGTGCATATTGTGGGGCAATGCTAAGAAGCGATATGATATTGGACGAAAACTTAGAATAAGTGCTACAAAAGGCCAACTGAAGCCTTAGGTTTATTGGAAGACTTTCGGGAAAATGAGGTGCATTTGTAAAATACATAACATGCGGCCAGTTATATTAAGTTACTACTTCAGCCTTTTGAGTCTTGTCAAGTAAGCATGACAGCAGAGATCAAATGAATTAAAAGACATGCTCCTACTGAAATGGGAATCTTTTGAAGAAAGGCATCGTTCTTCTCGTGAAACTCTGTTTGATAAATTTGCACAGGATGTATCATAATTAACGAAGTAAATTCACAGAGTTGGAAGTGCAGAACATGATACGAGAGGCAAAAGGTCTATTAAATATAGGCTCTAAAATGCAGACCCTAAGAGCTAGGAGAACTTCTTCATCTTCAGAACTGCGAAACAAATAGCTTCTACTGGAAGATCTTTGCTCTCTACATTATGTGAGGAGATAGTAAAGAGCGAAACAAGAAAAAATTGTCTAGTAAAGGCGGGCTCTTGGATGATATTTTAAGAGCTATGAACGCTTATTGAGCAGAAGAACTGTGTTTCGCAGCAGCAGTTATAAACAAGTGTTCATAACTCTTAAGGTATATACTTCAGAGCCCATGTTTACTGGTCATTTTTTCTTGTTTTGCTCTATACTGAAATGTCTGAGATTATGGAAAACGGACAGTTTGCAGTCGAAGAGATTTGTTTCACAGTATTGAAGACGAAAAAGTGCTCGTAGCTCTTACATGTTTAGTGACATTGTTTTGCTTCTAGTTTCATGTATGTTCAACTGTATGTGTTTACGTATAATTATGATACACCGGCTTTCGAGGAACTGAGTGTGATAGTTTTACTGCTAACAACATATATCTAGCGGATAGGTCATGAAAATAATATAAGAAAGCCATGAAGCAGTCACTTCTCACTCGCTCAATTCACTGTTGGAACAAGACAGAAAATCGCTAATGCTGGTAAAAAGCATTCTCTGTCATGCACTGAACAGTAGATTGTGGACTGTATACGCATATACAGATCATGTTTCGGGCTTTACATATTTTAAACAAGACAGTATCCTCCTTAAAAGAAAAAGATCGTGACAAGTAGTCCTTTTCTGTGAAAGCTTGGACCATAGACAGAAAGAACTGCTACAGTGTAGTACAGAAGCAAACTGAAGGAAATACGCTATGAGACGAACAAAAATGACACTTTCATTCAAAGTCCACAATGAAGTGACCGGCATTTATGGTGATCCCCTGGACATTAGAAAAGGCAGGAAGTGCTTCTTGCCGGTCGGAGTGGCTGAGCGGTTCTAGGCGCTACAGTTTGGAACCACGCCGCCGCTACAGTCGCAGGTTCGAATCCTGCCTCGGGCATGGATGTGTGTGATGTCCTTAGGTTAGTTAGGTTTAAGTAATTCTAAATTCTATGGGAGTGATGACCTTAGAACCTAAGTCCCATAGTGCTAAGAACCATTTGAACCAAGTGCTTCTTAGTAGGACTTATGATCAACACGGGCAGCAGTGCTTGCTCTGCAGTGTTCTCCTAGGCTGGTGAAAAGGTTCGTAAGGAGTTCTTGTGGGAGGGCGATGCATTCTTCCACCAGCTCAGTCGACAATTGCTGGATGGTCGTTGGTGTAGAGTCTTGTACTGTAGGAAACAAGGGAGGGGATGTTGTTATATGGGTAGCCGGTGTCCACGTTCTACAATACAAATGCACGCATGGATTATCACGGTTCTTTATTTATATGAACTGGAAGTATTTACTTATCCTGAATAGAGTTCATGTGTTGTGGTACGCGCTCATCAGTAATACTCCTCTTGCAGAAAATTTCGGCAATACAAACTTTAGTTTCACTAATCTGGTCACTATGCACTGTCGCAGTCTGAGCGTGTCAATGAGGCGAGTGAGACCCTCCGGTCAGCAATGGCGGCCTAAGTACTTGCTGTCGAGATGGCGTTGGCGGCTTGTTGCTTGTCAGTGTGTCTCTGGCCTCTCTCGTGGTAGGTGCACTTGATCCAGCGCCTGCTGTCCATCTTTGCGCTTCATCTTTGGCGACTGGTGTGCTGGCGACAGCTTCCATCAGCACAGTTGGTACATATGAATTTCCTTCAATAAATCTCTCCATCGCATCCCATATATGATACATCTACGTCTACATCTACATTTATACTCCGCAAGCCACCCAACGGTGTGTGGTGGAGGACACTTTACGTGCCACTGTCATTACCTCCCTTTCCTGTTCCAGTCGAGTATGGTTCGCGGGAAGAACGACTGCTGGAAAGCCTCCGTGCGCGCTCGAATCTCTCTAATTTTACATTCGTGACCTCCTTGGGAGGTATAAGTAGGGGGAAGCAATTTATTCGATACCTCATCCAGAAACGCACCCTCTCGAAACCCTGACAGCAAGCTACACCGCGATGCAGAGCACCTCTCTTGCAGAGTCTGCCACTTGAGTTTGCTAAACATCTCCATAACGCTATCACGCTTACCAAATAATCATGTGACGAAACGGTTCACTCTTCTTTTGATCGTCTCTATCTCCTCTGTCATCCCGATCTGGTATGGATCCCACACTGATGAGCAATACTCAAGTATAGGTCGAACGAGTGTTTTGTAAGCCACCTCCTTTGTTGATGGACTACATTTCCTATGGACTCTCCCAATGAATCTCAACCTGGCACCCGCCTTGCCAACAATTAATTTTATATGATCATTCCACTTCAAATCGTTCCGCACGCATACTCCCAGATATTTTACAGAAGTAAGTGCTACCAGTGTTTGTTCCGCTATCATATAATCATATGATAGATGGGCTTTAAGTTGTGGGAACAGGTAGGTCAGTCCATTTGCCGAATATCTTCTCTTTCTAATTTCTTCTCCAAATGCACTGTTCGATGCGGTCGTGCAATGTCATTATAAACATGAAGTCAGGGCCGAGTGTAGCCTGGAAAAGACACGCATGGGGAAGGAGTACCGGTACAATGACGATGACTGCTGAGAGTCGTATTAAAAGATTTGGACATGAATACACCCATGCAATATTATGCGTTCCCACACCATAACACCTGGACCACCAGTCGATCATGTTGGACGATGTTACTGGTCGCAATACCAGTTACCACCTCAAGCCGTATGTCTATAATTAGTACTCAGACTGAAACCGCTCTCATCCGCGAAGAGCACGGGACCCCATTCCTCTTTTCTCCAGTCGCTATGCTATTAACGCCATGGCAGTCGGTGCCATCGATTTACGTGTGTAAACAGACCACCTCCATGCAATCGTTGTACCACAGTGGAGCGTGAGATTTCCCTTCTTGCCTATTGCACAACGTAGCAATCATTTGCTTGCTGCGAGCAGTACCAAACTCCGTGACTACACTCGTCACACTTCATCCTCCCAGTTTCCGAATGATTCTTCCCGCTGTGAAGTCATCCAGATGTTGTCTCCAGGCCATGTTGTAATGAAGAACATCACAACAGCCCACCGTAATTGCTTGCTGATTGATAACCACTGTCTTTTCCCTTTCCTTCAACAGCCTTGTGTTATGGGGATAGTTTCATTCGACGCTATAGTCACACTGATCTCAAGGCATGTGGCGTTCAATGTCCCATGCATGACTGGAAGACCTCTGGTAAATGTTCCCCAAATTTCATTCATTTCCACCGAGTTATTGTATCTGTCTCGTCCTTAAGTTGTGCAGAGCCAGTGTATACAGCAGCAACGAGTTTAATTTTAGCATTTTTCATTTCAGTCTCTAGTCGCAAATGTGTTTACATTACCTGTTTCGTTCCATTTTAGAACATTTTCAGGTCTATTACAGTTGCAGAGCAACCTGTCAGTTGTGTGTGCTGTGCTCAGCCTGCGTAAGTCGCTAACTAGTAGTGGCTTTTTGGCACAAGATCTCCAAGCACACACAGGTGCTGCAGGCTTCCATAGCTGCACACACAGGTTCTGCAGAAGCCATAAAATTGGTCAGGAACTATGTATAATGAGAATGTATACAACAGAGACAGCTATGCCACCAGTAAACGTTTTCCATCTAGTCTCAAAAGTAGAAGCTTCAGTAATGTGTTCGGTGTGGCTGTCTTTCTAATATTCAAATCGTACTTCTGTCTTTCCACGGCAAGAGCTTAGTGACCATGTTGACTACGTTCTTTGGTCCTGAACACAGTATATTACTGTTTGTAGAAAGAAACTGCTAGTTCATTTTGCGAAACCTACAGTTATTTTAGAATACAAGATGGTTGTGGGAGGAATGGATGGAGCTAATCAGGGCGGCGAATATTACAGATTTACTAGGATATCTTAAAAATGGTGCAAAAATAATTCTTTTAGGTTGTAGAAATTACAATCGTAAACACCTACATCTATTACTTGGTAGATAATAAGGAGAGACAGGAGATGAGGCAGACACATCTTTCCTACAGGAGAAATCTCATCATACAGCTTGTGTGCACCGGTAGAAATAGACATTCGAGGAAGGACTGAATGGGAAGAGGCGTTTTATAATGTAAAACGAAAAGAAATCTACAAGGGATTGTACGGTGTGCAGCAGAAGAAATGAAAAAAGGTGGGAGAAAAGAAACCATTTTGTACTGTGAGACATGCACATGGAAACCAGCACTTCATCTTGTTGACTGCTTCAGCAAGTACCATACAGAAAACAATTATAAAAGAATAAGCAGAAAAATATATATGTGCACTTACAGCCTAACATGACATGTACTGTGTTAGGCTGTAAGTGCAGATACGTTTATTGGTGATTGAGGACGTTACATCAGTATTAACTTCATTTGCAGGCTAATAATTTTAGGTATTAGAAGCAGTAGGTTTTTAGGTTGGTTGGTACCAACAAATATATGTGTCAAGTGCAAGCCAATAAAGCTTATTTTCCCCTGGGCAGCAGGTCAGGTGTCGAACTGCCGACTCATGGATACAAAACGGTTAGTCTATACTGACAGGCGTAGCCCAAGTAGTGGAGCGGTTACGACTGAGCAGAAAACATCAGCTAGTAAATTACGTGAGATTTTTAAAAGAAGACTGTTAGACACAGAGGAAAACAACTAAGATGGTAAAGTGGGTACATATTAAGGTACTAATGATCACATTATTTGCATTTATACTGCTAACAACTTGTATAATTCTACCTGAAACACAATAGAAATAAAATCATCCGGAAAGCTTATATTTAGCTCTTTTTCATTTCAAAATACCATATCATTCCAAGAAATCCACTAATCCATTTCCCACCGAAAATCGACATGGAGAATTTGGCGACAGTCTCGTGGAGTAATCTTACCATACGTGCCTCTTGGTTATTAATTGGAAACTATGGGATGTGCTGAACTGAAATATGCATAGTCGCACAACTCCATTGTTGTAGTTAACGGACGTACAGTACGTTTCCTTTCTAACATTCAGTCCTGTCTCATAAAAGTTCATAATCAGTTTTTTTCATTCTCACACTCTTGAAGGGAAAAAGCATCTGGACTCTTCGTAACTTCCAAACTGTTAACGTTGTGTAGCACATATACGCTGTGGTCCGTTTCATTCCTCCATGACGGTATAACAGCGATGTTGGCCCTAGATAACTGACATTATTGTGCACTGCCACCAACTGCGCATGGTTGCTGGACTCATTTAAGCACTTGGTTTTCTTTTCTCATATACGTTAACATATACCAGCAGAATATACATGGATATGGAGACATCGAACATACACGAAGATTCTAAACGGTTTTAAATCTCTATGCATTTCAATAGATATAGTTATGCAACTCAAGTAGTGTGCCTTGCAGCATAGCGTCTGAAATTCTCCGACAAGTAAGGGTGGGAGCCAGTGGTAATTCACAGAAAGTACGTGTGGTTCCCGTATTTTACAACTCGGCTGAATACCAGGCTGCTGTAACAGCATTCTGTATCTTATACGGAACTAACGCAAAGGCATTGAGTTCTAGAACGGCCAAGTGCTACTATTCCTCTGTTATTGCTTGCACGTGAAAGGGCAGAGCACAGACAAGCAGATAACTACGTCATCTATTCAGTTATCTGCTGGGTGTTCCACTTTCAGCTATTGTTCCCACGAGGATTTAAGGCACGCGTCGATATTCATGCGCAGAGCCAAAGCACATTTTCCGAACACAATGAAACCTACTCTGGTTAACTGTTACGGCCATTCAGATGCCGACAGCACGAAAGGGGGCTGCAGGGAGGGGAGCGGATGCACTACTGCGGCTCAGCACAAACCGCCGCCTGCAATCCGCTTACATTAAGTAGACTTCATTTTGCAATTTCCGGGAAAGCGCTCGAACATTGCTTGGTCTATTGGAGGATTGAGTACCACAAATAAATAAAAATTAACTGTAGCGCCCAGAAATTACTTGTGGCCTTCAAAAGTTTACAGCTAGGTATTTACAATTACGATAAAATGTTGAAATGAAAAAAAAAATATAACGCGAATTAATTTGTCAAAATAGACTGTGTGTGAAGCATCCAGAAGACATGGTCGGATGTCAACATAGTTGTAACTTCGTATACGTACTCACAATTTACGGGCACGTAAATGATTATAGTATTGCAGATAATTCTCTGTGACAGGTAGAATGGGTGCCAGCGTTTATTAACGTTGTCCCTGTGTAGTGTTATTGCCAGGTCTGTTAGGGTTATAAAGGGCGTGAACAGCGTCAGATGCTCAGTGATCTTGAGAATAGTGGAAGTTCAATGACCTTCATTTGGACCCTAGGACATGTCGGGATACCGGGCAATGAACTTGCTGACCGCTGGCCAAACAGGCTACCAGTAAAACATCTCTGGAGAATGGGCTACCGGAGACCGATTTGCGATCGGTCTCCGCCGCAAAGTTTTCGCGCTCTAGAATACTGAATGGCGCACACTCAGTACAGCAAATAAACTCCGTGTTATCAAGGAGACAACAAGTGTGTGGCGGTCTTCCATGCGTGCCACTCGCAGACAATCTGTTGTCCTTTGCCGTCTCCGCATCGGCCATACGTGGCTCACACATGGTCACTTACTCTGTCGCGGGGACCCATCTCGCTGTCGCTGTGGCTCCCCTATGACTGTGGGCCACATCTTGTTGAACTACCCAATTTTAGCCGCTCTGCGGCTGATTTTTAACCTTCCCAGCACCCTGCCTACGGCGTTGGGCGACAATGCCTCGATAACAGATTTATTTTTACGTTTTATTCGTGAGGGGGGTTTTCAGCGTACCATCTAAGGGTGGGCTTCTGGCCTTCTCTCCGAGGCCTCGACCCTCCCTCGGATTCCACTCTCTATCATCCTTTCTTTGCATTTTGTTTGCCTTGTTGTTTGTCTTTTGCCATGTGTATTCATCTCCTCTTGTCTTTTTGGGCTGGACATTTTCGTGTGTTGCTGAGTGGCTGGCTCATCCTCTTTTATTCTTGTGGTCAGCCAGCCCAGAGCATCTGCTCTATGGTTTTAATACTTTCCTCTGCTTTTCCTTGTGGTGTACGTTTTCCCCCTTTTTTTGTTCGTTTCTTTCGTTTTCTCTTTCGGCGTGGTTACCCGTTCCTTTTACCCCCTGTTACTTTCCCAAATTAAATTTGAGTATTGGTTTACTTGAACCCTGTTTGTGTCAGGAAAAAGCGACTGATGAGCCTGTAGTGGAATGACTGGTGGAATGACTGGAACTGATCGGCTGTCGGACCCCCCTCCGTCTAATAGGCGCTGCTCATGCATGGTTGTTTACATCTTTGGGCGGGTTTAGTGTCATCTCTGAACAGTCAAACGGACTGTGTTTGTGATACAATATCTACAGTCTGTCTTCAGGAGTTCTGGGAACCGGGGTGACGCAAAACTTTTTCTGATGCGTGTATAATGAAGTCCTAGTCGTATGAATCAAAACGGCGAGGGGAGGTCGTACGGTCCCCTTGTACCGTCTAAAAAGGTATTTTCACTTAGAATACGACGGCTAAGCTGAAAGTCCCAGTTTGGCAGGGTAATGAAAAACACTGTCCTTAGAGAGCGAGTGTGGAAGATCCTAGAAATATACATCTACAGCTTCTATAATTTCCTCAAAACATTTTCCAATGAAAAACTTCTTTATTTATGGAAACAGATAGAAGCTGAAGGATGAATTATCCTTTGAAAAAGATGGATGTTCTCAAAAATTGTATTTTAAATCTTACTGTTTTTTCATGTTTAAAGCATTTCCTGTTTTGTGAGAAAATAAATAACTCTCATAAAAGATAACCTCCTTCTTTACCAATTTCTTCTGTCGTATTTTGTTGTACATTTGATTCGAAAGAATTGCACAGCATTTGCCAGTCACCGTTGGCTCTGAGCACTATGGGACTTAACTGCTGTGGTCATCAGTCCCCTAGAACTTAGAACTACTTAAACCTAACTAACCTAAGGACATCACACACATCCATGCCCGAGGCAGGATTCGAACCTGCGACCGTAGCGGTCACACGGTTCCAGACTGAAGCGCCTTTAACCGCACGGCCACACCGGCCGGCTGCCAGTCACCGTTTTATAATTAGCAAGATAGTCAGAAGAAACACTTTTCATCCTACAAAACACTAGCAGATGAAATTACCTTTTTGGTACAGAGACGTTGATTTGCTGTCTCTTCGTGAGTCTATTGACTCACGTCTCACCTTCAGTTACAATTAGGAGCACAAAATTAATTGTATAATTTTTAAAATGGCCCTAGCGGTGTTTTAAAATGAGTTCATTCCATTATGGCCAAAATTCAGGAAATGCAACACCCATAATACACATAGCTTCCTCGTGCACCAGTACGCGAATACCAAATCGTACAGATCGGAGATTTTTTCATTTACGGTTATAGTTGTTGAGTCGTCCTTCATCGAGATGAGGTTTACAGCCGTAATTGACTTTTCAGTGTGAGTGTTTAAGGTCGGACCTAATTCGGACTCTTTTGAATATCAACTAAAGTAAGTAACTGTTTATATTTACGTTTCCATTACGCGTTTCGGAGAAAAATAATTTTGCAAACAGATGGATTCGGAAGCAGTTCCTCAGCATTAATATAAATACACTTATGTAAACTTCCAACTGTAAAAGTTTGGATCGGTGTAATAAAACGATTCAGGTTCTTTATCTGACCCTAGACATTAGATCAGAAGATCGCTTTTACAAAATCGACATCTTTCTCACATTAATTTTAAATCAATCTGCTCGATGATGTTGGAATGGTTCTCTCAAACGAGTTAAGGCAAGAGGAAAAGTTGACTGTATATATGTGTTTATTACAAACAGTTTTCAACAACTTTGCATTAATTTTTGTTGGCGATAACCTATCCAAACAAAGAATCTTATTATACCGCGGTAATCTTGTTTATTCATTTAAATGAAACGCATTTTGATTGACCACTTGAAAAAGTCGTATGAACAAGCCATTTTCGAAGTTTTGTGCGTAACAAATGACAAAGTTTGATTACTATTAAAGCTATTCTGTGCTCCCTTTCGGTTTGGCAAGGAATGCTTCGAGAGGAGGCACTCCTTGGTAAATTGTTCATAAAACCTGAAACTAGCGTTCTATAAAACACATTGCACAGTTATTGTGGAACACAGGTACTTCTTAAAAGTGATAGAAATCACATCTTTTTCATAAGTTCCTTTCACTTACAGCTACTTCATTATTATAAATACGAGTACAGAAAACAGCAAGGACTAATTTTGAAATACTTATTTATTCCATAAACCTTTTCAGTCTAATCTTCAGATGGTGTACCTTACTTTTGTCATACTTCTCCAAGTATCTCCAATCTTCCTTTGTGCAATTAGCGGTGTGATCACACAGGTTTTGGATGTCTCTGTAAGTTTATTCCATTTATAATACTTAATCTTTCATAAATGGTTCAGAAATGTTACCTTATAAATTTGTTTCACCATCGGAAACAACGAAATTAACAGAAGATATCAAAATGGAAAGCGTTGAAGTAACAACTTTCTGACATATAATCTCTGAATCATTTACGAGCGATTAAGTAATATAATCATGACTACACCGCTAAATACATGAAGGATTATAGACACTTGGATGGGTATTGCGGAAGTTAGGAATATTTTGGTATAAAAATACTGTATAACTCATAGCCAATCCTCACTTGTAGCTTATCCATTATGATTCTGCTTGCTAAAAGTCGTCCAGAATTCTGAGAGGGAACTATCACTTGCCTGGATACCATTGCATAAAACGAATCGGTAGCGGCAGCTGAATCTCCCCATATGTGAGATCACAATGAAGCAACTTCCACGCGTTATTTATACTGATATATCAAAATGTAAAGTGAAAGTTTCGTCACATCGATGTCGACATCTTTAAAAACAGAGGACGCACTCAGATGAAGAGGAATGGTGCAAGGAAATAAAATAAGAACACAAGCAGGAAAACAGAGCGAGGGAGAGATTGATAAGACTAGTTACAGTGTTTGGAACATAGTCTCATATATATTAAATTGATTTAATTTCCTGAGTATTGACAAATTGCTATAATTGACTGGAAATAATCGAGAATTTTATCACTTCATTTGTCTTCAGAAGCAAAATTACTTGATTTGCAATTGATGGATGTGTAGTTAAGAAAATACCAGCATAGCTCGAACACTAAGAAGAGCTTGAAGTGTCGTGATATAACTCTGAACCAGTGTAGAGGTAAATGTAATTCATTTAGGTATCTGCTAATAACTTGAAGATTCTCTGTTATAATTAGGACAACATATAGCAAACATTTATCAACTACTGTACAACTAGACATACGGCTTAAACAATTGCATTTGACGGAGGAGACTGGGTTGGACCTCTATGCGGGATGTAACCTTTCTACGATTTCTCTTTTTCCGCTTTATACCTTCCTAGATTTTGTTGCCGTCACAGTAAAGAGGAAACTACGTATAAAAAAGAGGGAAGGAAAGTTGTTTATCAGAAATGCATGTTAAGCGTGTTCATATATTGTAAACATAATTTTTAAGTTGAAGTTCGGTATGTCATGGTAGCTTATGGGCTTTTATCGAAACAGACGTTAAATTATTACACTTGTGTTGAGAGTACAGCACTACATTCTCTTGAGTACGATATTCGAAAATACAGAACAGGATAAATGAAAACTTACGCTGTCTAGGAAATTTTTGTCTGGGTGGTGGATAGTTTTTGCTTTCCGATGTCAATTTCTAGCCGGTGATCAGTTCCATTTTGTGCACAATATTTCGCAAACTGTCAAGCGTCTAGGTCAGATGCTGCGAGCGATGTACTCAAATGTATTGCCAACTTGCATCGGCAAAGCGCAAACGGTTGCAGGCGAAAGCAGTAGTCTATAGAGCTGCGACAACACTGAGACGTTTGTCACAGATACATACAGAAAATCGCATTACGTCATTGGTCAAGGTAGACGCGGAAAGCAGCCGCATCAAGTCCACTGTAGGTATCAGGGGTTCCTCTCACCGACTCCACTATAGCTCCTCAATGCACAGAGCGCATGACTTGTGACTCCCAAAGAGAGAGAAAGACTGCTCTTCAGCTGCGAGCTTAATCAGTAGCACAAAGAGGTACCTGACGTGAAAGTCATCCCGATAGGAGCACCACTAACTCTCTTTCCTCGCGGGTCGGTTCGGAAGGTGATTCATTGAGACAGTCTATCGATCGCTGTTTGTGCTCTTGGTTCTTTCGTTGATTCGATCTACTCACAGTTCTATCTGACTCTTTTTCATGCTGACTCGTCGATCTTCGTTTTATTTTTTACATCCGTTGCTGTAGAGGAGAGTCCTGCAGTATCGACCGGTTTTCAGCACACACCACTACTGTTGACCCTTTCCGCCTGTAAGTGGCAGAAGTGAACAGCAAGAAGAAGCAAGCCCGTGTATCCATGTGCACTGGACTCTGATGTCTTCTTCCTGTCTTTAGTGCTTTGTCTGCTTTGAGAGCTTGATAGTGTCGCTGTAGTTCTTAGCACACGGAAGATATTTTGAGGATTGTGGTGCACGTTTTTAAGACCAGTGATTAATTTCTTTTGCTATATTTCTGTTATCTGTGTTATGTAAGCAGTAACGTCTAACAAACCTTTCATGAAAATCTCTGTAAAAGAACGTACAATATGACTAGATCCTACTGCATGTTTGTTGTGCAGTACCGGTCATCCGGTTGTCTTTCAGTATCGGTCAGAAGTAACTTAAATTTTTAAATTACAGTTTCATCTCCGTACTTCTTTTCAGGTTGCAGTGGCGAAAAATTAGAAAAAAGTAAGAGAAAAACGAAATGAAGAGTGCATGAAAATGGCTGTGAACAAAGTTATGTGTGACAAAATAACCGCGAGGGAGGCAGCTGAAGCGTTTTCAACAATTAGAAAAGAAAGAGATCGCCATCGAAGAGAAGTGATTAAAAGCGGAAAAATTAAAATCTGAAAGAGACTTGAAGAAAACTGAACTTAAGTCGAGTGTTCCAAAATAAAAGAAACACGCAAAGGATAGCCACGGAAACCCAATTACAAAGCAGCGAAGAAAACTTGAACTCACTGGAAATAATGGGACAAGAAAAGAGACTGATAAATGCATTATGTGTCTGGGGTTATCTGAAAAATACTGAGTGCTCTGTACCAACTGCAGAACCTTAAAACTTGTTGGGTGTGTGATCAGGAGAATATTTCGTATTTTATCTCCGATATCTGTAAGACAGTGAGCTAGACATTGGTGAGCTGAGCCGAAATAGAAACCATAAGTTTCCACGCTGATGTGTTCTATTATTATTCTATAAGTATCAGTGCAGCGTATGATTAACAGCCGTTATTATCACAGTAAAGACAATGGCCGATTCTGCAAGACACTTTCTAGAAGTCCCGTAAATACTAAATACTTTTACTTTCGATGTAATTAAATACCGCAAATAAAAAACAAAAATCATTACACTGTGCTTTTCACGTAACATGTCTTGAGGCAAGAACATAGTATATCACTATTCCGATTAACCACGACAGACTGTAAAGCCACGAAAGTTACCAGGTCGATACTGCACGACCCTCTCCTCATAATATTTGTACGATTGTTTTGACACTCTTATTTATTTGTATATTTTATTGAGTGATACAACAGATTACACGGTTGTTTTGCTAAATTAAGACAAACTGCAGGAAACGAACCTCGAGAGGATGCAGAGGACAGAGCGTCATATGGACGTGTGAACGGAAACGAGTTCCAAGAGAGGTACCGGAGCACCCACTTGATAGATATTCTACAGTGACCCCGGTATCAACACCAAGCAGGTGGTGGCTCTCCAGCTTGGGGTAAGCCAGATGACCGCGTGGAACGCTCTCTACGGCAACTGCCACTGCCCGTATCAATTACACGCTTGCATTTGTTATTACGTAAGGAGTTGCCTCCACGGCGACAGCTTTTGTCGCTCGTTGGGCGTACAGACCACCACAGTGCTGGGATTTCAATCAATCTCTTATTCACAGATGAGACTGCTTTTATGAGGGGTGGTATCTTCAACCTACACAACACCCTCCTGTGAACTGCATAGTACGGCGGTAGCGAACTATCAGCGCCGGTTCGGCCTATTATTTGGCAAATACTGGAGGACAAAACATATAATCTTCACACATACTGCAATCCAAACGCATCACGTGAATTAATATTTCTAAGAAATAAAATATTATATCCATCACAACTTCTAAAATGTAACGTAATCGCAAAATATAGGAGCTGATTTGAAATTAGTCTGGGAATTCCTTTGAGATGATACACTTAATATACAAATTCTCAGTCTTTTTAAATTTTGTAAAGAATTTTATTTTGCTAAGGTGGCGACCAGGTTCCAGGGTATAATAATGAACTTAAGTATGGGTGCTACCACTAAACAGGCTTGATACAGGACATAAAAATTCTTGAATGTTAATGCGAATGTAAAACGACAAATTGCTAGCCTTCAGGAAACTATCATTACCTTATTATACACGTTTTTATACATCGTTTTGTGGCATTACAGCCCTTAATCTGAAGGGGACAGTGGTCTCCTTAAATATATTTGTAGGTGCCAAGTGTCATTTCGAGAGCGTTAACGATGTGGCAGGTTACGTAGAGCTACAGTGCTATTATTTTTGTGAAAGCAAACTAAAGTAGGATGGAAACCCTGTGACAGCGTACCTGATAACGGTCATATGCAACTTCGATCAGTTGTTTGGAGAATAAATGCTGAACTAAGAAGACTTTTTGTTATTAACAAATATTACATTGTACGTGCGTATAAAACCTGACAGCGGATGTGAAGTTCTGATTCGGAGACCTTGAATCAACTGCAGTCATCAGAGCCATCACATCACATAGATGAAATCCACAAGTCGTATTTGTGCAGTAGTGGCGCCTTACTGAATGAGAGTGTAAGGTGCAATATTTTTTTTGGTTTACTTATTCTAGGATTGAAGACAACTGTGTAAGTTGAAATGACATGTTTAATGTCGCAATATTAGCACAAAATTACACGCTTTTACACAGTTTTCAATGTGACAACAAAAAACAGTTGTCAGGAAAACGCGTCTCATTAACATCAAAAAGTGAAATAATCCTAAACACAAAAATATTAAATATTAACTCTCAGAAGATTAAATTTTCCTAAACATGACAATACTAAAGTATAACTAGAAGTTTCTTTACAAAATTGTTCCTACACTTACGTTATGAGGTTGGCCAGTACTACGAAAATCGTCTGATTAGGGTTCAAACTTCAGTACTATTTTTATGATGACAATCAAGTTTACAGTGGATGATTAGTTATGCGACAAATTGAGCAAAAGATTACCCAAGGTCGTTAAGCGAGAGAACATGTACTCATCCATAGTCTTAGAATGTGGCGATATACACGCGCATGGCTGGAGCAGCGTGCATATTATAATGCCCTCTAAGTTCTCGCAAGAAAAATTAACTAATTGGCTAGTTCGTTTCACCACTATTGGAGCTAAACGATGCTACAGCTACTTTCTAGCTGGATATAAGCCGCTGTGAACGCAGTGTTCGCACAAATTACTCCTCTGCTTCGTACAGAGCGTTATGCGCTCCATTCTGCACTTAACACCATTTCAGAGAAGAGTTTACTAAAATTTCCGTCTTGTCTTACTCGTAGCCGAACTGTCTCCCCAACTGGGTTCTTTCGCTCTTAACGTCACAGCTTTTTTCGACCAAAAGAAGCGTTCCTTTTATTTTGTGGAAACTCTGACCACCAATCGCAAGGTCCCTACCATTAAATTACGTTGAAACTTTGGCTCTTTTCTCCTTCCTAGCTTGTTTCCGCCCATTGGACATTTTGTGCCCGTTCCAGATGCCTAAATGGGTACATTGACTCTCTCACGTGTGTACCACTTGCTGGACACATGATCGAAAATGCGTCACTGGTCTTGTTTTGTATCATTTTGGAATTCCGAAACACAGTTTTCTAAAAGCTTTCTTTCCTGTCCTCCCTTAGATGGGCCGTTATACTCGCTCTCCCCATCTGAATCACCTGATCAGTCGTTGACTTTCCGTGTGGGACACCCGTTTAAATGGTTTCCTCCTGTCCACTGTTACAGCCTGTGGCGGTGTATTTGGCAGGATCTCTGTCTCAACATTTTGTTTCCAAAGAAGCGGACTTTGGTTATGATCATTGTGCCCACATCGATACACTCACGGTACAGCAATGACAAAGTGGCAGGTGAGAAGCCAAGTGGCTATACGGCGCCAAGTCCCACACGTTGGGCACTGTGGCATTGACTAAGCTCGGGGTTAACACTTGTAAGGTGGCAGAATAAATGAAGGTCCGATTCGCACCTTACATGAGACCTTTATACATCACAACAGGAAGGTGGATATGACACCTAACTTAAATCGGTGGTAATGAGCAAATTTGCCTAGCAGAATGTAATGTCATGTTCCCATTGTTAAATGTCGACTACAGTGAGCTACTCTTTGTTTTTGTGGAGAAAAATGAAATATTTATTCTCTTTGTTATCATATGCACACAGCTGCATTTAAAGTTGTTTATTAGTAGTTTAGGTAGTAGTAGATTTCGAAGCCCTCAAGGCTTCATCACCAGGTTCGGAGTTGCTCCGAGAACTGCCGAGGTATAGATCTCATCTTGTCGGAAGAAATTGGTCCCGTATAACAGGTGTGGGTGAAACCAAGTTAATTGTTGGATTTTTTGCCAGCCATCCGATTCTGCTGTGACAGTTCTAGAGGCATTCAAAGGAAGTCTACGCCAATAGCGCGTAAATACCCAGATCATGCAATTGTAGTTGGAGGCGACTTTAACCTACCGAGTATGGACTGTGATGTCTATGGATTCATTGCGGGGGTACAGACAGACAGTCATGTGAAATACTTCTGAACACAGCCCACAAGTAATGCAAATATCTTAGATCTTGTAGCTACAAATAGGCCGCATCTTATTGACAATGTCTGTATAGGAACGGGGAATAGCGAATCACGATGTCATTACAGCAACTATGATAACGAAAGTTAATAAATCAGTCAAGAAGGCTAGGAGAGTGTTTCTGCTAGGCAGAGTAGATAAGCAGTTATTAGCTTCTCACTTAGACAGTGAATTGACATCACTTCGTTCCGCTAAGATGGGTGTAGAGTAATTATGGGCAAAAGTTTAAGCATTACGTAAATTGTGCTCTGGAGAGTTATGTGTCTAGTAAGCGGATGAAGAATGGAAAAGACGCGCCATAGTTTAATAACGAAATTTGGAGGATGCTGAGGAAGCAGAAGCAGTTGCACTCTCGCTTCAAAAGTGAATGCACAAATGACGACAAGCGAAGGTTGTCAGAGATTCGTGTGTCTGTGAAAAGATCTATGCGCGAAGGATACAACTACCACAGTCACACCTTAGATCTGGCAAAGAACCCAAGGAAATTCTAAGGCATCCATTTAGTCCCTTGTTGACCAGTGTGGTGTGGCAGTTGAAGATAACAAAATGAAATCCGAAGTTTTAAATTTAAAGTTCAAGAAATCTTTCACACAGGAGAACCGTACAAACATATCATCACCTGACAATAGGATGGACTCCGGTATGGACGACATAGTAATAAGCATTGATGGCGTAGAGAAACAACTGAAAGATTCGAAAGCAAATAAATTATCAGCTCTAGATGGAATACCAGTTCGACTTTACAAAGAGTACTCTACGGAATTGGCCCCTTGCCTACCTTGTATTTATCGCGAATCTCTCACCTAGCACAAAGTCTCAAGCCAGTCGAAAAAGGCGCAGGTGACTCCAATATACAAGAAGAATAAAAGAACGGACCCCAAAATTACAGATCAATAGCCCTAACTTCTGTTTTCTGCATAATCCTTGAATATATTCTCGGTTCGAATATAATAAACTTTCTTGAGATTGAGAAGCTTACTTTCACGAATCAACAAGATTTTAGAAGGCATCACTCGTGCGAAACGCAGCTTGTCCTTTTCTCATATGATATACTGCGAACTATGGATGAAGAGCAACAGTCAGGTTTCCACATTTCTAGATTTCCGGAAAGCATTTGACACGGTGCCCCATTGCAGCGTATTAACATAGGTACGAGCATATGGAATATGTCCACAGATATGTGAGTGGCTCGAAGACTTCTTAAGTAATAGAAGCCAGTATGTTGTCCCCGACGGCGATGGAGTGTTCATTAGAGACAAGGGTATTGTCAGGAGTGCCCCAAGGAAGTCCTTGCTCTTGTGCTCTGTATACATAAATGATTTGGCGGGCAGAGTGGGCAGCAACCTGCGGTAAGATGTCGAAGTTAAGTGACTGTAGGAAGATATAAGACGACTTAGACAAAATTTACAGTTGGTGTAATGAATGGCCGGTAGCTCTAAATGTGGAAAAACGTAAGTTAATGCAGATGAGTTGGAAGAGCAAACCTGTAATGTTCGGATACAGTATTACTAGTATCCTGATTGACACAGTCAAGTCGCTATATATCTGGGCGTAACGTTCCAAAGCAATATGAGATGGAATGAGCATGTGAGAACTGTGGTAGGGAAGGCGAATGATCTACCGGTTTATTGGGAGAATTTTAGAAAAGAGTGGTTCACCTTTAAAAGAAACCGCATATACGACGCTGGTGCAACCTGTTCTTGACTACTGCTCAAATGTTTGGGATTCGTACCACGTCGGATTGAAGGCAGACATGGAAGTAATTCAGAGGCGGGCTGCTACATTTGTTACTGGTAGGTTTGAACAACACCTAAGTGTTAGGGAGATGCTTAGGGAACTCAAATAGGAATCCATGGAGGATGGCGACGCTCTTTCGAGAAACACTGTTGAGAAAATTTAGAGAACGGCATTTGAAGGTGACTGCCGAACGATTCTACTGTCACCAATATCCACTGCGTGTAAGGACCTCGAAGATACGATACGGTAAATTAGGCTCATAGAGAGGCATATAGCTAGCCGTTTTTCCTTCGCTCTATTTGCGAGTGGAACACGAAAGGAAATGGCAAGTAGTGGTACAGGGTACCCTCCGCCACGCACCGTATGGTGGCTTGCGGAGTATTTATGTACATGAAGATGTAGATATACACTTGTTGCAAAAGGATAATGAATTAATTCTCCCAGAAAACTGTCAGGTACAAAGTTATCTATACCTCACCAGAATCTGAGGCTCATTCATGCCTGACGATGAAGCCTCGAACATTACATACAGCGTTGTGGAGTGGATGCCATAATAAAGAGACTAAAAATACACCGTCCGAACAGGTCTCGGAAGGCCCAACGGTACTGACCGATGGTCGTGTCGTCTTTAGACTTCGGTCGTCATTGGATGCGTCTATGGTGGAGCATGTGGTCAGCATCTTGCTCTCCCGCCCATTTTCAGGCTATGCGACCGGAGTCGCTATTTCTCAGTTAGGTAGCTGCTCAATTTGCCTCACAAGAGCTGGATGCACCTCGCTTGCCGACAGTGCTAGGCAGACCCATGTAACTGCCAGTCAGGCTCGACAGCGCTGAACTTTGGCGACCTGACGGGAACCGGTATTACCACTGTGGTAAGGCCGTTGACAATAAAAAGATTAAGTGGTTCATTATTCTTCCCCAACAAGTGTTTATCAGTTATCTAATTTCTCACTGCAAGATGAACGACTAGATTTAACAAAAGCTTGTGGCCCGTATTTACCAACTACTAATATGATTTACTGACAAAATACTCCTTATGAGTTCCGAAACGGCCATCATTTTAGTTTGAAAACACGTCGAAATTCTCATTGGTTGAGGATTGGTGAAGATATGGCAAATCTAATATGGCGTTTTGTAAACAGCATTGTTTCTACTATCGAATCATGCTCTTTATGAAAATCTTGACTTATTCTGCTTCACTGCGGTAGCTGGGTTGGTTGGTTGGTTGATTGTTTGATTTTGGGGAGGGAACCAAACAGCAAGGTCATCGGTCCCATCGGATTAGGAAAGAAAACCGGCTGTGCACTTTCAGAGGAACCGTCCCGGCATTTACCTGAATCGATTTAGGAAAATCATGGGAAACCTAAATAAGGAAGGCCGGACATGGGTTTGAACCGTCGTCCTCCCGAATACGAGTCCAGTGTGCTAATCACTGCACCACTTTTTTAATTTTTTAATCTCATTTTGTTCGCTTTCGTTCGTTGCATCTGCTCAGGGCGGATATAGTAAGATACCTGTTTAAGTCCGTCGTTGATCTGTTAACTCAGTTTTTTTTTCTTTTTATTACAGAGGGCAGCTAACCCTCTGACCGAACACGCTGAGTTAACGTGCCGGCTCCAGCTCGCTCTGTGCGGCGACTAGGAAACTGCAAGTGCTGCAGACAGACAGACACACACACACACACACACACACACACACAGAGAGAGAGAGAGAGAGAGAGAGAGAGAGAGAGAGACTCGTTTAACTTTATCGGCTGCTTGGAAATGGCAAACTGCAACCGAGTGGACCTTTTTGAAGCCTTAATGTATATAACTGGCTCGCCGCCCGCGGATTCGTTTGTATGGGGAATGTCTCTGGCGATCTCGCGCAGGCATTATGCCCCCTATCTGCACCCTGCTATTCAACGCTGTGAATTATTTCCCTGTCGACATTCAGAAGCGTTATTAACAAGCTCAGTGGTGCGTTCGAACGCAAGCCGCTGATTACCCGCGTGGCGAGGACAGATGTATTGTGCTATTGTGAACAGGTAACGGGTCGCAGCCGGCCCTATCGCCACTGTCAATGCCCGCCGCTGTCCGCGTAACGACCGCCACGGCAGTTAACTTTCGGGTCAATGTACAGAACACGCACTACTTTTGAATATTACCATCTGCATTTGGCTTGTGCTCTGCGAACTACGAACGGGAGACTATTTCATAAATGATTTATGAGTGTCAGATTCATTCACAACGTTGACAGCAATAACTTTTAGCTGATGAGGAGATAAAAAATGTCGGAGCGTTAGTGGAGCTACGCACGTTCTGTGGTACTAGTAAAAGAGACGAAAAAACGTTTGATACATTAAGTGGTTAATATGCGGCGTTTCCAAAAAGAAAAAACAAGGAGAGAGGCAACATTTGGCGAAGCAATATTTTAAACGACAGACAAGGCAATGAGTGTGTCTTGTATCATCAACGGAAATTATAAAATTTGCATTGGCAGTCGCGTTACGTTATACTGACTAGTAAACAAGTGAGATGTTGTAGTTCTTATGTAAGAAATAGTTGAGTGCGACTGATGGTGCGCTAGATCTTAACCTTTAAATCTGCTGTAGCTCTTCAGTGTGTGCTTAGTTAAATACACTGTCCAGGGTTCTGAAGGGGAGGTTTACTTCCTTTTGGTTCAAAAAATCGATTTTTAATTGCATTTTTGGATCCACAAAAATGTTAAGAATCCACCCCTGAAACGGTTTATCCGAATACGGAACGGAAATGTTTGTTAGTCGCGGTTGAACAAAACAATGCACCTGTCTAAAATTGGCCTTTTTCACGCACCAGTTTTTTTTCTTTCGGAGAACGAGTTGTTGTACCGGTGCTTGGGAGGAAACACACAAAATTCAAAGGAAAGTTTGAACGCATGTGTTTGGAAGTTAGCCCTCAAGCATTTGCATTCTGGTGCGAAGACTGTGGAGATTGCGACTTTCCTGGCAGTGAGCAGCTTCAACGAAGGGTATTCAGCAATTTTGAAGACCATGACAACGATGGACGTCACCATGAGACACTATTCGACGCAGTTCGCTAAGCATTCGGACGACCACCGGATTCAAGCGGCCGAAAACCGCTTGTCACCGGCCGTACGAGCGGCTCTGGAGCAGCGCAGGATGGCCCAGATCGAGCAGAACGCCCTCTATGTGGCAAAGGAAGGACTAGTTTATGGACACGGAATAGCAGATTGAACGTACGTTGCATAATATATGTATCAAAACTTCAAACACGTTTTCATCGAAATGACGTGTCTTTTTTTTTTTCTTCCTAGCGCGCTGTGGTAACTTCAAATGTACTGAACCGATTGGCATGATTCTTTGTTTCCGACGAAGCTAACTAAATTGTCTAGGAGTTGTAACACTTTTATTCCGATCCATCAACTACAAATATTTTTACTTAACCGACGAAGTAGATAAACCGACGAAAAAAACCCTTTTTTCAAATGGCCGCCATTTTGTTTTCTATGGTCCAAATACCTTAATGTGACTGCACCCAGCGTATACAATACGGTGAACTATTTTTTTTTCTTCCAACGTGTAGAGCGGTCTGTTTGAGATTGGTTCACTGTAGACTCGCAGTTCTTTTCACCCAATTTGTATCATCAACATCTCCACACACAGGTTTCTGGAAGTAAGTGGCACCTGGCATCTAAGCGCAGATCATGCAGTTCGCCACAACATCAACGAGAATTCCTATTGTGGTCTTTACAACACCTTAGCACGACATGGTTTTTTTAACAGGAACAGTTAGCCTGATGGAAGATGCCAGCACCATAGGGGCAGACATCAATCCTGAAGAGTGGTCCATAATAGTGTTCACGCAGTTCACAGCTGTCGTGGTGCCACAGATCCCAGGGAGGTCAGATGAACGTCACTCACAGCATACTATTGCTTCCGCCAGCCTGGGTGTGTGACGCTCTGCAAGTTCCGACCAGCCGCTCATTTAGAAGACGACTTATGAGGACAACATCTTCGACCTGATGTAACAAGACCGGCGACACGTTTCGATTGATCCGCAGCTTCAGGCTGTGATGGCTTTGGTTACACAGCTTGAGGCTGTAGTGGATGGGAACTACTGTTGTGGGCCGGCCGTGGGGATCCAACGGACGTCCAGCACGTCAGAGTCCTCCGATCGATCCTCACCGGTGGCCAACCCAGTTACTGCTTGCACTGAGGCTGACCCCTCACCTGTGGTCGAGTGGGAGGTCGCCCTGGGACGAAGCAGGTTGCGAAAGACTACCCAGGCGGCCGCACGTAAGGCCTCCCTGGTTTGTCTGACAAACAAGTTCCAGGTGCTGTCTGTGGCTGATACTGTCGCTGAGCCAGATACTATCGCCTGTCCTGTTTCAGAGGAAACCACTCAGCCTGCAAGATGTGGGCAGTCGCAGAGGATGGGATTGTTGGTAGTTGGGAGCTCCAACGTTAGGAGCGCTATGTGGCCCCTTAGGGACTTGGCTGACAAGAAGGGTAAGAAAATCAATGTGCACTCCGTGTGCATACCGGATGGAGTCATTCCAGGTGTGGAAAGGGTCCTCCCGGATGCCATGAACAGCACAGGGTGCAGCCAACTGCAGGTGGTTGCTCACGTCGGGACCAATGATGTGTGTCACTTTGGATCAGAAGAGATTCTCTCTGGTTTCGAGCGGCTAACAGAAGTGGTAAAGGCTACTAGTCTTGCTTGCAAGATGAAAGCAGAGCTGACCATTTGCAGCATAGTCGACAGGACTGATTGCGGACCTCTGGTACAGAGCCGAGTGGAGGGTCTGAATCAAAGGCTCAGACGGTTCTGCGACCGTGTAGGTTGCAGATTCCTCGACTTGGCCAAAGGGTGGCTGGGTTTCGGGCTCCGCTGAATAGGTCAGGTGTCCACTATACGCAGGAGACGGCTACACGTGTAGCAGGGGCTGTGTAGCGTGGACTGGGCGGTTTTTTAGGTTAGAGGGTCTCGGGCAAACAGAAGAAGGGCTTCAGTCACAAAGGGTGCAGGCTGAACACAGGAAGAACGTAGGTACAGGAACCATTGGTATAATAGTTGTAAATTGACGTAGCACTGATGCTCAAATCGTTATAGGCACTGAAAGTTGGCTAAAGCCGGATATAAGCTCAGCCGAAATTTTTGCGAAGAACCTAACGGTGTTCTGAAAGCATAGGCTAAACACAGTTGGCGGTGGCGTGTTTGTTGCTGTTAGAAGTAGTTTAACTTGTCGCAAAATTGAAGTAGATACCTCCTGTGAGTTAGTATGGGCAGAGGTCATTGTTCAAAAATGGTTCAAATGGTTCTGAGAACTATGGGACTCAACTTCTGAGGTCATTAGTCCCCTAGAACTTAGAACTAGTTAAACCTAACTAACCTAAGGACATCACACACATCTATGCCCGAGGCAGGATTCGAACCTGCGACCGTAGCGGTCTCGCGGTTCCAGGCTGCAGCGCCTAGAACCGCACGGCCACTTCGGCCGGCAGAGGTCATTGTTGGCCACCGGAATAAAATAATAATTGGATCCTTTTACCGACCTCCCAATTCTGATGATACAGCTGCTGAAAGGTTCAAAGAAAACTTGAGTTTGATTTCAAACACGTACCCGACTCATACGACAATAGTTGGTGGTGACCTTAATTTACCCTCTATATGTTGACGAAAATACATGTTTAATTCCGAAGGTATGCATAAAATATCATCCGAAATTGTGCTAAACGCATTCTCTGAAAATTATTTCGAGCAGTTAGTTCATGAGCCCACGCGAATAGTAAACGGTTGTGAAAACACACTTGACCTCTTAGCAACAAATAATCCCGAGTTAATACCGAGCATCAAAACTGTTTCAGAGATTAGTGAACATAGGGTTGTCGTAGCGAGATTGAATATTGTAATCCCCAAATCCCTGAAAAATAAACGAAAAATATACCTATTCAAAAGAACAGATAAAAATTCACTTGACGCCTTCCTGAGAGACAATCTCCATTCATTCCAAACTAATAATATAACTGTAGACCAGATGTGGCTTAAATTCAAAGAAATAGTATTGGCAGCAATTGAGAGATTTGTACCAAATAAATTAAACGACGGCGCTGATCCTCCTTGGTACACAAAACGGGTTAGAACACTGTCGCAGAAAAAACGAAACAAACATGCCAAATTTAAACAGACGTAACATCTCCAAGATTGGCGATATTTTACAGACGCTCGAAATTTTGCGCGGACTTCAATGCGAGATGCCTATAACAGTTCCCACAACGAAACTTTGTCTCGAAACTTGGCAGAAAATCCAAAGAAATTCTGGTCGTATGTGAAGTATGTTAGCGTCAAGAAACAATCGATGTCTTCTCTGCGCGAAAGCAATGGAGATACTATCGAAGACAGTGCTGTCAAAGCAGAGTTACTAAACACAGCCTTCCGAAATGCCTTCACAAAAGAAGACGAAGTAAATATTCCAGAATTCGAATTAAGAACAGCTGCCAACATGAGTAACGTGTAAGTAAATAAATATCCTCTGAGTAGTGAAGCAACTTAAATGTCTTAATAAAAGCAAGTCTTCTGGTCCAGACTGCATACCAATTAGGTTCCTTTCGGAGTATGCTGATACATTAGCTCCATACTTAACTATCATATACAACCGTTCGCCCTACGGAAGATCTGTACCCAAAGACTGGAAAGTTGCACAGGTGACACCAATATTCAAGAAAGGTAGTAGGAGTAATCCACTAAATTACAGGCCCATATCGTTAACGTCGATATGCTGCAGGATTTTAGAACATATATTGTGTTCGAACAGTATGAATTACCTCGAAGTATACGATCTATTGACACACAGTCAACATGGATTTAGAAAATATCGTTCCTGTGAAACACAACTAGTAGCTCTTTATTCACATAAAGTGTTGAGTGCTATTGACAAGGGATTTCAGATCGATTCCGTATTTCTGTATTTCTGGAAGGCTTTTGACACTGTACCACACAAGCGGCTCGTAGTGAAATTGGGTGCTTATGGAATATCGTATCAATTATGTGACTGGATTTGTGATTTCGTGTCACAGAGATCACAGTTCGTAGTAATTGACGGAAAGTCATCGGGTAAAACAGAACTGATTTCTGGCGTTCCCCAAGGTAGTGTTATAGGCCCTTTGCTGTTACTTATCTATAAAAACGATTTAGGAGACAATCTGAGCAGCCGTCTTCGGTTGTTTGCAGACGACGCTGTCGTTTATCGACTAATAAACTGCAAAACGATTTAGAAAAAAATATCTGAATGGTGCGAAAAGTGGCAGTTGACCCTAAATAACGAAAAGTGTGAAGCCATCCACATGAATGGTAAAAGGAACTCGCTAAATTTCGGTTACACGATAAATCAGTCTAATCTAAAAACCGTAAATTCAGCTAAATACCTAGGTATTACAATTACGAACAACTTAAATAGGTAGGAACACATAGGAAATGTGTGGGGAAGGCTAACCAAAGACTGCGTTTTATTGGCAGGACACTTAGAAAATGTAACAGACCTACTAAGGAGATTGCCTACACTACGCTTGTCCGTCCTCGTTTAGAATACTGCTGCACGGTGTGGAATCCTTACCAGATAGGACTGACGGAGTACATCAAAAAAGTTCAAAGAAAGGCAGCACGTTTTGTAGTATTGCGAAATATGGGAGAATGTCACAAATATGATACAGGATTTGGGTTGGAAATCATTAAAAGAAAGGCGTTTTTCGTTGCGACGGAATCTTCTCACGAAATTCCAGTCACCTCCTTTCTCCTCCGAGTGCGAAAATATTTTGTTGACACCGATCTACATAGGGAGGAACGATCACCACGATAAAATAAGAGAAATCAGAGCTCGTATGGAAAGATATAGGTGTTCATTCTTTCCGCGCGCTATACGAGATTGGAATAATAGAGGAAAGGTGGTTCGATGAACCCTCTGCCAGGCACTTAAATGTAATTTGCAGAGTATCCATGTAGATGTAGATGTAGACATGGTCCAATCTCGATGATTTCGAAACCATTACATCCGGAATTAAGGAAGACGTAAGGACCATCTATGTGGAGACCAATGTTCAACAATGTGCACTGAACAAAGTACTCCGAAACACACATAGAAAGGAAGGAAGGAAGGATGAAAATTAGTGTTTAACGGCCCGTAGACATCGAGGTCATGAAGCTGAAGCTCGGACTGTGTGTAGGACGGGGAAGGAAGTTGACCGTGCCATTTGGAAGGAACCAAACCGTCATTTGCGTGGAATGATTTAGAGAAATCACAGAAAACCTAAGTCTGGATGGCCGGACGCGGATTTGAACCGTCGTTCTCCCAAATGCGAGTGTAATGTGCTAACCACTGTGCCACCTCAGTCCGAAACACATGTACCTGCACCAGCATTGCCATTTTTTTTTGACCTGTGGACATCCAACACCTACTTGCGATTTCACCGTCCTTCAAGTAATTTCCGTAGATGCTCACGACAGTACCATATAATCAGCCATCAGCGTCCACATTTTCGAGATGCTGGTGCCAGGCCATAATAATCTGCCTTTTTGTCAGTGGATTTCCGCATTCGCGGCCAGTGCCATTGTTAGAATGAGTCCCCATTCGTGTCTGTTGCACTCATACTTACTTTCCCACTGTCCTTAGCGCGTTGCATCGCCGCATCGCCACTAGGTGGCATTCAGTCTCGGGGTGTGCAATGGTCATTAAGTTTTGGTTCATCAGTGTCGGCCTGAAATCTTTGCATTCCTTTGTAATTGGCTTTTTTTAATACGGGGACTATGACTGTCTTTAATTAATATTGTAGTCTTGTGATCAGTGTCTTTGACTTCAATTTTTGTTTATGAAAAATGTTATTATTAAATGTCTCCTACAGGCTTCAGCACCTCTCATGGTATATTACCGCTGCCCACTCTCCATTTCTCACTGCCTTTCTACTCCTAAAACATGCCATGGCTACCTCAGCTTCTCCTATTGTTGTGTCTGGTCCAATTCCACTCCCGACACATTCTTCGTCTTCTTTTTCTTTTTTATGCGGTTCTGTTCACCAAATTATCAGACACAGTTACAGTGGGGCAAATGGGGAATCCCAATTGGAAGTAAATGGAGAAGCTTAACGGTTGCTGCATACGTCTTCATCCAAGGCAAGCTTCCCGAAAACCTTGATCTGAACCGGGGGATTGAAACTGTATTAGCTTATCTATGAGACATCGTCCTTCTTTGAGGACGTCATCTTAGCCAAAAATTAAAATGTCCTACAGTGATCAGCGTGAACAATATGAGCACCGATACAGGCCCATCCAGACGATAGCAGCGTCACCTGGCGAGGAATTACTGCTAGTCAGACACAAGCTCGGTGCAAGTAATATCAGTGAGACTACTGTCCGTGTGTAGAATCGTGATGGCGCACGATCTATCTGAGTATGATCTACGGCAGATTGTAATGGTCCTGAGGCCTGTACGAGTATTTTGGAAACTGCACGACTTGTCGGATGTTCGAGGAGTGCTGTGGCGAGTGTCTTCAGCACGTGGTGAACCTAGTCTAGACGTTGTAAGGTTAGGCGGCCACCCCTCATTACACATGTCGGACGTCGCATTCGGAACAGACTGGAAAAACAGGACAGACGGCGAACTGTGGCAGAACTAATATCAGGCTGTAATGCTGGGCAGAGTACAAGTAAGTCTGAAAACATAGTGCGCCGAGCGCTGCTAACGATTGGCCTCCGCAGCCGACGACCTATGCATGTGTCGATGTTAACATCACGACATCAGCAACTACGACTGAAATGGGACGTTGCATGGTCTAATGAATCCCGATATCTCCTTCATCATGCCGATGGAAGGGTGCGAATCCTTCGTCTTTCAAGCGAATGGCTCTTTGACACCTCTATTCCGGGGCGGAGACAACCTAGCGGTGCCTCTATTATGTTCTGAGGAACATCCATGTGGGCATCAATGGGTCCAGTGGAGCTCGTGCAAGGCATCAGGACGGCCAAGGTGTATCTTACACTGGTTGTAGACCACGTACACCCCCCTCATGACGATCATGTTTCCCGACGGCGGGGACGTTTTTCATCAAGGTAATCCTCCATATCATAAGGCCAGGAGTGTGATGGAGTGGTTCGAGGAGCACAGTGGCGAGTCTGAATTAAAGTGCTGCAGCTCATCCCTCCCTCCAGCGAGTGTAAAGCATGTGCGTGTTGTATGTCTGTGTTTGTATGTGTAACTGAAGCGAGTGCTGGGCTCTACGTGTTCGCTTTATTTGTCTTCTTATTTTTGTTTCATTTCGCTGTAATCATAACTGAGAGAATCATATCTACAAATCTTATTACTAGTTTCTGGAGCTGAAGTTATCTTCCCATATCTGTCTTGAATACCTTGAATGCCTGTATTTTTTCGGTTCAAGTTTCTTGCGTCCTTATACATTTCCTATATCGTCCAGTGTGTTTTCAGTTCCTCTGTCACTTTATACTTCGGCTCTATCCAGTCATCAGGGGCTTTGCGTTTCATCGTAAGTTCACTGTTCAGTTCATTGTATTGCTTCTTTCCAATATTTTTTGGGCATTCTTCTATTTCTTCTTGTTTGCTTTGTAGCACACTGTTCTCCTAATACCTTCTTGTAAAATTTTCAGCATCACCTCTTTCATTTCTGTCCACTCTTTACTCATATGCTGATATTTCTCCAACGAGCAATGTCCTCGCTCAGTTTGGAATATTATTTGCACTTTTTTCTCGTATGTTTTGACTATTTCACTTCAAGACAGATTGCCCTTTTTGAGTAAAATGCTTTAATCTTGTTCTCACGCCAATACTATTTAAAGTAAGGTCCGAATCGACACCCGATCCTAGAAAGGCTTCAACGTGTTTGGTGGAGGCTTGTACCTGATCTTTTAAATTTGTGAAACCCTATTGAGAAACAAGCTGCGTGACGCAATACGTAATATCATTAGGGCCCTTTTAGCAGAAACGTCTTATGGGGTAATAAGCGTTGAACTCAGCGCCAAATGTGTTTTTATAAGTTATGGGGACTTTGTCATATTACTATTATAGCACTAAATGTTAGCGAAAGGCCTTACTTTCAGTGTGTGTACAATACTGCATGAGGAAAGAAATTCTAATGTCATATGAAATAATTACAAATCGATTTCCAAACGAAGATTACCGAATAAAACGTTGCTCACATGTGTAATGGGCGAGTCAAGAACTATAGTGTTTCATTCCCCAGTTTCCATAGCAAATTCGCCTACCGAGTTACAAATTATACAGGACGTAGTAGAAACTTGTTAGGGAATTCATCGGCTCAGTCCAGCTGTGAGAGTATTGCGAAAATTTGTTTAATACTAAAGGCATACTTTTTTTTGTGGAACTCAGGGTGCCTTTTTACGTAGTTATATGAAACTAAGAAAAGGATGTTTACAACCGTATATCGCGGCTAAATTTCGTTTAGAAATATTCCGTCCAATTCCCATTAATACATTGAAATAAAAACTTCAGGAACAAGGAGCGGCGGTTGAACATTAAAATAATGGCAGACGGGTGTACTTTATGTGTTTCTGAAGGATTTCTCACAATGCGAAAAAGGTTGTCTCCAAGTCAAACACTGTGGAGATAGATGGTGGTGGACTACCTGTTGCTGATTATTCGTAGACCGCGGGAGCTAGTACGAAGAAACTTGTCAAGTACAACATATCACCAAGTGGGCATTGCGTTTAGGAGAATAACAGTAGCACTGTATAACAAGTAACTAAAGCGTAGAAAATGAACTGAGAATAATCAGACAGCATGGAACTTTAGATATACACTCCATCGCAGAGGTTGAGCCACACTCAGCTAACTAGTTAGTCCGTTAGTTACACAACCCCTCCCTTGCTCTTCTTCTGTTTTTCGACTCTCACCTCGGCGAGGGTCCCTTGTGTTTGTGTTTGCTGGGCACACATTTTAAACCCACTGGCGTATCTTTGCTGAAGGGCTGCTTACTCCATAGAAAAGACGACGTTAGTGGTGTCGGGATGGGATGGCTTTGTTTATCGACTACACTTGCCACTCTGCACCCCCACTCCTTATTGCTATTGCCTCGTCGGTGAAGGTCTATGTACCGACGGAACCTGTAGTTCTTGTCTCCCTTTGTTCCTCGCTGTTTTCATATTGGCAGCATATAAAAACATCTTGCGCGACCGAAAACATTTACTTCACGCCTCTCAAATACAGATTAGTCAATAACTCCAGTTTTTAGGAGCATTTGTATGCACTTCGAGCACTGAGGAATTTTGATTTTAGTTCCGGAAATTGGTCTAGTAAAATGATGTTAACGCAAAATTAATAATTTCAACACGGGATCATCGCTGCCAATGACCTTTCGCGTTGGCCTCCTTTCTTCGATGATACTGGTTACCCAGACGGCGACAATCCACTCCGGATCTTCTCCTGAAGTACAGACTTTCTGTAAATTTGCGACAAAAGTCGGCAAGTGGATTCTTGGATAAAAACAAGACAAAATATTCTTATGAACACATGCTTTACGGTATCTCACAGTGGTTGTCAGGTACAGGTGTTGCAGAATATACAGGGTGAAAAGTATTTAAACCGACAAACTCTGGGAGGTTGTAGGGGACATCAAAACAAATATTTTTCCCCCCCAATGTCATTCTTGCCTATGAGGAGTATTTAAACCGGTAGAGGAAGATTTCTCCGGCGGCAAATTAATTAAACCAACAAACACTTTTCCATTTTTTTAATGATCGATAGACAACACATTAACACAACCCAATTTCAATTACAGTAGATTTTCAAAAATGCCTCCATTGACACGTAAACAAAGGGTACACCGTCGGATCATATTCTGTCTGACACGGGCAAAAACCCCAGGAGTATCCTGAATTGTTGCTACTGCTGCTACTATCCGGGCAACCAGATCCTCTTCTGATGCAACAGGAATTGCGTAAACAAGGTTGTGCATCTCTCCCCATACAAAAAAGTCCACAGGGGACATATCTGGGGATCGAGAGCAGGCCATGGTACAGGACCACCTCTGCCAATCCACATTTCTGGGAACCGTCGGTCCAGGAATCGACACACACGACGGCTGAAATGTGCCGGCGCCCCGTCATGTTGGAACGACACGCATTGTCTTGTAGGGAGCTGGACGTCTTCCAGCAATTCTGGCAATGCTCTGGCGAGAAAATTATAATAGTGCCTGCCATTTAATGGCCTAGGTAGCAGATATGGCCCAATCAAACAGTCCCCAACAACACCGATCCACACATTAACGAAGAACCGCACTTGATGAGAGCTAGTAACTGTGGTATGTGGGCTATTCTCACTCCAAACATGCGAACTGTGCATGTTGATGACTCCGTCACGCCCGAACGTTACTTCCTCGGTAAACAAGACAGAGGGTGGAAATGTAGGATGCATTTCACACTGTTCCAGGTACCACTGCGAAAACTGTGCTCTGGGTGGATAATCAACTGGTTCCAGGTTGTGACACGCTGTAAGTGAAATGGACGTAACGATTGCTCTCGAAGGACTGTTCTTACATTCGTCTGATTCGTCACCATGTTAAGTGCAATTGCACGAGTGCTGAATGAAGGATCCCGCTCCACATGCTGCAAGACAACTTCCTCAAATTGCAGCGTTCTTACCGTGCGACGGCGTCCCTGTCCAGGTAATCTGCTAAACGACCCGGTCTCACGCAGACGTTGGTATACAGCAGCAAAGGTCTGATGATACAGCGATTAGGATATGCCAGCCGGTGTGGCCGTGCGGTTAAAGGCGCTTCAGTCTGGAACCGCGTGACCGCTACGGTCGCAGGTTCGAATCCTGCCTCGGGCATGGATGTGTGTGATGTCCTTAGGTTTACTTAGTTCTAAGTTCTAGGCGACTGATGACCTCAGAAGTTAAGTCGCATAGTGCTCAGAGCCATTTGAACCATTTTTGATTAGGATATTGTTGTTGATAAACCAGCTGTGCAGCTGGTCCGTTGTGGTGCGCTACGTAGTACGCACCAACCATATCAGTGTACTCACTCCAGGTGTATCGCTCCATTAGTAAGCAGAGACAAATCACTACTACACAGGTGGACAGCAGTTGCCTACAACTGAAGAGCGTAATACGCCCTCTAACAACTGAAGATCGTAATACGGCCTCCACCGGTTTAAATAATCATCATAGGAAAAAATGATATTAGGGAAAATTATTTTTTTTGATGTCCCCTACAACCTCCCAGAGTTTGTCGGTTTAAATTCTTTTCACCAACGTACAGAATCACGAAGACGGCAAGGGCAGTTAAATGCGAGACCTATCGCACAAATGAAATTAGCAGCTCATGCATTCAAGTTGCTGACAAGAATAATATAGAGAAGAATGGAAAAGGAAATTGAGGATCTGTTAGATGACGATCAGTTTGGCTTTAGAAAAGTAAAAGCACAAGAGAGGTAGTTCTGACGCCGCGCTTGATAATGGAAGCACGCTTTAAGAAAAATCAAGACACTTTAATAAGATTTGTCGACCTAGAGCGTTCGATAACGTAAAATAGCGCAAGTTATTCGAAAATGTCACGAAAATAGATGCAAGCTACAGGGAAAGGCGCGAAGAAATACCATGTAGGAAAAATAGCAGATTTTGGCCTCTACTGTATAGTCTATACATCAGGAAAGCAATGACAGAAATAAGAGAGAGGTTTAAAAATCAGGCTGAAGGGATATTAATGATAAGATTCGCTAATAATATTTCTGTCGTCACTGAAACTGAGGAAGAAATACAGGACCTGTTGAATTCAGTGGTCTAATGAGCACAAAATACGAAACGAAAAAATTACGAAAGCAATGAGGAATGGCAGAAATGAAATTTGCCATTAACTTTAGCAAAATTGAGGCCACGAAGCAGACGAAATGAAGGCATTCTACAATTTTGGGATGCATTCTTTCACTACAGATTTAACAGCGATCTGTGTAAAATATTAAAATCAGTAAAACAGTCTCTATCGGAACAGATATTTAGTATAGTTGGCAACCGGTTCCGGTCTGTAATTTTGACTATCATCAGGCCGTAAACACTGCAATATAATAACAATACATATTAAGAGAGATTTCTATAAAGAGAGATGGTAACAAAGCTAGAAACATCGAGAATAAAAGCTATAACAATAACAAAATAAGACGTGGCACCCATGATGGTGGCAGATGGCAGTAGACGGAGCAAAATCCAAAAGAACACGGACCTTCTTACGATTCTTGCTCCGTCTACCGCCACCTCCCACCATCATTGGTTCGAGTCTTATATCGTTATTACTGCAGCTTTTACTTTAGACGTTTTTAGCCATTTTACCATCTCTCTGTATAGAAATCCGTCTGAATATGTATTATTATTCTGCTGCAGCGCTTAAGATCTGAGCATGGTCTAAATTATAGACCAAAAGCGATTGCCATCTATAATAAACGTCTGTTCGAGAATATTTTACTGAATTTTAGTGAAGGAATTCTAATCCCTTGTAAGACAAAATAACACAAGGGGGCCAAAGCAAGGACGAAATAAAAAGCCAACTAGCACAGATAACGAGAACATTTACGACCAAAATAGTTCTACTACTATCAAACACCGGCCTCAGTTTGAGGTAGAAATTTCTGAGACTGTTCGTTTGAACCACAACACTGCATGGAAGTGAATCATGGGCTATGTGAAAACCAGAAAAGATAATTGAAGCGTTTTAGATGCCGTGCTACAGCATGATATTGAAAATTAGGTGGACTGACAAGAAATTAGGAGGTTCTCCCCAGAATCGGGGAGCAGACGTGAACAAACATTTACAAAAAACGGAACATGATGATAGAACATGTGATAAGACATTAAGAAATAGCCTCCATGAAAAACGAGGGAGCTGCAGAAGGAAAAAGCTGTAAGGAAAGACAGATGTTGAAATATACCAACAAGTAATTGAGGTCGTTGGTGGCAAGTACCGCTCTGAGGTGAAGATGTTGACACAGGAGAGGGAACCACGGCGGATACTATCAAACCAAGAAAGAAAAACTGTGTTGATATATTCAATGTGGAGACAGCTGTGTCGATGCACATGCACTACGAAATGAATCTATCTGAGTACATGGAACTAAGATGGTACCTATGGTCATTCACGTTCGCCGTTTAGTGTGCCGTATTTACGATAGCGTCCCAGAGCTTTTCAGTTTGGAACGACGCTGAGTTTAGTATACCAACTTCCCAAGATGGTGGCGCGATCGTCGATCCTAACGCAGTTGCCTACCTTACCTAATGGCTTGAATCACAGGACTTCTCATGGCGGAGATGTACACTGAAGCACCAAACAATCTGGTATATGCATACTATTCAGATACAGAGATATGTAAACAGGCAGAATACGCCGCTGCGGTCGGCAACGCCTATACAAGACAAGTGTCTGACGCAGTTGTTAGATCGGTTACTGTTACTACAATGGAAGGTTATCAGGATTTAAGTAAGTTTGATCGCGGTCTTATAATCCGCGCACCGGTGATGGGACACAGCATATACGAGGTAGCGATGAAGTTGGGATTTACCCGTACGACCATTTCACGAGTGTACTGCGAATTCAGGGATCTGGTAAAACCTCCAGTCTCCGACATCGTTCCGGCCGGAAAAAGATCCTGCAAGAACGGGACCAACGACGACTAAAGAGAATCGTTCAACGTGTCAGAAGTGCAACGCTTCCGCAGATTGCTGCAGATTTCAATATTGGGCCATCAACAAGTGTCAGCGCGGGAATCATTCAACGAAACATCATCGATATGGGCTTTCCGATCCGAAGAACCACTCGTGTACCCTTGAGGACAGCACGACACAAAGCTTTACGCTCCGCCTGGGACCCTCAACACTGACATTATACTATTGATGACTGGATACATGTTGCGCGGTCGGACGAGTCTCGTTTCAAATTGTGTCGAGTGGATGGACGTCTACAGGTATGGAGACAACCTCGTGAATCCGAAGACACTGCATGTCAGCCGGGACTGTTCAAGCTAGTGGAGGCTCTGTAATGGTGTGGGGCGTGTGCAGTTGGAGTGATATGGGACCCCTGATCCGTCTAGATACGACTCTGACAAGTGACACGTATATAATCATCCTGTCTGCTCACCTGCCTACATTCATGTCCACTATGCATTCCGACGGACTTGGTCAATTCCAGAAGGACTACGCGACACCCCATACGTCCAGAATTGCTACAGAGTATCCCCAGGAACACGTTTCTATACTTAAACACTTCGTCAGACATGAACATTATTGAGCATATCTGGGATGCCTTGCAACGTGGTGTTCAGAAGATATCTCGACCTACTCGTACTCTTACGGATTTATGGACAGCCGTGCACGGTTCATGGTACCAATTCTCTCCAGCACTACTTCAGACATTAGTCGAGTTCATGCCACGTCGTGTTTCGATACTTTTGCGTGCTTGTCGGGGCCCTATACGATATTAGGCAGGTGTACCAGTTTCTTTGGTTCTTCAGTGTATGAGCAGTTTGAAGTTCATTACTCTGGTTAACAACACCAATAATCTCTAACAGATTAATCACAAATCTATTGCAGTCGCTCGACAGGACCCAGGTACTCTTTCGCAGATATTCGACAAAACCTAGGTTTCATCGGGTAGGTTCGATGGTCAATTTGGAGGCGTTCTTACGCATACATTGCTGCTCGTGGAGGAAGCTTTGAGCATCTTTTGTGACGTGACCACTGCTCGTCCTGCAATGCTGAAGCTTGGCAATCACAATAAGCAACAACTCTCTGAACGAGGTATTTTGTGTTATTCTGGTGCTATGAATCAACCACCGACATTTGGTACAAATGTTTAGACTCCAGCTGTATGGCAGTACATATCATAGAAAGTACGGTAATGTTAACGTTAGTTATTTTTCTGTATAGAGGCATAGTTTCTCCAGAACCTACGGCTTCATGCCATTAGTTTGGGGAAAGCTTATTTTGTGAGTAATAAGAAAAAGGGCGTGACATTGAATAAACTATTTAGGGTGCCATCCCGACTGTTATCAGATATCTTTCCGGTAGCCATCTTCTGATGGGACAGTCAGAGATGAACACCCTGGAAGTGGATAATGCCTATTTCACACCAAATAATGGACAGCATGTTCCATAAACGCACCCCACTCGCTGATCTTTGACTGTGTTAAATACGATTCACCGCTTGGTGACAAATGTCCACAGGTATATGAAGCTAGATCTTGGTAAGTCTAGCTCGGGGGCAGTGTATGAGTTCTGGTGGATTAGAAGATATACAAAAATATATTATTTCATTTCTTGTTTCGCATTTCTTTTTAATAACACAAACGCAATACTGTATTGCAGAAATACTCGTTATAGCTATTCATATGATATACATATATATTTTAGAAGTCTTTCTCAATTATCAGAAAGCTCACAGCAATCCATATTTGATCAGATGTAACCACGATAACAGTGTTCTGCTGCTACCTTACTTCGAAATGTTATAAATGTGTTTAGCTACCGTGAAATGTGGCGAATAGCAACAACAGAGTTAACAGAAACGGAAATTCGAAGGAAGCTTTATGCTGTAGTGTCGGAAGATAAATGCGACTATCATTCAGGGATTTTTTTGTCTAGGTTAGTACGGAATCAATCTAACAGAAAAACTATTGATTTCAAAGTTGACGGCACTGTCCCTTGATGTTTTTTCTCTTTGTGACAAACATCGGATGTGGTGCTGAATTTACATACTTCCGAACTTTATTTGTTAGTGCCAGTCCAAATTTTTATGTTTTAATTTAAGTAGACGGTAAGCAAATTTGCAACCTCGTTTCATAACCAAATATTCACTTTGAAACTATACTTTAAAATGACTTTTGTTTCGTCTAATTCAACATGTGTGGTTGTGTTTTCGGAATTTGTGGGGTGAACCGAAACAGTAATAGTCAGTGTATCTACACACGAGGATCAATAATTTGACGGAAATAGAGAACCACCTGGTGGTTATTAAAGTGTGTGGAAAAAGTAAGCAGTCATTTAGATTGTATATTTGTAAAATTTGTTACTTAGAAGGCAAAGTTTTTTTCTTTTTTTAAAAAATAAAAGCCAGTGGCGATTAAACACGTTTAATTTATCAGATGAGGAGTCAATTGTTAGTCAAGGATCCATTGTGTGAAAGTTCTTCTGGGAGTACGACTTGTAGATTCAAAGACATTTTTTAACTTGATGTCAGTGACCTAATGTATTAACAAACAAACCTAGTTCATGAGGTTAATGTTACAATAAAGTAATTATTAATATAAAAATTTTTATTAGGAAAAAAGAATAAAAAAACACAAGTCGTTCTATACTTTTAGATTTAGAATTGAATAAAACCTTCTTTGAACTAGATAAATTGTATTATCCTCCTAGATCCAAAACATATTTTGAGATTTCCCTATTCACTAAAATAGAACAATAAACGGGAGAAAATAGTAAATTATATATGTTGCTGTTTCTATTCACACCTCTCCGCAGAGTGAATAGAAACACCAATTTTTACTTTTTTTCTTTCTGATTATATGTTTAAAGTTAATCGCGAGACCTATAATCCCATATTATTTTGATTTTCATATTTCTCTTTCAAACTATCAATTTTTCTTTTGAATCTGAAAACTGTTCCTATTCGCCTCATTTTACGTATGCAGCCTTTCGTCAACATCAATACGAGGGTCGGAGAATGAGCTTAGTTCGACTAACAGTGTGGTGGAGGATCAGGGGACGATAGCCAATACAGAGGAGGTAGCAAAAATCGGTACAGCCGTGTTCAACCAGTATTCATTCATAGCCTCTCAATGGTTTTTCCTTTACGGCGTTTGCCTCTTGACAGAAACATCTGCGAATTCTAACTAGCAGTAATGGAAACAAATTGTCAGGATTTGTAGACTTGTCTACTACACGTGAGTCGACGCTGTTGAATTGGTTCGATATAATACGTCTTCATTGTCCCTGTAACAATAAAGAATTTTTATTATCTTTTTTATTTTCATATACCAGGCAAAAATAACGGAGAGCCTTGAAGGGGTGGGTAATACGGTTCCAAAGAAGTTTTTAAAGTGACAAAGTTGGGACTCTTGGCACAGCAGTGAAGTACTCTCGTGTAACCAACGAAGAATTTGTGTGCTAAACTTTAGATAGCTTGCGAGACTTCAGTTGTTCTTTAGAAGATGATACAAAGTGCACAGCGGCACCTGGAAAGCCCCACTTTCTGTTTTGTTCTTGTCGCCTGGTCCGGGAGCGCTCACGCCTCACTTTACTGCGGTAGCGCGTGACGGGCCAGATAAGCACGGTCACGCGCGCAGAAACTCAGCCAACCGTCACGGAAGGCGGTGACTCCCCGTTAAGCCTCAGATTTGAGCAATTCCCTCGAGTTGTTCCTCCTTCCGGTGCCGCCTAGCAGTTTTCATGCCATTGCCACTTCCTGACATCGGGTGATAACTTTCCAAGTGCACCTTACGTTCTTTTATAGCCTGGCCAACCGAAACATGGATGGAAGAGGCACCTAACTTTGGTTATACAAACTTTCAGCCGGGAGCCACATGACAGCAGTTTGGTAGCAATTTTGGGAGCACTGATATACACAGAAGAAGCGTCAGAACGTATTACCGTGTTATGTCGGGATCTCGACCCGCCGATCTGCCATGATCTTGCTAAAAAACTATTTTAGGCGAAATCGTAACGACCATTAGGTGGCAAGTATTTTAGAGTTGAAAAGGCAATAGAATTTATTGAATAGAAATAGTATTCCATATGGGTGAAGATAGACGCTCCAAAGAAACTGGTACAGGCATGCGAGATGTGTAAACAGGTAGAATACGGCGATGCGGTCGGCAACGCCTATACAGGGTGTTACAAAAAGGTACGGCCAAAGTTTCAGGAAACATTCCTCACACACAAAGAAAGAAAAGATGTTATGTGGACATGTGTCTGGAAACGCTTAATTTCCATGTTAGAGCTCATTTTAGTTTCGTCCACCTACGCTCAATGGAGCACGTTATCATAATTTCATACGGGATAATCTACCTGTGCTGCTAGAACACGTGCCTTTACAAGTACGACACAACATGTGGTTCATGCACAATGGAGCCCCTGCACATTTCAGTCGAAGTGTTCGTACGCTTCTCAACAACAGATTCGGTGATCGATGGATTGGTAGAGGCGGACCAATTCCATGGTCTCCACGCTCTCCTGATCTCAACCCTCTTGACTTTCATTTATGGGGGCATTTGAAAGCTCTTGTCTACGCAACCCCGGTACCAAATGTAGAGACTCTTCGTGCTCGTATTGTGGACGGCTGTGATACAATACTCCATTCTCCAGGGCTGCATCAGCGCATCAGGGATTCCATGCGACGGAGGGTGGATGCGCGTATCCTCGCTAACGGAGGACATTTTGAACATTTGCTGTAACAAAGTGTTTGAAGTCACGCTGGTACGCTCTGTTGCTATGTGTTTCCATTCCATGATTAATGTAATTTGAAGAGAAGTAATAAAATGAGCTCTAACATGGAAAGTAAGCGTTTCCGGACACATGTCCACATAACATATTTTCTTGCTTTGTGTGTGAGGAATGTTTCCTGAAACTTTGGCCGTACCTTTTTGTAACACCCTGTATAGGCGTTGCCGACCGCATCGCCGTATTCTAGCTGTTTACACATCTCGCTTGCCTGTACCAGTTTCTTTGGAGCGTCTATCTTCACCCATATGGAATACTATTTCTATTCAATAAATTCTATTGCCTTTTCAACTCTAAAATACTTGCCACATAATGTTCGTTACGATTTCGCCATTCCATTGGGAATGTGGGTGCACTCAGCGACTGTGATATGATTTACAAATGATAGAGCACGCAATCAGCCGTCATTTTTTGCAGGTTTTATTTGGCAAATCTAGATTTCGGCTAGTAACTAGCTATTATCACATCACTATTTCATAGTAACAATGTATATCAGTTCCCTGTTGTCCGGGCGTCCGTCACATTTCTTTAAAGACAACAAGTGTCTGGCGCAGGTTATCAAGATTTAAATGAGTGCTATAGTCGGAGCACGAGCGATGGGAAACTGTGTCTCCGAGGTAGCGATGAAGTGAGAATTTTCCCATACGACCGTTTCACTAGTGTACCGTGAATATCAGGAATCCGGTAAAACATCAAATCTCCGACATCGCTGCCCCCAGAAAAAGATCCTGCAATAACGGGACAAGCGACGACTGAAGAGAATCGTTCAATGTGACAGAAGTGCAGCCCTTTCGCAAATTGCTGCAAATTTCAGTGCTGGGCCATCAACAAGTGTCAGCGTGCGAACCATTCAAAGAAACATCATCGATATGGGCTTTCGAAACTGAAGGTTCACTCGTGTACCCTTGACGACTGCTCAGTGCAAAGCATTGCGCCTCGCCTGGGCCGGCCGCGGTGGTCTAGCGGTTCTAGGCGCTCAGTCCGGAACCGCGCGGATGCTACGGTCGCAGGTTCGAATCCTGCCTCGGGCATGGATGTGTGTGATGTCCTTAGGTTAGTTAGGTTTAACTAGTTCTAAGTTCTAGGGGACTAATGACCACAGATGTTAAGTCCCATAGTGCTCAGAGCCATTTGAACCATTTGAACCAGCCTCGCCTGGGTCCGTCTACACTGACACTGGACTGTTGACGACTGGAAACATGTCACGTGGCTGAACGAGTCTCGTTTCAAATTGTATCGAGCGGATGGACGTGTACGGATATGGAGACAACCTCATGAATTTATGGACCCCGTGTTTCAGAAGGGAACTGTTTAAGCTGGTGGATGCTCTGTAATGGTGTGAGGCGTGTGCACTTGGAGGATATGGGACTCCTGATACGTCTATATACGACTCTGACATGTGACACGTACATAAACATCCTGTCTGATCCCCTGCATCCGCTCATGTCCATTGTGTATTCCGACGGACTTGGGCAACGCAACCACCCACACGCCCAGAATTGCTACAGAGTAGCTCCAGGAACACTTTTCTGGAGTTAAACGCTTCCGCTGGCCACTAAACTCGGCAGACACAAACATTATTGACCATAGCTGGGATGCGTTGCAACATGCTGGCTCTCAGCACTATGGGACTTAACAGCTATGGTCATCAGTCCCCTAGAACTTAGAACTACTTAAACCTAACTAACCTAAGGACATCACACAACACCCAGTCATCACGAGGCAGAGATAATCCCTGACCCTACCGGGAATCGAACCCGGGAACCCGGGCGCTGCAACATGCTGTCCAGAAGAGATCCCCATACCCTCGAACTCTTACGGATTTATGGACAGCCCTGCAGGATTGCTGGTGTCGTTTCCCTCCAGCACTACTTCAGATGTTAGTCGAGTCCATGTCACGTCGCGTTGCTGCACTTCTGCGTGCTGCGGGGGCCCTACACGCTATTAGGCAGGTGTACCAGTTTATTTGGCTCTTCAGTGTAACTTAGTGAATGAGTTAATCCAGCAGTCTTGATGGAGACGTATGACGGTGAAGAGTGTGCGCAGTGTTTTTTATGGTTTCATGAATCCAAATCCACTACTACAGTTCAGAAACAATTCGGAACTAAATATCACAAGCCAAAACCTCCGAGACAAACTGTTATTAACTGGTACAATCGTTTCACCGACACTAGCTGTATATCACATAGGACGCTGGGTCAGGGTCGGCCAGCAGTCTCTGACATAGCAGTGGGACAAGTTCGGCAGTCACGGACTGCGCGACCCCTCCCGCCGGAGGTTCGAGTCCTCCCTCGGGCATGGGCGTGTGTGTTGTTCTTAGCATAAGTTAGTTTAAGTAGTGTGTAAATCTAGGGAACGATGAGCTAAGGAGTTTTGACCCTTAGGAATTCACACACATTTGAACAAGTTCAGCAGTGTTACATTTGTAGTCCAGGTAAATCAGTGAGATGTGCCAGCTTAGAATTGAATACACCTAGTGTTACAGTGTGGAAAGTATTATGGAAACAATTGTCATTAAAATTCTACAAATTGGAATTGTTGCAAGCTTTACGAGAAGGCGAGAAAGAAAAACGAACTGAGTTTTGTGTAGAAATGTTTGATAAAATGCAGACTGGAGATGATTGTCTCAATAAAATTGTGTTCAACGACGAAGCGGCGTTCCATACCTGCCGTAAACTGGATCCTCATAATGTTTGGAGTGAGGTCAGCAGAAACCACGTCGCGTTATCGATCATGTGCAGGACTCGCCTAAGGTAAATGTTTTCTTCGCTGCAAGCTGTAACAAGATCTACCGTTCTTTCTTTCTGCCGAGTCAACTGTAAGTGGCATGTCCCATCAGGACATGCCTGAACATTATCTACTGCCTCAATTAAAACAGGATATGGGCACAGAATTTATCCAGAAAGATGGCGCGCCGCCACATTATAATCGTAAAGTTGTCGCGTATCTCCATGGACCCTACTGGGTTGACTGAAATTAGTGGAATAATAGTCTGGCCGCTACAGTCACCTGATTTAACCCCAATGGACTTCTGTACATGGAATTACATTATAGACAGAGTGTTTGTTCCTTCACTTCCGCCGGTCGGGGTGGCCGAGCGGTTCTAGGCGCTACAGTCTGGAACCGCGAGACCGCTACGGTCGCAGTTTCGAATCCTGCCTCGGGCATGGATGTGTGTAATGTCCTTACGTTAGTTAGGTTTAAGTAGTTTTAAGTTCTAGGGAGCTGATGACCTCAGAAGTTAAGTCCCACAGTGCTCAGAGCCATTTGAACCATTCGAACCTTCACTTCCAGGAAACATCGACGAGCTGCGACAACGAATAGCACAAGCAACCGCTTCATTTGACAGGAAACTGATTACAGATGGTGCATTTGTCGTGTTACAAAAGATAACCACAGTGAGCATTTGTAAATAAATTTCAAGGTACACTGCATTCAGTGCTGTTTCAAACATTTCTGTAAGTTATTTACCTTTATCGCAATTAATGGTTACGTATAACTAATTTATAAGCACCCTGTTTTTGTGTCTGAAAATTATGAGTCCCCTAAAGAGATCATCGTAACCTTACACAGATATTTTGCATATCTTCCACAATGGAATTTGAGATATGAAATGTAATCACTGGGAAATCGTTGGAAAGATTAGTATTTCAGTGCCGGGGCGATAGATGTTTTCGTAAAAGCGGTTTTCGAATGACCCAGATTAGGTTTGCAGTCATAGAGGAGATCGTATTCACTATCTTGTCTTTCCTCTGCCTAGCTAGCCTGAGTAGCGTCGTCTAACGCTGTCATATAAATTTTTTCGAAGCTAACAGCTCCATTTTTAAATTCCTCACTTCATTTTGTCGCGCACACACACACAGCAACGCTCACATTGCTCCCAGTTTCGTACGAGAATGCCAGGAATATTCCACCAACTTGCCTGGCGTTATGTATGCTCTCCTCCCGTACCTCATGTAAATGTGCGATACAGTTGCTGGCTGGCCATAAATCCCAACGATGACAACCTGGACTGAAATTTATTGTGTGTATAAATAATGGCGTTGACAGTTCTGTTATTGTTATGCCGTTGCACGGACTCCTCGCGCACGTATAGATGCTCCACGCGGTTACGCTATTGCATTTGCTGTAAATATCGGCGTTGCTGTTTCCGTTGAGTTTCGTCTGTTTTTCCATGCTTGTCGTTAACAACGACGCACAAGACAGGCTGCTGATCTTGCTGTATCAGTGAACTGGCTGTAGTTACCCTAAAGCAGCTTAATACGCTGTTGAGCGGTAGGGCTAGGCCAGAAGGCAAGAAAGCAGCGTTTACAGTTGAAAACATGCATAAATCTTTATTTAAACAAAAGTCAGCAACCCAATGACGTCAGTAAATAGCTTTTAAAAGCAAGTAAGAAATTAAATAACTAATCAAATATTGTCGAGGAAATGAGATTAGTAAGTGAGATCAGCAACAGATCTTTTAAACAGTTAAGAAACTAAGCAATTTGTCAAACATTAACAGGTATCTGTCGGACTTTGACCGAAGGCAGATTGCGATGGCGCGGAGGCTCGGCACGAGCATCTCGGAAACTGCACGGTTTGTCGTATGTTCGAGGAGTGTTGTGTTCAGTGACTTAAACACGTGTCGAAACCAAGATGAAACAACGACCAGACGTCATTAGGCTGGGCGGCAACCCTCATTACGCGTGTCGAATGTCGTAGACTGGGCGGACTGATAAAACAGGACAGATGGCCAAGTGTGGCGGAACTCCCATCAGACTTTAAATCTGGACAGAGTACAAGTGTACCTGAACACACAGTGCACCGAACACTCGTAAAGATGGGCCTCCGCAACCGATGACCCATGCATATACCAATGTTAACACAGCGACATCGGCAACTACGACTGAGGCGGGCACGTGACCTTCGGCACTGGACGTTGGCGCAGTGGCAGAGAGTTGTATGGTATTCTTCATCATGCCGTTGGTAGGGTGCGAATCCGTCGTCTTCCAGGGGAACATGTCCTTGACACTTGTACTGCAGGAAGTAGATAAGCTGGCGGAGGCTCCATTATGATCCGAGGAACTTTCACATTGGAATCCATGGGTCCAGTGCTGCTCTTGACAGGCACCATTACTGCCAAGGAGTATCTTACGCTGGCCGGGGTGGCCGAGCGGTTCGAGGCGCTGCAGTCTGGAACCGCGTGACCGCTACGGTAGCAGGTTCGAATCCTGCCTCGGGCATGGATGTGTGTGATGTCCTTACGTTATTTCGGTTTAAGTAGTTCTAAGTTCTAGGGGACTGATGACCACAGATGTTAAGTCCCATAGTGCTCAGAGCCATTTGAACCATTTGAGTATCGTACACTGGTTGCAGATCACATACGTCCCTTCATGATAATCCATGTTTCCTGGCGGCAGTGGAATTTTTGAACTAAATAATGCGACATGTCAGAAGGCCAGGAGTGTGGTGGAATGGTTCGGGGACCACAGTAGGCCCCCAACTCGCCAGACCTGAACCCGGTAGAACACATCTTGGATCTGGGATTGAACGTGGCGTCAGAGGTCATCGCCCTCTTCCCAGGAATTTACGGGGATTAGGTGACATGTGTGTGCAGATGTGGCGCCAAATGCCTCCAGCAACCTACCAAGGCCTCATTGCTTCCATGGCATGGCGCGTACCCGCTGTTATCCGTGCCAAAGGTGGACATACCGGCTGTTAGATAGGTGGTCATAATGTCCTGGCTGATCATTGTAGATCAAAGTGTTAGAAAGTAGTTTCTACTAAAAGTGTTTGTATGGAGTGTAGCACTGTATGGAAGTGAAATATGGACGATAAACAGTTTAGACAAGAACAGACTAGAGCCTTTTAAAATATGCTCCTAGAGAAGAATGCTGAAGGTTGGATAGGTACATCACGTAATTAATGAGGAGATATTGAACAGAATTGGAGAGACAAGAAATTTGTGGTGCAACTTGACTAAAAGCAAGGATCGTTGATAGGATACATCCTGAGACATCAAGGGACTACCAATTTAGTACAAGAGGGAAGTGATGAGGGTAAAATTCGTAGAGGCAGACCAAGAGGCTAATACAGAAAGCAGATTCAAAAGGACGTAGGTTGCAGTAGTTATTCGGAGATGAAGAGGTTCGCAAGGATAGAGCTGCATCAAACCTGTCTTTCTACTGTAGACCACAACAACAACAACAACAACAACAACTACTACTACTACTACTACTACTCAGGATATATCACGTCATAAACACAAAGATGCTACAGAAACTGCCCCATCATGAATAACTTTCAGTCGATTGCTTCTTTAATACTAACTCCATTCACAACACATTTCGCAGATGTACCTGCAAAATTATATCATTTTACTACGCATAATTCAGGAGATACAATATCATAAACATTAAGCTCTGTGAAAATGAAATTGCAGGGCGAAATTCGCTAGTTATTCAGGTGAAATATTTTTAAAATGTGTGAGATATGTTTTACACGTGCGTATGCGAGCAAAGCGACCGGAAAAAATCTCATTCTACATCACTGGAACGATTTCAATCAAATTTGGTTCACATGTTGGTTACAATCTGGAAAGAAGTACTGTAGGGATAGTACCAGCCTCCTACTGAGGTGAGTGTGATAACGTGGAGAGAGAAGGGAGGAGGATGAGATGAATAGACAGCGAGGGGGGAAGCTGGAGATATGCAGAGATAGGCGGAGGGGGATATGGACAGAGATAGAGGAGGGTGTAATGGGCGAAGAGAGACGAGAGGAGGAGATGGACAGAGAAAGGATAGAAGAGGAGATGGACAGGGACAGGGGAAGGAAGCGACAGGCAGAAAGATGGAGAAGAAAGAGATGAACAGACAGGAGGGAGGAGGAAGTGGACAGCTAATGGGAAGAGTAGGCAATGGACACGGAGAGAGGAGAGCAGGAGATGGACATAGGAAGGAAAGGGGAGGAGATCAACAAGGAGAGGGGTAGGAGGATATAGACAGAGGGAGGGAGTGGAAGAGGTCGACGGAGACGGAGAAGGAGGAGATGGTCTCATAGAAGACTGGAGTAAATACATAGCCGGGCAGCTCCGGGTACTCAGCTAGTGCAAAAATAAAGAAAGAAAGAGAAAAGCAATTACTAGAAATCGACAGTGAAACTAGCAAGCAATAATACTGTGACTCTGGAATTCCCGGAATAGATGCTCACTCTGCAGTGGAATATGTATTGATTTGAAACTTTCTAGCGGTTTCAGTTGTGCCTGGAAAGCTCAGTCATTATAGCAATTGCGTACAAAAGGGAAAGGTTCCCGCTTCAGGCCCCAATACGGCACACAATTTTAATCTGCCATTATGTTTCAGCTCGGCACTTACTCCGCTGGAGACTGAAAATTCTTTTTGTGTGAAACCAACCCTTTATTTTTGGTCGTTAAAACAAAATCATTGTTTTCCAGTTTCATCTGATCGATTAGAACTCTTTCTTTTTCGTTACTGTATAATACCAAAGTATCCTTGTTTTTGTTAACGTCCTAAGTTGTAATTTCTTGTACTGAGGAGGTGTTTTTTGTGGCTGATGTATGATCAGCATGCCTACTATTCTCGTAATCAGTGCGCGACTGTTGGTACAGATATTATGCGGAGGCGAACTGGTGTGTTCCATCTTTCCACGCCTTTAACAGATGGATCCTCTGACTATAAGGTTTCGATTTCCTATACTCTTTTATTTATTGGTGTCCATATTCTAAGTGTGGAGTATTCGTTTTTACAATGACAGCAGCAGTGCGCGGGAATAAGGTAGAGATGAGGCAGCTAAGACAGGCTACTCTAGAAAATATATCCACAACAAGTAAGTAGACTGCGGTAAAAAAAGTTAGTACACCCTTTTAGAGGTTTTCAGTTCACTCAGTATTTATTATTACAACAGTGGATATGGAGCACATGAAATGATTACATTTACAGAGCAATAGCACAAGAGGTTCAGATGTACCAGGTATCGACCTACGGCGAAACACCCACTTCAGTAAGCGGTGTAGCCTCCAGGGGCGGCAATGCAGCCGGCGACACTGGCATCCAGTCGATCGTACAGATGGCGAATATTGTCCTGGCTTACGTTACTCCATGGTTGCTCTGCCTGTTCACGTAGTTCTGTAACAGTTGTTGACTGACGAGTCACTCGAGTCGCTTTTCGTCCCGTTATATCCCACATGTGCGAGATTGGAGACAAGTCCAGACGTTGTGCTGGCCAGGGCAGTTGCTGCTCGTCTTGCAGAGCAGGTTGAATTTCAAGAGCAGCATGTGGGCGAGCATTATCGTGTAGAGCCAATACATCACCTGCCTGTTGTAAGAATGGCAGAAGAACGGGTCTAAGAATATCCTGCACGTACCGAGCACTGGTTAGCGACCACTCCAGAAACAGCAAACGTGAACGAGAGTTGTAGCTTACAGCACCGCAAACGATAAGGCCTGGGGTGGGGCAAGAGTGTCTTGGACGAATACGCTCTGGGAGATATTGCTCACCAGGTCTACATTGCACGCGCAAACGACCATCCCTTGCGTGCAGGAAGAATTTTTTTTTTTCGCTGAAGACAACGGCGCGCCATCTCATCTTCTAGGCTCTCCTCTGACGGCACTGGTCGAGCCATGCACGTCGATGCTGTGACGTGAGTGGAAGACGGACTAGAGGTATTTGTATTGGTAGTTACAGTGTTAATAATCAGTCCGCAACAGTTGTTATTGACAAGTCTGGGCTCACAAGCCTTTTTACCTGTGCTAAGGTAGCTGTCCGATTTGCTACCCTTACAATGCGACTGCCCTGTAAGGAGTCTGTATTGCACGGATGTCCAGTACCCCGTCTACGGATGTGAGAGCGTTCACGTGACCGCTGATACCAGCATCGTTGCACAAATGACGGAGAAAGTTCAACTTTTGTGGCAGTTCTCCGAAAGGACACTCCTTCCACTCGGAGAGCCAAAATTTGATCAATTTAAAACTTTCTCAGTCGACTACAGAAAACGTGAGTGCGTCTCTGTGGCATGGTTGCCTGCTTGCTTCACTTTTTTGCACTACATTGAGTGTTGTGTAGCACAGATGGCGCTCTCTTAGCTATGCCACTCCACTACTTATTGGCGGATGCCACTGAAACCATTATACCCGCCAGGTTAGCCGAGAGCGCTAAGCTGGCCGCTGTACCCGAGCGGTTCTAGGCGCTTTAGTCCGGAACCACGCGGCTGCTACGGTCGCAGGTTCGAATCCTGCCTCGGGCATGGATGTGTATGATGTCCTTAGGTTAGTTAGGTTTACGTAGTTCTAAGCCTAGGGGACTGATGACCTCAGATGTTATGTCCCATAGTGCTTAGAGCCATTTGAACCATTTTCGAGAGCGCTAATGCGCTACTTCCTCGACTAGGGTAGACGCGCCGGCCACGGATCGAATCCGCCCGGCGGATTAACGACATGGATGTGGTTTTTAGGTGGTTTTCCACATCCCCTTAGGTGAATATCGGACTGGTCCCCACGTCCCGCCCCAGTTACACGACTCGCAGACATCTTAACATGTTTGCACTATTCTATGGATTACACTAGACGCAGACAGCTGGGGTGCACTCATTCCGTCGCGGGGTATACCGCGTGGCAGCAGGAAGGGCTTCCAGCCACCCCATAACATTATCATGCCAAATTCATACCTAACCACGCCGACTCTGCGCAACCGGGGGATAAAGGCGCAAGCGATGGACACTGAAACCATTACCAGTGCATCTGCTATCCCTCAGGTGGCGTATGTCGTCGTCCGATCAAAATCGACGTCGCCTTTCAAGGTGTGATAATTTTTTCCTGTTGTGTGTGTCGAAATGTGGTTATAGTTAAACTATAATGGACCATGGGGTGTATTTTCTGATATAGACAAGTAACTCTTGGCCTTTATATCTGCCAAAGTATGACACCGACTGTTCTTAAATGCAGATATACTTTTCTCTGTGGCACTAGAAAGAGTTTTCGCAGAGAACAACATAACACGTGTGGAATTTGATTAAATAGTAACCAACAGCGTTGAAAATCACTGTCCCGACGCCAGAAAAAGAGGTCTCACAATGCCTGTCCTACTTCAGTAATGTACGCAACTACCATTTCTGCAGCGGCGTTACACACATGTCACTTTGAGGCAACTTGAATATGCAAATGTGCGTGTTCTTTGAATACAACATTCGAACGTATCTCCTTCTTTCTACGTTTAAATCCGTTGACAACTGCTTGGCAATGATTTCAAAATCGCTTACTTTTCTCTCAATGGTGTCTGAGAGAACTACGAAATGATGCGGTATATCTGTTTATGAATGTAGCATTATTTGGAAAACCATGAGCAAATCATGCAGTGGTCCCTGTTTCACTGATACTTTTTATAGCTTCAAGTACCTACTGTTCCAACAGACAAATAGCCTCAGTTGCCACCGGGCATAATGCAGTCCATGTGGGATCAACGTTAGTGATGCCCCACACGTTCCGCCCAGATACAAGGGTTGGAACTTAAATAGTGGCAACTATTTATTCACAACCGATACAAAAGAGTCACATGTTTGCACCTGTTACCATCCTTCAAAGTAGTCACTAGCGTTGTGTAGAACCCGTTGCCAGCGATGTGGAAGGCGTAGTGTACCGTTAGCAGAGGATGTTCTGTTGATGGTACGAATGCTGCGGTCTACTGCTTGTCGAATCTCTTGAACAGTTCTGAAGCGAATGACACGAACTGGTTCCTTCACCTTCGGAATCAAATCAAAGTCACAAGGACTTAAGTCGTATTACTGTTCGTTTTTGGAGCAACACCTGCGACCAGCTTTGCGAAAGATGCGGCGACACTTCCTGCGCAACCCATCCATCATTTTGCAATGAGAATGCGCGGGCGCATACAGCGCAAGCTGTGGTTGCCCTGTTCGGTCGATGGGACTGGGAAGTACTGTACCGTCCGCCATATTCCCCGGACTTAAGTCCTTGTGACTTTGATTCGATTCCGAAGATGAAGGAACCACTTCGTGGCATTCGCTTCAGAACTGTTCCAGAGATTCGACAGGCGGTAGACCACTCCATTCGCACCATCATCAGAACAGGCTCTGCTAACGGTGTACTACGCCTTCCACATCGCTGGCAACAGGTTCTACACAACGCTGGTGGCTACTTTGAAAGGCAGTAGCAGGTGCAATCATGTAACTCTTTTGTATCGGTTGTGAATAAATAGTTGCCACTATTTGAGTTCCAACCCACGTAATTACAGAGCTTCTCAGTATTTGCACATTATTAGGTTTGTCTTTCGGGAAATACAAATTGGGCTGCGCGCTCACGAAGGTTATCACCTCTGGAGTTCAATCATTGGGGAAAATAAACACAAGAAGTCTACAGGTAAACACCGTTGATTTCCGGAGGCATGAACTGCCCAACGAAATACACCAGTGTTGCGATAAGTCCAGATGAAATTCAACGTTCAGTGTTCTCTGCCTCAAATCGCTTTATAGCATGTTTCATTGTTAAGTTCAACATTTTGATAACGTGATTCGACAGGCGAGATGAAAAAAGACACAAACCACACACGAATTACGCGTGTGCTTACTTTTGGTACGGACGGCAGACATTTGTGGGACATCTTCTGATAGTACCGGGATGGTGGCTTGCGGCAACATTAGCTTCTTACTTTTGAGGTGACAACGTCTGTACGCTCGTTTCAACCGGTTGAACTTTCTTGTGTAACAGTGTATCGAAAAATTTGAACAGATAATAACTACAATTTTTTTTTGACACATCAGTATTGTTGCTGGTTGGATGCGGCCCGCCACGAATCCCCCCCGCGTGCCACCGTTTTCATCTCAGAGTATCTGTTGCAACCTACGTCCTTAATTATTTGTTATATGTATTCCAGTCTCTGTCTTCCTCTACAATTCTTGCCCTCTACAGATTCCTCTAGTACCACAGAAGTTCTTCCTAGTTGTCTTAACAGATGTACTATCATCTTGCCCCTTCTTCTTGTAAGTCTTTTCCATATATTCCTTTCGTCGGCGATTATATCTTATCAGTCCACCAATTTTCAACAACCTTCTGTAGTACCACATCTCAAATGTTTCGATGCTCCTCTGTTCCGGTATTCCCACAGTCCATATATCATTACCATAGAATTATGTGCTCCAAATGTACATCCTCAGAAATTTCTTCCGCAAATTATGGCCTACGTTGAATACAAGTAGACTTCTCTTGGCCAGAAATGTCCTTTTTGCCAGTGCTAGTCTGCTTTTTATGTTCTTCTTGCTCCATCCATCATGGATAATTTTGCTGCCTAGGTAGCACAATTCCTTAACTTCGTCTGCTTCGTGATCCCCAGTTCTGGTGTTAAATTCCTCGCTGTTCTAATTCCTGCCACTTCTCGTTACTTTCGTCTTATTTCGATTTTCTCTCAATCCATATTCTGTATTCATTAGACTGTTCATTCTGTTCAACACATCCTGTAATTTTTCCTCAGTCAGGATAGCAATGTCATCAGCGAATCTTATCACTGATATCCTTTCAACCTAAATTTTAAACTCACTGTTGAAACTTCCGGCTTTGCTTCTTCGATCTATAGACTGAAAAGTAGGGGTGAAAGACTACATCTCTGACTTAAACTGTTTTTAATCAGAGCTCTTCGTTCTTGTGTTCGTCTTATTGTTCCCTCTTGGGTCTTGTATATATTGTGTATTACCCGTCTTTCTGTATATTGCATATTACCCGCCATCCACTACAGCTTACCACTATTTTTCACAGAATTTCGAACATCTTCCACCATCGTAATTTTAGAACGCTTTTTCCAGATCGATAAATCCTATGAACGACATTAATAATTCGAAAATAGTGACAGAGTCCACAACGGATAGATCTTCTGTACATGTGTGTCGAGCACTATTTGTTTTGCCTGTGACGTCATCATACAATTGTAGGCGCACGCACATGACTGTTATAAATGAGCTTTGTGTAAAGTCATAAATTGGTGTAGCGTCAAAACGCTGTTAACAAGACCATTAATTCGTGTGTCATTATGGAGAGCTCGCGGATCACAACTAAGATCCAAAGTCAGACAATAAAATTATTTGTCGGAATATAAGTGAAAAATGTATTACACTGAAAATTATACAATGGTGAAAAATATCGACTCATACTATTCGGAAATATTTTAGGAATTACAGAAGTCAGAGAAAGCATGTGTCAAAACTAATAGATAAAGCCTAGAAAGTCCAATGGCGACCGAATGCAAGAGCTACGTCAGCGTCAAAAAGGAAATGAAAAAACTGCAATGCAATTACGTAGCTGGCCCATCGGACATACAGCGACCAGCAAGAGTTAGAACGTCTACGGATCACATACATGAGTTGTTGAAAGGCAGTAGAGACAGCAGTAATAAGACAGAGATAGATGGGAATGTGATAGAGCCAGACGAGAATGTATCGCGACCACCAAATATCGTCGTGTTGTCAACCGACGCTACATGCGATAAACTTGTCATTTATCTATTCCGTAATAGTTATAATACTCTGTGCAACCACTGTGTTAAAGAGATCGATAGTAAATTACATTTTAATGTGAAACACTTTTTATGATTTTACCGCAACATTTTCACGATAAATCTACGCCGCCGGTCCGAACAGAACAGTCTTCTTCGAACGGTTTTTCCATTGCCACAAAAAAGACTATAGTGTCATCAAAAAATTTGTCACGTTGTCCACTATAACTTAACAAAAAACCCCATTTCATTCTCAGTGTACTCTGGGTTCGTCATTCAGCAGCCGCACCCTGTACACAGAGTGAATCTAAAATACGCGTACAAACTAATGAGGTATCGAATTCTGTGGGCAAGCATCTGTAGTTGTTCTTCAATGCAGTTTCCCACATTTATCAGAGAAGCTAGTGGACTGAAGGTACACAAGTAGTGGACCCTAGTGCCAAATAAATCACACGGCGACAGCTCTTCTTGTATACAATCTCCACAACACACATTGGCTGCTGCAGGTGGCCGAGCGGCGAACCGCCTAGTGTGGAGGCAGGATGGCTACTGGGAAAGTGTGATGCGTCTTCGAAGCTTGTACAACATTATTAAAGTTCAATCATTTATTCACTGTGCTTACAACGCCTTGCTCTCCAGCATCAGCCTGACTGATGGTTCATTCAACTGCGTGTTGGGTTCTAGCTGTCGTCTATTTAGCCAGCTCTGTATCTGCACGCCCAGGCAATAATGTTAGCAACCTCGGCTCTGCGACGAATTGCCGATTGGTACTCATGTTGTCAGTTGAAGTCCTCCCTACCGGTCTGATAGGTTTCAGCACCTGGGGGCGCCTGGGTGTTGAACAGGTACGTGGACCACAAGAGGCCCTATTGCTGGCTTCTGTGTTGAAGTTCAGTGCTATCAGCGCTCTGCGATGTGGTGTTGTAAGGAGATAGTCAGCGAGCAGCGTGAAGTTCAGCAGGTGAAGTCTATCATCTCGAGTGCATCTTTGGCTAGTTCATAGACTATGCTGGAGCAACTAGGACATAGATTCACTACATTATCGTAATCATAGAACCGAGTTTATTACTGTGGATGCCACCAATCCCAATGAGAAACTGCGGAGAGCTGGAAAACTGGAGTATTTAAAGGGAGCTAGTGCGAGGCTGTGACGTGAGCCTCGGTTTGTAATGACAGTATATGTCCTCCTTATTCTGCTATATTCACTTAAAAGGCGGTTAATTGCTTCATCAGGTCCTCGCTACATGTGGATGAATAAGAGAGATAGTTTCTTGCACCATATCTTATGAGCTGACGGATATCGTTTTTTCTCTTCCCTTGGTTTTCTGTGGCAGCCTCCTTTCTGCTGGATACGTATTTCTTACTCGGCAGAGAGTGACGTAATGTGTCGAAGGTATGTTCCACTTGCGACATACCGGTACGCTTCCTGCTTCAGACTCGTGTCTCTGGTTTAACTTGATACTGCCTGTGGCAATGCGAATGAGTTTCAATAAAAATTCCTAATTTCCTATTCCTTATTATTGTGTGCCGTTACACAGCGATCGGATGATGTGGCAACTGGAACCTTGCATCGTTGCAAAGAAACAGTTTGTCAGTTTCGGCTAGCTAAAGAAAGTTACTTTTAGAAATTATCTAACTACGTCTTTGCAGCATCATATAGTATGTCTCGCAGGCGGGGATGAAATATTAGGAACAAAAAAATGGTTCAAATGGCTCTGAGCACTATGGGACTTAACATCTTAGGTCATCAGTTCCGTAGAACTTAGAACTACTTAAACCTTACCTAAGGACATCACACACATCCATGCGCGAGGCAGTATTCGAACCTGCGAGCGTAGCAGTCTCGCGGTTCCGGAGTGAAGCGCCTACAACCGCTCGGCCACAGCGGCTGGCCATTAGGACAAGAAGCGAGCGTTAGACCACATCGTAATGCCGACGATACAAATGTCACCAAATATGTACTGACAGAAAAAATTCCAATCCCAAAAGTAATGAATGTAGAGTAAAGAAATTCGGGAATAAATCTGTCTAGCTAAGATATTTAAGTGATTAACTATGCAAGATCACAGGTTAATGTAAGTGCGAGATAACCTATTGCAAACGTGAAGTGCTGTTCCATTAATAACGGTGTAACCGTCAGAATGTTGAATGTAAGCATGCAGATGTAAATTCATTGGGTCGTTCAGGTGCCAGATTTCAGTTTGTGGGATGGAGTTCCATTCCTGTTGCACTTGGTCGGTCAGTACAAGGACAGTTAATCCTGTCTGTGGATGATGCTAGAATCGTCATGCAATGATGTCCCGTATGTGCTCCACTGGAGACAGATCTGGTGATCAAACAGGAGAAAGAAACAAGTCGACATTCTGTCGAGCATGTCGGCTTGTACCAGTGGTACGTGACTGAACGTTAGCCTGTTGGGTGACCATCGTAGAATGCTGTTCATGAATGGCATTACAAAAGATCGAATCACCAAATTGACGTGCAATTTTGCAGTCAGGGTGCGTGGGATAACCAGGCGAGTGCTCCTGCTGTCAGACGAAATAGCGCCCCAGATCGTAACTCCAGGTGTAGGTCCAGCGTGTCCAGCATGCAGGCAGGCTGGCCTCCTTATAGGCAACACACGGCTATCACTAGCACCGAGGTAGAACCAACTTTCAGAACACAAGAAACCTCCACCCTGCTCTCCACTGAGCTCTCACTTGAGATCACTGAAGTCGCAAATGAGGTGGTTTGGTTGGTTGGTTGTTTTCGGGGAAGGAGACCAGACAGCGAGGTCATCGGTCTCATCGGATTAGGGAAGGACGGGGAAGGAAGTCGGCCGTGCCCTTTGAAAGGAACCATCCCGGCATTTGCCTGGAGCGATTTAGGGAAATCACGGGAAACCTAAATCAGGATGGCCGGACGCGGGATTGAACCGTCGTCCTCCCGAATGCGAGTCCAGTGGAGGTGGTTTGGGGTCAGTAGAACGCACACTACAGAGCGTCTGACTTGGAGCTGTCCTTGAAGTAACTGATTTGTAACAGTTCGGTGTGTCACTGTGGTACCAACTGCTGTTCATATTGCTGCTACAGATGCAGTACGATGCAGCAGAGCTATACGTCGAACACGATGGTCTTCCCTCTCGGAAGTGCCACTTGTCCATCCAGAGTCCGGTCTTCTTGCGACCAGATATTCCCGTGACCATCGCCGCCAGCCATCGTGTACAGTGGGTACACGCCTGCCATGTTTTTCGACAATATCGCAGAAGGAACATCTAGCTTCTCGGAGCCCTATTACACGACAAACTCAGTGAGGTGCTGACAATGGCGTTTTTATCGCCTTAAAGGCATTCTTGACTAACACCAACTCACCACGCCCAATCTCAAAGATAACTAACGCTCACGACCGTTACAGCGCGTACTTAAAGTGAATCTCATTTGCAACCTCATACTGGCTTTACTAGTGCCACTCTTATGCGACTGGCATGAAATCTGAATGTATACACTACTGTCCATTAAAATTGCTACACCAAGAAGAAATGCAGATGATAAACGGGTATTCAATAGATAAATATATTATACTAGAACTGACATGTCATTACATTTTCACGCAATTTGGGTGCATAGATCCAGAGAAATCAGTTCCCAGAACAACCACCTCTGGCCTTGATACGCCTGGGCATTGAGTCAAACAGAGCTTGGATGGCGTGTACAAGTACAGCTGTCCATGGAGCTTCAACACGACACCACAGTTCAGCAAGAGTAGTGACTGGCGTATTGTGACGAGCCAGTTGCTCGGCCGCAAATGACCAGACGTTTTCAGTTGGTGAGAAATCTGTAGAATGTGCTGGCCAGGGCAGCAGTCGAACATTTTCTATATCCAGAAAGGCCGGTACACGACCTGCAAATTGCGGTCGTGCATTATCCTGCTGAAATGTAGGGTTTCGTAGGGATCGAATGAAGGGTAGAGCCACAGGTCGTAATACATCTGAAATGTAACGTCCACTGTTCAAAGTCCCGTCAATGCGAACAAGAGGTGACCGAGACGTGTAACCAATGGCACCCCATACCATTACGCCGGGTGATGAGCCAGTATGGCGATGACGAATACACGCTTCCAATGTGCGTTCGCTGCGATGTCGCCAAACACGGATGCGACCATCGTGATGCTGTAAACATAACCTGGATTCATCCGAAGAAATGAAGTTTTGCCATTCGTGCACCCAGGTTCGTCGTTGAGTACACCATGGCAGGCGGTCCTGTCTGTCACGCAGCGTCAAGGCTAACTGCAGCCATTGTCACCGAGCTGATAGTCCATGCTGCTGCAAGCGTTCGAACTGTTCATGCAGATGGTTGTTGTCTTGCAAACGTCGCCATCTGTTGACTCAGGGATCGAGACGTGGCTGTACGATCCGTTACAGCCACGCGGATAAGATGCCTGTCATCTGGACTGCTAGTGATACGAGGCCGTTGAGCTCCAGCACGGCGTTCCGTATTACCCTCCTGAACCCACCACTTCCATAGTCTGCTAACAGTCACTGGATCTCTACCAACGCGTGCAGCAATGTCGCGATACGATAAGTCACAATCGCGATAGGCTACCATCCGACCTTTATCAAAGTGTGAAACGTGATGGTAAGCATTTTTCCTCCTTAAACGAGGCATCACACCAACGTTTCACCAGGCAACGCCGGTCAACTGCTGTTTGTGTATGAGAAATCGGTTGGAAACTTTCGTCATGTCAGCACGTTGTAGGTGTCGCCACCGGCGCCAACCTTATGTGGATGCTATGAAAAGCTAATCATTTGCATATCACAGCATCTTCTTCCTGTCGGTTAAATTTCGCGTCTGTAGCACTTCATCTTCGTGGTGTAGGATTTTTAATGGCCAGTAGTGTATAATGTTTCAGGTGTAGAAACACGCCTATCAAATTCCGTTTATGTCACACAACTAGTTCTTGGTGTTGCGTCTTTTTTGGCCAGTGTATAATTGTAGGTCAACTAAGGTGCCTCATATCGGATTATATGTGGCTGAGCACACGATACATGAGACCGTTTCGCTGCCAGTGTGCCAGATGAGGCGAGGCGCGCTACGCAGCTCGTGGCAGCAGCGGCGGCGGCGGTGGCGGCGTCGGCGGCGCAGGCGGTGGCGGAGGCGGAGGCGGAGGCAGCAGCGGCAGCGGCGGCGCTGCTCGCGGCGATCAATGGCCGCGGGCGACGCCGGCCGCCACCTGGGGCAGGTCAGGGGCGGCCAGCGTCGCTCCCAGGGAACTCCCTGCTACCTCCTCCTGCCTCACCTCGCTTATTTCGTTGCTCAAGCTCCCTCCCCACTGCACGTATTTCCTGCATGCATCCCCAACTGTGATCTGCCTGTCTCACTTTCACAATGCGTGTTTGGTGTATGCAGATGGGCCCAAGTCTAGTGAAGGCGCTGGTAGTCGTTATTGCGTACCCAGAAGCAAACAACAAGGTCTACACAAGCTGGGTTCACACTCCACTATTATGACTGCCGAGCTGATCGCCATTTTGGAAGCCCTACTATTCCCATAGACAATCACAGCAGATACAGCATTCATTGTCTCTGATAGTACGCCTGTCCTATAACTCATTAGAAACCACCCTAAAACGTAGTTGCAGCAGTTGTCGACTTTCTGGTTCGGATGCAGAGGAACTGTCACAACATCGTGATGGTAACGATATAGGGCCACTCTGGGATACCTGGAAATGAACAGGTAGATGCGCAAACAAAGCAAGCATCTCTGAATGGTGCTATTAAATATACATATAAAAAATGTTTTGCATTACCCCAGTTCCCAGAACTCCTGAAGATAGACGTTCACTGTGGGTATTGTATCACAGACACAGTCCCTTTGACTGGTCAGAGACGTCACTAAACCCGCCCAAAGATGTAAACAACAATGCATGAGCAACGCCTATTAGACAGAGGGGGTCCGCCAACCGATTAGTTCCAGTCATTCCACCAGGAAGAAGGTGTACAGTTCATGTTGTCTGTAGTTCAGCCATGCCTAGACAGTCAATATCGCGGTTCGATCGCGTCCGCATTGTTACTTTGTGCCAGGAAGGGCTCTCATCAAGGGAAGTTTCCAGGTGTCTCGGTGTGAACCAAAGCGATGTTGTTCGGACATGGAGGAGATACAGAGAGACAGGAAATCACGATGACATTCCTCGCTCAGGCCGCCCAAGAGCTACTACTGCAATGTATGACCGCTACCTAAGGACTATGGCTCGGAGGAACCCTGACAGCAACGCCACCGTGTTGAATAATGCTTTTTGTGCAGCCACAGGACGTCGTGTTACAACTGAAACTGTGCGCAATAGGCTCCATGATGCACAACTTCGCTCCTGATGTCCATGGCGAGATCCATCTTTTCAACCACGACACCGTGCAGTGCGGTACAGATGGGCGGAACGACTTGCGGAATGGACCGCTCAGGATTGGCATCACGTTCTCTTCACTGATGAGTGTCGCGTATGTTGGAGACGTGTTTGGAGGCAACCCGGTCATGCTGAACGCCTTAGCCTTAGACACACTGTCCAGCGAGTGCAGCAAGGCGGAGGTTCCCTGCTGTTTTGGGATGGCATTAAGTGGGGCCGACGTACGGCGCTGATGGTCATGGAAGGCGCCGTAACGGCTGTATGATACGTGAAAGCCATCCTCCGTCCGATAGCGCAACCATATGGGTAGCATATTGGCGAGGCAGTAGTCTTCATGGACGACAAAAAGCACCCCCATCGGGCGCATCTTGAGAATGACTTCGTTCAGGATAACGACATCTCTTGACTAGAGTGACTAGCATGTTCTCCAGACATGAACCCTATCGAACATGCCTGTTGTAAGAGGTATGTGCTGCTTGCGATATGTAAGCTATAAGAGAATCTGAGACCAAAGAGCAGTGTTGACTGCAGTACGAACTGTGTAGCAGTAGCAGTAAGTTGTTGCTAGCGAGCAGTCGCCTGTCTGCGCTTGTCAGTCCTGTCTGGTGTATCATGTTGGCTGGGCCGGTCGCGGTGCAGCGATGCCGGAGACTGAGTATTATTGTACAAGGTAAAAAAAAGTAGCCTCGCGCATATCTAGTAGTATTATGTAAACTCCCATGTATATCTTTTAAAAAAATGTCCTAATAATAACAAGCATTCATTTCAATTTAAAGAATTTAATATTTTTTTCAATGCATGATCATTCCGATTGTTGCAAAAGAAAAATCATTTGCTTCCTTTCATAAATAACAAATGTATAGGCCAGTATTGCACAGAGCTGTGCCGGAAAAGAGCTATTGTAAGAGCAGATAGTTGCCGACTTTGTCGAGGTGAGAATTTTTGCTTTTTATTCAGAATGATCTTACAGGGCCATGACGCAGCACTGCTGTCGTCCAAATTTTACCAGGTTACTGAATTTATTTTTTATTACGAGGTTTAGGAATTTTTCTGTTTCGAGCTTATATTAAATGAGAAAAGAATTTTGTGGGTATATTAAATGGGAACCAGTTTTATTCTGAGGTTACACAAAAATTAGAATCATTAAACAAATAATATTTAAAAAAATATTTCATGTGGGGAGGTTACACTTGGCGACATCCGGCCAGGATCGTATTTTTTTGTGAATTTCTGAGAAGTAGTCATATATCTGCTCTTATTTACTTAAGTGTAGTTTGCATCTGGCGCAACGCATTTACTAATTTGTCACTCTTTCTTTCACAGATCATCGGCAATTTGTTGCTCTTTGTTGTAATTGTTTGTTTCATTTCGCTTTGTCTTTGTTTCATTTGTGCTTAATTTTGATTTGTGAAAAAATGCCGCGAAAAACTCTTAACAGTACATCGCGATGTGCAATGAGTGAAATTGCCGACTCGATTAATTTGACCGATAATACTTGCGACACTCAGTGTAATGGCGATAATACTCCATTTACAGACAATCAGTGCATACCGATCACTAGTAATGATTTTAATGCTAATGATGAGCGAACAAATGCAATTATGTCCAGAGTAAATGTAACAATTGATGACGCGGCACGTTCCGATACAATGAACGCTGCTCAGTTTGACACACCCGGTTTGCAAAATTTCCATAGTGAACAGATAAATTTTTCTCACGAAGATGAACAATGTAGGCAAAATACGTCAGATTTATTTGATTCCGAGGTAGTGACCAACAGTGCACATCCAATTGGCGAACCTTTTCAAGAGTCAGAAAATGACCAAATGGTTACACAAAACGTGACAAATTCAAATACACCACCACATAGCTCAGAGAAAAGAGTCGCTAATTTTGGCTTGTATCAAATTATGGCAGTATTGCTACAACTTAATGAAAAAATAGACAACAATTCCAAACAGTCGAAGAAAGAACAAGACGACAATCACAAACAACTTAGTGAAAATTTCAAACAACAGAATGAAAGGCAAGATAGCAACTTCAAACAACTTAATGAAAATTACAAACAACTCAATGAAAAATTAGACAACAATTTCAAACAGCTTAGTGAACAGATTACAGCCGTTGCCGTGCAATGTCATGATACTAAAGAACAATTACGTGAGGAAATTAAGGCTTGTGCTAGGAACAGTAGTGAAGAAATTAGATCTGTGGCACAAGAATTAAGTAATACACATGCAGCCACAACTAAAATACTTAGTGATGAAATTGGTGCAGTCGCTAAACAATGCTCTGAAAACGCAACACAGTTACGCGACGAGTTTAAATTAATGTCAGCAGAACTTTCACGCACGCTGGATGCGAAAGTAGACGCGAAATTTGACCAACAGAATAGCCAAATTGACGAACGTTTTAATCACCACCTACAAAACAGTGAAACGCGTTACCGTAAATTTATACAGGAACAGAATAAAGTAAAGCGATAAGTCATGGAAACAATTACTGCACAGAGACAGGAAGATAAACGTAAATTGTTTACGAAAGCAAAAACATACGTAGACAACAATATTGCTACAGTATCAGACGAAATTAATGCTATCAAACAGTTGAACACCGAATTACATGACGAAATCTCTGATCTTAAAACAAAAACAGACACACAGACACACAGTAGACTTTCAGACAACGACCGACAGACATGAACAATTAGAACTAATACAGGATTCCGATGCCATCAAAGCAGACTTTAAAAAATTGACCGAAACCACACGTAAAATACAAAAACAGATAAATGCTTTTGATAATAAAAACGATGATTAGGTAAAAGCACTGACTGAAAAATATGATGAATTGGCCAGTCGTGTTGATGTTATCGAAAGTAATAATGACACCAAATCAGACGATACATCACCTGTTTCGTTTAATCAAACACCCGAATTTCAAAATTTACAGCAGACGATCAGTAAGATAGGTTTGCCCAATAATACATTACGTAGAAAATTGGCAACTTTACAGCAAGAAGTGACAGAAATGAAAAATGTTTCAGCCTTTAACACATCACAGCATACGCCACTTTGCGAACATTTGTCAGACTCACACAGCCAGTATAATTTAGGTAATTGACAGAGAGTACGTGAGTTAGATTCCGAACAGACACAGATAAATAGATTCTCACGCAATCCTGAACCTGTTCACACATTCAGAGAGGACAAGGGTTGATTATAAGCAATTTTTATCCGTAAAAAAATTTAAGGTACTTAATAATGGCACAACACAGATTCACGCTTTGGACAGGATACGACAATTTGCTTTTATATTTTCATCAGCTTGGGCTGTAATGCAGAAGCTAGAATTGGATTGGATACGACAATTTGTTTTTGAATTTTCATCGGCATTGCCTGTAATGCAGAAACTAAAATTTATTTGCAGTGCGTTAATGACCGCAGGGGATTCATTACACTTCAATGAATATGTGCCGTAGCGTGCACAGGGCTCCGAGCCATAGTAGTGCTATTTAATCTTTAGTTTTCTGCACTGCTGCCTTCTCTTCTACTATCCTTTATATCTATCAACACAGCTCTTCAAGTATCGATCTATCTAGGATTAAGGATGTATAAAGAGAACCTGATATGACGAGTTTTACCTGAAAGTGACAGTTTTCATTAGACTCTCTCGAGATGACAAGAACTTCCAGCATAATTTTAATAAGTGACAAAATTTTTAATTATCAGTATGTGTAAAATTATCAGCAACAGCAAACGCATTTTGGTAACAATAGAGGTTTTTCTCAACAACAGCATCAAAACTAGCCGGTTAGCATACCTAACCAACAATGCAGTCTGCAAGGTCAACCAAGCTTTAATGTTTCGCCGCCTGCACATATAGCATCGGCTCCACCAAATAGTAACGCACCGCAACAAGGAAACCAGTACGTACAGAAAACACATCATTTCAATTCCTATTGCAACGCGCCATACAGCAATGACTATCATGACAGATGTAAAAATAATGGTCACAATAAATTTAATAACAGTCAGTCTTATCAGCAGCAAAATCATGTGCAACAACATATTATCATGAATGAACCAGACAGTAGATATCATCCCGAACGTAATACGTCAGGAAGAAATAACAGAACAGTACAAATAGTCGAAATGCCACAGCATCCTCCCGCAAATAACAGCATGGCAGAAAGAATTTGACTAGATATAGTACAGGTTGCATCTTCCAGCAACGCAAGCAATACTTTTGACACGCAGAATCTCGTTCACGAAAATGTTATTACTTTTGACGACATCCGAGACACTCTCTTGCAGGAAAGACCAATTATTCAAAAAACCATTTACCACCCAGTCATTGAGGTAAAGATTGGATCATCCAAATTTTCAGCAGTAATCGATTCTGGATACCTATGTCAGTTATAAATGAGGAAACTTTCAACGAATGGAACAAAGAGAATACCTATCCTACGTTACCATTAGGCAAAACTAAAGTAAAAGGAGCAGTATCTGGTAAAGGAGTAGATGTAAAATTACAGACACACTTATCATTTTGTATTGCAGGTCATACATTTCACTCAAATTTTTGGATTGTTCCCTTATTGACAACAGACGTTATTTTAGGTACGAATTTTCTGGTACAACACGACGCAATTATTGACTTTCAAAACTCCTATTTAATGTTAAAGGATGAAAATGTACAACTGGCTTTAGAATTTCAGCACTCTTTATCTGTAGAAGAACAAACAATTAATCGTACAGAGGTCATTTCCGCATCACGTAACATAGACTGTCATTCCACATTGTTCACAGATACGTACGTACACAACTATAATACTCCAGACGAAGCCGACTATGACGTTATACAAATGATTTCTGATAAAGTTAAACAGAGCAGTGCAAATACAGACGACGAACGCACGCAACTAAGCAAAATTCTTTTACAGCAAGCTCCAGTTTTTGACAACTCCCTGGTACTATGTCAGGTTTTATGTATGAATTTCAAGTTAAACAGCACAACACATTTAAAGCCAAACATTATCCCATTCCGTATATTCACAGAGAACAAGTTAAGAAAGAATTGCAAGCTATGCTTGACCAAGGAATTATTGAACCGGCAGTTAGTCCGTACATAAACCCACTCCATACTGTTAAGAAAAAGGTTGGTTCACTTCGTCTCGTACTTGATTCGCGTCACATCAACGACATTATTATTAATGAAACAGGTCGCCCACAGACACTAGAAGAACTTCTACAGAAATTTCATGGTACTGCTATTTATTCCACGTTAGATTTGAAATCGGGATTTTGGCAAATTCAGCTCCATCCGAACTGCAGAAAGTACACAGCTTTCCTCTGTTTTGGTGACTTTTATCAGTTTTGTAAATTACCGTTCGGTTTAACTATTTCTTCGGCAGCATTTATTCGCGGTTTGAATAATATACTTCCGAGAGAACTTAAAGACAGAATCACAACGTATGTAGACGACATTCTTATTGCAGAAGCTAACTGGTCTGAACACAATCTGATTCTTGAACAACTGTTACGAACTTTACGTGCACAAGGACTCACAGTTAATCTTAGCAAATCGCACTTTGGCAAAACTTCTATAAAATTTCTTGGACATGTAATTTCAGCAGAAGGCATTGTGCCTGACCCGGAAAAACTTCAAGCTTTACGTGACATTACTGTTCCTACGACGAAGAAACAATTACGCAGCTTTCTGGGATTAATTAACTTTTTTCGTAAATTTATTCATTGCTCTGTTTTAGACACCCCTAGATTATGTCAGTTGACGGGTAAAAACACTATTTGGTCCTGGGATAGCCAAGCACATTCTGAATTTGTGAATCTGAAAGAAGCTTTGTTGAATGTACCACTTTTATCACATCCAGATCTTACTAGAAATTTTTCCATTGCCATCGATAGTTCTAACACCGCTTTAGGCGTACACATTTTTCAGGAAATTGAAGAAGATGGTACTACAGTAATTAAAAACATCGCCTTTGCGAGTCGCAAATTATTCTGTTACAGAACTTGAAACATTATGTGTTGTATGGGAATTTACGAGATTTAGGCATTTTCTTCATGGAAGACACACTACCGTTTCACAGATCATAGAGCTATACAGTTTTTGCTTTCTGCTAAATTTACACACGACAGATTAAGCAGATGGAAACTTTATTTGCAAGAATTTAATTTTACAATTGTTCACATTCCCGGTACACAAAATATTGTAGCAGATGCACTATTCCGTTCTCTCAGCAACAATCAGCAAGACATCGCAACCAACTTCTGCAAAGCAAATTTCAGCGTCATGTATATTCAACAAGTTGCATTTGAAAATTTCATTTCGTCGTCATTACGAGACATAGCACAAGAGCAGAGTAAAGGCAACGTATGGAAAGAAATAAAACACCTTTGGCAAGATAGGAATAATGTTACCATTAGAAACCATTACACTGTACGCAATAATATTCTGTTTCGCCGCTCTCATCCTGACAGCAACAACTGGTTACTTTGCATTCCTGACGAGCTTGTTAACAAATTAATTTGGTATACTCATTTAAGTTACGAACATTATGGAGGCAGAAAATGTTTTCTAATACTGAGACAGAACTGTTATTTTACCAACATGGAGAAACGTATTCGACGAGTTTTAGCGTCATGTAAAATCTGCCAGAAAGCTAAGTCAGATATGACTTCACATATTCCTCCATTAAATCCAATTGTACCTGTTCAATTGAGACACATGGCCGCTGTAGACATTTTTGGTCCGATTCCCAGAACTAATAGAGGTTTTTGCTACATCTTTGTCGCTGTTGAACTCATTTCAAAATTTGTTACCTTCACTCCGTTACGCAAAGCTACTGCTAAATCTGTTTCGAAAGCATTTGTAAAACATTTTTTATTTCATGTAGGGCATGTATTGAAAGTAATTTCCGACAATGGACCACAATTTCGATCTGCTATATGGACACGTATGTTACGAACAAGAAACATTTCTCCGATCTATATATCCAAGTATCATGCTTCTTCGAACCCTTGTGAACGATTAATGAAAGAAATTGGTAAACTGTGTGGAGTATACTAGCATAAAAGACATATTGATTGGGACACACAAATACTCTCATTCCAGGATGTAATTAATTCCATACCAAATGAATCTACTATGCTATCTCCGACTGTTATACGGAAAAACGTTGAACCACCTAACAAAATTAAAGAATTAGTATCCTTTCCTACATCTCGTCGACTACGACACCATGAAATAATTGACATTGCGCTGAACAACATCAAACGTGCCGCAGAGCGCCGGAGAAGACAGCAAAAACAGGTTTGTACACGCCGTGACTTTGACATTGGTCAGAAGATATTAGTGCGTACCCACTATTTATCTAACAGAGGAAAGAGTAGATGTAGTAAATTTGAGCTTCTATACGCAGGTCCATATAGAATTCGCAGCATTCCTCACCCCAATGTAGTACACGTCGAAACTCTGAGAACCAGAAAAGGTAAAGGCAATCACCATGTCTCCAATATTAAACCCTTTATTGAATGAACATACTTTATGATTTATCACACTGTAGTGCCATTTCCTGATTTTTATATGACCACTTATACAATTATATTTATATGAACGCTTACTGATGATTATCATATTTTTTCTAGGCAAGTGCCCGGCAAGGTAATGTTAGCAGGTCGCTTTTCTTGTCGTTGCACATCAGACCGTGCACATTTATCCAGATAAACTTACACATTTTATGACCACTTATGCAATTATATCTATGTGATTACTTACTGATGATTATCATATTTTTTCTTGGCAAGTGCCCGGCAAGGTAAGGTTAGCAGGTCGCTTTTCTTGTCGTTATATATCAGACCGTGCACATTTTCCATTTTTCGTGTATGTATGATTGTTTTCCTGTATGCACTATGAAATGTTTAAGATGTAACAAACACCAGTTGACTTTAACTTTTTGCCTTGTGATACCTCAACATCGTGACTATTTTATATTTTTTTGCTACTACATTATGATACTCTGTGTACATTTTTGCACCTGCACACTGTCTGTATTTGTGACATATTACGTTTTCCGTCATGCTATGCTGTATGCTTAATTATATCACTAGAAACCAGTTTTTATTTAATGGGTGTATGATTTAAATGCAAGACATTAATCATTGTTCATCATTTTCAGGAAGCAATAACTTATAAAAGAAATAAATGAAACAAACCACAGTGGATTACTATGAAATGGGAATTTCACCTTCGGAATGAACGAAAGAAGATGCAATACCTCGTCACGAAGAGTAAATGGATCAGAATTAACAAACATTAACATGAATATACTATACACATCGTATGACAGCAGTCTTAACTAATTTTTTCTTTCAGAATACGAGGCGATTGATGCAGGCTGTCAGACAGAACTACACATCTTAGTTTTAGTGATGAAATTTGCTAGAAATAAGAAACTCTATACTATGAATAGTTGTATGAAGTAAATGATAATATGAATAATGAATAATGAAGTGTCTTTTTGCAGATGATAATGAATGATGATAAATAGTGATGAAGAATATGGTAATATGAATAATGAAGTTTTTCTTTGCAGGTGATGATAATAATGAAGTTATGGTGATATGAATAATGAAGTTTTTGTTTACAGGTGATGATAGTGATAAATTCAGTATTTTAAACATAACTGCTCAACAGAAACGGTTCCACGTAATAAAATTATAAACAGCCGACCAGTTGCAATGGATAAAGAATTCTTTACCTAGGTTTCAACAAATTTAAATTTGTCTTCTTCAGATGGTGGCCTAAGGACAATGGACATCATAGCTTACATTAGAAAGGTATGAAACTTAAGTCAAGAATAGATTTTAACACAAATTAGAGAGTTCTTGCATTACAGAAATATGAGAACGACGACTGGTACTTACAATTTTACAGTACTATGAACTAATGTACCATCGCCATTTTTACAAATGTCGGCATAGATTCATTTGTCAAAATTAAAATATAGCCCTAGAAATAGGGTTTGTCACGTAAATATAAATTAGTACATGGATGTTGCAGAGCTCACAACCGACTGAGTGTAATCGGCCAGCGTAGTTACTCTGCAGCCAGGGCAGGTTGTAGGGAAGCAGCCTACTCACGCTGTATAAAATTCACATCAGTCTTTCCATTGTGTGCCCGGCTAGTCCGCTGTAACTAGCTCTGACGTCATAAATCTTGCGCAATATTTTAAAAATCAAGTATATAACCTGAAACGGTTCTAGCATGTCAGGAGTAATACTAAATCAATATGTGTTGAATGTCAGATCAATAACTTTAACCATTTTCGAAATTTGGATGTTTTTCTGTAAAAATCATTGGCGCAACAGAAAAGAGCTAGAAACTTAAAAATTTATATTTAGATTCCTTTTTCATAATAATTTAGTAGAAACAGTAATTTGAATCTCACAAATTAAGATTTTAGTTGAAATTCATGATTTTCTGGTTTTTGTCTTAAAAATCAAGGAAGCAAGATAGATTAAGTAGGCGAATAAATAAGGCTAGGATGTTTAAATTTAAGTAGAAGGGAGTCCGCTATAATCATAAAGATGTGAGAAGTTTCAATTGAAGAACTGTAAAACTATAGTGATAGCGTATCTTCAAAGGGCAAGTTCAGAGCTCGTCTACTGCGTGTAGTGTAATTAAATTAATTCTCTCGCCCAAAATATTTGACTTAGCCACGTCAGACTTTTATTATGATTACTTACCCGTGTGTTGATTGCACATTTAAATTGAGAGCTTCATCGGCCATCAGCAAAGGAAGCGATGATTTATTCAATAACTTAATGTGGCGCATTACTAGCCCAGCGGCTAGTCGGGAGAGCCGATTTGATCAGGCGTTCCCTTAGCCGTCCGCACCGCGGCTTTATATATAAGAACACTGCGCGAGGAAAAAAGGCCCCAGTTCTCTCCAGACGCTGAATAGCACACCATCTGTGTCGGGAGTCGCGTCGCGTCGGTATCATTGCTATAAACAGCCTCGGATGCCGTATTAAGTTACTCGGGATACGAGTAACCATGAAATCGTTTTCTAGTGAAGTGTTGATTCTGGGATAACTTTAATGATATATCTTCAGTTTGCGTATGTCGTATTTTCACGTGCCGTCGCGGGACAAACATCCTACCATTATTTAGCGTGGCGTTTGATGAACATTATCATCAAATTATGGCGAGCATTCACTTAAACATTTAATTTGGACAGTTATAGTTGCATCAGCGCATTAGACTCTGAACTACTCTATTAGTCAGATTGTGTGAATTCTTTTTTTTTCATCTGTGACTTTCAAAATATAGCGAACGTTTTTTCACGATCGTTTTTGATTATGAATCCCAGACAATCTCCTAATTCCTCAGAGCTATAAGCTGTAGCTATAAGTGTATTTCTCAGATGAAGTGGGCACTAGGAATTCTAATTACAGGCTTCACGTTTTGCTAATCACTTTCTGGTTGCCAAAATTGTAGTTAGAGAGCCAGTGTTGAGAACGGCAAAAGACAGCATAATTAATAGAAACATTATTTCATTACATAAACAAACAATTAATTCCACCTGCCGCCCCACATATGGTTAAACGGCCTGGAACTGCAGTGTTTCTACATTCAAACATTTATACAACAGTAAATTTTCCACCAGCCGCCCCACAAGCTGGCGCTCATGGCGCAAACCATGTGCCAATTGGCGTACAAAAGCAACGTGTAAATTATCAGTATTAATAACGTCCTTAGATAAAGTAACAATAAAAAGAAGGGAAGCGTTTAACACTCCCGTTATAACAGTATGGGAGCCTTGGTACAATTAATGTAGTTATACATAAAAAAGGCAGGTGGCGCTTACGCCGAGAGAGTTACGCACAGTGGCATATACAGCTAAAATATAAAAATTACATTATTATATTAGTGAAGCCCACAAACGGTATATATGTCTGAACTTAAAAATTGACAATAATGGCTCTTAAGCCAGAATTACGAACCCTGGTCGACAAAGTAGTTAATACACATTCGCAGGGAACCAACGTTTTAGAGCCAGACAAAATCACATAAGGGCCGATGTAGTGGCAGCCATACATCGTGAGAAAACCACATTACATAAAGGGTAGTGAGCTTAAAGCATTGAAAGTGCATCATAGCTTCCCGAGAAAATAGACCACTGAGGTTACCAGCATTAATGTTATACCATAAACAGTACGGTTTAAAGCCATCGAAAAATTGTCTACAAGCAAGGTTCAACTGGTCGTTCAGTATATTACCGTCTTTGAGCTCTAGATGTTTAAAAATTTGTAACTCTTCCCACTGATCTAGTCTACGCCCTTTGACTTGTCTGTGTAGGATAACAGTGTCTTCTAACTGTTTAGGCGTATGGCCGGCTATCAAGAGGTGTTCAGCAAAAGTAGAGCTGTGTATATTCGCTCCTTTTTTTACCTAATAGGTGTTCTTTATATCTTGTTTTCACAGCTCTGCCTGTTTGACCAATGTAATATGAAGGACAGTTATTGCAGGTTAGTTTGTAAACACCTGAATTGGAAAACCAATCGCTGGCAATCTCTACTGAATGTACAAGATTTCTTTTTAAACTGTTATCTGTAGAGGAGACGTTACAGTTATATTTTTCCTTAGAAGACGTTTAATCCTATACGATATATTACCCAAGAAAGGAATGGAAATAAATTTCAATATCTTCCGTAAGGAAACGTATTCAGATAATGTCATTCCTGCTGACTCAACTCATCCAAAAGCTCATAAACTGGCGTTCTTTCATTCTGCCATTCACCGAATGGTAACTACTCGTTTATCACCTGCCGATCAACAAAAGGAATTGAATGTCATCAAAGAGATTGCGGCTAGTAATGGATACAATCAGAAGATGATTGATTACTTGTTCAGTAAGAAAACTTCCCAAAACTGTTCGACTTCGAGCAACAACATCCCCACTGATAGCAAAGAAGCTAAAAAAATTATTTCCATTCCTTTCTTGGGTAATATATCATATAGGATTAAACGTCTTCTAAGGGAAAAATATAACTGTAACGTCTCCTTCTCTACAGATAACAGTTTAAAAAGAAATCTTGTACATTCAGTAGAGATTGCCAGCGATTGGTTTTCCAATTCAGGTGTTGACCTTGAGTAATAGACAGTGTGTTACATTTTCAATATGTCCTATGTCACTTGAATGATGAGTTCTAAGTCATACTGAATGATGCTTTATAATAATGCATAAATACTATGCCAATAATTTCTGTAAATAATATTTTTGTTATACTCTATAAATGCTAATTAACTCTCATTTTGAATGATAACTTCTGAATAATACTGAATAAGGTTTTATAAAAATATAAGAATACTTTGTAACTGGCCAATGAGTGCCAATAATTATTTTAAATATGTCGTATGTCACTTGAATGATGAAAAATATTTTGCACTATTCAGTACTTGCTATATGTTTAGTAACTGGCCAATGAATGCCCTGTTTCTTATTTTAATTTTGTATTATGTCACCTACATGCTATTATATATGAATGCCAGTAGCTTGATGCTACATTCATTAGCTCCTGTTTTGAATGATGACTTCTGATGGTTTGTAACTGGCCAATGAGTGCCAATGATTATTATAACTAGATGAATTATGTAAATGGTATGCCATTAATTAACTCTTGCTTTGAATGATCACTTTTAAATAATGTATAAAATGGTTTGTAACTGGCCAATGAGTGCCAATGTTCACTGTAATCAGATGATTTATGAACATTATTCTGTAATACTTCATACATAGTACAGAAATGCTCAGTAACTACGCGATGAGTGCCAACAATTAGTCAAATCGGTTGATAGACTAGTGTAATTCTCAATGATGACTAGCATGAGACTTAATGTCCTTCACCTTCTGACCTAATTACTGCAATATACGTTTGTCCTGTCTATCCTTATGATCATGGAGCACTATATTTGGTTTCTGCACTAATTCTACGTTGGTGAATGAGTGTGGTGTTGACACATCATGGTGTCCACCACCTTGAACAATGGAGATGTTATATGGTTCCACTGTTTGGTGTACCTAATGTACTACCAAAATGATAACATGGAATATTAATACGACATTTCAGTGTCTTGGCTACACTGATTAATACTTCAGGGAGGAGAACTTCAGATTGTCTCACTTGGTGTTGTGGTTCTGTAGAAAGATATGGACTTTCAGTGCAGCTACGTGCAACCTACTGTGCTACAACCATGATGCAATCCTTCCCTTTCCTATCCTAGTTCTTGCAAAATGGTAAAAAAAATACTACAGTGTGTATGCAGTTTATGTCATTTGTTAATATGTTTTATACTCATTGCGTATACATTTTGTCATTTCTTGATATGTTCTGTAGTCAGTGCATGTGCACTCAATTTCATTTTATGTTCTGTACTTATATATATGTATATACTCTGTGACTGTAAACTTAGTTAATTAAGAAAAATTGCGTATATATTTTGTGATTTCTTGATATGTTCTGTACTCAGTACTTGTGCACTCTATTTCATTTTATGTTCTGTACTTATATATATGTATATACTCTGTGACTGTCAACTTAGTTAATTAAGTAGATTTTAGAAAAATTTGTTGCTCATGACAAGTCCAATTGACTCACCATCGCTGCCAAATTTTTGCCCCCCTCCCCCCCCCCCCCCGCCCCCCAGTGGAGGGTTATGTAAGAGGTATGTGCTGCCTGCGATATGTAAGCTATAAGAGAATCTGAGACCAAAGAGTAGTGTTGACTGCAGTACGAACTGTGTAGCAGTAGCAGTAAGTTGTTGATAGCGAGCAGTCGCCTGTCTGCGCTTGTCAGTCCTGTCTGGTGTATCATGTTGGCTGGGCCGGTCGCGGCGCAGCGATGCCGGAGCCTGAGTATTATTGTATAAGGTAAAAAAAGCAGCCTCGTGCATATCTAGTAATATTATGTAAACTCCCATGTATATCTTTTAAAAAATGTCCTAATAATAACAAGCATTCATTTCAATTTAAAGAATTTAATATTTTTTTTTCAATGCATGATCATTCCGATTGTTGCAAAAGAAAAATCATTTGCTTCCTTTCATAAATAACAAATGTATAGGCCAGCATTGCACAGAGCTTTGCCGAAAAAGAGCTATTGTAAGAGCAGATAGTTGCCGACATTGTCGAGGTGAGAATTTTTGCCTTTTATTCAGAATGATCTTACAGGGCCATGACGCAGCACTGCTGTCGTCCAAATTTTACCAGGTTACTGAACTTATTTTTTATTACGAGGTTTAGGAATTTTTCTGTTTCGAGCTTATATTAAATGAGAAAAGAATTTTGTGGGTACATTAAATGGGAACCAGTTTTATTCTGAGGTTACACAAAAATTAGAATCATTAACCAAAAAAATATTTAAATTATTTCGTGTGGGGGAGGTTACACTGTGATATATTGAAAAGCACTGTTAATGGGCAACGTGACCCACCAACCACTATGAGTGATCTACTCCGAATCGCCGTTGAGGAATTGGACAACATGGACCAGCAGAGCCTTGATGAACTTGTGGGTAGTATGCCACGACGAATACAGGCATGTATCTATACAAGAGGACGTGCTACTGGTATTAGAGGTACCAGTGCGTACAGCAATCTGGTATTAGAGGTACCAGTGCGTACAGCAATCTGGACCACCACTCCTCTGTAGATCTCGCTGTATGGTGGTGCAACATGCAATATGTGGTTTACATGAGTAATAAAAAGGACGGATATGATGTTTATGTTGATCTCAATTCCAATTTTCTGTACAGGTTCCGGAACTCTCGGAACCGAGGTGATGCAAAACTTTTTTTGTGTATGATAAACTCCCTGTCAAAGATACGATACCCATGCACAAAAAGCGGATGTCCTCGGACTGGCAAGAGGAATGGTCGGGGAGGTCTAAAAACAAAGACACGCACTTCATTCTATTTCGTCCTACGATTCCAAGAGTACCATGATATCATCACACACAAACAACAAGAAGCTTGACGACAGTTGCAGCACGGATGAAACTGAATCGTTGAAAGTTCGACACGCACTTCTATCGGGTCAACCTGTGCGCCAACCCTCTATGTGTTTACAGAGAGGAAGAATATCCAAACTGTATATTTCTACAATGTGCACAGAACACGTGTCACATGAACGTACTTGCAAATAATCTTCGAAGTATTGCTCATCAGTTCCGAAGCAGCTTCCAAACCTTATTGGGATCCAGTTGTATCGCAATGAGTAAACTAATGCACGAGTTCGTCAACAGTGTCAACATCAAGATACAACTCCCTGGTCTACTAATCTAATGCTCTTGGTAATCAGGATACCAGGGTAAGACTAAAGCTGAATTAACTGACTATATTCCCATGGGCTACTCGGGAGAATACGGAAAGTTCAGTCTCTAAATGTGTGTCACCATGTGGCTACATATATGTGTGTGTATATGTCTAAATACTTGTGTAACTTTATACGTATGACTGTCACACCCAAACCTGCAAATCTGGTTACTGTATACTTTTCTCCTGTTCTGTCTAGACGGTACTTATAGACCTGCACAAATGTTCAATTCTCTCTCCGCAGCTTTTGAAACTACTCTTGTAGAACACAAAAAGAACTTTTTCTTGTTAATTTAAATGTATAGTCATTATGTGGACTGAATTGTGAATCTTCCAAATGTGTACCAAAACGGCGGTTTATCGTTTTTTTTTTCATAGCATACCACCTCTGTGTATGCTGTGTTACATTTTCGTTTTATTTACTTGTTTCAGTATATTTTGCTTGTAAAATCTGTTTTATGTAAGAATCAATCCTGTGTTAAGCCTATGTGACTTAGTACATGGGTAAGATTTTAACTAATATCTACTTTGCATCGTCAAAACGAATTGTACCTGTAATATAACGTTTCCATTGTTGAGATGGTTGTATGGGCACGATAAGAAAGCCAATAAATAATTTAAAAAAACTTGAATCTGCGTTGCAGGAATCAACGTGGAACAACAGGGACAATTCTGGGACCACTACTGTATAATGAAGAGCGTATTTTCAGCAATGATGTACATCCATTTGGCATTAATATTCGGTCCGTAGTTCCAAATTGTTGGCTGGGTATTATCCGTTATGGTATTTGCTTTTCTTTCATTTCGAAGCGGCGTTTATTCTGTTTAAAGCATTACCAGTAAACAGGTGTAATACGCAAAGTGTCTTATGTGTTACTCAACAAAGCAAACCGCAAATCTTCCATTAACGCCAACTAGAAACTGTGTTGCTGAAGTCTACAAGTAGCCACACGAAATAGTTGTACGAGCAGTACTACTCATCTCTTACAGCCGTGCACAGAATAGAAGGGTTCATTTCAAGTTGATAGAACCTTGTCTTAGATCAATACTTTAGTATGTAGGTCCAAAATGCTGATTGACGTTTTGTTTATCTTGCCACTTCCCTTTCTTTCTTTTCAAAGCAGCGTTTATGCTGTTTAAAACGGTATCAGCAAATGTGTGTCGTATCCAAAGTATCGTATCATCTAAAAGGTGCACCCCATGTATTTCATTAGGCACTTAAGCTATCGAATTGAGGTGTTCTGCATTCTGGAACTCAAGGGGGTCGGAATCTGCAACTTCGATAAAAACATCGCCAAGTGGTGCCCTCATGCCAGACTCCTTCATAGCACGCAGCAAGACAATAGCCCTACGTTACTAAGATTAAACCTAGTTTCTTTTGGCCCTTCTTTATACCGAGTGCTTATAATTAAAGTGTAGCTAGCCATGGAGATCTAGTGTAGACTGTAATCATCATATGGCAGCGAAACTTCGTTGATATGCTAAAGCGTTAATTCCGAGCCGATTTATGGTGAAAAAATGGTTAGTTATAATTGTTACCTTCTGGTGCAAAGCTGTCACTGTACACTCTATGACGGTATTAAATCCAAGCCATAACATAAATGCACAATATGGCATACGTGCACTGTTAGTAAAACTGTTTTGTGTAACGGCAGCAATTGCAGAGCTGCATTGAGAGAGTACTCAAAAATGGTTCAAATGGCTCTCAGCACTACGGGACTTAAGCATATGAGGTCATCAGTCCCCTAAACTTAGAACTACTTAAACCTAACTGATCTAAGGACATCACACACATTCATGCCTGAGGCAGGATTCGAACCTGCGACCGTAGCAGCAGCGTAGTTCCGGACTGAAACGCCTAGAACCCCTCGGCCACCGCGGCCGGCGAGAGAGTACTGCCGACTGAAAGGTTTGGGGAGAGGCCCGATGTCATTAAAGGGTTTAAAGAAGATGATAATGAAATTCGAGGACACGAATGAGCTTCGTGTGGCATCTGCTAGAGGAAGGCGTCCTTCCCCGGGGGAAGTTATTGACGAGGCTGCTGTTGCCGTGACTGACAGCGAAGCACGTGTCTCGGGTACTGCTACTGTTCTGCAGTCTCACGAGAATTCTCCATCCCATCATCAACAATACGGAAAGTTCTGTGGTCTATTTTAGTCTGGTACCCGTACAAGATCTGGACGGATTCTGTGATCCATTGCAAAGTTCTTAATTTGATTTTCGGTTTCTGGCACGGATCGAAGTTGATGACATGTAGCCGGGCAATATTTTATGGATTTACGAGACATATTTTACACTACAGGGTGCAGTGAACACACACAACTGCCGAATTTTGGATACGCGTGTTGTGCAGGATGAACCACTATACTCGTCGTAAGTCGTAGTAGGGAGGGTACACACAAGCACATTTGTTTTCGAGCCGTTCTTCTTTGTAAAGAATACGCACAAAGGGCTTGTCAGAAGTATCGTGACCTCCTTGTACAGCATGCCTTTCCTGCTTTGGCAGAGCGCAGTTGTGTGGATAACACTGTTTTGAAGCAACCCTTTGTATCCCTCGCCCAGTGAATGATCTGCTTAATGACACTTTCCAGAGGTTTTCCAGATGCGTGGCCTGAAAGATCACCTGATCTGAATCCGTGTGAATTTTGATTCTGGAGATATGTAAAAGAACGCGTTTACGAGGAATACGTAAGGTGCCCACCATACCTGAAGGCAGGGTATACGGGAACATATTGCTCAGATTCCACTGCAGCTGCTGCGAGCAATTGTTGATCACGTTGCTCTATGGATGTAGCAGCTCGTCGGCGTCTCCGGTGCTGATATTTAACAACTTGTGTAATCGACCGTTAACAATTCAAGCAACATTATGGCTTTTTCAGTTGTTTGTAATTTTCTGCCCACGTCCAGTTCCTAATCCATTATAGTCCAGTCAAATAGTAGATATACCTTGCAAAAGGTGGAGTAGAAGAGTTTATTTTTTCAACTCGTTCATATGGTTGGAAAGATTAGAAAAACGAGTTTTGCCAACAAAATTTCTCTTGGGAAAACTTTCTGCAGTCAAAAAACTTCGAAAATTTCGGACTTTTTTGTTTTTTCAAAATATCTCAGTTTCATTTGCTCCTATCGCTTTAACGTCTAGTTTCTTTTTTAAAGAGCACAAAATTCTCTACAAATTTGATTTTTACCATTTTATCCTACTCCCAATATCTAAGGCGCTACAGCGCCTCAAAAAATACCAATTTTTCAAATTTTGAGCATAGTGGCAAGATATCTAATTTTTGAACACTATTTTTTCAGTTCCTGTTTGTGTAGTATAAATACATTATACATCATGTTATAAGTTGAAATTTACCACCTCACTTTCAGGTATTCAATTTTTCTGTATGCAACATGAGGATTGCTGGGCACCCAACTATTGTGATTCTTACATCACTACCTGAAGTTCACTATGGGCCACCTCAGCCCTGGTATTTGTAAAAATATAAATATGAAAATACGTCATTAAGAGACATAAACACACACACGCACACACACACACACACACACACACACACACACACACACACACACACACACACACGCACACAAAATAAATTGTCTCAGAAAACTGAACAATTATTAGCTGCAATAGGCAACCTAATTAGGTAGGTAATTATGCTTGTGTATAAAAGCCACACAGTTGACATTAAAAATAAGTAGCTTTATTACAATTAAAATGCATTGTCAGTTACTAAAAAATGTTGACAGTTCTGGGTGTGTAATACTTGCAATATCACACTTTAGCACACTTGAGACAGATATCAGCATCACTTCCAACGTTTTGATGGGCCAGGTTCCTCAGTGTCACCAGAAATACCTTGAGTTACGGATTCAGGGTCTGTACATAGAGTTGATCCCAGATTGACCTCTTCTTTAAACAGCGAGTCAGCCTCAGCAAGTTCGTTGGTTTCGTCAGCGGTTTCCTCAACATCCTCCATAACATCTTCTTCACTGTCTTCATATAAAAATTTTGGCACGTTTTTACAGTTGACCCCAATACATTTCTTGCAAATTGAAGAACATTTCAAACCCACTTTTCTGCAGGAGCACTCTCCGCCACAGTTCAGCTTGCATGAGCATGAAACAATGTGAAGAAGTGCTTCAGGTGCTGGATCTTGGCTCATTATAACGAATATTGGACTGTGGTCACTGTGATTCCAGCCCCATTTCTCAGGAGGTTCCCAGTTTCCCATCCAACTTTGGACTTGTTGGTAAGTCCGCAACGAATGATGTTGTGCACCTTCTTGTGTAGGTGGCAACCGTGCAAGATTCAGTTTGCTTTTTGTGGCGGACTTGGTGAATAGCTGGTACCGCAAATGGTCTAGTGTGTGGGAACTGCTGACACCTCCACTATACAATGCGATAGTAACCTGTTCTCCTGCAGTTATTATTTCTTCGCGGGTAGCATGTGGTTTATTGAACGTTCAAAGCGCTGAGGTTACGGGTCCATTTTTCGCAATAATATTGCAGTACTTAATTTTTCCTTGACCAAAAAAAGCGGATGTTGTATCACATCCGCTAAACGCGTGAGTGAACAGAATATATTCACTGTCAAACTTGTAAGATGCAGTGGAAAACCACTTGTCTTCTGCATTTCCTCTTCCTGGCTTTAAGAAAAATAAGTTTTCAATGCCTCGCCCCAAACCGGTCATGAGCACAAGCCGGTCAACATCTTCTCCTACAGTGACAACACTTCCAAAATCTTTGGTTCTTGAAATGGCAGATGTTACAATTATAACGTCAGCATCTTCTTGTGCCTGGTGCACTTCAATGCTACACTCCAGAAATTCCGTTTTAAGAAGTGTGATCAAACGCATCTTGTTTCGTTCGTTGTACAAGAACTTGTCCTGAGGGACTTAGTTCACCATCTCTGATTCAACCACAACGTCAACCGAAGAATGTTGTATGGACCTACGAATCCTCTCAGCACACTTTGTGCTACATTTGTCTCCCTCACAAGAATACCCATCAAATACAATAACAAATTTGAGATCCAAAATGACGTTGCAGATAAGAAACATAGCTTTGGGCTATTGACTTGAAGCAAACATTTCGAGTCCAAGTCACTTTGTGGATAAGGTACCCTCCATCAATGACAAAAAAATTACTCGGTCCACCTGACTTCACATCTTCCACTGGAACGAAGGCATTGTAGAATGAAGATTGTGTTCCTTTTCGCATGCCTTTTTCTGAGAATAGGGACATTGGGTAAGGAGCAAGTTCATATTTCAGAAAGGCTTTTAACACTTCTTCACTTTGTTTCATTAAACAAATCCTCTGGAAAAGAGTTAAAGGATCATTAGGAGTAATTTTAGTGCTCCCAGCTTTTACAGAATTGAACGCAGAAAGGAGAGTCACAACTTTATCTTTTCTTCGGAACTTTACATCGTGGAAATTGTCACCAACTATTCTTTGCTCGAAATTTGAAAAATTGGTATTTTTTGATTCGCTTTAGCGCCTTAGATACTGGGAGTAGAAAAAAATGGTAAGAATCAAATTTGTAGAGAATGTTGTGCTCTTTAAAACAGAAAATAGACGTCAAAGCGATAGGAGCAAATGAAACTGAGATATTTTGAAAACACTGAAAAAGTCCGAAATTTTCGAAGTTTTTTGACTGCAGTAAGTTTTCCCAAGAGAAATTTTGTTGGCAAAACTTGGTTTTCTAACCTTTCCAACAATATGAACGAGTTAAAAAAATAAAATCTTCTACCCCATCTTTTGCAAGGTACAGGCTTTTTTTCTGACAGTTTCACTGGACTATTACAGATGAGGCGGCTTTCTTGCATTCACAGCACCAGATTTGTACCGTATGGTCAAAACTGTAACTTTTCCAGCATAAATGGGTGTCACGTTATTCTATTAGAATATGTACCAAATTTCGCTGCCATACGATAATTACAGCCCGAAAAGGACCTCTGTGACTAGCTGCATTATAAGTTCCGGGTGATCAAAAAGTCAGTATAAATTTGAAAACTTAATAAACCACGGAATAATGTAGATAGAGAGGTAAAAATTGACACACATGCTTGGAATGACATGGGGTTTTATTAGAACAAAAAAAAAAGTTCACGAAATGTCCGACAGATGTGCGTCGTTTGCTGATGATCGTGTGCTCAGCCTGCACTTTCGTCATGCTTGGCCTCCCAGGTCCCTAGACCTCAGTTCGTGCGATTATTGGCTTAGGGGTTACCTGAAGTCGCAAGTGTATCGCGATCGACCGACATCTCTAGGGATGCTGAAAGACAACATCCGACGCCAGTGCCTCACCATAACTCCGGACATGCTTTACAGTGCTGTTCACAATATTATTCCCCGACTACAGCTATTGTTGAGGAATGATGGTGGACATATTGAGCATTTCCTGTAAAGAACATCATCTTTGCTTTGTCTTACTTTGTTATGCTAATTATTGCTATTCTGATCAAATGAAGCGCCATCTGTCGAACATTTTGTGAACTTTTGTATTTTTTAGGTTCTAATAAAACCCCATGTCATTCCAAGCATGTGTGTCAATTTGTACCTCTCTATCTACATTATTCAGTGATTTATTCAGTTTTCAAATTTATACTGCCTTTTGATCACCCGGTATAACCGTCCGGTACATCAAATAAGCAAGGTCGGTTGCGACTGCAATAACAGACACTGTACGCGAACTTTTAGAATATCAGGGGCTTATGCAATTTATTTCACCTATGTTTAAAACAACAGCTTCAGGTTTTATGAAAACAAGTGAACAGTCGAAACGCTGGATAAAACGGCACAGCCTCACTGCTTCTGTCTCATGCCGGCCGAAGTGGACGAGCGGATCTAGGCGCTTCAGTTTGGAACCGCGCGACCGCTACGGTCGCAGGTTCGAATCCTGCCTCGGACATGGATGTGTCAGATGTCCTTAGGTTAGTTAGGTTTAAGTAGTTCTGAGTTCTAGGGGACTGATGACCTCAAATGTTCAGTCCAATAGCGCTCAGAGCCATTTGAACCTTTTCTTTGTGGCACAGTGCTCGATATAAAGTTTAGCAAGGCAATTAGAACACTTTTATCTGTCTGTGCGACTTGCCTTTAAAAATACTAGAATAAACAAGTCGTCATGTGCGAACGAGACGACAGTTTCAAAAACGGCTTACGACATGAAATTTTTGCGAAATAAGGAGGCTTAGGATTTAAATAGCCGAGACACGTCACACGTAAAATAAATGTTATCACAGTGATACTGTACGAAGAGCACTACGAAACAAAAGTGGTGGTCTGCGTTTAATTGTTGTCATATGTAGGTAATGGTCGGATAGACGTGCAGCGTGAGTCTGCGCTCCACCTGTAAGGATACTCGAGTGAACTCAGTTAATGCCTCTCTCGCCGTTTCTTGGACGTAAACACGACATTGCTGATGCCCTGGCGAGACCGTCAGTTGCTCTTGTCCGGTGAAACTTCTAGTTTAACGTCTTCATACAGCCAGTTATAAACAATTTCTAAGTCATGTGTTCGATGTAGTGTAGAGCTCCGACATTTTATTTTTTTTGTTACCTGAGTCGGGGAATGGTATACTACGAGCTAGTATTTACTTGTGTGAAGGTGGAAGTTAAAAGGTGGAAGTGAAATATCTTATTACTGTTGCGGCGTATCTCTGAGATGTTCAAGTTCACCTGCGACGTACTTCGTGAATTGCAAAGTTGTTACTTGCCCTTGATATTTGCATACCCTCGGCATAAATGGTGACGGAGTTATTTCACTCTGATTTCAAAAGTTAATACACACATCAAAAAAAGTTTTGCATCACCTCGGTTCCGAGAGTTTCAGAACCTCTACATAAAATTGGAATAGAGATACATAAACGTCATTTGCGCCCTTTTTGTTGCTCATGAAAACCACACATTGCATGTTGTACCACCTTACAGCGAGACCTTCAGAGGTGTTGTTCCAGATTGCTGTACACACCGGTACCTCTGATACTCATTAGCACGTCCAAGAGGACGTACCGCGCTGCATGGTGTTATGGTTGCAAAGATGGATCTCGCCATGGACGTCGGGAGTGTAGTTGCGCATCATGCATCCTATTGCGCACAGTTTGAGTCGTAACAAGCCTGTATTCGTCGTGGCATACTTTCCACAAGTTCATCAAGGCACTGTTGATCTAGATTGTCCCACTCCTTAACGGCAATTCGGCGTAGAATCCTCGGAGTGGTTGGTGGGTCACGTCGTCCATAAAAAGGTCATTTTAATTCATCCCAGGCATGTTCGATAGGGTTCATATCTGGCTACTCTAGTCGAGCGATGTCGTTATCATGAAGGAAGTCATTCACAAGATGTGCACGATGGGAGCTCGAATTGTCGTCCATGAAGACGAATGCCTCACCAATAGGCTGCCGATATGGTTGCACTATCGGTCAGAGGTTGGTGTTCACGTGATGTACAGCCGTTACGGCGCTGTCCATGACCACCAGCGGCGTACATCGGCCCCAGATAATGCCACCCCAAAACATCAGGGAAGCTCCACCTTGCTGCACTCGCTGGACAGTGTGTCTAACGCGTTCATTCTGATCGGGTTGCCTCCAAACACGTCTCCGACGATTGTCTGGTTGAAGGCATATGCGACACTAATAGGTGAAGAGAACTTGATGCCAATCCTGAGACGTCCATCCGGCATGTTGTTGGGCCCAACTGTACTGCGCTGCATGGTGTTATGGTTGCAAAGATGGATCTCGCCATGGACGTCGGGAGTGCAGTTGCGCATCATGCAGCCTATTGCGCATAGTTTGAGTCGTAACACGACGTCCTGTGGCTACACGAAAAGCATTATTCAACATGGTGGCGTTGCTGTCAGGGTTCCTCCGAGCCATAATCCTTAGGTAGCTGTCATCCACTGCAGTAGTAGCCCTTGAGTGGCCTGAGCGAGGAATGGTTCAAATGGCTCTGAGCGCTATGGGACTTAACATCTGAGGTCATCAGTCCCCTAGAACTTAGAACTACTTAAACCTAACTAACCTAAGGACATCACACACATCCATGCCCGAGGCAGGATTCGAACCTGCGACCGTAGCGGTCGCGCGGTTCCAGACTGAAGCGCCTAGAACCGCTCGGCCACCAGCGGCCGGCAGCGAGGAATGTCATCGACATTTCCTGTCTGTGTCTCCTCGATGTCCGAACAACATCACTTTGGTTCACTCCGAGACGCCTGGACACTTCCCTTGTTGAGAGTCCTTCCTGGCACAATGCGAACGCGATCGAACCGCGGTATTGACCGTCTAGGCATGGTTGAACTATAGACAACACGAGCCGTGTACCTCCTTCCTGGTGGAATGACTGGAATTGATCGACTCTGGGACCCTCTCCGTTTAATAGGCGCTTCTCATTCACGGTTGTTTACATCTTTGGGCGGGTTTAGTGTCATACAATATCCACAGTCAACGTCTATGTTCAAGATTTCCTGAGGTTTTTTTGATGTATATAATTCGTTTGATCATCAAAATTAGCAGAGTTGAAGTCAGAAGAGAAGTACTACAGTTTCGCAGGACAATATGGAACTCAAGGAAAGGCTACTAAGGGAGATTAATGTTTAAAGTACCCTAGACGACGACGTCGTTAGAAAAGTACATTCCCAGCTTGCCAAAGAATAGGGGAGGAAACTGTCGATGTCGCCTTCAGAGGAATTATCCTGGAATTTGGCTTTAGGGAGCTGAAAACAGCAGTATCGATGGTCAGCCAGGTGATGTTGACATCCTTGGGAGAGTGTTTGGGAAAGTATGTGGGGTGGAAATGATGACGAACAGGATTCCGAACCAAGCAGATGGAAAGGGAAGGAGCATAGGTCAGCCGCGCGGGATTAGCCGAGCGGTCTCGGGCGCTGCAGTCATGGACTGTCCGGCTGGTTCCGGGTGAGGTTCGAGTTGTCTCTCGGGCATGGGTGTGTGTGTTTGTCCTTAGGATAATTTAGGTTAAGTAGTGTGTAAGCTTGGGGACTGATGACCTTAGCAGTTGAGTCCCATAAGATTTCACACAGATTTGAACAGAATAGTGCAGAGTAAAGGAACCATGACATGGAGAGGGAAATCACTATTATGTTATAGCTGGTAGGATGGGTTTTGTGGTCACGTAGGTGTAGGGGTAGGTAGCTTGATGGTTGAAATTTTGGTAGAACTGCATGTGCAGTGTAAGTAACATGGCGATGGTGGATGATTGGGTGGGTGAGGGAGGAGGGGTTGCAGTGAGAAGGAGGGTATCTGGTCATCCTTACCACTGCCGATGCCAAATCCAGGACAGAAAGCCGACCACAAGCATACACGGGATATCGCCAGGAAATAGAAGAAGAAGAACGAGAAGAGTGGAGAACAACCTAATACCGCACTCAGGCTGCACGGCTTAACAGACAAGCTGTCGTTATTCTGACAGACGGATTGATAGGAGGTTCTGTCTGCTGCCCTGTGTATATATAAACAAGTGTTTCGCTGTCTATAAAAAGTTTGAACTGAGTACCTTCATGTTGTATCAGTATAATATATAGAAAGAAAGACATGTTTAGTTGAACTTACTTTAAACTTTACGAGTTTTGTAAGAACATTAGCATGAAAACTTTTTTAGGTGCTTCATATCTCCTCTAAAATTGTAGTTATATTGACAGCGCCTTCAAGAATTTCGTTCAAAGAGGTGGGGGCATTGTCTGTGCGTTACATAACACTGCCCTTGCATTTACATAACTCTGAGGTTCACTGGGAGTTAAATCAATTGTGAATGAAGTATCCGCTGCTTGTTGTGGTACGCTTCTGAGGAACAAGACTATGCAACATTGATTAAAAGGGAAACATTTGAAATTTATACTAAACATTATAACCTTACTTTTACGTTCACTACCAGTTTCCCAGCCGGCCGAAGTGGCCGTGCGGTTAAAGGCGCTGCAGTCTGGAACCGCAGGTTCGAATCCTGCCTCGGGCATGGATGTTTGCGATGTCCTTAGGTTAGTTAGGTTTAACTAGTTCTAAGTTCTAGGGGACTAATGACCTCAGCAGTTGAGTCCCATACTGCTCAGAGCCAACCAGTTTCCCATCCTTTACAGATAAAAGTATATTGATGTCGAGAATGTTTCCGCGACAGAGCGGAGGTTTAAATCACGGTGTACAATGTTCTCTGATGTTATATGTGGGCCAAACGGGTCTTCATAAGAGAACATTGCAATGTTGGTAGCAATAAAATAAAAAAAGGCAAATATGAAATAGGTCACATACATCAGTATACTTATATTTGTCGATATGTCTCTAATGGATTTACTGTTGGAAAGAGTTTAAGAGCTTGAAATACGAGTATATACCAGTTTTAAAAAATAAACATGTCAGTTGGTAAATGAACAACACAATTTCCGCAAAATAACCTCTTTCCATGTACTTTCTGATCCTATATGAAGTATCTTCTCCCTATTTTGTGCCTTTTTCATTTATAGCTGTCTAGCTGTTACCAGCGGCTTGCATATTAGTAATTTTGTTATGGTGAGTGATCGTGAGTAAATAAGCTATCGCTCGTGCAATAACGTCAGCTGCCTCACATGTTTGTTTGCCTGTTTCCATAAGCATTGTGTAAACGCCCCCTCCTCTCCCACAACTGCCCCAACACACAACATGCGGCATGCACCGCATCTCTGCCGAGCAGTTGAAGCAGCGTGGCATGGGCCAGGAGCGTGTAAGTTATGCATAGCGCTATTGCAGCAGATATGCATTATACAATGTGTACATTATACAACTAAATTAATAATTTTTTAACGTGGTTTATGTTCATTGATATAAAAATGATGTTCCTTTCCCCACTTCGCCCTCTTAGGGGTCTCTTTTTTTTTTTTTAACTTTCTGAAGTAGCCTATATTCTTCCTGAAGGTTCAAGTAATTCCATGCAAAATTTTATCTAAATCGGTTGAGCAGTTTAATCATGGAAACGTAACAGACAGAGTTACTTTTCGTATTTAATAATATTAGTAGGAAGTGTGGATTAAACTCGTTTGGACAGTATAAGTATTGTATCAATTAAACTGAATCATTTCATGTTCAAAATGGTTCAAATAGCTCTGAGCACTATGGGACTTAACATCTGAGTTCATCAGTCCCCTAGAACTTAGAACTACTTAAACCTAGCTAACCTAAAGACATCACACACATCCATGCCCGAGGCAGGATTCGAACCTGCGACCGTAGCGGCTACGCGGTTCCAGACTGAAGCGCCTAGAACCGCACGGCCACACCGGCCGGCAATCATGTTATGTAGAACACACTAAGCAATAAAAGCATTTTCACCAATATGATAAAGTCAAAAGTCAAAGAGTAAACAGCTTTTTCAAAGAGTAACTTTTTCCCTAAATCACGTAATATTCTTAAAATTAATAAGCGCATTGTACTACACATTCCAAAGCAGCCCATGTTCTACCCCAGGGTTTGTTTCTTGTTTTTGTTTTATTTTGTTGGGTTTCGGTGCTTGCCCATACAGCCATCTCAACAGTGTAAAGGCGATCGACAGTGTCCTTCAATAATTCAGAATATTCATTAAGGTCAAGCCGTATCCTGGTACGAAGTTACATAGGCTTAGACTTGTCATTGACACCATGCACTCGATTCTAATGTTAGTTATGACGATAGGAAGATAAGGACAATACAGCTCCCAGTCCACGAGCGGAGAAAATCTTCGACCCGCTCAGGAATCGAACCTGGGTCCCTATGGTTTAGAATCTGCCGCATTGACCCCACAGCTGCCGAGGCGGGCTTTCCTGAGCTTTGAACTATCTGCTTACCAGATTTCATCGAATTCTGTTCAGTGGTTTAGTCGTAAAAACATAACAGACAGAGCTACTTTCACATTTATGGTATTAGTATAGATCTTTTTCTGTCGGCTCGCACTTTGTTCATATTAACTCAGTTTAATATTTGTTTCATTCTGGTTGATTAGTGTACACTTGCTGCCATCCGTGACCAGTGAAATGTTTATAAATGCCAAAGGAAGTGCTTCGAAATTCAGTTCTTTTAATGACACAAAAGTAAATTCCAAGTAATATGAATATCATTATTCCATCCCATCTTGGCGTCATGGTATAGCAAGTTTGTATAGCTATTATTTAAAAAACAGCCGTAGGTTTCAGAAAATTCTTTACATGTATGCAATATGCGAATAGGGATGGGCCCCTCGGGCCGTTGAGATAATTTCTGATTTTTTAACATATCCTGATGAAGCCCTATCCAGGCGAAACGCGTCGTTCTTGAGTTAATAAAGAACACTGTGCAATCTACGACTGTTTTTTAAATAGTGATAATATGAATAATCAGAATTCTCTCTGTGAATTATCGTACTCATAATCTCTGCTTGTATGAAATATATGTGTTAGAATTATTTACTTTCTTGACTTTCTAATACTATGTTCTTACGCTAATCTAAATGAGCGAGGGCTAATTAGAATACTGAGCACGTGATTGATAGTTTTCCCGTATGACCAGCACGAAGGTATCATGGGACACAATGGAATCCTTGCACAGTAATTATTACTGAATTCACGCTTGCAGCTCACAAACTCAAAATAAGTTACCTTTCTCTGAAATGCCATCTCTTTATACAGCCATCTTGATAAACATAGTTCATCCTCAGGTTACACGTCATGGAACATATCAAATAGAAATATCTGTGTGACACCTCCGATGTCAAAGCTGCTCATTACGCCATAATACAACACCCTCTCTTCAGGACTCCGCAACTACTATTGAACAAGACTGCGACTCGACTGGACTGTTACCTGCTAGCTTGCCCGCGCTTTACTTAATTATGCAACCTTTGCAAACCAAAGACTGTGTATCGCCCTTGTGTTCAGCGTGCAAAGATATTTAAGATGACTATGTACAGAATAGACAGATAGTTTTATTATATTTGCGTTCAAAGATTCATCGAGTGGCGGTGTACCAAACTAACTTTGATTGACTACTATTTCATTTAGTGCGTAATATAGTGTGCAATTTAGTGTATAATTTCAGTTGTACATCACTCTAATGACAACAAACTTACATCACAACAATTACTGGCTTCAGTATCGTCAGTCCCTTCGAGTATTTACGATCCGTTGTCGCTGATACTACAGACTGCGTGCCTGAGATAAATAGGGCATTTAGACTGTGAGAAATTCTACAGCAAAACTTTGTGGCATTTGGAAGGACCCATCCGTCGCTACCAAAACAAAGCTCACCCTCGTCGGAAATCTGATCTTCCCTATCGCGACTTAAGCAGCTGAAACCAGGACAATTAAGACTACCAACCGTCCCAGGATTAATGCTCTGGAAAAGTGGCGCTATTGAAGATTACTTCGATTGTAATGGGCAGAACTGGTTAGAATTGTGGAGCTATAGAAGATTACTTCGAATACCACGGGCACCAACTTGAATTAATGAATCGATCCTGAGGAATTTGACATCAGAGCAAAACTGACGTTTCTTGTCAGCCAAAATCAGATGGAATACTAGGTGGTTATAATTAAAGTGCAGCTACTCACGGGAGTCCAGTGTCGGCTGTAACAGTCGTATGGCAACGAAACTTGGTAGAAATGCTAATGCGTTAATCAGGAACCGATTTACGCTGGGTAAAATTTAGCACCAGTTTTGGACACTACGTGCAAGTCTGGCGCTTTACATAGTTTGTATGACGGTATTGCATCCACAGTGTCATTTGACATGCCATAAAGTGAATGAACAGTATGGCTATCGGGGATAGAGACCGTGTGCTGTTACTGAGACTATTTTATGTGAACGGCACCCATTACACTGCTGCATCGAGAAAGCGTCGCTGACTGACAGATCTGAGCAGAAACCCTACAACATTCATTGGCTTAAGAACTTGCTAATGAAATTCGAAAACCCACGTTAGTTTGGTTTGGAACGGGGGAGCAAAAGGTGTCCTCTGTCGGTGGAAGTTATCGACGAGGTTGCTGTTGCTGTAACTGACCATGCAGCACATATCTCAGCTGGTGTTTGTGCCCGTGCAGTGGCACGAGAACTGCCGATCCTAAGGTCAAGAGCACAAGAAGTTTTTCAGTCTATTTTACACTGGTACGCGTACAAGACCGAGACAGTGTAACAACTGGAGCCTCATGATTGACACCAACGTTCGGAATTTCCTCTTCCGCGTCTGGCACCTATCGATATTGATGACACGTGGCTGAGCAATATTCTCTGCAGTGACGAGGCACATTTTACACAACAGGGTGCAGTGAATCTACAGAACTGCCGCATTTGAGGTACTGTTAAACCGAAGGTTGTGCACGAAGAGCCATTTAAATCACCATAGTCGGCCGGAGTGGCCGTGCGGTTCTAAGCGCTACAGTCTGGAACAGTGCGACCGCTACGGTCGCAGATTCGAATCCTGCCTCGGGCATGGATGTGTGTGTTGTCCTTAGGTTAGTTAGGTTTAATTAGTTCTAAGTTCTAGGCGACTGATGACCTCAGAAGTTAAGTCGCATAGTGCTCAGAGCCATTTGAACCATTTTGAAATCACCATATGTGACTGTATGGTATGGATTTACAAGCATCTTTACTCTCGGTCCGTTCTTCTTTAAAGAAAAAGGGTTTGTCAGGTGTACCGTGACGTCTGTACGTTATCGAGACATCCTTGTACACCATGTCAGCTACGGTCGCAGGTTCGAATCCTGCCTCGGGCATGGATGTGTGTGACGTCCTTAGGTTAGTAAGGTTTAAGTAGTTCTAAGTTCTAGGGGAGTGATGACCTCAGACGTTAAGTCCAATAGTGCTCAGAGCCATGTGAACCAGTTTTGAACACCATATCATGCCTACTTTCGAAGAGTGCAACTGTGCTGCAACCACTGTTTTCGCCCAGTGAAAGATCTACTTAATACAATCTTCCACGAACGTGTTATCCCCAGAGGTTTTCGAGATGCATGACCTGCAAGATCAGCCAATTTGAATCCATGTGACTTTTGCTCTGCGGATAACTAGAAGAACGCGTTTACCAGGGAGATGTTCGGGCTGTACCTGATCTGAAGGCTAGTATACAGGAAAACGTTGCTCAGATTCCACCGGACCAGCTGTGAACAACTATTAATCACGTCATTGTACGGCTGCAGCGTCTCGTCGACCTCTCCGGTGCTCATTTTGAATAAATTCTGTAAGCAGTGATTATTAATAAAATCAACATTATGCCTTTCTCACTTTTTCGACCTTTTCTGCCCACGTCCCCTTCCTCAATATGGAAACGTTTCTGTTCGTCTTTCTTGCATTTACAGCGAAAGATTTGCATCTGGTGGCCAAAATTGGATCTAATTTTTTTCCAGCGTAAATCGGATCAGCATTAACGCATTAGCACATCTACCATGTTTGGCTGCGATACGATACTTATAGACCACAGTGGACCTTGTCAGTAGCTGCACAATAATGATAATCAGCAGGTATTTTGTTCACATTGCCAGAAGGTAAGAGGTCATGTAAGGAACAATATTTTGGGGGTGTTAGCGGGTGGGGGGGGGGGGGAGGGGAGCGTGACAGGGGAATGTGCTGAAACCTTTGCCAGAAGGTAAGAGGTCATGTAAGGAACAATATTTTGGGGGTGTTAGCGGGTGGGGGGGGGGGGGGGGGGGAGGGGAGCGTGACAGGGGAATGTGCTGAAACCTTCGCCACACGCTGTAAGATGGCTTATTGATTTATAACATGAGGTGACAAAAGTTGTGCGATAGCAATATGTTCGTATCCAGACGGCGGCAGTATTGCACACACAAGGTAAAAGAGGGTAATGCATTGGCGGAGCTGTCGTATCTACTCAAGTGCTTCATGCGAAACGGTTAACGACGTGATTATGGTTTCAAGACGGGAATTAACAGACTTTGAATGAGGAATGCTGGTTGGAGCTAGACGCATAGTACATTTCATTACGGAAACCTTTAGGGAATTCAATACGCCGAGATCCACGGTGTCAAGAGTGTGCCGAGAATACCAAATTCCAAGCGTTACTTCTCACCACGGACAACGCAGTGGCAGACAGCATTCACTTAACGACCGAGAACAGCGGCGTCTGTGTAGAGTTGTCATTGCTAACAGGCAACGACACTATGTGAAATAACAGCAGAAAGCAATGTGGGGCTTTAGACGTATGTATCCCTTAGGGCAGTGCGGCGAAAAACGGCGTTAATAGATTATGGCAGCAGACGACCAACGCGAGTGCCGTTGCTAACAGAACGACATCACCTGCAGTACCTCCCCTGGGCTTGTGATCATGTCGGTTGGACCCTAGGCGAATGGAAAACTGTGGCCTGGTCAGGTGTGACCCGATTTCAGTTGGTAAGAGCTGATGGTAGGGTTCGAGAGTCGCGCAACCCGAAGAAGCCATGGCTCTAAGTTGTCAACTATGCACTGTGCAAGCAGATGGTGGCTTCATAATATTGTGGGCCGTGTTTACATGGAGTGGACTAGGCCCTCTTATCCAACTGAGCCGATCATTCACTGGAAGTGGTTATGGAGACCATTTGCAGCTGTTCATGAAGATCATGTCCCAAACATCGATGTCGTGCCACCGGGCCACGATTATTCGCGATTGGTTTGAATGACACTCTGGACAATTCGAGCGAATGATTTGCCCACCCATTCGCCCGACACTAATCCCATCGAATATTGATGAGACATAATCGAGAGGTCAGTTCGTGCACAACATCCTGCTCCGGCAACACTTTCGCAACTATCGACAGCTACAGATGCAGCATGGCTCAATGTTTCTGCAGGGAACTAGCAACGACTTGTTGACTCCAGGTCATGTGGAGGTGCTGCACTACGGCCTGCTACAGGATTCCCGACAATATTAGGAGGTACCGCATGACTTCATGTCAGTGTACACAGGGTGGTCCATTGATCGTGACCGGGTGAAATAAGCGTCAAACGAAAAAACTACACAGAACGAAACTTGTCTAGCTTGAAGAGATAAACCGTATGGCGCTATGGTTGGCCCGCTAGATGGCGCTGCCATAGGTCAAAATGCGTTCTTTTAAATAGGAACACCCTTTTTTATTACATATTCGTGTAGTACGTAAAGAAATATGAATGTTTTAGTTGGACCACTTTTTTCGCTTTGTGATAGATAGCGCTGTAATAGTCACAAACATATGGCTCACAATTTTAGACGAACGGTTGGTAAGAGGTAGGTTTTTTAAATTAAAATACAGAAAGTAGGTACTTTTGAACATTTTATTTCAATTGTTCCAATGTGATACATTTACCTTCATGAACTTATCATTTCTGAGAACGCCTGCTCTTACAGCGTGATTACCTGTAAATACCACATTAATGCAATAAATGCTCAAAATGATGTCCTTCAACCTCAATGCATTTGGCAATACGTTTAACGACATTCCTCTCAACAGCGAGTTGTTCACCTTCCGTAATGTTCGCACATGCATTGACAATGCGCTGACGCATGTTGTCAGGCGTTGTCGGTGGACAACGATAGCAAATATCCTTGAACTTTCTCGACAGAAAGAAATCCACGGTTGAACTTTCTCGACAGAAAGAAATCCACGGACGTCAGATCCGGTGAACGTACGGGCCATGGTACGCTGCTTCGACGACCATTCCGCCTGTCATGAAATATGCTATTCAATACCACTTCAACCGCACGCGAGCTATGTGCCGGATATCCATCATGTTGGAAGTACATCGCCAGTCTGTAATGCAGTGAAATATCTTGTAGAAACATAGGTAGAACATTACGTATGAAATCAGCATACATTGCACCATTTAGATTGCCATCGATAAAATGGGGGCCAATTATCCTTCCTCCCATAATGACGCACCATACATTAACCCGCCAAGGTCGCTGATATTCCACTTGTCGCAGCCATCGTGGATTTTCCTTTGCCCAGTAGTGCATATTATGCCGGTTTACGTTACCGCTGTTGGTGAATGACGCTTCGTCGCTAAATAGAACGCGTGCAAAAAATCTGTCATCGTCCCGTAATTTCTCTTGTGCCCAGTGGCAGAACTGTACACGACGTTGAATGTCGTCGCCATGCAATTCCTGGCGCACAGAAATGTGGTACGGGTACAATCGATGTTGATATAGCATTCTCAACACCGACGTTTTTGAGATTCCCAATTCTCGCGCTACTGATGTGCGGATTAGCCACGACAGCAGCTAAAATACCTACTTGGGCATCATCATTTGTTGCAACTCGTGCAGGACGTTTCACATGTGGCTGAACACTTCCTGTTTCCTTAAATAACGTAACAGTCCGTCGAACGGTCCAGACACTTGGATGATGTCCAGGATACCGAGCAGCATACATAGCACACGCACGTTGGGCATTTTGATCATAATAGCCAAACGTCAACACGATATCGATGTTTTCCGCAATTGGTAAACGGTCCAATTTAACGCGGGTAATGTGCCACGAAGCAAATACCGTCCGCACTGGCGGAATCTTACGTGATACCACGTACTTATAAGTTTGTGACTATTATAGCGCCATCTATCACAAAGCGAAAAAAGTGGTCCAACTAAAACATTCATATTTCTTTACGTACTACACGAATATGTAATAAAAATGGGGGTTCGTAAAAAAAACGCAGTTGATATCTGTTTGACCTATGGCAGCAGCATCTAGCGGGCCAACCATAGCGCCATCTGCTTTCCCCCTTCAAGCTAGACGAGTTTCGTTCTTTGTAGTTTTATCCTTTGATGCTTATATCGTGATATATTTGGCCCGGCCACTATCAATGTTCCACCCTGTATATGGAGAAGAGTAATGGGCGTGATCCTCGTGGGACCACTGATACTAGATCCCTCCATTGTGAGGGTTTTGTTCTAATCGAAGATGTGTAGATAGAGCACTGGCGGAAAACGGAGACCGAAGCCGTGTAGGCGGCCTTTTAGAAACACTGTTCGTGCGTTTCGGACACGCAGACTTGCGGACAGGGGACAGGCTACGCGCGTCGACAGCCGAGCCGCGTGGCTGGCACCGTACACAACACAGCCGCCACTGCCGTCCCAGCCTCTGCCGGTGCCACTGCCACTGCCACGTCCCACCGCAGCGGTTATCGGCGGCCCACTCCGGCGCAGCTGTGTTTGCGCCGCTATCTCGCTGCTTTTTTAATTATCGATACCAGCTGCAGACAAGCGGGTCGATAGCGGCCATATCCGCCGGGCCCGTCGCTGTCCTCCGCTGGGAACGGTCCGCCTCCCTGCTCCCCACACCCCTGTCAGATTTGCGCACTTCGACACCGCCATACACAATTAGGGTTTGCGTACAACCAGTTGCGTGTGTCTACACGCGAGGAACGTGACGAAGCGAATGTGTGGAACAGAGTGAACGAAACGTCCTTGCCACTCAGTCCGGGCTAAGTGTATCTTTAATATTTCAGCCATACAGCATATCAGCTTTAATCATTAGCGACTCGTTCTAAAATTAAAACGTTACAGCGTGGTTCATTCTCTAGCGCTTGTAATTGTACTTGAATTACGTAACCATTACGGCACCTCACCTCAACCTCTCGATACCAGCAATATTCTACTGTGTTTCTCTAAAGTAGTTAACTTATTTCTGTGACAACATTCAGATTTGATTTCATTAATGTAGAGGTACTTCGATACATCGATACGAGGTGTGGCTAGAAAAAAACCGGACTAGTACTGGTGAAACAATAAAACGAATGCAATAAGGCTGAAAGTCGCGTGGCCTGTCACCTGACTCTCGCTCCGCCTACTGCTCGAGTTTCATCTGCCTCCTGCACTCAGTCTGCCCGTGGCGTCTGTTTTAAGTAGTTGACGTTTTGTCTGTGCGTCGGAAAATGTTGAGTGTACAGAAAGAACAGCGTGTTAACATCAAATTTTGTTTCAAACTAGGAAAATCTGCAAGTGAAACGTTTGTAATGTTACAACAAGTGTACGGCGATGATTGTTTATCGCGAACACAAGTGTTTGAGTGGTTTAAACGATTTAAAGATGGCCGCGAAGACACCAGTGATGACACTCGCACTGGCAGACCATTGTCAGAAAAAACTGATGCAAACATTGAAAAAATCGGTAAACTTGTTCGACAAGACAACAAGTCAACTCCTGTTAACTCAGACACTGCTCTGATTGTTAAACGGCGATCTTGTCCAACAAGTTTACCGATTTTTTCAATGTTTGCATCAGTTTTTGCTGACAATGGTCTGCCAGTGCGAGTGTCATCACTGGTGTCTTCGCGCTCAACATTTTCCGACGCACAGACAAAACGTCAACTACTTAAAACAGACGCCACGGGCAGACTGAGTGCAGGAGGCAGATGAAACTCGAGCAGCAGGCGGAGCGAGAGTCACGTGACAGGCCACGCGACTTTCAGCCTTATTGCATTCGTTTCATTGTTTCACCAGTACTAGTCCGGTTTTTTTCTAGCCGCACCTCGTATGTCTATATCGCAATGATATTATTCTTATGTGTATTCTTTCTTTTGTCACTATGACCTTTGACGTACTCGTAACTCTGATTTTTGGGCGCGTAAGCGGTTATTAGACAGTCAAGCTTTGGTCGTCATGGTAAAAAGACGCAAATTGTAGTCAGTTTATGAAATGTGAACTTTAACAGTGAGGAAGATATTTTCAAGTACGTTTTATATTGTGAAATCATGTTTTGGAACGAGTTACATGATATTGCAACAAAGGTAATAAAAAAGAAGTGTAACTTAAATTCGGAGTGCTGATTACTTTTTTACATCACCAATGTCCTAACTTGCAAAAGTTTAATCTTCAAGAATGGTTTATGAAACACATCTATAACGCTTTTGAATATCGCAGAATAACACGCAGGCCTCTTTGCATCCGAGCTTGGAATCGTCACTACCTAGATTTTCGACGATTGAGCGATGAGTTCACAACGAGACCAGCGTGGGAAACACGAAAAGATGAGTGCCTAGTTTATCCATTATTTCAAGAAATGACTTTATTAACTATGCTCTAGTGACACCTGCCACATAAATAACTTTGTTGTTGCCCGAAAATGCAATATTTAGCAGCGTGAGCAACACTACAATCATAATCAATTTTTGACCTTTGTTGTGGTAGGGTTGTTAGACGCTGCACCTTTTCATTTCTTTTCGGTAAATTACCAAGCAGCTTATGTAGAATTACATAATTTTTCACAGCAGAATTAATCGGACCCAAGTGAGTGAGTATTACATCTTTAACGATGATGAACTCGTCTAAATTGACCCTTTGCTCACAGGATGTATTAAAAAAATAGATCGTACCCAACATTTAATATCTTCAGTTCTTTGAATCGCACCTTCAAGCATCTGGAATGTACATGTTTTTATGAAATTACTGATTTTCATATATTCGAAATATCGCTTTTGCAAACTGTTAATCAATCTGTTGGTCGAATCGGTTCAAACAAGTACTGCTCATGATATGTTTCATGTGACGACCAGTGTCAACGGAAACGTCGGATTGTTTCCTGTTACACACAAAATGAGTTTTAAAGCAGAATTTTAGGTACAGATTCGACAGAGCGGTCTCAGATTAGTCCAATGCGATATTCGGCTTAGCGATATTTATTAATAGGGAAAGTAAAACTCGAAGATAACCAGTACCCAGTACAACCGACGAGGAGAGCACCGCAAGTTCCGTAACCGATTTCCCAGAAACTTCGCTCAGTGGAAGAGGAGCCAAAATAAGCTAACACGTGTCTTGGCTTACCCGTAGATACTTGATCGTTCGGAAGAAAACGAGCAAAATTTTCGAGGCACTTGTATTTCGTTATGTGTCTTTTAGCGAGGTGGTAGTTCAACAGAAGTGATGGCACAGTGGCTGGTGTCGCGGTTTCACACTTTTGCGTCCTGTGTTCTAAATCCGTTTATAATTCTTTTATTTTTAATTTTCATTTATATCCGATCTCCATAGAGGATAACTACACGAATGTTTTTCAGTATGTATTGAAATAACCTTATCCTTATTCGTTTAATAATTATAGGGTGAACGAATTAAAAAGAAAAGAAAGATAATAAATGAAGGAAAACATTATTTTAAATCATTTTCGTTGAAGTTTCTGTGATGTATCTTGATTGATAATAAATTGCAAGCGCCAGTTTTCGGGAAAGTGATCCGTTATGCGTGGTTTGCTGCTAAATTTTTGCCAACATATGAAATCTTCAGCAATGTTAACGATGTATGCTTACGAGAGAAATTTGTACAAAGAAATGTTGTTGTGATAAGTTTACCTCCTTGCGATGCTGGTATTGTTCACAATTTCTATTTTCGAATGTTTCTATGATTGGTGTCCTCCAACGTGAATACACCAAATCTTCCTGGCGAATAAACATAAGATGAGATATGAGAATTAAGAACTGATATAGTAGGAAGAAATATTAGAATGTGAGAATTAAAAAAAAATTAACCCATGAAAATTCCATAACAGGGATATTGTTTAACAAATATACGACACTTACTGTCAAAACCAGTTGTAATTTTACAATTAATATAACACAGTCGTATCCCCTCATTTAATAATAAACATTTGTGTAGTAACCTTCTACGGACATGGATATGTAAATGAATAACATAAATAAAAACAATTACCGCGTTTTGAACACGGGATGCAAAACGCGACAGTCGGAGAAGGTAGCCACTGTGCCACCAATCGGGCTGAGCTACTCGGACGAGAAGGCATCAAAATTATGTCGAAAACTTTGACGGTCGTTTTCTCATAAGCGGTCGAGGATCTACGGATAAGCTGAGACATGTGTTCGCTTATTTCGACTCTTCTTCTACTGAGCGAAGTTTCTGGAAAATCGGGTTATGCCACTTACCGTATTCTCCTTGTGTGTGGAGTTGCTGCGTGACTCTAGCACACAGCGCAGGCCAGGGAGGAACACGTGGCAGGGTAAGTTGCGCAAGGACTGCTACTGGAGTATCGATTGTTCTCGCTGCTTTATAGTCCCTGTCAATAAATACCGCAAGACCAAACGTCGCACTTGACTAATCTGGGATCGCTTTATCGAATGCCTATGTAGAATTTCGCTTTACAAATAATTTTGTTTGTAACGGGAAACAGTTCAATGCTTCAATGTGAGACTGGACGTCGCATGAAACGCGTGATGAGCAGCAGTTGTTTGGGATGGTTCGAACTACATATCGCAACAACAAAACTGCAAATGTCTCTCCAAACGCATAAGGAAATGCAGCTGATATATATAAGGTGGTCCAAAAGTCCGGAAACACCCTCATAAAATAGTAGCAAACAAGGAAACAGAGGCCCTACACACGAGGAACGGGAAGGGGGAAACTTTATAGGCTATGCCACCAACATGGCGGCCATCTTGAAAGCTGCCATCTTGGATTCAATTCCAAAATTTCAAATGAGAATGTGGTCATGTGACATATAAAACAGATAGAGAATTTCACCAGAAAAACAATGCCGTTATTATTTTAAACATAACTTTATTCATTCTCGGTTCATAGCCAGTTACATGTGGCAGCGGTGGGACGCTCGGCAGCGTGTGTGTTATGTGTCGAAGAGACATTACGGCGATGTTACACAGTCCCGAGAGACCACCAACAGTCATAGGAATGGCTCGATATGTTGTCCATTATGTTGGATTGTTAATGCTATCCTCCGAACCCAGTCCTGATGAACTTTGACCAACACATCTGGCTGAATTTGACCACACGCATCAGCAATGCGCTGCTTTCAATGATGCAAATCCCATATTTTCACAGAATAAACCAATGCTATGACATGACCCCAGCCGGCCGAAGTGGCCCTGCGGTTCTAGGCGCTACAGTCTGGAACCGCGAGACCGCTACGGTCGCAGGTTCGAATCCTGCCTCGGGCATGGATGTGTGTGATGGCCTTAGGTTAGTTAGGTTTAAGTAGTTCTAAGTTCTAGGGGACTGATGACCTCAGAAGTTCAGTTCCATAGTGCTCAGAGCCATTTGAACCATTTTTTTGACATGACCCCAAAGATAAAAATCCAAAGGAGTCAAATATGGTGAACCAGGTGGCCACTCCACAGCACCCCTACGACCAATCCACTTTTGAGGGAACTGCACATCCAGGTATGCTCGCACATTGTGCCCATAATGTGGTGGGGCTCCATCATGCTGGAAGAATTCCGGAAATGTCCCATCCTGCGTTAACGACGAGGGGAACATTTCTTCACCCAATAACCTCAGATAACCGTTGGCTGTTACCGCACCATCAATAAAAAAAAAGGTCCAACGACTTTGGTACCCCACACACCACACCAGACCATCACTTTTTGTGTGTTTTAGAAGTATCAATCCAGTGCGGATTTGTGTCGGACCAGTATCTATGATTCTGCTTGTTCACTTCACCATTGATAAAGAAATTGGCTTCATCACTGAACAGCACCTGATAGGGGAAACGTGGGTTTATCTGCAGCTGCTGTGTCACCCATATTGCGAGCTGTACCCGACGGTCTAGGTCATCCTCGTTCAAGTGATGGAGCAGCTGAATTTTATAGGGGTGCCATTTGTGCAGCGATAAAATTCGCAGTATGGAGGTACGGCTAACCCAAATTCTTGTGACGGGCGACGAGTACTCCGTTGCGGACTCTTGCTCAATGATGCCAACAGGCTCACTGTTGTTGCTTCATCGGTCGCGGATTTTGGTCTTCCAGCCATAGGTTTATCTGCGACAGAACCTGTTGCTCGTAATTTGGCCAAAAGCTTGGCAATTGCGCTGTGAGTGATGGGCTGTCTGATTGGGTGATGACTGTTGAAATCCTCAGCAATGACCCGTGTGCTTCTTTCTCCTGATATCAAGATGATTTCATGTGTCAAGGACATTTTGTAACCTGTAAATAAGGAAACAATGATTAAAACATTAGCATGAGTAAATGATACCTAACAGTTAAACAAATGTAACATATCAGGCATGGGATAGTCACTTTACACCGTTTCAGACTCCATTTCATGACTTCTCAGTACGTAATACTCACGCTGCCAAGCGTCCCACTACTGCCGCGAGTAATCAGCTATAACCCGAGAGTGAACAAAGTTATGTTTAAACTAACAACGGCATTGGTTTTCTGGTGAAATTATCTACCTGTTTGATATGTCACATGACCACATTCCCATTTGAAATTTTGGAGTTGAATGCAAGATAGCGGCTTTCAAGACGGCCGCCATGTTGGTGGCATAGCCTATAAAGTTTCCATCTTCCCGTTCCTCGTGTGTGGGGACTCTGTTTCCTTGTTTGCTATTCCATTTGGATTTCATCAGGGTGTTTCCGGACTTGGAACGAGTGGATCGGTTGCAACCAAACTTGCAACACGTATCACCTACTGTCTGGGAAGGACCACTGTGGGAGTAAGAACGACCTGCTTCCCAAAGTAGTGGGAATGGGGATGAACAAGTATCTCAGCTCAGGACACGCAAATTGCCAGACTACATTCATCCAGTATTTGAGAATGAGAACACTTAGTGACTTCCAACAAACTTTACAAATAATTTCAAACCTTTACCAGACTTTCTGTCGCTGACGCAAACTGATGAATGAATAATAGTTTATCGCTTACTACATTTGCTCTGTTCATGCAGTAAATTTGCCGCAACAGGCATGGCATTTAAATTTATTACATCTTTACTACTGACTCTAATCACAACACATTTCGCAGACTGATTCCACATATACCACTGGAGGTACCTTCAAAATCATATTGTTTTACGACTCTTAGTTCGGGATATACGGTGTCGTAAACATTAAGCTGGGTGGAAACGAAATCACATGGCGAAATTCGCTAGAGATAGAGATGAAATGTGTATAAAATATGAGTGAAATAAGTTAAATACATGTGAAATGTATGTGCCAACTGCATACATGGGCAAAGCTGTAGTTGAAAATCTCCTTCTAAACCAATGGATCCATTTCAGCTAAACTTAGTACACATCTTACTTACTATCTGGATGGAAATATTGTGAACGTAAAAACTAGCAACCTTCTTTTCGGTGGAGGTGGGGGGGGGGGGGATAATATAGAGAGATAGAACGGGGAGGAGGAGATGAACAGATAGAGAGGGGGAAAGTGAAGATGGACAGAGATAAAGGGGGGACGAGGAGATGGACAGAGAGAAATGGACAGAGAAATTATTAGAGCAAGGGAAGAGAGATGGGGTGAGAGGAGGGAGAGGACGATATGGATAGAGAAAGGAAAGAAGAGGAGATAGACAAATAGAGGGATTGGAGGAGATAGACAGTGAGAGAGGGAGGAGGAGGTGGAGAGGGACAGGGGGATGGACGAGGTGGCTAGAGAGATAGAGGAGGAGATGGACTTAGAGAGGATGCAGACAAGATAGTGTACAGTGGGGGACGATACTGAGTGTTTTTATTAGTATAAAGTTTGATTTTTATTTTTTCACTTGATGTTCGTCAGTGCCTTCTGCCTGGCGGTAAGCTGCAGCGTCTCAGTCACATTGCCCAGAACCGGCTAGAATCACCCTGAAATACACGTGTTGAACCATCAGCAGCTAAACTCACGTGTTGCTGACGAGGTAACGCTACCGAACTACGCGTCTTACGATCTGACCAACCAATAGAGAGGCTTACAGGTGGTCAAGTGGGGGTGGAACCGAGGCAGCTGCCGGGAGCGGGCACGCCGTTCGCTCTCTTCTGCTGTCAGCTTCCAAACCGATCAGACGCCCTCCTCACCTGCTCTCTTGGGCGGCTGCCCATACAGTCTCGGCGGCTTCTCCAGGCCTGCCTTTCTTTACGGCATTGAAACTTCATATAGTTTAAACTATGTTTTATTCTTCACCTCAACGGGTGCCTACTGCTTTCCCCTCCTGGCCTTCTTGATGCATTAACAATAGAGAGGGGAAAAGAAAATGGACTTGGGGAGAATGAGATGGACAAAGGAATGGGATGAGCAGATGGACCGATACATGGGCACGAGGAGATGGACAGAGAGTGGAGAATAGATGAGGTGGACAGAGAGATGGGCGAGGAGGAGATGGACAGAGAGAGGTGGTAGGAGAAGATGGACAGGAAGAGTGGAGAATGAAATGGGCAGAGAGAGGCAGTGAGGAGGAGATGGACCTAGAGAGAGTGGATGAGATGGACTTAGGCGCAAGGAGCAGATGGACAGAGGAAGAAGGAGCAGATTAAATGAGAGAAGGAGGAGGGGCACATTGGACAGAGGGAAATGGAAGGATGATACGTACGGAGAGAGGGGTAGGAGGAAATGGACAGTGAGAGTGGGAAGGAAATGAGAAACTGATAGAAAATGAGGTAAATTCAGACCCAGGCCAGACTGGGTGCTCAGATAGTGTGAAACAAAGTTTCTACACCCACTACTGGGCTGTTGGAAAACCACTTACTACCTGTTTGAGAAGTTACCAGGTGAGATTCTCAGTGAACATTAGTGTTGAAAAGCTTGGAGATCACCTTAATGGGTCACACATCTTATCAGATCGTTTTAATGGTGCATGGTATTTGAACTTTCTGGACAATGACTTGCCAAAATTTTTCGAGGACGTTGTCTCGAAACTGCACACTAATTTGCAGTTTTAGAATGGTAGTGCTCCAGCGCTCTTTTTTCGCTGGGCTAGAGCGTGTCTCACAGACAACTTCAGGCGAGGAGTAATTGGAAGGGGATGCCCAATCTCTTGGCCTGTGTCCCCGCTGACCTTATACCTTTTGACTTTTTCCTCTGAGTTTGCGTAACGTCCGTTATGTTCTCAACGCCAGCGAGTGCAGGAGTTTGATACCATCAGAGGGGAGCGTGGAATCTTACAGAGAATCAGACAAAACGGTTCGTTTTGGGACATTATGTAAAGAAGTTGATGGTCGTCACGCAGGGTATGTACTGTACAGTAGCGAAGCCACAGATACGGTTGGCAGTATTTTATTTTATCCTACTGTCAACAAAGGTTCTTTTTCAAACTACAGTATTCTAGTGTTTCATTTACGATACCCGAATGCGCAGAAAGCGCGTGTTACTATAGAGACTATATTCCACATTTTGGGCTAAAGGTTCCTTATATGAAAACGTTAAAAAATCATCTCTCTCTCTCCCTCTCGCTCTCTCTCTCTCTCTCTCTCTCTCTCTCTCTCTCTCTCTCTCTGTGTGTGTGTGTGTGTGTGTGTGTGTGTGTCACACACACACACACACACACACATAGACTTAACAGTTGAACTAGGATCGTATTTCGACGGATTAAAAAAATGGTTCAAATGGCTCTGAGCACTATGGGACTCAACTGCTGTGGTTATCAGTCCCCTAGAACTTAGAACTATTTAAACCTAACTAACCTAAGGACATCACATACATCCAAGCCCGAGGCAGGATTCGAACCTGCGACCGTAGCAACAGCGCGGCTCCGGACTGGAGCGCCTAGAACCGCATGGCCACCGCGGCCGGCTCGACGGATTACTCCATTCGACTGTTCAACAGAGAAAGCTCGAGGAACCCTCGTGGAAAAGACGACATATTTCTCGCGAAACGTAAGGGGTATAAGGGCATACACGGAGGTATGTAGAAAATCATCTTTTTTTACTCGATCAGTGGGTAAAACTGCGATGTAAAAGGAAATCGATAATCCTGCTACGATGTACCCTCCACCGTGAACTATACAACGGCTTATGGGGCGTTTGTTTGGATGTTCACACTTGGGATTTTTCCACAGACCACAGCTGAAATCAGTGCCCAACATATGCAGCAGTTTGTCGATATGTCCACCCAGCTACCTGCAGGCCCACAATGTGACCCCGTTCAAATGGCTAAAGGTATTCAACAAGAGTACGTACTTGTAGGTGGGAAACGGTTTTAGTCTAGAATGAACACTGTTCACTTCTAGACTCAGTACAGTACTGGTTACAGAGACAAAACTCAGGGCTTACTAAGCGCCATCTCATCACCGATGTCCGCGACAAGTGAAACACTAACACTACAACCCATCAGCATGCACATATTTGATCGTGGTACCACTGGACACAGCCTTTGAGGGTGTTGCATTTTTTTCCGGCAATGTATTAAACAGGCGGGTCAGATTGCATTTCCAAACTGTTTTGCTGGAGTATAAGATATACAAATTACATAGCTTAAGGTTCAGGGCTTTACCAGCACTATTTCACTGCTTTTTAACACACACGCACCTTACAGAACTTCCTCGGAATTTCAATAGTAACACTCTGCGTGATGCACACCGATTCTCCTGTAGCGTCTGCCACAGAAGTTTGTTGAGCCTCTCAGTACTGCCGGCCGTAGTGGCCGAGCGGTTCTAGGCGCTACAGTCTGGAACTGCGCGACCGCTACGGTCGCAGGTTCGAATCCTGCCCCGGGCATGGATGTGTGTGATGTCCTTAGGTTAGTTAGGTTTAAGTAGTTCTAAGTTCTAGGGGACTGATGACCTCAGGTGTTAACTCCCATAGTGCTCAGAGCCATTTGATTTTGAACCTCTCAGTAGTGCTACCCGACTAAACGATTCCGTGACGAAGCACACCTCTCTTCGCTGTATCCCCTCTATCTCTTCTGTTATCCTCACATCGTAACGGTACCAGATTTGTGAGCAATAATCACAAATCGGTCGAACACTATTTTGTAAGGCAGTTCTTTCGTGGGTGAATTACGTTTCTGCGAACAAATCTAAGCATGAAATCTGCTTTTCGTACAGTTTGCTATGTGTAGTGTCTTCAGATGATTATTTCTATGTATTTTACGGTTGTTACAGTTTCCAGTGATCTGTCATCAGTAGCGTATTTGTACAACAGAGAATTTTTTCGACTATTTATACGGACTGTATTACATTTATTTACGTACGTTGTCAACTTCCAGTCCTAACACCACTCATCTACCTTCTGCAAGTTTTCCTGCAATTCACTATAATCTTCTGGCGTTATAGTCTTCTAATATACAACGGCATCGCCAGCGAAAAACCCCATGGATCTTCTGAAGTTATCCACTAGGTCATTTACATACAGGGTTTAGGAGTATAGGTTCAAATATTGTGATAATTGGTACCTTAAGATGTCCTGACTTCAGCGTGTGAGGTGTTTCTTTCTCTATGTCTAACGGGTCTTTGCACAAACACATCACATAATTCACTACCTTATATTTTCATTGTGCGTTCGCGCGCCCACACTTCAATACCTGACCTCTTGCCCAGTGGAAAAAAACGTTAATAGCTTACTTATGCCACACGTACTTGGAGGTAATAACTAACCTTAAAACATACATCAAGTAATATCTGTAATTATTAGTGTGCAAATGAAGCAAATGCCGATGTAATGTAGTTCAGTATACTGTCCTCATTCATCAATAGAAATATCTGCACTTATACCACTAATACCCTGTATATTGTAAACAATAAAATTCCTATTACAGTTCTTTAGGCTACTCCTGAATTTAGCTTTACATCTGTCGATTTTCTACCATTGAAAGCAGCATGCGAAAGTTGCTTCATATGCAACAGAAATCAGTAAACTTCACAGATACGCGTTTATTGTGTGTTAACATCACAGTGAAGCACCTTTGATAGCCAACTAAAGCCCTGAACATAAAACAGTTCTTCGATATGTGATTTATTTGCAGTACACGGGGTGTATTTGGTATCATTTCAGATACTTTTTATATTTGGTACCTTAATATGTACACACATAATTGTGTAACTTGCTTTTTCTGTGTGTCGAACAGTCTTCCTTCAAACACACCACATAATTTACTAACTGATGTTTTCTGTGCAGTCATAACTACACTGGAAAGTGGATTATGCCTGTCAGTATAGACAATCTATTTTGTGTTCACGCGTCCACACTTCAGTACCTGACTTCCTGCCCAGGTGGCTTGCTTGCTTGTGCCATGCGTATTATGAGGTAACGGGCGAATTGTGACGCCCTGATAATATTCGTCTGCAGCTCGTGGTCGTGCGGTAGAGTTCTCGCGCCCAGGTTCCCGGGTTCGATTCCCGGCGGGGTCAGGGATTTTCTCTGCCTCGTGATGACTGGGTGTTGTACGATGTCTTTAGGTTAGTTAGGTTCAAGTAGTTCTAAGTTCTAGGGGACAGATGACCAAAGATGTTAAGTCCCATAGTGCTCAGAGCCATTTGAACCAATTTTTTTATAAATATTCTAAGTTGGCGTGGCCGCACGGGCCGCTCGGCCAGCCGGGGCCCGGCAGCAAACACGAGGTGGCGAACGTTAGCCGGACGAGAGGGGGTCTACGCCGGGAGTGCCACAGATGGATGACTTTGTGACACCTTAGTGGCAGACATTTCACAGTTCGTGTAGAAATTAATAGTAGTCAGATGAATCATCATGATACCTCAAAAAGAAACATGTACATTACTATTATTTGCACGACGATTCTGATGATGCAATCAGATTTTCAATATCTTTATTAGTTTAAAGTTTAGTATCTGACGGTAAATTATACAAGTAACAGCCAGCAACAGATTTCCAAAATATAAACGCTTCATCCGATATTGTCGACCGCCTTGTCTTTAGATAGCTATTAGTGTAAACTTAAATTTGTATGAGTTAAAGGCATGTAACTCAAATAGTACATGAGTTACTGCAGGTCAAAGTGGCCGATTACTATCGATCGCGTCAGGCCATAAGTACTCCATAGTTACACGAAAGAACGGTAACAGCATGCTTATAAATATATTGATTCATATATGTCTTTGTTGACACCCGATATATGCTATTCATGAAGAAACTGGTCAAATACGTACTGTGTTTTAGAAAGCACAGAAACATGAGGCTTCTCGCCTACCTTATGCTTCTTTTCTTTTGATATATGTTTATTTAATTGTTTATGTATTTAAAATTGTGTGTTAGAGCATGTTTATGGTCCAGCTGTAGGAATATTTATTTAATTTCAAGTATTTAACAGTTAATCCACTATTTCGGATATGTTTCATTATGTTTTTGAGTGTGCGTTGGCATGGAGACATGGAGGGATCACTGTAGCCAATCACAGCGCTCGTTAATGGTGAGACTGTATGGAAGTGGGGGAGGAGGATCGTTTCGAGACAGAACAGCGCAGTTTTGGAGGTGGGGCAGTTCGGGTTCAAATGGCTCTAAGCACTATGGGACTTAACTTCTAAGGTCATCAGTCCCCTAGAACTTAGAACTACTTAAACGTAACTAACCTAAGGACATCACATAGATCCATGCCCGAGGCAGGATTCGAACCTGGGACCGTAGCGGTCGCGCGGTTCCAGACTGTAGCGCCTAGAACCGCTTGGCCACGTCGGCCGGCGGCAGTTCGACACGGGAGGTGCTGGACGGCGCGACGGACGCACAGTGGCGGGAAGGATTTGGAGAGTGGAACGGTTTGCGCGTGGTCATGGCAGATAGAAATACTTTGGAGTGCCGACTTGTGCAGTTGTGAGGTTTCCGTGGCTTCTACAGTGAAGACGTAGTGTGCGTTTAGAAGTGAATATCTCGCGAGTTGTGTTGTTGTTCAGAACTAATTACGTGCTGTAGGAATCTATTGTTTTCCTGTTATTCAACTTACATTTTAATTAAGTGCGCGACCATCGACACCATTAAGTGTTTTGCAGAAGTATACCGCATTCTCAAAAATACTTCTACTATTGTACTCATCATTTAAAGTCATTAAGATATTACCTGCAGATTTTATTTAATTGCAATCTTTCATTTATAAATTTGTATGTTACATTCATAATTCGCAATTGCCGAGTGATAGAAACCTTCGACCATTCGATTCATGTGTGTATTCGTATCGTATACTGTAGAGTCAGCAGTATTTTCCCGCCGGCCGCGGTGGTCTAGCGGTTCTAGGCGTGCAGTCCGGAACCGCGCGACTGCTACGGTCGCAGGTTCGAATCCTGCCTCGGGCATGGATGTGTGTGATGTCCTTAGGTTAGTTAGGTTTAAGTAGTTCTAAGTTCTAGGGGACTGATGACCACAGATGTTAAGTCCCATAGTGCTCAGAGCCATTTGAACCATTTGAACCAGTATTTTCCCTGTAATGCGGTAACTACATACCATAGCTCCTAGACAACGAAACCAGACAAAACTTTTAATATTTCAATCCTGAGTCAGAGGGTGCGTAATTATTTGAAAGCCCGCAGTATGTAGGGGTACTACTCAAACTAAAAACATAGAGCTTGTAATACATGTAATTATTTGTCTGCAAATGATGTAAATGCTGATGTAATGTATTTCAGTTCACCGTCCTCAGCCACCAATACAAATATTTGCAGTTATACCTGTTACGATCTGTATATGTATATTTTGTCCCTATACTGGAACAATTTTAAGACCTTTTCACGTCACAACCAAGAGAAGCTTCTGCGCCTCCCGTTCTGTATATGAGATCCCCAGACACCAGAACTGTTAATTACCGTCTAGATTACAATCTTCGTCGCGAAGTTTCCTGTTTACCCTCCGTCCTTTGTGTACGCTTCGAGCTGCGAGTCCCGTGTCAGCTGTAATACTCACTCCTCCATCCACTTCCGGCCCCACGCGAAGTAAACAATCGCTGAGTGCTGTCGCCTAGCAGCCACGAGCAGGTCGGGCGTCGCGCTGCGCCGGCAGATACGTGCCAAGTTGGCAATTAACAGATACTCGCGCCGGCGTTCTTCAGCTCATTACGACGCTGGCTAAATGTGGAATAACTGTGCGCCAACTGCCGCTCGCTGCAGCGCAGATTTCGTCGCAGGTAATTCAGCTCGCGATTAAATTACCCCTAACTTGTGACAGGCGGTAATGAGATGTAACGGCGCGGAAGTGGAACTTCAGTTGGGGGAACTTTTGATCAGATGCCTACAAAATGTCCGCAGCTCGTGGTCGTGCGGTAGCGTTCTCGCTTCCTACGCCCGGGTTCCCGGGTTCGATTCCCGGCGGGGTCAGGGACTTTCTCTGCCTCGTGATGACTGGGTGTTCTGTGACGTCCTTAGGTTAGTTAGGTTTAAGTAGTTCTAAGTTCTAGGGGACTGATGACCATAGATGTTAAGTCCCATAGTGCTCAGAGTCACCTACAAAAGATGTAAAGGTCGCACTACAGGCGTCGCACTGTTCGGCGTCATTTTCTGCAAATTCTCTGTCTATTCCTGCCACACGATGTAATCAAAGTGGACTTTGTAACACGATGGATTTAATGAAAAAGCTGATACACGGGGTAAGAGTTTCGTTGCTTGTTACTAGCTAGTCATCGTCTTGAGTGTACCCTGTCAGTTCAAAAAAGTTTCGAGATTGGATTAATGGTTCAAATGGCTCTGAGCACTATGGGACTTAACATCTGTGGTCATCAGTCTCCTAGAACTTAGAACTACTTAAACCTAACTAACCTAAGGACATCACTCACATCCATGCCCGAGGCAGGATTCGAACCTGCAACCGTAGCAGTCACGCGGCTCCGGACTGAGCGCCTAGAACCGCTAGACCACCGCGGCCGGCCTGGATCAATAAAAAATAGCGAAAAGTTAAGATGGTGGTTTTAATGCTTCTGATGTTCTGCGTAATTACATTATTAGTCGTAAAACTGAATGAAAACGATGTGAACTGACCGTCTATTACTTTGCGCTCTTGCGTTAGGGAGCTAGCGTGGGGTGGTTCAAATGCTTCAAATGGCTCTGAGCACTATGGGACTCAACTGCTGAGGTCATTAGTCCCCTAGAACTTAGAACTAGTTAAACCTAACTAACCTAAGGACATCACACACATCCATGCCCGAGGCAGGATTCGAACCTGCGACCGTAGCGGTCTCGCGGTTCCAGACTGCAGCGCCAGAACCGCGCGGCCACTTCGGCCAGCAGGGTGGGGTGGAGCGAATGGCAAACATCCTGGGCGCGAGGAAATTTAAAAGGTGTATTTTAAGGAATTGATGACTGCGTACTATCAGAATTATAGTCCAAATTTTCGCCCTGGATCGACTGCTGCGGCTGATATCTTCCCAAGATGGTTCAAATGGCTCTGAGCACTATGGGACTTAACATCTTAGGTCATCAGTCCCCTAGAACTTAGAACTACTTAAACCTAACTAACCTAAGGACATCACACACATCCATGCCCGAGGCAGTATTCGAACTTGCGACTGTAGCAGACCCGCGGTTCCGGACTGCAGCGCCTAGAACCGCACGGCCACCGCGGCCGGCTATCTTCCCAAGAGCGCTTGGTTGGTTGGGTTTTTTTTGGGGGGGGGGGGGGGGGGGAAGAGACCAAACAGTGAGGTCATCGGTCTCATCGGATTGGGGAAGGACGGGGAAGGAAGTCGGCCGTGTCCTTTCAAAGGAACGATCCCGGTATTCGCCTGGAACGATTTAAGGAAATCACGGAAAACCTAAATCACGATGGCCGGACGCGGGATTGAACCGTCGTCCTCCCGAATGCGAGTCCAGTGTGCTAACCACTGCGCCACCTCGCTCGGTCCCAAGAGCGCTTTTTTCTCCTTAAAATGTGAGGTCAAGTTAATGTTTCCTTGTAAGTCACCTTATTTTTCACTGCTAGCCAGTTCAAAAGTCAGATTAAGGCAGGTGATGACTAGAAAAGAAAGTCATTTTGGCTGACTAAAGCTTTGCGACAAATGACTTAAAGAACAGCACATTTCGTCACTTGTTAGTTTAGTCTGGCCGAACTTTCAGCAGAAACTTTGTACACACCTCAGAATAAAAATAATTATTTTGCATGTTCGAGGAATAACACGGCGGTAGAGGAAGAGGTGAGGGTACGATCAATTCTCGTTTCTCGTTATTATTTTTTTTGCCATACCAGCATCCACCGCGACTTCCAGTTCCTCCTACTTTCCTCAGTTTCATAAGTTTCTGGCCCGCTTCCCAGTGCCGGCAGAATAACACACGAGCCCTCTCGCTTGACGTCGCAGTCACGCAGGTTCTATATAAGGGAAAGTACTTCTCTCTGGCGGAACATATACCCATTCACTCCGAAATATTCTCCCAGTATTATGTATAGCCCGAAGTTCATTTTTATGGCCACGGTTTCCGCTGAAACCTTTTGCCGACTCAGATATTTTTCCACCCTCTCCTCCGCACCCGCCTCTCCCGTACCTCTTCGGGGAAGTCGTTGCGAGCCTTATTTCGCCGACAGTCGGCCTAGGCAGGCGTATTTTGACGGTCTAATTCCGCGGCAGCGCGCATTACGGCGGTAATATCGCCGGCTCGTAAATCGCGAGACTCGGGGAGGCAGGGCGTGTTTCGGTGGGGACGCCGCAGTAGTCCAGGTTCGGTTCGCGTGCGGTGCCTGGCCGTACCACGGCGGACTGCACCCTTCAAGGGCGCCCGTGCCGCCGTCCTGCGGCCAACTTCCGCTGCAGAGACGAATTGCCGACAGGATTGCGGTGTTGCCGACCTCTTACCGCCGCGCCGTACTCTGGCACGGGAAGGCCTCTTTTGCGGACTGCCGCATGAAGCAGAAGCTTCTCGATTAACGACAGCGATGTACGAGTGTTGGAACTTTAATAGTGGCAACTACTTGTTTACAGCTCGTACAAAATAGATACGCGTTTCAAAGTTTTACTGACCTTCAAAGTAGTCACCAGCATTGTGTATTGTAACTGGGTTTTCTCTTTTGATGCTAGTCAATTGTCAGGATGAGCATTACTGCAAAGGGTATTTGAATCTAAAGCATTATGTCAGGGTGAAAAACACTAAACAAATTACTTTTTCTCTCTTAACAATATATAGGCAGGGTGGGTTCTTCCTTGGCTCAGGTATAAGGTAGAATGAAACAGCATTTTTACATAAGATAACTTTTATTGAAAGTCTTGAACAATGGTTTTCTTACTGGACTGTTCTGGCTGGGAGAGCGGCAACTGTGTCGTTTGCGAAGCCTTCTGCTGCGGCAGCGGCGGCGGCGGCGGCGGCGCCTGATTACGTCTGGCGGTGTGTATCTCGTGTCCCCGTCTCGCCCAGTTGACTGGAGACGCGCATCGTGAAGCGGCTCGTTTAATTATTGAGAACGAAGTCGTGAATCGGATGGTGATACCCTGGATGTGGCGTCCCAGTGTTTCTCTTCTCTATGCGGCCGCGTATGTTGTGCGTCGGCCAGCGGAGCGGCGCGGCGGGGGAAGGCCAGTGTCCCGGACTCGAACAACGGACTCCAGCTTGCCACTCTTCGGCTGTCAGATCTTCATCCCCGCTCACAGGTGACTGCTGATGTGAGGCCGTCCCCGTCCTCACGAGTCACCCGGGGACGTAAAAATCAGTCTTCAAATACCTTCTAACTTCTGTCTTCTGGTTGTGAGGCTGCTGCTTACTATTCCATTACAGCGGCGGACTTGATACTTCTGTGTACAATGTAGTCTCTTCCTGAATGACAGTCTTCAGCTCCGAAACTGAACTAAAAACTACTCTTGTGAGGCCCACTGCGTGTCGCGTATTTATTCACTTCAGTTCACTGGAGGTGAACGACTTCATGGTCATTGCCTCTTCTGTCACGTTGAAAAGCTTCTCGAAGAATCTTATTAACGTCGGTCATTGGCTCTTGGAATGTAGGCGAGGGCCTTTGATCACATGTGACAATTGAGAAACACGTGAGCCGGTCGGGCGATGCCCTGACGACTGAATTTACAGCTTCCGCTTATGTGGGGAGGGCGATGGCTTCTCCTGAACGTGCTGACTTCCCGGTCATTGCCTCTGCTGCTCTGCCCGCAGTTTGCCAGTGTTAAACTAAACTAAGTTTTTCATTTATTTTCTAATTTATACTTCGCTTCACATTGATTTCACTAATTTATGTACCTATCTTAAGTACCACTCAACAGTATAACCCGTTGCTAGCGATATGGAAGTCGTAGGATACCCTTATCAGTGCCACTTATGTTGACAGCGGCGCCGTCTATTGCTCGACGAGTTTGTAGCAGTTCTGAAGCGAATGCCGTGAAGTGTTGATGCAATTGCACTCAAAGTGATTTTATATTGTGTTTTGCAAATAATTTCAAGTGCTTCTATCATTGTAACATTGGCATTACAAAATGGTTGCTGCTGTAAATTAAACCATTTACTACCTTAATTTGAGAAATAACCGTTGAGGAACAGTAATTAGTTTTGGTCTTGTTTGTGCACATTTTCAAACAGTCAGCATTACAGTGAGTTACGTAACTCAGTGGAATTTCCAAGAAGAGCGTTGCTGGCCCTTACCTATTGTTAATATTCGTAACTCTCAGTGTATTTCAGATTAACGTCATTTTGTGCATGGTACACGTGTCTTTCGAAATGTAAGCTCGCGCCAGTGCATTTTGTTCATCTGCTGCATTATTATTCATTCCCAGTTATTATGCTATTTCGTAGTCGCGTCAGTCATTAACCAAATTTAACTTTTGATCGTTTCTTAACTGGCGACTGTAATTTTTTGGAATATTAATTTATTCAACTATTTAATTATTTGAAATTATTGGTATCTGCAGTGAATTATTAACTTATTATCGTTTTTATATTTCGATCGTTGTTGCACTTAACAAAATCCCGAGCTACAACTACCTGTATTCTTTCGTTAAACATTGTTTTTTGGGACTGGTACCGTGTGTCCATTAATTGCGGAACATCACGTAAACGTGTCACAAAAGAATTATACACTGGAGAGTATAGGTACGTTATAACATGATATGTGTTCCTGGAGTCACACGCCAAACATTGAGATTATATTTAAACTCTCCCCAAACATTGTGCAATATGTCGGCGATGGTGGAATCTAACGCAGCTGCGATTCACTGCCGCAGCTACGGCAGGATTGGGAAAAATGTTTTATCTTTCACGTAACCCCATTAAAAAAATTACAAGGGATAAAGTATGGTGGTTGTGGTGTCCATGTGCACCGTATGTCATCTGCAACACCTGCACGGACGAGCCGTCGTCCAGGAAGGTGTGTAATTAAAGAGTTCCTGTGCGGAAGTGAGGAGGTGTACCATCTTGTTGGAAGATGACGCTGTTTGAACAAACATAACACGTCGCGGCAGCAAAAGGCTGTGACGGTTTTCACCACGAAAAGAAAAAGGGGGCCACAAAACTCCATCCTAGACACTGCACAGAACACATTGACCCTTCGCGAATCTCGTTTATTTTCGATGGGAAAATGAGGATTTCTGTTCCTCAAAAACGAACATTGCACCTGTTAACTTTACCGTTATTGTGGGATATTGCCCTGTCACTAAACATTAACCTCTCTGACGTGTCTTTGTCATTGTCCATCCTTGCTGACACCTTGGTGAAGAAGCCAGTTGGTGCAGTATGATCTCCTGAAGTGAGTGTCTGGACAAACTTCAGTCTGCACGGATTCACTCACAAGCGTTTACGTAGGATTCTTAAAACTGTTGTTTGTGGAATCTGAAGTTCACGACGTGCTCGATGTGCTGATTTCTATGGGCTTGCTAGAACGAGATCAACATTTTACTCCCACACAGGAGGCCGACCAGGAGTTTTACCTTTGCAGATACAGCCCCTCTCTTTAAACTGTTTGTACGAGACACAAAAGGAGACTCTTCTGATTGGGGGGGGGGGGCAGGGGGAGGCTATTGGACAAAGTATGTGCGAAATTCTTGTCCAATAGTAATTATCGACTCCCTTTCTGCTAAATAAAGGACAAATGGTTCAAATGACTCTGAGCACTATGGGACTTAACTTTTGGGGCCATCAGTCCCCTAGAACTTAGAACTACTTAAACCTAACTAATCTAAGACATCACACACAACCATGCCCGAGGCTGGATTCGAACCTGCGACCGTAGCAATAAAGGACACACCAACTCTTCTTGTGTAGTTGCCATTTTCTACACAAGGGCTCTCTAGCAACGATAGGCTGCAACAAAGGAATGGCACTCATACGTAAAAAACATCCCAGAGATAGTGCGTCAACAGGTTAAGATTTGAGGCGAATACGTTCTACTGTTTCAGTGGTACGAATTTTTGAAACTGTAAAGTTCTTTTATGCTCACCCTGAACTTTATAGAGTTACTTTCAACATCTGGATGTAGTCAGAAACGATTAGTTGATTTGCACAGGTTTCGAAACTCATTTAAATTAAAAGTCTTTGCTATCTAGTTTTACTAGTCTCCGGCAGTGCCAAGTTATTTCGGTGGAGACGAAGGCAGAATACTTTTGATTTCGACATCATCGATGTTATTTTGTAGGTGAAAGCCAACTTAAAACCAACAACCACTTTCTGCCAGTTTTGTCGATCCGAAGCACGTTTTCAGTGGCTGCAAGTGCTAACAGCTTCTTGTTGCGACTGCAGCGGGACTGGCGTAATGTGCGGTGTTAGTCGCAGACCACTGCAGCGGGCGAAGTTTTGCAATACGCGGAACTTCGCGCGCAGGCCTCTGGGAACAAAGTTGCTTTAACTGGAAACGTGGTTTGCAAGTGACCAAAGGCTACACCTTATCCCACAAGTACTCACGGTGGCAGAACAACCGGTAAGGGAACCTGTAATAGGAACAACCCATGAAGGGAAGTGTGCACTTTGTAGGGGAATTATTTCGGTACAAACAAATTAAAGATATGAAATGTAAGACGTGTTTTTCTAGAACATCGGGTTCGAATAGCACGTAGGGATATTCATGAAGCCGGCCGAAGTGGCCGTGCGGTTAAAGGCGCTGCAGTCTGGAACCGCAAGCCCGCTACGGTCGCAGGTTCGAATCCTGCCTCGGGCATGGATGTTTGTGATGTCCTTAGGTTAGTTAGGTTTAACTAGTTCTAAGTTCTAGGGGACTAATGACCTCAGCAGTTGAGTCCCATAGTGCTCAGAGCCATTTTTTTTGATATTCATGAAGCATAGTACCCTCTCAAACGTACGTGCAAGGATGAATAGTAATGAAGGGGTGGCGTTTATAATATAATATGAATAAATTGCCTACCACATAGTGCCCACCAGTCAATGTCTGAGTTATATACTCAAGAACTAATATTGCTGTATCAGAGTTACTGCAAACTTATTGACCGAGCGAGGTGGCGCAGTGGTTAGACACTGGACTCGCATTCGGGAGGACGACGGTTGAATCCCGCGTCCGGCCATCCTGATTTAGGTTTTCCGTGATTTCCCTAAATCGCTCCAGGCAAATGCCGGGATGGTTCCTTTCAAAGGGCACGGCCGACTTCCTTCCTCGTCCTTCCCTAATCCGATGAGACCGATGACCTCGCTGTCTGGTCTCCTTCCCCGAAACAACCAACCAACCAACCAAACTTATTGTCAATAAGAAACTACCCTACCACCCAGAGAATAGTGTTAAAAGTATTTTCGGAAGACAATTGGCTGTCAGTCACTTGATTTTCACTTTAAAAAATTACATCAAGGATAATGCAGTGTTGTCGAATTGAGTACGGCAATGCTGTAGGTGTTACATTAGGGAACGATAGTAGGAGGGAAGTTTTGGTATTTACCACCCCAAGGAAATTTCATCATTTGGCAAAACAAAAAGCGAAAGCTAATGTAAAATGTACCTTATCGTGAACTAGCGGTCTGAAGATGAACCTGTCGGTTCGAAACCGGTAGCGGGGCTATTTAAATAAATAAGTAGCATTGTAAAAAGTGGCTGATTGCTGTTATCTTCTCTGTAAGAGTCAACTTATAAGTTTCCTTCTTCTAATATGTTTACAAAAATATGTGGTTACGTATAATAAAAGGCTATCACTACAGCTCGTGCCGTCCCCCCTTTTACGTTCCCCTCGAATTTATATAGCAGGTATAGGCAGACTTAATATAGAAGTGAAGCCTGATACCATTTCTTTAAGCCCATCAGCTTACAAGTTAGCACCAGTGCGTGAAGTTGAGCCACGTTTATTCACTATATCATGAACGAAATGAAACATCCGCGTCAGGCCTTTCGAAGCTTCTTCCATCAGACTGCAGGGCCATTTACTTTAATCATCTTTCAGATACCGGGCCAGCCATTTATAACCTCAACGAATATTAAATGGCCAGCTGGGCCCGTGTTGCTATGAAAGAAGGGTCTTCCTCGGCTTCTGCCACGAACGAGTTCGTGCAGCAGACGCAGCAGACTTGCCGATACGCGGTGCGGCCGTGAACTGCGTTGCGTAAGGTCGGCCGCGGGTTAATAAGTTAGGCCGTCCAGTGTGCGGACAGCGGAGTGGCCAGATTCTCACGGAGGCGCTGATGGCGTGAGAGAAACCACGTCACGTACTGCACGAAGTGTCTCAGCGCTACGTATTGTGTCTCCATAAAACTGCGCCAGGAAGAGGAAATACTTATTTTTTTCCAATTCACCAGATTTTAAAATTTTGTGGTCCTTGTGGCGTGGAAGTCCTAGTAAGGAATGTTGAACGCAGACCAACTGGACGTCAAACGAAGTTACAGCTAAAAAGATTCAAACACACGTTGTAGGAGTTCTGTATATAGCGTTCCACCCCTGTAAAGCCACTTTTTTATAGCTAAAATAGGCGGATAAACAGAAATTTAAAGTCAAGTGTTGTGAAATGAGAGAGGGGTAAAACTGTGTGGGTATGTTACCATCATGACTGGCATTTTGAAGGCCGCCATCTTGGCCGCAATTAGTAATTTTCATATGGAAAGGGGGTAATGTACAATACAGGTAGAAGATTGCACGAGAAATTTGAGCATACATTTACATCGCTCAGGAATGTTACATCATACTGTGCAGTACAGATTACTGTTACATGACGTCTGCCTACATCTTTATAACGTCTTTTCAATGGGAGAGATGCCATATGGAGGTCCTATACTAATACCCTTTCGATGTAAACATAGAAAAATTTGCCTATTACACGCGCAACAGTACACTTTATGATTTGCTGCTCTTTACTGTGGGATGCTCAGTACATTATAAGTTATATTTTGAACTGGATGGCTGAGCGGTGAAACGATGGATCCAAAATCTGGAGAGCTCAATCCTCATTGAAGTTTTGCTTGGTTCCCTAAAATCATTTCAGCTGAGTGGTAGTGCAGATCGTTATAAAAGATGAAGGTCATACTACACGATTCGTGCCAAGGCAAAGCTATCAAGGAAACAAATATCACGACTGAGGTTACATACTCCGAAATAGAATCATTAATCTTACTCGTCACCTCACCTATCGGGGCACCACTATTAGTGCGACATGAATGACAAACACGGGTTAGGGCATTTTTGAACATACTTCAAATAATTCGTGTACGCTGTATAGAATATATTTACTTCAGGATGTACATAGTCAGAGCGTATAATGATGACCAGGGGAAAAATGCTTGCATCGGAGCACAAAAAATGCGAGTATGTTCCTGTTTAATTAAAAGACTCTAATTGAAAAGTGGGGTACCAGATCTCACATTTTATCTTCCTCGTCACAATTTAAAGTATTCCCAAAAAGTGGCCGGCCGGAGTGGCCGAGCGGTTAAAGGCGCTGCAGTCTGGAACCGCACGACCGCTACGGTCGCAGGTTCGAATCCTGCCTCGGGCATGGATGTGTGTGATGTCCTTAGGTTAGTTAGGTTTAAGTAGTTCTAAGTTCTAGCGGACTTATGACCACAGCAGTTGAGTCCCATAGTGCTCAGAGCCATTTGAACCATTTGAACCCAAAAATTGTGGCGTGAGAGCATTTTCACGATTTATTCCACATGCAGCTCACCTCAAACTCCCACAAGTTCCTCTAACTGTAACTCCCCCACTTTCACTACTCCACCGCTGTAAGTCGCTCATACCCATCCATTCCCAGTTACCCTTTCTCAATTACTCTTTCAGAGCAACTCTTGTCATTATATCTTTGTTTCTCTATCATTGTCTCCTGTGTCTAAGCCACAGATCCCTTCGTTCTGTCCCACTACTTCAGTCTTCTCTCTTTGTCACTGTCTCCCTCGTGCTCTCTCTTACTGCTACTGCTGTCTCTTCTCACTGTCATTGTAATATACTAAGTCTCTCATTATCACTGGCTCTCACCCATTTTCACTTTCTCTTTCTATTTATTCCCCCCACCCCTTCCCTGGTTCTGTCTCCCTCACTCTTTTCCTTTGCACTATTCTGTCACTTCAACTATATTTCACGCCACTGTGTCTATCTCTTTCTTTCACACTACCATTGACTCCTTCGCTGTTTCTACAACACAACCACTGTCTCCTATCTTCCAGTATGTATTACGTTTCCACCTCTTTGTCACTGTCACTATCTTCTTCTCTCTCAGCGTAAAGAATCGCGAATATAATCGCACGCTAAAATCTTTGGGAAAATTTGTAAAGGTGCGGAGGAAGATAGAATGAGGCAGCTGGCATCCCACTTTTCAGTCAGAGTCTTTTAAATGAACAAGAATGTATTCGTATTTTTTGTACTCGTATAGAAGCATTTTTCCACTGGCTCACCTCTTTTCCTTGCTGCAGTAGGGCATCTAACTCATGTGAAAAGAAATGTATTGGTCAGTAAAATTTATATAGTTTTCTTATGTGACACCGAAATAACGCAAAACTAATTTTACACCTCAGACCGGATTTTATGTGCAAAAAAATTTGCATGTGCTTCAGTATACAGCATATTTCTCCTTGCTACGTCACTTTATAAACTACTGGTACGCCTCACACCAGATTTCACGTGCGTATTTTACGTGTACCAGGAGGGTAAATTTGAACGTCTGTATCTTGGAAATGGACAAGGATATCAAGAACATTTTCAATGTTGTTCGATATCGGGATCTTAGGAATAAACCTTAAAAATTTCAGCCATTAGCTGTGCATAGCCGTCTTGTAATCCACGGCTGGGTTTTGGTCCGCTAGTGACGGTGAAAATATAGCAGAAAAAACCCTTCTTGTGAGGTTTTCCGAGGAACAGCCCATGAACTAATGGTGCCCCGTGACCCCCATCAAGCCCACCGTTGACCACATCAAATGCAAAAAGAACCATCCGATTTGCTCGATCTGCCTATGTAGGAGAAAGTATGAAATATTCATATTTTGACCGTATACTGTAGGATAATGACACTAAGACGATCCTTCTGTTGGGTATACAAATGGTCGCTAGCCAAAGGGCTATCCAAAAGACTTGACCCTACCTTTTTATCACCAACACAACCTGAGGCATGAGCACCGGAAAATTCCGTTTTTATGCTCAGCGTTTAGGAACATAAAATATTAGGTACGTATGCTATCGCTTGTATACCGATTACAGGAGGTTTAGTTAACATGCGAAAAGTGAGGAGGCGGCATGGTTTTCTGTGACCTGGAGTGCTTGTAAAATTTTGAATGGAAGCTAGTGAAGGGAGAGGGGAGGGGAGGGGGAGGAGGAAGGGGAATCTAGGCGAGAATTATACCAGAATCGACTGGGCCAGGATTATGTATGCGTAGAGGACATTTCTGTGTGGTAGTCACGCTCAGCATTTTACCGTCAATGGAGGCTGCTCCGACGGCGTTCGATAGTACGGTCCCACGCCGTGCCCATTCACTGACTTTATTGATGCTGTTTTCTGCTATTCTAATGTCAATAGCTTTATGACGCTATCGAGATACCTGACGGAGGTTGTATCGAATATGATTCGATGCTCTTATTCTTATGCGTGTTCTAGAAAGACTGATTCCTGTGGAGTTTAGCAATTGCAACACTTCGAGCGTTCCTTCTGGGGCTACTAACTAACGCACGTAGACTGTTTGACTTACTGATCACCGTATTCGCACGGTATTTTATATAGGCAGGGAGTACAAAGTTCTCTGTCTTACTCCATAATCTTGAGGACTTGAAAATTATTTAATAAAGATCTAAGAGTTGATTTAATATTGTTATTTAATAAACCGAATTACGTTTTCTGCCATTCAGCTACAGAGAGGTAAAAAGTCTAACTTACAGTTACGCTCTTAGAATATGCCAAAATGCGTGAAGTGCGCAGTGTTAAGACACTGGAAGGTCCGTGATTCAAATCCCTGTCCATTCATGCAAATGTATCTTTGCCCTGGTTTTCCAAAATCGCTCAAGGCAAATATCGATGCGCTTCTTTTAAAAAGGACACGGTCTATTTCTCTTCTTACTCTTCCTCAATTTGAGTTAGTACTCTGCCTCTGGTGGCTTCATTGTCGACTGGTGATAAACCCTGATCTTCTTTCCATCCTTCTTATTTGCTCTTTGGATGAGTTTCGAAAGTAGCCTTGTGTTTCAAAAGATTAGGATTTTATTATCTGTCCAGAAAGCCTGGTTTGGGTTTTCCAGTGTTTCAGGCAACTGAAGAGGAGGTTCCTTAAAGAGATCACTGCCATTCCTTTCTATACTCCTCTCGACATAGTGCACCATTGATCCCGACACCACCGCCTTTTATTCTGCCACCTTCCTTTTGCATCAGAACCCCCCTTGCTCTAACTTTCACAACTGGCTCGAAATGCCAGCGAGGCATAGCTGATTTGTTCATAAGTTTTCGTATATTATACACCACAAGGCGACAACTTCCACCCCTGGCATGTCTCTTTCTTGATGTATTATTGTCCACAGGACAGTGTTCATATCTGCCGGATGGTAGTTGATGACGGCTAATAAAAGTGCATGCGAATATGCAGTGTTTGCGTGCTGAGTGACGGCATGCTTTGGTTCACAGCGAATGAACGTGTCGAGATAGAGCAGGCCATTATTTACCTTACCCTATCATCTTGGCTTCAACATAACTACCTGCTGTATGTCAGCCACACGAATTTTACCAGTGATACCACCGCCGTTGCGATGAAAAAGTGTTTATGTCAGTAGATAGCTTCAAAAGATTTCATAGCGATTTTTTGAACAGAGCTGACGGACCCCATATCGATATACTATGCACTTGACAGGATACGGGCTGCTGTGTAGAAAATTGAGGGATGCTTGCATTCTTTGAGGATTATTCTTTGCTGGTCAGACACCAGTAACAAATGAATAACTTGTAACTGCAGTTGATTTAAAACAGATTCCGGAGTAAGTTTTCACTTTGCAGTGGAGTGTGCACTGATTTAAAACTTCGTCTTAGGTTAAAACTGTGTGCCGCACCGGCCCTCGCAACTGCGATATTTGTCTTTATTGGAACTGTGCTCTTCCGACTGAACTATCCAAGAACGACTGAGAATTCGGCCTCCGAGTAATACTTCAGGTAGTATCTCTCCTACAACATTTCAAACTTGACAGAATTGGTCCTGCATACCTAACAGGCGTAGCGCTCCCAAAAGATAGGTGGAAGTAACTGTCAGTCGTATATCGTTGTTGGATAGCTCTGTCCATAGGGCACTTGCCCGCGAAAAGAAAACCTCCCAGAATAGAGTCTCGGGCCGGCACACAGTTCTAATCTACTAGAAAGTTTCAGTTTTAAATTGTTTTGGAACTATTCTGGGAGGCTGCATACTGTTGACAGTAGGGAATACTCCGCTAAACGGAGACAGTACAGTTCACTATTAACCATACGTATTATATGGATGATGCACATAGATTACCGTGTGTAGAGGAAGAAGATGGTGTCGTAAGACAAAGATCATACCTGTCCGGAAACACTTACTATACAGACGAGGAATAGAGTGTAGTTAGGTGCGGACCTCTCAAAACCAGCATCATATCACTAAAAAAATTCCGTTGTGTTTTCCAAATGGCTCTGAGCACTAAGCGACTTAACTTGTGAGGTCATCAGTCGCCTATAACTCAGAACTAATTAAACCTAACTAAACTAAGGACATCACACACATCCATGCCCGAGGCAGGATTCGAACCTGCGACCGTAGCGGTCGCTCGGTTCCAGACTGTAGCGCCTAGAACCGCACGGCCACTCCGGCCGGCTGCTTTTCCATGCTGACAATAACTTTGAGCACTGCTGTCCCTGACTGGAAGATATGAATGAAGGAAGATTCAAGTTTCTGGTCCCGTCGACTACGATGCCATTGAAGACAGAGTACAAGATCCGAACCCGAGAAAGATGGGGAAAGAAATAGGTCGTGTTATTTTGACAGGAAACCATCCGAGCATTGTCCTTTAAAGATTTAGGGAACTGCAAATAACCTAAATCTATATGGCCAGGCGAGAATGTAGCCACAAGCTCTAGCGTGCTGTATAACAAAAGTTTTATAAAATATCGTGTCAGATTACAACTGTGTGCCTGGCATGAAATGGATTCCGAATGCTCTCGGCCGCCAGCTCGGCGATCGTAAGGCATCGGCCTGTAATTTACAAGAAATGCATGGTCTGTCCATAGATACCTGGTGCCAAACTCCTACGGAAACCTACGAGGGACTTGTCAAAGCCACGACAAGCAGAAACGCTGCATTATTGAGTACCAAAGGTAGACAATGATCGATATATTGAAAAACAAAAGAACAGGTACGGTAGGCTAGAAAGACTCGAGTGAGACGATGAGGAGTATACGTGTGTTGATGAATGAAAGGACAGGCTAGTTTAAGATGAAGCTCGCTCCTCAATTATGCATAACATACAATAACATTACAATATTGCAGTGCCTGTGTGAATCTAATTGCGATGTAATGTTTCTTCGGCATTGCATCGTAATTCGGAATAACATAGGCACTGCAATATTGTATTTATTCGCCGACACCGGGCAGGCGACTTTCTTCTGTTTTGTTTACTGCTAGGGTCCCGACGTGGGCACACGTCATGATGCTCACATCGGAATGGCACACCGATTGCTGAGCTGAGTTGCCTACAGTGTAGGGGCAAATCGCTCCGCTGGCGCACGGTTGTGCCGGGCTCATTACGTGTGCTGCAGTGGATGTGCGTGGCGATGCGAGCCGCCGCGTCGCTCTGGCCGATCACAGTGCGCCTCCCGGGGCCGCGCCGACCTAATTAAGGACGTGGTGCGTCTCAGGAGGCGCTATCTAATGAGGCGGCAATCAATTCCGCCGTGCGCCGCGCGCCGCGTGCTGCCTTTGAGCCTACGGTCCGCACTGGTTATTCGGCCGTCGCATGGGCGAACCCTACGTGGCTCCGCATCTCACTGGGGGATGCCGGAGGCTCCCCTATTAACAGCTTGCAGGAGACTCGGACGTACTGACGTGAAGCTGCTTCTGCCTGTTTTCCACGTGGAAAGTGGTGAAACTTGGATCATAAGCACGTCAGACAAAAGAAAGAAAAAAAAGTCATCCTCAAGAAACAGCATGCCAATACCGTGTAACAGTGCCTCTAGCCTTGATAACGGACTCAGTTCGGCAAGGAAGGGGACACATAAATTTCTCCGAAGCAATTCATTGATGATTAGCTCCCGTAGGACCATATAATTGCAGAGATGGCGATTTCAGCGTTTCATCCGATATTCTAGATACTCCAAGGCAATTTAAACTGGGTCAAGACTAGGTGATTTTGCTGGCCAGATGAGGTTTCTGAGCGTTCGTCAATCTACGAACGTATGCACACAGCCCTGAAAACATGCTGGTTGTCATCATGGAAGACAGAAGCGTCCGCTACAAACTCATCATGAACGAGAAGAAAGAGCCACATTTAGTCAACGATATGTTCCAATGGAAATTTTGGCGCATGTTTACGGTAATCTGAATGATTGGGCCCAAACGACTGTATGATGCCGCGCGGGATTAGCCGAGCGGTCTCAGGCGCTACAGTCATGGACTGTGCGGCTGGTCCCGGCGGAGGTTCGAGTCTTCCCTCGGGCATGGGTGTGTGTGTTTGTCCTTAGGATAATTTAGATTAAGTAGTGTGTAAGCTTAGGGACTGACGACCGTAGCAGTTAAGTACCATAAGATTTCACACACATTTGAACATTTTCGACAGTATTAAAAACACTTCGAAAATATGAAGGAACCAGCTCTAGCTTGAAATATAGCTTCCACTTACTGCGGGTTTAATGCCTCACTGGGCTGTCGGCGCACTCGACCTCTCGCATCGTTGGAAGCGAAGAAAATCGCAACCCGTTGTATCACATTACACACTTTCATTTCACAACTACGCAGTTTCCACGTTATTTGCCCCGTTGGAGAAGTGAGGCTTTATGCGCCACCATGAGCAATTGTTGGCAAGGTGCGCAACTCCATGTATCCGTTGCATGCAGTTCCCTTCGCTTCTTTCACTCGGGAACTGGTGGGAAATGACCTGCATTAATGAACTGCAGCAATCAGACCCTGACTGTCATTGGCAATTGTCTTCAGCCCCTGTCGGTTAGGATCTTTTTAAGACCACTGTCCTAACACCATGTTATACGTGGTTTCGAGCTGTACACCTTTCCTTGTATACATTGTGGACAATCAGCGCTGCTATATCAACAAATGGATCAACTTCATTCACGGTACAGTCATATGCAGGTCCAAACAATATAGCGCCTCTCTGACATCGTCACTTTTCCACGCGACCCATCTTTCTGCGCTGATTCCATGCGATCGACTGGTACGCACACACCACTTCACTGTAATGATTTACGTCAGCTGTGGAGGGTTACATGACAGCCGGGTATCAATGCTACACCTACCGGAGCGGAAAAAAATCATCAGTGTGTTCATGGTGGGGGAGTAGTTATTTTACCTGGTGCGGCAATTTCACTAAAAAAAAGTGAGAGAAAGAGAGAGGGACGCACCATGAAGGATTTAACAGAATGGGACTGCAATCAGTACATGTAATGTACATGTGTAGAAGAACAAGTGATTACAATTTCAGAAAGACTTGATGGTTTATTCAAGAGAAAGAGCTTCACAAACTGAGCACGTCAGTGATGTGTTGGTTCACATCTGGCACTTATGGAAGCAGTTATTCGGCTTGGAATTGATTGATAGAGCTGTTGGATGTCCTCCTGTGGGATACTGTGCCAAAATCTGTCCAGCTGGCGAATTAGATTGTCAAAATCCCGACCTGGTTGGAGAGCCCCGTCTATTATTCTCCAAAAGTTCTCAATTGGAACAAGATCCGGTGGCCTCTCTGGCCAATGTAATGCTTTGAAAGCACGAAGGCAAGTAGTAGAAACTCCCACCGTTTGAGGACGGGCATTGTCTTGTTGAAATATAAGCCCAGAGGGCTTGCCATGAAGAGAAACAAGACGTCGCGTGGAATATCGTCGACGTACCGCTGTGCCGTAATGACAGGATCCTACTACCAAATGAAATGGCAACTCAGACCATCATTCCTGGTTGTCTGGCCGTATGGCGGGCTACGGTCAGTTTGGTATCCAAACGTAGTCTGGGCCGTCTCCAGAAACGTCTTCGCTGGTAATCGGGGCTCAATTCGAAAAGAGGTTCATGACTGAAGACAGTTCTTCTCCAGTCAGTGGGACAATGATACCCACTTAGCAACATGAAATTATCATGTGCGACAACACGGTACCGAGCATTACAAAATCAACAACATATGGTGGTATCAATCAGCTCATTCTTGCGAGTACCACGCAAGAACACATTACCACAAGTTAAAAGTGGCAAACACTTGATATGATGCTGAAAACTACACTAATGGCCATTAAAATTGCTACAAAAAGAAGAAATGCAGATGATAAACAGGTATTCATTGGACAAATATATTATACAAGAACTGACATGTGATTACATTTTCACCCAATTTGAGTGCACAGATCCTGAGGAATCGTACCCAGAACAACCACCTCTGGCCGTAATAACGGCCTTGATACGCCTGGGCATTGAGTCAAACAGAGCTTGGATGGCGCGTACAGGTACAGTTGCCCATGCGGCTTCAACACGATACCACAGTTCATCAAGAGTAGTGACTGGCGTATTGTGACGAGCCAGTTGCTCGGCCACCATTGACCAGACGTTTTCAGTTGGTAAGAGATCTGGAGAATGTGCTGGCCAGGGCAGCAGTCGAACATTTTCTGTATCCAGAAAGGCCGGTACACGACCTCCAACATGAGGTCGTGCATTATCCTGCTGAAATGTTGGGTTTCACAGGGACCGAATGAAGGGTGAAGCCACGGGTCGTAACACATTTAAAATGTGACGTCCACTGTTCAAAGTGATGTCAATGCGAACAACAAGTGACCGAGACGTGTAACCAATGGCACCCCATACCATCACGCCGGGTGATACGCCAGTATGGTGATGACGAATACACACTTCCAATGTGCGTTCTGCAGCTCCATCTCCTTCCTGTAACGGTTGACGACGAATGTCAACACCCAGTAACACAAGTTTCATGCATCGGTATCTGTTTGAAACCCATAAACAAGTAGAGTTTTGTGTCTACGAACTACGATTTGCTGACAGCATTGATTTTCTGTTATCATTTCAAGATTTTTATTTTATTACGATGAAAACCAACTGAAACCGAACCCTGGAAAGACTCAAGTCTGTGCATTCTATCTTAGAATTAGTGAAGCCAAAAGGAAACTGAACATCACTTGGAGAGAACAACTACTCCACTGCGAAACTCCTAAATACCTTGGGGTGAAGATGGACCGTTCCCTCACATTGAATGCCCACTGTGAAGAAACGGGCCTCAAAGTAAAAGCGCGGAACAACATTATCCGCAAACTTACAGGAATCACCTGGGGTGCCCAACCAAAAGTGCTTAGAACATCTGCCCTGGCACTATGTTTCTCCGCCACAGAATACGCAACACCCGTCTGGCAAAACTCTGCACATGCTAAAAATGTAGATACTGGCCTGAAAGAGACAGGACGCATTGTTACAGGCTGCTTACACCTACTCCTGTCAATAAGCTGTACCAAATTATGGGTATAGCACCGCCACGCATTCGAAGGCAAGCTGCAACAGAAGTGGACAAGAAAAAACCAGAAATCGACCCTAGATATCCTTTGTTCGGACATGACCCTCAACACCAAGACTGAGGTCAAGAAAAAGCTTTCTACAGAAAACTATGGCAATTCGTTCATCTCCCGGAACTCGCAGAGAAGAGCTTTGGCGAGACTCCCTAGCTGAAGACAATCACATAACGGTCAAGTAGGAAATAGCCGAAGGTTCACACCTGTCATATGTGACCTTGAAGGCTTTGAACAGACTGCGAGTTGGGGTGTCAAGGTGTAAAGCCAACCTCAGGAAGTGGGGCTTCAGTAATGAGGAGGAAACTTGTCAGTGTGGCGACGTACAGGACGAACAACATCTGCTAGTCTGCAGGAACCTACCGGCTGCATGCACTATCTGTGATCTTGCTGCAGCCAGCGAAACTGCTGTGATAACCGCCGAATACTGGGCCCGCCAAAAAATATAATCATCTTACTGCTTGTTTATCTTCTACTTGTTTATATATATTATTGAATCTGTGTCATAAATAATACTGTACATATTTAATTTTGCAAATTTGTTATATGAATCAATACTTGTTAGTTTTTGTAATCATTTTATGCCCTGGACTCGAAAAATAAAATCAAAATAAATTTCAAGATAACTGCTGCAGAATCACATTGAATGCTTATTGAAGCTTTCAGCGAATATGGTCTTGGGAAAACACAGTGTTTCGAGTGGTTCAAAAAATTCAAAAATCGTGATTTTGACTTGAGAAACTACGAGCGCGGGAAACCACGGAAAGAGTTCGTAGACAAAGAATTGCAGGATTAGGATGATATTCAAACTCAACAGGAACTCGTGAAACAATTCAATGTGACGCAGAAAGCGGTTTGTCTTCGGTTGAAAGGTATGGGAAAGGTACAGAAAGTGGGAGAATGGGTTCCGCATGAACTGAACGAAACACAGCAAGCAGACCGTAAGACCACTTGTGAATACTGCTCGACAGATACAAAAAAAAGTCGTTTCTCCATTGAATAGTGACAGGTGATGAAAAATGGATCAAAAATGGTTCAAATGGCTCTGAGGACTAAGGGACTTAACTTCTCAGGTCATCAGTCCCCTAGAACTTCGAACTACTTAAACCTAACTAACCTAAGGACATCACACACATCCATGCCCGAGGCAGGATTCGAACCTGCGACCGTAGCGATCGCGCGGTTCCAAACTGTAGCGCCTAGAACCGCTCGACCACAACGGCTGGCGATGAAAAATGGATCCTAAGCGTCGTAAATCATGGCTGAATCCAGGAAAACTATCGACATCAACTGCAAGGCCAAATCGCTTTGGAAAGAAGAGAATACTCTGTGGAATCAGAAGGATGTAATCTACTATCAGCTCCTAAAACGTAATGAAACCGTTAACACGGTTCGCTGCCAACAACATATGATCGATTTAAATGGAGCATTATGTGTAAAACGACCGGAATATGGAAAAACGCAACACAGTCATATTGCTCCATGGTAACGCCTCATCAAGCACAGCAAAACGGGTTGGGGAAACTATCTAGACGTTCTGTTGGGAAATACTAGGGCATGCGACTTATTCTTCAGACTTGGCTGCGTCCGATTATCATCTATTTGCATCACTGGGACACGCTCTCGCTGAACAATGCTTCAGTTTGTGTGAAAATGTACGAAAATGCCTAGCTGACTGTTTTTTTGGCATGGCGTTTATAGCCTACCGGAGAAGCCGGAGGAATGTGTAAATAGCAATGGAGATTATTTTGAATAAAATGTTGTTTATCAGTTCCAAAAAACAGACATGTAATTATTGCAATCATGTTCCGGTTTCATACTTCTGCACCTGATCGTTGTCCGTGTCTCGCTACAGCGGTTTGAGCAGCATTATAGCGAACTCACGTTGACCTCTCGGTGACTAAATCCGTCAGATGTAAATCGCGTGGAAACCAACTGGGTCGCTGTTGGGTGCCATCATCGCGTATGCAAATCAGCGGCCCATTGTTTAAGACAGTTAAATGACCTGTGCGTAGACTTCTAACACCACATACCTCCACAAACCTACCAACATACTGTCGAATCCCTGATACGCAGAATCAGTGCTGTATTTCGTTCCAAAAGCTGACAAACAAGCTACTAAGCAGATGGTCAGAATGTTTTGCCTCATCAGTGTATGTCCACTGGCTCTTTAATGACCGGGTTCCAGAACTGACAGCGCGGCACGAAACGGTTATCTACTCGAAAACAAATATGTCCTTCGTTGATGCACGCTTTGAACAAATAGGGCTGCTGGAACACGGCGTCTATAGCATCTGCTGCAGGTGTGGCGTGAACTATCTCGTCGAGGCACAGATGAATCTCACAGCGCTGTTGAGAACATTTGAGGAACGTTCGCCTCGCCCAAGCCGACATCTCTGCAGTGGCTGAGCACACCATCAACGATGTACATGTCTGTTTTGGAACAGATAAATTTGCAGTGCAGCGGAAACAGGTTTCGGGATTCGGTCCTCAACGAGGCAGTACATGATGGTCTTGTCAACTGGGACAGCGCTTTGCCACTGAGCTTCTCGAGGTATCAGGCGTCAGTAAAAATATGTAATTTTTCTTTGCACAGTATTTTGACAACGTCCCTATTTGTCATCATCACGTTATTCGTTGTTTGAAATCCAGCCAAACCGTTTGATAGGAGTCCAAATAGCTAGCAAAGAAATCTTTCTTCAGAACATGATGCTGACAGGTGGGAAATTTGTCGAAAAATCTTGGACAGAAAAATGAGAACATTAAATCTGATAAAAGCCTACACACTTGCAGTTCATCTGTTTCGCCGAGAAAGATTAAAATATCGTAATGTATTTTATTGCTTACACTTTAGGGACAGTTCGTGGTTATGTGAGACATTGCTCTAAGATTTGCAGATTCCGCCAAATGGCTCTAAGCACTATGGGACTTAACATCTGAGGTCATCAGTTCCCTAGACTTAGAACTACTTAAACCTAACTAACCTAAGGACATCACAACATTCATACCCGATGCAGGATTCGAACCTGCGACCGTAGCAGCAGCGCTGTTCCGGACTGAAGCGCCTAGAACCGCTCGGTCACAGCGGCCGGCTTTCATATTCCGCCAGGATCTTCCATTTAGTACTTGAGATTGGCCCCACAAAATTGGGAGTTTCAGTTAAATATGTACCAGCTACGTAGATACGGAAGTTTCGACGTGATTAAGTGACAGGGAATGAGAATGCACTACGAACTAGAAGGTTCTGCCGCGCCACACGAAATAAATTTCAATTTCAAGGGAAGATTGGTGCGAATCTGAAGCATTCTGGTATCTCAGTATTTCCAAATGTTCGACTAACTGTCCACATGTGCATCTAACTCCGCAAGTGGCATTAAAGTGTGTGGCGGAAGATACTTGTTGTACCACTATTTTTTGCCCCGTTTCCTGTTCCATTCATGAGTGGTTCGCGGGATGAAAATTCCCGTATGGGATCTAATTTTCTGAATTTCTCGCTGTGGTCAGTTCGCGAGACGTATATGCTAGTAAGCAAGATACTGCTCGGGACTTACGCCCTCTAAATTTCAGCAGTAAACCTCTCCGTGATACAAAACACCTCTTTTGTAGCGTCTGCCACAGAAGTTTGTTGAGCATCTTCGTAACCCTCTCGCTCCGGTCAAACGACCCAGTGACGAAACGCTCAACTCTTCGTTAGATCTCTACCTATTCTATGGATCCCACTTGGTAAGGATCCCACTGACGAACAATAAACAAGAATCGTTCGAACAAAAATTCAAACACAAATCTGGACAGATATTTGCTAACTTCTTATTGTATTCACTGAAGTACAGTGCGAAACTGTATCGAATGCTTTCCTAAAGCCAAGGAGCACGGTATCAAGCTGACTGCCTTTTTCTACGGCGCCATGAATCCCAAGGACTAACAGAGTGGGCTCTGTTGCGCAAGATTTTTGTTTTCGAAATCCAAGCATATCTTTGTAGATGAAACTTTCGTTCTCCAAAAACGCCATAAAGCTTGAGCATAAAACATGTTCTACAACAGATCGACGTCAGTGATGTAGACTCATACCTACCAACGGCTGTCTGACTATCTTTCTTGAAAATGGGAATCACCAGCTCATCTTCACAATCGCTAGGTGGCTTTCGCTGCTAAGTGGCGTACAATAAATTGCTGCTAAAAGAGGAGCAAGTTGTTCCACATAATCTCTGTAGATTCTCTCAGGTATCTCATCTGTTTCAATTGCCTTTTCACTGTTGAGTTTCTATACCGTGACTGCTTATCTCAAAATCTGCCATTTCGGTATCCGTGCGTTAACTGAAATCCAACCGTATTACGATCCCCCGCGGTTTACATGTAAACAGTGAGTGGTGGGGACGAACATCTTGCAACCTCGTCCGTGGGAACAGCAGCACGACCCCTGCGGAGAGGTAGGCGCGTCGCCATGTCTCCGCTTAATGGCTCGGGACAGAAGAGGAACTAAGCCGGGAGACACGACGGAACAGGTGTCTTGATGCTACTTTGAGCAGCACGCCAGGAATACGGCCTCCGTCCGCTGTCTGCTCGTGCATAGCCGCTGAAAGGAATATTCTCTCGGTCGCAGCAAGTGGACGTTCCGTTGCGAGCATTAGGGCCCGTATCATACACGTGTATCACCAACCAGTCAGATCAGTGTAAAGAATACGACTAGGAAGAAAAAAGTAAGACTAAGGTTGAATGGTCTGTTGACGATGAGGTCGTTACGGACAGAACACAAGCTCTAACTGGAATTGGTGGGGACAAAATTAGTCGTTCCATTTCAAGGGAACCATCCCGGCATTCACGTTAAGCGGTTTAGGGAAATCATTGAAAAACCTAAATATCGATGACCGGACGGGGATTTGAAGCACCGTCTCCCTTATTGGCATTCTATATCTTTATTCTTCGTGTCTACATACGAAGGTTGGAGGCCGGCCGAAGTGGCCGTGCGGTTCTAGGCGCTGCAGTCTGGAACCGCGAGACCGCTACGGTCGCAGGTTCGAATCCTGCCTCGGGCATGGATGTGTGTGATGTCCTTAGGTTAGTTAGGTTTAACTAGTTCTAAGTTCTAGGGGACTAATGACCTCAGAAGTTGAGTCCCATAGTGCTCAGAGCCATTTGAACCATTTTTGAAGGTTGGAGCTTAAATAGTGGCAACTATTTATTCGCAACCGATACAAAAGAGTTACATGTTTGCACCTGTTACTGTCCTTCAAAGTAGTCACCAGCGTTCTTTAGAACCCGTTGCTAGCGATGTGGAAGGCGTTAGCAGAGCCTGTTCTCTTGATGGTGCGAATGGAGCGGTCTAAAGTTATGGTGATTCTCGTGTACGACTATGATGGTGTTACCTTAGCGCATTACGTTCCTCCACGGCAGACCGTTAGTGCACAGTATTATTGTTCGTTTTCGGAGCATCACCTGCGACCAGCTTTGCGAAAGAAGCTTCGACGCTTTCTGCGCAACCCACCCATCATTTTGCACGGGAATGCGCGGGCACATACAGCGCAAGCTGTGGCTGCTCTGCTCGGTCGATGGGACTGGGAAGTACTGTACCACCCACCATACTCCCCGGACTTAAGTCCTTGTGACTTTGATTTGATTCCAAAGATGAAGGAACCACTTCGTGGCATTCGTTTCAGAACTGTTCCAGAGATTCGATAGGCAGTAGACCGCTCCATTCGCACCATCAACAGAACAGACTCTGCCAACGGCGTACTACGCCTTCCACATCGCTGGCAACGGATTCTACACAACCTTGGTGAATACTTTGAAGGACAGTAACAGGTGCAAACATGTAACTCTTTTGTATCGGTTGTGAATAAATTGTTGTCACTATTTCAGTTCCAACCCTCGTATTTATTTCTCAAGATAGTTACCATGGCAACGATCACATTCCCTCCAACGAGAGACCAGTTTGCTGGGACTGTAGAATGTTTGACTTTGTTCGCAGAGAATAACCTCACCTCTGCTTCCACTGCTTCGTCACTATCACAGCGAAGTATTCGAAAGTGTTCTTTAAATTTTGCAAACAGATGAATGTCAGTTGGGGCAGAGTCGGGACCGTATGGAGGACGATCGCAGACAGTGAACACAAGCATCGATTGGATTGTTGCGTATGACGCAGTGCTCGTGTGTTGTCTCGCATTGTCATGTTGAAAGAGAGGGTGCTTCATGTGTGGACTAACTCTTCAAATTCTAAACACGGTAACAACACCCTATTTCTCACACACAGACATAGTTACGTCACACACTTCCATGTTACACGCTGTTATTCGGTCCCTCTATCGGCAGAGGGGTGAAAATATGTAGACATAAAGAATATTAATGATGTTTGTTTTATTGAAGGAGCTTTGCGTTTTCACATAAAAATCCGTACACATTACATTAAACCTATTGTTTGTTATTTTTCTTACAATTATCGTTATAGCATACTTTATGTAGTTATGGTTGAGATTAAGGTTCAACTAGGCAGTTATCTACGTAATTTTTATCGAGAGAGAATGTCATCGTTAGATTAAAGTATTCTCCGGTGAAAAGAATAAACGAAATGTGAATATACACTCCTGGCCATAAAATTTACTACACCACGATGATGACGTACTACAGACGCGAAATTTAACCGACAGGAAGAAGATGCTGTGATATGCAGATGATTAGCTTTTCAGAGCATTCACGCAAGGTTGGCGCCGGTGGCGACACCTACGACGTGCTGACATGAGGGAAGTTTCCAACCGATTTCTCATACACAAACAGCAGTTGACCGGCGTCGCCTGGTGAAACGTTGTTGTGATGCCTCGCGTAAGGATGAGAAATGAGTACCATCACGTTTCAGACTTTGATAAAGGTCGGATTGTAGCCTATCGCGATTGCGGTTTATCGTATCGCGACATTGCTGCTCGCGTTGGTCGAGATACAATGACTGTTAGCAGAATATGCAATCAGTGGGTTTAGGAGGGTAATACGGAACGCCGTGCTGAATCCCAATGGCCTCGTATCAGTAGGAGTCGAGATGACAGGCAACTTATCCGCATGGCTGTAACGGATCGTACAGCCACGTCTCGATCCCTGAGTCAACAGATGGGGACGCTTGCAAGACAACAACCATCTGCACGAACAGTTCGATGACGTTTGCAGCAGCATGTACTATCAGCTCCGAGACCATGGCTGCGGTTACCCTTGACGCTGAATCACAGACAGGAGCGCCTGCGATGGTGTATTCAACGACGAACCTGGGTGCACAAATGGCAAAACGTCATTTTTTCGGATGAATCCAGGTTCTGTTTACAGCATCATGATGGTCGCATCCGTGTTTGGCGACATCGCGGTGAACCCACATTGGAAGCGTGTATTCGTCATCGCCATACTGGCTTATCACCCGGTGTGATGGTGTGGATTGGTTACACGTCTCGGTCACCTCTTGTTCGTATTGACGGCACTTTGAACAGTGGACGTTACATTTCAGTTGTGTTACGACTCGTAGCTCTACCCTTCATTCGATCCCTGCGAAACCCTACATTTCAGCAGGATAATGCACGACCGCATGTTGCAGGTCCTGTACGGGCCTTTCTGGAGACAGAAAACGTTCGACTGCTGCCCTGGCCAGCACATTCGCCAGGTATCTCACCAATTGAAATCGTCTGGTCAATGGTGGCAGAGAAACTGGCTCGTCACAATACGCCAGTCACTATTCTTGATGAACTGTGGTATCGTGTTGAAGCTGCATGGGCAGCTGTACCTGTACACGCCATCCAAGCTCTGTTTGACACAATGCCCAGGCGTATCAAGGCCGTTATTACGGCCAGAGGTGGTTGATCTGAGTACTGATTTCTCGGGATCTATGCACCCAAATTGCGTTAAAATGTAATCACATGTCAGTTCTAGATTAATATATTTGTCCAATGAATACCCGATTATCATCTGCATTTCTTCTTGGCGTAGCAATTTTAATGGTCAGTAGTGTATGACTTTTTTCTTTGCCCTTGAGCGAAACAGGCTTATTTGTAGCAGCCGTTAATATTTTACAACGATAATTATAAACGATATTTATAAAACTTGCAAAGAAACATGGACAGTAAAAACTGGTAAGGTTTCAGGTAAATTGTTTACCACTATTTCGTATCTTCTTTATGTTTACGGGTGACCGAAAAATAGTTCAAATGGCTCTGAGCACTATGGGACTTAACATCTGTGGTCATCAGTCCCCTAGAACTTAGAACTACTTCAACCTAACTAACCTAAGGACATCACACACGTTCATGCCCGAGGCAGGATTCGAACCTGCGACCGTAGCGGTCACGCGGTTCCAAACTGAAGCGCCTAGAACCGCACGGCCACATCGGCCGCACGGGTGAGCGGCTCCACCTTCCTAGCATCGACGATGTAACATATCCAGGAGCAAGTAAAAGAATGAAACGTTTTGTGACACGTTTTCTCTGAAAGTAAATGGTAAAATGGTTAACAGACACATTTATTGAGTCTCTGAATGATGCTCGACATCATGTGCAGTGAACTAGGTGCCGATCGACAGTTTGAAGTTCAATGTTTAACTTAGAAGGTTAGAATTTTAAAGAGTGCTATAGTGTACTGTAGACCGTGCGTGATACCTCATTTACGATAAATGACTTCGAACTTCATTCAAAGGCGCCTTTTGTTGTCATCCGCAGCACTCTTACAGCACAGCAATACTTCGAAGATATTACACGTTCTGTTTCGTTGCCCTTCGAGGCAAGCCATCCTGGGCTTGCTTTTCAGCAAGGTAATGCCCGCCCACACACGGCGAGAGTTTCCACGGCTTGTCTTCGTGCCTGCCTTGGACAGCAGGGTTGCCGTATCTCATTCCACCTGCGAGTATTTGGAGCATTATGGGTAGGGCCCTCCAAGCAGCTCGGGATGTAGACGATCCAACGCGGCTGTTGGACAGAGTTTGGCACGACATCACTTAGGAAGACATCCAAGAACTCTATCAATCGATGAAAAACAAAATAACTACTAGCATAAGGGCCAGAGGTGGGGCAACGCGTTATTCACTTGCTCAATTTGTGAATCTCTTTCTCTTTAATAAATCATCCAATTTTTCTGAAATTATAATCATTTTTTGTATGTACATGTACATCACATATACTGATAATTTCTTCGTGGTGCGTCGGTTGTTTGTCTTAGAGTTTATTTAACACATCAACTCATTTGTGTAGTAATCAGACGTTTGAAGCTTTTTTATACACGACAGTTCAATTCTTTAAAAAAAACGGTGGATTTCTGGTACTATATCACTTTCGCAAGTTGTTTATTACAATTTACTGTACAATCGTACCTGTTGATGGATGTGTTCCATTTGTTCTCCTTGCATTTGGGTACAATACTGCATCCTGCACCCTTGAGTGAGTTAAAAGTTATTTCAGGCACCCCGGATATTGAGCATCTTGGGCGACAAATGGCCAACAGTTCAATTCTTTAAATGAGTGTACATAAAATTTAATTCTCACACTGAGAGACGTGAGTATCTTAACCAAGTCTGCTGTAATGGATGGGGATTTCTACGTCGGATTGGAACTGTAAGAACTGTGCCAGTTGATAATATCGAAAAGAAATGCTGTTACCCATAATTCGCATACAAAGTAGTGATTCTCCAGCAGAAAGAGGTTCCTTCTCAATGGTCTGAAGGTGACCACAGTAGTGGTCGAAACCGGTCACCTTAATAAATAAATCGTGATCAAGACTGTTTGTAATAGAAAATATTTGTAACACACTGATCACTGTCACTCCCGTAATGTATTCAAAAGTAATGCAATATTTAAATTTCAAGTATCCTACAACTGTAAAAGCTAATCAATTGTCACACAGAAACCAAGGTAGACGGAAAAGAATCTGGGTTATTCAGGTGTTATTAATAAACGATAGAAACTTCAGTAAGATGAAGTGACCTTCCACATATCTGAATATAATACCAAAATTGTTTTATTTTTTATAACATATTTTACAGTTCTACATATATTAGTGTATTCTTTGGTGAAATTATAGTTCATAAGACAAAGTTTTTTACTTAACTATACATGAGTGATTATAAACTATAAACTACTTTTATAATCGCAACTTTTCGTTGATATGAAAGACATTTAATACTTAAGTCTCATGTGGCTGTTGTATAGATATTATTAACAGATTCAATGAATACTTGTTGTTAAGTTCAGGTGAACTCCATATGAATTAAACGTGCCCATCTGAAATGTAACGTCATTAGTATGCAATTACGCTCATTTTAATCGTGTTTTATAATCTGACTGTGTATTTTGTAGTTTAAAGTATGTATGTCTTTTAATAAGAGCAAGTCTAAAAATGGAATAATAATAAAATGAAAGTAAAATTTGAAGGCAACTTCCCCCACAATAGCGTCACCGGCTGGCTACAACTTATATCTTTATATAAATTTTAAACCAATTGTTAGTTGACTCCTCGATAAGGCATATATTTTTATATTGACACTGAACATTATTTCAAAAGTTCAAAGTTTTTTTGAGGAGTTAACCTTTAAGCTATGTTTTAGCTTTTGAAATTTTGGGGTTTGTTATACATCAAACGCCTGTCACTCCTTATGTTCCTTTCATCTGAAAGGCAGATATCTGATGATGGCAGGTGCCGAAACTTCGTAATAAATAAAGATATTTTCCTTACCGATCTGGACGGTTTTATTGATAAAAATTGTTTGGAGTTGGTTGATTTTATTCTTGGGAAAGAATTGCACACGTTTTTGTTTATTACGTAAACCTAGGTATTTGACTTGGCGTATGTGTAGCACTATCATTTCGGAGAAAACAGTTACAATTTTTTTATGAAATCGCTCAAAGACTGTCGACTGACATCATCTGATTACGCTGTCGTTCGGTTCTGTCATTGTGAATTATGTCTGTTATAAATATTGCAGGCATTATTAGCCCATTTCAGTTTATTCGAAACTGGTTAATAATACGCGCACAGTTTTGGGAAGCTGACGGTTATTTATACGAGTCCGAAAATATACTGCCCGGAGAGTTGTAAGAGAAAATGATGCTGACGTTACACGTGCATTTAAAATATGAAGCTGGCCAGATGTGCAGAACGACCAATACTTGAATGCGGCTTCCGAAATGGTGCATAGCTATGTATCGGCGTTCTGTTTGGGCCGACGATAAATTGCGGCACACGTGTCACCAACAGCCGGGACCAGCGCGTATTTCTCTGGGCGGCTTTCTGCTGTCCCGAAAGAGACTACGATGCTACTGATAAAATACTGTCTGCAAGTTGGGTAACTAGAGTGGTTTCCAGCAGAGTTAGAGCTAGCGTGAAGTTAATGGGTGTGAGGAAAGGACCTATGTAGAAGTAACTTCAGGCTTGCCCAAGGGAAGCGTATTTGTATGTTAATTACTTGTCAGACTATACTAATAGTAATCTCAGACTTTTTACTGATGATACAGTTGTCTGTTATGGATTATGGTCTTAAAAAACTACCGAGCGAGGTGGCGCAGTGGTTAACACACTGGACTCGCATTCGGGAGGACGACGGTTCAATCCCGTCTCCAACCATCCTGATTTAGGTTTTCCGTGATTTCCCTAAATCGTTTCAGGCAAATGCCGGGATGGCTCCTTTGAAAGGGCACGGCCGAATTCCTTCCCCATCCTTCCCTAACCCGAGCTTCCGCTCCGTCTCTAATGCCCTCGTTGTCGACGGGACGTTAAACACTAACCACCTACCTACCTACCTCTTAAAAAACTGCTCAGCTGTTCAATCAAATCTTATTCATTATAAACCTTTCGAGTGGCTGGCAGCTCTCCATCTAGATCTGTTAGAAGCTAACTTCTTCACCTGAGAGATTCCCATATTATACACAACTCGATTTAATAATACGCACGCGACCGCTATGGTCGCAGGTTTGAATCCTGCCTCGGGCATGGATATGTGTGATGTCCTTAGGTTAGTTAGGTTTAAGTAGTTCTACGTTCTAGGGGACTGATGACCTCAGATGTTAAGTTCCATAGTGATTAGAGCCATTTGAACCATTTTTTTTTAAATACGAATTGCGGTCTCCCTAAAAAAATTCCTTCCGTGATATTTTTAAGGAACTGATTTTATCGTAGATTCCATTCCGACTGAGAGCTACCCTATAGCATCTCGTGGTATTTAAACGAAAACAACTGCAATGTCGGTGCCTGGCAATCATTCCAGGTTTTCATGTGCACAAGAATAAGACAAGTAGCTGCCTTGTCAAGTATTGTGGATTTTCCGCGACAGCATATGACGTTACGCCTGAGAACCAAGCATGCATCTAGTATGGTGGTGAAAGTTAAGCGCTCATTTAGACATTCCAGTCTGCCAGTTTCTGCGCTATCATCCCTGTCGTCATGTCTCTCATCAGCACACTTTTTTCACCAAGATGTGTTGCAAGAAACTGATGATTCATTATTTGGATTTGTAGAAATAGTTTGGTGTGCCTTTCTGAAACATATTTGTTACTTTTTTTTAGTATGTTTCCAATATACTTCGTCAGTATTTCAGAAGACCAACAGCTCTTTCTGGCCATGAGCGAGGGTAAGGTAAATGGATTCCCTTGCAGCAATAGCGAAGTACAAATCACAATCCTTATTAACGTTTTCCGTGGTTTTCTTAAACCGTCTGAGGTGAATTGTGCTATGGTTCTTTTAAAGAGGATGGTTCCGATTATACAATATTTTACTCTAATGACCTGATTTCGACTGGACGTTACTCTAAATCTTCCTTTTCCATGTCAAGTGTTATTGATGCTCCAAACAATCATTACCGACACTAACATTTCTGGCAGTATTCCAATCGCTGAGCAGTCTCAGGTTAAGACTGTCATTTCCGTATTAAAAAATGTAATACGAGCTCCTAGTACCTATTCTGGTACACTTAATTTAAGTCTCGATTACTCATAAAAAGAACATTCTTATTTCCCTAACTTTGTTGATCACTGTTTACAACTTCCAGAGGCACAGACAGTGAGTTCTAGCTATGTTTATTATTTTGGCGTAGCAGACGAACCCCATGAGTAGATTCTCACATTCACATCACCTGTGCATATACATATGTTGTAGCCGTTGATTTGCCCACGACTGCAGTACACGGCTTCAAATCATCTTCGAGATAAATCTTTCATTTGACAGTAACAGGACTATCTCTCGCCTCCTTTCATTATGGTGGCTTGTGAGGCCGTTCTTCTGGTGTCAGCAAAGACCGGTGTCGAAATTACGTTGTCTTATGAATCAAATGATCGTTTTCACAATTTCCGCTGACACTGAAGACCAATTTTCAGTATGATTCAGTGCGTCAAAACAAAATTTTGCGACTTTCGTATAGTCTCACTGTTGTTTGCATGCAAGAAATGTTTGTAAAATATTCACTCAACTGGCTCGACGTGGAGATGAGAGGGCTAAGAACATACAAAAACGTAAATTACTACAAACGTGTCAAAATAAAAACTGAACACAATGTGGGCACCGTCAGTCCCTGCAAAGAGTCATCAGGAACATTTCCTGTTGTGTTTTAGTAGATATCTGCAATTTAGTTTTGCGATGTGTAGCTGGAAGCAGCCCAAACAAATAACGCTCTTCTCGTCATTGATGCGACACTCAGTGTCGAGTGAAAGCGTCGATTTATTAACCGTTACAAACAAAATGATCTTTAAAGCTGGAACTTGCCCGTTCGATAGAGAGGTTCCAAGTTAGTCTTTTACTATGATCATTTTATCGATAAGTATTAATAGGGCCAGAGAACATCTACGTCGACATCTACATGGTTACTCTGCAATTCACACTTAAGTGCCTGGCAGAGGGTTCATCGAACCATTTTCAAACTACTTTTCTACCATTACACTCTCGATTGGCACGTGGGAAAAATTAACACCAAAATCTTTCCGTTCGAGCTCTGATTTCTCTTATTTTAGTATGATGATCATTTCTCCCTACGTCGGTAGGTGACAACAAAATATTTACGCATTCGGAAGAGAAAGTTGGTGATTGAAATTTCGTAAATAGATCTCGCGGCAAAGAAGACCGCCTTTGTTTCAGTGACTGCCACCCCAAATCGCGTATCATATCAGTGACACTCTCACCCCTGTTGAGCGATAACAAGGAACGAGTTGCCCTTCTTTGCACTTTTTCGATGTCCTCCGTCAATCCTACCTGGTAAGGATCCCACACCGCGCAGCAATATTCCAGCAGAGGACGGACAAGTGTAATATAGGCTGTCTCTTTAGTGGGTTTGTCACATCTTCTAAGTGTTCTGCCAACAAAGCGCAGTCTTTGTTTCGTCTTCCCCACAATATTATCTATGTGGTCTTTCCAATTTAATTTGCTCGTAATTCCTAGGTATTTAGTTGAATTGACAGCCCTTAGATTTGTGCGATTTATCGTACAAAATTTATCGCATTTCTTTAAGTATCCATGAGGATGACCTCGCCTTTTTCTTTGTTTAGTGCCAATTGCCATTTTAGCACCATACAGAAATTCTCTCTAGATCATTTTGTAATTGGAATTGATCGTCTGATAATTTTACTAGATAGTAAATTACAGCTCATCTGCAAACAATGTAAGGGGGATGCTTAGATTATAACCTAGATGATTTATGTAAATCAGGAAGAGCAAAGGGCTTATGACACTAACTTGCGGAACGCCAGATATCACTTCTGTTCCAGTCGATGATTTACCGTCTATCACTACGAATCCAGTCACACAACTGAGACGATACTCCATACGGATGCAATTTGATTAATAATCGCTTGTGAGGAACGGTATAAAAACCCTTCTGGATATCTTGGAATATGGAATAGATCTGAGATCCCTCGCCGACAGCACTCATTATTTCATGGGAGTAAAGAGATAGCTGCGTTGCACAAGAACGATATTTTCTGAATCCGTGTTGGTTATGTATGAAAAAAAAGTTCAAATGCGTGTGAAATCTTATGGGACTTAACTGCTAAGGTCATCAGTCCCTAAGCTTACACACTAGTTAACCTAAATTATCCTAAGGACAAACACACACACCCATGCCCGAGGGAGGACTCGAACCTCCGCCGGGACCAGCCACACAGTCCATGACTGCAGCGCCTTAGACGCTCGGCTAATCGCGCGCGGCTATGTATCAATAAGTCATTTTCTTCAAGGTGATTCAGAATTTTCGAGTACAGTATATGCTCCAAAATCCTACTGCAAATGGAGGTCAGTATATGGGTCTGTAATTCAGTGAGTTACTCCAATTTCCTTTCTTGAATATTGGTGTGACCTGTGCTACTTTCCAGTCCTTAGGAACAGACTTTTCGTCAAGTGAGCATGGTATATGATTGATAAGAAAGGCGCTATTGTGTCTGCATGCTCTGAAAGGAACACGAAGAATAACCACGACTCCAGCAGCAGCATAGCAGCACTATTGCAAGGCAGTAGCAGTCATTGCGGGCCAGGGCGGTACTGCTGGTGCTGCAGTATTCTTTATTCTTCGTGTTTTTCTGTCGCTGTTAACAAATAAAGATTAAACGAATATCGCAACATTCTATCGAATAGGCAGGTAAAATTCCGCTTTAAAAATCATTATGTTTGTACGGAAACAAACTGACGCTTTCTGCCAACACTGGGCGTCGCACGATGAGCAGTATTTCTTTGGACTGACTCCACCCACACATTGCAGAAACGAAACTGCAGATATCTGCCGAAACGCCAGAGGAAATGCGTCTGACGGCCTTTAGGAGGGATACCCTTTGTATGAACGTGGCCGATGGTAATAATTAAATTGCAGCTGCTCACGGAGGTCCAGTGTGGGCTGCAATTATCGATGTCAGCGAAACTTGGTAGATATTCTTAGGCGTTGATGCGGAACCGTTTTATGCAGCAAAAAAATTAGGTGCAAATCTGGCGCAGTACACTGTTTGACTATAACAAATCCCTGCTGTCTTTTGACAATCCATAACGTGAGGGAACTGTATGGCTATCGAGAGGAGAGACTGTACGCTGTTAGTGAAACTGTTTTATGTGAACGGCAGCAATTAACAGTGCTGCACTGACAGAGTGTCGCCGGCTGAAAAGTGTGACGAAAGGCCTGATCTCATCAAATGGTTTAAAGGATATGATAATGAAATTAGAAAACACGGGTGGGCTTGCTGTGCCACCAGGAAGAGGAAGGCATCCTATTCCGGTGCAAGTTATTGACGAAGTTGCTGTTGCTGTAACTGACCACCCAGCACACGGCACAGGTGGTGCTAGTGCCCGCGCAGTGTCACGAGGACTGTCCATCCCATGGTCAACAGTACAGAAAGTTTTCCGGTATATTGTACTCTGGTACCCGTAGAAGATCAAGACGGTCCAGCAACTGAAACCTCATGTTCCGCAGCAACGCCCTGAATGTACTCTTCGGTTTCTGGCACGGATCGACGTTGATGACATGTGAATGGGCCATATTCTGTGGAGTGAGGAGGCACATTTTACACTACAGGGTGCTGTCAATACACAGAACTGCCGAATTTTGCACTGTTAAACCGCGTGTTGTGCACGAAAAGCCATTGCACTCGCTGTTATGACTGTGTGCTATGGATTCACAAGCACCTTTATTCTCCACCCGTACCTCTTTGAAAAGATTACACCCAAAGGGCCTGTCAGGTGTAGCAGACGTCTGTATGTTATCGAGACCTCCTTTTACAGTATGTGATTCATGCTTTGGAAGAGCGCAACTGTGTGGAAACCCCTATTTTCGTGCAAGATTGAGCAACACTTCATGTCGCTCGACCAGTGAGAGATCTGCTCAACGTGCAGCCTTCCGCAAAAGTGTTATCTCTGGAGGGTTTCCAGATACATAGCGTGTAAGATCGGCCGATCTCATTCCATGGGATATCTAAAAGAAAGCGTTTATCAGGGACATGTTAGGTCTCTACCCGATCTGAAGACCAGTGTAAAGGAACACTTTGCTGCGAGCAAATGATGATCATGTCGTTTACCGGATGCAGCATCCTGTCGACGTCTCCCGTGCACATATTGAACAAATCGTCTAAGCGGCCGCTAATAACGAAATCAACGTTATGCCTTTCTCACCTGATTGACCTTTCCTGCCGAAGTCCCGTTTGAAACCCATTTCATTTGAAAACGTTTCTGTAGGTCCTTCTTGCATTCTCAGCTCCAGATTTGCACCTGGTAACTAAAACTGATACTAATATTTTTCCATCGACAGTCGGTTCCGCATTAATGCAGTAAAGTATCTACCAAGTTTCGCTGCCATACGATAATTACAGCTCACATTGGACCTCTGTCAACAACTGCACTTTAACTGTAACCACTCGGTACATGCAGGCTGAGGCAATGAAACCGGAAGACTAAAATAATTCAAACATTTTTTGACACAATTTTTTTGCATCGGTCTAGTATACATTAGAGGAGATTAATAGTTTATCTTGAAAGTTATGATGTTATCAGTATGGTGTCACTCGGATGCAGTCCTTGATTTCGGACACATGACGGAGTCTGTGGGTGAGTCGGCTTATGACGTGACGTGGCATTTCCAGAATGTTCTTGACGAATTCGCTTCTTCAAATTGTTTTGGTTCTTGGACGGTTTTCCTGCTAAACTTCGGACCTGAGGCACCCAAATGAAAAAAGTCTGGACCCAATAAACCTGCTGATTGAGGAGGCCATAGAATATTGCCGTTTCTGCTAATAAGACGACAATGAAATGCGAGTTCAAGTGAATCCATTGACACCGGAGCATTATGACTGACTGCTATGACCAACGAATGGTTCGCCCTTAAAGGATGACACTGTGGGGGTCGCGACTGTTAAAAAACGTAAATAAAAAAGTTTGCTGTGTCTGTTCAAATGGCTCTGAGCACTATGCGACTTAACTTCTGAGGTCATCAGTCGCCTAGAACTTAGAACTAATTAAATCTAACTAACCTAAGGACATCACACACATCCATGCCCGAGGCAGGATTCGAACCTGCGACCGTAGCGGTCGCTCGGTTCCGGACTGCAGCGCCTAGAACCGCATGGCCACTCCGGCCGGCTGCTGTGTCTGTCGACGTAGAAAACACGTTTATGTACTTGATGCATATACATCAAATCGATGTGAGGTACGTTTTCTGTAGGCTAAGTCCTGTTCTCGTCAACTGTCCATCAGTGCTGTACTCTGTCAAGCCGGCGCCCACAGCACCACTCATGAACGATATACTCAGTGGCCGACAGCGGAAATGATGCTATCGCGGATATTGTACTGTTCGAAAAAAGACGGGATGCTGCACACTTGCATCAGGGACTCTGCCAGTATGTAACTAAAATATTGCATGCTGACCCCGTTTAATTCTTTGCTTGTCAATTTACGGGAGTGAAAATTTGGCCAACCTCCGTCATTCGACCAAAGTTACCCCCCCTCCCCAGGCATCAACACGTAACCGTGCTTTAAACACTCCTCACATGCAACGTGAGGCACGCGATCATCGGCGAAGATTATTGCGAGTTTTGTGTCGTCATGACCGAATTTTACGTTGCGGGTCATTTCCGGGAGTGAACAGCAGAATAGAGGACATCGAATTTTCTCAGCGCGTTGAGACACGTCAACAAATGCGATGCAAGGATGCTTTCTACATCACAGGACGAATCGAGCAGACGCCATTGTGGAAAAAGGCTTCCTGAAGCTAAAGTGCAGTATATAGTGGCTTTTGCTTCAGAAAGAAAAATAGTAGTACGGCATTGTTGGCTAGGAGGACCCTAGGTTTCTCTGTCACTTAATCACCCAATTGCCTCTTTTTTGTCTTACGTGTATTAGTTGAGTGTAATCAGTAATGGGTGTACGTGTGGTGGGGTATCATGTTTGTGCAGTATGTATGTATGTGTATGTGTGTGTGTGTGTGTGTGTGTGTGTGAGAGAGAGAGAGGGAGAGAGAGAGAGAGAGAGAGGAGGAGGAGGAGAGAAGAGATGGTGAATCACGGTGCTGGCACTCAACATCTTCCTCTCTAACGGCACCAGCGACACCACCAAGCTTAACATCTCTGTTGGACAGAGTGATCACCATCAATGGTGGCACACAGCCTCACTTCATTAGACACTGCGAAGAGGTTTGGAATTAAATACAGGATAATGACGCAAAGTCTGTTGATTAGGATCTTACGTCTCTCCTTTCCTCCCCTTTCCAATCAAACATCGGTGGTGAAAATTTCTTCTACCACCTGGATTCAAACCCGCTACCTTCGACTCGAGCGGCGTCGCACAGGTGTGCGATAGCGAGCTCAGCTATGGAGACGGTTTTCGTTTTTCTTCTTCTTTTTTTTTTTAATTTGAAGCTGCGTGCTATGAACATTGTTTTTATAAGGCGCCCACTGGATTAAATACAGGGTTATTACAAATGATTGAAGCGATTTCACAGCTGTACAATAACTTTATTATTTGAGATATTTTTACAATGCTTTGCACACACGTACAAAAACTCTAAAAGTTTTTTTAGGCATTCATAAATGTTCGATATGTGCCTCTTTAGTGATTCGGCAGACATCAAGCCGATAATCAAGTTCCTCCCACACTCGGCACAGCATGTCCCCATCAATGAGTTCGAAAGCATCGTTGATGCGAGCTCGCAGTTCTGGCACGTTTCTTGGTAGAGGAGGATGAAACACTGAATCTCTCGCATAACCCCACAAAAAGAAATCGCATGGGGTTAAGTCGGGAGAGCGTGGAGGCCATGACATGAATTGCTGATCATGATCTCCACCACGACCGATCCATCGGTTTTCCAATATCCTGTTTAAGAAATGCCGAACATCATGATGGAAGTGTGTTGGAGCACCATCCTGTTGAAAGATGAAGTTGGCGCCGTCGGGCTCCAGTTGTGGCATGAGCCAATTTTCCAGCATGTCCAGATACACGTGTCCTGTAACTTTTTTTCGCAGAAGAAAAAGGGGCCGTAAACTTTAAACCGTGAGATTGCACAAAACACGTTAACTTTTGGTGAATTGCGAATTTGCTGCACGAATGCGTGAGGATTCTCTACCGCCCAGATTCGCACATTGTGTCTGTTCACTTCACCAGTAAGAAAAAATGTTGCTTCATCACTGAAAACAAGTTTCGCACTGAACACATCCTCTTCCATGAGCTGTTGCAACCGCACCGAAAATTCAAAGCGTTTGACTTTGTCATTGGGTGTCAGGGCTTGTAGCGATTGTAAACGGTAAGGCTTCTGCTTTAGCCTTTTCCGTAAGATTTTCCAAACCGTCGGCTGTGGTACGTGTAGCTCCCTGCTTGCTTTATTAGTCGACTTCCGCGGGCTACGCGTGAAACTTGCCCGCACGCGTTCAACCGTTTCTTCGCTCACTGCAGGCCGACCCGTTGATTTCCCCTTACAGAGGCATCCAGAAGCTTTAAACTGCGCACACCATCGCCGAATGGAGTTAGCAGTTGGTGGATCTTTGTTGAACTTCGTCCTGAAGTGTCGTTGCACTGTTATGACTGACTGATGTGAGTGCATTTCAAGCACGACATACGCTTTCTCGGCTCCTGTCGCCATTTTGTCTCACTGCGCTCTCGAGCGCTCTGGCGGCAGAAACCTGAAGTGCGGCTTCAGCCGAACAAAACTTTGAGTTTTTCTACGTATCTGTAGTGTGTCGTGATCATATGTCAATGAATGGAGCTACAGTGAATTTATGAAATCGCTTCAATCATTTGTAATAGCCCTGTATATTTAAAAACACCATCGTCTTTGGTACGATTTTTTAAAATTTCTTAGGAAAATCGTATGTCGGTGGTTAATGGCGCTAAAATACTTCTAATTACAAACCCATGGATGCGAATATAAATATCTTCCGACAGTTTATTCACTAAGTTGTCACAGGGGCTGGACAAAAATAAGGAAACACAACCAGGAAGGCAGCCCTGAACCTAAATGCAGTCTCTAGACAAACCTGCAGGTTGCGCTATGTACCTGACTATGAACAGCACCTGTGCAGTGTCCTCAATACGTTGCAAATGTCAGCCGTGGTCAGAAAGGTGCTCTGTTTAGTTGGGTGTGCATTATATCGGAGCTGAGCGAATTCGAACGTGGGCAAATTGTCAGTGTCGTATATTGGGTGCTTCCGTAATGAAGATTGGCGAAGATTTATCGCAGATTTATACTGCATACAGGGAAAGTGGGAAAACATCTTCCGCTAAGTCACAGTGCGGACGAAAGTGTGTTGAGTTGTCGCCACTGTGGTCACTGAAGAGCATTGTGAAGAAATATAAGAGGACGATATTTGCAAATGTCACTGTAAAACTGAATGTCAAACTCGCGAACCCTGCCAGTACCAAAACAACACGAAGGTGTTCACTAGTGTGGAGAGTCAAGTAAAAAAGAAAAGCGATCTGAAGGAAACAGGAATAAATCGATGAAACTTAAAGATAGGCAACAGGAGGTATTTGGTATTGCTCTCCCTTGAAAATAACCATGTTTTCAGAAAAATACCAGGAGCTATTTCGGATGTTGTCAAGCACGTGTCAAACGCTGCTTAAGAATCCGCTAGAAATGAGGATCAGAGGAAAATGTCATACGAAAGTACGTGCCCAGTTGTTGCTCCTCGACAACAAAACCGAGAGCCTCTATATACATTCAGTCTAGAGTGAAAACTCTTGCACCATATGAAACTACAGAAACAAAATACTTGCTTTACCACAACTTCAGACACTTCTGTTGTTGAAACAATTGGAGTGACAGAACTTTCAAATAGTGAACGAAAAGAAAACGGTAGAAAAATTGAAGAGGACAAATCTACTCAAACGATTCTATTGTTAAGCGTTTCGTTTTACCATATACTTTCCATTGTTTTCTATATCGTCTAAAAGAAACAATTAAAAATACAATTTGTACATTTTTCTTGATCTATTGAAATTACATGAGAGTCAGCTGTATTTACGTAGGTTATATGCTGTTTATTACATTCGAACATTACACAGTTGCTGCTTTTGTTGTCCACAAACTTTTCTTCCACTGTTTAACAACTGTCTGTCTGTAGGCTCGTCTTCATCAGGACCCTCATTGTAATCTTCTTCTTCGTATTTCGTCTTCTCCAAATGATAATGAAAGTTATCTTTCAAGTACTAAGAGATGTTGTGCACTACAGCACACGTTACTATTAGCTTGGCGACCTCTCTAAAGAAAGTCTGACACAATTACTGTAACAGAAAACCGTTTCTTCGATTGACCAAAGACTCTCTCCACTACCTCTCTTTCTGTGGCATGGATCAAACTGAATGGTCGCTGGCTTAAATGGAGTCACTAACCATGGAGATACTCTACACCCTAAATCACCAAGAAAGCGAGCATTCCAGTGGTACCCTGAAATTATATTTCTGCTTCGGCTATGTCTCGATATTCTAGCATCATGCAAGCTATCAGGCCAGCCTACACTTATATTAGTAAATTTCTCACCAGCAGCTACTGTGGCCTGCACGTTAGCAGATGGCGTAACCTTTGCCACTGACATTTTCATCACCTTGTAAGGTTCGTTTCCTAATTTATATTTGGGTGCCATCCAAAGCCCCTACAACAGTTGGCAGTTAACATGTTTTTTGCCATTTTAGCTTAGCCATATCGATTGCCTACAAATGCATTCATGAAGTTTTAATACTACCTGGTCCATAACATCATTTCCGTTTCACATAATGTTGTCCGGTCAACTCCAAAATCCATGGCCCACAGGTCTGGAATCCAGGATCGCCCACACAGCGAATAAGTATCTCCATCCGTTTTCGGTAAGCCAAGACTCCCCTACGTGTTTCATCACGGTTTTTTTTTTGTCATCAGTCTACTGACTGGTTTGATGCGGCCCGCCACAAATTCCTCTCCTGTGCTAACCTCTTCATCTCAGAGAAGCACTTGCAACCTACGTCCTCAATTATTTGCTTGACATATTCCAACCTCTGTCTTCCTCTACAGTTTTTGCCCTCTACAGCTTCCTCTAGTACCATGGAAGTCATTCCCTCATGTCTTAGCAGTGAAACGTCCCCTTTGAACAATTTTACAAGACTGTGCTTAAACTGACACACAATATTTTGTTAGCGCAACGCAATCTGACTTTCAAAATTCCCTACAAAAGAATGGCCCTGACTAACATTAAACTATACCTTTCACAAATCACTTACCTCACAAAAATCTTCGCTGCTCAAGCTACTGCAATACAGCGAGCGCCACTACTGCCAGCTAAATAAAAGATTCAAACTACTGAAGGCACTAACTACTGATAGGGATAGTTAGCAAATGAAAGATATTAATAGAGAACAAACAATGTATTTACCTTAATATCATCACAAGTCATAATATATATCAGTTCATGACAAATTACAAACCTCCTCCATCTCTCTCCCCACATCCACCACTGCTGGCGGCTCACCTCCAACTGCGCAACGCTACGCGCTGTTCACAGCCAGCTGCCGCTGCCCAACACTACAATGGCAGACAACAATGCAAACTAGCCACAGACTGCACACAGCACAGCCAGTGATTTTCATATTGAGCGCTACGTAACGTTGCCAATAAGAAAACATAAACAGCCTACTTACATAGCCCCCATGCTCCCCACAAAAATTTTTACAAATTGGACGGGGCAGTGGCCAATACAGATTTGAAAAAAATTTTTCATAATTACAATAACAAAGAAATCAAATGCACACACTTATTGATACAATGTTGGTCAAAAGCTAAAAATTTCTCACAGTCCATAAAGACAGTCCACATTGTTCATCACAGTAAAAATGCAGAGTTTTTCTCAAAGTCTGAGCAGTAAGAGAAAATGCACACGGAAGTAGTGGATTTCCATGCAGTCTTGAAGAAGTAGTGTTGTCCTTCCAATGGAAAGACAGTGCTGACTCTCGACATGCTGACAGGTAATGGGCCACAACAGAGCAAACCCACAGCAGAGTCATTCGAAGTTTGGAAGAATATTGGTAGGTAGGTCATCACAGAGCAGACCCACTGTAGTCCTGGTAGAGATTACGGTATTGGTGGGCCACCAGAGGTGCAGACCCACTGCAGTCCTTGTAGAAATAATGGTATTGATGGATCATCAAAGATGTAGACCCACTGTAGTCCTTGAAGAGATAATGGTATTGGTGGGCCACCAGAGGTGCAGACCCACTGTAGTCCTTGTAGAGGTAATGGTATTGGTGGGCCACCAGAGATGCAGACCCACTGTAGTCCTTGTAGAGATGGCCAGCAGCCATCTGTTGCGATTGTGCAGGTGCACATTCACCATCAAAGAGTCTTGCAGAGAATATAGCAAGTCCATAAACCACCACTTGTGCACTCACAACGTTTTTGGAATTGTCCTTAGAACCAGCAATGCTGTTATCCAGTCCCTTGCAGAATTATTAACACACGTGCAAACACTAACAGTCCCTACTTCTCACATATTGTCCATATACTATGACCAACAGAAACGTGTGCAGTGAAATGTAACTTAATTGGAAGAACTGGTAACAATTACAATTTGATAACATAAAAATACAATAACAAAGGTACAAAATACATCATTAAAAACATAATAATACAGATAACATCTGTAGTACAGGCTTTACAAAAGAATCGAACTAACATATACATCAGTGGAATTATGACATGAGTACATACATAAAAGATCACAATAATTTTTGAAACATCAACTTCACACATGAGCATTAAACAGAATAAATAATGTGTAAGCATATTTATAAGGTAAATAACATATTATTAATGCCAATTATATTCGAGGATAACAGTATTCCTCATCATAGTGACTGTAGCTTAATATTAAAAGAAGAAAAAATTCTATGAAACTACACAGAGACAGGAAGAAAACAAATACACAAGGGTACACACACACATAGTGGGATAACACCAATGGGAAAGGACAGGGTTCGTTTTCAGTGTAACATGTGGTACTGCAGTCCAACCCAAAACTTCATATATCTTTCCTCTCATTTCATCCTTTGTTTCCACCAAAAAAATTCTATCTAAGCATGCTTTCTGTATTTATATGTTCACACATCTCTTACCTCATTTTTATTTTCCATTATCTTACCTCATCATTTATTTCCAAGAAAATCCTACCTATACCTGCTTTCTGTACGTTTTTTCGTATAGATTCTCAATGCATTTCTTCCAATTCATCGCAACTCATTCTCTTCTATAGTCTACCCCCTCTTAAGCTAACTTAAATCTACTGAGCTCAGATGCTAAACTAAGGGACGAGGCAATGCAGCAGCACATAAAACAATTAATATAAGCAGCAATGACAAGAAATACAGATTGGCAAAGCTAGCAGCAGCAAATGTAATAACTTATATCAAAACATGACATAGCTCAAGCAAAAAAGATATTACAGTAAAAACAACAATGCAGATAAGGGAAATGTATCTTAATATCTATGCAATTAAAGTGGTGCACCACAAGAAGTTATTCTACCAAAAAGTTACCAATTACTTGAAAAGAAAATTATGAATGCAGTTACTAGTTCCTTCTTATTGTTCTTTCCTTTCCAAGTGCTCCTTTTTTAAAGAATGTGGATCATAAAATAATTATTTAATAGATCTGTTGACAGAAAGTGTTCACATTAGCAAATGCATTTTATTTTATAAAAGCAATGCTGCAACACAGCTGGAAAACAGATGTCAAATGAAATAAGCAACTATGAAAAGCAAAGCATAAAAATATCATTCAGTAGTCATGTGACATTTCATAAGTTAGTAGCTCTCAACTCTCGTAGAAAGACGCTTGTCGTAATCAGGTGTGCAGATGTACGAATATTTCCCATCAATTCATAAGCATTTCAGTAATTAGCACAAAGTGCGAGTAGTCATATGTTTTCAAGTAACGAGGGTGTCGCATTAGCGATGAAAGGCACACCCTAATGGCTTGTTCTCCAGGTGTTTTCCTGTGCTCTGAAAGGCACGCGCTAATGGCTTTTTCTCCAGGCGTCTGACAGCTGGGTGCCCGCGACGCATTACGTGCAGGTGGTCACTTAACTTTCTTACGGAAATATTTACGACAGCAGTTTCCGCTACCGTGGCAGTCATATAAAAATATTTCACAGGTCAAGAATTAGCGTTGCAAATCTGTAGAAACAAAATGCTATAAATATAAGTGTCCAAAAAAATTTTCGGCGGCATTGTGATACAGTCACGCATTTACACACACATTTCATAACTCTTAAAGTACAATTCTCGGTTTCCAACATCCTTTTTCACAAGTCAGCGTCCCTAACCACTATTCATTACTCCTTACCTTATTCGTCGACACTTCTTCAATATTGCATCATAACAGATAAGTATCATAATCAAATAACTCATATAGCATCAGCCTATTAATCGTAAACATACCTCAGCAGCATAATACACATCGTCGTCGTAAAAATAACATCATAACACCTCAGTCAAATCTCAAAATCGTCGTAGTTTGCTCCAATAATTAAAAAAAATTCTCTGCTCATGTCAAAAGTGTCATCTGCCTCAAAAGTACTTTAAAAATCATAATCCCTTTACCAAATACATCATTCAAAGCTCTCATAGTATCAGAATGATTCCGAAAAAATATGAACAGTTTACAAAGTACAGACAAAATACAGTTTCATAAGTGTGAAGTTACCCAACTGTGTATTGCGTAAACATGTGTCACAGATGTAGTAAAAAAAGTTTCTTTCTCTGTTAAATGATCAGATAGCTGTGTAATTTGTGTCTTAGAGAAATATGGTACCGATGTGTAAAGTTGTATAAGCAAATACCATATTAGCTAGGGTTCCTTGTGGTTGCCACACACATGGTACACAAAGTAAGCGTGTACCCCCCTGAGGATTAATGTAATTATACCCTCAGGTGTTACAGATTACAGCAATGAAATGAAATGTATCACTGAAAACTTTCTTTGTAATTCAAAAATCTTTAAAAATAAATGTTTTAAGTACAAAATTAATCACTGAAATGCGTGTCCTGTAGCGCTAAATGTGCATAATCTCTGTGAAAGTGTCGTAGTTATTTTCCTCCAAAAGCTAAGTTCTGCAGAAGTCAATGTACTTACCTCATGATAAACAAAAGTGAAATGCTTTGCGTATAGATATCATAGTTATTATGCTTATTGGCGTGATGAAGAAATTACTGTGCTGTAACGTATTGTTGTGCCACAAAAAAGGCTGTCTCATTGTTGCTATACCACAAAAGTTACTACTAAAACCTGTTTTACTTTCCAGAAGAATTCAGAAAAACTGTGCAGATATAAAACAGAAACACTGCAAAAGCAACATTGTAAATTGTCACTCATTAGTAGCGTCGTGATAAAATCGTGTAGTTGTCACATAAACTAACCACTGTGTCGTCTGGTATCTCACAGAAAGTACTTTAAACCCAGAATATATTTTCAAGTAAACCAAAATGTTGCATTAAAATCTCATTAGCAGTACTGGTAAATGTTCTAAGTATGTGAGCCTTATAGTCGTTACATAATCGTGCAACAAACAAGCAAGAATGTACACACACAATAACACTGTGACGTCTGTTTACTATAACAATGCATTCGTCATTTCTGTTTAAATAAGTTCTCTTGGTTCTTGATTGGATATTTAACTTCAAACATTGTTGCATGGTAACAGTTTCTAAAGCATACTAGTAACGTGAAGTGAAACGTTTTATGGCAAAGACAAAGTTAAAAAGCAGATTATCTCTCAATAAATGGTTTTACATGTGAAATGTGGTGTAAACCTTTACTCTTCCTAGTACGCAGACTTTCAACTTCAAAGCAATTATCATGTTGTTTACATCTTTTCTCAAGGCTAGCGTCTTTGTTATTTTTCCCTGAGCCAGCGGGCGCACGCGGCTGCCTGCGGTGTGAGTCATTGTCTGTTTCTTTGTTGGCGCGCATCGTTATTGGGATTAGGAGACCTAGCTTCTACAAATTCACGTTGTCGAAAGTGCCCTGCTCTGTTTGAATCCCGCCAGTTCTGATGCAGTTCAGGTCTATCGTTACGATCATATCGTCTGTCGTCATGTCGGTAGATGCCATAGTTTCTTTCTTGTCGGTCACGTGGTGGAGAATTTCTCCCTGAATCGAAACTGCGCGCTGGACCGTTGCGTCTAAAGTTATTCTGTCTCCCCTGATAATAATTATTTTGGTTCCCAAATTGTCTGTTTCTCTGATTGTCTCTGTGATAGTCACTACCGCGGAGAGGTGATCTTTCCCTGTAATTATTATTACTCTGCCAACGGTTGTCGTACGGGTGGTGTCTATTTTGGTCACGATTTGTGTTGTGAGAATAGCCTTGTCGTGTCCAGTTATTACTTCTTTCATCGCGGTTTTGCGACGGATGTGACCTGTAATTGTTGTGTTCCTGGTTTCGCGTTCCGCGATTGTCAGTGTCAATTTCTAATTCTTGTAACAGTCCCTGAAAAGCTTCAATGTCGTCTTTGCAACGTCCTGCTAAAATAATATGTCGTAAATGTTCAGGCAGTTTGATTAAGCAAATGCGGATGAGTTCTGAGGGGCTGTATGGGTTTGAAAGATACTGATTCTTATGCAACATGTCTTCAAAATATTTCATAAGACTGGAAAATTCAGATTGTTCGAAACGTTTCATCATTATGATGCTATGTTTTACACGGTCTTGTGTGGCTTGAGACCAATATGCTGAGAGGAAGGCATGGTAAAACTCTCCTTCACTGTGGCAATCGTGAATTACCGATCGCATTCTTACAGCTGGTTCCTTCTCCAAGTAGCCACACATAAATTCTAATCTGTGTTCTAACGACCAGTTGGGAGGAAAACAATGAGAGAATTGATGGAGCCACGCTTGTGGATGAATGTCGTTGGCAGAATTCTTAAACGTTTTGAATTTACGTGTAGTAATGAACAGCTTATAGTCAAAATCATCATGTCGGCGAGTCGCATGTCGGTCATTGTTACGTCGCTTCGGCGGTTCCAACTCAAAATTCGGTGCACATTGCCGATTTCTTTCATAACTTCCGAAATGCCCTATGTTATTATTTTGTGGCTGTTCCGTATTTCTATGTCCCTCTTCCCTTATTGGGGCGCGAGTGTCCTCTGAAATACGTAATTCTTGTATTACCTGTGTTAGCTGATCTTGTACTTCCCGGATTTCTCTTTGGTGTTGCGTATCAATTTGATTCAGATTTTGTTTCAGTTTCCTAATTTGTTCGCTCTCTTCTGTGTTATTAAAGACTACCGGTTTTGTGTCGTTCAGATTATCATCTACCTTCGTAGATAAATTATTTAGCTGATCCGAAAGTTCAACTACTTTCTCTGATAATGAACTAATTTCCTCCATGTGTCTTTCTACTGTGTCCTTTAAGTTTTCCTGAGTTTTTGTAAGTTGCGTAACCGAATCGGTAGATGCAACTGAGTCAATTTTAGCTTGCAAGGTCTCATGATTTTCATGAACAATAATTTGCAGTTCTTTTATGGCTGCTTCGTGATTCTGTAATGCATTTTCATGCCGCGAAAAAATAGGTTGAAAATGCTCACAAATTTGTGTTTTTACGTCGTTACAGACTTTTTGACATTTCGATTCGATTTTATGTAACTCAGTAGTTAAATCTTCACGTGTTTGTTCAAGTGTGGTGTCTAACTTTTGAAGATTTTGTTCCATTGTGTCTAACTTTTTGAGATTTTGTTCCACTGTGTCTAACTTTTTAAGATTTTGTCCCATTTGTCTCTGATTTTGTTCAAGTGTTGTGTCTAACTTTTGTAGTTTTTGTCCCATTTGTTGCATTAACTGTAATAACAATGCACTGGTGTCTGAAACATGTTCCTCAGTGCTTTTCGGCAGTGAAGTTGCACCGGCAACATTCACATTTTGACAAGCGGAAAATGTGTCTTGACTCATTTGGGAAAACGGTGAGGACGCAAAACCTGAATCTACAGTATTTGCAAAATTGTGTCCTGTCATTCCCGATTCCTGAGGCAAGCTGTTGCCGACCGATCGATCGATAATGCGTCCCTCTTCACTAATTGTTTCACTGTCCACGCCATTGTTTGCCGCCTGCTCCATTTCCCTATGAACAGTTACCAAATTACTACTTTGAATGTCTGTTAATTCATTACTCTGCGGCGCTATCACACTGCTTTCGTCTTCACTGTCATTTCTCAGTTTACTTTGGAGCCTAGTATTACGTTTTTCACACGCCATAATTGTCACAATATTTCACACGACAACGCAGAAAGGCACAATTTGAAGAGCAAAATAAGAGAACACATTAACATAGCACTGAAAATAATATTTAGTTAATTGCAAGCGCACTGCGAAAAACTTGCTGCAAATCTACATGCATGCCACAACTGTTTTACTGTACAACAATGAAAGACTGCAACTACAAAGGAAATTCTCTCTATAATTACGCGCTAGCAATAAACAAAATCTACACTAATTACACAAACTACAAGAAAAATCAGAAGATTCCAGTGAGGTATCCTAGGCTAAGGGTCGACATATGAAACGTCCCCTTTGAACAATTTTACAAGACTGTGCTTAAACTGACACACAATATTTTGTTAGCGCAACGCAATCTGACTTTCAAAATTCCCTACAAAAGAATGGCCCTGACTAACATTAAACTATACCTTTCACAAATCACTTACCTCACAAAAATCTTCGCTGCTCAAGCTACTGCAATACAGCGAGCGCCACTACTGCCAGCTAAATAAAAGATTCAAACTACTGAAGGCACTAACTACTGATAGGGATAGTTAGCAAATGAAAGATATTAATAGAGAACAAACAATGTATTTACCTTAATATCATCACAAGTCATAATATATATCAGTTCATGACAAATTACAAACCTCCTCCATCTCTCTCCCCACATCCACCACTGCTGGCGGCTCACCTCCAACTGCGCAACGCTACGCGCTGTTCACAGCCAGCTGCCGCTGCCCAACACTACAATGGCAGACAACAATGCAAACTAGCCACAGACTGCACACAGCACAGCCAGTGATTTTCATATTGAGCGCTACGTAACGTTGCCAATAAGAAAACATAAACAGCCTACTTACAGCAGATGTCCTATCATCCTGTCCCTTCTCCTTGTCAGTGTTTTCCACATATTCCTTTCCTCTCCGATTCTGCGTAGAACCTCCTCATTCCTTACCTTATCAGTCCACCTAATTTTCAACATTCGTCTATAGCACCACATCTCAAATGCTTCGATTCTCTTCTGTTCCGGTTTTCCCACAGTCCATGTTTCACTACCATACAATGCTGTACTCCAGACGTACATCCTCAGAAATTTCTTCCTCAAATTAAGGCCGGTATTTGATATTAGTAGACTTCTCTAGGCCAGAAATGCCTTTTTTGCCATAGCGAGTCTGCTTTTGATGTCCTCCTTGCTCCGTCCGTCATTGGTTATTTCACTGCCTAGGTAGCAGAATTCCTTAACTTCATTGACTTCGTGACCATCAATCCTGATGTTAAGTTTCTCGCTGTTCTCATTTCTACTACTTCTCATTACCTTCGCCTTTTTCCGATTTACTCTCAAACCATACTGTGTACTCATTAGACTGTTCATTCCGTTCAGCAGATCATTTAATTCTTCTTCACTTTCACTCAGGATAGCAATGTCATCAGCGAATCGTATCATTGATATCCTTTCACCTTGTATTTTAATTCCACTCCTGAACCTTTCTTTTATTTCCATCATTGCTTCCTCGATGTACAGATTGAAGAGTAGGGGCGAAAGGCTACAGCCTTGTCTTACACCCTTCTTAATACGAGCACTTCGTTCTTGATCGTCCACTTTTATTATTCCCTCTTGGTTGTTGTACATATTGTATATGACCCGTCTCTCCCTATAGCTTACCCCTAATTTTTTCAGAATCTCGAACAGCTTGCACCAATTTATATTGTCGAACGCTTTTTCCAGGTCGACAAATCCTATGAAAGTGTCTTGATTTTTCTTTAGCCTTGCTTCCATTACTAGCCGTAACGTCAGAATTGCCTCTCTCGTCCCTTTACTTTTCCTAAAGCCAAACTGATCGTCACCTAGCGCATTCTCAATTTTCTTTTCCATTCTTCACGTCCTGGCATAAATTCCGCTGTTAGAAGTCCACACTTTCAGTTTAATATCGTAAGTGCTCTTTTCAACAACTAACAGTCCTCCGAATCTAATAACGTTTCTAATGTCTGACCGATAGGAACATCGTTCAGAAATGGCTCTGAGCACTATGGGACTTAATTTCTGAGGTCATCAGTCACCTAGAACTTAGAACTACTTAAACCTAACTAACCTAAGGACATCACACACATCCATGCCCGAGGCAGGATTCGAACTTGCGACCGTAGCGGTGGCGCGGTTCCAGACTGTAGCGCCTAGAACCGCTCGGTCACCTAGGCCGACAGGGACATCGTCATGGCGCAGACTGACGGACAGTGCTTAACAGCTATCATGCCCCACCACCGTCTTACTAATAACGTGAATGGATCTCTGTGTGAAAACTATATTCTACTCTTTATTCGCAGCTTAAATCCAGCCCGTCCGTAAAAGCAAAGATACATTTTAGCATATTAGGCTCTACAACGTTTACTCACACAGAATTTAGATACATGTTAAATTACTTAGCTGTATCTCGCTATAATACACATCACTCAGTAAATATTTACTTTATAGTTCTTCGCCTTAAGAGAAAATAACAACAGACGGAATGGAGTCGTGTACCGAGCGAGGTGGCACGGAAGACACTAGATTCTCATTCGGGAGAACAGTGCTTCAGATCCCTGTCTCCTCACCCAGATTCAGGTGTTTCGTGGCTGCCCTAAAGCGCTAAGAACAATGAGCGGTGAAATGGTTTATTTTAAACACACGTGAATGATTAACGATTTCTATCTCAAACATGAGTGTGCGTCCATCTCTCAACGCGTCTTCGTCGGTGGAACGTTAAACGCAGATCATCTTTCCTTCTCCCTCTTTTACTTAGATTAATAAAAGCAACAAGAGATAATGTCAAGAGATATGTAAAAATCATTCTCTCGAAAGGTGGAGAAACTAACAACAGATGGAAGAACTCGTACTGTGCTGTTAACTCTTATGCCTTAGACTTAGAATAAGCTGATAGGATATTTTATAATAATAACTTGTATCCTACATAATAGAAGCATTGTAAAACATAATTAGCCAAGAAAGTAATCAAAAATATGGATTTATATTTGTTTGATACCAAATTTCAGAAATGGAGGAAAGAGCATCTTCGACATGTTTTTAAACCTCCGAGAAGTAATTTAATCAGTGCATAGCACAGCACTGTTCGTAGAGAAATTCTCAGTGATGCAGAAATAGAACAACATTCATCAGAACGGTATATATAGCAGAAATTCTACAAGGAGGATGGAAATAATACATAGTGGCGATGTCTGTCTTCTGGAAGGCTCATTGGAAAGCGCGATATGAAAGCCATCAAGAAAAGGTAAAATAAATGCCAGTCTATTTATAAATCCTTTTAACTTCTGTGTGAAATAAATACGAACGTGACTACACTATTCGTCATGGGAAGAGAAATCACAGCATTCCATTCAGAAACCGAGTTGTTAATAGGTAGCTATAAAGCATGTCAGCACAACTGAATGAGTTACATGTTCAAAGATGACGTAGCGCTCGTGATGCGTTCACTGAGCATGAGATGAAGAATGTCCGGCATGAGTAGTGACGTTTTCACTTTATCATACGACGATGCACGCCAAGCCACTGAACGTGTTACTTCTTATAAGTAAATATTTCGCAGTAACTACAGGCTAGTGAATAGAACTATCTACGCTTGAAACGAAGCAAATATTCCAGATTTCAGAAGTGTTCCACTAAGGATGTAGCAGACAACGAACCTGTCATTAACAAGGGGATCACGACTACTCGTCTTCGCCGATTTCGTCCAAATCTATTCTATATGCTTGGTTTGGCCAATAATGAAAGTGACAATGGCCAAGAGTTTAGAAAAGGAAATGGCATTCTTGCCGTGGGTCGGGCGAGGCATTAGTCATTTATGCTGTGGTACCTTTTAGGCATTGGTCGGCGCAACGGAAAGAATCCAGAACGGTAATCCGATGCAGATCGGGTCGATTCCTTATAAGGAAACTTAAAAACAGTATTCTCAATTTTTACGTAAATTACACTGCAAATAACCAAAAATAATATTCGGCATATTGCATTTATTAATATTATCTCAAAAGGCATAAAAAGGAAAGAGAAAGAAACTTTTAGGGTTGCAAATAAATTTAATGGAAGCGATTTTGAGGCGTACAAGAGAACTTCTTATAGAAAATTATATATTTTTATTCTTTTACAGTTGCAGTCAATCAGTGTAACTATTCTTCCCGTCAAGGTATCATTGTACCACTTACTACTTTTGTTTCAAATGGCTGCTGCTCCACGTACTTGCATTATTTTGCTCTAAAAGTAATATTTTTGTTAACACTATGGTTCCTAGTTAGTGTTTCAGTTGTCTTTCCGACTTCCTACAAACTCTTAGGTTTGTGAATATCGTTTATTTGCGTTGGCTGTAAAGAGAGCTTCTAGTGACAGTGATTTAAATTGAACAATGCCAGGTGACAGAAATATCTTATTATTTGAAAGTAAACTTGCAGTACTGAATTAACACTGTTTGTTTTAACTTCTTATTAACATGCTTATGGTACTATCTAAATTTGCCCAGTTTAGATATAGAGAAAAATCTTTTTTAACACTTGTCTAATGTTACCTCAATGACAGCGTAATTTTGTACTAACATTAAAGTTGAAATTTTACCCCCATAGGGCATAGTTATTATATAGATGTAAACTGTACACTGTCTGTTGCGACGCTTAATTTATTTTGTGTCCATTATTTTCAAAAAATGGTAAAAAGTGACTGTGACGATTTACATGTGCTGGGGTGTTACTCATCGTAGAAACTCCGTAAATAGTAATTTTCTTGGTATCTTGTATTGTATAAACGCCGCATTTTTACAATTACACGGTTGTTTTAAAGTTTCTATAGAAAAACAATCTTGGTTTACATTTATAAAAGGTTCTTTCTCTTCGCAGAGTTAAGCAGCAAATCGCGCGTAACAAGCAATTTCGCCAAATATTGGCGACGGTGGCTGACGATGTACAGAGGACTGTATTCTGATGCATTCTCGATGAGGTAAGACCTGTTTTTGAAAGTTTTTGATCAAATTCTTTAACCGATGACGAAAACAGACATCGCAGGGGCGATTGGGCATGTTGTTGGACCCATTTGTACCGCGCTGCATGGTGTCGTGGTTGCAAAGCTGGACCTCGCCATGGACATCGGGAGTGAAGTTGCGCATCATGCAGCATATTGCTCGCAGTTTGAGTCGTAACACGACGTTCTGTGGGTGCAGGAAAAGCATTATTCAACATGGTGGCGTTGCTGTCAAGGTTCCCCCGAGCCTTAGTCCGTAGATAGCGATCATCCACTGCATTAGTAGCCCTTGGACGGTCTGTGCGAGGCATGTTATCGACATTTCCTGTCTCTTTGTATCTCCTCCATGTCCGAACAGCATCGCTTTGGCTCACTCCGAGGCGCCTAGACACTTCCCTTGTTGAGAGCCCTTCCTGGCACAAAGTAACAATGCGGACGCGATCGAACCGCGGTATTGACCGTCTAGGCATGGTTGGACTACAGACAACACGAGCCGCGTACCTCCTTCCTGGTGGAATGGCTGGAACTAATCGGCTGTCGGATCCGCAAGACTTAATTATCACACGGAATTTGCAGTCTCTCCCCCCCCCCCCCCACAACGGCCAAAGGCCGGTCACGTGATTCCACCTCCACGAGGCGGGGCGTGACTGCCAGCGCTCCTGGTTTTACTTCAGTGTACTATGTTGCCTTTCCCGCCAGAAAACAAACACACTCTCGCCTGCTTTGTGTCTGTAAGCAAAACCAGCAAAGTGCACTACAGCCAGATTGCACAGATTCTTTTCAGGTTTTTACTACGAGTTGTTTAAAAACGTACAGCCCAAAAAGAGCCTAGAAGATTAAGTGACTTAACAAAAGTTTGCACTCTTTTTCCGTTTTGTTTCTCAAAATAAATAATTTTCTTATTAACTTTCGTGTGTAGCGACCATGGGTTTCTGCTGTGATGTTTTTATTGCTCAAAATAAAATGTCATTGACAAAATTCCCGAAGGAGTCGGCTTTAATTTCGTGTACAGCAATTAAAAAGGCTTAAGTTCGTGAAATTTCCACTTTAACGTGCTGTAACGAGTTGGCTATTTCTTTGTACATAAACATTTAGCAGATACAAACAGTTCATTGTTCGTTTCATTTCTTTATTAAAGTTGCCGTCTGGTGGTGTTTTTGTAAGGTTTTATTCCGCATACAAGCATTATGTTCATAATATACCCGTGTCTTAGGCTGATATAATATTTAATGCATAGTTTGGCAATACATGGAATATGACTTTTCAGAGTTTTACAGTCGGCTGAAGAATAAGTTTCCAACATTTTGTCCATTTGCTGCTCAAATAAGATACAATAATTATTGAACTGTCAATATTTTCCATACAGTCGTCCTCAGCAAACTGCTGAATGGTTTTAAAGCTTTGTACAATACCCACATATATTTGCTGCCATTGCAAACTCTGTTGCCATTATTATGAATTACATTATGTATCTATTGCATATCCAAAGTATGTGTGTGTTATTAGTTTCGGAAACTTGTTCTTTTGAATGACATTGCACAGAAGGTATGTTTCTAGTACACACTTATCTAAAGACATTGAAAATGCCTTGTAAGCAACATGTCAAAAAATTGTAGACTTTGACAATCACGCCCCGCCTCGTGGAGATGGAATCACGTGACTGGCTTGTGGCCGTTGTGGAGTGGAGACTGCAAATTCCGTGTGAAACTTGAGTCTTGCTGTCGGACCGCCTCCGTCTAATAGGCGCTGCTCATATATGGTTGTTTACATCTTTGGGCGGGTTTAGTGACATTTCTGAACAGTCAAAAGGACTGTGTCTGTGGTGGAATATACACAGTCAACGTCTAGCTACAAGAGTTCTGGGAACCGGGATGATGCAAAACTTTTTTTGATATGTGTATAATGTGGATTTTTGCCAATCTATTGAACTTTCTAGAGAGTACAATGTCAGATTTTGGTCACTTATTTTCTGATTTTTATAACCTATTTTTGTAAGTGAGAACCTATTGTAGGTACCTAACTTAAGATTTTTAGAACCTATAAGTCCGAGGTATAATAATGATGATAAAAGTGTGCTCAAGTAGAACAATACTGGTACCCAGTAGAACACATCAGTATAAGTGATAGGTCAACAGTGATATCACGTTTGTTCGCTAACGAAGTTTCTGTCTATAGGAAATTATCGCCTCTGGAGGCGAAATCCCTAACGCACGCCTGTGCAGTGGCTCTCGACTCGGAGGTGAATCAGTTCGATCCCGGGTGCTGAATGGCATTTTCACTGCCAATATTTGGTCCGCAAGGGAAGGACAGGTGGTGATTCAAAGTTTCTGATCACCAGTTTTTGCGCCAATGTCATGGGTTTGATTCCAAACCTCTCCGCACAGTGTCAGCAAGTGATGGCATGTGATGCTGCTGATGGCAATCCATCCGTCAGGTGGGCATTTTAAGCTCGGCGGTCCCCTTGGTGCTATGCGAGAGGAAAAGGCTAAGTGCCAGCACTGTGTTTCGCTCTCTACCTCTTTTCATCGTCGTCATACGACACAAACATAACACTGCAGTATTGACTCGTTAATTGCACTCGCCGGCCAGGGTGGCCGAGCGGTTCTAGGCGCTACAGTCTGGAACCGCGCGACCGCTACGGTCGCAGGTTCGAATCCTGCCTCGGGCATGGATGTGTGTGATGTCCTTGGGTTAGTTAGGTTTAAGTAGTTCTAAGTTCTAGGGGACTAATGACCTCAGATGTTAAGTCCCATAGTTCTCAGAGCCATTTGAACCATTTGAATTGAACTCTTCTACATTTTACAGTCCGCCCCGATAGCTGAGTGGTCAGCGCGGCGGTCTGTCACGCCAAGGGGCCCGGGTTCGATTCCCGGCTGGGTCGGAGATTTTCCCCACTCAGGGACTGGGTGTCGTGTTGTCCTCATTATAATTTCATCAACGTCACTGGAAGGCAACAGGAAGCCACCACCGGAATCACTTCCCTAGACGCTCATGCGGTGGACCTCTCTGACGAGGCTTCCCCCATGACAAGACCTGCCGTAAGGCAGAGCACAGAAAGTTAAAGTTACATTTTACAGATACACGTACGATAGAACTCTCACACATCCGCAAGGAAAGGAAACAATGAAACATGAGTTAGAAGATCTTTTCCGACAGGTGGCTGAACACGCACCGCGAGATATTTCAGCCTACAATGCCGTATGACATTTACACTTTACCCAGTAGTTCTACGATCGTAAGGAAATAAAGAAAAACGTGAGCAGTGTTGCCAGTTAGTGTACTGAACAGTAGCTATCTTAAAATGACTATAACAAATTAAAACTATTTATCAGTATAAATAGTATAATAACACATCGTTTAAACTTACAGCGAAAACGCAACGAAGATATACGGACAGGAATGAACACGTGAAATCAGTAATAGGGAAGAAGAATGGAGAATTTAGATTTGTTGGCAGCCTGCAAATGTAAGGAAAACGATATTCAACACGCTGGTGCAACCATTTTTAAGAGCCCTGCGCAGCATTCGCGGTCCTTATCAAGTAGGCATGATGCCAAAAGGTGAAGCAACAAACCGAAGGCTGCTAGAAACGTGAAAGGTTAGTAAAGCCCATAAAAAGGTGTCAACAGAGATGCTGAGGTAGCGTAAATCGAAATCTTTTGAAGAAAGAGTATGCTGTGCTTGTGAAATTCCGTGTGGGAAATTTAGAGAGCCAGTATTCAATGATGTCTGTCGAACGATCCTCCTGGCCTCACCGCATATCGCGAGTACGGACAGTGAGAAGAAAAACATTAAGCCACGTGCCGAGATTTACACGGTGATTCTTATCAGTGTTTAAAACCACCGAAGAGATGTAGATGACGATGAGACTTGTAATTTAATATTAGACATATGGAGCCACGAATGTCCGGAAATACCCAAAAAGTGGATAAAAAACGTAATTGTCTTGTGTGTAGGGCCTCCCGTCGGGTAGACCGTTCATCGGGTGCAAGTCTTTCGACTTGACGCCACATCGACGACTTGCGCGTCGATGGGGTGCGCGTCAATGGGGTGAAATGATGATGACGAGGACAACACAACACCCAGTCCCTGAGCGGAGAAAATCTCCGATCCAGCGGGGAATCGAACCCGGGCACTTAGGATTGACATTCTGTCGCACTGACCACTCAGCTACCGGGGGGCGAACCCCAAAACCTGAATAACAGATATTGAACATGGGGCGTCACCATGTAACGCCGGAAATGCATACCCTCCTATTCCCATCTATTGTACTATAATTTGTTTTCCTTATTTTTGTTACCTGAATATATGACATTTCTGTGTCTTTACATATTGTAATTGTTTTACTATTTGTATATATAGATATTTATGCATTTATGTCGATGTATAATTGGTTTGTTTCGTAAATATTATTTGTATTTTTACGCTGGGTCTTGCCTAGGGAAAACTGCTATCGAACAATTACATCGATAGGTCGTGTGAAGACTCAAAGTGTGTAGGATCTTTGGTAGTGTTAACTCTGCCGCGTGGAGCGCGGGCAGAGCTGTAGGAGTCTGGCTGGAGTAGCGAGTGGAGCAGGTGTGTTGTGTGACGCTCCCGCGAGTTGCCGCGCTTTCGGGGTTTGGCAGCATGTAATTGCGCTCGACTCGCGATGATAGTTTCTGACATGGTGTCGCGGACGAGAAGCATTAGCTGGCGCACATCAAGAGCCCGTTTCGCCTGGTGACCGTGTCGAGAAGAAGGCGCACCAACATCCAGCTTCTGCAACAGCGACGGCCGACAATGAGTGACTGTCGCCACCTCCTCGATCGACGGCTTCAAACCTTCAATCAACCAACAAGGAAGACTGAAAGCACGTAAAGTTTTAGAACTGTATGGCAGACCTCAGCTTTTCAAATTGTTCCATTTGCCTCGCAAAATTACAGCAACTTAGCATGAACCTTTGTTGCTCATTGTCCCAATTGCATTGCCAAGCAGGGTCCCTTCCTTTTCCAAAATGAAGCCCAGTGTCGTTGAAATTTAAACGCCAGCATAATTCCATTTCACTGCTTTAATTTCAAAGTTCAATTTAAGTATTCATAGCTGGCTACAATAGTAAGATTACACAAGCACAAATTAAGAGTGCGAGTTTTGTTACCGTATTTTAGCTTACCTGTGACTGCAGCTCAGCTTGGTACGTACTAAATTTTACTATTGTTAATTGTTCAGATTCGTTTAATTCAAGTTCAAAGTTAAATCTCTTCTTTCTAAATTGCGTAGATTCAAGTAGCTTTAGAAATGATTGTTGAGGTAGTCCCAGACTAACTGTATTTCGATGTGCTTCAGAAAGAAAGCTCACTATTAACTTCAGTCACTAAATTAACTTTCGATTTTCCGGTTTCATTAATTGTTTTGCTAAATTAAGTGTAGCGAAATTTATTACTTCTGACAAACTTTCAGTTTTCACACTACACGTGTCAACCTTCAGTTGCTACACTTCTAGTGCTAATTATATGTGTAATAACCTTTCCTTTTCAGTTATTATAGTAATTGTCCATAGGACTAGCGACCGTAATTTCCCCCAAATCTCAAATATGTAATTACCGCTAGTTGATTGTTAACGTAACGGCCGCACATTTACTTTCTTTATTAACTTTATCCCTATTTCAAAATTAATTTCCACCAGTTTCACTTGCATTTTTCCTTTCATACAGATGTAACCCTTTCCTCCCTCTTTACCGACAGGTTAACTTCGGTGACGATTGCTTTTCCAAAATTCCCATTAGGTACAAGCGGTTTAATTTTTCACTGTCATTAAGGTCGATAAGTGAGGGGGAGGTTACACGTGGCGACCTGGTGACAGGACAATCTTCAAATTTGAGGTTGTTCTGGACACGAATTTTGCATTGTACAAATCTCGTAACAAAGTACTGGTTACGAAATGGTCGATACGTCAGCGAGAATATTAGTGTGAGGAATCCTAATTAGGTTTGAGGTTTGGCATTTATATTGAAAATTATTAAAATGAGTGAAGGCAACAATTATGAAAATTTGGTAGGCTTGGATAAGGAACAATCGGTCGAACAGTGGGGAACGCGCACCGCGGTACCCATTGTTCAGGGACAGGCGGCTAGCATGAAAGACGCGACCGCCGAAACGCAACAAAGAGCAGAAATGGAATTCCACACTTTAGAAAATGTTTCGGAGTCGGAAGTGAAAATCAAATGTGAATCCCTTGATGACGAATACGGGGGGACAATTAAAGAGGAAGCCGCTACGGAAGTAAAACCGGTAGTTTCCGGGAATTTAACTGATTTATTGAATGTTTTGATTAACGAAATCAAGAGTCAATCGGCCAAGCAAGAAGCTCAGTCTGAAAAAATTGAACGAAAGCTAGACAGTCACAACAAAGCTGTTAATGTTGTTAACAGCAATGTTGGAGTTGTTAACACAAAAGTTGATAAAATCAAAGAAGATATTGTTGTGATTAATACCGAAATCGGTAATCTTAAACAGGAAATGATAGGCGTTCAGGCGGAAATTGCGAGCATAAATACTCGTTTTTATTCCGAAATTAGCAGAATCGAGAAAAGTGTAGGAGCATCAGTTGCTCCGATCATCGAGAATAAGGTGACGGAACAAATTCAATTAGTGAAAAAAGAGGATCAAATGGAGGTGGAAACTTTAAAGGCTTTAGTATCCGAAGTAGATACCAAAGTGACGAAGCAGGCTAATACCTGCGAAGAGAAAAAAAGGGAAGTAGAAACGCTTGCGACAACCACTTGCCAAGTAATTACGAGAGTGTCGGAATTAGAAAAGAAACTTGACGAAAAACAGAGCTATGTGCCAATCTATGCACATAGTTCGGAATTGTTGACGAAAGAGGAGCGGTTCGACCCCTTGAAAAAAGGCGGTATACACGCGACGGATTTCATTAAGAATTGTGAAAGAGTTTTACCCAGATCATGGACTAATGAGAGAAAAACTAATGCGATTATTGATGTGTTGGCTGGTGATGCCAAGTGTTGGGGCTTAAACCTCAACATTACGGACCTGACTTTTGACGAATTTAAAAATTTGTTTCTGGCTGAATACTGGTCAGAGCAAAAACAGCAAAGTGTCTGGCGCGAATTTGTCGTATCGAGGCCTTTCGGTGCGAATTCACGCGGTTCGATGAAGGAGTTTTGTGAGGGCTGGATCCGCAAGTTGGAATACTTGCGTGATCGCCGCACGGAATCCGAAATAGTCTGGGAACTCTACAAAAAGCTTCCAGATGATACAAAACGCTACGTAGGAAGCAATTACAGAACAATAAATGATTTCCTGGAAAGAGTGGAGGACGAGGACAATTGGCGCAATAATCGCGACAGTGGTAGAGGCCGTGGTAACAACAGCGGGTACCACAGCAACCACAACAACGATAACCATGGGAATAATGCATACCGCAACCATGGCAGCAATAACAATAATGGTTCGGATCGTAATAACAATCGGTACACTGCAAATAATAACAGGAATGACGGAAACCAGTATCATACTAACGTGATACGGGCTTCACAGAATAGTAATAACGCCAGAGGGTGTGATCAGCCGCCTCAGCAGCATCCGGGGACCGTATCTGCTGGGACGAGACAGGGAAACCATTAGCCGCGCCGGCGAGGGGCCGACCGGGCGTGGAGTAATTTTGGCGGCCCAATAGCAGGAGAAAATCCAGGTGTCGTCGATATGAAAATTCCGTGTGGAATAATCAACGGCGGGAGAGTGTGCCAGTGTTAGGAGAAAGGAGTGCGCCCACAAGTAGTAGATCAGCTGTATACACGGCAGTAGGAAGTACATTCACTGTCAGTGAGAACAATTTAAGTAGTGTTCCGGAAATCGATTATAAAGTGGCAGCTGTAATACCCACAGCGGAACTGGAGATTGAGTTTAAGAATGATTCGCAAGTGTTGAGAGAAGATCAGATGTCGGATAAAACGTCCGTCATCGAGCGAGGGGATGCAGATAGGGATGAGGTCTGGTTAAGGCAGTTCGGTCGCTTATACGACGAACTAAGAGATTATAGGGGCCTGTATGGGAGAAGTGTTTATGGGGAGCGCGTGCAGGATTTTCCACGTCTCGTCCCGCAGGAAGATAGTGTTTGTGAAATGATAGAAAGTTCTGGCCCTAACCGGCAGACTTTACTAGAAATAGTTGATGTTAATGGGGAGCACGAGCAAGATTGGTCGTGTTTCGTCCCGCAAGAGTTGGATGTTGAAGTAGTAACGGAAAGTTCTGGCCCTAGCCGGCAGACCTTACCGAAAGTTTCAGTGGTAGAAGTAGCCGACCCATCCGACGCAAACCTCCAGTTTAAACATTGCGAAAGTATTAAGGAAAAAGATTGCGAAAATTTTAGTGATAGGCGGACACGATTGGTAGAAAACCACGTAGATTACAGTGTGTATGAGGTTAGAGCTGACGTTATACGGTTAGACGATAACAGTGTGGGTTGCGCAGATCTAGAGGAAGTAATTGCAGATACTACTGGGCACATTTCTCCAGGTAGATTGGCAGATGAGATCAATCTGGCTAAAGAGGAATCAACGAAGGTGACAATTAGTGAATTGATAGCAAAGCAACACTCGCTAGTTGACGAGTTACAGGAAAAGGTTTCGGTATTGGAGGCGAAGCTACAGACAAAGCCTCAGGACAAACGTGTTGAAATTAAAACTGTATGTGAACAGAGGCTGAAAAAGCCGCCAGATAAGCCGGATTTGGGATCAAAGCCGGATGGTTTTTTCTGGAATGACCTGGATATAGACGAGGATTTGCTGTGGGAAAGTAAAGAAACAGTCGAGGACAAGCGTAGACGGGTAGTAGTGTCTGTTAATATGCACGACCTACAACTAAACGTGTTGATTGACACCGGTGCAGAATTGAGTGTTGTATCTGGGAAAATATTTGAGTTACTGAAAGATAGGCCTGGCATCGTAGTTATGCCAGTAACAGGAGTGAAAATTATAGGTGCTACTGGGAAGGCCAGTAAACCGGTCACAAAACAGATTTTTGTCCACTTCGAGATATGTGGGGCACGATTTGAACAAGAGTTTGTCGTCGTACCAGACTTGACTACGGAAGTAATTATCGGGTTAGATTGGCTATTGAAGTACCGTGCAATGATTAATTGCGAAAGCAAAATTTTGACATGTACGTCACAAGATAAAACAATAGTAGTTAGTTTTGACGAGGCAGGAGACGGTGTGCATAGGTAATACCAGCCTATACGCATTGTTAACTGGCCGGATGCTATTGACGTAGGTATGAATTTGAACTACTGTAATGTGAGGAATCTCGGCATTGACAATAGTGTAGAAAGTGAATTGGAAAGTATTGTAGACGGTGTGTCAAACGTAACACACGAACAAAGACGAGGCGACTTTCCTGTACCTGTTGCCATCACAACCATAGGGCATGGGGCAAATATGTAACAGTATTTGAGAGAATTATGAACACCTTGAGACATGAATCTACGGGATTTTCTCCAGAGGAAATCCTGTTGGGTGACAGAAGTAAAAGTTTAGTGGAAGAGATAATCAAATTCCCTCCACGGATTGACATTAGTATTTGTGTGAAAAAAGATCGTTTGCGAAAAGTAATGAAGCTAAAAGCCGATGCTCGCATACGTCGTCATGACGCTAAAGTGCGTTTTGCTAAGTTTGCAATCGGAGGCTTAGTACTTGTAAAAGCTCACGAGAAATCGAGCGAGATAGACAATGAAATCTCTAAATTTAAGTTTGTTTATAATGGACCATATAAAGTCATTGGTATACCTCACACAAATGCTTATTGCTTAGAGTATCCAAGCTCTGGAAAACTATTAGGTATACGGAACATTGTAGATCTGAAATTGTACCAACCTAGGATTGATGAATACCACAGAATGGGTAATTTGTACAGTATGTAAAATAGAGTGTAAGATTTAACGATTTGCTAGATTGCCATGCCTTTGACTGACCAAGGTCATTAAAGAAGTTGTAATTAATAAGTAATTAATTTTGATTAATCAATTTAATTTTAATCAATTTAATCATGATCTAATCAACTGAAAAATCCAAGCTGCTAGTTTAAGTTTTCAGCTGAGTCACAGTAGATTAAGGAATGTAAATATGATTTTGTAAATAGCTGTAAGATTCCATAAATATGTGATTTACTAGTCATTGCCGATGTACTTAGACGCTGTTTTAAGTTTCAGGCTAGTACATGCGTGTGATGAGGGACAGTGTTGAGTTATCCACTGTGATAGTGTTTATGGACTCCTTGAGATTATTCGGGAGTGAGTTTTACCGAAAGAATTCAGTGAAACGGACGTTCTGGAAATGCCGTTACAAGGGCGAGAGAGATCAAGCGTGGCGCACAGGCGGGCGCAACAATACTGGCGGGGCGGAACCGCTGTCGGCTCTTGTGCCGCTGTCGGCTCTTGTGCCGCTGTCGGCATTCTTTGTACTTGCGAGTACGGAAGGCGGTTTTTCTTCCCGGACAGCTGATATGAAAGAATTCTGTTGTCAATATTTATGTTTTTGTCGATCTGCTGTATATTATTTTCTTGTTTAGCGTTAAGTGCACACTCATGACGAGAATATTAATTATGAAAAGTTTATGTAAAATACGTATTCTATGTAATTAATTATTAATTTGCGTATTTTGATATACCCGTTTTCTATGACCATGTAATCTGATTAATTTTGTAAATAGTATTCCATTTCTTGATACTGCTAGGAATTTAGATTTTTAGAATAGCTAAACCATTTTCTATGTTTTCTATGAATTTTAATATGTTGTCAACCTGTTTTATTTTGATCAAGATGACAGAGTGGAATAAGATTAGGAGTGTCTCCACTCAATTATTATCGTCTAAAAGTTGGTTTATGGTTAATTAGGCGAATGCTAAATTTTGTTGATGTTTTGAGCATATGCATTTCCGCTGTTTCTTTTTTTTTGACATTTTCTGAGTCTGTTTACGTTACACGAACATCCTCAGACAATGTGGGGCACGTGTAACGCCGGAAATGCATATCCTCCTATTTCCATCTATTGTATTATAATTTGTTTTCCTTATTTTTGTTACCTGAATATATGACATTTCTGTGTCTTTACATATTGTAATTGTTTTACTGTTTGTATATATATATTTATGCATTTATGTCGATGTATAATTGGTTTGTTTCGTAAATATTATTTGTATTTTTACGCTGGGTCTTGCCTAGGGAAAACTGCTATCGAACGATTACATCGATAGGTCGTGTGAAGACTCAAAGCGTGTAGGATCTTTGGTAGTGTTAACTCTGCCGCGTGGAGCGCGGGCAGAGCTGTAGGAGTCTGGCTGGAGTAGCGAGTGGAGCAGGTGTGTTGTGTGACGCTCCCGCGAGTTGCCGCGCTTTTGGGGTTTGGCAGCATGTAATTGCGCTCGACTCGCGATGATAGTTTCTGACATGGTGTCGCGGACGGGAAGCATTAGCTGGCGCACATCAAGAGCCCGTTTCGCCTGGTGACCGTGTCGAGAAGAAGGCGCGCCAACATCCAGCTTCTGCAACAGCGACGGCCGACAATGAGTGACTGTCGCCACCTCCTCGATCGACGGCTTCAAACCTTCAATCAACCAACAAGGAAGACTGAAAGCACGTAAAGTTTCAGAACTGTATGGCAGACCTCAGCTTTTCAAATTGTTCCATTTGCCTCGCAAAATTACAGCAACTTAGCATGAACCTTTGTTGCTCATTGTCCCAATTGCATTGCCAAGCAGGGTCCCTTCCTTTTCCGAAATGAACCCGAGTGTCGTTGAAATTCGAACGCCAGCATAATTCCATTTCACTGCTTTAATTTCGAAGTTCAATATAAGTATTCATAGCTGGCTACAATAGTTGGATTACACAAGCACAAATTAAGAGTGCGAGTTTTGTTACCGTATTTTAGCTTACCTGTGACTGCAGCTCAGCTTGGTACGTACTAAATTTTACTATTGTTAATTATTCAGATTCGTTTAATTCAAGTTCAAAGTTAAATCTCTTCTTTCTAAATTGCGTAGATTCAAGTAGCTTTAGAAATGATTGTTGAGGTAGTCCCAGACTAACTGTATTTCGATGTGCTTCAGAAAGAAAGCTCACTATTAACTTCAGTCACTAAATTAACTTTCGATTTTCCGGTTTCATTAATTGTTTTGCTAAATTAAGTGTAGTGAAATTTATTACTTCTGACAAACTTTCAGTTTTCACACTACACGTGTCAACCTTCAGTTGCTACACTTCTAGTGCTAATTATATGTGTAATAACCTTTCCTTTTCAGTTATTATAGTAATTGTCCACAGGTCTGGCGACCGTAATTTCCCCCAAATCTCAAATATGTAATTACCGCTAGTTGATTGTTAACGTAACGGCCGCACATTTACTTTCTTTATTAACTTTATCCCTATTTCAAAATTAATTTCCACCAGTTTCACTTGCATTTTTCCTTTCATACAGATGTAACCCTTTCCTCCCTCTTTACCGACAGGTTAACTTCGGTGACGATTGCTTTTCCAAAATTCCCATTAGGTACACGCGGTTTCATTTTTCACTGTCATTAAGGTCGATAAGTGAGGGGGAGGTAACAACCAGATGACGTAACTCACCGCACGTGCAGCGGTTCGGCTGTCGATGCTACTCTCGCAGGTAGGGGGCAGTGCTACACTGCGTTCCGCTAGGCTAATCTGTTTTCGTAGATGTAAACCGATTCATCGTAATCTTGTAATACCACTACCGCAAGCACTACCGTATCACATTGGATAATGCAGGAACGAATACAGAGTACCCTAGAGGAGCAATGTGTAACACTGCCGCTTACCAATGAGGTTAGAATTGACAAGGCCAACTGTTGCACGTACGCTGAGGTAAGTCATCTGGTAATATCATATGTTCAGCGTTTGTCATCCACGTTATTTCCCGAAATTTTCGGCTTCAAACGTCTTCTATTAAATTACTTGCTTCAGCGTCATCTACGTCCCTTCGGGGGCTTTTAAACACTGATAAGAATCATCCTGTTTAGACAGTCAACTTTTCCTTGTTCTGTACTCGTACAAGGAAAGAAAATGGTTGTTGCTGGTACCAGGTACCCTCCACCATGTGCAGTACAGCGGCATGCGGAGTATATAGGGCGAACGTGAACTCCAGCGACAATATTTCGGAGGCTGTACAGTGATATTTTCGGTGTATTTGTGTCTAGGCTTCCTGTAGTCTCTGGTGGCTCGTTTCCGAGTAACAAACTAATTATGATTTATTCTGTTTGTTACTCTAGTTGCGTTTTTTGCTGTTACCTTCTCAATAGTGGAAAATACCGTAATATGCAGTTGGTTGGTTGGTTGCTTTAGGGGAAGGGACCAAACAGCGAGATCATTGGAACCATCGCATTAGGGAAGGATGGGGAAGGAATTCGGACGTGTCCTTTCAAAGGAACTATCCCGGCATTTGCCTGAAGAGATTTTGGGAAATCACGGAAAACCAAATCAGGATGGCCGGACGCGGGCCTGACCCCTTGTTCTCCAGAATGCGACTCCAGTGTGCTAACCGCTGCGCCACCTCGCTCGGTATTATGCAGTCGCCAAAGCGTACAACTGTACTTATAAATGGTAAAAGAAAAGTCTCACAATCGAATGGCACAGCGCGATTTCTTGCATACTGACAGTACAAAATTGACAGTCTGGAACCACGTGACCGCTACGGTCGCTGGTTCGAGTCCTGCCTCGGGCATGGATGTGTGAGAAGTCGCTAGGTTAGTTAGGTTTAAGTAGTTCTAAGTTCTAGGGGACTGATGACCTCAGATGTTAAGTCCCATAGTGCTCAGAGCCATTTGTACCATTTTTAGTACAAAAATGTCTCTAGCAACATTTATTTCCACGGAAACTTTCCATAGAAAAATATACATTAAAGAAACGTAATTTGGCAGCAATAATTACATGTACGAGTGTCTTCACACAAGACACTGTAGGTGTGCTGCACAGCTAGAGCATAAGAAGCGTGTTCGGTAAGTGTATTGGCCACACCCTGAAAAAAAGAAAAAAATAGACGTGTCACGCACCATTCGCACACAAAACTGCTGTAGAAAAACGACGAAAAAAAGGAATAGAAAGAAAGAATAAAAATACCAAAAACTCCTCAACCCAGCTACAAACTACACAAATAGTTGGCATAAAGGACAGAGTTTCCGCTTAGAGTACTCGAGAACAAACGTTCGAGTCTAGGCATAAGTCTAATTTGTCTTTTATTAACTAATTTTAGGCTGCGTGATATGATCTCTGGCTTCTTAGTCGTTCCTCTGCAATTAAAACAGGTCTTATACGAAATATGTACAATTCTTTAATACTAATACAGAAATGAGGGCACAATGATACACTACTGGCCATTAAAATTGCTACACCACGAAGATGACGTGCTACAGACGCGAAATTTAACCGACAGGAAGAAGATGCTGTGATATGCAAATGATTTGCTTTTCAGAGCATTCACGCAAGGTTGGCGCCGGTGGCGACACCTACAACGTGCTGACATGATGAAAGTTTCCAACCGATTTCTCATACACAAACAGCAGTTGACCGGCGTTGCCTGGTGAAACGTTGTTGTGATACCTCGTGTAAGAAGGAGAAATGTGTACCATCACGTTTCCAACTTTGATAAAGGTCGGATTGTAGCCTGTCGCGATTGCGGTTTATCGTATCGCGACATTGCTGCTCACGTTGGTCGAGATCCAATGACTGTTAGCAGAATATGGAATCGGTGGGTTCAGGAGGGTTATACGGAACGCCGTGCTGGATCCCAACGGCCTCGTATCACTAGCAGTCGAGATGACAGACATCTTATCCGCATGGTTGTAACGGATCGTGCAGCCACGTCTCGATCCCTGAGTCAACAGATGGGGACGTTTGCCGTTTGCAAGACAACAACCATCCGCACGAACAGTTCGAACGCTTGCAGCAGCATGGACTATCAGCTCGGAGACCGTGGCTGCGGTTACCCTTGACGCTGCATCACAGACAGGAGCGCCTGCGATGGTGTACTCAGTGACGAACCTGGGTGCACGAATGGCAAAACGTCATTTTTTCGGATGAATCCAGGTTCTGTTTACAGCATCATGATGGTCGCATCCGTGTTTGGTGACATCGCGGTGAACGCACATTGGAAGCGTGTATTCGTCATCGCCATACTAGCGTATCACCCGACGTGATGGTATGGAGTGCCATTGGTTACACGTCACGGTCACCTCTTGTTCGCATTGACGGCACTTTGAACAGTGGACGTTACATTTCAGATGTGCTACGACCCGTGGCTCTACCCTTCATTCGTTCCCCGCGAAACTCTACATTTCAGCAGGATAATGCCAGACCGCATGTTGCAGGTCCTGTACGGACCATTCTGGATACAGAAAATGTTCGACTACTGCCCTGGCCAGCATATTCTCCAGATCTCTCACCAATTGAAAACGTCTGGTCAATGGTGGCCGAGCAACTGGCTCGTCACAATACGCCAGTCACTACCCTTGATGAAATGCTGTATCATGTTGAAGCTGCATCAGCGGCTGTACCTGTTCACGCCATCCAAGCTCTGTTGGACACAACGCCCAGGCGTATCAAGGCCGTTATTACGGCCAGAGGTGGTTGTTCTAGGTACTGATTTCTCAGGATCTATGCACCCAAACTGCGTGAAAATGTAATCACATGTCAGTACTAGTATAATATATTTGTCCAATGAATTCCCGTTTATCATCTGCATTTCTTCTTGTTGTAGCAATTTTAATGGCCAGTAGTGTATATTATTGCATCATCGCAAATGCGTATTTTGCCCTTAAACGCTTACTCTGTTCTCCTCCACGCATGACACCCATCCATGCTTTGCAGTCCAATCCCAGCATTGCTCTCCTTTTCGTCAGCTATACGTCTTCCACCAAAGTAGAAAGGAACAAACTCCGTCCCTCTGCTTCCTGGTATATACCTGCTTCTTTGTCCCAAGGCAGCTGCCCTACTGTCACGAAAATAACATAGTCACATTTTTTAAGTTTATGCTTACTACTAGTTTTATCTGAACACTACGCTTTACGAGTATTTCTGACAATCTGGTAAATAACAGTTATGCACAACGATAAACGAACTCTAGTTGTATGATACGTGTCTTTTAGGAAAAAAATGTATACTACAGCTTGACTGGGCAGTAAAAAATTAAAAAAAAAAATCTTACACTTGTATCGAGAATCGAACTCTTGCATTTGCGTATTCTGACGCAAAACTCTACCCCCTACAAAACTGGACGTCACAGCTACGCCGTATTGAATCAAGATAGATGTAAATGCAATTATTGTTTCGTCACACTGCGTTTCTTTGACGTAATTTTCTACTGAAAACATCCGCGGGACGAAATTAGTTAGAGAAATTTTTGTGCTGGTAATATTCCAGAAGACAACGGCTTTGACGGAGTGGTAACCCCGGTTCCCGTCAGATCACCGAAGTTAAGCGCTGTTGGGCTTGGATGGGTGACCGTCCGGTCTGCCGAGCGCTGTTGGCAAGAAGCGGGGTGCACTCAGCCCTTGTGAGGTAAACTGCGGTGCTATTTGATTGAGAAGTAGAGGCTACTGTCTCGTAAACTGACATACGGCCGAGAGACCAGTGTGCTGACCACGTGCCCCTCCACATACAGTGACGCCAGTGGGCTGAGGATGACACGGCGGCCGGTCTGTTCCGTTGGGCCTTCCAAAGCCTGTTAGTGTGGACTTGAGTTTTTTTTAATATTCTAGAAACCGCAGCTGTGGCTTCGGAGCGAGCGAAATTTGATTCACCCCATGTGAATCTGTAGATACAAAACTAATGTGACGATTTTGTCGTCGCTACGGGAAAAGCTCAACATAGCGTCGTTTGCCGCTCTTTCGTTGCGTGCACATCGGATAATTCTTCATAGGGAACCATATTCATGCTGCTACGTATTACTGTTAAGGTACAATTTGAAAACAAACCCGAGACCGAAGCAAGCACCACCAAATGAAAGGTTTTGGGTGAAGAGTAAAGTAGGGCTGACTGTTGGCAACAGCAAGTATCGTGAGTGCATGGAATAAGTTTGTTTCCAAATGAGACATAAAGTATATCTTCGACATTTGCACTGTTATGCGGATATTTTCAGTGTTATGTGCATATAAAGATAACTGGAGGGTGGCTGGAGAAGGGGGGGAGGGGGTGGCGGGAAGAAATCAAACGAAATGCAGTTGCTCTGTAGAGATCCACCGGAGATCACGGGTCTGCTCAGAAAATATCCTTGAAGAACTCCGAAATAATGTCGACAGAGTTCAAGTTCACTGTTATGTAAATATGTAGTTACCTTACATAAGTTCATTCCACAAAGTAAGTGACGCAGTGCTGCAGGTTAGGAAGCATATAACACATGCTACGTTCTACATCTACATACATACTCCACAAGCCACCGAATGCTGCGTGGCAGAGGGTACCTTGTACTACTCGTAATATCAGTCATTTCCTTTCCTGTCTCACTCGCAAAAACAACGATAGAAAATTGACTGTCTACATATCTGCGTACGAGCCTTGAAAGGTGCGTAGAAGAGGGTACCTTGTACTACTACTACTCATTTCCTTTCCTGTTCCACTCGCAAATACAGTGAGAGAAAACCGACTGTCTACATGTCTACGAGCCCTAATTTTCTTATCTTCGTGGTTCTTAGGCGAAATATAAGTTGGCGGCAGTAGATTCATTCTACAGTCACCTTCAAATGACAGTTCTCTAAATTTCCTTAGCCATATTCCTCGAAAACAACGTCACCTTCCCTCCACGGATTCTCATTGGAGTTCCTAAACCATCTCCGTAATATTTGCTTGTGGATCGAACCTACCGCTAATAAATCTACCTGCCCGACACTCAGTTACCAGACAACATTGCCGTAACAGGTTAGTGTCTCAAACTTCCGATTACTTTACGAATGAGTTAATGTGTTAAATGTTTGACGTTAAGTATGCAAGCGAGAAAAAGATTAGAAAAGGTTTTAAACAGTGTTAAAATTTGTTAGAAGTCGCCAAGTGTAATTATTATTAAACACTGCATGAACCTACTTTGGGTAATTTGCACTATGTTTTAAGTAAAACTCACCACGATGTGTATGACGTCATATCTTTTGATGAACTTATTGTCGTACAATGGCGACTGGTGCTGAAGTTTTACTGCATGAACTGTCAAAATGCAGTGAGCAGTATAGTTCTTTCCTTTCATCACATTTGGGAGTTATCAAAGAGAAAAATATGGTAAGGGTTTCACGCTACGTGACAAGTTCGTTGGAAATCTCTAAGCGTTCTCGTTCTCAAACGCGGGATGGATAAATTCCAGGTATTTGCGTGCAGTGAGTCATACTGCCTCAGCACAAACACACAGTTTCTAACTGTAATATTTTTTGTCTTTAGCATAAGAATATCTCTCATCGAGTAGGTTACCACTGACTTTAAATATTTAAATTCGGCCACTAATTATATCCTTTAGATAGACAACTTGTAACTCAGGACCTGTCGACCTCGCCATCTGTTAGGCATTTAGTAATACAGACGCTTGACTTCTGGTTGCGCTTGATCTTGAGAACGCCAGAGATTCGTAGCATGAGATCCAGAATGATACCTAACCATCAGAAGAGATTCACCCAGGCTGTTTGACCAGGACGACGGTCCAAATGCGTGCTGAATGATGAGGCTGAGGCGTGAACGCCGCACACTGCAGCGCCCCTATTAATACGGAAATAGTTCCTAATGTGTAAAACGAATTGCTTTTCTCTGTCGCTCCTTGCAGATCTGTTAAATTGTACCTCTACTTGTACAATTTCATCTACATCGATACTCTGCAAATCACATGTAAGTGGCTGGCAGGGGGTTCATCGAACCGCCTTCAAAATAATTCTCTATTATTCCAATATCGTACAGCGCGCGGAAAAAACGAACAGCCGTATCTCTCGGTGCAAGCTCCGATTTTCCCTACTTTATTATGGTGATAGTTTCTCCCTATCGCACGTTGGCGTCAACAAAATATTTTTGCATTCGGAGGACGGACAAGCGTACTGTGGGCAGTTCTGTTTCATTTTGTAAGTGTCCTACCAATAAAACGCAGCCTTTAGTTAGCCATCCCTACATTTTCTTCGTGTTGCGGCGCATCTGCGTGCTCTTGGGTGTCCTACACGGTATTAGGCAGATGTACCAGTTTCTTTGACACTTCAGTGTATTATACCCCACTATTTTGGCTACGAAACCCTATCTCTTAACACGATCGCGTTCAATGCAACGGCGCTACGTTACCTTACTGAGAGGCCCTGTCTGCCCACATGGTACTACTCTACATCTGAGCCAACATCTTTCTGCATCAGTAACTTCCGGTGGAGTGCATCCTTCATTGAGCAGAACAGATGGAAGTCGGAAGGTGTAAGATTCGGGATGAAGGGTAGATGAGGAACAACAGTCCAATGAGGGTTTCCTGAACTCCTATGTGGTGCGCAGCCTAATGTATGGCCTAGCGCTGCCATGGAGACTGATAAGTTCGTTTCCATATTTGTAGCGGCGAACACGCTGAAGTCGTTTCATCAATATCCCGGGGGTATCACAACACACTTAATAGTTGGTCGTTGCAAAATGAATGAGGGCCGGCCGGAGTGGCCGAGCGGTTCTAGGCGCTATAGTCTGGAACCTCACGACCGCTATGGTCGCAGGTTCGGATCCTGCCTCGGGCATGGATGTGTGTGATGTCCTTAGGTTAGTTAAAGTAGTTCTAAGTTCTAGGGGACTGATGACCTCAGAAGTTAAGTTCAACAGTGCTCAGAGCCATTTGAACCATGAATGAGGACATCGAACACAATATCTCCTGCAGAGTCTCAGAAGACCGCCGGAATTACTTCACGAGCTGAGGTACGGCTTTGAACTTTTGCTTCGGAGGAGACGTGGTGTGGTTCCACTCCGTAGATTGCCGTTTTCCTTCCGGTTCGGTGTGATGAACCCATGTTTCATGGCCTGTGACGATGTTTTACCAAAAACTGTAACGATAAGATTCGTAACGTTCAAGCAATTCCTCATTGGATGGTCCTTCGTTGCTCTTTATGGTCTTCTATTAGGCGGCGGACGAGTGTATCAACACAACCGATAGAGATGCCGAGTAGCGACGTAGTTGATTGCGATCCGTCGACCACCTGGAACGAGAGCGTCCGCACGTTTCAACATTGCAGGCGTCAGTGCTGTGTGCGGCCGGCCGACACGCTGGTGATCGCACAGGTTTGCGTGAACTTGTTACGAAGATGACAGACGCCTCGCCAGCGACTCACAGTGCTTTTATTCACTGCCAGATCTCCGTAGACATTCTGCAAGCACCTATGAATATCTTCGATGCTCTGGTTTTTCGCCAAAAGAAACGCACTGACAGCTCTCTGCTTGGAACGCACCTCTGTTACAGACATCATTCTGAAGGCTACGTATAGCATTTCCAACCATTGGAACTTCAGTGAACTATAGAGGTTGAAGTGAGAATATTCCACGGTGTCCCACAACAAATTTTGCATTTTTTTTCAACCGAAGTCGGCCAAGAGAAAATAGTGTTGTAATACTTATTGAGCGCCCCTTGTAATATACATATACAAAGACCGCTCTCTGAATAAAGGATATTCTCACTACTACCGTCGTAATTGTCCTGTAGCAGTTAGCCATAATTGTATTCAAGATAAGTTCTGAAGACCTCCAAAATTGTTTTAAGCTTCACCACGTGTTTCTCTGTGTTCTTGGGCAGCAAACTGACATCCGTTTATTTATTTTATTACAGCCATTGTATACATTACTTTTCACGCTCCATAACTATGGCTGCAGATGTTTCGAATTTATGAAGTTCATTTGCTCTCACTCTGAACCACAAGGCAATATTAACAAAAATATTTGACTTTAATTTCAAACCATCTTTTGAACTCCTTGTGTCCTTCCAACAAGTCGTTGCAAACGTCTGGTACCAAGAGGCGTACGGATGGGTAATGTGCTCTATAGAGGTACATATACCATCTATACGAATGAACAACATTCAAAAACTGAAGCGTGTTCACCAATGTGGCTGTAACTGGTGTACAGTCTTTCATATTGATTTCGCATTTACTAATTCTCGGACCAGCTGCTTTTAATACATTCTTTGATTCTCAGTTCATAAGTTAAAGTTTTGCTTAAAAAGAACGCATCCATATATCCCGATTTCTTTTTTAACTCCAGACTTTATTCCTTGTGGAATGTAAAATGCAGGTGAGCTGCACTCACTACCACCAGCTCTCTTTCATCCATTTCACGAAAATGCTGTGACCCATGGAAACACTTCTGGCCCGGAGACCTACTGCCGCTAAGTTGCTGGACAACGGTGATCGCCAAAGCCGTCAAAAATATCGCTGCAATTCGTGAGGCTGACAGTGTTGCCGGGCAATATTTCCGGGGTATATCATTAGCAATGTGCAATTACTATCGCATGTGGAAAAGTATCTTTATTGGACAAAGCTTGCTTTTATGAAATACCCCACTGCTGATATGATGTTACCAGAGTAACTGTAGCGCTGCAAGAGGCACATAGATAGCCCCATCTAGCAATCAGTACGAGGATGATATCCATTTCCGTCACTAGCGTTACAAACAAAAGATATCCGCAGAAAGTCTTGGTGGATCGAATATAGGCTATTTTATTTTATTCCAGTATCAATACTGTACTATGAAAAATATGTATGGCTAGTGTGTGTTAAGAATGTAAAACTCGATGAAACGCACCTCATGTAACGCGGAGTATCTAAACGGCCTCCAGTTGTTGAGACAGTGCAAATGGACTCGACTGTATTCTCCTCTGGTCGTCCTAATTTGCCAATTTAAAACACATTCATTCATTAAGGTATTTTATACTCAAGCAAGACAACAGAAGCTATTTCACCACATATTCTGTCCTCTGTTCTAAGAAAGAAGAAGTGAACGTATGTATTTCCTGGTTTTGTGAAATTTATGATCTGGTTCGTAATTTACTAAGGGGAGTGCAACACGTTATCAGATTGCCTGACTCATAGATTTTTCTTGCTACATGGTCAGGCAACCACACCCTCCTGAGTTATTACTTATGCCTTACGGTCCTTCGGCTGGGTTTTAGCTGACTGTAAGACTGGGATTGTTCTCGTTTCTAAATTATGTACTGCTTATTGTGGGTTAGTAGATCGAATTTTAACTAAAATAGTGCCTTACACATTTCATACGACTGAAAATTTTAACTACATACCTCTCTGAAAATTGTAGGAAGGGCAGTGCTAACATAACTTCTGAGCCTTCAAATTAAACGGCTTCTGCCGTAATGATGTCAACGTCGACAAGTCATTAAATTGTAACTACGACCCTTCGTTCCTTTTAACACTCCGAAATTTTAAGTAGCTAAGCCTGTGCGCAAGTAAGTTGTTGCCACATTGCAGTTCGAAGGCACAATCTGAACACTTGGCACATGGAGATCTGTCCACAGTGAGTGGTACATGTCTGAATACCGTACATACTCAATTAGGCCCCTGAAATGCTCATTGTTATTACGATGTACAGCGTAAAAGTCTTCCTGTTCATCGCGAAATTGTGTAAAATTTTGATGCGCTATCTCGTCTTCTCGAATAATGGAGAACCTACGTTGACATTAAATTCGCTACAGTAGCATCAGCCCAAAAGACTTGTACGGTGCATGCACCAAGTTATTTTGACGTTGATTCGCGTTTCAGTCGTAACTATGAGTGTGTTTGCAAAAGGGTGGTTTTGTTCTTGCTTCAGAATATCACGTTTGTTATTGAATTTTTGGTTTCTTTACCCTAGCATGAGATCTGTTCTCTCTCTCCCTCTCTCTCTTCTCAGCGATCACAGGCCCCTGTAGACCACGCGCTGCACCAACGATCTGCTTCCACCGCCTTCTATCTCTCGCAGCATCTCTGCACCCTGTGCAAATTACTAATGCTTCGATGTCCTTCTGTGTGTCATCTTTCCACCTTGCACGAGGTCTGCCCAATGGTCTTGTTGCCTGGAAAGTTCATCTTGGTAATACCTATCGTTTTCCATTCTAGCCACATGTCCAGCCCGTAGCAGTCTCCTACTAATAATTCAAACTTATCTTTGGTGTCAAACAACATTGACAATAAGACAGCGGCGAAGAAGTGCACCAAAAGAAACTTGCTTTCTTACTGTTTTGTGGATACTTTCGGGCAAGAGAAGCCTCCTACTGAAAAGGCACAACATAAAATCGATCTTCAGGCCTCTGAAATAAATCCAGTACGTCTCGGAACACATGGGGACTGCAAGATACCTTGCAAGTGTGGCCAGTCTTACGTCGGACAAACAGTACACTCTGTAGAATAACGCAGGAACGAGCATGAATGTTATCACACACGCTACCCCGAGAAAATGCTTTAGCTGAGCAAGCTTTAGAAATGATCACTGCATCAAATTTGACGGAACCTGTGTCGTGGCTCGCACTATGGGTTTCTAGGACTGCGTAATTAAAGAAACCATCGAAATAAAAATCATTGACGACACTCTTGATAGATGACGGTTATGATTGTTGTTTGTGGGGCCCTCATCGGCGCTGTTATCAGCGTTCACACAAATTCCCAATATTTTCGCTGTCCAGTGCCGGCATTTTCCCCGAATGAAGATGAAATGATGATGACAACGCATCACCCAAACCATGTGTGGATAAAATTCCCGACCCCGCTGGGCAGTGAACACGGAACCCCGTGAGCGGCTGTGACGTCACAGCCGGCAGCTAGTGTATATAAGAACGTATCAGCAGCTCAGTGGGAGTCATACCACTTGGCAATCGCCAAGAAGTGCTTGGTCGACAGCTCATGGAATTTTAACCATTTTACGCGTCTGGAAAACGGGGCAATTTTGTTCGACGTTACCACCAGAAAAATCTGCATTCTTACAACATCGTTGGTTTCCATCATTTAAAATTATGGTTAGATCGTAGGGGAATAATTAAATTTCGCAAAAGCTGTGAAGTCTCCATAAATCTACAATGATATCGAAGTTCAGCGATAGTTTGTATTTTGACTATGCAGAAATACATGTAACCAGTTTCTATTCCCTTCTTTGTAAGTGTTATGTTGCCGTTGCGGTATTCTGTGAGAGTTATTTTAAATGCACAAAATTAAAATCGCGTGCAACCACAACCTGATGCCATTGCAGGCTATTCGACAGTGTTGCAATAACAGTATTTTCTTAATAGAATTGTAATGTTAGTACAGATCGAAATAGGGAAATTTTACAAGGGCTATTTTTTTAACCTGTGATCCGTCCCGAAATGGAACCTACAGTGAAAATCAAAAATATTTTACCTGTAACATTTAGTTATACGTTCCAGAAACTTCTCTACATTGTCACCGCTCCGACGTAATCAGTATCTTAGCATGGTACCAAGTTTCCAATACCCACGTCTAAGAGGGCAGCCGCCAGTGCTTCCCACCAGTTTCCTACGTTGTTGTGCAGCTCGCTTCTGTGGCAAAATTCTGTCCTCTTAGCCAGCGGCTCATCTGACCGAAGAGATGAAAGTCAGAAGGAGCCAAGTTTGGGCTATTTGGTGGGTGATCAAACACTTCCCATCGAAAACGTTGTATAAGCATCGTTGTTGCACCTGCAGTGTACTGCCCAAAAATGTCACGAAGAAGGAAACACGTGACAGTTATGTATGTGGGATGCGTGAAATCAGGCGGAATCCCTCAGAGGGCACTGCACACTTGGCGGGAGACACAATTATTCTAAGCATCTTTATACGCTCACTTTTCGGTCATAACTGAAAAGTGTGACGTGACGCAATAGACGGACGTACTGGAGGCAATACGCAACGCATCTGTACAAAGCTGCATCGGATTTCCAATACTGTTTTAATTTCGCAATAATTGGAGGTTGGAAAACTCTTTTTGTTTGCAGTATAGTAGGAAGAATATGTGTCTATACTTTTAGTTGATGTGGGGAGCATACAGAGACAATATGTAGTACACAGAGCACTAGTGGTCGTAACACTTTTGGGAATCTAATCTAACTGCAATCTTTTCCTCTATTCCAGAGTTCATCAATGACAGTGGCTAGCAATGGTGGCGTGCTAGTCACTCAACAATCCATGGAGAGATGTATCCAGTGGGTGAGACATCTGGAGAATATGCTAGCCGGTGTAACAGTCGAACACGCTCAGCACGGAAGTAGGTCACGACGACATGGACAATATGCTGCCTTGCAGGACAGGGCACAACTACGTACCGTAAGACGTCAGAATTGTAGCAGCTACTCTCCAAATTGTCAGCTACGCTAACCACAAGTGATCCTGTTGTGTACCCAATGGCATTCTAAAACATTACGCCAGGTGATCACATGTGCAATATGGGAACGTTGATTCGTCTAGGAGCCTCCACACAATGATTTCTCTAACTTGGTGGTATATGTAGAATCGGAACTCGTGTGAAAAGACGACGCGGTGCCCCTCCTATCGCCAGTGTAGCCAATGGCCACGCTACTCTTGGCACAATCTGTTCTACTGCCACGTCAACCGAAGACACGTGGACCGTCTGTTAATGTTGTCTTGCTGCAGGGACGAACGTTTACTGTCTGTACGATCCTGCTTGGCTAACAGAACAACATGACTGACCTGTCTGGCCCTAGTCTCGTGGTGCCGTCGAATTCTGCATGGAAATTGAGTACAGGCCTCCTGAACTCATCCGTTCCATAGTTGAATGACAATAGCGTAACCCTGACAAGTGTGAGCAGCAATATCACAGAACGATAAATCACCCACAGTCTTCATGCGCCATGGCTCCCACTAAAAGATATTCGTCCTCTCACAAGCCATAATAAAATTTTCTCTCCAACAAGACTCAAATGCGACTTCTGAATGACTGACCTGCTGCTTAATCCATAGTCATATACAGTGTATATGTAGATGGCGTTGTTTCTACCTACTTTGTGTGGTGCGCTAAAATACTGATCATTTGCATATCCAAGCATGTACACTGCATAACACAATTAAGGAATCACTTCTTCGAAACCCTGTGATTGTCTCCCTGTGATTGCGACGCATAAGTTTGAAATTTGGCTCAAAAGTGTCTACAGCTTCCTCTGTAAGGGTGCAAAAATGTTGAATCTGTGACGTCATCCTCGGGCGCGGCAGCTGCAGGAATGCTACGCACCTGTTGTTGTGCCTGAAAGTAGGCCATCCGGAACTGGTGGTGTGTTGAAGGAGCTGCATGTGTGAAAGTGTCTAGGACTTTGCCACAGGTTGCATCTGTTCAGCTGATACATTTTTAAAGTGATCAGGGAAGATGGATGGGTGGCACTGAAGGTGTTGCCGAATTGGCGTATATCAAAGACTCTTTTCCGTTCTGTTGACACATCTGCCAATGTCGCACCTCTCTTTAATCATGCCACAGAAGGGTGCAAAACAGAAGGAATTTTAATTTTTACGTTTTAACGTGTGGAATGGATTTTTATAATTTTTTCGATAAGGTTCTCTGACTGTTGAAAATGTTATCGAAAGAAGCGTCTTCATGCAAACTTTTAATTCTGACCACTGAAATAATGTCTTTATCTCGGAAGAGTTATTCTGCGATACACGCTTATTAGCTGCTGGCGGTTACCTTTAAGATGACGGTGAGCTGAGCTTAAACACATCACTCTTTTCTTGAAGTTATTTTGTGTATAAGTCGAGTTATCACTTACTATTTCCAATTTATTGTTTTTGGCACCAACTTTTATCAGTCCCCCTTACCACAGATTTCACCCGATTTGTTCACTCTGTTCAGCACTTTATAAAATCAAAACTCGTTCAATAACTCACTTATTCAATAATCACTCCTAATTCATGCCACCAGCATCCTATCTAAAACTGTCAAGTCAATTAGAATTTCTACTGCTCACTAATATCATTCGCTGTCCATATTCTCATGTCCACCACTCTTGAAGTCCTCTGTCCTTCAGATTTCCATTACAGACGCCTCTGTGCCATTTCCTTCCCTCGCAATTTTAGCCTCTTGACGTCGCATACTCTGCTGGCTTCTTATGTTGTACCGTAGAATACGCTGCTCTCCTAAACAATTTCCTTTTCTAACATGTGATTTTTCTTATCAGACTACAACATAAAATGGGTTTGAGTACAGAGTGGATTTATTTACCTATGCAACAGTTTTCGTTATCAGTCAGTTAATCAAAAAATGAGGTGACATCGAAGACTTTTAAGAATCGGGTCACCTTTCGAACTTCTGTGAAGTTTGGAAGGTAGGAGAAGAGGTACTGGCGCAAGTGAGGTCAGGTCGTTAGTCGTGCTTGGGTATCTCAGTCTGAACAGCAGTTGGCCACGAGCTGCAGAAGTATCAAGTTCGAGTCCTGTTCCGGCACAGAGTTCTAATCTGCCGGAGGTTTACAATTAGCTCTCACTCCGCAACAGACTGAAAATTCATTCTGGAAACAATACTGTGGAAAAAATACTGGTGCTTAAACTACCTCATTTTCCATATAAAAAATTATGGAGACAAAGCAGAAGGTACTGTATTTGTGGTGATCTCGACGAGACAGCGGTTGTGGGCCAGTGCCTGCTGGTTGTGCGGGATGATGTCGGGCCGCGGGTGTGCAGGACATGCACATATAAATCAAAGGCACCGCAAGGAGCCGTGCGGGCGGGAGGAAGGGGGGTGGGGAATGGAGACATATTGGACGCGCGCTGAATACAAAGCGCGCGGCGGGCGCCGTCGCGGCGCGAGAAGATAAATCGAAGGCAGGAAAGCGCTAAGAGATACATCGGCGGCGCACCAAAGATGCCCACGTGACGGAGGGAGCCGGAAGCGACGGCACAGTAAGGCAGCCGGAAGTCGGAAGTTTGCCAGCCACCACGGGGCGGCTCTTGCTCGTCTTAGAGACGTACTGTGCCAGCTACATCGTGCGGCACACTGCAACGGTTATGGAGGTGTCAGCATCTTAGTATGGCACGATATCTAAAAGTGCTCGGTTATATACTCTTTGAAGATATGAAGCGGTATTTTTGTGTCATCGGTCTGTAATGATCCGTCTGTAATGATGTCATCATCGATGTGACATTAAAGGACTTACTGCGATTCGCAGTGGATTTACATCCGTGGTCTGCAATTCTCTGCTTACAGCATGGAGGAGGCGTCTTCGTGTCATTGTTTGTCCTTACGTTTGCTGTTCTGTCCATAAGTGGAACACTCTGAATTATTTTGTTCTGGTAGTTCTTTTGTGATCTATAGATGAATTTGTTAACTGTTGTTGAATGAAAGACACACATATTACCTGAACCAGAATTCGCTCACTCGGACGCCGAAGCGCTATTTCTTGCTGACTGCTGTGATCTTCTGTCCGAAAACTGGTTTGACCGAAGTCTCCATGCTACTGTATACCGTACAAGCCTCTTCATCTCCGAATAACTACCGCAACCTAAACTCTTTTGAATCTCCTCACAGTACACTCGTGCATCTGTTGCACTCCAGTCACAGGTTTTACCCCCTCACAATTCCCTTCAAGGGTAAACAGGTGATCCCTTGATGTCTCAGAATGTATCCTATCAACCGATCCCTTCTTCTAGTCCGGTTGAACCACAATTTTCTTTTCTCCCCAGTTCTGTTCCGTACCTCCTCATTAGCTACCTGTATCTGATCTCCTCATGTAATCTTCAGCATTCTTTTGTAACACCAGATTTCAAAAGCTTATATTCTCTTCTTATCTAATCTGTTTATCGTCCATGTTTCACTTCCATGTATGGTTACGCTCCATGCGAACACTTTCAGAAAAGACTTCCTAACACTAAAATCTATATTAGATGTTAGCTGATTTCCCTACTTGAGAAACGCTTTTCTTGCCATTGCCAGTCTACATTTTTTATCCTCTCTACTTCGGTCATCATCAGTTATTTTGCTGTCCAAATAGCAAAACTCGCCTGCTACTTTCAGAGTCTATTTTCCTAATCTAATTCCCTCAGCATCAACTGATTTAATTAGATTACATTCCACTATCCTTGTTTTGATTTTATTGATGTTCCGCTTATATTATCCTTTCAAGACATTGTCCATCCCGTTCAGCTGCTATTCCAGGTCCTCTGCTGTCTCTGATAGAACTACAACTTCATCGGCAAACCTCAAAGTTTTTATTCCTTCTCACTGGATTTCAATTTCTTCTCCAAGATTTTCTATGATTTGCCCGTCTGCGTACGTACTATTACATTCTGTACCTTTAACCTTTACGTCTTATTACATTCTGCACCTTTAGCTTCGAGCAGCAACACGTCATTCCGGTCACTAGGACACACACTACCTGAGACAAGTTGGAACAATCTCGGTCTCTGTCAGTGGAATAGGAATATTTATGGTTCAAATGGCTCTGAGCACTATGGGACTCAATTTCTGCGGTCGTTAGTCCCCTAGAACTTAGAACTAGTTAAACCTAACTAACCTAAGGACATCACACACATTCATGCCCGAGGCACGAGTCGAACCTGCGACCGTAGCGGTCTCGCGGTTCCAGACTGCAGCGCCTAGAACCACACGGCCACTTCGGCCGGCGACTATTTATGATGGATGCTCATAAAGTAAGTACTTTCTGCTAAAAATTTACCGACTGTGTGAATGCATCACATTAAGATTTCCATTACTGCCATATGGTAACAACACTATATTGTAAACAGGCAGTGTGACTGTTGTGTTGAATAATATACAAAAATTAATGCAGTGACTGGTTGGGTGGTGAAACAAATTAATAGCGAAATTAGCGCTACGATCTACATCTGCGAAGTGTTTATCTCCATGCCACCTTTGGGATAAACATTTCTGAGATGTAGATCCTACATAGTAACGCCAATTTCGTTATTAACTTGTTTCGTCAATTCCCATCCAGTCACTGCACTAATTAGTCATATGGCAAGATGCTTGTCCTGGCATCTAAATACCATCTTAATAGTAGGAGACGAATGCCACAATGTTGCGTTATGATTGTTTGATGCAGGAAGGTGTTGCATTATGATTCACTATCGTAAACGTAAGGCAAGGCCCTATCCTATCACAGCTGAGTTAAACACTCCGCCATCCAATCGACACAGAATTCCACCCAAACGACTTTCCTCTACCCACTCGCTTCACTGAAGATGTAAACCGTTTTCCAACGCCCATTCTTCAAATATCCATCCATCGATCACCTGAATGCCGGAACCACTTACTCCCTGAAGCTGTCCCATTCAATTTTCTCCATACTGGACGATCTCGTTGTGTCTAATTCCCATTCCACCTTGCGCAGAATCTTCAACACTATTCCTACTGTATCCAAGCCATACTACACACACTAACACACCGTGTTCTATTAGCTCAACACTTTCAATGTTAATGTGACCATTTCCTACTCCATCACACACTTCCCCAACTATATGCCATCAGCCCTATCCTTCCCACACTGTTTACCTGGAGGAGGTCATCAGGTCACATTCAAGTCACCTTAATTAGAACCACAACAGCTCTAACACGAACGTCCTCTGTATTATAAGGACATCAGTTCCTCACCAGTTGCATTCATTCATCGTCACTTCTAGGTAATGAGTTTTAAGTAATAAATTTTGCATTTCCCCTTTTAACGTTTTTATTTAAATCCTTGTTATGTTCAAATTATGCATGGTCGAAGAGCAGATAATTAGTAGCAGCCATTTGAAAATCAACAATGAAAAATGTATGTGTTTCCGTGTTTTCGAGCTTTTGACTCTATGGAAATACTACACTCCTGGAAATGGAAAAAAGAACACATTGACACCGGTGTGTCAGACCCACCATACTTGCTCCGGACACTGCGAGAGGGCTGTACAAGCAATGATCACACGCACGGCACAGCGGACACACCAGGAACCGCGGTGTTGGCCGTCGAATGGCGCTAGCTGCGCAGCATTTGTGCACCGCCGCCGTCAGTGTCAGCCAGTTTGCCGTGGCATAAGGAGCTCCATCGCAGTCTTTAACACTGGTAGCATGCCGCGACAGCGTGGACGTGAACCGTAGGTGCAGTTGACGGACTTTGAGCGAGGGCGTATAGTGGGCATGCGGGAGGCCGGGTGGACGTACCGCCGAATTGCTCAACACGTGGGGCGTGAGGTCTCCACAGTACATCGATGTTGTCGCCAGTGGTCGGCGGAAGGTGCACGTGCCCGTCGACCTGGGACCGGACCGCAGCGACGCACGGATGCACGCCAAGACCGTAGGATCCTACGCAGTGCCGTAGGGGACCGCACCGCCACTTCCCAGCAAATTAGGGGCACTGTTGCTCCTGGGGTATCGGCGAGGACCATTCGCAACCGTCTCCATGAAGCTGGGCTACGGTCCCGCACACCGTTAGGCCGTCTTCCGCTCACGCCCCAACATCGTGCAGCCCGCCTCCAGTGGTGTCGCGACAGGCGTGAATGGAGGGACGAATGGAGACGTGTCGTCTTCAGCGATGAGAGTCGCTTCTGCCTTGGTGCCAATGATGGTCGTATGCGTGTTTGGCGCCGTGCAGGTGAGCGCCACAATCAGGACTGCATACGACCGAGGCACACAGGGCCAACACCCGGCATCATGGTGTGGGGAGCGATCTCCTACACTGGCCGTACACCACTGGTGATCGTCGAGGGGACACTGAATAGTGCACGGTACATCCAAACCGTCATCGAACCCATCGTTCTACCATTCCTAGACCGGCAGGGAACTTGCTGTTCCAACAGGACAATGCACGTCCGCATGTATCCCGTGCCACCCAACGTGCTCTAGAAGGTGTAAGTCAACTACCCTGGCCAGCAAGATCTCCGGATCTGTCCTGCATTGAGCATGTTTGGGACTGGATGAAACGTCGTCTCACGCGGTCTGCACGTCCAGCACGAACGCTGGTCCAACTGAGGCGCCAGGTGGAAATGGCATGGCAAGCCGTTCCACAGGACTACATCCAGCATCTCTACGATCGTCTCCATGGGAGAATAGCAGCCTGCATTGCTGCGAAAGGTGGATATACACTGTACTAGTGCCGACATTGTGCATGCTCTGTTGCCTGTGTCTATGTGCCTGTGGTTCTGTCAGTGTGATCATGTGATGTATCTGACCCCAGGAATGTGTCAATAAAGTTTCCCCTGGGACAATGAATTCACGGAGTTCTTATTTCAATTTCCAGGAGTGTATGTGTTTTTGAGGTGAAGACAAATGCACTGGCAGAGGGAAATCTGGACTGATCGATATACCCGTCCACAATCCGGATAGCAAACTCAGTTAGGGTACAGTTTACCAGTACCTCTTTGTATTTCAAAGTAAGGCGGTAAAGTATAGAGTAATTATTGTAGTGTATAGCGAAAAGGGGGGGGGGGTGAATAGCAGAAAAATCGTTCACGATCGGTGAAGACTCTTAAAAAACACAGTTGGTCGTGACATAATAAATCATATTGCATCTGGTACAAAATACATTCATTTCATGAAAAGCCAGTTAGTTTGAACTTTTGAAATGCGAGCGAGAGAAGACGGCTATTGAAACCAACTTCAGATATTAGGAGAAGTGGATATAGAAGCATTATTCACTGTCAGAATTTCATGAATATAACTCCCGTAATATCATCGTTGAAATTCATGTACGTTAGATATTTACATTAATGCAGGTAGTTACAAGTTACGAGGAGGCAGATATTATTGCCTACACCCTCAAAACTGCTGAACATTTCGTGATGTTGAGCAGTTGCCAAGTTGTACGACACGTTAGCAAGAACTATCCATTACACTGTTGTGGAAGTAGTCGATGAGAAAAGCTCATAACTCGCCAGGTCAAAAATACACAGGCCGCAACTCAACGACAGTCGGACACAGCTACTGATCTTCAAACGTGACTCGTTCTGCTTTTGTTTTATGCACGAGGCGCAGTTCGGAACTCTGGAATTCTAAATTCCGAGTAAGCGATGAGCGCACACGCTGGCGGAATGCCAGTAAGGTAATCTACGGAGCGTGAGGAAACATCGACTTGTAGAAGTTGTATCAATAACTGAGAGTAGACAAGGCTATGAAACTAATAGGAAACAACATTAAGAGTGCCAGTCGATACATACCGTGTACGGAGGGCGTAATGAATTGTCAGTCGTAGGAGATGTTTCCAGTTATTTCCGAAGCCAACTAAGGACTCTGAGGATTCATGTTTCACCCCAAATTTAACGTTTTGTCGTTTAGACTAGAACTAAAGTATGTCAAATGAAATTGTGCGTAAAATTCTGTGCTAACAGTCCACTTAATGGCCTCGTAAAATTAGCTTCCACGGTGACCTCCGGACATAGGGTCCATGCGCGATGAAAAAAAAAAAAAAAAAATGGTTCAAATGGCTTTGAGCACTATGGGACTTAACATCTTAGGTCATCAGTCCCCTAGAACTTAGAACTACTTAAACCTAACTAACCTAAGGACAGCACACACATCCATACCCGAGGCAGGATTCGAACCTGCGACCGTAGCAGTCCCACGGTTCCGGACTGCAGCGCCTAGAACCGCAAGACCACCGCGGCCGGCGCGATGAAAAATCTTTTGTAATTGTACCCTGAGGTGACAAAAGTCAAGGGATTGAGATATGAACGTTTACAGATGTCGTATCGCGTACACAAGGTATAAAAGGGCTTTGCGTTGGCGGAGCTGTTTTTTGTACTCAGGTGATTCACGTGAAAAGGTTCCAGACGTGATTATGGACGCACGACGGGAGTTAACAGACTTTGAACGCGAATTGGTAGTTGGAGCTAAAGGCATGGGACATTCTATTTCGAAAATCGTTACTGAATTCAATATTCCGAGATCCACAGTGTCAAGGGTGTGCCGAGAACACCAAGTTTCACTCGTTGCGTCTCGCCACGGACAATGCAGTGGCCAACGGCCATCGCATAACAACCGAAAGCAGCGACGTTTGCTTAGAATTGTCAGGGCTAACAGACAAGCAACACTGCGCAGCGTAACCGCAGTATCGGGTGTGTGAAGTATGACAAACGTTCCGTTAGGTCAGTGCAACGAAATTCGGCGTTAATGGGCTATGGCAGCAGACCAAGGCGAATACCTTTACTAGCAGCACGACATAACCTGCAGCACCTCTCCTGGGCTCGTGACCATATCGGTTGCAGCCTAGAAGATTGGTAAACCGTGGCCTGGTCAGATAGGCTGATGTCGGAGTTCGTGTTTGACGCAGACCACACGAAGCCATGGACTCAAGTTGTCAACAAGGCTCTGTGCAAGCTGGTTGTGGTTCCATAATGATGTAGGCTGTGTTTACATGGAATGGAGTGGATACGCTGGTCCAACTGAACCGATCATTGACTGGAAATGGTTACGTTCGGTACCTTGGAGACCATTTGTAGCCATTCATGTTCCCAAACAACGATGTCGTGTCACGGAGCTACAGTGGTTCGCTACTGGTTTGAGGAGCATTCTGGTCAGTTCGACCGAATGATTTGGTCACCGAGATCGCCCGACATGAATCACCGTCGAACATTTATGGGACACAATCGAGAGGTCAGTACGTGTGCAACATACTGCACTAGCAACATTTGCGCAATTATGGATGGGTATAGAGGCAGCATAGCTCAGTAATTTAGCAGGTGACTTCCAACGCCTTGTTGAGACCATGGCACGATGAGCTGCTGCACTAAGCCGGCGAAAAGAAGGTCCGACACAATATTCGGAGGTGTCACCTGACTTTTGTCACAGCAGTGCAAGTGTACATGATACGCATGACCTTCAGTTTTTACTTTTTAAATAGAAGGGTATGTGAGAGATAATGATGGTTCAAATGTCTCTAAGCACTGTGGGACTTAACATCTGAGGTCATCAGTCGCCTAGACTTAAAACTACTTACACCTAACTAACCCAAGGACATCACACACATCCATGCCCGAAGCATGATTCGAACCTGCGACCGTAGCAGCAGCGCGGTTCCGGAGTGAAGCGCCTAGAACCGCTCGGCCACAGCGGCCGGCAGCGATAAAATGGTTCACGCTGTTGTTGAACGCAGTAAAGCACTACACAGTAACAACATTATCAGGAAGTGTCCAAGGTTTGCCATAAACAATGTGCGGATAAATCTACACACCGCTTTTGAAGTTTGTGTCAAAGAGGGATTTGAATACAATGATACAGTGGAAATTTCAGACTTCTAGCAGAGTGAGGCTGTTAGTATCTTTTCGTCCTTAGCTAACACACGGTTCACGGCCTGACTATCAATGCAGTCATCCATCCGATTTACTTCATTCGTACTTTTGCGTATCATACCTCAGTAGTATTTCTTGGTAATGAATAAATTACTGTTCCTCCTCCAGTTGTGCGACATTCGAAAGCAGGATTGGAATCACATAAAAGGATTTGTGAGCAATGCGTTGATACTGCGGCGGAAGCCACTAATTCGTTGGCTTACCGGCAAAATCGCTGAATCGTCGAGCGAGAGATTATCCGTGCACAAAAAGAGCACCACTACCGGCTCGTATTTCCGCTGTCTGCTTCAGTAGAACACCTTACTAGTTCGAATGTAATGATCCATTTTGGTCAGCCGTGACATGTCGATAACGCTACATCGAACATCAACTGCAAGAATATTCCCGAAATTTTTCTCAAAAAGACGAGGCTAGCAAAGGGGTGTCAGTGAAGTGGGATAAATATTACTGATATTGGGCTGAAAGATTCCGTCTCTGTTTGTGGATCCTACGAATTACACACAATTACATCTGGCGAATGAGGATCATATCTTACAGTGTTGTAGAAACATACTCGGTCTTGGTGTAACTGAGCATACGCTTCTTGCCTCGTAATATCTAATGAAAATAACGAACCTGCTGCGGAATACACAAAATCTACGTCAAACTCATTGGTCTCTTTACTACCTAGATGAAGAACTCTGCTCCCTGAACACAGAACTTCCGTGTTTTGTATATTCATGTCGTCTCTATCGTGTGTCGTATTGTAGTTAGGCCAAGTGTTTCGAACGGTCTGTATATGATTAAAGATTATTTACTTATTTGTGAGTTTAAGCGTGTACCATTCAAGTCTCAACTATCAGGTCACATAAGCACAAGAGGGCAAAACTCCATTGGATGACCTCCACATAACAGGAATAATTAGTTCCTTCAAAAACCTAAGACGTTTACAGTTTCTGTTGTACGTTTTCCCCTGTAAGTGGGAAAAGGAAATTTTCACTAATTTGTTACTTTAAAACCGTAATTGCGCATTTACTGTAAATCACACAGCCTGCGGGAAAGTAACAGGCATTCGATACCTTATTTCATAAATTCATTATCTGTCACCTCATACACGCATCTTTGTTGCCAAAATGGTTTCCAAGCGTCCATAAGTACGAATTATCTTATTCAAATCGGGACTGCCAACTTAGTTCGGAAGGTACCTTTACTGTCTCGTACACTTGATTTCGCACATTAAATGTGCGTAAATGTTTAGATAACACAGTACCTAATTTATCGATTCCTTCTGCGTATCATGGTATTTTTTTGTACAACAATGGAATAAATGAGTAAAACATGGAGCAAAAAAAAAAAAAAAGCTTGACACGAAACAGAAGGCACCGAAAATATGTTTTGATGTTAAAAGAATTTCCTACTAAACGATGCATGCGAAAAAATAATAATAAAAAACAGCATGGTATCACCGATTCAGTCAAATTTTATTACATTTCCTGCTTTAAAATTTGCTGTAGATATGTACCTTTCATTGAAGGTCTACCTACAGTGTTTTATTGCCTTTTGGGAAACAAATCGATTATTAAGTATCCAGACTGAGAATCTAAACGGTGAACATAGCAGCTACCATCCACTCTTTTTTTGTTCGACGTGTATTCGACAAATAGTGTTCTTACACGTTGAAATAACGCGTTTTTAAGCTTTGCCAGTGATAAAAAAAATCGCTAGTATTTTAGATGCATCCGAATTGTACCATACCAAAGCCGCAGTTGTTTCCTCTGAGACTGTCGCCCTGAAAGTAATTGTCCCTTACACGATAAAGTGTTGTTGGGTAAGAAGCCGTAAAATAAGACAGCTTCATCGGCACTGACGACATAGTTCGTGTCATATTGTTCTAATACTTAAGGCAACCAACATGTACCTGTAATAGGTGAAACGTGATTAGCATCAACGTAAACATTTTTATATCACGCAGTTTTACTTCTGGAAACGATCCTGACAGCCTTGGTTAGGAAAACTCGACACCCACTTATCCTGCGAGTACATCAGCTCCTTCTAGCAGTAAAGGTCCTGATACGGGAACATTCTGAGAACTCCCTTATTTGTACTAAACTATATGTCTTCGCCTTTACCCGTAACTGTATGTTTTATCTCTGTCTCTAAAATATTGCGCTCAGACATTGCTGTAATTCGAACGCCGTTTTTAGGTATCATCCACAGTGTAGAGTTAGCAGTGCTAAAGCGTTTACAGATTTACATTTTATCACCTTCGTTAAGCAGCCCATCTTCACTTATATATTTTCGCCCCGTTTGCACTGTCATCACAACGAAAAAGATTTTACGGTAGGTATGATCCACAGTGTAGTTTAGCAGTGCTAAAGTGTTTACAGATTTACATATTGTCACCTTCGTTAAGCAGCCCAACTTCACTTATATATTTTCGCCCCGTTTGCACTGTCATCACACCGAAAAAGATTTCACAGTACCTCTGTTTAAACAAAAATAACAGGAAACGATTTTAATACGAAATACACTGGTTTCGACAGGATTCACCAACTTCGACACACGCGTCACAGAATCCGAAAATTATTTCAAGTATTTTGAGAATGCCACTGCCCGTGGACAAGCAACTGATTCATAACTGTGCCAATCACTTTATTCTAATGAAATAAATAAGCTGTTAAATAAGGGTGACAACGCTACAGACAACATTTATATTTTTCGCGTTAAAATATGTTTTTTTCATGCTAAAAGAAATGGCATATGTGAAATTACATAGTACTTTGTCGTGACCACAATACTGTTTCGTATCGATCGATTTTGGGGTTAAGTGTTTTTAGGTTAAACAGTTTCCACTATAAGTCAAAATAACGCAGAATCGGTTTCCTTATTAACCGGTCATTGGTCGGATCAGACACGTGTTTTGAAATGATGCAGCAGAACTGTCACGGATATTTGCACGAGTTCAGAAACAAGTCATTTTGTACTTCTCCACAGATCTGGATTATCCACTGTAATAGTCTCACGTACGTGCAGAATCGTGGGGCACTTTCTTTTGAGGTCTAATGACACGTTGCTTCTCCTTGAACTTAAACAAGGCGGCCACCAGGAATGAGAATCTTCGGCCTAGTCGCTAAGATAGCTGCAGTTCGACATTTAGTTCAGATACAGATCGCTAGGTACTCTCTGAACGCTCTCTGTAGAATGAAAGAGAGTTTTCGGTGATGTAATGTAATTCCAGGCTTAAAAATGCAGATAATAATGACGATGCATGTTACTTCACTGACATTCATTGTTTTACATGATATGTATTCGCAGTTGGGAATATGGACTCGAAGCCGGATTTCCCGCTAGTGGCGAGGGGTGGCCTTACCGTTAGGTAATCAGAGCGCGTTTCACGAACACAGCCAAATTTCCCTAAGCCTTCAGCCAAGTGCCTACAACCCGTATTCGTACTTCCATTATATATAGTCCCGTACAGGGGAGACATTTTAATTGAAAGTGTTTGCCCGGTGTCGGCGGATAAATACGATGTTGCAGTTCCTGTATTGTTCAGAAGCACGAAACAAACATTGCATTGTACTTCTGAACAACACAGGAACTGCAATATCGTATTCATTGATTTGACAATGGAGTCATTTTATCACCATATCCACCTTAATTTTACTTACTGCTCAGCAAATAATGTTGAGGCAGCACTATACATGGAAGGACCATTTTAACTTCTACAATGTTTGTTCTTTGTATAAGGTATAATTATCTCTGAAAATTAATTATTTTATTTAATTATGGTTTACACTCCTTTGTAGGAAGAAAAAGTAAGGAATTTCCAAGTAAATATACTTTTTTTGAAATACCACAAATACGTCTTTCGATAGATACCTAACGCACTTAAACATTATTGTTCATACAGAACAATGTCGTGAAATAAAAACGTATCTCACTGTTCATACCAACAATAGAGTACAGTGCTGTGCATACTAGAAATAACTTTTCAACTACCATCCCAAGAAATCAAATAAGAAAAATATCACGATTAACAATGAAAACAAAAACTGTTGATGTTCTGCAATATTTATTTACTTAGTGAAGCGATTTTCGGCTTTTAAGAAAGTAACTGACTATGGTTGTCAAATGCATTACAAACTTCTGAACTAATTCGTGTAAGGCATTAAGGGTAGAATGTGAGATGCAAAGCTTACAGCTCTGCCTGTGAAATAGTGACATACTGGCAAATATTAAAAGTAAGTACAGATATATGTAAAAGTATAGAGATATTGTAGATGCATTGGAGGAATCAAATTAGAATAGAGGTCAAAACTGTATCACAGCTAAATGGTAAGTTGTAAGATGGTAATTGCTTACATACTATAAATAACTTGTGTTTTTATATATATATATATAAAGCGCCACATATAATTACAGAGAGAATGTACTTAATATGAAAGTACAGCATAATAATTTGTTAGGAATAAATTCTGTACCATTATTATCCTAATAGATTTATATATTAGGATTCTAAAATGTATATTGAAAATCAAATATATGACTATATTCTCTGTAACTGTGAGTAATTCTTTATATTTGTATAACCCAAAAAATTATATTTGCACCATATACGTTATCTTGTGTTGCAAACTTTCATGTAGTTGGCAAAAAATTCGACATATAATCTAATGTTGGTTAGTGTTAACTATTCCACTGTGTCACGAATTCAATGTTGAAGATGGTATTTCTTTGTGAAATCCGTACTCCACGTTACATAACATCTCTCACTAACTGGTTCAAATTTTTTTTTACTTGTTTAGTGAATAGGGTTTCGGCGGACAATGCCATCATCAGAAAACTATTTCTGATGATGGCGCTGTCGGCCGAAACCCCATTCACTAAACAAGTAAATACTGTAGAACATCCAAACTGTGTATTTTCATTATTGCTCATGAAATTTTTCAGCCAAGCTGCGACGTCAGAATCCATCAACCGGAAAAGTATCCTTAAGTGGAAACAGCAAAACAATATTACACTTGCCTATTTCACGTAAACTATGTACAAAACAGTTAAGTTAAGCACGATGACAAATAAACGTTTCATTTTTCCATGAGCTGTTTTTCACATGATTTCCTTGCTAAAGTGGTGTAGCCAAGAGATAGATGGTAACGGAATAACTTCTGTAGACAGAGAAAAACCGATAGACGGAGTGAGATCGAGAGCGATAGAGAGAGAGATAGAGAGAGAAAGGGAAAGAGAGAGAGAGAGAGAGAGAGAGAGAGAGAGAGAAAGGAAACCAGAACTACAAATGCTGAAATCGAATTGTTAGTTTCTCAATCCTGAATATTACTTTTTCATCGATTAGATCATGCACATAATGTATAGTTAAATAACTTCGTGTATTCAAAAGAACTGGGAAGTTTGTAGTAATGATCGTTTCTCGTCTTAGGTTCAAATACAGTATCGTTGACCAACTCCGTTGAACGCTGAAAAACGTTTATAGATATGAAGAGCCCTGCACAGCATAGACTACCATGCAGAGCTGAGTCAGACCAGTCTTCGGACAATACAAGACAACTAAAATGCTGAAGATTTTCTACAGCAAACAACTAAATTCAAAACTACGGTGAAAATGAAGAAATGTAGATGAAAAATTGAAAAGAAAATACGCAAATTTGTCGTTAGTTGAAGTTGCTGATAATGATAAAAATGTCTGTTTGTATTTCGAGCTGCATGATATATTTTAGAAGGTAAACTTTATTTTGTAAATAATATAGAGTTCTATGAGGAACTGAAACAGGATGTGAACCAAATTTCAGAATACAGATAAAAGAACCAGGTTTTAGGCGGTAACACTGGTGACAGGCATAGATTGCGTGCGTCGAGGTAAAGGAAGCATGGAAAAAACTGGAAGTAAGTCTGTTACAAAAGGATGAGGATGAAATATATGAAACCAGAAAGAAATCAGTGTAAGTTAGAGTACTACTCGAAGAGTACCCGAATGGCGACAGAATATGGAAGAAGCAACATGTTTTCCTCAAATTGTGTGGGAACATAACTGAATCGTTAGCATGAGCATGAATCTGCAGAAAAACTTAAATATAAATTTCAGTTTTCTTGTTTCCGGGCACGAAATAGTGAATGTTACGGTGAATCTGGATACAAAGAACCGGAGACGACAATCGAGGATGGAAACTATCACTGGAGTACCATGATTCATTGCGTGACGTAAACGGTGGTGTGGTGTGTTTTAGAGATTAGTTATCTCCGCTGTGGGGAGGTAAGATAGCAATGATATGCACACATGCATCGTAGAAGCGTTACCGACGCGATTTGCAAACGCAGATGTATAATCACTATTGCTTTCTGACTGTTCTATTCATGGGAGCTGTATTTATAGCCTCTGCTGTCTAACCTCACTTGTTACCCCAAGAAACAAACTGTCTTACAGAGATCGGCTTACAGACTAAAGGATATATTTGGAGAACGTACAACAAAAATACACATGAAAGCAACGTGTAGCAAAGAAACGGTTCGAACCACATTCATCATTTACTTCCAAGCTCTAGGAAAAATTGACTCTCTCAGAATATGAAAAGGGAACGAAAACGATTGTGACAGCTGATATATTGTAAACACTTCGTTCTCTTTCTGAAACAGAACGCTGTTGTCGTAGAAGTAAAACATCCAGTGCGGCGACCTAAAATACTTCGAAGTTGTGGCTGTGCTGTTTTGCTGCGGTATGTTATGTAAAGAGAACTGTACAACAATGAAAGATCAGTACCATCTCAGAAAGTAAAGATCACAAAGAGGTACATAATGGTGTACAGAATATGTCCAAGGGTCATATCAGGGAGCAGAACAGGATTCTGAAGGAACACAAGTCCATCGCTCTCCGAGCTGCTTGTTTATGCAGCCTTTATTAACTCACTACGACAGAACCATTCAATGTAGGTCGAGAATCCACTCTGAAACAGTTCAAAGATTGTATAACATTCACACAGGGGAAATAAAATAATTTTCCTGTAGCACAAAAGTTGGATCTCATTACTTTGAACAGATTCGTTGAAATGACTTTCGTAAATTGATTTGTTATACGAGTTTTCTCCAAAACGTTAGTGTGAAACTTTGTGATAACATTTGTGCAACACTAAAAGAATTTAGTCTGATTGTCTACTCATTGGCGACAGTTTCAACAGCGTATCACAGTCAAAAAAGCAAAAAATTTGTTTTACGTTACATCAATTCCTTTTTAATTTTTCAGCGTGAAGTTTTGCAAGAAAACCACGATTTCCTATGCAAGAAGTTGTTTGACTCCTAGAGTAGTGTAACTGAGACAAAAAGTGGGAAGAATACTTTTTTTCTTTAAATTGAAATACGCAGTCATGTATTGTGTTGTAATTCGCTATAATTCAGGAGATTACCAGGCCGCCTATGGTTTACAAACCCTTCGTTAGTCAAGCAACGAGTCAGATTGAACTTATTAAACATAAATAAAATGTAGTAGAAAATGCACAACAGTGAGTTCCGACGTTAAACACGAAGTACTCAACTCATGGAAGTAAGGAGGTACCATTCAACCTAAAACAAGCGCTTCTTTTATTTTGTCTCATTAACATTCACAGCAGAGAAATAAAGGTCTAAATAATAGAAACAGGTTGGCGGGAACTCAGTACCAAATGCATAATATGCATTCGCACTTTAGCAGTTTAGCGCTTCCACAGTTATCTCCAAGTCGAAACCAGTAGAACTGACTTTTCTCGATAAACAGCATAGCTGACGATGTGATTGTTTAGTATATCTCGAGTAAGGCTACAGTGATATCTATATCTATATCTACATACGTATTACGTCAGCCACCGTATGGTGTATGGTGAAGAGTATCATGAACCGCTATTAGTCATTTCCTTTCCTGTTCAACCTGGAAAGGGTAGCGCGGGAAAAACGACTACCTACATGCCCCAGTACGAGCCCTAATTTCTTTATCTTGTCTTTGCCGTCCTTGCGCGAAAAGTATGTTGGCGGTAGTAAACTCGTCCTGTAGTCAGATGCAGATGTCTGTTCTCTAAACTATTTCAACAGCGTTTCGCGTAAAGAACATTCCGTCCAGGTATTCCCATATCTGTTTATGAAGCAGCTCCGTAACACCAGCGTGTTCATCGAACCTACTGGTAACAAATCTAGCAGCACGCTTCTGTATTGCTTTGATGTCTTCCTTTAAACCGACCCCTTGGGGAAACCAAACACTCGAACAGTACTTAAGAATGGGTTACTCTAGTGTTCTATATGCAGTGTCCTTTGTAGATGAGGTACTCTTTCCTATAATCCTCCCAATAAACCAAAATCGACTATTTGACTTTTCTGCTGCCGTTCTTGTGTGCTCGTTCCATTTCATATCGATCTGCAACGTTACGCCTAGATATTTGACCGCGGTGACGGTGTCAAGCCACACACAACTAGTCCTGTATCCGAACATTACAGGATTATTTTTACTATTTATTTGCATTAACTTACATTTTTCTGCATTTAGCCATTTACGTTTGCGTCTAACATCTCCCTTATTACATTAAATAGTTAATACTTCCAGGTACGAAACTGTGTGTGTAGACGGCCGAACTGGAAAACTAAGTGTTGCAAAATGTGGAAGTGTTAGAGCGCTTCATAGGTTTGTGGAAGCTATAAATTCAAAGTGATTGACCAAACGATTTATAGCTAGTGCACTTGTAATGTACACAATTGTATCAGTCGATCTCGTTGTTGTACCGTGAAAAGTATTCGGACATGAACTTCATATATTCAGCTGTTGAGTGCAATGAATTTTATTAGATTATTTCTAAGTTAGTTTCACGAACTAGAGGAAATGTTCGAAACATACATCAATGTCTGGAAGTAAATTTGATTACAGTGTGTAACAATAGACGCGCATGGAATAGTGCTTTTGTATTAAAAGATCTTTTCACATTTTTTGCTGTAAAATCTGTAGAAAAATATTTTGAGTTAAAGTAGGCACTTAGGCAGAATACAGAGTACGAGCTTTTTGCAGAGAAAGATCCCTGCAATATGCTTCGGACACTTTTAAGTCTTTGCAACAGAGAAGATTGAGTGCATTTTTTTAAGACTCCCTTTAAGCATAAATCCGTTGATAAATAATCTGCTGATATTCAGAGGAAGAAAAAAGCAGAAAAACATGAAAAATTCTAGGAACTTTACGTGAACGAGAATAAAAACAGCGGCTTCCTGTTCCGCTTCGAAGTGCACCTCTTTATCATCCAACATTAGCAACGGACGTAACTTACCGGGTTGAGACAAAAGAAAGTGAATAACATGAAAACAAAGTAAATGAACGAAAACAGTATAAGACAGCAGATCTACAGGAAATGTCGACAATGTACCATACACTCTGGGACCGTCGACCCCTTACCAATCTCTCCATTGTTTTGCAACTGATAAATCACTGCAAAAACTGCTCGAAATACATTCAAGAATAAATCTTGTCTGATAAGTGAGCACCAAAAATTCCACGTATTCGCGTCTTAACTTGTTGCAGTCTTAATGTTCATGACATTTGCAGTTACCCTGTTGTAGTTATTTTGGTAAAGGAAGCATTTCATCAAATTACTAAATTGTACTGCAAGAAACAGAGGACAACTGACAAAGAGCAGTTCCTCATTCTTATATATTACATCCAGAATATCCTTTTGAAAAATCATATAAAATTGAGGCTTTGGTTTTCGCCGAAAAGAACCTTGTAAGGAATGGATTAATGGCAGAAAACTGCTCCCTGAGCAGGAGGAACGTTTGTTTCTTTTGAAATGTGACATCAAATACAACTACAAGTAATATGTAGACAGTAAAAATAACTCTTATAGACCATTATGTATCGCAATACGACATTAAAACAGACAACTTATAACAGAAGCTGCATTGAAATACTGCTAACATATGAATGTAAAACGTAGATTATCAGGGAGAAAGAAAAATACCTGCTGGTGAAATGCAGTTGCTAAGAACTGTCAAGGCATGTACAAGAAAGGACCATATTTTAAATGAATATACTAAGAAAAGTTAAATATCAAACTATTGGCAGATATTGCGAAACAATACAGACAAAAGTGATACTCTCATCCCTAATAAATGAATGACAAAGGAATTCAGAAATCTGTAGTACAAAATCAACCAAGATGCAGGGGATTTATAGGTCGATCTGTAAAGTGATGGACCCTTGAATGGAAGAAGACGATATCATCGATGACAATGACGTTGCCGCCGCCGACGATGACGACGACGAAGACGACAACGATGACGACTATGTTCCCCAGTCCCCCAAAATCGAAAGCCGAGGTATATTTTGAAATTTAAATACAAAATTTTACATAAGAAAGTGCTTTTCTTTAATAACCACAAACAAAACAGCGATTGCATAAGGAAAATTGCACATTAAAGTACTAAAAATGAACCGCCGTATCCAGGACTGAATGAGGAGCGCGGCACCTACGAGATTATTTAGGCAAATACCTTCTGTCCACTTCTCATCGGCTATTGGTCACACTATGCTGCAGAGTAAGATGTGTCAAACTCTCTGCGATGACTGTCAGTGGCGTTAACCGCTAAATGACGATAAATCCCTTATCCAGGGGAACAGTATAGGAAGGAAATTTCTGTTTCAGTTTGTGATAGTGACGTCCTCGCTATCGTAAAATACTATTCTTGCTTTCCTTCGGGCTGGTACCACAGTCGTACAAAATTTTTGAAACGTCACCATTTTCTGTCTTGGATTGTAAGAATTATGTCTTTTTTTGCTAATATGAAGCTACGATACCGTCTAGACATTGGCATATGACGGGTAAACATATAACGACAATTGGTACAAAAACAATTTACGAGTACGGAGATTGTTACGACCAGTTGTCGAAAACGTGGTCGCACTATCACTATTACGCATACTAAAATTCATGTCATGTAAATCTATCTATGCTGCTCTTTGGTATTAGTTACCTTGAAATTATTGTGCCTTTAGGCACAGACAAAAATAATCAACAAGCGGCTAACATACATTGTCGTATATATAAGACTGTTCCTTGTACATATAGTAGTAGCGCAGAACACTCTCACATAGCTCTGTTTATTAACTAAAGTCATCTCCTGAACACCTACCAAAGTTTGTGCTGTTTTGCTACGTATTTATTATAGCCACCTGCGATGCTGTTGTCGACACTGCAATCATTGGACTTCTATGTGTTATGTCGTAACAAATCCTGAAAACCATCTTAATTGTTCGCATCTATCGAGAAGTAACTAAGGAAATTACCAGTGGGTGACATTAAAACATAATAACTACTAAGTAGTTTAAGTCGTTGGCTGCTTTTGAAGAGAACATCGCTAAAGCGAGTCGATAAATGCCCCTTGGACGCTTTAACCTCTTCGTTTAACACTTTGACTCGTTCATCTCTCAAAGCACAAAATACCTCTATTTCCTCTAAATTTGACAGCAACCATCCTTTTCCTTCTAAATGCAATACATTCAAGCTGTCCTTGATGCATCCTAACGAATGCTGCCCATTCTTAAGGTGCTCTGATTCCGCCGATGAACTATTCTCTTCATTGTAATATTATTTACCCCTTATTTTAAAGTTTCTTCGTGTCTGACCCACATGTATCAACTCACAATCTTGGCATTTTATGTCATACACCCACTCTTTACCCATCCATATTTCACCTGCGCTAATCTTATGTTTCAGCCCATGTACCTTAGTACTAATTGAGTTTTTACGTTTCCTTTTGATGATTTTCAATACATGCTAACGTTGCAACATAGATGTAAGACTGTTTTTAGGATATGCTATCACATGACGCACAAATGTTCAAAAATTTTTCTGTCAACAACAGCATCGTTGATGGGCGTGTTACATACGTAGGAAGCTAGGACAATGATTGACAGGTGTTGGACAGTTAACACTAGTTAATAAACAAGAGTTCTGTGAGAGTGTTACGCGCCACCATGAGATGTAAAAGCGAAGTTTTTATGTGTCTCCCAGTGCACGTTTGCGATGTAAAAATGAATTTTTTATATGTCTGACAACGTATGTTTGCTGCTTGCTTTTCATTTCTGACTCTGCCTAATGGCACATTACTTTTAAGGAATGTAATGTCACAGAGCAGTATAGGTGGATTTACATGTATGTCAGAATGTGCAGGAATGCTACGTAAAGATATGGATTTCCTTATATCGCATAACTTGATAGCGGGGTAACATCGTCTCTAAACATGCTTTGTTAAATAAACCACACATTTTCCACAAGTGGCGTGTAATTCGTGATACAGTTGTACGATGGCCTCACAACAGATACTTTAAAAGTAGTGGCTGAAATAAGGACAATGACCCGCACTGTAAAATGTTCTCCTTTCAGCCACTACTTTCAAAGTGTTTGTATAGTAATTCCACACATGAATACTTGTACTACGAAACGAATTATGTTTACCTGACTTCTGCCTATGGCTAGCCAGCATAGTGAGATGCGCTTATGCGCGTTAACACCGCTTTAAAATGGCATAAGACCTGAAATTAGGCAACAGTGGGCAAAAAACATCAGTTACACCTGAAGGAAGAAAAAATTGTCGTTTCAGCTCTCTTAAATATTATGAACATGTAAATAACGTTTCGAACTCTTCTGTAAACTATCTATTACTGCTGGATTACTTTCGTATGAAATGGGCAGTAGCAGTTCTATTTTCAGTAGTGTCCAGTTAATAAAACTGGGAATAACTTACAAATCGATGATTGCAGAAGAAATTAAAGTACCCGAGACACAGTTTATGAAGTTCTTTTTTTAAAAGATACCGACATCTGTGCTATCAGAGTATGAAGAAATATCTAACTGTAGACGTTCACAGAAAATATTTTCGAAAACAGGACAACATGTAAATAGAATCTGAAAATAAATGACATAGTGAAGAACGTGAACACAACGATTGTTACACTGAGGATTATGAAGTACTTTAAAGGAGAATATCAAACACAGGAAATCCAACCTTTTACAGAAGATTACGGCATTTATGAACCATTAGAAACAAACGAGGGAATCGGTATGGCTGTAAAAGTCTATTTATTTGCTTTTGAAGATAACTGAAAACGTTTTGTGAGCAAAGATGTAGATTATCCAATGAAGTAACCTCTTTCTTTAATCTCTTCAGGATTCGAAGAGAAACGTTGAAAAGGCCATGAAAGATCAATATTAATAAACGCAAATTGTTTATTTTACAGTGGCTGTAGACCGAAGTGAATTCTGCGGGAGAAATGGGCGTTTAACGAGACGAATGCTATCATAAAAGAAGAATTAGGCCTACGTTGCGAGTTCCTGCCAGTTTGCAGAATCTAGTTTACATTAATTGACACAAAACTCTGTGTGTCTTATTGCTTACGATCAGACATGCCATACTGTGGTCGTGGGCTTTACGGTGTACATATCGAGTTCTGCTGCTTTGAACACCTTCAGCTTTGTATGGCAACACAGATAAAGGAAAATCACGGCAAAAATCTTGCTCTTATGCCATTCGTTAAATAAGCCAGATTCGTAGAGTGAACTAACACTAACTTTTCCGTCAAGTAGCTACTCGCTACTTACGTCGATGATCTCTTCAATGTACTGAAGTAGATATCGAAGATTAAAAGATCTTTCGTTCTGCGTAGCTTCTAACGTTCCTGAAAAATATTGGAGCTGGTTGTTCACAGTGGCTAGGTATATACAACGTACAAGTCCTCGAGCGATGTTCAACTGGCCGCAATGAATGTTGTAATAACATCTGGATGGAGAAAATAAACTTTTTCCTGTCAAAAATGAAGTGAGTAGGTATATGCTCGTTTCAGTAAGTAAGTGATGTTTCACTTCACTACTTACTTTTATCTTACTCTAACCATATGTATGTGCTACGTTAAAGGACAGGCACGTCTCATCAAATTCCCTCACTTTCATTGCATTTGAAAAACTTCGTACTCACCAGCATGAGCTGACAATAATTACTTATGTATTTTTAGTGCTCTGAAAGTGTGAAATTCAGAAATCAATTCCTGCCCCACGACGCAACACCTGCGAATGCACAGTTCAAGGTAGAACAACGCTTACAGATTACCATGAGTGACGGTCCTCGCGTGTGGATGAAAGCCAAAGCCCTACAGCAATTTTCTCTTTGTAATACATAATTGATATGATTTCAGCAGACCTAACAGTGGACTACGTATGAAACAATTTTTTACTAGATGAATGTCAACTATTAAATGCTGTCGGTGGAGACAGCCGTTTAAACCTATAGGCAAAATCACAAATTCTTAAGTTTATAAAATTCACGTATTTTACAATTTCTTTTAAAAAAGAGATATATGTATTACCGTAAAAGGTAAAAAGGAATTTAATACGATCGAGAGTCTGTTCTGACTAAGATCGCGCCTGAAAAAGAAGAACGTCAAGACAATCACTCTCGATTACACACAGAAGACTCTAGAAACTATTACTTCCCAGGACTGGGCTTGAAACCAGTAGAACGAGAAAAACATTATGAATCTGCAGAATATGTATTTTCTTGTATAAATTCAATGCAATCCAACAATGTCCCGTACTTCCTGTAGAAGTTTAGGAAATTTCAGAAACGGAGAAAGTAAAAAATAGTATATTATGTTTATAAGACATATACGTCACATAACTGCTATTAAATGTCAAAATACGAACTTAGTGGACTGTCTAACAAAAATAGTGTTTCCATTATCAATCGTCAATATATAAGCATAGCTTCGTCAGAAACTCATCTCCTTCGTGGGCCTAATTTCGTTACAATGTCAACAAGATGGAATCTCATATCTATGGAAGAAGATGTTAACTTAATTAATGTGCGAAATGGCATTGTAATAACATTACGAATTCACCGTAAGCTCCTACAGCCACGCAGTCCAATCATGTTGACATCGCAGCGAACATCGAAGAGTGCGACAATGAAAGAGCACTTCGAAATGAGCAATTAGATTGGGTCCGTCGACAACGGTACTGTCCTCTAAAACCTTAGCAACCTAGGATGTGAAAACAAAGCGTTCAATGTGAGTCGAAATGTAGAACGCTCTATCGAAAACTGAAGAAGGTTAGATTACAACGACAGAGAATAGGGCTCTGTGAAAATGAGAAACGAACTGTGGTTTGTGCACTGAAAAGACACGATATATTCGATAGCAGTCAAGAAGAAATACTTTGTTTATAGATATGGTGTAATACAACATAACGCCTTTGTGAAGAGTATGATAGATGTCTTTTAAGGAACCAGGCATTGCCATTTTGGTAAATGTTGTTTGGAAATTATATAGTTAAAACGTCAGTCATTTTTCAGGCAGCTGTTAATACGATTAATGGTACAATTTTTATTGTTATGTTGCTAATGGTGAGCAATTCACTGTAGCTTCCCGTATCTGTTGAGTTTCACAATGGGACGGATGTATCCAAGGCGCTTATAAATGCATTTCCAAGCAATGAGAAACTGTTTTCTCAGATTTCAGCAGGGGTGCGGAAGTGGTATCACACACTCAATATTAAACTAGAGAGTATTCATTCTATTTACGTCACTCCATCGGTGTCATCTCATAGCTGTCGACTGCTTTAAATAAGTACGTAATGTATTGCCGACCGAAAATGCAGCATTCAAGAAATACTGTTCGTGTAGACGTAACATCTACAACTCCACGAATGACGTAACTGAGTGGCAAGCAGCTTACGTAATAATAGAAATTTGATGAATTTGTAGCTAAGAAGGAATGGCAATAGCATCTAAGACAGTAAGATTTATTGTGTTTTATAGTGAATACGACCTAATCTTTTTACAACTACTTACATTCCGAAGAAAGTAGGTATTGTTTCTGCTTAGATTTCTTTAACGCTACATCGGGTCGTCCATGAAGAGAAACGGAGGCATGTTGAATACAGAATATCTCCATCGGTGTCATCTCATAACTGTCAACTGCTTTAAATGAGAAGTACTTTATATATTGCCGACCAGAAACGCAGCATTCAGGAAACACTGTTGATGTAGATGTAACATCTACCACTCTGCGAACGACGTAACTAAGTAGCAAGTAACTTACATATATAATAATAGAAATTTGATGAATTTGTAACTAAAAAAGAATGGCAGTAGCATCTAAGACAGTAAGCTTCACTGTGCTTTACAATTAAGCCTACCTAATCTTAGTCAGATTAATTAAATTTTGGAGAGATAAGGTATTGCTTCTAGTGACATTTTCTACACTAAATCGCGTCGTCCATGAAGAGAAGCGGAAGCATTTTCAGTATAAAATACTGACTCCCTAAAATACACTCCGATTCTTTATTGTCAACTGCTTGTTGTGCATTGTTTCCAAATGTAGTTTTTAGTGTTTACAAGAAACCAGCTGTCATACGTAAAGAAAGTCGAATGGTTTTGTGAAACCAATACGTAAATGAATCAACTGATTTGAAACATAAAACGGAAATAAGATAACGTAACGATCACAATGTGAATAAGATGTTGAAATGCCATGAGGGTCAAATCAGAATGACACCGATGTTTCGCTGCCAAGTTGTCCATCTTTTTTGGTACTGATACTTTACATTTGCAGGAAGTCATGAGTTTCTGTCCGCCAGATGTTTCGTAAAGTCGGCTTATCGAACAGGAGGAATAATATTATTCTATGGTGTCTCACTACTTCCAGTGTAATCTGTTGTTACTATCTGCAGCAAACTTTGTGAATGATTGGAGTGCATAAGAGAAGTTAATGAAAAAAATAAATACTGTGTGATTGTTTCAAGAAAGACGTACTGTTCTACAAATGATATGACTCAGTTGACAAATAGTATGCGAAGCAATAAGCACGAACTGCGATATCACTGAAAACAGTGAGGGTGGATGTTGCAATGTTTGTTGTCTTTTGAGTATTGCAAACAAAGCGTCTTCGGAAAGCAAAGGAGCTAATCCAAAACGCGCGTGGAGAGCAGATGTTTAATCAGGGAGCTTGCATTTTCGAGAACCTCTGGTAACACGACTGCAGATAGTAGGTGGTAAATAAGTGCACCAGAGCGAGGTTGTTGGAATCTGCGGCCTGCTACTGTGCGGGGGTGGTGGCGGCACGGGATGCAGGGAGGCAGGATGCGCGGAGGGGCGTAGCCGGGCGAGGGCGGCCCGACGCAGGTAGTCAGTACTCACGGAGCGGCGCTGAGGACGGCGAGCGGGTGCCTCAGCTGCCCCGCCGCCGCTGGCTCTCCATGGCGTAGCACCAGCACCAGCACCAGCACCGGGCGCCGCGTCCACCGCCCCCGCACGGACGCCGCACCTGCACGCAGCTGCCGAGCGGCCTGGCGAGCGAGCGAGCGGCCGACCGACGGAGCCACCGATCGCCGACCGACGGCTGGACGGAGCGCGCCGAGCTGAGCTGCTGTGCCGCGGCGCCGCCAGCCAACGATCCCCCCACGGCGAGCGGCCGGGCCCGCGCGTGCGCACACCAGCTCGGCCGGCCCGGGACGCGCAGCGCCAGGCGGCTGGCGGCCTCTGCACGGCGGCGCGCCGCGACCCGCCAGTTCAAATCTGGCGACCTCGCCAGGACGCAAAGAGAGGTTCCGACACCGTGTACGATTGTGTCGCCGTAACAGGAACTGTTTTTAATGTATTTCTCGCGTTATGGTGTCCATGCTTCGAGACGAAACTATTTTTATGCTTTTTATGTGTGAAACAGTGAAGCAATACGACAGGGAACGCTAATTGTTTGGTATCCAATTAACCTTCGGAACCAGGCTGAAACAAAAGTCATTGTTCAACTCAGCAAGCGTCCAGCATATTCTTTCCCTTTAAGGGGGATAGGATGTCAAATGGGCCAACTTGGAGCAGGAGAGTGTAATGGTACTTGAATTACGTAACCATTACAGCACCTCAACTTAACCTCTCGATACCAGCAACTGTGTTTCTGTAAAGTAGTTGACATATTTCTGAGACAACATTCAGATTTGATTTCATTAATGTAGAGGTACTTTGATACATCGATATGCGCTACAGTCTGGTACCGAGCAACCGCTACGGTCGCAGGTTCGAATCCTGCCTCGGGTATGGATGTGTATGATGTCCTTAGGTTAGTTAGGTTTAATTGGTTCTAAGTTCTAGGCGACTGATGACCTCAGAAGTTAAGTCGCATATTGCTCAGAGCCATTGTAACTCTGATTTTTGGGCGCATAAGTGGTTATTAGTTAGTTAGAGATTCGGACCTTTAAAAAGTCAAGTCTTGGACATCATGTTGGAAAGACGCATATTGTAGTCAGCTTATAAAATGTGAACTTTAACAGTGAGGAAGATCAAGTATGTTTTGTATTGTGATATGATGTTGATGTTTTGTGTGTTACGTGATATTGCAACAAAAGCAATAAAAAGGAAGTGTAACTTAAATTTGGAGTGCCAATTATTGTTTTAAATCACCATTGTGCTAACTTTCAAATGTTTAATCTTCAAGAATGGTTTGTGAAACACATCTATAAACTTTTGAATATAGCAGAATAAAACCTAGGCCTCTTCGCATCCGACCTTGTAATAATCACCACCTAGATTTTCGACGATCGAGCCATGATTTTACAACGAGACCAGCGTGGGAAACACGAAAAGATGAGTGCTTAGTTTATTCATTATTACATGAAATGATTTTATTAACTGTGCTCTAATAAAACACCTGCCACATAATAAGTTTGTTGTTGCCCGAAAATGCAGTATTTAGCAGCGAGAGCAACACCACAATCATTATTAAATTTTGACCTTTGTTGTGGTAGGGTTGTTAGAAGAGCCACCACAGGACATTTTAATTTCCACTGTCTATACTTTTACAAATAAATTCATAAAACTTCGTCAGCATGACCAGGAAGGATTCAGAATTCACACTCATAGAAGTGGAAGTTCACAAAACATAACAAAATGATTTTTTTTTACATGTGAAATTTCATCATTTTTTCACTTACTAATGGCAGCATTTGTTGCTATGGGTACTCTTTCCTTCATAAGTAAGAGAGATTCTTTGATGAATTTTGCACAGCATACAAACCATACTTAAAGGTGTATGAAACTCTAGAATTTTCCAAATCTATTAAAAACTGTGGTAAAAATTGAGGTAATTAACTATAAAATTTGTGTTTTTTCTAAACATGAAGTTTAAAATATAACAGTTCATTCATTTTTTCATAAATTAAATAAATTTTAGAGTTTCATACACCTGTGAGTATGGTATGTACGCTCTGCAAAATTCATTGAAGAATCTCTCTAACTTATGAAGAAAAATGTACCTATAGCAACAAATGCAGCCATTAGTAAGTGAAAAAATGATGATGTTTTGCACGTACAAACAATTTATTTTGTTATGTTTTCGAACTTCCACTGCAATGAGTGTGAGTCCTGAATCCTTCCTGGTGTTGCTGACAAAGTTGTGTGAATTTATTTGTAAAATTATAGACACTGGAAATTAAAATGTCCTGTGGTGCCTCTCCTGCTCCAAGTCGGCCCATGTGACGTCCTACCCCCCTTAACCTCTTCAGTCCCGACGTACACATAGATGCAAATCAGGTCTTTGTGATGTCATCCTGGCAAGTGTTTTCCCGAATTGAGACCTGACGTGCATCACTGTGCACATCATGCGGTTTCTGTTTTTGCCACTAGGTCGCGTACAAGTCAGTTTTGACGGGTTTTCTCGCATCCTGAAACTTCCGATCGTAAGGATGGCGTCATGTGCAACACGCGAGAAAGGTAAATTCAGTTTCAATATTCGTTTTTTGATTGTATTGCTGTTTTTATCGTGTCTTACTCCAAACAAGACATCGAGGAAGTGATATGTGCATGCAGTTAAAATGATAGTTTCGTAGTTTACAAATACTGACTGTTGAATTTGAAGTACACATTTGTGTACATCAGGTATTAGCTCACAGAATGTAGTGGTACTAACGCTAAGACTGATCCTACTGAGAAATCGTAATTTAAAACGTAATCTAAATTAAAATCTGAATGTTTAGGTCCTAATACGGTAGAGTGTGAGCAAAGTCGTTGTGCGTTTTACGGATAGCATGATGGACATGTAATCTATATGTCGTGGGTACTAATTTCAGTAAAAGCTCTAAATTTTTTAATTTTGTTATTAGGTTCACTTTCATTTCTTTGTTCAATTACATCAACAGTTACCTTCACTTTATTTAATTTTCACTTCCCAGATCTGACAAACGATGAAATTATGAAACTACTTGAGATGAGTGACTTGAGTACCTTGTCAGATGAAGACGAGGATTCTGTTGATGAACTTCCAACTCAACGTGAATGTATTGGTGTGCCACTATTAATTGATGGATTATGTACAAAAGGTGTTGTTAAACTGAAGGGATACCAAAACAAAAGTGGACGTCTCTCATTAACATCAGAATTCACTTGGCCCACGACTTGGTGAAGTCTTCAAAATTTATAGACTCACTGGGAGGGTCAAAAGAAATTTCTGCGATTGTAACACAGTTCTGATGAAGATGAGGAGCATCAAACCACACAAAACGAAGACGAAATGTGCCAAAGCCAACTACAGAAAGCAAATGTGACAGGGTTGGCCATCTTCCTGAACATATTGAGAGTGTTTTTGCCTCAAGGTGTCTTCTTCCAGGGTGCAAGTCACATTCTTGCATAATGTGTGAAAAGTGCGAAGTTTATTAGTGCATATTAAAAAACAATTGTTTTGCTAAATTCCATAAACATGAGAAGTAATGTGTTAATAAAATGTAATGTGTACATAAAAATGAGAAGTAATGTGAACATTTTCCATTATAAATAAAAATATGAAAATACTACGAGATCGGAATTTTTCTTCTGTGTTAAGACCCAATGTACACATATGTGTACCTTCAATTATTCAAACATTATCTAAAATAAAATTTGAAAATTAGGTTTTTTGTGCTACTTGGAGATCAACTGCACCAAAAAAAATTACTGAAATATTTTGCCATTCTTTGTTTATCTTCGGGACTGAAGAGGTTAAGTATACATCTACTAAACTGCAAACACTTAAGTGCCTGGCAGAGAGTTCAGACCAGTTCTCTACCATTCCACTCTCTAACAGCGGGTGGGAAAAATGAACACTAAAATCTTTCGGTAGGAGCTCTGATTTCTGTTACTCTATCATGATGATCATTTCTCCCTGTGCAGTTTGGCGACGATAAAATATTTCCACATCCAGAGGAGAAAGTTTGCGACTGAAATTTCGTGAAAGCATCTCGCTGCAACGAAAAATGCCTTTGTTTTAATGGTTGCCATCCCAATCACCCATGACACCTTCTCCACTATTTCACGATAATACAAAATGAGCTACCATTCTTTCAACTATTTCCATGTCCTCTGTTAATCCTCTCTGTTAAGCAACCCACACAGCACGGCAGTACTCTAGCAGAGGACGAACAAGTGTAGTGTAGGCAGCCTCTTTAGTATATATGTTGCAACTGCTAAGTCTTCTGTCAGTAAAATGTAGTGGTTGGTTTGTCTTCCCCACAACATCATGTACGTGATCGTTCCAACTTTAATTGTTCATAAATGTAATTCCTAGGTATTTAGTTGAACTGACAGCATTTAAATTTGTGTGATTTATCGTGTACTCGGAATTTTACGGATTTCTTTCTGTATTCACGTGGGGGACCTCATACGTTTCCTTATTGTCACTTTTCGAACCATTCAGATATTGTGTCTAAGTCGTTTCGCAATTGGTTTTGATCTTCTAATGACTTTAGTAGAAAGTAAATAACAACATCATGTGCATACAGCGTTAAGAGAGCTGCTCAGATTATCTCTTAAATCGTTAATGTAGATCAGCAACAGCAGAGGGCCTGTAACACTTCTCTGTGGAATGCCAGATATCACTTCTGCTTTACTCTGTTATTTTTCCGTCTATTACTAAGTACTGTGACCTTTCTGTGAGGAAAGTCGCACAACTGAAGCGATACTTCATAGACTCGCAATTAGGTTAGAAGTCTCTTCTGAGTAACCGTGTCAAAAGCCCTCTGAAAATCTAAAAATATGGAGTCAAATTTAAGGTTCTCTGTCGATAGCACTCACTATTTTATGCGAATACAGGGCTTGTATTTCACAAGAAAGATATTTTCTGAATCTTTGCTGACTGTGTGTCAATAGATTGTTACCTTCGAGGTAATTCACTATGATCGAACACAGTATGTGGCAGTTACACGCACTTGTCCAATTTTTCACTTTGAATGCAGAGTTATGCTCTGCCACATCAAGGCAGAACACAAAAGTTCTAAATGTTCACCAACCTAGAGTGTTCCCTACACGTCTGTAGATAGTAGGTCATGGTGTTCGGCCCTCGTGATATGAGACTGAAAGAAAGTTACTAAGAAGTGGTCTAAGGCTCTCCATTCTACTAGCTGAAAAATCAAATTTAAAGGCAGCAATACCAGCAGCTTTAACTAAGTAGACAAATCACTAAATTGCTTGCTATCGACATTGCTGAACTATTCAGCCGCCAAACCGCTCGCTTACTCCACTACATCCAACACTCGAATGCAATTGTCAGCTCACGGCTCACGTTATTGGTATGCTGAAGATGCGCCAAGTGCTTCGTTTGCATTACATAGTATAAAGTTATCAAAGAAAAATAATAATGAAAAGAATGTGAATAAAGAATATGATAGCTTACCATTGATGGTATCTGCAATCACAATCAATCAAATCTAAGTTAGATAGAAAGGTACGTTAATAATTGAAAATGTGTCTCTAATTCACTCCACGTCTTACATCATACATGAGCTAACATTATCTTCCTTAACTACTAAGTGAGGTTATTTTACTTTAAATACATGGTAAGCAAATTTACAATCCCATTCATTAACCAAGAATTCAGTTTGAAAGTATACTTTCATCTGCAATGTGTTTCGGCTGATTGGAAAAGTAGGGCTTAGTTTTAGGAAATTGTCGAGTGAACAGAAACAGTAACCGTCCTTGTTTCTGCAGAAGAAAGCCAAGAATTTGACGGAAATAAAGAGCCGCCTGATATTGTTCTCAACAGGAGGTTACGCTGGGATTAAAGGACATGGAAAAAGCAAGTAGTCATTTAGATTGTACCCATGTAAAATTTGTTATGTAGCAGGCAAAGGTTACGTGTACGTTTATTTGAAGAAACAAGACCGATTAAACACAATTATTTTAACAGATGACGAGTCGTTTTTTAGTTAAGGAGATCTTGTCTGAGAGTTCTTCGCTACTTCTGGGATACGACTTGTAGATCAAAAACATCATTCTTAAACATGAATGTGTTTACAAAAATCAGATTTATCAGTTGCAATCAAATAATTAGATATACAACAGTTTTTACTTGGGAAATACGATATCAAACCAAAGTCATGCAAAATTTTTAGTTTTTTTATTGACCCATAGAAGTTTTGTTTTTTATTCTCCTAGATCCAAAACAAATTTTGACATGCTCCTGTTCACCCCAAATATCAATAAACCGAAAAAATAACACTGCTGTTTTTATTTACCCCTCTTTGTGGGATGAAGGGAAACACCAAGTTTTTGTCATTTTTATGTAGTTAAAGCATCAGATAGGTCCCAAACCTACTTTTAAGTTAAAAGCTAGGCACAAGATCTATAGCTCCGTATAATTCTGATATTAATATTTCTTCTAAAAGCTGTCAGTTTTTTTTTTAAAGTTGAAAACTGTTTCTGTTCACACTATTTTAAGGTACTTTCTAATGTTCTCCGAGCTCTTTGCCGTGTTCGTATTCTAATTTTCTTAATTATCATCATTTAAGGATTTAAGTCCACTGAAAAATGAAGTTCACTAGAGAATATTTCGAGATAATGATTTTTAACGATTTTAAATCGTCATTAACATCTAAACAATGTGAAGATCGGCTTACAAATGCGTTTGGCGAAGAAGTTCCATGTAAGGAAACAATTTGTAATTGGTACAGCGTATTCGAAGCAGACCAGTTTTTTTCTTAATGATGAATTTCGTGAAGGTCGCCCAGGAACTGCTGTTACAGGAAGAAGTAATACCGCTGTTCTAGCGATGCTTCAAGAAGGTTCACAGAAGTCTCATGATATTATTCGGGTGATAATGGGCACTAGTATGAGTCAAATTCAAAGAATTCTGCATCCAAAGTTTGACGTGAGAAAATTTTGATAGCAATGGATTCTACATAAACTGACTCCTGATGAAAAACAACACTACATTGAGTGGTGCATAAAAACTTTGTGGAAATTCCACGGCGGCACTTTTTATTTGGAATGCCGTTACTAATCATGTGTCTCGGATTTGTTGTTATCATCCTGAAAAGAAAAGTTGGCTGGCGCAATGAGTATTTGGTTTAAAACATAAGCCTACAAAAGTCAGACAAATTCACATTGCTGGTAAGAAGATGGTTACTATTTTTTTCTAAAATAGGTCACATTGCTATTACAGTATCACAGTGTAAACGTAGTATTACTGCCGATAGGTATATAAATATTTTTCTGTTTCAAAAAATTGAAACAGTTTGTCATAAAAGATCAAAACGAATAATAATTTTACTTCATGACCGTCCACTATACAGTCCTGGCATAGGATCTTCTTAGTTTTTGTTACCAAAAATTAAAGATAAAATGCGTGTAATCACATTTTCGTCATCACGTGAAGCAATGGAATATTGTAAAAATCTGGTTTCTAAAGTGCCTCACGAAGAATGCAACGAATGCTTTAAGAACTTTTTCATCGACTGCATTATTTACACTGATCAGCCAGAACATTATGACCACCTATCTAATAGACGGTATGGCCACCTTTGGCACGGATAATAGCGGCAGTGCGTCGTGGCATGGAAGCAATGAGGCCTTGGTAGGTAACTGGTGGGAGTTGGCATCACATCTGCACACACAGGTCACCTGTTTCCCGTAAATTCCGAGGAAGAATTGGGAGCCGGTCGAAGTGGCCGTGCGGTTAAAGGCGCTGCAGTCTGGAACCGCGAGACCGCTACGGTCGCAGGTTCGAATCCTGCCTCGGGCATGGATGTTTGTGATGTCCTTAGGTTAGTTAGGTTTAACTAGTTCTAAGTTCTAGGGGACTAATGATCTCAGCAGTTGAGTCCCATAGTGCTCAGAGCCGTTTGAACCATTTGAAGAATTGGGGGGGGGGGGGGGGGGAGGTGGGGCTACGACCTTTGACGCCACGTTCAATCGAATTCCAGATGTAATCGATCGGGTTGAGACCTGGTGAGTTGGGGGGTCAGCACATCAATTGGAACTCGTCATTGTGTTTTACGAATCACTCCCTCACACTGCTGGCCTGTTGACGTGGCGCATTATCTTGATGAAAACTGCCACCGCCGTCGGGAAACATGATGGTCATGAGGGGGTGTACGCGGTCTGGAACCAATGTACGATTCCCTGTGGCCGTCATGGTGCCCTTCACGAGCTCTACTGGACCCATGGAAGCCCATGTGAATGTTCCCCTGTGCATAATGGAGCCACTGCCAGCTTGTCTCTGTCCCACAGCACAGGTGTCAAAGAGCTGTTCCCCTGGAAGACGACGGATTCGCGCACTCCCATCGACATGATGAAGAGGGTATCGTGATTCATCAGATCATGTAACGCTCTGGCATTGCGCCAACGTCCAGTGCCGATGGTCACGTGTCCATTTCAGTCGTAGTTGCCGATGTCGTGATGTTACATTGGCACATGCATGGGTCGTCAGCTGTGGAGACCCATCGGTTCGGTGCACTGTGTGTTCAGGCTCACTTGTACTCTGCCTAGCATTTAAGTCTGATGTTAGTTCCGTGACAGTTCGCCACCTGTCGTGTTTTACTAGTCTGCCCAGCCTACGACGACTGACATTTGTAATGGGGGTTGGCCGCCCAACCCTACGACGTTCGGACGTGGTTTTATTTAAGTTCGCGACGTGTTCAAGAAACTTACCACAGCCCTCCTTGAACACCCGACAAACTGTGCGGTTTTCGAGATGCTCGTACCGAGGCTCCGGGCCGTCACAATCTGCCGTCGGCCAAACTCAGATAGATCGCATGCCTTCCCCATTCTACACATGGACAGCACGCTTACTGATACTACATACACCGTGCATGTGTCTGACTAGCTGTAGTTCCTCGCCATGTGACGCTGCTGTCACCAGAACGGGTTTATATTGATAATAGGTCTGTGGTCATAATGTTCTGTCTGATCAGTGCATTTATTTAGCGTATGGTAATAAAAAATGAACTGCAACTTATGTGCATGAAATGCACACTTTTACAAAATAAATAGAACTTTACGTCTAAATCTACAATTTAATATAAAAATTTTCAGTTCATTTAATGTCTGCATTTGTTACATCAAAGAAATCTTCTAGATTTCCCGGATAAGCTTGTCTACTACAGCTTGTTAGTTTTTTTTTCTGTTCTGATGTTCATTGCCACAGTCACACTGAGAATATGTAGGCTTTCCGCATCGGAAGAGGTTTTCTGCACAGATTCCATGACCTTTTGATTGTTTTCCAAGCACGTCGTGGTAATTCCAAGACGGTTTGTTTTGTGCTAGTTCATAGAAGGATCTCATATTTCTAACGGACAATAATATTCCACGTTTCTAACCACTTCTTGCTCATGTTGAAATACCCTACTTGTAGCGATTTTACCAATAAGGTAGGTGGCTTCGTGGATTTTAATCGGATGATTTTAAGTACAGGCACGTCAGAGTGGACAGGAGGCTGAAGAATTTTAATAAATTTTTCATATTGCTTGAGAAGAGCATTCTGTCTTCGCAGATCTGGAGGCACAATATGGCTTAGAGGTGGTAACCAGTGAAGAGGGATAGAGCTGAGGGAATCTGTTATTGTCTTCAATCCTGTGTTTACCTCAATATACCGAGCGAGGTGGCACAGTAGCTAGCACACTGGACTCGCATTCGGGAGGACGACGGTTCAATCCCGCGTCCGGCCATCCTGATTTAGGTTTTCCGTGATTTCCCTAAATCGCTCCAGGTAAATGCCAGGATGGTTCCTCTGAAAGGGCACGGCCGACTTCCTTTCCCGTCCATCCCTAATCCGATGACCTCGCTGTCTGGTCTCCTCCCCCAAAACAACCCAACCAGAACATAGATTTTTCTGATATGTTAACTATTAAGCCATACTGAAGCTTAGTATTCGGCTGCCGAGTAGATGAGTCCTAAGGCAGAACATCGTAGTGTTGTAGCTCTTGCATCCAGTGAGGCACCACGCAGCTTCTGTATGATGTTATTGCGCGGTCTCAGGTTTAGTGTTGTGTTTTATATTGATTATTGCTCGAGAAGTTTCTATCAAGAGTTACTCCCAGATAATTTTGGAAATCTTAGTGATTGAGGAATTGGCCATTAACGGTGACATGTAGCTTTACATTCACTATTCTGTCGTTGAGATGAACGCAGCCAACTTTGGTCTTCATTAGACTTGATATTAATCTGCACTTTTTGAAGTATTTATACAATGTACTTGCACTGAAAAGAATTTTTTGTTTATGGGAGTATTAACGGTCTGACGTTGTAAAATACCTGCGAGTTTGCACAGGATGAAGGTACTAGCGTCTGCAGCATACCTTAAGCTATTCCTATCCCCTGGGTGATGCTAAACGGGTTTCAAAGCTAGCAGCCAGACCTATCTATTAAAGATCATGAATTCGCATCGAATGCAGAAATATATTGACATTAAAGGGGAATATTTTGAAAGACATTAAAACCATTTAATTTTTTAAAAAACTAATATTCAGTTCTCCAAAAATTTTCTGTCTCGTCCTCGCATCCCATTAGGCTGCGAGTGGCGTGTGTGTGTGTGTGTGTGTGTGTGTGTGTGTGTGTGTGTGTGAAAGAGAGAGAGAGAGAGAGAGAGAGAAAGAGACCGAAGGCAAATACTTTTATCTAAATCTGGGGGATGTGTCCCAAGCAAAAGAGCTTAATTTTTTTTCAGCGAAGAGTAGTTTCGACTGTGTCAGACTTATTTCTATTATTAAAAATATTTAAAATTCTACTCGAAAACTACTAAAAAACGTACGTTTCGTTTTACTCATTTAAAATATCGTCAGTGTTGGAATTTTTGTGTGTGATCCCCGCCTACGTTTATAGATGTCGTCTGCTTGCGCATTTAACAGGTGTTCTTGCATTTGGCGCGGATGTCTTTGGTCTAATTTCACTTTGGCTTGCAACACTTCACATTTCTTGGCCCAAAAGACGAGAAAATATTGCACTACTAAAGCTTGTTTTCATGGTCCTGTATGAATGTACGTCTGTGATATGTACAACGTTGTAAGCGAAAGTTAAATGAGACCGAAAACCATCATTACTAAACACAAGGATAGATGGAAGATGAACATGTAGCACTTTTAGTTCCAATATCTTATTCACCAATAAAAAATGGAATGTTTTATCCAGGCCCACAGATCTGTATTGGAAATATTTGCGCTAAACAAAACTTATCTATAAGAAATGTTTCATGTCTCATACTGTTCGTTACATACTCAAGCTACAAACAAAGTTCACTTTAATAACACGAGGAGACAGTGGAAGTAACAACATGATTTGTCTCAGTGTTAAACAAAAATTTAGGGATCAGATACAACCATGTAACGATGGGAAAAAACAGAAGTTCAAACAATAAACCTGTCTTGAACAAACTAAATTATAGTTACCAAATCGTGAGCTAGCACCGAAGGAAAAGTATTGAAACTGTATGCGCTAAGCAGGAAGATTTCTGCAGGCGGAATTTAATTATTGTGGAAACTGGAAAGTAAGAACTTCGAAACTGTAGAAATGTAGCGTTACAGAATGATGTTAACAATAAAATGGCCAAATGAAATTCGGAATAAACAGAATGCGAAGAAAGAAGTCTGTGCATTAAACTTAGCAGAGAAAGAAACATCATTGTTGGTGAGGTCGGCGTGAAGGAAATGTGGACTGTTTAATAATGCAATGTAGAGCGCATTAAATTACAAAAATGGCATGGGTGACAGGTAGACCCATTACTTAGGTCGTTGTGTAACAGGTATACTGAGAAGGGGAAGAAGTGCTTGTATTAACATGTTTAAAAGAATTAAAGTTTTAAAGATAAAGTTATGTCCGGCGCGTTTCGCACCTATATTTCTTATTTCGTGAACACATCAATGGCAGTAGGTAAAATTATGCCGAGAAGAAGCAATATTAATCGCATAAAAATATCGACAGTTTTTACATTCAATTTATTCCATAGATTTATTAAGAGGTGTCGCAATTTTGTTCTTTCCTAGATGCAAAACTGAAGTAAATATAAACGGAAAAAATCACAGAAGTTAGTATTTGTGGAAGGTGTTCAGCTCGGAAACCAGCCAAACATAACACAAACATAAAAAATAGTATTGGATACTTAACATTATTATTAAACACCATAACCTACGAACTACAATCATAGGAAGCCCACGTGCAGAAACATTTCTTACTGATTTAAAGAAAGGCGGTTGGTGAAAGGTCTGAAGTTCATAAAGAAGTCTCCCAAAGGATCGACGGTCTGGTAAATTTTGCCAAGTGTTGGTTTTATAGGATAGTACCACAATTTCTTTGTTACATTCCATTGACATGCTAATCACGAGGTTTCGAAATGGACGTACTTATACTTAATTTCTTTGTAAGTTTAATATCTTTCTTAGGTTAAAACGAAGATTATAATATTCTTTAATTTAGGAATCTGCAATGCGAACATTTAATTCGTTTATAGCAGGGTGAATGTATAAATAAGTCAGAGACTGGGTCAAAGACATTAAGGCCGCATGTATCAGCCTGAAATTTATTTTCCTTTTCAACATACTCTATTTGTAAACTTAAACTTTTACCCTGTAAAAGCCTGCAGCATAGAATTAGTGCCAGCGTCTGCATCTAACGAGTGACCTTTCGGGATAACAAGTTTTTTTGGTTCCTTATCTGTCTGCAACCCATAAGACCAATGTGTCCTGCGGGTAGCAAAATACGCCTAGACTGGAAAACATGTTATCATTGGATAACCAGAGACACCAGGATGCTCCATGTTTTGTAACTTTTTCTCGTAGTTTTCTGAATTCCTATATCCAATCGAACAAAAATTTGCGTGAAGTACAGTTCTGACCATATACGGGACAAATTTCGCTATGGATGAGCTCTCCGGACAGTCCCTCGCGCTGAAATAAATCGCACTGGTCAAGTCGGCTACACACTAATAGCACTCTTGCCGTCTTTGTCTGACTGGAGGTCATTAACCGTTGGTCAGCTACGTTCCACGCCACATGTCCTGCCACCTTATAGAGACGTAATGGTGGGAAATTTAAAACAATATGCTGTATTCTGGGGTTTGGACTTGTTTACTGACTCACACTGACATATTGTGCGTAACAGCTCCTTGCAACACTAAATAATGTATTATTTTCCAATTTTTTGTTTTTTCTCCTTTAATTATTTAATTTTCCACAATTTTATCTCTAATTACAGATTCAATTTCAAAAGAAATAGAATTGTTGACTGTAAAAGAAAAGTTTGATGCTTAGTGAATGATATTTCTGAGTTTAGAGATGAGCTGTTACATGTATGTATACAAGCGAAATAATTTTCCTGTGTTTTAGACCAGCCGCATGAACATAACAGTCAAGTAAATAAATGCCTCTATACGTATAAAATGACGAGGTATTAATTAAATGACATATATAATGTAAGTGTTTGTAGATGAAAATAAAGAATATGTATTGAAAAAGTACAGTTATAGAAGAATAATTCACTGAGAAGCTGAATGCATGCTGCAACAGAACTTCTTACTTAAGACTCAGAACTTCCTGGCAGGTTAAGACTACCTGCCGGACCGTTAAGCCAGTTGATAACCTTTCTTTTCGCAGTCAGCGTTCTTAACAGTGAAGCTAGCGTGATTTTTAAAGTAACAAAAGAAACTTTTAATGCCTAGACCGCAATTTTCCTATTACAATTAAAGTAGGATAACTATTTTCAGTTGCTTTCTACAGCGATTTTCAGGTCGTTCAAAATGTAGAAAACGGTGAATATGCATTGGAAAGCATCATTGCATGCAGTCATGCAGTGACATGCTTTTGTACATAACAAGACAATGACAGAACGTAGTTTAAAAACATCGCCTTGAGCAAGCCAGGTTATAGACCATAATCTCCCAGAATGACGGGAATAATGAAGGAAAATTGCCAGTTGCATGAGTAAAAGTTCCTTAAAAAAAGCTGATTATGTGGAAATGTATAGCTGTTACTGTAGTATGAACAATATTTGGAATGGTTCCAAATATTGTAAGCTTTTCCGCAGCCTGGCTTATAAAGGAATGATCCTGCATGGCGTATGAGACAGCAATTTTTATAAAACGTGCGCAGGTTGAAGATTAAGAGGAAAATGCTGCAAGCTAACTACTTACTTTTAAGCTGAGTTAGTTTTGATGTTTCTTGTCAGGCTGGTGGGCTTGGGGCGTTTTCTTTTTATTTTTCAACCTGTGCACTTTAAAAGATAACTATTTCTTACGCCAAACGAACACTGCAGAAAGCAGTCACAATTTCTGTATTTGGTCTCCGTTGCAGGTTTGTTAACAATTGTGAGAAACTGAGAACAAAAAGTGCTTAACACGCTGAGACACGCAAAGGACGATTAATGAGAACAAAGAGGAAGAATACCTCAGCCATATCTAACTAAGAATTGAGGGAGTTGCTGAACGGCATGCATTCTGAAGTTCCTCATTAATAGGGGAAAAGTAGTAAAATGCACATTTCGCAGGACGAATGTTGTTTATTTTGTCCATGAAAACGTTACCTTGCTGGAAATGAAGCATATCATTCCCGCAATTTGGCGATCTAATCTTCTTTGTCGCTATAAAAGCCCCGAATTGTTGAAAAATTACGGAATACATGAAGGACGCTTAGAGACTCTTGTGTTGGCTGTGAAGTTTCGCGAATATTCTGGGACTAAGATAAAATAATAAATAAATTTAAGGAATAATTGTCGTTTGGAGATGAAGAATGGTCACCGAAGTTTGAGTGCCGCCCTTAGCATTAGTTCACGGTGTATTATTCGGTAAGTAGAGTCAGGTAAACATCTTCGTTTGACTCAGCGATTGCCTGCACTGTACAGTTTCGGTTACCCCATATGTATGAAATTGGTGGATGATGGAATAAAGATAAGCAATAGCACAGAAGTCATAGATTCAAGTTTTGTTCAGATTTCTCCCATTTATCTCCGTTCTTACTGTATGATACACACAGCGAGGGCCATGGAATGCTGCCAGGTCGCTCCTCTCCAATTTGAAGATCATTTTCAGCGCAACGTACAAACCCAAAGTTCAGTATTTATCAATTCACGGTTGAGATTTTAAAATTCTAGATGTCAATAACTTTAAGGAATCGCAGACTCCACTCAGGGTTTGGATGGAAGTTGTTGGAAACAATGGAAAAGAGGATACTATGAATATGTCAGAGCGAAATGTGTTTATAGGCGACAGTAAAATGGTTCAAATGGTTCTAAGCACTATGGGACTCAGCATCTAAGGTCATCAGTTCCCTAGACTTAGAACTACGTAAACCTAACTAACCTAAGCACATCACACACACCCATGCCCGAGGCAGGATTCGAACCTGCGACCGTAGCAGCCGTGTGGTTCTGGAATAGGCGACAGTAGAAATGGAAATTCATTGTATTATACAGTTATAACCAACACAACAAAAATATGTTCATGTCCTAGCATTCAGAACGTAGACTAGTTTCCGTACGTTCCGATCCTCTCGGAGTACACTGTTTAAGTAGCAGGTGATCAGCACCCGCTTGGCTTGGTACATTTTTTTCGATTTATTTTCTGAATTGGAAAAAAAGGTGTAGTTAATCATCTCATTTGTATGCTATCTAGCTTATTCGGAATAAATATATATAATCTCGTTTGGTTTATTGCTTCGGCTGCAAAGACGAATAAGTTTTGTGATTATTCAGCACGCAAGTACGTTACGTACAGTTGTTAGTGTGAGAAACACTATCCTTTTAAATTTACTCCGCAACATTGGTATGTTTGCACTTGTGATATATTGACACCCACGCTCCATCCTAATCTTAACAGAAATTTAAATTTATTGAAGGTGAATGGTAAGTTAGTTGAGATGAGTGGAATTTGTGGTATGAGTACTTATTTATCTTTTTCTTTTATGTTTAGTAGTTCCGCTTCTTTGATGTTGTTTAGAAACTTTTTTCTGGAAGGACATCGAATGAATTCAGAAATTCCATCGGGAAATTTACACATTCGTCTTGAATCGTCACTGTATCTATCGATTTAAATACTCTTTCTTCCTCTAGTTCATACTCCGTGCCGGCCGTATTGGCCAAGTGGTTCTAGGCGCTTCAGTCCGGAACCGCGCTGCTAGCACGGTCGCAGTTTCGAATCCTGCCCCTGGCATGGATCTGTGTGCTGTCCTTACGTTAGTTAGGTTTAAGCAGTTCTAAGTCAAGGGGACTGGTGGCCTCAGATGTTAAGTCCAATAGTGCTCAGAGCCATTTGAACCATTTCATACTCGGTACTTGCTGATTTATCTGTCAAACTACGTCTTTCTTGTTTCATAAAATTTTTTGCGCTATATATTTTCGATGTGTCGTCGCTCTGTCTTTAGTACTTTGCACAACTAATAGGTTAATACAGTTTTGCTGGAGTGCAGATTTTTGCCTCGTGTGCCGTTTTCAATTCAGTGTATTCTAGATCATTTCATATGACTCGTTAGCATTCGAAAACGTGCCTAAAAACTCTGTAACATTGTAGGCCAATCTAAAATTTTGTCCCATAGAAAATACAGTGATTCGAAAGAGACAGAACATGTCCTGTAAGAATTTTCGCCCTGTAGCAGAGTATGCGCTAATCTGGAACTGGTAGATTAACACCGTGTGCCGGATTAGAACTCATAACTGAGACCTTTGCCTTTCTATAGCAGCCGCTCTGCCGACTGAGCCGTCCACACTCGACTCACGACTCAACGCACGAAGCTGCATTTTCGCCCTATCTTTATTCCTACCTTTCAAAGTTCAAAATTAATTCCGGAAACAATCCTCTGGGCTGTGGCTAAGCTATTTATCCACAACAACCCTTCTTTCTGGAGCGCTTGTTCAGCAAGGTATACAGAAGAATTTCTGTTTAATTTGGAAGGAAGGAGAACAATTAATGATAGAAATAAAACGGTGACGGCGGATCGAGAGTTGTACTTGGACAGCACATTCGGTAGACCACGTGCCCGCGAAAAGCAAAGGCTCCATGTCCGACTTCTGGTCCGTCACACAATTTTAATCTGCCAGGAAGTTTCAAAACATGCCCTGATGACCACCACGAATTAATAGTGAGCGCTTCAAATGTTTACATTTCCACAGCCACTAGAGCTACCACCGCACAACCAGTATAGTGCACAACCGGAAAACTAAGAGGAGCACCAGACAAAAGTCAGTGATAGGTGGTGTATGGTTTTGAAGGTACGTCAACTTCACCCGCATATCCATTAATTCCTTTAACTGTGTATACAGGGTGTCCCATTTATCTTGACTACCCTAAATAACTGTCTGTTCAGATGAAACTCCAATTTCTTCTTCTAACATGTGATCAGACAAGTTCTCAATCTCATAGAGGCCTTCAGTGCACTCTTTCCGCCTGTCTGCTCTCTCTTCTGCTTTTAAAAGTGGAATTCCCACTCCACTCTTAATAGTACCATGCTTGCTTTTAATTTCTCTGAACGTTATTTTGTCTTTTCTTTATGCTGAATCACTCCTCCGGATGATCATTAATTTTTCGATTTTTTCACATCTTCCCTGCATCCATTCAACCTTGCCTGCCCTACATTTGCTATTTATTTAATTCTTAAGGGATTTATGCCGCTGTGTTCCTTTTTTCCCTTGAATATATTTATAATTCAGTCTTTCTTTATTACCCAAGGTTTTTTGCAGGTTACTTTCATTTTATTTATGTTTGTCAATCCAACGTCTGTGACTGCCCTTTTTAGAAATGTTCACTCCTCATCGACTACTCTGGTGTTTCTTACCGCAACTCCCACATCCTCAGCAAATTTGAAGCACCCCCGTCATTTCTCAGTACATCAATATTCCATTTCCTTCCATATTGATTATTTCTGATGATTGTCTTAATCTTCAGTCTACTCGTCATCAATACTAAATTGTGATCTAAGTTCGTATCTGCACGTGGGTAAGCTTTCCAGGCCGTTATCTGATTTCGAAATCTCTGTGTGATCATGATGTAATCCAGCCGGAACATTCGCGTGTCTCCCGATCTCTTCTAAGTATACCTACTCTTGTGGTTCTTGAGTAGAGTATTTGGTATTACCAACTGACGTTTATTGCAGAAGTCAATTAGTCTTCCTCCTCGCTGCTTCCTACTGCCAAGCCCGTATCCACCCGTGACCCTTTCCTCTATTCCTTCCCCTATAGAGGCGTTCCAGTAGCCCATGAATATTAGATTTTCATCTTTCTTCACATACTGAATTATCCATGCTTGCGACCTTGGGATGCGTACCTGAACTATCGGGGCCGCCATTAGTCTGTTGTCAATATGATGAGAACGACCCTGTCACCGAACTGTTCACAGTACCTCACTCTCTCTGCTACTTTCCTATTCATAACGAATCCTGCTCCTGACAGGGAATCCTTATCATCTTTCCATTTCACTTCACTGAGTCCCATTACATCTGGACTGAGCTTTTGCATTTCCGTGTTCAGTTTTACTAGCTTTCCTAAAATGCTTCGAATGGCTCTAAGCACTATGGGACTTAACATCTGAGGTCATCAGTGCCCTAGACTTAGAACTACTTAAAACAGAGGCAGGACTCCAACCTCACCGTAACAGCAGCGCGGTTCCGGGCTGAAGCGCCTAGAACCGCTCGGCCACAGCGGCCGGCATGTAGCTTTTCTACTACGGGCCTCTGACATCCCATGCTCCGACTTGTAAAATGTTATCCCATCCTTGGTTCAAAATGGTTCAAATGGCTCTGAGCACTATGGGACTCAACTGCTGAGGTCATTAGTCCCCTAGAACTTAGAACTAGTTAAACCTAACTAACCTAAGGACATCACAAACATCCATGCCCGAGGCAGGATTCGAACCTGCGACCGTAGCGGTCTTGCGGTTCGAGACTGCAGCGCCTTTAACCGCACGGCCACTTCGGCCGGCCCCCTCCTTGGTCATTCCATATTTTTTTTTTTTTTTTTTTTTCTCATGATCACATCCGACAGTCCCCTTCCGAACGGGGGACTAATCCGGAAATTTTGCTAATGGAGAGATCATCGTGATAATTTTTGAATGTCAGGGCTCATGTCCTGTGGATACACATCTTGTGTCTTTAATGCAGGGTTTTCATTGCCTTCTGCATCATCATGCCGTCGATCATTGCTGATTATTTCGCCATTTGGGTGCATTTTCCCACCTCATAGTCAAGAGAGTGCTTTGGAACTTTGTTCACCCTGTTTGATAAAGCCATTGGCAGAACAAAGGTTAATTTTTATGCTGGTTGTCATCGGCCGCCGTTTCTTATGTTTTTTATTCAAAACCTAAGCAGTGGCTGGGTTCAAGCCCGTGACTCACGACCTACTGATCACTAGTCAAAAGAGCTGCTCCTAGAGCATGGTACGGCTGTCCAAATCATTACCGAACACCCACTCTGTTTCACTTTTAGGTCGTAAAATCGGCAAGTAATTGTAAACTGTCTGAAGCAAGACTCATCTCTCCAAATAACTTTCTTCCATTGCTTCATAGTCCAGGTTTAATGGTTCGGCACCAAGTTACCGGGCTTTGCATCGCTGATGAATAGTTTAGCAATTCCAGCTGGCCGTATAGTTCCTTGTTTATGGAGGTCCCTTCTTGTTGTTTTTGTGCTGACAGATTTCGCGAGCGCCACAGTTAGTTGTGCGGTGACTTTTGCAGCTGTGCAGCTTCGTCTTATTTTTCATCACAATCCTTTTCAGTGGTCATTTGTGACGTTCACACAACACACTCTTCCGTCGGCGTTGTGACTTAGAGGATGATGTTTGTTCGCTTTCCCTGGATGCGGTATAAATCTTCGATAAGGAGCCTCTAGAAACACCAAATACTTCGGTTATCTTGGTTGCGTAAGCAGCCGCCATACGATCAACAATAATTTTACCACCTTCGAATGCACTCAGCTCCGACGTAACGCACTCACAAATACACGGAAAACTGTTCTGACCATTACTGACTCTTGCAAAGTACGGAGGCCATTGTACAGGTGCCGTTCGAGGTCAAATAAAACAGTGCAACCTACAGGCATCTGAATTTGTGTTCAAGCATGCATTCGTCGCGGTGTTTCATATTTTGTCCAAACCAAATACACACAATACACCACAAAGTAATGAAATTTCGGGAATACATTTGTCTAGCTAACATATTTAAATCATTATCATTGCAAGATCATAGGTTAATTAAGCACGGGATAAGCCACTGTGAAATTCTGGTACATTATTGACCGGTGTAACACCGAAACTGTTGAATGCAGCATGCAGGCGTGCAGGCATTGTGTTATACAATGGCGGGATGTCAGTTTGTGGGATGGAGGAGTTCCATACCTGTTGCGCTTGATCGGCCGGTACAGACACGGTTATTGCTGGCAGTGGATAACGCTATATTATGAGTCAGATTATATCCCATATATACTCGATTGGAGACAGTTCTGGTGGTAGAGCAGGCCAAGGCAACGTTTCGACACTCTGTAGAGATGTTGGGTTACAACAGCAGTATGTGGGTGAGCGTTTACCCCGTTGGAAAACACCCTCCGCAATGCCATTCATGTACGGCAGCACAACAGGTAGAATCAGGAGATTGCCGTTCAAATTTGCGCTCAGGGTGCGTGGGATAACCACGAGAGTGCTCCTGCTGCCACACGGAATCTGTCCCCAGACCATAACAACAAGTGTAGCTCCAGTGTGTCTAGCAGGTAGACAGGTTGGTTGCAGGCCCTCAACTGTCCTCCTTCTAACCAACACACGACCAACGCTGACAGCGACGCAGAACCAGTTTTCATCAGAAAACACAACAGCCCTCCACTCTGCCCTCCGATGAGCTCTCGTGAGACTCCATTGATGTCACAAATGGCGATGGTTTCGGCTCAGCTGAATGCGCGCTAGACGGCTTCTGCCTCGGAGCTGTCCTTGAAGTAACCGATTTGCAGCAGTTCGTTGTGTCACTGTGGTGCCAACAGCTGCTCAGATTGCTGCTGTAGATGCAGTAAGATGTGCGAGAACCATATGCTGAACACTATGGTTTTTCCTCTCGTTAGTGCCACATGGCCGTCTGGAACCCCTTCTTCTTGCGATCGTACCGTCCTGTGACCACGGCTGCCAGGAATCATTTACACTGGCTACATTCCTGCCATGTTTATTATTTCTTTTACTTTAATTTAATTTAAATTTTTTTTTGCAATATCGGAGCAGGAAAACCCAGCTCCCCATAGCCCTATTACACGACCTCGTTCAAACTCAGTGTGGTGTTCATAATGGCTTGTTTATCACCTCAAAGGCATTCATGACTAACATCAACTCACCACGTCCAGTCTCGAAGGTAAATAACGCTCACGACAGTTACAGCGTGTATTTAAAGCAAACCTGATTTACATCCTCACAGTGGCGCTACTAGCGCCGCTCTTATGTGACTCATATGAAGTGACGTCTTTCAGTTGTAGAAACACGTCTACCAAATGATGTTTATGTTGCGCAACTCCTTCTTGGCGTCGGGAATTTTTTTCCGTCGGTGTGTGCGAAAGAGATGTATACGTTCCTCAGTTTACTGCATTTGTAAATAAAGAAGCATCTTCAAGGAAGAAAGGTACGTGGCAAACTTATATCTTCTAAATAGAGAGGACTGGTTGAAGATCTGTAAAAATCTGTGGTTGGAAGAAGACTAAGAAGAGGAGAATAAGAAATTAGAAGAAATAAACACATGTATTTTGTAGAATTTAAAGAACTTTAAGGGGCTTCAAGTAGCTGTAAAAACCTAAAATCTCCTACAACGGACAACCTAAATGTATAACATTTTAAATATCTACTGGAAGAACTAATGTATAGGATTTATGATTTTTTAAGTCGATTATGGCAGCTAAAGAAAATGCCAAAGGAATGAAAGAAAGCAATAGTAATAACCAATATGCCCGCCCGGTTAGCCGTGCGGTCTAACGCCCGACTTTTTCGGATTGAGAAGGAGCGCCTGGTCCCCGGCACGAAACCACCCAGCGGGCTTGTGTCGAGGTCCGGTGAGCTGGCCAGTCTGTGGATGGTTTTTAGGCGGTTTTCCATCTGCCTCGGCTAATGCGGGCTGGTTCCCCTTATTCCGCCTCAGCTACACTATGTCGGCGATTGCTCCACAAGTTCTCCACGTACGCATACACCATCATTACTCTACCAAGCAAACATGGGGGTTACACTCCTCTGGTGTGAGACGTTCCCTGGGGGCGGGGTCCATCTGGGGCCGAAACGCACAATAACCCTGAAAGAGTGGTTCGGTGTGGCGCGGCGGAGGGGTGAAGTGGACTGCGGTAGTCGTCGTGGGGTTGTGGACCACTATGGCTGCGGCGGGGACGGAGCCTCCCCGTCGTTTCTGGCCCCCCGGTTAGCATACAGTACAATACCCAATATTAAAAGAGGACCCGAACGGACTGTGGAAATCAGTGGTGTATAAATCTCTTAAACGCAACAAACTATGTTCGAATATAATAGAATGAGAAACAGCGTAAACTTCATATTACCCGAAGATTAAACAGATTTTCAAGATTTTTGGAATGGAAATTCCTGTTCAGAGAACATTTTCTGATTAAAACAAACGACAGGAAGAAGCAGAAAATACGATCTAAAACTCTACACCGTGCAACACAATTAAAGGGTAACCTTTCTGAAAGCGAGTAAATGTCTCGTATTGCGACGCAGTAGTTTGAAATTGGGTTTAGAAATGGCTCCAACCCTCCTCTGTAATGGTGCAGAAGCGTGGCACTCTGTGACGTCCTTCTCGGGCTGGGCGACGTTTTAAACAGCAAGGGCGGCACGTGCAGACAAAAGGTCAGAGCTCAGAAGGTCATGTGAGGTGTAAGGTGGATAAATGCTGTCACGTTGGCACCAGAATTGTGACCAAAGTCACTGTGGACGTGTTACACTATAGGAAGGACATTAAGCCCCATCGTTCCTATATTTCACCCCTTCGTTTGACGCCTCTGTTATGGGGGGTCAGAACCGCGACGCCTAGCGTTGAAATCACACGAATTTCTTACAGATGACCGACGAAATCTTTTCGAAGACATCGACGCTCAGAGTCGACACGAAAAGGACTCAGAAGATGGCATAAATGGCGTCAATGAAACTAGTTCTTCCCTATGCACGTTCATTTCCACATATTTCGCGCTCTAAAACGAGTTTCCAGTGTGACGTAGAAGGCAACGATGTTGCTGACAGATTTTGCAACTGATAACACCTCCTGGACTATTCATCCCTTTTATAAGGACGTCGCAGTTCTGCAATCTCATTAAACGTGATCTCACACCTTTAGACAGCAGTGTGATTGCAAGTTTTGCTTTGGTATACAGGGCGGAACCAGTTGCTTCAAAAGCACACCGATGAAATTTGAACGTGATCCGAAGCAGGAAAGGTGTTTCTGCTTTTTCATCCCGCCGTTGTACAGAGACATCTGTCTACGGATCTCTTCCCAACAGGCGCATAGGCAACCCATTCGACACCCCCCTGATTTCGTATGCGGCCATTAGGCGCTAACGTGAAACGTGTTGCTTCTCTCGTCTGTAACCAGGGATCAGTAAATGGCTGTCTCTATACAGCGACATTCTTAAAGTGTCCAAGAAAGGTAGTCGCGTGGTACCAACGGTGTTGCCAAACTGGAAGGTATCAGAGGGACCTGCTGCCATTCCACTGACGTGCATGTGGATGGTCCAAAATGGTCCAAATGGCTCTGAGCGCTATGGGACTTAACATCTGAGGTCATCAGTCCCCTAGACTTAGAACTACTTAAACCTAACTAACCTAAGGACATCACACACATCCATGCCCGAAGCAGGATTTGAACCTGCAACCGTAGCGGTCGCGCGGTTTCGGACTGTAGCGCCTAGAACCGCTCGGCCACTCCGGCCGGCGCATGTGGATGTCTCATCCCTCCGTGCAGTTGCATCTAACATTGTATAGAGCAGTAACACGGGTAAAATTTTCCAAGTACCGGAACAGAGTTATCTCGCTACCTTACGGCAGTGTCAAAACGAGGCTGCCGCAATGAAAATATTTCGCCACCGAGACTGGATCAGGGCAAAACATAACATCGGTGCTTCTGGCGAGCCAGGTAGCAGATTTCAGCAGAATGTAGTGGGTCAGGGCAGCCAAACAGGTTCACCTCCTTCGTCATGTGACGAAAGAAATGCTAAAGCGAACACAACAAACGGCACCAAGAACTTTTACGAGCCAGTTCTATACTGTAACAAACTCGTACTGTAACCGCTAATATCTTCGTAATAGCAAGCAGTCATGGCGAATGACGTCGGGTAAACATTAGTCACTGCTTTACTCCACAAATACCCCAGTAGTTTATCTCGTAAAGTAGTCGGCCGGACGGATCGATGGTGTAAATGACGTTCACACTCGATTCCCTGATTGCAGCGATGTGACGTCTGGCACAGGTCCGTTGGAGATTTTCTGCACGCTACGGACAACAACAGCCGCTACTGGGAGAGATGGCTACCTCGCCATAATCACGAGTCACAAAGTTCAACACCATAGTCTGCCTATGTCGCAGTTGGGAGGACCTGGAGGTCTTCCCGTCTCACCAGGATCAGGGCACCAGCGTTCCCGATGTTCTGACGGACTGAAAAGGGCCTACCTGGACGGCAGGCCGACATCTTCACTGCTACAGGACAATCGTCATCGTGGTACGACGGATGACTAAGAAGGGCGGTGAGCGGGAGGGGACAGACCACCTCCAAAGTCGGCGTGTGTAAGTCCAATACACGCGCCGCCTTCACTCACTCCCATGGCGTCGCTGTACAGGCGGTGCCGGGCCACCGCAAGCGGCGAACTGCCAGTGCGGCAGCCGGCTGGAATGTAGTGTGCCGTATCAGCTACCTTGAGCGGGCTGTAGGCCGCTTACTATACGATTTCTCAGAGGGCACTGACGGACGATGCCAACCACTAGTCGAGACGCTACCTGTATTTTTATGGAAATAAATAATTAATTCTGAATCTTCTTTCACTGCTCATACTCATGACCACAGCTCACTACCATGCTTCTGAAGAAATCTGGCAACGAGCGAATTGGGAAAGCGTCTCCTGCTACAGAACCAACTCTACTTACGCCCTCCCAACAGTCGCCTCTAGCATTGCACACGGCACAGGAGGTCGCGGGAAAGTGGAGATGAAGAAGCATAAACATTATTTTCTGCTTCGGATCACGTTCAAATTCCGTCGAATGCTTTCGAACTGTCCCTAATGGATCCTCTCTGTATACCAAAGGAAAACACGCAGTTACGCTACACTCTAAAGGGGCAGATGACATTCAATGTGGTTGCAGCTCTGTGATGCCCTTAAAAAAGGACTGAATCACACGGGTGTGTCAGCAGTTGCGCAATCTATCACCGTTATCTTCTTGTACACCGCACTGCAAACTGTAATTTTTTTTATAGGAATGAAGGTCCCTAAGGAAAGGGTGGTTTCATTCACGTCGCCTCGTAAAGCATTTTCGTATCGATTCTCAGCGGTGGTGATATACTCGGCTATCCATAAGAAACCCGCGTGATTTCGACGCTAGGCGTCGAGGTTCTGACCTTCATCGCAAAGGCGTCAAAGAAAGGGATGAAATGTCGTTAGCGGGTGGGGGGTGTAGTGGGGGGGGGGGGGGGTGATGACTTTCCCATCGTGTAACACGACCACGGTGGCGTTGGGCAGACTGTGGCGAAATTTGGTGCCAACGTGACAGAACTAACTCACTTCACAGCTCATATGAACTTGTGAACTCTGACCTTCGATATGTACAGGCCGACACTTGCTGTGTGATGCGTCAGCGAGTGCGAGAAGGACGTTGCAGGGCGCCACGTTTTGCACCCTTACAGAGGAAGATTGTAGGCAATTTTGATCCAAATTTCCCACTTCTGCGTCGCAATGGGAGGAAATTACTGTGTTCAAAAAATGATCTTTAATTGTATTTTGCTGTGTACATAGTCTTAGTAAAAGAGGAATATCACTAAATCACAGCGAAGTTAGCTGAGGTACAGAGAAACGTGAAGGTAATATCCGGAAATATCGCCCAAGCAAATTTTAATAAAGAGGTCAGACAAGAGTGTTGTACGTCACCGACACTTTTCAATTTGTATTAGACGACGATGTATGGGAACGGCAACAACGGATGATAAAATTTAACATAGGAGACAGCTTCTAAGGAAGAAGTTTTATCAAAACTCTATTGTTTGCCGACTACTAGGTTCTACTTGCGGATAACGAAGATAACTTGCAGAGAGCGCTGTGTGAACTGTACAGAGTTGTAAAACAACATAACACAAAATAACTGACAAATTCCAATACTCACTACCTTGCAGATGTAAATTGATATTATAAAAGAGAACTAATGAACAAGTTAACTCCTTCATATTCTTGGGCCGTGACATATATGTCTCATCGCTGTTGATATTAAAAAGAAAAAGCGAGACGCAGTGTGATGTGTGGCCCAATTAGCAAAACGCTCAGGGGGAAAGCACGAAGGGATACAATAACATTGTAATGTTTCAAAAATTTTATGGGAGTGGAAACTGGACTACACAGTTCACAACACATATTAGACTCCAAGCAACCCACATGAAATGTGTGAGAAAAATCGAGGGAGAAACAAGACGAAACAGATTAAAAAATGAGATCATCCGAAAGGATGTAGAAAGTAACCAGATTAAGTAATTATAGAAATAACGAGTGGTGAAAGTTTCCAAAAACAAATGTTGCAGAATATTCTTAAAGGAAGAAGACACATTGGTAGATCCAAGAGAAGGCGGATGGGACAAGATGGCTCAACGTACCACCTGATCTATCGATTGAGGGAGAAGAAAAAGAAGAATACTACTGAGAAGTGTATCTGATAGTTTGTCGTCTGTATATGCCTGCTAATAATTTAGTTTATGGTGAGTGACTGCTATATTATGTACACCAAATCGTCTTTTAAGTTATCAAATCATGGTATCTAGAATAATCAAAGCTTCACACTATTGTTATTTGAAAGGCAATAAGTAGACGCAGCATTCTGGTTAAGGCAGCATCTGCACACAGGTTACAACGCATGAAACTTCATCTCTTACAAAGGTGACTAAATGTTAACTGGCCTCCTGTTACGTCCATCCGAGCTATCAGTTACAGAATGAAAACATGTATAGAACAGAGAGAGTAATTTATGATTTATAACTCAAAAAATTGTACTTCAGCTCTGATTTTGTGCAACCTTCTCTTAATTATACCTACTGAATGACGACGTACTGAAATCATTGCCGATCATTAGGCACTGCTCTCGCGAGAAACTGAATGCGCCTTGCGGGACGATTTGGGCCATACACGGTCGACACAGCGTATTCTCTGCGAAGAGTTAGAAAACTAAGTTTTCATTGTAATAATACTAGAAATGACCCCTTGATACATTTACTTGTTCGTCCTGCGTCTATAACGTCAACATGTCGACAGTAAAAACTTACACGAAGTATGAATGAGTTTGCCGTATTCGTCGTAGCGCCTAAATATACGTCAACTATCGTTTCCAGGGCGAGCAAGATAAAGAGTGATTTAGTTCCTGAGGCTGCGGGTTCTAGGGAGACCTTGCCAGAACTCTGTATTCTTTTTTTTTCGGTAACTTTAAGTCGCCTGCTCTGTGTGCGTAAGGGCTTTTTTCTTAAGCTAGCGCCCGCTTCCCTTGGCAAAACCAAACGCCTGCTGCTGATGGCCTTTATTGCAGTTAAAACTGAAACACGAATCTTTCATTCCTAAAACTGCCATTCGCGAAGTTTCTTCTTCCGCTTCAGTTCAACTTAATATTAATGCTTTCATTAAATGTCCAAATCTCTGCAAACATACGTGTCGTTAACTAAAACAAAAGCTTCTGACTTCCCTGTAAAAAAACTATTTCCTCCGTCTCGCTAACTTTAGAGACATTACTGTATACGCAATGAAAAGGACGTCATTCGTAAATTATGAAGTGAGCTATGCCAACTCCTGCTACTGTACTTTGAGCAGTTGCATTAGTCGTAAATTACCATCTTCATGACCGAGACGATTACTTGTTTGCAGCTTCGCCTATCAGAGGTACGTGCTCAGCTATTTATGAGCCGACTAGTCACCACATTTTGTTTGATGTATGGCTCTAATCGCCTTGGTTTAATTAAGCATACGTAATATATTTAACAGTTTTTCATTCGTGAGAAGTCAGGGAGCAAAGAATGGTGTTCCTCTCAATGCCAGAATTCGCAGAAGTCACGTAGTTGTTCAGTACACTGCGGCTCTGTAATCTCTTATCGCTTGCATCAGCCAGGCCAGGGCCGCAGCCGCCATGCATTTCTCTCAGAGCATTTCAGCCTGTGATGGCAGAGGCGTAAATACGACACAATGTGGTACGTTTTGTGTTTTCTTACCGCGAGGAATGACCTGAACTGCTTCTATAGATGACGGGTATTCAGGAACAGCATAACTGAACGAACGTAGAGTACTTGGTCTGAAGCAAAATTCTTTGGAAAACTCTTTTTGTGTGTTGCCCATTTCGGCGATATTTGCGATGGAACTGCCAACAGATACAACGGTGCTGTAGTAACGGTGACTTGTGTAAGCAAAGGAGAGTGCATGGCCGAGGTGTACAACCGGTCCTTCGAATTACGAAACAAGACGATACGAAGGGCTCTGGACGTCTAAGGAACAATGTTAAAATTCCAGCAGGAAAGTGTGTAAACGTCTCTCATTTTAATGGACAGAACGGGGTTCAGATATTACGCATTAACCCGAAAGACAACGAAGAGTTGTTTTTATTAAAAATGAAATTCCTCCATCTGTACTTAAGATTTTATATTTACTTCACTACTAGTTTCGACGTTGCGTCAACGCTATCTTCAGGCCCGTACACTTTGATGAAATCAGTTGTTTGTGGCCCAGTCTAGAAGTCCGCGGTGAGATCAACACGTGCTCCTCATGGATGGCGGGCAGTAACTAGAGTGAAGTTTAAACCAGTGGGTCAAAGATAGTAAGATGGGTTTACTATCAGTTTACTACTACCAGTGTGTCAAAGATAGTAAGTTGGGTTTACTATCTTTGACCCACTGGTTTAAACTTTACACTAGTTACTGCCCGCCATCCATGTGGAGCACGTGTTGATCTCACCGCGGACCTCTAGACTGAGCAACACACAACTGATTTCATCGAACTGTACGGGCCTGAAGATGGCGTTGACGCAACGTCGAAACTAGTAGCGAAGTAAATATAAAATCTTAAGTACAGCTGAAGGAATTTCATTTTACGATAAAAATTATACCAGCTGTGTCCCACCTTCATCCAGTTTGAATATGGATGTACGAAGACAAAGCGTTGTGTCTCACCGTTAATGGAAACAGAGCATTGATAATCTATGACATTAGCCATGCCTTTGTGCGTTATGCGACACAATAGACCATTTATGTGCACAATACCCAAAATTCAACTGCATACGAAACGTAATTCTTTCAATAAAAGCGCAACGCCCATGCAAACATAGTTAACACAAGTGTATATAAGAAAATATTCATGAATGTACACTGTCACCTATTCAGAAGATATGATTTCCATTAATTGAGTTTAACGATCCAATAACCTATAGTTTTCAAAAGGGAAGAAAAAATACGAATCAAGAGGAAGATTTTAGATTGAAAGTGATAAGACATTGCCCTAATGGCTTTGTTTCCAAGAGTAAGGGTGTGTAGTAGTTATCTGCATCCACAAGTAGTATAAAAGTTGCGGTAAGCATATGTTTACGTATGTACACTAAGGTGACAAAAGTCATGGAACAGCGGTTTGCACTTATTTACATGGTGGCAGCATCGCGTACACAATGGATAGAAGGGCAGTGTCTTGGCGGAGCTATCATTTGTATTCAGGTGACTCGTGTCAAAAGATTTCCAACGTGATTATGGCCGCACGGCGGGAACTGACAGATTTTGAAAATCGGATGCTGGTTGGAGCCAGACCCAGAGGACATTCCATTTCGGAAATCGTTAGGGAATTCGGTATTCTCAGATCCACAGTGTCAAGAGTGTGCCAAGAATAACAAATTTCAGATATTACTTCTCACCACGGGCAACGCAGTGGCCATCGGCCTTTACCTTACAACCAAAAACAGCATCATTAGCGTTCAGCTGTCAGTGCAAATAGAAGAGCAACAAGGCGGGAAATAGCCGCAGAAATGAATGCGGGAAATTCGGGGAACGTATCCGTTAGGCCAGTGCGGTGAAATTGGGCGTTAATGGGCTACGGCAGCAAACGACCGACCCTAGTGCCTTTGCTAACACCACGACATCACCTGCATAGCCTCTTCTGGTCTCGTGACCATATCGCTTAGACCCTAGACAACTGGAAGACTGTGGCCTGGTCAGATGCGTCCAGATGTCAGATGGTAAGGGCTGATGGTAGGGATCGTGTGTGGCGCAGACCCCACGAAACCATGGGGCCAAGTTGTCTACAAGGCACAACGATGGAATTTTCATGGATGACAATGCGCATTGTTACCGGGTCGCAGTTGTTCGCGATTGGTTTGAAGAACTTTCTGGACAATTCGAGCGAAAGATTTGGCCACCCAGACCGCCCGACATGAATCCCATCGAACATTTTGGGACATAATCTAGAGGTGAGTTTGCACCAACAACTCTTTCGCAATTGCAGAGGCAGCATGGCTACGTATTTCTACAGGTTACTTCCAATGAGTTATTGAGTCCATGCCACTATGCACTATGCCCGGCGAAAGGATGTCCAACAGTACAGTAGAAATTATCCCAGACGTTTGTCACCTGAGTTCTGCGTTTTTCACTTTTTACCCTAAATGACTGGACCAACTACAACCAAACTTCGTGCACGTATTACTTACTGTCCGGAATAATTACGGTGAGACTAAGAATCACTTACCTAACAAAGAGGTGGGGGTGGGGTGAAAAAATACTATAGACCATATCGCGGGCGTAGCTATACTTTATTCATCCAGTGTTTGAGAAAAACTCCATTTACTTACTTGCAACAGACTTTACACATAATTTAAAACATTCCTTTTCGCTGTCAACTTCCAAAAAATGATGAAAGCAAAAAAGTTGATCGATTATTACATTGCCGCTTTCACGCAGCAAAACTGCCGCATGAAGCATGACGTTTTAATTTATCACTTCTTTACTACTAAGTGTATTCGTGACACATTTTGCAGACTGTATTCACTTATACCACTGAAACCAGTGAATGTACGACACATAACTGAGGAGATACGACGTCATAAACATTGATCTGCGTGAAAATGAAACTGCAGAGTGAAATTCGTTAGAGATACAGCTGAAATATGTCTTCAAATACTTGTGAAATATATAATATATATATGAAGTATATTCAACATGTTCTACGCGAGCAAGTCCACGGTACAAAGGTCATCCTAAAGCTGCAGAAGAATTTCATCCAAATAATGTGCATAAAGAAGTGGGAAGGAGGGAACTGACAGAAGAAAGGAAAATGAGGAAATACGCAGAAAGAGAGGAGGAGATGAACATAAAAAGGAAAGAGAAGGATTTGGAGAGGGAGAGGAAGAAGGAGGAAATGAGCTAGATGGGGAGGAGGAGTTGGGCAGGGAGAGGGGTAGGGAGAGATGGACAGAGAGAGGAAGAGGAGAAGATGGACAAAGAGAAGGGAAGAGGAGATGGGATCAGTCGGGGAAAGGAGGAGATGGACGGAGGGGGAAGGTGAAGATGGAAGTAAGGGGGGGGGGGGGGCAAGCAGATGAACACAGAGAGAGTGGCGGGAAAAGCAGACAGACAGAGAGAGGTGTAGGAGAAGACGAACAGAGAGAGGGGCAGGAGGGGATGAACGGAGAATGGAGAGTGAAGGAGGTGGGCAGAGAGAGCAGGAAGGAGGAGATGGACTAATAGAAGAATGAAATAAAACATACATGGGCAACACCAGGTACTCATCAAGTGCATTTATAAAACCTGCAAACCACTGTGAAGCACACGGCAAGGGTGCATCTGGTTGTACCACTTACTAGCGCATTCTCTCTCGATTCACTTTTGGCAGCGGGCAGAATGAATGTTTAAACGCCTCTGTACGTGCTGCGATTAGACTAAAATTTCCGGTAGGCAACTACGAAACACATACGTAGAAGACTGTCGCATTTCACGAGATACCTCGCTTAATATTGGTTTTTGAGACTCGGTACGTATGCCTTCCGATATACCGGTAGTTGGCGTCTGTCTTCAGTTGTGTTCCAGTTCATGTTTCCAGCGTGACAGTGGCACTGTTTCGTGGGGGAAACGAAACCCGTAATCATCGGGCTCCACGCAGTTGGGTAATATTCTGTGTCGTACGAGCATATTGTAAACAGTCTCCTTCCTGTACTGATTGCACTTCTCCAGTATCACCTGCTTTACCTCAGACTGAGCCTATGTAATCGTTCCAGTTCATATTGCCACAAACTGCAACCATAAGATATATGTATGAACTGACTCATTAAAATTGTGACTATTGATACTGTAGTCATGTTATAAGGTTTTCCCTTCTGTGAATTGCGCATTTACGCACATTTTATGCAAATTGCTCGTCTTTAGACAAGTTAAAATCTTAATTATGATCTGACTGAAGGTTCTCTCTAATACTACTTGTACCAGTTGTAAATATACTCATTCATTTTGGAATTCTGATAAGTGTAAACATAATTATTTTGAAGCAAATATTAGGTGGTTATATGGATAGAAAGGTTTGGCAAAGGACACACTACTGAAGAAACAATGTGTGCCGTGATGAATATGCAATGCCCACGTTGTAAAATCGACAAATATGTAGGATTCACTGGAGATATCAGCTTAGCCCTCACGACTTCTACCAGGCATATGGCTTTGAGGAAATGGAACTGACCGTATGGCATTGTTGGCCGGAAAGCCACCATTCGGGGGAGTTCGCCGCCATATTGCAAATTCTTTTTAGTTGACGACACTTCGACGACTTGCAAGTCAATGATGATGAAAATGATGATGAAGGACACACAACACAGTCCCCTGCCGGAAGTTGAACCCGGGCCCCCTGCACGGTAAAAGTATTTGAATTTGCTGGTCTGATCGGTTCCAGTTCGTGATTTTAGCGCCGCCTACTATCTTTCAACTGCAACTTCGACAACTTGCCAAGTCAGTTTATTAAAAAACCTGAAACTAATCATCCAACATCTTCGAAAGGAATGGATATAGCTACAACATGAAGTCCTGTATGCTTCGGAACGAGCTGAAGTGGGTGTTCGGAGACATACGACTTGCAAAATTAGCGACAACAACATAGAAAAAATAGAGAATTTGAAGCACATAAAGGGAAAAAAATTGGTTTCAGTAGTGGGTGCAGCACAACTGACTATCTGCAAGTAAAAAAGTGCCTTATTGGCTGTTGTCTGGCCGGCCGAACTTTAAAATACGCGTGCCGCCAGTTACGCCGCCGCGTTTCATACAGCCGCCACCGCAACGGGAGGGCGCTGCCACGAACGACTACGCCGCCGCCAATGAGATGCTAGCATCCCCTCTCCGGACCTCCAGCGGCGGGTGTACTGATGTCAGAACATTCATGTACTGAGCACATTTCGTGTGCTTGCCATCTGAATAACATTTGCAGTCATTCATAGTGGCCAGGGCTCGTGATCTTATGAAACGTCCCGTTAGAAAAATTTTATAAATGACAGTGCTGGAAAACCTCTAACGCTATTTGTTTTTCAAACAGCTGAGCAAAACTGAACTTACTCAGACATTTCTCTCTTTACTTATTCTGAACAACACTAAACTGACACACAATATATTTTTTAGCGCACTGCAATCTGACATTCAATAATCCCTACAAAAGGATGGTCCTGACTAATAATAACCTATACCTTACATGAATCACTTACCTCACAAAAATCTTCGTTACTCAAACTACTGCAATACAGCGAGCGCCAATACTGCCAGCTAAATATGACATTCATACTACTGAAGGCACTAACTACTGATAGGCATAGTTAGCAAATGAAAGATTTTGATAGAGAACAAATAATGTATTTAATTTAATAGTGTTCAAAAGTCATAATATATACATCAGTTCATGACATCCAGTCTTACAAATTTCCTTTTTCTGACGGACACACCTCCAGATCGTCCACTCTCAAAATTCTGCCATCTCTCTCCCCACATCCACCACTGCTGGCGGCTCACCTCCAACTGCACAACACTACGCGCTGTTCACATCCAACTGCCCAACACTACAATAGCAAACACTCCAACAGTGCAAACCAGCCACAGGCTGCACACAGCACAGTCAGTGATTTTCATACAGAGCGCTACGTGGCGTTACCAACATAAAAACCTGAACAGCCTACTTACATAGCCCCCACGCTACCCACAAAAAAATTTACAAATTGTTTTGGGCAGTGGCCAAGTCTGGCTTGAAAAAGTTTTTCATAATTACAATAACAAAGATATAAAATAAAGTGCAGACTGTAGTCCTTGTAGAGATGGCCAGAAGCCAACTGTTGCGACTGTGCGGGTGCACAATCACCATCAAAGAGTCTTGTGGATAATATAGCAAGTCCATAAACCACCACTTGTGCACTCACAAACTTTCTGGAAATGTCCTTAGAACCAGCAGTGCTGTTAACCAGTCCGTTGCTGAATTATTAACACACGTGCAAACACTAACAGTCCCCCCCCCCCTTTTTTTAAACTTCTCTCATATTGTGCATATACTATGACCAACAGAAATGTGTGCATTGAAATGAATGCCTACAAGTTACTTAATTTGATGAACTGGTGTCAATTACAATTTTATGGCATAAGAATACAATTATAAAGTTACAGAATACATCTTTAAAGAACATAATAATACGGATAACATTCATAGTAATACAGGCTGTACAAAAGAATAGAAATAAACATATACATCAGTGTTACAGGAATTACGACGCAAGTATATAAGTAAAAAAAAAATGAGAAGAGCTTTCGAAAGATTAACTTCACACATGAGCATTAAAACAATACAGAATAAATAGTGTCAAACATCTTTAAAAAGTAAATAACATAGTATTAGAAAAATCCTACAACATAACTCTTATCAGATAAACACATAAAGACAGGAAGAACACAAATACACAAGGGTACACAAACACATAGCGGAATAACACAAAAGGAAAAGACAGGGTTTGTTTTCAGTATGGCATTTGGTATTGCAGTATTTATCGTATTTGATTTGCAAACAAAACTTTCTTTACTTCTTGGAGATCTCCCATCATTTATCATTATTCCCAAAACGTCCTATCTATACCTGTTGTCCCTAAACCATACTGTTTGCTTCATATCCTCTTTCAAAATAATTATTTCTCACTGTACAATACTCATTTTGGCCCAAATCTTTTTCATATAACTTCTCAGTGCATTCTTTCCCTATTCTTCATAGTTTCTTATATATTATCACCGCTCTTAAAATAACTTAGATCTACCGAGCTCAGATACATATACTAAGGGACGAGGCAATGCAGCAGCACAAAACAATTAACACAAGCTGCAATGACAAAAAATGCAAATTGGCGAAGCAAGCAGCATTATATCTAAATTAACAAAGGAAATACAACATTACAACTAATATAAGCCAATGTTCAGCAACAAGAAAAATAAATCAGTAGTAAAACTGGCTTAATACAACGTAAAATTCAGTACAACTATCCCTGGCAAACAACAGCAACAAATGCAATAACTTATACCTAAACATGATAAAGTTCAAGGAGAAAAAAATATTACAGTAAAGATAGGAAATGTCTAATACCTATGTCAGATCTTAACACTAGAGTGATGCATCATCTTAACTTACTCTACCAAAAAGTTGCCATATCGTTAAAGAAATTATGTATGCAATTCCTATGAAGGGAAATGTCTATTTGTGCTCCCTTTTCTAAGAGAGTAGACCACAAAATTATTCTTTACTGGGTCTGTAAACAGAAAACTTTTCTGTTAGTACATTTATTAAATTTTATTTTAACTAATGCTGCAGTGCAGCTAGAAACTAGATATTATACAAAATGAGCAAATATATACATAAAGCAAGGCGTGAAACGTCATTCACTAGCCATATGGCATTTCATAAGGCAGTAAAATATCTCTCAACTAGCAAGACAATAGATGTAAAACGTTTCTCACCATTTCATTAGGGATTTCAGTAAATATCAGGAATTATGAGCTCCAAAGTGTAATCACATGTTTTCAAGTATGAATGAGTCGTATTTGTGGTGCTTTCTACAAAGAAATGACAATAGCAAAGTTAATGGCCTATCCTTTTTTTTTTGTTGTGCCTCTGAAAGGCACGGCTTTTTTTTCCAGGTGACTGCCATGTAGCAGGGCGCCCACAGCGCATTATGTCAAGGTCGCTTACCTTCCTTACTGACATATTTACAACAGCAGTTTCCGCTACAGTGACAGTTTGATACCAATAAAATTGCACAAGTCGAAAAATTACAGTAGAAATGTGTAGAAACGAAATCTCATGAATAGCAGAGTTGTGATACATTCAGGCATGGACACGCATGTCATAATCCTTAAAGTACGATTCTTGGTTTCCAACATCCTTTTTCACAAACCAGCGTCCCCAACTTCTATTCATTATTGATATACATATAAACACGTAATCAAATTCCTCATATAGCCTTAGCTTATTGATCATAAACATACCTCAACAGCATAATACACATCGTCATAATAATAATATCATAACAAATCAATCACATCTCAAAATCGTCGCAGCTTCTTTCAAAATCTTCAATAAAGTCATCTACCTCCAACGTACTTCAAAAATCATGATCCCTTACCAAATACAGCATTCAAAGCTCTCATAGTATCACCATGGTTCCGAAAAAATATGAACAGTTCACAAAGTACAGACAAAATACAATTTCATAAGTGTGAAGGTATCCAACTGTGTAATTGCGTAAACATGTATCACTGATGTAATTAAAAAACGTTTGTCTCTCTCAGTTAGATGATCAGATAGCTGTGTATTTCTGTGTTAGAGAAACATCGTACCTATGTTTAAAGTTGTATAAGCAAATACCATATTAGCTAGGGCTTCTAGCGCTTGCTACACGCTTAGTACACAAAGTAGGCATGTACCCCCTGAGGATAAATGTAATTATAACCTCAAGTGTTACAGATTACAGCAATGGAATGAAATGTATTACGGAAAACCTTTGTATCTTTGTAATTCAAAAATCTTAAAAAATAAATTTTTAAGTACAAAATTAATCACTGAAATACGTGCACTGTAGCGCTAAACTGTGCGTCTTGTTGTAAGATAATCTCTGTCATAACTTAAGGGTAAAAATGTGCCAAGTGTCGTAATTATCGTCGTCCGTAAGCGAAGTTCTGTTGAAGTCAATGTACTTACCTTGTAATAAACAAAAGTGATTGGTTGGTGGTTAGTGTTTAACGTCCCGTCGACAACGAGGTCATTAGAGACGGAGCGCAAGCTCGGGTTAGGGAAGGATTGGGAAGGAAATCGGCAGTGCCCTTTCAAAGGAACCATCCCGGCATTTGCCTTCACAAAAGTGAAATGGTATGCATATAGATATTGCAGTTATTACGTACATTACTATGATCAAGAAAGTACTATACTGTAACGCACTGTTGTGCTATGGAAAAGGCTGTCTCATTGTAACTATACCAGAAAAGTTTCTACTAAAACGTGTTTTACTTTCCAGGAGAATTCAGAGAAACTGTGTAGATATAAAACAGATACAGCACAAAAGTAATTATATAAATTGTGTCACTCATTAGTAGCGTCGTGATATGATTGTGTAGCTGTTAAATAAACTAACCACTGTGTAATTTGGTATCTCTCAGAAAGCACTTTAAATCCATAATGTATTTTCAAGTAAACCAAAATGTTGCATTACAATGTCATTAGCAGTACCGGTATATGTTGTAAGTATGTAAGCCTTATAGTCATAACGTAATCGTCCAACGAACAAAGAAGAATGTACACACAATAACACTGTGTCATCTGTTCACTATAACAATGCATTCGTAATTACTGTCCAAATACATTCCCTAGGTTCTTGCCTGTATAGTTGACTTAAAAACATTGTTGCATGTTAACAGTTTGTAAGTGTGACAAAGCACACTAGTAACATGAAGTGAAAAATTTTATGGCAAAGACTAAGTTATAAAGCAGATTATCTCTCAATATGCGAGTTTACATGTGAAATGTGGTGGAAACCTTTACTCTTCCAAGTACACAGAGCTTCAGCTTCAACGCAATTGTCATGTGGTATACATCGGTAAAGAATGCTCAAATTTTTATCAAGGTTAGCGTCTATGTTATTTTTCTCTGAGCCAGCGAGCGCACGTGGCTGCCTGAGGTGCGAGTCATTGTCTGTTACCTTTGTTGTCTCGTGTCGCTACTGGGATTTGAAGATCTAACTTCTAAAAATCCACCTTGTCGAGAGGGCCCTGCCCTGTTCGAATCCCACCAGTTCTGATTAAATTATGGTCTGTTGTTAAGATTATATCGTCTGTCGTCATGTCGGTAGTTTCTGTAATTTCTTCCTTGTCGGTCACGTGGTGGAGAACTTCTCCCTGAGTCGTAACTGCACGCTGGGCTGTTGTGTAAGAAATTGTTCTGTCTCCCTTGATAATAATAGTTCTGGTTCCCATATTGTCTCTTTCTATGACTGTCTCTGACATAGTCATTACCGCTGTGAGGTGATATTTCCCTGTAATTATTACTATTCTGCCAATGGTTGTCATATGGGTAGTGTCTGTATTGGTCACGATTTGCGTTGTAAGAATAGTCTTGTGTTCAGTTATTATTTCTGTCATCGCGGAATTGTGACGGATGTGACTTGTAATTGTTGTGTTCCTGTTTTCGCATCCCACGATTTTCAGTGTCAATTTCCAATTCTTGTAACAGTCCCTGAAAAGCTTCTATGTCATCTTTGCAACGTCCTGCGAAAATAATGTGTCAGGCAATTTGATTAAGATTATGCGAATAAGTTCTGAAGGGCTGTATGGGTTTGACAGCTACTGATTCTTAAGCGACATGTCTTCAAAATATTTGACGAGACTGGAAAATTCAGATTGTTCGAAATGTTTCATCATTATGATGCTATGTTTTACGCGACCTTGACTAGGTTGACACCAATATGCTGAGAGGAAGGCATGATAAAATTCTTCTTCACTGTGACAATCGCGAATGATCGAACGCTTTCTTACAGTAGGTTCATTTCCCAAATAACCACACATAAATTCCAGTCTGTGCTCTAACGACCAGTTGGGAGGAAAAGAATGAGAGAATAGATGAAGCCATGCTTGTGGATGAATGTCGTTGCCAGAATTCTTAAATGTTTTGAATTTACGTGTAGTAATGAACAGCTTATAATCAAAGTCATCGTGTCGGCGAGTCGCGTATCGGTCATTGCTACGTCGTGTCGGAGGTTCCATCTCAAAATTCGGTGCACCTTGCTAGTTTCTTTCATAATTTCCGAAATGCCTTGTGTTATTGTTTTGTGGCTTTTCCGTATTTTTAAGTCCCTTTTCCCATGTTGGAGCGCGAGTCTCCCCTGAAATACGTAATTCTTGTATTGTTTAAGCCAACTTATCTTGTACTTCCCGGATTTATCTTTTGTGTTGCGTATTAATTTGATTCTGCTTTTGTTTGAATTTCCTAATTTGTTCGTACTCTTCTGTGTCAGTAACGACTACCGGTCTTGTGTCATTCAGATTATCATCCACCTCATAGATAAATTATTTAGCTGATCCGAAAGTTCGACTACTTTATCTGATAATGAACTGATTTCCTCCATGTGTCTTTCTGAACCAATTTTCAGAGTATCTACTGTGTCCTTTAAGTTTTCCTGAGTTGTTGCAAGTTGCGTAACCGAATCGGTAGATGCAACTGAGTCAATTTTAGCCCGAAAAGTGACGTGTTTTTCTTGAACAATGGTTTGCAGTTCTCTTATGGCTACTTCTTGATTCTGTAATGCATTTTCATGCCGCGAAAAAATAGGCTGAAAATGCTCAGAAATTTGTGTTTTTACGTCATTACAGACTTCTTGACATTTCCATTCGATGTTATGCAACTCAGTAATTAAATCTTCACGTGTTTGTTGAAGTGTTCCTTTAATTTGTTTTTGATTTTGTTTCATTCGTTGCATTAATTGCAATAATAATGTATTAGTGTCTGGAATCTGTTCTTCTATGCTTTTCGGCAGTGCATTTGCACCGGCAACACTACCATTTTGAAAAGTAGAAAATGTGTCTTGACTTAACTGAGAAAAAGGTGAGGACGCAAAACCTGAATCAACGGTGTTTGCAAGATTGTGTCCTGTCATTTCGGGTTCCTGAGGCGACCAGTTGCCGACCGATCGTTCGACAATATTACCCTGTTCACTAGCTGTTTCACTGTCAACACGATTATTTATTGCCTGGTCTATTCCCCTACGCACAGTTACCAAATTATTATGTTGAACATTAGTTAATTCACTACATGGTGGCGCTAACACACTACTCTCGTCTTCACTGTCACTTCTTAGTTTACTTTGGAGCCTAGTATTACGTTTTTCACACGTCATAATTGTCACAATATTTTACACGATAACACAGAAATGCACAATTTGAAGAGTAAAATAAGAAAACACATTTAAAAAAAGCACTAAAAATAATATCTAATTAATTGCAAGCACAGCTGCGAAATACCTGGTGCAAATCTACATGCATGCCACAACTGTTTTACTTTACATCAATGAAAAACTACAACTACAAAGAAGATTCTCTCTACAATTACGCGCTAGCAATAAACAATAGCTACACTAATTACGCAAACTACAAGAAAAAGTCAGAAGATTCCAGTGAGGTATCCTCGGTTAAGGATCGACATATGAAACGTCCCCATAGAAAAATTTTAGAAATGACAGTGCTGGAAAACCTCTTACGTTATTTGCTTTTCAAACAGCTGAGCAAAACTGAACGTACTCAGACATTTCTCTCTTTACTTATTCTGATCAACACTAAACTGACACACAATATATTTTTTAGCGCACTGCAATCTGACATTCAATAATCCCTACAAAAGGATGGTCCTGACTAACAATAACCTATACCTTACATTAATCACTTACCTTACAAAAATCTTCGTTACTCAAACTACTGAAATACAGCCAGCGCCAATACTGCCAGCTAAATAAGACATTCAAACTACTGAAGGCATTAACTACTGATAGGTATAGTTAGCAAATGAAAGATTTTGATAGAGAACAAATAATGTATTTATCTTAATAGTGTTCTAAACTCATAATATATACATCAGTTCATGACATCCAGTCTTACAAATTACACCCCAACAATGCCAAACAGCCACGGATTGTACACAGCACAGTCAGTGATTTTCATACAGAGCGCTACGAGGCATTACCAACATAAAAACCTAAACAGCCTACTTACAATCTGAATAAATGTTGAACTGAAGAGTGACAAATGTATAAATCTTTTGTATCTGTACATATTTCTACATTCGAGTCTACTGTTAGCAACTGTCGCTGCAACTACAGCAACACAGTTATATATTATATTTACTACATGATATTACACTTAGAATAAATTAATATCTGAATATTCTGCACATGAAGAGCATCTGTTCCTCGCTCCTGTAACCACTAGAAAACCACATAGCTTGCAAGGAAGATATAAAAAAAACTAGTTAGAGAATGGCGAATATTTTGATTCAGTTCCAACAAAACCCGTTCTGATAGCTATTAAGGATAATGCACGAGCTGATCAATATTAGTATACTGAAAAACGTAAATGTTAATGCTACAGTTTACATTAAGTTTTATCAAGATAGTGAGAAATTCAAAACTGAAAGAATGTTATATGTCACTGAATCTATTCTAACCCGTGCTAAAGGAAATTTTCTGATCCTTAAATTAAGAAAAAAAAATGTTAGTGGAAAGTACGTGCATCACCTTTATTTTGCTTTCGAAATTCTATGGTTTATCTTTATAGCAGATCAAATTCAGTGGCGAATGAACGGACTTAAGAAGTAAGTTAGGGAGTTCGACAAAAACATTTATGATAAGGATGAAAGGACTCGTAAACAACAATGAAGTCATGGGCGCCTGGTAGTCACGCGGTGTAAAGCGCGTCGTCACGTTTCGCGCTGCTCCCCCGCCGGAGGTTCGTGTCCTCCCTTAGGTGTGGGTGTGTGTGTTGTCCTTAGTGTAAGTTAGTTTAAGTTAGATTAATTAGTGCGCAAGCATACGGACTGATGACCTCAGCAGTTTGCTCCCATAGAACCTTACCACAAATTTCCATGGAGCTCCTCGCTAGCTAAGCTAGCTTTCCATGGAAACGTTCCATAAATTTTTATACGTAGCGAAGGCATAACACTAAGAATGCAAGAGAAATATCACTGTTAAACGCGGAAACGTGTTACTGAAAAAGTGGATTGCAGACCTCTGCGGGGGGTGGAGCTGTCTGCTGACGTGATAGAAAAAGAAATGGGAGTTGATATGGCATACATGTGACATCCAGTATCAGAGTAATAATTTAACACACATTTAAAAAAAGACTTCTGATCAAACAGGACGAATAGTATATAGAATGCTCCTCTGCAATTTTTAAAATCATTGGGCGAAGTTGCAACCAAACGACTATTTAAATTGGTTTGTAGAATCTATAAATGACGTTCTTTTGGAATCTCCTAAATCATTAGGGGCTGTGGCAACCAGACTACTATTTAAGTTGTTTTGTGGACTCTATGAATCTTGTGGCACACTGCCAGACTTCAGGGAAAATGTCAAACACTCAATTCCGAAACCAGCAAGTAGAGATAAGTGCGAGAAATGTCATGTAATGAGTTCAACGTCTAATTATTTTTAACATCATTGTGGAACAACAGTGACAGCAGTTAACATTTTAATAGAAAGCAGTCCATATCACAATAACTTTTTTATTTGTTATTCCGGTTACCCAGTCTCAGACCAAGTCTCCATATAACTTGGCAGACGGTGCAGGAAGCCGCTGTGTAGCCCCGGCTGAACAGTTCCTGACAGCATCTAGTCGATACAACACAGCGTCTCCATGCAGCAGGTACCGCGCTACCTGTAGCCTTGATCTCAGGATGGGTTATACTGTAGACTGAAACCAGTAGCAGCATTCAAATAAAAAGTTTATTGCGATCTGGACTGATTTTTGTTTTAAAAATTTTTAGCCTCTCATGCATTCAAATTGATAACAATAACGGAAGAACAAAAGAAAAATTCAAATCTGTCTAAGCATTATAGGACTTAACATCTGAGGTCATCAGTGCCTACTTAGAACTACTTAAACCTAACTACCCAAGGACATCACACACATCCATGGCCGAAGCAAGATTCGAACCTGCTACCGTAGCAGCAGCACGGTTCTAGACTGAAGCGCCTAGAACCGCTCGGCCACATCGGCCGGCAACAGAGAATACAAAAAATGCTGGATGAGGAAATTCTGCATGCTTCCCCTGTACCGATCGGAGGTGCAGTGTGGAATAATAATGCGAGCCTGCGTCTTTTCACGGTCAATCTTCTTCGAGAGAATATCTCAGAAGCAATAAACTTTTCATTGATAAAAAAGTCAGACACATCAATCCATAGGCATCATACAACATAGCATCTAGTTGTGCCGAACGATCTTGGTAGCGACATAAACATTTTAGAGATTGCAGGTGGAGCAGTTCCGACGAGGACTGTCATTGAGATCGACCCTACGGGACATATATCCAGCTCTCCTATGGTATTTAAAACCAAAGACTTATATTCCTTATCCTTTAAAAGACTGAAGCTAAAACCTAAATAAAAGCACTGGAAATCATAACGAAAAATACCAAAAATAAATAAGAGGCAGAGAATTTTCTTAGAGAAATTTCTTAAATAAATGAATAAATCAATTAAAATATAATAAAATTAGATAACGACTAGTTTGAGTAAAAAAATAAAGACACCAGAGAGTCCTTTCTGATGTTGCACTTGATGGGGAAAGCAAGATGTAAGAAAATCAACGTATATTCATAGTATTTATCGACCTGTGGAAACCGTTTGACTATGTGAAATGTTGTAAGATGTTCGAAATTCCTAGGAAAATAGGTGTAATGTGTAGGTAAAGACGGATAATACAGAGCTTTCGAGAACCAGAAAGGAATAAGAAGAATGGAAGACGAAAAACGATGTATTCGAATTAGAAGGGGTGTAGTGCTGTAATCTTTTACCCCTGTTGGTCAATCTGTACGTCCAAGAAAGAACGATGGCAAGACAAGAAAGACTGAGAAGTGTGATTAAAATTCAAGGTGAAAAAATATAGATCATAAGATACGCAAATGACATTACTAAGCTCAGTGAATGTAAAGAAGCTCTGCAAGGCCTTTTGAACGGAGTGTACAGTCATATATGCATACACTATGGTTTATGAGTAAAGTCGAAGTAGCAGAAATGTGATTAACGATATACTTAACTTGGGTAGTGTGAGGTAGACGAAGTGAAGTAATTTTAATACTTTGAAAGCAAAGTAACACGTGGCGGACGAAGCAAAGAGGACAGAAAAAGCGTACTACTCTTAGGTGAACAAGCTGGCACAGGAGAGGAATTCGTGGCATCTAACCAGACGGAAGAAAGACTGAAAAAAGTAACTCAAATGAAGGCGACGAATGAATGGACGGGCAAAGAAATAAATAGAAGAGTGAAAGTAGCCTGGAGAGCTTTTGATAAGGTGTTTCCAAACTAAACTTCCAGTACATCACAAGAAGGAATTTGTATGTTGCTAATTTTAACTTATTTGTTACACATGGACTGGTAATGCGAAAAACATTCAGAAATTAACGGTTTCTCAGCGGATAGCAGAGAGACGGATGCTGGGACTACTACTAGATATAGGAGAACAAAGAAACTTAGTTAGATAGTTAGTTACTTGTTCCATAGAGCTAATTCAGGTAAACGTTGCGATGTGGAACGTGTCAACGGAATCTATAGGACGAAAGTAACTTTCGCGTATGTATCCCTGACAAGTAACATAGCTCGATGAAACTTGGACTATACACAAAAAGAACTACTACAGCACAGTGCAGTACAGTACAGTACAGTACAGTATAGTACAGATGTTAACTGAAAGAAACACGCCATCACGAACAGAAATGACACTTTTATTCAAAGGAAATAATTACGCATAAGTCGTCGCTACCTCCCTTGGACTTGACAAAAGGCGTGATATTGTTCTTACTAGGATGTGTCTAGACCATGGACCACAGTGTACGCTCTGCAACGAGCTCCCATGCTGGCTAAATGGTTGGTAAGACGTTCTCGTGATAGAGGGTTCCATTCCTACATCATCGCCGTTGACAACTGCTGGATGGTTGTTAGTGAATGTCGACGTGCTACGATACATCCTCCGATCGCATCACACACGTGCTGGACGGAATTTAAGTCGGAAGAACGGGCAGACCAGGCCATATGGGTCTGGGGCGCCTTGCCACGGTTCGAGCGGCTCTCCTCGTCGGAGGTCTGAGACCTCCCTCAGGCATTGACGTGTGTGTCGTCCTTGGCGTAAGTAAGTCCCATGAACCACGGACCTTAGCGTTGGTGGGGAGGCTTGCGTGCCTCAGCGATACAGATAGCCGTACCGTAGGTGCAGGGGGATCTGTTGAAAGCCAGACAAACGTGTGGTTCCTGAAGAGCGGCAGCAGCGTTTTCAGTAGTTGCAGGGGCAACAGTCTGGATGATTGACTGATATGGCCTTGTAACACTAACCAAAATAGCCTTGCTGTTCTGGTACTGCGAACGGCTGAAAGCAAGGGGAAACTACGGCCGTAATTTTTCCCGAGGGCATGCAGCTTTATTGTATGATTAAATGATGATGGCGTCCTCTTGCATAAAATATTCCGGAGGTAAAATAGTCCCCCATTCGGATCTCCGGGCGGGGACTACTCAGGAGGACGTTGTTATCAGGAGAAAGAAAACGGGCGTTCTGCGGATCGGAGCGTGGAATGTCAGATCCCTTAATCGGGCAGGTAGGTTAGAAAATTTAAAAAGGGAAATGCATAGGTTAAAGTTAGATATAGTGGGAATTAGTGAAGTTCGGTGGCAGGAGGAACAAGACTTTTGGTTAGATAAATACAGGGTTATAAATACAAAATCAAACTGGGGTAATGCAGGAGTAGGTTTAATAATGAATAAAAAATAGGAATGCGGGTAAGCTACTACAAACAGCACACTGAACGCATTATTGTGGCCAAGATAGACACGAAGCCCACGCCTACTACAGTAGTACAAGTTTATATGCCAACTAGCTCTGCAGATGACGAAGAAATTGATGAAATGTATGAGGAGATAAAAGAAATTATTCAAATAGTGAAGGGAGACGAAAATTTAATAGTCATGGGTGACTGGAATTCAATCGTAGGAAAAGGGAGGGAAGGAAACATAGTAGGTGAATATGGATTGGGGCTAAGAAATGAAAGAGGAAGCCGTCTGCTAAAATTTTGCGCAGAGCATAACTTAATCATAGCTAACACTTGGTTTAAGAATCATGAAAGAAGGTTGTGTACATGGAAGAACCCTGGAGACACTAAAAGGTATCAGATAGATTATATAATGGTAAGACAGAGATTTAGGAACCAGGTTTTAAATTGTAAGACATTTCCAGGGGCAGATGTGGACTCTGACCACAATCTATTGGTTATGAACTGTAGATTAAAACTGAAGAAACTGCAAAAAAGTGGGAATTTGAGGAGATGGGACTTGGATAAACTGAAAGAACCAGAGGTTGAACAAAGTTTCAGGGAGAGCTTAAGGGAACAACTGACAGGAATGGGGGAAAGAAATACAGTAGAAGAAGAATGGGTAACTTTGAGGAATGAAACAGTGAAGGCAGCAGAGGATCAAATAGGTAAAAAGACGAGGGCTAGTAGAAACCCTTGGGTAACAGAAGAAATATTGAGTTTAATTGATGAAAGGAGAAAATATAAAAATGCAGTAAATGAAGCAGGCAAAAAGGAATACAAACGTCTCAAAAATGAGATAGACAGGAAGTGCAAAATGGCTAAGCAGGGATGGCTAGAGGACAAATGTAAGGATGTAGAGGCTTATCTCACTAGGGGTAAGATAGATACTGCGTATAGGAAAATTAATGAGACCTTTGGTGAAAGGAGAACCACTTGCATGAATATCAAGAGCTTTGATGGAAACCCAGTTCTAAGCAAAGAAGGGAAAGCAGAAAGGTGGAAGGAGTATATAGAGGGTCTATACAAGGGAGATGTACTTGAGGACAATATTATGGAAATGGAAGAGGATGTAGATGAAGATGAAATGGGAGATATGATACTGCGTGAAGAGTTTGACAGAGCACTGAACGACCTGAGTCGAAACAAGGCCCCCGGAGTAGACAACTTTCCATTAGAACTACTGACGGCCTTGGGAGAGCCAGACCTGACAAGACTCTACCGGGGTGAGCAAGATGTATGAGACAGGCGAAATACCCTCAGGCTTCAAGAAGAATATAATAATTCCAATCCCAAAGAAAGCATCTGTTGACAGATGTGAAAATTACCGAACTATCAGTTTAATAAATCACAGCTGCAAAATACTAACGCGAATTCTTTACAGACGAATGGAAGAACTGATAGAAGCCGACGTCGGGGAAGATCAGTTTGGATTCCGTAGAAATGTTGGAACACGTGAGGCAATACTGACCCTTCGACTTATCTTAGAAGAAAGATTAAGGAAAGGCAAACCTACGTTTCTAGGATTTGTAGACTTAGAGAAAGCTTTTGACAATGTTGATTGGAATACTCTCTTTCATATTCTGAAGGTGGCAGGGGTAAAATACAGGGAGCGAAAGGCTATTTACAATTTGTACAGAAAGCAGATGACAGTTATAAGAGTCGAGGGGTATGAAAGGGAAGCAGTGGTTGGGAAGGGAGTGAGACAGGGTTATAGCCTATCCCCGATGTTATTGAATCTGTATATTGAGCAAGCAATAAAGGAAACAAAAGAAAAGTTCGGAGTAGGAATTAAAATCCATGGAGAAGAAATAAAAACTTTGAGGTTCGCCGATGACATTGTAATTCTGTCAGAGACAGCAAAGGACTTGGAAGAGCAGTTGAACGGAATGGACAGTGTCTTGAAAGGAGAATATAAGATGAACGTCAACAAGAGGAAAACTAGGATAATGGAATGTAGTCGAATTAAGTCGGGTGATGCTGAGGGAATTAGATTAGGAAATGAGACACTTAAAGTAGTAAAGGAGTTTTGCTATTTGGGGAGCAAAATAACTGATGATGGTCGAAGTAGAGAGGATATAAAATGTAGACTGGCAATGGCAAGGAAAGTGTTTCTGAAGAAGAAAAATTTTAAACATCGAGCGTAGATTTAAGTGTCAGGAAGTCGTTTCTGAAAGTACTTGTATGGAGTGTAGCCATGTATGGAAGTGAAACATGGACGATAAATAGTTTAGACAAGAAGAGAATAGAAGCTTTCGAAATGTGGTGCTACAGAAGAATGCTGAAGATTGGATGGGTAGACAACATAACTAATGAGGTGGTATTGAATAGAGAAGAGGAGCTTGGGGCGCAACTTGACTAGAAGAAGGGATCGGTTGGTAGGACATGTTCTGAGACATCGAGGGATCACCAATTTAGTATTGGAGGGCAGCGTGGAGGGTAAAAATCGTAGAGGGAGACCGAGAGATGAATACACTAAGCAGATTCAGAAGGATGTAGGCTGCAGTAGGTACTGGGAGATGAAGAAGGTTGCACAGGATAGAATAGCATGGAGAGCTGCATCAAACCAGTCTCAGGACTGAAGACCACAACAACAACAACAAGTTTTGTGTAAGCCTAGGGACCGACGACCTCTTTAGTTTGGTCCCATAGGAACTTACCATAAATTTCCAAATTTTCCATTCCATTAATTCCAAGAGCTCCTCCGAGTGCGCTGCTCGATGTGGTCGCGCATAAAATCCATAAAAATCAAGGCAAGGCCGAATACATAGCTTAAAGGCACACGTGGGGAAGAAGTACAGTCACATTAACGTTGACCGGTCAGTATGCCACGTTCAGAGATTTGGAGGACGGTACTCCCATGCAGCATTACGCCTACCCACACCAAAACGAAGACAATGTCCCGGGTACATAACGTATTCCCACTTCTCGTCATATGAGAGTATCTCTGGCACTGTCGAACATGGTCGTTTTGATGGTCTGGGTACTGTGGTATGACATGTAGGTATGTAAATGCTTGAGTATACGAATTAGGTTATTTTTGTTGTTCATAAAATGTGATACCACGGCAAGTTCTGACGAGATATAAAGCTCTAACATACTTACCATATTGAAGACTGACATGATACGCAAATAATATACTAGATTTCATATGTATTAATTTACACAACCTAACTTTTTAGTTTAATGCATTCTATGCATTTCTGTTTCTTATGTTTGTAAACACCGTGAAAATGACTGATGACTGAAACCGATGGTGATAATAATATAAGACGTCTACGTGTAATATTCTTCCAAATATGTAAGAGCTATTGGTAATCGCCTACAAACAATGCTCAGGCTTCTACACATAACGCCTGTTTTCCCCAATCGGGATCGTGCGCTAACATGTTACAGTATTTACGCACGATCACTGTTGGAAGAAACACTTGTTGGTAAGGCATTGGGAAAAAATTAACTTTGTGGTGATGTCGCTTATGTACATTAGTAGAATAGCACTGAACATGGAGGTAACAATCACCAGTTTGTGTTGGCACTGGCAAGTGAGGTTGTCTCCTTACTTCATTACTGGACTGTACTTCAATGTCAACAAGAATAAATTCTTTATCTAATCTAATGAATCTCCTTTCAGTTGATTCCACTGTAGAAACATTATGTGAAGTCGCTGCAGTTAGCACATACGAGGTGCATTCAAGTTCTAAGGCCTCCGATTTTTTGTCTAATTAACTACTCACCCAAAATCGAAGAAACTGGTGCTGCTTCTCGACGTAATCGCCCTGCAGACGTACACATTTTTCACAACGCTGACGCCATGATTCCATGGCAGCGGCGAAGGCTTCTTTAGGAGTCTGTTTTGACCACTGGAAAATCGCTGAGGCAATAGCAGCACGGCTGGTGAATGTGCGGCCACGGAGAGTGTCTTTCATTGTTGGAAAAAGCCAAAAGTCACTAGGAGCCAGGTCAGGTGAGTAGGGAGCATGAGGAATCACTTCAAAGTTGTTATCACGAAGAAACTGTTGCGTAACGTTAGCTTCATGTGCGGGTGCGTCTTGGTGAAACAGCACACGCACAGCCCTTCCCAGACATTTTTGTTGCAGTGCAGGAAGGAATTTGTTCCTCAAAACATTTTCGTAGGATGCACCTGTTACCGTAGTGCCCTTTGGAACGCAATGGGTAACGATTACGCCCTCGCTGTCCCAGAACATAGACACCATCATTTTTTCAGCACTGGCGGTTACCCAAAATTTTTTTGGTGGCGGTGAATCTGTGTGTTTCCAGTGAGCTGACTGGCGCTTTGTTTCTGGATTGAAAAATGGCATCCACGTCTCATCTATTGTCACAACCGACGAAAATAAAGTCCCATTCATGCTGTCATTGCGCGTCAACATTGCTTGGCAACGTGCCACACGGGCATCCATGTGGTCGTCCGTCAGCATTTGTGGCACCCACCTGGATGACACTTTTCGCATTTTCAGGTCGTCATGCAGGATTGTGTGCACAGAACCCACAGAAATGCCAACTCTGGAGGCGATCTGTTCAACAGTCATTCGGCGATCCCCCAAAACAATTCTCTCCACTTTCTCGATCATGTCGTCAGACCGGCTTGCGCGAGCCCGAGGTTGTTTTTGTTTGTTGTCACACGATGTTCTGCCTTCATTAAACTGTCGCACCCATGAACGCACTTTCGACACATCCATAACTCCATCACCACATGTCTCCTTCAACCGTCGATGAATTCCAATTGGTTTCACACCACGCAAATTCAGAAAACAAATGATTGCACACTGTTCAAGTAAGGAAAACGTCGCCATTTTGAGTATTTAAAACAGTTCTCATTCTCGCCGCTGGCGGTAAAATTACATCTGCCATACGGTGCTGCCATCTCTGGGACGTATTGACAATGAACGCGGCCTTATTTTAAAACAATGCGCATGTTTCTATCTCTTTCCAGTCCGGAGAAAAAAAATCGGAGGCCTTAGAACTTGAATGCACCTCGTATTTTACAACGTGCTGGTTTGTGACGTGGTATCAGAGTTACTATTGGCAATGAAATCACTTTCCAGATTTCGAAGTATGATACTTGTTCACGAATATGGTTTTCGAGTACAATTCTGGAGGGTATTAGACTTCATACGAAATAATATCAACATGTACAACATTACATTGTACAAAAATTAGCTACAGTCGCCCTCAGAGTACAAATACACACTAATTCGACAGACCAAAAGTAAACAACAGCAAAGTACCTTCACTAGCGTCATTTAAAGACCAGAATGTGGGACTGACTTCGAATATTTTGTTTTTCACTTGTTATTATAGCTTGGTGAAACACAAGAGATGACTAACAACCCTGACATAAAACAGATGTTATAACAGTATTGAAGTTTTACGTGTGAGTCTCTTTGGAGGACACTGGATATACACAAAAAGCAACGTTTTGTTAAAAAAGAAAATAAATTTCCTGAACGAGTCTGTGAGTATTGTTGATATTTTGTAAAAAAAATTGTCTTGTTCGCTTCATAACGCTATTTCTTTCGTTATGACAATTTTTGGCTGCTTCCATCATCAAATTTCTAATTAAGATTGAAGCAACGTAAGAATGAGAAGTATGAGGTTCGACAAGAAAGTAATGAGATTGATTTTCTTTGCAAGATATGGCAACCCTGAAGGCTTGTGTAGGCACAATATCTTTGACATTGGTCTATAATCTGCTTCTAGTCCAAGTAGCTGCTCAGTCGTGAGTTGTGCTGTAATAAGTTAACACGTGTTTGTGTCTCTCGTCATGGAAATAGAACCACAAGTTGTGCAACGGTATGCCATCTCTTTTTGCGTTAAATTGGGTGAAAACGAGACGACAACTTACGGTAAGCTTCAGAAGGCTTTTTTAAAGGAGGCTATGTCAAGAGCTCAAGTCTTTCGTTGGCATAAAATGTTTAGTGAAGGCAGAACAGATGTTGAAGATGAAGACCGCAGTGGACGACTAGCAACATCATGGACGGAATTGATTCCAAGGGAATTGTTCATAAGGAGTGGGTGCCTCCTGGACAAACAGTTAACCAATATTACAACAAACAAATTTTAGAAAGCCACCTTATTCACCAGATATTGCTCCATGCAACTTTTTTCTATTTCCAAGGGTCAAAACGGCGTTCAAGGGACAACATTTTCAAACAACTTAAGATGTCCAAAAAGCTGTGACGAGGGTCTTGGAGGATATTACAGAAGATGAGCTCCAGAAATGTTACCATCAATGGCAGAAGCGCTGGAAAAAGTATGTGGAATCAGAAGGGAATTACTTTGAAGGAGACAACATTAAACTTGACTAAAAGCGATAATCAACATTTTTTTCACGTCAGTCTCATTACTTTATTGTCGCACCTCGTATATTTGCCTGCGAAAGGAACAGGTCCCGAGTTCGAGTCTCGGCCCGTCACACAGTTTTAATCTGAAGGGAAGTTTCATATATATGTGTGTGTGTGTGTGTGTGTGTGTGTGTGTAAATCCAATCACGGGAATATGGAATTTGTAAAATAATGTTCAGTGTCAGGACCCAGAAAACCAAACATCCTCAAGGGTGGTGTCAATTGTCAACTAGGATCAAACCTTTTTACAACATGAGTGCTGGCTGAGAGGGGCTTTGATAACGAGGGGCCACTGACTTAACATTTTTTCCAAGTCATACGCACACCCCGTCCTCACAGCTTTACTTCCGCCAGTACTTCGTACCGAGTTCGAGTCTCGGTCTGGCACGCAGTTTTAATCTGCCCGGAAGTTTCATATCAGCGCACACTCCGCTGCAGAGTAAAAATCTCATTCTGGAAACATGCCCCAAACTGTGGCTAAGCCATGTCTCCGCAGTATCCTTCCTTCCAGGAGTGCTAGTTCTGCAAGTTTCTCAGGAGTGCTTCTGTGAAGTTTGGAAAGTAGGAGATGAGGTCCTGGCGGAAGTAAAGCTGTGAGTATGGAGCATGAGTCAGACAGTTTTAATCTGAAAGGAAGTTTCATATCAGCGCACACTCCGCTGCAGAGTAAAAATCTCATTCTGGAAACATGCCCCAAACTGTGGCTATGCCATGTCTCCGCAATATCCTTTCTTCCAGGAGTGCTAGTTCTGCAAGTTTCTCAGGAGTGCTTCTGTGAAGTTTGGAAAGTAGGAGATGAGGTCCTGGCGGAAGTAAAGCTGTGAGTATGGAGCATGAGTCAGACAGTTTTAATCTGAAAGGAAGTTTCATATCAGCGCACACTCCACTGCAGAGTGAAAATCTCATTCCGTGTGATGAAGATGATGGGGCTGCTTAAGTGAAATGTCTGTCCGGAGCATTTGTTTCCACATCAAATCATATTCCCAATGTTGTTGGTATTTGCATCATCACATACACCACTTGCAATGTTTAACGCTTTTGTTTGGTCAAAAAATGAGTTTTTGTTGCGTACTACATGTTTTGGCGTACAACAAATGAAAACAAATACTGAGCTTAGACATGAATGTCAATGATGTTCCTATATAATGAAACAAAGATATGCCATTTTGGGAAAGGAAGCGTATATTAGTGTTCTGCTAAGTTGAAAGAGTATTTTACATTAAATGTAGGGCATGAAATACAGATACATAAACGGACTTTCATAAATTTCAGTATGGCAAACTTATTTACGAAGTGATAGAGGAACAAATGTGGATAAGAAACTATTTGAAATCTGTATATGCTATTTGGACACTGACGGTGACAGTCCATTAAAACTGATTATCATTTAGTGCCATGAATAATAATGACTGCTGTAGATTCATAAAATGTTATAAGAATTGTTACTTTATCTGTAGATAGGTGTACAAACATTATATTTGAATATGGAAAGTATTTTATGAAAGTTTCTTTGGAAAAGTAGTGTTAGCCAATTCAGTCTGCTGACTAACGATATTATCAAGGGAACTAATTATGTTTGTGTTTATTTTTATTTCGTCTAACAGATGCATAGCGAATCCTTTGTCTGCTACATGTAATACTTCCCTGATGCTGTCAGTGTTTCTCACTGAATAGTTTTCTTGAGGAATGTGGGTTTGCAAATATAGATTAGTTCAAGTTGCCGTACCTTAAAGCGTCAGTGAGTTCATTGTAACTAATCTTGAAACTTCTCCTTGTGTGACCAATGTAAAATTTTGAGCATGAATCGTATTGAAGCTTGTATAAATTCGATTTACTGCATGGGGACTTGGAAAGATTTACATCATGGATCACTTTGTGCTGTAATTTACTATTAGCAGAGAAGCTGATTTTTATATTCTTCTTTTGAGATAAGTTTGCTATTTGGTATGATAGAGCGCCTATGCATGGGATAACTGTATATTTATGATTGCCTTCTGTATGAAATTGAAAAGTTTTTGAGATAATGTTGTATGAACTGCCATTCAGTGGATGCGTGGTTTTTGTGTTTTGTTGTTGTAGAGTTTGTCTATTATCATAAGATCATAGCCATTATCGCGAGCAACTGCTTTAATTACATTTTGTTGATCTGTGTGACTCATAGGTATTTTTTGCATTAGAAATACTGTGGCTCTGAAATGTGACATTTTGTGTTGGCTGGGATGACATGATGAGTTTTCAGTGCTGAAATTCGTGGTGATATGTTTTACAAAGTCGTTAAATTGGTGTTTATGGTTACTATTACAAACTTTATAGTCTAGAAAATTTATGCTCTCAGTTGTTTGATGCTCAACTGTGAATTTAACAATTTTATTCATTTTTCTGAGGCCCATTGCCAATGCATGAGTTTCACTGATTGTACCATCAAAAGCCAAGATTGTATCATCAAAATATGTTTTGTAGTATACCATTTTGTTTATGATTTGTTAATTAATTGAGACATATTTTTGTTCTGTACGAATGACGTAAATGTAAGCTAATATCTCAGCCAAGCTGCTTCTGATTGCCAAGTGATCATGTTGTCGGTGAGACTTGCTGAAGCTGAAATAATTGTGCTCCAAAATGAATGTAAGTATTCATATGAGCCCACAAGTCTTTACAATATTAATTTTTTTACATCCAACCAGATTTTTTTTCTAATGATATTAGTAGTCTTTTTAACAAGGATGAGCCGGCCGTGGTGGCCGAGCGATTCTAGGCGCTTCAGTCCGGAACCGCGCGACTGCTACAGTCGCAGGTTCGAATCCTGTCTCGGGCATGGATGTGTGTGATGTCCTTAGGTTAGTTAGGTTTAAGTAGTTCTACGTCTATGGGACTGATGACCTCAGATGTTAAGTCCCATAGCTCTCAGAGTCATTTGAACCAGTTTTGACAAGGATGGTTCAAAATGGCTCTGAGCACTATGGGACTCAACTGCTGAGGTCATTAGTCCCCTAGAACTTAGAACTAGTTAAACCTAACTAACCTGACATCACAAACATCCATACCCGAGGCAGGATTCGAACCTGCGACCGTAGCGGTCTTGCGGTTCCAGACTGCAGCGCCTTTAACCGCACGGCCACTTCGGCCGGCGACAAGGATGTTTTTATATAAACTAACCATGTCCAAAGACACAAATTTAAATGTGTGTCGGATGTGAGTGCTTTTAATATAGGCTATGAGTTCATGTTTGTTGTGTATGGCGTAGCTATTTTCAAAGTTATAGTATTTGGCAAATTGAGGTCTTTTAGTTTCTGGCTTATAAAATATGCAGGGCTGTTTCTCGAGTAAACTCTTATGTGAATGTGACAGTTTTATTCATGAATCGTTCACTGTGTATGTAATTTTGCTTCTGAGTGTTTCGTTGTTATACAGCTGTGCAATTATTAGTTATGTGTTCAAAACAAGTTAGAGTTGTGTAGAAGCTTATGGAACTTAGTTTGTAAATTTATTGTGCGATTAATGTTATTGCAATGAAAAAATTTTAAAGTTTTCTGTACACATTCTTTTTCATGCAGTTTGGCAATAGAACTTCCTTTGTCAGACGTACCTATGAACGCTTAACTCTCGAATAATTTGATGTTGATATATTTCAAATCTTTCAGTTCAGTAATTCTGTCGGTATTACTTGTTTTTAGCTGTTTCATTATCTACTTATTTTACCTAAAAGCCAGTGCAATGTGGCCAATGTGATTCTTTGGAAGAACACTGTGAGAACAAATGCTACAGACGGACATGTCACATAGGTTGCAGTCTAACACAAGTCTATAGCCCAGCCATCTTTATTACACCTTTATAGCAGTGAACTTTTGTTTATCCTAGGGCAACTCACCAGTAAACTAGTGTAGCATATATTTTGACGAAAGCGTGAAGGCCATCTGATGACGAACTATATGCATTCGAAACCAGTAACGCTAGTTTTTGAAAAAATTGAACTAAAACCAATTTGCGGCTGGGCGCTGCACATCATGAATAATTTATTTCATATTCATAAAACAGCTACAATCTCGTATCACGTATTTATTTCACACAATTGCATTAAGTTAATATATTTTAGAAGACAACTCTATCTAGCAGTAAGTCAGTAACTTGCTCCCAGGTAAAGAAATATGTTAAGCGATCTAGACGGCTTTATTCACAAAATAATAAACTTTCGATAGGATGACAGACATGACACTACTTGTTGTGAATTATTTTGTCCTTCTGATTTACAGTATCGGAGACTCACTGTGTCGTCCATACTGGAAACTTGGGACTATAAAGGACTTTCGTTATTGCTGTACCAGTTCTGACGATGGAAAATATTTGAATATTACGCTTGTGTTCTGTACATCCTCCATTATCTCGTACGCGGCTGCAGTAGTCCTAGATATCGGCCTGTCAGGCCTGTGTTCAGCCTAATGCCAACACAAAGCACCCAACACGGGACGCAGCGCCGGAGGACAGAGGGTGCCTGTTAGGCGTGGGTGGGGTAATAGTATTACTTCACGCATGGCGGGCCACACGCCCGGCGTGTGACGTCAGTTCGGATGGACTTCCAATTCTCACACGACCCATTTACGTCAGCCACTGATCCGCAACAATAATCTAACCCGTTTCGCAACGAAGTGTAACAAAACCACGAATGGCTCGTGAAAGATCATAGCAGCTGATGCAAAAAGTTGCATTCCATTCATGACTCTGGGTTTAAATGACGGTATAGTAGAACATAGAAAAATGGGTACTCGTTCTTATCTGCAGCGCAGTGGATTGGCGAGAGATTTCCAAATTCCTATTTCGAATTGACTACATTTTCTTTGTATGTGCTTGAAATGTTATGTAGTAAGTTTTCATTTATTTTTCTAACTCGAAATATCTACAGTATGCACTCTGCATCTATTTATTCTTGGGAAACAACTAGACTTTTTCAAATGTCTTCATAGAACTTTACTGTTTCTTCTGCAGTGTCTCTGCAGGAGCAAAATACATTGTAAATGCACAGACGGAAAAATCACCGCTAGGTGGACGATTTTCAAGAATGTAACAGCTTCTCCCTTCCTTTGGCGTTTATTGACAGCAATGTACGTAGCAACAGCTCTCATCTCTTCAAGTCTTCCTTCTTTTTGATTTATCTGTAGGTACAAATTGTAATCGACTTAACTGACGATTTTTGCTTGAAGGTATTCTTCTGCTGTTGGAGCTAGTAGACCCTCATATCACAATACATGACCAATAACCTTCAATGTCATTTCTGTTATAGACTTATCTGCTCACCCGCCTTCTGTTCGTTGCCATTTGTGATGATATCACTCGATGCGATTTTCAGTACTCGCACATAACCTGACATGTGAAGTTCAGTGGTAACGTAGAAAACAGTAGAAAACGTAAACGTGTCTGGCTGATCACCGAGAGTAAGCAAGGATGAGTCAGCCACTCTGCAACACATTAAAACTTCCTGTCTAAAAGATTAGGCGTCAGGACGGGAAGGGGTGGGGGTCCTCCCTCCGAAGTAACAGGTGTTAATGGACTGTGTCCTGTTTTGATGCAGGTAAGGGTTACTTCACCCGTCGCTACACCCACACCATCCTCACACAAGACTTCTACACCTGCATAGTCTTACCCCTTCCTTGTTTCTCTCTTCTCCAGCCTCTGCCACCACAGCATAGGCTTCTAATGCTGCATCTAGTAGCCCACAAACGTTCACAACAACGTCCCTATATGCTCCCACAAACTGTACTGGCATCTCCCCGGACTAAAAAAATACTTAACCCCGTCCGAAATGGCCTCGAAAGACCCAATAGTACCGACCGACTGCCGTGTCCATGAGGCAATAGCAGTCACTGCCCAATCGTTGTCAGTTTTCGTGACCAGAGCTGCAACTTCTCAGTCAAGTACCTCCTAAATTGGCCTCACGACGGCTGAGTGCACCCTGCTTGCCAACAGCGCCCGGAAGACCCCCCACAGTCACTTATCCAAGTCGCAGCCAATTCCGACAGCGCTTAACTTCTGTGATGTGACGAGAGCCAGAGTTACCACTGCAAGGCCGTTGGCATCTTCCCTTACCAAGACTCTAATATACCTTTCCTTACCCACCCACACCTCTTCTCAACCCCCTCTTTTCAATCCAACAAAGATCGTGGCTCACCTCAGACTCAGTTACAATCAAGCCTTAGTGGCACTGGCCATGTATGTGTGAGACATGCATGTGTAAAAGTGTGTGAGTTTGCTGTCTTATGTCTGACGAAGACTACGTACGATAGCTGAATAATATCTAGCTGGCTTTTTCAGTGTGTTTGTCTGCTACTCCATGCGTCCTCTCTGTAGACAGAAGCAACCTGTTATTTTGATTTTCCATTGTCTTATTTGTGAATTTAAGATTTTTAAGTGATTTTTTGTAGGAGATGGGAGCGCTGTGATCGCAGCCTGCAGAAACTACTGCTATACTATGTGATCAAAAATATCCGGACATCCCCAAAAACATACATTTTTCATATTAGGTGCATTGTGCTACCATCTACTGCAAGGTACTCCATATCAGCGACGTCAGTAATCATCGTGAGAGAGCAGATGGCGGCGTTTCGCGGAACTCACGGACTTCGAACATGGTCAGGCGATTGGTTGTCACTTGTGTCATTCGCCTGTACGCGAGATTTCCACACTCCTAAAGATCCCTAGGTCCGATGTTTCCGATGGCACAGTAAAGTGGAAACGTGAAGGGACAAGCACAGCACAAAAGCGTACAGACCGACCTCGTCTGTTTACAGAGACCGCCGACAGTTGAAGAAGGTCGTAATGTGTAATGTATATCCAGACCGTCATACAGGAATTCCAAACTGCATCAGGATCCACTGCAAGTTCTATGAGAGTTAGGCAGGAGGTGAGAAAGGTCGAGCGGCTGTTCATAAACCACACATCACGCCGATAAATGCCAAACGACGCCTCGCTTCGTGTAAGGAGCGTAAACATTGGACGAATGAACAGTGGAAAAACGTTGTGTGGCGTGACGAATCACGGTTTTCAATGTGGCGATCCAATGGCAGGGTGTGGGTATGGCGAATGCCCGGTGAACGTCATCTGCCACCGTGTTTAGTGCCATCAGTAAAATTCTGAGGCGGTGGTGTTATGGTGTGGCCGTGTTTTTCGTGGAGGGGGCTTGCACTCCTTGTTGTTTTGCGAGGCATTATCACAGCACAGGCCTACATTGATGTCTTAAGCACCTTCTTGCTATCCATGTTGAAGAGCAATTCGGGGATGGCAACTGCATCTTTCAACATGATCGAGCACCTATTCATAATGCTCGGCCTATGGCGGAGAGGTTACATGATAGTAACATCTCTGTAATGGACTGGCCTGCACAGAGTTGTGACCTGAATCCTACAGAACACGTTTGGGATATTTTGGAACGCCGACTTCGTGCCAGGCCTCACTGACCGAATCGATACCTCTCTTCAATGCAGGACTCCATGGAGAATCGACTGCAATTCAAAATGCTTCAAATGGCTCTGAGTACTATGCGACTTAACTTCTGAGGTCGTCAGTCGCCTAGAACTTAGAACTACTTAAACCTAACTAACCTAAAGATATCACACACATCCATGCCCGAGGCAGGATTCGAACCTGCGACCGTAGCGGTCGCTCGGTTCCAGTCTGTAGCGCCTAGAACCGCACGGCCACTCCGGCCGGCGAGTGCCATTCCTCAAGAAACATTCCAGCACCTGATTGAACGTATACCTGCGAGAGTGGAAGCCGTCTCGGAGGCTAAGGGTGGGCCAACACCATATTGAATTCCAGCATTACCGATGGAGGGTAAGTCATTTTCAGCCAGCTGTCCGGATACTTTTCATCACGTAGCGTACATCTACATCTACATTTGCACTTCGCAAGCACCTTGCTGTGTGTGGTGGAGGGTACATGGTGTTTCACTGTCACACCCCTCCTTTTCCTGTTCCAGTGCCAAATAGTATGCGGGAAGAACGATTGCCAGTAAGATTCCGGATGGGCTCGAATCTTTCTCATTTTATCTACATAGCCCTTTCGAAAGACATGTGTAGGAGGAAGTATATTTGTCGAGTTTTCTAGAAACTTACACTCCCGGAACTTTAACAATAAACCACACTGTCTTACAGAACTCCTCTCCTGTAGCGTCTTCCAAAGTCGTTGGTTGATCGTCTCTGTGGCGATTTTGTGTTTAGTAAGTGCACAAAAGAAAAATTCGGAGTAGGTATTAAAATTCATGGAGAAGAAATAAAAACTTTGAGGTTCGCCGATGACATTGTAATTCTGTCAGAGACAGCAAAGGACTTGGAAGAGCAGTTGAATGGAATGGACAGTGTCTTGAAAGGAGGATATAAGATGAACATCAACAAAAGCAAAACAAGGATAATGGAATGTAGTCTAATTAAGTCGGGTGATGCTGAGGGAATTAGATTAGGAAATGAGGCACTTAAAGTAGTAAAGGAGTTTTGCTATTTGGGGAGCAAAATAACTGATGATGGTCGAAGTAGAGAGGATATAAAATGTAGACTGGCAATGGCAAGGAAAGCGTTTCTGAAGAAGAGAAATTTGTTAACATCCAGTATTGATTTAAGTGTCAGGAAGTCATTTCTGAAAGTATTCGTATGGAGTGTAGCCATGTATGGAAGTGAAACATGGACGATAAATAGTTTAGACAAGAAGAGAATAGAAGCTTTCGAAATGTGGTGCTACAGAAGAATGCTGAAGATTATATGGGTAGATCATGTAACTAATGAGGAAGTATTGAATAGGATTGGGGAGAAGAGAAGTTTGTGGCACAACTTGACCAGAAGAAGGGATCGGTTGGTAGGGCATGTTCTGAGGCATCAAGGGATCACCAATTTAGTATTGGAGGGCAGCGTGGAGGGTAAAAATCGTAGAGGGAGACCACGAGATGAATACACTAAGCAGATTCAGAAGGATGTAGGTTGCAGTAGGTACTGGGAGATGAAAAAGCTTGCACAGGATAGAGTAGCATGGAGAGCTGCATCAAACCAGTCTCAGGACTGAAGACCACAACAACAACAACAACAAGTGCACCTATAACGAAACACGCTGCCCTTCTTTGGGTGTTCTCTGTTTCCTCTATCAGTCTTATTTTGTACCGATCCCATACTGAAGAGCAGTAGTCAAGCATTGGTCGCCGCGTGGTGTGGCCGCGTGACGTGAGGCGCCTTGCCACGGTACTCACGGCTGTCCCCGCGGGAGGTTCGAATGCTCCCCCGGGCATGGACATGAGTGGGTCTGTTGTTCTTAGTGTAAGGTAGTTTAAGGTAGATTAAGTAGTGTGTAAGCCTCGCGACTGCTGATGTCAGCAGTTTGGTCCCCATAGGAGCTTACCACGAAAAGTATTGGTCGAATGAGCGTTTTGTAAACTGCATCCTTTATTGATGCACTACATTTCCTGAGAATTCTTTCAGCGAATTCATTGTGACATCTGCCTTTCTTACGATTAGTTTTATGCGGTCGTTCGACTTTAAATCGCTCCGAACCCATACTCCCAGACATTTTATAGAAGTTATAGCTTCGTGGAACTGTTCTGAAATGGTGTAGTCACACAATCATGGCTATGTATACGCAATACGTTACATTTTGTTTACGTTGAAGGTCAACTGCCACTCCATACACCAGTTCTTCGTAGATCTTCTTGCATTTCGCTACAATTTTCTGGCGTTGCGACTTCTCTATATATACGAGTGTTGGAACTTAAATACTGGCAACTACTTATTCACAACCGATACAAAAGATTACATGTTTGCACCTGTTACTGTCCTTCGAAGTAGTCACCAGCGTTGTGTAGAACCCGTTGCAAGCGATGTGGAAGGCGTAGTATACCGTTAGCAGAGCCTGTTCTGTTGATGGTGCGAATGGAGCGGCCGACTGCCTGTCGAATCTCTGGAACAGTTCTGAAGCGAATGCCACGAAGTGGTTCCTTCATCTTCGGAATCAAATCAAAGTCACTATCACCTGCGACCAGCTTTGCGAGAGAAGCGGCGACACTTTCTGCGCAACCCCACCCAGCATTTTGCACGACAGTGCGTGGGCGCATACAGCGCAAGCCGTGGCTGCTCTGTTCGGTCGATGGGACTGGGAAGTACTGTACCATCCACCATTATCCCCGTGACCATTCGCACTATCAACAAAACAGGCTCTGCTAAAGGTATACTACGCCTTCCACATGCTGGCAACGGGTTCTACACAACGCTGGTGACTACTTCGAAGGACAGTAACAGGTGCAAACATGTAATCTTTTGTATCGGTTGTGAATAAGTAGTTGCCAATATATATAGAGAAGTCGCAACGCCAGAAAATTGTAGCGAAATGCAAGAAGACCTACGAAGAACTGGTGTATGGAGTGGCAGTTGACCTTCAACGTAAACAAAATGTAACGTATTGCGTAAACATAGCCATGATTGTGTGAGTACACCATTTCAGAACAGTCCCACGAAGCTATAACTTCTATAAAATGTCTGGGAGTATGGGTTCGGAGCGATTTAAAGTCGAACGACCGCATAAAACTAATCGTAAGAAAATCAGATGTCTGTTCGACGACCCTTTTCAAAACGGGGATTGCCGGCCGCGGTGGTCTAGCGGGTCAGGCGCTCAGTCCCGAACCGCGCGACTGCTACGGTCGCAGGTTCGAATCCTGCCTCGGGCATGGATGTGTGTGATGTCCTTAGGTTAGTTAGGTTTAAGTAGTTCTAAGTTCTAGGGGACTGATGACCAGAGATGTTTAGTCCCATAGTGCTCAGAGCCATTTGAACCATTTGAAAACGGGGATTACATGTGCCAGTCGTCAGTACCACTTCCCTCCTCCCTAGAACCGGCTTGCTCTGTTAGCCCACGAGACAGTAACAGGTGCAAACATGTAACTCTTTTGTATCGGTTGTGAATAAATAGATGCCAGTATTTAAGTTACAACCCTCGTAAGAGCAGCACCCGCGAAAAACCCAGTGGAACTTCCGATATTGTCTACTATGTTGTTTATATGTATTGTGAAAAGTAATGGATCTATATAATACCCCCTCGGGGCGCGCCCGAAGTAACTTTTAAGACTTATCTTCATTGAGAATGACATGCTGCGTTCTGTTTTCTAGAAGCTCATCAGTCACACGGTTGTTCTAATCTTCCGTACGCTCTCGTATTTTGTTCATTAGGTAGCAGCGTGGAACTGTATCGAAAGCATTACGGAAGGGAAGAAATACGAAGTCTCTCTGGACTCTGTTATCTCCAGCTTACTGGATCTCGTGGACGAACAGCACAAGCTGTGTTTCACACTATCGTTGTTCTCGGAACCTATTTTTATTTTTACAGAGGAGATTTTCGGCCTCCACATATGTCATAACTCAGCATAAACATGTTCCAAAATTTTACAATTAACCTACGCCAGAGATATAGGCCTACAGGTTTGTGCGTCTGTTCGACGACCCTTTTCAAAACGGGGATTACATGTGCCAGTCGTCAGTACCACTTCCCTCCTCCCTAGAACCGGCTTGCTCTGTTAGCCCACGAGACAGTAACAGGTGCAAACATGTAACTCTTTTGTATCGGTTGTGAATAAATACATGCCAGTATTTAAGTTACAACCCTCGTAAGAGCAGCACCCGCGAAAAACCCAGTGGAACTTCCGATATTGTCTACTATGTTGTTTATATGTATTGTGAAAAGTAATGGATCTATATAATACCCCCTCGGGGCGCGCCCGAAGTAACTTTTAAGACTTATCTTCATTGAGAATGACATGCTGCGTTCTGTTTTCTAGAAGCTCATCAGTCACACGGTTGTTCTAATCTTCCGTACGCTCTCGTATTTTGTTCATTAGGTAGCAGCGTGGAACTGTATCGAAAGCATTACGGAAGGGAAGAAATACGAAGTCTCTCTGGACTCTGTTATCTCCAGCTTACTGGATCTCGTGGACGAACAGCACAAGCTGTGTTTCACACTATCGTTGTTCTCGGAACCTATTTTTATTTTTACAGAGGAGATTTTCGGCCTCCACATATGTCATAACTCAGCATAAACATGTTCCAAAATTTTACAATTAACCTACGCCAGAGATATAGGCCTACAGGTTTGTGCGTCTGTTCGACGACCCTTTTCAAAACGGGGATTACATGTGCCAGTCGTCAGTACCACTTCCCTCCTCCCTAGAACCGGCTTGCTCTGTTAGCCCACGAGACAGTAACAGGTGCAAACATGTAACTCTTTTGTATCGGTTGTGAATAAATAGATGCCAGTATTTAAGTTACAACCCTCGTAAGAGCAGCACCCGCGAAAAACCCAGTGGAACTTCCGATATTGTCTAATATGTTGTTTATATGTATTATGAAAAGTAATGGATTTATATAATACCCCCTCGGGGCGCGCTCGAAGTAACTTTTAGGACTTATCTTCATTGAGAATGACATGCTGCGTTCTGTTTTATAGAAGCTCATCAGTCACACGGTTGTTCTAATCTTCCGTACGCTCTCGTATTTTGTTCATTAGGTAGCAGCGCGGAACTGTATCGAAAGCATTACGGAAGTGATTAAATACGAAGTCTCTCTGGACTCTGTTATCTCCAGCTTACTGGATCTCGTGGACGAACAGCACAAGCTGTGTTTCACACTATCGTTGTTCTCGGAACCTATTTTTATTTTTACAGAGGAGATTTTCGGCCTCCACATATGTCATAACTCAGCATAAACATGTTCCAAAATTTTACAATTAACCTACGCCAGAGATATAGGCCTACAGGTTTGTGCGTCTGTTCGACGACCCTTTTCAAAACGGGGATTACATGTGCCAGTCGTCAGTACCACTTCCCTCCTCCCTAGAACCGGCTTGCTCTGTTAGCCCACGAGACAGTAACAGGTGCAAACATGTAACTCTTTTGTATCGGTTGTGAATAAATAGATGCCAGTATTTAAGTTACAACCCTCGTAAGAGCAGCACCCGCGAAAAACCCAGTGGAACTTCCGATATTGTCTACTATGTTGTTTATATGTATTGTGAAAAGTAATGGATCTATATAATACCCCCTCGGGGCGCGCCCGAAGTAACTTTTAAGACTTATCTTCATTGAGAATGACATGCTGCGTTCTGTTTTCTAGAAGCTCATCAGTCACACGGTTGTTCTAATCTTCCGTACGCTCTCGTATTTTGTTCATTAGGTAGCAGCGTGGAACTGTATCGAAAGCATTACGGAAGGGAAGAAATACGAAGTCTCTCTGGACTCTGTTATCTCCAGCTTACTGGATCTCGTGGACGAACAGCACAAGCTGTGTTTCACACTATCGTTGTTCTCGGAACCTATTTTTATTTTTACAGAGGAGATTTTCGGCCTCCACATATGTCATAACTCAGCATAAACATGTTCCAAAATTTTACAATTAACCTACGCCAGAGATATAGGCCTACAGGTTTGTGCGTCTGTTCGACGACCCTTTTCAAAACGGGGATTACATGTGCCAGTCGTCAGTACCACTTCCCTCCTCCCTAGAACCGGCTTGCTCTGTTAGCCCACGAGACAGTAACAGGTGCAAACATGTAACTCTTTTGTATCGGTTGTGAATAAATAGATGCCAGTATTTAAGTTACAACCCTCGTAAGAGCAGCACCCGCGAAAAACCCAGTGGAACTTCCGATATTGTCTACTATGTTGTTTATATGTATTGTGAAAAGTAATGGATCTATATAATACCCCCTCGGGGCGCGCCCGAAGTAACTTTTAAGACTTATCTTCATTGAGAATGACATGCTGCGTTCTGTTTTCTAGAAGCTCATCAGTCACACGGTTGTTCTAATCTTCCGTACGCTCTCGTATTTTGTTCACTAGGTAGCAGCGTGGAACTGTATCGAAAGCATTACGGAAGGGAAGAAATACGAAGTCTCTCTGGACTCTGTTATCTCCAGCTTACTGGATCTCGTGGACGAACAGCACAAGCTGTGTTTCACACTATCGTTGTTCTCGGAACCTATTTTTATTTTTACAGAGGAGATTTTCGGCCTCCACATATGTCATAACTCAGCATAAACATGTTCCAAAATTTTACAATTAACCTACGCCAGAGATATAGGCCTACAGGTTTGTGCGTCTGTTCGACGACCCTTTTCAAAACGGGGATTACATGTGCCAGTCGTCAGTACCACTTCCCTCCTCCCTAGAACCGGCTTGCTCTGTTAGCCCACGAGACAGTAACAGGTGCAAACATGTAACTCTTTTGTATCGGTTGTGAATAAATAGATGCCAGTATTTAAGTTACAACCCTCGTAAGAGCAGCACCCGCGAAAAACCCAGTGGAACTTCCGATATTGTCTACTATGTTGTTTATATGTATTGTGAAAAGTAATGGATCTATATAATACCCCCTCGGGGCGCGCCCGAAGTAACTTTTAAGACTTATCTTCATTGAGAATGACATGCTGCGTTCTGTTTTCTAGAAGCTCATCAGTCACACGGTTGTTCTAATCTTCCGTACGCTCTCGTATTTTGTTCATTAGGTAGCAGCGTGGAACTGTATCGAAAGCATTACGGAAGGGAAGAAATACGAAGTCTCTCTGGACTCTGTTATCTCCAGCTTACTGGATCTCGTGGACGAACAGCACAAGCTGTGTTTCACACTATCGTTGTTCTCGGAACCTATTTTTATTTTTACAGAGGAGATTTTCGGCCTCCACATATGTCATAACTCAGCATAAACATGTTCCAAAATTTTACAATTAACCTACGCCAGAGATATAGGCCTACAGGTTTGTGCGTCTGTTCGACGACCCTTTTCAAAACGGGGATTACATGTGCCAGTCGTCAGTACCACTTCCCTCCTCCCTAGAACCGGCTTGCTCTGTTAGCCCACGAGACAGTAACAGGTGCAAACATGTAACTCTTTTGTATCGGTTGTGAATAAATAGATGCCAGTATTTAAGTTACAACCCTCGTAAGAGCAGCACCCGCGAAAAACCCAGTGGAACTTCCGATATTGTCTAATATGTTGTTTATATGTATTATGAAAAGTAATGGATTTATATAATACCCCCTCGGGGCGCGCTCGAAGTAACTTTTAGGACTTATCTTCATTGAGAATGACATGCTGCGTTCTGTTTTATAGAAGCTCATCAGTCACACGGTTGTTCTAATCTTCCGTACGCTCTCGTATTTTGTTCATTAGGTAGCAGCGCGGAACTGTATCGAAAGCATTACGGAAGTGATTAAATACGAAGTCTCTCTGGACTCTGTTATCTCCAGCTTACTGGATCTCGTGGACGAACAGCACAAGCTGTGTTTCACACTATCGTTGTTCTCGGAACCTATTATTATTTTTACAGAGGAGATTTTCGGCCTCCACATATGTCACAACTCAGCATAAACATGTTCCAAAATTTTGCAATTAACCTACGCCAGAGATATAGGCCTACAGGTTTGTGCGTCTGTTCGACGACCCTTTTCAAAACGAAGATTACATGTGCCAGTCGTCAGTACCACTTCCCTCCTCCCAAGAACCGGCTTGCTCTGTTAGCCTACGAGACCCCGAAGGCGGTAGATAGCGGTGCCCAGATAGATGCAGTCATTCTTGATTTTGGTACCAGCATCTCAGTAGGTATTTGACATATCATGGCTCGAAGTTGAGAACGCTGTATCTGTTTTGACGTATGAACAACAAAGCAGCCTTTTCGCGAAAAGTCTTGACTGCTGGTAGAAGAGGGGAAGTTCTTTCGCATACTCTATGAAAACTCGTGCCAGTACCGCGTCAAGTTCAGTAGCCTTCGCTCTGTTGAACAATTTCAGTTTATTTCGGCACCAGACATTTTGTCGTTCGTGTAACGACTTAAATGAAGCGCTGCAGAGCGATCTTCGTCTGTGAAATGGCTTTTGAAAATGACGTTTAGTACCTCGGCCTTTTCTGTGTCATCCTCCATTTCAGTGCCGTTGTGGTCACAGAGTACGTTTACTGATTTAACATGAGACCAATACTTCTTAGGATTTTCTGTCAAGATATATTATGAAAACGACAGAACATCAGACCTGAAACGTCAGATTGAAACTAATTAAAAAACTAATTTAAATAAGTCTATAGTTAGTGGTGAGACATTTACGAGAAAGTGTCCTGCCACTCAGGCTTTCTCGTGCTGCCCGTGGTTGAAAATTTCTCTACTAAATCGCTCAGAGCAGCAGCAGCTGTAGCGCAACGCCAGCTGTAGTTTGGGGTGTTTCAGCAGCGTCGTTCTTAAGTACGAGGGTGAGTCAAATGAAAACCTTAGATACTTTTTTAAATATTATTTATTGTGTAGGAGTGGTACAAAGCTGTATCTCTCCCACGCTCAACGTCAGTCCTCCAGCGCTTACAAAGTGCATAAATTCCTTTAGAAAAAAATTCTTTTGGTAGTCGTGCAACCACTCATGCACCACTTGGCGTGCCTCTTCATCAGAACGGAACTTCTTTCCTCCCATTGAGTCTTTGAGTGGTCCGAACGTATGGAAATCACTTGGTGATGAGGAATAGCGCCATTCCTTGCTCGCTCTCTTCATTTCGGGTTGGTGGAAGTGAACCCAGGTTTCGTCCCCAGTAACGATTCTTACAAGCAAGCCATCACCTTCTCGTTCAAAGCGCTGGAGAAATTCTTCACAAGCATTAACACGTCGTTCTCTCATTTCAGGAGTCAGTAGCCGTGGCACCCATCTTGCAGACACTTTGTGAAACTGGAGCACATCATGCACAATGTATTATGCTGGCTTATGACTAGTCTGTAAACATGCTGCAATGTCATTCAGTGTCACTCGGCGGTTTTCCTTCACTATGGCTTCAACTATTGCAATGTTCTGTGGAGTCACAACTCGTTGTGTCTGACCTGGACGAGGAGCATCTTCCACTGAAGTCACACCATTTGCGAACTTCCTACTCCATTCGTAGACTTATTGCTGTTACAAACATGCATCACCGTACTGAACCTTCATTCGTCGATGAATTTCAATAGGTTTCACACATTCACTACGCAAAAACCGAATGACAGAACGCTGTTCTTCCCTGGTGCAAGTCGTAAGTTGGGAGGCCATCTTTATACTGATACTGCGACGGTATGTTTGCATCTGCACTGTGCTGCCACCTACAGGCAGTTCTGCACGCTGTTTGTAGCAGAAATCTCCGAGTGAATGTTTCACAAATTATAGTAATTTATGGAAAATGCGACCTGTAGTCTATGTAACATATGTTTCATTACTGCATACTGAGCAAAGACACGAAAATTTTATTTTTAAAAGGTTTTTTCAGAACTTTAAAGACTATTTATGCATACTATGGAGATCTGGGGTGTTTCTGTAATGTGGATGAAACGATAAAGCGGTGGAAACCAATGTAGGATATGCTAATAATGAGTGTATGCAGTCTGTGAAGAGCTGCTCATAAATTCCATTTATCGCAAGAGGCCCTTATTTCCAAAGACTTCATCTGAACACCGTTGACACTTGCGGTTTCAGGCACTCGGGTAAATTTTAATAACCTTATGTTGATCCGACAGGCGATTATTCAATCTGCACTAATCCACTCCCCCAGAAACGAACGGTTTACTTCGGAAACCTTAATAATGACGACAAGCAGAAACCAAGAAATGTTGTGCACTAGACGCATCGTTTTCATTACTAAATGCAACTAGACACAGCGTAAGGTAGTTTTGATCTCCACTGTCAGCACTTTAACACAAAGATACACACTATAGAAGCTTAGTAAAGTCAACTGTAACGTTACGTATTACTATTTGTTTTCTATCATTTTACGAGTCATAGTAGTCTAACCCAAAAAAATTGTCCTTACGGTGTTTTCTTAGACATATTAATTCGTTTATGGAATCATACGTCCTACGCATGCTGTTATTAAGACGATGATTAGATTGTATGCTTGCTAGGAAATATGGAACATCGTACGGCACATATGATTTGCTTAGCATGCATTACGGCTGTTCTGTACATGTAATGATGTTCACAAACTAATTAAGCAGGCGACACTTCTTCGGTGCTGAGAAGAGACAAACACCTTTTAAAGATGAATTGTGCTTTATTGTTCTCGTCTCATAATACATATTCACCATTCTCAACTTCGGGCCATGAGATGTCAAATACCTACCGGGATACAGATGCCAATTTCACATATCCGCATACGAACTCGCAGCAGTGCTTCACGTGCCGTGTAAACCATGAGATGAACTCTAGGATATGACTAATACTTAACGTACGAGATGAAAAAGAGTGGCCGGCCGAAGTGGCCGTGCGGTTAAAGGCGCTGCAGTCTGGAACCGCAAGACCGCTACGGTCGCGGTGTAAGTAGGCTGTTTATGTTTTCTCTATGTAAGTAGGCTGTTTATGTTTTCTCTATGTGAGTAGGCTGTTTATGTTTTCTTATTGGCAACGTTACGTAGCGCTCAATATGAAAATCACTGGCTGTGCTGTGTGCAGTCTGTGGCTGCTTTGCATTGTTGTAATACTCGCCATTGTAGTGTTAGGCAGCTGGCTGTGAACAGCGCGTAGCGTTGCGCAGTTGGAGGTGAGCCGCCAGCAGTGGTGGATGTGGGGAGAGAGATGGCGGAGATTTGTAATTTGTCATGAACTGATATATATATTATGGCTTGTGATGATATTAAGGTAAATACATTGTCTGTTCTCTATTAATATCTTTCATTTGCTAACTATCCCTATCAGTAGTTAGTGCCTTCCATAGTTTGAATCTTTTATTTAGCTGGCAGTAGTGGCGCTCGCTGTATTGCAGTAGCTTGAGCAGCGAAGATTTTTGTGAGGTAAGTGATTTGTGAAAGGTATAGTTTAATGTTAGTCAGGGCCATTCTTTTGTAGGGAATTTTGAAAGTCAGATTGCGTTGTGCTAACAAAATATTGTGTGTCAGTTTAAGGACAGTCTTGTAAGAATTGTTCAAAGGGGACGTTTCAGCGGGTTCGAATCCTGCCGCGGGCATGGATGTTTGTGATGTCCTTAGGTTAGTTAGCTTTAACTAGTTCTAAGTTCTAGGGGACTAATGACCTCAGAAGTTGAGTCCCATAGTGCTCAGAGCCATTTGAACCGTTTGAAAAAGAGTGAAATGGAAGCTGCACACTAGATCCCACGGATATGCCAAGTGAAAACTTAAATAATGCTGTCCTGACACTCATGTATCAGCAAATTTCATTACGAAAGCATTTTTAAAGCTAAATCTAAGCAGATTAGTATTTCACTTCTCAGTAGTAAATTTAAAAAAAATGTGTTACATTGTTTTTTGGAAATTCACCCCTAAGGAGGTGAAATAGGGAATGAAAATTTTTGTGAAAATATTTCGTTGTATAAAAACATATTTAAAGCTAAATCTATGAAAATTAGTATTTGACTGCTGAAGAAATATGTGTTAGGCGATGAAAGTTTTTATGCAAATATCACCACAATGACTCTAGCTACCAGCATCTCTTTTTGGACAGAAGATCATTAGTAAAAGACTATGCTTCTATGGCCTTAATAAGCGTGAAACGTCTAGACGTTGCAATTTGTGGACGACATAAAAATTCTGTTAAAGAAAAAAATGTGTACACATCATCCAGTGGACGTTAAGCTAGTTTTATGTGTGAAGGCAAGGACGCTTTCAATGACAACAGACGTCAAAGATTGTCAGTCATGTCATCTGAGTGACTAAGGACACGACGTTTGTTTGTAGCAGCTGACGAATGCAGTGTCACCAGAAAAAAATAGAACCTACATAGTATATCTTTCCATTTTGATCCCTTGTTCTTAATGAGTACACCTCGGAATCCTTCTGGTAAACACCTACAATCGCGGTCAAACAATATGGCTGGATCCACAGAACCATTCTCCAACCTCTCTCCGTTAACTTTGTATTTTTTTGGAATTGTTATTTGTGTTGGTGCAATATACCCAACATTCTGAAAAGACTCATTATTTTGACATAAGAATGAATGACATAAAACCTGTAGTCGGAGTTTTGTTTAACCAACTATACTTAATGAGAAACACGAAACATCATCAGTACATCACTGTGTTAGGACCCTTCAAGGTTTATCTAATCGATATTCAATCTCATTATAAAAACGTCCGGGATGTGCATTGACCAATTTCTATATGCTGTATGAGAAAGACGATAACAGCCTCATAGAGCACCAGAGAATATGAAAGGACGATTGAAGCGGTAAACATTGTGATATATTTCTGTTTGATTTTCCACTGTTCTTTTCACTCTAACACTAAGATAGATCATTTGCTCTTCATCTAATCGATTGCTTCAGACGGAAAACATAACAATCTAAATTTACAGGTAACAAAATTTGGTTCTTATGTAACGTGACAGAGACACCTTCGGCTACGCTTAAAATTACCTGTCTCTTTTCATATCACTCTTTTTACATATATTTACTTTATGCATTTACGTTAATGGTTTTCTATTTAGAAATTATGACCAATGTTAGTAACATCTGTTAATCGTCAGAACCACTTCTTATTCACATCGATATAAAAAGTTTTATGTGTGGTGGCTCCTTGAACTAATCCTAAACCTGTTACGAGGACATCGTTGTACTTATTTTTTGACACTTTCTACGAAAAGGAATTGTGTTATCTCAGCCGAGGTATGAGGTCGCAACGCCGCGACTCAGATAATTAGCGTTATCTAAAAGCGGCGTTTTAATTAGTAGTAATTACTTAAAACATGGCCAAAATGCATTAATGTCTATCGAAGTATTTTCCTTGACAGAATGCTATTTAATATTTATGTTCCTCTAACCAAATGGAATCATTTAATATGCGTAGCAACGGCAATGAATTTCATTTACATTTCGCCATTTTTATAGTGATTTTAATTTTCATATGTTTCTAGCCCTTCTATCCCAATATCGGTTCGATTCAATAAACATAACTTGATTTGCATGCGAAGGTAACTCGCAATCTGCGAAGGACTCTGAATTTTATTTGCTTCCCTAGACCGTCCATGAAACTGACATTTATTGTAATTTGAAATTATAGGAAACACATGTTGTAGTTTTGACGTGCAGTTTTTGTGGCACCATAACAATGATGTCAGAAGAAGAAGCTGCCTCAGTTGAGAGTGAGCAGATACTGTCAGAGTATTGAGAGGGTGTCGGCAGAGTTACAGGCAGTGACGGCAACAGCTGTGTGTTACCTCAAACGATTTATATTTTTGAGTAGCGGGATTGTCATAATACTAAAGGCAGTCATATTAGAGTGCATCAGATGCATGCTTGTGTTGGCCTGGATGTTGCTAATAACGAAACATTCAGTAAAGTTTTTGTTCGTCATTGAAACCTCATTGACACCTTAGACATGAAATGAATACATGGACCTACTACCTTGAAAGAAACATCAGCTAAGATAATATTCAATTGAGTTGTGGGTATGGGTATCTACTAATGAGGATTCGATTACACGCCAGAAAATAGTTACGACTCAGTGACCAGTAGGACTAGTAGATTCATGCGGAACTTGGGAAAATGCATAAATAAAATCAGATTCATTTATTCATTTAACTTCTTCAGGTTAGGACTTTTAGGTCATCTCTGGGGTTTCACAATTACAAAACTTTGTATTTCCGTGTATTAAGAGAAGACCAGGATTAAAATTTTATAAATAAGGATAATAATAATAGCGGTTCTGTTAGGAAAGAATAGCTCTGTGAACCATTGTTACACATATCTACACCCATATTAAATAATAATTCTGACTAGAAACTAACAACAGAAGCAGCAAGAGCAGCAATACCACCACCGCCGCCATCACTACCACCATCACACCACCACCACCACCAACAACAGAACTACTACTACAAATACTGCTACTACTACTACAGTTACAGCTGCAATGACTACAATAGCTACTACAAACACAAATTATAACACTAGAACTGCAACTGCTGTTACTACAGCTACTATCACAACAACTTGTACTAATGTTTATATATAGTAAACTGTAATTATTAGTAAAGAGACAGAAGTCATATCTAACAGAATGGCGAGTTCTATGACAGAGGAATTCAGGTATATTATCTCAAGTAAGACACAAACACTGCATACAAGTTCGAAGCAATGTTGCGTCGTACTTCTGAACAACACGGGCATTGCAGTACTGTATTTATCCGCCAACACCGGGCAAGCGACTTTCAGTTGAAGTGTCTCCCCTGCACAGGAATATACATAATGGATGTACGAGTGCAAGTTGTAGACACATGGTTGACGACATATGGAAATTTGGGTGTGGCTGTGAAGCGTGCTCAGGTAGCCTAATGGTAAGTCTACCGCTCACAATAAGCGGGAAATCCGCATTCCAGACCGGTATAGCGTAAATTCTAATTGTCATGATTCCATTATACCGCTGATAGTTGTCCATCTTAGAAGCTGTGAGTACATTTCAGACTCACCTGGGCTGGCTTTGTCCAATGGTCATGTATAAGTTCGTCGCTAGACGTCTCATGAGAGACGTGACAAGCTGTATTCGTTCGCGCTGATTCCAGGTACATTTCGCGAAAACGAAATTGCAGATATGTGTCGAAACACCTGAGAAGACACATAGGGGAGTCACCCTGTACATAGCATAAGGACCTCGAGAGTAAGTTAAGAGAAATTGGGGGCCATACAGAGGCATACGAGTACACACATTTTCCCCGCGTTCGATACGTTAGGCAACCATTGATATTATGAACCCAAATACTGCGGAAGTTTCAGTGACTTGCATAATACATACTGTGTAGATGTACAAACACTGACATTACACTGATAACGTTATGATCACCTGCTGAATAGCGTGCTAATCGAACTTCAGTACGCAACATAATAGCGATTTTGCGGTGAATGGGTTCAACAAGTTCTTTGTACGTTTCCGAAGATATGTTGTACGAGATATCTACGCGACGATGATGTCCCGTAAATTACGACCTGTGGTTTGTGGACACGGAGCTGGCGCTTGATAGTGTTCCAGATGAGTTCCATTTGTTTCATAGCAGGCGAATTTAATGCCCAAGACATCAGCGTGAGTTCATTATCATGCTACTTGAATACTGTAGTACGATTCTGGCACTGTAACACAGACTGTTATCTGTAAAAAAATGGTTCAAATGGTTCTGAGCACTATGGGACTCAACTGCTGAGGTCATTAGTCCCCTAGAACTTAGAACTAGTTAAACCTAACGAACCTAAGGACATCACAAACATCCATGCCCGAGGCAGGATTCGAACCTGCGACCGTAGCGGCCTTGCGGTTCCAGACTGCGGCGCCTTTAATCGCACGGCCACTTCGGCCGGCCCTGTTATCCTGCAGGTGGTCCACAATAGTAGGCACGTACTTTGTCGTGGTGCCTCAGACTACTGCCACAGGTCATACGGCATCCTGGATGAATGCTACCCATAACAATAAATCTGCCCCCCCCCCCCCCAGCCTTCGTGGAAACGACCATGAGTTTGGTGCAACAAGACATTTACACGACTAGGAGACACATTCGATTGAACCAAGCTGTAATCTCGAAGATCCTGTCCCAACTGCAAAGTACTTGTCAGTGTCATTCGATCAATATCGAAACACGTAGAAGTAGTCTGTTGCAGAACCCCATGTTCAACAACATGCACTGAACATAGTGCTCGAAAACATTTGTGCTTGCACTAACACTGTACTCTGTCATCATATTTGTCAGTGTCATCAGATCGACCCTACGGTGCTTTGTACAGCGGTCAGTAATACAATGCGAACACCTGACCAACTTGAACGTTTCCGAAATGCTCGTTCCCAGGCTCCAGAAAATAATATTCCGTTCTCCATCAAGTCTCTCATGTCACTGGACTTCCCGTACTGTGCGTCGGCTATCGCCGCTAGGATGATTCGATGTTCACCTCTGCTGCAATTACACAGGTGTCCCATAAATGTTGCTATGAACTTCAAGAGGTGGTCGAGGGTGTCTTGAGGAACAAATAGGAGATAGGATCCCGTGTCCAGAAACGTCATCCAAAGATGTTACACAGGGTCAAAATTATAGGCGCCAGCGCCTACCACTAGGCCACCCGCCTACAGTCTTTATGCGCACAAAGTCTCATGACTAATTGGCACGATCGCCAGTGGAGAAGGCGGAGCTAGCTTCTGAGGTGAAAGATCTTGTCTCCTTGTCTCAGTGGATGACAGTTTCAGGTGCGGGTTTCCAATCGCAGTTTATTTTTCTCCTGGAACTCCTTAAAATCCTGGGAGAAATAAATTGGTTATGGAAACCGGTTTCCAAAACCGTCAGCTACCAAGGAAACGGATAATCACATTCATAAGAGACAAAGCCTGTGTATGCAGCAGCAGTCTCCATATTCTCCACTAGCGATCGTGGCAATCAGTCATCATCACTAATAACAAACAACACTGTGATATACTCCGCCTAGAGTCCACAAGGGTACAAAGTCAAGTTTTCTGCCAAAGAGACGCCCTAGTCGCTAACGTGGGTGCCAATGATTTCGACGCTCTGTAGCGTTGTTGGATGACGTTTCAGGACAACACCAGGTGGTATTCAGTCTCGCGATGGACAGTCGTCGTAATGTTTTGACGCATCATACTTTAAAAGGAAGTGTAGTATTAATCGACAACCTGTACTAAAGGTGACAAAAAATGTTGAACAAGCTCTCACTGACAGAAAGTAAGGATAGCCCAGTGAAGATGTTACTGGTACATACAGGGTTTGTCGCTTGCAGTAATGATTTCGAAGCAGCCAAAAGTACTTTGTTTTGTAGTACAAGAGCAGCAGCTGTTATGTCGCGGAAAGAGAAGCCTCTGACTAAAATTTGAGAAGCACTCCATAAAGTAGAACTACGAGGGCTCTTCGAAAAGTGAGGAACGATCGGTCGCGAAATGGAAACCACTGTGAAAATCCGACGAGGCTTCTCACAGACGTTTTGGGCAGTGTCTCTAGTATGCCTGTCGATCACACCAAGACGCTCTTTTCAGTTGTGAGCGCACTGTGCGCGAGTAAAGGTGCCTAGAACAACGATGTCTCCCGCCAGGTAGGAGGGCCTGCTGAGAGGCTTCGCCTTAATGAATGCAGCCCACCTAACACAACTGCCACGCACTTCCATCTTCACGGCAATTCTCAGGCGCACTCTGCACAGGCATTGAAGACGCTTCTGCAGCCTTTTCGATGGGAAGTGTTCGATCATCCACAACACAGCCCTAATTGGCTCGCCCTGAGTATTATCTCTGGATACGAAGACAACACTTGGGCGCAGGCTACGCGCCACAGACAAGCATAGAGAATTATCGGAAAGCATAGGCGGCTGCCTTCTACGACGGTGGCGTTGGAAATTTGGTATAACTCTCCGACAAATGTCTATGTCGGAGAGGCGACTACGTACAGAAGTATCTGGAAAGTGTAGCTAACGCTTGCAGATAAAATGTTCCTGATTTTCACTGTGGTTTCCATTTCGCTACCGATCGTTCCTTACTTTCCGAACCACCCTCATACAAGGGCTTCCCAGAAAGTAATGCAGCGCATTTTTTTTTCTCAGCCGAAAACAATGCTACGAATGCGACACGTATGTATAACTTTAAGTTTCCTGAGTGAGGACGCCAAGTTTCCGTCACTGTCGACAGTTAGCATAGCTGCAAGACGGTTTCAAAATGTACGTTACAAGCAATGTGCTGTCATCGAATTTCTCACAGCAGATAAAGAAACTGTGGGGAGCATTCTCAAACGCTTGTGCAAAGTCTATAAAGCATCTGCTGTCGACAGAAATACAGTTAGTCAGTGGGCGTGGATGGTGAGGTCATCAGAAGCCGATTCGGCGGAGCTGCACGATTTGCAGCGGTTGGGTAGAACTTCCACGGCGGTCACACCTGACAGCCCTGAACCAGCCTCTTCAGACTTCCAGTTGTCTGGGTCATTAAATGATGCCATTCGTGGAAGAAAATGTCTCTGAGCACTATGGGATTTAACATCTGTGGTCGTCAGTCCCCTAGAACTTATAACTACTTAAACCTAACCTAACCTAAGGAGATCACACACATCCATGCCCGAGGCAGGATTCGAACCTGCCACCGTAGCGGTCACGTGGTTCCAGACTGAAGCGCCTAGAACCGCACGGCCACACCGGCCGGCATTCGTGGGAGACATTTTGAGAACGATTAGGATGTGATTGACACAGTGAAGCACTGGCTCCGCCACCAGGGCAAGGATTGATACCGTCAAGACATACATGCCCTTGCTTCGCTCTGGAGGAAGGCCACTGAACGAGATGGAGATTACATGGAAAAATGGGGTTTGTAGATAAAACGCCATTCTTTCGTGTGTGTAATTCTCATTATGTTCAACAAAGAAGTGTTGAAGAAAAAAAAGTGGTGCATTACGTTCTGGGCAACCCTCGTACACTGGGAAACACAATTAAAGAATCGGTTATTCGAAATTCGTAGTTGTCTTCCACTGCCACGAACAAGTTTGAAGTGTGGCTCGAATGCACCTAAATCCTTGTTCTGCAACGATGCAAAATCGTGGCGCCTTTGCATTATCACCGTCAGTCTCCGCGGCGCTTCAATTAGCAAGTTATCGACACATGCGAGAAAAAGACCAGAGCTCAAGAGTTCATTTGAGATGTAATAATATGGGTTAATTACGTCACGTTGGCACCAAATGTCACCAGAAATTCTGTCTAATGCCACCGTGGTCGTGTCACACCTGTTACCACATTTCAGACGTCGTTTCGACTCCTCTGAGATGGAGGAAAACATTTCAGATAACTGCCGCTCAGTCTACATGAAAACGCCTGAGAGATGGCATAAGGGTGTCGATGGAACCACCCCTTTCCTTGGGGAATTGATTCCAGCACGTACTGCGGTCGAAGACGACAGTTGGTAGTGTTCTGAGCAACAGGATGACATCCTTGACACTCTTGACACGCGTCGGATGATTTAATCCCTCTCTGAGGACATCGAGGGCCATCAAAGCCATTGAATGTGATTGCACCCAATTTGAGTCCAGTGCAACCGCAGTTTGTGTTCTGTTCTACAGGGTAGAACCTATAAGGACCGTCCAAACCAATTAGACGAAATTTGAACGTAATCCGAACCAGAAAAGGGTGCTTATACTTTTTTAGCCCTCGTGTTTGGCGTCCTTCTCTGGCGTGATCACGGGAGTGAATAAAGAGGAAAAATGATCTCCTTAAGACCCTCAAGTTCGGCAACAACTTTCTGTCACCCGCTCCTATTTCTTGGCCACACTAAAAACATACCTGTACACAGACTTATTCAGCACCGAGCGAGGTGGCGCAGAGGTTAGCACACCGGACTCGCATTCGGGAGGACGATGGTTCAATCCCGCGTCCGGCCTCCCTGATTTCCCTAAATCGCTCCAGCGAAATGCCGGGATGGTTCCTTTGAAAGGGCACGGCCGACTTCCGTCCCCATCCTTCACTAAACCGATAAGACCGATGACCTCGCTGTTTGGTCTCTTCCCCCAAACAACCCAACTCATTCAGCAGACTGATCTACCACCTACTTGCTAGGCATAAGAATATAAGTGGTGTCAAAGGGGTTGCCACAGACGCTAGAGCACCAGTGTAGCGGCACTTAGCTGTATGGTTTCCGAAGTCTCTGTACAGGTGCATTTTTAATATGGTCAACGAAGCAGAGTGGGTCCACCGAGGGCATTGCTGCACTGGATGGTCGTAGAGGGACCCTCTGCCGTTTTATTATGTGTCAATGTTGTAGCCCCCCCCCCTCTCGACCACAGCCCCCCCCCTCTCTCTCTGATTACATAACAGGTGGGCGCAAAACAGGAGCAGTGAATAAGCATAAGCACCCTTTCCCTTGTTTCGGACCACGCTCGAATTTCGTTGAACGGCTTTGGGCGGCCCTTAGAGGTACCACCGTGTACACCAAAGCAGAATTTCTGTCACACAGCACTCAGAAGGTGCGACTAAGTTCAGTGGGGTTGATGGCCCTCGATGTCCTTAGAGAAGGCTTGAATCGTCAAGCAGATGTGAGCAGTGTCAGTGGTTGTCAAGAACGTCGTCTTGTTGCTCATCGCACTAGAACTGTCGTTTTCGACGACGATATGAGTGGAAATCAACGCCCAAAGGAAAGGTGTGGTTTCAGTGACGCCTTTTATGCCATCCCTGAGAATTTTTCGTATCGACTCCGAGCGGCATCATGAGAAAACTGCGTAATTTCAGCGCTGGTGTCATGGTTCTGGCCTGTTTTACAGAGGCGTCAAGGGAAGGGGTGAAGTGTAAGACGGGGGGTGACCACCTTCTCATTGCGTGACACGTCCATGGTGACGGCGGGAAGAGCTGTGATGCCAATATCACTTCATTAACCCACGTTACATCTCATATGAACTTGTGAGCTCTGGTTGTTTTTTTTTACACGCGTCGTTACCTTCCTGTTTAAAGAGTCGTCGAGCCCGAGGATGACGTCACAGGGCACCACGCTTTCGCACAATTAAAGAGATACGTTGGAGCACTTTTGAGCCATTTGAACTGATGTTTTGCCATAGGAGTCAAATATGGGGTTTCGAGAAAGCGATCCTTTAATTGTGTTGCGCGGTGTAGATTACACGTTGTGTGCCTCAACATGAACCTATTAGACCTTTGTGCTTCTCCTCTTGTGCTAACTCTGCGTCATCAGTTGAACTGATTTCCTAATTTCTTTGTTTATAAATAGTCAATTTCACTCGTGAATTCGTGTGAAAGCTTTATTTTAATGTATTGATATCCATTGTGAAATTTCAGTTTGTGAGTGGTATCACTCCGTAAAGAAACAGTAATAATGTAAATATTTATAGCATCAACGAAATATTCAGATAATATGTAATCTCAAGATAGGCATTGTACCACTGTCCATTCTGGTGCATATTTAATGTTATAAATACTAGAGGAACAGATAAACTGTATAAGGCTGACATCAATAAAAAATTTTTCTTTTAGCTGTCAATACTAAAATTTCCCCAAATTATAGTTGTAGAAACAGTTTCAAATGTCATGCACTGCCCTGTCACTTTTAAAATTTCAGTGAAATATCTGCGCGGTGGCTAAGAAATCAGAACCACAGCAACGATTCCATCAAGGACAACAACAGATTGTACCATAAAAACATGTGACACAAGAGTAAAGCTACGAATTTTTTTTTACTGGGCTTGTAAATGTGTCACCTTGAAAAAATGTTTCAATTCGTTTCCTATTCTTCACTTTCAGTTGACAGTGACGAGTGGAAAACTTGTCTAAATTTTTCTTCAAGACGCCGATGTTATTTGACTGTTAACTTCATAACATTTTATTAGTCAAATTTGCCGAGGAACACCAATAGTTGTAACCACACTTTACTGGCACTATATATTTGTTTTTATAATCGTATGCAATAGTTCATAGAGGAAGTAAAATAAATAAAGAAATAAATTGTATTCGAAATAACTACTCTGAAGATTTGATTGTGAATTTTGAAACGTTTTGTTTGTAGCATGATTACAGAAAGAAAGTGTTTCTTTGTCTACGTTTCCACATCGAATCTATGCTGCTGCAACTCAAGCATACTGTTTTTAGAATTTATCTTGGCCTCCACGTGTTTCGGAAAAAATCGCTACTGTCAGCTGAATATTTTCATTTATTTTTTATTATATCTGTGAATTAAAATGTTATGTTTGCTGCTCGTGAGATGCTGAAAAGATCGTGAACTTCATCGTAATGTAGACACGCGACACTTTATCTCTACTGTCGTTTCGTGTCGTAGTTATAACACGGAACCTTACTTTCGCGTTATTTTATAGATTGCATCACCTAAAATTTGGGTCATTTTCATAGTTACACTTAACTTCGACATCAGTTTATTAGATATAGATAACACAATTTTTATCGTATAGATTTTGAACTTGTTTGAAGTACTTCATGATAAACTGAGAGTGACTTCGAAAATTTCTTCAGGTGATTAGCCAATATTCTTAAGTAAAGTACTTTTTACAATAGTGTGTAGGAAAAATAACTATGTTATTATCACAGGAGCAAGTAATATCACTTATGTTGTTAAAACGTCCTCTATACCGAGAAACAAATATCTCTGTCTTATTTACGTTTCTGTTTGTGGAGTGTGCATTTATCGCTGTGTTTGATTTGTTTATGGTTCTGTTTTTGACATGAACTCTCTAAGGGCTGCTGAGCAAGTGTGGGTTTCCACATAACGTGACACCAACCATCCATTAGTAAAATTACTTTCGCATATCCCAGTATGTGCATGAAATGACAACAGAGAATTGATCAATTTTTCAATGTTTGCAGTGGAACCACTCTTTTACAGTCGCTGGCTTTCAGAACAGCTTTTAATGACGCAGCGTCTTGCCTGTCTTAACGACAGAGAAAACTGTGCAGTAGGTGTCACCTCATGGTAGAGGAATCTGTGGAATGGCCGTACAAGCAGAGGAAGAAGAGGAGCAGTAGCCTTTTTTAGAAATTTCTTTGCGTAACTGACTCACTTAACCTCGTATGATTGGCAAACACGACATTGTTGCATTGACGCTCAACCATGTCTGAAAGTAGAGTGTAACAGTTCTCCTACGTTTTCAAATAATGTTGTTTTGCCTCAGAGTCATCAAATATGACATACTACAGTTAAAATGGTCAAATATGGACGCCTTAGAGGCTTTTAAGCAGCAAAGAAAGACACAATGGGGCAAGCGTCACTAAAATGAGATGAGAAGCCTGTTACTGACAAAAAACCTGAGAGGCAAATTCAAACAAAAATCCTTTAGATTATTGTATAAACTCTTACACGATCATATTTACTACTAGACTTTCCCAGTTACTTGTTACTGTCACTAAGTCTGATTAAGGGGAGTTAGAACGGCAAAACTTTTTTTTTCACTTTTTGAGATTTCTGTCTCATTATAAAATTTGCAATTTTCCGAATAAAATGATATATATACAACTTAAAAACTGACATGGGAAGTATTTCATTGTAGTTTTAATTAAATATAATCTACACCGGTTGAAAATGTTAAAATTTGTACGAGCATTACTTCAAGATCTAATTAAATCGATAATTTTTTTATACAGAAGGCTGTGGATTGCTGTGTTATAAAGGTTAAATTACGTATTTGTATTGGTAGCACTGTCAAAAACAGTATCTTATCGTTTCATAGTATAAACACGCGTATGTCGAATTGCTAACGTTTTTCATAGGAAAAGTGACGAATAGATTGGTAAATTTTGTAAAGTATGACGCCAAAACGAAGTGTTTTTAAGAAATATGAGTTTCGTGGTAATAGATTTTCGAATAAAGGAAAACATTGTGTTCAAGATGTGGCGTGTTACAGACAATGAAATACAGGCAAACTCGTCAGTATCTAGTAACGATAAGTTTGTAACACCGATCAGTACTTCGAAGATTAAAATAAAACGTTGTGATACACAGTTTTCTCAAAACGAAAGTGATGTAAATGGTAGGTTAGGTTATATTCTGATAGATTTACACATCCTAACAGGGGTGTTAGGTGAATGTGTGTGTCGTAAAATATGTGGAGGGTCAGTTACTTTACATGAAGACAATGAGGTATCAAATGGAGTAGCCAGGAAACTTATGATTAATTGAGCCATTTGTAAATATAATAATTCATTTTGGAATTCTGATAAGTGTAAAGATAATTATTTTGAAGTAAAAGTTAGGTGGTTTGAGAGCTATTGGCAAAGGACACATTTCAGCAGAAACAACGTGTGCCATAATGAATATGTCACGCCCACCTTGTAAACTCAAGTATGTAGAATTTATTGGAGCTACTGTGGGATCTGTTGCATGTGAGTCAATGAAGGGAGTTGAAAAAGAAGCTGTTGAAATGAATGATGGTATGACTGACATACCAGTAACTTTTTATGGCACTTGGAAGAAGAAGTACTAAGAATTCTGTTGCTACAGTGACCAGTGTGGATACTGGAAGGGTGATAGATTTCCAGATTTTAACCAAACATTGTTATGAGTGTAAATCAAGGAATGAAGAAGGGAATATCTGTGATAGAAATTATGAAGGAACAAGTGGTGGTATGGAGGTCTCTGCAGCTATTGAAATTTTTAGTTGATCTGTGAACTAAAGGGGAGTGTGTTACACCAAGTTCTTAAGTGATGGAGACTAAAAAGCATATAACAATGTAGTAGTCGCTCAGCATTATGGCGAGAAGATTATCACAAAACTGGAATGTGTTGGTCACGTCCAGAAGGGGATGGGCACTAGGTTGAGGAAGTTGAAACAAAGTCTGAGAGACCAGAAACTTTCTGATGGTAACACCATAAGAGGCAGGCTGCCAGACAAAATGATTGATGAACTACAGCAGTATTATGGGATGACGATTAGAAATAATACTGAGGGTTTGTTTAAAATGAAGCAGGCAGTATGGGCTACCTTCTTCCACAGACTGTCAACTGATGAAAAACCAGTACACAACCTATGCCCTCGTGGACCTGATTCATGGTGCAATTACCGCAATGCCCAGTACTCAAACAGTTCATTCAGCCATAAATATTCCATCCTAGCTGCAGTGATGGATATCATGAAACCTATTAACAGAGACTTGACAAATCCTGAATACCTGAGAAGTGTCTGCATGGTCAGACTCAAAATCCCAATGAGCCGTTCAATAATCTTATTTGTACTCGCTTATGAAAAAATGTTTTTGTTGGAATGAAGGCACTAAAGTGAGGGGTCAGTGATGCTGTTATTACTTTTAATGATGGCAACATTGGTAGGGTGAAAGTGCTACAGCATATGGGAATTAACTATGGAGCAAACTGCATCAGAGAACTTGAACGGATGGACAAGGTTCGCATTGATAAAGCAGAGTATGCAGCACAGTTGGCCACTAAGGAGCCCAGAAAGAAGAAAAGAAGAAAAAACTTGGAAAAGATCAAAAGGTGTGGTGCATGATACTTCTGAGTAATAAAAAATAAAAAAAATTAGGCATATGTTAAGTTATTTACAGTCTTTTGAAACTTTAGAAGCCGTTCCAGAAAATCAACATTTTCTATTGCATTTTTCCCTAAATCTCAGAAATCACTTCGAGTAGAATATTCAAACTTTCAGGGAGTAATAACATATATATCCTGATTCTACTGAAGTAAAAGAAGAGTACAATGTTACGTATAAATAAAATTATTTAAGATAACGCACAAAAAAGTACACAAAATTTTAACTGTGTAATTAAAAAATTGTATTTCCGGAAGAAGGGCTGAAATGTCATTATTGTAGTTCAGTAGACTCAGAACATACAGTTTAATGCCCTGTAAAAGTTTCATGTCAATGGCTACAGTGGTTCCTGAAATACAGGGAAGCCAAGACACTAAATTTAACATTGTCGGGATAGGGAGTTCCAACTCCCCTTAAATAGGAAAGAAATAAAAGAGACAGCACAAGTTGCTAATCTGCTTGGGAATTGGATATACTTCTAATCTCCTTCTCTCCACCGTCTCTGTTCATCTCCTCCTCCTCTTCTCTTTGTCCATCTCCTCCACCTTCTTCCCTCTTTCTGGCCATCTTCTCCTCCCCCATCTCTCCACCTCCTCCTGCCCCCTCCCTTTCTCCATTTCCTCCCATCCATCTGTAGCTATCCTCTTCCCCACCCTGTCAGTGATATTGAGATTTGTCTGTTATTATTGCATGTTCAGATTCTTTAGCAGCATTCAGATCGTAAGCCGAAAATCCATGAATACAATTTTCCTGTTTACCAATATCGTGTTACTATTATATACATATATTCCTCAACAGAAGTTTGGAAAATCATAGGGTTTATTACAATGACTTCTTATAATACACCCATTGAGGTTTGTACTATACCTTATTAACAAATAAGCATAATTTATTCTGAAAACAGGAACGATTTAGAATAGTTACAAAAAATTATTACAAAACAAAGCAGGCTTTCTCCTAAGTGTACATCCTGGAAAAAGAGTGAAAATCTTTTTAATATGATGATGATTATCAGTCTTTAATAGCGAGTATGTTCTCCCCGCACACGGATGAGTTCTTCCAATCTACGAGGCATGCTCTGGATGAGTCCATCATTTTTATCTTGGGATACGTGATCCCATTCGGCTTCAGTGAGGTCCTTAAGATTATCAGGCGCACTCGGACGCTGTGCAATGGCCACCTTCACCAGGTCCCATGCATGCTCAATATCATTCATGTCCATAGACTGCTGGCCAATGCATTCGGTTGATGTTCCATCTTTGAAGACAGAGTATGGTGCGGTCTTGCATTGTCTTCGATTAGAATGAAGTTGCCATCGACTTGCCTTACAATCGTTTGTAGGACTTCTCAGAGGTATTAGGGACCAATTAAATTGTCGTAGATGGGTATTAGATGGGTCCACCGTCCCATCAAAATTGCTGCCCAGAACATTACACTTTCACATGCAAAAAGATGGACTTCCTGAACGTATCTGCGTTCCTTGTGTCGTCTAGCTCTTCTCCAAGCCCTAACACATCTAGTGTCCGGTAGCAAACTAATCTTGGTCTTGCAGCAAACATAACATTACTCGATTCTGCAATGGTCCAATGTTGATGTGCAAGAACCCAGGTCCTTCGATTATATGGGTTCCGTTGGTTCAGGGCGAAACTTCTCACTGGTCTTGTGAAATGAAGACTACCCGGACGTAATCTTCTATGCACTGTTTGGTCTGAGATACGAATCCCTGTTGCCCGGGAGATGTCATTTCCTATATTTCTGGCAGTTGATGTTGGGCGGGGCGCCTTCGAGCCGAGTATGCGAGCCTGCATTGGTGTTATCATACGAGGACGACTACTTAGTCGTTCACATTTCCCGTCTCTCCGTACTTTCTCCACATCTTAGACACACAGCTTTGAGTGAAATTTAACTGATCCCCTACATCTTGCTGTGCATGACCTGCTGAAAGTAAAGCCACTATTCTGACTCTACCGAAGTGTTGTATGCCTCTATTTGGCATGTTACTGCAGTGCTGCGCAGAAACTGAATGAAGATGTTGTTGATACTGAACCGTTAGCCGTGTGCCGCTGTGGCAGCGGTATGTTTACATGATTGGGAAACGGTCAGTAGGCATGACGGTAGTAAACACCGTTGAGTATGGGGGCTCTATGTGGGTAAGGCGGGAAGGGCCTAGCTCAATGAGATCTCTAGTATCGTAGACTACATTAATGATAATGAAATTTTCGAAATTTTTGATAATAACTTTTCTGCTTTATACATTACATGTTTATTTATACATTATTTATAGTTAAAGTATTGGTACGCTGCCGGAAAAATATCAGTACAAGTGGAAAGACGATGTCGATTTTGATCCGGCATATGTTCATAGCCAGAAGGCTCAGTGTGCAAACCTGTGAAGCACGCTGCTAACCACGCCACGGAAACTCACTCGCGCTTCCTACAGCCAATTGAGCGAGTCTGAAATGGGTCACATTGTGGCCTTGCAATTGATAGGATGGTACTTTCGGAGAACAGTCACGCAAGTTGGACATGCTGCATCAGTTGTGCAACGAGGTGTCGGTGGTCACGTGAACATTCTCATGCCTGCAGACTATTTCTCGACGACCACACATCACACCAGGACCTTCGTACTGTAAGGGCAGCAGTGGCAGATCGTACAGCTACCGCAGCAGTGAGACGAGGGCTGTGTTTCATTTATAGGTTATCGAAGCCTGGCACTAGGGGGGGATCTCATGGCGGTTCTGTCTACCCGTTCGTAGAACTTTCCAGTACATTGTACAATGAGGTGACGAAAGTGACGGGATTGTGATATGAACATCTCAAGATGGCGGTAGTATCGCGGACACAAGTATAAAAGGGTAGTGTATTGGCTGAGGTACCATTTGTATTCAGGTGAGTCGTGTGAAAATGTTTCTGACGTGCTTATGTGCGCAGCCCGGGAATTAACAGGTTTCAAACACGGTATGGTAGTTGGAAGTAGGCGTATGCGACGTTACTTTTCGGAAATCGTTAGCGAATTCAGTATTCCAAGAACCACAGTGTCAAGTGCGTAACGAGAATACCAAATCTCAGACGTTACTTCTCACCAAATCACCATTTAACGACCAAGAGTAGCGGCGTTTGCGCAGAGTTGTCAGTGCTAACAGACAAGCAGCACTGCTTGAAATAACCTCAGAAATGAATGCTGGACGTACGACGAACGCATCTGTTAGGACAGTTCGGCGAAATTTGGCGTTAATGGGCTATGGCAGCAGACGACCGACACGAGTGCCTTTGCTAACATCACGACATCATCTGCGGCGTCTCCCCTGAGCTCGTGGCCATATCTGTTGGACTGTAGACGACTGGAAAACTTTGGCCTGGTCAAATAAGTTTCGATTTCAGTTGTTAACAGTTGATGGTTGGGATCGAGTGTGACACGCAGATCTGACGAAGCCATTGACTGAAATTGTTAACAAGGCACTGTGCAAGGTGGAGTTGCCTCCATAATGGTGTGGGCTGTGTTTACATGGAAGGAACTGGGTCCTCTGGCACAGCTGAATCGATCATTGAATCGAAATGGTTATGTTCGTCTACTTGGAGACCATCTGCAGCCATTCATGGACCTCATGTTTCGAAACAACGATGTAATTTTAAGGATGACAATGCCCCATGTCACCGGGCCACCGACAGTTGTTCCCGATTGGTTTGAAGAGCATTCTGGGCAATTCAAGGGAACGATTTGGCTACCCAGCTCACGCGAATCTGAATCCTATCGAACATGTATGGGACATAATCGAGAGGCCAGTTCGTGCCCAAAAACCTGCACCGGCAACACTTGCGCAATTACAGAGGCAGCATGGCTCAGCATTTCTGCAGAAGATTTCCAGAGACCTGTTAAGTTCATGGCACGCTGAGCTGCTTCACTACGCCAGGTAAAAGTAGGTCCGACACGATGTTAAGAGGTAACCCAAGACTTTTGTCATCTAAGTATAAGTAGCGGTCAGTGAGCACGTGTCGAAATTGTCTCGCCGTGTTGTTGTGGAAGTTACTCTCTAATAAAACAACAGAATCTAAAAAGATCCCCATCACACACAGAGACATGAATAATGAACAGAAGTCGTCGTAATTCGCGCTGCAGTTTTCATAGCCTTTCTCGCCACATGCGATACACGTCTCGCAACACGCACGAACAGCAAGATGGTGTAATATTCTGGATCAGAAGCAAAGTGCGAAAGTTCTGTTTTTCTGCGTATAAAAACAGCCACATACCATCCAACGAACGTGAGTACACAAATAGCTAAGTAACAGCTCAGTACGGATTTACTCTGCCTCGTGATGACTGGGTGTTGTGTGCTGTCCTTAGGTTAGTTAGGTTTAAGTAGTTATAAGTTATAGGGGACTGATGACCATAGATGTTAAGTCCCATAGTGCTCAGAGCCATTTGAACCATTTGAACAGCTCAGTACACATCAAATAACTGGTTTCCACAACAACACCACAACCACTAGTATATATTGCTGACAGAATGCATGGCTACGCATTTCCTGTATGAGGATAGTGGGACAGTCGTTCAAAAATGGTTCAAATGGCTCTGAGCACTATGGGACTCAACTGCTGTGGTCATAAGTCCCCTAGAACTTAGAACTACTTAAACCTAACTAACCTAAGGACATCACTCACATCCATGGCCGAGGCAGGATTCGAACCTGCGACCGTAGCGGTTGTGCGGTTCCAGACTGTAGCGCCTTTAACCGCTCGGCAACTCCGGCCGGCGAGACAGTCGTACTAACAGCTGACGAATACAATGCAATGGTGCTGTTGTCCACCTTTTAGTATTTTGTTTACTAACAGCCACTCACATGTTTGCAGATGACATGATGTTCACTAAGCAAAAAACAGCAACAGAAAAAAAGAGCACAGAAAATATGTCGCAAACAGCGCCAATAATTGCTTAAAACATGCTGTAACATACAATAAACAAGGTAATGTGAAAGTATCCATAGAAAACTATATTTTCAAAAGACGAATAGTAAAACTGTAATAATGTTTTGTTATGTTTGTATAATCATGCTAATTTCTGCATGTTTTAGATTAAAAAACCCCACTGATGATGGAGATATTTGTCGCCGAAACTAGTTTGGGATAGTAAAGAATTAAACGAATAACAAGGTATTTTGCTCAGGGCGGACTCAGTTTCTGAAATTACTGTTTTTCTATGCAAACACGGACCAAATGGAAGAGTTTCAAGATAAAATCATAACAGAATCTTGTTGGGGTGCCTATATTAAGAGGGGCATGATGTAGAAGCTGTCTAGGATAAATCTTGATTTGGTGTGGACAGTGATCTATGAGAGGTTTTAGTAGCTGTCTTACGTGTTTGGTTATGCCATACGTTGACGAATTTATTGCTTTCACTGTTGGGCATAGAGGAACTCCATTTTTATATACACTCCTGGAAATGGAAAAAAGAACACATTGACACCGGTGTGTCAGACCCACCATACTTGCTCCGGACACTGCGAGAGGGCTGTACAAGCAATGATCACACGCACGGCACAGCGGACACACCAGGAACCGCGGTGTTGGCCGTCGAATGGCGCTAGCTGCGCAGCATTTGTGCACCGCTGCCGTCAGTATCAGCTAGTTTGCCGTGGCATACGGAGCTCCATCGCAGTCTTTAACACTGGTAGCATGCCGCGACAGCGTGGACGTGAACCGTATGTGCAGTTGACGGACTTTGAGCGAGGGCGTATAGTGGGCATGCGGGAGGCCGGGTGGACGTACCGCCGAATTGCTCAACACGTGGGGCGTGAGGTCTCCACAGTACATCGATGTTGTCGCCAGTGGTCGGCGGAAGGTACACGTGCCCGTCGACCTGGGACCGGACCGCAGCGACGCACGGATGCACGCCAAGACCGTAGGATCCTACGCAGTGCCGTAGGGGACCGCACCGCCACTTCCCAGTAAATTAGGGACACTGTTGCTCCTGGGGTATCGGCGAGGACCATTCGCAACCGTCTCAATGAAGCTGGGCTACGGTCCCGCACACCGTTAGGCCGTCTTCCGCTCACGCCCCAACATCGTGCAGCCCGCCTCCAGTGGTGTCGCGACAGGCGTGAATGGAGGGACGAATGGAGACGTGTCGTCTTCAGCGATGAGAGTCGCGTCTGCCTTGGTGCCAATGATGGTCGTATGCGTGTTTGGCGCCGTGCAGGTGAGCGCCACAATCAGGACTGCATACGACCGGGGCACACAGGGCCAACACACGGCATCATGGTGTGGGGAGCGATCTCCTACACTGGCCGTACACCACTGGTGATCGTCGAGGGGACACTGAATAGTGCACGGTTCATCCAAACCGTCATCGAACCCATCGTTCTACCATTCCTAGACCGGCAAGGGAACTTGCTGTTCCAACAGGACAATGCACGTCCGCATGTATCCCGTGCCACCCAACGTGCTCTAGAAGGTGTAAGTCAACTACCCTGGCCAGCAAGATCTCCGGATCTGTCCCCCATTGAGCATGTTTGGGACTGGATGAAGCGTCGTCTCACGCGGTCTGCACGTCCAGCACGAACGCTGGTCCAACTGAGGCGCCAGGTGGAAATGGCATGGCAAGCCGTTCCACAGGACTACATCCAGCATCTCTACGATCGTCTCCATGGGAGAATAGCAGCCTGCATTGCTGCGAAAGGTGGATATACACTGTACTAGTGCCGACATTGTGCATGCTCTGTTGCCTGTGTCTATGTGCCTGTGGTTCTGTCAGTGTGATCATGTGATGTATCTGACCCCAGGAATGTGTCAATAAAGTTTCCCCTTCCTGGGACAATGAATTCACGGTGTTCTTATTTCAATTTCCAGGAGTGTATTTTAGGGAGGCCACAAAGCCATGATGGTACCGAAGCTGTGGGGTACAGCAGTCTGACAGTATCCTTGTCCTGTCCTGAGTTGTTGAAGTGTAAGATGGTCTTTCTTGTCACGGCAGGTGTAGGATCCTTTTTCACTTACTTGTATCTCGAATTCCGTAGCAGTATCTCAGTATCATCCCAACAGCACCATCGCATTGTATTCGTCAGCTGTTAGTACGACTGTCCCATTATCCTCATACAGGAAATGCGTAGCCACGCATTGTGCCACCGTGACGCTGATCTTCAGCCTTTCGGCTCTGTCAAGAACCTTGCCCGATTCCCTTCCTTTCTCTTTGGTGGTATCAGAATCCACGGATGGCTTGCTCGAGGCTGCTGCTCACCTTTCGTTTTGGTAATATTCGTGGCACTGGTATAGTATTAAGACTTTTACGGAAAAGGGATTGTTGTCAGGCCCAGCAAAAAGTGACAACTCCGTATGCTAAATTTCTCACAGTGTATACCACAGATCACCTACAAATTTAATGATATTTTTTTTTCCTGGTACTCTGTATACGACAATAAGTAAAATTTAGGTTTTGGTATTCTCTCTATGGTAGCAGTGTACTGTGAGTAGAATCTTTCGGCACATTCTCCAATTATTACTCGTACACTGAAAACGAACGCAAAAAGATTAGAGATCAGGAAAAATACATAAAAATCAGCGACGAAGTGTTGCAGATCATGATTTATTTCTAAACTGATGGAGATTATATACAGTTGATATCATGATTATCGAATTTCAAATGACCTCCAATCCACCACTCTGCTACCCTAACATCTTGGGACAATTATCCAAAGACAGGAAAGCACTGAAAACTTTTTTCTGTTTGACACAACGGTCCTATGAATTTTTTATTTAATAATAAAGGCCTAGATACCACAATTATCGTGTGCTTCTGGTTTATGAATCTATTTAAACTGTTTCCGCGCTCTTAAAGGTGCACTCGAAACTTCATAGATACTTAGTCACACATCTACACTATGTGATCAAAAGTATCGGGACACCCCCAAAAACATGCGGTTTTCATATTAGGTGCATTGTGCTTCTGTCTACTGCCACGTACTCCGCATAAGCGACTTCAGTAGTGATTAGACATCGTGAGAGAGCAGAACGCGGCGCTCCGCGGAACTCACTGACTTCGAACGTGGTCAGGTGATTGGGTGTCACTTGTGTCTTACGTCTGTACTCGAGATTGCCCCACTGCTAAGGCCGACTGTTTCCGATGTGATAGTGAAGTGGAAACATGAAGGGACACGTACAGCACAAAAGCGTACAGGCCGACACGTCTGTTCACTGGCAGTGACCGCCGACAGTTGAAGAGGGTAGTAATGTGTAATAGGCAAACATCTATCCAGACCATCACACAGAAATTCAAAACTGCATCAGCATCCACTGCAAATACTATGACAGTTACGCGGGAGGTGAGTAAACTTGGATTTCACGGTCGAGCGGCTGCTCATAAGCCACACATCACGCTGGTAAATTCAAACGACGCCTCGCTTGGTGTAAGGAGCATAAACATCGGACGACTGAACAGTGGAAAAACGTTCTATGGAGTGACGCCATGTGAGGATCCGATGGCAGCTTGTGGACATGGCGAAAGCCCGGAGAACGTCATCTGCCAGCGTGTGTAGTGCCAACAGTAAAATTCGGAGACGGTGGTGTTATGGGATAGTCGTCTTTTTCATGGAGGAGGCTTGCTCTCCTTGTTGTTTAGCGTGGCACTATCACAGCACAGGCATACATTGATGTTTTAAGCACTTTTTTGCTTTCCACTGTTGAAGAGCAATTCGGAGATGGCGATTGCATCTTTCAACACGATCAAGCACCTGTTCATAGTGCACGGCCTGTGGGGGAGTGGTTACACGACAATAACATCCCTAACATACCTGTAATGGACTGGCCTGTACAGAGTTGTGACCTGAATCCTATAGAACACCTTTCGGATGTTTTGGAACGACGACTTCGCGCCATGATCTCACCGACCGACATCGATACCTCTCCTCAGTGCAGCAATCCGTGAAGAATCCCCAAGAAACCTTCCAGCACATGATTGGACGTATGTCTGCGAGAGTGGAAGCTGTCATCATGGCTAGGAATGGGCCAACACCACATTGATTTCCAGCATTACCGAAGGAGGGTGCCACGAATTTGTAAGTCATTTTCAGCCAAGTGTCCAGGTACTTTTGATCACATGCTGTATGTGACAAACTCTTGTATCAGAATTTACTTTTTTTAGCGGGTTATTTGTATTTTTAGTCAGAATTTCAATTATTGGTTGTTAGAGAAAATACTGGTTGATTATAATTAAAATGTTGCTACTCTTAGAAGTCCAGTGTGGGCTGCAATTATCGTATGAGAGCGGACGTTGATAGATATTCAGAAGTATTAATGTGGAACTGATTTACTTTGTAAAAAATTGGTTCCAATTTTGGCCACCAGCTGCAAATATGACGCTGTCAATGAAACAAATACGTATAGTAATGTTTCCATAATTATATAATGGTTTAGGAATGGGACGTTGGCTGAAAAGGTCAAACAAGTAGGAGAGATATAGTGTTGATTTCATTATTAACCACCGCTTACGCAGTTTGTTAAGTAAGAGCACTGGAGACGTCGAAGAGATGCTGCACAGCGCCAGAATTTCACCTGGTGGCGAAAATTGGAACAATTTTTTTTCCGGCTTAAACTGGTTCCGCATTAACACATTACAATATCTACCTCGATTTGCTATCCTACTATAATTGCAGGCAAAAATGAGAATTCATTCAATACAGACACGTAACTTCTAAGAATCCCGTATCTCTGAAGAATGACAAATGTTTGATAGCCGCCGGCCTGACAGTCCACGTCTACCCGCAGTAAGCTCGCACCCACCGGCGCGGTATTATTCCGCGCCCGGAATGCGAAATGAACACAAGCAATTTGACGGCAAGCTCGCCTGTCGCCTAAACGCGATTTAAAAGTCGATCTCGACGATTCTGAAAGTGATTCCGTGCCGCTACGTTAGCCGCAACGCAAGTGGCTGACATGCGACAGAGCAGTTTATCTGCGGAAGTCACTTTATTGCGAGGCGGCAATCTGCATTTAGATGAAATATTACTGCGACTTGGCAGCGGCAGAGGCCTCCCGCGACTCTGTGTTACAGTGCTCTGCAATTCGAATTAAACACTTCCTGCGGATTACCAGCGGCGACGATATGAAGCGACGCCCGTCTGAGCCACTGCGATTATCCGGACGCGCCCAGGATTCAGCTAATGGAGAACTGTGCTCCGCCTTGCCGACTTTCACCATCGTTCATTTCCAACCGTAGACACGCCTCGTTACATTTCGCTCCCGTTCCCTACGGCAGACGTAAAACCCATGCGGTGTTCCGCAATTGCGATGTTTTAGAGATAGGCGGGGGAGAAATGTAGTCCTGTTCTGAAAGCGTCTAAAGAAGAGGAGGTAGGCTTGACGAGTGGAAGTGAAACTGTGTGTATCTCACGTATTAGCAGGCAAATGGTGCAACGCACAAGTTTGCAGTAATCTCCAGAGTGGCCACGTGGTTTAGAGCGCCATGTCACGGATTGCGCGGTCCCTCCCGCCGTAGGTCCGAGTCCTTCCTCGGGCATGGGTGTGTGTACTGTTCTTAGCGTAAGTTAAAATTAGTTTAAGTAGTGTGTAAGTGTAGGGACCGATGACCTCAGCGCTTTGGTCCCTTAGGAATTCACACACATTTGATTATTTTAAATATCTGCCTCAGATGATATACACTGACATACAAGAGCTGTTCAAAAAGTATCTGAGATTATTTTTCATTATTGAAACTAACAATAGTATCGGGGCGCGCGTGGTCCCTATGTTTGCAGGCATACAAAATGCGCGTGCCTGATTTTTTTCGTGACTGCGGAAACAACCAGTTTCTGGCTAGCCGTTGACAAATTAACACGTGTAAATAATAGTCATCGTATTTAGTGTTGGGGGCAAAATGTCGAACAATGTTATTGCATCAAATGTTATTTTAAGATTGCCGGCCGCGGTGGTCTCGCGGTTCTAGGCTTGCAGTCCGGTGCCGTGCGACTGCTACGGTCGCAGGTTCGAATCCTGCCTCGGGCATGGACGTGTGTGATGTCCTTAGGTTAGTTAGGTTTAAGTAGTTCTAAGTTCTAGGGGACTGATAACCACAGCAGTTGAGTCCCATAGTGCTCAGAGCCATTTGAACCATTTTTTTTAATTTTAAGATTGGCGATGCTGAAGTTGAAAAAATCCGTAAGATTCGCCAAATGATTGTGGACAAAGCAATGGGTGCCGCATAGATAAAGGAGTGTACAACATCTTCAGAGATAGCTGGTTATCAGTGAAGAGTGAAGCACATTAAGGCAGACATTCGACATCTGTAAATGAAATTACAATTAAATCAGTACCATTAGCTGCTGATGGACGTTGATATACATCAAGGAGGACAGTTGAAAATGTGTGCCCCGACCGGTACCCGAACCAGGGATCGCCTGCTTTCATGGCCAACTCTCTACCCATCTGAGCCACCGAGGGCACAGATGATAGTGCGACTGCAGGGTTGTATCGCCAGCACGCTCCCCCTGAGACCCACATTCTCAACTTACAGTCCACACACTACATTCGTAGTGCCCCTGCCATTATACCCATTACTTGCGGCAGACAATCCACCGAATCCTGTAAGAGTTCAGGCACTGAAGAAGGTCATCAGTCGGTTAGCCTTAAACGATATGAAGATGCCATCTTCATATCTGTAAATGAGGTTGTCGTTGATCACGTAAGGACGCTGGTGATGCAGCACAGGCTAATCACTATCAGAGAACTTGCAGACGAGCTTAAAATTAGTACCCGACCCATTCATTCCATTTTAACGGAACATTTGGCCGTCATAAGGATCTCAGCAAAATCTGTGCCCAAGTTGCTAACAACTGAGCAGAAGCAACTTCATTCGGAGATCGCAAAGGACATGCTGGATACTGTGAATAAAATCCCAGCTTTCGTAAGACAGTGATCGCTAGTGGCGAGTCCTAGGTGTGTGGGTACGACCCAGAAGAAAAGTTCCAGCCGTCGCAATGGATGGATCCGGCATCGCCGAGACCCAAAAACCGCAGGTCCACAGCAAAGTCAGTGTCCTGCTAACCGGCTTTTGTGACTCCAAAGGCGCGATCCATCACGAGTACGCTTCAGAAGGTAACAACGTAGTAACGCCAATAAGAAGTACCCAAGAGGATCTGCTTCGCCATAGTGAAGCAGTGAGACACAAAACTTGGGTGCAGCAGGTTGTTGGCACCTGCACCACGATGACGCACCCGCTCCTCGTTCTCAATTCTCCGTACTTGGAAAATTTCTGATCCTCAGCGTCAGCCGAGAACCACTAAGTGTACATCTAGAACCGGGGGCTCAAGAATGGAACAGTTTTGTCTATATAAGTAATGATTTTGGTAAGAGGGCTTCAGTCTTCGTGCAGCCGCGGGAGCAATGTCATTGGACCAGTCACACAGAAGGTGCCACGATATTATAGGAGGAGAAGGCGTACCCACCTTACAGTTTATAAAGCAATAGAATATATTTCTGTTAATACCGAGAACTGTGTGGGTGCACAAGTCGTCCTGCATGGTCCGTCGCTGTTCTGTGGTGGAGTTCTGAACTGTACCCTTACCAAAAATGATACCCTGCAGCGTGGTAACGGATGGGTAACCGTAACCCTCGTCCGTGGACCTAAAGTCTACAAAGTTCCAGGGCTAAAAAGTTTTAACAGGCATGATGTCATCGCTTATCGGACACTTCACATCGCAGAGGTCTACAATAGAGATATGGGTAAATCGTATTATATGTCGACCATACCTTTCGTTCTCAGGACCAAGAATCATCGTAAAATAAATGAATTTGAATCTTCGTCAGTGTGGGTTAAAGGTGTTGAGAACTGTAAAAAAATTAAACTCGTTGGTGATTTCACCCGTTATTATAGAACGGAACGGCTGTGGTTGCCAGCCTCCCTGTTCTCCTGACCCAGCACCGAGTGACATCTGGATTTTCCGTAAACTGAAAAAGACCCTGAAAGGGACCAGAATTCAGAACAGAAAGCCTTAACAGTGATACCTGCAGCTGTGGCAGCAGCGTTCGGACAGGTGCATAGATGCAGAAAGGGAGTGCTCTGAACGCGACTAGTGTCAAGCTAACAGTCCTGTTGGAGTAACATCCGCAACTGAGCATTATACCACAGGTTGAAAATACCGCTACAGTTGTAAAGTTCTTTATTATCAAACGACCGGTTTCGGGGTCTTATACGTCCATATTCAGGTGTTATAACTTGGTGCTGTGACTACCTCTGGTAGTGTCAAGCAGTTGTATCTGAAGAAAGATTGATTTTATACATAAACATCGGATACCTTTTGAGCAGCCCTCATAAGCGGCTTTGGCGAATGGCAGATCCTTATGATTCGGGGCCTGGGAGGGAGCATATTGGAGAAAAAAGACCACGTTATGCCATCGTGAGCATGTACGGAAAGTGATTGACGAACGGTGAAATCACGAGTAGGCGACAAGGTGTTGGATATCCACGCCCCCTCATAGAACGTGCAGGTCGGAGGCTTGCCCGCTCTGTAACGCAGGATGGGTGGCGATCCGTGGCAGATCTTAGGGCAAGCACACTGCTGGTGCAGGGACAAATGTTCTGGAAAACCCCGCTCAGCGTATATGTTCCGCAGCAGACAACCCCTACGCGTTCCCATGTTGACCCAACAACACTGGCAATTACGATTGCAGTGGGCACAACATCATGGATATTGGACCTTGGATCAATGGGAACGCGTTGTCTGGTCAGATGAATCACATTTCTTGTTAAATCAGGTTGATAGTCGTGTCTGGATACTTCGGCATCCAGGCGCACGGTTGCTCTAAACATGCATCGTGCCACGGAGGAAGGCCAGTGGGGCAGTATTATGCTTTGTGGATCTTTCACCTGGTCTTCAATGGAACCTACATCTACATCTAGATCTACATCTGCGTCTACCTGAAAATCCTGCAATTCACTCTGGCAGAGGGCTCATCGAACGTCATTCACACTATTTCTCTTCCATTCCACTCTGTAACAGCGAGAGGGGAAAAAGTCACTTCAGTCTTTCTGTGCCAGCTCTGATATCTCTTATTTTATTATAATGATCGTTACTGCCTCTGTAAGTTGTTGTCAACGTAGTATTTTCGCATTGGGAAAAGAACGTTGCTGACTGAAATTGCGTGGAAAGGTCTCGCCTAAACGAAAAACGCCTTTCTTTTAATGACTGCCATCCCAAGCCGCGTATTATATCCGTCACGGTCTCTCCCTTGTTTCGAGATAATACAAAACGAGCTGCCCTTCTTTCAACTTTTTCGATAGACTCCGTCAGTTCTATCTGGTAAGGATCCCACACCGCGCATCAGTACTCCAGCAGAGCACGAACAAACGTTGTGTAGGCAGTCTCTTTAGCAGACCTCCTGCATTTTCTAAGCGATCTGCCAATAAAATGCAGTGTTTGGTTTGCCTTTTCCCCCAACGTTATCTATGTGGTAACACCAGTTTAGCTTCTTCGTAGTTGTAATTATTAGGTATTTTGTTAACTTGACAGTCTTTAGATTTTTATGACTTATCCTTTAACCGAAATTCGACGGATTCCTTTTAGTACTCATGTGGAAGCCTTCACACTTACAAATATTTATGGTCAATCGCCACTTTTCGGATCTTACGGATTTTTGCCTAAATTATTTCGCAGTTGTTTTCCTGGCGATTTTACTAGACGCTAAGTGACAGTATCATCTGCTAACAATCTAAGATGGCTGCTCAGATTGTCTCCTAAGTTATTTATGTAGACTATGAACAATAGACGCCTTATATCACTTCCTTGGGAAACGCCAGGTATCACTTCCGTTTTACTTGTTGGCTTTCCGTCAGTTACTACAAAGTGTGATCTTTCCGACAGGAAGTCACGAATTGAGTCGCACAACTCAGACGATACTCCATAGGCACGCAAATTATTGGTTCGTTGGTTGATTTGACGGAGGGGACCAAACAGTGACGTCATCGGTCCCATCGGATTAGGAAAGGATGGGGAAGGAAGTCAGCCGTGACTTTTGAAAGGAACCATCTCGGCACTTGCCTGAAGCGATTGAGGGACGTCACGGAACCGGAATGCCTAAATCAGGATGGCCGGACTCGGCTTTGAACCGTCGTCCTTCCGAATGCGAGTCCAATGTGCTAACCAATGCGTCATCTCTCCCGGTCACGCAGCTTGTTTATCAGTCGCTTGTGAGTAACGCTATCAAAAGCCTTTTGGAAATCTAGAAATATGAAATCTATTTGAAATCCCCTGTCGATAGCACTAATTAATTCGTGAGAATAAGAAGCCAGTTGTTTCAAAAGAACAATATTTTCTGAATCCGAGCTGACTGTGTGTCAACAGATGTTGCAGTAATCTGAACCACCGTGGCAACTGTGTGCTACTTGGTTACTGCGGACCACCTGCAGCGTTGCGCGGTTCATTTATTCCAAGGCAGCGATAGAGTCTTCCAGTAGAGTGACTGTGTCACAAAGCCCATGCTGTACTGCTGTGAATTAAGGAGCAAGTCTGGGCCACCACATCCGCCGGATATGAACTCGACTGTAGGCACCCGGGACGCCATCTGGCTCCAGCTCCGCGCCGGCCTACAGCTTACTGGAGTTACGTGACCTGCGAGTGGAAAGCCGGTGCTATGTACGTCTGGAGACCTAACAACGATATGTCGAATCCATGGTACTCATAATCGATGTACAGCTTTCCAATACTCTGCAAGTCCTGGTTCATTAGTTACCCAATGGTGGATAAATGATTACACGTACATTTGCCGATTGTGTGTGACTTATTAGAGGTTTACCGACTGAGTACTCAGTGATGTACTCCAACATGTTAGCATGTGAGGATGTATTTTCTTTTATTACTATTGCTTATTGTTGTATGTTAACATGCTGTACACCGACATGTTTTCCCAGTCTACTATAACCAAACCATCATTACAGGCTCGTGTATTTATCAGTGTGGAGGGGGGGGGGGGCACGGAAACACACCCCAACATCTAATTTTCTTAAATAAGGAAATCTATATTTAGGTTGCTGTCCTATGCCTGATAATCTCAAATAACTGTGTGTGTATAATGTTTAGAAAATTGTTGTATCAACATATATGAAGATGGTATCCGTTCTTTCGAACATGTCCGAAAGAACAGATACCATCTTCATACAGTTAAGGCTAACCGGCCATTGACCTCTTTCTTCTGTGCTGGATGCACACGTATTGCACAAATTCTTACGGGACTCGGTAAGATTGTCTGCCGCGAGTAATGAGTGTAATGGCCAGGGGCACTACGAATGTAGTGGGTGGACATTAAGTTGGGAATGTGGGTCTCACGGGGACCGAGAAAGAGATAAATCCATGCAGTCGCTCTATCCTCTGTGCCTTTGGTGGCTCAGATGAATAGAGCGTCTGCCATGTTAGCAGGAGATCTCGGGTTCGAGTCCCCGTGGGGGCACCGATTTTCAACTGTCCCCGTTGTTGTATATCAACGCCTGTCGACAGCTTAGAGTCTTCATTCAATTATTATTTCGTTGTATGAAGATGTCCAGCCTACCTTTTATACTACTTTGGAAGTACGTCCTCTTCATTGTTGATAGGCAATATGTCACAGTAAGAGTCCTTTCACACATGTAATATCCTGTCCTTCGCCCCTCAAACGAGCTACTTGCAGTTTTCGAGCATAGTATAATGTTTTGTATTTTTATTGTTAACTTTATTTTTAACAAAAATATATGGATATATTCTTTGCCAACTGTTGTTGTCATTACAGTTTCAAGGAACCCCGAGCAGATGCGCAAAACTATAGACCTATATCTCTGACGTCGATCTGTTGTAGAATCTTAGAACATGTTTTTTGCTCGAGTATCATGTCGTTTTTGGAAACCCAGAATCTACTATGTAGGAATCAACATGGATTCCGGGAACAGCGATCGTGTGAGACCCAACTCGCTTTATTTGTTCATGAGACCCAGAAAATATTAGATACAGGCTCCCAGGAAGATGCTATTTTTCTTGACTTCCGGAAGGCGTTCGATACAGTTCCGCACTGTCGCCTGATAAACAAAGTAAGAGCCTACGGAATATCAGACCAGCTGTGTGGCTGGATTGAAGAGTTTTTAGCAAACAGAACACAGCATGTTGTTATCAATGGAGAGACGTCTACAGACGTTAAAGTAACCTCTGGCGTGCCACAGGGGAGTGTTATGGGACCATTGCTTTTCACAATATATATAAATGACCTAGTAGATAGTGTCGGAAGTTCCATGCGGCTTTTCGCGGATGATGCTGTAGTATACAGAGAAGTTGCAGCATTAGAAAATTGTAGCGAAATGCAGGAAGATCTGCAGCGGATAGGCACTTGGTGCAGGGAGTGGCAACTGACCCTTAACATAGACAAATGTAATGTATTGCGAATACATAGAAAGAAGGATCCTTTATTGTAAGATTATATGATAGCGGAACAAACACTGGTAGCAGCTACTTCTGTAAAATATCTGGGAGTATGCGTGCGGAACAATTTGAAGTGGAATGATCATATAAAATTAATTGTTGGTAAGGCGGGTACCAGGTTGAGATTCATTGGGAGAGTGCTTAGAAAATGTAGTCCATCAACAAAGGAAGCGGCTTACAAAACACTCGTTCGACCTATACTTGAGTATTGCTCATCAGTGTGGGATCCGTACCAGATCGGTCTGACGGAGGAGATAGAGAAGATCCAAAGAAGAGCGGCGCGTTTCGTCACAGGGTTATTTGGTAACCGTGATAGCGTTACGGAGATGTTTAGCAAACTCAAGTGGCAGACTCTGCAAGAGAGGCGCTCTGCATCGCGGTGTAGCTTGCTCGCCAGGTTTCGAGAGGGTGCGTTTCTGGATGAGGTATCGAATATATTGCTTCCCCCTACTTATACCTCCCGAGGAGATCACGAATGTAAAATTAGAGAGATTAGAGCGCGCACGGAGGCTTTCAGGCAGTCGTTCTTCCCGCGAACCATACGCGACTGGAACAGGAAAGGGAGGTAATGACAGTGGCACGTAAAGTGCCCTCCGCCACACACCGTTGGGTGGCTTGCGGAGTATGAATGTAGATGTAGAATGCAAGGTCGCAAAAGGCCAATGATATTTACGGCATTCGACGCCCCACATATTGTCTACCGTGCAGCCACAATACCGGCTGCTACTGGCAACAGGTGACTGGACTGGAAGTACCTAATGGTGAGTACAGCATAATGGTTCGGAGCGCAGTTGAAACACTTAGTTGGCGAGCGACTCCAAACAGTGCTACAGTGCTAGTTGTGTTGATTCAAAGAAGAAAAAGGCAACGATAAAAAAAGCAAAAATTGCATTGTATTTACACCAACAGTTACTGTAGTTGATATTTTTCCAGAAAGGAACAATAGGAATTTAGCAGTGTGAGAAAGATGTAGCAGATGAAAAATTAGTCTTTCAGCAAGATGAATCAATGGAACGTGTGGTGCTGTATACGCTCGACTGTGCGAACAATGTACATGAGGAGTATAACAATCGTGATACGTGCTTAACGAGTGAAGTTGGTACTGAAACAGGTGTCGAACCGCGTAGTTCATCGTCCTTGTCGGACAGGGAGCCACAAATCCAGTCGCCAGTGAAACCTACTAAAGGACAATCTTTGTCCAAGGAGTGAGTACTACATGTAATTACGTACATACGAGATCTTCAACAGCACAGTAAAAATTTTATGAACAGATTTTGAATACGGGCGCAGCAATATGACCGTGTAGTGCATAAGAAAAACTACGGATATTCAAGGGAGGACAGGGCGCAATTGTAACAAAAATTGGTGTTTGCGCGTTTCAAGGGTGCTCGGAACAATTTACAAGATGAGCATGATAGTGGCCTACTACGTCTTGCACATCAAACTGCACACGACCTGGATTACAGTGGTTTCAAGGGAAGCAATGGATGGTTTCATAACATCAAACAATGCTACAGAATTGGAAGACTACAGACAATGAAATTTCAAAGAAAGAGTTCACTTGACGGTGCACAACAAACTGCAGAATCGGCCCGAAAATTTGTAGATGAGGTAAACAAACTTATCCCATATTTCAGTAATGAATTTAGTTTCAACTCCGACCAATCGGGATTTGAAGAGGAAATGCATGTGAAAGGAACACTGAAAATTAGAGGCACCAATAGAGTTTTATCAAGATTAACTAAGATCCATGCCTTAACACATTCGTATACAATTATGCTGGCTGTTAATCTTGATAGTAAATTAACTGGGAAGTTAGTGATTGTGATAATTTATCGTGTGCGTGATCTTGCAAGGGCAGTAGGAAATATTTACTTCAAATCAAACAAGAGTGGACAATGGACTTAAGAGAACTACAGCTATGGTATGAGCACCGTTTTTGGGCAATGACTGGTCAAAATAATTTGGTTTTTTTTTAATTGCTGGTCTGCGCACAAAAATCATACTTCTTTAGCGTAAATCATCTCTCCTGGAAATTGTGTGACACTGCAATTCATATCATCTGGACCCACTGGACAAATTCAGTCCCTGGACGTTTCTTTTTCCGCGCCTATAAAACATTTTATCGCACTATCTGCAGCGACGCCTTAAAGGACAGCCAGTTTCACGATAATCTTCGCGACAAACTGCTTCACACTCGGTTGCACGCCATCGTATTCCATCAGTTCTCATCTTAACGTTAAAGCAGTACGACTCTACATGCATTTATTAAAAGAGCTTACCTAGCTAAACATCCTGGACGGTTTGTAACTCCCTAAGAGTTCGCCTTCGCTTTTAATGGTGCGAACCTTAGTCATCACTGTGGCGGGCCATTTTCCATTACATTTTCACGGTGTAATTTAACTCAGCGATGTCCCTTTTGTGAAGTATAATACATGTACCCCACAAGAGGTTGATCTCTGCGCCTCCCGGCCACTCATTTTTCGTCGCCCTCTTGATGTTTATGGTGAGTCATCAGTAGCTAATATCTTTTCCTGTCATTGTTATTAACACAACACTTTCAAATAAGCCTTACTAAAGATTGAGCTTACGGCCTTGCCCTCAATGGGTTCCTTGTTAGAATGTCTGCATGTCACGGCATTGGTATATTCATGCGAATGTGCTGTAAGTGTAGGAACCATGTACGTGTGTATTTTCACCTTCAACAAGTTAATTTCTCTGTGTTTATAAACAAGCTATATAGTGTATGCAATAGCGCACAATGTAAGTGTTTCGGGTGATACTGATTTGAACGACACATTTTGCCCTCTTCTGGGGTATTATTTAAATCTTGTGGTTGTTATCACTTAGACCGATAGGTAATTGTTCCATTATATACTAATCATTCCCATATCAATGCATCTAGGGATTACAATTTTGTTTTGCAGAGAATAATCAGTGCAATGACTCTCTTACACCACCTGTCGACCAATCGTGTAACTGCCCATCGGCGCTTCCGTAGCGTGCCAGCTCAGTTTATCCTGATGTGCCGCAGCTATAACGGCTTCATTGACGAGCTCGCATCCACACTAGGACACACTGCTGGTGCTATGGACGTTTTGTTTACACTGTTTTATGCATTTCACAAGCCAACGTGGCGCGTATGTTTGTGCAATTCATGCACAATAGTATTATATCCAAAATGCATCTAAAGACAAACATTGTGCTATCTGGTTGTTACCTTGTAAACTGGTTGTATAGTTGTGCGGATTGTGATAGTAACGTTTTTATCCTGGTAAATGTTGATCCGAAGAAGACAGGTAGACTTCAACAATATCGATAATTGACAGCAATCACTTTAACTAGTGAGCCTACCAGTGGTCTACCTGGCCCATGCGTCTGCTAAATTGGTTTTGCCCTTAGTCAGTGGATGTTGTTGTTAGCCTGCATTAAAGGTTATCACTTTTACCAAAATCTAATTGAACTTGAATACTGAAAATTAATGACTTTGTGGCGCTGTCATTACTATAGTAAATTATTAATGGGTGGTTAATATATCAACATGGGATTGCACTTTCATAAAAATTTAAATTTATTGATCATAAAATAGGACAAAAAATACAATTTCAGCGTGATGACAAATAAGTTACGAAGTCTTCACTTAAAACTTCTGGGCTGGTAGGCCGTGGTCGATGTATAAAACTCTCCCTGGCGTTTCGTCTCCGACTGCGAGAGACGTCCTCCGACGCAAAGCGCCGAACTGCAAACAGAACTCGGGGAAGCGCTCATTATATAGGCAGAGCAGATGGCGCCACTGTCTATCACGTGGCAACGGTTATGAACCTGTCTCTGGTAATGCCAACATTCTCAATTGAAAGCAATCGATCGTCACGCTTCCGGTGCAACCATGACATCCAAATTTTATCCCGTTTAACACCTTCTTCTTTCCTCTTAAAATTATTACTGTGTTTATCGATCTCAATAGCTTCTCTACACGTGCCTACACGTGCGTGCATAATACTGCGAGGCTTTAGATGTGATGCTCGTCTCACTGAATTTTATTTCATGATTACCTTCCTAGTAAACATGTTCTGCTACGGCCGATTTATGCGTGTGACCGAGGCGGCAATTCCTCTTATGTTCAACAAGACGGGTGTTCACACTTCTCTTTATGGTACCGATATAAACCTGTCCACAACTACAAGGAATTTTATATGTCCCTGGTGTAGCCAAAACGTGTCTTGCGTCTTTTGCCGATTTTAAATATTCTTTTATTTTCCTGGTGGGTCTGAAAACAGTTTCCACCCCATACTAGCTTAACACTTTCCCAATGAGATCTGTGACCTTTCGCGATGTGTAGTGCTGTCTCAGGAGACGGTCGTCGTGCAAGCGTCTGTAAAGTACCGATGTGCTGCGCCTATAATTCGTTACCGCGGGCACGAAATATGCAAACTCGCTTCTGGCGATCTATTAGACGAAATACAATTACTCAATAACGGAGCCCTGAAACTCGGCGGATTCCAGCGATTCACACCTCCATTCGTCGGTCATACCATGGACGAAGTTGATTCACTTAAATGGAAGTGCGCACACGGAAATCAGACATCAAGGTGGCAGACCCGACCCGAATAAGATTGCCCTCGCCATAGGCTCCCCAGTCAAGACCAATCCAGTGCGAAGTAATGCCCACGACGAGTGTCCCAAGTGCATCCTACTCATAACCAGACTCAAGACCAGAATCCTCTCCAAACTTGAGTCTGGATCAGAAGACCGAGATTCTCCTCTCTTTATTTTCCATCAAACCTCGGTAAACTCCACAAAAGCACTCACACAACGGCCTCCACAAGGATTTCGTGACAATCGCAAGACTCCACGAGCTCAATGTCTTCCCTTCAACTTATCTGCTCGACCCATCGGCCAATCGTAATCAAAGTTAACAATATTCTTTTCTTTTCAGGAGAAGCAGTCAATCCCTGACATACGAATTACCATGCAGAGAGGAGAAGACGCTGTGTTCCCTACTATTTTTTTTCAAGGCCACTTTGAGCAGCGTGTTTTGAGTTTCCGTTCAGCCCTAAAGTGAACAATGCTTTTATCACAGAGACCATTATCGGGACAGTTTGAACTTAACAGCGTATTCGACCAGCGGCTTCAGAAAAACTAAGAGAAATGCTTTTGTGTTCCAACGCCTTTGCCAGGTGACCTTAATTTCTCTTAGATGCCTGCCCCCGCCGTGGCTTGAAACGCGTAACAGGTACATCCAGGTAGGCAGTTTTTTCGTCTCCTTAGCCGAAAGCATTGTCTGCACATCGGTGCAAGAAGTCTCTAGACCAGCGTTCTGTCCCAAGTAAATGCTTCGAGATGTTCCTTTCCCTAAAAGGTGCACGTGACTTGCAAACCACGAACGTCCACTGCAAGATTTACTGTTAAATGACCAAACTGCCTGCTTGTTCTCAACTCGAGAAAATACTACTGGAGGGGGAGCAACCGTAAAGATCCTACATGCATTAACAATGTACATGCTCCCAACTCTGCCCGTTCTACATCTACATCTACATCCATACTTCGCAAGCCACCTGATGGTGTGTTGATAACTTCCTTTCGTCTCACAAAAATGATTTCTCGGGTGTAAAATCAACATTAAAGAGTAGCCTTAAATATGAAAAATAGTGTATAGTGCAATTTTAATTATCCGAGTCCAAAGAACACTAAAAGGCAAAATAATATATATTAATATCTAATATTAATTACTGACGGTTTCACACTTTATGCGTCTAATGCTCGGCAGCCAGAATAGTACAGTTATTCGCTGCAAACAACTCTATCATGTCACAGGGTTCGCTTGAATTACTGTAAACGAACAAGCTTTCAGAGACTTGTCTTGCCACACATTCAAAAAATTCATCACCACTGATACCGCACTGCTTCACATTAGTCTTGCGCTTTGTCACCCTTGTTCTCAAATAGTTGTGAGTCTCCCAGGTCCCTACTGGAGACGGCAACTTGATGGTAGCTTCTCCTTTGCTGCCCCTAATCCTGTACGAGACACTGTTCTCGGCAGCTTAGTTCGGCAGGCTTCTGATGGAACTGGTGCTGTTGTAAGTAGGAAACTTTTTCGGAATTTCAGTAATGATCGATAGGCGTGAGATCCGAAGAATTGATGCCTTAGATCTGTTTCTTGCTCCTTCTCTTCATTGGCTGCTGCTACTTGTTGTGCCGGCCGGTGTGGCCGTGCGGTTCTAGGCGCTTCAGTCTGGAACCGCGTGACCACTACGGTCGCAGGTTCGAATCCTGCCTCGGGCATGGATGTGTGTGATGTCCTTAGGTTAGTTAGGTTTGATTAGTTCTAAGTTCTAGGCGACTGATGACCTCAGAAGTTAAGTCGCATAGTGTTGGTTGGTTGGTTTGTTTGGGGAAGGAGACCAGACAGCGTGGTCATCGGTCTCATCGGATTAGGGAAGGACGGGGAAGGAAGTCGGCCGTGCCCTTTGAAATGAACCATCCCGGCATTTTGCGATTTAGGGATATCACGGAAAACCTAAATCAGGATGGCCGGACGCGGGACTGAACCGTCGTCCTCCCGAATGCGAGTCCAGTGTCTAACCACTGCGCCACCCCGCTCGGTAAGTCGCATAGTGCTCAGAGCCATTTTGCCTACTTGTTGTCTTACATCTGGAAGCGTTACTCCCATGAGTGGAAAGATCTTGTTGATTGGGATTAGTATTAGGCACTCTGTACCTATGCGGCCTGTCCCATGAAGAGTCACATCAACTTAGTTAGCATATGTAGAGTTCCTCGAGATCTGCGCAGTAGTGAAATATAGAGCAAGTGCGGATGTGTGGATGACGCTGCGCTGCGCTCCCCTTGAGGTGTTTGTCAGTTTGCAGATAAAGTTGTTCCTGGTGTTTGCCTTCTGTCTGGCGTCTATACATTAGAATGCAACTAGTGTTGCACAATACGATTTTAATGCAGAACAGTAGTTTACGTTAAATACAATCTAAGGAAAAAACCGACAAACCATGAAGTAATTATCAGAATCGGACGGAAGTCTCTGGATGTGTTATATATGTACAAACAAACATATGCTTAGAATTTCATAAAAGTTGCGTGATTTGTTCAAGAGAAAGAGCTTCACAAATTGAGCTAGTCAGTAAGGCATTAGTCCAACTCTGGTGCTTATACGAACAGTTATACAATTTGGCAATGATTGATAAAATTTTTCTATGTCCTCCTGAGGGATATCTACATCTACATATACATGGATACTCTGCAAATCACATTTAAGTGTCTGGCAGAGGGTTCATCGAACCGCCTTCACAATTCTCTGTTATTTCAATCTCGTATAGCACGCGGAAAGAATGAACACCTATATCTTTCCGTACGAGCTCTGATTTCCCTTATTTTTTCGTGCTGATCGTTTCTCCCTATGTAGGTCGGTGTCAACAAAATATTTTCGCATTCGGAGGAGAAAGTTGGTGATTGGAATTTTGTGATAAGATTGCTCCGCAACGAAAAACGCCTTTGTTTTAAGGATGTCCATCCCAAATCCTGTATCATTTCAGGGACACTCTCTCCCCTATTTCACGATGATACAAAACGTGCTGCCCTTCTTTGAACTTTTTCGATGTATTCCGTCAATCCTACCTGAGAAGGATACCACACGGCGCAGTAGTATTCTAAAAGAGGACGGACAAGCGTAGTGTAGGCAGTCGCTTCAGTAGACCTGTTACATTTTCAAAGTGTCCTGCCAATAAAACGCATTCTTCGGTTAGCCTTCCCCACAACATTTTCTATGTGTTCCTTCTAATTTAAGTTGTTCGTAGTTGTAATTCCTAGTTGAATTTCCAGCCTTTAGATTTGGCTGACTTATCGTGTAACCGAAGTTTAACGGATTCATTTTAGCACTCATGTGGATGACCTCGAACTCTTCGCTTTTTAGGGTCAATTTCCAATTTTCGCAGCATACAGATATCTTTTCTAAATAGTTTTCCAATTTGTTTTGATCTTCTGATGAATTTACTAGTCGATAAACGACAGCTGCTCAGATTGTCTCAGACGGCTGCTCAGATTGTCTCTCAAAGCGTTTATATAGATAAGTAATAGCAAAGGGCCTATAACACTACCTTGGGGAACACCAGAAATCACTTCTGTTCTGCTCGATGACTTTCCGTCAACTACTACGAACTGTGACCTCTCTGGCAGGAATTCACGAATCCAAGCACATAACTGAGACGATATTTGATAAGCACGCAATTTCACTACAAGCCGCTTGTGTGGTGATGTGCCAAAAGCCTTCCGGAAATTCATAAGTAGGTAATCAATTTGAGATCCCTTGTCAATAGAACTTAACAAAATGGTTCAAATGGCTCTGAGCACTATTGGACTTAACATCTGAGGCCATCAGTCGCCTGGAACTTAGAACTACTTAAACCTAACTAACCTAAGGACATCACACACATCCATGCCCGAGGCAGGATTCGAACCTGTCAATCGTAATTGTCGGGCGGTTCCAGGCTGAAGCGCCCAGAACCGTTCGACCATAGCGGCCGGCAGACCTTATCACGTTATTCGAGTAAATTTCTAAATCCGTGTTGACTGTGTGTCAAAAACGGTTGAAATGACTTTAAGCACTATGTGACTTAACAGCTGAGGTCATCAGACCCCTAAACTTAGAACTACTTAAACCTAACTAACCTAAGGACACCACACACCTACATGCCCGAGGCAGATTCGAACCTGCGACCGTAGCAGCCGCGTGGTTCTGGACTGAAGCGCCTAGAACCGCTCGACCACCGTGGCCGGCTATTGTGTGTCAATAGATCGTTTTCTTCGAGGTAATTCATAATGTTCGAGCGCAATATATGTTCCAATGTGCTGCTGCATATCGACGTTAATGATATGAACCTGAAATTTAGTGGTTTACTCCTACTACCTTTCTTGAATATTGATGTGACCTTTGCAGCTTTCCAGTCTTTGGGTACGAACGGTTGTATATGACTGTTGAGTATGGAGCTATTGCATCAGCATACTCTTAAAGGAACCTAACTGGTATACAGTCTGAACCAGAAGCTTGCTTTTATTAAGTGATGTAAGTTGCTTCACTACTCCTAGGATATTTACTTCTATGTTACTCATGTTGGCAGCTGTTCTCGATTCGAATTCTGGAATGTTTTGTGAAGGCATTTCGGAAGGCTGTGTTTAGTGACTCTGCTTTGGCAGCACTGTCTTCGATAGTATCTCCATTGCTATCGCGCAGAGAAGGCACTGATTGTGTCTTGCCGCTAGCATACTTCACATACGACCAGAATCTCTGTGGATGTTCTGTCAGGTTTCGAGACAAAGTTTCGTTGTGGAAACTATTACAAGCATCTCGCACTAAAGTCCGCGTTAAATTTCGAGCTTCTGTAAAAGGTCGCCAATCTTTGAGATTTTACGTGTGTTTAAATAGTGCCAAATTCTGTCCAATTGGAACGTTAGATCATGAAAATGTTCTCGTTTGGGGAGAGAATTGGCGACCTTTCTGGCTAAAGTAGGGCTTACCAAGCACAAAGACAAGTTGTCGCAACTCTCGCCATATGCAGCCGGGCATTGTTGAAATGTAAGCCCAGGATGGCTTGCAGTCAAGCGCAACAAAACGAGGGTAGAATAAAATGTAAATGTCGTGTGACTAGGCCCTCCCGTCACGTAGACCGTTCGCCGGGTGCAAGCCTTTGGATTTGACGCCACTTCGGAGACTTACGCGTCGATGGGGATGAAATGATGATGATGATTAGGACAACACAACACCAATTTCCTGAGCGGAGAAAATCTCCTTCCCAGCCGGGAATCGAACCCAGGCCCTTAGGATTGACATTCAGTCGCGCTGACTACTCAGCTACCGGGGGCGGACGAGGGTATAATATCGTCTATGTACCGCTATGCTGCAATCTTGCTGCAGATGACAACCAAATAGATTCTGCTCTGAACAGAAATAGCACCTGAGGTAATCACTCCCGGCTGGCTGCCCGCATCGTGGACGACAGTGAGGTTATTATCCCATTGGTGTGAGGAGCGCATCCAGACACATCTTCCATCTGGAACCTCCATTGACTGGAGTAGAATGAGTCCCGCTTCGAAGTGAGCCCTGGTGACTACGCCGAATACCTGTACGCGTGCGGGCTAGAAGTGGACCAACGCGTTAACGATATTGCTTAGTCTGTGAAGCTCCTTCTTCTGAATAAATGATCCATTTTTTGTGATATTGTAATCATTTGTTTGCATGTACATATACATCACATCTACCGTTTTCCGTCACACTCAGATAATTCGTTCGTGGCGCTTTGGTTTTCGGTGGCCAGGAGTGTATTTGTTTTACTGTACACCCTGTGTCTTGCCTACACTAATCTACCGCTGCCATCTCACACATCTAGAAACTTAGGTCACAGTGCGTGTGTTTTCCCGTTGCCAGCGGTTCATGGTGTTTAACACAGTTTTGGCTGTGCAAAGAGTAGCTGCAGCTGTTGCACACCGTGTCGGTACTGGGTCATGACACCATGGCGACAGCCGGGCCTGCTGTGTGAGTCCGTCCGGTAGGAGCGAGGAACAGTCTGTGTTCCTGTTCACACACGGCGCACCGCCTTTGAGTACGGCGCCGCACAGCCGCTGCCTACTACCAGCACTCCGGTCACAGTGGGACCCGCCGTCTAAGGCTCTGTCCTCCGCCCGTGTCTCCCGAGGATACAAAGCAAACTTCACGGCAGGCGGCAGAGATGCCGGCCGCCCTCTGTACGTTAAGGCTCGTCGCCACTAGACTCGGGTACACCTTTGCAAACGGAGTCCTCGGCTTGTTAACTTCAGTGGTACAACGTAAGAACTTGCTTGGAATAAATCCTACAGCCGTAAAGAGTCTCATATTTTGCCCTTTAGCAAGAATTAAAACCATAACCATGCTTTAAGAATACGACTCATTCAGACGAAGGACATATAGATGAAAGGTCACTCAGTTGTGTTAATTATTTGTCTACAAGTAAAATATAAAACAGATTAGAGAAACATCTGACGCCCTTTTGAATGATGTAAGAAATTGTGTATAGCAAATGAGACTTCAGGGTTTATGTAATTTACCATACAAATATCTAAATCTGTATCTACATCGTGCTCTGCAAGCCACCTAACAGTGTGTGGCGGAGGGTACATCTGGTACCATTAACTGATGCTCCCTACCTTGCTCCACTCGCAAATGGCACGTGCTAAGAATGATTGTCAGTAAACCTCCACATTATCTCCAATTTCTCGAATTTTCTTGATGTATATGGAAGTAATGTGTTGTCCGCCGGCCGCTGTGGCCGAGCGGTTCTAGACGCTTCAGTCCGGAACCACGCTGCTGCTACGGTCGCAGGTTCGAATCCTGCCTCGGGCATGGATGTATGTGATGTCCTTAGGTTAGTTACATTTAATTAGTTCTAAGGCTAGGGGACTGATGACCTCAGATGTTGTCCCATAGTCCTCAGAGCCATTTGAACCATTTTGTGTTGTCCGACTCTTCCGGGAAAGCGCTCTCTCGAAAATTTAACAGTAATCCTCTCCGTGTTGGAGAAAGCCTCTCCTGGAGCATCTGGCATTGGATTTTGTTGACATCTCTGTCACGCTCTCGCGCCGACTAAACGATCCCGCTCTTCGTTAGATCTCCTTTATCTCTTCTATCAGTCCTACCAGCCAAGAATCCCATATTGATGATTAATACTCAAAAACAGATCGAACAGGCGCCTTATAAGCTATTTCCTACGTACATTAGTAACATTTCCTGAAGGTTCTTCCTATGAATTTCAGTCTGGCATCTGCTTTACCTACTATTTCTTTTACGTTGTCATTGTCCTTAAGGTCCCTCTGGATAGTTACTCCTAGATATTTTATAGTATATGCTGTTTCCAGAAGTTTATCATCAACAGTGTAGGTGTACAGTCGTGGATTTCTTTCCCCACGCATGCGCGATATATTACATCTATTTACGTTCGGGTCTGTTACCAGAGCCTGCCCCTTTCATCAGTCCTCTGCAGGTCGTTCTGCAAATAGATACTGTTTCTGTCGTCGCTACGTTCTTATAGACAACCGTATCATCTACAAACATTCTTAAGGAGCTTCCGACGCTTTCTTCTACATCATTTATGTACATTGTAAACATTAACGGTCCTAACACGCTTCCTTGAGATGCTCCGGAAATTACCTTTACATCTGTCGATTTTGTTCGGTTAAGAGTGACTTTTTGTGTTGTATCTGTAAGAAAGCCTTGAATCCAGTCTCTAATCTGGTGCGATACACGGTAAGCTCGCACATTTTGACTAAACGGCAGAGCGAGACGATGTCAAATGCCTTCCTTAAATCAAGGAACACGGCATCAACCTCAAGGCCGTTGTCTACAGCACTATGGATTTAACAGAGGAACAGAGCGAAATGACTTTCGCAAGATCTCTGTTTGCGGAATCCACTTTGATTTTTATACAGGCGATTGCGCTCTCCAAAAACATCCTTCATCTTGAACAGAAAACATGTTCCATAATGAAACCTCCTGGCAGATTAAAATTGTGTACCGGACCGAGACTCGAACTCGGGACCTTTGCCTTTCACGGGCAAGTGCTGTACATGTTCCATAATTCTACAACAAGTTGACGTCAACGATACAGGCCTATAATTATATGCATCTGTCCAATGACCCCTCTTGAAAACAGGAATGAGGTGCGCTATGTTGCAGTCTCTAGGTATATGTCGCTGCTCAAGCCATCTACGACAAACTTCTGCTTAAAGCACTCATTAAAATTCTAAGATTTTACGTTAAACGCTGAACTTCAAATTCTGATTCCGCATTCATTTACTGTACATGATTTCGAGCATGATACAAAGACGTATCAAATATTTTTATAATCTGTTCTATCTATTACTTTAAGACGAATGATTTCACAGAACATTTAACCGTTTTGTTTTTTCAAAACCTGTTTTACATTTCCTGGCAGATTCAAACTGTGTTCGCGACCGAGACTCGAACCTGGGATCTTTGCATTTCGCAAGCAAGTTCTCTACCAACTGAGCTACCCAAGCACGACTCACGACCCGCCCTCACAGGTTCAAATCTGCCAGTACCTCGTCTCCTACCTTCCAAACTTCACAGAAGCTCTTCTGCGAACTTTGCAGAACTAGCATTTCTGGAAGAAAGGATATTGTTCAAATGGTTCTGAGCACTATGGGACTTAACATCTAAGGTCATCAGTAGTGGTCCCGCGGTTCCAGACTGAAGCGCCTAGAACCGCTCAGCCACACCGGCCGGCAAAGGATATTGTGGAGACATGGCTTAGTCACAGGCTGGGGATGTTTCCAGATTGAGATTTTCACTCTGCAGCGGAGTGTGCATTAATGTGAAACTTCCTGGCAGATTAAAATTGTGTGCCGGACCGAGATTCGAACTCGGGATCTTTGCCTTTTGCGGGAAAGTGCTCTACCAACTGAGCTACCCAAGCGCGACCAACGACCTGCCCTCACAGCTTCAAATCTGCCAGTACCTCATCTTCTACCTGCCAAAATTCACAGAAGCTCTTCTGCAAACCTTTCAGAACTAGCACCGTTGGTGGAGCACTTGCCCGCGAAAGGCAAAGATCCCGAGTTCGAGTCTCGGTCCGGCACACAGTTTTAATCTGCCAGGAAGTTTTATTTAAGCTCACATTCCGCTGCAGAATGAAATCTCATTCTCGTTGACACTTCGTTTGCATAGCTAACAGCAAAAATTAGTTCAAATGGCTCTGAGCACTATGGGACTTAACATCTATGGTCATCAGTCCCCTAGAACTTACAACTACTTAAACCTAACTAACCTAAGAACATCACACAACACCCAGTCATCACGAGGCAGAGAAAATCCCTGACCCCGCCGGGAATCGAACCCGGGACCCCGGGCGCGGGAAACGAGAACGCTACCGCACGACCACGAGCTGCGGACAGCTAACAGCAGCTGTCATTGAAATTTTTCAAGTATCTCTGAAATAACTAATCTTTTTCTTATTTTATTTTTTTTAAATACGATGATTATTTTCAAGCAATAAAGTATTATTTTTTCCAAACCAGACATTGTCTTGACACAATATATGACGCTTACCTACTCTTAGCTTGACGGTGACAATTCGGACAAAAATCTACTGTGTAGTTTCTAGGAACTCTTCTTTTCGTTCCGCTCAAACAGTTGACCAAAAAGGAAAAGATACCGACACCGCTTAGTATATTGTACGGGATGGTAAACTGACTTTTTCAGACGGGAGCCCCGCTATAGGTGCATACAATTTCGGGGCTGTGTGGCTCTGACATTCAAAATAGGTGCTTCAGAGCTTCCTCCGGTTGTGTTTGATCTCCTGCTTAGTTGCTGTGTTTGTGGTCTTCAATACGAAGACTATTTGATGCAACTCTTTACGTTCGTCTATTCTATGTAAGCCTCTTCATCTCTGCATGACTACTGCAACCTACATCAAATCAAATCTGCTGGTTGTATCAAGCTTTGATCTCACTCTACATTTTTTATCCTCACACTTCTCTTAATTACGAAACTGGTAGTTACTTGATGCCTCATGGCGTGTCCTACCAGTCGGTTCCTTCTTTTATTCAAATTGTGCCATACACTTCGTTTTTTGCCAATTGAGTTCACTACTTTGTCAGTAGTTATCCGAACTAACCATGTAATCCTCGACATTCTTCTGTAACATCACATTTCAAAAGCTTTGCTGTCTTATTATTTGAACCGTTTAACGTCCACGTTTCAGGTCAGTACAATGCTAGATCCCAGAAATATTCGTTCAGAAAAGACTTCTTAACAGATTTGTATTCGGTGTTAGCAAATTTTTCTTGTTCGGAAATGAATTACTCGCTAGCGCCAGTCTGCATTTTACGTCCTTTCTACTTCGATCGTCGTCAGTTATTTTACTGGCTAATTAGCTAAACTCTACTTTTAGCGTTTGATCTGCAATATAATTGCCTCAGCATCGTTTAATTCTGTCATTATCCATTACCATTATTCCACTTTAGTTGATCATCATCATAAACCCTTCTTCAAGATGTTATACATTTTCTTTCTCTGCTCTTCCAAATTCTTTGCCGTTTCTAACACAGTTACAAATCCTCAGAAAACTGCCCTCTTATTATTTCTTCTACTTGATCCTTAATCCCCTTTCTAAATACCTCCTTTGCCACCTTTGCTACAAGCTTAGCGTGCAGCTCAAATAACATTTGAGATAGGGTAGCCATGTCTCACTTCTTTGCTACGTAGCAGTTAACATGTTGGGCAGACTGTACGCTCATTAATTTTTAAGACCGCCCTGGTGGCGCTGTCGTATGATACTGGACATAAGGACGGTAGTTCAGATCCATGGTCTATAAAGATTTAGATTTGGTTGCATAGAATCCCTTAAAGAAAATGCTAGGATAATTCTGAGCCGAGTATCAGCTCGTGTCGATAGAGATCTTCCTTCTGTCCTGTCCTTGACGTCCGAGCTTACCAATGAGTTCCGTGGCGTCCCTCTGAAGGGCTTACGTGCCTCTCCTTTCCTGTTTAACAGCACTGCGTGCGCAGTGTCGCTCTCGTGGAATGTTCCACGTTTAATGGAAGTGAGTCTTCGTGCTGCAGGTGGTCGGCGTACGCGACCGCAAGCTGCGGTGCGTCACCCTGTTCAAACCAGCACAGTTGGAGGACACGGAGTTGGTGATTGCATTTGCCGAGACAGTAGCCCAAACAAGCTGCAGTCTGAAAGATCAAGCTAGTGACAGACCGACTGCAGCTGCATGAGCAACGGGGGCAGATGTCCTCCTTGTGCGCTGCACGTGGAGCACCAGGTGAAGTTGAACCTGGTGAGGAACATTTGAAAACATAACACTTCGAGCTTTCCTGTCTACCAAGGTGGAGTAGCTTGCGTCTTTATGTCGTTGCATGAGTTAGCTCAACTAACTGTTCTTTAACTTGCCTGGTGTCATTTGTTCTTTCAGTGTTATTATGGCGCTGGTTGGTTGCGTTATGCATTGTAAAGCTTACAGCTCTTTTTCCAGATAGTTAAAGGAAAATTTTTATGTGTTACGTTCTAAATAGTTTTTTGGTTATTACATGCACAACTTTTTATAACGCGGGATTCTGTTATGGAAGTTGCCTTTGGATTTAAGAAAGGTTCTATATGTAGATGTTAATAGTTCCTTTATTCAATATTATCAGTCTTTCATGATTCCAAAAAGTTTTTGTACTTAATACGTAGTTACTAAGAAAGTTGTGGGTGTTAGTCTATAAATCTCTGTTTTCATATTTTTATTGTTAATGTTCCATTTATTTCCATGTTTTATGAGCGTTTTCAAATGGTTTAATGCCATTTTAATTCCCTGGAAAAACGAGTAAAACTGCATCGTTCTACCGGACGTCATGCACAGTAAGTCCTTATGATCTAGGCCAACAGCCGATTACTTTAAATTACAAGCATTACTGCACGTCTTAAAAACTGTTTTAGTGCCTATAACTTTTATGCAGTTGAGTTAAGCCTGACGGCAATAAACGTGCGTGAATTTTATTGGCTTGGCTCTGAGCACTATGGGACTTAACAGCTGTGGTACACACACCCATGCCCGAGGCAGGATTCGAACCTGCGACCGTAGCAGTCGCACGGTTCCGGACTGCGCGCCTAGAACCGCGAGACCACCGCGGCCGGCAAAAGTTCAAATGTGTGTGAAATCTTATGGGACTTAACTGCGAAGGTCATCAGTCCCTAAGCTTACACACTACTTAACCTAAATTATCCTACGGACAAACACACACACACCCATGCCCGAGGGAGGACTCGAACCTCCGCCGGGATCAGCCGCACAGTCCACGAATGGAGCGCCTCAGACCGCTCGGCTAATCCTGCGCGTGAATTTTATTGTTTCCCGAAAACTAACTCCAAGTGAATAAAATTTTTTGCCCTTTTGGTAAATGGCTATTTCACTGGCCGCTTCCACTCTCAGCTTCCCGCCTTCCTGCTTTTCAAGTTTCTTTGACATAATACGGCACATTTTCTTTTTCCTCCTTGCCCCATACGAGTTCGTGCTCCTTCTGTAATGTACTCATCCTTCTGTATTTTCATTTATCAAGACAGAACCCACATCCAAAATCTCTGAAATTAGGTTTCTATCATTAACTGGAATTATTGACCCATTAAATTCCGGGAGTGCAGTTGCATAAACTCTATTTCTTCTTTTTTCCCGCTATTTTCCCTGTATACCTTTCAGCCAGACTGAGCCGACTGACATGACACTAAAGCTCTTGTTCCATCGTTTTGAACCATAGACACACAAACTCTCGGTACGTTGATCGGCAAAGATCACTGCATGGTATCGGTCACTATGCCGTACGAAAATATCGAAATTCCAGCGACGACTTCACCTTTAGCGGACTCGGTGGTGAAAGAGGCAGCTAAAATTCATTTGGTGACAGAATTTAAGCGACAGAGGCAACGGTTTAATCCTGAACAAATCGTGGGATCCAACGCTTTCCTTGATATACTCGCAAAGACGTCGCTACAGTGCAACAAGTAATGATACGTCGATATCACAGCATTGATAGACCCCGTAGCCACAGATTCATTATATGCATACTTTTGCCGTGGATCCAAGTCTCTGACGTATCCGTGGTTTAAAACAACAGAATGAGTACCGCAGTCTCAGTCTGAAGGAGGCCAGAAGATATATGGCCGAGGTATTAGAAGAGGAAGAAGAAATAACTGATGTGGTTCCATTCCGGAAATTTAATGGATCAGTTATCGCGCTGCGAAAACTTTAAGATGCAAAATTATTCTTTAGTTCCCGACTGGCAAATTTCAGTGATTCTGTCACTGTCAAGAGGTAGTTGCCAGTGGCATGCTAATCGAAACTAACCTATAGTGGAAAACAGACAATAACTACAGTCTATGGTGAAACGTCGTCACTTCAGAAATTTTGTACGAGTGTGGCACCTGCCCGAAGGAAAGTACAGCCATATTCGAAAAGTCATGAATTCGGCCTAGTCTGAAGTAGAAATCCTTGTATCCATCTTACACTCGTGGCTAGGGTGTTACATAACTAATTCGGATACTAGAAAGAGGCTCAAGACACAATGGCACTATTGACCCCAAACTTGGATACTTCAGTGCCCAAACTGTTCATTTCTGAACAGGGATTCCTCTCCAAAAATGACCAGCGTGCCGTCCTGGACACTATACTAAGCGATGTCGATGTGTTTATGGTACACGCTGTATACAAACCACCTGTCGTCATTCTTGAAGAAGACTGAAGTTTAAATGCTAGTGGTGGTCGAGGTCATGAGAGAAGGTACACTGGCTCAGATGGGCAACTATGAGACAGAGTTCTACCCATATTTTTCTTGTAGATCATATTATATTTACCTCTTTAATAATTGGTAATTCGCTGAAAAGTTCGCAGGGGAGATTAACTCTCATTCTGTCATGTAAACTGTTCAAATCGCTCTAAGCACTATGGGACTTAACATCTGAGGTCATGAGTCCCCTAGACTTGGAACTACGTAAACATAACTAACCTAAGGACATCACACACATCCATGACCGAGGCAGTATTCGAACCTGCGACCGTAGCAGCCGCGAGGTCCCAGACTGAAGTGCCTAGAACCGCTCGGCCACAACGGCCGGCATATAAACTGTGGCAACATGCTGTTCCTCCTTTATCAAGCCCCACAGCGGACGCCAAAGCCTTGGTAGAGTGAAACTGCGCTCAGATTAGGGAACCCTTACATAATTTTCTTTGTAGCTGGGCGTCATACTTGATCATCGTTAATCAAACCGGAAGTCAGCTCCCTGCGAATATAAGACGTCTATTCCTGAGTATGAGCAATACGTCTCAATAACTTTTAAAAGAAGGAAAATACGTAAACGCTCTTAGATCTCAGGGTGCTTTGACGAATGGAGCATCAGCGACGATAAAATACTGATATCCACTTACATAAGCGACTTAGACGCTGGCCGGATTGTAATGGACCGGCGCCTGATAATCAGTATGCCGAAAACTGCGAAGCTAGTCGGTTGTTCGCGTGCGACTTCGTCATATGCGAGTACGGTGGGCACGGGTCTTCGAGTAAGATCCGTGGATCAATGGGACAACATTGGTCGGTTGAATCGTGTTTCTTGTTGCACCAGGTCGACAGTTGCGTCCATTATCCAGTCGCAGGGCGCTCGAAACGTACACTGCGCCACGGACGCAAGCCCGAGGGGATAGCATTGTGCTACGAGAGACGTTCACCTGGGCCTGTGTGACTCCTGTTGTATTAACTGATGTACTGGACTATGTGAATGTTACTGGCGATCACTTGTAGGCCTTTAGGCTTAATGTGTTTTTCGGCGTGGGCGGCATCGATCAGCAGAATAAAAGACCAGAATCGTGCTATAGTGATTTAAGGAGCACGATAGGGAAGTCACGTTGATGTCTTGATAATCAAATTGACCTTTGCTGAAGCCCGTGAAAAACATTTGGTATCAGAATGAGATTTCCACTCTGCAGCGATCTGTGTGGAAAGGGGCTCTGTCGCCAAGGAAGACGGCATCATTACTAGATAACAAACAGTGCACGAGCCGATGGACTTGATCAGCTAAAATGGTAAAATAATACTTGGCAGCAATGCAACCTTGCAGAGTAACTAAGGGGCCCATGGAATATCCAAATCATCACCGAGTCACCAACATGTTTCACTCTTAGGGCGTAAACTCGACCAGAAATTGGAAACAGTGTTAAAGAAGACTCGTCCGACCAAATACCTTTGTTCCATTTCTCCTTCACGTTTTTCTGTAACGGGAATTTGCATCACTGATGGTTTTAGAATTACAGCTGGCTGTGTAATTTCCTGCTTATGGAGTTCCCTGCTTGTGGAATTACCTGCTTTTGGAGTTCCCTTCGCGTTATTTTTGTACTGACGGCGTTCGCGAGTGCCACTTTCAGTTCTGCAGTGACTTTCGCAGCTGTCGTACACTTATTTTTCGCCACAATCGTCTTCAATGAGCGTCCGTCACGATCACACGATATACACTTTCGTCCGCGTTGTGACTTATAGGATGATGTTTTATCGGTCTCCTTGTGTGCGTCATAAATCTTCGATACGGTGCCTCTTGAAACACCGAAAACGGGCTACCTTCGCCTTCGTTACGGAAGCACCCACCATAGGAGCAACAATAATTTGGCAACGTTCAAATTCACTTAACTGCGACATAATTCACCCAAATCTTTGAGGTCGCCACACAACTGCCGTCAAATACAAGAGCGCAACTTGCAGGCTTGGCCAGCGTAGGAATTTATCCCCCAAGCATGCATTTCTAGTGGTATTTCCATATTTCTATCCTGCATCTGCCTATTACTGATTTTTCCAAAACTAAAAACGGTTGTAATTACTATCGTTTTCCATTGGTATCCAATACCCAATAACTAATGAAGACTACCATACAAGTAAACCACGGAAGTCCAAAGAAGATGGACGCAGGCCTTACGGGAAGAGATGGCGGAGATGCAGAAGGCAAGCGACTGCTACCTGTGCTACGGGGGCTGCCTAGCCGGCAGGCGTAATCCGCTAACGGTAGAGGACCCTCGTCTGCGACCGCAAGCTTCGAGGGCTGGCTCAGAACCCCTGGCGAGCTTACCGAGGGCCAGCTGCCTGCAGCCGCACCACACCTGTACCTGCCTCGTCCTGCTCCCATTCATTTCCTTCCTATTCTTGTGTAGCACTATCTATTTTCTTATTGAAAATAGTCAGTTACCTCTTTCACCACAGTCTGATGTACAGTTCTGTGAAAGAGGAGATTATAACATAGGTAGAAACGACTCGAAATCCATTTTCTCTCCACAACAGTGCGATTTCCAGGAGAACAGGCAAACTGTTAACAGTTCTCATTTGTATCCCCATCAGGCAACGATTTGGAGCTCGCATCCATGGCGGTTTTTTCGGCAACACATCTGGCTAGAAACTGCAGCTTACAGCTGTCCCCCACTCTTATCCAACAAAAATTCCAGGAAGTACTAAAATTACTGAAACTATTAGGAGGCTATACATGTAGGTTACACTCTTACACCATGTTCTAATCTTCAAAAATCTTGTGTTGTTGTTGTGGTCTTCAGTCCTGAGACTGGTTTGATGCAGCTCTCCATGCTACTCTATCCTGTGCAAGCTTTTTCATCTCCCAGTACCTACTGCAACCTACATCCTTCTGAATCTGCTTAGTGTATTCATCTCTTGGTCTCCCTCTACGATTTTTACCCTCCACGCTGCCCTCCAATACTAAATTGGTGATCCCTTGATGCCTCAGAACATGTCCTACCAACCGATCCCTTCTTCTGGTCAAGTTGTGCCACAAACTTCTCTTCTCCCCAATCCTATTCAATACTTCCTCATTAGTTATGTGATCTACCCATCTAATCTTCAGCATTCTTCTGTAGCACCACATTTCGAAAGCTTCTATTCTCTTCTTGTCCAAACTAGTTATCGTCCATGTTTCACTTCCATACATGGCTACACTCCATACAAATACTTTCAGAAATGACTTCGTGACACTTAAATCAATACTGGATGTTAACAAATTTCTCTTCTTCAGAAACGCTTTCCTTGCCATTGCCAGCCTACATTTTATATCCTCTCTACTTCGACCGTCATCAGTTATTTTACTCCCCAAATAGCAAAACTCCTTTACTACTTTAAGTGCCTCATTTCCTAATCTAATTCCCTCAGCAACACCCGACTTAATTAGACTACATTCCATTATCCTTGTTTTGCTTTTGTTGATGTTCATCTTATATCCTCCTTTCAAGACACTGTCCATTCCATTCAACTGCTCTTCCAAGTCCTTTGCTGTCTCTGACAGAATTACAATGTCATCGGCGAACCTCAAAGTTTTTATTTCTTCTCCATGAATTTTAATACCTACTCCGAATTTTTCTTTTGTTTCCTTTACTGCTTGCTCAATATACAGATTGAACAACATCGGGGAGAGGCTACAACCCTGTCTTACGCCCTTCCCAACCACTGCTTCCCTTTCATGTCCCTCGACTCTTATAACTGCCATCTGGTTTCTGTACAAATTGTAAATAGCCTTTCGCTCCCTGTATTTTACCCCTGCCACCTTTAGAATTTGAAAGAGAGTATTCCAGTCAACATTGTCAAAAGCTTTCTCTAAGTCTACAAATGCTAGAAACGTAGGTTTGCCTTTTCTTAATCTTTCTTCTAAGATAAGTCGTAAGGTGAGTATTGCCTCACGTGTTCCAGTGTTTCTACGGAATCCAAACTGATCTTCCCCGAGGTTGGCTTCTACTAGTTTTTCCATTCGTCTGTAAAGAATTCGTGTTAGTATTTTGCAGCTGTGACTTATTAAGCTGATAGTTCGGTAATTTTCACATCTGTCAACACCTGCTTTCTTTGGGATTGGAATTATTATATTCTTCTTGAAGTCTGAGGGTATTTCACCTGTTTCATACATCTTGCTCACCAGGTGGTAGAGTTTTGTCAGGACTGGCTCTCCCACGGCCGTCAGTAGTTCCAATGGAATATTGTCTACTCCGGGGGCCTTGTTTCGACTCAGGTCTTTCAGTGCTCTGTCAAACTCTTCACGCAGTATCGTATCTCCCATTTCATCTTCATCTACATCCTCTTCCATTTCCATAATATTGTCCTCAAGTACATCGCCCTTGTATAGACCCTCTATATACTCCTTCCACCTTTCTGCTTTCCCTTCTTTGCTTAGAACTGGGTTTCCATCTGAGCTCTTGATATTCATACAAGTCGTTCTCTTATCTCCAAAGGTCTCTTTAATTTTCCTGTAGGCGGTATCTATCTTACCCCTAGTGAGATAGGCCTCTACATCCTTACATTTGTCCTCTAGCCATCCCTGCTTAGCCATTTTGCACTTCCTGTCGATCTCATTTTTGAGACGTTTGTATTCCTTTTTGCCTGTTTCACTTACTGCATTTTTATATTTTCTCCTTTCATCAATTAAATTCAATATTTCTTCTGTTACCCAAGAATTTCTACTAGCCCTCGTCTTTTTACCTACTTGATTCTCTGCTGCCTTCACTACTTCATCCCTCAAAGCTACCCATTCTTCTTCTACTGTATTTATTTCCCCCATTCCTGTCAATTGCTCCCTTATGCTCTCCCTGAGTCTCTGTACAACCTCTGGTTCTTTTAGTTTATCTGGGTCCCATCTCCTTAAATTCCCAACTTTTTGCAGTTTCTTCAGTTTTAATCTACAGGTCATAACCAATTGATTGTGGTCAGAGTCCACATCTGCCCCTGGAAATGTCTTACAATTTAAAACCTGGTTCCTAAATCTCTGTCTTACCATTATATAATCTATCTGATACCTTTTAGTATCTCCAGGGTTCTTCCATGTATACAACCTTCTTTCATGATTCTTAAACCAAGTGTTAGTTATGATTATGTTGTGCTCTGTGCAAAATTCTACCAGGCGGCTTCCTCTTTCATTTCTGTCCCCCAATCCATATTCACCTACTATGTTTCCTTCTCTCCCTTTTCCTACACTCGAATTCCAGTCACCCATGACTATTAAATTTTCGTCTCCCTTCACAATCTGAATGATTTCTTTTATTTCATCATACATTTCTTCAATTTCTTCGTCATCTGCAGAGCTAGTTGGCATATAAACTTGTACTACTGTAGTAGGTGTGGGCTTTGTATCTATCTTGGCCACAATAATGCGTTCACTATGCTGTTTGTAGTAGCTTACCCGCATTCCTATTTTCCTATTCATTATTAAACCTACTCCTGCATTACCCCTATTTGATTTTGTGTTTATAACCCTGTAGTCACCTGACCAGAAGTCTTGTTCCTCCTGCCACCGAACTTCGCTAATTCCCACTATATCTAACTTCAACCTATCCATTTCCCTTTTTAAATTTTCTAACCTACCTGCCCGATTAAGGGATCTGACATTCCACGCTCCGATCCGTAGAACGCCAGTTTTCTTTCTCCTGATAACGACATCCTCTTGAGTAGTCCCCGCCCGGAGATCCGAATGGGGGACTATTTTACCTCCGGAATATTTTACCCAAGAGGACGCCATCATCATGTAATCATACAGTAAAGCTGCATGCCCTTGGGAAAAATTACGGCTGTAGTTTCCCCTTGCTTTCAGCCGTTCGCAGTACCAGCACAGCAAGGCCGTTTTGGTTATTGTTACAAGGCCAGATCAGTCAATCATCCAGACTGTTGCCCTTGCAACTACTGAAAAGGCTGCTGCCCCTCTTCAGGAACCACACGTTTGTCTGGCCTCTCAACAGATACCCCTCCGTTGTGGTTGCACCTACGGTACGGCTATCTGTATCGCTGAGGCACGCAAGCCTCCTCACCAACGGCAAGGTCCATGGTTCATGGGGGGCCCATTCTCATACTTGCCAACGTAACATGGGTCTATGCACCATGAAATATCTAATACTAATTACAATTTCAACAACGTCATCCACTACGTATCCGTCTTCCGTCTCCTGAACGTATCCTCCACCAGTCGATAAAATCTTCTGATCCCTCTCCTCAGATTCCTCGAACACCTTCACTGAAACTTTACCTCCCGAAGACTCAAATATAAGAATTCCATTGTCTACCCACCCCTGTGCATTAGTATTGGTTATTAGTGTTTAACTCCGCGCCGACATCAAGGGGCCGGCCGGAGTGGCCGCGCGGTTCTAGGCGCTACAGTCTGGAGCCGCGCGACCGCTACGGTAGCAGGTTCGAATTCTGCCTCGGGCATGGATGCGATGTACTTAGGTTAGTTAGGTTTAAGTAGTTCTAAGTTCTAGGGGACTGATGACCATAGCAGTTAAGTCCCGTAGTCCTCAGAGCCATTTTGACAGCATGGAAATTAGAGACTCAGCGCGACCTCGATTGTTTCATTGATGGGGAAGGAAGTCGGCTGTACCCTATCAAAGTAAACAATCCAACAATTTACCTAGAGCGATTTACGGAAATTACGGAAAACCTAAACATGGTGGTCGGACTCGGATTTGAATCGTCGTCCTCCCGAACACGAGCCGAGTGAGCTAACCACTGCGCCACACGCCCATTCCTCTCTAACTCTGCGCTGCTGTTGTACCTACACCCTCCTCGTCTTCAACAGCTCCACAGCCATCCTGTGCTATCCCATGGCAACTTCAACAGTCTCCCTCTTTTCGAGCCGGAAATCCAACCTCATATCTGCCCATCCTACCAGCCGTAAGCAGTAGCCTCCATATCACATCTTTGGATAGAGGTGAATCTTCGTGACCCATACTAGCTCCTTCCTGTTCCAGCCTCAACATATCTATGGTCTGAACTCGAGGGCTTGGAGGTGCCACATCGTCGTCATCATCATCAGCATCTTACTAACAACTACACTATCTGTATTTTTTAGTAAATCATTAAAAGAAGTAATTTTTAACTTGATTGAAACCGACTTTTTAATGTTGTTAATATGCTTTTATGTCCGAAGAGGAGCTGTACAGTATGTGGAGGGAACGAAATGATCAAGAAAGAAATACAGATCACAGCCAGTGCGTCTTTTACCGGGAATGTCGCCTGTTATATCCGTTGGGATATTCTCAAAAACCTTATGCTTGAACTGCTTTTAGTTTGCTTATTTGTCACCTGGTATTGGAACTTGTGCTAAAGACTTTGTTTAGCTTGGGACGATGCAATAACAGATTCATGTTTAACATATAACAACTCTGCTGCTCTAGGCTGATCACTCCATGTTTCTTTATCTGCTCCTCCTGAGCCCTACTGCTATTTTTAAACGGGATTTAGTAGAAACACAAATTCTTTAAAAAACAATATGGTATGAAGAGGGCTTTTAGCTCGGGGCTGAAGTTCACTAAATGATACTGTGAGATTACAAAACCCAAAATAAACACATGTTAGTATTATTGCCTATAGTGATCCCTGCTGTTCGTGGATTTCCATGCTATGACAAATATAGAGCTCAGAGTAAAGATGTGCGTGATCGCAGTTATAAACATCAGGCCACATACTGTGGGGAAGTATTACTCAACAGGTGCGGAGTCTACCTGGTGGAGAGCATTTGTAATCTCCAATAAAGTACGGAGGAATGAAAGAGCTCTGGTACCATGGAAGATCTCCAGCATCAACGGAGAAGCGATTGTTGCTATCCACTATTCACAGAATGTTAACGAGATGGTTCAAATGGCTCTAAGCACTATGGGACTTAATATCTGAGGTCATCAGTTCCCTAGACTTAGAACTAGTTAAACCTAACTTACCTAAGGACATCACACACATCCATGCCCTAGGAAGGATTCGATCCTGCGACCGTAGCAGCAGCGCGATTCCGGACTGAAGCGCCTAGAACCGCTCGGCAACTGCGGCCGGCTGTTAACGATTTGACTCTGAGAATAGCAACTTCGCATGTAACATGCAACCTTTTCTGAAAGTTTGTGACAATACACAGAGTTCATTTGAATCAATGTACAGTTTATTTAAGTAGAGAAGCAGTGTTTTGTTTTATGGCCACTTCACTTACAGAAATCTGCACGGAAGAAAGAAGTTCGATGCCGAAGAAGAATAGGGCACAGCTTAGAAAATGGTTCAAATGGCTCTGAGTACTATGGGACTTAACTTCTGAGGTCATCAGTCCCCTAGAACTTAGAACTAATTACACCTAACTAACCTAAGGACATAACACACATCCATGCCCGAGGCAGGATTCGAACCTCCAACCGTAGTGGTCGCGCGGTTCCACACTGTAGCCCCTAGAACCGCTCGGCCACTCCATCCAGCCACAGCTTAGAGTTGCAAGGCTGTATCTCTACTCCAATCTACTGAGGGAGTGTTAACGCGGCGGTGTTAGGGGTATTTGCATGGAGTAACAGATCTAGAACAGATTTAGCTCAAGCAGTCAAAATATCGCCATGAAAGCTGAATAAAACAGTCATCAGTAGCTAAAAAACACTCCAAATCCGTATTGAAGAGGTACACATTCATATACATAAATTGTTATTTGAAATATAGTTATTTCCTTATTTACGTAATGCATGCTATTGTTGATTTAGATTTTCTGAAATAGAGAGATATTCCTTTCGTAAGCCTGTTCTCATTCATTTATTCGCTTTGCCGTTACTTCTGATGTTTCTTATGTATTTCATAGATCTTATCATTACTTCTCATTTCCCAATCATCTGTAGTTTGTATTCCACTGATTATTTTTCTAATAACCCGTCTTTGAAATATCTCTGTTCTGTCCAGCATCATCGTGAAGCAGTCGAATGCCTATAAAAGTTGTGGGCTTATCATTCTGTCATTATGTTTTAATTATGTATAGATAATGAGGAATTGTACAGATAATGAGGAGTTATATATTTACGTCTGTACGAATAAATGTGTGATCGTTTTGGTAAAGACGTCGGCAGTGTCCCTCGTCAGACTGGGGGTGAATTACTACTGAAACACATCGTCGCTGGCAAGAAGTAGGATTATGATGTTTGATTAATTCTAGGCAGATCACTCTTGTTTAGTTGATAGATGTAATCGAAACCATATAGATTCGAAGGAGATGAGAAAGAGGAAACTTCGTGATCTACTTAAAATTTGGAAAGAAAAGCATTATTTTAATTTTACACATACATCACAGGAATCGATTACAGTAATAAGCTACGTAAACTGCTTCTCGCTTCGTAAAATAATGGACTCAAGTAAGTGTATTGAAAATTGTTTGATTTACATCGAAATCTATTTTATTCCTCTCGTTCAATGTGTGTAGGGCCTCAAGATCTATGCCTACTCTGGGAAGCTGATGTCGCGATTGTAACTGCCTGTTAACAAGCTGCTGAAATTATGATGTCGTAGAGCATCTTCTTGATCGTTATCTCTCAGCTTAAAATTCCTTCCAACCTGCTCTATTTCCTGTTAAATGATCAGGCTGTATTTTTCAAACACCTGATCTGTTATATTTATGAGAATTGTTCTTCATATTCCAGCGAGATATGGGCTGCGAACACCTATGGGAGAAAATGGACTTGTCTGAAGAGTTAGAAATAGTTTCGCGCGAACATATAGTACGAATATTTTAAACAATAAACTTACAAGTGTCTCGACTGTTTTCTTCAAAGGTTTGCGAAAATACTGCAGTAAACATCCTGTAGTGAATCGATAGTCAGTAACCCAACGACTGTGAAAGGTATCCGTGCTTGACGGTGACGCAATACAAGTAACAACCAATAATGTCAGCGCTGTGCCAACTTCTACTCCAGGTAGGTAGGAATTCAGGTCAATGGACCCGGCCGTCATATCTGATGAAAAGTATCTGGACACCCCTACGTAATGCGGAGTTTCCCACTAGACGTCAAAAGAGGAGACGGGGTGTACTACGTTGACAGTAGAAAAGTAGATGGCTCTGAGCACTATGGGACTTAACATCTATGGTCATCAGTCCCCTAGAACTTAGAACTACTTAAACCTAACTAACCTAAGGACAACACACAACACCCAGCCATCACGAGGCAGAGAAAATCCCTGACCCCGCCGGGAATCGAACCCGGGAACCCGGGCGCGGGAAGCGAGAACGCTACAGCACGACCACGAGATGCGGGCGTAGAAAAGTAGTAACGGCAGAATGGGTCGCTGGTTAGTCAATGAATGTTATCTGGGTAACAAATCTATCGATGGCGTTTCAACCCTTCTAAAGATGCCCAAGTCGGCTGCTGGTGACATGATTGTGTAGTGTAAACGCGAAGGAGTAACCACAGCTGAACCAAGACAAGGCAGTCGTCATGTACTGGCGGATAGAGACTGCCGAGATTTCCCGAGGGTGACTGTAAAAAACTGCACGAAATCAGTGGAACTAATCACTGTGAGTTCCAAAGTGCTACCAGCAGTCCAGCTGGCATAGTGACTAAGTGTAGGGAGTTACGAAGAATGAGGGACAATGGTTGAGCATCTCCTCATAAGCCCCACGTTTCTGTAGTTAATCTCAGTATTAGTGAGGCAATAGTTCGTGTACACTAATATTCCTGAAATGGAGTCGCATGCCCAGAATCCCGAGGTGAACCCAAAGGAACATTTTCGAGATGAGTATCAACGTGACTTCGCTCCAGACCCCAGCGTCCAACAACACTACCGATTATGACTTTAAGCCATGTCAACGTAATGTAAGCCGACACATTTGTATGTCGTTTTTTTCCTTTATAGTGATTTCATTCCCCTGCCCCATAGGGGCAGGGGAGGGCTGTCAGCAGCACAATCCGCCGCTCTTCAGTCGAGTGACATGACAGCTAAGAAAAGAATAAAATGTTACATACATAAGGCGATAAAAAAGGGGAACATAAAACAGAGTAAGGGGAGATAATGGAGGTAAAAATACACTGACATGAAGACGTTCATGGGGGGACAATTAAAAAAGTCATCATAACGTTAAAAAATACAGTCGGCGATTCTCAAAGAAGACACTGAATGCACATGCAAAGGTTAAAAGTCGGCCACAGTATTAAAAACACTCCAGAACAACACACTTAAAACCCACTTGGAGCACACGAGATGAAGAATAAAGCTGCCAGGTGGGACCTGCCGAGGGAGAGGCCGGAAAGGATGGAAAAAGAGGCGAGAGCAAGGGGCAGCAGGGGAGGTGGCGGGATGAAGAGAGCAGGGGCGTCAGCGGGAACAGCAAGAGGCAGGAGACTGGTGGGGCAGGAGATGAAGGGGGAAGACAAGGCAGGAGGGATTGCAGAGACACTGAAAGGGAGCACAAGAAAGGGAGGGGGAGTAGGAGGGGGAAGCCACTCAGGAGAAGGGAGGGGGAGGAGAGGGAGCCCTGAGGAGGAGGCAGGAAGATGGGGTTAGAGGTGGTAGAAAGGGTAGATGTCAGGGCGATGGTGGAAGTTGCGTTGGGAAAGGAGGTGGAGGGTGTGGAGATGGAGAGAGGGTAAGACACAACGGTGAAGGCGCGGATTGTATGTCTTTTTTTTTTTTCTTTATTGTATTTCAATTCCCCATCGGGGCGGGCTGGCAGCAGCATAAGCGCTGCTCTTCAGCCGAAAGACATAGAACAAAACAATAGAAGACATTGAAAAACAGCAAAGGAGAGAAGAAGGCGAACATAGATATAAAAAAAGGGAGAACATCATGGAAGGCAATATACAAAAAAACGGGGTGACTGTAAAACGGAGATAAAAAACTGTTTAAAAGTAGCACACACAAAAAGCCACACACTGCGACGATTAAAAGAACACAAGGCACAGTATGACTGGAGCATAAAGGTGTTGACGGATGGCATAGCACACAACGTAACACTGACGGCGAACCTCAAGGCAGTACACAATTAAAAGCACACCTCTTGACGCACACGAGAAACAGCACGAAACACAACACTGACGTGGCACACTGATGATGATCAATACAGAGGATCTGCCAGGTGCAAGGAGATGAGGGAGACCTGAAGAAGGGAGGGAGGGGAAGAGATGGGGGAGGGGAATGGGGGGCGCGCGGAAGAGGGCCAGGTAGGGAGGGATGTGGGAAGGAGAGAGGCAAGTATGGGGTGCAGGGTCTCAGGGGAGGGGGGGATGGAGGAACATCCGCTCTGGGAGAAGGAGGAAAGAGGAGAAGGGGGCCCCAGGGAGGGGGGGGGGAACAAGGCCAGGTTATAGTTGGAAGGAAGGGTATATGTCGCGGCGAAGTTCGTCATCCGGGAGGGGGAGGCGTTGGAACGGATTGTATGTCGTTGTCAGTCCTGTTAAATACATTCGTGTCGTCGTTACACAGTGCGAGCACACGTATTCAGACATCGTAAAACAACATAATCTGTAAATGCCTGGAAACAGTAGTCTGCAGCTGTGGTCTAATGCATGTGTGTCTAGTGATGCGTTAACGAACATGTGCATTTACAGATTATGTTGTTTTACGTTGTCTGAAAACGTGTCCTCGCAGTGTGTAACAACGACACGAATGTATTTAACAGAATTGACAACGACATAAAAATTCCCCTCCTCTGCCTTTACCCTCCCTGTCGCGTCTTCCCAGCACCATTCCCCCCCCCCCCCTCTTATGGCTCCTCGTTCTCCATCGGCTCCTTTCCCCCCTCCCCATCTTCGTTTTTTCCTTTCCTTCCCCTCCCCTTTTTCTTTCCCATCATCTGTCCAGGTTTCCCCCGTCTGCCCTCGGCTGTGGTATGTCATATTTGCCAACATTTTAGTGCAGTGTTCAAGTGAATGTTCATTGTTGTTCGTCTTTCCAAAGTGTTACGAACAGAGATCATGCTGTCGCTTGGGTGTGAATTTTATATCTCTTGCGAACGGAAACCAGAATGTCGCCGTGTTTTTTAATTGTCTGTTTATTATTTTACCTGTCTGCTTCAAATGTATTTTAGTAGCATTGTCATCCCTTTCTTCTATGTTTTAAGCTCCACGAATTTCCGCCGTGTTACCATTTAAGTCTCCGATTTTATCACCTGTTTTTGTTATTTATTGTCTTCGTCATTTTAACACAAATTCCGTAGGCTGAAGAGCGGCGTACTAAACTGCTGCCAGCCCGCCCCCTTCGGGGGGAATCGAAACTCAATAAAGAAAAAAAAAAGACATACAAATGAGTCAGCTTACATGGCTTAAAGCCATAATATCAGCACTGAATAATGACCTCAGGCCGAAATTGCAATAGTGCAATAAAAACCTATAACAGTCACTGGCGTAAAGGTGATGTCCTTCAAAAAGTCAGCACTAGAATTGAAGGGCTCATGAAGGAGCAGGGTGAGGATACATATTAATTTCCACTATTTGGTGTGCGGGCCAACGGCCTTGCCGCAGTGGTAACACCGGTTCCCGTCAGATCACCGAAGTTAAGCGCTGTCGGGCCGAGCTAGCACTTGGATGGGTGACCATCCGGTCTGCCGAGCGCTGTTAGCAAGCGGGGTGCACTTAGCCCTCGTGGGGCAAACTGAGCAACTTCTTGATTATAAAGTAGCGGCTCCGGTCTCGTAAACTGACGTACGGCAGGAAAGAGCGGTGTGCTGACCACATGCTCCTCCGTATCCGCGTCCAGTGACGCGTGTGGGCTGAGGATGACATGTCGGCCGGTCGGTACATATAATGAAGCTCAAGTTAATGAAGGACTCATGTAATAATAATAGGGATTGCATCAATTCACCTGTCGCATAACGGCTCGCGGAATGCATTTGTTTCAATTCTCTGTTGCCTGTAACTGGCGCGGTGAAGGACAAGTAAAGTATTTTTAAATGTGGAAAATCAGCGGTAGCAGTGGCTTCAAAGACAGATGTATTTCACAGCTGCGTAGGAGATGAAGAACAGTGTCTGCAGCAATTAGTATGGATAATATGCTTAATTAATTACACCAGCAGTAATATCCTATTCTACATGTAATTATTAAAAGACAGTCCTAGGTTGCACAGTGCTCGTTATCTGCTCAAAAACGACGAGTCTCGCGTGGGTACGGCAACATCAGGCTATCTCGTGCAAGGTGACGTGACGATGCCCTGATGGGTGAAAGACGTCGTTTTCGAGCCAGTAAAAAGCATTGTGGAAGTTTGGACAGTCTTTTAATATTAATCAGAACATAACATCAAGGGAATGGAATAAATCCCGTCCGGGATAACGCGGGCTGGCACTGTGAAATATTCTAAGTCCGAATCAAGGTCACGCGCTATCGCGCTTCTATAGAAGCGAGCGAGGCCCGCGAAGCGGATCACTCGCGCTGCTGCTGCTGCACAGGCAACTGCATTGAACGCTGCCAAGATGCCTTACAGAAGATATAGACGTCGTGTTAAACAAACAGTACATAAAACAATTGAAAACATAGAAATGTCCACATCTGCTGCAGACAAGAAGAGGAATACTGTGAAGAACATTGCTGCTAATTCCCTCGTCGACGGCCCCTGTGTATTTGCTGGATGTAGAATTAATTTTAGCATAGACATTAATGATACATTCAGTCATGGTAATCGTTGGCTTACTGTAGCTATTGTACGAGGTGGTACTGGAGTTCCTAATGTACCTGGACTTGAAAGTTTTGTAGACAGAGACATTATTGCTTACCTTACCTATCATATGGCTGAATTGGCGAATAAAGACTTCGGAAAATCAGCATATATATATGATCGCCACCACTTCTCTGTTTCCAGTCATAGCACAGACGATGGACCAGATATAAACAATATTTCTGTAGCTCGGAAGGACAAAAAGTAAAGTTTTCTATATGTATTTTCAATACGACTTCTGTTTTTTAATTGTTAGAAATGCTATACACTATAAGAAAAAAGAGAAAGAAAAGCACGACAATAATATTGCTGAAATGGAGTGGCACACCAAGAATCCCGAGCTGAGCCCAAAGGAACATTTCTGAGATGAGTAACAACTTGATTTCGCTCCAGACCCCAGCGTCCGACAACAATACCGTCTCTGGTTTCGACTCTTGAGGAAGACGCATCACGAAGGAGTTACCCGAATCGCGAGGAACTCAGTAGATGTGCTGTACATGTAGGCAAACAAATTGTTACAATTTCAAAAGAAATCTGGATGATTTATTGAAGAGGAAAATATTGACAATTTTTGAGCAAGTCAATAATGCATTGGACCGCCTTTGGCACAGATGCAAGCAGTTATTCGGCTTGGCATAGATTTATAGAGTTGTTGGATGCCCTCCTGAGAGATATCATGCCAATCTGTCCAATGTACAAGTTAGGTCGTCAAAATCCCAAGACAGTTGGAGGACCCTGCCCATAATGTTCCAAATATTCACAATTGGTGAGAGATCTTGCGACCTTACTGAGCAAGGTAGGGTTTGGCCAGCGCGAAGACAAGCAGTAGAAACTCTCGCTGTGTACGGATAGGCATTATGCTGTTGAAATGTAAGCCCCAGATAGCTTGCGATGAAGGACAACAAAACGGGGAGCAGAATATCGTCCACGTACCTCTGTTCTGTAAGGGTGCCGCTGATAAGGACCAAAGTATTCCTGCTACGAAGTGAAATGACACTAAGACCATCATTCATGGTTGTCGGGCCGTATGGCGCGCGACAGTCAGGCTGTCTGCGGTGTCTCCAGACATAGCTTCGCTGATCTTCTGGGTTCAGTTCGAAGTGGGCCTCATCAGTGAAGACAACTATACTCCAGATATTCCAGTCAATGAGATTTCAGGCCGAAGATGTGCTCGTAGACGCTCCGGACACCGGTGGGGTACCAATCTGACTGTTGCCCGCCATACGGCCCGACAATCAGTGGTCCATTTCATTTCATAGCAGGACCCCTTTGGTTGTCACCCGCGACACTCTTTCAGCACAGCGGTATGTCTACGATATTCTACACTCCGTTTTGTTGACCTTCATAACAAGCAAGCCTGGGCCTACAATTCATTAAGATAATGCCCGCTCGCACACGGCGAGAGTTTCTGCTGCATGTTTCCTGCTTGCCAAACTCTGCCTGTGGTGTCACCGCCAGACACCACACTTGCTAGGTGGTAGCCTTTAAATCGGCCGCGGTCCGTTAGTATACGTCGGACCCGCGTGTCGCCACTATCAGTGATTGCAGACCGAGCGCCGCCACACGGCAGGTCTAGAGACACTTCCTAGCACTCGCCCCAGTTGTACAGCCGACTTTGCTAGCCATGGTTTACTGACAAATTACGCTCTCATTTGCCGAGACGATAGTTAGCATAGCCTTCAGCTACGTCATTTGCTACGACCTAGCAAGGCGCCATTACCAGTTACTATTAATGCTGTAAAACATGTACCGTCAAGAGCGATGTTCACCAATTATGGATTAAAGTTAAGTATTCCAGCAGCTACGTAATATTTTTGCTAGTCTCATTTCCCTGACCTGTTCCAGACCTCACGCCAGCCTGCGTGAGCTTAAACGCGTGCCTTTCGGCTTCCTCCTAGTGGATTGGCTGTCTTGCCAATCCACAACACTGCCTGGGCCAGCAAGGTAGCCGAATCTCTCCCCAGTTGAGAACAATTTGAACATTATGCTTAGGGCCGTGCAACCATCTCGAGATTTTGACGATATAAGGCGCCAGTCGGTCAGAATTGGCACGATATGCCTCCGGAGGATATCTAACAACTGCCTCAATCAGTACCAAGGCGAATAACTGCTTGCATAAAGTCCTCAGATGACCTATGTGCCGGCCGCGGAGGTCGAGCTGTTCTAGGCGCTTCAGTCCGGAACAGCGCGACTGCTACGGTCGCAGGTTCGAATCCTGCCTCGGGCATGGATGCATGGATGTGTGTGACGTACTTAGGTTAGTTAGGTTTAAGTAGTTCTAAGTTCTAGGGGACTGACGACCTCAGATGTTAAGTCCCATAGTGCTCAGAGCCATTTGAACCATTTTTCACCCAATGTGTTGTTGTCTTTCTCAGTTTGTGAAGCTATTTCTCGTAAATAAATAATCCAAATTGTCTGTAACTGTAATCATTTATTTGTCTGTTCATGTACATCACATTTACCGGTTTCCACCTCACTGAGATAATTCCTTTGAGGTGTGCCTTTGTTTTCTTTTTTTTTTTTTTTTTTTTTTTTTTTAGAGTATATGTTAACAGATTCTATAGGTATTGGCTACCAAACTTTTATTGTCAGCCCTACGCCGAGTTCTCGGAAGGTGGTAACTATAGACACAGGTCTGCACACATGTAGAACCGACGTCATTTTCAGTGGATTTGTCGTGAGGGGAATAGGTTAATTTGTAAGCTCTCTGATCGCGGTTTGGAACATCGTTTACATAGCAGTACAAACACATTAGAGATACCGCAATGAGCGTTGTCTGCCCAGAATAAATGCAGCCGAACGCTTTCTGACGTGTTTAACCTTCTTGCTAACTGAGAGCACTTCGTTCTCGCTGCTGAGCCATCCATTATCGCTACAATGAGAGGCAAAATAGAAATATATTTATCGCTGGAGTGTGAGTGCTGTGTACAAATAAGACCTGGCTCTGCAGGAGTGTATTTTTTTGCTTCTTTGTCAATATAGTCGTAGCAGTTACACAAACATTGATGGAGAGCATAAGGGTACATGTTAATATTCATAGATGTGCCCAACATCAGGTGTTAGTTTATAAGAAGTTCGTGACTATTCTCATAAATATTGCTTCCTTCACTTTTATGTGCTACTTTTTCCGTTTAATAAGTATCGATACATATTGCATGTTGAGAATGAAAAACAACCAAATACTGAAAATATTTCTACGATATACAATTGAAGGAGAAATTCAGAGAGAGAGAGAGAGAGAGAGATAGAGAGAGACGGGGAAAAAAAAAACATTGAGGGAGTGGGAGTAGAATAGGTGCGATGAAGATCGGACAAAGAGGAATGAGGGAGCGGAGAGAAAGAGTAACGGAGAGAAAAGAGCGAGTACGAAAGGAAGGGAGAGAACGAGAGAGAAACATGGTTACGGGAGAAAGTGAAGGAACAGTTGAGAGTTAGCAAGCAACAGGAAAAATAAGCAATAGATTGACAGGTGGAGAGATGACTGAATACTCAGGTCTGCTTAATAAAAGTTTGTTGTTCGAATCACCATTCGGCCGTCCATATATACTTTCATGTTTTTCCTACATCGCTTCAGGCAAATGCCGAAAAAATTCCTATGAAAACAACACGACCGGTTTCCCTCTCTATATTTTTCCATTCCAAGTAACAGCGTAGTCACTAGCAATCTTACTGTTGCCAGCCTTTCCGTATTTGCAGGGGCAATAATCTGGATGGATGACTGATCTGGACTTGTAATATTTGCGAACGTGACTCTGCTTTGTTGGCACTACGAACGACTAAAGGCAAGGGGAAACTGCGGTCACTACATTTCCTGAGGACATGCAGCTCTGCTATATGGTTTAATGATGATGGCATCCTCCTGAGTAAAATATTCCGGAGGTAAAACAGTCCTCTATTTGGATCTCATGGAGGGGGAGGGGGTTACATCGGAGTTTATCGTCATCAGAGAAAAAATATCTGTCATTTTATGGCTTACAGCGTGAAACATTATATGCCTTAACAGGTAGGTAGTTTAAAGAACTTGAAAAGGGAGCTACATATGGCGGGAATTAGCGAAGCGAGATGGCATGAAGGACAGGTTTTTCCGGTTTTTTTTTTTTTCATTTAACCACATGTCAAACCCACCGCCCTGAAAACTAAGGTGGATTGTTAAACTACTGAATTCAGTATATGTGCACCAAGTCATGGTCTCTTAGCCGTTGCAGGCACTCACAAGAATTTAGTTTGTGAGTGACTGCACCGTTACCCGGCCCTAGCCAAGAGGAGGTAGACCAGATCTTTGCTATCACATGCTGCATACGTGGTTTAGCGTTGCATTACAAAAGTATTACAATGTTTATAAACCTTTAACAAATTTACGAAAAAAAGATGAATTAAAATCAATATCGCTTTAAATAAAGTATGAAGGATGAAGGAGGAGATAGATATATAACGATAGATAGATAACAGTTCTACAAAGGGATTAGCCGAGCGGTCTAGGGCGCTGCAGTCATGGACTGTGCGGCTGGTTCCGGCGGAGGTTCGAGTCCTCCCTCGGGCATGGTTGTGTGTGTGTGTCGTTAGGATACTTTAGGTTAAGTAGTGTGTAAGCGTAGGGACTGATGACCTTAGCAGTTAAGTCCCATAAGATTTCACACACACACACACACACACACACACACACACACACACACACACAGTTCTACAAAGAAGAATGACGACAAAATTACTTTAGATATAAAGTGAGGAGTGAAGTAACGAGATAGAAGTCTGTTTATAGTGGTTATAGAAAAGAGAGAGATAGAGATCTAGAGTTATATAGAGGAATAGAGAAACTAACGGGTTCCCTTACACCAAAAGCAGATAGGTTAAGGAAGTACATGCTTATCAATTCAGGATCAAATATGTGTAAGGCAGGAGTAGTTCCAATAATGATTAAGAAGATAAGAATGTAGGCGAACTGTTACGAACAACACAGTGATCACATTATCACAGCCGAGATAAACAGTGAGCCTAGAAGCACCACAGAAGTGCAAGAATACGAGGATGTACCTACTAGGTCCGCAGATGATAAAGAGAGTGGAGGAATTTTCTTCTCGAGTTATTAGTCTTCTGACTTGTTCGTTGCGGCCTGCTACGAAATCCTCACCTGCGCCAACCTCTTTATCTCAGAGTAGCACTTGTGTCCTACGTGCTCAATTATTTGTTAGATGTATTCCAACCTCTGTCTTCTCATACGGTTTCTACATTCTGCCTCTGCCGCTTCTTCTAGTATCATGGAAGTTATTCCTCGATGTCTTAAGTGTGTGCAAAGTTTATTTGAAAATGTACTTCTGAAGTGTTACAACATCTATACTCTCGTGACTGGTAGTTTCGTGTTACTGAAGTGATAGCGTAATTCAGTGTGACAGATAATTTTTAAATTTAATAGGTTGAACTGTTTTATTTAATTTGAAAATAATGCCGAAAAGAAGTGAGAGTCGATTATTCTTTGCATACAACCTCTCAGATAATTTTCATTTTTAGGTTCGTGTGTAGGAATGAAATAAAATTTACGCAGTCAGATGAAAAAGATTATTAATGAGGGCCGTCGTTTAATGGACCATTGTGCTTTCACTGGGGATTTATTTTCCACCTCTAACGCTGGTGATCGCACCTGAACCTAACTTAATGCTGTTGCGCGTCACGAATCGGGAAGGTGCAAAGTTTGACAGTATCACGGTATGAAATATTCATCTCCCGATAGCCAGGCGGCCACAACTTTTATTTAAAATTTGAGCAGTGGCTGGGCCAGAACCCGGGACAGAGAACGCTTCGATTAGCAGTCAGACACGGTACCCCCGGACAACGGATCGCTGAAAGAATAGGTAATGTTATTCACTTCATTAAAGGGAGATGAAAATTGAATTGTCACGGGGGATCTGGGATTTGGCTACGTGAAAATGATGAGACATAGTTTGAGAACGGGGTCTGTGGGAAAGATTCAAAATGGTTCAAATGGCTCTGAGCACTATGAGACTTAACATCTATGGTCATCAGTCCCCTAGAACTTAGAACTACTTAAACCTAACTAACCTAAGGACATCACACAACACCCAGTCATCACTAGGCAGAGAAAATCCCTGACCCCGCCGGGAATCGAAGCCGGGAACCCGGGCGTGGGAAGCGAGAACGCTACCGCACGACCACGAGCTGCGGACCTGTGGGAAAGGAATTAATCGACAATCCACCAGGTAGAACTTTACAGAGAGTACATTTAATCACTGGAAACACGTTTTTGAAGTATCTTGAAAAAACGTGGCATAGGTGGAAGAAAATGGATGGTGTCGATTGGCCATATAATGTTGAGGCAGAGATATAAACAAAAAGTTTTAAATTGTAAGGCATTTCCAGGGGCAAGTGTGGACTCCGACCATAATCTATTGCTTGTGAACTGCTGATGAAACCTGCAGAAACCGCAAAAGGATAGGGAACTAAGGAGAGCGGAACTACATATATTGAAAGTATAAGTTGTTGTTGTGAGTTTCACATCAGGGATTAAACAACTATTGACTGAATCAGGAGCTCTTACAAATGGAAGAATATTCGGCAGATGAACTGGTCTGCCCGTTTCTCACATAGGGCACATGAGGGCTGCTTTGGGGCGACGTACTGCAGCCAGTGTACATGCACCAACGATCGTCCAACAGTTGTCTACTGCACTTGTGCAGGAACGTCCTACCACCGAAACTCCATACAAACATTGTGGCCAGCGTGGGAGCACTGTCGTCCGTGGTGACCACACCCTATTAAGAACCATATCCTGTCTTCTACAATGTCCAGGAGGCCCTCCTAAATAGGGGTAGCTTCAGTGTCATTCTTGTTTGTCCCATTGCGTATGTATTTCACTTACCTTCCGTGCTATATTATAGCAGTTATTTCTACGTATCGTCTAAATTTCAACGAGTTGTGTTGCCTGGCAGTTACACATCATGCGAAAGTTTTGCACACCAGTGAAGTTATAATTTATTTATTACTCTTTGTATAACACTAAGGGCTATGGGAGGTAGAAGAATTTCTAGACAAAATCATTGAAAGGTAAGAGAAAATAAATGAAGATGAATTGGGGGAGATGATACGGCAAGAAGAATTTGACAGATTACTGAAAGAACTAAGTCGAAACAAGTCCCCTGAACAACACGATATTCGCTCATAATTGCTGAGGTGTTTGGGAGAGGCGGCCTAAGAAAATTGTCCCACCCGACGTGCAACACATCTGACGCATTACAATGAAATGAACACCCCTAGCTGCATACAGGCGTCGGTATAAGTCAACGTGGACAGTTGAAAATGTGTGCCCCGACCAGGACTCGGACCTGGGATATCTTAGTTACACGGCAGACACTCTATCCATCTGAGCTAACGAAGACACAGAGGATAGTGCGACTGCAGGGACTTATCTCTGGCACAGGCCTCCCGTGAGACCCACATTCCTAACTCATTGTCCGTACCATCTTCACACACACACACACACACACACACACACACACACACACACACACACACACACACATATATATATATATATATATATATATATATATATATATATATATATATATATATTTGACCATATTCTTCTGTGCTGATGCACAAACAGTGCCCGAACTCTTACGGGAACTGGCAACAAGCCGCGAGTAATGGGTATAGTGGGCAGGGGCACTATAAATATAGTGCGGAACAGTAAGTTGTGAATGTGGGTCTCAAGGGAGGCGTGCCAGAGATAGGTCCCTGCAGTTGCACTATCCTCTGTGTCCTCGGAGGCTCAGATGGATAGAGCGTCTGCCATGTAAACAGGAGATCCAGGTTCGAATCCCAGTCGGGGCACATATTTTCAATTGTTCCCGTTGACTTATACAACGCCTGTATGCAAGTAGGGGTATTCATTCCATTGTAATTTCATTCTAACGGGCTGCATGGTCACCGATGGTATCTCTGCTTTCGGACATATCCGAAAGAACAGATACCGTCTTCATATACATCTGAGACAGGCGAAGTAGATTCATGATTCAAGAAGAATATACTAATTACAACAAACGCAAGTGGTCACAGAAGTAAATAATACCGACCTATTAGTCTAATAAGTCGTTGTTGGAAAATACTGGCACGAATTATTTACAGCAGAATGGAAGAACTGACAGAGGCTGAACTCGGTGAAGATCACTTTGGAAAAATATAGAACTACTTGTTGCAATAGTCAACCTATTTCAAGATATAGTCTACCCCGATGTTATTGAACGTGTACATCGAGCAAGTTTTGAAGGAAACCAAAGCGAAATTTTTGAATAGAAATTAAATATCGTGGAGAAGAAGTAAAAAACTGATGTTTACTGTAGTCCTGTCAGAGACTGCGAAGGACTTGAAAATCAGTTTAACGGGATGGATAGTGACACTAAAAGACATTATAAGATGAACGTCAACAAAAGTGGAAACAGGTAATGAAGTGTAGTCAAATTAAATCAGGTGAAACTGAGCGAACTAGATTAGAAAATTAGACATAACAAACAATTGGGTAGCAAAATATCTGATGATGGGCGAAGTAGAGAGGACATGTAATGCAGACTGACAACGGCAAGACAAGTGTTTCTGAGGTCGAGAAATTTGCTAACGTCGACTGTAAATTTCAGTGTTAGAAACTCTTTTCTGAAAGAATTTGTCAGGAGTGTAGCATTTTACGGAACTGAAACGTGGGCTATAAGCAGTTCAGACGAGAAGGGAATAGATGCTTTTGAAATGTTTTGCATCATAAGAACGCTTAAGATTACGTCGACAGATAGAACAACTAGTGGATAACTAATGAATCGATTTGGAGGAAACAAATTTTAGAACAAGCTGACTAAAAGAAGGAATCGTTTGAGAGGGCAATATTCTTGAGGCTTCGAGGAATCGTCATTTTGCTGATTGACGTTAGCATGGAGTTAAGGAGCCTAAAATTGTGAAGGTAGACAAAGGATTGTCTACAGTAAACAGGTATAAATAAATGCAGATTGCAGCAGTGATGTAGAGATGAATAGATGTTCAAGGATTGACATGGGCTGAGAGCTGCAGCACCCCCGTCATCGGACTGAAGACCACAACAACAACAAAGTAAAACTGATACGCGTGTGCTGGAACCTGAGAAAGCGTGTTATGACACATGTGGTTTTAACGACGCTATCAACGGCACCACATTGTATGATCCACAGTAAGTTTGTTAAAATACAATATTTATTACCAGCCTGAACCAGATTAATCAATCTATATCCGAATCCCGCTCCAGCTACTGCCGGGTCTGGGTGCTGTCGAGTCCTCTCCATTTGGCTCGGTCCTCCCACCACTTTTCTTCCTCCACTTGCTGCCAGGTCACACCTCTCCTTTCAACAGATATTCTCACTCCCATTTTCCACCGTGTTCTTGGGCGCCCTCTAGGTCTTTTCCCATCCATCTTTAGTTCTTCCATAATTTTGGGGAGTCTCTGCCCATGCATCCTCTTAACATGCCCATACCATCTTAATCTCTTTCTTTCAATTTCCTCTCTCATACTTTTTTGTTTGAGGTACTTTCTAATCTCTACATTCCTTACTCTGTCCAGTCTTGTTTTTCCCTTAACTGCTCTGAGAAATTTCATTTCCCCTGCTTGCAGTCTGCTCCAGTGCCTTTCTGTCATTGTCCATGTTTCTCCACCATAGGTGACAATAGGGATGTAATAATTCTTATACATAAGGAGTTTTGCTCTTTCTGAAACTTCATTATTCCAAATCAGATGTTTTATTGTTTGGTAGAAATTGCCTCCCTTCTGTAACCTCCTATTAATTTCGTTAGTTATTCTTCCATCCCTAGATATTTCACTCCCTAAATAAGTGAAACTTTCTACCACTTTGAGGGGTTCTCCATTCAAGGTAATATTTCTGTTGATTCCTTTCTCCCTTCCAAATACCATTACTTCACTCTTATCTTTATTTATTTTTAATCCATACCTTTTCATTATTTCCTTCCACGCATCAAGCTGTAACTGTACTTCTTTATCACCCCATATTACCATATCATCTGCAAAAATCATCTTTTTGTCTTTTTCTTTTACTATATCTTTAACTGCCCTATTCATTCCCTCCATCACAACATTAAAAAGCGCAGGAGATAGAATACTTCCTTGCTTAAGTCCTTGACTTATTTGGAAGTATTCAGAGTTCCCCAATGGTGTTCTAATTCTACAATTGTGGCCTCTGTACATTGTCTTTATAACATTAATGTATCCATCTTCTATATCTATCGTCTTCAGTTCGTCCCAGAGTCTTTCCCTGTTAACTGAGTCATATGCCTTTTCTATGTCTATAAAAACCATTATCACCCTCTTGTTATACTCCCAACTTTTTTCCATCAGTTGACGGATAGAAAATATCAGGTCGATCGTGCTCCTTCCTTTCCTAAACCCATGCTGTTCTTCACTCAGCTCCTTTTCTATCTTTTCACTTATTCAATTTAGTAAATTTCTTTCAAAAATCTTGGCTGTATGGCTCATGATGGTTATTCCTCTGTAGTTTTTACAAAGTCTTTTATTGCCTTTCTTGAAGATGGGAACAATGTCTCTTGTTCTCCAGTCGTCAGATATTTTACTATTTCTCCACACACTTGATAGTACTCTAGACAGCCACTGCATTCCCACTGAACCTGCTGCTCTTATCATGTCCACTGATACTTCATCAGGTCCTGGGGCTTTCCCCCCATTCATCTTCTTCACAGCTTTTTCCATCTCTTCCCGTGTAATTTGTCCTAATTCTGCTTCCAAACTTCTCTCAATTTCTTCATTATTGGTTGTTTCCTCATGTACCTGCTCCTCAGCGTTTAACAGCTTTTTAAAATGTTCTTTCCAGAGATCTTTTATATTCCCTGAATCTTCAATAATGGTACCGTCCTCTGTTTCCATCTTTACTGGTACTTCAGAAGCCTTCCTTTTATTTTTCATTATTTTATAAAACATTTTCTTATTGCTCTTCACATCTTCTTCAAGTTTTTTTGTAAACTCTTCCCATGCCTTTTTCTTTGATGTTTCCACTATTTCTTTGCACTTCTTCTTTTCCTCTATATATCTTTTATGGTCTTCGTCATTTTTAGTTTTCCACCATTTTCTCCATGCTCCATTTTGTCTTCTAACTGCTTGGATTGTGGTATCATCCCACCAACTTGTCTGTCTTATTTTTTCCTTTCTAGATGTTCTGCCACATACTTCTTGTGCTGCTTCGACTAAAGTGTCTTTGAATAAACAGCATTCTTTTTCTACATCGCAGAAAACTTCTTTTGGAAATTTTTGTGTTATTAATTCTCTGTACTTCTCAGCACACTCACTCTCATTCAATTTCCAATCCTGTATCCTCATCACTTTCTTCTGTTTTCTATTTTTCACACACTGATTCATTTTCCATTGTCCCACCAGTAATCTATGGTCTCCATCTGCACTCACACTTGGAATTACCTTCACATTTGTTACTTTCTCTCCCCATTCCCTATCTACTAGAATATAATCAATTACGCTCTTCGATCTTCCATCCCAACTGTATCTGGTGATAACAAGACTTTCTCTCTTCATAAACCAGCTGTTTGCTATTTTCATTCCATTCCTCTGGCACAAATCCAGGAGTCTTTCCCCTTCTTCATTTCTGCCTCCATATCCAAAATATCCCAATACTTGCTCAAATCCCTTTCTGTCTTTGCCTACCTGCGCATTAAAATCTCCCATCACTATATTAGCACTCTCTATATGGTTTTCTAACACATTTTCAAAGTCCATCTTCTCTTCTTCGCTACATCCCACTTGAGGTGCATAAATCTGGATTACTTTTAGTGTTTCTTTTTGGAATCTCAGGTTTAAGATTATGATCCTGTCTGATATATATCTCACATTTTCAATACAGCTTTGTACATTCTTATTCACCATCACTGCCACACCATTTCTTCCATACCTGTTATTCCCACTCCAGTACAGTTTTCCTCCTTCTCTCAAATTCTTCTCACCTTTTCCCTTCCACTTTGTTTCGCTTAATCCCAATATATCCAACTTCCTCTCTGTTAATACATCTGTCATTTCTTCTATTTTTCCATTGAGGGTTTCATCTTCTTGTACTGATGAATATCATCAGGTCTCCCATCATTTGCACCAGTACTTGAAGAAGCAGTGGGTTCAAATCCTGAGTGGTTCGTTCCGAGGCTCGTCTGTGTTTTGAAAGCAATATATGAAGACTTTCCTACTGCCTTGCTAGGCCTAACGCAAGGAAGAATTTCCTGTTGGGGTTGTCTCCCTTAGCCTTTGGAGTTTCTCCTCCACCACAAGGCAGTGGTTCCCTTCTCATTTAATCCCCAGAAAGGAGGGTTGCCTCATCTGCCAGCTACGCCGTTCCGAAGTCTTCCTTCTCCGTCGTGGCTGCCATTAAGGTCTGCACCCGTAACCCTGGGCATGGGTTCCGTGTTATACCCCACGGGATTGGGTCCCTGCCTGAAGTCAGCTATCCTAGCACTCCGGCCTACTGAAGTGTAGGATGCCCACCCCCGCGACGTGGACGCGCCAGGCAGGAATTACCCCAGTGGAGAAATAGGGAAGGGCACCCTACCTCCCTGGAGCCAGGTTAATGATTGTGTATGGTGCCACAATCAAAGGGCAAACCAGATTAATATGTTTTTAAATTAATCGAAATTTATCCGTAATGGATGCAACTGAACACCGTGACTGTTCCTTTTTGGGGTGTAGGATAATAACCTCTACCAGTGGTTTTACATTGAATTACATGCCTCAGTGCTCAACGTTGGAAATCACTAGTTAAATAAAATACAAATAATGTGATCAAGACTACATAGACCCAAAACATGCTTTGTAGAGTATTATAGACTTACAGCTAGAGTATTCACCTCTTTTCCGTACTACATTCATCAGATTTTTTCAAATACATCTCGATTTTTTACGCTTTAACTGTAAGCAGTGGTTGGGAAGGGAGTGAGACAGGGTTGTAGCCTATCCCCGATGTTATTCCATCTGTATATTGAGCAAGCAGTAAACAAAACAAAAGAAAAATTCGGAGTAGGAATTAAAATCCATGGAGAAAAAATAAAAACTTTGAGGTTCGCTGATGGCATTGTAATTCTGTCCGAGACAGCGAAGGACCTGGAAGAGCAGCTCAACGGAATGGACAGTGTCTTGAAAGGAGGGTATAAGATGAACATTAACAAAAGCAAAACGAGGATAATGGAATGTGGTCGAATTAAGTCGGGTGATGCTGAGGGTATTAGATTAGGAAATGAGACGGTTAATGTAGTAAATGAGTTTTGCTATTTAATAACTGATGATGGTCGAAGTAGAGAGGATATAAAATGTAGATTGGCAATGGCAAGGAAAGCGTTTCTGATGAAGAGAAATTTGTTAACATCGAGTATACACTCCTGGAAATTGAAATAAGAACACCGTGAATTCATTGTCCCAGGAAGGGGAAACTTTATTGACACATTCCTGGGGTCAGATACATCACATGATCACTCTGACAGAACCACAGGCACATAGACACAGGCAACAGAGCATGCACAATGTCGGCACTAGTACAGTGTATATCCACCTTTCGCAGCAATGCAGGCTGCTATTCTCCCATGGAGACGATCATAGAGATGCTGGATGTAGTCCTGTGGAACGGCTTGCCATGCCATTTCCACCTGGCGCCTCAGTTGGACCAGCGTTCGTGCTGGACGTGCAGACCGCGTGAGACGACGCTTCATCCAGTCCCAAACATGCTCAATGGGGGACAGATCCGGAGATCTTGCTGGCCAGGGTAGTTGACTTACACCTTCTAGAGCACGTTGGGTGGCACGGGATACATGCGGACGTGCATTGTCCTGTTGGAACAGCAAGTTCCCTTGCCGGTCTAGGAATGGTAGAACGATGGGTTCGATGACGGTTTGGATGAACCGTGCACTATTCAGTGTCCCCTCGACGATCACCAGTGGTGTACGGCCAGTGTAGGAGATCGCTCCCCACACCATGATGCCGGGTGTTGGCCCTGTGTGGCTCGGTCGTATGCAGTCCTGATTGTGGCGCTCACCTGCACGGCGCCAAACACGCATACGACCATCATTGGCACCAAGGCAGAAGCGACTCTCATCGCTGAAGACGACACGTCTCCATTCGTCCCTCCATTCACGCCTGTCGCGACACCACTGGAGGCGGGCTGCACGATGTTGGGGCGTGAGCGGAAGACGGCCTAACGGTGTGCGGGACCGTAGCCCAGCTTCATGGAGACGGTTGCGAATGGTCCTCGCCGATACCCCAGGAGCAACAGTGTCCCTAATTTGCTGGGAAGTGGCGGTGCGGTCCCCTACGGCACTGCGTAGGATCCTACGGTCTTGGCGTGCATCCGTGCGTCGCTGCGGTCCGGTCCCAGGTCGACGGGCACGTGCACCTTCCGCCGACCACTGGCGACAACATCGATGTACTGTGGAGACCTCACGCCCCACGTGTTGAGCAATTCGGCGGTACGTCCACCTGGCCTCCCGCATGCCCACTATACGCCCTCGCTCAAAGTCCGTCAACTGCACATACGGTTCACGTCCACGCTGTCGCGGCATGCTACCAGTGTTAAAGACTGCGATGGAGCTCCGTATGCCACGGCAAACTGGCTGACACTGACGGCGGCGGCGCACAAATGCTGCGCAGCTAGCGCCATTCGACGGCCAACACCGCGGTTCCTGGTGTGTCCGCTGTGCCGTGCGTGTGATCATTGCTTGTACAGCCCTCTCGCAGTGTCCGGAGCAAGTATGGTGGGTCTGACACACCGGTGTCAATGTGTTCTTTTTTCCATTTCCAGGAGTGTAGTTTAAGTGTCAGGAAGCCTTTTCTGAAAGTATTTGTATGGAGTGTAACCATGTATCGAAGTGAAACGTGGACGATAAATAGTTTAGAGAAAAAGGGAATAGAAGCTTTCGAAATGTGGTGCTACAGAAGAACGCTGAAGATTAGATGGGTAGATCACATAACTAATGAGGAGGTATTGAATAGAATTGGGGAGAAGAGAAATTTGTGGCACAACTTGACTAGAAGAGGGGATCGGTTGGTAAGACATATTCTGAGGCATCAAGGGATCACCAATTTAGTATTGGAGGGCAGCGTGGAGGGTAAAAATCGTGGAGGGAGACCAAGAGCTGAATACACTAAACAGATTCAGAAGGATGTAGGTTGCAGTAGATACTGGGAGATGAAGAACTACCGGCCGGAGTGGCCGTGCGGTTCTAGGCGCTACAGCCTGGAGCCGAGCGACCGCTACGGTCACAGGTTCGAATCCTGCCTCGGTTATGGATGTGTGTGATGTCCTTAGGTTAGTTAGGTTTAAATAGTTCTAAGTTCTAGGTGATTTATGACCTTAGAAATTAAGTCGCGTAGTGCTCAGAGCCGTTTGAACCATTTTTTTGATGAAGAACCTTGCACAGGATGGAGTAGCATGGAGAACTGCATCAAACCAGTCTCTGGACTGAAGACCACCACCACAACAACAACAACAACAAATGTATATTATATTTCATGGTAAATATTGGCCCTTCCATTTTATGCCTTTGATATAACAGATGTATATACACTTTCGAACCACATGTGTTTCAAAAGACTTTTTAACTGTTACGTCGAAAAAATAAAGTTACGTTATTAAGTTTTTGTTTGCTTGCAGATATATGTTTACATTCATAGTTCACATTGCAATACCAGCGTCATGATACCACAGGCTGCCGCTACAGAAGTTAAAATAAAATAGTGCAGTCTAATGATGAAGTCGTGCATCGCGTAGTAATTTGTTTTTAGCAGCAGAGGAAATGCTGCCCTTGGGTCACGTCAATGCAGACGAGTAAAGAAGACATCTGGCCCACATGCAATATTTCCGCTGCTGCTGAAAACGAATTACCACACGATACACCACTTCATTATTGAACTGAAATTGTTATTTAAAAGAGTGCTGTACTGCTGTAGTGCGGAATGGGATGGTCAGCAGACAAATAAATTTCCTGCAGAAAAAAAGGTACACCTGGAAAGAAGACGTCAATTTTGATCCGATAACAACATACCACCTGACAGATATTGGCCAGATGGCACAGTGTGGTGCAAACGTATGAAACAAGCAGCCAACCATGCCACGGAAACGCACTCGTGTTTTCTACGCCGAACTGAGTGAGTTTGAAACGGGTCACATTGTGGCCTTCCGAGTGACGGGATTGGTCTTTCGGAAAACTGCCACACGAATTGGACGTGCTGCGTCAACTGTGCAAGATGCTGGTATCAGTGGTCACGTGGGCGTTCTCATACCCTTAGACAATGTTCTGTACGTCTACGCACCACAGACACCCACCAGGATCATCGTATTACAAGGGCAGCTGCGGCAGATCGTACAGCTACCACAGTAAAGATAAGAGGGCTTGTGGTCCCAGGTGTGTCAACACGAACTGTTGCGAACCGGTTATCAGTAGTGCTATGGGCACGCACACCTCTAGCCTTTCTTCCACTCACGCCACAGCATCGACGTGCACGGTTCGACTGGTGCCGTCAGAGGATCATCTGGAAGATGGAATGGCGCGCCGTGGTCTTCAGCGATGAAAGTAGATTCTGCCTGCACGCAAGTGATGGTCGTTTGCGCGTACAACATAGACCTGGTGAGCGCTGTCTCGTAGAGTGCATTCGTTCAAGACACGCCGGCCCCACTCCAGGCTCTTGGTCTGTGGTGCGATAAGCTACACCTATCGTGCAACTTTGGCGTTTCTGTACGGGTCGCTGACCAGCGCTTGGTACGTGCAACATGTTCTTAGACCCTTTCATTAGCCATTCCTGCAACAGGAAGGTGATGTTTTGCTCCTACAAGATAATGCTCGCCCACACGGTGCCCGTAAAACTCGACATGTTCTACAAGGCGTGCAGCAACTTCCCTATCAGGCACAGTCCCCGAACTCGTCTCCAATCGAGCACGTGTCGGATGTCTACATCTACATCTACATCTACATTTATACTCCGCAAGCCACCCAACGGTGTGTGGCGGAGGGCACTTTATGTGCCACTGTCATTACCTCCCTTTCCTGTTCCAGTCGCGTATGGTTCGCGGGAAGAACGACTGTCTGAAAGCCTCCGTGCGCGCTCTAATCTCTCTAATTCTACATTCGTGATGTCCTCGGGAGGTATAAGTAGGGGGAAGCAATATATTCGATACCTCATCCAGAAACGCACCTCTCGAAACCTGGCGAGCAAGCTACACCGCGATGAAGAGCGCCTCTCTTGCAGAGTCTGCCACTTGAGTTTGCTAAACATCTCCGTAACGCTATCATGGTTACCAAATAACCCTGTGACGAAACGCGCCGCTCGTCTTTGGATCTTCTCTATCTCCTCCGTCAACCCGATCTGGTACGGATCCCACACTGATGAGCAATACTCAAGTATAGGTCGAACGAGTGTTTTGTAATCCACCTCCTTTGTTGATGGACTACATTTTCTAAGCACTCTCCCAATGAATCTCAACCTGGTACCCGCCTTAGCAACAATTAATTTTATATGATCATTCCACTTCAAATCGTTCCGCACGCATACTCCCAGATATTTTACAGAAGTAACTGCTACCAGTGTTTGTTCCGCTATCATATAATCATACAATAAATGATCCTTCTTTCTATGTGTTCGCAATACATTACATTTGTCTATGTTAAGGGTCAGTTGCCACTCCCTGCACCAAGTGCCTATCCGCTGCAGATCTTCCTGCATTTCGCTACAATTTTCTAATGCTGCAACTTCTCTGTATACTACAGCATCACCCGCGAAAAGGCGCATGGGACTTCCGACACTATCTACTAGGTCATTTATATATATTGTGAAAAGCAATGGTCCCATAACACTCCCCTGTGGCACGCCAGAGGTTACTTTACCGTCTGTAGACGTCTCTCCATTGATAACAACATGCTGTGTTCTGTTTGCTAAAAACTCTTCAATCCAGCCACACAGCTGGTCTGATATTTCGTAGGCTCTTACTTTGTTTATCAGGCGACAGTGCGGAACTGTATCGAACGCCTTCCGGAAGTCAAGAAAAATAGCATCTACCTGGGAGCCTGTATCTAATATTTTCTGGGTCTCATGAACAAATAAAGCGAGTTGGGTCTCACACGATCGCTGTTTCCGGAATCCATGTTGATTTCCACAGAGTAGATTCTGGGTTTCTAGAAACGACATGATACGCGAGCAAAAAACGTGTTCTAAAATTCTACAACAGATCGACGTCAGAGATATAGGTCTATAGTTTTGCGCATCTGCTCGACGACCCTTCTTGAAGACTGGGACTACCTGTGCTCTTTTCCAATCATTTGGAACCTTCCGTTCCTCTAGAGACTCGCGGTACACGGCTGTTAGAAGGGGAGCAAGTTCTTTCGCGTACTCTGTGTAGAATCGAATTGGTATCCCGTCAGGTCCAGTGGACTTTCCTCTGTTGAGTGATTCCAGTTGCTTTTCTATTCCTTGGGCACTTATTTCGATGTCAGCCATTTTTTCGTTTGTGCGAGGATTTAGAGAAGGAACTGCAGTGCGGTCTTCCTCTGTGAAACAGCTTTGGAAAAAGGTGTTTAGTATTTCAGCTTTACGCGTGTCATCCTCTGTTTCAATGCCATCATCATCCCGGAGTGTCTGGATATGCTGTTTCGAGCCACTTACTGATTTAACGTAAGACCAGAACTTCCTAGGATTTTCTGTCAAATCGGTACATAGAATTTTGGTTTCGAATTCACTGAACGCTTCACGCATAGCCCTCCTTACGCTAACTTTGACATCGTTTAGCTTCTGTTTGTCTGAGAGGTTTTGGCTGCGTTTAAACTTAGAGTGAAGCTCTCTTTGCTTTCGCAGTAGTTACCTAACTTCGTTGTTGTACCACGGTGGGTTTTTCCCGTCCCTCACAGTTTTACTCGGCACGTACCTGTCTAAAACGCATTTTACGATTGCCTTGAACTTTTCCCATAAACACTCAACATTCTCAGTGTCGGAAAAGAAATTTTCGTTTTGATCTGTTAGGTAGTCTGAAATCTGCCTTCGTTTACTCTTGCTAAACAGATAAACCTTCCTCCCTTTTTTTATATTCCTACTAACTTCCATATTCAGGGATGCTGCAACGGCCTTATGATCACTGATTCCCTGTTCTGTACATACAGAGTCGAAAAGTTCGGGTCTGTTTGTTATCAGTAATGTAATGGGATGAGAAATGATTCGTGCGACTCGTCAGCCAACAATTCTTACAGAACTACATGAACAAGTCGAGAAGGCTGGGCATAACGTATCCGAGGATAGCATTCACCATCTGTACGATCGACTGGATACCACAGTCACAGCCAGCATTGCTGCCCATGAAGACTACACCAAGTGCTAAAATGTGTGTTGCAGCAAGGGTCGATACCTGACACCTCAGAACCGTTTGTGCTATTGATCTGTAAATGTAATCAGTTCACGTAGTCCATGTACACTGTTGCACAATGAATCTTGAGTGAACTGAAAACCTCCAAAAGGGCGTTTCAGATAATTAACAGAAGCGGAGGGTTTAGATTAAGTCATACGTGGAGTGTGGTGCTTAAATTGCTTATGCCACAGAGGAAACAATGTTATTCCGGTACAGCTTTGTGTCTCTGAAGTGGCTTTGCAATCCAGAACAGCTGCTCTTAATTTCACAGCTTGGTTTGAGTCCAAGGAGCGAGGAACGAAGATCCGAGCTCTACACAGCTGAGAAAGACAGCTGAAATAGCTATACAAATAAACTGGGTCGCACTATCTCTGCTGAAGACATGGGATTTTGGATATAATTATGAAAAGGAATCAAAACATCAGTGAAATAGAAAAGAATGCAACTGTGAACTTGAGGCGTTCTTTTCATCATTGTAATTAAGACAATGGACATGTACTCATACTAGGAAGGTGACGATTTTAAATACTCATTAGTCATCGTCAACTACCTTTCTAATGGTTTCCTGGACTAGTCAAACGAATTCTGAAATGGAGCCTTCAGAAAGGTGACAGCAGATTTATTTCCCAGAATTCCGGAGTCATTCTGGAGCTATTCACATCGGTGGTGACAGGAACGATGAGCTCTATTTGAAACGGTTATTTTTGAAGCCTTGTAAGTCAGGTAATGTAAATTTGTGAGAAAAATAGAAAAAAATGATTGCTAGATAAACCAGAAACTAATTGTAAACCATTTTGCCCCTGACGATTAATGCTTATCGAAGGATATAATGGAAGTATGATTTAAACTTTAATTACTTATTAAATGTACCAGTAGATAAGTTTAAAACTCTGTGACTTGTGGGATTTTAAAACTAAGCGAACAACATTTTATTATTGTCGTAAAGAAAAATAAAATTCATACTCAAATGTATCTACTTTATTTGAGTATAAAAAGTAATAACATTTACAATACAAATAAATTGGGCCCCATTTTCCACAAGAAAAATATTTTAATTCACTATGATACACGGGACTTACTTCTCAAACGAAATCCACGAGGAGTGGCTGAGCGGTTTGAAGCACTATGTAACGGACAGCGCGGCCCCTCCCGCTGGAGGTTCAAGTCTCCCTCGGGCATGGGTGTGTGTGTGTTGTTCTTAGCGTTAAGTTAGTTTAAGTAGTGCGTGAGTCTAGGTACCGATGAGCTCAGCGCTTTGGTCCCTTAGGAACTCACACACATTGGAATTTGAATTTTTCTCAAATGAAAATAAAAACAAAAATTCACTGTTCACTCCTTGTTAATTGTAGTCCAGTCATACATAGTATTTCAAAACTTTTTAATTTTATCCTCATTAGGCATGTATCCCTTTAGCTTTATAGTACACTCCATTTTCTGACATCAATCGGGAGATTACTGGACTGTACTCTTTTTGCTGGAAGCCTAATGGTGCCGCGATCACAGTTCAGAAGTCTGAACGTGTGACGTACAAGACCATTAATCCATTAGCTAGCCACGACTAACCAAAAGGATCTCTCAAGTAAGCAAAATCATTGTGTTGTGATACTTTCTCTCCTCGAGGTACTGTTCCAGTGTGGGATAGAACGGACAGGGTAGATTTCTTCAACAGGGAAAGCAACCAGCTTTTCCAAACACCAATATCATTACCTTCAACACTGAATGTGAATCTGTTATTCCTGAATGCGGTAGTAACCAGTGACACACATTCTGTCACTGTTTAGACCCTATCGCATTTCCTGTCGCCTATGATTAAGAACAAATAGTTATATCTTAGATTATCCTGGTTGCGAATCGAATTCCACCAGTTCCGACATTAGAAACAAAAAGGTTGGAGTTAGTTAACAGTTATTTACAATTAAATCATGTATAGTTAGAAATAAGTAACGGGATAAGTAGGAAACTGAACTTGCTAGGAACTTCCAATTTCGTGGATGCACTAATTTGTTACTGTAGCCTACATATGTAATTTGTTTCACTCTCGCTGTTTTTCTTATTTTACACCTGCATACACATGTATTTCCAACCACTTTTTTCTTCTTCTTGACGCTGACGACCTTATCGTCTGAAGAGACACGCCTTCACAGCTTAAACAGACAAAACCAAAACAGTGTGCTTCCCGCAATAAGTGAAATTCGCGGTACCAACAGATGATGTAAACATCATACTCCAGCTATCAAACACTGTTAACGTTGAGAAGCCCGCTAGTCAATGAGTTACGTAGTTTTAAAACCAAAGCGGTTATTTACGATACCTCACGGTTACTGTACACAACACACTTATGCGGTTTCTACACGTAACGACGTATTTACACTTCAGCTTCCGTTTTTTGTCACGGAATGGTATGAAATTGTCAAAAACAGTACTGGGTTTAAAAAATCAGCAATTGTGTTCTCCTAATCAGAATTCGTGGCTGAAATCGTAAATGGAGTAAGGATTTATAAGAAAACAGATATTTTACCAGATCCTTTACTGTAGCAACAAATTAACGTTCACACAGAAGTTATGTGTAATGGACAAGTTACGACGCTCTTTCTGGTTTGGAGGCACGGAACACTGCGTTTTATTTGTGCTGAGAGGAGGGAGTGCGGCAGTGTAGACAAGAACCAACTGTTTCTGCTGCTGGAGCTAAGGCCGATTACAGACGTCCATCCTGTGAAAAAATCTCGTTATCTCGCACGAAGAGATGTTCCTTCCTGTTAGCGGACGTTCCCAACATTCTCTTCGTAGCAGCCTCACCGTTCCGTTCTATAATTCCTTCGTCTTTCTTTTTCCGCGCCGTGTGCAATGTAGTAGAGTCAGGCGTGCAGAAGGCTGAAAGGATTTCAAACTTCCCACGTAAACGGCAGCTACACCCTACACCCCCCCCCCCCCCTTCGCCCAACACACACACAAAGTGAAACGAAGTGAGCTGCTTTAAAGGAGGAACATAAAATGAGTTTGAAATATACGTGTGTTATTTGTAGGTGCGAGAGCAGGATGTATAAAAAAATTTATTTGTATTTATAACTCTGCCTCTGAATGTCTCATCATTTAGGATTTTGCGTTTAGGCTTTATATATCTCTGTTATAAGAATCAAGCACTGTGGAAGGAATAGAAATTGAAAGATGAGTAGTATTAGTGCATGTACAGATTGTAGGCAATAAGTGACACTGACGTCAGATTGGTGATGCATTGTTAAAAAAAATTGAAATATGCGAGCATTAAATGTTTGTGTAAAAATTAATTTAGTAATGATCGCTTACATGTATTTCAGTATATATCTGTACGAAACCTTTTTTAAGTGGATTAAGCTATCTGAAGGTGGTATTTCTACCGAAACCGGTATTGTGATTTATTGAAATATGTTTAAACGATCGTGACTAAATAAATTTTTATATGCTTATAAATGACTTGAAAATATTGCTGAAATTGTGTGAAATGTGCTGTGAAATGTTTTAAAGCAACTGGAGAGAAAGATGAACCATCAATTTGTTTGTGTGGTGTATGAGAAGAGTTAAATGCACTGAATTGTAAATGAAGGTCGCATGAAACTGATAACGAAATGGATTCTGATATTCACTGAATTTTAGGGTGACTTGATTCTTTAGAGATTAAATTAGTTGGAATGGCGTTCAAATATTTTCAGTGCTATAAACAGCAGTTCCAGTATTCCTACTGCTTGTAGAACACTCTGGAGATAGTTTGAGTACGTCCTTCTACATAAAACACCTACCTCCTGTTGAATAGAATTGTCATTGATTTCCATGTTTTTCATTTATCACGCTTGAAGACCTATAGCAATGGTAAAATTAATTTCAACTAATTTAATTAAAATGTGTTCAAGATGGCGACCATATTCCTGTCACGTAATGGGGTGTCTTCACGCCACTGGAGTAACAGTACTCACAAGCATCACTCCGCAGCTATTTTAAGTTTTGGTAAGAAAGACGTAAGCTTCGATTTGTCTGCCAGGAAGGGAACACTGTGTCCATAATAAAGAAAAGACTGATGGCAGTGAAATATGTTTCGAGAAACGAAAATAATTAGCTACAGTATTTTTAAAAACCCAGCTTGAAGTGATAGAAACTTCTTAATTCCACATTATTGGATATTCCATTAACCTACGGATCGAGTATCCCACAGTCGTTCACTGTCATACTTGCCTCATCTGTATTCAAAAGAGATCAGAACGTCCATTACCTCTCAGGTCCACAATTTACACATTGTGCAAGTCACTGACTTTATTCAGTACACATATTAACAAAATTTATATACATTAGACCTGTAATTTTTGTCAGACCACCTAATGGTGGGAAGAGTACTGTGCGTACTGTATCATAACGCCCTGACGACACATCTGATGGAGCACCAATGCAACGACTAGCTAATATCAGTAAGCAAGCATTGCACAGCCCTTCCTGCCTGAGAAAGTAAGCGTTTCTGGACCACGATTATTGGAGTTACTTTTCATGTTTCTGTGAGTACTACCACCTATCGAAAGTGTTCAAATTTTTATTTGAACACCCTATATACTCTATGGTGCTATGAAAGTTTGCTTGCTACCGTATATTTCATTTCCTACAGTTAGATCACGTTGTTTTTCATTCACAGTATAAATTTCATACAATGTGGAATAAGTTCAGTGCATTTATCTTGGAGTCAAAATTTGTTATGGAATGAGGTTAAATTATAACAGGTGGTAGTGGCTTTCAGCATTTTCCTCTTAACTGTGCAATGGAAATGGCTTGAAGCATGTGTCCTTATATACGAGTTTGTTTTGTTATCGTTGGTAGATAATCACTTGGCACATTTTATAGATTATACCAGATATTCTTCATTGCCCCTTCTTATCCACTGACACTTTGCAGATGGTCGCTGGCTGGTCAAAAGCGGTACTAGCATTCTGAAACGCTCATGTGATTGTACTGAAAAAAATATAAAAAATATTAGTGGCTGAATCCCTGCTGACTTCAGAGCTCATGACACATTGAACTGATAGATGCTACAGCACCATGTGGTCTAACCTCACTTTACTGTTTATGTATTTTACTCAGGTGAGGCCTGTTTCATTAAGGATAGAATTCACAATAGTCGCAAAGTCATTTATGACCGACTCCATGCCCAAATTATTATGACTGATGAACAAAAATTTGCAGTGAACTTATGGATTGGTTTTCTCAGTGACTGGTGAATAGGCCCTTATCGCCTTCCTCCCATGATTCTGCGTCAGTGTTTTCATGAGGCATGTTCTCCATGTGGATGATTTGATCTTTGTGCACATTTTTGGTTCAAAGATGATTCTGGATCTTATTATGATTAGGAAGGGAAGGTCATATTTCAGGCCCCACAAATTCACATTATCTTATTCCATTTGATTTCTTCTTTGGGGTCATGTTTACATGACACCCATCAGCTATAGTCAGCCTCTGAATATACACTTTTTCTGTACAGATTCTCTGGCTGCAAGTACAACAACTGTACAGCACCCTGTGCTAACTTTATAAGCTAAAAGCTGATTTATTTGGAAATAGCAAACTAGAACATAAAAATTATACCTACTAATATTTTGTCAAAATATCAGTAAAATGGTTATAAAAATTAATAGAAAAACAAAACCTTGCACAAAAATCAGATTTCAAAAAAAGAGTAGAAAAAAGACAGAAACAATCATTTTTAAAGAAATGTGATTTCACCAGAAAAATCATAAAATTCCAATAGAAATTTCTGATCTATCTATATACAGATATATCAAGAAATTTCAAGCAAAACTCAAAATATAAAAACAAATATTTTTCAAGCTAAAAATTAAATATCGTATTTCATATGAAATAGTTGTGGAAGTATATAATGAATTCATAAAGTAATTGGACAGACAAAATATTTACTCAGCAAACAGTGACAAAGATTGATTATTTTGGTGGTTATATTAGCCCATGTGGCCACCATTCTTATGTAACCCTTCCTATGTAACCTTCATGTTAGTCTTTGTTGTCATCTACCTTGTTCGATCTGTCATATGTTCTTTGTCTTATGTACTTCTCCTGCTGCCATTTGGTGGGAAGATTTCTCATCTATACCGTTAGTTTCTATTGTAAAAAATTGATGATTTTTGTTGTTAAATGATAAATTCAGTTTGACGGAATTTCTTATTTTTATATTTCTTCATTCCCTTATATCTCAATAACATTTTCTTATTAAAAAATCTATATCGATCTGCTCAAAAGTTTAAAATACCAGTTTGGTAAAATAAATATGCTCATTATTGTGCTTGATGTTTCTCCATGTTTTGTGTTTAGGTAATCATATCCAGTGAAGTTATAAAAAAATGAATATGCAAATCATCGATTTATTTAAGTGAATTATAGTTGTTGAGCATTTCTGTAGAGCATCCATTTATTTAGAAAAGAATTTGACGATGTATAAAAAATAGAATAGTGGAAATACACTTTCTTGAAAATATATTTTTATCTCCTCAAAGATTCACTGTTAATGTTCTGTGTTGTACATGACATGTTAAATTTTTTTTCCATACATAATTATGTGTGCTATTGTATCATTTGGTACTTAATCATTTAAACAAGGTTACACAATCATAGTTAAAATATGGCTTCCCGGCCATTGACCTTCTTGTGCGAACACACACACTATGCCTGAACTCGTACGGGACTTGGTAGATAAATCTGCCACGAGTAATGAGTATGATGGGCAAAACATCTATTAGGCGCACTACGAATGTAGTGGTGTGGACATGTTGGGAATGTGGATCTCATGGGGAGCATGCAAGGGATAAATCCCTGCAGACGCACTATGCTCTGTGCCTGTGGTGGCTCAGATGGATAGAGCGTCTGTCATGTAAGCAGGAGACCCTGGGTTCGAGTCCTGGGCGGGGCACACATTTTCAACATGTCCCCAATGAAGTACATCAATGCCTGTTTGCAGGTAGGGTGTCCATTTAATTATCATTTCAGGCTGCATGATTATTGTTGAATAAATTATATAACATCATTCATCAATGAATTTTGAATTGAATCTTCACTTGCAGTTGCCTTCAATAACAAAATTTTCTACATTATTTTTCTTTTATTGTTCAATTAAATCTTTCAACAACACATGCTTTTAATTCAATAAAAGTTGAATAATGGTTAATATTTATTTCCATCAATTACTGAAATTCTTTATAGCAAAATTCTTTACCGTTATCGGTATGCTAATTTTTAAATTTCTTAAAACCTATTGTTATGGTATTTGATTTTTATTGAGACTCACCAAAAAAATTCCAAAATTATATCAACAACAGAAAATAACATTTATACCCTTTTTACTGAACTATGTTTTGATTTTCCTGAATCCAATTTTACTATATCAGTTTTCCATTAAGAATCAATTCCAAATTTTAAAGTTATCTCTCAGTGAATTAAGTCATTTATTCGTTATTTCTTGATGGATATTTACAAAAACGTTCTGTTCTTTTTTTCCCATATTTAGTTATTATTGTACTTGGATGACATATTGCATTTCTGTTTTTGCATTTCAGACACTAAATATGATCCTCCATTTACATACAGTAATAATGAAATAGAAACAAGTTTAAATTTCACGAAATAAATTTGTGTTTTCATCTACAGGAGCATTTTAAGGGAATCTTTTAACTTTATGACATGTAAATTTCATAAATCATTCTTATTTTTGGCGATAACAACTTCTTGTGGAAAAATACATTTTCAAAATTTTGAATGTTTTGTTCATTTCTAGTCAGAGATGATTTTTTTTCATTTATTGGTATATTATATACTTTATTTTTAATTCATTAATCTGATCTGCCGTGTAATGACTAGTTCTACTCATATTATTTATCTTTTTGTTATAATATTTTATAATATTAACACTTACAGCACGGTGCCCGTACGCCATATGGGCGCGGACGCCCTGACGTTGGCGACGGTGCCCGTATACCATACGGGTGAGCCTTTATTTGGCTCCGTAAGCGCGTTTAGCGCGTCTCCGAAGCAGTTTCGTCAACTAATTTGCATGTATTTCATTCTTCATCCGCAAGAGGCAAGTACTTATCGGCTATCTCATCCTGGGAGCGGCTGTGAGCACTGCGAAGACGAAGTTACCTGCAGTTCTTTTACAGGTGTTTACTATCGTGAAAATATCGTGCAGCGAGCTGACGGAGTCAGAGATCTTAGATATTCTTTATGAAGATGCAGGATCTGAAATTGACGATTCTGACAAGGAGGATTCGTACTCTCCAGACGAAAGTACAAGTGATGATTCAGTTATGTATATGTCTCAATTGTTCACATAGTGAAGAGTTCATTACCGCATTTTGTATTGTGAGTAATGTTCATTACTTTACTTGCATTTAGTACCTTTTAGTACCAATCTTAGCATTATTTTTTTCTATGAAGACAGTGGTACAGACCATCAGTCACCATCTGTGGTACCTGGTCGTGTGTGGCTCACTGAGCACAAAGAACAGGGTTGGTCGGACCTAGACAATCAGCCGGTACTGCTGGATTTCCAGAAAGTAGTCAGCGTAGTATTGCATTTTTCAATTGCCACTGAGGAGCCTCGATATTTTAGTTATTTCTTTGATGACGACATTATTCGGCTTATCAAAAGTGAAACGAATCGGTATGCTGGTAATGTTATTACGACAATGAAACGCAAAGGTAGCCTGAAAAAAAACTCTGTTTGGCATAAGTGGTTTGCAGCAAAATTGTAAGAGATTTACTAGTCTCTCAGTATTATTTTTAATATGTGCGTCGTCAAATTGCCGAAAATCAGTAATTATTGGCCAACAGACTCATTTCCGCAGACAGGATTTGCGAGTAAGTTGTTGAGTCGCGAGATTTTGCGCTACATTGTCGATGTTACACTTGAGTGAAAATGCTACGTTCATTAGCAGAGGCGAAGAAAAGCACGACCCACTCCACAAATTGAGGCCTTTGTTTCATTTCTTTGTGAATAAAATCAAAATTAGTTTTCGTCCAGGCGTGAATCTGACAATAGATGAGGCAAAGTGTGCCTTTCGTGGTAGAACAAGCTTCAGAGTATACGTGAAAAACAAACCCAATAAATATGGAATAAAACTGTATGCTCTCTGCGATTCGTCAACCGGTTATATGCTAAACTGTGATGTATATACAGGATGTGCAGGCAGTGTTGACAATAGTATCCAGGGTCTTGTAAAAAGTTGTGTTCACAGTACTTTGGCAAAGTACATTGCATTTATGTGGATAGGTACTACACCAGTCCATCTCTTTTGGACATGTTCTGGAAAAAAAAGCTCTTGGAGTGGGAACTATAATGAAAAACTGGAAAGATTTGCGACGAATATTCAGAACACTAAAATTAAAAAAAAGATTGTTTTTCAAAGGAAACACCATCTTTTGACAATGAAGTGTAAGTCAAAATGAGAAGTTTTTTGTCTTTCCATAAAGCATAAGTCTACCAGCACTAATGTTCAAGTGACGGCCAAAGGTGGAATAGCAGAAATTGTAAAGCCAGACGTTATTATTTATTACAATAAGAATAAAGCTGGAGTTGACAGAGCAGATCAGTTCTCCAGCTATTATCCGTTTGCCCGAAAAACTTTGAAGTGGTGGTAATAGCTGTTTTTCCACTTGTTTATCGTGTCAACTGTCAACAGTTTTATTTTATATAAAGAGAAGACTAGGTAGAATTTATCCCTAGTAGACTTTATTCACAGAGTAGGAAAGAAATTGGCTGATAAGGGCGGAAATATTTTTCAGCAACAAGCCGCTTCATCCTCACAAATTGAGAGGACATTTGCAAGGCACTTTCCAGAGAAGGTACCACTCACTGCAGACAAGGTGAATACTACAAGGTATTGCAGAGTATGTTCAGACAGGGGGAAGAAAGATATGGGTAAGCGCATCAGGAAGGAAAGTAGATGGTAGCGCAAGGACAGTGGCATTGGCCTTTGCGTCCCACAGTGTTTCCAGGATTTTCACACAAAGGCTAACTACATCTGAACTATTAAAATACTCTAGTTTACAGGTACCTGCAGTTAAACAGTCTAGTGATATTTTGTTTTAAATTTAGATACAGTAATAATGGCGTTACTCAAGAGAGAGATCATGCAAAACTTTTTTATCCACGATATTTTTGTGTTTTCTGTTTTTAAATTATAACACCCGTGTGTATTTTATATTGTAAAATAAACTCACATTCATGCAAAGCTTCCTTTTAAATGATGCAAGAACCATATTCCTATAATTTTTCTGTTCTTTGCAATCTAATGTCAAACATCCATCAAATATGCCAGTTCACACCCATGTGCCAGGTGTAAAGAGGGCAGTGTTGAAAGTGTTAACATAAATGGTAATTCCGCTGTTTGATTGTGTTATAAAAATTTATAAAAGTTTAATAAAATATTGACAAATCAATAAACCCCAACCATTTTCTTTAACACGAAATAAAGTGACAGCTGAAGTAGCCACAGCTGCACCCAGCCATAGTTTTTGTTTCTCAGGCATCATATCTACATCGAAAACTGAAGCTAGTTTTCTGCCATACAATCAATGTTTGTTATTCAAATTTGCAGTTTCTTGAAATTATTTTTCTAATTATTTATTATCTAAAATACTACAATCTTTGTATGATACTCATGATGTTTACATGCTTCATCACATGGATATACGATTTTTAAGTCCAATTTAATCTTCTTCTAATTTTCTACCAAGACAACAATAAGTATGACTTGATGTATGCACTTTACAAGGTATTTTATTAATTAATTTTCAATTTTCCTTTCCCAAGTCTCTCACTTTTCCAAAATGTATGTACAAATATCTTGTTTAATATGGAATTGTTTTAGGGTTATTGATAATGAAGTCACTAAGATTACTCATAAGAAATCGTGTGTTTCCCAGTTTTTTCTCTTTACAGGTAATTCTTATAAAACGAGTTAATGTTAACATAAGATTAGGTACTGTAGCATCTAACTTTTTGTTAGTCTATCACAATGTTTTAACATTACATTTTTAGCATTAATGTCTTCTCCTCTTAATATTTATTCAAACATCCTGTATATCTGACTGAGTTAATATATTATCAAATTTTAACTGTTGCTGAGTCATTCATATAAATGATGGTGTCGGTCTCTTGCATCGTAATATTGGTGGTATGGAATTATCTATTTTCTAATTTCTCTATTATGTTCGATAATTTTCAAACATCATCATGTAAACCTCCAGTAACTTGATTTATTTTACAGTTCAGCTCCAGATATTTTCACATTATAAACTTCTTTTATTTTTCAGATGTCTTTTGTTTAGTTTGTTTATTTAACATTTCCAATATATTTTCCTAACATTTCATTAGAACAAAGACATTAATAATTTATTTTCAAAAATTTATTTTAATGTTTAACATTTATGCTGTTACAAAGAGTTGATTTATTTCTCTTCACTTTCCAGCATTAGATAACCTTGTTATGTCTATTGCAACAAATCCAACCTTACCATCACTCCACATTTACTAAACATTTGTTTAAAAGTTCTTAAATTTAAATCAGCACCAACAGATTCATGACAAATGTACTTAAATTTGTATCATGATGCCTAAACATGTTTAACTAATTGAAATTATATACTACTAATTGTTTAGGTTTGTTTGATCTCCATAAAAAGTGTATATTCCTTCAAGACTATCTTTAGTTATCTATTACTTGACTATATCTTGATCTTCAAGAACAAAATTATGAAATATTATCTTGACATTCATCCAGTGATGTAATTTCATCATTATTTTTAATAAATGTTCGAAAATTCTCAATACTTTTCCATAATAGATATTTTTCTGCTCAACGTTTGACACATTTTCTGAAATTATTTGTACTTTGAATGATCACAACTACAAGAATAAACATTTAAATTTTTCGTTGTGTCCCAGTTTCACCAACATTTGGCTAAAATTTATTTATGAAACATGAATATGTTTTCCCCTAACTAGGTGGTCCCATTATAGTACATCTAATTGAATTTGGTAATAGTTTACCATGTTCCTATTTTATTTTTCTCAGAAATTCGTATTTTTGTACTATAACAAGTGTCTATTTAATTCATAATAATTGATTAGCAGTACATGAGTAGATTATTTTAGTTACATGGTACTTCATCAGTTCTCAAGAGGAGATTAGTAGTTATAATAATATTAATATATTGCATTGGTTAGTTTTTAAACAACTCCAAATGGAGTATAAAAATATGATAATTTATTGTGATGGAGGGATAATAGTAGTACCCGCTGATCATGAAAATTTGAAATGATAATTTATTAATACAAAAAAGCCTAATATATACATTTAAGTAGATGAATGTCTAAATAGAGTTATTATTTAGTGTGATGTTCAGTTGAATATAGATGGTAAATGTAGTATTGGATATGTTTCAGGATTTATTAAATGCACTATTGAAACCAATAAAAGAAACCATTGCTAACAGTATTCCTAAAATTATTCCATTTGAATTAATTATCAGTAATTTTAATTTACCTGATGGAATATTGAAAAACTTAATTAGTTCCATATGGGAATTAGTATTCTTTCATTTAATTGAAGAATTGAATTTGGTGCACCATTAATTTATCAACCAAATTATGCGTTTTTTACACCACATCTTGGTAATATTGAAGATTTAGAAAGATTTATAACTGAGAAAAACGATAAATTGATTCAATCGTGCTAATATATCAGTTATTTTAGAAATCAATTGATTTAAGAAAAGTTTATCCTTAATGGATGAATTAGATTGGAAGCTATCAATTTGTTTCATTCCCTATAAATGAAAAATGTAAAATAACCTAAAGTTTCACAACAAAGATACTGAAATTAATATTCATGTTGGTGATGGTTGGATTCATCCTAATCACGTTCAATTATGGATAGGTTTTAGTATTATTAAAAAGGAAAGATGATACAAAACATATTGAAAACTCTAATAATTAATTAATTGATAACTATAGAACAAAACTATTTGATTTTGTAAGAATGCTAAAGGGAAATATTGTTTTATCTAGAACTGGACAACCATTTGTTGTATCATGTTTTTGTTTCATTTGACATTATCACTAGTTGATAAAATAAATGTGGAAATCCATATAATTAACAATGGTTAAGTAAAAAGTAAGAAATATGAAATAATACCTTCATTAAAAATCCTTTGTCATTTGTACTAAAGACTATGAAGAATTTATGTTTGACAGTGATTTAAGTATTTGTTTTTCATGTAGTTCAAATACAAATGATACTATTTTTACATATCCTGATAAAAAGGGGTAAGGGGTTGAAATAAAAAAGCTTTAGCAAACGAAACTAGAACCACAATACAAAATATGAAACTTCGAGTACAAATTGCTAAATGTGAATCAAATTATGAGTGTGGACAGTAAGAAAATACGCTGAAAAAACCTAAATCTCCATTATATTTTTGTGCATTACTAACTATAGAGATATTCAGAGTAAGTAATCAAGGAAAATTTGAGATTTTATTGTGCCATATTATGTATTTCTTATTTTTCAAAGTCATCATAAAAGTAATCAAGTGATTGCTTCATCACTAATTTGATCATGTTAAACATTAAAAAGCTTTATTTTAAAAGTGGAGGAAAAGTTGTTCTTCTGAAGAAATGTGGAATTTAAACACACCAAATTTACAGGTTTATGATATATTTTGTAAATTTAAGTACATTTCACAGTTAAAAGGTGATTTTGGTGCTAATTCATAAAACTTCATAACAAACTGTCCTTTTTATATGATTAAGATTACACAGAAAAAATATCATGTCAATTCTAGCAAAGCTGCATGGTCATCCACGGTAACTGTTCTTTCGGGAACAGATGCTACCGACATATATAGTTAAAATATGGCTTCCCCTGCCATTGACCTTCTTGTGCGAATGCACACACTGTGCCCGAACTCGTACAGGACTTGGTAGATTAATCTGCCACGAGTAATGAGTATGATGGGCAAACATCTATTAGGCGCACTACAAATGCAGTGGTGTGGAAATGTTGGGAATGTGGATCTCACGGGGAGCGGGCAAGGGATAAATCCCTGCAGACGCACTATCCTCTGTGCCCACGATGGCTCAGGTGGATAGAACATCTGCCATGTAAGCAGGAGATCCCGGGTTCGAGTCCCGGTCGGGGCACACATTTTCAACATGTCCCCAATGAAGTACATCAACGCCTGTTTGCAGCTAGGGTGTCCATTTAATTATCATTTCATTTCTAGCAAAGCTGCATGGTCATCCATGGTAACTGTTCTTTCGGGAACAGATACTACCATCATATATAATGTGGCCTGAAATTGTAGATACACTTATTTTAACTATTAGGGTGAATTTTATTTGTTGTGTGTGACACTACAGCATAAAATGAAATTTACAATGATACTAGAAAACAACAAAGCAATAAACTTTCTAGACCTTAACAGAAAAAATGATGAGAATACACACAAATGCCGGCCAGAGTGGCCAAGCGGTTCTAGGCGCTACAGTCTGGAACCGCGCGACCGCTACGGTCGCAGGCTCGAATCTTGTCTCGGGCATGGATGTGTGTGATGTCCTTAGGTTAGTTAGGTTTAAGTAGTTCTAAGTTCTAGGGGACTGATGACCTCAGAAGTTAAGTCCCATAGTGCTCAGAGCCATACACACAAATTCGATGTATACCAAAAACCTACCACAACAGATAACAATATACATGCTACTTCGAGCCACCCAAAAGCACATAATACAATTACTTTCATACCATGAACAACAGGATAATAAACCACCCATTAGAACAAGAAGCAATACATAATGAAATAAAAATTTTAAAATATTTGGCACTACAGAATAGTTAAAGCCCAAAATTGGTTCAACAGATATATGACAAAAATACCACACCATTAAAAAAAATTTAATGAAACAACACTTCAGCAAGAATCGCAAACCAAACAAAAAGTCACATTTATACCAACCACATATATAAGTAACTTTTCAAACACACTAAACACAACGTTAATGAAAACAAATGTACACCTCATATACCACACTACAGAAAAATTAAAAATTAGAATGGGATAAAGTTAAATTACCAATGTACTCATATATGGGTATATGCAAAATTCATTGTAGAGTGTGATAACTCCTATATAGGTCAGACAGGCTGGAACTTTAGTATCAGATACAGAGGAGACACTAGAAACACTGAACAAAACCTATCAACCTTCTTTCAACACCTATAGATAGAACAACATACTGCAGGCAATTGTAGAAAAAGCAATCCAAATTTTTCATATAACACCTAAACGTCGCTTACTCAATATTCTGTAAGAGGTCAAAATCTACACACATGCAAGCAAATATCCACAATAAATACTCAACGAGCAATTAGATGTAAAACATAAACACTATATAGAAAACTTTATTCAAATCATCGAAAATGGATAAACAACCAAAGACATAAGCCAAGCCAAACCATTAACACATACACAGATAAAAATAAACAACAAGGCAACTAAGGGAAATCGATGAGTAACTGCTCTGATGTAAACCTATAACATCGTTGGTTAAATATCAGACATAAAATTTGTCTCACACAACAAATAAAATTCAGGTTATAACTGCTGACAAATGTAGCCTATGAAAGCTATGTCATTAAATAACTTTAAAAGACGTAAGAAAAACACTTGGATGACTAACCAGTGATGTTATGGGTAAGTTAAGAATTTCATAAATGTATGGTTGTCGATCTCATACATAACAAGTAGGCTACCATCTGCCCAAGAAAATAAAATATACTAAAACCGTTACTTTCAGATCGTCTGATGATGGCAGCAGTGCTGAAAAAGGCCTGTTGTGATTAAGTAAACATCTGAAAGTAGAAACAGCTTTTTGGACAATTCATAATATCTTTACACGACTTATATCGAGCTGCAGGCCTATTGGGAAGAAAGAAGTTGTATGTCTTCAAACATTCCAGTTATCCATACAATCATAATTTAAATTAATAAATGCATTAGAGTTTTTGGTAATGACTTTCTGATGTTCTAGTTATATCAGTTTTCAAATTAGATGAAAGTTTGTCAGCACTTGAAGAAATTTTAATGTATCAATTAGTCTCATTTTCAACTTTTCTGTTTTTTGAGAAAATTGACATATATTTCTTTATTGTTGGGTATTAAATACATTTTTTTCATCATAACCAAGTTCTTTTACAAACAAAAGTTAATCTTACCCTCATAACAGGCACAATACCTAGAATTATTTAGCTTTAAATTACAATAATTAAGTACTGTGTTTATATATTTTCCAATTAAATGATAATCTTGAAGAATTACTTGGTTTTTTTGGTGAATAGTAACATCAACATAACGAACATGTTTTTGATTTAGTGTGTGTTGATTTATCTTCTTGTGTTAATACGAGGGCTATCCACAAAGTACATTACGTTTTGGAATTAAAAATAAATAAAGTATTGGAAATTTTTTTAATTGTATACAGATGAAAGCCACACTTAAATACTACTTTTCTTCATAGTTGCCATTTAAATTAAGGCACTTACCATAGCGATGGACGAGCTTGGAAATTCCTTCATCGTAAAATTCGGCCTCCTGCGCCTTCAACCACGTGGTTACCTCTTCTTGAACCTGTGCATCGTCATCAAAATGCTGCATACCCAACCACTTCTTCATTGCTGGGAATAAGTGGAAGTCGCTCGGTGCCAGGTTGGGACTGTACGGCGAATGAGGAAACAACTCCCACTTAAAAGATTCGAGTGGCATTTGCTGTGTGGGCCCAGGCATTGTCGTGAATCAGCACGATCTTTGAGCCCAACTTTCCCCTGCGCTTGTTTTGTATTGCTCTTCTGAGGTTGTGCAGAGTTTGGCAAAACCTTTGAGAGTTTATTGTAGTGCCTCTTTCCAGGAAATCCACGAAAATCACACTTTTTCTGTCCCAAAAGAGGTAACCACGTGGTTGAAGGCGCAGGCGGCCGAATTTTACGACGAAGGAATTTCCAAGCCCGTCCATCGCTACGATAAGTGCCTTAATTTAAATGGCAACTATGTAGAAAAGTAGTATTTAAGTATGGCTTTCATCTGCATACAATAATAAAAATTTCCAATACTTTATTTATTTTTAATTCCAAAACCCAATGTACTTTATTCACAGCCCTTGTAGTTTTATTGCTTCAGTTTCAGAGTAGATTCTTCAGTTTACTCAACCTTTTTCATACAGTCTATCGATTGTTTATCACAGTTTGGTGCCCTATATATAAATGGGTTGTTAATGTCCTTTTATATACTTACTATGAGAACATAACCACTTGGTTCCTATCCTTGATATATCATGTATAAGATTTTTCTGGATTTGCTTGAAATTATGTGTTTTGAAGAGTAAACATTCAGAATCAGTGGAAATAAGAAATGGAATTTTTATTTATGTTGGTAATTTTTAAAACTTATATGATTATTTTTCTCATACTTGAAGTTTAATATCTTATTTGCTAAAACTCCTGGTATTTTACTATTTAAATTCTGCTTAAAGTTAAAATGTCGAAAACACTTACCACAAATATATTTTGCTTGTGTTTCTTTCGTAATTTGCTTCAAATATATCAAGATAAAGCTTTTATTGAAAATTTGGTGGTTTTTGATTATTTTTAAAACACTATAAGTATACATGTTTATGTTCCTTAGATTTTAGTGTTTAGTATCAGACACACTTGATATTTTTCATGACCTGAATAGTAATTAAAAGATACATTGTTTGTCATATTTTAAGAGAAGTCTTCAAGTGTAACAGAGACATCAAAATGGAGAAAGTTTTCATCTATAACAAGTAGAATGTTTTCATATTTTCTAACCGCATCTATATTTTAAATTATAGTATACATTATTACTTATAGAACACGTTTATCATCATCATCTTTGACATCAACACAATCTACATTATACTTTATTTTGTTAGATAGTTTCATATAAGGGGAACCTCTTAGTTGCAAATATATAATAATAGCTAATTGTAAGACAATAATTGTATTTAATGTGCTGTCTGAACCTTAAGCTTAAAGTTAACATATTTGAGATATAGCCTTTTTCATTATTATTAGATTTTTTGGTAACATTATTATTTGTGACTATGTAGTCCTCTGTAGGACATTTACATTCCTTAATTGTTTCAGAATCTAATTTAATTACAAATTTGCTCTTACTATTTTCACAATTTTAATTATTGGTGCAGCGAAAAAAATTTTGAATCAATGAAATTAAGATATTGTTCTAAATTTATTGTTTGAAATCTGCTTATAAATGTATTTTAAGTTGTATAATGATCAACTGTTTCTCTATATTTTGCTGCAAAAGAAATTAGCAGAAACTAGAAATATTTATTTCAGTTGATTAGTTTTATAATTTCTTAAAAATATCATAAACATTTTCAATTTTGGAATTCGGTTATTGCTTTGAATTGTATCTACTAGTATTATCGTGAATATTTTGCCTATTATTAGAAAAATAAGTTATAAGTTGAATTAATTCAACATTTCTCAATGTAGCTCTTCTAGGTAATGTATTTAGTTCACAAAAATTATGAAATTGATCAACTGTGTATTTGAATAAAGTGGCATCCATTTATTAACAAAACGTTTATTGTAAACATTAAATTTTATGATGACGAAAAATTTACAGCAAGAAATTTAAGAATTTCCATATAAATGAATTTAGATATATGTATAAAATCATAATTTCTGTTATTGAAAGGAAATCCTGATTTTGAAAAGTCAATGGTATTATAAATACTGAATTGTTAAAAAAATTATGAGTTAGATGTAAATATTTTTGTAGCATTACTCGATTTGAATAAAAAACTACAAAATATGGATAAAAATTTATGTGGAGCTTAATAATGAGTTTAAAATTATTTCCCAAGCAGTTATTTGAACTTGAATGCATATGATTTATGATTTTTTTAAAAAGAAGCTGTGAGATGGAATGAATATGAAGATAGTAAATTTTATCATATTGAATTAATTGTATGAATTCGAGGAGTGTTTCAAATTGAGCTTTTAGCATTGAATGTTTTACATTTTTATAATTTTAATTTTTCTTCAAATTTAGTAATTTATCTCTTTATTGATATACAGGAATTTCTGTAGAAATATTAAGATTTTCTGAGTAAAATTATAGTTTTTGTCTAACTTTTTTCATTACCCTCTTATTTCACCTTTTTGTTATTAAAATCTTACTTTAGGGAAAATTTGTGTTTTTTGAGGAATCTAGTTGATTTTAACTGTTTTAATGATATTCTGATGAAATATTAATAGATGTATTATTAATGTTTTAGTAGACTACAACATACAAACTGCATCTACTAACATCAGGAATCAACCAATGTGAATGATCACTGTAGTGTGAAGTGTTTGAAATGGAATGTTATTCTTGGGTACTAGAGCACTGGTTGCACATAGTGAAACAGGCCGAATAGCACCACTGGTGTCACTAATTTTGCACACAGATGCAGGTGCCCAATAATTTCCTCACTCAGCGTCACACTGTGCTTACTCACTGAGTGTGGGCTCAAGTGGTTCAAATGGCTCTGAGCACTATGGGACTTAACTTCTGACGCCATCAGTCCCCTAGAACTTAGAACCACTTAAACCTAACTAACCTAAGGACATCATAAACATCCATGCCCGAGGCAGGATTCATGCAGTTCCAGACTGTAGTGCCTAGAATCGCTCAGCCAATCCGGCCGGTGGGAGTGTGGGGCAACGGGTATGTGACTCTGCGAAGTAATGGGGAAATATCATATCTATGCAGATCCTTCACACTACACTGTCACTAAAGGGGCTTTGGTAAGTACTGTAATATTTAGAGTTAGGATTTCTTTTTAAATAACTATCTTCTATGTTTCTGTGGAGATAGTGAATACTGTGTACCTAAGATTCACACATTATTACCACAGCAGTTGAATATGACTAAGTATGTGTAATGAAATGTGAAGTGATAATCGAATATTGAATGTTACTGTACACACTGCTGATTTAGCTGTGGGGCTCTAAATTTTCGTGAATGAAAGCTGATGAAGTAATGCATGCATTCAATCTCCAGCTAAAACAGCACTGATATTGGGACATAGTTTGGATAGAATGAGTGAAAGAGATTTATGTTAATGAGCATGAAAACTCATTATAATGAACAAAAAGGCTTTGGTCTTTCTACATTGTCGGTGTAAATTGAGCAGTATCACTGATTACAATTTATAATATTACCTACAATGACCAGAAGAAGGAGGTATGTGCAGGATGTAATGACAAGCAGAGATGGGCGTTATTCAAATAAATTTCTATTTGTATGGTTTTGCGAAGAAATAGATAATTCAAACAAAATAATGGACGATTCATTTATTTGCTACACAAATAACGAATAACGTAGAGCACCAATGTGTTTTATTTGTTTACTTCTTGTACCAAATTCTGCAGCTAGTGTTTCTTCCCTTGGCTTAATACAGTATCTGTTTGAGAAATAACTTATCAATGGTTTTCACAGAAATGCATGTCAGTGGTTCAGTGGGCAACGTTTCATACTGCAAAAACAGAGTCTTGGGGTTAATTCCCCCATGGGCTCTACGATCTTCTCTGTCACCTGTTACAATGACAAAAATGCCAAGTCAAGATGCACTGTGCAGTAGAGTAAGTGTTGAAGTGTAGGTTTCCCTCCAACTGGCTGTATAAGTTATTTCAAGTGAGGGAGCTGTAAAGGACACACCAACATGCCTAATAAAGTACTACAGAGTTAAAAATCAACTTTTGCAACGTGTATGGCTTTATTTGCTTTTCAGTGTAATAAATGAAACATAAAAATACCTTTAGGTTGATATGTTAGCATTGACACTATGGACATGTGCCTATTGGAATGTCTGTGCCCTGCCGGTACTTCTTCCCGTACCCCTGCTAACATGTATGAGTATCCTACATTAGTAGCAAAATGTGCAGCCAACAAAAACTACTAATCTTCAGAACCTTCCTTAGACTGCTAACACACAGATAGGGATGTCTCCTTGATATAATTATGCAATTCGTTCATGTTTGTGATGTTTCAAAGTGTGAACCAAGCAAGAACTGCATGGTTTCCAAAACCTAACATGAAAACACTTTAAATCAAAAGTCTGCTAAAACATTTATGGAATGCTACTGAACATCGAAACCCGTTCGAGACAGTTTTAGTAATAACTATGAGTAAGTTTTCCGTTAGAAGATGGAATTTTTTTCAATGTGACATGCATGTATGTAGTTATATAGTACTTTGAAAATGAAAAATTCCAGAACAGACACTGGATTTGGGTGCACAAAATAGTTCATAATGTTGCAACGTAATGGCAGCTTTTCTACTGAGAAAGTGTCAAGAGCCTACTAGAAGCCTTTTTCCACCTTTCTACACAAACTGCAGTTATTGCATCAATGTCTTCCCCATGACAGAAAGACAAATAGTTCTCCCGCATCGGTGTCCATGACCAAGGGAGGCTTACAGCGGACCACAAACATCACTGTTGCAGAATGGTGTGCCAAGTTCCGTGCTGGTTGCGATTCGACACGAGACGCAACACCTTCCTTGAGCGCATTACTGCATCTGATGAAAGCTGGTGGAAGACACTTGAACACCGACCCTATAGTCCTGATCTCCCTCCACGCGATTATCACGCCTTCGGTCCCTTACAAAAGGCCCTTGAAGTATCGACGATCCCTGTCGGACGACGATGTGCAGCAGCCAGTTACAGACTCCTTCAGGCAACACAACACATTGTTTTACCAAACCGCTTTTTTCAACCGGGTGCGTCATTGAGATGATTGTCTCAATGTTCATAGCGATTTTGCCTGACTGGCACACCGATTCGGGACTATACAGCCTCTGAATGGAAACTTTATACTCGCTCCTTATAGATAACGTGAAATGGAGCAATAACTTTCTTTGTATTTCAAATTTACGTGTTATTAGTAAAGTTTTGTGTTCACAAATGAATGAATAAATGCTTTTATTCGTATAAATCCATAATATTGAGAATAAATATTTGTAATTGTTATTCACGAATAACAATTTTTAATCTGTATTCGTAATTCCTCATCTGAATATATATTGCCCAACACTGGAGGGAAGCAAAGTGCATCATGTATATGCACACTACAAATTCGCAGCCAATGTACAAGTGAGTGCAGGAGTCTGATATTCAGTGATAGTGCACAAGTGCGTGAAATATGTGTGGCCACAGCCAAACTTAAGTGTGTGAAATATGCGTGGCCATAGCCAAACTTTCTGTAGGTATCGTTATTAGGCGAGGAAGCAAGGCCATCTTTGACAAATTTCCCCAATGTTCGTGATGTGTATTCGTGTTCTCTCACACACCACAGGTCGGTGCAGACCATGCTGCAGACCACGTGCTGGAGACCAAGTGCTGGCCTTTCTTCCATGTCTTGATGATAAAAATGCCATGGGAACTCACAGCTTCCAAGATGATAAAAACTATATTTACAGGGTTTGACATAGACTCAATCACCCCGCAGCACCCTCTCTGCCCGGTAAATTACTAATCACATAGGAAAAAAAAATTAAAATGCAGTGAGGCTAGGGCCTCCCGTCGGGTAGACCGTTTGCCTGGTGCAAGTCTTTCGAGTTCACGCCACTTCGGCGACTTCCGTGTCGATGGGGATGAAATGACGATGATAAGGACACCTAGTCCGTGAGCGGAGAAAATCTCCGACCCAGCCTGGAATCGAATCTGGGCCGTTAGGTATAATATTCCATCTCGCTGGCCACGCAGCTACGAGGGGCGAACACACAGTAAATAGTTTGGACTATTTGGTACAGCAGGTGAAGTATAGCAGTTTACATCTACACCAACATCTACATCTATACTTTGCAAGCAACCTTAAGGTGTGTGGCGGACAGTGCTTTATGTATCATTGTCAGTTCAGCTTTTTCTGTCCCAGTCGCTTGTGGTTCGCGGGAAGAACGATGGGCTCTAATGTCTTTGGTTTTGTCTTCGTGGTCTTTAAGTGGTTCACCTCCGCAGCTGAGTGGTCAGTGCAGTTGGGTGACATGTGGAGGATCTGCATTTGATTCCCCATATTGCCAAGGATTTTTCTTTGGTAGCAGGAGAGAAACAGGGAGCATTCACCCTCAACATGCCAACTGAGGAGCTGCCTAATTGGGAGGTAGCGGCTCCCAGGTATAAACCTGATGGCTGGGAGAGTAGTGTACTGACCGCTTGTCCTCCAGTCTGCATCTATGTGACGCATAAGCAAAGGATGAGATGGTGGCCGGTCAAAATTGTGTGATATTCAGGGCCTGAACAAAGTGTTTCCTTGTTCTGTCTTTTTGCAAGATCTGTGTAGCAGGAAGCAATATATTGTCTGAATCTTCTAGGAACATATGCTCTCAGACTGTCTAACAGTAGACCATATTGTGATGCAGAACCCCACTTTATCATTAGCTGTTACTGCAGTTGGCTGAGCATCTCTGTGATGCTATCACGCTTACTAAATGAGCCTATAAGGAAATACACTGCTCTTCTTTGGATCTTCTCTAATTACTCTATCAGTCTTGCCTAGTATGGATCGCAGACTGCCGAACAGTATTCAAGTACTGGTATAACAAGTGTTTTGTAAGCTATCTCCTTTGTCGACGGACATCAATTCCTGAAGACTCTTCCAAAGTAACTCAATCTGTCATCTACATTACCCATAATTGATTTCACATGGTTGTTCCACTTCAAAGCGATCTGTGGACATTCTCTTAGATATTTGATAGAAGTAACTGATTGCAGTGATTGTCCTGCAACCGTGTAATCGTACAAGAAAGATTTTTTCTGTCAACGTGTTCGCAGTACGTCACACATCCCTGCATTGCGGTATCTCTATAGGTTTTAATCGTCAATAAGAGGCTTCAGCTGGATGCGACCTACCTGAAAAAGCTTGTAGACTGTTTTTCTCGCCGAATTTACACCTTAATCAAGGCCAAAGGCGGTTTTATATGGCATTAAGGCGATGTCTCCTCAGGGTGACTAATTTTATTTCGATATGGTTGTATTTTATTTATTTTGATATACAGGGTGTCAGCTGCCCATATCTATGGGTTTTATGCAAGCCACAATGCCTACAAAAACCACGGGCAAGTTTTTCATATCCTCTCGCTTGCTATGGGCAAATTACTAGTCCTACAGAAAAAATGAAAAGGACCTTTTTGTAGGAAATGTGATGCAATTAAATTTGCTCTGTGGTAAGTTTTCTCTGTATTTATTAAAGAAAAAAGCGTTTGATGGTCACTTTTGTACGTTTCTCTCGAATAAACTACGACATCTAGCTAAAACATAACCTTTCCTACAAAAAGGTCGTCCTCATTTTTTTAGGACTGATAGTTTGCACCTATAATATAAAATCTCGAAAGTGGGTTTTAAAGGTTACATAAAATGCATCGGTAGAGGCAGTTGAATCACCTTTACAGGTTCAAGAAAGGTTTAGCTTATTTTACACTGTGTTTGAAATATACTGAGCGTTGTAATTCGAGTCACTCAAACGCATCTGACGGAAGAGATCAATACTGTATTTTCGGCGCATTTACATGAACACCAACACGGTTGCATCCCGTTCATCAGTGCGCCAGCAGCTGCGTCCGTACATTTCACTCTCCTACAGCCTTATGCAGCATCCGATGTCAAGCTGCAATTCCCGTTAATCACTTTAACGCGGATGAGGGAGTGCCGTGTCGCTCGATGGGAATGCGAATTCCTCGCGTGAACGGGTGCTGACATGAGAATGTTTCTCATGAGAAATATAGCTGTAGCGTCCAGCAGTGTCATGTATCAAACAAATGTCCTTCCAGATTTCGTTCATGCTATCGCTCGATTTCTGCTGTTTCGGTATTTATGAGCAGGATATTCTACAGGACTTATCACAGGTACTTACTAGATAACTGTAATCACCTGACCAAAAGTCTTGTTCCTCCTGCCACCGAACTTCACTAATTCCCACTATATCTAACTTTAACCTATCCATTTCCCTTTTTAAATTTTCTAACCTACCTGCCCGATTAAGGGATCTGACATTCCACGCTCCGATCCGTAGAACGCCAGTTTTCTTTCTCCTGATAACGACGTCCTCTTGAGTAGTCCCCGCCCGGAGATCCGAATAGGGGACTATTTTACCTCCGGAATATTTTACCCAAGAGGATGCCCTCATCATTTAATCATACAGTAAAGCTGCATGTCCTCGGGAAAAAATACGGCTGTAGTTTCCCCTTGCTTTCAGCCGTTTGCAGTACCAGCACAGCAAGGCCGTTTTGGTTAATGTTACAAGGCCAGATCAGTCAATCATGCAGACTGTTGCCCCTGCAACTACTGAAAAGGCTGCTGCCCCTCTTCAGGAACCACATGTTTGTCTGACCTCTCAACAGATACCCCTCCGTTGTGGTTGCACCTACGGTACAGCCATCTGTATCGCTGAGGCACGCAAGCCTCCCCACCAACGGCAAGGTCCATGGTTCATGGGGGGGAGGAGTCCTTCAATAAGATTAATAATTCCTAATAATTTTCTTCAGCAAAAACATTCTCCAGTATGCACTATGTTAAAAGTTCTGCCAGCTTACTCCGCGTCCAACACCCGACTACTCTCCGCTCTACAACGCGGCGAAAGATACATAAGTTCAGAGAAAACTACTGTCACTGCCATAAGTCGACTATTCCACAGATGCCACACGCGACTGCTTCGCTCTCGTAACATGAAATTTCCACTAATTCTGAACCCATCCGGAAATAAATGGCCGGTCCACCCATTTATGTCTACCTTTCAGTTGCGATGTGAAACGTTATCTAGTAAGTACCTGTGATAAGTCCTGTAGAATATCCTGCTCATAAATACCGAAACAGCAGAAATCGAGCGATAGCATGAACGAAATCTGGAAGGACATTTGTTTGATACATGACACTGCTGGACGCTACAGCTATATTTCTCATGAGAAACATTCTCATGTCAGCACCCGTTCACGCGAGGAATTCGCATTCCCATCGAGCGACACGGCACTCCCTCATCCGCGTTAAAGTGATTAACGGGAATTGCAGCTTGACATCGGATGCTGCATAAGGCTGTAGGAGAGTGAAATGTACGGACGCAGCTGCTGGCGCACTGATGAACGGGATGCAACCGTGTTGGTGTTCATGTAAATGCGCCGAAAATACAGTATTGATCTCTTCCGTCAGATGCGTTTGAGTGACTCGAATTACAACGCTCAGTATATTTCAAACACAGTGTAAAATAAGCTAAACCTTTCTTGAACCTGTAAAGGTGATTCAACTGCCTCTACCGATGCATTTTATGTAACCTTTAAAACCCACTTTCGAGATTTTATATTATAGGTGCAAACTATCAGTCCTAAAAAAATGAGGACGACCTTTTTGTAGGAAAGGTTATGTTTTAGCTAGATGTCGTAGTTTATTCGAGAGAAACGTACAAAAGTGACCATCAAACGCTTTTTTCTTTAATAAATACAGAGAAAACTTACCACAGAGCAAATTTAATTGCATCACATTTCCTACAAAAAGGTCCTTTTCATTTTTTCTGTAGGACTAGTAATTTGCCCATAGCAAGCGAGAGGATATGAAAAACTTGCCCGTGGTTTTTGTAGGCATTGTGGCTTGCATAAAACCCATAGATATGGGCAGCTGACACCCTGTATATCAAAATAAATAAAATACAACCATATCGAAATAAAATTAGTCACCCTGAGGAGACATCGCCTTAATGCCATATAAAACCGCCTTTGGCCTTGATTAAGGTGTAAATTCGGCGAGAAAAACAGTCTACAAGCTTTTTCAGGTAGGTCGCATCCAGCTGAAGCCTCTTATTGACGATTAAAACCTATAGAGATACCGCAATGCAGGGATGTGTGACGTACTGCGAACACGTTGACAGAAAAAATCTTTCTTGTACGATTACACGGTTGCAGGACAATCACTGCAATCAGTTACTTCTATCAAATATCTAAGAGAATGTCCACAGATCGCTTTGAAGTGGAACAACCATGTGAAATCAATTATGGGTAATGTAGATGACAGATTGAGTTACTTTGGAAGAGTCTTCAGGAATTGATGTCCGTCGACAAAGGAGATAGCTTACAAAACACTTGTTATACCAGTACTTGAATACTGTTCGGCAGTCTGCGATCCATACTAGGCAAGACTGATAGAGTAATTAGAGAAGATCCAAAGAAGAGCAGTGTATTTCCTTATAGGCTCATTTAGTAAGCGTGATAGCATCACAGAGATGCTCAGCCAACTGCAGTAACAGCTAATGATAAAGTGGGGTTCTGCATCACAATATGGTCTACTGTTAGACAGTCTGAGAGCATATGTTCCTAGAAGATTCAGACAATATATTGCTTCCTGCTACACAGATCTTGCAAAAAGACAGAACAAGGAAACACTTTGTTCAGGCCCTGAATATCACACAATTTTGACCGGCCACCATCTCATCCTTTGCTTATGCGTCACATAGATGCAGACTGGAGGACAAGCGGTCAGTACACTACTCTCCCAGCCATCAGGTTTATACCTGGGAGCCGCTACCTCCCAATTAGGCAGCTCCTCAGTTGGCATGTTGAGGGTGAATGCTCCCTGTTTCTCTCCTGCTACCAAAGAAAAATCCTTGGCAATATGGGGAATCAAATGCAGATCCTCCACATGTCACCCAACTGCACTGACCACTCAGCTGCGAGAAATATAGCTGTAGCGTCCAGCAGTGTCATGTATCAAACAAATGTCCTTCCAGATTTCGTTCATGCTATCGCTCGATTTCTGCTGTTTCGGTATTTATGAGCAGGATATTCTACAGGACTTATCACAGGTACTTACTAGATAACGTTTCACATCGCAACTGAAAGGTAGACATAAATGGGTGGACCGGCCATTTATTTCCGGATGGGTTCAGAATTAGTGGAAATTTCATGTTACGAGAGCGAAGCAGTCGCGTGTGGCATCTGTGGAATAGTCGACTTATGGCAGTGACAGTAGTTTTCTCTGAACTTATGTATCTTTCGCCGCGTTGTAGAGCGGAGAGTAGTCGGGTGTTGGACGCGGAGTAAGCTGGCAGAACTTTTAACATAGTGCATACTGGAGAATGTTTTTGCTGAAGAAAATTATTAGGAATTATTAATCTTATTGAAGGACTCCTCCCCCCCATGAACCATGGACCTTGCCGTTGGTGGGGAGGCTTGCGTGCCTCAGCGATACAGATGGCTGTACCGTAGGTGCAACCACAACGGAGGGGTATCTGTTGAGAGGTCAGACAAACATGTGGTTCCTGAAGAGGGGCAGCAGCCTTTTCAGTAGTTGCAGGGGCAACAGTCTGCATGATTGACTGATCTGGCCTTGTAACATTAACCAAAACGGCCTTGCTGTGCTGGTACTGCAAACGGCTGAAAGCAAGGGGAAACTACAGCCGTATTTTTTCCCGAGGACATGCAGCTTTACTGTATGATTAAATGATGAGGGCATCCTCTTGGGTAAAATATTCCGGAGGTAAAATAGTCCCCTATTCGGATCTCCGGGCGGGGACTACTCAAGAGGACGTCGTTATCAGGAGAAAGAAAACTGGCGTTCTACGGATCGGAGCGTGGAATGTCAGATCCCTTAATCGGGCAGGTAGGTTAGAAAATTTAAAAAGGGAAATGGATAGGTTAAAGTTAGATATAGTGGGAATTAGTGAAGTTCGGTGGCAGGAGGAACAAGACTTTTGGTCAGGTGATTACAGGGTTATAAATACAAAATCAAATAGGGGTCATGCAGGAGTAGGTTTAATCATGAATAAAAAAATAGGAGTGCGGGTTAGCTACTACAAACAGCATAGTGAACGCATTATTGCGGCCAAGATAGACACAAAGCCCATGCCTACTACAGTAGTACAAGTTTATATGCCAACTAGCTCCGCAGATGATGAAGAAATAGATGAAATGTATGACGAGATAAAAGAAATTATTCAGGTAGTGAAGGGAGACGAAAATTTAATAGCCATGGGTGACTGGAATTCGAGAGTAGGAAAAGGAAGAGAAGGAAACATAGTAGGTGAATATGGATTGGGGGGAAGAAATGAAAGAGGAAGCCACCTTGTAGAATTTTGCACAGAGCATAACTTAATCATAGCTACCACTTGGTTCAAGAATCATAAAAGAAGGTTGTATACCTGGAAGAATCCTAAAAGGTATCAGATAGATTATATCATGGTAAGACAGAGATTTAGGAACCAGGTTTTAAATTGTAAGACATTTCCAGGGGCAGATGTGGATTCTGACCACAATCTGTTGTTGTTGTGGTCTTCAGTCCTGAGACTGGTTTGATGCAGCTCTCCATGCTACTCTATCCTGTGCAAGCTTCTTCATCTCCCAGTACTTACTGCAACCTACATCCTTCTGAATCTGCTTAGTGTATTCATCTCTTGGTCTCCCTCTACGATTTTTACCCTCCACGCTGCCCCCCAATGCTAAATTTGTGATTACTTGATGCCTCAAAACATGTCCTACCAACCGATCCCTTCTTCTAGTCAAGTTGTGCCACAAACTTCTCTTCTCCCCAATCCTATTCAATACCTCCTCATTAGTTGCGTGATCTACCCACCTTATCTTCAGCATTCTTCTGTAGCACCACATTTCGAAAGCTTCTATTCTCTTCTTGTCCAAACTAGTTATCGTCCATGTTTCACTTCCATACATGGCTACACTCCATATAAATACTTTCAGAAACGACTTCCTGACACTTAAATCTATACTCGATGTTAACAAATTACTCTTCTTCAGAAACGATTTCCTTGCCATTGCCAGTCTACATTTTATATCCTCTCTACTTCGACCATCATCAGTTATTTTACTCCCTAAATAGCAAAACTCCTTTACTACTTTAAGTGTCTCATTTCCTAATCTAATTCCCTCAGCATCACCCGATTTAATTTGACTACATTCCATTATCCTCGTTTTGCTTTTGTTGATGTTCATCTTATACCCTCCTTTCAAGACACTGTCCATTCCGTTCAACTGCTCTTCCAAGTCCTTTGCTGTCTCTGACAGAATTACAATGTCATCGGCGAACCTCAAAGTTTTTACTTCTTCTCCATGAATTTTAATACCGACTCCGAATTTTTCTTTTGTTTCCTTTACTGCTTGCTCAATATACAGATTGAATAACATCGGGGAGAGGCTACAACCCTGTCTCATTCCTTTCCCAACCACTGCTTCCCTTTCATGCCCCTCGACTCTTATAACTGCCATCTGGTTTCTGTACAAATTGTAAATAGCCTTTCGCTCCCTGTATATTACCCCTGCCACCTTCAGAATTTGAGAGAGAGTATTCCAGTTAACATTGTAAAAAGCTTTCTCTAAGTCTACAAATGTTAGAAACGTAGGTTTGCCTTTTCTTAATCTTTCTTCTAAGATAAGTCGTAAGGTTAGTATTGCCTCACGTGTTCCAACATTTCTACGGAATCCAAACTGATCTTCCCCGAGGTCCGCTTCTACCAGTTTTTCCATTCGTCTGTAAAGAATTCGCGTTAGTATTTTGCAGCTGTGACTTATTAAACTGATAGTTCGGTAATGTTCACATCTGTCAACAGCTGCTTTCTTTGGGATTGGAATTACTATATTCTTCTTGAAGTCTAAGGGTATTTCGCCTGTCTCATACATCTTGCTCACCAGATGGTAGAGTTTTGTCATGACTGGCTCTCCCAAGGCCATCAGTAGTTCTAATGGAATTTTGTCTACTCCTGGGGCCTTGTTTCGACTCAGGTCTTTCAGTGCTCTGTCAAACTCTTCACGCAGTATCATATCTCCCATTTCGTCTTCATCTACATCCTCTTCCATTTCCGTAATGTTGTCCTCAAGTACATCGCCCTTGTATAAACCCTCTATATACTCCTTCCACCTTTCTGCCTTCCCTTCTTTGCTTAGAACTGGGTTGCCATCTGAGCTCTTGATATTCATACAAGTGGTTCTCTTTTCTCCAAAGGTCTCTTTAATTTTCCTGTAGGCAGTATCTATCTTACCCCTAGCGAGACAAGCCTCTCCATCCTTACATTTGTCCTCTAGCCATCCCTGCTTAACCATTTTGCACTTCCTGTCGATCTCATTTTTGAGACGTTTGTATTCCTTTTTGCCTGCTTCATTTACTGCATTTTTATATTTTCTCCTTTCATCAATTGAATTCAATATTTCTTCTGTTACCCAAGGATTTCTATTAGCCCTCGTCTTTTTACCTACTTGATCGTCTGCTGCCTTCACTACTTCATCCCTCAGAGCTACCCATTCTTCTTCTACTGTATTTCTTTCCCCCATTCCTGTCAATTGTTCCCTTATGCTCTCCCTGAAACTCTCTACAACCTCTGGTTCTTTCAGTTTATCCAGGTCCTATCTCCTTAAATTCCCACCTTTTTGCAGTTTCTTCAGTTTCAATCTGCAGTTCAAAACCAATAGATTGTGCTGTGCTGGTTCAGAGTGTATCTGATGTGATTTCAGTGATTACAAAATCGAGTCATATGATCATAGAACTTGTCAGCATAGTCTCACTCATCACTACCATGTTGCAACGTCCTTCACATGGATGCAAGCACTAATTTGGATGGGAAGGCTATTATAAAGACATTGTATCCGTTGAGGCAAACTGGCCCACAACTGTTGTAATTGGTCCTTGATATCCTGTATAATAACATGGATACTGGCACTGGGACGGAGCTGACATGTGACATGCAACATGGGGCCACAATAGTTCCTCAGCATCACGCAGAGAGTTCATAGTGACTTGTGTTATGAGTGGACGTGCATTATTCTGTTGAAAAATGACACCACGATAATGTTCCATAAGAGGCAACATATGAGGATACAGGACGTCCGTGACGCGCCGTTCTGCCGTAGAGTTCCCTAAATCAGTGCCAGTAAGTGTCTTTGACTCAACGGTGAGTTTACCAGCGCCCTTACGCGCATTAAAAGGAACGACAAATCACTACTAGTCGTGACCTGAAGTCATACCCGACGGCTCCCCACACCATGATGCCAGCTATAACACCGCTGTGCCTCTCCAGGACATTGGAAGAATTGTACCTCTCCACAGATCCCTGCCATATTCGCCGACAATGGTCATCCGGGGCAGTGCATAACTGCCGTTAATCGCTGAATGCAACGCACCGTCTTTCATCACCAATCCATGCTTCCTCATTGCGCAACCAAACACAGCCGTTTGTGCGATGATGTTAACGGAAGCCTACTTATGGGATGGTAATTCTCTAGGTCGCTGCTAGTCTGCAATTAATAGTGTGGGATGACACAGAATGTTGAGGGAGTCCATTACGTATTATAGGATGGCAGGTGCAGATGTCAAAGCGTTACTATGTGCTTGATGACACTTCAACGATCATCATTGTGGTGCTCGTATGTGGACGACCGGAACCTATATGACATTCCTCTCATGTTTCCATACAGTCGAACATAAGGCTACTGTCACATCTGAATGCCCCACAAATTTGGATACTGCAATATTCGATCAGCTGGCCAAATGATGACCTACAATCAGGCCCCTTTAAAACTGTCTCAGGTGCTGATAATGCTATTTAACACGAGTCCATGGCATCTCTGTGTCCATCACAGTGATTATTCAGTATTTGACGCTGTTCACATCCATTGTATACTATCAGGCCTGATAACACCACTATACATGAATAACTCAAAAACACTGCTGCAGTGTGGTGGCCGTTTCCGGGTCACAGAGAGAGGCAACTCTAAACACTTACATACCCTCAGATGTCGTGTACATGTACAAAGTTACTATGACATCCGACCTTGTCTTCTGGGTGCTTCACTTTTTGTCAAACAGCGCATTTCACTGTTACATTGATAGTAAGTGTGATCCGTCACTATGATGTATAACGTATCAAATACGAAACTATCTGATAGGTAAAATCCGAGTGCTGGACTAGTATTCAAATATGGAATCATGTCTTCTGTGGGAAATGCTCGTCCCATCTGCGTTATCCAGTCACAGCTCACAACCCGCTCCACAGATCCATTTCTATTAATATCACTTTCTCCAGTATTGAAAACTTCATAGAGATTCTCCAGCATATATTACAAGCATAGCAATCCTGAAACAAATGACACTGCAGATTAAAGCTTAGCCACAGCCGATGGGATTATTTCGAGAACGAATCATTCACTCTGCAGTGGAGTGAGTGCTGTTTTCGAACATCCTGACTGACTGAATCTGTGTGCCAGAGCGTGGCTTGTACCTGTAACCTATCTTCTGGGTTCACACAGTTTTGGTCCGTGAGCAAGTTTCAGTACGGTATACAAAGTGCTGCTAAGCTAAAAATTCTCCACATACTAATCGAGTGTTGTTTTATAGTTATGCAACGCTTTCTCAGAGAAATGTATGACAGATTTTTTCGGAGTTTGTTTTTTATATTCTCTCCTCTCTGCGATCTGCATTGATCAGTCCAGACATGATGGCCACCTGCTTAATAGGACATTGGTTCAACTTCGGCTGCTCTATATCAGCGATTCTGGATGACAAACGCTCAAGTTATTGAACGGTTCTAGGAGGTACGCCCAAACAAATATTGCATGTCATATCTTTCGTTCAATGCCCAGTATCAATGGAAAGCCTTAATTTGTTTCACATTACAAACAAAACTATTTTAAGACGCAATTTTATGCACTCTTTCAATTGATTTAGCCCAATTTAGGCTACTGTAGTATTACTATAAAAAGGGACAGTAAAATACGAAGAAAGACCTGTACTCCAGTTGCAACTGAACAGTACTGCTGCATGATAGTAGCAGTCAGATCAGGCCAGTGTGGCACACGAGTCACTGCTTGTATATGGATATTTTTGTGTCATGGACATAATGCCAGTGGATCCAACAGCCTTAGGTCCAAGGTGGAATGTGGAGATGGACCTACCACAATTAGGTCCATGGCTGCGTCCAAAGGCGGACCCACCACCAGCGTTAAGGTTATGGTAGTGGTAGAGGGTGGATCCAATAGATTTAGGCTTGGGGCAGCATCTGAAGGTGGATCCAGCCCACATTAAGTCAATTGTGGGACCTATGGATACTCAAAGCATACGAACACACACACACACACACACACACACACACACACACACAATAGCGCAAATCGGCTAGGAGTTTCCGTGAATGTTGTTTCCATCCGTTACATACATCTTGGATCTTTAAAGTATACATGAACCTTTAGCAGCTAGAGTTGGCCAGTATTCTCTGCTACAGAACATACGAGAAACAAAAATGTATATCACGTTTCATAGATGGTCATGCAACGAGATTTTGTAACAATCAGGAGAGATGAAACTAAATTTATGATTGCTAAAGTTAACACATCTGCCTATGATGCGCTAACATAGTAACACACTTCATCTCCACTAAAATGCAAGTGTTTTAATGTATATGACACCTGCAAACACTTTGTAAATAGTCTCGCTGGGTGGGGAATCTATGTCATGGTTGGATTCTAAAAGAATCGATCCATAGCTGTCGCGGTAGCCAACAAGATTACCGATATTCTTGTGCAATATATTTATCAGTTTTGTCATACATTTCCGTACAGAATTTGGAAAAATCTGGATACGAAAAAGGAATACAAGATATGTGCGTTTAATATAAATACTAATGGAAAGTGGTCACATGTTGGCATACCTGAAGAAAAATGATGGATTGTAGGATTTTTATTATTTTAAGGGATATACGAAAAATTTGTTTATAAGCCCCCAGTCACATTCGAATCTACTTAAAAACGGGGTGGTTACGTTGTATCAACTTGTGGTGGACTGGACATTGTGCATCTTGTCTTCTGCAGATCTTAAGAAAACAGTTCCATAAACTGCCACTGTTCCCACAGATGATGCTTTTCAACACCTCTATAGATAAATATGGAACGTATCGAAGAGGCTATAGCCAATCCATATTAAAGAAATTACTCCTTTAAGTGCAGTTATTGTGGAAAATTTTTCCATTAATGAAAACTATAAACTGTTACTTGAACAAGAATATACCATTTTTGATTTGTAAGTTAGGCGTAAAAACTACGTTATACACATGATATGAAAAAAATTCCGACCACATATTGGGAATACAGAATATTTGCGTTTACCATAAATAGTAATGGAGATCGATCACCGGTTGGTGTAACGTCGAAGATAATAGGTTTCAGGGTGTTTATTACATTAAAAGATATGTGAAACAATCTGATTATAAGCCTCTATTCCCATTTGGATCTACTAAAAGAAAGCAGGAAATAAAAAGCCAAATTAAAAACTCTCTGAATACATTTGCTTAGTGGCTCTTTAGTGGATTTGTTAAATTTTCTCGATGTTCCGATAATGAAACATGGTGTTTCTGTGACATTCAGCAATATACACATTAGCTCATATGATATTTCACTCACGAGAGATATGGAAGTTAAGTGAATGTTTTACATATACTGCATACATTAGACATACACTGTTATGTATCATACGGTGGAGTTAGCTAAATATGCTGCATAATACTTTCCTGAAAGTGGTTTCCTATGTACAATGTTATTCCACATTACACCACAAGGTTCAAGAAAACGAAGAAATTGTCAGGTTGTCTTAAAACGGTTGCTATTAAATAAATCATTCCATGAAGTTCAGATATTGAAGAAAATTGTTAGTCATGCCAGCACGTTTCTAACAATCAATGTCAGAGGTTCACCACTAGTATGCTGTTGCATTGCTAATCTGTGGCCGAGGTGGAAGACGAGTAGCATCGGCTGGTGTGTGACCTAAGTCACGGTTATTCCTACAAACAAAGAAGGAAACACATGGCCAGCTGCAGTGCCGTAGGTGGCGGGCACCTTGTGAATATAAATTCTGCCCATGACCACTGTGGACAGAGGGCAGTCTTGAGCGGGGCGTGCTGTGTGCAGGCTATCTATATGTATGCTGCTTCACGGTGTCATGTATAGAGGACCGCGGCCTCATGCGTATTGTGGAGTAACAGTCATCGGAAACAGGAGGTATATCTGTCGTTGTCTCGATGTCGTTTATTGAATACTGCGTCCAGATGGATACTGTTGTAAGCGGTCGGCTTGTTATTATTCCGCTGCTGTTTATGTCTCGACTACAGCACTCAGGAGACATTAGCATTGTGCTCAGGTGAGGTTGCTATTTGTGGATCATGTGTGTGAGCAATGTTGCTCTGTCGTCCATTTTGCTTCGTATGGTGTTATGTTTTTTTGGAGGGGGATTTAGCTGTATTCTGTGTTATTTTAGTGTTGCTCATAGAGTTATTTGCGTTGGTATTGCCTACCACATGTGAATTAATATCTTGTTAAGTTGTCTGTATCATTATGTTGGTCTCTCGTATATGATAAGTTTAGTATTCGTTTGTTCATGTTCGCTGAAATTAGTGTTAAGTGTTGGTTGTCGTGTATTCATGCCTGTAATATGTGTTTACAGGCTGCAAAGAACAGTAGGAGTCGCCCACTGATGTACTGGAAACCCCTCTCTGTTTAGTCAGGATGCAGACTGAGGACCTGTGTGCCATCGTTAGATGCAATAAAACGGGATTCAAGATTATACATCGTATTACTCAGAATAGAAGTCGTTACTGCTCTTGTTGTACCCTCAGATGGACTGCCATGTCAGATGCCGTGATGACGTGCTGAATTCTGAACCCGACCCGCCAGTATGGCAGGTCGTCAGACTAATGGGAAACTAGAGTTTTAGGGCAGCTTCTGCCCTGGACGAGGCCTTGTTGGTAGATCCCTAGACCCATCAGTGCTGGTTCCTGTTCTGGTTCGTGTCCGGACTTCAGTAATAGAGGTTGGACTTTATTATCCGCGGCAACGGATCGCTATTCTTCTCTTGGGGTAGCATGTGTTACCATAGCATAACCAGAGAATCGAGTGCTAACGACATGAACGTCATCGATGCTAAGTGGTCTAAACTAGGGGTGTGTGTGTGTGGGGGGGGGGGGAGTATTTATGTCGTTGAGGAGAAGCTCCTTCCTATGATGTCATTCGAGTTACAGGGTCTGCACTGCTTACTCAGACGGCTGCTACAGCTGCCGTCACGATAATAGACACCACAATGTCGTCTCACCATCCTACGGCATTGTCACTTAGTGACAATTTCAAATGGCAGTCAACATTCAGAAAAAATAAATAAGTCATATCTATTGTTAGCCTGCAATATGGGACGGTTGCTTTCCAAACCAAATTCTTATCAGCTGCTACGAAAGAGAATAAAAACTGTTACAAGTAATTTTGAAGAAAAATATGTGAAAGATAACAGAAGCACTGACGTATTTTGATGGAAAATAACATATGAAGATTCTTAAAGTCTATAGATGTGGGTGAAAAACATTTTATCGCGAAGACATAAAAGAATTCCAAGATAAAATATAAAATAAGGTAAGGGGTAGTAAAATCTTCCACCTGTGTAACAAAAAATATCGTAGCTGATGAAGTTGCCTTGTTCAACCTTGTCGAAACTTCCAGCAAAAAATGTGCTAAGAAAAGTATGAAATTAGTTTTGGTAACATCGGAGGTATCATTATTTCTTCATGTCACATACGAATGAATTTTGTTTACGAGAGATTCAATGCGCGGCTCTCCTCAACACGACCAAGAATATTTCTCCCGTAAACTTTTTATTTGTAGCTCTCAATGATCCTTTGTTACTGCACCCATATCTCAAATCGTCGATATATGCTACAAAAAAATAAGTGGAGGTGCTTTCAGGCCTATATTTCCGCTGACGTCCAGCAAAATATACTTTTGTGTATGGTTTTGCGAAATCCAAGTTTCATCGAAGTATACTACAAGACTGTTATCCTCAGCATGCAGTAAGTGCATTTTACACTAAGCTTCATTCTTTGTGCTGCGATGTCTTTGTATTTCATCATAAATGTTTCAACATCATTGCACTTTCGGAATCAAAAAGAAAGTGGGCAGAGAAGACAAGAAACGAAGGTCTCTTAGCCAGAATAGCTAATTTTTTCATGGTAATTACCCTGTATTTTTCTAGCAATAGGATACTCTTCTCTGACGTTCTATGCACTAACCTTTTGTCAAAATCATCAAATTCCATAGTTTTTTGTTTTCCTTTACATCCCTTCTATAGATAATCAAAATACATGCTCACATGTGCAGATGTTACTGCACTTTTAACACGGAAATACGGTCGTTTCGGAAACACCGCAAGGTTTTGCTGACATGAACTTGCGCAAAATTTGTATTATTATTGGCTTTTTCACCGTTGGCCAAATCAATAAAAATCTTCGGAACATTCGTTACGATTTTAGATTGTTCCGAACGTATTTTCTTCCTCAAGGCACACGGACCAGAGTAATACTATATCAGCTTAATTTTTCAAGGAAAAATTGCAATGTTGAATGCCTTTACTTAAACTTATGGCTTAACTTTTTTCGGGTTCATAAACATTTTATTTTTATCAGTTACTACTCTTAAGTTGTAATTTCATGTACTGACGCTTTCCATGACCTTGGAGATTTGCTCCTCAATTTGGTCCTACGCAACTTGATGTGTAAATAAATAAATAAAGTAGGTCCTTGCTCCTGCATTTCGTCCACTATTAAACACATGTCAATGCACCGGTCCGCAGAAGACTAAAACCACGCGTGAACACATGATATTGCACGGAAACACTGAACCTTCAGCTGGTGCCGGCCAGCTGTACTGTCAACAGTGTATATGTGGGAACAAAGCTGTGAGGTGGGCGAATCACAGAGCTTGGCACCCGCGGACTGCAGGGAGCGGTTGTGAGCTTGAGCTGTGTAACGTCGTGAAGGCCACTTTAGACGATGTTGCGTCCTACCTATGGTCTCTTAGTTCATGTTGCGAGAGTCACAAAGGCAGCTCAGCGTGTGCTCTTTTAACGATTGTCTGACGACCTCGCTCACAGTCGCATGCAAGTGTCGACTTTGCTATCTTCCTGACCAAGTAACGTCATTGAAATGTTTATGCTTTCAGGATGGCGGCTGTTGATACTTCCACATGACTGAGTAACGCCTTCTTTTTGCACTCAGAAAATTTTACTCTCCCATTTTTTTACCAATTTGTCACATAACAGAACAATCATGCTTCTAAGACGTAAAGATTTCCATATGTCTCAAGTTGAAAGGTGTATATGCCATGTATGATCTTCTGTAGAGTTTCCTGTGAGTGTGGCAGGTCTAGTGCGCCAATTGCCCCAAAGTATGCATGCATTTCGATGTAAACGCAAGTGAACTGTTTGTATACCATGTGTATTGTGTAAAGTTTCGACCGAATATGCACTTTAAAGAATTTGCTGAAACATTTGTCTTAATATTTTGAGTTTTAATATTGGACATTAGCAATCAGTTATTATCTTTCCTGTATCATTGTCATTTGTTAATATGTGTATGCCTGAGTTTGTTATTTGTTGTTTTAATATAATGAGCATAACGGATTACAGCCATACGTTTTGATATCAGTTATAAGATTAAAGATTTGCTGTCTTACAGCCAAATGTAATAAATATATTTGGAGCTCTAATTGGTGTGATCAGTCAGCGTAAATTCGCTCTTGCAGTGATGTGTTAAGATCCGTTTTGATTTCTGTTAACAAATGATGAGTTCAGATTTGTCCAGTAAAACAACCAGCACATTACACTACTCCACTCTTACACTTCCCGCCATTTCAACTGGAAATAGGAGAGACCAAAGTCATAAATACTAAAAAAATTGGAATATATGATAAAAACTATTGTCCCGAAGGAAGACTATAAAATGTTGCTTGAAAATGCACATGCCATTGCTAATGACCAACGAGGATGCAAATTAGGTTAAACACACTATATGTGTATACTTTAATAATAAAACAATCCTAAATTTCCCGTTAAGTAGGTATTTCTTAGGGGCATTATATAACAGTATGCCTACAAAACACACACAGATTGCTTATAGTAATAAACAAGATTTTTGCAGATGTCTGATCGTGAATGAAAAAATACGTTTGATATTTCTAGCAGAGCCTAAATTTTCTGTGTTATTTTGCATAAACCTCATCTTAATTCTGGTTATGAATACAAAAAACATACAGGCTGCTTGTCTTAATATGCATGTATGATTACTGTGATCGCAAATAAAATCGTATTATGTGACTGTTAGCTTATGGCTGAGCTGCAAGGCAGCACTACAAATAATCCAGTGGATAACATCAGAAGCTCCATGAGGTCACAGATTATGCAGTTTTCTGTATGAAGAAGATATTAATACAAGACGACTGTTGCAAGTTGCAGGAAGGTGTGCAGTGGATTAATCATTGGTATAGTGACTGGGAATTGAACATGGTTACAGGTACAGGGTGAAGTAATTGAGTAAGTGAGATAAAATCATCATAACGTTAGAACTGTTTGCCTTAGGACATTCAAACTGCACGGTTGGCATCGGGGCATGATGGGAATTAGTACTTGCTTTGTTGTTGTGGGCCATTTGCACGTGAAAATGTCACGGTACAGTGTGCCTGAGCGTATAGGGCGTTTGGCGGCCTACTATGCTAGCAATAACAGCCCAACTGCTGTTCAAAAGAAGTTTGCTACCGAGTTCAGACTGAAGACAACAGGTCCAAGACTTTGATTTGCAAGTTTGAGAGATCGGATAGCGCTCGTGATGACAGTGTTAGCAATGTTGGTCGTTCAAAAAGGTGAAAACGCCTGAGAATATCGAGAAGACACATATTGTGGTTCAAACCAGCCCCAGGAAATCACTCAAACGAGCTGCACAACAGGTGGGAAACTTCTGTGAGACGTTGTGACCAACTCCTGTTGAAGACATATCTGTCTTCCGTACAAAATTCAAACCTGTCAGCCACTAAGCGCCAGGGCCATGGAACAGCGGTTGTGTTCGGCCAACACTATCGTTAACAAAATTGAAGAACAGGACTTTCATGTGAATATGGTTTGGTTTAGCGATGAAACCCAGTTTCGTTTGGATGGGTTCGTCAGCAAGCAAAATTGGCTTATTTGGGGGACTGAGAATCCGAATTTCGCTATCGAGAAGTTCTTCATCCTCAATGTGTGGTGTGCAATGTCCACTCACGGAATAATCGGTGCGATACTCCTTGATAGCACGGTGATCACCGAACGGTATGTGAAGGTTTTGGAAGATGGTTTCATCCCCATTGTCCAAAGCGACCCAGATTCTGACAAGATGTGGTGGTTCATATAAGACGGATCTCCACTCCATCGAAGCAGGAGAGTGTTTGATGTCCTGGAGGGACACTTTGGGGACCGCATTCTGGCTCTGGGATACGCAGAGGCCACAGGCATTGGCGTCGATATTCTCCCGATCTGAACACATGCAACTCCTTTTTATGGGGCTATATTATAAAGTCAATGTGTACAGCAGTAACCCCGAAAACACTGCTGAGCTGAAAACAGCCATTCAGGAGGTCATCGACAGCATCACTGCTTCGACACTTCAGTGAGTCATGCAGCATTTCGCTATTCGTCTGCGCCACAAAATCATCAATGACGTCAGGCATAGCGAACTTGTCATAATGTAAATCCGAATATCTGTAGTGAAGTTTACATGTTGAATAAAGTGCGCGAACGTCGTAGTTTGTAAGAAATTTACGTTTTTTTCATATTGTTCAATAATCGTCACTTTGTTAGTGTACTGTACTGCAAAAAAGTGGGCAAAGAGACCCAGTGCTTTGTGATTACACTATTGACAACAAATCATTAGGAACTGGAACAATCATATAATACCTGGAAGTAACCATTCTGGACAACCTATAGTGGACTGGCTACATGGATACTAAATGTGTGGAAAAGCTTATGCCTACCTGAGAGGAATCTTAAGGAAATGTAACTTATCCACTAAAGAAGAGGCTTATAAAGTAGTTGTAAGATTGATTTTTGTGTATTGTTAATCAGACTCAGACCATTACCAGCTCACATTAATCGGAAATGTGTACAATATCTAACGCATGGCGATAGGTATGTAATCATTACACAGATCCGAAACATACCCCTGCAGTAATTGCTACAAGAGAGGTATTGCACATCATGGAGAGATTAGCTGTTGAAAAAAAAAAAAAAAACGATCTGGGCAACATTTTACTTCCTCTCACATATGTCTTGCAAAATATCTGCAGTGAGAAAATCCGAGAAAATATAGTTAATAAGGAAGTTTACAGAAGATAATTCTTTCCATGCACATTCGCGAATGGAACATGGCTACAGGTTAAATGATAGCTTTATAAACAAAGAGAAAGTTCGCGCAAGCACACAATCTATGTGACAGAATTTATATGCTATCCCTAGATATCAAAGTAATTCATAATTACCATTCCACTCTCAAACGGCAGGGACTGTGGTTGAATTCTACACCAGAAATCATGAGGTAGCATGCAGGTGTTACACATATAATAACATCGTCTGGGAAAGAAAATCTGTGCTGCATTCAATAATTATCTAGTCGTCCAAGTTTATCTCTTCCAGACAGGGTGCCAAGGTGAAACTACCATTCCTCCTACACAGAAACAATAATGGGACAGCAAGAAGCACTGAAACCATTCTTACTCAAAACAAAATACTGAAACGCACAGAATACCACTTGCTGATAGGTGTCCTGTCGATGTGTGATGTACAAATTATAGGTTTGTGGATCTGTGGTGATGTGTTCGTTCATAACTTTTTTGTGCTACCAGCCATTATTTTCTGTCTTAAATACAGTGTGCTTGTGGACTGGTTGGTGGTGACCATGACAACTCCACAATGTCTTCTTCAAATACATGTTCTCAAAATTTACTAACATGCTGCCACAAGAGCTACGTTGTCTCTCTCCCATGAAAGAACATATAAATTTCTACAAAACACAAACAAGTTGCTACTGCTGATCTAACTCACAGCTTAAAGTACACTTGTTGATCGAACAGTAAACCATGTAATTCAGTTCACAATGCAGAGATGAGAAATCTGTCCATCAATTACATACATTAGTGTCTGAACAACTCTCAGTGTGATCCTTGTACCAGGCAAACAGTCGCAAATGCCATATACATGTCACCCAGAGGCTCGAAGCTACAATTCGCTAATTAGCAATTGTTCTGAGGTCTTGGAAAAAATATGTGGCAGCCATCAGAGCAATAAATCCATGCAAATTATAAAAATGGTTGTATATGTGTACTCACAGGTATGTATGTATATATGTATGTATATTCCACATCTCCTGCTAAACCGCTCGACCAATATTAACCAAACTCGGTACACAAATCATTTACTATCTGGAAAGATTCACTGTGAGGGTAAGAACATCCACATATGAAAGGGATGGGGGTGGGTGTGAAAAAACAGTTCAACGCACAGCCCAAGAATACCCGCAATTTAGTCATCGAGTATTTGAGAATGAGAGCGCTTAATGACTTGCAATAGACTTTACACATAATTTCAAACCTTTACAAAACTTTATCTCGCTGATGACCCCAACAAAATGACGAAAGAAAAAAGTTTATCGCTTATTATATTTTCACTGTTCCAGCAATGAAACTGCCATACGAAGATTACTTTTTAATTTATTACTTCTTTACTACTAGCTGTATTCGTGACATCTTTTTCAGACGGTATTTGCATGTACCATTGAATATACCAATAAAATTATATCATTGTATGAATTTAGTTCAGGAACTATGACGTCATAAACACTGAGATGTGCAAAAAAATTACTGCTTTATGAAATACGTTTAAATCTGTTACTTCTTTGCTGCTAATTCTATTTGCAGCACTTTTCGCAGACAATATTCACATCTGCCTCTTAATGTAGCTACAAAAATATATCATTGTACGACAAACAGTTAAGGAGATATCATGTCAAATGCAGAGATCCAAGAAAAAACTGCCATATCATCCATGACGTTTTAATTTATTATTTGGGTGCTACTAACACTATTCGCAACACTTTTGGCAGACAGTATCCACACGTACCGAAGAATGTACTCGTACCTACGGAAATGTATCGTTATACGACTCATAGTTCAGGAGGTGTGGCATAATAAACACTGAAATGCCAGAGAAACTGTCGCTTCATGCACGACATTTTAATTTATTTCTTTTTTACTACTAACTCTATTCACAACACATTTTTCAGACGGTATCCATATACACCACTGAATGTATGTGTAAAATTATAGCCGGCCGAAGTGGCCGTGCGGTTAAAGGCGTTGCAGTCTGGAACCGCAGGACCGCTACGGTCGCAGGTTCGAATCCTGCCTCGGGCATGGATGTTTGTGATGTCCTTAGGTTAGTTAGGTTTAAGTAGTTCTAAGTTCTAGGGGACTAATGACCTCAGCAGTTGAGTCCCATAGTGCTCAGAGCCATTTGAACCATTTTGTAAAATTATATCATTGTAACGTTGAGCTGAGTGAAAATGAAACTGCAGTGTGAAATTCGCTAGACTTAGAAATGAAGCATGTGTACAAATATTCGTGAAATATGTTAAATATGTCTGAAATATATTTGACATACGAACATGTGGGCAAAGTCATGACTGAAAAGCTCACCCTGAACCCTTGGGATGAGTGGAATCAAATATGGTACACATATTAATTACAATCTGGAAATAAATACTGCAGGAGTAAGAACCACCAACCATATATTGGGCTGAATGTGGTAACATGAGAGAGAAGGAGGATGAGAAGATTGTCAGAGAGCGAGGAAAAGGAGGAGACAGGCACATATAGAAGGAGGAGGAGATGGACAGAGGCAGTGGAAGGTGAAATGGACAGAGAGACGGGAGAGGAGGAGATGGACAGAAAAAGGGAAGGAGGAGGAGATGAGTAGAGAGAGGGGAGAAGAAGAGATAGACACAGAAAGGAAAATGGAGGATATAATCTGGGAGTGAGGAAGAGAGGAGATGGATAGGGAGGAGAAGGTGGACAGAGAGAGGGGAAGGGGAGGCTGACAAATTGTATGGGGTGAGGATATGAAATTAGAGAGGAGAGAAGGAGATTGACAGTGGGAGAAGAAGCAGATGGGCTGAAGAGGAGGGATCATATTGACAGAGAGAGGGGGGGAGGGGGAGCTGGACAGTTGAGGGGTAGGAGGAGTTGGACAGAGAGAAGGGAAAGACGAGATTGGCAAGTATTGCAGGGTGAGGATGTGCAATTAGAGAGGAGAAGGAGATGGATGCTGGTGGAAGAAACAGATGGACTGAGGGGGAAGGACCAGATTGACAGAGAGAGTGGCAGGAAGAAATAGAGGTGGAGGAGGAGACTGACAGAGGGAGGGGGAGGAGAAGATGGAATTAGAGTAGAAGGAAGAGATGGACAGAGGGGGAAGGAATAGTTGGACAGGCAGGTGAGGAGGAGATGGACAGAGAGAGGAACAGTAGGAGATTCACAGAGAGTGGCAGGGTGGAGGAGGTGGACTAATGGAAGACAAGAATAAGTATATGTCCAGCAACGCTCGGTACTCAGCTAGTTGTATTATAAATTACTTGCTCTCTGCTGGAGATATTCATTTCTCAATTACCATTCTGTCTCCATAATAACCACACATTTAATTTATTGCACAAGTTGTCAACAGCAGCAGAAGCGCTGTTACCACCTAATTGCATCTCATTTGTGATTATTTCCCCAACCTAATTAATCACAGAGCTCATAGTTGTAACAGTGTATAGTGGAAGATGGAGAGAATGATGAGCTTTAGAATACATTACAGTCGACGTAAAAATGCACGTATTATACGGCTAAATATTTTTATATGAACACTGATTTCTCTGTACTTGGCTGCCATATCGCAGGAGGTGCTGTCTCCTCCTTATACATATTTGGATGTGAGCTGAGGAATTTAAGCAGGGTACCTCTGCATGCAACAAGATGCTTTCAAGTGTCATACGGCATATGCTGACTGTGTGCCTGTCAGAAGCTAGACTAGAGCTGTGGCTGACAGAGCAATGCGGAATACAGTGCGGCACGTTGCATGTTCTATGAACAGAGCACTGCAAATGGCAATGTTTAAACAAATAAAAAATTCAAGAGCATATTTTTGCCATTTCGTGTCTTATCCTAATTATGTGTGGCAGTGGCATTATTTGAAGACGATACAGGTTGCAGCATTTTTAAACTTAGGTCACGTAGTTTAGTTCTGACGACTATGTACTTTGCATCAGAGGGCTTCCATCGTTTTAAACTCAAGGTAAGTGGATTTCTTCTTTTCTTGCGATTGTTACCTGTCCACTGTAATACCACCGTGTTGGCTTAACCTTCGACAGCCATGCGTGATAGTGATGTCATAGTGTGTCATAAATTACACTAATCGTAAATTATAGTGATTAACATAAAATAGCATAAATATAAAGTTATCCACGTTTATTTATTGCAGATGTAAGGTGCCATAAATTATATTAATTAAGATAATGTAATACTGCTTCACGCATGTCAGAAATGGTTCTAAACATAATTGGATTTTTCTAATTTTTAAATGTGATTTCATACAGCACTTTTACTTATCCAGAATCTTAGCAGTAATTTTTAGGTCATAAATTATAGTAACTGGGTAATAAATTACAGTAATTGGTTAATAAATTGTATAGGTAAGGCTAACCCCAGCCAACAGGAAAACGCATCATCCCCCATTTCTGAATTTACTACAGTTTATACTTCAATCAAATGCACTAGAAGGGAAGGGACAGGGGGAGTGAGACTGGGTAACCTTGACCTTGATCTTGGGGAAATCTGGCAACTATACAGACAGGGTTGAAATGTATACAGCCTACTTCCTGCCCAGCACCCAGTTTAAAGGTACTGGGTTCCACAGGGTGCAGCGAAGGTTGATTTCTGGTTTGCGTATACCTAAAAATGCTGTGGCTACGGTCGCAGGTTCGAATCCTGTCTCGGGCATGGCTGTGTGTGATGTCCTGAGGTTAGTTAGGTTTAAGTTGTTACATTTCTGGATTTTGGGGCCTGTGGCTGTGCAACCACTGTGAGATCTCTGTGGCGCTGCCTTTTAACAACATAACACAAGACTGCAAATTGTCCCTGCTAGACGTAGACGTAGAAAGCGTTTGATTTTCCCCTTGCAAGCACGTTTTATAGAAAAATCAAATGGCTCTGAGCACTATGGGACTTAGCATCTGAGGTCATCAGTCCCCTAGAACTTAGAACCACTTAAACCTAACTAACCTAAGGACATCACACACACCCATGCCCGAGGCAAGATTCGAACCTGCGACCGATAGCGTTTTATAGACGTCAGAGCCATTGAGAATATGTGGTTATACTTTGCAGAGACTGTCATGTTACCACTCACCTGCCACTATGACTGATCGACGCATCTGTCATCAACACTCGGCTCAGCTCGATGCCCAGACGTGGTAGAGCTATTGTTATAGTCAGAAGTGGCAACTAAGGGTAACAGATTTCTCACCGACAATAAATTTAATCACGAGTTGTTTCTACTTTGCACACATTAGCAGTTTCAGTCACACGCTGGCCATCCGCAGACTCCATATATTATTGGTGACATACGTGAACAGAGCATTGAGCACTTGTGTTGTCATACTGATATCGTGTATCTTAGAGAAATAAATAAAAAGACGTGTCTAATACGTCAGTTACTCTTATCCCTGCCGGCCGCGGTGGCCGAGCGGTTCTAGGCGCTACAGTCTGGAATCGCACAACCGCTACGGTTGCAGGTTCGAATCCTGCCTCGGGCATGGATGTGTGTGATGTCCTTAGGTCAGTTAGGTTTAAGTAGTTCTAAGTTCTAGGGGACTGATGACCTCAGAAGTTAAGTCCCATAGCGCTCAGAGCCATTTGAACCATTTGATGACTGCGAAAAGAATGAATATGTCTCAAAAATTAGTCATTTCTGACGTGAGTAGCTAAAGCAGTTTCGAGGTGCCAGGTATGGACCAATACTGAAACACCCATATACACCTGTTGTAGCCTCCATAGGTGGCAATGCAGGCGCTAACTCTAGCATCTAGTCGATGGTACACATGGCGAATACTGCCCTGCCCTGCCACGTCTGCTCGGCCTGTTCATGCAGCTCTGTAAGAGTCGCATCTCGTCTCATCGTATCCCACACATACTGGATTAGAGACAATGCTGGAGATCGTGCTGGTCAGGGAGCGTTGAGTTTCAACGGCAGTGTGTGCGCGAGCATTATCCTATTGAAACAACAACTCTCCTTCCTGTAAAAAGAACGACTAAAGAACAGATCTGATAACGTTTTGCACGTACCGGGCGTTGGTTAGCGTCCTCTCTAGAATCATCAAAGCTGAAAGAGAGTTGTAGCTTAAAGCACCTCAGACTATAAGATCTGGGATGAAGCCAGTGTGTCTTGGATGAATGCACACTGAACGACAGAAGTCACCACGTCGTAGATGCAAACGACAATCACTTTCGTGTAGGCAGAAGTTTCTGTCATTGCTAAAGACCACCATCTTTTAAGTGGTCCTCTGACGGCAGCAGTCGAACAGTGCACGCCGATGCTGTGGTGTGAGTGGAACACGTGCTAGAGGTATTCATGCCCGTATTCCCATTGCTAATAACTGGTTCGTAACGGTTCGTGTAATCACGTCTGGCTTACAACCATCTTATTTGTTCTGTGGTAGCTGTACGATTTGCCACTGTTGCCCTTACGATAGGACGAAACTGACGGGAATCTGAGCAGCGTGGACGTCCAGAACGTCGTCCGCGAGTGTGAGAACGTTCACGTAACCAGTGATACCAGCATTGTTGCACAACTGACGCAGGAAGTCCAACTCGGGTGGCAATCCTCCGAAAAGACCATCCCAACACTCGGAAGACCACAACGTGACCACTTCATACTCACTCATTTGGCTGTAGGAAGCACGAGTGCGCCTTCATGACATTATTGCTTGTTTGCTTCTCACGTTTGCACCACACTGAGCTTTCTGTCTGTGAGCGTTTCCTACTAAAAGATAGAAACATATGGTGCTCTTGTAGCCATCCCACTACGCCATCTGTTGGCGGACGACGTTGAAACTATTACAATACATCTTCTATCCCCAAGGTGGCATGTGCCATCATCAGCTCAAAATCGACATCGTCTTACCGGGTGTACTAACTTTTACCGGCTGATGATTTAGGGATAACAGGTGCCACAGTTTAAGGAAATAATTTATCTTTCCACGTATGCTGGTTTTTACTCCAAACGTATTTCACTGTTTTTCCTGCGTAGAACTTTCTTGTTGCTGCAAGCGCTCGATTCTGACCAGACGGAGTTAAGTAGGTTTCCCCTTTCTCGCAGCTCAACCTCAGGTGCGAAGCCACCGGTCGAGCAGAACGGTATGATTATTATACCAACCGTGACGTCACTAGCTTGAGTTTGTTTGCGGAGGGGCCATGCGGTGATGAAGATTTAAATTTCATTCCCTGCTTCTTTCATTTCCAGACTCTAAAGCAGTGGTTGTTGTGTGTGTGGAGCGTGGTTCCCCCTCTCAGTCTCAGTTTAATCAAATGTATAGAGCCTTTTATTACGTAATTTCCGCTCACGTTTTGACGGAAATGAGTGAATGATTTCGCGATTGTGAAACAATTCACTTTGTCTGCCTTATCGCTATCACAAAATTTGAACGATACCACACTTGAAAACTTCCAATATTTCTTTGGGTATGTATTCTCTTTAAAATACAACGCTTAACAAGAGAACTCTCCATTTTGTATGCCGGTGACACAGAAAGATTTCCATTTGAAAGATGTTAGAAATACTTAATTAGGATAAGGATATTTTCACGGATACTTATATACTGTTCTCCCTTATTCTGCCCATCTCTTCTACTAAAAAAACCAGCGGAAGGAAGCTTTTCTTGCCTGAAACGTATAAAAACATACACGAGGAATGCAATTTCAGGGGAAAGCTTTTTCTTAAGCGAATATTTCTGTTCAGATGGAACTTCTAGCACAGCTAATAAAAACACAGCCATTCTATAAAGTCATTGTTGACGAGTTTGCAGCCTTAAAGGACGGAATGAGTCATTTGGTGTACAAAAAATAGGTAAGTTCGAGTATTAAGATATGCTTGTAAAAATATAGGCAAATTCTTATTTCCTACTAGCTCTTCGCCGAACTCCCCAGTTACGAGCCGCCACTGCTCTCTTGACAGAATGTCATTTTTCCCACACACAGTCGTCTGTACTCTACTGTGGGGCTCATACACTGTCCCTGTTGTTCCTCGTACCAAAATGTAGTTTTCAAGCATGAGTCCCGCAGCATCCAGTCTTACAGTGGTGGCTGTATTTGCATTAGATGCTTCTGGGTTGATTGTGGTCTAATAGCCGTCGTTGTCGATCAGTGTAATAGACAAACGCCAAGGATAATGACTTGTGGTGGCGTTGGACACAACACGTGATCTCGACTCCTACGTACTGAGAATAATCTAAATAACATCCTATATCTCAGGGTATTTTTAGGACACGTCATGCATTGCCCCTGTGTAAAAACAAACAATCGACTCTTCCCACTGTCTGTACTAGTGAAGAGATCTACCACGTGCTCGTTTCTTGATGCAGTGAACGTCTCGTAATGTATTTAGTGCTCAACAGCTCCTGACAAAGCCTCACGCTGTAAGAGGCGAAACGCTAGATGGAAGAACATACCATACACCGCACAAGAAAGTATGCTTGGTATGTTAGGAAATGAATCTTCAAGCTTCAAAAATAATCTGAAGAGGACTCAACTGTGAGGTTAAAATAACTTGCTTTAAATTGCTATTTCGTTAATGTAATCACGACTACTTATTGAGTATACTGATATAATAAACTATCACTTCAAAATGAAGTAGCGCTCAAATTTTACGAAGTATTCCGTAAATTCTTGGAAGAACACAGAATGTTAATGTTCGCCAATAATATTTATTTTATATTTTGTTGTGAATCGGCTTTCTGCTTTATGGCACATCATCAGGCGTTTAACTGAAGGAGAGTCTATTCAACATGAGCAAGAGCTTTTAGCTATGTAAAGACCGTTATTTTCCAGGATATCTGACATTTGAAGCTCATGCTTATTTACGAAAAACGAAACTGTAATTGTTCTATTTGACTTGGTATCAAAGCAAAAAATTTTATGTAATGGTCTCAATGTTTAAGAATCAAAGGATATGAACATAAATCTTTCAAATAATAAGCTGTTACAAGTATATATGAATACCTCAAACTATATCAGATTTTTAAAATGAATTAAAAGTAATTGAAGATAATGTGTATAGCAATGGTTAGCGTCCTGCCCTGGTTGATAGTATAGTTAGGAGAAATAGCAGACAGACGATAACGGCACTAATCAGAAGGCACTAAATCACACTAAAAGAAATGGGCCCCATGTTATATGTGGGCAGGACTTTGCAGGTACTTGCCAACGAACGAAAAACTAGAAGATATACACCAGGGTTTTAGGATTCCTTTTCTCACTTCCGGTTCAAAGGTAAAGACGAGATTCCACATTTAGAACAGAGTGGAATTTATAGAATTTTTTGCAATTTGTGTTGGAAATAAGATGTAGATTTATCAGGAAGGGCTATAACTACGAGAGTGACAGAACATGAAAGATGTCGGAGACTAAAAAAGAATGGTTCCGTCTTTGCTGAGGATGCTCTGGATGAACGCCATTCAAATATTATTAAGTTTAACGTTCTGCATAAATCAAATAACGGCTGAGAACTAACATTACTGGAAATTCTGGCTACCAATAAAGAGAAATCACAGACTGATGACTTAATGATCAAAAACATTTCCATCATTCACTCCTGCAGAAGCATTATACTGTTGAAATTTTTGTCACCTAGTATGACATACTTGCCGTAAATTATGTAACTATTTCTTCCTCCCTACCTTGCATTCTCAACTTTCTCCTCTCCCCCCCCCCCCCCCTCCACCCTCAAATCCTTTTTCTGTTCGTCTCGTTCAACAGCCTTTGTACTTTATCCGTGCACTACGGTAGTCTGCGCCAGTATTCACTTGGTGCTCTGCTCTGCTCTTTAAATTCACGTGATTATAATATTTGAGTACAATTTAATATGTAATTTATTATCACATATGTTCTTTGTGCAGTACACTATATTTAGGGCAGTAGAACATTTGGTTTACGACTCTGTACCTACTTCTTCACGGTGTGTAACTTCAGTAGATCGTTATATAGTATTGCTTACTTTGTGCCACGTATCATCTTGAGTGTCACATACCGGTGGAAATAACAGCCCTTGGAGAGCAATAAGCTCTGGCCGTTGTTGTGTGGACTTTTTGTTCACTCTTCAGTTGTCTGATGCTGGCGTAGGAAGCCGAAAGCCGGTACGCGACAAAAAAATAAATACAAGGCGCATTGTGAAAGTGAGTTCCGATCGGCTGCGTCGTGGAAACCACTGCGAAAATCAACAATGTTTTATTTGCAGTATCTAGCTACAGCTTTCAGCTACTACCCTCGTCATAGAAGGCAGCCGCCAGTGCTTCCTGCCAATTCTCTACGCTGGTCTACATCTCGCTGCATGTGCCAAAACTTTGTTGTCATAGCCATCGGTTCCTTTGAGCGATATGAAACTAAGAGGGAGTCAGTTATGGGCTGTATTGTAGGTGCTCAAACACTTCTCATTGAAAAAGCTGCTGGATCATATTCATTGCCCCCGAAGAACGCGGCTGAGAATTGTCTTGAAGACGGAAACACATGACAATTATGTTATGTGGAATGCATAGCTTTAGGCGAAATTTCTCACCAGGCTGTCGTACTTGGCGGGAGACACTACTGTTCTAAGCATCTTTACGTGCTCACTGTGCGCTCAGAAGTGTAAAGAGCGACGTGATGCGAGACACTAACCAATGCATCTGTGGAAAGCGTCTTCGTATTTTCCATTTCGCGACGGATCTGAACTCACTTTGCAAATAGCCGTCGTATTCTTAGAGTATATTATTCAGTGTTGTTCAGTTATTAATTCCTTTTAATTTATTAAAGCGAGTAATTTTTCTACTGTACTCGCTTGCTACCACCATTGGCGAATCTTGCAGATGCGGACTTATAAATCTTGTCAATCTGTTCCACTTGCATACGTCGCACGTTTCCAAAGCCACCGACAGTTTGCAAACAGTTTTTGTCTGTCTCAGCAGTGGTGCTTCGCAACCTTCTCTAGCACATTTATTTTGCTTTATCTTCCACGAATTGCAGACAGCTTGCCTCTACATTGCTTGTATCTATGCCCTGCGATTTTTCTGCTCTTGTTTAAGCAGTATCTTTGTGCCGACTCTGCTCCATTCGAGTGAAGCAGCGAAATCTCTCGCGCTTTGGTCCTCTAGTTTACAGTGTACAGCCATTGTCCTGTTATCTCTTTCCTTCTGCTCATAATTTTCCTACCCTCACATTTTAGCAGTACTTCTCATCTGTGAGGTAATTTTCTGTAAGATGATATTATGGCTCGTGATTTACAGTCGCTTATTACCATTCCACTCGCTACATGTAGCAACACACATATTGTGGAAAGTATGCATTACGTCTATGAGTTGCCATAATCTCCACTGTGCACATATCACTGTATGGGTCGATTCAGTAATCCGTAAGACATGGAGTTATTGCTGATTTGCTGGTACTTGCCTCCATTAGCAACATACCCAAATAAAAGAAGCTTTTAAGATAAGTATCTTTGGTATTACTCAGTTATTTATTTTCCTACTTTGATTCCCTACTTGGCGAGGCTTGTGACTCTTTCTTTTTGTTATAAGAAATTAATATTTTGCGTTTTCACGATTATTCGCTTTTGGGAAGCTCTCAGGTCACCACGTTTCTGGATCTGTAAAAACGGTAGTCAAATACTGCCAGTCGTACTGTAAACTTCAGATCTCAGTGCCATAACTGAAGGGCTTATTTCAATAGTGGTACAAGTCCATTTTTGTTCATATTGAGATACAGAGTCCTAAAGTTAAAAGAACGCTGAAAAATCTACGGTTGAGATACCATAAGTATTCAGCATATGGCTTCTTGCTAGAGATGAACTTTTCTTTCTGTTTGCTTGGCTCATTAATTTCAGAAGCATTATAGACAGAAAAGTGGAGGTAATGGACTTGTACCACTATTGAAATAAGCCCTTCAATTAGTACTTAATCGTAGAGTATGTTAAGGCACAGATACACTCAGTAGTTACTCTATTAAAAACAATGCGTATTATAGGCTGAGCACTTAAGCTGACAATATTATTCCTAGCTTTTGAGTGTACATCTCAGGAACACCACGTAGTCACAAATCTTCAGTATTGCCCTGTCTGAGATGAGTGTTTCGTTTGGAATGCTCCACTTTTAAGTTATTTTCAAAACACTTCTAGCCTCTAGTGTTTGGTCACTTTCAGCGATTTGTTACCTTAGTTTTGAGGAGCTTGCATGGTGCCTCCAAACAGGCAGCTCTCAGTTCTCTTGGATTTTCATTTGGGCAGGTACCGGCTGCTGGTTGTTGAACTCGTGCGACAGTTATGAGGTCGATATCCAATGTTTTGCGTCTCAGTATAGCCGCTGACTATTAGAATGACGTCGCTGTGGTATACGCTAATTTGGTGGGCACCGTCCGAGCTGCCAACGCGTGCACAGTCTGAGCTTGAAATGATCTGTCGAGACATGTCGATAGAATAAGCACATATTAAGAAAAACAAAGGAATTATCCATACGGGACGAAAATCGGTAGATATGATGTAGGCGTTCAGACAATCAAATGAAAACTATTTCAGAAAAATTGGATAATTTATTCAAGAGCAAGAGCTTCACAAATTGAACAAATGAATAACGCGTTGATCCACATCTGTAACTCATGCAAGCAGTTATTGGGCTCCGCGCTTATTGACAGAGTAGTTGGATGTCCTTAGGGACATCGTACCAAATCCCGCCCAGTTGTCGCGTTAGATCATTAAAATACCGAGATTGTTGGAGGGCCCTGTCCATAATGATCTAAACGTTCTCATTTGGGGAGAGATCTGACAACTTTGTGGGCCGAGATAGGGTTTGGCAAGCAGAAAGGCGAGCAGTGGAAGCTGTCGCCGTGTGCGGTGGGTATTACCCTGCTCAAATATAAGCCCAGTATGGCTTGCCATGAAGGGCAACAAAAGCGGCGTAGAATATTATCGGCGTACCGCTGTGTTTTAAGATTGCCGCGGATGACAACCAGAGGGGTCCTGCTACGGACTGCTGGCAGTCGGATTGTATGGTGGGCGACGGTGAGGTCGGCATCCTGCTGCTATCCGGGGCGTCTCCAGACACATCTTGGCTGGCCATCAGGGCTCAGTTCCAAACGGGCCTTACCACTGGAGACAATTCTGCTCCAGTCAGTGAGGTTCCAGGCCGAAGACACCACGAGTGATGGTCTGGAGTGCCATTTCATTTCACTGCAGAACTACTTTTATTATCATCCGCGGCACTTGTGCAGTACAGCGAAACGTTACAGACTTGTTAAATCTGTGAAGCTCTTTCTCTTCACTAAATCATCCAAATTTTCTGAAACAGTAATCATTTGTTTGCTTTTGTACGTCACACATGCCGATTGTCCGTCTCATTCGGCTAATTCCTTAGTGGTGCGTCGTCTGCTTTTGTCTCAGAATGTAGCAAACGCAAGCTGCATATTTCCGATGATGGTTGCAGGCAGCACGTTTTCTTGAGCTCCATTGGGTATGCAGGTGCTATGCCGATCATGGAAGTGGTGAAAAACTTCTTTTAGCTCTGAGTTGAAACAATTCTAAAACTGTGACAACTACCATCTTCACAAAATTGTACATGATTTTAATTTTTATATCGTATTTAAATAATTTATTTAGTCGCTCCTTCTTCAGAAGGCTATTTGTAGATTTAACCATCTTGAGCGTTTACATTGACTTCATATCAAGTGGAGCATAGCAGATAGTAATATATGAGGCTTAGCATTCGATGTTTACTGCAATAGCCAGGATACTTAGCCTCGATCACAAATAATGAATCATCTCTAAAGCATTTGTGTTCACCTACCTGTAACCGTGATAGTGAGAATATGACAGTTTTGTTATAAGTGCGTAATGCATACTTCCATATAAAACAGTGTTGCTAAGTGAAATACTTCCAAGGCAGTGTCAGTACTACAATGTAATGTTACACAACAGTATCGCTAGCATGCCAAAAGGAAAAATAACGCGAATGAAGGCATCCAACGCCGAAAGCCAACTCACAGGACAATGAGAGACTGTTAGCTGATCTCCATAGCAAAATAATAACAGCAACAGATACAACTCGACGCCAACTTCTGGCCATCCCCCCCGCACCCCCCCCCCCCCACCCCCACCCCTGCCCCAGATCCCTAAGTTTAATATTTCTATCTTCATTTGGATTAGTTAAGACATTTTATCATTTAATAGCATACCCATCATATGCATCTCCATGTCAATATTCAGGGATGTGACAGGAATGTTCATTTGAATCAAGAAACTTCATATAGACATGTGCCCCATTCTGAATGGTTTCTGAGATACAACACATTTCATGTGCATTTTTATTTGGGTTGGTTGTGCGAACGTATGTGTCTTACCCAACCTACCTCTCTGACATTTTATTCTATCCCAACCTACCTTTTTGCTATCAGTCTCTTACGTCAGGATAGCCTTTTGCTGCTAGTTAGCAGCTCAGTTGTCCATAGTAAGTTGTGAGTGAAACACTGTGAGGGGTTGACACTGAATCAGAGAGAAGTGTTAGTTAAATTTCTTTGTACACGCGCTAGGTAAAATGTCACACATCTGCACTAATGAAGAATATGGATTCTGCGATGATAGCGGTCCTACTGCTATTGAAGAATACCATCGATGCTTTCCGACACGTTCAGTTCCTGACCGTAGAGGTTACCACATTCTGTGAAACATATTCTTCTGAATTCCCATTTTCCTTCTGAATGTGTTGTTCAACAACGTGTGAAGTAACACCAGCGCATTGTTAATGTGATGCAGCATAGACATACTACCAGCACATGGCAACTTTCTGTATGAATGTCGCAGGAACACGAGTATGGCGAACATTAAAAGCAGAAAATGGTACCCATTTCACATACAGCATGTCCACAGTCTTCACACTAGTGGCAATGCCACACGACTTGAACTTTTCGCCGGCCGAAGTGGCCGTGCGGTTAAAGGCGCTGCAGTCTGGAACCGCAAGACCGCTACGGTCGCAGGTTCGAATCCTGCCTCGGGCATGGATGTTTGTGATGTCCTTAGGTTAGTTAGGTTTAACTAGTTCTAAGTTCTAGGGGACTAATAACCTCAGCAGTTGAGTCCCATAGTGCTCAGAGCCATTTGAACTTTTCACTTGTTAAATTACAATCGTCATTTGCTTCCATTAATCCAGTTCACTAGTGAAGGCACGCTTTCATCGGATAGAATCAACACACACGTAATAATCATGGACGATCGCAGGAAAATCCACACACTACAGTGAAAACCAATTTCCAAGTTTGATTTTTTGACCAATTTTTGGTGCGTTGTGATTGGTAACATGTTGATAGGTCCAGTCATTTTAAAAGAGGTCATTTTACAAGGGCTAATGATGAGACAGATTTACTTGCATTTTTTGGCCACACTGACTGCAATGTACTTACAGCATGATGGAGTAGCTCCACATTTTATCAGATGTGTGGCAGGAAATCTCAACTGGACTTACCCTAATCGTGGGATTGGTCGTTGTAGTACAATCAACTGACCACCAAGATTGCGGGACCTTAAAACATTCAATTGCAATTTATGCGACTAGAATCTGAGGTGTACAAACAAATGGTGAATATGCCAGATGAACTGCTTGGGCGCATCATGGCCAATACTGCTGTTTCTCTCATTAGGAAACGTGCAAAGGCACTCAGACAAGCAAAAATACATGTCCTCGCAAAAGTGCACAATTGCACTGAAGTTGACACTGAGATATTCGAACATTTAATGTGAACTATAAAACAGATGTAATGTGATGTTAAGATAATGCTTAGAGATGAATGTGTTAAAAATATGTATTTTTCAACTGATACTTTGTAAAACGCTTGTTGTACTGTTGACTATTTGTTATACACATGTTCATGTGTAAACCTGACAATGTACTGAATAATACAGAAAATAAATCACAATATACATTACTTGTGTGCAAGCGTAGGCTTCCGCGGCCATTGTCACAGTCAATAAAATTCTTCTCGGTCTGTGACTTCATTGTCAGTGTGTAAAATTTCGACGTTTCGGCCACTATTGTTTGTGACTTTCCTCATTGTGTTACCTGCTAAATGAGAAAAGTTTGATTCTTATATAATGGTGGAATAGGCTGTTATCGAACTCTGATAGGCTATCGAGGATGTGGAAGAAGGGTGTGAGACGTCCTTCATTGGTATTTTCATTAATTCTTCTCATTGGTAAAAATAGACTTTTGTGATTGGTGTTTGCTTTACGGTTCGCCACTGGTGGAAACAGGCGAATGTGTTCTATCTCACAAACACTCGACATAGTCCATATGACCATATGAAGTTTTTTGCTCCAGATTATCGTTCCTGCCATATTACTGAATACTGATCATTCCTAGTGGGGCGCTCTTATACGCCCGAATATAGGCAGAGCATGCTCGAAACGAGTAAAGTTAAGTCTGAAAAATGTGAGACTTGTAGCATCTTAACGCCAGTAATTGAATCTCCAGTACTGGGATGCTTTTGTGCTTCTTAACGCGACATTTAAAAATGTGTGTTGCCGTAAGACTGACAGCGCAAGCCGGTATTCAGGCGCAAAGAAGGCCAGTACATACCACATTGTGCACAAAATAAAATTTACATGAAAATATTTCCGGCACTTTAAGACAAGAAACCTAGTTAACAACTTCAGCACCTAGGGCAGGTGATGTAAGTTGGGTTGTCTATCTAAATGCGCAGGAAATATTTTATGGTCCAGTTTTATTTTGCTCACCCTGAATGTCCAGTCGGAATATGCAAGATAAATTAATATATTTCACAATTTTTAATCCTTCTGTAGAAGACGAGTTCTGCGCAAAGAAATTTATGTCAAACGTGAGTTTACCTTCAAATGATAACACTGTGTCCTGTCGTGATTAACGTTGAAACGAAACCACATAGTCTTAGTTGGTTTTGAAACAACTTCGCGTTAGACACAGCTTCTTTCGCCGAATTTCTTTGATGAATACATATTTGCAAACCGTCAGTTTATGCGATTAAAAGGCAAGAAACGATTGAGCTACCTCCGAAAAGAGTGACATACGCAGGCAGTACAAAAAGCTACGCAAAGGATTACTGCAGCTGCCTTTTTCTAAAGGCATGATCATCCTCCTTATTTACTCTAGTACGGCATCTCGCTGAACAATGGAAATATTGCTTTGCAGCACCACAGCGGGGAAATAAATAACAGGACAAATAGTGTGATAATTTTCTGGTTTTCGTTAGCGGGCTACCTCTGGGAAACCTGCCGCACTTCAGTTATGTAAGACTTACCTAGGCACACGGAGCTCTGACTAGGTGGACTTTTTATTTCCCTTGCTGCTTGTCCAACTCCCAGTGGAATTGATGGGCCGGTGGTAGATGAAAACATCCAGAGTAACAAGAGGGTTCGGGCAGTCAGTCCTTCAGACTCAGTTAATAGTAACAGCACGCATGTTGGCTGTCAGGATGTGTTTCTAATAGTTAAACGCAAAGAGGGTAGCTTCGACAAAGATTCACCGTTCTACATCCAAAAAGTTTTAGAGGGCATTGCTGGAAACTAAAATCTGTTAAGCACTTGCGACATGGGACCCTGTTGGTAGAAACTTCCATGGTTCTAGAGGGAACCGTAGAGGGCGAAAACTGTAGAGGAAGGCAGAGCTTGGAATACGTCACAACGAATAATTGAAGACGTAGGTTGCAAGTACTACTATGAGATGAAGAGGTTGGCACAGGAGAGAAATTCATTGCGGGCCGCATCAAACCAGTCACAAGACTGATGACTCAAAAAAAAAAAAAAAAGTATCCTATTATATCAGTGTTTCACACATTTCTGGAAGACAAGATTGTCAAAAGAAAATCAATGAAAATTGTTTGAGCATTTGTTCTCTTCTCAAGCGAACATCGACCACGTCCACTGCAATCCTGGCCCTGTTACATGGCCCTTCTACAATTTACATCCCGAGATCCAAACATTGTCCGTAACCCCGATGTGGCTGACGTACGTAGTCTTACTTTCATTGTTATCACGAGAACCGACAGTAAAAATAGGGTTTCTTGGTACAATCACTGATATGTTTAAAAAATGTTCAAATGTGTATAAAATCTTGGGACTTAACTGCTAAGGTCATCAGTCTGCACATGACAGAACAGTACCAGTCATTATACGCAGACCCGTTACACTACCCGGTACAGCCCCTCGGTAGTGGAGGGGCCGAGAGTGGGATCAGCTAACTAGGAAGCAGCGTGATCTGTGTGGAGACACATACATGTAAATGGCGCTGATGTACTGTACACTGTAGTTGGTGTCGGTGTTGTTATGGTGATATTAATTCACGTAACCATCCGTTCTAGGCATTCGACAAATGAAGAAGTGGTTGGCATGTTATTGCTTTATGGAGGATTTAACCAAAATTTCACAAGATTGGTACTACTGTGTGCTGAGCATTACCCTAATACCTTAACAGATGTTCTGGCGTAACCACAAGCGCCGGAACGAAGGTGAAGAACACAAGAGCAGAGAAGACGGTGAGACGACGTCGGCCAGTGGTGCCATGGTTAGGACCGCACCACGACAGGATCGCCCTCTAGCCGAAGGGAATATAAGCGGCCCTCCTGCCAGCCTCGGCGACGGTGTTAGGAGAGTATCAGCGCAATACTAGGAGAGCAGTGATGTGTGATCCATACCAACTGCTTACATGGACCTTGTACACAGCAAAAGACTCTGATTGTTTGCAATTCGCCCATCGCTTGCGACACCATTGTAAATTCAAAGTTAAGTAGTGTCAAACTGCAATTTGAAAATAAAACTACTAATTTTGTTCGCTTCAGTTGTTGTATAGCATTTCGAGAACGCTTCATCCCTTAGGCACCCTATAAGCGACGAGTGGGCAGGATCTCACAATAGACATCATCCGACCCGCCCTAACTTCACGAGTCTTCCGAGAAGGCTTCGCGCAACAGTACGCTTGTCACAACGAACGCAAATGTGGAGCAAAAGAATAACACCTGAAGCAGCAGGTGTAGCTGTGATGGTGGCCGTTGCAATAAACCCACATGCCAGTTCTCGTTAAATGGCAAGACTGTGTCGAGTGCCTCGACCTAGGGTGCTGTGCATTCGTCATAGGCATAAATACCCTGCGTACTACATGTCGCTATATCAACGGCTTCGTGGCAATGACTTTCAAATTCGCCTGGAGCACAGTCAGTGGGTTCTGCGGCAAAGGTACTGTTTACCGATGAGGCCACGTTACAAACCACGGTAACGTCAACCTCCACAGTATGCTCTACAAGTTACCGGGACCTCCCATTGACTCTATCGTGTAGAGCATCAACGTCAGCGGAGTGTCAGTGTATGGTGTGGCGTTGTAAGACGACACATCATTGCCTCGTGTTTCATTGACGGAATCTTAACGGACGAAAATAGGGGCGATTTTTAAGATGTACCTTACCTGTACTGATGGAAGACCTACCTCTTCATCTGCATCAAATTATGCGGTATCAGCTTGATGGATGCGCTGCACATAATGTCGGCGTGGCTAGAAATAATTGAAACCAACAATTCCGAAATAGATGGACTGCACAGGGAAATCTTGTCCAGAGATTTCTAGCGCAGTCGCCGGACCTCACCGTCATCCACCTTTTATTAGCGTATCAGCAAGTTCCAACAAAAATGGACAATATGAAGGCCCGTAATACTCCTGTATGTGCTGCAATGTGTGTGTCATTTCCTAAGGGACCAAACTGCTGAGGACATCGGTCCATAGTCTTACACACTACATAAACTAACTTCTGCTAAAAACAACATACACACTCGCGCCCGAGGGAGGACTCGAACCTCCTGCGGGAGGTGCCGCACAATCCGTGAGATGGCGCCCCAAACTGCGCTGCCACTCCGTGCGGCACGTGCTGCAATAACACCAGAAACACTGAAAGCAGTGAGTCGATCGGTGTTGTATGTTTCTGTGAAGACGTATGTTCGTTTAGTAGAAACTATTGTACGTTTATGTAATCGTTTCAACATGTGCAAAAGTGCAATTGTAATGTAGTAATTAAAAATGTTCTCTGACACGTCCTGAACGTCTCATGTACCATTATGTTATTGATATAAAACTACGTACAGCTAGCATTTACGCCTCTGTTAGATCCTTGGTCAGCCATTAATTATGTTTACTCTGGCTGGTGATAGTCGGTATTTAGTTCCCATTATGTCCACTCTAGTACTGTAGTGAAGATCAATAGAGCACGAACGAGTAAACCCTTTGTAAGTAGGCTGTTTATGTTTTCTTATTGGCAACGTTACGTAGCGCTCTGTATGAAAATCACTGGCTGTGCCGTGTGCAGTCTGTGGCTAGTTTGCATTGTTGTCTGCCATTGTAGTGTTGGGCAGCTGGATGTGAACAGCGCGTAGCGTTGCGCAGTTGGAGGTGAGACGCCGGCAGTGGTGGAAGGTTGGGAGAGAAATGGCGGAGTTTTGAAATTTGTAAGACTGGATGTCATGAACTGCTATATATATTATGACTATTAAGGTAAATACATTGTTTGTTCTCTATTAAAATCTTTCATTTGCTAACTATGCCTATCAGTAGTTAGTGCCTTCAGTAGTTTGAATCTTTTATTTAGCTGGCAGTAGTGGCGCTCTCTGTATTGCAGTAGTTCGAGTAACGAAGATTTTTGGTGAGGTAAGTGATTTGTGAAAGGTATAGGTTAATGTTAGTCAGGGCCATTCTTTTGTAGGGATTTTTGAAAGTCAGATTGCGTTGCGCTAAAAATATCGTGTGTCAGTTTAAGGACAGTCATGTATAATTTTTCTAAGGGGACGTTTCATATGTCTACCCTTAGCCGAGGATACCTCACTGGAATCTTCTGATTTTTTTCTTGTAGTTTGTGTAATTAGTGTAGCTATTGTTTATTGCTAGCGCGTAATTGTAGAGAGAATTGTTGTACAGTAAAACGATTGTGCATGCATGTAGATTTGCACCAAGTATTTCGCAGTTGCGCTTGCAATTAACTAGATATTATTTTCAGTGCTATGTTAATGTGTTCTCTTATTTTTGCTCTTCAAATTGTGTTTTTCTGTGTTGTCGTGTGAAATATTGTGACAACAATGGCGTGTGAAAAAAGTAATACTAGGCGACAAAGTAAACGGAGAAATGACAGTGAAGACGAAAGCAGTGTGTTAGCGCCACCATGTAATGAATTAACTAATATTCAAAGTAGTAATTTGGTAACTGTGCATAAGGAAATGGAGTGGGCGTCAAATAATGGTGTAGACAGTGAAACAGGTAGTGAACAGGGAAGCATTATCGATCGATCGGTCGGCAACAGCTCGCCTCAGGAATCGGGCTGTGCTGTGTGCAGTCTGTGGCTACTTTGCATTGTTGTCTGTCATTGTAGTGTTGGGCAGCTGCATGTGAACAGCACGTAGCGTTGCGCAGTTGGAGGTGAGCCGCCAGCAGTGGTGGATGTGGGGAGAGAAATGGTGGAGTTTTGAAATTTGTAAGACTGGATGTCATGAACTGCTATATATATTATGACTATTAAGTAAAATACATTGTTTGCTCTCTATTAAAATCTTTCATTTGCTAACTATGCCTATCAGTAGTTAGTGCCTTCAGTAGTTTGAATGTTTTATTTAGCTGGCAGTAGTGGCGCTCGCTGTATTGCAGTAGTTCAAGTAACGAAGATTTTTGGTGAGGTAAGTGATTTGTGAAAGGTATAGGTTAATGTTAGTCAGGGCCATTCTTTTGTAGGGATTTTTGAAAGTCAGATTGCGTTGCGCTAAAAATATCGTGTGTCAGTTTAAGCACAGTCATGTATAATTGTTCTAAGGGGACGTTTCACCTTCCCTTATTTTTCATTGTAGGTGACTGGACATCTCTATGGTTTCTAATGCATTTAATAACAGTGTAAAGAACAATAAGTACAGAATTTGTCGCTTCGTAGTACGTCAATCACGACGCGATTACTGGCTATGTGATGATCGCTCTTGCATTTATGGATTTTCAGTATCGGCGATTTTCGTTTATTTCAAGCATCAGTTGCGTTTTACAATTTCTCAAGATGTAATCGACCAACTGTGGTGCAACCAACGCCATTATTTTTGTGATTTTTCGTGTTACTGAGTGTGTGAGAAACGATACGGGGTGTCCATTAAAAAAATGTAAGTTTATATTGAAACTAATATTGGTTTACGTTACAGAATGTCTCATAGTATTTTTTTTTCATGAACCCCTACCTTACGTTCATATTCGTGAAAATTGTTTTTCAATATCTATTGTTGCTCCAGAGATATTTGTGCTGAAATTCCCTGTAGAAAGGTTGTCATGATACAGAAACCGCGCGTTTTATTCGACATTCAAAAGTGCACTAGTTGGTTTTCGGGCAAAGGGTGGAAGCATTTCATAAACGGTTAAGTATGTACACCGTTCGCTTGCCAGCGTAGATAAAGTATGCTGTGCATGGCAAAATGCCGCTATCCAAAACAGGGTCGAATGCAACTGTGCATCACTGCGGGCCAATAAATGACGACCGCGGAGATGTGTACAGGCAAATAGTAGTGGTAACCAAGGAACTACAACAATGTCTGCTCAATGGCCATTTAGCGAACGTTGCTGGGTATGGGCTCCGCAGTAGGTGCCTGGTTTATGTCCCTATACCAAACGCTGTTCATCAGCGACGAACGATGGAATTCGCACACCAATACCGGGACTGGAGATCCACTGTGTGGCGACGTGTGACTTTTTCACTTGATTCATGTTTTATTCTCCATCGGACAGATGGCCTTTGGCGTGTACAGCGTGGAGCACCTGGAAGCAAACACTGTGGAAGTATCGTCAAAAGAGACTAGGATGGAGGAGGGAGCGTTGTAGTCTCGGAATTTTCTCGGCATTCCCTGCGTGAGCTCGCCATTCTGGAAGGAAGAATGGATCAACACAAGTATGCATCTATCCCTGGAAACCACGTTCACCCCAACATGCAGTTTATTTTTCCTCGGCATAATGGCATCTACCAGCAGAACAATGCAACGTGTCACACAGATGGCAGCATAGTTAGTGGTTCGAAGAGCAGCAGGGCGAGTTTACCATAAACTCAATCGAGAATCTGTGGGACCACCTCAGACTGGATGTATGCCAAAAGGATAGTCAACCGAGAAACCTAGCGCAGCTAACCACAGCACTGGAGTCGACGTGGCTCCATATATCTGTCAGTACCTTCCGGAAGCTCAGTGAAACTCTTCCTCTATGTCTCGCAGCGCTTTGCATTGCAAAACAATGTGTGTGAATTTCTAAGGGACCAAACTGCTGAGCTCATCGGTCCCTAGACTTACACACTGTTTAAACGAACTTATGCTAAGAACAACACGCACACAGCCATGTCACAGGGAGGACTCGAAACTCCGGCGGGAGGGGCCGCATGATCCGTGACATTGTTACCCTAGAACACGCGGCCACGCCGCGCGGCCAAGCGTTGCAAAAGGTGGTTATTGGCGCTTTTGACAGATGGTCACATTAATGTGCCTGGGCAGTGCGTGTATTTACTTAGTCATGATGCTGGTGGTTGCGCTCCATGGATGTGGAATTTCAAGAGATTCAGCAAACAGACACTTTATTTACGCTAAGACGCGATTCAGATTTCATCCGATTGGCTAATAGAGTTAAATCTTCAACATCATTAAGTTAATCTCTGCTGAATCTGAACGCTGGACCTGCCCTGTTGAAAACAATTTCTGTAGCTGTTACTGTATCCGACTCGTATAATCTGTATCCAATTTACAGTTAGCTTTACTTGTTTTTGTTCTATACCTTGCAGCTTCTTTCGCATTTATGTGTGTATATACTCTTTTACTATCTAATGCAACGTGAGGTTCACCATGAGACTGATATGTTGTTCGCTAACATGGGAAAACACATTTAAAATCAAACTGTAAACTTTGTATGGATCTGAAACTATCTCTTAAGTAGACTTCACTTGTTGAGGCAGGCTTCAAACGATTATCTATCTGACAGAACAGTGACTCTTTGGCTAGCATGAACAAAGCTATAAGTAAATTAACCTCTATGATACAAAGTAATGTGGCTTATTTTACATTTAAATTGCCCCAAAGATAGAATTTTTATGTTTTTCTGTACTAGTAGTTTAATTTGTTATTATTATCTTTCTTCTGGAACTATATTTGGTCAGTAACGTGTATGGGTGATTTATAACAACTTATAATGAATATTTTGTGGGGTGACACCGATCATTTAAGATGAAGTCTGATTTTATGGAAATAATGTCGTACAGCAGATTAATTTTCTTGCCTTTGTTGTTCTGATGCCATTGTTTTAGATTTTCTGCCATGTAGTAATAGAGAAAATTAGTATTTTGGAGTCGGTAGGTAGAAAGACTGTACAAAGGCTGATACACTGAACTCAGAGAAAAAAAAAAAAAAGAAATAAAGAAACGATGGTCCACGAAGGAAGTATCCAAATGGGATGGAAAGCGATAGATATGACTTACAGGTAGACACAAATACATGATTGCAAATTCAGTAATATTGGATGATTTATCACGGAAAAGAGCTCCACAAACAGAGCAAGTCAGAGTCTCGTTGCTCCACCTCCCGTCCTTACGCAAACAGTTATTGAGCTGAACATTGGTTGACAGTGTTGCTGAACGTCCTCCTGAAGGTTATCTTGTCAAATTAGGTCCAATTGGCGCGTTAGATCATCAAAATCCCGAAATTGTTGCAGGGCTTTGCCCGTAATGCTCCAAACTTTCTCATTTGGGGAGAGATCAGGCGACCTTGCTGGCCAAGGCAGGATTTGGCATGCACGAAGACAAGCGATGGAAATTCTCAACACGAGCCGTGACGGGCATTAAAACGGGGCATACAATATCGTCGACGTATCGCTGTGCTGTAAGAGCGCCGCCGATGACAGCCAAACGGGGCCTGCTATGAAAAGAAATGACAGCCCCGACCCTCACTCCTAGTTGTCAGGTTATATGGCGCGTGACAGTCAGGTTGGTATTCCACCTCTATCCGAGGCACCTACAGACTCTCCAAGGCTTACTTCGAAGCGCGACTCATCACTCAAGGCAATTGTACTCCAGTCAACGAGACGTGTCTGGAGACGTCACAGATGGCGATGGGATAGAAATCTGGCTGTGGCCCGCCCTTCAGCCTAACATCCAACAATGATGGTCTGTCTTTTCATAACAGGAGCCCTTTGGTTGTCATCCATGGCACCCTTAGACCACAGCGAAATGTTGACGATATTCTCTGCCTGCTTTCGTTTTCTTTCATGGCTATCTATCCTGGGATTACGTTTCAGCAAGGTAAATCCCGTCCGCACATGACTAGATTTTCTGCTCCCTGTCTTCATGCTTGTCGATCCCTACCTCGGCCAGCTAAATTACCGGATGTCGCCACAATTACGAGCGTTATGGGGAGAGCCTTCCAACCATCGCAGGATTTTGATGATGTAGGGCACCAATCGAAGAGAATTTGACACAATATCCCTCATGAGGACATCCAACAACTCTATCAATCAATGGTAAGCCTCATAATTGCTTGCATTAGGGCCAGAGGTGGACAGGGCGTTACTGACTTGCTCCATTTGTGAAACTCTTTCTCTTGAATATGTCATTGAATCTTTTACGTATTGTAATTATTATTTGGCCGCACATGTTCATCACATGTACTGGTTTCTGTGCTATTCGGACAATTCCCTCTTGGTTCAAAAAAATGGTTCTGAGCACTAAGGGACTTAACTACTGTGGTCGTCGGTCCCCTAGAACTTAGAACTACTTAAACCTAACTAACCTAAGGACATCACACACATCCATGCCCGAGGCAGGATTCGAACCTGCGACCGTAGCAGTCGCGCGGTTCCGGACTGCGCGCCTAGAAACGCTAGACCACCGCGGCCGGCTCCTTCGTGGTGCGCCATTCTTTTTTTCTTTAGATTGTATTTGGGCAGAATCAAATTGATGAGATATTTTTAGCCTGCTTCTCTTTGCCTGCTTTTGTTTGCTTTCAGTACCCTCCTTACTTCGTCTGACTTGCATTATTTTACTTCCAAGTTAGCAGAACTCCTGCACTACATTTACTATGTGGTCTTCAATTTGATCTTAAGTTTATCGTTGATTTAATTTTTGGTACTTTTTTTTGGTTTACTCCCACCAGTCTATACGCCCATTAGTCCATTCCAGTCAACAGGTACTGTAATAATTCCTCTCACTCACTGAGGATAGCAAACCCATCAACGAATCCTTAGCATTTATGACTTTTAACCATCCCCCCCCCCCTGGATTATTCTTAGTCGACCGTTGTGGCCGAGCGGTTCTAGGCCCTTCAGTCCGGAACTGCGCTGCTGTTACGGTCGCAGATTCGGATCCTGCCTCGGGCATGGATGTGTGTGATGTCCTTAGGTCAGTTGGGTTTAAGTAGTTCCAAGTTTAGGGGACTGATGACCTCAGAAGTCCCGCAGGGCTCAGAGCCATTTGAACCATTTGGACTGTTATTTTATTTTCGTCATTGCTCCCTCGATGCACTGGTTGAACAATAGAGACGAATCTCAGTTCTTGGCTGCGAACACCCTTTTTATTCAATATACTTCTTTCTCAATCTCCCTTTCTTATGTTTTCTTCTTGATTTCTCACGTACTGTATGTTACCTTTCGATTCCTATAGCCTACATTTTTTTTCAGAAAATTTCAAATATCTTGCACCATTTTACGTTATTGGTCTCGATTTCTAGGTAAGAAAATCTTGTGCAGATATCTTGACTTTTCTCGAGTCTTACTTTTATTGTTATGCACAAAATCACAACTGTCTCGCAGAGGGTTCTTTACCTTTTATAAAGCCTAACTTTTCATCGTCTGACTGATCCTTCATTTTATTTTCATATCTTTTGTATATCATTTTTGTACGGGACTTGTGTACGTGTGCTGTTAGATTGTACGACAGTTCTCTCGCATTTATCTGTCTTTGATATCTTTGGGATTCTATGGGTCGCACTTTTTCGAGTGTCCGATAGTACGTCTCCAGTCTCATAGATCCCACATATTAACTTGAAAAATATTTTAGTTGTCACTTGCCCCAATGATTTTAGAAATACGATAGCAATGTTATGTAAGCTCTCTGACTCGTTTATTCAAAAGTATTCCAAATCTCTTTCCAACTTCGACTGTAATAGTTGATCCGTTCCACATCAATATCATTTTCTTCTTCTATTGCGTTAGCAGACAATTCTTCCCTCTTGTAGAGGCCCTCAGTCTTATGTTTCCTCATAAACTCTCTCTCTTCTGCAGAAGACCTTCTGTATTCTTAATGTTGGTGGTCTCACTTTCTGTTTCACTAAATTTTCTTTAAACTTTCTATATGCTGAATCTGTCTGGCGCACGATAATTTAATCCTCTATCTACTTACACTTCCTTGTGCATCCATTTCGCGTTAGTTTCCTTGCGCTTTGTGTTCAGTCATTCCTAAATGACTTTTTGTGCTATCTTCTTTTCTTCTCCAGAACCTTTCTGAATTTCCTTCTTTCGTTGATAATTTGAAGTTTTTCTTCCGCCGTTCATGATTTCTTCGCAGTTATCTTCCCTGTATCTATATTTGTCTGTACAGCTTCTGTGATAGCCCTTTTTAATGGTGTCCATTCCTTTGCAACTGAACTGCTAGCGTGGTATTCGTTATTCACAAAGTCAGAGAACATCTTTCCTGCGTACTAATATGTACCGCTTTGTTTCTTCTCGCCGATTCTCTTGAACTTCAGTCTTCTCTTCACCTTCAATAAATTGTGACCCGAGTCTATACCTGCTCGTTATTCAAATGGTTCAAATGGCTCTGAGCACTATGGGACTCAACTGCTGTGGTCATAATTCCCCTAGAACTTAGAACTACTTAAACCTAACTAACCTAAGGACAGCACACAACACCCAGCCATCACGAGGCAGAGAAAATCCCTGACCCCGCCGGGAATCGAACCCGGGAACCCGGGCGTGGGAAGCGAGAACGCTACCGCACGACCACGAGATGCGGGCCCTGCTCGTTATTATGCCTTACAATCCCATATCCGATTTAGGAATATCTGTCTCATCGTGATGAAATCCAATTGGTATCTTACCGTGTCTGCGGGCTCTGGCATGTGTATCTCATTTCCCTGCGGTTCTTTAAGAATGTATTTGCTATTACTAGCGGAACTGCAAGAGTCTTTCTCCTCTCTCATGTGACTACATCTTCTATTCATTTCCCGATTACCCATGAATATTAGATTTTCATCTCCATTTACACACTGAATTACCCGCTCAATATCTTCATTCATTCTTTCTATCCCTCCACCTTCTGCTTACGACGTCGTCATACCGTATTTTTGCTGGTACTGGTTTGCTGTCAGTTCTGATGAGAAAAAAATCTATGAAAGACTTACTGTAGCCGTGTAGAATATTGTTCATACCGTTTCGAAAAGTCGAGTAGATTGCTTGTCTTACGCTGGCGTAGCTTCCTCTTAGCTCTCGATTTTCTTCCGTCTTTCTGAAACAGATATAATAAATGATATTCTTTTCTAGGGCATGGCGAAAGTTCTAGACCAATCACAGAGAAAATGTGTATGAAGTACTGAATACTGTTTTTGGTACATGTTTTCAAGCCCATTTTTCTTCTGTGAGAAAGTTTGGATTACATGATTTTTAGAAGTAATAATCTTATATATGTTTCCTTCAAATAGGTAGACCGCAATACCATAGAGTCATAAAATTGTTTTGTTTAGGACGGTTCATCATCGACAGCATTCGAGAAACGTAGCACAAAGTTTAAGAGCAATATATTACTCCACTTTCAACGAGAAAGATTGAAATGTGTTAATTTTGCTCGTAAAGGGTTATGAAATAGCTGATGCCATATTAATGCCAAAAAAATTTGGATGAAAAGTTTACTAAGGGTAAATTTTGTGCAATATATTTGCCGGTGATACGAAAAGTAATTTTTCAGAAATGTAAGACCTTCTAAAAAATCCAACTGCTTTTTCCGCCAGTTTACAAACTTGAACGTTTCTTGTGTCCATCACTTCCCGCCAGAAGTGAAACACCAATGAAAACAGTGGGTGGAAGCTACGAAGGACGCGAACTTAGTTTTATCTGCTGGATACTTTATGGTCGTTCTTTTATGTGTAAAAAGGCATTAATCTTTTTGATAACATCCAAATAAAAAGAAAACAACAAAGGAAAAGCTGTGAACATCTCCTGCCTCAAATGAATGATATGTATGTAAATGTAAAATCATATTTCATCATGACAACGCGTCAGCTCGCAAAATTTCATTGGCAGTGATTAGCCTCAGCGACTTGAAATATGAAGTAAAGGAACGTAATAATCGACACCCCCTTTATTCCAACTATTCCAATAACAATAAAAATTTTTTGTTGGAAACTGTTTTGACTCCACTGAGCCGCAAATTTATATTTTACAGACCCTTCAGAATGACATACTTCTAAGACTTAAATTCCCTATATGCTAGTGAAGACATACCACAAGCGGTACAAAAATTTTTAACAGCATGGGTTTGAATATCCGACGATCCTGAGCTGATGCTTGAAACTTATGTTACAAAGGTTATTACTGTTAGAGAATATAATATCTTACATCATCTGCGTGTGGAATGCAGACAGGTAGTTATCATCTACTAGAATTTCACGTTCAGTTTAGTCAGGTAGCAGAAATGTCATTCACGAGAATTTTCCTGTTAACAAATGGGTTGGCTGATGGGATGTGTTCAAAAAAATGGTTCAAAGGGCTCTGAGCGCTATGGGACTTAACATCAGTGGTCATCAGTCCCCTAGAACTTAGAACTACTTAAACCGAACTAACCTAAGGACATCACACACATCCATGCCCGAGGCAGGATTCGAACCTGCAAACGTAGCGGTCACGCGGTTCCAGACTGAAGCGCCTAGAAGCGCACGGCCACACCGGCCGGCGTTGGGATGTGTATTACCTTCTGAATAGTCCGCCTGTTCCCAACAAAAAATCCGTTACAGTTTAGGCACAATTTATTCCCATCACAAGCGTTGAAGAAGCTCTGGAACGAATACGTCAGACACTTCATGTTTTGAAATCTGAAACACCTCGAACCATTCTGATGAACAAAATCCAAGCAGAGTAGGTAAGTAGTTAGTTACAGGGGTTGGAGAAAAGAAATACGGAAACACCATAAACACAAAACATTACCGCGCCTAATACGGTATAGCAAAACCCTTGGCATTCAATAAAGTTTCTAATCGCCTCGGGATGGATACGTACTGGTGTTTTACGGTATCCAAGAAAATCTTATACCATTTTCCTTGCACAATAATGATGGAGATGGTTAGACCAAAGGCAACAACATCGTGACCTGGTGAGTGTGGCTGCCCGGGGAGATGGGACAATTCATCTTCGTGCTCACAAAACCAGTCCTGGACGATGCGGGATGTGTGAACACGTGCTCTGTCCTCTTGGAACACAGCATCGTCAGTAGGGAACAAACATTGTATCATGGCAAAGGTACAACCACTTCAGTTGTAAGGCTCTTTTGTTTTCCAATACTCAAAACACGACTGGTTTCGGGCTCTTACACGTCCATCATCAGGTTTGATACTGAAAATGAAAAAGAGATCAGAGCTAATAATACGTTTTACACGTAGTACTGCACCTGAGAAAACAAATAAGAAGGTCCATATAACATTTTCGAAATCAGTGGGAGGGTTAAGTGCGGAAACACCTGAGTCAATGTTAAAGCGACACCAGACACACGGACAACTGCCTTGGTAAAGAAATATGCAATGAAGATCAGTACACTTTACACTTCGTGCTGCGACCCCGAGAGCCACGATGGACGAATATAGAACGCAGTGTACCACCAGCGAGAGCAGAACACGGAGTAGAGTGCACGAATGAGGGAATGAATGTAAATGTCGTGTGACTAGGGCCTCCCGTCGGGCAGACCGTTCACCGGGTGCAAGTCTTTCGATTTTCCGCCACTTCGGCGACTTGCTCGTCGATGGGGATGAAATGATGATGATTATGACAACACAACACCCAGACCCTGGCCGGAGAAAATCTCCGACCCAGCTGGGAATCGAACCCGGGCCTTTAGGATTGACATTCTGTCGCGCTGACCACTCAGCCACCGGGGGCGGACACGAAGGAGGAAGCAAACTGGTAAACCAAATCGGTAAAAGTACTGCCATCTGTTGACGGGAAGAACAACGCGGGACCAACCAGCCCGGCCGTACGCAATTTGAATTAGTGATTTACAAGCAAAAGAGGAAAAAAGATACATGAATGTTGCATGGAAAGCGTTAATACATTATGAGTGGTAAAGGAACTTACTGAACAGAGGCAGTACAGAATAGTAAAAAAACTCTTAACCAAAAGCAGGTGACTTAAAGTTTATGTATGAAAGGTAAAACAATAAAAAATTTTCTCCACTTTCCATGAGTGGCACGCAATTTTTTAATTTCGTCGGGACGCATAAGACGACGTGGAATAACGTGCCACAGTCATGAGGTAAAAGAACATATACATGTGCAACTCCTATTAAAATATATCTCGCTACTAAACAAAACAGAAGGTAGCTAAACCTTAAAGTCCACATTGTCAAAAACCACTATGTCAATGAATAGCTAGCAGCAATAACACTGTAAGGACACATTAAAAGTAGGAGTAATTAAGAAACTGCTAGCTAAAAGGCACCAACAAGGATTACGGAAGATAAAATGAGAGACAAATTTTACATGGTGAATGGCAGGCAAATTTTAATTTAGTGAGGGCATAGATAACGGTGCACAATACCGCGCCGTAGTGACAGGATAGAAAACTTTGGTACCTACGAATACGAGAACGTCCACTTTCAGAGGAGTGGTAAAGTTCCGTAAGTCTTAGACACCTTTAACGGCAATTATTAACACTATTTCTGCCCCAGATTATTTATTGGCTAAGTAATTGCAAAGTTTCCTCAGTAAGCATCATTTTTCCATGAAGATCATGCCGTTGAGAAAAGAGAGGGTTTAATTCCATACATGAAACAAATGACTTTAATCTAGCAAGTCACACTCATTTTCGGATATAGAAATTACGTTGCAGGACAATAAACTTCACTTTAATATATTTAGAAAGCCAATGGCGACTGGTTCTAATATTCATTGCTCTTCATTTCATCCAGTGCAGCAGAAAATAGCTACTCTTTGTGCAATGCTTTGCCGCGTGTTAGAGTCCCGCTCTCAAAACAAAACTATCGGCGAGAATTAGAATCATTAAATTTATAGCATGTGGTAACCTACGGACACACTGGACTCGCATTCGGGAGGACGACGGTTCAATCCCGCGTCCGGCCATCCTGATTTAGGTTTTCCGTGATTTCCCTAAATCGCTCCAGGCAAATGCCGGGATGGTTCCTTTCAAAGGGCACGGCCGACTTCCTTCCCCGTCCTTCCCTAATCTGATGAGACCGATGACCTCGTTGTCTGGTCTCCTTCCCCAAAACAACACAACACAACACAACAACAACCCCTACGGACATCATAAAAAATCCATGCCAGAGGCAGGATTCGAACCTGTGACCCAAGCGGTCACGCGGTTCCAGACTGAAGCACCTAGAACCGTTCGGCCACACAGCCGGCGCAAGTCTTTCATAAAACTTTTCTTTTTCGAAGCAACGTACAGCCTCACTTCCTTCTCCTTTTGGCTTCTGAGTATTGTCCTAACGCATGTATAACTGTTAACAGCATCAGTGTTTTCTCCATTGCTTTGTTGTCCCTATTTGGGCATAGCTACTGTACGGCAAATACCTATTTCCTGTAGTGATGACATCAAGGTCCTCCCAATTTCTATTTTACATTGCTGTAAAAGTTGTCTTTTAATAGAAGTTCGCATATCTTTGATTATCCTATGACTACGACGCGTTATTGTACGGCGTTATCTGTGTCCTCAGTAAATTAAAATTTGTCTGTCATTCATGACGTAAAATTTGACTCGCGTCTTGTCTTACGCAAGCTTTGTTCAGTCGTTTTTGTTGGCAGCTTTTCATTTGCTCCTACTTTTAATGTGTCCTTTTACTGCTACTGCTACAAGCTATTCATTGGTATAGGTGTTTTTGATAGTATGGACTTCAAAGTTTAGCTACGTTCCATCTTGTTTAGTAGCGAGATGATTTATGATAGGAGTGACACATATGTATGTTCATTTAACTCATGACTGTGGCACGTTATTCCACGTCGTGATATGCGTCCCTGCTAAAATAAAACTTTGCATTTCACTCAGAGGAAGGGGAGAAAATTTGTTCTGTGTTTTACGGTTTACATTTAAACTTTAAGTCACCGGCTTCTAGTTAAGATTTTTTACTACATTTCTGTACTGTCTCTGTTCAATATGTTCCTTTAGCGCTCATAATGTACTTTTAACGCTTTTAGTTCATCTTTCTTGAAATTTTTTTCCCTTTTGCGTGTAAATCACTAATTCAAATTAAGAACGGTCGGGCTGGTTGGCCCCGCGTTGTTCTTCTCGTCAACAGGAGGCAGTACTTTTGCCAATCTAGTTTAGCAGTTTACTTCCTCCTTCGAATACCCCACTCCGCACTCGCTGGTGGTACATCGCGTCCTATAGTCGTTCATAGAAGTGCTCGGTGTCACTGCACAAAGTTTAAGGGTCCAAGTGTTCACGTTGTTCATGTATGTTTATGTACCCATAGAGTTTTCCATTGTGTTGTCTGGTGACGCTTTGGCATTCAGTTAGGTTTTACCGCACCGAGACCGACCGCTGTTTCCTAAAATATTATGTGGAACGTATTTTTTTTGTCATTTGTACTACTGCGTGTAAAACTATTATTAGCTTCAGTCTCTTGTTTATTTTCGGTATCGAAACTGACGATGGGCATGTAAGAGCCCGAAACCGGTCGTGGTTCAAGTACTGGAACATAAAGAGAACCTTACAACTGAAGCGGTATTTTTGACCTCTGCAGTAACGCTCGGTTCCGGATGTATCTCAAGCAGGATTGTTCATTGTACCACGAGATGGGTCTGGTCAGGCAAAATTGACACTCAATCCTTGGCAGTAATATTACACCACTGGCCATTAAAATTGATACACCAAGAAGAACTGCAGATGATTAACGGGTATTCATTGGACAAATATATTATACTAGAACTGATACGTGATTATATTTTCACGCAATTTGGGTGCATAGATCCTGAGAAGTCAGTACCCAGAACAAACACCTCTGGCCGTAATAACGGCCTTGATACGCCTGGGCATTGAGCAAACAGAGCTTGAATGGCGTGTACAGGTACAGCTGCCCATGCAGCTTCAACACGATACCACAGTTCATCAAGAGTAGTGACTGGCGTATTGTGAAGAGCCAGTTGCTCGGCCACCATTGACCAGACGTTTTCAATTGGTGAGAAATCTGGAGAATGTGCTGGCCAGGGCAGCAATCGAACATTTTCTGTATCCAGAAAGACCCGTAAAGGATCTGCATCATGCTGTCCTGCATTATCCTACTGAAATATAGGGTTTCGCAGGGATCAAATGAAGGGTAGAGCCACGGGTCGTGACACATCTGAAATGTAACGTCCACTGTTCAAAGTGCCGCCAATGCGAACAAGAGGTGACCGACACGTATACACAATGGCACCCCATACCATCAGGCCGGGTGATACGCCAGTATGGCGATGACGAATACACTCTTCCAATGTGCGTTCACCACGATGTCGCCAGATACGGATGCGACCACCAGGATGCTGTACACAGAACCTGGATTCATCCGAAAAAATGACGTTTTGCCATTCGTGCACCCAGGTTCGTCGTTGACTACACCATCGCAGTCGCTCCTGTCTGTGATGCAGCGTTAAGGGTAACCGCAGCCATGGTCTCCGAGCTGATAGTGCATGCTGCTGCAAACGTCGTCGAACTGTTCGCGCAGAGGGTTGTTGTCTTGCAGACGTCCCCATCTGTTGACTCAGGGATCGAGACGTGGCAGCACGATCCGTTACAGCCATGCGGATAAGATGCCTGTCATCTCGACTGCTACTGATACGAGGCCGTTGGGATCCAGCACGGCGTTCCGTGCTACCCTCCTGAACCCACCGATTCCATATTCTGCTAACAGTCACTGGATCTCGACAAACGGGAGCAGCAATGTCTCGATACGATAAACCGCAATCGCGATTGGCTACAATCCGACCTTTATCAAAGTCGGAAATGTGATGGTATGCATTTCTTCTCCTTACACGAGGCATCACAACAACGTTTCACCAGGCAACGCCGGTCAACTGCTGTTTGTGTATGAGAAATCGCTTGGAAACTTTCCTCATGTCAGCACGTTGTAGGTGTCGCCACCGGCTCCAACCTTGTGTGAATGCTCTGAAAAGCTAATCATTTGCATATCACAGCATCTTATTCCTGTTGGTTAAATTTCGCGTATCTAGCACGTCATCTTCGTGGTGTTGCAATTTTAATGGCCAGTGGTGTATTTTGAAGAGTAATCATGGAGCCTATGGAATAACACGATGTAGCTACCCAAGTCATCCCTGCATCCTCACCATGTTTCACTCTTGAGACGTAAACTCGACCAGAAGTTGGAAACAGTGTGAACAAGGTAACCAAATGACTCTCTTCCATTGCTCCGTAGTCAAGGTTTTATGGCTGACTTCTTCCTGTTATTCGTGTTTGCATAATTGGAGAGTCGTTTTTGAATTCCAGCTTGCCATGCATTTCCCTGTTTATGGTGTTTATGGAGCTCCATTCGTGTTGTTTCGGAGCTGACAGTGCTCGCGAGTGCAACATTCAACGATTATCTGTCATGATCACTCGAAACACACTGTCATCTGCGTTATGACTTACCGGATGTAATTTTTCCGCCTTCCGTGCATGTGGTTGAAAATGGTTCAAGTGGTTCTGAGCACTACGGGACTTAACATTTGAGGTCATCAGTCCCCTAGAACTTACAATTACTTAAACCTAACTAACCTAAGGACATCACACACATCCATGCCCGAGGCAGGATTCGAACCTGCGACCGTAGCGGTCGCCCGGTTCCAGACTGAAGCGCCTAGAACCGCTTGGCCACCATGGCCGGCCCGTGAATGTGGAATAAATGTACGATAATGTGTCTCTTGAAATACTAAAAATTTTGGCTACGGTGGTTACGGAAGCACCCACCATACGAGCTCCAACTATTAACCTACGTTGGAATTCAATTAAGTCCGACGTAATGCACTGACAACTTTACAGGGCACGTTCTGATAACAGTTTAACTTGCAGCGTACTGAACATGTGCCGTTCGTGGTCAAATACAACAGCGCAATCTGCAGTTTGTCTAGTATCTGTATTCACGTACGCATGTTTCACGATTTTTCCATAATTTTGTTCAATCCCTGTTATTCGTCATCAGTGAGTCGTCGACGATGTAAAATATGTTGCATCTTTCACAGATAAATATTTTTTTCTCTCAATGAAAAAAAAGGATTCACGCCAATTTTTATATTTGTTGTCTTAAATTACACTCCTGGAAATGGAAAAAAGAACACATTGCCACCGGTGTGTCAGACCCACCATACTTGCTCCGGACACTGCGAGAGGGCTGTACAAGCAATGATCACACGCACGGCACAGCGGACACACCAGGAACCGCCGTGTTGGCCGTCGAATGGCGCTAGATGCGCAGCATTTGTGCACCGCCGCCGTCAGTGTCAGCCAGTTTGCCGTGGCATACGGAGCTCCATCGCAGTCTTTAACACTGGTAGCATGCCGCGACAGCGTGGACGTGAACCGTATGTGCAGTTGACGGACTTTGAGCGAGGGCGTATAGTGGGCATGCGGGAGGCCGGGTGGACGTACCGCCGAATTGCTCAACACGTGGGGCGTGAGGTCTCCACAGTACATCGATGTTGTCGCCAGTGGTCGGCGGAACGTGCACGTGCCCGTCGACCTGGGACCGGACCGCAGCGACGCACGGATGCACGCCAAGACCGTAGGATCCTACGCAGTGCCGTAGGGGACCGCACCGCCACTTCCCAGCAAATTAGGGACACTGTTGCTCCTGGGGTATCGGCGAGGACCATTCGCAACCGTCTCCATGAAGCTGGGCTACGGTCCCGCACACCGTTAGGCCGTCTTCCGCTCACGCCCCAACATCGTGGAGCCCACCTCCAGTGGTGTCGCGACAGGCGTGAATGGAGGGACGAATGGAGACGTGTCGTCTTCAGCGATGAGAGTCGCTTCTGCCTTGGTGCCAATGATGGTCGTATGCGTGTTTGGCGCCGTGCAGGTGAGCGCCACAATCAGGACTGCATACGACCGAGGCACACAGGGCCAACACCCGGCATCATGGTGTGGGGAGCGATCTCCTACACTGGCCGTACACCACTGGTGATCGTCGAGGGGACACTGAATAGTGCACGGTACATCCAAACCGTGATCGAACCCATCGTTCTACCATTCCTAGACCGGCAAGGGAACTTGCTGTTCCAACAGGACAATGCACGTCCGCATGTATCCCGTGCCACCCAACGTGCTCTAGAAGGTGTACGTCAACTACCCCGGCCAGCAAGATCTCCGGATCTGTCCCCCATTGAGCATGTTTGGGACTGGATGAAGCGTCGTCTCACGCGGTCTGCACGTCCAGCACGAACGCTGGTCCAACTGAGGCGCCAGGTGGAAATGGCATGGCAAGCCGTTCCACAGGACTACATCCAGCATCTCTACGATCGTCTCCATGGGAGAATAGCAGCCTGCATTGCTGCGAAAGGTGGATATACACTGTACTAGTGCCGACATTGTGCATGCTCTGTTGCCTGTGTCTATGTGCCTGTGGTTCTGTCAATGTGATCATGTGATGTATCTGACCCCAGGAATGTGTCAATAAAGTTTCCCCTTCCTGGGACAATGAATTCACGGTGTTCTTATTTCAATTTCCAGGAGTGTATAATACTACAGGACAGGATAAACCTCTCTGATCACATTATTGATAAACAGTTTGTCGTAGCTCGGTAGTGCGTGACTGTTTTTCGACCTCGAACATCAGACGTACGTTCTGACAAGTTCAATCATAGTCGATCAGCTCAATGAAGTAGACGTGTCGCGCGGGATTAGCCGAGCGGCCTTTGGCGCTGCAGTCACGGAATGTGCTGCTGATCTTGGCGGAGGTTCGAGTCCTCCCTCGGGCATGGGTGTGTGTGTTTGTCCTTACGATAATTTAGGTTAAGTAGTGTGTAAGCTTAGGGACTGATGACCTTAACAGTTAAGTCCCATAAGATTACACACATATTTTTTTTGATTAATTTATATCTTATGTTTTCTTATGACGCTGATAGTTTATCTTTATCATATTTGTGTAACACATGGCTCCATCTGTTTTATTTACGCATGTCTCATTATACTTATGAGCTCGTGTTTTATATACATATGCAATTGTTATCTTCATTTTATGATTTATTTTTCACAAGATGTAATTTTTCCTGCAATAGTATTTGGTTTCGCTTTCCCTGGCACATCTTAAGATGATCATTACGGACCGAAATCGGTAGTCTGCCGGCAAATTGCTTACGATTATTGACAGGAATTAAGGAGAGAAACTTTATAGACTGAGTTTTTTTAATGAGTTAAGCAGAAAAACTCATATTTTACGGAATTTTTTGTTCCTCATCATTTTGTTGGCCTGAGGTGTCTATACTGTATATATCGGGAACATTAATGGATCTGTTATTGAATCCTATGACTTGCCCGAACTGACTTTTGCCTCTGTCTGAAGATGATGACTGAGCAGCTGAGTCTGAAGTATTTACTTGTATCCAAGAAATAAGGGACAAGTCGACACAAATTAAAGTGATTGTAAATACTATCCAAGTGAAACTGATGAGGCTCCCCCAGATATAGAAGTAAGGATGAGGGTGGATAAATGGTAAAGATTACTTGAAAACATGATCGAATAAAACTAATAATACACAATGCAGATAATCTCTGACATAAGAATACAATATGCTAGTAAAGGAAATGGGAGGAAAACTATTTTCATCTTAACGAATGAACTGTTCCTGTATGAATTTACTACAGTTTACGTAATATATGTAAAGCGCTAACTAACCTGTTCGTGTAGTATACCGTGCAGGTGAGTCAGAACCGTATCGAATCAGCGCGGCGGATTAACTGTAGGGGCTGGTACGTCGGTCTCACTGAGTGTGGTTTTTAGACGGTTTCCCACGCTCGTTCTACATCTACATCTACATTTATACTCCGCAAACCACACAACGGTGTGTGGCGGAGGGCACTTTACGTGCCACTGTCATTACCTCCCTTTCCTGTTCCAGTCGCGTATGGTTCGCGGGAAGAACGACTGTCTGAAAGCCTCCGTGCGCGCTCTAATCTCTCTAATTTTACATTCGTGATCTCCTCGGTAGGTATAAGTAGGGGGAAGCAATATATTCGATACCTCATCCAGAAACGCACCCTCTCGAAACCTGGCGAGCAAGCTACACCGCGATGCAGAGCGCCTCTCTTGCAGAGTCTGCCACTTGAGTTTATTAAACATCTCCGTAGCGCTATCACGGTTACCAAATAACCCTGTGACGAAACGCGCCGCTCTTCTTTGGATCTTCTCTATCTCCTCCGTCAAACCGATCTGGTACGGATCCCACACTGATGAGCAATACTCAAGTATAGGTCGAACGAGTGTTTTGTAAACCACCTCCTTTGTTGATGGACTACATTTTCTAAGCACTCTCCCAATGAAACTCAACCTGGTACCCGCCTTACCAACAATTAATTTTATGTGATCATTCCACTTCAAATCGTTCCGCACGCATACTCGCAGATATTTTACAGAAGTAACTGCTACCAGTGTTTGTTCCGCTATCATATAATCATACAATAAAGGATCCTTCTTTCTATGTATTCGCAATACATTACATTTGTCTATGTTAAGGGTCAGTTGCCACTCCCTGCACCAAGTGCCTATCCGCTGCAGATCTTCCTGCATTTCGCTACAATTTTCTAATGCTGCAACTTCTCTGTATACTACAGCATCATCCGCGAAAAGCCGCATGGAACTTCCGACACTATCTACTAGGTCATTTATATATATTGTGAAAAGCAATGGTCCCATAACACTCCCTTGTGGCACGCCAGAGGTTACTTTAATGTCTGTAGACGTCTCTCCATTGATAACAACATGCTGTGTTCTGTTTGCTAAAAACTCTTCAATCCAGCCACACAGCTGGTCTGATATTCCGTAGGCTCTTACTTTGTTTATCAGGCGACAGTGCGGAACTGTATCGAACGCCTTCCGGAAGTCAAGAAAAATAGCATCTACCTGGAAGCCTGTATCTAATATTTTCTGGGTCTCATGAACAAATAAAGCGAGTTGGGTCTCACACGATCGCTGTTTCCGGAATCCATGTTGATTCCTACATAGTAGATTCTGGGTTTCCAAAAACGACATGATACTCGAGCAAAAAACATGTTCTAAAATTCTACAAGAGATCGACGTCAGAGATATAGGTCTATAGTTTTGCGCATCTGCTCGACAACCCTTCTTGAAGACTGGGACTATCTGTGCTCTTTTCCAATCATTTGGAACCCTCCGTTCCTCTAGAGACTTGCGGTACACGGCTGTTAGAAGGGGGGCAAGTTCTTTCGCGTACTCTGTGTAGAATCGAATTGGTATCACGTCAGGTCCAGTGGACTTTCCTCTATTGAGTGATTCCAGTTGCTTTTCTATTCCTTGGACACTTATTTCGATGTCAGCCATTTTTTCGTTTGTGCGAGGATTTAGAGAAGGAACTGCAGTGCGGTCTTCCTCTGTGAAACAGCTTTGGAAAAAGGTGTTTAGTATTTCAGCTTTACGCGTGTCATCCTCTGTTTCAATGCCATCATCATCCCGTAGTGTCTGGTTATGCTGTTTTGAGCCACTTACTGATTTAACGTAAGACCAGAACTTCCTAGGATTTTCTGTCAAGTCGGTACATAGAATTTTACTTTCGAATTCACTGAACGCTTCACGCATAGCCCTCCTTACGCTAACTTTGACATCGTTTAGCTTCTGTTTGTCTGAGAGGTTTTGACTGCGTTTAAACTTGGAGTGGAGCTCTCTTTGCTTTCGCAGTAGTTTCCTAACTTTGTTGTTGTACCACGGTGGGTTTTTCCCGTCCCTCACAATTTTACTCGGCACGTACCTGTCTAAAACGCATTTTACGATTGCCTTGATCTTTTTCCATAAACACTCAACATTGTCAGTGTCGGAACAGAAATTTTCGTTTTGATCTGTTAGGTAGTCTGAAATCTGCCTTCTATTACTCTTGCTAAACAGATAAACCTTCCTCCCTTTTTTTATATTCCTGTTAACTTCCATATTCAGGGATGCTGCAACGGCCTTATGATCACTGATTCCCTATTCTGTACATACAGAGTCGAAAAGTTCGGGTCTGTTTGTTATCAGTAGGTCCAAGATGTTATCTCCACGAGTCGGTTCTCTGTTTAATTGCTCGAGGTAATCTTCGGATAGTGCACTCAGTATAATGTCACTCGATGCTCTGTCCCTACCACCCGTCCTAAACATCTGAGTGTCCCAGTCTATATCTGGTAAATTGAAATCTCCACCTAAGACTATAACATGCTGAGAAAATTTATGTGAAATGTATTCCAAATTTTCTCTCAGTTGTTCTGCCACTAATGCTGCTGAGTCGGGAGGTCGGTAAAAGGAGCCAATTATTAACCTAGTTCGGTTGTTGAGTGTAACCTCCACCCATAATAATTTACAGGAACTATCCACTTCTACTTCACTACAGGATAAACTACTACTAACAGCGACGAACACTCCACCACCGGTTGCATGCAATCTATCCTTTCCAAACACCGTCTGTACCTTTGTAAAAATTTCGGCAGAATTTATCTCTGGCTTAAGCCAGCTTTCTGTACCTATAACGATTTCAGCTTCGGTGCTTTCTATCACGTTTAGGGAAATGCAGAAAATGCAGATAATACGTACACAAACCGTTAAAGTACGATCAAATGCAAAACAAAGTATATGCATTACGTAGACGGATGTCGCACACGACTTCCCTCGAGGTCGTAGCGTCCTATCCACCTAAATTAAATCATACACAACCTTGTCCACGTGCAGTGAAACTGACACATATTTTAATTTTCAATCATACAATGAAAAAGGGGTACGCACTGTCGATAGTCAGCAAGGCCAACGATAGATTTAAGCTATCTATTCATCCTTCGTACTATCGGCGGTAACCACCACCACCTAAAGAGAAGGCTGCGGCGCGCTATTGTGACGTCACGCAAAGCGGGCCAGGGTTGGCTTAAAGTATCGAGACGCACGGCCTGCAAATCTTTGTCAAACGGTTTTACAGAACCTGTTCCGCAAAAAATAATTAATTTCTGAAATGCTTTTAGCTTTGTATGGCAGCTTCATGATGAAGTGCCAATCATTTCGCTAATGCTCATAACTATTGTGGTATTTCAGAGATGAATATCAAATTTGAGAACGTTGACATCAAAAATAGAGTTCGCTATGAATTTGTTTTTCATAGATATTATACATTCTATTGCTGAGTATGAAATACAGATGAGGTTTTGAAATTTTCGTAAAACTTTAGATCAATATCTGCTTCCTATCTCGAAAAAAATGAGCATCTGCAACAACTTCACTTCCGATCGCAATGCGCGGGAATGAAATATTCATAACGCGTCTCATATCTCGTAAACCGCTGGAGATAACCAACTAGATCTTGCAAATGATACCACGCAAAGAGGAGAGTACTTTGCCGTATCGTTAAAATACGTAACTTTATCAATCGCGATATAGCAGAAGCTATAGTTCGTAATTCTTTTTTACCGGTAATGTAATTGCTTAAGACTTATCAATACGTGAAAACGTACGAGTGCGGGATGTAAATAATATTGCGATATACAAGACAAAGCAAGGTAAATTTGTGAAGAATACACTGTGATAAAGCACATTCTTTCTGGAACAGATGACTATTATGTACACTCACTTGAAAAATTCTGCACAAATACGGTGTATAATATTAAATTCCTCTGCCTTCAGTATCCTAAATAAATATTGTGTAACTATTTATAGAGTTCCCTCAGGAAAGCTCAGTACATTCCCCAAGCAAACAATCAGTTTTAACTCACCTGTTCTCAGTAACAAAAACAATTATGCGTTGTTATTGAAAGTAAATTTTCTTTCCTGTCAAAATATGGCAGATTTTGAGAATGTAATGAGCCGTGTGCAGTTGTTGACTTTCTCACAAGAGTGGCAAAGAACTTTACAAGCCTGATTGACAATACTCTGCAGATAAAAGAATTAGCAACATATGTTTAAGTGAAATTTTAGATGTATTCCTGACCATAATGGTCAGCTGTTCAAAATGCGTGCTGTAAGCTCTGCAAACAACGTAGTTTTATCAACAGGACATTTACGTAAGTCAACAGTGAAAATATACAAACCTTCAGCAGACATTTGCAGTAGTTGCGATGAGACAATGTGTCAAGCTAAAAACGTCAATAATAAATTTAACCTATTTCTAGATTAATTTGTTCCATTGTTTGAAACTGTATTTCGTAATAAAATTTCATTAAGTGTCTACCTACGCGACTGCAGGAGACAGTGACTCATTGAGGGAATCAAGCTATCCTGTAAAAAAAAGGGAATTATGTATACAATACTAAGAATTGTATTACACTTCAGAACAAGGGACACTACAATTCACATATGCACTTTAGTAACTCCAGGGATAGATCAGAAATCACTGCTGGTGATTATAGCAAGTTAAATTCTTTGTAATATGTAGAAAAATTACTGTAACATGAGAACAGTAGTACTCAGCATGCTTAAAATAATGTAATTATTAATAGTTTATGTTAATGTAGGATGTATAAAACACTAGGTGTAATGAACAATAATTTATTTACGTCAGACATATGTACATCTACTTCCTGAAAACACTGTTACAAAATCCAGGGCACAACATAGTTCCATTACAGAAATAGATCACGATTTCCACGTTAAAAGGCAGCAAGCCTTTTCTACTTTCAGAATGATTGAATAGTTGTACACATTTGATATGTTGTATTTTGTGAAAAATGACACAGTTCCAAAACATGTCAGACACGTGTAACAGGTTACATTACCAGTCTTACTGTCTATAAAATTTAATAATTGTGACTAACAATGACTTACGTTGCTGACAAATGTATTAGCCGAGACAGAGTAATAGAGCAACAAACATTTGTTGGAATGTATGCACCAAGATATAAAGGTGTCACTGGGATGAGGCACTACTGAAGGACATTCAACGAAGTGAAAATGTAGCTAGTCGTTGGAAACTAATAAGTAATGGTAATACTGAGTACGACGACATATCACAGGTATCACATTACAGTTGAATACCTTATCCACAACTGAAAGAACTCTTTTATATTGTTACTGCACAGCTATGCAACATTTGTTGAAAACCCTGCCATAAGCTAGAAGTAGGCCAATTTCCTTGTAATGAACTTAAGTGTAAACAAACTAAATCAGAGGAACTAACTCTGGGATTAATTAAAGATGTACAACATAAATCAAAACTGTAACAATTTTACACTGATTCCAAATTAAACTGAATGATGTAGGATATAATGTCCTAGACATTCAAATAAAATGCAGCAACATTACACTCCTTAATGTTTGTATGGATACTCTCCCGGTATATAGGTGGGAAGAACTTTTCCTTAATTACTATATAAACACCACCTTTCACATTATTCCTGATAGAATAAACTGTTTCAATTAAACTGACTGTATGGAACACCGAATCTGTATTTTAGTGCTGTGAAGTGATTTTCTGTAACACAAGATTCTACAGCTACTGGCAGAAACAGTTAAAGAACACACTTTTCACTCAGTGCCAAAGTGTGTGCTGTTATTAAATTTTATAGCATATTAAACACATGTGCAGTCCAAGTTTGACACACAGCGCCACACTACCAAGGGGTTTTATGAGTAAAGTTAAAAAAAACCAATAAGATTAGTAACAAACTAAGGGTCACAGTCTGGATGAGATGCAAATTTGGGAATGGAGACCAACTACTGTGTCTGATATTAAACTATTCCAAACTGTGAATGGAATAAGCAACTACTAGAATGTAACTATGTCTCAGTAAAATAATATAGCCAAAGCAATAACTGTTACCCATATGCAACAATACTGACAGTTTGTATCAAAATTTAGATGAACAGCTGTTATGAGAAGTAACTACATTAGGAACCATCCTGGTGTCATTCTGATTCAGGAAAATGGGAGAAATCCATTTTTGGATTTCCCTATGTAGTATTGTAATATTCTACTGTAAGTTTTATATGTCTGCATGCCAAAATAATAGCCTCTAATTACATACATAGTTATAATGAACTACTTGAGGTTTAATACAGAATTACTTTAACAGATTTCTTCTTGTTGGGTAGCACAGGCTCAACAAATTGAAAGGAAGATGTAAATATTTCTGCATAGAATAGCTGAAAGACATAAAAACTTTACTAGGAAAAACTGGCCCAGTTTCAACCTTAGCCCAGGATCAAGTGCACAGATGGATGTGTACACAAACTGATAAAATTTTACAATGATGAGATTGAAACTAGCCATTAGTGCTAGACAAAGTATTTACTTCAGCTGAATAGTCTGCATGGAAACAGTTGTGGCCTTCTGACGTTTGAAACTGTTGGAAGCAAATTATCCAAAACTTACAGGCTATATGGACCAAATGACTATTAGGGTGCGTTCAGTTGAAGGTACTATCCAATATGGATTATGGAACCTGCCTCTCCTTTCAGTGGACCAAATACAGTGTAACTGAATGTGTGAGACATAATAGAAATTGCCTGTGACACCTGATAAATGTCCTAGCAGGCAAACTGTACGCAAATTAAAATGTGCCAAGCTTCCGTTTCTTAAAAGAAGTAGTAAAGGTCTCATTATTTTTCTTAATGTAATTATTTAATAATTACTTTGAAACCAATGTCATAAAGACCACATAATATTTTCTTCACAAACAAAAATAACTGTTCAGCTACAAGGTTTCTCACTGGAAGGACATGCACTACTTCTTTAAAAGAAGACAGCAATGATTGTATCATAAAGACATATGCTGTAGTAGCAGCCTTGTCACTATCAAATGCTGCCCCACAATGTTTCCTCCCTTGTAATCAAAATAAGGTTTAATATGAATTTCATCCATCATTAAAGAAATGGTACAATCACTTTCCTGCAAAGATTTTAATCTTTCCTTAATATACAGGAGCATACTACCCTCATTTTGTTCACTATGAGGACCATTAGTATATGAGAAACATATTTTCTGTAAAGTTCTTGGATGGGGAAGAATAAGATTGCCAGATGACCTCAAAAATTTATAGGCTTGAGGGGAGATAGAATGCAGGAAACAACAAAAGACAGAAAAGTGAGGATTAAATCTATAGTTTTCCTCACAGCTACATAGCAACTTAACTTGCTCACTTAAGAATTGAATTTGATTCTGTTTTTCTTCATTTACAGAACTGCACATGTCATTTAAAATGTCCTGTATAAGAAGGCACTGGCTTTTTAATGAATTTTCTTTTGCACTGACTAATTCTTTCACTTTGTCTAACACTGTAAACAAATCATTTATATTTGAAAGTTTGTCTGATATTTTGCTACTGCCTATTTTTATTATCTCAGTGTTACTTCGATAGGCAGACAACTGCAAATCATTTGTGACTACAACAGATACAGACACAGATGGAGCGGGCAATACAGTAAGCAATAGAAATAGGACACAGTCACTTCTCCTAACAATGGTCCACTCTCTGAGAATGCTTTCTCTTTCTAGGCACTGCAGAAATGCTTCAAAAGTAGAAAATAACTTCCTCGAATCATACTCTGTTTTGGTTACTGTACTGTCTTTAATTGCTTGTAGAAGATGTTCATTGTCCAATCTAGCTCTCCATTCCTCTGCACTTTCTCGGGAGCTGGTGGATGGAGTAGACAAATAGCTTGGGCAGCCTGGTAACACTGATGGGACAGCACCCTCTCTAAGTCTTGGTCTTGAAAGCTTGACAGTAAGCTTTGTGCCTTTCACTTCATCATAACATTCCGTATGCTGGCAGATGTCAGACTCGGTGAAGTGAAGTTCACAAACCTGCAACAAAGTAGTGTGAGTCAGTACAATATACAGCATGATCTAGAGATGTGTGTCTGTATGTGAAAGTAAAAAACACTGGATACTCATTCATTTTCCACCAACATCAGCTTGACAGGTCACACCTTAATGGAAGTACACAAATTATTTAGGCCTAACGGCAATATACCATGTTCTACAACAACATGCATATTCCATTTTAATATTCTTTTATTAATTAGTACTATAAGCACTAGGAGCATACCTCTCCAGGCATCAGTATATGATGAATATACCTGTGAACTGCTTGTGTTACAGCAGTACTGTGATATTTATGGAACTATAGGTGTGAAGCTCCTATTATGGATTAAGTGGCACCAAATTTCAGTAATCTGTTGGATTCTGCATGTTAACATAGCAATTATTTTGTAATTTTGACTTTACAGTTTCTTCATTGTCATGGTATATGAGATATCAACAGCTGCGGAATAATATTTCACTGTGGGCGTTTTTATGCCAGCACATATTAAAACTGTGTCATTGCAGGTAACACTGAATGAGGGTCTTGATATAGCACAAATTTCATGTTTGGATACAAAAACAACTCCAAAGCAAACCCATGCCAAACACAAAATAAAGTTGAAGAGATGCCAACATAAATGACACACCTCAGTAAGATAGTCATGACCATCCAAGTAGAAGTATGTTAAGAAGATATCAACTAAACCTTCCGTACCAAGCTGTGCTGTATGAACTAAAGGTCACTTGTCATTTCAATTAACCATCTGAAATATTTAAAATACCGGACAGACTAAGTAATTGGATGCGTTATTAACGAGAATATCGTTGAATAGGATTGGGGAGAAGAGAAGTTTGTAGCACAACTCGACCAGAAGAAAGGATGGGTTGGTAGGACATGTTCTGAGGCATCAAGGGATCACCAATTTAGTATTGGAGGGCAGCGTGGAGGGTAAAAATCGTAGAGGGAGACCAAGAGATGAATACACTAAGCAGATTCAGAAGGATGTAGGTTGCAGTAGGTACTGGGAGATGAAGAAGCTTGCACAGGGTAGGGTAGCATGGAGAGATGCATCAAACTAGTCTCAGAACTGAAGACCACAACAACAACATCGTTATATGAGGCGGCTCAAGTGATACTGAACTCCACTGAAATCTGTTTGTGAAGACACCTATTCTGCATCGTAACCTGAAGTTAGGTTAGGTAGAAAGATAATTATTTGGTCGTAGGTTGGCGAATGTCTAACAGGAAAAAATTAACACATAGAAAAAAACACAGATATGCTTCATACAGAGAGATCGCTTTTTAAACATGAAAACAGCAGTTTCAACATTCGTTAGCACTCATGCTAACTAATGCGAGAGTGAAAAACAACAGCCACTCACAAATAGAGAATAAAACGTATCGGTAACGCGTAACAAAATACGAACTGCAGAGAAATTTAAAAACGAATAAAAAGTAACACGAGCCACAAATTTATATTTCGTTCTCAAAATCAAAATAAAGCCACTTGAAAACGAATCCTAGGCCTATGTACTGCGAACTTTTGCTCACAATTTTAGTTAAATGTATCCAAAATGCGTGATATTCCACCAGAAAAAAATAATAATTATACTAGGTATATAGTTTTTACATACCTTCGTGTGCTCAGTAGGTTGGAAATTGTCCCGATGAATCGCTGAAAGCCATTTCCAACGCAGATTCGCATCTTTCGGAAAGGAAAACAACATTACTTTCGGTCCAGTTCTGTAATTCCCACGACACCTTGGCACACAACATTTACACGTAAACACTGTAATCGCTAGTTTTAAGCACGAATATAGCACTCGATCCAACAAACGTGTATATAAATAAACGCTTCGAAACGCAACATGGAAGCCCGCTTGGAGTGACGTCACGACTAGCTATGAATTTCGCGCCGCGGCCTTGTCTCTAGGTGGTGGTGCGGTAACCCATCTCTATTTTAGCCAGTGCCAATTGTTGGCCTTACTTGAACTCAGTTGTTGGTTTATTAATCAGTCCAGTTCTTACTTGCTGTTTAATTTATTGTAACTGTTCAAGTTTATTGTTTTTGTGTTGTGAGCTGTTGCTATTGTTTCTAATTACGGGTAAGTTTGTTACAAACAAAAAAAGAAAAGAAAATCGGTTTTGTTAATCCGCTAGCGTTATGATAATTTAAAAATATGTATGCAATATTATAACACCCTAATTACCTATCTATATCACTTTAATGTTAGTACTGGATTCGTTATTTGGAGGCTGGTAGAACTTGGGGGTTGCAATATTGTAGTATTTCACACGGCAGTGGAGCGGTAAGTATCAAAATATCATTACAAATAACATTAAATTAAAATTATGACAAAAAATACACTTGGATTTGTCTGTGTAGCCCAAGAATCGCGCTGATGAAGAAAAATATTGCCCAAACGGCGATGGCTGCATTAAAAAAAGTTCTGTTATTAGTGCGAAAATGGCAAAATATTGCCCAATCTAGTCACCTGGACGGTACTCAATTATGGAAACCAGTTCCGATACGCAACTTTACGGAGGGTTTTGTTGAGAGCGGAAAGGATACGGGATGACATTACATTCTACAGTTAGTTCGTTTCTAAAAGATTTTTTCAGGAGGTTGCTTGAATTCGCCCAGCCGACTGTGCTCACTCTTTCGTCCAAAACCTATTTACGCTCTTGTCATGCTACAATAACTGAATCCAGCAGTTACAAGCATAGTTAAAGCTTAAAGTATGGATGCATTTATGCACTGTCAGATTACTAAATATGCAGAATTAAAGGAAACCCGAGCCATGTCAGAATTCAATTTTTTGTTGTGAAGCATTTTACTTTATTTTCAAACGATGTACAACAATCAGTTCTGGGGACGAGATGCTTTCAGTCCATCCTTCAGCAACCTTGAAAATGGTTTTCAATTTAGGCTTCTGAGTACCTTTCTTTTCAAAAAGATTCCAGTTCCCTTGAAGATTCAGCCCCTGTGCTTAAATGAAAAGAGTTACAGCGAAGACGAGACGAGCGTCTCTTTGGAAACTCCCGTCACTGAAAACCATAAGAGCCGGCCGAAGTGGCCGTGCGGTTAAAGGCGCTGCAGTCTGGAACCGCAAGACCGCTACGGTCGCAGGTTCGAATCCTGCCTCGGGCATGGATGTTTGTGATGTCCTTAGGTTAGTTAGGTTTAACTAGTTCTAAGTTCTAGGGGACTAATGACCTCAGCAGTTGAGTCCCATAGTGCTCAGAGCCATTTGAACCAAAACCATAAGATAAATAAATAATAATCAAAATTCTCCTAAATTAAGCTCATGCATTTGTTTTCTGGGACATTCCTTAATGCAGAAAACGTTCTTTCTCACCTTGCGAGATGTGAGAGGTGCTTACTTAAAAGAGGAAATTTGGGAAAGTATAAGGTTAAATATTTCCGGATCTTATGCATTTGCTTCTCTGTCGAACAGAGATCTCTTCATTCCAAAAGCCCTGGCGATAATAATGTCCGTGTCCCAAAAATTAACGGTCATCCCTTCCTGCTCACTTCGTCAGCTCAAATCCAGAATGAAAGAGGAAGACTGTAAAACTTCCTTGGAGGAGGAAGGGAGATTGGAGCATGGCTGTTTCTTAGCGGTTTGCCGAAATACAGCACTCCTAAGTAACGAGATTATACCTCCGCTTCGTGAAACCTCCGAGATCATTGTAGAATAAAATGGTATCGTTCTGTACGGAAATTTTGAAAGTAAACGAAAAAACATGAGTTTTTCTGAAGTCCTGTTTAACACATCGGACTCCCCGCCTTTGGAAAAATTCTGGATACGTCCTTGCATGGCTCCAATATGTAAGTGGCTACCGAGGGGAGAGAACAGCAACAAAGTTAAATAAAAATAAAATTTCCAAAGTTTTGAGTTTGGTGGAGACTGTTCGAGTGGAGGTAAATGCTAACGAAAAGAAGGAGAAGAAGAAGATGTGGAAAGTACTAACTAGAAGAAAGAACAGGTTTATAGGATATGTGTTCCATGGTATCTTTCAGGAGTTATGGTGTGAAAACACTATAGGGGAAGACAGAGATTGTACAACAAATACTAGAAGATTGTGGGTGTAAATGCTACTCGAACAAGGCAACATCACATACTTGACCCTATATTTTAAGAAGGAAAAAAGTACACTTCCATTATATCAGACCCATCAATCGATCCCAAGCGAAAATTTTGACCTTAATTCTGATAATGCGCAGTTACGCATTTCTGAAAGTATAGCTTCCAAAGTTTAGCGTGCATCTGTTGTTTGTCACTCGTTTCGCCAGATTGCAGTTCCCTAATGCCTGATCACGATGTGCTGTTCGGTGGAGAGAGTAAGACGTTTTTTAAGTTCTGTTATGACATAGGTAACGCTTTATTTATTGTGTCAAAGTGTGTCTAGCACGTAACTGGTGTCAGCGATCTCTTCGCTCTGAACATTTTTGTCTTCTGGTTCACAAATGGAGAGTAAATAAATGAAACGAATTAGTGTGCCATTAAAGAAGTGGCGTAGCGCTGTTTAAATATAATACTGCTGTGTTTTGCTTTCTTTTGATTTTGAAACTTGTTCTGTTTAAGTGAAGTACATTTGTAGGAGATGAGCCATTCTTCAACGTGATTGGCGTAATTCAATTGTATATCGAAAAACATAAACTTCATTTCCTAGTAATTTTTCAGTCGCTTATGTTCATTCATTTTTAATTTGAGGCACATATGTAGCCGCAGAATATCAATATGAGAATTTTTTAAAATAATATTGAACATTTACACTGATAAAGCGGAACATTATGACCAGCGGTCTACTATCGATACAATCCCGTCCAGGCGATAGCAGCGTCACCTGGCGAGGAATGACTGCTAGTCAGAGACATGAACGGTGCATGTAGTTTCAGTTAGCGTCTTCTTCTTGCGTAGAACGGGGAAGGCGCGCGATCTATCCGTTTGAACGAGGGCAGACTGTGTTGACCCATAGGGTCAGTATGAGCATTTCGGTAACGTCTTGTCGGGTGTTCCAGGAATGCTGTGGTGAGTGTCTTCAACATGTGGCGAAACCGAGGTGAAACTACACGTCCAGACGCCGTGGGGTTGGGCGGGCACCCCTCATTACAGATGTCGGACATCGCAGGCTTGGCAGACAAGTATAACACGTCAGGCGGCGAACTGTGGCGGATCTAGCATCGGACATTCATGCTGGGCAGAGTGCAACTGTGTCTGAACACATAGCACACCGAGCACTTCTAACGATTGGCCTCCACGCCGACAACCAATGCATGTGCCAAGGTTAACACCACGACATCGGAAACTACAACTCAAATAGGGAAACGGGCACGTGACCACCGGCACTGCACGTTGGCACAGTGGAGCTCGTGAAAGGAACCAAGACGGACGAGGAGTATCAAACACTACGGGCCATTATAATTGCTACACCAAGAAGAAATGCAGATATTAAGCAGGCATTCATTGGATAAATATATTATACTAGAACTGATATGTGATTACATTTTCACGCAATTTGGGTGCATAGATCCTGAGATATCTGTACCCAGAACAAACACCTCTGGCCGTAATAACGGCCTTGATACGCCTGGGCATTGCGACAAAAAGAGCTTGGATGGTGTGTACAGGTACAGCTGCCCATGCAGCTTCAGCACGATACCACAGTTCATCAAGAGTAGTGACTGGCGTATTGTGACGAGCCAGCTGCTCGGCCACCATTGACCAGACGTTTTCAATTGGTGAGAAATCTGGAGAATGTGCTGGCCAGGGCAGCAGTCGAAAATTTTCTGTATCCAGAAAGGCCCGTACAGGACCTGCAACATGCGGTCCTGCATTATCCTGCTGAAATGTAGGGTTTCGCAGGGATCGAATGAAGGGTAGAACCACGGGTCGTAACACATCTGAAATCTAACGTCCACTATTCAAAGTGCCGTCAATGCGAACAAGAGGTGACCGAGACGTGTAACCAATAGCACCCCATACCATCAGGCCGGGTGATAAGCCAGTACGGCGATGACGAATACACTCTTCCAATGTGCGTTCACCGCGATGTCGCCAAATACGGATGCGACCATCAGTATTCTGTAAACAGAACCTGGATTCATCCGAAAAAATGACGTTTTGCCATTCGTGCACCCAGGTTCGTCATTGACTACACCATCGCAGTCGCTCCTGTCTGTGATGCAGCGTTAAGGGTAACCGCAGCCATGGTCTCCGAGCTGATAGTGCATGCTGCTGCAAACGTCGTCGAACTGTTCGTGCAGATGGTTGTTGGCTTGCAAACGTCCCCATCTGTTGCACGATCCGTTACAGCCATGCGGATAAGATGCCTGTCATCTCGACTGCTAGTGATACGAGGCCGTTGGGATCCAGCACGGCGTTCCGTGTTACCGTCCTGAACCCACCGATTCCATATTCTACTAATAGTCATTGGATCTCGACCAACGCGAGCGGTAATGTCGCGACCGATAAATCGCAATCGCGATAGGCTACAATCCGACCTTTATCAAAGTCGGGAACGTGATGGTGCGCATTTCTCCTCCTTACACGAGGCATCACAACAACGTTTCACCAGGCAACGCCGGTCAAATGCTGTTTGTGTATGAGAAATCGGTTGGAAACTTTCCTCATGTCAGCACGTTGCAGGTGCCGCTACCGGCGTCAACCTTGTGTGAATGCTCTGAAAAGCTAATCATTTGCATATCCCAGCATCTTCTTCCTGTCGGTTTAATTTCGCGCCTGTATCACGTCATCTTCGAGGTGTTGCAATTTTAATGGCCAGTAGTGTACATTGGTTGCAGGCCACCTGCACTCCTTCATGACGATCATGTTTTCCGACGACAGTGGCAGTTTTCAACAAGATAATGTACCATGTCTCAAGCCTAGGAGTGTGCTGGAGGCGTTCGTGGAACACACTGGTGAATTCCAGTTGATGGGCTGGCCCCCCAACTCGTCAGATATGAATCCGATCGAACACATCTGGGAGGAGACTGAACGTGGCGTAAGAGTTCATCGACCCTCTCCCGGGAATTTACAGGAATTTGGTGACTTGTGTGAGCATATGTGGTGCCAACTGCCTCCAGCGATCTACCAAACCCTCACTGCTTCCATGCCACGACGCATCGACGCTGTTATCTGTGCCAAATGTAGACATACTGGCTATTAGGTAAATAGTCATAATGTTCTGGCTGATTAGCGTATGTGCGTTAGCTTAACATGGCACATACTCTTACTACCTCGTGTTTGCGTAGAATAACATGTGTTCTCGAACAAGATTTTAAAACCTCGTTCCGAAAATGCGTCCACCTCCCTCCATTTCTTACCTTCAACATCCCGAGAATCGGAGAGCTATGGTTGTCAATCTGCTGTACAGTAATTCGCGCTCGAGCATTAGGCGGCTGCAGTGAGGCGGAGCGAGTGAAAAAAGAAAAAACCGGTGCGCGTGGAGGTTGAAAAGGTCACAACTGCGTACTGTAAGTATTATTGCCGAAATTTTCACACGGGACAGACTGCTGGAGCAAGTAGCTTGCAAGTGTGCTTTTTTCCTCCCCGAAATGTGAGGTCAGGTTTGTGATGTTTCCTTGTGAGGTAAAAGAATTGCTTCATAAGCAGTATATTCTGACCGATATCATGACTTCTAATTATTCCCGCCATTGTCAAATGTATGACTTTGGCGTCGCTAGTAATACAGTTCCTGCACGATGGAAATTCCTGTGGTCCGCGACTCATCAAGCAGACGCGTCTGTCAGAGTTGTCCACCACTGCTCTGCACTCGACAGTACCGCCCACCAACTTCAGCCGCCTCATGTATGTTGCTGGCTCGTGGCTTAGGGGAGCCCGTCTGCGGTTGGAAACTTGCCTTATTACTTTGCGCGTCTCATCTAAACAACAAGTCCATACTCCGGCTGTCGTAAATATTTATCGAACTCTGCTCTCGTACTGGGTTTCGCTGTCAGGAATTTAAACTACCGTTCGTGTATATCAGTATTTCATCCCGTCGAACACGCAGCGTTTCCGATTCTGCGTACCAGAAGTTGCTACGTGTACCGTGGTTTTTCACCCGTGCTTGCGCTTTTCTGTGAGATATCAACATTTACTCTGCACTGTGTACCGTGGGTTGTGTAAAGAAGTAATGCACCGCTACTGAATTCATCGCTTCACGAAGTTATTGCCTACTGTGAGTCGAATGCAGCACACAACGTAGTGAAGGCTGCATATTTGCAAAGCGTAGTCACAGGTGTAAGACAACTTTTCTTTTTGATATCAGATAGTAACTGACTTACTTCCTACTGTTTTCTCGTTAGTAAAACCAAGCTTTTTAGTCAAAATAGTCACTTCCAAATTCTATCCAATTGGAATCCGTTTTACAGAATAGAAATTATATTAAAAGTCGGAAACACTGAGAAAACGGAACGCAAAATCGTAAGAAAAATCCTAAGCCCAAAACGTGTAGACGAATGATACCGACTCACAGGCAAATAGGAAATTAAATAATACACAAGTAGTCACACTGGCATTAGAAATTGCAGGTTAACATTCTGTGGACATATTAAAACAATGTTTCCAGACAGACTTACAAAACAAATAGCCGAATTGTTTGAGAAAAGGAGTAAAACTAAAATGGACACGATGAAATTAATTAACGATATTATAACTGGTCTGAAATTGCCAGGAATTATACCAGAAGATGTACTAAACTGTGAAAGCTTCAAGTCCAAAATGCACAAATGGTAAGTTGACCAGCAGGAAAAGCCAAGGGAGAAGACTGCAACAACATAGTGTGAGCAGAGAAAGGAAGCCCACAGGAAGAGAATGAAACAAAGCGCGAAAGAAGGCAAATGTCCAACTCTAAGTAATTCTAATGGGCTTACTCGCAGGTAACAAATTGAAACAGTGCAGTCTATCAGTGCCCTAATCTTGCTGATCTAATGATTATACTGCAGCAGGAAAAAGATAAGCAAGGCTAGTAATAATAATTACTCAATCAACAATTCATGTGCAATGTTGTTATATAGGTGTGAATAACTGTGAAGGTGGCTTACTGCATTGCAGACATTAAAAATGTGACTCAGTTTAGGGATTCTCGTAAGTTCTAGATTCTACTTCCTTGAATGAGTGATTTTATTTATCATCACACTTAACAATAACAGTACATTATACGCCACGAAGGAAACAAGATAGTGGCTCGATTATGAACATCTCCTAGCAAAAGTTTGACTGCGATAAAGTTTGTATTGTGAGATGAGCTGCACTATGTATCTGCACAGCGAGTGGACTAATGTGTGCAAACTAAGCTTACACTTAGAGTGCAAATGGACAAAACATCGGAACTGCCTTCTCAAGCCCAGGGTGTTAAACAGAAATACTATATAAATATGGCCCTGTAAGGCAGCTAATATCAGATGTGGATTGTAACAAAATTCATTAGAAATTCTGCTGTCACGTAACTAGAATGCATGAATTAATAAAAGTGAAAGTTTGGGATCTATTCTACAAATACAAAACAGCTATTCCCTTTTTTCTACGTATAATTTATCAATTGTGCTTTCAAGGGTCAAGTGATGCACGACAACCATGTTCAATTACTTTCAACACTCAATAACGAAATATTTAACTCTTGGACATATTGGATTGACGATTATTAAAATCATTATCTCTACAGATGAAAAATTTTTTATCACAGGAAAGAATAATTAAAATCTTCATTAGCTCATTTACATTTCCAATATCATAACTGGTCAATGCACTGAGTTGGCAGAGAATAAATTTACTGTTTAAACCAATGAAAAAACTTTCTTTTACTTAATGTGAGGGTAGGTTCTTATCCTAGTTTTTGATGTTTAATGGTCAAAGTGTACACAAGATGGAGTGAGCAAAATCTCGACTCAACATTTACTGTGGCCTAATGCACCATGGTACTTTACCAAGTGGCATCTGGAACGGCGTTGTCTCCATGTGGGATCTGAAAAGCTAATTCCCTACTGTGGCCTTGACTGAATTCACTCAGTCTCAACTTTCCTGCATTTCATAGAATGTTAATTTTTCACTAGTCGAAATAATGGCCATTGCACAGTCACTAAGGGTTGGAGTGACATGCACAATGTCTTTGCCCACAAAAATTCCAACAGAAATAATTATCTCTTTGCTATGTGTCACCATGATACGTGATGTGTACCGTCCACACTCCTTGGAAAGTAAAGCTCTCAATGCCCTCGCTATTTACCACACACTTGTTCGGTCTGCTGCTTGACAAGAGAGATATCTAGAAATTTTAGTTCTCAAAATGCTCTTATGTAATGGGGATCTCCCCACCGTGTCGTGTCTGTATCGGCCATTATGGTTTCAGCCCATCGCCATCTCATTAGGGGTGAATTTTATTTTTCTTGCCGGGTTGCAGCCTAGCCCTGTTAAAGCTGTCCAGCCAATTACTCTCAGTCCTGGCGTTTCTGGTCTGATGCCGTTCTCTTGTTAAGTGGGGTTTTCCGATGCCATTAACCACCTGCTCTATTCGTCTCCAAAATGCGTTTCGTTTTAACTTGTTTATTTATGCCCCTGTCCATATATTGGTAGATATTGTTTTGTTAGCTTTCGGTACATGAGATTACTGCAATTGTCTTTTATTTATATAATATAATTATTATTTTTTGAGGATCTCATACAGTATTGTACTGTCAAAATGGATCAAGTTCATGTAAGGTCCATAAAATCCGGATGTCTTACAGTATTCAGAATTGAAAGTGTCTATGGGATGAGGTTGATACAACAGGAGCAGCAGTTATCCTGTGTCACAGATGAGAAAAGGAAATATGGGCATCGACTTATATGTTTTTACAGACACAATTACACAGAAATATTTTGTTGGTGAAAATCGTTTTAACGTTTTTCAATAAACACTCGCTGCATGGGGTAGCCGTGTGGTCTGTCTTGCCATGGTGCGTGCGGCTCTATGCCGTCGGAGGTTCGAGTCCTCCCTCAGGCATGGGTGTGTGTGATGTCCTTAGCGTAAGTTAGTTTAAGTTAGATGAAGTAGTGTGTAAGCCCAGGAACTGATGATCTCAGAAGTTTGGTCACATAGGAACTTGCTGCCACCAATAAACACTACCTAATCAAAAGTATCCTGATATTCATATGTAAAGCAGAAGCGCTAGCATAAAAAGGGAGGGGGGGGGGGCGAGTATTGTGTTGCCGGTAAAGAAGCATTAACAGCAGACTAGGTCGTTCGGAAGACGTCGTTGACTTCTAACGTAGACTAGTCATCGGACTTCATGTGAGAAATCCATCAGGGACATTTCAACGCTTCTAAAGATGTCCCAGTCGATTGTTGGTCGTGTGGATTTGAGGTGGAAACGTGAAGAAACGACCACGGCGAAACTGAGACCAGGCAGTCGTCAAGTACTCACGGGCAGGCACAGTCGAGCGTTGCGGAAAGTGGTTGTAAAAAATCGCATGAAATCAGTAAAAGTAATCATTCGTGAATTCTACCAACAGTCTAGCTAGCACATGATCCAGCATAGGGAGTTAAAAATAATGGAGTACAATGGCCGAGCAGGTGCTCATAAGCCACAATTTTGTAGTCATTCTTAAGTGATGGTTGAGGTACTGGAAACAACGGCGCCACTGGACCGTAGATGAGTAGGAACAAGTGATTCAGAGTGATGAACCACCCTATACCGTGTGGCGATCCGATTGAAGTGTTTGGGTTTGGCGATTGCGTGCAGAACGTTACCTACCGTCAAGGGCAGTGCTAACAGCGAAGTAAGATGGAGATAATGCTACGGTATGAGAGTGTTTTACGTGGTTGAGGTGTGGTCCCCGTACTGTGCTCAAATAAACGCTAAATTTGGAGGGATATAAACACGTTATACAGCATCACGTGAAACTTCCCCTTTGAACAATTATACAGGACTGTGCTTAACCTGACACACAATATTTTTAGCGCAACGCAATCCGACTTTCAAAATTTTCTACTAAAGAATGGCCCTGACAAACATTAAACTATACCTTTCACAAATCACTTACCTCACAAAAATCTTCGCTGCTCAAGCTACTGCAATACAGCGAGCGCCACTACTGCCAGCTAAATAAAAGATTCAAACTACTAAAGGCACTAACTACTGATAGGGATAGTTAGCAAATGAAAGATATTAATAGAGAACAAACAATGTATTTACCTTAATATCATCACAAGTCATAATATATATATCAGTTCATTACAAGTCTCCGCCATCTCTCTCCCCACATCCACCACTGCTGGCGGCTCACCTCCAACTGCGCAACGCTACGCGCTGTTCACATCCAGCTGCTGCTGCCCAACACTACAATGGCAGACAACAATGCAAACTAGCGACAGACTGCACACAGCACAGCCAGTGATTTTCATATTGAGCGCTACGTAACGTTGCCAATAAGAAAACATAAACAGCCTACTTACATAGAGAAAACATAAACAGCCTACTTACATAGAGAAAACATAAACAGCCTACTTACATAGCCCCCATGCTCCCCACAAAAATTTTTACAAATGGTGTTGGGCACTGGCCAATACAGATTTGACAAAAATTTTTCACAATTACAGTAACAAAGATATAAAATGCACACACTTATTAATATTATGTTGGTCAAAAGATCAAAATTTCTCACAGTCCATAAAGACAGTCCACATTGTTCATCACAGTAAAAATGCAGAGTTTTTCTCAAAGTCCGAGCAGTAAAAGAAAATGCACATAGAAGTAGTGGATTTCCATGCAGTCTTGAAGAAGTAGTGTTGACCTTCCAACGGAAAGACAGTGCTGACTCTCGACATGCAGACAGGTAATGGGCCACAACAGAGCAAACCCACAGCAGAGTCATTCGAAGTTTGGAAGAATATTGGTAGGTAGTTCATCACAGAGCAGACCCACTGTAGTCCTGGTAGAGATTGTGGTATTGGTGGGCCACCAGAGGTGCAGACCCACTGTAGTCCTTGCAGAGATAATGGTATTGGTGGGCCACCAGAGGTGCAGACCCACTGTAGTCCTGGTATAGACGGCCAGCAGCCATCCGTTGCGACTGTGCAGGTGCACAATCACCATCGAAGATTCTTGCAGAGAATATAGCAAGTCCATAAACCACCACTTGTGCACTCAGAAAGTTTTGAAATTGTCCTTAGAACCAGCAATGCTGTTATCCAGTCCCTTGCTGAGTTATTAACACACGTGAAAACACTAACAGTCCCTACTTCTCACATATTGTCCACATACTATGACCAACAGAAACGTGTGCAGTGAAATGTAACTAACAAGTTAATAATGTCATGAACTGGTGACAGTTACAATTTTATAACATAAGAATACAATTACAAAGGTACAAAATACATCATTAAAAACATAATAATACAGATAACATTTGTAGTACAGGCTTTACAAAAGAATAGAAATAAACATATACATCAGTGTTACAAAAATAGTGACATAAGTACATACATAAAATAATGAGAATAGTTTTCGAAACATTAATTTCACACATGAACATTGAAACAGAACAGAATTGTAAACAACTTTACAAAGAAAATAACATATTATTAATGCAACTTATATTTGAGGATAACAGTATTCCTCCTCATAGTGAATGTAGCTTAATATTAAAAGAAAAAAAAATTCTATGAAACTACACAGAGACAGGAAGAAAACAAATACACAAGGGTACACAAACACACAGTGGGATAACACCAATGGGAAAGGACAGGGTTCGTTTTCAGTGTAACATGTGGTACTGCAGTCCAACCCAAAACTTCATTCTATAGATCTTTCGTCTTATTTCAACCTTTGCTTCCACCAAAAAATCTTATCCAAGCATGCTTTCTGTATTCTGTTCATATTTCTTTCAAAATAATTATTTCTGATTGTACAATACTCATTTGGGCCCAAATCCTTTTTATATAACTTCGCAATGCATTCTTTACCTATTCTCCACAGTCAGTTTCTCATATAGTCTACCCCCTCTTAAGCTAACTTAAATCTACTGAGCTCAGATGCTAAACTAAGGGACGAGGCAATGCAGCAGCACAAAACATGTAACACAAACAGCAATGACCAAAAAAAAATGCAGAGTGCAAAGCAAGCAGCAGTAAATCTAATTTACAGATAAAATGCAAAATTACAACTAATATGAGCCAATGTGCAGCAACATGAAAAATCAATGAGTAGTAAAATTGGCTTAGCAGAGTAATGTAATGTGAAATTTAGTAGCACTATGCCTGGCAAACAGCAACAGCAAATGCAGTAACTTATATCTAAACATGACATAGCTCAAGCAGAAAAAATATTACACTAAAATGGCCATGTCTAAAACCTATGTCACATCTTAACACTAGAGTGATGCATCACGAGAACTTACACTAGCAGATAAGTTACCAAATCGTAAAGAAATTATTTATGCAATTCCTGTGAAGGGAAATGTCTATTTATGTGCCCTCGTTTTCTTGTAAGTAGATCATAAATTTCTTATTGACTGGATCTGTAGGCATAAAATAACTATATTAGTACATATATTAAATTTTATTTTAACCAATGCTGCAGTGCAGCTAGAAACTTGATATTAAACAAAATGTGTAAATAAATACATAAAGCAAGCCATATGGCATTTTTCTTAACTAGCAAGACAATAGCTGTGAAATGTTTCTCATCGTTTCATTAGGCATTTCAGTAAAACATCATAAATTACGAGCTCCACAGTATGCTTTCAACAAGGAGATGTCAGTAGCGCGGACAATGGCCTTCCCTTTCTGTTTTTTTTTTTTTTACCTGTGCTTCTGACGAGGCACTCACACTAATGGCTTGTTCTCCAGGTGTCTGACACACCTGGGTGCCCACGACGCATTATGTGCAGGTGGTCACCTAACCTTCGTACGGAAATATTTACGACAGCAGTTTCTGCTACCGTCTCACATAGAAATATTTCACAGGTCAAGAATTAGCGTTGCAAATCTGTAGAAACAAAATGCTATAGATATAACAGTGTCCAAAAAATGTTCAGTGGCATTGTGATACATTCACACATGATTCACACATGTCATAACTCTTAAAGTACGATTCTTGGTTTCCAACATCCTTTTTCACAAGTCAAGAGTCCCTACCCACTATTCATTACTCCTTACCTTATTACACATATACGTATCCATCGACACTCGTCAATATTTCGTCATTATAAATATGAAGCATATTCAAATAACTCATATAGCCTCAGCCTATTAATCATAAACATACCTCAGCAGCATAATACACATCGTCGTCGTAAAAATAACATCATAACACCTCAGTCAAATCTCAAAATCGTCGTAGCTTCCTCCAATAATTAAAAAAAAATTCTCTGCTCATGTCAAAAGTGTCATCTGCCTCAAAAGTACTTTAAAAATCATGAATCCATACCAAATACATCATTCAAAGCTCTCATAGTATCACAATGGTTCCGAAAAAATATGAACAGTTTACAATGCACAGACAAAATACAGTTTCATAAGTGTGAAGTTATCCAGCTGTGTAATTACGTAAACATCTGTCACTGACGTAGTAAAAAAATGTTTATCTCTCAGTTAAATGATCAGATAGCTGTGTAATTTGTGTGTTAGAGAAATATGGTACCGATGTGTAAAGTTGTATAAGCAAATACCATATTAGCTAGGGTTCCTTGTGGTTGCCACACACATGGTACACAAAGTAAGCGTGTACCCCCCTGAGGATTAATGTAATTATACCCTCAGGTGTTACAGATTACAGCAATGAAATGAAATGTATCACTGAAAACTTTCTTTGTAATTCAAAAATCTTTAAAAATAAATGTTTTAAGTACAAAATTAATCACTGAAATGCGTGTCCTGTAGCGCTAAATGTGCATAATCTCTGTGAAAGTGTCGTAGTTATTTTCCTCCAAAAGCTAAGTTCTGCAGAAGCCAATGTACTTACCTCATGATAAACAAAAGTGAAATGCTTTGCGTAGAGATATCTTAGTTATTATGCTTATTGGCGTGATGAAGAAAGTACTGTACAGTAACGTAATGTTGTGCCACGAAAAAGGGTGTCTCATTGTTGCTATACCACAAAAGTTACTACTAAAACATGTTTTTCTTTCCAGAAGAATTCAGAAAACTGTGCAGATATAAAACAGATACACCGCAAAAGCAACATTGTAAATTGTCACTCATTAGTAGCGTCGTGATAAAATCGTGTAGCTGTCATATAAACTAACTATTGTCTCATCTGGTATCTCACAGAAAGTACTTTAAATCCGGAATGTATTTTCAAGTAAACCAAAATGTTGCATTAAAATCTCATTAGCAGTACTGGTAAATGTTCTAAGTATGTGAGCCTTATAGTCGTTACGTAATCGTGCAACAAACAAGCAAGAATGTACACACACAATAACACTGTGACGTCTGTTTACTATAACAATGCATTCGTCATTTCTGTTTAAATAAGTTCTCTTGGTTCTTGATTGGATATTTAACTTCAAACATTGTTGCATGGTAACAGTTTCTAAAGCATACTAGTAACGTGAAGTGAAACGTTTTATGGCAAAGACAAAGTTAAAAGGCAGATTATCTGTCAATAAATGGTTTTACATGAGAAATGTGGTGTAAACCTTTACTCTTCCTACTATGCAAAGCTCGAGCTTCAACGGAATTATCATGTCGTATACGTCGGTAAAGAATACTGGAATTTTGCTCAAGGTTAGCGTCAATGTTATTTTTCTCTGCGCCAGCGGCCGCACGCAGCTGCCTGCTGTGCGAGTCATTGTCTGTCTCTTTGTTGGCGCGCGTCGTTATTGGGATTAGGAGACCTAACTTCTACAAATTCACTCTGACGAGAAGGCCCTGCTCTGTTCGAATCCCGCCAGTTCTGATGCAATTCAGGTCTGTCGTTACGATCATATCGTCTGTCGTCATGTCGGTAGATTCCATAGTTTCTTTCTTGTCGGTCACATGGTGGAGAATTTCTCCCTGAACCGTAACTGCGCGCTTGACTGTTGCGTCTGAAGTTATTCTGTCTCCCGTGATAATAATTATTCTGGTTCCCATATTGTCTGTTTCTCTTATTGTCTCTGTGATAGTCATTACCACGGAGAGGTGATCTTTCCCTGTAATTATTACTACTCTGCCAACGCTTGTCATACGGGTGGTGTCTGTTTTGGTCACGATATGTGTTGTGAGAATAGCCTTGTCGTGTAAAGTTATTACTTCTTTCATCGCGGAATTGCGGCGGATGTGACCTGTGATTGCTGTGTTCCTGGTTTCGCGTTCCGCGATTGTCAGTGTCAATTTCTAATTCTTGTAACAGTCCCTGAAATGCTTCAATGTCGTCTTTGCAACGTCCTGCCAAAATAATATGTCGTAAATGTTCAGGCAGTTTGATTAAGCAAATGCGGATGAGTTCTGAGGGGCTGTATGGGTTTGAAAGATACTGATTCTTATGCAACATGTCTTCAAAATATTTCACAAGACTGGAGAATTCAGATTGTTCGAAATGTTTCATCATTATGATGCCATGTTTTACGCGGTCTTGTGTGGCTTGAGACCAATATGCTGAGAGGAAGGCATGGTAAAATTCTCCTTCACTGTGGCAATCGTGAATTACCGATCGCATTCTTACAGCTGGTTCATTCTCCAAGTAGCCACACATAAATTCTAATCTGTGTTCCAACGACCAGTTGGGAGGAAAACAATGAGAGAATTGATGGAGCCATGCTTGTGGATGAATGTCGTTGCCAGAATTCTTAAATGTTTTGAATTTACGTGTAGTAATGAACAGCTTATAGTCAAAATCATCATGTCGGCGAGTCGCATATCGGTCATTGTTAGGTCGTGTCGGCCGTTCCCTCTCAAAATTCGGTGCACATTCCCAATTTCTTTCATTACTTCCGAAATGCCCTGTGTTATTTTGTGTCTGTTCCGTATTTGTATGTCCCTCTTCCCGTATTGGAGCGCGAGTGTCCTCTGAAATACGTAATTCTTGTATTAACTGTGTCAGCTGATCTTGTACTTCCCGGATTTCTCTTTGGTGTTGCGTATTGATTTGATTTTGATTTTGTTTGAATTTTCTAATTTGTTCATACTCTTCAGTGTCCATGAAAGCTACAGGTGTTGTGTCATTCAGATCATCATCTACCTTTGTAGATAAGTTAGTGAACTGATCTGAAAGTTCGGCTACTTTATCCGATAGTGAAATCATTTCCTCTCTATGTTTTTCTGAACCAAGTTTCAGAGTGTCCATTTGTGTTGCAATCGTGTCTACTGCGACCTTTAAGTTTTCCTGAGTTTTTGCAAGTTGCATAACCGTATCGGTAGATGCAACTGAGTCAAATTTTGCTTGCAAGGTCTCATGATTTTCATGAACAATAGTGTGCAGTTCTTTTATAGCTGCTTCGTGATTCTGTAGTGCATTTTCATGACGCGAAAAAATAGGTTGGAAATGCTCACAAATTTGTGTTTTTACGTCGTTACAGACTTTTTGACATTTCGATTCAATGTTATATAACTCAGTAGTTAAATCTTCACGCGTTTGTTCAAGAGTTTGTTCCAATGAGTCTAACTTTTGAAGCTGTTGCTGTGTTTGTCTCTGATTTTGTTCCAGTGTGTCTAACTTTTTAAGATTTTGTTCCACTGTGTCTAACTTTTCAAGCTTTTGCTGTGTTTGTCTCTGATTTTGTTCCATTTGTTGCATTAATTGCAATAATAATGTATTAGTGTCTGGAATCTGTTTCTCTACGCTTTTCGGCAGTGCATTTGCACCGACAACATTCACATTTTGACAAGCAGAAAATGTGTCTTGACTTATTTGAGAAAACGGTGATGACCCAAAACCTGAATCTACAGTATTTGCGAAATTGTGTCCTGTCATTTCGGATTCCTGAGGCGAGCTGTTGCCGACCGATCGATCGATAATGCTACCCTCTTCACTAATTGTTTCACTGTCCGTGCCATTGTTTGCCGCCCGCTCCATTTCCCTATGCACGATTACCAAATTACTACTTTGAACATCAGTTAATTCATTACTCTGCGGCGCTAACACACTGCCTTCGTCTTCACTGTCATTTCTCAGTTTACTTTGGAGCCTAGTATTACGTTTTTCACACGCCATTACTGTCACAGTATTTCACACAACAACACAGAAAAACACAATTTGAAGAGCAAAATAAAATAACGTAGCAATGGAAATAATGTCTAGTTAATTGCAGCTGCGAAATACTTGGTGCAAATCTACATGCATGCCACAACTGTTTTACCCTACAATAATGAAAACTACAACTACAAAGGAGATTCTCTCTACAATTACGCGCTAGCAATAAACAAAAGCTACACTAAATACACAAACTACAAGAAAAAATCAGAAGATTCCAGTGAGGTATCCTGGCAGGGTCGCCATATGAAACTTCCCCTTTGAACAATTATACAGGACTGTGCTTAACCTGACACACAATATTTTTAGCGCAACGCAATCCGACTTTCAAAATTTTCTACTAAAGAATGGCCCTGACAAACATTAAACTATACCTTTCACAAATCACTTACCTCACAAAAATCTTCGCTGCTCAAGCTACTGCAATACAGCGAGCGCCACTACTGCCAGCTAAATAAAAGATTCAAACTACTAAAGGCACTAACTACTGATAGGGATAGTTAGCAAATGAAAGATATTAATAGAGAACAAACAATGTATTTACCTTAATATCATCACAAGTCATAATATATATATCAGTTCATTACAAGTCTCCGCCATCTCTCTCCCCACATCCACCACTGCTGGCGGCTCACCTCCAACTGCGCAACGCTACGCGCTGTTCACATCCAGCTGCTGCTGCCCAACACTACAATGGCAGACAACAATGCAAACTAGCGACAGACTGCACACAGCACAGCCAGTGATTTTCATATTGAGCGCTACGTAACGTTGCCAATAAGAAAACATAAACAGCCTACTTACATAGAGAAAACATAAACAGCCTACTTACATAGAGAAAACATAAACAGCCTACTTACACACGTATTGCCATAGTGGAGGAGCACACTAACTACGACTTCAAAGCTTAAAATTCGGAGATGGCAAATGTTACGCAAAGCACAAGCAGAAAATAATGGTGTCTACTGGGGTAGGGGTAAATGGGCGGAGATCAGCATGACAAGACGCGCTGTCATTAAACGGCGACAGTGAATCAATGGTTTGTGGACAGTAACTTTCCAGAAATGGACTGGCCTGTCGAGAGTCCCGACCAAAATCCAACAGAACACCTTTGGGATGAGTTAGAATCTCGACTTCAGATCCCAGGTCCACAATCACTAGCTCCTCTAGTTTCGGCGCTTGAAGAAGAACGGGCTGCCACTTATCCACAGACATTTATACATCTTTTTTATAGTGTTTTCAGCCTAAATTCAAACGTTCTTAGAGGCGAAGGGTGGACGTACCCCACATTAATGTCTACTGATATGTGCCCGGATTCATTTGACCAGATAGTGTTCTCACCATCAAAATCCATACTTTTCATATGTTCGGAGCAGTTTTGAAATATTACTTCCACTCTGACGTTTTTGCCTCGAAAATATGGTTTTGGAATGATTCTACAACTTTTTGAGGTCATGAAAATCTGTCTCTATGGACTTCCCGTTTGACGTAAGAGACGGACACAGTCATTAGCCGATACCTCAGTTGAATAGAGGCCATGTTACGTCGGTCCAAAGTTGTTCCCCGAAAAATAATCGACTCTTTGAAATACTATGTGATAACTATGATTTTCGTGAAGAAGGATTATGCGACTTTTTCGATTGTTTTCCTGATTTCATAGATAACGTGTGGCAGTCAAATTATTGTACATAATTAAGAAACAAGCGATCTTCGAATCTCTAAAACAAATGATTTTGGCATGTCCAGTGTAACCAAAGAAACAAGCGATTATTTTGTTGGAAGAGGTATTCGATCAAGCCACTGTCAATGGATTTTGTTCGTCTTGGAACACTCAAACTGTCTGTAAAAGTTGCTACTCCTTTTGATGCTGATTATGAACTCGGTTTCTGTAATGAAATATGCTTAGCACACTAACTACGACTTCAAAGCTTAAATTCGGAGATGGCAAATGTTACGCAAAGCACAAGCAGAAAATAATGGTGTCTACTGGGGTAGGGGTAAATGGGCGGGTCTCTCGGAAGTAACAAAACTGAGTTTTTAAATGGAAATTGATTGCAAACCTCTCGCTACGGCCGCAGGTTCGAATCCTGCGTCGGGCATGGGAGTGTGTGCTGTCCTTAGTTTAGTTAGGTTTAAGTAGTTCTAAGTACTAGGGGACTGATGACCTCAGATGTTAAGTCCCATAGTGCTCAGAGCCATTTGTACCATTTGACTGCAAACCCCACTCTATATTGACTCACAGTGTATTGAAATAGGGTCTCATTCGGTCAGTTTATACAGGACATATGTGTTTATCATGTGTTCACTGTACTATGAGCTCGTGTGAAGGTAGCAGTAATTTACGATGACGCCGTTCACGCCAATGTATATCTTAAAGAATTACGTTAGTGTCGTCTTACCTGGACTGCTGAAGTGTTCTTGCGGATGATAAATGTAACTATTGTAAGCAACTGTGACATAGGCACTGAGCAAACTGCAACGTAAGTGAACGGAGTACGTGTTATATGAAAGGAGCATTAAGCATTAAAGCTTGGAGGCAGAATTTGCGACAAAGGAAAGGCGTAGTAAGATATTGAATTGGGGAAGTCCAAATATCTGAAAAATTCAGGATAATGCGTGAAAAAATCTGGTATACAAAGTCCTTTCCGAAAGAACATAAAAGTAAATTTACTAGCTGCCGAAAAACAGCCTTGCGAATTAGAGAATCTATTTGCAATTGAATTGAATTTACAATTGGTCAACTTTGAGATGAGGGCCTATCACCACATGTTCTGCTGAAATCGAAAATGAGGATACAGTCAGAACCTTATCAACGGCAAGGCCAAATGGAAATGCGATTGGAAAAGAACATTATTTTATGCTACTTCAACACTCTCTCAGTTCCCAGTCACGTGAATTCAACCCGGATAGCCGCAACTTGTTGCAGTTTCACCATTATGCTGAAAGTTGCCAGTCGAGTGCGTTAATATCAAATACACGAGACAGGAGTACGAATAGCCACTACTCCGGTGTCCTGCCCACGACGAGAGACGAGAGAAACTTGTGGGGGTAAAGCGGTGAGGGTCGGTCGTGTGTCGTGATTTGACGGCTCGGTAGGTAGAACACTTGCCCGTGGAAGTCAATGGTCCCATATTTGACTCCCTGTCCGACACACAGTTTCAATTTTCCAAGAAGATTCAAGAGAAAAATGTTTTGCATCTCGAACTGCCTGAGACGACCACGCTCTTATAGGCCGGCAGAGGTCAAAGCTCTTGCATTGCTACGAGAGATACCTGCCCCTATTGTTTACAAAGAAATACCGTTCTCGCAGACTTGGACAGCTGGAGAATAATTGTCAGTCAGTCGACAAGTAACTTACGCATTATGCGCTGATGTGCATGTCTGAAACGAGCTCGCGATGAAGCAGCTTTTAAGTTAACTGCCGCTTATTTTTTGGCTTGTACGAACATATCACTCTCTCGTCTCCTGTTAAGAAGGTGTATACGTATTTTGCACTTCCACAGTAGCGTTTTTCAACGTTTCCTTGCAGTAGCTGACACGAGCATGTTTCTGAGTTTTGGTGAAACTGTGTGGAATCCATTGTGAAGAGACTTTTTCCACAAGTAAATGTTTGTACTTAATCGAATGTAATGCAGTATTCAACGCGTTGAAGGTTGCCTCTATGTGATGGTAGCCTCATGTCAATCCTCTTCTGATCCATGTGATATAGGCGCCATTTGCTTATTTTTGTCATGTAGATAGAATTTTACTGGCGACATCGTCATCCGCTGGTCATTACCCTCAGTAATATGACGCATTGCAGCTTTCTCCTCCAAGCTCGAGTTGTGGTGCGGGTCTCTTGCCTTGTCAGCTCCCAGCAAGCGCTGCAGTAGTGTAGGAGCTAGCACTCTTGTAGAGCCGCTTGTGCGCGTACTGGGAACCACTATCTTACACACTGACACAAATAGCGAAATAAAGACCTTTTAAAAGTCAGAATACATACGGTCGGTTTTGCAATATAGGTTAAAGGGTTACTAGCTTTTTTTACACAAGCTATTTGAAAAAGTATTCCTTATTTTGAAAGATGGTCGTAAGGGGCAGAATAAGACCGAAGTGTCCTGCAAATGTGGGCTCTAAATTGCGTACCTTAAGAGCTACTAGCCAAAACGGGTAATTTAGTTTTGTAATTGTTGTGACTGTACCGAACAATAAATTATTTTACTGGGTCTTTTATATGCAGTTTGGACGAAAAATGGAGCCCTTATCACTGTGCCACTGAAATCTATTGTAGAGTATTCACCTGAGTAGAGGGTAGTATTTCATTGATAATTATGACAAATACCTTTAGTCCTTTCCAAACTTTAAACAATTCGGCAGCGACGTTTTACCAAACGAAACACATACACACTTTTATTAAAGCGGTCCTTAAGAATTTCAAAGGTTACAGTTCCACTTCTGGGGCAGGTACTGATAAATATAAATATCCTTTTAGTTTCTTGTCGTGGCACTTTGATTCCTCTGTGAGCCACCGCGTGAGTGCCCAGTGATTAAGACACTGAATTTGCATTCAGGGGGAGCCGAGGTTATAATACATACATATTTAAGTTTTCTATGGTTTCCTTAAACCACTTGAAGAAAATGCCAAAATGGTCCCTTTCAAAAGGATATGGGTGATCTACTTCTTGATCGCTGTGCAATCCGAGTTTTGCTCTGTCTGTTAGCACAGGACGTTAAAACCGAGATTCCTTACTTTCCGTTCTATGACAAAGTAGCTTCGGCTCTCATAGTTCCATGATCCCTAAGAAGAAGAAAAAATTACCAACAAACCGTTACAAAATAGTATGAACTCTGCTTTCTTCACTTACATATGTAAGAACGTACTATTAATTTTAGCACTTATCCGCCCTTACTATCATCGGAACTGTGTGGATTCGAAAATCGGATGGTACGTCTCCAGCCTCATACATTCTACACGCCAATTTCAACCTTCGTCGGGTTCCCACTTATCTCAATGCTTTTAGTAATTCCGATGTCCTGTTATCTACACCTTCCGTGTTATTTGGATCACAAGTCTTCTTAATTTCTTTTAAACGCTATGTGTGAAACCTGTGTTATCCATAACGACTCCCAATTGTTCTCCTACCACGTCATCATACAGTTTCTTCCTCTTGCAGACACCATTACACTCTTTCCACGTACGTGCTGCCTCCTGTGCATTTAACAGTGGAATTCCTCTTGTTATTTCAATGTTGACTGCTCTGCTTTTAAGTTCACCAGAAGTTGTTTTTTCTACATGTTTAATCTGCCCTTCCCAAGACTATTTCTCTTTCTATTTCTTCACATTTTTTCTACAGCCGTTTCGCCTAAGCTTTCCAAAATTTCCTATTTATTTCATTCCGAATATTTACATATTTCACCAGTTGAAGTATATCACCTGTTAACCAAAGTTTTTCCGCAGCTACCTTCATTGTACCTATGTTTGTCTGCCCAATATCTGGGATTGCCCTTTTAATGTCCATTCCTCTTCAATTGAACTACCTTCTTCGGAACTCATTATCATTGCGTCTACAGTCGTAGAGAACTTCAAGCGTACATCATCGTTCCTCAGTACTGCAGTACGCCTTCTTTCCGCGTTGATCCTTCTTGGCATTTCTCGTGAAGTTAAGCCTGCTCTGCGAACCAGCTCGTACAGAACGTCAGTTCAAAATCATAAATTCTAATAAAGCACAAAAATTTATACTTAATTTAGTATTTGATAAAATTCTGCAGGTATAATTTAGTAGGCACCGCGTGAAAGATAAATCTAAACTCACCAAGTCGAACGAGGAAAAAAGCGGAGTGAGTTATGCAGATTAAAGTCCCGCCAACAATGACGTCTTTAGAGATTAAAATGGATGAAAATCCGCTTCCCCGAAATGTGAGTTCGTTGTTTAATTGCCATGCACAACTTCGTACAAAGTTCATCCGTTAAATACCCTGCAGTCTAACAAACTTAGATCAGAGGAACAAAGTGGGATATGCAGAGAAATGAGATAGCAATCCGGATTACATTTGAGTCTGCAGCTTGCGTCTCCATTTTTTCCCCTTCCCTGCGGTTGTCACTGTACATCTGTTAAGAATGTTGAAACCAAACCTTTGGAGGGTGCCTACTGCATGTGTGTCATACTTGATGATCAGCAAAAGGCCATATTGCGACGTCATAATACACTGCAACCATGTCACTTAATTATATTAACAGTATTTTTAGAAATCGTCGATCAACTCGAATAGATAAAATCCTTCTAAAATTACTTAAAAATATTTAAATTTTGTTGATGCAGTGGTTCTCGTGTGAGGTCCTTTCGCTATCGAATGGATAAAATGTGCCAAACGTAAAAAAATTTGAAAAAGGAGTTGTATCTGCACTCAGCGTAGCTCACAGTTTGGAGAAATCGGTCCAAAAATACACGTAAAATTTCATTCGTTACAAAATCACTTCTTGTTTGTATCTTATAATCGGTGTATGAAACCACGCAATTTCAGAATTTTTCCGCGGCACGTTCCCAGGTATTAAAGAAGGAAAAAAGTAATCTTCTTTGAACAACTTCCTTTATGTTAATTTGTATAACCCGTTATTACTGGTTTTCTATCTTGGGCTTACTGAAATTTAATTAAAGAGAATTTTGCACGAGACGCATTTCGGTTTTATTTATAAAGCATCTTCCGTTGTGACTCTGCAGTTTGGATGCATATGTTTCTACATTTTTGGTTGTTTTGGATCAGAAAAGCTTTTTGTTTATAAATTTGGAGAGCAAGTTCCCTATGGTGTTTCTTTACATATTCTCCAAACCTTTACTCATTCCGTCCTTACTAGCAGCCGTTGATGTCGAGACTTCCTTTCATAATAACACTTGTCAGTTTTCTGCCATTCTTCAGTATTTTTTGCGGTGCATCTTTGTAAATCGAATTGAAGTTATGTATGTTTTCTCACTCTGCGCAGTATTACAGTGTTTATGTCTGCTTGTTCATTTTCGCGCAGGATGTGAGCGTTACCATCGTGTGAAACTAGTTTTCTTTAAATTCAAAGTGTATGTGTGTCTTGTGTGTGTGTGTGTGTGTGTGTGTGTGTGTGTGTATAGAAGAGGGGGTTAGTGAGGAGAAAAGGTATAGAGAGAATCAGAGAGAGAGAGAGAGAGAGAGAGAGAGAGGGAGATATTAGGCAGGAAAGAGCAGCGGGTGAATGTGTGTGATGTGTGATGTGTGTGTGTGTGTGTGTGTGTGTGTGTGTGTGTGTATGTGTGTGTGTGTGTGTGTGTGTGTGTGAGAAAGAGAGAGAGAGAGAGAGAGAGAGAGAGAGAGAGAGAGAGAGAGAGGAGAGAAAGAGAGAGAGAGAGAGTAATTTTGTGTGTAAATTAGTGTAAATGTCTCTACCCTCTTCTACCTTGTAAGCTCTCTCTGTCTCTCTCTCTCTCTCTCTCTCTCTATCTCTCTCTCTCTCTCTCCGAATCTCTCTATCTCTCCTCTCCCTCCCCACCCCCCTCATACGCACACACATGCACCCACATACACACGCTTGCACACGCACACACACACACAACACACACACATACACACACACACACACACACACACACACACACACACACATACACACACACACACACACACACACACACACACACGAGTTTGAAAAAAATGTAGTTTTGCAGGTTGGCAACGGTCACGCCCTGCACGAAAACAAACGAACAGACAAACACTGTAGTACTGTGCAGAGTAAGAAAACACACATATCTTCAGTTCGATGGACAAAGCTGAAAGTATAAACAACCCAAATACGGCGCAAGAAATACTGCAGAATGGCAAAAACTAGCAAGTGTGTATGTGAAACGAAGTCTTTCACATCAACCGCTGCAAAGAAGAAAGGAAGAAGGAGTGGTTTGGAGAATATGTGAAGAAACACCGTAAGTAACTTGCACACCAACTTTATAAACGAAATGAGATTTCTAATCTAAAACAACCAAAAATATACAAACATACGTACCCCGTTTGAAGAAGAACCGCGAAAGGTGCTTTATAAATAAAAGAGACACGCATCTGGTGCAAAATTCTCTTTAATTAAATTGCAGTAAGCTAAAGACGGAAAAACCAATAATAACTAATTTTAACAACTGCTGCGGAAGATGACCATGTAAATAAACGTATAATGTGTATAATATTTGTTTGTATCTTGTTAATTGATACACTGGTGTCCAAAATGAAAGCAGCAAAGCGCTGGTTCTGCGTCCTGTGTCTAATTCACGATGTTTTCAAGCAAGCTGTGAGTTGTTAGGACACCTATCAAACGGGATAGTGTTTGTCGGGAAGTCTCACAATAGTTGTGCACAAAGCCACAGACGGTGCATATGCCATAGAGAAGTCGTTTAGCGGACTCTCTGCGGTGGAGGGCCATGGGAAGAATGGAAGCAGGACTGTTGCAAACTGATGTGAGCCGATGGAATAGTTCTATTGTTTCTCGGGTGTGGCGACAATTTATAGAGATCGAAACAGTATGTCGGAGAACAGAGCAGGGCAGACTACGTGTGACCGTTACTTCGCTGTAAGGGCACGACGGTACTGCCTTGGTGCTGCACGGCAATTGGCGTCTGACCTTGCAGCATCCAATGGACGTGTTGTAACCAGGAAAACGGTGTACGGCAGGCTTCGAAAGAGGGGCCTTTATCGTCGGAGACCTACTGTAAGTGGGCCTCTGACTCGTCTTCACAGAAGGGAACGTCTAGAGACGATTCATCTACATGTCACCGGGAGCGTCGAACAGTGAGCCAGTTTTCTTTTCACAGATGAGCCAGTATTTGGTCTGGAGAGTGATTCCTGACGTATATCGTACCTGGAGAAAACGTGGAACACGATTTTGGGACCCAAACATTGTGAAAATAGATCGGTATCGAGGAGGATCTGTAATGGTGTGGGCAACGATTATGTTGATCACTCGAACGCCTCTTCATGAAACCGTATGGGTGAATCGGCAAGATTTAACTGCTGTCAGGTATTGAGACGAGATCTTGGGACCTCATACGCGGCTGTTGCGAGGTGCTGTGGACCCAGACGTCGTACTAACGAATGACAATGGTCGATTCCATAGAGCACAGATGGTCGGTGTTTTCTCTGAAATGGAAGATACAGCACACAAGGCGTAGGCTGCTCGCTGTCACGGTTTCAATGCCGTACAGCATGTCCGGGATGCACTACGGACACGGGTTGCATCACGCCAGCATCCACTCTCCAAGATTTGTGATCAGCTCCACAGGAAGAATGGGCGTTATTGCCCCACCATGAGACTGATGACATCAGTCACAGCACGCTGCGTTGTTGTCAGGCATTCATTGCTGCCAGAGGTGGTCACACTTCATGCTGAGCACATTATGGGTTATCGGAATGTGTCTGCAAACAGGTTAAGTCGGAAAAAACCAAGAACGTTTTAGTCTATTGTTGTGCATCTTGCAGTTGTTTATGTTCTGTATTCTTTACATTATTTCTGCTTTACTATCCCCCTTTTATACTATTTTGTGGAAAAATAAACGCAGCCTTGTAAAAGTTTAGTATTTGTGTAAAATTAATCAACAAAGGTAGTAGTAGTAATATACTAAATTACAGGTCGATATCATTAACGTCGACATGCAGCAAGATTTGCGGAATATGCTGTGTTCGGAGAGTATGAATAACCTCGAAGAGTCAACACGGATTAAGAAAATATTGTTCTAGTGTAACACAACTTTACACGCACGAATTGATAATGGATTTCAGGTTGATTCCGTATTTCTAGATTTCAGAAACACTTTTGACACTGTACCACACAAGCGGCTTGTAAAGAAATTGCGTGCTTACGGAATATCGTCTCAGTTAGGCGACTGGATTCGTGATTTCCTGTCAGAGAGATCACAGTTCGTAGTAACTGACGGAAAGTCATCGAGTGAAACAGAAGTCATTTCTGGCGTTTGCCAAGGTTGTGTTATAGGCTCTCTGCTGTTCCTTATCTATAAAAACGATTGAGGAGACAATCTGAGCAGTCGTCTTAGGTTGTTTGCAGATGACGCTGTCGTTCATCGCGTAGTAAACTCGTCTGAAGATCAAAACAAATTGCAAAACGATTTAGAAAACATACGGTGCGAAAATTGGCAGCTGACCCTAAACAACGAAAAGCGTGGGGTTACATGAGTGCTAAAAGGAATCCGTTAAATTTCGGTTACACGATAGATCAATCAAATCTAAAGACCGTAAATTTAACTAAATATCTAGGAATAGCCGCGAGAAGTGGCCATGCGGTTTGAGGCGCCATGTCACGGACTGCGCGGCTCCTCGTGCCGGAGGTTCGAGTCCTTCCTCGGGCATGGGTGAGTGTGTTGTTCTTAGCATAAGTTAGTTTAAGTAGAGTGTAAATTTAGGGACCGATGACTCAGCAGTTTGATCCTTTAGGAATTCACACACATTTGAACATTTTGAGCCTAGGAATTACAATTCCGATCTATTTCAATTAGACGGAAAACATAGAAAATGTTGTGAGAATGGCAAACCAAAAACTGCGTTTTATTGGCAGAACACTTAAAAAATGTAACAGATCTACTAAGGACACCGCCGACACTACGCTTGTCCGTCCTCTTTTGGAGTACTTCTACGCTGTCTGGGAGTCTTATCAGATAGAATTAATGGAGTACATCGAGAAAGGTCAAAGAAGAGCAGCGCGTTTTGTATTATCGCGAAATAGGATAGTGAGTGTCGCTGACATGATACAGGACTTGGGGTGCACACCATTAAAACAAAGGCGTTCTTCGTTGCGGCGGAATCTTCTCATGAAATTTCAATTACCAACTTTCTCCTCCGAATGCGTAAATATTTTGTTGACGCCGACCTATATAAGGGAGAAAAGGCCATCATGATAAAATAAGGGAAATCAGAGTTCGCACGGAAAGATACGTGTGTTCGCTTATTTGATCTTAGGCCCGCCAAAACTTTCTTATATTCTGATCGTAATACTGCATCCTATATCTGTTCTAAATCGACTCCCATTTCTTCTTCTATCACATCAGACAAATCTTGCCCTTCATAGAGGCCTTCAGTGAGCTCTTTCCACCTATCCGCTCTCTCCTCTACATTGAACAGAGGAATTCCCATTGCACTCTTAATATTAGCACCCTTGCCTTTAATTTCACCGAAGGTTATTTTGACTTTCCTATATGCTGAGTCAGTCCTTCCGACAACCTTTTCTTTTTCGATTTCTTCACATTTTACATGCAGTCATTTCGTCTTAGCTTCCCTGCACTTCCTATTCGTTTCATCCCTCAGCGACTTTTATTTCTGTACTCATGAATTTCCCTGAACATTTTTGTACTTTCTTCTTTCATCGATCAACTGAAGTATTTCTTCTGTTACCCATGATTTCTTCACAGTTATCTTCCTTGTACCTATGTTTTTCTTTCCAACTTCAGTGATTGCCCTTTTTAGAGATGTCTGCTCCTCTTCTACTGTATTGCCTACTAAGCTATTCCTTATTGGTGTATCTATAGCCTTAGAGAACTTCAAGCGTATCTCTTCATTCCTTAGTAACTTCCGTATTCCACTTCTTTGCATGTTGATTCTTCCTGACCAGTCTCTTAAACTTCAGCCTACTCTTCATCACTACTACATTGTAATATGAGTGTATATCTGATCCTGGGTACGCCTTACAATCCAGTATTCGAGTTCACAACATCTGTCTGACCGTTCTGTAATCAAACTGAAATCGTCCCGTATCACCTGGTCTTTTCCAATTATACCTCCTCCTCTTGTGATTCTTCAACAGAGCTTTCGCTATTACTAGCTGGAATTTATTACAGAACTCAAGTAGTCTTTCTCCTCTCTCATTCCTTGTTCCAAACACATATTATCCAGTAACCTTTTCTTCTGTTCCTTCCCCTATCACTGAACCGTTCACAGTCACACATCCTCTGCTCTACCTGGCTATTCATAAAGAATTTTACTTCCGTTATACCATTTTCTGTGGCTGCTGATATTACCTTATACTCATCTGACCAGAAATCCTTGTCTTCTTTCAATTTCACTTCACTGACCCTTACTATATCTACGAGGGTTTCCCAGGAAATAAAGCATCGCATTTTTTTTCTTCAACAATTCTTTATTGAACATAATGGGCCGCGCGGGATTAGCCGAGCGGTCTAGGGCGCTGCAGTCATGGACTGTGCGGCTGGTGCCGGCGGAGGTTCGAGTCCTCCTTCGGGCATGGGTGTGTGTGTTTGTCCATAGGATAATTTAGGTTAAGTAGTGTGTAAGCTTAGGGACTGATGACCTTCGCAGTTAAGTCCCATAAGATTTCACACACATTTGAATAACATTTTTGAACATAATGAGAGTTATACTCACGAAAGAGTGGTGTTTTATCTACAAACCCTATTTTTCCACACCGTTCTATGGCCTTCCTCCAGCGTGAAACAAGGGCGTGTATGCCCTGCCGGCACCAAACCCCGTCGTGGTGGCGGAGTCACTGCTTCACTGTGTGAATCATCTCCTCATCGTCCTCAAAATGTCTTTCACGAATGGCATCCTCTAATGCGTCTGTCTTCGAGAATGACAACATCAGGTCACTGCAACATGTCAGGTGTAATAGGCGTGGATGGTCTCCCCGACCGCTGCAAATCGGGGAGCTCCGCCAAACCGCCTTCTGATGACCTCACACTTCGTGTCCAGCTACTAACTGTATTTCCGTGGACGGCAGATGCTCCATAACTTCGCACAATCGTTTGGGAATATTCCCCACAATTTCTTTCTCAGCAGTGAGAAATCCAATGGCGGCACTTTGCTTGTAGCGTACATCACCTACAGAAGCGCCATTTTGAAACTGTCCTGCAGCTACGCTATCTGTCGGAAGTGACGCAAATTTGGCGCTCTCACGCAGGAGACTTCAAATAACACATACGTAACGTTTCGCATTCGTAGCATGGTTTTAGGCTGAGAAAAAAAAGGCGGTGGATTACTTTCTGGACAACTCTCGTAGATTGAGCCTTTGCATTTCCCTTCTGTATTACTAACACAAAAGTGTATGAAAACAGAGCAAATAAGTTACAACGCATCGGCTGTGTTTTGTCATTTGAGAGCATGGAGTAATCAGTTGGTAAGATAGTGATCTTGTTCTGTGTTTCAGGTCAAAAACGGGACTTGGTTACATTTAACTATTAATTGCTATGTCTTTTAACAGATCCACTGGTGAATATGTCGTACTTCATAAGAGCAGTGGCCACACTGTGGTTAATTAAAGTTGGAGGAATTTCTGCTCTGAAAAAAAGTAAAACAATATTTTTACCCTGACGTAACTGACACACAGCTCTGTACGGCCTTATGGAGACGAATCCAATGTTTAGCCGTTCCTCATGTATTTATTTTTTAATTCATTGCCTGATGCATCTGAAAATGACCTGAGAGGCTTGAAATAAAAGACTCAGTATAAATCTTTGGGTGTAATACAGGTACATTTTACATGATGGAAGTTTAATTGCGTAACAGATAATATTCTTGAATGATACTGTCCCTTACGAAATGCAGACTTGACAATAACTTAGCAGACAATGTGATCAACGGGAGAGGTGCCTTTTTGGGAGCAAGGGAAAGGATTTACAAGCTTATGGGTGATCCATCATGAAGCAACAGAGACAAGCACTGGCGTTGCTGAGGGCGAAGAACAAGAGAGAAAGTTGTTACTAGTCCTTCACAGAAATTCGCGGTGCTAATAAGCTTAAAATTTCGTTGACTGATTTACACGTGACAAGAACAGGGCGAGTGAAAAAATGTAATCTAATTTCCGTCATTGGAATAAGAGACCGAACACACTGTTCAACGTGAAACGGGGCGGTGTAAGAACTTAGTTTACGATACACATGGCAAAGACCTGAGCAATACGGAAGGAGTTTGTCACAAAGAATTTGGAATATTAACCATCTGTGATCACGAACTAACCAGCGGTTGCATCTCGTCATCATTGCTTCGTGGTACAGCTGCACAGTGTGTCCTCGCTGGCCGACACCATCCACAGTGCGTCCAACCTGTAGCTAGTCCAGTCTTCAACTGTCTCGTTTGCTCCAATACATCCGCGAGACGACGCACTTTTCTGTGCATCTTCCGGCCACTCATAGCTCTAACTTCCAGGCGCAACACGACGGCCCAGGCAGCTCCCGTCAAAAGCGGCTGGATTTCATGCAAGACAGGGTGTGTTCATGAAACAGAGGCTGTTGATCGTAAAAGGGAAACCAGGAGTAAAATAAAACACGCACCTCACAATGACGTCTCATAGTCGTTGGTCCGAGCAGAAAATGATAAAGATGGCATATGAAAATGGTCAAATACCCTGTCTAGTTGGTAGGCCACACTCTAATGAAAGATGTACTCAAATAAACGGACGTCTTTCAAAGTTTCACATCATAGTCACATGACTATTTCGATTTAATGTTGGAGGTATTCGCGTTAGGTTATAAATGCAGGTTACAATCTCTCAAACAGTCCATGATGAGTCTGTAAATTAGAGTATACTATGGTGCAGGAACAGTAGGGAAACAAGTAGGAAATTGGTATTTCAACTTGCTTATACTTTTAATCACAAGAGAATCTCTCCATCGCATCCCACTCAGTTGTAGTGGTAAGATGGCCCAGTGGATATCCTGTCTAAAACTGAACACAGATCAAGCACGAAAACAGGGAAAGGTGTTTTGAACTGTGAAAAAAGAAGCAAAATAGAAACAATGAACGTTCTAAGCACTTGATGTGCGACATCCAGCAAATTTGAAGAGTCACTGCGTGGTGGCTGTGCGGTCACGGTGATGAACTGCAAAGTGGGAGATCCGTGTTCGATTCTCGCTCGTGACCCCTTTACCCCTTTTTTTCGCAACCTTATGATGTGTCTGTCCGGTCACTGACGTATCTGTTCTCCTTCTGTAGTCTTGGAAACTGTCACACAACACACTGATTACAGGTAGTGAGTCATGTGATAAGAATATATCACTGTCGCAAGTGAATGTGATGATTAATGAGAGCAGGCGAGATACCGCATACATTTCTCACAGAAATGAAAACAACAAATAAACAGGTGTGAAGTACGTTACCACAAAGGAGTTCAAGAGTCAAAACTTCCAAAACGGAACAGAAGAGTTAGAACATACAGGATACCGTACCGCTGGAGGTCCCTTCCTTACAGCTCGCTGTTGCAAACGGACGTTACACCACGACACAGACACAGATCTGAATACAGCGAACTGGCACGTCAAAGACCGGAAGGGCAGTTCATAATTTTGCGAGATATGGGGTTGAGGGAAACTCGAAAACGGATCTCTCCGTTCGCAGTCCAACACAATAACCACATTACCACGAGCCGTGGTTTCGCTCGATCGTGCACATCTTGAGGTTGGACGATTCATTGTTTCTATTGTGCTTCTTCTTTTCACAGTTCAGTACACGCCCTTGAAGTTTTCATGCTTGATCTACGTTCAGTTTTTGACAGGCTATCCACTGGGTCATCTTACCGCTAAATCTGAGGTGTCTGCGATGGAGAGTTTTCATTGTCTGAGTCAAAAGTACTAAAATCTCCGTTTTTAGTCGGTCGTACAACATGGGGAATCTCTGAGCACTATCCTGTGAAGTTGACTGATGTAAATTTCTTATGAGCAAAATTAGGTCCGTATACCACAATGTTTTTGAAGCAGCAGGTCGCGTGTTATAGCCACATACAGTGGTGTTTCTTCCCAATCTTCTTTCGATCTGGAAAGCATCGTAAAGAACGTGACTCTAGATACCTGTGCGTATGTATCGGAAATTAAAGCACTTGCAGGAGATGTATTCGAAATTGCGAATATGAAACACTGTCGGCAGCATACTGGAAAGACGCATAATGCGAGCGATCGCCTTAACCACTTTGGCTGTCCGTGCAGGAATCACGTAGCCATCCAATCTTCCAACATGTCGTCGTCCATGTGCCACAACGTACTCTCGTCCTTTGCATACATTTCAGTCCAGGATGCACACAATTTTTATTGGGAACTGCGGGCCTGGTACCAGAGAATAAATACGAAATAGCAGTGCCTGTGTTATTAACAAGTATAATGCAATGTCAGAAGGAACATTGTATCGTATTTCTTAATAATGTCGGCATTGCTATTTCGTAAAGCACTCCCAGTCAGTCCAGATTTTGTGTGTGGAACAAGAACTATCAGATGTTACGGGACAGCGCATATTGCTGGCAACTTAATCCGTACTCTTGTTTTCTCCAGAAATCCCTCCCTTTTGCCTAACAACCTGCACTATGATTTATTACCGAAGTTTAGAGCCTGCAGCAGTGTTTCTCCTGTAATGGATTTCTGTTAAGCATGCATCTAATTAATGGTCGATTGGTCTCAGGTGTTACAAAATCTCAAATTTCGCGAAGTATAGAGCAACTTCTAAATTTATTCTATCATGTGCTGTGCTGTGGCTATGTAACATAGTTTTAGTAAACGCACTGACGTATATTAATCTGTTCGGTGAAATTCAGTTCTAGTAATTAAAGATTCCAACTCACTCCATCCCTTTCTTCATATCGTAAACATGGCCCTTCGAGCTCTGTAATTAGGATAGAAATTCATTACTGCAATCTTTGACCCCAGTGAGCGTTTGTGACAGAACAGGCAACACTTGCGTTGGATAAATGGGCATGTCTTGTACTACTTTGTCTCGTAAGTTTATTACCGGAAGCATAGTACGTCCTTTGCCAGTTTGACGATTTCACACACTTACGTTGTATTTGTTTAGATTTTGTTGGATCAAGTTTTATTTCCCGTTGATAACGAAATGCTAAAACTTCATGTTCTGCTTCGGATGTAGGGTCTATCAGGAAAAAATCGACTTTATCTTCATAAGGGAAGCAAATATGTGTCTCTTTAAAAACTATCACTCTAATGTTTGTTAAAAACGAATTAACAACTGTCCATCACACTCACTAGAGCTAAATTTATGACTTTCTATTCACCTGAAGAAAATCTTTGATGTTTTCTACGTCCAACATTCACAGTCTACATGAAGTGAAATGGTCGAATGACCAGCAAGTTTCGAAGCAGTTTCTTGAAAACAGAGCACCAGTAATATTATGGGTATAAACAAAGAAGGGCGCCCAAATAAGCAAATGAGCAACCACTGGAGAGAAAGGAATCACGAGCTGTTAGCCCACTGTAAATACATTGAAATAACTCAAAGTGTGTTGCACTGCGTTTCCGGAGGTCAAAAGGGAGAAGTGTGACGAGCGATTCTTAGAAACACCTTCAGCTACGTCTTTAATGTACGGAGACACTTGAAAGACGCTCAGTCAACTCTAGCTCCTGGAAGAAGAAAAAGTATTTCTCAGTATAATTTCAAAGCTGCTCATTCAGCCTCTCCTTGCGCTTCAGACCTGGGCACCAGCCTTAAAATTCCCAGACGCTCGTCTGTGGTAACAGCTGGTGCGCCCCAGTAACTGCTCTCCTGCACAATAATCGCGGAGGCACCCGATGGGCGGTCCATTCTTCTCCGTTTTTCTCAGTTAACGATTTTTGGCCCTGGTTGAACGACTTACAGGATTTCTTCGCCATTTTCTGACTGCGTGGTTCGTCCCCAAGAATAATAATAAGAAAATTGCTAGAGAGTTTAGGCAAGCTTACAGGAAAACAAGGCAGCTCGAAGGGGAGAAAAGTTATTAAGAGTATATGTCACAAACTTACATTTAACCTGTTTCCAGCACGGACGTAAAAACTGCAGAACTTTTCTCAGTCAACTCTGTTTTCAACTCCTCTCCTCGCCACAGAAGTACGTTTGTGACATACTACGTATTATGCATATGCATCGCTGAAGACGTATTACCTGGTGCAAACAGATCTTATACAACCTGAAGCTGACTGCACTTCTAAACCAATAACCTAAGATACAGGGTGTTTCAAAAATGACCGGTATATTTGAAACTGCAATAAAAACTAAACGAGCAGCGATAGAAATACACCGTTTGTTGCAATATGCTTGGGACAACAGTACATTTTCAGGCAGACAAACTTTCGAAATTACAGTAGTTACAATTTTCAACAACAGATGGCGCTGCGGTCTGGGAAACTCTATAGTACGATATTTTCCACATATCCACCATGTGTAGCAATAATATGGCGTAGTCTCTGAATGAAATTTCCCGAAACCTTTGACAATGCGTCTGGCGGAATGGCTTCACATGCAGATGAGATGTACTGCTTCAGCTGTTCAATTGTTTCTGGATTCTGGCGGTACACCTGGTCTTTCAAGTGTCCCCACAGAAAGAAGTCACAGGGGTTCATGTCTGGCGAATAGGGAGGCCAATCCACGCTGCCTCCTGTATGTTTCGGATAGCCCAAAGCAATCACACGATCATCGAAATATTCATTCAGGAAATTAAAGACGTCGGCCGTGCGATGTGGCCGGGCACCATCTTGCATAAACCACGAGGTGTTCGCAGTGTCGTCTAAGGCAGTTTGTACCGCCACAAATTCACGAAGAATGTCCAGATAGCGTGATGCAGTGATCGTTTCGGATCTGAAAAATGGGCCAATGATTCCTTTGGAAGAAATGGCGGCCCAGACCAGTACTTTTTGAGGATGCAGGGACGATGGGACTGCAACATGGGGCTTTTCGGTTCCCCATATGCGCCAGTTCTGTTTATTGACGAAGCCGTCCAGGTAAAAATAAGCTTCGTCAGTAAACCAAATGCTGCCCACATGCATATCGCCGTCATCAATCCTGTGCACTATATCGTTAGCGAATGTCTCTCGTGCAGCAATGGTAGCGGCGCTGAGGGGTTACCGCATTTGAATTTTGTGTGGATAGAGGTGTAAACTCTGGCGCATGAGACGATACGTGGACGTTGGCGTCATTTGGACCGCAGCTGCAACACGGCGAACGGAAACCCGAGGCCGCTGTTGGATCACCTGCTGCACTAGCTGCGAGTTGCCCTCTGAGGTTGCCGTACGCGGTCGCCCTACCTTTTCAGCACGTTCATCCGTCACGTTCCCAGTCCGTTGAAATTTTTCAAACAGATCCTTTATTGTATCGCTTTTCGGTCCTTTGGTTACATTATACCTCCGTTGAAAACTTCGTCTTGTTGCAACAACACTGTGTTCTAGGCGGTGGAATTCCAACACCAGAAAAATCCTCTGTTCTAAGGAATAAACCATGTTGTCTACAGCGCACTTGCACGTTGTGAACAGCACACGCTTACAGCAGAAAGACGACGTACAGAATGGCGCACCCACAGACTGCGTTGTCTTCTATATCTTTCACATCACTTGCAGCGCCATCTGTTGTTGAAAATTGTAACTACTGTAATTTCGAAAGTTTGTCCGCATGAAAATGTACTGTTGTCCCAAGCATATTGCAACAAACGGTCTATTTCTATCGCTGCTCGTTTAGTTTTTATTGCCGTTTCAAATATACCGGTCATTTTTGAAACACCCTGTATATGTAGAATACCACGTCAGCTGCTGTAAAGGGGAGTTAGAACGGAACCTTTTTTTCATATTTTCGGATTTTTATCTCATTATAAAATTTGCAATTTTCCGAATAAAATGATAAATTATACTTATAAACTCAGATGTGAAGTATTTTATCTTTTTCTTTTATAATCTGCACCGGTTGGAAATGTTAAAATTTTTACGAGCATTACTTCAAGATCTTATAAAATCGGTATTTTTTTATATAAATGGCTGTGGATTGCTGTGTTATAAAGGTTAACAATGTTGGTGATGTCCAGAAGGGGATGGGCAAATGGTTGAGGAAGCTGAAACAAAGTCTGAGAGACCAGAAACGGTAACACCATAAGAGGCAGGCTGACAGACAAAATTATTGATGAACTACAGCAGTATTATGGGATGGCCATTAGATATAATACTGAGTATTTGTTGAAAATGAAGCAGGAAGTATGGGCTACCTTCTTCCACAGACTGTCAACTGATGAAAAACCAGTACACTACCTTTGCCGTCCTGGACCTGATTCATGGTGCAATTACCGCAATGCCCAGTACTCAAACAGTTTATGCAACGATAAACATTCCATCCCAGCATCAGTCATGGATATCATAAACCTATTTACAGAGATCTTGCAAATCCTGAATTACTGAAGAAGCGTCTGCACGGACAGACTCAAAATCCCAATGAGGCGTTCAATAACCTTACATGGACTCACTTAACAAAAAACGTTTTTGTTGGAATGAAGACACTAAAGTGGGGGGGGGGGGCACTGATGCTGGTATTGCTTTTAATGATGGCAAAATTGGTAGGGTGAAAGTGCTACAGCATATGGGAATTAATCCTGGAGCAAACTGTATCAGAGAACTTGAACGGATGGTCAAGGTTCGCATTCATAAAGCAGAGTATGCAATACAGTTGGCCACTAAGGAGCCCAGAAAGGAGAAAAGAAGAAACAACTTGGGAAAAGATCAAGAGGATGATATACACTATGGTGCAGGGTGAATATGATTGACTAAAAATGCAAAATTAAGCATATATTAAGTGAGTTACATTATTTTGAAACTTTAGAAGCCGTTCCCGAAAATTTACATTTTCTATTGCATTTTCCCCCAAATCTCAGAAACCACTTCGAGTAGAGTATTCAAATTTTCAGGGAGTAATAACATACACATCCTGAGTCTATTGAACTAAAACAAGAACATAATGTTATGTATAAGTAAAATTATTTGGGATAACACACAAAAAAGTACACAAAATTTTAACAGTGTAGATAAAAAATTGTATTTCCGAAAGCAGTGGCTCAAATGCAATTATTGTAGTTCAGTAGGCTCAGAACACACAGTTTAATGTTCTGTGAAAGTTTCATGTCAATGGCTACAGTGGTTCCTGAAATACAGGGAAGCCAAGTCACTAAATTTAACCTTGTCGTGACAGGGCGTTCGAACTCCCCTTAACAAGTACTTTAGTTTTTAGTAGGTCCGTGAACAAAACCAGCAGCCGAGTACGTTAACGTGTCGTTTCTGGTCTCGGGGAGGCGAGCGTGGTCCGAATCGAATCCTCGTCTTGAATCAGCGACTAGAGCTGGTGATCCGTCTTGCCTGGATGCGATTTTCGGGCGGTTTTCCAGATCCCACTAGGTAAATATCGGGTTGGTACCCACGCCCCGACTCAGATACACGATACATTAACATTTAAAAAACGTTCTCACACATGCACATAGAATTAAATCCAGACGCAGACAGATGATGTGTACAGACTTCGGCTTGCGGGACAAACAAGAGACTGATGACCTTAAACGTTAAATCTCTTCTAATCATTTATCGGCAGCAGAAGCAGGTCGTTGCTGAGAGCTTTGGTACACATGGAAAGAGCTTCAATAGCACCTGGCTTTATGCTGGTGAAACTATTTTGATGTGCACCCAACCTCTCAGCAGCGTCTTAGGCACCCCTCACCTGGAGGCGTTAAATGAATGTGACTGGTAGGGGAAATTAAACTATTTCATAACAGCAACTGAGGTTACGTTTTACGTGTACCTTAAAGTGTTAACATCTGTGACACTACTTCGCAGAACAAATATAAAATTTATATAATTTGCATACTGTACGGTGGGGTGGTTGTGGTTCTAAGTGTGCGTACTCCAGAGTGCGTGATCGAAAAACGGTGAAAAGCCCCCTATACAGTCATGCAAATTTACGTTTAAAAAATAATGAAACAATTCGTGTAAAGTATACCTTATTTTTAAGCTGAATTTAATAAGGAGTGGACCCGTCTTTAGAAGCTGAGAATCATGTATGAAAGGCACAGGTCAGTCAGTACTCCACACAACGTTTCAGTTAAGGGAAACATCTAACTGTTAAATGAAAATACAAGCTTATAAAAGACGCTATTTATTTCCCTTAACCACAGTCACATAGAAAATCTTTAACAGAGTAACAATGAATACAAGGTAAGAGACAATTATGTCTAATTCTGATCTTGGTACCTGTTTGAGAACACGTAAAGATGGTTGCTTACGGCCAAGTGAAGAGCATAACAGAAAGTGCTATTGAAAAGATAATTCAGAAAGGAAAACACCGATCAGATATGCAGAACCCATCTTGCGAATCAATCAAGTAACTACGGTCATCGAATGATGAAAAGATTAGCTCCGCGAAGCTAACAAGTTCTTGTGACCCCTGAACCATTCCACGGAGAAACATTGCTCTACGATATTGAGAATTTTTTTTTACTTATGGCCCGTCTGACAGCAACTGAATAAAACACAATTTTAGTGACATATGCGTTCCGTCTTTATTTTATGCAAGGCATAATAAGTGGCCTGGAATATGTACATATGTTAGCTATTTAATTTACATTTTTCTCACTGTGCTTATAGGTTATAAACAGTTCTGGTGGTTGGTATTTCCTATTAAGTAGTAATGTTTTGAACTGTACTTACAGGTTGCGTGGACAATTTGTTACATATTACGCTCCTGTTGCATTTTTGGTGTTGTTCTTCTTATAAATGCCAGTTTGCGGTTCCCCCCCCCCCCCCCCCCCCCCTATTCCACAGCACTATTACCTGAACGCTTGTTTCAATGCAACGTTTTGGTTTCTGTTGCCGATTGTCAAATGTTTTTGCCAAAGATCAAATGTTATTGCCAAACTTTCGAGTGTAACTGTTGAAGTATCTGTGGTCTGTTCGTGTATCCATAAGTAAAAATTATCAATATACCGTAATATTACACGCAACTGAGGAAGACAGGACTACAAAAGTTGAAGATTGCTGTACGAATCTCACCAAATAAACTTTCAGTGGCCGGGATGTGCGCAGCGGCTGTAAGCGGCTGTTAACAGTGTACTGGTTCCATCAGCCTGTATGCGGCTGAGAAGCGCTGCAAGACTGTCGCTTGAGGAGGCGGAAGGCAGAGAGTGGCTCTTTTTCTAAAATCTCGACTTCTGTCTGCAGTTTTGCAAACGCTCCAAGTGATCCACCAACGAAAGTAATGACCTCTGGCCAAGTTTACAAGAGAATGCGACTACCGCTCCAATGAAATTTCCTAGTTTTGGAAGAGCATCGGCAGGAGTGAGGCTTTTGTTTATTATGTAGGTGGAGACATGGGCAGCGGAAGAACTCACTTTCTAGCTCCATACCTGAGCAGCTATTCAAACGCTATATTTTGCGATTGCTATGGAGAATTTCCAACCACCGTTTCCTCAAAGAAAAAGGAGAAATTCCTCCAGGGCATCTTGCCTCAGAATGAGTGTTTTAAGCTCCTGCGTCATCACGGCCTACTGGGATTCATGGTGAGCCTCACGTTGTGAAGCGCTGGGGAGGGGGGCGGGGGGGGGGGGGAATACTCAGTACCACACGTTTAATGGAACAGTTTAACAGTTTCATGACCATGCGAAACGCTGCGGATTTGTAGGCGTGTGCCTTTTTGCTTTCATCTGGTCTGCTGTTCCGAAATGCAAAAATACTGCTTCTCACAAAACATCTAAATACAGTTCTTGGCCTGACCGTAGGCAACACTGTGGATCTAATGCGAATTATGAGGCGAATATCGTAGTTACCCATTCATTTAGTGAACAGGCTTGGGTGGTACTAATTAGAGTATTAAATATGAATAAAATGTGTAAGGTGTCGCAACATGGGTAATTAAGGTAACTTACGTGTTGTTGGGCGTTTTTTGATCTATAGTGAGAAATAAGAATTTTTGCATCCAAGATCACGTGGTGAAGTATTTTTAGTCTCTCAATGACCAGTTTTTACAGGTCTATCTGTCATCTAAGGATCTTTTGAAAATAATTAGTAATGGTCAACTTGCGCAGCTCTAGAAGGGTTCAAATATCCCTGATAGATTTGTTGCTCCGGTGACATCCATTGACTAGTCCACGTTCGAAGAAACGAGCTCTCCTGACTGAGCAGTTCAGCTGTTACTGCTGCTCTCTTTATGACACAGAATTCCCCGACTCCTTCTATACTTGGGGGTCCGTCTCTCAGCTGATACTGCTGCTCTCTTTACGACACAGAATTCCCCGACTCCTTCTATACTTGTGGGTCCGTCTCTCGTGACCTCTAGTGGTCAGTTCACATCACATACTGGTGTCTGGATGCTCTTTATTTGTTAAGCTTCATTGTAGATGACCATCAGCTGTCTATTTTTATGCTCACTGCCATCTATTTCAATCAGTAGACCATTATCGAGCCGATACAAAACTTAACCATCTTGTCACTACAACGTTTGACGTGAACAGCTTCGATGTAGGTAGAAAAACATAGCTTTCTATCTACATCAAAGTTCTTCACGTTCAAATATTGTAGAGACTAGCTGTTTACGTTTTGCTTCGGCTTCATAATGCTCTACTGATCGAAATCTGTAGCAATGAGCATAAAAATAAACAGCTGATGGTCATCTACAATGAAATTTCGCAATTATTTAACAACTGTAAATCCCCATCTCATTACACATCTACTTTTTATCTTATAGTGTACGTTACACAATGAAAGCATAAGACACTTTGGAGTGTTTCTGTGTCACGTGACAAGCCACATGACTATTCTGAAACATCAATGGAAAGTTTAGAGTAAACATGGTAGAGGAAGGATGGTCATAAGCAAAGATTTCACCGGTACTGTTGTATCACTTGCTTGGAAAGCAGCTTGTAACCACTGGATGTTGCCTGTCAGTCTGGTAAAAGAGTGGGACATGTTACAGTCTTCCACTTCTCCACAAACATAGCTTTGGATTATCTAATGACGTGGCAGAAGAGTGATGCATTTTGTCAAGTGAGGATCGAAATAGGACAGAGAGGAGTCCATCATCAGAGCTATGAAGTATAGTCGTCCTGGAGCGGCCGGAAGCGAAGTACTGTAGGCTTTCTGAAAGTGTAAGGTGTATAGTATCAGGCGCCTAGCTTTTCAACTGAATTGTGACTGAGTGCAAACGTTGCCGCCGAACACTCGAGAGAGCCAAACGAGAAATGGGTTCTCCAGTAGACGAGTGTACGTCTCTTCACTACGTGCAGGACTCTGTGAAATGCGTCCCAAGTCTTGAACGAGCACATGCGTCTGACATGTGGATTTCTCCATAAACAAAGAAGCAGCATCTTGATACTTCTTGTGACATCGTCGATTGTTTTGAGCGGTAAAATGTGCAGTGTCGTACTCTCGACGAAAATCAAACAGCCCACATCTAACCGAATTGCAGCAATGGAAACGAAGAACACCTCCTACCGCTGCGTTATCGCCATTTACCACGGAGACGGCTACTGACAGCTGACAACCACGTGAAAACTTGCAACTTGCATCAACATACACTTTTAGTTTCGATGCGCAAGCCGAAATTAACTCCAAGTCTGTATCTTCCTTCATATACGAGGGTGAGTCAAACGAAAACCTTAAATATTTTTTTAAATATTATTTACTATGGAGAAGTGGTACAAAGCTGTATCACTTTTCAATATAATCTCCCCCACGCTCAATGCAAGTCCTCCAGCGCTTACAAAGTACATAAATTCCTTTAGAAAAAAAATTTTTTGGTAGTCCGCGCAACCACTCATGCACCGTGTGGCGTACCTCTTCATCGGAACGGAACTTCTTTCCTCCCATTGCATCTTTGAGTGGTCCAAACATATGGAAATTACTTGGGGGCAAGGTCTGGTGAGTATGGTGGATGAGGAGGACACTCAAAATGCAGGTCTGTGATTGTTGCAACTGTGTACGGGCAGTGTGGAGCCTTGCATTGTCATGTTGCAAAACGACACCTGCTGATAGAAATCCACATCGCTTTGATTTGATTGCAGCCCGCAGATGATTTTTTAGGAGATCAGTGTATGATGCACAGGTGACAGTGGTCCCTCTATGCATGTAATGCTCCAAAATGACGCCTTTTTCGTCCCAAAAGAGAGCCAGCATAACCTTCCCTGCCGATGGTTCTGTTCGAAACTTCTTTGGTTTTGGTGATGAGGAATGTCGCCATTCCCTGCTCGCTCTCTTCGTTTCCGGTCGGTGGAAGTGAACCCATGTTTCGTCCCCAGTAACGATTCTTGCAAGGAAGCCATCACCCTCTCGTTCAAAGCGCCGATGAAGTTCTTCACAAGCATCAACACGTCGTTATCTGACTTCAAGAGTCAGCTGCCGTGGCACTCATCTTGCAGACACTGTGTGAAAATGGAGCACATCATGCACAATATGGTGTACTGACCCATGACTAATCTGTAAACATGCTGCAATGTCATTCAGTGTCACTCGGCGGTTTTCCTTCACTATGGCTTCAACTGCTGCAATGTTCTGTGGAGCCACAACTCGTTGTGCCTGACCTGGACGAGGAGCATCTTCCACTGAAGTCACCCCTTTTGCGAACTTCCTACTCCATTTGTAAACTTGCTGCTGTGACAAACATGCATCACCGTACTGAACCATCATTCGTCGATGAATTTCAGTAGGTTTCACACCTTCACTACGCAAGAACCGAATAACAGAACGCTGTTCTTACCTGGTGCAAGTCTCAAGTGGGGCGGCCATCTTTATAGTGATACTGCGACAGTATGTGTGCATCTGCACTATGATGCCACCTACAGGTCATTCTGCAAGCTGTTTCTAGCACTCTTGCCAACTTACAGGATGACGGCGCAAAATTTCGATTTGTTATTACAAATTTAAGGTTTTCATTTAACTCATCCTCGTAGAAGATGCTATCTTATGAAATAAAATGAATGGTTTTGAAACATCCTGCCATTTATATTCATTGTGAAAGGTACTTTACATATAAACATAGGTTTGTTACTCCCGTAACACAAGTACATATTAATACTATGGCTATCTTACACGACCCTGTCAAATGTTTCCAAGGTGGTAGTTGAAACTGGACTGTACGCGATACTGAACACATAAAATATTATATCAATTCTACATAAAAGTTTGCAACATTCATTGCTGAATAAAGTACATGCACCACTTAACTCTCTTCTGAAGAGTTCCTACATTAGACACAATGCTTGAATAGTAATCGCTTTCTATTGAAATTCTAATCCGATTAACTTACACTTCTTAGAATTTCTCATTATATTCGTTGATTGATGGAACTGGTGGGCGAACGGCAACCACCAAATCTACATTGTACTAGCTGGTTGGACATCGGCACCGGAAGTAGGGCTGATGACTCTTCATTCGAAACACAGATGACTCTCAGCTTAGCTCTGCTGTCATCGGATGTATAGCCCCCTAATTACCCAGAGACGGTAGGATATTGAGCAACTCTCTATCACCCCCTCCCCCCCCCCTCCCCCAACCTCTACGTGACCGGCGCAGCATAATGGTCCGGAAAAGGCGGGCGCCCTCTCTGTGTTGTCTCGCCACATACGCCCGCTGTGCAGGCAACCCAGTAGACTCTAATAGACGCGTCGAGACTCTGTGACCCCCGGATTCAGCAGATCCCAGTGCAAAATAACGTCCTTCATAGACAGCAGGATTCAATTTATCAGAAGTGAAAGAAAATTTCAGTTAACTACAGGAATTTCTAATGAACTGAAACAATGCTGGATTACTCAACTTATTTATGCAGATTCTTCTGTTGCACAAACAATTAAACATAACATTGTAAATAAAATAACATTATGTGCAGCGATCGAATTGCCAGCAAATGCAGTTCATTGAAATCAATAGAACAGTAGTCTGTGAGTATGTAACTAAAGTGGCTACTAGTAAACGGAAGTGCAACATTACGAAAATCGAATTATGGTACTGAGCTGAAACAATCCATTAACGTCTCTGTTAGTGGGAGGGAGGAAATACAGTAAGTAATCTTTAGAAACTAGCGTATCTCAGGTTTCCAAGCAAAGAGATACTGCAATGCACCTCAGTCAGCACTAGTTCTCAAGTTGTGGCTAGATGGAACCAGTTTCCTATACCTGACAGCGAATAAGAATATGTGCGGTTGCCTTTGCCTGATGACTATTGGTGCACGATGGTAACATATTTTTGTGGTGGCAAGAAAGATGGACTGACTGTGTCGGTCTGTCTTGGGAAGTCTGGTATAATGGTGGATAGTAAAAGTGAAGGAGTCATAGCAGAGTTCCATTAGAATTCCGAGTGAGCAGCAATGTCACTCTTGTACACATCATTACAAGGTTTATTAGTTCTGATAGTAAAAGTATATTATTGGAATAATTTTATGTTTAGTGACAAATAAGAATTTTTGCAATCAAGATTGCTTGCTGAAATATTTTATTTTCTCAGTGACTGGTTCTGACTGGTCTAGCTGTCATCTTCAGATCTGCTGAAAATAATGATACTGGGCGTGACTAGAACAAACATACGAGAGGACACCCCATATGTAAAACACAGACGACGCATTGGCTTTTCAGATACAGATAACAGAATAACTAAAAAGTACAGAGCAGCAGTGTGCCCCGGGGTGAAGACGAGTTCGCCCATGGAGGCATTATAGCTATGTCCCATCAGGAAAGGTTGTTTTCTCTATTTGACAAGTCAATGTTGTGCCTTCCTTTTATAAATGGAGTGTGCTCTCGTTAAGATTGTATGATTCAGTAATATAGCCGCACTGCTGGCTGTGACGTCACTAGTGCTCTCTTCCTCGCCATATATGATAATGTTTTCATCCCACAGAGAAACAGAAAGGGAATTTCACGCGGCTATCTCAACAACAACACGGTACAGAACTAAAATCAACAGAACGACCTGTCATCAACATGACGGAGAAAGAGATCGACGCTGATGCCACTTCCGCGATTAAAAAAGGTCTTAACTTCGCACCTGCGCCTCGGAGGATCCCTATCTGTGATATTATAAGTGAGTTTGAACAAGCAATCCGCAAGATGCCTAGTAAGAGTGTAAACGAAATTCGTCGCGAAACGTGTCGTATCACTTCAAAATCTAAACCATCGAGGTCTAACTTGACTAGGGCTGAACGCAATGGTCTTCAATCACTCCGCAACGACCCCCTCATAGTGGTTCTGACAACTGACAAGGGCAATGCTTCCGTAATTTTGAATAGAGTTGACTACGACACCGAAATTCAGTTGATTCTGCCACGGGACCCAACGTCAAGAATAATGAGGAAGACATCAGAGCTTCTAAAACAGTCAACACTGGAAGAGGGCGTTATTAAGAATATCCTCCCTCATTCGCCGAGACCACCTACGCATTATGGGCTACCAAAAATCCACAAACCGGATTCTCCTCTTCGTCCCATTGTGAACACCATTTGGTCACCCACTTACAGATTGGCAAAACACCTGGCCAGCCTACTTGCACCGCATGTGGGTCGTTGTGTGCATCACATCAAGAACACCTACGACTTTATCAACATAATTAAACTACTGCGTCTTAGTCAAGGAGATATGATGTGGTCTTCCTGTTTACACGTGTTTCGGTCAAAGACTGTATAAATCTCCTCTTCCAGTTATTTGATAGCACAGTTTTGGGACTGTTGTAGCACACTTTGACATCGTCGTATTTCGTACATGGCGGTCAGTATTTCGACCAGTCGGACGGCGCTGTTATGGGAAGCCCATTAGCTTCATCCATAGCCAACCTATTTATGGAAAAATTTGAAGACATCACCTTGGACACGGCTCCAGCTAAACCAAGTTGCTTTTATCGTTACGGCGATGACACTTGTATCGTCTGGCCCCATGGTCGTGAAAAACTGGGAGAACACCTGAACAACATTTACGACCACATCAAGTTTACGATGGAAGTCGAGACAAATCGTGCATTGCCCTTTCTTGATATCCTCGTTCGACGGAGTACCTCCACAGTGTCCACAGGAAACCGCCACACAGATCGGTATCTGCACGCTCTCAGCCACCACCATCCAGCACAAAAACGTGGCGTTCTGAATACCCTCGTCCATCGTGCTAAAGTCGTCTCAGGCGCTGAAAGTCTGCCACTAGAACTGAGACACCTCCGAAAAGTCTTCCGGGAAAACGGGTACAGCTACGGACAGGTGTCATAGCCTATATCTGGTGTGACACGCAAGAAACACACCAACAGAGTAGAGAACACCTCCGAAGAAGAAAGCACTAAACTTGTGTTTTTACCTTTCTGTGGTACAGTGTATGGAAAGATTAGCCGGCTCCTGAAGAGATACAACATTTCGTCGGTGCTCAGGCCCCCATTAAAAATGCGACAGCTCATGAGGCCTGTGAAGGGCTTAGAAAGTCTGGAGTGTACAAGATGCCATGTCAGTGTGGCTGTTACTACGTCGGCCAAACAGTATGCACTGTGGAGCAACGCTGGACGGAACACGAGAGGTGCTTACGCCTACGCTATTCAGAAAAATCAGCCGTGGCAGAACACGCCTTAGAAAATGGCAATCGAATTCTATTCGACGAAACATCTGTCGTTATGAGGAGAAGCTATTGAAATAAAAACCTCTGAAAACACCATCAACAAGGACGGCGGTTTGCAGCTCAGCACAGCCTGGGACCCGGCCATCGCTAGGTTAAAACGGGCGCGACGGACACGGGATGAAAACATTACCATATATGGCGAGGAAGAGACCACTAGTGACGTCACAGCCAGCAGTGCGGGTATATAACGACGCGGCCACGGTGATACAGCAGTCAGTCTTACCTCCTGACGGTGATCGACGAGAGTTCGGTCGAAAGTTCGTGGGATTTTAACCACATGACACGGCTGGAAGCCGAGAAAATTTTATTAATTCATATCGCCGCGAAACATGCATTCATACAGTATATGAAGATATTTCGAAAATGTTCAAATGTGTGTGAAATCTTATGGGACGTAACTACTAAGGTCATCAGTCCCTAAGCTTACATACTACATAACCTAAATTCATACAGTATATGAAGATATTTCGAAAATGTTCAAATGTGTGTGAAATCTTATGGGACGTAACTGCTAAGGTCATCAGTCCCTAAGCTTACATACTACATAACCTAAATTCATACAGTATATGAAGATATTTCGAAAATGTTCAAATGTGTGTGAAATCTTATGGGACGTAACTGCTAAGGTCATCAGTCCCTAAGCTTACATACTACATAACCTAAATTCATACAGTATATGAAGATATTTCGAAAATGTTCAAATGTGTGTGAAATCTTATGGGACGTAACTGCTAAGGTCATCAGTCCCTAAGCTTACATACTACATAACCTAAATTAATACAGTATATGAAGATATTTCGAAAATGTTCAAATGTGTGTGAAATCTTATGGGACGTAACTGCTAAGGTCATCAGTCCCTAAGCTTACATACTACATAACCTAAATTATCCTAAGGGCAAACACACACACCCATGCCCGAGGGAGGACTTGAACCTCCGCCGGAACCAGTCGCACAGTCCCTGACTGCAGCGCCTCAGACCGCTCGGCTAATCCCGCGCGGCCGAACATATTTCACAGCTTCGTGTGCTGCGCATAGTAGAAAAATTGTTCAGAGGCGATGATCGAGTATCTGAGCTTGACTGTGCACCCTGTCACAAAGCAACATCTCAGAGACAATGGTTTGCGGCCAGTAATATTTTTGAAGCACAATCTCGGCTTGAGCCCAATGGAGCACCCTAGAGATGACTTAGAAGATCGGCCTCGCTCTAGATTGCAGTGTTCAGCATCACTACATTCTCTGTCTTCGGCCCTTGAAGGAGAATGGGCTTTAATTTGTCCACAGACAATGAGACACGTCATTGAAAGTGTCTCCAGTGGAGTTCAGGCCGTCATTAAGGCGAATGGTGGTCACTCCTCATATTAGTGTCTACTAATATAGGGTATCCAGCGCAGGAGTCCCTGATTTAAAAATTAAGTATCTCGAAGACTAAGATCTATAGACTAGATCAACATAAGATATGTTAATTATGCAAGCTGTAAGCATTTTATACTGAAGTCATACAGAAGTTTCTAAATTGTTCGAAAATCTATTAACAGATGGCGCTGTACGCTACGCAGCTCGTACATTATCAGCGTGTGTAATCAAATTCGACCTCTGCGTGTAGTCTTTGCTATCGCATCACAATGTTTTGGAAATTTCCTCCAATTGCAGTACGGAGGTGGCCCAAAAGGATAATGAAATTTTCCATCACATCTTGTTGTATCTCAACGGAAGTGTTTCATATCCCACACAGATCGCCGATTCAATGTCGCCCATTGTGGTGGGATAGTTCCGGTAATGAATGTATTTTAATGTTCCACATAAAAAGGCATCACAAACAGTTATATCAGGCAAGTATTGGGGCCAATCCATCCCAACGCCAGTAAAGTTGCAATAATCCAACGCAGTGCCTATGCTCCCAAAGTGTTCATTATGAAAGCAAAACACCTGTTCAGTGTAATGTGGTGTGGCCCATCTTGCATGAACCATACAGTGCTTCGTTGATTCTCCAACGCTAGCTGTGTGGCGACAAACGGTTTCAACATTGCAAAGTTACGTTCATTAGTGATCATTGCTGGCATGAAATAAAGGGCCAGTAATGCTCCTGCTGCATACCGTAGCTCAAACAGTAAATTGAGAAGAATACAGTGGTTTCGCTTCACACAAATGGAGAATTCCGGATCCACAAAATTACCAGTTTTTTTTTTTTTTTTTTTTTTTGTATAAGGCTCTATCCAGGTAGAAGTGTGCTTCTTCTGTGATGCAAGTGCTACCAACATCAAATTCTTCATTATTAATCTTTACGAGAATGTGTTTCGGAAAGTCAGCCCTCACTCACACAGCTCGTGCAGGTATGGCCTGGTGGCTTTAGATTTTGAATGGAAACGTGTGTAGGCTCTATCTCAATATTTTATGCATGCTGGAGCGCTTCAAACCAGTCTATGTTCCAATTCTTAGGACGGATTTCCTTGCGTTATGCTGAATAATCCCGGAAAAGGTGGCAACATTTTGAGGACTAACTACAGTTAGCCTGACGCCAACATTCCCCGCTAGATCATCAGCCACGCTGACTGTCGGTTGAAATTTGGCGGAGAACTTGCGAACACTTTACGAATCGGGTTCTTTTGAAACGTTAAATCTTGTTTGAAAACTGCTCATTTTAGCCGTAGGACTGTGTTCTAGCCTGTGATATTTCAGTACCAAAAAACACGTTGTTCAGTGGACTACATGATTTCAACTCTCCTTTCTCTTCGCTAACCACTTTCCAAGTTTCAGCGGTGGAACTGATAGCTCTGAGCTTCAGCCCGCTATTAATGGACACTACGTAATGGGATTACAGCGCCATATGTTCGTAGCTTTTCGGACAACTTCGAAACTTCTGTATAAAGTTCTTACAGCTTTCAGAATAATGCACTCGTCTATCGATCATAGTTTTCGAGATATTTAGTCTTGAAATCATGGAGTCCTTCGCTGGACACTATACAGGTGTTCAGGTACTTTTACATGTGTAATGTTTATACGAGCGGCGTTCGATATGTAATGCAACACATTTTTTTCTGAAAGCAGGTTGGTTTCATTCAGGATTCCAATACACCATATTATTCCCCATTGTTTGGGCTACAAAACCCATTTTTCAGCATTATATCCATTCAAGCAACGACCTTACGCTACATTACTGACAGTGTCCGTATGTCCTCATAGTACCACTCTACTCGTCAAAGTCGGAATCAAATTCTTCAAAAATGGTTCAAATGGCTCTGAGCACTATGGGACTCAACTGCTGAGGTCATTAGTCCCCTAGAACTTAGAACTAGTTAAACCTAACTAACCTAAAGACATCACAAACATCCATGCCCGAGGCAGGATTCGAACCTGCGACCGTAGCGGTCTTGCGGTTCCAGACTGCAGCGCCTTTAACCGCACGGCCACTTCGGCCGGCTCAAATTCTTCCTGCATCTATAAGCTGCCCATCATTTATATACTGCTTCCCGTGGAGTGCATCGTTCATTGGGCCAAACAAATGGAAGGTGCGAGATTCGAAAACTCCAAAGAAGTTTTGTGAGCTCCTCTTGGGTGTGCAGGCTAATGTGATGCCTTGCCTTGTCATTTGGAAGGAGAACATTGTTTGCTTTTTTGTGGCAGACTGGAGTCGCTTCTTCCATTTCCTGAAGGTAGAACAATACACTTCTGAGTTTGTCGTTGCATCATGAGATAGGGGATCAAACAGGATAACCACCTGATAGTCGCAAAAGACCGTCACTATAACTTTACCGACTTGGAGTACGACTTTTCCGTTTTTCTTCGGAAGGCACGTGGTATGGTGCCATTCCATGGATTCCCGTTTTGTTGGCGTTCCGAGGTGATGAACCGACGTTTCGTTGCCAGTGACGATGTTCGAAAAAAAACAATTATCAGGACCCACCTCGCCAACACTATCAACAGAGACGTGACAGGTGAGCAGCAAGGTGTTTGACTGTGATCCATCGATCACCTCGGATGAGAGTGTCGACACGTTCCACCATTGCAGGCGTCACAGGGGACAGGTTTGGACGACGTTGTTGCGGTGCTGACAGATGCCTCGCTCAACGACTTTTTGGGCTTCTGTTCACTGCCAGGTCTCCGCAGCCGTACTTCAAGTGCCTGGAAATACCTTCGATGCTCTGCTTTTCCGCCAAAGGAAACTCAATGCCTGGAATGTCGTGTGACTATAGCCACCCGTCGGGTAGACTTCGCCGAGCGCAAGTCTTTCGATTTGACGCCACTTCGGCGACTTGCGCATCGATGGGGCTGAAATGATGATGATTGGGACAACACAACAGCTAGTCGCTGACCGGAGAAAATCTCCGACCCAGCCGGGTATCGAACCCGGGCCCTCAGTATCGACATTCTGTCGCGCTGGCAACTCAGCTACCAGGGGCGGACAATGCTTGGAATACAACTACGTTACAGACACCATTTTGAAGGGTAAATATAGTGCCGCCACCTATCAAAAATATATGAAACTATAGGGCTGAAGCGGGAATACTCTATGGTGTACCACAATAAGGTCCGCATTTTTTTCAATCGAAAGTCCCCCAGAAAAAAGTTTTGCATTACTTACTCAACGCCTCTCGTATATGCAGAGAGTCACACACCTTCCTCATTCATTGTTATTGAAATGATATAGTAATTTTGAAATAGCAAAATTTCTCCATGAACACGGTGTATTACTGGTGTATTATTCAGCGGTGGCGTGAGCGGCCGTGATAACCAAACCGTACCTCGTTTCCCAACGTAGCTGTGGAAGGCCGCTTGCGGTTTGGCCGCCATCGACCCACTAATTTTCCAGTGACCCATCTGGCCGCGGGCCTCGGTCTGGACGCCGTTCAGCGACTCATTAAGGTTAGGTCAATCTGTCAGGCAGGCGGCCGCAGCCGCAGCGCGCCCCGTCCACCCGCTCGCGCGGCATTTCGCGGCAGAACTGCGCCGTTCCGTGGTCCGCGGTGCGCGCCTTGTTTACGGTGACAGCGCGGCAGCGAGCGCCGTGCCAGAAGTGCCCACTGCCACACGCCGGGCCCACCCAGACCCTGTCACTGTTGCTCTGCGCGCCGCGGGCGGACTGTAAAATGTTGCTACGCCGACCGCCGCGCGCCGCCTCTAATGGAATTTTGCCAATTACGCTGACAAACGAGTCACGATGCTTGCGGCGCCGGCCGGTATTAAACTCTCGGCTCGTGGTGTGTGTGTGTGTGTATGTGGCCGGCCTGATTTCACTCACCGGTGGAGATAACGCACGGTAGGTATTAGTGCGACGGTGAGCGGCTGGATTTAGCTAAGCCGATTGCGCGCTGCCGTGGCGGCGGCGGCGGCGACGGTGGAGGGGATCGAACACGGTACCGCGGTGTGCACGCCCTGCCCCGGGCGCGTCGGACGTGTTCGCGGCCCGCCGGAGGCACCCTGTAAGCCGTGGCTCCCGGCCTTAATGAGCTCTCCGCCGAGTTACAAGTTCGCCGCTACACGCGTCATAAGCGTGATCATCTCCGGGGTCGAGCGACTAAGTTCTGGCTGCACTTGCTACGCACAGATTAGCAGGCGCTGTTGTTAACTCGCGTGCGTGTTACCGAAACTGCCTCCTGGTAACTCTACAGCACTCCGTCAGACATCAAGTTATCCTTATCAGACTACTTTCACAAGTGAGAGGAAACAAAGGCGCTGCAGAGATGTTCCAAAACTTAATCACGTAGACAAACATTTTTCACTCGGAATTATTTTTATTAATTCCACCTTAGAAAGAGTTTATAATATGCACACATCATTCCACCACGTTGCCGTGTCTTTTTTGTGTTGTGTTCCCATCTACTACAACTTGGTACAAGTTCGGGGTTACACGCCACTTAAACAAAAGTACCTTCGAAGCGAGCGATATGGTTTGACGAAAACATGAACGCCATTGACAATGAATTGTATCAGTTCATAACTCGTAGCGATACATTTTGTATACCATAACCTGCAACCAATTTGTGACTGGTTGCTGCTGTAAACCATCAAAAATAAAAAAAATCTGTTTTAAGTTACGCTTACTGAGTTACAGATTAACAGGCATTTTCTAAAATACACTGAAACGCCAACGAAACTCGTATAGGCATGCGTATTCAAATACAGAGAAGTGTAAACAGTCAGAATACGGCGCTGTGGTCGGCAACGCGTATGTAAGACAAAATGTGTCTGGCGCTGTTGTTAGATTGGTTACTGCTGCTACAATGGTAGGTTTTTAGGATTTAAGTGATTTTGAACGTGATGTTATAGTCGGCCCACGAGCGATGGGACACAGCATTTCCGAGGTATCGATGAAGTGAGGATTTTCCCGTACGACCATTTTACGAATGTACCGTGAATATCAGGAAGCAGGTAAAACATCAAATCTCTGACATCGCTGCGGTCATCAAAAGATCCTGCAAGAACAGGACCCACAACGACTAAACAGAATCGTTCAACGTGACTGAAGTGCAACCCTTCCGGAATTTGCTGCAAATTTCAATGCTGGGCATCAACAAGTGCCAGTCTGCGAACGATTCAACGAAATATCATCGATGTGGGGCTCTGTAGCCGAAGGCCGACTGGTGTAGCCTTGTATACTCGACACAAAGCTTTACGCCTCACCTGGGCCCGACAACATCGACATTGGGCTGTTTATGACAGGAAACATGTTGCCTGGTCGGACGAGAATCATTTCAGATTGTATCGAGCAGATGGACGTGTACGGATACCGAGACAATCTCATGAATCTATGGAACCTGCTTGTCAGCAGGAGACTGTTCAAATTGTTAGAGGCCCTGTAATGGTGTGGGGCGTGTGCAGTTGGAGTCATATGGAACCACTGATACATCGAGATACGACTCTGACACGTGATATGTATGTAAGCATCCTGTCTGATAATCTGCATTCATTCGTGCCCATCCTGCTTCCGACGAACTTGGGCAACTCCAGCAGGACAGTGCAACACTCCACACGTCCAGAATTGCTACAGAGTGGCTCGAGGAACACTTTTCTGAGTTTAAACACTTCCGCTGGCCACCAAACTCCCCAGACATGAGCATTATTGAACATATCTGGGATGCCTTGCAACGTGCTGTTCAGAAGAGATCTCCACCCTCTCGTACTCTTACGGATTTATGGACAGCCCTGCAGGAGTCATGATGTTAGTTCCCTCCAGCACTACTTCAGGCATTAGTTGCGGCACTTCTATCTGCTCGCGGGGGCATTACATATTAGGCAGGTGTACCAGTTTCTTTGGCTCTTCAGTGTAATATTACCGGCAACGAGGATTTACAGACAAACTGTAATGAATATGTTAAAACAATTTATATAGATTAATTAAGCCTCGCCAAGACCACCTCTTCCACCCATATCTTTTCCAGTAAATTAACCAGTAAATTCCCAATCTAACAAAAGTTCACGCCATCTATCAGGTGCTCAAGCAATAAAGCACATCACTCCACTACAAACTTAGAAAATCTGAACTCTACGCCGGCGCATGGAAAACGAACTTGTGAATCATTGTTAGTTTTCCTTAGTGAAATAAAAACTTAGTCGATCATTGTGGATTACTTCGAGCAACAGAACAATTTTCAATTCCTCAGCAGATGGGGCCACGACTCGTCTCTTCTTCCCAGGAAGGTAGCAGACCTACTCCCAGATTTCACGAGCCAGAAGAGACTTCTCAAACTGTTTGAAAGTTATTGTCATTGAGCCATTTACCCCTCAGGTGCAGAACAACGGACTTTTCTCTCAAACGCGACCCTTATTACAGGTCAATCACTTTCAACCGCTATCGTCATTTTTCTGGAAAATGGGGCCTCTTTGCAAGACAACCTGCTTCATTATTATTATAATAGTTGTTGTGGTTTTCTGTCCGAAGACTCGTTTAACGTAACTCTTCACTCTAGTTTATCATGTAGGTATCTCTTCATGTCTCTAAACATTCTACAAGGTCGACCGAATCGATTCAAAATTTGTTACAGTCTGAATAGGAGACATATTTTCACACAAACAAATTTTCAATGTAAATACTTAAGAATTACGTCCTTTTGTCTACAAATTCCTGTATATAAGACTCATAAGTGTTGTTTATAGTTCTACAACGCTAATCTGACAAATGAGCATCGTTACGCTATTTGCATTCTTCAGGTAAGGCGAACCTGGTCGTAAGTCGGCCGAATACTGTCACTACAAACATGTTGTACATGACGTCAAAATATCAACGAATTTTCCACAAATAAAGGTCTTCTTCCCCACTAGTATCATTCTCTGCCATTGCCGTGACACTGAACCCTGTCACAAGGTTTCTGAATATCGTTCTACTGTATTTAATCTTACAGAGTTAACAAGATGTCTCATTATTTTCCTCTCTTTCTTCAGAGGTTTCTGATGAACCTGCCTCTAATGATTCATTCCATAGGGGTTGTCTGTTCTTAACCTGGAATTTCTTCAAACTGTTGGGCTGTGAAGACATTTTTCTTTTTTTCCCGATTTCTTTTGATGCATTTGTATTTTCCAGAGAAGTAAGAAATAGTGGTTTCTGTTTGCTGACTGAAGATTTTACTGTAGTCTTCTTAGGAGACGCAGCAAGTCGGGAGCTCCACTGGACTCATGAATGCTCACGTGAATGTTCCCCAGGCCATAATGAAGCCACCACCAGCTTTCATTTGTCCCACCGTACAGGTGTCCGGGAGCTGTTCCCTGGAAGACGACGGATTCGCGCCCTCTCTCACCGGCATGATGAAGACTGTATCGGAACTCTTCAAAACATTTCACGCTCTGCCACTGCGCCAACGTTCGGTGCCGATGGTGACGCGCGCATTTCAGTCGTAGCTACCGATATCGTGGTGTTAACACTGGCACATGCATTGGTCGTCGTCGGCTGCGGAGGCCCGTTGTCAGGAGTGTTCGGTGCACTGTGTGTTCAAACACTCTTGTACTCTGCCCAGCATTAGAGTCTGATGTTAGTTCCGCCACAGTTCTCCGCCTGTCATGTTTTACGATTTGCCCGGTCTGCGACGTCCAACATCTTGAAGTAGTTTAAACTTGGCCTCATCACTTGCTGAAGACACGCAGCACAGCACTCCTCGAACACTCGACAAGTCTCGCAGTTTCCAAAATGGTCCTACCGAGCTCTCGGTCAAACTCAGATAGATCGAGTGCCCTCCCTATTCTACACAAAGACAGCACGCTCACTGATTCTACATGCAACGTGCGTGTGTCTGACTAGCAGTCATTGCTCGCCAGGTGACACTAGTTAACATCGATAGCAGGCCGGTGGTCATAACGTTCTGGCTGGTCAGTGTAAATCAGCTAAGGTTTTTCCTGTAAATGAAGATCCTCTACACTGTTCCTCTACAACGAAGTCAGCCATATCCTCTTCGTTAAAACCCGTTGCATCTGTTTAGGGGAAACGCTTCCCCTTTTTTCAAAGAGAAAATTGAATTTTGTTCCCTGCACACTTTTAGCCACTCTTTTCCTGCAATTTTTTCCTGCATCTGTGCTTTATTGTATTGGGTTCTACGAAAGCTTAGGCAGTCCTACTTACATTATATGACTCCAACGGGAAGCCACATTCACATAACTTTAGGATTCTTGAAATAAATTCTTTGTCTTCCCCCTTACTAATTATTGTTTGACCACATTTTACTTTTGCTGGAGAATCTTTTACATATTGCAGTCGTCTTTCTAGCAAGGGTGCTACACACCAAACAGTTTTTCTGCGTGGTCCTGACTTCTACCCTCCCGGTAAGCTTTAATTCCGTTTTCCATGTCATCCTCGGTCCACAGAGAAAGAGTTATCCCTTAATATTTTTCCATCTACAATACAAAAAGAGAACAGAATAATGCAAAACGGAAACAATATAACAACTACAATAAACTGAAACAAAAGTATTGGTCCTTTTCACCAGTATTGTATTGACCCGATACGCCGGAAATGCAGAACATTTCTTTCCCTACTGTGGTAGTCCTACCAATCATATTTACTCCCCGGCAACGCCATAACCTTTTCCCCAACAATGCTCAACAAATTACTAAACGAATTATCAAATCTATGTTACTCTGAATCGAAAACTATTTTACAAACTAGAATATTTTGTAAAGTTAGCACAAACTTTAACAGAAAAACGAACACTCCTGACAATGTTTCCCACTTTCCAACTTGACCACCTGGTTCTAATAGTCATTGCTATGTGGCAGCACTTCCTATTCTATAACACTTCGCATGTGGAGATCAGGAGACAATTTGTAAAATTGACAGTATTCATCTTCCTACCCTATTCTGCCGGTTTCACCCTACATTCACTTGAATCTGTTTATTGTATTGTATTGTAACGCTGGCATATCAGAGGATAGGACAGATGAGGGATTTGTAGGTGTGGAGGATGGTAGAAGGATGCAATCCCCATGTCCGGCCAGACAGGAGATTCAGAAGGCTGAGGTGGGAATGGGCTTTCTGCTGGACGGTCTGGAGATGAGGGGTCCAGGTGAGGTGTCAGTCGAGGGTGAGGCCAAGGTATTTCAGGGTGGGGGTGAGCTGGATGGGACGACCATAAAGGGTGAGGTAGAAATCATGGAGGCGAAAGGAGCGAGTGGTGTGGCCTATGATGATTGCCTGGGTTTTGGAGGGATGAGACAGAGGAACCACTGGTTACACCAAGTGGTGAACTGGTTAAGGTGGGTTTGGAGGGTACGTTGAGATCGTTGAAGGGTAGGATAGAGAGCCAGGAAGGCGGTGTCATCAGCATACTGGAGAAGGTGGACTGGTGGGGTGGCTTGGGCATATCAGCTGTATACAAGAGATAAAGGAGAGGGGAAAGGACAGAACCCTGGGGGACGCCAGCCATGGGATAAAAGAGACGGGAGTTGGTGTTGTGGAGGGTGACATAGGAAGTACGGTGTGAGAGGAAGGAAGCGACCAGATGGACAAAATTGATCGGCAGAGCGTAGGTTTAGAGTTTAAAGAGGAGACCAGGATTCCATACACGGTCATAGGCATTTTGGAGGTCAAGGGAAACAAAAAAGGCCGAGCGACAGGAGTTGAGTTGGAGGGACAGAAGGTGAACAAGGTTGAGGAGTTGGTTTTCAGCAGAGAAGGAGGGTCGGACGCCACACTGGGTAAGGGGGAGGAGATGGTGTTGAGCAAGGTGCTGATGGATACGGTGGGAGAGGATGGATTCAAGGACCTTATTGAAGACGGAGGTGAGGCAGATGGGACGATAGGAAGAGGTGGCAGAAGGGGGTTTGTTGGATTTGAGGAATAAGAGGACGCGGGAGGTCTTCCACAGGTCAGGGTAGAAGCCAGTAGAGAGGACGACATTATAGAGATGGGCGAGGACAGTCAGGAAGGAATAGGGGCTTTCTCGAAGGTGACGGTAGGTGACACAGTCGTGACCAGGGGCCGTGTTACGTTTATGTCTTGTGCTGTGATGGTAGTGTTTATGTTGGAGGGGGGCAACTGCCCCAAGTACTGGTGACTAGAAGCAAGTGGAGTGACCGAGGTATCGGCATGTTCCATGACGGTGGGGAAAAGAGAATAATCAAAGTAGGGATCATCAGGGATGGAGAAGACCTCAGAAAGGTGGGAAGCGAAGTGGTTCGCCTTACTGAGGTTGTGAGGAAGGGGGCGATCGTTATGGAGAAGTGGGTAGCGGGGAGCGGAAAGGGAACCAGTAAGGCGATGGAAGGCGGACCAGTACTTGGAGGAGTTGATAGGGAGGGTGGTGTTGAGTCGTGTGCAGGTCTTGCGCCAGTCTCGGTGTTTCGTTGCTGTAATAAGGTTCCGTGCATGTCGCTGTATTTCCTGGTGGCGTTGGAGTGTATCCCTGTCATGAGTGCACAGGAAGGAGCGATAGAGGCGGCGGTATTCACGAAGGAGGAGGACAGCCCGCGGAGGGAGAGTGGGACAGTGTGTGCGGATGGTTTTAGTAGGAACATGGGCCTCCACAGCGTCAGTAATTACCTTCTGAAGGAAGGAGGAGGCGTGGATGATGTCGTCAGGATGGCGATTGGTAAGAGGGTGGCTTTCGACCTGGGTGGAGATGGAGTCCCGGTAGGCATCCCAGTTGGCACGGTGATAGTCATGGACGACCTTGGGAGGGGGTGAAGGGTGCGGAGCCGGAGGGGGGAGATGAGCAGACATTATGGTGAGAAGGATAGGGAGGTGATCACTGCCTGTGGGGTCAAGGACGGCGACAGCGATACGCCCAAGGAGGTTGGCGGAGGCAATGACAACATTGGGGTGGTGTCACTTTCGGGTCGGGTGTGCTGGGGAAGGGGAACAAGGTCACCTGGGATTGTGGAGATGAACTGATGCCACTGCCGAAGGGCAGCAGGAGTGCGGCTATGGATGTTGAGGTCGGCGGCAATCACATAGGTGAAGAAGGTGCGGTCAATGTGCGAGATGAAGTCATAAGGAAGAGGAACAGTGGAGCGGACATAGATGGTGGCACAGGTAATGGTGAGGGAGGGGAAGAAGACGCTAAGGATAAAGTGTTCAGTGGGGTCATTGAGGAGAGGTTGTGGCCGGATGGGGATATGCTTAAGGTGGCCAATCATGACTCCACCCTGCGCACGAGGACCAGGAGCATCAGTGTGGTGGAGAATATAGGGAGAGTTGTGGATAGAATGGTGGGGCTGGAGAAAGGTTTCGTTCAAGAGGAAGGTGTCGACGACCTGGTGGTGGGAGAGGGTGTGCATGAGGAGGTATTTGTTGGAGCGGAAGGAGCGAATGTTCTGGAAGAGGATGCGATACTCGTGCTGCGCCATGGCGGGAAGGAGGGGGGGAAGAGAGGGAAGAGACTTAAACTAGGGTGTTGGGGTGTTGAGGCGGGTGAAGGTGAAGTGGGCTTGGTTGTGGGAGTAAGTTGCGAAGGTGTTCAGGTGTAAAATGGAGCGAGCGGCAAGGGAGATCTGTTGAAAGGTGTGGGGGCACTGAAAAGGATGAATGTTTTGGAGTACAACAGTGAGGAACCGAATGATGTCCTCGGCTGTGAGGGGTGGACGGGGGGAATTGTTGGGATGGACAGGGGGATCGACGGGACGAACTGGGACTATAAGCTCATGGGTGGCTGGAGGGCGTTTAGCTTTACACTTGTGGGAGTAGGTGGGATGGGGGCCATTGCAGGTATTAGAGGAAGGAGGAGCAGCGAGGTTGGGGCAGTTCTTAAGAAAGTGGGAGGCCTTGCAATGGGGACAGGTGGGGGGGGGGGGTTTGCAGTTGGGAGTTAGGTGGTCATTATACATTAGGCACCGCTGGCAACGGTAGGATTGGGGAGGGGATTTGGAGGATTCGACAGGGTGGCGACGGTGGTATATCAGGGCACCCTGGGTGAATACATGGTCAGTGGATGGAGTGGACTCAGAGAACACCCGTATGAGGTAGGTGGGACCAGAGCCATTGTGGATACGGCGGGCAGAGCGGATTTCCAAGTCCGGGTGGGAGTTCAGTCTGAGGCTGGGGCTGACGAGGAGTGGAAGCGGAACAGAAGGGTGTCAGAGAGGCGTGGGGGCCATACATAACTCGTGGGAGTTTTTCCAGGAGGTCTGTGTGAAAGGATAGGGACGGGGACTTGATAAGGAATGAGTCCCTGCAGCGAATGAGTTGGGAAATGGGAGCACCAGGTAAGTACTTTCGTATCTCCATGATGAGGGTACGAGCGTCGAGGAACTTAGGATCGGGAGTTGACAGGACAAAGGTGTGGAGGGTGGGGGCCGATGTATGGGTGGCAGGAGGAGGGGTGGTGTCCATGGAGACGGCAGGGGGAGGGGGAGGTGGTGTTGACTTTTTGTGGGAAGTGGCGGGAGCAGAGTCGGTAATGACGCGCTTTTCGGGTTTTTTGGAGACTGATGGCTGGAAGGAGGCGAGAGGGATGGGGAGGAGAGATCCCTGTGGCGTAGTGGAGACGCTGGGAGAAGCAGCCGGTTCAGTGGTGGCGATGGTGGCTTGGTGTGACGTGATGCGTGCAGGAGATGCAGATGACGAAGTGACGGGGTGGGTGAGAGAGGGGAAGCTGACCACCTGAGGGGCGGCAGCAGAGGCGGCAACAGAAGCGTACGTGAGGGCGGGGGTAGTAGTGGGAGCTGTTGAGGGTGTGGAGGCTGGAGGAAGGGTGTAGAGGTGTGGGTATACAGCAGGGGATGAGATAGGGGGATGGGTAAGTGGGGGAAGGGGAGGGGAGGTGTAAGGAGGGAGGTCAGGGGCGGCACTCCATGAAGTGACTGTGAGAGAGGGGGAGGGGGAGGTGTAGATGACAGTGGAGGTGGGAGTACTCATTGCAGACGAACGGCGACCGACAGACGGACGGGCAGCAGGCGGCGGCGGCGATGGTCGGCGACGAACAGACGGACGGACAGCAGGCCGCAGCGGCGGCGGCGGCGGCGGCAGCGGTTACGGCGACGGCGATGGGCAGCGAGCAAGCAGGCGGACGGACCAACAGCTACAGCAGCAAGCGGCGGGCGCGCGGACAGACAGACAGACAGACAGACAGACACAATTTTCGAAGACGGAGATTCCACCCTGAGAGTAGCCCAGGCTTTGCAATCTGACGCTTTCGAAGGTGGGGATCCAACCCTCTAGATGCCGGGGCTGTTACGGTCTCTCGCTTATATAGGCATGATGACATCATCAACATGATGACATCATCAACATATCTCGTATCTTGGGGGCGGGCCGGAACACTGATTTTAGCCCATGTTTCTGCAACAGACGTCCTAACTTACTGCAAGTTGCTCCACAATATGGCAGGAATACAGTCCGTTTGGCCTCTTCTTCTGATTCACTAGCTGTCTTTCGTCGGCGGCCCTTGAAAACGTTTGCGATGTCTTTTTTGCTATATCCATTTTCCCCGAAAACAAGTTTTAACTTCTGCAATTCAGACTGTAGGTTGTCGTCGTCAGAGATTACTGCAAGTTGCTCCACAATATGGCAGGAATACAGTCCGTTTGGCCTCTTCTTCTGATTCACTAGCTGTCTTTCGTCGGCGGCCCTTGAAAACGTTTGCGATGTCTTTTTTGCTATATCCATTTTCCCCGAAAACAAGTTTTAACTTCTGCAATTCAGAATGTAGGTTGTCGTCGTCAGAGATAATCTTGGCTCTATGAACCAACATGGGCTAAAATCAGTGTTCCCGCCCGCCCCCAAGATATATGTTGCGCCCTGTTAAGGACGACATTGCTCTCCGAGTGTCTGGTGTGTATGGTGTACCTTGTGAATGTGGCAACATGTACATTGGACAGAGACTTCGCACGATTTCGGAGCGTTGTACTGAGCACAAGCGCCATATAAAACAAAGGGAGTGTTCATCGCTGTTAGTAGTAGTTTATCCTGTAGTGAAGTAGAAGTGGATAGTTCCTGTGAATTATTATGGGTGGAGGTTACACTAAACAACCGAACTAGGTTAATAGTTGGCTCCTTTTACCGACCTCCCGACTCAGCAGCATTAGTGGCAGAACAACTGAGAGAAAATTTGGAATACATTTCACATAAATTTTCTCAGCATGTTATAGTCTTAGGTGGAGATTTCAATTTACCAGATATAGACTGGGACACTCAGATGTTTAGGACGGGTGGTAGGGACAGAGCATCGAGTGACATTATACTGAGTGCACTATCCGAAAATTACCTCGAGCAATTAAACAGAGAACCGACTCGTGGAGATAACATATTGGACCTACTGATAACAAACAGACCCGAACTTTTCGAATCTGTATGTACAGAACAGGGAATCAGTGATCATAAGGCCGTTGCAGCATCCCTGAATATGGAAGTTAATAGGAATATAAAAAAAGGGAGGAAGGTTTATCTGTTTAGCAAGAGTAATAGAAGGCAGATTTCAGACTACCTAACAGATCAAAACGAAAATTTCTGTTCCGACACTGACAATGTTGAGTGTTTATGGAAAAAGTTCAAGGCAATCGTAAAATGCGTTTTAGACAGGTACGTGCCGAGTAAAACTGTGAGGGACGGGAAAAACCCACCGTGGTACAACAACAAAGTTAGGAAACTACTGCGAAAGCAAAGGGAGCTCCACTCCAAGTTTAAACGCAGCCAAAACCTCTCAGACAAACAGAAGCTAAACGATGTCAAAGTTAGCGTAAGGAGGGCTATGCGTGAAGCGTTCATTGAATTCGAAAGTAAAATTCTATGTACCGACTTGACAGAAAATCCTAGGAAGTTCTGGTCTTACGTTAAATCAGTAAGTGGCTCGAAACAGCATATCCAGACACTACGGGATGATGATGGCATTGAAACAGAGGATGACACGCGTAAAGCTGAAATACTAAACACCTTTTTCCAAAGCTGTTTCACAGAGGAAGACCGCACTGCAGTTCCTTCTCTAAATCCTCGCACAAACGAAAAAATGGCTGACATCGAAATAAGTGTCCAAGGAATAGAAAAGCAACTGGAATCACTCAATAGAGGAAAGTCCACTGGACCTGACGGGATACCAATTCGATTCTACACAGAGTACGCGAAAGAACTTGCCCCCCTTCTAACAGCCGTGTACCGCAAGTCTCTAGAGGAACGGAGGGTTCCAAATGATTGGAAAAGAGCACAGATAGTCCCAGTCTTCAAGAAGGGTCGTCGAGCAGATGCGCAAAACTATAGACCTATATCTCTTACGTCGATCTCTTGTAGAATTTTAGAACATGTTTTTTGCTCGCGTATCATGTCATTTCTGGAAACCCAGAATCTACTATGTAGGAATCAACATGGATTCCGGAAACAGCGATCGTGTGAGACCCAACTCGCCTTATTTGTTCATGAGACCCAGAAAATATTAGATACAGGCTCCCAGGTAGATGCTATTTTTCTTGACTTCCGGAAGGCGTTCGATACAGTTCCGCACTGTCGCCTGATAAACAAAGTAAGAGCCTACGGAATATCAGACCAGCTGTGTGGCTGGATTGAAGAGTTTTCAGCAAACAGAACACAGCATGTTGTTATCAATGGAGAGACGTCTACAGACGTTAAAGTAACCTCTGGCGTGTCACAGGGGAGTGTTATGGGACCATTGCTTTTCACAATATATATAAATGACCTAGTAGATAGTGTCGGAAGTTCCATGCGGCTTTTCGCGGATGATGCTGTAGTATACAGAGAAGTTGCTGCATTAGAAAATTGTAGCGAAATACAGGAAGATCTGCAGCGGATAGGCACTTGGTGCAGGGAGTGGCAACTGACCCTTAACATAGACAAATGTAATGTATTGCGAATACATAGAAAGAAGGATCCTTTATTGTATGATTATATGATAGCGGAACAAACACTGGTAGCAGTTACTTCTGTAAAATATCTGGGAGTATGCGTACGGAACGATTTGAAGTGGAATGATCATATAAAACTAATTGTTGGTAAGGCGGGTACCAGGTTGAGATTCATTGGGAGAGTGCTTAGAAAATGTAGTCCATCAACAAAGGAGGTGGCTTACAAAACACTCGTTCGACCTCTACTTGAGTATTGCTCATCAGTGTGGGATCCGTACCAGGTCGGGTTGACGGAGGAGATAGAGAAGATCCAAAGAAGAGCGGCGCGTTTCGTCACTGGGTTATTTGGTAACCGTGATAGCGTTACGGAGATGTTTAATAAACTCAAGTGGCAGACTCTGCAAGAGAGGCGCTCTGCATCGCGGTGTAGCTTGCTCGCCAGGTTTCGAGAGGGTGCGTTTCTGGATGAGGTATCGAATATATTGCTTCCCCCTACTTATACTTCCCGAGGAGATCACGAATGTAAAATTAGAGAGATTAGAGCGCGCACGGAGGCTTTCAGACAGTCGTTCTTCCCGCGAACCATACGCGACTGGAACAGGAAAGGGAGGTAATGACAGTGGCACGTAAAGTGCCCTCCGCCACACACCGTTGGGTGGCTTGCGGAGTATCAGTGTAGATGTAGATGTAGATGTGAGCTTGACAAGTCGGCCATAGCGGAACATTGCCTATAAAACCGACATAAAAGACAGTTCGAAATTACAAAAGTGCTGGCTGATGCTTCTACATATTGGGACTCCGTTATAAAGGAAGCGGCCGAGATTCGCTTAAACAGAAACAACTTCAACAGAGACCAGGGATACACACTCAGCAGGGCATGGGGACGGGCGTTGGACACCGAGAGAAAGCAGAGACAGATGCGCGACGCGGAAGCGGCAGTTTCAAACGTGGCGCCTCCCCCTGGCGCCACCTGACGGCACCGGTGCTGCCACGAGCTGCCCGGGTCGACTTACGCGCGCGCGCCACATTGGATCGATCTGAATGGCTGCTGATGATGTCATCATGCCTATATAAGCGAGAGACCGTAACAGCCCCGGCAGTCAGTGACCTCCTGACGACGATGACGGAGATGGCCATCGAAAGCTCGAGCATTTTATTTGAATTGACGCGGCTGGAAAACCGAGAACGTTTTATTCATGAACATCCATGTTCCAATTTTTGCGTGGAAATTGGTTAAGTAAATTTTGATTCGCTGAAACTAAATCTCTCACTCTACCCCCATTGGATGGGATTTTAGAGAGAGGTATTAGTGTTTTAGAAATGTTGACCCAAATAATAATTTTTTCCGCAGATTCGGACAAGTTTTGTTTGTTTTGTGGTGATCAGGCCACACAAGTTTTAACTATCAAACAAACCGTCTGACTAGCTAACTAAGCAAACATCGTACTTACTAACGAGTGAACTCATTTATGCGTAACCATTTTCCACGCAAAAATGAGATCATGGATTTTCTTGAATTACAGCGCCAACTGCCAAGAATCAAAACAAATGCTTAAGACAAAATGTACGTAGTTTTCTATGTAGAATCTGATTCTGAAATAAAAAATGGGCTTTCCCATTTGAAATTTTATAGTTACCTCCCGCTTCACCCCCAAGGGGCTAGGTTCAAATGGTTCAAATGGCTCTGAGCACTATGGGACTCAACTGCTGTGGTCATAAGTCCCCTAGAACTTAGAACGACTTAAACCTAACTAACCTAAGGACAGCACACGACACCCAGCCATCACGAGGCAGAGAAAATCCCTGACCCCGCCGGGAATCGAACCCGGGAACCCGGGCGTGGGAAGCGAGAACGCTACCGCACGACCACGAGATGCGGGCCAAGGGGCTAGGTTGGCGGGGTAATTTTAGTACCAGCAGATGTCCCTCTCGAAAACAATCATCTTTGGATTCTGCATATTTTTTCGTGTGAAGCTTATTTTTCTAGTTATTCTGGTTTGTCAGCTTAAAATTTACACCCTGTGTACTGCATCAGTGGCCAACTTAACTGGTTTCGCAGACTATCTGAAAACTTTGGTGTCTGTGAAACCAATTATGTTGGGCACTGATGCGATATATATAAGGATTGCGCCAACCTCTACAGTCATCTCCGGCGGTAATTCGGGAGGATAGCGCCCTTCGATTGTGCCATTCCAGCACTAATCGAAGCGTTAGGGTTTCAGGTGCCAGCCAGCCAGCCAGCCAGCCAGCCAGCCGAGCAGCAGCGGTCCAGCCGAGTAGCAGCAGCAGCAACAGCAGCAGCAGCAGCGGTCCCGGCCAGCAGCAGCGGTCCAGCCAGCCAGCCCTCCAGCAGCAGCAACAGCAGCAGCAGCAGCGGCAGCAGTGGCCCCGGCCCTGTCCGCGGCAGCAGCAGCAGATGCGGCGTTCCTGCCAGCCGTCGCCAGCGCCAGCACCAGCAGCTTAGGACTCTGGTATTCGTCCGTCTTCGTCCGTTCCCAGTTTTTCCCCTTCCTTTTCGTCCTGTGTTTTTTTCGTTCATCCCTGTCGTCATGTCAGCCCCCACCACCACTGCCACTACTACCACCACTGCCATTGTACACACTTCACCCTCCGCCGCCACCACCGCCATTACATGGTGTATGGTGTGCCCAGTCACCCCCCCCCCCTCTTTTCAACCCTCCTCTTCTCACTCTCCCTTCGCCCTCGCTCTTTGTTGCCCCCTCTACAGCTTCTTCCTCCTGCTCCTCTCCCTCTGATGCTTTCCCCCCACTCCCCCAGCCTGTCACTGCAACTCCAGGTAGGGTGGTGGCCCGACGGGCCACTACCCATGCCCAGCTCTCCCCATCGCCTTCGCCATCACCGCCGCCACCGTCGCCGTCGCCATCGCCGTCGCCGTCGCCTTCACCGTTACCATCTCCGGCGCCGACTACTGCGTCCATGCTGGGACCTGCCACTTCCCGCCACCTCCATATAGCTCCCATCCCTCATCTCACCACCCTCCCTTCTGCCACCGTTAAACGCCCTAGTGGCACCACCACCTCCTTCGCTCCCAAAAAGGCCCCGCCCCGTCCTCCTCCCCCCCCCCCACCCCAGTCAGGGCGATAGGATGGCCATAGATGGTGAGATAGAAATCAAGGAGGCGGAAGGAAGGGGTGGTCTTGCCTACAATGATCGCCTGGGTTTTGGAGGGATTGACCTTGAGCAACCACTGGTTGCACCAAGCGGTGAACCGGTCAAGATGGGATTGGAGAAGGTGTTGGGAATGCTGCAGGGTGGGGGCGAGGGCAAGGAAGGCGGGGTCATCGGCAAACTGGAGAAGGTGACGGCGGTGGCATGTCTGCCGTATGCAAAAGGTACAGAAGGGGGAGAGGGCACACGGGCAGAGAGAAAAAAGGTATAGGAATCCGTGTTATGGATGGTGACACAGGAAGGACGGTGGGAGAGAAAGGAGCCGATCAGACGGACGTAGTTTATGGGAAGGACGAAGGTTTGGAGCTTGAAGAGGAGACCGGAATGCCATACGCTGTCATAGGCACGTTCGAGGTCCAGGGAGAGGAAGATTGCGGAGTAACGGGAATTTAGCTGTTCGGAAAGGAGATGAGTGAGGTGAAGGAGAAGGTCATCGGAAGAGCAGGATGGTCGAAAGCCACACTGGGTAACGGGAAGGAGGCAGTGCAGGCGGAGATGCTGGTGGATGCATTGGGTGAGGATGGATTGCAGGACCTTACTGAAGACTGAGGTGAGGCTGATGGAACGATAGGAGGAGATGGCGCACGGCGGTTTACTAGGTTTAAGGAACATCAGGATACGGGAGGCTTTCCAGAGGTCATGGCAGTAGCCGGTGGACAGGACTACATAGTAGAGCCTGGCCAGGGTGGAGAGGAAAGAGACAGGAGCTTCACGAAGGTGGCGGTAGGTGACACGATCGTGACCAGGACCGGTGTTGTGTTTTGTGCGGAGTGTAGCAATGAGATCCTGTGTAGTGATAGAGGCGTTGAGTTCCGTGTGTGCAATGTTGTCCAAGTACTGGAAACCAGTTGTGAGGGGAGGGACAGAGGTATCAGTTCGATCGCGAGCATCCGGGAAGAGGGAGTAATCGAACTGGGGATCGTCGGGGATGGAGAAGACATCAGAAAAGTAGGAGGCAAAGTGATTGGCCTTACTAAGGGTGTCAGGAAAGGGGTGATCATCACGGAGAAGAGGATAGTAGGGGGAGGGTTTAGTTCCGGTAAGGCGACGGAAGGCTGTTCAGTACTTGGACGAGTTTATAGGTAGGCTAGCATTTAAACGGGTGCATGCCTGTCGCCAGTCCTGGCTTTTCGTAGCCGCGAGCAAGTTTTGGATGTGTCGCTGGAGTTGCCGGAGGCGTCGTAGTGTGTCCGGGTCATGCACGTGAAGGAAAGCATGGTAGAGATGGTGGGATTCATGGAGTAGCAGGACGGCCTGTGGGGGTAAGGTAGGATGGTGGGGGTGGATGGCGACAGTAGAGATGTGGGCCTCCACGGCCTCAGACAAGGTCTGCTGGAGAAAGGAGGCAGCATGGGTAACATCGTCAGGGTGGTGGTAGGTGAAGGAGTAGCCTTCGACCCAGGTGGAGAGGGTATCCCGGTAGGCATTCCAGTCGGCATGGGAATAGTCATGGACATACTTCGGGGGAGGGTCATTATGAGGGTCACTGGGGGGCCGACGAACGTCTGAAACAGAGAGGAGGACAGGGAGATGGTCGCTACCAATGGTGTCCAGGACATCCACCACTATGCAGCCAAGGAGGTTGGGGGAGGAGAGGATGACATTGGGAGTGGAGTTGGATTCAGGGTGGGTGTGCCTGGGATTGGGGACGAGGTCACCTTGGATGTCTCCCTTCCTGGCCCTGCTCCCTCTGCCTCCTCCTCCTCCTCCTCCTCCTCCCCTCTTTATACAAATATCTCCTCTGCCATCCCAATCCTTCCCTTCTCGAGGCCCGGAACCTCTCCCTCCTCCTCCGCCAATACTTCCCTGGTGCCCCCATCTCACTCCTCACTCCCAGACGGGATTCAGTTCTCATCTCCTCCCCCAGCCACACCCTCCATACTGACATCCTCTCCCGCCTCCCCATCACCCCAACGCCTTCCTCACCCCTGCTCCTTCTCCATCTCCTACCCACCAACCCCAAGCCCCACATCGCCTGCCAATCCTCACTGCCATGATCACTCGGCTTAGTCCGACGATCACGGAGGAGGAGGTGTTTGCGGAGCTCAAGGCGCATCCCTCGCTGAGGGTGCGGGCGGTCCACCGCATTTTCAACTCGGCTGGCCCCACCTGCCTTATATGGGTTTTCTCCGAGGACGCCCCCTCCATTGACCATCTCCTGAAGGAGGGTGCCCTTCTCATCAACCAGCGCTATAAGGTCGACCCCTCCCGTTCCCCTCCTCAATTCCTGCGCTGCCAGAGGTGTCTGCGCTATAACGTGCACCCAACAGCCGAGTGCCACAAGGACCCCACCTCCCCGCATTGTAGGCCAGCGCACTTCCTCTGGCAGTGCCCTAACCTTCAATTCCCTCCCTCGCCCCCCACCGCTGAGAACATCATCAGCTTCCTCATCATTGTCCTGCAAAACGTCCACCCTTTACAGCGCCCTCACACCCTCCAACAAGTCTTCCACCTAAAAATGTATGCCACCTACTCCCACAACCAGGCCCATTTCACCTTCTCCCATCTCGACACCCTCGTCTAAATCCCTGTCATGGTGCGACAGCACCGTATCCTGTTCAACAACATCCATTCCCTTCCCACCAACAAGAACCTCTTCATGCACACCCTTGCCATCCACTGCATGGATGCCTTCCTTCTCAATGAAACCTTCCTCCAACCCCCCACACCGTCCACACTTCGCCCTACCTTCTCCACTGCTCCGATAATCCCCTCCCGATTGCCCATGGCGGAGTTGCCATTGGCCACCACCGCCAGATCCTGGTTCCACTCCAACCTCATCTTCCCAACCCCACTGAACACCTGATCCTTAGTCTCTTCATCCCCAGCCTTACCGTCACCTGGTCCACCATCTATATCTGCCCCAACACCCCTATTCCTTTCGACTTCCTCTCCCACATTGATCGTACCTTCTCCTCCTACGTGATTGCCGCCGACCTCAACATCCATAGTCGCTCCGCCACCCATTTACGGCAGTGTCATCGGTTCCTCTCCACCATCCAAGGTGACCTCGTCCCCAATCCCAGGCACACCCACCCTGAATCCAACTCCACTCCCAATGTCATCCTCTCCTCCCCCAACCTCCTTGGCTGCATAGTGGTGGATGTCCTGGACACCATTGGTAGCGACCATCTCCTTGTCCTCCTCTCTGTTTCAGACGTTCGTCGGCCCCCCAGTGACCCTCATAATGACCCTCCCCCGAAGTATGTCCATGACTATTCCCATGCCGACTGGAATGCCTACCGGGATACCCTCTCCACCTGGGTCGAAGGCTACTCCTCCACCTACCACCACCCTGACGATGTTACCCATGCTGCCTCCTTTCTCCAGCAGACCTTGTCTGAGGCCGTGGAGGCCCACATCTCTACTGTCGCCATCCACCCCCACCATCCTACCTTACCCCCACAGGCCGTCCTGCTACTCCATGAATCCCACCATCTCTACCATGCTTTCCTTCACGTGCATGACCCGGACACACTACGACGCCACCGGCAACTCCAGCGACACATCCAAAACTTGCTCGCGGCTAAGAAAAGCCAGGACTGGCGACAGACATGCACCCGTTTAAATGCTAGCCTACCTATAAACTCGTCCAAGTACTGAACAGCCTTCCGTCGCCTTACCGGAACTAAACCCTCCCCCTACTATCCTCTTCTCCGTGATGATCACCCCTTTCCTGACACCCTTAGTAAGGCCAATCACTTTGCCTCCTACTTTTCTGATGTCTTCTCCATCCCCGACGATCCCCAGTTCGATTACTCCCTCTTCCCGGATGCTCGCGATCGAACTGATACCTCTGTCCCTCCCCTCACAACTGGTTTCCAGTACTTGGACAACATTGCACACACGGAACTCAACGCCTCTATCACTACACAGGATCTCATTGCTACACTCCGCACAAAACACAACACCGGTCCTGGTCACGATCGTGTCACCTACCGCCACCATCGTGAAGCTCCTGTCTCTTTCCTCTCCACCCTGGCCAGGCTCTACTATGTAGTCCTGTCCACCGGCTACTGCCATGACCTCTGGAAAGCCTCCCGTATCCTGATGTTCCTTAAACCTAGTAAACCGCCGTGCGCCATCTCCTCCTATCGTTCCATCAGCCTCACCTCAGTCTTCAGTAAGGTCCTGCAATCCATCCTCACCCGATGCATCCACCAGCATCTCCGCCTGCACTGCCTCCTTCCCGTTACCCAGTGTGGCTTTCGACCATCCTGCTCTTCCGATGACCTTCTCCTTCACCTCACTCATCTCCTTTCCGAACAGCTAAATTCCCGTTACTCCGCAATCTTCCTCTCCCTGGACCTCGAACGTGCCTATGACAGCGTATGGCATTCCGGTCTCCTCTTCGAGCTCCAAACCTTCGTCCTTCCCATTAACTACGTCCGTCTGATCGGCTCCTTTCTCTCCCACCGTCCTTCCTGCGTCACCATCCATAACACGGATTCCTATACCTTTTTTCTCTCTGCCCGTGTGCCCTCTCCCCCTTCTGTACCTTTTGTATACGGCAGACATGCCACCGCCGTCACCGTCTACAGTTTGCCGATGACCCCGCCTTCCTCGCCCTCGCCCCCACCCTGCAGCATTCCCAACACCTTCTCCAATCCCATCTTGACCGGTTCACCGCTTGGTGCAACCAGTGGTTGCTCAAGGTCAATCCCTCCAAAACCCAGGCGATCATTGTAGGCAAGACCACCCCTTCCTTCCGCCTCCTTGATTTCTATCTCACCATCTATGGCCATCCTATCGCCCTGACCCCCACCCTTAGTACCTTGGCGTCACCCTCGACCGTCTCATCTCCTGAACCCCCCATCTCTGGACAATCCAAGCCAAGGCATGCTCCCGACTCCGTCTCCTCAAGCTCCTTTCCGGCCGTACGTGGGGTCTGGACCCCTCCACCATATTCCACACCTATAAATCCCTCATCCGCCCAATCCTCTGTTACGCCCATCCTGCCTGGATCTCCAACCCCCCTACCTTTTACAAATCCCTTCAGATCCTTGAACGCCATGCTCTCCGCCTCGCCTATTGTATCCGCCTCCCCTCCCCCACGCGGATCCTGTACAACCTCGTTCCGTTCCCCCACCTCCTCCTTTTCCTTGAATGGATATGGATCCTGTACACCTCCCGAAAACTCGATCCTCCTCACCCGCTCGTCTCCCCCATCCTCTCCCACGCCCACCCGCTGCCGCGGCCTCTATTCCCACGTCCCACCCGGTCTCCATCTCTCCACCCTCCTTACCCTCTCCCAAGGTGGCTTCTGCCAGCTCCCTCTCTCTGATGATACCCTCCTCCCCTCCATCTACCCCTCCTACCAACTTTGATCCTCCGTCCCTCTTCCTGTGTTTGCTCCTTTGGGCACCCTCCCTCCCTTCTCTCCCTCTTCCCTCCCTCCTCCATTTCTCCCCACTCCTCCCCCGGGCTTCCCCTCCCCTGTCCCTCTACTCCTCCCCCCATCTCCTCAGCCATTGGCTTCTTTGTTCTCCCCTCTCCCCCCCCCCCCTCACCCTTCTTCCCCTCTTGGCAGGTCCCCGTACTCACACACGCTACGTGGACATTCGCGCGCCGGAGATCATCACCATCAGTGTCTCGTGTGTGCCGTCGTGTTTAGTATTCACTGTTCACCGTCGCACTTCATCGTTCACCTGTGCCATCGCCATCTTCAGTGTTTGTGCGTCGTGTCAACAGTTTGTAGTGTGGATTATCGTCGAGTGTGAACGGCTCCGTGTTTGTCTTTCTGTGTCTACTGTTTTATTACCCACTGTTATGTCACTTATGTGTATTCTTTCTGTTGGTTATTAATCTATTCTATGGCTGAAGAGCGGCGTAACATGCTGCTGACAGCCTGCCTGTTTGTATGGGTTTGAAAATAACAATAAAGAAAAAAAATCCTCTACAGTATCAACTACAGCCATAGATAGCTCATTGAAGCGCCGAAACTAGTAGCTACAAAATAAACAAAATCCTACAGACGGTTTTAGGTGTTTCATTTTCTCACAATTTATATTGCATGTTAACATACTTTTCCTTTTGCTGCCAAACTGCTATTCATAACGTCTTCGCTTCTGCCTTTGTGTTACTTTATTCCCCAAGTAGCAAAACTTGTTTACATATTTCAGCTCACAGCTTCACAGCGTTGTCCATTATGTTCATTTGACTTCTTTCCCATCTTGACAGAATTATGACATCAATGACATAATGGAAAGTGTTTTATTCGGTTTGCTTGAACTATAATTTCCTTTCTAAATTTCTCCTTACTTTGCCTTATTGCTTGCTCGAAGTACAGATAATATACTGGGGGTGTTCATTAAGTAATGCAACACATTTGTCTTTCTGAAAGAAGGTTTGGTTTTATTCAGGATTCCAGTAAACCACGTTATTCCACACCCTTATGGTTACAAAACCCTGTTTTTTAACATGATGCGGCAGCCTTACGCCACCTTGCTGGGAGGGCCTGTACGCGCTCGTGGCATCACTCTATTGGTCAACGTCGGAGCCATCGTCTTGCTGCGTCAATAATCTCCCCATCATCTGCATGCTGCTTCCCGTGCAATGCGTCCTTCATTGGATCAAATGAATGGAAATCGGAAGGTGAGAGATTCGGGCTATAGGACCTGAGTACCCCAACTGGTGGACAGAGACGTCCAATTGAGCAGCGAGGTGTTCCATTGTGATCAGTCGACCACTTGGAATGAAAGTATCAGCACGTTCCAACATAGCAGGAATCACAGTTGTGTGAGCTCGTCGCAACACGGGAGTTCGGACAGGTTTGTGCGACCTTGTTGCGATGATGAGAGACGCCTCGTCCAACAACTCACCGTATCTTTGTTCACTTCCAGGTCTTCGTAGACATTCTGCAAGCGCCTATGAATATCTGCAATGCTCTGGCCTTCTGCCAAAAGAAACTCAATTATAGTTCCCTTCTTGGACGGGAAGCGGGAATATGTGTCCCACAACAAATGTCACATTTTTTCAACCTAAACTTGGCGATAAAAGTATTTGTGGCATTACCTATTGAACGCCGTTTGCAACATGATAGACTTGTGAAAGGAAGGTGGCGGTGGGGGGGGGGGGGGGGGGGGTGTAACGGGCGCGTGGGGCACACAATACTCATTACAGCCTGTACTATGGTAAGTTGACGGGCTTCACCTTATGACAAAGGATTTTTGTATAGAAATTGACCGCGTGTACCTGAATGGAGGCAAATCAGACTTACACCCACTCGGTAATAACAATGATACGTCAAGTAAGTCCGAAATGCAACTACACGTCAGGACGGACAAGAAACAACACAGAAGATGCTACCAATTTGTTAATTATACGGTCGCCAGCTTAATTAGGCATTAACTGAGTTTCTTCCCTGTACAAGTTGATGTACGTTCATGCAAAACAACACGTAATAACACTGCATAATATGGTAAATTTTAGAACCAGAAAATCTACTGAACTGATAAATTCACTTTCTGTACTGATATGAATAAACCATAAATACGTAACACCACACTACAATGTTTACTACAAAACTTCGTAGTGGCTATTGATCTGATTAAAATCGGGCATAGGTTACAATAGAAATAGCACTTTCGAAACACACACACAATGTCAATTTTGATAAAGGTGAAACACTGATAAATTTTGGTTTCTATTTTGGCTTTGACTTTGCTGGTCAAATCAGTTTAGAACACTTCAGAATTCAAATGAATAAAAAAGGGGGGGGGGGACCCTGAAACTGTTATGATCACTGTATTAAAACAATTAATTACTGAAATCATTATGCCCTCAAGATTTCCAATATGTGATTTACTACTCTTTTTGTCTTATTTCCTGCTCATTTAAATACCATTATATCTGTCTCGAAATAATTAAGTTTCATTACTAAATCAATATCAAAATTATCTTCCCACTTTGTCAGACCTTTTTTATTCGTCTATTAGTTCATTAACAAAAAAATTCTTTAAAGATCATTCTAACATAGCTAGGTCTGCAGGTAATTATTATTAACACAAACTTTAATTTTTCATCTCGGGACGCTCGGATTGCACAACATTTGGAAAGGATCCTGTCTAGGTTAGTTGTGAGGATAATTAAATGATAGGACAGTTCTGGTAAAATTTAAGTTGTTATTGAATAGTATGGAATAAAAGTAACACTGGTCCACACGAATACAGTACTAAAAGTTTCAACCTGTTTGTATCGATGTGGCGGTTGGCATGCGGCGAGATGGCGAAGCACAGAGCGCACATACAACCACAGCTATGGCTCTTGATGTATCGGCACTTTACTTCTTCATAGCGTCGCAATACTTCTCCATTTAGTGCCTATGGAATTTTTCCATGCTGTATAGGCGTCGAAACGGCATATGCGAGGCTCAATGAAACTACGTCTTCCAGGAGCGCCTACTCGATCCAGAACGTGTTACTCAGACCAATGCCCAACTCCGACTACTACTGCTGAGCTCGTTATGCCGTGCAGTGCCCGTGTGCATTTTCCCGCGCTCGCCTGCCTTCCACCTTTTACCGCTCCCCTACAGACAGGGTATTCACCAGAGGTTTTGCATTCTACATATCCTAATACATTGCCTACGCATGGACCAGACGCACAATTACTATTTTAACAACTTACGATAGTTTCAACGTTTCTTACATTTCAATTCTGTTATAATATTGTTTGACATTTGACATAAACATTAATATTCACATCGAAATTTGTTTATAGTTTTCTTAACACAATGGCAAGAAAAAAAAAAAAAAAAAAAAAAAAAGAAATGAAATCAGAACATCACTTACACCAATTTATCGAAGAATCAGAAGAGAGAAAAAAGAACATAATATTTATATGTATAATAGTACAGGGTTGTTGTTGTTACAGGGGCTGGGAGGGAGAGGAGGAGGGCAAGAATGAAGGTTAGAACGACGTCTCAGCCTCTACTCAACTACTGCCCTCCCCCCCCCTCCCCCCTGCGCCCTTCCGCCCCTTTGGACTCTTACAGTACCGGTCTTTTTTTGGTACACGACATAGCAAATGCACTTTCACTCCCCATAATTTACCCCTGATAATATCAGAATTTGAAGGAGTGTGTGGCATTTAAGCCACATCGCGGGCCATGATGTATTACACGGTACACATATGCTTGTGTAGCTGTGCGACGAGTTGGGAAGGTTACCCTCTCCACAAGTCACAGATTGCCTTGCCATATGTACTGGGCGTGTGAGAAACTTTGAGCAGTGAGCGCTGTTTGACAGCAGGTAGTAGGTATCAGAGTTGGCAAATAACTTTTACTGAATTATTAATATTTAATGTTTAAATGAGTAAGAAACCCACATGACAGTGCTGAAGACTTTATCCGCTCTTTTTTCTGTATACATCTACATCTACATGGTTACTCTGCAATTCACACTTAAGTGCCTGGCAGAGGGTTCATCGAACCATTTTCATACTACTTCTCTGCCATTCCACTCTCGAATGGCGGGTGTGAAAAAGGAACACCTAAATCTTTCCGTTCGAGCTCTGACTTCTCTTATTTTATTGTGATGATCGTATCTCCCTACGTAGGTGAGTTTCAACTAAATATTTTCGCATTCGGAAGAAAGTTGGTGATTGAAATTTCGTAAATAGATCTCGCCGCAAAGAAAACCGCCTTTGTTTCAGTGACTGCCACCCCAACTCGCGTATCATATCAGCGACACTCTCACCCCTATTTCGAGATAACAGGGAAACGAGCTGCCCTTATTTGCACTTTTTCGATGTCCTCCGTCAATCCTACATGGTAAGGATCCCACACCGCGCAGCAATATTCCAGCATAGGAAGGACAAGTGTAATGTAGGCTGTCTCTTTAGTGGGTTTGTCGCATCTTCTGAATGTTCTGCCAACAAGGCGCAGTCTTTGTTTCGCCTTCCCCACAACATTATCTATGCGGCCTTTCCAATTTAAGTTGCTCGTAATTGTAATTCCTAGGTATTTAGTCGAATTGACAGCCCTTAGATTTGTGCGATTTATCGTATACCCAAATTTTATCCGATTTCTTTTAGTACCCATGTGGATGACCTCGCACTTTTCTTTGTTTAGCGTCAATTGCCACTTTTAGCACCATACAGAAATTCTCTGTAGATAATTTTGTAATTGGAATTGATCGTCTGATGATTTTATTAGACGGTAAATTACAGCGTCATCAGCAAACAGTCTACGAGAGCTGCTTAGATTATCACCTAGATCATTTATGTAAATCAGGAACAGAAGAGATTCTATGACACTACCTTGCGGAACGCGAGATATCACTTCTGTTCTACTCGATGATTTACCGTCTATCACTACGAACTGCGACCTCTCTGAGAGGAAATCACGAATCCAGCCACACAACTGAGATGATACTCCATATGAGGGCAATTTGATTAATGGTCGCTTGTGAGGAACGGTATCAAAAGCCTTCTGGAAATCTAGGAATATGAAATCGATCTGAGATACCTTGTCGACAGCACTGATTACTTCATAGGAACAAAGAGCTAGCTGTGTTGCATAAGAACGATATTTTCTGAGTCTGTGTTGGTTATGTATCAATAAGTCATTTTCTTCAAGGTTCAAAATGGTTCAAATGGCTATGAGCACTATGGGACTCAACTGCTGAGGTCATTAGTCCCCTAGAACTTAGAACTAGTTAAACCTAACTAACCTAAGGACTTCACAAACATCCATGCCCGAGGCAGGATTCGAACCTGCGACCGTAGCGGTCTTGCGATTCCAGACTGCAGCGCCTTTAACCGCACGGCCACTTCGGCCGGCTTTCTTCAAGGTGATTCATAATGTTCGAGTACAGTATATGCTCCAACTGCAATTTCAGTTATTAAAAACTGATCTGCAAATATTAACATAAGTGCAATGCAGTAACTGCACTTGAGCAGGATGGCTTGGATGCAGGGATTCTTGCGTGATAAGCCACTGGACCTTTTCTTCAAGATTTTTACTTTTAATCGTTTATCAGATGTCACAAATGATACCTGCCTACACTGATACTTGAACAATACAAACGAAGAATTAATTTGTCCAAATCTTTAAAACAAATGCGCCAACTGCAGTTATAAATCTTGACTTAGTAAACTAGTATTGTTTCTCAGAAATCATTGAACAGCAGATACAAGAAAAATTTTCAATTTCGATACAACAAATGAATTTCTAAACTCTTATTGGCAACCAATATATTAAGGCCAAAGAACAAATGTATAAAAACCTTAACGTTAATGACTGTAGGCTTTTGAATGAGTTAATTAAAACTTAACCACACCATTGGCAGATACACAGTAAAAAGAATTTTAGGAAGAACTGACTTGTTTGAAATTTGTTGAAAAACTTAAATTTAAGTAACCGACAAACTGGTTCAATTAAAAAACAACTGACGGTTCACCCAGATACCTGTTCAAAATGCAGTGTCGTAACCGTCATGATCTGGTCAGACTTAAACACTTCCACTCAAATAGAGGATTTGCGATTACCACGTTACTTTAACAACCGCTACTAAAAACGGTGGGAGACCCCTTGCTCGGGGCGGCGGCGTATCAGGCTAAAGTCACGTGGTCAGGAAAATACGCCGGTGAGCCACACCCTGCACCACGGCTCCTTACGATACAAACACACACGTTAACCTCTGTAACAGAGAAAACCACAATAAATTACACAGCACCGGTAAGGCAATCAAATAACAAAGGTTATGTTTTTTCTCAAAGCTCACAATAACAGATGCATAAACTGTAAATTGATTCAGTGGTAAGAATAACTTTATCTTGGAATTCTTTCATTTGGTCCCTGTTTGCATAGAAAATCAACAGTCCACCGTGATCCAAAACGCTTTTTGTTATTTATTTATTTCCCAAACTAGCTTCAGCGACAAAAAATCCCCATCATCACTGTGTTCTTTAAATCTAAAACCTGCAGAAAATATCGTAGTTATACAAACACCGATACACAGTATCACATTTGTACTATTTCTTTTCTTTTGATGTAGTTTCCTGTGGATGCTTTCATACTACCTTATTTATTGTTCATTATAGATAGCATGTTTTTAAGAATTGTTGTCGCTGTTTGCGGCATATTTTCCGTGCTTTTTCTGTTGCTATTTTTCTCACCGTACATCATGTCATCTGCAACTGTGTGAGCGGCTGATACTAAACAAATACAAAAATCTGAACTTACGTTTGACTGGATTATGCAATTGGGATTGTGGTAGATTGGTGGATACAGTTCTGGTGTGTACTGGCCTTTACTTAGCTTGTCGTGTACTCACGTTCGTTGCACAGCTAGCAGCTAATTTTATACACAGAAAAGCAAAACTTTAGAACTTTGTTTATGATCCAAAATATTACGCCATCTTGCTGTTCGTGTATGTCGCGAGAAATGTATCGCGTGTTGCGAGAAGGCTATGAAACCTATAGCGGGAGCTCTGACGACTTCTATTTCTTATTTAAGCCTCCGTGTGTGATGGAGGAATGGTTCTTTTGTGCGCGTGTGTGTTTTCTGTTCCGCGTCTTGCGTCAGTTCTCTCAGAGCGGTAAAGAGTGTGTTGCTGCAGAGTGTTGTGTTTTCGATTATTACATTTTTCCCTTCCATTACAGCCTTTTGTGTGTAGTAATTTTCTTCTGTTGTTAGTTGTCGCTATAGACTGTTGCCGTTTTTGGATATTAGTGGGGTTATGGCTTTGTTCATTAGGTGTTCTGCGGAAGCTGAATGTGTGGTGTCACTCTTAAGAGCTCTCATGTGCTCTGTATACCTCGCTGGCAAATTTCTGCTTGTTTGTTCAATGTACTGGGTCAGACAGGAGTTACATGGGAGTTGGTATGTTTCAGCATTGCTGAATTTGTCTGAGGTTCTTTTGTCTGGTCTTACCTTTTTTGGACTGTGTTGTTTCTTCTGAATGTTACTGGGATCCCTTGCTTCTTCAATATGTATGTTGCATGTTAGTCTGAATCATGCTTCTCTTTTTCCTGATGTGATGTGGTTTGCCGTGTTGTCAGTGTGTTCCGTAATAAGGTAGTATGAAAGTATCTACAGAAATTTATATTCAAAAAACGAACAATACAAATGTAATAATGTGCTTCAGCGTTTGTGTATCTACGATATTATCTGCATGTTTTAGATTTCATGAACACACTGATGATGGCGATTGTCGCTGAAACTAGTTTAGGGAATAAATAAGTAAATAAATAACAAAAAGTGTTTTGCATCAAGGCAGACCCATAATTCCCACATTGTCAGTGGTAACAGTTTGAAAACAGTTATGCACAATTTAATACCGAGATAACTGACGGCCGTAATGGCTAGCCATACAACCGTGAAACTGGAAAATCAGTCATCAAGTGCTTCACTTTAAGGGCGGGCGCACACGGGAGACTTTTTTCGCGTAACTGTCTCGTCTTTTTCACAGAGTCTGTAAAATCACATGTAAGAGCGCACACGGAGTGACACTACAGCAACACGACTTTTCAGTTGCTCTGGCCGCCGACAGAAGGGCGACGCAACGGCCTCTGCCCTCCCCTCCCATGCGTTATACGTGCGCGAGCGCACGGGCGACCATGGAGTTGCCGTCTCTGTTGTCTGCAGTTGAAGTTCATAAAATTGCTGTTGTGAGGGATAGAGATATCGATAGTGCATTCCTCATAAATGAAGGAGAAAAGAGGCTTGCATTGTTTTTATTTTACGAAGTTGCTTCTATTGACATATTTGTAACATTGTTATTATATACAGCGTGGTCCATTGACAGTCACCGGGCCAAATATCTCACGAAATAAGCGTCAATCGAAAAAACTACAAAGAACGAAACTCGTCTAGCTTGGAGGGGGAAACCAGATGGCGCTATGGTTGGCCCGCTAGATGGCGCTGCCATAGGTCAAACGGATATCAGCTGCGATTTTTAAAATAGGAACCTCCATTTTTATTACATATTCGTGTAGTACGTAAAGAAATACGGATGTTTTAGTCGGACCACTTCTCTCGCTTTGTGATAGCTAGCGCTGTAATAGTCACAAACGTATACTCGTAAGTACGTGGTATCACGTAACATTCCACCAGTGCAGACGGTATTTGCTTCGTGATACATTACCCGTGTTAAAATGGACCGTTTAACAATTTCGGAGTAGGTCGATATCGTGTTGATGTATGGCTATTGTGATCACAATGCCCAACGGATGTCTGCTATGTATGCTGCTCGGTATCCTGGACGACATCATCCAAGTGTCCGGACCGTTCGCCGGACAGTGACGTTATTTAAGGTAACAGGAAGTGTTCAGCCACATGTGAAACGTCAACCACGACCTGCAACAAATGATGATGCCCAAGTAGGTGTTTTAGCTGCTGTCGCGGCAAATCCGCACATCAGTAACAGACAAATTGTGCGAAAATCGGGATTCTCAAAAACGTCAGTATTGAGAATGCTACATCAACACCGATTGCACCTGTACCGTATTTCTATGCACCAGGAATTGCATGGCGACGACTTTGCACTTCTTGTACAGTTCTGCCACTGGGCACAAGAGAAATTATGGGACGATGACAGATTTTTTGCACGCGTTCTATTCAGCGGTCAAGCGTTATTCACCAACAGCGGTAACGTAAACCGGCATAATATGCACTATTGGGCAACGGAAAATCCACGATGGCTGCGACAAGTGGAACATCAGCGACCTTGGCAGATTAATGTATGGCGCGGCATTATGGGAGGAAGGACAATTGGCCCCCATTTTACCGATGGCAATCTAAATAGTGCAATGTATGCTGATTTCCTACGAAATGTTCTACCGATGTTACTACAAGATGTTTCACTGCATGACAGAATGGCGATTTACTTCCAACGTGATGGATGTCCGGCACATAGCTCGTGTGCGGTTGAAGCGGTATTGAGTAGCATATTTCATGACAGGTGGATTGGTCGTCGAAGCATCATACCATGGCCCGCACGTTCACTGGGTCTGACGTCCCCGGATTCTTTCTGTGTGGAAAGTTGAAGGATATTTGCTATCGTGATCCATCGACAACGCCTGACAACATGCGTCAGAGCATTTTCAATGCATGTGTGAACATTACGGAAGGCGAACTACTCGTTGTTACCATCTGATCGTCTAAAATTGTGAACCATGTGTTTGTAACTATTACAATACCGTCTATCACAAAGCGAAAAAAGTGGCCCAACTAAAACATTCATGTTTCTTTACGTACCATACGAATATGTAATAAAAAATGGGGGTTCCTATTTAAAAAAAAACGCAGTTGATATCCGTTTGACCTGTGGCAGCGCCATCTAGCGGGCGAACCATAGCGCACATCTGGTTTCCCCCTTCAAGCTAGACAAGTTTCGTCTTTGTAGTTTTTTCGTTTGACGCTTATTTCGTGAGATATTTGGCCTGGTCACGATCAATGGACCATGGACCACCCTGTATATATATATATATATATATATATATATATATATATATATGACATTGTTATTATATATATTTTGTTGAATCGTAGTGAAATCAGAGTCCTTCGTACAGCCACGGAACAGATCCTCCAGCGGACGTCAAATAGGTTGCAAAATCAATAGATACAGCACCAGATATAGTTCTAGCATGGTGTTTAGTGTCTGTACTCTGCAGTGGACCTTCATAAGCCATATCTGTAAAGTTGATTCCATCTCTTCTACGCACAAAATTGTGAAGTACACAACATGCTTTTGTTATTGTATCGCAGAAATGATGGTAACATCAAGAGGTCTATGGAAAGAACGCCATTTGTTCGCCAGTATATCAAATGTGCACTCAACAATTCGACGAGTAGTTGTATGCCTACGGCTGAAAATTTTCTTTAATGGGGTTAGCGTTTTTTTTTTTTTTAGCAAATGGGAGCAAAATGTGCCTCGATAAGCCAAAAGCTTCATCTGCAACCGAACAAAAAGGCATTGGTTTGCCTTCAGGATGGTTAGGCAATGTTCCGTCGTTCGGAATGTTCAGAAGGTTACGTTGCAGCTTTTTCTCCATATTCGAATTATTAAAAACTGAGGAATCACCTGCTGGTCCATTTGCACCAACATCTATGAGGACAAATCGATATTCATCATCGTCCCAAGCCATAAACATCACAGAAAAGAATTTTTTATAATTAAAAAATTCTGAGCCAGACTTTGAGGTTGTATTATTCGAAATGTTTTCCGTCTATAGCACCTATGATGTTGAGGAAATGGGTATTTTTGTAGTACTGTTCAGCAATGTGCAACCACTCCACATATCTGTGACATAACCATAGGTTGAAAAACATTCCATATTTCAGTGCATGTTGTTTTCAGTATTTTGCGGACTGTTCTAGCACGAATCAAGTAGTTGTATGGAAGATTGTTGAAACTCGATCCAGTTGCTAGATACCTGAAAAGAAGTATAATAATTTATAAAGTTTCGTAAATGATTTAAAGTAATTGAATTAAAATAGTTTTCATTTTTATCTCATGAAACTAAATTAAAAACTGCAACAATGTCAAGCGTTTCAATTTATTGTCTTTGTTTCCTAGGAGCGCTGGTACAACGAAATGGAAAAATCTAAGGGTATACGTTGTAAGAGAAATTGCTTGAGCAAAAATAGACAAGTCAGGACAACCAGCCGGAAAGCGCTGAAAGTACAAATTTTACGATCAACTTTTATTTCTTCTACCAAATGTAGAAGTACGTGAAGCAACTGGAAATGCTGAACCAGTAGTAAGCGATGAGGGACCTGAGGAAACAGGAACGTTCAAAGGCCACCAACTGTTCGTTCTCCACATAACTCCTACGATCCAAATCGGAAGAAGAATAGTTATGAAGAAACTTTATTCGACATATTTCGTCAATGGATGGCCCTGCAACACATTTTGGATTGTCTCTTGTACCTATGTTGAAAGCAGTACTCACACACCGAATAATCGATGCAGAAATTGAGAGTCTTGAGGTAATACGACGTTTCCAGAACACGTGTCTACCAAATGACGCAGGTGATAGTTTCAGTGGTGGCGGTCGGTATTCTAGCTTCTCCACCCCCCGCGCGAGTGTTTACTGCAACATCTATGTCTGACAATCAACCTACCGCTGCAAACAGCTCGTACAACGGCCTTACTTCTCCTCATGATTGCGACGGTGTAAACTCATACCTGACTAATTTTTCTGTGCCTTCAAATGGATCAGAAACTATGTACGATGTCAGTGCAACAGTTGCCTTGGACATATTTTATACAGAATGTAACGATTACTGTTGTTAACTGGTTTTGTAGAATAATAAATAATGTCAAACTAAATAAAAAATGTGTAATTTCATGCAACCTTTCTCAATGTATCGCCGAGCCTCTCCTTTGGTGGAGCTAGGACAGCTTCTGGAGTATCTGTTGAGGGACTGACGTGTTTCTGAGAAATACATATTCTGCTTTTCTTCTCGCTAAAGCGAGCCAATTAACATTTGTGCCGCTAGCGGTTTGTTTGAAGAGAAAGAGACTGTAAAAGGAAAATAATTAAGGCGTGGAATCACCGGAGATCTGGACATGTAATGGAGATGGATTGAATACAAAATTTCCTCCATAAATAAGGTTGGTGACTTTTTTGTTCTGGAGTGAATGAACGAATGAGTTTTTTCTGAATCATTTGATGATCACGTTGGCCCTGTAATTAGTGGGGAAGTTTCAGCTGTGTCGAAGAGAGCCTGCAATCACTGAGTCTGTGTTAAATCGTCCAAAAAGGCTTCGCACACATCTGGAATTCGCAACCTTTCGTAAAAGGAACAAATTGTCCAAACGACTGATTCTCCCGACTGACTGCAGTGTTTAACAGCATTAATAAATATAAAGATCTCTTACAGCAAGCCAGCCGCTGATTGCCAACACGAAGGACTCCACCAAAGATCCTATTTGGCTGATTTCACGTAATGAAATATTATATTAAAACTGTACATAGATAAAGGAGAGAAAGAGAGAGGGCGAATGAAAATAGAGATAATACTAATACTCCTCCATTAGTCTAATTTTTCGCCTGTCTTAGCACGGATCAGCCAAGAACTGGGAGGGCCTTACTTAACTGTATAGATTTATGTGTGAAGGTGAAGGGATCTTAAAGGCAACAGATACACGTCTATATAGACAAGACATTACACAGAGATAGCGGCTAGCTGCATTCATCATCTATTCTTAGATAAAGAGACGGCAACTAATTATCCGAACATTAAAATGTTAAAATGCCAATCCGTGACAGGACACGTTTTTGGACGTTGCTAAAATAATTTTATTCTCTGTTTCATGTCAACTACGACGAGCTAACCTAACTGACGCTTGGAAAAGAGAGGAAAGACTCGCAGGTGATATCATTGGTTCTACAAATAAACTCGAAAGACAGCACGCTGGGTGCCGAGGAAAGGCCATATCTACATTTTTATTATTAAAACTTGCTAGTACATTTGAAGTGTACGCTTTTCTGTTTAGTGATATTTGAACAATAATTGTGTTCATGTTAGATATGCTTTTCTGTTTAGTGATATTTGAACATCAATTGCGTTCGTGTTAGATATAGGAAGTGTTTTGATTGACCTGTCCCAGTTGCATTTTCTGTCTTCTTAAAAAAAAAAAAAAAAAAAAAAACGCTGGCCAGTCAATTGGGCCATTCGTTTTCCAACCTCTTCCACTATCGCTCTAACTATCCTTTCACCTTTTAAAAAATAAAAAAATAAAAATAAAAAAAAACCAGCACAAAAGTGACAGAAGGGAGTTATATATAGTGACAGTAGAACATTTATATGGTTTTAACTAGGCAATGTTTAGGATGAGTCAAGCAGAGCAAAGCAGCACGCATCAGCCTTCAGCTGTTAGCACTGATAATAATGAAGCAGTAAGAAGTGTTGTAGGACCGATGGCTACAGATAGCGCAACAGAACGCTCTGTAGACACGGCTGGAGGTGTAACAGCAAGTACGCAGCAGGGATTAGATCCATTGGTAATTATCATGAGACAGATGCAGATGAAAACCGAGAGCATGAATACTTCGAAAACCGACATTAATGCGAAATTTGCCTCAGTTACTGAAGGGCAAAATGATTTGAATACGAAATTAGCCTCAACTACTGAAGGGCAGGAAAATCTGAAAACCGACATTAACGCGAAATTAGCCCCAGTTACTGAAGGGCAGGAAAATCTGAAAACCGATATTAAAGCACAATTAGTGACAGTCACTCAAACTCAAGAAGAGATGAAATTAGTCCAGACTGAGATTAAGAAGCAGTTACAAGACAGTTTTTCCGAATTAGAGCAGCGGATAGAGGCGAAGATCAAGGGACTCAAAGATCAGGTCGAAGAGACGGAACGAAAATTAACTGCACAAATAGAATTGGTGAAAGCACAATGTGAGGAATCTACTCACCGTGTACGTGTCGAAATGAAGGAGTATGTGGCTATTAAGATAGATACTGTACGGGAACAAGTGGAAATGGTTCCGCAATTAGTACGAAATCAAGACGCCATGTCATGTGCAATTGCGCAACTTCCTGAATTGGCACGTACACAGAACAACCTAAAGGAAAGCGTTGGACATCTGACAGAGCGTCAAGACGTTATAGACCACCAAATTAACGTATTAACGGGTAAATTATCCGAAATCACATTAGAAAACAAAAGGCTAATGTGTGAAAACGTTGAGCCAAATGTTAAGGCAGCATTTCAGAGTTTATCTGGCAAACAGGAAGAGAATTTGTTTGCGAAAGGACTTGAGGAGGTGCGACAGCAGTTAGGTGCTGATTTGGAACATTGGAAACAAATGATAAAATAGTCGGTGCGCGCTTCACAACAAAGCTCAGAACAAATGAATACAGGGCAGCAGCAGAAGTTGACAGCGACTATAGAGCCAGTTACTGCCCATTCGCACACAATACCGACTTGTGCAAGTAATTCAAACATTAAATTGCCACAAGCTGGTTGTTAGTGTGAATTCTTATCTAACGGAGATTACGAAAGCCTTTGCCATGCCGATGAAAAAATGATAAAGCATCGGCAATTCCAGATTTTTAACCCTGACAAAAAGGGGTCCATCCAATTATTTTTATTCGAAGTTTCAAAGGAGTGCTACCCAGAAATCCAATTGTTTTTATTCGAAGTTTCAAAGGAGTGCTACCCAGAAATTGGTCGGAGTGGCAGAAGATCAGTTTTGTTACAGGATATATACAAGGTTCGGGAGCGATCTGGGCCTCGGACATGACTTCTATTTGCTCGACATATGACGATTTTGAGAAGGCGTTTTTAGCAAAGTTCTGGTCAGAAGGGGTTCAGGAACGACTAAGGCAGGAGGTGCTCTACCCAGAGCCTTTCTCCTTTTCGAAAGGAAGCCTTAGAAGGTATTTCGAAAAATATATAAATAAAACGAGATACTGCGACAGACCTATGCCCTTGCCAGACATAATAAACATACTTAAGGCAAGACAACCAACTAGCATCCGGAATCAATTGATTTACGGCAACGACAAAGACTTGGAGTCGTTCCTCACGACGTTAGACCATATAGATATTATCGAAGAGAACAACCAGAAAGCCCGTGATAACAGATTCCAATATAGGGCGATAGAACCTCCGCCAAACGGTAGGCAAGGTGGAAGTATGGGTTATACCAATGGCGATCAATCGACACTTAGAAGGAATGAACAGAGATCGTTAAATAATGGAGGAACCCCTCAAAATCTCAATAGTAATCCCGGCAATGGTCTTGCGAGGGGCTATTCAAGGAACAACAGGAACGGGAAAAGATACAACCTCGTGTGGGGGAACGAAAGAAATTTCAGACCCCAAGCCTGGAATAATAACAATAATAGAAAGTGGAATCAACCGGGAGGAATGAATTCAAATAGCCAACATCAGTGGGGACGGACATCTACGAATCAACCGGTAATTACCTAAGTGACGGATGATGTCAACCAGCAGACAAATCAAAATCCAACAAACTTGCAAGGACCCACTCGTGCCCCGGAGGAGCGGTCAACAATTGGTTGAGGGGCAACAGGATTGTGTACCCATGCTAACGTATAATGATGGACGATTACTGGCAGATGAACTGACCGAGGACTTAGAACCACAAGATGAGGATAGGGAACAGGTGGCAGTAGCCGAAGTGCAAGTCATTATGGAGACCGTACCTATAGTGGCGGTTTTAGACACAGCTGCAACCACAAATGTTATCTCGGAGGCACTATTCAACAGGATCAGAAATATAAGACGAGTACCAGTATTTCCAGTTCAAGATTGCAGAATAATAGGCGCCGTTGGGGCTCGATCGGCTAATGTAAAGGTGCAGTCACTACTTGGTGTGGAATTCGGAAATGTAGCAATATTAAGCACATTCCTTGTTGTGAAAAATTTGGTGGTAGATTGCATTATCGGAGTCGACAGCCTACGTCAATACGGATGTAGAATAGATTCTAAAACAGTAAAAATTTGGTTGAATGTTAATAAACAAGAAATTGAGTTGGAGTTGTTGAAAAAAAAGCCTTACGAGAAAATATAATTGTGGGATCAGTGTGCAAGTAATCAGGACAGCCCAAAATTCTAAAGAGCACGTAATTAATGAGTTCCAAGTCAAAGAAGATTTCGGTCAATTAGTGTTTGAAAAGTTAAATGAATCCAACTGTATTATCGAAGATCGGAAGAAGCAACTCAATGAATATTATTATTAACGTACGAAAACGTTTTTGATGAAAGGCCAGGAGTTATTAAGGGATACATATGCCATCTCTACGTTAAGCCGCACGAAATGTATTGTAGTTCTTTCTATCCTGTTCCCTGGAGGTTAAAGGCTCAAGTTCAAATTTTTAGAGAGTTCAATCGCTTTGTAAGGACCTATTGCCATAATAAACAGACTACGTGGGCAAATTATGTGGAAGAATTTGAGCAGATATACAAAAACATGCCCCACTCCTCCACTGGATATACACCTCAAGAATTGATGTTCGAGGCAAAAGAAGAAAACGTCTGGACTGAATATATGCCCAAAACTCAGGAAACTGAGATGCCTTGGGAAGAAAAAATAAGACAAGCCATCATAAATATGACGCAAAAGGCTGATCAGAGAAAACAACAATATGACAAACTAATCAAGAGTGTACAGGTGTACCACGTCGGAGAGAAGGTACTAGTCAAAAGACATACCAAATCATCCTTAATAAAGAAGAGTATAAAGAAATGAGAGTTGTTATATACTGACCCATACATCATTCTACAAATTCCGAACCCTGGGGCTTATCTGTTAGCATACCCGGGATCTAACAAAATTAAAGGGTTATTTTCCCATAACGACTTGACAAAATTCAATGAGGATTGGAAGATAGGGAGGAATGGTGTTGCGAGTGACAGAGATGAACACTCGTAAAAACATAACAATAAACAGTGTGTGTTTAGTGTTAGAAATCTTTAAACTGAGGTAATTAATCAGTGACACAGATTGCAGAAATAGTGACTAACTATTACTATCGAGTGCTGCAAAGAAGATAGTGGAGATAGGCTTCACCTGTGTTTGGGTAAACATAGAACTTTAGCATTGCTAATGTCATCAAGAATCATAAAGGACCTGAATGACCTTCAAGAAGAAAGAAATATTTCCCGAAAATGACGCTGCATAATCAATAGAGGTTCCCATTGAATGTTCATATATAATTTCAAGTGCACGCTTAGATGTGTAAACGTGTGAAGTGAAGTTTTGTGGTTAAGTAGTGAATCATGAGTGACGGTTAACGCCGCAAAGATGATTTCCCGCGCAAAACAATTGACGTCGGCGCGAGAGTTAGAATCGATATAGACGACACAGATACGTTTTGTAAGAGACTCGCATGAAACGCGAGGGGAAATTGATTGATGTTGAACTTCAAAAAAGTGTCATAATTAGACGTTAAGAGTTCTTGATTTATTGTTGAATGTCAAAAGAAAGTAATATTCATAGAATTAGTAGTTATTTGATGGGTCTTGTCCACTTTGGAATTTTGTTTGAAAATCCATTTCCATATATGTGCATGTATGAATGCCGGATGAATCAGAGAATAAATGAAAGAAGTGAATCCACATTCCTCACTACTAATAACTTTTACATTACAGCAATCAAGCGGAGAAATATATGTATTTAGGATAAAATTTTTATGAGTATAGATAAATGATATGACTTTTCAAGGAAATGATGGATTATGTCCTTGTATAAAATGAAGCACACTTTCCATTATTCGATGATTTGAATCCAAAATCTACTGCAAGTTGCATGAATCGTTTAAATTACGAAGACCAAATCATTGACAGAAAATGTGTCAGAATTTTTGGACTTATAAGCACAAGTGGTGATGCGAAGTCCAAAAGAAAATTCAAACTAGAGTAAATATTATGATGTTTTCGGCAACAGCATTAGTCAATGGATAAATGGAAACCTTAAGTCAATGACTAAATTCCTTGCAGTACATCGTAAGAAAAAGGATGCATGAAGCCATAGGGATTTTATTTTCAAAAAGGAGAATCTTGGAAGGTGCAACCTAACCAGTTCTTTTACAGGAAGAGTTTCCCTTTCGGTCATTGCTAATTCTTTTGGAATGAATGTTGCATGTAAAATCTGGTATCCCTGTCCCTTCTACTCTTCCCATTGTGGGCCGCGTAGAAGACCGACTACAAATGTGGACGTCGGGAACATGCAAGATCCGGGGGAGTTTCAGCACCGCAAGATATTGTCCTGGGAACAAGATTGTAAAAAAAAACCTCGGGTTATTGATTGTAAAATTTTTTTTAGCTAGAGGCGCAAATCACTCTTCTCCAAATCGTTATATAAATCGATCCCTATTTTTCCTTTAGAGATCAATTTCAAAATTATTTTTTCTCTTCTGTAGGCTTTCCTATCTTCTATGTACCGTAGGCTGGGGGTCTAGGCTTAAGAGGTTTTCCAAGGTTTCCCTGCTTAAGAAAGTTCCTGAATGGGTAGACCCTGATAACAGTTTCATGAAAGATCATCTTCCTTGGTTGTGCACAGCAGACATAACACCTTGATGCACGTAAAAGCAATACAGCCGTGGTACCTGTCTCTTCAGTTCTTCTGTTTTCAATGTTTCTTTTCTTCGTCTGTCTTAAACATAATTATTTGTTTTCAGTCGGAGGACTGACACTCATCACTTCCGGGTTACCCACACTAATATATAGCTCGCGAAGTGTGTTCGGTAAATCAAAATTAGGCTCACAAACTTCGCTCGCTGCGAGAGGCATTATAATGTCCCCACAGAAAATACCCTCTACCACGCAACAATTAATCATTTTCAATCAAACCATCCACATTCATTCACTTTAGGAAAGTTATCTGATCCGATTTTCTCGTAATATATGCGGCGACTGCTCGACAACGCCAAAGTATTTTCTAGTGCGTTTATTATTTGAAATAACAGAGATGCATATATGCCATCTCCATGGTTGTTAGAGTGGTAACTAGGACAGCTTCTGGAGTATCTGTTGAGGGATTGACGTGTTTGTGAGAGATACATATTCTGCTTTTCTTCTCGCTAAAGCGAGCCAATTAACATTTGTGCCGCTAGCGGTTTGTTTGAAGAGAAAGATACTGTAAAGGGAAAGTAATTAAGGCGTGGAATCACCGGAGATCTGGACATGTAATGGAGATGGATTTAATACAAAATTTCCTCCATAAATAAGGTTGGTGACTTTTTTGTTCTAGAGTGAATGAACGAATGGGTTTTTTCTGAATCATTTGATGATCACGTTGGCCCTGTAATTAGTGGGGAAGTTTCAGCTGTGTCGAAGAGAGCCTACAATCACTGAGTCTGTGTTAAATCGTCCAAAAAGGCTTCGCACACATCTGGAATTCGCAACCTTTCGTAAAAGGAACAAATTGTCCAAACGACTGATTCTCCCGACTGACTGCAGTGTTTAACAGTATTAATAAATGTAAAGATCTCTTACAGCAAGCCAGACGCTGATTACCAAGACGAAGGACTCCACCAAAGATCCTATTTGGCAGATTTCACGTAATGAAATATTATATTAAAACTGTACATAGATAAAGGAGAGAAAGAGAGAGAGCAAATGAAAACAGAGATAATACTAAGGCTATTTACAATTCGTACAGAAAGCAGATGGCAGTTATAAGAGTCGAGGGGTATGAAAGGGAAGCAGTGGTTGGGAAGGGAGTGAGACAGGGTTATAGCCTATCCCCGATGTTATTCAATCTGTATATCGAGCAAGCAATAAAGGAAACAAAAGAAAAGTTCGGAGTAGGAATTAAAATCCATGGAGAAGAAACAAAAACTTTGAGGTTCGCCGATGACATTGTAATTCTGTCAGAGACAGCAAAGGACTTGCAAGAGCAGTTGAATGGAATGGACAGTGTCTTAAAAGGAGGGTATAAGATGAACATCAACAAAAGCAAAACTAGGATAATGGAATGTAGTCGAATTAAGTCGGGTAATGCTGAGGGAATTAGATTAGGAAATGAGACACTCAAAGTAGTAAAGGAGTTCTGGGGAGCAAAATAACTGATGATGGTCGAAGTAGAGAGGATATAAAATGTAGACTGACAATGGCAAGGAAAGCGTTTCTGAAGAAGAGAAATTTGTTAACATCGAGTATAGATTTAAGTGTCAGGAAGTCGTTTCTGAAAGTATTTGTATGGAGTGTAGCCATGAATGGAAGTGAAATGTGGACGATAAATAGTTTAGACAAGAAGAGAATAGAAGCTTTCGAAATGCGGTGCTACAGAAGAATGCTGAAGATTAGATGTGTAAACCACATAACTAATGAGGAGGTATTGAATAGAATTGGGGAGAAGAGGAGCTTGTGGCGCAACTTGACTAGAAGAAGGGATCGGTTGGTAGGACATGTTCTGAGACATCGAGGGATCATCAATTTAGTATTGGAGGGCAGCGTGGAGAGTAAAAATCGTAGAGGGAGACCGAGAGATGAATACACAAGCAGATTCAGAAGGATGTAGGCTGCAGTAAGTACTGGGAGATGAAGAAGCTTGCACAGGATAGAGTAGCATGGAGAGCTGCATCAAACCAGTCTCAGGACTGAAGACCACAACAACAACAACAACTAATAATCCTCCATTAGTCTAATTTTTCGCCTGTCTTAGCAGGGTTCAGCCAAGAACTGGGAGGGCCTTACTTTACTGTATAGATTTATGTGTGAAGGTGAAGGGATCGTAAAGGCAACAGATAAACATCTATATAGACAAGACATTACACAGAGATAGCGGCTAGCTGCATTCATCATCTATTCTTAGATAAAGAGACGGCAACTTATTATCCGAACATTAAAATGTTAAACGCTGTCAGGAAACAGTTGCTTATGTGTGCGAGCTCTCAAAAACCGAAGCAAGAGGAAAGCAACAAAGACGAAATGATTGAGTGACGGTAAGTCTCCCGTGTGCGCCCGCCGTAAATGAGAGCTGAGTTCCCACTCCGCTTAGGCAGATTTAAACTTCAATAACAATATGGTCGACAGTGCAACTTATTCTCAGTTTTCGAAACAATCCTCAAGACGGCTCTTGAATTACTCTGTCTTGGCAGCGAAGCTAAATAGGTCGTAACAACACTGTTTTCGTAGGAACCAGAAAACTTAGCTGACGCTCACCCGTTGTGGATCAGCGGAAAAATGTTAATCTTATAGTGATCAGGTTGATGCGGCCCCCACGCCTTCCTTCGTCCGGCCGTCGGCTACTGTGTACTTCGATGCTCTTCCTCGGCAAAAGCTCCTACTTTCTCGGTCGACAGCTCCAACTCCCGCTGTCCTGACCCGGGAAGCTCACGTGTTTGGCATACAAACCACTCGGCACACATCAGTCACGTCCTCTCTCTCTTCAGGCTTCTTCTGTAACCCAGACCCGGGCTACACGCTTGTACACGGCTTAAAGAAGGCGTTTTCATACCGCACGTACGCCCTCTGACAAACAGTTAGCCGCCGGCCGAAGTGGCTGAGCGGTTCTAGGCGCTTCAGTCTGGAACCGCGCGACCGCTACGGTCGCACGTTCGAATCCTGCCTCGGGCATGGATGTGTGTGATGTCTTTAGGTTGGTTAGGTTTAAGTAGTTCTAAGTTCTAGGGGACTGATGACCTCAGAAGTTACGTACCATTGTGCTCAGAGCCACTTGAACCATTTTTCGGACAGTTAGCCGGTCCAAAGAATCTCAGCGGCGTCGACAATCGGTAGATCGACTAACACCGTATTAAAAAGACTTAATTTAATGCTAAAAATGAATGGCGAACTTAACCGATCAATAATATAAGTACACTCAGAATGAGCGCGTGGGAAATAGTGAAACACTCTCTAATAGAGTCTAAGGCTAGCCATCATGCAGGCAACAAGTGTGCACTACAAGCGGTTATTTTGTTTAGATAAAAGTGAGTTAAAGTTTAGCTTTTCCTCGGAAACTTTGGCACCCAGTCTAGTATTGACATCCAGATTGTGAACGTGTTTGGATTACCAGTGATACATCTCACTTGGTTCCCGGGTTCGATTTCCGACGGGGTCAGGGATTTTCTCTGCCTCGTGTTGACTGGGTGTTGTGTGCTGTCCTTAGGTTAGTTAGGTTTAAGTAGTTCTAAGTTCTAGGGGACTGATGACCATAGATGTTAAGTCCCATAGTGCTCAGAGCCATTTGAACCATTTTTGAACATCTCACTTAAGAAAGTAACCTGAAGTTTTCTTCTGAATAAGGCAACGATTTCAACTGAAGAAACATGGGAACAGATACAGTGCATTGTGAATATTATGGTGCTCGAAAGGATATAATGAAATTCCACTATCATTACTGTGATTAATGTGTTCAGACTGACTGTCATATAGATTTGATGGTGAAGACCCACTTCCTCATTTTGGTTTCGGTTAATAAACTTCTAGTGCATTGTGATTTTATTGTGGCACTGTAGTAGTAACCCTGAAAGCAACTGCAAAATTCACTAATTGTATTTTTGGAGTCGAAGCCTATGGAGTAAAAATTCAATGGGTACACTGAGAAAGCTTTAGGAGACATGAGGTAAGTAAGCCTCTCTCTGATTATCTACGGAAGTATTAAAAGCAGCTTGCAAGAATTTACCTTTGCGGTCCATTCAGCATAGTCCTACAAATACAATTACAACCAAACTACAACGTGCGCGTTTAGTCTGTGCAACGAAGCAATGCGTCACTGCAGAAACTTCTTCTAATTGTAAGAAGGGAAACACAACAACACTGCCAGAACCAATATTAAATTACTGTTAGTACTTTGATATTATGAGGTAATTCACTGCCGGTTTGGTAATACTTCCACCTGTGGGTTTATAATGTCTCACCTGATGAACTCAGGTGCCGGCCGCGGTGGTCTCGCGGTTCTAGGCGCTCAGTCCGGAGCCGCGCGACTGCTACGGTCGCAGGTTCGAATCCTGCCTCGGGCATGGATGTGTGTGTTGTCCTTAGGTTAGTTAGGTTTAAGTAGTTCTAAGTTCTAGGGGACTGATGACCACAGATGTTAAGTCCCATAGTGCTCACAGCCATTTGAACCATTTTTTTTTTTTTTTATGAACTCAGGTCGCTCGGTTATCTTTGGTTGTGTTAACACTTGTTCTGTGTGTGGTGTCTTCCTTGTTTCTCCTCTGTGAACCGAGGTATTAAATTTGCTTGCACATTTTTCATCCTCGCATTTGTGCCTTGAGAATGGCAGGGCGTGCTGCTGCCGAAATATCGGCGGTGTTCGACGACGTCACCCGACAGCAAACCCGTAAGTTATTTGAATATTCGCATGTTTCTTCGCTATGTAGTTGTTCTGAAACGATTGCTATCAAATCGGTGCCAGTTGGGCGATTTGCATGTCCGTAACCAGTTACCTAACTGGGGAAAGGGAGCTGCAGTGCAACGTGGAATCCTATGTTTCGTTTTGGCGAGTCTCCACACATTTGCAAGGTGAATGCTACATTAAAAGGCAGAGTGGAAAAAGTGATCCAGCTGGGATTCGATCCCACTCTACCGTTAGACCACCACACCAAATACGAATTTTATCTCGGTTGCTGCTGTCTCGAGCTATCTCGGTTGTTCGCTACGTGGCCGTATTTGGCGGGCCGCTTGAATTAGCACGCGCAACGGCACGACTGGCTAACTTCAGAGCTAATTGATACGTAAACGGCAGAAAGTATCGTATTTTTTCTTATCGATTATTTGTCAGCACAACCTAACCTACTACTCCATTACGAGCTGAAAAGCTGTTTCTGAACACATTGTAAACAGAGATGTTTCGCCGCATTTGTTTTGAAGAAGGTGAATTCTTCAGTTGGGCCATCGTCGTTGGGTAGGTACTTGTAGTGATAGCAGGTAGTGATAGAGACGGAAGCTGTTATCAAAATATTGTTGTTGTCGTGCTGCCAAGGTGGCTTCCTGATTATTTATCTTTTTTATGTGCGTTCCTCAGGCATCGTGACTGGGCATTTACTTCCTTGATGGCGAAAACCAAAGAAGTTGGAGGGCTATAGCCGTCATCTCAAGTGAATCTATAAGAGAGAGCCAAATGAAAACGTGCGACCTACGCAAGTATTACAGACTCACAAGAGTTACATGTCTGGGTACGACTTGCGCACTGAGAAATCCATACAACGGCAGTCACGAATTCCGGGAATCGAGGATCTCAACGATTTTTTTTCCGGTTATCGACGTTGATACTGGCAAGATATCGGTTCCAGGGATTCCAAGACTTTAATAAATGACGAAAGAAGTATTTTTTCCTATGACATAATTACAAATTATCTGATTTTCCCCTTTACCTATACTATGAAACCTTCCTTCTTGCCAATGACATAAATGGCCGTACATCTGATTGCATAAGGCTGCAGGTGTCGATGACCTTAGAGTTGAACAGATAAAGAACTTCAGCTGTAAAACGATGGAGTGGGTACTAAGCCTAATGAACATGTGTCGCCAAGCTGCACATCCCCAAAATGTGGCGGAAGTCTCGAGTCATTGCAGTATTTAAGTCTGGGAAGGAACCAAATGATTCAAAAAATTTTCGACCTATCTCCCTTTTATGCCACACCTTCAAGATATTAGAACTGCTGGTACTTACTCGAGTCAATACCACCTTCGAAGTGAAGTTTATCCCACAACGAGCAGGCTTTCGAGCTGACAAATCATGCTGCAGTCGGATCTTGGATCTAACCCAGCACATCGAGGACGGTTTTGAGCGTGGTGAGATTACTGGAGTCGCTTTTGTTGATCTAACAGCTGCATACGACACTGAGAATCATAGGAAACCGTTAAAGAAAGTGTATGATCTTACTAAGGACTACCAACTAACATCCCTCATTAGCACCTTCCTTCAGAACAGAAGATTCCAAGTTTCATTACAGGGTAAGAGGAGTAGATGGCGAACGCAGAAGAACGGTCTTCCCCAAGGCAGTGTGCTTGCTCCAGCTCTGTACAATACCTACACAAATAATCAGCCAATACCAGCAAGTTCTAGGCTCTTCATCTATGCCGAAGACACAGCAGTAGATGTTCAGGGGCAAACCTTTAAAGAAGTAGAGGGAGAACTGTCTCTAGCAATGGATGAACACTACAAGTACTATGATGCCAACCACCTGAAGCCCAATTCCAGTAAAACTCGAGTGAGCGCCTTCCACTTACGAAACAGGGAAGCGCAGCAAAAGGTAGACATCAAATGGCGAGGAGAGCAACTGAAACATTGTCCAACACCTGTCTACCTGGGTGTCACACTGGATAGGGCTCTAACGTACAGGCAGCAATGTCCAAACGTGAAACAGAAAGTCATTGCTCGCAATGGGATACTTAAGAAGCTGATTGGCAGCAGCTGGGGAGCCAACCCGCACCTCCTAAGGACTTCTGCATTTGCGCTTTTTGTATCAGCCACTGAGTATGCTGCTCCTGTGCGGAACGCTTCAGCTCATGCTAAGCAAGTCGATATTGCGATCAACGATACTGCAAGCACCATCTCAGGATGCTTGGAACGAACACCAGTGCAGAAATTGTTTCTGGTTGTTGGAATAACCCCACCCAGTATCCGGAAGACCACTGCTGCAGACAATCAGAGAACAAAGCAGGAGAATGACCGCCGACATCCTCTGTATGGTCATCAGGCAGCAAGATCCCTCCTTAAATCCCGCAAGAGTTTCCTTGCTAGGACTGCGCCACTGGAGGGAGCACCAGAGGCAATTCGTCTTACAACTTGGAAGAGCTCACTGCACGTAGACGTCTCACCGAAAGGAGAACTGGCTCCTGGCACAAACCTACAATACCCTGTATGGAGATACTCAACCGCCTAAGAGTTGGCGTCCCCCGATGCAAGACAAACTTGGAGAAATGGGGAATCCTCCATCGAGCGCTGACAACTTTTGCGACTGCGGGTCTGAAGAAGATACAAGTCACCTGCTTGTATGTCCCCTCCTGGACAACACAAGACGTTTACGAAGGAAATGACAAAGCTATCGCAGGTGCTATATTTTGGAAATGCTGACCGGACACGGAAATGAATGATCTATAGCACTCACTTAGAAGTTTAACGTTTTAACACCACCGAAGAACTATAGACCTTAGTAGAGACACCAATTTCAACTTGATACATCTACCCACTACTGAGAAAAACGGGTCTTAAGAAAACGGCGGACTGACAGACAATCTGATAACAAATGACAGTTTTTCTTCTTGCGATGTAATTACAAATTAAAAGTCTCCGAAATTTTTCCTTTTGTTGTAAGGTGAAACCTTGCTTCTTGACGAATTTCGTGATTCTAGACCAGCGGTTCCCAACCGGGGGGTACTTACCCCTGAGGGGTAAAATGAAATTTTCTGAGGGGTAAAAACTACACTATTCGATTGTCTTTCAGTCACGAAACTAAATTATTTTCAAAAGATCATTGCTACAATCACAATTTTCTAAGGCTATAATACTGACTATATAAGTTACCAACAATTAATTTGTCTCAATTAATAGCACTAATGCGGTGGAAGTTACAGGTTCCTCACACAGTCCACCTACTACACACGAATGTTGTGCTTTGTTCCGTACAACACTGATGGTGAGCCAGACATATGCGTAACAAATGTTAAATATCTCACAAAAATGTCTTCAAGCTGTAGATAGTAGCAGCAATAGTCCAGAAATTGCTTCATTACTTGCTTCGAAACAGAAAAATGAATAAATTGACAGCATGACACAGCAGTAACTACATGCAGTGCTGTTCACAGTTTTATTATTAGGATGATTAGGCACAAAGCATTAGCAGCCTGAAGTCTTCCAATACCCGCCAGTTCAGAAGTAAGGAGTGCAGCAGTGAAGTGATTTATGACCAGTAAGTATAGTGCATACACCTGAACTTGTTTGATTTTAAATGGGGTTGCAGTGTGGAGGTCAAGCAAGTGCCGTGATGGAGAGAAGTAATGCAGGGGAAGCATGTTTTGTAACAAGTGTCTACACTCTCTGTCGATAAGTAGCTCTCTTTTCTGAGAAGGAGTTGTGGGTAGCACTTGCGATGCACCACGAATTCCTTCGTCATTCATACCAACTCTCTCTCTCTCTAAACACCATTCATCTTTCATCTTTTTAAAAATAAAAGTGTTCCAAGAAAAGCCTTTCACTCTATAGTTTAGCTAGGTGCTAAATGGTGATAATGTGGGGGAGGTGGAAGGGCAACAGATGGCAGGGGAGGGGGGCGGGTGGGGGTGCTAGCTAATGTCTGACTGCACTCAGGGGTGATGGTCTAAGGCAGGTTGGGAACCACTGCTCTAGAGCAACGGGAAGTACCATATAGGTTTTGATCAGTAAGTTTCCGAGTATCAAAATATATTACATAAATGACCGTATCTTTTGGTTGCATATTTACTTAGAAACTTACATCTATTACACCGTGAATACACTATAGATCTTACCACAGGACATTTATTTCTACTTAATAGGTCTACCCGTTACTGTGATTTTTAAGGATTTTTGAAAGTCGGACAGACAGACAGACGGGCAACGAAATGACGCTAACATGGTTCAGTTTTTACCGATTGCGGTACAGAACACTTAAAAATTCTGCATGCAATAAGGAGTAAGGTATTAAAAGCTGAAACACATGGAATGAATGTTCCCCAGGTATATTTATTTTGTATAAGGAGCAGTGAAATGAAAACGAGACAGGTGGAAAAAAGTAATTAACTTGTTAATAAATGAAAGGCACCAGTTTGCTTTTGTTCTACAGTATTAATTTTATAATTGTAGAACAAAAGCAAACTGGTGCTTTTCATTTATTATAATGTTGTTCTACCAAGAACCGACGGAAGATTCTGTTAATATAATTAACTTGTTCATCATTTTAAAAGTAGTCGCAATAACTGTTAATACATTTATCCTACTCCGAGACAAGACGGTCAATACCTTCACGGAAAAAAAAAGTTTGCGATTGCCTATTTATGGAATCATGATTGTACCCAGTCGTGCACCTGCCGTCCGAAGCAAACTGACGGCCAAGAATATCTTTCTTCAGAGCCACAAAAATGTGCAGATCGCATGGGGAGAGATCGGCACCGTACGCAGGTTTGCCAGCAAAACTCGAAAGAAACTTCGCCACATGTGGGCCCGCCAGCCCGCTCTTTACCTTGTCTGTAGTTCTGCTAACGTCTGCCGTAGATTTCACATTTTGTATGTGGCGTTCGTCCGCTTCAGTCTGTTCTTTTATTGCTCTCCCAGTTTTACTTTTATGCACTCTCTTACGGATAACGTTCTAGATCGGTAAAAGTCTTTAATTTTTCAACCACTGAAACATATTCTTTTTATACCAGTTTTGCGGCTGATTTTACACATGCGTTGGGTTACTCTAAAAACAAATGGTTATCTTACAGAGTGAGATGGAGGTTTTTCCTTATCGTTGTGTGCAGTATTAAAATAAGTTTGAAGGGTGTGTCCACCTAAAACCCACCGTAGCTGTTGATCATCACCCACTCCTTTAAGAAATTCACCTCAGATACCGAGCTGTTATTGTGACTGGTGTCGAAGGAATGAGAAGACGGTGTGTTAAATACTGCCTGCTTTTGTTGTAAATGCGGTGCAAAATGGTGTCTATATAATGTGACTGGACGGAACTACACTCACCTCCATGCAAATGACGTTAATATCCAGCAACGCCGATAATCATGATAATGGCCTCGTTTCGGAAGGAAAGAGATTCAATAAGGTTCTTCAGGTATGCAGTACCCAACCTGTTGCCACTCATCGCTGATTAGCTGATTAGACACGGTAGAGCTAATAAACTGTGAACGTGTTGATTTCTCTCGTTGTTCTAAATGACCTCAACCATTTCGCAAGGGGTTAGGTTCAGGTGATTTAGCGGAAACGTTGAGGTTTGGTAGAGTGCAGGGGTCCAGAATGAATTTTCATTCTGCAGTGGAGTGTGGGCTGATCTTAAACTTCCTGGCAGGGTAATACTGTGTGTCGGACTGGCACTCAAACATAGGGCACTTGATTTTTGAGGGATCGTGCTCTAACTACTGAGCTGTCCACGCACGATTCACGGCGCGTCCTCACAGCTTTACTTCGGCCGGCACCTCATTTGCTACCATCCAAACTTCGCAGAAGGTTTGAAAGCACGACTCACCACCCCCCGTGGTGTCGTGAATCGTGCTTAGATAGATTATGACTCCCCCCCCCCCCCCCCCATGGACCATGGACCTTGCCGTTGGTGGGGAGGCTTGCGTGCCTCAGCGATACAGATAGCCGTACCGTAGGTGCAACCACAACGGAGGGGTATCTGTTGAGAGGCCAGACAAACGTGTGGTTCCTGAAGAGGGGCAGCAGCCTTTTCAGTAGTTGCAGGGGCAGCAGTCTGGATGATTGACTGATCTGTCCTTGTAACAATAACCAAAACGGCCTGGCTATGCTGGTACTGCGAACGGCTGAAAGCAAGGGGAAACTACGGCCGTAATTTTTCCCGAGGGCATGCAGCTTTACTGTATGATCAAATGATGATGGCGTCCTCTTGGGTAAAATATTCCGGAGGTAAAATAGTCCCCCATTCGGATCTCCGGGCGGGGACTACTCAAGATGATGTCATTATCAGGAGAAAGAAAACTGGTGTTCTACGGATCGGAGCGTGGAATGTCAGATCCCTTAATCGGGCAGGTAGGTTAGAAAATTTAAAAAGGGAAATGGATAGGTTAAAGTTAGATATAGTGGGAATTAGTGAAGATCGGTGGCAGGAGGAACAAGGCTTCTGGTCAGGTGACTACCGGGTTATAAACACAAAATCAAATAGGGGTAATGCAGGAGCAGGTTTAATAATGAATAGGAAAATAGGAATGCGGGTAAGCTACTACAAACAGCATAGTGAACGCATTATTGTGGCCAAGATAGATACGAAGCCCACACCTACTACAATAGTACAAGTTTATATGCCAACTAGCTCTGCAGATGACGAAGAAATTGAAGAAATGTATGATGAAATAAAAGAAATTATTCAGAGAGTGAAGGGTGACGAAAATTTAATAGTCATGGGTGACTGGAATTCGGTAGTAGGAAAAGGGAGAGAAGGAAACGTAGTAGGTGAATATGGATTGGGGCTAAGAAATGAAAGAGAAAGCCGCCTAGTAGAATTTTGCACAGAGCACAACTTAATCATAGCTAACACTTGGTTCAAGAATCATAAAAGAAGGCTGTATACAAGGAAGAAGCCTGGAGATACTGACAGGTTTCAGATAGATTATATAATGGTAAGACAGAGATTTAGGAACCAGGTTTAAAATTGTAAGACATTTCCAGGGGCAGATGTGGACGCTGACCACAATCTATTGGTTATGACATGTAGATTAAAACTGAAGAAACTGCAAAAAGGTGGGAATTTAAGGAGATGGGACCTGGACAAACTGAAAGAACCAGAGGTTGTACAGAGTTTCAGGGAGAGCATAAGGGAACAATTGACAGGAATTGGGGAAAGAAATACAGTAGAAGAAGAATGGGTAGCTTTGAGGGATGAAGTAGTGAAGGCAGCAGAGGATCAAGTAGGTAAAAAGACGAGGGCTAGTATAAATCCTTGGGTAACAGAAGAAACATTGAATTTAATTGATGAAAGGAGAAAATATAAAAATGCAGTAAATGAAGCAGGCAAAAAGGAATACAAACGTCTCAAAAATGAGATTGACAGGAAGTGCAAAATGGCTAAGCAGGGATGGCTAGAGGACAAATGTAAGGATGTAGAGGCTTATCTCACTAGGGGTAAGATAGACACTGCCTACAGGAAAATTAAAGAGACCTTTGGCGATAAGAGAACCACTTCTATGAACATCAAGAGCTCAGATGGAAACCCAGTTCTGAGCAAAGAAGGGAAAGCAGAAAGGTGGAAAGAGTATATAGAGGGTCTATACAAGGTCGATGCACTTGAGGACAATATTATGGAAATGGAAGAGGATGTAGATGAAGATGAAATGGGAGATACGGTAATGCGTGAAGAGTTTGACAGAGCACTGAAAGACCTGAGTCAAAACAAGGCCCCCGGAGTAGACAACATTCCATTGTAACTACTGACGGCCTTGGGAGAGCCAGTCCTGACAAAACTCTACCATCTGGTGAGCAAGATGTATGAAACAGGCGAAATACCCTCAGACTTCAAGAAGAATATAATAATTCCAATCCCAAAGAAAGCAGGTGTTGACAGATGTGAAAATTACCGAACAATCAGTTTAATAAGTCACAGCTGCAAAATACTAACGCGAATTCTTTACATACGAATGGAAAACCTAGTAGAAGCCGACGTTGGGGAAGATCAGTTTGGATTCCGTAGAAATGTTTGAACACGTGAGGCAATACTGACCCTACGACTTATCTTAGAAGAAAGATTAAGGAAAGGCAAACCAACATTTCTAGCATTTGTAGACTTAGAGAAAGCTTTTGACAATGTTGACTGGCAGTTATAAGAGTCGAGGGGCATGAAAGGGAAGCAGTGGTTGGGAAGGGAGTAGAACAGGGTTGTAGCCTCTCCCCGATGTTATCCAATCTGTATATTGAGCAAGCAGTGAAGGAAGCAAAAGAAAAATTCGGAGTAGGTATTAAAATCCATGGAGAAGAAATAAAAACTTTGAGGTTCTCCGATGACATTGTAATTCTGTCAGAGACAGCAAAGGACTTGGAAGAGCAGCTGAACAGAATGGACAGTGTCTTGAAAGGAGGATATAAGATGAACATCAACAAAAGCGAAACGAAGATAATGGAATGCAGTCGAATTAAGTCGGGTGATGCTGAGGGAATTAGATTAGGAAATGAGACGCTTAAAGTAGTAAAGGAGTTTTGCTATTTGGGGAGCAAAATAACTGATGATGCCCGCATCTCGTGGTCGTGCGGTAGCGTTCTTGCTTCCCACGCCCGGGTTCCCGGGTTCGATTCCCGGCGGGGTCAGGGATTTTCTCTGCCTCGTGATGGCTGGGTGTTGTGTGCTGTCCTTAGGTTAGTTAGGTTTAAGTAGTTCTAAGTTCTAGGGGACTTATGACCACAGCAGTTGAGTCCCATAGTGCTCAGAGCCATTTTTTAACTGATGATGTTCGAAGTAGAGAAGATGTAAAATGTAGACTGGCAATGGCAAGGAAAGCGTTTCTGAAGAAGAGAAGTTTCTTAACATCAAGTATACATTTAAGTGTCAGGAAGTCATTTCTGAAAGTATTTGTATGGAGTGTAGCCATGTATGGAAGTGAAACATGGACGATAAATAGTTTAGACAAGAAGAGAATAGGAGCGTTTGAAATGTGGTGCTACAGAAGAATGCTGAAGATTAGATGGGTAGATCACATAACTAATGAGGAAGTATTGAATAAGATTGGGGAGAAGAGACGATTGTGGCACAACTTGACCAGAAGAAGGGATTGGTTGGTAGGACATGTTCTGAGTCGTCAAGGGATCACCAAATTAGTATTGAAGGGGCAGCGTGGAGGGTAAAAATCGTAGAGGGAGACCAAGAGATGAATACACTAAACAGATTCAGATGGATGTAGGTTGCAGTAGGTACTGGGAGATGAAGAAGCTTGCACAGGATAGAGTAGCATGGAGAGCTGCATCAAACCAGTCTCAGGACTGAAGACCACAACAACAACAACAGTATGTGACTGTGTACGTCACACCGGTCACGTATGCGTGCAGCCCCATGACCACGGCTGATAATATCATTGATGGCTGGAGTGTCGAAAATACACTAATCAATGTGAGGCGGAAATGAGGCCAATACTTGGTCACCGGGAATGTAGAGAAAAACGTCCTGCTGCATATTAATGATAACCTGAATGGGCGTGTCCCAGTCATGCTACGAAAAAGACCTCTAAGCATCACAGGGACATCTGCTCTCTGAACTAGACCTCAAAACACTGCAGGTCAAACGTCTCATTGGCCAGTCGGTGCACTCGACGTCTTGTACCATTTGACTGTAGTTCCTGTCAGCTTTGAAACCGATCTTGTTTGACATGGTGTGATATTCGTCTCTGGCCCATGACGATTAGGATCGTTTTATAATCACTGTTCTTAAGTCATGTTCGATGTCTGTCAATGGCATACCGTACCTTACAGACATGTTGGACGGTCCTCGTTGGTATAGCTACAAATCGGACAACTTCATTCATGGTTTCAGGGACTTTGTTCGGCTCCACACGGAATCTAAGTTGATAAATTCACAAAGTTTCGTGGGTACGTCACGATGCTTCCTTGCTATCATTCAGCCATATTACTACGCTGATTATATACAGCCAACTATAGCATACGCACCACTTCACTTCCATGACACGTCTGCGGTGGAGGGTTAACATCACACTATTTACAGTGCTCCAAAGCGACCAGATTGACTTAGATTTTCTAGCAGGCCGCTGTGGCCGAGCAGTTCTAGGCACTTCAGTCCTGAACCGCGCTGCTGCTAGGGTCGCAGGTTCGAATCCTTCCTCGGCCATGGATGTGTGTGATGTTCTTAGGATAGTTAGGTTTAAGTAGTTCTAAGTCTAGGGGACTGATGACCTCAGATGTTAAGTCCCATAGTGCTTAGAGCCATTTGAACCACTTAAATTTTCTCCAGTGATCCTCCACATTTGTGTTGGCAAGCGTCACGCACATTCTGTGCTCCAGAGTATGGTGTGTTCATCATAAGAATAAAACCAAATTCTTCCACGTTTGCTGGAGTCTCATTGGATTTCGTTCCACTTGGAGAGGAAGCCAGGCTGTACCGATTACAGTCAAGAACGATAAAAGGGATCATTTCACACTGTGTGTTACACGCACGTCGACTGAGCGATAATACGGGACACTGGCTTTACCTACGCATTTAACTTGGACAGCACAGACCAGCCAATGATACTGCAATGATGTGAGCAGTTGCATCAAGACGTAAAAAGAGAGTAGTAGAGAAACAATATGGCTGCGAATGTAATTAAATTTTTGAACAGAATGAAATAATCTTTCCTCCTTTTTTTCGCTTATGCCTTAGTCCCACAGCGATCGTAGGGTCAGCGTGGTTACAGCGAATTTGGCAAGGTTAGTTTTAGGGGTGGCCAGATGCCCTTCCTGCCACCACCCCATACCCCCAGACAGAATCAGTGTACCCCAGCTGTCACCGTCTAGTGTAAATCGTGAAATAGTACGGACGTGTTTCAAATGTCGGCGACGCGTGTAACTGAGGCATAACGTGAGGACCAGCCCGGTATTCACCGAGGGGGATGTGGAAAACCGCCTAAAAACCACATGCAGGCTGACCAGCACACTGGGTCTCGTCGTTAATCCACCGGACGGATTCGATCGGGGGCCGGCGTGCATACCCGAGTCCAGGAAGCAGCGCGTTAGCGCTCTCGGCTACCCTGGCGGGTAAGTAGAATGAAACAACATTAGCCAGAATTTCAGCAATACCACACTCTTCTTAGGAAAACAGATGGAAAGCGCAAAATTCTCTCGTTCTTAGCTAACATCGTATTTTAGTTTAAAACAAGAGAAACAAAAACTCCTAACATAACACAGCGTAATTTTTCTGCGCGGGCCATGACAGACTCAAAAACGTATTGTGAGGTTTCATCGTATACTTAAATATTGAAGTCTCTGAAGACATTACTAACAGTCTTCCGAGAAATACATTTCAGGACGGGAACTGTCATGTGCCACGTTGATAACGAATCGATCAATAACAGTGTTCACGAAGGCATCCAATTGCGAATTTTTCTCCTCTTCTATTGACGTGCCGATCATATTGCAATGGTACTGTGGCAACTGTAAATATGCGGCGTTTGCGTTGTGTACAAGTTGCCATGAAAATGATTGATTTCCATGTTTCTACGCCGCTTATCGGTCTGGCTCGGGTGAGACCAGATCTTTGGTACAAAGTATTAGACAGAGCCAAAATAAAGAGTATTTGCTTTTTCATTTTTGTCCTAAAAATTTGATTTGTTATAATTTCTTCATTTAAGCACTCTGGACAATCAAGAATCTATATTTACAATGAAAACTGAAATTATGCCTGCACTAAGTTATTAGGAATATGAATATGTGCGCTTTTCATAATAATGATAATCAGATGCATCTTTATTGGCATGTAATTGATAAAGGTGAAGGTATTCCAAATTACACGAAAAAAGGAGAACAAAGCGAGATTTGAACCAGTGATCTATCAGCTATCCTAGTTTACGATTCTACAGCCCTACCAAATTTTTTTAACCCGAGGGCTGGCCACGATACTCCATCAGCCTTGGCGACCGCTGTGTCACGTTAGGAAATGCATAGAATTTTTTGTTTATTTACTTATTTTATTTTGATATATTTATTTTTATCACAGCTGTGCCAAATAATTGTAGACTTATGGTCCATTTCCCGTAATCATTTGGGAGCAAGTTTAGACATAGAAAAAGTGGGAATAAAGGAGAAAACAAAGAAAGATAAGTTGGGAGGCGCAGCGCGCACTTCTTGGGGCGTGTCTCCCGCCCATTGGCCGGGACTAGGTTGTTACACCGTACCGTTTCGAGGAAGGGTATCGTGAGGTATGAGGCACGTGCAGTGTCTTGTACATTCCAACTGAGAGGGGCGAGAGAGGGTGGTAAATTACACTTTGTGTTGACGGTGGTAGTACGGCATTCGTTCGAGTGCGATGTTAATATCCAAAACATGGTACCAAAAGTCGAGCTTGGAGTGTGGACCGTCGCTGAAGCGATATGCAGTCATCAGGCGTCGAAGCATGCGATAGCGTGGTGCTCGGTAGATAGAAAAAGTGTGTCCTCCTGAAGCAGAAGGAACTGCAGGCTGACAGTCACTGGCGGACTGCAGAAATAACGTGCCGGTATCAGCTGCATGAGTTGACATACATTGTGCGCCGATGGACATGTGAGAAGATGGCCATCAGTATCCTCGCTGTGGCAGAGAGCACACAACAGTCATTCGGCCAGTACGGTGAAGTCGCTGGTTTGTCGCGTGTTTACCATTAATGACATAATACCAAAGGATCGTGCATCAGTTGGAAGAAAAGTCACGTGGCTGTTTGTTCATACTGTTGCCCAGCTGATAACTGGGCGCAGGTTCTCCAACACTCCAACAAATTACAGAGGAGGGTAAGGGGGGGGGGGGGGGTGCGTTGCTAAGCGAAAACATCATGTAAAAGTCTTTCACTCGTTGTGCGCATGTAGTCGGAAGGACATCGCGTATGTAGCTAAGTTCGACAAAGTAGGTCGATATGTGAGAAAGCGTTGGGACAAATTTGGGCCGTACTGACCAGCGAGACAGCGGAGGCAGGCATAAGAATCTCGAAGAGGTTGCATGTAGGGGGAATGGAAGGACTACGCCAATGCCTTGTCATAGTAGTTAAGTTTAAAGGGAATGTCCTGGCTCTAACATGGACGTGACCGAGCCCTCCTGCTGAAGTGTGGAGGATGCGGGTGTCGTAGAGGACTTTAAAGATGGTTCCTGCTGATACAGAGCACTCAAAGGCCACCAAGAACTGTCACCGAAGAACTACTGATACAGGGAAGGTTTGTGCAATATGTACCAGCTTGGATGTTGACGTAGGCGACTCACTGGAGCGGATGTGGGCTCATATCACCCGAAGCTAAAGGGGGTAGGAGTATACCGCCATACGGTGGGTATGCACACTCAATGTGATACCAGAGATCGGAATTTGTCCACTTGGAGGCCACGGTCGATGTTCATAATCGCTGATTTTGCCACGCTGAGGATGCTTTCTGAGGTTCTTCCGTATTGTCGCACCCGTTGGTTGACGCTATATGTTTCCATATGTGAATGTACCAGGAGAAGGATGCCGTCTGCATATGCCTGGCAACGACGGAAAGTATGGGTGTGTACGTTGTGTCCCGTAAGGTGAGGTAGGAGGCCTCTGATAAGGGGGTTCAAGGGTAATCGAGAACAGCGCAATGGATAGCGGACAACTCGGTCAAACGGAAAGCCTTATTGGAATCGGTCCTGCTTGTCGCCCATAGCTTGGTTAGTCAACGACACACTGGGGCGTCTCGGGGTGCTGATGAATGGCGGAAGGAAACTCATAACATTTCCACCAATAGAAGACTGATCTCAGATCCAGTCAAAGGCATTATCGGATTGATACTAGTACACAAAGAAGTGACAGGACATGGCCATCAGGAGGGGAACCCGACATTCGCCTGTGGCAGTTTGGAAATTGGCATCACGGCTGTTTGACGTCTGCTGTGTTGGAAGAACTGAGGGCAATATCTTGTGTATGCTGCCGTCAAAAAATGGCTCTGAGCACTATGGGACAACTTCTGAGGTTATCAGTCCCCTATAACTTAGAACTACTTAAACCTAACTAACGTAAGGACAGCACACACTCCATGCCCGAGGCAGGATTCGAACCTACAACCGTAGCGGTTGCGCGGTTCTAGACTGTAGCGCCTAGAACCGCTTGGCCACCACGGCCGGCTGCTGCCGTCAATAGGCGAGCATAGGTATTATAGTCCAGATTGATAAGAGTAAGTCCGCAGCTCGTGGTCGTGCGGTAGCGTTCTCGCTTCCCACACCCGGGTTCCCGGGTTCGATTCCCGGCGGGGTCAGGGATGTTCCCTGCCTCGTGATGACAGGGTGTTGTGTGATGTCCTTAGATTAGTTTGGTTTAAGTAGTTCTAAGTTCTAGGGGACTGATGACCATAGATGTTAAGTCCCATAGTGCTCAGAGCCATTTGAACCATTTTTGATAAAGAGTAAACAGGCGAAAGCTTGGGATCTCCTGACCTCGGGATGATTTATGTTCTTGAATTAAAATGCCAGCAACAAAGGCCACTGGCATGAGGAAGTTGGGAGTGAACAGCTCCTAGAACCTTTCGGTCCACCGCAGGACCATCAGGTCACGGAACGCCTGGTAGAGCTCAACAAGAAGGCCGGCTGGGCATCCGTAGCAATGACCACCGTCAAGGGTGTTGCCTCTGTTGAATCGAGAGTACGTGTGATGTGTTTGAGAACGTCCTCAGATGACGCATCGTCCGCAATTCTGTTGTCATAAAATTCTTGACAGTGGTCAGCAAAGGTTGAGACAATAGTCGCTGTGTGCTGACTGGGCTACCATCTTACTTGGCTTGAGGAGAGTGGTGATAACTGTTGACGACGACGATGATGGTCGGACGTGGAATGGAGCGTAGATGGTGGTTCCATATCCTGACTGTGTGATCTCACTGCCATACCATACAGCTTATTGCACATCAATGAAAATAATTTGGCTTTAATCCGTTGTCGTTTCCTGCACGTTTCTGGTGATGGAGGTTGTTTGTCGAGTTCCCGTGGCACAGTGCAGTAATAAATGGTGGTGTCACAGTACCAAGTAATCGATTATATCCCGCTTTGGGTCACGGAGGAGGGACGTGTTAAGCTTCCGTGTCTCAAGGCTGCGCCATACTGACTGTGGTGGATGAAGGAGGGAGCTGATGAGCGCGCAATGGTCGGTAAAGCCGAATGGTCATTTTTACCCATGAACACTACAGACTGGAGGGTATCGAAGAAGTAGATGCGATCTGTCCTGCTTGCAGAATGGCTTGTAATATTTGTGTGGATGGGGACGCCAGTAAGGCGGAGTTCTTCTATCATAGTTAATAGGGCCAGGCACATTGAGCAGCCGGGATGTTGGTCTTTCGGATCCAATGAGCCATTAATGTCGCCTCCAACTATAGTGTGCTCGAAAGAACCAAGGAACATGTCTACAGAGTAAAAAGCAGAACACTGACGTCAGTTGGATGTGCCGGAGCGTATAGATTGATGTCATGCATTCCAAATATGATTAAGGCCATGCACCGTGTCGATAGGAGTATGGTCACGTCTATGCCCAGCAGCCGATCGTGTACGTAGATCGCGACCCCACACGTAGCTTGATCACCAATAGGATGGTACGAATCGTATCCATAAACACCGGGAATAGTCACAAAACGAGTATGCACCTCTTGTATAGGTCAATGTCGACATCTGATGCGCGAATTTTGTCTCGGAGTAATTGTATCTTCACCATACTGGCAGTCATATTGGTGTTGCCCACTCCCGCTCTGTCCACTTGTTTTTTAAACTTGATCCACCGTCGCTGAGAGAGGAAGTGGCTTTAGTCAATGGGCGACATTACCCTGCCCCACCCTGCCGCAGGATGCACGCTTGTAAGTGATTGATGGGTGGGTCTGATTAGGTACGTCGACATCTGTGGGATCCCCGACACATCTTCTTCATCGTTTCCCCATGCTATTGTGGTGGGGGAGTGTTTAACGGCCGATATAAACACAAACATTGCCAAGTGTTGTCCCGATCACAGAACACAGGCACACGTGCGCACTGTAACCCTACTCAAGGCAGGCTGACCGCAACTATGCACTCCATTAACAAAAACACCTTAAATTTAGAAATTAAGTCCTCGGAAAATTTCAAAGCCGATTTGTTCTGTAAATTTGTGAAAAACTTTGAGAACAATCTGTTTTCCACCTATTTTTAACAGTGTTCCACGCGCGTCTTTCGCTGAAGCAGCGTCGGCGATTTTCACACTATGTATCAATAGCGTGACAATAGTTTAGTGGCCCCGCGGTTTGCGGCGCCAAATCACGGATTGCGAGGCCCCTCCCGACGCAGGTTCGAGTCCTCCCTCGAGCATGGATGTGTGTGTTGTTCTTAGCACAAGTTAGTTTAAGTACTGTAAGTCTGGGGACCAATGACCTTAGCAGTCTGGTCCCTTAGGAATTCACACACACGCACAACAATACACAAACTGAGACTGTACACAATTTTTGAAATAAAAACTAAATCGTTAAAGTATGATTCAGAAAAATATCGATAGCTGCTAATATATTAAAAATCTTGAAATTTCATTTACCGTAATATACTAACAAGATATTTAACACAAAAAGGACCTACTTCCAAGTACGTAACAAACACCAGTGTACATGTGCTACCGCTGCTGACCAATCATCGCATATGTGTTTGTTGTTCTTATGATGCACAAAGTATATTTCCAAAGTGGAGTCGATCTATAAAGTGAAGCTTACTTTCAAACAAATGTCATTTCAACAATCGGGTACCTATGTACTTGTTTGCTGTGTGGCCTAATAACAAAAATTGGTGTTTGTTCTGACACGACTGCCAGATCTGAATTTCACTGAATCTCATCTGGTTGTATTCCGTTAGGAATCGTTGCGGTCAGCGGCTGTGAAATGATTATAATCAAGGATGAACACTGTTGCGTATCAATCTGCATTTCATTGCAGACCTAGCTAGATTTCTGATACAGTATGGCCACCTTCGGTGGCGAGCCATATGGACCCAGAAAACATGCATATACACGTACTGTTAAAACGACCTTAAACTGTCCATAGTTTAATTTACACTGTGACTGCTGTTTACCAGCCTACACAGCCAGCCACCGTAAAACGTCATACACAGTGCCCCATTAGATACCTTTTGGATACAAAATGCAATTTGTATCAGTTCCACATAAAATGTAAAACTAAAAGTAAAATATAAAATTCTAACATTCTGCCTGGTGTCTGTTTGTTCTATATCGTGTCTCCCTACCACTTTCGCGCAACGACGCTCTGAGCGTGTTTCTTAGGGAATAGACTAGTTTGAACCTGGGACCTGTTGCTGGTAAGGAGACGCCAGACCGCACATGACATGTAGAGTTCAGAAGAGTTCAGTGAGACTATTGATGATATAACCAAATACTTAATGATTTCAGCGTCAGCTCCACTGCACTCCCTGTAAAAGAATCTTAATACTAACTAAATTTAGTGGAAGGGGTTCAAAGCTTTCCTATTTATAGTTAGCTGGTAAAATAACATGGAAAAAGCAGTTAAGTTTACCACTGGAAATTTTATTCTACTCACAAAACATTGTTTATAAATTGCACTATTGATAAAAGGAAATGTTTTAATACATGATGATAAAAACCAACTGCGTTCAACAAAAATGTGAACGAATATTCCCTGAGTGGGTTTCCAAGTTCTACAATGGATCGAAGGATGACCTATGCCATATCACATCTATAATCTAGGTTTAAATTAAGTTTCACAAGAGAGAAAACTATCAAAATGGTCTACAGTGACCCTCAATTATCTTTAATTACTTATCTAACTTGTCGTAAATTACAGTGGCTGATGTGGCTTCTCAATAACTATATAACAGAAAAATCATCGTGTTTCAGATTTTTACTTCAAGTGGCAAATGTGAACACCATGAGCTTTAATTGACGATCGACACCAGTATTACGCAAAAAGGGGGTGTAACAAATGGGACTTCTGCAGTTCTGAGTGAAGCTTTATGCGCTGTTATGCGGCATCGCGTGCGTTCATTACCTTGTCGGTGTTCGTCAGGGGGCGGCGGGTAGCACAGCTCCGCTCACCTCGCCGTCTCGGAAGCAACTCTAACCTAACTTCTCCTTACTACAATTTATCGAAGTTGGTTTAAAAAAACTATCTGGCTGTGTTTTTATCTGATCAATCAGGGTCTCAATGTTAACCTTAAGCTTTGCCTAGAAAAATTCTGTCTATCCAATGAGAAACGTTATACTTTTCGTGGTGGGGCAATGTTTTTAAAGTTTGCAATGTAACAGAGACGCGAAAAAGTCTCAAGCTAAAACTTGCAGCTGGTGTGGTCCTTTTAGTGTTATCGTAAGATCTATACTGTTCTTCTGGAGGGCTCTATCTTTTAACATGGGTTGGGGGGTGGTCCTAGCGCTTAGCTGGCGACGTGTGTCCGTCCCTTATCGTAGGGCCTGGTAGCTTAACACGGTTCTGCTCTCGGCTTCTGTTCGCGTTTCTCCCCTCGGAACTGCGTCTGTCTCACGGTGGAAAGGTATGACATGCATTTAGGCATTCTTGTGTTAGTCTGTGGTACTCCATTTGCTCACTCGTTACTCGTATTACTTTGGTTAATTTAATGTCACGATTTATTCGGAGCTATGTGACATACTACTGGATTTGCTTATCATGTCAGGGTTTCATGGAAGGTGTTGGATTTGCCTGACACCTTACAAAATCTAGAACTAAAATATTACAATTATAAGCTTTTTACTTTGAATAAGTAAGACCAGACTGAAATTATACGTATATGCATTTTAACTAATACAACGCTATTTGCTTAATGAGACATAATGCGAACTGAGATTGTCCATGTTTGACGCTAAATTATGCTAAAATTAAAGGTTTTAAGGAAACACATTTCAAATATTATTTTGAGATATGCCTTACAGTATACAGGGCGCTTATATAAAATTAGATACGTTGCTCCGTTTCCGAAGTAATTAGCATTGAAGTTTACCGATTAGGCCAGAGATGGTGTCGCCAAACGTGTTATTCGTTTGCTTTCCTAAAATTGCACAAGAAAGCTCTACAGAATTTGGACTTGGGACGGTAGTAGGGATCGAACCCGAACCAAAGGCTGAACAGTCTCTTGCACTATCATCTACGGTATGAGAACAACTGACGCTAATAGTATCTGGTGGTCCGTTTGAGTCTGCGCACACAACGGCCTGATTGACAAATTTCACTGCTAATTAACTCGGAAACGGTTCAAAGTATCCAGATTTTTTCTTAACAATTATTTCCCAGCACAATCTATCCTGCAAGAACCTTACAAGCTTTCCACACTGTTACTCAACACCCTGTATATCAGAAAAATGACGAACATTTGCAATTAAATTACTCGTTTACTGTGTTCTGGCTACTGAGATATCACACATGCTAGACCTCGTTGTAAGAAGTTTACTGACAAGATTATTTAGCAAGTAATAGCTTAGTTCTATGTTAATTACACTGCAGTTGAAGCTGTCGCCAAGAGTTACGAGAAAAGTATCGTGTTATTTGTCATCGGTGAACTTGTTCTCATTTGAGAACCTTTCGAGGATTCGAGCATTACTATATAGGGAAGCAAAGAGCTTGTTAAGATGAGATTTGATTCCAATTGTTGTTGTGGTCTTTAGTCCGAGAGTGGTTTTACGCAGCTCTTCCTGCTGCTCTACCCTTGGAAGCCTCTTCATTTCCGAATAACTTCTGCAATTTATATCCTTCGGAATCTGCTTATTGTATTCATGTCTAAGTCTCTCTCTATGATTTTAGCCCCCCTCCCCCCACGCCTTCCCTCCGCCACAAACACACACTTCCCTTCAGTACCAAATTGATGATCCCATGATGTCAACCGATTACTTCATCTAGTCCGGTTGTGCCGCAAATTTCTTTTATCACCAATTCTATTCAGTACCTCCTCATTAGTTACGGGATAAGCTCATCCGATCTTCTATATTCTTCTGTAGCACCGCATTTCAGAAGCTTGTGTTTTATTCTAGTCTAAACTGTTTATCTTCCGTGTTTCACTATCATACATGGCTTCCTTTACTGCTTGCTCAGTGTACAGATTGAATAACATCGGGGACAGGTTGCAAACCTGCCTCCTTCCCTTCTCAACCACTGCTTCCATTTCATGCCCCTCACTTTTTTTACTGCCCTCTGGTTTCTGTAGAAGTCTGAAATAATCTTTCGCTTCCTGTTTTTTACTTTTGCTACCTTCAGAATCTCAAAGAGAGTATTTCTGTCAACATTGTCAAAAGCTTCCTTTAAATCTACAAATGCTATAGACGTAGGTTTGCCTTTCCTTAACCTTTCTTCTATGAGAAGTTGCAGGGTCAGTATTGCTTCGATGTTCCTACATTTCTCCGGAACTCAAACTGATCTTCTCTGAGGTCGGCTTCTAACAGTTTTCCATTCTTCTCTAAGGAATTCGTGATTGTATTTTGCAACCATGACTTACTAAACTGACAGTTCGTTAATATTCACACCTGTCAGCACCTGTTCTCTTTGGAATTGAAATTTTTATATTCTTGAGGTCTGAGGGTACTTCGCCTTTCTCGTACGTCTTGCTCGCCAGATGGAAGAGCTTCTTCGTGGCTGGCTCTCCCAAGGCTAGCAGGAGTACTTACGGAATGTTGTCAACCCCGAGACTTTGTTTAGACGTAGGTTTTTCAGTGCCCTGTCAAACACTTCTCGCACTATCATATCATCTATCTCATCATCGTATACCTCCAGTTCCATTTCTATAATACTGCCTTCCACTTCATCTCTCCTGTATAGACCCTTTAAATACGTATCCCATCTCTGAGCTTTTCCTTCTTTGCTTAGGGATGGTTTTGCATCGGAGCTCTTGATATTCAAGAGCTACTTCTCTTTTCTTTAATTTCCTGTAGGCGGTATGTATCTTTCCCTTATTGATATATGCTTCCAAATCCTTACATTTATCCTGTAGCCATTCCTGCTTATCTTTTTGCATTTCCTGCCAATTTCATTTTTTTAGTCGCTTGTATTCCCTTTCGCCTGCTTCATTTGCTGCATTTTTATATTCTTTTCTTTCATCACTTGAATTCAATACATCCTGTGTTTTTTGTGGATTAGTCTTAGGCCTTGTCTTTTTACCTATTTGATCCTCAGCATTCTTCAATATTTCATCTCTCAAAACTCCCAGTTCGTCCTCTACTGCATTTCTTTCCCATATTGTACTCAATAGTTCCCTATAAAGCCAAACTCCGTCCGAATAGGCCTTGGAAGTCCCAGTACCGACCGGCCACCGTGTCATCCTCAGCCCACAAGCGTCACTGGATGCGGATATGGAGGGGCATGTGGTCAGCACAGGGTTCTTCCGGCCGTATGTCAGTTTACGAGACCTCCTCAGTTTGCCTCACTAGGGTTGAGTGCACCCCGCTTGCCAACAGCGTTCGGCAGACCGGATGGTCACCCATCCAAGGGCTAGCCCATCCCAACATCGCTTGACTTCGGTGATCTGACGGGAACCGGTGTTACCACTGCGGCAAGGCCATTGCATAATAGTTACCCTATGCTCCCTCTGAAACTCTCAACATCCTACATTTCATTCAACTTACCCCAGTTCCATCTCTTTAATTTCCTATCTTTTTGCCATTTATTTAGTTTTAATCTACAGCTGATAACCAATAAATTGTGGTCATAGTCAACATCTGCCCATGGAAATGCCCTCCTGTTCCGAAATCTCTGTCTTACCATAAATTTAGCAACCTGTAACCTTCCGGTGTTCCCATGTCTCTTCCACCTACACAACTTTTCTCCATGATTCTTAAACCAAGCGTCAAAAATGATTAAGTGATGCTCTGTGCAGAATTCCACCAGACGGTTTTCTCTTTCATTCAGTACTGAAGATGAAGAACTGCTGGTAGCTCGTAAAGTATGCATTATGGGGCACCTGATTACAAGACTTTTTTGTTTCGAATGATCGTTATTGTCATATCCCTGATACTGATTGATCTTCCTGGCACACCCTGTATAGAGAGGAAGATAACTGTGAACTAAGCTATTGACAGTTTAAAGTCGATCTAACAACATGTGTATATCCTTGCTTTATGTGTCTAAATAACCCACAACCAACCGCACTGATGAGGCCGTACTGCAGCTGAAATCTAACTAGGTCTACAATAAAATAAAGATTGATACGCGACTGTTTTCTGTGTCCATACCAGATTACAACTGCTGAATCTGCGACGTAGCTAAAACTCGTATTCACAAAGAATATGATATTATTTTAAACGTCATGTCCACATCTTCAGTACATCAGAATGTGGGAGTTTTTCTGTGGAGCCAAAGGTAATTTTCCACCGAGTCCGCGATTGTCCCGCACAAAGTTATGCGTGGGCGTCTGACTCACGAGGCCACGGCAAAAATTCGCTGTAGGGCGACCGTTTGGTGCAGGTCTTTGACGGCTACGGGGGCGGCGCCGCCATTACGGCCTTTATGGGGGCGGGTGGAGCTGAATTTAACGCAGCTCTGCGGCGGTACTCGGCGCGGGCAGCAAATGCAGAACACGTCGCCGGCAGAGGCGCGGCTGACAAAAGGCGAGGCGGAACCGTTTTATATAACCGCTCTGCGCCCCGCTGGGCGGCGAGGGAGTGCGTGCGCGCACGCGGACACGCATATTACGCGCGCCGGCTCGAGAGGAGCAGGAAATGAGAATGCATTTCCTGCAGCTGGCGGGAGGCGCCAGGGCGGAAAAAGGCAGGCGGCCGCCCGAGCGGTTATGGGAGGACATCAACGACCGAGTGACGTCCGGGGCTGCAGTCTGACGGCGCGGGCGTGGAAGGAGAGGCGCGAATCAGGCGCCGATTGTCGCAGAGTGAGGCGACTCTGCGCTTTGGCTGCGATCATATTGCGAGAGAAACGTGAAATCTTTGCAAATTTGTTGTGAAAGCTGCACCATTCACCGGATATCATTTCTACATCTACATCTACATTTATACTCCGCAAGCCACCCAACGGTGTGTGGCGGAGGGCACTTTACGTGCCACTGTCATTACCTCCCTTTCCTGTTCCAGTCGCGTATGGTTCGCGGGAAGAACGACTGCCGGAAAGCCTCCGTGCGCGCTCGAATCCCTCTAATTTTACATTCGTGATTTCCTCTGGAGGTGTAAGTAGGGGCAAGTAATATATTCGATACCTCATCCAGAAACGCACCCTCTCGAAACCTGGACAACAAGCTACACCGCGATGCGGGGTGCCTCTATTGCAGAGTCTGCCACTTGAGTTGGCTAAACATCTCCGTAACGCTGTCAAACTTACCAAATAACCCTGTGACGAAACGCGCCGCTCTTCTTTGGATCTTCTTTATCTCCTCCGTCAACCAGACCCTGTACGGATCCCACACTGATGAGCAATACTCAAGTATAGGGCGAACGAGTGTTTTGTAAACCACCTCCTTTGTTGATGGACTACATTTTCTAAGGACTCTCCCAATGAATCTCAACCTGGTACCCGCCTTACCAACAATTAATTTTATATGATCATTCCACTTCAAATCGTTCCGCACGCATACTCCCAGATATTTTACAGAAGTAAATGCTACCAGTGTTTGTTCCGCTATCATATAATCATACAATAAAGAATCCTTCTTTCTATGTATTCGCAATATATTACATTTGTCTATGTTAAGGGTCAGCTGCCACTCCCTGCACCAAGTGCCTATCCGCTGCAGATCTTCCTGCATTTCGCTGCAATTTTCTAATGCTACAACTTCTCTGTATACTACAGCATCATCCGCGAAAAGCCTCATGTAACTTCCGACGCTATCTGTTAGGTCATTTATATATATTGTGAAAAGCAATGGTCCTATAACACGTCAGAGGTTACTTTAACGTCTGTAGATGTCTCTCCATTGAGAACAACATGCTCTGTTCTGTTTGCTAAAAACTCTTCAATCCAGCCACACAGCTGATCTGATATTCCGTTGGCTCTTACTTTATTTATCGGGCGACAGTGCGGAACTGTATCGAATGCCTTCCGGAAGTCAAGGAAAATGGCATCTACCTGGGAGCCTTTATCTAATATTTTCTGGGTCTCATGAACAAATAAAGCGAGTTGGGTCTCACACGATCGCTGTTTCCGGAATCCATGTTGATTCCTACAGAGTAGATTCTGGGTTTCCAGAAACGACATGATACGCTATTTTTCCGTTTTCTTCATAGTGGAACACAGTTATTGGTACCTGAAGTCTGTGAGGTGACAGGCTTGGGGGGGGGGGGGGGGGACGTGAAGACCGCAGTTTCTGTGGTAAAAATCGCGTCTAATTGGCAGTCGAGAATCTGGCGTGTTTACATCTAAGATGGGTGTGTGTGAGCCGTCTTGACAGCAGCAGAATCGTCCTAGCTTCGGCACTGACCGATAGATTGCGGTACTTTAAAATGAGCACGATCAGTTTGCCGTCCAGCCACGTAACGGGAAAACTCAACGGCCAGCACGCTGGCTCATGGCGGACTTTCCCCGGACCGCTTTTAGCTTAGAGCTAAAGTGAATGTATGATGTAGAAATAAATAAAACCTGATCCCATTGTGGTACAAAGGAGCTTGTAGGCTCATTTTAAAGCAGAAAATTAGCCGGCTGTGCTTTTATAGACGTGCCTCCAGTCGCCCTGGTAGTTTTTTAATTATAATAATTTGAATATTTTAATAACTACGTAAGATTGTAAATTGTACATCTTGGAGATGCTCGAGCCATCTGGTTGTACTAGATAACTGACTCTGAACTAAAATTATTGTGATCACCCAGTACAACCAGTGTGTTTCTTCCGATATCGCGCATAGAGAGAAACCGTAGCACGTCGCGAATGGTTTTCTCGACCCAGCGAATCTCGCAAATGGGTAGTTCTTGTCGGTAGTAGCTCGCAATTCCTGGGGCCTTTTTATCCCAACCACCTTTAGGTTATAAAATAAGACTAGTGTATGCACTAAATTGACCAACTGCGAATGCGGTTCACGCTCTGCGAGTTTCGTACTTAAATATGTACGAGCCGGCTGGGGTGGCCGAGCGGCTCTAGGCGCTACAGTCTGGAACCGCGCGACCGCTACGGTCGCAGGTTCGGATCCTGCCTCGGGCACGGATGTATGTGATGCCCTTAGGTTGATTAGGTTTAAGTAGTTCTAAGTTCTAGGGGACTGATGACCTCAGAAGTTAAGTCCCATAGTGCTCAGAGCTATTTGAACAGCCATAAAAAAATTAATACACCATTTAACAGACTTCCTATTCGCTCAAGATTCATTGTTTCCACAGTGCATATGGAGTACATGAAAAACACGGGCGGCAGTGCAGACAGTGACTCTGGCACTCATCTGTCCTGGAATACGTCATGCCACGCCTGCTCAACCAGTTCACGTAGTTCCGTAAGAGCCGTTGGTTGAAGAGTGGCAGGAATCACTTCTCGTCCCATCATATCCTACACGCGCTCGATTGCAGACAGGTCTGGAGATCGTGCTGGCCACGGAAGTTACTGCACGTCTTGCAGAGCACGTTGAATTTCACTGGCAGTGTGTCGGTAAGCATTATCCTAATGGAACGACACATCACCTTCCTGTTGCAAGAGTAGCAAAGAAACGGGTCTGATAATATTGTGCAAGTACTGAGCGCTGGTTAGCGTCCCCTCCACAAATAACAACGGTGAACGAGAGTTGTAGGATATAGCACCCCAGACCATATCGACTGGGCTGGAAACAGTCTGACTTGGACGAGTCCACAGGTCTACGACGTATGTGCAACGACCAACATTTGCGAGCAGGAAGAATCTGCTTTCATTACTGAAGGCAACAGCGCGCCATTCTATGTGATCTTGTCTTTGCGCTAGTCCAGCCGTGCATGTCGATGCTGTGGTGTAAGTGGAAAAGTGGAAGACAGGTTAAAGGTGTGCGTGCAAAATGGTTCAAGTGGCTCTGAGCACTATGGGACTTAACATCTGAGGTCATCAGTCCACTAGAACTTAGAACTACTTAAACCTAACTAACCTAAGGACATCACATCCATGCCCGAGGCTGGACTCGAACCTGCTACCGCAGCGGTTGCGCGGTTCCAGACTGAAGCGCCTAGAACCACTCGGCCACAACGGGTGTGCATGCCCGTAGTCCTACTGCTAGTAGACGCTTCGCAACAGTTCGTGGTGACATGTCTGGCTTCAGAAGCCCTCTTACCTGTGCTGTAGTAGCTGTACGATCTGCCACTGCTGCCCTTACAATACGGCGACCCAGGCGTGTGCTGTGCGGACATCTGCAATCTCGTCTGCCGGGGCGCGAATGGTCACGTGATCACAGATACCAACACCGTTGCTCAACTGACGCAGTACGTCCAATTTGTGTAGCAAAAGGACTATCCCGCCACCAGGATGGCCACAATTTGACCCCTTTGAAACTCGCTCAGTTGGCTGTAGGAAGTATGAATACGTCTCCGTGGCATGGTTGCCTGTTTTCACCAAGCTATACCTGCTGGCTGTGAGCATTCCCTATTAAAAGGTAGTTACAGACTTCGCTCTAGTGGCTATGCCACTACGTTCTCTGTTGGCGGACGACGTTTATACCATTGTCAGTACACCCACTATACCCCAGGGGACAGACCTCCTTGTGATCAAATTCAGCTTCGTATTTCCAGGCATAATAATTTTTCCGGCAGTGTCGATTCGGCATCCATCCTGGGAATCGAGAATATTGACGATTCGTGGCTGTTATCAATGTCGACACTGGCAAGATATCGAGCCCGAGAATCCCAAGACTTAAGAGAAAGTTTTAATTTTAAGTTTTCAATTAAGTTTTATTTTTATTTACTTTTTTTTGTAATTTCGGATTTCCTGTTATAATTCCTGAAAAGAAGGGGCTTAACAAACGGACAGACAATCGGATATGATAAGACGTAAAATAGTTTCTTCATGTGATATAGTTAAGAAATAACCGTTTTCGGAGTTTTTCCCTTACTTGCACCATTAATCTTGCTTCTTGCCAAATTTCATGATTTTAGGTGATTGGGAACTACCCTATAGGTTATAATTAGTGAGTCTGCAAGAGTCAAAATACGTGGCCTAAATGACCATTTGGATTGGACTGACTTAAACGTTTTATTCCGCCAAAACAGCATAGACCTTAAAACTCCTTTAAAATATTTTAACACTCGTATAATTGTGAAGGCAGGCGACAATGTATGCAAATCCGAGTAACTGAGAAATGTTGACTGGAGATATTTGAAACTTATTTGAAATGGAAATATATGAAATCCAGAGTGCCAGTCGATCAAACAATGCGACTGCGAGAAATAAAGCTGCTTTCAGTAAAATTTTCGTACGCTGATTGTGAGAAAATGACTTTGTGATAAATTTTGGCTCTGAATGTTGCAAATATTTCTTAGAAAACGATTTCTGTACCTCAGTTATTTTCGTAATTACACAATAAATGATAACTGAACAAAACGTATCTGACTTTATACGAGCGCTGTTCGGAAAGTAATGTCCGACAGCTCGCGAAATGAAAATCACATCCAAAATCAAAAATTCTTTACTCGCAGCAGTTAGTTGCACCTTCCAGCTACGTCTCTAAATAGTCGCCGCTCCTACCTAGACGGAACAAACTTTCCAGCACTCTCGTCACAGAAAGCAGCCGCCTGTACTTTCCGTCAATTCTCTGCCCTGGTCTGCCTTTCGTAGTTTGTGCTCGATGTTGTCTTCATAGCCATCAGAGATGAACAACGGAGGAAGCCAATTAAGGGCTGTATTGTGGGTGATCAAACACTTCCTATCGAAAACGCTGCAGGAGCTTTTTCATTGCACCTGCAGAATGTGGCTGAAAATTGTCTTGAAGAAAGAAACGCATAACATTTATGTTATGTGGGTTGCATGGCCTCAGGCGAAATCTCTCACCAGATCCACATACATGGTGAGAGACACTGTCGTTTTACGCATTTCTGTGTGATCACTTTGCGCTTTGAACTTAAAAGAGCGACGTGGAGCGAGCGACAGGCACAATAAAGACACTACCCAACACATCTGTGCAGAGTTCCATCGGATTTCCACTGTGGTTTCTATTTCACGCCTAATCTAACCTTACTTTCCGAAAACGCCTCTGTTTGAAATCACAGTGTGCCACTTTCATAAAATATTTCACTAGCATTAAACCTCTGAACTAATACTGATATTGTTTGAACAGTCCACAGGTGTACTGCCGGTCCATAGTGTCCAACGGGCACAATATTTCGGCGATCAGACTTGTCGCCATCGTCAGGTGCGCTGACGAACTGAGCTCCTGAGGGCGGGCGGCTGTACTAAATCTCCTCCCCTCACCAGACGTTCTCCCCGCGGTCCGCACCCGAGCGTCAGCGGCCGCCGAGACGCTGGCGTCGGCGTCTGTGGTGCCGTCGGCGTAATTGCCTCGTCCACCCTCGTCGCCTGTTGGTTTCCTTTGCAGTGCGTCTTTTTGATTAGACTCAATGCTGGTCCCCATACCCTGCTGAGGTTGTAGCTGCAATCTCGGTTGATGAGTCCGTCTCTGATACGAATTAGCCTCTCTAACGACGCTGTCCCAGTATTTAGATGTCTGTAGCCAGACCCTGATATGTTGTTAGTCCATTTCGTGATTTTCGGACAAACAGTGCTCTGCGACCGCCGACTTGTTGGGGTACTCAAGTCGAGTGTGCCTCTGATGTTCTCGGGAAAGATCTTCGAATGTGCGCACTGACTGTCCAGCATAAGTCTTCCCACATTGACACGGAACCTGGTCTTCCGCAAAGCGAGATCGTCTTCGAGACTTCCAAATAATTTTATTTGGTGGGCAAAAGACAGTTCCTACTCGGTGTTCCCTCAATATTCGTCCCATTTTCCCCGATAGTGCGCCAGTATACGGTATATAGGCAGTGGCATCTCTTTCTCCGTGACTTCTTCCGTCTCCACACGCTGTACTGTACAGGTGGGGCGAAGAGCGAGTCTGATCTGCCATTTCGAGTACTCGTTATTCCGGAATACGGTTTTGAGGTGTTCCAGCTTTTGGGGCAGACTCTCTGTGACAGATATGGTGCGCGCCCTGTGCACCAGTTTTTATAGCACCCCATTCCTCTGCGCTTGGTGGTGACAGCTATTTGCATGCAAATACAGGTCGGTGTGCGTTTTCTTCCTGTATAGCCCGTGGCACAGGGTGCCATCCGATCTTCTTTTGACCATGATGTCCAGGAATGGTAATCTTCCTTCTGCTTCAGTCTCCATAGTGAATTTGATGTTCGGATGTATGGAGTTCAGGTGTGTAAGGAGTTTGTCCCTTCGTTACATATAAAACACGTAAGCAGAACTTTGTGCTAGTGTCTACTTCTGACCATGAGACGTGTGAAGCCCGTAAGCTTCAGCCAGTACGAGAGGTACCGCAAGATTGCAATCTAGTACTAAACGAAAGTATCTGGATGCAGATGCGGGACAGCGACTGGTTGTTCGTCGTCCCAAAGGACGAAGGGTTAGTGGTGCTATGTAATGATTTACCACTCGCTGACATCGTTGTAAGGTGAATGGGGAAACTAAAGTTTCTGAGTAAGTGTAAAGGTTATGGCGCACAAATCGTGTTTCAATCTGATCATGTGATATGTACTGGTATCAGGAAAATAGGATGTAGTACCTGTAGTAAATATGGACGTTGACTGTTGAATAATAGAGGACGAGAAGCAGAAAGTGTCGGAGATACAAGTGATTCTGCCCCTCGAATATGCAGTGAGACACCTAGACGACTTAAAAGCGGCAGGACAAAAATAGAAAATCTTCAGAACGAAATCAAATATCAGTGAAGGGTCTCTTTCCGAAGATGGTCACTGAGTGACTATTCGATGTTGGGATATTCAGGGTCTGTAACCTTAGTTGTATTACTTTTAATCTGTTGTTTATGTATACTAGGGCTATTAGGAAAGTAAGTTCCGATTAATAGCGAAATGGAAACCACTGTGATATTCAAAAATATTTTATCTGCAACAGTTAGCTACAGTTTCCAGCCACTGCGCTACATAATCACCACTCCGACTAAGACATTTGTCGTAGCGTTGTACCAACTTCCCAGTACCCTCGTCATAGAAGGCAGCCGCCTGTGCTTCCCGCCAATTCTCTACGCTCATCTACAGCTCGTTGACTGTGCAAAAATCTTGTCTTCATAGCCAGTAGTTAATGTGAGCAGAGATGAAGCACAAATGTAGCCAATTACGGCCTGTAGTGGGGGTGATCAAACACTTCCCATCGAAAGCACTGCAGGAGCATTTTCATTGCCCCTGCAGATTGCGAGCGAGAATGGTCACGAAGTAGGAACCGTATGACAGATCTGTAATGTGGGCTGCATAACATCAGACAAAATCTCTCATCAGGACCTCATAATCGGCGGGGGGCACTATTTTCTACGCATCTTTATGTGCTCGCCATGCGCTCAGAACTGAAAAGAGCGAGGTGATGCAACCCACAGGCATATTAGAGACACTGTAGAACACATATGTGCAAAGCTTTATTAGATTTTCACAGTGGTTTCCATTTCTTGGTCGATTGGAACTTACTTTCCGAATATCACCCGTATATTGTAAATGTTGTAGAAAATGTGGAAAACGAACATACAAAATAAGTGGAGGATGCAGTGCCTGAATCTGCGTAACCGACACTGTTGCAAACAGCACTAGCCAGATATGTGCATATGCACACCTAAGAACCGTACTATTACGCGGAGGACGAATTAATGTGAATCAGACTTTCGCATTTCTCGGTCAAAGTCTCATGGAGAGACCGAAGTCGGACACCACAGCCCTCCACGGAAATAGAAGCAAACCAATGGTAGAATCCCCAAAACGTCGTACAGATAAAAAAAAAAATCTCACACCTAGAAAATAAGAAAACTAGTAATTATAATAATAAGTTATTAAGGAAGTGGTAAAACGAGAGGTAACGCCAAGAGCAAAACGGTCTCACATATTGAGAACATGTAACGTGCGCGCGGGGCACACAATACTCTTTAAAGCCTGTACTATGATAAGTGAGTGGGGTTCACCTTACAAGACAGGAATTTTGTTTAGATATTGACCGCGTGTACCTGAATGGAGGCAAATCAGACTTACACCCACTCTGTGATAACAATGACACATCAAATAAGTCCGAAATGCAACTACACGTCAGGACGGACAAAAAACAACACAGAAGATGCTACCAATTTGTTAATAATACGGTCGCCAGCCTAATTAGGCATTAACTGAGTTTCTTCCCTGTACAAGTTGGCAGATATTCGTGCAAAGCAACAAGTAGTAACACGGCGTAATATGGTAGAATTTTAGAACCAGAAAATCTATTGAACTGATAGTTTCACGTTCTGTACTGATATGGAAAAACCATAAATACATAACACTACACTATAATGTATACTACAAAACTTCGTAATGTCTATTGATCTGATTAAAATCGGGCATAGGTTACCCTAGAAATAGCACTTTCGAGCCACACACAAAATGTCAATTTTGATAAAGATAAAACACTGATAAATTTTGGCTTTTACACTGACTTTAACTTTTGCTGGTCAAATCAATTTAGAACACTTCAGAATTCAAATGAATAAAAAAAAAAAAAAAAAAAAAGGGGGGGGAGGGACCCTGAAACTGTTATGATCACTGTATTAAAAAATCGATTACTTAAATCATTATGCGCTCAAGATTTCCAATATATGAGTTACTCCTCTTTTTATTCTATTTCCTACTCATTTAAATACCATTATATCTGTCTCGAAATAATTAAACTTCATTACTAAATCAGTATTAAAGTTATCTTCCAACTTTGTCAGACCTTCGTTATTCATTTACTGGTTCATTAACAAAACAGTTCTTTAAACACCATTCTAACATAGCTAGGTCTGCAGGTAATTATTATTAACACAAACTTTAATTTTTCATCTCGGGACACTCGGATTGCACAACATTTGGAAAGGACCCTGTCTAGGTTAGTTGTGAGGATAATTAAATGATAGGAAAGTTCTGCTAAAATTTAAGTTGTTATTGAACAGTATGGAACAAAAGTAACACTGGTCCATACGAATACAGTACTAAAAGTTTCAACCTGTTTGTATCGATGCGGCGGTTGGCAGGCGGCAAGATGGCGAGGCACAGAGCACACATACAACCGCAGCTATGGCTCTTGACGTACCGGCACTTTATTTCTTCATAGCGTCGCAATACTTTTCCATTTAGTGCCTATGTAGTTTTGCCATGCTGTATAGGCGTTGGAACGGCATACCCGAGGCTCAATGAAACTACGTCTTCCAGGAGAGCCTCCTCGATCCAGAACGTCTTGCTCAGACCAATGCCAAACTCCAACTACTACTGGTGAGCCCGTTGTGCCGTACAGTGCCCGCGTGCATTTTCCCGCGCTCGCCTGTCATCCACCTTTTACCGCTCCCCTTCAGACAGAGTATTCACCCGAGGTTTTGCATTCTACATATCCTAACACATTGCCTACGTATGGACCAGACGCACAGTTACAATTTCAAACATGTTACAACAGTTTCAACATTTGTTACCTTTCAATTCTATTCCAATATTGCTTGACATTTGACATAAACATTAATATTCACATTGAAATTTGTTTACAGTTTTCTTAACACAATGACATGAAACAAAAAAGAAATGAAATCAGAACATCGATTACACTAATTTATCGAAAAATCAGATGGAAAAAAAAATTTACTTATATGTACAATAGTACAGCGTTGTTGTTGTTACAAACAGTCTAATGAATGAATAAAACTAATAAAGAACCGTGAGCAAAATAGACTTACAAAAGATGATAAAAGTGAAAATGTGTGGCTGATTTTATATCAAGTACATCTATTTAATGAAAAGTATGGCTAGATGAATTCCATGTAAAGTATGTCAAAGATATTTTATGAATGATGTATTCTATGTACTGTGTGTCCTAAGCATATTGTGACCGCTGTACATTAATTTGCCAGTGTATATGTATGTCTGCTGGTTTGGATTGTAATAAAAAGAGGGCTGTTCCAATGGTACTGGCAACAGGATCAGATATTTTATAACCTCTGAGGACAGAGCTTACAAAATTTCCCCGTGGGACGGGACCTGTTGTGAACCTCAATCCCGCCAGATATATTCATTAGAACACTTGCAAATTGTTGCGCTGGAGCAGCGCCAAAGTCGTCTATGGGCAGGAAGCGTTGCCTCGGTGTTTGACAGCGGTAACACCCAGAGACGACCTCCTGGCGTCACGTGACAAACAGCTTGAGACAGGTCTACGTAACCCGCAGCAAGGAAAGACTTGTGCAGCTCCGGGGGACAATGTTTCCAGACCCAGCCTAATATGGTAATGAAATGTGTATGTGATTAGCTCTGCGTTGTGCGTCACAGATTGTTCTGGGAACATACCTCTGACGGCGTACGAACCACATAAATAGCGGAACATCAGTACACAGGACAGGGTAGGTAACATCAGTATCAGACGACACCGTCTCCTTGTCACTTGTCGCCGGAGGCCGATTTGCTAGCCTCGGCGCCTGCCGTTGCTGTGGAGATAGAGCGATAGATGGGAAAGTAATGGGAAGTTAAGCTTAATGCCAGTATCAGAGGAGCCTTCCATGTTTGTTAACAACTACTTAGAATTCCTACCCTGCATCCTTAAAATATTCTCACCGAGTTCCGTACTCTGTGCCACTTATAGCTTGACTCCAGCAGCTGCCGGAGTTCTACGAGCGGCCCACGCCTACTTATCGAGAGACTGGACTGCGGTAAGACCCCTGTGGGATAGAGTAACAGCAACGTGTCCTTCTAACTCCCTCTCGGAACACGACAGCCTGCCTTTAGTGTACACATCGTTTAAAAGTACTTCAGTAGTGGCAGGTGTAATGGTGGTAGTATAGTAGTAGTGTAATACCCGCATTGTAAATAAGAAAACATTACTTCATTTATTGTTCTCCTTACATTCAACATAGGTACTACTCTATCTTCTCTTCATTTACATACATTATACAAACACGAAAATTTAACTGAACACCACTGACCGCATGATTCGTATTTTCCTTATGTTTCCATTCGTTTACTGTAAAGTTCCAGGAAGCGGAAGAGTTACATTAGCACCAGTACATATAACGTGTGCTAGTATAGTAGAATAAAAATCAGTTTTGTGTTACGACTATAAACATGTGTTTACCTGAATGATACTCTGTGATACGTTTTTGAACAGATCTTGAGGGGAGGAAGAGAATTACTGAAAAAAAAATATAGGGTGCTATTTATAAAATAATAACTCCTGCTCATATCTTCGTAACGAACAACGTTACAAGAAGGTTAGCCATGCTGTTTGATGTCCTCCAAGTAATTTAACTAAATTTGCCTGATATCTTTTCCATTTTGATTTCTCATAAAAAGGTATTTATACGAGAAATAGAAGTCCCAGCTTATATGTCAACAAAAAATAAGTACTGAAAGTTTAGCGTCTACCCTCCTTGCCTAGGGACGCCAGATGAAACTTGATGTCGTCAAGCTCTGAATCAAAATTGCGCAACGGATAACTGGGGAGGGGAGCTTGAGAGCGCTACCTAGAGAGCTTGCCCTTTCTGTACGATACTAGGCAAGGGGCTGGAGGGCTCACACGCTGATGTCTGGGTCCGTGCATTCTATATCTTTCATTTTAAATGAATTCCTTTAACTTGATTCCTTTGTGATTTTTAAGGTATGTTAAAGACTGATGACAATTTATTACCTATTTATTTTAAACATTATCACTCGATTTTACAGCGATTTCAGCAATTGTTCCAGTTCACAGATATTACAATTTTACAACTTATAGCTCCGGTATATTATATACTAATCTGCACGCACATTTCTACGGGCAAGACGGAATTGCGTTGGCCAAATGTATACCATCAAAGTCTCCCAATATTTTACATAGGACATCCACTATGTGAGGAGGATAACGGGCAAACTGGGGACCAGATGCATTAACACAGGGGTCAAATTTCCTAAATTAACGAGATCATTCATTTCCTTACACAACCCGAAGCTGGAAGTAAAAGAATTGGTACAAATATTCAAATACCTCTCTTCCATGCGTGAACCTTGAGACAGACGCACTGAGGGCACGTCTGCTCACTTACCCGTCTTCTGTAACACTCCTGGAATATGGCGGGCACCCGGAGGTCTTCCTGGGCCCCGGTGGAGGGGGTGGTCGAACCACTTGGCCGTGACCAACCTCTCCACCCTAAATCTTGTGACACTGGAAAGTCTTTGACTTCTCCCTGCCTGTGGTGTCTCTCTGATCCCCTACCCAGGAGTAAGGTTGGCACTACTATACTACAGAACTACTTCCAAATAAAGATTTGGCCACGCTTTACGGAAAGCTGTGAGGAGGATTAGGACATTTCATGTGCAGATTCACATTCACGTACAAGAAATGCATAATACACGACACATATAAATACTTATTATGAAACCTGACACATTTCTTTCCACCCGTCCACATGGGTTCTGTTGCACCCGCGGCCGGCCGCGTCGTGTAATAAAATTGGCTGCGGAGCCGCCGCTGTTTCTATTTCCCAGTGCGAGCGAGCAGCGAAACCTGCTGCTTATAGAGCGGAAACTCCTGTACCGTTTCAGTATTGCAAGTGACTTCATGGTGAATATGTATAAGAATTCAACTTTCTTTGATAGAGGTTAACGTTATGTACGGTAGATCAGCGAAAATATGAATCAATCGTGACATTAAAATTCGAAAGTTCTGTTTTGTTATCTAATTTCAAATTTAAAATACTTTAAGAAATTTTGGGTCAATTTGATATTACTTTTTGAAGTAAATAAATATAATTTGAAATAATTACTATGTATTCTGAGAAGGATATATTTACAGAGCGATGCAATGAATCATACTACAGAAATAAAGCAGTGGTTCAAAAATAAAAATGAAAATTAAAAAGTGGTTAACATGTCTAAAGATTAAGAGACGCTATACCAGAGGAAGCACAAAAGATAGCAACTAATACAAACACGTAGCAGTTTGCAGGAGAAGTACGGAGACGAACGGTTAGCACACACCTACCCACCTGCGCGCGCACACACACACACACACACACACACACACAAAATACACTGATCAGCCAGACAGCCAGAACATTATGACCAACTACCTAACAATCGGCGTATCCACCCTTGGCACGGATAAAAGAGGCGATGCGTCATGCCATGGAAGCAAAGGGGCTTTGGTGTGTCGCTGAAGGGAGTTGGCACCACAACTGCACACACAAGTCAGCTAATTTCAGCTGGGGAGGGGGGCGATGGCTCTGACGCCATATTCTATCACATCCCAGATGTGTTCGATTGGGTTCAAATCTGGCGGGTTGAGGTTGGGGGGGGGGGGGGGGGGGGCAGCACATCAACTGAAACTCGCCAATGTATTCCTCAAACCACCGGTCAAACTCCTGGCCTTGTGACATGACGCGTTTCTTGTCGATAAACGCCGCTGCCGTCGTGAAATATAATCGTCATGAAGGGGTTTACGTGGTCTGCAGCCAGTGTACGGTACTCCTTCGCCGCCATGGTGCGTTGCACGAGCCTCTCTGGACCCATGATGGATGCCCACATGAGTGTTCCCAGGAGCATAACGACCACCGCCAGCTTGCCTCCGCCCGCAGTACAGTTGCCAGGGAGATGTTCCCCGGGAAGACCATTGATTCGAGCCCTCCCATCAGTATGATGAAGAAGGTATCGGGATTCATGAGACAATGCAACGCTCTGCCACCACACTAACGTCCAATGCCGATGGTTGTGTGTCCATTTCAGCCGTAATTGGCAATGTCATGGCTGCGGAGACCCATCGTTAGTACTGTTCGGTGCACAGCGTCTTCAGACAGACTTGTATTCTGCCCAGCATTAAAGTCTGATGTTAGTTCCGCCACCGTTTGTCCCCTGTCCTGGTTTATGTGTCTACCCAACCTACGACGTCCGACATTTTTAATTAGGGGTGGCCGCCCAACCTCACGATCTCAGCGCGTCGTTTCACCTTCGTTTCGCTACGTGTTGAAGACACTCACCACGGCACTCCTTCAACACCTGACAAGTCGCAAAGTTTCTGAAATGCTCGCGCGGAGCCTCCAGGCCAGCAAAATCTTCTCCCAGTCAAACTCAGATCGCGCCCCCTCCCCCCCCCCCCCCAAAAAAGTTCAAAATGTTCAAATGGCTCTGACCACTATGGGACTTAACATCTGAGGTCATCTCTCCCCAGAGCTTAGAACTACTTAAACCTAACTAACCTAAGGACATCACACACATCCTGCCCGAGGCAGGATTCGAACCTGCGATCGTAGCAGTCGCGCGGTTTCAGACTGAAGGACCTAGAACCGCTCGGCCACACCTGCCGGTTTCCCATTCTACACACAGACAGCACGCTCATTGGTATCACATGCACCGTGCGTGTGTCTAACTAGTGGTGATACTCTGCCAGATGAGGTCGCCATCGCCTTGACGGGTTTATGACGATAGTAGGTCGATGGTTGTTATATGACTGATTAGTGTATATGTACTTGCACATGGTGGAAGTACCAACTCCACCTTTTGGACCACACGATGAATACGTACTCATTCGATTTCTGGGTCACAACTGTAGATACTATTTTAATTAAAAAGTGGAAACGAAGGTCATTGTTTATTCTATTTTTTTTTTTTAAATTTCGTTGGTTACTCAATTGTTCTCGTTACTTCTTGTGACTGTTATAAAAAGGGCATTTAAGTTTTTCTGGAGTTGTTGAGTGGGAACACAGTTTAAGAAACCCTACTCTAACATGCATGCCTTTTTGGTACTCGACCTTAATTGTGAGACAGGCCTGAGGTCGTCTTACTATATGCACAGTCTCCATAATCTGTCGGTGTAGATGCATACAAGTGGTAGAGAGTTTTAACTGAGTTCTTTGAGACAAACAACTACTAATTTGAAGTGAATATCGAGATGAACTTACTCCTTTCAGCAACAACCTAAGCCCAAATCGACTGTTCGTATGAACGTCAGTCTCATTGCGTGCTTTACGACAGCATTGAAAAATACTGGCCCAATGTTGTTGTTGTTGTTGTGGTCTTCAGTCCTGAGACTGGTTTGATGCAGCTCTCCATGCTACTCTATCCTGTGCAAGCTTCTTCATCTCCCAGTACTTACTGCAACCTACATCCTTCTGAATCTGCTTAGTGTATTCATCTCTTGGTCTCCCTCTACGATTTTTACCCACCGCGCTGCCCTCCAATGCTAAATTTGTGATTCCTTGATGCCTCAAAACATGTCCTACCAACCGATCCCTTCCTCTTGTCAAGTTGTGCCACAAACTCCTCTTCTCCCCAATCCTATTCAATACCTCCTCATTAGTTACATGATCTACCCACCTTATCTTCAGCATTCTTCTGTAGCACCACATTTCGATAGCTTCTACTCTCTTCTTGTCCAAACTAGTTATCGTCCATGTTTCACTTCATGACTACACTCCAGTAAATACTTTCAGAAACGACTTCCTCACACTTAAATCTATACTCGATGTTAACAAATTACTCTTCTTCAGAAACGATTTCCTTGCCATTGCCAGTCTACATTTTATATCCACTCTACTTCGACCATCATCAGTTATTTTACTCCCTAAATAGCAAAACTCCTTTACTACTTTAAGTGTCTCATTTCCTAATCTAATTCCCTCAGCATCACCCGATTTAATTTGACTACATTCCATTATCCTCGTTTTGCTTTTGTTGATGTTCATCTTATATCCTCCTTTCAAGACACTGTCCATTCCGTTCAACTGCTCTTCCAAGTCCTTTGCTGTCTCTGACAGAATTACAATGTCATCGGCGAACCTCAAAGTTTTTACTTCTTCTCCATGAATTTTAATACCTACTCCGAATTTTTCTTTTGTTTCCTTTACTGCTTGCTCAATATACAGATTGAACAACGTCGGGGAGAGGCTACAACCCTGTCTCACTCCTTTCCCAACCACTGCTTCCCTTTCATGCCCCGCGACTCTTATAACTGCCATCTGGTTGCTGTACAAATTGTAAATAGCCTTTCTCTCCCTGTATTTTACCCCTGTATTTTACCCCTGCCACCTTCAGAATTAGAAAGAGAGTATTCCAGTTAACATTGTCAAAAGCTTTCTCTAAGTCTGTCACTTTAATAAAAACTGAGCTGCTTATTTCTTGGCATGTTAAGGGGAGGGTAATTGGTGGAAAAGGGATACTATCATTAGATCGTAATTACTTCCGCTCTAATAGATATCCCCTAGTTCCTACTAAACCGAGGCAGCTTTAATTTTGGCGGCATGGCACTCCACTGGCCCCATTAACTACTTGGATTGCCGATATCGATCTGTTCTATGTCGGCAACTAGAACCTTTGGTCGGGGCGTGTGTTGTTGGGTTGGTAGGCTCTGGGACTGGCAATTAGCTAGAGGGCACGTGGTTGGCAAGTTGGGGCTTCTGGGGGACTCTGGCTGTCCGGTACGGGCTTGGAGAAGCTGCGAGTGGTTAAATGAGTCGGAGGCAAGCTTTGCCGACTCGCTCAAGGATTAGTACCAGCGAGTTACAGGAAGAGCAGCGGACATCGTGCCTAATCTCGTCGGCAAGTTCCCGGTCTATTCAGCAAGCTTAAATTTTACGGAACCTCTAAGGCCATCTGCAAGCCTTAGAGGCAATGACACCGTGCCTGGAATGTTGCAAGGCGCGGCTCCTTCACATCTGAGTGGAGGTAAGTGTCGTTTTCTTATTTTTTGGGTACCTGAAAGGCCATGTCTCTGTTATGTTTTAACTGGACCTGTTATATTACCGGGGCTACGAATAATTGTGTGTACGATCATCAGTCAATGTAACTGATTGGAATTTGAGCTCCATGCAATATTCCGTGCAAGCGTGCGAATATTATGTTATGAATTCAATGGACTGGATTAAATTTGTTACATAACCTGTGTCAGAGGCAAAGCACTCTTTGTAGATGAGTGCCTGAATTACTGAATCAGCAGGCACTGATCTTCAGGCTTCTAAATAACGAATAATTTTAAGGAGTGTTAAGCTTGTAACTCGTATCGGTAGTCGCTTGTGGGATTCAGATTTTCTGCATCTTAGGCGTTGTCGTCTGCACCTTACTTGCGCAAATTACTGTTACTTTCGACGTGTGTTGGCAGGGTAGCGTTGACACCGGACAACGCGTTCCTGTTCGTTGGGCCGGAGCACAGGCGTGTTTGCTTTCTGCCGCGGCGGCACTTCCGCCGCCGCACGGCGTCTGGGTTAGCCGGCATTCTGGTGCCTCAACCAGCCGCGTCGTGGCGGCTCAAGTTAAGTGAAGTTGTTCGTTTGATACGCGCCCCGGTGGGGTGTCGCCAATTAATAGAGGACAAGTAGTCTACTATATTTGGTGAATTTAATAAGCTTATGAGGTTTGAAACGTGATTTTCAAGCTCGAAGTTCCTTCTCACTGTAACCAATCTTTAACTAGTCGTTTAAGCCTTCCACCCTAAGTTTAAGGACTTTTACTTATCATTATAAACTGTTGAGCCTTTCCTTTCATCCACAGTCATTAGCTAGCTCCACTCATTGTAAAATCTGCCTGCTTGTTCCTTGATGGCTGTGAAATACGTCTGCTGTAGTTCTCAGCTTACGTTAAATTTTGGGCAATTCTGTATTCATTGAAGGTCAGTGTCAACGTTTGTGCTGATGTGTATCAGTTGGGAGTCTCATTTAAGCTACATGTCCACCCAACATATCCTGTATTTTGAGCAACTACATTTTTATGAAGGGTCATTGTCGGCGTTTCCTGCTAATGTGTATCAATTGGGAGATACATTTAAATTGCATATCCTCCTAGCTTATCTCGTGTTTTGGGCAATTGTATATTTAAATAAAGGTCATTATCAATGTTCTGTTGGTGTCTACCAGCTGGGAGTCTCATTTAAATTGTGTGTCTTCCCAGTTATGTTTATGTTTTGCGGGATTGTGTATTTTATTGGTAAGGGACTTCTTATAGGGCTTACACATTGTTAAACTGCTTTCCAAGACCCACAATCAGTGGCGCGACTTGTGATCATTTCTGTATTCTGGATACGTGCCATGGCGGGGTGTCACCGATTAATTGGAGAGTGGCTGAAGCAAGAAATTAAATACCTACATACAAAAAGGGCAGGAACTCAAACAAAACACAGAAACGCAAATAAAAACAAAATGGAATACAGCAGGAAAACCACACCATGTGGTAAGAAGGTATGAATACACAATTTTATGTCTCTTCAAAAATCTGTAAAAAAAAAAAACACTGATGATGCTGCAACTGCAGTGAAACGTGTCTGAGACAAAAAACAAAATTGTTTTGCTAAATGCGGACCCCACCTAAAAACATATGTTAATGTTAAAGCAAACACAGACAAAAGAGCTTCAACATCAAGATGAATATCTCGACACCCTGCCAGGCACTTCCAAGCGAGCTCTACAACAAATTCCGAAGCATCACAAACAAAGGTACATCAAACTATTTTAAATATAAAATTCAACAGAATCTGTCTTTCACATAATGTAATACCTAACTATATACATGTAAATGTAAACAGCACGTCACCTGCAAACCAACGTGCCAAATACAAAGCTGAAATTGAGTGGCTGAAGCAAGAAATCAGATACCTGCATACAAAAAAGCAGGAACTCAAACAAAACACAGAAACACAAATAAAAACAAAATGGAATACAGCATGAAAGCCACACCATGTGGTAAAAAGGTATGAATACACAATTTTATGTGCTCTTCAAAAATCTGTAAAACAAAAAAAAAAAAAAAAAAAAAGGCCACTGGTGATGCTGCAACTGCAGTGAAACGTGTCTGAGACAAAAAACTAAATCGTGTTTTACTAAAGGCGGACCCCACCCAAAAATATGTGTTAATGGGGACCAGTTGCCTGCTCAGTTTGATGAATTTAATAAGCTTATTAGGCTTAAAATGTGATTTGCAACCCCGAAGTTCCTCCTCTTTTACTACTGCTTTAAACCTTGCATCCTTATTAGTACTAAAATGTTTCTTTTTATGTGTAAGTAAATTTAATCCCCAAAAACTAAACTAATTTATGTAAATCTACATAAGGAACGCCGTACTTTTGTATTAATTCTGTGTACTAGAATGAGATTTTCACTCTGCAGCGGAGTGTGCGCTGATATGAAACTTCCTGGCAGATTAAAACTGTGTGCCCGGTCGAGACTCGAACTCGGGACCTTTGCCTTTCGCGGGCAAGTGCTCTACTAACTGAGCTACCGAAGCACTAGTCAAGCTCGCTACCCACAGCTGTACTAGCTGTGAGTACCGGGCGTGAGTCGTGCTTCGGTAGCTCAGTTGGTAGAGCACTTGCCCGCGAAAGGCAAAGGTCCCGAGTTCGAGTCTCGGTCGGGCACACAGTTTTAATCCGCCAGGAAGTTTCAATTCTGTGTACTGTCTTTGTCTTACAGTGTAAAACTGGAAATAATTTTTCTTAAATGTTCGAGAGCATACAGATGTTAAAACTAGTAAAAGAGAGCAATTTTATTTTTTAATTGGCAAATACTGCATCAGACGCAGCGCAAGCGGCCTCAACAGTCAAATTGTATGCGATCAACCGCGCCGGGAAGGACCGCAGTGCAGTCTTTCGAACATTTTCGCACGCAAGAAGCTTCCAGAACAGGAAGACACAGAGGAAAAATGACAGTAAAGCTATCTTCAGTCGCCTACTTGTATATCAACACGAGCAGCGTCTAGCTCGCTCTCTTGAGGCCAGCTCTCTGCTGATGTCTCCGCTCTTGTACTTCAAAGATATTTTCAATGTGTGTAAAGTGTTCATCCAGGTGAAAGAATCGCCAATAAATAAATAATTGTTATTGTTTGTGAATGTTTCAATAACATTAATCTTGCCTGCCAACCTTTCTCTGTTTCAGCTAGCAGAATTGCAAGACTGCCGACATGTCGTTTGCTGGCCGCTGCCGACCATCATTGCTGTGCGAATTTGTAGCAGGCCACTCGTGAGTCCCTGAAATCTGTTGAGCCGCTTTGTAAATGCAGTTTCTGGGCAGCCTTTCTGTGCATAACGCGTAATTTTAATGATAGGCATAGGGCCAAAATCCGATGTGTGCATTTAGCCCACTCCTGCGGTATCAAAGCAGGTTAGACAAAATCATGAATTATAAATTTTCTCTCTCTTACTGGTAAATATATCTGTGCCGCGTGATAATTTCAACTTACTATTTTTTAATTGGATCATTATTTTAATTAAGGGCAGTCTAGTTAATTTCCTCTTGTCAAATCTTATTTTTCAATTACCACTAAAGATCGCCACAAAAAAACGAGGGATAATACTTTGTTATTTTGAAAGTAATAATTCAGTGCCTCTAAGCGCATTAAGTTTAAGGGCTTTTACTTATCAATATAAACTGTTGAGCCTTTGCTTTCGTCCACAGTCGTTAACTAACTCCTCGCTGTCAAATTTGCCCGCTTGCTTCTTGTTGGCTGTGACAGCCGTCTCTTATAGATCTCAGCTTACGTTCAATTTTGGACAATTGTGTATACAAGGTGATTATAATTAAAGTTGAACTTTCAAACCACTGAAGAAGTAACACCACTGGCCAGAATGACGTCAAATGGCGACGGAATATTATCGGAGAAGGGGGAAATGTATGGCAAAAGAAAAATGAATAGTTAAAAAATGTAGTAATACATGACGCTGTAAGCATCATAATTTAATAGTGGTAGACTGCAAATGACAAATGAATCATACAGCAATGCCTAAGGTGTACATTTGGCGTTAAACAAAGTGTGCATGGGTGTACAGGTGTGATACTGTTAGTTACGTAAGCCCATACACCACGACAAGGTCATATCACATCAGATGGGAAAAATCGATTGTTAGTTGTCCTGACGCTAAAAACCGCATTAAAAGCATCAATCAAAATACAACCGGATTATTAATTTCCGTGTGACTGGCGCAAAGCGTGTTCAATATGCTGTCCACCGTTTTCTGCAACAAGTTGAAACCGAGAAACAGCTTGTTCCACAACTGATCGAAGTGATTCCGGCTCACGTTCAGAATGTGTTGCGCAATGCGTGCCTTCAATGCAGCTAAGTCTGCATCGGAACACTGAACACAACATCTTTCAGATAGCCCCACAGCCAGAAGTCATATGGATTAAGATCAGGTGATCGAGACGGCCAGGCTATAGGGAAGTGGCGGTTGATAATTCAAGCATTTCCGAAATGGCGCATCAGCAGCTACTTCACTGGATTTGCAATATGCGAAGGTGCGCCATCTTGCATAAAAATAATCCAATCCACACATCCACGCTGTTGGAGAGTTTGAATGTCGTGGTTGCGCAAAAGACACTCATAGCTCTTACCAGTGACGGTACAGGCAACAGGACTGGAAGCACCTGTCTCTTCGAAAAATTGTGGCCCTATGATAAATGATGCCATAAATCCGCACCACACAGTGACCTTTTCAGGATGAAGTGGTACTGGTCGATTTGCGTGTGGATTTTCCGTTGCCCATATTCGACAATTCTGTGCACTGACATATCCTGTCAGATGGAAGTGGGCTTCGTCTGTCCATAAAGTCTTTAACGGCCAATCATTGTCCACTTCCATGCTAGCAAGAAATTCTAAACCAAAGGTCTCTCTTGCTGGCAGGTCAACAGGAAGCAACTCGTGCACATGGGTAATTTTGAAAGGATAGCAAAGAAGGATGTTTCGTAGGATTTTACACACCATGCTCACGGGTATGTCCAGTGTTCGGGCAATTCTCCACGCACTGCATGTTTGCACACCCCCACTCGTCTCCTACTGCGTTGCTGTGGCCACTGCTTCCACTGACGTCGAATCAATTCGTTTCAAATGGTTCAAATGGCTCTGAGCACTATGCGACTTAACTTCTGAGGTCATCAGTCGCCTAGAACTTAGAACTAATTAAACCTAACTAACCTAAGGACATCACACACATCCATGCCCGAGGCAGGATTCGAACCTGCGACCGCAGCGGACGCTCGGCTCCAGACTGTAGCGCCTAGAACCGCACGGCCATTCCGACCGGCAATTCGTTTCCTCCCTCTACCAGGCTGCACAGCAAAAGAACCCGTCTTTTTGAATTTCCGAAACATTTTCTCCAGACCCACGACACTCATCGGACCAACGCCTTTTTTTTCAAAACCTTCAGTGTCCGAAACTTCTGCAGAACGACAGGTGCACAGCCATCATTCTTGTAATACAACTTTACTTGCAGAGCGCGATCCTGCATTGAGAGAGCCATGGCGAACTTCGCAGACGCGAAAAGAGGAAAAGCCGTGTACCCGGCGTGTTTATACAAACTTAATGGTCCTGCGCATAACACGTGTTTTCATTTACGTATTCTGACACATACGGCACCATCTACGAGGTGCATTCAAGTTCTAAGGCCTCCGGTTTTTTTTCTAATTAACTACTCACCCGAAATCGATGAAAATGGCGTTACTTCTCGACGTAATCGCCCTGGAGACGTACACATTTTTCACAACGCTGACGCCATGATTCTATGGCAGCGGCGAAGACTTCTTTAGGAGTCTGTTTTGACCACTGGAAAATCGCTGAGGCAATAGCAGCACGGCTGGTGAATGTGCGGCCACGGAGAGTGTCTTTCATTGTTGGGAAAAGCCAAAAGTAACTAGGAGCCAGGTCAGGTGAGTAGGGAGCATGAGGAATCACTTCAAAGTTGTTATCACGAAGAAACTGTTGCGTAACGTTAGCTCGATGTGCGGGTGCGTTGTCTTGGTGAAACAGCACACGCGCAGCCCTTCCTGGACGTTTTTGTTGCAGTGCAGGAAGGAATTTGTTCTTCAAAACATTTTCGTAGGATGCACCTGTTACCGTAGTGCCCTTTGGAACGCTATGGGTAAGGATTACGCCCTCGCTGTCCCAGAACATGGACACCATCATTTTTTTAAGCCCTGGCGGTTACCCGAAATTTTTTTTGGTGGCGGTGAATCTGTATGCTTCCATTGAGCTGACTGGCGCTTTGTTTCTGGGTTGAAAAATGGCATCCACGTCTCATCCATTGTCACAACCGACGAAAAGAAAGTCCCATTCATGCTGTGGTTGCGCGTCAACATTGCTTGGCAACGTGCCACACTGGCAGCCATGTGGTCGTCCATCAGCATTCGTGGCACCGACCTGGATGACACTTTTCGCATTTTCAGGTCGTCATGCAGGATTGTGTGCACAGAACCCACAGAAATGTGAACTCTGGAGGCGATCTGTTCAACAGTCATTCGGCGATCCCCCAAAACAATTCTCTCCACTTTCTCGATCATGTCGTCAGACCGGCTTGTGCGAGCCCGAGGTTGTTTTGGTTTGTTGTCACACGATGTTCTGCCTTCATTAAACTGTCGCACCCACGAATGCACTTTCGACACATCCATAACTCCATCACCACATGTCTCCTTCAACTGTCAATGAATTTCAATTGGTTTCACACCACGCAAATTCAGAAAACGAATGATTGCACGCTGTTCAAGTAAGTAAAACGTCGCCATTTTAAGTATTTAAAACAGTTCTCATTCTCGCCGCTGGCGGTAAAATGCCATCTGCCGTACGGTGCTGCCATCTCTGGGACGTATTGACAATGAACGCGGCCTCATTTTAAAACAATGTGCATGTTTCTATCTCTTTCCAGTCCGGAGAAAAAAAATCGGAGGTCTTAGAACTTGAATGCACCTCGTATTGATCAATTTTCACATTATTTTTTTCTTCTGTCATACGTTTCCCCCTTCTCCAATAATATTCCGTTGCTATATGACGTCATTCTGACCAGTGGTGTTATTTCTACAGCGTTTTGGAAGTTTAATTATAATCACCCTGTATATTATAGGTATTTGTCAACGTTTCTGCTGATGTGTACCACTTGGGTATCACATTTGATCTGCGTGTCCTCCAGACTTAGCTTGTATTTTAAGCAATTGTATTTTTTTTAAGGGTCACTGTCAGCGTTGTACCAGTTGGGAGTCACATTTAAACTGCATAACCTCCCAGCTTAGCTTGTATTTTGGGCAATTGTACTTTTATGAAGGGTCATTGTCAGCGTTTCTGATTGTGTGTACCAGTTTGGGAGTCACATTTAAATTGTATATCTTTCCAGTTTTTTTGCTTAAGGGATTTTTATTAAGACTTAAGCGACTTTCCAAAAGCGAGAATCAGTTACGTGACTTGTATTTGGATGGGCGTTATCCCCCTGTATACCCTGTCACCCAAGTTTTGAAACTGTTAGTACTTTTAGCAGCTGACATTGTAATTCATTCTGCGGATAAAATTTTTTTTGAACCTGCTTGCAGCGCCGGCCGTTGAGGCCGAGCGGTTCTAGGCGCTTCAGTCCGGAACCACGCTGCTGCTATGGCCGCAGGTTGTAATGCTGCCTCGGGCATGGATGTATGTGATGTCCTTAGGTTAGTTAGGACTGATGACCTCATATGTTAATTTCAATAGTGCTTAGAGCCATTTGAACCATTTGAACCTACTTGCAGCCACACCTACTTGGTGTGACTTCTTTTTCTGTTTTGGGGTTTCAAGCCCTGTTCTTAATGGTATAAAGTGTTAAAATTTGTTGTTAATGAAGTGAGCCTGTTTAGATTTTTAAAGGTTAGATGGAAATTACTACGGCTTATGAAGATTAATCAAAGAAATGTGCCATCATGTTAAGGCATGTGAAATGTCCAATCATACAAACACAATTAATGATGCTTATTGAGAAATGAAATCCATACATTGGTAATTAATGGCGTATATCAAAGTTAACTATAAAATTAAAAGAAAATTTATTTATCTGATTAGTTCCTTACCATCTTAAGAATGTTTCTTAACATAAGATTCCAAAAATGTTGAGAATTATGAATATATCTTACTAAAAATACTTGGCATGTGATACATCTCCTACGTTTTCTGCTTACGAATGCCTGTGACAGGCATCAAGAAAATGTCTTATACTTACTATCAGGCTGATTTTGTCCATCTGACAGAATGGGCTATCGTCAAATTTCAGTGTTCATACCAGACTGCAGGTGCTGCCTCTTCTATAACTTAGGATATACCGCAGCGGCCCTGTGTAAATTACATGGGCCCACAATCTACAATCTCCTTCATATAGAGGCTAAGATGGCGAGCGTACACAAAACTGTCTCTCCTAATGACGCCCTTCATTGCCTATTATTTTCTTGCACATATCGGTGAATATCTTGACATATGCACTGCAAGAAGCCGTACAGTTGGTCGTAGAAGCTTAATTCGAAGCGGGACCCGTCACTGAAGACATTTGTACTCCAGTCGATGAGATTCCCGGCCGAAGAAGTGTCTGGAGGCGCCTCGGACATATGTCGGTTGCTCGCCATACGGTTCGACAACCAGGAGTGATGTACGGCGGTATCATTTCTTTTCATTGCATGACAGTCATGTGCGTCCCCCACACAGCACGGTGGCACGTTGTAGATATTCTATGCATGACCGTCATACCTTAGCAAAAGATCTTGCTGAAAACCCAAGGAAATTCTGGTCTTACGTAAAATCGGTAAGCGGGTCGAAGGCTTCCATGCAGTCACTCACTCACTGATCAGTCTGGCCTGGCAACGGAAGACATCAAAACGAAAGCTGAAATTTTAAATTTAGTATTTGAGAAATCTTTCACGCAGGAGGATCGTACAAAAATACCGCCGTTTGAGTCTCGTACAAATTCCCGTATGGAGGACATAGACATTCCTGGGGTTGTGAAGCAGCTGAATGGGTTGAAAACAAATAAATTGCCAGGTCCTGATGGGATTCCAATTCGGTTTTACAGAGAGTACTCTACTGCATTGGATCCTTACTTAGCTCGCATTTATCGCGAATCTCTTGCCCACCGTAAAGTCCCGAGCGACTGGAAAAAAGCGCAGGTGACGCCTGTATATAAGAAGGGTAGGACGGATCCTCAAAATTAAAGACCAATATCCTTAACATCGGTTTGTTGCAGGATTCTCGAACATATTCTTAGTTCGAATATAATGAACTCCCTTGAGACACAGAAGTTGCTGTCCATGCATCAACACGGCTTTAGAAAGCATCGCTCCTGCGAGACGCAACTCGCTCTTTTTTCACATGATACCTTGCAAACCATGGATGAAGGGTATCAGACGGATGCCCTATTCCTTGACTTCCGGAAAGCGTTTGACTCGGTGCCCCAATGCAGACTCCTAACTAATGTACGAGCATATGGGATTGGTTCCCAAGTATGTGAGTGGCTCGAAGACTTCTTAAGTAATAGAACCCAGTACGTTGTCCTAGATGGTGAGTGTTCATCGGAGGTGAGGGTATCATCTGGAGTGCCCCAGGGAAGTGTGGTAGGTCCGCTGTTGTTTTCTGTCTACATAAATGATCTTTTGAATAGGGTGGATAGCAATGTGCGGCTGTTTGCTGATGATGCTGTGGTGTACGGGAAGGTGTCGTCGTTGAGTGACTGTAGGAGGATACAAGATGACTTGGACAGGATTTGTGATTGGTGTAAAGAAGTGCAGTTAACTCTAAATATAGATAAATGTAAATTAATGCAGATGGATAGGAAAAAGAATCCCGTAATGTTTGAATACTCCATTAGTAGTGTAGCGCTTGACACAGTCACGTCGATTAAATATTTGGGCGTAACATTGCAGAGCGATATGACATGGGACGAGCATGTAATGGCAGTTGTGGGGAAGGCGGATAGTCGTCTTCGGTTCATTGGCAGAATTTTGGGAAGATGTGGTTCATCTGCAAAGGAGACCACTTGTAAAACACTAATACGACCTAGTCTTGAGCACTGCTCGAGCGTTTGGGATCCCTATCAGGTCGGATTGAGGGAGGACATAGAAGCAATTCAGAGGCGGGCTGCTAGATTTGTTACTGGTAGGTTTGATCATCACGCGAGTGTTACGGTAATGCTTCAGGAACTCGGGAGGGAGTCTCTAGAGGAAAGGAGGCGTTCTTTTCGTGAATCGCTACTGAGGAAATTTAGAGAACCAGCATTTGAGGCTGACTGCAGTACAATTTACTGCCGCCAACTTACATTTCGCGGAGAGACCACAAAGATAAGATAAGAGAGATTAGGGCTCGTACAGAGGCATATGGTCAGTCATTTTTCCCTCGTTCTGTTTGGGAGTGGAACAGGGAGAGAAGATGCTATTGTGGTGCGAGGTACCCTCTGCCACGCACCGTATGGTGGATTGCGGAGTATGTATATAGTTGTAGATGTAGATGTTTTGTTGTGCTTCTTGGCAGATCATCCTGGGCTTATATTTCAGCAAGATGATTCCCACCCGCTACTTCGAGAATTTCTATTGCTTGTCTTCATAATTGCCAAACCCTATCTTGACTAGGAAGGTCGCCGAATCTCTCCTCAACTGAGAACGTTTGGAGTATTAAGGGCAGGGGCCTACAATCAGCTTGAGTTTTGAGGATCTAACGCACCCATTGGACAGAATTTGGCATTATATTCCTCAGACGGACATCCAGCGACTCTATCAATAAGGGTGAGAAGCTGACCAACTCGTTATTGACTTGGTCAATTTGTGAAGCGTTTTCTCTTGAATAAATCATCGTATTTTTCGGAAACTGCAATCATTTATTCGTCTGTTTATGTACATAACATCTACCGATTTCGATCCGATTCGGATAATTCCTTCGTAGTGTGTCCTTTTTGGTTTAGAGTGTTGAATATTCTTAGTAGCATTTGCGTTTCACGTAAACTCGAGTGCGAAGTGCTGCGAATTTTTATTTTATTGTAGTATTGAAGGAAGATTAAGCTAATTTCAAGCATTGTCATTGACTGAAACTATGTATGATATAGGAAACCATCAAATCAGCATAAGATTGCAATACGCCGTTTCAGACCCCTGTACAACCAGAATAATTTCTTATTTCATGTTCGCTGAGATTTTTGCAATTTCTCTTGTGGGTTGTTTAGCGTAAAAGATAAAAGAAAGTAGTGACTAATTTCAGGTTAGAATTGTGAAGTTATTTTACTGGGATTTGCTCACGGGAAATGAAGAAACATTTGCAATATTATTCCCCTATCAGTTACTTGTCAGCGTCTGCATACGTCTTTATGGTCAAAGTAGCTAAGATCCTGCATGTGCAGATTTTCTTCCTGAAAATTTGTTATTTAATGACCTTTGAGAGGAATACAGTGTAATATTTGTTGTATGCCTATCCGTAAAACAGAATGCCTTCATGAATACTTGAAGACAACGCATCTCTTCAGTCACGAAATATGTAAAAAATGTACATCACTACGGACTTAAAAGTAGGTACCCCTGCAAATATTAATATCAGAATCTACTTAATAAGTACTTGCATAGTTCATTCATAATTTTGCTATCATGAGTGGGATGTACTAGGGAGTCTGTTCAAGAGTTGTCTCCGTTGTTTGGAACTCATGATTCCATTACTCAGGTGTACTTGAAGATTTAGCTAACATAGCATCTAATTCAGCTGTTTATACTGTGCATCATATCGAGGTTGATACGAATGAATAAAGTATGAGTGAAAAAAGTAGAATTAATTTACTGATCGATCTGTCAACATCTCGACCATACTCGAATTTATTTAATGACCGCACTCCTTTTGCATTAGTTTTAAAAATTTCGTTCTACTTTTCTTCAAAAATCTGGAAATCTGATATTGTAAAATCATGTGGGCACAGAGTTAGCATTTTTTTTCTTTTTGATTTCTAGTTACTCGTCGTTTCCTGCCTTACTGCAACATGGTCTCCTAGTATCCTCAGGCACCTGCAGTTCAATATCAGTTTCAGTTAGAGATCTCATGGCGATCCGAAACTCTTGCAGAGATGCTAAATTACTATAAAAACGCATAAAAATGTCACTGTGATAGTGATGAGCTGAGATAAATGTCTCCCCAAGCAGTGTGTTACAACTGCGGTGTGAATATTCTTCCTCTCGGTCACAGTAAGTGCAACATTCAGAGGATCTTAAGCAGTCTGTTTTCACAGCTCACACCCTACCTACCTACTACCTACTTGCCTTACTTGAACGTAAAATCGCCGACACAGCATAAGGGATGCAGCCTGGGACGGCAGCGAAGCGGAGCAGCGGCGGGCGAACGGCCAGAGTGGCTGTCGAGGCGGGCGGCCGTAAAATCCGGCAAAGGGGAATCCCCGAGCGGCAGTAAGCCCGCCAGAGGGCGCACGGACTTTTTTTAGTTTTTTCAAAATATTTCAGTTTCATTTGCTCCTATCGCTTTAACGTCTATTTTCTTTTTTATAGAGCACAAAAGTCTCTACAAATTTGATTCTTACCATTTTTTTCTACTACCAGTATCTAAGGCGCTACAGCGCGTCAAAAAATACCAATTTTTCAAATTTCGAGCAAAGTGGCAAATTACTTAATTTTTGGACACTGTTATTTCAGTTTCTACTTGTTTAGTATAAACATAATGCTCATCATGTTATTCATTGGAATTTACCATCTCACTCTGCTGCAGGGCCAGGACAAAAAGCATCATATTCAGTAACTATGAACACATTCACGTCGGATTGCGTGAAGTTTATTTATGTTACAACATGTAATACGATTGCATGCAGGTGCCGTACATTTTCTACAGTTGATTGACGTCAATGATCAGTTACAAGAAAAAGTATGTAGGAATTGTTCTTTAGCGGACAAAAGCGTATTTATTCTTTGGCGGGCGGAAGGCAATTATCTCTAGTGATTGTTCACAGCCTGCTGACAGATATTAGCACACACCAATAAGGGTCCTACAGTTTGGAGTCGCTTCCATTCAGTATATGTTGTGGTGCTGAAAATGAGTATGTCTGACATGAATTTGTGTTTCATTTGCGAAAAAACTGTGGCGAGTGGTGGACGCAATGTGAAAAAGAAGCCGGCCGGTGTGGCCGAGCGGTTCTAGGCACTTCAGTCTGGAACCGCGCGACCGCTACGGTCGCAGGTTCGAATCATGCCTCAGGCATGGATGTGTGTGATGTCCTTAGGTTAATTAGGTTTAAGTAGTTCTAAGTTCTAGGGGACTGATGACCATAGATGTTAAGTCCCATAGTGCTCAGAGCCATTTGAACCATTTGTGAAAAAGAGAGGCCTGAGCACACTTATCGATTGTAGTACTAAACGCAGGGAGTCTGCCCACACCCGTTTTTGAAAACGGTCAGTGAAGTGCTGTTGCGTGAAGCAAGCTACAAGAAGTACAGTAATGAGAGAATGATAGCAGCTAGCCTTCTACATCCTCAGGAACCAACAGGCGTGCCACGTCGGTCGCAGGAAAAAGGTCAGTTCAATTTCAAAGAGAAATGCTTCTTATTTGCAAAAGGGAATTCTGATGACTTTTTAACCAAGCAGTTAAGATTGCCATATACCAAACGAAATTTTGTTTACAAAGTAATGAAATTGGAAGTGCAATCGACAGTATTAGAACAGGCTAAACGACATGGTGATGAATTTGGTCAACAAGTGATAGAGCGGATTCAAAATGTAAATAATTTGGTTGCTGCAGATGGGCGATACCACAGATTTTGCTACAGAAAGTTCCTTCACCGTGTTTCAGCTACTGGACAGAATCGAGGTTACCGACCTGCAATACAAGTAGATGAAGGCATGGAGGCTATATTTGCCTACCTGGAAACCAATACGGAAGAATGTCAGTTTGCTATGGACGATCTGTTAGAGCAAATACCCACATCATGTCGTCCTGATATTCGAACTGCCAAGGCTCGCCTTTTCCAGAAATATGGTGGCGATGTGGTGATAGCTGAAACAGCTTCAAAGCCAGGCACAAGAAGATGCTGATGTTATGATTGTAACATCTGCCATATCAAGAACCAAAGATTTTGGAAGTGTTGTCATTGTAGGAGATGATGTTGATCTGCTTTTGCTCATGACTGGTTTGGGGCAAGGCATTGAAAACTTATTTTTCTTAAAGCCAGGAAGAGGAAATGCAGAAGGCAAGTGATTTTCCACTGCATCTTACAAGTCTGACAGTGAATTTATTCTGTTCACTCACGCCTTTAGCGGATGTGATGCAACATCCGCTTTTTTTTGGTCAAGAAAAATTAAGTGCTGCAATATTGTTTCGAAAAATGAACACCTAACCTCAGCATTTTGCACGTTCAATAAACCACATGCTACCAGTGAAGAAATAATAACAGCAGGAGAACAGGTTACTATCGCATTGTATAGTGGAGGTGTCACACTAGACCATTTGCGGTACCAGCTATTCGCCAAGTCTGCCACAAAAAGCAAACTGAATCTTGCACGGTTGCCACCTACACAAGATGCTGCACAACATCATTCGTTGCGGACTTACCAACAAGTCCAAAGTTGGATGGGAAACTGGGAACCTCCTGAGAAATGGGGCTGGAATCACAGTGACCACGGTCCAATATTCGTTATAATGAGCCAAGATCCAGCACGTGAAGCACTTCTTCACATTGTTTCATGCTCATGCAAGCTGAACTGTGGTGAAGCGTGCTCCTGCAGAAAAGCGGGTTTGAAATGTTCTTCAATTTGCAAGAAATGTATTGGGGTCCACTGTGAAAACGTGCTAAAATTTTTATATGAAGACAGTGAAGAAGATGTTATGGAGGATGTTGAGGAAACTGCTGACGAAATCAACGAACTTTCTGAGGCTGACTCGCTGTTTAAAGAAGAGGTCAATCTGGGATCTACTCTATGTACAGACCCTGAATCCGTAACTCAAAGTATTTCTGGTTACACTGAGGAACCTGGCCCATCAAAACGTTGGAAGTGATGTTCATACCTCTGTCAAGTGCGCTAAAGTGCGATATTACAAGTATTACAAACCCAGAACTGTCAACATTTTTTAGTAACTGACAATGCATTTTAAATGTAATAAAGCTACATATTTTTAATGTCAACTGTGTGGCCTTTATACACAAGAATAATTACCTACCTAATTAGATTGCCTATTGCACTAATAATAGTTCAGTTTCCTGAGACAATTTATTTTGCGTGTGTGTGTGTGTGTGTGTGTGTGTGTGTGTGTGTGTGTGTGTGTGTGTGTGTGTGTGTACAAATACCAGGGCTGAGGTGGCCCATAGTGAACTTCAGGTAATGATGTAAGAATCACAATAGTTGGTAGCCCAGCAATCCTCATGTTGTATACAGAGAAATTGAATACCTGAAAGTGAGGTGGTAAATTCCAACATATAGCATGATGTATAATGTATTTATACTACACAAACAGAAACTGAAAAAACAGTGTGCAAAAATAAGGTATCTTGCCACTATGCTCAAAATTTGAAAAATTGGTATTTTTTGACGCGCTGTAGCGCCTTAGATACTGGGAGTAGAAAAAAATGGTAAGAATCAAATTTGTAGAGAATTTTGTGCTCTTTAAAAAAGAAGATAGACGTTAAAGCGATAGGAGCAAATGAAACTGAGATATTTTGAAAAAAAACTGAAAAAAGTCCGAAATTTTCGAAGTTTTTTGACTGCAGAAAGTTTTCCCAAGAGAAATTTTGTTGGCAAAAATTCGTTTTGTAAACTTCCCAAAAATATGAACGAGTTAAAAGAATAAAATCTTCTACCCCACCTTTTGCAAGGTATATCTGCAATTTGACTGGACTAATATGAGAAAAGATAAAATTCAATATCAGGAGGTGCATATGTCATGCGGTACATAGCAATACGATACAACTCGCGCGGATATCATTCCTATACAGACGATCTTAATTCTCTGTGAAAAATGGATGAATTTATGAGCGCTAGTCAGTATATGTACACTCCTGGAAATGGAAAAAAGAACACATTGACACCGGTGTGTCAGACCCACCATACTTGCTCCGGACACTGCGAGAGGGCTGTACAAGCAATGATCACACGCACGGCACAGCGGACACACCAGGAACCGCGGTGTTGGCCGTCGAATGGCGCTAGCTGCGCAGCATTTGTGCACCGCCGCCGTCAGTGTCAGCCAGTTTGCCGTGGCATACGGAGCTCCATCGCAGTCTTTAACACTGGTAGCATGCCGCGACAGCGTGGACGTGAACCGTATGTGCAGTTGACGGACTTTGAGCGAGGGCGTATAGTGGGCATGCGGGAGGCCGGGTGGACGTACCGCCGAATTGCTCAACACGTGGGGCGTGAGGTCTCCACAGTACATCGATGTTGTCGCCAGTGGTCGGCGGAAGGTGCACGTGCCCGTCGACCTGGGACCGGACCGCAGCGACGCACGGATGCACGTCAAGACCGTAGGATCCTACGCAGTGCCGTAGGGGACCGCACCGCCACTTCCCAGCAAATTAGAGACACTGTTGCTCCCGGGGTATCGGCGAGGAACATTCGCAACCGTCTCCATGAAGCTGGGCTACGGTCCCGCACACCGTTAGGCCGTCTTCCGCTCACGCCCCAACATCGTGCAGCCCGCCTCCAGTGGTGTCGCGACAGGCGTGAATGGAGGGACGAATGGAGACGTGTCGTCTTCAGCGATGAGAGTCGCTTCTGCCTTGGTGCCAATGATGGTCGTATGCGTGTTTGGCGCCGTGCAGGTGAGCGCCACAATCAGGACTGCATACGACCGAGGCACACAGGGCCAACACCCGGCATCATGGTGTGGGGAGTGATCTCCTACACTGGCCGTACACCACTGGTGATCGTCGAGGGGACACTGAATAGTGCACGGTACATCCAAACCGTCATCGAAGCCATCGTTCTACCATTCCTAGACCGGCAAGGGAACTTGCTGTTCCAACAGGACAATGTACGTCCGCATGTATCCCGTGCCACCCAACGTGCTCTAGAAGGTGTAAGTCAACTACCCTGGCCAGCAAGATCTCCGGATCTGTCCCCCATTGAGCATGTTTGGGACTGGATGAAGCGTCGTCTCACGCGCTCTGCACGTCCAGCACGAACGCTGGTCCAACTGAGGCGCCAGGTGGAAATGGCATGGCAAGCCGTTCCACAGGACTACATCCAGCATCTCTACGATCGTCTCCATGGAAGAATAGCAGCCTGCATTGTTGCGAAAGGTGGATATACACTGTACTAGTGCCGACATTGTGCATGCTCTGTTGCCTGTGTCTATGTGCCTGTGGTTCTGTCAGTGTGATCATGTGATGTATTTGACCCCAGGAATGTGTCAATAAAGTTTCCCCTTCCTGGGACAATGAATTCACGGTGTTCTTATTTCAATTTCCAGGAGTGTATTTAATATCTCAGGTCTCTGTGCGACTGATTAATAGAGGCCTTCTGGGTGTTCTGCAAAGTTGTTGTTTACATTTTAAGACAATATAGGGCGAGTCGAAAGTCCTTGGACACCTTCATAAGTTGGAAGATTAAAGGGAAAATTGAAATGTGATGAAGGGGAACATAGGTTTGACATGGGGCCGCAACTTTTGGAGTGAATGTCATTCATGGCCGCCATCTTGAAATCCGCCATTTTGGATTCAAGTAATTTTTTTTTTAAATGGGAAAGGGGATGTATTACACATCAAATTACATTCGCTTGAGCTCTGTAATTGAGTGGTGTAATTTGTTCTTGTCTATCTTGTACAGTTTAGAAGTTATTGATATTCAAAGTTACCTTGATACCGACGCATGTATCTCTTTGTTCCAGGTATCTGTCGGTATCTAGATAACTTTGAACATTAATAACTTCTAAACTGTACAATATAGACAAAAACAAATTAGACCACTAAATTCCAGAGCTCAAGCCAGTTTTATCTGATGTGTCATACACTCCCCTTCCCATTTAAAATAAAGGACTTGAATTCAAAATGGCGGATTTCAAGGTGGCGGCCATGAATGACAATCACTCCAAAAGTTGCGGCCCTACATCAAACCTATGTTCCCATCATCACAGTTCAATTTTCCCTTAAATCTTCCAACTTATGAAGGTGTCCAAGGACTTTTGACCCGCCCTGTATTTCATCGCGTGACCCAGCTGGTTTTGTTGTTATATGAACTCATTGGATGGACTCCAACCAGAGTCAACTACTATTGGTCTCACGCCGCTGTTTGAAGCCGAGTTCCAATCACACTTGCATGCCCAACATCCAACCTACGACATCGTTAGATGATTTATTTAAAAGATTCGTTGAACTAATGGATTTTTAGGATGCTCAACTACAGAAAGAACTAGCTGCTTGAGATATGAAATTAACTGATAAAAGCGATCACTTAGTGAGGGAACAATCTTCTTAGTTGGATCACAGGCTCAAAGAATATTCCAATAAAATGATTACAAAAATTCTAGCACTGCAACGGAAAGATGGACAAAGAGTTCGATGATGTAGTTAAAGTAATAATTAATCAAATAATCACGACTTTAGATGAGGTAAAAACCGAGATATCAAGTCTCACTGAAGCGCACCATGAAATACTGGGTGTAGTCAGAAATTGTCTCAGGATATTAAGAAATTAAAAAGTAGCCTATTTAGACTAAAATGGAAACTAATTTGTCACTTGGGCAAAAACATAGAATAAACCAAACCCTGTGTGCACAAACTGAACACTTTAACAAAACATTTAACGAATGGATTTTAAGGGCCTGGTATCCCGTGTCGGGGATGTTCGCATGTTTTAGTGGGGGCAGCACCCACGTTAACTGCCTTGCTTTTAGAGGAAAGTTTGCTGAAGCATCGGCAGTTACAGGTTAACACACCTGAGAAAAAGTACCCACATCCCGTCATTTAAGTGGATCATACTTCAAGCGTCGAATGAGAGACAAAAAATACACTTTTCAGTATCATATGTGCAAAGTAATCTGTGCTGTGTGCCGCAGCTGCTTTTGAACCCTGTTCAACTTTGATCAATTTCAACTGAATTCGCTTGCAAAGCAGTGCTCAAGCACGTCAAAACTCACTCGAGACGAGAAGCATTCAGTCCTGAGACATACAGTCCGAAACAGGGCTGTTTCAGAAAATATTTTGACACGATGTTTGGGCAAGCCAACAGCACACAAAGATGTCATAGGAAAACAGAAAGGTAAAATGCCAGTCAGTTTTCGCAAAAAATTGCTTCAAGACACCTTATGAAACTCTGCCTGTTGTAGATTCACTTGATCTGATTCTAAAGCATGCCAAGGATACTGACGGCAACAGTAGCGCGACAAGACCGCCTTCTACCAACACAGCTGCAATGCCTGAAATCACATTGCTTGCGGCAACGGCACCCTGTCCCCATATGGCGCTAGAAATGACAAGCGTCACAATTAGATTCAGAGCGGTTCAGGTTTTCAGAGGCGAAACAAAAATGATCAGCATCGATACCATCCTGGATGCCAGATGGGTAGGAATATTCCGAATGAGGGGCCCCAGATTCTTCCGAATAACGGAAACCAGCGGCAACCGAACTTTCGCGGACCATCAGTTATGCAGTATGTGGATGGTAATCAGAGTATGCCAGTAACTTACACTGAACACCCTCCTGGTTCACTACAGAAACGTTGGTGAACCTATACGAGTGCTTAAGGTCACTGAAGAACGGCCTCCAACCTGAAATCAGTCAACAAATTAGATGCGGGCTTATCCTGTTCCCAGCTATCGGCTGTTCAGATGGTTCAAATGGCTCTGAGCACTATGGGACTTAACATTGGAGGTCATCAGTCCCCTAGAACATAGAACTACTTAAACCTTACTAAAACAAACGTCCATACCCGAGGAAGCATTCGAACCTGCGACCGTAGCAGCAGCGCGGTTCCGGACTGAAGCGCCTAGAACCGCTCGGTCACAGAAGGCGGCATATCAGCTGTGAAACAGTGTAGGGGCTCACTTTATTATGCAGCAATATATATGTTACATTATAAGGACTGAAAGGTATACGAGACGAATTATGTGATGATCCCATGTCAAGTTCGGAAGTGTTTGAAGACCAAGTTTAGGCTGCAGTTCCTGCTGTTGTTTCATCAATTCTTTTCCCCTTCAGAAAACATGTGTACACTAAAAGAAAGAGCAAATAAACTCTACCCTACTCAGTACAAACTTCAGAACACTACCATACATGATACATCAATAAATACAAAGCAACACATAAAGATCACAAATGTACAACAAACCCTAAAAAGTAAAAAAAAAAAAATTACTGCGTATTTCACGTAAGTACGTAAGGCGTATTTCATATCTCTTAATTGTCGTAGATACTTGATCGCTAGTGTTCTTAGGTAGCCGGCCGATGTGGCCGAGCTGTTCTAGGCACTTCAGTCTGGAACAGCGCGACCACTATGGTCGCAGGTTCGAATCCTGCCTCGGGCATGGATGTGTGTGATGTCCTTAGGTTAATTAGGTTTAAGTAGTTCTAAGTTCTAGGGGACTGATGACCTCAGATGTTAAGTCCCATAGTGCTCAGAGCCATTTGAACCATTTTTGTTCTCAGACACTTTTCTCGAGGCTAGTGTAACTGATGGAACTAGTGGTGAAGCATCAACAGCTCCGTGGAATGGTTTAAGCCTGCTTGTGTAAACAACAAACGCTTGTGTTGGCAAGTGCAACTTCACATTAACTGGCGATGTCGTTTCAGTGACGTGGTATAGGCTGTGGAACTCAAATATTTTTTGTTTTTGCCTTTTGACGTATATGGGCTGATTAACAATACCCAGTAACCAACTCTATTTTGCGGGAGTTTCCATATACCTTGCTCTGTCTGTCCCTCACGTTCTAAGGCTTATGTATTGGCTTATTCAATCTCCTCCAGACTCCAGGTACACATTTTTCGAATTCTTTTACTGATTTACTGTTATCTCCAAGCTTGGATTTTATCATGTTAAAAACTGATGGCATTTTTCTGCCATAAACCAAATAGTTCTGTGAACCCTTTCTCTTTGTGTATTTGCTTTTGGGTGGAAAAGACATCTTCTTAACTTCTAAATGTTCATCGAATAAGAATCCAGCTGCTTATGATGACTTGTAGCACTGTGTTACCTTGTTCGCCTGGGCTTGCTACCATTTCATTGCATTGGGCAGAGTGATATATTATTGTTAAAATGTACTTAGTCCCCGCAGGAAGATTAAATAGCCGTAAGCCGTCAAATCCAGTTAATCCAGATGGTTTGTTTGCTTCTGGCAATCTTTACAATGAAACTTTTCTACGGTTAATATCAGCCCTTTGTTTAACACGTATACAATGTTTATGTACTTTACCACATTCTGTTTCCTAGTGTTCCACAGGTATTTTCAGGAACTCCGTATCCATAGTTCTGTGACCACCGTTACCTACTAACAAGTTGGTCACCCCCTTGTTGCGAAACTTCGTCTCTGAATGCGACAGAACTACCACACATGTTCTGCACAGTGTCTGTCTGCAGAGTAAGCTGTGCTTGCAGTTTGGCTGACAGACACTCTATGTCGCTTACTTGTGCCTTTTTCCATTCAACTACACTTTTACCTACTATTCGCTGTATTCCGATTTCTCTGCTCAATGTCTCTGCATTTTTATGCACCTTTCCTGGTTTATAAACTACTTCATAATCAACTTCACTCAGTTCGAGCATCCATTTCGTTAATCTCCTAGGTGGAACATTTAATGCTAACAACCATTTTAGCAAGGTATGGTCTTTTACTACTTTGAACACATAACAGTGAAGTATGTCATTCCGTAAATCACTACTAGCATCCCGTTTTCTGTTGTGGGATACTTCTGTTCTGCCTTGTTGAACTGTCTAGATGCATAAGCCACAGGACGTTCTTTACCGTCCAGATTCTGGCTGAGAATGCAAGTGAGCGCACTATTATTGGCATTGCAAGAAAGGATGAATTCTTTTTCGAAATCGGGGTGTATCAGTAGGCCCATAATATATTGATGCACAAGTGATACCTTGTTTTTTATACAATGTAACGTATTGAGAGTATTATGTCTAGTGATCCTAACAGAGTGTTGGTAGTGCCGATATTGTAATTCAGGAAAGTAATTGCATTAATGTGAGTGGAAATACAGGTGTGTCTGAAATGGCGATTCCACTTGAATCTACTAGCAAGTTGAAAGACATCATTCCCATCACTTAACTGTGATCAGAATGTGGGTAGTTTACTCTTGAAGTTACTGAAGGAGCTCAAGGAACACAAGTCTGATACAAAATAACAGAAGGCTCTTGTTCAAGAATAGTACATACAGATTAAGTGAATGACTGGAGGCTTTTAGTATTGGCTCAACATTTTTTAAGCTGATCTTGGAGCAGAACTCTTTCAATAATTCGAAGTAGGTGATGTATTGTATCATAAAACGCTTCCTGGTGTGGTCCAGGTTCTCATAAGGTGCAAACATAATTGAAAAAGGCTATTATTGGAATAATTTTAGCCTTTGGTATTTAAAGGTTGCTGCTTTTGAGAATTTCATGGCACATTCAGTTACGAAGATCCACAGGGACCAGGATAAAAATCCCTCCACAAGAGAAGCGATTTAAAATGAATGAGAACTCCAACGTTGCAATTAGGTAGTACTATCTGATCAACAATATTAGTTGTTTAAACAGGAGAATCATGGGAATGCACATTCTGTTGTACGAATGCCACGTGATCTAGTCAACTTGTTGATTTGCCATGTTTATCTGTATTATTCACTTTTTAGACCTAAGAACAACTATGACAAATTTCCATGGTACATGATACTTCCTTATCATAGAAAAAGAAATCAGTGAATTTTAACCTTATGTAAACCATGTCAGAAAGTGAAGCCGCCAATGGTATTTCATCATGCTCCACTGTTTCCTTTAATTCCCTCGAAGGAAAAGGATGCTGCTGTGGTCAATCTGTTCAGTCCACTACCAAGAACTATTAAAGGTTTCTTTTATATCTTTGTAGCTGAGGATGTGACATAAAAATATATATCATTGACTCTCTCAGGAAAGCCACTAGTATTCTGGGAACTTTAGCTTTTGTCAAACATTTTCTGATGGTAGATGGTCATGCAGGTAAGTTTATTTCACACTATGGTCCACAGTCTTCGTTGGAATTGAAACATGACTTCATGACAAAATAAAATCAAACTATTTTTATCTCGACGTATCATCCAGCTTGAAACCCTATGCAGCGGCTTTCGAAAGAATTCGGAAAGTTATACCATTTCTACTGGTCATAATTAACATCAACGTTGGGATTATTACATCGAGAATTTGGAGCAAACCATCAATAAAGTACCAAACTTTCCTTATTTTCCACTCCAGTACCTGTACTGAAGAGTCAATATACTCCAGATAAGATTCTAGAAATTGTGCTTTTACCTTCTTTCTTGAAGTAATGACACAATGATGTAGTAAATTTGTACAGGGTAACATTCAGAGAGCTGGAGCACAACGTAGAACATGTGATATGGTTACAAGATTACAAAGGCAGTGAGGTCTTTCAGAGTTCGACAGAAAGAGCTGGTGAAGTTGTTGAGTGAGAGGCATCCCCTCACTCATATATTCGTTCCTGTCTATATTAATCCATTTAGAGAAAAATGTCTAGCACATCAGATTGCAGTGAAAGTGGAGACACTCAGAACCAAAATGGCATGAGGTTTGTACCACGCTTCGTATAAAAAGTTTTTCGCAAGTAGGTCTACATTTTGGGAAAATCTTTTGTATGTTCCATATCAAGTGTGACATTCATCTAAATAGTAATTGTTTGCATATAATTAATGTAACCCTTGATTTCAGATTAAAACAGTGTGTGCCAGTAACATTATTTGTTCCTTACACACTATGACGCCATTAGGTGACTTTTGTGTTAAATAGACGCTTCCAATAAGAATAATTTTCATTATAAATCGAATAAGGAAGGATGCGTGTCGAGAAAATAGACTAAGAACTCATTTAAATCAAGAAAAAAAGCCTACTTGTGAAATATATTTTATGGAGACTTCGAAAGATATGCCTTTGGCTACCATAAGAGTTTGTGTGTGTGTGTGTGTGTGTGCTTGTGTGTGTGCGTGTGTTAATGTGTCGTTTTGGTCGTGTGGAGAATTCCTTCCAGCATTGTAACATTTCTCATGTATATTCAAGCTACTGTTTTTTTAGTTTTTCTTTGAAATTTTTGTATTGTTTAGTCACAAATGATGATGTTCATTGTCAGTGAGGTGACGTGTTTCTGTAGATTGCGATGAAAATGGTATCAAGGTGTCTGGCTCAGTTCATCTATCTCCAGTACTTCTCTGCTAATTACTTTGTCTTTTATTCTTAGGTCATTTGAAGGAGTATTTTCACAGATGGATCCAAGTGACATTCACTGTTTTACACAATATTATCTTTCATTGGTTGAGCCATTTAATTGTGTATTCATTTGTATTTTTCTTTGTCATTTTAAGGTTGAAACCTATTTTGTGGTAGCATTAAATGATCCTATGTACAGGTTGTGATTTGAGCCCAGATGTAACTGAAAGTAAGAACTCTATTGGTATAACTTGCACTAACTTAATATGTCGAGGAGATAAATTTTCCGTATGCCTAGCTTCAGATGGAAAGACAAGTTCAAGGTAAAAACCCTGACCAACTAGATTTGATTTACAGAATGAAGGGACTATCTCAGTTATAGTATAATGTATGGCAATTAGTGGTGTAGTTAGTGTAGCTTGAAACCAGATTAACTCAGTTGTTAGGTGTTGGGTAGATCGCCTTGATAGTGTTGGATATATCACCAGACATGTCCAAAATGGCTCAGATAAAAAACAACACCAATGATGGTATCAGAATAGTACTACATTTACTAGTTTAGGAATATAGATATGTTCTGTGGACATGCACACAAATATGTGACTTTGTCACCCAGTTTACTATGTATTATTGTTTTCGTTAGATAATGGACAGTATATGTACTCTCATTCCTGGTCATGATGTCAGAAAGCTACCGACTATGTGTTTTATAGTACTGTATTGATCATTGTACCATACTGATTTAATCGTTTATTTATCGCTTGTTTGAAAAACTGCTGTGAATTTTAATGATGTACTTCCATATTATATTCTTTTGTCATGTCACACATGTAATCTATAATGGTAAACGAAGAATGGGTATTCAACATTGTATGTATTATCTCTTTCTATGTCTGTTTCTTCTTATGGAACTGAAGGGAACGATCAGAAGCTATACGAAGGAAACACGCATAAGGAGACACTGCACTCTAACCAGAACTACCAATCTAAACAGGAGTAACTGATGGGTAGTATATTGCATGCTTTTCATCTTGGCATGATAGAGAGGTCAAATCAGTCAACTGCTGGGAAACCATTGAGAAATTAGAGGGCCAGCACGACCTGTCAGTAGTCCTGCAGAGAGATAGTGACCCAAGACTAAGACTGGTCTCACATTTCCACATAGGGGGAGTTACGAACTGCTCATAGCTCGATTACATTATCACTGAGCCGTGATGTGAGCCTCCTACCCTCACTTACAAATTGCACAACTAGAGTTTTAGCTAGCTCTTACTGCCAGCAACCAAAGTCAATGGAAATGCACAAAAACTATATCAGCATGCTCAGAATTTGGAAATGCATGTAGCATGCTTAATCTATATAGTAGGATTAGCCAACAAATCGCAGTCAGTTGATAAACACAATTATGTAAATTCAAGGTGAAATTCACAACTAGAACATCAAAACAGATATGATACTCAATACATAAACCAACAGCAAATAGAGTACTATCATCCAAAGTGAAACTTATCTCTGTAGCCAGTTGTACCAGGGTGTGCTGAAATATAATGCCTTGGACTTTTTGTGCCAAAGCTCTTGAAGCTCTATAAATGAAACAAACGTTATTAACATACTACTTCCCTATTCTTCATGTCTACATATCTTCACCCCTCTGTCAGTGGACGGCTCTGAATTATGAGTGTAACATGATGGTGATTAATGTAAGTGAGGCAGTTCATGACAAGCAGCATCCTGTAATCGAGTTTCCAATTCAAAGAGAGTGTCCACACATGGAGCAGCCTCTCCTTCAGTGTGACAATGCAACACCACACACGATCGCTGCCACACCTGCGACAATCCGAAGCATTGGGATCATTGTCATCGATCATTCTTCATACAGTCCCGACTTCGCCCCATCTGATTTCTGCCTATTTCAAAAACTTGAAAAATAGCTTGGAGGAGCGGGTGAGGTTGTTGCTCCGTCGACAAAGTCAAACGTTCTACATGATGCTATGAACAAACTGTACTCTCGTTGGGACTATGTTGAGCAATAAATGTATGAACATGAACAATAAAGATGCAGAATGTCAATATCGATCATTTTATTTAAAAATCTTTAAGAGGTTTTACATAAAAGTTTGAAGGCATTACTTTTCAACATGACCTCGATACTTGTAACTGATAAAAAATGAACTTATATTCTGCAGAATGCTTTATTCTATTTAATTTATAACACGAATCCTAAAATATTTACTGTTCCTCACGAATTACCCTGTGTTTCTATTGATAAATGCTGTTCAGCAGCGATTACAGATTAAAGAAACCTTTGTGGGGGATAACAGATGTGTGCTAAATATAAAAACTAGGCACTTACTTTAAGAAAAGTGAAACCATTTTCCCACCTATCATTTAAGGAAACCTAAGATGACACAAACAGCGTAATAATAGAAGCAGATTTGCACTGATAGATCATTCATCGAGCAAACAGTACTATTTGCTAAATAGGACTAACAGGGATTATAGAATGTACACAAAGAATGACAGTGTTAGTGGTCACAGTTTTGTTTGACATAAGACGAAAGTGTCAGAAATGCTATAACACCTTAACTGACAGATACTTGAATATGCACATCATGCATCCCACAGGAGCGTAATTAGTAAATGTGAAGAACCACTATTAGAGTCCACAGAGGGTACCATGGCCGGTAGATGCACAGACGGTAGGGCAAGCGTGGTCAGAGTGATAGTGGTGAGGGCGCTGTAGGGGAAATGCCGAGCACTGGAGGGGAAGTGATATTCTATATTGAAGCCAGTTCCCATTTTTTATTAAATATTATGCGGGGCGCCTCCACGCCCACACTTGCATGGTGACAACTCATAAAAGATCTGTCACCTCTGCACTGGTTGGTGTGTAAAAAGAAATTCGCCAAAATACAGCGATTTATTTTGGCCTGGCTTGTTAACCATTTTTAGCTTTCAGAGAAGTGTCGCAAGTTGCGAATTCTGAGGAAAACCTACACATTTCTGTTGTCGCCATGTTAAAATTTGCTTGTTTCACAAAAACGCATCGAAGTTTACACAGTTTTTCCTTACTAACATGCTGTGCAGATGCAACTGCGAGATAATTCTGAAACAGTGGTTTATTAAATTTGTAAAGTGAGGAACTGATGAAAAGTAAGGTCAGTATCTTATGAAAACCACATCGTCACTACAAACGTGTAACGTCTTCACTTAAGTTGCTCCAAAACTCATAGCATTCCTCGTTTCACAAGGTATCGATGGCCTTTAAAAATTACATTGCTTCATTGAAAATGTTTGTAGTTCGTGGAGTAACATGGTAGAAAATGAAGTTTTCCATAATAGCGATACGGCAAAATACTCTCATCTTTGCGTGCCATCATTTGCGAAAATGTCATTTTGGTATGTCAAACCGCTTATGGGTGTTTCACACTGACTTTATCGTTGGCACGGTGCTATCGCTAATGAGTGTGCTGCGTCAGATGAATTTGCTCGAGCTTGGTGGTAGATGGAGACCTCCACCCAAGTATAAAGAAAAATTCAGTATGTTAGCTAGATTTCACACGCAGCCACGTATTATGTGGTATCCACCCAACGCAAAATCATAGCGACCCCTGTTTTTCATTGCAAACTTTTTCGAATTTGTCGCAGTGTCTTACTTCCACGTAAATATCACAACAACTATGACCATTAACGAAATGATGGGCACATCATAGGGGACAAACCTACGAGTACAGAAAAATGAAATTTTTTACCGAATATTTCTGTAAAAATGTTTGAGTAAGATAACATGGCGTGCACCTCGACTCTTGTCATCGGCGACCGACCGAAAGGTAGCAGTGTCGGCCTCCCCACTCGAACAAACGAGTGAATTCGCCCAGCGCTTTGGACGACAACTGGTCACTGCTCACTGTCACGATATTCTGCGAGGACTCTAGCAGATGAATCTAGGAATGGCCCTGTACTACATACATTTGCTAGGTATAGTGCGTGAATTAGCATTTAAAAATAAATCTTTCTGGTCTGCATAATTGAACGGAACGCGATGAAACTCTGACATGTGTTACAATCGGAAGTACAGTCTGTCGTGTTATTGTGGCTGTAGATACTGCTATAAACTAAAGACCTGGTCCTGGGCAGAGTTCCCTGAACCTGTATATCTGCAACACAGTATTGTGTAGAAGTGAAGATGTAGCTCTTCTGACGGTTCTAATGACAAAGATGATGTACCATGTGTGACAAGGTATCCACCGTTAACAAAAATCAGATTTTCGTGGTGGAGTCCTCTAAGTTAGCCACTCCTAGTCTCAGGTGCATCCAGAATTTCAGCTGGCAATTCAGGAATAGGTGGAGATATCGGTGGCCATCCTAATGGACATGGCGTATAGCGCCTATATGGTTATCAGCTTCTTCAATGTAACTCGTTGAAAGACGGAACATGATCAAACTTCCATCAGTAATACTCTACGGTTCTGTCAAGCTCTCTCACACTAACACATGCGAATATCTTCAGTTACGACATACTATCACCAGGCAGAACTTGGACCCTACACAATAAAATCTCTCTGCTACAATTTACTGAGCGAGAGTCAAAGTAACGCAGATATGATGTTGTTCATTTGCTTCAAAGGAGACAGAAATCAGAAAGAAATGCAAGGTAGCAGTGTCGGCCTCCCTACTCGAACAAACGAGTGAATTCGCCCAGCGCTTTGGACGAAAACTGGTCACTGCTCACCGGCACAATAGCCTGCGAGAACTCTAGCAGATGAATCTAGGAATGGCCCTGTACTACATCTATTTACTAGGTATAGTGCGTGAATTAGCATTAAAACAAATCTTTCTGGACTGAATAACTAAACGGAACGCGATGAAACGCTGAGTGTGTTACAATCTGAAGTACAGTCTGCACTGTTATTGTGGCTGTAGATACTGCTATGGTCCTGGGCCGAGTTTCCTGAACCTGTATAACTGCAACAGTGATACGCACTTATAATTGCAGCACTGGTACTCAGTTTCAGAACACTGAAATAAGTTAAATTTACAAGGTTAATGAATAATTTTCATATAGAAGCAGCGTTTTTACGTATCTGATCACGTAAGCTATTTTACGAACTGGTTTCCCTGTTGCTGAGAGTTGCTATAAGTACTTCTTTAATTAACATATATAGAACATACCAATGTAATACCTGTCAACAACATACTCTCTTTTAATCACTGTACTCACACAGTGCAGAATAGAAAAAGCCGGTGGAGGAGCATTTGCAACGAAGAAATTTGAATGAAGATTTATACATGGATCGAGGGGTTTGGGTACGAGACTGCAAACAACTAACAAAAAGAAAGTAAGTTAGTAAACACTCCAGCTTTGCCTTTTTACAGATCTAATAAATACCGAAACATTCACTAAGTATGGAGAGATGCTGTGGGACTCAGTGATGTGGCGATGGAATTAGGCCTTTAGCTCCACCAAAGAAGTTGCAGGGAAGTTTGAGATCAAAATGTGGGTCTGCTTTTGTAATACATTGTGCAGTATGACTTCCTTATTGGGTTTATGAAGGAAATGTGGAACGGCAACCCATCGTCATATCTCAACCAGTTTCTAAATCTGACGCCTGGGATCCAAATAATGAAATTGTTCTTGTTGGTTCCGTCTTGAGTAAATGATAATGGTCAACTGTATAGAAAAACATTTATTTGGCGAAATCGGTTTCAATCACATGACCATATTCAGTAGATCTACACATAACATATATATATATATAGGGTATAACATATATATTCAGGTATAAGTGCAGATATTTTCATGTATGGTACCTTAATACATACACATCATTGTATTGGTTGCTTTTTCTCTGCGCCGAACAGTCTTCCCACAAATAAGTCACAAGTTTTACAACCTGATGGTCATAATGACCCCCTAAGTGCCCTATACCTGTCAAATTAGCCAACTGTTTTGCGTCCATACCTCAACACCAGACCTGATGCCAAGAGGAAAATAAGTATTAATGAGTTGCTCATGGCACATGTTGTTGGAGGTACTACCCAACCTAAAAACATAATTATTATTCTGAAAATGACATACTTATGTAATGTTGTTCAGTACGTCGCCCTCAGTCACCCATAGAAATATTTGAACTTATACCCATTTCATCCTACATAATCATGTGACGAAAGTCATGGGATAGCAATCTGCACATATATACACGCACTACTGGCCATTAAAATTGCTACACCACGAAGATGTCGTGCTACACACGAGAAATTTACCCGTGAGGAAGAAGATGCTGCGATATTCAAATGATTAGCTTTTCAGAGCATTCACATAAGCTTGGCGCCGGTGGCGACACCTACAACGTGCTGACATGAGGAAAGTTTCCAAGCGATTTCTCATACACAAACACCAGTTGACCGGCGTTGCCTGGTGAAACGTTGTTGTGATGCCTCGTGTAAAGAGGAGAAATGCGTACCATCATGTTTCCGAATTTGATAAAGGTCGGATTGTAGCCAATCGCGATTGCGGTTTATCGTATCCGACATTGCTGCTCGCGTTGGTCGAGATCCGATGACTGTTAGCAGAATATGGAATCGGTGGGTTCAGGGGGGTAATACGGAACGCCGTGCTGGATCCCAAAGGCCTCGTATCACCAGCAGTCGGGGTGACAGGCAACTTATCCGCATGGCTGTAACGGATCGTACAGCCACGTCTCGATCCCTGAGTCAACATATGGGGACGTTTGCAAGATGACATGGACTATCAGCTCGGAGACCATGGCTGCGGTTACCCTTGACGCTGCATCACAGACAGGAGCGCCTACGATGGTGTACTGAATGACGAACCTGGGTTCACGAATGGCAAAACGTAATTTTTTCGAATGAATCCAGGCTCTGTTTACAGCATCATGATGGTCGCATCCGTATTTGGCGACATCGCGATGAACGCACATTGGAAGCGTGTACTCGTCATTGCCATACTAGTGTATCACCCAGCGTGATGGTATGGGGTGCCATTGCTTACACGTCTCGGGCACCTCTTGTTCGCGTTGACGGCACTTTGAACAGTGGACGTTGCATTTCGGATGTGTTACGACCCGTGGCTCTACCTTTCATTCGATCCCTGCGAAACCCTACATTTCAGCAGGATAATGCACGACCGCATGTTGCAGGTGCTGTACGGGCCTTTCTGGATACAGAAAATATTCGACAGTTGCCCTGGCCAGCACATTCTCCAGCTCTCACACCAACTGAAAACGGTTGGTCACTGGTGGCCGAGCAACTGGCTCGTCACAGTATGCCAGTAACTACTCTTGATGAACTGTGGTATCGTGTTGAAGCTGCATGGGTAGCTGTACCTGTACACGCCTTCCTACCTCTGTTTGACTCAATTCCCATGCGTATGAAGGCCGTTATTACGGCCAGAGGTCCTGATTTCTCAGGATCTATGCACCCAAATTGCTTGAAAATGCAATCACTTGTCAGTTCTAGTATAATATCTTTGTCCAATGAATACCCATTTATCATCTGTATTTGTTCTTGGTGTAGCAATTTTAATGGCCAGTAGTGTAGATGGCAGTAATATTGCAGACACGAGGTGTAATAAGGAAGTGCCTTGTCAGAGCTGTCATTTGAGTTGTGGGACAAGGGCAGCGTCACCCCAAGGGCAGCGTCACCGCACTCTGCATTGTTGCCAAATTTATTCAAAATGACGGATCCAAGATGGCGGCGACAGATGTGGCAACGTCGCAATGACATCATAGTAGAAATTTCTAACTCTGGCGGGAAAATAAGTCAGCAAACAACAATGGAAACTGGTCATGTGTTGGCATATTGGCAACAATCAGTGGAATCAGGAACATTTATAATATTAAGGGATATATGAAAAATGAGTTTTTTAAGCTCCATTACCACCTGGTTCGGTTTAAAAAGGATGGCTATCAACTAAGTGTGGCAAGCTGGATGTTGTCCAGCAAGCAACAGAACAGAGATTTGCCAAACTTAAAAGTAGTGGAATAACTACATTTAATGGACACTCGTTTGCAAAAGTTGTAGGCTTAAATTTCTGTACAGAAATCCAGCAGGAATGTGCAGCAGAAGAATTGCCAACATACACAGAAGAAGATGTGGAACACTTTGACAATAGTGTCATGGTGGAAATATAAAGAAAAATTAAAATCCCCAAATGCTATGGCCTAGAAGAACTGCAGGATGGAACTGAGCTAATGGTTAAAGCTATAAAACAAGTATTTTGCAGGAAGATAACTAGATATGTAGTAGAATTCGAGAATATTCCTTCTCTGTATTTGTCAAATAACTGGTCGGAGAAATAGATGATTCAGATGTTGATTTAAGTTATAACTTAAAAACTAAATTGGAAATTATTAAAACTACACCTAACAAAAATAATGAAAGAGATGTTTACTGTGTGTAAACTTATACACTAAAGTTATAAATATTTTGTACAAGAATATTTACCAGTCTGATCCGCTAACCATCCAAAAATCCTAAGACATTTATTATATACAGCAGTCTACATACCTCTATTTTGGATGTGCAAGTGCGTGGTAAGATGACCTTGAAAAGTAGTTGAAAATAGGCAGTTGAAAGCTTAGCGACCCCCTTTTCTTACCTACATGAACTACCTGCAGTTTTCTGGTGGACGGCGACAGGAGGGGGGGGGGGGGGGCGGGGTTAGGATAGTGGAGGAGCCCAACTGCCTTATTTTCCCGCTAAAATTTGAACTTCCCACCATGATGTCACGGCGACGTAGCCACATCCACCGCCACTATCTTGGATCTACCAATTTGAATAAATTTGGCAACATGCAAAGTGGGGTGATGCCACCCTTGTCTTCCCACTCATTTGTACTCAGGTGATTCATGTGAAAGATTTCTGACGTGAAATGCCAGAATGATGAGAATCAACAGACTCTGAAGGAGGAATGGTATTTGGACATTCCGGACATTCCGTTTCGGAAATCGTTATGGAATTCAATATTCTGAGACCCACAGTGTCAAGAGTGTGCTGAGATTAACTAATTTCAGGCATTACCTCTCATCACGGACAATGCAATTGCTGAGGCCTTCTCTTAACGATTGAGAGCAGCGGCGTTTGGGTAGAGCAGTCAGTGCTAACAGACCAGTAGTATTGCGTGAAGTAACCGCATAGAATGAGCGTATCTGTTAGGAAAGTGCTGCGAAATTTGGCGTGAACGGGCTATGGCAACAGACGACCGACGCGAGTATCTTTGCCAATAGAACGACATTACCTGCAGCGCCTCTCCTGCGGTCGTGACATCAGTCAACGGTTGGACCCTGGATGACTGGAAAAGGGTGGCGTGATCTGATGAGTGACATTTTCAATAGGTAAGAGCTGATGGTAGGGACCGAGATTGTCAACAAGTCACTGGACAAACTCGGAATGGCTCCACAATTGTGTGGGCTGTGTTTGCATAGAACGGACTGGGTCCCCTGGTCCACCTGAATCGATCACTGACTGGAAATGGTTGTGTTCGGCTACTTGTACACCATTCATGGACTTTATATTCCCAAACGACGATGGAATTTTATGGATGACAAAGCGGCGTGTCACCAGGCCACGTTTGTTTGCGATTAATCTGAAGAACGTACTGGGCATTTCGAGTGAATGATTTGGACACCTAGATCGCCCAACATGCAGCTCATCAAACATTTGTGGGACATAATCGAGAGGTCAGTTAGCGCACTAAATCCTGCACCGGAAACACTATCGTAATTATGGACGGCTACAAAGGCAGCATGGCTCACTACTTCTGCAGGGGACTTGGACTTCCAGCGACTTGTTGAGTCCATGCCATTCACGTTGCTCCACTACGCCGGGTAAGAGGTGGTCCTATATGATATTTTGAGGTATCCCATGACTTTTTTCATCTCAGTGTATAGATACAGCATTGGAAATCAGTTTGAGAACATGGAAATAAATTAAATTTACGAGATAATACGTAATGAATAATTTTCTTATAGATTTCAGCTTTGAGCGGTGTTTTTCCTCGTGTGATTAAGAATTGGTTTCATTGTTACAGTGAATTACTGTAAGCACTTCCTTGAGTAATACGTATAGAATATCCTTTATCAACAAATCAGATTTTAACAATGTTCTTGACTCATTTACGGTAGAGAGAGTAAACTTTTAAATAAAATATTTATGTTTCAACAACGCCAGTGTCATTCTTTCACGAAACTGTTATCAAAGTATAAATAGAAATCTGTCGCATGTTACATGAGTCACTGTAATAGCTGTCAACAACACTGACTTCTAACTAATTATACTCACTCTGCTTAGAATGGAAAAAAAAGCCGGTGGAGGAGGATATGCAACGAATAAATAAACAGGCGTGGGCGCGAGATTGCCAGAAGCACCATAAGGCTCTGTAAACAACTCGCAAAAAAGAAAGATTTACAGTTCAAGTGAATACTGAAACGTTGGCTAGATGTTAAGAGATCCTACGGGATTCCGTGATATGACGATCGAGATGTAGTCCTTCAGTTCCACCGAAGAAGTTGTAGTGAATTTGAGAGCAAAATGTAGGACCCCTTTTGTAATATGTTGCGTCGTATGACTCTATTATGGGGTTTAATAAGGAAGTGTGGAACCACAGCCCATCACCATATCTCAACCAGTTTCTAAATCAGACGCCTGGGATACAGATCGTGAACTTCTTCTCCTGGTTCCGTCTTTGGAAAAAAAGGTAATTTACCGTCCTGCTCTACGTGCTTACCTTCCCTCAGGCGCATTCTGCGTGTCCATTCTATGATAACGGTCAACTGTATAAAAGACGTCATTGTATTTTGCAAAAACTGATTTACTGTCTATTTATTTGTCGAAACCAGTTTCAATGATACGTTCATCTTCGACCAGTTTATACATACTGAAAATACATATAAAGGCATATATAATCTTATACTTCTCCTGTTCGTCCTCCTCTTCCTTTGCCTCCTACCGTTGGTATTGTTATACTGGTTTCTCTAATGTTGATGGCCGGATGCCTGACAACCCCCCCCCCCTTTTCCGTGACCGAGGTTACTAACGTACACCTGTGGCGGCGCTCGACTCGGAGGTAAGGCGATTCGAATCCTGACAGTGCATGAAATTTTCTTTACCACTGTTTGGACAGTAAGTGTAGAGGTGGTGGCGTAGTTTTCCTGATCACCAGTCCTTACGTCAATATCCAGGATTAAATTCCAAACATCTCTGCAAGGTTTCATGAAGTGAGAGCAACTGATGTTAAGTTCGTCGCCCTCCGTGGTGCTAATCACACAACACAGAGCTAACACTACACTATAAACACAAGCGTTACACTCACCTACGCTCCCACCAACAAACATATGTCACAACTCTGACAGGTCCCCAAGGGAAGGAGCCACTGTGCGCGGAGGAAGGACACGGTTTCCTACTAGCGACTGAAAGCCCGCTGTGTAATTTACCAGCCAACAATGCTGTACGACATTTAGAGTGCGACTGCTATCGATGGGCCGGGTCCATTGGTGGATCGTCTCGATTTCTCTGTAAATATTAATAATAGACGCATGTTAGTGGTAATTAATTGTACCCAGTGGTGCCGAAAATTCGCTATCTTAGCACTGAATTGTTTCACGAAGACACAGAGAAATGAAAATGTAAGGTTTGCACTACGCTTTTTCAAGTGACTAGTATCAATGGTTGAAACGTCGTAGTGCTAGTAACAGTGATTTAAGTCCCACAGACATTGTGGGAAGTACAAGCAATTCACACCGTTTTATCCTAATTCGCATTCCGTCCTGAGGACGAAGACCACGTGTTGTTAAGCTATGGAGTGCGAATTACCTTGAACGATCCACCTCTAATATTATCTAATGTTATTCCCAAGCAGGGCACTAAGAACATTATGTAATAATAGTTTTCATTACATATTTTCTAATAGTTTGGGCTCTGATAATCAGTAATAAAAAAAAGAAAAAGCCTTCGAAGGCGACATTTCCACTTCTCCCCTCCCCGGTTTCGAGTAAATATTATTCAGTTTCAGATGGTAACAACACATATAAAATTAAAAGAAAAGAAATGCATTGACACTTCTTTACACGTGTTTAACAACTGTTACACTACGGAAACTGCCTGGTCGAATGAAGAAACTCTGTCCCTCTGACTGGGGTGATGTGACATCGATAGCAAATTTCCCTTATACTCTTATACTTCTTGTGTTTTTTAAATCCATCGAAGCTGTAGAATACTGCTTGTGCAAAATATTATGATGTCTATCTCTTTGCGTAAGTAGTTATGATACCAAACACAACATGAAGAAGCTTTGATACTACCATTTAACGTCCCAGAACGCCCAAACTTTACAATTCTGCTCTTGAAAAATGGTCAGTTTGCAACTGTGCATGACAGATGAATCGTTTTGGATGTTTCATGGTACACTTTGTATATTGCTTTCACATGGGAAGCACAGATTTAGCTACTGTGGCTGAAATGTGACCACGCCAGGATTCATTAACAAACTTGCAGCACTGAGTGGAGTGAAACTTTTGTGAAGACTCAAACAGAGCTGGAGAGCAGCTGTCACACGTAACATTGTCATGCGCGTGATGAGTTATGCAGATTACCATTAGCTGTCGTGGTAACTCACCTTTGGGGCTTTGTGCAAATAGCGCACGTCTTTGACGAACCACATTCATCTCCGCTGCACGTAATTTTAGCCAAGAATTCTGCGCCGCAGAGCATAATGCCAGGGAAATTCTAATGAACGCTCCTGACCGGAGAGCCATAGAATTTTCAGAACTTTCATTAACGTCCCAATAAATCGCTTTACCCGTCTGCGAGGCGGCAGCGGCGGTGGCGGCGCCAGCGGTGGCCTCGAGTATGAGTGAACATAATATGGGAGAAGTATGTGAGACGCGGAGCGGCTGGCGTCTGGCAGAGGAGCACCACCTGGAATTTAATTTCGGACGCGCTCGTCGCTGCCAGGGGCCAACGGGTGCCACTCCAGCCCAACAGTGCAGGGCGCTGGCTGGGGTCACACCAATTATACTCCCTCCATCCACACTGCTGGATGAGCGGAAGTCTGGCTGGAGTGCGGTGTGGGTATGAGAGGAAGGGCGGCAGAGGTCTGGCTGAAAGGGGGTGAGAACCAGAGGCCCTGCATCTGCGGTAATTTATGCCTGTTCGCTTCCTCGCGATGTATAAAACACAGGCAGATGCGGGGAGGTGGTGGGGTGGGGGCAGCGGAACAAGCTGGCGCAGCGATCGGCGGCTTGCGAGCACCCCGGGTCGTAAATCGCACGGAGCCTCTATTCACTTCTTGTGCCGAACACTTTGCCACCGGAAACGCTACTGGCGGGTGGGAGCTGTGGCTAGTCGTTTACTATGCAGTCCAGCGAACGAAAAGAGCCGGTAATCCTTTCTTATGTTGACAGGATCTTTGATTGCTGCGAGGGAAAAGAACGCTGGCGCTGCATTAAACATATATTTGAAGGTGTTCGCCTACATGAAGTTACGCCGTACGTGTTAGATGGCTTTTCAAGCACCAGATGCATTTCAGGCAGTCTACGAACGGCTGACTGGAAGCTATAGGAAAGACGATGGAATAAAAACTAGAGCGATAAATTTCAGAAGGACGTCTGTGGGAAGGAAAGGAAAATAGGGTTTAGTTTCATAAACTGAAAAACTTTTTTCATGTTTCTGTCTTTGTTTAAGTATATTTATAAGTAGGCTGTTTAAATTTTTATATTGGTAACGCCACGTAGCTCAAAAATGGTGCAAATGGCTCTGAGCGTTATGGGACTTAACATCTATGGTCATCAGTCCCCTAGAACTTGGAACTACTTATACCTAACTAACCTAAGGACAGCACACAACACCCAGTCATCACGAGGCAGAGAAAATCCGTGACCCCGCCGGGAATCGAACCCGGGAACCCGTGCCTGGGAAGCGAGAACGCTACCGCACGACCACGAGCTGCCGACGCGCCACGTAGCGCTCTGTATTAAAATCACTTGCTGTGCTGTGTGCAGTCAGTGGCTGGGTGGCATTGTTGTAATATTCGCTATTGTAGTGTTTGGCTGTTGGCTGTTAACAGCGCGTAGCGTTGCGCAGTTGGAGGTGAGCCGCCAGCAGTGGTAGATGTGGGGAAGTGAGATGGTGGATTTTTGAGAGCTGATGCTCTGGACGTGTGTCCATCAGAAACAGTGGATTTGTAAGAATGGATGTCATGAACTGCTATATATATATTGTGGCTTTTGAACACTATTAAGGTAAATACATTGTTTGTTCTCTATCAAAATCTTTCATTTGCTAACTATGCCTATCAGTAGTTAGTGCCTTCAGTAGTTAGAATCTTTTATTTAACTGACAGTAGTGGCGCTCACCATACTGCAGTAGTTCGAGTAACGAAGATTTTTGTGAGGTAAGTGATTTGTGAAACGTATAGGTTCATGTTAGTCAGGGCCATTCTTTTGTAGGGATTATTAAAAGTCAGACTGCGTTGCGCTAAAAAATATTGTGTGTCAGTTTAGTGTTGATCAGAATAGGTAAAGAGCGAAATGTCTGAGTACGTTCAGTTTTGCTCAGCTGTTTGAAAATCAAATAATGTAAGAGATTTATCAGCACAGTCATTCAATAAGTTTTCTAAGGGGACGTTTCATCTTCTACACGAGTTTCATGTCAAGGCACCTTCAGTGGATTTAATATGGAGTAATACAGTTTTCTTATCTTATGGGATAACTTAAAGATAAGAAAACACTGCAGGCAACATTTTCCAAAATCTTTGAGAAGATGTTGTATTCTGGAATAGCATCTCACATTGGCAACAATAATATCCTCAGCAAATCACAGTTTGCGTTTCAGAAGAGTTGCTCTACTGCGAATGCCGTTTACATGTTCACTCGCATGCATGCGATACGTAATAAAATAGGCCGGTTAGTATTTTCTAAGACCTATCTAAGGCATTTGACTGTATGAACCACAGTATTCTCCCAGCTATATTCATGTCGTATGGAACTAATGGAACAGCCAACCAGTAGAAAATGTCATATCTAACCAATTAGTCATTCAATCAATACAATCTGGGGATGTAATTCTGACGCGGGAGAGATCACGTATGGGGTTCTCTGGGACTTAATCTTAATCCCACTATTGTTCCTCAGATATGTAAACGGTCATCCATCTAATACACAAGCAGAAGTAGTTCTTTTGCAGATCACGGTAGTATTTTAATCAATCCAAGCACACATACATAAGCAGAAAAGAAGGTAAACAATGTTCTTTGGAATATCATTGCCTGGTTTTTTGCGAATGGTTTCACCCTCAACTTAAAAAAGGCATAACATATTCAGTTCTGCACATCTTGAGGTACTACACCAATGATAAGGGTGACACATTGTGAGGAATTAATAAAGAGAGGGGAAACATCAAAATTATTACGTGTCCATACTGATAATCCTAAAACAACTGTGTTCAGCAACATTTGCACTTAGAATCATTGTAAATCTTGGAGAGAGAAATCAGTAAGTTCACATATTTTCGTTCAGTAATGTCGTATGGAATTATGTTCTCATCTTTAAGAAAGGAAGTTCTCATTCCTCAAAAACAGTCGTCTTTTAGACATCAGTTTAAAGAGTTGGGCTTTCTGACTATTGCTTCACAGGATATTTATTCCTTCATGATATTCGTTGTAACTAACGCGCTACATTTTAAAAGGAACAATGATGCACATAATTATCAGAAGGAAGAATTACATTCATTACGCCTTGTTAATGTTGTCTTTAGCACAAAAAGGGGTGCACAATGCTGCCACAAAAATTTTTGTTCATTTACCAAGCGATACAAAATGTCTGAAAGATAGCAAAGTAAAACTGACGAGTCCTTCTATTCCATAAAACAATCTTTATTACTGTAATGTGTAAAAAGTGGTTGGTGGGAATTACTGTCTCAGATCTGTATATTTAAAAAATAAATAAAATAAATAAATAATAAAAATTAAAATGAAGAACTTAAAAATGCTCAGCCATGTGTAGCCATATTTACAAACAAATTTTCGATGTGAGAGTAAAATGAAATGTTCCATAGCATTACGGTTTATCGTGCAAAACGATGCACAGAATATGAAATTAATTTACTAATTAACTAGTAATAATTTATACATTAAGCAGTTATTACTTATAGCTCGGCTGATATCTGTGATTCCTCTCCTGTGGCCATAACTTAGCTGTTACATTGTTGCTCCACTAATAAAACATCGACACATTTTCACGTCACGATCTTTTTGTTTTGTAGTTCTCATATCTCGTACGCTAATTGCTGCAGAATAGAAGTACTGATCTAACAACGACTGCAGAGTTTTCTTACGATAAATGTGAGTGATCGGTGTGGTGTCTACTTTTATCTCTTTACGAAACTCTCGCCAACTCTACCACTGTTCATTTCTGTTTCCTCTCTCTCTCTCCCTGCGTGTGTGTGTGTGTGTGTGTACGCGTAGTAGTTCATTAATGTAGATCATTAATGTATAAAATCATGCCGTAAATTTTCTAATCTATGAGCTATCGCAGATGAAAACAAAACTATAATATGCTAGATTCAGTCCAATGAACATTTTAATGTAAAAGGAAAGCATGTGGTAACGCAACTTAGAAAACGTAGATCACAGCAAGAAAAGAGCGTTTCAGTTTACGACGAATATTTATAGATCTGCTGCGGAAAAAGGCAATACAAACGAATTTATCAAAAGAGCTTCATTTAAAAAATTTCAAATGTTTTCTGCTTCTCTTACATTTCATTTCCAATAAGGCATTTCGTAAATACTATTGCTTTTTAATTGGTGTTTCTTTCTTCTCGTCCCATGTGGGCATCGTGGCCTGTCAACGTTTCAAACATACCACTCTGTAACCAAAAGTAATGAAATATACATAAAACCGAAACAATATTATTAAGTGGTGAAACATTTACATACGGTTTTAAAATTAATGGAATAATAATTTCCTTTTTGGTTTTAAATTAAATTAAACTGTTATCTCTCTTCATTTTTAATTGAAACGGAACGCTAAAGGTAAACTTAAAAGTTGGACGTAGCATACAGGCAGTGAACTTTACTTTTACTAAAACCTGAATGACCTCCACATGGAAAGAATAACTAGAGGGGAGGTGGGACATTAGGCATTGTATTATGGGCTTAGGGTATTGCTAGAAGCAGAGTTCCAGTGGGTTGTAACTATGGAGTTGAGAGTATTCGTTGGGGTGAATTGTAAGAAACGCAGTAGAAGGTGGGATATGAGAAGGGCTACTATATGAACAGGAGAGGGGCAAGCAAAGATATAGGTATAAAGCGGCGGATGGGGATATATATGGTGTGAGTGGTATAGGGCAGGACGTGTTGGAACTAAAAAGATGAATAATTATCAGGGATGATTCAATTGTTCTGCCTTGTTCAGGTACCATTACCTAATTATTCTGGAACTTTAATTCGATGTCGTTTAGTCTGAACAGTTTATTCAAGTCACCTCTTATATCTTGCAAGAATAAGATTCAGCTATACACGACACTAGGACGCCTGGTACATTTATATGATTGTGAAACCTGGACGACTTCATCCACAACCGATGAAGCAATCTGTGCCATCGAAAGGGAGCTACTTCAAAAGATCTATGGATCCGTCCACAATACCATGGAAGGTAAATGGGAACGAAGGAGAGAAGAAGACCCTGTGGTTTGCAAAGCCACACATTGCTCGAATATTAGGGCAGTAGAAGCTGAAGTCGTTTGGCCACATCTTTCGAGCTGATGGATCCCTCCCTAAAAGAGTCCTCCATTCTCACCTTGCTAGGAAACACTTAAGGGAAGTCCAGGGACGCGAAGGAAGGATCGAGTACAAAGAAGCCTTAAACAAGAGGAAGCTGAAGCTAGAGACTGGCAACGATGGATTACCATCTATAGCAGACATATCCTCCGTTGTGATCGACTTTCCCTTTTTTATTGTGTATTTTATAATGTGTTCCTTTATGATTTTTTATATTTTGCAACATTTTTTTAAAATTTGCTTGTGTACTGTCGTTCCTTATTTTTTTCTGCATTAACACATTAAATGATCATCGTTATTTAGCACAGTATACACTATCTGATCGAAAGCAACCGGACACCCCTACATAATGAGGAACTGACCAGGCTATGTCATGAGAGGCGGACACTCCAATATAACAGGAGGTGTGGAGTATCGTGACGTCAGTACAGAAGCCATAACAACAGAGCAGATCGGTCAGGAGAGCTCGGTGACTTCGAACGTGACTTTCTGGTTTTCTCACAACTTCTCACTGTCATCCGAATGATGTCCTAGATGTCATGCTCTCTCTGTTTCAGATTCAAACATCACAAACGAAAGTTACTCCATAGGCCCATATTTATACCCAACCTGTTAAGGTGAAACAACTGAAAGCAGTTTGGGAGAACTAGGAGGTAAGGAGTGGGATAAAGTGGTCGTTCAGACATTGCAGAAATGGCAACAGAATGAAGCAGACTACGCCTCAAATATCGTATTAGTGGTAACGAAAGTTATCAATGGATCATCGCTGGTGAAAACATTACTTTCCTTGTTACCATGCAGCACAGTGTATCTGTGTGTATTTATGGAGGTAGATAGCTAGTGCCTTTTACGATGGTGTGTTGCCATACAATGCAATTATCCAGCGTAATGGCCTACATATAAGGCACGTTAGATCCAGAATATTGTAGTAATCGCTAAGCCGTTGTTGTAGTTGTAGTGGCATGAACGCTGTGTTAATAAAAAACAGTGGCAAATTTTCTGGTACAAGGAAACAAAAAATTTGGCTACTAGAAAAGGTGAGAATTCCATTAAGCTTTTAATACAGACTATCAATAAAAGCACTAGTTTACACATTTCCCTTACTGGGCTCTCTGCTACATGTAACACTAGTTAAGGTGCTTGACAGGCGTTTGGGAGGAGCGGGGTTCAGACCTTCGGCCAGTTACACTGACTGAAGTTTTCCATAGTTTTCGTAGATCTGTTAAGGTGAAAAGCGGCACATTTCCTTTGGAAAAGATATGGCCTATTTCTTTCCAGGTCCTTGATCAATTAGATCTTGTGCTCTGTCTTAAAGACCTCGACGTCGACGGGACTCTTCTGTTTCAGTTTGTTAAGCTTTTACTCTAGAACACTTTGTTGCGGCTGTGAATAATACGTATTATTTTTGCTGTGCTCTTCACTGTGTTTGACACTTTAGACTGCTAGTGCTACACATGCAGAGTCTTTTAATACAGATATCGAATGGCTGGTTATCTTCACAACCTTAATCATTTTCCTTAACGCGTTTGATAATTCTAAATATTTTGGAGTTACAGGAGAGGGACGAGTTAATGTAAAAGATGAACAGATGTATGTGAAGAACGTGTGCGTGTCGTGAATGCTTGGATGTGGAAGATGGACATGCGTATATGGAGATGGTTGTATGGTCCACGGACAGAAAAATAAAAACACTTCTCTCTCTTTTCTTAGATAAGGTCTGAATAAAATAATAACGCAGAAGCATACTCAACGTATAATCTCTACTGTTTTTTTTATGCAACTCATTTTCTCGTTTAAATTTAGCTACACAAGTTAATGTACGTATTTACCCATGTTCTAATAGTCAGTATCTTTCTACGAATTCTCCAGAATTACGGACTTCACTTCGCAGCCTACATTAAACGTAGCTTAAATTGTATACGCCAGTGTATTTTCTTTGGTAATCGGTTGGAACAAACGTGCATCCTTTTAATCTCACTGTCAACTCAAATGTAACAGCAGAACGTATATTATTGAATTCTGCCTCTCTATTAATTTCGTTATGATCTAAACATGTGAGATAGAATAGCTGAATTGAGACTGAAGTAAACTGAGCAGCTGACTAGAATTATTACGGTTGAGACCTAGTAAGAGTCGAATTAATGGAGGACATGATTACTAAGTGCGCTATCAGTCGCTATCCGGTCTGCCACACATTCAAATACACACGGCGCCAGTTACGGCGCCACGTTTCCTAGAGCCGCCACTGCAGCGGCTAATTTGTAAATCTGCTGTACCTGTACGTGTTTCGCCATTTAAGGCTGTTGTCAGTAGGTGACGCTGCAACTGCAGCAACAAAGCTATGTATTAATTTTACTATTTGACATTAGATGTAGAATAAATTAATATCTGAATTCTCTGTTCATGAACAGTATTTGATCGTCGCTCCTGTACCCAGTAAGGAAGTAAACAGCATGCCAGGAAAATATAAATCCTAAGAATATGTAATTGTGCAATGGTGTATTTCCAAAGATTATGTTTGACTGCTAGAAAAAAAATCTAATTTTCGGTGAACCTCTGAGGAAAGAGTAATATCCAGAATTCTGTTCGTGGCTATACAGATTGAAGCCGATCATAGAAATGCGGGCCTGTAGTACATCTGAACTTGCCTAATAGTTCCGGTCTCTGGGCCAGGCTTACGAAAATGAAGAGGAGTGGATGTTGCAGCATTCCTGTCGCAGGGCCATAATGTTTTTCATCAGATATACCATTTAAAACAAACAGTGACTTATTTCAGAATATAACCTGGGCCGTGCGCGAAATGTGGGGTACATAAACATCTCTGTTACCTACGTACAGATAAATTACAGAGCGTGTGCTAGCTCTGTTGCACAAGGAGAAAGAATGAAAATAGCTGTGACTTTATAGCGAAACATCAAGCAACTGAAACCACGAGGCCACATAGAAATTTGAGCAATACTAGTAAGAGTGGAATGAATTAAACTGAGTACCTGCTTACTCGCAGCAACGGCTTAATAAATACACCAGTGACTAGGTGGTTATTGCAATAATTGTACCAATAAATTAAGGGAATTTTGGTTTATAGAGAATATTACCAAGTGGTTCTTTAAGTTTTGTCATTTCAGACGATAAACGCCTCTCTGCAAAGACCGCTATATAGTTTTTAATGGTCCTGCAATATTTCACTGAGGCAGGTCAGCGTCATTTTCCCGATATTGTAACACCTGCTGGTACCTAACTGATAACAAGTCGTCGTTTCAGTATCGTATACCAATAAAAATGGAAACGCGTATCTTATTGAACAGTTCATGGTACGGAGCTGCACAAAAACGTCTTCCGATAGTCTATAAAGAGCGTGTGCACCTGACAGCCGATATCGACAGGTTTTTTTTTTTCTGTCCATCGTAACGCAGTACCGATAAAGGTCCCAGCGATATGGAGCAGTTCTAAGTGAAAACACAACTTCTCCCATGTGAATGTAGAATCCAACAGGAAATGTTCCGACTCTGTGTGTCTCGTTATTGACTTTGAGTTTTTAATTACTTTTCCCTTCGGCAGAGAGATAGTTTGCTGGAGGGCTGGTAGGTGCTCTGGTTCACTTTGTCCATCACTGAGGAGGCTGAACAAGGCAGTTTTAAGTCTGTAGAAAGAGAATTGCGAACCAGTTTCTTGACGGAGGCATAAAGACCAGAATTTTCTGCTTCTGCCTGTGGATCACATTACTCCTGGACTGAGATTCCTGCATAGCGCGTTTGGGTCGGCCTTCTCAGGTTAATAAAGCTCATTACAGAAATTTAACTACGCAAGTGGAAGGCAAGCCGCAGTTAGCAGATGGTTATCGTTTCCTTTTCTGTAATCTGCTGTCCGAAATCCAAGGCCGTTACTAATAATTTTATCGTCACTGTTCAGACACTGCGATGGAGATTGTGAAAGAACATCAAGTAATAGAGTACTCAGCAGTAAATACAATTATATTCCATCCGAGAGCGCCGGCCGGTGTGGGCGAGCAGTTCTAGGCGCTTCAGTCTGGAACCGTGCTCGCTACGGTCGCAGGTTCGAATCCTGCCTTGGGCATGGATGTGTGTGATGTCCTTCGGTTAGTTAGGTTTAAGTAGTTCTAAGTTCTAGGGGACTGACGACCTCAGACATTAAGTCCCATAGTGCTCAGAACCACTTGAACCCTCCGAGAGTATTTTTCCACTCCTGTTAAAATCTGTGTGATAACCGATAAAGTAAACTTTCAAATTATTATCGTTTTCGTTTCAAAAATATACATAAATTCGCAGTTAGCATATCGTATAGTTTTTGACCAAAATTTGGCGACTTCCAGTCCTTTTTCTGTCGCTTGAAGGAGGCCTTTAGCAACACTGGAGGCTGGACACAGTCGACACTGAAGCATGTGCCGGACAGTCTGGAGTTCTCCACAATCACAATATTGTTTTCTGTACTCGCCAGATTAAACCTTGATCCACCCACTCCTGATCTTAGCCTACCAAAGATTTTCAGGTCATCCATTCCTCTTCATGTCCTGGAGGCAGATTTTCAGAAAATCTTTTCCAACAAGAGGGAACGTAAGTTTTATCCCTCCAAAGACGCATCCTGACATTTTTATCAGTGGTAGTAAGTATCCTTGATGTTCTGAGGAAATTCTTCCTTGACTTCAGTCCCTGCGAATGTGATTTATGCCAATACAGGGGATGGGTTTGTTCCTGTCCCACTTTCTTTCGTCCCTTATTCGCCGCAGTTTCTCTACATATTTGGAAAAGTCGCACTTTCCACCTAATATTTGCTTTTAATGACGAAGCATGAGCCCGCAATGCAATATTCAAAGTTTCTTTGCATAATAGCTGTTGGAAATAATAAAAGTATCCATTGAACACGCTCAAAATGACACTCAACATACAGTTGGTCATTAAAATGATTGTATGTCATCTTTTCTTTCCTTTCCTTCAAAGACCAAAAGAAAATCTCCATACTGCACGCATCGAATATTTCTAAGCCCGAAAACGAACGTAGTCCCCCCCCCCCCCCCCCCCCCCTGAGGTCGGCTTCTACCAGTTTTCCCATTCGTCTGTAAATCTACCAGTTTTTCCATTCGTCTGTAAAGAATTAGTGTTACTATTTTGCAGCCATGACTTATTAAATTGATAGTTCGGTAATTTTCACACCTGTCGACACCTGCTTTCTTTGGGATACGAATTATTATATTCTTCTTGAAGTCTTGAGGTATTTCGCCTGTCTCATACATCTTGCTTACCAGGTGGTAGAGCTTTGTCATGGCTGGCTCTCCCAAGACTTAAGTCTTTCAATGCTCTGTCAAATTCTTCAGGCAATATCATATCTCCCATTTCATCTTCATCTACGTCCTCTTCCATTTCCATAACATTGCTCTCAAGTTGTTGTATAGACCTTCTGTATACTTCTTCCATCTTTCAGCTTTCCCGTCTTTGCTTAGGACTGATATTCATACAGGTGGTTCTCTTTTCTCCAAAGGTCTCTTTAATTTTCTTCTAGGCAGTATGTATCTTACCCTTAGTGATATATGCTTGTACCTCCTTACACACTTGATCTTTAGCCATCCTTGCTTAGCCATTTTGTACTTCCTGCCAATCTCATTTTTAAGACGTTTGTATTTCTTTTCGCCTGCTTCATTTACTGCATTTTTATATTTTCTCCTCTCATCTCTTAAATGCAATATCTCTTCTGTTACCCGAGGATTTCACTCGCCCTCGTCTTTTTATCTACATGGTCCTCTGCGGCCTTCACAATTTCATCTCTCAAAGCTATCCATTCTTCTTCTGTGTTTATTTTCCCTGTATTTGTCGATCGTTCCCTAATGCTCTCTCTGGAACTCTATACAACCTCCCGTTCCGTCAGTTTGTTCAGGTCCCATCTCTTTGAATTTCTACCTTTTTGCAGTTTCTTCAGTTTTAATCTACAGTTCATAACCAATAAATTGTGGTCAAAGCCCACATCTGCCTCTGGAAATGTCTTACAATTTAAAACCTAGTCCCTAAATCTCTGTCTTACCATTATATAATCTATCTGAAATCTTCCAGTGTCTCCTGGCCTCTTCCATGTATACAACCTTCTTTCATGATTAAGTTATGCTCTTCGCAAAACTCTACCAAGCCGCTTCCTTTTTCATTCCTTACCCCCCCCCCCCCCAGTCCATATTCACCTACTAATTTTCCATCTCTTCCTTTCCCTAATGTCGAATTCCAGTTACACATGACTATTAAATTTTTATTTCCCTTAACTATCTGAATAATTTCTTTAATCGCATCATACATTTCTTCAATGTCTTCATCATCTGCGCCGGCTAGGGTGGCCGAACGCTTCTAGGTGCTACAGTCTGGAACCGTGGACCGCTACGGTCGCAGGTTCGAATCCTGTCTCTGGCATGGGTGTGTGTACTGTCCTTAGGTTAGTTAGGTTTAAGTAGTTCTAAGTTCTAGGGGACTGATGACCTCAGATGTTAAGTCCCATAGTGCTCAGAGCCATTTGAACCTTCATCATTTGCGGGGCTAGTTCACAAATAAACTTGTACTATTGTGGTAGGCGTGGGCTTTATGTCGCTCTTGGCTACAATAATGTGTTCACTATGCTGTTCGTAGTAGCTTACAGCGCTTTTATTTTTTATTCATTATTAAACCTAATCCTGCATTACCCCTATTTGATTTTCTATTTATAAACCTATATTCATCTGACCATAAGTCTTTTTCCTTCTGCCACCGAACTTCACTAATTCCCAATATAGCTAGCTTTGACCTATCCATTTCCGTGTTTAAATTTTGCAACCTACCTGCCCGTTTGAAGGGATCCGACGTTCCACACTCCGATCGGTAGAATACCAGTTTTCTTTCTCCTGATAACGATGTCCTCCTGTGTATTCCCCCCCGGAGATCCGAATGGGGGACTATTTACAGTAAAGCTGCATGCCCTCGGTAAAAATTACAACTGTAGTTTCCCCTTGCTTTCAGCCGTTCGCATTACCAGTAACTTTACAACGCCAGATGAGTCAATCATCCCCTACAACTACTGAAAAGGGTGCTGCCTCTCTTCACGAACCACACCTTTGTCTGGCCTCTCAGCAGGTACCACAGGTCACTAAATAAGAAACATGAAACATCTGTCATTATGCCCATCTACAGAAGTTAATAAGATTCTCATAATCGTTTCCACAAGACTCTAGATGGAGAGAGATGTGATAGGAATGGAATCAGTGTCAACTCATGTCAGAGTAACTCAGATGATTGCGTGGGAGTTGATTTGCGAATCTGCAATAGCAGCAAGAACATTAATTTCTCCCTGTTCTGTCGTCACTTGTTTCTTTTTGTTATGTTGTCTAGGTGTTACACCACCACTTTCACGTACCTGGTCGAAGATTGCCGAGGTGATTGACGTCTATTGGATACACCGTACAAGAGCGAACTGCAGTCTTCCTACACACTCCATTCACCATGAGCATGTCACCTGCTTCTACACCGGTAAATCCCATAGCCCTCTCACGACCTATTGCTTGGACTGCCACACGCTAATTGACTTGCAAGTCGCAATGCACTCCAGGAACCCACAAGCACACCGTAAGGAAATATAACAACTTCGTACCTAGGAACTACATTGGTTGAATGATACAGACAAGTGTCGGTGTGCAAACATTTCAAAATACTATGTCTCCTAAAGGACTCGGACTAAAACACTGCGAGAAATGCCGCTGACATTCTAATTTACTCTTTTTTTACTCTGTTAACACCAACAGATTATCTTATATTTAAAAAAGTATATGTTTGCACCAAAACGAATTTTCTAAGTATATTTACAATCTGGTTAATGGCTAACAATAAGAGCCCTGGACTACCAATCCATTCTATGAAAACCGCACATCAACTGCACTTTCCAATCCACCCCATATATTACAGGCCACTAAATATGCTTCATAAGTAAAAGAAGCGAAACACGTATGGCAAAAAACAAATTGTCCTTCATTTAGTTGCAAATACGGGACATATTTCCATGAATCCATGAAAGTAATCTATTGAACAGCCTTCCCGGAAGAAGGGACAGATTGGTGGGAAATCTGAAACATGTCTACCGAGGCTATCTATCTTTGTAATTTGGTTGTCAGTCTTCGGGCATTGTGGAGTTGACTGTGAGGTGTTTGTAAGTGAAGCATACGTGCGTTATTATGTAGGCAATGAGTTGTTGTAGCCGAGTGGAGGCAGTTAGAATTTAGAAATGGGAACGGATATGACATGTCATATTATTGTGGAAAATGAGTAAAGTGTAGAGAAGTGAGATAAAAATGTTAATTTGTAACACAAATGGAGATGTTTGTTCAAGAGAATTATTAAAGAAATATTATTTCGATTATGAAAGAGAGATTAAAGTTAGCTATCGCGTGTGAATAATAAGAAACAGTAGTTCGCGTTACTCCATGTTAGGGGCAGCTGCAAGGGCGTCTGTTCTGCGGCCTGCGACGTACCTGGCAGAGGGTAAAAACCGCCGGAAGAAGCCAAGGTCAAGGAGTAACTGGAAGAACGGCATCGTTTATCATGTCACCAAGAGTCGGAGATGATTTGATGGGTCATAATACTCAAACTGGCACATAAGGTATGTCAAGCGATTTTTCGAGATCTTCATGGGAAGCTGTCGATAATGATGGATTTTCTTCTAAGCCCTAGGCATCGCCCCCGCAGGAACTACGAAGCTCAGACTTACTATAGCGCGCACAGCGTTGTTTCAGAAGCCACTCTTGCAGTGCCCTGTCAGCGATTGGAACGGGAATTAACCATAACATGTGGAACAATTGAAAGAGCTCTCTACCATGCAGTCCACAGATAACGCACGCAGATGAAGATACAGGTGCATAAAATAGTTTTGTAGTTATAGTGGTGAGTGCAAAACGGAACTGTTGTAGATGAAATGCTTGTCAAATAAACAGTGACAATGTTTTTCATATTTTGCTTATTCTTAATTATTGAGTATAGTCTATGATCATAATATTATTTATTTGAACTGGAATTAAAAATAATCAAGTTATGTTTAGAAGGAAACAGAGGGATGAGGTATCTACTAGGCACACGACCACAACTCAAAAGCTTACCGAGTTACCTGTATTCTTCAACTAAAATGAGTTCCGACCGTCTTTAATTAAATTTTGCTAGTGCTAAGATCTATAATACATAAAACGCAGTGAGTTACAAATGGTATCAAGGAGCAGATATTTAGCACGGAAAAAAAGGTACTTAAGTTTTAGGGATGGATGACTTTACATACAACTGGTTTGTATCATACTTAACAAAGACAATTCAGAAAGTTGTGCTGAATAACTCGAACAGTGTTAGATGGGTAGAAAATTTTAGTGAAAGGGGAGATATCACAAAGGGTGTTCCACAGTGCTAAATTTTGGGATCCTTATAGGTACGTGAATACCTTCCAGCAAGCAGAATTGTTACATTTTGCAGACGATAATAGTATTGTAATAACTGGCTTTAGAGTGAATGCAACAGAAGAGATTGTTAATAATGTTTTTCAAAGAACTGGTTCTATGAAAATAGACTCTTCCTTAATTTTGAGAAAACACACTATATTCAAGTGTATACAACAAATAGTCACACTACCAATTGGCATGGCACATGGACAGTAGTTAGTAAATAGGGCAGAATGCTCTTATTGATAAAAAATTGCTGAAAGTAGCTTCTCAAGCTGTTCAATTCAGCTACTTTTGCTCTTCGTACTACTGCTAGTCTTGGAAGCAAACGAATAAAGCTCTCGACATATTCTGCATTTAGCAAAGTCTTAAGGAATAATGTCTGGGGTTACTCATCACTTAGTGAGTAGTGATTACACCAAACTGAACAATAAGAATAACATGTTGTGTTCATCCACCTTTATTAGGCGTACTGCACCGTCACAATCCCTATGTTTGCTATTAGAGTTCGTTACAGATAATCCATCACAATGTGAGAAGGACAGTGATGTCCATTCTTACATCTCTAGAGGAAAAAATTACTTTTATTACCTAATATTAGACTCTCCTAGAAAACTCCTTCAGTTCCAGAGACGAATCTCTTTTTAAAACCTGGTAGTCCGTAAAAAAATAAAATAAAAAATAAAGAAAATAAAAAGTAAAAACTAAAAAAAACTGATTCTTAACTGTAGTTGTATGAGTGGGACTAAAAGTTAATGTGTTCACTAATGTTAACACTAATGATATACATATAACATATGGTGTAAACTGATTCATTCTGCATCATATCGATAGAAGAATCGTTCAAATGGTCTATGGTATATGTAGCTAGCTAACAAGCCACTCATTCCGTAAAGACGGAGAAAAAAGGTTCGTGAATTATCTGTAAAGCAAGAATGCAGCTAGCAACAAAAAGGGATTAAATAGGCACCTAATATAATAGCAGCCAAAATGAGCCAATTTCATGTCTTTTTTAAGTACCTACATCCATTCTTTTTAAACGAGCCTATCTTTTTTACTTGGTTTTTATGATATTTGTCTTTTTCTGTTGTTGTTATGACAGGCATTTCCTGTCACACGATCATTTTGCTCCGAGTCTTACGATTTTCACATTCACCCACATAGTTTCATATACAAAAGACGTCTGTGTTTAAGGTACTGAGGTTTGTAGCTCTGTTTCTAGTTCTCACGTAGAATTATTTTCTTCTTTATTGCGAAACAATTTCATGACTTTTCACGTGTTATTATCAGGCTTGCGTGACAGATTTCTCCTTAGCGACAATGGTGATGGCTTATTTGCTGCCTTCAGTAGTGTAGGTATTGCGTCCTATACCACGTTTGTTTTTATTTTCCTCATTTATAAATTGGTCTGGCTCAATGTGAAGCGAACAGGACTCTGCGTTATTGTGCAAGTACACGACATCTATCTGCGAAAGATTTTCTCGTTTACTATTTACTGACCTTTTCTTATTCATGAAAGGCAACATCACTTTTCACTAATCAATGCAGGTTATAAGAGAATCGTGACGAAACTGTGCTGTAATGAGATGTTTCATACCTCTAAGAGTTCTGGGGAGCCTTAAAAAACAACTCATGCGGTGCCTCCTTTTTGTTGTTGCTGTAATTTATGCACTACATAAAACCATCTTAAAAACCAATGCAAGCGATATTCTTCACAGTCATCAGGTATCTTATTCAAGGCTGTGGCTTATTGGCCACTTGGCGAGTTGCTGTCGTTGTGTGTAACAAATATCAGCGCGAGCTTCGTAACTATATACAAGGTGTTCGAAGATTCCCCTTATAAACTTCTACGACTTATAGATGTGAGCGAACACGTTATATTTTGAATAGGAACCTATGTCCGGAAACTTACAATTTCTGTTCTACGACGATTTCAGTTCAGACTTGCCGCGCTGGGTAGCCGCGTGGTCTCGGGCGCCTTGTCACGGTTCGCACGCCTCACCCCCTCCCCCCCGTCGGAGGTTAGAATCTTCCCTCGGGCATGGATGTGGGTGTGTTGTCCTTAGCGTAAGTGGGTTTACGTTGGGTTAAGTAGTGTGTAAGCTTAGGGACCGATGATCACAGCAGTTTGGTCCCATAAGACCTTACCAAAAATTTCCAAAAAATTTCAGATGCATAACGCATCCATGTCTGCAGAGGGAAAGAGAAAAGTCTCATATGAATGCGTGATGTCTGTTGTTTCCGACATGTCTGTCAAGACAGTCCGCGCAGTTGCAGTAGCACAGTGTCCCGGATGGCGCAGTGGTTAACGCATCTGCCTAGTTAGCAGGAGATCCTAGGTCCGAATCCCAGTCCGGTACACATTTTCACTCGCCGCTGCTGATTCTGCGTAATGTCCCGATGCAGCTGTCATCAGTAATCCCTTTCCTTTCCGTTAGCCCCCTCTCCCCCCCTCCCCGCCACTTTCACCTTCAGTTTACATGTAAAAGCCTCAGAGTTGCTTGTTTTGCTATGGAATAGGGTATACCGGAGGACGTGTTCTGTGCCAGACGCTCACCTGACGTCACTTAACATGTGCCGTGCTGCGAGACCTGTTCAGTGCCTGTGCATCTCCGATAAGTGGTTCGGTACATGTTTTCTGAACGCACATAGATGCTCCTTGCGTACGGCGGAGTTAGACGTAATGGAAGAGCTGCTAGTCGGCTATATGATGAACGTTTTCCGAAACGTAGCACGATATTCGCACGAACTTCGTGTTGAAGTTACACAGCGGCTACGAGAAAGAGGTATTTTCACTGTGAGGAGGCAGAACTGTGGTGCTCTACAGGAACACCGCATGCCCAAATTTGAAGCAAATGTACTGCATCGCATTGAAACCGTCAACGAGCACTGGAACAATTGCGCGTACAGTGGGCGTTAGTCACAGTATAGTCTGCGGCGTTTTGCGTGAGCAACAATTACGTCCATCCACTTACAAAGGGTACACGCTATGCGTCCAGCCGATTTCCACCCGAGTCTCCACGTCGAGTTGTATTCACAAATGAATCTAAGTTCACAAGGGAATGTATTCGTCACTCGCGAAACTGCCATGTCTGGGCAGACGGAATCCCTCGCCTGCGACGCATGTTCAGGGCTTTCAGCAGCGGTTTGGTATGGGCAGGTTTTCTAGTCGGTCATGTGATAGGATCATACCTCCTACCGCCCAAGGTAATTTGTCTTGCATACTTTATCATCCTACAAAACGTGTTAGACCCGTACTTGGGAGCTGTACCACTAAATGTACGTCAGGAAATGTGGCTTGAGCCTGATGGTGGATAACCTCACATCTGAAGTGTGGTTCGGAGACATCTCAACAGACGATATAGTGAAAGATGGATAGGCCGAGGACGTCCAACCACGTGGCCGCCCCGATAGACGGACTTTGCTCCTGTGGACTACCCCGTATGGTTTCGTACGCAAAGTTTAATTTACGAGACTTAACGTAGAGACAGAGGAAGATCCTCTGGAACGAGTTCTGGCTGCTGCACTATAAACTGAAGAGAGATCTGGTGGGTTTGAGAGAGTGTACCAGAACATGCTTCGTAGTTACAGCGGCTATAGAAACGTTGGTGGTCACCACAACGAGCCGCTGTTGTAACCCATCAGTCCTGTTATGTACGCACAGTATCCGGGGTTCTTTTTTGTTCCGGAACAATGTAAACAGATAACTTTTAAGTGTTAGTACAAAAAAGTGTACTCAAGTCATAAATGGACATTTCGTTATTTTTCCTTTCGAACCGTTAGCTAATAATTTTACTGCGCCACACCTAATTCAGTTCCTCAAGCAAAAGTGGATGAGCTAAAAATCTGTATCGAAATCGTCGCAGAACGGGAAAGGTACGTTTATGGACATGGGTTCCTATTCAAAATATTATGTACTCACTTCCCTCTACAAGTCGTAGAAGACTGAAACAGGATTTTCCGAATACCCTATATATGTTACGCTGTATATGTTAGTTTAGTTTTAGCACCACTTTACACGAAAGGCAGCTCTCTGGTTTTTTCAGAAAATATAAATTATCAGTCCTCTGTGAGTGTTGAGCGAGAGTTTTTAGTGTTGCTAACAAGTAAATTAGCGCTGAGATTTTCTGGGTAGCGTTCCCTACGAATCGGTTGTTAGCTTTTATTTTCGATGCGGTAACGTGACCGAAGAATTAATGCAAACTGAACAGCAATTAGAGAAACGGAGAACGGATACTACGGACGGTGCTGTTTGCATATAGAAACGAAGTGTTGCATGAAACAGCGGACCCTATCATAGCTAATGGTATTTCTGGCAAGATTTGACCGCTATTGGAAATATCGGTACTGCGGGTTGCTCTGCGGAAATGCATGGAAAAATTTTGTCACAACTGTAGGACGCCTGATCCCATTTTCAGCTCGAAAATAAGAAAATAGTCCATACATTGTGGTAACTGATGGTATTTATAAAAAAGATATAAAAGAAATGGTTCTCATGGGTGGCTACACTGAAGTTTACGTTACTGTTTTCGTGGGATGTCACGACTTAACATACTTCATATGCGGCATTGAAATGCTTGACAAGTGTATTTAAAAACACATTATCAACGTCGTATCTGGTGAGAGGCGCTGGAATAACTGCTCCAGGCTATTCAGTGTAAAAGGAAAGCATTATTGTTTGAACAAGTGTGTCTTACTTGTCCCTGAAAAACTTTTTTGAATATTAAACGCAAGAAATCAAAAAGAAATGTCTCGGAAATTTCATCTCAATAGAAAAGAAAACTCTGAAAGGATCACTACAGCGTTTACTTAGATATATTTTTCTTCTTATTATTTCACTTATGTTCAGACTGATCCATTATGGGAAAAAGACAATTTCTCACCAATGTATTTGCTAAATTATGTTGCTTGTCAGCGAACGTATTTATAATAGTCATGTACATTCACGGTTAGTGAAGCTTGTTGAACTGTGGAAGATGGTAAAGTCATGTTGCTGAGAAAAAATGATAGTTTTTTCTTCGTTTGTCATCTGATTACCATTTTGGCTTTCTCTCTTGTGACCCTGTACTGACGACATGTACGTCCAATTCATCTGGTATTTACTGGCTTAATAATAACTTATTTCACTGTAGTCGGTCAAGTTAGTTATTAAAAAAGAACTACCATTTTATGTCTTGGTGATTAAATATCATTTGTATTGTGTTTTGAACGTTTTTCGGCGGCAATATAGGAGAAGGTGGAGGTGGGTTGTACGAGGGTGAACGAGCGAACGCTATTCGTGTTCTTCCGTTAATTTTTTGATAGAATGAGATATTTTATCCGATCATCTCCCTGGCCGGATGTATCAATCTATCGTGAAAGTTGTGTGGATTTTATCGATTGTTGCCTTCGAACTATGACGGATGCCAGCCTACTCATTGGCCCGATATAGCTCCGATTGTAAAAATAATAATATGACGGAGTGATACAGGTAAAAATTAAATCAGAGTAATATAGATACCAGTTGGCTGCTCTGTACGGTCCTCTTAAAAGAGATTATTGTCCGTCGTCAATGTGGTTTGTCTCCATGTCGCGACAGTTAACTGAAATAAAATCATTTTATTTCACGAACTGCTATCTACGTTGCTTGCCCATTGAGAAACTCTTCATTGAAAATCTCACAGCGAGACAGAACGGAACTCGACATCCGGCGTAGAACGTGGGGCTCGATGTGTAAAATTCCGTTACTGTTTGTAATTACATGATATGCCTTCCTGTTCATGTTAAAAATCAGTTTTGGAGCAAAAATCCGTGTTATCTGAAGGAAATTACCAAGAGCGAGCATTTGTAGTAAAAATGAAGTAATAACGTTTAAAAGGAATGATTAAAAGAATCTTTAATGAAGCAAGAAGCAGCGATACATCGCAGTAAGAAAAAATAAAGGTAAAAGATACCATTATTTCATGCATTTCGCATGTCACGATTTTCTTTCGGACATAACATGTAACAATTCCTTGTAAATATTACAAGTCTTGTTTTTAAATCTAAAAAAAAATGTTCAGATGTGTGTGAAATCTTATGGTACTTAACTGCTAAGGTCATCAGCCTCTAGGCTTACACACTACTTATCCTAAATTATCCTAAGGACAAACACACACACCCATGCCCGAGAGAGGACTCGAACCTCCGCCGGGACCAGCCGCACAGCCCATGACTGCAGCGCCTAAGACCTCTCTGCTAATTCCGCGCGGCTCTAAATCTAAAATCTATTAATTACATTGTTACAAAAATCATGATTATAATAACAGCTTTTGAACAGAACGAAAGTAAGATGGACTGAAGATGTCGTGCAGCTGTTTCTTGCCCAGTTCCATGTTAATTAATTTTAACATTTAGTCTTGGTATAATAAAATAATTAATTTTAGAACATTTATTATTGTCTGCCATGCGTAATATTGGGGAAATAGTACCAATGGATACCGTAGATAAAATAAATGTTCAATCTAATGTCAGGGGCGGCAGCAATGCAGATCCGACAACAGAGGATACGAATCTCGCCATTTCTGAACTAGAGTTAAATTCGCAATCACACCTTAATGAGCAAACTCTAGAAATGGTTTGCCACACAGATATGTCATGCACTTGCAGAGCATGACAAAGAGTTAGCAACATAAATGGAGACACGCGTCAAATACAACTGACACTTAAAACCTAAAGGAAACCCACAAGAGCATACAAGAAGCTGTAAAAGAATTGACAAACGATGATCATTCATTGCAGACAGCTCAGGCTATGATATAAAATACAGCACAGCAGCTGTCTCAAAGAGTTCAAAATTCAGTACTTGGACCCGAAGAAGTCTTACGAGCGTGGCTAGACGCTCAAGGGCAAAGATATCGTAATCAGTTCACGAAGTGTCTAGATGGAAAGGACAACCAAGTCAGTGAAAAAGAAAATGGAAAGATTGATTCGGCGGGCTTGAGCCGATGAATCACACGAATCATGTACACAGGTGAAGCTATTCGGAATGAGTTACAATGCCAAAACTATGTGTAAAAACCATGACACTCCCCAGATGTAGCGCAGCAGTGTTTCTGCTCAAGTCACTCATCGGCATCATGAGGTCTCGGCTGTAAAAGGACGACTGCATGATGGGTTACAAATCCCTTGTTGTACCTCAGAAACGCATGAGACGACTACTCCTTACAACCCAGCGTATCAGTATGAGACAAGGCACACGGACTATACTATTAAACTGGTAGGGGTGGCATCCACCGACATGGCGATGCTTTTCGAAGAAAGTTTGTTGAAACATTACCAATTCCAATTATTTTCAGTGGAAAGCAGTCTCCACACCCAACTGTTTTTATAAAAGCCTTTAGACCTGTCTTGTCCAAGCCCTGGACTGAAAAGTAGAAGCAGAAGATTCAGTTTTCCATTGCTTATATACAGGATGAGACAGTCCTGCGGGTGACTTAAACTACTGAGCATGACTTATGATCAGTTTGAGAAAGCATTACTGGCCAAGTACTGGACATATTGGATGCAATAGAGACTTAGGAAGGATTCTTTTAACTCTGAAATAAACCAGAGCAAGGTAGTTTAAGAAAATATTTCGATCGATACATTAGCAATAGTCTCCACTGGGATGATCCTGCAGCCCATAAAGATGTGTTACGGATTTTGAAGGCTAAATTGCCTGTCAGTATTCACGGAAAGTTAATCTCAATACCAGACAATAATCTGGAGCACTTCTTATATCTGCCCTTAATTCGACAGATTTGATCCAGAAGGAATTTAAGTGTACCAGCAGCCTGTGAATTTAACGGGCAAACCAACAATGAATGTCGTGGCAACAGCGCAGAGCCACATCAGGGCCCTGCGAACCAAAACAGAAACAGAACTCGCCGCGTTTCTACTGGTGGTTGATAAACTACAACAGAGCAATAGACCTGTGGCGAATATGGGACCTCCATCGAACTGGGTAACACTGGGAAACCACATTAGCATAGTTGAGGTGGCAGAAGAACGCACCCCAGAAACTAACATAATTTCAAACTAGGTGTGTCTTCTCTGTGTTCCCTGACAATCGTCGCAGAGTGGAAAGGGGGCGCCATTTCCGTTGAGTAACTACTTATGTTCTGATACAAGGAGGACATTGATATTAATCAGGAACTTTATCATGATTTTGAATCATGTGGAAAACTTGCACAAGAACTTAATGTTGTTAATGCTGTAGTGAGCAGAATTACCAGCACTGTTGTACTTGATACAGGTTCTAGTATGTATGCAATTTCTGGTAATTTCATCAAGAGAATTACTGACGGGCTTTTCAAGGAGGTGTATGCCTGGTTTTGGGTGCAAGGTCCATCAATAAAATTATTGTTCTCGTCAGGACTAGGCCAGACATGGTACAGCAGCAGATCAGAAGACTGAATGGGTAAAACCTCTTCTGCATATACCTGGATGTGAAGTATCAGCAAAAGGAGGAATACATCAGACCCTCATTCTTCTGACAGCCTCTGTTCTGTTACGGAAGTCCGCGTATGAAAAAAAGCTGGAACAAGTTCAAAACATTAAAACTGGTGAAAAAATAGTCACAGACACATCCCAAATCCTCACTTGTACAAACGAAGACCAAGAAGTGCCAGTTGTTGTACACTGACCTGTGTAAAATCATCAGACTAACACATGAGGCTTCCTATCTCATTGCCTATCCCGATTGCAATAAGATCAAAGGGTTATACCATCAAAGGGACAAAAAAATGTGTAAGACAGAGATTCTGTACATAGTGCATTCTTTGCAAACATTGTTAGTTTTGTCATATTTATTTTTTAGGTTTCGGTATTTGTATTTATGTAGTAGCATAAGTCTCGTCTGTTATGTGACTATGTGGAGTATTGCTTACTATAAAGTTCCAGGCACTAAACGTCTGTCTTTTTCATATTGTACGTACGTGTGTGTAGTTCTAGTACTCTAAGATGCAGTTATGCAGAGAAAAGCGAATCCTAGTTGACTAAGAGAATTTCCATTTATATGCATCTTAAAAGACATAGTCATTTCATAAAGCGACGGTCGGCTACTTTATTGTAAACAAATGATTTATAAATATTTATTGAAGTACTAAATGAGAATGGATATTTGTTTTACGTACTTGTTCAAATGGATCAAATGACTCTGAGCACTATGAGACTTAACATCTGAGGTCATCAGAACTTAGAACTACTTAAACCTAACTAACCTAAGGACATCACACACATCCATGCCCAAGACAGGATTCGAACCTGCGACCGTAGCGGTCGCGCGGTTCCAGACTGATGGGCCTAGAACCGCTCGGCCACAGCGGCCAGCTTACGTACTTGTAAAAATGCTTTTACCGCAAGTACAATTCTAGTGGGAGTATTATACAGGAAACAGAAAGTGAATAGCAATAGTTATTTCACATGAAAGACTTGAACTTCATGGCATATCACTAACTTACGTGGCACACAAATAAAGTATCTTGCATATTCTAATTACACAATGGAACTATAATATGTAGAATCCTTATAGTCCATCCAAGGTGGAATATTCAGTTGGTACGAGACAAATCACGCTAGTTTTAAGTTACACCAAGACAAGAGAGAGGTATTTTTGTCATGTTCTTGCTCGGGGTGTATACTGCAATCTTTCCTCTAAAGTAATTAATTTTTGCTAGTACCTGTTAATTAACAGTTTCTTGATGTACGAATGGTACAGTAGGATGGTACTCGATGTTACGCTATGAATTTTTGAATACGTGTTTAATTATAATTTTGAATACTCATTCTCTTTCTTATTCATGGGCGGTTTTTTTTTCACTATCCGATTCATGGTTAGGCATGTGCGAGAGCAGAACAATCGTATCCCGAGTACCGAAGTTCACACTTTTACTGTCTGAAGAAAAGAAAAAAAGAAGGGGGAATTGGCTTATATCAGACCACTGCGTTGAATGTCCAGAACCATGGCCGCAAATGTTCAGAAAAAAAGGTTCTGTGCTTTGTCTCATTCCTTTAATTGTTGTAAGTCTTATACGACCCTTGTTTTATAAACAAAAATTGTACTATCCATGGAACTAAAAATAAAGAGACTTTATATGTTCCTACGTGAATGTGAATGAGAATAGACTAGTGTGTGAACCTAGTGCTGCACAAACAGGCTCAAATTATTTAAGTGAAGTACGCAGGACACTCATATGAGTGATGGTGTCAAGTCATACAAGAAACAGACGCTCGAAAACATTTGTAAACACACATTGACTTCGTACTCACCTCTGACGATCTGACAGAAGGTGAAATACAGTTATTAGGCCATGGACACCTCTCGTCTCGTATATTTTGTAGATGGTGGTAAATCCAAGCAATTGTAAAGCACGCGGTGGTAATGCAACTGCAAGTTCAGTCTAACCACTACAGAAACTGTGGGCACCATTTCGATTGTTTCATGAATTCCCTGACGAGCTGTCTGAAACCGATCATCCTATCCGGCCTGAGGGATGATCGTCAACCGTCCATAATTGCAAAACCTGAACTTACTTTTGCACGTCAGTTATTGTCAGCGGGGCTGTAGGCCTGGCATCACCTGAAAAAATCGGGATCTTACTTTGGTAACTGGTCCCCACGTGCCGAGACTTGAGTCGTCTATCAAATCACAACAATTTTTTTATTATTCTGTGCGACATTCTTAACAGCAGAGCTTTCCGAAGAAAATTATTTCTCTACCAAACCAAGAAACACAGAGACTTTTATTAATCAGTCTGTGTTTGGAAATGAACAACTTAAGTACATTTACAAACTACCAACGCAGACATTTGAACTCACAGAAGATCTGTAAATTCAAATTATTTTTTACGCCCAAGTATGACCCATAAACATGTGACCTTGTATTTCTTACTAAATCACGTAAATGTTCTAAAACAAAAGCAGTTTCAGGTTTCTTTTCTTGGCTCGTTTCTTTTTACTTTGAGAGAAGTTAAAAAATAATAGTAAATGAGCCATATAAACCAATTAGGTACTAACTTCTCATCAAGGGCTAAAATGTTACGCCAATTTTTTCATTGGTAAATTACTTGCCACCTAAGCTCATTTAACTTATCTTCAAATGATTATCATTCGGTTTTCCTGAAGTAATTGGCAAACAGTTTTCTTTTCTTATTCCACAATGTGTGGTTTTTACCAAAAGCTGATATGAGCATGTAAAAATAAATTATTGCTTCTGTAACTGAATGCTCGACGTGTATGCAGTTGGACATGATGACTCCAGGTATTCAAGGGGCGATAAAGGGTTATCATTTTATTACTTTTCTCCTTATTGTTTAATTAATGTTCGTAATGACCCATTACAGGGAAAAGTCAATTATATCTGGTAAAATATGTTGTTTGTCAAGAAACTAGCGAATACCTTTACAATTTTAATGATAATTTTTGCTTAGCGAAGCTTATGGAACTGTGGAAGATTGTAACTTAATACCGTTGAGAATAAATATATAATAGAGGTTTTTTCGCTTGTCATCTGGTGACCATTCTGTCTTTCTACCTTGTGACCTTGTAATGACAACATGTAAGTTCGTTTCATGTGTAATTTGCTGGCTTACTTCACTATAAATGGTCGAGTTAATTATTTAAAAAGAACTATCATCCTGTGTTCTTGCCGTACCCATAATTTGTATTGCGCTTTGGACGTTCTTCAGCAGCAAGATAGTAGAGGTTGGTGGTGGATAGTTCGGTGCTGAAACACCGAACACTGTTCGTGTTCTTTCCTCAATTACTTCTCTTCAAATGCTTCAAATGACCCTAAGCACTAGGGGACTTAACATCTGAGGTTATCAGTCAATTACTTCTCTGCCGTAGCTTGAACCTCCCTGAGGTATTTTATCCTATCATTTCCCTTGCCATCCGAGACATTTTATCGTGAGAATTGTGTGGGTGTGACCGGTTGGCGCTTTCGAACAACGAGGCTTACCAGACTACTCATCGGCCTGATGCGGCCACGATTATAGGAGAATAATAAGATGATGGACCAGTACATATAAAAATTCTGAGTTACAGGAAATACAGTCAACTGCATCGTACTCATAAAAGAGATTATTATCCGCCATCAATGTGGCTTGCCTCCATGTGGCGACAGTTAACGTACATAACATCATTATATTTTGTAAACTATGATATTCGTCGCCTCTTAGAGAAATTTTCAATTAAAAATCTCATTTGCAGACAGAAGGCAATGCCACACCGCCTTCCGTGATTTCATCTATCTTCACAAAATCATTGCAAAATATCGATGTGTTTCTATAAAGGCATCAGCACTCAGACGGTGAACCACAATTTTGTGCGTTGTGTCGCGTATTATTGCACAGCCTGCGTTTTTCATCTGATAGCATTTCACGGAAGATGTTGTTATAGTCTTGAACCATGAACGTGGCCTTAGCACCCAGCTCAGAATTTGGCCAATGCCATATATAAGTGACCAATGATCTCTAGAATGAATTTTCACTCTGATTTGAAACCCCATTAAAAATTAAGTAAAAAGATTATTATACCAAATGTAATCACAATAACTGTTACTACATATATCAAACCGTGAGGCAAGACTGACAATGCCTTCATGGAAAAATGTTTGAGGTAGCCTACAGAACCATGCTTGTACCCAGATTTCAACCTCTTTGAAGAAAATCAACAGCCTTCAATACATTTCTTCAAGAATCCACAGATATGGGAAACGCATGGGGAGAGATTGGGACCGTATGGAGAATGTGTAAGCGCTTCTCAGCGAAATGTCTGCAGTATACTTGAAACAAGCTTGACAATATGCGGCTGAGTATTATCTTGCAGCAGAATAATGCCGTCTGTCAACATTCCTGGGTGTCTGGACTTCATCTGGCACTTAGGTTTTTGCAAAGAGTCCACGTACTGCTGTGGGTTGATTGTGGCACTTTTTCCAGAAAGTCAATGAGCAGTTGGCCCTTGCAGTCAAAGAAAAAGGTCGTCATGACCTCCCGGAAATGGCGTATCTATTGTTGTGACTGCATTGCAGAAGTCGTTTTGTCTAGTGATAATCCATCTTGACTCTATACACCACTTGACAAAATGGTCATAGCACAGGCATGTGTGACACTTAACATCCGCCGGCTGTGCACTTGGCATGCTGTGGCCCAACTCATTTCTCTGCTAGCATCTGAAATTGTATGCCAGCGTAATCTTCTATAGTATTCCCTCCGAAATGAGGAAGGTAGGCAGGTTACTCCACCTCCACAAACTGCACTTTCAAATTCCTGTGACAATCAGTTTTCACAACTGACAGGAGAGAGAAAAATAATAAATCCACTCACCACACTACATTGTTGAAGCTACAACCGGGTGATGTCGATGATGCTCATGCCAAGAACTTCTGACACCTCTTACAGCGGTGGTGTGAGTGACTGCTATGGTGGAAGGTGAGGCAAGCTGTGATAGGTCATGACGTGTAACAGTACACCTCCCAAGTTGTAGCTGCAGTGTTGTGGTGACAGGTGTTGTATGCTGATACTTCATGGAAACAATGCAGGTTGAATTGTTCGTTTATTCTACAATAATTACAGAAGTAGAAACGAAATTGGAGAGGTGGTCAATGGTCTCCATGAAATACGTGGCCACTGCCACACTGCCAATACAGTGTGCCGGAGTCAGTAATAACAAACTTGAAAGACGGCGTGCTGTGTGTTTCTCATGGAAGTGGAAGTGGATGATGTGGTGCGATTAGCAAAGTAACACAGGTGCTGACACAGCGGAGAATCCATGACGGCGGCCAGTGGTCGACAGAAGAAAGCGACCTCAGCTGCATGCCTTTTTATGCAGATCGGCAGGTGGCACATCATGGCAGGTGGGGACTAACTATGGCCTCCAGCATAGCTGATGATGATGGTATGTGCCTACACTACGCGATGGACAACGAGATTACTTGCCTGTACAAGGAGATGACAGCCTGGCAGCTAGCTGATACTCACAGCCTGTTCCACCAAGAAGGTGACCAGCGGCAGATGAATGTCACCCAGCAGTATTCAGGCACATGACAGGCTTTGGCCTAGAATCTGTTGATAGGGTAATATGGCTACAGCAGATTATAGATTTCAGTGCATAGACTAGTGTGTACCTTCACTAGGCTGGTGGCTGGTGATGACTGAGGGTGTGTACCTAAATTTGGCGATATTTATGCTAGCCACGTCCAGCTCCTTTTTTTCTAACGGTAGCGATTTTGCCATGTAAGCCAATGACGAGGTGCAGCCACTGAGTTACTGTAAGATCATGCTCTGGTTGTTCCATCGTATTACCTTCACAGTCTTGTCAGTGGTTTTAGGGTGTCACATCTCTTTGCAGAAGCCCTCATCAGCTGCTTCCACAATGTCAGCTTGCTGAATGTTGTTTCTTGGGTGCTGAGTGCGTGACCCTGTGACGTGGCACCTACTTTCCGTGCTGACTTGCGATTGCTTCCTCATGATGTAGTTTCACTGAGTCATCGAAACAGCTGAATTTCATGCCAGGCACAACATTTCATATCATCCACCAACCAGAAATCTTCATGAAATGAAGTAGCAGATGTCGCAGGCATAGAAACAAATCCTAAAGATCCCATTTGTACGCTGATTACTTCTTTTGTGTTCTCCAACAGTTTATTGAACGTAACTTCTTCTACAATACAATAGCTGGCTGTACAATAGATGTAGACGTCCGTCGATCTAGCCGGAGATGTGGTTCCTCTCGGTCGGCTGGTACTTCGATCGGCGGTGCAGTACAGCGGCTTCGGTGATATCTTCTCGGAGACTCTGCTATAGCGGTTGTCATTCGCAGCGGACGAAGACTGGTCTGCCTTCGACCGGCCGGGCCTATATAGCGAGCTGGAGCCAATAGAAACCCGGCGTAGGAATCGGTGGCCGGATATGTCGCGGCGACCTCTGCAAGGAAATGTTACTATTAATCTACTGGAATCTCCGGCGTGTTTACCTGATGTCTTCGCCTGTTGGGCTGTTGGTTTGTTTCCCTCATAGCGTGGCTGTTATGCAGTGCTGCCTGCCATGTAGGGGAACCCGATGGCAGACAGTACAACTTCCATGTCATTATGTACGCAACAGAATATCCGTAACATTATGGATCACATCTAAAAACTGATATTAATAAGAAGAAGCAGTTCAGAATGGAATGAAAGTTAACAATATTTTAACGTTGATGAGTGAGAACACCTCCATGAAGTTTGATTAATATTGGACTGGTGTTTCAGGATGCAACACTTCCATTTCCGCCAATGCATTTTTTCTTAACAGTTTCAGACAATGTTGGTGGAGGACATGCGTGCAATTGGAACTGCTTAACTGAAACAGATCGGAGAACATTCGTAATGGCAGCCGTGGAAGTGGGTCAGGAGCGCCGCACCCTGCCCCGCATCTGCCCTAATGCGTGCCGTCCCCGGTCCGCCTCTGACGTCACAACGCGGCGACCACTCGCACAAGTTGTGCGCGGCTTGCGGCTGTTATCCACTTTACTGCCAGAATTTATGCTAAGTTTTGCCCTCGACTGCGACTCGGCCCTTTCAATTCGCCCTCCAGCGCAGGCGGAATGCGGAAATAACGTACGAGCGGAAATAAAAGGGAGAATCCATTCGGCCAGCTCCGTCCTGTTTTTGCGCAGCAAAGAACACAGCTTCTACGATTCTCTTTCTGCAAAAGGGAAGAGAGATGGTCCGGACGGGGGAGGCGTGGGGGGACGGGGTGTCCCTAAATTACCACTAGAAATCAACGGACACAGAACGAAATTCCAAACTGCAAGTTTCGCTTTTGATCAAAGTTCCCTGGGCGCTTGGAAACGTTATTACATTTGTCACTGTAGCACGTGCGTCCTTGTATCTGCACACGAGGATATGATATCCAAATCGTGCTTCTTCTGTTTGTTTTACTTTCTGCAAATAAATTCCACTACCTTCAAGCGAATCTTTCTCGAAGAAGTTACTTTTTCCAAGTAATTTCTGTTATTTCGACACACCAGATCCCAAGAGTTCACTGTACTTTTGCCTACAGAACATAAAGATATTGGAAGGAAAAAAGTAGCGTTTCTATTCACCGTGGATGACAAAGCCATTAGAGATGAAGTTCGAAATTTAGAAAAATGAGGAAGGAAAACGACTGAGCTTTTCAAGGATACCATCGCAATACTGGCCTTAACTGGACGAGGAAAATGGAAAACTGTTACTCCGTGGAACCTACTGCACTATGCACTGACATAAATAAAATCTGGACTGTGTGGGGGCACTCAAGGACTAGTGATTTTATTGGGGTAGTAACGCAAGTAGACGGGTACAGAAACTACACAATGACAATAAAATGTCTATGCTTCCTTTACTCATTTACACCTTACTGAAAAAAAATCAGCAGCAGTATTAGCCTAAATAATCCTAAACGAATCATTAGACAAGAATGTTGTTGTTGTTCTCTTCAGTCAGAAGACTGGTTTGATGCAGCTCCCCATACTACTATACCGTGCAGACATCTTCATCTCCAAGTAACCATTGCACCCTACATCCTTCTGAATCTGCTTGCTGTATTTATCTCTTGGCCCCCTTCTACAAATTTTAGCACCCACTCTTCCCTACAGTATTAAACTGGTCCTACCAACTGCACTGTCGTCTGGAAGTGGAAATAAGGTTAAATAAATATTTTCTTGTGTGTGAAAGGACAAGAAATGCCAAAAGCATAACATCCAATAAACTAAGATAATAGTATCTGCAATACAACAAAACCAAAGGAAATACAAGGTTAATTGTTAGCACTAATTATGTAATGGATGCGATACTATTAAAACTTACTTACGCAAACTTGTACGCTAACATTTTATTACATGGATGGGAAGGTCTGTAACGTGATAATTTCTGATTGTTATCTCAGAATATAATTATTGTTCGTTAACATGAAATAACTGATTTTATTAAATGTCTCCGTGTGTGTAAAGCACCTTTCCTCGGAGTTATTGCCATTTTCAGCGTTGCAGATGTACAATAATTGTTGGCCGCCAATGCTGCAACATTCTCTGAATTCATCAATAAATGGGCGCTGCGCCCAAGTATTCGCTAAAAACTGACTTCATTACTCAAGAGAAGTAAAATGTGCTAGCACTACCAACACATATAGTAAGAATTTTAAATATTTCAGTTACACGAGGACGCAGATAGTTACGTATGTTGAACGACGCAGCTCATTTTATTTTACTATTTCCAGCTGCTTATAAATGTAGAATCCACGTTTACCCTGAAAAAATGTTCTTCTATTTAATACGCTGTTTAAGAGGTCGTCGTCACATTCTTACGAAAGCCACATGTAGTATTAAGTGAAACGGATATCATCCTCTTAACAGTGTTGTATGATCCAACTTATATGAACCTCGTATGAAACTAAAAGAGCTTTACATTTTTTCATCAACTTTAGGGAAATTAAAGAGCAACACTTTTTGTTCCCTTTTATTGATCATAAATATTTGTTTTATTAAGTTAGGGTATATCATACAACCGATTACTTCTAGTCAGGTTGTGCCAAAAATTTCTTTTCTCTCCAATTCTGTTCAGTACTTCCTCACTAGTTACGTGGGCTACCTATCTAATCTTCAGCATTCTTCTGTAGCACAACATTTCGAAAGCTTCTATTCTTGTCCAAACTGCTCATCGCCCATGTTTCACTTCCTTACATGGCTACACTCAATACAAATACTTTCAGAAAAGATTTTCTGGCACTTTAATCTATAGTCGATCTTAAAAAATTTGTCTTCAGAAACCCCTTTTTTGCCACTGCCAGTCTAAATTTTGTATCCTCTTACTTCTACCACCATAATTTGAATCGACAAGAATATTACATTCAAAAAAGGAAACTGAATGAAATTTAGTGTTAATCGATCTTGTAAAGAAATAGAGGGAAACAGGAGCAAAAAGGAGGCAAACAAAATTAAAGGTATCCTACTTGTTCACTCACTGATAACTGATATGAAGAAAGAACATACACACGGACGCACACACACACACACACACACACACACACACACACAAAAAGTCGTTCTGATTGGTCATCAGTCTTCTGACTGATTCGTTGCGAGCCACTCGAATTCCTCCACTGTGTGAACTCCCTCATCTCAGCGTAGCACTTGCACCCAGTGTCCTCAATGCTATGTTGTGTTTATTCCAATCTCAGTCTTATTCTAAAAATTTTTAACCAGTGGAGGTCTTTCAAGAACCGTGGAAGTTATTCCTCGATGTTTTAACTCACGTGCTATCATCCTCTCCCTTCTTGACTTTGATGTTTTCCACATTTTCCTCTCATCACCTGCAGATTTTTTACCTAGTCTGTCCACCTAATTTTCACCATCCTTTTATTGCACCATATCTAAAATACTTCGACTCTCTTGTTTCTCTTTTTTCCCACGACCCAGGACTCACTTGCATACAATATTGAGCTTCAAACGTACATTCTCAGAAATTTATTCATCATGTTAGTGCCGGTTTCAAGTAAATAGATGTCTTTTGGCCAGAAATGCCTTCTTTCCTTGTGATAGATTGCTTTTTATGCCCTCCTTGCTTTGTTACTTTGCATCCATGGTAGCAGAATGCCTTAATTCCGCTGTTTCGAGGTCCTAAATTTTGTTGTAAAATTTATCATTAATCTCATTTCAGATACACCCCGTTACATTGGTCTTTCTTCGGTTTACTCTCAGCATATAGTGTGCGTTCATTAGACTATCCATTAAACAGGTTCTTCAACCCTTCATCAGTTTCGCAGACAATAGCAATGTCATCAGCGAATCTTACCGTCGATATCCTTTCACTCTGAAACTTAATCCAACAACTGAACTTTTTTATTTTCGTCACTGCTTCTTCAAAGCACAGACTGAATAGTAGGGGCGAAAGGCTAGATCCGTAACATACATTTTCTAATGTGAGTTCTTCGCTTCTGGTTTTCGGTTCTTAATTTCCCCTCTTGGTTCGTGGGCATACTGTATATTATCAGTTTTTCCCTGTATCTTACTCCTGTTTCCTTGAGCATTTCTACATTTTGGATCAATCTTCATTGTCGATTGTTTTTGTAGGTCAACAAATCTCGTAGAAGTGTTTCAATTCCTTTGTCTTGATTCCATTACCAAGCGCGAAGTCAGAACATTTTCTCTCGTGGGTTTACCTTTTCTAAGGCCAAAATAATTGTCATTAACTAACCTCAGTTTATTTTCTATCGTCGTTATCACCATCATGATCTTAACTTCATAGAGTATGATGCACAACCTATTCCAGAAATCATCTCGTCCTGTGGCGTCTGATAATTCCCTTTCCAATGGACTTATAGTTCATGGCGTTTCTAGGCAGAAGATCTTGCTGCACTATTTCTAAATGATTACACGGTAACTTTATATTTTCTTAATTTGGCTTTCAAAATCGAAAATCTGTATCTCTTCTCTTATTTATGTTTTTCGTACTTTGTCTGTCAGCGTGCAGCCTTTGATTGCTCTGAGAAATTTCATTTCACCTGACATACTTCTCTTTCCGCCTTTCTTCGACAGCACCAAGGCCGGCCTCTGTGGCCGAGTGGTTCTAGGTGCTTTAGTACGGAACCGCGCTGCTGCTACAGTCGCAGGTTCGAATCCTGCCCCGGGTATGGATGTGTGCGTTGTCCTTAGGTTAGTTAGGTTTAAGTACTTCTAAGTCTAGCGGACTGATGACCTCAGATGTTAAGTCCCTTAGTGCTTAGAGCCATTTGCACAATTTTTGACAGCACCAAGGTCTCTCTTTCATATAATACTATTGGTAAAGCCATTGCGTACTAAAGCTTCCATTTAGTTTATTTCCTGGTTGCATATTTCAGACTTTTATGAATTGTTACACATATATATTTATATATGATAATTTGTTTCTATTTCGCGACCTATTGTTGGGGATACTTCACATCCAATATTTTGCCTTTATCTCAGTTTTTCGTCTAGTTACGTTCTTGGCCAGAAAGGCCATTACTTCTGAATTATATGAAGATATCGTCAGTCCACATTCTTCTGCTATGTTATTAAGATGTATAGCCCCATCTGTAAACTATCTTCTCTCTGTTGCACATTAACAACATCGTCTGCATACAGAACACTTCTTAAACTATACAGTGGCGAGTGCGTTATACACACTTGAAAATTTGTTTCCATCTTTCAATGACTTCGTCTACAGACATATTCAAAAATATTGGGGAGAGACAACATCCTTGTCTAACTCCTTCATTTGTTTTTACTGGGACTGTTATTTACTTACCCATGACAATAAATATGGTAGAGTTTTGATACAGACTTCTGATCGCTATTGCTAGATTATGAGGTAAGTCTTTTCTGATTAAAATTTCCAGTAGCCCGCCTCTATTCAGGCGGTCAAATGCCTTTTGGGAATCGATGAAGGCGATGTGACTTTCTGACCTGAATTACTTCGTTTTCTCAATTTTTTTTTCACTACGAAAATAACATCTACCGCAGGGCGGCCTAGTCTAAGCCCCATGTGTTCTTCGCTGCTGCGACCTTACGCATACTACTGATTATTCTGGAGCCTATTTTGCAGGCACTGTACAGAAAATTAATGCCTCTATAATCATCGCATTTTCTCTTGTCACCTTTCTCATAAATACAAGTTGCATTCAAAAGGAAACAAGCCGACATGATAAAATGAAAACCACCGAAAGGGTAGTATTACCACTGCCTACTGACGAACATGTGGTCCTTATAAAAGCGCCGAAGTCCAAAGTCGCCCCTAGAGCGACACGGACACACACCCACGTTACGCCAGAGAGAGTATGTGCATGCGTCGACCGTCTGCTACACTCTGTCGTACTGGAAAGGTGAAATGAAGACTTCAGAAGAAGAACAAAGGGGGGTATTTAGTTTCCTGACAATGGAATGAGTGCGGGGAACGGAAGTTCATCAAAGTGTACGAGGAGAACTACATGTCCGACGCTAGGATCAAGGAGTGGCCAAAGCGAATCGAGAGAGTACGGACATCGTACGCCGATGATGCACGCTCTAGAACGCCACACCACGTTACCGATACCGTTTTCGAGCAGGTGGATGGACTCATCATTGAAGCCTGGCGGGTTACGATAGCAGCCACTGCAGCGGAGCTAGGATCAAGTGTTGGAATTGCAACGGACATCCAGTGCTCTCCGTACACATGTGCCATTCTTCGATGAATTTACGTTTCCCGATCTTCTTTGTCTCCACCACATATTCAGCAGATGAATGAGCCAACATGTAAGAGGTCTGCGTCATACTTCCGAAACTCCGCATCAATCTCGTTCATTCATGCTGCGTTTCCGATTTTAAGGCTTTGGCCATGTCGATACCTCCTCAAGTGAAATGTTTTCTGACAAGTGGGCCCGCATCTCGTGGTCGTGCGGTAGCGTTCTCGCTTCCCACGCCCGGGTTCCCGGGTTCGATTCCCGGCGGGGTCAGGGATTTTCTCTGCCTCGTGATGGCTGGGTGTTGTGTGCTGTCCTTAGGTTAGTTAGGTTTAAGTAGTTCTAAGTTCTAGGGGACTTATGACCACAGCAGTTGAGTCCCATAGTGCTCAGAGCCATTTGAACCATTTTTTTTTCTGACAAGTGAGATTCATCTGTATATTATTCTTGTCAGCAATTTGGACGCATGAGCTAAGCTGATTGTTCTATAGTTGGCGCACATATCTGCTCTTGTTATCATCGGGATTGTATGGATGATATTTTTCCGAAATTCTGATCGAATGTCTCCAAATTCATAAATTCCATAAACCAAGTTGAACAATAATTTGGTTGCCTCTTCTTGCCATGATTTTAGAAATCCTGAGACACTCTTTTCTATGCCTTCCACTTTGTTCCATCGTTAGTGTTCCGAAGTTCTGTTAGACTGACTGTAATACTGTATCACCTAAGTCTTCCATATCGACTCCCATTTTTAGTTCTATCACTTCATTAGACAGATTCTTTCTCGAAAAGACCTTCAGCGTGCCCTTTCCACCTATTTGGTATCCCCCACGATTTTATCAGTGGAGTTCCTCTTGCATTCTTAACGTTAACGCCTTCGCTTATAATTCTTACGAAAATTATATTGACTGTTCTATGTACTGCATCAGTCCTACTGACTCTAATTTCCCTTTCGACTGCTTTGTATTTTCCCTTCAGCTATTTTGTCCTCAATTACCTATAATTCCTACTAATTTTACAGGTAACTTACAGTGCTGTATTTGTGGAGTCTTGTACCGCAAGGAAGCAAGGGAGAGGATTTGGTTGTGAGTGGCCGGTATCCTCTTTCTATGACACAAAGACACACGTGGATTAATACCGTTCTTTATTTACGTTACTGGAATATTTACTTAACTTGAATAGAGTCCATGTTTGTGGTTCATGCTCATCAGTAATAGTCCCCTATAGTTACTAATCTGGTCGCTATGTACTGTGGTACCTGTGATGAACTAAATCTGCTCTGCGAGTAAACTGAGAGGTACCGAACTGGGTGAGTTAGTGTGTGAGTGGGGCTCTCCGGTCAGCGGTGGTGGCCTAAATACACTACTGGCCATTAAAATTGCTACACCAAGAAGAAATGCAGATGATAAACGGGTATTCATTGGACAAATATATTATACAAGAACTGACATGTGATTACATTTTCACGCAATTTGGGTGCATAGATCCTGAGAAATCAGTACCCAGAACAACCACCTCTGGCCGTAATAACGGCCTTGATACGCCTGGACATTGAGTCAAACAGAGCTTGGGTGGCGTGTACAGGTACAGCTGCCCATCCAGCTTCAACACGATACCACAGTTCATCAAGAGTAGTAACTGGCGTATTGTGACGAGCCAGTTTCTCGGCCACCATTGACCAGACGTTTTCAGTTGGTGAGAGATCTGGAGAATGTGCTGGCCAGGGCATCAGTCGAACATTTTCTGTATCCAGAAAGGCCCGTACAGGACCTGCAACATGCGGTCGTGCAATATCCTGCTGAAAGGTAGGGTTTCTCAGAGATCGAATGAAGGGTACAGCCACGGGCCGTAACACATCTGAAATGTAACGTCCACTGTTCAAAGTGCCGTCAATGCAAACAAGAGGTGACCGAGACGTGTAACCAATGGCACCCCATACCATCACGCCGGGTGATACGCCAGTATGACGATGACGAATACACGCTTCCAATGTGCGTTCACCGCAATGTCGCCAAACACGGATGTCACCATCATGATACTGTAACCAGAACCTGGATTCATCCGAAAAAATGACGTTTTTCCATTCGTGCATCCAGGTTCGTCATTGAGTACACCATCGCAGGCGCTCCTGTCTGTGATGCAGCGTCAAGGGTAATCGCAGCCATGGTCTCTGAGGTGATAGTCCATGCTGCTGCAAATGTCGTCGAACTGTTCGTGCAGATGGTTGTTGTCTTGCAAATGTCCCCATCTGTGGACTCAGGGATCGTGACTTGATTGCACGATCCGTTACAGCCATGCGGATAAGATGCCTGTCATCTCGACTGCTAGTGATACAAGGCCGTTGGAATCCAGCACGGCGTTCCGTATTACCCTCCTGAACCCACCGATTCCATATTCTGCTAACAGTCATTGGATCTCGACAATTCGAGCGGCAATGTCGCGATACGATAAACCGCAATCGCGATAGGCTACAATCCGACCTTTATCAAAGACGGAAACGTCATGGTACGTATTTATCCTCCTTACACGAGGCATCACAACAACGCCGGTCAACTGCTGTTTGTGTATCAGAAATCGGTTGCAAACCTTCCTCATGTCAACACGCTGTAGGTATCGCCACCGGCGCCAACTATGTGTGAATGCTCTGAAAAACTAATCGTTTGCATATCACAGAATCTTCTTCCTATCGGTTAAATTTCGCGTCTGTAGCTCGTCATCTTCGTGGTGTAGCAATTTTAATGGCCAGTAGTCTACATACTGTCGAGTGAGCTTTGGCAGCATGTTGGTTATGGGAGTGTCTCTGGCTGGTTAGTTGTTTTGGGGAAGGAGACCAGACAACGAGGTCATCGGTCTCATCGGATTAGGGAAGGACGGGGAAGGAAGTCGACCGTGCCCTTTGAAAGGAACCATCCCGGCATTTGCCTGGAGCGTTTTAGGGAAATCACGGAAAACCTAAATCAGGAAAGCCGGACGCGGGATTGAACCGTCGTCCTCACGAATGCGAGTCCAGTGTCTAACCACTGCGCCACCACGCTCTGTTGGTGTCTCTGGTCACTATCATGATAGGTGCGCTTGATCCAGCGCCTACTAATCAACCTTCGCTCCTCATCTTTGCCGACTGGTGTACTGACGACAGCTTACGCCAGCACAGTGTAATATTATTGAATTTCAGATACCTTGTATAAGAGATATTTGTCATAAAAGAAAAGGACAGCCAACGAACTGTAGGTCGTGAAGATGCTAAGCATCTCAGCGCGAGACTGAAGAGATGATTTTCTGCTTTTTTTAATGTGCGCCTATACCAAAACGCGTGTCCAGCGCTAAATACTCTAAATAAACACTATGGCTCGCTGCGCGAAGATATTTACAATCATTGCCGCAGAGGTTGGTAGCAAGAAGCTGCGAAACAGAAGAAAGAACAATCTATCTTTTGTTAAGGAATATTCTAGAGACTTCATTATCCCTTGTACTTTTGGTCGCCGACATGTTAAGACGTACTACATAGCATTGCTACAAGTTGTATTTTTATTTTGTGTAAAAACAATGTGAAACGGCAAACAAACATTTCGGTAACTCGGGTGTGGATGCAATGCACTTACGCACATGCAAGGACATTTAATTTTAAGAAGGAACGGACTGACGAAGCAGCGATTATTGGACTGCGCCATTTACAAAAGAAATATCAGATGTAAGTCATGCATTTATTGTGTATTCGTCAATGTGTAGAAGTTTAAAGCCAATTTGTTCAAAATACATTAATATTTTACGATGCAGTAATTTTCTTCTTATTTTTTTCTTTGACTAACCAAAACTGATGCTCAAATTGTATATGAGCTTTCTTACAGGTTCACTCTTTATCGTGGTGTCTCGATTGTATTTGGGAGACCACTAATGTGTTCAGCTTCCGATCTGTTAATCTTTCTCTTACGAAATGCCACTAATCTGCTTTCATTTCCATTTTTATATTCAAATAGGTCCCTTTCATGATAGGTGCGCTTGATCCAGCGCCTACTAATCAACCTTCGTGCCTCATCTTTGCCGACTGGTGTGCTGGCTTCAGCTTATGCCAGCACAGTATTCCTGTTTTTCCCGAATATTTTTTACTTACTTCTTTCGTCGACTCTGTCACCAAAGACTTCTTCGCGGTCATCTTCGTTGTACCTATATTTGTCTGTCCAATGTCGTGATAGCCCTTTTTGAGATATCTATTCCGCTTCTGCTTAACTGTGTATAGTGAAATGCATTATCGCACTATCTATAGCCTTAGGAAATTACAAATGCAGTTTATGATTTCTTAGTCCTTCAGCATGCCCTTATTTCCACAACGATTCTTCTGAATGATTCTCTTATACCTCAGTCAAATAATAATTATTACTAAATTGTGATCTGAGTCTATATCTGCTCCTGGGTATGCCTTACAATCCAATATCTGATTACAGAATCTATGTATAACCGTGACGAAATCAATCTGGAATCTCCCTGTGTATCTAAGCCTTTTCTAACTATATCTTCACCACCTGTTATTTTAGAACAGTGTCTTCGTTGATGTTATTAGCTGAAATATATTGCAGCAATCTATTAGTCCTTCGCCTCTCTCATTTCTGTTCCTAGTCGATATTTTCTCTTTCTCATTCCTTCCAATATTACAGCGTTCCAATCATCCGTTACTACTGTATTATCCTCTCGGTTTACAAGATGAATTACATGTTCAGTATCACCATATACTTTCTCAATCTCCTCAAGTTCTGCTTGACTGTTGTTGGTGGCGTTGATTTGATGTTGATTGTGATGAGAACAACCCTATCAATGAATGGTTTAGAGTACCTCACGGAATCTTGTCTCTCGATTAATCTCCCGTTAATCACTTTCCTGTTGTTGACTTCCTTGTCTTCTTTCCATTTCATTTCACTGAAGCCCACTACAGATATATTTCTTCATTGCATTTCTCTTTTCAATTTTTTGGCTTCAATACATACTCGTACTTCAGACCTCACACGTGAACCATAGCAGTATGCCTTGCCAAACCTTAACAAACCACTAAATGGTGATGCGGACTGTCAACTGCCGTAATGAAACAAGGGTTGTGCATCATATACCTTTATTGACTGAGAATTCAAATGATAATGCTCAGAACAAACATTGAATTAGATAACACATTAGGAGAAAATGTGTGTAGATATTGATATGTCTGCGTAAGCAGAAAAAACTAACGATCAAAGTCCGAAAACAATTTATTGGACTGTTCAATTAACCAAAACAAATTCTCCAACTATAACACCAACACAAAACAGTGATTCGTCTTAGAATCACAACTACATACAGGAATAATATAGAAAACAACTGAAATAATTTCCTACTAGTCTCCGCCAGAGAATTCTCTGATATACCAAGCCTAATCCAGAGATCAGCGAGAAGATCTTAGCCGGGCTGCCGGGGCGGCAGCTATACATGCCTGCTGGCGGTCGATGAACCGCCGATGTGTGGCCGAGCGTCGGCCTTTATAGCGCTTCGGCGGATAGGTACCTCGGAACTATTTTCCATCACATGGTTTGACGCGTGAAAATAGTTCCGGGATCTGCAGCGACCTCTTCCTTATGTTTATGTGGGCCGGTAGTGGCCCCTGGTGGCCGCTGGTGTCTTTACTGTGATGTTGTTGTTGTGGCCGTTCATCAATATGCCTGTCGGTTCTGTAGTGCTTCGGTGTGCCTGCGTGGCGGGCAACCCGCGGCTGCGGGCTGTCAGTTTGGTTGTTGATACTCTAGGCGCTGTGATGTCTGGTGGAGAAGGCCACAGCACATATCTATGCGTAATAGTCGCGGGTCACTAGGAAATAAGGGAGTGGTAATGTTCTAGCAGAATAAACCGACTTGCTAAGGCTATGTCAGCCCACGCTAACTGGATTTTAATTGAAAAGTTAAATTGATTTTCATGACTGGACTGGAATGTTGATAAAAGAGAATTTTTCTAACAACTTTATTCCAGAATGTTGGATGCCCATTTCTGGCAGTATGAAAACGCTGAACTACAGTAAACTACGCTTCGAAAGTTGCTAGCGCCGACCAGCCAAAAGCCATCCTGCCAAAACCTATTGTAAATTTGCTTTAACAATGTTGACGTTCGTAGCGCCGGCATCTCACGGGCGCGACACAAAGGCTTGTCTATGGTGGCGTCCTGTGTCTCCCATGTTACAGCGCGAGTTGCCTTTCCTAGTCGCGCAGCACTGCCTAGGTGGTCAAGAGCCTGCAGAGAAACTCCATATTCATATCTGCCACTGCGGTGAGATCTGAGGGTGGTCACTGAACTCACAGCCTGCACGCTCCGTCGACCACGAGCTTCGCTAATCCGGCCAAAAGCTCCCGCCGCCCTGAGCCACAGAGAATGGGCAAGGGGGCCTCCTCCACATCACAGAGCCACAACTCCTCTCCCCAGTAGTTACCAAGGAAATGAACTTAACATGCATATTAGAATTACCAGAAAAAGAAAAGATGATATCCTCAAGAATCATCATGTACTCCTATGGATAATTATGCTCTGTATTGCATATACATTAGATATTAGTAATAAATTGTCGTTGCATATCAAGGAATTGAGCTTACTGAGAGAAAAAATGAAACACGAGGTTAGCTACAGCCTGACGCGTTTCGATACAGTCTATAGTCCAAAATATAGAAATACATTATTATTTGATAGCAACGGCCTTGCTGCAATGGATACACCGGTTCCCGTCGGATCACCGAAGTTAAGCGCTCTCGGGCGTGGCCGGGACTTGGATGGGTGACCATCCGGGCCGCCATGCGCTGTTGCCATTTTTCGGGGTGCACTCAGCCTCGAGTTGCCAATTCAGGAGCTACTCGACTGATTAGTAGCGGCTCCGGTGAAAGAAAACCATCATAGCGATCGAGAGAGTGATGTGCTCATTACACCCCCCTCCTAACCGCATCCTCAGCTGAGAATGGCACGGCTGTCGGATGGTCCCGATGGGCCACTTGTGGCCTGAAGACGGAGTGATTTATTTATTATTTGATATGAAACTGTGTATAAAATATAGTGGAAGTATTTGGTACAGAAAATACATCATAGAAAAAAACTGTCGCAAATCTTCCTCAAAAAAATGTGTGTGAAATATTATGGGACTTAACTGTTAAGTTCATCAGTCCCTAAGCTTACACACTACTTAACCTGAATTATCCTACGGACAAAGACACACACCCATGCCCGAGGGAGGACTCGAACCTCCGCCGGGACCAGCTGCACATCTCCCTCATACTGGACGCACTACTTGATAGCAAAATACGAAGAAATACTTTTTACTCCAAACGAACAAACGGAAAGTATTTATAATTTAATTTTGCAACAAACATAAATAATCGAGGTTGCCCAGAAAGTAATACACCACATCTTTTTCTCAGCTGAAAACAATGCTACGATTGCGATTCGTTACGTATGTATTATTTGAAGTCTGCTGAGTGAGCGCGCCAAGTTTCCGTCCCTTCGGGCAGGTACCATAGCTGCAGGGCAGTTTCAAAGTAGCGTCTGTGGGTGATGTGTGGTGCAAATGGTTCAAATGGCTCTGAGCACTATGGGACTTAACACCTGTGGTCATCAGTCCCGTAGAACTTAGAACTACTTGAACCTAACTAACCTAAGGACATCACACACAGCCATGCCCGAGGCAGGATTCGAACCTGCGACCGTAGCGGTCACGCGGTTCCAGACTGAAGCGCCTAGAACCGCACGGCCACACCAGCCGACCCGGTGAAGTATGTTACAAGCAACGTGCCATCATCGAATATCTTACTGAAGAGAAAGAAACTGTGCGGAATATTCACAAACGATTGTGCAAACTCTATGGACTATCTGTTGTCTACAGAATCACAGTCAGTAGCTGGGAACGGACGGTGAGGTCATGAGAAGGCGGTTCGGCAGAGCTCCACGATTTGCAGCGGCCGGGGAGATCATCCACGACTGTCACACCTGACCTGTTGCAGCGAGCTATGGTTGTCATTGGCGAGGAAAGACAAATAACGACTCGGCAGTTGGCTCTGCATCTGTCAATCAGCAGGCGAAGTACGGATGCAGTAATTTGCTCTTTTGGATATTCAAAGGTGTGAGCAAGATGCATCCCGCGGTTTCTAATGGTGCATCACAAATCGCTCGGAAAAATTATTTGCCTTAATTTTTTGCAACGTTTTGAAGCTGAGGGGGAGGCCTTTTTGTCCCGGAATGCGGTAGGTGATGAAACCTGAGTTGGCCACTTTGAGCCCGAAACAGAACGACAGTCAATGGAATGGCGCCATTCCCACTCCCCACAGAAGAAAAATTTGAAGTCAACTGCTTCCGCCGGTAAGGTCACGATCACCATGTTCTGGGACTGAGAAGGTGCGATTCTCCTGATGTGCCAAGAGGCGGTACTGTTAATTCAGAACTATATGTCAGCACATTAATAAAACTCGTGACGCGCATTCGGCGACTTCAGCGTCACAGCAACCCAGGAGATGTTTTGCTGTAACACGATAACAGAGCGTCTGCTAAACACGTCGCAAAACAGGGTTGGACATTGTACCCCATCCACCCTACAGCCATGACTTGGCCCTCTCGGACTTACACTTGGTTGGCCATTAAAGGATACCAATCGTGGAAGACATTTTGAGGACGATGAAGAGGTGATTCACATAATGGAGCACTGGCTCCGCCACCAGGGCAAAGATTGGTACCGACAGGACATACTCAACCTTGTTTCACGCCGGAGGAAGGTCACAGAATGGGATGGAGATTACGTGGAAAAGTAGGGTGTGTAGATGAAACACCATTCTTTCGTGTGTGTAATTCAATAAAGAACTGTTGAAAAAATGCGGTGATCTACTTTCTGGGCAACCCTCGTATGTTCTGGTAGTCTCTTATCATAATATTAATTACATTCGTCTTTACACATTGACTGGAATATTGTGATGAGTTGTGTCACCCGTTTTTCAGAGGATCGGCTATGAATAAAACAGTTTTTCAGTTGTTCCTGAAGACAGTCTGTTTCATAAGGGAGTGTGAATTCGTTCGCGAGCTGACCGATTACGATCACTTGCTGCTGAGGGAGATAGTACATTAAAAAAGCAAGTGAATGTAGGGATTGTTTACTACATAAACCTTTCCACCATAAGGAAGGAGATATACGTTTTGAAACTTCCTGACAGATTAAAACTGGCAGAAGTAAAGCTGTGAGTACCGGCCGTGAGTCGTGCTTCGGTAGCTCAGTTCGTAGAGCTCTTGCCCGCGAAAGGCAAAGGTCCCGAGTTCGAGTCTCGATCGGGCACACAGATTTACCCTGCCAGGAAGTTTCGTATCAGCGCACACTCCGCTGCAGAGTGAAAATCTCATTCTGGAGATATACGTTTTGCTGCGCTCCATCAAGCATTCTGTTGGAAAAAGCCTTTGGCTGACCAAAATTACTCCAAACTGTGCATTCTAGAGGCACTGTCATTCCCAAGATTTGTTGTTGCGCTGAGGTCTAGAGCTTGTGTTTCCTCCTCCTGACAGAGAGTTTCCTCCTTAAAACGGGAATCCAACATGTTTCACTCAGCACTAATAGCTTTACATACATACTTGCCCCTCAGGGTCACAGCATCTTTAATGGGAGTTTTATCTACTCGAGAAAGTGTGTTACATTATAGGAGTACAGCATCCAATTCCCTAGAAATGCGATCAAGGACGTCAAGTAACCTGAAACTACAGCGTTATCGGCTTTCATCCTAGCTTATGGTATGTAACGTTGGTACCAAGAGAAGCGACGCCCAGTCAGATTGCTGCCATACTTCATTTGCTAACAGAGATGGTCTAAGTATTCTCTCGCACTGCACAGCTGGGCACACTCATACAATAGTTGCTTACACGAATTCCTTATTCTTAAATAAACTGTGCAAACAAATCACATTACCTACCCAGCGGGTTGTTGCTGTAAGCTTTAGTGTCACAGAGGCCGTGTGTTTCTTTCCTCTCTGTTTTCAATAGAATTTGGAGGACATGGCACTCCTCAAGCAATTTTACTATCTTATTAGCTAGATGGAAGCTCTGTTCCAGCGATCTCAGTGACATGGCGTCCTTTACCAGCAGATGAAATAAAAAAGCTTCACAGCCTATGCAGAATATTCACATGTGTGTGTATTGCTCATCTACTATTTTCCACGCAACATATGTAGGGCTACACGTACTAGATGTGTTTTAAGTTGGGGGGAATGGGGTAGCACAGAATATTTGCGAGTATACTCTCGTTCCAAGACTCCTCCAGATGTGCGGTTCGATTCTGTAGCGCTTTGTCATGCGCAATAATGAAGTTGGGGCAGAATCTGACCCTGGAAAGGCTCACATTGGGAAGTGACACTCGATCAGCCAAAACATTATGACCACCGACCTACTATCGATATAAACCCGTCTAGGCGATAGCAGCGTCACCTGGCGAGGAATGACTGCTAGTCAGACACAAGCATTGTACATCTAGTATCAGTGACTACGCTGTCCGTGTGTAGACTGGGGAGGGCGCCTGATCTGTCTGACTTTGACTGAGGGCAGATTGTGATGGCCCGGAGTCTCAGAACGAGCATTTCGGAAATTGCACAACTTATCGGGTGTTTGAGGATTGCTGTGGTGAGTGTCTTCAATACGTGCAGAAACCACGTAGGCTGGACAGACTTGTAAAACAGGACAGGCAGCGAACTGTGGCGGAACTAACATCAGACTTAAATGCTGCGTGGACAGTGTACAAATATGTCTGAATACACAGTGCACCGAACGCTCCTAACAGTGGGCCACTGCAGCCAACGACCCACATATGTGCTAATGTTAAAACCACGACATCAACAGCTACGGCTGAAATGGGCAAGTGACCATTGGCACTGGACGTTGGGACAGTGGCAGAGCGTTGCATGGTCTGAAGAATCCTTATATCTTCTTCATCATGCCGATGGGAAGACGCGAATCTCTCGTCTTCTAGGGCTACAGCTCCTTGACATCTGTACTGCGATAAGGAGACAAGCTGGCGGCGGCTCCATTATGCTCCGGGGAACATTCAAGTGTGCATAGTGGAGTTCGTGGAAGGCACCATGATGCCCATGGTTGCAGGCCACGTACACCCATTTATGGCATTTTCCAACAAGATAATGCGCCGTGTCACAAGGCCAGGAGTGTGATGGTGTGGTTGGAGGAACACAGTGGCGAGTTATCATTGATGGCTCCCAAACTTTCAAGACCTGAACATGATCTAACACATATGGGATGTGATTGAACGTGGCGTCATAGCTCATCGCTCCAACACACTCGCCGGAATTTACGCGTATTAGGAAATTTGTATGTGCAATGTGCAGATGTGGTGCCAGCGACCTACGAAGACGTCATTACTTCCACGCCATGACGCATCACTCTGGTTATCCGTGCGAAAAACGGAGGTACAGGCTGTTAGGTAGGTAGTCTTAACGTTCTCCCTGATCACTGTATTTCATGTGTTGTCTGTGACGACCAATGACTTCAGTTAGTTGCGGAGCAATATACTGTGCAGTTTCTCTTCCCTCATCATGTCCCATACTTTAATAAGATACTGCCTGAGGTGCTGTTACGATAAAGTTCAACACATTATTCTGTGATAAATCAGTCCATCAATCCCACATTAATGCAAGAGCAGTTGAGCAACCGACTTCTTTTTGACAAATGTCTTTACACGATGATATTAGCCAGAAGGTAAAAATGTGTGACAAGGAGCCCTTTGCCAAGCTGTATGTTCTAAAATGCTTCCAGCCAACATTTCGAATTCACTTTACATATTGACACAGTTAAAGCATATACACTCCTGGAAATTGAAATAAGAACACCGTGAATTCATTGTCCCAGGAAGGGGAAACTTTATTGACACATTCCTGGGGTCAGATACATCACATGATCACACTGACAGAACCACAGGCACATAGACACAGGCAACAGAGCATGCACAATGTCGGCACTAGTACAGTGTATATCCACCTTTCGCAGCAATGCAGGCTGCTATTCTCCCATGGAGACGATCGTAGAGATGCTGGATGTAGTCCTGTGGAACGGCTTGCCATGCCATTTCCACCTGGCGCCTCAGTTGGACCAGCGTTCGTGCTGGACGTGCAGACCGCGTGAGACGACGCTTCATCCAGTCCCAAACATGCTCAATGGGGGACAGATCCGGAGATCTTGCTGGCCAGGGTAGTTGACTTACACCTTCTAGAGCACGTTGGGTGGCACGGGATACATGCGGACGTGCATTGTCCTGTTGGAACAGCAAGTTCCCTTGCCGGTCTAGGAATGGTAGAACGATGGGTTCGATGACGGTTTGGATGTACCGTGCACTATTCAGTGTCCCCTCGACGATCACCAGTGGTGTACGGCCAGTGTAGGAGATCGCTTCCCACACCATGATGCCGGGTGTTGGCCCTATATGCCTCGGTCGTATGCAGTCCTGATTGTGGCGCTAACCTGCACGGCGCCAAACACGCATACGACCATCATAGGCACCAAGGCAGAAGCGACTCCCATCGCTGAAGACGACACGTCTCCATTCGTCCCTCCATTCACGCCTGTCGCGACACCACTGGAGGCGGGCTGCACGATGTTGGGGCGTGAGCGGAAGACGGCCTAACGGTGTGCGGGACCGTAGCCCAGCTTCATGGAGACGGTTGCGAATGGTCCTCGCCGATACCCCAGGAGCAACAGTGTCCCTAATTTGCTGGGAAGTGGCGGTGCGGTCCCCTACGGCACTGCGTAGGATCCTACGGTCTTGGCGTGCATCCGTGCGTCGCTGCGGTCCGGTCCCAGGTCGACGGGCACGTGCACCTTCCGCCGACCACTGGCGACAACATCGATGTACTGTGGAGACCTCACGCCCCACGTGTTGAGCAATTCGGCGGTACGTCCACCCGGCCTCCCGCATGCCCACTATATGCCCTCGCTCAATGTCCGTCAACTGCACATACGGTTCACGTCCACGCTGTCGCGGCATGCTACCAGTGTTAGACTGCGATTGAGCTCCGTATGCCACGGCAAACTGGCTGACACTGACGGCGGCGGTGCAAAATTGCTGCGCAGCTAGCGCCATTCGACGGCCAACACCGCGGTTCCTGGTGTGTCCGCTGTGCCGTGCGTGTGATCATTGCTTGTACAGCCCTCTCGCAGTGTCCGGAGCAAGTATGGTGGGTCTGACACACCGGTGTCAATGTGTTCTTTTTTCCATTTCCAGGAGTGTATATTCCTAGCAACAGCTTCGTCAATGTCCCTATCAGTTGCTTGATAGGTATCCTTCTGCACAGATGACGAGGCTTATTGTGAATCTCTCATAGGTCGTTCACCAACAACTGGTCTTACATCGAAGAGATTCCAGACCTTTAATCAAGGATGCAATCCCCTAATTAAATTATCCGGTTTGATTGCATAACATAGTGCAGCGTAATGTCAACTGAAGTGTGTCAGCACTGTCTGGCTTTATATAGGTCTCTGGTCTGTGATTTTATTTTTTATAGGTTTTTCCGGATTCATTCTGTTCATTCCCCGGAGGATAGACCCTGATTCGTATGAAGTACATTCTGCTGTATCGTATAGCAGGGGGCGTAGCAACTGGGATGAAAAGAGTAATTCCACAGCGTTTTAAAGCATTTAAAACGAAACTTTTATGAATTCAACAGCATTAAACCACATTTTAAGTCTCTGAAGGTAATGTCTGTGTTCCGGTGTAATGTTAAGCGCCGGCATACCGGTCGGGAACGGCTGTGAGGAAGACGTCAGCCAATTGCACGCGGACCGACCCCTCCCTAGGAGGACAATCCGATGGCAGCGTCCTGGATACGAAGAGGACAGAAGCACCGCGCAAACTGGCCGCGGCCCAGTTGAAGACTAGCAGTTCTAAGATGTCTGCAGCGGCATCAATAATAGGCACTTGTGTAGCAGCGGCTTAGGAACTGTATTACTTCTCTCGTATAATGAATTGTATATACTGAAGGCATTGTTTATTTTGTCTGTCGGCCTTTGCCTGCGACACAACTGTTTAACACTAAGTTGAGTATTGTAATCATTTCCTTTTATAATAAACTTCACCAATACGATTTGCTTGAATTGTTGTCTAGCGATCCGAGAAAGCAGGTTTCCTAGGCATCCCATGTTTGACGAGTAGGCAGGATACAACAGTTTCTGTTGCGTGGTCTCATTCATTTCAATCATACCACGTCCTGGTCTTGAGTTGTGCTTAGCCTTAGCGGAACTGGAAGGTTTAACTGTGTGCCACAGGCACGCAACGGAAACAATATTTTATATGGCGCTGGACCGGGCACGAGGCCCGCGAGAAAGACACGAAGTGGCGCGTGTGTCAGCGCATGTGACACTGCAGATCTTATGAGTGGCAGCAGCTGACTTCAGTGGCAAACGATTAACCATTTCAGACGACTTTAGTAAGTCTGAACTGCGTCTTTAAATGGATGCAAGATGTCAATAGCTCACAGCAAAGTTAAGATCTTCAGTGGGTGCCTTTTCATTGACATATTGCTTACCCATGGGCTTCGCACAGAGCCGAGAGTTCGCGAAATGTGGCAGCCAAGGCGACTACCGTGACGTCACAAGTATGTTGCGGGGGGCCAGTATTTCTCGTGGTCCCCGACTGGGCATCAGTGACGTCACAAGTGGTAGCACTGTCATTAAGGGCTGCAGCAGCAGCCACACAACAGTAAGACTCGTCTGCAACCACTTGGGTATTTAACTACTTGACGCAGCTGGAAGCTAGAGAAAATTTTATTAATTCATATCGCCATGAGACCATGCGTTCATATGAAGGGCTTATATCTATGATGGTAAAAGTCAATTTTTGTTCATTTTGAGATACAGAGTCCTAGAGTTAAATGAGCTCTGAAAAATCTGCAGTTGAGATACCAGAAATATTCAAGCGTATGGCTTCTTGCTAGAAATGAACCTTTCTTTCTGTTTGTTTGGATCATTAATTTCAGAAGCATTATAGGCAGAAAAGTGGAGGTAATAGACATGTACCACTATTGAAATAAGCCCTTCACACACAAGATGCAGCTGTGAAAAGAAGAGCATTACCCAGAAGCAACGACTACGGTGGACGTGGAGCGCCACGTGGCGGTAGCCTTGAGTCGCCTCGCCTTGCCGGAGCGCCAGCCGCCCTGCTTCCCGGAGCTGCGGGTATTAGCCCGTGTGGGGCTGGCCGTGCGGCTGGCAGGGCGGCGAGGGACGGGGCGCTATCGCGGCTTCACGGGCCACCAGGCAGCAGGCGGCGGTCCGCAGGCGCCGCCCGTTACTTTCCTCTCATTAGGGCCGCCGCTGATATTTCCGCTACAAGTGCCAGCGCAGCGCCGCGCCGCGGCTGCAGGTAGTGTAATGACTGCCTGCCACCCGCATGCCGCGGTTCTTCTGGTCACTCCCCCGCCTGTGTCAGTGTGACGTCACCACAACTTCCCACCAGTTTTCCTACCGCTAACGAGCTCTGTTAAAATGATAAGACCGGCAACACCGTGCACGAACCGACAACGTTGTTGCCTCCCGCTTCGTACGACCGTGTAGCATGAAGGATGGCCTCGATTTGCAGACTAGTGGTCTACGAGGTACGGTAATAAAGCTTCAATTATCAACCACCTCCCCAAATTAAAAAATATGCAATTAAGTTTTGCTCCTTAGAAACTATAAAATGGTCGACGTTTCAGTATCACTGCTGGGATTTTCTTCAGGATTGTACTTGTATCCTAAAGTGTTCAGCGAAACGGGGACACCAGAACAATCCTGAAGGAGGACCCAGAGATGGGATCGAAACTTCGAGCTTTTAGAATTTTGAAACGGTATTAGTTTCTGTTTGTTTGGAAATACCTATCTGCAGTCAAATTGCACATTAGAATTCCCGAGCAACAGTAGTGTACCATGTCGCTACCCTGCAGTAATCCTGCTTCATTGCGCCAAGAGTGTCGGAACACACTATAATGAGTTGATGGTAGGAAAGCGTAATAGTGAACCATAAAATGATGCAGTGATTAGGCGCTGCAGTCTCTTTCATAGCTGTCAAAATAGTCTGAATGACAAAGAAGGATGTGGTACACAATCTATCTGAGTACAACAACCCACTGCACACCCCATCTACTTTGGCCCTCATGTTTCAGATGAGATCACTTGCATGAACGCTAGACAAGAAATGCGCTGGTGTGCAAAACTTAAGGACGAAAGTAATTTTCACGAGACGCAATGAGACGAGGAGAACTGACGTTTTTATTCAGAGTTATTAATTACGAGCCGGCCGCGGTGGCCATGCGGTTCTAGGCGCTTCAGTCATGAACCGCGCGACTGCTACGGTCGCAGGTTCGAATCCTGCTTCGGGCATGGATGGGTGTGACGTCCTTAGGATAGTTAGGTTTGAGTAGTTCTGAGTTCTAGGGAACTGATGACCTGAGATATTAAGTCCCATAGTGCTCAGAGCCATTTGAGCCATAGTAATTACGCTGAAGTAACTGCTATTCTTGATGGTGTCCTGTACATTACAAAAGTCTGGACATGGTTCTTAATAGAATGTGTAATCACTATGGGTGGCAGTGCACGTCCTGCAACCTGGTTCCGTGCTGGTCACAAGGTTCTTAAGACGATCTTCCGGCAGGGCGTTCCATAGGGCGTTCCATTCCTCCACCAGGGTGTTTGACAACTGCTGCATGGTCATTGATGTATGTGGACATATTACAAACCGCCTCGCCAACGCATCACACACGTGTTCGACAGTATTTAAGTTGGAGGAAGGGTCAGGGCAGTCCATCCGTCTATCATCCTCTCGTTCCAAGAGCTCCTCCACTCGTGCTCTTCGATGCTGTCATCCGTAAAAATAAGGTAAGTGTCGAATGCGCCCCAGAAAAGAGTCACATTGGGGGCGAGTACATTATAGCAATACCTTTGACTGGTGAGCATACCGTGCTCAAGGATTTGGGGGTCAGTTGTCCCGCGCAACATTATGCCTCCCCACAAGACAACATATGACCACTAAAACGATTATATTCGACAGTTTTGGACTTAACCTCATATAGCGACAACTTCACTGCGACATTATTCACTGATCATCCAGAACATTATGACATCTCCCTAGTAGCCTGTATGTACACCTTTGGCAATGAGGCCTTGATAGATCGCTGGAGGGAGTTGGCACCACATCTGCACAAACATGTCACCTAATTCCTGAAAATTCCGGGGCGCGGTGTGAAGAGCTCTGACGCCATGTTGTCACATAACAGACGCGTTCGGTCAGGCTCAGATCTGGCGAGTTTTGGACTAGCACCTCAATTGGAACTCGCCACTGTGTTCCTCGAGCCACTCCATCGCACTCTTTGCACTGTGACATGGCGCGTTATCTTGTTGAAATGTGCCACTGCCGTCGGGAAACATCATCGTCATGAAGTGGTGTATGTGGTCTGCAACCAGTACACGATACATCTCGGCCGTCATGATGCCTTGCACGAGATGCACTGGACCCTTGAATGCTCACGTGAATGTTCCCCAGAGCACAATGAAGCCGACGCCAGCTTTTCCTGTCCTGCAGTACATGTGACAAGGAGCTGTTCCCGTGGAAGGCGACGGATTCGAGCACTCCCATTGGCAAGATGAAGAAGGTATCCGGATTCATCACACCACACAACGCTCTGCCACTGCAGCAACGTCCAGTGCCAATGGTCATGTGCCCATTTTAGTCGTTGTTGCCGATGTCGTGGCGTTAACATTGGCTCATGCATGAGTCGTCGACTGCGGAGGTCCATTGTTAGGAGTGTTCGGTGCACTACGTTTTCACACATACTTATTCTCTGACGAGCATTAAAGTCTGATGTTAGTTTCGCCACAGTTCGCCGTCTGTCCTGTTTTACCAGTCTGTCCAGCCTACAACGCCAGACATCTGTAAAGATGGGTAGCGGCCCAACCCAACGACATCTCAACGTGGTTTTACCTTAGTTTCGCCATGTGTTGAAGACACTCACAACAGCACTCCTCGAACACCTAACTAGTCGTGCAGTTTCCGAAATGCTCGTAGTGAGCCTCTGGGCCATCACAATCTGTCCTCCATCAAATTCAGATAGATCGCACACCTTCCCCATTGTACAAACGGACAGAACGCTCACTGATACTGCATGCACCACACGCACGTCTGGCTAGCAGCCATACCTCGTCAGGTGACGCAGCTATCGCCTGGACAGGTTTATGTCGATAGTAGGTCGTTGGTCACGGTATTATGGCTGATCAGTGTACCACTTCCCAATGTGAGTCCTTTCAGGGGTAGATTTTGCCCTGACTTCATTTTTATGCGTCACAGTGCGCGACAGAATCGAACTGTGCAACTGGAGAAGTTTTGCAACGAGAGCATACTGGCGAACAGTGTGGGATGTCGGTTCTCCCGACACAAAATACATCTATCACGTATGCGATGCTTTGGGGAGGAGTAATGCAACAGGTCCGCATGAACCAACCTCCATGCAGCTGTTGTCATCCGCGCTGGTGGTGGAATGCAGCCACTTAGCAGCCTTGTGGCCATCATGGCAGCTCGTTGCAGAGGATGAACTGCCTTTCGTGGCGGCGACACTCCCTATTAAACAACGAACCATGTTGTAATGTCCAGGAGACTATCATTAATCGATGTGAATTTACTGTAATTGTTGTCTTTGAGTATCACTTCTGTTTATATCATTGCATTTTTCTGTCACTTATCTTCTGTACTATAGCAGTTTTTTCTATGTATGATTCCAAGTTTCATCAAGCTACGTTACGTAACACTGACACATCATACGGAAGTTATGTTCTTCCTTAAGTTTTGCACACCAGTGTGTATTACCTCATTATCACGTATCAGTCAGAACTTTTCCTTAGAGACAATAATAACTCTCTCTAATATAACAACAGTTCATAACGTACTACTAATAGCTACAAATGGTATTTCACTGGGTGATGTACGCAGTATGTATAACTGTTGGCGTTGTTGTGAAGGGAAACAGTAGTTGGTTGATAATCTTGTGTGAGCAGCTCTTAAGTGCCTGTACCAGGTACAAGCAAGCAGAACAATACTTGGTGCTGTGGTAACAGTGAACTCCCTATGCACTGCAGAACACATGAAGAACATCAGCAGATTGTACGTTTGTGATATATTTTGTTAGTATGATTGGAAATGATCTTTAATTAGTCCTGCTTACCAAATCTTAAACTAATCCATCCAGTAGTTTTCGGGAATAAAATTGTAACTGTAGCATAAAATATTTGTACGGTTATCATATATAAAGTTGCAAATTGGCTCTAATATGTAATTCTAAAGACTATATAACGCTATAATATTAAATTTACTTTTATACATAATTATGTCAGGTTAATCTAATTTTTGTCGAGAATACATTGAAACTTTCAGATTATGTATTAGTTTTAAGAAAAACTCAATAATTTGGAATGGCAATGTAGATATATGTGCTTCAATCAGGGATATGTTTCATATTTCAACTCTGTAGCTAAAAAAACTCTAGATGCTGGCATTTTCCATCTGAAAAAAACAAATAATTTATTACCTATTTAAAAATGGGATCTCCCTCGTTTTTAAATCTGAAGATGTGGAATTTGGACTGTAGGTGGATACCTTCCATATCCACCAAAATAAAAATATTATAGGTTCGTAGATTCCCAAATGCGGAAATCGAGAACATTTACATATTATGCAGAGTACAGATCGTTTAAAGCAGGAAGCCTGAAGGATCTGAGATTAGCAGGCACAACCATCCAATCCGATCACTAATTAGGCGTGACAGGCACTTTTTTAGGGTACATTTGTAAACACTAATGGTGGAGTTTAAGGTGAGTAGATTGACTGTATAGTCTGGAGTAACGTTTTTGTTTCAGCATGATGAAGGATGGACTATTTGCAGTAAGTAAGGAGTAGCGCCTTAGATGAGTGACTTTTCACTCGTCAATTATTTAACTTTCCGAACGTGTAAGCAGCCTGTTTTAGGATAGCAAAATAGGCCTGAGTATTCATTTTGGTTCTATACTTTTGAAATATGTAGAGTTTCATTTTAGAAACTTTACTTAGAGATTCTTTTAGAGAATTCTGCTGTTTGCCGAGAGAAAATTCGGCGTGGGAGAAACATAGCGGAACAGGAGAACACTCGGAATTCGTGTGTGATAGGAAAGGTAACTAACTCTTATCTACTCTTTGATAAACAATGAGAAGTGTACAGGGATTGACCTCTCGACAGTACTCTTTTAGCCTCCTCGTATAAAATAAAAAAAATATAAGATAAAGATGTGTAACTTCCCGAACAGAAAATAAAAATAAAAATAATTAAATTTGCATAATTAATTCCTGACGTATGAAAACTGATAAATCTTAACTCATGAAAAACAGATAAGTTTTGAGGTAAGCAGCACTACGACATGACCCTGTAAAATCATTCTGAATCTGTCCGTGGGAAATAGACTGAAAAAATCTTACCTCGTGATGGTGTCGCCGAATAACGCTGTCTATATATCTGATCGTAAATGGCACAGCTTGTAACCTCCCCCTCACTTATCGACCTTAATGACAGTTAAAAATTAAACCGCGTGTACCTAATGGAAATTTGGGAAAAGCAATTGTCACCGAAGTTAATCTGTCGGTAAAGAAGGAGGAAAGAGTTACATCTAAATGAAAGGAAAAATGCAAATGAAACTGGTGGAAATTAATTTCGAAAAGGGGTAAAGTTAATAAAGAAAGTAAATGTGTGGCCGTTACGTTAACAATTAACTAGCGGTAATAAGATATATTTGAGATTTGGGGAAAATTATGGTCGCCAGTCCTATGGACAATTACTATAGTAACTGAAAAAGAAAGGTTATTGCACATATAATTAGCACTAGAAGCGCGGCAACTGAAGGTTGACACGTGTAGTGTGAAAACTGAAAGTTTGTCAGAAGTAATAAATTTCGCTACACTCTGACTTAATTTAGCAAAAGAATTAATAAAACCGGAAAATTGAAAGTTAATTTAGTGACTGAAATTAATAGTGAGCTTTGTTTCTGAAGCACATCGAAATTCAGTAAAATACGGTTAGTCTTGGGCTACCTCAACAATCATTTCAAAAGCTACTTGAATCTACACAATTTATAAATAAGAGATTTAACTTGGAACTTGAATTAAATGATTCTGAACAATTAACAATAGTAAAATTTTGTACGTACCAAGCTGAGCTGCAGTCACACGTAAGCTAAAATACGGTAACAAAACTCGCACTCTTAATTTGTGCTTGTGTAATCTAAATATTGTAGCCAGCTATGAATATCTGAACTGAACTTTGAAATTGAAGCAGTGAAATCGAATGATATTACTTTAATGCTGCCGTTTGAATTTCAACGACACTCGGGTTCATTCCGGAAAAGGAAGGGACCCTGCTTGGTAATGCAATTGGGACAATGAGCAACAAAGGTTCATGCTACGTTGCTGTAATTTAGTGAGAAAAATTTAACAGTTTGAAAAGCTGAGGTCTGTCATACAGTTCTAAAACTTTACGTGGTACCAGTCTTCCTTGTTGGTTGATTGAAGGTTTGAAGTCGTCGATCGAGGAGGTGGCGACAGTCACTCATTGTCGGCCGTCGCTGTTGCAAAAGTTGGATGTTGGCGCGCCTTCTTCTCGACACGGTCTCCAGCCGAAACGGGCTCTTGATGTGTGCCAGCTAACGTTTCCCGTCCGCGACACCATGTCAGAAACTAACAAAACAAGTAGAGCGCAATTACATGCTGCCAAACCCCGAAAGCGCGGCAACTCGCGGGAGCGTCACACAACACGCCTTCTCCACTGCACTACTCCCGCCAGACTCCCTCTGCTCAGCCCGCGCTCCACGAGGCAGAGTTAACACTACCAAAGATCCTAAACAGTTTGGTTCTCCACACGACCTATCGATGTATTCGTTCGATAGCATAGTTTTCCCTAGGCCAGACCCTGCGTTTAAATACAAATAATATTCACAAAACAAACCAATTATACATCGACATAAATGCATATATATACAAATAGTAAAACAATTACGATATACAAAGACACAGAGACGTCATATCTTCAGGTAACAAAATAAGGAAAAAATTTATAGTACTATAGATGTAAATAGGAGGATATGCATTTCCGGCGTTACACGTGCCCCACATTATCTGAGGATGTTCGTGTAACGTAAACATACTCAGAAAATGCCCCAAAAAGGAAAAAAAAAAACCCAGCGGAAATGCATTTGCTCAAAACATCAGGAAATTTTAGCATTAGGCTGATTAACCATAAACCAATTTTAGACCATAATAATTGAACACTTCTAATCTTAATCCACTCTGTCATATTGCACAACAGAAAACAGGTTGACAACATATTAAAATTCATAGAAAACATAGAAAATGGTTTAGCTATTCTAAAATCGTCAAAAATCCTAACAGTATCTAGAAATGGAATGCTGTTTACAAAATTAATCAGAGTGCATGGTCATAAAAACAGGTAGATCAAAATACGCAAATTAATAATTAATTACATAGAATACACATTTTATATAACCTTTTCATAATTAATATTCTCGCCATGAGAGTCCACTTAACGCCAAACAAGAAAATAATATACAGCAGATCGACAAAAATATAAATATTGACAACCGATTTCTTTCACGTAGGCTGTCCGGGAACAAAAACATCTCCGCCCTCTGTACCCGCAAGTACAAAGAATGCCGACAGCGGCACAAGAGCCGACAGCAGCACAGGAGCCGACAGCGGCTCCGCCTCGCCAGTATTGTTGCGCCCGCCTGTGCGGCACGCTTGATCTCACTCGCCCTTGTAACGGCATTTTCAGAACGTCCGTTTCACTGAATTGTTTTGGAAAAACTCTCTCCCGAGTAATCTCAAGGAGTCCATTAACACTATCACAGTGGATAACTCAACACTGTCCATCATCACACGCATGTACTAGCCTGAAACTTAAAACAGCGTCTAAGTACATCGGCAATGACTAGTAAATCACGTATTTATGAAATCTTACAGCTAAAGTCTATTCACCGAAAGCTGGGACGAAAAATAAACAGTGTCACGTGAGCGACTACACTCGTTTCCAGAGAAAGCATTCGGTGTTCACGTGATACTTAGGGGTGTGGGATATCCTTGGCGCACGCTTTGCAGCTGGCGGCGTTCGGCTGGCTGCCGAGCTGTCACAGCGGACCGTGAGAAACCTGGGCAACAATGTACGAAATAAATTTAACAATAATGTTAAAGTAATGTTAAACTGAGTTCATTCTGTCGAAGCAGATTTATTTTTATTCAGGTTGCTAACAAAACGCTCCATTCAGACACAATTAATTGTTAATTTTCATAACAATACCAGTAATAAAAATGATAAAGGACGAAACAAAGTTCACTCTGTCGAACGCAAATTGTTTTCATTGAGCTTTATAACAAACCGCTCCTCTCTCTCCTCTATAATGCAGTCTAATTTCCACATTTGAGTTTCCAGTTTTTCTACAACATGGAGGACACACTTGTTCCAATCCTCTGCAGTCACTGTTCTTAGTGCTTCTTCTAGCAGTACTTTAACTTCCGGCATTTCGTATGTTTTACTTTTCGCTGCAACATAGCCTTTGATTCTGGCCCACACTAATTCGATGGTTTTTAATTCACAGTGGTACGGAGGAATTCTGAGAACAGTTTTCCCTACATTCTTCGCCATTTCATCTATTGCGTATTCGTTGTGCGCTGTTCTGTGATTTTTAACTATATCTAAAAGTTCTTTCTTCAACATACCGTCTTCGAAATCGATGTTTTTAGATTTTAACCACTCTGATATTTCGTGCTTATTAGAATTCGCACTGGGAACTTTTTCTTTTCTCCGAGAATGGTTCGGCGCGTTATCAAGAACAGTAACTGCATTTTCCTGAAGCCGAGGAAGAACATCTTGAAACCACTTCTCGAATATTTCGGCGCACATCCCCTCGTGATAATCTCCCCTTTTCTTGAATTCGAAAGTCCACAGACATCCTTCAACGAATCCTGCTTTGCTGCCAATGTATGCGATAATCAGACGTTTCGCTTTACCTGATGGTTCCTTGCTTCTGGTGGATAATCCGGACAGAAACGCTTGTTTTGAGGAATTTAGTGTCATCTAACCAGACGTAACTTCGGGTAAGTCCTGCATTCACCCACGTCTCGTCCAAATAGTAAATGGGTCTGCCTTCATCTCTCAACCGTTTAATGTTTCGAAGATAACGCCGACACCATAAACTGATGTCATCCCTGTCTATAAGCATGCTATCGCGCCCACGCCGGACATATCAGAAATTCATTTCTCTCAATAACTCATAAAATGTAGTTCTCCGAAAATTGCCCAGATCTGCATCTTCGTTCACGACTGTAAGCACTTTGTCAATTGTTGACAATTCGTTGTGAAAAAAAAAAAAAATTCGTGTACTTTCCTTCGTATCGCATTTCTATCGAAGTCATCAACACTTTCAGAAAGTTTCTGTCGTAATTTTCCTTTCTTGGGAGACTTCAAATTGTGTGTGGCCTTGTACTCACTTATCGCACGATACACTGAAGAACGTCCAACACCTGTAGCTGCAGCTGTTTTCGAAACAATGTCACTCATCGACTGCTCTGGCTGTAACAGTTCCGTTTTATACACATTAAACACCATGTGCTTCTCAGAAGAACTTAATGATTTCTTCTTTGCTCGCTTCTTTGGTGGACTCAGAATTCGCTGAATCCGTGGATGACATAATGAGGACAGCCGTAGGTTGTTGTTGTTGTGGTCTTCAGTCCTGAGACTGGTTTGATGCAGCTCTCCACGCTACTCTATCCTGTGCAAGCTTCTTCATCTCCCAGTACCTACTGCAACCTACATCCTTCTGAATCTGCTTAGTGTATTGATCTCTTGGTCTCCCTCTACGATTTTTACCCTCCACGCTGCCCTCCAATGCTAAATTTGTGATCCCTTGATGCCTCAAAACATGTCCTACCAACCGATCCCTTCTTCTAGTCAAGTTGTGCCACAAACTTCTCTTCTCCCCAATCCTATTCAATACCTCCTCATTAGTTATGTGATCTACCCACCTTATCTTCAGCATTCTTCTGTAGCACCACATTTCGAAAGCTTCTATTCTCTTCTTGTCCAAACTGGTTATCGTCCATGTTTCACTTCCATACATGGCTACACTCCATACAAATACTTTCAGAAACGACTTCCTGACACTTAAATCTATACTAGATGTTAACAAATTTCTCTTCTTCAGAAACGATTTCCTTACTATTGCCAGTCTACATTTTATATCCTCTCTACTTCGACCATCATCAGTTCTTTTACTCCCTAAATAGCAAAATTCCTTTACTACTTTAAGTGTCTCATTTCCTAATCTAATCCCCTCATCATCACCCGATTTAATTTGACTACATTCCATTATCCTTGTTTTGCTTTTGTTGATGTTCATCTTACATCCCCCTTTCAAGACACTGTCCATTCCGTTCAACTGCTCTTCCAAGTCCTTTGCTGTCTCTGACAGAATTACAATGTCATCGGCGAACCTCAAAGTTTTTACTTCTTCTCCATGAATTTTAATACCTACTCCGAATTTTTCTTTTGTTTCCTTTACTGCTTGCTCAATATACAGATTGAATAACATCGGGGAGAGGCTACAACCCTGTCTCACTCCTTTCCCAACCACTGCTTCCCTTTCATGCCCCTCGACTCTTATAACTGCCATCTGGTTTCTGTACAAATTGTAAATAGCCTTTCGCTCCCTGTATTTTACGCCTGCCACCTTCAGAATTTGAAAGAGAGTATTCCAGTTAACGTTGTCAAAAGCTTTCTCTAAGTCTACAAATGCTAGAAACGTAGGTTTGCCTTTTCTTAATCTTTCTTCTAAGATAAGTCGTAAGGTTAGTATTGCCTCACGTGTTCCAACATTTCTACGGAATCCAAACTGATCTTCCCCGAGGTCCGCTTTTACCAGTTTTTCCATTCGTCTGTAAAGAATTCACGTTAGTATTTTGCAGCTGTGACTTATTAAACTGATAGTTCGGTAATTTTCACATCTGTCAACACCTGCTTTCTTTGGTATTGGAATTATTATATTCTTCTTGAAGTCTGTGGGTATTTCGCCTGTCTCATACATCTTGCTCACCAGATGGTTGAGTTTTGTCATGACTGGCTCTCCCAAGGCCATCAGTAGTTCTAATGGAATGTTGTCTACTCCAGGGGCCTTGTTTCGACTCAGGTCTTTCAGTGCTCTGTCAAACTCTTCACGCAGTATCTTATCTCCCATTTCATCTTCATCTACATCCTCTTCCATTTCCATAATACTGTCCTCAAGTACATCGCCCTTGTATAGACCCTCTATATAGTCCTTCCACCTTTCTGCCTTCCCTTCTTTTCTTAGAACTGGGTTGCCATCTGAGCTCTTGATATTCATACAAGTGGTTCTCTTCTCTCCAAAGGTCTCTTTAATTTTCCTGTAGGCAGTATCTATCTTACCCCTAGTGAGACAAGCCTCTACATCCTTACATTTGTCCTCTAGCCATCCCTGCTTAGCCATTTTGCACTTTCTGTCGATCTCATTTTTGAGACGTTTGTATTCACTTTTGCCTGCTTCATTTACTGCATCTTTATATTTTCTCCTTTCATCAATTAAATTCAATATTTCTTCTGTTACCCAAGGATTTCTATTAGCCCTCGTCTTTTTACCTACTTGATCCTCTGCTGCCTTCACTACTTCATCCCTCAGAGCTACCCATTGTTCTTGTACTGTATTTCTTTCCCGCATTCCTGTCAATTGTTCCCTTATGCTATCCCTGAAACTCTCTACAACCTCTGGTTCTTTCAATTTATCCAGGTCCCATCTACTTAAATTCCCACCTTTTTGCAGTTTCTTCAGTTTCAATCTGCAGTTCATAACCATTAAATTGTGGTCAGAATCCACATCTGCCCCTGGAATGTCTTACAATTTAAAACCTGGTTCCTAAATCTCTGTCTTACCATTATATAATCTATCTGATACCTATTAGTATCTCCAGGATTATTCCAGGTATACAACCTTCTTTTATGATTCTTGAACCAAGTGTTAGCTATGATTAAGTTATGCTCTGTGCAAAATTCTACAAGGCGGCTTCCTCTTTCATTTCTTCACCCCAATCCATATTCACCTACTATATTTCCTTCCCTCCCTTTTCCTACTGACGAATTCCAGTCACCCATGACTATTAAATTTTCGTCTCCCTTCACTACCTGAATAATTTCTTTTATCTCGTCATACATTTCATCAATTTCTTCATCATCTGCAGAGCTAGTTGGCATATAAACTTGTACTACTGTAGTAGGCATGGGCTTTGTGTCTATCTTGGCCACAATAATGCGTTCACTATGCTGTTTATAGTAGCTAACCCACACTCCTATTTTTTTATTCATTATTAAACCTACTCCTGCATTACCCCTATTTGATTTTTTATTTATAACCCTGTAATCACCTGACCAAAAGTCTTGTTCCTCCTGCCACCGAACTTCACTAATTCCCACTATATCTAACTTTAACCTGTCCATTTTCCTTTTTAAATTTTTTAACCTACCTGCCCGATTTAGGGGTTCCGACATTCCACGCTCCGATCCGTAGAATGCCAGTTTTCTTTCTCCTGATAACGACGTCCTCTTGAGTAGTCCCCGCCCGGAGATCCGAATGGAGGACTATTTTACCTCCGGAATATTTTACCCAAGAGGACACCATCATCATTTAATCATACAGTAAAGCTGCATGTCCTCGGGAAAAATTATGGCTGTAGTTTCCCCTTGCTTTCAGCCGTTCACAGTACCAGCACAGCAAGGCCGTTTTGGTTAATGTTACAAGGCCAGATCAGTCAATCATCCAGACTGTTGCCCCTGCAACTACTGAAAAGGCTGCTGCCTCTCTTCAGGAACCACATGTTTGTCTGGCCTCTCAACAGATACCCCTCCGTTGTGGTTGCACCTACGGTACGGCCATCTGTATCGCTGAGGCACGCAAGCCTCCCCACCAACGGCAAGGTCCATGGTTGATGGGGGAAACTAATGAAATAAGTCAATATATAAAATAATAAACCCTGCGATGCTATTGGATGCGCACATAAACAGTGAATGCTCAGCGTGACTACAAACACATATACTTACTCTAACAATCAACAACTAGTCTTTCAAGCGTCTTTACAGATGAACTTAAGATATCATGAAATCGCCGTTGTACAACACCCACTAACGAGCTCACACCCGCAACTGAGACGGCCACACTGATTGAGTGCCGCGCCTGCGAACCAAACAATGCATCGCTCATGAAGGACAAACGGTTGCACCCATCGCATTCCAACAAACTACAAAATTAAATTCAAACCTTTCTGAAACTTTTCTCGGTTACACCCCCACAAAAAAATTTAAAGGGGAAAAGTTTGACGCTTACTATATTTCGGATGACGATTTGGTAAGAGTTCTGGATCAGACGTGAGATTTTAATTTATTACTTCACTATTACTGACTCTATTGGGCAGAAAATTTGCGGAAGTCATCAAAATATAGTACTGAAGGCAATTATAAAATTATTTTGCTGTGCGACACACAGTTTAGGAGATATTGCGTGATAAATATACAGTAACACGAAAAAACAACTTTTCCTGAAAGCTTAAATATTTCTCTTTTTCAGTGACAACAAATTTTAATGTAATGTAAAAAAGGCGTCGGAAGGTAGTTCTCGGATCACTTTATCATGTTCAGGTGCCAAATTATAAAAAAAACACTACTTTAATTTTTTAATTTCTGACGCCCCTGCCTTCTACACCCCTCGACAGCAGCGCTGTGGTCAAGCGCCTTGCCGTGTTTGCAGTACGTCTCTTGTTTCGGTGAATGGAGTATAGTTACAAAATCATATTTACATTCCTTAATCTACTGTGACTCAGCTGAAAACTTAAACTAGCAGCTTGGATTTTTCAATTGATTAATAACGAATTACTTTTAAATCATTTAATCAAAACTAATTACTTATTAATTACAACTTCTTTAATGTCAGGCAAAAGCATGGCAATCTAGCAAATCCTTAAATCTTACACTCTATATTTACATGCTGTACAAATTACCCATTCTGTGGTATTAATCCATCCTTGGTTGGTACCATTTCAAGTCTACAATGTTCCGTATACCTAATAGTTTTCCAGAGCTTGGATATTCTAAGCAATAAGCATTTGTGTGAGGTGTACCAATGACTTTATATGGTCCATTATAAATAAACTTAAATTTAGAGATTTCATTGTCTATCTCCCTCGATTTCTCATGAGCTTTTACAAGTACTAAGTCTCCGATTGCAAAATTAGCATAACGCGCTTTAGCGTCATGACGACGTATGCGAGCATCGGCTTTTAGCTTCATTATTTCTCGCAAACGATGTTTTTTCACACCAATACTAATGTCAATCCGTGGAGGTAATTTGATTATCTCTTCCACAAGTCCCGGTTTGTCTGAAAACACATTCATATTCCTAATTATTACTTCATACAGGCCTCGTCTTTGTTTGTGTGTTACGTTTGACACACCGTCTACTATACTTTCCAATTCACTTTCTACACTATTGTCAATGCCGAGATTCCTCACATTACAGTAGCTCAAATTCATTCCTACGTCAATGGCATCCGGCCAGTTAATAATGTGAATAGACTGGTATTGCCTGTGCACACCATCTCCTGCCTCGTCAAAACTAACTACTATTGTTTTATCTTGTGATGTACATGTCACAGTTTTGCTTTCGCAATTAAGCACTGCACGGTACTTTAATAGCCAATCCAAGCCGATAATTACTTCCGTAGTTAAGTCTGGCCCGACGACAAACTCTTGTTCAAATGGTGCCCCACATAACCCGAAGTTGACAAAAATCTGTTTTGTGACCGGTTTACTGGCCTTCCCAGTAGCACCGATAATTTTCACTTCTGTTACTGGCATAACTACGATGCCAGGTCTGGCTTTCAGTAACTCAAATATTTTCCCAGACACAGCACTCAATTCTGCACCGGTGTCAATCAACACGTTTAGTTGTAGGTCGTGCATATTAACAGACACTACTATCTGTCTACACTTGTCCTCGACAATTTCTTTATTTTCCCACAGTAAATCCTCGTCTGTATCCAGGTTATTCCAGAAAAAACCATCCGGCTTTGATCCTAAATCCGGCTTATCTGGCGGCTTTTTCAGCCTCTGTTCACATACAGTTTTAATTTCAACACGTTTGTCCTGAGGCTTAGTCTGTTGTAGCTTCGCCTCCAATACCGAAACCTTTTCCTGTAACTCGTCAACTAGTGAGTGTTGCTTTGCTATCAATTCACTAATTGTCACCTTCGTTGATTCCTCTTTGGTCAGATTGATCTCATCTGCCAATCTACCTGGAGGAATGTGCCCAGTAGTATCTGCAATTACTTCCTCTGGATCTGCGCAACCCACACTGCTATCGTCCGACCGTATAACGTCAGCTCTAACCTCATACACGCTGTAATCTACGTGCTTTTCTACCAATCGTGTCCGGTTATCACTAAAATTCTCGTAATCTTTCTCCTTAATACTTTCGGAATGTTTAAACTGGAGTTTTCCGTCGGATGGGTCGGCCACTTCTAACACTATAACTTTCGGTAAAGTCTGCCGGTCAGGGCCAGAACTTTCCGTTACTACTTCAACATCCAACTCTTGCTGTATGAAACACGACGAATTTTGCTCGTGCTCCCCATTAACATCAACTATTTCTGGTAAAGTCTGCCGGTTAGGGCCAGAACTTTTTATTACTTCACATACACTACCTTCCTGCGGGACGAGACGCGGCAAATCCTGCACGCGCTCCCCATAAACACTTCTCCCATACAGGCCCCTATAATCTCTTAGTTCGTCGTATAAGCGACCGAACTGCCTTAACCAGACCTCATCCCTATCTGGATCCCCTCGCTCGATGACGGACGTGTTATCCGACATCTGATCTTCTCTCAACAATTGCGAATCATTCTTAAACTCAATCTCCAGTTCCGCTGTGGGTGTTACAGCTGCTACTTTATAATCGATTTCCGGAACACTACTTAAATTGTTCTCACTGACAGTGATTGTATTTTCTACTGCCGTGTCTACAGCTGATCTACTACTTGTGGGCGCACTCCTTTCTCTTAACACTGGCACACTCTCCCGCCGTTGATTATTCCATACGGAATTTTCATAACGACGACACCTCGGATTTCTCCTGTTATTGGGCCGCAAAAATTTCTCCACGCCCGGTCGGCCGCACACAGGCGCGGCTAATGGTTTCCCTGTCTCGTCCCAGCAGATACGCTCCCCGGATGCTGCTGAGGCGGCTGATCACACCCTCTGGCGTTATTACTATTCTGCGAAGCCCGTATTACGCTAGTATGATACTGGTTTCCGTCATTCCTGTTATTATTTGCATTGTACCGATTGTCATTACGACCCAAACCACTATTGTTATTACTGCCAAGATTGCGGTATGCATTATTCCCATAGTTATCATTGTTGTGGTTGCTGTGGTACCCGTTGTTGTTACCACGGCCTCTACCACTGTCGCGATTATTGCGCCAATTGTCCTCGTCCTCAACTCTTTCCAGGAAATCATTGATTGTCCTGTAATTGCTTCCTACGTAGCGTTTTGTATCATCTGGAAGCTTCTTGTAGAGTTACCAGACTATTTCGGATTCCGTGCGGCGATCACGCAAATATTCCAACTTGCGGATCCAGCCCTCACAAAACTCCTTCATCGAGCCACGCGAATTCGCGTCGGAAGGCCTCGATACGACAGATTCGCGCCAGACACTTTGTTGTTTTTGCTCTGACCAGTATTCAGCCCGATACAAATTTTTAAACTCGTCGAAAGTCAGGTTCGTGATGTTGTGGTTTAAGCCCCAACGCTTGGCAACACCAGCCAACACGTCAATAACCGCATTAATTTTTCTCTCATTAGTCCATGATCTGGGTAAAACTCTTTCACAATTTTTAATGAAATCCGTCGCGTGTATACCGCCTTTTTTCAAGGGGTCGAACCGCTCCTCTTTCGTCAGTTTCTTTTCTAATTCCGAAACTCTAGTAATTACTTGGCAAGTGGTTGTCGCAAGCGTGTCTACTTCCCTTTTTTTCTCTTCGCAGGTATTAGCCTGCTTCGTCACTTTAGTATCTGCTTCGGATACTAAAGCCTTTAAAGTTTTCACCTTCTGTTGATCCTCTTTTTTCACTATTTGAATTTGTTCCGTCACCTTACTCTCGATGATCGGAGCAACTGCTTCTCCTACACTTTTCTCGATTCTGCTAATTTCAGAATCAAAACGAGTATTTATGCTCGCAATTTCCGCCTGAACGCCTATCATTTCCTGTTTAACATTGCCGATTTCGGTATTAATTACAACAATATCTTCTTTGATTTTGTCAACTTTTGTGTTAACAACTCCAACATTGTTGTTAAAAACATTAATAGCTTTGTTCTGATTGTCTAGCTTCCGTTCAACTTTTTTAGACTGAGCTTCTTGCTTAGCAGACTGAGCTTCTTGCTTGGCAGCCTGAGCTTTAATTTCTGCCGATTGACTCTTGATTTCGTTAATCAAAACATTAAATAAATCAGTTAAATTCCCGGAAACTACCGGTATTACTTCGGTAGCGGCTTGCTCTTTAATTGTCCCCCCGTATTCGTCATCAAGGGGTTCAGATTTGATTTTTACTTCCGATTCCGAAACATTTTCTGAAGTTTGGAATTCCATTCCTGCTCTTTGTTGCGTTTCGGCGGTCGCGTCTTTCATGCTAGCCGCCTGCCCCTGAACAATGGGTTCTGCGGTGCGCGTTGCCCACTGTTCGACCGATTGTTCCGTATACAAGTCTACCAAATTTTGCTAATTGTTGCCTTCACTCATTTTTAATAATTTTCAATATAAATGCCAAATCTAAAATATAATTAGGATTACTCCCACTACTTATTCTCGCTGACGTAAAAGCCTGTTCATAACCAGTACTTTGTTACGAGATTTGCACAATACAAAATTCGTGTCCAGAACAACCTCAAATCTGAAGATCGTCCTGTCACCAGGTCGCCACGTGTAACCTCCCCTCACTTATCGACCTTAATGACAGTTAAAAATTAAACTGCGTGTACCTAATGGAAATTAGGGAAAAGCAATCGTCACCGAAGTTAATCTGTCGGTAAAGAAGGAGGAAAGAGTTACATCTAAATGAAAGGAAAAATGCAAATGAAACTGGTGGAAATTAATTTCGAAAAGGGGTATAGTTAATAAAGAAAGTAAATATGCGGCCGTTACGTTAACAATTAACTAGCGGTAATTAGATATTTGAGATTTGGGGAAAATTACGGTCGCCAGTCCTATGGACAATTACTATAGTAACTGAAAAAGAAAGGTTATTGCACATATAATTAGCACTAGAAGCGCGGCAACTGAAGGTTGACACGTGTAGTGTGAAAACTGAAAGTTTGTCAGAAGTAATAAATTTCGCTACACTCTGACTTAATTTAGCAAAAGAATTAATAAAACCGGAAAATTGAAAGTTAATTTAGTGACTGAAATTAATAGTGAGCTTTGTTTCTGAAGCACATCGAAATTCAGTAAAATAAGGTTAGTCTTGGGCTACCTCAACAATCATTTCAAAAGCTACTTGAATCTACGCAATTTATAAATAAGAGATTTAACTTGGAACTTGAATTAAATGATTCTGAACAATTAACATAGTAAAATTTAGTACGTACCAAGCTGAGCTGCAGTCACACGTAAGCTAGAATACTGTAACAAAACTCGCACTCTTAATTTGTGCTTGTGTAATCTAAATATTGTAGCCAGCTATGAATACCTTAACTGAAATTTGAAATTGAAGCAGTGAAATCGAATGATATTATATTAATGCTGGCGTTTGAATTTCAACGACACTCGGGTTCATTCCGGAAAAGGAAGGGACCCTGCTTGGTAATGCAATTGGGACAATGGGCAACAAAGGTTCATGCTACGTTGCTGTAATTTAGTGAGAAAAATTTAACAGTTTGAAAAGCTGAGGTCTGTCATACAGTTCTAAAACTTTACGTGGTACCAGTCTTCCTTGTTGGTTGATTGAAGGTTTGAAGTCGTCGATCGAGGAGGTGGCGACAGTCACTCATTGTCGGCCGTCGTTGTTGCAGAAGCTGGATGTTGGCGCGCCTTCTTCTCGACACGGTTTCCAGCCGAAACGGGCTCTTGATGTGTGCCAGCTAACGCTTCCCGTCCGCGACACCATGTCAGAAACTAACATAGCAAGTAGAGCGCAATTACATGCTGCCAAACCCCGAAAGCGCGGCAACTCGCGGGAGCTTCACACAATACGCCCGCTCCACTGCACTACTCCCGCCAGACTCCCTCTGCTCTGCCCGCGCTCCACGAGGCGGAGTTAACAGTTTGGTTCTCCACACGACCTATCGATGTATTCGTTCGATAGCATAGCTTTCCCTAGGCCAGACCCTGCATATAAATACAAATAATATTCACAAAGCCGGCCGAAGTGGCCGTGCGGCTAAAGGCGCTGCAGTCGGGAACCGCAAGACCGATACGGTCGCAGGTTCGAATCCTGCCTCGGGCATGGATGTTTGTGATGTCCTTAGGTTAGTTAGGTTTAACTAGCTCTAAGTTCTAGGGGACTAATGACCTCAGCAGTTGAGTCCCATAGTGCTCAGAGCCATTTGAACCATTTTTAATATTCACAAAACAAACCTATTATACATCGACATAAATGCATATATATACAAATAGTAAAACAATTACAATATAAAAAGACACAGAAACGTCATATCTTCAGGTAACAAAATAAGGAAAAAATTTATAGTACTATAGATGTAAATAGGAGGATATGCATTTCCGGCGTTACAAGCTTAGTGCAATGCTGGCCTATCTACTAATACGGAGTAACATTTGTCTGTGATCTGAATTACTAGAAAAACTTTACTTAGTGACACAGCTGCACAGCTGGTCGTCTGATTACTAAAGAACACATGAATATGACTTAACAAAAATTCTGGAATATTTTAATTTATATAAATGACTGGAATGGGACTGGCAATGACTTAAGGGGAAATTATACTTTTATAGTTGACTGGTAAAAACAATTATATTCTGAAAATTTTTTACGTTATTGATAAAGATCTACAATCCATTACACGGTAAAATTGAATGTATTACAAATCTGGGTCAATTGGTGCTGACGAATAACAAAAGAAAATGTTGAAACAAATTCATTTTAACATCTCTAACAAGTGACTTAACTACGCGCAAACCAATAAAAGTTATAAAATTTACCTCACAATAGATGGGTGACTTAATTACACTGTTGGTTTTTCATTATATTAACAATTATTCGTTTGTTCATCATCATCTCATTCCATGGTATCATTTAGCTCTTCGGCTGATCACAATTATTATTCAGTTCCATATAATAAAATGTTGCAATTTGTTCTGCACTGTGACTTTAACAACTACTATAAATGATAATTGATTGGAACCCTCAGCCGCCGACAGGTGTTGTTGACATACCTTGATGGGGACAACTGAAAAGGTGTGCCCCGAGCGGGACTCGAACCTGGGATCTCCTGCTTACATGGCAGATGCTCTATCCATCTGAGCCACCGAGGACCCAGATGAATAGCGCGACTGCAGGAACTTATCCCATGCACGCTTCCCGTCAGACCCACATTCCCAACTGTCCACAATCTACATACGTAATGTTCCTTAAAAAATACTATGTCCATCCAATTGTTACTGCCGGCCGCGGTGGCCGTGCGGTTCTGGCGCTGCAGTCCGGAACCGCGGGACTGCTACGGGCGCAGGTTCGAATCCTGCCTCGGGATGGGTGTGTGTGATGTCCTTAGGTTAGTTACGTTTAAGTAGTTCTAAGTTCAAGGGGACTGATGACCTGCGATATTAAGTCCCATAGTGTTCAGAGCCATTCGAACCAACCAATTGTTACTCGCGCCCACTTAAGTTGACCATTCCGGTAAGAGTTCGCGCAACCTGTGCGCACTCGCACAGACGAAGGTCCATGGCCGGGTAGCCATTTAAATATTTATGAAGATAGTAACTGTTCTCGGAAGAACAGATACCATTGATGACCGTGCAGATTCTCTACAATAAATGATAATTAACTGGTACCCTCAGCTGCCGACAGGTGTTGTTGACATACCTTGATATGGGCAGCTGAAAATGTGTGCCCCGACCGGGACTCCAAGCCGGGATCTCCTGCTTACATGGCAGACGCTCTATCCGGCTGCGCCACCGAGGACACAGATGAATAGCGTGACTGCAGGGACTTATTCCTGGTATCTGTTCTTTCGAGAACAGTTACTATTTTCATGTATATTTAACAACTACTAACTATAAACTGCACTGTAGCAACGACAGACTACAACTACATTGTAGCAGTGAGCGACTGGAACTGTGGCAGAGACTGTTCTGAGCTGCGACTCTAATGCAGCTCTCTTTTGACAGGAGCAAAGATATTTTATGTCGCAGGCAGCGCCTGTGAATTGTCGTTCTAGCAAGTGAGCAACACATAGATATTACATTTGCTCCAGCAGGGTGATGAACCCCTTACACTCTGTTGTAAATAATGAACAACAATTGAACCATATTAGTGCACGTTCGTATTTCCATCGAGAATACCGACTGATCTAAAACCTCTTCCGTGACATCTCTGCAGCAAGTGCGGTATTCATGTGTACTACGAATGTAGCCGTGGCGGGTCTAACAGTTAAATGAGATAACGCAAGCTGGCTTCACGTCTTTTTCAGTTGGCACTGCTAACAGTACCTATAAATCGGCATCATAAGCGGTATCCTACACTATTCACTTCTAGGTGAGGAAGCTTGATGAACTGAAGTGTACATGCAACAACTGCTCACTCATCCGCCCTCACACCGGTGCGTCAAGTGAACTACGCAGTCGTTGTCCTTTCACGAGGCTTCCTCAGACGTACCATCACCACGCGGCCTACACAAAATGATGCGGTGAGAGACTGAACGCAAGAGACAAATAATAAAGTGAAGTTTGATTTAGTGAAGAGAGCAAGTTTTGTATTATATTAGTAACCTAATTGCACCTCCAATATCTAAAAACCAGTTTTCCAGCTTTCAGTCTTTAATCCCAAATAGACACACTTAATGTCAACACAACGTCAATAGATCTCAAGAGCAAAGCAGAAGACTAACAAGAAATGTTACCTCCATAACAGAGAAAGACAGGCAAGAGTGTAATAAAAATTAAAAATTACTTGTAAATAGAAAAATAAAAAATTAAATACAACATGAATACACTATTGGCCATTAAAAATGCTACACCACGAAGATGACGTGCTACAGATGCGAAATTTAACCGACAGGAAGAAGATGCTGTGATATGCAAGTGATTAGCTTTTCAGAGCATTCACACAAGGTTGGCGCGGGTGGTGACACCTACAACGTGCTAACATGAGGAAAGTTTCCCACAAATTTCTCATACACAAACAGCAGTTGACCGGCGTTGCGTGGTGAAACGTAGTTGTGATGCCTCATGTAAGGAGGAGAAATGCGTACAATCAGGTTTACGACTTTGATAACGGTCGGATTGTGGTTTATCGTGTCACGACATTGCTGTTCGCGTTGGCCGAGATCCAAGCAGAATATGGTATCGGTGGGTTCAGGAGGGTAATACGAAACGCCGTGCTGGATCCCAACGGCCTCGTATCACTAGCAGTCGAGATGACAGGCATCTTATCCACATGGCTGTAACGGATCGTGCAGCCACGTCTCGATCCCTGAGTCAACAGATGGGGACGTTTGCAAGACAACAACCATCTGCACGAACAGTTCGACGACGTTTGCAGCAGCATGGACTATCAGCTCGGATACCATGGCTGCGGTTACCCTCGATGCTGCATCACAGACAGGAGCGCTTGCGATAGTGTACCCAACGACGAACCTGGGTGCACGAATGGCAAAACCTCATTTTTTCGGAAGAATCCAGGTTCTGTTTACAGCATCGTAGTGGTCGCATCCATGTTTGTCGACAACGCGCTGAACGCACATTGGAAGCGTGTATTCGTCATCACCATACTGGCGTATCACCCGGCGTGATGGTATAGACCACCATTGGTTACACGTCTTGGTCACCTCTTGTTCGCATTAACGGCACTTTGAACAGTGGGCGTTACATTTCAGATGTGTCACGACCCATGGCTTTGCCCTTCATTCGATCCCTGCGAAACCCTACATTTCAGGAGGATAATGCACGACCGCATGTTGCAGGTCCCGTAAGGGCCTTTCTGGATAAAGAAAATGTTCGACTGCTGCCCTGGCCAGCACATTGTCCAGATCTCTAACCAACTGAAATCGTCTGGTCGATGGTGGCCGAGCAACTGGCTCGTCACAATACGCCAGTCACTACTCTTGATGAATTGTGGTACAGTGTTGAAGCTGCATGGGCACCTGTACCTATACTCGCCATCAAAGCTCTGTTTGACTCAATGCCCAGGAGTATCAAGGCCGTTATTACGGCCAGAGGTGGTTGTTCTGGGTACTGATTTCTCAGGATCTATGCATCCAAATTGCGTGGAAATGTAATCACATTCCAGGTCTAGTATAATATATTTGTTCAATGAACACCCGTTTATCATCTGCATTTATTTTTGGTGTAGCAATGTTAATGGCCCGTAGTGTATGTATTGACAAGAGGACAGCCGAGGCACACGCATATCAGTGAGGGCAATGTTGAATAGTTAGTAACAATAGTTTCCGATGTGGCTAGAGCTGTAGTTATTTGACAAACCTCGAGCTTTTTAGAGGCAACCAGTAGTAACTGTAGTAATACAGGGTTAACCAGAACTCAACTCACAAAATTTCGGAGGTCCTTCAGGGATATCTTTTGAGTATTTTGGTACAATGGCCCCTGGGTTTCCGGAGGCTCGTTACAGATTAATCACATTTTATTAGGATTTCTTGCCTCCATTAATCTTCATATCTCTATTGCAATAATGAAATGAAATGTCGTGTGGTTAGGGCCTCCCGTGGGGTAGACCGTTCGCCTGGTGCAGGTCTTTCGAGTTGTCGCCACTTCGGCGACCTGCGCGTCGATGGGGATGAAATAATGATGATTGGGACAACACAACAGGCAGTCCCTGAGCGGAGAAAATCTCCGACCCAGCCGGGAATCGAACCCTGGACCTTAGGATTGACATGCGGTCACGCCGACCACTCAGCTACCGGGGCTGGACTCTATTGCAATGAAAATATCACAATAACACTTCAAATTTTTATGGTACGCATTACGTGTCATGTTCAAAACACTTGTTTCTTTCATTCATGGTATTTGTCATTGACAACAGTAAAGCCCACTTTCAATAGTATAGCCCACTTTACGCTTCAACGTCAAGACTGCATTCAGTACTATTCAGTTCTGTCTCGTTCTCCTGCTGTGTTTGTTGTTCGTTAATAGTGATACACGTAATACTGGAGGTTTTCAGATGAAGACTGTGCCGAAATGTTGAAGTATACGCGGGATTAATAATTATTCCCTCTGATGCCCATAGTGCTCAGAGCCATTTGAAACATTTGAACCCTCTGATGCCCATTTGTGATTAAATCTGAGATTATGAAATATCGTTTCCTTTCTCCCCTCATCCCTGATAGTACAGGTACTGCATACGTATATTATTTACCACCAAATACACGGACAACACAAAATAAAAGCGTGTTCGATTTTATTTGAAAGTAATTTAGTACTAAAACTTCCTGGCAGATTAAAACTGTGTGCCCGACCAAGACTCGAACTCGGGACCTTTGCCTTTGGCGGGCAAGTGCTCTACCATCTGAGCTACCGAAGCACGACTCACGCCCGGTACTCACAGCTTTACTTCTGCCAGTACCTCGTCTCCTACCTTCCAAACTTTACAGAAGCTCTCCTGCGAATTTTGCAGAATTAGCACTCCTGAAAGAAAGGATATTGCGGAGACATGGCTTAGCCACAGCCTGGGGAATGTTTCCAGAATGAGATTTTCACTCTGCAGCGGAGTGTGCGCTGATATGAAACTTCCTGGCAGATTAAAACTGTGTACCCGACCGAGACACGTACTCGGGACCTTTGCCTTCCGTGGGCAAGTGCTCTACCAGCTGAGATACCGAAGCACGACTCACGACCGGTACTCACAGCTTTACTTCTGCCAGTACCTCGTCTCCTACCTTCCAAACCTTACAGCGCACACTCCGCTGCAGAGTGAAAATCTCATTCTGGAAACATCCCCCAGGCTGTGGCTAAGCCATGTCTCCGCAATATCCTTTCTTTCAGGAGTGCTAGTTCTGCAAAGTTCGCAGGAGAGTTTCTGTAAAGTTTGGAAGGTAGGAGACGAAGTACTGGCAGAAGTAAAGCTGTGAGTACCTGGCGTGGGTCGTGCTTCAGTAGCTCAGATGGTAGAGCACTTGCCCGCGAAAGGCAAAGGTCCCGAGTTCGAGTCTCGGTCGGGCATACAATTTTAATCTGCCAGGAAGTTACATATCAGCGCACACTCCGTTGCAGAGTGAAAATCTCATTCTGGTAATTTAGCACTAGATCGCAATAACACTCAATATTTTTGTCCGTCAGAGAATGCACGTTACAGTTTCAAGGGAGGTCTCTCTTAGATGGTTTTAGAATAAAAATGTTTCATTACATTTCTTGAAGGGATTAAATTTTTGTTTGCAGTAACAACAAGTACATCGTTAGTTAACTAAAGCGCCATCGACGTTGAGCATTTATTTTTCAAGAATTACAAATGGCGTGGGCCTTTGTGGAAATAACTTTAGTGAATTCCAGTTTGATCAAGAGAACAAAAGGAAGTAGTAAGGATGAAGTGTGTTCTGAGCTTATGCAGGGTATCCCAAATATGTTACGACTAACCTCGAGGGTTTGTAGAGAGGGCCTTGACGAACAAATACAGTATAGAAACCCAGGTCCAGAAATATAATTTAACGATAGTACAGAGCGTCGAAATTATAGCCACCCCTTTGGCAGCAAACATGATTTCGTACACTGATGGATTATAGGCGGAACATCTCGCAATATTGTTTGTTATTCAGTGATCGCGATTGATTGCTACGATAGCCAGTGGAGGAGATAGAGCTAGCTGCTGCATAGACAGGCCTTGTCTACTATGAATGTGATGCACTATTCTCTTGGTGAATGACGGTTTTGGACACGGGTCTATATGCAGTTTATTTTTGTCCTGTATTCCGAAAAACAATGGAGATTTGAGAAGGTTCCAGGAGAAAAATAAATTGTGGATGGAAACTCGTGTCCGAAACCATCATCCACTGAGGCAACAGAACCTCGCTTTCATAGAAGGCCATGTCAACTGTAATCGTAACTGACTGTGATGTAGACTCAAAATGAGAATACGTATGCGTTAGTAGTATGCCTATATCGACATTGGCACACAGTTCAAATTTCTGTCCCTTGTCAGTGCTGCAGTTAAGTGACATCATCAAGATTGCAGTAGTGGGAAAATAAAAATCGAAGATGGAGGATGATCGGAAATTTCAGTATTAGGGATGGCAGGAAATTAAAAATTAAAGATGGCAGATGGCAAAAAACTAAAAAGAAAAAAACACAAAGATGGCAGACGATGGTAAACTTAAAAACCTGAGGCGATGGATGGCAAGAAGTAATTTTCGCCCAATGTCAGTGTAAGATGCTGCTGGTGGGAAATATTTTCAGACAGTCATGGTTTCCACCATGTTCAAGATTATTCACAGTGCTATTCATCAAAATTACGTAACAACACTCACACACACACACACACACACACACACACACACACACACCATCTGAAAGATGATGTCTATTCACCTTTTGAGAGACATGTAAGAGTGACGCTAGTAGACGATGAGGATGCAAATCATTAGCTATGCTTCAAATACACGCTGTAACGGTCGTGAACACTAGTTACCAAGCCAAGGCTGCTATTAAGGCGACAAAGACGCCATTATCAGCATCTCAATGAGTTCGAACGAGATCGTTTATGTGGTATACACCACTTCTAACAAACACCGAACAACGCGCTCCAGTAAGCGGCCGCCAAATACATCGCTGGCCGCACTTCTCTGGGCGGCCCGCTGCTTCCATCGCTGGCCGTCTTCAGACGCACGCTCCCTTACGTGGCCGAGAAATACATCGCTGGCCGCACTTCTCCGGGCGGCTGGCGACTACCATCGCTGGCCACCTTCGCGCGCGCGCGTTTGTCAGCACACAGCAATTGGCTACGCCAGGAAGCATTGCGATTGGTTTTCCCTGGAAAACAGCGACCCCAGCCGACGGCTCCATTAACTAGCAAGCCTTATATAAACCCGGCCGCCGCCGCAAACGACAGTTCTCATCGGGAAGTGCAGTACGCCGCGTTCCAGCTGCTTGTGGTGACTCGCCGCACCACTCGAGGTTACCTGGCTGCTCAGCGGAAATCTTGCGACTTCACTCGGAGGAACTGAACTTCCCTGGACTTGGGAATAATTACGGGACGTGCACCCCACCATGCACATTTGGACATTGGTATAACCAAACTTTAATTATGCATTACTTCTGAGTGTGAGCCTGGGTAGACGCTTGGCTAACATAATTGTTAAAAAGTGATTTGTGATTTAATAAACCAGACTGAAGAGGTTATTGTGTTATTCCTGGTTATAACACAATAAAATGGCGACGAGCACGCACCAGGAGACGTTGGAAGATCTCCTCAAGAAACTTCTCCAGCGGCAGGACGAGAACCACAGGCTGCTACTCAACACCCTCCAGCCACTTATACAAGGGTTCATGCAGACGCAGGCCACGCAGCAAGTACCGCTGTATCCGTCTTTTGAAGAAACGTTAGAGGACTGGGAAGCCTACGAATCCCGATTGCTGGACCATTTCCATGCTTTCAAGGTCATTGACGTTGGCCTTATGAAATCTATGTTTTCGTCTTGGTCTAAACCTGAGATTTATCGGCTCTTGTGCAAACTGGCCCCCTTATCAAAACCTTCGGAGCTGACTTTTGCCGAGATTCGCTCGTTGCTCACTAAATATTACCAGCGCCATACCCATGTTATTTCATCTCGAGTCGCCTTTTACCAATGCAAGAAACAGCCGAATCAGACGCATAGAGAGTGGGCAGCGGAATTGCAAGGTTTGGGGCGACGATGTCACTTTGTTACCTCTAAAAATAAGGACTCCTGGGCCGAAGAAATGATCCGGGACATGATAATCAGGGGTACGCCAGACAGGGAGTTCCAACATGAGGCCCTTCAGCTCGTCGGCCCCTCATTGGATAAAGTCTTGGACTTGGCATAAAGCTTCGAGGTGACCTGTGCAGCAGGCAAGAAACTAAAATCATGGGTCGACATTGCAGCAGTCAATGTAAACACATCAGAGCCGGCGGCTAAGGACCACCCGAGTGATGATTCCGAAATAGTGATAGTGCGGGCAGGCCGCCGGTCCACTCAGCAGACCCGTCCGCCACCTCGCTCCAACCGCTCAAACCGGTCGTGGGTGCCAAAACGTTTGCCATAATGTTTTGATTGTTTTAAAAAACATCAACGAGATGACAGTCCTGATCGATGGGCCTTTTGCTACAAATGTTCTTCCGAGGGCCATTTAGCTTCTGTGTGTCGAAAGTCCCGCCGGCCGCAGCAACCTTCGGATCTTCCGATGAATGTTAATCTGATCGCCGCTATTGATCATCAGGAGACCCCCAATAGGCTTTTTATTGAAGTCCTGATTGCGGAAAAACCGATTCAATTACAGGTCGACACTGGCGCCGCCGTGAGCATTCTAAATTACGCCACATATTTGAGACATGGCGCTCCTCCCTTGCACGACACGCAGCGACGCCTCATGGCGTATGGTAAACATTCCATTCCAGTCCGCGGTCAAGTCGACTTGCCGACGACATACCGGAATGTCAGCCGCCAGGTCACCTTCTTAGTCGTTAACAGGGATTCCTCTGAGAATTTATTTGGGCTGGACGCATTTCGGAAATTTGGTTTTTCAATCGACGATTCTGTGAATTTGGTGTCGGACGAGGTTCCGTACTCGGATCTGGACAGGCTTTGCCAGGATTATGCAGACCTGTTCACCCCCGGCCTCGGTTCCGCAAAGAATTTTGAGGCACACATTACACTGAAAAGGAATGCGCAGCCTCGGTATTTTCGTTCCCGTGCCGTTCATTTAGCCCTCAGAGATCAAGTGAAGAAGGAGTTGGACCACCTCACGGCAAGTGGCGTTCTTGAGCCTATTCCTTCTAGTCAGTGGGCTACTCCCCTCGTCGTTGTTCGGAAGCCGTCAGGGCAGCTCCGTCTCTGCGGAGACTTTAAAGTAACAGTTAACGCCCAATCAGAGATCGAGACATATCCTATTCCAAAGCCGGAGGAGTTGCTGTCCAAATTGAAGGGTGGAAAATTCTTCTCGAAAATAGACCTCGCTGAAGCATACCTACAACTCCCACTTGATGCCGCATCTCAGCAGTTCCTGACCCTCAACACACTGCACGGGTTATATCGTCTGAAACGCCTTATGTTTGGGATAGCCAGTGCCCCTGCTATTTTCCAGCGGTTTTTGGAACAATTAGTCCTTAAAGTGGATGGATGCATTAACTATTTGGACGACATCGTGGTGACGGGTCGTACGACGGAGGAACACCTTCACAATTTGCAGTCTTTATTCCATGTCTCACGGGAGGCTGGCCTAAAATGTAGGAAAGAAAAATGTTGTTTTTTCCAACCTGAAATTGAGTACCTGGGCCACGTCATTTCCTGTTCGGGTGTTCGTCCGTTAGAGAAACATATAGAAGCCATCATCAAGCTGCCACGACCTACAGCGCTGACACAAGTTCGTTCCTTTCTGGGGAAGATTTCATATTACCGAAAATTCTTACCCGCGGCTGCGACAGCAACTGCCCCCTTGTCTCAGTTATGCAAAAAAGGGGTTCCTTTCGAGTGGACGCCGGCATGCGACCGCGCCTTCCACAGGTTGAAATCCCAATTACTGCAGGCCACGTGCCTCGCACGTTTTGACCCTACTAAGCAAATCGTCATTGCAACGGATGCCTCGGATACAGGCATCGGGGCGGTCCTGGCTCACAGGGAGGCCGATGGGTCGCAGCACCCTGTGGCCTATGCATCGAAAACATTAACCGATACGCAACGCCGGTATTCACAAATTGAAAAAGAGGCACTGGCCATCATCTTAGCCTTAAAGGAGTTCCATGTTTTTGTGTATGGTACGAAGTTTCACCTCATTACGGATCATAAACCCCTCATATCATTATTCAATCCTGCAGCAAAGATCCATGACCGGGCTTTGTTTTTGGCACGATACCACTACGAAATCCACTTTCGCAACACAACCGAGCATGCCAACGCTGATGCCCTCTCCCGCCTTCCATGGAGACCGGATTTGGATTTCGACAAAGAGGAAATTCTGTGTTTTCACGTAGACGACGAAGCACAGGCCGCAGTAGAGGCGTTTCTCATTACCAGCTCTCGGGTAGCGGACGCAACCAGTAACGACGAGGTGCTCCGACAAGTCCGTCGTCACGTGCGTAATGGATGGCCCGAACGACCGCCTCCCATGGCTTCTGCGGCGTTTCGTCAGTTCTTTAGTGTCCGCCATCAGCTTCAGTTGGTTGACGGGGTCCTTCTGCTTCTTTCGGACGACGGACATCCACGGGTCGTCATTCCGCAGTCTTTACGTCAGCACGTTCTGCACCTGTTACACCCCAGGTCATTGGGGGATATCCCGGACGAAGCTTTTGGCTCGCCAGTTCACATACTGGCCCGCTATGACTCAGGAGATTGAACGCCTCACGCAGACGTGTCCCTCCTGCCAACGGCAGCAGGCAGCTCCACGACATTCCATTGCCTCTTGGCCACCATGTTCTCGCCCTTGGGAATGGGTGCACGTTGATTTTGCTGGGCCGGTGTTTAATGCCATGTTTTTTATTGTCGTCGACGCATATTCCAGGTTTCCATATATTGTCCGCTGCAACTCCGTTTCCACCTCCACCACTATTGCAGCCCTAGAAAAAATATTTGCCATTGAAGGTCTGCCGGAGGTTCTCGTCTCGGATAACGGTCCGCAGTTCCGCAGTGAGGATTTTCGGGTTTTCTGTGCCCGGCATGGCATTCGCCACATTTCGACGCCCCCCTTCCATCCTCAATCTAATGGCGAGGCAGAGAGGATGGTCCGCACCTTCAAAACGCAGATGAAGAAATACCTCCAGGATCACTCCCCCGACGCATCTCTTACTTTTTTCTTGAGCAGTTACAGGGCCACGCCCATCGGAGATAAAAGCCCGGCGAAACTTTTTCACAGACGGCAGCCCCGGACCCTCTTGAATCTGCTTCTGCCGACACCTCGGTTGGCTCCGTCGCTGTCTGCTTCTCGTTTCCGCCCAGGTACTCTGGTGTGGGTGAAGGGATTCGGCCGACAACCAGCCTGGATTCCGGCCACCATCATCCAGGGCAGGAGCAGGAAAGTCTTCCGGGTTCAACTTCCCGACCGGTAGGTTCTTCGACATGCCAATCAGCTTCGCCCTCGCCTGCCTTCCCAATCGTTTTTCTCCTCCCCTCCTCGGCATATTCTCCTCCCGTCCCCTGCTTCCCTTGATTCCCCACGCCAGCCAGAGGAGGACACGCCAGGTTAGTCCTCGCAGTTGGCCCCCGGTCGGCTCACGGACGACGCCTCCCAGCCAGAGCTTCTTTCCCCGGACGTTGACCAGAACCAGCCACAGCGAGCCGGGGACTCCGAGGTCTCCCCCGATCGCCACCCCCATGTCGCTCCGGATGCCGATGAAGACATGCCACTGGTACCTCCTGCACTGCCTCCTCTGCTGCCGCGGTCCGCACGCTATAACCTTCGCCCCCGGCCGGGGCGTTTTCGCCCGTATGCTCCTGTGCCCAGTCTCACCGCCGACGCCGAGGTTTCGGAGGAGGAGGACGCCATGGACGTGGGGTTCATTCGCAGCCAATGTTTCCACGCTTCCCCACGGGAGAAGGGGGTGTGGTATACACCACTTCTAACAAACACTGAACAACGCGCTCCAGTACGCGGCCGCCAAATACATCGCTGGCCGCACTTCTCTGGGCGGCCTGCTGCTTTGATAGCTGGCCGTCTTCAGACGCACGCTCCCTTACGTGGCCGAGAAATACATCGCTGGCTGCACTTCTCCGGGCGGCTCGCGGCTACCATCGCTGGCCACCTTCGCGCGCGCGTTTGTCAGCACACAGCAATTGGCTACGCCAGGAAACATTGCGATTGGTTTTACCTGGAAAACAGCGACCTCAGCCGACGGCTCCATTAACTAGCAAGCCTTATATAAACCCGGCCGCCGCCGCAAACGACAGTTCTTATCGGGAAGTGCAGTACGCCGTGTTCCAGCTGCTTGTGGATGACTCGCCGCACCACTCGAGGTTACCTGGCTGCTCGGCGGAAATCTTGTGACTTCACTCGGAGAGACTGAACTTCCCTGGACTTGGGAATAATTACGGGACGTGCACCCCATCATGACATTTGGACATTGGTGTAACCAAACTTTAATTAGGCATTACTTCTGAGTGTGAGCCTGGGTAGACGCTTGGCTAACATAATTGTTAAAAAGTGATTTGTAATTTAATAAACCAGACTGAAGAAGTTATTGTGTTATTCCTGGTTTTAACAGTTTAATAGAGTTACGAGACGCTGGATATTCCTTCTCGGATACTGTAGAAAGACTTGGCAGGAGTGTAACCACTGTACGTGACTGCTATCAGCGGTGGTCACGGGAATGTATGGTCGCAGCAAGACCTGGCTCCGGGCGACCACATGGCACTACCGAGAGAGAAGACCATCGTGTCGGAGCATGGTTCTGGTACATCATACTGCATCTGCGACAGCAATTTGAGTCTTAGCTGGCATCACAGGGACACAAAGAACTGATAAAAAACAGTTACTTCAAGGACAACTCGGAGCCAGATTCCTTGTAGCGTTCATTCCACAGACCCCGAACCAGCGTCATTTGCGACTTCAGTGGTGTTAAGCGAAAGCTCGGTGGAGAGCGGGGTGGGCATCTGTTGTTTTGTGACGAAAGCTCCTCCTGCCTCGTTGCCAGTGATGGCCGGCTTTTCATTTGAAAGGGGCCAGCTGAGGCCTGCAAGCAGTCTGTCTACGAGCTAGGCACACTGGACATACACCTGGAGTTATGGTCAGGGCTGCGGTTTCGTATGACCGCAGCAGCACTCTTGTGGCTACCTCACGCTCCCTGACTGCAAATTTGTACGTCAGTCTGGTGATTAGACCTGTTGTGCTACCATTCAGGAACAGCATTCCAGGGGTGTGTTCCATCAGGATAACGCTCGCCGACATACCGCTGTTTTCACCCAAAATGCTCTACAGGGTGCCGATATATTGCTTCTTGGACTGCTCGAGCTCCAGACCTGTCGAGAACATATGGGACATCACTGGACAACAACTCCAGCGTCATCCACAAACAGCAACAATTATTGCTCTGTCGACCGATCACGTGCAACAGGCATGGAACTGCACCCCACAAACTGACATCTGGCACATATACAACACAGTGCATGCACGTTTGCATGCTTGCGTTAAACATTCTGGCGGTTACACCGTTTACTAAGATACCAACATGTGGCATTTCAGTGGCTCATATCGCACTTGCGATTGTAATCATTTACATATGCTACCTAGACAAATGCATTCCCGAAATTTCATTACCCTGCATAATTTCTGGTACTGCAGTTTTTTCTGCCAGCGTACATTGCAGTTGTGATGAGGGATATTCTGTTCTTGAATTGTGCAGAGTCAGTGAGTGCATGAAATGGGTTACTGAACAGATGTATAGATTAGCTGCGACTGTAAATGGATTTTTATTACAAAATAAAAAGGTGAAATAAGACGTTAAGAAAAATTAGCGTTTTGATCGCCTGAGATTTCCCATATTTGCTGGGAAGTGTTGGTGAACGGTGATGTAAAACACAGGGACAACTGTCATTTCGCCAATGCATATCGAGGCACAACATATCCCAGGTGTAATGTAAATTACAGCCCTTACTACAGACATTCCATAATCTTAGCAATAATTACGGCCATTTATTGGTCACGAAAATTTGTAAAGAAACAATTACAGACGGCGACGAAGAACTGAAATTAAATTCAGGTAACGTTTCTATTATTCCATCGAAAAGTGATACTGTATTGCACCAAGAACTGTACTGTAATATAAATTTCACAGTTATCCGTTTATTAATTCCTTTATTGTGTTCACTGAGTCTTGAAGTTAGATGACCTAAAGATAATGAGACAAATTTTTCCCGATGGTTGAGAGTTTAATTTAGTTAATCAGAAGGGGATTTTTCCATATCAATATGTCAGAAACGAATCGAGTTTACTGAAAAATCGCCTTCTGTCAATTGCAAAATTTTATAGTTTGATAACAGTCAAAATAATAAAAGAGGCCATGTACCAAATCTATGGAAAGTATTCAAGTGCAAGAAATTAGGAGATTATTCCGATTTATAGTTGAAAATCGATATTTTTCTCCTTGTTGATAAATTCGAAAATTTTCGCAGTTTTTGCCTTAAAATATATGATCTGGACCTTCTGCATTAAATTACTCCGACACACTTGGCGTGGGGGATGCATTTCTGAAAATAACTAAAGAGGAATTGAAACTTATAGCTGATACCGAGCAACAATAGTTGGGTGAAAGAGGAATTAGAGGCGGTACTGTTCATTGTTCTTGGTGGAATGCAATTGCCAATAACAGTTCCATGGTTGCTTATGATGACAGAATTAAGAAATTTTACATCATTCATCTTGATGTGAATATTGTATATAAATGACTGATGTTTCAGTATCTTCTATTGTCTAATTTTGAAAATGTTGAAACTTTTGACATGAAAAATGTACCAAATTATTCCAACGTAGGGGTGTAGAACACCCTGAGAATATTCCAGATTTACATTCGGATTAGCCCTTATGCCTGGGAAAAATGAAACCACTATCTGATAGTAAAAATCATAAAAATCAATTTCAAGCTTACATGAAGAGGAAAATTACGTCATACATTTCAGAGGTTGGACATATACATCTACGCGATTACTCTACTATGCACAAGAAAGTGCTTGGCAGAGGGTTCAATGAACCACCTTCAAGCTGTCTCCCTACCGTTCCACTCTCGATCCGCACGTGGGAAAAACGAGCTCTTAAATTTTTCTGTGCGAGTCCTGATTTCTTTTATTTTATCCTGATGATCATTTCTCCCTATGTAGGTGAGTGCCAATAGAATGTTTTCGCAATCGGAGGAGAAAACCGGTGGTTGAAATTTAATGAGAAGATCCCGTCGCAACGAAAAACGCCTTTGTTTTAATGATTGCCACTCCAATTCATGTATCATGTCTGCGGCACTCCCCTACTTCGCGATAATACGAAACGAGCTGCCATTCTTTGTACTTGTTCGATGTCATCCGTCAGTCCCATCTGGTGCAGATCCCACACCGCACAGCAATTTGAAGTAACTACCACCTTCGTAACATATGTGATTTCGCATACTCCTTACCCATGTCCCTAATATACTTTTTAATGGGAATTTGGAGAGCCAGCATAATTGTTCAGATAGTGAATTAGTAAAAAACATAAAAATTAAATGCAGAAAAATCGTATGTAAAATAAATTGAACTTAAATACATTGCATGTAAAAACAACTTATACATTAAATTTATATCTATAGTACTTTTTATTTGAGCTTCTTTTCCTTCCTATTGCTCTGAAATATATTGGTTCTGTTTCATGCAATATTAGTAGTTGACATGTATTGTGTCTTTTTCTCCTAAGAGCCAGATGGGCAGTTTGTTAACAGACACTGATACATAAGGAGAAATCTCCTGCAATAGTCTGGACAAGGCCTCACAACAAGTGGCGGCAGTGACGTCTATAGTATGTGTGTGTGTGTGTGTGTGTGTGTGTGTGTGTGTGTGTGTGTGTGTGTGTGTGTGTGTGTTTTGTACTAATGACAATGTTTGAGTATTTATATTTCTTTAGGCATGGTGCGGAAAGTTAAGTCATATTTTTTCCTGCATTGGACTGCAGAGGATTTCAGCTACTGGGGGTATAAGCTGCTGGAGTTGCCAACTGCTGGGGGTGTCAGTTACTGAGGGCTATTTTCGAGGTACTGGCAGTGTCAGCTATGGGTGATACCAGCTATTGGGTGTCGCCTACTGGGGGAATATTTTAATGTTATATTAAACACTATAGTACAATTGGATAATTTTTAACATGATGCAAAAATCAAAAACAATTCAGCTTGTGTGTGTGTGTGTGTGTGTGTGTGTGTATGTGTGTGTGTGTTTGATGCAAATTTACGTAATGTTTTATAAATAGTAATGTGGATTCTTTAGATCATGGCGAGCTTCAGCAAAAAATTTATGCTGCATTGTTATTGGGTGAAGAATAATTCATGCCTTCCACAAACTTTGACTTTTTTTTTTTTAATTTCCTGACATCCGCCATGTTTCATTTTTCAATTTCCCACTATTCCCATCTTGGAGTTTTTTAATCTCCTGGCAATACCATCTTCATGACATCATGTGACTGCACTTCCGACTAGTGGCTGAAACTTGAACTGTGCATGAAAGTAGGTACAGCCACACTACTAGGTCATCTGCTGCAGAGCCTCTTGTGCCATGAACACTGAGCTCCGAAACACTTTTACCTCCAACAGCATGGTACTCTGTCGTTAGATCATCCATATAGCGCCATCAGTCCTAATTTACAGAGTAGGAAAGCCTCAGAATTGCACGTTGTGTGTTGAGGTGGCCATAACATTGTCACCTTAGCCAAGCCGCTTGTGTCAGTGGATTCCCTATTTGCTGGCGGTAACGTCGTTGGAATGATTCTCCATTTATCTGTTCCCAACTTACACAATTTCCTTATCGTGTCATGTGCCTGGTACGCCACCATGTGGCATCCAAACTGATGGTCGGCAGTGAGCATTATGTTTTGGCTCATCAGTGTATTTTGAAAATTATAAGTGACCATATATATGCGTGATGCCCTAAACTCTTCTAGTTTCTTTTAAATTTGTTGACTATTGAATGATTCTAAACTGCGATCATATCACACCTAATGAAGTATGTTGCTTTCAATGTTCGACTCCTGATATGAACACCTATACTTCATCAAAGCTAGAACGTTTCATTTCTTATGAACACAGAAAACTCAAAGTTCAGAAAATTACGTCAAATGTAGCTACTGATTAATTTTATCGTGGTGAATGGGAGATGAACTAACCTCAGACACTCAAAGGTGTAACGCCATTTGATTCTCCAATACGATGCAATCATAAATTGCGTGGCGAAACAACAAAACATGTGTTCAACAATTGTCCACTTCGTTTGCTACAACATCAGCGAGTCTTGACTAATCAAAATAAGGCAGAGACTATAGTAGATTTGCATGCGCACCAAGCAATCACCGCCATTGAATTTCACCAGTTCAAATTTGGAATTAATTAAACAGGTTATAGGGTTTCTTAGCGATAGAAATGAACAATGGTATGCCAATAACTTGTTAAAGAACAAGGTACTCTCGAGATAGAAAGAAAGATCATTAGTACATACTTTTGTGCCTATGACTGCTTGCTTTATTTCAGTTCACCACGTAATTGTCTGTGGCGTTTTACCTCACGGCTGGATTAAGAAGTGTAGGGTCGCAAATGGCTGTCAGTTCTGGTATTTGTCGCTTTTGTAATGAAGATGAAGTATACAGGTTGATTATTCGTCCATTTTTCATGGTTTTCAACTTAGTCTTCTATGCTATTAAATCACTGTAGAGATGTTGATATCTCAGCGTTACTGCATCTGGCTTTACGCAGTAAAACTGATGTTCACTGGCTCAGTCCATAATTAGCACATTATCATAATTGTTTTCTTGTATTCAGTTTCAGGTTTCCATATTGTTCACAGGCACTCACAATCAGTTCACACTGTTTGTATAGTCCGTATTCATGACGTCCATAAAACTCGCAGGAAATGTTTTAAAGATCACCTTAACCTTAACTGTTTATGAAGTATCTGCCACTGTTCACTGACTGTATGTATTAATTCGGACTGCACAGTAGTGTTCACATTTCACCTGGCGTATATAACACACAAAGATCATGAGCTGTCACAAACACAGTCTCCCTACGTCCCCACACCACTTTTTCAGCGATATTCAGCCCAAAATGCAATGCCCTGCATTGGTAGCAATGCTTCCAAAGAGATAGTATACTTTTATATGCTTCTCTTAATACCATTTGGCAGGAACCAGCACTGAATCAAAACTTTTTAAATATTTCATATACTTATATTTTTGAAGGTTTTCGTCTATATTCTGTGATGTACTTGTTTCTTTTTTATCAATGTATTTAACTTTATTGTATCAATTACTACTTGTATTCTACCATCTTTTGTCCCTATCATTAACAAGGGATTTAATTGTTCGCTTGTGCTTCTGTCTGTTATACCCCAATCCAGGATACAACTAATTTCTTGTTTAACAGTTTCTATTTTAGCAAATGGTATAGGATACAACATTTTTGCAAAAATTTGATCTAGTTGCACCAAATTAAAAATTACATTTTTTAAATTCTGTTGAGCTTATCCGAATATGTCTCTCTGTTCACTGATAAGCTTAGCTTCATGTCTTCCTTTTTACCTCGTGTATGCCTCTAATTACACTAATCATCGTTTTCAGTTCAATAATAATTTCTTCCATTCTGCTATTTCCAGTTATTCCTGTCTTTCTTTACCGTCTGCATTCCTCAGATGAGAGTACCTGAATATAGTTGGTCTCAGTTCCATATTCTCTATAGTCTTTTCGTACCCTCCAATCCGTGACAAGTTCAACCCTAACTATTGCAGCATGTGGTTTCCCGGTTTCCCATTAGGGATTCTACCTTCCTATGATTAATGATATCAATGTTTTCTAAAATCTGCTACGACCCCCTCCTCATCCTCCTCCTCCTGCTCCTCCTCTTCCTCTTCTTGTTCTAATACCTCTAGAACTCATGTGGTCAACAAATCTGTTCTCCTAATTGTTCCCTTCAGTTAATTTATTATTGTGATCGTCTTGGCGTTTAACAGTTTCCAAAAATTCTGTTATATAATGAATAAAAGCTATCAGTTTTCCTCTCTTATCATACTGTATCTATTCTGTTAGTAAATTTATTGTATTATTTTCTGTTCAAGAACGATATCTGGGTTTCCTTCTCACACTACCACTCTTCTTGTTTACCTTTAGACTTCCTAGATATCCAGAAGACTTTTGATACCGTTCCTCACAAGCGACTATTAATAAAATTGCGTGCCTGTGAAGTATTGTCTCAGCTGTGTAACTGGATTCGTGATTTCCTCTCAGAGAGGCCACAGTTCGTAGTAATAGACGGTAAATCATCGAGTAGAACAGAAGTGATATCTGGCGTTCCGCAAGGTAGTGGCATAAGGCCCTCTGCTGTTCCTGATTTACAAAAATGATGTAGGTGATAATCTGAGCAGCCCCCTTGGATTGTTTGCAGATGATGCTATAATTTACTGTCTAGTAAAATCATCAGACTATCAATTCCAATTACAAAATGATCTAGAGAGAATTTCTGTATGGTGCGAAAAGTGGCAATTGGCACTAAACAAAGAAAAGTGCGAGGTCATCCAATGGGTACTAAAAGAAATCCCATAAATTTTGAGCATACGATAAATCGCACAAATATAAGGGCTGTCATTTCGGCTAAATACCTAGGAATTACAATAACGTGCAACTTAAATTGGTAAGACCATATAGATAAATTGTGGAGAAGACGAAACAAAGACTGCCCTTTGTTGGCAGAACACTTAGAAGATGCGACAAACCCATTAAAGAGACAGCCTACATTACACTTGTGCGCGGTGTGGGATCCTTACCAGGTTATCGCTAAAAGGGGTGAGAGTGTCACTGATGTGATACGCGAGTTGGGGTGGTAGTCACTGAAACAAAGGCGGTTTTGTTTGCAGCGAGATCTATTTACGAAATTTCAATCACCAACTTTTTCTCCCGAATGCGAAAATATTTTGTTGACACTCACCTACGTAGGGACAAATAATCATCACAATAAAATGAGAGAAATCAGAGCTTGAACGGAAAGATTTAGGTGTTCCTTTTTCCCACGCGCCATTCGAGAGTGGAATGGTAGAGAAGTAGTACGCAAGTGGTTCGATGAACCCTCTGTCAGGCACTTAAGTGTGAATTGTAGAGTAACCATGTAGACGTCGATGTAGATGTAGACTAGTATTTATCAGGAAAGCTCTTTAGGGACTATCAAAATTGTCAAAACGAATATCTGTGGAACATTTGCATCCCCATCTAAACCTTAACCTCTAAGTGATGTATTAACTTTTCTTTCCTAGTCTTTTTCTGTTCAGGCTTTAGTAAACTGACGCTTTGAAGCTTAATGCCATGTCCTTCTCCGTTTAGTCTTCAGTAAACTGACGCTTTAAAGTTTAATGAATGGCATTGAGTGTATTTATCCAGTGGGTTTAAAGCAGACATTTTCAGCGTTGCCTCCATCTCTTGTATGTAGCTTCATGTTCTGTGTTCAACGTGTTTTTCTAGAATACCTAACTATCTTTTACATCGGAGGTAATGGTCTCCATTATTATTTCCATCTCCTACCCATCTTGTCTCTTACGTTCTTGGAAACCTGTCCGCCATAATTTTACACTTTATCTTTGATTTCTTCCTATACTTTTTGATTTGGTTCTCAATGTCGCAGAGTCGTTACTTTGCCTGTTTACAATAACTTCTAATTTAACTTGCTTTTTCTGCAAATCATCTGTAGCTTCTGGAATCACATCTTTCACCCTACTTTTAAATTCCAATATTTCCTCTTTAACCTTCATCACTTTTTCCTGCACTTTATTTCCAGTCTCTGTTTTTGTTTCAAGTTTAAATTTCCCCCATTGATACTTGAGTAGATCTCTCTTAATACCGTCACAAGATTTTCTTGGGCATCCTAGTTCTAACTTTAGATTCAATATTTTTGGTTTCAGGTTTGACCTCAGATTTTGTTTCTTTGATCACTCAGAATAAAACTTGTAACTTATCGTCTGTAACGTTTTTTGATCATGTGTTATGTTGGCATGTGATTCTTTATTAGGAATTTCCTGGTCAACTTCTGATAACTCCTATGCTATGAAAACTAGGTGTCCTCTCTTCGGCACTGACAATCGTTTTGAATAATTAGTGTAAAAATCAATAAAATACGTGTTTCTACAATCGACTTCTCACCTCTCACTACAAGTCCAGATCTCTCGAACAGAGTATACTAAATTCCTGTCGCGGCATGGCGCCGCAAGTAAATTAAAAAAAAAAAATGGAATTGACCTTTTGCCACCAAACCTTCATGTCGAAACTCAAGCAAATATTACAAAGATAATTATATATATTAGGGCTGTCCACAAAGTAAGACTTTTTGAAACGAAAAATGAATAATATGGAGAAACCAAAACTCATTTATATTTTAAAGGTGCACTCTTACGGTATTTTTTTACATAGTTACCATTCAAACTACTGAGTCACTTGTCGTGCTGTGGTACAAGTTTTTCAATACCGTCTCTGTAGAAATTTGCCGCCTGCGACTGCAGTCTCTGGTTTATACCGGAATGCACTTCAACGTCCGTAACAAAGCGTTGTCTAGCAAGACATGTCTCCATTGCCGGGAAGAGGTGGTAGTCGCTCGGTGCCAAACACGGGCTGCGCGTTGAATGATCAAACACCTTCTATCCAATATACCGTAGGAGATCTGGAGTATGAATGGCCGTGTGTGGACCTGCGTTGCCATGAAAAAACAAAAATTTGGCGCTACGTTTTTCCCGACGCTTGTTTTTTATCGCCAGCCTTAACTTTATCAGTGGTTGACAATACCTTTCTGCGTTACTGTGCCACATTCAAGGAGATCAAAGAGTATCACTCCCTTAGAGCCTCTAAACACAAGCATGGTCTTTCTTGTTGACTGTGTTTGCAAACACTTCCTTGGTTTCATGGGAGAATTTGTTATCGACATTCCATCGACTATCTCTTTTTTCACAATTGACATTCTCCACCCAAATTTCGTACCCGGTTAGGATACGATGGATAAGTTTGTTATTATTTTCCTCTTGGTCTTCAGGAAAGGTCAGTGCTGCAACCAGTTTCTGTTTTTGTAGTCTTCCATTAGAATTTTGGGAATGCACCTAACAAAAGAATTGTGGTAAGCAAGTTTTCCGCCACAATTTCAAGCACCAAACCGCGAAATTTGATGAAAATGTTTCGAAATTTCCGTTATCATGAAACGACGATTTTCAGGGATTTTATCGTTGATTTTCATTACCGGTTCGTCAGCCTGAAGGCTAGGCCTACCACTGCCGTCCTCATCGTGAACACTGGTACGACCATTTTTAAAATTAACGCATCACTGCCTCAATCGGCTTTCACACATTATTCTTTTTCCGTATACATTACAAAGATCGCGATAAATTTCAATTGGTTTTCAGTTTTTTGTCAACGAAAACCTAGTCACGGAACGCACCTCACAAGTGGCAGAAATTTTACTGCAGCGTGCATTTTAAAACGTCACAGAAGTCACAGTAGTAGAGACACGGACCACACACTACGACCGCTCGATGCGAACTGAGCGTAGGGTCGTTATGGCACAAAGATGGCGGTTGTAGTCCTGCCCACCGCCGCGGCAGACCAAAACGTCTGTTGCTTCCTGGATAGAACTCATGCATTAGATTCCACGATTTACACAAACATATATATATATATATATATATATATATATATATATATATATATATATATGGTCATAACCGAAGCGTCAGACTGTGATGTTTCTATTGCGGACATTTGTAATTTTTTTGTTTCATTCTTCTTTATTTTATTTTGAAATATATATATATATATATATATATATATATATATATATATATGTGTGTGTGTGTGTGTGTGTGTGTGTGTGTATATATATATATATTCAAAATAAAATATTGTTGAAATATATATATATATATATATATATATATATATATATATATTTTTTTTTTTTTTCAAAATAAAATAAAGAAGAATGAAACAAAAAAATTACAAATGTCCGCAACAGAAACATCACAGTGTGACGCTTCGGTTATGACCGTATATAGAGAGTATCAAAAGTAACAGTGGAGAAACGTGGCTGAAAGTACACGATAACAGAAGCAAACGACATTCCAGTAAACAAGGTTCATCAAACGAGTCGTTAGAGAGATAACCGAGAAAGAAATATTGTCCCGTTTATCATAAATGTATTCAAAATGTACTTTTCAATTAAGGCTCCATATAATCAGCCATCAGTTTCACCCATGGCCCGTAGTTAGCGAATGTGATGCGTGGATAATCGGACGCCGGCACATTTTGTTGGTGTTGTAAGTCGACATATAGCGCTCTAGTATGGTCTAGTTATTAGTCTTCAAGATACTTGAACCGAATCCACTGGTTTTCTGTCTGGGATCATCTCAAAAGCGATGTGTGTTGACAAGGTTGAAGAACTGAAGCAACGAATTTTACCGACTTGTCTGGTTTTCTGAAACGATATGGGACGTTTGAAGCAGTTAGTAATTACCCAATGCAGAGAGGAGTTTCGTATTCCATTTAGATGTGAGGAGGACAACTGGTACATCTCTGACATGTACGACTGTACTGTAGATAAAATTTACCGTCATGCAATAATACAGTTTTTCTTTTAAGGTCAGCCTTGAGTGAAATTTGAGATTAATTAGGTTGAAAACACGTTTCAAATGGATGTGTACCAACACATTTGCAGTTATCTCGGAAACAGCTCGTTTGTGGACCCTTGCTTAGCAAAAAGTTTCTTTTCAGTATACTTTCAAAAGCCTCCGTTTTCGCTATTAATTATGATATACCCTGTATAGGGCACAGTGTACAACTTGCGAATAAAATTTCATTGATGTTGGAATATTGCTTCAGGGTGATCGTTTATAATCTTCAACTTATACATAGCTCTTTGAACTAGACGTTGTACCTGACACTGGATGCTCCTACATAGTATCTTAAAATGGACCGTCCCTACTAAAACACTCTTAGGCTGATAGCTACTTTACTAATACGAGTTTATTTATTTATTACATTGGAATCTGTTTCCCAAAATTTAAACATTAACTGTAGTCACTGTCACTCAAATTGTTTCTGTTAACAACCAGGTTTATTGCCTATACCGTACATTGGCAACGACTGAACCAAAACGCAACTAAGTTGAGCTTCTTTCTCTTTTTCACTAAAGGTTACAACTACCGACATAATCTTCACATTACACGCTACACTAATTATGAAGCAAATATTATGAGAGATCTTACATTTAGTATAGGATCTACTGTTGCATGTCTCCAGTGTCGTGTATCCTATATAAGTCTCTTACTTCAGTGTACTTACTGTAGCCCACATCCTTATAAACGTTCTTAGTGTAATGAAGTTGTGGCCTCCCTGTACAATTTGTACCCTTTACAGTTTACTCGATTAAAAAATTAACTATACCTTGATTCCTCAGGACGTGTCCCATTAATTTATCGTCTTTCCTCCACGTTTGTATTTAGTATCTCTTCATCGAATATCTAATGCACCCAACTCGTCTTCAATACTCTTCATTCGCGGTTCACGCTAGTTTCGAGACCAATACTTCCAGAAAAACTTCCTAATGTGAAATTAAACTTAGAAACGGTTACAGCAGAAATAATCAAAATGACAGTAAGAGCGAAAAAAAGTTCGTATTTGTGAAGACTAGATCTATGTTGGTAACTTACAAGCAAGTCGATGTAGAGTATGAGCTATGGCTGCAATGGAGTAAGTGAAGTTTACGAGGTTTAAGAAGAAGATATTCTTTGTTTGATTGTGCCTATGTAATCTGTCACCTGACCATGAACAATATATTCACCCACATCATTGATTACAGCAATACTGTTTGCAAAATAGAGGATCGTCGTTACTGTAAACTCTGAAATTGTATGACGTATACAGCTCTGTATCCTGGATTTCCGGTGTTTCTTCCGAAAGTAAAACAATCCTTTTGCAGCGATAGGAACACCATTTCACATCAGCTAAGAAAGGATTAGCTACAAACAGCCGATTAAAAGTATGTTTGACCTCTCGAAGTAGTAGAGCCCTCCTACGAGGTCTGCAGCTAACTTCTAAAGCGGTTTAGAGAAATCACTTCTACACAAGACTCCTACTGTTAGCGTCAGCCCTGTCTAAGCGCTGTAGCTAGAACCTATTATCGGTTATTAACGTAAGCACTACCTAAGCACTATCGCTGCAGCGAATTATCAAGTATCGATCGCGGAATTAATTAGAACAGTATTTGGGATACGGACGGTGCAGTCTAGCGTAAATTCTATTAAAATGAGAACTCATACTCGATTAATAGTACATGGAAGTGTACGAAAATGTCACTCACCTCAAACTGTAATGAAATTCGTAGACAATGATATCGGGAAACAAGTACTTGGAAAACGTTTTAAGGGAGTGAACTGGACATTCACACAGAGCGTGCAGCTACATTTACATCCATACGCGGCAATCCACTATAAAGCGCATGGCAGAGCGTACTTTCCATTTTACCATTTATTAGTTTTTCTTTCCGTTATATTGACGTACGGAGCGCGGGAAGAGTGATTGTTCTACCAATCCAGGTATCTGTGTGAGTTGACCGGTTCCACTCGTGATGCATTGATATTGTGATTTTCTCGTATTGTTAAGCGTTCAGTTTTGCATTTACAGACATTTAATATCAACCTGCCAGTCACTGCACAATTATCAAATCTTGTCAATATCCAACTGAATATTTGTGTGGTTGTTTTCAGACATTACCTCAATCGGGTAAAGAGTGAACAAAGAAAAGAGGAATTTTGTGTTCCGGCCGCTGGTACTGATTCCACAGTATGGAAGATAATGTAAACTATTGCACTGTTCTGTATAAATTTTCATTTTGTGTAATACTGGATGTTAACCTGCGAGATGAACACTTTTATGAAATTTAAAATATTGTTGTTAATGTAAGCAGCTGATTTCTTCGATTGTTAGTATATTTATTGTTTCGTGCCCATGTTGTGGCAACTTCGGCCTGTGAGCCACTTAATCCGATACTGCCTCCAGTGCCCATTTCCTTGTACAGCCCTTAGCGGCGTACAGCGCTACATGTCATGTAACTACAACTTTTCTAACTCGTACCACTGTTACATCAGTTCCGATACCTGTAATTTTTATATGGCTTTGAATATGATTTTAAGAAGTTATTTTATATGATGAGAGCATTTTACACTTAAATTTCTTTTCATCTATTTTCCTCTGTACTAATAGTAGTGTAATCTTTTACAGGTAACTGTCTCCGTTTTTCATGATGAAGACACTCATAGTCGGTGTCGAACCCAGGTCTAGTTAAATCTCGTTGCAACGGACTAGCTGTATTACACAAATCATGACATTTGTTTTGTGTCGTTCCTCGGGGTTCCTTTGTCCTTTGTGGCAGCTAGTCCCAGTCCCAGTCGCCGCTGGACAGCTGGAGACCTCGCCTTACGTCAGCTCGCGATCCTCGCGGGCTCTTCATCTCGGGCTCTTGGCCCGCCGCTAGCCTCTTCTGCGGCCGTCGAGAGCCCGTCTTGATAGACGATGCAATTTCATTTGCCAAGGAGCGCCCGGCGCGCCTCAAACGGAGCCCCGCCATTACGCCAGCGCGGCCCTCCAATGCAATAACTGGTCGGCCACACGGAGCACAAAGCGGGCACCCAGATCAAGTGAGCTTCTTCCGCGTGGCGGCGTCCGAGCTGCACAGTGAAAGCACCCAACCCTTCCCGTCGCCGTCTGGCTGTTCCGTCGCGGGTCACTCGGACCTCTCTACCTTTGTTGCCTACTGCACACCTATCCGACGTTTTTGTTTGTTGCGGAATACACCAGTTAACTGTCCATTCCTTAACCCAATATGCTATAGAAGACCACATATTTATACTGAAGATAAGTACTCGTTACGTGTCAAAAATGGTTCAAATGGCTCTGAGCACTATGGGACTCAACTACTGAGATCATTAGTCCCCTAGAACTTAGAACTAGTTAAACCTAACTAACCTAAGGACATCGCAAACATCCATGCCCGAGGCAGGATTCGAACCTGCGACCGTAGCGGTCTTGCGGTTCCAGACTGCAGCGCCTTTAACCGCACGGCCACTTCGGCCGGCCGTTACGTGTCCACGGAGAGTATTTTGTGCAGTGGATATGGTCTCAGTAATTGTTATGAATATAAACAGTTGAAAATTAACAGAAATCTATTTTTTTCATAATCGAAGACATGACAACTTTAGGAAAACCTGTCCACTAGTACAGTGAAAACATGCCTCCTAAGTCATTCACTGTACTTTTTATTTTATTTTGAGAGCCAATATCGATCTGCTGTATGAATAATCTTCATACCCAAAACTGCAGAAAGAGAAGAAAAGTATATGTTAGCACAAAAAAGCTATTAGATTAAAAGTGGCATTGAAAAGACACCCAATTACCAGCGATAAGAAAATGAAAAATCATGAAAGTAGTATTACCTGTTGCTCCAAAGAGCAGTTTCTCCAACAGAATGCAACGGTAAGCTATATCTACGTCTACATCCACACTCTGCAAGCCATCGTACGATATCTACAGGAGGGTATCCTGTACCACCACAATTTATTTCCTTTCCTGTTCGACTCGCAAACAGAGCAGGGAAAGAACGACTGTCTATATTCCACCGCATGAGCCATAATTTGTCATATCATATCTGTGTTGGTCCTTACGCGAAACATATTGGCAGCAGTTGGATAGTCCTATAGTCAGCTTAAAGTGCTGGTTCCTTAAATGTTCTCAATACCGTTCCTTGAAAAGAACGTCACTTTCTTTCTAGGGATTACCATTTAAGTACTCAAAGCTCCTCCTTAATACTTCCGTGCTGTTCGAAAATACCGGTAACAAGCCTAGCAACCCGCCTCTGAGCTGCTTCGATGCCTTCCTTCTATCCGACTTGGCACGTATCCCAAACACTTGAAAAGTACTCAACAATAGGTCGCACTAGCGTGTTATGTGTGATCTCCTCTACAGATGAACCACACTTTCCTACAATTGTCCCAGTTTTCCCCACCACAATCCTCACATGTTCGTTCCATTTCATATCGCTTCCCAAAGTCACGCTCAGATATTCAAATGACGTGACTGTGTCAAGAAGGACAATACAAATACCGTATCGGAACATTGCAGATTTGTTTTTTTTTCCTCAGCCGTATTAAATTACATTTCTCTACATTTAGACGCAGCTGCCATTCATCACATCAATTAGAAATTTTATGTAAGTTATTTTGTATCATCCTACAGTCACTCAACTTCGACACCTTCCCGTACACCACAGCATCAGAAAACAACCACAGATTCCTGTCCGCCATTCCTTCAGTTCATTAATGTACATAGAAAAAATAGCGGTGCTATCACATTTCCCTGGGGCATTCTGGACGAAATCCTTGTCTCTTATGAACACACGCCGTCGAAGACAACATACTGGGTTCTGTCACTTTAGAAATCTTCGAGCCACTCGCATGCCTGAGAACGTGTTCCATACGCTCGTACCATCGTTGTCTACAGTGGGGCCCCGTTTCAAACGGTCTTCGAAAAATCTAGAAATATTGCCTATTTCCTTTCATCCATAGTTCGCAGAATATCACGTGAGAGAAGGACAAGCTGAGTTTCGCACTACTGATACTTACTAAAACCGAGATGATTCGTGTATATAAGCTTTTGGGACTCCAGAAATTTTTTGATATTTTTAACTCAGGATATGTTCAAGACTTCCGCAACAAACCGATGATAAGGACTGTTCTGTAATTTTGCAGGTCCGTTTGTTCAGCCTTCTTACATGCTGCAGCCACCTGCGCCGGTTTCCAGTCGTTTGGGACTTTTACTCTGGACCAGAGATTCGCGATAAATACAAGCTAAGCAAGGGGCCAGTGCCGTAGAGTACTCTTTAAAACCGAATCAACGGTAAAGATTCAAGTGATGATTACCTTTTTACATACGAAACGACAGGTGCGTATGTTAGCGCTCTCAGAAACCTGAAAACAGTTTTAAAATCTAATAAAATAAAATGAAAGTCCATAGACATAATATATGACAGTAACAGTTACGAAAGATTATAAGACAGGAGTGAAATGTGCAGATGTATAACGCAAGATAGGGATGTAGGAAGCATCCTATATTTACCAGAAACCTAATCGTTATTCTGACACAATAGTACAATATGAAGTAAGCGTTACACAAGAAAATGTATTTCATTCGTTCAGTCATGCCTAGTTCCTATAGTTTGCCCATTTGTAGGCTACATCAAGTTTCTCCTGCCGATTTTTGGCACTATCTCCAAATCTCCATATCAATGTCTCTTTACGTCTTTCTGTTATTTTATATTGACAACTTTGTGTACAGTGCATACAGTGCAGTTTCAGTTTGCGTAAAAGTGAAATAATATCTTTCACTGTCACCCCCGCCCCCCCCATAATTTTTGTGCTGTCGCACTATTTTCTTCTTTTTTTCCACTTGTGGATCTGAATCTGATATGTGCAGCTATCAAACCTGAGATGACTGAGCGAAGGATTTTTGGGCAGCTGTAAAACAAAGACATGCAGTTACAAAAGGCACGGATCTTGTAAAACATTAAAACCACGGACAGAAAAGCACTTCTATCTAAGCTGAAATAAAATGTATACATGACTATTATTTTTTTTGATTTTGTTTTACATTAAGGGGGACAGGTAGTTGTAAACTGAATTAATATGTGCGCAGGCAAAATTTGTCACGAAAATTTGCAAATTTTCCTGTAGGCCCCTGCACAGTAGTTCAAGCAATACGTTTCCGAGATCAGCGCAGTACTTAATTTCCTTCTGAATTTATCAGTTTAAAATTCTACTCCATGAGTGCGCTAATTCCTCCGTTATAAACACATACGATATTTATAAATATGCACCTAGATTATAAAACTTCCCATTAAAACATTCTAAAGTTTTTTTGTGAATAAAGTCCTCTACATCGCTAAATATAATTCTTTATTTATAACAATATTTCTGCTACTGTCATCACATCAAAACCTAGAGCTTGTAAAACAATATTAAATGTCAGTTTCAGTAAACTCTACATCTAACGTGGCGTCCTGCTTACACATAGATTTTATTGATGTTGTCATTTAATTATGTCTTGATGTTTTAGGTTTTGATCTGATGGTGGTATCAGATGAAATGTTATTGTAAGTGAAGAAATATATTAACCAGTCTAAATGGTTTTATTACATAAACCTGTAATGATTGCAGACTCATTCAGGGAATTTGTTTCCATTGTTAATAAATTCTAATCCTGGGCTTAAATTTTGTCGAGAGAGGATAATTAGACCAATTCCCTTCTAGCCCTCATAAGTAGCAAACTGAACTTTGGGGTAACCATAAAAGAATGTAACTGATGCGTTGGAGAACCACTATTACAGATGAGTACCGAAAATTTAGTGGAATGATAGATACGAAATGAGGAGGATAAGACATGGGTTTAGATATCTGATAGTAGTTTCCATGGTACTGCAGGTGGCCGCAGAACGCAAGAACTTTGGGGAGAAGATGGACGTTGGAATACATAGCGTGTTGTGTGCAAGTGCTACTCTGATATGAACAGGTTAGTACTAGAGATGAAATTGTGGCGAACCACATTAAACCAGTTAGAAGGCAGTCGAAAAAATTTTGAGTTTCTGAGAACCATAAGTTACTAAGGCACACTGTTGTCAATTTTGTAGCATGTATTAATGCCCCTGGTATCTTACAGTGAACCAGCCTTATTAGTGCTGTACCTTTACACTCTACATATGAACATTTGAGAAGAGCTGTCTTAACGATTTCTCTTATATTCACTTCCATATAGGCCCAAATTTTTGGGGCACCAATTTTCATTGGTGTAGGTACGTTCACCGGCTGCGGTGACTCACATTTCTTCATAAAATCTGAAAGCTCTTGAAGAAACGCTCCACCATGACCTCGAATTCCACTTTTCACAATTCCAATTTGTAAAATAGGCGCCGATGATTTCAGAACCTTCCAAAGTGTTACCGACATCACTACCAAACCAAAACTTGATGTTAGCGGTAACATTGCACAATGCAAAAATTTTACAATGATGAAGATTTCAAAAAGTGTACAGTAGCATATTCTTCATTGGAGTCATGGGAGGCCACAATTTTCTTCTACTCAGATCAAGGAAGACCACAATCTGTTATTTATCCCCCTCCCCTCAATCAGTAGATGCCTTGCAAAATGTAGTGCCCAAATACACTTGAAGCACAATGACTTAAAAGTACTGGATCAAGCTTGAAACACTAAGCCTTAACAACACAAGATTTCATGCCTGAATTGAACACTTCAAGCCAGAGAGTGTGCTTAATGAAAATGATGATAACGTGCACCAGGAAGGGTTGAGATAGGTCAAAATTGTATGTATGTATGTGTGTGTGTGTGTGTGTGTGTGTGTGTGTGTGTGTGTGTGTGTGTGTGTTTGTGTGTGTGTGTGGTACAGTTAGTATCTGTTCTGTTTTCTGATTCTAGTTTCACATTAATTGCAAACAATATAACAGTCAAAATGAGACTACTGCCACTAGCCTATACACCAAAATTTTGTTGATTGACATTAAATATATTAATCCCAAATATTCATAAAAATGTAATAACTCGAAGTGTGTACATTATTTTTAATAGGGAATGTAGGATGTTGAGACTTGGTTAAAAATTCGATTTTCACGAACATCCATTTTTCTCAAAAGTTTGTGTCTGTGTTTTGGGCTCTTATGGTTCTTAATGCCTCAGTTAACGTAATCTTCTCTAATTTGTGGTCACTATATCTTCTTCTGATTTACAACTAATTTGTTTGCATTATAACATGTTCAACGCAAGTGTGTGCATTCTTCGTCGTACTTGGTAAGATGTGGTCTATAGAAGGACGTTAAAAATTTGGTGGACTGATAAGACAAGAAATGAAATAATTTTCTACAGAATCGGCGAAGATAGTAACATACGGGAAACACTGAGAAGAATTGAGGTGATAGATGTGTTAAGAAATCAGGAAATAAATTCCACTTGACTTGAATGAGTTATATAGGGTAAAAAATTGTACTCAAAGGCAGAAATTGCAATTTATCCAACAAATAAATGAAGATGGCAGGTGCAAGTGCTGCTCTCTGATGAAGACAATCGCACAGAAGAGTAATTCATAGTGGGTCCCAAAACCAGTCAAGATACCAAAGAGACAAGAAAACCTGCTTAGATCAGCCATTACTTCCACCGACCATAACTCGCTCTTAACTACATGTTCTGACGTTTCTATCGTTTATGTTAATGCGCTAGCAACCAAGAACGTTGTATGTTGTGTTATAGTGTATAGAGAGGCAGACCCACATCCTTCCCTCGGCAATGAAACTGTGGAACTATTGCAGCACTGTTTTCCGGTCGTAGTGTGGTTTCCGCCAGCTGTAGATAGCTTATCAATTCTGTAGCTTGATGAACGGCTATGATGAGTCTTTACGGAGTGGAATGGGATATTTTATCGTAATTAAGCTCGAACGACAGGGAGAACCTAAAACTTGATACGAAGATATTGAAAGCTCTTCTGGAAACCAGATAGAAGATTCAGTGAGTTTAAAGTTTCCGTTCATGCAATGAGATCAGCTTCAAAGTGGTCTTAGATATTTGCTCAATGAAATGAAATGGAAGGATTTTGTATGTAATTTAGCGTGGACGCGTACAGTATGATGATCACAAACTTCACATGGAAAACCGTCTCTCGACAAGTGAGGGAAAGTTCTTCCACCAAAAACAATCTCATTGGCAATGTCCTGATTAAATGACACCGTTTGGAAGTTTCTGATACGCATTCTGCAAATATGTATGTGTTCTTATCTGAATATTTTTGTCTTTCATAACATCGAGTAACAAATATAGCTTATTAGAGAATGCCGGCCGCTGTGGTCAAGCGGTTCTAAACGCTTAGTCTGGAACCGTACTACCGCTACGGTCGCAGGTTCGAATCCTGCCTCGGGCATGGCTGTGTGTGATGTCCTTAGGTTAGTTAGGTTTAAGTAGTTCTATGTTCTAGGGGACTGATGACCGCAGCTGTTAAGTGCTATAGTGGTCAGAGCCAATTGAACCATTTTTATTAGAGAACGATTCACGCTATTTTTGAGGCATCGGTTTCTACCTCACTTAAAAGTGTACACTGAATATACTATTATTATGAATATAAGTTGTTTTTTGTTGAATTTGTGTTGTTATGTGTGTTCTCCGTTACCCAAAACAACAGATCCCAAGTCTGCATGAAAACAATGCTGATTCTTTATGTGATGTACTCCTGGTAAGAGTCGTCAGGGGCATTTTATTTGGTGTTTCTGCAGATATTTGAAATTTCATTTTTGCAGTACGTAGCTGGAATCACCCCCCAAATAAATACCGTTCACCATGTCCTTCACGCGATGCCCATAGCTGACGGAAAGCATCGATTTTTTTGCCGTTACCAACAAAATGACTTCTAAAGTGGAACTTCAGGGGCCCTTCGATAGAGCAGTCTCAAATTAGTCTAGTGCGAAATTAATTTTATGGGTATGTTTTAAAAGGGGCAGTAAAGCACGACGAATAACCGGTAATCCAGCAGTGACATCACAGCCCCGGCCTGCACTGACTACTGTCACTGTGCAGCAGCGCTGCTTAGTCACTACTGGAGTACTGGTTATTCTCCGTGTTTTATTGTCCCTGTTAATAACAATATCGATGAAACGAATATCACCCTAAACAAAACTGAGACCGCGCTATCGAACAGACTCACGAAGTTCTGCTTTAGAAATCATTTTATTCGTATCGTGAAACAATCCAACACATTTCGTCGACAATAGGCGACACGTGAAACAAGTGACGAGCAGCATTTGTTTGGCCTGGCTCCAGCAGCACAATGTAAAAACGGAATTTCGGATTCGAGGAGAAATAGCAGACAAATTGCACTTGAGAACTCTTGGAAGGGATACATATTACGTGTATGGAGTATTAAGGCATTAGAGTCTGCGCTCCTTTATGAAAGCTTTGGACAGCAGTTGGAGAAGTGACTTTGTTTTCGCTACTTTGTAGATTCCATTTACACAAGGGGGCCTTCACGCATCTTTATTAGTTAGAAAAGTTATTCTATAGTTAATTGAAGTCACCAGTTTCTTCCGTCGTTTGGAAGCTGATGGACGTACACGCCCAGTCCAAGCGATATGAAACGTTTTGGAATGCAATTTCATATGTTTAATTGTTTCCTGCGATGGGTAAGGAAGGCTGGTTGTTATATGTTACAGGGGTGAACTGGTAAGTTTGTCTTATAGCGAGGCCACTAGGAACAGAGCATTCTGGACACTGCAGAATCATGAGACTACCTTTGTCGCCAGAGCGCGCTATGATTTTGTGTGGAATTGGCGAGCTGACAAATTTTACGTAGCGCTGTGGAAATTGTATATCTCATCTTACAGTGAATTCTGTAGCTCAAAAACTATTGTAGGTGAGCTGCGTCCATTTGAACTGTGTAAACTTACTGGAAATGTACTACGGAAAACGCTATAATTCGGCGCACTGTGCTTAATTGGGCTCTTTGTCGTTGGAGGAGTGCAGGGACACACTGTTACGCTGTAACGCAGTCCGGAAGACCTACGCCCACAGGTCCCAGCTAAAAGGGGTGTGAAAAACAATCGAATGGAGAAAAATTAAATCTAATGTTTTGGCTGACTCCCTATTGAAGGCATTGATAGAAGCAGAAGAATGAAAATGAGAAGATGAAGAAAACATCAAAAATACGTGAAGCGTATAAGCCAAAAAGCAAACATGTCACCTACTTGTTGCAAACACCGTGTACAACAAAGTGCAGAAACTTCAAATTCTAATGACAGCTGTGAAGTCTGTGTGCCTTAGATAGTTGAATTTCTAGTCACAAGCAGTTAGTGAACAAACACAGGTAACGATGCCGAGCATCGCTATTAATTTAATATGTTTCTTTCACTATAATTAGGAAGACAGTAACGTTATTTGTTGGATGCTTCTCACATCATGTGAATCAACGCTAGTACTTATGCTGTTGAACCCTATTATGTTGCTGTTGTTTATAAATTCGCACGTTCTTTTTATAGATCAGTCTGATGATGACCGCAACGATCGAAACCGGTTATTGATGCGAATAAAGCAAGTTGGTCATCAATCGCTGTTTTGATTTCCACGAATTCTTAAACGTAGTGCTCACAGTGAAAGAGTTTCGAGTCACTCAAAATGTATCAAGAATGACCGATAATGTATTTTGCTACAGCTGATAGTCGGAGGACGAAGTTTTAGAACGCAGTGATGAAGAATTTTGATAAAGGTGATTTGTAGTTGGAAATGAAAAAGTCACATTACGTCATAACATCTTACAAAATAATTTGTAACTATTTACCCCCCCCCCCCGGTTGTAACTAATTATCTCACCAAGAGTGTCTATTATTAAATGTATATCCATGATCTTAATGGTCAAATCGAAAGACCTGCACCAGGCGAACGGTCTACCCGACGGGAGGCCCTAGCCACACGACATTTCATTTCATCTTAATGGTGTTGACTAGCAATACGCATGTTCGGCAAACCTAATTTAAGTAAAAAATGTCGAACGGAAGTCTTTGACGATTATACTTCAGGTATTTCCCAGCTCACTTTATAGTGAGTTTCCTAAATTTGCTACTATTATCCGAAATCTCTAATGAATACTTCATTCACAAACGATGACATCATGAGGGCTGTGCCTATTGCTAAGTATAAATAAAATAGTTTTCTGCGCCAGCCATTTATTATGCCACCATATGTTTCGATGGTTCACACCTTCATCTTCAACTGGAGAATTGTTTAGTTTACATAACTGGTGTTAGCGAAAAGCGCAGATGCCTTTCCACAGCAGCAGAGGTGCAATGCGGAGTACGTTCCGTCTTTTGCTGGTGATAAAATTGTATTTTTTCAAAAATGGACAGCTAAAGTTAAAGTAATCATGAATTTATGAGAATAAAGTGAACTTACAAGAGAATTAGAGTGGGAAACAGGCTGCATTCTGCGAATGAGTTCTCCATTGTAAATCATGTCACAGATATTTTTACTTTCATTACGTACAAAGGTAGCTGAGAAGTGCAATTGTTGGGCCTTACCTGTTCATTACAGTACACCACAATTTAATTATTATATTAAATGGTTTGATACATACAAGTAAATATGATTTTCTTCATTTTAGCAAGAATGTTAAGGAGGTACAACGGAGGGCGTATGTAAAAAACAGACTACAGCAAATGTATATATTGTTGTTTGAAATTATTGGACAATGACTGGAGGAGTTTAAATAAAATGCTGTGTGTTGAAATTGGAAATTATGAAAATTAGGTACAATGTCAAAACTTTTGAAAATGTTACTTAAACCTGTTTCATCACTGTCATTTGCAAATGATCTGAAAGACATATGCAGTACCAGTGCTGATTTCACAGAGAAATGTAAAGTGGTAATCAATTTCTAATTATTACAAAATATTGTTCTAAGAAATTATAACATACTTTTTACATGTACCTTAAAATCAGCAAATATTTCAGATTTATGTATAATATCTACATTTGAGGCTAATAGAGGTACATAGCAGAGGAAGTTGGCTGTTTAAAGCAGGTTGCAAGTTGATATCAGGGTATCTTTATCATATTTGTCCTCCTACCACTCATTACTTTGCTAACTGTAGCCAAATGTCTTCCTTTCAGAAATATGGTCTCCAAATGAAGGGCTGGACTGAACAGTTGCAGATGAAGTCCTACTAATTTGAACATTAAGTTGTCAACAGTCTTCAGAAGCAGTGACATTCTTAATGAGGTTGAAACAGGGTTCATTATGAATATCTCTCGTGCTGAAGGATTCAGTATTCAAGTGCATGAAGAAATATCATTTTCATCACCTAAAAGTCAGTCTTTGGCTTTCATTTGTGTAACAGTATGACTTCATGTGTTGAAATACGCAAACCTGTAATGAATTTTCACTTCATTTACTTTCTGAACATTAATTTATGCCTCAGAGTCATTTAACAGTTAATTTTAATTGACCACATTGAAGGCAGTTTCGGAAACATCAGTTTTCACTGACTTGTCATTATGATGTGCTTTAAAACTGACAGATTTCAAAGATTTTTTACTTGCTAAAGGTAATATTTTCAAAGCAGCTTTATTGGCTGAACTTTGTGATAAACGATTTTCTTTTGGAGAAGCGTCATCTGGTCTGATTTTCTTTCTCGGAACCATGGCACTGAAATTGTTGGCCACTGTAGTGCAATATTCATTCCTTGATTAATTCTTTCTGGCCCTTGTGTCCAAACATTCTTACAATTTTTGCACTACCATTCTTATTTTTTGCTATCAAACACTCATTCTTTTTACAGAAATCTTCTTTCTGTCCATTGTCCAATAGTCAGGAAGAACACTGTCAACACTATTTCCAGAAATAGATCCACATATGAGAGGCACATTTCCAGCACACACAATTTCATTTCCACTCTTTTCCTCCCTTTCATCACCTCTGCCATTTTCATTATCACCATAAAACAACTGAATCTTTGTGTAAACCGGCAGGGAGACTGAAATACTACATAATCTTAAGATTCATTTCGACTTTGAACCTCTAATAGAATCCCACACTTCGCTGTAGGCTCTACAGCATTGAATAAGGAAGTAAAAAAAATGAAATTGAATCACTGAAAATGAATGAATGCAGTGCCTTCTCGAAGTGTGTTTTAAAATCTGATTGCATAAGACAATTATTTATTTCAACAACTCTCAACATTCATGTGTGGAACGATTTCAATGATATTGTACAGGTCGATGTTCTAGTCACACTTTGTAAGGGCGCGTTTTACAGGCTGTGAGGTTGGCTGTCATGACACCTAGAAGGAATACCAACATACCATTATTATACCATTTACAAACCCCCAAATATAAACGAAAGCTAATGTCATTACCTGCTTTTGCTAATACGAGGTGCATTCAAGTTCTAAGGCCTCCGATTTTTTTCTCCAGACTGGAAAGAGATAGAAACATGCGCATTGTTTTAAAATGAGGCCGCGTTCATTGTCAATACGTCCCAGAGATGGCAGCACCATACGGCAGATGGAATTTTACCGCCAGCGGCGAGAATGAGAACTTTTTTAAATGGCGACGTTTTCCTTACTTGAACAGCATGCAATCATTCGTTTTCTGAATTTGCGTGGTGTGAAACCAATTGAAATTCATCGACGAAGGAGACATGTGGTGATGGAGTTATGGATGTGTCGAAAGTGCGTTGGTGGGTGCGGCAGTTTAATGAAGGCAGAACATTGTGTGACAGCAAACCAAAACAACCTCGGGCTCGCACAAGCCGGTCTTACGACATGATCGAGAAAGTGGAGAGAATTGTTTTGGGGGATCGCCGAATGACTGTTGAACAGATCGCCTCCAGAGCTGGCATTTCTGTGGGTTCTGTGCACACAATCCTGCATGACGACCTGAAAATGCGAAAAGTGTCATCCAGGTCGGTGCCACGAATGCTGACGGACGACCACATGGCTGCCCGTGTGGCATGTTGCCAAGCAATGTTGACACACAACGACAGCATGAATGGGACTTTATTTTCGTCGGTTGTGACAATTGCTGAGAAGTGGATGCCATTTTTCAATCCAGAAACAAAGCGCCAGTCAGCTCAATGGAAGCATACAGATTCACCGCCACCAAAAAAATTTCGGGTAACCGCCAGTGCTGAAAAAATGATGGTGTCCATGTTCTGGGACAGCGAGGGCGTAATCCTTACCTATTGCGTTCTAAAGGGCACTACGGTAACAGGTGCATCCTACGAAAATGTTTTGAAGAACAAATTCCTTCCTGTACTGCAACAAAAACGTCCGGGAAGGGCTGCGCGTGTGCTGCTTCACCAAGACAACGCACCCGCACATCGAGCTAACGTTACGCAACAGTTTCTTCGTGATAACAACTTTGAAGTGATTCCTCATGCTCGCTACTCACCTGACCTGGCTCCTAGTGACTTTTGGCTTTTTCCAACAATGAAAGACACTCTCTGTGGCCGCACATTCACCAGCCATGCTGCTATTGCCTCAGCGATTTTCCAGTGGTCAAAACAGACTGCTAAAGAAGCCTTCGCCGCTGCCATGGAATCATGGCGTCAGCGTTGTGAAAAATGTGTACGTCTGCGGGGCGATTACGTCGAGAAGTAACGCCAGTTTCATCGATTTCGGGTGAGTAGTTAATTAGAAAAAAAAATCGGAGGCCTTAGAACGTGAATGCATCTCGTAATGTCACTGATGTACTATTTTTCTGCGTGTGAAGTTAAATTAAATGTAGCCTTTTCTCCCCTCTAAGGATTCAAAAAGTTGAAGAGAACACATCTTCCGATTTGCACGGTTAAAAAGTTACAAAAAAAAAAAACTCCTGTAGCTGTAGTCATAGAATAACGATTTTACATTAGTTCTTTTTGTTCGTCTCTCTGTGTATGGGTTAGGAAATCATGCTCTGGCATACACCACATTTTTCTTTTTGTACCATGGTAACAGACTGTGATTTTGAAATAAAGAATAAAATTACCTTCGCATAAGCTATAATAGACAAATACAAATTCCAGAATATGCCTAAAATAACATTACCTCACGATTATAGGAGCGTAACCCATTAAAAAATATATCAATGTCTTCATGGCAACGTAGAGTCATAAAGGTGTGGCACATCAAGAAATGCCCCACATGTCTGAGTTGTTTGCTGGCTACATACTGCAGGGTACCAGTTGGGCTCTAGAGTAACAGAGTGGAGTACAATCAAGTAGCAGCAATCGCATGAATTATGACAAGTAATTTCTACGTTTTCTTAACAGTGATTACGTACATGCAGTAATATGTGAGAGAACACAATGTGACTCATTCAAAATGCAAACAGTAGAATGTCAGTCACATAAAACAGAAAATGCAATAGGTAATAATATTTAGTTAATTATTAACGTCGGCAAAATTACTTCCAATGAGGCAGTTAACGTGAAATATTTGTTAAGGGTAGAATGAAAGACGTCACATGGGACACAATATACACTACTGGCCATTAAAATCGCTACACCAAGAACAAATGCAGATGATAAACGGGTATTCATTGGACAAATATAGTATACTAGAACTGACATGTGATTACATTTTCACACAATTCGGGTGCATAGATCCTGAGAAATCAGTACCCAGAATAACCTCCTCTGGCCGTAATATCGGCCTTGATACGCCTGGGCATTGAGTCAAACACAGCTTGGATGGCGTGTATAGGTACAGCTGCCCATGCAGCTTCAACACTATACCACAATTCATCAAGAGTAGTGACTGGCGTATTGTGATGAGCCAGTTCCTCGGCCACCATTGACCACACGTTTTCCATTGGTGAGAAATCTGGAGAATGTGTTGGCCAGGGCAGCAGTCGAACATTTTCTCTATTCAGGGAGGCCCATACAGGACCTGCAACATGCGGTCGTGCATTATCCTCCTGAAATGTAGGGTTTCGCAGGGATCGAGTGAAGGGCAAAGCCATGGGTCGTGACACATCTGAAATGTAACGCCCACTGTTCAAAGTGCCGTCAATGCGAACAAGAGGTAACCAAGACGTATAACCAATGGTAGTCTATACCATCACGCCGGGTGATATGCCAGTATGGCGATAACGAATACACGCTTCCAATGTGCGTTCAGCGCGTTGTCGACAAACATGGGTGCGACCACCATGATGCTGTAAACAGAACCTGGATTCTTCCGAAAAAATGACGTTTTGCCAATCGTGCACCCAGGTTCGTCGTTGGGTACACTATCGCAAGCGCTCCTGTCTGTGATGCAGCATCGAGGGTAACCGCAGCCATGGTATCCGAGCTGATAGTCCATGCTGCTGCAAACGTCGTCGAACTGTTCGTGCAGATGGTTGTTGTCCTGCAAACGTCCCCATCTGTTGACTCAGGGATCGAGACGTGGCTGCACAATCCGTTACAGCCATGTGGATAAGATGCCTGTCATCTCGACTGCTAGTGATACGAGGCCGTTGGGATCCAGCACGGCGTTTGGTATTACCCTCTTGAACCCACCGATTCCTTATTCTGTTAACAGTCATTTTTATCTCGACCAACGCGAGCAGCAATGTCGCGATACGATAAACCGCAATCGCGATATGCTGCAATCCGACCTTTATGAAAGTCGGAAACGTGATGGTACACATTTCTCCTCTTTACATGAGACATCACAACAACGTTTCACCAGGCAACGCCGGTCAACTGCTGTTTGTGTATGAGAAATCGGTTGGAAACTTTCCTCATGTCAGCACGCTGTAGGTGTCGCCACCGGCGCCAGCCTTGCGTGAATCCTCTGAAAAGCTAATCATTTGCATATCACAGCATCGTCTTCCTGTCGTTTAAATTTCGCGTCTGTAGCACGTCATCTTCGTGGTGTAGCGATTTTAATGGCCAGTACTGTAGATAACGTTATGAGAACTGGTCACTTTATAGAACCATTGAAGATCATCTACTTTTACAAACCGTAATAATACTGTAGGGAAGCAGCCTACTCACGCCGTATAAAATTCATATCAGTCTTTCCATTGTGTGCCAGCCTAGTCCGCTGTAACTAGCTCTGACGTCATAAATGTTGCGCAATACTTTAAAAATCAAGAAAATAACCTGAAACGTTTCTAGCCTGTCAGGAGTAATACCAAATCAATATGTGTTGAATATCAGTTCAATAACTTTAACCATTTTCGAAATTTGGACGTTTTTCTGTAAAAATCATTGGCGCAATAGAAAAGAGCTAGAAACTTAAAATTTTATATTTAGATTCCTTTCTCATAATAATTTAATGGAAACAGTATTCTGGATCTCACAAATTAAAATTTTAGTTGAAATTCGTGATTTTCTGGTTTTTGTCTTAAAAATTAAGGAAGCAAGATAGATTAAGTAGGCGAATAAATAAGACTAGGATGTTTAAATTTAAGTAGAAGGGAGATCCGCTATAATCATAAAGATGTGAGAAGTTTCAATTGAATAACTATAAAACTATAGCAATAGCACATCTCCAAAGGGCAAGTTCAGAGGTCGTCTACTGCGTCTAGTGTAATTAAATTAATTCTCGCGCCCAAAATATTTGACTTAGCGACGTCAGACTTTAATTATGATTACTTACCTGTGTGCTGATTGCACTTTTAAATTGAGAGCTTCATCGGCCATCAGCAAAGGAAGCGATGATTTATTTAATAACTTAAAGTGGTGCATTACTAGCCCAGCGGCTAGTCGGGAGAGCAATTTTGATCAGGCGTTCCCTTAGCCATCCGCACCGCGGCTTTATATATAAGAACGCTGCGCGAGAGAAAAAGGCCCCAGTTCTCTCCAGACGCTGAATAGTACACCACCTGTGCCGGGAGTCGCGTCGCGTCGGTATCATTGCTATAAACAGCCTCGGATGCTGTAATAAGTTACTCGGGATGCACATAACGATGAAATAGTTTTCGAGTGAAGTGTTAATTCTGGGATGACTTTAATGATCTATCTTCAGTTTGCGTATGTCGTATTTTCACGTGCCGCCGCGGGACAGACATTCTACCATTATTTAGCGTGGCGTTTGATGAACATTATCATCAAATTATGGCGAGCATTCACTTAAACATTTAATTTGAACGTTATATTTGTATCAGCGCCTTAGACTCTGAACTGCTCTGTTAGTTGGATTGTGTGGATTCTTTTTGGTCTGTGACTTTCAGAATATAGTGAACATTTTAGAGAGAATGGTTTTTGCTTATGAATCCCAGACAATCTCCTAATTCCTCAGAGCTATAAGCTGTAGCTATAAGTGTATTTCTCAGATGAAGTGGGCACTAGGAATTCTAATTACAGGCTTCACGTTTTGCTAATCACCTTCTGGTTGTCAATATTGTAGTTAGAGAGCCAGTGTTGAGAACGGCAAAAGACTGCATAAATAATAGGAACATTTAATAACAACAATAATTCCACCCGCCACCCCACATGTGGTGCATCGGCTGGGAAATGCATCTTTTCTACTTTACATTCTACATTTTTATATCATCATCATCATCATTTAAGACTGATTATGCCTTTCAGCGTTCAGTCTGGAGCATAGCCCCCCTTATACAGTTCCTCCATGATCCTCTATTCAGTACTAACATTGGTGTCTCTTCTGATGTTAAACCTATTACTTCAAAATCATTCTTAACCGAATCCAGGTACCTTCTCCTCGGTCTGCCCCGACTCCTCCTACCCTCTACTGCTGAATCCATGAGTCTCTTGGGTAACCTTGCTTCTCCCATGCGTGTAACATGACCCCACCATCTAAGCCTGTTCGCCCTGACTGCTACATCTATACAGTTCATTCCCAGTTTTTCTTTGATTTCCTCATTGTGGACACCCTCCTGCCATTGTTCCCATCTACTAGTACCTGCAATCATCCTAGCTACTTTCATATCCGTAACCTCAACCTTGTTGATAAGGTAACCTGAATCCACCCAGCTTTCGCTCCCATACAACAAAGTTGGTCGAAAGATTGAACGGTGCACAGATAACTTAGTCTTGGTACTGACTTCCTTCTTGCAGAAGAGAGTAGATCGTAGCTGAGCACTCACTGCAATAGCTTTGCTACACCTCGCTTCCAGTTCTTTCACTATGTTGCCATCCTGTGAGAATATACATCCTAAGTACTTGAAACTGTCCACCTGTTCTAACTTTGTTCCTCCTATTTGGCACTCAATCCGTTTATATTTCTTTCCCACTGACATTACTTTCGTTTTGGAGATGCTAATCTTCATACCATAGTCCTTACATTTCTGATCTAGCTCTGAAATATTACTTTGCAAACTTTCAATCGAATCTGCCATCACAACTAAGTCATCCGCATATGCAAGACTGTTTATTATGTGTTCACATATCTTAATCTCACCCGGCCCGTCTAATGTTTTCAACATATGATCCATAAATAATATGAACAACAGTGGGGACAGGTTGCAGCCTTGTCTTACCCCTGAAACTACTCTGAACCATGAACTCAATTTACCGTCAACTCTAACTGCTGCCTGACTATCCATGTAAAGACCTTTAATTGCTTGCAAAAGTTTGCCTCCTATTCCATAATCTAGTAGAACAGACAATAACTTCCTCCTAGGAACCCGGTCATATGCCTTTTCTAGATCTATAAAGCATAGATACAAATCCCTGTTCCACTCATAACACTTCTCCATTATTTGTCGTAAGCTAAAGATCTGGTCCTGACAACCTCTAAGAGGCCTAAACCCACACTGATTTTCATCCAATTGGTCCTCAACTAATACTCGCACTTTCCTTTCAACAATACCTGGGAAGATTTTACCCACAATGCTGATTAAAGAGATACCTCTATAGTTGTTACAATCTTTTCTGTTTCCACGTTTAAAGATTGGTGTGATTACTGCTTTTGTCCAGTCTGATGGAACCTGTCCCGACTCCCAGGCCATTTCAATTATCCTGCGTAGCCATTTAAGACCTGACATTCCACTGTATTTGATGAGTTCCGACTTAATTTCATCCACCCCAGCCGCTTTATTGCACTGCAATCTATTGACCATTTTTTCCACTTCCTTAAATGTGATCCTATTTCCATCATCATTCCTATCCCATTCTACCTCGAAATCTGAAACATTACTGATCGCATTTTCACCTACATTGAGCAACTCTTCAAAATATTCCCTCCGAATGCCCAAGGCATCCACAGGATTCACCAGCAGTTTTCCTGACCTATCCAAAATACTTGTCATTTCCTTCTTACCCCCCTTTCGAAGACTGCTAATTACACTCCAGAATGGTTTTCCAGCAGCTTGACCCATAGTCTCCAACCTGTTTCCAAAGTCTTCCTACGATTTCTTCTTCGATGCTGCAATTATCTGTTTGGCTTTGTTTCTTTCTTCAACATAACTTTCTCTGTCTACCTGGGTTCTGGTTTGTAGCCATTTTTGATACGCCTTCTTTTTTCTTTTACAGGCTGCCTTGACTGTATCATTCCACCAAGCTGTTTGCTTCATCCTACTTTTACACACTACTGTTCCAAGACATTCTTTAGCTACTTCTAGTACTGTGTCCCTGTACCTTGTCCATTCCTTTTCCAATGACTGTAATCGACTACATTCAACTAATTGATACCTTTCTGAGATCGCTGTCATGTACTTGTGCCTGATTTCCTTATCCTGAAGTTTCTCCACTCTTATCTTCCTACAAATGGACCTGACCTTCTGCACTTTCGGCCTCACAATCCCAATTCCACTGCAGATTAAATAATGATCAGTGTCGTCAAAGAATCCCCTGAATACACGTGTGTCCCTCACAGCCTTCCTGAATTCCTGATCTGTTATTATATAGTGAATGACAGATCTGGTTCCCCTGCCTTCCCAAGTATACCAGTGAATGTTCTTATGTTTAAAAAAGGAGTTTGTGATTACTAAGCCCATACTGGCACAGAAATCCAAGAGTTGTTTCCCATTCCTGTTGGCCTCCATATCCTCTCCAAATTTACCCATAACCTTTTCATACCCTTCTGTTCGATTTCCAATCCTGGCGTTAAAATCACCCATGAGCAGAACACTGTCCTTGTCCTTTACTCTAACAACTACATCACTGAGTGCCTCATAAAAACTATCCATATTATCTTGATCTGTCCCTTCACAATGCGAATATACTGACACAATCCTAATTTTCTTGCTAGACACTGTCAAATCTATCCACATCAGTCGTTCGTTTACATACCTTATTGTAACTACGCTGGATTCCATCTCTTTCCTGATGTAAAGCCCTACACCCCATTGTGCTATTCCTGCTTTGACTCCTGACAGGTAGACCTTGTATTCTCCCACTTCCTCTTCTTTCTCACCCCTTACCCAAATGTCACGAACAGCTAAAACGTCCAGCATTTTTATAAACCAATTAAATTCCACCCACCGCCCCACATATGGTGCATCGGCCGGGAAAAACAAAACATATATAAAACAATCAAATTCCACCCGCCGCCCCACACATTGTGCATCAGCCGGGAAAGAAACTGAGTAAAAGTGAAAGTGATTTTGAAATATTCGGATTCGGGAGTGAAATGCGACACGCAGCTGAGTAATAGAACAGTGATAGTGTTACGTGTGCATGTGGACGACGCAATTGGATTAACAACGCATCTGGATTGACGGAGCTGGCACTGAGTCTAGCGGCGCTGCCAGCATCGCGAGAAGCCAGTTTCGCCTCACTGCAGTTGTCCATCGGAGCAAACGGAGCCGCGCCTGCAGTTACGGGCCACACAGCAGCCGTCGAAGTGCCGTCTGCAGTTCAATGCGCCGCGTCGCATCAGTAATCCTGGTACGCCGCGCCAGCAACGCCATACGTCGTGCAGAAGGTACTAAGTTAAGTGAAAAGCTGTTAAAAATTTTACTAACCTGCACTTAAAGACTGTCGGCGATGGAACCGCCAGAAGAAACTGAGGTTAAACTTAAATCAGAAGCTATGTCTGTTGAGGGAACTGTAAATCTAGACAACGGTTCAAGTGTAAATATGCATGAAAATAGTAATGTTAAAGTGAAATATGAAGTATTGTCCCCTGGCAGTAGTGTGAAAATGGACAATGTTTGAATAATAGAGACCCCTGCAGTAAAGCAGAAAGCAGAAATTGTTAATTTATTGGATGATAGTTTATCTGATGAGCTAAAAACGAAACAGTCATCAGAGGTGGTAGAGTTTAAACAGGAGAAGTTAGACATGACGGATCAATCAGAAGTTTCATTTAGTTTTCATGATTCTGGTATTGGAGCTAGTTTTTCGTCGCCTGAGTGTGATAAAAAGCCAGCTAGTGAGCAACCCAAAGATACTGAGGCTATTGATTTAAATGTAATATTACAAGCAATAGCTGCCAGTAATGCAAAAATGTCAGCCAGTCATGCTAAAATGACAGCTGAATTAAAGTATGAGATTGTGGCCAGCCAAACTAATTTTAATAAACGATTGGAGGTAATGGACAGTACCTTCCAGGCTGGTTGCAATAAGTTGAAAGAGGATCTGGACAGTTTAAATTATAAAATTGATTCTAATCATGAGGATTTTAAGAAAAAGGTTGCTCAACAATTTTCTGAAATGTATAAAACAGTAAAATCCGAAGTAGCTGAGGTTCGCAAAGACTTCAAAATGGAAGGTGCGAAGCTGGAGCAAAAGTTAACAGAAAAGATCGAGGCGGAATCTGAACTGTGCTCAGATAGGTTTAAAGATGTTAATATAAAAGTAAACATACGTCAAGCAATAGTGGATGCAATCAAAACTGATACTACTCATATTGTGCAAAGAGTAGATAATGTTGTAATGAGAGTAGAAAATATTGAGAGTAAAGTAGCTTCAGTAACTTCTGGTAATGGTAGTATACAACAAGTTGTAGCTGCAAACGCCGCTTTTATCGGGTGTCGGCAGTTCTTGCGGTTCGATCCAGATAAAAATATCCACCCGATAGATTTCTGGAACGATTTTGAAGATGTGATCCCACCAACTTGGTCTGAACGAGAGAAAATCTCATTTATTAGAAGCCATTTAGCAGGTGACGCCATGCATTGGTCAGCTGATGTTATGTTGAAGTGTAAAACATTAGCGGAATTTAAAACAGCTTTCATTAATGAGTACTGGTCTAGCAATAAGCAAAATGAAGTGTTGATAGAATTTTGATGTGGAAAACGCTTCAATGCAGGCAAGGAATCAATTAAAGAGTTTGCCAGGTCATGGATCTCACGTTTGTCACATTTGGCCGAAAAGCTAAAACCTGAAATGATAATACTAGGTCTTGAAGCCAAACTGCCATGGTATTGGCAAACTAGATTTATATCTGCCCCTAGAGACAATCGGGATCGTTCCATTGAATATTTGGAACGTGTAGAGCGTGTGGCTGCCAATGAGGAGCAAGCACGTAATAACAGAAATGGTAATAACACTAGTAGTAATTTTAAGAACGAGCAGAATGGCAATGTAAACATCAGAACAGTAGGTGTTCGCCATCCTAAGAGAGGTAGGAATTGGAGAAATAACTATCAGAACCAACAATGGCATCCAAATGGTAGTATTTTGTTCCGAACAAAATTATGCAGGTAAACAACAGTGCGGAAAGCAATGCTGTGCCAGTTAACTATAATGGAAATATAGGAAACAGTAGTAGGCCGAGGCAGGAAAACTAGTCCCCGTCTATGAGGACACTGGCGCTCACCAGGCGGTTACTTTTCCTAAGCCAGTAGTTACAATAACTGGTAAGACAGATCAGAATACTCAGACTGAACATGTGGATGAAGGGTCGGTAGCATCTAAGGATACAGCAGAAATATTAGATCACTCACAGTATTTGATAGATACCGTGTTAGAGACGCTCTCTAAGTGGGAAGGGAAAGAGAAGGCGCAGCAGAGTAACGGTAGGGAAGAGCTACAAAATACTGAATTTTCAGGTGAAGAAGCAGAAGAAATTCTTGCTTATATTTACGATGAGAATGATGTTCTCTTATCTAAAGTGCCTATGCAGGATGTTGATACTGTACTAATAGATTTAGGGCAGGAGGTAAGTGAGAATGTAGAGGATAGCCTGCTGGGGGTCGATGAACCCAGTAGCTGTGACCAGTTGTCACTTGAGAAGGAACTCGACGATAATAATGAAAGTGGTTTAGCTGTAACTAGTGTTATGCCCGGTTTGGAGGCGCAGAATCGCTCAGACTACAGTAATTTGTTTCGTGTTCAGCATACTAAATGTAATGAAGTCGTGCGGTGTTTCGATTTGAAATTAATAGATCGACTGGAAAAGGCAGCTGAAAATGTAATTCAGGAAACCCCTACACTCTTTGACCTAAATGTAATGAAGACAGATATCGATCACTTTAGTTGGAGACAAATCCAAAAACTATTGGATGAGTTTGAGGAACCACCTGTACAAACTAGAATAAGCCATCCTATAATAATAGTGAATATGTTGGGTATTAATGTACGTTGTCTCTTAGACAGTGGAAGTGAGGTGAGTGCGATATCTCAGTCCTTCTTTGATGCATTACCTGGTAGAGACAGGCTTACAGTAATGAGCGTATCAGGACTAAGAATAATTGGTGCTACTGGCAAGGTGTCAAAAACGGTAAAGCAAGAAGCTTTGCTGCCCTTTGATATTAATGGTTATATAATTGATCACCCATGCTTAATTGTAAACAATCTCAGTATTGAGGTTTTAACTGGCATAGATTTCCTGTCGAAATATTAGAGTGTTGTTGACTTTGAAAAAAGCCAGTTAAAATTGGTCTTGCCTATAACCGGAGTAATTACGGTACCTTTTATTGATAAACATGTAGTTACTAATGATGAAACTTGGGAGCTGCCTATACGAGTTCTGAAAAATAGGAGATATTGGGACGAAGGTGTTAATCTTAGTAAAAGTAAGCTAAACACAGAAGAAGAAGAAGAAGCAATTATTTTGGACAAAATAGAAACTAAATTGCAGGAAACCGATAAAATTTCAGCTAATCAGAAGGAAGAACTGAGACAGGTTTTAAAACGGCATCATAAGGTATTTTCAAATCGACCTGGCGTGCTCAAAGGTTATGAATGAATTCTGTAGGGAGGAGGTTGTTCTGTAACCTCTACACAGTGTGGCAGCTGTGCAGTCCCACTTGTGTGAGATCTTCTTTCCTTTTCAGGTCTCACTCATTCTTCATCTTTCCTATCCACCAAAACTTCGGCTCTTACTCTCAAATACTAAATTTTCCGTTATGGTTATCAAGCCAATAATAAACGAATGAATTCTATAGGGAGGAGGTTGTTCTTCAATCTCTACACAGTGTGGCAGCTGTGCAGTCCCAGCTGTGTGAGATCTTCTTTCCTTTTCAGGTCTCACTCTCTCTTCATCTTTTCTATCCACCTAAAATTTTGACCTTTTCTTTCCAACACATTAAATTTTCCGTTATGGTTATCAATCCAATAATAAACTAATGAATTCTGTAGGGAGGAGGTTGTTCTGTAACCTCTACACAGTGTGGCAGCTGTGCAGTCCCAGCTGTGTGAGATCTTCTTTCCTTTTCAGGTCTCACTCACTGTTCCTTTCCTATCTACAAAAATTTCGACTTCTTACTCTGCAATACAAAAATTTTCCGTCATGGCTATCAAGCCATGAGTTCTGTAACCATTCTATCCACCGATTAGTGAAGAAAATACCTAATGTGACATACCTAACTGTGACATAAACAACAGAGAAGTATGATGTAATTAAGATACAAATGTATTTGAGTAACAAGTATGTATAGAACCCTGGTAATGTTATAAGTACAAAGTTGTTGTTTTATTGGAAATGGTCCACCAACAGTAATTTAAAAAGATATACGAATTCGTGTAGAAGCGGGATCTGAAGTGGCAGTGAAACCTATTGTATGCTGTAGAGCTAAGAGATTGCTTATTGTTATGAAAAATATGCAGATATGTTGTAAGAATGAACTCACCTTGCAGCAAGGAATTGCAGTGTAATAGGATTGAACAGTGTTTGTGGTTGAGACGTGAAGGACACGTCCTTGAAATAGTTATAAGGCTGGAGCTGGCCGTTATTTGGTGTAGTGTGTGACAGGACACACCTACATGTATTGAGGTTATGAGTTGGAGGCGTGAATGCGACCATAGGTACCCTTATGTTAGATGAGACAGAGCAGCTCATGGTGTCCTATAGGTTTAAGGAATTTAGCATTACGCTCGTCCATAATTACTTAATTCATTTTAGTGGTAGGTCGAGAGAGACTACCTGTGGTTTCAGCGTCCGATCGAGTGGAAATGGATTGCCACGTGAGTAAACTGATCAGCTGCAATACACTATAGATATGAAATAAATGTGCTATCCTATGCGTTAAATGTTAATAGAGTGAGTATTAAATAAGTACATACACTAGCAGCATAATTGAGTAACATAATGGCAGACGTGAAACATTATTTATAGCTCAATATAAATACACTTCGATGAAGTAAGTACATAATTTCAGATGTGGAACTGACACAGCAGCAGAGGACCAATAAGTGGATTTAGTAGTCAACTAAACGTAGTGTGTTTTGAATACTCATAACTGTACTATTACCACAAGTTACTCACATGTACAAAGAAGATGGGAAGACAACTACTAATCAAATATACTCATACTATCTCTAAGAATAAGGTAATCGAAGATAAGCCAGCTAAGTACATAAAATACAGATTTGTCAGGAATGTACCGAGCATTGGTTCAGTGTTCCGGCCCAGAAATAATAAATTGAGATTTAATAGGATTTATGATTGTATGAATTGAGCATAAATTTTCTCTAGTACGTGACTAACGGCGTTTTGAGCCATTAGTTTATCGATTTTATGACAGTTAAGTAACCGCGAGAGGAAAATTGAAAAAGTTCTGTTAACTTCGTTCCAGTAACATACTGAAAGATAAAATGTATATATCCCCATTGCATTGTGACCCACCCTTAGATATTAAGTGAGCAGAGTCTGAGGCACACTTTTTGTTTGTTCTACAGGACAAACCAGATAATGGCAGCCTGGTAGCTGCGCGAAAGCGTGGAGTGACTTGGACACAACTCACAGTGACCGCTCCCCTTTCCCCATGTAACTTAGAGTAAACGTGAAGGACGCACACCATAGCAACTTCCCCTCCTCTGCCCTTGTGAATGGAAGTGTAAAACGCCAGCCAAGCAGCTACAACCACGTGTGTAAAAATGAAATTGTCATGACTCGTGAAATTTCCTTTCAGGTTTAGAAAAGACTGCTAAGATATAATTATCTGTTTATGTATCACGAATAACTGTGTTATTATATTTGAATTTGTGTATGTAAAAATGTATTTAATGTATTTAAGATTTTCATAATTTTACATATTTTTATGTGTTTGTTTGTCTAAGGCAATATGTATGCCAAAGTGTTTCATTGGTTTTGCTTAAATTTTGAGTGATAATGTTGCTTAAGGGGCAGTGAACATGCCGGAAATTTAAATAATTGAAGTAGGTATCAGAGCTGATAGTCTATGCTGATGCAAACGTCGTCGAACTGTTCGTGCAGATGGTTGTTGTCTTGCAAACGTCCCCATCTGTTGAATCAGGAATCGAGAAGTGGCTGCACGATCCGTTACAGCCATGCGGATAAGATGCCTGTCATCTCGACTGCTAGTGATACGAGGCCGTAGGGACGCAGCACGGCGTTCCGTATTACCCTCTTGAACCCACCGTTTCCTTATTCTGTTAACAGTCATTTTTATCTCGACCAACGCGAGCAGCAATGTCGCGATACGATAAACCGCAATCGCGATATGCTGCAATCCGACCTTTATGAAAGTCGGAAACGTGATGGTACGCATTTCTCCTCTTTACATGAGGCATCACAACAACGTTTCACCAGGCAACGCCGGTCAACTGCTGTTTGTGTATGAGAAATCGGTTGGAAACTTTCCTCATGTCAGCACGTTGTAGGTGTCGCCACCGGCGCCATCCTTGTGTGAATGCTCTGAAAAGCTAAGCATTTGCATATCACAGCATCGTCTTCCTGTCGTTTAAATTTCGCGTCTGTAGCACATCTTCGTGGTGTAGCGATTTTAATGGCCAGTACTGTAGATAACATTATGAGAACTCGTCACTTTATAGGACCATTGAAGATCATCTACTTTTACAAACCGTAATAATACTGTAGGGAAGCAGCCTACTCACGCCGTATAAAATTCACATCAGTCTTTCCATTGTGTGCCAGCCTAGTCCACTGTAACTAGCTCTGACGTCATAAATGTTGCGCAATACTTTAAAAATCAAGTAAATAACCTGAAACGTTTCTAGCATATCAGGAGTAATTCTAAATCAATATGTGTTTAATATCAGTTCAATAACTTTAACCATTTTCGAAATTTGGACGTTTTTCTGTAAAAATCATTGGTGCAACAGAAAGGAGCTAGAAACTTAAAAATTTATATTCAGATTCCTTTCTCATAATGATTTAGTAGAAACAGTAATCTGGATCTCACAAATTAAAATTTTAGTTGAAATTCGTGATTTTCTGGTTTTTGTCTTAGAAATTAAGGAAGCAAGATAGATTAAGTAGGCGAATAAATAAGGCTGGGATGTTTAAATTTAAGTAGAAGGGAGATACGCTATGATCATAAAGATGTGAGAAGTTTCAATTGAATAACTATAAAACTATAGCAATAGCATATCTCCAAAGGGCAAGTTTAGAGGTCTTCTACTGCGTCTAGTGTAATTAAATTAATTCTCGCGCCCAAAATATTTGACTTAGCCACGTCAGACTTTAATTATGATTACTTACCTGTGTGCTGAATACACATTTAAATTGAGAGCTTCATCGGCCATCAGCAAAGGAAGCGATGATTTATTCAATAACTTAAAGTGGTGCATTACTAGCCCAGCGGCTAGTCGGGAGAGCAATTTTGATCAGGCGTTCCCTTAGCCGTCCGCACCGCGGCTTTATATATAAGAACGCTGCGCGAGAGAAAAAGGCCCCAGTTCTCTCCAGACGCTGAATAGTACACCACCTGTACCGGGAGTCGCGTCACGTCGGTATCATTGCTATAAACAGCCTTGGATGCCGTAATAAGTTACTAGGATACACGTAACGATGAAATAGTTTTCGAGTGAAGTGTTAATTCTGGGATGACTTTAATGATCTATCTTCAGTTTGCGTATGTCGTATTTTCACGTGCCGCCGCGGGACAGACATTCTACCATTATTTAGCGTGGTGTTTGATGAACATTATCATCAAATTATGGCGAGCATTCACTTAAACATTTAATTTGGTCAGTTATAGTTTTATCAGCGCATTAGACACTGAACTGCTCTGTTAGTTGGATTGTGTGGATTCATTTTGGTCTGTGACTTCCAGAATATAGTGAACATTTTTAGAGAATCGTTTTTGGTTATGAATCCCAGACAATCTCCTAATTCCTCAGAGCTATAAGCTGTAGCTATAAGTGTATTTCTCAGATGAAGTGGGCACTAGGAATTCTAATTACAGGCTTCACGTTTTGCTAATCACTTTCTGGTTGCCAATATTGTAGTTAGAGAGCCAGTGTTGAGAACGGCAAAAGACTGCATAAATAATAGGAACATTTAAATAACAACAATAATTCCACCCGCCACCCCACATATGGTGCATCGGCTGGGAAATGCATCTTTTCTACTTTACATTATACATTTTTATAAACCAATTAAATTCCCCCCGACGCCCCAGAATACACATCATACTTTTTCTCTCCAGTGGACATCATATTCAACTTTCCAGCTATAGGGCTGTTACGTACTTGTTTAATTGTAATGTAAACACTGATGCACAAAATGTGGCACAGAAGTGATAGCGGTTTGGTATATTAAAATAATGGGTGTATATATTCTGGACAGACATGCTATCACCCAAGGTCTAAGTTATTGATTTAAAGTGGACAGTTACATATTTCACAATGAGAGCGCAATTACACATTTTCTTAGTCTCGATGACTCCAGTGCCATTGGAATACAGACACATATTGTCCATTAGTAGTTCTGTACCTGCATGCTTCTCACTCGTAATTCGTTATATCTCTATGTACTTAATCTGTATATTGGCCTCTAAAGGCATCAAATATCATGGTGCCTATCTGTAAATCACTATAGTATGACATTTCGATAATACCCTGTTTAGTTGTTACCTGGACATTGAGTGATGGCATAGTCATCGATAAACAAAATTTTACCAATTGAAAGTTTTCTTCCACTATTTACTTACTATATATCTCATATTATCACTGTATAAGAAAATGTATGTGTGCACACATTGTGAAATATGTAATTATCCACTTTAAATCAGTAACCTAGACTACAGAAAATGCCATGTGCTTCTGATTCGTATGCATCTATTATTGTAATACACCAAGATGCTGTCACTTCAGTGCCATGTTTCGGGCATCGGTGTACACGTTGCAACATGTACAACGGTAATATAATTGGAAAGTTCAATATGACGTCTGGTGTGAGAGAAAAAGAATAATACATGATAATTACAATATATGAGGTAAAGTTATTTAGGCGTACATTGGAATTTGTATATTGACTACATGAACTTATGTAAAGCTAACTGTTTTTTATTCAAAATTCACAGTCCGTTACGATCGTAAAAAGAAACAAATGTACACTGTATCGCACAACATGAACCCATAAACTGTATAATGAAGCTATCTCAAAAAGAACGTATGCAAAATCGTTAATTTACGATTACATCTACAACAGTGTAACATTTTTCTAATTTTTGAACCTTGGAGATCTCAAGATAGCAGCTTATCCCAGCCGACAGTAGTAACTCAGTGTATCTACATGCTATCAAGGCAACAAAAATTTTATATGTGAAGCTTTCTTTACAAAGAAAAACATTTTTAAATATAACCATATAATATAATAATCGAATTGTTATAGACAGTAATGAATAGGCACGGTCCAGCAACTGCACCTTTCATTTACGTTTGTACTTAAATGCAAGCAATAATATCTCTGATATTAATAACATCTTTGAAGTGAGAGTGTAAACAATGTAAAGTAGAGAGCGCGTTCAGCAAGTAGCAGTATGCAGCCTTTTTTCGACTCTGCTTGCATGTGAGTACACTTTACTCTCACAAACTTACATTTTTCTTAAGTTTAACATTACCTTTTCTAAATACACAATTTTATTAGCAGCAAAAGACGCAACCTAATTTGTCCACTCTTGCTCTTGGCGTACTGTAGTGGAAGGGCGTCTGTGCTCTCATTAATACAATCAATATAACTAAATAATTCTTCACCTAAAGATAATGGTGTGAAGAATCGAAACGCATAGTAGTAAAATAAAGAGGTGTCTAAAGCAGAAAACTGTATTATTTATATTCTAACTCCCTCGCAAATGATAGTTACAAACTAAAATAGACCGAAACACAAAATTACATTGCATTTTATTTAAAGTATTCTTATCTATTGGAGTAATACGTGGCCTGCCACACAAGCAGACTCAGAGCTTTAGGCTAGCGCTGACATTGTGCCTACGCATTCACTCTTTCGAAGTCCTCAAGAGAAGAGATACAGCATCTGTAGTTGCTTAACAGTCGGCTCGGAGGCATTACTAGAATGACTTCTCTCGCTTCGCGAGGTGTTAGCAAGGATGAACGCTTGTGACAGGTTAGATCTACGTGCCCGCAGCAAGATAATCCAGGGATCCGGTTTCGACTAACTGTCTGGCAAAGCTTTACCTGTCGCGAATAATTTGGCTTATACTGGGATACTTCTCGAGTTTCTAGTTAATTTACTGTGACATTCACGACTTACATCTAGCGTAATTAATTTCCTGTAAGATCCTGTAATATGACTGCTGTTTTTGTAATTGAACAGGTAGTGTACGTAGAACCACTAAGCCTCAATCAGTGAAACTGAGCACTGTTATGAAGAAACTGAGACCCAATAATTGAAAGATCGCTATCTGACTACGGTAATGAGAACTCGTGCTTACATAAATCGTGCAGCTTAGTAAATTGCAACAGCTTAATAAAAAGCAACAGCTTAATAAATTGCAATTCATACTAATGAATAACAAATCTTCAGTGAACTTGAAAATCGCTTGCAAGATACTTTCAATACTACCTAATTCTAATAGTGAACAACTTATTGTCGAACGCTATCCAATGAGGATCGATGCCCGTTTATGTAATCACAATAATCAGATATCAAAAGAGAACAGCGGGGAGCGATTAGACTTAAGGTACGGTTTTTTGCCAGGTAACACCAGCCACATCGAGGTAATGTGCGACGTAATTTAGTTTGTACAACATGAACTTTATAGAACGAGGCACAGCATCTCCCTGCACAGAAACCATGTACCTTCTCTGCTGAAATTAGGACTCATAAGCATGGAGTATGTATTGTTATAAACAAGTGAAATTTTCTGAGATGTTAAATACTTAGCAAGCTGTATCATGTGCAACAGATAGTTGAGACAAATGTAATACATTGTAACAAGTGATTACGAAAGGGCAATAAACAAAGAATGTGCCACTATGTACTCAGTTAATCAGTAGTTGAATTAGGAAAATTGGTATAAGAAATAGCACATGCATGTAGATTACATAACAAACCAAGATTACGTAACAAACCAAGTGAACACGCAGTTCAAGGCATTTGGCATCAGGAAGACACGTGCAACGTAAGTCGAATAAAACTGCACACATAAATCTAATCCAATGAACCACTACCAGAAGACCATAGGATAAAAAACATTGAAGGGGAGAGATGGCTGAACTGACTATATAATCCATAATGAGATTTTCACTCTGCAGCGAAGTGGACGCTGATATGAAACTTCCTGGCAGATTAAAACTGTGTGCTGCACCGAGACTCGAACTCGGGACCTTTGCCTTTCGCGTGCAAGTGCTCTACCAGGAGCTTCTGTAAAGTTTGGAAGGTAGGAGACGAGGTACTGCCAGAAGCAAAGCTGTGAGGACGGGGCGTGAGTCGTGCCTGCGTAGCTCAGTCGGTAGAGCACTAGCCCGCCAAAGGCAAAGGTCCCGAGTTCGAGTCTCGGTGCGGCACACAGTTTTAATCTACCAGGAAGTTTCTTGACTATATAATGTTTCGGATTATACAACAAGGAACTGATTCCCTAAGCAGCTTCAAACCTACTGAATTCACAAAGGCTTGTAACTTGGTAATAGCACGCACATAGATACCAGCTCACTTCCGCAATTCATTATAAGTTGAACACTCATAGGGAAGAAAGTCATGAGATAGTGATATTTATATATACAGATGACTGTAATACTTGACACGCAATGTACAAAAGGGCAGTGGAATGGTCGAGCTGTCATTTGTAATCAGATGAGTCATGTGAAAAGACATCCGAAGTGATTACGGCAGGACGGGAATTAACAAACTTTGAATGCAAAATGTTAGTCGGAGCTACACACATAGGACATTCCGTTTAGAAAATCGTTACGGAATTCAATGTTTCGAGATCCAAAGTGTCAAGATTGTGTCGAGAATACCAGATTTCAGGCATTACCTCTCACCGCGGACAACGCAGTGGCCGCCGAAATTCACTTAACGACCGAGAGCAGCGGCGTTACCGTATAGTTGGCAGTGCTAATAGACAAGCAACACTACGTGATAGGCCGGCCGGAGTGGCAAAGCGGTCTAGGCGCTACAGTCTGGAACCGCGCGACCGCTACAGTCGCAGGTTCGAATCCTGCTTCGGGCATGGATGTATTTGATGTCTTTAGGTTAGTTAGGTTTAAGTAGTTCTAAGTTCTAGGGGGCTGATGACCTCAGAAGTTAAGTCCCATAGCGCTCAGAGCCATTTGAACCATTTTGAACCACTACGTGATATAACTTGAGAACTCAGTGGGGGACGCACGACGGACGTATTTGTTATGGCAGTGCGGCGAAATTTTTCGGAAATGCGCTACAGCAGACGACCGATGCGAATGCCTTTTCTAACAGCACTACGTCGCCTGCAGAGCCTCTACTGGGCTAGCGGCCATATCGGGTGGACCCTAGACGACTGGAAAACAGTGTCTTAGTCAACTGAATGCCGATTTCAGTTGGTAAGAGATGGTGATAGGGTACGAGTGTGGCGCAGATTCCGAGAAGCCATAGACCCCAAGTTGCCAGCAAGACAAAAACCAACATTTGTATATAAAGTATAAATAACTAAATAGGAATTCTTATTCATTGAAAACGAGTTTTTTTACCATAGAATCTTTCCCATAATATCTGGAAACATAAATAAAGGCAAGTAGAATGTGAATGTGCACTTCCCTTTATTTATGTTTCCAGATATTATGGGAAGGAGTCTATGGCAAAAAACTCATTTTCAAAGAATAAGAATTCCTATTTAGTTATTTATACTTGATAAACAAATGTTGGTTTTTGTCTTGCTGGCATCTTGGGTCCATGGCTTCTTGGAATCTGTGCCACACTCGCACATTATCATCATCTCTTACCAACTGAAATCGGCATTCAGCTGACTAAGACACTGTTTTCCAGTTGTCTATGATCCAACCGATATGGCCGCTAGCCCTGCAGAGGATCTGCAGGCGATGTCGTGCCGGCGGATGATGTTGAAACAGGTCTATTGGGTGTTTTTTATTAGATTATCTAGAATTTGTACATATTTTGGATGTCTCAAACACTAAGCTTCAATTTGGAATCGCTAATTATTTGCGGGCAGTCTTCGGTCGGTGTAGCTCTGTCGCTGGAAGATGTGTTTGTTTTGTCATCACTGCGTGTTAGCGAGGAGCGCGAGGGTTGTATCATTTGAGTAGTAGTCAGAGTAAAGTAAAGAACACGTGGCATTGTAGACGTAAATTTAAGTACATCTGAGTTTAAGTAAAATGATTTGTGTTTGAATATTGTGAAACAGAGGAGAAGGCTCTGATTAGTGATTTAGAATGAATTGACATGTAAGGATATTAAAGAAAGTGTGTGAAGAGGAATGAAGGAAATATTTTTTTATTTATTGGCTTTGCAGTTGTGCGTAGTTAAGATTCACTGTTGAATGAGACATTCATATCAGGTCATATCAGGAAACTTAATATTTTTCATAAAAGATTGAGTAATTTTCACTGTACGGTTTTTTCACTTTTATTAATGATTTGTCAAACATTAGTGAGAATAAGAACTTAGTAACATGCATTTCATAGAAGGGTATTGCGAATACATAAAAAGAAGGATCCTTTACTGTATGATTATATGATAGCGAAACAAACACTGGTAGCAGTTACTTCTGTAAAATATCTGGGAGTATGCGTACGAAACGATTTGAAGTGGAATGATCATATAAAATTAATTGTTGGTAAGGCGGGTGCCAGGTTGAGATTCATTGGGAGAGTCCTTAGAAAATGTAGTCTATCAACAAAGGAGGTGGCTTACAAAACAGTCGTTCGACCTATATTTGAGTATTGCTCATCAGTGTGGGATCCTTACTAGGTCGGATTGACAGAGGAGATAGAGAAGATCCAAAGAAGAGCGGCGCGTTTCGTCACAGGGTCAATTGGTAAGAGTGATAGCGTTACGTAGATGTTTAGCAAACTCAAGTGGTAGACTCTGGAAGAGAGGCGCTCTGCATCGCGGTGTAGCTTGTTGTCCAGGTTTCGAGAGGGTGCTTTCTGGATGAGGTATCGAATATATTGCTTCCCCCTACTTAAACCTCCCGAGGAGATCCAATGTAAAATTAGACAGATTCGAGTTCGCACGGAGGCTTTCCGGCAGTCGTTCTTCCGCGAACCATACAGGCACAGGAAATGGAGGTAATGACAGTGCCACGTAAAGTGCCCTCCGCCACACACCGTTGGGTGGCTTGCGGAGTATAAATGTTGATGTAGTTGAATGTTGTATCAGATAATTTAAAAAAAAGTCTGTTAAAGTAATATTTCACCTAAGAGCATTGTCCACATCCTCGATTCAAGTCAGTTTTATTTAAAGGAGTGTCTCACTTAATTATGTGTGTAAAATAGTTCACTTGCTGTCTGGAGCATTTCACTAAGCTATCAGCAAGTGCAGTTAAAAAATTTGCAGCTAGCGCACAGGGAGCAGCAAGCACCGAGTTTCGAAGTAGTTAGATTACAACGTAAGATTTTTCGTTTCAGGATCAGTTTGCTACGAAAATTGTCAACGCACAGGAACCATTGCAACAATAGCATTATTATGCAGATTATTAGCACACAGGGACCAGTTTGTTTAATTAAAGAGATTAATAGCAAAGTTCACTACTTAATCAGTTTGCATATTCTTAGAAAGATTTTAAAACTGGGCCAAATTCGTGTTGCACTCCCACAGGCAGATATATTTGGTTTCTCTCCCAGTTGTAAATGCACAAAGTCAGCTAAAGCTAAACGACAACAAACTTACAACAAACCAACCAAGCCAGTACGAAATTGAAAATTCAAACAAATTTTAAAGGAAACATTCAGTGTGTTCGTGTAAGAGGCTACATTAACATCCCGACATGTCTTTTCATGCTTCACTCTTTTGTCATGAATATGTATTACCATGTCTAACATCATATTCTAAACTGCCATTGGTAACTGTTGTAGAAACTGTTGCTTTCGACAGCTTGATTCAAATGAGCTGCACTTTTCTTAGCAGCATCGGCAGGAGGGAGGCATACGTGTGGGGGTATGAAGTGCCAAGGGTCTGTGTGGTATCCGGGATGGCTTGGCCTCTGTGACCCCTGTCGTGTGCAGTAAACGGCGCTCTGTACACACCGCTTGCGACACCCCACCGCTGGCGCGACGCGAATACTCTGCGACGTTTCGGCACTGCTGTCCTTCTCCCTTGTCGGGCGCGCTTCTCGCACGTCGTAAATCTCCCCTTTCCCGCGGGACAGCACCAGACAGACGATGCCTGCAATGGAATTCCTTAATGGAGAGAAATAGACTGCTCGTTCCGTTCTGTTGCGCAGTGGTGAGAGTAAAGCGAAACTAGAGCTCAACGGACAACGGAACAATATTCCGCGAGGTTATTTGCGTATCTAAGCGAAATTTGATGTAATTACGTTAGCACAGATAGTTTCGGCGCACTGCGGCTGGTAGGAACTAAGAGTACTATGAACCATAACTCGTTGGTCAGTATCCATGCCTTAAAAACATAATATCAGATGAACGACAACGAAAGTCAGACAAGGGCAATGAAGCGTAAGGAATGGCGATTATCGTTGAAGCAAACGGTTTTCGGTTATATAGCTTTTTTGCCATGCCAGTTTACAATTAAAACCGCTCAAAATAACCAGTTTCAAAAGTAACCGATTTTCGTTTTTTTATTTCATCTAATAAACGCATAAATTGAACAATGACCAAAAAATTGCTGTCATTTTTAGATATATACGAGTAGAATCCAAGTATTAATTTATATAGGCAAAAAAGAGGAAACTTGATAAATCCACCGTTCCGCTTCATTTCTCGAAAAGTGATAAGTGGTTGAATACAAAAAAATCGCCAGTATTCTCCTATTGATCCTTTTTTTTAAACTCTTCTCCAAAGTCCTGTTGTAATCGGGGGTTATACCAACATTTTGGCATTACGAATAGTCAGTGCTACAGGATAAGAACTGAGGTTAAAGAATTCTGTTTTTCGTATTAATTTCTCCGTGTTGAAAGGCTACAAGCACACAAAGGCCTATTGTTTAGACAGAGGTGGTAGATTGCTAGTTTCTATTGTTATTGTACATTTTGGATTGTTGTTAAGTTTTTGATTTTCTACTGTTACCATAATTTCCTTCCTCTTTTATTATTTCATAGAAATGGCAAAAAATCCTTAACTTTCCAGGCCAATTGAAGCGTTGTACTTCATTGCTGTGTCACTTCCTTAAAAATAGTTCCAGACTAGTGTTGGTACTATTCAGCAATACAACCAATATCCAGCGACGACAGTGAGAAAGCTATCTTATATACTAGGTGGGGGCAAGTCTTGCGCACTGCATGTGTACACGTGAGGTAAGGTCGGGTAACACTAGACGACTAGCAACAGTTCGCAGTGGCATTTTCTCTGCATTGGCAACACTGACAGATATCGAAAAAGTGCATTCAGTTATTGCTTCTATAGCGACGCCATCACACACAGTCTTAAAGAGATCTGCCAGATTTATTGGTTATAGCAGATAAATATAAGTTTTTGTTTCAAATTTTATAATCCTTAAGTTGTGTATCGTAAGCAGTCAGCACTGTCTAGGTATACACTAGAAAAGAAAGCTTTTTGCCATTTGTGATATTTTTTGGAGCAATGTGGCCTGTCGGTTAAGAGTAGGCTGTAAAATAGCGGGAAAGACTACGCGCTTACTCGTATCTCTCCTCCGCCCCCCCCCCCCCCCCCACCAGCGCCTCTGTTTCTAACGGTTACTAATCGAGGAAGAGCCATTTGCCAGATAGATGTGGGTGCTTTGTTTCGAGCTGCATTTTCTACAGTAGCCGCAATCCAAACAGCTTAGAAACCTTCAAATCAAGCGTAATATTACCGTTCAATCCGGATGCCTTTACAGCAGAAGACTTTTCTCCATCAGAAATCATTGAGCCAAATTTATAATAACTGACGAAGGCAAGGTAGTTCAACAGAAACCCACGGACAAATGATGCTCCTCAGTGGCAGATTATTTGCCTGTGCAGTCACCAGGAAGAAACCAGGACCGTAACAAAAATTAAATTCAGATTACTGAAGTACGGACAGGTGGAGGGATATCCAGTATTTATCCACTGCCAAAATATGATCGATCCACAACAAAGAAAATGGCAAAAAAAACGAGATTTTGTCTGCCTCTCCGTACAGAAGAACAAGCTACGCCAATCAAAACCAAGAAGAGGGAAAATTCCAGTAATAAATAATATAGAATCTGTACGACTAATCTGGACTTAACAGCGCCATCATCTTCAGGAACAACTAGGTCCAAATCCAAGAAGCGATCTGATGTTCTGTGCCTTCCCGAGTGTCTTCAAGTCTACAGGGAGCCTGTCACAGAAGACTGAACTTTTGTTGTTGTTCTTGTGGTCTTCAGTCCTGAGACTGGTTTGATGCAGCTCTGCATTCTACTCTATCCTGTGCAAGCTTCTTCATCTCCCAGTACTTACTGCAACCTACATCCTTCTGAATCTGCTTAGTGTATTCATCTCTTGGTCTCGCTCTACGATTTTTACCCTCCACGCTGGCCTCCAGTGCTAAATTAATCCCCTGATGCTTCAGAACATGTAATACCAATCGGTCCCGTCTTCTTGTCAAGTTGTGCCACAAACTCCTCTTCCCTCCAATTCTATCTAATACCTCCTCTTTAGTTATGTGATCTACCCATCTAATCTTCAGCATTCTTCTGTAGCACTACATTTCGAAAGCTTCTATTCTATTCTTGTCCAAACTATTTATCGTCCATGTTTCACTTCCATACATCGCTACACTCCATACAAATACTTTCAGAAACGACTTCCTGACACTTAAATCTATACTCGATGTTAACAGATTTCTCTTCTTGAGAAACGCTTTGCTTGCCATTGCCAGTCTACATTTTATATCCTCTCTACTTCGACTACCATCAGTTATTTTGCTCCCCAAATAGCAAAACTCCTTTACTACTTTAAGTGTCTCATTTCCTAATCTAATTCCCTCAGCATCACCCGACTTAATTCGACTACATTCCAATACCCTCGTTTTGCTTTTGTTGATGTTCATCTTATATCCTCCTTTCAAGACACTGTCCATTCCGTTCAACTGCTATTCCAAGTTCTTTGCTGTCTCTGACAGAATTACAATGTCACCGGCGAACCTCAAAGTTTTTATTTCTTCTCCATGGATTTTAATACCTACTCTGAATTTTTCTTTTGTTTCCTTTACTGCTTGCACAATATACAGATTGAATAACATCGGGAAGAGCCTACAACGCTGTCTCACTCCCTTCCCAACCACTGCTTCCCTTTCGTCTCCCTCGACTATTATAGCTGCCATCTGGTTTCTGTACAAATTATAAATAGCCTTTCGCTCCCTGTATTTTACCCCTGCCACCTGTAGAAGTTGAAAGAGAGTATTCCAGTTAACATTGTCAAAAGCTTTCTCTAAGTCTACAAATGCTAGAAACGTAGATCTGCCTTTCTTTCATCTTTCTTCTAAAGTAAGTCGTAGGGTCAGTATTGCCTCACGTGTTCCAACATGTCTACGGAATCCAAACTGATCTTCTCCGAGGTCGGCTTCTACCAGTTTTTCCATTCGTCTGTAAAGAATTCGCGTTAGTATTTGCAGCTGTGACTTATTACACTGATAGTTCGGTAATTTTCACATCTGTCAAAACCTGCTTTCTTTGGGATTGGAATTATTATATTCTTCTTAAAGTCTGAGGGTATTTCGCCTGTCTCATACATCTTGCTCACTAGGTGGTAGTGTTTTGTCAGGACTGGCTCTTCCAAGGCCGTCAGTAGTTCTAATGGAATGTTGTCTATTCCCGGAGCCTTGTTTTGACTCAGGTCTTTCAGTGCTCTGTCAAACTCAGTATGGTATCTCCCATTTCATTTTCATGTACATGCTCTTCCATTTCCATAATATTGTCCTCAAGTACATCGCCCTTGTATAGACGCTCTATATACCCCTTCCACCTTTTCGCTTTCCCTTCTTTGCTTAGAACTGGGTTTCCATCTGAGCTCTTGATATTCATAGAAATGGCTCTCTTTTCTCCAAAGTTCTCTTAAAATTTTCTGTAGGCAGTATCTATCTTGCCTCTAGTGAGATAAGCCTCTACATTCTTCCATTTGTCCTCTAGCCATCCCTGTTTAGCCATTTTGCACTTCCTGTCGATCTCATTTTTGAGACGTTTGTATTCCTTTTTGCCTGCTTCATTTACTGCATTTTTATATTTTCTATGTGTGATTATTCCCAATGAAGAAGGCACAAGTCATAAGGTACATGGTGAATTCTCTTGTGATTTATGTCAGTGTCCACATATGACAACATGTTGCGTACTCTTACCAGATGATGCGACTAAGAGTATGAACGAGCACTGTCTTACATATGTTGACATTTGAGGTTCGTGTTAAAAGTTAGGCAGGTGTAACTGGTTTATGTTGTTCCTAAATAAAGCAGCAGTAATTTTTTATTAGAAAAGTTTGTTTCAACCTTCTCATCTACTAGATACTAAATACTAAGTGCTAAATACTAAGTGCGCACTCGTCCCCGATTTTCCCTCACCCACGACACACGGCCACAGGGACATTATACTCTCAGCAACGCTGTGCGAATTCTTACACTATGTGTTTGTTGCTCGCTTCTGTCGGCATCATTATTAATGTAGCAGTGATAGATTTTGCGAATTTCTATAATAACGCAATATTTCAAACCAATGCCAATGTTATGAATAAAAATTACTGTGTTTTTTTGAAGAAACGAAAAATTTTAGCGCTGCTGCAATGGTCAATTGATATTTCTTTTTTTAACTAGTTATTAATGACAATAAGAAATGACACCTATTATATCCGAGAACAGATAAAAACCGAAAAATACAAGTTATTTAGAACAAAGATATAGCCATCGGTTTTAACAAGTCGATTTTTCCGATCTCTCTTTGGAGTGTAATCGAATTAAGGCAGATGATGCTGAGAGAATTAAGAGTACGACATCATAAAGTAAAAGTGGTTTATGACTTTTGATATTTGGACAGTAAAAAGCAGCTGATGGCTGTACAAGAGTTGATACAAAATGCAGACTGTCAATAGCAAGTGAAGCAGCGGCGATCAAGATTTCGGCTTGCAGGTCATGCACAGGTACGACTGCCAAAGCGCTTAGCCTCACTTCACCTTCCCACCACCGCCACACCACGTCGTCAGAGTGAGGAGGGGAAAACGGCTAAACTGGGAACGCGCGCCGCATTTAAATGAGAGTGCAGTCGCACTGCATAGGACTTTCTTTTATATTTCATAATTCTCAACAACATAGTTCACAAACAAAACAAATGTTCAGTATTATTGAATTATTTTTGGCGCACTGAAGACATAACTTTTATTTGGTACAAACTCTCCGCATACGGACAGACACAGACAATTTCACAGACTTTCGCACTCAAGTCGACAAGTGATAGTGACTTATATCGTTTCTTAATAAAAAAAGCCTTTCACATAAATAAGTCGATCGAAATACTGAAGAACTTTTGTAACCGCGTTATGGAGACTTGGAAACTCTACCCGAGGAAAGCAATGTAGACGTCCTCGACAGTTTGAACATAGAAAGAGTTGTCATTAAAACTAGAATTATCTTGCCGGTCAGTCAGTTACATAGGCACACGCACAGGGGTGCTTTCAACTGAAATGACAAAGAGTGTCGAAAACAGCATGGAAACAGATGTGAGATTGACAGTGTCCTCAAAGCCTGTATAAAGTTAACCCCGTAATTTTTTTAAAGCACAATGAATTCCTGAAACCTCGCATTTTCTTTAACACTACTGAAATTAGGGAAGTGGACTGTCTTCACCCGAATGTGTCTCTTCTACAATGCGATTGTCTTTTTAAACGGATCCTCATCAAATCAGAAAGACGTAACCTTGCAACATCTTACTGTGGGCAGCGTGCAGTCAAATCCACTTAAATGCGAAGTCTGCAATCCATTCCAGATAGTCTAATTATTTTCCTGGACTCTTTTTTCCTTCATAAACAACGAGTTTTAAATCGAAAAACCGTTCCAGATATTCCCCTTGACTTAAACAACGTACTTTGCAGTAATATATGAAGTCTCCATACTGTTTGACCAGTTCCACTGAAAGTGTTATAAATGACAATGGAATAATGTCTACGACTTCAGAAATTTTACTGTTCGTACCATCAATTTCTTCACGTGCTCTAGATCTGCAAATTTAACACACAGTGCTTTTTAATGTACAGAACAATGAATCCCTTCTGTCAATCGTATTAATTCTTTGCTCTTTCATTGTCAATTAATGTTTAAATTTTTTCTGCATCGTGCTGCAAACTTGTTTCACAGCAAATGTGCTGTATCTGTTGCTTATGAAGACTGAGAATTCTCATCCCTCTCTTCTGTCATTCGCACATATTTTAAACGATTGCGACAATATGTCGCTAGACTCCCTCTTGTTGTGCAAACAGCCACTGGACCTGTGTACGTCCTTCATATCGTGAGCAATTAGTGAAGGGTAAACAGCGCTGAAAGCACGCTTCTGCCGAAATCAGAGCGTCGCGGCGACCGAAAAAAACCCGCACTGTCATGCTAAATGAAATGTCGCTCTGTTCCCTGTACGCCCGAGAAGGACCGAACAAAGCTGAGTACAGAGTAGGCCTTAGCCTGCCCACCGCACGCACACGCTGCACGCGTGTGGTCTGGCACGCCGTGGCTGGCCCTGAGGTAAAGTAATTTATGAAAAAGAGGAATCTTTGAACATTTAATATAAAAAAATTAAGCCTTAGGTAGCCTTTTCCTGAAGTTATTTCTCTAGAGTGCAGCCTTATAAGGAAGAGAAACGTGGACCATACGGATTTCAGAAAGATCATAATAGAAGCTTTTGAAATGTGATGGTATAGAAGCATGATGAAGATTAGAGAGGAAGGTAGAACAACAAATGAGAAGGTACTGAATTGAAATGGAGAAAAAAGAAATTTATTATACAACTTGACTAAAAGAAGGTATCATTTGGTAGGTCTCATCTTGAGGCATCATGGGATCGTTGATTTGGTAATGAAAGGAAATATGGGGGTTACACCTTCTAGCAGGAAACCAAGACTTGGATGCATTAAGCAGGTTCAAATAGATGTAAGTCGCTGTAGTCACACAGAGACGAAGAGGCTTGCACAGAATAGAGCAGCGTGTAGAGGTGTATCAAACTTGTCTTCGAATTGAGGAGCAAAACAACCAATTGCGCAAGTGAAATAAGAGTTTTCAATGTTCGCAAAGTCACCATTAGCATCGTGCGATTGTGGTAGCTTATGATACGAGAATTATTTGTTTCCAGACGTTCGTTCCAAACGGAACCTAGCACACATAACCCCACTCAGCGCAAAATGCAGGTGTAAATTAAGAAGTCCATCTGTCTAGGTACAATCTAAACTAGTTTTCTAGCAGATATTCTTGCCACGGTCGTCTGTCAAAACCCCAAGGTATTAAAGACATTAGCAGACAGTGGAAATTGACTTATACCAATGGGGCAAGATGAAAATTAGTGCCGAACTCGGGTCTCCTGGTTAGTAGACAGTAGACATTAGACACGGACTACGGTACACGTATGTCATCTGACTCAAATTCTCTGTCCGTAGCACACACTACTGACGCCGTGTACCTGCTCTTTAGTCTCGTTACTCGCGGTCGCTGCTCTACATAGTCACCACTCCGACTTAGAAATTTGTCGTAGCGCTGTTCAACTTTGCAATACCCTCGTCATAGAAGGCAGCCACCTGCGCTTCCCACCAATTCTTACGCTCATCTACAGCTCGTTATCTGTGCGAAAATGTTGTCTTCATAGGCAGCAGTTGAGCAGAGATGAAACTCAGAGGGAGCCAATTACGGGCTGTAGTGTGGATGATCAAACACTTCCCATCGTAAACGCTGAAGCAGCATTTTCATTGCCCCTGCAGATTGCGATCGAGAATTGTCACGAAGTAGGAACCGTATGACCCTTCTGTAATGTGGGCTGCATACCGTAAGGCGAAATCTCTCACCAGGACCTCATACATGACGGGAGACTCTATTTCCTGCGCATCTTTTTGTGCTCATCATGCGCTCAGAACTGAAAAGAGCGAAGTGATGCAACCGACAGGCATACTAAAGACACTGTCGAACACATGTGTGCAAAGCTTTATTAGATATTTACAGTGGTTTTCATTCCTTAACCGATCGAAACTTACTTTCCGAATATCGCTCGTATTATACAGAAAAGGAAGTCACAAAATCATGAAATGATGTGAAGACTAAGTTTCTAGTTACCCCTAAAATGCTGTGTGTAAAGCCAACCAGACAGGTTTCGAGCAAGAACTGTGAGCAAACCTGGCTTTATCATTTCGATGTAATGCTGAAATTTGGTATCCTTTCAGATAGATTTTCATTCACACTTCTTTCTCGTTAGTTAACCGTAAGCGTTTTCTCCCTCCTTCATTCATTCAAAAAACTTACAGCTTCATCTTTTTCACCGGAAGCCATTACTAGTTTTCTTTGGGCTTGGAGGGTACTTAATTTTTGTTGTCTACTTTACTAGAACAGTAATCATCGTTCAAACGACAATTCACAGAATCATACGACTAATTTCCTGTTTCTTACAACATTTCCACAATTTATAGCGAAATGTCGACATCATTCGAATGAATGTCCACGAAATTAACTAAAAAATAACACACAGTTAAGTCTTCAGGAGAAGTAAGTGATTTCGTTTGCATACCACGTTCTTCATATGTCATCTTCGCAAAGTTAAAATCATTAATGGATTCCACATTACTGTGAAACTCTGTACCCTGCACAAACACAGGTGCCATTAGCAAGCATATACCAAGAAATCACGAAGAAAATTGATTCAGTTTTGTTTCCATTGTTAACACTCAGTGAGACCACAAAGGCAACTGTTAATTATTGTGGATATTACTGTGAACAGTAATGTCAGAGACACTATCAACGGAAACTGAATTTCTCACTACAAATTACGATAATGTTGTGCCATATGATCAGTTTACCGATGTACCGACAACGAAGGTTATGTGCCACCTTATCACACTTGTGTCGTCTGTTACGGGGAGTGTGTACACTTCTCCAGCACCTGGAGACTTATCATCTTGGAAATTTTCAACATTTTGAGAAAAATGCTTCAGTGTGTCTTAGCAAGTAAATTTTCGACATCGTGTTTCTTTCGGTGTATTATTTCCCAATTAAAAGTTTCAGGGCAGGTTTCGAGATGTTGGTTTGGCTATTCGCTTGTAAGTTTGAAGTAGAACGCCAGGTTTGAGCGGCAACTGTCTGATGTAGAAGAAGTCAAACATTCATTTGCTGTGGCACTACAGATCCAAAGCCACTGGAGCAGACCTACAAAATAATACAAGATCGTCCACTGTCACCACTACTGTTCCGATGGGAATGATAATTTGGAGGTCCCTTAGAGAACAGTTTCATCAGTTCCTCTTCAGTTTTTGCAACAAACCGCACCTTACACACACCATAATTGGGAGAGCTTTTGTGAAATGAATTTAAGATGCACACCATGAACTTTCTTCAAACTTTTCGACACCGGTACGAGTCTGGTAACTTATGTCGGAAGCTTTCTGACGATGGGACCAGGCTACAGTGCCAGCAATGGGAGTCTCCGCAAGTATTTTTCTCTGCAAAGTTTCGCCAGGGCAACATGGAGCCACCCCGGAGTCGAGTCACATTAATGTGACCACGAACTGTGTTCGGCGTCAACGCAAGGAAACAGTGCAGTCGCTGTCGTAATGCAGAAATGGAGTGATTTATCCGACGTCCAAAAGGGTATGGTCGTTCACTTTCCGGTCAAGCGTGGAAACATTTCCCAGACGGCTAAGTATGTGTGCTGTTCACGTGCCGCCGTGGTTAAAGTATACGATGTATGCCAAAATGGCGCTGTCCAAAACCGGCGCCGAGACAATTGTGGTGCACCAAGGGCCATAGGTGACAGACTGCGGCAGAGATATATACAGACAAATAGCCGTGCAGGTGTTGAGCAACTGACCGCCCAGATTCACCAAGGGACTGACAACAGTGTCTCCTCAACTATCGTTCAGTACTACATACGGACCTTAGCAGCAGGCAACTACTTCGTGCGCCCATGCTGACTACTGTTCATCGGCGACAAAAGCTGGAATTTGCACGCCAGTACCGCATCTGTGGGCTTTGTGGTGTACAACGTGAAACGTCTTAAACCAAACACACTGCAACAACATTACGGTGTTGGGAATGTTTTCGTGGTACTCCCTGGGTAATCTCGTCATTGTGGATGGCACAATGGATCAACACAAGCATTCATCTATCCTTGGGGACAAAGTCTACCCGTACATGCACTGTTTTTCCTCGGCACGATGGCAACTACCAGCAGGACAATGCAATATGTCACAGAGTCTGCAGTCTACGAGTGAGAGAGAGAAAGCACCAGGATGATGTTACGTACTTGCCTGGTCACCAAATTTCCCGCATTTAAACTTAATCGAGAGTATCTGTGGGACCACCCCGATCGGAATGTTGGCGCCATGGGTCCTCAACCGAGAAACCTAGTACAGTTAGTTACGCACACAGCCGCTGCTAGCCAAGGTGGATTCCCTTCAAGTCCTGCAGATACCGGCCAGCAACGCCAGGCGTGAGTGTCCTCAACCCGCAGTGTGCTGGAGGACAGGCTGGTGAAAAGAATTGGGGAAGAGAGTGGTCTAACCTTGAAGCAGCAGACCACCTTTCTTGTGGAGATGAAACTTTACGCCTCTGTATTTCAAGACCGATTCGGAAGATTAACTTAATTACATCTGTCATCTGAGAATAAAGGAAGAGGAGAAATTGTCTTCACGTCCCTACTCCACCTGTCTGTCTAAACTTAAGGGTTATTAACAGCGTAACTAACGTATCTACAGGCTATTCTCTGACCGAACTTATGCTCGAGAGGCCAGTAATTACGACTATAAACTTCGGGGCATTTCCTTTTCCCGACGCGGAGTTTTAAAGTTGTCAAATGTCCTGCCAAGAGTGTTGGGAAAGGAATCTCTCTATAAGGGGCGCCACGATCGCTCAGCCAAGTGTCCTACAATTAAAGAAGGCAGTTTGATTCTGCTCACAAACCATTAACAATCCAATTTCTTGGAAAAGAAAGTACCCAGCTTCTACCTGCTCTATGACTGTCCATACCCAGGGAGGAAGTTCTTGCAATCACTCAAAATGGTTCAAATGGCTCTGAGCACTATGGGACTTAATATCTGAGGTCATCAGTCCCCTAGAACGTAGAACTACTTAAAGCTAACTAACCTAAGGACATCACACACATCCAAGCCCGAGGCAGGATTCGAACCTGCGACCGTAGCAGCAGCGCGGTTCCGGACAGAAGCGCCTAGAACCGCTCGGCCACACCGGCCGTCTGCAATCACTCCAATGTAGTGGTTCACCCAGATTCTGGTGCCGAGGAAGGCATACAAAACATTGCAATTATAAAGCTGTTCGACAGCTAGATCTCTTCAAGTTCACAGATTATTTTAAATTTTCAGGTTAGCATCCTCGAGTGAGAATTCTGTGATGATAGTGTTGTGCATTGGTGTTAGAGATAAGGGTGAGACTAAGGTAATTTCCTCTTGTTCTGTGCGTGCCTAGAGTAATGTGTTCTCTAGTTATAAGTTGTGTTGTGATTTACGTAACTGTGTGTTTATTAACAGGTACTCGGAGAGAAACAGAGGAGAAATTTAGATTTGAATGAGCACAAACGGCCGATTCCATGGTAGAAAAGCTTCGTATAGAGTGGAAGTATGGAAACAGCAAATAAAAGGCCAATGACTCGCAGTGGATGGAAGTTGGCAAGGATGGAAACGCTGTAGAACTTCTTCCCTTAAAGCGGAACGCACTGGGAAAGTGACTACCTTGCGTAACGGGCGTGACTGGCGCAATTATAAACAACCAAACACCTCCATCCTCACAGTAGTATTTGCCGAAGAGGCAAGTAGCGCCGAAGCCTTCGTAACAGTTTTGAGTAACTGGACTGACACACACACACACACACACACACACACACACACACACACACACACACACACACACACACACAATCACGACTGAGTGCCACCAAGGCCACCATCTAAAGTGAAAACATAATTTTTACATAATACTAATTGCACGCTAAGGCAATACAATAAAGAAAGGTGAGGCGAGTTATTATACGTCAAGTTCTTAGATTTATCTCTATGTCAAGAGATGTCAAACCATACAAACAAGAAGGAACTCAAAGAATACACAGCGAAAATTGTGTAGCAGGAGGGGTAATGTATAATACACCAGAGGGGGAGGAAACTAGTTAAGAAAGAGAACAGCCGCAGATGTACACTAAGGTTACCGTTATGATTATGCTGGGATCGAAGAACAGTTCCTTCGCCGATTCTAGAGATCGTGATAAAAGCTGCGTTATGAAGAAACTAGCGTCTACCTAGCACCTCTTGTTCGAGGATAGTGGTTTCAAAGGAAAGTGAAACAGGTTAGGGATGAGCAAATCAATGAAAGTAACGTAATTGAGGAGTAGAACAGTTAATGCAGGGCTAGTTACTAGAGAGTAAAAACCCAGAGCCTGTTCATCCAAACAAACGGAGTTACGTTATCTTAAAATGTGTGAGTGCTGATCACAGAGAAGAAAGACAACGGCTTAAGAACAAAAAAAAAAAAATTGTAGCCGCGCGGGATTAGCCGAGCGGTCTTAGGCGCTGCAGTCATGGATTGTGCGGCTGGTCCCGGCGGAGATTCGAATCCTCCCTCGGGCATGGCTGGGTGTGTTTGTCCTTAGGATAATTTAGCATAATTTAGGTTAAGTAGTGTGTAAGCTTAGGGACTGATGACCTTAGCGGTTAAGTCCCATAAGATTTCATACTAATTAGACCATTTTGGAAAAAAATTAGTAGATAAGAAAGTTACATGATTTAATATGCTTATAGCTTGTGTTAGTTATAAGGTGTATATTTGTGACGCCTTGAGACTATGAGAGGGCATCCCGCAACTGGGCCACCGTAGCTTTTTAGTCAAAGGCTTCACTCTCAGAGAACGCCAAAAACACGGGTCTGCTGGGTACTCAACCTGTTAACTCTCATGGCTTATTGCAAAGCGGCGACAGCTGGAGCCGAATGCACACAAGGTCGTGGGCTAGAAAGGAACAGTGCGCTACGGCGCTGGAATGGTGTTTCGGAGTCACCGAGAATCAGATGCCGCTCCAGCAGCTGAGGCGTGATGCTCCCAGGTGTTAGCGGGTAGTCACGCCGCTTGGGACAGTTAAAGAGGCTGGTATACCAGCACGCAGATTCTATCCACCCTCCAGTGGCTGCCGGACAGCAGACTGTCCCTCACGGCCACCCCTCCGTTTATCTGAGCAAGTCTTACGAGTGCCGGTGTTTACATGTAGAATTAAAGGGCCAAATAATTCGTCTAGAAAAATTAACCCTCTAATCTAATGTAGTGATACGACGCCTTATCACTGCAATAGATTAGAGAGTTAGTGAGAGGTGTTACAGCGATGATATTACTTTTTATGTAAGGTCCGCTTTTGGCCACACTCTCCGTCTCTCACTGTAAATAAAATTTTGAAAATAAAGGCACCATCGAATGTTAATTGCATTAAAGTTAAGGAATTGTTTTGTGAAATGTTTTGTATAGGGGTATCCTGCTAGGTACTATTTGTCAAAATCCGATTGTGTGTACTTCACTGTAAAAGTCAGATAGTTGGTGATTCCTAGAATCTGCCAATAAAACCGTAATTAACGATTTCAGTATGGTTGTTGTTGTTGTGGTTTCCAGTCCTGTGACTGGTATGATGCAGCTCTCCATGCTACACCATCCTGTGGAAGCTTCTTCATCTCCCAGTACCTACTGCAGCCTACATCCTTCTGAATCTGCTTAGTGTATTCATCTCTTGATCTCCCTCTACGATTTTTACCGTCCACGTTGCCTTCCAATGCTAAATTTGTGGTCCCTTGATGCCTCAGAACATACGCTACCATCCGGTCCCTTCTTCTTGTCAAGTTGTGCCACAAACTCCTCTTCTCCCCAATTCTACTCAATAACTGCTCATTAGTTACGTGACCTACCCATCTAATCTTCAGCATTCTTCTGTAGCACCACATTTCGAAAGCTTCTATTCTATTCTTGTCCAAACTATTTATCGTCCGTGTTTCACTTCCATACATGGCTACACTCCATACAAATACTTTCAGAAACGACTTCCTGACACTTAAATCTATCCTCGATGTTAACAAGTTTCTCTTCTTCAGAAACGCTTTCCTTGTGATTGCCAGTCTACGTTTTATATCCTCCCTACTTCGACCATCATCAGTTATTGTGCTCACCAAATAGCAAAACTCCTATACTGGTTTAAGTGTCTCATTTTCTAATCTAATTCCCTCAGCATCACCCGACTTAATTCGACTACAGTCCTTTATCCTTGTTTTGCTTTTGTTGATGTTCATCTTATATCCTCCTTCCAAAACACTCTACATTCCGTTCAACTGCTCTGCCAAGTCCTTTGCTATCTGACAGAATTGCAATGTCTTCGGCGAACCTCAAAGTTTTTATTTCTTCTCCATGGATTTCAATACCTATCCCTAAATTTTCTTTTGTTTACTTTACTGTTTGCTCGATGTACAGATTAAATAACATCGGGGAGAGGCTACAACCCTGTCTCACTCCCTTCCCAACCACTGCTTCCCTTTCATGTCCCTCGACTCTTATAACTGCCATCTGGTTTCTGTACAAATTGTAAATAGCCTTTCGCTCCCTGTATTTTACTCCTGCCACCTTCAGAATTTGGAAGAAAGTATTCCAGTCAACATTGTCAAAACTTTCTCTAAGTCTGCAAATGCTAGAAACGTAGGTTTGCCTTTCCTTAACCTATTTTCTAAGATAAGTCGTAGGGTCAGTGTTGCCCCACGTGTTCCAACATTTCTACGGAATAGAAACTGATCTTCCCCGAGGTCGGCTACTACCAGTTTTTCCATTCGTCTGTAAAGAATTCGCGTTAGTATTTTGCAGCTGTGACTTATTAAACTGATAGTTCGTTAATTTTCACATCTGTCAACACCTGCTTTCTTTGGGTTTGGAATTATTATATTCTTCTTGAAGACTGAGGGTATTTCGCCTGTCTCATACATCTTGCTCACCAGAAGATAGAGTTTTGTCAGGACTGGCTCTCCCAAGGCCGTCAGTAGATCTAATGGAATGCTGTATACTCGTGGGGCCTTGTTTCGACTAAGGTCTTTTAGTGCTCTGCCAAACTCTTCACGCAGTATCATATCTCCTATTCCATCTTCACAGATGTCCTCTTCCACATCCATAATATTGCCCTCGAATACATCGGTCTTGCACAGAGCCTCTATATACTGCTTCCACCTTTCTGCTTTGCCTTCTTTGCTTCGCACTGGTTTTCCATCTGAGCTCTTGATGTTCGTACAAGTGGTTCTCTTTTCTCCAAAGGTCTCTTTAATTTTCCTGTAGGCAGTAGCTATCTTCATTCTAGTGATATATGGCTCTACATCCTTACATTTGTCCTCTAGCCATCTCTGCTTTGCCATTTTGCATTTCCTTTCAACCCCATTTTTGAGACGTTTGTATTCCTTTTTGCCTGCATCACTTACTGCATTTTTATATTTTCTCCTTTCATCAATTACATTCAATATTTCTTCTGTTACCAAAGGATTTCTACTAGCCTTCGTCTTTTTACCTACTTGATCCTCTGCTGCCTCCACTACTTCATCTCTCAAAGCTACCCATTCTTCTTCTACTGTATTTCTTTCCCCCATTCCTGTCAATTGTTCCCTTATGCTCTACCTGAAACTCCGTACAACCTCTGGTTTAGTTAGTTTATCCAGGTCCCATCTCCTTAAATTCCCACCTTTTTGCAGTTTCTTCAGTTTTAGTCTACAGTTCATAACCAATACGTTGTGGTCAGAGTCCACATCTGCCCCTGGAAATGTCTTACAATTTAAAACCTGGTTCCTAAATCTATGTCTTACCATTACATAATCTATCTGATACGTTCTAGTATCTCCAGGATTCTTCCATGTATACAATCTTATTTTATGTTTCTTGATCCAAGTGCTAGCTATGATTAAGCTATGCTCTGTGCGGAATTCTACCAGGCGGCCTCCTCTTTCATTTCTTAGCCCCAATCCACATTCACCTACTATGTTTCCTTCTCTCCCTTTTCCTACTCTCGAATTCCAGTCACTCATGACTATTAAATTTTCGTCTCCCTTCACTACCTGAATAATTTCTTTTATCTCATCATGCGTTTCATCAATTTCTTCATCGTCTGCAGAGCTAGTTGGCATATAAACTCGTACTACTGTAGGAGGCATGGGCTTCGTGTCTATCTTGGCCACAATAATGCGTTCACTATGCTGTTTGTAGTAGCTTACCCGCTGTCCTATTTTTTTTATTCATTATTAAACCTACTCCTGCATTACCCCTATTTGATTTTGTATTTATAACCCTGTATTCACCTGACCAAAAGTATTGTTCCTCCTGTCACCGAACTTCACTAATTCCCACTATATCTGACTTTAACCTATCCATTTCCCTTTTTAAATTTTCTAACCTACCTGCCCGATTAAGGGATCTGACATTCCACGCTCCGATACGTAGAACGCCAGTTTTCTTTCTCCTGATAACGACATCCTCTTGAGTAGTCCCCGCCCGGAGATCGGAATGGGGGACTATTTTACCTCCGGATTATTTTACCCAAGAGGACGCCATCATTTAATCATACAGTAAAGCTGTATGCCCTCGGGAAAGATTACGGCTGTAGTTTCCCCTTGCTTTCAGCCGTTCGCAGTACCAGCACAGCAAGGCCGTTTTGGTTAGCGTTACAAGGCCAAATCAGTCAATCATCCAGACTGTTGCCCTTGCAACTACTGAAAAGGCTGCTGCCCCTCTTCAGGAACTACACGTTTTTCTGGCCTCTCAACAGATGCCCCTCGGTTGTGGTTGCACCTACTGTACGGCTGGCTATCTGTATCGCTGAGGCACGCAAGCCTGCCCACCAACGGTAATGTCCATGGTGCATGGGGCGGGGGTTTCAGTATGGCAATAGTCCAAAATTTCTATATTACAGACTTTATGATCAGGCATAGATCTGCAGATGGTAATATTTCAATAAATAACTATTTGAATACGGTCTTAGCGTTGAAGTATATCATCAAAAATTAGACCGCAATTCTTTTTCATATCAATAGATTTAGAAATTTTACCAAAATATTTTGGTAAATCTCAGAATTTACCCATGCGAACTGGTGTAAGCATTTTCTATTAGGTTTCGGCATTGCTGCCGGATCATTTTGAATTCTTGCCGCAGCATTTCCGTATGATTAGAAAAAAATCACCTTAGCAAGTACTTTCACAGATTGTGCTCATTGTAAAATTACGTTATTTAAATATTATTGCGCTTCAATGTGATTGTAACGAACAATATCCAACATTCAGATTAGTGAAAAATGTTATAGTTATACAAAGATATTGTAAAAAATGTTACCTTGTAAATGTTAATTTTTGTTACAACCAGGTTGGCTGTTGTGGCATTTAGTATTATGTAATATAGAAGACGACTTCCAGAAGTGTTTTTTAGATGAACACTGTTTTAAACAACTGCACTTTTTGAACCCTTGTCCTTCAACCACTTTCCACGTAGTAATTTTTTGTCTTCCAATTTCTTCGACGCTGTTAAAATTTTCCTTGCGTAATGTAAATTCGTTCTTAGTGTACAGTTACTTTAGTTTGCGAGCTTTAGTAGCAAACTGATAAAATTCGTCATCCTGTATACTTATCACTATTGCTATTAATGATTTTGCGTCAAATTGTGCCTGTTCTACATCTGGTAATATAATTCTCGCTCTCTGTCCAACTGAAGGTTTCGGAATTTTGTTATATGTGGCTACTTTCATTTTCTTTGCTTGTGATTTAAGAACTTCTTTGACAGCCTCTCGGACCTGCTTCACTTTACTATCATTGTTGGAAGTTTATCACCATTTCTTCACAACCATAAATTGTTGCCGGCGTCTCGGTGTTCACTGCTGTCTCATCCTGTGTCTTTGGTGCTTCTTCACCCGCTGCGGCCTCACTTTCGTCCTGCGTTCCTTCTTTTCCAGTATTTGGTTCACTGGAATCAATTACATGACTGTCATCTGCCCTTTCTTGTTGGTCAGTCGTTGTAGTGTTTAACGCAGTTTCCAAATCTTCTACACTGTTTGCATTTTTTATCAAATCACGTGGAATAACTGGGATGGCAAAGCCCATTTTCATTGGAACACCAAACGTGGCTTCATATGGTGAACATCTAATCCTTTCATGATAAGCTCTATTTTTCTTTGGTTGCACAAACTTTATCCTTCCAACCATTTTGAAGTTTTATTTGTTCCAGTCCACGTTGATAACATTTTCGATGCCTTAATTTGGTCTTTCGATTGATCCCCGAGACTGACTGTGCCTTAGCTTCCCACACACTATCTTTATACCATTCCATAACCCACACTATCTTTGGATGATTTGTTTACAAAGCTATCTACTATTATTAGAATGGAGGATATTTTGGGCACCGAAGGTGCTGAAACTATCCAAAAGATAAAATGCCACTTCATCACTCCTTCCCGAAGTTAGTTCTCGGTGGACAACAAATTCTGTCAAATGATCCTGGTACACAAGTAATAACTTCGACTTATTGTCTCGGATTGCCTGCATGTCGATTAAGTAAATTTGACATCGTGAATTCATGTTACTGTATGTGATATGTTTCATTACAACACATCTTTTCAACGTCTTTTGTTTTTCGGAAATGGTTCGCATAACGTCATGTAAGTAACGATTGATTCTATAGTCATGTTCTTGTACTTAAGATTCAGTTCCATAACCATCCGAGTTAGGTCACCGTGGCCAATAGCAATGTGGGTCTCCTGTATTACTTTGATAACGAATTTCTTCTTTTCCAGCGGACACTAGTGATGTGAGTTTCTCCTCACATCTGATGCTGAGACCCGCCATGTTTCCAAACGAACTCAGTTTGTTATTCTCATAGTTAAAATAAAAGGGTAAGGCATAAAGCCATTTAAGATGTTTCAAAAGGAATACAATCTTTGACTGAATGATAAATGGGATTTTGTGGATAACTGATGTAGTCAGCACAAATTTTGCTTAATAGTGATTTATTCAATAATTAATTCATATTCTTTAAACAGACTAATGATATAGCAAAAAGGTTTCTTGCAAACAAAAGTTGCTACGGTCGCAGGTTCGAGTCCTGCCTCGGGCATGGATGTGAGTGGTGTCCTTAGGTTAGTTAGGTTTAAGTAGTCCTAAATCTAGGGGACTGATGACCTCAGATGTTAAGTCCCATAGTGCTTAGAGCCATTTGAACCATTTGAAAACAAAAAAGAATGGTGTAAACACATGTAAACTGAACAATTCTAATGCCATCAGAACATGTGGAGGGATCTGATGTCTTATTCACACACAAATTGACAAAGGAATACCACCAGAGTTACTTAACGCTCAAGCCTCTGTTCTTAAAGAAACGAACGTATACTTAGCAAGCGAACCGAGTCTACGTAAGAATTCATTTCCAACAAATCTCAGATATACGCGTCGACTAGACAAAGTGTAACGCTGGCTGCAAATTGTGGTGGTCACAAACTCCCCATTTATAAGATCTCCGCGTCTCGAAAATAGTTAATGCAGGTATTGGAAACATACAAATACTCAGTGCAATACCCATGGATTCGAGACCAAGAGCACATGAACCCACAGAAAGCAAGTCGGTAAGATCACCAATACTGAAAACAGCATCAAATATCATACTCTAATACAGGCAGTGACTTCAATATATTTCATTAATCAGGAGCTGAGAAGAGTCTAGATTTGGCGATTCATTTGGCTAAAGACCAAATGTTTTTCAGAAGATAAAACCACATTTGTAATTTGTACAAGCATTTATGCTGGAAGGATAATTAGAAAACAATGAGCAGTAGGAGAGGAGATTCCCCAACTGCAAACGATAGGAAAATTAGACTTCAGACTCTTACGCTGAAAGTTGCACGTTAATGTTTCTTTGGAAAGTTGGCCACCGATTATGCTGTGGCATGCATACACAAACTCTGAGTCTGAGATATCATCGCGAGTAGTAGCGAACTAACAGTTGTTGAGAGTAGTCGCAAGTGGGCGGATGCGGAGTGCTGTGAAGAGAGGCCGCACCAGATGGTAGGTCGCAGCCCGCCGTGACAGTGCTAGTAGTGCCAGAGGAGACTTTGGTATTAATTGAGGATTGTTATTAATTTGCCTTTTTTGGTTCACTTGGTTGAGGCTGGCGCACTGAATGGATTTTGTCAGATTTGTGTATGCATAACTGAGAGTAATATTCGGACCTTTGTTGTGGTCGGATCCTGATTATTGATTACAGACATTGTGGAATAATTAAAAAGCTGTTGCTAATCATACAGTCGAACAAAAGGAAAAGTCTGTGTAATGTTTGTCAGTGTTTAAATAATCATTTTTGTGAGTATAGTAAGTTTATGGTTCAAAATGCCTCTGAGCACTATGGGACTTAACAACTATGGTCATCAGTCCCCTAGAACTTAGAACTACTTAAACCTAACTACCCTAAGGACATCACACAACACCCAGTCATCACGAAGCGAGAACGCTACCGCACGACCACGAGCTGCGGACAGTAAGTTTACGTTTTTACTGGTTTCTTCATTTTTCCACAACGCTTAACGCTTGTTGACCAGACCCCTCCTGGTCATTCAATTTATTTAAAAAACATATGGCAGTAGTAATGACCATGCATTGCTCTTTGCGTGGATTGCAGTACTGTTTTTGAATTATTTTAGCATGTTGCTCGTCACGCTGTTACAGCGGCAAGACTAGGTAACTTATCTGTTGCGTACAGGAACTTTGCAGTAAAGTTGCTAGGAGACGTTTTAGAACTCGGAATCAGATACCAGAGAAAGGACTTTTTTATGATTTATAGAAAGAGTACTTTCTGCCGTGTATCTCAATCAGCATGCTATTATTGTAAAAGATGGTTCACATGGCTCTGAGCACTATGGGACATAACATCGGAGGTCATCAGTCCCCTGTAAAAGATGGAACTTCACACATTTTCGTACGTGTTTCGCCAGAACAGATAACAATTACAAATATATTGAGGTTTAATTTAAAAACGAACAACTTTCAACGTTACAAGCTAAGCTGCATTGAGGTGATAGCTCCAAACAACGAATTTACAGCGACGAGGTAGCCTATCCAGCGTGTGAGAGTGTGTGATAAAATCTTTTACTTCGTATTAAGGCTTGTATATACATTCTTTGAAGTTAATAAGACGTACCATTCGATGAATTGTCAGTTGTTCATTTTTGTGGCCAAAACATTTCATATCCGCGAATCGGCGGTATAATGCCGAAATTTGGTCGGTAAACTCACTTGAAAATTCACTGGAACCTTTCTTCGTTCCCTGTTACGTTCTGGGACTAGCTTATCGGAAAAAAACTGTGCACGTAAAAAGAACAGCACTTTGTACAGGAAAGCTGTCATTGTGTCCAGTCCAACAGACAAATAAGTGGCACACGAATTCGTAAATAGCTGTGAACTTTGCATGAACTGAGCACGATATGCGAGTTGAAAACTAGAAGCCTAACACTGACAGACGATGAGCGTTGCTCGCACTAACAACAGGAAACACTTGCTTTCACGTCCGACCAAAGCTGTATGTTGTAGTTAGAGCACACGCACAGCTGTAATTTTAATAACAGGCAACATTTCACATCCTCTGCCAGGCACGACAAGATATACGTAGTCGCACGCATTGTTCAAAAGCCACTTTCACAAATACAATCGACTTGACCGATACAACTACACGCAGACCTTCACGAAGCCACACAAGCACAGAATTTGAACTGTAAAGCACACTACAACTAATACAACAGCCAATGAAGACACAGCTTCCACAGCTTGGGACGCAAATGGTCACAAGCGCTGCCAAACGTTACTCGCTTTATAACAGCTATAAACGCCTTCAGTTGCAACACTCCGGTTAATGATTACTAACTTCATGGGGAAGTTAGAGAACAGTACTCAAGACTTCTTCTCGTAAACCGACTACAGCTAGGATAGCCAGATTAAACTGACAAAATTACCGAACATTGCGTGGACAAAGGATTTGCTGAACTGAGGGCTGCGGGTGAACACAGTAAAACACTCAGTAAACATTGGTAGGTTCAGCTTGCAACACATTCTTGTTAACTTCAGTTTTTTCGTAAGTCTTTGCCTATTGCGAATTCATGTTACAACGGATTCAAAATTCTGGTTTTACTCAGAGACTGTTTCTTTCTAGTGTTAAATCATAGACGATTTATGTGACAAAAGACTATTTCCCCATGGGCATTATTGCATGGAACCGCCATAAACATTTTAATAATTTAATCATATGAATGGAATTCTAGCAATATCGAACTCATAGTTCGGTAGTGAACACCGAACCCGGTGCTGAAATACCGGACAGTTCGGTAAAATACCAAACATCTGCCAATCCAGACTACAGTACCGATGTAACCTGCAATTAATATATTGATGAATCGAAGCACAGTATTTTAAAAGCTGCGAGCGGAGTGGGAAGCCAGCTATCTGTTACTTCTGTCAACTGACAGCGAATCCACCTCCTGCCTGAACAAAAACACGCTCCGTCAAGCTACCGCCATCAGAACAGAACCATTTTCGGACGAGGTTGAAACCTGGTACCGTTCCTGAGAACAGTTTTTATTTTCCATGGATTAAAATACAGAAATATCAACGGTTCATAAACATGTAAACTGCTTGCCAATTGCTAAGGGAGAACTGACACTCGCTACGGAACAACTGCCAATTGTTATGGAAACGACAATTGCTGCGGTACACCGACTAATGAAAGTAACAGGGAATGCAGAGGGCGGGACGTGTTAACTGTTGCAAAGACCGTACACGAACTCTTTGCATACATTCGAAAGTTCATGATGAAGTTGTTGTGGAACCAGTTAGTGCGACATTCCGCGTGACACGGCAACATGTCTACGTGACATCATTTTGGCAGTTGGACGGCCGTTAAGACGGTCGAAGTGTCACCACTGTGACCACAGTAATGGCTGTGCCCAAAAGTGTCATCTCACGATTAAAAAAGATCGCTGAAGGTGGAAATGCTATTTGAAAGCATGTCGGCGGCCGTAGATGGACCACTTCACCGCAAGAGGATCGATATTTAGCCCTAGAGGCGAAAAGAGACATCCGACTGCTAGGCAGATTGCTGCAGACATTGCAGCCGCTACTGGTAGATGTACCTCTGCCAGAACCACTTCGCTACGATTACATCGGGCTGGTTTGGACGCTCGGAAGCCTGTTAAATGCATCTCACTTCAACCACTCAATCGTCAAGAAAGAGTTCATTGGTGTAGGAAGCATGTTGGTTGGGGTCAACAATAGCGATACAGACTGATGTTCACCGACGAATCCTGCTTCACTGTGTCCATTAAATCTGGCCACCAGTTAGTGCAGTGAGAGAGAGAAACGCGTCACACACCACAGAATGTACGTCAACGGTTCGGCCTAGGCATTATGGTGTGGACAGGTATTACGCACAGTGACCGAACACCGCTGCATATCTTTAGGCGAGGTACCGTTAAGGTACAGTGGTACAGGAGGGGAAGTTATTCTGGATCATGTCTGTCTGTTCAGGAGTGCCGTAGGTGAGACGTTTACTGTAAAAATTCTAAACTCGGGTTTGCATTTGTTGAAACTCTTGTTCGTGTCAAGTTGGTCTCTGGCAAATGTATGTATGAAGCTTATTGCGATATCGGAGTAAGTAAATATCAGTACAGGCAACAGAACTGCGTTACAATTAAATTTTAAACGGAAATATGCGACGAAATCGAAGTACGCAAATATTAATACTGGCAGCAGAACTGCGTTAGATGTGAAATCCAGGTTCGCCAGTACATCAAATAGTTCGCCTGCGAGAGGGCAATCTGTTTTGAATGAAAATTACGTATGCTACTTCACTGCAAAACGAATGACTCAGATTAAAATTTTGGCCCTGAATATTATTAATTTTATCTTTAGTCTTGCAAACAATGACTGTGCCGGAACTGTTAATTTAATTACACGACAAATGAACATTAAATTTATGCATTTGACTTTCTGATTAAACTGCTTCAAATCTCACAAGATAGCACGTTACTAAGCTCTTCTACTGCTATTAAGCCTCTGAACTAGTATGTTATTTTCACAAATAACGCTCTGCCAATCACTCTGCCTTACAATGTGCATCAATTTTGATGCTATTTACATTAATTACCGTACCTAGGCGCACGGAACTTTAGTCTGTTCTGCAACCTGTTACTATTAAAGTAATGATGAGATTGTCAAAAATCAAATTCCATTTACCGTACTTGCGATGTCTAATGGGAGACAGTATCTTATCACTTTCCATGAAAATGTTTCTGCAGCACACAACTCGCGATGTGCAATGCCTGTATACAAACATTTATACAGGTAGAGAATGAAAAATGAGGAACTAAACGACTGATAAATGGGAACAAAGACTCAGATTGTAATTATGCTTCATTAAGTCTTAACAACAACACACCCTTTTTATAAAATTCTCACGACTTGACAAATTAACATAATATTTCTTAATATGTTTCCTGTGTACAATTACTTTCCTTGAGACTTGTTCTAATTATAAGGTTATAAGGGAAATCCATGTGCTTCACTATAAAATTTCTACAGTTAACTTTAACCGTACACATTGTTCTAACAATAAGAAAATATACAATTACGAATATATAAGAAAAACAGATTACCTTAGAAAACTTTCTTTCTGACATTCTTGTTTTCAAATCGTCTCAGTTACACGAAATTTTTCCTCCGAATATGCTATTACCAAATCCTTCTTAAATCATGCGGTCTCCACTACACGGCAGGTCAGCTTCCACCATTTTCAAATCAAGTACATCGCCAGACTGTCCAACACAAACTGCCCGCTGCTCTCTTCAAAAGAAGTAACCTCTCTGACCAACAGTTTCTCGGAACATACGCAAAGAATATGGTTATAAGTGAAGACACTGAACGTATGGAATGGTCTGCATACTGCCCGGACCTAAACCACATAGAGAATGCCTGGGATGCTCTTGTGAGACGTCTTTCTCAACGAACACCCCATCCCCGAACCGTACAAGAACTGAAAACTGCCTTGAGAGAGGAGTGGGAGAACATCCGCCAAGGATTCCTCAACAGTTTGGGAGACAGCATGGACAACGGGTGCATTAGTGCCTGAGGAGAGCGTATTTCGTATTGAGAGTCCGATATCGACCTTTATGTTGGGAGTCTGATCTGAGTCAAATACGAACGTTATTTATGTCTGTTATCTTGCTTTCCCATGTGGTGAAATCTGTACACTTTTCGTTATAAATATACCGTTGCACCTCTATTACGTATGTACTGTGTTTCATGTGGTCAATTATTACCTATGATTATTCCTGGCCAACAAAGAGTATGTTCCTTCGCAAATGTCAACATGTGTATTTTTGCTAACTTGTGTGGATGGCGAGCTGAAATATCTGGTTGGCGGCATAGCTGTCACGCCTGAAACGTACTACGAAATGAAACTAGTCCTTTGTGCTAAATACGGTGAAACTAATTGCATTATTCAAGTTCGTCTTGATTTCTTTGAGCAGCTGCAGCCCGTGCAGCCACCATCGCTGTTTCATTGAACCAACCATACGTACATTCAGTGCACACGTCGCTCCCACGCATCTGATTCCACGATAAGGTGTCACATTAACAAGTGTATTCTAAACGACACAACTTCGACGTGTATTTGGAAGGTGCGTTACACCACTCCTCCTTCGTTCAAAGCTCAGCAGGCAACGTTTGTCTAAGAGTTTGACACAGACCTCACACATCACAGACTCATCAGCATGCAAGGCCCGACACTTGCACGCGAACTTGTCAGCCAGTTGGAAACTTTTTGGCAACATAATACAAAATATGTTTTTTTAATTTTTAAAGTTTTCTAAAAACTGTTAATATTTCCTTTAATAGAGGATCATACACAACTGGTTTAGAGATGATTTAATCGGTTCCTCGGCTGTATACATCTATGATAAATGTAATTAGAATTAGAAAGTTTAATAATAATAAAAATAAAGCAGTTGAACCAGAAAAATGAGAGAAGAAACACATTAGTAACTTAACATTGGTTCATTAAAGATAAACGGTCTCTGAACGTTTGGATAGCGTTCGAATTGTCAGAACCGCTTAAATTGGATGGTTACAAAATGAAACATATAAAGTTCCAATGGGGTAGACAGCGTAGGGAATATACATGAGCACTCGGAGCCCCGAGTATGCTCTTAAAAAGTTCCCCTAATGAGTTTTGTTGCAATTTTAGGTATTTTTATAGGTCACTACGTAATCTATATATGTATGCAGGGTGAGCCACGTGACCCGATCATCTCTTTCATTTCGTTAACGGCTACACATATCGAAACGACGTTTTAGGCAAATGTTAGAGGGTCGGAGGGCATGTAATTTTTTGTTTGTTTAATGTTATTAGTGCTGGTATCAAGAGAAATATTTAAACAAGTACGGTTTTTGAAATGGAACCGTGTACCTTTTATAACTGCATCCGCCAGCTCCTGAAAAGACAAAAATGGTTCAAATGGCTCTGAGCACTATGGGACTCAACTGCTGTGGTCATAAGTCCCCTAGAACTTAGAACTGCTTAAACCTAACGACAGCACACAACACCCAGCCATCACGAGGCAGAGAAAAATCCCTGACCCCGCCGGGAATCGAACCCGGGAACCCGGGCCTGGGAAGCGAGAACGCTACCGCACGACCACGAGATGCGGGCCTGAAAAAGACAATGACAGCGATAATGCGTTTATTAATGTTGACGTTGAAACTTGTCGTAATAAAATTCGGGAAATATTCTAGAATTTGAGAGCACGGAGGCCGGAATCGGCATTAAAGGTGCTAAAACAGTCAACCAGAGCTCTCTGTCTCAGAATGTCAACACCTTTGCCTGTTTACTTGTCTGCACTGCAGGCCGCTCATTTCGGCTTCGATATTCGTTGCGTGCGGACATATACACCAATGTGGAGAAGTTAGACATACACTTTTAAATGGTAAATCTAAAAGAAATGTCGTGAAAATAGTACAGCGGTGTAGAGCTATCTATCCGTATCGCAAATGTCCGAAGTGCCAACCTCTGTTAAACCTCTGTTGCTTGAACGTCAAAAAGAGAACAAGAAACAAGGCCGCAGCTGGTAGACAACAGGAAGTAACTGTTCTGGTTTGTTGTTGTTGTTGTGGTCTTCAGTCGAGAGACTGGTTTCATGCAGCTCTCCATGCTACTCTATCCTGTGCAAGCTTCTTCACCTCCAAGTAACTATTGCACCCAACGTCCTTCTGAAACGGCGTAGTGTATTCATTTCTTGTTCTTCATCTACGATTTTTACTCTCCATTCTGCCCTCCAATGTTAGCTTGGTGATCCCTTGATACCTCAGAACATGTGCTTCCAACCGATCCCTTCTTCTACACAATTTGTGCCACAAATTCCTCTTCTCCCCCATTCTATTCAGTACCTCATTAGTTATGTGCTCTCCCTATCTAATCTTGCGCGATCTTCTGTAGCACCATATTTCAAAAACTTTTATTCTCTTCTTGTCAACAAAATTTATCGTCCACTTTTCACATCCATATATGGCTACACTCTATACAAATAGTTTTAGAAAAGACTTCCTGACAGTTAAATCTATATTCAATGATAGCAAATTTCTCTTCCTAAGAAACGCTTTTCTTGCCATTGCCATTCTACATTTTAGCTCCTCTCTACTTCGACCATCATCAGTTACATTGCTCCATAGAGAGAAAAAAACATCTACTACTTGAAGTGTCTCATTTCCTAATCTCATTGAGTGGCCGAGCGGTTCTAGGCGCTTCAGTCTGGAACCGCGCGACCGCTACGGTCGCAGGTTCGAATCCTGCATCGGGCATGGAAGTGTGTGATGTCCTTAGGTTAGTTAGGTTTAAGTAGTTCTAAGTTCTAGGGGACTGATGACCTCAGATGTTAAGTCCCATAGTGCTCAGAACCATTTGAACCTAATCTAATTCCCTTATCATCACTTGATTTAATTCGACTACATTCCATTATTCTCGTTTTGCTTTTGTTGATGTTCATCTTGTATCCTCCTTTGAAGACAATTTCCATTCCGTTCAACTGTTCTTTCAGGTCCTTTGCTGTCTCTGACAGAATACCAATGTCTTCGGGAAACCTCAAAGTTTTTATTTCTCCTCCAAGGATTTTTCATTTGTTTCCTTTACTGCTTGCTCAATATATAGATTGAATAACATCGGGGATAGTCTACAACCCTGTCTTACTCCCTTCCCAACCACTGCTTCCCTTTCATGCACCTCGACTCTTATAACTGCCATCAGATTTCTGTACAAATTGTAAATAGCCTTTCGCCCCCTGTATTCGACCTTGTCAAAAGCTTTCTCTAAGTCTATAAATGCTAGAAACGTAGGTTTGCCCTTCCTTAATCTATCTTCTAAGATACGTCGCAGGGTCAGTATTTCCCAACGTGTTCCAACATTGTTATGGAATCCAAATTGATCTTCTCCAAGGTCTGCTACTACCAGTTTTTCCATTCATCTGTAAAGAATTCGTGTCAGTATTTTGCAGCCGTTACTTAATAAACTGATAGTTCGGTAATTTTCACACCTGTCCACACCTACTTTCTTTGGGATTGGAATTGTTATATTCTTCTTGAAGTCTGAGGGTATTTCTCCTGTCTCATACATCTTCCTCACCAGATGGCAGAGCTTTTCAGGGCTGGCTCTCCCAAGGCTATCAGTAGTTCTAATGGAATGTTGTCTACTCCCTGGACCTTGTTTCGACTTAGGTCTTTCAGTGATCTGTCAGTTTCTACACGCAGTATATTATATCTCTTATTTCATCTTCACTTATGTCCTCTTCCATTTTCATAATATTGCCCTCGAATACATCGGCCTTGTGCAGACCCTCTGTATACTCCGTCCACCTTTCTGCTTTACCCTTCTTTGCTTAGAACTGGTTTTCCATCTGAGCTCTTGATATTCGTACAAGTGTTCTATTTTCTTCAGTGGTCTCTTTAATTTTCCCGTACGCAGTAACTAAGTGGCTCTACATCCTTATATTTGTCCTCTAGCCACCTCTGCTTAGGCATTTTGTACTTCCTTTCAATCTCATTTTTGAGACGTTTGTTTTCCTTTTTGTCTGATTCATTTACTGCAGTTTTATATTTTCTCCTTCTGGATACGACGCTAATAATCCGCACAGTCGTACGAGACATTTTGCCAAAGAATGTGGAATCAATCAGACGAGTGTCATTTGCATTCTGCATCGGCAGTATTTCCATCACTATCATCTGCCACTACATCAGGCATTCGACGACTGTGATTTCCAGCGCCGGACAAAATTCTGTCGGTTTGCCCTTCAGCAGCTGTAAGATGACCCTAGGTTTTTCCAGCCTGTCCTGTTTACCGATGAAGCAATGTTTGCTAATCACGATAATGTAATTTTTCACATCATGCACTACTAGGCAGCCAGAAATCCACACTGGCTTCGTCAGGTGCAACATCAACGTCAGTGGAGCATAGACGAATGTTGCGGCATCATAGGAAATTACATTGTGGAGCCTTACTTCATCTCAGGCGTTCTAAATGGACGTTCGTACTCACACTTTCTGACGAACATTTTGCCGGTTCTTCTAGAACAGGTACCAGTGTATGTGGCTGCAACACGATAGTTGTCCAGCTCACTCGTCCCGTGAAGCAACGCAAATACTGAGAGAGCACTTTCCTCGACTTTGGATAGGACGAAATACTTTTGTCAAATGGACTGCGAGGTCCCCGATTTGACTACTAACGATTTCTTTCTTTTGGGAGCACTCAAAGATGCAGTCTATGTGCGTTTTAGTCCATGGACAACAGTTTGAACATGTGCTTCAATAAAGAATAAAGTAATTTTTTTGGAAGAAAAAATTAATGTTGTGTGGCTTAGGTGCTGAACAAATCATTGATAGTAGATTGTATATTTCATTTACATGTGCACGAAACTGCATTGCGACATCAAATAAATCGATAGCGTGTATTGCACATTCCTGGTAACGCTGTCATTACGTGCTTACGTTCAGCATGATTCATTATGAAGAATGTTTATTTTGCGGTGTGCATGTGGTCAACAAAATATTTTTAATAAAAGGTTGGTTCAACGAATGTTTCCTATATGATATAATTTAGAGCAGCGTAGTTAGAGACAGTTGTCCGACAGCGTGTATTTTACCTCTAAGAAGCACACAGCCACGTACAGGAAAAGTGAAGTCAAATCTTCCTTCCAACATTTAGATATTTAATAAGTAGTTGCTTTTTTCAGTGTATAGGACCTGTTTATGTTTGCAGTATGAACAGCTGATCTCTATTTCGGCTCACGTAGATCTGGAGGGATACACAAATGTGAAATAGATTTCCTACGCCCTTTGTGATCGCTAGATTCTAGCCTATATCGTATTTCACTGTACGACATTTACAGGTGAACGTGCGCCCAGGTCGTAAGTTAGTTTATTCTCGTAGCACAGGACTACCTTACAGTAAACAACTACGCATCTTGGTCCGAGAAGTCTGCTTGGCAGTGCATGCATCTAAAATGCTATTTCCAGCCACTGTAATCCCACATTCTAGGACATTTCTCTAATTTTTAAAGACAGGTTTCAAAGTCAATATTAACAAGCGCTATATCACTGTAATTGTCTTCTCAAGAGCTATCGAGTGCAGTTATTAAAAATAAACGAAAAAAATGGTTCAAATGGCTCTGAGCCCTATGGGACTTAACATCTATGGTCATCAGTCCCCTAGAACTTAGAACTACTTAAACCTAACTAACCTAAGGACAGCACACAACACCCAGCCATCACGAGGCAGAGAAAACCCCTGACCCCGCCGGGAATCGAACCCGGGAACCCGGGCGTGGGAAGCGAGAACGCTACCCCACGACCACGAGATGCGGGCTTAAAAATATACGGTTCCATTTAAATGGTTCAAATGGCTCTGAGCACTATGGGACTCAACTGCTGTGGTCATAAGTCCCCTAGAACTTAGAACTACTTAAACCTAACTAACCTAAGGACATCACACACATCCATGCCCGAGGCAGGATTCGAACCTGCGACCGTAGCGGTCACGCGGTTCCGGACTGAAGCGCCTAGAACCGATTTCACGTAGAAGAAGCCAGTGAATTGCTGAACTCACATATACTGACGTTGTTGTTGTTGTTGTTGTCGCTTTTGTCGTCGTCATCGTTGAAGTTGTTCTGGCTGTGGTCTTCAGTCCGAAGACTGGTTTGATGCAGATCTCTTTGCTACTATATCCTGTGCAGGCCTCTTTATCTTCGAATATGTTGGTTGGTTAATTTGGGGGGCGGGGGAGGGGACCCAACAGCAAGGTAATCGGTCAGATTGGATTAGGAAAGGAAGGGGAAAGAAATCGGCCGTGCCCTTTCGAAGGAATCATCCCGGTATTTGCCTGAAGCGATTTAGGGTTCCATTTAAAAAATGTACTTACTTCAATACCTCATTTGGTGCCAACTCCAAAAATATTATCCAAACGAAAACATATGTGCCTCTCGACGCTCAAACCTATTCCATAAACCGCGTTTCGATACATGTAACTGTCTACGAAATAAAAGAGGTGTTACGTCTTACGTGAATCACCGTGTATAAAAGGCTTGGTGCGTACGTACTGACGGACTTTTCTCCACGACTGCCTACTACTACCCACTCGTGGTTGTGGTAGCAGACAGCCGTTGGTGCCCTAATGTTAGTAAGGAAGTGTGGGTATGGTGGATGGCAGTGGGTGAGTGTGGCGAGAGGAAATCCGCGATTTACGGGGCAATAAATACTCTTTGTAAAGGCTATGTACTCTGTCACTTACGATCTTTACCGTATATAAGAAAATACGTTTATTGTGTCTTTCGTCCGACATAATAAGTTGCTTGTCCCGTTCCATTGTTCAGACTTTAATAACGATGTGTAATATCAGGTAGAACAGTTTTTAATATCTCAGCACGTTCTTGTGAATCACAGTTCATCTACGATCAACAGAGACACAGCCGCGCCGTCTGAGGCGTCTTATCAGAGCCCATGCTGCTCCCCCCATCGGAGGTTCGAGTCCTCCCTCGGGCATGGGTGGGTGTGTTGTCCGTAGCGTAAGTTATTTTAAGTTAGGTTAAGTAGTGTGTAGTCTTAGGGACCGATAACCTCAGCAGTTTGGTCCCATAAGACCTTAGTACAAACAGAGACACAAAGTAAAAATCTAGATAGACTCAACGATATAAAAACTCGTACCTAAAAAATTAATAATCGAACGGTACACTACAGCTATAAACATTTCGTTCATTCTTAGTGAGTGGAATACTTTTCATAATGTAGAGCGTTTACATCGATCACTTCGCTTATTCTTCTTCAGCGCTGTTCTTAGTGAGCATACTCCTTATCACGTTCCACATTACGCATTGTATTGAGGTATCTGCCAACCACAGTCACCCACCTACACCCACTACAGTGTGGTTGAAACGCGCCAGTGACAAAGTAAAAACATTTTCACATCTACGGTAACTTGCGTAAGTCATATATTACTTAGCTTTACCTAAGAGTACTCATTGCTCCACATTTCGCGCCATTTTGTACATCACACTCACCCGGTGCCACACGCCGCTATCGTAATACCTTACTAACAGGATAACTATATTTATAATATCCTTAATGAGATATAAGTGTGTATACATCTTATGTATAGAATGGTACTCATGCCTTCTCCCACGCAATATATTCTGATCCAGGCAACACCGGGTTTCTCAGCTAGTTTTTTTTTAATACTAATGTCTCATCACAGGAAGTTTTAGTACGCTACTTTTAATTTTATCTTAGCGACTCCAACCGCGCACCCTTTCCTTCCCTTCTAAGTATTAGTTACATTACTCAATGGTTTCCTCTTCGTTAATTTATTTTGTTCCAGTTCGCAGCCTTCTATTGGTGCATAACGCGTTTCTTCCGTCTCCGTCTTTTCACCCTTTAGCGGTATATTTCCAGATTTCTCGCTGGCTGCTTCTGTCGGGCACACCGTGCGGCGGCAGTTTAAATAACACTGAGCCAAAAGAGCTGTATACTGGGCCGGCCGTCCGAGTTCAGGCCTAGTCCCGTTTCCACCATCTGACATTTTCTGTCATCTGTTGATTTTTCGTCACTGGTGATTCTTTATACTTTTTTTTATCAAAAGCAAGTTGATTTCGTATATTTAGTTTCCCTCTGGGTTCTCATTTGAACTTCTTTTGTGTCCATACGCGCGGGTCCCAGTGCTCATGTACTCGGCCTGCCTCTGCTACCAAGTGTAATTTTGGATTTTTCATTTTTCAACCATTAAATTTAAGCGACTCTGACACTTCGAACGCAGTAGGAACGTAGGGAGACCGTGTATATTTAATGACCGAATCTTAAATTAGATATGTACTTATTCCCTCATCTCTCTGGTTTAACTGCCTTATTTTTTAACCATTACTATATTTTCTAAACCTCCTTACATTTCATCGCTGCACAAGTCATGTATGATTCTGTAATGAAAGAACTATTAACAGATAATGAGGCTATGAAAAACTTTTTAAAAGATTTTAATAGTTTTTAAAATAAATTTAAAATATTTCTGTTTTGTTTCAAAGCTGTGGTTACCCTAACTGTAAAATCATATGTTTCCGACAACAGCCTGATGTCCTCAGTAGAGGGGCTTGGTCACGGAGCGAATAAAAAACTACAGTGCACGATCATTGAACCATTTCTTATTCGAATCTTATGCTCTTACTTACTGATTATATTACTGAAAACTAATTGATCGCTTATGTGTGTGACCCACTGAGCATTTTATTTTCATGGGCTCGGCACCGAGCATGCAGCGATATTATCGTCATGTCACTCGTTTAAATTAAGTAAACAGTTATCTATATTACCAACCAGCCAACCCATTTCCCACACACAGTCCCATTTCCAGGTTGCCCGTCGTACGATTTCCAAGGGAAAAAAATTGAATATTTTATAATCACTTTGAAATTGCTAATGAATTACTGCAAAAGACGACGAAGACAAGTCACAATATTTTTACATTTCAGAAAAGCTTATGAATGTATCCATAGATCTTCAGTGATGAAGATACTAAGGAATTTCGATTTCCAGTTTAAATTAATAAAAACAGTAAACTTAACTGTAACAAACACTAAATCTAAAGTAAAGTTCAGAAGAGAAATATCTGAGTGATTTACGATAAAAACGAGTTAAGGTCGGTAGATGGTTTATCGCCTATAGTTCTCGCATTGTAGTCGAGTACGTGATGAGGGAACGATACAAGCAGAATCCTAAAAATACAGAAATTGAAACCAAGAAAGGTTGTATAAACATAAATTTCTTGAGATTTACAGATTACATAGCGTTAGTAGCTAAAATTCATGAAACCATAAATCAAATAACAATCCTACAAAATATCGCACAAAAAATAAGACTCCAGATATCATTAGAAATGAATGAGATAATGGTAGCAGATCCACTAGTAATCAGCCACATTATAAAAAATAACAGAAAAGCAAAAATAATGAAACAATTTAAATACCTAGGAGAAAATTTAACATACAGCTTGTACGAGAAGCCTGGATGACAGTAAGAACTAACAAAGTGGCAAATGCTCAAACATTTAAATGGTCTACATATAGTAAGAATGGCTGCCAATCAAAACTAAATTAAAACAATACAAGATGGTAATACTCTTTTCAAAGTCACCAAGGAAAGAAGAATCGACAAAAGCCTGAAAGTAAACAAAAAAGTTGCTAGAACATGCATAAATAAGAAATATCAAAAGGATGGACACTGACGTATAGTGGCAAATGAAGTGATGTACAGCGAACTGGAGCTCATTACAAATACAACACGGAAAAAACGATTCCTTTTTTGCTCACATTACGAGAACACCAGAAACCAGATTATCAAGAACAATTATAAAGTAACTTGCAACATGAAGCAAAAAGTAGGATGGATAAATCTAATCAGGGAGGACATGTAAGAGATTAACTGTGGGCGATTTACAAAACGTAACGAAAAATTGAAAACACAAAAATAAGATTTGAACCAATAAAAGACAAACAATGAAAAGGATATATACAGATGAGGAATGACAAAAAAGATCAAAAAGAATGAAAAGACACTGGGTACCTCGGAAAGGAAACAATAGAAGATGATGACCAGAAAATGATTGACTGAAGTGGTTCGACAGGGGTATACAAGCAGAAGAAAAAGAATTACTGACCGAATTTAAAATGCTGTTATAGCCTCCTGATTAAGAGGTGTAATCTTACGTTAAAGGTTTAACACAATCTTACAACTGGAAAATGTAGCGTAGCGCAGAGAGCGCGAATTACCCACATTACAGTCATCCAGTATGTCAGAATGAAAGCAGTTAATGACTTTCAGTAGATCATACAAATAATTATAACATTTACCAGATTTTTCCTTTTTTACACCCATCACAAACTGACGAAAGGAAGAAGTTTATATCGCCAAGTGGAAGTTATCTAAATAAATTAAAATATGCCTGAAGTACTGTTTCTGATTGTAAGATATCAGCTGTAATAATAAATGAACTATCGCATTGAAGCTTCTACTGAAGGTCCATACATAAAACTCTCCCCTGACGTTTCGCCTTCGACTGCGGAAGGCATCCTCCGAGGACAATTGGCGAACTGCAACGAGAGCGCGAGGGAGCGCCGTATATGTAAGCCATCCAGAGAGCACCGCTGCCAATCACGTGACGTCGGCTGTGCTATGATCTCTGATAGTGCCAACTTTCTCAATTGAAATTAATCGATAGTCACGCTGTTGCTGCAATGTTGACGTCCATATCTTATCCAGCTTAATGCCTTCATCTTTTCTATTAAAATTATTGAAGTGTTTGGCAATCTCAATGCCCTCTCTGTACATTCGCGCATAATAATGGGACGTCTTTGCTATGACGGTCGTCTCACTAAACTTTATTTCATGGTCACCTTCCTGAAACACATGTTCCGCTACAGCCAATTTATCAATATGTCCGAGGCGGCAGTTCCTTTTATGTTCACCCAGACGGGTGTTGACACTTCTTTTTGTTGTGACTACGTAGACCTTTCCACAACTGCACGGAATTTTATGGACACCTGGTGTAGCTAGAGGATGTCGTTTTTCCTTTGCGGATCTTAAACATTCTTTTATTTCCGTGATGGGTCTAGCTACAGCAGGTGTCTATAAAATTCCGTGCAGTCCTCGGAGGATGCCTTCCGCAGTCGAAGGCGAAACGTCAGGGGAGAGGTTTATGTGTGGACCACGGCATCTCATCCCGGAAGTGTTAAGTGATGACAGCGCTTGCCGTGAAAGCCTTCTTTCTATGATCCTACGATTATTAGTTTTGCAATACTAATCACAGAACCCAGAACTAAAACTGATAAACAACACAGAAAAATCTAACTGTCTCTGAATGACGGAAGTTGGCCCTGAAATAAAAAAAAAGAAAGAAAACATCAATGTATTTAGTGCTTACCTCTATTCTGCGCAAATATGGATAATGTGTTGCAGTACTGCTCTGTCTTGCGCACCGCTACGCTAAAGCTGCAAACTACTTTATCTACACAGAGACACTCGTGAGGTCCAGTGTGTTCTCTGTTAGTTGCAAATCGAGGTATTTTCGGAATACACTCTGTTCGTTCTCTACTTTTGAAAAAAAAAAAAAAAACATGATCACTTAAAAATTGTAAGAGAAAGGTGGGTGAAAAATGGCGCTGCAATAGTATAAGAGTGACTTCAAAAAATAATTGCTCTTCATGTAAATGAAGGATTCCATTACACTTCCTCCTTCTCAGATCAGTTAGCATTACATAATCATGTAAATTAAACATATCGATAAATTGAGACTTTACATTTGAAACATAACATTACAACTTCTTCCTTATTTTAACACTGCACAGCACTATATGCTACTGCACCTTCGCAAACAACGAAGATAATAACCTATGTTCTGCGATACTGCTGTACAAAATCGCTGCTGGCTCACAATCGATTCAGATACCAAAATTATACATGACACATATTGGACCATGTTTTCGTTGGTGATGCACCAAAACTTCAGCATCAGCTGTGCCATTGTAATTTATTACTTCTTTACTACTAAGTATGTTTGAAACACAATTTTCAGACATAAATCGCTGAATTTCCCTCCAAGATCATATAATTGTACGACACATATTTCAGGAGATATGACTTCACAAACGTTGAGATGTGTGAATAACTAGCTTTTGCTTAAAACGAACCTAAAATTACCAACATTATAATCATACAGTGTTTTATAATAACAGAACATAGCTACTCCCAACAAACTTCAAATATAATTAAAAACGTCTTTTAATCTTTTTCTGACTTACATGTTTAACGTCAAACATTAACGTATTTCCGAATTTGTAAAGTAATCGTATATTTGAAGCTGTTTTACATATAGGAATTCGATACTGTACTGGTTGATCAACTAAAATACTGTGCGGTGAGTCCAACTGCACGTAAAGTACTGGGGGGGGGGGGGGGGTGAGGGGGAAAGGGGGGGGGGGGCAATCGCTTCACACGGCCTAAAGAAGGGCAGTATAATGAGAACAGTGGCAGGAGAGTTGCACTTGGGTCGCAGTGTGAGATCGGTGTATTTTGGTGCAGGGGGACACGATGCCGCTACCTTCGAGCCTAGGATGTCCTGCTGTAACCGATGGCATTCAATTTACTTAAATAATAGTGAACACTTTTGTTTTTGAGTTAGAGCGTTTCTATGAGGCGATAGGTGCGACGGTATTCGAGGCGCTCTCTAGTCACTGAGTGCAGATGTATACGTGAAACTGCATTTTAAAACTACACACATAAAAAAAAGTTTTGCACCACCTCTGTTCCGAGAGTTCCGGAACGTGTACAAAACACTGGAATAGAGATAAAACATTTTTATTGGTCATGAAAACCACACATTGCATGTTGTACCACCATACTGCGAGACCTTCAGAGATGTTGGTCCAGATTGCTGTACGCACCGGTACCTTTAATTCCCAGTATCAAGTCCTCTTGCATTGATGCATGCCTGTATTTGTCGTGGCATACTATCCACAAGTTCATCAAGGCACTGTTGGTCCAGATTGTCGCACTCAACGAGATTCCTCAGAGTGGTTAGTAGGTCACGTCGTCCATAAACAGCCCTTTTCAATCTATATTTGGCATGTCCGATAGGGTTCATGTTTGGAGAACATGCTGGTCACTCTAGTCGAGCGATGTCGTTATCCTGAAGGAAGTCATTCACAAGATGTGCACGATGGGGGTGCGAATTGTCGTCCATGAAAACGAATGCCTCGCCAATATGCTGCCGATATGGTTGCACTATCGGTCAGAGGATGGCATTCACGTGTCGTACAGCCGTTACGGTACCTTGCATGACCACCAGCGGCGTACGTCGGCCCCACATAATGTTATGCCACCCCAAAACAGCAGGGAACCTCCACCTTGCTGTACTCGCTGGACAGTGTGTCTAAGGCGTTCAGCCTGACCGGGTTGCCTCCAAACATGTCTCCGACGATTGTCTGGTTGAAGGCATAAGCGACACTCATCGGTGAAGAGAACGTGATTCCAATCTTGAACGGTCCATTCGGCATGTTGTTTGTCCCATCTGTACCGCGCTACACGGTATCGTGGTTGAAAAGATGATCCTAGCCATGGACGTCGAGAATGAAGTTGCGCATCATGCAGCCTACTGCGCACAATTTGGGTCGTAACACGTCTTGTGGCTGCTCGAAAAACATTTTGCAACATGATGGTGTTGCTGTCAGGGACCCTCCGGGCCATAATCCGTAGGTAGCGGTCATCCACTACAGTAATAGACCTTGGGCGACCTGAGCGTAACATGTCGTTGACAGCTCCTGTCTCACTGAATCTTCTCCATGTTCGAACAACATCGCTTTCGGTTCACTCCGAGACGCCTGGACACTTCCTTGTTGAGAGCCCTTCCTGGCACAAAGTAACAATGCGGACGCGATCGAACAGCGATACTGACCGTCCAGGCATGGCTGAACTAAAGACAACACCAGCCGTGTACCTCCTTCCTGGTGGAACGACTGGAACTGATCGGTGATGGACTCTCTCCGTCTAATAGACGCTGCTCATGCATGGTTGTTTCCATTTCTGAACAGTCAAAGAGACTGTGTCTGTGATACAGTATCCATAGTCAACGCCCAACTGCAGGAGTTCTGGGAACTGCGATGCCGCAAAACTTTTTTGATATGTGTATTTGGGATTTAGTAAATAAGATGAAAATATTAAATTCTGTCAGTGAACTTAATTAAAGTGCCGTGTGCACTAAAGCATTTTCATTTTGTTAGCTGTTGTTGTGGTCTTCAGTCCTGAGACTGGTTTGATGCAGCTCTCCGTGCTACTCTTTCCTGCGCAAGCTTCTTCATCTCCCAGTACGTACTGCAGCCTACATCCTTCTGAATCTGCTTAGTGTATTCATCTCTTGGTCTCCCTCTACGATTTTTACCCTCCACGCTGCCCTCCATTGCTAAATTTGTGATCCCTTGATGCCTCAAAACATGTCCTACCAACCGATTCCTTCTTTTTGTCAAGTTGTGCCACAAACTCCTCTTCTCCCCAATTCTATTTAATAGCTCCTCATTAGTTATGTGATCCACCCATCTAATCTTCAGCATTCTTCTGTAGCACCACATGTCGAAAGCTTCTATTCACTTCTTGTCCAAACTATTTATCGTCCATGTTTCACTTCCATACATGGCTTCACTCCATATAAATACTTTCAGAAACGACTTCATGACACTTAAATCTATACTCAATGTTAACAAATTTCTCTTCTTTAGAAACACTTTCCTTGCCATTGCCAGTCTACATTTTATATCCTCTCTACTTCGACATTCATCAGTTATTTTACTTCCTAAATAGCAAAACTCCTTTACTACTTAAAGTGTCTCATTTCCTAATCTAATTCCCTCAGCATCACCCGATATAATTCGACTACATTCCATTATCCTCATGTTGCTTTTGTTGATGTTCATCTTATATCCTCCTTTCAAGACACTGTCCATTCCGTTCAACTGCTCTTCCAAGTCCTTGGCTGTCTCTGACAGAATTACAATGTCATCGGCGAACCTCGAAGTTTTTATTTCTTCTCCATGGATTTTAATACCCACTCCGAATTTTTCTTTTGTTTCCTTTACTGCTTGCTCAATATACAGATTTAATAACATTGGGGAGAGGCTACAACCCTGTCTCACTCCCTTCCCAACCACTGCTTCCGTTTCATGACCCTCGACTCTTATAACTGCCATCTGGTTTCTGTACAAATTGTAAGTAGCCTTTCGCTCCCTGTATTTTATCCCTGCCACCTTCAGAATTTGAAAGAGAGTATTCCATTCAACATTGTCAAAAGCTTTCTCCAAGTCTACAAATGCTAGAAACGTATGTTTGCCTTTTCTTAATCTTTCTTCTAAGATAAGTCGTAAGTTCAGTATTGCCTCACGTGTTCCAACATCTGTACGGAATCCAAACTGATCTTCCCCGAGGTCTGCTTCTACCAGTTTTTCCATTCGTCTGTAAAGAATTTGCGTTAGTATTTTGCAGTTGTGACTTATTAAACTGATAGTTCGGTAATTTTCACATCTGTCAACACCTGCTTTCTTTGGGATTGGAATTATAATATTCTTCTTGAAGTCTGAGGGTATTTCGCCTGTCTCATACATCTTGCTCACCAGTTGGTAGAGTTTTTTCATGACTGGCTCTCCCAAGGCCGTCAGTAGTTCTAATGGAATGTTGTCTACTCCTGGGGCCTTGTTTCGATTCAGGTCTTTCAGTGCTCTGTCGAACTCTTCACGCAGTATCTTATCTCCCATTTCATCTTGATCTACATCCTCTTCCATTTCCATAATATTGTCCTCAAGTACATCGCCCTTGTATAAACCCTCTATATACTCCTTCCACCTTTCTGCCTTCCCTTCTTTGCTTGGAATTGGGTTTCCATCTGAGCTCTTGATATTCATACAAGTGGTTCTCTTTTCTCCAAAGGTCTCTTTAATTTTCCAGTAGGCTGTATCTATCTTACCCCTAGTGAGATAAGCCTCTACATCCTTACATTTGTCCTCTACCCATCCCTGCTTAGTGTTTAGCCATTTTGCACTTCCTGTCAATCTCATTTTTGAGACTTTTGTATTCCTTTTTTCCAGATTCATGTACAGCATTATTATATTTTCTCCTTTCATCAATTAAATTCAATATTTCTTCTGTTACCCAAGGATTTCTATTAGCCCTCGTCTTTTTACCTACTTGTTCGTCTGCTGCCTTCACTACTTCATCCCTAACAGCTACACATTATTCTTCTACTGTATTTCTTTCCCCATTCCTGTCAATTGTTCTCTTATGCTCTCCCTGAAACACTCTACAACCTCTGGTTTAGTCAATATATCCAGATCCCATCCCCTTAAATTCCCACCTTTTTGTAGTTTCTTCGGTTTTAATCTACAGTTCATAACCAATAGATTGTGGTCAGAGTCCACATCTGCCCCTGGAAATGTCTTACAATTTAAAACCTGGTTCCTAAATCTCTGTCTTATATAATCTATCTGATACCTTTTAGTATCTCCAGGATTCTTCCATGTATACAACCTTCTTTTATGATTCCTGAACCAAGTGTTAACTATGATTAAGTTATGCTCTGTGCAATATTCTACCAGGCGGCTACCTCTTTCATTTCTTACCCCCAATCCATATTCACCTACTATGTTTCCTTCTCTCCCTTTTCCTACTCTCGAATTCCAGTCACCCATGAATATTAAATTTTCGTCTCCCTTCACTACCTGAATAATTTCTTTTATCTCATCATACATTTCATCAATTTCTTCATCATCTGCAGAGCTAGTTGGCATATAAACTTGTACTACTGTAGTAGGCATGGGCATTGTGTCTATCTTGGCCACAATAATGTGTTCACTATGCTGTTTGTAGTAGCTTACCCGCACTCCTATTTTTTTTATTCATTATTAAACCTACTCCTGCAGTACCCCTATTTGATTTTGTATTTATAACCCTGTATTTATCTGACGAGAAGTCTTATTCCTCCTGCCACCGAATTTCACTAATTCCCACTACATCTGACTTTAATCTATCCATTTACCTTTTTAAATCTTCTAACCTACCTGCCCGATTAAGGGATCTGACATTCCACGCTCCGATCCGTAGAACACCAGTTTTCTTTCTCCTGATAACGACGTCCTCTTGAGTAGTCCCCGCCAGGAAGTCGGAATGGGGTACTACTTTACCTCCGGAATATTTTAGCCAAGAGGACGCCATCATCATTACGGCTGTAGTTTCCCCTTGATTTCAGCCGTTCGCAGTAACAGCACAGCAAGGCCGTTTTGGTTAATAGTACAAGGCCAGCTCAGTCAATCATCCAGACTGTTGCCCCTGCAACTACTGAAAAGGCTGCTGCCACCAACGGCAAGGTCCATGGTTCATGGGGGGTCAGCCACTGCAAATATTAATACTTCAAACTCAGAGGCGTAATATTACGTGCATGTGATGTCGACCCTTCGACGGAGAACGGGCGAAAGTTTTCATTGCCTATCATACATTGGCCCGGCGGCTACTGCACACAAGTTCGTTACTTTGGGGTGGTAGTGTTATTGTGTGGGGGACACATTAATTTCTCTATTATAATTTAGAAAATTTTTCAACTCTTGGTTTCTGTGTTTACTTGTTGACGGAATTAATCAAATTGATTCAAATGGCTCTGAGCACTATGGGACTTAACTTCTGTGGTCATCAGTCCCCTAGAACTTAGAACTACTTAAACCTAACTACCCTAAGGACACCACACACATCCATGCCCGAGGCAGGATTCGAACCTGCGACCGTAGCAGTCGCGCGGTTCCGGACTGAGCGCCTTAACCGCGAGACCACCGCGGCCGGCCAGAATTAATCGGTAATTAGTTTAATGAGTACGGCTTTTGCAAAAGAAAAAAAAATCATACTGCAAGTGCATGACATATGTTTCCTTAACACGTGTCACATCCTTTAGCCGATTATCTGTTTCAGCAATCTTCTATTCTCTCTTGAGAGCCACGCCTGTTAGCCGCGCGCTCTCAGGCCCCATGTCATGGTTCGTGCGGCTCCCGTCGTCGGCGATTCGAGTCCTCCCTAGGGCATGGGTGTGTGTGTTGTCCATAGTGTAAGTTAGTTTAAGTTAGATTAAGTAGTGTGTAGGCCACTGCCTAAATTTTGATAAATAATCGGCATTGGCGGCCGAAGACTCCCGGCATAAGAAGTCACCCTCATACTGCCAACGGCCTTGTCAAAGAGGGCGGAGGAGCGGGTAGAGGTTCAGGGCACTATCTTGTACTAGGGGTGGGCAATTGCCCCTAAAAAGGCGGAAGAATCAGCAATGATCAACGACATGAGGATGCAGAAGGCAATGGAAACCACTGCATTAAAGACACGTAACTTGTATCCACAGGACATGTGGCCTGTAATTGAAGAAGTGTCATGATGATCTCTCCATTCGCATCTCCGGGAGGGGACTGCCAAGGGGGAGGTTACCTTGAGAAAAAGATTGAATAATCCACGAAAGGATAACGTTCTACGAGTCGGGGCGTGGAATGTCAGAAGCTTGAACATGGTAGGGAAACTAGAAAATCTGAAAAGGGAAATGCAAAGGCTCAATCTAGATATAGTAGGGGTCAGATGAGTATCGGGTAATATCAACAGCAGCAGAAAATGGTATAACAGGTGTAGGATTCGTTATGAATATGATGGTAGGGCAGAGGGTGTGTTACTGTGAACAGTTCAGTGACCGGGTTGTTCTAATCAGAATCGACAGCAGACCAACACCGACAACGATAGTTCAGGTGTACATGCCGACGTCGCAAGCTGAAGATGAACAGATAGAGAAAGTATATGAGGATATTGAAAGGGTAATGCAGTATGTAAAGGGGGACGAAAATCTAATAGTCATGGGCGACTGGAATGCAGTTGTAGGGGAAGGAGTAGAAGAAAAGGTTACAGGAGAATATGAGCTTGGGACAAGGAATGACAGAGGAGAAAGACTCATTGAGTTCTGTAACAAGTTTCAGCTAGTAATAGCGAATACCCTGTTCAAGAATCACAAGAGGAGGAGGTATACTTGGAGAAAGCCGGGAGATACGGGAAGATTTCAATTAGATTACATCATGGTCAGACAGAGATTCTGAAATCAGATACTGGATTGTAAGGCGTACCCAGGAGCAGATATAGATTCAGATCACAATATAGTAATGAAGAGTAGGCTGAAGTTCAAGACATTAGTCAGGAAGAATCAAAACGCAAAGAAGTGGGATACGGAAGTACTAAGGAATGACGAGATACGTTTGAAGTTCTCTAACGCTATAGATACAGCAATAAGGAATAGCGCAGTAGGCTGTACAGTTGAAGAGGAATGGACATCTCTAAAAAGGACCATCACAGAAGTTAGGAAGGAAAACATAGGTACAAAGAAGGTAGCTGCGAAGAAACCATGGGTAACAGAAGAAATACTTTAGTTGATTGATGAAAGGAGGAAGTACAAACATGTTCCGGAAAAATCAGGAATACAGAGATAGAAGTCGATGAGGAATGAAATAAATAGGAAGTGCAGGGAAGCTAAGACGAAATGGCTGCAGGAAAAATGTGAAGACATCGAAAAAGATATGATTGTCGAAAGGACAGACTCAGCATACAGGGAAGTCAAAACAACCTTTGGTGACATTAAAAGCAATGGTGGTAACATTAAGAATGCAACGGGAATTCCACTGTTAAATGCAGAGGAGAGAGCAGATAGGTGGAAAGAATGCATTGAAAGCCTCCATGAGGGTGAAGATTTGTTTGATGTGATAGAAGAAGAAAGAGGTCTCGATTTAGAAGAGATAGGGGATCCAGTATTAGAATCGGAATTTAAAAGAGCTTTGGAAGACTTACCGTCAAATAAAGCAGAAGGGATAGATAACGCTCCATCAGAATTTCTAAAATCATTGGGGGAAGTGGCAGCAAAACGACTATTCACGTTGGTGTGTAGAATATATGAGTCTGGCGATATACCATCTGACTTTCGGAAAAGCATCATCCACACAATTCCGAAGACGGCAAGAGCTGACAAGTGCGAGAATTATCGCACAATCAGCTTAACAGCTCATGCATCGAAGCTGCTTACAAGAATTATATACAGAAGAATGGAAAAGAAAATTGAGAATGCGCTAGGTGACGATCAGTTTGGCTTTAGGAAAAGTAAAGGGACGAGAGAGGCAATTCTGACGTTACGGCTAATAATGGAAATAAGGCTAAAGAAAAATCAAGACACTTTCATAGGATTTGTCGACCTGGAAAAAGCGTTCGACAATATAAAACGGTGCAAGCTGTTCGAGATTCTGAAAAAAAGTAGGGGTAAGCTATAGGGAGAGACGGGTCATATACTCGTACAATACGTACAACAACCAAGAGGGAATAATAAGAGTGGACAATCAAGAACGAAGTGCTTGTATTAAGAAGGGTGTAAGACAAGGCTGTAGCCTTTCGCCCCTACTCTTCAATCTGTACATTGAGGAAGCAATGATGGAAATAAAACAAAGGTTCAGGAGTGGAATTAAAATACAAGGTGAAAGGATATCAATGATACGATTCGCTGATGACATTGCTATCCTGAGTGAAAGTGAAGAAGAATTAAATGATCTGCTGAACGGAATGAACAGTCTAATGAGTACACAGTACGGTTTGAGAGTAAATCGGAGAAAGACGAAGGTAATGAGAAGTAGTAGAAATGAGAACAGCGAGAAACTTAACATCAGGATTGATGGTCACGAAGTCAATAAAGTTAAGGAATTCTGCTACCTAGGCAGTAAAATAACCAATGACGGACGGAGCAAGGAGGACATCAAAAGCAGAATCGCTATGGCAAAAATGGCATTTCTGGCCAAGAGATGTCTACTAATATCAAATACCGGCCTTAATTTGAGGAAGAAATTTCTGAGGATGTACGTCTGGAGTACAGCATTGTATGGTAGTGAAACATGAACTGTGGGAAAACCGGAACAGAAGAGAATCGAAGCATTTGAGATGTGGTGCTATAGACGAATGTTGAAAATTAGGTGGACTGATGAGGTAAGGAATGAGGAGGTTCTACGCAGAATCGGAGAGGAAAGGAATATGTGGAAAACACTGATAAGGAGAAGGGACAGGATGATGGGATATCTGCTAAGACATGAGGGAATGACTTCCATGGTACTAGAGGGAGCTGTAGAGGGCAAAAACTGTAGAGGAAGACAGAGATTGGAATACGTCAAGCAAATAATTGAGGACATAGGTTGCAAGTGCTACTCTGAGATGAAGAGGTTAGCACAGGAAACAGGAAAGGAATTCGTGGCGGGCCGCATCAAGACATTCAGTAGACTGATGACCAAAAAAAAAAAAAAAAAAAAAAAAAAAGGCTGAGGGACCGATGACCTAAGTAGTTAGGTCCCATAACACCTTACCACAGATTTCAAAATTTTTTTCTCTTGAGAGTGTTTCAGTATCTGACAGTAATGTGGACTCCCAGTCCAGCTCGAAAATGTATGTGGAAGACAGATCAGAGATACTCAGTAACATTCTCCGGCCGCAGCTTGCTCCAGTGGGGCCGCCTACGCCGCCCCATCCATACACTATGTCATCAAAAGTATCCGGACACATGGCCGAAAATGAGTTACAAGTTCGTGGCGTCCTCCATCGGCAATGCTGGAATTCAATACGGTGTTGGCCCACTCTTAGCCTTGATGACTGCTTCCACTCTCGCAGGAATACGTTCAGGTTTCTTGGGGAATAACAGTCCATTCTTCACGGAGTGCCGCAGTGAGGAGAGCTATCGATGACGGTCGGTGAGGCCTGGCACGAAGTCAACGTTCCAATTAATCCCAAAGGTGTCCTATAGGATTCAGGTCAGGACTCTGTGCAGGCTGTCCATTACAGAGATGTTATTGTCGTGTAACCACTCCGTCACAGGCCGTTCATTATGACTACGTGCTCGATCGTGTTGAAAGATGCAATCACCATTCCCGAATTGCACTTCAACAGAGGTGCTTAAAACATCAATGTCGGTCTGTGCTGTGATAGTGCCACGCAAAACAACAAGGGGTGCAATCCCCCTCCATGAAAAACGCGACCACACCATAATACCACTGCCTGCGAATTTTACTGTAGGCACTACACACGCTGGCAGATGACATTCATCGGGCATTCGCCATACCCACACCCAGCTATCGGATCGCCACATTGTGTACCGTGATTCGTCACTCGTCACAACGATTCACCACTGTTCGGTCGTCCAATGTTTACGCTCCTTACACCAAGCGAGACGTCGTTTGGCATTTACAGGCGTGATGTGTGGCTTATGTGCAGCCGCTCGATCATCCAAGTTTTCTCACCTCCCGTCGAACTGTTACAGCACTTGCAGTGGTTCCTGATGCAGTTTGGCAATTCCTGTGTGAAGGTCTGGATAGATGTGTGCCTATTACACGTTACGACCCTCTTTAACTGTCGGCCGTCTCTGTCAGTCAATAGACGAGATCCGCCTGTACGCTTTTGTGCTGTACGAGTCCCTTCACGTTCCCACTTCACTATCACATCGGAAACAGTGGACCTACGAATGTTTAGGAGTGTGGAAATGTCGCGTACCACGTAACCACGTTCGAAGTTCATGTGTTCCGCGGAGAGCCCCATTCTGCTATCTCACGATGTCTAATGTCTCCTGAGGTCGCTGATGTGGAGCACCTGGTAGTAGGTGGCAGCAAAATGCACCTAATATGAAAAACGTATATTTTTGGGTGTTTCCGAATACTTATGATCACATAGTGTGTCACATGGTCACGTCCACGAGCGCCAGCGTCCCAGTAAATACCGTGGCCACCCACATGCCGATCAGTTGCGTTAGTCTCGCTAATGTGTGCTTTTAATATATTCCAGTAGCAGAAAGGTTACGTAACTTTGCCTCGTATTTCACTGTCAGCCGATCTGCTCCTTTGAAATAATACAGGCATGTCACGTTCTTCATTTAAGTCATTAAAGGACTTGCGTTCAAGAGTTCCTTTAGGTTGGAATAAATTATGGGGTGTTACTAGTGAAAATAAATGTCAAGAGTATGTAGTCTACGGTTTATTTTTTTTAAGCTTCTGTTTTTGTTATTCCAATAACTCTTTTCTCATTCAGCACTCGTGCGTTCCACCAAAAGGATACCAATCACTTGGTTGATCTCGCGCTACGTCAGCACATGTGCGAGCCGTCTGTAGGCAAGCTGTTTATTTTCATGCCGTCAGTAAGAGACAGCAGGCGGTCACGGCCCCTGTTCCGCGATTGTGTATAGACCGGAGAAGTGGTAATCGCGTTTATCAGGTTCTACATTTCCGTCAGTAGCTATTTTCTTGATATATTTGGTCCACGTTACTTAGAATACCCTCCATTTTGCTGAAACCACTTCTTGGCTTTTTTCATACAGGCCCAAATTAGGTCTCAACAGATTTTCAAATGTTTTTACCTTACCAAGAGATAACTGTTGTATAATTTGTTTAGGCCCCATCCACTATACAGGACTGGAATCCATCCATGCAAGCCGCGCGGAGTGGCCGCGCGGTTAGAGGCGCCCTGCCACTGACTGGGAGGCCTTCCCGTCGGAAGTTCGAGTCCTCCCTCTGGCATGGGTGTGTGTGTTGTTCTTAGCATAACTTAGTTTAAGTAGTATGTAGGTCTAGGGACAGATGACCTCAGCAGTTTGATCCCTTAGAAATTCACACACACACGCACACACACACACACACACACACACACACACACACAATCCATGCAAACGGCTGTTTTATTAAATGAGATTCTGCGTTTTAGCGGCGTTTTATTCTTGCAGACAGCGAATGTTGGGTACAAAGTTCCGAGTTTTTTAGCTGTAATGTTTTATTGTGTGAGTGCAATTATTTTAATATTCTTACCCAGATATTTTGAACGTGGCTGCACTTAAGCAACGGTTACAGAACAACAAGTTAAATAGACAGCCAACCAATTGGAATAAATGGTTTTCAGGTAACCTTCACTGAAACTCACCATTTGTTGCAAATGGCTGGCTGTATATTTCACTTGCTATTCTTATGTAACAATTTTTGAAAGTCTTAAAACAGTTTAAAGGTCTTAAAATAAATTTAGGAAATTATCATACCAATGGATGTTATCACGAAGAAACTGTTGCGTAACGTTAGCTCGATGTGCGGGTGCGTTGTCTTGGTGATTTATTTTCTGCAAATGTTCAGCAGAAGAAGTGCTTCTTTGTGCCATGAAACCGGTAGTGATCTAAAAATAAAGAGATAAATTCAGCTGAAGCAGATTACGAGGAGCATTCAAGTTCCAAGGCCTCCGATTTTTTTTCTAATTAACTACTCACCCGAAATCGATGAAACTGACGTTACTTCTCGACGTAATCGCCCTGCAGACGTACACATTTTTCACAACGCTGACGCCATGATTCCATGGCAGCGGCGAGGGCTTCTTCAGGAGTCTGTTTTGACCACTGGAAAATCGCTGAGGCAATAGCAGCACAGCTGGTGAATGTGCGGCCACGGAGAGTGTCTTTCATTATTGGAAAAAGCCAAAAGTCACTAGGAGCCAGGCCAGGTGAGTAGGGAGCATGAGGAATCACTTCAAAGTTGTTATCACGAAGAAACTGTTGCGTAACGTTAGCTCGATGTGCGGGTGCGTTGTCTTGGTGAAACAGCACACGCGCAGCCCTTCCTGGGACGTTTTTGTTCCAGTGCAGGAAAGAATTCGTTCTTCAAAAAATTTTCGTAGGATGCACCTGTTACCGTAGTGCCCTTTGGAACGCAATGGGTAAGGATTACGCCCTCGCTGTCCCAGAACATGGACACCATCAATTTTCAGAACTGGCGGTTACCCGAAATTTTTTTGGTGGGGGTGAATCTATGTGCTTCCATTGAGCTGACTGGCGCTTTGTTTCTGGATTGAAAAATGGCATCCACGTCTCATCCATTGTCACAACCGACGAAAAGAAAGTCCCATTCATGCTGTCGTTGCGCGTCAACATTGCTTGGCAACATGCCACACGGGCAGCCATGTGGTCGTCTGTCAGCATTCGTGGCACCCACCTGGATGACACTTTTCGCATTTTCAGGTCGTCATGCAGGATTGTGTGCACAGAACCCACAGAAATGCCGAATCTGGAGGCGATCTGTTCAACAGTCATTCAGCGATCCCCCAAAACAATTCTCTCCACTTTCTCGATCATGTCGTAAGACCGACTTGTGCGAGCCCGAGGTTGTTTCGGTTTGTTGTCACACGATGTTCTGCCTTCATTAAACTGTCGCACTCACGAACGCACTTTCGACACATTCATAACTCCATCACCACATGTCTCCTTCAACTGTTGATGAATTTCAATTGCTTTCACACCACGCAAATTCAGAAAATGAATGATCGCACGCTGTTCAAGTAAGTATTTAAAACAGTTCTCATTCTCGCCGCTGGCGGTAAAATTCCATCTGCCGTACGGTGCTGCCATCTCTGGGACGTATTGACAATGAAAGCGGCCTCATTTTAAAACAATACGCATGTTTCTATCTCTTTCCAGTCCGGAGAAAAAAAAAATTGGAGGCCTTAGAACTTGAATGCACTTTGTATTAACACCCAAGACTATATCTCGTGGTTTACTGGAGAATGAACAATGGTGGCTAACCCCTACTACTTGATCGTCAACTGCCACGTTTCTTGCAGCATTGTTGTTGTTCTGGTCTTCAGTCCAGAGACTGGTTTTTGGCAGCTCTCCACGCTACCCTATTCTTCATCTCCCAGTACCTACTGCAACCCACATCCTTCTGAATCTGCTTAATGTATTCATCACTTGGTCTCCCTCTACGATTTTTACCCTCCACGCTGCCCTCTAATACTAAATTGGTGATCCCTTGATGCCTCGGAACATGTTGTACCAACCGATCCCTTCTTCTAGCCAAGTTGTGCCACAAATTTCTCTTCTTCCCACTTCTATTCAGTACCTCCTCATTACTTATGTTATCTACCCATGCGATCTCCAGTGTTCTTCTGTAGCACAACATTTCGAAAGCTTCTATTCTTGTTTAAACTATTTGTCGTCCATGTTTCACTTCCATACATGGCTGCAATCTGTGCAAATACTTTCAGAAACGACTTTGAGACACTTAAATCTAGACTCGATGTTAACAAATATCTGCAGGAACGCTTTCCCTGCCACTGCCAGTCTACATTTCATATCCTTTCTACTTCGACCATCATCAGTTATTTTGCTCCCCAAATAGTAAAACTCATCTACTACTGTAAGTGTCTCATTTCCTAATCTAATTCCCTCAGCATCACGCGATTCAATTCGTCTACATTCCTTTATCCTTGTTTTACTTTTGTTGGTGTTAATTTTATATCCTCCTTTCAAGACAATGTACATTCCATTCAACTGTTCTTCCAGGACAGAATTACGATGTCATCGGCAAACCTCAAAGTTTTTTATTTCTTCTCCATGGATTTTAATCCCAACTCCGAATTTAGTTTTTGTTTCCTTTACTGCTTGCTCAATATACAGATTCAGTAACATCGGGGAGAGGCTACAAGCCTGTCTCACTCCCTTTCCAACCACTGCTTCCCTTTCATGCCCTTCGACTCTTATAGCTACCATCTGGTTTCTGTACAAATTGTAAATAGCCTTTCGCTCCCTGTATTTTACCCCTGCCACCTTCAGAATTTGAAAGAGAGTTTTCCAATTAACATTGTCAAAAGCTTTCTCTAAATCTACAAATGCTAGAAACGTAGGTTTGCCTTTCCTTAATCTATTTTCTAAAATAAGTCGTAGGGCCAGTATTGCCTCTGTGTTCCAACATTTCTACGGAATCCAAACTGATCTTCCCCGAGGTCTGCTTCTACCAGTTTTTCCATTCGTCTGTAAAGAATTAGTGTTAGCATTTTGCATCCGTGACGTACTAAACTGATAGTTCGGTAATTTTCACACCTGTCCACACCTGCTTTCTTTGGGATTGGATTTATTATATTCTTCTTGAAGTCTGAGGGTATTTCACCTGTCTCATTCATCTTGCTTACTAGATGGCAGAACTTTGTAAAGGCTGATGGCTCTCCCAACTCTATCAGTAGTTCTATGGAATGTTGTGTACTGCCTGGGCCCTGTTTCGACGTAGGTCTTTTAGTGCTCTGTCAAACTCTTCACGCAGTATCATATCTCCAATTTCATCTTCATCTATGTCCTCTTCCAATTCCATAAGATTGTCCTCAAGTACATCACCCTTGTACAGGCCCTCTATATACTCCTTCCAACTTTCTGCTTTCCCTTCTTCACTTAGAGCTATGTTTCCATCCGAGCTCTTGCTATTCGTACGAGTGGTTCTCTCTTCTCCAAAGGTCTCTTTAATTTTCCTGTAGTCAGTATCTATCTTACCCCTAGTTATATATGCTTTCACAATCTTACATTTGTCCTCTAGCCATCGCTGCTTAGCCATTTTGCACTTCCTGTCGATCTCATTTTTGAGACGTTTGTACTCCTTTTTGCATGCTTCATTTACTGCATTTTTACATTTTCTCCTTTCATCAATTAAATTCAATATTTCTTCTGTTGCCCAAGGATTTCTACTAGCCCTCGTCTTTTTACCTTCTTGATCCTCTGCTGCCTTCACTACTTCATCTCTCAAAGCTACCCATTCTTCTTCCACTGTATTTCTTTCCCCCATTCTTGTCACTCCTCTTTCATGTATACAACCTTCTTTCATTGTTCTTGAACCAAGTGTTAGCTGTGATTAAGTTATGCTGTGCGCAAAATTCTACCAGGCGGCTTCCTCCTTCATTCCTAAACCCCATTCCATATTCACCTACTACTATTCTTATCTTCCTTTCCCTACTATCGAATTCCAGTCACCCATGATTATTAAATTTTCGTCTCCCTCCACTATCTGAATAATTTCTTTTCTCTCATCGTACATTTCATCAATCTCTTCGTCATCTGCGGAGCTGGTTGTCATATAAACTTATACTACTGTGGTAGGCATGGGCTTCGTGTCTATCTTTGCTACAATAATGCGTTCACAACACTTTGTAGTAACTTACCCGCGCTCGTATTTGTTTATTCATTATTAAACCTACTCCTGCAGTACCCCTATTTGATTTTGTAATTATAACCCTGTATTTATCTGACCGGAAGTCTTATTCCTCCTGTCACCGAATTTCACTAATTCCCACTACATCTGACTTTAACCTATCCATTTCCCTTTCTAATTTTCTAACATACCTGTCCGTCCAAGGGATCTGACATTCCACTCTCCGATCGGTAGGACGCCAGTTTTCTTTCTCCTGAGTAGTCCCCAGCCGGAGATCCAAATGGGGGACTATTTTACCTCCGGAATATTTTACCCAAGAGGACCCCATACAGTAAAGCTGCATGCCCTCGGGAAAAATTACGGCTGTAGGTTCCCCACACTTTCAGTTGTTGGCAGTACCAGCACAGCAAGCCCGTTTTGGTTAATGTTTCAAGGCCAGATCACTCAATCACTCAGATTGTTGCTCCTGCAACTACTGAAAAGACCGCTGCTCTTCTTCAGGAACCACACGTTTATTTGGCCTCTCAACAAATAACTCTCCGTTGTGGTTGCACCTGCGGGGGGAGGGGCTTACGGGATTATGTGAAGTCATTTCAAATTATATTAAATTACATGCAGGATTATGTATTTGGAATGACTTTCATCCAGTTCTCCGTAATGCTACGTATTGCGGCACGGTTACCAGATAACTTATCAAGTTGTATCGCATTTTAAAAAGCATTTCCCGTGTCAGTGCTGCCATAAATGTATTTCATAGATTTCATGCTGGGTTAACCCTAAGCTAGTGACCAATTACATGAAAACACTGAATCTAGCAACTTTGTCTGTATTGTACATCTAAACGTGTTTCAGTCACATTATTTAACTCGCGAAGTCTTTGTAGAGTTGGCGTAAGAGCTATACAGGGTGATTCAAAAATGCATGTAAATATTTTAAGGGTGTATTTGTGAGGTAAATATAAGACAAAAATGTTCTATAAATGTTTTTCCATAAACGTTTAATTCCAGAGTTATCGTTAAATACGAAAGTCATGTCCGTATCAAAACGACGGCAGTGCAAGCAGCAGGATGCCATATTCTGGTACGTAATTCACATACGTATCTCCCAACAGTTGATTCGAAACTGCATGAATAGTGTTTGTTTTTGTTTGCACGTGATGTTTACTCCTACTGTACGGAAGATGGCGCTGATGTTGTTGGTAACGGAAAAGTACGTCCTGTCGTTCATTCATCGTCGGAAGGCTAAAGGTTTCGTGCACATGATGTACTCAAACAGTGAGTATGCTGATATGCACCTTGTGTATGGTGCAGCAGATGGAAATGCAGTTGCAGCAAGACGAAGGTACAGTGAGCTGTTTCCAGGAAGACGGTTACCAAGTCATCAGACGTTTGTATCTGTGGACAGACGTATGCGGGAGTATGGCATTCGTCCTGGGCCACATTCAGGTCGACCACTTGAGCATGCAGTGAACGTCGAGGAACATGTTTTGGACCTGGTAGACCAAGATCCATCTATCAGTACGAGACAAATTAGTGCAGCTGTACGACTTCCACAATCTACTGTATGGCGGCTGCTTCGGAGACAACAGTTGCATCCATTTCACCTGCAAAAAGTGCACGAATTGACACCTGAAGACTATCCTCGCCGTCAGCAATTCTGCCAGTGGTTACAAGAGCGTCATTTGAATGATCCAATGTTCATTCGGCGGATATTATTCACAGATGAGGCCATGTTTACTCGTGCGGGTGTAATCAATTCGCATAATATGCACCAGTGGGCTGTCGAGAATCCTGGCGCGAGAATTGTGCGTGGATATCAACATCAATTCTCCATAAACATTTGGTGTGGTATTGTGGGGAATTACTTACTCGGACCTCATGTTCTGCCTCCAAGGCTGAATGGGCACGCGTACTGCGAATTTTTGGAGGGAGAATTGCCTGGATTGTTACAGGATGTCCCTCTTGCAACACGAGCCACCATGTGGTTTATGCACGATGGTGCTCCCGCCCATTACAGCCGCAACGTAAGGGCGTACCTCAATTCTGCGTATCCACATCGATGGATAGGTCGCGGAGGACCAATTGCTTGGCCAGCCAGATCACCTGACCTGAACCCTTTAGACTTTTATTTATGGGGCCGACTAAAGACATTGGTGTATTCTTCTGCAGTACCGAACAGAGAAGTGCTACAACAAAGAATTGAAGGTGGTTGTGAAATTATTCGTGGAGAGTTGAACGGACTGTGTAATGTGCAGAGATCATTGATGCGACGAGCACGGGTCTGTCTGCAAGTTCAGGGACAGCATTTTGAACATGCATTGCATTAAGATTTGTGAAAATACAGTACAGTACAGTACAGTCTGTAAAATGCTTCAATTTTCCTTAGTTATTGTGCATTGCTGTAGTTCAATCAACAGGACCTAAATTAATACAGTGTTCGCGAGGAATTGTTTCAGTTTGTTACGTCACGTTTATTTATCAGTTTGCGTTGTTAGTCCAAATGCACTGTAATTAAACTGTGAACTCTGGGAATTAAATACCTTACGTTGTATTGAATGTATTATCCTGTTTTGTTCATAACTCTGTAATAAGCCAAGTATGGAAAAAATTGTATAGAACATTTTTGTCTTATATTTACCTCACAAATACACCCTTGAAATATTTACATGCATTTTTGAATCACCCTGTATATTGAACGAAAAAACAGCAACATACTAAAGTATCCACCATCCTACCCCCCGCCCCCCCCCCCCCCCCACTCAATATGGGGGCAGCTGTGCAAATGCTGTAGCAAGGCAGGGGATGAGGTAAAGTTAAGCAGGTTGACTTAGTTCCAAAGTTAATACACAGCAAATATATAACCACCCTTATGCATACGCTTCTCTGCTTTTAGCGAAATCGATGTAAACTATCAAGGGAGGCCCCATGGACTTCATAATACGCAATGGCAGATATGAGTATCCCATCTCGTACTTACGTGTATTACATCACACACGAATAGGTATGTTTTATTGCGGTATGTACAACTAATGGAGGTACAGCCAGAGCCGTGGTTGACGACAATATTTGCGAGTCTGCCTTGATGCAAAACACTTTCGTTATTTATATATATATTTATTTATTTATTCCAAAACTAATTTCAGCGACAAATATCGCCATCATCAGTGGGTTCCTTTTTTAAAAATGCAGAAACAGCATAATTATAAAACATTGAAAAACATTATTAGGTGTGTATTGTTTTGTGTCTGTGAATTATTTCTTACGATTATGGCTGCTGTGTCAGTCATATTTTCTGCTTTTTTGTTGCCGTTTCTCTCGGCATACATTTCCAACGGTATGAGTGGCAGTTAGTAAACAAATACAATATTGTTAACTTATGTATGCCAGCTGCATACGGCTTTAATGATTGCTTCATATCACCTTTAAATTTTAATCTAATTTCGTTTCTTCGTATGGACTTCCCATCATTATCAGTAAGCTCACACGAATTACATTTAGTGGCCTGATAGTATAAAGGAAAATATGTTACGTCTTATCTGCTAAGTAAAATGTTTACTACAAGCATATAAGAGTATAAGCAGCATAGCTAATAGTATTTGTTATTGGCTGACTAATGTTAGCAAAACTCAGTCACCGTAGCATATAGACAATTCTCTCCGTTACTGTACTCGCTTTAAGACATTGAAGAAACTCATTCATGACAGAATGTACGGATCACAAAATAACCGAAATATATTCGTAACACTGATGTAAATCTAACTCTTCGTAGGGTGATACATATTTTCATGATGCAGGCAAGCGTGAGAAACAAAGAGTTCCACTGACGAAGTTTTCTTTAAGACATTGTGACTGTCAGATAAAGCCTTATAGTACAAAAGAAAAGTATGTTACTAGCTACTAGTTTCAGCCAGCCTGCTGCTACTGACAACAAATTGGAGTACGGAAATTTAATCTAAGGCCGGAAATGTAATTTTTTGTTGCAAGCAGCACGGGAGTAAAGGTCATACGTATGTTTGAGCTTCCACCTCACTTAAGAATGCATGAGTGCTGTATAGAATGAGAAAGATTTGGCCTGTAAGATTACGACGGGTTAAAAATTCCATCTCCACCGAGATGAAGTACGTTATGTTTCAGGTGCTAAAATATAAAAATATTCCGATAACTTATGTTACTAGACGAAGAAAACTTTTTTTTTTTTTTTTTTTTTTTTTTTAAACAAGCGGCCGATATCCAGAGTAAAGTTACGAATGTGATCAATTGACACTTTGAACTCGTTGTATATGCGAAGTTTATGGAACAGTAGTGATTACCGAGATTATTTTTGTTTCATAACTAGTTCAGGTCCTTGAAAAGAAACCTTAATATTTCTGTGGTAATACTGGATACTTTTTTGTTTTTTTCGCGGAGTGTATCCTTCAGTAATCTAAGATGATACTTGTAAGCATTGGTCCTTACCTCTCATCACTAGATATGTTGCAAATGATGTGTGTGCTTAAAGTGCAAATACTCTTCAGATTGTCTATCAAGATTGTTACCTGTCTTGTGATGTACATGCATTTGACTTCATATTCGTGAATCACATGTCCTTGACCTGTCTAGTTACCGTTCTATTCGTAAAAATAGTTAGCACACGACAGCGTCGGATTGGAAAGCCTTCTGGTTAAACAGTGCCCTTATCTGAAACTTTGTTGATGCTTAGGGTGTTGAAACAAAGTTGCCTCCGTTGATCCGACATATATAGCTGGAAGCACAGCAACAGTACGCCATTTAACTGTTTGTTCCTCTTTTAGTATGATGAAATGTCTGCTTAAAGTCCATATAAAGGCTGCTGATATCAAATTTATGGTGATATTCTTTTTTGTAATGCTCTTCAGTGGAAGTACATAATCTGACATTAATAACTTCAAAGCTAACTTTTGTCTTCATTAATTTGGCAGTTCAAACAATAGTAGAATTAACAGTAGCTATTTCTTGACAGCTCAAGTAACACTTACGTGGAGCCAACAGTTAAGTTTCTTATGCGCAACGGAAAACAAATGCTCGCGCATCAGAAAAAAATAATTGAACATCATAATGTTTACATAGTTCCGTAAAAAAGTAAGCAAACTAGAGAGAGCACAGGTTACGATATCTTAGCTTAATGTATATAGGAAATCGCCTGTGCTATGCACGAGTTTGAACAATTTTTATAATCTGTCACTACTCTGAACATTACTGTAAAATACACAAACACTAATCTCTGAATACAAAACGAACTTTTGTTTGAGCATTTGTTGAGGGATGAGCGGTAGCGAGTGCTTGTTGCGAGGCTGCATTAATCATGGCTCTCCTTTGGGGTTAATTTCCTGAAGATTCTTGAAGTCAAGCAATATTTAATGATACTCGTACCGCTGGGAATGTGCAAAATATTTGTGAGTGGTAGTACAATCAAACAGGGCATGAGACCATAGTATGGCCTATTTTGGACGTTGGTGTTATATAAACGCATGGTTTTGGGAAAAATGAATGTAGTTTAGGAAATCCAGATGCATACCATGTTTGCTAGTAACTATCTCTGTTGGAAAATGTGCTACTATACACACTGCACGTCACTGACCAAAATTGAAATTCAAAAGAAGTACAAAAAATATTTCAATTTACAGAATACATAAAATGATGGTATCAAAAAGTCTGACTGATTGTTTACTGAATGAGAGGCGTAATCTTACCATCCCACACATAACCATTAAATTTCTCTTAGTCTGTTCATTATTTTCAAAAGCTCCGAGAGGCATAAGGTATAGAAAAGAAAAACTTTTTACTTATCTTCATTTTCTCTTGTTGTTGGCTCCACGTCTTGCGTCTAGGGGTACATTCTTGAGGCTGAAATTTTGATTTATAAGGTTTTCGGTTCCTAATGACTAATCAGTGATGAAGATTTGTCTGTATATTCCTTGAATTTTATTCATTGTCACATTAATAAATATACACGGCTTTACAATTTCCAATTCTATCACACCACAATTTACATTATTAGCGACACAATCAAAAACACAGCTGATTCCATGTGAGTCATGCCCACTACTCCTAACATTCTGAGGTATGCACAGCATTCTAAAGATTTTACAAACTTTCTTGACAAAAGGAGAATCATCACCAAGATATAAAACTATTTTATAAATGAGTCCAGAAATAAATTTAATAATTAGCGTCAGATTGTGGAATTAATAATATAAATTTTAAGTATGCCATAAATTTCGTAATTTCAAATATTTTTAAGAGAAGAGTAATATTAACTGTACATACAGAGTACTAACAAATTAATTTCTTTGTATACATTTTAACCTGAAATATAATTCGAGGAATGTTCAGTAAAGAATGACCATTTTTTTTTGACAACATACGTTTACCCATCTTTGTAATATTGATGGTCCTTGTCAAAGTAGTCTCCCATGAATGCGATGCACTTATTCCAGCGTTTCTGCCAGTCATCAAATACGTGCTGGAAACCATTGTTTGAGCGGTCCTTCAAAATCGCCTCCGCAGCCTTCATCACTGCATCTGATGATTGATAATGCCTCCCACGAAGGCGTTTCAGCAACAACATTGGCAATACGCGGCCGTGCAGTATCGTGGTGCAACATCCAGCCTGCTTCGCGGAAATGTGGTCTTTTGCGCCTGATATGGACTTGGAATGATTTCAGGACATTCCTGTAGTACTGTCCAGTTACTGATGCGTGTGCAGTTACAACATGCTGATAAACTATTCCAGGAATATCAAAGAATGAGATTACCATAGCTTTCCCAGCAGAAGCTACCACTTTTGCTTTTCTGGAGGTTGGTTACGGAGGAAATTTCCGCACTGAGCTTTACTGTTTGCTCTCAGGATCAAAATGATGTTGGCAAGTTTCATCGGCATTGATTGCATTCGAAAGAAACTCCGGATCTTCATCTAACATCAACTTTAACTGCATGCAGACCTGCACGAGAACGTCCTTTTGTCCGGGAATGGACAGTCTTGGAACCCACCGCGCACAAACACGTAACATGTTTAATTTTTCTTTCACCAACGTGTGGGTGGCACCCAATGAAATGTTCAGTATTTCAGAAAGTGGTCTGAAGGTAATTCGTCGATCCTCTCTCACAATGACAGCAGCAGTGTTGATGTTTTCTTCCGTAAGACCAGTAACTGGAGCGCCGGGTCCACCTTCCTTTGAAACTGATTGTCTGCCCACTTTAAACATTTTAAACCACCTGTGAGCTGTAGTGTAAGGAAGAACAGATTCTCCATAGGCCTCCTGTAACATTGTATAGGCCTCAGCTGAAGATTTGTTGAGACGAAAGCAGAATTTCAAAGCCGCTTATTGTTCCTCGTGTGTTACTCCCATTGCAGGCGGTAGGCGACACTGAACATGTCTGACCTTGCCTGCCTCTCACAGGCAGAAACCAGGAGTCCCAACAATGAAACTACTACGGCGTGTTTGTTGCACATTAAGCAAACAGAATGTCGTAAGATTAAATTTAAGCGCGAGAAATTATGACTGTAAAATATTATTATCACTGTTTGTTGAACAGCCCTCGTACATCATATACAAAATCAAACGAAATTCTTCCATTGAAACAGTTGAGAATGTTCACCTATGTCAAATTCGGAATAAATGCTGATGTCGGCTACAACTATAAAAAAAGGTAATGTTAGAGGAGGCTGTACCGCTATAGAGGGGGTTTAGTATCTAGAACGAGCATGGATGTCAATAGAATGCATTAAAATCCTGGTCCATTGGTCCATGTAGGCACACGACTCAAACCCGTCTACAAACATTTAAGTATTGTTTTCAGTAAGATTGCCAAAGACAGGTAAGGACTTACTGTACATAACAACGATATCGGAAAGATATGTTAATTCTACGTGTACACAGCTGGCTGTACCTGTAATTTGTTGATTGAGCGGGAAACATTTAATGCTATCACCAACAGATATGCAGCAAAGTGTAGGGAGCACAGTGTTTAACAACCGCGTGGCCAACCTGAACTAAAAGAGAGAGCAGAGTAACTGTGTGACGCCACGCCGAGTTCAGTTGTAGTAAAAATGGATTCTTGCTGAAAACGTCTGATTTGCTGCGGCAACCAAAGGGCCTCTCGTGAATCAAGTCTTTCTCTTGGCTGCCAGCGAGTCCAGAGAGATTTAAACAAGATAGCGCAGCATCGATGCCTGCGTATATAGGTGCGTAGGTTTTTTGATATGACAAGGTAGTGTCATTTCAGTCTGTCACTGAAACGAGACAAGGCTTAAAGCAGACATGTTTGAAGCTTAATATATATTTTACCAAGAAACTACTCGTAAGATGTTTGAGCACAGTTTAAGAAATTACTATCTCCATGATGTAACAAGAAGGATTTACACCTTAGTCACCTCCCCAATTTAAATATCTCTAACGTAGTGTGGACTACGTTCTTCTTGGCGAAGTGTGCCCACGCTTTAGTCCTGGGCTGGTCTGACGCTGCTAGTAACCCATTTGCTAAAAAACTGCTGTCAGTTGAGCTTGCAGAAGGGTATTATATGTAGGGAAGACAAAGCGAGATAGGTTTCTGCACCAAATCAGCTAGCATGGCGATGACTGCTCTTAAGCACAGAATATATCGAAGGTCTATAGTCAAGACTTAAATCAGGCACATGAGCAGCTCGAGAGGAACAGTGGAGTACCTAATAGAGAACATCCTCAACAACATGTTTACCAACATTATGGAAGAATGCATCACCGGAGAAACCGTATCGATAGTCTCCAGAAATCTAACTGTGACTACTTTGGATGGCATAATATCCGACAGATAGTAATAGTTAGTCATCACCGTCTTTGGTTTTTACAGCGTAGAACGATTCTTCCTTTAGCTTCTGTTTAACAGAAAAAAATTGTTCAGAATGGCTCTAAGCACTATGGGACTTAACATCTGTGATCATCAGTCCCCTAGACTTAGAGCTACTTAAACCTAACTAACCTAAGGACATCACACACATCCATGCCCGATGCAGGATTCGCACCTGCGACCGTAGTAGCTCTGTATAATATTTATTGTGTTAGTGAAGTCAGAAATTTAGATGACTAGGATGTCAAACTGGATATCGTCCCTTTTATATCTTCCAAGCATCAGATTACGAGACAAATATCGATCCTTATTGCATAATACTTTTATTTGTTGCATAATCTTATAAAAATTGGTGAAACGTTTTACAGTTACATTAGAATAATAAAATTAACAGGCATTACGATGTTTCTCAAAACATACTTTCGATAACGGCGGTGGTATGTTATGTATAACACCACTCTTGAACTGGATGGAAGATTTGTTCTTACGGGAATAGAGGAACCTACCACGTGTAACACTTGCAGCAGCGTAGTATTCTTGGAAACAACACTTGTTTTTTCCTAAGCAGAGAGGTACATGGTACTCAAAACATGCACTTGTACAGCTTATCATAATTCTTCTCACTCTGCTTTGAAATACAGCTGACGTGTAATCTAGATCGTCAGCACAACAACTTGCACCTTCGTCTGATGAACACCGACCTCGAGGTATTTCAGAATGGAGTGCTGCCATTGCCTCATCTTTCAGTACTTTCCTACAGCGATCTATTACAAACTGAAATTGAAAATAATGACTCGAATTACATGTACGAGTTTCGTATACCCTCTCATGATGTTTCGCAGCACAAAAAATGACCAAATTTGTAACACTATTCGATATTCCGCACAGTATCTAACGTAGTGGAGGAACGTCGATACAGCCGGTCGCGGTGGCCGAGCGGTTCTAGGCGCTACAGTTTGGACCCGCGCGACCGCTACGGTCGCAGGTTCGAATCCTGCCTCGGGCATGGATGTGTGTGATGTCCTTAGGTTGGATAGGTTTAAGTAGTTCTAAGTTCTAGGGGACTGATAACCTCAGAAGTTAAGTCCCATAGTGCTCAGAGCCATTTGAACCATTTTTGAACGTCGATACAAGGTGGTACATATTTTGAACTCTTAATTATTCATGAAATAGTCTTATTCTGCAGAATACATGTAAGAATTGTGAATTATACGGTGATACTGAATGTATATAATTCATTATCTTACCCGTAATGAAAAGCCGAAGCAACAGTACACCGAATAAAGACGTAAACAATTACGAACTGGTTCGCAGTGCCGAAAACCAGCAACACACTGCACACAGCGCGAAGTAAGTCACCACAGACGGACTGTGCTACGTTTAAATTCTCATGGCCAGAAGGGGAACTACTATCTTACATGTAATTGATGGTTCGACAAAGATACCCCCATGCTGGATGAGTGACCACTTCCCAGTTAAATTGTACGTTTTTTTGTACCACCGTACTTTTAAGTAGGGAGGAATGGTGGCATACATGATGTATGACCTACTCTGAAAACGGTTATGACAAAAACACGGATGTGTAAAAATGACAGTTTCAAGTGATACACATCAGCAAATTTTGTTTTTTGTTTTCTCTGTTATGGCAAAACAGCAGACGAGTTTCCTTGATAGTGAAGATAAAAATGTGTAGTCCATTATCACCAATGTGAGAAATGACAGTATACAGCAACACCACAACAACGAATATGCCATATTCGTGATTTTGGTGCCTCTTGGAACCCACAGTTCGTTGTGCTAACATTAATGTGCTACATGCACTGATTACATACATTTACAAATTTTACATTGGCGGCCACATTCGAATATTTCGTCACTATTCACACGTAACAATCTGACCCATAATTCCTCAGTTGTTCATTCAAGAACTCAGTTCATTACACACAGCATTATCGCCGGAAAAAACGTATTTCAACAATGCAGCAGGAACGAGACTGCGGGTAATTTGCTAGTATTTTGTGGGAAGCAGTAAAATTAAACATTAGGAGGCAAGTTTATCGTCAGACGATCGCTCATTTTTTGGAAAAGATCACACAAATATTGAGGGTGATTATTCATTCGAAGACAGAGAAGGTAAGTGTGTATATGACAGTGTACCATCCTGAGGGATGGGCCCAAATCACTTGAAGTTCCAGAAGGAAGTCTCGTCATTTCATTGTCTGCAATACAACGATTTATAAACTTCAAAAATTACCAGAAAGGCTTCAAGAGCCTTATCTTAGGGGTTATGCCCACCTGCATGACAGCCGTGTCTGCTGCGCTGCGTACTCGGCATATTACAGCATAACAGTAACATATTTATGGTTAGAACTACGGACGACACCAACTGAGGCAAGTGCCGCTAACATGGCCACACCACTTCCTTACGTCAATCACGCATATAGAAATAGAGCGGGACAAGAGTTCTTCCACTTTACTGGCTTTACTGTATTTAGGACGGTAGTTTGTACTACTGGTAGGTCTTTCCTCTTCCCTTACAGTCGCAAATGGAGCGAGAGAAACGCGTCTATCTATATGTTTCCGTAGGAACCTCAGTTGCTCATACCTTGCTTTCGTTGTCATTACACGGGATGCATGTTGATAGGAATAGGATCATACTGCACTCTGTCGTAAATGAAACCTCTCTAACCTATCTCAGTAGTGTTTCCGAAGAAAGACGCCTCGTCTCCCGTCCAGAGGTTCCCATCTGAGTTCTCAAAATATTTCCGAAATACTAGCACCACGCGGAGTGGCCGCGCGGTTTGAGGCGCCATGTAACGGACTGCGCGGCCCCTCCCGCCGGAGGTTCGAATCCTCCACGGGAATCACGGTAATGAGTATATGTGTTGTCATTATCATAAGTTAGGGACCGATGACCTAAGCAGTTTGGTCCCTTAGGAATTCACACACATCTGAACATTTGAAATACTCGCTTGTTGATCGAATCTAACAGTAACAAATCTAGCAGCCCTTCTCTGAATTGCTTGCATGCCTTCCTTTAGTCTTACAGCGGTGAAAATGCCAAACACTCGAGTAGTACTGAAGAATGGTTCACAGATGTGTTCTGTTCGCGGCTTTCCTTCCAGCTACTCTTTCCTAGAAATCTACTTTCCCGAGATATTTAATCTATGTGACTGTGTCCAGGGCACACTGATAATACTGTAGACAAACATTAGAGGGTCATGTTTAGTACTCATCTTTATTAACTTACATACTCGTATTTCTACATTTAGAGAAAGATGCCAGTCGTCACACTGTATAGGAACTCTGTCATAGCTCTCATCTATTCTATTACCCTTTCCCGTATACTGCACTGTCATTAGGAAACAGTCGCACAAAGATGCTCACCCTGCCCAATAGACGGTAGATTGTAAAAACCTACATATACCAAGTTATACAGTTTTTAGAGAAGATGAAAACAAACTATTTTACGTAACAGAAGTGTCATTAATGCACGGTCTCCCGTGATGGTTCCATGGAGGTTCTGACGTTATTGGTGTCCAGACACTGTGTTCAAACTGCCCTGTGATGAATAATGTCTTAGAGATGTTATTGAAAATCTCGTACGTGTATATTAGTGCAAAACTGGTATCTGGAAGTTAATGACTCAAAACCATCAGGCGTTTCAAAAATAATGGCTGTAGGTTCAGTCAAATGGCTAGCCAGCTCTTCTAGAGTGACATTAGCACAGCTATACCAAATGATTCATCGTCATACCAATCCCTGCCCCTCAAAAAAACCATCGGAGGTCAGGCAAATATTCATCACGTGGTAGTACGAACACTGTTTCTGAACATCACAAACCTTTAACTCCTTTACGGACCCGCACGGGCAAATGGTGCACCAGTGACATTTTTATCATATAAGGTGTTTCCCTACACCTTGAAAGGTGGCTACACTGAGTCACAGCGCCAGAGATTTCGCCAAAGAGTTTTATTCCGCCGCCTCCACTGGCAGTGTTTGTTCAGAAGTTGTGGTGGTTAGTGTTTTGCTGAGAGGATGTTGATAGCTGTATTATTTGAGGCCATGTCGTGTGCAGTTGTTTTGATGGGCTAGACAGCAGATGTTGTTCGAATGGAGATGTTGTAATGATCAGAGTGTATTTTTCGTCAATATATATGAAGGTAAAAAACATTTTTTTAATTTTTTAAAATTTAACTAACAATGTGTCTTGGTCACAGGTTCAGTCAACAAAGCATCTGGCTTGTGTTCATGTATTAGAGTGTAATTCTGGTTTCTATGTGCAATCATAGTATTTCTGGTTTTTTTAAATTACTTCATTGTAAATGGCGTTTAAAGCATCTTGTCGTATTGAGGAAGAACCGTGCCAGATGTGTACTTTGAATCACACTTCCACACACAGAAGTTGCACTTGTGCTTTGTTGTTTCGTAGCTTTTATAGTTGCTGGGGACTTAATTAATTAATTAATTGTCTTAACGGAATTTTCCTTTCATTCCTTGTTATTCTATGCAGTCAGATTGCGTACTAATACTAGTCAGGGCCAACCGGTTACGAGACTGCGTAACCGGACAGACAGCTACTAAAATTAAAAATATTTGCATTATATTTAATTAAGCCCCCATGCACGTGGCGACCGCTGCTTCGGATCGTCCCTTGGAATTTTTTTGATAGTAAAAATAGCAGACAGTGGTATTGTTGAAGTAATTTGTAGTTTAGTAATTGTAGTCTATATTGCATGTGTAGATTTGGTAATGAACATTTGTAGTTGTCTTGTCATTCTTCTAATGGTATTTTTGCAGAATTTAATTTTTGATGTCTTGTATACGCGTTTGACAATTTTGTGCAATTATGAAGATTTCAATTGTTCGTTAATCGTGTTTGAGGGAAGCATTTCGTGTGAATGGTATTGTTGGTGATAAAGTGTCATATTGTGTGTAATTTTCGTATATTGACGAGTTTTGTATGTATTGTAAATGATTACGCGATCGATGAAAAAGGCAAAAATGATGGATAGGGAGAATGACGAAAATGTTAACATGGCGAACTAGCCAACACAGGAGAACAGTATAATGAATAATGAAGTAGAAAACAATTTAATAAGTCGGGAGAATAGTCCGGAACCAGTTCAAAATTTTTCACAATCAGAAAATTTTCAGAATACGAGATTAACGACAGAAGATTCTGGAACAGTAGATAGCTTTACAGCTATGACGAAAGCAGTTAATTTTGCGGAAAATGTTATGGGTGAAAAGAATTTAGAACCAGTTAATATGGAGCAGTTGATGAGTCCAATATTAAATTTGGGATCTAAATTAAAAACAGAGATGGGAACTTTGGCACCACGGTTAGAAACTGATATGGGAACAATGGAAACACGGTTAGACTCACTGGGATCACAGTTAGGATCTGAATTAAAAACAGTGGCAACACGGCTAGACTCACAAATAGGAACAATTAAAACAGAGATGGAAACAATGGAAACACTGTTAGACTCATGAATAGGGACATGTTTCAAGAAGATGAAAGATGAATTAAAGAAAGAAATTAGAGAAGAAGCACAACCGATTTTGAATTCTCACAATAATAGATTAATTGCAATATAAATTAGACAAAAGGAACAGGATAGAGAATAGGAAGAAAGAGATCGCGTGATAGTACAAAAATTTTCAGAGTTAAATTTACAACGTGCACACGATAAGGAAGAAATATTTGAAAGAATCGAGGAATCCGTACCAAATGACAGAATAAATAACCTAACACAACAATATGAACAGTCAACTACTAAATGTGTTAATACTGAAACCCGAGTCGCGACACTTACGGAAGACGTAAATAAGCAGAAAGAACAAATAGGTGACTTATCGGAAAGAGTTGAGGAGATTTCAGATAAATTGAGAAGTCTTAGTTTAAATGGGGACAGAGATTCAGATGATACAGCTCCATTGCAATTTGCAGAAACCGAAGAGTACCAGAACATAAATAAACATGTTGAAAATCATGGAAAATTTAATGAACGCGTTAAAAGGGAATTTGAGGCGTTACGAAAGCAAGTCAAACAAATTGAAAGCGAAATCGTAGGAAGAGACAGCAGAAGAAATTTAGAATCACAGATAGCAGAGAGCTTTGAAGAAAATAATTTATTTCATTTACGAGACGCAAGAAGAGAGCGCTAGGCGCGCGAACTTGACAATAATCGACATTCGGACTGGGAGAGACGCGGTAGGTCTTTGTCGCCACGAGGCGAAAACTTTGACTATAAACACTTTTTAACTGTTCGGAAATTTAAGATCTTTCGCAATTCTAAGAATGACATACATCCATGTTCATGGTTTGATCAATTTATGTACGCACTTCCACCAAATTGGCCACTAAGTCACAAGCTGGAATTTATGTGTGGATATTTAGAAAACGAACCGGCGACGCGCACTTATTAGAGATTGTAATAATTTAAATGATTTTTATCATGCATTTATATCGGCATATTGGTCCGAAAACACGCAAGACAGAGTCAAACACAGTCTTATTATGAACCGTAATATTAAACAATTTGAGTTCCGCACGCCAGCAGAATACTTTGAAGACATGATTCGAAAGAATCAGTTCCTTTCCAACCCTTATAGCCCGACTGAATTAATTCGCATTTGTTTAATTAAGCTGCCGCAATCGATAAGACACATTGCTTTAGCCGGAAGATGTAAATGTCCTCAGGGGATTCACTACGCTAAGTGAATATGTGCCGTAGCGTGCACAGGCCCCCGAGCTATAGTAGTGCTATTTCCCTTTTAGTTTTCTGCACTGCTGCCTACTCTTTTACTATTTTTTGTATCTATCAAAATAACTTTTCAACTATCAATCTATCTAGAGAATCAGTAAAGAATAGCCGGATATGACTATTTTACCCAAAAGTGATTTCGGAAATTACCATTACAGTATCTTCAGCAGCATTCATTCGTGGTTTAAACGAAATTTTTCCTGTTTATCTTCGTGACAATATTACTTCATATGTTGACGATATTCTTATTGCTAAACGTTCTTGGAGTGAGCACAACTAAATTTTGGATTCATTATTACGTATTTTTGCAAGGGTTGGCATTACAGTGAACTTGGAAAAATCTGAATTTGGTTGTTCTCAGGTAAAATTTCTTGGTCATATTATTTCTACAGGAAGTATTCTTCCTGATCCAGAGAAACTAGACGCTAGTCGTAATTATGCTGTTCCTACTACAAAACGTGATGTTCGTAGTTTCTTTGGTGTCTCTAATTTTCTTAGACACTTTGTTAGATTGGACAATTTGGCCACACCTCGTTTGTGTGAACTATCTGGAAAGAATTCTAATTGGTGTTGGGATGAGGAAGCTCAAGCAGAATTTGAACAACTTCGTGATGCTTTAGTTGCTGCTCCACTTCTTTCACATCCGGATTTATCTAAAGATTTTTGTTTGGCTGCGGACTCATTATACAAAGGCCTAGGTGCACACTTATTTCAAGAGATAGAAGAAAACGGCGTTGTAATACAGAAAACTATTGCATTTGGAAGTCGTGTTCTCTCTAAATCAGAAAAGAATTATTCGATTACGGAACTTGAAGCCTTGGCTGTTGTTTGGGCTTTCACAAAATTTCGGACATTTTTGTTTGGCAGATGTACTAAGGTTTACACCGATCATCGAGCTCTGGAATTTGTTATGTCAACAAAATTAACACAGGGAAGATTGTCACGATGGGCGCTGTATCTACAGGAATTTGATTTTAGTATTGTTTACATACAGGGTTCTTCAAATATTATTGCTGATGCTTTATCACGTGCACCTATGGGTTTGAAACAATGTGCTGAGGAGGACTGCAAAGAAAACAATTATTGTTTGATGTATATTCAAGGTGTTGCGTTTGAAAATTTTATTTCTTCTTCGCTCCAGGACATATTTAGGAGCAAAATAAGGATCCAATCTGGAAGAACATTAAGGAGAAGTGGAGAAGAAAGGAAAGCGTAGCGATTAGACAGTATTATTTAGTCCGCAATGATATTCTTTTTAAACGAAAATCGGTCGACAACTCTGTTTGGTTAGTTTGCATTCCTGATGAGTGGGTTAATAAATTGATTTGGTATACACATTTCAGTTATGCACACTTTGGTCCCAGAAAATGCTTTCATAAATTACGAGAAAATTGCAACTTCAGTAATACGGAAAAACGTATTCGATCTGTTCTTGCCAAATGCAGATTATGTCAAAAGGCTAAGCCGCCAACGATTTCTCACAGAGCACCGTTGTTTCCTATCATTCCAGCGAAATTAAAGGAGATGGCTGCAGTCGATTTGTTCGGTCCAGTGGTTCGTTCTACTAATGGTTTTGCGTACATTTTGGTAGCAGTGGAATTGACATCAAAATATGTGTGTTTTACACCTTTACGCAAAGCAACAGCTCGTTCAGTATCTAATGCTTTCATAAAACATTTTCTTAAAGAAGTGGGTCATGTTGATAAGGTTATATCAGATAATGGATCACAGTTTCGCTCTAAAATTTGGCTTCGTACTCTACAGCGTCGTAAGATTAAACCAATTTTCATTTCACTTTTTCACCCTCAATCTAATGCTTCAGAGAGATGGATGAAGGAAATCAATAAATTGTGTCGTCTTTATTGTCATCAGAATCACAGAACGTGGGATCAGTATCGTCATATTTTTCAAAAGATTCTGAATGAACTCCCTAATGATTCAACTTCCTTACCGCCTATATTGATATTAAAAAACAAACCACCGACAAATCGCATTTCTGAAATCGTTCCTTTTCCGCCTTCACGGAAACTGCGGCACTCTGAAGTTGTCAACCTGGCTCTACAAAATATTGCGTCTGCAGCTGCTAGAAGAGAGAAATCAGCTAAGCGTCCTAGTCGTTTAAAAACCTTGTCAGTTGATCAAAAGGTATTAATTAAGTCTCACCGTTTGTCTCACAAAGGAAAAGGCTTGTGTCGCAAATTTTTTTCTCCTTTATAACGGTCCATATAGGGTTCGCAAAATCATTCATGATAATACTGTCGAAGTAGAAACTCTTAAATCTCGGCGCTCTAAGGGAATACATCATATATCGAACGCTAAAATTTTTGTGGAATGACGTACTTTTGAGAAACTAGCAGTTATACTTAAACACACGGAGAGTACAAGGATACCGCGCCGTCTTCTGGCGGCGGCACATACTCAAAGCAACAGTCAAGTCTGCGCGCCGCACAAGGCAGTCGTTGACCGCAAACAATTACTTCTTACGTCACGCGTATGTGCGAATGCACTGACAGCCGTAAACAAATACACAGTCTAATTTCTCTGATTCAATTCAGTATAAAGCCACAGTGACTTGATAAATTATATTATTAACGTTCAGTATTTTTCAGGACACGGTTTTATAAAATATTTAAGAACTTCAGGTAAATTCTGTGTGTGTCCGACGTTAAGAAGACTTGCTATCGAGAAAATTTCAGGGAGAATGTAATTTCGAAGAGGAAACTAATAAACTAAAAAGGTAACTATTAATCGAGTTTATTTTTCAGGGAACATATTTCCACTTAGGTACGTTCTTTAGACGTAATTTTCTGCTCGCGATTGCGTGATTTATACTTTGTGCTAAATTTTATGTTCTATGAATTTACTTGGGAAGCGACGTGCTTGCGTACATTTGCTGATTTTGACAATGTTTTATTAATGAACAGGGTTGTTACTTGTGTATATTATGCATCGCTTGGCTGCTATGCTTTTTCACTGATGTCGTATTTTTCTATTATGTGCCTGCTGTGCTTATTTATTTAAATTATAATTGTCACCTGATTAGTTGTGCTGATATGGTTATGTATGTAAGTTATAATTTGTGATTTATCTGCTTGCGCCTTCATGTTTACTTATTAATATGACATATGAACATTTATTTGCTTATGCTGATATGATGTTAATGACCTGTTTATTGTGTAAGATACATATCTGCTGCTTTGCGTATGGATTACATATTTATACATTTCTGTTTGTTGTCATAACTACTCTTTAAGTTGGTATATAGAAATGCTGATATGCGGTGTACGAACATGGAGTTTAGGTCACACTATGGTATTAATTATAGAATGTTCGCTTGGCAGAGCCTCGTTGTAGGAATTGTGCTGCATCCACTTGTTGACATTCTGTTCTCCACTGGTATATTTAGTCGCTACTGCATGTTTTGCTTACGCTCAGTGCCTTATATTTTTAAGATAAGAAAATGAACTGCTATAATTCGACTCACGACATTAGTACAAGAAATTTCATAGAAGTCACAAGAGCTGGAGGTTTTATAGAAGCTGTATAAATTTATGCTAATAGGAAGGAAGCTAACGACATGACATACCAACACTAGGTTTTTGACCATTGACAGTTATTACACTGCTTTCATCGTGAGCAATTCAACTGACCCAAGAAATACTCCACATGTTTGCTTTTGTTTTGCTATGATTCTTGAAGTGGTGTACACACTGTGAAATATTATGATCATTCACACTCCGTACTCGTACATACTTACTGGAAGTTATTCAAACTAGAGGTCATGTATGCATTGCTCTTATTTGATGATGGACAAGGTAACCAAAATGTATTTTATAATTCATAATGAGTAGAAGATTTGGGTGAGATCGATTACACAGAGGTTGTGTGTGGACATTATGTCTTCGGATTGTATGGGATGATGAATTGAAGTTTGCACTAGGATTTTATCTGTACTTGTTCGAGGAGACTGACTAGAAGAGAGAGTTGTTATGGAAGTCAAATGATATTGGCGATAAGGTTTATATGTATCGACGTATTGAAGAGATATTGTTGAGGTATTGAGATTGTGTGAAGTTGATGATTATTGGAGTGTTGATGGATAAGAGGTAAGGTAAATGATATTGATGATAAGGTTTGTATGTATCGACGTAAGAGGTATTATTGAAGTATTAAGATTATGTGATGCTGATGATTATTGGAGTTTTGGTGGATAAGAGGTAAAGTAAGTGGGGAGCATATTTTTTTTGTTGGTTTATATGGAACAAGGAGGATGAAGATGGCAGACTGGAACACTCAAGTGGAAGGAAGATTGTCTACACACACACTTTGTTAAATCACTAAGCAGTATATACTTTTTTTTTTGGAGAGAGGAAGTATTTGCATACCTTGGCACACTGACAGTTGTTCAGAAACCGTACATTTTGATTTGGCTTGGCAAACATTAGTCTTGACATGATGACTATGACGTTGACTAACTATTATTGACTGTTATACACTGCTGCCACTACTACTTGATACACATGTTGAACATCAAATTTTGACAGAATTGCATTTACACAGTTAACACTATTGAATTACACAGTAGTACTTAATGTGGATGAAAAATGAGTGAGTGTGTTTTATGTGTTTTCCTTTCCTAATCCCAAATAATTGGTACCGACCTATCTCCTAAATATTATTTTACTTGTTTGTTGTGGCTTGCACTGACACCATGAATATTATAGGTTTACTGTTATTTGTGTATTGTAATAGTTAATATGACAATTATCTGATATCATTTGTGTGTTTGTTATAATTTGTATGTTTAGTGTAAGAGCATTGAGAATAATTTTGTAAAAGCAGTTGTGTGTGCATTCAAACTGTTGTTCATGCCTGCACCTGTTCAACATTAATGGGTGCCACTTAGAAATGTTTAATTTCTGCTGGCGAACTCTGATGAACTGTCTGATTAGTGATAGTGAATATTATGGACTGTTACCTACACTTGTTCAACGTCGATGGGTGCCACTGATGGAACTGCTTCTACTGAAATGATGTGACTTGTTGGTGTCTGCACTTGCTCAACATTGCTGGGTGTCACTGATGGAACTGCTTCTACTGAAATGATGTTACTTGTTGCTGTCTGCACCTGCTCAACATTGCTGGGTGCCACTGATGGAACTGCCTCTACTGAAATGATGTCACTTGTTGGTGTCTGCACCTGTTCAACATTGCTGGGTACCACTGATGGAACTGCTTCTACTGACATAATGTCACTTGTTGGTGTCTGCACCTGTTCAACATTGCTGGGTGCCACTGATGGAACTGCTTCTACTGAAATGATGTCACTTGTTGGTGTCTGCACTTGCTCAACATTGCTGGGTGCCACTGTTGGAACCGCTTCTACTGAAATAGTGTCACTTGTTGGTGTCTGCACCTGCTCAACATTGCTGGGTGCCACTGATGGAACTGCTTCTACTGACATAATGTCACTTGTTGGTGTCTGCACCTGTTCAACATTGCTGGGTGCCACTGTTGGAGCTGTTTAAATGCTACTGATGAAATGTTATGAGACTGCTATTTGCACCTGTTGACCATTGCCGGGTGCTACTGTTGGAACTGTGAACTACTCTGAGGAGTGCTACTTGTTTATTGAACTATTGAAAGGATTTTATGTGAATATTTGTATAAAAATATTTGTATAAACTGATTTTTTTGTGTATTTACTGTTTATGAAATGTTATGAGACTCTTACGTACACCTATTGTTATTGCTGGGGCTATTGATTGAATGATACTTGTGTAAACTATTATGTAAAATCACATGTATGCAAGAATTTGTATTCCTTACTGTATTTTATATATTAGGTTATTGAAGGGTCAGTGCAAAGCCAAAATTTATCTAGTTTTGTGATATTTACTTATTAATATTATCTTTTATTTTTGTCTGTACTTTTTTTTGACGAATTTGGTGGTCTTTTCACCACCAATGCTGGCAAAAATACCATCAAATTCTAGCCCGTGGAAGAGGGGCATATGAAAGGTGGCTACACTGAGTCACAGCGCCAGAGATTGCGCCAAAGAGTTTTATTCCGCCGCCTCCACTGGCAGTGCTTGTTCAGAAGTTGTGGTGGTTAGTGCTTTGCTGAGAGGATGTTGATAGCTGTATTATTTGAGGCCATGTCATGTGCAGTTGTTTTGATGGGCTAGACAGTAGATGTTGTTCGAATGGAGATGTTGTAATGATCAGAGTGTATTTTTCGTCAATATATATGAAGGTAAAAAACATTTTTTTAATTTTTTTAAAATTTAACTAACAATGTGTCTTGGTCACAGGTTCAGTCAACAAAGCATCTGGCTTGTGTTCATGTATTAGAGTGTAATTCTGGTTTCTATGTGCAATCATAGTATTTCTGTTTTTTTTTTAAAATTACTTCATTGTAAATGGCGTTTAAAGCATCTTATCGTATTGAGGAAGAACCGTGCCAGATGTGTATGTTGAATCACACTTCCACACACAGAACAGTTACATTTGTGCTTTGTTGTTTCGTAGCTTTTATAGTTGCTGGGAACTTAATTAATTAATTAATTGTGTTAACGGAAATTTCCTTTCATTCCTTGTTATTCTATGCAGTCAGATTGTGTACTAATACTAGTCAGGGCCAACCGGTTACGAGACTGCGTAACCGGACAGACAGCTACTAAAATTAAAAATATTTGCACTATATTTAATTAAGCCCCCATGCAACCTTCTGTAAACATTCTAAATTGTTTTTCCTTACAAAATACAGGCAGCAACAGCGGTCCTACCACACTTCCCTGGGGTACTCTTGACGATCGTTAAAGCTGTCGGAACACGGGATGAGGCAGCCAATGTTGAAGTGCATGCAGACGTGGCAGACAAAATCACGAGACGATAACGAGACGGTCGCTCTCAGCGCTCTCCAGCGGAAGTTGTCGGCATTGCATTGTTTTGCTCGCAAACTGCACACTTTGTCCATGAAAAGGATGGTGTAGAATTCCTACGTTAGCGCTAATAAATCGCATATTTCCTCTCTTGACAATGTGCTCGTCATGTTGATCTGTCTGTGGTAGATCTATACATAACTAAAACCTTCAATATCCGTAAACGTGTAATAAGGCAAAAATGAGCCGCGCGGGTAGCCGCGCGGTCTTAGGCGCCTTGCCACGGTTCACGCGGCTCCCCCGCCCTAGGAGGTTCGAGTCCTCCCTTGGGAATAGGTGTGTGTATTGTCTTTAGTGTAAGTTAGTTTAAGTTAGGTTAATTGCTGTGTAAGCCTAGGGGTCGATGTCCTCGGTAGTTTGGTCCCACTGGAACTTACCACATATTTCCAAATTTTTTGCACAAAATCAAAGGTACATGTCCACTCGGTAAGGAGATCATCTTATAAACGTTCACTAAATCGAACAAACTCACTACTGAAAGAGAGTGCACTTACAGTAACATAAAATCAAGTAGTACAGAAGTTATTTGTATTAATTTCAAGGTAAAGTCTCACAATCTTTTAGAAAACGTCAAGGTGAAAGTAAATTATTTAGAGCAGGATGCGAACCGTCTACTGGTCTATCCTCGGTTTCATCACGTTGCGCTTCAACCAAGTACGTTTTGCTGAAACTCTGCTACTAGTGACATCGTATTGTGTATCTCAGTCTTCTAAAGACTTTAATCGCCAAAATGTTATTAACTGGCATTGATTTATAATAAGTAATAACACGAACGACACGTTTCCACGAATTTTTAATGGGTCGTTGCTTTAAAACGGCTTACTCTGATAACACGCAAGCTATACAGGGGGTTCTAAAAAATTACTGACAAGGTTTAGAGAGGTGTTTCTTTCACCGAAACAAGAAAAAAAATCTGGTAAACATGGGGTCTACAATGCATGCTTTAAAAGCTATGAACATTTGTTCACCTTCGGTAATGTGAAACACATCTCTTCTACTGACAAAGTGTTCATACTTCTTAAGGTATGCATTTTAGAGCCCATGTTTGCTGGCCTTTTTTTTATTCTTGTTTCGGTGTAGGTAACCTGTCCCTAAACCTTCTTTTTCTGGAACGACCTGTAATGCAAGAACAACTAAATGCAAAAATTCTTCAACCACCAATGAAACATTTCCATTCCTTTATTACAGAAAATCATGCCAATAATGATTGGTTCTCGAGGTACTCAACGTGAGCTTGCTTAGAAACAGCATATATTTATATGACGTAACTAATAAAATAAAATCCACCGAATATGGCCTTTTGATGAAGAAGACAAATACAGTACTGTATGGCGTCGTACTTTCTGGTTATGACGTTCTTGCTTCCTATTTGTCCTACTTTACGTAGCACGTTTCCGAAATATCATAGAACTTATTTTGTGTTTCACGAGGCCAAATGGCTGCTCAACGTAAAACAGCAGGAAGAGACAAAGCTTGTAGAACGACATGTCAACGTTAACTAATTCATCCCGTTCGACGACGAGCTTTGTAACAGTTACTCGCTAAGGAAGTCTGGCTGGATGTAAGAGGACCTGAAGGCGTTTATGTTATCATGTGGAAATTGGAAATTTGTGGTAAATACCTATAGAAACAAACTGGTGACGTCGTCGGTCCCTAGGCTTACACGCTAGTTAATCTAACTTAAACTAACTTACGCTAAGGACAACACAAACACCCATGCCCGAGCGAGGAGTAGAACCTCCGACGGGGGCAGCCGCACAAACCGTGGCTTGGCGCCTCAGTCCACTCGGCATTTTCATGTGAAATAAATGCGTAGGTAAATAAAACGTGAAGTACCATCATGATTGGAAGTGACAAATAAATACGCAACTTTTATCACCAAAGAAGAAAACTAGTAGTTGGTGAAAGAGAGACGCTCGTAAAAGATAGTGTTTCCCTTACTCTGTCTCTCTCCCTGTCTTTGTTTCTGACGCCTAGTGTGACTGGGGTAGAGGAGAGAAGTACTATGTTTCAAGGCTCGTGTTTTAGTGGAAGGCCGTAATAGAGAACGTGACCTTCTAAGACATTCCGTAGGCGACCAGCGTTGGGCGCGGCTGATGAGGTCACGCACCGTCACCGTTCTCCCTCCCCCCCCCCCCCCCCGCCCGACCCTCGCACCCCCTTCTACCCACCACCAATTTTTGCCTCGCCTTCTTCAGCGTGCAGGTCCACCAGGGTGCGGATGGTATGTGTACCAGTTGAAAGGTGGCTACACTGAGCCACTGCGACAGAGATTGCGCCAAAGAGTATTATTAAGCCGCCTCCACAGTGCTTGGGGAGAGCTCGTAGTTGTCAGTGCCTGTCGAGGACTCGTGGTAGTCAGTTCTTGGGGAGAGCTCGTAGTAGAGTGTTTGTTGAGATGTGCTAGTAGGCAGTGCTTGCTGAGATGTGATATTGGAGAGTTGTGGTTGAGATGTGATAGTAACGAGTCGGTGTGGAGAGATTGTAATGATTAGAGTGCTTTTCATCAATATAAATTAAGGTAACAAACTACTTTTCTTTTTTTTTTCCCTCATTATTTCAGTGTCCTAAATAACGCGTCATTACAGGTTCAGTCAACAAAGCATCTGGCTTGTGTTCTTGTGTGTAATTCTGGGTTTCTTGCGCAATTATAGTATTTCTAATTTTTTTTAATCACGTCAGTATAAATGATATTTAAAATTTCTTGTCTTATTGAAGAAGAACCGTGCCAGATGTGTACGTTGAGTCACACTCCCACACACAGAACAGTTATACTTGTGCTTTGGTTTCGTAGGTTTTATAGTTGCTGGGGACTTAATTAATTGTGTTAACGAAAATTTTCATTTCATTCTTTGTTGTTGTTCTATGCAGTCAGATTGCGTAATAATACTAGTCAGGGCCAACCGTTTACGAGACACAGCGTAATCGGACATACAGCTACTAAAAATATTTTCATTTTATTTAATTAAGCCCCCATGCACGTGGCGACCCTGCCAGGATTCGAACCTGGAATCTTCTGATTGTAAAAATAGTAGACAGTAGTATTGTTGCACTAATTTGTAGTTTAGTAATTGTAGTCTATATTGCATGTGTAGATTTGGTAATTGGCATTCTTCTAATGGTATTTTTCAAAGTTTATTTTTTTTGTTGTCTTGTCTATGGGTTTGACAATTTAGTACAATTATTTCAATTGTTCGATTAATCGTGTTTAAGGGAAACTTTTCATGTAAATGGTATTGTTGGAGATAAAGAGTCATTGTGTGTAATTTTCGTACAGTGACGAGTTTTGTATGTTTTGTAAATGATTACACGATAAATGAAGAAGGCAAAAATGATGGATAGTGAGAATGACGAAATTGTTAACATGGCGAACTCGCCAACAGAGGAAAACAGTGTGATGAATAATGAAGTGGAAAACAATGTAATAAGTCGGGAAATTAGTCCGGAACCATTTCAAAATTTTTCTCAATCAGAAAATTCACAGAATACGAGATTAACGATAGAAGATTCTGAAATAGTATCGAACACAGACAGCTTTATGGCTATGCAGAAGGAAGTTAGTTTTGTGGGAAATGTTAGGGGCGAAAAGAATTTCGAACCGGCTGATATGGAGCAGTTGATGAGTGCAATATTAAATTTGGGATCACAGTTACGATCTGAATTAAAAACAGATAGGGGAACAATGGAAAAACGGTTAGACTCGCTGGGATCACAAATGGGAACAATGGAAACACGGTTTGAATCTGAATTAAAAACAGAGATAGGAACAATTAAAACCGAGATGGGAACTTTGGGATCTGAATTAAAAACTGATATGGGAACAATGGAAACACGGTTGGACTCACAAATAGGAACAATCAGAAGTGAGATGGGAATACTGGAAACACGGTTAGACTCACGAATTAAGTTTACAACGTGCACACGATAAGAAAGAAATATTTGAGAGAATCGAGGAATCCGTACCAAATGACAGATTAAATAATCTAACACAACAATATGAACAGTTAGCTACCAAATGTGTTAATACTGAAACTCGAGTCGCGACACTTACGGAAGACATAAATAAACAGAAAGAACAAATAGGTGATTTATCGGAAAGAGTTGAGGAGATTTCAGATAAACTGACAAGTCTTAGTTTAAGTGGGGACAGAGAATCAGATGATACAGCACCATTGCCATTTGCAGAAACCGAAGAGTATCGGAACATAAATAAACATGTTGAAAATCAGGGAAAATTTAATGAACGCGTTAAAAGGGAAGTTGAGGCATTACGAAAGCAAGTCAAACAGATCGAAGGCGAAATCGTAGGAAAAGACGGCAAAAGAAATTTAGAATCACAGATACCAGAGGGGTTTGAAGAAAATAATTTGTTTCATTTACGGGATGCAAGAAGAGAGCGCCAGGCGCGTGAATTTAACAATAGTCGTCATTGGGACTGGGACAGACGCGGTAGGTCTTTGTCGCCACGAGGCGAAAACTTTGACTATAAACACTTTTTGACTGTTCGGAAATTTAAGATCTTTCGTAATTCTAAGAATGACATACATCCATGTTCATGGCTAGATCAATTTATGTACGCACTTCCACCGAATTGGCCACTAAGACACAAACTGGAAATTATGTGCGGCTATTAAAGTCCTCAGGGGATTCACTACACTAAGTGAATATGTGCCGTAGCGTGCATAGGGCCCCGAGCTGTAGTGGTGCTATTTCCCTTTTAGTTTTCTGCACCGCTGCCTACTCTTTTACTATTCTTTGCATCTGTCAAACCAACTCTTCGACTATCAATCTATCTAGTGAGTAAGTAAACAATAACCGGATATGACTAATTTACCCAAAAGTGACTTCGGAAATTACTGTTGGGCTTACTATATTTTCTGCAGCATTCATTCGTAGTTTAAACGAAATGTTACCTGTTTATCTTCGTGACAATATTACTTCGTATGTTGACGACTTTCTTATTGCTAAACGTTCTTAGAGTTGAGCATAACAAAATTTTGGATTCATGATTACGTATTTTTGCAAAAGTTGGCATTACAGTGAACTTAGAGAAATCTGAATTTGGTCGTTCTCAGGTGAAATTTCTCGGTCACATTATTTGTACAGAAGGTATTCTTCCTGATCAAAAAAAAAAAAAAAAAAATTAGACGCTATTCGTAATTATGCTGTTCCTACTACAAAACGAGAGGTTCGTAATTTCCAAAATTTTTGTGGAATGATATACTTTTGAAAAAATTTTGTGGAATGACATACTTGTGAAAAACTAACAGCTAGATGTAAACATGCGGAGAGTACAAGGATACCGCGCTGTGCTTTGGCGGCGGCATATACTCAAAGCAACAGTCAAGTCTGCGCGCCGCGCAAGGCAGTCGTTGACCGAAAACAATTGCTTCCTACGTCACGCGCCTACAGCTGATCGAGCGCTCAGTGCGAATGCACTGACAGCCGTAAACAAATACACAGTTTAATTTCTCCGATTAAATTCAGTATAAAGCTATAGTGACTTGATGAATTATGTTATTAACATTCAGTATTTTTCAGGATACGGTTGTATACAATATTTAAGCACTTCAGGTAAATTATGTGCGTGTCCGACGTTAAGACGACTTGCTATCGAGAAATTTTCAGGAAGAATGTAATTTCGAAGAAGAAACTAATAAACTAAAAAAAGGTAACTGTTAATTGAGTTCATTTTTCAGGTAACATATTTCCACTTAGGTACGTACTTTAGACGTAATTTGCTGCTCGCGATTACGTGATTCATACTTTGTGCTAATTTCATGTTCTATGAAATTACTTGTGAAGCGACGTGTTTGCGTACGTTAACTGATTTTGACAATGATTATTAATGAACTGGGTTGTAACTTGTGTATATTATGCATCGCTTGGCTGCACTGCTTTTTCACTGATGTCATATTTTTTTATTATGTGCCTGCTGTGCTTATTTATTTAAATTATAATTGTCACCTGATTTATTGTGCTGATGTGGTTAGGTATGTAAGTTATACTTTGTGATTTATCTGCTTGCGCCTTCATGTTTACTTATTAAGATTACATATGAACATTTATTTGCTTATGCTGATATGATGCTAATGACCTGTTTGCTGCTATGCGTATGGATTGCATATTTATACATTTCTGTTTGTTGTCATAACTACTCTTTAATTTGGTATATAGAAATGCTGATATAAGTTGTACCAACATAGAGTTTAGGTCACACTATGGTATTAATTATAGATTGTTCGCTTGGCAGAGCCTCGTTGTAAGAATTGTGCTGCATCCACTTGTTGACATCCTGTTCTCTACTGGTATATTTACTCGCTATTGCTTGTTTTGCTTACGCTCAGTGCCTTATATTTTTAAGATAAGAAAATGAGCTGCTATAATTCGACAAACGACATTAGTACAAGAAACTTCATAGAAGTCACATGAGCTGGAGGTTTTATGAAAGCTGTATAAATTTATGCTAATAGGAAGGAAGCTAACGACATGACATACCAAAACTAGGTTTAGACCATTGCCAGTTATTACACTGCATTTTTCGTGAGCAATTGAAATAGGAAGTGACACTTGACACAAGAAATACTCCACATGTTTGCTTCTGTTTGCCATAATTCTTGAAGTGGTGTACACACTGTGAAATATTATGATCATTCACACTCCGTAATCGTACTTAATTACTGAGAGTTATTCGAACTAAGTCTGTTTAGGTCATGTATGCATTTCTTTGGTTTATAATTCATAATGAGTAGAAGATTTGGCTCAGATGGATTACACAGAGGTTGTGTGTTGACAGTGTGTCTTCGGATTGTATAGGATGATGAGGTTTGCACTAGGATTTTATCTGTACTTGTTCGAGGAGACTGACTAGAGGAAAGAGTTGTTATGGAAGTGAAATGATATTGGCGATAAGGTTTATATGTATCGACGTATTGAAGAGGTATTATTGAGGTATTATTGAGATTATGTGAAGTTGATGATTATTGGAGTTTTGGTGGACAAGAGGTAAGGTAAATGCTATTGATGATATGATTTATATGTATCGACGTAAGAGGTATTATTGAAGTATTGAGATTATGTGATGCTGATGATTATTGGAGTTTTGGTGGATAAGAGGTGAAGTAAGTGAGGTGCATATTTTTTTTTGTTGGTCTATATGGAACAAGGAGGATGAAGATAGCAGACTAGAACACTAAAGTGGAAGGAAGAATGTCTACACACACTTTGTTAAATCACTAAGCAGTATATATATTTTTTTTTTTTTTGAGAGAGGAAGTAATTGCATATCTTGGCACACTGACAGTTGTTCAGCAACAGTACATTTTGATCTGGCTTGGCAAACATTGGTCTTGACATGATGACTATGACGTTGACTTAACTATTATTGACTGTATACATTGCTGCCACTACTACTTGATACACAAGATGAACATCAAATTTTGACAGAATTGCATTTACACAGTTAACACTATTGAATTACACAGTAGTACTTAATGTGGATGAAAGATGAGTGAGTGTGTTTTGTGTGTTTTCCTTTCCTAATCCTACCCACCTATCTCCTAAATATTATTTTATTTGTTTGTAGTGGCTTGCGCTGACACCCATAAATTTTATAGGTTTACTGATATTTGAGTATTTGTAATAGTTAATATGACAATTATCTGATATCATTTGTGTGTTTATTAGAATTTGTATGTTTAGTGTAAGAGCATTGTAAAAGCATTTGTATGTGTATTCAAACTATTGTTCATGCTTGAACTGTCTGATTAGTGATGGTGAATATTATGAACTGTTACCTGCACTTTTCAACATAATGGGTGCCACTTAGGAATGATTAATTTCTGCTGATGAACTGTGTGATTAGGATAGTTAATAATATGGACTGTTACTTGTACTTTTTCTACATGATGGGTGCCACTTAGAAATGTTTAATTTCTGCTGATGAACAGTGTGATCAGTGATAGTGAATATTATGGACTGCTTTCTGGACCTGCTCATCATTGCTAGGTGCAACTGATGGACTCCTTCTGCTGAAATGATGTCACTTGTTGGTGTCTGCACCTGCTCAACATTACTGGGTGCACAGATGGAGCTACTTCTATGGAAATGATGTCACTTGTCGGTGTCTGCACCTACTCAACATTGCTGGGTGCCACTGTTAGAACTGTTTCTACTGAAATGATGTTACTTCTTGCTGTCTGCACCTACTCAACACTGCTGGGTGCCACTGATGGATTGCTTCTACTGAAATAATGTCACTTGTTGGTGTCTGCACCTATTCAACATTGCTGGGTGCCACTAATGAACTGCTTTTACTGAAATAATGTGACTTGTTGCTGTCTGCACCTGCTCATCATTGCTAGGTGCAACTGATGGACTGCTTCTACTGAAATAATGTCACTTGTTGCTATCTGCACCTGTTCAACATTGCTGGGTGCCACTGATGGACTGCTTCTACTGAAAATATGTCATCTATTGGTGTCTGCACCTGTTCAACATTGCTGGGTGCCACAGATGGAACTGTTTCTACTGAAATAATGTCACTTGATGCTGTCTGCACCTGTTCAACATTGCTGGATGCAACTGATGGAACTGCTTTTATTGAAATGAAGTCACTTGTTGGTGTCTGCACCTGCTCAACATTGCTAGGTGCCACTAATGGACTGATTCTACTGAAATAATGTCACTTGATGCTGTCTGCACCTGCTCAACATTGCTGGGTGCCACTGATGGACTGCTTTTACTGAGATCATGTCTCTTGTTGGTGTCTGCACCTGTTCAACATTGCTGGGTGCAACTGATGGAACTGCTTTTATTGAAATGATGTCACTTGTTGCTGTCTGCACCTGCTCAACATAACTGGGTGCTTGTTGCTGTCTGCACCTGCTCAGCATAACTGGGTGCCACAGATGGAACTGCTTTTATTGAAATGATGTCACTTGTTGCTGTCTGCACCTGCTCAACATTACTGGGTGCCACAGATGGAACTGCTTTTATTGAAATGATGTCACTTGTTGCTGTCTGCACCTGCTCAACATTACTGGGTGCCACAGATGGAACTGCTTCTACTGAAATAATGTCACTTGTTGCTGTGTGTACCTGCCCAACATTACTGGGTGCCACTGATGGACTGTTTTTTACTGAAATGATGTGACTTGTTGCTGTGTGTACCTGCTCAACAGTACTGGGTGCCACAGATGGAACTGCTTTTACTAAAATGATGTCACTTGTTGGTGTTTGCACCTGTTGACAATTGCTGGGCTGGAATTATCAACTATTTGTTTTTTTTTGAATAATTAAAAGTATTTTATGTGAACATTTGTATAAACTGATTTTTTGTGTATTGTGTATGTAAAGCCACATGTATGAAAGAATTTGTATTGCCTACTGTATTTAATATATTAGGTTATTGAAAGGTCAGTGCAAAGCCAAATTTATAATTAATTATGTGATATTTAGGTATTAATATTATCTTTTATTTTTGTCTGTATTTTTGTGGACGAATTTGGTGGTATTTTCATCACCAATGCTGGCAAAAATACCATCAAATTCTGGCCTGTGGAGGAGGGGCATATGAAAGGTGGCTACACTGAGCCACTGCGCCAGAGATTGCGCCAAAGAGTATTATTAAGCCGCCTCCACAGTGCTTGGGGAGAGCTCGTAGTTGTCAGTGCCTGTCGAGGACTCGTGGTAGTCAGTTCTTGGGGAGAGCTCGTAGTAGAGTGTTTGTTGAGAAGTGCTAGTAGGCAGTGCTTGCTGAGATGTGATATTGGAGAGTTCTGGTTGAGATGTGATAGTAACGAGTCGGTGTGGAGAGATTGTAATGATTAAAGTGCTTTTCATCAATATAAATTAAGGTAACAAACTACTTTTTTTTTTCTCTCATTATTTCAGTGTCCTAAATAATGCGTCATTACAGGTTCAGTCAACAAAGCATCTTGCTTGTGTTCTTGTATTAGAGTGTAATTCTGGGTTTCTTGCGCAATTATAGTATTTCTAATTTTTTTTATCACGTCAGTATAAATGATATTTAAAGTTTCTTGTCTTATTGAAGAAGAACCGTGCCAGATGTGTACATTGAGTCACACTCCCACACACAGAACAGTTATACTTGTGCTTTGGTTTAGTAGGTTTTATAGTTGCTGGGGACTTAATTAATTGTGTTAACGAAAATTTTCATTTCATTCTTTGTTGTTGTTCTATGCAGTCAGATTGCGTAATAATACTAGTCAGGGCCAACCGTTTACGAGACACAGCGTAATCGGACATACAGCTACTAAAAATATTTTAATTTTATTTAATTAAGCCCCCATGCACAGTCCAGCATCCCAGAGCACTCTGCTTGTAATCTAACGACTATACTGAACATAGTAACTAAGAAGTAGACCTTCTCCGTGTAGTGAAGCAGCTCATAATATTTAAGAAATGCAAGGCTGCCGGTCCAGATTGTATACTAGTCACGTTCCTAACAGATTATGCTGATACAATAACTTCACACTTCGCGATCATGGAGGGCCATTCGTACGTAGAAAGATCCGTACCAAACACTGGGAAGCTCTACAAGTCACCTCAATACCTAACAAAGAAAATAGAAGGAACCCGCAGAATTACAGAATTGGATTCTGAAACATACACAGTGCTCGAACATTATGAATTAGCTCGAAGAAAGCAATTTATTGATAAATACTGAACACGATCTTAGAAAATATGGTTCTTATGAAACACAACTAGCTCTTTTTTCGCACGAAGTAATGAGTGTTATCGACAGGGGACGTCAAATTAATTCCATATTTTTAGATTTGCAGAACGCTTTCAACACTGTTCCTCAAAGCGACTTCAAATTAAATTACGCGCTTCTCAGTTGTGTGACTGGATTAGTGATTACCTGTCAGGAAGGTCAGCCTCTTAGAATGATCCCAGATGATGTTGTCATTTACCGTCTTGTAAACTCATCAGAGGATCAAAACGAATTGCAAAATTATTTAAACAACATATGTAAGTAGGCTGTTTAGGTTTTTTTATTGGTAACGCCACCTCTGTATGAAAATCACTGGCTGTGCTGTGTGCAGTCTGTGGCTGCTTTGCATTGTTGTAATACTCGCCATTGTAGTGTTAGGCAGCTGGCTGTGAACAGCGCGTAGCGTTGCGCAGTTGGAGGTGAGCCGCCAGCAGTGGTGGATGTGGAGAGAGAGATGGCGGAGTTTTGAAATTTGTCATGAACTGCTATATTTATATATGATGATATCAAGGTAAATACATTGTTTGTTCTCTATTAATATCTTTCATTTGCTAACTATCCCTATCAGTAGTTAGTGCCTTCCATAGTTTGAATCTTTTATTTAGCTGGCAGTAGTGGCGCTCGCTGTATTGCAGTAGCTTGAGCAGCGAAGATTTTTGTGAGGTAAGTGATTTGTGAAAGGTATAGTTTAATGTTAGTCAGGGCCATTCTTTTGTAGGGAATTTTGAAAGTCAGATTGCGTTGCGCTAACAAAATATTGTGTGTCAGTTTAAGCACAGTCGTGTATAATTGTTCAAAGGGGACGTTTCATATGTCGACCCTTAGCTGAGGATACCTCACTGGAATCTTCTGATTTTTCTTGTAGTTTGTGTAATTAGTGTAGATTTTGTTTATTGATAGCGCGTAATCATAGAGAGAATTTCCTTTGTAGTTGTAGTTTTTCATTGTTGTACAGTAAAACAGTTGTGGCATGCATGTAGATTTGCACCAAGTATTTCGCAGCTGCGCTGGCAATTAAGTAGACATTGTTTCCATTGCTATGTTATTTTATTTTGCTCTTCAAATTGTGCTTTTCTGTGTTATCGTGTGAAATATTGTGACAATTATGGCGTGTGAAAAACGTAATACTAGGCTCCAAAGTAAACTGAGAAATGACAGTGAAGACGAAAGCAGTGTGTTAGCGCCGCAGAGTAATGAATTAACTAATGTTCAAAGTAGTAATTTGGTAATTGCGCATAGGGAAATGGAGCGGGCGGCAAACAATGGTGTAGACAGTGAAACAGGTAGTGAACAGGGAAGCGTTATCGATCGATTGGTCGGAAACAGCTCGCCTCAGGAATCGGGAATGACAGAACACAATATTGCAAATACTGCAGACTCGGGTTTTGGGTTCTCACCGTTTTCTCTAATGAGTCAAGACACATTTTCCGCTTGTCAAAATGTGAATGTTGCCGGTGCAACTTCACTGCCGAAAAGCACTGAGGAACATATTTCAGACACCAGTGCATTGTTATTACAATTAATGCAAAAAATGGGACAAAAGCTTGAAAAGTTAGACACAATGGAACAACACCAGAGACAAACACAGCAACAGTTAGACACAGTGGAACAAAATCTCAAAAAGTTAGACACAGTGGAACAAAATCTTAAAAAGTTAGACACAATGGAACAAAATCAGAGACAAACACAGCAACAGTTAGACACACTGGAACAAAATCAGAGACAAACACAGCAACAGCTTCAAAAGTTAGACTCATTGGAACAAACTCTTGAACAAACGCGTGAAGATTTAACTACTGAGTTACATAACATTGAATCGAAATGTCAAAAAGTCTGTAATGACGTAAAAACTCAAATTTGTGAGCATTTTCAACCTATTTTTTCGCGGCATGAAAAGGCATTACAGAATCACGAAGCAGCCATAAAAGAACTGCAAATTATTGTTCATGAAAATCATGAGACCTTGCAAGCTAAATTTGACTCAGTTGCATCTACCGACTCGGTTACGCAACTTGCAAAGACTCAGGAAAACTTAAAGAACACAGTAGATTCGATTTCAACACAAATGGACACTCTGAAACTTGGTTCAGAAAAACACATTGAGGAAATGTGTTCACTATCGGAGAAAGTAGCCGAACTTTCGGATCAGTTCACTAACATATCTACGAAGGTAGATGATAATCTGAACGACACAAACCCGGTAGTCTTTAATGACACAGAAGAGTGCGAACAAATTAGGAAATTCAAACAAAATCAGAATCAAATTAATACGCAACACCAAAGAGAAATCCGGGAAGTACAAGATCAGCTGACTCAGGTAATACAAGAATTACGTATTTCAGAGGCCACTCGCGCTCCAATACGGGAAGAGGGACTTAGAAATACGGAACAACCACAAAATAATAACACAGGACACTTCGGAAGTTATGAAAGAAATTGGCAAGGTGCACCGAATTTTGAAATGGAACCGCCGAAACGACGTAACAATGACCGATATGCGACTCGCCGACATGATGACTTTGACTATAAGCTGTTCATTACTACACGTAAATTCAAAACATTTAAGAATTCTGACAACGACATTCATCCACAAGCATGGCTCCATCAATTCTCTTATTGTTTTCCTCCCAACTGGTCATTAGAGCACAGATTAGAATTTATGTGTGGCTACTTAGAGAATGAACCAGCTGTAAGAATGCGGTCGGTCATTCACGATTGCCACAGTGAAGGAGAGTTTTACCATGCCTTCCTCTCAGCATATTGGTCTCAGGCCACACAAGACCGAGTAAAACAAAGCATCATAATGATGAAACGTTTCGAACAATCTGAATTTTCCAGTCTTATGAAATATTTTGAAGACATGTTGCACAAGAATCAGTACCTGTCAAACCCATACAGCCCCTCAGAACTTATCCGCATTTGCTTAATCAAATTGCCTGAACATTTACGACACATTATTTTGGCAGGACGTTGCAAAGACGACATTGAAGCTTTTCAGGGACTGTTACAAGAATTGGAAATTGACACTGACAATCGCGGAATGCGGAAACAGGAACACAACAATTACAGGTCACATCCGTCACAATTCCTCGATAATAACTGGACGCGACTAGGCTATTCTTACAACGCAAATCGTGACCAAAATAGACACCACCCGTACGACAACCGTTGGCAGAGTAATAATAGTTACAGAGAAAGATCGCATTTCCGTAGTAGTGACTATCACAGAGACAATCAGAGAAACAGACAATTTGGGAACCAAAACAAGTATTATCAAGGGAGGCAGAATAACTTCAGACGCAACAGTTCGGCGCAGAGTTACGATTCAGGGAGAAATTCTCCACCACATGACCGACAAACAAGAAACTATGTAAACTACCGACAAAACGACAGACGTGAATTTCATCAGAACTGGCGGGATTCTAACAGAGCTGGGCCCTCTCGGCAAGGCGAATTTGTAGAAGTTAGGTCTCCTAATCCCAATAACAACGCGCGCCAACAAAGAGACAGACAATGACTCGCGCCACAGGCACCCACGTGCGCCGGCTGGCTCAGAGAAAAATATCATAGACGCTAACCTTGAGAAAAATTCCAGTATTCTTTGCCGACGTATACCGCATGACAATTGCATTCAAGTTCAAACTCTGAGTACTATGAAGAGTAAAGGTTTACACCACATTTCACATGTAAAACCATTTATTGAAAGATAATCTGCTTTTTAACTTAGTCTTTGCCATAAAATTTTTCGCTTCACATTACTAATATGCATTGTCAGACTTAGAATCTGTTAACATACAACAATGTTTGAAGCTAAATATCCAATCAAGAACCAAGAGAACTTACTTAAACAGAAATGACGAATGCATTGTTATAGTGAACAGACGTCACAGTGTTATTGTGTGTGTACATTCTTGCTTGTTAGTTGCACGATTATGGAACGACTATAAGGCTTACATACTTAGAACATTTACCAGTACTGCTAATGAGATTTTAATGCAACATTTTGGTTTACTTGAAAATATATTCTGGATTTAAAGTACTTTCTGTGAGATACCAGATGACACAGTGGTTAGTTTATGTGACAGCTACACGGTTTTATCACGACGCTACTAATGAGTGACAATTTACAATGTTGCTTTTGCAGTGTTTCTGTTTTATATCTGCACAGTTTTTCGGAATTCTTCTGGAAAGTAAAACATGTTTTAGTAGTAACTTTTGTGGTACAGCAACAATGAGATTGTCTTTTCCGTAGCACAACAATACATTACAGCACAGTACTTTCCTCATCACGGCAATAAGCGTAATAACTAAGACATTTATACACAAAGCATTTCACTTTTGTGTATTATGAGGTAAGTACATTGACTTCTGCAGAACTTAGCTTTCGGAGGACGATAACTACTACACTTCCACACAGATTATGTTGCAACAAGACGCACAATTAGCGCTACAGTACACGTATTTGAGAGATTTTGTACTTAAGCCATTTATTTTTCAAGATTTTTGAATTACAAAGAAAGTTTTCCGTGATATATTTCATTCTATTGCTGTAATCTGTAACACCTGAGGGTATAATTACATTAATCCTCAGGGGGGTATACGCCCACTTTGTGTACCATGTGTGTGGCAACCACAAGGAACCCTAGCTAATATGGTATTTGCTTATACAACTTTACACATCGGTACCGTATTTCTCTAGCACAAAATTACACAGCTATCTGATCATTTAACTGAGAGATAAACATTTTTTTTACTAAGTCAGTGACACATGTTTACGCAATTACAGAGTTGGATTACTTCACACTTACGAAACTGTATTTTGTCTGTACTGTGTGAACTGTTCATATTTTTTCGGAACCATTGTGATACTATGAGAGCTTTGAATGATGTATTTGGTATGGATTCATTATTTTTAAAGTACGTTTGAGGCAGATGACACTTTTGACATGAGCAGAGAATTTTTTTAATTATTGGAGGAAGCTACGACGATTTTGAGATTTGACTGAGGTGTTATGATGTTATTTTTATGACGACGATGTGTATTATGCTGCTGAGGTATGTTTATGATTAATAGGCTGAGGCTATGTGAGTTATTTGATTATGCTTCATATTTATAATGACGAAATATTGACGAGTGTCGATGGATACGTATATGTGTAATAAGGTAAGGAGTAATGAATAGTGGGTAGGGACTCTTGACTTGTGAAAAAGGATGTTGGAAACCAAGAATCGTACTTTAAGAGTTATGAAATGTGTGTAAATGCGTGAATGTATCACAATGCCGGCGAAAATTTTTTGGACAACGTTATATTCATAGGATTTTCTTTCTACAGATTTTCAACGCTAATTCTTGACCTGTGAAATATTTTTATGTGAGACTGTCACTGTAGCGGAAACTGGTGTCGTAAATATTTCCGTAAGAAAGTTAAGTGACCACCTGCACGTAATGCGTCGTGGGCACGCAGCTGTGTCAAACACCTGGAGAACAAGCCATTAGGGTGTGCCTTTCCGGAAGCACAGGTAAAAAAAAAAAAAAAAAAGAAAAAAGGCAGGCCTTTATCCTCGCCATTGACATTCCTTTAGAGAAAATATTGCAAATGCGACACCCTCATTACTTCCATTAACCTTGCTATTGACATTCCTTTGTAGAAAGCATCGCAAATATTACACGCTCATTACCTGAAAACATATGATTACTCGTACTTTGTGCTAATTACTGCAATGCTTATGAATTGATGGGAAATATTCGTACATCTGCACACCTGATTATGACAAGTGTCTTTCTATGAGAGTTGAGAGCTACTGACTTACGAAATGCCACATGACTATTGAATGATATCTTTATGCTTTGCTTTTTGTTGTTGCTTATTTCACTTGATATCTGGTTTCCAGCTGTGTTGCAGCATTGCTTTTATAAAATAAAATGCATTTGTTAATGTGAACACTTTCTGTCAACAGATCTATTAAATAATTATTTTATGATCCACATTCTTTAAAAAAGGAGCACTTGGAAAGGAAAGAACAATAAGAAGGAACTAGTAACAGTAACACATAATTTTCTTTTCAAGTACATGGTAATATTTCTTTTTACAATCAGTTGTTGTGGTGCACCACTTTAATTACATAGATATTAAGATGTGAATATACATTTCCCTTATCTGCATTGTTGTTTTTACTGCAATATTTTTTCTGCTTCAGCTTTGTCATGTATAGATATAAGTTTTATATTTTTTATATTTGCTGCTGCTGTTTGCCAGGCATAGTGCTACTGAATTTTAAATTGTGTTACTCTGTTAAGCTAATTTTACTACTGACTTATTTTTCTTGCTACTGTACATTGGCTCATATTAGTTGTAATGTTGCATTGCTTGGTAATTTATATTTACTGTAGCTTGCTTTGCAATTTTCCATTTTTTTTGCATTGCTGTTTGTGTTAATTTGTTATGTGCTGCTGCATTGCCTCGTCCCTTAGTTTAGTATCTGAGCTCAGTAGATTTAAGTTAGCTTAAGAGGAGACTATATAAGAAACTAACTATTATAAATTTATAAGAAATGCATTGAGAAGCTATCAGAAAATGGTCTGGCAAAATAAAAAGGATACTGTGCAGTGGAGAAAAACTATTATTGACAGAGGATGTGAACAGAATACAGAAAGCAGAGAGAAAAACTATTTTTGACAGAGGATGTGAACAAAATACAGAAGGCAGGCTTAGATAGGACTTTTGGGAATAATGATGAATGAAGGGAGATCTCCAAGAAGCAAAGAAAGCTTTGTTTGCAAAATACTGCAATGAAACAAACCCTTTCCTTTCCTTTTGTGTTATCCCACTATGTGTTTGGGTACCCTTGTGTATATATGTTCTTCCTGTCTTTATATGTTTACCTCATCAGACTTTTGTTGTAGAATTTTTCTCATACTCAGCTACATGAACTATGATGAGGAATACTGTTATCCTCAAATATAATTTGCGTTAATAATATGTTATTTACTTTGTAAAGATGTTAGACATTATTAATTCTGTTTTGTTTTAATGCTCATGTGTAAAGTTGATGTTTCAAAAGTTATTCTGATCTTTTATGTATTTACTTATGTCATAATTCCTGTAACACTGATGTATATGTTTATTTCTATTCTTTTGTAAAGCCCCTATTACTACAAACGTTATCTGTATTATTATGTTTTTAATGGTGTGTTTTGTACCTTTGTTATTGTATTCTTATGTTATAAAATTGTAATTGTCACCAGTTCATGATATTATTAACTTGTTAGTTATATTTCACTGCACACGTTTCTGTTGGTCATAGTATATGGACAATATGTGAGAAGTAGGGACTGATAGTGTTTGCACGTGTGTTAATGATTCAGCAAGGGACTGGATAACAGCATTGCTGGATCTAAGGACAATTTCAAAAACTTTGTGAGTGCACAAGTGGTGGTTTATGGACTTGCTATATTCTCCGCAAGACTCTTCGATGGTGAATGTGCACCTGCACAATCGCAACAGATGGCTGCTGGCCATCTCTACAAGGACTACAGTGGGTCTGCATCTTTGATGGCCCACCATTACCATTATCTCTACAAGGACTACAGTGGGTCTGCATCTATGATGACCCAACATGCCATTATTTCTACAAGGACTGCAGTGGGTCTGCACCTCTGGTGGCCCACCAATACCGTAATCTCTACCAGGACTACAGTGGGTCTGCTCTGTGATGACCTACCTACCAATACTCTTCAAAATTTCGACTGACTCTGCTGTGGGTTTGCTCTGTTGTGGCCCATTACCTGTCTGCATGTCGAGAGTCAGCACTGTCTTTCCATTGGAAGGACAACACTACTTCTTCAAGACTGCATGGAAATCCACTACTTCCGTGTGCATTTTCTTTTACTGCTCAGACTTTGAGAAAAACACTGCTATTCTCCTGTTATGTACGATTAGGACTGTCTTTATGGACTGTGAGACAATTTTAGCTTTTGACCAACATTGTATCAATAAGTGTGTGCATTTGATTTCTTTGTTATGGTAATTATGAAAAAAATTTTTCAAATCTGTATTGGCCACTGCCCAATCCAATTTGTAAAATTTTTTGTGGGGAGCATGGGGGCTATGTAAGTAGGCTGTTTAGGTTTTTTTATTGGTAACGCCACCTCTGTATGAAAATCACTGGCTGTGCTGTGTGCAGTCTGTGGCTGCTTTGCATTGTTGTAATACTCGCCATTGTAGTGTTAGGCAGCTGGCTGTGAACAGCGCGTAGCGTTGCGCAGTTGGAGGTGAGCCGCCAGCAGTGGTGGATGTGGAGAGAGAGATGGCGGAGTTTTGAAATTTGTCATGAACTGCTATATTTATATATGATGATATCAAGGTAAATACATTGTTTGTTCTCTATTAATATCTTTCATTTGCTAACTATCCCTATCAGTAGTTAGTGCCTTCCATAGTTTGAATCTTTTATTTAGCTGGCAGTAGTGGCGCTCGCTGTATTGCAGTAGCTTGAGCAGCGAAGATTTTTGTGAGGTAAGTGATTTGTGAAAGGTATAGTTTAATGTTAGTCAGGGCCATTCTTTTGTAGGGAATTTTGAAAGTCAGATTGCGTTGCGCTAACAAAATATTGTGTGTCAGTTTAAGCACAGTCATGTATAATTGTTTTAAGGGGACGTTTCACATATATGCGCGGTGTGACAAGTGACAACTGCATCTGAATAATGACACGAGTGTAGTCATCCTTATGAGTAATAAAAGGAAACCTCTAAATTTCGGTTACATGATAAACCACACAAATCTAAAGACTGTAAACTCAACTAAATACTTAGGGACTACAGTTACGAATAACTTAAATTGGAAGGATCACATAGATAATGTTGTAGAGAAAGCAAACCAAAGCCTGTGATTTATTGGCAGAACACTCTGGAAATGTAACAGGTCTACCGAAGGGTCTGCCTTCACTACGTTTATGCGCCCTGTTTTGAAGTATTGCTGTGCGGTGTGTGGGATCCGATTGACGGAGTACACCGAAAAAGTTCAAAGAAGCGCAGCTCCTTTTGTATTATCGCAAAGTAAGGAACAAAGTGCCACGGATATGATAGGAGAATTGGAGTGGCAGCAGAGGGTGACAATATTTTGTTGGCGCCCACCTACATAGGAAGAAATGATCATCATTATAAAATGAAATCAGAGCACGGACGGAAAGATATACGTGTTCGTTTTCGCCATGGCCTGTTCGAGAGTGGAACGATACAGAGATATTTAACTGTGGATTGCAGAGTAATCATGTAGATGTAAACGTAGAACTAGACAACATTTGAAAATTTTTGATGAAACTACGACGGACATTGTTACTGTCTTTGAAACTGCATACCAAAATTTTTATTCAAAAATGGTTCAAATGGTTCTGAGCACTACGGGACTTAACATCTGAGGTCATCAGTCCCCTAGAACTTAGAACTACTTAAACCTAACTAACCTAAGGACATCACATACATCCGTGCCCGAGGCAGGATTCGTACCTGCGACCGTAGCGGTTGCGCGGTTCCAGATTGAAGCGCCTAGAACCACTCGGCCAGATCGGAGGGCAGAATTTTTACTAATATGTGTTGAATAGAAATTGGAATATAATACAAGCAACCGTTATAGAAATGCGAATAACTGTAACAGTCCCAGGAAATTATATTTTGTTAAATTCAGCTTTAAAAATTCATCCACGTAAGCCGGCAAATTGCATTTGGTTTTCATTTGGCACCTTTTTTGATGACCTTGATGCGCCTTCCGGAATGTGTGATAGACATTGAGATCAGGCAAATTATGGAGCTGTTATCGATGCCCAGAGATATACATTTTTTAATGCTTAAATATGCGTCGCAACAATTAAAAGTGGTGTGGTTGTAACTTATATATTTGTACGTCGTCTCTGAAATTTATTGGCAGACAGACAGAACAGACAACTGTCAGATACACTGCCCTCCATAAGTTTGGAAACACCATGCTGCTTATTACTGAGGAGCAAGATAGAAGTGATCTATGTGAGTTATTGGTTAGAATACAGAATAGCAAGCTCAAATAACAGCTAATAATGACACTTATAGTATTGTACACTTAAATATTGTACATATACATATATATTGGAACATACTAGTATTGCTCCGTTTTATGTAAACCGACGTTACCTGTCCAAGCAGTTCTACTAAACACGCCAGGTGGCGCGAGTAGACCGCATGGCTATGTAGAGGTACGTTGTTTACATTTATGTTCACTTGTAGTTGACTTTGCATAAAGGTATACCACGCCGCGAAAGTAATAAATGAACCAAAGTGCCAGATTCATTATGAATCACGGGTAATGGTAATCACTTTGCACCAAGAAGGCAATAGTGTCCGACAAATAGCAAAGAAACTGATGATTTCCATCAGCGGAGTTGTCAAAACCATACACCGGCATCGAGAAACAGGCTCCTATGGAGATCGTCCTCGCTCAGGACCACCCAGGGAAATATGAGAACACCAGGAAAAGTATTTGGTAGTGACCAGTAAACGTAACAGATTAACAACTGTCCGTGAATTGATTGCTGAACTAAACCCAAAGAGGAATACACCGGTGATTGAGTGAACAGTGAGACGACGCCTGGCAGACAATAACCTCTCGAGGTTATGCAGCAACAAGGAAGCCACTGTTGCGCCCTGTTAACAAGAAGAAAAGACTTCAATGGACTAAGATACACCAACATTGGACAGCGGGGGATTGGGAAAGAGTCTTATTCACTGATGAATCCAAGTTAGAAATATTTGGAAGTAAACGCCGTCAATTTGTACGCCGTTTACCCCATGAACGCTTGAATCCTCAGTGCGTGATTCCAACTGTAAGGTATGGGGGGGGGGGAGGTTCTGTGATGGTATGGGGGTCCTTTGTAGGGAATAAAGTCGGAGATTTGGAGAAAATGGGCGGAAAAATGAACCAAAAGGATTTTCATGCTATTCTCCAGCGACATGCTAAGACATCTGGTTTGCGTCTGATTGGAAAAGGTTTTGTCTTGCAGCAAGACAACGACCCGAAACATACGTCTCGCTTGTGTCAGAACTATGTGAAGTCTCTAGAGGTTCGCAAAATATTGAAAAACATGGAATGGCCGCCCAAATCCTCTGATTGTAACCCAATCGAACTGCTATGGGATGAATTGGACAGGAGGATCCAAAAACGGGAAATCATCAGTGGGTCGCAACTGTGGGAGGTCCTGCAGCAAGAATGGAGATTACTTCGAACTGTAACGTTGGCAAAACTGACGCAGCGCATGTCGAGAGTGGGCAAGGCAGCGATGAAAGCAAACGATGGCTATTTTGAGGAATCGAAAATTTAATTGTTGCATCTTCCTATGTATTATCTGAGCTTAATAAACATTTGAAAAACAACAAAATGCATTTTTCTACTGTATTTCCTTTCCATTGTCTATAATTACTAGGTTCAAAATGGCTCTGAGCACTATGGGACTCAACTGCTGAGGTCATTAGTCCCTTAGAACTTAGAACTAGTTAAACCTAACTAACCTAAGGACATCACGAACATCCATGCCCGAGGCAGGATTCGAACCTGCGACCGTAGCGGTCTTGCGGTTTCAGACTGCAGCGCCTTTAACCGCACGGCCACTTCGGCCGGCAATTACTAGGTGTTTCCAAACTTATGGTGGGTAGTGTTTATACATTTCTGAAAAAAGTGTGGGACACCTCCTGGACGTTTATTTCAACGGATGCACAAACATCGTCCGAATTCACAAACATCGTCCGAATTCCTACGGGAATCAGTATCTGCGAGTAATGAGTGAAATGGCATCGGGCGATAAGTTAGAAATTTGAGTCGGCCACTGATGGTATCCGGATCGCTGACGCGGTTAAGGAAACCGCTCTTGAGAAGCGTTAATTCCAGGTTCGAGTCCTGGAGCGGCACTAGTTTTCAACTTTAGCCATTGCTTTACCACAATGGCCTGTGCCGTCACGATTTCCCACCTATCATTTCCCTATTCTTCCCCTTCCGATATTTCATGTTTGCATTTATCTACTAGCAGCATCATAACGAGTGATATCCGCCGGACAAGTCCGACAAAACAAATTTACTCATACATATACTTTTCTGGGTTCCTACTTGGTGCAATTAGTTTTGACAATGCATATGGTTTTGTGGTTCAAATTTGATAGGCTCTAAACACTATGGGACTTAACGTCTGAAGTCATCAGTCCCCTAGACTTAGAACTACTTAAACCTAACTAACCTAAGGACATCACATACATCCATGCCCGAGGCAGGATTCGAACCAGCGACCGTAGCAGCAGTGCAGTCCCAGAATGAAGCGCCTAGAACCGCTCCGCCACAACGGCCGCCTTTTGTGGTTCTCTCATCAGTTAATACGGAGGATAATGATATGTCGTTGGCGTTTCTAGTCGATACCAAGTCATTTACATTATCACTTGTGTTGTTAAGTAAACTAGACCCTTTAGGAATAACACTTTCTCCGTCTTAGACTGGTCCTGCTATTAGCACAGTAGTCTCTAAGCCATACTTTCTACCTGTATTTAAATACCGGATGGGCATTACTGAGCCGGTTACAGAGTTTTCCTTCCATCTAACAATGCTTATCGCTATATCGACAAACAGATACACAGAGTTTTTGCAAACATAGGCCACTTGTTCTACAGAACTTAACTTAAAGCGATAACTACATCCAGCAGATCTTGCATTTGTAAGTCAGACTCTTGCAGTTCTGGTGTTCTGTTACTGTTTTGATGTGGATTGTTCAAATCGGCGCAGGAAAGTTACGAGAGGGGGGTCTTCAAAAGGACGTGGTCGAGTCCCTCAAAGATCTTTGTCCAATTAAAACAGTAAATCGTCTCTCATGAAGTTTACTTCTACTGGAAGTTTTAAATCCTTAATTTTCCTTTCTTGAAAGATAGCTTGTGAGTAGAATTAGGAAATATTACAGAAGGAATTATTTTGTTCATCCGTCGTAAACGCTGAAGTGTGGCATAGTCACGATGAAGAAAAAGCGACTCCAGTGCTTGAAATTGCAATGTTGCTACCATTCTTTGATTTCAAGTACTTTTTTGTATATTTCATAATTTTGCATTCAAAGACTAGAATAAATACAACAGTATTTGTCGTAAATGTCCCATTTTGCGTTAGTGAAGTAAATACATCGCATTGAATTTTAGTCATACCATCTGTACATACACACAATGACTTAACCAACTACATATTTTCGTAATCGTTGTCCGCCTGTTTAGCTGGGTGGTAACGTGCTTGCCTCCCGTGCAACCAGGCTCGGGTTCGATTCCCGTCCGTGTTGGAGATTTTCTCCGCTCGTAGTCTCGGTGTTGTGTTGCGCTCATCATCATTTCATCCTCATACCCGACACACAAGTCGCCCAATGGTGCGTCGACTGTAATAGGACTTCCACTTGGCGGCCAAACTTCCCCGGATGGGGCCACCCGGCCAACAATGCCATACGCTCATTTCATTTTTTCGTAATCGTTCACTCCTTCATCAATAACAAAAACGTTAGCTGCAGCAGATATCGTGTAACCGTGTAGAACACAGGAAAGGGCTTCGCAGGTCTAATGGTACAAAGCAAGAAATTTTATCGTTGTTCCCCGAGAAGCGTTGCAAGATTTAATAACTATAATAATAAAACTATGGTCTGTTGTCGGCGCGTACAGTAATTGCAGTACTGTGCCCTTCACGTTGCACTTCTTGCTGCAGCAAGGTTTTTGTATTTTAATTAAAGTATAAATCTTCTTTTTTTACCGCGGAAGAGTTATAACGTAACCTCTTCTTAGCTGACATTATTGCGAATGCTCCTTAATTGCGGTGCAACTCACCAGAGGCTTAAACATTCCAGAAGTCTCCCTGCTGCTTGTCTGCGGAATTTCTTTGAACATCAACCGTTGCTGGTACTTGGGATTTAAATCATCATGCAGCATATGGGAGAGCGTCTAGGAGTGTCATTTTTATGTTGCAAATTCAAGAACTCGCTATAAATTCTAGTTGTATTTACTTCTTCTGAAACGAATCTTCGATCATATTCATAGTTTTGCTTTCATTTTTTCTATTTTCTGTTGGCGTTTTGGCGTACTCAGGAACGTTAGCGAACGTGAACAGTTTGTGTTCAAAAAAGCGTTAAATTTAGTTCTACCCTTGAAGTCATTAGTACGAGATAGCTGACAATACCACGTCGAAGGTTGGAGGAAGGGCATGCTGACCGTAATTGTAGTTTGTAATAACGTCTGAGACATGGATGCTTCTAAGCAACCGCTTGACGGGAGATAGCTTATCTTCACCCGGTAAAGTAATGTTAACTCAGCCCGCCCGGCCAGCGCTGCGGTCTAATGAACTGCTTCCAGAGCGGGAAGGCATGCTGGTGTCCGGCACGATTCCGCCCGGGGGATTAATGTCGAGGTCCAGTGTGCCGGCCAGCCTGTGGATAGTTTCTAAGGCGGTTTTCTATCTACCTCGGCGAATGCGGGCTGGTTCCCCTTATTCCGCCTCAGTTACACTACGTTGGCGATTGCTGCGCAAACACTGTCTCCACGTACGCGTACACCATAATTACTCTACCATGCAAATACTGGGGTTTCGGTCGTCTAGATTTGAGCTGGAATGAGACGTTCCCGGACGGAGGAGGGGGGGGGGGTCCACTGGGGGCCGATCCGCACAATAAACCTACGTCCGATATGGGGCGGCGGGGGGGGGGGGGGGAGGGAAGTGGACTGCTGTAGCCTGTTGTGGGGTTGTCTATCACTGAGGGCTACGGCGTGCATGAAGCCTCTCCGTCGTTTCTTGGTCCCTGGTGCAATACATACACACATATAATGTTAACTCGCTTGGACCTCTCAGTCCGCAGCTCGTGGTATAATGGCTAGTGCTGCTGCCTCTGGATCACGGGGTCCTGGGTTCGATTCCCAGCTGGGCTGGGGATTTTCTCTGCCCGGGGACTGGGTATTTATGTAGTCCTTATCATTTCATCATCATAATCGTTCGTGACAGTGGGTAGACTGCACTGTGTACAAAAATTGGGCTGTGTAAAAAATTGGGACTTTGTATGGGCGCTGATGACCCCACAGTCGAGCGCCCCACAAACCAAACATTATCATCACACGCTTGGACCTCTGTGTATACGACATGATGACAAAAGTGACCTTCTGGTAACCCTGAGACCTAAAAAATTACACATATTAGTGTTATTGCCTAAAAACATATTTTTAAACAAGTGGCTTCGTATACGTTACTATAAAGTTATCTCATTAGTTTTTGCAGACGTATCCATCTGATAAGTATTCATCGCACATATAATTTGCTTCCATCACGAACACACATTATTACCGCAGCTATCGTGGTTTTCTGTTATTTTACAGGATATACGCAGTAACGATACGCTCACAACAAACACCAATGCGAGAGTCATATGTATTATCTCCACTTTAGGAGGCACCAAGGCTACCGCGACACCATGGGAACTAGAAATCCAAGCACGAACAGTTTCTCTTCAGACGCATTTCAGGCAGCACCCATTGTAAATGGTAAAATAATCTTATAAACAGAAACCATGAGCCACAATTTAGGCCAAATATTCTTTTTGATAATTAAATCATCCCACCAAATCTGTAATAGAATCTGTTGTTACTCAACACGCATTGTTTATATTCCATTAATATCTCCAGTTATCAGGAGAAAGAAAACTGGCATTCTACGGATCGGAGCGTGGAATGTCAGATCCCTTAATCGGGCAGGTAGGTTAGAAAATTTAAAAAGGGAAATGGATAGGTTAAAGTTAGATATAGTGGGAATTTGTGAAGTTCGGTGGCAGGAGGAACAAGACTTTTGGTCAGGTGAATACAGGGTTATAAATACAAAATCAAATAGGGGTAATGCAGGAGTAGGTTTAATAATGAATAAAACAAAATAGGAGTGCAGGTAAGCTACTACAAACAGCATAGTGAACGCATTATTGTGGCCAAGATAGACACGAAGCCCATGCCTACTACAGTAGTACAAGTTTATATGCCAACTGTCTCTACAGATGATGAAGGAATTAATGAAATGTATGATGAGATAAAAGAAATTATTCAGGTAGTGAAGCAAGACGAAAATTTAATAGTCATGGGTGACTGGAATTCGAGAGAAGGAAAAGGGAGAGAAGGAAACATAGTGGGTGAATATGGATTGGGGGAGAGAAATGAAAGAGGAAGCCGTCTGGTAGAATTTTGCTCAGAGCATAACTTAATCATAGCTAACACGAATCATAAAAGAGGGTTGTATACATGGAAGTATCCTGGGGATTCTAGAAGGTATCAGATAGATTATATAATGGTAAGACAGAGATTTAGGAACCAGGTTTTAAATTGTAAGACATTTCCAGGGGCAGATGTGGACTCTGACCACAATCTATTGGTTATGAAATGTAGATTAAAACTGAAGAAACTGCAAAAAGGTGGGAATTTAAGGAGATGAGACCTGGATAAACTGAAAGAACCAGAGGTTGTATAGAGTTTCAGGGAGAGCATAAGGGAACAATTGACAGGAATGGGGGAAAGAAATACAGTAGAAGAAGAATGGGTAGCTCTGAGGGATGAAGCAGTGAAGGCGGCAGAGGATCAAGTAGGTAAAAAGACAAGGGCTAGTAGAAATCCTTCGGTAACAGATGAAATATTGAATTTAATTGATGAAAGGAGAAAACATAAAAACGCAGTAAATGAAGTAGGCAAAAAGGAATACAAACGTCTCAAAAATGAGATTGACAGGAAGTGCAAAATGGCTAAGCAGGGATGGCTAGAGGACAAATGTAAGGATGTAGAGGCTTATCTCACTGGGGGTAAGATAGATTCTGCCTAAAGGAACATTAAAGAGACCTTTGGAGAAAAGAGAGTCATTTGTATGAATATCAAGAGCTCAGATGGAAAACCAGTTCTAAGCAAAGAAGGGAAAGCAGAAAGGTGGAAGGAGTATATAGAGGGACTACACAAGGGCGATGTACTTGAGGAGAATATTATGGAAGTTGTAGGGGATGTACATGAAGATGAAATGGGAGATACGATACTGCGTGAAGAGTTTGACAGAGCACTGAAAGACCTAAGTCGAAACAAGACCCCGAGAGTAGACAACATTCCATTGGAACTACTGACGGCCTTTGTGTGAGACAGTCCTGACAAAACTCTACCATCTAATGAGCAAGATGTATGAGACAGGCGAAATACCCTCAAACTTCAAGAAGAATATAATAATTCCAATCCCAAAGAAAGCAGGTGTTGTCAAATGTGAAAATTACCGAACTATCAGTTTAATAAGTCACAGCTGTAAAATACTAACGCGAAATCTTTACAGACGAATGGAAAAACTGGTAGATGCTGACCTCGGGGAAGATCAGTTTGGAAATGTTGGAACACGTGAGGCAATACTGACCCTACGACTTATCTTAGAAAATAGAATAACAAGAGGCAAACCAAGGTTTTAGCATTTGTAGACTTAGAGAAAGCTTTTGACAGTGTTGACTGGAATACTCTCTTTCAAATTCTAAAGATGGCAGGGGTAAAATACAGGGAGCGAAAGGCTATTTACAATTTGTACAGAAACCAGATGGCAGTTATAAGAGTCGTGGGGCATGAAAGGGAAGCAGCTTTTGGGAAGGGAGTGAGACAGGGTTGTAGCCTGTCCCCGATGTTATTCAATCTGTATATTGAGCAAGCAGTAAAGGAAACAAAAGAAAAATTCGGAGTAGGTATTAAAATCCATGGAGTAGAAATATAAATGTTGAGGTTCGCCGATGACATTGTAATTCTGTCAGAGACAGCAAAGGACTTGGAAGAGCAGTTGAACGGAATGGACAGTGTCTTGAAAGGAGGATATAAGATGAACATCAACAAAAGCAAAACGAGGATAATGGAATGTAGTCTAATTAAATCGGGTGATGCTGCGGGAATCAGATTAGGAAATGAGACACTTAAAGTAGTAAAGGAGTTTTGCTATTTGGGGAGCAAAATAACTGATGATTGTCGAAGTAGAGAGGATATAAAATGTAGCCTGTTAATGGCAAGGAAAGCGTTTCTGAAGAAGAGAAATTCGTTAACATCGAGTATAGTTTTAAGGGTCAGGAAGTCGTTTGTGAAAGTATTTGAATGGAGTGTAGCCATGTATGGAAGTGAAACATGGACGATAAATAGTTTGGACAAGAAGAGGAATTTGTGGCACAACTTGACTAGAAGAAGGAACCGGTTGGTAGGACATGTTCTGAGGCATCAAGGGATCACAAATTTAGCATTGGAGGGCAGCGTGGTGGGTAAAAGTCGTAGAGGGAGGCCAAGAGATGAATACACTAAGCAGATTCAGAAAGATGTAAGTTGCAGTAGGTACTTGGAGATGAAGAACCTTGCACAGGATAGAGTAGCATGGAGAGCTGCATCAAACCAGTCTCAGGACTGAAGACAACGACAGCAACAACATCTCCAGTAGCAATACTTGTGAAATGGAGTTAAAGCAGAGAAAGGAAGGCTGGAGGATGCCACACCAAGATTTATCGGTCCATCTCAGATGTTGGAAAGCTGGACTAAGGCTGTGAAAAACACCGAATAACACTATTGGATGTTGCCAATATATGTCCATTTTTTCAGTACCAAATAACTTATATTTTACAAAAAAGAAACTGATGAATCTCTGGTGTAAACACATAAGACGTAAAATCAGGGAACATCTAGAACAATTTATTTAAAATGGTTCAAATAGCTCTGAGCACTGTGGGACTTAACATCTGAGGTCATCATTGACCTTATTATTTTACACGTACAAGAAGATACACGCAAACACTGTAGGCTCACATATTAATGATTAGGATTCTATCCAAGTGTAAGGAACCAAGTTTTACGGTAACTTGCTGAGATTATGGAATCTTGCTAGACCACTTTATTTTTATGTGAGGGTTATGTCAGTTTTAGAACATAAAATACCTGATTCAAGTCTTTCCATAAATAAGCTAAGCTTATCACTCTGGCGAAGTTCGAAGTTCTGCATTGTTCAAAATTGGTCTAATACGTAATTATAATTTTACATATTTCTGTGTTATGCTACGAAAATTTTCAGTAAAGTACAAAATCTTTTTTTAATTTCTGAGACATAAAAATGACGTAATATGATACGAACTCTAGGGACTGATCGATGAGAAAATGCGGAACACAAAAGGTCTAATGAACTTATGTCCGGAAATGCATGGTTTCCATGCTAGAAACCATTTATTCAGTCGTATATTGTTACAGACTGCGGTCTAATACGTGCTATACCATGCAGCCATATTTACAGTACGTGTTTAAAATGTTTCCATATACCTCAAAAAATGGCTCTGGGTAGTATGGGACTCAACTGCTGAGGTCATTAGTCCCCTAGAACTTAGAACTAGCTAAACCTAACTAACCTAAGGACATCACACACATCCATGCCCGAGGCAGGATTCGAACCTGCGACCGTAGCGGTCTCGCGGTTCCAGACTGCAGGGCCAGAACCACGCGGCCACTTCGGCCGGCCTCCATATGCCTCAACGCATGCGTGTACGCACCGTATCATGTTTTGTCTCACAGGTTCACATCGGCCAGACTGCATCCGAACAGTGTCAAAAGCAGCACGAATACGCTACTCCAGTGTCTCCACATCTGGAATGGGCTCTGCATACACGATACTTTTGAGATGGCCCCATAAGCAGAAATCGCAGGGATAGAGATATGGTGAACGAGCAGGCCAGGCAACTGGACCACGTCCGATCCATCGACCAGGGAAGACACGATTGAGATGCGTCCGGACATTAAGGCGAATTCGGCTGGAGAACCATCTTGTGGCAGCCACATAACCCTTCGAATCATCAATGGCACTTTGTCCAGCAGATGAGGCAAATTCACCCGCAAGTGGCACCGGTAGTTCCGGCCTATTAGGTTCAAAAATGGTTCAAATGGCTCTGAGCACTGTGGGACTTAACATCTGAGGTCATCAGTCCCCTAGAACTAGAACTACTAACACCTAACTAACCTAAGGACATCACACACATCCATGCCCGAGGCAGGATTCGAACCTGCGACCGTAGCAGTCGCGCGGTTCCGGACTGAAGTGCCTAGAACCGCTCGGCCACCGCGGCCGGCTGCCTATTAGGTGACATGGAAGGAAGACTGGTTCCAAAACAAGGTCACCAATTATCCAGGCCTGTTGCGCCGATGCTGATGATTCGCTGTCACCATACCATGTGGGATCTGCATACTGTCTCGCAGTAGTTGAAGGTACCATTTAGCGTAATGGTGGTCTCATCTGTGAATAGAATAGATGGCACCAATCCTCGAATCATGTTTGCCTGGTGAAGAAACCAGCTACAAAACTGTTCCTGATGTGGAACGTCTGTCGCTAGTGAACCCTGCATGCGCTCTAAGTGACAAGGGTAGCAACAATTGTCATGCAGACTGTTCCACACGGTCGTCTGGCTTACCCTTTACTGGCGGGCCAACTGCCAGGTGCTGACACGGAGGTCGCCTTCCACAGTGTTAATCACATTTTCCTCCAGGTCTGGTGCCCGAACATTTCAGGTACGTCCTTAATGATTTCCTGATTCCTGAAACGACCATGTCTTAAACAAACGGCGAAACACTGTTGCAAACACTGAACGCTGTGTTGTTGTCAGTGGGGATAGATCTTCTGATGCAACCTTGCTGGCCGACGTCCGTTGCCATTTGCCTTTCAGTAATTAAACACCATGTCTGCAAGCGCTCGATTCGGATGCCGAAACATTGTGTATCACATCCACTAGAAGGCTAGTCAGCAAGGGAAGTGAATCGGACATGACATTATCAACTACTATGGCAAGAGAGTTCACTATAGTATGACGTATGAGGAACAGTACCATCCTCTACGAGGAAACCACGCATACTGTAACAGTGGCTGCATGGTACAGCGCGTAGTAGACCGCAATCTCTGTAACAAAATATGATTGAATAAATGCGTTTCCGGACATAAGTTCATTAGGCCTATTTGTTCCGTATCCTCCAGTCGATCAATTCCTAGAATTTGTACACAGCGGAAAAATCACCCTGTATATAAAATTAAATTCGCGACAAAGGCGTCACTTGTATTTAGTCACTTCAGCTGATCACTTGAGGACGGTTTTTTTTTTTTTTTACTCTCTTAGAACAATGAAATCTGCGCAATTTACTTTTGTTTGAACATTACGATATAGTGAACACAAAAATGCTTCTGAGTTCTGTTAAACTATTCTTTGTAACGTCTGTGATAACCGAACTAAAAATAAAAAGTGTTAATACGAAGAATAATTGCTTGTCACAACATTGCAAAATTAGAGTGTAACACGAGAATGTAATAAGATTATACCAACATACATAAGGTAAATTTTGTATACACAACAAATGGAAAAGTTCATGCCCTGCTTCTAACAAAGTTTCAGAATAATTTCCTTTATTTTACCAATGAATATCAGATTTGGAAATCCACTCACAAACATTCCACATCATTCAAATTCACCTGAAACGAACGGACAGTTGCAAAAGAGCTCTCCACAGCCGGTTGGGTAAGAAATGAGATGTACAAAAAATAAAAACTAACATCTCAACTCTGCATCTTCATACACTGAAAATCCAAGATTATGAATACCTGCTTAACGGACAGATGATCCAACTTCAGAAGACAGTACAGACGTGATTCACCACGGCATGAATGCGAAAGGTCCTTGATGCATTTCCGAAGGTATATGCCACCATATGTCTAGGCCTAGGCAGCTCACGCAGCTAAGGAAAATTAAGGGTTGGTGGTTTGTGGGCACAGAGCTGATATCAGGTGGCATCCTAGGACATCATGAGAGTTAAGTGGCCATGATGTTCACTATAATTCTCTTCAAACCACTGCAGAATGATTATGGCTGTGTGACAATGACGGATACCCTCCTGGGAGATGCCAAAACCGCCGAGGTAGACATCAGCCATGAAGGGCTGCAGGTAGTCTGCAACAACGGTGATGGAGTCCACAGCTGTTAGGGCGCCTTCAGTTAACTGTCGCGGGACCAATGGAGGCCAACATGAATGACTTCCATAGCATGATGCTGTTCCCACCGTCTTAAGTCAGTAGCGTCGGACAGTGGCATATCCAGACACGATCATCCAAATAGTGTAACAATATTAGTGATTCATTAGATTCATGATTCATCTGATCAGGCGATGTGTTTACATTGATCCACTGTTCAATTTCAGTGATCTCACGTTCACTGCAATCGCAACTGTCGATGATCTTACGCGAATGTGAGAACTTATAAGCGTAGTCTGCAGTGGAGCTTCACATTCAGCAATTGTGGTTGAAGCATCAAGACACTTGTACGAGATCCAGAAGTAAACTTTTCAAAGTCGCCAATCAATCTGCTTCTCATGTGTCAGGTGCGTTCAAAAAGAAACGAGCCGGAGACATAATTACAGAAACCAGTACCTATATGTTAGAAGTATTGACCCTGGCTGTTGAGTCACTTGTCCCACTGTGACACAAGGCGGTGAATGGCCGTCTCATAAAAATCCCAAGGCAGCGATGTTAACCAGTTCCGCACGTACAGCTGGACGTCGTCGTGCGAGGTGAACCGTTTGTCCCTATGCTAACGTTCTTCTTTGACCAAGATGGCCCGCTTCTGATTCACTTCCTGCAGCACGGGACAACAGTGAATATCTAGCGTTACTCGCAAACCTTGACCACCCTTAGCCAAGCCATCAAATCAAAACGACGAGGCAATCTCACCCGTGGGGCATTCTGCTCCACGACAATGCAAAGCCTCATACGGCCAACGCAATCGCGCCACTCCTGCAGAAATTCATATCGGAGGTTCTCGGCCAACCTCCATGCAGTCCGGATCTCTCTCCCTGTGATTACGCCATTTTTGGTTCCTTAAAAAGGCTCTGAGGGGCAAACGATTCACCTCGGATGACGACGTCCAGCTGTACCTGCGGAACTGGCTAACATCGCAGTCCCGGGAATTTTATGAGACAGCCATTCACCGCCTTGCGTCAAAGTGGGATAAGTGTCTCAACAGACAGGTTCAATACTTCTAACATACAGGTATTGGTTTTGTAATTATGCCTCCGGCTTTTTTCTTTTAGAACGCCCATTATAATTTTGTTGTTTTGCTTACTCACATGTCTTTCCTTTGCATGCATTTACTCATATTTACCTTCCACAAATGCTTCATGCCAGGGAGGAAGATCAGTTTGGGAACCTGAATTGAGTATGTTTATTCTCTTCCTAATTACAAATGACGGTCAGCACAACATGAACGTACAACCACCTGTCCCAACAATGGATGATCACTCATTTTGAGTGAATGTTGGTGTAACGATATATGCTTGCAACTACGGGAATTCAGGTGGAAGTTCTGGGTTTAGCTTTGCAGTAGCAGCCTGGGAAGGCAGTTGAATGTTATATATAATAAGCTCCATTGGTGACATTGTGTCATCATACACGGCTGCACATTCTTAGACGCGTCACCACACGTTTGCCCCTTTCGAATCTAAGCGTGGCGATGCCGTCTCCAAAATTTCAGCTGTCGCACGGAATGGAAAATTTTAGGCCGAAAAAACTGGGCGTGCCTTCCTATCTTCTGATTGGAGGAGATGCCTGCTTGTCCTGGCGAACTCATCTTGGTGATTTCTCAGTGTGCCTCCATCAAGTTCGTCGAGGCAGTTCAGATTTTAAACAGAACAGCAAGTGATGAAGTAAGTATGACGTGCTGTTTCCGTACACACATGAAAAGTGGCTTTTGGATATGTGTTAATTCGATTTGAAGCCATGATTTTGTACAACGAGTTAACTCGGTAGAAACAGAACAGGATTCTTGGGAGTGATGATTTCACTTTTGTTTTACGTAAATTTAGGTAGACCTGAATTCGGTCTCACTTCATGCATCACGTGCTCACTTAACTTTCAGGATTGGTTTCGCTGTGTTTCAGGGGCTGGTTTTGATGATTCATTTATTAATGTAAAATGGTGACCTTTTTCTTTAGAATTTTTGTGTGTGAGAAATTGAACGTCCATGTTTTGTTTCATAAGTTTACAAAATGGTTCAAATTGCTCTAAGCACTATGTGAGTTAGCATCTGAGGACATCAGTCCCCTAGATTTAGAACTACTTAAACCTAACTAACCTAAGGACATCACACACATTCATGCCTGAGGCAGGATTCGAACCTGCGATCGTAGCTGCAGCGCGGTTCCGGACTGAAGCGCCTAGAACCGCTCGGCCACAACGCACGGCTCATAAGTTTACAAATCCTTGCTGACAAGTAAGCATCGGCACGTTATTATCGTTTGAATGTACGGAACCATATGCTTAGTGTTTTTTATGTGTGTTTCCCGTAGCTGCATCGTCACGCATACTCCCCATCAGTTAAATAAATATGCCTATTATGCAGCTACCGAGTTCGCTAAACTTTGCCACAATGCGCATAGCAGCATGCTTTCTCTCATCCTGAAACCTCTAACTACATGTCGCCAGCGAGAGAAAATTCCTTGAATTGTCTACTAAAGTGTAAACCCAGATCGGCCATTCTGGATTTCACTAATTAATTCTCTGTTGTACAGTTTTCTTCTTAGTCTACAGAATAGGGGTGGTAATCCATTAATATTCGTGGAACGTGAAACGATTTTGCGCTCAGTGCTAGGTAGATAATGTTAAGCACGATATTTGTGCAACAGACAGCGCTTAGGTACGGAAAGTACTTGTTGTAAGGCGGAAGTCAGTCCCACTAAAGAAAGAGCTGGAACAACTTTCACTCTTTTGCTAGATGTGCCACATACTGTATCTCCACCTATCCTGCTTTACAAAGAGGGCAATCCGTCGACCTCCAGTTTCGCGAATTACGTGAGTAGACTTGTACATTCATCACACTGTTGATTACTCGTGATTTCATCGTCCTTGAAGCACTTTCCATATATATCGTGTCCTCATAGAGAGTAGAGCCTCATTCATTATGTATAATTCATTGATATATTTTGTAGCGCTTCATGATGTACAGTGTGAACAATCTGAATTATTGCTTATAATGGTGAACTTGCCGGTGGATTAATCACATTGTAATTTTTCCTCCTATCTACGTGATTATGTAGCTCTCAATTCGTTCGAGCAATCAATCATTCATGATAGGAAACACAGTCATAGCTCAGTCACTCAAAATGATTCTGAAATTTTACTTGTTAGAATGAAATCAGGCGATAATTCTTCTTCTCTGCAGGCTCGTGCTTTGCGGCAGTCTGCTAATCTGTACAAATAAAATGCCTCGTAATTTTGGGAGCATTGTATAATCAGTCGGGAAACCTCAGATCAAGCGGATATTTGGCTTTGATGAAGTTTAACCTTCCGAAGAAGTAATGGAGTTCTTGGATTATTAAATGCACGTTCGTATCCAGTCTTTCGGAAGTTCCCTTGTGATTAACAACTACGCAATATATCGATAAATATCATTAATTCTCAAATGTCAAATACACACTTTTTGTAAGAAGGAGCAATCTATATATACAGGGTGAGTCACCTAACATTACCGCTGGATATATTTCGTAAACCACATCAAATATTGACGAATCGATTCCACAGACCGAACGTGAGGAGAGGGACTAATGTAATTGGTTAATACAAACCATAAAAAAAATTACGGAAGTATGTTTTTTAACACTAACCTACGTTTTTTTAAATGGAACCCCGTTAGTTTTGTTAGCACATCTGAACATATAAACAAATACGTTATCAGTGCCGTTTGTTGCATTGTAAAATGTTAATTAGATCCGGAGATATTGTAACCTAAAGTTAACGATTGAGTACCACTCCTCCGCTGTTCGATCGTGTGTATCGGAGAGCACCGAATTACGTAGGGATCCAAAGGGAACGGTGATGGACCTTAGGTACAGAAGAGACTGGAACAAAACATTACGTCCACATGCTAACACCTTTTTATCGGTATTTTTCACTGACACACATACATTACCATGAGGGGTGAGGTACACATACACACGTGGTTTCCGTTTTCAATTACGGAGTGGAATAGAAGGTGTCCAGACATGTCAGGCCAATAGATGTTCAATGTGGTGGCCATCATTTGCTGTACACAATTGCAATCTCTGGTGTAATGAATGTCGTACACGCCGCAGTACATCTGGTGTAATGTCGCCGCAGGCTGCCACAATACGTTGTTTCATATCCTCTGGGGTTGTAGGCACATCACGGTACACATTCTCCTTTAACGTACCCCACAGAAAGAAGTCCAGAGGTGTAAGATCAAGAGAACGGGCAGGCCAATTTATGCGTCCTCCACGTCCTATGAAACGCCCGTCGAACATCCTGTCAAGGGTCAGCCTAGTGTTGTTTGCGGAATGTGCAGGTGCACCATCATGCTCATACCACATACGTCGACGTGTATCCAGTGGAACATTTTCGAGCAACGTTGGTAGATCATTCTGTAAAAACGCGATGTATGTTGCAGCTGTTTGGGCCCCTGCAATGAAGTGAGGACCAGTGAGGTGGTCGCCAATGATTCCGCACCATACATTTACAGTCCACGGTCGCTGTCGCTCTACCTGTCTGAGCCAGCGAGGATTGTCCACGGACCAGTAATGCATGTTCCGCAGATTCACTGCCTCGTGGTTTGTGAACCCGCTTCATCGGTAAACAGGTATAACTGCAACGCATTCTCTATTAATGCCCATTGACAGAATAGCACTCGATACTTAAAGTCATCACCATTGCTGATGTAGCGACACATGAAACGGGTGAAAGCGGTGACGATGCAGTACGCGCATGACACTGCTCGCCGACCGTGGCCCGTGTTTGTTACAACACGCAACTGAACGTCGGAGGTTTCAAGCGTCAACTTTAGGTTACAATATCTCCGTATGTAATCAACATTTCACAATGCAACAAACGGCACTGATTACTTATTTGTTTATATGTTCAGATGTGCTAACAAAAGTAACGTGGTTCCATTTAAAAGAACGTAGGTTTGTGTTAAAAAACACACTTCCGTGCATTTTTGTATGGTTTGTATTAAACAGTTACACTAGCCCCTCTCCTCACGTTCGGTCTGTGGAATCGGTTCGTCAGTATTTGATGTGGTTTACGAAATATATCCAGTGGTAACGTTAGATGACTCACCCTGTATTTCCTTTTTAATCGTCCAGTTCGTATCAGTTATCTTCTGTGATAAATGTCAAAAATCAGATTACAGTTCTTCAAAACCAAGCTCAGGCTAATCGGCACGAAGACAATCTCGGAAGTTCCCTTTCTTTTTTTTCTAACAACCACCAGAGAGAGTACTACAAAGAATACTTATGCGCTCATGGCATAGCTATTGTATGAACTACTTCTCGCATGGATTCTGCGAGTATGAAGATAGAAAATTAGTAAACGTCATTCAAGGGTAGAATTGTATCAGAATAATTCATCTAATGTAAAGAGATATTACAATTGCCCCTCGCAGCGAGCAAAGTTAATGATAATACACTTTGCGAGCTAACAGAAAAAAATTTGTTGGGTTGTTTATTCAAAAGAGGAATATTTTGAATTAGTAGAATTTTACTATAGAGAGTATGGGGAACATGTTAAGACAATAAGTTACAAGAATACCTAAGCTGTAGCTTTTACATGTACCGGGGTATACCCGCATCCCGAGTACATAACCAGGGAAGATGTAGATTGGTGTAATTACGAAAAAGGTCTACCCATTTGGGAACTGGCCTTCACAGGGAGACCCTGGAAAACCCGGAAGAATAGACCCCAGCTCAGGTATTAAAGAAGATAGGAAAGCCTAAATCCAGTAATTTTGAAATATATAGAAGCTCCATAGATTAGATCGAAGGAAAAGAGCCTCATAGCAAAAAAAAATTTACAATATTGCTCAAAAAAAATTTTCAAAATTCTTCTTTCGACGATGTAGCCGGCGATCTCGTTGTGAAGTCGATGGAACAGGAACACTGGGTACGGACACCGGGTAGGCGACGTACAGCGTTTGGTAGAGGCGGCACGGAGGACAGGCGATGGCTTATGGTACAGGATAGAAGCTGGTAATGTGCCTTAGTAACAGGAAGATGATCTCAGGAACAGATGGTCAGGGACGTGAACATGAAACAGTTTGAAAGTGGAATAAGAAAAGGTTCTGACTGAATTAATCCCTGGAAGAGAGTGGATTAAGGCAACGAAGTCCATATTTCATCGTTGAACTCAAAATCGGAGTGGATTCTTATATTCTTCCATCTGTACTAGACTGGAACGTCCATCAGTCCTGACAATCGCGAATTTTTTTGTAGTCCTCAATACCAAAGTTGTTTTGCATTACAACTGCTGATTGTCCAAAACATTGCCAAATAGACTGTGGGCATTTAAATTTTGTTGTAGCTCATATCGAATATATTCCTCTCAAAAAAATTTTTAATCTTATCTTCGTTTTGTTATAGTGCAGGTGGAAGTAGAGCATTGAATCTGTCCGAGGTTTGCTTTCAATTAAGAAATTATGGATAATATTTAAGTTTACACCTGATGAAAAATTTTAAACATAGGCATATGACACTGACTCCACAAAAGGAATAATTTGAAAAATTTTCATTATTCTTATAATTAATTGATTTATAGATCCACTTGCAAATAAATATCATTAATGATGACATATGTTCATTTAACAAATCATCCACTCGCAGAATCTTCTTCATTCTCTCATGAACATTTATGGAAATATATTTCAACAGTTATGTCCATAATATGAAACACACAAATTGCTATTCTTAAAATGTTAATTAAAATTCTTAAATTAATTCCCCTGGTAAAGAAGCCATAATGAAAAATCTAAAAATTATAATAATTTTCTCTCGCGCAACCAGAGAGTTTCTTCAATTGTTTGCAACAGTGACATTATCGACTGTTGCTTCATTTCACGGTTCATTTGTTTTCTTGCGCGAACAGCGCACATCATACACACAGCGTATTTACCTTCATATCCCACACTGTTCAAGTTTCACACGCAATTCTCACATAAGTGCCGTGTCTTGAGGAAATGTAGATGCACTTTCATTGTATATCACTGTGGCTTCTGCTCATAGTCCACACTTACAAACACTAGTAATTAACAAATTCTTCTACCTATCTTAAAATTTTTGTGCTAAACTATCACAGGAGTAATCTCACTGTCTCTTAACCTATCACAGGAGTAATCTCACTGTCTCTTAACCTATCACAGGAGTAATCTCACTGTCTCTTAACATATCACAGGAGCAATCTCACTGTCTCTTAACCTATCACGGGAGTAATCTCACTGTCTCTTAACCTCTAGACAACATAAACTTCTTGATATTTATATACACATTCGACTCATAGTCAAATTCCACTCTAAATTCTTCTCCATATTTGGTATCACAGATCTACGATCCTTCAAAAAATTTCTTAATATCATTATGCGGGAATAATCCCTTTATTCTTTTCGATTCGGGATATGCCAACAAGTATGATCCAGGATTTGGTATATTTACAATAACATATGGTCCGGTATAAATAAGATTCCATGTCTTTATGTTCTTCATCAGTTTCGAGGAATGGATGTGTCGCCTCAATAAAATCTTTTCTCCAAGATGAAACGTCTGAATCCGGTGAATCCGTTTATCATATGTCAATTTCCGTTGTATTGCCTTTTTAGTTAAATTGACAAGTGCGAGTCGAATCTTTTCCTCCCATTTTAAATTCTGGTCTTCATACTTTGGCAGATGGTTTATCCAGAACTTCATTTCAATATGACTAAACATAAGCTCTGTTGGAGTAAAGTTAGTTGAGGTATGTGTCAGATTATTAAATATTTGTTCAAATTCTGACAAATAATCAGCCCATGATGTTTGTTTACTGTGACAGTATGTACGCATAAATCGGTTTATTTCTCGGAAAACTCGTTCTGTTGGACTACCTTGTGGATGGTAACATGATGCCAAAATTTGTCGAATACCAAGCTGTGTTAATGTTTGCTTCCATTTAAATCCGGTAAAAATTCTGGCATTATCTGTAATTATGGATTTCGGTAAACCTACATGCGGAAGATAGTCACGCACCAATCTCACTACAACAGCTCTGGCAGTAGCACACTTTAATGGATATAGTTTCACATATTTTGTAAACACGTCGAAGAATCCAACAATGAATTTGACTCCTCCTCTTGATCGTGGGAGAGGGCCGCAGATATCACACGAACTTAACGCCCTTGGCTCTCGTTGAATAATTGAATGCGGAACATGCTTACTACCTTTATTATCCGGTTTTGCCTTTTGACAGAGTAAACAGTTTTGTATTGTTTGGTGCACTTTTCTCCGAATATTCGGAAAATAACAGTATGCTCCTACTTTATAGGCACATTTAATTACACCAAAATGTCCCCATGATAAGTGGGTAAACCAAATTAATTTTTCATCATATTCCTCCGGGATACATACACACATCTGAAGAATAATACTCCATTTATTAATTTATAATGATCTAAACTAGCCCTTGAATTTTGTTGTTCCTTTAGCTGAATTATCTTCTTCCATCGAGGGTCTTTTCGTTGTAAATTTTTCATATCTTTACAAAGATGTACATAATAAGTCTTGTAGATATTGTCCTGCAACAGTAATACTGGAAAATACGAAGTATTTACTGATTCTACTTCCGGCGTTAAACCTTCTGGGGATCTTGACAGTGCATCCGCAATAATATTTTCTTTGCCAGACACATGAATAATTTTAAATTGATGCTGTTGTAGTGTCATTGTCCAACGTGACAGTCTAGGATGTAATAATTTACATGTTTGCAAAAAGGTTAGTGATTGATGGTCACAATACACAATCGTTTTCGAACCATATAAATAATAGTTAAACTTCTTGAATGCCCAGATAACCGCAAGTGCTTCAAGTTCTGTGGTCGTATAGGCTCTTTCACAGGGCGATAACACTCGACTAGCAAATGCTATCGGACAGAATGTTGGTACCCATTTTATTTTCCTTACTTGGAAGAGACAAGCACCTAATCCAACATGCGATGAATCCGTGGACAGACAGAACTCACAGTTCATATCAGGGTGATATAATAATGATGCGTTAACGAGTTGGTCTTTAAAGTCTCGAAAAGCTAGTTCACATTCTTCAGTCCATTGCCATGGCACATCCTTCCGTAGAAGCCGGTTTAATGCCTCAGAATTCATGGCTTGAGTCTTTATGAAACGACGGAAGAACGATGCCATACCGATAAATCCCTTCAGCTGTCTTTTATTCCGTAGTGATGGAAAATTTCGAATTGCACTTATCTTCTTCTCGGTAGGCGGGATACCTTTCGCGTCTATCATATATCCTAAGAACTTAATTTGTGGTAAAGCAAAATGAGACTTTTGTAAGTTTACTGTAATTCCGGTTTTCTTGAAAAGAGCAAAAATCCTTTCCAAAATATGCAAATGCTCTTCCCATGTTTTCGTGGCTATTAATAAGTCGTCAACAAACACAGTTATACGACTACGCAGTTCTGGTCCAAGAACATAATCCAACGCTGAAATAAATATTCCGGCACTAATATTAAGTCCGAATTGGACAACTCTAAATTGGTAACTTCTCCCAGCATAGATAAATGCGGTATATTTCCTAGATTCTTCATCCATTTGGACCTGCCGGTTTGAACTTCTCAAATCAACACTAGTTAAGTACGAAACATCCTGGAAATTTTGAATTAATTCATCTATATTTTCCGGATGAGTTCTTACAGGTACTATTATTTTATTAATCTCTTTCGCATCCAGAACTAATCTAACGTTACCTCCAGGTTTTGGGACGAGTAAGAGGGGAGAACAATATGGACTAGTTGATGGCTCAATCAAGTTCCATTCTAACATTCTATTTATCTCTCTTTGAACGGCTTGTTTTAAACGCCAGGGGATCGGATAGTGCGTGTAACAGTAAGTCTGATGTGGCTTCACTTGTAGGTGACAAATATACCCTTTAATAATTCCTGGTTTCTCATCAAAAATCTCTTCGTATGCCTCTAACAAATAATGAAGCTGCTGCCTTTGTTCTCCGGTAAGCTGATTAGATTCACTAGCTTTTATCATAGTTGTTTGGTTAAAGTCCTCCTGTTGTATCAAATCCTTTGAAAGCTCATTCCAACGATCGTCTGTAGTGTCAATTAATTGAATTACGGCACCGCGACAATATTTCTCATGCACCGTTTCCTTTCTATTTAAACCCAGTGCTATCTCTTTTCCATTTAATCTAAATTTAACTATTCCTTCCAAAAAATCAATCTGACAATCGTACTCCTGCATACTCCCAATACCAAGAATACAGTCTACTAATAACTGCTCCACTACAAGGAACGTGCATTTTATTGCTACATTTCCCATTTTCATCTCTAATTGTGTTTGTATTTTGACATTGGGAGAGCGTGCTCCAACGGCTCCAATGATTTTGCAGTTCTGTACTGGCAAAATTGGTACCTTCTTCTTCCTAATAATTCTCCGAAAAAGATCGCCTGAGATGACATTGGCGGAAGCAGCGGTGTCTAATATCACATTCGTTGGAACTTCCTCCATTTCAACAAATACTTCCGATACCGGAACACTCGATCTCTCATTATGACACGTCATTAAATCCTTTGTTAACTCTTCAGTCAACAGCTCACCATCATTATATCTTAACAATTGTAATTTTACTGTTTCGCCCCTAACAGATCCCCTGACCGCTCCTCCGGGGCACGATGCGGTCATGTTTAGTTTGACTGATTGTTGGTCCGATTGGTATTTGTCTCTTCAGCTACTTCAGTGATTATCGGTTGTTGTGGTGAATTCTGTCTATGTTGTCTTGCTTGATTCGTGTAATTATTGTTGTTGTTCTGCTGGTGTTGGTAGAACTGTCCTGTGTTGCCATATATTGGATTATATCGATTAAAATTCCTACTGTTCTTAAAATAGCCCCTCGCTGCACCATTACTAAAGTTTCCATTATGCTAATAATTACTGTTTGCATTTTGTCCATTGCTAAGTCTCCTCGGAGAGTGTAGTTGGTTATGATTATTGTTATTGCTACCATTACTGCCATTCCCATTCGAGTTGCAGCTCGGATTCGCTTCTATTACTCTTCTTTGATATGACATTTCTCTTGCCCTTTTATTGTCCTCCACAATTATATCAATATGATCAAGCGTAGTCATGAATGAGTCTATATCCATATCATTTATATGTAACAGCTGATTCCTTATACTGGTGGGTATTCTGGACTTGAGTATTGTAAGTATATCCGGCAAAGGAATCGGTTCATCCCAATACAAAGATTTATTAATGTATTTCTCAAAATATCTCTTTAGAGATCCTCTAGAAAATGAGAAAGGCTCAGGATATAATACTTCCTGCCTAAGTCTTTCTTGTATTCCAGCAGACCATTATTTTGCTAGAAAAGCCTGCTCAAATTCTTTGTAACATTTACAAGAAGATGTTTGTTCTGATGCCCACAATGCTCCTGATCCTTGTATATATCCAGATACAAAACTAATCTTTTGCCATTCTGTCCAAGATCGTGGAAATAGACCTCTGAAACTTTGAATAAAGACTACAGGATGAACATTCCTTTTGTCAGGTTTAAAGATTTGAAATTGTCTCTGTTTAATCATCTTCTCTTCAACAGTACTACGATTCCAAAAATCATCCTTTTCGTACTTTTCCCTGTGGCTCTCCGTTATATCGAATCTAACTTGTGACGTTCCAATTCTGCCTATATCGGATCTTGACGTGGACGGAATGTCACGCACTGATTGAGAATTTTGTTTGCTACTTCTCGCTGTTTCTAAATCCTCCTGCGAGAGATTTAGTGATTTTTCGATATTTTCTTTCCAACGCGAGAATTCTTCGCCAAGTTGTTCACGAACTTCCTTTAACCCTTTGTTGAAAAAATTCTCCTCGGGACTCTCTGAAATTGACTGTAAAGCTACTTTCACAGTTTCTTCTATGGTTTCCGAAGGAAAATTTTGCCGCTCTAATGTCATTTCTGAAAATTGCTGATCTGTACAAATAAAATGCCTCGTAATTTTGGGAGCGTTGTATAATCAGTCGGGAAACCTCAGATCAAGGGGATATTTGGCTTTGATGAAGTTTAACCTTCCGAAGAAGTAATGGAGTTCTTGGATTATTAAATGCAGGTTCGTATCCAGTCTTTCGGAAGTTCCCTTCTGATTAACAACTACGCAATATATCGATAAATATCATTAATTCTCAAATGTCAAATACACACTTTTTGTAAGAAGGAGCAATCTATATATATTTCCTTTTTAATCGTCCAGTTCGTATCAGTTATCTTCTGTGATAAATCTCAAAAATCAGATTACATTTCTTCAAAACCAAGCTCAGGCTAATCGGCACGAAGACAATCTCGGAAGCTCCCTTTCTTTTTTTTTTCTAACAACCACCAGAGAGAGTACTACAAAGAATACTTATGCGCTCATGGCATAGCTATTGCATGAACTACTTCTCGCATGGATTCTGCGAGTATGAAGATAGAAAATTAGTAAACGTCATTCAAGGGTAGAACTGTATCAGAATAATTCATCGAATATAAAGAGATATTACAACATATGAAAACGGCAGTAAATTGCTGAAACCAGTAATGTGAACACTGCAGTTATTTAGCGAACTTCACGTAAGAAATTGGTATATAAACATTTAAAAAGTCGCATAATTCCGTTTGACACAATGTCAATTCTTGATTTAAAAAATATACTAGTTTTTCGTTATTTGATGAGGTCCAGGAGTTTTTACTCTCGTTTTGTTTAGCAAAGGGGATTTCTTTCCTGTACTACTGCACATATACAATCTCTTGAGACACCTCCAGAGGAAAAGTGGCCACCGACGAAACAAATTTCCTTATTTCATTTGTAACAGCAGTAATAACTAGCCATAGCTATTTTGTCAATGTCTGTTTTATCGATAAATGAGCATAACTGTATGATAAAATAAATGAATTCTAAGATTTTCTATCATTGTGTTGTTAGATGAGACAATCAGTTCCTTTATTTGTATAGAAAAGCCTTCTAATACTGAGTCAATTTATCTACAGGAAACTTAAGTACGATTAAGAATGTAAACTGACGTCACAGACAGTGAAAAGTAACAGTGTTTGGTGCACAAGTGCCCAAACGAAATGGAAATTACAACGCAGATGAACACTATTTGTTACTTAAGTGCAGTAAAAGAAAAATATGAATTATTTCGTTAAAATATCGACTGGGAAGCGGAACTATTAGCAGTGAATCCCTTCCTCAGTGTACTATTTCCAATTATTTTAACTTACACCTCCTAGATCATTCAGGTCTTGATTTTTGATGTTGTTATGGTATACAAAGGAAATGTATTTCATACGCTCATGTTACAGTTACAATACAAACAATGATCAAAAAATTCTTCAATGCAATTAGCTTTTAATACTAGATAATTAGTAAGAGGTAGGAACACACAACAGGTAAATGACTGAATCGCTCGTAACACAGTTACAATAAGCCAATGAAGTACGGTAATGATCTGTAATTTACAGATACAGAACATTTATGCTTCTAACTTGGAAATGACATGGGTAGTCAACATCCTAGCCATTTTGCGCTAATAAATAGATTAATTCGATGCTGCACCGTCCTTTTCTTTCAAACGAAGAAACTAACTCGAAATTAAATGGTGCAAAGCCTACTAGGATTAACGATGTTGGTAATTGTACTATATGATCGCTAATTTCTGCGATTAAAAACTGTTAATATTTAAGGTTTATAATTTATGTAAAAACAGCTACCAGCCACATGTATGGTTTAAAAAGGTTTATTATCTTCAGACCATGACCGGTTTCGGATTTTTCTTTACAAATCCATCTTCAGATGGCAGATTACAAGCATTCTTAGTTGGACCTAGTTTTGTAATGAAAAATCCGAAACCGGTCATGGTCTGAAGATAATAAACCTTTTTAAACCATACATGTGGCTGGTAACTGTTTTTTATATAAATTATAAACCTTAAGTACAACAGCCACGTTTCTCAACATGTCGACTTTCGACAAAATAGTGTTAATATTTAGTTTTTAACTGAAAAGTATGTGTATTCACATGTTCACAATACCCGAGGAAGAATAGCTTTTTCGAAGTGCACGTCGTTCTACAGTAGAGACATTGTTCAGTCTTCGTTTTCTATTAAATGAATTATTAGTGGATTACTACAAATGCCTTTCCTCATCAGCTTACGCTCTAGGCTGACATGCCTGAATTAATGTTTCAGTTATAATCCGTACTTAATCATGGTACCTACAAGACGATTATCTGTTATAACTTCAGAGGATAACTGTGATGCACGACAACCGTGGACGGTAAATTTGAGACGTAAATCACGAAGGCAGGTCTTCTAAGGTTTATGACTCGAAACAAACGCTGGGAAAATAGGGCAGGTGGTTGCGTTAGTGCCATGATTTCTAGAGTGGATGCTACCGTGAGTGAGGCAAGGATGAGTACATAGCGATGAGAACACAATTATTCCAGAGACATGAGTTCGCTACAGCACGTTTCTCACCTACTTGTTTATTGAAACAGACGCGCCCATAGTAATTACACAATCCTTTAGTATTCTGGGAAATTGTTACGAAAACAGTGTTAAAGGACACTGAACTTTTGTTTGTAAGGTGCTCTAAGTAGTTACGTAGAATAAACCCTCTAGGCAGTAGTTTCCTTACGACTAGTCACCAACCGCAGTCAAACTGCGTGGCTTTCTTTCGGCATCACATGTAGTATATTGCTTCTTCATTACATTAGTAACGGCAAACGTGGCACACAATAATTACAGAACGCTTTCGCTGCGCGTGAAAAAAATGTATTTAACTGTTACACTTACTCATTAAAAGTAATATTGTGCACCACATTTGGCAACCTCGCGAGATTCAGTTAATTTAATATTGTGGACTGGAAATTAAAATCTTGCAGAGCATGTGATATTACAGAATTGATTACGCGGAATAATTGGGAAGTAGGGATTATTTATTTCTAGCAGAATGAGAATACGATGCCGTTTCTCAGCTGACACTTAACTAAGAATATAATAACGCTCGTTCTATTCAAACTCTTCCATTTTCGCATTTAAAATTCGTAAAATTAAAAATATTTCAAAGATGAACATTTAAATATGAGGATTAATTTAAAAGTTTATGTCCAACATCAGCGCATTTTTCATTGCTGAACACAAACATACCGGCGATAAATATAAAGATTACAGGTTCACAGCAATTCAACTTGGCGGGATATACATTGACGTCTCTTCAAGCAGCAATAAATTAGTTACATAAAACAAAGAAATTATTACATAGAATAATTTGGAAATACGTATTGTTTGATGCTAGCGGAATTTAGGTTCGATTGGTTTTTAATATTTCTTAGGTACTACATCACATCAGTCCATATGTCTACAGTTGTACCGATAGCTGGTGACGACATTAAATAAAGTGAACATTTTCATTTTCTTAAATATTTTTGACTATACGCAAAGACTTCGAGAGAGGCGTGCGTAAAGAAAAAAAGGAACTAAAATTAATTTAAAAATAATATCAATAAGATCGGCATCGGAGTTGTATAATAATAATGAAAACCTTTGTTCTGTGTAATTAGAATGAAACGATTTTAGTTGTTAATCATTGTACAAGAACAAAGAATTTACCATCAAGTTTATTTTCTCCTGCAGTGCACGCAACGCTCGGAGATTGAACTTTGTAAGACGGTAATAATTGTTAAAATATATTATAGAAAGAGTTATTACTATTTCATTTAAGTAGACAGTCTTTTCCCATGCAGGAAGTAGTAACTTTGTTGATATTCAGTGATAGCAGCAGCACGCAAGAAATGCGCAAGTAAAAGTCATTGTTGTTCGAGATTACCGGCCGTGACATTTCTTTTAATATTTTCACAGTTGATCTCTGGCGTAAACATCTGGGAATGTATGAATAATTTCTCTTTGACAGGCCTTACAAGTATATATTAGTAGCTTCAAGGCATCTGCGATATTCATCGTAATTTGTAACTATCAGTTCAGTATTCGAACAGGCCGCTTCACGACGATCGATTACCACTTCAAAGACAATATTTTGAGGAATAAATTAATAAATAAGACTATTTTTCCTTACGAAGAGACAACAACATTTCGCCACACGACATCTGCGAGTAATAATATTTTCTCATGCTTAAGTTTATCAAAGGTATCGTGACATACTTAGCTTTTCGATAGATCACATAAAGATTTTACGTGTAACATATTAAGGCGCACGCGTAGCAAGGCTATTCACCGTTATTTAAAACAAACATCATTTTAATTAAAGAATGAGAGAAGATTTCAGTATATTGTTCCCCGTTTGTAACTGGAATCACATCCTTTTCTGCAGTATATATTTCACTACAGTACTTTTCAGTATCATTTTTTCTCCTTTAGGATAGATGCCATAAAAACCAGTACATTTACAAACCAGTACACAGTATTCTCTGTGATTTCATCAGGTCATTGGAGGCAAAACTCTGTTGTTATGAACAATGTTATTTCAGATATAGCTTTTATAATTCTGGTCCAGAAAAGTACATAAATACAAGTCATTTTTCATCCTAAAGTGCATAAGAGGACTACAATTCAACGAAACACTCTAGACTACTGTGGAGATCTGATATACAGAATGAAACTTACATTCCTCAAAGAAAACTACAATTTAGATTTAAAATCTAGAGTTTAATTTCAACATATTCAATCTCTGCCGGAAACGTATCGAAAACTGAAGTCAAAGAATTGTGTAAACCTTCCTGTACACTGATCATTCACAAGTTATTCAAGTGAAGATCTTTTTCCGTGTATTTCCCCTTGTATTTGTATCATTGCCTTTTCGTGAACTTGCAAATCTAGGCTTAGCACATTGACTGTCATAAGCATGTAATAAATTGTCAAAATTCCTCCTCCTACCTCCTAAAGCATATCTTTGAGGCTATAGCGTGGGATTAGATTTTACACTAATCTCATAGAATTTAGAAAATTGTGACGTCTAGGGAACATGATCATGCCATTTACTTTCAGAAGAAACTTTCATGTTACAACTGTGAACGAAAATATCGGGAAAATAATCAAGTACATCCGTAATATCTATCATCAGCTTCCATTTTCATAACATCAACTGTGCACTCAAAGTTTCAGTAGACTATTTTATAATGAAGAGGGAACCAAGCCTTGTCCAAATAATTTAACACAACATAGCTCTCAGGAAAACATTGCACACTTTCATTCGTCTTTTCACATCTCTGTATCTTGGTACTTTTAAGTGGTAGTTCACATTGTCTGGTCACTTACTTAACTCATTGGGGATGGAATCTTTATACCTTTCCCCAGTGCTCTGGCTTATGACAGTCTCTTCTATACAATCAAAACTGTCATCAGTGATTCTCTAGCTTAAAGACTTCAAAAGATTCTAGTCATAGTGTGACCTCTAAACGCCTGTAAGTAAAACAGTCATTATCTTTCCCTTCATACTGTGCTACATGGGGTAGATATCTCACCATTGCCCTACGAAAAAAATGGTTTGCTTATCACTACTGGGCTATCAGTTTTGTTTCTTCTCATCTCAATAAATAAAATGGCTGCCTGCTGTCACACATATTACAATACTTCATTTAGTGGCTCAATGCTGTTTTTTCAGCAATTGCCGAAACTTCTTGGTTTCCTATGTGTCTGAAGACATGTCTGTCGTTTGTCCTGATATTGACCAGTTCGCGACCATTAGTGGAATAGTTCTATTATAACTCAAGAGTATTTTTGGGATGTGTGTCTCTTAGTTATCTTGCGTAATCGTTTGTGTCAGGTTCGTTACCTTTGGAATGTACTGAAACGTCATCCACGTATTGTTTGTAGTAAATGTTTTTTTCCGTGTAAGATACAACATTTCTGAAATACTGTGTTACCCAGGTACCATGTGCTTTCTCGTATTTGTCTCAATTTTTTAATTAATGTTATCATGTCATTAATAATTATTTCTACTTGTTTTTAAATTGCAAATGTATTTACTTCTGCGCCATATGTCAGTCGCAACCGGTAAACCAAGATGGGTGCAGACAAGCGTGCACAGGAGTATGGTTCAAAGGTTTTGTACGTTAACAGCCATGCTTTGATCAGCTTTCTATACTGACGAGTACACTTTGCAAAGATGATGTGGCCAACATTGCACTTACGTCCCAATTCGTTAATGAGAATGGTACATTCTTTACTATTTTATATCTTTTAATACGCTTACAAGTAATGTACATTTTTAAGGTTTATTAAATTTTTCGCATTAACTGAAAGGCAATTTTGCGTTCATTTGCAAATATCTGAGCTACATGTGAGAATGATGGTATTATGGGCAATGTTGCACTCAGGTGTTGATGACATAGTGGACATGGTACATTTTCTATTATTTTTATATTTTAACACTTTAATAAATAACGAATGTTTTAAATATTGCTAAATGATCACTAACTGAAAGGCAGTTTTCCATCTGTTTCCATAGATCTGAGTGACATTTAGTAACAGTGGTGTTTTGATCAACGTTGTACTTAGATAGTGTTTCTTGGTATGCATGGAACATGTTCCATTATTTTTACATTTCACTTCCTTTCAGAGTAATATATTTTCGTTTTAATATTGTTAAATTTCACGTTACGTGAAATATTTTCTATTTACTTTCTTAGTTGTGAGGATGATAGTTAGTCAGTCAAAAGTGAAAATCAGCAAGTTGTAATTTTTCTTACTTTCATCAAGACTATTAAAAATTTGAGAAATAATACAGATCAACCTATGTCCTTTAGCCGATGGTGTCAGTCTTAAAAATACAGAAAATTGTACCCCCCCCCCCCCCCTCAGGCTTGGGTCCAGTTCTAACCATAAACATATCCACGAAAGAATACAGATACATGGATATACTTGTACACAGACAACGGAAAATGAAAAAGAAACAGTAGAGAAAATTGAAAAATGGAATCGTACTGTCACAGTTTCAGGTCCTACTCTCGCCATGTGCACATCTCCAAAATATAACAGCGAATCCCCTGAGGGAATTCAGGTATTCTCATCTCATCGTCGTACTGAATCTTACTAATGGAATAAGCCATACATTATCTACAACACGTTCAGCGCCACGTAGACCAACACACAGCAATGAACGATCATTCTCAGTACCCAATGTCAGCTCTACAAACCTGCATACCTAACTATGGACTGGCCCATCTCTAGGAGCACTGTCCTTCATCTATGGAAATCTCATCAGCTATAAAAAATACAGGACCTCAAAAAAGCTCCATATGTAGCCCGTCCCAAAAATTCTTTCTGTAAACTTAACTAGCTACTATCAGCAGATAAATAGCTTAATGCTAGAATACTGACTACTTCACCCCATCAACTGAGACGGTACAGTGCACATGGAAAGCATGATTTCTCACAACATAACCTCATAATGTCAAGAACAATCACATAATTCGTGTCACCTCGATGATACATTAAGAATATTATCAACTGAAAGAAAAAAATATAAGAAGTACAATACTAAATAATTCCCCATTTCATCAAACTTTCCTGTTTTTCGCTACACAGTTCCACCAATTTCCTGAAGAAGTCAGCTTCCGTAGCTCAGGCACATACTATTTATTTATTGCCATCAGTCTACAAAACATATGACTGATCATGAGTACATCTTTGATATTTGCAGACACTAGGCTACTCTCTTATGGAAAATGAATACACGTATAATACAAAAGAATTAACGCAAAAGCAGCTCATGAAAGCTGCCTATTAGCAAAACAGAGAACATCAATGCGAGGATAACAATCATTGTACCCTTTGAAAGTACCATATTATCTTTCGATCATAAGATGCCATATCTCCTACTTTTGACGTCTACTCTTCCCTTGGTGCACAAAATTATAATGTTTATAATGGACCTTTTTCCGTTTAACACTTGGCTCTTCGAACATCACTTTCAGTAAAAGTAGGATACGCAGAAAGCCATTCACTTGCATCTCTTCAACTCACAAATGTAGTGCAGTACCACTGCTGGTGGTGGTGGTGGTGGTTAGTGTTTAACGTCCCGTCGACAACGAGATCATTAGAGACGGAGCGCAAGCTCGGGTTAGGGAAGTATTGGGAAGGAAATCGGCCGTGCCCTTTCAAAGGAACCATCCCGGCATTTGCCTGAAACGATTTAGGGAAGTCACGGAAAACCTAAATCAGGATGGCTGGAGACGGGATTGAACCGTCGTCCTCCCGAATGCGAGTCCAGTGTGTTAACCACTGCGCCACCTCGCTCGGTGTACCACTGCTCTCAAAACTGCCATAGAAAGGAATATTACTTATGTAAACAGAAACATACATTCTATAAATTTTAGCAAGAAATATATGCATTATGATGGCTTAAGCTGTCGCCAGTACACCTGTTGGAAAAGATGTAGCACGAAGATCGGCAGTAGGTGCTGGATCAAGCGCGACTATCACGAGAGAGGCCAGAGACATACTGACAAGCGACAAACCGCCAAGGCCCTCTCGACAGCTAGGATTTAGGCCTACGCCGCTGACTCGAGCGTCTCACTAACTCACATTCCAGTTTGGCATCTGTCATTTCAATCGTGAAGTGGGTCTAGTTCATCGCTGGCTACAACAGTACATAGCGCCCAGATTACTGACTATGGTGAGACTTAAGTTTGTAACAGCAAGATTACCGATATTGTCTGCAAGAGGAATATTATTGATGAGCTTGTACCACGAACATGGACTCTATTCACGTTAAGTAGCAGCTTAATGTAAATAAAGAACCGTATTTACCATATTTACCCACGTGTGCATTTGTGTTGTAGAAAGAGGATTCCGGTCATCCACAACAACATCCTCTGCCTTCCTACCTTGCGGTAAAAAAGTCTACAGTGGCGATGAAGGTGTTACATGCATTATTTACAAATAACTGAGTCACAACAGTTCCGAACCCACCTATGCTCTCTGAATTTTAATTCAGTAGTTCCTTCCTTCTTATTGGATCACTTTCAGCCCTTATTGCAAATATTTGATAGCTGAGCCATACGCTGCTACTTGTTCCTGCAACTTGCTTAAACCACCAACAGGAGCAGATACATTTATTTTACTTATAACTTCTTTCTCATTCTCTTTAACGCATTTAAGTTTTCTAGTACTTATTGATCTTTATCTAAACGTCCTTCTATAGTTTATTCACATCATTTTCTGTTACATTAATTTATTCATTGACTTTAGCAAACTTACCAGGGAAGCTATGCTGATCCCTCCCGCTGCTTTCTTGCAGTAGAGTGGAGATGTTTTCGAAGCTCTTAAGTCGGTTAATCGATTTGTGCGCTATCTAGAGGGCGGCCAGGAAAAAAGACATGTTCTTCCGCGTTAGCATGGCCATGAAAAATATTTTATAGTATTCCCACGTACGTGGGAGGTGCCCTGGAAAATTCCAAGGCTTATACACGTAATTTTCAGGTTTACAGTGTGAAAAGTGTTTAAACCGACAAACTCTGGGAGGTTGTAGGGGACATCAAAACAAATATTTTTCCCTAATGTCATTTTTTCCTATGAGGATTATTTAAACCGGTAGAGGAACATTTCTCTGGCGGCAAATTAATTAAACCAACAAACACTTTTCCGTTTTTTTATGACCAAGAGACAACACATTAACATAACCCAATTTCAATTACTGTAGATTCTCAGAAATGCCTCCATTGACACGTAAATAAAGGTTACACCGTCGGATCATGTTCTGACTGACACGGGTAAAAACTCCAGGACTATTCTGAATTGTTCCTGCTGCTGCTACTATCCGGGCAACCAGACCCACTTCTGATGCAACGGGAGTTGCGTAAACAAGGTTGCGCGTCGCTCTCGCCACACAAAAAAGTCCAGAGGGGACATATCTGAGGATCGAGCAGGCCATGGTACAGGACCACCTCTGCCAATCCACGTTTCTGTGAACCGTCGGTCCAGGAATCGACTCAAACGACGACTGAAATGTGCCGGCGCCCCGTCATGTTGGAACTACATGCGTTGTCTTGTAGGGAACGGGTCGTCTTCCAGAAATTCTGACAATGCTCTGGTGAGAAAATTGTAATAGTGCCTGCCATTCAATGGCCTAGATAGCAAATACGGCCCCATTAAACAATTCCAAACAACACCGACCCACACATTAATGAAGAACCGCACTTTATGAGCGCTAGTATCTGTGGCATGTGGGTTATCCTCACTCCAAACATGCGAATTGTGCATGTTGAAGACTCCATCACGCCCGAACGTTGCTTCATCCGTAAACAACACAGATGGAAATGTAGGATGCATTTCACACTGTTCTAGGTACCACAGTGAAAACTGTGCTCTGGGTGGATAATCAACTGGTTCCATGTTGTGGACACGCTGTAAGTGAAATGGACGTAACAACTGCTCTCGAAGGACTGTTCTTACATTCGTCTGATTCGTCCCCATGTTACGTGCAATTGCACGAGTGTTGATTGAAGGATCCCGCTCCACATGCTGCAAGACAGCTTCTTCAAATTGCAGCGTTCTTACCGTGCGACGGCGTCCCTGTCCAGTTAATCAGCCTAAATGACCCGGTCTCACGCAGACGTTGGTACACAGAAGCAAAGGTAGTATGATGCGGGATACGGCGATTAGGATATTGTTGTTGATAAACCCGCTGTGCAGCTCGTCCGTTGTGGTGCGCTACTCACCAACCGTATTAGTGTACTCACTCCACGTGTATCGCTCCATTAGTAAACACGGACAATGCACTACTACACTGGTGGACAGCAGTTGCCTAGAACTGAAGGGCATAATACGCCATCTAACAACTGAAGATCGTAATACGGCCTCTAACAACTGAAGAGCGTAATACGGCCTCCACCGGTTTAAATAATTCTCATAGGCAAAAATGGCATTAGGGAAAAATATTTGTTTTGATGTCGCTTACAACCTCCCTGAGTTTGTCGGTTTACTTTTCACCCTGTATATTTGGATCTGAATCCCATGTAGATCTAGAAAATTATTGAATTTAAATATTCTCGTCTCACTGGCGCTATCATCTACTCCCGGGTAGAATTACGAGTGGCATTCGGTAAGTAATGTGACACACTTTTTTGTCGGCCAGTTACCACTGAAACATGCGGAATTTGTTGTGGGACGTCTTGGAATATTCTCACTTCAATCCCTATAGTTTCATGAAGTTCTGATTGATTGCGGCGCTTATATGTAGACTTCAAATTGGCTTCTGTAACAGAGGTGCTCTCCAAGCAGAATGCTCTTGTGGAGTTTCTTTTGCCGGAAAACCGAAGTGTCGTAGATATTCATAGGCGCTTGCAGAATGCCACCACACACAACCACGGTAAGTCGTTAGCAACAAGGTCGTGCAAAACCTGTCCGGCCTCGCGCGTGCCGGCAAGCCTCACACAGCTGTGACTCCTGCAATATTGGAACGTGCGAACACTCTTAAAATGGTTCAAATGGCTCTGAGCACTATGGGACTCAACTGCTGAGGTCATTAGTCCCCGAGAACTTAGAACTAGTTAAACCTATCTAACCTAACGACATGACACACATCCATGCCCGAGGCAGGATTCGAACCTGCGACCGTAGCGGTCTCGCGGTTCCAGACTGCAGCGCCAGAACCGCGCGGCCACTTCGGCCGGCGAACACTCTTACTCGAGGTGATCTACAGATCGAAATCGAACGCCTTGATGCACAACTACACAACTTTGTTGGTAATGCTGGAACACTCATCTACCAGTTGGGGCACTCGAAAGTGTATGACCGTCGGGTTTCCCGCCACCTAACAGAAGACTATGAACACCAACGAAGGACGATCTGTGCGGAACTGCTTGCCCAATACGTGGCTGATCGGGACATTTTTTGTCGGGCATCGTCACAGGACATGAAACATTGGTACATCACTTATAACCGGAAGCAAAACGGCAGTCTATGGTATGGTGATTGTCTTCTGGGACTTTGAAAGGGTCCTTCTGTTTTACTTCCTCTCTCATGGTGCAACGATCAAGTCAAAAGGTTACTGTGCTATCCTCAGGAAATTAACGACATGACTTCAGGGTGTTCGTTGACATAAAATCGACATAAAATAGAAACGAACTTCTTCCTCTTCTCCATGGCAATACAAGGCGATGCATAAGTCCACCCACCCAGAAGGAGCTAACAAAACTTCGGTTGACTGTTGTTCCTGATCCACCCTACAGTCCGGATCTCACACCAGCCGACTTCTATCTGTTAGGATCAGTGAAGGATACACTCTGCGGGAAGCAGTACCGGAATGATGGGGAGGTTTTCGATGGAGCAAGAAGTTGGCTCCGACGTCGACCAGCAGAGTGGTACCTTGCGGTCATACCGGCCCTCCCAGTAAGGTGGTGTCAGGCCATGGCACTAAATGGAGATTATGTTGAAAAACAGGTTTTGTAGCCAAAACAGTGGGGTATAATGTGTATTCAAATCCTGAATAAGACCAAACTGATTTCAGAAAAAAAGTGTTGCATTACTTATTGAACACCCCTCGCAATAAAGTCATTGGTCAAAATTCACGTTAAGAGTTGACCAGTTTGAAGATACGCCGTGTCTGGTGCCCAAATGTTGCAATAGAAGTTGTGTATGGCGCGAGCGTAGATACGGTATCTGAGTAATTGTTACAGAGGGGTGTGGGCTGAGTATGGTAGAACGTCGCAACATAACTGACTGAACGTGGGATGATAACTAGTGGAAAATGCATGGATCATAGCATACGGGAGATACCGGAGATTACACAACAGTGCCGATTGCCGAGGTAAGCCGCATCCATGGAGAACTTACAGTACTGCACAGACAATGTTTCCACAAGGGTACACAGCCACAAGCTCTTGACGAGCGGACTTCACAGAGCCGCAGGTGGCTGTCGACGGTCTGTTACTCTACTTGCTACCGAGCTGAACGAACCTGTTTCTACCACGGCTGTACGGAGGCAAATGAACAGCAGCAGCCGACGACAGAGTCATGTCTTGCCAGGATATTTGGCTCCTCCGTGTGATACGCCTTACTGAAGCTTCTGGCACTATTGCAAACAGAGAAACATATTCGAGTTCGAAAATCAATCCTTTGACTGGAAGTTTATTAGCGTTTTGTGTGTGCTGTTTGGTATGTTGACACTTTGTCACAATTACGTCTCATTCGATGCATAATTGCATTGTGACGAATACAGGGATTGGCGACCACAAGGCGGTTGCTGCTAGGCTGAATTCCGTAACACCTACAACAATCAAAAAGAAACGCAAAATATATTTATTTAAAAAAAAATGGTTCAAATGGCTCTGAGCACTATGGGACTTAACTTCTAATGTCATCAGTCCCCTAGAACTTAGAACTACTTAAACCTAAATAATGGCCGTGCGGTTAAAGGCGCTGCAGTCTGGAATCACAAGACCGCTACGGTCGCAGGTTCGAATCCTGCCTCGGGCATGGATGTTTGTGATGTCCTTAGGTTAGTTAGGTTTAACTAGTTCTAAGTTCTAGGGGACTAATGACCTCAGCAGTTTAGTCCCATAGTGCTCAGAGCCATTTTTGAAACCTAACTAACCTAAAGACATCACACATATCCATGCCCGAGGCAGGATTCGAACCTGCGACCGTAGCGATCGCGCAGTTCAGGACTGAAGCGCCTAGAACCGCTTGACCACCGCGGCCGGCATATTTATTTTAAAAAGCTGATATAAATGCTCTTAACGCCGTTTTAAGAGACAGTCTTCACTCCTTCCCATCATATCAAGTCAGTGTAGAAAAGTTGTGGAATGTTTTCAAAGAGATAGTTTCGACAGCAATTGAGAGATATATACTACATAAATAAATAAGTGATGGTACTGATCCCGCATGGTATACAAAACGGTTCAGATCGCTGTTGCAGAAGCAGCGAAAAAAGTATGCCAACACGCCAAATTTGAAAGAATACAAAATCCCAAAGATTGGCAAAATTTTACAGAAGTTCGCAATATGGCGCGTACTTCGAAAAAATGGTTCAAAATGGCTCTGAGCACTATGGGACTTAACAGCTGAGGTCATCAGTCCCCTAGAACTTAGAACTACTTAAACCTAACTAACCTAAAGACATCACACACATCCATGCCCGAGGCAGGATTCGAACCTGCGACCGTAGCGGTCGCGCGGTTCCAGACTGAAGCGCCTAGAACCGCTCGGCCACTCCGCCCGGCGCGCGTATTTCAATGCGAGAAGCTTTTAATAATTTCCACAACGAAATTCTGTCTCGAAATCTGGCAGAAAACTTAAAGAGATTCTGGTAATACATAAAGCAAAACAGTGGCAAGACGCAATCAATACCTTGACTGCGCGTTAACAACGGTGAAGCCACTGATGACAGTGCCACTAAAGCAGAGTTATTAAACAAGGTTTTCCGAAACTCCTCCACCAAAGAAGACGAAGTAAATATTCCTGAATTCCAATCAAGAACAACTTCCAAGATGAGAAACATAGTAGATATCCTCGCAGTATTGAAGCAGCTTAAATCACTTAATAAAGGCAAAGCCTCCAGTCCAGACTGTATACCAGTCGGGTTCCTCTCAGAGCATGCTGATAAAATAACTCCATATTTAGCAATTATATACAACCACTCTCTCACAGAAAGATACATACCTGAAGACTGGAAAATTGCTCAAGTCACACCAATACCCAAAAGGGGAAGTAGGAGTAATCCGCTGAATTACAAGCCTATACCACTAATGTCGATTTGTAGTAGCGTTCTGGAACATATACTGCATTCGAACATTCTGAAGTACTTCGAAGAAAACGATTTATTGACAAATACTCAGCACGGTTTCAGAAAATATCGTTCTTGTGAAACAGAACTAGCTCTTTATACTCATGAAGTAATAAGTGCTGTCAACAGGGGATGTCAAATTGATTCCATATTTTTAGATTTCCAGAAGGCTTTCGACACCGTTCCTCACAAGCGTCTTCTAAACAAACTGCGTGCCAACGGAGTATTGCCTCAGTTGTGCGACTGGATTCGTGATTTCCTGTCAGAAACGTCACAGTTCGTAGTAATAAACGGAAAGTCATCGAGTAAAACAGAAGTAATATCCGGCGTTCCCCAAGGAAGTGTTATAGGCCGTCTGTTGTTCCTGATCTATATTAACGACATAAGAGACAATCTGAGTAGCCGTCTTAGATTTTTGCAGATGATGCTGTCATTTACCGTCTTTTAAAGTCATCATATGACCAAAATAAATTGCAAAATGATGTAGATAAGATACCTGTGTGGTGCGAAAGGTGAAAATTGACCCTGAATAAAGAAAAGTGTGAAGTTATTCACATGAGTAGTAAAAGAAATCCCCTAAATTGCGATTAGGTGATAAGTCACACAAATCTTAAGGCTGTAAATTCAAATAATTACTTAGGGATTACAACAACAAATGACCAAAATTGGAACGATCACATAGATAATATTGTGGGTAGAGCAAACCAAAGACTGCGATTCATTGGTAGAACACTTAGAAGGTGCAACAGCTCTACTAAGGACACTGCTTACACCACGCTTGTCCGCCCTATTCTGGAGTATTGCTGTGCGGTGTGGGATCCGTATCAGGCGGGACTGACGGATGGCATCGAAAAAGTACAAAGAAGGGCAGCTCGTTTTTTACTATCGCGAAACAGGGGAGATAGTGTCACAGACATGATACATGAATTGGAGTGGCAATCATTAAAAAAAAGGCGTTTTTCGCTGCGACGGGATCCTCTCATGAAATTTCAATCACCAGTTCTCTCCTCCGATTGCGAAAACATTCTGTTGGCACCCACCTACATAGGGAGAAATGATCATCACGATAAAATAATAGAAATCAGAGATCTCACAGAAAAATTTAAGTGCTCGTTTTTCCCGCGTGCCGTTCGAGATTGGAACGTCAGAGAGACAGCTTGAAGGTGGTTCATGCTCTTTATTGTGCATAGCAGAGTAATCACGTAGATGTTGATGTAGAACTATATGAGCTATCACCATTTTTAAATTTTTTCCCTTTATTTGTAAAGAATCTGTATTCTTGTATTTATTTTAATCCTTTATTGCGAACTCGTCGCATCGTGTATATAATTGCTGAAAGGCGCGTTAGTAACATTCACTCCCTATTAAAACTTCGGGTATGTTTTTGTGTTTTCTATTTCTATTCTGAGGAAAATAAAGGAATAATAATTGCGCTAGCAAATCCTCACGAGAACTGAAAAGCTATCCTTCTTCATAAATATCTACAGTTTAGCGAGGTACGTTTGACCCAGTTAGGCTGAAACAATCTATGTGCGTTCCGAACTGAATTTTATGCTCCAGCTAGTTTATAAAAGAATTCACTTTATTTATTTTTCGTAATCTCTTCCACATACGTTATGGAAACGATTACAAGTGTGTGTAAATTACAATAAATCTGAATTACATAGTCCCAGCACTGCTTTATCTAGCTAGCGGCAGTCCATTTATATTGATTTCGCTGCAAAAATCAGATTAAGCGGAGAACGTTCTCCGTATTAATGGGCGATATAACTCAGAGGCGTGTCGTTTTGGTTTATTGTTATCTGCATTAAACAGCTGCATATTTCGTAATCAGCACCGCACACGCTGTAGGCTGTTCAGTTCAAGTTTATTGACGTAAACACGCACTCCGAGAGTTATTTACGTATTAGCCGAATGAGACAGAGCACCACTAACAGGACACAAATAGAACAAAAAAATATTCTAATAGTTCACTACAGTATCAACAACAATCCACGGTAATTTGGGTCTTTTCTCATGGTTTTATTTTATTTTCCTGATAATTTCTTTATCTTATAGGCTATTCTTTGCATATTGCGTCCTACAAATTCCTTTTTGTAGGTCATCTTCGTTTTCGGCCAAAAGTAACACGTTGTCTCCTTGTAAGTGATAGAATGAAATAGTACTATGTTCAAAATTGTTTATGTACTAAACAGAAAACTTCACCAGAATTCAGCAGCATTTTTGACAGGAACAATTAATTATTTTAATACGGCAACTCTTTCACTGCCGTTAGAGCAAATTTTTCAAACACCTTTGGAACAATAAATGTATTCCAGATAAAAAGAACCACGCAAAGAGACATAACTGAATTTTTGTAAAAACAGTTCGTACTCTACTGCTTGGAAGTGAGCCATGAGACTCATGTAAGCAATATTGGGCTCAATAAGAAAATGATTACATGGAAATTCATTTGATTTAGGAAATATTTGAGTACGGCAGCATATAATTACTTCAAAACTGTAGTTAGACCGTGATGGCGCAGTACTCAGAACACGGGGTACAAAGGGATGCAAAAACACGAAAACTTGAAACTAAAAGGTCAGGATATCTCGAGAAATATTGAATACCGCCATTTGTCTCGTAATGTGACGAAATTAAATGCTCTACTGTTCGTACAGATTAACAGGAAACCGATTCTGTATCGTGCAGTGAAGACAACTGTCTTCACAAAGGCACAAAATTAACATGTCCACACAGAAGACAGTTTAAAGTATTGAAACGTTTCGTGAAGTTTTGTGTTTCAAACCTCGCAATACGAAACAAAAATAGCAGTACTCGTTTAATACACGATATTCATGAATGACTAACGGATTCGGATTGCAAAAGTGCTCAATCTCATCTCTGCTATGTACCATCTTATCAAAATCGTAGCGCACTGTTCACCGACTGATGCAAGCAGAAGACCAGATCAGGCTAGATTTGACATGTTATTACGTCTTTCAAACAAGCCGGGCATCATTCGCCGCCAAGCGCGCTTCAATCCCATTGGCTCATGGAACCGTGAACTCAAAGAGCGCCTTCCGAACACTGACAGTGCCAAAGCCTGAAATTCCTGAAGAAATGTAACTAGTACAGAACGTGTCATTACAGTGAACCTGTGAGTTAACAACACGCGAAATAATTCAATAGTGACATTTGAAAATGTGACAGTGTCATTTGACACAATCGTAATGATGGTTTTCGGTGTTAATAAATGAATTACGCGACTGCCAAAAAAAAAAAAAAAAAAAACCTTGATCTTGCTTATAGTGAAATTCATATTTTGTTCATGACCCTTCCTGTAAAACTCATGAACAACACAGCCTGAGACAGCAGTTATATTGGAGAGATAACTCTTTTTTGGACACAGTGAATTGTTGATAATGTCACGTCATAGGAACCTCGTCGGACCTTGAACTGGACAACAGCGTGACAGTAAGAGGCAGGACTGGAGAGATCAGTCTATCTGAGTGCAGACTGGCTTCTAGAAACTTACAACATTTCGTGCAGACACTGGGCTTTTATCATTCTGTAAGCCTTGTCGATTAATCTTTAATGCCTAGAATTGTGGAAAACCTACCAGAGACAAATGCCATGGTGTGTGGCGTGGAGGGGAAAACGTGTTGATGTCAGGGACTCCCGTGCACTCTGGAAGGGAATAAACGGATGTAGTAAATCACTTGCTAGTTCAGTGTTTCATGTCAACAACCAGTGCATAGCTACAGAGGCCTTCCTCTCTACACATCTGACAGCACACAGAGATCTTCAACTTTTACGCAGGTGGTGTACGTACTCTAGTGGGGGAAATGTTAGCCGGAGATAATATAATGCGACTACCATCGTCTGAAATTCGGACTATACACTGAGCTATAGTTGGATCATGCTCACCCGTATGACGTCCTACAGCAACTCTGTCCCTTCTGCAAGACAGCAGATCACACTGTCGATCTAGAATTGTGTCGGGACATTTTTGTGTAACAACCCGTGTGATGTGAATGCTTTTCTGGCCATCCGACGCACCTGACCTCAGTCTTATTGAGCACGCCTGGGACGTTATTTAACGAGATGTGCAAAGGAACGAAGCTTAGGGGTTAGCGCTCCGTCGGTGACGCTGTCATTAGCGTTCAATCACAAGCTTGGATTAATGGAGGATGGTCGTGTCCTTTACAGGCATATCACATTTTCCTTGGGCGGTCACCGAGAACCTACATCTGGATTGCTGGACAGGGTTGGTTCAAATGGCTCTGAGCACTATGGGACTTAACGTCGGAGGTCATCAGTCCCCTAGAACTTAGAACTACTTAAACCTATCTAAGGACATCACACACACATCCATGCCCGAGGCAGGATTCGAACCTGCGACCGTAGTGGTCGCGCGGTTCCAGACTGCAGCGCCTTTAACCGCTTGGCCACCCCGGCCGGCCTGGACAGGGATGAGATGGCTCTGAGCACTATGGGACTTAACTGCTGTGGTCATCAGTCCCCTAGAACTTAGAACTACTTAAACCTAAGGACGTCACACACATCCATGCCCGAGGCAGGATTCGAACCTGCGACCGTAGCTGCCACGCAATTCCAGACTGTAGCGCCTAGAACCGCTCGGCCACCCCGGCCGGCTGCTGGACAGGGATCTGAATCGGCATCCTCCAGAACGCGAGTACGGTGTCCCACCACTGCGCCACCCTCTTGACATAATATGTGCGTTCTTTGTACCTTTTAACGAGCCGGGAAAGAGTACTAAAAACTTATAAATGGTTGAGTGTAATTCTGTTGTTTTTAGGTCGTGCAGTCAGTGTTGAGGCACAAATAGAGTTGTACTCTACAAACTACGATTCGATAGTTTTGATACAATAGTAAATGACGTAGTAAATGGTAGGACTACCCGTAGTATTGGTAACCTTGGCAGGAAAAGAAACACAAATGAACGTGTGAGAGAAAAAGTGGAAGACGACGAACCCTTTTTAGTTTTTTGTTTGTTTGTTTGTGTTTTGCAATTAATTAGAACCGCACATCGTTCAGCGTTAGTCCAGAGCGTAATTTACGTCATTACAAACCATAAATTTCATTTCAGAAGTAATAAAAATAGACTGATCACGTAAATTACGCGCTTTTGTGTAACAATAGCAATTACTTTTGATGTAAGTACAGTGTACATGCACAAATATAAAAATTTACACATTTATTGTTGTTATTTAATGCTCAATAGAACGTTCCTCATCATGATCAAAGACCAGAGTTTCCTGCTGTTGTTGATAAGTGCGAAAGTTATTTACGAATAACAGGAGGATGTTTTACAAAAGTTGAAGAAGTCTTGAAGTGGTGTTTGATATGTTTTTGTTTTGCGACATTTATAATTTTACCTTTTTTTGAAGAAATTGGATTTTCTAGCGCAGTATGATAAATCTGTTCTTTTTTAACCCACCTTTTTCACATTACAAATCAACAATTTTCGAATAAAATCTGAATTTATTGAAAATGAAATGATCGTAAGGCATTTATTGGCCGGGATATCCCTTTCGCTGTTCGGCCCCCGTATTACTAGTCTTTTTAGTTAACTCCACTTCGGCGACTTGGGTGTCAATGATGATGAAAGACACACAACACCGAGTCCCCTGCCGGGAATAATCGAACCCGGCCCCCCTTGCACGGTAGGAGGTAACGCTACCGCTGCGCTACGGAGCCGGACATCTGCGTTTACTATAAATACTGCTTATTTATAAGTAATAGGCAGGAGGATAACTATCTAGCACAAAAAATGTCCCGTAAGTTACGCTCCCATTTATATATCCTCACTCAGTTTGTAAGCGGTTCACCGCTTCCAGTCTCTAGGAGAATGTGGTAAGACACTGATCACATTCTAACACATAACGATCGAAATAATGTAACGCCCGACAGGTATGCAACACACCTAACATAAAGTAATGTGGCTACGATGTTAACTGACATAAGCTGCTAGGAAAACTACCGTTCTCTCCGCTTACTTATGATAGTCTACGGTAGCCTTCGGTAGTTTTACAACTCGGACCACAAAGCTTCCAGCATTGAGTAATTAAAGCCGATGCTGTTACCGGTATTAGACTACTAGACGATGATAGAATTAAGCGATTTTATTGCGTGCTCACAACAAAAGTAGGCAAGGATGATATTAGAATACAAAACTAAAGAATCAGAATGTTGATTTATAAAGTCGTGTTTACTCCATAATTTTTAGTGTCGAAGGAAATGTCATAATTCCGGCTGTGGATAGTCTAATCCATTCAGTTTGATATCCAGTTGATTTCGAAAGTAGCAAAATTTCGAAACAGTGTGTCAAGAAAATGCTGTTACTCTGTAGATTGTACAATAAGATTTCACCAGTGAAATTTATCAAAAATGTCCACATTGTCATACAAGGATTTTCTGTGAGTCACCCAAATAGAAAGCTACACTATTTCAAACGAATAAACGAAGTAATAGATTGATAAAGCAAAGTACTGCGAACGATACGAGATTAAAAAAATCTATACTGGAACGGTAATGTCGATTCTGACTGAAGGACCTGCAAAAATGCAACACTACAGTTAAAATTTGCGAAATAGTCTACAGATGCTCTACGAGGGATAGGCTAAGCAGCCATAAGCTAAGAATGAAATCAAAAGTGAAAAAAGAACAAATGGAAATGGGAATAAACGGAAAGGTCATACTGACAAAATGAACAACAGAAAAGATTATATACGCTGACAGCAAGATAACGCAATAGTTAAATTAACAGTCCAATATTCAGAATGAGCAGATGTCAGTTTTCCGCCTGGATATTCACATTCCCGATTTAGATATGTCCTTTTCTATTTTTTTTCATCAACACAGTGCACTGACATGTCACTTTCTTGGTAGATATTCTAATGCGTTAATGCGGCACCGATGTAGTTCGAATTTTCGCCACCAGGTGTAAATCTTTCGCAGTGAATGCAAGAAAGATATACAGAAATATTTCCATGTCTAACGGATTAGGAACGGGTCGTGGACAGAATATGTTAGCCAAGTAACAAATGCCTAATATTGATTTGAATATTAACAGCTGCTTACACAGTCTGTTCAGAATGAGCGCTACAGACGTCGAGTTGCTGTACAGGGGCAGATCGGCACCTGGTGGCCAAAGCTGCAACCAACTTTTTTCCAGTGTAGATCGGTTCTGCAATAACGCATTGGCATGTCTACCGAGCTTCGCTGCCATACGACAATTGCAGTACACACTGGACCTCCTTGCGCAGCTAAACTTTAATCATAATCATCCGATATGTGCTGCATCCTGCGAACACATTACTGATACCGAGAGTAGTTTCTTTCTTTTACGTTACTACATTACAGTGACACGACACACATATGAATACATTGTTGAGTCAAGACTTAACGACCACTTATGTAAATGCGTGGCTTCTGTTTTTTCTGGTATGCCCTAATGCGGAAAACGCAGCTGTGATACGTAATATGTATTACGAAGGTGGAGCGCGGAGAAAGGAAAGAAAAGAGACAGAATTATTGATTTCAGCTGCATCGGGACTTTATGCGGAATCAGAAGGGAAGAGTGAAACGGTGTGCCGAAGCGGGACTCGGGACCGGTATTTTCTGCCTACTAGGGATTTATGTCAAACACTGCGCCATCTCGACGCACTGTCAGTCCCTACTGCTTCAACTGTCTCGGCTCGACCAGCCAATATTCCCATTTAGCACCACCCGTCCGCAGTCCCTGTCCATGTCATCCACGCTGGATGTTTAGAGATTCCCACAGAAGGTCGGACATAATTGTACATCCGCACGGAAAGTGTACGTGACCGAAAGAACAGAGACCATGAACTGATATAAATGATTCGCTTCGATAGGCAGTGGATCCCCTCCTTCATAATGACCAACCCTATCTCGACAACTTCAGTTAGGCCGATCATTTCTCTTCCTACCTTGCCGATGTCATTACAATCCCCGATGATCCTCTTTTCGATTAGTCCTTCTTCCCTGATGTCCATGACCAGACTGACACCTCTGTCCTTCCACTCACTCCTAGCTTCCAGTACTTGGACAACATCCTACACACAGATCTCAACACTCCCATCACCACTCATCATAGCCACACTTCACACTAAACGCAACATCGCTCCTGGTCACGACAGTTTCACCTACCGCCATCTCTGTGGGCTCCCATTTCCTTGGTTACTGTCCTGGCTAGACTTTATAATGTGGTACTCTCTACTGGTTTCTACTCTCACGTGTGGAAAACCGCCCAGATCCTGATGCTCCCCAAGCCCAACAAACTGCTTTCTGACATTTCCTCCTACCATCCTATCAGCCTTACCTCGGTCTTCACCCGACGCATACACCAACACCTCCACCCGCACCGTCTCCTACACCTGACCCAAAGTGGCTTCCGACCCTCCTTCTCTGCTAATGGCCTTCTCCTGCATCTCACCCACCTCCTCTCTGTCCAACTCAATTCCTGTTGTTCCGCCATCTTCGTCTCCCTCGACCTAGAACGTGCCTACGACCAAGTCTGGCATTCCAGTCTCCTATTCAAGCTCCAAACCTTCGCCCTTCCCATTAATTATGGCCGCCTGATCGCCTACTTCCTCTCTTATCGTCCTTCCTATTTTACCCTCCACAACAGAGACTCCAATACCTTCTACCCTTCCACCAGTGTGCCCCAAGGCTACGTCCTCTCCCCTGTTCTCTACCTCCTCTATACGGTGGACACGCCATCCCCCCAAACCCCCATCCACCTCCTCCAATATGCTGATGGCACTGCCTTCCTTGCCCTTGGATTGACCCTCCAACGCTCCCAGTGCATTCTCCAATCCCACCTTGACCTGTTCACCACTTGGTGCAACCAGTGGCTGCTCAAGGTCAATCCTTCCAAAACCCAGGCAGTCCTCATAGGCAACACTACCCCTTCCTTCCATCTCCTGGATTTTTACCTTAACATATGTGGCTGCCCCATTAACCATACCTCCACCCTTGAGTACCTTGGTGTCACCCCCCTACCACCACCTTTCCTTGACCCGCCCCTCATCTCTGGACAAACCAAGGCATGTCCATGAACCCCACTCCTATCCAGCCAAACATGAGGTTTGGGCCCCTCCACCATCCTCCACACCTACAAATCCCTTATCGTCCCCATCCTTTGCTATGCCCACCGCACCTGGATTTCCGCCCCTCCCACCTACTACTAGTCCATGCAAATCCTGGAATGCCATACGCTCCACCTTGCCCATCGCATCCATCTCCCAATCCCCACGTGGATCCTATACAACTTGATTCCATTCCCGCACGCTCTCCTTTTCCTCACAAGCTTGATCCTCCCCACCTGCTTGTCTCTCCCATCCTTTCCCACCCCACAGCACTGCCATGCCTGTACCATTGCATCCCACCTGCTTTCCATCTCCACACTCTCCATACCCTTGACCAAGGTGGCTTCTGCCAACTCCCCATCCCTGATGATGTCCTCGTTCCTCCTATATACCCCTCCTGCCAGATCTAATCCTCCACATTCTCTTCCACTTCCCCCCTTTCCTCCAGGGTTCCCCCTCTCCTCCTTCTTACCATCCTGTCTTCCTCCCCCCTCCCCTCTCTCATTTTTACAGATTTCACCCCTCCCCCCACACTGGGCTTCCACACCTACTCCCCTCCCCTCTCCCTTCTTTTCTCCCACTGGCTTGTTCCCCCCCTCCTTTCCCCCTATGTGTCCCCTACAGCCAGTGGCAGCCCCTCCCCCATCTCATCAAGTATGTTCAGTGTTTTCTGTACCAAAGATTGTCACCAGTGTTTAGTGCAATGGTGTTTTCTTCATTTCTGTGCATCAGTGTTATCTTCGGTGTGCTCTTTCATTCGAATGTAAAACTGATTACCTTTGTTTGTGTGCACTGTGGGTCTTGTTTCTGAAACCAATGCCTTCCGACAAACACCTCGTCATTCTGGAAGGCACAATGGATCAACACAAGTATGCATATATCCTACATGCAGCTTGTTTTTCCTCTACACGATACATGTACCAACAGGACAATGCAATGTGTTACATAGCTCGCAGTGTACGTACGTGATTAGAGGAGCACCAGGATGAGTTACCCACACTCTCCTGGCCACCAAACTCGCCTGATTTGAACTTAGTCGAGAACTTGTTGGATTACATCGATCGGACGGTCACGCCGTAGATCCTCAACCGTGAGACGCAGCGGAGCTAGCCACGGTACTGGTGTCGACATATCTTAGCATTCTTCGCGGTACCTAACAGAACCTCGCTGACTCTTTTCCTTCACGTCAACGCTGCAAAAGATGGTTACTAAGGGTTCTGACAGGTGGTCACATTAATGTGACTAGACCGCGTATACCTACCTAATACCTTAACAAAAATTGTATTGGTCACAGGGGCTGCCGTGAAGGTAATATTGACTGACATTTTTAACAGAATATGTAAACAGATTCATGCCCTCACCTTACCGGTTAGTAACCGAAGATTTCTGGGAGCAACAGGCACCAGGTCTTGCAATGCGAAGTCGCAAGTATTGATTCCAACGAGGCTATAGAATGTAGCCATTCTATGATCCTTTCTAGGGGTAAATTCACTGAATGCGGATTGATATAGGCATGGAATTTCTTTGAGAAGCGAATGAAACAAATTTTCTCTGAGGAAATGCTGACTCATGATTAACGGTGCAAAGGCGCTGGTAGATCTCGTAAGATCTACTGCCATTATCTGAAAACTGAAATGATAGGTAGAGCGTAGAAACGCATGGCCAGGCAGCTGCCTAAAAAGGTTGCAGTTACTGATATTAAGAAGCACATACTAAGCAAAACTAAGTTGTTGTTGTTGTTGTTGTGGTCTTCAGTCCTGAGACTGGTTTGATGCAGCTCTCCATGCTACTCTATCCTGTGCAAGCTTTTTCATCTCCCAGTACCTACTGCAACCTACATCCTTCTGAATCTGCTTAGTGTATTCATCTCGTGGTCTCCCTCTACGATTTTTACCCTCCATGCTGCCCTCCAATACTAAATTGGTGATCCCTTGATGCCTCAGAACATGCCCTACCAACCGATCCCTTCTTCTGGTCAAATTGTGCCACAAACTTCTCTTCTCCCCAATCCTATTCAATACTTCCTCATTAGTTACATGATCTACCCATCTAATCTTCAGCATTCTTCTGTAGCACCACATTTCGAAAGCTTCTATTCTCTTCTTGTCTAAACTATTTATCGTCCATGTTTCACTTCCATACATGGCTACACTCCATACGAATACTTTCAGAAATGACTTCCTGACACTTAAATCAATACTGGATGTTAACAAATTTCTCTTCTTCAGAAACGCTTTCCTTGCCATTGCCAGTCTACATTTTACATCCTCTCTACTTCGACCATCATCAGTTATTTTGCTCCCCAAATAGCAAAACTCCTTTACTACTTTAAGTGCCTCATTTCCTAATCTAATTCCCTCAGCATCACCCGACTTAATTAGGCTACATTCCATTATCCTTGTTTTGCTTTTGTTGATGTTCATCTTATATCCTCCTTTCAAGACACTGTCCATTCCATTCAACTGCTCTTCCAAGTCCTTTGCTGTCTCTGACAGAATTACAATGTCATCGGCGAACCTCAAAGTTTTTATTTCTTCTCCATGAATTTTAATACCTACTCCGAATTTTTCTTTTGTTTCCTTTACTGCTTGCTCAATATACAGATTGAACAACATCGGGGAGAGGCTACAACCCTGTCTTACTCCCTTCCCAACCACTGCTTCCCTTTCATGTCCCTCGACTCTTATAACTGCCATCTGGTTTCTGTACAAATTGTAAATAGCCTTTCGCTCCCTGTATTTTACCCCTGCCACCTTTAGAGTTTGAAAGAGAGTATTCCAGTCAACATTGTCAAAAGCTTTCTCTAAGTCTACAAATGCTAGAAACGTAGGTTTGCCTTTCCTTAATCTTTCTTCTAAGATAAGTCGTAAGGTCAGTATTGCCTCACGTGTTCCAGTGTTTCTACGGAATCCAAACTGATCTTCCCCGAGGTTGGCTTCTACTAGTTTTTCCATTCGTCTGTAAAGAATTCGTGTTAGTATTTTGCAGCTGTGACTTATTAAGCTGATAGTTCGGTAATTTTCACATCTGTCAACACCTGCTTTCTTTGGGATTGGAATTATTATATTCTTCTTGAAGTCTGAGGGTATTTCGCCTGTTTCATACATCTTGCTCACCAGATGGTAGAGTTTTGTCAGGACTGGCTCTCCCACGGCCGTCAGTAGTTCCAATGGAATATTGTCTACTCCGGGGGCCTTGTTTCGACGCAGGTCTTTCAGTGCTCTGTCAAACTCTTCACGCAGTATCGTATCTCCCATTTCATCTTCATCTATATCCTCTTCCATTTCCATAATATTGTCCTCAAGTACATCGCCCTTGTATAGACTCTCTATATACTCCTTCCACCTTTCTGCTTTCCCTTCTTTGCTTAGCACTGGGTTTCCATCTGAGCTCTTGATATTCATACAAGTCGTTCTCTTATCTCCAAAGGTCTCTTTAATTTTCCTGTAGGCGGTATCTATCTTACCCCTAGTGAGATAGGCCTCTACATCCTTACATTTGTCCTCTAGCCATCCCTGCTTAGCCATTTTGCACTTCCTGTCGATCTCATTTTTGAGACGTTTGTATTCCTTTTTGCCTGTTTCACTTACTGCATTTTTATATTTTCTCCTTTCATCAATTAAATTCAATATTTCTTCTGTTACCCAAGGATTTCTACTAGCCCTCGTCTTTTTACCTACTTGATCCTCTGCTGCCTTCACTACTTCATCCCTCAAAGCTACCCATTCTTCTTCTACTGTATTTATTTCCCCCATTCCTGTCAATTGCTCCCTTATGCTCTCCCTGAATCTCTGTACAACCTCTGGTTCTTTTAGTTTATCCAGGTCCCATCTCCTTAAATTCCCACCTTTTTGCAGTTTCTTCAGTTTTAATCTACAGGTCATAACCAATAGATTGTGGTCAGAGTCCACATCTGCTCCTGGAAATGTCTTACAATTTAAAACCTGGTTTCTAAATCTCTGTCTTACCATTATATAATCTATCTGATACCTTTTAGTATCTCCAGGGTTCTTCCATGTATACAACCTTCTTTCATGATTCTTAAACCAAGTGTTAGTTATGATTATGTTGTGCTCTGTGCAAAATTCTACCAGGCGGCTTCCTCTTTCATTTCTGTCCCCCAATCCATATTCACCTACTATGTTTCCTTCTCTCCCTTTTCCTACACTCGAATTCCAGTCACCCATGACTATTAAATTTTCGTCTCCCTTCACAATCTGAATAATTTCTTTTATTTCATCATACATTTCTTCAATTTCTTCGTCATCTGCAGAGCTAGTTGGCATATAAACTTGTACTACTGTAGTAGGTGTGGGCTTCGTATCTATCTTGGCCACAATAATGCGTTCACTATGCTGTTTGTAGTAGCTTACCCGCATTCCTATTTTCCTATTCATTATTAAACCTACTCCTGCATTCCCCCTATTTGATTTTGTGTTTATAACCCTGTAGTCACCTGACCAGAAGTCTTGTTCCTCCTGCCACCGAACTTCACTAATTCCCACTATATCTAACTTCAACCTATCCATTTCCCTTTTTAAATTTTCTAACCTACCTGCCCGATTAAGGGATCTGACATTCCACGCTCCGATCCGTAGAACACCAGTTTTCTTTCTCCTGATAACGACATCCTCTTGAGTAGTCCCCGCCCGGAGATCCGAATGGGGGACTATTTTACCTCCGGAATATTTTACCCAAGAGGACGCCATCATCATGTGATCATACAGTAAAGCTGCATGCCCTCGGGAAAAATTACGGCTGTAGTTTCCCCTTGCTTTCAGCCGTTCGCAGTACCAGCACAGCAAGGCCGTTTTGGTTATTGTTACAAGGCCAGATCAGTCAATCATCCAGACTGTTGCCCTTGCAACTACTGAAAAGGCTGCTGCCCCTCTTCAGGAACCACACGTTTGTCTGGCCTCTCAACAGATACCCCTCCGTTGTGGTTGCACCTACGGTACGGCTATCTGTATCACTGAGGCACGCAAGCCTCCCCACCAACGGCAAGGTCCATGGTTCATGGGGGTTCTGTGAAGTTACTTCTGATACTTTATTCTACCAAACTAAGTAGTCTACGTATTTAAATAGTCATCAGTATCAGGTACTAACAAGTATTTTGTTAATTTGTGCCAAAGTATCTGAGAAAAGACCTGGTACAATCCAGGAATATACCGGGAATCCAGGAATATACCGGGTGATCAAAAAGTCAGTATAAATTTGAAAACTGAATAAATCACGGAGTAATGTAGATAGAGAGGTACAAATTGACACACATGCTTGGAATGACATGGGGTTTTACTAGAACAAAAAAATACAAAAGTTCAAAAAATGTCCGACAGATGGCGCTTCATCTGATCAGAATAGCAATAATTAGCATAACAAAGTAAGACGAAGCAAAGATGATGTTCTTTACAGGAAATGCTCAATATGTCCACCATCATACCTCAACAATAGCTGTAGTCGAGGAATAATGTTGTGAACAGCACTGTAAAGCATGTACGGAGTTATGGTGAGGCATTGGCATCGGATGTTGTCTTTCGGCATCCCTAGGGATGTCGGTCGATCACGATATACTTGCGACTTCAGGTAACCCCAAAGCGAATAATCGCACGGACAGAGGTCTGGGGACCTGGGAGACCAAGCATGACGAAAGTGGCGGCTGAACACACGATCATCACCAATCGACGCGCGCAAGAGATCTTTCACGTGTCTAGCAGTACCTTGTTTTTTTTTTTTTTTTTGTTCTAATAAAACCCCATGTCATTCCAAGCATGTGTGTCCATTTTTACCTCTCGATCTACATTATTCCGTGGTTTATTAAGTTTTCAAATTTATAGTGACTTTTTGATCATCCGATAAAATACGTAACTTAAATCTGATATCACATGGTACACTGCTCTTTGGACTACCTTATAGGCCTGCCGTTGATGGGAAAGTAGAAAAAAGATCCACTGAACGTATTTTAAGGTGAAAGATTAATAAAAATATGGAAATTATCTTACAGGAGCAAGAACTCAATTGGAATCACTAAAAAAATCATCTGTTCTCAGCAAAAGAAATAAAAACTCAGCCACGCTGGGTAGCCGCGTGGTCTGCGGTGCCTTGTGACGGTCCGTGTGGCTCCCCCGTCCGAGGTTCTAGTCCTCCATCGGCCATTGGTGCGTGTGTTGTCCATAGCGTAAGTTCGTAAGTTAGTTTAAGTTAGATTAAGTAGTGTGTAGGCTTAGGGACCGATGACCTCAGAAGTTTGGTCCCGTAAGACCTTACCACAAATTTCCAAATAAAACCTACACATGTTGTATATTGACCTATCTGAAATCATCAAGATACCACCTGCTGGTGTTTATTTGTTCGTATATCCTGGGACCAGTCGAATGGAAGGCCATTATCCTCTTCAAGACTTGAAGAAATGGTTTTAGCAGTCTTTTGTAAATAATTGTGTGTTTAGAGATGTGTAGATTTATTAATGTAGTCTATATGTTTCAGGATAATGGCAGTTAGTTGTGATATTTTCTGGTAGAATAAAGTATCAGAAGTAACTTCACAGAACTGATCTACCTAGACTAACGATGTGTTGTATGTAAAAGTGTATATCTGTATGTATATCGTGCCCTTCCGAATAGCCGTGCGGTCTAACGCACTGTTTTCCGGGCGGGAAGGCGTGCCGGTCCTCGGCACGGATCAGCCCGGCGGTAATAATGTCGAAGTTCGGTGTGTCGGCCAGCCTGTGGATGGTTTTCAAGGCGGTTTTCTATCTGACTCGGCGAACGTGGGCTGGTTCCGCCTCAGTTACACTATGTCAGCGAGTGCTGCGCAAACACTTTCTCCACGTACGCGTACACTATAATTACCACGCAAACATTGGGGTTACACTCATCTGGTGCGAGACGTTCCGGGGGGGGGGGGGGGGGGGGGTTACTGGTGCCCGAACCTCACAGTAACCACGTGTTCGGTGTGGAGTGGCGGTGATGTGAGTGGACTGCTGCAGCATGTTGTGAGGTTGTGTACCATTCCGGGCTACGGCGGGGACGAAGCCTCTCCGTTGTTTCTAGGTCCCCAATACCATGCAATACCATACAATGTATATAGTAGAGGAATTAGTATGTTCATGTGAAACTCAGGTATATTTTATAATATAAGAGCAATCATGAATAGTATGTAGAACATTAATCTAGGAACCACCGGTATAACAGTTGTAAATTGTCGTAACTGTGTTGGGAGAGTGCCAGAACTCCCAAGTGCAAATAGAAAACACTAACTCTCAAATCGTTATAGACCCTGAAAGTCGGCTGAAGCAGGAGATAAGTTATGCGGAAATTTTTGCGAAGGACCTAACGGTGTTCAGAAAGCATATACTAAACACAGTTAGAGATAGCGTTTTTGTTGCTATTGGAAGTAATTTACCTTATAGCGAAATTGAAGTAGTTTCTGTGTGTTAGTATAGGGAGAGGTATAAAATAATAACTGCATCCTTCTACCGACCTGCCTTCTCAATAATAGAAATAATAGAAATACTGAAAGGTTCAAAGTGAAGTTGAGTCTAATTACAAACACGTGTCCGATTCATACAGCTACAGTTCGTGGGAACTTTAATTTACCGTTGATAAGTCTGCGAAAATACATGTTTAAATCCGGAGATACGCGTAATGTATTTTCGGAAATTGTGCTAAATGGATTCTCCGAAAATTATTTCGAGCAATTAGTTCAGAGCCCATTCGAATAGCCAACACTTGCGGAAACGCACTTGCCTCTTATCAACGAATGATCATGAGCTAATAATGAGCCTCAAAACGGATACAAGAATTAGTGAACACAACCCTGTATCGTAGGGAGACTCGATACCGCAACTCCCAAATCCTCCAAAAATAAACGAAAACGGTATCTTTTCAAAAAAGCAGTTAAAATTTGCTTGACTCCCTCCTGAGAGACAGTCTCCACTTCTTCCAAACTATCAATTAAGTGTAGACCAGATTTGGCTTAAATTCAAAGAAACTTTATCGACAGCAATTGTGAGGTTTATACCAATTAGGCTAAAACTGACGGAGCTTATCCCCTACAGGACAAAACAGATCAGAGCACTGTTTCAGAAACAGCCAAAAAAGCATACAAAAATTCTTGAGATTGGCGATCTTTACAGAAGCCCGAATTTAAGCGCGGACTTCAATACGAGATGGTCATGATAGTTTTCACAACGGAACTTGGTCACGAGGCACAATCGATGCCTTCTCTTCGCAATACGAATAGAAACAGTGCTGCTAAAACAAAGTTACTAAGCACAACCTTCCGAAATACCTTCGTCAAAGAAGACGAAGTAAATATTCCAGTATTAGAATCAAGAACAAGTGCTAACATGGGTAACTTAGAAGCAGATCTCCTCGGAGTAGTGAAGCAACTTAAGTCGTGTAATGAAAGCAAGTCTTCCGTTCTAGACTGTATACCAATTAGGTTCTTTTCAGAGTATGCTGATACTTAACAATCATGTAATGAAACATGTATGTTTGAAATTACGTAACTGGTACTAGCCTGAAACACTGCTGTTAGAATAGAAATGGCATGTGAACGTGTATTTTATCTCATCACTTATGCGCTTTGGCCTGTAATGAACTTTTCTGACTGCGAGAATGCAACATTTAATGCATCTGCGAAAATGTAAACTGTCAATATATTTAAACCAAACCAAAACTAAGTGAAATTACTTAACACAAAGATTGAACCTGATGCAACACTATTGACCTGAAACAGGCTCTGGTATTAAAACATAACTTGGTTAATTTGAAGATGATGATCCCTGTGCTTAATGAACCCTATCCCTGAAATAATAAAATCTCTTACCTTTATATGCGCAATTTTAACGCTCTACACGCTCCTCTCTGCTAGTGCTTTAGACCGTACTATTAGCAAACAGCTGTTGTATAATACTATTGTTTAGTACACATTTTAATTAAATGTAATGTGACTGAGACAATAATTTCTTGAGAAAAATAGCTAATCAAAAAGACTTGAATCTGGGAAATATTATACACTTGAGGCAAGTAACTTTAAAACTTGTATTTTGACTCATTGAAACTTAATAATGCTCATAATTAACACATTCAATAAACTGATTATGCATTAACAATTAGCTTTACAAAATCACTGAATGTGAGTGCTACACATTGTCTCAATCATCACTGCTGAATAAGCGCATTGCATTAGCAACAAAACAACTTTACTTACGTTATACCCAACTTCTGTTGAGATTCCTTTTACAGTTAGCAAACATCGTAGTAGATAAAAAAAAAAAAAAATTCGTTACTACCCGTACCGAGTAAGTATATATCCAGCATCAGATACAACACGTCTTTTACACTTGAGATTCCTCTGTACATCTCTTCATCTTAAGTTACTCTAACATATTAGCCATAACACGTTGAATCAGCGATCTCTGTCGAGCAGCGACGCCACTACACAACTGATATTACATTTTACCATCTCTAGTTCAATATAATGCACTATGCAACTTTAAAATGTTGCATGAGCAACTCGCTCTTTACAAAGTACATGGGAATTAAAACATTCTGAGTTATACAATACAGAGTTATAGAGAAACATTACTAAGTATTTACAAACTTGATAAGAAATGTAGTGCTTTTGTGCACTTGTATGTGAGATAAAATGGTTCAAATGACTCTGAGAACTATGGGACTTAACTTCTGAGGTCCCAGTCCCCTAGAACTAGAACTACTTAAACCCAACTAACCTAAGGACATCACACACATCAATGACCGAGGCAGGATTCGAACCTGCGGCCGTAGCAGTCGCGCGGTTCCGGACTGGAGCGCCTAAAACCGCTGGGCCACATGTGAGATCAAGTGTCCGTTTATAACGCTCATTTCCATAGTTATGACCACTCGTAGGCTTTGTTACACAAAGCATAGAGTAGCTATACCATGAGTATAAAATACAAAGTAAAGAGTAAGAAAGCAAGGATAAAGTCACAGTTGAGGTAAATTTAGAGTCTGGATGGTCTGCCAATCGAGGATCCATAGACATTGGTTCATATTTCTTCATCAGAGAATTATATTTTTAAGCCATATTATCTTGCATATCTCTTTGAACATCAATAGGTATTTCAAAGTTGTGAGATTTGGCATTTGGCAGACTCATTGGTAGTAGCAGTAGATAAGGTATCCAATCACAACTCAGTCAATTATATCTTAAGTGCTGCCTAGTATAGTCGTGAGCGCAATGAATGGTGTCATTACAGCTCTCTCATTTCTAATGTATTATCATAGGTATCAGTAAATTAGCACATTTTTAGGCTGTTGCAGACAAGTAAACAAGTGGATGTTTCATGACCATCTCAGTGGATGAGGTAGAGAAGGACAATACTATATAGAGAAAATGAGACTTATAGAGGTATTAAATGCTTTTAAGATTGCAAAGTATAACAGTAGTAGATATTAATACAAAATCCTAAAATTATGCTGGTAGCAATTGCATTATTTATGGCAGCGCCACAAATATATAAGTGAGAAATTGTGTTCTTAGTTCATTATCTAAAAATATGGTAATAAAGTATTTTTTAGACTAATAGTTGAGCTATTCTAGTAGTAAGCTAGTGACAGATACATTTACTGGTCCGCAAAACAGTAGAGGTTGCACATAGAATAACAGTGGCTCTGACAGAAAGTAGACTTAAAAACTTAATGTACACAGGCAATAATTCTATAAATAGTACATGAGGATTGACTGTAATAAAGGACAAAATACGTAATTCAGTTGCTTCTAGGAATTTGTCCATAGATATCCAAGGCGGCCATGTGACGTAATTTAAGCGGTATAATGGGATTTGATGGAACGAGATGAGAAGTCTTGGATGATTTAGCTTGCTGACAAAGCTTCCATGTTGCCAGTACAAGTCGAACACAATTTTCCATGTTTGCAAAGTAACAATTCTGTCTGAGAGTGAGGAAATACTTTCGTGAACCATTAAGTGTATAACTTAAGTGCGTGTACTAAATTAATTTGTTGGCTAAATCTTCAAGTACGCATAAGACTCAATTTTCGCTGTGCGGATGTGTGCTCCAAAAGAGAGTATTGTTATGTACTAAGTAGCGATGTGTTAGTTGTTGAATTGGTCTTGTGATGCCAAAGCTGCTTAATATTTTTCCAAATACTGTCCCTATCCTATTCTTTAGAAATATCTTCAGGAGATGAAGAAATTAAGTTTTCAAACGCTATTTGCTCTATGTGCAAAATACTGTAATTGGTTTGACAAAAATGTGTGGCAGTGTCTTGTTGTCTGGTATTGAGAGAACGGGATAAAGCATCAGCTACCACGTTTTCAGAACCGGGAATATGGATTACAGTAAAGTCGAATCCTTGTAAATATAACTTCGATAGTCCAAGGTGGTCGTGAGAAAATTTTGCAGAAAGCAGAAATTGAATAGCACGCTGGTCAATATAAACAGTGGTATGTCTCCAGTGCAAAAAGTGTCTGAATTGAGTAAAGGCCCAAATGACATACGGTTTCCAACTCTGTAATCGAATAGTTTCATTCTGCAGCTCACAGAATGTGGCTCGCAATTGAATCGTATTACCTAGAATTGCTTGAAGGTTTTCTGGATCGGGCGAGAGTATTGTCATGGTCAGACCAAGTGCGTTCCGCATTTAAAATGTCATCAACATATGTGTTTATTCTGTCTCTCAATTCAGCTGGTATTGCTGTTTTCATATCTCGTATGAATGCAGCAGACGATGTTTTCAAACCAAATGGTAATTTACGAAACTGATAGCAACTGCAAAACAGGGAAATGGCACGTATATTCTATAGCTGGGGTAAATCTGCCAAAAACCCGATTTCAGAACTAGTGTTGAATAAACTGATGCACGATGAAATTTCTGTAAAAGTTTGTCGAAAATTTGTGGTCGATGAGTTTCTGTTATTATAATGTTGTTGATCTTGCGTGAATCGAGGATAAGGTGTGATGATCCATCCTTTTTGGTAACAATGTGTAGTGGACTTATGTACTGACCAACAGCTGGTTCTATAATTCCTTAGTCGAGCATGGCTTGAAGCTCCTGTTTCACCAGTTTTCTATTTGTAAATGGTATGGAATACTGTTTAGATTTCAAAGAATCGTTGGGTTTGACCTGAAATTCATATGAGAAACCTGTCATAGTACCTGGAACGTTATCAAAGACTTGTGAATGCAGTAGTAAAATGTCACGTAATTTTCACCGTTCGTCATCAGCTGTTGTTTTTTTTCGCTTACCATGCTGGTAATTGTTTGTTCAGCGTCGTATTCCATATGGTCTGTAATGAAAATAAGTGTCAGTGTAAAGGGATGTATGCAATTATGTATTTTTGGTAACAAAAATAAGTTCAATTCTATTGACGTTTTGCTCCTCAGATGATAAAGTTTGGTGAAATTCCAAAGCAACCTGGTTGTCATTTTCATTAACATGAGGTACGAGGTTTCGAAATCCAAAATAGCTTTACGGTAGAGCATAAAGTTCATATCTAACGTTACAATGGTGGTGAGTAAGGAACAATGCAAAAATTAGAATAAAATGTGTGACCATGTACAGAGGAAGGCAAATGTGTTTAAAGTTTTACGTCCATGCCTTTGCTAGAAACTGCGCCACGCACTTTTGATTTGCTCATTGGAAAAGCCGGAGAGCAATTATCTTGGATACACTTGTTAAATACAGCATCACCTATCACAGTAACAGGCGAACCTGAATCTATCACATCAGTAAATCTATGTGTACCTATTTGTATTTCAATGATGAGGTGTGAAGCTGTCTTCTTAGCCTGATTCTTTTCTTGTAAAAGCGTTTCTCTAATGTCGCTGAAAGTTACTGTTTCGTGAGGTTCTAATTGCTGATCGTCGTTGCAGGCTAAAGCAACCGGGTTGTCCTCTAGTCATGTAGTATTCGGAATTTGATTACTTGTCGAAGCTTGTTGTGGCATCTCAATAATTTTTACATTTCTGCTATTGTGGTCATAAGGGTTTTGAGGTGGGTGCAAACGTACGTCAGGTTCATTCAGAACAAGTGGAGGTTGTTCCTGAAATCGTCCTTGATTCTGGAAAAATTTGTTATTGCCATAATTACGCTGAAAATTCTGATTATGACCTTTTCGTTTGTTGCTGTAATTAGTCCGATACGGAACATTTCTGCTGAAATGCGATGTCTGGTTTCTACACATGTAATTATTGCCTTATGGTACAGTATTATTGCTATGCTGTTGCGTGTTCACGAAAGTCTGCGGCGAACCATTGAAGTTGGCTTGATCTTGCTGAGAATATTGTTGTCCGGAATTTCCACCTTGCTGGTTTTGTTGTTGAAAATTCTGGTTGTTGCTAACAAACTGGTCGTTCTGTTGCTGGTTTCGTGAATACTTATTATTAAAATTTTGACGTCTGTGAAAATTATTCTGAAAGTTAGTACCATTTCTGAACCTCTTATTACGTCTGTCATCAAAATTTTCGTAAGAGTTTTGATATCCAGGAGTGTGATTACTGTTGCTGTTTTGGGAGACATTTTTATTGGCAATGGAACAGTCAGAATGTTGAACTTCCAAAAGTTGTAAAAGATTGCGAAATTCTGGAATGCTTTCTTTCTGCTGCCCCGTTAACAGAGAGACTCATAATGAACGCCGTAATTTAGTGGTGCATAGCTGTATCGATGCTGATTGACTATATGGCTCGGTAATATCCTGTTTTTGTTGAGCCATGAGTCCAAAAAACTGCGTAATGGTTGGGAAGTTAGAATTTTCAGAGGATGGTAAACTGATTTACTGATCTTTAATTCCTCGTTGTGTAGTTTCCAACCAATAAGCTGACAAAAAGGCATTTTGAAATACTTCTGAGTAGCATTGTCTTGCAATGGGACGCATCCTCTGGCGGGCCCGCCCTACACAAAAACTCTAAATGAATTCCAATTTATTGGTAATAGGCCAATTAGGTGGTAACGAGAACGAAAACAGTTGTACCGGGTCTAAGGGATGGAGATCTGTTTTGTTATTGCGGAACACTTTGAACTTACGTACTGACAATAAATTCTTGTAATGGAAACCATCGTATCGGAAATTTTGTGTGGGTTCATTACTGCTAAAAAATGTGTTTTGCGGACGTTGTTCCGCGTCTAATTCTCTCACACGTAGTAATCTGCCAAATGTGCTATAGCTGTGTAGTGTCAAATTTTTCTGCCTGGTTATATTGGTTGTTATTTTGATAGCATGATGTCTGATCTTTTAACGTGGCAAATTAATAGTGCAAACTGCTAACTTGACGATTCAGTGCACTGTTATGAGTTCAACTCATTAGCAGCACGGTCCATAGATTGAAATTATTCAGACTGAATGAAAGGAGAAGGTAATGTGTCTTCAGGTTTAGTATAGCTATTACTTTCTAAAATTTCTATCTGTTCGAAAGGTCAAGATTTTCTGTAAGTGATGAAATTTGAGCAGTATTGGTGGTGCCATTTTCGTCGATCTGTTTCTGCAGTTTCTTTCTACACTTGTTAAGTTTGTGTATGTCAGATTTCACTACGGTAAAATTAGTATCAAGTTCAAATTGTTCAAGTCTGCTGGTGACAGTTTGTATGTCCTCTTGGTGTTTTTTGTGTTGTTGACTCAAACGTGTTTCTACTTGTTTTATGCCTTCTAAAATCGCTTTGAAACTGTGTGTTCATGTCTTGTACGGGTTTAAGTTCACCAAAAACGTTACTGTAGCAATTGTGTACGCATTTTTCAACGTGAGCTACTACATTTTTGCTGATTTCATGTTGCTCGTGAACGAGAGTTACGCGTATATCTTCGATCTTTTTCTTATGTTGGTGAATGGTCTAATTTTGTGCTTGGATTGCAAGTGTAGCTTGCTCTTGACATTGATTACATGCTTCTAAGTGCCGACTGAGACGTTCACTAAGTAGCGTTTCTTGTTGTTCAAAACATTCTTTAAATTGTTGCCCTATACTGAGTGTCAGCTCCTCTTGTTTTTGTGCGACTTTGTTAACTTCGTCTGTTGGTCTGTTGGTTTATGTCTGTTGGTTCCTCACATCACTAATTTGAGTGAAACGTTCGTCTCATTTCTGCTGGGACTTTTTACTGCCATTCATGATTTGTCGAAACATCATTATAATGGCATTATTCGATATTTGACCATCTGTGTTCAATAGTGTCAGGATTTGACATGTTTGATAATGTTTGCTTATTGTCATTTTGATTGGATTCTAAAGGTAAATGATGAGAGTGTAAATTTTCTACATGGGAAATTTGTGTATCAGCGGCTTCCGCATTTGTGGAATGTGCCGTCTGATTAATTGCAACATTAGTAGGAAAAGCAAAATTCAAGTTAGTTTGAATGTTTGGCTTTGCAGATACGCTTTCATTAACTGTCGTTTGATGCACTGTCGTCAAATTGGTATTCATTGCAACAGTTATTTGGCAAATGAATATTTTCAGCGTTGTTTATGAATGAGCTATGTGTAGTACTATTAATCGTTTTACGCGGTATGGTGCGTAAATACAATCAAAGAACAAACAAATAGACAAGAAATGAAGAGCAATGTGCCGTTGACCTGTTAGGAATAATTGACACAGGTTAGTAAGTGCTCAGAGGAAAATTATTAACTACACTTACTAAGTAACAAAGAGCACAGCATATGCCTGACTGTATTATTTTAAAATATTCCAAAAAGAATTTCTATCTGCTCAAAGTTGTCGCCAAGCGAATTATGTACGTTTGAAATATGATTAAAATTACGTAAATGACACTAGTCTGAAACACAACTGTCAGAATGGAAATGCCATTTGAACGTATATTTTATCTCGTCACATATGCTCTTTGCCCTGTACTGAATTTTTCTGATTGAGAGAATGTAAATTTAATGTAGCTGCGAGAATGTAAACTTTCAATAACTTTAAACCAAACTAAAACTGTGTGAACATACGTAATAAAAAACTGAACGTGATGCAACACTTTTGATTTGAAACTGGTTCTTATATGAAAACATAACTCGTTCAATTTGAAAATGATGGTCCCTGTGCTTAATGAACGCTATCCCTGAAATAATAAAATTTCTTATGATTATCAGCGCAATGGTAACGCACTTCGCGCTGCTCTCTCTTAGTACTTTAGACTGTACAGTTAACAAACAGCTATTGTGCGAGGCTATTGCTTACTATACATTTTAATTAATTCGAATGTGACTGAGATAGTAACTTCTTAAGAAAAATAGTTAATCAAAAGTGACATGGATCTGGGAACTGGTATTCACTTGGGATAAGTAACTTTAAAACTTGTATTGTGTGTCTTCGAAACTTCATAATTATCACAATTAACACAATCAATAACCTAATTATGCATTAACAATTAGCTTTACAAAATCACTGGATGCGAGTGCTATACATTGTCTCAATCATCATTGCTGATTACGCTCATTGTATCAGGAACAAAACAACTTTCTTTACCTCATTTCAAACTTCTGTTGAGATTCCTTTTACAGTTAGCAAACTTCATAGTATCTTGCAAGTAAAAAAATTACTACCCGTAGCGAGGAAGTATATATCTAGTACACATCAGACACAACACGTCTTTACACTTCAGATTCCTACGTACATCTCTTCATATAAAGTTACTCTAACACATTACCCATAACACGTTGAATCAGCGGTCGCTTTTGAACACCGACGTTACTACACAATCGATGCCACATTTGAACATCTCTAGTTCAGTATAATGTCTTTTTTACAAAACTTGAGTTAATTTACCATGCGTATATACCTTTCAATACGACAGCCCGCTCGACGAAAGGTCCATACCTAAAGAATGGAAAGTTTCAAAGTCACACAAGTATTCAATACTTGACGAAGGTATACAGCAGCATTTTGGAAAATATTTTGTGTCCGAACATTACGAATCACCTCGAAGTGAACAGTCTATTGACACACAGTCGATACGGATTTAGAAAACATCATTCTTGTGAAACACAACTAGACTATTACGCACGCAAACTGTCGAGTGCTATCGACAACGGATTTCAAATTGATTCCGTATCTCTAGATTTCCAGAAGATTTTTGACACTGTAGCTCACAAGCGGCTTGTAATCAAATTGCCTCCTTAAGGAATATCGTCTCAGTTATGCGACTGAATTTATGATTCCTGTCAGAGAGGTCACAATTTGTACATCATTCAAACAAATGTTTTTCTCGTTGTGGGAGCATCTTCTCACGAAATTTCAATCACCAACTTCCCCTCCGAACGCGAAAAGTTTTTGCTGACGCCGACCTACATGGGCAGAAACGATTATCGTAATAAAATAAGGGAAATCAGACCTCACACGGAAATATTTAGATGCTCATTTCTTGAACGCGCTGTTCGAGAGTGGAATAACATAGAATTATTGAGAAGGTAGTTCGATAAACACACTTAAGTGTGATTTGCAGAGTATCCACATAGAGGGTAGATGTCAAGAGACTGTGCTACACTTTTGTTCTTATGCAATGACTGCAACTGTGGCTGAGTCGGTATAAGTTGATTTGTGACAGTGTAAGTGGGGCGGCCGCGGCAGCTGCGCTGGCCTACCACAACCAACGAGAAAGCTGTACAGACGGCTACTGTTTTCACCCGCATTCATTAGGACTTCGCGGTTGATGTTTGCAGGTCGTGGTCTCGCGGTCGCGTTCTCGCTTACCGAGCACAGGGTCCCGGGTTCGTTTCCCGGCAGGGTCAGGGATTTTCACCTGCCTCAAGATGACTGGGTGTTTGTGTTGTTCTGACCATTTCTGAAAGTGACGAGTTTGGACTGAGCAAAGGTTGGGAATTTGTATGGGCGCTGATAAGCACGGAGTTGAGCACCCCAAAAACCAAACATTGTCATCATCGCTGGCAACAGCGCTATGAGCTTCAGGAATTTTCTTACATCGTCTCGACCATAATGTACTTATGATAAACTACAAGCTGTAAGGACATTTGATATAGAAGAAGAACTCGAAGTTACGGAATAATATTTGTAAGTAATGGGAAAGACAGTTCTAGTTAAGAAACCAAAGACATTCATTAACATGTACAAGCTGCTGAGGAGACAAGCTTTTTAGTGTATAAATAGTGTAACACATAAAGTAATACAGTGTGAAATTGTTATGAACATGTAAGTGCTGAAAAAAGATAAGAAAACGGAAACCTGTCGAAAGTGAGTAGGTAACTAATGCAAGTTCTGGCAAAAGGAGTTGCTATAAATTAGATAAGTCAATAATCTGAAAAAGTTTGCTGGCATTGAATTCTAAGTAAATAAATTATTATAACTTAGGTCTAGGATTTTACTCTGTGTGGATTTATTTTTTTAGATTTTTTTGATTCACTTAGCCACGAGTTTAACGTTTGTCTCTCAATGCTTGGTAGAAGGGACCTCTATGAAAATACCTCATATAAGTAGAGGAAACTATAGTGCTGTCTGTGTGTGCACAACTGAATTGCCGACCGTTGGGGCCGAGCGGTTCTAGGCGCTTCACTCCGGTTCGAATCCTGCCTCGGGCATGGATGTGTGTGATGTTCTTGGGTTAGTTAGGTTTAAGTAGTTCTAAGTTCTAGGGGACTGATGACCTCAGCAGTTAAGTCCCATAGTGCTCAGAGCCATTTGATCCATAAAACCTGGGTAAGCTCTTAGAAGCTATTGTTACTAGATCAGTGTCTGGAGGTTAGTCTGCAGTCTCATAGGATTTGGGATGGCAATTTAAAAGGTTTTGTATTGGCAAGATTCGAGTTGAGCATGATAGACTAAACAATGTAAACTGATAATACGAACAATAAAACATTATCTAGAACCTAAGTCATTGGCATGTTGAACGAACGTAATGGTGTGAGTCAAAAACGAAGAACTACAGCTGTACCTATAACGAGAAACTGTGAGTAACACTTACCTTGGGCAGCAACTCCATTAACCATCAAGTGAACTTCTTAGTGTGCATGAGTAATGGGAGCACTAGAAGTCATGAATAGTATATCTGATATCATCAAAAAACGCTTTGCACTGCGCTCGTAAACAAGGATAACAAAGTATGATTACTCCGACAATATGTACAACTAAACGGTACTGTTAAATGTGAGTAAGTGTAGTTGGCGCTTTCAACTTGAAAAAGACGTTTCATAATGATTGCAATTAAGTGATCACATGGACGCAAAGTTAATGTACTTTTGGTTTTTATGAACTGTGACGTAATGCTATGGTTAAATTACAAAACTTATTAGCAGACTGAAAATTTATTTGACATCAGCTGTACTAGTTATAGATGTATAATCTATTAGTGACACACAAACATTCTGTTGGACAGGTACTTCTCGAAATTTTCATGTGTCACTAATACACTGTATGTCTATACATACTATAGCTAACGTCATACGAATTCACAATATGTGACTACATTTCGTAATACATAACATATAGCTGTGGATCGTTTGGCCCCTCAGACACTGTAGAAATAAAATTAGCTGGGGTTATAATTTTATCATGGATTACAAAGTGAGGAACGACGAACTCCTTAACACATGAAACCAAAACTGCCCTAACTACTGTGCAAAATAAGCTGTAATATATTCCAGAGTGTGTTAGATTAAAATGTTGTCACGAGAGAGCATACCTCTGCCTTCTAATAAATACAACATGATTACTTGGTTCTTTTATCAGGACAACAGCATTACCACGTGTTTTTTAATGTTTGTTTTTTACAACTACTTCTTATGTTCTGGCCATCTGCGGTGAGATGGCGCTTCTACAAGTTGATGCTTTCCTCATAAGGGTCCTAGACGTCTTATCCTATTGCACCCTCATGTGGAGTAGCCCGATGCTGGTAAACTGATAAACTAAGACAATGATTGAAGTCAACTACCTGAGCTGTTTCAAGAGTAATCACAAATCAACAAACTTAAACAAGCACCTTACTGCATCACAATCACCAATGCCTAAATAACGACATAAAAGAAACTGTTCAGTTATCAATGTGTCTATTGTTCAAGAAATGTTATTTGTTATTCACTATATTGTTACACAATATCAAGATAACCAAAGTGTAAATTCAAATGAAAATTTCTAACACAAAATAAACTACTACTTAAGTCGCATATCCTCACTAGGATAATAGCAAAATTAAATGTCATCTAACAAAACGATCTAACCACTGTTCAGTTGGGGAATATTTATCTGATGGATACAGAGATTGTTCTGTCAATGTGATTCACAAATGACTGTGCAAATTTATCTGTCAAAGTCTATTGTAAAGAAACTTGTCTGCTGTCAGTCTTGCAATATCTCGAAGGGGCGGTATTATTATCAGTGGTTTACCTCTGGCTTTCCGCAGATCATACCTAATTGTGAGGCAAAATAAAAATTAAAAAGAAAGTTGTAGAGGACACAGCAAAGTAAGACATCCTCTCAAGAATAAAATAAAATATCACAACAACAAACTGGAAATGTACACTGTCAAAAGAATACAATGAATGTACTCTATGAAAACTATGTTGTATAGGAAAATCTTTATTACTTCAATCACGTTCTAATACTGAAAAGTGTTCTGATATTTACTGTCTACATATCTGTAAAACAAATGACAACCATACTAAAGTTCGCATCATGCAAGAAGGTGGCCCAATTTTCAGCCTTTTGCGCATCCCCCTCCACTAGCCACTGGCGGCCAATAATATTCATTCTCTGTCCGAGCGGCTAGCAGAGAGTTACAGCTAGAGAGTGCCAATCTCACTCCTACATACTGCACTGTTTCCGTAATTCGCGACAACTGAATTATTCATTCAACTATCAAGTTTTTGTTTCCTTTTTTTCTTGCAGCAGTATGGCTGGGAATGTGTATTTTGTAAATGTTCAAGTGCTATTAAAAGAAAAGCAATAAATGTGAAGTGGTTCGCAAGTGGGCGAGGAGGATTGTTTACCGCTTTTATAACGTTTTTCAGACGTGAATTCAAAAACAAGTCTCCTAGTGTTGGCATTAGAACACACAAGAACGGACTCCAGAACCATGTGGTGTCGGCAAGAGAAATGTAAAGAGAATTGTAAAAAGAAGTGTCAGACCTGTAGGAACCGTAGAAGCAGTTGGTTGCGTTTCACCTATAAAGCATCAAAATCGCAAGGAACCTGTAACACTAATGGATGGATTTAACAACGATGTTTTAAAGTGCTCCCATTGAATGATGGATGCCGACATAACAAAAACGTGTTACAGTTATGCATGCTTCAATGGTAAGTGCTTCGTCGAGGCAAAGAATTTTTAAAGGAAGTTGGTTTCAGATGTGTTAAGAAGAGAGAGTTCTTAGTTCACAGAAGTGACGTAGGTGCAGCACGAACTACATCCCATATAAACATAGGTTCTGGGATAATTATTCTGCATGCTGACTCTTCTTCCGGTTTTATTTCTGAGAATAAACTAGTATTTACATGTAAGAAAAATAACAGATTGCCATTCGGCAATGAACGCAGTCAGTTTAGTGACGAGATTCACAATTCTTCTCATACCTTGCGTATAAGTCGGCCATTGACAGTTAAAATTCAACTGTCATAAAAAAAATCAAGTACAAACACCAGAAAAGCGGATATTTTTCCCCGGCTTGAAAATAAAAACATTAAGCACCATATAAACCAGACTCATGCCGATCTCCTGCAGCTCGTTAATTTATACAAGTCACGTGACAGAATGTACAAACTTGACTTCCTTGCATGCGAATGGGATCACATAGTTTTGCGTTTATCTACGTCACACTGTCATTGTAGCCCCATGGAAATGATTTGGGGAAAGTGTTTTAAGGCTATGTGGGAGATAAAACTAAATATTCAAGATAACATACAGTGAATTGCTTGTGCATGAGGCAATACACAATGAGGTAACAGACGACATCCCATCTGTAGCGTGGGCACAGTCTACAGTATGCTGAAATGCTTCAGAAAGAAGAATTTGACAGTGATGTGTTGATGGATACAAGACTTGAACCTATCATCGTAAACTTACAGTCAGATTGTTCGGCAACAGATTCAGACAGAAGTGACGATAGTATTACGACGTAGACCTTGGAAGAAAGTAATAATATTTCTTAGTTTTAAAGACTCATGGTTTAAAAAATATGTTTGTCAACATATCAGTTGCATACATAATAATGAGAACTTCCTAGCCTTTTTGATTAGGATTTTGTATCCTTTTGATTATGCAGACTATAATCTTCAACATTTTGCCGAAGGAGAAGTTAAGCTTCTCCCACCATGTTGTAAACTTCTCTCATTTCAACGCACGAACTGGATAAGACCCCAAAATGACAGTAACTTGTAATGCCGGAAATGCATATCCTCCTATTTCCATCAATTGTACTATAATTTTTTTCCTTGTTTTCTTACCTCAAGATATCACATTTCTGTGTCTTTATATATTGTAATTGTTTTACTATATATATATATATATATATATGTATATATATATATATATATATATATATATATATATATATGTATTTGTTGGTTTGTTTTGTAAATATTATTTGTATTTTACGCTGGGTCTTGCCTAGGGAAAACTATGCTATCGAACTAGGTTGTGTGGAGAACCAAAGTGTTTAGGATGTTTGGTAGTGTGAACTCTGCCGCATGGAGCGAGGGCAGAGGGAGTCTGGCAGGAGTAGTGCAGTGGAGCAGGTGTGTTGTGTGACGCTCCCGCGAGTTGCCGCGCTTTCGGGGTTTGGCAGCATGTAATTGCGCTCGAATTGCTATAATAGTTTCTAACACGGTGTTGCGGACTGGAACCATTAGCTGGCGCCCATCAAGAGCCCGTTTCGCCGTGGTGACAGTGTCGAGATGAAGGCGCGCCAACATCCAGCTTCTGCAACAGCGACGGCCGACAATGAGTGACTGTCGTTACCTGCTCGACCGACGACTGCAAACCTTCAATCAACCAATAAGGAAGACTGGAAGTACGTAAAGTTTTAGAACTGTATGGCAGACCTCAGCTTTTCAAACTGTTCCATTTCCATAACTAAAATTACAGCAACTTAGCATGAACATTTGTTGCTCATTGTCCCAATTGCATTACCAAGCAAGGTCCCTTACTTTTCCGGAATGAACCCGAGTGTCGTTGAAATTCAAACGCCATCAGTAATATCATTCCATTCCACTGTGTTAATTTCAAAGTTCAGTTAAAGTATTCATAGCTGGCTACAATAATTAGATTACTCAAGCACAAATTAAGAGTGCGAGTTTTGTTACCATATTTTAGCATACCTGTGACTGCAGCTCAGCTTGGTACGTAATAAATGTTACTATTGTTAATTGTCCAGAATCATTTAATTCAAGTTCAAAGTTATGTCTCTTATTTCTAAATTGCGTAGATTCAAGTAGCTTTTGAAATGATTGTTGAGGTAGCCCAAGACTAACCTTATTTTACTGAATTTCGTAGTGCTTCAGAAACAAATCTCACTATTAATTTCAGTCAGCAAATTAACTTCCAATTTTCTGGTTTTATTAATTCTTTTGCTAAATTAAGTCAGAGTGGAGCGAAATTTATTACTTCTGACAAACTTTCAGTTTTCACACAACACGTGTCAACCTTCAGTTGCCACGCTTTTAGTGCTAATTATATGTGCAATAACCTTTCTTTTTCAGTTATTATAGTAGTTGTCCATAGGACTGGCAACCGTAATTTTCCTCAAATCTCAAATATCTAATTAACGCCAGTTAATTGTTAACGTGACGACCGCACATTTACTTTCTTTATTAATTTTACCCTTTTCTCAAAATTACTTTCCACCAATTTCATTTGCATTTTTCCTTTCATTTAGATGTAACACTTTCCTCCCTCTTTACCGACAGATTAACTTCGGAGACGATTGCTTTTCCCGAATTTCTATTAGGTACACGCGGTTTAATTTTTCACTGTCATTAAAGTCGGTAAGTGAGGGGGAGGTTACAAACTGTTACTTGTCGAGATATCGGTGGCTTTCGATATCATCGGTCAGATTCCCTGGAGTTATTCGCAGATGATGGTTAATTGTTTGCTTGTTTAACGAATTATAAATTATGTCTCTCACTGTAATATAGAATGTGTTAGTTTACACTCATAATGCCGGTTAGCAATGAAAAATATTACAACTTACCCACCATTTTTATGGTAGTATTTTTCGTTAATCTTTTCTACCACTAATTCTTTTTTTAGATGCAGTGACTACACTTAACTATAGTCGAACAGATCCACACACACACACACACACACACACACACACACATACATACATACATACACACACACATTTTTAAAAATTCTATTGAGCAGCAGCAGTTGTCAAAGAAATATTACGATTTCGGTTTGTGCTTGAGTCTAATTTTCTTGTGTATTTAATTTTTACTTATAATGCAGTTCAAATCGCAATAAATGGTGATTATTGCAAGCAGTTTCAATCACCTTGTCGTTAGATAGTTATCGTTTTGATAAAAATTGTACTTTATGTCTTCACAAAGCTGTGTCAGCTGCTCTCGCCTCCCGACGTCACACAGAGTAAGTCTGTGGAGCTGTGGACGCAACGTCGCCAAGACATGTATTAATATTTCTCTCATGACGACTGATCGAAATTGGTTTTGGTACTTGTTATTTCCTTCACACATTTGAACGTATAATACAATGTACTGTAGGCAAACGAGCCTGACTGTTGTACGCAGCAATGCAGTTCGGCAACGTGGAGTCTGTCTCCCCGCTCTCTGCTGCGGCGCATGCGCAGTTCTTATCTCCCCACCCTTCCTTTCCACTCCACCTACACGCTCAGAAGCGTCATGCTACATGATGCGGACTGTAGTACACAAAGATGTTCGTACACCCACGTTCCTGTGTCAGCTACAAACAATCAAAGTACCTTGTGAAAAGAAATGCATATAGCATGTTGAACGTTACCAAAGAAACAGAAATAAAATAAATAAGCAGTAACAGTATTAAAGCGAGTAGAATCAGAATTGCTACAGCAGTGTTTGCTTCGCAAATAGAAATGGTCACCATTAAGGGTACTGTAATATACCATAACATTATAATCAGATTTGTGATGCTTGCAATCTGTGTCAGCGACTGTAGGGTATTCCACAGGCAATACCAGACGGAAAATTCAAACTGCAGTCATCTCATAGGGCTACTCGATGGTAATTAAAATTATAAAAAGAACTGTTATCCGATACAGAACCCCAATTTGTTCTTGTTCCTTGACTGTTAGAGAAGAAAGGCAAGGAAACTGTGTTACGCTGTGAACATAAAATCGTAAATAATTTGAAGATTGGAGTGCATCAGTATTAATTATCAGAGAGCCTATAAATATGCACATCATAAATTTTACTCGAGAATTCGGAGTCCAGTCGAGGATTATGGTTAGTATTTGCTTGCTTTATTATAATTCCAGTCTTGGATTACAACGTTTATTTGTAGTCTCGTTAATGTTGGTGGGTAACGATCATCTTCAGATCTGAAGAAAAACGTGCTGCACCAACATATCACGGTATTACAGGCGATGGTGCAGTCAAAATTATTAGCTATTTCGGCTTTGTCAAAGAAATAAAATTATGGTACCTAAGGAGCATCGCTGAAGCATACATGAAGAAGACTCAGTTACACTCATAATTCATATAGTTGAGTCTCCCTTCACGTGCAGTATGTACGTTTCAGCGGTGCTCTAAAGGTACCATAATATTATTTCTTTAACAAACCCGAAATGGCTAATAATTTTGATTGCATCATCGCATGTAATAGCGTGATATGCATAATGCAACATGTTTTTACTGAGGTCTGAAGATGATCGTTACCGACCGCAACTAATAATCTTATTACAAATAAAATTCGTGACCCAAGACTGGAACCATAATAAAGCAACTATTATCATTGACAGCTAGAAGCTTTATCGTAACTATGTTGCAACTTATTAATATTTACTATGTGTAATGTATTCATGTTCAAATCTGGAGTGGTCATTAATTGAGACGGCATACGCGCATACTTATTTTGGCGATAAATCGACCCTGCAGCTGCTCTATCTTCTCAAAGAATACTTAACGAAACAAATTACTACGAATATTACACTACTGGTCATTAAAACTGCTACACCAAGAAGAAATGCAGATGACAAACGGGTATTCATTGGACAAATATATTATACTAGAAGTGACATGAGATTACATTTTCACGGAATTTGGGTGCATAGATCCTGAGAAATCGGTACCCAGAACAACCACCTCTGGTCGTAATAACGCCCTTGGTACGCCTTGGCATTGAATAGAGCTTGGATGGCATGTACAGGTACAGCTGACCATGCAGCTTCAACACGATACCACACTTCATCAAGAGTAGTGACTGGCGTATTGTGACGAGCCAGTTGCTCGGCCACCATTGACCAGACGTTTTCAGTTGGTGGGAGATCTGGACAATGTGCTGGCCAGGGCAGCAGTCGAACATTTTCTGTATCCAGAAAGGCCCGTACAGGACCTGCAACATACGGTCGTGCATTATCCTGCTGAAATGTAGCGTTTCGCAGGTATCGAATGAAGGGTAGAGCCACGGATTGTAACACATCTGAAATGTAACGTCCACTGTACAAAGTGCCGTCAATGCGAACAAGAGGTGACCGAGACTTGTAACCAATGGCAGCCCATACCTTCATGCCGGGTGATACGCCAGTATGGCGATGACGACTACACGCTTCCTATGAGCGTTCATCGCGATATCACCAAACACAGATGCGACCATCATGATGCTGTTAACAGAACGTGGACTCATCCGAAAAAATGACGTTTTGCCATTCGTGCACCCAGGTTCGTCATTGAGTACACCGTCGCAGTCTCTCCTGCCTGTGATGCAGCGCAAGGGTAACCGCAGCCATGGTTTCCGAGATGATAGTCCATGCTGCTGCAAACGTCGTCGAACTGTTCGTGCAGATGGTTGTTGTCTTGCAAACGTCCCCATCTGCTGCACGATCTATTATTACAGCTATGCGGATAAGATGCCTGTCATCTCGACTGCTAGTGATACGAGGCCTTTGGGATCCAGCACGGCGTTCCGTATTACCCTCCTGAACCCACCGATGCCATATTCTGCTAAAAGTCATTGGATCTCGACCAACGCGAGCAGCAATGTAGCTATACCATAAACCGCAATCGCGATAGGCTACAATCAGACCTTTATCAAAGTCGGAAACGTGATGGTACGCATTTCTCCTCCTTACACGAGGCATCACAACAACGTTTCACAAGGCAACGCCGGTCAACTGCTGTTTGTGTATGACAAATCGGTTGGAAACTTTCCTAATGTCAGCACGTTGTAGGTGTCACCACCGGCGCCAACCTTGTGTGAATGCTCTGAAGAGCTAATCATTTGCATATGACAGCATCTTCTTCCTGTCTGTTAAATATCGCGTCTGTAGCACGTCATCTTCGTAGTGGAGCAATTTTAATGGCTAGTGGTGTATTTTCTTCGCATAATGCCACCTGATAGGACAAGCAGATATATTATCGTCTATTTCTCCACAAAAATACAAAACGCATTACAATCTGCCTACCGTGCACAGTGCATGCTGAAAGCTTTTGACGTATTTTGCAGCTAACAACGTTAAGACGTGTGAGCCTTTCGAACGAATCACGGTATTCATTACTCCAGGTGGACGGTTGTGTCCGGATATACCGTCATCGAGGCGAAATGCTGCTCGGAACATGCACTGCGTCAAGTATGCAGTCTTATGCTGCTATGGACATTCACCTGGACTTCCAAGGGTCCGGTGGTTAATAGATGGCACCACGACAGCTGTAGACTAAGTGAACAGTACTGAGTACCACCATCATCCCCTAATGATTAATGTGTTGGCCGACAGTGATCAGTGATGTCATCTTCCAGCAAGATAGCTATTGAAACGTATCTCGTAAAGTATGCAGCAGTTTTCTTTTTTTTAATTTCTTAGATTAAATAATTATCCGTAAGAGAACCACTTCATAAAATGGTTATATGACGTCAAAGACTGGAGAAAGAATATTGATTGTAATTCAAAGTCAGTGTATACGCGGAATGTTAATAAAAATCTATAAACCTCATTCAGCAATTTGTAAAATGAAAGATTCGAAAGCGAGGCCTTCTGTTTCTTGTACCTCAGTTAAGATGTTGCCTGCGAACCTGTAGAAGGTGTGAGTGACTGTGCTCTATACGTTATCCCATTTATGTAATAATCATTGGTCATACTGGCAGTAAATTGCACTGGAATACATTGTAGAACACTTCTATTAATGACGTATTGATCTTACTATATGAGTTTTATTTTCCACATGAATGTGTCAGGAATTTTTCACACATTGCCTGAAGGCAGAAAGACCATTAGCTTATCGCGTCGCGTCGTTTAAATATTACGTTTTCGAAACGTATTTCCACCGTCAAAACTCTATCAAACAATGATGATGTACAGTACCCACCAGAACTTGACATGAAAAAAAAAATCATTAATCGATGGCCTATAAAATCTAATGAAGATGAGGCAATGTGACAAGATAACTGATTACTCCATAGCTCCATATTTAGTAATTATATACAACCGCTCGCTCACAGAAAGTTCCGTAACTAAAGACTGGAAAATTGCTCAAGTCACACCAATACCCAGAAAGGGAAACAGGAGTAATTCGCTTAATTACAGGCCCATATCACTAACGTCGATTTGCAGTAGGGTTTTGGAATATATACCGTGTTCGAACATTATGAATTACCTAGAAGAAAAGAATTTATTGATACATAGTCAGCACGGATTCAGAAAACATCGTTCTTGTGAAACACAACTATCTCTATATGCTCATGAAGCATTGAGTGCTATCAACAGGGGATGTCATATTGGTTTGATATTTTTAGATTTCCAGAAGGCTTTCGACACCGTGCCGGCCGTAGTGGCCGAGCGGTTCTAGGCGCTTCAGTCTGGAACCGCGTGACCGCTGCGGTCGCAGGTTCGAATCCTGCCTCGGGCATGGCTGTGTGTGATGTCCTTGGGTTAGGTAGGTTTCAGTAGTTCTAAGTTCTAGGGGACTGATGACCTCAGATGTTAAGTCCCATAGTGCTCAGAGCCTTTTGAACCATTTTTCGGCACCGTTCCTCACAAGCGTGCCTATAGAATATCGCCTCAGTTGTGCGACTGGATTCGTAATTTCCTGTTCGAAAAGTCACAGTTCGTAGTAATAGACGGAAAGTCACCTAATAAAACAGAAGTAATATCCGCCGTTCCCCAGAGAAATGTTATAGGCTTTCTGTTGTTCCTGATCTATATTAACGACATAGGAGACAATCTGAATAGCCGTATTACATTGTTTGCAGATGATGCTGTCATTTATCGTCTTGTAAAGTCATCAGATGATCAAAATGAATTTCAAAATGATTTAGATAAGATATCTGTGTTGTGTGTAAAGTAGCAGTTGACCCTGAATAAAGAAAAGTGTGAAGTTATTCACATGAGTACTAAAAGGAATCCGCTAAATTTCGATTACGCGATAAGTCACACAAATGTAAGGGCTGTAAATTCAACTAAATGCTTAGAGATTACAATTACAAATAACCTAAATTGGAACGATCACATAGATAATATTGTGGGTAGAGCACACCAAAGACTGCGATTCATTGGCAGAACACTTAGAAGGTGCAATAGATCTACCAAAGATACTGCTTACACCACGCTTGTCCACCCTATTCTGGAGTTTTGCTGTGCGGTGTGGGATCCGTATCAGGTGGGGCCGGCGGATGACATCGAAAAAGTTCAAAGAAGAACGGCTCGATTTGTACTATCACGAAATAAGCGAGGCAGTGCCACATACATGATACGCGAATTGGAATGGCAATCATTAAAACAAAGGAGCTTTTCGTTGCGACGAGATCTTCTCATGAAATTTCAATCACAGATTTTCTCCTCCGATTGCGAAAACATTCTGTTGGCAGTCACTTACATAGGGAGAAATGATAATCACGATAAAATAAGAGAAATCAGGGCTCGCACAGAAAAAATTATGTGCTCGTTTTTCCCGCGCGCCTTTTGACAGTACAACGGTATAGAGACAGCTGGAAAGTGGATCATTGAGCCCTCTGCGAGGCACATTATTGTGAATAGCAAAGAAATCACCTAGATGTAGACTTATTGAAGTGTATTCTAATAGTGACGAAGCAAACATTTATTTATTCATTGGATACTTCTTGCTGGATTTAATTATTTTTCCAACTTTATTGCCAGGAATGAAGGATAAGTTACACTATCTGTGTCACAAGGCAAATACAATTTTATAATTGTTTGGAGGGCATGATTGTGAACTCACTTTCATGTACTGGCCACATATTTCGCCTGACCTGAACCCGGCGGAACACATGTGGGACGTTAGTGCTGCGCCGACATTTCATTTGCGCATACGGTAACTGCGTGACGCGTGTGTAAGCATCTGGTGCCACATATCTCCGGAAACTTATTGAACCCTGCTCCAATCTATACTGCGCAGGCTACGTTGAATTCCAAAACTGGAAATGCACACTATTATGCGGACGGTGATAATGTTTTGGCTAATCAGTGTATATTTTTCAGTTTATGTGTTGCATAGCAGTAAGAACTGAGTGTAAGTACGCATCTGTTCTGTTTTATGCTACACCACATTTCGTTATTGTTGATATGTTTACTCCCTAGTACTGCGTTTCCTTTACACGTAAATATTTGTAATTCTTCCGAACAGCGTACATCTAAAACTGCTATGTGAGGGAGAGAGGGTGGTAAAATATCGTTCGTCAACAGTCGTTTAAAATATCGTCAGTCGACGGATAACGACCCTAGACTATGTTTACTATTTGTAATTATATTGTTCTCTTAATGTAATTTATTACGGTTTTATTACGAGTGTCTGGTCATATCCGTTAACTCTTTGAGCCCTAGTACTTTCTGCCCAAACCGGCATTTTATTAATTTTATTTAAGTAACAGAGCCTTTCGCGTGAACCCAAAGATGCTGTTGCAAGACGGAAACTCCAAGCGGTACACTGAGGTACTTCTATGAATACCGGGCAATCCAACAATCGGTCAACACCAGTCCAAGGAACAGCAGGCGCGCAGCTTTTGCTACATGATTGTAGGAGACTTGTTTCTGCAAACTTTTGTTAAGTAATTTAGTTGACGTGTGGTTTTTGCATAATGATCACAATGAAGAGGTCATTAACAGTGAAAGTTAGCACATCTAAAGTTACTGTAACTTATATTTGAGTTTGGACTACAGCCCGTATGAGTGGATTCAAGAGGAAACCACTAAGGCTGTATGTACTTTTGTAATTAATTACATAATTAAAAGTAAATTTATTAGATTTAGGCCAGTATTTTGCTTTTTATTTAGGACTTTTATTTTGTTTTCGATATTATGTGTTCATGGATATTTCGACACGTCAGTCATGAACCAAACGTCCGTCTTTTAGAAGAATTAACTCAGACTGATTTTGATTCAGAGCAGTCTGAAGCAGAAAGTGACCCAGAGTATGCTTCTGTGAACCTTCTCCATTGGGCAAGTACATCAGAGACATCAACTACTTTGCCATGTCCTGAACTACTCATTGAAAATGCAGTTCATGGCGATGTTGATTATGACAGTGACGATGAGCCTGCCTTGTTAAACCCACAAATAATATGGTTCACATCGTACATATTAGCAGTTGTTTATAAGTTCTCTGAAGAGGTCGGAGCGAATGTTGATGTAAGCCGTAAATCTTCCGTGGAGGTGTTCTGAACTTATTTCCACAAGAAATGATGGGAGGTCGATAACTGTGTTTTCCAGTGGTTCCAAAGTGAAACCTTGTTCATAAAACAATCGGGTGTGTTCTTTATGACAATTTCTCGATGAATTTGCTGCTTATGATGTCAATAATGTCCGATTTTGTGAACAATTTTAAGCCTATAATTTTTGTCACATTGATGGGAGTCGCTGAGTTACGTTGCTAGTCTTACACACAGTATAACTAAGGACACTCAGATAAAGTAATAAAATTAATACTTTGAATACTATTTTAGAGGAAATTGAAAGTCTCAAGCCAATTTTAACCACATTTATACTTGCCTGGGTATTTACTGGGCTATTGCACTTATTCCGGAGTGTTTAATGGACAAACTAGGGGCTCGTTGTATCCACAAACAACGTATACACCTCACTTCACAATTGCCTGTCATTATTGCTCTGCGTCAGCATCTTCCACTGATCCGCGAACCAATACTGACTCACCTAGAGAACTTTCATGCTAAAAATCAATAATTCTACTTACACATCCTGAAGAGACGAATTTTGAAAGTATATATGTTCACTCAAATCAGAATGTCAAATGAATTTATATAGTTAATAAATACAATTACAGATTTTTGTACCAGACTGACAAGGTATTAAATCAGGTTACCTTCCATTCAGAAAGCTGTTGCACTCAGCGACTGTTATATTGACTTGTAAATTATAGATTGCAGCGATCAGTTGTCCTTTTTTAAATTTTATGGTGCAGATCTAGATTTCGGCTAGAAGCTAGCCATTCTCAACGCACTATTATTTTCGCTCAATGCATGTAATGACTGTTGGTCGGGCTTCATGCGTTGAGCCAATATGAGAGTGCTTTGAGAATGGCTAGCTTCTAGCTGAAATCTAGATCTGCACAACAAAATTTAAAAAAGGACGACTGATCGCTGCAATCTATAATATACAAGATTTTAAATTATATCTTTTTGAAACATTGCACCAAGAAGTTTGCACAGAATAAGATGAAGTTAGTAATTGTTATTACACTCAAGTTACTTCAGGCTTGAGACTTTTAGCAAATGAATTTAAGCAAACGAAATTTAAATAAGTACAGTTAGAAGCGATCCATGAATATCGCGTGTTTCCACATTCTTGTTTTAATAAACCAACACTGCATGTAGCAATGTTAGCATGAAAATATTAATGTCTTGGGAGTATACCAGTACGTTATCTCAGTCAACCACTGCCGACTGGTCACTTTTTTGCAGTTCAGTCTGTCTGTAGAATATTCCGTTCCAGACAGAATGTGTTCATAAGACGGAAACGACAAAGTACACATACGAATGTGCCTCAACTCAGTTCACTGGGTCAGCGTACTGTGCAGTTTCCTTCGTAAAAAGGCATTCCCAAAAAGCAACGACAAGGGAGAAAGCATGGCCATCCTCAGGCCTGACGGCTTCCTCATTTCCTTGGCAGATTGGTTGGTTGGTTTGGGGAAGGAGACCAGACAGCGTGGTCATCGGTCTCATCAGATTAGGGAAGGATTGGGAAGGAAGTCGGCCGTGCCCTTTCAGAGGAACCATCCCGGCATTTGCCTGGAGTGATTTAGGGAAATCACGGAAAACCTAAATCAGGATGGCCGGACGCGGGATTGAACCGTCGTCCTCCCGAATGCGAGTCCAGTGTCTAACCACTGCGCCACCCCGCTCGGTCCTTGGCAGAATATTACTCACTACGTAATAACTAAAAACAAGGCTTTTATAAATTAGCTATACAAAAATGTTTTTTAGTTGTAAAAATGTAAATAACTTACAGAAATGTTTGATACAGTACTGAATGGTGTACATCTTGAAGCATTATTTACTAATGTTCTGTGTGGCTACCTTCTGTAACACGTCAATTCTCCCGGCTGTAATCAGTTTCCTGCCAAATCCAATGACGTATTTCTTGATATATACTGGTAAGTGCTGGTGTTATCCACTGTCGCAGCTAGTAGACGTTTCCCGGAAGCAGAGAAACAAGCACTCTGTCCTTAAGGTAACCCCATACACGAAGTCCATTGGGATCAAAGCACTTGATTGTGTTGGCTAGGATATTCTAACCCCACGTCAAATCCGAGTCGGTACATTCTCACGGAGATAAGCGACAACCTCACAATGATAATATAGTGGCATGCCATCTTGTTTGAAAATAAATCCTTTCCCCATATCCTGTTGTAATTGAAGCATTAAAATAATGTTCAACCATGTCCAGGTAGTATATGCCGCTTACAGTTGACTCGGGAAAACATAAAGGACCATAATTCTTGTTAAAGATTATAGCACAAAGAAAAAGAAAAAAAAAATCTTATACGAGTCCTGTAGATGTTCGATAACGTAACATGGTTTATGCTCACCCTACATCAAAAAATTATGCCTGTTGACTTTACTGTCGGTGTGGAAAGTGACTTCGTCACTGAACATAATTCTGCTAAGAAAATCATCTCGAGTCTGCATTTTATTAAATATTTCTATACAGAATTCAGCGCGTTTTACTTAGCTACAACTTTCAACAGTTCCGTTTGTAGGATTTGATTGATAGGCGACTCCGTTACACCTTATACACTGTAATACGACGCATATTAAAATCTTAACTAGCACGTCTCGCTGAATTACCCGGAATACGAATATAAGACTGCCGAACTTGTTCAACTACCGCGTCAGAGACTGCTGGCCGACGCTAACCCGGAGTCGTATGTTATACACAGCCAGTGTTGGTGAAATGATTGTACTAATTAATAACAGTCTGTCTTCGAAGTGATGGCTTGCAATATTCAGTCCTGAATTGTTTCTGAACTGTAATAGCGGATCTATTCATGAAACCATAAACAACACTGAGCACGCTATGTACCGTTATGCGGTTCCATGATGACCGCTGGCATGATTGATTTTCGCATGCCATCTAGCGGGTACGTCGGGAACAAAACTCGAAGATATGCCGCATTCAGTGTTGTATCAAAAATTTCTGTAAGTTACTTACCCTTTCCACAATTAAAGATTACTTTTGTATAACTCCTTACAACATGCTCAGGAAGAACTGACTTTACAAAAATGATTGTTCTAAACACTACATTATGCAAGAACGAAATAAATGGGTGGTAATATCACAATTTACTTTTACAATGGTCTACTGACATCTCTTTCCCCATATATACATACATATTGTGTAAAAGTATGCGATGTGGTGCCAAGTGCCATCACAATGGAAGCAGACAGATGGGTACTAACAAAAAGAAGCCGCCCATACTGTCGCAAGCCAGCACCCAGTATTATGCTTGAAACAGATATGTAACTTCCGGAAAGCCTGAAAAGGTTTGAAAACCGGTTCATGGAATAATAAATAAGAGTTTTAAAAAAGTGACTGGTTGTAGTTTATGCATTTACACTGAGTAAACAGTCATGGGTTCTAAAACATCCGTAATGGATAAGCTTAAAAAAGATGAAATCGATTACGTTTTTCCATCCAGGGACAAATCTATCACGACATGGGATCATTGCTACCACTACCCTACGATCATAACTTTCTAGTAGTATATTTAATCGGAAATGAAGGAACAAACGGATCAACGATGCACAAATGCAAATATGTTTCATTTATCAAAAATTATTTTTTGTAACTGATGTAATCATCAAAGAATATTTATTTATTCATTCATTTGCTGTAATTATCCCACTATCGATATAACAATTTTTGAGCAGTATTATGACTAACACAACTCTACTAGTGCAATTACTACTGCGGCATTGCGTTAACAATTAGAATTTCTTCTTTGTTCTTTGTTAATATGAATACAGGTTATAAAATAAAATACAAATATTGGAAAACATAAATAAATAGTGATGAAAGAGAATACAAAAGTAAAGAAAGGTGTGAGGGAAGTTAATGAACAAGAAAATTTGATCCTGAAAGCGTAGCCGTTTCAGTGACGAGGGCTCGGTATTTGGTTTTACATAAAAGTTTTTCTTCATTAACTGAGTTATGAATTAATCCACACAGTGTCTCTATGGACGTTTTTCTAAAATCTCCGGATACTGTGATGAGTACGCTACTTTGTCCGCGTTTTGTAATGTTTTTATATATGGTCAGTCTGAGGCGGTGTGCCCAGGTGCTCGCAGTAAAATATAAACTGATGACTCGAAGAGTGCCATGTGATAGATCCGCATAGTCTACGTCTACATCTGCATGGAACTCTGCAAACCACTTTTAAGTGTGTGGCAGAGGGTTCATCGAACAACCTTCACAATTCTCTATTATTTCAATCTCGTATAACGTGCGGAAAAAAACGAACTCCTATATCTTTCCGTGCCAGCTCTGATATCCCTTATTTTATTATGGTGATCGTTTCTCCCTGTTTTCGTCGGCGCAACAAAATATTTTCGCGTTCAGAGGAGAAAGTTGGTGATTTAAATTTTGTGAGAAGAATCCGCCGCAACGAAAAACGCCTTTACTTTAATTATGTCTACCCCAGATTGCGTACCATTTCATCGACATTCTCTTCCACAGTACACGATAACACAAAACGTTCTGCTCTTCTGTGAACTTTTTCGATGTACTCCGTCGATGTTATCTGGCAAAGATAACCGCCCGTCTGTAATGGAAGTCTAAATGGGTCGTGTTAAGTCTAGCTAATTAATGCATTATTGTCATCACTTTGTCAGTAATTAGTCTTACGTGTTCATTAAAGGTTAATTTATTGTCCAGATGTAACCCAAGGTATCTACTTACTTCTCTGTTCTTAACTGAAACACTGTTTAGTTTTATTATAGGCTCTCTTTTAAGAGTCCCCTTTAACAACAGGTACACTGTTGAGTTAGTTGCTATACAGTTTATTATTTGTACACGAATTATTAATACTTTCAATGAGTTGTGTGGCCATTGTTTCCAATCCTAGTATTGAATTTGCTGACACTGCGACAAGGAGGTCGTCAGCGTAGGCCATTACCCCTTTGGCTCTGTTATCCTCGCATATTTTATTCAATAGAGGTTCCATGGCTATGTTCCAGAATATTGACCCGCAAATGGATCCTTGTGGACATCCTTTGGTAATCTTTTTGATAATCTTCGGGTGGTTATACTTCCATTGAGCTATTCTGTGCTTGTAGTAATCTACCAGACTATTATACATAGCTGAGGAAGTCACTGTATCTCTTTGTCTTCCGAAGAATGCTGCCCACCAGGGGTTGTCAAAAGCTCCAGCAATGTCTATCCAGCCGGCGGGTGTGGCAGTGCGGTTCTAGGCGCTTCAGTCTGGAACCGCGTGACCACTACGGTCGCAGGTTCGAATCCTGCCTCGGGGATGTATGTGTGTGATGTCCTTAGGTTAGTTAGGTTTAAGTAGTTCTAAGTTCTAGGGGACTGATGACCATAGATGTTAAGTCCCATAGTGCTCAGAGCCATTTGAACGATTTTTTGAATGTCTATCCATATAGCCGCTTCATATTTATCGTCAGTTGTCTTACAGCTTACTGCGTCGTTTAGAGATCTCTGTTGTCTGAAGCCATACTGTTGGGGATTTAGTGCGACTAGCTGTCTGTGCGATTGTAATCTGTCACATAGTATCCTTCCTTGTGTTTTTGCAAGGTTGTTGGTAAGGCATATGCCTCTGTAGGTCTTAGGATCAGTCGTGTCTCGATCGTCTGACTTTTTCGTTGTTACTGTGTTGGCAGTTTTCCGTAATGTCAGAATTCTTTCCTCTAGTAACGCATCGTTTAGTAAGTCTGTTAGGTAAGGTATAATTTGTGGAGCAGCGGTTTTGATCGTTTTCGAATCAATACCATTTGGGTCAGGGACTTTACTACTTTTTTAATATTCTGATTGCCAAGGCAACCTCTTTTACTTTAAAAGGGGTAGTGACTCAGTTATTCGCGTTAAGTTCAGTTACTTGTTTGCATAATTTTGTATGTTACGGGTTGTCTCGTGTATAGTCGTCATTGGGAAGGAGTTTACTCAAAAGGTACTGCGCAGAGCATCTCCAACCTTTTGTGACCGTGCCATCCGGTCTTCTGAACGTTGACAATACTGTGGGGTCCTTAAACGCTCTTTTTGTATCTTAAAAGGTGCCCTTGTAGATGTTGTTTTGTGTGTTTGTCCATACAAATTTGTCCCAGTGGTTTTGCCCCTGGTCTTTTTTAGTTCGTTTTTGAATCGTTGTTGTGCGTCCAAGTAATATTCTAGTCTAATGGTTCTTTCCTCAGTTGTCTTAGATTTTTGGTAGTAGCGTCGTGTGTCTCGATTTTCTTGCCTCAGTTTTGTTAATGTGGTCAACCGGCAGTTTTTTTTCTGGTTTGTGCTGTTGGAATTGCTTGTCTTTGCGCTTGTGCTGGAATATTTGTTATGATGTCTGACTGCCTTGAATTGTATTTAGAGGTGTGTTCTCAATTACCTGTTTAAACGTAAACAGTTTGCTTTGTTTAAGATTAGTGTTTATGTAATGTGTTGTGTATGTTTGTCGTCCTAGTTCTCGTATGTTTTACTGTTCCATTGTGGTCACTTTGTATTAAGTTGCGGCCGGCCGAGGTGGCCGAGCGGTTCTAGGCGCTACAGTCTGGAATCGCCCGACCGCTACGGTCGCAGGTTCGAATCCTGCCTCGGGCATGGATGTGTCTGATGTCCTTAATTTAGTTAAGTTTAAGTAGTTCTACGTTGTAGGGGGCTGATGACCTCAGAAGTTAAGTCCCATAGTGCTCAGAGCCATTTGAACCATTTCTTAAGTTGCCTAAAACTTTCCAGTCCGTAACATGTGTAAATGACGTACTGTTTACAAGTGAGACTTCAATGCTATTTTTATTTCCCATGTTATTGCAGTATGTCGGCGGTTGATCAGGTGTATTTAGAACAAATAGATTGTATTAATTTTTACTTCCGCTATTACGTGTCCTTCTTCGCCCGTTCTATCTGTATGCAAAAGAGTTGAGCGTGCACTGATGTCTCCTACAATCATTAGTCGTTCTTCAGTTGCAAATCGTGCTATGTCTTTTATTCCGTCTGCGAAGAGTTCTGCGTCAAAAGATTAGTATGCATACTCTCGCCACTTAGTTTGCCACAGTGTCTGCGTTTTTAAACACAGACGCGGATGTACGTTTTTTTTTCAGCTGTACTATTTCTTTCCGTTGTTAGCCACAAAAATAAATAACATTTCCTACACTAACCAGTTCTTAGTGGTTAACAGTCAGATTTTCAGTTACTAATCTAGTATACATAATTTAGGTCTTAAAACACTTAAAGTTGGCGTTGTAGAAGGCGCAGAACCTCCAGCGACCTACTGCAGCAGCTGGAGTATTCAGTCATACAGCGCACACGGCGAGAATATGTTTGAACAGCTGTCGGTAGGCCACGCCTCAACGTAGCGCTATAGTCGGCGTCTGCTGAGTCACTCGCAACTGGCAGGGACTCCAGGGCAACTGGGAACACCTGACGCGGCACTGGTCGCTGGAATCCGCAAGTTGCTCCTCCAGCTCGGCTGACTGCACGACGCGTGACGTACCACCAGCCGGCTCGCGGTCAGCACCGCAGCGTGGCAACAACACCTCCACCGCAGTGCCGACAGATTGCACTCCAAAACTTTGATCACTCGTACCGCCTTATTTAAAAAATTCTGTCTCTTTCAAATATCGCGCACTATATCAAACGTCACTTCTGCCATCTGTCAGAATAAATATCTGGTGCTAAATACCATTTCTACCACACGGAAACGTCTTAACGCGGAGCCGATATGAAGCCACTGTCAAGCTGGCGTCCATAAAGAATAAAGAATAACTATATGTTAAAAAAGTTGTACCTTAGAGTTTCATTACAATATCTGAGGTCGTATTAATTTTTCGTTACTAAAAAAGGAGCGCCATCACAGATTTCGCCCTCTCTTCTGTTTGCTTTCTATCTTAATGGTCCAAATGTATCTGTTTAGCAAGCATGGATATGTGTGTGTGTGTGTGTGTGTGTGTGTATTAAATATTTCAATGTATGATTACAGAGCATTTGTTGGAATTATTTTAAGTACTATAAATACCCTTCCATGTCAAATTCGTTAAGATTTTTCAGGATTTAGCATTTTTAGCTGTTCGAGCATCATTGCTGACGAGCCTGAGTCGCTGTCATTACGCAGCAATATGAACTTAAATTAACCGTGTAAAAAAGGCACACGACCTGCAACAATTTAAATTGTTTCATTTTTAGAACAGTAGAGAAGCTCAGCAGTACAATTTCTAAACATTTTGTCACTGAATTTTGACTCTCAACTTGAGACTTGGCCTGTCTAACTCAAGTACTTCTAATATTTTTCTGACCAGTCAAGATTTTTGCTGAATAAAATCAATGAAAGCATTAACTAATATTACAGTAAAGTATTTCTCTCGCAGTCTATATTAATATAGATGCTAAATAAGTTCTACGCAGGCACATGCAACCAACAAGCCTGTCTCCGGTGTTATGGGTAAACTAAGACGCAAGTTTCTGAACGTAACATAGGTGCCGGCCGTGGTGGTCTAGCGGTACTAGGCGCGCAGTCCGGAACCGCGCGACTGCTACGGTCGCAGGTTCGAATCCTGCCTCGGGCATGGATGTGTGTGATGTCTTTAGGTTAGTTAGGTTTAAGTAGTTCCAAGTTCTAGGGGACTTATGACCTAAGATGTTGAGTCCCATAGTGCTCAGAGCCTTTTGAACCATTTTTTTGTAACATAGGTGACTTTCATCGGTAGATTTTAATATTGTGATCGAACGATAATAATCTGATATTATTTCTTCACGATTTTAAAAGAAACGTGCAACAACTAACAGCTCTCGAATCTCAGTTGGTAGTAAAAATTAATGTTAAACGGAGAGATGGCATACCGAAGAACACGAACGTCGATTTAATGCATTTTAGGTATACGAAGTAGCCATCATAATTGTTGTGGACAATGAAAACACAAGCCATGACATAATTTTACAACGAAGAAGAGAAAGACTACAGGACATTGCAGAGACACGCTGTTCATATGATGCCCTCCGATATCCATTAATACTTCTGCGGAGGATGGATATCATTTTAATGTGAAACAAATCCAATCTGAAACAGGCGTAGAAACAAGCAAAAAAGTCACTTCCAAGGAGTGCTATGCTTACCTGTTAGCGATCAGAGACGATGAAACATACAATCACATTCTCAACACTCGCCGTTTATTCCAACAATTCCTGATAAATGTGTGTGCAAAATGGAAGCGGAACGGATGCTCTACATGACTGCATAACAATAAACTACACATGGAAGAATACATCCACCCATGGGAGAATACATCCACATTCGACACGCAATCACAAACGAGGGAAACATTGACGATGCTGGAAGAGTGGTAATCTTACCCTCGAGACACATCCACGAATACACTGAAGCTGCCACGACCTACATAAGAAAATGTGGACGACCTGACCTCTTCATAACATTCACATGCAACTTGTGGAGGCCAAAAACCAAAGGACAACTAAGATACGGAGAAGCCCACGTGCGTCGACGCTACATAATAGCCCTGGTTTTCCGAGAAAAACCAAATGAGATTTGATGAAGTCATAAAAAAATACCACATCTTTGGTACCGTTAGATGCTGGATGTACTCAATCGAAGGCAAAGACGAGGACTGCTTCCCTCAAGAATCACATATGGCTACTCGACAGAATTCATCCCAGCAATATCGACAAAATCATCCGTGCAGAATTTCTCAATCCAAAAGAAGGTCCGGAACTGTGCGACGCAGTAGAGAAAACATGATTCACGGATCATGTGGGCCATTAAACTCGAATTTGCAATGTATGAGTGACGGAAAATGTACAAAACAAAAGTACCCAAAAACATACTTGGACGACACACACACCGGAGTTGATGGCTATCCCAAATAGAAAAGACGATCACCCAATAACAGTAGCTTCACAACAAAAATATGAATACAAGGCAGCGATGAATTGAAAATAGACAGTCAATGGATAGTACCGTATAAGACGTTACTTTCCAAAATATTCCAAGCACACATAAACGCAGACTAACGCAATTCAGCGAAATCCAGTAACTATTTCTGCAAGTACGAATGAAAAAACTGGTAGACGCCGATCTCGGGGAAGATCAGTTTGGATTCCGTAGCAATACTGGAACACGTGAGGCAATACTGACCCTAGGGCCTATCTCAAAAGCTAGATTAAGAAAAGGCAAACCTACGTTTCTAGTATTTGTAGACTTAGAGAAAGCTTTTGACAATGTTCACTGGAATACTCTCTTTCAAATTCTGAAGGTGGCAGGGGTAAAATACAGGGAGCGAAAGGCTATTTACGGTTTGTACAGAAATCAGATGGCAGTTATAAGAGTCGAGGGACATGAAAGGGAAGCAGTGGTTGGGAAGGGAGTGAGACAGAGTTGTAGCTTCTGCATGGGGGCTTAATTAAATAAATATGAAATGCAAATACTTTTTTAATTTTTTTTAGTTCTATGTCCGATTACGTAGTCTCGTAAACGGTTGGCCCTAGTTTTAGTACGCAATCTGACTGCATAGAATAACGACAAAGAATGAAAGAAATTTTTCGTTAACACAATTAATTAATTAAGTCCCCAGCAACTATAAAACCTACGAAACCAAAACACAAGTGTAATTGTTCTGTGTGTGGAAGTGTGATTCAGGGTACACATCTGGCACGGTTCTTCTTCAATAAGACAAGAAATTTTAAATACCATTTATACAGAAGTAATTAAAAAAAATAGAAATACTATAATTGCGCAAGAAAACCAGAATTACACTCTAATACAAGAACACAAGCCAGATGCTTTGTTGACTGAACCTGCAATGACGCATTATTCAAGGCATTGAAATAATGAAAAAAAACGAGTTTTGTTACCTTCATATATATTGACGAAAAGCACTTTAATCATTACAATATCTCCATTGGAACACCGTCTGCTGTTTAGCCCATCAAACAACTGCATAAAACATGGAACAAGCACTCACTACTACAACATCTCCACAAGCACTCCCTACTACGACCTCTCGACAAGAACTCTTCACTACGACATCTCAGCAAGCACTGCCTACTACGAGTTCTCGACAAGCACTGCCCTCCGCTACTTCTCAATAATCACTGCCAGTGGAGGCGGCCGAACAAAACTCTCTGGCGCGATCTCTGGCGCTGTGGCTCAGTGTAGCCACCTTTCATATGCCCTTCCTCCACGGGCTAGAATTTGATGGTATTTTTGCCAGCATTGGTGGTGAAAATACCACCAAATTCGTCCAAAAAAAAGTACAGACAAAAATAAAGGATAAAATTAATACATAAATATCACATAACTTGATAAAATTTTGGCTTTGCACTGACCTTTCAATAACCTAACATATAAAATACAGTAAGCAATACAAATTCTTTCATACATGTGATTTTACATAATAGTTTACACAATACACAAAAAATCAGTTTATACAAATGTTCACATAAAATGCTTTTAATTATCCAAAAAAAAGCAAGTAGTTGATAGTTCCAGCAGCAGCACCCAGCAATGGTCAAAAGGTGCAAACACCAACAAGTGACATCATTTTAGTAAAAGCAGTTCCATTAGTAGCACCCAGCAATGTTGAACAGATACGCACAGCAACAAGTCACATTATTTCAGTAGAAACAGTCCACCAGTGGCACCCAGTAATGTTGAGCAGGCGCAGACACCAACAAGTGACATCTTCTCAGTTGAAGCAATTCCATTAGTGGCATCCAGCAATGTTGAGTAGGTGCAGACACAAACAAGTGACATTATGTCAGTAGAAGCGGTTCCATTAGTGGCACCCAGCAATGTTGAACAAGTGCAGGTACCAACAAGTGACATTATGTCAATCGAAACAGTTTCATCAGTGGCACCCAGCAATGTTGAGCAGGTGCAGACAACAGTCCATAATATTCACTATCACTAATCACACTGTTCATCAGAGTTTATAAGCAGACATTAAACATGTCCTAGTGGCACCAATCATGTAGAAAAAGTACAAGTAACAGTCCATAATATTCACTTTCACTGATCACACAGTTCATCAGCAGAAATTAAACATTTCTAAGTGGCATGCATTATGTTGAACAAGTGCAGGTAACAGTCCATAATATTCACCATCACTAATCAGACAGTTCAGGCATGAACAATGGTTTGAATGCACACACAATTGCTTTTACAAAATTATTCTCAATGCTCTTACACTAAACATACAAATTATAACAAACACACAAATGATGTCAGATAATTGTCATATTAACTAATACAATACACAAATATCAGTAAACCTATAATATTTATGGGTGTCAGTGCAAGCCACAACAAACAAGTAAAATAATATTTAGGAGATAGGTTGGGACCAATTTGGGATTGTGAAAGGAAAACACACAAAACACACTCACTCATCTTTCATCCACATTAAGTACTACTGTGTAATTGAATAGTGTTAACTGTGTAAATGCAATTCTGTCAAAGGTTTGATGTTCGACATGTGTATCAAGTAGTAGTGGCAGCAATGTATAACAGTCAATAATAGTTAGTCAACGTCATAGTCATCATGTCAAGACCAATGTTTGCCAAGCCAAATCAAAATGTGCCAGTGTGCCAAGATATGCAAATACTTCCTCCCTCCAAAAAAAAGTATATACTGCTTAGTGATTTAACAAAGTGTGTGTATAGACTATCTTCCTTCTACTTGAGTGTTCTAGTCTACCAACTTCATCTTCCTTGTTCCATAAAACCAACAAAAAAAATATGCTCCTCACTTACTTTACCTCTTATCCACCAAAACTCCAATAATCATCAGCATCACATAATCTCAATACTTCAATAATACCTCTTACGTCGATACATATAAACCTTCATCAATATCATTTACCTTACCTCTTGTCCACCAAAACTCCAATAATCATCAACTTCACACAATCTCAATACCTCAATAATACCTCTTCAATACGTCGATACATATAAACCTTATTACCAATATCATTTCACTTCAATAACAACTCTTTCCTCTAGTCAGTCTCCTCGAACAAGTACAGATAAAATTCTAGTGCAAACTTCAGTTCATCATCCCAGACCGAGCGAGGTGGCGCAGTGGTTAGACACTGGACTCGCATTCGGGAGGACGACGGTTCAATCCCGCGTCCGGCCATCCTGATTTAGGTTTTCCGTGATTTCCCTAAATCGCTCCAGGCAAATGCCGGGATGGTTCCTTTCAAAGGGCACGGCCGACTTCCTTCCCCGTCCTTCCCTAATCCGATGAGACCGATGACCTCGCTGTCTGGTCTCCTTCCTCAAACCAACCAACCAACCATCATCCCATACAATCCGAAGACACAATGTCCACACACAACCTCTGTGTAGTCCACCTGAGCCAAATCTTCTACTCATTATGAATTATAAAATACATTTTGATTACCTTGTCCATCATAAAACAAAAGAAATGCATACATGACCTCTAACAGCCTTTAGTTCGAATAACTCTCAGTAATTAAGTACGATTACGTAGTGTGAAAGCAAACATGTGGCAGAAGCAAACATGTGGAGTATTTTTTGTGTCAAGTGTCACTTGCTATTTCAATTGCTCACGAAAATGCAGTGTAATAACTGTCAATGGTCTAACCCTCGTGTTGGTATGTCATGTCGTTAGCTTCCTTCCTATTAGCATAAATTTATACAGCTTCCATAAAACCTCCAGCTCATGTGACTTCTATGAATTTTCTTGTACTAATGTCGTTTATGTCGAATTATAGCAGTTCATTTCCCTATCTTAAAAATATAAGGCACTGAGCGCAAGCAAAACATGCAATAGCGAGTAAATATACCAGTAGAGAACAGAATGTCAACAAATGGATGCAGCACAATTCTTACAACGAGGCTCTGCGAAGCGAACAATCTATAATTAATACCATAGTGTGACCTAAACTCTATGTTCGTACACTGTACATCAGCATTGCTATATTCTAAATTGAAGAGTAGTTATGACAACAAAACAGAAACGTGTAAATGTGCAATCCATACGCACAGCAGCAAACATATATCTTACGTAATAAACAGGTCATTAGCATCATATCAGCATAAGCAAATAAATGTTAATAAGTAATCTTAATAAGTACACATAAAGGCGCAAGCAGATAAATCACAAAGTGTAACCTACATACGTAATCATAGTCAGCACAATTAATCAGGTGACAATTATAATTTAAATAAATAAGCACAGCAGGCACATAATAAAAAAATAATGTGACATCAGTGTACAAGCATAGCAGCCAAGCGATGCATAATATACACAAGTAACAACCCTGTTCATTAATCAATCATTGTCAAAATCAGATAACACAAAGTATAAATCACGTAATCGCGAGCAGCAAATTACGTCTAAAGTACGTACCTAAGTGGAAATATGTTACCTGAAAAATAAACTCAATTAATAGTTACCTTTTTAGTTTATTAGTTTCTTCTTCGAAATTACATTCTTCCTGAAAATTTCTCGATAGCAAGTCCTCTTAACGTCGGACACACACAGAATTTACCTGAAGGTCTTAAAGATTTTATACAACCGTATCCTGAAAAATACTGAACGTTAATAACATAATTTATCAAGTCACTATAGCTTTATACTGAATTTAATCAGAGAAATTAGACTGTGTATTTGTTTACGACTGTCAGTGCATTCGCACTGAGCGCTCGATCAGCTGTAGGCGCGTGACGTAGGAAGTAATTGTTTGCGGTCAACGACTGCCTTGTGCGGGGCGCAGACTTGACTGTTGCTTTGAGTATGTGCCGCCGCCAAAACACAGCGTGGTATCCTTGTATTCTCTGCATGTTTACATGTAGCTGTTAGTTTCTCTAAAGTATGTCATTCCACAAAAATTTTAACGTTAGATATATGATGTATTCCCTTAGAGCGCCGAGATTTAAGAGTTTCTACTTCGACAGTGTTATCATGAATAATTTTGCGAACCCTATATGGACCGTTATAAAGCAGAAAAAAATTTGCGACACAAGCCTTTTCCTTTGTGAGACAAACGATGAGACTTAATTAACACCTTTTGACCAACTGACAAGATTTTTAAACGACCAGGATGTATAGCTGATTTCTCTCTTCTAGCAGCCGCAGATGCAATATTTTGCAGAGCCAGGTTGACAACTTCAGAATGCCGCAGTTTCCGTGTAGGCGGAAAAGAAACGATTTCAGAAATGCGATTTGTCGGTACTTTATTTTTTAATATCAGTGAAGGTGGTAAAGAAGTTGAGTCATTAGGAAGTTCATTCAGAATGTTTTGAAAAATATGAAGATACTGATCCCACGTTCTGTGATTCTGATGACAATAAAGACGACACAATTTATTGATTTCCTTCATCCATCTCTCTGAAGCATTAGATTGAGGGTGGAAAAGTGAAATGAAAATTGGTTTAATCTTACGACACCGTAGAGTACGAAGCCAAATTTTAGAACGAAACTGGTATCCATTATCTGATATAACCTTATCAACATGACCCACTTCTTTAAGAAAATGTTTGATGAAAGGATTAGATACTGAACGAGCTGTTGCTTTGCGTAAAGGTGTAAAACACACATAATTTGATGTCAATTCCACCGCTATCAAAATGTACGCAAAACCATTAGTAGAACGAACCACTGGACCGAACAAATCGACTGCAGCCATCTCCTTTAATTTCTCTGGAATGATAGGAAACAACGGTGCTCTGTGAGAAATAGTTGGCGGCTTAGCCTTTTGACATAATTTGCATTTGGCAAGAACAGGTCGAATACGTTTTTCCATATTACTGAAGTAGCAATTTTCTCGTGATTTATGAAAGCATTTTCTGGGACCAAAGTGTGCATAACTGAAATGTGTGTACCAAATCAATTTATTGACCCACTCATCAGGAATACAAACTAACCAAACAGAGTTGTCAACCGATTTTCGTTTAAAAACAACTTTCCAGATAGTTCGCAAAAACGAGGTGTGGCCAAATCGTCCAATCTAACAAAGCATCTAAGAAAATTACAGACACCGAGGAAACTACGAACATCACGTTTTGTGGTAGGAACAGCATAATTACGAATAGCGTCTAGTTTCTGTGGATCAGGAAGAATACCTTCTGTAGAAATAATGTGACCGAGAAATTTCGCCTGAGAACGACCAAATTCAGATTTTTCTAAGTTCACAGTAATGCCAACTCTTGCAAAGATACGTAATAATGAATCCAAAATTTTGTTGTGCTCACTCCAACAATGTTTAGCAATAAGAATATCGTCAACATATGAAGTAATATTGTCACGAAGATAAACAGGTAAAATTTCGTTTAAACTACGAATGAATGCTGCTGAAGATACAGTATAAAGTCCAAACGGCAATTTCCGAAATCTGTTTTGGGTAAATTAGTCATATCCGGTTATTCTTTAGCGATTCTCTAGATAGATTGATAGTCGAAGAGTTGTTTTGACAGATGCAAAGAATAGTAAAAGAGTAGGCAGCGGTGCAGAAAACTAAAAGGGAAATAGCACCACTACAGCTCGGGCCCTATGCACACTACGGCACATATTCACTTAGTGTAGTGGATCCCCTGAGGACTTTAATAGCCGCACATAATTTCCAGTTTGTGACTTGGTGGCCAATTTGGTGGAAGTGCGTACATAAATTGAACTAACCATGAACATGGATGTATGTCATTCTTAGAATTGCGAAAGATCTTAAATTTCAGAACAGTTAAGAAGTGTTTATAGTCAAAGTTTTCTCCTCGTGGCGACAAAGACCTACCGCGTCTGTCCCAGTCCGAATGTCGATTATTGTCAAGTTCGCGCGCCTGGCGCTCTCTTGTTGCATCCCGCAAATGAAATAAATTATGTTCTTCAAAGCCCTCTGCTATCTGTGATTCTAAATTTCTTCTGTTGTCTTTTTCAACGATTTCACCTTCAATTTGTTTGACTTGCTTTCGTAATGCCTGAAATTCCCTTTTGACGCGTTCATTAAATTTTCCTTGATTTTCAACATGCTTATTTACGTTCTGGTACTCTTCGGTTTCTGCAAATGGCAATGGTGCTGTATCATCTGAATCTCTGTCCCCATTTAAACTAAGACTTGTCAGTTTATCTGAAATCTCCTCAACTCTTTCCGATAAGGCACCTAATTGTTCTTTCTGTTTATTTACGTCTTCTGTAAATGTCGCGACTCGGGTTTCAGTATTGACACATTTAGTAGTTAACTGTTCATACTGTTGTGTTAGGTTATTTAATCTGTCATTTGGTACGGATTCCTCGATTCTCTCAAATATTTCTTCCTTATCGTTTGCACGTTGTAAATTTAACTCTGAAAATTTCTGTACTATCACGCGATCTCTTTCTTCCTGTTCTCTATCCTGTTCCCTTTATCTAATCTCTACTGCAACTAATCTGTTATTGTGAGAATTCAAAATCGGTTGTACTTCTTCTCTGATTTCTTTCTTTAACTCATCTTTCATATTTTTGAAACATGTCCCTATTCGTGAGTCTAACCGTGTTTCCATTGTTCCCATCTCAGCTCTGATTGTTCCTATTTGTGAATCCAACCGTGTTTCCATTGTTCCCATATCATTTTTTAGTTCAGATCTCAAAGTTGCCATCTCTGTTTTAAATTTAGATCCCAACTGGGATTCCATTGTTCCCATATCAATTTTAATTTCAGATCGTAAGTGTGATCCCAGTGAGTCTAACTGTGATCCCAAGTTTAATATTGCACCCATCAACTGCTCCGTATGAACTAGTTCAAAATTCCTTTCGCCCCTAACATTTCCCACAAAACCAGCTTCCTTAGTCATGGCTATAAGGCTATCTATGTTTGATACTATTACAGAATCTTCTGTCGTTAATCTCGGATTCTGAAAATTTTTTGATTCAGAAAAATTTTGAAATGGTTCCGGACTATTTTCCCGACTTATTAAATTGTTTTCCACTTCATTATTCATCATACTGTTCTCCTGTGTTGGCGAGTTCGCCATGTCCACAATTTCGTCATTCTGACTATCCATCATTTTTGCCTTTTTAATCGATCGCGTAATCATTTACAAAACATACAAAACTCGTCACTGTACGAAAATTACGCACAATGACTCTTTATCCCCAACAATACCATTCACATGAAATGTTTCCCACTAACACGATTAATCGAACAATTGAAATAATTGCACTAAATTGTCAAACCCATAGACAAGACAACAGAAATTAAATTTTGCAAAATACCATTAGAAGAATCCCAATTACCAAATCTACACATGCAATATAGACTACAATTACTAAACTACAAATTACTACAACAATACTACTGTCTACTATTTTTACAATCAGAAGAATTCCGAGGGACGATCCGAAACAGCGGTCGCCACGTGCATGGGGGCTTAATTAAATAAATATGAAATGCAAATACTTTTTTAATTTTTTTAAATGGTATGTCCGATTACGTTGTCTCGTAAACGGTTGGCCCTAGTTTTAGTACGCAATCTGACTGCATAGAATAACGACAAAGAATGAAAGAAATTTTTCGTTAACACAATTAATTAATTAAGTCCCCAGCAACTATAAAACCTACGAAACCAAAACACAAGTGTAATTGTTCTGTGTGTGGAAGTGTGATTCAGCGTACACATCTGGCACGGTTCTTCTTCAATAAGACAAGAAATTTTAAATACCATTCATACAGAAGTAATTAAAAAAATAGAAATACTATAATTGCGCAAGAAAACCAGAATTACACTCTAATACAAGAACACAAGCCAGATGCTTTGTTGACTGAACCTGTAATGACGCATTATTCAAGACATTGAAATAATGAAAAAAAACGAGTTTTGTTACCTTCATATATATTGACGAAAAGCACTCTAATCATTGCAATATCTCCATTGGAACACCGTCTGCTCTCTAGCCCATCAAACAACTGCATAAAACATGGAACAAGAACTCACTACTACAGCATCTCCACAAGCACTCCCTACTACGACCTCTCGACAAGAACTCTTCACTACGACATCTCAGCAAGCACTGCCTACTACGAGTTCTCGACAAGCACTGCCCTCCGCTACTTCTCAATAATCACTGCCAGTGGAGGCGGCCGAACAAAACTCTCTGGCGCGATCTCTGGCGCTGTGGCTCAGTGTAGCCACCTTTCACTTCTCCCCGATGTTATTCAGTCTGTATACTGAGCAAGCAGTAAAGGAAACAAAAGAAAAATTCGGAGTAGGTATTAAGATCTGTGGAGAAGAAGTAAAAACTATAACGTTCGCCGATGACATTGTAATTCTGTCAGAGATAGCAAAGGACTTGGAAGAGCAGTTGAACGGAATGGACAGTGTCTTGAAATGAGGGTATAAGATGAACATCAACAAAAGGAAAACGAGGATAATGGAATGTAGTCAAGTTAACTCGGGTGATGCTGAGGGAATTAGATTAAGGAATGAGACATTTAAAGTAGTAAACGATTTCTGCCATTTGGGGAGCAAAATAACTGATGATGGTCGAAGTAGAGAGGATATAAAATGTCGACTGGCAATGGCAAGGAAAGCGTTTCTGAAGAAGAGGAATTTGTTAACATCGCGTATGGATTTAAGTGTCAGGAAGTCGTTCCTGAGAGTATTTGAATTAAGTGTAGCCATGTATGGAAGTGAAACATGGACGATAAATAGTTCGCACAAGAAGAGAATAGAAGCTTTCGAAATGTGGTGCTACAGAAGAATGCCAAAGATTAGACGGGTAGATCACATAACGAATGAGGCGTTATTGAGAGAATTGGGGAGAAGAGAAGTTTGTGACACAACTTGACTAGAAGAAGGGATCGGCTGGTAGGACACGTTCTGAGGCTTTAAGGGATCACCAATTTACTATTGGAGGGCAGCGTGGAGGGTAAAAATCGTAGAGGGAGACCAATAGGTGAATACACTAAACAGATTTAGAAGGATGTAGGCTGCAGTACGTACTTGGGGATGAAGCAGCTTGCACAGGATGGAGTAGCATGGAGAGCTGCATCAAACCAGTCTCAGGACTGAAGACCACAACAACAACAGTGAACAAAGGCAGTGACTTGGAAGTATCTCAAATAGCCAAAGAAAGCGACAACAAATCAGAAACGATGAGATCATCATGTACCAAATGGGAAGATACATCAATAGTAACGATACAGCGTTGCGGATTTTCTGTTTTCCCTTACCGAAAAGCGAACCAACTGTGGATCATCCAGAAGTACATTTGGAGAATGTACAGAGAGTTTACTTCACAAAAGACACCGCCAGAAAATTTCCGAGCAAGCCACCTCAGAAAACAACATTAACAGCTTTTAACGAAATGTGCCAAACGGATCCATTCACGAAAACATTACTATATGTCGACGTCCCTACCTATTACATGTGGAACAAAATAAGAAAAATCTTTCAACGACAAAAACAAGGAATTCCAGTAGAAGGAACTGGCACTTTAGGCCGAGTATACACGATACATCCGAACAACATCGAATGTTTCTGTTTCCGGATGTTATTACACGAAATACGGGTATCAACAAGTTTCACAGATCTCGAGAATGTTGACGGTTACTTATGCCTGCCGTACAGAGAAGCATGCCAACGCCTAGGGCTGCTGGAAAACGACAACCACTGGGAATTAACAATACTAGAAGCCTCACTCGCTCCCTCAGCTGATCAAATGAGAGACTTATTCACCATAGTTTTGTGAATATGTAAACCATCTGTCCAAAACAGTTATGCGAGTCCTTCAAAGTGCTGTACCAAATCCTATAAGCTCATGCTGAACTGACCGTCTAATTCAACGACATCTTCAGTGAAACATTCATTCGTCTAGAAGATAAATGTTTAGCAAGAAACAACCACACCTTAATACAACTTGTGATGGAAGCACCACAGAAAGATGCTGTGAGTGGGCTAAACTTCGAAATTACAAAGGAAAAAAGCTACAGCATCAACCTACTACTTCTTCAGTACATTGCTCACAACAAACCTCTCCTCAATGACAATCAAAAGGAAATTTACGACGTTATCCTTGACCGGACCGACAACAACACTGCCAGAATTTTTTTCTTGGACGCACCAGACGGCACTGGTAAACGTTTCTAATAAATCAATTGCTGACGGAAATACGTGGTAAGCAACACATCGCACTTGCACTGGCATCATCCTACACTGCAACCGCACTTACGGTAAGAAGACGAACTGCCCATTCTGCTCTACAACTATCGTTGAATATAGCCGAAAAAAAATTCGTGATGTAAAATCTCAAGAGCATCTGGACGGAGTGAAGTTCTAAAGCAACTAAAATTATCTTCTTGAACGAGTGCGCAATGGCACATAAAAAAATCACTGATAGCTATGGACACAACGTTATAAGAGTTGCGAGGAAACTCTGAAGTGATGGGAGGAGCTCGACTCATACTCTCAGAAGATTTTTCGATAAACCCTCCAGTTTTCCCCAAGTCAACGCCACGAGACGAGTTCAGTGTATACTTAAAAAAGAAATCACATCTCTGACCACACATACAAAAACTTCGACTAACAAACAATATTAGAATTGGACTGTCGGAAGACGAAACAGCAGCACATTTTGTTTAACAACTTTTACAAATAGGCGAAGGTATATATTTTGCTGACCAGGCGACCAGACTTGTTAAACTCAACACTGATTTCTGCAACACAGCTGCTGCTGAAAATGCATTCATCGGCCAAATTATCCAAACATCGTTCATAACTATACCAATCCGGGCTGGCAATTAAAAATAATATTCTCGACGATATCAACTTTAACAGTCAAAAGAAAACTTTTGGTGATGAGAACATATACAAATCGATCAACACGACGGTAAATGTTGAAGAAAGTGTGAACTTCCCTACAGAATTTCTAAGCTCTTTCCAAGTACCAGGAATGCCATTACACTGCCTTCGACTTATAATTGGATCTCCGATCATATACTCAGAAATCTCAACTCACCAAAACTACGTAATGGGACAAACATAATCGTCAAACAACTATCGAATAACGTCATCGAAGCCGAACTTATGACAGGAAAGTACAAAGAACACACACTATTTATCCGCCGAATACTACTGATCTCTTCTGAACTGCCATTCTAATTTAAAAGATTGCAATCACCAATCAAATTAGTCTACTACTTTATAATTAACAAAGCACAAGGACAAATTTTAAAATATTACTGCATCAACCTCAAAAGTCTCCCTCTCTCAAGATCAACTATAAGTACCTGCTTTCGAGAAGAAATTCTAAAAACCACTGATAACCAAATGAAAAATGTTGCTTATAAAAAGGAATTGTAAATAGGTAGAATATGCCTTTAAAAAGTTTTTTTGCCTCTTATACTTTAAAGTTTATCATTTTATTCCAACTATCACACAATCTCACATAAACTCTCTGAGCAAAGCTAGGAGTCCCAGCTAGGATACTTATAATGTATTTCATAGTTAAAGTATTTTTGTTTGAATTTTTGCTTTTCCGTACTCTCTGTAGTGTATTACAAAGACAAAGACAAAATGTACTTGTAATTAGGCAGTATAGAGACACGTGAACTGTAATGATGATGAGGTACAACATATTTTGACATAAACATTAGTGGAGTAGTAAAACAGAGAAAGGGATGAAATTTGCTGCCTAGGCCGTATAGCATTTGAAACATTAAGTAAGATTTTGTGTGTGTGTGCGTGGGGTGGGGGGGGGGGGGGGGGAGGGGAGTTAGATTAAGAAAACTGATTGATAAATAATCGAATCCCGTGATCTTGCAGTGTTATTGGCTAAGTCTGCTATTATCAAATTTTTCACCATCTGTCATTTTAATTTTTAAATTCACCATCATCTTTAAATTTTAAATTCACCACCATGTGTCATCTTTGATTTGTAAAATTTCCTGCCATCTGCCATTTTTAATTTTTAAATTTACGATCATCTTTAGTTTTTAAATTTCTAGTCAATCACCGAACTGATGGTGTCATGAGATCAAAGTCATTGGTGATGTCATATGCAGCGCATGTGTCAAGCAAATTGATGACGTCATGCGTTCAAAGCCAGTGACCTAATGTATCGCCATAATGGGTCAACAGAGTTAAAAAAGGCCTGGAGACACCGTAGCATACCCGCTTAAACGAAACATAGCATATACTGCCACACTACCCACCATCGTAACGATACGCCTAGTATTTTCTACTAAGTACCCTTATAAACCATTTACTAATATAGTCTATCATTTAAGCTGACTTCACTGGCAATATTTTGGCCCAAACTTCAGGAAGTAGCTTCATGAGATCAATTATATTTACTATATGAATCCTTTTAATGCAGAATCATGAGATATTACACTAGTGTCTTCAGATTTATTGGATTGTTGTATAGGAAGTACACTGTAGGATTCATATCACTACGCTTAGTATCATTATCTTATTGGATAAAATTATTTTATTCTACGTCTATGCTACAGCACATCGATACTCACCCGAGCATAACACAGGTACTAATTTGTCAAACAATACCGCACTCCTAGACGCTAACGAGTCCGTATATGTAGCCAGTGTTGGATATAGAGTCGTTTGTGTGCAACAGTGCGGTTTTGGCCGACAGATTAGTAGCTGCATTGCGATGTAGATTTCTTTTCTTTTTTCTCGAGAGTGTGCTATAATCATTTGTTCGACGAAGTCAACTTTACAGCTTTGTCTGACCCATGAATTTCGAGCATGTGTATTATTAAACGATTAACCTGCGGCACTGTCACCCAGACCAAAGAGCAAGCTTCCACGAGCAACAAAAATTTTATTTTGAATATTTTTTAAAATTATTGACCAAATTAAAAAAAAAATTAAAATGCTGCTATAATCTCTCCCTTAAGAGGTGTGATTTTATGTTGAAGTTTTAACATAGTATGACAAGTGCTACAATTATAAACTGTGTATTTGTCTTGAGGTAGCGTAATGTAGGGGACCAAACTTCCCAGAAAATAACCATCCAGTGTTTGAGAGTGAGAGCACTTAGCGACTTCCAACAAACTTTACACGTAATTTCAAATCATTAAGAAAGTTTATATCAGAGACAATTCCACAATTCGATGCATGTCAAAATGGTTATCACTTAGTACATTTCCGCTGGTAATGGAATAAAACTTCAGTGTTGATTTATTATTTCTTTAATACTAACGCATTTTGCTGACAGTATCTACATACATCACTGAAAATACTTGCGAAACTACACTCCTGGAAATGGAAAAAAGAACACATTGACACCGGTGTGTCAGACCCACCATACTTGCTCCGGACACTGCGAGAGGGCTGTACAAGCAATGATCACACGCATGGCACAGCGGACACACCAGGAACCGCGGTGTTGGCCGTCGAATGGCGCTAGCTGCGCAGCATTTGTGCACCGCCGCCGTCAGTGTCAGCCAGTTTGCCGTGGCATACGGAGCTCCATCGCAGTCTTTAACACTGGTAGCATGCCGCGACAGCGTGGACATGAACCGTATGTGCAGTTGACGGACTTTGAGCGAGGGCGTATAGTGGGCATGCGGGAGGCCGGGTGGACGTACCGCCGAATTGGTCAACACGTGGGGCGTGAGGTCTCCACAGTACATCGATGTTGTCGCCAGTGGTCGGCGGAAGGTGCACGTGCCCGTCGACCTGGGGCCGGACCGCAGCGACGCACGGATGCACGCCAAGACCGTAGGATCCTACGCAGTGCCGTAGGGGACCGCATCGCCACTTCCCAGCAAATTAGGGGCACTGTTGCTCCTGGGGTATCGGCGAGGACCATTCGCAACCGTCTCCATGAAGCTGGGCTACGGTCCCGCACACCGTTAGGCCGTCTTCCGCTCACGCCCCAACATCGTGCAGCCCGCCTCCAGTGGTGTCGCGACAGGCGTGAATGGAGGGACGAATGGAGACGTGTCGTCTTCAGCGATGAGAGTCGCTTCTGCCTTGGTGCCAATGATGGTCGTATGCGTGTTTGGCGCCGTGCAGGTGAGCGCCACAATCAGGACTGCATACGACCGAGGCACACAGGGCCAACACCCGGCATCATGGTGTGGGGAGCGATCTCCTACACTGGCCGTATACCACTGGTGATCGTCGAGGGGACACTGAATAGTGCACGGTACATCCAAACCGTCATCGAACCCATCGTTCTACCATCCCTAGACCAGCAAGGGAACTTGCTGTTCCAACAGGACAATGCACGCCCGCATGTATCCCGTGCCACCCAACGTGCTCTAGAAGGTGTAAGTCAACTACCCTGGCCAGCAAGATCTCCGGATCTGTCCCCCATTGAGCATGTTTGGGACTGGATGAAGCGTCGTCTCACGCGGTCTGCACGTCCAGCACGAACGCTGGTCCAACTGAGGCGCCAGGTGGAAATGGCATGGCAAGCCGTTCCACAGGACTACATCCAGCATCTCTACGATCGTCTCCATGGGAGAATAGCAGCCTGCATTGCTGCGAAAGGTGGATATACACTGTACTAGTGCCGACATTGTGCATGCTCTGTTGCCTGTGTCTATGTGCCTGTGGTTCTGTCAGTGTGATCATGTGATGTATCTGACCCCAGGAATGTGTCAATAAAGTTTCCCCTTCCTGGGACAATGAATTCACGGTGTTCTTATTTCAATTTCCAGGAGTGTACGTCACTGTACGACACCTACTTCAGGAGATATAACGTCATCAACATTCACATGCGTGAAAAAGTAGAGTTTGCATAAAACGGAGCCCAAATTACCCACGCTATACTCATCCAGTCGGTAATAATGAGAGCATTTAACGACTTGCAACAACCTTTAAACATAATTTCAAATCTTTTCTAAACGTTTTCTCATTTAATTGTTTATCATCAAACATTTAACACATTGACTCATCTGTAAAGTAATATACGTTTCAAGCTGTTTTACATATGGAAGTTCGATTCTTTATCTAATCAGAGATTTATTGGTTTATTTTAAAAAAAATGGAATTTAAAAAAAGTGTATTTAAAATTTAATTCCTGTTTTCTTTTTTACCAATGTCTTACTTCACACGTACTTATCCCTGTAGTTTTTACAATTCTCTCTGTACATTAACAAAAATTAAAGCATGTGACCTTTAGATTTCATTATAGATAACACCGCATCTGACAATACCAAATGTCAGCAATATTATTGCAGTGTTATTTCTACAGTATAGCTTATTATGCTAACAAGTTAACGGCATTACAGTACTTTTAGCACAGCTGATTTAGTAGTCAAGCTTTACCCATTGAACACCACAGAAAATTTGTTCCTACCATAACCGGATATGAATATGAATTTAAAGGTTCTGTCACTCTGACTATTCAGGTTGAACCATTATCTTATGTTAATTTATTTAGAAACTACACTCTTTAGCATGACTCATCTTAGCTGAGCAAGTTAATTGAAACGCACGCTCTCCTGCTTGCTCATCGCTGATTAGCTGTCATTTTGCAGTCGTGGCTCCACGGTGGAACCGTTGCAAGTTACAGGTATCTGGAAAATTTGTTCGATTAGACGTTCCGAACACTGCTTTGACCTTATATTCAGTTTTCGTGTCCACCCTTTTGTTCTGCCTTTGAATGTCATACTGTTGGGAATAGTTCAGTTAGTATCATTAAGCAGTATCTACATCTTCATCTACATCTACATACACTCCGTAAGCCACTATATAGTGCGTGGCGGAAGGTAGTCGTTTTGCGAGTAGAACGAGGGAAATCAAATGGTTCAAATGGCTCTGAGCACTATGGGACTCAACTTCTGAGGTCATTAGTCCCCTAGAACTTAGAACTAGTTAAACCTAACTAACCTAAGGACATCACACACATCCATGCCCGAGGCAGGATTCGAATCTGCGACCGTAGTGGTCTCACGGTTCAAGACTGCAGCGCCTAGAACCGCACGGCCACTTCGGCCGGCGAGGGAAATCCTACTAATGTTACCTTCATAGTTTATCTTCACAGTCCTTAGACGAAGTGTGCTTTGGAGGCAGCAGAACTGGTCTACAGTTAGCTCAAATGCCGATTCTCTAACTTTTCTAAGTAGTGTTCCTCGAAAATAACGTCGCCTTCCCTCCAGTGACGCCGATTTGAGTTCCACATGGGTCCCCGTAATATTTGCGTGTTGTTCGAACCTACCGGTAACAAAACTAGCAGCCCACCTCTGAATTGCTTAGATGTCTTCCTTTAATTACACCTGGTGTGGATCCCAAACTCTCAAACAGCGCTGCACAGTGAGTCGCTCTAGTGTCATATATGCGGTCTCCTTTAGAGATGAACCATACTTTCCCAAAATTCTCCAATAAATCGAAATCGACTATTCTCCTTCCCTACTGCAGTCCCTCTATGCTGATTCCATTCCATACTGCTTTGCAACGTTATGTCTATACAGGGTGGAAAAAATTGTGTTACGAAATTTTAGCCCTAGATAGCTGATGCCAGTAGGAACCAATATACTAATGTGTGTAGGTCGACAAAGCAAAATTTTTAAACTACGGAAACTTGGCGCCACGTGCTCCGATTGGCTGTGGGATTTCTCTGTTGCTGGATGCTCTAGCGAACGCATGACCGCGAATGGTTTGCCTGCCGGAGATGGCGATGTATCCAAGGCGGCCCGCATGCTCGGTGGTAGCGCGCCAGCCTTCCACTCTGGTGGCCTGGGGGCGAGTCTACCGGAGTCCCGGCATATACATTGTAGTTTCATGATAAGACGTACCGGGAACAAACCCGTCAACAGCTGCTGGTTCGCGTACATTAAATCTTTTACAAACTGTATCGGCCCTGAAAAGGACATTTTTTTGTAGGTAGGGCATTGTTTACTTTAAGCAGGTGCGTCATCTCCGGTAAGCAAAGTATTCGCGGTCGTTGTCCAGAGCATCCAGCAACAGGGCAATCCCGAGGCCAATTGGAGCGCGTGGCGCCAGGATTCTGTAGTTCAAAAATGGTGCCATGTCGACCTACACAACATTAGTAATTTTGGTTCCTGCTGGCATCAGCTATACATGGTCAAAATTTCGTGACACAAATTTTCTCCACCTTGTATATTTAATCGTCCGCCCCAATATCTGACTGGTCAGCGCGGCGGTCTGTCACGCCAAGGGGCCCAGGCTCGATTCCCGGCTGGGTCGGAGATTTTCTCCATTTAAGGGGGGTAGGACGTCAAACGGGCCGACTTGGAGCAAGAGAGGCACCACAGGATATTTTATTTTCTGCTGTCTATACTTTTAAAAATAAATTCATAAAACTTTGTCAGCATGACCAAGAAGGATTCAGGATTCACGCTCATAGCAGTGGAAGTGCAAAAAGATAGCAAAATAATTTTTTTAACGTATGAAATTTCATCATTTTTTCGATTACTGTTGGCTGCATTTGTTGCTATAGGTACATTTTTCTTCACAAGTAAGAGAGATTCTTTGATGAATTTTGCCACAGCATACAATCAATACTTACAGGTGTATGAAACTCTAGAATTTTCCAAATCTATTAAAAACTGTGGCAAAAATTAAGATAATTAACTAGGAAATTTGATGTTTTTCAAAACATAAAGTTTAAAACGTAACAGCTCATTCATTTTTCATAAATTAAACAGATTCTAGAGTTTCAGACACCTGTAAGTATGGTTTGTATGCTGTGAAAAATTCATCGAACAGTCTCTCTTACTTATGAAGAAAAGTGTACCTATAGCAGCAAACGCAGCCAATAGTAAGTGAAAAAATGATGAAATTTCACATTTAAAAAAATTATGTTGTTATGATTTTGAACTTCCCCTGCTACGAGTGTGAATTCTGAATCCTTCCTGGTCATGCTGACAAAGTCTTATGAATTTACTTGTAAAAGTATAGACAGTGGAAATTAAAATGTCCTGTGGTGCCTCTCCTGCTCCAAGTCGGCCCGTTTGACGTCCTACCCCCCTTAAGGACTGGGTGTTGCGTTGTTCTCATTATCATTTCATCAGCATCAGTGGAAGGAAACAGGAAGCCACCACTGTAATCACATCCCTAGACGCTCATGCGGTGGACCTCTCTGACGAGGCTTCCCCCATGACAAGACCTGCCGTAAGGCAGAACAAGAAAACTTTTTTCTTATATTTAATAGATGTGACTGCGTCAAGCAATTCACTACTAACACTGTATCACAAGACTACTCTGCAATTCACAATTAAGTACCTGGCAGAAAGTTCATCGAACCATTGTCAGACTATTTCTCTAACATTCCACTCTCGAACAGTACTCGGGAAAAACCGAACATTTTCATCTTTTCGTGTGAGCTCTGATTTCTTTTAATTTATTACAATGGTCATTTCTGCCTATATAGGCTGACGTCAACAAACTATTTTTACATTAGTAGAATCAAGTTGGTGATTGAAACTTTGTGGAGAGATACTGCCACAATGAAAAACGCCTTTGTTTAAAGGATTGCCACCACAACTCACGTATCATATCCGTGACACTCTCTCCCCTATTTCACAACGTCGCAAAACGTGCTGCCCTTCTTTGAACCTTCTCTATTTCCCCCGACACTGCCATATGATCACAAACAGTGCAGCAGTACTCCAGAAAAGGGCAGACAATAGTAGTGTAGGCAGTCTCTATAGTAGACCAGTTGCATCTTCTAAGTGTTCTGCCAAAAAATCATAGTCTTTCGTTAGCTTTCCTCATAACATTATATGTATGATCATTCCAGTTTCAGTTTTTCGTTTCTGTAATCACTAAGTATTTAATCGAATTCACAGCCTATAGATTTGTGAGATTTATCGTGTAACCTTAATTTAGCGGATTGCAGTTAATACTCATATGGATGACTTCACACTTTTCGCTATTTAGTGTCAATTGACACTTTTCGCACGATACAGATATCTTGTCTAAACCATCTCGCAATTGGTTTTGATCTTCTGATATCTCTATTAGACGCTAAACGACAGCTCTATTTGCAGACAATCTAAGGGGACTGCTCAGACCATCTCTTAATCGGTTCATCTAGAGCAGAAACAGCAGAGGCCGAGCAAAGGATCTATAACGTTTCCTTACGGAATGCCAGATACCACTTCTCGTTTACTCGACGACCTATCGTCAGTTAATATGCACTGTATCCTGCACCTTTTCATTCCATGATAACATGGAGTTGTGCGACATAAACGAAAATTAGTAGGCCTGTGTCTACGTCTGAAAGGTAGTGTCTTTTCAGATTTCTGCGTCAGTTGCGTAAGAGTGGCGCTGTGAGTATATTATTGCGTTGAATAAACGCGGTAACGGTCGTCGGCGTTAGTTACCTTTGAGATTGAATGTGGTGTGTCTATGTTAGTCAAGAATGCTTTTGAGGCGACAAAGACGCCATTAGCAACAGCTCAGTGAGTTTAAACGAGGTCGTGTTATAAGGCTCCGAGAAACTGGACGATCCTTCTCCGATACTGCGGAAAGACTTGGAAGGAATGTAGCTACTGTGCGTAATTGCTGACGGTAGTGGTCAGGAGAATGTACCGTCGCAAGAAGACCGGGCTTCCGGCGGCCACGTGGCACTACCGAGAGGAAAGCTATCGTACGCGTAATATGGTTCTGGAGCATCTGCAGCAGCAATAGGAGCAGCAGTTCGCACCACAGTGAGGCAACGAGCAGTTACAAATCGATTAGCTCAAGGACAGCTCAAGGACACTGACCCAAACCACCGCCCTTTGAGACCTCAGTGGTACCAAGCGAGAGGTAACCGAAGGGCAGAGTGGAGATCTGATTTCTTTTCTGATGAAAGCTGATTCTGTATCGGTGCCAGCTGAGAGCTTGCAACCAAGCGTTTTACATACACTGGATATACACATGGAGCTTTGATCTAGGGTGCTTTTTCGTATGACAGCAGGAGCGCTATCGTGGTTATCCCACGAACCCCGACTGCACATTTGTACGTCAGTCTGGTGTTTCATCCTGTTGTGCTGCCACTCAAAAACATCATTCTAAGGGGTGTTTTCAAAGAAGATAACGCTCACCCAACATGCTCTGCAGAGTGTTGACACGTTGCCTTAGCTCGATCGATTTCTAGATCTGTCTCCAATTGAGTATACATGGGAGTTCATTCGATCATTACTCCAGCGTCATCCACAGGAAGCATTAACAGTCATAACTGACATTCGACACCTGCCTAACACAGTGCATGCACGTTTGCATGCTTGCAATCAACATTTGTCGGTGAAATCGATTATTAATCTATCAGAATTTGACCTTTGCAACGGCTTATCTCGCGCTTGTATTAACCTGTGATTTTACAATGTCATCACTTTAAATATGTAACCTATACAAATGTACTCCAGAAATTTCATTAATAATTTTTTATTTTTGCTTTTCTTTTAAGTCAACATATTTTTATTAAGAGCTCAGTAAATTATCTTCTTACGTGTTTTACATAGTATTACTGATGATATACCTAAAACTGTCCTGTTTATTTTTATGTTTTTCTGACAAAGAATCTATGCTTTTTAATATAAATGTTAGAACGAAATAAAGAAGATAGGCTAATACAGTGGAAAATAAAATACAACTTTACTCGATGGAGAACAATGAAATGCGTTAGTTTGTGAAGACCATCCAACAGGCGACTGTTGGTTTGTCGCGTACAGCAGCTGCAATTGAGACCGCGACAGCAGCGCCGAATTCGTACACGGTATTAAAGTAATGACGTATGTCTATTGTTAGTAGAGGCTGTCTTAAACGAAATTATTCACGAACAATCCCTCTTTTCACAGGAGGAATAACAGGTAATCTACAACACGAGATATTAGTTATACATAAGTAAACTTCAATAGCGAAAAACGTAATTAACTCAAAGAAATGTTTGATACTGCACTGAAGGCCCTATACGAGTATCTTCTAGTTTTATTTACAAATGGTCAATATGGCTACATGTTGTAACAAGACAAATGTCCCATATGGAATTAGTTTCTTGCCAAATCCTGTGAAGCAAGTCTTGATGTATGGTAACAACAGCTTTTGTTAGCTTTTGCAGCAGCTCGTCAACGTTTCCCGCATGCAGAGGAACAGACACTTTGTGTTTAACGTATCACCATATACAGAACATCATAGCGGTTAAATCAGGCGATCATCGTGGCCAGGATACTGTTCCACCACGTCCCGTCCATATCGCGACGTTTCTACAGAGATATGCGACAACTTCACTATTCACACTTCCAGTTTGTAGGGTTTGAACGGCACGTGTTTCCGTAATACCTCCCACACTGTAAGTCAGTAGTAAGTTGGCCCGTCTCGTTGATTTACCCAGACTACGAATGTAATAACTGCCGAACTCGTTTAGTCACTGTGACAGAGGATGCTGGCCAACCTGTCCCGACATTCTACGCTACTGGCCATAACAATTGCTACACTAAGAAGATGACGTGCTACGGACGCGAAATTTCACCGACAGGAAGAAGATGCTGTGATATGCAAATCATTAACATTTCAGAACGTTCAGACAAAGTTGGCGCCGGTGGCGACACCTACAACGTACTGACATGAGGAATGTTTCCAACCGATTTCTCTTACACAAACAGCAGTTGACCGGCGTTGCCTGGAGAAACGTTGTTGTGATGCCTCGTGTAAGGAGGAGAAATGCGTGCCATCGCATTTCCAACTTTGATAAAGGTCGTATTGTAGCCCCAACTTTGATAAAGGTCGGATTGTAGCCAATCGCGATTGCGGCTTATCGCATCGCGACATTGCTGCTCGCGTTGGTCGAGATAAAATGACTGTTCGCAGAATATGGAATCGGTGGGTTTAGGAGGGTAATACGTAACGCCGTGCTGGATCCCAAAGGCCTCGTATCACTAGCAGTCGAGATGACAGGCATCTTACCCGCATGGCTGTAACGGATCGTGCAGCCACGTCTCGATCCCTGAGTCAACAGATGGGGACGTTTGCAAGACAACAACCATCTGCACGAACAGTTCGACGACGTTTGCAGCAGCTAGGACTATCAGCTCGGAGACCATGGCTGCGGTTGCCCTTGAAGCTGCATCACAAACAGGAGCGCCTGCGATGGGGTACTCAACGACGAACCTGGGTGCACGAATGGCAAAAAGTCATTTTTTCGGATAAATCCAAGGTTCTGCTTACAGCATCATGATGGTCGCATCCGTGTTTGGCGACATCGCGGTGAACCCACATTGGAAGCGTGTATTCGTCATCGCCATACCGGCGTATCACCCGGCGTGATGGTATGGGGTGCCATTGGTTACACGCCTCGGTCACCTTTTGTTCCCATTGACGGCACTTTGAACAGTGGACGTTACATATCAGATGTGTTACGACCCGTGGCTCTAGCCTTCATTCGATCCCTGCGAAACCCTACATTTCAGCAGGTTAATGCACGGCTGCATGTTGCAGGTCCTGTACGGACCTTTCTGGATACAGAAAATATTCGACTGCTGCCCTGGCCAGCACATTTCCAAGATCTCTCACCAATTGAAAACGTCTGGTCATTGGTGATCGAGCAACTGGCTCGTCACAATACGCCAGTCACTACTCTTAATGAACTGTGGTGTCGTGTTGAAGCTGTATGGGCAGCTGTACCTGTACACGCCATCCAAGCTCTGTTTGACTCAATGCCCAGGCGTATCAATGCCGTTATTACGGCCAGAGGTGGTTGTTATGGGTACTCATTTCTCAGGATGTATGCACCCAAATTGCGTGAAAATGTAATCACATGTCAGTTCTAGTATAATATATTTGTTCAATGATTACGCGTTTATCATCTGCATTTCTTCTTGGTGTAGCAATTTTAATGGCCAGTAGTTTATGTGATATACAGACAGTTTACCAATTAATAACAGTTTTATTTGAGGTGGTATCTTGCGATATTTAGTCTGAAGTATGTGTGAACTGTAGTTGCGGATTTGGACTCATGAAACCATACACAGCGTTGCGCACACTATCCACCTTTATATGAAGCGATGACAATTGTTGGAATAATTCATTCACGCATGCCACCGAGCGGGAACGTCGGGAACTAAATGTGTTAGGCAGGAATAAAAGCTGATGATATACTGCATACTGTACTGTATTAAATATTTTTGTAAGCTGTTTACCCTTTTCACAACTAGAGGCTACTTTTGTATAACTAATTTATGAACACCCTGTAGTTAAATTCATCATAATTAAATGTCCTTCCAGGTACTGCTACGGTACAGCATCCAGAAATTCTACAAAATATTGACACCAAAACTGCTCAAGATAAACTACTTGTTACAATTGATAATTAATAAAAATAATGACGTACTTGGAGCGAATATAGTAAGACCTAGGAACTTCAGAAAGATTTTGAAATCTTCTGCCAGATTATAGATACGTGGTGGACCTATAGTTGAACCAAGGCTCTTTCCTTCAGGAATCTGCGGGTACATAGTCCGAAACATATTCATCTTGTAGCTACTTAACTAAAACTGCTGATTTTACGAGTGTATTAGCTATAAAGTCACCAGTTTGGCTCATTACAGCCTGCTATCTGCTCTCCCAATGAAGTGATCAAGTGAGCCAATCCAATGCACAAATCACGTTACGTTATTGTAGGGCGTAACACGCTCCGTCTTCATCAGACGCGGTCTAGTGGAAGAAAATTTCTGTGCTGTGGCCAGAGTATATGGCGTCTTCATGATCTATGATAACTAAAATCGTCTGACATCTTTTGCCTACCTACCTTCCGCCTGCAATATTGTGCCACCTCTTCCATCACGCTACACTTGGAAATCTTACTGAAATTTAAACGTGTCACAATCCCTCTCTACTCCTTCCAAACTATGCAAAAACTCTATCATGGTGCTGTGTGTGCAGCACCTCCGGTAACTGAATAGGAGAGATGGTCACAAAGTTTTAATTACCGCTTCGAAGAATAAAGTAATGCTTGCAATTTATTTTTCGTTTGTTTGCCAGTACTTATCTGCGTTCGAAGCTGCAGTGCAGCAATCTATGCTAAGTTCGTGGAAGTGTACGGTAAGAGTTCACCTTCATCTGACATAGTGGCTTGGTGATATTGACGGATCTATTGTGGTCAACGGGTCTGAACGTCGAAGAACCATCTCTCTGTGTGACTAGCGTAGTTAACATGTAGAGTTAACATAGAAAAAGGTGGAGTAGCACTACGTGTAAAAGTTGGACACGAAGTCAATCATGTTGGAACCATTACTTTCTGTTTAGATCAGAACCTAAAAAGATATGCTTGTGATTTGTTGCTGCAAGCTACTTCTCTTACAACTGCAACAGTCAACAAATCTCCTCTAAGAACCTTTCAGCTATTTATGAGAAATCTAAATGCGTTATTGAGCTACCTGTTAGACAAGAAGAAACAATTAGCAGTTTGCGAAGATTTCAGTGTAAATTTCTTCAAAGATAAGGGCGGGAAACGTGATTTGGAATCAGTAGTTGGCTGTTACAGTCTGATTTAATGAAGACCAAACTGTTAATAGAGTATCTGATCATGAGGCACAATTAGTGGAAACAAATGATGTACATAGAAAGTAGTAAAGCTTGATAGTGAGAACAGGGTACAATGTTTTAAGGACAAGCTAAGAAAGGTAGTATGGTATGAGGTACGAATGGAAAGAGATGCTAATGTGCCATTCAGTATATTCCACAGTGAATTTGTTACAATATTTGAAAACATCTTTCCTAAAAATTGTCGTGTAAATACTCTAAACAAATTAAAAAGAAAAATAGGCCATGAGTAACTGAGGAGATTAAAATTTCTTGTAAGAGGTAAAGGGAAATTTATGTAATGACCAGTATAAGTGAAGATCCGACATTACTTGCATTACAAAGGAAAGTACTGTAATATTTTGAGGAAAGTCATTATAATGTACAGAAATATGCACAGTCTGACAGAAATTAATAATGCAGGAAATAAGCTTGAAACTGTATGGGATTTCGTGAACCAGAAGACAGTACAACCAGACAGTGTACAAACCGCTGCAATAATTAGGCTGAATGGTACTGTTGTGACTGATAAGTCACAAGTATTTATAGCAGTCACTTTCTAAATGTAACAGCAAAAACAGGTTTAAATGGTTCAGTTGAAAATGCAAGGTAATATATTAAAAATTTCATTTCACAAAACTTGCCGCAACTGGTTGTAGCACCAGTACCACGCCTAAGGTAACAGAATTACAAAAAATTTTAAAAATCAATGTTCATATGGTGTTGATAGAATTTCAAAAGGAATTCTGAAAAGCTGTTCTCGCTTAGTAAGTAATATCCATAGTGATGTACGTAACCCAGCACTGCAACAGGGAATATTTCCAGATGGGTTTGTCAACATCATTGTAGGAAAAGCGAGAAGAAACGGTTACATAACTATTACATAATTTCCATACTTACGTCTTTTTTCGAAATATTTGGAAAATTATTGTGTTCATATCACATTTAAGCAGAAACAGTTTACTTAGCACATCACAGTATAGATTCCATTGGGCTTGTTCGACTGAGAATTCTATTTATCAAGCTCAATAATGAAATATTCCCATTTAGTATTGTTTGTGATCTTTCCAAGTCGTTTGGTTGTGTACATAATGTTACTCTCTTAGAAAAAAAAGAGTTTTATGATTTTGAAGGCTATACACACAGCTGGTATGAATCACTCTTAACAAACATATAGCAAAAAGTCGTGCTGAATACTTCAAAGGATATCCGAAGGAGATATGATTTTAGTCACTGGGCACAACTCACGAATACAGTCCCATAAGGTTCTATTTAGGGTTCACTCCAGTTCTGCTGTATATGTGTATATGATGTTCCACTTAACGTTCTTCATCCAGAGTTGATTATTTTTGCAGACGATACTAATGTTATAATAAATACCATTAGAGAGAAATGGACAGATTGATAATGACGTTTTTCGTAGAAATGTTAAGTGGTTCTCTGAAAATTGAGTGGACATAAATTTGGAGAAAACATAATCTATTCACTTCTATACAACAAATAGTCATAACAGCAACTGATATAGTACTTGAATGGCAATAAGTAAAGAGGCTAGAATGCTCCAAATATCTGGGTGTACACACTGATGAAAACTTAAACTGGGAGAAGCCTGTTACTGAGCTTCTCAGACAGTTAACTTCAGCTACTTTTGCTCTTCGTGTAACTGCTAGTCTGGGAGTCAAACGAATTAACCTGCTAACATATATTAGATATTTCCACTAAATAATATCTTACGGAGCAACGTTCATAGGTAATTCATCACTTACAAAGACTGTATTGACTGCACAAAGGCGAGCAATAAGAATAGTATTGTGGCCATCACCGGCGGTCGTCATGTAGGTACCTCTTGGAGAAAATAGGCATTTAAACTGGACTACCATAATACATGTGTTAACTAATGAAATTAGTCAAAAGTAATCCATTATAACATGAGAAGACTACTGATGTCCATAACTACAGTTGCCTTTATTACCCCTTATTAAAGCTGCGAGTGGGTCAGAAATAAGTTAAATATGGAATAGCAAAAATTTTTGATCGTTTGCCCCAGTACATAAAATGTCTGACAGTAGCAAAGCAAGCGATAAATCTAACGTAATATCGTTTCTCGTGGACAACTCTTTCTACCCCATGCACGGACTTTAAAAAAATAAAGTAACATAAAATTAAAAAAATTAAAAAGTGGTAGCGTGTAATTACATGACTAGGACTAAAAGTTAGAGTGTCTATTAATGTTAACACTAATCATGTACGCGTACGCGGTAAATTGATTCGTGTCAAATCATTTCGATGAAGGAATCGTTCAAATGATCCATGGGACATTCACTGAAGAGCCAAAGAAACTGGTGCATCTTCCTAATATCGTGTAGGGGGCCCGTGTGCACGCCGCATCACGACGTGGCAAGGATTCGACAAATGTCTGAAGTAGTGCTGGAAGGAACTGACGCCATTAGTCCATAAATCCATAAGAGTTCGAGGGGGTGTAGATCTCTTCTGAACAGCACGTTGCAAGTCATCCCAGATATTCTCAATGATGTTCATGTCTGGAGAGTTTTGTGGCCAGCGGAAGTTTTTAAGTTCAGAAGAATGTTCCTGGAGCCACTCTGCAGCAATTCTGGACGTATGGGGTGTAGCTTGTCCTTCTGGAACTGCCCAAGTCTTTGGAATGCACAATGGACATGAATGGCTGCAGGTGATCAGACAGGATGCTTACGTGCGTGTCACCCGTCAGAGTCTTATCTAGACGTATCAGGGGTCCCATATCACTCCAACTGCACACCCCACACACCATTACAGAGTCTCCACCAACTTGAACAGTCCCCTGCTGAAATGCAGGATCCTTGGACTCTTGAGGTTGTCTCCACACACGCACACGTCCATCCACTCGACACAATTTGAAACGAGAATCGTCCGACCAGACAGCATGATTCCTGTCATCAACAGTCCAATATCGGTGTTGACGGATCCTGTCGGGAGTAAAGCTTTGTGTCGTGCAGTCACCAAGACAACATGAGTAGGCCTTTGGCTCCGAAAGCCCATATCGATGGTGTTTCGTTGAATGGTTCGCACGCTGGCTGACACTTGTTGATGGCCGGCATTGAAATCTGCAGCAATTTGCGGAAGGGTTACACTTCTGCCACGTTTAGTCGTCGTTGGTCCCGTTGTTACAGTATATTTTTTCCAGTCGCAGCGATGTCCGAGATTTAATGTTTTACCCGATTCCTGATATTCAAGGTACACTCGTGAAATTGTCTAAAATACCCAGTTCATCGCTACCTTGGAGATGGGCCGACTAAAACACCGTGTCCAAATTCTCTTAAATCTTGATAACGTGTCATTGTAGCAGCAGTAACCGACCTAACAACTGCGCCAGACACTTGTTATCTTATATAGGCTTTGCGACCGCAACACCGTGTTCTGCCTGCTTACATATATATATCTGTACTTGAATACCCATACCTGTACCAGTTTGTTTGGAACTTCAGTGCACAACCAACTAACAGGTTATGGTGATCGAAGGTCAGTGTCCACAATTGATAGTGGAAATTGTGAAGATCAGTCATGGACCAGCTTTCATAATCCCGCAAGACGTTTTTTGCAAGACAAATGTCCCCACCCGTTGGTTTCCATGACTCCTCATATCCATTGAAAAGCCCCACAAACCGAAGCAGCGACTGGAATGTTGCAGATTTGTCACACCAGTTCTTATGACTTATGCATAATCTCCGTGTGCTGTTTGTCACTCTGACCCAGAGGTAAAGAGGAAAGAAAACAGTGAAAACATGACCTGGCCGGATAGCCGCGAGTGGAGGCCGCGTGGGATTAACCGAGCGGTCAGAGGCGCTACAATCATGGACTGTGCGGCTGGTCCCGGCGGAGGTTCGAGTCCTCCCTCGCACATGGATGTGTGTGTTTGTCGTTAGGATAATTTAGGTTAAGTAATGTGTAAACTTAGGGACTGATGACTTTAGTAGTTAAGTCCCATAAGATTTCACACACGTTTGAACATTAGAACCGCGAGTGTTAACACGCCGCTTCTAGGAATTGGGCGGTCGCGCTGGCCCCAGACCGAATCCGCCCGATGGGTTAAGGACGAGGGCAGGTGTGGCGGCCAACCTGGATGTGCTTTCAGGCCGTTCTCCTCATCCGAGAAGGAGAATGCTGGAGTGTTATCCGAATCCCGTTTCAAATACACAATTCACAAATATTTAGGAAACGTTCGCACACCTTCAAACGCATAACATTACACGCAGTCAGGTAGTGTACACATTTTTGAATACGAAATAACAGTACTTGTATTTTTAAGGGGGTAGGACGTCAAACGGTCGGACTAGGAGCAGGAGAGGCACCACAGGACATTTTAATTTCCCCTATCTATACTTTTACAAATAAATTCATAAGATTTTCTCAGCATGACCAAGAATGATTCAGGATTCACACTCATAGCAATGGAAGTTCAAAAAATAAAAAAGTAAAGTATTTTACCTGTGAAATTTCATCATTTTTTAACTTACTATTTGTTGCATTTGTTGCTGTAGGTAGATTTTTCTTCATAAGTAAGAGAGATCTTTCGATGAATTTTTCAGAGCGTACAAACCATACTTAGAGGTGTATGAAACTATAGAATTTATTTAATTTATAAAAAACGAATGAGCTGTTACATTTTAAACTTCATATTTATAAAAAGCTCAAATTTTATGGCTAATCATCTCAGTTTTTACCACAGATTTGGAAAATTTTAGAGTTTTGCATTAAGGAGTTTGTGCTTAGTAAGCAGTGCAAAATTCATCGAAGAATCTCTCTTATTTATGAAAAAAAAGTCTACCTACAACAACAAATGTAACCAATAGTAAGTGAAAAACGATGAAATTTCAGATGTAAAAAAAAATTATTTTTTTATGTTTTTGAATTTTCAATGTTGTGAGTGTGAATCCTGAATACTTCCTGGTCGTGCAGACAAGGTCTTACGAATTTATTTGTAAAAGTATAGACTGTGGAAATTAAAATATCCTGTATTGCCCTTCCTACTCCAAGCCGGCCCGTTTGATGCCCTACATCCCTTAAGAAGCACGATGTATTGTTCCGAGGGACATGTATGAATGTCCGAAGTAACAAGCACTGCAACGTCTACAGTCGTCAAGAAATACAGAAAATGTACTCGCAACTGCAAATATGAAACCCATCGGCTGTTTATTGGAATGACGAAAATGAAAATTTGTGCCGGACTGGAACTCGAAACTGCATTTTCCACGTCATGCAAGCGGTCGTCCTAACCGCTGCGGCAATAAGTGCACGCGTCACTGTCACACCCAGACTCTCGTATGTCGTCGTCCATGAGTCATAACCTGCACTCGTACGGTACTTATATTCCCGTCCAGGAAGAACATATTTAATCAGAATCTAGGGCCTGTTAGTGGCGAATAAATGTGAAATAGCAGTGCCTGTAGAATTAACAAGTACGTTGCAATGTTCCTGAGTAAGTATGTCCTACGTGGACTATAGTATGCGTAACGTGCGCCGCCCGGTGTGGCCGTGCGTTTCTAAGCGCTTCAGTTTGGAACCGCGTGACCGCTACGGTCGCAGGTTCGAATCCTGCCTCGGGCATGGAAGTGTGTGATGTCCTTAGGTTAGTTAGGTTTAAGTAGTTCTAAGTTCTAGGGGACTGATGACCACAGAAGTTAAGTCCCATAGTGCTCAGAGCCATTTGAATCGTAACGTGCACGTGCAAGTTGTGATACATGGTTAACGACATGTGGAAGTTTGGGCTGGCCGTGATCCGTTCGCGGATAACGGAAGCCGTTAAGGCAACTGGTCGCGTATAGTGGGAAATCCGGGCTTGAGACCCGGTCTAGCACAAATTGTTATTGTTGTCATTTCAATATATAGACATTAGTGACTCATATTCACAGTTGGGAATATGTTTCCCTTCCACAAATTACGTCACAGTGGGTAAAAGCGTGGTGACAGGAAGGGTATCAAATGGTTCAAATGGCTCAGAGCACTATGGAACTTAACATCTGAAGTCATCAGTCCCCTAGAGCTTAGAACTTCTTAAACCTAACTAACCTACGGACATCACACACATCCATGCCCGAGGCAGGATTCGAACCTGCGACCGTGGCGGTCGGAAGGATATCAGGTCACCATCTACAATGTATGTTCGATAACAACCCCATTGACCTCGCGTGAGTACGAAATAATAGGAAGCACAAAAGAAGAATGAGAGATGCAGTGAACACATGTTGATTCATCGCTGCCGAAGAAGACAAAGACTCAGTCATCATCGGGTACGGATTTGCTGAATGTCTTTTGAAACCGGCGTAGGGCGGTGCTCACAGACTGAACTCGTAAGGGCAAACCGTCACTGGAACATACTACCCAGATCTATTGACGTTTCTACGGGAGAACGCCAAGACGAAACGTCGCGGGAACCCATCGAAAGGGCTATTTTTACTCCACAACAGCGCCCCATTCTCGTTCCGCACGGAAGTGTCGCATTGGCTGTCTCTTTCTGTTATCAGATTTTCATTGAATTCTCTCATTTTAAGAAGACCAAAAGAGCTATCTGCTTACATGCTTAAAACATTCAACAGACTAGATCACATACGTATTGCTGTGTTCAAGAAAACCGGTTTCGACGGACTTTGGTGCTATCTTCAGGTCTTAAAAAATCTTTTTGTTATGAAACATGTTCATTTTACTTAGGACTTCACGCCAAGTTGTGATGTGGATAAAAACCAGTACATTATAGAAAGTTTGTCAAACTAAAATATTTGAAAGCCTAAAGCACCATGTGCAAATGACCATTTCCATATATATGTATAGATCGTTCACAGATGCTTGCTACACCACAGAAAAACAGTATACAGTAGCACATCTGTCAACATCTAGTTGGAGATCGTGATTTGCACAAGACGCTTTATGTTTTCTGATATTTTATTACGACAAACTTTTTATATTGCGCTGATTTTTAACCATATGAAAACTTGGGGTGAGATACAACGTAAAATGAACACGTTTCACAACAAAATGATTTTTTAAGACCTGAAGATTACAGCAAATCCCTTCGGAACCGATTGTCCTAAATTCAGAAATATTTATGGGATCTGCGCTGTTGAAGATTTTTATCAGATTTTGCTCACTCTCGTATTCTCTTTACATGGCACCAATTTAGTTCTTACTCTTGCTTCAGATTAACAAACCATTGCTTGGGAGGCATTTACAGAACGACTAGAAGGGTTAACATCGTGACCAGGTTTCAGTATTGCAATTTACATTTTGTTAGAGATGAATAATTAAAACCTTATGACTACCGTTCTTATGATGGACATAGTTGGTTCTGTGCTCCGTGTTGTAACTGGTGATGACATATTTTACCCTAGATTGAGTACGCTGTAGTAATTGAGTGTAAAAAACAATATATCGAAGAGGAACTCAAATCTACATATCGTCTAGTTGTTGCTTTGAGAGTGTCTGTGATGGTCACTGAGTAAGGTGTTGAGAGAGTCCGCCGGACACCATGCGCATGGGGTACACCGTCATATGATCAAAGTCGCATAATCTATGAGATACAGTTAAAGCATAGGAGGGGACATATGTGAAAAGTTTCAGGAAGACACACATTCCCAAATAAAATTATGAGTACAGTGCATTAATGATCTGTTAAACTAAAGGCTTTTATTTCCATCAGACATGTATATACGGCATTTACATCATAAAATATTACAGAAAATCACATAAATGATCAATTTTTATTAAGGTCTGGAAGCTCATATCTTGTCAGTCTGTTGGTCATTGAAAATATGTGTTTCATTTCAAACGTCCTTTGAGAAAATCTCTACTTTCCGTGCTCGTTTCCTAGTCCCTGGGACGCACGAAGGTGTTTATAATTTCAATGCCTAACAGAACGGAGTTTTTGTACACAGCAGGAGCGTTCTGATATGTTGACGAGACTAACTTAGGCACGGATCCGAACACTCGTCGGACAAGTCGTGTGAAGAATTGGCTGCTACTGTTGGGGAGCGAAGAATGCTAGCGGACTATAAAGAAGTAAGCAGTAGTTTCTCAGCTACATCTACCAACTCTTGTACGGAATACTTTTACGCTACATTTAATGAATGGCATTTTTAAGCACTGAGACAGAGAAAATATCCTAAAATATAACCTAATAATTCAAGACTCTAGCTGATGGAGTTTTATGAAGGTAATTTTTTTCTATGAAACAGTACAAACTAACCGAAGTACCTTTTGGTCTGATTGACTAAGTAGTGAACAAAACGAAGCGCGGAAAACGATAATTTTATTGCACTAGCTACGTGTCGCCTGTAATTTTTCACCAAACGTTGTCTCTTATTCTGCTCCAACTTTCGTCTGTCTTCCAGGATGTTTCAAAAGCAGAGAAATTCTGCGGTTCGTGTAACACGCAGACCTTGTGATATCCCTCTCTGAAGAAACAAAATATTTAGGATTTGTTTAGTTAAGCGTTGGTTATGTCATAGGAACATTTCTGTTTGAAAAATGATAATGCCGTGACGTCCTTCCTCAGAGTTGAATTAACTGCTAGTAGAGCATTCATTCGTAAATAAAGATAACTGTATTTCGAGAGAACATTGTTCCAAGTGAAGGTATTTTACAAAATTATCGAGAGATCAGCATCATTACGCAAAGAGCATAAAAGGAAATAGCAAAAGAACATGTTCGTATGTCACTAGTCAAATACTAAAGTAAGAAGTCACAGTGTAAAACAGCAAGAATTAATGATTGTCTTTTAAAGAACAGCATTAGCACCGGTTGAAGGTAAGGAAAAAATCCAGAATAATTTTCTACTTATATATTGATTTTCATGATTAAATGTCGTCCTTAACTATTTGTTTCAGCCGATAAGTGAGTTTGCACACAAAATTATTGCCTTCACAAAGGTTGTTATTGTTTTTACATTACTGTAAGTTTCACCGGAAAGACGGTCAATGTTTCTTACAAGCATACAACCGTAACTGTACGAAAATAACAATCTGGACACAAGTAAAACGTAATTCGAGCATCTTAGTTTCGCAAATGTGATACAAACGTGAAAGACAGGTACCTCCCTTTCAGCAGCAATGTAGTCTATGTCTGTATATTTACTTCTCGTTCACGATAAAATTACAAGAATTTAAAATATCAAGCGCCACTGTAAGTACTTTTTTAAAAATAATTAGCCTTTGATAAAGTGCCAGCAGATAAGATTTTAAAAAGTTTATAAAGTAGGCATTTAAGAATAGTGCGTTATTAAAAATAGAATCTTAGTATTGAGCAAACACCGAAATATGATAGCCATAGGAAAAAGATAAGACGTGTTAAGAGTGGGCGGACAGTTAATGAGATTAAAAACGAGATACAAGCTTCCCATTGTTCTTAACAAGTTAGTTAAATATATCATTATTGCTTTTTGTAAAAACAGGCCGTAAGTAATACTTGTCTGTACAAAGTGAGCTCATTCAGTACGTGCAAGATGTTAAACACAGATTAGCATAATGCGTGTAACAGAACACTGAGTCATACACTATGTCTAACATGGAATAAAATGTCTAAGAATCACAGTTGCAAGTATTAGAGTTATTTTTGTTAAATTATCTCATTATTGCGTAGGATTAAATATTGATTGCTGGTTGTTTTTTGCACAGTTCTATCAGTGTTACGTGTCAGAAACTACAATCCTACAAAGTGACGACACACAGTTTCAGCACTGTCAATAGAAAATGGTTTTAAACTGTAATTTAACTACCATGAATTGAATGAAAGACATTGAATTACAAAATCAGAATGTCTTGGAATGATGAATACATACTCTTTCGTAAAGGGTTAACTTTACAGAGATAGCTACAAAAAAACAGACGAATGTATTTTGATCGACACATATTTTCTTATAAAACCTCCCAACAATTTCTTTGGAAAAAATTATTGTATTTAAAAATCAGCTCACTAATTTTATGCAGTAATATCGAACAACTTCTTAAGACAAAATTGTAGTCTGAACATTCCAGAATGTACAAGACTGTATGATCTTAAATTTACAATTTAATTAAATTGACGTAGATCTCATAAAAATTTCAGGAAATTTCTAAATTACTGAAAGCGCATTACGTTATCAATAAGATGACATTGCACGTGACTGTCGAATTCGATTAGAAAAAAAATCCACCCCTCTTTGTGTAGATGTAATGCGATAAATGTAAGATGTCATATTTCCTTATGGTACAGGGTGATCCAGAAGACGCTTCACTTCGAATAAATAAATTAACTACCTTATGGTAATTTCAGTTTCATGAACGTAAGTTGTTAAACTTAAACAGATATTTGTAACTGGTATAATCTGTGACCAAAACTTATAACCGTTTGAGAACTCATTTCTGTTCTAGAAACATTGTGGCCATTATCTCGCAAGTTGACAGTTTGGATGTTGTAGCATGTGTTACGTACCAAATCACTTTTCGTCAGAACTATTTACTTATTCAACTGTAATTCAAGTTTCCGCAGCAAAGTAGTGAATGTGGAGTCAGTAACTAACGACGGGTGGTGGATTTCAAAAATGCCGAAGGAAACAGGACCAGGAATGGACGCCGTAATTTGCTCATCTGTTGCAAAACATAATTACGGATCTTCATATTCTTATGTTAAACACTGCTGTCTGTGCATAATCTGGCATCTCACTGATTCGACTAACCTAAAATCGTTACCTCGAACACTGTGATGTCAGCCTCTTCCTTGAAATTGTCATTTGTAGGAATAATAGCTGTGTGCATATGCGTGTTCCACTGATTTTATACACAAAATTTCGACGACCCTCCCAAGTTGCGAGCAAGGTTAGTCGTCGAATTATTGTGTATAAAAAGGGATTCAACAACACGGCTGAGCAAGCAGAAATACACCGTTAATCGATGACGACGATGTAAGGATAATATTCTTTCTGTTTACAGTAAGATGATTGACGTTGCAGTTGGCTATAACTGAAGTGGTAAATTTCGATTCGTATTTGTATTTTTTTTTACAGGACGAAACATAAGATTTTATGTTATTTTGATTATTTTCGGGGTAGGTCTACCAATTTTCCTTTACGAATACCATTCGTAGTTTGAAATGAGTTTTGAGTCTCTTCGTCTAGTATGACTTCTGGGAATTTTGACCAAAACTTGGTACGAGCTTCATAACTCGCAATTCGAATACTGATTACTTCAATGTGCTGCGGCTTTTGAATCACCTTGTGTACATAATTCTTCAGTATTGCTTAATCTCTGTGCAGTCTGGTATGTTAAACCAATGTTGTTATCTTCTGCAGATCTATGCACGGATGTGTCATCTTTCAAGAAAATATTATCTGCAGTCATGAAAAAATACCGGATAGTCACCAAAGCATTGTAAATAATGGTTGTCCAATCAGGTCAACTTCACCAGTCACACAAATCTAGTGCTGCGTTACCCATGGGGTGCACATTCAGTACGGATGAATAAATACATCGAACCAGTGGACAGGAACCTATAAAGATTAACGTGTTCTGCATACAGTAATTATTCCACGTAGGACCTCGTGTGATGAAGTCGCGTTATAACTTTGGAGTCTGAGATGTCGAATTTTGACATTAGAATCTTGGGATAATTTATGACCTGAGATACTGATGGTAAGTAATATATGTGAGACGCCGAGGTATCAGTATTCTGAAAATTCAGAAAGAAAAAGACGTTGGCACAGATTATTATTATAACAGGAGGCCTCGTTTAGTATGACAAATAATTATGACATGGCTTTCGTTAGGCCAGTTGCTGAAAAATAGGCTTATAATGGTGGCATGAATTGTACTTCACAAAACTTACACAAAAGACGTGTATAAACTGTTTTAAGCAGTATCAACAATCACAGTAGTTTTACTGCATTGGTTTTATATTTTTAACAAAAACTATAATAAATTGCGACATATGACGTAATACCATAATTTCCATACTAGTAGGAGTGCGAGCAGTGACTTATGTCTGTGAATACCAGACATTAACAAAATAATAGGCCGAAATAGAGAGTGTAGAAATGGATAACATCTTAATTAGGAAAGAAAAATGTTAGAATAGAAGGAAATTATATAATATGGGAAATAATAAGGATATGTGGAAAAAATTACTGAAACCACAAAAGACATTACCATAATAAAAAAGAAAACATGGGAAATCAGCAGTGGATGACTCAACAAAGCAGGATTCCACCAGGAAAAAATACGTTATGCTTTAACATTTTATGCAGATAGTGGTGTCAAGGCCGTGGTCTCCGTTTCACTAGCTTTATACGCCGCTTTCGCCGAATATTTTCTGTCACGAGTGTATTTTAGGTTGTATACGGATTAAGCTTTGTGGGGGTGCAAAGAAAGTGGAATTCCAGTTTATTTTTCTTATTTGGAGGTTTATCACAGCTTCTGGTTAGCAAAGTCTGGTAGACAAGTGACTTGTCGTAAAAAGCGCGAGGGATCGCGGGTGGGATGGTGTTCAGCGTTGGTGATGTCGAGTGGTGTGTGCAGGGTTGCCGCGGCAGCAGGCGCCTCAGTCGTCTTCCTCCATGCTGATGAGCTCGCTCTGCAGCCGGCCCTTGTAGCGGCGGCACAGCTTGATGCAGACGATGCGCGCAGCCAGCCGGAACTGCGGACTCAGCGTCACCAGGATGACCGACTTGAAGAACGAGTTGAGGATGCCCAGCCATACGATGCCGAAGTGCAGGTACGGGATCTGGAACTTGGTGTTGGCGAAGTACTCGTACAGCTTGACGGCGGCGTACGGCGTCCACGAGACCCAGAAGGAGACGACCAGCACGAACGACATGACGTGGTTGGGGTTGGACAGGTTCTCGGACAGCGCCGACGCATACTCCTTGTCGTGCATGGGTGCGCCGCTACGCAGGCGGCTCATCATCGTGAAGATGTACGAGTAGGCGTACACTATCGTGATCAGGCTCGGCCCCAGCACCAGGAACGCCACCTGTGGTGCAGAGAGTCACGGCTCAGTCACTACCAGGTAGAGGCTTCCCGAAAACATAAGACGCTAGTGGTACTAATGCAGCAGCTGATACTTTAGGTTTAATGAAGAACACGATTCACAATGTGAAATGGTATGTAAGTATGGTGCTGTCTATCATTGATGTTAAACATTTTGCACATGAAACATCAAATGCATTATCACCTAGCGTACAAAATGATGTATTTATCAGTAATACTTTCAAATGTGCATTATTATCATTTCTTACAGTTCTGAACATGACTGTTATTCAGCAACCGTATATTAGTTTAAATATAACATTAAACACCCATCCGGTTGGACGTAAACGTAAGTTTCGACACCTACTAGTGGCGTGTTCATTTGAATGAACAGTTGCTAAACCGTATAAAATAATACATACAAAATCAGGTTGGTTGTGGGATTAAAGGGACCAGACTACAAATCAGGTATAACAAAAAAACACATTAATCAAGGTGATAATTTTTCGTCACGCACAAAGGTTACTTACGTAAAATTACATAGTTAAGTAGCAATAGCCAGCATTTTTAGCAGCTGCTCTCAGTTCAAAAGTAAAACAAAACGTTGTAGCCTTTACCACGTGTACTCAGCTGGGAACAACATCAGACCAATCGGCGTTGTTGCTTACACTGCCGCCACGACAACATACGAGCTGCGCCGCCTATCTGGTGTGGACAGTAACGCGTGCCCTTTTGAAACATTATAGCAAAAATAATTGAAAAAACGATAGTTAACTAAAAAAACAAAATATAAAGAGATATTAGTGTCTTTTTGAAATTATACAGAAGTGAAGCAGATTAAGTATCATAGTGGCATCTGTTAGATTTTACAGAAATTACTATTACGTAAAGGGCAGAGAGAGAAAGAAATTTCATTTTAAGAACAGCTGTAAGATGCAGAATGAATTTGCATGAACGTAACTTTAGCAGCACATAGCTATGAGATTAGAAGCAAATAATGCTTCGAAATCAGAAGCAGGAAAAATATACACTCATGCTCATAAATTAAGGATAATGCTGATACATGGTGAAACAACGCTCTGGTGGAGGGTTTGCGGGCTTAAATCAGAAAATATAGGTTCGAAACCAGAAGCAGGAAAAATATACACTCATGCTCATAAATTAAGGATAATGCTGATACATGGTGAAACAACGTTCTGGTGGAGGGTTTGTGGGTTTAAATCACCTCGGGGTATTACCATGCTGTGCATTTGACCTGCGGTCGTCGCACCGTGACGCTGGCAGCAGTCAACCTACGCAGAGGTGTGTTGGTGCATGTCAGAGTACGGTGCAGCGAGTAAGTGTGCAGACGTGCTCAGATGTGCTAATGGTGACTGCGTGCTGAAAATGGCTCAAAGAACACATATTGATGGCGTTATGAGGTGTAGAATATTAGGGCGACTGGAGGCTGGTCAGACACAGCACGGGCCCTCCTTGTGCCACAAAGTGTGATCTCAAGATTATGGCAACGATTCCAGCAGACAGGAAACGTGTTCAGGCGCTACAGTACTAGACGTCCACGGTGTACAGCACCACAAGAAGACCGATATCTCACCATCAGTGCCCGCAGATGGCCACAGAGTACTGCAGGTAGCCTTGCTCGGGAACCTACCACAGCCACTGGAACAGTTGTCTCCAGACACACAGTCGACTGAATAGACGACTGAACAGACATGGTTTATTCGCCCGGAGGCCTGCAAGGTTCATATCACTGACTCTGGTCACAGGAGAGCCCGTAAAGCATGGTGTCAAGAACAAAGTACATGGTCATTGGAACAGTGGTCCCAGGTTATGTTCATGGACGAGTCCAGGTATCACTGAACAGTGATTTAGGTATCACTGAACAGTGATTCTCGCCGGGTTTTCATCTGGCATGAACCAGATACCAACCCCTTAATGTCCTTGAAAGGGACTTGTAAGGAGGTCGCGGTTTGATGGCATGCGGTGGGATTATGATTGGTGCACTTACACCCCTGCATGTCTTTGACAGAGAAACTGTGAAAGGTCAGGTGTATCGGGACGTCATTTTGCACCACTGTGTCCGTTTTTTTCAGGGATGCAGTGGGTCCCACCTTCCTCCATATGGATGATAACGCACGGCCCCACCGGGCTGCCATCGTGGAGGAGTGCCTTGAAACAGAAGATATCAGGCGAATGGAGTGGCCTGCCTGTTCTCCAGACCTAAACCCCATCGATGTACGTCTGGGGTGCTCTCGGTCGACGTATTGCTGCAAGTCTTCAAACCCCTCGACACTTCAAGAGCTCCGACAGGCACTGGTGCAAGAATGGGCGGCTATATCTCAGTAGCTGTTCGACCAACTAATCCAGAGTATGCCAACCCGTTGTGCGGGCTGTGTACGTGTCCATGGTGATCATATCCCATACTGATGTCGGGGTACATGCGCAGGAAACAGTGGTGTTTTGTAGCACATGTGTTTCGGGACGGTTTTGTCAACTTATCACCAATACCGTGGACATACAGATCTGTGTCGTGTGTGTTCACTATGTGCCTATGCTATTAGGGCCAGTTTTGTATAGTGCCACGTTGTGTGGCACCACACTCTGCACTTATCCTTAATTTATGAGCATGAGTGTAGTAAAAAATAAAGGAATCAAACTTCAGCGAGCAGTGGATTGAAATCATCGGAAAATTTTTTTGTGACGTTGTTGTAACTGTTCATTGAGGACGCGGTCATCGTTCTTAGAAATATGTTTGAAAATCTCTAGCTCTTCGAGTACATTGAGCCTATGACCTTCCCTTTCTCTACACAGAATGGAAATTTCTTCAATGTGTTCAACGTGTCTGGAAATTAGCAGCTGATCAGCAAAAGTGGAATTGTGTACATCAGTGCCTCCTTTCGCCAATAAATGTTCTTTGTACCTGGCACTAATAGATCTTCCAGTTTGTCCTGCATAATAAACGGGACACGTATCACAAGTGATTTTATAAACTCCTGAATTATGTATCGGATCAACTGTGAAACTGAGATTGTGGATGAGACTTTTTTGTAAGTTGCTGTTCGTGGAAAAGACAACTTCGAATCCAAATTTCTTAATCAGAAGACGACGAATTTTATACAAAAGAGGGTCTGAAAATGGAACCGAGAAAACATTTTTATACTCGCTACTGTCTGGAATAGCACTCCTGCCTAAAGTGGTCACTTTAGCGTCAGTTTGAACTTTGAAGATTTTGTCAACTAACGTGGGATCGTAGCCAAGATTGACTGTAATAGTTTTTATTGTGTTCATCTCTTTATTAAGCTTGTCAGGTTACGAAGGTACGGAGACTGCACGATGAATGGCTGAATGGAAAAATGCTTTCTTATGGGTATGAGGATGCACTGAACTAGTGGGCACAATTTGATCTGTAGCAGAGGTTTTACGAAAAATACTGAAGGAAAGCTTGTCGTCGTCAATAGCAATACTGAGGTCCAAGTAATGTTTTGTAAAATTGCAGTACAGAATATTTCAGGATAAATAATGAGAATATATAGATTTTTAATAATATGTGTGCTATGAACACAAGACTACATCAATCTGTTCAACATTAAACCTTGATTCTTAGCAAATATTAACTGCAAAAGGGATTTTGAAATTAGAACTTAAATCACAACCCTGTATTAAATGTTTACGAAACTTATTTATTCCATTTCCGATCTGAAAATGTATTTCTACCTAAATTCTATTTATGTAAAACGAAAAACCGTATTTTACAGCGATAGATTCTGTATACAATCTCTCACCGTTCTAAAAATTTTAACTGTAGCACTAATAACGTTTCTCTTTAAAACAATAAAATATATAACGATTATTATTGCACATTAAACAGAAAACGCCGACAAGCTTTAGTAACATGTTCCTTATACCAAAACAAGAAAAGAAGTCTAATAAACACGATCTCTAAAACGCCTACCTTAAGAGGTATGAGCACTTATTCATCTTAGATACTGTAAACAAATCTCTTCCACTGTAAGCTCTTTCCTTTTCGTATCTTGTAAGTGGTAGTATGAAACAAAACAAGAAAAAAAAGTCCTATACACATGGGGTCTAAAATCGGTACTTTAAGTGCTGTGAGCACTTGTTCATCTTCGCTAGTGCGAAACACACTTCTTCTACTGAACGAGTACTCATCCTCTTAAGGTATGTGTTTTAGAGCACATGTTTGCCAAACATTTATTCTAGTTTTGGTGTAAGAAAACTGCCCCTAAAACTTGTCGGTGTGTTTTGGGACACCCTGTATATATCCAGCAGAACTGACTGCTAAATAGAGAGAGAGAGAGAGTAGTACTAGCTCAGTTATAGTAGTTGTTGTTTGCGATATGACTCAGACACTACTAAATGGTGAATTCGATTATCAGATGTATGAGATTCGTTAGTGTACAAGACGTTGTGTAGTACTGTATCGTATTGCATTGAACTGGGGACCTAGAAACGACGGAGAGGCTTCGTCCACGCCGTAGCCCTCAGTGGTTCACAAACCCACAACAGGCTGCAGAAGTCCACTCACCCCACCGCCGCCCCACACCGAACCCAGGGTTATTGCGGGGTTCGGCCACCAGCAGACCCCCGGGAACGTCTCACACCAGACGAGTGTAACCCCAAATGTTTGCGTGGTAGAGTAAGTATGGTGCACGCGTACGTGGAGACAGTGTTTGCGCAGCAATCGCCGACATAGCGTAACAGATCCGGAATAAGCGGAACCAGCCCGCATTCGCCGAAGCAAATGGAAACCGCCCTAAGGACCATCCACAGACTGGCCGGTACATCGGCCCTCGACGCTAATCCGCCGGGCGAAATTGAAGCGTCACCCATCCACCAGTGTCAGCCCAGTTTGCAGGTGAATATAAGTTTAATTTAGTTTTCTTTATGTATTTTTTTTGTAATATTTGTAATGGGTGTGAATTGCCTAAGGTTTTTGTATTTATTTTTTATGTTTCATGTACGGAGAGGGCGGCGCAACGAACGGAGACAGCATCTTCGCTGCCGGGACTAGAGAGAAAATTGCTGGCCACTATACGTCGCGGGTCGACAGCCAAAGAGCAACAGAAGATTCTGAAACCGATTTGTTGCGTCGTGCTTCTAAAAATTGAATATGCATAATTTGTAATGTTTTGCACAACAATGACGTCATAGAGAGTTTAATCTCATTGAAAATGTTAGTCCTATCCTGTCAAGGCTCAGGTTCACGTCTGTATGTAGGAAGATAATAAACTAGTGGATGCTACTAAAGTTGAAATACGTGTTCCGAGGATTTATTTATGAAGAATTATGTGAATGAATCAATAATATATTTGACAAGATTATTGAATTTTGACAGCGTTCATCGCGACTTTGAAACTCAAAAACTTATTCAATGTGGTTCTAATATCGATTAAATCAGATAACGTGTATCAATATAATTTCTGAGGAGAAACAAACGACATCTAAAATTGAAAAAGTTTACGCAAACCAATTGGCCCGAGTGACGTAATTCTGCGCATACGACTCAAATGATGTTTTACAGTTTCGTTCAAGAACCATTCTGAGTCAATTTAAAAAGAATATAAATAATTTTGAAGTGGGTTGTAACTGGCGTAGGTGGCGAAGTCTACACATGGTCATATGTCGAAAGAAAATCATTTATAAGAAACTTACGTCGTTACACTACACCGTGGCGACCTTAAAAACAGGACTTGTGTGCAAGTAAGACACACAGGAACTAAACAATTAAAACATAAAGAGTCCTTCGGAAGTCAACGCGAGTTTGGTGGAGCCTTCACCAGCCAGCGGCGACTTCGCGGGTGTGGGCATCTGACGGAGCGCAGCCAAGCAGTACGGTCATGCAGTTATTCCACGAGAAGGCGCATCTGCTGGGCAGCAGCTGAACGCTGCAAACCCCGACAGCCTTTTTCTCCCTAAACTAACAGGCCCAGTACGTCAGCTGGAGGGGGGGGGGGGGGGGGCGTTCCTCCGGCTGGTATTAGAGGTGTTGCTGAGGGCTTCGCCTGTCTACGGTGCGGCCGGGCGTGGTTGCAGCCAGTGACGTCTCCGGTGTTCGACTCAGCGTCCTGCCGGTTGCGGAAGCGGGATCGCAGCATCTCAGCGGCTGCATCGACGGTTGTTACTTCTGCAACCCATAGCAGTACACTGATCATCGAGAACTATAAACTAAAATATTAGTGTCCGGTGAGTCTGTTTTAAGTTGGAAGTGGAGTGTTGTACATAGGGAGTGTGCTTTTAATAGGATTGTTGATTACAAGTCTGCGTGTGTAACTAGTTAATATCTTACAATAATGTCGGGAAGTGAAATGTCAGACGAAGAGCAATCCATGTCCGATAGGAGCATGAGATCCCTTTTTAGGGCGATCGCTAAACTGAAACAATCTAACGAAGAATCTAGTGATAGATTAGAAGAGGAATTAAAACAGTCTAACGAAGAATCTACTGCTAGATTAAAACAGTCTAACGAAGAATCTACGGCTAGATTAAAAGAGGAACTTAATAGGGAGCTAACAAAATCGACAGACAGGTTACAGGAACATCTTAATGAAACCAGTCGAGAATTGATAAAATAGAGGCTTCTAAAGTTGAAATGCAGGAAAAACTAGTAGGACTTAGTAATAAGATTGCTGATAATTGTAAAAGGTTAGAAGAACATATCCAGGAATCGCGCGAGGAAAAAGCTCGCATGCGAAATGATATTACTGACTTAACCAAGAGACTAGATAATGTCAATGTCTTAGTTGTAAATGAAATAGAGAAAAATAACGATAAGTTACGAGATGAATTTTCTATGCAAACAGAAACTGTTCGTAGAGAATTATTAGAATCTATTAAAGAGGTTTCTACGAAACCTGTAGAGATTTCTTCAATAGATAATGTAGAATTAGATATATTAACTCATCGAGTAGAAAAAGATCATATCGAAATAGAAAACATGAAATTTTTAATTACTGAAATATGTAGTAACCTTGAAACTGCCAAAGATAATAACATTGACGAAGGTACAGAGCGTTCACATCGTGAACACAGTGAAGAATAGATATTAGCTAACCGCGTATTCAATACAGAAATGAGAATACACGAAATTACTAAACGGTTATCGGAATTAGATAATAATGAAAACAATTCAAGTAGTAGAAGTAATAACGTAATCAGAGACAACAGTCGCATCGTGTTTGCTAGCTCGGATGACAACAATACGAATAAAGAAATCATGGCAAGCAAATCCGATGCAACTCCGTCTCTGCAATCTAAACAAAGTCCAACTATGTCTCTCGCAGAATGTTGGGATGATATAACGACAAATTCAAATGTAGCAAGTCGATTTCCTGTATTCAAACCCGGAGGCGAACTTCACCCTATAATCTTTATAAAAGCTTTTGAAACTTCATTATCTCCTAAATGGAGTAATGAAAAACGGATTCAATTTGTAATAGGACAGTTAGAAGCAGAAGCTGCGGAATGGGCATTACTGCATAGAACTGAATTTAGGGACTGGGATGATTTTGTTAAGCAGTTTAAACAAAATTATTGGTCAAGAGGAAAACAACAACACTTAACTTTAGAGTTGTTAGACCCTCCTCCATATTCTAAATGGTGGGGAGGTTATAGGAATTATTTTGAATGGCATTTAAACTGTGCTAAATTAATTGAAGAACCAATTATTGAAAGTCATCTACTACGAGTCCTAATTAGTAGATTACCGTATTATGTAAAGGAAAGAAAAATGTTATTTTACGAATTGTCCAGCCGAACAGGAAAAGGAAGATCTTGTGTTAGTACGATCTCATCCTAAAAGTTCGAAGATCAATAAGGAATATAGAAAATTCTTCTTTACCTTTGAAGGTCCATATGTTGTACATAAGATTGTACATCCCAAAGCGTTACTTCTTATGGAACCTTCATCAGGTTTAATTAAAGGATTATATAGTGTTGATCAAATGAAACCCTTCATTCCCAAATAAGTTAATATTTAGTATATGTTACATACGGAAGAGCGTTCATAGTTTATTCATGTGAAGTTTTTCGTGATAGTTACGTGTTATTTTAAAGAAATAACAGAAAGTTTAAACAAGTGATCTACAATAATCTACCGTTACTTCAAAAGGAGAAAGGTAACTAAAAGGGGATTTATATGGAAGAAATTTTGTTATTAGGTCAGAAGGAATTTTGTATATTTCTATATTTACTCGGATAGTAGGAACCAAAGGGGATAGTTAATAATTTTAGGGACCATGGGCGTCCAGAGCTATATGGCTCACGAGAAAATAGCAGAGTGCCTTTAATAGAGATTTGTAATAGTGTTAATATAGAACACACCAAACGGGGCTCTCTCGCTTGGTTCTCCTAAATAAATTGCCATTGCCCAACAGGGTGTCCGGAGGTAAAGAAAGCCGTGCCGAGATTCTCAAGAAAGTTTTGCTTGATTTCTTCTTGACCTCAGGCATAAATAGGGCAATAGGGAAAAGAATGACGTAAAGTAAATAGTACTATTAGTTATTGTGAGAAACTTATTAGTAATATACATTTTTGGAAAGAATAACTCTAGTAAATGAATAAAACTGAAACTAATCTATCACTGTCCTAATGTAACAACGTTAAAGAACGTACTAAATTAGTATTTACTAGCAACTATTAAATGAAAAGGAGTAATCTCCATATATTCGGTTATGAATTACCATAATAGCACAATTAAGAGTAAATGACAAATAGTCACAACAATATCGTAGTAAAAGGATTAAATCTGTCTAAGAGCAAGAACTCCAGATTACGTAAAATGTGAGGAAAATGTATTAACGTTTAAATATTGTATATAGAAAAAGTTTTATTTTCGGTTAAAACCTGACAAACTGAGCTTGTGGGCGGGGTATGTAGTGGGACGCGAAATTGAAGCGTCACCCATCCACCAGTGTCAGCCCAGTTTGCAGGTGAATATAAGTTTAGTTTTGTTAATGTATTTTTTTTGTAATATTTATAATGGGTGTGAATTGTCTAAAGTTTTTGTATTTATTTTTTATGTTTCATGTACGGAGATGGCGGCGCAACGAACGGAGACAGCATCTTCGCTGCCGGGACCAGAGAGAAAATTGCTGGCCACTATACGTCGCGGGTCGACAGCCAAAGAGCAACAGAAGATTCTGAAACCGATTTGTTGCGTCGTGCTTCTAAAAATTGAATATGCATAATTTGTAATGTTTTGCACAACAATGACGTCATAGAGAGTTTAATCTCATTGAAAATGTTAGTCCTATCTTGTCAAGGCTCAGGTTCACGTCTGTATGTAGGAAGATAATAAACTAGTGGATGCTACTAAAGTTGAAATACGTGTTCCGAGGATTTATTTATGAAGAATTATGTGAATGAATCAATAATATATTTGACAAGATTATTGAATTTTGACAGCGTTCATCGCGACTTTGAAACTCAAAAACTTATTCAATGTGGTTCTAATATCGATTAAATCAGATAACGTGTATCAATATAATTTCTGAGGAGAAACAAACGACATCTAAAATTGAAAAAGTTTACGCAAACCAATTGGCCCGAGTGACGTAATTCTGCGCATACGACTCAAATGATGTTTTACAGTTTCGTTCAAGAACCATTCTGAGACAATTTAAAAAGAATATAAATAATTTTGAAGTGGGTTGTAACTGACGTAGGTGACGAAGTCTACACATGGTCACATGTCGAAAGAAAATCATTTATAAGAAACTTACGTCGTTACACTACAGGATTCGTGGCGGGGACGGGCACACCTTCCCCTCCCGGAAAGCAGTGCGTTAGACTGCACGACTAACCCGGCGGGCAGACGTTGTGTTAACTGTGACCGAACGTTTATAATAAGTTACTAAGTGAAACGATGTTTAATGGTCAAGGCTATAAACATACAACAAAGCAGGACCTTGTCTTTCATCAACCAAAGCTAATAACAGCTAAGAATTCACGTTATTCTAAGATCATCATTCGATATTTGCCTCCTAATGATGTATATTGGTTCATTTTACCTATAAAACCACTCACAAATTATTTTAAAGTCAAACCCTCATGTTAAGGACGGTCGTGAATTTTAGTATCGCTTTATAATCAAATGGTAACCGTTACGACACACGACACGTGATGTGTAATTCTGCAGTACTGCAACAAAGCATCTCGGTACTGAAGAAAGTCGACCTAGAAATGAACTGCTACAGTCGTATTGGATTTGGAACAGCAAGTGCTAGCCATATCTATTGCTTTTCCTGACTCGTCCTCCTTCACCCACCCGTAATATGGCGGTTTCTCCTGACAGGGAACACTATAATACAAAGTAACCGGACAGGTGATGTATTTGAACTTGAGTCCACAATTTCCAAGAAATGTCTAAGTGATTCCAACTTAGCTGCGACGGTCAAATTTTAAAAAATGGTTCAAATGGCTCTGAGCACTATGGGACTCAACTGCTGAGGTCATTAGTCCCCTAGAACTTAGAACTAGTTAAACCTAACTAACCTAAGGACATCACAAACATCCATGCCCGAGGCAGGATTCGAACCTGCGACCGTAGCGGTCTTGCGGTTCCAGACTGCAGCGCCTTTAACCGCACGGCCACTTCGGCCGGCGTCAAATTTTAGTTTATTTTCTGTACCTATATACAGTTTCGACCATACGCCATTTTAAGTGCCTACATACATTTGTTGACAATACGATGAAAAATTCTGCAATGGAAAATGTTGCCACTCTGTTCTCTGGCTTGTTGTTATTTCAATCTCTTGCCCACGAGAGCGAGGGTGCTCTGGCAGCGATTAATTGCAACTCTGCGACCGTGAGCATTTATAAGATACAAAGACACAGCTTCTATAAATTAAAAATGTAAAACATGTACATTGATTTAAAGTTGCTAAATCAGGCTTTGATAAACGGTAGAATTTAAGTAAACTAGGGTGATAGTTCTTTTTAAACACAGCCAATTAATAACATGGAATTTACAGGAAATAATCAATAGGTGAAGCAGGATTGCAGAGCGGCGGAAGGAGATGAAGAGGAGCTCTGTCATGGAGCCGAAGTGAAATGTTCCGTCGAAGCCGGAAGGATGGGTAAATCTGGGAACGTACGTATGTGTACTTGCAGCACTACAGTAACGTTGCTCTCCTGCACTTGTATATGAATCGTGTTTATACCGTTGTACTTCTGAGTGCTGCTGTCACATGTATATTAGAAATTGTACAAGGACCACCAACAGTATGGCAGCACGCGACGATGTTAAAATCACATATGCAGGGTGGTCAGAAATAGTCTCGAAAGTTTGTAAGGATGTTACATAGTTGGTTGCACTCAGAAATAATTATAATGGAAAGAATTCGATACGATGCGCCTGTTTCAAGTTAATTAACATTGAAGTTAACCAATCAGGCCACTGTGCGAGAAAATTCCGGAAGCAAACTATGGGCAGTCTCGTGCGCTATCATTTACGCCATGAGTACAACTGACACTAATTGTATCTGGCGGACCGTTGCAATTTTCGCTCACAGTGGCCTGATTGGCTAACGTCAATGCTATTTAACTAGGGGATGGGGCAACGAATCGAATTTTTTTCTTAACAGTTATTTTGCAACACAGCCTACTTTGCAACACCTTGACAGGCTCTTCCGACTGATGCTGACCATCCTGTATTATTAAACCACATAACCACACATGACGTGCGGGCTGCAATTTAAACGCTTTCAAAGGCTCTGAGCACTATGGGACTTAACATCTATGGTCATCAGTCCCCTATAACTTAGAACAACTTAAACCTAACTAACCTAAGGACATCACACAACACCCAGCCATCACGAGGCAGAGAAAATCCCTGACCCCGCCGGGAATCGAACCCGGGACGCTTTCAAGAGATCAACGTAACAACATTTGTCAGCGCAGATTTTGATGATCATACAGTGAACACATGTAGGTAGTAAATATGACCTAAAGTTGTAATTGTAGGATAGTATAAAAAAAGAGATAGCTACAGGCAGAATGGAATCATTAAGAAAAAATAAAAGCATATGAGTGACAAACCAAATATTCATACTCACACAAGTGACTGAAATGATGAAGGATCATCGTATGAAAGTATATTGCCTATTCAAACTACGAGAGAGCCAGTCATAATGTCAGCACGGAAAGAAAATGGAAGACTATGGAATAAATAGGAGTACTCGTGAAACTGACCAGACGTATTTGGGGTTTTGATGAGAAAACTAAACCAATGAGTGAAAATATTATGACCACCCGTTTAACAGCGTATTGGTACACTTATGGAAGGCAGTACAGGAGGGAGTCAGGGTAACATGAATTCGAGAAGTCCATGATAGGTTCTTTGGGGTATGTGTCTTGATATATCTACCCCCAGGTCTCGTAATTCACCTAAATAACACTCCTGCGGTTTGTGAGCGTTACGATGTAATCCGAGAGAGTCCAAAATGTGCTACATCGGGTTCAGATAAGGCGAAATCAATGACCAAGACGTCAACGTGACTTTTGTATCATGCTGCTCTAACCACTGTAGTCACAGTCTGGTTTTGTGACTGGAGTAATAATCCTGCTCTAAGAAGCAATCGCCTTCGGGGAAGACATCAGCCGGCCGGAGTGGCCGAGCGGTTCTAGGCGCTACAATCTGGAGCCGCGCGACCGTTGCGGTCGCAGGTTCGAATCCTGCCTCGGGCATGGATGTGTGTGCTGTCCTTAGGTTAGTTAGGTTTAAGTAGTTCTAAGTTCTAGGGTACTGATGACCTCAGAAATTAAGTCCCATAGTGTTCAGAGCCATTTTTTGGAAGACATCAGACATGAAGGGATGTAGACGGCCTCTAAGAATGTTAACATAATCCACAGGTCCCAGGGAAGCTCACGTATACGTACATAACAGAAGAATACTGCTCGTGTTGTCCTGTGTCCGCGGAGAGGGAGATGTTTCAGGCAACGTGGATGAGGCGTATCCAGTCACTACCACGGACATGACGTAACAAGAAATGTGATTCGTTCGATTAGCAGATATGTTGCCATCGATACACGGCCCTGTCTCGATGATTCTGTGCCCAGTGCAATCGTAACTGACGATGAAGGTCCGCGATATGAGAATAATTAGCGATTGTTTGTTGTGGAGTCCCATATTAACGGTGTGCGCTGAACGGTGTGTTCCGAAACACTTGTGCCTATACCAGTACTGTGCTCTATTGTCGTATCTGTCACAAATTGCCGCCTTTACAAAGCAGATAAGCTTCCGTACGCTACTTCTTGTAATTAAGCCTGGACGTCCAACAGCTTGTCGCCTAGTTAAGTTCCACCGTCCATCAATCACTTTCCACAGATGTTCAAATGACTCAAATGGTTCAAATGGCTCTGAGCACTATGGACTTAACGTCTGAGGTCATCAGTCCCATAGAACTGGGAACTACTTAAACCTAACTAACCTAAGGACATCACACACATCCATCCCCGAGGCAGGATTCGAACCTGCGACCGTAGCGGTCGCGCGGTTCCAGACTGAAGCGCCTAGAACCGCTCGGCCACAACGGCCGGCTACAAATGCTCACTCCAGTTGCACACGAACAAGCGATGAGTTTCGCCGTTTCGATATGTTGATTCCCTACACATTGTTCAAGTCGCTCATGTCAGTGGATTTCCCCTCTTTTGTCTCGTGTCGTCAATACAACGATTTGCTATTCGTCTCTGCTCTGTCTACGTTCTTTATTTACAGCGCTACCAAGTAGCTTCTATATCGCAATGCCCTATGGTCATAATGGTATGACTCATCAGGGTAAATGAATAAGGGCCAGCCGGAGTGGACGTGCGGTTCTAGGCGCTACAGTTTGGAACTGAGCGACCGCTACGGTCGCAGGTTCGAATCCTGCCTCAGGAATGGATGTGTGTGATGTCCGTAGGTTAGTTAGGTTTAATTAGTTCTAAGTTCTAGGTGACTGATGACCTCAGAAGTTAAGTCGCTTAGTGTTCAGAGCCTTTTGAACCCTTCTTTGTAAAAGGAATCACTATCGGCTTCGTGGTTCATGGCGAAGTAATTCTTAAGCGATGAAATTAGTGAAACTTTCAAGTTCTTCTTTCGTGAAAATGTTATGTGTGTGGACCCATTACTCGCATTGTGGAAAAGCATTTCTATGCGCAGTTGCCTGAGGTGCAGATCAGACCCGCTGCTACCAGTACTGTAAGTCTGATGGAACTCAAGACGGAAAAATGTTGAAATGTGTGTGAAATCTTATGGGACTTAACTGCTAAAGTTATCAGTCCCTAAGCTTACACACTACTTAGCCTAAATTATCCTAAGGACAAACACACACACCCATGCCAAAGGGAGGACTCGAACCTCCGCCGGGACCAGCCGTACAGTCCATGACTGCGGCGCCCTAGACCGTTCGGCTAATCCCACGATGCCAAGACGGGAAGGGGAGTTGGTTTAGGTTCTATGGAATTCGCTGGAACAATTACTCTTTTGAGATCTCACTTTTCGTCGTGGTGGTTAAGAATCAGTCCCTTGAGATCCCATTCATTTGTGCAAGGTTATCGTCTTCCCTGGGAACTAAATTCACTTTCAGCACGATAAAGTGCCTTGTCAGTAGCTGAAAGAGACACCATGTGGCTCAGAGAGAACATTAATACCTATATCCCATATCCTTAACCCAACTGAACGTCTGTGGAACATCAATCGTCGGATGCCTGCCCCCGTTATGCGAAAATTCTCCCTTGTATGCTACAGCAGCTGTGGGAATAATTACAGATACTTCGGTTCTGCATACTTCTGGAGACCTAGAAAAAATAGACACCTTCACCCCATCTAGCCGATGAGAGTCTAGAAATGAATATTGGTCGAAGGGAATATGTGGCACTTCTAGCAGGCTGACGTAATAACGTACCTCGCCAATGTGTACGTGATAAGCAAAATAAAATCTCACTTTTTAACGTAGTACCGTCTCCCGTCGTAACATGCGCGTCCGAAAATTGTACGTTAGGAACATAACTTCTTGTGTCCTTGGTTATTTTTGGCATACTGTGGTACACGCACTAGTCATCAATAACTTTGTGGATAAAGTTCTTAGCTAAACGATCGCACTACACGGTTCACGTACTTCGTCACTACTGACACGAGAGGAGCGTAGGTTTGTACTTGTGAAATATAATAGGCAATGCGATTAGTTCACATTTATGTACTAAAACAAACAAACTCTTTAACGAATTTGTTAATTAAATTGTGGTTAAATTTTGGAATGAGATTAAGTGTGACTAACAAATGAATCTTCTATCAGACAAAGACGGTTTATCGCACGCAGATGTATTATCCCAAAAATTCTCAGCATAATCTGGACGCTACAGACTACCCATTTTTAAGGACTTACAGATTACGTTTTCTATAAATCAAAGATCATAGTTCCCTCCCAATGTCCTTGTTCATGTATGTTGTCTATTCGGCGACTGAAAAATTGCTAATACTTCTGCATTTCTCCTACAAATGGTAGTCATTGGAGAAACTTTGCTAATCTGATGTTTGCGCTTCACAACAATGGCGGGTACAAAAACTGAAAGCGTGATGCAACCAGTGAAACTGACTCTGAACTGTGCAAGAGGAACAGGCTACATGACAGACCCAGTTTTCGCCTCGGACCAAACATTGACAACTTGCGTGGGGAAGGTACTGCGTGAGATACGAATGAACGAATTTTTCCATATAGGCAGCAGAATCCTAGTAGGATTTCCACCCTTAAGTTCCTCATGATTTTAATGTTGTGTAGTTGTGTTACAGCAGTTCAGCAGCTATAGCATCTCCAGAATGAGATTTTCACTCCGCAGCGGAGTGTGCGCTGATATGAAACTTCCTGACAGATTAAAACTGTGTGCCGGATCGAGACTCGAACTCGGGACCTTTGCCTTTCGCGGGCACGAGCTCTACCAACAGAGCTGCCCAAGCACGACTCACGCCCGTCCTGACAGCTTTACTTCTGCCAGTACCTCGTCTCGTACCCGAGTTCGAGTCTCAATCCGGTACACGGTTTTAATGTCAGGAAGTTTCATATCAGTGCACACTCAGCTGCAGAGTGAAAATTTAATTCTGTAAACATCCCCCAGGCTGTGGCTAAACCATGTCTCCGCAATATCCTTTCTTCCAGGAGTGCTAGTTCTTCAAGTTTCGCAGGAGAGCTTCTGTGAAGTTTGGAAGGTAGGAGTCGAGGTACTGGAAGAAGTAAAGCTGTGAGGACGGGGCGTGAGCCGTGCTTGGGTAGCTCAGATGTTATAGCACTTGCCCGCGAAAGGTCCCGAGTTCGAGTCTCGATCCGACACACAGTTTTATTCTGTCAGGAAGTTTCAGCTATAGCATCTGTTATACGTAACTGCGTACCGTAATAAAAGAAGGGAAGGGACCATTTACGTCTGTAGGGATAACTATGAATGAATAAAAATGGTAGTATCGTTACTCGAAGTAAATCAAACACTGGAGAACCTATTTCATCCTATTCCTATACTTCAGTAACGCCACTAGCGATTAACCATAAATGTTGGTAGAACTCGATAGGAAAAAATGTTGACCAGTTTACTCTGAAAGGGCGATTCATTATACCAATTTATAATTATATCTTAGATTTTTGTATTACTGTTACTGCCTTTCTCGATGTCGACGATTTATCACACTGATTTGAAATTAATTACACAGGTCATTCGTCTTCCATAAACAGGGTCATTGAAATTGGACATTAAGCCAACACCGAACTGGCAATAAAATAAACAGTTATACACTACTGTTTTGTCCAATATATTATTGAAATTGCTCTTTCAATGACCATAGATCTCCACCTGTCTCCTACGGCTAAGTGAACGAAAATGACGGACAGAGGGTTCTTACTATCTGAGAGTTTGTTGAGCAGTTACGCAACAAAAAATGCTCTACTACAAGTTTGAAAATATGTACAATTGGAGTTAACGAATATGATAAACAGCTGCTTATTTTGCGCTTCTATTCAATGCTATTCCAGTCGCACAGCAGTATTGGAATTTACAGCGAATTATGTTAAACTGTTGAGGATGACCCTATAAATTATACTGCAGTTAACTTCAGTGCGCCCTTCGCTACTGACCGCAGGCATTCTCCTCCTGAAAGTGGCAGCAATTTTCGTGTCTTCGTGATACCATCAGTGGCAGGATAATGGGAGGGCATTACCTGTAATCCGTGAGTGAAGCGATTCTGACAGCGAACCTCACGTAACGCTGCACCGGGAGAGAGCCAAGAATAAAGTAGCATCACGCTACCAGCCAAGGTTAATTACAGGCTAGCTCTGCTTTCAAATACGTTACCTAGGTATTATTGACAGACTTGCAATAGGAAAGCCGGTCTGTGTAACAGCACGGTGTTACGTGACCATTTGAAGAGAACCATACGCGATAGGTATCACTGCGTCAGCAGCAGTACGTAGGGAAGCTTCAGTTGCCTGAGATGAAGTTTTTGTATCCGGGTTGCGTTGGTCGGTTATCACGTAACATATTTTCAATTTCTGTTAAATGGCGCCACGGTACTGGCAAAACAAAATTACTGAACGTAAGAAATATCACTAGAGAGGTAACGCACAACTAATAGTGCAATTTTTGTGATACGTCTACTGATGTAATCCGCGTTTCAGTTTTTCGTACGTCTTGTTTTTCTTTCTTGCAAGGTACTCCACCCAACAATAGACCGGTTTGCTTACAGTAAACCTTGTAATGAGCGAAGTGGATCAGTAGATAACACATTCAGGAGGTTAGAGATCCAAACCTTCGCCAGAACATCCGCGCCAAGCATTTCCGTGATTTCTCTATGAGCTTGTGGTCCATCTCTAATAACCTCAACGTCAATGTGACGTTAAACCTTGATCTTCTTTCCGTTTCCAGTCTTTGTAAGCTTCTATTATACGTCTCCTGTATTTGTCCGTCGAATGCCAAGACAGCTATCTATTTGTGAATGCTGTACCACATAGGCTGCTATATTATGTTCATCTGATAAACATATACTGACTTGGCAGCAATAAATTGCGTTTCTTCAAATCAAAACTACTCGTCAAAGACTTTTTGGTTAATTGTTTCCATACCTGTTGTGCAATCGTAGAAGCGCTTATAAAAAACTCATCTACCGCTCTTGATAATATTTTTATTGTACCGGTACGTAAGGTTTTCCAGTTTCAAATGCCTTTGAAAATGGATGTACATAGATAACAAGATTGGGCCATATCTGGTATATAAAATGAAGATTCCAACAATTCGTGCTTAACATTCTTCAGTTTTCCAATTTCCGAAACATATTTGTGGACAAGTGCATTGTCTTACTTTTTTTTTATTTCGTGATCAAAACCTGTAAGTATCTGTTTTTTATTTAGTTACTCATGAAGACTTGAGTTCTATTTGACGGTTATAAATTTACTCATTAAGATCAATCTCGTTAGCATTCTGGGAGACACTGACCATTGTCTTTCCTGGAAACGAAATTTAATGCGAGGCCTCAATTGGTGCTTTGTCCTTGGTCTGAAGAGGAGGATCCATGTCTCCTACGTCAGCAGCTCGTGGTATAGTGGCTATCGTTTCTGCCTCCGGATCCCGGCCGCGTTCGGGATTTTTCTCTGCCAGGGGACTGAGTCTTTGTGTTGTCCTCATCATTTCATCATCACCATCATCATTCGTGCAATGACTATATTGGACTGTGTAAAAAATTTGACTGTGTAACAATTGGGACATTGTAAGGGCCGTGATGACCACGCATTTGATCGCCCCCAAACCAGACATCATGTCTCATCTATAATGTAAATGTCGCACAGAATCGGTTGGATTCTTTTCTGAATAGTGAACTTCCCTCAACTTTTAACAAATGGGGCTCCCTTCACTCACAAAAACTACTAATACCTAACGTAAAAGAGACGGTGATTGCCCTTCTGATCGGTTTATGGAGTGAGCCGTTTTTAATATATCGTTCATCAATGGACATCCAGTACTGTACTGTGCTCTTTCTCTGTCATTCTATCTTTCGATTTCCTTCATGAGGATAATATTCGAGAGCAAATACATCCACCTTTAACCTCAACCACCTATTGCTACTGCAAATAAAGGGGCAGATATCTTACTAGCGTTCGTCGGCTTAGGATCAGTTTCCATTTATGACGGTTCGTCTAAGGCAAAGAATTTTGTAAGCGTCACGGAATGACATTTTCTCCTGTTTAAGTTAAGATCACAATACGGCTACTTTAAAGAGCGTCAGGAAAATGGCGTTCATGAAGATTTTTTATGCCGGTATTTAACAACAGAGCAAAACCAAAATATTATTGTAACAAACTGCTTTACTATGGTACTTACTAAACGTGGCACTGCCATGCTATTATTATTCAGCAACTATCGTGTATTTATATAAAAAATCTTTTGTACCTGATTATATGTGTGACATCGCTCTATTTTCTCTCGCTTTCGTTCCTTACACTTTCAGGCACACATTAATAACGTTTGCGTTATACGCTTCTCTTTCCCCGTATACCACATGCGTTACTTTAGGATGCCCCGAACTTTACACATATAAATGTGTAATCTTCTCCCTCATTTTCCTTTTTATTTCTAGTAGTTGCTGATATGCCACGATTATAGGTCATTATGTCGACCTTGGGTGGTTCATATTTCGTATAAGCTTTATTTTTATACCCTAACTTATGTAACCTTCTTCTTCTTCCATTATAAGGAGAGGGTATTGCCAAAAGAATCTGGCAAAACAGTTATTTCCATCCGTACACTGGTCGTTCTATACCCATCCTTTAGCTTTTCAAAAAATGTAATACTCGCCAAGGCAGGAACTCAGGTGGCACTCTTTTGATGTGATCAGACCTTCCTTTTTATTTTGGTGTTGCCTAATCGCTTACGTCATTGTTGTTTTTACATCTAGTTGTTGTCTCATGTCTTTACTCCACATTCTGTCTCTCAACGTTAGTCCAAGAAGTGACCTCAGAGACCTCGTCTCAGCTGTTTCGATTCTTCGTTCCTCTCCTTTTCTTAGAGTTCAGTTTTTACCACCATTCTTAAGAGCAGGCCTAACCACCACGGTATGTAGTCTTAGTATTATCTTTTTTCTCATAGTTCTGCCAAGATACCTCCTTATACAACCATTTATAGCATTATAGTTCTGTATATTTTGAACAATTAGTTTTGTGTCTTGACATCTCTGCCCTCTATTATTTTATTGTTTATCACATTTTTGTCCTTCTTACGAGTTTCCTCTTCGAGAGCCATTAGTTGTGCTTCATTTACAGATTCTGTAAGTCAGTAAATTCAGTTTAAACACAGATTCTAGTAATGCTCTTCACTGTTTACTAGGAGAGCCAGGTCGTCTGCAAATAAACTGTACCTTTTTTATGTAGAACACTTTGATATCTATTGGACTTCACTTCGTTAAACATAAAATTAGCCACTGTTGATTATAGAAATCACTGTGATACGCTCCCTTACCTTGTATGAAGTTACAAGTACTTAGGAACTGTATATCCTAAGATCTGTCTGTAGACTGTTTGGCAGACAGTTTTAAACTTCCCCGCGCATACAGAGCGGTCAGAAACAGTCTGGAAAGCTTGTAAGGGTGTTGCAGGGTAGGTTGTGCTGAGGAACAATCGTTAAGAAAAAATTTCGATATGGTGCGCCGTTTCCGAGTTAATTAGCACTGAAGTTAGCCAATCAGGCCATTGTGCGTGAGAATTCAAGCGGACCGCCATAAACGGTGTCGCCAAATGTGTACTTTGGTTTCATAAAACCGAATAAGATAACGATACAAAATTTGGACATTAGACGGTAATAAAGATCGAAGTCGAGCCAAAGTTTGTGCAGTCTCGTTCGCTATCATCTGCGCTATGAGAACAACTGACATTAATTGTGTCTGGCAGCAGACAGTTGTTTGTCATAAAACATAAGAAATTTGCAAACACTCAAATACATAACTTGTATCATTAATTCAGTAATACGTAATGCTGGAAAAATACGTTTCTGGCAATTGGTTCCTTAATTTTATTCATAATAATCAATGATTTTATGTAAGCTGCAATTGACATACATGATTTAAATAATAAAACACTGCATCAGTTACTTTTTTCATGCATAACGCAACGCGTTCCAAGAATTTATACTCTTTATCAAGTTCAAACATTGTACTAATGTTTTATGTGACGTTTACATATGTGTTGTTCTGTCTCTCTTTCCCTGCAGTCGTCTCTTCGCGGCGTTACTGTAACTGGAAAATCTGGAAATATAAACCCTATGATTTTTAAGATGCTGATGTTAGAATATCGTAAAACATTTGTAGGATACTTCGATTTCACATAAACAAACAGCGTGTGCTGTTATGAAGCTTCCTGGCAGATCAAAACTGTGTGTCGGATCGGGACTCGAACGCACTATTTTCAAGTTTCGTGGACAAATGGTCTACCAACACAGCATGACTTACGATCCGTCTTAACAGTTTTACTTCCGCCAGTACCTCATTTCCTACCTTCCAGGCATCACAGTTCTCCCGTGTAACTTACGAGAGTAGCACTCTCGGAATAATAGACATTGCGGAGACATTGCTTAGCCACAGCCTGTGGGATTGTTTCCAGAATGTTAGATTGTGGTTAAGGCATATCCTTGCAATATCCATTCTTCCAGGAATGCTAGTCTCGCACGTTGCACGGAATTACTGCCAAGTTTGGAAGATAGGAGACGAGATACTGGCGGAAGCAAAGTTGTGAGTAAGGGTTGCGAGCCGTGTTCGGGTAGCTCAGTTTCCAGAGACTTTGTCCACCGAAGGCAAAGATCGTGGGTTCGGGTCCGTGTCCGGCACAGGAAGTATCATATCAGAGCACAATCCGCTGCAGAGTGAAAATTCATTCTGGCAGTGTGAATGATGTTTTGCGTATGTTTGACTATCTGCACTACGAAAGACACACTGTACACGGTAGCAGAAAATGAAAATAAGCGTACGGCATTGTGGGCCGGGAGTCCCCCATTTGGAGAAGTTTGACCGCCGAGGGCAAGTACTTATTGCATTCGACGCCACACTGGGCGACTGGTACGTCGTAGATGGGGATGAAATGATGATGAGGACAACACAACACCCAGTCCCTGAGCGGAGAAAATCTCCTGCCTCAGCTGGGAATCGAATCCGGGTCCCTTGGCCTGGAATTCCGCTGCGCTAACTACTCAGCTAACGGGGCTGGACTAGCAAAATTAGAAAAAGGCGATGACATGGCAAGAGAGGCAGAACAACACACATGGAAACATCATATAAAATGTAGACGTACACATTTGCACTTGATAATGATAATAAATTCATCGAAACGCATGGTACTGTACATTGAAAAAAGTAGCCTTTTTTATTATATAAACCATACTGGTTCCTTATTCGAACACAGTGAGTTGTAGATCCTTTATCTTCTTTTGCCCCTACTGTTTTGAAAAACCCTGCAAACGCACACATCTCGCAGTCAATCCAGATACAGAGATTTAGCACGTCGCCGTTAATTTCTTACTACAGTTTGTTACATTTATCTCTGCTTTCGTTATTCTTAACTTGAAGTTTGTCGTACACAGATTCTACGGTTCTAAATTTCCTTACTTGCTACGAGTAGTATTGCATCATCAGCCCTGTTATCCTACTATCTTACACTTTATGTTTTAAATTTTATTTTACCGTCGTGATTGGTAGTGAGCTCTAACATACTACAGCGAAACAATCAGACTGAATTGTTTGTCAACAGATAACGCGTACCCCCTTCTGGAGCACAGAACTGAGGTTACAGCCTAAAATGGCGATGATGGTGACACTATTAGAGAAGTGGCTCAAATTCAGCGAAAGAAGGAAATGCTGAAGGAATCTGAGGTAGTATATTCAGAGAGTCATTGTTGTCACCAATCTCATACCATATAAGACTATCGATTTTATGTGTACAGACTGAAGCGGCTAAGGAGAACTTGTAGAAAGGCCGGGAATCGACGCCGGGTCTCCTACTTATTAGGCAGGTGCCCTAGACACTAAGCCGCCTGCAAGAATTACCATGGCACGTCTCCCCTCTCGATCCAGTTGTGCGAACCACTGTGTCAAGGTGACTTACGGCCTAGTGCATCTGTCGAGTAAGCAAGCGACCTAGGTTCGATTCCGGGCTTTGATACAGGATTTCACTCGCCGCTTCTGTTTATGTACACAAAATCACATCTGTGTGAGATTAGTAATTGTGTCACTTCATTTTTATGACTATACAACCTATATTTGCAAGGACATACTGCAACATTTGAAGGGTTAAAAAAGCCAGTAAAATGATTTTAAGATATGGACTAGTGTGTGTTGAACCAAGCAACATGAACACTGATCTCTAACACTTCGCGTTTATTTCAAATCGATGTTTGAAGTTAACGAATGAAAAGGTTGCAGAAGTACGAATCCCTGAAGAAAGAATGTCGAATAGCAAAAATTACGAACAGTGCAATAAATAATTATTTGTCAAAGAAGCTAAGCATTTACATGAGATAATATATGTTAATTCTTACAGTTCGCGTGACCGCTACGGTCGCAGGTTCGAATCCTGCCTCGGGCATGGATGTGTGTGATGTCCTTAGGTTAGTTATGTTTAAGTAGTTCTAAGTTCTAGGGGACTGATGACCTCAGTAGTTAAGTCCCATGGTGCTCAGAGCCATTTGAACCAATACTTACATTTCTCACAGAGTCAAACTACCCAAAATAAAAGTTAGTGTGAGGTACGTAGGTCTTCCTCTATTCGTACCGCGCGAGGTAGCGCAATGGTAAGCACGATGGACTCGTATTCGTGAGGATGAAGGTGCAAACTCGCGTCCGGTCATCCTAATATAGGTTTTCCTTGAGATCACTACATCGCTTAAGACCAATACTGGGACCCGCTCCGGATGATCGTCTTGGCGAAGGCATGTTAAACACTAATGTTCCTGCCTTCTTCCCTTATTCGTCATCGAAGGTTCATATGGAGTTTCAGTGAAGTGGTTAAAATACAGCAGAATGCAACGGCATATACACTTCACTTGGGCCAACATGCGGACGTGCTACATAATTCTGGGTGCACCTAGAATACAACAGTCAATTACCAAAAGCCACCGTGATCGCATTATCAAATAATAAAACGTCGTAACCGGGATTGACTTAACGTAGTTCGGTATCTCGGTGTAGAAGTTCGTTTTAGATAACAAAGTGAGGAAAAACGATATAATATCGATCACATAATTTTGTAACGTGGCCTGCAGTTTGTCACCGAGTGCGAAAATATAATTTCCATTATACGGTATTCTTGCTGTAGTGCCTTGTTATTTCATACTTATTAGATTAGTTAACCTTCAGTCATTGATTGTGTGCAGATATAGTGCTCTACAGTTAGATGACCTCGATGGGTCGCGGGAAAGACACTTTCGTACTTAAAATAATTGTAACAGGTTTCATTTGCCCAAGATGGAACAACTCTTATTAGGAATCGTAAATAATCACCTTCCCTTCTTCTGACAGCGTAAACAACCATTTTGTATTATTTCTTACGCGAAGTTTGTTTTAGGGTCACCTTAATTAAAGGAACTAATGAACTATATTGCAACCTACCGATAGAGTGAAAGTTTCCTCGTCATCTGTGGGATTCGGTAGTTTTTGGAACAGATATGTTGTTTGAAACCAGGTGAAGGAAGAAATAGAGTGAATAGAGTGTCATGTGTGACTGGAAACGACACACAGTTTACTAACGGAATAAGTAAATAAATAGATGAAAACCATTTACTGAAATGACATGTCCCTAAGGAGCTTTTTGGCTGTAAAATTTTCTGCTGTGAAAAATAAGAACCGGTCTCTCTCCCTTGAGACTACAAAGCCACGTTTCAAAAATTCTACTCAGTATTACTAAAGATACATTACGAGTAAAAGGTAAGATTACCCAAATAATAGGAGAAAATCAGTTTGGAATTAAGAAGGAAAAAGGAACCCGGTAAACTATCATGCCATTACGAATGATTTTTGAAAGAAGAGCCGAGATGAACAGGAAGACGTATGTGTGCCGCGTTCATTGGTCCAGGCAATCCGCTTGATGTAGTGGATTGGACGATACTGCTTGAATAACTGAATAACTTGGAATGAATTGGAGAGATAGAAGGTTAATCCTCAACCCATACAAAAATCAGAGTACAGAAATAGATGTCAATGGCATTAAGGAGGAGGCTAGAATAATAAGAGACGTACGATAAGGCTGTGCTATCTCTCCGTATTCATTTTATTTATTTATAGAATGTGCGATATTAATCATGCAAAGCGGCACCACGGGGATCAAAATTGACGACAAATAAATGGATTGTTCTCGGCTTGCTGACGTATCCACAAAACGTTTGGTATGGTGCCTTCGACAACCACAAACTGAAAAAACGAGATTAAGATAATGGTGAGAAATAAATCGAACAGACTGTTGAAAGCAAATACCAATACAACAAATACAATGCAAATTCAACATTCCTTGGCCAGTTCTTGGGTATTGCTCCTCAGTCTTGAATCCATAGCAGGTAGTATTATAGAAGAGACAGAGAAGATCGAGAAGGGGAGCAGCGCGTTTCGTTACAGGTTCATTTAGTAACCGCGAGAAGCCACGGAGATGCTCACTCAACTCCAGTGGTAGACTCCGCAAGAGAGCCGTTCTGTGTCGCGGTATGGTTCAATGTAAAAATTCCGAGAGCGTACGTTCCTAGATGATTCAATCAGTGCGTTGCTTCCTCCTATGTACATCTCGCGAGAAGAATATGAAAATAAAATTAGAGAGATTTGAGCTTAACGGAGGCCTAAAAGCAATCGTTCTTCCGCGAACATTTTCTCTGGTACCTTCCATCACACACCATAAGGTGGCTTGCCGGGCGTAGATTTAAATGTAAATGAAATCTGGTACTTGGGGAATACAATAACAGATGGCAACAGAAGTACATGAAGCGCCAAAGAAACTGGTATAGGCATGCATATTCAATTACAGAGATATGTAGACAGGTAGAATACGGCGCTGCGGTCGGCAACGCCTATATAAGGCAATAAGGGTCTCACGCAGTTGTTAGATCGGCTACTGCTGCTACAACGGCAGGTTATCAAGATTTAAGTGAGTTTGAATGTGGTGTTATAGTCTGCGCGCGAGCGACGGGACACAGCATCTCCGACGTAGTGATGAAACGGGGATCTTCCCGTACAAACAGGAATCCAGCGAAACATCAAATCTGCCTGCAGCCGGAAAAAAATCCTGCAAGAATGGAACCAACGACGATTGACGACAATCGTTCAACGTGACCGAAGTGCAACCGTTCCGTAAATTGCTGCAAATTTCAATGCTGGGCCATCAAAAAGTGTGAGCTTGCGAACCATTCAGAGATACATCATCGATATGGGCTTTCGGAACCGAAGGCCCAGTTGTGTACTCTTGATGATTCTACCACACAAAGCTTTACGCCTCGTCTTGGCTTGCCAACACCGACATTGGACTGTAGATGACTGGAAACATGTTGCCTGGTCGGACGAGTCTCGTTTCAAATTGTATCGAGCGGATGGACGTGGACGGGTACGGAGGCAACCTCATGAATCCATTGACCCTACATGTCAACAGGGGAATCTTCCGGCTAGTGGCTTCAGGCTGGTGGAGGCTATGTAATGGTATGGGGCGCGTGCAGATGGAGTGATATGGGACACAGGATACGTCTAGATACGACTCTGACAGGTGACACGTACGCAAGCATCCTGTCTGATCACCTGCATCCATTCATGTCCATTGTGGGTTCCAAGGGACTTTGACAATTGCGTCGGAGGTACTGTGTTCCATAGCTCGTTCGCCGACGTTCAGACTCACTTAAATCTTGATGACCTGCCAGTATAGCAGCAATGACCGATCTAACAACTGCGCCAGACATTTGTTGTCTTCTATAGGCGTTGTCGACCGCAGCGCCGTAATCTGCCAGTTTACAAATTTGGGATGCCTTGCAACGTGCTTTTCACAAGAGATGTCTACGCCCTCGTACTGTTACTGATTTATGGAAGCCCTCCAGGATTCATGGCGTCAATTCTCTCGAGCACTAATTGAGACATTGGTCGAGTCCAGGCCACGTCATGCTGCTGCACTTCTACATGCTCGAGCGGGCCCTGCACGATATTAGGCAGGTGTACCAACTTCTTCTGCGTATAATGAATATTAGAAGAAGAACTACAATTTCCAAAGAAGTTTTCCGGAATAAGAATAATTTCTTAAAGTACAACTACCTTAATACAGAAACAAGGAATTCGTCAAGACATGTATTTGGAACATTTTATGCAGAGACCCGCAGAGTTTGGACTCTGGGGAAACAAGAAAAGAAAAACATAGAAGAAATAAAGATGTGGATTTAGAGAAGGATGAAGAACACATCCCAGACCAAACGAAAGATGTGAACACATCCCAAAAGAACTTAAAGAGAAAAGGGTAATGATTAATTAGATACAGAGAAGGAAATTAACTGGACACCTAAATCGATATATTGGGTAGGTACATAAGTTCGTAGCGTTTTTTCACAAGTTCAATAAACACAACAGGCACACGTAAAATAAATTCCAGTCATCAATAATATTTTGTGCTTCACAATCTACAACAGTCATCCAAAGCTGGGGTAACTTTTCGATTCCGCGGATGTGGAAGCCAAGTGGTTTTTGAGGCGAAGAATTTGTCGGGCCGTGTTCGGGCCACATTTTAATCTGGAAGTGCCGGCCGTGGTGGTCTCGCGGTTCTAGGCCCGCAGTCAGGAACCGTGCGACTGCTACGGTCGCAGGTTCGAATCCTGCCTCGGGCATGGATGTGTGTGATGTCCTTAGGTTAGTTAGGTTTAAGTAGTTCTAAGTTCTAGGGGACTGATGACCACAGCAGTTGAGTCCCATAGTGCTCAGAGCCATTTGAACCATTTAATCTGGAAGGTTGTTCAATAGAGAGCGGAAAAAGAGAAATCTGAGGGCGCAAGATCAGGTGAATAAGGAGGGTGCTGAATGACTTCCCAGCCCAACTCCTGTAGCGTGCTTTTTATGAGTGTAGCAGAATTCAAGCGGACGTTATCGTGGAGTAGCGTCACTTCACGCAATGTTTCTGGTCGTTCTTGGACTACGTCTGCAATACGACTCAGTTGCTGACAATCAATGTCTGCAGTGATGGTTACTCCTTGGGGAAGCAATACGTAGTACACCACACCGTCGTTGTTCCACCAGATGCGTAGCATTACCTTTTGTGGATTCGCGCAGTTCTTTGCACGGAGAGTTGCTGCTTTGTTTGGGCTCAGCCGTTACTTCCTTTTCTTTTCCTTATGGTAGTATAAAGGCACCATTTCTAGTCACCAGTAACGATGCAGGATAGGAATGGTCGGTACTGTTCAAGACCCAACTGATGACGAGGAAGCAGAGATGCACATATGGCCACCTGCTGATTCTTGTGATTTTGGCTAGGCCTGCGGTACTCATAAACTCGATTTTTGAACGTTCCTAATTGCATACATATGTGTTACAATGGTGGAATGACCACAGTTCATCACACTTGCCAGTTGTTGAGTATCATATTGTATTGTATTGTATGTTAACCGGGGGTCTAGAAACGACGGAGAAGCTCCGTTCCCGCCGCTGCTGCAGTGGTCCACAACTCCACCACGGCTACCACAGTCCACTTCACCCCTCCACTGCCCCACACCGAACCACTCTTTCAGGGTTATTGTGCGGTTCGCCCCCGGTGGACTTTCCCCCCCCCCCCCCCCCCCATCCAACCCAGGGAACGGATCATACCAGACGAGTGTAACCTCTATGTTTGCGTGGTAGAGTAATGGTGGTATACGCGTAAATGGAGAACTTGTTTGCGTAGCAATCGCCCACATAGTGTAGCTGAGGCGGAATAAGGGGAACCAGCCCGAATTCGCCGAGGCAGATGGAAAACCGCCTAAAAAACATCCACAGACTGCCTGACTTACCGGACCTCGACAAAGTTCGCAGTGCGGATTCCTGCCGGGGATCAGGCGCTGCTTCCCAAGTCGGAAAGCCGTGCGATAGACTGCACGGATAACCGGGCTGGCAGTCGTTGAGTGTATGTCGAGGATCATTGTATTCAGACGACCTTCATCAAACCCCGATGGTCTTCCCGTAATTGAAGAGTCGCTAATGTCAAAAATATTCTCCTTAAAACGAGAAAAGCACTTTCTTGCTGTGCTCCGTCAAATGGCATTATCCCCACATACCACGAAAATTCTGGCTGCTTCCGCTTCTGTCAACCCTGTATTGAACTGAAAAGAATAAGTATGAAATCTTCCGATTTCTCCACATGGCACTCCATTTTCTAGCGTACACAGCTCTACTCGCTACCTTGAAATGACAAAATGACAATGCGTAAACTGAAACAGCAACAGTGACCCAGAAAGAAAAATGAAACTGTTGCAAACGGTATACCAAATGGTTCAAAAGGCTCTGAGCACTATGCGACTTAACTTCTGAGGTCATCAGTCGCCTAGAACTTAGAACTACTTAAACCTAACTAACCTAAGGACATCGCACACATCCGTGCCCGAGGCAGGATTCGAACCTGCGACCATAGCGGTCACGCGGTTCCAGACTAAAGCGCCTAGAACCGCGAGGCCACACCGGACAGCTAAACGGAATACCAACATACAAATAAAATGCTTACCACCTTATGCACCAACTTAATAACAACTTCATAAGAAGACTTCTTATAAAGAAAAATACCGGGGGAAAAATCAAGAGGCAGGCTCAGAAAACGCGTTTACAGAGCTTTATCAGCTGAATGAAATGCAGTAACTAAAACTATATGGTAAGGGTGGTGAGAGACAGAGGAGTATGGCTACGTCAACAGGGCGTTGCTCTAAGTCAGGTGACGATCTTTCCGTACACGAGTGAGATTTACAACATTCTCTTTGCTGTTTATGCGTGTCTTACATTTCAGAGCTTTCTTTCTGTGTGTCCCTTTTAAGAGACTATAGTCGGCGGCGAAACTGACCGTGACAGAGTACGCGGCCATGTTGCCCCAGTCGAGCATGCAGACGTAGGCGTCGCGGTCGAAGCTGGGCTTGTTGAAGCCGAGCAGCGGCGGGCAGCAGAGCATGGCGGCCGACACCCAGGTGAAGACCATCCAGCAGCGGCAGTGCGTGTGCTTCTGCACGGTGTCGTAGCGCAGCGGCCGCTGCACGGCCAGGTAGCGGTCCACGCTCATCCACATGAAGGTGAAGACGCTGACGCTCCACAGCGTCACCTCCACGTAGCCCACCAGCCGGCACACCAGGTCGCCGTACACCCACTGCTGCACCATGGCCGCGTACACCGACAGCGGCACCACCAGCAGCCCCAGCAGCAGGTCTGCCACCGCCAGCGACAGCAGGTAGATGTTGATCACCTCCGCTGGGCCTGCGGAACACACGGTACAGCTCAGTCTACACTTGTCTACAAGGAGAGGGTGAAGCGAACTCAAACTTCACAGGTTTGTTAGGGCTATGTGCATTCGCGGGTTGAGAGGCTATGTACTATCTGTTTACGACGCCGTGACCGAAGGCTGGAACAGATGAAGTCTCTAGAAGTCGGTCGACTTCGGGCAAAGAGTACATTGTGGCATCTGGTGTTAAACTTGGGGATCTCAGAATACAGTAGCTCAGTGTACACATTACATTGGCCATTACAAAGTGCCTGTCGAGCCGTGACTTGCCAGAACAATAAGAACGTTGATTTTATCCATACTGGATGAGAGGTCGTGGTTGCGAATGTCAATGCTAAAAAAATGTATCGTTTAAACCACTTGTTTATAGTGTAAAACACTAAGATTGACGCGTTTCGGAAGTCAAGCTTCCATCATCAGAATAACAAAATGTAAAAGAACCTGTCAAAACTCGCTAAAATGGAACATGCACCAGGCACAATAAAATTGATAATAAAAACATCGTGGCTACTTCTCTTGTTGCAGCCGTATCTTCCAAGGTGCATCTCCACATAGTCGTCAATATAAAAACCTCTACAATGGTGTCGCCTATGGTGTTCAATATCTAACCACATGGGTCTCTCCTCTATCGTAGTAAACCGCCCGTGCGTCTTCGTTAATACCATACACCACGTAGCCAAACACGACACGACACGACACGCGAGTCAGCCGGCCGAAGTGACCGAGCGGTTCTAGGCGCTACAATCTGGAACCACGCGACCGTATTAATTATAATGGTTTTTGCGTTTTGCCTTGATTGAGAGGACATTTGTCTGTTACTGAATATCTGTTGTTATTCAGACACTTGTTGTTAGATCTTATAGTATTGCTCTTATACGTTTTCTAAGACTGATTTGACATAAAATAAAATGTTGTTAAATAAAAGTTTTAAATTTTTTATAGCTCATTGCCTAATACGGTCATACTACTTCCTGTTAACAAGACTGGAGTGTAATCTCTGTGCTGAAACACTGTTTCTTAGCATAATCAATGTCTGTGTCACACAGACACTAAAATATGACTTTCTGCCTTGGTTGAAACTACTCTTGAGTAACTGACCAGGTTACGAGGAGACTGAAAATTCCACCTTTCCTTTTAATGTCATACGTCTCTAAGCTCTGCTAAAACATACTTGCACTCTCTCTTACTTAGGCATGTCAAAGAAAAATGATTTTCAGGCAAATGCTTTACCGAACGACTGTTTACTGCATAATACTTTCAGTTTCGAACGGATTATACGCTGTAATCAGACAGGTCAAAACTTCACGGTCGCGAGATCCGAACCCCCTCCATTCCTTTCCATGTTATGGAATTAGCGTAATTTACTGTACTTTGCAACATCCTGTAGTGCGTTTTATCAGCTTTGAGACTTAACGTTGCGTCGAAAACTTTCTTACGATGTCGCAGTTACATAAAGAAATTTTACCGAAGAGCATACCTGGATGCTCCACTAACCAAATATGGTTCCACAAGGTATTAAATGTCGCTGCTTCTGATTTAAAATAATGTTATTTGCGACTGAAGGAAATTATATGCATACTGACGTGAAGGGGTTATTGAAGGAAGTCGTTCTTCTACGTAGGCTACTCTCTTTTTTTTCTTTTCAAATAAACAATAATTTCGAGCCCTTGCGGCATTTTCAGGCTACCTCTTTTACTTGCCTCACAGTTAAGAATCGTAACCATATTTGATTTTCTTTCTGTGTTAGTATTTTGTTATATTCTCATTTGTTGTTGATTAATACTGTCAATAATAGTAGTTACTTCCCTTGTAGAGCAAGTTTGTGATAATTGTAGTCAGTTTTTAACATCTTCTTATTGTAGTAGCGGAACTTAGATAAATTGTTTTCTTGTTTCAATAATTGTAAAATTTTACCATGAGTAAGAGGTGTGGGCTTTGCCGTAGGTTCGTGAGTAGTGGATTGCGGTGTGAGACTTGTTTGAAGTATTTTCACTGGGGGGAATGCAGTGGGGAAGCCAGTGGGCACTCTGGTGAGATCCTCTCCTGGAACTGCAGGTTATGTAGCAAGAGTAAGTTGATAGAGGAGCAGGAGCGTAAGATCTGTGTCCTTCAGGTGCAGTTGAAAAACGCACAGGAGGAGCTAGATAGGATGAGGAGGGAGAAGGGGGTTGGGGAATGGGAGCTGGCTGTTGGCAAGAGATCTGCTAGGAGAAGGAGATTTTCAGATAGTTTTACTATTGGTGTTTGTAATAGATATGACCAACTGTCAGAGTCTAGTGGAGAGGAATCTCTAGTAGCTGTAGATGTAGGAAGTATGCAGCAGACCTCAGCAGTTACGGTGGCTAGGACAGTTGCAAAGTCTAAGAGAAAGAAGAAGGTTCTGCTGTTAGGTAGTTCTCATGGTAGAGGTGTAGGCCAGCAGTTGCAGGAAGTTTTGGGGAGTGAGTACCAGGTCACCAGCATTGTGAAGCCTAATGCAGGATTGGCTCAGGTGACTTTTAACATAGGGGGGTTATGTAGGGATTTTACTAAAGAGGATCAGGTAGTGATTGTGGGTGGGGCTGGTAATAGTATTGATAGGGATGGGGAGTATGACATAGATGGTGACCTGGAAAAGATAGCCACTCAGACTGGCAACACGAATGTGCATTTCGTGGAACTGTTTCAGCGTCACGATCGGCCTCATCTTAATACAGCCGTCAGGCGTAATAACATGAGACTTGGGGGTGCGCTGATGACAGAAGGCATGAGTCACATTTCAGTGGTGTCGGTGGAGTCTATCAGTAGAACGGGTTTCACTAGACATGGCCTGCACCTCAACAGGTATGGGAAGGGGAGGTTGGCAAAACTTATAGGTGACAGCATAGGTGGGGGTGGTGGGATCACTCATGGGAAAATTCCGGTAGTTGTGGGTGTTAGAGCTGTACCTTTTTTAGATTGAAGTCAGCTGATAGGTATTCCTGCTTAAGGGAAGTCTCTCTAACAAAGAAACCACTTTCTACAAAGCTTGGGTATCCGATTAATGAGGGAATTAGTATATTTCATCAAAATATACAAGGTATTAGAGATAAAGTTAGTGAACTGCTTATAGATGTTGACTCTGAAATTATTGGTATATCTGAACACTTCTTAAATAAGGAGATAATTCAGAGGCTTCCTTTACCAGGATACAGGTTGGCTGGCAGCTTTTCTAGGAGCTCTTTGCGGTGTGGGGGAGTAGCCATGTATGTGAAAAACGGTATCCCATTTGAGTCAATTGATGTTTCAAAGTACTGCACTGAAAAGGTGTTTGAATGTTGTGCAGGTGTGGTTAAATTTAGTGGAGCTAAACGTCTTACTGTTGTTATTTATAGATCCCCAGACTCCGATTTCACAACATTTTTGCTAAAGCTAGAGGATGTTCTTGGTTCACTTTATAGGAAATACAAAAAGTTAGTTATATGTGGTGACTTCAATATTAATTGTATAAGTGATTGTGCAAGGAAAAGGATGCTGGTAGACCTCCTTAATTCGTATAATCTTATGCAAACCGTATTCTTTCCAACGAGAGTGCAAGGGAACAGTAGAACAACCATAGACAATATTTTTGTTCATTCGTCATTATTAGAAGGGCATTCTGTTAGCAAAAAGGTGAATGGCCTTTCAGATCATGATGCACAAATTTTAAGTCTAAAAGATTTTTGTGCTGCAACACTTGTTAAATATAGTTACCAACTTTTTAGGGAAGCTGATCCAGTTGCTGTACAGACTTTTGTAAACCTTATCAAGGAACAAGAGTGGCAAGATGTTTATAGTGCTGATACAGTAGACGATAAATATAATGCTTTCCTCAAGACTTTTCTCGTGCTCTTTGAAAGTTGCTTTCCGTTAGAACGTTCAAAACAGGGTACTAGCACAAACTGGCAGCCTGGGTGGCTGACTAAAGGGATAAGAATATCTTGTAGAACAAAGTGGCAATTATATCAAAACGTTAGAAACAGTCAAAATCTAAATGCAGCAGCCCATTACAAACAGTATTGTAAGGTGCTTAAAAAAGTTATTAGGAAGGCAAAAAGTATGTGGTATGCAGATAGAATAGCTAAGTCTCAGGATAAAATTAAAACCATATGGTCAGTCGTAAAGGAAGTGGCTGGTCTGCAGAGACAGGTCGAGAATATAGAATCAGTGCGTAGTGGGGATGTCCGTGTTACTGATAAGTCGCATATATGTACAGTAGTTAATAATCACTTTCTGAATATAGCAGGTGAACTAAATAGAAACCTAGTCCCAACAGGGAATCATATAGCGCTCTTAGAAAAAAGTGTTCCGAGACTGTTACCTGAAATGCTCCTCCATGATACTGACAAGAGGGAGATTGAGTTAATAATTAAATCAATAAAGACCAAGAACTCTCATGGATATGACGGGGTATCTAGCAGAATACTGAAGTATTGTTCCACGTATGTTAGCTCAGTACTTAGCCATATCTGTAACTTTTCCTTTAGGAGTGGTCGGTTTCCTGACCGATTAAAGTACTCGGTAGTGAAGCCACTTTATAAAAAGGGAGACAGGGATAATGTTGACAATTATAGACCTATTTCTATGCCATCGGTGTTTGCTGAAGTTATCGAGAGGGTTGTATATACAAGGTTACTGCAGCATTTAAATTCACACAATTTGCTGTCAAATGTACAGTTTGGTTTTAGAAATGGCTTAACAACTGAAAATGCTATAGTCTCTTTTCTCTGTGAGGTTTTGGACGGATTAAATAAAAGGTTGCGAACGTTAGGTGTTTTCTTTGATTTAACGAAGGCTTTTGACTGTGTTGACCACAAAATATTACTGCAGAAGTTGGAACATTATGGAGTAAGGGGAGTAGCTTACAATTGGTTCGCCTCCTACTTTAAGAACAGAAAGCAGAAGGTAATCCTCCGCAATATTGAGAGTGGTAATGATGTTCAGTCCCAATGGGGCACTGTTAAATGGGGCGTTCCCCAAGGGTCGGTGCTGGGGCCACTGCTGTTCCTTATTTATGTAAATGATATGCCTTCTAGTATTACAGGTGATTCAAAAATATTTCTGTTTGCTGATGACACCACCTTGGTAGTGAAGGATCTTGTGTGTAATATTGAAACATTATCAAATAATGTAGTTCATGATATAAGTTCGTGGCTTGTGGAAAATAATTTGATGCTAAATCACAGTAAGACTCAGTTTTTACAGTTTCTAACCCACAATTCAACAAGAACTGACAATTTAATTAGACAGAATGGGCATGTTATAAGCGAGACGGAACAGTTCAAGTTCCTAGGCGTACGGATAGATAGTAAGCTGTTGTGGAAAGCCCATGTTCAGGATCTTGTTCAGAAACTAAATGCCGCTTTATTTACCATTAGAACAGTATCTGAAATAAGTGACATTTCAACACGAAAAGTAGTATACTTCGCATATTTTCGTACGCTTATGTCATATGGTATTATTTTTTGGGGTAATTCTTCTGATTCAAAAAGGGTATTTTTTGCTCAAAAACGGGCTGTTCGAGCTATGTATGGTGTAAGTTCGAAAACCTCTTGTCGACCCCTACTCAATAGTCTGGGAATTTTGACATTGCCCTCACAGTATGTATTTTCTTTAATATCGTTTGTTGTTAGCAATATTAGCTTATTCCCAAGAGTTAGCAGCTTTCACTCAGTTAATACTAGGCAGAAATCAAATCTGCATGTGGAATGGACTTCCTTGACTCTTGTGCAGAAAGGAGTGCAGTATTCTGTTGCATCCATTTTCAATAAGCTACCATAAGAACTCAAAAATCTTAGCAGTAGCCCAAACACTTTTAAGTCTAAACTGAAGAGTTTCCTCATGGCTCACTCCTTCTATTCTGTCGAGGAGCTCCTGGAAGAGATAAAAAATTAAGCAAATTCCAGTGTTACATTCTTGATTTTCTTTATTTAAACTAACGACTTGTCGCCTGAATATGTTTCTTATATTTAATTTTATCTGTTTCTATAATCGTGTTATAATTTCACGTATTGACTCGTTCCATGACCATGGAGACTTCTCCTAAATGTGGTCCCACAGAACAATAAATAAATAAATAAAATAAATAAATATAACATTATATATCATTCCTCCCGTCTGTGTGAAAGAAATAATATCTGAATATGCGATCTTTATGTAGGATTTACCACTGTGCCAACGTACAACACATTAAAATACATTAGCGTAACATTTACAGTGGAAATATACAGGGTGTTACAAAAAGGTACGGCCAAACTTTCAGGAAACATTCCTCACACAAATAAAGAAAAGATGTTATGTGGATATGTGTCCGGAAACGCTTAATTTCCATGTTAGAGCTCATTTTAGTTTCTTCAGTATGTACTGTACTGCCTCGATTCACCGACAGTTGGCTCAATTGAAGGAAGGTAATGTTGACTTCGGTGCTTGTGTTGACATGCGACTCATTGCTGTACAGTACTAGCATCAAGCACATCAGTACGTAGCATCAACAGGTTAGCGTTCATCACGAACGTGGTTTTGGAGTCAGTGCAATGTTTACAAATGCGGAGTTGGCAGATGCCCATTTGATGTATGGATTAGCACAGGGCAATAGCCGTGGCGCGGTACGTTTGTATCGAGACAGATATCCAGAACGAAGGTGTCCCGACAGGAAGACGTTCGAAGCAATTGATCGGCGTCTTAGGGAGCACGGAACTTTCCAGCCTATGACTCGCGACAGGGGAAGACCTAGAACGACGAGGACACCTGCAATGGACGAGGCAATTCTTCGTGCAGTTGACGATAACCGTAATGTCAGCGTCAGAGAAGTCGCTGCTGTACAAGGTAACGTTGACCACGTCACTGTATGGAGAGTGCTATGGGAGAACCAGTTGTTTCCGTACAATGTACAGCGTGTGCAGGCACTATCAGTAGCTGTTTGGCCTCCACGGGTACACTTCTTCGAATGGTTCATCCAACAATGTGTCAATCCTCATTTCAGTGCAAATGTTCCCTTTACAGATGAGGCTTCATTCCAACGTGATCAAATTGTAAATTTTCACAATCAACGTGTTTGGGCTAACGAGAATCCGCACGCAATTGTGCAATCACGTCATCAACACAGATTTTCTGTGAAAGTTTGGGCAGGCATTGTTGGTGATGTCTTGATTGGGCCCCATGTTCATGATTTCATACGGGATACTCTACCTGTGCTGCTAGAACATGTGCCTTTACAACTACGACACAACATGTGGTTCAAGCACGATGGAGCTCCTGCCCATTTCAGTCGAAGTGTTCGTACGCTTCTCAACAACAGATTCGGTGACCGTTGGATTTGTACAGGCGGACCAATTCCATGGCCTCCACGCTCTCCTGACCTCAACCCTCTTTACTTTCATTTATGGGGGCATTTGAAAGCTCTTGTCTACGGAACCCCGGTACCATATGTAGAGACTCTTCGTGCTCGTATTGTGGACGGCTGTGATACAGTACGCCCTTCTCCAGGGCTGCATCAGCGCATCAGGGATTCCATGCGACGGAGGGTGGATGCATGTATCCTCGCTAACGGAGGACATTTTGAATATTTCCTGTAACAATGTGTTTGAAGTCACGCTGGTACGCTCTGTTGCTGTGCGTTTCCGTTCCATGATTAATGTGATTTGAAGAGAAGTAATAAAATGAGCTCTAACATGGAAAGTAAGCGTTTGCGGACACATGTCCACATAACATATTTTCTTTCTTTGTGTGTGAGGAATGTTTCCTGAAAGTTTGGCCGTACATTTTTGTAACACCCTGTATGTGGGGTGTTGAGTGTCTTAAAATGAAATACAGTGCTGTTAAATTCGTTGACGTGCACTCCATTTGATCTCAAGACCTTAGCCAGACAACGAGGTGCTGTAAAGGGTGAAATTCTGTTTGTTCTAGAGCCAGAACTTGAGGAGCATCCAGTAATTACGCAGCTCAAACAACAGTAGCACGTGTCTAGGCTTGTTTACCGGAACTTTCCCAACTAGAGAATACCCTACACGGAAGCATAGGAAGTAGTGACCTTGAAAAGGAAGAACTATCTTACTATAACAACCCTGGGGATCGCAGCATCGACCTTGTTACTTAAGTAACGCATCTTCTGACATTTCCGTTGGTAGAAAAGCATGTGTGGCAAGTGTTTTTTGCCATTGCATATTAGAAAACTGTAAACAGTTCTTAGTTTTAGGAGTAAATGGAGCCTTTATTCATGTAATAAAGTAATATATATGCTGGGAGTGAAACCAGAACAAGATAGATTTTTCCAAAGAGGATGCTGACATAATGTGTTTGTTAATCCCAGCTGCAGCTCACGTGAACGTCCGGAGCATATGCTGGTTATTTAAGAAAATTAAATATTTCTGAAACGTAATTTACTCATCTCTTTGACTAGTGCTAGATGGGCGGCAAGAAAAACCAACTGCGAACACTTTCAAACGGACGGGCGATGACTAAGTTCCACTACAAGTTTCATTTTATCGGTACCATGATGAAACAATCAATCCTGATGGATGAAAACAATGTAGCTGTTATTTACTCTGCATGCTAATGATTTTGTACGTGGGACTAAGAACTTAGTAAACGAATATTCGTCGCATTCTTCGCCACGTGAGAAAGTATTATCTCTTCACATATATACTAAAATGTCACTGAACTAGTACGGATGAGGCAGACGACAACACTGAAAAAGAAATGTAGAGAGACAGTTAATTTCGTCGGAGTTTTTACTGGGAATTGTAGCTGCAAACTCCATGAACCGTTAATCGGATTGCGGACAAAATAAAAACTGCGGGGAAACAAATGGAATGCCGAGCTACTGATATGGCTCTCTGAGCAAAACTTGTGTCCCGTATAGTTTGATAAAAGAATTAACCATGTCGCTACAACGCAGAGATCGGCGAATTAGCGATTCTCTTTCTTTTTCTTTCTATAGCCCATGTTACTGTCACGTAAGGATATAAATAATAACCATCGTTAGTAGTACATCTTTAACAGCTTATACTACTGTGATGGTAATAGTTTAGCATGTAGTTAATGTCGACATCATTGAGTTGAAGCGTTGTCTCAAACATACAAGGATAAATCCAACTGAAAGTGTGCAATTATGGTGTTGTAAGTGAGGAAAAGATGAGGATTTGGATTCAGTCCACCTTAACATTCTTCCAGTGTATCGATCTCAGTTACATGTCGCGAAATAACCCGTTTTCTCATTGCTCTTTATCAGGCTGGCGGTGTTACTTTCACCTTCATACACCATACACACCAGAACTATGTAACACTTGCTTCCTTAATCACCTTATTGCTGAGCAAAGGAATGATCTGTCTAAAAATATGAATAGTTTTCACCACGCCATTAACATTATCGTATGAGATAGCGCAATGCGTAAAGGACAAAACGCGCAGTTGGGAATGTGTGTGTATTATATTTTGAACCAGGGACCTAGAAACTACGGAGAGGCTTCGTCCCCGCCGTAGCCCTCAGTAGTTCACAAGCCCACAACAGGCTACAGCAGTCCACTCACCCACCGCCGCCCCACACCGAACCCAGAGTTATTATGCGGTTCAGCCACCAGTGAAGTCCCTCCACCCCCCCCCCCCCCCAAATGTTTGCGTGGTAGAATAATCAATTCCTCCAGCAGAAGTGGATGAGTTAAAGATCTGGATTGAAACCGTCGTAGAATGGGAAATTACGTTTCCGTACATGCGTTCCTATTCAAAATATTATGTACGCAATGCTCCCTACATGTCTTAGAAATCTGTAACGGGAATTTCCGGACACCTCGTATACACAGCACTAAGTTGAAACAGTTGCCTTACATACACCCCTTACATATCCCACACGCTACTACGAGAATTAATATCACAAGTTAAATCTTTTTACGACGTGCTCACATTAAAAAGCTATATCTCAGAGCAGGGCTGTATCTGGTGTTTTGAAGAACACGACAGCTGTCAAGGACAACTGAAACAAGTGGCATTTATAAATCATTTACCGAACGACCTACCTTGTAGGACTATTGGTATATTTGGACTATTTCAAATTCTGATTGAGACTTGGTCGTTCCGTTGCTCACACACCGTGACAACAATTTCTGACCACAGGCTCGTCATTGTAAATAATGAACCACGGCCTACCAGTGATACGAGGTATCAAGGATCGACATTTGGTGCCGTGCATTGAAACAAAAGGACAGTGACCTCTCCGCGTTTACCGTCTGCCCCTACTTCATCCTTCAACAGCGCAGTACCGTGGAATACTATGTGTGGGGACGATTGATCGAAGGAGTGTGTTTGCAAAGTGACGACTGTGTGCGCCGTTCTCCGCTTGTCGCAAAGCGGCGCGTTTGCCCTGGGTCTGCCGCCATGTCCATTCGGCCGCTAATCAATGGTGGACTATTCCTCTAATGTGGGCGCGTGTTTGGCACTGTCCCAGAGCATTTGAATGTCGCGAATATGACCGTCTATCATAAAATTCTATTCGATAAATGATTTAGAGGGAAATTCAATTTATAAATTATACTACACGGCAGCGAAAACGCTGTATAGTGCCTAGTCAGATCACCCCGCTACAGTCTGCTCTCGTGCAGAGGTGGAGTTGGAGCCTTTTGGTAGAGATAAAGCAGCAGCTGTGGCGAAGAGCGTTGCTACGTGGCTCTGCTGCTTCCACTCAGCCGCGTTTGTGCACGGAGCCGACGACAATGAGACACATTGTAAGATACAACTACTGTTACTCTGTCTCTGGGATGAGTTGAAAATATGAGGTGACAAATAACCATATCAGATGTTCAGTACAGTGTACTTTTTATTTATTCATTTTATTTCGACAGTAGTATCGGGAATGTATCTATTTTCTTTAGCATATGCGTTACAGATGACAAAATACATCGTACAGTACGTTTATCTCAAACATTCCCCTAATTTAGTTTCAAGGAATAGAAAAAGAAAGAGATATCATTCAGTCACAATGAAATATCTTACACAAAATCTCAGAATTAAAATCGAGCACGAAAAACATAGATCCGGATTGCGTCCACAATAATCCGGTAATCTATACCACTACAACGTTATACCTGTATTCGAAACCCGGAATCCGGATCAGGCACACGGTACCCGTTGCATCGTAAGAGCAATAAAAAATCGATTTTCATTATTTTGAGTAATTATTGACCCAGTTTAAAAATTTAAAATGCTGCTATAATCTACTAATTAACAGGTATAAGCCAGCCGAGGTGGCCGTTCGGTTCTAGGCGCTACAGTCTGGAACCGCGCGACAGATACGGTCGCAGGTTCGAATCCTGCTTCGGGAATGGATGTGTGTGATGTCCTTAGGTTAGTTAGGTTTAAGTAGTTCTAACAGACTGATGACCTTAGAAGTTAAGTCTCAGAGTGCTCAGAGCCATCTGAGCTATTTTAACAGGTATAATCGTATGTTAAAAGTTTAACACAGTTAGACTAATATTACGGATGGAACTGAGTTTTTCTTGAGGCAGCTTAACTGAAGGCGAACAAATACACGGACTTCTTTCATGCTGTTTTTCAGAATGATAGCACTTAGCAACTTCCTACAAACTTTACACATAATTTCTAATATCTACCAAACACTTTCATGTAGACAACCAACATAAAATGATGAAAAGAAAAGAGCTGAACACTTACGACATATTCGCTGTTCACGCAGTGAAATTTGAGCGTCAGGTGCACTGAAGCGCCAAAGTATAAGCATGCATTTTCCAATATAGAGATATGTAGAAAGGTAGAATACGGCGCTGCGGTCAGCAACGCGTATATAAGACAACAAGTATCTGGCGCAGTTGTTAGATAGGTTATTGCTGCTACAATGGCAGGTTATTAAGATTTAAGCTAGTTCGAACGTGGTTTTATAGTCGACGCACGAGCGATATGACACAGAATCTCCGAGGTAGCGATGAAGTGGTGATTCTCCCGTACGACCATTTCACGAGTGTACCGTGAATATCAGGAATCCGGTAACACATAAAATCTCTGACATCGCTGCGGCCGGAGAAAGATCCTGTAAGAATCGGACCCATGACGACTGAAGAGAATCTTTTGCCGTGACAGAGGTGCAACCCTTCCACAAACTGTTGCAGATTTCTTTGCTGGGCCATCAATAAGTATTAGCGTGCGAACCACTCAACGGAACATAATCGATATGGGCTTTCAGTGCTGAAGGCCCTCTGTTGTACCCTTGATGACTGCATGACACAAAGCTTCATGCCTCGCCTGGAGCCGTCAATACCGACACTGGATTGTTGATGACTGGAAACTGTTGCCTTGTTGGACGAGTCTCGTTTGAAATTGCACCACGTGGATGGACGTGTACGGGTGTGGCGACAACCTTGTGAATCCACGGACTCTGCATGTCAGCAGAGGACTTTTCAAGCTGGTGGAGGCTATGTAAAAGTACAGGGCATCTGCAGTTGAACTTATATGGGATACCTGATACGTCTTTATACGACTCTGACAGATGAATCGTACGTAAGCATCCTGTCTGATCACCTGAATCCATTCATGTCCATTGTACACTCCTATGGAATTGTGCAATTCCAGCAGGTCAATGCGACACCCCACACGTCAAGAATTGCTACAGAGTGTCTCCAGGAACACTCTTCTGAATTTAAACAATCCCTTTGGCCACCATACTCCCCGGACATGAACATTACTGAGCGTATCTGGGATGCCTTGCAACGTGCTGTTCCACTCCCTAGTACTGTTACGGATTTATGGACAGCCCTGCAGGATTTATGGATTCCCTTCAGCCCTACTTCAGATATTATTCGAGTCCATGCCACGTCGTGCTGCGGCATTCTGCGTGCTGGTGGGGGTCCTACACGATATTAGGCGGGCGTACTAGTTTCTTCGTCTCTTCAGTGTATATCGTCTTAGTTTATTACTTCTTTACTAATAACTGTATTCGCAACACAGTTAGCAGACAGTTTCCACGCGTGTACCACTGAAAGTACCTGCAAAACTACATCACTGTACCATAATGCAGGAGATATGACGTCATAAACATCGAAATGCATGAGAAATTAGATTTTGCTTAAAACGGAGCGCTAATTATCCGCTTTATATTCATCCAGTGTTTTCAAGGACTTTACAGCTTTAAACAAACTTTAAGCATAATTTCAAACCTTTTCTAAGCTTTTCCTCACTTACATGATTAAAGGCCAATATTCAACATTCTGACTCAGTAGCCGGCCGGTGTGGACGAGCGGTTCTATGCGCTTCAGTCTGGAACCGCGTGACCGCTACGGTTGCAGGTTCGAATCCTGCCTCCGGCATGGATGTGTGTGATGTCCTTAGGTTAGTTAGGTTTAAGTAGTTCTAAGTTCTAGGGGACCGATGACCTCAGATGTTAAGTCCCATAGTGCTCAGAGCCATTTGAACCATTGACTCAGTAGCCAAGTTTGAAGCTGTTTTATACACGGGAGTTTCATTGTTAAAATATTCTGGGGTAATTGGTGCTATCTTTTTGGCGTGTAGTTCTATAGCCTCTGAAAGCTAAAAAGGTATTAATTCGTAGTTGTCTTCGCGTCCGTGGCAGTAATGTCTCTTACAGTTATTAGTGAAGTTGTTAATGAAGGATTTTTAACGATTCATCCATCTTTTTAATCAGTGTTTCAGATTAGAACCTACGAATTAATTTCAAGATAAGAAGCAAGTTCTGTTAACAAAACACGAACAACTTGGATTCAGTATTAAGACATCCGTGATTTGATATGCGTTTACCGTATTTCTATTATATGAGAGCCGAAACAGACTTCTATAGGTAAAATTCCTTGCATATGTTTCAAATATTTTATTGTGCAGTTGAGGTAATCTTTATTCAATTTTTCTTTAAATTATTAAGTATTGCTGGATTTGTTCCACGGGTGGCTGACTGAAAATCGGTGGGTCACGGAACTTTTTCTGCCAGTTAGTATCATTTTGACTGCTGCCAATTTTTTACGTGTTTAAAAATCCAAAATTCTGTCTTAGTTTGGATTCAACGTTTACTCGTGGATCACTTTAGAGGCGAATTTCCGATTTGGAGGGGCATATAGTATGCCGCGTCACGTTTCGTAGAAATCTTTATACCGCAAGAAACAGGTTTTGAGCTGACAGCTATTTCATTAAGATTTTTTATTTTATTGCTGAAGGCAAACATAACAGATGAAATATCCCGGTAACTGCACCTATTTTTCAGATGTTGTGTTTACTTCCACTCATCATGGGTAAGCACAATTTCTCTCGATTTCCTTGTTGTCTAAACTGCACCTAAGGTGACGACATCTTCAGTATATCATGAGCTGCACTAGAACTGTTTTATTTGCCAAAACCGGTTTTTGGGTATATAACCCATCATCAGTAACAGACCATGCAGTTCTATAGGAATAACATGCTTGTCAGTTAATACGACAGGACCTGAAATATGTCCTGTAACATAGTACACAGTTTATCATGTATGTTATTGCTGTCAAATTTTAGGCAGTAACAATTCTTGTTCATGCTTGACGTAACTGCCATATAGAGTAAGTATGAATTCGACAGCAATAATGCATATGACAAACTGCGTAGTGTGTGACAGGACATATTTCAGATTCTATCGCATTGACTGGCAAGCTCGTCATTGCTATGGAAGTGCATGATGTGCCACTGATGATGGATTATAAACCCGAAAACCGATTTTGGAAAATAAAACAACGCTAGTGCATCTCATAGAGTGTGTGTGTGTATTGTGAATTCAACAGAAGCCCTCAGTGGTCCACAACCCCACAACAGGCTGCAGCAGTCCACCCACCCCACCGCCGCCCCACACCGAACCCAGGGTTATTGCGCGGCTCGGCCCCCAGTGCACCGCTCTGGAACGATTCATACCAGACGAGTGTGATTCCAAATGTTTGCGAGGTAGAGTAATTATGGTGAACGCGTACGAGGAGACAATGTCTGCGCAGCAATCACAGACATAGTGTAACTGAGTCGGAATAAGGGGAACCAGACAGCATTCGACGAGGCAAATGGAAAACCGCCTTAAAAACCATCCACAGGCTGGCCGGCACACCGGGCTTCGACATAATCCGCTGGGCGGATTCGTGCCGGGGACCGACCCGCCTTCCCGCTCGGGAAGCAGCGCTTTAGACCTCGCGTCTAGCTGGGAGGGCTTCTCATAACGTACTGTAGACTCCTTTAAAAAATATCTGAAATCTGTGGAGCACCGAACATTCTATATTTTTACTTAGACGTGTCTCTGCATTTAGAACAGAATGAGGCGGGTAGTGGTAGAACCCTTGACTTGTACACTACCGGTCATTAAAATTGCTACACCACGAAGATGACGTGATACAGACGCGAAATTTAACCGACAGGAAGACGATGATGTGATATGCAAATGATTAGCTGTTCAGACCATTCACACAAGGTTGGCGACGATGGCGACACCTACAACATGCTGAGTTGAGGAAAGTTTCCAACCGATTTCTCATACACAAACAGCAGTTGACCGTCGTTGCCTGGTGAAACGTTGTTGTGGTGCTTCGTGTAAGGAGGAGAAATGCGTACCTTCACGTTTCCGACTTTGATTCAAAAATGGTTCAAATGGCTCTGAGCACTATGCGACTTAACTTCTGAGGCCATCAGTCGCCTAGAACTTAGAACTAATTAAACCTAACTAACCTAAGGACATCACACACATCCATACCAGAGGCAGGATTCGAACCTGCGACCGTAGCGGTCGCTCGGCTCCAGACTGCAGGGCCTAGAACCGCACGGCCGCCCCGGCCGGCTTCTGACTTTGATAAAGGTCGGATTGTAGCCTATCGCGATTGCGGTTTATCGTATCGCGACATTGCTCCTCGCGTTGGTCGAGATCCAATGACTGTTAGCAGAATATGGAATCGGTGGGTGCAGGAGGGTAATACGGAACGCCGTGCTGGATCCCAACGGCCTCGTATCACTAGCAGTCGAGATGACAGGCATCTTATCCGCATGGCTGTAACGGATCGTGGTGCCACGTCTCGATCCATGAGTCAACAGATGAGGACGTCTGCATGACAACAACCACCTGCACGAACAGTTCGACGACGTTTGCAGCAGCATGGAATATCACCTCGGAGACAATGGCTGCGGTTACCCTTGACGCTGCATCACAGACAGGAGCGCCTGCGATGGGGTACTCAACGACGAACTTGGGTGCGCGAATGGTAAAACGTCCTTTTTTCGCATGAATCCAGGTTCTGTTTACAGCATCACGATGATCGCATCCGTGTTTGGCGACATCGCGGTGAACGCACATTGGAAGCGTGTATTCAGTAATCACCATACTGGCGTATCACTCGGCGTGATGGTATAGGGTACCATTGGTTACACGTCTCGGTCACCTCTTGTTCGCATTGACGGCACTTTGAACAGTGGACATTACATTTCAGAGGTGTTACGACCCGTAGCTCTACTGTTCATTTGATCCCTGGGAAACCCTACATTTCAGCAGGATAATGCACGACCGCATGTTGCAGGCCCTGTACGGGCCTTTCTGGATACAGAAAATGTTCGACTGCTGTCCTGGCCAGCACATTCTCCAGATCTCCCACCAATTGAAAACGTCTGGTCAATGGTGGCCGAGCAACTGGCTCGTCACAATACGCCAGTCACTACTCTTGATGAAATGTGGTATCGTTTTGATGCTGCATCGGCAGCTGTACCTGTACACGCCATCCGAGCTCTGTTTGATTCAATGCCCAGGCGTATCAAGGCCGTTATTACGGCCAGAGGTGGTTGTTCTGGGTGCTGATTTCTCAGGATCCATGCACCCAGATTGCGTGAAAATATAATCACATGGCATTTCTAGTATAATATATTTGTCCAATGAATACCCGTTTATCATCTACATTTCTTCTTGGTGTAGCAATTTTAATGGCCAGTAGCGTATTTTGGAGGTCCGCCGTTCAGTTCCCGTGCGGTCTATTTATGTTTTCCGTAGTTTCCGTGTATTAACGATGCGGTTAATTCGTAAAACACAAGCCCGATTTTGATCGCCGTTCTTCCGCATTTGATCTTTTTCTCTATCTCTAATATCCTTTTTTGTCGACACGATGTTAACCGTAAACTTTCTCCTTCGTTGCCTCTAGAGAGCTGTGTTGTGAGCTCCCTGATCGGTAACAATCATCTCTTTCTTTGCAACTGGCGAACATTTGTGAATGCGCAACATACTGGCTTTTCACTTTTAATAAAACAATCACGTTCTATTTTCCGTTTCTTCTGGTCTTCAGTATAACTTTCGACTTTTGTGGCACGAATCAAGGTACACATTTCACCTGAACTCAGACGAGAGATCCCGTCCAAACAGCAGTAGTGCTGTTTGTGTTATTTATTGGCCGACAAATTAAACATTACAGGGAAGTATTGCTTACAAATATTTTATCTGGTACTAGCTCACCATAGGAACTGCACTCCTCACTTTACTACAATTACTCACAGAGACATTTGAGGCTATACTCATACTAACGAGCCAAAACTTAACGATCACTGGTGTTAGTCCAATGACGAGGTGAGGTCGTATGAGTAGGGCCTCATATCGGGTAGACCGTTCGCCGGATGCAAGGCTTTCGATTTGACGCCACTTCGACGACTTGCGCGTCGATCGGGATGAGATGATGATGATTAGGACGATACAACACCCAGTCCCTGAGCGGAGAAAATCTCCGGCCCAGCAGGGAATTGAACCCGGGTCCTTAGCATTGACATTCTGGTGCGCTGACCACTCAGCTACCGGGGCGGACGTTAGTCCAAGGAACTAGCAATTCTAGCGACTCTTGGAAATTTTCCAGAAGAGGGGCTCTGATACCTACGCACGTCTCAGGCAAATCCCGTAAGTTACTAGCCGGTGGTTTGTCGGCGCATAGCTGCAACCCGACAGTGTCCCAGACATGTTCCATTGGGTTCAAATCAAGATAAGACACCACTATGAGTTCACCATCATGCTTCTCAAACAACTTTAGCAAGATTCTTTCCTTGTGACACAGGAAGGTGCCGTCTCTATCGGAGAAGACATTTCTCATGAAAGGGTGCAAGTGGTCCGCAATAATGTTCACTTAGTCCACAGCTGTTGTGGTGTCTTCGATTACTACACAGGTCCCACGGAACTCCATGTGATTGTCAACGATGGAATAATACTGGTCGCAGCGATCTGCATTCGTAGTGCGGTATCCGTTACGGGTAGCCGTTCACCTGGATGACGACCACCGACCTAGCGGAACAAGAAACGTGATTCATTAAGCCAGATGAGGCGATTCCATTTATCCACGGTCGGACATCTATGATCCCCTACTCATTACCACCCTATTTACCGACAGAAACACGTAGTGATCGTGTGCCCACCAACTCCATGTTTAGTAGTGTACGCTGTACTGTGTCCTACGTAAAACTACCGCTTGCTGCATGGTATTCTGTCGACAGATCTACCACAGATCGCCTCCTTTCCTGCTGTATACAGAGGTCAATCCTCCGAACTCCACGTCCTGTGATGAACCATGGACGTCCAACACCTTGTCGCCTACTCGTGGTTTCACCCTTGAACCAGTATCCATAGATATTCATGAAAATAACAGCCCTCCAACACCTGCGCAGCTTCCTAAATACTCGGCTCCAGAAACCGTACCAGAACAACTTTCCTTTGCCGAAATCGATGATAGTGAATTTTCTCATTTCTGGTCCCGTCCTCGTTAAAATGATTTTCCTATTCGTCTCTTCATCTCTTATACGCATACATCAAAAAAAGTTATGCATCATCTCGGTTCCGAGAGTTCCGGAACCCGTACAGGAAATTGGAATAGAGATCAACATAATTTTCGCCCTTTTTATTGGTCATGAGAACCACACATTGCATGTTGTACCACCATACACCGAGACCTTCAGAAGTGGTGGTGCAGATTGCTGTACACACCGGTAGCCTTAATATCCAGTAGCACGTCCTCTTGCATTGATGTATGCCTGTATTCGTCTACATCTACATCTACATTTATACTCCGCAAGCCACCCAAAGGTGTGTGGCGGAGGGCATTTTACGTGCCACTGTCATTACCTCCCTTTCCTGTTCCAGTCGCGTATGGTTCGCGGGAAGAACGACTGTCTGAAAGCCTCCGTGCGCGCTCTAATCTCTCTAATTTTACATTCGTGGTAGTCGACGACGGTCTTCGGCAATAGGTTTTCCGGAAGGCAGTTGACTCTGGCGGTGAGGTTTTTCTCCAAATCGAGTTGAAATACATTCTGGAGATGGTGACCTGTGAAAAGTGCCTAAACGGTCTCAGGGTGTTCCATGTATCGGGCACATAGTACAAATCCATATTCACACTAGTAGTATATGCGTGAAAGTAGCTGTATCTATTATGGTTTTACTACTAAATCGCTGAAACGATTTTGATAAAATTTGGCTTGGAATTAGCTTAATCGCTGAGGGAGAACGTACGCTAGTTTAAAAAGCGTGTAGTACATCTTTATTGATTTGAAGGACCGAAAATGAAATACGGATCTACAATTACTCCTTGTAAAAGATGTTTACTGCTTGACTTTCGAACTTTATCATAGTTGTGAAAATGCTTTTGTTGTTTGACGTGTTCTACATAACACGATTCAACGAAATGAATGCAATCCTTTATACAATTCTCCACGAGTTTAATCCCTGCCAATCCACTGGACCCACATCCACGAAATTTGGCGTGTGATATCTTGAACCCTCTTGAAGAAGATAGGCCAATTTTCAAAGTGTGTTGTACAAGCTATTTATTGATTTAGAAGGAAATATATTTACTCGTTAAAAAAGCTATCTTTCACTTTTGAACTTTATCGTATTTGTGAAAATGCTTTAATTGGCTGGTATGTTCTACGCAGTATGACTGAACGTAATCAATACAATTCTTCCATACTACTACCAGTATTATGAATTGCGAAAGTAAGTATTCTGTCACATTTCCATCAGTCTACCGCTAAACCGATTCCGATGGTATTTGGTAAGGAGATAGTTTGAAACCTGAGGAAGACCATAGGCAGCTTTAGAAAATTGTATCTTTTTGGGTATAACTAAATTTTTAAATATGATGTACGTGAGTAGCATGCAGACTACAATGGCGCTATGGTCGGCGACTATTAGTATCAATAGATTATTCCGTGACAGCGAAAATCAAATGTTATTGTGCGCGTGGCTTATGATATTGATTAAGGTCCTACAAAATCTGACACAGCTCGAGAGTTTTGGTGGAGATACAACAATAAAATCAGAGGGTACACCCGAGAACCATATTTAAAATTATTATTATAAGCCTCGCAAACGTAAGTCTGATGTAGCGCCTAGTTTTAAGCGAGCTCAAGCTGCGGAAGTTACCCGAATCCAGCACACGTCAGAGCAATCTCGCTTCCGTCGGAACTTGGATGCAGAACGTCAGGCAGCCTTAACAGCTACAGAGTCATTAGAAAGTCGTAAGTCGGTCGCATTTAAGACGCTGAGCGTGACGCCTGTCTTATAGCTTCCAACACCCTTGATGAGTCACAATGACAGCGTCATTTAAGAAACAGAGGGTCATACTTTTACATGTGGAAAGGGGGAGGCTTTTGATGATGCTGCATTTGGTTATGATGTATTAACTGACTATGTTCATCATACATCAGTCATCATAGGTCATAGGGGGATGGATCAAAAATTTTGGCGCCAGAATGCCTAAAAAAAAGGCAAGGAGAAACGGTTGGTATGTGTTTCTCTGGTGGAAAAATCTCACATCCTGAAAAAAAAAAAAAAAACAGAAAAAACCTTATCTACTCCAGAAATGTAGCGACCCGAGGCATTTTTAAATTTAATTAGAAAATATGATACATGCTTTCAGATTCGACATACAGTAATACAACAGAAACATATACATTATGTACCTACGTACCGCCACTGCAAACATTTTTTTACGTACGTCTCTACATCACTGTATACAGATACATTTCGTAAAATTGCCACCTTACTTTCTTAGCATCACTCGTAGCAAGGCTACTGATATTCGAACGAAGCAGCGGGTAACAGTTAGTTTTATTAATGTATGTAAATGTTGTACCTGTGTATGTCTGATTATTTTAGTGCTACGCCAGAGAAATAAATACCATGTTATCTCAGAGGAACAGGCAGATAGTCAACTGAAGGGTGATAGTGTGGGGAGGAACGTGTAATGGCCCCTATTTGACAGATTAGTTCTTCGATTGGTCGTGAGAGAAGAACGAAAAGTTTTGGTACAGGACACTAATAATTAATTATCGGCGTGTAATGTAGTGTGGAATGAAGGAAGAGAGCTGAAGGACACTGCTGTTTGAGAGAGTAGCGTAGTAATGTTTGATGGTAAAAATCGCAACAGGCACTTAAAGGTGCACCAAGAGACACCAAGAATTAATTACTGCTGTTGAAAGACATGTAAACTGAGAGCAGAGTGTCTAAGTCGAATGTTAATGTCTAAAAGGAATTATGACAGACCAAGTATACGATTTGCTACATTCACTGCCTGACAAAACAAATGAAGCGTCTAGAAGAAATGGGTGGATGTCAGTGTAACTTTGTACTCGTACTCGCCGTTAGTGGGTACGTAAATGATCAGTGTTGCAATTCTCTGTGGCTGTTAGAACAGTCACAGAAGTGCATTATATTTGTTTGAGCTTAGTGTTAATACCAGATCTTGTGGAGTATGTAAGGAGCGCGAACAGCGTCAGATTAGTGATCGCTGTGAAGGACACGAATGTGCTGGGCACAAGTCGCGCAGAATACGGTGGCCGATGCGCTGTGATCAGTTTTCGTCCAAAGCGCTGGGCTAGCTCATTTGCTTCTTCAGAAAGGGAGGCCGACAAGAGTTTGCGACCTTTCGGCCTGTCGGCTATGACGGACACGACGCGCATGTCCTGCAATCATTCTCAAACGATTTTACAGACGCTATTCGGTAAAAAAATTCATTTTTGCTTTACTTGTAGTTTTATATGTCAGGTCCATTATGATGTGCCCATCATTTCGTTAATGATCATAATTATTGTCATAGTTACACGGAAGTAAGACAATGTCCGAAATCTGAAAAAGTTTGCAATTAAAAATAGGGGTCGCTATTATTTAGTTCAAATGGTTCAAATGGCTCTGGGCGCTATGGAACTTAACAGCTGAGGTCATCAGTCCCCTAGCACTTAGAACTACCTAAACCTAAATAACCTAAGGACATCACACACATCCATGCCCGAGGCAGGATTAGAACCTGCGACCGTAGCAGCAGCGCGGTTCCGGACTGAAGCGTCTAGAACCGCTCGGTCACAGCGGCCGGCCAGGGACGGCATTACCATTCACAGTCTTCATACGTCACTACGTAGATACTGTTTACTTGCATACGTCCTTGATAACAGTAGAATCGAACAAATAAGACTTGAATTACGTATGCACTGAAAGTCTAAAAAACATTAATATCTTTAACCAATACAAAAAATTAAAGACTTCCCTTTTACATTTAACGGAAAAAATTGTTTTATAATCATTCTCTCTAAGCGAAATTATTACAGCAGTTTTTATATTAACTTAATGGACCGGCAACGCAAGTGTCCAACAGTTGCAATCGATAATCACCAAAACCGACTATATTCGTATAACTGTCTGTCCATGGGATGATCTAAAAGTAAAATAGAGATCTAAAGTTAAGAACAGAGTAGGATTAGAGGTAAATTTACAGAAAGATAATTTGAATGGAGCCCATACAAGTGTGTTTGGCGCTATTTCTGTTTGTGTTGAGTTATAATGTCGCACTTCATCGCGTAGCCCTGGAATCATTTAGTTCAGAAGCGAGAAGGGGGTCTTCGATGTAATGGCTGCCACCAAAGAATCATTCATATGTCTTCGCATGAAGCTGCCGAAGCCCTCTGGTGAGAAAAAACCTGAAACGCATGTAGGACTGGCACCGTTCGACGGAATCCGAGCATTGGGTTAGCAGCCACGTGAGAGTACTGCCAATGATTATTGCAGAGCTCTTTTTCGTTGAGGAGTCATTCTTCGTACTTGAAATAAGACTGGTAATCTGAGATACGCTGTGGCTATAAGGGGGCTGTGTATTTATTATAGTTGCGTAACTTCATTTTCTTTTCGTTTGACATAGTATTCTCTTTTAAAATATTTGTGTGTGTGTGTTTCTCCACGCGGTAGCGCAACAAATGTGTTGAGTACATTCTTAAATAAAAGCACTTCAAATGCAATACGGGAGTTCTGGGATACATCCATCTGATTTCCCAATCGCTATATTCCTTGCCGGTCGTTGCTTATTTTCATGTTTCTGCAAGGAAAATTATTACCTTGCATCTTATCTTGGAAGGGTTGACAAGTGCTTTAACTGCAGATTTATTGTTTTATAGTGCATTAATTACCATGAATAACATATTTGGCCCAGTAACATTAAAACAGGCGTGGAACCGAAAACTAGCCAGTCACTACTTAGGTCTGCTAATTTATTTTGTTACCCTTCAATGGTTCTCGGCGTTTTGATGTCCACATATAGAAGCTATACATTAAGCTTTGTCACTCAAAACATATAGGATCTTTGTACTCCTATCAACACTTGCCTGTTTTTCTTCTTTTTCATATGCGCTGCTGTCGAAATGTTCACACTACGCATTGTAAACACAATTTGCGTTGTATAACAAGTAAGGCGATAGCTGTAAATACGTATCGGTAACAGCGTCATACAAATGTACGATGGTTATTCGGAAAGTAAGGCCGACCGGTCTTGAAATGGAAATCCAGTGAAATTAAAAACTATTTTATGTGCAACAGTTTGCTACACTTTCCAGGTACTTCTCTACATAGTCACCACTCCGACTTAGATATTTGTCGTGGCGTTGCGCCAACTTTCGAATATCCTCGTCATCTTCTTCGAATATCCTTTTCGCTACTTCTCTACGTTAGTCTGCATTTCGTTGTCTGTGTCAAGACGTTATCTACATAGCTAGCGGTTCATGTGAGTGGAGGGAGCCAAGCCTGGGTTGTGTGGTGAGAGGTCAAACACATCCTGTCGAAAAGGCTACAAGGACGTCCTCATTGGCCCAGCAGTGTGCGTCGAGAACTGCCGCGAAGCAGGAAATGCATGACAGATACGTTATGTGGGGGTGCATTAAATCAGGTGAATCTCGCAGCGGGCACCAATTCTTGGCGTAATCATCTTAACGTGCGCATTGTCTGTTCAGAACTGAAAAGAGTGACGTGACGTGATCGCAAGGTATACCAAAGAAACTTACCAACACATCTGTGCAAAGCTTCATCGGATTTTCACTGTCGTCTCCTTTTCGCGACCTATTGGACCTTACTTCCCGAATAGCCCTCGTATTTGAGTTGATGTAAAATACTGACTGAGTATAAAGTTCTCTCGTATTCAGTATCAGCTAAATACATTTTTTGCCTGCATTAGTGTGTATGTTAAGGCAATTTCTTGTTCTGTTTAGACTAAATTATAGCGAGAGAGTTTAGTGAAATTACTGGTTCTTTTGATCCCCATACAAATGATGCATTACTCTGAACATCTTTGTGGTAGTTTCATGGTCGATTTTCCCGCGATTCACTGATTATCTAGAAATTCGGTGATAATTTATATTATGGTGACATCTACATTCAACAACTTAATTAATGTCGTGAATCGGTTATTATGAATTGGTAAAACACGTGCATTCTATTAATATGTGCTCAGTAATGCTCTTTTGACGTAACAACATCAAAGGCTCGAGCGTAAATTCTGCTGGAAAGCCTCAGCTTTCACAAATGTCAGCGTAATTATACAGCTCTCTCTGCGTCAGTGCTGTGGACGGCCCGGCCGCTGCCTTTGATGTCTGCCTGGTGGTACCGCCAAGGCAAAAATCCTGCGATTAAATATAATTGGGTCAAGGCAGACTGGAAACTGTGACACAAGTCCGTTTAGATATTCTCCTTAATCTGTGGCGTCACGGATTCCTAACGTCGATATAAGTGCCTCTTTAATGAGGTCTGTAGTTGACTGAAACTGTAATCCTTTGACCGTCAACCTACTAGGAGAAAGATTCCATCGGTATGAAATAGTTGCCCGGCTGGTGCATAAGACTACTGTGTTTTCCATTTGAAACAGTAGCCCTGTTGCTAAGGGCAATTTTGTGATGGGAAAAGCTGTGCCAATAACTTACGAAAGTAAAGAGCTGCTCTGGAGTAGTATTTCGCGAAAACTTTAGACAGAGGAGAAGCAAAGGAGAATGAGAAGCGAAGAACGAAGACGAAAACGCTACAGAAGTTTAGGTCATGTCCGGATTTGTGTGCTGAGAAACGATTTTGCCATATATTTTGGTTCCAACCGTAGTAGAATTCTATGACGTCTGATGCGTTGGCAACATGCCTATCAATGCCCCCTCCAGTGAGCGTCAATTAATTGTGGACTTCGATCGAAGCAGACCTGTTAGCACAATCTGAAAAACACTTGAATCTATTGCGTGAAATAAGAGCTCCTGCGGCAGTTCACGGCAGTTTAAGGTGAACTTAATGTTATTAGCGGCGATTTAGTTATATTAGTACGTAATTGTATTCGTATACGGATACGGCACTATAGCTCATTTTTACCACATTTGACATTTCGACAAGGACTTACTCGGAGTGTTGCCATTATTTGGCGCAACTATGTACTTTGATCTATGACAAGGCTTCGAAAGACTGAGCTGATAATACCACCAGTGGTTCGAAACCGAAGGCCAATTTCGTACTGAAACATCGGATAAGCGCGAACAGGTCTCGCGCTCTTTGAGTTCTGTACAAACCTAATTGTATACATAATTATAGATTATATATAATTATAGATAATAATAATTTCGTTAGGATCAGTGGAGCAAGTCTTGCTCTTGGACGCCACTTCGGCGACTTGCGTGTCCCTAATCTACCCCAGTAATCTAACTGGGGAAAAGGGCCTACAGTTTAAGTGTATAATCTTAACCATGGTGTTTCCGGCGACTCCTCACAGCATTGTGTGGTGGAGGCTAGGTTAAAAAAGAAGCATCTGATCAAACACGCCGAGCTACCATGCCGTCACCGCTAGATAAAGAGTCCCGACATCTACGTAGGTAGTTCATCTACACGTTTTGATGAGTGAATTTGAGAGTATCAGAATGTTACATAAATGGCAGTATCTTCTTATTGCATCAACTTAGAGGCTTAAATTATTTACACGGCAAAGGGACCATAGAATTGTATATTCGACATAAATTTCAACTTATTATCTCTAACCGTTCCTGAGAAAAGGGTGTCTTAACAGTCGGCCAGACAGACAATGAGACAACAAGTGACAAAAAAAAGTATGGCCAGGTACGAGAAGGACCCGGGCACTGAGGGTTCCGAAAAAAAATTTAATGCAGAGTCTCGCGGTGATAACATTGAATAAAATGTTCTCGGGTTTCCAACCGCGTCAATTGCTTAAAACTACACAAGCTTTCGGCCAAGCACTCCTTGGCCATTGTCAAGTGGTTTTAAGCAACTGCTGCGGTTGGAAACCCGAGAGCATTTTATTCAAATATAATTATGTTTATAGAAAGTTCGCCCATTCCAGGAATCGAGGATCTCGATAGTTTTGTTGTTACCGGTACTGGTAACGACTAAATATCGTTCTCAGGGATTCCAAGACTTTCGTGAATGTTTTAATTTCAACTCTGAAGTCGGGTAACATATGAGAAAAGAAATAGTTTTTCGTGAGCTGTAATTACAAATTAAAAATTTTCTGATTTTTTGTTACCTGCGCTGTGAAACCTTTGTTTGTTGCCAAATTTCATGATTCTACGTCAAGGAGAAGTACTCAACGGGTTTTAATGAGTGAGATGGCGAGTATTAAATATGGTCGTATCTTCTGATTGTCCTGACTTAGGAGCTTAACATTTTTACAGCACCAAATAACTAGAGACCCCACTATGTGATATAAATTTCAGCTTTATATGTCCACCCGTTAGTGAGGAAAGGTGGTTCTTAACAGACGGTCGGACGGACAGCTAGGTAGACAGACGGATAGAAAGTTGGTCCTACTAGGGTTCCCTTTTTACCAGTTGAGGTATGCACCCTTAATAATTGTGTGATATAATCACAAATTAACAATTTTCATATTTTTCCTTCACTTGGGCTGTGAAACTTTGCTTCTAGACAAATTTTATGATTCTAGGTTAACGAGAAATACCCTATAGGTTTTAATGAGTGAGTTTGCGAGCATCAAACTATGAGACACAAATGGCCGTATCTTCTGATTGTATTGACTTAGTAGCTTAATCTATTTACAACGGTAAGAGACCATAGAAGTTAATAGTGACATAAATTTTAATTCGATACCTCTACGTGATCGTGAGCAAAAGGGGTCTTAACAGTCTCACAGAGAGGTGGACAACAAAGTGATCGCCCAACGGTTCCGTTTCTACGGACTGAGGTGCGAAATCCTGGAAATGACTCGTGATAAAGACTGGTTCGAAAGTTGTTGTTGCGGTGTTCAGTCCGAAGACTGGTTTGATGACACAGCCCACGCTAGTTTATCCTGTTCACGACAATTACTGCATGACTACACACAACCTACATTCATTTGAACCTGCTTAGTATAGTGAAGCATTGGTCTCCCCTTGCAAATACCTCGCCCCTCTCCCTCCCATGTCACCACAAACGTCTCATCATTACCAAACGCATGATTACTTAATCCCTCGTGATGTATCCTATCAATCGATCCCTTTTTTTAATCAACTTGTGCGATAAATTTCGTTTTTCCTTCAGGTCGATTACGTTTGTCTTTATTAGTTATCCCGTCTACCGATCTAATGTTCAAAATTCTGTTGTAGCACCATATTTGAAAAACTTCTATTTTCTTCTCGTCTGAACTGTGTACTGTCGATGTTCACTATCGTACAAGGCTACACTCCAGAGAATAGCCCCTCCCCCCCAAAAAAAGAGATTTCCTAACACTTACATTTATACTACAGGTTAAGAAATTTCTGCTTTCCAGAAATATTTTTCTAATTTTTATCAGTACGCATTATAGGTCCTACGTGCTTCGGTCATCATCAGTTATTTTGGACTGCATTCTATTACATTTATTTTAATTTTGATGATTATTTAATAAAATATTTCAAGGCACTACCAGGTCCGTTCAACTGTTCTTTCAAGTTCCTTGCTGTCTCTTACAGAATGCAGTTTGGGCGGTAAAGCTCAAAGTTTTCATTTCTTCGACTTGAACTTTAATTCAGTTTTCAGATTTGACGTGGTGTCCTGTACTCGATAGACGTATTGAATAATGTTGGGGATAGCCTACAACACGGTCTCTTACCAAGGCACTACCAGGTCCGTTCAACTGTTCTTTCAAGTTCCTTGCTGTCTCTTACAGAATGCAGTTTGGGCGGTAAAGCTCAAAGTTTTCATTTCTTCGACTTGAACTTTAATTCAGTTTTCAGATTTGACGTGGTGTCCTGTACTCGATAGACGTATTGAATAATGTTGGGGATAGCCTACAACACGGTCTCACTTCCATCTCAACTACCACTTTTCTTTCATGTCCGTCAACTTTTGCAACAGCTGTCAGGCTTCTGCAGGTGTAGTAGATAACCTTTCAGTCCCTGTGCTTTATCCCTGCTACCGTCAGAATTGTATAGGATATATTTCATTTAATAGTGTCAATAGCTCTCGCTAAACCTGCCTGCCAAGAACGGTCATAGGGTCAATATCGCACCGCGTTTCTCTGGAACCACACGTGTTCGTCACTGAGGGCAGCTTCTACCTCTTTTTCCACTCTTTTGTAAATTATTAATGTCAATATTTTGCAACCATGTCTTATTAGACTATAGAAAACATGTATAGCAGCATAATATGGCCGCCGTCAGTTCCCGTTGTCCATCTTACCAAGAATGTGTTGAGAATGAGTGTGGTAGCATCAAATCCGATCAGTTGTGAGGTCCATCCTTGATCTCACTTCCAAATCTAAATCTGAATTCACTACAGCGTTGACCCGGAAACACCTGGAATTCTAGAGAAAGGCCGAGAAAACCTCGTCACTGCATCGTTAGCGCTCGTGGGTTCACACGCTCGACGAAATCGCCAGTCAGGATATTGGGTCTGTCAGTGTCCCTTTTTCCCGAAAATTTGAGCATCTTCGTGACACTATTGCCTCAGTATTTCATCACTCATTGCTGTAGGCCCTTACGTTTCATGGTAAATACGGAGAATTCTAGGAGCATTATGTGTTTTTGTGTTAAGAATTCGTACTGATGACTGAATTTGACAGCTGATAGGAATTTTTTTTGTTCATTTTGACGCACTGTATATACATCTAATCAGAGTGTTAGACATACTGGGTTTTCCAGGAGGAAAGGCCAGTATTCAAGAACTTGACAGGAAGGATCATTCGAATCAAAAACGCCTAGTAAACATTATCTCTAAAATGCATACTTTAAGTGCTATGTGTACTTCATCTTCGATACTGTGAAACAAATTTCTTCTAATGCAAGCACTTCGTTTTCTATGTTTTGGGAGGAGGTAGTATGGACAAAAACGAGAAAAAATTGTCTAGTAAACATGCACTCCAATATGCATACCTTAAGAGCTATGTGTTGCGACAGACAGATGTTGAAAATTAGGTGGACTGATAAGGTGACGAATGAAGAGGTTCTGTGCAGAATCGGAGAGGAAAGCAACGTGTGGAAAACACTGACCAAGAGAAGAGTCAAGATGATAGGACATCTGTTAAGACATCAGTGAACGACTTCCATGGTAGTAGAGGGGGCTGCAGAGGGCAAAAACTGTAGAGGGAAACAGAGATTTGAATACATCTAGCGAATAATTGAGGACATAGGTTGCAAGTGCTACTCTGAGATGAAGAGGTCGGCACAGGAGGGGAATTCGTGGCGGGCCGCATCAAACCAGTTAGAAGACTTTAAATGTGATCATTTTGGGTTAGGCTTTACCGTGACTGTTATTGACATTAAACGAAACAACAAGTTTACTGTTACCAGTCACTGTTTATTTATCTTCACGACGCGTTTCACAAGTTTAAACCTCCATCATCAGGTGGATGTACATTTGTTAGTATGACATTTGAGTGTGTGTTGTGTTAAGATTTTTTGGAGGAACTTATGGCACTGCTTAGTGAAGAAACAAGTTCCTCCAAATAATCGTAACACAACACACACACAAATGTCACCCTAACAAATGTAAATCCACCTGATGATGGAGGTTTAAACCTTTGAAACGCGTTGTGGAGATAAATAAACAGTGACTGGTAACAGTAAACTTGTTGTTTCATTTAAAGTCAGAATATTGGTGACTCAAAAGGAAAAGAAAAGAGCTATTACAACTTGTTGAGCAGGAGCGATGTGTTTCACAGTACCAAAGATGAATAGACGCTCATCGCTCGTAAGCTATTCAGTTTAGAGGCCATGTTCGGCCTGTTTTTTTTTCTTGTTTTGGGCCGTACTACCATCTGCTTATTAGGCCTGAATGGAGTTCAAAATTTGCTAACGTTTCAGTAAATTCAATATGACTTTTCATGACTAGGTGGACAGGCAAGTTGCACTAAATTACTTATTCTCTTTCCAGCACGACCACGCATTCACTTGTTTAATCTGAAGTTATGTTAATAGGTCAGGAAGTTGATTTGCACGAATTCCGTTTCCCTGTCAAACAGTCTTTGCCAACCGTAACACTGCTTATTATAACTTATAAATAAAAAGTTTTGCAGCCGAAGTGGCATGATGAAGTATTTTTATTTCCTCAGTGATCGGTGTCGACAGAGTCTAGTTGTCATCTTCGGATGTTCTGGAAATAATATTACTGTGCTTGAATCGTACATAAATAGCAAGAGCGTACTCTATTTATAAAATAAAGGAGAGAAGAACAAACTCACAACAGACGGACAACCACCAGGACGTAAAATTGAAGTACTTCGGTGTGTTATAATGAAGGACCTAAATTATGTTACTATCATAATATCGAGATGAGCGATAGCCGAGTAAGTGTTCAACAATAAGATGAAATTGCTGTTTGGGTCGCTAAATAACAATCAAAGGAAATGATTGACCAACTACTATATGTGGAACATTGTTTTATATGTATGCAAACCTATATTTTACAAAAAGACGAGGAATGAAGGCTGGTGACACTGAAAATGTGGTTATGGAAGAGATTCGAAGCTGATGGTTGGGAAGATGGAAGGGGGATGACGAGACATTCAGGAACAGAAGCCTCTTTGAGCCCATAAGTAAAAGGAAGAAAACACGGCTAAACCACACCTTAAGAAGCCATTGTTTCCTCCAGAAAGCAACTGAAGGGAAGGCAAAGGGAACGAGAAGGGATGGAGGAAGAAGAATACACCAACTAGTGACAGTCTCGAAGAAGAAAGTGATAACGTGGAACCGAAGTGGAAAATGAAAGATAGGCATGGGTGGATAAGTACCTTTCATGGACTTGCACAACAATTACTGGTGATTACCTGATTATGTTACAACCATGTGGCCCTATGATCCATGTCGCAGTATTACCAGGAATGTCTACATAATAAACGAGTCTTAAGTATTTAATAGTTTACATTCTACTCTTTCATCACACTCGCAGTGCCTGCAGTTACCTGTAAAATAAAGTTTCTTTTTCTATTTAATCATTTGCGCGTTTGATACAAATCATGTGTGATACACGCAAGTAAACAGCGCAGGCCACGTCAGCAGAAGTAATAGTGGTAATATCTATACCTACAACGTATACGAGTTTCAAAACACACACACACACACACACACACACACACACACACACATACACAGGAGGAGAGAGAGAGGCAGAGAGAGAGAGATGGGCAGCTGGGTTCGGCGAAAGGAGAGCTAAATTCCTTTTTGATGAGACTTCGTAAAAGAGAGTTATTTTTGTTCTGCAGAACCTTTACGTCCGAAGCTGTATTTGATGATCTGACGAGGATTTGATGCCGGTTTATGAAGCGAATGAAATTCTCGTTAAAGCTGCATTCACAGAAATTCAGCACCTCCGGGAAAGGTCTGCGATTAGAGGGTATCACGTCGTACTGACCTGAATACGCATAAATGCTCTCAGGTCTCGTAATTATATACATTTCATTGAAAAATGAGAATTGTGATGTGATTCAATAAAAGGCGAATGCATTAACATTCTAGGGATTGCTCCCGTCCGACATGTTGAAATCTAAGCTGAAATTTTCTCACAGGTGGAATATACCGAAAGAAATACGAAGTCAGAACTTTAGTAACTAAGGTGCACTGCAAGTTATTAAAAAATGTTAAAGTTACGTTTTCTGCACGAAGAACGGCTTGTCACAGTGGTTTGTATAGCCCTTCTTGCCTGGTGTGCAAATCGGTGAATAAGCAGACACAGCCGTGACAAGAGAACATAGCGCGAAGTCCGAAATGCACATACGCTAATTTTATGCACTTGAACCATAACAAAAATATCTTAAATCATTAACTGTGTGAATAACGTGCAGTTCATATTGTCAGCTAAATTGGTGCTAATCTTATTGTTACACAAGTGACTAGCAGAGGAAAGAAATTCAAGGCAGCGTATAATGTTACACTACAGAAACGTCCATCAATCGAGACTTTAGTACGTCGACATGAAATATTTTAAAACAATTTCTGTCTCACAGTTCTTACGATAATTTTTGAGTAATGTTTATTGTATTAACATTTAAAGAGTTGCTTGATTATTTCCAGTAGTTGTCACCAAAATGGGAAGCGCCTATTGGTTGAAGAAAACAAACATTTCCTTACACCAGGCACACGTGATAAAAGAATGCTTAATACATTTATGAATTCACAGTAATTACTAGTTTCATTTAGACAGAAACTGGATGGGTAAGAAATGGTTGTGACCTTTGTCCTGCATACAGCGGTGCGTAGCAGGCACACTTGTTCAAATTCTTAAAACCTGGTGATGCAAGCCCACAGTGTACAAATGACTAGTTTAACAATACTATTCCGCTGATAAACGTGAAATGACATAGAGATATCACAAATTATACTGTCCAAAAATTTTCTGAAAAATGCAGAGTCAAAAAATTTCCTTATCAACAGGCTGAATCTTTTCGTCGTTCTCCTAAAGACAGATGGATTATTTGCTGTAACTGGTAAGAAGAAATTCTGGATGGAATATAGAAAATTAATCTCTTCCCTAAGCCATATTTTGCTACGTCGATTACAAGATGTTTACAACCAAGCAGTAGTATTTTTTTTAATTTTTGGTCCTAATTTGCCTTGAGGTTCCTAAAGAATGTATAAAGCTGCGGAAACAGCAGTTACTGGCATTGTTGTATGAGAATGTGTTACAGCATTCGTCGACTGCACAAGCGACTTAGTCTTTCTATTGCTGGAATGATAAAGTGTGGTTTCCACGCAGTTCTCACAAGAAACATGATTGATTGGCATACACTGCAGTTTGTGGGATAACAAGAAGCAGAAACAATATTTTATTTAGCAACCAAGTGCAATTAAAGTACGTGAATTGCAAATTTTCGTGTGGACTACATTATTATTAGTGAACTGTTCACACCACCAACTTTTCAGTCTGATTCGACGGAGACACTTGTATCGAGGCTAACTGTGCAGATAAAAACGGATAAACTACAGTATCTGCATTTTGTAACAACGTTAGAGTACTGTGAAAGCACTGCACACAAATCCGTTCTCTACTAACAGATGGAAAAAGGCTGTAGATATTTCAATATAACGTGAAGAGTGGCGGCTATGTCACAATACCATCAAATACGCTAGAAGCTACCTTCCCTTTGACAACGCCTCTCCACGAAAAAAGACGTACTGAGAACTGTTCGCTGTCACACGTCTGATCGGATATTCCTTAAAAAGTATGACGTTCAGTAGAAGCGGTGCGGAATCGCATAAAATGCTTTTTAGGCATAAAGAAACATGATATCAGTCTTACCTCTGCTATTGCCTTGTACATCTCAAAAATGGTCAAGACATGTAGGTGTGCCACGACCTGTGCCTATGCAACCAACAGTTGTTTGGTCTACAGAAAAATCATCAAACGCGACCACAATACATATTCTATAATAATCCTGATAATAACAGAAAAGAAAACTGGGGAGCTTTTAGATGGCGATCAGTTCGTCTCTAGAAACGATTAAGCCCACAAACAGGCAGTTTTGACATTGCACTTGATAATGCAAGCAAGATATAAGAAAACTCAGGTACTTTCATAGTATTTGTAAGCCTAGAAAAGGCGTTCGAAAATATAAAATGGTCCAAGATTTTCGAAATTCTGAGAAAAACTGCAACAAGCTATAGGGAAAGACAGATAATGCACAAAGTGTTAAAGACCTTGGAGAGAACAATAAATATGGAAGACAAAGAACGAACTGCTAGATTAAAGGAGTTAGAGAGATGCAGTCTTTCGCCTCTGGTGCTCAGTCTGTACATTGAAGAAGCAGTGACGGAAACAGAGATTCAAGAATTGGGATGAAATTCAGAGTGTAAGGATGTCAGTGATAGCATTAACCGGTGACATTGCTATTCTCAGTAAATGTGAAGACCTGTTGAATGGTATGAATGGTTTGATGAGTAAAGAATATGGGTGAAGGTTAAAGCCAAGAAAGTCGAGACTAATGAGGAATACCAGAATTCAGATTATGTATAATCTTTACATTAAAATTGAGAAGTACGAAGCAGACGAAGCTAAGCAATTGTTCCTTCGAAGGAAAATAACACATGGCGAACAAAGCAAGGAGGACATAAAAAGCAGATTAACGCAGGAAAGGAAGGCACTCCTGGCTAAAAGAATGCCAGGATCAAACACAGACCTTGATCTGAGGAAGAAATTTCTTAGAATGAAGCTTGGAGCACAGCATTAACGCAATGAACCATGGTCTGTGGGAACAATGGGAAAGAAGAGAATCGAAGCGTTTGAAGTTTGGTACTGTATAAGCAGTGCTGTATAAGAATGTACAAAGTTATGTGGTTTGAAAATACGAGGGCTGTCCAGAAAGTAAGTTACGATTGATCGCGAAGTGAAAATCACAGTGAAAATCAGAAATGTTTGATTTGTAACAATTAGCTACACCTTTCAGCTACTTCTCTACGTAGTCGCCGTTCTGACTCAGACATTCGTCGTAGCGTTGGACCAACTTTCCAATACCCTCATCATAGAAGGCAGCCGCCAGTGCTTTCCGCCAATTCTCTACGCTGGCCTAAAGCTCGTTGTCTGTGCCAAACTGTTGTCTTCATAGCCAGCGGTTCGTTTGAGCAGAGATGAAACTCAGTGGGAGACAATTATGGGCTGTATTGTGGGTAACCAAACGTTTCCAATTGAAACGATGCAGGAACATCTTCATTGCCCCTGCAGAATGAGTCTGAGAATTGCCTTGAAGAAGAAACCGCACGACAGTTATGTAATGTTGGTTGCATAGCTTCAGGGGAAAGTTCTGACCAGGCCGTCGTACTTGGCGGGAGACACTATTTTCTATAACATTTTCACGCGCTCACTAAGAGGTCAGGAACGAAAAGAGCGATATAATTCTACCTAGAGTCATACTAGAGACACTGCCCAACACATCTTTGCAAAGCTTTATCGGATTCTCATAGTCGTTTCAATTTCGCGACCGATCCTAACTTACTTTCTGGACAGCCCTCGTATCAGAAATAAGACGAGGAATGAGGAGGCTCTCCACAGAATCGACGAAGTAAGTAAGATGTGGAAAACACAGACAAGAAGAAGGGACACGATGACCGATATGTCTTATGATACCGTGAAATAACTTCCGCTCTAGACGGTAAAAACTGTAGGGGAAGATTGTAATACAGCTTAATCTATGATTTGCATGCACCTACCTGTGCTGTCATTTGTCTGCGCGTGCGCAGTTCCCAGATACTCTGTCCCAAGTACTTCACTGCATTATTACATTTGAGTGAGTGAAGGAGCAGACGTTTTTAGTGACCAGTTGAATGCAAAAAAAATTGTGCTCACGAAAAAACAGCGAGTGTTTATTGTTGAGTGTTACGCGAAGTCCAGTTCTTGGAAAACGTGTACGGAACTCTCTGAACAAGAGTTTAATACTTTGCCTTCCGGACGTCTCGTACAAATTGATTCGCTTGGCGCCGGCAGCGTTAATTCGGATTACTTGGTTTATCGCTGGCCGTTCTTGACATTATCAGGAGATTATATATTTTTCAATGTTACTAATCTCATCGTTAGTTCTCTTAAGTTCCCCTACTTTCATGAAATTTCTAAGATATACAAAATTTCTTTATTTCGAATATTTGTTTATTTAAACTTTTTGGAAAAATAATCAATACGACTTGCATTTTGAAAAGCCGGTCGGCATTATCCGGTTTATTGTTGTTGTCGGAAAAATGTAAAAATGATAATATTTGTCTGAATCGGTTGTGGGACATCGTTTTGCGAAATATAGGTGCCTATCAACGGATTCGTTGACCAATAATCGTCAATGCTTTCTTTTTTTACAATTTCCATAAGGATAGCAAGGCGAAGCCATTTTCTATGTTCGGGACCGTAGCGTCGACAAATTTGGCATTTTTTAAATCTAGTTTCCTTCTATTGCAATTTTGACTGTAGTATTTGTTGGTTTCGTTGCTAATGTATTTAAATAGATCGTTCGCAATATATAATTCGACGATATCCTATGGGAAATATGTTTGGACCCGGGGATCCTTCAAATTTATTATTGGTCCTCGCTAAATCAAAGTCTTCAAAAAATGGTTCAAATGGCTCTGAGCACTATTGGACTTAAATGCTCAAGTCATCCGTCCCCTAGAACTTAGAGCTACTGAAACCTAACTAATCTAAGGACATCACACACATCCATGCCCGAGGCAGGATTCGAACCGGCGACCGTAGCGGTCGCGCGGTTCCAGACTGTAGCACCTAGAACCGCTCGGCCAACCCGGCCGGCAATCAAAGTCTGACAATTATCTACTGCCTTCTACGTCTGATTCATCCGAATCAGTTGGCAACTGTAGCGTTCGCCAAATTCTTCTTCGACGTGTTTCACTATCTTCCGACGATTCTGCTTCACTTTCATTTTTTTCGATATTCAATGTCTTCTTCCCAATCGGCCTAGTCGTCCGCGCATTCGTCGTAAATAATCGTGTCATCTCTGTCGTCTGCCATGATGAAAGGGTACAAGTACTTATAAAAACAAAAAACTTGTTGACGTGTGTAATTTATTGTTACCTAAACAAAACACTAACTAAATGCAAAAGATACTAAGGTGCTGTCGCCGGCCACTGCACGATAGTATGGTGACGACACCACTATGGTGTTACCGGCCGTTGACCTCTATTTCGGGCATGACACCACTGTAGTGTCGCCGGATGCATTGTGTTAATGCTGTAAATGCTTTGGTAAAACCTCCAGCAAGAACTGGCCGTAGAACATAGTGTCAAAATGGCAAGATACTGGATCCGTAGCGAGCAAGAACTGTAGTTATCCCAAAAGAGTTGGAGCACCACAAAATATTGCTCAATTGAATGGAATCCCGAAATGATGTTCGACGATATCTCAACGCCGTTAAACTTTGCAAATGGAAATTAAGTGAGTGTCGTGTCGAAAAATTATCGTAAGGGAGCAGCTCCTGTATCTTTAGAAGGACTGTTTTTGTGCATAAATTAAAAAGTGCTGACTCCTGTCGTTAGTTTCTGAGGGAAGTGGAATCAGGCCTTTTGGATCCTCAGTTTTTCACTTCTTCAGCTAAGGCCTAGTTCACCCTGTAAAGGTATGTGAACTCACAGAACATGCGCCTTTTCGCATTAGAAAATCCCGATCAGTATTTTAAAGAGGCGTTGCATAATCTCAAGTTGGTAACATGATTGTTCCACCAAACTGTTCATGCTAACCAGTACGCCCGGAAACTGTTAATTCCATATGTAGATCAACTCATAGCAAAAGAACGACTGTGTGGGTATTTTCAGCATGACGGAACAATAGCACAACCGTTCTGACGACATCCACACGAGTTCTTGAGGTTGTAAGTTAACGCGCATGGGTAGGAAAACAGACCGGTAATGTACGGATACAGCATTAGCAGTGTCCTGCCCGACGCAGTCACGTCTTTTAAATACCTGAGCGTGACGTTACAAAGCGATATGAAATGGAGCGAGCGTGTGAGGGTTGTGGTAGGGAAGGCGAATTGTGGACTACGGTTTATAGGGAGCATTTTAGGACAGTGTGGCTCATATGTAAAGGCGACCGCATATAGGACGCTAGTGTAACCTACTCTTGAGTAAGCCTACTGCTCGAGTATTCGGGATCCGCGCCAAATCGGATGAATGGAAACCATTGAAACAATTCAGAGTCCAGCTGCCAGATGTTTTACTGGTAGGGTCGAATAACACGCAAGTGTTACGGAGATGCTTCGGAAATTCAAACGGGAATCCCTGGAGGGAAGGGGCCGTTCTTTTCGGGTAACACTACTGAGAAAGCTTAGTGAATCAGCATCTGACGCAGACTCTAGAACAATCATATTGCTGGCAAAATGCAGTTCGCATTAGGATCACGAAGATATGAAAAATTAGGGCTTATACGAAGCCATACAAACAGATGTTTTTTTTTTCTCGCCCTCTCTGCAAATGAAACGTAGTAGGAAACGACTTGTAGTGGTCGAAGGTATCCTCCGTTAAGCACTACACTGTGACTTGCAAAGTATGTATGTAGATGTAAAAGTGGACAGTGAGCAGCGGCACTGAAATCTCCTGGTCACCTCCATCACCTGCTCTCTCTCCCCTTGATTATCACCTTAGGAACATATTGTTGGATGAGGTGTACTCAGATTATCCTCACACGCTGCAAGAGCTACAATAGAACACTGAAAACGGTGCTGTTGTTATCTCTCGGGCAGAGGTGCTACACGCCACTAAGAATTTGATAAATAAAGCATAGCGCTGCATCAGCGTCAGTGGTGGCCATTCGCAGCATCTTCTGTCATGTTCACTAACAAGGGGAAATCCCACACCAGTCTTATTGTAAATATTTTCCAGGTGAGTTCTCTTATTCCCACTCTACAGAACCTAAGGAACATCAGATCAGGTTCTGTTGCCTTCCCTCTGTTGCGCGACTTCTACTGTTCCCCAATTTCACGCTTATCTTTTTGTAACTATCATCTTCGCGTCTATGTGTTGGGGGCAAATTTAGGTTTTGCAGCTGAATGTATCAATCTACTGTCTCAGTGAAAGTCGGTTCAAAAAAGGTATTCACACATAATCATCATGTGGTTTTGCAGTTCTTCTTGTTATGTCCGTGCTTGCTACGAAATGGGAAGAGGAATTCCGCCTTACGCAAGACATTTTTTTCTGTTTTGGTTCACCCAGACATGTATCAGCAAATTTTGTGCTATCTTCAGTGGCTTCTTTTTTTATTTTTTAACTTGCATGGTACGGTTGAACATCAAACCATGAGAAGTAGTAGCTTGTGCAGCAGAAAAGCTACCAAATTAAATATTCAACAGTAAAGTGTAACTTAAAAAATAAGAAAGGAACCCACCGAAGATAGCACAAAATCTGCTGAAACACGTTTGGGTGAAACAAAACAGAAAAAAAGGTGTCTAGCATAAGGCGGAATTCCTCTTCCCACCCCGTATTCACACAAATTAAGATGTTCAAAGTGATGTTCATCCCACTTGAAGACAGACACGAGTTTAGGTCAAATTGGTGAACTTTTCGGTGTGTTTGAAGGAAACCACGAGTGCTTTTCATAGTATCGTCCAGAGATTGCAGTTCCCTTTTCATAGTATCGTCCAGAGATTGCAGTGCTACACCGAAGCCGGCAGCGCACATCGATACCACAGACATTATCGACACGTAGCTGCAATCCGCAGTGCTGAATGGGAGAATCTGAAGAAGAAACCCCTCACTCTCAACACAGCAGCGCCCTGTCACGGTGGTCAATATAGAGCCGAACTTGGAAGCACTCTGCCCAGTTGGTGACCTCATCTGAAGCAGACAGCATAAAAAAAGAGAAATGGCTCTGAGCAGTATGGGACTTAACTTCTGAGGTCATCAATTCCCTAGAACTTAGAACTACTTAAACTTACCTAACCCAAGGACATCACACACATCCATGCCGGAGGCAGGATTCGAACCAGCGACCGTAGCGGTCGCGCGGTTCCAGAATGTAGCACCTAGAACCGCTCGACCACCCCGGCCGGCTGTCAGCATCACCGAGCAGGTCTAAAGTGTTACTCAAGTCTAAGATGGAAATGTACGTTTGTAAATGTTGAACAGATTGTTAATCAGTGCATCCAGTGGTCCTTTAATAACCAGTGACAGTTATAAGTTATCATGCACTCCTGTGGCAAATAATTGTATCAAGTTATGTTAATCTTCTCATTCATTCATGTAACGAAGTAAACTAATTTTTCTTGTAGTACGATGAGCTGTTTCCCAGAGCAATCAAAGAACCCACAGTTATGGCCAGACGGTTTTAATTTCGTCTGGCCGTAACACTTTTCCTGAATACCGCAGTATGATGGCTACTAAAAATGACTAGACGTAAGCCGTGGAGGCGAGTTATATATAATGCGCGGCGCTGAAGCTTTTGTTTATTCAGCGGCCGCTGAAGTCTGCAGAGGGCTGGGTCTCAAGGTAGTAAGCGGGTCGCCTGAATCTTTCAGCGATATCGACGCGCCATTGGCGCCCCCCTCACAAGCGTAACGGCAACGTTTTAAGGCTGACGGACTCCGCTTTCTGGAAACTTTGAAGGATGGAAAATCGAGCTACCAGACTATCAAACTGGGTGAAAAATGGTAGCTGCCGTTTTCAGTAAACGCACCGAGGGATTCAGTCGTTAAACGTCTTTGCTTCGGGTTATGAGGAATCTACCAGGAAACGTGGTTACGAAATGACGTTTCCACAAAACTGGCAATGTCTTTTTATCTGGCGAAAATATCTGCAATTTGACTCTGGCGTGTCTGTTTCTAATCACACTGACGTACAAAAACATTTACACTGCTGCCCATTTAAACTGCAACACCACGAACGCGGCATGCAGCGAACATCAAATAGGAATGAAGTATACTACGTGCTTGGATATGCAAAGTACTTGCATTACAGCGCAACTGTGCAAAGTAGGCAGGAGTAATGCAGTCTACATTCTTTATGTACGGAAACATCACGTGCCATGTCTCTCATTAAGAAATCGCATTTGAATTTTGGTTGTTTCTGAGAACAACATACTCGTATTATCTCTCTCGTTTAAGAAGATTTAGTGATAGCATCGTTGACTACTACTCGAAAGGTCGTGGGTTTCGGGTTTGAACGCATAAAAATCATCAGTAGCGAATAAAAATTGTCAGCAATAGCGACAGAAGACTTCTGTCATATCAATTCATCCCCCTTCTTCCAACAGCCTCGTCAAAGAAGGCGGAAGAGAAGACGGAGCTACAGGGCACCCTCTTGACCTTGGTGCTGGGGGGGGGGGGGGGGATAGGAGGAAACGTCCCTTAAAAAGCTGAAGAATCAGCAGAGATCAGCGGCATGAGGATGAAGCAGGTAATGGAATTCACTACGTTAAATTCACGAAATGTGTATCCACATGATATGTGGCCTGTAATCGAAAAAAAGGTGTCATGGTGATCTCTCTATTGGCAAATGATGCCGGATTATTCTCGCATTCGGATCCCTTGGAGGGGACCACTGAGGATGAGCGATCATCAAAAAAGGATGGAATTAACAACGACGAGATAACGTTCTACGAGTCAGAGAATGGAATGTCAGAAATCTGAAAATAGTAGAATAGCTAGAAAATCTGGAAAGCAAAAGGCAGAGTTTCAGTCTCGATCTAGTGAGGGATGTTATGAATAGGAAAATAGTGGAGAGTGAGGTACTGTGAACTGTCCAGTGATTGGTTCAATCTCGTCAGATTCGACGTCAAACCAATGCCGCAGTTCAGGTACACATACCCCCGTCGCAAGCAGAAGATGAAGACATAGAGAAAGGATATGATCATACTGAAGGTGTAATACAGTAATAATGGGGGATAAGAAGCTATTGCGTGATAGTGAATCGAAGAAAGGGTTACAGGAAATAAGGATTTGTCTGTTCAAAATGGTTCAAATGGCTCTGAGCACTATGGGACTTAACAGCTATGGTCATCAGTCCCCTAGAACTTAGAACTACTTAAACCTAACTAACCTAAGGACAGCACACAACACCCAGCCATCACGAGGCAGAGAAAATCCCTGACCCCGCCGGGAATCGAACCCGGGAACCCGGGCGTGGGAAGCGAGAACGCTACCGCACCACCACGAGATGCGGGCGTTTGTCTGTAGGAATGACAGACGAGAAAGATTATTTGATTTCTGTAATAACTTTCGATGGCAATAGCGAATGCTCTGTTCACGAATGACACCGCAGACTTCCAGCTGGATTACAACATGGTCAGAAAGAGATTCCAGAACCCGGAGTTGGGTTGCAAGGCTCACACAGGAGCATATGTAGACTCTGTAAACAGTTTAGTAACTATGAAGAGTAGCCTGAGGTTTGACAGAATCGTCCGGAACAAACAGTGTCCAAGGAAGACGGGCAATAGAGCACTGAGGAATGATGAGACGTGTTTGAAGTTCTCTAAGGCTGTAGATGCAGTGGTAAGGAATACCAGTTGAAGAGAAATACACATCTCTGAAAAAGGCAATCATAGATGTTGAACAGACAAACGTAGGTACAAGTAAGGTAACTGCGAAGAAACCTTGCGTAATGGAAGATGTTCTTCAACTGATCGACGAAAGAAGAGAATACAAAAATGTACTGGGGAAGACAGGAATATAGCAATATGGATCCCTTAGGAATGAAATAAATAGGATATGCAGTGGAAGCAAGGTGAAGACTGACTTTTCACAGAGAAAAGTCAAAACAACCTTCGTTGAAATTGAAAAAGTGCAATGTTAAATGCAAAGGACAGAGCAGACAGGTGGAAGGAGTGTATTGAGTGACTCCATGATGGCGACGACTTATGCGATGGCCTAATAGAAGAAGTAATTCGAGTTCATTTGGAAGACATACGGGATCCAGTATTAGAGTCAGAATATAAAATACTTCTAGAAGTCTTGAGATCGAAAAAGGCAGAAAGGATAGATAACATTACACCGGAATTCCTAAAATCACTGGAGGAAGAGCCAGCCATTCGGCTCTTCTAGTTGGTGTGTAGCGTCTATGTGACTGGCGACGTACCGTCACACCTTCGAAAAAATATCATCCACACAATTCCAAAGGTAGCAAGACCAGATAAGTGCGAGAACAATCAGCTTAACTGCTCTTAAATCCTATCTGCTGACTGAAATACACTCCTGGAAATGGAAAAAAGAACACATTGACACCGGTGTGTCAGACCCACCATACTTGCTCCGGACACTGCGAGAGGGCTTTACAAGCAATGATCACACGCACGGCACAGCGGACACACCAGGAACCGCGGTGTTGGCCGTCGAATGGCGCTAGCTGCGCAGCATTTGTGCACCGCCGCCGTCAGTGTCAGCCAGTTTGCCGTGGCATACGGAGCTCCATCGCAGTCTTTAACACTGGTAGCATGCCGCGACAGCGTGGACGTGAACCGTATGTGCAGTTGACGGACTTTGAGCGAGGGCGTATAGTGGGCATGCGGGAGGCCGGGTGGACGTACCACCGAATTGCTCAACACGTGGGGCGTGAGGTCTCCACAGTACATCGATGTTGTCGCCAGTGGTTGGCGGAAGGTGCACGTGTCCGTCGACCTGGGACCGGACCGCAGCGACGCACGGATGCACGCCAAGACCGTAGGATCCTACGCAGTGCCGTAGGGGACCGCACCGCCACTTCCCAGCAAATTAGTCAACTACCCTGGCGAGCAAGATCTCCGGATCTGTCCCCCATTGAGCATGTTTGGGACTGGATGAAGCGTCGTCTCACGCGGTCTGCACGTCCAGCACGAACGCTGGTCCAACTGAGGCGCCAGGTGGAAATGGCATGGCAAGCCGTTCCACAGGACTACATCCAGCATCTCTACGATCGTCTCCATGGGAGAATAGCAGCCTGCATTGCTGCGAAAGGTGGATATACACTGTACTAGTGCCGACATTGTGCATGCTCTGTTGCCTGTGTCTATGTGCCTGTGGTTCTGTCAGTGTGATCATGTGATGTATCTGACCCCAGGAATGTGTCAATATAGTTTCCTCTTCCTGGGACAATGAATTCACGGTGTTCTTATTTCAATTTCCAGGAGTGTATTTATGATATGTCAGATGGTAAGCAGCTATTATTCAGCAAAGGTAGAGGCACCTGTGAGAAATTTCTGACCTTGGGCTCGATAGTTGAAGGAGACTGGCCAAAAGTCAAGAAGCGCCCATAGGATTTGTCGACCTAGACAAAGCGTTAAAAATGTAAAATGATGCAAGATGTTCGAAAATCTGAGGAAAATAGTACTTTATAGGGAAAGGCGGATAAAATACAATACGTGCAAGAACCAAGAGGGAGCAGTAAGACTATAAGACAAAAAGAATGAAATCTGCATCTACATCTACATGGTTACACTGCAATCCACACTTAAGTGCCTGGCAGAGGATTCATCGAACCATTTTCATACTACTTCTCCACCATTCCACTCTCGACTGGCACGTGGGAAAAAGGAACACCTAAATCTTCCCGTTCGAGCTCTGATATCTCTTATTTTATTATGATGATCATTTCTTTCTACAAAGGTGGGTGTCAACAAAATATTTTCGCATTAGGAAGAGAAAGTTGGTGATTGAAATTTCGTAAATAGATCTCGCCGCAAAGAAAACCGCCTTTGTTTCAGTGACTGCCAACCCCAACTCGCATATCAGTGATACTCTCACCCCTATTGCTCGATAGCACGAAACGAGCTGCCCTTTTTTGCACTTTTTCAATATCCTCCGTTAATCCTCACTGCATTTAGCGACTCTCTCCGTTTTTATGATCTGCTGGCTGCAAAGCGGCATCGGCTGTCACAAGAGAAACTGTCAGTTCTTACATACAGCGGCAGAGGTTGCTAATTATCTATGAGTCGCGTTTATGGACCTATTTCTAATGTAACGATAATTACCTGTGGATCGGGTTTCTACGTCTACTGGTAATACAATGTCCTAAAGAAATGTGCTGGACCTGAAAGTAATACGCGACATAAATGGTACTTATCAATAAAACCAGTGGCAAGAGGATATGCTGGAAACCTAATATACATTTCGTTTGAATATTTTAATTCTGATATTTCAATATTTTTGTAAAAATCAAATGTAATATCTTTCTTGAAATTAGATAATCTCGTTCATATAAGATTCTCGGAGAGAAAGGGTGTAAGACAGAGATGCAGTCTCTTGCCCCAACTGTTCAATCTGTGCGTGGAAGAAGCAATAATGGAAATTAAAATTCGGAAAAAGAGGATATCAATTCACAGATGAAATTTCTGTCATCACTGAAAGTGAAGAAGAAATACACGATCTGATGAGTGCAGTGAACAACATAATGAGTGCAGCATATAGATTGAGAGTTAATAGGAATAAGGTGAAAGTAATGAGAAGAAGTAAAAAACGAAAATAGCGAGGATCTTAACATCAAAACTGGAGACCACAAATGTAAGGAATTATGCTAGCTCGGAAGCAAAATATCCCATGACGGTCGAAGTAAAGAGAACATAGAAAGCAGAGTGCACAGTCAAAAAGGCCATCCCAGGACAAGAGACGTCTATTGGTGTAAAACGTAGGCCTTAATTTTAGGAAGAAAATTCTGGAAACGTACGTTTGAAACACGATTGGCGAAGTAAGGAACAAATGGGAAACACTCAGAAGTACATGGGAGAGGATGATAGCACATGTGTTAAGACATCAACCAACAAAATGAAATGAAATGATCGTATAGCATTGTTGGGTGGGAGGCCCCATCCGGGGAAGTTCGGTCGCCCGAGTGCAAGTCTTATTTCAGTCAACGCCACATTGGGCGACTTGCTTGCAGGTAATGAGAATGAAATGATGATGAGAACAACGCAACACCCAGTCCACGAACGGGGAAAATCTCCAACCCGGCCGAGAGTCAAATCCGGGCCCGCTGCATGGGAGACAAGCACCTTACCACTCGGCTAAGCAGGCGGACATTAACGAATGAACTCCATGGTACGAGAGGCAATTGTAGAGGGTAAAAACTGTAGGGGAAGACACAAATTGGAACATATCCGATGTCTAGTAACATTTATCTAAAAGCAACGGTGTTAGGGTAATGGCCTATCGGAAGGGCCGTTAATCGTTTAGCGACATTTCGGGTTGCGTTCATCGGGTTGGCATCACCGAAATCTGGATATTGACGAATTCGAGAGGGTCGCACTCCACATCAAGTAGGTCCCCAACAGCCTCACGCAACTAACGCCTGAGAGGACAGACATATCGTTCTCTAGACCGTGCAGTATGATAGTCACGTCGAATATCGTGAGTCAGGAGAAGCGTTTGTTTGAAGCCGGACAAATATCGACGTGAACAGTGCATCGACATCTGAGGCATTACGGGCTGACAGCGCGGAGGCTGTTATTGCAGCTGCTGTAGCAGACAGAGCCGTGGTCGTACACTGAAATGACAAAAGTCATGGGACTGCGATGTGCACATATGCAGATGACGGTAGTAGCGCGCACACAAGGTTTTAAAGGTCACTGCATTGACGCAGCTGTCGTTTGTGCTCCGGTGATAATAGGAAGAGGTTTCCGGCGTGATTATGTGAGTATGGCCACACAACGAGAATAAACGGACTCTGAACACGGAACGGTATTTAGAGCTAGACGCATGGGACACTCCATTTCGGAAATCGTTGGGGGTTTCAATATTCCGAGATCCACCGTGTCAAGAGTGTGCTGAGAATACCAAATTTCAGGCATTATACCGCTCACCACGGACAATGCCGTGGCCGACGGCCTACCCATAAACGACGGAAATCAGCGGCATTTGCGTAGAGCTGTCAGTGCTAACAGACAAGCAACATTGCTTGAAAGAACTGCAGAAATCAATGTGGGAAGTTCGACTAACGTATCAGTTATGACAGTGCGGCGTAATATGGCGATAACTGCCAATGGCAGCAGACGACCGACGCGAGTGCTTTTTGCTAACAGCACGACACTGCCTGCAGCGCCCCTCTTGCATCTGTGAACATATCCGTTGGACACAAGACGACTGGAAAAGTGGGATAGTCAGCTGAGAACCGCTTCCGTTTGGTAAGTGCTGGTGGCAGGGTTAGAGTGAGGCACAGACTCCACGAAGTCATGGACGCAAGTTGCCAACAAGGCACTGTGTAAGCTGGTGGTAGCTTCATAATGGCGTGGGCCGTGTTTACATCTAACTGACTGGCTCCTTGGTCCAATTGCATCAATAATTGACTCGAAACGGTTATGTTCGGGTATTTGAAGGCCATTTGCAACCGTAAGCACCTCGTGGTCTAATGGTTAGCGTTGTTGCCCCTTGGTCACGGGGTCTCAGGTTGGATTCCTGGCTGGGTCGGGGATTTTCTCCTGTTGAGGACTGGGTGTTTGTGTTGTCCTCATCGTTTCAGTGTCGTTCAGGATATGGTGAGATTGGACAGGGCAGAGACTGGGAATTTGTACGGGTGCTGATAGCCATGCCGGTAAGTGGCCCTCAAAACTAAATGTCATCAGCATCATTTGCAGCCGTTCATGGGCTTTTTACGGATAACAGAGCGCCATGTTACCACTCCACAATTGTTCTCATGTCTTTGAAGAACATTCTGGACAATTCCAGAGAATGACTTGGCTCTCCAGATCGACCGACACGAATCCCATCAAACATTTTTGGGACTTGATCAAGAGGTCAGTTCGTACACAACATCCTGCATCGGCAACACTTTCGAAGTTATGGACCGTTATAAGAGGCAGCATGGCTCCAACATATCTGCAGGGGCTTCCAACGATTTGTTGAGCCCATGCCCCGTCGAGTCGCACTACAACGGGCAAAAGACCTCTGACACGATGTTGCGAGGTATGAATTTTGTCACCTCAGTGTAGTGTACTACTTGACACAAGATTGGCCTTGTTTTACCAGTACTCTTTCTCACTAATGTTGTAACATTAACACTTTATGGCCATTTAAATAAATGTTAACGTGTTGTTATTATTATTGTATTATTATTGTTGTATTATGTATGCTTTTTCTTTATCGAATGTAAACCAATTCAGGATTAGTCCTGATGACCTGTTACGATCTCAGCATCTCCCCCTCGGTCTTCCTTTATATGAGGCTTACTTTAGGTCTTTAGAGTATGAAAATTTTTACTAGGATAGGTTACCACCCGTATCGCAGAACCACCAATTTGGAGGATGAGACACTGAATGTAATTATGAAATATGTAATGTAATTAAGAGGTATATAGGCCAGGCACTGAATGTAATTAAGGGATATGTTTCTTGTATAATTAAAATATAATGCGAATTTGCTATTTCCCTGGTTCATGCACACGGAATCGATAGTCAGAATTATAACGGGCAGGAAAGAGAAGGTGGAAGGAAGTCCCTCTATTTATGGGAGGTATTTACCTGCCAAAGGAAAAGTTGGGACAGCTCGAAGTCAGCGCGTCAAGACCAATTCAGACAATCAATAGCTAACGGCGGCATTTTGTACATCCAGAAGTGGAAATTCAGACAAAATCCTCCTTTTCAAATTGTTATAAAAGGGTATTGTGATGTGGCATAATCTGGAATTCTCTTAGGCAGGGGTAGTGAACCTTTTTTAGTTACCACCTACTTTTGCTTCTGTCTTAAAAGTAAAATTTTCTAACCGCACACAAGTTCCACAGTAATGGTAACTTATGAAGTAAGGATGTAACGTTTATTTATAAAATTTATGGAGCGACTTACCGCAAGTTAAAGCATATTATAATAATTACTAAAGAAGTGTTCTGCTAATAATTTTCTGATGTGCAGCCGGATGCTGTCGATATTCTACCACGATATTTCTGCCAGAGATATTCGGCCATCTTCAAGTGCGTGGGCAACAACTGAAGAGTCTTGTTTTTTTTTTTTTTTTACTTTTATTGTGTTTCAATGCCCCATCTGGGGCGGGCTGGCAGCAGCATATGCGCTGCTCTTCAGCCGAAAGACAGTAATTATAGAAAGAAGAAATTAAAATAACAGAATGGAATGAGTCTTGGTGCAATCACTATGTTTATGCCGAATCTCGCCCATACGAAATGTGCTGGCGTGTTTCGACGCATGCGTCAGGTGATGACATGCGCGGGACAGCCGAGTTGTTGTGTGTGTGCTGCCCTCGGTAGTGGAAGTGAGAGATGATCTAATCACTGAGTATCGAACGATCCCGTCGATTCCGCTGTGACTGGATAATTTTAATTAGGGGATTCCAATTTTTATCCAGCTGAAAGCCATTATCACGATTTATAAGGTTATCGGCAAGACTTATTTCCACCGATTCTTTGATTACTGAATCCCCAAAAACTGGAAATTGGACGTAAAATTTTTGCTCTGTTGTATTTCATTGAGTGTCCCAAGGAAACACATTGCTCTGCTACTAATGATTTTAACAGTTGCCGAAGACGGGCGTATCTTTCGTGTTCTGTACAACGTTCCTGGACAGTTCGTCTCCTCCGGCCTGTGTATGGAGCACCACACTCACGGCATTTAGTAGACGCCCGCTTTTTGAGTTTTAAATCGTGTTTAACGGATCCAACGAGGGCCAAAATAACCTTGGTTTATTTTTTCCTAAGCAATCTGTCTATTTTAGAAGACACAATCCCGGAATGTTAAAGCAACGTGAGCAACGTAATTGATTTATAGTCGTCGTCAGACTCCTCAGTGCGTTGCTTCTTGTTATTATATTTGCGCATGGCCTTCCTTATTTGGCGTGAAGTGTAGCCATTATGTGTAAAAGCCTTCTCCAAGTGTTCTAATTGCGCGTAGAAGTTTTCATCGCCCGATACTGCAAGCGCCCTATGTATGAAGGTGCTGATAACACGGTCGGTTTGTACGGGGTTATGGCAACTAGGCGCCTTGAGGCAGAGATCTGTGTGCGTGGGTTTTTCTACACACAGAATGTCGCAATGACCCATGCATCTTCCGTCCACCAGCGAAGAGTTTGTCCGTGGTTGGATCCGTTAAAGATGAGTTACAATTGAAAGAAAAAGAAACGGGCATTTACAAAATTCCCTGTAGATGTTCTGCTGCATATACAGGCCAGACGACATGAACTGTCCAGGAACGTTATACAGAATACGAAAGATACGCACGTCTTCGGCAACTGTTAAAATCAGCATTAGCAGAACACAGTTTCCACGGGACACTCATTGGAATACAGCATAACAGAAATTTTAGCTACAGTTTTCAGTTTTCTGGGATTCATTAATCAAAGAGTCGGACGAAATACGTCTTGCCGATAATCATATAAATCGTGATAACGGCTTTCAACTGGATAAAAATTGGAATCCGGTAATTATAATAGTCCAGTCACAGCGGAATCGACGGGATTGTTCGATACTCAATGATTAGATCATCTCTCACTTCCATCACCGAGGGCAGCACGCACAACGCGGCTGTCCCTCCATCACCTGACGCATGCGCCGAAAGACACATATCGCAAGGGCGAGATCCAGCATAATTACCGTGGATGCGCCAAGGCTCTTCAGAGTTGTCTTCTCATCAGATGATGGCCGGACGTCTCTTGGACGAAATATTGTGGCAGAATTTCGACGGGATCAGGCTGAACACCCGATAATTGTTAGAAAAAGAAATACGCCGGAAAAATTTTTGGAGTTACAACTAACAAATGCTTTATGTTCACATTTTATGTAGATCTAATGGCAATATTTTTAAAATCCATACCGCCTACCCCCCACCATGAAAGCCGAAACGCTCACTAGTGGGCGGTAAGGACCAAATAGTCTACCACTCCAAGGTAATCGAGCAATTCGTATGAAAAGCCGCGATTGCGTAATACTTCCTAGTACTGTCGTCACAGCAGATCATCAGCTCGAAACCTCGTGGCAATGAAGAGTTCACTTAATCTCGTATCAGTCATTTCATTGCAGTGCGGCAAAACGATTGTGAAATTCAATGTAGACCTGTAACGAGAACATTACCGACATGTGACTTATTTGTCTAACGGCCATGTTCCAGATACCGAAACTTTGAGTATCCATAAATGTGAAGTTTAGGTTTCTGCTAACATCAATACAGTCATTGCATAACGATATGCACACATACAGTTGGCGGTGATATCGCGTACACAAGAGATTAAAGATTAAAGGGCAGTGCACTGCAGAGCCTTCGTTTGTTCTCAGGTGATTCACGCGAAAAAGTTTCCGAAGTGATTATAGCCGCACGGTGGAAAGTAACGGACTTCGAAAGCGGAATGTTGGTTGCAGCGACACGCATGGGACATTCCATTTTGGAAACTGTTTTGGAATTCATTATTCCAAGACTCACAGTGGTGAGAATACGAAATTTCAGGCATTACCTCTCACCACGGACAACGCAGTGGCCGTAAGCTTTCACTTGGCGATCGAGAGCAGCGGCGTTTGCGTAGAGTTGCCAGTGGTAATAGACAAGCAACGCTGTGTGGAACAACCATAGAAATCAATGTGAGACGTACGGCTAACGTATTCGTTAGGACAGTGCCGCGAAATTAGGCGTTAATGGGCTATGGCAGCAGACAATCGATGTGAGTGCCTTTGCTAATAGCACGGCAGCGCCTGCAGCGCCGTTCCTGGGCTCGTGACCATATCGGTTGGACCCTAGACGGCTGACAAAACGTGGTCTGGTCAGATGAGTCTGATTTCAGTTGGTAAAGGCTGATGTCGGGATTCGAATATGATGCAGGCCCCAAGAAGCCACGGACATAAGGTGTCATTGGTGTGGGCTGTATTTACGTTAAATTTACTGACTCCTCTTCACCAACCTAACCGATAATAGACTGGAAATGGTTATGTTCGGACACTTGTAGAACAGTTGCAGCCATTCACGCACTTCATGTTTCCAATGAACGATGGAATTGATATGGATGACAATGCAACATGTCACCGGGACACAATTGTTCGTGACTGGTTGGAAGAAAAATCTGGGCAATTCGAGCGAATGATTTAGTCGACCAGATCGCCGGACATGAATCCCATCAAACATATATGGGACTTAATCGAGAGTCAGTTCGTGCACAAAATATTGCACCGGCAACACTTTCGCAATATGCACAGCTACATAGGCGTCATGGCTCAATATTTCTGCAGGAGACTTCCAACCATGTGTTGAGTTCATGCCACGTCGAGTTGCTGTACTACGACGGGCAAAAGGAGGTCCGTCAAGATATTAAGAGGCATCCCATGATTTTTGTAGCTTCAGTGTGTTTGAAGTATTCGTGGACGTGTGTCAACTTTTCAAATCAGTTTCGGGGATACTGGAGTTTGTAAACAGTTCAACGTTATCTAAACATCAAATCTGTGCAGAAAACAGCTCGTTTAAATTCTCATATTGGTCCAAAATTTCTTTTGCCAAATTAAGGCTACGAAGTTTAACATACACTCCTGGAAATTGAAATAAGAACACCGTGAATTCATTGTCCCAGGAAGGGGAAACTTTATTGACACATTCCTGGGGTCAGATACATCACATGATCACACTGACAGAACCACAGGCACATAGACACAGGCAACAGAGCATGCACAATGTCGGCACTAGTACAGTGTATATCCAACTTTCGCAGCAATGCAGGCTGCTATTCTCCCATGGAGACGATCGTAGAGATGCTGGATGTAGTCCTTTGGAACGGCTTGCCATGCCATTTCCACCTGGCGCCTCAATTGGACCAGCGTTCGTGCTGGACGTGCAGACCGCGTGAGACGACGCTTCATCCAGTCCCAAACATGCTCAATGGGGGACAGATCCGGAGATCTTGCTGGCCAGGATAGTTGACATACACCTTCTAGAGCACGTTGGGTGGCACGGGATACATGCGGACGTGCATTGTCCTGTTGGAACAGCAAGTTCCCTTGCCGGTCTAGGAATGGTAGAACGATGGGTTCGATGACGGTTTGGATGTACCGTGCACTATTCAGTGTCCCCTCGACGATCGCCAGTGGTGTACGGCCAGTGTAGGAGATCGCTCCCCACACCATGATGCCGGGTGTTGGCCCTGTGTGCCTCGGTCGTATGCAGTCCTGACTGTGGCGCTCACCTGCACGGCGGCAAACACACATACGACCATCATTGGCACCAAGGCAGAAGCGACTCTCATCGCTGAAGACGACACGTCTCCATTCGTCCCTCCATCCACGCCTGTCGCGACACCACTGGAGGCGGGCTGCACGATGTTGGGGCGTGAGCGGAAGACGGCCTAACGGTGTGCGGGACCGTAGCCCAGCTTCATGGAGACGGTTGCGAATGGTCCTCGCCGATACCCCAGGAGCAACAGTGTCCCTAATTTGCTGGGAAGTGGCGGTGCGGTCCCCTACGGCACTGCGTAGGATCCTACGGTCTTGGCGTGCATCCGTGCGTCGCTGCGGTCCGGTCCCGGGTCGACAAGGCACGTGCACCTTCCGCCGACCACTGGCGACAACATCGATGTACTGTGGAGACCTCACGCCCCACGTGTTGAGCAATTCGGCGGTACGTCCACCCGGCCTCCCGCATGCCCACTATACGCCCTCGCTCAAAGTCCGTCAACTGCACATACGGTTCACGTCCACGCTGTCGCGGCATGCTACCAGTGTTAAAGACTGCGATGGAGCTCCGTATGCCACGGCAAACTGGCTGACACTGACGGCGGCGGTGCACAAATGCTGCGCAGCTAGCGCCATTCGACGGCCAACACCGCGGTTCCTGGTGTGTCCGCTGTGCCGTGCGTGTGATCATTGCTTGTACAGCCCTCTCGCAGTGTCCGGAGCAAGTATGGTGGGTCTGACACACCGGTGTCAATGTGTTCTTTTTTCCATTTCCAGGAGTGTGTATACAATGTGTTTCTCTGTATAGGAAATTCTACTGAAAGTATTGTTGAATGATATAACAGTGTGAAAATGCTACTAAAAGTATTGTTGAATGTTATCACAGAGCTAGGGTAGCCACATTGTAGAAACTGTTTTGATCAGTGATTGATTTATTCTCATTAAAGACATATTATGTTTATGAAGCTAGACGTTTGGTATGCGCTACGCTATGGAATGTTTTAATTCTCTGACCGTACTTAACAGCTGGGTATTTTATAGAAGGTTTGAGTGACTGGTGTTGGTAACATTTTCTCGCCTAATTCTGATGTTACGTGTTCGTATTTTATTTCTGAATTCTGAGTGTAAAGTAAAAAAAAAATATTATTACATACTATACCTATTGATTAATGATCATTGGTTCTAACCCCGTTTACAGCTTTCTTCTCTCTCTTTTAACACAATGCTCTGTTTGGAAACGAAGTTAACAGTCCGATTGCTTTAATCCTTGATCCTGGAAACAGGCAACACTTATCAGTTTGCATTTAGCAAAATGGGTGTTATAGGCTCTCTTCAACTTCAAGTTGGTTCTGTGTCGAGCATCACAGTTGGCGTATTCGTGTGCCGTGTCTCAGAAGTGAACTAACTGTGGCAGAGTAGATTCGTCATCGAGAACGGTTCCAGCACCTGGCGTGATGGAGTAGGGTGCCATAGGGTTCTAACACGATCACTGCGTCTTCCCATAGTCGATAATTTGGACATTTAGCGTTACATTTTGGACGGCCGGTGACTGTGCCCTATTTACAAGGTCTCCACTACGTTGCCTTTCAATGGAAAGTTGCGCACTGCTCGTGCTGCTCTGACTTATATCGTTTCAAAGGGGTTGGTCTCTTGCGCTGGCCATCACGTTCTCTAGATTTCTCAGGCATTCAAAACGCCTGACTATTGGATACCAAGAGACTCGCTCACCAACATTCGACAGTCACTACGTTTCATGAACGCTACAACAGAGCTGACGCCACCAGGTATGATGTCATAGAATGGAGACCGACTGAATGACCAACCAGGCTGTGTTGCTGTCAGGTATAGCAGTTATGTGCGCTCAATTTCACCCCCTATATAGCCCAAAACCATCTACAAATGTAATCTGGTTTTCTTCCTGCTATACGACAAACGCCCAATAGCTAAAATACTGTTTTTCGCTATAGTGACTGATGCTGAAGTTTTAACGGCCAGCGGTCGACTACAAGGAGTACTTGGTGGTGACAACAATAATAGTTTACAGCACTGATTGTCACGGGTTGGATTAAAATACAGTTTTGTTTTACACTCGATACTAATGTATCGTTTTCATTGTGTAGCAATTTTCAAGTAATTTTTACAATACATATCGGGTATAACATCAGCGAAATACAAAATATTGAAAAAAAATTGCTTTTTTAGTCGAAAAGAGTACTTAGATAGCATAATCTATTATACGGACATAAATGAATTGCCGTCGAAGCGTTCGACAAATCACATAATAGTAAAAAAACATAGTAGGTTGTCCTAATATGCAATAAAATTAAACTTCAGTGCAATTGAAAATGGTTACCGTACAGTAAGGGGAAACATTGTATAATATAACATTTCACTACATTCCCGGACTTTCTAGTTACTGACATGAAACTAAGAATTTTCGAAACAGATTTGACGTACCATGTGTAAGGGCGCACTGGACTGCACTGGCTGTCCGAGGAGGAATGATCAATTCTCGGTGATGTGACTGGAACGATCGTTCGAAGCAATAAGTGTAGGACTCTAAACCGCATACGTTAAGAGCTACGAGCACCTCTTCGTATTAGATACCGTGAAATGAATCTCATCTATTGCAAGTTATCTGCTTTCTCTGTTTTGATATAAGGTACTACGGACCAAAAGAAGTAAAAGTTGTCTAGTAGATATGGGATCCAAAATCTGTACCTTAAGTGCTATGAGCATGCGTTTAGTAGGAAAGATGTGTTCCACAGTAGCGAAGATGAACCAATGCTCGTGACTCTTAAGGTATGCACTTTAAAACCTGTGTTTACTGAACACTTTTTCTTCTTTTGCTCCAAACTATGACCTCTCAAAATACGGAAAACGAGACTGCAGTAGAAGATATATGCTTCACAGTATGGAAGAAGCGTGCGGTTCTAGGCTACGGTCGCAAGTTCGAATCCTGCCTCGGGCATGGGTGTGTTTGTGTGTGATGTCCTTAGGTTAGTTAGGTTTAACTAGTTCTAAGTTCTAGGGGACTAATGACCTCAGCAGTTGAGTCCCATAGTGCTCAGAGCCATTTGAACCATTTTAAGTTCTAGGGGACTGACGACCTCAGATGTTAAATACCATAGTGCTCAGAGCCAGTATGGAAGAAGAAGAGCAGTTCATTGCTCTTAAGGTAAATACTTCAGAGCCCACCTTTACTAGGTTTTTTGATTCGAATGGTCGTTCATATCGAGTTCCTGAAAATTGACTATTCCTGGGATGCTCTGTATACAGAGACGCTTCATGTCAAACCGATCAGAGATAAACACCAGACACAAGATATGCTGAGTGTCGGTCTAGGTAATGTGATAAAGTGGTTTATTTTGCGATATTCTTCCTTACTGTACCCCAGCTTGATGATTTCTTTAGTTTCGTCTGATTTGTACATTAATCACGCTCAGAGTCTCAATTTATTTGCCTGTCAATTCCCCTTTACGAGATGATTATCTTAAGCGCTGGACTATTCCGTTGAGTTTGTGTAGTTGACATGAAGCAGATAAGTTACTTTGCATCATTTTTCTAGTCACTACCTGTTTTATTTCTCTAATACAAACCCTTTTGTGAGTGCACGTAAAGACAGTATTGACCCTGCCGAGTGACCTCGTTTTTACTGGCGAGGGCTGTATATTCCATTGGCTGCGTTTGAAAACGCTTCGTTTAAGCGGCATCGATCGCGTCAGAATCCCATTTTCACTGCGGTTTCTCTGCTCCCGGGACAATACTGAATGCGGTGCTGTGAAGCGCGATACGCACAAACATGACAGGTCTACTGCGCAGCAGCGTTGAACGTGTTACCTGCTTACACTGGTGGCCAGGCGTTCTAGCAAAAATTGCAACGACTTAATAACACACCAGAGACGCATACGTTCTCTTTGAAAAGTCGTTTTTGCGGAAATGAAGGAATGCCTCTGATTTACAAACCGTAGTGTTCTGTAGAATCTCTGTCTTCTGTAGTGGCCGAATGTTTGTAGATTCGCAGCTGCAGTCATATAAATTAATGATTTGCGTGACACTTGGCGTGGGTTAGCTTTAGTTATGTTATTTTGACCGCGTTGACCAAGATAATATCAAAAACGGAACGACATTATAGAGCGTTGGAAAAGTCATTTGGCTGGTATCCATTACAGACCTTTTCGTCAACTGTGATTCGCGATTCGTTTGTCTATCCTACAGGTCAGGGGAGAACCGTATTACATGTAAGGAAATGTAATCTGCAGAAATGAGGAAATGGAGATAACAGACAGATCATAGATTTAAGTTATTTTTCACATTTTTGTTCACTTTCCCTTCCTTACGAGTAATAAATTGTAATTAATAAAGAGGGAATGTGCGTAAGATGATAAAGTATCAGAGCAAAGAACTGCAAGTTAAACAGAGGCATGACGCAGAATACGTGATAATGTGCTTAAATTGTTTCTTTTGTAGTAGTATAAATATGACGAAACGATAAAGAATCATTCACTTCTCCGCAAGCAATTCCTACTGAGAAAGCTGTTCTTGTTGTTCGTCGTCGATTCATGTGCGTGTACTCAAACTGAAAAATGTACACTACTGGCCTTTAAAATTGCTACACCAAGAAGAAATGCAGATGACGGGTATTCATTGGACACATATATTATACTACAACTGACATGTGATTACATTTTCACGCAATTTGGGTGCATAGATCCTGAGAAATTAGTACCCGGAACAACCACCTCTGGCCGTTATAACGGCCTTGATACACCTGGGCATTGAATCAAACAGAGCTTAGATGGCGTGTCCAGGTACAACTGCCCATGCAGCTTCAACACGATACCACAGTTCATCAAGAGTAGTGACTGGCGTATTGTGACGAGCCAGCTGCCCGGCCACCATTGACCAGACGTATTCAATTGGTGAGAGATCTGGAGAATGTGCTGGCCAGAGCAGCAGTCGAACATTTTCTATATCCAGAAAGGCGCGTACAGGACCTGCAACATACGGTCGTGCATTATCCTGCTGAAATGTAGGGTTTCTCAGGGATCAAATGGAGGGTAGAGCTACGGGTCGTAACACATCTTAAATGAAACGTCCACTGTTCAAAGTGCCGTCAATGCGAACAAGAGGTGATCGAGACGTGTAACCAATGGCACCCCATACCGTAACGCCGGGTGATACGCCAGTATGGCGATGACGAATACACGCCTCCAATGTGCGTTCACCGCGATGTCGCCAAGAACGCATGCGACCATCATGCTGTAAACAGAACCTGGATTCATCCGAAAAAATGACGTTTTGCCATTCGTGCACCCAGGTTCGCCGTTGAGTACACCATCGCAGCCTCTCCTGTCTGTGATGCAGCGTCAAGGGTAACCGCAGCCACAGCCTCCGAGCTGATAGTCCATGCTGCTGCAAACGTCGTCGAACTGTCCGTGAAGATGGTTGTTGTCTTGCAGACGTCCCTATCTGTTGACTCATGGATCAAGACGTGGCTGCATGATCCGTTACAACCATGCGGATAAGATGCTTGTCATCTCGACTGCTAGTGATACGAGGCCGTTGGGATCCAGCACGGCGTTCCGTATTACCCTCCTGAACCCCCAGATTCCATATTCTGCTAACAGTCATTGGATGTCAACCAACGCGAGCAGCAATGTCGCGATACGATAAACCGCAATCGCGATAGGCTACAATCCGACCTTTATCAAAGTCTGAAACGTGTTGGGACGCATTTCTCCTCCTCTCACGAGGAATCACAAGAGCGTTTCACCAGGCAGTACCGGCCAACGTTGTGTGAATGCTCTGAAAAGCTAATCATTTGCATATCACAGCATCTTCTTCCTATTGGTTAAATTTCTCGTCTGTAGCACGTCATCTTCGTGGTGTAGCAATTTTCATGGCCAGTAGTGTAACTTCAAAAGAGAGTGTTAATTAGAGTCGTTTGCATTATTTAGATAACCTGATTCACATTCCATACTCAAATAATTAGTAGAAGTGGCCTTCAGTATTGTAACGCAATATATCGTGGGAGAAATTTTGGGTTGCCTTCACCGACAATTAGTGAGTCCATTGTACCTGCAAAATGAAATATGCATCTTTACCACATTACATTAAAGAAATCCGATAGTTTTTCTGTAGGCGACATGGCGATTAATTATTTCGTAATTTGAAAGGAATCCCACTCGAACTTTTTTTTGGCGTGGACCTGTTACGCAAAAAAGACAATAACTTTCATAATGCAACGTAAGAAAATATAATTGGAAAGCTTTAAATAGTATTCAGGTTCCAAACTAATATTTTTACACCATCAATGATTATAATATACAGAGATCATAGTTATACTCAAAAGAGTTAAAATATTTACAGTCTCCCAACATTTCAAAATACTTGAGTAATAATAACAGTATTTTTTATTTTTATTTTATTTGGTTATAATGCTCAGAGTGGATAGCTACGGTCAAGAACGTAAACAGTTCACAAGCGCCAACTCAACGTTTGACTTAAGTGGTTTAGTTTTAAGATATTTTATTGTTAGTTTAGTTTTATGTAGTTTCTTTCCTTGCTGATGCGATCTTCATTCCGAAGACTAATTTGAATACCTCTCCACGCTAATCTATACTGAGCAACATTCTTCATCTCTGAATAACTGCTGCAACCTACATCCGCCAGAAAATACTTATTTTATTCAAGCTTAGGCCTCTCTTTAAAACTGTGCCCCCTACACTTATCATCCATAATCATATCCTTTACGATGTATCCAATCCCTTGATTTAGTCAAGTCGCGCCACAGATTTCTTTTTTTCTCAATTCGAGTCAGCACTTCCTCATTAGTTATTCAATCCATCTATCTCGTCTTAAGCATTCTTCTGTAGCGCCATATTTCGGCAGCTACTATTCAGTTTCTGTCTATCGTTCACATTTTACTTGCGTACTAAGTTACACTCCACTACACCTTGATAAAAGACTTTTAACACTTGAATTTATATTATATGCCACTAATTTCCTTTTTCTTTAAAATAGTTTTCTTGCTATTATTTATCTGCTTTTCATACCTCCTATACGTTCTCCAACATCAAGTATTTTTCCGCTCGAATAGCAGAACTCATTTACTTTCTTTTAGTGTTTCATTTCCTAATCTAATTCCTTCAGCCTTGCCTGGTACATTTCGACTGCATTCCTACCTTTGATTTGCTTTTGTTGAGTACACCTTGTAATATGTTCCATTTCACTCGGCAGCTCTTCCAGATTCAACCATTTAGCTATTTTACTGCTTAAGTGTTTACGCGTTTTACCGGTTTACGGCTTTAACGGTTTATACACGCAATTACCCGATTACTTTCTAAGGGAGATAACATGTCACTTTCATATTTAGCTGTGACTGGCTGCCGAGGGGGAGGTGAGGGAGAAATAGGATACAAAGCACAATGTGGCTAGTTCCTCCATCTTGTGTTTTTATTTATTTTAGTTATTCATATATTTCGTTACAGGCCAATTAAAGACCACGTCAAGATAATCTTTTATTTCTTTTTTCCTTCATCCTCTACCAAAAATTTTTCATTTCCTCAGAATGAGCTGTCACTCATTTGTCCATTTGACATCAGTTTTTTTCTGTTTACCTTCTTGAAATCCTTTGAATTTCTTGACTTCTTGTCTGAAGAGTTACCTCTGTTGAGTAAGGTATCGTGTGCAGTCTACATTTTTTCTCAGTTCTTTTCAGCCATGACTATCCACCAATTTCCTGATTTGGAAGAATCGTTAGAGCTTCTTTGTTAATCTCTCTTCCTTCATTGACTCTAGATGTCCATAGAATGTTACACGTCTTTTTCTGATCTCATCTGTTATGTTAGGGCAGAGTGGTTTTCAAACCCAGTTGCGGTCTTTGTTATTGTTTGGAACTAATCATTTTCGTAAGATTCTTCTTTACATCTTTTCCAAGTATTCTAATGCCATTTTGTATCCAGGTAAAATCAGTGATTCTGACCTACAGAGAACTTCTGGTTTTACAACTCCTTGATTTAATGTCTTTAGAAAAACATTTTTACTGTACAAATTTCTCACTTTCGTGTATGCCATTTTCATTTTTTATATTCTGATTTTAAAAGCTTCTTTTTCACTTTTATGTTTAAATTTCTACTGAGATATTTTCTGGAAAAAATCTTCCGGGTGACGAGATCAGGTGTTATCAATAAGAGACGACCACCACTTGTGGGATTGAGGCGTTGACGACGTAACGTATACCGAGCCAATATGACGCGCGAATTGAACAACATCCCGACAAAGGACTTTTGTGACAGTATTCACAGTGTTGTACGAATTTTCTGTGCGTTGTACTCGTGTGGAGAGGACACTATGTAGAACAATGCTTAAGCATTAAAACCACCATCTTAATTTTTCTCTACTTCTGCTTAAGTCTCGAAAGTTTTTTAACGAATGGCGTAAAACTGCATGCGAACTCTATGTATTCAGCTTGGCAATGCAATCTTAACGCTGCGTGTACAGATCGCATGTGACATGATAGGTTTGCGATATTGTGACTAAGTGTTAATTGTTTTACCGTAAGTTTCAGATGAGATTGTATTGTGAAAACCTATTCACAGATTGTCTTCATGACTTTAGGTCGATAGTTAAGGGCGCATGACCATTTCGGTGAAAATATTGGTCTAAATATTGATAAGTCATTGATTATATGTTCTCTAAATAGGTTTTTTCTGATATTCTAAAATGATCACTATAAATTGGAAAGTCTGGCGTAGAAGAAATAAACTTAAACGGTGATTTTAATAAAAGACTTGTGATGCGATGAGCGTTTTAATCACTTAAGAGAAATTGTCGCGTAATTTCTGATTCTGTGAAGTACTCGTAGCTACTATGACACCAAAAAAAACTTAAGGGTTACAGAACTGTTAGAAACTTATCACCAATATTGTTTTCCTGTTCCGTAGTATCATGTGATGTGATTTCTACTTTTATTGTTAGAAACATGTCTCGGATCAGTAGATAGATTTGAATTTAGTAATCTTATTTTTAAAATGCTAAGTCGTACGAAGGGTTTATGCCGAAAGAACATTAAATAGCTAACCGCTTGGCGATGTGTGCTGCACAGAATATGTGCTGGAGGTAGGGTATTGTTCACGAGGGAGCCATATTTCTTTCATGACAATAGTAATTTAGAATTCGAACGTTGGCAGTTGTACAGTACACTGCTAAATTAATGAACAACACGTTTATGTTTCCCCAATAAATAAATGATGGCGTAGCACTGCGTCATGCCTGTGAATCGGCTGCTCACGTGTACATTATTAATTTATTGTTCACTGCTGGCCCCAGTTTATTAACATCTATGATGCGCGCATCCCAACGGTGAAACCATAACCCTTTCTTGTCGCGCTGTGCATACAGGATTTTGGTTATGCCGGACTTCCGAAGTCAGAAAGAGGATTATATCACGAGCACCAAGCTCTTTTTATTTTTCTAAGGGATAAAATATTCGAAGCAACCCTCAGCAGTATTAAAATGAAATATTTCTTACACTATGTAGAACATATAAAGAGACAACGTTTCACGCGAACAGCGAATTAATTCACACAGCCTCGTTGTTCATAAATCTGTGCAATGGATTAACAGTATGTCTACGGAAATCAGCGTTATATCCATTGACTTAGAAATCGCACAAGATTCTTCAATACCAGTCCACTAATTAATGTTAACTTTATTCACGCTGCTTCTTAGCTGTCACCTCAAGCGTAAACGCTGATATTTGTTCAGCATAAAGACTGGCAGAAAAGCTGTGTCAAACTGATCCTGTCTTCTCCTTCTTGTCAAAGCGGGCTTTTGGTTCCATGAATCTGTCTTACCCTCTTTCCCAACGCAGTGTCACATTTCTTTCTGTCTTCCACGTTACATTGACGGCGGTGTTACTAAGGTCATCCGGTAAGTGAGGAAAGCTCCTGCGACAAAGCACTGCAAGTTTCAATTGTTTCCGAACATACACTGTTGTTGTTGTTGTTGTGGTCTTCAGTCCTGAGACTGGTTTGATGCAGCTCTCCATGCTGTTCTATCCTATGCAAACTTTTTCATCTCCGAGTAACTCCTGTAACCTACATCTTCTGAATCTACTTCGAGTATTCATCTCTTGGTGTCCTGTACGATTTTTGTCCTCCAAGCGTCCCTCCATTACTAAATTGGTGATCCCTTGATGCCTCAGAACTTGTCCTATTACCCGATCCCTTCTTCTAGTCAAGTTGTGCCACAAATTCCTCTTCTCCCCAATTTTGTTCTGCAACTCCTCATTAGCTGCGTGATTTACCCATCTAATCTTCAGCATTCTTCTGTAACACCAGGATTCGAAAGCTTCTAGTCTCTTCTTATCCAAACTATTTATCGTCCATGTTTCACTTCCATACATGGCTACACTTCACACAAATACTTTCAGAAAGGACTTCCTGAAACTTAAATCTACGCTCGATGTTAACAAATTTCTATTCTTCAGAAACGCTTTCCTTGCCGTAGACAGTCTACATTTTATTTCCTTTTTACTTCGACCATAATCAGTTATTCCCCCCCCCCCCTCCCGCCAACAAAAAGCAAAACTCATCTACTACTTTAAATGACTCATTTCCTAGTCTAATTCCCTCAGCATCACCAGATTTAGTTCGACTGCACTCCGTTATCCTCGTTTTACTCTTGTTCAAATGGTTCAAATGGCTCTGAGCGCTATGGGACTTAACATCTTAGGTCATCAGTCCCCTAGAACTTAGAACTACTTAAACCTAACTAACCTAAGGACATCGCACACATCCATGTCAGAGGCAGGATTCGAACCTGCGACCGTAGCGGGATTGCGGTTCCAGACTGAAGCGCCTAGAACCGCTCGGCCACTCTGGCCGGCTTACTCTTGTTGATGTTCATCTTATATCCTCCTTTCATGACACTGTCCATTCTGTTCAACTGCTCTTCCAACTCCTTTGATGTCTGAGACAGACTTACTATAGCATTGGCAAACGTCAAAGTTTTTATTTCTTCTCCATGGTTTTTAATTCCAACTTCAAATTTGTCTTTTGTTTCCTTTACTGCTTGCTCAATATACAGATTGAATAACATCGTAGATAGGATACAACACTGTCTTATTCCCTTCTCAACCACTGCTCCTTTTCATGCCTCTCGACTCTGGTGTCTGTAAAAATTGTAAATAACCTTTCGCTATCTGTATTTTACCCCTGCCATATTCATAATTTGAAAGAGAGTATTCCAGCGAACAGTGTCAAAAGCTTTCTGTAAGTCTACAAATGCTAGAAACGTAGGTTTGCCTTTCCTTAATCTATCTTCCAAGATACGTTGTAGGGTCAGTATTGCCTCACGTGTTCCAATATTTCTACGGAATCCAAACTGATCTTCCCCGAGGTCGGCTTCTATCAGTTTCTAAATTCGTCGGTAAAGAATTCGTGTTATTATTTCGCAGCTGTGACTTATTAAACTGATAGTTCGATAGTGATCACACCTGTCAACACCTGCTTTCTTTGGGATTGGAATTATTTTGTTCTCCTTGAAGTCTGAGGGTATTTCACCTGTCTCATACATCTTGCTCACCAGATAGTAGAGTCTTGTCATGGCTGGCTCTCCTAAGGCTATCAGTAGCTCTAATGGAATGTTGTCTACTCCCGAGGTCTTATTTCGACTTAGGTTTTTCAGTGTTCTGTCAAATTCTTTACTCAGTATCATATCCCTCATTTCATCTTCATCTACGTCCTCTTCAATTTTCATAACATTGCCCTCAAGTACATCACCCTTGTATAGACCCTCTATATACTCTTTCCACCGTTCTGCTTTCCTTCTTTCCTTAGGACTGGTTTTCCATCTGAGCTCTCGATATTCATACAAGTGGTTTCTCCAAAGGCCTCTTTAATTTTCCTGTAGGCAATATCAATCTTACCCCTAGTGATATAAGCCCCTAAATCCTTACATTTGTCCTGTAGCCATCTTTGCTTAGCTATTTTGCACCTCATGTCGATCTCGTTTTTGAAACGTTTGTGTTCCTTTTCACCTGCTTCATTCACTGTAGTTTTATATTTTCTCGATGCATTAATTAAATTCAATATCCCTTCTGTTACTCAAGCCGTCGTCGTTTTACTTACTTGATCCACTGCTGCCTTATCTATTTCATCTCTCAGTAGCAGTAACTGATAAAAAGTATTCGGACAACAAATAGTAGATATTAACATGGCGTGTATCCGCCCTTTGTCTATATAACGTCTGGATATCTGCTGCATACAGTTTCAACGAAGTGTCTGCATATCTGTGGGGGAATAGTATCCCATTCTTCCTCACGAGCCGAAACCAGAGTAGGTAGTGATGTTGCACGCTGGGATCTGGAGCGAAATCGACGTTCTAACTCATCCAAAAGATGTTCCATTGCTACGAGTTGGAACTTTGTACAGGCCAGTTCAATTCCGGAATGTTATTGCTCACAACCATTGACTCACAGATGGTGCTTTATGACAGAGTAGATTGCCATGTTTGTGCAAGCAGTCAGTGTCTCCAAACACTGCTCCTCTTCTGTACGCAGTAAACATTGTTGTGAAATGTATTCACATCCTTCCGCGTGTATTATTTTTAAGCGCAATGAGGGAACCATATTCTGACCACGACAAACCCTTCCATTCTGCAAGACAACTTTCTCCCAACTTCGCTGTTGGCACTATACATGATGGGACGTAAAGGGTCTTCAGATGTTCTCTAAAGTCAAACTCTTCCGCGACTCCAAATCTCTCTTTTCAAGTCATCCCCTGCCAAGTGGCGTCGCTCTAATTCACCACCTCGAGCGTCGCTTTGCATTGACTACAAAAGTGTGTGGCTTATGAGGAGATGCTCGGCCATAGAAAGTCATTATTTTCAAATTCCAAAGCACAGTTGCTGCGGTAGCTGAACTGCCGATAGCGCTTTGGAGCTCAGGAGGAATATCTTTCGCTGATTCCACATGATTTTTTTACAACTGAGCTCTGCAAACTCGCCGTTCCCTGTCCGTCAGTACACGTGTTCGGCCTGGTCTTGATTTAGCTGCTGTTGTTTCTTCGCGTTTGCACTTCACAAAAATGTCTCCAAAAGTCGACTTGCGCAGCTTCGGGAGGGTTTACTGTCCCTGATGTATTTGCTATTCAAAAAAGCAATTTTCAAATGCGTGTGAAATCTTATGGGACTTAACTGCTAAGGTCATCAGTCCCTAAGTTTACACACTACTTAATCTAAATTATCCTAAGGACAAGCACACACACCCACGCCCGAGGGAGGACTCGAACCTCCGCTGGAACCAGCCGCACAGCCCATGACTGCAGCTCCTTGCTATTCAGGTGACATCCGGTGATTTTTCCACTTTCAAAGTCACTGAGCTCTGCCCCTACTGCTTCTCTACTGATAACACAGTACTCCCTACCTCCTTTTCTCCCGGCCGGTCCACCACTCGTGACGTCTAGTGGTCAATTCTGGATTACATAGGAGTATCCATATACTTAGGCAATGATCTCGTGTCAGTGGATTTGCAATTATTCCGTTCAGTCCTATCTCCTGGAGGAAGATGTTAAAGATGATTGCAGACCGCACGGGCGTTATCGACATGAAAGACGAAATTTTGACTGTAGACTGAACAACAGATTGGAACATTCATGCCTCGATACTGCAAGTCCTGTAGCAGTGAGAGGCATCTTCTAACCGTACATGATACTAACCCATACTTCACCTCCCTGGTTAATGCGTAGAACTTTAGGATTGAAGCGTGCATTAATACGTGGCGGCCTGCGCACTTATCTAACACCAGCATCATGTGTCACACGAATCTTACACTCCTCGCTGAAGAGAGGTGGGCACCATAGATGCACGACCCAGTCCAGATGTTCCTTTAGCCACCGAGTTCGTGCACTGTAATGCAGAGAGGGTTGCTGTTCTTCGTAAAGGATGCCAAGAGACCAAGAACATTATATAGAGATGGTTACGTACTGTCGACAAAACCTTCCTAGATACCTGGGTGAAGACTGTGGGCAAATCTGTTACATCTTCTGATCGCTATAATTTGTGGGTACCACTTATCAGTTATTGTTGTCGACCGCGGCCAACAACTGGAAGGCCAATATTCGGCGTTTTGTGTCTCACGATAACGGCTGCATATTCATATGGCGTCACTGTAGTGTACTCCAATTTACTTACGTACTGAGTATGCTACTTGCTGTAATACAGGGTCCGACAGAAAGACTTTCCATATTTGGAGAGACCGCTGTGTGAGCTATGGTCGGAATACACATGTGGAGGAGGGATCGATCGATACCGGTATACCTACCATTTTAAATAGGTGCAAAGGCTGGGCTAGGTAAGTATTGCACTTTTATTGTGGAGGAGTATACTCATGTATATCTTCAAGTTTTCCCGGCGTATTGATTGGTCCATCATATTTCGGGCTTGCAGCCGGATCTCGTTGACATCTTGGCACGATATTTCGGCTAACAAACATGCAGCCATCTTCAGGTGAGTACGAGACTGAAGATTACTGGCGCGGCGGCGCCTGCGCAGCGGAGAAGGCTAATACCGCGCCCCCTATCTAATTTGGCGCGCTCTGCAGCAGAAGCGGGCCGCGCATGCGTAGTGGTGTACCTACATTTGCGCTATCTGTCGTAAAGCGCCTTCGCGCAGCTGAGGCGCGGTAGTCGAAAGTATAAAATCCATATCGTGCCAAGATGTCAACGTGATCCGGCTGCAAGCCCGAAATATGATGGACGAGTATACTCATAATGGTGGTTCTGTGATTACTGCTCAGCTAGCATTTCGTATTCCGTTCGAGCTTCTCTGATTTGATTACGTTCCTAGTGGAAAAGGTGCTCGAGTTTGGGTAGCATACTTTAGAGCATCAGGTTCTGCACTGAAAAGAAAGTCTACTGGTCGAGCTCGGACTGTCGGATGCCTGAAAATGTGGCGCGTGTGAGAACTTCTGCCCAGAAATCTCCAAAGCATTCAACACTTAACCATGCAGCTGCGCTGGGATTGTCTGATAGGTGTGTAAGAAGAATACTGCACAGAGATCTTCGCACGCACTCATACTAAGTGGTGTTTACCCAAGAATGAAGTGAGAGAGATTTAGAAACTCGCATAGCTGTGTGAGGAAATTTTTCAGAGCATTCTCCCTGGCGCTGTTTTGATTTCTTCCGACGAGGCCCACTTCCACTTGTCAGGTACTGTAAATAAACATAATTTCCGCTACTGGTTAGCAGAAAACCTCAGAAACTTCGCCAGCGACCGATTCTCGGCCATCGTGCGACAGTTTTTAGCGCCTTTGCTGAATCTGGTGTTGACCTCCGCTTTTTTTCGAAGAAGATAGCGTAAAGATAACAGTTAACTCAAGTCGACACTGTCAAACGATAGAAACCTTCCTCCAACGTAAGTTAAACCAGTTAAACCAGTCTGGTTCCAAGAAGACGGAGCCACAGCTCATACATCTTGGCGTCCTCCAAAAATTTGGAGAGAGTTGTTTCCTAGACGTCTTCTCTCTAAGCGATGAGACATCGCCTGGTCGCCTAAGTCACACGATTTATCCGTTTGTAATGTTTTTCACTGAGGACACTTAAAGGCTCAAGTGAACTCACATCGCCCCACAACCCTGACGCCACCTAATGAGGCAATCACCCAGGAAGCGGCTGCTATTTCACCGAAGAAAGATGGGCAGCTTCCGAGAATGGCTCCGTCAAAGTGTTAACAATGGAGGACGCTATTTACCGGAGATAATTTAAAAAACCTTCTAATTTAAAATGACATATTCACAAATAAAAGTGTTTTTTCTGTACCGTTGTTCGTCTGTTTGTAATTACTTTTTGAAATACGGGAGGTCGTTTTGCCATGTCCTATATAACGACGCGCACACGAGTTTGAAACGACTCTTCGATGGACGTCGACGCAATGAGAAACATACGCAAGTTGTAGTGTAGGTTTTGTGGCCGAAAACACAGCACGCTCAACTGAGCTGCACACACAATGCAACTTTCCGTTGACCTTGATTACACAGTTAACTGCAGGAAGTGTAACGAGAATTAGGTTGCCAATAAAAACATCTATTCATTTGTGCTGTGAATTTGTGCTCATGTTCAGAAAAAACAAAACACCTTGAACGACTGGACAGGACATATACATTAGTATGTTCTGTAGAAATGATTAGCATTTGAACCATGTCGCCCGCGGGTTAAAGTTCAACATCGGTATCGGGTCGCTATACCACCTGCCGGTAAAACGTGCCTGAGGCTCTCGTTGCTATAAATCGAAGCTAATGGACCAGTGTGACTCTAACAGCTGTGGAGGATGCCTGGAAGACATATGCGGGAACCGTACCGACAAATTAGTTTGAAAGAGGCCGCATGATTGGCGTGAGATAATGTGATCCATCCATCCGAGAAATTGCTGCTCGTGTGGAACGAAATGTTTCGGCAGTGGAGCGGGTGTGTGAGGAATGGTTCACGGGAGCCCATAAAACACGATGAGGTGGGTCAGGTCGCTCCACCCAGAGCAGCCCCCGAGAAAATCGACACCTCATTTAAATTGCATTGCAGGACATATGTGCCTCCTCATCATCTCTGGCGCATCACTTTACAGCGTAATACATCGTACACTATCAGGAGTGATAGTCCGTCGCCTTTTATTATAGCATGGGTTACGTTCGCGTCATCCACTACTCCGCTTACCTTTGACGAATGTGCAGAAACCGGTTAGATAACAGTGGTGTATGGAACGACGTCACTGGGGACAGGAATGGCATCAGACAGTGTTCGTTGAAAATGGTGGCTGCATTTTGGTTGGCCGCAGTCAGAGGGAGCGACATCACAGTGACTGCATTCGCATAAGACACAATGCCTTATGGTGTGGAGTGCTATTGGGTACAACCGCAGATCACAGTTGGTGCGTGTCCTGGGCACTGTGACAAGTGTAATCTATGTGAATGACATCCTGTAGACCTGGAACCCGTAGCCATACCTTTTCTGCAGAACACCCAAGACGCCATTTTTCAGCAAGACAATGCACGACCACATGTCGCTGCACGTACACCTGCCTTCTAGGTGTCACAGGATGTCAGCCTTTTGCCCTGTCCCCTCGGATCACCAGACTTTTTGTCAATCGAAAATGACGGGTGCAGCGGTATGACACAATGCTAACCACCACAGATGAACTTTGGAGCCGGGTGAATGCAGCATGAATGGCTACACAACAGGACACCATTCGCGCCTTATACGCGTCGATGCCATCACGCATGGGACAAGTTGTCATGGGCTATGGCAGACCCTGTGCCTACTCGGCAACAATACACATGCTGAACCGAGGTGACTGAAATGCTGATCATTTATGCAGAAGATACTAATACACATGTCCTGCGAGTATGGACGTCTTATCTCTAGTCCTTCAAGATATTCTGTTTCTTTTCTGAACATGACTGTAGTTCGTGGTACATCTGTCTGGTGGAGAGCAAGTGCTGTTCCTGATTCCGTGCATACGCTAATTAGAGTCATCCGTGCAGTCCTGTGGTTGCTCAAGGAAGCAATTAGTTGGTGGAGAGCCAAGAACAGGACGTCTCCTCCAAGCTGACACGCCAAGGAGCTGTCTACGGGATCTCACTGATGGTCAGCACGGCGCGGTGCCGCTGTGTGGACGTGAACAACCCAGTGGAGCAATTGATGTCTTTCACCGAGGACGGCGATTCCAGCTGAGATGTAGACAGGGGCTTTCAGATTGGAATTAGCAGCACCAACTGCATGTTTTTGAGGTCGAGTGATGTAACATAATGTACAGCGAAGTGCACAAGGCATGCGTTAAGTGTATCTGATGGCCAATAATATTACACGCCAGAGGTCCGTTAGCACACTGCGGTGAGTTATGGTGGCTGTGCAGTGGTAGACTGGGCATCCAGATCTTTTTTCTAAGAGCGGGAACCAGACTGATTTTGTTAACTGTAAGCCGGTAAGTATTGCTCATTTTGTATGTAGCATGTACACTATGTGATCAAAAGTATCCGGACACCAGCCTGAAAATGACTTTAAATGGTCGTGGTGCCCTCCATTGGTAATGCTGGAATTCAGTATGGTGTTGTCCCACCCTTAGCCTTGACGACAACTTCCACTCTCGCAGGTGCTGAAAGGTTTCTTGGGGAATGGCAGCCCATTCTTTGCAGAGTGCTGCACCGAGGAGAGGTAGCGATGTCGGTGGGTGAGGCCTGGCATTAAGTCGGCGTTCCGAAACATCTCAAAGGCGTTCTATAGGATTCAGGTCAGGATTCCGTGCAGGCCAGTCCATTACAGGGATGGTAGTGTGGTGTAACCACTCCGCCACATGCTCTGCATTATGAACAGGTGTTTTATCGTGTTGAAAGATGCAGTCGCCATCCCCGAATTGCTCATCAACAGTGAGAAGCAATAAGGTGCTAAAAACATCAATGTAGGCCTGTGCTGTGATAGTTCCACACAAAACAACAAGGGGTGCAAGCTCCCTTCATGAAAAACGTGGCCACACCATAACACCACCTTCTCAGAATTTTATGGTTGGCACTACACACGCTGGCAGATGACGTTCACCGGGCATTATTCACACCCACACCCTGCCCTCGGAAAGCCATATCGTGCACCATGATGCGCCACTCCACACGACGTTTTACGCTCCTTACACCAAGCGAGGTGTCGTTTGGCATTTACCGATGTGACGTGTGGCTTATGAGGAGCCGCTCGACCGTGAAATTCAAGTTTTGTCACCTCCCTCCTAACTGTCATAGTACTTGCAGGGGATCCTGATACAGTTGGGAACTACAGTGTGATGGTCTGGATAGATGTGTGCCTATTACACGTTACGACCCTCTTCAACTGTCGGCGGTCTCTGTCAGTCAACAGACAAGGTCGGCCTGTACGCTTTTGTGCTGTGCGTGTCCCTTCACGTTTCCACTTCGCTATCACATCGGAAACAGTGGACCGAGGGGTGTTTAGGAGTGTGGAAATCTCGCGTACAGACGTATGACGCATGTGACACCCAATCACCTGACCACGTTCGAAGTCCGTGAATTCCGCAGATCGCCCTGTTCTGCTCTCACAAGATATCTAATGACTACTGAGGTTGCTGATATGAAGTACCTGGTAGGTGGTAGCACAATAAACCTAATATGAAAAACGTAAGTTTCTGGGGTGTCTGGATACTTTAGTTCACATAGTGTACATACAGAAGTCGATTTTGTCATTATTACGCTGTGTGCGTGACAGATTTTGTTTATGCTATTGTTTCGCAAATTATCAGTATTTTTTTTATTTTACCCCTTGTGAGTTATCTGTTATTTATGCCATATTGCACAGGAAATTTAGCATAGGTGATTAGAGTAGGTAGCCCGGTAGATGGTTGACAGTAGGTTGCGTTAGTGACTCCTTGGTGATGGGAGTGGCCATAGATCTACAGGGTGTCGCACGGTTGCCGTCGGCGGGGTTAAGTGGAGCTCTGGTAGATGAATTGCCAATACTCTCCTATTGTTTGATCTTAGGTCTGTAAGCATACCTACGTCGCCTGTGCTTATGCCTTTATCTACTCTCTGGTATTGCCCATGCCCATCTTAACCTCTTACTGTATACTTGGGTTCTTGGTACAGTAACTTTAATTAAAACTACGACCCGACTTCTGTTTTCTTTAGCAAACATTTGTGGTAGTTAACCACCTGCAAAACTTTATTGTTATAGTTGTTAATCCTCACTCACATAATTGGCGCGAACTTGTGTTCACGATACGTTACAGACTTTTGTAGCGTGCAACTTTAACTCTAGAACTTCAGTAATTGTGCAACAGCTCTCAAATGAACAGATTTTACTCGCTATTATTCCTCAGAGTGCTGAGCTGATGACCAATATTTATGCTTAAAGGTCACGAACACAATTTACCAATTAATTTAACCATCAAAATTATGACAATTAAACAGACACTTTTCTCTTCGCTGCCTAAATTGACGCTAATAGTCATTTCGAACTTTATCCACAATGATACAGCTCATTTTATACATTTTGTTCACGATATCAGCGACAACTCCTCAGCAGCGTCCGCACTTTCAGCCAGCTCTCATAATGGTGTCCCAGCGTGGAGGACTTACGGAGACAACGTCACCTTGTTTGAACTGCCCGGGGGGAAACCTCTCCTATTGGCTGTAGCCACCGGTCGTTCTGTACTCTCGACTCACTCAGTATTTTCCGAGACCCTGATTGGCTTTCCCAGAGATTATTCATTAAAAAGGCCTACTGCACTCTATCTTTGGCTAGCCCCTCACCTTTCTACACCACATCACAATATAACATCACGCAGTCATACACTCATGGAAGAGTGACACAGATGGGTTCATTCTCATATCCAAAGACCATATTTCATTATTTGAAAAATAGAAAAATTCTTGTTATGTCACAAAATACCACGACAGTCAATCTACTGAAACTCTAATGTCACTGGCATGCAAATGTTTTAAATGGAACATTCTAACAACACCGCTTCAGCGTCCCAGAAGGTAGGCCTATGTTACAAATTCAGTGTCATACAACCCGAACCGTAATTAGCTTAGAGAAACCAATCAAAGTTTGTCTACGTCACCAACTCAAAAAGTATTTTTATGTAAGGTAATTTATAAATATTTTGCCTTTCCAGATGACAAGAGCAATATAACCGAAAAGAGGTTTTTTTCTTTGTTGTTGCACGGTGGCAGGAAGCGAATAATGGAGTCTGTACGGGGAAAGGCACACTGTGCAACTTGGTTTATTGAGACGACAGCCAAGTTCAGAATAGTTTCAAGACACGATGTGCGAAGCGACCACCCGCTCGGCCAGCTATGAGAAAATGGCACGTGAACTGCATGGAAACGGGAGCGTGGTTTTGAAGCACCATGGAGGCAGGACAAGGAGAAGTGACAAAACTACTGAGAGGGTTCAGCAGGTTTCCCAGCAGTGATCATAAAAGTCCATTCCTCGTAGGATAGTGCGCCGTGTACTCCGAAAGCATCTTCATCTGTCTCCGTACGGCTGTCAATTTTTTCGGCAAATCAGACCTGTTGACAAGTTAGTGATTTGAAGACAGCTTTTGAGATAGTTGACGTTGTCAGAACGGATATGGACAAACTTCAAATATCGATTAGATAATGTATGTGCCGCAGGGGTAGCGCTTGCGGAATTTAATTAAATGACCGGAATAAAACTCTCTGAGTTAGTGCATCAGTTAATCTTCACCCTTTACTTTTTTATCGAAGTTAATTCCGAGTGATATAAGTTTGCTGTAATGTGCCTTTCGGAGCACACTGTATATTTAGTTGAGTGCTAATGTACGAAGCCTTGATTAAATCGTAGAGTTATCTTCTAATTGATTGTCCTGCGGTTAATTGTTCAATTAACTTTTTTCTAATTTTATTCGGCTATAGACAGAGGCTACATATTGCGAACTATTATTGGAAACTATCATTGACCCGGTTTTCGCTGCTGAGGAGGAGTGTATTTGAATCTTGTTTTAATTCTGCTAAATGAATTTTATCTCGTTATTCTCTTTTTAAGCCCTGCCTCCAAAACGTGGTTTGGTTTGAAAATTTTGTTATCATTTCTCTATTCCCAAGAGGCATATTTTATGTTTAACAAATTCTATCCGAAACTGAGACGACGCCTGCAGAGCGCTAAGGCCGAACGCCACTCCACCCAAATCCTAAATAACAAAAGCTATGAGTGTGATGGAAAATATTTTTTGAGCAGATTAAATACCACCAACTGTGATGAGAAAGCCTCAGCAATCAGTGTATCTGTTAACTGTGGATGAGTGCAATTGTTTGTTTAGGTGAGGGCGATGAGAAAAGAGAAAGGAGCTGGCGAAACCTGTTGTTGGCACGCATCCTTTTCCTGCCGAAAGACACCAGGGTGACCGCCTAGCTTCAAGCGTCATATGTGCTTACTTTATAAGATACTGAGGAGAAGCGCGAATGCCGATCCAAGCCACCGAGCACAGTGTCTTGTGACTGCGAACCTTACTTCAACCAGTTCTCTACCGTATGTCCATTAAATATTGGCGATGAGAATATCTTACACCAACAGGTTTCGATCCGGGCACCTCCAGGGCATGCGCCACCGCACAGGTGTTGATGAGATTCCTCGGCTATGGATACTGGTCGCATTAGGTATGCTGCCTCTTACGTCACTTTTAGATAGAAGGCAAGTACGTTAAACGGCAATCTCCATTCTTACCTCACCATTAAAGAAGGTAACTCCGAAACACATTGGACGTTCTTACTTCGGAGAATGTAGGATTTCCTGACGCAGCGTATGGTAATTCAGACAATTCTGTTCTTCAACGATTTATTAGTTTCTGGCAGAAACAACAACGTTAATTTGTAATTATTTATGTGATAAAAGTCTTTGTATGAGGATGAGCTACAAAGCAACTCTTCAGAATTTTTTCTGTGAAAATTCTGCAAGCTTCTGAAAAACAGCAAACATTATTAGCATTCTACATCTTTATTCTTCAGGTCTACCTGTTTATTTCTGAACAGTCACCCAATGAGAGACCAGTTTGGTGATACGTTACTTCAGAATGACTTTTTTGGCGTAGCCACGACGTGACCTCTGCTTCCACAGCTTCATTACTATCAAAGTGAAGTTCTCGGAGGTGTTCTTCAAGCTTTGGAATCACGTATAAACTGGGAGGGACGAAGTCGGTACTGTGTGGAGTGGACAGTGAACCCAAGGCGTCGGATTATTGCAGATGTCGCAGCGCCCGTGTGTGGTCCGGCGTTGTCATGCTGAAGGAGAGGATGATCCACGTGTGGACGAACTCTTCAGATTTCTGAGCTGTTTCTTACACACCGCCATGTTACACGCTGCAATTCGGATCCCTCTAGAGGTAATGTCGACCAAGTAATATGCATGATATGTAATACTTCAAGCGATGTTGAGAACAGAATAAAATGTTCGGGCGTGTTAACTTTCAGCAGGCCATCAAACGCGTAATTTGTGTATAGAGTACAGTATGTTATCCGGAGTCGTCTACTGTGGGCCGTTAAACGTGCAACACCAGGAAGGACATCATCTGACGAAATTTATTGTGTATGCACAGTATGGTAGGAAGAACACACAACAATATTAGTAGGTGATCTGGGGATTTATGGGTGCGAAATTAGGTTCAAAAAATGGTGCAAACGGCTCTGAGCACTATGGGACTTAACATCTGAGGTCATCAGTCCCCTAGAACTTAGAACTACCTAAACCTAACTAACCTAAGGACATCACACACATCCATGTCCGAGGCAGGATTCGAACCTGCGACCGTAGCGGTAGCGCGGTTCCAGACTGAAGCGCCTAGAACCGCTCGGCCACACCGACCGGTGCGAAATTAGGTAAAAAACAAAATCCCAACTCTTGCAACAATAACCGTTCCACCCCGGTTGGGCACCGAGTCGAGCTGAGCTTGGATGACTCATACAACTTTCGATGCTACTCAAAGTAGGTGACAGAATTCATCATTCGCAGCGGTTAGCTATTGTGGCTTGCCAATGTCTCGGCAATCCACGACCAGATGGGTGAGAGAAATGATGAGCATACCGGCCAGGGCAGCAGCTAGACACCCGTTCTATCGAGGTAGATCAAGGCAGAATGGGTGTTGCGTTACATTGTTGAAAGGTAACGCCACAGAGACCTCGCTGATAAATCAAAGCTACCAGCCTTTGTTAGTCGGAAATATAATTCCTACGGTCCTAGATATCGGCTATGCGGTGACTGTGTTGTGTATCCCATGGTACACCATGCCATCAGAATAGATGCTGGGCACTTAACACGATCACGAATGCAATCTGACAACGTTCTATCTGGATCTCTCAGATACAGATGTGTCTATCCTGCTGCAGTACTCAGAACTTGGACTACTGTGAAAAGGTGATAGACTACATCGTCCAGTGTTGTCTTTGGGTGCCCCACTATTGGCGCTCCGATTTTTGCTGCAGCGTCAAGGAAAGACGCAACAATTGCCGGCGTGCTGACGGTCCGTATGCTTCATAGGTCGTCGCACTATTTGTGTGGATATCTTGCTGAGAACAAGCCCATTCCAAATTCAAGTTGCGTGACTTGGCTGTAGGCCTAGGATCTTGAGTGAACAAAACACTGTCTGAACAAAAGTATCTGGATACCCCTATGGAATGCGGAATTGATCTCCATATGATTCGAGAAGTGGTCTCAACAGTATAAAAGAAGACTAGGGGTATTGTATTATCAGTAGAGACGCAGTAACAGCAGAATGGGTCAGTCAAGAGAGCTCAGGGACTTCAAAATTTGGCTAGTCATTGGGAGTCACCTGAGTAAGGTCCGCCCTCGGTAGCTGAGTGGTCAGTGCGACAGAATGTTAATCCTAAGGGCCCGGGTTCGATTCCCGGCTGGGTCGGAAATTTTTTCCGCTCAGGGACTGGGTGTTGCGTTGTCCTAATCATCATCATTTCATCCCCATCGACGCGCAAGTCGCCGAAGTGGCGTCAATCGAAAGACTTGCATCTGGCGAACGGTCTGCCCGACTGAAGGCCCTAGTCATACGACATTCACATTTACGTGAGTAAGAGATACATCAGGGAAACAGCACCTCTCCACAGTGAGACTTATGGTGAGATGACTGTTAAGTGGAAACGCGAAGGACAGCGAAAGTACACTAGGTAGACCTTAAGCTCTGATGGACAGCGACCAACGAGCATTGAGGAGTGTGGTTGTAAGAAATCGCATAAAATGAGCGGAAGGAATCACTCACGGGTTCCGAAGTGCTACCAGTAGAGTTTCTTGCAGAATGAGCAATGCCTATGGAGTTCAAATGGATGAAGTGCAATGGCCGTGCAGCACCTCTTGCGCCACGCTTTTCTGTGCTGAGCGAAGCTTCAAGTGGTGTAAAGAGCGACACCACTGGATAGTGGACGAGTGATTAGACTGATGAACGACACCATTGGACAGCGGATGACTTGCGGTATACCGTGTGGTGATACGATGAAAGGATTTGGGTTTTGAGAATGCCCGGAAATCATTATCTGCCGTCTACATCTACGTCCACATCTACATAACTACTCTGGAAATCACTGTTAAGTGCCCGACAGAGGGCCCACCAAACCATCTTCACTAATCCTCTATTATTCCAATCTCGAACAGCGCGCGGAATTAACGAACAGCTATATCTTTCCGTGCGAGCTCCGATTTTCCTTATTTTATTATGATTATCGCTTCTCCCTATGTATGTCGCTGTCAACAAAATATTTTCCAGTTCGGTGGAGAAAATTGGTGATTGAAATTTCGTGAGAAGTTTCCGTGGCAACGAGAAATGTCTTTGTTTTAATGATATCCACCACGAATCCTATATCATGTCGGTCACACTCTCTCCCCTACTTCTCGATAATAGAAAACGTGCTGCCCATCTTTGAACTTTCTGGATGTATTTCGTTAATCCTGTCTGGTAAGGATCCCACATTGCGCAGCATTACTCCAATAGAGGACGGACAGGCGTGGTGTAGGCAGTCTCTTTAGTGGATCTGTTGCATCTTGTAAGTATTCTGCCAGTACAACGCAGTCTTTCGTGTGTATTCCCCACAACGTTTTTTATTTGTTCTTTCTTGTCTGTTGTCAACAGTCATGTACAGGTAAGCGTTTTTTGTCGTTAGGGTATGGTGCCTTTATTATGCTTCAGTGAACGCTAAATTCATAATGATATGAACACATGTTTCAACACTGTGTACTGCGTTCAGTAGAGGAACACTCCAGAGACAGTGATGCTTTGTGTCAGCAAGACAGTGCACCCTGTCTTGAATCAGCATCGGTGGGGAAATTGTTTGTAGACAACAACATTCATGAAATGGACTGGTATGCCCATAGTTCCGACCTGACCTCTATGGAATATCTTTAGCTTGAGCTAGAACGTAGACTTCGCTGTGGACGACAATATTCATGAAATGGACAGGCATGTCCATAGTCGCGACTTGAACTACATAGAACATCTTTGGGATGAGTTAGAACGTCGACTTCGCTGCAGACCCCACCCTCCAGTATCATCACCTTCTCTAGTTCCGGTTCTTGCGAAAGAACGGACAGTCGCTTCTCCACAGAGATTCTGGCACCTCGTCGAAAGTATCTCCAGCCAGAGCTAAAAACATCAGAAAGTCGTAATGTGCACTAATAGGTGTCCGGGTGGTTTTGATCAAATAGTGTATGCCAGTGCTATTGAGTACAAGTTTTGTGTGCCCTCTGAGATCCTGTATGGTGTTGAATACGACCCTCATAAACCTATAGATTCCATATCCCCATGTCAGTGGTGGGACTGCAGAACGATAAACCAATGTCGATAGGCCACGATCACGCTGCCGTCGAATTCCGACATGTGCTGGTACACATTTCTGCTTCTTACAGGAGACATAATTCTGTTTTCTCATTCAAGTGCGGTATCTTACTGAGAAACCTACTACGTAATACTTACGTGTGCACAAAATGTAAATGGCATTACATCTATTTACTTCGTGCGATTACACTGAAACGCTAATCAATTGGATATCCAAGTATGTAGTACACTTCACGATAGTCTGGCGTTTGTGGCAAGCCGTCTTAAGGGGCTCCGGAACGCCCTATACTTGCAATGTTAAAATAACGCTTATAAATTACATCTTTCCTCACAAAGTATTTGAGGTAGGAAGTTGAACTTTTTACAGATTATTTATTGGAATATGGGCTACAACTTAACACAGGGATTTTACAAAATTTTAGTTCAGTTATTAAAGATGATTTTTTTTCAATTGTAATGAAAATTCACAACATTTTTTGCAATTTTTTTATTTATATATTCAAAAATATACAGTTTTTTGGAAAAAGGCTGTGTTAAATTATGCAGAAGGTACTGTGTAACATTTACTGAAAGTTTGAAACAAATATGGTTGGAAGATCCTTAGAAAACATGTAATTAGTATGAGAAAATAAAAGTTTTGGGAATAGAGCGACAAAGATTGGATTAACTTTTTAGTGCATTCCAGGTCCATAGGATGGATTATCTTCATCCTCTGCAAACTCCTCCTCCAGCTTCCTCTTGTTCCTCCTCCTGTTTACTCTTGCTTGTATTTCTAGACTCTTTACAGCCCTGTCTGCAGCCCGAAGGCGTTCCTTGTCTAAAGCAAGCATCGCTCGTTGTTGTGTTCGTAGATTTTGCTACCATTTTCTTCAGTTGCAGTTACTGCAACACTGTTCCAAAAGGTGGTCATGTATGAACACTTATCACATTTCAGTTGTATTTCACTAGCAAGTCCTACGTGCTTTATTATGGAGAGTTCCAGACCAACTTCACTACAATGAATACATCTTACACAGTTTGAAAAAATTCCTTTGAGGACCAACATATCAAATATTTCATTCAGATCCGATTCGCCCATAAAACATTCATAGTTTTCACTCATTGAACCAAGCTTCTTCTGTGAAGTATTTTCTTTCCCACTTTGACTGCTATGGGCAGGTGTACTTGAGAGGTTAGGTTCACTCACTTGGTTATCGTCTTTATTGTTTACAGTAATAACCCATACCTTTGGCTTTCCAACCTTTCTCCTTTTCTTAAAAGCCTTCAGAGCATGTCTAATAACTTTACTTTTACTCATTATTATACTTCAACAAAACAGAGACTCAAGAAACAGAATTAATTACGAATATTTTCGAGATAACGACAGAGTAAATAAACATGAAACAATCGACAATCACACCAGCGATATATATTGAACCATCACAAGTTAGCCACAACACATACTTTATCTCACATCACTAAAATGTACCTGATGAACACGGACGTTAATAATAACACCATTTGACAGCAGTATAACAGCGCCACAGTGGGTCACGCCCATGTAGAACACATTTCAAAAAAAAATTAAAAATAGTTGTAGTCTTCGGAATTGAATAAATTATATATCTATTAAAAGGTAATAGTCTGCAGCTTCAGAAAACGCAAAAAAGTAAAAATTGAACTTTTCATGATTTTGAGCCTTTCCGGAGCCCCTTAATGGTATTTAGTTTTAATGAGTTGCAGCACGGACAGTGTAGTTTCTACTGAGCGAATTGCGTAAGGCAGACGTTCTGAGGTGTTTGAGCGTGCGAATGGCCCTACTGGTTGGCAGACGAGCTTCCGGGAGTCCTCCCACATGGGCCGGCACCGCTTGGCGGCAGATCAATATGTGAGCGGGCCCTCTTAGCCCTGCTCTGTGGTTCGCGAGTGAGAATGAGAGTCCTCGTTTGCCGGGTATTGGCCAGACGCATCTGGCCGCCTCCCAATTGATCGACCAGAGGCCTCAGTCGTGAAAGGCTTTCCTGCTCCCGTCCTTGATCAGACTGCTTTGAAACGGCTGGGTGAGACGAGGGTTGCGAAACTGAAAGCTGACGTGGCGACAGTCGTAAGAACTCTGAGTACTTTGGGTTTTACTGGACAAGAGAGGTGTAGATAGATTTTGTGAAAACAAAAGTTCGCACAAGTACTAGCCATCCCTTCTTGCTTTAGTGATTCCGAATACTCTCGACCTCTTATATCTACCGGTGACTCATCAGTCGTTTATTTTTTCTAAAGGAGCAAAATGGCCGTATGGAATTGTGGGTGGCGAGACCTTGAGAGGTAGGTTCAGCCTCCTAACCAGAAATTGTTTCCTTACCTCAATGTCTGTGTGTGAGTGTGAGTCGTGTCTTCGGTGTATCTGTTGAGAGTGCGTATCTGTAATGAATGTATGTAGTGTGGTGTCATGTTTCTGTCATAGTGGGGATAGAATGGAGTGATTGAAGCCGCTATATTGCCGATGTAGCTCTGTAGCTCCAATGGCCCGCCTACCTTAACAGGTGGATCATTGTCCACAGTGTCGCACGTCATCATTCTGAGGCGATGTAGTGAGGTTTAGAATTTAATCCAGTACACTGGAACAATGTTTGTTGCACAGACACTTCACACTATCATATCTCTTCCGTTTGTCTGCCACATATTGGTGGTGAACGTTTCTGCCACAAACAAGATTCGGAAGTTACCTCCTGCTCGAGCACCACTCACAGGTGTGCGTTAGCGACCATGTCTACGGAGGCAGCTCTCATCTGCTGTGTTAACATCGTACAGGGTACTTGATGGTAGCAAGATTAATGTACAGCCGTATGACACTGTTGACTGGTTGAATACTGAGATGGAATGCAATTCATCTAGGCGCTGCTGCCGTATCTACACAGTACAGGAGCTTTGAGGGCATGTAACAGTAGCTGTCACCTGATCTGTGTGAGCTGTCGAAAGGATATGTCGTGATGCCTAGTTTCGGAAAGACACAAGAGTGTGTGTTACACCTGTGTGATGGTGAAGCAAATACGATTTTTACAATGTTCTGGCGTTACAAGGACCTATAACTACAGTAACTTTGGACCAATGACAGACACACAGTCAACTCTGACTCAAGACGGATACTAAGGAGACTAGTAGAACCTACCCCTTCCTAAAGTATACTGAGAAAGGCTGGGGATCGAGCATACAGAGCTTACGACGTCAGTCTTTGCCACTTTTCTGTCGCTGAATGTGCTATTTCTATATGGTGTGTACCTTCTGATGCGAACCACGTTGATGCTGCCATCATTCAAACGGTATTCCTGTATTCCTATTTATTCTTCTTTTTCCTGGCTTTATCTCGTGTATTTCCGGGGTCAGTATGTAAATCTGGGTTTGACAATGTTAATGGTAGTGGGTGGCTGGATAGTTTTCTGTCGTCGCTCCTTCGACCCTCCAGGACGGAATTTGTTTATCCCATCTGTGTGAACTAGTCTATTGTTATTTCACGTGAAAATGTGAGAATGTTTACTAAATGTTTGCAAATCGTCTAACTGAAACGGAGCGCGGAAACCAGTGCGGTCTTCACCTATCTGGATGTGGAAAACCGCCTCAACACCACATCCAAGATGACTGGCACACCAGCCCTCGTAGTAATCAGCTGGGCGCAATCGACTCGGAGCCGGCGCTCCTCCCTGAATGCCCAAAATGTTGTGCTAACGCGCATCGATGCTCGGGCAGATGAAATGGCGTGTCTGTTTGAATGTCTGAAACCAACCATCCAACACGTCCACACCTATTCCGGCTAGTATAGCACCGCCCAATACAATGACGGTAGTTACTGTTAAGAGGAAAAGGAAGAAACAAAAGACGGAAGGCTTCTACTTATATGTTGATCTATTTCATTAAGGTTACACAACAAATAATTTCGAAGGACAAATCCACTGAAAGGAAACGAAAAGGTGTAGGAAGAGATGAGGATTTAATATTTTTAGAGGCAAAATATGTGTTCTCGTCACCATACACAATTTTCTATACGTAAAAGTTTTGACGGACGTGACACTGTAAACTCCCAGTACAAGGTGAACCTAAAGGGATGGGAGATCCCACGTGACGGAGAAAACTTTATATACTCTGGTGGAGAACAACAGTAGTCTTAACATCTCTTGACGTTTATGTGAATACGACAACCTACAGAAAAGAAAACGCACTGATAGCACTAATAACGTTCATAATGTTGCCAGATACTACGTTAGTATTTTGTAATGTAGATACGACAAATAATTATCATTGGTTCTTAGTTTCACGTATCTAAATCGAAAGCTTTTCTTTCTTTGCTGGGGGAACAGCTTTTGTCCCTGTAGTGCTGCATGTTACGTGTAACTAATTTTAGACTATATCGTTGTGTCGGTGCTGTGGTCGACCGCGAGCCTGCGAAATCTGAAGCCATCGTGTAGGTTACACCTGTTGAATACACCGATTCTAATGCAGAGCATGAGGTTCAAATGGTTCTGAGCACTATGGGACTTAACATCTGTGGTCATCAGTCCCCTAGAACTTAGAACTACTTAAACCTAACTAACCTAAGGACATCACACACATCCATGCCCGAGGCAGGATTCGAACCTACGACCGTAGCGGTCGCGCGGTTCCAGACTGAAGCGCCTAGAACCGCTTGGGCACACCGACCGGCAGAGCAAAAGGTCTCTGTTCGGTAGACAATACCGAAATCATTATATGAGACGCTGTTGGGATCCAGTATGATGCTACGGCACACCAATCTGATGATAAAGGACTGTACGTGCAATTTCTCTTGCACTTGTGAGCAAATTACCGATGGCAAATATTTACGTCGTCTCCAGAACACGAACCAGTTACTTCCAGATTGAATTCCAATGCGTTACCAAGATTAAGGAAAGGCAAACCTACGTTTCTAGCATTTGTAGACTTAGAGAAAGCTTTTGACAATGTTGACTGGAATACTCTCTTTCAAATTCTAAAGGTGGCAGGGGTAAAATACAGGGAGCGAAAGGCTATTTACAATTTGTACAGAAACCAGATGGCAGTTATAAGAGTCGAGGGACATGAAAGGGAAGCAGTGGTTGGGAAGGGAGTAAGACAGGGTTGTAGCCTCTCCCCGATGTTGTTCAATCTGTATATTGAGCAAGCAGTAAAGGAAACAAAAGAAAAATTTGGAGTAGGTATTAAAATTCATGGAGAAGAAATAAAAACTTTGAGGTTCGCCGATGACATTGTAATTCTGTCAGAGACAGCAAAGGACTTGGAAGAGCAGTTGAATGGAATGGACAGTATCTTGAAAGGAGGATATAAGATGAACATCAACAAAAGCAAAACAAGGATAATGGAATGTAGTCTAATTAAGTCGGGTGATGCTGAGGGAATTAGATTAGGAAATGAGGCACTTAAAGTAGTAAAGGAGTTTTGCTATTTGGGGAGCAAAATAACTGATGATGGTCGAAGTAGAGAGGATATAAAATGTAGGCTGGCAATGGCAAGTAAAGCGTTTCTGAAGAAGAGAAATTTGTTAACATCCAGTATTGATTTACGTGTCAGGAAGTCATTTCTGAAAGTATTCGTATGGAGTGTAGCCATGTATGGAAGTGAAACATGGACGGTAAATAGTTTGGACAAGAAGAGAATAGAAGCTTTCGAAATGTGGTGCTACAGAAGAATGCTGAAGATTAGATGGGTAGATCACGTAACTAATGAGGAAGTATTGAATAGGATTGGGGAGAAGAGAAGTTTGTGGCACAACTTGACCAGAAGAAGGGATCGGTTGGTAGGACATGTTCTGAGGCATCAAGGGATCACCAATTTAGTATTGGAGGGCAGCGTGGAGGGTAAAAATCGTAGAGGGAGACCAAGAGATGAACACACTAAGCAGATTCAGAAGGATGTAGGTTGCAGTAGGTACTGGGAGATGAAAAAGCTTGCACAGGATAGAGTAGCATGGAGAGCTGCATCAAACCAGTCTCAGGACTGAAGACCACAACAACAACAACAACCATTCGCTATCGACCTCGACCGCAGAAGCGGATTTCATATTGGTGACATAATGATCTCGTTAATTGCAACCAAATCTGTTCTAGTAGTGGTGTAAAAGAGTTAATAGCAACACGATAAAAGAACGTTGTTAAAATATATGTTTGTTGATCTTGTTGTCAGCATCCGAATATTTAGGTTAATCGTACGTAGGTCTATCTGTGCCTTGACAACAAAGAGAAATTTGAAGCACACTTATTTTTGACTAAGGCAAGGGTGTTTCAAAATAATGTAAAAAAGAGATATTGTGAGGAATGTCTAGTGAGAAGTTCTAGGACAGTAAATGATGTCTACAAACCTCATGCAACGGCGGTTTTATTCATCAAAGTCATAGCAACTAGTGCCTAGCGCCAGGAAATCTTAGTCACCTCGACAGATATATTTGAGTAGTGTTATTTGTGAAACGTCAACAGTCTGACTATGGCTTAGTTGCAATACAGTGCTTGGAGACGTCTGCAGTATGTTAGACATCTTGTAAGTAGTGCGTATATCAAAAATACACAGTTATCATGCATCCGTTTTAGAGGAGCCTTTTCGGTAACAAGGCTGATAATTTTGCTAATTTCCAGTTAGACCAACTAATTACCAGCTTTCTGTGTAACCTTCTAAGTAATTGTGTTTTATCACATTTCAGTATATTCGTACTTTTTCACCCTTTTTCACCAACGAAATTTTTCGAATTCCTGAAATCTATATTTGCAATTACTAAGCTCGATCGATTGTGACAATGTTCTGTAGTCAAGATAGCAATACGTGTTACAGAATACTGTAGAATATTGATAGATTGCATTTTCATACAGAAGAACCGATGGAAAAAAACCATGTTGACAGCTTTTTCCCGGGCGGAGAGGTGGGAGAGCCGGCCGCTGTGGCCGAGCGGTTCTAGGCGCTTCAGTCCGGAACCGCGCTGCTGCTACGGTCGCAGGTTCGAATCCTGCCTCGGGCGTGGATGTGTGTGATGTCCTTAGGTTAGTTAGGTTTAAGTAGTTCTACGTTCTAGGGGACTGATGACCTCAGATGTTAAGTTCCATAGTGCTCAGAGCCATTTGAACCATCTGAATTTGAAGTGGGAGATATTGACTGCCACAGTAATAATGCCCTGTAGTTTCTTTTATGCGGATTCATCACGCACTATTCTTGTCATTTCTGGAAGTAATGCAATTAACGGGCAGTAGGGTTTTCGGATCATATAAGAATCTCTTTTATAGTTTCATATGTTTTCGATGGTTCCATCAGGTTTTACATATAACATGGCATATTATATACGTTGTAACGGGTATAAGTGCAGATGTTTTTGTATGTGGTACCTTAATATGTACACACATCAGTGTGCTGGTTGTGTTTTGTTTGCGTTTAAGTCTTCCCACAAACATCTCACAAACCTTACGAACTAATATATTCTGCGTGGTCGTTGCTCCACTAAGTAGACTACACTTTTCAGTGTAGACTAACCGTTATGCGTCGATGCATTGACACTACAACACCTTACTTGCTGCCCAGGGGTTAATAAGCTTTAATGGCTTGTGATTGTCATATATACCTAAAAACACAGGACTCGTAATGGCTAAATTATTAGTCTGCAAATGACGTAAATACTGATGTAATGTTCAATATGCCGTCCTCTGCCACCACCTGTTACATCCTTCGCCATGTTTATTTCTATCATAGGATGTTCAGTGTAAATTATGTAGAATATGGGGATGTCCTCTGCCATTTTGTGATTGTCATGAAAATGTTGTACAGTCGCACATTAGTAATATTGAAGATAAAGGTCATCCTACTACCTGAAGAAATTTATGTTAATAAAAGAGTAAGTCAGGTGGTAAACTATCCCCAGCACCTTGTATTGCGATTATTTACATGTATGATATACTCACTGCCCATTAAAATTGCAACACTAGGAAGAATAGCAAATAACGAAATTCTGAATATTGTGTATGTAGATTGTGGTAGGAAGAACACATAATTAAATTTGTCTGTGATTTGTGGATATACAAGATATTTAGTACATAGAGATACTACCCTTGGCAGCAACAATGGTTCTAACGCGGCTGACCATTGTGACGAACTGAGCTTGGAAGACAGATACTGGTACGACACTCCACGTTGCTTATCACTTATAAGATGGTGAAAGATGGCTTACCTGTCTGTTCGCAACCCATGACCAGATATTTTCAGTGGTTGAGAGATGTAGAGAACGTGACGGCTATGGTAACAGTCGAAGATCCTGTTTATTGAGGCATGTCACGACAGCAGGGGTAACATGTAGTGTTGAACTATACTACTGAAAGTTTTGTTGAAAGATAACATTACATAACCTCGAAGATAGGGCACTGTTATTGGCCTTAACATATCACAAATCCAAATTACGGACACCGACACTGCAAACAAGCTGTGATCGTGTTGTGTACTCAGTGCCTACCCACCTACATCACGGCAAGTGTTGGGCTGAATGACATTGACCTATGTAGTCTGCCTCCACACATGGATACGTCCATAGTGATGTTATACGCAGAATCGGGACTCGATTGAAAAGTGGACGTGGTGCCAATCCTGAGTCCAATGCCGTCGTCGGGCACACCTCTGTTTGCGTTGTCTCTTCCACAACGTCAAGGGAAGATGCAACATTGGTTCCCGTGCTGACAGTCAGTGGTGCTTAAGACATCGTCTTAGTGTCTTAAAGATGCTTGTATTGCTGCAAACAAGCTCATATTGTGTCTCACGCTACGTGACGTGGTTGTACCATTCTGCACGGCCGAGAGAATAATGTGTATGCCTTCTACGCTCGTAGGTCGCTGATCGCACTCGGCCGTTGAGATCCTGCGTGCCGTTGAGTATGGCTCCCCTGAACTCCTCTACTTCATGTTCGCACGATAATGGTGGGATCCCGAGCAACACGATTAGCGTTACAGCGGAAGGATGAACCAGAGTCTCATTAGGCCGTGATCTACTGTTGTCGAATTTCGAATCGTTGTGGTTAATCACCGTCTTACTAACTGTTAATATTAAAATTTGATATCTGATTGAAAGACCTGAAGCGTAATCGTTGTTTAAACATGGTGTTTGTTTTAACTTTACAGAACTAAATATCTCGAAAACGACGCATCGTACGAAAAAAGTGGTTTATGAGAAAAGTTAATTATAGTAAAGCTGCCTGTGCTACAACTGGCCACCTCCTAACCACCCCTCCTGCGTGAGCGGGCTCAACTTCGTTTTATCAAATGGAAGCCCCCCATTTTTATTGCATATTCGTTTTCTACGCCACAAATTACCTACGGTTTACTCAAAGTATTGTTTTCCATTCGTGGTAGATGGCGCTCTAATCGACAAAAATCAAGTGTGCCTGTTTTCGCAGTTAACAACCGAGGCATTTGACTCTACATTTCATTTACCAGTAGTATGTACATGTAAACCTTTGTGTTCTAACTGTAGATAATGATGTTTAAACGGTACTCGAGTCTTCCGAATGTGATCGTGCTCTATAAATATATGGCTTGACATTGATATTTCTGATGAATAAGCTTCTCCTACGGTAAAGTAGTGTTCTATTGCCCACGGGGTTGATTGTGGTGAGTCCCCAAACCATCTGAATGCTTGATTTCGGTGGCTGGTCTCGATCCCCACCATCACTGATTTTGGTGCTTGTTCCCATCCAACCGTCGTAACTCTCGCGTTGGCCGCTACGTGGCTACCGGCGGAATGCAAACCACAACCACTGTATTAAGGAAACAATGTCCATGAAGTGATGGTTACAGGCGCACCTTTCATGGATACTCACCGAAATGAAGTATCCCAACACACTGGACTCGCATCCGACACGACGATGGGTCAAACTCGCGTCCAGCCATCCTGATTTAGGCTTTCCGTGATTTCCCTAAATCGTTCAGGCAAATGCCGGGATGGTCCCTTTGAAAGAGTATGGTCAACTCCCTTCCCCATCCTTCCCTAATCCGATAGGACCGATGACCTCGCTGATAGGGTTCCCTCTCCCAAATCAATCAACAAACTAACCATCCCAATTCTGAGAAGCAAGGGCACTCACTTACATCAAGAATCAATATGGGAACGGAAAATCACAAATATTACGTCTACGTCGTTGTTCCTGGATCAGGTCAAACTTAGTTTCTAACCAGACACTGAAATGGCTTACTATACTGTACGGTAGAATCAGATTTCCAATACTAGAGTAAATTTCGAAGATTAAAATCAAACGTTAGAACATTGAGGTTTATGTTTACTTACTACCAATAAATGAAATGTAGTATCAGATGCTTCAGGTCTTAATCGTAAAAACAGCCATTGTTACTATTTGTCTATCACAGCGCCATCTGCAACGAACGGAAAAGGAATACTAAGTAAACGGTACGTATTTTTTGGCGTGGAATTCGAATATGCAATAAAATGGGTCTTCCCGTTTTAAAATACAAATTGACTCCGCCCATGGAGGAGGGGCGGCTAGAAGGTGGCCAATTCTAGCACTGACAAATGTCCCCTTTACTAATATTTATTTTTCACCCAGAACATTTGTCGTTTTTGAGATAGTTAATTGCTCAAGTTAAAACAAAAACTCTGTATGCATTACGTAGATGGTGCTATCCCTCTTTGCTTTGTTAGACTGTGTTGAAATGCTCAACATTTATGCGCTGAAGTGAAAAAGAAACTGGTATACCTGCCTAATATCGTGTAGGGCCCCTACGAATACGCAGAAGTGTAGCAGCATGACCTGACATTGACTCGATTAAGGTCTGTAGTGCTGGAGGGAACTGACACTATGAATCTTGCAGTGCTGTCCATAAATCAGTTAGCGGACAAGCAGGTGGAGATCACTTTTCAACAGTACGTTGCAAGGCATGCCAGATATGCTTCATAATGTTCATGCCTCGGCAGTTTTGTGGCCATCGGAATTGTTTCAACTCAGAAGAGTGTTCCTGAAGCCTTTCTGTAGCAATTCTGAACGTGTGGGGTGTCGCATTATCCTGCTAGAACAGCACAAGTCCGTTGGATTGCATGATAGACATGAATGGATGCAGGTGATCAGACAGGATGCTTACGTACGTGTGACCTGTCAGAGCCACTTCTAGACGTATCAACGGTCCCAAAACACTTCACCTCCACATGTGTTACACCACTAAAGAGCCTCCACGACCTTGAACAGTCCCCTGCTGACATGCAGGGTCCATAAATTCACGAGGTTGCCCCATACTCGTGCACGTCCATTCTCTCCATACAATTTGGAACGAGACTCGTCCAAGCAGGCCTTCAGCTCCGATTGCTCATATCGCTGATGTTTCGTCAAATCGTTCGCACGCTTACAGCTGTTGATGGCCCAGTATTGAAGTCTGCAGCAGTTTGCGGAAAGGTTGCACTTCTGTCACACTGAACAATTGCCTTCAGTCGTCGTTAGTCCCGTTCTTGCAGGATCTTTTTCCGGCTGCAGCGATGTCGGATATTTGACGTTTTACCGGATTCCTGAGATTCACGGCACACTCGTGAAATGGTCGTACGGGGAAATTCCCACTTTACCGCTACCCCGCAGATGCTGTGTCCGTCGCTCGTGCGTCGACTGTAACACCACGTTCAAACTCACTTAAATCTTGATACCCTGCCATTGTAACAGCAGTAACTGATCTAACAACTGCGCAGCGCCGTATTCGGCCTGTTGACATATCTCTGTATTTGAAAACGTATGCCTTTGCCAGTTTCTTTGGCGCTTCAGTGCATACAGAAGTATGTAACGAATGTTAGGCCTGTGTGATGTTCGTTCCACTCCCCTTTCATGACATTGCAATTTTAATGGCCAGTAATATATTTAGGTAATAGCCGCTCTGAACAAGCCAAGGAAAATAGTGCGCTTAAACACTATGGCTTTCAGAGATATGAGTATTATCTTCAACGAATAAGATAACCTCTGCACAAAACACATGTTCCAAAGAAAATTCTACATTCGAACCACTTGCCATTTACAATCTCAAAAACAACCTCTGCATCCCGCATGTGCTTCCACACCCTCCATTACCACAGGAAAACTAGCTATACGGATAAGCTAAAATCTCAGGAAAGAAAACAATGACGTCTAGGTTAATCAGCGACTGATGTAAAAGTATAAGTCGGATTTACAAAGTGGGAAGGACAGGAGCAAGACTGGTCCATAGAGCAACGGCAGCCATGGGCCCCTTGGCCCGGAGCAGGCGACGGGGCACCCCATCCATCCCTCAAGCTGCTGACGAGCCTAATGTACCGTACATCACGCAGAGGAGTATAAATCACCTTCAGAGGCAAAAGTTAAAACCAAACCAGCTGCTTTCGCGTCGTCCTCTGGCACTAAACGTAGCGTGTTAGCAAGTTTAAGGTTTTGCCATAAGGTTGCCAAATTAAGGCATTCCAGTAGGATGTGGGCCACAATGAGACACACTCACTATGAGGTGGATCCTCACGTCCGAGGATGTGGTCGTACGTCATTCAAATGTGGTCAATGCAAAGCCGACAGAGGACAGTAGATTCCCTGCAGGAAGCATGAAGGAAATACTGGCACATGGTCGTCGTCTCCTTTGTGACTCATGTTTTATTCGGTGAAACAAGCACATACCAATCTGTACTGCGAGCCTCCTCAGCATGCTGGTAGCCAAATTGGCAAACCAGTCAGTACGTTCTTTCCCTGAGATCATCAGGGGTCCATGCAATGACGACTGACCGTCCTGATCAATGGCTCTGAGCACTATGGGACTCAACTGCTGTGGTCATCAGTCCCCCTAGAACTTAGAACTACTTAAACCTAACTAACGTAAGGACATCACACACACCCATGCCCGAGGCAGGATTCGAACCTGCGACCGTAGCAGCAGCGCGGCTCTGGACTGGAGCGCCTAGAACCGCACGGCCACCGCGGCCGGCCGACCGTCCTGAAGTAGTTTGTGTAATGGGATGTTATTATGGACGGTGCGGAAGAGCCGTTCTCTGCTAGAGTTGGGTGGAGATGGAGAGGATGTAGACAGCGAATCTGTTGGCAAAACTCTTTATGCGTATTCAAATACAGAGATATGTAAACAGGCACAATACGCCGCTGAGGTCGGTAAAGCATAGACAACATGTGTCTGGCGCAACTGTTAGATCGGTTGCTGCTGCTACAATGACAGGTTATTAAGAATTAAGTGAGTCTGAACGTGGTGTTACAGTCGGAGCACGAGCGATGGGACACAGCGTCTCCGAGGTACAGATGACGTGAGGATTTTTCCGTACGACTGTTTCACGAATGTACTGTGAATACCAGGAATCCGGTAATAAAACATCAACTCTCCGACATCGCTGCGGCCGGAAAAGGATCCTGCAAAACGGGACCAACGATGACTGAAGAGAATCGTTCAGCATGACAGAAGTGCAACCCTTCCGCATATTGCTGCAGATTTCAATGCTGGGCCATCATTAAGTGTCAGCGTGTGAACCATTCAACGAAACATCATCGGTACGGGCTTTCGGAACCAAAGGCCCACTCGTGTACCCTTGATGACTGCACGACACAAGGCATTACGCCTCTCCTGGACCCGTCAACACCGACCATCGTCTGTTGATGACTGGAAACATGTTTCCTGGTCTCGTTTCAAATCGTATCGAGCAGACGGACGTGTACGGGTGTGGAGGCAGCCTCATGAACCCATGGACCCTGCTTGCAGCATGAGACTGTTCAAGCTTGTGAAGGCTCTGTAACTGTGTGGGGCGTCTTTAGTTGGAGTGATATAGGACCACTGGCACGTCTAGATACGACTCTGACAGGTGACACGTACGTAAGAATTCTGTCTCATCATCTACATCCATTCATGTCCATTGCGCATTCCCACGGACTTGGGCAACTCCAGCAACATAATGCGACACCCCACACAGACAGAATTGCTACAGAGTGGCTCCAGGAACACTTTTATGATTTAAACACTTCCACTGGCCACAAAACTCCCCAAAAATGAACATTGCTAAGCATCTGGGATGCCTTGAAACGTGCTGTTCAGAAGAGGTCTCAAGCCTCTGGTACTCTTACGGATTTATGGACAGCCCTACAGGATTCATGTTGTCAGTTCCCTCTAGCAAGACTTCAGACAATAGTAGAGTCCATGCCACGTCTTGTTGCGGCACTTCTGCGCGCTCGCGGAGCCCTTACACGATGTTAGGCAGGTGTACCAGTTTCTCTGGCTCGTTAGTGTAAATGAAGAACGCGGATCTACCGCGCAGGCAAGTCGTGCGACAAAATCGCCTGTATGCAAGTAAGGAGCAGCTCTGCCGATGACGTTGGGCTGGACCTGGAGAACCGGCCGCTGTGACCGAGCGGTTCTAGGCGTTCCAGTCTGGAACCGCGCTGCTGCAACGGCCGCAGGTTCGAATCCTGCCTCGGGCATGGATGTGTGTGATGTCCTTAGGTTAGTTAGGTTCAAGTAGTTCTAAGTCTAGGGGACTGATGACCTCAGATGTTTAGTCCGATAGTGCTTAGAGCCATTTGATTTTGGACCTGAAAATTGAAATACCGCGGCCTAGTAAAAAGTTTGTGAAAGAGTCCTGTTTCTGTATTGGCTGAAGACCTCTGAGGCGGAGGCTAATGACTGGGTTCCGGTTGTTGTTAATGCAGCAGTCAGACAAAGAGTCAGGTCGTTGGCACGCAGGCACGGCGGTGCGAAAATGTTGGCGTCTGCTGAGTTACGAGCTATAGCTGTAAAATAGCAGGACCGGCATGTGCCAAAGGTCAACGACCAAAAGCTGTGAAGCATGAAGCCTCGTCAGTCGAATTCGGCGTCTCTGCTTTCTGTAGAGAAATCAGGGAGGCCGTGGCCTTTGTTTTTGTAAGAGCTGTTATTTTGTTTGGCCAGAAAAATGATATTTCCGAAAGGGGGCAAAAACTTGATATTGTCCCCCACCTCGAGCGTTGGAGATAGGACGTCAAACATTAAAAAAAAAAGCTTTCTCAAAAATATTTTCATTGTGAAGCGCACATCTTTGTGAATTTTGATGTGTAAAACGTATACATTCGAGGAAATGTAAGACACATTATTTGTCCTTTAAGTGTGCCAAAGTGCAGTGCCACGCCTCTCCACACAAAATTCTTTTGTCGCACATCGCTGTATTTCACTCTGTGGAATTCAAATGGGTATATTTTGTAATGGAAAGCATCAAACCTATATTCAGGACAGTGGAAATTAGAATGTCCTTTGGTGCCGCTCGTGCTCCCAGTCGGCCGGTTTGATATCCTACCCCGTTAAAAAAAGTCTTAGTTATTACCGGTTGGGATTTTTTATAACTGGGAGAATAAGAACTCTTCAGAGAATTTTCATCTGTTATTGCCTGTCTGCTAACAACTTTCTCTTCTGTGTTACGTAAAATTAAATATAGGAAATATAAATACAGTGAAGACAAGAGACGAGGAAGACAGCACACATTTCTTCAATCCTTAAGTCCGAGCATTTTTTTTTTTTGTTCTCTCTAAACTTGCTGCAGCTTTATACGGAGTGCTTACCTTTTCGCAAAAGAATCATTACTTCGTCAAAGTTCGTTAAACATTTTGCTACATGAAAAATCAAAATGACATTGTCTAACGCTGAAAAAGCTGTTAATACGAATAGTACCCAAGACTGATGTGGTTTCTCGATTTGATTGTGTCTATTTTGTCACTGTCTGCTAGATAAAACGAAGTAGCCTTTCTAATACTGCAGCAACTGTAACACACCGCAAATAAGCGAGACTGTTTTGGCACAATTGATTATTATTATCCACCTCATTTACATAAATAACACGACGGAATATAACTCATGTAGTACCAATATCAAATGTCAATTGGGTCTGCTACAAGCAAAAAGTTTTGCGTTAGGAAGTAGTTTCACATTTCATTCATACGGTCTAGGTTTCCATGCATGAGATCGAGAAGTAGTAGTACAAAATTTTTATATAAATCTGAAATTGTAATATTCGTCCATATAATCTGTGTGATGTCCCCATTTCTTCTTTTTCCTCGTTCTAACAAACAATTCCGACATCACTAATTCTGTAATTACTCCTGCCATTGTCAAAACTTATTCTCCAGTTAACTTCACTAACCCTGCCAGAATCACCGGTTCAGTTATCCCACTTTTATTATCTGGTTAGGCATTATTGTGTGTTCGTACAATACGTTTGCCGAGCTATTCCGAGAATAAAATTTAAGCGGCTGCTAACCAGGGACTGTACATATGGTCCATTGTGTTGTTGCTATCTGGCAAAAAGCTTGTGTTAAAATTTAATTTTCTAGGATACACCAGGAAGATAATATAAATTCTTTCTCACCTGTTATTCCTGTGAGTTGTTTATTTCCACTCCAGTAGTCTGAATCTATGGATTTCGTTAATAATTATAACAACGCTGATCATTCGCTCACAAAATCAACCCCATAAACGAACAGCGATTGGCATTCATTCGTTCGAGTTTATTCGGCTTAGCTCATATACCTCCGTTTCCTTTTGATTATGGGGAAGTTTTTTATTTCTAGATGCGACGGGGATTCTTGGATCAGAGACATAACGTACACTATGCACGGATTCAAAACCCATTTTGTGATTCGTTCAGAAAGCAAATCAGAATGTGCTCAAAAATGTTGAAAATGTAATAGAGATGCGTTTCAAAATAATATGAATAATCGATAGACCAACGAACGCTGGATGCTGGATGCTTTGTAAAACAAGGTTTTCTTCTTCAAGCATATGACTTTGACGACCCATAACATTGCCGCCAGGGGCAGATACCCCGGTTTGCCGCCCCCCCCCCCCCACCCCATCCCGCTCACAGGTTTAGATCCGGGCCTGTTTACGAGTGGTTCGAGCGTCTTCAAGATGGCCGAGAGGACGATGTAAATGACTCACTACCGGAACACGCGTCAATATCAAAAACAGATGTGTTTTAGTGTGTGGTGAAACTCTAGGAAAAGACAAAGAACGCGTAAGCCAAATTTTGCATGACCAACTTAACATAAAAAAGCGTGACTGCAACTTGTGGCGAAAATTCTCGCGTTAGAGCAAAAAGAAGCTCGTCAAATTGTCTACACTGGCACTTCGAATACCACTGAAAATGATTGTAATTTCTTTGAAAGAGTTATAACGTATGACGAATCGTGGTTTTCACTTATAATCCAGACACTATGCACCAATCCATGCATTGGAAGGACCCAATTTCACCGAAAGCGATAAAAGATCGAATGAGCAAATCAAGATTCAAAGCAATGGTGATTTTTGTTTTTATTCATGGAACTGTGTATCTTCACTGGGTTCCTCAAGGTCAAACTATTATTCGGTATTAATAACTTGAGATTCTTGCTCAACACCGTGACAAAAGGAGAAAAAATGTCCCGAACTGTGGAAGAAAGTCATACGTGCTGCATCAAGACAACGCACTGACTAATGCCCACTGTCTGTTAAGAGTTTCTAGAGAGGTACAGCATCCTAGTCTTAGAACAACCATTCTATTCGCCTGGCCTAGCATCATGTGATTTTTACCTGTTCAAATCTGCGTTAAAAGGAACAACATTTCAGTCCGTTGAAGCAGTGAAATGAAAGTTCAGAGGAAGACTTCCAACATTGTTTCTGTTAATTGAAAATTCGCATGGGGCGTTGTGGGGATGGAGGAGGGAAGTATATTGAGGGTGAAAACAAGTAAATATGCATGTTTTTGAAACAAAATTTTTTACTGGAGTAATCTCATTATCAATATCGGCAAGTGCTTTGCCCGGTCGGCAGACTGTGGCTGCGATATGCTTACGGTTCTGGGCTGCTTTTCAGGCTGCTAGAAATTTAAGCCGCCATATATACTATATTTTGACAGTATTGTACGTCGTTACAAACATTAAATCATAGGTGCGTGATACATAAAGGGTACAGAAGGGAAAACTGGATGTTATGACAAATATGTGAAGTTACATTGCTTTTAATAGATTCCTATTACATTTAATAGAATTTTGTCGATATTTTGGTATGTAAATATTGTCCATAATACATTGTCATATGTAAGTAGCATGGATGATGTATGCTGTCTGTGAGTCATATAGAACTGCCCTGATGAAATATACCCTCTTTACTTTATGAATGTTGACCCAGAAAAGTAATATCATGGCGAAATCTGACTATCCTTTGCAAATAACTTGACACAGACTCACACACTGAGCCCTAAGGTAAAAACCGGACCTCTGAAATACTTATCGTTTTGTATTGAGTAACCTTCAATCACAGAAACGAAGACATGATCCTATAAATATTTCCTTTGTTACACCATACAGGAATAACAATTCAAGGAACATGCTTGGCTGTTGTCTGTAATTCAGAACACTTTTTAATAAAGAAGCTGAGAACATAGTCAACTGTCAATTATCGTCACTGCACTATGTATACATGAGTAGCCTCAAGGTTCTTCTAAGATAACCTTAATAAAAATGTACATTTATACTCTTCCTAATGCGGAAACGACGTACAAAGAAATGTAAAGATTTCGTAGCACTCGATAGTTACTGAAAACCAAGTAATACAACTGGTTTATAGGAATCACCAAGACTGAGCACGGATAAGAACCTCTCTTCCCAAAATGGGTCGCCAAACTCACACTTCCAGAACAATGTTATGTTGTTTTTCAACCCAGGTGCATACAGAAATGTCACTCAAAATCCACATCTTAACTTCACATGTTCAAACTCAGCCTGCATTCGGACATCACCCTCCTTTGTTCTCGGTATAATTCAGAGCAGCCATTTTTTTTATCACGCAGTAACATACACAAGATGTGAACCAGTCGAAAGCCTGCACAGAACAGAGTAGAAAGAAAAACCTTTGTTCACCTTTAAATGTGCAAGCTGTATTGTCTCCAAAGTTTCCTTCAGTCCTTATTGATGCCGTATTCCTGGACTTCAGGAAGGCATTTGATACGGTTCCGCACTTACGTTTAGTGAAAAAAATACGAGCTTACGGAATATCGGACCAGGTTTGTGATTGGATTCAGGATTTCCTAGAAGAAAGAACACAACATGTCATTCTTAACGGTTCAAAATCTGCAGATGTAGAGGTAATTTCGGGAGTACCGCAGGGAAGCGTGATAGGACCTTTATTGTTTACAATATACATAAATGACTTAGTTGACAACATCGGTAGCTCCGTGAGGCTATTTGCAGATGACACGGTTGTCTACAAGAAAGTAGCAACATCAGAAGACTCGTACGTACTCCAGGAGGACCTGCAGAGGATTAATGCATGGTGCGACAGCTGGCAGCTTTCCCTAAACGTAGATAAATGTAATATAATGCGCATACATAGGGGCAGAAATCCATTCCAGTACGATTATGCCATAGGTGGTAAATCATTGGAAGCGGTAACGACCGTAAAATACTTAGGAGTTACTATCCGGAACGATCTGAAGTGGAATGATCACATAAAACAAATAGTGGGAAAAGCAGGCGCCAGGTTGAGATTCATAGGAAGAATTCTAAGAAAATGTGACTCATCGACGAAAGAAGTAGCTTACAAAACGCTTGTTCGTCCGATTCTTGAGTATTGCTCATCAGTATTGGACCCTTACCAGGTTGGATTAATAGAAGAGATAGACATGATCCAGCGAAAAGCAGCGCGATTCGTCATGGGGACATTTAGTCAGCGAGAGAGCGTTACGGAGATGCTGAACAAGCTCCAGTGGCGGACACTTCAAGACAGGCGTTACGCAATACGGAGAGGTTTATTATCGAAATTACGAGAGAGCACATTCCGGGAAGAGATGGGCAACATATTACTACCGCCCACATATATCTCGCGTAATGATCACAACGAAAAGATCCGAGAAATTAGAGCAAATACGGAGACTTACAAGCAGTCGTTCTTCCCACGCACAATTCGTGAATGGAACAGGGAAGGGGGGATCAGATAGTGGTACAATAAGTACCCTCCGCCACACACCGTAAGGTGGCTCGCGGAGTATAGATGTAGATGTAGATGTATTGGCTGAGCCAGTGTTCGTCACAAAGACCGTAGTTGAGACAAATCAGAGTGGCAGAAGCACGAGTGACTACACAGATAATAGGTTAGTGGAGACAGATCACAGCAAAGACTGCTCGCGAGTAACTGACATGTGAAACATGAGACTTCATAGTTGACAGACAACGTTTATCATGAAATATGAAATGTTTATGCATAAAGAGCAGTTGTATTAGTGAACAGGTGTTGCTAGGTGACAGGTAGGGAAGTGAGAACGTGCTTGGGCCGAAACATATCCTAAATTGCTACCAGATAACACGTATGGTGAAGCTGGTGGTATTAGAGTCAAGTGTCTTTTCAAAAACGTCCTAATTTCACGTATACTTAATTCTGTACCTACCATCGGGGCTCAGAGGCCCGTCCTTTAATACCTCCTCTATCGATAATTATACATTGCATTTTAATGAAATCTTATGACTTTTCCTAATTTTTCAAGTAAGTCATAATTTTCGAAAAAATGATAAAAATTTACCTATGGGTTTGAGTTAAGGTGTTGGTGTCCTCCCGTAGGGGACTCGCGGTACCGTGCGGTTGGCAGCAATTTTTCAGCAGCCAGATGTCTACGCAGCGTCCGTTACGTCTGCCAATTTTGACGCACGCTCTTATTCTTTCCGCATTCAACAGTCCTCCTTGCGATAAGCATATGTTCATTTTCGTGCATTATTTCATAGCAGCTGTCAGTCCTACAAACTACGGAGAAGAGGACTATCAGATGAGGAGATAATGGAATTGTTCGGAGCAGTCTTCTAATTCTGAAAATCCATGTGAATCTTCCAGTGATAATGATACTGAGGAAGATGACGCTGAAAACTCAGAAATACACGAATATGACGAATCCCTTTAAGTAGATGGAGAAGAACAACTTAATGCAAATTCTGTTGACTTATTGTTTTCTGGTAATGGGAATAAAATACGATCTAGTGCTCCTCATGCTGGAATATCTGGTAGGCGAAGCAAAAAGGATGCACTGAAAGAAGACCAGGTACCTACAAATCATTCTATTAGGAACTTTGATAGTGACGAATTTTGTTTTATGTTGTCTTCTCGTACCCCTCATTGACAAAGTGTGTGTGTGGACTAACAGGGAAGGTGGAATCGCTTACGTGGACTGGGTGGCTATAGACATACAATGAAATGAAAAGGTTTCTTGGTGCTCTGATGACTGTGGATGAACAGTTGGTTACATTTAGACAATAATCCCATCAAAACCTGGTAGATAAGGAATACAGTTCTGGGCAATTTGTGACAGTGTAACAAGCTACTGATGGAAGATGACAGTGTATTTGGGGAAGGAGGAAGAAACCAGATCAATGCGACATGGAAAGAATGTTGTGAAAAGCATGGTGACTGAACTTGAAAAGTCTGGACGTAATATCACCTGTGATAATTTTTGTACATATTTCGATTTAGCTTATTATTTGTTGTCCAAATATCTGATTCTAATCGGTACTATCAAAAAACCAAAGAGTAATTGCCTTCTAATTTCATTACATCTAAAGGACGTGAAGTATATTCTACATTATTTGGTTTTCAACCAGGTGTTATGTTCAGAAAAAAATTTGCTACCGTTCTCAGATCTTTCTTATGACCAACCAACGGTGTCATCATCACACGCAAAGAAGCCTGAAATTGTTATGACGTACAATGCCACAAAAGGCGGCGTTGACACAGTGGACAAAAAGACGCGATATTAGAGTGTGAAAAGAAAAAGTAGGTGTTGGCCATTGGTGGTTTTCATTAACGTGGTCGATGCAAGTGTAATGACTGCGTACATAATTTGCATGATGCTGGATACCAATAAAAATGGTTCGTCGAACTTTCATCAGTTTGGGAAAGCAACTAGCAGGGGTAAGAAAGTCAATGAATTCATTAGTAGCACCGAAACCAGAAAGGGCAGTGAAACCATCAGCTATGAAAAAGAGAAGTTGTGAATATAGTGTAGAGACGAAAGACAGAAAAAATCAAATTACATGTATTATGTGCACAAAACCTGCATGCTCGGAACATTCTACTGTTGCCTATACACATAGCACAAATTTACAGTAAGATTAAAATTCACCTGTAGAAGTATAAACATTATGTGTTTTTGAATGGAAACTTTAAGTAAATAAAATTATTTTAAACCTATTTACACCTCAAAAGTCATTCACGTCATAAGTAGTCAAAATGGCGTCAATTTCTGTCAATTTAAACAACACGGGACTGGTTCGTCCGACTGATAGGAAACGTTATACAGATTTTCTGGTAAGCGGAGGGTTGAACCATTACTGCTGAATGTCAGAACTGTTCTCCTAAAAGACCGTGGGGCCACTTCCTTCCCCAACTTTCACCGTCGATTGCTTCATCTCTTATTCTCTCCATGCCGACGAGACAGACTCTCACGTCGCGGACTGCCGTGTGCGGGTAGATATTTTTCTGGCGGAATGCCTGGAGAGTAAAGCTACGGATATGATGCCGGTCCGTCTTCATTTCCGTTTCGCCTCAGTCGTGGCTCTTCTGTAGCAACAAAGGGAAACGGCATAACTTAGTCGACAGAAACTTGTGCGGCAGCAAACAGGAACTTTCTTTACGTCGTTTTGGTTCGTTAGGCACAAACAGGGAGCGTCATCCTTCGCCTATGGGAACATTTGCGGATGCAGACTACGTGAAACAAAGAGAGGAACACTACTTAAAACAGTTGCGATGGGACGGGTCCATATCTCACTACTCTTTAAACTACGAGACTACCTTCCTGGATAGGTTTCAGGTTGTCTGTCACTTCACTCTGCGATGGTAGATACTGGTTTAGCGGATAAAAGCAGCTTAGCCGACAAAAGCAGCGTTGATGAAAATTTGACTGCTTACCACGCAAAGGCCACATAACTCCAGTCCATGGGCAGTAGCTGAAAGTTAGTTAAACTAAAGAGAGTTCGGGATTCTTGCATGACTCGTCTGAAAAAAATTCTAAAATTTCCTTTAAGTTACTTTACTGTCTTTAAAACAAGGAAAATGGCTATCAACCTCATATTTATTATCACGCCAATTATGGAATGTTCCTGACTGTCTGTGTTACAAGTTCACACCCAAAAGCAGATAGAAGACATTTACTTCGACCAGATATTTTGAACGTCCTAATCAATCACTGACCCCCGATTACTTGCGAGTTAACATATTCAGTGGCTCAGTAGGCTTCTTGTAAAGAAGTGCTCGCCATAATGTTTCGCAATCCTAAAAAAACCACTCACAAAGCTCAAACTTTCACAAAATACTCAATACTTTAGTCGCATTTCGCCAATGACACGAGAACCGATCAAACGCGCGAATTTCTTCATCAGCGCTGTTTAACATAGGTGTTTACCAGAAGACGGCTCCAGAGGAACTATCTCGACTCATAGAGCTGAGGCACAAAGCCCTACTCAAACGCGCGGGAAATCTTGCCCTCGCTATTGACCAGCACATTAAGCAGCTAATCAGATCATTTCGAGCACTTGGTATTTCTAATGTCAGCCAATCAGATTACCACAAGTAATTTGGACTAGAAATCTCGTAATTCAAAACTAAATAAAATTTAATGGAAACAAGATACAATTCCTTTCCACAAAATAAATTACTAATAACTTTAATACTCAATGCCCCGTCTAGCTGCCTTTTACAAAATCAAGCTCACTGGGACATACGTCACAAATTCCCCTACTATGCAACTTTCTCCCGCTTACATTAACCTAGTTTTAATAAAATATCACATTCTCACATTACGTATATCCTCCATTAACTCTCTCGGTCTCTCCAAAACACGCACACAATTAAAACACGGTGAAATAATAAGTTTCCAATGTCCTATGAATTACGTCAGAAATCTGTGGTAATGAAACTAAACAAATTCCAGAAAATTAGATTATGTCAACATATCCTCTTCGTTGTAGTTTCAGTTGACACTATAGATGAATGCAATGCAGTCCCTAACTCAGTTTCGGAATGCCAGCACGGTTACTATATATTTTAAGTAAAAATTAGTACTTCCGAAAACAGTGAATTTATTGGTTTGAAATTTTAACAGTATGGTTGTATTTGTATGGAGTATGGCCATGTATGGAAGTGAAACATGGACGATAAATAGTTTAGACAAGAAGAGAATAGAAGCTTTCGAAATGTGGTGCTACAGAAGAATGCTGAAGATTTGATGGGTAGATCACATAACTAATGAGGAGGTATTGAATAGAATTGGGTAGAAGAGGAGTTTGTGGCACAACTTGACTAGAAGAAGGGATCGGTTGGTAGGGCATGTTCTGAGGCACCAAGGGATCACCAATTTGGTTCTGGAGGGCAGAGTGGAGGGTAAAAGTCGTAGAGGGAGACCAAGAGATGAATACACTAAGCAGATTCAGAAGGGTGTAGGCTGCAGTAGGTACTGGGAGATGAAGAAGCTTGCACAGGATAGAGTAGCATGGAGAGCTGCATCAAACCAGTCTCAGGACTGAAGACCACAACAACAACAACGGTTGTGTTATCCATAGAATTTGGTTTACTAAGTATGAAAAAGATCTATTAATATTTAGTGGCACTTCTTCAGATTCGTGGAGAGTATGTGTAACGTATTCACGCAGCGCTAGAGAAGTACACGGCTCGCTCTCGGCCCAGTAGGCAGCGTCAGCTGTGCCAGTGTGGAAAACCAAAATCTGCTCTCCTCCCGGGTCCACTGCATGCTGCGCTTGCAATGCAAGATGACAGCTCGTAATAATTTACTACGTTACACAGTGAAGTGCTACTTAGTCTAAAACTGACATGGTGTGAACGTGGCTGTGTACAGTTAATGTAGGTTAATTCTTACAAAGAAGAAGACAGCAACCAGCCACTATTAATAATGCTGTTTATTTAAGTAAATAGCGCCGTAACCGGTTTCGAACTGGCAAGTTCATCATCAGACGGCTGTTCACATGATTTGCAAGATAGACTTTACACAATAGTTTTCGATTTTTATTCTTCTACTGTGGCGAAATATTCTTGGTGTGTTGGTGCCCTACGGTAGAAAACAGTGTTAAAAGCGGCTTTTGTGAAAATAACTAACCCCAAAACGATGAAATACAGAGTAAATAAATATGTGAGGCTAACCTATCTTGCAAATCATGTGAACAGCCGTCTGATTATGAACTTTCCAGTTCAAAACCGGTTACGGCGCTATTTACCTAAATAAATAGCAGTATTAATCGTGGCTGGTTGCTGTCTTCTTTGTAAGAATTCACCTACACAGTGAAGCGCTAAGGCATTTGTTTAAACTACGTTGGACTCTTAGGAATAGGAGTAAATTGTTTCAACGTGTATTCTTTCAATGGAACACATTTTTAGGAGATAGGCTGTGAGTAAACGAAACATACGTCAGGATATACTGTCGGAAAAATGTTTTTTAGAGAGAAGAGAACCGTCTAAGCTGTTCTACACAGCCGGCCGGAGTGGCCGTGCGGTTCTAGGTGCTACAGTCTGGAGCCGAGCGACCACTTCGGTCGCAGGTTCGAATCCTGCCTCGGGAATGGATGTATTTGATGTTCTTAGTTTACTTAGGTTTAATTAGTTCTAAGTTCTAGGCGACTGATGGCCTCAGTAGTTAAGTCGCATAGTGCTCAGAGCCATTTAAACCATTTTTTTTTTGTTCTACACAGTGTGGAATCGTTAATGTCTGTCAGGAGCCAGCTCAAATCTTTATTTGCTAAACACAGGGCTTCATGAAAGATCTTGAATTGCTGCGAGTTGCTTATGCTGAGCTGGACCTGACCGGGACGTTCTATGTTTTTCACTCTCATATCGCGCAAATTTCGCACATTGAAATCATCCCCACTCGCCCTTTCCTGAAAACTTGTGCTATTACAGTGAGACGTATTCCGAAAGTCTTGAGGAACAAATTAAGGTTAGGAAACAACGTTGGGAAATGACATTCAACTACACTCTAAAGCGTTATTTTACTGGGACTATTGCGTATCACTAGGCTACCCTGTGGACAGGTGTCATGACAATTCGTACGCTAACGGATCGATGGTGTAAATTCTCACGATGCCCCTGACAACATTCGTGACATTAGGTAGCGGCGAACGCGTTCACCTATATTACAATACTGGAATAGCTCACTAACAGCAGTGACGGAAAAGGCGTCACCATACAAACTTACGTTTGCTGAAAAAAGAGTGTGTTAGTAGGATTGATCCCTACAACGTCGACACTCGGTAACGGAACTGGATGACACTGCAGGTCATCGGATCCTAGCATCACGGGATCCTTTGCATATGCATGCATGTCCAATGGAACTTTGCATCATAAGCAGAATAACACAGGTTCTGTAATATAGAATTTAACCGCCGACACTGGGCAAGTGACTTTCAAGTACGTTTCACCTGTGCGGGAACATACATAATGGATATATGAGTACAAGTCGTAGATGTATGGTTGACGACATATGGAGGCTTGTGTCTGGCCGTGAGTCGTGCACGGATAGCCAAATCTTAAGGTGACCACCCACGATAAGCGGGAATCTGGGTTCGAGTCCCGATCCGGCACAAATTCCATTGTCATCATTCCATCCTACAGCTGGTGGTTGTCCTTATTCGCAATTGCGAATTCATGGAACGTATTTCATTACAGCTGTAGTCGCCGCAGTGCATGTTACTTCGGACATGCGTGCATGTCCAAAGGAACTTTGCATCGTAATTAGAATAAGAATGGCACTGCAATATCGTCGTATCATCAGTTTGTTCCGTAAGGCACCCTCCACGTCCCCACGAAGTTTGTCGCAATCTTTTTTGTCACACCACGTATATAAAATACTAGGTTGCAAAAATAAAGAGTAAACCGGAGCTCCACAAACCCCCGGATAGCCGTGCGCGTTGAAGCGCCGCTTTCGGGACGGAGAGATACTCCGACCGTGGATCGAATTCGACACACGTGTTGACGAGGATCTGTCTTCTGGCCAGCCTGAATGTGGTTTTTATGGGGTTTCCTACATCCCACTAGATGAATATAGGGCTGGTATCCAAGTCCTGTCTCAGTTACACGATTCACAAACATTTCAAAGAGTTTCGGCCGCTTTCACATGAATAACACCACAAGGAGACAGCTGGGATTAGCGTCTTCCGTCCGGGGAAGTAAAGAAGCAACAGGAAGGACATTCGTCCCCTTTCTCCTCAAAAATAAGCATGTCAAATACGATAGTAACAATGGCAACCCTGCGCCGATGTAGGAGAAAGGTTCAAGAAAGAGAAAGAAGAAAGAACCAAAACTCAACCGATTAATTTTCCGAAATGGTAGTATGGGCCAAAGCAAGAAATAAAGTCTAATAAACATGGCCTCTAAAGCGCATACCTTACGAGATACTGTGCAACACGCTCCTTCGATTGCAAACTCTTCGCTTTCTGTGTATTGGGAGGAGGTAATATGGACCGAAACAAGAGAAAAAATTTCTGTAAACATGGGCTCTGAAATGTGTATGTTTAGCTCTATCAGCAATTGCCCACACTCAGGGCCTGATTTCATTTGTATGGGCAGGAGAGATTTAGAAGGCTTAACTACGCTTGAATATGGAATGCAAGGTAAAATTCACAAGCATACCTCAAAATCAATTGCAGGATTAGGTTCGTGACTGTTAGTCCGAGTTTGCAATAATCCCACGTTTTGCTTGTCAGTTAAAGAAGCCTCCTTACCCTCCAAATAATAATAATTATTCTACACTTCTAATTAATAAACCAATGCTGTGGTTATTAAATGCTAATGCAACTCTGAAATTGAAATAATTTGTTAATCTGGCACTCAGCCATAATTGATACCTATGTCATTGTTATTGCCACTGTCTATTATTGATTTCTGAAGTTTTAAGTAAACTTAATTTTTGAAATCCCTTCTCACAAGTTATATTAGTAACTAACAGGGCCCAAACAAACTCCTTTTTATTAAAATCATTCTTAGTAACAATAAGCTTTAGCCGTTGCTGCGGCATGCTGCTGTGAATTGCTGTAAACCACTTGGAAAAAGGCAGTAATCTAAAGAGGTGAGTTCAAAACTTAGGGCCAAAACAGAGAAACTGAGACACCACAGCATGTCATGTACTCTAATCCAGTAAATTTAGTTGCACAAGTCAGATTCTGTATCACTAGTAAATTCATATTCAGAAAAGCAGTCAGATAGCTTAGGTATTCATTGTTACAGGGTCATTTGTTTCTGTCGCTTTTCATATTCAAATACGCAGTCAGATTGCTTATCCAAATGATCTACAAAAATAAAAAAAAATCGAGAGACGTCAGTTCATGGAAGCGAAGTGGCCATGCAGCACAATCAAAAGCGAAGATACAATTGTATGGCACCTCACTCCTTTGATGTGACGCTTCTTGTTATCCCTCCTGCTCTGACCTATTTCGATAAAGAGGTTACCCTGACCAGATCTTCCTCCATTTCTCTCACCATTGGAAACATCTCGTCATCAGTTGCTCAGAGACTGGAGAGACTGTCTTGTCACCACTGGGCAGTTACAACGCTTTATGTATTTTAGGTGTCCATATAAACCTAAAAATGGTAATACATCTGCGTAATTGGAAAATTACCACACTAGTTGCGACTTGTCATCGGCTGGATAAAGTACCTGTGGTAGTTATCCAGTCACGCGGATAATCAGCCGCACCCTATACAGGGTGATTCAGCTGTCCCTACCGATGTCATTTTATGCAACCCGCAATTGTGAATCTGGTCATCAAAAACCATGCACGAAATCTTCATGTTCTCTCGCTGTCTACGTGCAAATTACTAGTCCTACAGAAAAAATTAACAGGACTTTTTTATAGGAAATTTAATGCAGTTAAATTCTGTACTGGGATATGATTTCACTGGAAGCCCGGTTTTCGAGTTATTCAAGAAAAAGGTACAAGAGTTACCCTCAAACCAACCTCTGCTCCCACACTCGTGCATCCCCAGTCACAATTTTTATTATGTTGCTCATGGCATTCCCTCCTGCCGCTGTACAAAAATTTCCGAGTACACTAACTACTCCCGATATTCGACATTTCTTTGTCTCTATTGTTTTGGCTGATACGCCACCAGCATAGTCTACAATTTAGTTAATATTATTAATTTAAGCATGACCGTGGTGGTAATGAAAGAAAAAAGCTTTTGCAACAAAACATTACGCTGAAAATAATTACACTGACAGTTAGACTCAAACTGAACCCTTACAAGCACGGTAGTTTCTTAGTCAAAAGCCCTGACAAATACGACGATGTAATTGCTTATTTTATACTGTTAAAATTCAAAAAAACTGTTAAGTAAAATTTACACAGATATCACTTTTACAATGTGTAACTGCTCGACTTAGACGGTGGCGTAATAAGGCAAGTCAACGAAGACCAAAAGATGTTCGAATGTTGGAATTATTTCGTGCAGTCGCAAAGTTTAGTATTCGTACAGTGGTAGGAGGGAGTGCCATGAACAACGTGGAAGCTGAGTGTGAGAGAGGCGGTGCGTTTGAAGGTCACTTTTATATGTTTTCCTTGAATAACTCGAAAACTACGGCGTCTATCAAGAACGTATCCCAGTGCAAAGTATAACTGCATTAAATTTATTACAAAAAGGTCCTGTTCATTTTTTTCAGTGGGACTGATAGTCTGCATGTAGTTATTGACAGAATATGAAAACGTCGAGTGTGGTTGTTGAAGGCCAGATGTAACATTGCAGGTTGCATGAAACGATATTGGTAGGAGAAACTGAACCACCCTGTATAGGCTCTCATTGCGATGGGTTCGATATGTCCCCTCCGATATTAGTGGTTCGATTAAAAGACATATCGAATTTGGCGAATTCTACGACGAGAACCTGCGAAACTGTGCTCAGAATAGCCCAAGACCTTGCGTCAAATTGTATTAGGCTATATTTCAGCCTGCAGAGATGATATAAGAATATCATTTCACTTCTCAACAATAATGTGCCATTAGACGTCAAGCTGTAGTCGAACAATGTAAGTAATGACGCTGCATCTGCAGATGACGGATGCATGAACGAGTCATTAACAGTACGTTGTAGAGGGTTTCACGGTATTACACATCCCATAAGCGAATCCACACCACTGCATGTTAACAGACTGGGTGAAACAATATCTTACGCAAAAGAAAATGTAGAACAGGAAGCAGAACACCAGTCTTCCAACTCTGAATTACTGGAATTGTTAAAAATGTATGGCTTCTAAAATGACGACTGAAACATTACCATTGCTGTCCTACAATCTAATCTCACAAGTCAGATGAAAATTGGAGACCAATATAAATAAGAAAATATCTGATTAAGGAAAAAATCTTTCAGACAAAACAGAAACTAATTTATATAAACTGAGTGGGTGGTTGTAATTAAAGAGAAGCTACTCACAGAGGCACATTTTGAGCTGTAAGTATCGTATGGCAGCGAAACTTGGTAGATAATTTAACCCATCAATGCAGAATCGAATAACGCTGGAATGTATTTATTCCAACATTGGCCACCAGGTGCAAATCTGGAACCGTGAATGTTTGCATATGTAATGGACTGGAAACTGTATGTAGACAGAAAAAAGTCAAACAAGTGAGGAAGCTATAATGTTGTTTTTATTACCAACAGCCGCTTACATAATTTGTTCAATATGAGCACCCGAGACGTCGCGGCGAAATGCTGCACAGCGCCAGGCTTGCACGTGGTGGCTAAAATATGAACTAATTGTCTTCCAGCGTAAATCGGTTCTGCATTAACGGATTAGAACAGTTAAGGTATTGTGATACTAAAAACTATTAAGAAAATTTAACTCATTCATTGAGGAATAACATGAATTTACAAGATGGGACGCAGTGTGATGAAACGAAGACGCAGACTTTATTGAAAACAGCTAACAAATAATTTCCACAGTTCGTATATACTTTATAAATAATTTATGAGCATTTTATGATTTGATAATTTGAGCGAATATCTATCCCACGTTGCACTCTGAATCAAAGAAATGCTACCTTATGTAAGGGTAAATTTCCTTGAAGCTATCCTTATAGGATAAATCAAAGACATACAGGTCATATATAATGTAACAGCTTTATTACTCACTCACAGTACAAAAATCACAAAAGTTTTTGAAAAAAAAAATTATGTAGCAATGTATCGATATTAACCTCCAGACAGTGTTGTGAATCTTTGGTGCCATCTAAATGAAGGTGTATTACTATGTATTAAATAGTTATTGTAGTATGATAACAGATAATGTAGTAAATATTATTGGAAATGACTGAATACTCCTTGTGAAAGTATTTTTTTAAATTCACTTTTCGAACATTGAATCTTGCAAGGCGTGGTTCCACAAGGGGTTTACTGCGTCTCTTGTTTGGGTGGCCTTCCGGCGCCTTCCATTTCGGAAATCGTTATCGTATTCGATATTCCGAGATCCATAATGTAAAGAACGTGCACAGAGTAGGAAATTTCAGGCTTACTTCTCTTCACGGACAACGGAGTGGCCGATCACATCACTTAACGACCGAGAAGAGCGGGGTTTGTATAGAGTTGTCAGTGTTAATAGACAAGCAACAATGGGCGAAATAACCGCAGAAATCAATGTGGGACGTAAGGCGAACGTATCCTTTAGAACGAAGCGCCGAAATTTGGAGTTAATGGGTTATGGCAGTAAACGAGCGACGAGAGTGCTTATATCGCCAGCAGTGCCTTTCCTGGCCTCGTGACCACATTAGTTGGACCCTAGACTACTGGAAAACCGTGGCGTAGTCATATAAGTCCCGATTTCAGTTGGTAAGAGCTGATCGTAGGGTTCAAGTGTGACGCAGATCTCACGAAGCCATGGACCGATGTCGTCAACAAGGAGCTTTGCAAGCTGGCGGTGGCTCGATAATGGTATGGCCTGTGTTTACGTGAAATAGACTGGGTCCTCTGTTCCTAATGAACCGGTCGTTGACTGGATATGGTTACGTTCGGGTACTTGAGGACCGTTTGCAGCCCATTCGTGGACTTCATGTTCCCAAATAACTATAGAATCTTTATGGATGACGGTGCGCCATGTCATTGGGACACAGTTGTTCGCGATTGATTTGAAGAACGTCCTGGTCCCCCAGACCACTCGGCATGAATTTCATCTAACGTATGCCGGCCGAAGTGGCCGTGCGGTTAAAGGCGCTGCAGTCAGGAACCGCAAGACCGCTACGGTCGCAGGTTCGAATCCTGCCTCGGGCATGGATGTTTGTGATGTCCTTAGGTTAGTTAGGTTTAACTAGTTCTAAGTTCTAGGGGACTAATGACCTCAGCAGTTGAGTCCCATAGTGCTCAGAGCCATTTTTCATCTAACGTTTATGAGGCAGGATCGGGAGATCCGTTAGTGCAAAAAATCCTGTAGTTGCAACACTTCCCCAAATATTCCGGGCTGTAATGGAACTGAGAGTTTGGTGTCACTGGCCGGGATGCCCCTGGCGGGACAGGTCCGGCCGCCTTGGTGCAGGTCTCATTTCATTCGACGCCACATTGGGCGATCTGCGGGCCGGATGGGGATGAAATGATGATGATGACAGCACAACACCCATCCCAGATCCAGCCGGTAATCGAACCCGGGCCCGTAGGACGGCAATCCGTCACACTGACCACTCAGCTATCGGGGCGGACTTTCAGGATTGTAGAGGCAGCATGACTCAATATATCTGAAGGGGATTTCCGAGTACTTGTGAGACTATGCCTCGTAAAGTTGCTGCACTACGCCTGGAATAAGGAGGTCCGACACTATATTCTACATCTACATCTATATCTACATTTATACTCCGCAAGCCACCCAACGGTGTGTGGCGGAGGGCACTTTACGTGCCACTGTCATTACCTCCCTTTTCTGTTCGAGTCGCGTATGGTTCGCGTGAAGAACGACTGCCCGAAAGCCTCCGTGCGCGCTCAAATCTCTCTAATTTTACATTCGCGATCTCCTCGGGAGGTATAAGTAGGGGGAAGCAATATATTCGATACCTCATCCAGAAACGCACCCTCTCGAAACCTGGACAGCAAGCTACACCGCGATGCAGAGCACCTCCCTTGCAGAGTCTGCCACTTGAGTTTGTTAAACATCTCCGTAACGCTTTCACCCTTACCAAATAACCCTGTGACGAAACGCGCCGCTCTAATTTGGATCTTCCCTACCTCCTCCGTCAACCCGATCTGGTACGGATCCCACACTGATGATCAATACTCAAGTATAGGTCGAAAAAGTGTTTAGTAAGCCACCTCCTTTGTTGATGGACTACATTTTCCAAGGACTCTCCCAATGAATCTCAACCTGGTACCCGCCTTACCAACAATTAATTTTATATGATCATTCCACTTCAAATCGTTCCGCACGCATACTCCCAGATATTTTATGGAAGTAACTGCTACCAGTGTTTGTTCCACTTTCATGTAATCATACAATAAAGGATCCTTCTTTCTATATATTCGCAATACATTACATTTGTCCATGTTAAGGGTCAGTTGCCACTCCCTGCACCAAGTGCCTATCCGCTGCAGACCTTCCTGCATTTCGCTGTAATTTTCTAATGCTGCAACTTCTCTGTATGCTACAGCATCATCCGCGATAAGCCGCATGGAACTTCCGAAACTATCTACTTGGTCATTTATATATATTGTGTAAAGCAATGGTCCCATAACACTCCCTTGTGGCACGCCAGAGGTTACTTTAACGTCTGTAGACGTCTCTCCATTGAGAACAACATGCTGTGTTCTGTTTGCTAAAAACTCTTCAATCCAGCCACACAGCTGGTCTGATATTCCGTAGGCTCTTACTTTGTTTATCAGGTGACAGTGCGGAACTGTATCGAACGCCTTCCGGAAGTCAAGGAAAGTAGCATCTACCTGGGAGCCTGTATCTAATATATTCTGGGTCTCATGAACAAATAAAGCGAGTTAGGTATCACACGATCGCTGTTTCCGGAATCCATGTTGATTCCTACAGAGTAGATTCTGTGTTTCCAGAAACGACATGATACGCGATCAAAAAACATGTTCTAAAATTCTACAACAGATCGACGTCAGAGATATAGGTCTATATTTTTGCGCATCTGCTCGACGACTCTTCTTGGAGACTGGGACTACCTGTGCTATTTTCCAGTCATTTGGAACCTTCCGTTCCTCTAGAGACTTGCGGTACACGGCTGTTAGAGTGTTAGAGGGGGGGGGGGGGGGGGGGGGCAAGTTCTTTCGCGTACTCTGTGTATTAAGTGGTATCCAATGACTTTTGTTATTTCAGTGTGCATAGAGAGGCCGTCGCTGAAATTTATGGTTTGCAGATTGTAAGATTTGCCCGCCATAGTAGTTGTTCAAGTATGTGAGCCATAGCTGCAGTACGAATAACGGCTTCTGCAGGTACATTGGCGAGCCCTGTTTATCTACTTGGTCACAGAAGCGAATATTAGATACAAATTTGTTTTCTATCACAGTTTTCGACGACGCAGCAACTTCAAAGGCAAAAACTTTAGTGTAAGAAATTCTCTGACAAGTGTATACGGATATTGCCGTTAAACTCTGCTCAAATTTTCAGAAAATAGTGTTTCATATTCTCAATAGCTTCTGACATACAATTGTTTAAAGACAGGTTTTATTCCTCATTTCCATGTCGTATATTACTTGTTCTGTATCACATGTACGATTCCAAATATCACATCAGAATCTTACGAATTGTTTGGCAGTTGTCGAAGTTCGTAAAGATTTCAATAGCTCAAGAAACTGTTATTTCCTATGAACCAATGGATGTAGTTATCTTATGCTAATGATAGGTAAATTTGCTTGTAATACCTTTACAATTTCTTAATAATTATTTTCAATAATTATTCTGTCTGATTGTTTTAAAAACATAGTCCTCATAATGCAACATATAGAGTGAGAATTATTAAACTATATGAAATAAAATCATCATAACTTCTGAACGGTTTGCATTAGGACGTTCAAACTGCACGTTTGACCGCGGGGCATGATGGGAATTAGTATGTGCACGCGCACGCGCCTTGTTGTTGTAGGCCATTTGTACGTGAAAACGTCACGGTACAGAGCTCAAAATGGTTCAAATGGCTCTGAGCACTATGGGACTTAACTGCTGAGGTCATCAGTCCCCTAGAACTTAGAACTACTTAAACCTAACTAACCTAAGGACGTCACACACATCCATGCCCGAGGCAGGATTCGAACCCGCGACCGTAGTGGTCTCGCGGTTCCAGACTGTAGTGCCTAGAACCGCTCGGCCACTGCGGCACGGTACAGAGAGTCTGAGCCTATAGTCCTTGTGAAGGCTTATTATGCGAGCAATAACAACCCAACTGCGGCTCAAAGGAAGTTTGTAACCGATCTCAAGCTGAAGACAACCGATCCAAGTGTGCTAAAAATCAAGAATTTGATTCGCAAGTTTGAGAGAATTGGTAGTGGCCGTAATGATAGTGTTGGCAGCGTCGGTCGTCCAAACAGGCTGAAAATGCCTGAAAACATCGAGAAGACAGGCACTGTGTTTCAAAACAGCGCAAGGAAATTGACCAGATGAGCTGCAAAACGCGTGGGAACTAACCGGGAGACACTGCGACAAATTGTTGTTGAAGACCTGCATCTCTTCCCTACAAAATACGAACCCATCAGGTATTAAGCTCCAAGTCCGTGGAACAGCGGGTGTGTTTCGCCACACTATCGTCCACATAATTGCCGGACAGGACTTTGATAGGAATGTGGTTTGGTTTAGCGGCGAAGCCCACTTTCATTTGGATTGGTTCGTCAATAAGAAAACTGGCGAATTTAGGGGACTGAGAATCCGCATTTCGCGATCAAGAAGTCTCTTCACCCTTAACAGGTGACTGTGTGCTGTGAAATTTCTTGTCATGGAATAATCTGTGCGATATTCCTTGATGGCACGGTGACTACTGAACGGTAAGTGAAGGATTTGGAACACGATTTCATCACTCTTATCCAAAGTGACCCGGATTTTGACAAGACGTGGTTCATGCAGGATGGAGCTTGACCCCATCGAAGCAGGAGAGTGTTTGATGTCCTGGAGGAGCACTATTGGTACCCCTTCTGGCTCCGGAGTACCCAGATGTCACTGGGATGGGCCTCGATTGGCCGCCATATTCTCAGGATGTGAACACATGTGACTCCTTTCTGTGAGGCTATAGTAAAGAGAAGGTGTACAGCAACAAACCCAAACCTTTGTGGAGCTGAAAACACCCATTCAGGAAGTCATCGGCAGTATCGATGTTCCGACACTACGGCGGGTCATACAGAATTTAGCTATTCGTATCCGCCACATCATCACCAATGATGGCGGGCGTATCGAACATGTCATAACCTATATACAATAGCTGTAGTGACATTTACGTGGTGAATGAAGTGTGAGCACGCTGTAGTTTGATACTAATTTACTTTTTTCTCATTTAGTTCAATTATTGGCACCCATTAAGAACTATACAGCTTAGATCCATCTTGTTTCCAAGTTTGATGAAAGATATTTGATTTCATAATCTTTAAGTAAATCTGAGATAAATTAAATTTTGATCCTTATGAGCTCACGGCCGTTCTTCTTAGTTTAACATTTATTTCGGAGGAATTGTCTTACCGTAAGTCAATAACATTTCTCAACCGATCTTCTAACAAAACTACTGTTGTGTTGGTGAATATATCCAACATGTACGAAAAATAGCTAACGCAGACAGTAAAGTGAAATATTTGTGAGTGTTGTATATTAGATCGATTCCCATATGCATCTTAAATATGGAAAGAAGCAGTTAATTGTCTTAAAAATAAAAATAAAAAAATCAGTTTGAATCATATACGATCAGAGTTATTCAAAATTATCATTGGTGATATGTTTGTGTATTATAAGACAAAAGCCTTTGCTCAGTTGGATAAAATAGGGCTGTAAGCTTTGTAACCGTTCGTGGCGAGAATAAATTTTTACGTTACGCTGCTCAGCCAAGGTCACACAATGAGTTTGCTTGAACTGCCGAACAGTCGGCAGTTTCTGAGAGTAACCACTATAAGAATGATATAAATCGAATCGACAAAAAGTAACTAAGTCACACACGCGTCTTTACGTAATAATAAAGCAACCACTGTTACGGAAGTATTAAGTTTGATTACATGTGCTTCGCCGCATCTAAGAATAGGTAATTGAGGACACGTGAAATTAGAGTGCTCGTTGTAAGTTCTTCGTTTAAGTTAACAATTTCGTTGGACGACGTAGAAATCAACATCCAGCTTCTATTCAGTAATCTGGGCTTGCAAGTTGATTATATCATTCCTTTTCCACTCATTAAATAGTATCTTGCGTCAAATGGAACTGCGTGTTCCAGAGACCTATTCATGTCTTAAACATCAATTATGTATATATACAGACTTAAGTGACGAATTAATACTTATATCACAACAGCTAGGATTCGAACCCGTGTCTCCTACTCACTAGACAGATGAGTTAACCATTACATTTATCGGAAGTGCGCCAGCGTGGCGTAGCGATTAGCGAATCTGCCTAGCGAGCAGCAGGCCCGGTTTCTAATTCCAGCCTTGGTTCAAATTTTCATTCGTCGTTTCCGTCGTATGTACTTAATATCATTTGCATTAATACAAATGGGTGCTGGCTTTTTTCTCGTCTTTTGTATGTGGATGATCATGTAGCATAATGTGGTCTGTTCAAGAGCACTTGCAATTGAGACATGACACTTTCTATTCTTCCTGAAAAATGTGTATTAATTATATTCATAAAATTTGGGATGCTTACGGAGTTATTTTTTACACTTCTAGTGTTTATTGAAAGCTTTACGTGTGTTAACTTAACAACTGTGTTCTCGTAGGAACTAAGTTTCGGTTTTAGTATATATCAAGCATAGAGAGAATAAATTACCCCGGGCTTCCATCTCCACCCAGGTCGAAAGCCACCCTCTTACCTATCGCCATCCTGACGACATCATCCATGCCTCGTCCTTCCTTCAGAAGGTAATTACTGACGTTGTGGAGGCCCATGTTCCTACTAAAACCATCCAACCACACCGTCCCACTCTCCCTCCACGGGATGTCCTCCTCCTCTCCACCCAGGTCGAAAGCCACCCTCTTACCTATCGCCATCCTGACGACATCATCCACGCCTCGTCCTTCCTTCAGAAGGTAATTACTGACGCTGTGGAGGCCCATGTTCCTACTAAAACCATCCAACCACACCGTCCCACTCTCCCTCCGCGGGATGTCCTCCTCCTCCGTGAACCCCGCCGCCTCTATCGCTCTTTCCTGCGCACTCGTGACAGGGATACACTCCAACGCCACTGGCAAATACAGCGACACGTACGGAACCTTATTACAGCAACGAAACGCCGCGACTGGCGCCAGACCTGCACGCGACTCAACGCCACCCTCCCTATCAACTCCTCCAAGTACTGGTCCGCCTTCCATCGTCTTACTGGTTCCCTTTCCGCTCCCCACTACCCCCTTCTCCATAACGATCGCCCCCTTCCTGACAACCTCAGTAAGGCCAACCACTTCGCTTCCCACCTTTCTGAGGTCTTCTCCATCCCCGATGATCCCCACTTTGATTATTCTCTTTTCCCCACAGTCATGGAACGAGCCGATACCTCGGTCGCTCCACTTGCTCCTAGTCTCCAGTACTTGGGGCAGTTGCCCCCCTCCGACGTAAACACTCCCATCACAGCCCAAGACATTAAACTTATCCTCTGGTCCAAACGCAACACGGCCCCTGGTCACGACTGTGTCACCTACTGTCACCTATGCGAAAGCCCCTATTCCTTCCTGACTGTCCTCGCCCATCTCTATAATGTCGTCCTCTCTACTGGCTTCTACCCTGACCTGTGGAAGACCTCCCACGTCCTCTTATTCCTCAAACCCAACAAACCCCTTCTGCCGCCTCTTCCTATCGTCCCATCTGCCTCACCTCCGTCTTCAGTAAGGCCTTTGAATCCATCCTCTCCCACAGCATCCATCAGCACCTTGCTCAACACCACCTCCTCCCCATTACCTAGTGTGGCTTCTGACCCTCCTTCTCTGCTGTTGACCAACTCCTCAACCTTGTTCACCTTCTGTCCCTCCAGCTCAACTCCCGTCGCTCCGCCATTTTTGTTTCCCTTGCCCTCCAAAACGCCTATGACCGTGTATGGCATCCCAGTCTCCTCTTTAAACTCCAAACCTACGCCCTGCCTATCAATTTTGTCCGTCTGGTCGCTTCCTACCTCTCGCACCGTCCTTCCTATGTCACCCTCCACAACACCAACTCCCGTATCTTTTATCCCACGGCTGGCGTCCCCCAGGGTTCTGTCCTCTCCCCTCTCCTTTATCTCTTGTATGCAGCTGATATGCCCAAGCCACCCCCACCAGTCCACCTTCTCCAGTATGCTGATGACACCGCCTTCCTGGCTCTCTATCCTACCCTTCAACGGTCTCAACGTACCCTCCAAACCCACCTTAACCAGTTCACCACTTGGTGTAACCAGTGGTTCCTCCGTCTCAACCCCTCCAAAACCCAGGCAATCATCACTCGCTTCTTTCGCCTCCATGATTTCTACCTCACCCTTTATGGTCGTCCTATCCAACTCACCCCCACCCTGAAATACCTTGGCCTCACCCTTGACCAACACCTCACCTGGACCCCTCATCTCCTGACCATCCAGCAGAAAGCCCATTCCCGCCTCCGCCTGCTGAAACTCCTGTCTGGCCGGACATGGGGATTGCATCCTTCTACCATCCTCCACACCTACAAATCCCTCATCCGTCCTATCCTCTGTTATGCCAGTGTCGCCTGGATCTCCGCCTCCACCCGCTTTTACAAGGCCCTCCAAATCCTTGAACACCATGCACTCCGCCTTGCCTTCCGTATCCGCCTTCCTTCCCCAACATGGCTCCTGTATGAACTGATCCCCTTCCCCCACCTCCTCCTGTTCCTCCAACATCTCTGCATCCTTTACATTGTTCGCAGGCTTGATCACCCCCACCCTCTGGTTTCCTCCTTCCTCTCCACCCCCTGCCCATTGCCGCGCCTCTATCGCTGTATCCCTCCCTCTCTCCACCTCCACACCCTCCATCTCCTTCATCAGGGCAATTTCCAACGCCTCCACCTCCCGGATGACGAACTACGCCATGACATCTACCCTTCCTTCCAACTATAACCTGGCCTTATTCACACCCCCCCCCCCCCCACCTCCCCAGGGGCCCCTTTTCCTCTTTCCTCCTTCTCCCAGAGCGGATTTTCCTCCGTCCCCCCTTCCCCTGAGACCCTGCACCCCATACTTGCCTCTTTCCTTCCCACATCCCTCCCTACCTGGCCCTCTTACGCGCGCCCCCCGCTCACCTCCCCCATCTCTTCTCCTCCCTCCCTTCTTCAGGTCTCCCTCATCTCCTAGCGTCTGGCAGATCCTCTGTATTGATCATCATCAGTGTGCCACATCAGTGTTGTGTTTAGTGCTGTTTCTCGTGTGCATCTAGAGGTGTGATTTTAATTGTGTACTGCCTTGAGGTTCGCCGTCAGTGTTACTGTTATGTGCTATGCCATCCGTCGCTACCTTTATGCTCCTGTCGTACTGTGCCTTGTGTTCCTTTAACCGTCGCAGTGTGTGGCTTTTTGTGTGTGCTACTTTTAAACAGTTTTTTATCTCCATTTTACAGTCACCCCGTTTTTTGTCTGTTGCCTTCCATGATGTTCCCCCTTTTATATATCTATGTTCACCTTATTCTCTCCTTTGCTGTTTTTAAATGTCTTCTATTGTTTTGTTCTATGTCTTTCGGCTGAAGAGCAGCGCCTATGCTGCTGCCAGCCTGCCCCGATGAGGAATTGAAATACAATAAAAAAAAATAAATAAATAAATTACCTTCAGCAGTTGTGGCATTTTCTTATGTTTGAACGAAATTTTCCCGTAGTCAGTTAAGTTCGCTTTCCGGTGGAACATCAAGGCCACGTGGTTCCATCGACGGAGACTTTAATATTTTGTTACAACACCAACTGAAACCATTTCAGTTTCTCAGGCATTGTAGGCTATAGAATGAAGAAATACTTGCCCTGGACGAATTATAACTGTAAAGTGTAATTATGGTTCAAATGGCTCTGAGCACTATGGGACTTAACATCTGAGGTCATCAGTCCCCTAGGATTCGAACCTGCGACCGTAGTAGTCGCGCGGTTCCGGACTGAAGCGCCTAGAGCCGCATGGAAAGAGTAATTAACAGACACAGGTAGGGAGTAGCAACAAGAGATATGTTGTAAGGATTGTGGTTTCAATTTTGTCTTTTCCTTTGCGCTACGAGAAAGTTCCTTGTCACTAAGAGATCTAAAAGGAAATTAATCTACATCTACATCTACATCTGCATGATTACTCTGCGGTTCACATTTAAGTGCCTGCCAGAGGGTTCACCAAACCGCCTTCAAGCTGTTTCTCTATCGTTCGACTCTCGAACCGCGCGCGGGAAGCACGAACACTTAAATCTTACCGTGCGAGCTCTGATTTCATCTACTTTATTATGATGAGTATTCCTCCCTATGTAGGTGGGCGCCAGTAAAATAATGTCAGACGCTAAGGAGAGAGTTAGTGATTGAAACTTCATCAGAAGATACTGCCGCAACGAAAAATACCTTTGTTTTAACGATTGCCACCCCAGTTCTCGTGTCATATCCGCGACGCTCTCTCCACTATTTCGCAACAGTACAAAACCTGACCTTGTTTAAACTTTCTCGATGGTCTCCTTCGATCCTATCTGATGCGGACCCCACACTTCACAGCAATACTCCAGAAGAGAAAGTACAAGCGTAGTATAGGCAGTCTCTTTAGTAGACCTGTTGCATTTTCTAAGTGTTGTGCCTATAAATTTTAGTCATTGGTTTGCTTCACCCTTAGCGTTATGTATATGACCATTCCATCTTAAGCTATTCGTAATTGTAATCCCCAAGTATTTTGTAGAATTTACAGAGCTTAGATTTTCATGATTTATTGTGTCACCGAAATTGTGCGGAGTTCTTTTGGTACTCATGTGGATGACAACATTTTTTGATGATTTATCGTGTCACCGAAATTGTGCGGAGTTCTTTTGGTACTCATGTGGATGACAACATTTTTTGTTATTTTGAGTCAACTGGCACTTTTCGCACCCTACAGATATCTAGCCTAGAAGGTTCTGCAATTTGTTTTGATCGTCTGATGACTTTACAAGACGCTAAATGATATCATCGTCTACAAACAATCTGAGTGCTACTTAGATTATCTCCTATGCCGTTGATATAATTCGTGACTAGCAGAGGGCGTACAACTCTTCCTCGGGGAACAGACAGATATTACTTCTATTTTACTCAATGACTTTTTGTCAGTTACTCAGAACTGTGACCTTTCTGAGAGGAAATCATAAATCCAGTCGGAGAGATGAGTCGATACTCCACAGGCATACAATTTGATCAGAAGTCACTTCTGAGGAACAATGTCGGAAACCTTCCGAAAATATAAAAATATGGAATCAATCTGACATCCCCTGTCGATAGTGCTCATTACTTCATGAGAATAAGAATGATATTGTTTGCATTCGTGTTGGCTGTTTGTCAATAACTCCTTTTTTTTTCGAGGTAATTCATAATGTTCGAACACAGTATATGTCACAAAACCCTACTACAAATCGACTTTAGCGATATGGGTCTGCAATACAGCAGGTTACTCTTATTCTCTTTCTTGTGTATTGGCGTGACTTGTGAAAATTTACAGTCTTTAAGTTCGGATCACTCAACGGGCCATCGGCTGTTTATGATTACTAAATAGGGAGCTATCGTATCAGCGTACTCTGAGAGGATCCTGAATGGTGTAGAATCGGGACCGGACGTCTTGCCTTTATTAAGTGATTTAAGCTGCTTTGTTACACCGAGGATATCTACTTCGAAGTTACTCATGTTGGCAGTTGTTCTAGGCAAGAATTTTGGAATATTTACTGCGTCTTCTATAGTAAAGGGACTTCGAATAACCGTATGTAGTAACCCTGCTTTAATGGCACTGCCATCAGTAACATCATCATCGCTATCGCGCAGTGAATGTATTGATTATATCTTTCCGCTGGTGTACTTCACATACGACCAGAATATCTTGGGATTTTCTGGCAGATTTCTAGACCGAGTTTCGTTGTCGAAAGTATTAAAAGCATCTCGTATTGAAGTTCGCGTTACATTTCGAGATTCCATAAAACTTCGCCAGTTGCGAGACATGTGCGTTCCTTTAAATTTAGCGTGCTTTTTGTCGTTGCTTCTGCAACAGTGTTCTGACCTATTTAGTGTACCGTGGGGGATGAGTAAATCTCTTATTAATTTATTTGATACATGTCTCTCAATAACTGTCGATACTCTTTCTTTGCATTTAAGGGGGGTAGGACGTCATACGGGCCGACTTGGAGCAGGAGAGGCATCACAGGACATTTTAATTTCTAGTGTCTGTAATTTTACAAATAAATTCGTAAAACTTTGTCAGCAACACCAGGAAGGATTCAGGATTCACACTCGTTGCAGTGGAAGTTCGAAGACATAACAAAATAATTTTTTTTTACGTGCGAAATTTCATCATATTTTCACTTACTAATGGCTGTATTTGTTGCTATAGGTACACTTTTCTTCATAAGTTAGAGAGATTCTTCGATGAATTTTGCACAGCATACATACCATAGTCAAAGGTGTATGAACCTCTAGAATTTATTAAATTTATGAAAAAACGAATGAACTGTTATATTTTAAACTTCATGTTTAGAAAAAACACAAATTTTATAGTTAGTTACCTCAATTTTTACCACAGTTTTTAATAGATTTGGAAAATTCTAGAGTTTCATACACCTTTAAGTATGGTTTGTATGGTTTGCAAAATTTATCGAAGAATCTCTCTTACTTATGAAGAAAAGTGTACCTGTAACAACAAATACTGCCACTAGTAAGTGAAAAAAATGATGAAATTTCACATGTAAAAAAAAAAAATCATTTCGTTACGTTTTCGAACTTCCACTCCTATGAGTGTGAATTCTGAATACTTCCTGGTCATGCTGACAAAGTTTTATGAATTTATTTGTAAAAGTATAGACAGTGGAAATTAAAATGTCCTGTGATGCCTCTCCTGCTGCAAGTCGGCCCGTTTCACGTCCTACCCCCCTTAAACCACATCTGGTCTAAGCTTACATACTCAGTTTGGAAGGCGAGGAGACTGTCTTCCAGGACGGCCTCAGGATATTCGGATTGCATTTGTTCACTTACGGATTAGTTTTTATAGGACGAGAAATATTTCAGCGCATTGAAAACTGGTGTAATAGTCTTATCAACTCACGGGCTAACGTTAAAGCAGTGACAGGCTTTCAAAGTGGTGGAGGGCTTCCGGCGATAAGGCACTGGACGCGTCTGGAGCTCGGTGTGACGTGGGAGCAAGGTGGGTGGTGCCCCAGTGCCTGGGCCAGCAGGTGGGCTGGGACAGGAGTAGGCAGGGGAAGCAGCCGCGGGCAGCCCGGGCTCATTACGGCCGCAATTAGTGGCACCGGACACGCAGGCCTCCTCCCCGCTGCCCCGCCAGCGTTTCCCTCCGCTGGCGGCTGTCTGTCTGCCGCCACTGCGCTTTCTACGTGTTTCCTATTGGCGCCTTGACATTTCGTAATGAGCACCAATATATCTGTTCCTGGAATATTACTCTACTGGCCATTAAAATTGCTACACCGAGAAGAAATGCAGATGATAAACGGGTATTCATTGGAAAAAATATATTATACTAGAACTGACATGCGATTACATTTTCGCGCAATGTGGGTGCGTAGATCCTGAGAAATCAGTACCCAGAACAACCACCTCTGGCCGTAATAACGGCCTTGATACGCCTGGGCATTGAGTCAAACAGAGCTTGGATGGCGTGTACAAGTACACCTGCCCATGCATCTTCAACACGATACCACAGCTCATCGAGAGTACTGACTGGCGTACTGAACCATGGACCTTGCCGTTGGTGGGGAGGCTTGCGTTCCTCAGCGATACAGATGGCCGTACCGTAGGTGCAACCACAACGGAGGGGTATCTGTTGAGAGGCCAGACAAACGTGTGGTTCCTGAAGAGGGGCAGCAGCCTCTTCAGTAGTTGCAGGGTCAACAGTCTGGATGATTGACTGATCTGGCCATGTAACATTAACCAAAACGGCTTTGCTGTGCTGGTACTGCGAACGGCTGAGAGCAAGGGGAAACTACAGCCGTAATTTTTTCCGAGGGCATGCAGCTTTACTGTATGGTTAAATGATGATGGCGTCCTCTTGGGTAAAATATTCCGGAGGTAAAATAGTCCCCCATTCGGATCTCCGGGCGGGGACTACTCAAGAGAACGTCGTTATCAGGAGAAAGAAAACTGGCGTTCTACGGATCGGAGCGTGGAATGTCAGATCACTTAATCGGGCAGGTAGGTTAGAAAATTTAAAAAGGGAAATGGATAGGTTAAAGTTAGATATAGTGGGAGTAAGTGAAGTTCGGTGGCAGGAGGAACAAGACTTTTGGTCAGGTGATTACAGGGTTATAAATACAAAATCAAATAGGGGTAATGCAGGAGTAGGTTTAATAATGAATAAAAAAATAGGAGTGCGGGTAAGCTACTACAAACAGCATAGTGAACGCATTATTGTGGCCAAGATAGACACAAAGCCAATGCCTACTACAGTAGTACAAGTTTATATGCCAACTAGCTCTGCAGATGATGAAGAAATAGATGAAATGTATGACGAGATAAAAGAAATTATTCAGGTAGTGAAGAGAGACGAAAATTTAATAGTCATGGGTGACTGGAATTCGTCAGTAGGAAAAGGGAGAGAAGGAAACATAGTAGGTGAATATGGATTGGAGGGAAGAAATGAAAGAGGAAGCCGCCTTGTGGAATTTTGCACAGAGCATAACTTAATCATAGCTAACACTTGGTTCAAGAATCATAAGGGAAGGTTGTATACCTGGAAGAATCCTGGAGATACTAAAAGGTATCAGATAGATTATATAATGGTAAGACAGAGATTTAGGAACCAGGTTTTAAATTGTAAGACATTTCCGGGGGCAGATGTGGATTCTGACCACAATCTATTGGTTATGAACTGCAGATTGAAACTGAAGAAACTGCAAAAAGGTGGGAATTTAAGGAGATGGGACCTGGATAAACTGAAAGAACCAGAGGTTGTAGAGAGTTTGAGGGAGAGCATAAGGGAACAATTGACAGGAATGGGGGAAAGAAATACAGTAGAAGAAGAATGGGTAGCTCTGAGGGATGAAGTAGTGAAGGCAGCAGACGATCAAGTAGGTAAAAAGACGAGGGCTAATAAAAATCCTTGGGTAACAGAAGAAATATTGAATTTAATTGATGAAAGGAGGAAATATAAAAATGCAGTAAATGAAGCAGGCAAAAAGGAATACAAACGTCTCAAAAATGAGATCGACAGGAAGTGCAAAATGGCTAAGCAGGGATGGCTAGAGGACAAATGTAAGGATGTAGATGCTTGTCTCACTAGGGGTAAGATAGATACTGCCTACAGGAAAATTAGAGAGACCTTTGGAGAGAAGAGAACCACTTGTATGAATATCAAGAGCTCAGATGGCAACCCAGTTCCAAGCAAAGAAGGGAAAGCAGAAAGGTGGAAGGAGTATATAGAGGGTTTATAAAAGGGCGATGTACTTGAGGACAATATTATGGAAATGGAAGAGGATGTAGATGAAGACGAAATGGGAGATAAGATACTGCGTGAAGAGTTTGACAGAGCATTGAAAGACCTGAGTCGAAACAAGTCCCCGGGAATAGACAACATTCAATTAGAACTACTGATGGCCTTGGGAGAGCCAGTCATGACAAAACTCTACCATCTGGTGAGCAAGATGTGTGAGACAGGCGAAATACCCTCAGACTTCAAGAAGAATATAATAATTCCAATCACAAAGAAAGCAGGTGTTGACAGATGTGAAAATTACCGAACTATCAGTTTAATAAGTCACAGCTGCAAAATACTAACGCGAATTATTTACAGACGAATGAAAAATCTGGTAGAAGCCGACCTCGGGGAAGATCAGTTTGGATTCCGCAGAAATGTTGGAACACGTGAGGCAATACTAACCTTACGACTTATCTTAGAAGAAAGATTAAGAAAAGGCAAACCTACGTTTCTAGCATTTGTAGACTTAGAGAAAGCTTTTGGCAATGTTAACTATAATACTCTCTTTCAAATTCTGAAGGTGGCAGGGGTAAAATACAGGGAGCGAAAGGCTATTTACAATTTGTACAGAAACCAGATGGCAGTTATAAGAGTCGAGGGGCATGAAAGGGAAGCAGTGGTTGGGAAAGGAGTGAGACAGGGTTGTAGCCTGTCCCCGATGTTATTCAATCTGTATATTGAGCAAGCAGTAAAGGAAACAAAAGAAAAATTCGGAGTAGGTATTAAAATTCATGGAGAAGAAGTAAAAACTTTGTGGTTCGCCGATGACATTGTAATTCTGTCAGAGACAGCAAAGGACTTGGAAGAGTAGTTGAACGGAATGGACAGTGTCTTGAAAGGAGGATATAAGATGAACATCAACAAAAGCAAAACAAGGATAATAGAATGTAGTCAAATTAAATCGGGTGATGCTGAGGGAATTAGATTAGGAAATGAGACACTTAAAGTAGTAAAGGAATTTTGCTACTTAGGGAGTAAAATAACTGATGATGATCGAAGTAGAGAGGATATAAAATGTAGACTGGCAATGGCAAGGAAATCGTTTCTGAAGAAGAGAAATTTGTTAACATCGAGTATAGATTTAAGGGTCAGGAAGTCGTTTCTGAAAATATTTGTATGGAGTGTAGCCATGTATGGAAGTGAAACATGGACGATAACTAGTTTGGACAAGAAGAGAATAGAAGCTTTCGAAATGTGGTGCTACAGAAGAATGCTGAAGATAAGGTGGGTAGATCACGTAACTAATGAGGAGGTATTGAATAGGATTGGGGAGAAGAGAAGTTTGTGGCACAACTTGACAAGAAGAAGGGATCGGTTGGTAGGACATGTTTTGAGGCATCAAGGGATCACAAATTTAGCATTGGAGGGCAGCGTGGAGGGTAAAAATCGTAGAGGGAGACCAAGAGATGAATACACTAAGCAGATTCAGAAGGATGTAGGTTGCAGTAGGTACTGGGAGATGAAAAAGCTTGCACAGGATAGAGTAGCATGGAGAGCTGCATCAAACCAGTCTCAGGACTGAAGACCACAACAACAACAACTGTGACGAGCCAGTTCCTCGGCCACCATTGACCAGACGTTTTCAGTTGGTGAGAGATCTGGAGAATGTGCCGGACGGGACAGCAGTCGAACATTTTCTGTACCCAGAAAGGCCCTTACAGGACCTGCAACATGCGGTCGTGCATTATCCTGCTGAAATGTAGGGTTTCGCAGGGATCGAATGAAGGGTAGAGGCACGAGTCGTAACACATCTGAAATGTAACGTCCACTGTTCAAAGTGCCGTCAATGCGAACAAGAGGTGACCGAGACGTGTGCCCAATGGCACCCCATACCATCACGCCGGCTGATAAGCCAGTATGGCGATGATGAATACACGCTTCCAACGTGCGTTCACCGCGATGTCGCCAAACACGGATGCGATTATCATGATGCTGTAAACAGAACCTGGATTCATCCGAAAAAATGACGTTTTGCCTTTCGTGCATCCAGGTTCGTCGTTGAGTACACCATCGCAGGTGCTCCTGTCTGTGACGCAGCGTAAATGGTAACCGCAGCCATGGTATTCGACTTGATAGTCCATGCTGCTGCAAACGTCGTCGAATTGTTCGTGCAGATGGTTGTTGTCTTGCAAACCTCCCCATCTGGTGATTCAGGGATCGAGACGTGGTAGCACGATCCGTTACAGCCATGCGAATAAGATGCCTGTCATCCCGACTGCTAGTGATACGATGTCGTTGGGATCCACCACGGCGTTCCGTATTACCCTCCTGAACCGACTGATTCCATATTCTGCTAACAGTAATTGGATCTCGACCAACGCGAGCAACAATGTCGCGATACGATAAACCGCAATCGCGATAGAATACAATCCGACCTTTATCAAAGTCGGAAACGTGATGTTACGTATTTTTCCTCTTTACACGAAGCATCACAACAACGTTTCACCAGACAACGCCTGTCAACTGCTGTTTGTGTAAGAGAAATCGGTTGGAAACCTTACTCATGTCAGCACGTTGTAGGTGTTCCCACCGGCGCCAAGCTTGTGTGAATGCTCTGAGAAGCTAATCATTTGCATAACGCATTATCTTCTTCCTGTCGGTTAAATTTCGGGTCTGTAGCACGTCATCTTCGTGGTATAGCAATTTTAATGACCAGTAGTGTACTTTTTGATGATTGAAATTATAATTCGATATTTTTCAGGAAAAAACTGAAGAATGAAAGTGTGAAAAGTTCTAAGGACCAAACATCACACTTATCAGGCGAATCAAGTAACAGTTATCTCTTTCTGTATGTAACATACCTGTATCCGAAAAACTGAGAACGTATTCTGGTATCATAGAAATACGTTGCTTACCACATCACTGCAAAAATATACTCTAAGAAAAAAAAAGGAGCGACGCACCACGAGAGAATTATCCGAATAGGACGGAAACCGGAAGATGTCATGTGCATGTGCAAACACATGATAACTACTTCAGAAAAACTGAATAATTTATTCAACAATAACAGCAACGAAAGTTATGCAACACAATAATTCGCTGGTCTACCTCTGGCAATGAAATCATTTACCAGCTCAGCATTGATTGATAGAGTTGTTGGATGTCCTCACTGGGATTATCGTGCAAAATTCTATCCGATTGGCGCATTAGATCGTCAGAATTCCGAGTTGGAAACCCTGGCTATAATGCCCGAAACGTTCTCAGGGGAGAGAGCCGGCGATCTTGCTCTCCTTGGTAGGGTTTGGCAAACACGAGGAAAATCAGTGGAAACGCTCGCCATATGTGGGCGGTCATTATCTTCCTGAAATGGAAGTCCGCGGTTGCTTGCCATGAAAGGTAACGAGACAGGGCGCAGAATATCGCAGGTGTACCGTTGTCTGTAAGGTTGTCGCGGATGACGGAGTCCTACTATGAAAATAAATGGCGCCTCATACCATCGCACCTGGTTGTCAGACCGTGTGGTGGGAGACAGTCACATTGGTATCCCATTGTAGTCCGGGGAGCACCTTACACGTCATCGCTGCCCATTGAGGTTTAGTTTGAAACGCAAATTCTCACTTAAGACAATTCTACTACAGTCCATGCGGTTCCAGGCAGGAGGCAGGAAGCGAAAGTTTATCTTCAACTTGTACAGAAAAGAGAATGCAGTTATGAGCCAAAGGAGGCAATATTTAAAAAGGGAGTGAGATAGAGCTGTAACCTTTCCCCAGTGTTATTCTATTTGTACATTGAGGTACCAGTCTCCGTGATAGAGGTCCCTAGGGCACGTCTGGGCTGCAGCGGTAGATCCAAAAGCGCGCCTGTTCGACTCTTTGTGGTGGATGAAAGTTTCACAGCATATGGCCGGTAAGGGGATGAGAGATGGTGGGTTAATGTTATTGATCACCAGTCTTTTCTCCAATGTCCTGGATTAAATTCCCGGCGTCTCTGTAGCGTCTCATGAAGTAGAGTTATGTGAGAGTGTTGATGGCGAATCGCCCGTCGGATGGGGACATTCAGCTTGGCGGGTCGCTTGGTGTTGTTCCAGAGGAATAGGCTTTGCGCCGGCACTCTTTTCCTTCTCGCATCATCTCTCAACACAAACACAGCACTGCACTAAACACACACACCATTACAGTCACCTACAATTGCAGATACACTTATACACACAGCTCTCATACTCCACGGACGGTAGAAGAAACTTATTCAATTAGACGACTTAATCTGACCCTTAGGGGTCTCACAGCGATTAACGCCTTACGACTTTACTTTACTTTTTACGCTGTGTGAGCTGTACAGGACACCAAAAACAAATTAGGAAAAGGAGCTAACATTCAGGGAGATGATTGTTCAAACGGCTCTAAGGACTATGGGACTTAACATCTGAGGTCATCGGTCTCCTAGATTTAGAACTACGTAAACCTAACTAACTTCAGGACATCACACACATCCATGCCCGAGGCAGGATTCGAACCTGCGACCGTAGCAGCCGCGTGGTTCCAGACTGAAGCGCCTAAAACCGCTCGGCCATAGAGGCTGGTCAGGGAGATGAAAATATATTTGTCGATGACATTGCAAATCTGTCAGAGATGGTAAAAGACATAGGAGGAATGGGTAGTGTCTTGAAAAGAAATTATAATATGAATATCAAAAAAAGTAAAATAAGGCTAATGAAACGTAGTCGAATTAAATTTGGTGATACTGATGCTACCACATTAGTAAATGAGACACTGGAAGTAGTGCTGCAGATGAAATCTGCTATTTTGGCAGCAATATGTCTGATGATGGCAGAAGTAGAAAAGACGTTAATGTTGACTGGCAGCAGCGTGAAAAACGTTTGTGTGAAAGAGATATATGGTAAACTCGATTGTAAATTTAAATGTTAGGAATTCTTTCCTGGCAGTAATTGTTCAGACTATAGTCTTGTACAACGTAGGCGATAAACATTTCAGACGAGAATAAAAGCTGTTTTGAAACGTGGTGCTACACAACAATGATAAAGACTAAATGTGTACGTCGAGTAACTAATGAAGGGGTACAACGTGACTAGAAGACGGGATCGATTGACAGTACACATACTGAGGCATCAAGGAATTGTCAGTTTTGTGATGGAGGAAAGTGGAAGGTGCTGGTCGGTGTGGAGATGGTAAAAATTGAGGAGGGAAAGGGAGGTCAAGCCTTTAATACAGTAAGGAAGTTTGTAGGTTGCTGTTATTTATGCAGTAATGAAGACGCACAGAGCAGAACAGAGTGGCTATCAGCATCAAACCAGCCTTTGGAGTGAAGACAACAACAACACTAACTGATATAGTTTCTAATTCTTTTTCTGATTAAAACGATGCATAGAGCCGGCTGCAGTGGCCGAGCGGTTCTAGTCGCTACAGTCTGGAACAGCACGACCACTACGGTAGCAGATTCGAATCCTGCCTCGGTCATGGATGTGTGTGATGTCCTTAGGTTAGTTAGGTTTAAGTAGTTCTAAGTTCTAGGGGACTGATGACCTCAGCAGTTAAGTCCCATAGTGCTCAGAGCCGTTTGAACCATTTTTGATACATAGTAAGATGAAATATGTCCACTTCCCATAATATTGCTTCTAATGTAAGTGCTATTTTTCTAAAACATTTTTGGAAAATGACTATCAACAGCCGCCTAATAATGTATAAAACGCATGATTGAATATGAGAGCCGGCCGGTGTGGCCGTGCGGTTCTAGGCGCATCAGTCTGGAACCGCGTGACCGCTACGGTCGCAGGTTCGAATCCTGCCTCGGGCATGGATGTGTGTGATGTCCGTAGGTTAGTTAGGTTTAAGTAGTTCTAAGTTCTAGGGGACTGATGACCACAGATGTTAAGTCCCATAGTGCTCAGAGCCATTTGAACCAATATCAGATGTTTTTATTTTAATGCAAAATATCAACCGGTTTCAGTCGTGGACCATCTTCACGGATAATGGTTAAAATGGTTAAGCCACCGCATTACATATGTCTTTATGTAAGTAATGTTTAGAGCATGTCATGACTTTCAATACACGACACAGCGCTTTTAAAAGCAAGCATACGAATGCTATTTGTACACAGAGCAGTATTGAAGAGAAGATCAGGACTTCTAAAAGTTCTGTGTTGTATATTGATATTCATGATATGCTCTATACATTACTTACATAACGACGTATGTAATGCGGTGGCTTAAACCATTTTAACCCTTATCCGTGGCAATGGTCCAAGACCGAAACCGGTTCATATTTGTGTAGATAGGAAAGATGCAAATTCTTATCCAAATTTTATTTTTCATATTCCTTATTATTAATTGAATATTTCCGGGACTGTTGATAACAGCTGTGTACAAAGTTGACGCATTAACGTTTTGTTCAAAGAAATACTAAAAAATAACAATGTAGAAAAAAAAATCATTGCACTTCAAAATATTCCCACACTAATTTACACACCTTAATTGAATGCCCTCTATTTCTTCTTTCTAAAGATTACGTTTCCTCTTCTAAAAAATTTGTGTTTCAAAAGATTGTTTTATTCAAATTTATTGTCGTCATCATAATCCTGGAATATTCTAATCTTAAAATATAGTCCTTTCAAAAATCCATTGTCGTAGTTTTGTTGTTCTAATTTTTTTTAGTCCAAAATATGTGTACTTTCAGCAATAGGATGTTAGTTAAGGAAATATCTCAAATTAAATATTTGAACTTCTAGAAAAATCTTGGCTGGCCTTTGTAAATACCAGTGAACCTTGAAACTTTCGCTTCATTAAATAGAACCATTATTTATTCCAATTTAAGGATATTTAAGCAATTATTAATCAGAATATCTTAACAGTCAATGTGTATATGTATTGTACCCTTCTCCTGTAGTTTTCGTTACTATTGAAGACGTTTTAGCTGTGTAAGATATCATTTCGTAGAAATAGAAGTACGCGCGTTTCCAAATAGGCGTCGTGCACAATGCCGCTCAGCCTGTATGTATTTACGTATTACGTAAAGTCGAAATAGACTGCCTAGTGTTGTCATTAATTAATATTAAGGAAGTCAGTCGTGGAAACTGAAATCAAGAAACATATATTGTGCCTTTACCTACTGTCGTAGTGCGAAATTCTTATTACGGATGGCACCACACGTTGCTTCTTCAGGAGATATATGCCTGTGATATAACCATCTGTAAGCATAACGTCCGGCGTGGTAAATTTTTAAAGAAACTCTTTTTTACTTACTACCAATATAAAAGAATTTTGGTTACGGTCACGTAAGTACCAGTAAGTTAGGGCTAAAACATTATATACGTCCATATATTTGAACTAGACAAACAAAGAAATCATTATAACGTTACTCTTTTCTGTAAGAATTTACCGTAATTTGCATCTCAAAACGTGTTCAATTCCTGCAGTAGTTCCTAATCCCCTGCAATATTTGTTAGTGACACGACGACTATGTTAACATTACAGCCGGTGGATATCAGATTAGCAAACCGACCTCTAGTAACCAAGTTTGCAGGTTGAAACGTATCTGAAGTCGGTGGCTGTACCATTTTCAGAGTCAGATATCAAAAATACGCCAGATTGTACAAACATACCGTCTCCAAATGAGTCTTGTTGTACATAGCGTGAACTCTAAAACCACAGACAATACTTTCTGAGTATTTTGGTGTATGATACCAATGATCTACAGTGTTTTATTACAGAATAATTGAATTTATATTTCCTGTCCTCATTTACCTTTGTGTGCGTATTAGGCTGAAAATATCCGCAGAACAGTGCCAATTTCGAAGTATTTGCTGTATATCTTTTCTAAAAAATAAAAGCTTGTTGCACTCGCTTACGATAGCTGCTACTGACGACAGTAAAGGCTACTTTACTGGTTATATAGGTTCATACCGTATTTTACGACTGTAATAAAACTCTTGTTAAGACCAAATGCGTTTCGCTTTATTTTAAAGCACCTTCAGTGGTTGCTGCAAAAGTATACAGTCGCAAGAGACGGTATTAACTTACAGAACTTGCACGACTGCAACTGAGGAAAACGGAGGCCCTAAAGCAAAGTAGGTAACGCATACTCACTTTAATCTTTAGATTCACGTTAACAGACTACACACCAGTAGGGCTAGTTTGCAATGGCACCCGTCGCAGCTCACATAGACTCCATGAGCAGCTCTTCCACTGCAGCCAGCGAACCCGTATATGTGCTGCATAAAGGATAACTTTTTATCAATAGGACACCCTTTAATCAGTGGCATAATGAAATACTGGTCAAACACTAAAAAGTTTAACTATTCCTCTAGTAATAGAAGAACGCCACTGACAACGAAATCTTTTGAATGGTGAATGTCTTATGAAAATAAAATACAGAAATACGATGTCTTACCGGTATTCCAAGCACCATACAGCTACCAAGAAGAAAATGTACTAATCTTTGATAAATTGATGACTGAAATCGGTGTTTTGCTCAATACTGTTTTCCTGATTCTGAGGGATGGATCCAAGCCCGTCGATAGCGATGAAGTAGGATATGCAATATACAACACTACACAAAATTATCAAGCCTTAATTCTCTACATAAGGATGCAACAATCTATTACGCAGAAGCCATTGCAATTAGAGAAGGAGTAAAGTACGGCAGATCTTGCAGACGAAGCAGTATGATGATATTAACAGATTCTCTCAGGGCACTAAAGAATCTTAAAAAACAAAAATGCAATAAAAGAGAGTCGCCTATAATTATAAACACTATTACAGAAGTTGTTACAAATTGGGAAAGAGAAACAGTAACAAATTTCTTGTGGATTCCAGGGAACAGTGCTGTCTTTCATAATGAAATAGTAGACAACTTACCGAAGCTAGTGGTGAAATTAGATGAAATCCTAAATGCGAAATGCTGAGCTTAATCAAAGAAAAAGCGACAAACGACTGGCAAATGCAATGGGATTCGTCCAAGGTGTCAAAAGGAGTACAGTATGGCCAGCTGAAGCCTAAAATAGCGTTATCCCCTTGTTTTATTGATAGGAATAGGATCAAACGTTTCATAACGACAATTACGACCATGCTCTTAAATCGTAGAAAATTCCTAACCCATCCGTTCAGAATAGGATTGAAAGAATCTCAGTTATGTGATGTGTGCAATGAAGGAGAAGACGTGACTCATCTACTGTAATCGTATGCCAGATGCAAGACACAACGGCGCATTGGTTAACGGAAAGGTTCCTCTTCCAACGACGGCTGCAGGGTAGTTTCAACCCAAGTAGTTTGAAATAAGATGTGTAGCTACTTAAATAAGTGTGACCGAGCTATATACGCACACTGTGTACTTGATGTGTGGATTTTTGTATGTTGTGTTTTCTTTTTATTGCTGTGGTGTAATCAGCTTATGAATAGTTTATAGTTACGGCATGTATAAATCACTTATTGCTACCCTAAATATCTTTGTAAATAACAATTAACAAATTGTATAGTAGAATAACCATTAAGAAAGGTACTTTGTAAATGTGATTGATGGCTTATGGCGGTGGCTAAATGCCAATAATAATAAAAATAAATGTTTATCAGTAAACCTAGCTACACAGCTGTCCGTAACATTTATCATACAACTAGCACTTCCGGGGGAACGTATCTGGGACAGATACGAGCGGCACTGAATGCAAGCTTGACAGCGAAGCGTAAAGTGGGCATTACCGTTGTCAACGGCAAGCACCGAATGTTTGTTTCTACGTAAGGCACAACATGTATAATGCTATGGCACTGACACCGGCACAAGGATAACAGTGATCAAAGATTACAAAAGTTTATTGACGAAGGAAAAAAACTGCATACTCCGACGATAATAACAAAATCACAATTACAACGTGTCAGAGGTATGAAGACTTGATAGTATTGTGATCCCAGAGTCTGATGCAGTAACACAATTAGGATCTTATTAGATCAATAAAATTGCATGGAAAATGTTCTAAGTCCGTTGAAGCTGTCCTGAATAACACCAACATAGGAACAGAACAATTTTTCCTGGATACTGTCTGACTGGACCACGGGAGACAGCGGCGAATGCTGAATACAGCAGCGTCAATCCCTACGATGGACTTCGAAAGCGTTCTAAGACGGTGCGGAGAGTAGCACCCGCCTGGAGGCTGGGAGAGACTCCCGAAGCCGGATGAACTGATCTTGGCACTTCTGGTGCCGACCTTTATAGCGGCACAGTTTTCTGGTCACGTGCGTTGGAGACGTGAATAGGTCCCCTGGAAGGGTCGGCATCTGCTAGTGCAGGTACCTCCGCCTGGTGTCCGTTCGTCACTGCGATAGGGCGACTTCGTGACGCTGAGGGGTCCAGGGGCAATGTAGGCTGCACGGGTGCCTGAGGTGCCCGAAGAATTGCCGATCGCTAGTGTGGAGATTTCCAGTATAATACATACAACTAAAATTTGCGTTGTTGAGCACACATTTTCAGTGTGTTGCACATATAAAGATAAATCGTAAAAATTCAAACTAAATACAGTTACTCTGTAGCATACCACCGAAGACCATGTGCTCGTTACACCAAAATATCCCTGAACATCCTCCGAAACTTTGTCGGTGGATTTCGGATTCAAACTGTACTTACATCTCTCTCAAGCAACATCATCGATTAGCGTGTGGGTGACCATAAAAAAGGACAAATCAGGAATGTTAGTTTTCTTAATCTAACTTACAGTCTCAACTGGTAGGAACTATAGTTATGGTGGATATTATTCAGCGAGGTAAACAAAAATGGTTCTAATGGCACTGAGCACTATGGGACTTAAAAACTGAGGTCATCAGTCCCCTAGAACTTAGAACTACTTAAACCCAACCGACCTAAGGACATCACACACATCCATGCCCGAGGCAGGATTCGAACCTGCGACCGTAGCAGTCACGTGTTTCCGGACTGCAGCGCCTAGAACCGCGTGGCCACCGCGGTCGGCCGAGGTAAACAAAGTAAGATTAACAAAGGGTGAAAGGTGACTGTATACTGCGCAACGTTTCATTTACCTCGTTTATCGATTAGCAAAGGGTTGTTTGTCGGTGTGGCGATCACATGGATATGGCTTTGTCATACCTCTGCTGCTGAGATCGATTGTCATAGCACGGAAAAACATCTTAGTAAAGCTCGAACTACACGTGAATTTGGAGGTCGCCGCGGATCTTCCGTTCTCCAAGCGGAGATAATTGCACAGGGCACAGCGGTTGCCCGCGACGTATCAGAAGGGTCGGGCGTGGAACGCAGAATACGGTCAGCTCACTGAAAGCTATGTGCAGGAAATCGGCTCGCATCTATCTCAAAAGCCACTATGTTCTTGATCGAAGATGAGCGCATTTACAATCAGGCGACAGTTAACTCATTTGAGTGTGAACTTATTTCGGTTTGTTCGATTTACTTTCAAAGTAAAGCTACTTCTTGCCAGTAAGAGTGGTTATGAAGTTGGCTTGTTAGGTTAATTAACTCAGTATTTTCCCCAGCGTAGAAGATTTACGCGCTAGTAATGAAGATCACTTGCCTGTGCCTTCAGCACACATCAGGCACTTAGTCCGTTGCAACAGTCAATTTCCTATAGCTCCTGTTAATTTCGCTGTATATATATAAATTAGCTGAAGGATAACATTTTACGCGACCTTGGTCAAACTTTCTCTGACGATTTCCTGAAAGAGGCTTATAAAAGTATAAAAGTATGAGGCGACTATAAATGATTCATTTGTTTTCAGAGATCCATATTTTCTAAAATATTACGTGCACTGCTAAGACTGATGAGTGAATAGAACAGTGAACCCACTGAACTTGCATTGTGCCCACCAGTTGGGCTGATTCTCAGCGATAAAGGAACCTCAATTTATCGGGAGAGGTCAATCGCCCTAATGTGTGAGGGTGAGGCACTGAAAATCCTCATGAAATTGTGGTGCATGAACGTTAATTTTATATGTACAGTGTCACAGATGAAGATGTATAGTTCCTTATTTTCTTCTGTGAGAGGACTGTGATGGGTACCTCTTACTTTTATATATCACAGTTCTTGTTGTTTCCACAACTGACTGCTGATTACTAGAATTTCATCTTCAAACAAGACCGGGCACCCACTCACTGGAACATCGATGTTCGTCACCAACTACATGACGTATTTTCACAGCGCTGGAATTGCTGTAGTGGTGTAGGTAATGTGACTCTCTTCCCTAAGGCCCCTGGACGCCTTGTGACTTTTTTCTTCTGGTGTACATGAAGCATCGTGTTTACGTACTCCCACTGCCAACAACACTGGAATAGGTCAGAGAACGCACCTGTGCTACTGTGATCACCTGTGACAGGATGCTTCTACGTAAGGTATGGAACAAACTTGTCTATGACTTGTACATGTGTCGTGCAAGCAGAGGCGCACTCATAGAACATTTGTAGAGAGTAAAGTGCAAACTTGGTCAGTTTATGCTTCTATCCACGCATCAGTCATATTTGTACATGTAATACTTTGAAAAATACATAGCACTGAAAACCAATGAATCATTAACAGCAGCCCTATATAAGAGTAACATACAGACAGTATGCCAGGATTTCGTATAAGCTCAATAACAGCAACCAGTGTTCTAGAGTATAGCGTGCACTTGCCTCTGAAGTTGAGGAAGGTGGCTATGATGATGAGGTTAGCCATGATGATGGCGACGCAAGCCATGAAAATGATGACGGTGATGACGAGCGCCTCGAGGGTGGAGGGGTGCGGCAGCTCGGCCATGACGGCGACGGTGGCGTTGAGCTCGGTGGCGGCGGTAACGGGGGCGGCCGCCCCCACCCCCGCGCCCGCCGCGGCCACCAGGCCCTCGGCGGCGGCGGCCGCGGCAGCGGCGGCGGCGGAGGCGGCGGTCGACGCGAGGGTGGCGGCGCTGCTGCTGCCGACGACGCCGACGGTGCTCGTCGCGTCATCGGTGGGCCGCCACCCCTCCGTCGCCGTCACCGGCCACTCCGTTCCTGTCCATACATCCTCCTGCAACATCAACACCTGCTACTAGGACTCGAGCAAGATAACGTGGCACCGGAGCAAAATCACATTCTTGTCGTGAGTGTTGAGTGATTCCATCCCATTGTTTTGCAAGTGTGGCCGCCTCGTTGGCTGTAGCCTGACGATCTGTTCCCTTACTATCTGTTTACAACAGGGTGTTCCACAATTCATTTTACACACTTCCAAAGATTGTAGACCAGACTTAGTAGATCTAACTTTACAAAGGAACCTACGGCCAGAAACGTCGTCAAAAGACGTTACAGAGGGTCAGAATCGTAGGCGTCGGCGCCTGCAATTGTAGAAATATTTACAGGATGATTCCGTGGTGATTTTGCAAACTTTCGAAGATGATGGAGAAGGATAAATGTATTAATTTGAGATACAGTTTCCTGTAGCGGAAACGAGCAAGATGAAAGTTATTAGTGAAAACCGTTCTTATACCTCTGACAGTGGAATAAATGCACCTGTACTGCTTTTGCAAAGATTTTACGGTAGGTAACTTTCATAGGTGGTAGTATGCTTCAAAACCAGAAAAAATGTCCATGAAATGTGTATCTTAAGAGCTACGAGCACTCGTTCATACAGGAGATGTGTTCGACACTAATGAAGATGGAAAACTGCTCATAGATGCTCAGGTCTGCATTCTGAGGTAATGTTTATTGAACATTATTTCTTATATTGGTCCATACTAGCAACTCTGCAAGTTGCATACCCTACTTGCTTAGCAACAACAGTACCGGTGTGTGTATTGCATATTGTGTATTGAACCGTGGACGTAGAAACGACGGAGAGGCTTCGTCCAGCCGTAGCCCTCAGTGGTCCACAGCCCCACAAAAGACCACACCAGTCCCCCACCCCACTGGAGCCCCACACCGAACCAAGAGCTACTGTGCGGTTCGGCCCCCACTGTACCCTCCCGGCAACGTCTCATATCAGACGAGTGTAGCACCAAATGTTTGTGTGTTAGAATAATTATGGTGCACACGTACGTGGAGACAGTGTTTGTCCAACAACCGCCGACATACAGAAACTGAGGCGGAATAAGGGGAACCAGCCCCCATTCGCTGAGGCAGATGGAAAACCGCTTTAGAAACCATCCACAGGCTGGCCGGGACACCGAACCTCGAAACAAACAATTCGGGCGGATTCGTGCCGGAGACCGGCAAGCATTCCCGCTCGGGAAGCAGCGCGCTAGACCGCGCGGCTAGCCGGGCAGTTTACATACAGTACCGGTACACGTATTCCACTGTCAGAGGTATCGGAACGGTTTCCATTTTTAATTTCCGACTCGATCGTTTCCGAACCAGGGGCACATACCTCAAAGTGATAAATTTATCCTTCTCCATCGTCACTGAAAGTTTGTAACATCATCATCAAATCGCCCTGCATATACAATCATTTACAGGCGCCGGTGTCTGGAAATTTGACGCTCTGTAGCGTTGTTGGATGACGTTTCAGCTTCGTGTGTAAAACTTGACCTTCTAATTCCACTCTACAACGTTTGCAAGCGTGTAACATGAATTGTGAAACATCCTGTATATACACCAAAAATAGTGTTTCATCACCCGATATATTGTGCAGGTTGAGTTTCTATTGTGACTGTTCCTGTACCTATCGTAAGGTCATCCCTGTAGTTGTATGCGTGCTGACTGGGTGTTGTGTGATGTCCTTAGGTTAGTTAGGTTTAAGTAGTTCTAAGTTCTAGGGGACTGATGACCATAGATGTTAAGTCCCATAGTGCTCAGAGCCATTTGAACCACTTGTAGTTGTATGTAAACATACACACAGTTATCATGAGCGCTACGTACAAGTGGAACGCCGGCCGGTGTGGCCGAGCGGTTCTAGGCGCTTCAGTCTGGAACCGCGCGACCGCTACGGTCGCAGGTTCGAATCCTGCCTCGGACATGGATGTGTGTGATGTCCTTGGGTTAGTTAGGTTTAAGTAGTTGTAAGTTCTAGGGGACTGATGACCTCAGTTGTTAAGTCCCATAGTGCTCAGAGCCATTTGAGCAGACACGAAATCGGTTCCAGTTAACAGGTAATGTTGAGTCTTCAACACCGCACGGGCCGCTCACATCCAACAAGTGGACAGGATGATAGATATCTATGACTTTTGAGTCAAAGGAGCCGTGGGAAGTGCTCCAGAATTGAATTCGATATAGAAAAGGCTATAGGACGTCTTTTATCGAAGTAGTCTGTTAGGAGACGATTGCATGATGCGCATCTCCGTTCCCAACGATCATGGTGAGCACCACGTCATTCACAACATCAAGGGGTCCGTTAGAGATGGCCAAGAAATAATATAGAATGGACGCCGCTGGATTATCATAAGGTGTTGTTTGTAGATGTAATTCGAGTCTGTTTGTACCCTAATAGTTGCAGACAATGTGTCTGGAGACAACCCGGTAATACTGAACGGCTCTAAAACTGTTTTGCACATGTACAACAAGATGGTGATGGATTGACTTTCCGGGATATCATTACATGGGTTCGCCATACACGTCTCGTGATTGTTGAGGGCGATTTCACTTCTCTAAGTTACAAGGGTCAAGATTTCTCAATCAATAGCGGGACCACATCGCCAAAATTTTGTGAGAATTTCATATTAATGGACGTTAACTCCTCTGTTTAACGTGCTGTTCTCGTGAGCACATTCCTTCAATTGCTAGGATCACCAGAATGGAGTGGTCTGCATTTTCTGCGGACATAAACCTAATTGAACATGTGTGGGATCGATTGAAACGAACTGATTTTGGACGTCGGCAACGATCACGTGCTCTACGCGATGTAACGACCGAATCATGAAAAATCATGAAAGATTGGCTGTAAAAGAAAAATGACCTAGGTGTGAACATTACCTGTAAGCCTTGTAACTTAGGTGGAGACGTACAGCACAAGCTGCTTTAGTCAGTCCATTAAGAGGTCACACGCGCTGGGTAACCGCTAATTTCAAGCTCGTTGACTACGAATTGAATGTAAAAACCGACACATTCGCTTACCATCTGCAAGCAAACAGCCCTAAACGCTGCATATATGAAGGCTGCCAAACGTCAAGCAAGGAAAGAGTTTGGTGGAATTCGGGAGCTGCAGTGAACGGCGGGATCCGAGGATAAACGAGCCTACAGCTGGTACTATGTAATTGCGCATCAGATCCAGTTAACAGTTTTGTTTAAGGACTTGGAAAAGCTTGCCCTTCGTACATCTGGACTAGCCTTACTGATTTCTATTGGCCATGTCTATGTGTCTCTTTCACAGTGACGAGTACTTTAGCCTAAATTTTTTACCGAAACAACAGAATCTGCCACTTCCAAGGTTCGTGGTCAGTAGTGCCCTATGTTACTGCGTCTTAAGAAAGTTATAGGTCGGAATACCATTAGTTCTAGTAAGCTCGCCTATGTTTTTGTGAACCCATGTCTGTACTCTTCTACATGTTCATTGCTAACCTGTGAAGAAGCAATGAAATGCAGAACAATAAGCCAATCTACATTCTCATTTCGCTATCATCACCGTAACTGCCTGCTTTAGCCTGACATACAAGTCTTTCTGTACTATCTCCAATCACAGATACTAAAAAATCCCAGTTTGAACCCGTTGCCGTTTCACTCCTGCACACACCCGCTCGTGTACCAAAAGACAGATGATCTCAAAATCGTACGTCCCTTCCGATTCGAGACTGACCTTAAGTATGTCGCGACCCATGACAGGTTACGATATGTGAAACTGGTGCGAGATGTGGGGTATTGACATCGATTTCTGAATGAGTAACTTTACAAAGAAGTAAGGTGTCTTAGAATACGGAAGATATGTTTATCCCTTAGGAGAATTAGCAAGCTCCTTCTTAGGAGGCACCGGCTTGGGCTTCCAAGGTATACGAGGTAAAGTGCACAGGCAGAGCAGTGCTTTTTAGTATGCAGCAGGAGCGAGGCAAGAAGAAGTCGGAAATAAGTCAACGTCCTGTGTTGAATAATTAAGAAACCGCAGCGAGCAGCCTGCAGCAGTAAACAACAGAGGGCGCCTTCGCATCAGTTATGATAATCGAGGTCGGGGCACCGATATTAGAGTCAGTTGCACCTGAGTGCTGACCGCACCGAATTCCAACCTTACGCTGCATGACGTTAGCACAGCACTGCCTGCGATAAATGTGGCGAGTGGATCACAGCGTCGTATGGAAGGTCTACAGCTGCGAGAAAGGACGAAAAAAATAATAATTTGAATATGAAAGGCAGCGAGGGACACGCTCAGCACATAGTCTTGTCTGGGGCATTTAAGCTAACTCCGAGAAATTTTGACGGAAATAAAAATGAAGTTGGGGAATTCGTGGAGAGCTGTGACGTAGCGTTCGAACTAACGTCAAGCCATAGGCATAATATCTTACTAAAGTTAGTTAAGAATTGTGTGTGCATCTCCAAGTAAATTACTCGTAGGTGTTTTGATGGCAACTTGAGCAGATGCGAAAAGTATTTTGCTGGCGATCTGTGAGTCAGAATGGAAATGGATTACCACGCTTATTTATTGATCTCTGGTAGATAGAAATGGGCTAAAAGCATTTCAGAAAGGGTGAGTCGCGTTGACAGTCCGCAACACCAACTTCTGGAAGCCATCCAGGTAGTGATTAAGGCATCAGACGTTCCAGGTACCTATGCTCTGATGGAGAAGCTAGCACGAGCAGTTTTCACACAAGGAGTGGAAGACGCGGGGATTGAAACAGTCGTGAACCAAGAAGAGAACATTCAACCTTAGCCGCGCGGAGTGGATGGCCGCGCGGTTAGAGGCGCCATGTCATGGATTGTGCGACCGCTCCCGCCGGAGGTTCTAGTCCTCCCTTGGGCATGGCTGTGTGTGTTGTTCTTAGCATAAGTTAGTTTAAGTAGTGTGTAAGTCTAGGTACCGATGACCACAGCAGTTTCGTCGCTTATGAATTCACACACACACACACAGTGGCCGAGCGGTTCTAGGCGCTACAGTCTGGAACCGCGCGACCGCTACGGTCGCAGGTTCGAATCCTGCCTCGGGCATGGATGTGTGTGATGTCCTTAGGTTACTTAGGTTTAAGTAGTTCTAAGTTCTAGGGGACTGATGACCACTGCAGTTAAGTCCCATAGTGCTCAGAGCCATTTGAACCACACACACACACACACACACACATTTAACGTTAGCGCAAGCAGAAGACCAAACGTTAACAGAAGAAGAATTCATGAACTCTTGCAAACAAAAGTTCTGTGAGTCCAGGTGCCCGACAAATAACTGTTTTAGATGTAAGGGAGGAGACCAGCATGCGAGGAAATCCACTATGGAGGAACACATCGAGAAAATAGACGCCATGCAACCGATTTGTAGTGTAGGAGAGAAACGGTATCTCCATTCTCCACCACCTCCGAGAAGGAAGAGGAAACTATGCGTAGGTCATCACAGGGAAAGTGGATGCCAGCGACTGACGAGGTGTAATTTCGATCTTCTAGGGCATCGAGGGCCATGTAATCAGGCAAGATCAGTGAGATGTTACGTTCGTCAAGAACCAGGGCACTTAGCCCGACAGTATAATGTCGATGCGAAGCTAGCAAATGCGAAGTTTCGGAAACCAGAAACCAGGAAATGAAAGAACGGCAAAGTTGTACTCAGTAGACTGCAAGAGCAGAAATGATTTTGTCAATATAAGACGTGCTCAGGGAATGGTGAGAACTAAGATTCACTGCACATAGTGTCGATCAGGTGAGCGTAATAAAGGAATCAGCGTTGAACGATGTGGTGGGCTGCAACGCTGACGAACGAATAAAACTTAAAGGAATCATTAAGGAAGTGATAGAGACGCTCAATGTCGCTATGTTAACGTTGACGATAGATGGCGACGTATATGTGGAGAGAGATGTCCCGAATGATGGAATTTTAGGGATTGACTTCTGCGAGAGTGTAAGAATATCCATAGATTACGCAACGATGACGCTGTGGGTCAAGGGCAGATCGGTACGGTTACGGACGAAACAAGATCCCTGCCGTCGGATCTTGCGGACTGAGACAGAACTGCGCCGAGATAAATGGGTCGCGAGGGCAAATGCGACACCAGAGGTATCAGCAGCGCCGAAAGAGGAGAGATAAATCCAAAGCGAAGATGCAGAAGAAATAAAATGCGATAGGACGCCGCATCTAAGAGAAACAAGGGACAGAGATGACCATCAGACGGAAGGGTAAGTGAATCTCTGTGATGTTATACGAATAGACCATGAGAAGAATACATTTTAGGGATTAAAGTGCAGAACGCAGATCGGATCGAAGGAATGGTGGAAAAGCAGCAGTTGCAAACGGGAATGGATTTGCCTGCTGCCTTGGTGGTTGCGCAGAGAAACGAGTATTTTGAATGCTACACAAGAAGTAGTCATATTGGAATGTCTCAAAGTGAAGACGGAAACAATACCTGGTATAGGAGAAGACGAGGAACGCCGCATGCGTAGCATAGTTTCAGTGAACCAAGACACACGGTCGCGAATTAAGAGACTAAAAGAAATTGTGCAGGGGATCAGTCAAGCAAAGAAGGAAGGGCTTCGATTATTGAATTGCGTATTGCGTATCATGATGTATTTCACCAGCCCAGGGATAGGTTAACGTACACTGAGACGGTGAAGCATCAAATTAAGCTGAAACCAGAAGCCCAAGGAAATTTGATAAACATCCGCTCGTATCGACTGCCAGAGGCGCGTATGCAAGCCCTCCGAAACGAGATAGGCACGATATTAACGGAGTATATCGCTACGTCAAGCGCAGGTGGGTGGAAGTTTCCGTTGTTGATGATTCCGAAGAGGATAGATGCCTCAGGGAAACGAAAGTAGAGAGTAGTTGCGGACTACTGGGTATTAACTGACATCTGTATTAACATTATGTCATCTTTATCGCGTATTGATGAGATTTTAGACAGCTTTTCAAAAGCCAAGCAATTCACTACTTTAGGCAGTGCAAAGGGTTACCACCAGATTCTGTTGAACGAGGATGATAGAGTGAAAACAGCTTTCTCTTCTCCAGAAGGGCACTACGAACACCAAAGGTAACCAATAGTTATAATGTGGAGACACTTTTCAGAGACCTACGAACATAGTACAAACTGGATTTCAGGGGCACAAGATGTTCGTTAACTTAGATGATGTGGTCGTGTTCAGAACTATGTTAGAAGAGCATACTGCCAGACATGAAGAAGCGTTTGAGAGATTTCAGTTGCACCATTTAAAAGTGCAGGTTGACAAGTGTGAATTCCTACAGTAAGAGGTAACTTCCTTAGGTAATGTAATTACGACGGAAGGATTAAAAGGTGACTCACGGAAGGTGAGCGTGATAAAATTGTATCCAAGATTCAGTACCACAAAGCAATTTAAGTGCTTCCTAGGGATTGTGTCAATTTATCATCGTTTTATGAAGGTCTTCAAACGGATAGCGAACTGTTATATGAATTACTGAATAGAGGAGCAAACTAGCAGTGGTCGAATTAGCAGGCAGCAGCTTTCCAGGAACTGAAAGAGAAAAATAATGAGCCCCTGATCATGCAGTATCCTGATTTTACGAAGCAGTTCATAACTACAAGGGACGCTTTCAAGCATTTGATTGGTGTCTTAATCGAGTCAAGAGAAGTAGGATAGGATTTACTAGTAGCTTTTGCACGCAGAACGCTGAACTGCGCTGAGAGAGGATATGGTATGTTCAAGTGCGAGTTTTTAGCCATAGTATGGCCAATGAAGCACTACCGACTTTACATGTGTGGAAGAAAATTCACTGTATGTGATAATCACAAGGTCTTGACATGGCTGGCGCTTGTAACCGATCTGTCGTCAAGATTTACGAAATTAAGCAATAAACCGCAGAATAAGATTTTGAAATAACAAACAAAAAGAGATCACAAAAGACAGTAGCAGATGGATAGTCACACATAGCGGAAGATCCAGGTATTTTCATTACGAATGTGGAATAGATGGACGAGGAAGAACAAGACGACCAGCAAAAAGTGATCAGTGAAGATGAGATGAGAACTATTCTGAAGCTATTTCACAACTCTCAGCCGCACACACGACCATATCAAAAGATATAGATCATGGAGAAATAGAATAAAGACATATAAGAATACCTTAGCTGTTACGATAGATCTCAAAAGAACAAGGTTGTTGTTGTTGTGGTCTTCAGTCCTGAGACTGGTTTGATGCAGGTCTCCATGCTACTCTATCCTGTGCAAGCTTCTTCATCTCTCAATACGTACTGCAGCCTACATCCTTCTGAATCTGTTTACTGTATTCATCTCTTGGTCTCCCTCTACGATTTTTACGCTCCACGCTGCCCTCCAATACTAAATTGGTGATCCCTTGATGCCTCAAAACATGTCCTACCAACCGATCCCTTCTTCTTGTCAAGTTGTGCCACAAACTCCTCTTCTCCCCAATCCTATTCAATACCTCCTCATTAGTTACGTGATCTACCCACCTTATCTTCAGCATTCTTCTGTAGCACCACATTTCAAAGCCTTCTATTCTCTTCTTGTCCAAACTATTTATCATCCATGTTTCACTTCCATACATGGCTACACTCCATACAAATACTTTCAGAAACGAATTCCTGACATTTAAATCTATACTCGATGTTAACAAATTTTTCTTCTTTAGAAACCCTTTCCTTGTTATTGCCAGTCTACATTTTATATCCTATATACTTCGACCATCATCAGTTACTTTGCTCCCTAAATAGCAAAACTCCTTTATCACTTTAAGTGTCTCATTTCCTAATCTAATTTCCTCAGCATCGCCCGACATAATTCGACTACATTGCATTATCCTCGTTTTGCTTTTGTTGATATTCACCTTATATCCTCCCTTCAAGACACTGTCCGTTCCGTCCAACTGCTCTTCCAAGTCTTTTGCTGTCTCTGACAGAATTACAATGTCATCGGTGAACCTCAAAGTTTTTATTTCTTCTCCATGGATTTTAATACCTACTCCGAATTTTTCTTTTGTTTCCTTTACTGCTTCCTCAATATACAGATTGAATAACATCGGGGAGAGGCAACAACCCTGTCTCACTCCCTTCCCAACCACTGCATCCCTTTCATGTCCCTCGACTCTTATAACTGCCATCTGGTTTCTGTACAAATTGTAAATAGCCTTTCGCTCCCTGTATTTTACCCCTGCCACCTTCAGAATTTGAAAGAGATTATTCCAGTCGACATTGTCAAAAGCTTTCTCCAAGTCTACAAATGCTAGAAACGTAGGTTTGCCTTTTCTTAATCTAGCTTCTAACATAAGTAGTAGGGTCAGTATTGCCTCACGTGTTCCCATATTTCTACGGAATCCAAACTGATCATCCCCGAGGTCGGCTTCTACCAGTTTTTCCATTCGTCTGTACAGAATTCGCGTTAGTATTTTGCAGCCGTGACTTATTAAACTGATAGTTCTGTAATTTTCACATCTGTCGACGCCTGCTTTCTTTGGGATTGGAATTATTATATTCTTCTTGGAGTCTGAGGGTATTTCGCCTGTCTCATACATTTTGCTCACAAGATGGTAGAGTTTTGTCATGACTGGCTCTCCCAAGGCTGTCAGTAGTTCTAATGGAATGTTGTCTACTCCCAGGGCCTTGTTTCGCCTTAGGTCTTTCAGTGCTCTATCAAATTCTTCATGCAGTATCACATCTCCCATTTCATCTTCATCTACATCCCATTCCATTTCCATAATATTGTCCTCAAGAACATCGCCCTTGTATAGTCCCTCTATATACTCCTTCCACGTTTCTGCTTTCCCTTCTTTGCTTAGAACTGGGTTTCCATCTGAGCTCTTGATATTCATACAAGTGGTTTTCTTTTCTCCAAAGGTCTCTTTAATTTTCCTGTAGGCAGTATCTATCTTACCCCTAGTGAAGTAAGCCTCTACATCCTCACATTTGTCCTCTAGCCATGCCTGCTTAGCCATTTTGCACTTCCTGTCGATCTTATTTTTGAGAAGTTTGTATTCCTTTTTTCCTGCTTCTTTTACTGCATTTTTATATTTTCTCCTTTCATCAATTAAATTCAGTATTTCTTCTGTCACCCAAGGACTTCTAGTAGCCCTCGTCTTTTTACCTACATGATCCTCTGCTGCCTTCACCACTTCCTCAAAGCTATTCATTCTTCTTCTACTGTATTTCTTTCCCCCATTCTTGTCAATTGTTCCTTTATGCTCTTCCTGAAACTCTCTACAGCCTCTGGTTCTTTCAGTTTGTCCAGGTCCCATCTTCTCAAATTCCCACCTTTTTGGTTATGCAGAATCAAATGAAGATGCCCCTGTTGCTGACCGAACTATCCAACCAGATATTCGCTCGTTGTGATACCATCATAGTAGGACCACTTCAGATTACAGAGATACATGCTGACGTTTCAGGACGTCCTCATGAAATGGGCTGTAGCAGAACCTATAGCACAAAAGGATGCTGCCACTGTAGCATGAGTTTTAGTACAGAGAATAATTTGCAGCTATGGAATACTGCCATTGTTATTGAGCGACCGAGGAACAAATTTCCTAAACATCTTAAAGTGCAAATGTATACCTAATATCGAGAAGATTCACTCTGGTGCGTACCAACCGCAAACAAATGCAGTACACGAAAGTACACATTGAACGCAAACAGAATACCCATTACGTGGAAACGAAGCATGAAACCTCGGATGAATGGATGCATTTCACTATTTTTGTATAAAACATCACTCCGATTCATCAACAAGATTCACTCTATTTGGCATATTTTCCAGGAGAATATGCAAAATTCCCAGGATCGTACTGCAGGATCCGGTCGAAGTACAAGAACGAGGACTATATAACGTAACTAATGGAATACATGCGTCAGATGCATCAGATGGCAAGGAATTTTAATAAGGAATGTAAGGATAAGAACGAGAAATGTCACGATCGCACTTGAAACCCCAAGGAATTCAAGGCAGGAGGCAAGGCATTATTATACGACGAAAGTGTGAGAAGAGGGCGGTCAAGGAAGTTAACAACCCCGTGGAAGAGGACATTCTTATGGACCAAATGAATACTCCAGTTAACGAATAAGAAGTTCATAACACTACCTGCGAACAGATTAAAGCAGTTCATTTAACTTCAGACGGGTGAGGTTACGAAAAAATGGAATTCATTTGTTTTGAGATATAAAGGAGAAATAATGGGCTAAATTCTGCCTTATAACTGACTGAAGAGGATCTTACGTATGGGAAGTCAAAAGACATACGTGAGGAAGACATTGTGATCAGTCCTCGAAGACTGGCCGATCCCTAGTCACTTTGCCTCTATTAACCTGGTCCTGGCAGCAGTAGCAAGCAAATGGCATAGGGTAGGGTATGCGTGAATTAAAAAATGAGTTAGGGTTACACAAAGGAGTAGCAGAGACTGAGAGATCCAGATGAAAAACCCGCATTGCCGTTTATGTTAGCGAACACCACCATCCTCATAACCATAGGAATAAATGCTTAGACATCTCAAAAGCAGCATACAGTGCAGGAAGTGGAAAGAACAGAAGTGTTATGATCGTTTGCATGTGAATTTTAGTCCAGTTTTTTGGAAAATCTCACAAGTAGTGTACCCCCTAAGTGAAGTTATTCCTAAACCCAGTGCCTCGTCATCGGGTACACAAGACTGTATGTGAAGATGGGAGAATATGTGGCTACTCATTGCAAATGAATAGATACATATGACTCAGAGATATTTTTTGTTTTCTCTGCAATGAATTTTTAAATAAAATTTTGATGCAAAACGTTTGTTGATATGTATACTTAGCATGCTAAGTATACATGGCATCTCAGTCCCCACAATGAGGCTGCCTGGGGCATTCCGAGCAACATCACTTGAAACTCTGTATGTGCCCTAGGGAATCTAGCTGACAGATTTCAAATCAGAAGTCAGGCCACATCGTATTGGTTCAAGATGGGAAGACCATAACAGGGCAGGAATAAGAGACAAACGCCACTGAAAGTGATGGGGGTTAGATAGTTGGCAGCGGAAATCGGACAGCTGTGACAAGACTCAGAGTTTATACCATTTTCCCCAACATCGGGGAACGGTTAGGAATGAGATACATTGATCCCAGTAAAGGGATGCTCTACTTGCTGCTTACTGGAACATGGTGTAACTCAATGCATTTACACGCAGTAAATGTACTTGTGGGGATAGAGGTCCCTTAGAGCACACACACGAGGAGTCATAGACTGCGATTAGAGAAGAAACAGCCTGGAAATAAATGGATAGTATGGTAGTCTCGATCTCCAAGACCAGACCTTCAGAACACGAATGAGACCACGGACCCAACACGCAATCAACATGATAGGTACGTCATAGCGAAACTAATCCAAGCAACAATACTGACGATGATGACAATGTCGCTCTTGAGTAAATCGCCTAAGACATAAGCCGCAACAGATTATTTAATATACTGGAGTCACGTAAAACCTCAAAAGGAGACGTAGGTATGAAGACTAGTCACAAAACGAAATAGATGTCGGTTCATGGCTCGATGTCTTTCCGGCGTATCCCTCCGCCAAACCTCCCCCCCCCCCCCCCCACCATTCCCCCCACTTCTCACCCTTTCCACATCCTTCTGCCACTAGAACTAGGTGGTCGGAATCTACAACTCCTATTATTTTAAAGCTTCCAGCGATTTCAAGAAATAATTTGTAAGTTTCTAGCTTTCAAGTACATATAGTTTATATTTTACGCTTTGTTTCATTACTAAAAAAAAAAACTGCTGAAGAGAAAAAACATTTAAGTAGTCCATGTTTCTCTTGACAGGATATTCACAACCGTTTTCAATGCTATTCGTGATTGACAACATGCGCATACAGTTGCACTAAATTTTATTTTCCAATAAAGTGAGAGCCCAAACAGATGTCAAGACAACAATTCCGTCATCAGGTGCATCTGACAAATTACGGCTAAATGTGACGACTGTACATATTACCAAACTTTAAGAAAATCAATTTCGTAATGCTACTACAAGTTTTATTGGTTTTCTTAGACTTTGACAATACGTATAGTCTTCAGATTTGGCCGTAATTTTTCAGATGTACCTGAAGATCGGACTGTTATCCTGAAAGCTGATCCTGCCTTCTTTTATTGTAAATAAAATTTAGTACTGCTCTGTGGCGATTGCATCAAACTTGAATGATTCAAATGTCCCGTCTCAACGTCGCGGTGCACGGACATTGTTGCGCTAGACCCGTGAACAGAGAGGTCGAGAAACTCATAAATGAGGACTATTTAGGGTTTGTTGCCCGGCGTAGCAGCTAAGGTGGATATTGTTGTGGCGTAACAAGCTAGTTACGCCACACTGAGAAGGGAGCCGAAAGGCACGCGTGCACACACGCCGACTGGCGTCAAGTCTGGAACAGAATACGTTATGACTGCTATAAAGAAAATACGTAGCTTTGGAATATACTTAACTTTTAATCTTTGTTGGTTTACGACGTTCTTCTTGAGACATTTATACGATAACTCTCAAACTAGGTAAGGCTAATGGCGCCTTGCTAGGTCGTAGCCATGGACTCAGCAGAAGGCTATTCTAACTGTCTCTCGGCAAATGAGAGGAAGGCTTCGTCCGTATTGTCGCTAAGAATGTCGTCCGTACAACTGGGGCGAGTGCTCGTCCGTATCTCGAGACCTGCCTTGTGGTGGCGCTCGGTCTGCGATCACACAGTGGCGACACGCGGGTCCGACATGTACTAAATGGACCGCGGCCGATTTAAGCTACCACCTAGCAAGTGTGGTGTCTGGCGGTGACACCACAGATATACGACCCGTCATACTCCATAAGGCAACGGGCCTAATGTAAGCAGCAAGTAAAAAATTAAATGTCTTTGCACACCATAGGGAAAGTCCTTTATAATTAGGCACGTTTGATTATACGCAATGCCATTAAATTTTTGTCTGAAGAAACAGAAACGAATAATTAAAAATCACTTTAAACACTGTGTTAGTGATTGTTCCAGGAACAGCTAGCTGTTCCAGTCGTTCGATAAGGACAAGAAAAAACAAGGGGGAAAACATAGCAGAACTGCTTCCCAAGGCTTCTTTACTACAGAACGACGCAGAAGAAGGAGGAGAAAATTTGGTTTTTCGGTTATATTACTGAACAGGTTATCATGGCGTTGGCGTGTCATTTGCACGTGACACATTTTCTTCATTTTACAGTATCTGGAGAGTGCATCATCAGTATCTTGGACAGTGACACTGTCCACTACTGAACTTCTCCCACCTTTTTTTTTTTTTTGGTTTATGGTATTTCCTTTTGGCAGGGTGTGATCGATCTTGTTTTGCCTTTGTTGATCCTTGTTTATGTGACTATTTATTTCTCGGAACCATAGCAAGGAACTCATAATTTTGGATGGCTATGTTTGTGGAATTATTGGTATTATTGATATGAAATGTTAGTAGGATCGTTTGATCACTCTCTAGCTACAGCTTACAAGGTATATGAGATGTATGTCGAACTGCATCTCCTCTGCCATGAGAAATTTTCTCAGAATGGAGCCCCCAACAATCACCATTGTCCCGTCCGCTGTTATACGTCTTAATACTAATGGACCAAGCTGATTTGTGAGCACTCGACTTCAGTTGAAATCACAATTCTAATATTTGCCCCGATTTAAGGGATTGGCAGCATGTATGTGCTCGCATCATCACTGATCTTCCCACTTCAGCACATCGATGTGTTCATATGGGCAGATCATCGTTTCTTCCACTATCGAGCTCTTCGAAGCAGAAATGTCATTGAACTAGAACCAAGAGATGAGTGCATCCGGTTTTTCTTTGTTTGTGATAGTGGTCATCCAATGCACTGACCGAAGGCAGGTACCACGTGGCAGGGAAACTGAAGAGCTGGTCTGTGAGGCAGCACCATCGTGTTTATTCTCTAAAGGCGGGGAGGGGACGAAGTAACAGCGTGCACTCCAGTGTTCATACACATGGAGAACTGTTGCGGGGCTACACGTCTATACATCAATTCTGTGCGTAGCTCAATGATTGCACATAGCCTAACACTTTTGTTTGACTGTAAGGTGGACAAGTCATTTTGATTTTTGTATGTTATCGAAGTGCACGTCAGAGAGAGCAGGTTACGTTACTTTTAAACAATCTTTGGTCTTGTTGTGGCACACTCTGTGCAATCTGATACATTCTTAGTTGAAGTGTGGTAGGTATTTAGTAGTTCTGTGTTAACTTGTGATTGTATCTGTTCGATGAAGAAAGATTTATTGGAAAGCACAGCAAGGATGAATATGGTGTACATACTGAAACGGGAGAAGAATATCAATCCTGAATTATTTTTTTGAAGAGAAGAAGTCTGAGATAAGACTGCAGCACTGCGCAGGTAGTCGGAATGATTATTGTCACCTGGTTAACTCTGTTCACTTGCTCAGAACTGAGAGGAAGTCCACTGCCTCTTCTCTTAGTGACGCATTAGCATACCACATGATTAAGATTTTGGTTATTATAGAAATTCTCTGTTAAAAGTGTATCGTTTTTAAATCATTGTTTACTTTGTTAAGTATAGAATTGTTCATACCAATCTTATGAGTGAAGATCACGCGAAATTTTACTCTGTCTATTTGAGTACGTACTTCAATCTAAAATTGATGTCTTGGTATATCATGTCATAGGAGTACTTACTCTCCTAATCCCACTGTTTAAAGAATGTTTATCCCTACGCATTACCACACGGCACCATGTGGAATGTAACAATTTGAATATTATTTGGAAATTTTATTTAAATATAGAAATCTAGCCGAGCCGCTGAAAGCCTGCTGTTTCTTTTGTGCTTTCGAGAAATCTGCAACAATGTCGTCAAGACGCGAGGTAAACTGAAATTTTCATTAGGGATGTGTAATTGTTTCATATCGGTTGCCCATTTAATTTAAAGACAAGTTGTATTCAGACCAGCTACAGAACAATTCAAGTTAGGTTTTCTTTAGTGAAAGGTCAGCATACGAGTTTAAGTAGGATAACGGTTTGGGGGTACATAGTTTTAGTAATACGTAGACTTTTAATAGAATGGGAGGTAAATTTGGGCTAAATTTCTTACGGAAAACCATAATGGGGAATTTACATGAGAACAAACTTTGGACAATATCACTTTGATAGCATTTATTCGTAACGTAATGTGTATGTATCTACTTACTGGTTTAATTCTGATGCTAAATTATCCAATTAAATCTAATGAATGGAGGGCGTTCAGTTTTGCTTTACAGTTTATTTTTCCCCCTTTTCCATTGTAAATCATTGACTCATCATTACAGCTCCAAGTATGTAGAAATTTGGTGGAGCAATCATTAGAAATGTAATCCCCGCACAGTGCTGCCCATTTCCCCAACCGCTGTCGTTACGTGAATGGACAGTACGGAGTGTGATAATCAAGGACAAAGCTGGACGATATAAACACTGCGGATATTCACAGGTGATTGGTGGCAGTGTGTGGAAAGTGTACATCTTCTCGAAAATATGCTTTTGCAAAATGACAACGCTCGTCCCCATAGAAGAAAAAAAATCTCAGCTTTCACTGCTGAAATGGGGTTCCGGGTGTTTCCACACCCACCATATTCTCCTGACTTGGTCCCTTTAACTTATGTAGGCCCTCCTGGAGGCAAGTTTTTGGAGTCTGTCGCACCCATCGCGAGACAGCTGCTCGCAGTTTCTGGAAGTCGGCGAAACGGTGATCGCACATAGCTTTCTCCGTAGCCCCGAATAGGTGGTAATCAGAAGGGGCCAAGTCAGGGGAGTACGGTGGCTATGCGCAACTTCAGCGATGATAGCCGAGGTGTTGTGACTCGTATGGGGACGAGCGTCGACGTGTTGAAAGAGTACATCTTCGTGACGGTGAGCACTCTCCACACACCGCCACCAAATGCCTTTGGATATTTGCAGCGTTTACACCCTCTTTCCACAGTAATCACGTCGTCCAGAGCTGTCGTTGATGATCACACACAACGCTGTCCGCTCACATAATGGCAGCAGTTGGGAAAATCGGCTTTACTGTGCAAGGATTATACTTCTACAGACATAAAAAAAGTTTTGCATCACCACGGTACCGAGGGTTCCGGAACCTGCACAGAAAATTGGAAGAGAGATCAACGTAAACATTATTTCCGCCCTTTATACTGCTCATGAGAACTACACATTGCATGTTGTACCACCATACAGCGAGACCTTCAGAGCTGGTGGTCCAGATTGCTGTACAAACCGGTACCTCTAATATCCAGTAGCACGTCCTCTTGCTTTGATGCATGCCTGTATTCGTCGTGGCATACTATCCACAAGTTCGTCAATGCACAGTTGGTCCTGATTGTCCCACTTCTCAACGGCGATTCGGCGTAGATCCCTCAGAGTGGTCGGTGGGTCACGTCGTCCATAAACAGCCCTTTTCAATCTAACCCAGACATGTTCGATAGAGTTCATTTCTGGAGAACATGCTGACTAGTCTAGCCGAGCGATACCGTTATCCTGAAGGGAGTCATTCACAAGATGTACATGACGGGAGCGCGAACTGTCGTACATGAAGACGAATTCCTCTCCAATGTGGTGCCGATATGGTTGCACTATCGGTCGAAGGGTGGCATTTATGTTTCGTACAGCCGTTAACGGCGCTTTCCATGACCTCCAGCGACGTACGTCGGCCCCACATACGCCACTCCAAAACAGCAAGAAACTTCCACCTTGCTGCTCTCGCTGGACAGGGTGTCTAAGGCGTTCAGCGTGATCGGGTTGTCTCCAAACATGTCTCCAACGATTGTCTGGTTGAAGGCATATGCGATACTCAGCGGTGAAGAGAACGTGATGTCAATCCTGAGCGGCCCATTGGGCATGTTTTTAGGCCCATCTGTACCGCGCTGCTTGGTGTCGTGGTTGCAAAGGTGGACCTCGCCATGGACGTCGGGGGTGAAGCTGCGCATCATGCATCCTAATGCGCGCAGTTTAAGCCGTAACACGACGTTCTGTGGCTGCGCGGAAAGTATTATTCAACATGGTGGCGTTGCTGTCAGGGTTCCCCGGAGTCATAATCCATAGGTAGCGGTCATCCAGTGCAGTAGTAGCCCATGAGCAGCCTGATTGAGGCATGTCATCGACAGTTCCTGTCTCTCTGTATCTCCTCCATGTCCGAACAACATCGCTTTGGTTCGCTCTGATACCCCTGGACACTTCCGTTGTTGAGAGCCCTTCTGGCACAAAGGAACAAAGCGAACGCGATCTAACCGCGTTTTTGACCTTCTAGGCATGGTTGAACTACAGACAACACGAGCCGTGTACCTCAGCAACTGACTGGAACTGATCGGCTGTCGGACCCCTTCTGTCTAATAGGCGATACTCATGCGTGGTTGTTTACACCTTTCGACGGGTTTAGTGACATCTCTGAACAGTCAAATGTACTGTGTCTGTGATACAATATCCACAGTCAACGACTATCTTCAGGGGTTCTGGGAACCGGGTGATGCAAAACTTTTTTTTGATGTGCGTGGTTACGGTTCTGCTAGCTACGGTTAGACCATAGGACTACGTACTTCTAATTGTAATAACGGACCGACAGGTGCACCATGAATCATTGGAAAAAAGTTAAGTGTAAATCTATATTGAACATCCCACTTTGTTGCCTCTTTCAAATTGTCATCTCGTTCGCTTATATATTCAGGAATCTTCGATATTAAAACCAATAGAGACAAACATTTTTCGCAGAGCTTCGATTTCAGTCCCGAAGTAAAGTTCTGGGCGACAAAAGGTGTGAAGTCTTAGCAGAGTTGGTATTTCCATATATTGTTCACAATATCGCAAATTCGGTTTTAATAATGCAGTTTCCCGTATGGCCAATGGAATATTCACTGTATGGACTTCGCGCTCTATTTTCTATTCCTTATGGTAGGTCCTTCGATTGTAGCCAAAGAGCTCTACAAAACTATTAGATATGTGCTAAAATAGTGTTTTGTTTTATCTTCTACTACTATTCGGCGCCACAGATTACCCCAAAGTCGTAAACACAACACATAAAAGTATTAACTCACAAAATCCACATGATGATGGAGGTTTAAATCTTTTAATAGCGTAGGGAAATAAAATAAATTGTGACTGGCATCAGTGAACATGTTGTATCAATAGAATGTAAAATAGTGCAAGATGTTCAAAATTCTCAGGAAAATAGGTGTATGGTATAGGGAATGACGGGGAATATACCATATGTACAAGAAATAAGAGGGAAAAATGAGAGTCTGAACGAAGTACACGGATAAGAAAGAGTGTAAAACATGAATGTAGTTTTTTGCCCTTACTATTCAATCTGTTCATTGAAGAAGTAATGATGGGAGTAAAAGAAAGTTTCAGGACTGGGATTAAATTTCATGGTGAAAGTATATAAATGTTAAGGTTCACTGATGACATTGGTATCCTCACTAAAAGTGAAGAAGAATTACAGGACCAGTTCAGTGGAATGAGCAGTCTAATAAGTAACTATATACCGTGGACTGAGAGTAAATTGAAGAAGAACGATAGTGATGAATTTGGTCATAAACGTAACGTTAAAGTGAGGAACAATGAAGCAGACAATGGTAAGAAACTCTGCTACCTCGGAAGCCAAACACCACATGACGAACGATTCATGGAGGCCACAAAAAGAGGGCTACCACAGGCAAAGAATGCATTCCTGGCCAAGAAAAGTATACTAGTGGTAAAAACATTGGCGTTAATTTGAGGAAGAAGTTTCAAATATAGTAGGTTCGGAGTACAGCTTGTAAGAAAGCGAATCATGGACAGGAATAGAAGAAAATCAAGGCATCTGAGATGTAGTCTGCACAAGGGTGGATAGGTAAGACATGAACTGAGCAGGTTCTTAACCGAGTCGGGAAGCAGAGGAGCATATGGAAAACACTCATAATAAGAAGGGTTTGTATGATAAAACATGTATGAAGACATCAAGGAAAAAGTGCCATTGTACATGACGGAGATGCAGAGAGTAAAAATTTTTCTTGGAAGACCGAGATTGGAATCTATCCAATGAATAGTTGCGGATGTTGTCATAAGTGCTATTCTGAAGTGAAAAGAGTGACAAAGGGGATGAATCCAGGTTCTTATGGAACTCCATAATAGCGGCGATTTCCTTGTGCACTCTCTCAACAGACAGCTTACGTATCATTAACACTCCTCCCCTCCTTTCACCACGTTCCTGCCATTCTTTATACGAGGGGCGTACAATAAATAACGAAATACGTTTTTTCTGAAAACAGGTTGATTTTATACAGAATTCATATACACTATATTATTCCCCGCTCCTTTGGCTACAAACCCCAATGTCTCAACATAATATTCATTCAATTCGATGGCCTTTCGCCACCTTACCAGGAGGGCCAATATGCCCACATGGTACCACTCTACTGGTCGACGTCGAAGCCAACGTCTTGCTTCATCAATAACCTCCCGACCATCCATATACTGCTTCCCGCGGAGTACGTTCTTCATTGGGCCAAACAGATAGAAACTCTTTATGATCTTTTGTTAGGCGGTGAGGTACCCAGCGGACACACACTTATGAGAATCCCAACAGGTGGATGAGTATGTCAGGACTACCGACAGAGACGTACAGCTGTGAAGGAAAGTGTTTGTGATCCGTCGATACCTCGAATGACAGTGTCGGGGTGTTCCATCGTTGCAAGAGTCACCGCTATGTGCGTCCGGCTTCTTGACTTTGGACAGATTTGCTTTACCTTGTTGCGATACTAACAGACGCAGCACTCAACGACGCACAGTGCTTTTGTAACTGCCAGTTCCTCTTAGACATTCTCCAAGGATCTATGAGTATCTGCGCTGCTTTGGTTTTTTGCCAAAAGAAACTCCGAGACAGCTCTCTGCATGGATCACACCTCCGTCACACACACAATTTGTTACGTAAAACGCCTCCACCTGTTGAAACTTCGTGAAACTACAGCGGCTGAAGGCGGAGTGTTCCACAATGTGCCTGACACAACAAATTCCGCATTTTGTGAACCGGAATTGGCCCAGAAAAAGGTTGTGTTGCATTACATATTGAACGCCCAACGTATTTGAATGTGAATTAATCTGTACATCTTGCGCCAGCTACAAAAAACCTCACACTAATGTACATCTACATCTACGTGATTACTCTGCTATTCACAATAAAGTGCCTGGCAGAGGGTTCAATGAACCACCTTCATGCTGTCTCTCTACCGTTCCATTCTCGAACGGCACGCGGGAAAAACGATCAATTAAATGTTTCCATGCGAGTCCTGATTTCTCTTATTTTATCGTGATGATCATCTCTCCCTATGTACGTGGGTGCCAGCAAAATGTTTTCGCAATCGGAGGAGAAAACCGGTGATTGAAATTTCATGAGAAGATCCCGTCGCAACGAAAAACGCCTTTGTTTTAATGATTGCCACTCCAATTCACGTATCACGTCTGTGACACTATCTCCTCTATTTCGCGATAATACAAAACGAGCTGCCCTTCTTTGTACTTTTTCGATGTCATCCGTCAGTGCCACCTGATGCGGATCCCACACCGCACAGCAATACTCCAGAATAGGGCGGACAAGCATAGTGTAAGCAGTCTCTTTGGTAGACCTGTTGCACCTTCTAAGTTCAAAAATGGTTCAAATGGCTCTGAGCACTATTCGACTTAACTTCTGAGGTCATCAGTCGCCTAGAACTTAGAACTAATTAAACCTTACTAACCTAAGGACATCGCACACATCCATGCCCTAGTGAGCATTTGAACCTGCGACCGTAGCGGTTGCTCGGTTCCAGACTGTAGCGCCTAGAACCGCACGGCCACTCCGGCCGGCGCACCATCTAAGCGTTCTGCCAATGAATTGCAGTCTTTGGTTTGCTCGACCCATAATATTATCTATGTGATCGTTCCAATTTAGGTTATTTGTAATTTTAATCCCTAAGTATTTAGTTGAATTTACAGCCCTCACATTTGTGTGACTTATCGCGTTCTCGCAATTTAGCTGATTTCTTTTAGTACTCATGTGAATAACTTTGCACTTTTCTTTATTCAGTGTCAGTTGCCACCATACAGATATCTTATCTAAATCATTTTGCAAGTCGTTTTGATCATCTGATGACTTTACAAGACGGTAAATGACAGCATCATCTGCAAACAATGTGAGACGGCTACTCAGATTGTGTCCTATGTCGTTAATATAGATCAGGAACAATAGAGGGCCTATAACACTTCATTGGGGAACGCCGGATATTACTTCTGTTTTATTCGGTAAATTTCCGTCTATTACTACGAACTGTGACCTTTCTGACAGGAAATCACGAATCCAGTCGCACAACTGAGGCGATACTCCGTAGGCATGCAGTTTGATTAGATGACGCTTGTGAGGAACGGTGTCGAAAGCCCTCTGGAAATCTAAAAATATGAGATCAATTTGACATCCACTGTCGATAGCACTTATTACTTCATGAGTATAAAGAGCTGAAGTGTTATGCCATAAGAAAAGTGAGAGATGTTGTTATATCAACATGATGCCGGAAAGTATTGCTGGGAAAGAATTAGCGCTGGAAGTAGTCAGTAAAATATCTGTTTCCGTTTACTGTTCAGTTATGTATCCCACCCTGGAGTAATGATGAATTTAAATTAGCCAGAAAAAGTCAGATAAATTAAGGATGAAAATGCTGCTGTAACCACGAACTATAGTAGTCGACAGTAGCTTAAAAGTATCAACAAAATGCTACTCTTGAATGGTCACATGGGAGTCAGTGGACTATAGTGACGCTACCGACGATCGAATAGTTGTAAGAAATTCAGTGGACTGAAATAACTGGGCATAGAGGAGAACAGCATTCGAAGCATGACGCATTGGCCCAAGACGTCACAGCCCGGCAAAGATAACTTGCAGGTGGGCAGTCTGATCGATACGGCGTCGTGAATTCGTAATGCGCTGGCGGCTGGCGGCTGGCAGCTGGCGGGCAGTGACCTGGTTCTGCCCTTCCGGCTTCTGCCGTCCGCCGTCAAGAAAGCCACGCGTTCCTGCTGTTGTGATGCACGCTCGCCTAGCGAGGCCTACGTGCCGACAGCTCATTAATGGAGACGTCCTTTTTGTATAAACAGCTTCGGGACTACCAAGAAGAGTATTTTGGATGGTAGATGTGATACACTACGATCGTATTGGATTGCAGTAAGTGGCAATCCATAATGCACACTCCTAGTCGAGCTCACAGAGTTAACATGCTACGTCTTTGATCTAACAAAGGCTGTGTTTTCCGTGTCTAACAGTATCAAATTCTTGCACTAACTGATTCAGAGAAAATATTTGTTTGTAAAACCAAAACAGCTACAGTGTCGACTTAAGAGATAACTGGGCTATATCAAATACCTTAATTATGTCTCAAATGTCTTCCTTTATAATGTATGGACAATAATTTCCGCTTAAGAAAGGATGTGTATAGTTAGCATTTCTATGAAATTAGTTAGAGTATAGTGCACCTTATGCCTGACATGATACAATGTCGTCAGCTGAGAATTTTTGACAGCAGAATATTGCGATTTTTGCTACTATGCAACGTTTGTGTTATGCGTTTCTTTAAAATATATAAATATATATGGCAACAGAAACTTCACCGTAAGGTTGAGATGAACACCACGATTCTTCGTTACACTTGGTCCTTGACATTTCCTTGCCTTCATTCGGTCTCCGGAAGCGTTCATGCAGCCAGTTTCGTGTGAAATCCGAAGTCACAGAAACATACTACCCACCTATTCCCAAACATCCGACATCCATGGAAGTAATTTTTAAAGTTTGTAGATGCCGAATTCTGACACGACGTTTAGTCAATGGAAGGATATATTTTATTTTTTAGCGCTGACAGGACCTTCGAAGAGGACTTCAACGACATAGCATGTGTAGAATTTGATCAAATTGTTATAAGACAGCAATGCAGCACGCCAGGGTCTCGACGTTGGGAGAAAAGTTTCAAGAACGTCTACCCTACAGTACCAAACGTAAAGAAAGACCTAACTCTGGTAGGTTCGTGTTATTAATATTATGGCTGACATGCGAAGCGTCACCGTCCGAGTTGAAATCTTCAAATTTTCAACTTTTGGTTTTTTCATTTATCTTAAAATACAGAATTTACCCTTACCAAATATATATAATTGACTTATTTTTTATGTATTCGTTCACTTAAAACTAAACAAAGTGTGGATGTGACCATTTCCCAAGACCCTGAACAGTTGAAGAAGGTGATATTCGTCAATTATTCAGGAGATGGGGGTTCAAAAGCTTTCAAAGCATTTGAGAAAGAGAAGCCACATGCAGAAAGTGTAACTATCAGTAAACTGCAGTGCATAAGGTCATGTACAAAAGAGAATGGGTACGAGGCTGCAACGATTGGAAACTGCACACAAGGGAAAGAAATTGTAAGATGGCAGAGGATTAGATGGTAAGAACAGACTCACAGAATTTATCATAGAAAAATCCAAAATTACTGTGGCATGGTCATCAGGCAAAATGTTAGTAGCATAGAAGATATGAGAAAAGCTATATTTCAACTCTCTTCCACAGGCGATAAATCTGTACAAGGCCTGTGCGCTCCAGGAAGTGATCCATGGCGCAAATACTTACACAACAGAGAACAGAAGAGTGTTGAGAAATTTATTCGTAGCTAGCTGTACCTTTTGCCATAGTGGATGTCCTGAAACAAACTTTCAGAGGTTTGTGCGGTATAAAATCATTGAAGAATTGTCTTCACTCCAGTACCCAGAATCCTAACGAGTCCATCAACAGCGTAATCTGGAACAGAATTCCTAGGACAGTGTTTGTGTCAATTACTTCACTGTATTTTGGTGTCGATGCAGTGGCAACGTTCAATGAATGAACTGTTTCAAGATCAGAAGTCCTGAAAAGACTGCTACAAACTGTTGGTCGTTTGACAGAGAAACAAATGTTAACTTTAGATCAAGAAAGAGACAGGGCTTCAGTGGGAGCTATTGGAGACCTTGAAACAAGGGGAAGACAACGCCGAAGAACAGGAAAAAGGACACTGCAAGATGAGATCTAAGAGGATGCAGACAGCTTATCTTTTTGAGCTTCAATGTACTGACAGCTTTAATAGCTGATTCCGCACGTTGTATTTTCTAAGAATAAAGTGTATTTTTTCGTCACATATACTGTCCAGAATTTGTTCAAAATTTCGAGGTACACTAAACTAAGTATCTTGCATAATTTAACACAGGGGTCTTCCTATTTTGTAAATCTCAAAAGTGTTAGAACCTTAAGTACACATAAAAATGTTGACGGTTTCTTATTTAGACGTCCACTTTTTGCAAGAATAATTACCATCTTAAAACTGGTCAATATTTTCAGAAAGGTGTATTTCTGTTAAAATGGTTAGAAATGCGTAACCTACAAGCCATATCTTTAAAAAAATTTTACTCCAACCTAATTTGTCATAAAAGATTCCATTTATATGAATAAATTTTACATTATTTAAGACACGGATTACCAACCTGCTCGGACTCCTTAAGTGACCAACATGTTGAGATTCCGCGTTGATACATGCTGCACTGACGCAATGGAATGTTTTACGCCGAGAATACCTTGTCCGATCGCAACCAAACTGCTCCTCCAGTATTCCATGCCTGTGAGATGTGTCGATTAAAAATTCATCCTTGTGAGAGCTTATTTTCTGTTGAAAAACCGCCGTTTCTAGAGACGGCGAATGGTGGTACAGATGAAGAATGATGTGAGTACATGATGGCCGTGGAGCCTTTATTATGTTGCTGGAGCTTATGAGTTGGAGATCGCAACACAGCGCGCCCAGAGTAAGTTCAGCTTACCGCCATCTATCGGAGTTTGTGGGAGGTCGAATCTGTACATGGTGGCAGCCAGTCAAGGAATACTTTAGGGGGTTGGTTTAAAAAAAATTGTTTCAAAGGCCCAATCAAGTCTTTACAAGTTTACTCCTAGAGAAACTTACGCTGTGCCTATGTGTCAGAAATTGCCTATATTTCAAAACTGAGGCAGTTCTGTCCAGTTACAGCTGCTGACAAGTGACGCCCTGAGTTCTCTGCTGAAACTGGTTTTAGCCAATAGCGTGCGTGGTATACAAGTCACGTGTGTGGACGCTGGAGTGTCCTGTGGTACGGAACATAGTTGCCGCTCTCTCTTGTAATCCAGACCTCGAGCAGAACCGACGTCTTTTCGGAAGGCAGAGCCTCTGCCTCTGCCTTCCGAAAAGACGTCTGTTCTGCCACCAACATAAGTTAACGTATACCTCTACTCCTTCCGTTGCCCATTTGAATTAGTTGTTCGACCTCATGGATTGGCCTAAACCTGGTAATTTCCAGCCCTAGGTGCACCCCTTGTATGTCGTACACTGAAATATATTCTTTTTGTTGTACCTAATTTCCTGTTCTGTCATTTAACAGCAGCCCTGTATCATCACTCTCAAGTCTTGACCGTTCGACCTCCTGCACACTGTCGTCACGACGCATATGTAACAACGTTCTGCCTCACTTCCCTGACCATATGCAGTGCAATCATTGGCATGTGGGACATGAGAGGACGAAACCGTCAAGGCGCCCAGACGACTGGCTGAAGTACAATGGCTGCGAAACGACCGATGACGAGATGGATTCGGGATAGCTGCGAGGCAAGAACAGCAGGCACGGGTTCTTGTAGAAGGACTACATAGCACACAACGAGGGGTCGTAGGATTGCCCGAATGGCTCTTACGAATGGATGGATGACAATCACTAAAATTCGGGCTGAGGTTATAAAAAAAAATGGCTCTGAGCACTATGTGACTTAACATCTGAGGTCATCAGTCCCCTAGATCTTAGAACTACTTAAACCTAATTAACCTAAGTACATCACACACATCCATGTCCGAGGCATGATTCGAACCTGCGACCGTAGCGGTCACGCGGTTCCAGACTGAAGCACCTAGAGCCGCTCGGCCACTCCGCCCGGCGCTGAGGTTCCAGACAGAGTACAACTCCTCGTACCGATGGAAACATATTGTTGGAAACTGGGTTTAAATCTTGAATTATCATGCGTTGTTTAATTCTGACACGCTACCACAAACAGTGGCGTAGTGTACATCCCTAGACAACTTCTGTTTATGTTGATCAGTTGGACTCCCAACGTGACCGTAGACGACCTGTTGAAAGGGCACTGGAATGAGCGGTTCTCAAGACCCATACCCCTCCAGCTGCAGGAATAACGGCGTGGGAAGCTATTGCTTATGACAACGGGACTGATTTGGTAATGTATGCGGCAAAATGGGAAATCCTGTTTTCACACATCAGCAGAGTGCCAAATGGCATATTCCAGGATAATGCAAGACCCCATGCTGAAGTTCACATGACAAACGCGTTGAAAAATGTGTAGATCCTCAACTGACCAACTCGGTTGCCTGATTTGTCACCAGTGGTGAAGGCTGGGACGCGATGGATTGAGATATACTTTCATACCAGCTTCCAGCCATCAATTTTCATGAGCTGATGCAGAGGTTATTTGACTGCTTACACACGATTGAAAAAGTCTATTCGTGAGGAGCGGTCAGATCTTACACTGATGTTATTGACAGATATCAGTTCTGAATCGAATGAAAGTTGAACACTCGTTCCGTGATGACCGTCTCCATATGACTCGATAAATATCGGACTAGTGCTTCACGAGTTAACACTTTCCCTTCCCGTAAGTACAGAATCGATTACGTACGAATCCAAGCACTTTAACATCGTGCATTGCCATATGACATGTCAATGGCCATTCCGAGGAAGCCAGCACGGTAGCTCAGCGTGTTCGGCGAGAGGGTTAGCTCCCACCTGTAATAAAAAAACTGAGACAATAGATCAACGATGCGACGAAAAATAAAGAACAAAATCGTATTTAAAAAATCGATACACCGGTTACCTTCGGATCACGGAAGGTAAGCACCGTTGGGCGTCCCCAGTACTTGGATGGGTGACCGTCCAGGTACGATACAAGCTCTTAACATTTTAATTATTTTTGAATACATTATGGGAGTGACAGTGATTAATGTGTTACAAATATTTACTATTGAAAACAGTCTTGATCACAATTTATTTATTACGGTGACCGGTTACGACCACTACTGTGGTCATCTTCAGACCAGAAGGAGGTTCTTAGTCATTGGTCTGAAGATGACCACAGTAGTGGTCGAAACCGGTCACCGTAATAAATAAATTGTGATCAAGACTGTTTTCGATAGTAAATATTGTTAACATTTTGCTCTACGCCTTTATGGTAAAGGGAACAGAAGGAGTGGTGGCTTGGAGTGCCTGATTACCAGTCATGGCACCAAGGGTCCTGGATTCAACTCCAAATCTCACCATAATCTCTCGTGAAGTAAGGGCATGTGACACTATTGATGGACATCCGTGCGTCTGGTGGGGATGTTAACCTCTGCCGCCCCTTGGGTGCTCTTCGAGAGGAGTAGGCTATATGCCGGCACCGAGTTTCACCCTGTTCCCCTTTGTTATCATCTCCAACTCTAACATGACACTACGCTACACACACCCATCATACTCGCCCACCCTTAACAGATACACATAGGTACACATTTTTCATACTTCGCGAAGCAAAGGTGCCCATAGTCGCGAAGGATAGGAAAAACTTTTCCAGTTAGGTGGCTAAACCTGACCTTCAGGGTCTCCCAACCATTCAAGGCATACGACTTCTTTACCATACGACAAATTTCTTTGCAGTGAAAAATAATCGTTTAGCGGTTTGAGAGGGCTTCACTTGTGAAATACAGAACGATACTTTCTGAACTAGCACTGGAAACGAATTTTAAAACTCCTACTTCCCACAGTTCACCCTATTTGCTTGTGAATGGTGTAGTGTAGAATATGTGCTGAGTTCTGTCAAAGGATTACATATTCATTACCGGTAAGATGCTGCAATCCATTCCTGGTTCGACGAGGTGGATCGTTATTGCTCGTCTTCGATCGTCAGCATATTGTGCAGAAGACCAAATGTTGTTAATAGATGTATGGGAGGTTTCCTCGCGTGCAGGCAGAATACTGTCAACAGGTCTTACTGCATAAAACTGTACCGTGGAGAGCTCTCAAGCGAGAGACACTGAAGGACCGAATTACTGTACAGAAAGAAGTCAGCTGCAAGCATCATCATTGATAGACTTCAGATTTAGTTCGCTGCTTCACATTCCGCAAGTGCACGCACAGGAATTCAGCATTTCACATTAATGACTTTGAAACAGGGCTCATAGAACCACTTTCAGACCATTTCTCGACCGTTCTACTCTCGAATAGCATGTGAGAAAAATGAACACGTAAATCTTTCCGTGGGACCTGTGACTTTCCTTATTTGATTTCGACAGTCATTTCTTTCTGCGTAAGTGAGTTTCAATAAATATTTTGGGATTCGGAGGAGGAAGCTGATGATTGAAATATTGCGAAAAAATCTCACCGCAAACAAAGACGCCTTTGTTTTAATGATTGCAACCCCAACTCGCTTATAATATTCGTGACCTCTCTCCCCTATTTTGCGATAATACGAAACAAGCTATCCATCTTTGAACTGTTTACACGTCCTCCGTCAATCCTGTCTGGTAAGCATCCCAGTGCGCTCTTCAACCAATGCTATTTATGCGGTTTACGACGTTCAATTGGTACATCTCTTTTGCACTTCATCAACCATTTTAAACCATGAAACAGTTCTCCTTACTATCTTTGAGTAAGGGTGATTCTGGGGATAGAAACAGCAAAAGCCACAGAAAATTGCAGACGTTACGTCTGACCAAAAAATTTCTGCCGTGTGGAGGCCCCCGAATCGAAACAAAAGTGCAGAGAAAGAAACTGTCCAGGACTATTCTGTTGAAGCGTGTCTCGTAGGTGATCAGTGGACTGCAGGTACTACGTATGATTGACAGATTTCTGCAGAAGTTAAAGAGCAGAAGAAGCGAAATTTCTAGTGAATGTGATCTACAGCACATTGTTCGCCTTGTTTTCCAGGAGATTTCAATGTTTCGCGCTCTTATCGGTACATGTTCCTCACATGGAGAAATAAACGTTTTCGTATACTGTTAGGTAGCAGAGCACACAGCAACTACTGAAATGTGGAAGAAAACGAACAGCGAGTGGTTTTTATAGCCGGTATTGCACACCATATGATCTTTTGCGCTTTCGCCTTTTTGTAGATTCATGGGGGCATGGACAGCCTCTTGATACTACATTCCGTTTGGTGGGATAAGTTACATGGCAGCTGGGAGCGCAGTTGCCAGATTTCAACAATGGAGTAAAAAAGGCTGTCGCAGTACCTAGAACTGCGTTAACAATGAGGCGTTGCCGCGGAAACGTAAAGAAAATCGTGTTACGTGACTGGTGGTTGCAGACACACAAAGCAGCAGCGTAGGAAGTTCAGTAATTCCTCATGAGTCATGAAACCATTAAAGTTCAACTGAAGCATAGCAGCAATTCAATGGTGAGTTTTCTTTTCCTTTCTAGTTTGTAGGGAAGCAATAGGTCACTCTACCATGTGATTCCAATTCTCAGCTTTGAATCGCAATGTTATGTGTGACGTCATGAGTTTACGATGAAGGAGAATGTAAGTTACTGTTTATTAAACGTTACTTGTGATTGTCTGGTGTGAACTACGGTTCTAATTTACGTTGCGTATGCATCTTTATTTCTGTGGTATATACGTCTGTTCTCAAATCATATTTCATGGTAGGTAAGTTTCATCGGATGAAGTGCATCCAATTTGCGGATTTTCGTTGGACGATGTTTTGGTCGTAGCCAGTCAGGTGATAATTTAGATTAGCCAGTGAGAATCACTCAGTCTTATAATTTTAGTTTACGAATTCCACAGATGTTGGGCTGTTTTTTTCCCAAATGTGTCACGGTTTACGGGGATGTGTTTATGTTGGGATCTAATGACACAGTTTAAATTGGTGCCAGTGAAACGATTATTAGTCACATGTATACTTTTGCTTATCACAAATATGTCTCAATTTCCGAGTGTGTGGTAGGCAGACACCTAAGAGCATAGGTCAAATTATTGCAACTGAAACAAAGTATCGGATAACTTCGCTTCCGAAGCAAAGGAAATTTCGAAGAGAATCTTATTAGCTATCTACATACTACTCATCACCATTCGTCATGTTGACTTTCGATCATTCATCTCGTGAACTGCTACTAAAATCAGCACGCAACGGAAAATCCGCCGTTACCGTAAGTGCACTTTAACCTTGTGATCCGTGGACGTAGTTGTCTTTTTAGTTTTCGTACTGGTATTATAAGTTGTGTTATATAGCTCAAGTTGTCGATATCACGTTTGGGTGTTTTCGTCTTTTTCTTTACGTGTATTGTGTGTTTTCTTTTACGATTTCTTCTTTTGGTTTGGTATCACAGTCTCTAGCTGAGTAACTGAAATTGTCGATACCGCGTTCCGTTATTTTTCGTGATGTTTTCGCTTTTCTGAGGTTTTCACGTTAGATGTTAGTTTTGCCCCACCCATAAGCCCAATTTCTTGCTATTTTCTAAATTTATTTTTGACGTTATCCTCGTTTCTATAATTCTGCGATTATATTTCGTCTCCACTGAAAGTAACGAGTAGTGATCTTTTTTTTTTAAAAAAAAAAAAATATCTTGTGTGCGTTTCATCTTTCGGTCTGGTATAATGTCAGTGGTCAAATCTAACAGTGATAGGTGGCATCGTACGCTAGATTTTATACGGAACAAGTTTAATCGACAGAGAAGCAAGTAAACTCTTTTCTCAAATCGATACAAAGAGATCTGAACCGTTTTGTTGCTCGCATACTCAGCATTAATGTGTATTCATTCTTTTGTATCGGGAACTTATTTAATCTAAGACAATTTAAATTTTGAGTCACGATCCACTGAAAATGTAGAAAATAAACGTCTCCTGGCGTTTAACAGAGTAATATCCAGTCTAACGCCGTTGCTATGGTTAGTAGAGTGTATCATGGAAACACGTGTTTCACTTAATCGCTTATAGATACGTCATCAATATCCATACCATAACGGGCCACAAAGTTAATTGATTCATATGTAAATCTACACATAGCAAATTGTTCGCATTAAGCAGACAACTACACATCTGATTTCATAAGATGTGTAATAATACAATGTATCTGCCATATACGGAACACATAAAGTGCGCTGCAAATATTCATCAGCCACTTCACAAAAAGATACACACGGATCAGTTTTAGTCATGTAAGGAACGTGTAGATTGTTAACAAAAAGGAACAATTCACCTAAAGATAAGACACTTTTTTTTAGGTGTAGAACAAGATAAGTAACTGCTACCACATACACTAGTATCGTCCAGCTCATTATTTCACATTTCTCGAGTCTGACAACTGCATTCACTCCGATCCTCGCGCCGCGCCATGTAGTGATCTATTGGCTGCTGTAGATCGCCGTCTTTTGGCCGTTGATCGTTGGCGACACTGCGAACGGATAAGTGCAAAGTAACGTGCGAACTAGGTCGCTAAACGCATATTGAGTATGAAGCTTATAGGAGTCATGAACAAAATGTCCACCATGTCATCTAAGTAACCTGACTGTAAGGCTTATTATGCGAGCAGCGTCACACGCAGTGCAATTTTAGACAAACGATCATACAGCTATCACTGCACACCCTGTATTCGGAGGTAATTACTCATCAAAAGTATGCAGCAATCGTCACTAGCCAGCTAGCGAGTGTGGTAAAAAGTAACAGCCTCGTGTAAGTTACGCAGCGAGCCAATCGGTGTACTCAATATGAAAGGCGGAATACTTTCTGATACCGCTGAAGAAAGATCTAATTCCGCTATACTCTGAGTAAACATTCATTTTGTGAATCTTCACACTATTTTTATACTCGTATGTCAAATCTGCGGATCACAAGAGATATACGTCAGGAGTAAAACCAGGTAGAGAGAGACAGTTGCATATGGTAACTTTGGAATTCAGCCGTCTATCAAATCATTTTGTAGTTCTATGATGCTATCACGCTGAATGTCAAATTAAGGAAAATTTGAGCAAGCAAAGGAGATATTATTAGGCCACACAGCTCTACTCTGATCCTAATGAAATGAATATAGATTGTTAAAATTTTCAGACCTAAGTTCGGTCATAAATTCTTCTTACGTGGATGCATTTGTCTCAAAAACTTTCTGAAATTCTTATGTTTTCTGAATTAACAGTGTTTGTGCGATCGATGCAGTAAGTCGCTTCTTAAAGCTTCATAAAGGAAGTTGTAGGGTCATTAGAAAAGGTAAAAATAAATGCCTGTTATGTAACACAAATGTCACTGGCACAACGTGCAACGTGTAGGGTTTCTTGAATGGCTTGATGCTGGACTTCTTTTAAACTAAAGTGCACAGTTGTTTTGATGGTTTCGTGTCGGCTCACTCCTATGGATTTCTTCTCGCGGGTGGAAGCGTTTAATGTACGAGACACCAACAGACACTCTACAAGAATTGGATGCCTTTTTGACTGAAACTACATCCATGATTCATGAAACACCTCCTTATTATGAGCGTGATAGACAGTCATCAGCACGCAGGCGCCAGTTGTTCATTGATGTAAACGGACGATATTTTAAATAACATCTCTAAAACAATATTCATCACATGGCATGTTGAAGACCTTACCTCAAACGTCACTTGCGTCAAAACATTCAGGATCCCTAGCGGGGAAACGTTGCACCTGTGACTTTTTGTCACATAAAAAAGTATTTCTTTTTATCTTCTCTATAAATCTAGATTATGTAGTTCTTCTTACACCCTGTATACCGGCCTATTTTAAGACATCAGATGTTAAGCCGACTTGCTGTCGAGTACTGCAGGGAAGCCCATACCGCCGTAATGAACACTCGTTGTCTTTGTGCAGCTTCATCATCCCTTCCGTTTCCAAACGAGCTCACCTCAGCTTACTACGTCTGACCTGCCCCACGGATGTCTGGCTTCTCGTCTTGCGTCGTTTAAGCTCTGTCCCTTTTCGCGGGCTTCATTCAGCTGACAGGTAAAGTGACATTACCATTCCAAAAGAGTATGCACCGGTCTGAAATACGAATTGTCAGCAAGTTTCATTTAATATCTTATTAAGACAAATGTCTTTCGTTTTCTAGCAATTTGCATACGAACATTGAATGACTGCGATTTCAGAATTATAAGTTCGTGAGGAGACAGCTTTCGTGGTATAGCACGATAATTATTATTTTTAATTAGAACTTGATGGTTTCAGAACGCCAGAAACTTGTCTGAAACTTTATACGATGCAGGAACTATTCGGAAAATAGTCCACCTTGGCTGCAGTTCTGGAAGCTTATATTCGTCGCATTGTTTGCATCACTTCAGTGATGACCGAGGCACCTGAAAGCACATCAGCAGACGAGACTCAGTTTGGTGACAGAGAAGGGGTAGGGTGTATGTTATAGCAACATTTTGCCTTTTCTGACACTTTGTATCACAACTTCCAATCCCCCAGTTTCCCTTGATGTTTGTTTCAAATGGTTAGAAACACTTCATATTCTGTTCAGTACTATGTTTATATTTTATCTGTAACATGTAGAGTATCTCGATAACCATGATGTCAAAGTGAAATTGATTGTTACGGCTCCAAATCTAAGTAATCTGATAAAAGCTGATACAGCAGGAAATGAATATGTAACTTTTTACTGACGCAAACAATTTCCAACATACAGCACAAATCTTTCCAAACCAAAGACCACCATTCTCAATTCATGTCGAATGGAACAACAAGTTTATCTCAATTCATGTCAAATGGAACACCAAGTTTATCTTTGTCAGTTAATGTCTATTTATTTCCACAACGCGCTTCGAAGATTTAAACCTTCATCATTTGGTTGATTTACATGGATTAATACGACATGCACGTGTTGTGTTACGACTTTGGAGTAACCTGTAACACTGTCTTCAGTCGTCACAAGGTCCGTTCCCTGTCATGTTGTAACACATACATAATGCATTTTTAAGGTCTAAACCTTAATCATTAGGAGTAAACAGGTCCGCTCAGTGTTCAAAAAACGTGAAGTATGCGATACAACACGACAAGGAAAGGAGCCCGTGACGACTGGAGACAGTGCCACAGGTTAGACGTAACACAATACGTACATGTCGCATTCATCCACATAAACACGACTGATGACGGACTTTTAAGCCTTCGAAACGCTTTGTAGTGAATAAATAATCAGTGACTAGTAACAGTTAACTTGTTGTTTCCTTCGATATCAGCAACTTGTCACGGTGAAGCCTAACCAAAATGTTCGTATTTAAACATAATTCAGCATTACGAAGAATTGATTTTTTTTTCTTTTGACGGGGCATCCACAACTGTGATTCATCGTCCCAGAATACAACAATGAGTGTATCTGGTGTTTGGACGTTAATGGACGTTAATGCTGTTGTACTGAAATCACTTCCTCTCGCTGACGACAAGAGAATATAGTGGCCGACAACTGTGGCTTTACTTGCTGAATGAAAGCCATTCAAACGAGGTGGGAGCAAAGAAGCTTGAAATAGTTGATTTTGTACAATTCCAGCCTACAGGTTGATAGAAGGTCAGAAATTCGTGGTTGTATTGTGAGACGGAAGTGGCTCGAGGATACGCACGTGTACAGACATGTCGGGCTCGGTGGTCTAGCGATAAAGCACATGCCTGGAAACGGAGAGTCGCGGAATCAGATCCCTGTTAGGTCACGGATATTTTCAGTTGCTGTTAATCCAACCTTCACATCTTGCTAAAGCAGACTCCTGGAACGACACGCGGTTCGGATTCCTCGTTAAAAAGGAGGTTCTCTTTCCTCGGTTAGATGACTGAGGTAGGTGACAGACACACAAATCACTGAAACGGCTGGCAGTTTAAACACTTGCACCATGCCATTGGGCCACAGGAATTATTATTTATTATTTTTATTATTATTATTGTAATCAAAACATGGCTATGACAGCATTTGAAAAAGTACCAGGGTTGAAAGAGACATCATCCGAGAACAATACAGACTGTAGGAATTTCGAAACTGCGTGGAGTACTGGTTAATCCACTGGTGTAACTGAGCTCTGAGCTCGAAAGTATTTCTTTCACACATTGCTCATTATAGGGGTGTAAGTGCTGAAATACCAGAGCATGCTTTGAACTGTGCGCTTAGTGGATAGATTTACGGCTTCTTATTGATGAATGTTCTCTTAGACGATTCAGCCTTATCACCTCGTGTTCTACTGTGCGAACAACTGTGTACTGAGAAGATTTTCCGGCTCTGTTTGGCTCTAGCAACTCTTCCTATCAAAGGTAAACAATGTCTCCGAGTCAGGATGACGCACCTACCGAAATGTTGCTCTCTACATTCGACGGGATTTCCAGGTACTACGTCCTGTAAAGGTAAACTGTGATGAACTGCATCCTAGACTCACCACAGACGACTGCGTACCAGTCACACAATTCAGGTCTTTGCGGTCGGTATTTGCATGCTTGTCGACATTTATCATACGGACATTAGATCGTGCTTTGAGAGAGTTTCTGTGCCTAACGCATGACCTAATGCTTGAGATATCATCAGCGGCTGTAAGGACTCTATTTGGCTTCAACAACTATTTCTATCCAAGGTAAACAATACCTCCGAGTCAAGATGACGCACTTACCGAAATGTTGCTCTCTACATTCGACGGGATCTCCATGTACTGCATCCTGTAAAGGTAAACTCTGATGAACTGTGCCTTAGACACACCACAGATGATTTCGTATCATTCATACAACACGGGTCTTTGCGGTCGGTATTTGCATGCTTGTCGACATTTATCACACGGACATTGGACCGTGCTTTGTGGCAGTTTCTGTGCCTAACGCATCACCTTGTATTGCTGGAAATACCATCAGCAGCTGTAAGGACTTACCATTATTAAACTTAAACAAGCTCAGCAAGCCAAACTGCTCATATGTGTGAACGCAACAGTCGGGTCATGACGTCATCAGATCGCTTCCTATGATCACACTACGGAGCCGTCATGTGTTATGGAGGTTGCAGCGTCGGAAAACTGGCACAGTTTGCTGTATGACTCTTAGCAGCAGTGTCGCATCGCCCAAGTGATACAGCTCTTCACGATGCTGCGTGCGGAGCACGCACAGGGAGTGCAAAAAACTAGGGAAACACCTCTGGAAGCGCATATTTGAACATAACTACAGATGGCATCCAAAGCTGCAAGTTGCGCTGTTATATATGACAACAACGGCAACTGTACTGTATCTTCAATACATTGCAAGTGTCACTCGTGGTCAGGACAGCGTGCTCTGTAGTACTGACTACATTATGTCGGAGCTAAGTGATATCGAACGTGGGCAAATTGTTGGTACTCGTAAGGTGGGCGCTTCCGTAAACAAGGTAGCCGAGGCGTTTGGCGTTTCAATGGGCACCGCACCGAATATTTATACGCCATACAGAGAAAGAGGAAAAACATCGTCTTAGAAGTTGCAATGCGGACGAAAGTGCGTGTCGAATGATCTTGACGGACCGTCTTTGAAGATGACTGTAACGTAAAATAAGAGGACGGCAGCTGCAAAAGTCACTGCAGGACTGAATGTCGCACTCATGAACCCGGTCAACACCAGAACACCACGATGGGTGCTCCAAAGACAAAGAATTTTCAAAATCACTCATCAGTAATACTAATGCCCGTAATGGGAAAATGTGTTGCCAACGCCAAAAAAACTGCCCTCTGGAGAAATGGACGGATGTCATTTGGTCGGTTGAGTCTTGTTTCATGGCTGAGTTTCGGTGACTATTTGGGGAGCTGTATCGTGGCCTTCCATGGGGCCATGGTTATTCTGCAAGGTCGCACAACTGCCAAGCATTATGCGACCATTTTGTCTGGTCAGCTCCCTCCTATGGTAAAATGTTTGTTCCCCAACAGCGATGCTGCATTCCAAGCCGACTGGGGGCACTTCACAAAGTTCGCGTCATTAAGAACTGGGTTTATGAGCACTATGATGAAGTGTAGCATCTCCCCTGGGCACCATAGTCACCAATTCTATTGAGTCTACTTTGGAGAGAAGGGTGTGTGATCACTATCCTCCCCCATCACTGTTGCCTCCACGTGCCTCTGTTTTGCAGGAAGAGAGGAGTAAGATTCCGTTGAAAACCATACAGGACATGTATTTATCCATTTAGAGACGGGTGAAAGGTGTTTCCAATGCCAACAGGTTCCTTACTTCGTATTGAGCATGGTAATGTGTTGTGTTTTTGGGGTTTCGTTATATTTGTCCATCTGCTGTAAGTACGAGGGGTCTTCAATAAGAAATGGAAGACGTTTTCTTTCTCGGCCAATTTCGGTTTGAAAAAATACAGAATTTGCTGTGGGACATCGTGGAGTATTCCAGCTTCAGCCTCTATAGTTTCAGGGCGTTCCGAAAACTCACTGCTCTATGCGTAGCTTTCAATATGGCGTCTGTAACGGAGATGCGTTCCAACTAGAGAGCTGTCATTTAGTTCCTTTTGGCGGAAAGCCAGACCATCTCAGATATTCATATGGCATAGTAGAATTTCCACGGAGATCAGGAAGTGAACAAAAAACCACATGCTGTTGGACGACTCGTCTGTCATCATCGCCACAACATGGTGCAAATCTGTCCGATCCCCCGCGTGGCGGCCGGCGGCACACCTCTGTGACTCCTGCAGTGTTGGAAAGTCCAGATATTCTCATTCGAAGGTATCGACAGATCATAATCAGACACGTCGCTGCATAAACGGACGTCTCTGTTGGTAATGCTGACACACTAATCCACCAGTTGGTACACTCAAATGTGGGTTCCGCTGGGTTTCTCGTCACCTAACAGAAGAATACAAACAGCTATGTGGGATGAACTGTGCGGAATTGCTTGCGCCTCACGGGGCTGATGGTGACAATTTTTGTGGAGCATCCTCATAGGCAATGAAGCACGGGTCCATAATTTCGAATCGGAAACAAAACAGCAATCCATGTAGTGGTGCTACGCCATCTCTCCTCCGAAAAAAAAGTTTAAAGCCGTATCCTCAGCTTGTAAATTAATGGCGACCGTCTTCTAGTAGTCTGAAGGGTTATTCTACTTGATGTCCTCCCTCATGGTGCAACGATCACCTCTCAAATCTATTGTTCTGCCCTCAGGGAAATGAAGAAACGATTTCTGCGTGTTCGTCGCCACAAAAATGCGAACGAACTTTTCGTTATCCTTGACAACGCAAGGCTCCACAGAAGTCTCTCCTTATCTTTGACAACGCAAGGTTACATACGAGTCTGCGCGCCTGAGTAGAGCTCAAAAAATACACTGAACTGTTGTTCCTCATCCATCCTGCAGCTCGGATCTCGGATCAGCCTGTTTGGCCCAATGAAGGAAGCACTTCGTGGAAAGCAGCGGCAAGATATCGGCTCCGACGTCAACCAGTGGAGTGCTACCACGCGGGCATGCAGGTCGTCCCAGTAAGGTGGTGTAAGGCCGTCGCGCTGAACGGAGATTGTGTTGGAAAATAGGGTTTTGTAGTCAAAAGAGTGGACAGTACCATGATGTACTGGAATCCTGAATAAAATCAACCTGTTTATAAATAATTCAAAAGCCAAGATCGCTAAAAAAATTGTTTATTAGATGACCAGTTTCAACACACTAAAGGTGTCATCCATCATCGGATCTGTGAAGATATAACATGACAGGTTTGAGGGAGGGCTTACATGAGTTACACTATATACATTAGTATTAGTACAGCACCACGTACCTGGATGTAGCTTAACATGCATAAATTATTTGGATATAACAATACATAGGGCAGAACATTTGATATAAAATCACTGCCGCACAAATAAAAATTAAAAGAACAACTGCACTCATGGTCATTCTATTTCATCAGATAATACGGTGTGATGCCGACCGTAGTTAGTCGAGTTGAGGCTATGTATCAAGTAGTTTTATCTTCTGACTTCGATTTTATACACTCCTGGAAATGGAAAAAAGAACACATTGACACCGGTGTGTCATACCCACCATACTTGCTCCGGACACTGCGAGAGGGCTGTACAAGCAATGATCACACGCACGGCACAGCGGACACACCAGGAACCGCGGTGTTGGCCGTCGAATGGCGCTAGCTGCGCAGCATTTGTGCACCGCCGCCGTCAGTGTCAGCCAGTTTGCCGTGGCATACGGAGCTCCATCGCAGTCTTTAACACTGGTAGCATGCCGCGACAGCGTGGACGTGAACCGTATGTGCAGTTGACGGACTTTGAGCGAGGGCGTATAGTGGGCATGTTGTCGCCAGTGGTCGGCGGAAGGTGCACGTGCCCGTCGACCTGGGACCGGACCGCAGCGACGCACGGATGCACGCCAAGACCGTAGGATCCTACGCAGTGCCGTAGGGGACCGCACCGCCACTTCCCAGCAAATTAGGGACACTGTTCCTCCTGGGGTATCGGCGAGGACCATTCGCAACCGTCTCCATGAAGCTGGGCTACGGTCCCTCACACCGTTAGGCCGTCTTCCGCTCACGCCCCAACATCGTGCAGCCCGCCTACAGTGGTGTCGCGACAGGCGTGAATGGAGGGACGAATGTAGACGTGTCGTCTTCAGCGATGAGAGTCGCTTCTGCCTTGGTGCCAATGATGGTCGTATGCGTGTTTGGCGCCGTGCAGGTGAGCGCCACAATCAGGACTGCATACGACCGAGGCACACAGGGCCAACATCCGGCATCATGGTGTGGGGAGCGATCTCCTACACTGGCTGTACACCACTGGTGATCGTCGAGGGGACACTGAATAGTGCACGGTACATCCAAACCGTCATCGAACCCATCGTTCTACCATTCCTAGACCGGCAAGGGAACTTGCTGTTCCAACAGGACAATGCACGTCCGCATGTATCCCGTGCCACCCAACGTGCTCTAGAAGGTGTAAGTCAACTACCCTGGCCAGCAAGATCTCCGGATCTGTCCCCCATTGAGCATGTTTGGGACTGGATGAAGCGTCGTCTCACGCGGTCTGCACGTCCAGCACGAACGCTGGTCCAACTGAGGCGCCAGGTGGAAATGGCATGGCAAGCCGTTCCACAGGACTACATCCAGCATCTCTACGATCGTCTCCATGGGAGAATAGCAGCCTGCATTGCTGCGAAAGGTGGATATACACTGTACTAGTGCCGACATTGTGCATGCTCTGTTGCCTGTGTCTATGTGCCTGTGGTTCTGTCAGTGTGATCATGTGATGTATCTGACCCCAGGAATGTGTCAATAAAGTTTCCCCTTCCTGGGACAATGAACTCACGGTGTTCTTATTTGAATTTCCAGGAGTGTATATTTGATGAAATAGAATGACTATTAGAACAGTTGATTTTTTAATTTTTATTTCCGCGATAGTGATTTTACATCAGCTGGTCTGCCTCATGTATCGTTATATCCAAATGATTTATGCATGTTAAGCTACATACAGGTCTGTGGTGCTGAACTAATAGTAATATATATAGTGTAACTCATGTAAGCCCTCCGTCAAACCTGTCATGCTATATCTTCACAGATCCGACGATGGCACCTTTAGTGTGTTGAAACCGGTCATCTAGTAAACAGTGTTTAAGCGATCTTGGCTTTTGAATTACTTGTACAACAGAGCGATCGCCCCACAACACACTATGTGTTCACTGCAGAAAAGCAACCTGTTTGCTTTATTTGCATTATTTGTGGAACCCTTCGTAGATATTGGAGAGTTGTAACGGAAATTCCTTCTTTAGCTAAAGAGTGAGGGCATGGAGGTGATATTGAATCATTTACTTCCTGCTTTGTCATCGAGATTGTTCTCGCGATGTCAGAGATACGCTGAAGAGCCAAAGAAACTAATACTTCTGCCTAATATCGTGTAGCATGCGGAAGTGCCGCAACACGACATTGCATGAACTCGAAAAATGTCTTGAAAAGTACTGGAGGGAATTAACATCATGAATCCTGCAGGGCTGTCAATAAATCGGGAAGATTACAAGGAGGTCGAGATCTCTTCTGGACAGTACCTTGCAGGGAATCTCATATATGCTCAATAATGTTCATGTCTGGGAAGCTTGGTGGCCGGCTGAAGTGTTTAAACTCGGAAGAGCGTTCCTAGAGCCACTGTGTAGCAATTCTGGACGTGTGGGGTGTCGCGTTGTCCTACTCCAATTGCTCGAGTCCGTCGGAATGTACAATGGACCTGAATGGATGCAGGTGATGAGACAGGATGCTTACGTACGTGTCACCTGTAAGAGTCGTATCATTCCAACTGCACACGTCCCACACCATTACAGAGCCTCAACCAGCTTGAACAGGCCCCTGCAGATATGCAGGTTCGATGGATTCATGAGGTTGTCTCCAGGCTCGTACATGTCCGTCCGCCCGATACAATCTGAAACGAGACTCGTCCTACCAGGCTTCATGTTTCCAGTCAACAACAGTTCAATGTCGGTGTTGACGGGCCTAGGTGAGGCGTAAAGCTTTGTGTCGTGCACTCATTAAAGTTACATGCGTGGGCCTACGGCTCCGAAAGCCGATATCAATGATGCTTCATTGAACGGTTTACACGCGGACACTTGTTGATGGCCCAGCACTGAAATCTGCAACAATTTAGGAAAGAGTTGCACTTCTGTCACGTTGAACAATTCTCTCAAGGTCGTCGTTAGTCCAGTTCGTGCAGGACATTTTTCCGGCCGCAGTGATATCGGAGATTTGATGTTTTACCGGATTCCTGATATTCATGGTACACTCATGAAATGGTCATAAGGGAAAATCCCCACTTCATTGCTTTCCCGGATATGCTGTGCCCCATCGCACGCATGGCGACTGTAACACCACGTTCAAACTCACTTGATAACCTGCCATTGTAACAGCAGTATTGTATTGTATTGTATGTTAACCGAGGACCTTGAAACGACGGAGAGGCTCCGTCTCCGCCGCAGTCTCAGTGGTCCACAACCCCACGACGACTACCGCAGTCCACTTCACACTTACGCCGCCCCATATAGAACCCAGGGTTATTGTGCGGTTCGGCCCCCGGTAGACCCCTCAGGGAACGTCTCACACCAGACGAGTGCAACCGCTGTATTTGCATGGTAGAGTAGTTGTAGTGTACGCTTACGTGGAGAACCTGTTTGCGCAGCAATCGCCGACATAGTATAGCTGAGGCGGAATAAGGGGAAGCAGCCCGTATTCGCCGTGGCAGATGGAAAACCGCCTAAAAACCATCAACAGACTGGCCGGCTCAACGGAACTCGACACAAGTCTGCCGGGCGGTTTCCTGCCGGGGACCAGACGCTCCTTCCCACCCGAAAAGCCGTGCTTTAGACTGCACCCCCAACCGGGCGGGATTGTAACAGCAGTACAACTGCGGCGGACACTTGTTGTCTTACATAGACGCACCCGACCACATCGCCGTATTCTGCCTGTTTACATACCTCTGCATTTGAAAACGCATGCCTATACCTGTGTAGATACTCCCACAGCACAGAAAGGAGCAGGAAGTGGCGACTAGGAAACGGGCAGCTGTCTCACGAACGCGCTTGTGTCGGCTGCTCGGAGTCCGTGTTCGCGGCTGTGGAGGCGACCTCTTCAGGGAAAGCGGCGAACGGGTTGCGCAGGTCGGCCCTCGAAGGCTGCCCGTTCCCGTGGTGGCCCCTGCCTGTTGAGCCGTCGTCGGCGAGGACGGCGCGCTGCCCGGGCAGAGGGGCCGAGCGCTCTCGGCGGTATCGATCCCGCGGCTCTGAGCCGGCCCGAGCTGCGCTGAGCGCGCGGCTGCAGCGCGTGGCGCGGAGTGCCGGCCACCTGATGAGCGCGGCCTGACCTGCCCATTCAGCCGCGCCCGGGTCCGCGGACTCCACTCCGCACGACACTGCGCCAAACGCCACACTCCGGCAGCGCGTTTCACAGTGGCGGCAAGTGTGGTTTAAAACACAATCCTGTCTCCACCTGGGCTCTTTTACGATCAGTCATTTACCTCAGACGACTAGCCGATTTCGTGCATCTGCCATTTCCAGTTGCTTAGGCTGCTGTCGCAATGCCACTGACGCCACTGTATTACGCCGACTACCGACAGTGACCGAAGACCGCCGATCAAATGAGTTAGCCACTACGCACGCGATTACAACACAGCCGACATCATCGGCCGAGCGTATAGACTTCGGACCCCAATCGGTGAAATTCTGATCGGCTTGTGTGATCTTGGACTTTCCCGGCGAAGCAACTGTGAGGACTGTTGTTGAGTGTCCAGTTGGGTGCAGTGATTTTCGTTTAACACGATGTTTCCACAGCTTACCTTTTCGTCATCTTCAGGTGATGCCTGAAGAATGAGCGATTTGCTACATCGGCCTCCTTTATAGCGGGTGATCAAAAAGTCAATATAAATTTGAAAACTTTATAAACCGCGGAATAATGTAGATAGAGAGGTAAAAATTGACACACATGCTTGGAATGACATGGGGTTTTATTAGAAGAAAAAAAAACCAAGTTCACAAAATGTCCGTTTGAAAGATCTCTTGCGCGCGTCGTTTGGTGATGATCGTGTGCTCAGCCGCCACTTTAGTCATGCTTGGCGTCCCAGGTCCCCAGACCTCAGTCCGTGCGATTATTCGCTTTGGGGTTACCTGAAGTCGCAAGTGTATCGTGATCCATCGACATCTCTCGGGATGCTGAAAGACAGCATCCGACGCCAATGCCTCACCATAACTCCGGACATGCTTTGCAGTGCTGTTCACAACATTATTCCTCGACTACAGCTATTGCTGAGGAATGATGGTGGACATATTGAGCATTTCCTGTAAAGAACATCTTTGCTTTGTCTTACTTTGTTATGCTAATTATTGCTATTCTGATCAGATGAAGCTCCATCTGTCGGACATTTTTTGAACTTTTGTATTTTTTTGGTTCTAATAAAACCCCATGTCATTCCAAGCATGTGTGTCAATTTTTACCTCTCTATCTACATTATTCCGTGATTTATTCAGTTTTCAAATTTATACTGACTTTTTGATCACCCGGTACTCTTATCGCCCCTTACCCCTTCCTTGACTCCAAGCCACATGCCACGACGGTTGCACTGGAGATAGCGACGGTGCCGATTGAAACTGGGCGTGAACCCTGGTCCCTCAGTACTCCAGTGGCCTGCACTTTTTTTCAAGAAAAACAGATACAGTGAGAGACAATTCCAACGTGCTTTCAGGCAGAAAGAGCAAGCCCAGCTGACAGGTAAACGTCGAGGATGAAAAGACAATGTCCTGTCTCCCATACTCTGACAAAAGTATCGAACAAAATGCGCTTTCCGTCCACCTCCGAAATCGCGTACCCTTTTAGGTACGGGCAAACACGGTTTGCGGATCCGTAAACCAGGCGTTTACCGTATTCCAGTCAAATGTGATAAGCCATATACTGGTGAGATTGCAATGACAAGCGAAGAAAGATGGAAGAAATACAGAAGAGGTCAGAGAAGTGGATGGGAAGACCTAAGGAAGAATTGTACGGAACATAAAAATATCCAGTGAAATTAGACTCAAAAGGGGAAGGTTTGCAGGACATGTAGTTAGGATGAGTATGGACAGAATGAGGAAGAGAGTGTGGGACACAACAGGGAGGACAAGGGGAAAGACTGGAACCAAGTGGATTGTTGAACTTCGGAAGGACTGGTTGGAACTGGGGATCAAGGTCGAAGGAAAGGAAAATTGAAGGAACAAATATACACCGACCAATATGCCGGAGATCAATGACAGAGAAGAACACAGGAAAAGATTAGAGTGTCACTAGTGGAGCCGACAGGAGAAACGGACACTGAAGATCTCGGAAGAAGAGCGGGAGAGAAGAATAGAAAGAATGAAGAGGTTCTGGGAAAAGAAGAGGAAAATGCAGTCCACGAATAGGCTACCCGTGGTCCTACAGAGGCTGTAACGCAAGAAGAAGAAGAAGAAGAAGAATAAGATACACCGAACTTATGCAAACAACAAAAATTCGGTTGCAGAGCACTGCATGACCACAGACCTCGTCGTTTTGGGACCGTGTTCTGAAGGAGGCTATTGAAATACGAGTGGTTGACGGGCTGATAAACTGAGACACTTTCACTGTCAGCAGAGCTTTTGATCCACCACTCAGGCACCTAAAACAAAAGATTCGACCCAGAGCGACTTTCGATCTCGACGCGGGCCACAGGAATGCTGAGGGATCAGAGTTGGCGTCTAGCTTCCAGCAGCGTCGTCCCACCTGCCACCCCACCAGTTATGGAATGGGCCCGTCAGTGGAGGAAGGGGTGGGGGCGAGAAGAGTATGAAGAGGCAGGATGAAGCAAAGACGATCATTCTACAAGTATCACCTGAAGATAACGATAAGGTAAGCTGTCGATAAATCGTGTTGCGAAAACGGCTGCACTCGGCTGGACACCCCACAGCAGTACAATCCAATCAGTTTGTTTTCTTCAGTTGAATTGGCCAACGTTCTCACACACGAAATGTGCAGTGTAAGAAACTGATAAGTGTAGTCCAAGAAAGAAGTGTGTGGCATCCTAAAGATGAAAAATATCGTAATCAAGACGCAGATCGGAATCTATGAACTGGAATCGCAGCTTCATTGGAAACCACTGGTAGTCAAAATCCTTATCGAAAATTTTAGGTGTAGATTAAAACCTCAAATAATAATTTGTTCAAATCAGAAGGGTGACATACTGTAATGCAACTTTTTGACCGTGTTTGGGGGGGCATCATCTCTCTATTTATTGTTACTATTATACCCAGCATTTAAGGAAGATGAAATCAACTTCTTATTTTTTGGATCAGTGCCGTGCCGTTGTGTTTATTTCCGGCTTGCAAAGTTGTCTAAGACAATGGAACCTCATCCACCTAATCTTCAGATTCGTACAAATCGTACCTGAAAAGCAATTTTACTGCCACGAACACCATACGTAATTACTCTAACTGCCAGCCATATTTTTGGTACTGTTTACATGTATACATCCTGGTAAATTTTGCTTTAGAGATGTCATCCTTTACAAATATACACTGAAGAGTCAAAGAAATTGATACACCTGCCTAATATCGTGTAGGGTCCCCGCGAGCATACGTAAATGACCAACACGACGTGGCATGGATTCGACTAATGTCTGAAGTAGTGTTGGAGGGAATTGACACCATGAATCCTGCAGGGCTCTCCATAAATCCGCAAGGGGGTGGAGATCTCACCTCAACAGCACGTTGCAAGGCATCCCACTTATGCTAAATAATGTTCATATTTCGAAGGTCTGATGGCCAGAGGAAGTTTTTAAACACAGAAGAGTGTTCCTAAAGCCACTAGGTACCAATTCTGAACGTGTGGGGTGTCGCAATGTCCTGCTGAAATTGCCCAACTCCTTCGGAACCCACAATGGATATGAAGGGTGCAGGTGATTAGAAAGGATGCTTACGCGTGTCAGAGTCGTTTCTAGACGTATTGTGGTCCCATATCTCTCCAACTGCACACTCTCCACACCATTACAGAGCCTCCTCCAGATTGAACAGTCCACTGCTGACATGCAGGGTCCATGGATTCATGTGGTTGTCTCCAAACCCGTACACGTCCATCCGCTCGATACAATTTGAAACGAGACTCGTCCGATCAGGCAATATGTTTCCAGTCATCAACGGTCAAATGTCGGTGTTGACGGGTCGAGGCTAGGCATAAAGCTTTGTGTCATGCAGTCATCAAGAGTACACGTGTGGGCCTTCGGCTCCGAAATCCCATATCGATGATGTTTCGTAGAATGGTTCGCACGCTGACACTTGTTGGTGGTCCGACATTGAAATCTGCAACAATTTGCGGAAGGGTTACCCTTCTGTCACGATGGACGGTTCTCTTCAGCAATCGTTGCTCCCGTTCTTTTAGGATCCTTTTCCGACTGCAGCGATGTCGGAGGTTTGTTGTTCTACTGGATTCGTGATATTCACGGTACACTCGAGAAATGGTCGTGCGGGAAAATCCTAAAGGCATCGCTACCTCGGAGATGCTGGGTCCCATCGCTCTATCAGACTCACTTAAATCTTGATGAACTGCCATTTTGATAGCAGTAACCGATCTAACAACTGCGCCAGACACTTGTTGTCTTATATACGCGTTGCCGGCCGCAGTGCCGTATTCTTCCTGTTTACTATCTCTGTATTTGAAGTTCGCATGTCTATACCAGGTTTTTTGATGCTTCAGTGTATTTACATTAACAAAATATTTTTAAATGATAATTCTACAAACAATTTTATTCCTACAAATTCGTCAATGGACGCATAGTATTGTTTACTTATACTTAAGATGGGTTAGCAGTTTCTTGCCAATGTTAAATCGCTAGAAGAATTAATGCACCGTTACTACGAAATCTCTCAAGAATAGTAACTTTGAAGTTCCAGATTTCTTCAGTTTTGATACTAAGAAGTTCATTAACAATTTCTGCAATAATAAACTAAGAAACCTCAACAATTAATCTATGATACAGCAAAACATAAAATTAATTTTAGCAAACACCGTACTACAGCACGTAAATAATTTTAAAGATGGCCCTTAACATTCCTATCATTACGTTCTCACTTAAATTCACATAAACAACGGAAAGGGACACGTCTTGACATTGTTTACTTGTTTAAATAAATTTCACATTTACCTGTTCAGCAGCAACTTTTCAAGCATATTTGCGTACAGGAACATATTCAGGGTCTTTATCTCAGAATTTCAGTTACGTACTTGCTTTAGACTAGCGGTCAATAAATAGCACACTCACCCTGATCGCCGTCCTTTTATAAGAACTCCTTATAATAAAAAGACCGTGCCGTTTCTTTAGATGTGGCTACGCCATCAGCTGTTTTACGAAACTTTAATCAAAAATCGACCACTACCGTAATGTTTGCCTCTGCCGTAGCAGATGTTCCGTAATTTTTTCAAGTGGATAATTTTTACAAGCTGTACTGTGGAGTTTGAATCAAGTATGGAATTTATTAACTTACGGGAATTAAGGATCAGATTCGTGGCCAAATCCATGCAGTACTGTAATAAAAGACTTTTATGGCGACCTAAGTGGTACTAACGCGCTCGCGGTGTAGCGTTTTCCACTATTAATCAAAGTCTTTTGTGGCCCGAGTTTGATCCCAGCCATTGCTTGGCTTTTGGATAAAAGTACACTGGCGACAAACCTAAGGCAACAAAGCGAAATTTGGCAAGGTTGCCTTTATTTTGCTGCAAAACAGTGTCAACCGGTGATAGTAAAGTAGAAACAATGTAAAGAACGCAGAACGAAAACAACTGTAACTTGCATAACGGTAGACAACAATGTTCATCGTTTTCTCCAACTTAACAGATCAGCACACACATTCCGGCAAGTCCTTGCAACACCCGCACGTGAGGCCCCAATATCTCTCCACGATGCCTGACAGCAGATATATCTTGCCTATTCACCCGCACGATTTCATGAAGAGGAGTTCGAGTGGTCAACATAATCCCTGCCCACATCATTAAGGATTCTTCTCGATATAGATCTTTTACCACAGTGTTTGGATTCCGTGTTGATTCCAGAATCGTGTTCCACGTTCCCTGAAGATACGAATGCTTTCTGAATTACTCTACAGACCAAACCGGGACTCATCTGAAAAGAACATTGACCCACTGTTCGGCCGTCCAGATGGCATTTTGGCGACGCCACTCTAGACATTTCGTTGTGTGAAGACGAATCAGATGTAAACATACAGAAGGTGTCCGACAATAAAGGCTACTCTAGCGAAGCGTTGTGTACACCTTTTGTCTCGATGGAGCACGTCCATGGATGCTACAAGGTCAGATGCCAGTTGCCAAGACGGTACAGTTTTGCCCCTACGGCCAAATAACGGTCCTTCTTTTTGATATCACACGTGGTCATCCCTGCCATGGTATTCGGTATATTGTTTCGGTTTCTATAAATTGTTGCCACTCCGAGAAACAACAGAGTGATTCACATTAACCCTTCGGCCCACATCAGTTTGCGACTGTCCTGCTTCCATTCTGCTTTTGGCCTTCCACCGTAAAGAGTCTGGTGGGCGTCTTCTTTGTGCCATACTGCACCGCCTGTGACTGATACACTGTGATTGTGGACGTGGAATTACCTGGCAGACACTACCCCGTTCGATAGACGCCCTGACGTCATCACTGCCATGATTGTCCTTAACCAGAATGCCACCTTCCGTGCAGAACACGATTGTACGAACATCTGTTAACGTTTTGTATGACCATACCGTGCATTAGACCCAAGAAGGGGAAATTTTGGTCACCAGTGTAGTCAGCAATAGCGACTGACGACTGCTGTTATAAAGTATCGCCCTCATTCGTCCATGTCTAAAGAGGTTCCTTGAGGAACTACCCCTAAATGAGGAAGAATCACCAATGTTCAAACGTGTGGGTATACAGAAGGGAAAAGAAATCACTCCACTAGAGAAACATAACGTATATCCACATATAATCCGGCTGTAGCTGAAAATGTATCATGATGATCTCTCCGGAATAATCTGTAGTTCGGATGACCGGGAGGGGACTACCAACGGGAAGCTGAGCATGAGAAACAGATAAAAAAATCAATGAACGTGTAACTATCTGTGAGTCGGTTAGTCGGAACGTGGAATGTCAGAAATCTGAATGTGGAAAGAACATTAAAAAATCTATAAAAGGACCGCAGAGTCTCGCTCTAATAAAGTTGGAAGTATCGAAGTGAAATACAAGGAAAATAAGGATCTGTGGCCAGATAACGGATAGTGTCGGAAATGTCAGAAATTCGATATGAATAGAGCTGAATTCCTTATGAATAGGAAGATAGTATACAGACAGTCAGTGACTATGAACAATTAAGTGGTAGGATTATTGTCATCGCCGGCAGTTGTGGCCGAGTGGTTCCAGGCGCGTCCGTCCGGAACCACGCTGCTGCTACGGTCGCAGTTTCGAATCCTGCCTCGGGCATGGATGTGTGTGCTGTCCTTAGGTCAGTTAGGTTTAAGTAGTTCTAAGTCTAGGGGACTGACGGCCTCAGATGTTAGGGCCCATAGTGCTCAGAGGCATTTGAACCATTTTTGATTATTGTCATCGGAATAGTCAGTAATACGAACCCACAACAAACAGTTCGGTTACGCATGCGAACGTGTAGAAATGGAGAAAGCATGTGAGGATATTGAAAGACTTCATTATGTAAATACTCGTAGAAATGTAAGTCTAATTAACGTCGGTGGCTAAAGTAGGGAAAGAAAGAAGAGGCAAAGTTGGGCAACAAAGCGGACTGGGTAGTGGAAGCGAGAGAGGAGAAAGACTCCGCTTGTTATGCAAAAAAATTCAACAAATAATAGCAAATATACTGTTCAAGAACCACGATGGATGGAGGTACGCTTAAAAAAGATCCGCAAGCACGACAAGATGGACTACGTAATGGCGAACAGAGATTTTAGAATCAGATATTACATTGTAAATCATAACCAGGATTATAAATAGACTCGGATGATATTTTAGAAATGTAGAAGGCCGAAGTTAAAGACAGTAGTGATAATGAATCAGCGTCAGAGGGAGCGTCACACTGAAGTATTGAGGAATGAAGATATGCATCGAAGTTCTGTAAGATGGCAGTTATTGCTATAATGTATACGTCAATATGCAACTCAGATCAAGAGGAATGAGCACCGCTTAACAGGGAAATCGCAGTAATTATACTTACAGATTTAAAGAGTGGCCAGAAATAGTGTGAAAATCTTGTAAGGGTTTTATAGGTTAGGTCGTGCTGAGAAATAATTGTTAAGAAAAAATTCAGTACATTGCTCTGTTTCTGAGTTAATTAGCATCGAAATTAGCCAATCAGGCCGCTGCGTGCACAAAATTCAAGCGGTCCCCCAGAGACTCTTTTCAGACTGTTTCGACCATCCTGTACACAAGTTAAAGGTAACTATGAAGAATCCTTGAGTAAAAGATGAAATTCTTCAGTCGATTGAAGAAAGAAAGAAATTTAGGAATCTCCAAAAAGAACGCAGAGTACTGTAACATAAGTTGCGTAGGAACTAAATCAGTAGGGAATAGAGGGACACTAAATCTAAATGGCTGCAGGAGAAATATGAATGTCTCACAAAGAGAATAGTGGTTGGAAAAGAGTACAAAAACAGTTCCACAGTTGAACGCAGATGAGAGAACAGATAGAGTAAACCGGGCCTCTAAAAAGGGGAGATACTGTCTGCTGACGTGGCAAAATACGATGAGAGATGACATGCAAGAAACAGGGAATGATAAGTGCAAGGACTACCGCAGAATCAAGTTAATAGCGTATGCATCCAGTTTTCCGTCAAGAACAATATGCAGAGAAACGGAAAAGACAATAGAGGTTCGAAAGTTTGATATGTGATGTCAATACAATTCTTTTGGGCTATTGACCGCATTGTTAATATATAAAATTGTCCCACGCTTCGGCAACTATTGCAGCTTAGCACAAAGCCGTGAGGAAGGCCGCTTGCAATAGTGGACGAAACAACGGACAATTTTATATGTTGACAATGTGGTCAACCAGAAGAATTTCATCGACAGTGACAACGTCTGCGGATGCATACGCTTACATTTGATACGTGAGTTACAGAAAAATGCTGAACATTTAAGCGGGCTGATATAACATCGGAAGGATCTCAGCATAATCGTCGAGGAAAGGAATGTATTGAAAACACTGATTAGAAGGATGGAGACGATGATAGAACAAGTGTTAAGGCATCAAATAATAACATCCGTAGTTGTAAATGGAGCCGTACAGGTAGATACTGTAAGAGAAGGCAGAGACTGGAATCGTTCCCACAAGTAATCGTGTGCGTCGTGTGGAAGAACACGTCATCGTAGGAGGAAAACTGTGACAAGCCAACCCGTTAGAAAAATCCAAATACCGTTCAGTTTCACACCCTCGCCCCCCTCCCAGTTAAAACTGTTGGGTTGTTTAGAATAGTATCCGCTTGTGGGTGCAATAACTGAACCTTATCCAATTGAATTCGGTTGGGGGGGGGGGGGGGGGGGGGGGGGTCTTTCTTAAGAGCATTCCTATGCTGTCAGGTACATCTTTAATGAAGGACAGGAAAGGTAACCTTTGATTTCATAGACACCTGTACTTCGCTATTATCTTTTCATAGCTTTCTTAATGCTGCTTTATTACAGAAGACCAATATACACCAAGATGACGAAGGCCATGGGATAGCGATATGCACATTTACAGATGACGGTAGTTTCACATACACAAGACAAACTGAAGTGCCAAAAAAACTGGTATAGTCATACGTATTCAAATACAGACATAGGTAAACATGCAGGATATGGCGCTACGATCGGCAATGCCTATATAAGACAACAATTGTCTGGCGCAGTTGTTAGATCGGTTACTGTTGCCACAATGGCAGGTTATCAAGATTTAAGTGAGTTTGAACGTGGTGTTCTAGCCGGCACACGATCAATGGGACACACCATCCCAGAAATAGCGATGAAGTGGGGATTTTCCCGTACGACCATTTCACGAGTATATCGTGATTATCACAAATCCTGTAAAACATCAAATCTCCGACATCGCTGTGGCCGGAAAAAGATTCTGCAGGAACGGGACCAACGACGCCTGAAGAGAATCGTTCAACGTGACAAAAGGCAACCCTGCACTTGATGACTGCGCGGCACAAAGCCTTCCGCCTCTCCCGGGCCCGTCAACACCGACATTGGACTGTTGATGACTGGAAACATGTTGCCTCGTCGGACGAATCTCGTTTCAAATTGTGTCGAGCGGATGGACATGTACGGGTATGGAGACTACCTCATGAATCAATGGACGCTGCATGTCACCACGGGACTGTTCAAGCTGGTGGAGGCTCTATAATGGTGTGGGACGTGTGCAGTTGGAGTTATATGGGACCCTTGATACGTCTAGATACGACTCTGACAGGTGACACGAACGTAAGCATCCTGTCTGATCACCTGCATCCATCCATGTCCATTATGAATTCCGACGGGCTTTGGCAGCTCCAGCACTTGTCCAGAATTGCTAGAGTGGCTCCAGGAACACTCCTGAGTTTAAACGTTGCTCTGGCCACCAAACTCTCTAGACGTGAACATTATTGAGCATATCCAAGAGCCCTTGTAACGTGCTTTTCAGAAAAGATCTCCACCCTTCCCCTTCCCCCCCCCCCCCCCCCGAACTTTTACAGATTTATGTACAGCCCTGCAGAATTCATGGTGTCATTTCCCTCCAGCACTACTTCAGACATTAGTAGAGTCCACGCCAGGTCGTGTTGCGACACTTCTGCGTGCTCGCGGGGGCCCTGTATGATATTAGGTAGGTGCACCAGTTTCTTTGGTTCTGCGATGTATAAAAGGGCAGTGCATGGAGCTGTCATTTGTACTCAGGTGATTCGTGTGAAGAAGTATCGGACATGGTTATGGCCGCACGACGGAAACTGATAGACTTTGAACGGGGAATGGTAGTTGGAAGTAGGCGCCTTGGACATTCCATTTTCGAATTCCTTTGTGAATTAAATATTCAGAGACTGACAGTGTCAAGAGAGTGCCAAGAATAGCAAATTTCAGTCATTGCCTCTCACTACTTATAACCAAGTGCAGTGGCTTTTGAGTAGAGTTGTCAGTGCTAACAGACAAGCAATTATGTGTGAAGTAACTGCAGAAATAAATGTGAGGCGTACGACAAAGGCATCCGTTAAGACAATGCGGTGAAATCTGGAATTAATGGGCCATGGCAGAAAACGACTGAAGCGAGCGGCTTTGTTAACAGCACAGCATCCCTGCAACTCTGTTCCTGCGTCGTGACTATATCGGGTGGATCCTAGATGACTGGAAAACCTTGGCCTGTCGATTGAATACCGATTTCAGTTGGTAACAAATGATGATAGGTTTCGGGTGTGACGCAGTCTCCACGAAGCCATGGGCCCAAGATATCAACAAGGTACTGTCCAAGCTCTTGGTGGCTCCATAATGGCGTGGACTGTGAGTAAATGGAATCAGCTGGGTCGTCTGGTCCAGCTGAACCGATCATTGACTGGAAAAGGTTATGTTTGGCTACTTAGAGACCAAATGCAGCCATTCGTGGACTTCATGTTCCCAAACAACGATGGAATTTTTCTAGATCCTATGCACCGTGTCACTGGGCCACAATTGTTTGCGACTGATTCCAAGAACCTTCTGGATAATTTTAGCGAATGATGTGGCCACCCATGCCTCCCGATATGAAACTCACCGAACATTTATGGGACACAATCCAGAGATCAGCTCGTGGACAGTATCCTGTACCGGAAACACTTTAGAAAGTATGGACTGCTGTGGAGGTTACATTGTTCAGTATTTCTGCTGGGGACTTGTCGAGTCCGTGCTATTTCGAGTAACTGCACTATGCCGGGCTACTGTAGGCCCGACATCATGTTAGGAGGTATTTCAGGACGCTTTTCACTTCTGTGTACATTCTTCAGCGAAGCATTGGTGAGATATTCCAATTCTGCCTTGATTATCTCCGATTCATAGATGTTTCACGATCGCTCCGCTGGCATTTTTATAACATATCAAGTTTGGAGTGGGTGGTGATTTGAATCCCGGTGTAGGTAACCGTCTGTAAGCGTGGGTTTTCGATGTGTCGTATTACCCAACCTACCATCTTTTTTCTTGAAGACTAGTACATCAAGGAAATTCAACCTGCCGTCTGCTTACTCCTCCATAGTGAACTGAATCTTCGGACAGATCTCATTGGGATTTTCATAAAGCCGACCTAGTTTCTCTCTCCCATGTCTCCACAACACGAATGTGGATATAAGAGTCTAAATAACGGGATGGTACGTCACAGACTTCACTACCAAAACGTGTTAATTTTATTCACAGTTGCACGAACAATGTGAGGCAGCACACGTCATGATGTTGGATGATCGACCTCCCAATGAGTTATTTGTGCAACGCACTGCACAGCTTCAGAAGCATTTAGATGTAGTGGATAATATTTGTGATATTCTCATGTTGAAGAAAGTCAACCAAAACAGAGCCACTCGCTTTCCGGAAGAAGCTACTCTTAACTACGAGTATCTATGAAAATCACATCCTTCTTGTATTATTTTGTCTAACGAAGCGGTGCCATTTGATACTATGGCATTTGGTTTCACCCTCATGCTACTGGAACCATCTTCCATCACCCGTCGCAATGGAACCGTAAAATGGACTTCATTCCAAAACTCTTTTGTAGTCTAAGGTCAATAAGCATGCGACCTAACGGGCACAAATTTTTCTACTGACCAAGCGTTGAAACATTAACTGTAATCCAATATGTCCAATTGCAAGCCTTTTGCGATTTCATCCCGAGTGACAAGTCTACCTTATCTAACTAACTCCTCAATTATTGCCTTGTACACCGTGGAGGTAGCACACATTCGGAAAAATTTGCGTTCACATCTCCGAAGCGTTTCATCCGTCTCCTAACATAACTGCCGCCCATTATACATCTCCATACGCACCTTAATGTCTGAGATGTATTTCAGCAGTATATTCGTCCTTTTTAACAAGTACTCCAACGAAAAACGCAGTAGAAACGAAACATCGACGTCGGCCGCTTTGTAAGTATACCCTCAAGTCACTCGACAGAAGTTAGTAAACTCTAAGTATGTCAATTCACAGTTCGAAGTCTGTAGATTGTGATGACGTGTTTGTGTTTATGCCATGGTTGTAATTGCAGATGGAACAAAGGTTTGCTCATCATTATAAGTACAATATTATAGGGCTGCTGCAGGAAAAAAACACCCTTTACTACGATATTTGTCTACATCACAAAATAGCAGACACAAATCTTCCGTGTATCGACGCCGTATGTGTACCAAAACCTGAAAAGTTGCCCTGGCTCTAACTTATTTTTCTCACTTCCTGCTTGTATTTTGCATAAAATGTCATAATGCACATTTCCGTTAGAAACTGAACTCTGAACGTTGCAACCATAAGCAGGTACTTGTGACGTTTCAGCAACACAGAAAATATCTAGCCGGCCGCTGTGGCCGAGCGGTTCTAGGCGATTCGGGCCGCAACTTCGCTGCTGCTACGGTCGCAGGTTCGAATCCTGCCTTGGGCATGAATGTGTGTGATGTTCTTAGGTTAGTTAGGTTTAAGTAGTTCTAAGTCTAGGGGATTGATGACGTCAGATGTTAAGTCCCATAGTGCTCAGAGCCATTTTTTGAAGAAAATACCTCTAGAATTATAAAACAATGATTTACCAACGGCAACAAATCCGTGGCGGTAGTAGCACTGACAAGTGAACAGTCCTTGCTGATACTTCGCCTTTATTAAATTACAGCACGTGTGTTCTCTTTGCCTTGAGACATAAAAACCAGTGCTTTTGCGACAGTAATCTTCCTGTAGAGTCGACACGCCTCTGTGTAAAACCTGAACAGTATCTCCCTTCTTACGAGAATTCTGAACTGATTTCTATACGGACCCTACTTTCGTTTTATGACATACCAATATCCCCATCCTTCGATGCCTTTCATTCGGTTCTTACACGAGAAAGAACACGGCTATAAAAGCAGCAGAGAGTTGTTTCGCTTGTCACTGTATCGCAGCGAAACGGGGAAGTCCCATTCGTTTTATGTGCGTGACGCACATCTCCTATCACATAACATCCTTTGTTCAAGCAGCTCGCACCTATTATGTAGTCGATTTTCAAATACATAGATTCGCTTTTCGTTACAGGGCGCTGCCTGACTCGAATTCGGCACTTTCTGTCTTGACAACGAAGTATGTTTTCGCCTGTTTGTGGCATGGTGCAAACGATTTCGTTTGGAGATGACGTCAGATTTACAACACTCCAGAGAAGACGTTTGACGATAAAGAGTACTTGAAAGATGGTGTGATGAAAAACAGTGCATGTGTAAAACGACGCCCTAAAGTGAGTGCTATGTTCAGTGAGCTCGGATCTCTGTGATAATTGCGTATGTGAGATTATTTATCCATACATATTATGAAAATGGATGTACATATATATGTACACTTCACAGCAAAAAAAGTGGGCCACTGGAAAGCGCAACCAACAAATTGGAGCAGTGTCGCAGTCCTCTAAATGCCGAAATCCTTTGGAGTACAGTCATTTCACTATACACAATAAGTATCACAAGAGACCACTAGAGAACATTGGTCATTAAGGTACTCAGTCCGGTTGTAAATTAATACTTTTACATAACAAATAATAGAAATCACATTATTAGAGATGAGACAATCCATAACGCTTGTAAATTAAACTTCATTACAATAAGTGACACTTCAGAAGCCTTATCACACTCATTACATGATATGACGAGTTGTTGTTCGTGATCTGAATCTGAACATACTGTTAACCAAACAAAGCTTGCGTGTCTGACCTAGACTCGACTAGGCATCAAAAGACGTAAAATATCGAGGTGTTAATCAGTATCAGTTTACGAAACCGAATGTCTTAACATGGAAATAAATGACGATACGAATAGCGCTGTACCGGGAACACCATTAAGCATATATTGGCCCTGAGAAAGTAACCAGGAAAGGTATGTAATAAAGTGCAACACTAAAGCCTGAAACACCATGAAGTAAAGGTTTGGTAATGGTCATGGAGTAGAATCCAGTACCTATTTGATTCGTTTAGTAAGCACAATGAGAAGGTAGATATTAAATATGTTCAACAACAGCGTCATATTGGAACCTGAAATGACATTACAAATGATTTTTGCCTGATAGGGATTCGAACGCAGCACTATTCGCTATTTCACAGACCACCGTAATACAGGCGAAAGAAAATATACGTTATCCACTATCTTACAGATTCGTTTCATTGACATCGACATCTAGCAGGACATGGGAACAAATACTTTGTTCCAATGTTGTGAGATGACCAGAAATATATTAAATATTGACATCAAACCAGCATGGATGTGGAAAGCATCACTCTTGTAAGACACAGCTGGCACTTCATTTGCACGATGTGCTATGTACGGGGCTCTCAAATTTATTCCGTATTTATACAGCTCCAAAAGTGCTTTTGATATCATTCATCATAAGCGGCCTCAAAATACATTGCTTTCGTATGGACTATCATCTAAGATGCACAACTGGTTTCGTGATTTTCTGTCTGAAAAGTCACAGTTCGCAGTAACTGACGGGATTGTTACATAGTGAAACGGAAGTGATGAGTGTGATTCTGCAAGTAAAGTGATGCAGGCCTTCTGCTATTTCTAATATTCATAAACTATTTAGGGGAAAATCAGAACATTTCTCTTAGATTTGTGGCAGGTAATGCTTCATTGTAGTAAGCTCCTCAAAAGAGCAAATCGAATTGCAAAATGATGTTGAAAATATATCTTCAGAGTGCAAAACGTTACAATTGACCCTAAACAATGAAGTATGTGAGGTGCTCTATGATTACTAAAGATGTTTCATCGATCTTAGAGGAATCGATAAGGCAAACCAATTTGAAGTTTATAGATGTGACGAAAACCCTAGGGGTTACAATATAAACAACTTAACTGGGAAACATCACATGTTGTGGCGATGGTGAGACAAACGTTGTGTTACTGACACAACCCTTTGGAGACCCAAGAAGACTGCTATGGAGACTGCCAGCACCACACAGTTTTTGAACCTCCTCTGGAATACTGCGGGTTGTGGTTGTGGTTGTGGTTGTTACCTGTCGGGATTGACGGAGAACATCTGAAACGTTGAAGGGAGGCAGATGATTTTGTAGTATAGCGAATTAGGGGAGAGATTGCCGCATATCTTTTTCCTTTTTCTTCTTTGAGGTTGGAGGGGAAGGGGTCGGTTGGATGAGTTGGGGAAGCAATGTTAAAACAAACGATTTTTCACTGCGGCACGTTATTTCCACGTCATTTCAACCACCATGTTTTTCCTCCGAATGCAAACAGCTTTTGCTGCCCCCGCCTCACGAAGAATGATATTACAACTGTAATAACATAAGAGAAATTAGAACTCGAACATAAAGATTGCGGTGTACGTTTTCCTCGATCTTCGTACGTGTGTGGAACGGTCGAGAAATGGAAGCTATTCTGTGAAGTCTGTATGAAACACTCAACTGTGAATTATAGAACAATCGTGAATCATTGTGATGTAAACGCAGTGCCTCAGCAGAATGTAATTTCTACCATGCAGCACTTACTCTTTCAGTGACATTTAGTACATTCTGTATGTGCTTAAGATGTGAATACGTGTACACAATTATTTGGCAAGGATGCAACCAAAATTGTTTACTTTTGCAATCCGCTTAGCCGAGATCTAATGCAGAGCGCCTACAAAATAAATAAATAAATAAATAAATAAAAATATAGTGTCCTGCTTCATGTGACTGCTAGCTAGTTGAAATATTTTGTGGTAGCTTCGTTTATTATCAGTGTTGTCTTTCACTTATTTTTATGAAACGTCAGGCCGAGAGCTCCCGGCAGGGATCGAGATGGATGCACAAGCACGGCCACAGCGCGTGCCTCTGCCTCTGCTGCTCCTTTTGACGTAAATATGTTTACCTCCTCTCGTGGTATCAGTACAGCCGTCTGTTGCAACGGCTCACTGGCAGATATCAACTCGAGACAGAGTCTTCACTGTTATTGAAGAAGAACGTCCTCCGTTCCTGTGACACGATGCGCCGAAGACTGAGAGACGCTGGACTGCATGCATGACGACCCGTCGTGAAACAAGAGTTCAGCCGAGACAATGTTTTATACTGGCTGGAATTTGCGGAGCTCCTTCTGAGTGCGTCACGGGGAACTTAGTTTTCACTGACGATAAGGTATTTTCGACCAGTAACGACGGTCGAAGAGTCGTTTACAGGCCGCAAGGGACTCGCGATCGACGCCGATGTGTAACCACGATGAGAAGAAGTGGCCGGCTATCCTTTTGCTGCTGGGAATGGATTTCTGTGAGAGAGTAGGAACTCTTCGCAGCACAGGTGGAACACTCGACAGCGAACAGTACACCCACGTATTGGAAAATGTGATCATTTCGCCAGTGCGAAAGCTGTACTGAGAAGGGGACTTCACATTGCAAGAGGACCGTTCTCCTGTTCACAAGTCTGCATTCGCTCAACAGCAGCTCTCCACGTCGGCGTCAACGTCATGGAGTGGCCGCCACCGGCTACTGATATGAACCCTATGGAAAACATGTTGGCTGAGGTCACCAGCACGTTAACAGAGAACTGGCCACGAAATTAACCAGCTACATGCTTTTTGGGACTGTGTTCTTGAAGCCAGGGAAGAAGACGCTTCCTCAAGGCTATTAAGTTCAAAAGCTTATAGATTCTTCGCAAAGACGCATGGCAGAAGTACAAAATAATGTGGATAAATATTAAGAGTCCTTAAACGTTTTGTTATGTCGTCTTTTTCTTCATTTTTCCTCATTGAGAGCCAGTAGAAGATCACTTGGCAACAGAAAAAATAAAATTTGAGTTAGTTTTCCTTTGAGTTGCCTTTTTAATTGAAGTAAGTTGCTTTTAAATATACAGATTGTTAAATATTCTATTTTTATGTTATTTATATCCTGTCCAGATACTTACAATGTAATGAGATCAGTTGGAGGCTTTAAAACTCTCTCTTGCATCTCTTATTTTATCACCTCAGTTGCCCTCCTACTACACTCTCCCAATACGCTACAAACAAATCTAGCGGTTTCCATTGAAACTATACGTCTCAATTAGTTTCTGCTTTCTTTACTGCCCTCTGTCGCTATCCTCAAAACCTATGAAGCCGTATTCTTTTATACCTCCTTTCCTATATTCGATTCTTCGTTCTGATAACATTACTTCCTTTTCTCTCCCTCCTAAGATAACACGAACTGTGGCATACGTCTAAGTGAGAAATAATTTGCAAGCTTTTCACTTTTTCACTTCTGCTCTCCTATCCATTCATAGATGCCTCCCTCCTTCCTGCCATCCCTCCTTTGACATCTGCTCAAATGGTTAAAATGGCTCTAAGCACTATGGGACTTAACATGTGAGGTCAACAGTCACCTAGACTTAGAACTACTTAAACCTAACTAACCTAAGGACATCACACACATTCTGCCCGAGACAGGATTCGAACCTGCGACAGTAGCAGCAGCGCGGTAACAGAGTAAAGCGCCTAGAACCGCTCGGCAACATCTGCATCCACATCTACATGAACACTCTAAAATTCACAATTAAGTGATGGCTGAGGGTTCTTTGCTCCACTGTGACATTATTTCTCTATCGTTCCACTCTCAGAAACGCCTGAAAATAATGAACAACTAAACGTGCAACCACAGATGCATCTTATCACAATGGTCAAATTTCCTACGTATGTCGGGGCAAACAAAATATCATGGCATTCAGCGAAGGAGGTAGGCGACTGGAATTTAGAAAAAAAAACACCTCGCCGAAATGTAAGACGCCTACGTTTCAATGATTTCTGTCCTAACTCGTCTACCATATCCGCGACACGTTCAGCCTTATTTCGTGATAACACAATATCAGTTGCTCTTCTCTGAACTCTTTCAATGTCTTCCGTCAGTCCTACCTGAAGGAATACTCACAAAGACGTCCGACAAGTGAATCGTAGGCGATCACATTGACTGAAATGTTGCATGCTCTACGTATTCTACCAACAAAACGTGGTCGTTGACTTTCCTTCACCACAATAATTTACATATGACATTTCAAATTTAAGTTGCTCGGGATCGTGGTTCCTAGATATTTAGCTGAATCTACAATTTTTAAATGTGATAGATTTATCTTGTAAGCGAACTTAAACGGAATTGTTTTGATATTCATGTGGAGGACCTCTCAAATTTTATATTTTACTGTCAGTTACCAAGTTCTGCATCGTGAAGATATATTTTCAACATTATTTTGCAATTTCATTTGCTCTTTTGAGGAGTTTACTACACAGCAGCATTACCTGTCACAAATCTATGAGAAATGTTCTGATTGTCTGGTAAATTAAGCGGCCTCCAGTCACATTGTTTTTCTATGGACTATCATCTCAGTTGTCCGACTAAATTCATCATTTCCTGTCTGAAAAGTCACAGTTCACAGTAACTGACAGGATGGCACCTAGTGAAACGGAGGAGATGAGTGTACGTCTGCAAGTAAAGAGCTGTAGGCCTTCCGTTATTTTTAGTATCCAGCAGATAGTACAGTATGAGTACAATTTAAATAAGAGTGAGTGCAATTTATGAGTAGACGTAAGAGCAGCCATAGTGTGACGACGTCATCCAGTTAGCCATTTACGTATATTGTGAAAAGTAATAGTCTTACAACATTCCCTTACGGTATACCCGAAGTTACACTTACGGTTGAAGATTTCTCTCTTTTGACAAGCTGTATTCTGTTTGCTAGAAACTACTTAATCCAAGCACAAAGCTGGTCTGATATTCCGTAAACTTTTATTTTGTTCATTAGGCGCCAGTGCGGATTGCGAAATTTGCAGTAACTCCACAGCGCAGGGACAGATGAGGATTCACTGTACAGTTACTGAAAATTACGCAGTGTTGCTAATTCAGGCGCAGAAAAGTCCGCTGGAGATCACTGGCTGTATATCCAATGCGTCGTGATCACTCGGGCGGTCTGATGGCGCTGAAATTGGTCACACTGGACTCGGCATTTGGAAGGAAGGCGGTTCGAGCCCGCGTCCGCCAATCCTCATTTAGGGTTTCCGTGATATCCCTAAATCGCTTCAGGTAAATGCCAGGATGGTTCCTTTGAAAGGGACGACCGACTTCCTTCCCCATTTTTGCCTAATCCGATGGGACCGATGACTTCGCTGTTTGGATTGGGTTGATTTTGGGGGAAGAGACAAAACTGCGAGTTCATTGGTCTCATCAGATTAGGGAAGGATGGGGAAGGAAGTCGGCCGTACCCTGTCAAAGGAACCATCCCGGCATTTGCCTGAAGCGATTTAGGGAAATCATGGAAAACCTAAATCAGGACGGCCGGACGCGGGATTGAACCGTCGTCCTCCCGAATGCGAGTCTAGTGTGCTAACCACTGCGCCACCTCGCTCGGTCGCTGTTTGGACCTCTCCCCTAAATCAACCAGCCAACCATACCCTCTTCACCTCGAGTAACGTCAAGTAAAGAACGCAGGGCTGTGATATGGTTCCAAGTCAACATAATACATCGATTCACTACTGACTGGAACAGAGATGGATTAGTTGTGGCTATAGTCACGGCTTGCAGAAACTCTGTATCTACCAAGCTTTCTCACACTAACAATGTTATTTTAGTTCGCGAACTAATCATCATGCAAGTTCATCGGGCCTTCACTCGTATTTTAAGTGACCGTGAGACTTTGAAAATATTGGCACGGGCCTGGGTTAGAGCACTGATTCCAATTTTTCTCTGGATTTGAACCCTTAGAGATGACACGAACGACGCGATCCTAACGACTAGTGAAAGGGAATTTGCTAGTTGACACTTATTCGTGTAGGATCAGCAACGACGATATGCACGGGGTTGGAGTCCCAGGCTACCGGTGAAAGACAATAGCGAAAGGTGCTCCTTTCGAATCCCTGCCAGTCAAAATCCATTTGTATCGTCGTTTCAGGGTCCAATATCTCATTGCGCTGAGCTAAAAGTTCATATAGGTATTGGATTCTACTCCCTAACCATCATCACAACTTAACTTCATGGCGTTTCACACTTGTACGTTGCACTTTATTACATACATTTCGTGGTTACTGTCTCAGGAGCAATGCAAGCTTCATGGGGTACCCGGTGCAGGGCGAAGAGTATCGTTATTTATTTCCATGTTAGAACATTCGGCCTTGTATACTGATACTGGTGAACACTTCGATATTTTACGTCTCTTGATGCCTAGTCGAGTCTAGATCAGAAACGAAAGCTTCGTTTGGTTAGGAGAGAGTTCTAATTCACTTCACGAACAACGACTTGTCATGTCATTCAATGTGCAATAAGACTTCTAATGAAGTTTAATTTACGCGTATTAAGGACTGTGAAATGCTAATAACGTGTTTTCTACTATTTGTTGTTTGACGGGAGTGGTTTACTTTTGGACTGACTACTGTAAAGAGGAGCGTTCTCTAGTAGTGTCTTGTGGTATCCACTGTGTGTAGTCAGACGACTTCACTGCAGAAGGTCTAGAGGAACTGCGACACAGCTGTGCTATGTTGGTTGCATACAGTCAGGTGCGACCTACAGATTGGAATTCAGAGGTGGCCCGCTTTTTGTGTTGTCGAGTGTATGTATGTATGTGCGAGGTCTGTTCGGAAAGCAAGGTCCGACCTGTTGCGAAATGAAAACCACAGTGAAAATCACAACTTTTTTATTCTCAACTGTTATCCACACCTTCCATCTAACTCTTTAAATAGTCGCCGCTCAGACTTACACATTTGTCGTACCGTTGTACAAACTTTCCAGTAGCTCGTCGCAGAAAGCAGCCGCCTGTGCTTTCCGCCAATTCTCTACGCTGGTTTGCCTTTCGTTGTTTGTGGCAAAATGTTGTGTATGTAGCCAGCGGTTCATGTGAACAGAGATGAAGAGCGGAGGGAGCTAATTAAGTACTGTATTGTTGATGATCAAACACTTCCCATCGAAAGCGCTGGATGAGCGTCTTCATTGCCCCTTTAGAATGGAGCTGAAAATTGTCTTGAAGAATGAAACGCATGATATTTATGTTAGGTGGGCTGCATGGCTTCAGGCGAAATCTTTCACCAGATCTACATACTTGGCGGGAGACATTGTTGTTTTACGCATTTCTGCGTGATTACTTTTCGCTCTGAGCTGAAAAGAGCGATGTGAAGCTATCGACAGGCACACTAAAGATACTGCCCAACACACGTGTGCCAAGTTTCATCGGTTTTTGCAGTGGTTTCCATTTCGCACTCAATCGGACCTTACTATCCCAATTCGCCTCGAATGTCGTTATGTAATTATGTTCTACATCTCCTACTGAACCACTGGAGCGATTCCAACCAAACGTGGTACACATATCACTTACTGTCTGGAAAGAATCTCTTTGAGGGAAAGAACCACTTCCTATAAAAGGAGTGGGGTAGGGCTTAAAAACAGAGTAGCCACGGTGCTTGAATAACAATGATTTAATCAGCCAATATTTGAAAATGAGAGCACACAGTGATTTCCAACAAACTTTACACGTACTTTAAACCCTTACTAAACTTTTTTTTCGCTGACAACCCCCACAAAATGATGAAAGGGAAAACGTTCACCGTTTAGAACATTTTCGCTGTTCATGTGGTAGAACTGCCGCTTGAAGCATTACATTTCATTTTATTACTTCTTTACTGCTAACTGTACTCGCAACGCGTTTTGTAAGGAGCATTCACATACACCACTGAATGTACCGGTAGAATTATATCATTGTACGACATGCAGTTCAGTAGATATGATTTCATAAATACTGAGATGCGTGAAAAAACTACCGCAACATGAAAGACTTTTGAATTTATTATTTCATTGCTACTAACTCTATTCGCAACGCATTTGGCAGGCATCATCCACATAAGCCGCTGAAATTACTTTCAAAAACATATAATAGTACGAAATTCAGTTTAGGAAGTTTAGGAAGTACGATGTCAAAAATTGAGAAGCGCGAAAAACTATCACATCATACATGATATTTCAATTTATTGCTTCTCTACTTCTAAATCCATTCGCAACACATTTCGCAGATAGTATCCACATATGTTGCTGAATGTACCTACAAAAACATATAATTGTGCAATACTTAGTTCAGGAGATATGACATCAAAAACTGAAGTGCGTGAAAAACTATGTCATCTTGGGTGACATTTTAATTTATTCCATTTTTACTGTTAACTCTGATTACATTTTCCATTTCGTAGACAGTAGCCACATGCACCACCGGATGTAGGTGCAAAATTATATCATTGTCCAGCACATAGTTCAGGAGGTACAACGTCATAAACATTGGCGTGAAGATGAGGGTACAGGACAAAATTCGCCATAGATACAGGAGATACATGCCTACAAATACACTTGAAACATGTTAAATATATGTGAAATTCATCTGCGATGAACGTACGGAGGCGAAAACACTGATAAAATCTGATTTTAAACCCTTTAATGATTTGAACCAAATATGGTTAACATATTAGTTACGATTTGGAAAGCATCGCCAGCCTCCTCTTGATGTGAGCGGGTAAACGTCGAGGAAGAATGGAGGAAGGAGTAGATGGTAGATGGAGAGAGGGGGGAAGGACAAGTGAACGTGGTAGGAGGAACAAATGGACAGAGAGGGTGGGGACAGAAAGAGGGGCAGGAGAAGACGGAAAGACAGTGGGATGGAATGGTGGTGACGGATAAAGAGAGGAGGTATACGAGAAGAACATAGTGACGGTGAAGGAGAAGATGGAATAATAGAAGATTAGAATACACCAATACTCAGCCAATGTCGGTATTCAGCTAGTATAATATTCAGTGACAGTCAAACAACGTTAAGCGTCCAGAAGTCATGGTTGGATGTCAATGTAACTTTGTACACATACACCTCATCAGTGGGTATATAAACGATTAGAGATATGTTTCTGTTGTTTCCTAACATAGTCAGCTTGGAGATAAGAGATCTATGACTGGTAATGGTTATGGGTTCTTAAAATAAATATTTATTGGTCAAGTTTGTAAAAAAATATTTATTATCATTGATAACTAGTTTCGGCTCAAACGGCTAGCAATCTTCAGGTCAAATACGGTGAACACTACTGGGTCTAATCAAGAGGCCGGTAGGAAACACATTCACATCAATGAAATACACGCTTGTGCATATCAGCATTCACAACCCTACATTTTTTACACATACAGCTTGATGACCAGTAATATAAATATCACCCAAATGTGTGAGATCGTCGTAAACATTGTACGTGCAATAGTTTTGTATGAATCGTTATCCACATATGACGAGTGTTTATCACAAAGTAGCGGAGAAATTTGTCCCTGTCACGTAACACCAGTGTAGAACAGAGTAATATATCAGTGACAGAATGCGCAGAACACTGTTATTCACTGGTGCTACGTGACAGGAGTGAATTTATCCGCTAGTAAGTTCTCTTCATAGGTGGATAAAAGTTGATACGATGTTATTATACAATGTTTACGATGATCACACACATTTGGAAGAAACTTGTATTACTTCTCATCGAGCTGAGCATGTGAAAAATCTTGAGTTATGAATAATGTTACGCATACGCTTGTATTTCCTTGATGTCAATGTATTTCCTACCAGCCTCGAGATTAGACATAGTAATGTTTGTCGTATTTGATATGAAGATGTATACTTGTTTTAGCTGAAACTAGTTATCAACTATTTCTCAATCAATTTCACGATCTTGTCCGAAAAGGGATTATAAGAATCCATAATTTTTAAGGGATGCAATTCTTTGTGACAGGCAGAACAACCAGGCCCGGTAGAGAATGTAAGTGGCTTGAACAGCGTCAGATGTTGAATGATCAATGTGAAGGACACAAAGTGTAACATACTCATGTGAGAAAGCACAATGACAGAGGCTGAAAAGACTTCACGGTGGGACTCCGTTTGTCCAGCTAGTCAAATGTTGCATTATCCTACTTCTGTGGGGCATTGGGATGTGACAGTGGCCAGATGTTGGACTGCATGGGAACGTGAGATCAGACATAGTGCTCGTCAAGGTTTCGGTCGATCAAGTCGGATCACAAGGGAGGGTCGCCGTATTGTACACCAGGCACACTGCAGGTTCTTCACATCTTCATCTGCCATACGAGAACAACTAATGGAGTCTCTGCAACATTCCTTGTCTTCCCACAGCAGCCTGACTAGGCAATTACTGTCCCAGCCTGCTCTACCATCAATGACCATTGTCGGCAAGCTTGGAAACTACTGTCGAGAGGTCTCATTCTTCAAACGTTTCCGAAACGCAGGGCGGTGTCACTCCAATGTCGTGGTGTGGGAGTCATGGCGTATGACGACAGATCACGGATAGTGATTGAGGGAAGTCTGATGGCACAATGGTACGTCACGGACATCTCATGAGGCAGTATTGTGACACCATGTTTCAAGAGGACAGTGTTCACGAATAACTATGAACTGTCTATGTGACGGAAAGATCACCCTAGGCCTCTTGGCCAGCGACATCCCCATATCTGTCACCAACACAACGTGTGTGGGACCAGTTGTGACAGACAAATCTGACCCACTACCAGTATCCAGGACGTAAAGGACCTGTTACAGGAATTGATGGTCACGAGAAGCCACACGGCTTTATGACACCCTTTCCAGAACATGCATCCAGGCCAGAGGGGGTACAGTATCGTATCGACAAATGGTCTCAAACTGCCAAGTTCTTTGTAAATTTGACTCGATATTGTAAATAGTGAAATAACACCACATACCCTCGCAAATCGTGTAGGTTCATTTCGTTTTCTCCTCCCATCCTGCATACTCTGCTTTCTTTTGCCACGCACTGCATCTGGGATTTCGGTGCTAAATAAAGAGTTATCCACAGCTGTTGGCATTTTTTGAGTGGCTCCCTGCCTCGGGCATGGATGTTTGTGATGTCCTTAGGTTAGTTAGGTTTAACTAGTTCTAAGTTCTAGGGGACTAATGACCTCAGCAGTTGAGTCCCATAGTGCTCAGAGCCATTTTTTTGAGTGGCTCCTGACCTCCACGGCTACTGTCGAACATCATCATAGCAGACCGAAGCAACAGACCTGTTAACAACGGAGGTGGAAGTGGTCCATTACATGTTATAGCAATAATTAGCCTGCTTGTTGCCAGTATCCCATTCCGTCTCGTCATCACTATCTCTGTCCTAACTTAGATTCCCCGATGAACTTTCCTCGTCATTATCTTTCTGATGCTCTCCTTCTTGAAGTGGTTCTGGTGCTCTTCTTCTACGCATAAACTCCGACCTTTTTTGATCTGGTTCCATACGGTTATCAAATATGTTGCTCCATACTTTCTCATAGTCATCTCTGTTTTCCTTGTTATAGAACTGGCACTGCAACGCTCCTGGTATTCTATCGACTACAGAGTTGAGTAGGGTCCTAGGGTCCATCCTTCGGTATCTTTAATAATCCTATCCAGGTTCAAGTCATGCAGTCCATGCTTCTTTTCTGCTTAATGTAAATGACACTGAAGCACCATCTGCTCAGCTGTCCCTGTTTCTCTGCAATCGCTGAGACAGTTGCCCGTCTCCCTATTCTGTGTAGGTGCACGAGGTAAGGATCATGTCCACTAACGAAGTACTCCCATTAGATTAGTCGGGTTGTCCAGGCACGACCGTGGCATCTTCGAGACTTGGGAAAAAGTTATTCAGACGCCTACCGGTAGTCCTATCGTTCCAGACCAGCTGCCATTCGTCTGTTCTCCATCCCTAGAGAAGGATTTTGCTAACGACATTTATTCCTGCAGTCACTCGCACTAGGTCACGTCAGCAGTAGTACGTTGCTTTCTGTCGTACTCGAACGCCTGAGCGTATACGAGGGTTGATGCATGCGCGCACGAATACGTGTGTGTCTTGCAGGCACGAAATTACCCTCCTCGGCAGTCATGGGGAGTCGCCACCACGCGAAGTTATTTCCAGACACGTAGCGTGACTGCAGCTCTCAGAACCGAGTGCCCTCCGTCACCGCTTTAGCCTGTTATTTCCTCATGACGGATCAGCCATTACCTACTGAAACGGCCGTTTCTCGTTGCTGAAAGCCGGTGTTCTCACTTGCAGAAAGAGAGTCAGATTACTATCTTGACACTTTCGCTTACCTAAGATATATTATTACCATCGGAATGGCCAAAATTCGCCTGGTGGTGACTGACAAGAGAGTACATACAGCCTCGATAAACAGCTGCTAATATATACTTTTAAACCAATTTTACGGGTCAGGAATAAATTCTTCTTCGTATACTCTACGCGCTAGATTGGTCGAATAACGCCCGATACCGAGAAAGTAAATTAATGTAGAAAGTGGCTTGTATCGGTGAAATATTGAGCCCCATTTGTCAGAAATAGGTCCATATTACTTTCAAAACTATTACTTTTGGTATTAAATGATTTTATCACTTAGAAACACTTGAGTAGTTAAGCCTTGTGTCCTAGGGAGACGTATTTCCCTGTCATTCGACTGGATAAGTCGTTACGAATGAAGTATTTGGCGTTAACGAACAGTTACGTAAGGTGGGAAACAAATAAATGCAAAATGGCTGTAGCCTTAAGAGTTAATATCTATCTGCCCATTACTTTTATTAAGTCGGCCATTATGACATTTCTCACTCATTGTTTTGAAGTGTAGTATAAAATCAGTACATAAGAAAACTGTGTGTTGATTCTGTTCGTTCTTGGAAATATTATTCACTCTGGAGACTGTGGTAGATCTAGATATGTTATCTTTAATGACAGGTAGGTTTAAAGCCAATTCATAAAAAATGTGTATTTGGTTCTTGAAGAAACGTGAGTTTGGTGTAATAGAGTGTTTCCAGAAGATAGGTATTAATAAGTAACAGAAAACAGTAGCCTGGTGTGAAGTAAGGGAACGAGCTGGCTTGAGAAATGGGTTTAGCACGATGGCCGACATAAATGTCATTTAAAAAGTGAATAAGAGTTACCACAGTGGGATTAATAGATTTTCGCAAAACTTTTTATTCGATCTCAACAAAATCCGTTCTTTGAGTCCTTGAGAGTCCAGGCATCGATTAAAGTTCCATTGTTATTCGGTATACTATACAGTGTGTTGTTCCAGAATAACATATAAACTCGTTCAAACTGAATCGCTCTTTAATTAAAATAGATAGAAACAGTTTTTGTGGGTAATAATACAGAACACAATGAAAAACATTGTGTGTGTGTGTGTGTGTGTGTGTGTGTGTGTGTGTGTGTGTGTGTTTGTATGTGTGTGTGTATATATGTATGAGCCTTAGGGGCGCTGAATATAGAGGTTATCAGTTCCCATACATATATCAATTGAAACGAATGTGGTTACGAAGTACCACATGCAATAAAAAAATCAAAAGGCAAACTAAGGTAAAAACAAACTCACACTGTCCCGATCTCACCCACGACCACTCGATCAGTCACACGAGCTCACAACATGGAAAACAACGCTACAAATCGAGAGATGTACGAAAACTGTAAATCAAAACACAATTAACTCTAGAAGAAGAACACTAAAAGAGATTCACATCAGTATGTTGCTGGATGATCACTTGTTAAAAACACGGCCACCCTGATAAGAAATTAAACTCTGCACCCAAAATTTCGAAGAACAAGTCGGTCGATTATCAAAATTTTAAAAGTCGTATCACATTAAAAAAAAAATGGTTCAAATGGCTCTAAGCACTATTGGACTTAACATCTGAGGTCATCAGTCCCCTAGAACTTAGAACTACTTAAACCTAACGAACCTAAGGACATCACACACATCCATGCCCGAGGCAGGATTCAAACCTGCGACCGTAGCTGTCGCGTGGTTCCGGACCGAAGCGCCCAGAACCGCTCGGCCACCGCGGCTGGACGTGTCACATTCGTTTGATTGTCAGATAAAATAGACGTAAAATCTGCTAGCAAATGAAATGCCACCCTTTGGCAAGAAAATAAAAGACAGTCTCGTGAAATGTGCTGGACTGTGGTGAGCACGCCACAGGCACACTGCATTTTGGAGGGTCTCGTCCTCGGAGCAAAAAGCCATGCGTTGCTGTGGCCTATACGAAGACGAGTAAGGCGGACCTCATCTTGCCTGCTTGGCTGGAAGGAGCTACAAAACGATTGCGTTGTGTACTTTACGAGACGCAGCTTATTAGCTGTCACTTCTAGCCATTCTTCTTCCCACAGAGCCGGCCGGTGTGGCCGAGCGGTTCTAGGCGCTTCAGTCTGATACCGCGCGACCGCTACGGTCGTAGGTTCGAATCCTGCCTCAGGCATGGACGTGTGTGATGTCCTTAGGTTAGTTAGGTTGAAGTAGTTCTAGGTTCTAGAGGACTGATAACCTCAGATGCTGAGTCCCATAGTGCTCACAGCCATTTGAACTATTTGAATCTTCCCACAGATACAAGACTCTGTACCTCAACAGCGAGGCATGTAAGGGGGGTGGCACACTGAACTAATTGAGGATGGCGCAGACCCCGCCCTTTCGTTCCCCGCAATACACTTGTGCCCTGGCAACCAGCAGAAAGACACCTCCTTTCCCAGCCTTTTTAGAAAGGCATCTTGGATATTCTGGACTGATTTGTCTGTTGAGTACAAACGTTGCAGAGTGTGACGGCACTCAGTGAATCGGAACAAACAAGGAATTTAGCGCTCCAAATACGTCTTATGTGCTCCAGTGCCCGCAAGGTCACGTTTAATTCCACATCAAAGGCAGTAAAGTCTTGAGGCAGTCGGATCTTGAGGATACGAACATAGAAAACAACAGTACAACCAACGGAGTCCCCCTGTTTATACGCATCCCTAAATACTGCTACTGAGATGTGGTCCTCAGTTAAAATGTCATTAAACAATATATTAAAAACATATTCGGACGTGCAGTTTATCCTGTACTGCATTAAATCTGAAATTCCTCTGTGCCTCTGCAGTGACAAGTGGAGCAGGTGGTTACGACGCCTGAGTTGGGGTTGTATTTTCTCCACACCAAGTGACTAAAGTAATCGCTGACAGCACGAAGGATGTTACGAGAATAGCTAGCAGGACAGAGTCAAAAAATTAAGCAATTCTTGCATTTGTTGCACGATTGGAAATAAACATGACGTGATTGGTGGATAAAGGGAAGTGGGTACCAAAATGTTACTGAAAAACGCAGAATGTGAGTTGGGTTCGACGACGTTGGAGAGTTGATTCTGGAACACCACCATCTTCACGGTTAACAATTACAAGAAGCCGAGACAAATTTGAAGTCGACAGGAAGGCACACGATGTGAAGAAGAGACATAGTAAAAGAAAGGGACGTTAAACAGACAATGACAGTGTTGATGCAGTCATTCAGGTTCACAAACAGTCTCCGCAAAAGTTTGGGAGGAAATGTCCTCTTCCAACTGAGATCAGCAAACACAGAATTTCTCAGACTCAATGATGGGGCCCCTACATTACGACACTTCTTTATCCTCCGAACGAGGATGATCGCGATAGGTGAATTAAGTTTTGTGAGTAATTCATCAACAAACGTGAAGGCGATGCATGTTTCCAAGAGCTAATTCTTTGAACAGATTAAGCGACCTTTAACCTTAAGAGAACAACTTTCATTTAGCAATATTACGTTGCAGCATAAGCTCGTTGTGTTTTTCCATAAATTTAATAAACATAACAGATATACGTAACAGAGACTTCAGTTATCAACAATATTATATTCTCCTTCACTGCCTACAACAGTGTGCCAACGCTGGGGTAACTTTTCAATTCCGTTACTGTAGAAATCACGTGGCTTTGGCTAAGATTTAGTTGAGCCGTATTCGCAGCGCATTTTCATGCCGAAAGGAAGTTCCTTGAAGGTTGTTCAATAGACAGAGGAAAAAGTGAAATTCTGCGGGCGCAAGATCAGGTGAAAAAGTTGGTTACGGAAAGACTTCCCAGAAGTTGAGTCCCATAGTGCTCAGAGCCATTGTGGATTAATGTGTACAAATGCTCTTAATCAAAACCGAAAGTCTTCCTGAACGCTGAGAGTTACTATTGTCAAAACGATATTCCTTCAAACAAGAAAACGATTTTCTTGCCGTGCTCTGTCCTGTTGCATTATATACATACATGGCCCCAATATTTCAGGCTGCCTTCACTGTTGTCTCCACTCTACTGAACTCAAACAAAAGAATATTTATGAAATGTTCCAATTTCTCCACTAGGCACTCAATTTTCTAGCTTCTACGGCTTCAGTCACTGTCTCCAAATGACACAATGATAATGTGTAAACTCAAACAGCAACAGTAAACAACAAATAAAATAGAGATTCGATAAATAAAAACACAACAATCGGAATACCAACATGCAAAACCAAAATGCTACGAACTTATGCATTAAACTAAAATGTGTTTTATATATGTACACGACACCAAAAACTTTCATTACTGTCTGCTGTAATTAAAGAGGTAGTCAGATTCAAATACACTCCTGTAAATTGAAATAAGAACACCGTGAATTCATTGTCCCAGGGAGGGGAAACTTTATTGACACATTCCTGGGGTCAGATACATCACATGATCACACTGACAAAACCACAGGCACATAGACACAGGCAACTGAGCATGCACAATGTCGGCACTAGTACAGTGTATATCCACCTTTCGCAGCAATGCAGGCTGCTATTCTCCCATGGAGACGATCGTAGAGATGCTGGATGTAGTCCTGTGGAACGGCTTGCCATGCCATTTCCACCTGGCGCCTCAGTTGGACCAGCGTTCGTGCTGGACGTGCAGACCGCGTGAGCTTCGTCCAGTCCCAAACATGCTCAATGGGGGACAGATCCGGAGATCTTGCTGGCCAGGGTAGTTGACTTACACCTTCTAGAGCACGTTGGGTGGCACGGGATACATACGGACGTGCATTGTCGTGTTGGAACAGCAAGTTCCCTTGCCGGTCTAGGAATGGTAGAACGATGGGTTCGATGACGGTTCGGATGTACCGTGCACTATTCAGTGTCCCCTCGACGATTACCAGTGGTGTACGGCCAGTGTAGGAGATCGCTCCCCACACCATGATGCCGGGTGTTGGCCCTGTGTGCCTCGGTCGTATGCAGTCCTGATTATGGCGCTCACCTGCACGGCGCCAAACACGCATACGACCATCATTGGCACCAAGGCAGAAGCGACTCTCATCGCTGAAGACGACACGTCTCCATTCGTCCCTCCATTCACGCCTGTCGCGACACCACTGGAGGCGGGCTGCACGATGTTGGGGCGTGAGCGGAAGACGGCCTAACGGTGTGCGGGACCGTAGCCCAGCTTCATGGAGACGGTTGCGAATGGTCCTCGCCGATACCCCAGGAGCAACAGTGTCCCTAATTTGCTGGGAAGTGGCGGTGCGGTCCCCTACGGCACTGCGTAGGATCCTACGGTCTTGGCGTGCATCCGTGCGTCTCTGCGGTCCGGTCCCAGGTCGACGGGCACGTGCACCTTCCGCCGACCACTGGCGACAACATCGATGTACTGTGGAGACCTCACGCCCCACGTGTTGAGCAATTCGGCGGTACGTCCACCCGGCCTCCCGCATGCCCACTATACGCCCTCGCTCAAAGTCCGTCAACTGCACATACGGTTCACGTCCACGCTGTCGCGGCATGCTACCAGTGTTAAAGACTGCGATGGAGCTCCGTATGCCACGGCAAACTGGCTGACACTGACGGCGGCGGTGCACAAATGCTGCGCAGCTAGCGCCATTCGACGGCCAACACCGCGGTTCCTGGTGTGTCCGCTGTGCCGTGCGTGTGATCATTGCTTGTACAGCCCTGTCGCAGTGTCCGGAGCAAGTATGGTGGGTCTGACACACCGGTGTCAATGTGTTCTTTTTTCCATTTCCAGGAGTGTAGTTTGTACATTACTTTGGGACACCTTGTCATTTCATTGCTACAGGTTATAACATTGGACCGATGGCCCTAGCAGTCTGGTCCCTTCAATGCCCAAAACCAACCAACCAAACATTATAACACATCAGAATCATGAGAAATTCAGAACTAAAAGGTGAATCACAGGGGAGACCCATATACCTAACACTATTGTTAGCAACCATGGAAGAAGGTCACGTGCCCTAAACTGGGAGAAAGAGTGAGAAAACGTATTAATGGACCATAGAGGGACAAATGGTTCAAATGGCTCTAAGCACTATGGGACTTAACATCTGAGGTCATCAGTCTCCTACACTTAGAACTACTTTAACATTATAACCAGTGGTCTACGGGTAGCGTCTTTGATTCATAATCAAAATGTCTTCGGTCCTAGGTTCGATCCCCGCCACTGTCTAAATTTTGATAAATAATCAGCGTTGGCGGCCGAAGACTTCAGGCATAAGAAGTCAGCCTCATTCTGCCAACGGCCTTGTCAAAGAGGGCGGAGGAGCGGATAGAGGTTCAGGGCATTCTCTTGTCCTAGGGGTGGGAAATTGCCCCTAAAGGCGGAAGAATCAGCAATGATCAACGACATGAGGATGCAGAAGGCAATGGAAACCACTGCATTAAAGACACGTAACGTGTATCCACAGGGCATATGGCCTGTATTTGAAGAAGTGTTATGATGATCTCTTCATCGGTAAAAGATTCCGGAATATTCCCCCATTCGGATCTCCGGGAGGGGACTGCCAAGGGGGAGGTTACCATGAGAAAAAGATTGAATAATCAACGAAAGGATAACGTTCTACGAGTCGGAGCGTGGAATGTCAGAAGCTTGAACGTGGTAGGGAAACTAGAAAATCTGAAAAGGGAAATGCAAAGGCTCAATCTAGATATAGTAGGGGTCAGTGAAGTGAAGTGGAAGGAAGACAAGAATTTCTGGTCAGATGAGTATCGGGTAATATCAACAGCAGCAGAAAATGGTATAACAGGTGTAGGATTCGTTATGAATAGCAAGGTAGGGCAGAGGGTGTGTTACTGTGAACAGTTCAGTGACCGGGTTGTTCTAATCAGAATCGACAGCAGACCAACAGTGTGAGTTTGTTTTTACCTTAGTTTGCCTTTTGATTTTTTTATTCCATGTTCTACTGCGTAACCACATTCGTTTCAATTGATATATGTATGGGAACTGATAACCTCTATATTCAGCGCCCCTAAGGCTCATACATATATACACACACACATACAAACACACACACACACACACACACACACACACACACACACACACACACAACGATAGTTCAGGTACACATGCCGACGTCGCAAGCTGAAGATGAACAGATAGAGAAAGTGTATGAGGATATTGAAAGAGTAATGCAATATGTAATGGGGGACGAAAATCTAATAGTCATGGGCGACTGGAATGCAGTTGTAGGGGAAGGAATAGAAGAAAAAGTTACAGGAGAATATGGGCTTGGGACAAGGAATGAAAGAGGAGAAAGACTAATTGAGTTCTGTAACAAGTTTCAGCTAGTAATAGCGAATACCCTGTTCAAGAATCACAAGAGGAGGAGGTATACTTGGAAAAGGCCGGGAGATACGGGAAGATTTCAATTAGATTACATCATGGTCAGACAGAGATTCCGAAATCAGATACTGGATTGTAAGGCGTACCCAGGAGCAGATATAGACTCATATCACAATATAGTAGTGATGAAGAGTGGGTTGAAGTTCAAGACATTAGTCAGGAAGAATCAATACGCAAAGAAGTGGGATACGGAAGTACTAAGGAATGACGAGATACGTTTGAAGTTCTCTAACGCTATAGATACAGCAATAAGGAATAGCGCAGTAGTCAGTACAGTTGAAGAGGAATGTACATCTCTAAGAAGGGCCATCACAGAAGTTGGGAAGGAAAACATAGGTACAAAAAAGGTAGCTGCGAAGAAACCCTGGGTAACAGAAGAAATACTTCAGTTGATTGATGAAAGGAGGAAGTACAAATATGTTCCGGGAAAATCAGGAATAAAGAAATACAAGTCGTTGAGGAATGAAATAAATAGGAAGTGCAGGGAAGCTAAGACGAAATGGCTGCAGGAAAAATGTGAAGACATCGTGAAAGATACGATTGTCGGAAGGACAGACTCAGCATACAAGAAAGTCAAAACAACCTTTGGTGACATTAAAAGCAACGGTGGTAACATTAAGAGTGCAACGGGAATTCCACTGTTAAATGCAGAGGAGAGAGCAGATAGGTGGAAAGAATACATTGAAAGCCTCTATGAGGGTGAAGATTTGTCTGATGTGATAGAAGAAGAAACAGGAGTCGATTTAGAAGAGATAGGGGATCCAGTATTATAATCGGAATTTAAAAGAGCTTTGGAGGACTTACGGTCAAGTAAGGCAGAAGGGATAGATACCATTCCATCAGAATTTCTAAAATCATTGGGGGAAGTGGCAACAAAACGACTATTCACGTTGGTGTGTAGAATATATGAGTCTGGCGACATACCATCGGACTTTCGGAAAAGCATCATCCACACAATTCCGAAGACGGCAAGAGCTGACAAGTGCGAGAATTATCGCACAATCAGCTTAACGGCTCATGCATCGAAGCTGCTTACAAGAATAATATACAGAAGAATGGAAAAGAAAATTGAGAATGCGCTAGGTGACGATCAGTTTGCTTTAGGAAAAGTAAAGGGACGAGAGAGGCAATTCTGACGTTACGGCTAATAATGGAAGCAAGGCTAAAGAAAAATCAAGACACTTTCATAGGATTTGTCGACCTGGAAAAAGCGTTCGACAATATAAAATGGTGCAAGCTGTTCGAGATTCTGAAAAAAGCAGGGGTAAGCTATAGGGAGAGACGGGTCATATACAATATGTACAACAACCAAGAGGGAATAATAAGAGTGGACGATCAAGAACGAAGTGCTCGTATTAAGAAGGGTGTAAGACAAGGCTGTAGCCTTTCGCCCCTACTCTTTCATCTGCACATCGAGGAAGCAATGATGGAAATAAAAGAAAGGTTCAAGAGTGGAATTAAAATACAAGGTTAAAGGATATCAGTGATACGATTCGCTGATGACATTGCTATCCTGAGTGAAAGTGAAGAAGAATTAAATGATCTGCTGAACGGAATGAACAGTCTTATGAGTACACAGTATGGTTTGAGAGTAAATCGGAGAAAGACGAAGGTAATGAGAAGTAGTAGAAATGAGAACAGCGAGAAACTTAACATCAGGACTGATGGTCACCAAGTCAATGAAGTTAAGGAATTCTGCTACCTAGGCAGTAAAATAACAAATGACGGACGATGCAAGGAGGACATCAAAAGCAGACTCGCTATGGCAAAAAAGGCATTTCTGGCCAAGAGAAGTCTACTAATATCAAATACCGGCCTTAATTTGAGGAAGAAATTTCTGAGGATGTACGTCTGGAGTACAGCATTGTATGGTAGTGAAACATGGACTGTGGGAAAACCGGAACAGAGGAGAATTGAAGCATTTGAGATGTGCTGCTATAGACGAATGTTGAAAATTAGGTGGACTGATAAGGTAAGGAATGAGGACCTTCTATGCAGAATCGGAGAGGAAAGGAATATGTGTAAAACACTGATAAGGAGAAGGGACAGGATGATAGAACATCTGCTAAGACATGAGGGAATGACTTTCATGGTACTAGAGGGAGCTGTGGAGGGCAAAAATTGTAGAGGAAGACAGAGATTGGAATACGTCAAGCAAATAATTGAGGACGTAGGTTGCAAGTGCTACTCTGAGATGAAGAGGTTAGCACAAGAAAGAAATTCGTGGCGGGCCGCATCAAACCAGTCAGTAGACTGATGGAAAAAAAAAAAAAAAAAAAAAAAAAAAAAAAAAAAAAAAAAAGAGAAAAAATAATGCCCGAGGCAGGATTCGAACCTGCGACCGTAGCAGCAGCGCGGTTTCAGATTGAAGTGCTTAGAACTGCTCGGCCACAACGGCCGACATAGAGGGACAACTTTCATTTATCGGATCACATTCTATTATTTGCTACTAGTGAAAATATAGATGTAATGAAGGAACTTAGAACAACACGTTTTAGTGTAGATCTTAAAACCAATTTAAGTAAGATAAAAGGAATATGTAACGTAGATATCGAAAGGGTAATTACGCAAATCAATATGGAAGTGTTTGGTCAGTTGAAAAGCAAAATAAATGCACTTAAATTTGACAATGGTCAGGTGCGATTTCGGTGAAGTAAACAGTTTTTAAAAATGATCTTCCATTGTGTCTGAAAGGAAAAGCTTAGACTCATTGTGTAGGACCAGTTTCAAATTAAGGGTGTGAGGGACAGACTGTTTATGTGAAAACCATGCATCGATAAATGACAAGGCGCTTCCAGCGAATTACTAGGTGAGATAGTAAAGCAGTCAAACAGGTAAGGTAACAGAAAGGAGAGGAAGACTCAATTCTGACTGTACTGAAAATCAAAGGAAAGTGTGCACGACTTATAGCCGGGTGAAATGATGGCAGATGGACCAGAAATGTTTCTTGCCGGATTTCACGACATGCGATACGACCGAGTTGATGTCCTATTGAAAGGTGGATAGAAGACATCACAAAGCAGGTAGGGACAACGTGGATGCCTTTAACTGATGCCTGTAAAGCAGAGAAAAGTTTAGTGCAGCAGTGGATGCCAAATGGATGTGAATAATAACGACGTGAAGCAAAGGAAAGAACTACCATCATTTTCCACACTGTAAATTTCTAACTGTTTCTACAGAAACGGAAATAGTCCTAAGAAACAGAGAGTGCGGGTAGTAGTGTGAAGGACGACAATTTTAATACGTTATTGCTTTACCGTTCTAGTAGGAAGGAAGGGAAACATCACATTGATGGCGACATCATTACAGACATAGCAAACGCTGTTATTAAACAGTTGAAATGGTCACCAGATCTCAGTTTCAGGTTGGCTGTGTAATGGCGTCCAGGAGCATTATCTATAATTCATATAATTATTGACCGAATTTAAGAATTTAAATTGCATGTCAAACTCTATTCAATCAGAGGTATAATCTTACACGTAACGTTTAACACAATAAATAAAACTTTACAGTGAAGACCTCTGTAAATGTGTTGAGGCAGTATACTTGACGGCTCACATATTACCCAGATCATATCAGTACAGTCTTTGAGTATGACAGAACTTCGTGACTTGCAATAAACTATACACATAATTGCAAACCATCCAAGCTTTTTCTTGCTATCATTCTCCCCTAAACAACGTAACGAAAATGGTTTATCGCTTAGTAAATTTTCGCTGTTCATGCAGACGTTTTACACTGTTATCTTCCTACTACTAATTCTATTCTCATCAAATTTTGCAGACGATATTCACACATATTACTGAATGTACCTGAAATATTACATCATTGTACGACACATAGTTCAGGAGATAGGACGTAATAAGAATAAGTAGGGTTTTGCGTTTTCAGCCATACAGATTTTACATTCTTGAAGTGAAATATTCAAGACATCAACTTATTTATACAGTGATCAGACATACGAAGCTGCTTTATACATCGGAGTTAGATTCTTCAAAGAACCGCAGGTGAGTGGTTACTGGTACTTAGTATTTACTGAATATTTCTTCTGTGGATTAGTCACATGGAAGTTACTTTAGTTTGTTTTCAAAGATTTCGTATGTGTCAGTACCTTTAATTCACAGATATTTTAAAAGTATCTTGCCGTGGGAGGCTTGCATGCCTCAGCCACACATATAGCCGTACCGTAGGCGCAACCTCAATGGAGGGGTATCTGTTGAGAGGCCAGACGAACGTATGGTTCCTCAAGAGGGGCAGCAGCCTTTTCAGTAGTTGTAGAGGCAACAGTCTGGATGATTAACTGATCTGGTCTTGTAACATTAACCGAAACGGCCATGTTGTTCTGCGAACGGCAGAAAGCAAGGGAAAACTACAGCCGCACTTATTCCCGAGTGCATCCAGATTTACTGTATATGATGATGGCGTCCTCTTGGGTAAAATATTCCGCAGGTAAAACAGTCCGCTATTCAGATCTCCGGCTGGGGACTATTCAGGGGGACGTCGTTATCAGGGGAAACAAAACTGGCGTTCTACGGATCGGAGAGTGGAATGTCAGATTCCTTAATCTTTCAGATAGCTTAGAAAATTTAAAAAGGGAAATGGATAGTTTAAAGTTTGACATAGTGGGAATTACTTAAATTCAGTGGCAGGAGGAACAAGACTTCTGGTGAGGTGAATACATGGTTATACATACAAAATGAAATAAGGACAATCCAGAAGTAGGTTTAATAATGAATTTAAAAAATAGGAACGTGGATAAGGTACTACGAACAGCATAGCGAAAGCATTAGTTTAGCCAAGATAGACACGAAGCCCACGCCTACCACAGTAGTACAAGTTTATATGCCAACTAGCTCCGCAGATGATGAAGAGGTTGAGCAACTTCATGATGCGATAAAAGAAATTACTCACAAAGTGAAGGGAGACAAAATTTTATAGTCATGGGGAACTAGAATTGGATAGTTGGAAAAGGAAGAGATGGAAAGTAGGAGGTGAATATCGACTAGGGGTAAGAAATGAAAGTGGAAGCCGCTATGTAGAATTTTACACAGAGCATAAGTTAATCATAGCTAACGCGTGGTTTAAGAATCATGAAAGAAAGATGTGTACGTGTAAGAGGTCTGGAGGCACTGAAAGGTTTCGTGTAGATCATATAATGGTAAGATAGAGATTTAGGAACAGGTTTTAAATTGTAAGACATTTCCAGGGGCAAATGTGGACTCTGGCCACAATTTATTGGTTATGAACTGTAGATTAAAACTGAAGAAACTACAAAAAGGAAGGAATTCAAGGAGATGGGACCTGGATAGGCTGAAAGAACTAGAGGTTGTAGAGAGTTTTCAAGGGAGCATTAGGGAATGATTGACAATAACAGAGGAATGAAATACAGCAGAAGAGTAGAAGAAGAACGGGTAGCTTTGAGAGATGAAATAGTGAAGGCAACAGAGGATCAAGTAGGTAAAAAGACGAGGTCTAATACAAATCCTTGGGTAATACAAGAGGTATTGAATTTAACTGATGAAAGGAGAAAATATAAAAATGCAGGAAATGAAGCAGACGAGAAGGAATACAAACGTCTCACAAATGAGATCGACAGGAACTGCAAAACGTCTAAGCAAGAATGGCTAGAGGACAAATGTAAGGATGTAGAGGCATATGTCACTAGGGGTAACATAGATACCGCCTATAGGAAAATTAAAGAGACCTTTGGAGAAAAGAGAAACACTTGCATGAATGTCAAGAGCTCAGATGGGAGACCAGTACTAAGCAAAGAGGGGAAAGCAGAAAGGTTGAAGGAGTATACACAGGATCTATTCGAGGGCGATGTACTTGAGGAAAGTATTACGGAAGTGGAGAGGACCCAGATGAAGATGAAATGGGAGATATGATACTGCGTGAAGAGTTTGTCAGAGCACTAAAAGATCTAAGTCGAAACAAGGCTCCAGGAGTAGGCAACGTTCTGTTCGAACCACTGATACCTTTAGAAGAGCCAGTCATGAGAAAACTCTTCCATCTAGTGAGCAAGATGTATGAGACAGGAAAAGTACCCTCAGACATCATTAAGAATGTAATAATTCCAATCACAAATGGAACAGGTGTTGACAAGTGTGAAAACTGCCGAACTATCAGTTTAATATGTCATGGTTGCAAAATACTAACACGAATTCATTACAGTCGAATGGAAACATGGTAGCAGCCGACATCGGGGATAATCAGTTTGGATTTCGTAGAAATGTTGGAACATGCGAGGCAGTACTAACCCTACGACTTATCTTACAAGATAGGTTAATGAAAGGCAGATCTACATTTCTAGCTTAAAGATTTTCACAAAGTTGACTGGAATACTCTCTTTAAAATTGTAAAGGTGGCACAGGGAGCGAAACGCTGTTTACAGTTAGTACAGAAACCAGATGGCAGTTATAAGAGACGAGAGGCACGAAAGGGAAGCAGTGATTAAGAAGGGAGTGAGACATGGATGTAGCCTATCCCTGATGTTATTCAATCTGTATATTGAGCAAGCAGTAAAGGCAACAAAACAAAAATTTGGAGTAGGAATTAAAAACCATGGAGAAGAAATAAAAACTTTGGCGTTTGCCAATGATATTGTAATTCTGTCTCAGACACCAAAGGAATTGGAAGAGCAGTTGAACGGAATGGACAGTGTCTTGAAAGGAGGATATAAGATGAACATCAACAAAAGGAAAACGAGGATAATGGAATGTAGCCTAATTAATTCAGGTGATGCTGAGGGAATTAGAGTAGGAAGTGAGACACTTAAAGCAGTAGATGCTGATTGGGGAGCAAAATAACTGATGATGGTCGAAGTAGAGATGATATAAAATGTAGATTAGCGATGGTAAGGAGAGCGTTTCTGAAGAAGAGAAATTTGCTAACGTGGAGTATAGATTTATGTGCCAGGAAGTCTTTCCTGAAGATATTTGCATGGACAGTAGCCATGAATGGAAGTAAAACATGGACGATGAATAGATTAGACAAGAAGAGAATGGAAGCTTTTGAAATGTGGCGCTACAGAATAATGCTGAAAATTAGATGGGTAGATCACATAACAAATGAGAAGGTACTAAATAGAACTGGGGAGAAGAGGAATTTGTACCACAACTTGAATAGAAGTAATAAATGGTTGGTAGGACACGTTCTGAGGGATCAAGGGATCACGGGTGTAGTTTCGGACGGAAACGAGGAGAATAAAAATCATACATGGAGGTTGAAGGTTGCAGTAGTTACTCGGAGATGAAGTGGCTTGCACAGGATAGAGTAGCATAGAGAGCTGCATCAAACCAGTCTCTGGACTGAAGAACACAACAATAACAACATTTCAAAGGCTCCTTTCTAGTTGGAGACAGCGGAGGGAAATTTTGTTTGTAGTGTCATACTTACGAATGCTAGTATTATTTTCAAATAGTGCCTTACTAGTCAAGGAAAAGTGCACGAGGGAGTAAACATATAGTAACAGTATTTTTTTGAACAGTTGCCCGCGTGAAGTGCGAATATGGGCACTACATAACATCACGTTTCTGTAAAACGAATACTTTGTGCCTGTGCTCGGAATTGCTCCACGAACTTATCAAACATGGTATGGAAGAGTGGAAGTACGAAAAGTAAGCTAATGTCATGATCCTTTGATCATCAAAATCAGTAATTATACGTAGGGAAAACGCCGCTGAACTTGAACGGTTGAGAAGGTCTATGAAATGTGATTTTCATTTCAAGTTCTCATCAGTACGTACACCAAAAAATTTTAACAGTCAGTTTCATTTCCGTCGCCGGGTGCCATGTATACACTGCCCAGTCACATTAATGTGGCCACCTGTCAAAATCCTGAATAACCATCTTTTGCAGAGCGGACCCCTAAGAGAGCGGAAGAAGAGAGCCTACGATGTTAAGCAATTTGCCAACAGCGATGTGGAACCATGTCGACTCCTCTGCCCAACTACGCTAGTTTTCTCAGTTGAGAATCCATGGGACGAACAGTCCAATCGATTGGGTTTATGTCAATGGAGTCTGATGGCCAGAGGAGTACGGTAAACTCATCCTTGTGCTCTTCGATCCATGCGCGTAGACTGCTAGGGGTGTGACACATTGGATTGTCCTGCTGGTAGATGCCGAGGAAAAACTTTCTACATGGGATGGGCATTGTCCCCAAGGATAAATGTATACTTCCGTTACCCATAGAGCTTCCCAGTATGACGGACCATCCAGGGAATGCCAAGAAAACATTTCGCAAACCATAACCATCTCTTCTCCGGGCTGAACCCTGTCAGTGATTGTTGGAAGATGATAGCTTTCAGACGCGATTCATCTGGAAAAGCAACCTGTCGCCACTCAGAGGCCGTCCGGTTACGGTATTGGCGTGCAAATGCCAACCTTCGTCGCCGATTAACAGCAGTGAGTCTTGCTGCAGGGACCAGACGCCTGCTGCAGAGGCCCATACACAGCAATGTTCAGTGAACAGTCGTTGAGAAGAGTGTTAGTAGCCCCTTGGTCCATCTGAGTGGTCAGTTGCTCAACAGCTGCACATCTATTCGCCCGTAAACATCTCCGCAGCCGTCGTTCGGCCCTGGTATCTATTGCCCATTGTGCACTATAGAGATGCCTTGGCGCCTGTTTTCGATAGAACCATTTTCCCATGTACGATATACCGGGTTATCAAAAAGTCAGTATGAATTTGAAAACTTAATAAACCACGGAATGATGTAGATAGAGAGGTAAAAATTGACACACATGCTTGGAATGACATGGGGTTTTAGTAGAACAAAAAAAAGTATTGCTAGACGAGTGAAAGATCTCTTGGGCGCATCGTTTGGTGATGATCGTGTGCTCAGCCGCCACTTTCTTCGTGCTTGGCCTCCCAGGTCCCCAGACCTCAGTCCGTGCGATTATTCGCTTTGGGGTTACCTGAAGCCGCAAGTGTATCGTGATCGACCGACATCTCTAGGGATGCTGAAAGACAACATCCGACGCCAATGCCTCACCATAACTCAGGACATGCTTTACAGTGCTGTTCACAACATTATTCCTCGACTACAGCTATTGTTGAGGAATGATGGTGGACATATTGAGCATTTCCTGTAAAGAACGTCATCTTTGCTTTGTCTTACTTTGTTATGCTAATTATTGCTATTCTGATCAGATGAAGCGCCATCTGTCGGACATTTTTTGAACATTTGTATTTTTTTGGTTCTAATAACACCCCATGTCATTCCAAGCACGTGTGTCAATTTTTACCTCTCTATCTACATTATTCCGTGATTTATTCAGTTTTCAAATTTATACTGACTTTTTGATCACTCGGTACTTTAACCACGCCGGCAAGCGAACAGTTTACAAACTTAGCCGTTTCAGAAGTGCTCCCGCCCTTGGCCCGAAAGTCAATGATCATGCCCTTTTGGGCGCCAGATAAATCGCTCCATTTACGTGTTGCGACAACGACTGCACCCAGAATTGAAGGGTGAGGATGGGTGGTGAGTCGTGCTTGGGTAGTTCAGATGGTAGAGCACTTGCCTGCGATAGGCGAAGGTCACGACTTCGAGTCTCGATCCGATACACAGTTTTAATGTGCCAGGAAGTTTCAACGACTGCTTTCACGTCCGTTCCCGCTCCGCCGACATTTTTATATACCCTCCACTGCCAGTGCTGCCACCTGCCATCTACGAGCGATTATTGAAGTTGAACATATGCTGCGGTCAGATTAATGTGAGTAGAGCGTGTATGTCTTGCTTTGTACTAAACTGAGTGGCAGACAACCTTGTAGGAAGGGCAACCACAGCTATGAATCATCATCTTGGGTATTAATGAAGTGCTGCAGCTTTATTTAGTCGTTTGTTCTTAAATCACTACCGGTATCATGACACTGAAGTCCATGTCTTCATATAAACATGTAACTAAAACATTAGAGGTCAAAAAAGATCCAAGGTTTTTACATCTAATGTTTTAGTTACATGTTCGCCTGAAGATGTGGTTTTGAGTGCTATGAAACAGGTATTGATCTAAAATTAAAGGACTAAATACAGCTGAAGCTGTTTATTAATACCCAAAATAAATGGAATGTATCGCGTTTTTTTTTTTCTAAGCTGAGTGGTAGAGCATTTACCGAGAACCAGCCAATAATACTTCTCAATATTCCACTGACTCCTAGTTCTGTCGTTACCGCTCTGTTGGGCTTGATCTCCACGCCTGCGTCCACAGTTCGCGTCTAGTTCTTAACGTGCTGCCTGTAGATCGCAGGGCCCTCGGTTCGATTCCCAGCCGAGTTGGACATCTTACTCGCACGGGGACAGGGTGTTAGTTTTGTCCTAATTACTTCGCTTTATCTTCATTGACTAGTCGCTGAAGGGGCGTCAAATAGAAAAACATGCACCCGGCGGGCGAATAACCCCAGGCGACAAGGTCTTCCGGGGTATGATGCCATACGAACGCTTACACGCTTACATCATCGGCAAAGAGCACAATTTCTGCTTTATCAATGAGACAGTCCACCATGACACATCTTGTACTTCGAGAAAGACGTTCAACGAAACCATTTAATCGAGCGACTTGTAATCAGTAATAGTAAGTAACGACTGATACTGTGAGTCGTTGCCTTCCTTTACCGAGTCACTTCATTTCGAATAGATGATACATTATGGATTTCACGGGTTACAATGATTTTTGATGAAACTAAATGGCACCTCCTGCTGACAAACTCGATAAATATTTCACTATGCCCCCTCCATTAAACAACGCAAGGTTCATTAATGTTGAAAGCTGGGATAACCGATCTGGTTTCGTGAGAGGTGGAACGGAAAAGGAGGACAAAGCCAGCCGAGAAACAACATCGCCAACTTTTCCGGCCGAGTGAACGTTACAATTAGATCGGAGCTCCCCGGGAGGGCGACAAAGCCAGCGGATTCATTAAAGACGAGGGAACAGTGAGGAGAAGCAACGGAAGGCGGCCGAGCGGAGACAATGCCTGCCGTGGGCCGTGTCTCTCGGGCGATCCTCTTTCCAATTCTAATACGTTCGGCGAACTCCATCTCGCCACCTCGCCGCCAAAATTGCCCGAATAAAGAGACCCGCTGTTCAGCTGAGCCCAGAAGACCAAGGAAGGGTCTCCTGTGGACGGGAACTCACCACAACCCACATCAGCAGGATAATGTTATAAGATTCGCTGTCTGTTACTGTTCGCACTTCCTCACCTGACAACAGAAATTTGGAAAAAAAATTTCAAAATTTCTTCTTTTATAAGAACCAAAGGAAAAAAATGTTTGTTAGGCAGATAATTCATTCAATCAACCACATAGCTTAAGGGCGTGAGGTATAGCAGATTACAACAGTTGCCCTTATAGATGTCATAGATGCTTATGATACTGTGAATCATAGGAAACTAAGAAAGAAGCACTACACAACTGAGCACCACCAACTGTCGCAGCTTACGCAGTTTCTGCTGCAGAATAGACAATTTTTTACCACTGTAAATGACAAAAAGAGCTGATGGAGAATGGAGAAAAATGGCCAACCTCAAGGAACTGTTCTGGCTCCGATATTATAAGCCATATATAACAGTGATCAGGCACACAACACTGGAGACAGGTCCTTAATCTATGCTGATTACACAGCTGTCGCTGATCTAGGAGCAACATTTCAATAACTAAAATCCAAGCTGTCATCTGCTCTCAAACAACTTTCTATCTACTATGACAGCAACCACCTGAAACCCAATTCAGATGACATTTAAGTTTGTGCATTCCACCTAAGCAATAAGAAGGCTAGAAGGAAGTTTAACATCACCTGGAAGACACGCAGTTAAAATCACAGTGTTCTCCCCGAATACCTTTGGTTGAAATTGGATCGTACCTTAACTTACGAACACCACTTGTAGACACCAGACAGAAGGAATGCACCAGGAACAATCTATTTTGTAAAGTAGCAAACACCAAGTGGGGAGGCCAGCCCAGCGACCTCCGAAAATCCGCTCTTCCTCCGTTGCTTCTTCGCTGCAGAATACGCAGCTCCAGTCTGGACCAACTCAGCAAATGCTTATCATGTTGGTGTCGACCTTCACGAGACAGACCGCATAACTGCAAGGTGCCTAAGCCCAACTCCACTGAAACATAGTCCTTCCACTCATGGAAGTAGGATATTCAGATGTAAGAAGACAGGTAGCAGCAGGGACTGAAAAGCAAAAGTAAGAAACAAATGCAAAGTTTCCATAGTTTGGAACTCATGTTCTTCCATCACAACGGCAATCCAGGAAAAGAGAAGTTGCCATCAGGCTGCCATCTCGAATTTGGGATTTGGAACACCTTCATCAGATTGAGGATGGGGTGACAAAGTGTAAGAGTAGTCTTACTAAGTGTTCATGAGTGATGAAACTTTCTGAATATGGGGCAAGGCAGGACTATGAACACTTGGTCTTTTGCAGTAATCTGAGCAAATCCTCCGATATGCATGACTTGTTTAAGCGAATGACCGTTTCGTTCTGGATGATGAATACTGGACTCACAAACTGTAAAATTCTCTCGGTCATTAAGATTAGAATGTAGTTTTAGGATCATATTGCGTTTTAGTGCTTTTTGGGCTCGGATAAATAAAAATAACTAACAATTACAAAATATTTAACGAATGACGCTAGAGCTTTCTCGAGCTTTGCGTAGGTACTACCATGGAAGCAGGCGCTAGTTTGCCGCATATGCTGCGGCCCGATCGTTGGACTGTGTCGAGCGGTGTATTGTTTCTACCTGTACTGGACGAGTTAAGGGAGACCGTTTTGCCGTCTCACCGAAAAATTGCCAACATAAAGAGTCCCAGTGTTCAGTGGAACCCAGAAGATCAACAGTGGGTTATCTGTGGACATCGACGCACCACAACACACGTCAGCAAAATGGTATTATAATATTCTCAGTGGGTTATTACACGAGTTGAGTACAACGTTGGAAACAACTCTGAGAATATTGTTGCATCCTTAAACACTGCAAACTGTAGTGTCGGCTGCATCTTTATACAACTGTGCAGAGACTCAAAATGAAATATTTCAGCAACAGTAGTTAATCGACTGACTCAGGTACTGTTTCTCGATTCCAGTACAGTAGTTGGCTATTGCACTCATATGACACACAAGCTGACCCTAACTTGCTCTTTTTTATGCAACTTGTCAGCTTTTTATCATAATTCCTCTGCCGTCCCAGAGTATCACAGACATTCCTTCTTCGATGTCTGGCAGTAGGAGAGATAGAAGACATCTCTGTCTTACGCCATTATTACTCCAAACACTTCTTCTTGTTCTTCCATCCCTATTGTTCCTAATTGGTTCTTATACATACTGAATATTATACGTCTTTCTGTACAGATTATCCTCCCGTCGGAGGTTCGAGTCCTCCCTCGGGCTTAGGTGTTTGTGTTGTCATTAGCGTCAGTTAGTTTACGTTAGATTAAGTAGAGCGTAAGCCTAGGGACCGCTGACCTCAGCAGTTTGGTCCCATAGGAACTTACCATAAATTTGCAAATTTTTCTACAGCTTACAGCTGATTTCTGAAAATTACAAATACCTTGCACAATTTTACACTTACGCTAGATCGATAAATTCTATGAAGGTGATTTGTTTCTTCTTAATTCTTGCCTCTGTTATCAAGCACAACGTAAAAACTGTCACTCTGGTGGATTTATCTATTCTAAAGACTAACTAATCGTTATCTAACAGATGTCAATTTTCATTCTCCATTACGTCAAAACAGAAGTATGTCTACAACAAGAATCACCTGACCGAACATTTTGCACCACACCACTACTCCTCATACACTGTGTGAGGAAAAGTATCCGGACACCTGGCTGTAAATGACTTACAAGCGCGTGTCGCCCTCCATCAAAAAAATGGTTCAAATGGCTCTGAGCACTATGGGACTTAACATCTGTGGTCGTCAGTCCCCTAGAACTTAGAACTACTTAAACCTAACTAACCTAAGGACATCACACACATCCATGCCCGAGGCAGGATTCGAACCTGCGACCGTGGCGGTCACGCGGTTCCAAACTGAAGCGCTTAGAACCGCACGGCCATACCGGCCGGCCGCCCTCCATCGGTAATGGTGGAATTCAGTATGGTGTTGGTCCACTCTCAGCCTTGATGATAGCTACCACTCTCGCAGTCGTACGTTGAATCAGGTGCTGGAAAGTTTCTTGTGGAATAGCAGCCTATTCTTCTCGGAGTACTGCACTGAGGAGAGGTATCGATGTCGGTCGGCGAGACCTGCCACGAAGTCGACGTTGTCACGACTCTGTGCAGGCCAGTCCGCTACAGGGATGTTACGTCGTGTAACCACTCCGCCACAGGTCGTGCGTTATAAACAAGTGGTCTATCCTGTTGAAAGATGCAATCGCTATCCCCGAACTCCTTTACAACAGTGGAGAGCAAGAAGGTGCTTAAAATATCAATGTAGGTCTCTGCTGTGATAGTTCCACGCAAAACAACAAGGGGTGCAAGCCTTCTCCTTGAAAAACACGACTACACCATAACACCATCGCCTCCGAATTTTACTGTTGGCACTACACACACTGGCAGATGACGTTCATCGGGGATTCACCATACCCACACCCTGCCATCGGATCGCCACATTGTGTACCGTGATTAGTCCCACCACACAACGTTTTTCCACTGTTCACTCGTCCACTGTTTACGTTCCTTACTCCAAATGAGGCGTCGTTTGGCATTTACCTGCGTGATGTGCGGCTTATGAGCAGCCGCTCGACCATGAAATCCTTCTCATCTCCCACGTAACTGTCATAGTACTTGCAGTGGATCCTGATGCAGTTTGGAATTTCTGTGTGATGGTCTGGATAGATGTCTGCCTATTACATATCGTGACCCTCTTCAACTGTTGGCGGTCTCTGTCAGTCAACAGACGGTGTCGGCCTGTATACTTTCGTGCTATACGTGTCCCTTCACGTTTCCACATCTGTAACAGTGGACCGAGGGATGTTTAGGAGTGTGGAAATCACGTGTACAGACGTATGACACAAGTGGCACCCAGTCACCTGACCACGTTGGAAGTCCGTGAGTTTCGCGGAGAGCCCCATTCTGCTCTCTCACGATGTCTAGTGACTACTAAGGTCGCTGATATGGCGTACTTGGCAGTAGGTGGTGGTAAAATTCACCTAATGTGAAAAAGTATGTTTTTGGGGGTGTCCGGATACTATTGATCGCGTAGTGTATGAATGTGAACTGTAGAATACAATATTTCTTCAGTATAGCCCTACTAACCACTACGGACACTTCAGTGGTTATTTCATGCAGTACAGTTGAACAACGCGGACCCTCAATCTGCCTATAACACTATTACGAGGTCTTTCGAGGTTTTTCCTTTATTTTGTATTTTTTTATTTTATTTTATTTTTATTATTATTATAATTTTTTTGAAACTTGTGTTAAGGCCTATGGGACCAAACTGCTGAGGTGATTGGTCCCTAGGCTTACGCTCTACTTAATCTAACTTGAAATAACTTACGCTAAGGACAACACGTACACCCATGATCGAGGGGGGGGGGGGGGGGGGGAAGCGCGAACCGGTGACCAGACGCCCTTCACCTTCACCGCACGGCTACCCCATGCGGCGTTCTTTTTTCCGATAGGAATTATCTTAGACAGTTGCACTACGGACTCTGAGGAACACTATCTGAGTTGATCTGTCAAAGCACTACCGCTACTTTTTGTAAAGGTCAGTTTGATACTGCGCCCAAAACTGCCATCGCATTCTAATGAAACATAAGTGTTACTGCAGAATGAAACAAAAAATTACTCCGAATTTCGCTCATAATTCGACTGTTGTTGTTGTGGTCTTCATTCCGAAGACTGGTTTGATGCAGCTCTCCACGCTAGTCTATCGTGTGAAACGTCTTCATCTCTGAGTGACTACTGTAAACCGCATTCATATGAACCACTTTAATGTATTCATGCCACCGCCTCCTTCCACAGCTCCGAACATCCATACTTCCCTCTATTACCAAACCGACGACTCCTTGATTACTTACGATGTGTCCTATCTATCAGCTTCTTCCTTTAGTCAATTCCTGCCATAAATTTTTTCGCCCAGTTCGATTCAGTAAAATCTCGTTTGTTACTCTACTCATATAATCTTGAGCATTTTTCGGTAGCACCACATTTCTAAAGCTTTTATTCCTTTTTTAATTTCTTGTGGTCCCTATTGCACTTCCGAAAATATTCCAGGCAAAAAGTGGTTCAAATGGCTCTAGGCACTATGGGACTTAATTTCTGAGGTCATCAGTCCCCTAGAACTTAGAACTGCTTAAACCTAACTAACCTAACGACATCACACACATCAATGCCCGAGGCAGGATTCGAACCTGCGACCTTAGCGGTCGCACGGTTCCAGACTGTAGCGTGCCGGCCGCGGTGGTCTAGCGCTTCTAGGCGCTCAGTCCGGAACCGCGCGACTGCTACGGTCGCAGGTTCGAATCCTGCCTCGGGCATGGATGTGTGTGATGTCCTTAGGTTAGTTAGGTTTAAGTAGTTCTGAGTTCTAGGGGACAGATGACCACAGTTGTTAAGTCCCATAGTGCTCAGAGCATTTGAACCAGACTGTAGCGCCTAGAACCGCTCGGCCACCCAGGCCGGCATTCCAGGCAAAGCCCACAGGAAAAGTTTCCTAACACTTGGATTTATGTTATATGTAAACAAATCACTGTGTCTCATAAACGCTTTTCTTGTTATTACCTGTCTGCGTTTTATTTGTCCATTTTATACCCTCTCTTCGACGACCACCATGAGTTATTTTGCTGCTACATCGACTACTTTTAGTTTTTTAGTTCCTAGTCTAATTCCTTTAGTCTTACCTGCTTTAATTCGACTACATTCCATTATACTTATTTTAATTTTGTTGATGTTCATCCCACAACCTCCCGTCATGAATCTGCCCATTCCGTTCACTTGCTCTTCCAAGTTCTTTGCTGTCTCTGCATAATTACAGTGTCATCGTCAAACTTCAAAATTTTGTTTTCTTTTCCATGAACTTTAATTCCTATTCCAAATTTCCGAGTCTGAGAAACGCGCTGCGCCGTATACGGCGTTCTGAGTCTGTATCCATGGTGTTGAACCCCACCCATTTGCAGACACAGGGCTTTTATCGTACGTGAGACATCTTGTTCACTGCCTGACAAAAGAGTGAAGCACGCAGAAAATATGATCAGACGTCACTGTAACTACCTAACATACACACTATAGTGGGTATGTAAGAGATTAAAGTTGCAGTTCTCTGTGACCGCCACCATAGTATGTCAGCGTTAACAGCATCCAGTGTTGTTATCAGGTATGTAGGGTATGCAAGGGGAGCGAAGAACGACAAATGTTGAGTGATCACTGCGAAGAACACGGAGATAATGCGTACTCGTTTACCTTATAGGATTTCAAACAAGCATCTTTGTCCATCTCCACCTGGTCGGCTGGTCGAACCACGCAATATCCCGATTTTTATGGCATTCGGATGTGGCTGCAGCTTGATTTTTTGCTGTCTGGGAACGTCACGGCAGCGGTCGGTGAGACGACCGCCCTCAGGAGCTCAGTTCGTCAGCGCACCTGACGATGGCGACATGTCTGATCGCCGAAATATGATGCCCGTTGGACACCCATGGACTGTTCGCCCTAGTAATGGATTTCCTGCAACATACTCCTCATCTTGCACCACTGGCAACGTTTAAGAAGATTTTAAATCGTGGTATGGAGAGATATGTGCCTAGTAAGTGGATAAAGAATGAAAAAGACCTACATTGGTTTAATAACGAAGTTCAGAGGATGCTGAGGAGGATAGGCTAATGCACTTTCCGTTCGAAAGTGAACGCACAAATGAAGATTAGGAAACTTTAGACTTTTGTATACAGTCGTGCGTCTGTGAAAAGGTCTGTCATACGACAGATATCAACGTCATACCTTAGTAAAAGATCTGGCAGAGAACCCGAGGAAATTCTGGCCCCATGTAAAATTGCTAAGAGGGTCTAAAGGCTGCGACAGACCTATCTGGTGTGGCAGTTGAAGACATCAAAATGAAAGCCGAAGTTTTAAATTTCATGTTCAAGAAATCGTTCACACAGGAGAATCATACAAACATATCATCGATTGACCACTGAATAGACTCCTGTGTGGACGAACTAGTAATAAGCGTCCCTGGCGTAGACAAACAACTGAAAAATTTGAAAGCAAATAAATCAGCAGGTCCAGATGGAATCTCAGTTCGGTTTTACAAAGAATACTCTACGGCATGAGCCCCTAACATAGAATGCATTTGCCGCGAATCTTTCACTCATCACAAAGTCACAAGTGACTCTAGTTTATAAGAAGAGTAGAAAAATGGTCCCGCAGAATTACAGCCCAATAACCCTAAAGCCGGTTTGATACAGAATCCTTGAAAATATTCTCAGTTCCAATACAATAAACTTTCTTGAGACTTAGAAGCTTATGTTCACGGATCAGTATGGTTTTAGAAAGTATCGTTCGTGTGAAACTCAGCTTGCGCTTTTTCCGTATGATGTGCTGCTATCTATGGATGAAGGGCAACAGGCAGATGCCATATTTCTAGATTTACGGAAGGCATTTGACACGGTGCCCCGTTGCAGGCTGTTAACGAAGGTATGAGCGTATGGATTAAGTTCACATGTATGAGGGTGTATCGAAGAATTCTTAAGCAATGGAACTCAATATGTTGTCCTCGACGAAGAGTGTTCATCAGAGACAACGAGTGCCCCAGGAAGTGTAACAGGACCGCTTTTGTTGTCTATATACATAAATCGTTTGGCAGACAGTTTCGGCAGCAGTCTTTTGTGGTTTGGTGATGATGCTATGGTGCACGGCAAAATTTCTAGTTGGTACGATGAATGGCAGCTAGCTCTAAATATAGCAAAATATAAGTTAATGCGGATGACTAGGAAGAACAAACCTGTAATATTGGAATACCGTAGTAGTAGTGTTCTGGATGACACAGTGAAGTCGTTTAAATATCTGGGCGTAGCGCTGCAGAGCGGTATGAAATGGAACGAGAATGTGAGAACTGTGGTAGGGAAGGCGAATGGTCGACTTCGGTTTATTGGGAGAATTTTGGGAAAGACTGGTTCACCTGAAAAGGAGACCGCATATAGGAGGCTGGTGTGACGTATTCTTGAGTACTGCTCGAGTGTTTGGGATCCGTACCAAGTCGGACTGAAGAAGACATCGAAGTAATTCAGAGGCCCGGCTGCTATTTTGTTACCGGTATGTCCGAACAACAGACTAACAGACTGAAGAAGACATCGAAGTAATTCAGAGGTCTGGCTGCTATTTTGTTACCGGTATGTCCGAAAAACACATAAGTGTTACGGAGATGCTTCGCGAACTCAAATGCGAATCCCTGGAGTGAAAGCGACGTTCTTTAAGAGAAACACTACTGAAAAAATTTAGAGAGCCGGAATTTGAAGCCGATTACCAAATGATTCTACGAGGGCTATTTGGGAAGTAAGGAACGATAGGTTGTGAAACAGAAACCACAGAGAATAGCAAAACTGTTTTGTTTACAATGGGTAGCTACAACTTCCAGCTACTTCTCTTCACAGCCGCCGCTCAGACTTAGACATCTGTCGTAGCGTTGTACCAGCTTTCCAATTCCCTCGTTATAGAAGACAGCCGCCTGTGCTTTTGGTCAATTTTCTACTCTGGACTGCAGCTCGTTGTCGGTGTCAAAATATTGTCTTCATAGCCAGCGGTTTATTTGAGCAGAGATGAACCTCAGGGGTAGCCAATTACGTGCTGTATTGTGGGTGATCAAACACTTCCTATCGAAAACGCTGCAGGAGCGTCTTCATTGCCACTGCAGAGTGCGACTGAGAATTGTCGTGTAGAACGAACCGCGTGACAGTTATGTTATGTGGATTGCATAGCTTCCGGCGAAATCTTTCGTCAGACCCTCATGATTGGCGGGAGACGCTAATTTCTACCCATCTTTACGTTTCTGCTGTGAGCTCAGAACTGAAACGAGCGACATGATGCGATCGACGGGCGTACTAGACACAGTGCCCAACGCATCTGCGCAAAGTTTCGTCAGATTTTCACTGTATTTTCCATGTCACGACCGATAGTCCCTTACTTTCCGAATAGCCCTCGTATTGCCGCCAACATACATTGCGCGGAAGGACCAAGAAGATAAGAATTTAGGACTCATACGGTGGCGTATAGATAGCCGTTTTTCCCTCTCTCTTTGAAAGTGGATGAGGAAGCGAAATGACTAGGAGTGGTACAGGGTACCCTCCGCCACTCACAGTACGGTGCCGTGTCGAGTATTTGTGTGGATGTAGATGCACTTGTAGCAGCCGGACTAGCGAATTACCGTTCTATATATAGGCTACCGTTAACACAACAAAAACGGATGCGGTGGAAGTGATGCCGCCGGTGGAAAGCGCTGGCATCCGATGAATGGTGTCGCAGTGTTCACCGATGAGCCGCGGTTCTACGGTGCCCTGGCTGATCATCGTGGACTAGATGTTGGCGATCAGGAGAGTGGTTCCATTCATCCAATGTATTAGACATTTACAGGTGATGTACTCCTGGCGTCATAGCGTAGGAAGCCATCGTGTATGACCTCAGGTAACAGCTGACAGTGATTGAGAAAACTGTGATGGTACAACGTTACATCACCGACATCCTGCAACAAGGCAATGGTCGTCCATACAAGACACGTGTCTCTGTGAGCTATCTGAGTGATGCTGAGGTGTTTCCATGGACAGCAAGATTCCAAGCTCTGTCTGCAGTAGAACATGTATGGGTCCAGCTCGTAAATCAGTAACATCTCAGTGCCAGTATCCAGAATATAAAGGACCAGTCACGACAGTTGTGGACCAGCTTGCCTCAAAAGGGGATAAGAAGTATATGAGAAAAGTAATGAGACTGATTTTTTATCTACCAATTTTTTATTTCCTTTTTCACACAACAATATTGACCCCTTTCGAAGCAGTTCCCTTCGGTACCTATGCACCTCAGAGGTGTTGTTCTCAGTGTCTGCACCAGCGCTAAAATTCCTCAAGTGGTAGTGCCTTTACCATATCGATCACATTCTTCTGAATGTTCTGCAGAGTCCCAAAATGATGGTGTAAGACATTTTTCAGTTTCGGGAAAAGAAAATAGTCACAAGGACTCAGTCAAGGCGAATAGGGAGCTGTGGACGGAAAATTAAAAGAGTCAAAAGGACTCATATAGAGTAAATTGAGGGCTGTGGAACAACAGGAATGCTTTTTGAGGTCAATAATTCCGTGATGGAAGTAGCTGTGTGACTCGGGGAGTTGTCACGATGCAGCATCCACTTGTCTGCAATGTTCGGTCTCACTCGATTCATCCTTTTCCTGATCCTTTCAAGAATAACATTTTTCTGACAGTTTCTCCTGGATGAACAAATTATTTATGCACGACATCCCTACTGTCAAAAAAGGAAATCAACGTTGATTTGAGCTTTCATTTGGGCTATTTTTGGTCGAGGAGATGTGCCAGCGTACTGTTCCTCACTTTTCCCCTTTGTCTCAGGCTCGTACTCAAAATTCCAGGATTCATTACCGTGAACACACGACTGAACCATTCGTGGTCGTTGGAAATCCTCTCAAGAAGACCAGGGCACACGTTTCCTTGATTGTCCTTCCCAATTGCAAAGTTTTTCTGCACCATTTCGGCACAAACCTTTCGCATCTGTAATACATATGTACGGTGAAAGTGTTTAGCATGTCACCCATCATCTTTGTTGTTAAACTCTGGTCTGCTCTCACGAGAGTACTCACACGTTCGATGTTTTCGTCGATTTTTAAAGTTGAAGGTCTCCTTGAAGGTCTCCTTTCTCATAGAGAGTTTGAAGTGGGACACATTTACAGATAGACGGCGCGCTAAGCGGATGGGGTTGCTCACTAAATTCCGAAATCGGATCTTCGCCGAGGATGTAGAGCATATATTATTACCACCAACTTTCAAATCGCGCAATGATCACCATTCAAAGACAAAGGAAATTAGAGCTCGATCTGAGGCGGTCAGACAGTCGTTTTTTCCTCGCGCGATCCGTGAGTGGAACAGAGGGGGTGGGGGAATATGAATTTGGCGCGAATTGAGCCCTCCGCCACACACCGCTTCGTGGCTAACGGAGTATATATGTAGATGTAGACGTGGATGAGCAAGAGTCATCTTCAAAGTTTTCTCGTCCTTCCAAAAATTATTTGTGCCAGTGAAAAACTTGTATTCTTGATAAGGAATGTTCCCCATAGGCCTGTTTCCACTTTCCAAAGATCACACTCGCGGATTCCCCAAGTTTAACACAAAACTTGATGGCATAATGTTTTTCTAAATTCCACTGTTCCATTTTCATAATACGCAAAAAAACACAACTTCACTGATGGTGGTCTAAAAAAATCACTTGATGGCCGTACGGAGCTGAAAGTCGGACTGAACATTTGAAAGGGATGAACACACGAGCCCACAGATGCAGAACACTAGAACATTGTCAGATTGTTCGCAGTGATGCCAGCCTCATTAATTTTCTCACAGTCCTCGTACAGCAGCTTTATGACACAGTTGCCAACCAAATCAATGTATGCATCCAGCCCGGACGGGGTGCACGTCATACTGGTAAGAGGGGCTATACCACCAAGTTCCTTGTAAATTTGATCCCATTTTGTATCACTGCATTAAAACCACACACTTTCTCAATCCATGAAGTTTCATTTCGTCCCCCCCCCCCCCCCCCCCCTTCCGGATGCTTCATTTCTTTTGTAAGGCAATGTGTATTCGGTTTTCCCGTTGCGTAGTTACTTAACAGAGAGAAAATAAGTGGCCAGAAAGAAGTAACGACAGCTCATCTATGTGAGCGACGTGCCGGTAGTGATGAAATCTCCAGCACTAGCCTGATTAAAATTACTTGTTAGCTGTCCTTTCGCGCGTTCGAACTGCTTCCTCTAATCAGAGCTCCCCGCGTCTCACGCTAACTGTTCAGTGCTGCAAGTGTGCCACACAACAAAACATCCACAGAGCTGTAATATTGTTTACAGTAGCAGACAGCCGCTGAGTTACACGGAACTAGAGACGTACCAATTGGATCGCATGGCACGGCCCGCTGTCCGTGTAACCCTACATTACTAAACCCCTGTAAAGTTTACAATCGCAGTAGGGTATAAACCAGGACATTTTTTATTTCATACCATTGTAAACCTAATAATTCTAATTAACTTACGCAGACCTATAAATTATGTCTACCTTTGAATAAAGTTTGGACTAGTATTATCTAGGATGTTTTGGTAGCAATGTTAACATTTCTCTCGTTTAGTATTCTTGGGTTAACTATCGTCGATGGCAGCGGACTACCACAAATTCGCCCTTTCCCGTTTCGTACTTGACTGAGCGTCAACCCAAGTAGGCTAGCAGCAGTTGTACTAGCGCAGTGTTATTACTTCAGAAATGTAAAACGATAGATATCTTTAACGCACACTGTTTTGATCAGCTGAACGGTCTTCATCCGTTAGGATGTGGCAGTTAGGTAACACAGCTTCTTTTCGTAAAAGCTGTTTCGTAAGCTCTGCCATTCTTGTTTCACATCAACGCGATCAAGAAAATGCGACTTATGTAATAGGTGAATAGCAGTAGTGCTATTTGACTGTGGTACATTGATAAACAAAGCCACTGTGGATTGTACCATTCGGGCTGACAACACAAAATAGCTTCCTATTCGCAATGGTCCTGGCTTGTTTTGCTTTCTTGGGATGCGAAAATTAACCCGTCATCCCTTTACATGATTTTTGTTTGGTTAGTGAGTGTCACTATTACACCAACCTCATCATGTCTAATGATTTTCTAAGGAGACGTTATATTTTTACGGTTTTCTGTGACGTCTAGTATTTATGAAAACAAACTCTTCAACCTAAATATTTACCACACATACGGCGGCTGCATAACTGCAAAACATGTCGCTCGTGTACATAGCAGGGAAACTGCCACCACTGCCTTTCATTCAGCTGGACAAAATTTTTAACTCTGCCACTTTGCACTCTCCTCTTAACAGGTTCCCTTGCAGACTGTGCGGCTGGTCCCCGGCGGAGGTTCGAGTCCTCTCTCGGACATGGGTGTGTGTCTTTGTCCTTAGGATAATTGAAGTTAGTGTGTAAGCTTAGGGACTGATGACCTTAGCAGTTAAGTCCCATAAGATTTCACACACATTCGCACATTTTTCCCTTGCAGAGTCGAGAGAATGTCCTCAGTATTGCCAATCATTTCTCGAATTCTTATTTTTATTTCAGCTGTGAATGTAGGGTGTCTGTTTTTTAATATATCCTACAAGTAAGGAAAAGTCACCACTAAGATCAGGAAATTTCAGCGATCATGTTGCATTACGTTGTGTGGCTCCGCATAGAAAATAGTTTACAAGGGTTGGTGAATTATTGTCCGTGCGGCTGAAATCTTATCTTGGAATGTTAATATCCGCGTAGTGATACACCTTTCCTGGTAATGTTTCAGGTCCATCAATATACGCAGGTGCTGTTACGATGGCTGCAGTACTCTAACAAGAGGCCGATGAAATTCTAGCCATATGTGACTATGTGATATGATTTCACAAGCACCTTCATTTCTGTGCTCGTACAAGATCAAGAAGGTGCAGGAACTGAAACCTCGCGCTCCGCTGTTATCGTTCTTCGGTTTCTGGTACGGATCGAAGTTGATGACTTGTGGCTGGGCAATATTCTGTGGAGTGACGAGGCACATTTCACACTACAGCGCACAGTGTACAAACAGAACTGCTGAATTTGTGGCAATATGAATCCCCGTGTTGTGGACGAAGAACCGTTGCACTCGCTGTATGTGACTGTGTGGTGTGGAATCACAAGCACTTTTATTTCGGCGCGTCTTCTTTGAAGAGAATACGTGCAGCGCGCTTGTCTGGTGTGCTGCGACGACGTATGCACGTTATGGAGATCTCCTAGCACGGCATGTCATTGGGAGGGCGCAACTGTGTGGAAACCACTGTTTTTAAGCAAGATGGGGCAATACCTCATGTCACTCGCCCTGTGAAAGATCTGCTTAATCCAACCCTCCACGAAAGTCTCATCTTCACAGATTTTCCACATGCATCGCCTGCAAGATCACCTGATCTGAATCCATGTGACTCTTGCCTCTGGGGATATTGAAAAGACCGCTATTGCCAAGGTCACATTCGAGCTGTACCTGATTATAAGACCAGTGTACAGGAACACGTTGCTCAGATTCCACCCGAACTGCTGCGAGCAACTGTTGATCACATCGTCTTACGGATGCAGAATCTCGTCCACGACTCTGGTACTTATACTGAACAAATTGTGCAAATGGAGTCTAATAATAAAATCAACACTTGTTTGACCATTTCTTCTCACGTCCTGTCCCTAATCCATTACTTATGGAAACAGTTCCATACTCATTTCTTGCATTCACAGCACCAGATTTGCACCTGGTGGCCAAAGTAGTAACAAAATTTTTTGCAGCATGTACCGGTTCCGCATTAACGTACTACAATATCTACCAAGTTTCGCCCACTATGGGCCTCCGTGAGTAGCTGGATCTTAATTATAACCACCCAGTACTACGTGCTTTACTATTTCGTGTAACGCAAGACAAATAATAATATTTTGGTCTTAAAAACTATTTGTAAGTATCATGGCAATAATTTTTCGACGCTGATTTGGGGGCTACACCACAGTTAAATTTATAGGGTGGACGAAATAAATGCCCCAGAAAATGTTGATAAGACTAACAGGGAACTGATTTTTCTTAATGGACAGGAGAACCGTCAGTCAAAGAAAATATTGGAAACTGCTAATTCGATGGGCCAAGCGATTGTTGTCGCATGTTTGCGTATATACATCTCTCGCATGCTCTGTTCTGAGTACTTCGCTGTGTCATGAAGTCTGAATGATGAGGCTCTGTTCAACCTGTCAGCGAATGTGAACTCATAAAATATGCGCAGTTATGGATCGCAAAATCCCCAACAGTCCGGTGCATAATCTCAAGATTGATGTTTGGTACGCGATTGCTGGTGTCCGCGTCGTCACAAAATTCTTTCACTAAACTTATACTGCTAATCGATTGGTCTAGAAATTGTTTAGTTCATAGGCGGACCTCACAAAAGATGAGCTACTGTATGGATATTTACAGTAAGACCGAGCAACTGCCTTGACAACCTGTCACGAGAGCATCAAGTGTTCGGTGAGGAGAGCGCAATCGGCACAGGAAGTGAAGTGTCGTGGCTTCCTATGTTTCCTGTGGTTTTTATCTGTTGATTACACTGAAGAGTTTGCTCAGATAATCCTCACCCACTGCAGTAGCTACAATAGAACACTGAAAATGTGCTGCTGATATCCCTCAGGCAGACCTGCTACAAGTCTATCACGGTTTGATAAATAAAATACATCACTGAGTCGACATTAACGGTGGCCACTCCCAGAATCTTCTGTGAAATCATGAAGAAGGATCATTCCCACTTCAGTTTAATTGTAAATATTTCCCAACACTGTTTTTTTTTGGTACACTGTTCAGGTAGACGATAACGTTGATGTCGCTATGGCATGAAAATGGTTCTGGTGATGAGAAAATACAATATTCGCCAATTGTCAGCACTTAGATGTTTCTAGCTACAATGATGCATATAATAATGAAGGATGGCATGTAACATGAACGATAAGCGGTAGGATACATTACGATATATCTGGGATGGAGTATTGTAGACTATGCTTAATAGTACGGGTATACGTCGTGACGCATTACATGATTGGGAAATGGGAGTTGATTGAAGAATCAGAGGGAGAGGATGTATTCATCACAAAGTTACGTTCAAGGTGGAATATTAGTTTAGCAGCTCAGCAGGGTACCTGGACTGGAGATAAGAGGGTGAGGTATGGAATGATCGGACTGTGTTTTCTGGTGCATAATATGGATTTGAAGGTGCACGATGAAGAGAAAAAGATATGGTAATATGATCCGTTGGTTTAGGATGAGAGTTGGGGAAAGGAGATGTATGTGGAACGTGACGTGGAGAGAATGTCACTCGATGATGGTATGGTATCTGTAAAATTATGGACGAACAGAGAGTCAGTGCTCCAAATTCAGCAGCTCTGTGTATGCACTGCACCCTGTAGTGTAAAATTTGCCTCGACACTCCATAGAAGTTTGTCCAAGCACATGTCGTCAACTTCGATCCGAGCCAGAAACTGAAGAGCAAATTCAGGACGTTGTTGCAGCTCGTAAGGTTACTGGATCTTGCACAAGTAAAACTTTCGCTACTGCTGACCATGGGATAGAAAATTCTTGTGATACTGCATGAGTACTGGCACTTATCTGTGGCATGTTCTGCATGGTCAGCAACAGCAAAAGCAATAACTACCACTGGGAAGGGACGCCTCCCTCTCCCAGGTGCCACACAAAGTTCACCCGTGTTTCGACATTCATTATCGTCTTCTTTAGACCATTTAATGAGATCGGGCCTCACCTCAGACCTTTCACTCGGCGATGCACTTTCAGTGCTTCACTATAATTACTGTAGTTCACATAAAAACAAAATGGCTCTGAGCATTATGGGACTTAACATCTGAGGTCATCAATCCCCTAGACTTAGAACTACTTAAACCTAACTAACCTAAGGACATCACACACGTTAATGCCCGAGGCAGGATTCGAACCTGCGACCGTAGCAGCAGAGCGGTTCCGGACAAAAGCACCTAGAACCGCTCGGCCACATCGGCCGCACATAGAAACAGTTTTATTAATAGCGCAGTATCTCTCTTTTCGATAGCCATACTGTTCACTCACATTATGGTTTGTCAAATGAGAACGTGAATGTAATACCGTCATATAAACACAGTGCCAGATTCGCACGTGGTGGCCAAAACTGGAACTATTTTTTTTCCAACTTAAAGCGTTTCCGAATTAATGCGTGTCAAGTTTCGCTGTCACAAGATAACTGCAGCCTACGTTGGACCTCAGTGAGTTGCTGCACTTTAATTATCCGCTACTTAAGCTGAAGAGTGGTTTCGAACACTTCCAGCTCTCCTCGCGGGAAACTGAAATAACAATAAACTAAATAAATAAATAAGATCACACGTTCGAGTTCATCACCGGAAAGCTTAGAAAATGCAGTAATTCCAATTTCCTCAGTCCATTAGCTGATATAGTCATTCTCTCTTTATTGGATTTCTTTGCTTCGCTTAGATAAGCAGAAGCTGTTTGTTTTGGTCCCTTTGTCTCTTACGTTCATGAACTGCACGACGTTTCGTGGTTTTGTAGCTAGTGCGGAAACATTATGCCGTTAACATTAATTAAAGGCGAACATTTTACGAGCCGTGTAAAGGAAAAATAGAGTCCCTGCGCTGTGTACGATACGGTGCTGCTGGTTTGCATTGGTCGCCGACGCCGACGCCGACGCCGGCGCTCCGGGCAAAAACCCCGTAAAGTGATGGCGTGCGGCCGTCGCGTGCTGGACGCCACCCCGCCGCGCCGGAGGAAGGGAGAGTTCGATTTTACGTCCGCTTCTCTTTCTTCCAGCACCGGTGTGCTAGCCAGTTCGTAGCCGGCTTAACACCGATACGTTACACAGGACAGCTCAGTCCATTCCTATTTAATTACATGTGGCCGGGGATTGCCGTCTGCAGCATACACAGCACTAGCTGTAGGCGAGACCAGTCCTCGTTGTCGTTTTGGGCTGTGCTCCAGCACGCAGTGGTGTGACGTAAGTCGTGGGACAGATACGTAATACTGACCCCGTGGGCGAAGGGAATACCGTAGAGGAAAATACGGGCGGCGCTAGGCGTGGAAGTTACCGCAGGGTTTCCAGAAATAACTTTTCCCAGTTAACCGTTACTTACCACATAATTCCGTCCAATTCTTGCTGCAAAGACTGGATATGACGCATAGTCTGTGATTTTTACCTTCGTATGAACCAGATGCCTGAGAAAGGCTATCCATTAAGTAACAGACACTGATGAAACAACACATTACGACTAATGTCCACCGCGAGACTTAACTCCGCCTGCCGGCGTTGCAGGCAAATGATGTAGTAATCACAATAAATAACCGGAGCAGAGACAAATCGGGAATTCTTCAAGCGGCGCTAACCCACCGAGATAACCGACATTTGGTTAAATGGTTCAAATGGCTCTGAGCACTACGGGACTTAACTTCTGAGGTCATCAGTCCCCTAGAACTTAGAACTACTTAAACCTAACTAACCTAAGGACATCACACACACCCATGCCCGAGGCAGGATTCGAACTTACGACCGTAGCGGTCGCACGGTTCCAGACTGTAGCGCCCAGAACCGCTCAGACATTTGGTAACGGTGGATTATTATGGCCAAGAGCCTGAGAACGAATATCTCGGAAACAGCGAAGCTGATCGGATGTTCGCGGACTACTGCCGTGAGCATCTATGGAAAGAGGTTGAAGGACGGTGAAACCACGAACAGACGACGCAGTGATGGACGACCACGTCTCATCAAAGATGTGGAGGTCGGATGCAGGATATACAGCACTTAGTGGCAGATCTGCAGACAGGATAGTACATTGGTTTAGGTATAAGTTTTCGGAGCAACCTCCTGAGTGTACATCAGTGAACACGGAGATCCGCAGGAGACGATTCCTACGTCCTTCGAGTGGCCCAAATGACATCGTCAATTACAAATGTAATGACACCGGATGATGGAGATAGGACCGTGGTTCAATGAAAGCGTGTCCCCTGTCCGGATGAATCACTTTCCTTGCTAGACCATGTCACTATTCGTGTCCGGATAAGCCGTCATAAAGGCGAAAGAATGATCGGGATATGAACCAAGCCACGGACTCAGGCCTGTCAGGGGTAGTATTATGCTACGGAGCACATTTTTTCTGAGATTTCATGGGATCTTCGGTACTAATGAAAGCGCCATGACAGCTGAGGACTATGTGAATATTATTGTGGGACACCTACATCCGTTCATGCTCCATGTTTTCCCCGACATCTTTCACCAGTATAAATGTCCATCTAAACCAAGTCGAAAATATCTGAGACCATATCAGACGTCACTTCCACGCCCTGGATTCACTGTTCCGCCATTTTCGTGAACTGGATGACCAGTGTGTAAACACCTGTATGCCAGATACCTCCGGAAACTCATCAGGAACACGCCACGCAGAAATTCTGCCGTATTGCATTCAAAGTTGAACCAATATGCTATTATACAGGCGGTCGTAACGTTTGTTGGCTATACTTGGTTATTTATATTGGGCGGTTCGTTATTGACTGTTGCCTGTTGCCACTTTTAATGCGTTCAGTGTACTTCTTTACTCCCTTCGACGTTGTATGACTACACTTCTATTTGTTTAGTTACTTTCGAACCTATTCTTTAATAAAAGATTGTAAATGTTATATCCTAGCCAGTAATGCCACCCAAGCCCGCTGCCAAAAGGTTGGCAGCTTCAAAGTCCGGACGCCGTCCGCATAAGCAGCGCCAGCGAGACAGGAAATCGCCGCAAGTCTGCGCGCGCCACCGCTGGCTTCTGGTTTCTTAAGCGCTGGAGTCGCGAGCGCTAGGACAGTTCTGTATTCGCCGCTCAGTTTTATACTCTCCACCGAATTGTGTACTTGCTAGTCAGTTGTGTGTTCATCGCAGCAGAGTTGTTGTTTGTCGTCAGCCGACGTTGACCTAGCCGCTCCGACTCGAACTAGACAGATCTCTGTAGACACGGCGTTCACTACTGTGTTTCTGTATCTTCGTTAATAAAGATAAGTACCGACTTTTATTTAATCAGAGTGTTTGGGTTTTCATCTTTCTGTTCACTGTTCCAGCGGACCGGTCGGCCCGCTATTAAAAGTGTGGCGGTGACTTCGTAAGCCGTTTCTACAGCGAATTGTTTGTCGCTACGAACGCCGCCACAAAAGTAAATATCGTACCTTCGCTCATAATAATGAACTTATGAGCATCTACCGGTCGCTGTGGCCTTGCGGTTCTAGGCGCTTCAGTCTGGAACCGCGCGACCGCTACGGTCGCAGCTTCGAATCCTGTCTCGGGCATGGATGTGTGTGATGTCCTTAGATTGCTTAGGGTTAAGCTATTCTAAGCTCTAGGGGACTGATGACCTCAGATGTTAAGTCCCGTAATGAGCAGAGCTATTTGAACCATTTTTGAACGTCTCTACGGCCCATTTCACAAATAGGTGGTACGACTCGGAAGCATAGACGAGACACGGGCGGGTCGTGAGCAATGCACACTGCAGTGGTGGCGCTATCAGAGAGACACAGGGCGGTCGTACTACCATTGTCTAACTCCAGAATTATCTGTTGGAGAGAACAGCAAGCAGAGCACAAAAAGCTTGAATAAAGTAAGAAAAGATAACATTTGTCAGTGGTATCACAATGAATGCAAGGCATAGTGGATACTCTTATACACCGAAGCGGCAAAGAAACTAATATAGGCATACGTATTCAAATACATAGATATGTTTACAGGCAGAAACAGCGCTGCCGTCGGCAACGCCTACATAAGACAACAAGGGTCTGGCGTAGTTGTTAGGACGGTTACTGCTGCTACAGTGGCAGGTTATCAAGATTTAAGTGAGTTTGAACGTGGTGTTATAGTCGGCACACGAGCGATGGGACGCAGCATCTCCGAGGTAGCGATGAAGTGGGGATTTTCCCGTACGACCATTTCACGAGTGTACCGTGAATATCAGGAATGCGGTAAAACATCAAATCTCCAACATCGCTGCCGACGGAAAAAGAGCCTGCAAGAAAAGGACCGACGACGTCTGAAGAGAATGGTTAAACGTGACAGAAGTGCAACCATTTAGCAAACTGCTGCAGATTTCAATGCTGGGCCATCAATAATTCAACAAAACATATTGGATATGGGCTTTCGAAATTGAGGACCCACTCGTGTACCTTTGATGATTGCACGACACAAAGCATTACGCCTGGCCCCGTCAACACTGACACTGGACTATTGATGACGGGAAATATGGTGCCTCGTCGGAAGAGTCTCTTTTCGTGTTGTATCGAACGGATGGAAGTGTACGGATATGGAGACAGCCTCATGAATCCATGAACAATGCATGTCAGCAGGGGACTGTGCATGGGGGCTTAATTAAATACAATGCAAATAATTTTAATTTTAGTAGCTGACTGTCCGATTACGAAGTCTCGTAACCGGTTGGCCCTGACTAGTATTAGTACGCAATCTGACTGCATAGAAGAACAACAAAGAATGAAAGGAAATTTCCGTTACCACAATTAACTAATTAAGTCTCCAGCAACTATAAAAGCTACGAAACAAAAACTACGAACAACAAAGCACAAGTGTAACTGTTCTGTGTGTGGAAGTGTGATTCAACGTACACATCTGGCACGGTTCTTCCTCAATAGGACAAGATATTTTAAATACCATTTACACTGAATTAATTAAATAAAACTGAAATACTATAATTGCACATAGAAACCCGAATTACAGTCTAATACATGAACACGATCCAGATGCTTTGTTGACTGAACCTGTGACCAAGAGGCATTGCTAATTAGGAAATTTAAAAAAAATTAAAAAAATGTTTTTTGCCTTCATATATATTGACTAAAAATACACTCTGATCATTACAACATCTCCATTAGAACAACATCTGCTGTCTAGCCCATCAAAACAACTGCACACGACATGGCCTCAAATAATACAGCTATCAACATCCTCTCAGCAAAGCACTAACCACCACAACTTCTGAACAAGCACTGCCAGTGGAGGCGGCGGAATAAAACTCTTTGGCGCAATCTCTGGCGCTGTGGCTCAGTGTAGCCAGCTTTCACTGTTCGTCCAGGGAAATAAAGAAAACTGTACTATTTTTCCAAACATAACAGTTGTGTAATAACTTACAAAAATATGCATAGTTTTATTTATATTTATGTACCATACCTGAATCAAGAAAGCACAAACAGGTAAGCATAAATCAGTGTTTTTGGTCCCCAGTAAGATTTGTTGAGTTTTATACAAGTCATAAGTATGAAACGCTAGAAAAGCCTAGTTGAGAAACGATCAAAACATGTATAAAAATGAGAAGTTGTAAGGTGTTACGGACGGAGTCCGTATCAGATACCACCACAAAAGAATTATGAAGATGATGGACGACTTTAAAGGTAAAAGATAGGAGTCGATACGAAGCGGACGTCTGAGAAGCATGGAGAAATGAAATTAGTCTTTAAACTCTAGTAACGGAAGATCAGGAACATCAAGTAAAGAGTAAAAGACACCAACAAGATCTACGACAAAATACGAACAGAAGGAAGACTAGGGTTTTAATTTCCGCAGACCTCGTGGACACCTGGAACGGATTACAAGAATGTTCGGGCAATGGTTGGAAAGGCGTGAAGTAGCGTCACACAGACATCTGATATACAGTATTCGAGAATTGACGACTGCTGCAAGTAAAACAATAATCATTTTAAAAATAGCCTGCATCGAACTGTTGATCGTGAATGGAGATTGCGATTACAATGAGATGGGTTTCGAAACTTTACTGTACTTGCCGCACTGATACGGTGCCTTCTCTGTTAATGTTACTCCAGCAAAGGGGGCAACTCGAGATAAAAAGTTTACTATTGTTTTTATTTCGTATTGAAACATTGTATGTCTGGAGGTTAACTTATAATGTTATCTGTGGTATATTAGAGTCATAATGATAAAACAACTTGAGTATTACATCATATTCTTGCGTTTCCTCATAAAAAACAGAATACATCAAGTCTTACTATTTGCTGAAACATTAAGTATATACACCACATAGTTAAATTAACATTGAAATATAAGTAATTGCATTTTCCCTCTGAGATTCAGTACAAAAAGTTCATCAATGGCTGCATGAGTTATGGTTGGGGACCTGTAACCATGTGGTGTATGTTCAAAATTTTTCAGGATATACAAAATGTTGTGTCCGTTCGATGATTACGTATCCAAGAATCTCATTGAATTACGAAACGTGTAAAAAGCTATTGCAAATTTATAAAGTAAGTATGATTTATTGATGGCCCAGTTTACTGTTTCGTAATTATTTGCTTCCTGAGATTTTCTTTCATCTCTTTTGTGAAAAAGATGCAGACTAATAGCAAGGGGTCAACAGTTTGGTCTTTCCCACTACGTATGCACAGTGTGGCCTGACGTCTTTTGAGGCTCTTGTGTTAGGCTTTTAGTTTACTATAAGCTGTTAACGTGGCTGTAAAATTCGATGATAGTGGTTGCTCAGTTGTTAATCATTGACGGAAATAAGGTTTTCTATTTTCGCCGATTCAGTTCGTTATCAGTCAGCTGAAGCTCTCTTTCCAGTGGTGCAACTAATATTGATCATCTGCACGCTATGATTCTTTGGCAACGGTGGATGAAATCATTTTTTCTATGCACTCACTGACCAGTTTATGCAGTGAAAGTAGCAACGTTTGTTTAAAAGTATGGAGCCTGTTACAAAGTAATGACTGTGAATACCAGGATATTGTGAATGGGTGTAAGTGGCTGTAACATTTGATGTGAATGTTTCATAAAATTTCGGGCGTGCAGCTGCATAAATTCAGTTTCTTCTACTAATATTTTGGAATCATTGTCTCTCATTGGAAAGACTTTTGATAAAATAATTTCAGCTTTATTTGAACGCGTTTTGACCTCGACATATTTTTTATTCAATAACAAATTTTATGAACAGACTGACGGTGTCGCCTTGGGTAGTCCTTTGTCGCCCTTGGTGGCCAACATTTTTATGGAGGACTTTGAGAGAAAGCGCTGGAATCTGCTAGCTTGAAACCCACAGTGTTTTGGAGGTATGTTGATGACCCGTTTGTAGTGTAGCCCCATGGTGAAGACACGGTAAAAGAATTTTTAAATCATCTGAATTCAGTTTACGATAGAAATCGAAAAAGATGGAAGCCTTCCAATTTTGGATGTGTTGGTACGGCATAAGGATGATGGCACTTTGGGACATGTAGTGTATCGAAAACCGACCCATACGGATTTATATGTATGTGCAAATAGCTGCCACCATCCTTCGCAGACGATCAGTGTACTCCGACCTCTAGTACACAGAGCACATGTCATTACTCACGAGAGGAGTCTGGAGGACGAGTTTCTACACCTGAGAAGAATTTTTGAAGCCAACGGGTACTCTCCACAACAGATACGTAAGGCACGACAAATGAAATCAACAGTGGGTACAAGAAAAGCGGAAGAAGACAGTGAAAGTTTTAAATCCATGGCTTTCCTGCCTTACGTGGGACGCCTTTCGTCAAAAATAGGATGGATCCTCAGGAAACACGAAGTGAAAGTGATTTTTCACCCTCCACCAAAGACTGCAGCACTCCTGGATCCGTTAAAAATGATGTGGTGCTTCGAAAGCCTGGGGTTTATAAGATCCACTGTGTGTGCGGCAGGAAAGATGCACAGAGCTTCGCAGGTACGCCCGTCTCTTACAACCTAATAAATCTGCGGTGGCAGAGCACTGTATTGACACTGGGCACTCTATGGTGTACGATAACGTCGAAATTTTAGCCTCTACTTCACCCTTCTGGGACTCAGTAGTGAAAGAAGTAATTGAAATTCGGTTGGTGACGAATTTAATTAATAGAGTTAGCGCCTTCAGCTTGGACAAATCATGGAATCCGGCAATTTCTGTAATGAAATCACAAAGACGTCGCGATGGTACAGCTCTCCGTGACACATCGATATCACCTTGTGGATTGACTGCGCAGCCATAGATTTTATTTCCATGTATATGTTACACCTCTTTGCCCCCTATCAACGTCTCTGGCGCCTTGTGTATCATTGGTCGCATATGAAGTGGTTCGGTCACCGAGTTTAAAAGGACGGAGCAAGTGCTGGAGCGTCAGACACCTCGGCTAACTCTGAAGATGGCTGGATGGTATTCAGCCGAAATATTAGAAGAAGAAACTAAATTTATGCGGCTGCATGCCCAAAATTTTATGGAACAGTCTTCACGCCGCGAAAACATGGAGATGCAAATTTGATGTGACCGTTTGAACTTCTCTGACATTACATTATGAGTCACCCCTGCATGTGGAAAAGACATCAGTAAGTGTCAAAAATACTTAGGCTAAAAATACACATTCATGGTTAATAGGGGAGACGCGACAAGATTATTTTATTACATGCGACTCAAATATCAAGCGAATTCTCTGTAGCAGTTTATCGGAGCAGTTTCTACTAGGTCGGAGACCTTCAACTCACCAGCGTAGTTCACTGCACGGCATTAACTATTGATCCCTGGACATTGTAACCCTCCGAAACTCCGAACAAGTTTCTGAAAGCTCTCTCGGGATCGTAAAGGCATGAGAAAACGGGGAACAAAAGATGTGAAAAAGAAACATTACGAAAAAAGCAGTGTAAAATTTGAAATCGTCACTCCTTCAATGCTTCAGTTCGAACTACATGCATGTTTGTGAACAGATTTCAACATGATTAGGTAATATATATAGCTTTATTTGCAAATGACATGAGAGATGACGCTATTACTCAATATTAGAGGAAAGTGCGGGTTTACACAAATAGCGAATGCGTATGAAGTCTATCGGTGAATGATCGCTGGTATCCAGTGGATCGTTTAAAAGTAACCTGATGTTGATCTGCAAAACGTATAATGTGTCTGACGCTGTGACAGATCTGAATGTTAAGAATAAAATGTTCAAATGTATATGAAATCTTATGGGACTTAACTGCTAAGGTCATCAGTCCCTAAGCTTACACACTATTTAACCTAAATTATCCTAAGGACAAACACACACACACCCATGCCCGAGGAAGGACTCGAACCTTCGCCAGGACCAGCCGCACAGTCCAAGACTCCAGTGACGTGGACCGCTCGGCTAATCCCGCGCGGCTGATAACAATAAACCAATGAGCTACTCATCACGCCTACTGCACGAACAGAAGTAATTAAAACAAACTATTTCAAATGTTCAAATGTGTGTGAATTCCTAAGGGACCAAACTGCTTGGGTCATAGCTCCCTAGACTTACACACTACTTAAAGTAACTTCAACTAACCTACGCTAAGAACAACACACACAGCCATGCCCGAGCGAGGACTCGAACTTCTGGTGGGAGGGGCCGCGCTGTCCTTGACATGACGCCTCAAACCGTGCGGCCACTCCTCGCGGCAAAGAAACTAGTCTGTTTTGTTTGAGATCAAATGGTTGAAATGGCTCTGAGCACTATGGGACTTAACTTCTGAGGTCATCAATCCCCTAGAACTTAGAACTACTTAAACCTAACTAACCTAAGGACATCACAAACATCCATGCCCGAGGAAGGATTCGAACCTGCGACCGTAGCTGTTTGAGATAAGTTATATATATATATATATATATATATATATATATATATATATATATATCATTGCAGCAACCATTGAAAAAATAGTTACGACGTCCTGCACAGAAATCAAGCATGATGTGTTGCACCCAACAATATTAGCATATAGCATTGCCAGCTCCAGTAATTCTAACAATCAGTAAAAATATAAGTGGCTGTCAAATGGCAACGAGACAAATGGGCAAAGAATGAAAGACGAAGGCGTCCTGAGAAGTAATGCCTCCGAATTTTTAATAATTTTTATATAAAAATCTTAAGGATTTTTGAATACAACAAGTGTTATTATTATTCTACAAATGTATTCTCCATGTCTACATACTTGCAACGCTATGCTCTCAGAGGTCTCCGTACAGCAGAGTGCAAAATGGTGGTGTATGACGTAACTATGTCGATGCGTGAGAAACAGCGTGCTGTAATAGTGTTTCAAATTCTAAGAGTTCTTCCACACATGGAGCACCCTCTCCTTTAGCATGACAATACCAGACCACACATTTAACAGTCCGATGATTTGGCTTCACTGTCATCGATCATCCTCCATACAGTCCCAACTTGGCCCCATCCCATTTGCATCTGTTTCCAGAACTTAAAGAGCACCTTCGAGGACTTCGCTTTAATCGCGAAAAAGCGTTGGAAGCAGAAGTGAAATTGTGCGGCTCCCACAAATAGTCAAACATTTTACAATGGCGGTATCAACAAACTAGTCTCTTGGTTGGGAAAAATATGTTCGTCGCCAGGATGACTATGTTAAGATATAAACATGCAGATTTAGAATGTTAATAACGTTCGTGTTATTTAAAAATCTTTAGGAGTTTTCGAGTAAGAAATTCGGAGGCATTACGTTTTAGCTCTACCTCGTAAACTGTGTCTCATTTTAAAAAGTAATAGCCATAACTGTTAAAACATTTCTCTCGCAGTGAGACAACATGGTCAACCCCCTCACTGAAAAATGTTTGCGGTTGCCTAAGAGACCATGATTGTGTACAGGTGACTCCACATATTGTCAAGGCTGTTTCGACTACGCTGCAGAAGTCTCTATGGGTAGGCTTTGTACATCCTCTATACGAATGTAATTAGTAAAGAAACAAAATTTTAAGCCAAATTCCACGGAAACAGTTCCGAATAAGATTGCTGCGAAGACGAATAGTTGACGCTCATTGTCACATGAGGGAGTAAAACTAATCCCTGTCGCAGTTTGTAGTGTACATCAATTAACGCACACGTACACGGCGTAATATTCCATCACAGCGTCTGGAAAGTTGTTGCATAATGCTTTCCCGTGCTTGTAAGAAACTAATGATTAATTGATCCTCGGGGTATAGAGGAGGTCAGTCGCTTAACGTTTACTTCACTCTCTCCATATCGGGGAAATAGAAGAATTCAATTTACAAGATATGTCTTGCTTTAAATCCATGCGTTCCTAATAACAAGTTTTTGTTAATATTGGATTCATGCAGTGGACAAACCAACACCGTCGTGTGTTGTTTGTATGTTTATAAATGACATGGTGGTGGGGGGGTTGGGGGGGTGCAAACGACTTGAGTGGTAGAAGTAAAACCGTCAAACTTCACACCTGTGTGCCACTCATGTGATGTTTATTTTCATCGCCAAGTAAAAGACTTTGGTTCAAGGCTTCACAATTTCAACGCACAACAGAGCGGACGCAATAACGATTTACATCATAATTCATTATAAATTTTTGGCGCGTATTTTCCAAGCAATGTTATCATGTAGGCGGTATGCTTCAAAATTAATTCCCGGAGAAGATACATTTTTAAATGTAAACGAAGTAAGGAGTACATAGTGACGGTCCTGTAAACATGGATTATTTCCAAGCTAAGTGTTTCATATTGTTCAGGTTTCCGTAAAGTGGTCTAATATTCTGTGTGTGCTGTGGTAACCATTCGACCTGGATCAACATTTTTTGTTGCCACAGGATTCCGCCGACTTCGTGTAACTATTGGAACAATTTTCCTAACAACATGCTTACTTCGACATTCAGTACATCAGTTCTCACCAAGAAGTAAATTTAGGTTTGCTAGGACCTACTAAAGTGCTGACGCGAATGTCTCAAATGTTTTTCTTGTTCGGCACTGCACAAGAACCTACTTAGGACTTTGAGACCTTTCAGTTTGTAACCTGACACCCAGTTTCCCGTATTCCTGTTATTGTCTACCACACTGTCGCCAAAACAGCTTTCCGTCAGTTCTAGCTGATGGGTTTCGAAGAGGAGTCACTAAAGTGTTGCTGAAAACGAAAATTCTTCCCGAGAACCAAAATCATCTCCGAAGCGGTAGTTGCACCATTTCGAAAACCAAGACTGCTTGGTAATTGGATTGTTTAGGAAAGTAAAAATCCTTTTTACTAAAAATCATCTCTTGGAGATAGACGTAATTTTTAAATATTTAATAAAATCTGTGTTTTAAACTACAATCTACGTGCATATGCACTCTTCAATAAGTAATTAACACAGAATATCGTTTGTTGCTTAATAGCTTAATGAGAAAATCTGAACGAACCAGTGGTAAACATTAAAACCAAAACTTTTATTCTATGGACCAAGTGAAAATAGGAGGAGGTGTGTGGGGTAAGTAAGTGAGAGCAGCATGTTAGGAAGTGGTCAAACCAACAAGGGATAAGAGCTCAGCCAACAGTTCATTTAACCATGAAAACGTTCAGAGTAATAACAAGCACACGGCAGAATCTTTAGGTGTCAGTTTTTCTTTTTAGATGCTACGTTTCGAAAGTATTTCTGTTTCCATAAATGCCGATTCCCGAACCATTGATCCACGTTATTTCTTTTGCCAGCGGATCCTCGAATTTCCAAGATTATTCAAAAGATGTATACAAAGAAGATTGGTATGAGTTGTCACTGATTGGAGAGCGTTACGGAAACTCTGAGAAACTTAATCTGCTGACAAGAATAGTTAGCACCCTGACAGGTATTTAATACTCCTACTACCAGGGTTTTTTGATTCACTGAGTACTACTGGGGTCATAAAGACCCCAAGCCATCTACGTATGATTTACTGACAGTGTTTTAATGAACTAATACAAAAACATATACCTCATCAATTCAATGTAATAGTGATCATTCTGTTTTCGTATATGTTACATTCAAGAAACCAGAAGAAATTGAGTTTGGGGTCATATTGTCCCCGATGGTACTCAGTATAAAAAAGCATGAATATATTTAATGTACTGTAAACATAAAAACGAACAAAGTACCATTGCATGCAGTTGACTTGGAGAGAGAAATCCAAATATTTGCAATATAATAGTGTGGGGCAGCGGGTGGAAATAATTGTTATTAAAATGTTCCTATTATTTATTTAATGCTGTTGTTTGCCGTTCTCAACACTGGCTCTCTAACTACAATATTGGCAACCAGAAAGTGATTAGCAAAACGTGAAGTCTGTAATTAGAATTCCTAGTGCCCACTTCATCTGAGAAATACATTTATAGCTACAGCTTATAGCTCTGAGGAATTAGGAGATTGTCTGGGATTCATAATCAAAAACCATTCTCTCTAAAATGTTCACTATATTCTGAAAGTCCCAGACCAAAAAGAATCCACACAATCCAACTACCAGAGCAGTTCAGAGTCTAATGCGCTGATGCAACTATAACTCTTCAAATTAAATGTTTAAGTGAATGCTCGCCATAATTTGATGATAATGTTCATCAAACGCCACTCTAAATAATGGTAGAATGTCTGTCCCGTGACGGCACGTGAAAATACGACATACGCAAACTGAAGATAGATCATTAAAGTCATCCCAGAATTAACACTTCACTCGAAAACGATTTCATGGTTAAGTGTATCCCGAGTGACTTACTACGGCATCCGAGGCTGTTTATAGCAATGACACCGACGCGACGCGACTCCCGGCACAGGTGGTGCGCTAATCAGCGTCTGGAGAGAACTGGGGCCTTTTCTCTCGCGCAGTGTTCTTGTATATAAAGCCGCGGTGCGGACGGCTAAGGGAACGCCTGATCAAATCCGCTCTCCCGACTAGCCGCTGGGCTAGTATGCACCACTTCAAGTTATCGAATAAATCATTGCTTCCTTTGCTGATGGCCGATGAAGCTCTCAATTTAAATGTGCAATCAGCACACAGGTAAGGAATCATAATAAAAGTCTGACGTGGCTAAGTCAAATATTTTGGGCGAGAGAATTAATTTAATTACACTACACGCAGTAGACGAGCTCTGAACTTGCCCTTTGGAGATATGCTATCGCTATAGTTTTATAGTTATTCAGTTGAAACTTCTCACATCTTTATGATTATAGCGGATCTCCCTTCTACTTAAATTTAAACATCCTAGCCTTATTTATTCGGCTACTTAATCTATCTTGCTTCCTTAATTTTTAAGACAAAAACCAGAAAATCATGAATTTCAACTAAAATTTTAATTTGTGAGATCCAGAATACTGTTTCTACTAAATTATTATGAAAAAGGAATCTAAACATAAATTTTTAAGTTTGTAGCTCTTTTCTCTTGCGCCAATGATTTTTACAGAAAAACGTCCAAATTTTGAAAATGGTTAAAGTTATTGAACTGATATTCAACACATATTGATTTAGTATTACTCCTGACATGCTAGAAACGTTTCAGGTTATTTTCTTGATTTTTAAAGTACTGCGCAACATTTATAACGTCAGAGCTAGTTACAGCGGACTGGCTGGCACACAATGGAAAGACTGATGTGAATTTTATACGGCGTGAGTAGGCTGCTTCCCTACAATAGTTTTGAAAACAGGAGAAAAACGTATTTCCAATTTGCTTGTGGGATCATACTGCCCCCAGTGATACTAGGAAGTGTACAACAATAGCTGGTGCATGTAACCGTAGCAAGGGGTACAAAAGTAAGTGGGAAATAATACTTTGGTCGTTGCAGTTCTTCCATATAACTGTTGTTCAACGTAACGGTCATCCTTCTGTTTTCATGTATGTTACATTCAAGAAACAAACAAGCAGTTTAAATTGAGTTACATTGAACCCAGTTGTACTCAGCGCAAAAAAAAAGAAAAAGCACGAAAAAATATTAAGATGTTGTAAATTTAAAAATGTACTAATCGTAATTGGATAAAATTAACTCATAGGAACAAGTCGAAAATTTTAAAAGTTATGTTTTTGAAAACAAGGAAAATATGTATTTCCAATGTCCTTATGGATCATATTGACCTCAGGGGTACTAGGAGGCTTAACAAGTTGATCTGCCAGCGCTCCATACGCGAATGAAACAGAAAGAAATACTGATACATCGTACAGCGAGATATACCGTCTGTCATACACATCCCAGTGATTTGCAAAAGCTGCCCATTCAAGTACTCATTCAAATGCCGCCCTCAGTTGCCTGCTCTTCGACCGGTCAAGTTGAAGAGCTTTCAAGTCAGTGTCAATGTATGTAATCAAAATCTAGCTCTTTCTGACGCAAACGGAAGCTCATATCGTAACAGATACCATCGGCTAGCCTTGCTTGTAGTATTTAACTTTGGAAATAACATCGGAAAACAAATCATTATTGCGTAGAATTCAAGTATTGTCGGCACTGTATGCATTACCCTGGGAAGAAGATGCGTTAACTATTCGCATGCGCATGTTGTACTTTACAGAACGGGACCATAAATTTTCACTCGGCGGAACTGCGGGCAGAGACAAATATAATGGTTGCCCTAATTAGTGGTTCGTCACTCTTTCGCTCTCCACCGCTCCCTATTAATGAGGCGCGCTATTCAACAGCGTCCGACACAGTTGCACGAAGATGCAAAGAAATCATTGCTATAGTACAGTGAGTTCCCGACAAATTTTACAGAGGTGCCAGACTGGTGCCACACTTCTGCAGATGCTGAGGATTAAAATAACTATCTCGCTCATCCAATTAAGGAACTGCTACCTTATGCATTTAATTAAAATTTGATCCGTTTCTAATGCGGTTAGTAAAACGAGAAGTTCTTATTCAAGAAGCCTACTGAAGAAGATTCGTGGTCAAATCAAGGTTCCTACGACATCATGAATAAAATAAGACTAACAAGAATAAATTTATTAGATCTCCGTATGCCCATCTTTTTGGAGATTGTTACTGGACCTCGGTTGTTCAATACAGAATGTAAGTTCAGACACCTTTCAGCCGTCGAAATTTCCTAACTGTTATTTTTTTGGGTCACCAGTTTCGGCAATATGTGACGCCATCTTCAGGCTCCTGCCGACTCGGCATGTGATGTTCAGCAGACGGCTGAAAGGTGTTTGGTTCAAATGGCTCTGAGCACTATGGGACTTAACATCTCTGGTCATCAGTTTCCTAGAACTTAGAACTACTTAAACCTAACTAACCTAAAGACATCACACACATCCATTCCCGAGGCAGGATTCGAACCTGCGACCGTAGCAGTCGCGCGGTTCCGGACTGTGCGCCTAGAACCGCTAGACCACCGCGGCCGGCCTGAAAGGTGTTTGATTTGACAAATGTATCAGAAGTGAACTGTAGACTTGCCTCACTAAGGTGGCATCAACCACAGCGACAGTGCGTGGTTTCGCTTTTCCGTACTGCACGTTGTCGAGACCTGTCATTGGAAAAATATTTTTTTTTGTATCTGCAAATGATTGACACGGTAGGGGATGTAACTGAATTAGCAGCTAGATACACAAACAGCCCTATATTGAAATAAATATGTATACCGGGTGAGAAAATTGTAAGACAAAGTGTAAACTGAGGGAGTAACTAACGCAATGAAATTGTTCTTTGCTAAGGAGTGCCTGCAGAAAATCTATATTTCAGTGTCTTCAAGCTTTTTATCCGAATTACATATACGACAGATTCCACTTCGATTTAACTTCGTATTTCCCTTTTGAGTTTACTTTTGTTTGATCAGATTTTTCATAACTGAACCATTTGTGGGTAACATATGGGTCACCATTTGGCTTAGGACTCCAAATTCGTGGTGTGAAATACGTTGCTGATGTCGTAAAGAGACAAGAGACAGCCTGTACCGCCTGAATCAGTATATCTCTTAAGAATCTGACAACTGTGATCCAAGGGAAACCAATAACACAGTCTTATGTTCAGTATGTGGCAAAAGAAAGTTGTATAACATGTCGGGTGACACACCCCGAAGGGTAGTTCAGCCGTCTAATCGAAAAGGATTTTCTTCTTCCAAGCACAATGACCTCTTTCCTTAGTATGTATGGGGCTAGTTTCTTTATCGTATCTGAAAAGTGTATGTGACTGTGATTGGGGTGTATACAGGATGTAACGGCTATAAGTACAGATTTTTTTTTTATTGGTGACTGAGGATAGCGTACTGAACAACATCTGTTTGTTGATGTAACCGTTTTCCTCAAAAACTTTCCGTAAGTGGCTCAATTCTCCCGGCAAGTTTTCAGTGTCTGAGACGGTTCAGCACGATATTCTAAGGTCCTTATAACTGACTGTTTCTGTGCTGGGTGATGGAAGCTGGTGGCGTCCAGATACCGATTCGTGTGGGTGGCCTTGCGGTAAACGCTATGACCTAGAGACCCGTTGGGTTTGCGGCGGACAAGCATGTCCAAGAACGGGAGGGAGTTGAAGCGGGGTGGCCATTACCATATATGGTGCGGGACCGAGCACCAGTGACGTCACGAGCGACGGCGCGGCTATATAAGCACGGCAATGACAACTACACGACAGTCATCCACTTGACAATGGCAGAGGAGATCTCTGCCGAAAGCTTGTGGGCAGTAAACCACTTGACGCGGCTTGAAACACGAGAATGTTTTATTAAGGGATATCACCGCGAAAGTATGCATTCGTACATAACTGCTTTGGTGTCTTCGCCATCAAATTAACCTGTTCTGAATGCGATGGAACACGTCTGGGGCGCTACCGAACGCAAGTTTCGCGCTCACAAACCACCGACCAATGAACAGAACATTTTGGGTCATCGATGTACATTCTCTCTCACTCTCCCCGCCCCCCCCCTCTCTCTCTCTCTCTCTCCTTCTCCTTCTCTCTCTCTCTCTTCTCTCTCTCTCTCCTTCTCCTTCTCTCTCTCTTTCTCGCTCTCTCTCTCTCTCTCTCTTTTTCTCTCTCTCTTGACCTGTCTTGGTGGTGAGCTCACAAACGCAAGTATGTGCAGTAGCATTCGACTCAGTCATAGGTGGTCCGAATCCTGATTTTCGAATAAATCTGTACCATGTCTCTCTGACTGGCAACAGGATACGATATGGTAGCATATAGTACCAGAGCACCATACACTGAGTCAATATACTGTATTAAAATTAAAACTATTCTGCTGTCTCATGAAATGAGAACATCGACACTTTAATGGTGATGCATCGCTGAGATCGACATGTTAAGCCTGGATATCCCTTTGATGGTATTCGAGAGGAGTAGCCTATGTGCTTGCACCGGCTTTCACCCTTTCCCTTCTCTCATGATTATAAAATACAAATATGATACAATATTATACAGGATGTAACGGGTATACCAAATGCGGATATTTTTGTATATGATAAGTCAATACGAATACACATCAGTGCGTTGGTCCCACAAACACGTCACAATATATAAGAGCTGATGTTTTCTGCACAATCGTATCTGCACCACTAAGTGGACTATGCCTGTCAGTATAGACTAACTGCTTTACGACCACGTCTTCAACACTTCAGTACCTGACCTTCTGGCCAGGGGGAAACTAGCATCAATGGCTTGCTATTGTCAAATGTATTTGGAGATACTACCTAAGTCTGCAAATGAAGTAAATACTGATGTACATCTACATCTACATTTATACTCCTCAAGCCACCCAACGGTGTGTGGCGGAGGGCCACACAGATCTCACAAGCAGTATCACGTAAGCCTCAAAGAAAGAAGACCTCTTACGGTTTTGTGGTTCGACAACAGGGAAGATAAGTCGGCTCCTGAAGAGGCATAAAATAGACACAACTTCAGGCCTCCGGCAAAGATCTGGCAACCAATGAAATCTGTGAAAGACGATGTAGGTCTCAGAACGCCAGGAATTTACAAGATACCGTGTGGATGTGGGCAGTTATATCTCGGCCAGACTGTTCGCACTATTGAACAGCGCCGCGTAGAACATGAAAGGTCTTTCCCTCTGCACTATCCCGAAAAGTCAGCTGTAGCAGAACATGCTCTGGAAAACGGACACCGAATTGCATTCGACGAGACGTCTGTTATTAAACGCACTAATGGCTTCTGGGATAGCGTGAAAAACGAGGCCATAGACATTAGAATTTCTGACAACACCTTCAATAGAGACGGTGGACTGCAGCTGAGTACAGCGTAGGATCAGGTGTTGAGGGAGTTGAAGCGGGCCCAGCGGTCGCGCGGCCAAAACATTACCATATATGGTGCGGGACCGAGCACTAGTGACGTCACCAGCGACGGCGCGGCCATATAAGTACGGCAATGACAACCACACGACAGTCATCCACTTGACAATGGGAGAGGAGATGTCTGCCGAAAGCTCGTGAGCAGTAAACCACTTTACGCGACTTGAAAACCGACAATGTTTTATTACGAAAGCAGTTCACTAACATGCTACTCAATCCGCTGTAGTACGATTATAGACTTGTAACAGTGACTGTTGTCCTGCTGGAAGGTGCTATCGACGTTGTGAAAGACATCACGCATGAAACGATGCAACTGGTCCGCAATAATGTTCACGTAGTCCCGAACTATTATGGTATCTTCAATTACTACCAAGATCCCTTGGAAGCCCATGTGAACGTCCTCGAAAGCATAATATTGTCCCCATCGGTCTGCATCCGTGGCGCGGTTCATGTCCCGAGCAGCCGTACACCTGGTTGCGGCATATTCGTACCCGACCATTGGCCTGGTGTAACAAGTATTGTTATTCATCCGACCAAGTGACACGTATCCATTTAACTACGGTCCAGTATCGATGAGTCCATGTTCATTGTAGTCGTAATGGCTGATGCCGACATCATGGGAGCGCGTAGGGGCCACTTGATGCGGTGCCCCACGTTCCACAATGTCCGAAAACACTTTTGTCTGCACTATCATTTTAGTCTTATCGTTAGATATGCCTCAGATCACCGCCTATTTAACTTTACAGAACGAGCAAGCCACCGACCTCTATTTCCTTTGATGAGACATTGTTACCTCACGGTTTCACAGTCTTTCAGCCATTTTCCATAGATGGTAACAACAGTAGCGCATATATAGCTGACCAGTTCCGCAGATCCCAACATGCTCGCTCCCAGGCGCTGGGTGATAACAGTTTTCCCTTTGTTAAAGTCAGTTATGTCAATGGATTTCTCCATTTACAGCCCAGTTCATAGCTAGATTTATTACCCACTGGTCACTGCTCCTGTTGCATAATTTCCTCACCGCGTCATGTGCCCGCAATGCCACCAGGCCGCATTCAGTCTCGCTGTGGGCATTAGTAGTAAATACACTGAGGTGAAAAAGTCCACTCGGGCATGGATGTGTGTGATGTCCTTAGGTTAGTTAGGTTTAATTAGTTCTAAGTTCCAGGCGACTGATGACCTCAGATGTTAAGTCCCATAGTGCTCAGAGCCATTTGAACCATTTTTGTAAAAGTCCTCGAGTGCCTCCTAATACCTTAAAGGACATCTTTTTACTCGGCATATTGCAGCAACTCTACGTGACCTGGATTCAATAAATCGTTGGAAGTCCTCTGCAAAAATATTGAGCCATGCTGCCTCTATAGCCGTCCATAACTGTGAAAGTGTTGCTGGTACATGATTTTGTGCACGAACTGACCTCTCGATAAAATCCCATAAATGTTCGATGTTATTCACGCCGGGCAGTCTGGGTGGCCAAATCATTCACTCGAATATGTCCAGAATGTTCTTCAAACCAATTGCAAACAGTTGTGGTCCGGTGAGACGGGGTATCGTTGTTTGGGAATATGAAGTTCATGAAAGGCTGCACATTGTCTCCAAGTAGCCGAACATAACCATTTCCCGTCAGTGATCGGTTTAGTTGGATCAGAAGATCCAGTCCATTCCATGTAAACACAGCGTACACCATTATAGAGCCAACACCAGATTGCACATGCTTTGTTGACAACTTGGGTCCATGGCTTCGTGGGATCTCCGCCACACTGGAAACCTACCATCAGCTTTTACCAACTAAAATAGGAACTCATTCGACCAGTCCACGGTTTTATAGTCGTCTGGGGTCCAACCAGTATGGTAACGAGCGTAAGTGAGGCGCTGCAGAGGATACCAAATTGTCAACTAAGGCACTTGAGTCGATCGTATGCGGCCGTAGCCCATTAACGCCAAATTTCGCCGCACTCACCTAACGTCGTACGTTCCACATTGATTCCTGCCGTTATTTCATGCGGTGCTTTTTGTCTGTCAGCCCTGGCAACTCTACGCAAACGCCGCTGCTTTCGCCCGTTAAGTGAAGGCCGTCGGCCATTGTCCATGGTCAGAGGTAATGTCTGAAGTTTGCTATTCTCGACACATTCTTGACACAGTGGATCTCGGAATACTGAATTCCGTAACGATTTCCGAACAAGCGTCTAGCTCCAACTACCATTCCGCGTTCAAAGTCTACTAATTCCCGTTGTGAAGCGCCTTCCGCTGTGGTCGAGCGGTTCTAGGCACTTCAGTACGGAACCCCGCGGCTGCTACGGTCGCAGGTTCGAATCCTGCCTCGGGCATGGATGTGTGTGATGTCCTTAGGTTAGTTAGGTTTAAGTCGTTCTACGTCTAGGGGACTGATGACCTCAGATGTTAAGTCCCATAGTGCTGAGAGCCATTTGAACCATTTGAACCGTCGTGCAGCCATAATCACCTCGGAAACTCCGACAGCTCCACCAATGCACCGACTCGTATACTTTGTGCACCCGATATTATCGCCACCTTCATATGTGCGTATCACTATCCCATAACTTTTGCCACCTCAGCGTATGTGTTGCGTAAGAATAGGAGAACTGAATAGGAGTAAAATAAGAAAGCTCCGATTAACGTCCTTTTGTTAATTAACAGCCGGCCGGTGTGGCCGTGCGGGTCTAGGCGCTACAGTCCGGAGCCGAGCGACCGCTACGGTCGCAGGTTCGAATCCTGCCTCGGGCATGGATGTGTGTGATGTCCTTAGGTTAGTTAGGTTTAATTAGTTCTAAGTTCTAGGCGACTGTTGAGCTCAGAAGTTAAGTTGCACAGTGCTCAGAGCCATTTGAACCAACCATTAATTAACATTAAATGCACCAAGAAGCCGGATTTTTGGTTTGGGGCGACACTAAGTTGTTGGACGACCCGACCACAGTAGTAGCTTTTATATGATGGTGTGCCGGGGATGCATTTAATGAATAGACAGCACAATATTTCAGCGCAGGGGGATCGTTGCAGACTGTCGAGTACAGTACAGACCTCAAGCCAATATGCCTGATACCTCGGTACTTCAGCAGGACCTTTAGTTGACAGAAAAAAGTGGGCTGCCTGATACAGAGGAGAAACGAAACGACCTCGCTTCTCCAGCGAAGAACCAGCAGCGTGTTCATCTCGCTAGCCAATCACGACTATATATTAAAAATTTTGTCATCCTCTGGTAAACTGTCGTATCTGATTGTCAACTATGTCGTAGCCTTGTGCAATGACTGTAGTCAACCTGCTACTATCAGTTTTGCCTAATTTTTGTATTATTGTACAATTTCGGGTTTAGTACGTCTTCAAGTATCTTGATGAAATAAACCGATTAGAATTCAGTAAATCAGAAGTCAATTAAGAATTAAATGCCGTGACAAAGCAGTAGATAGAATATTCTAAAATTAACAAGGATGTAAAGGACATGTAGCACACATTTTAAGAATCATCGCTGGCACATTATGCAATGCTACTCTCTCTATCTTTATTTCTTTGTCGTGATTTCGTTCCCCTCGCCCCTTTATTGGGCAGGATGCGCTGCAAGCTGTTCTTCAGCAATAAGCATTAAAATATACACAAAGACATAGCAAATATATTTAAAAGTCGAACAATTTTGCAAATATTTCAAAAACTTCCAAAACTGGATTTTTGATAGTATTTACATAACATGAAATTGTTGATTTTCTGAAATTTTTAATTAATAATAACAGGTAAAGATAAGAGTAGGAAAAAGTATTTAAAATTCGTTGCAAGAACGGTGACGTAATTTAGAAATATCACTGTGTTTCCACTAAAAAACTGAAAGATCTCCACTGGGAGAAATGGTTTCTGGAAAGGGAAACATTACGTTTTCCGTGTGGTTGAAGGGAATGGGTACAATAAAAACTAGGTTGCCTATGTTGCATCTGTAGAGGTAGGTTTTGTGGTCGATAGTAGGAGGACAAAATCTGGGGAGGAGCGTTTGGGCAAAACGTAGTACAAAGAGGAAAAGGAATGAGAAAAAATAGAGAGGCCTGGTGTGAAGTGGGATAGGTGGTGAAGAATTACGAATGAGAGAGTGAATGAATACGTAGTGGCGTATTTCATTGTCTGCGACAGGTAATCAGTTGTAATTGGCCTCGGATAAGATAAAATGGCTCTGAGCACTGTGGGACTTAACATCTGACGTCATCAGTCCCCTAGAACTTAGAACTACTTAAACCTAACTAACCTAAGGACATCACACACATCCATAGCCGAGGCAGGATTCGAACCTGCGACCGTTGCGGTCGCGCGGTTCCAGACTGAAGTGCCTAGAACCGCTTGGCTACCACGGCCGGCCCTCGGATAAGATATTGAGTGTTGTAGATGTAGGGACTGGCGGATATGTTTCTATAGTCGCGGCAGCAGACTAATCCTGGTATTCAGCATACCAGTCTTGGTGTGCTGCCACGCCTGTTATATCGTATTCCATCACTGTACGCCTATCGGTTAATTGAACTCTTCGCTCAGTGAGGTATAAGATGAAGAAATTACAATAGAGAACGAATCTGTAATGGTAAATTCCAGATACACTGTGTAGCCGTACATAGGAACTATTTCAGACAGTGAAGTAAATATGTGAAAGAACACTAACATTCAGGTAGCCTTCCGAAATGAAAACTGTTTGGGGTAAACATTCAGTATATTATAAATAATTCTCTACCATTCTCACAATCAGGAATATATAACATTAATTGTAGTACCTACGATAAATTTTAAATAGGTCAAATTGGACGTAACTTTAAGGTGCGATAGAGAGAACACATAGCGATAAGCAAGAAGAATACACATACTTTTAGCGCCCACCTGTACAATGAAAATCATACGTCACAAGACAATGTGCGCACACTTCAAATTTTATACCATCATTACAAAATCGGCAAAGGCAGAATCGTGAACATACTTGAAGAAATTGAGATGTACAGTCACTTGCCTAAACAGCGGGACTGTATTCTTAATCAACAAATAGAGCTAAGGAATAACAGAATTTTAGAAGACTGTGATCAAATATTCAGAAAGTAATACCTGGGCTCGTGAAGTGTACTTTATATTTCACACCATGACGCCATCTCGTTCGCTGTGCATTGCACTAATAACATATTGTTAGGTAACGTATTTGACCTCAAGAATGCAGATGATTATATAAGGCTATTCAAAAAAGGTATGTATTATGTACGTTGTATCTTTCTCTACCGAGCACCTTAACGTTCCACACGTTGTTTTTATGTTTTTATTTTATGCTCCCCTTGGAATTTTATCCATTCTGTTATGTGACAAGAATCTGTTATTGTGCTGAACGACACAAAATTTGAGTTTTACATGCGAGTGTATTTGCCACATGCCCAACTACAACTACACTGCGTAATTTTGTGGTACTGCCGAAGGATCTAATCTTTTAAAAGTTTTCTAAAGTTTATTGAACTGTACAAAAGATTCTTCCTGCTTTAATATTAGATTACGCTGAATGATGTACTTTGTAATTGTTTATCGATAGTACTTCAGGGCCCATTGAGCGCACACTGTTTCATCGGCAGTTACAATTTTCCCACGCACACTTGTACGTGTGAGACGGCACTGTAAATAGTGATGTGTAGGTGCGCTTTGTGGTGGTAGGTTGCAACGCGTCTCTTATCGTTGTTACTGCTTGTATATGGAGTTTCAAGTTGGCGTTATTGCTACACTTCTTATTCCATGCATTTTTCATTTACACATTGAGCACTTACGACCCTTCGCCTCTGCCCTACACTCCAGAATCCCCGAAGATCCCTCTAGAGTCACATTAATCAGTTTACATCATGGTGCAACCAAAGTGTCGTCAAGATCAAAGCCCTGAATAACCTAGGCAATAGTTATATGACGGACCACTTGCAGTTTGCACCTCCAACACTTCTAACTCACTATTTACAGCTGTCCTAACCAATCAACTAATACACTTAAATATCTTGGAGCTTCCTTCGACCAGCAACTAACATGGGAATCTCACTTGCTAACCATTCAGCAGAAAGTCCACCTGGGGATTGCACTTGTCCCCTATCCTCCACACCTATAAAACCTTGGTCCGATACATCAGTCCTCTTCTCTGCAAATTTTTCGAGGTTATCAGGCCCTCCAAATACTTGAATGTCTTGCATTAAGCCTTGCTTTTTCCGTTCGTTTTCCCTCTCCCACACGGATCCTCCACCATATAAAGGAATTCCCACTCCTCCTCATGCACACTGAACACCTCCGCAAATCCTACACTAACCGTACACCTGATTGCCATAACTTCATTGTTTCCTATCTCATTACCAAGCCTGATATGCTGCCGAGCCTTGGCCAACTCATCTCACTCTCCTTATACCTACACACGCTGCATATGCTATCCCATCACAACTTAGAATAACTCCCTCTTCCAGACAGTGAAATTGTAACAACACCAACGCTATACTATTGTACATATAATAATTTTTTCTTCTGATTTTCGATAAATTAGTGTAATCGATGTTCTGATTTCATTTCTTTTTCTTTTCTTACCATTGTGTTAAAGAAACTATAAACAACTTTCGATGTGAATATTAATGTTTATGCCAAATTTCAAGCAATATTATAACAGAATAGAAATGTAAGAAACGTTGAAACTATTGTAAGATGTTAAAGTTGTAATTGTGCGCCTGGTCCATACGTAGGTAATGTATTAGGATATGTAGAATGCAAAACCTCGGGTGAATACCCTGTCTGTAAGGGAGCGGTAAAAGGTGGATGACAGGCGAGCGCGGGAAAATGCACACGGGCGCGGCATGGCATAACGGGCTCAGCAGTAGTAGTCGGAGTTGGGCATTGGTCTGAGCAACACGTTCTGGATCGAGGGGGCTCTCCTGGAAGACGCAGTTTCATTGAGCCTCGGATAAGCCGTCCCAACGCCCTTACAGCATGGCAAAATTCCATAGGCACTAAATGGAAAAGTATTGCGGCGCTATGAAGAAGTAAAGTGCCGATACATCAAGAGCCATAGCTGTGATTGTGTGTGTGCTCTGTGCCTCGCCATCTCGCCGCCTGCCAACCGCCGCATCGATACGAACAGGTGGAAACTTTTAGTACTGTATTAGTGTGGACCAGTGTTACTTTTGTTCCATACTGTTCAATAACAACTTAAATTTTACCAGAACTGTCCTATCATTTAATTATCCTCACAACTAACCTAGACAGGGTCCTTTCCACATGTTGTGCAATCCGAGTGTCCCGAAATGAAGAATTAAAGTTTATGTTAATAATAATCACCTGCAGACCTAGCTATGTTAGAATGATGCTTAAAGAACTTTGTTGTTAATGAAATAATAGACGAATAACATAGGTCTGACAAAGTTGGAAGATAATTTTGAAATTGAATTAGTAATGAAGTTTAATTATTTTGAGGCAGATATAATGGTATTTTAAATGATCAGGAAATAAGATAAAAAGAGTAGTAACTCATATATTGGAAACCTTGAGTGCTTAAAGATTTGAATGATTAATAGTTTTAATACAGTGGTCATAACAGTTTCAGGGTCCCCCCCCCCCTCTTTTTTATTCATTTGAATTCTGAAGTGTTCTAAACTGATTAGACCAGCCAAGTTAAAGCCAATATAAAAACCAAAATTTATCAGTGTTTTACATTTATCGAAATTGACATTGTGTGTGTGTTTCGAAAGTGCTATTTCTAGGGTAACCTATGCCCGATTTTAATCAGATAAATGGACAGTACGAAGTTTTGTAGTAAACATTATGCTGTAATGTTATGTATTTATGGTTTATCCATATTGGTACTGAAAGTAAAATTATCAGTTCAGTAGATTTTCTGGTTCTAACATTTACCATATTATGCAATATTATTGCGTGTTGTTTGGCATAAACGTACATCAACTTGTACAGGGAAGAAACTTAGTTAATGCCTAATTAGGCTGGCGACCGTTTTATTAGCAATTTGGTAGCATCTTCTGTGTTGTTTCTTGTCCGTCCTGACGTGTAGTTTCATTTCGTACTTGCTTGACGTATCATTGTTATTACTGAGTGGGTGTAAGTCTGATTTGCCTCCATTCAGGTACACGCGGTCAACATCTATACAAAAATCCTTTCTCTTAAGGTGAAGCCCGTCAACTTACCATAGTACAGGCTTTAATGAGTATCGTGTGCCCAAAAGCGCAGTGTTACAAAATCCACGCCGATATACATCCATCCTACCAACTACGGTTCCAACGCACCTGTCCAACTCAGGGCTCCACCTCCCTTTCCCCCCTCTACTTCACCTGCCCCTCCTTCTCTTGATACCACGGTCCTGCGCCCACCTACACAACTCTTCCTGACACTAACACCTTCCTTCGTCTCCATTGTTTCCTACTCAACAGACTCCTAAATTTTTACACCTTTCAATCGTTTAGAACTCATTGTCCTCTCCTCAAATACCTTTCTTTCATTGCAGGTCCTTCGGCTTTTAAGTGGAAGTGCAGCGCTGTTTTTATGATAAGGTCACAATTTCTGCTATACGTTTTGAATATGTATTTTAGTTACTGTTTTTTAGTTCTTCGATTTTAATTAAAAACAAAGAAAATCAACAGTTTTAATATGTTTACCTGAACGCCAACAAACAGTATTGCCTTTATGGCTTTTAAAACCATGTGTAAGCTTTTCTTTGTTTTTTTAGTTAAATCAAAGGACTAAAAGAAACTAAAATACATACTTAAAACATGTTGCAGAAAAGTATATCAATTCTGGCCGAGAGATGTCGCGCTCGTGGTAATAACGACAAACAGATCCAAAGACGTAGGTGGAAATATCAAAGACTGGTATGTACCTAGATTACTAGGAACTCCTCACTTGTATCCATTGAATAATACCGTATGGAACTCCTCGTACGATAGTGGCCACCAGGTTATGAACGGGAGAGATCCACCTGTGTAACACCATTCCAGGCCATAACCCCAGGCGTGGTAGAGAAGTTTGAACATTCTATGTGTAATCACCTCCGATATAGTAACTGCAACAAATGACGCTCATTCGTCCATGGAGTGAGCGTCTCGCCAGAAGAAAACCTGTCATAACTTGTCGACGCCTTTGCAGACAAATGCTTCTGACTACTGAGGCGCCAGGCACGCTGCCTCTCCACTTCTCTATAATTTGTCCATGGAACACCTGGACAAACCAGCCTTAACAAGCAAATAGCTACAGGCTCACCATAGGAAGTCTGTGGACTAGTCTTCGGATGACCGCTGCCTACAATTTAAGCGCCAAGTTCATTTCTCCCCACCATCCTCTTTTTCTAGACCAACCAGAAAAATACTCCCCTTCTCCTCCTCCCTATAATTAGCGTTTCGATTTAATTAAAAAAAAAATAATATCTACAGTTTCAATGTTTTTACGTGAATGCCAACAGACATAATTTATTTTATGGGTCTTAAAACCATGTGTAAGCTTTTCACCTTTAAATCATCTTTGTTTACATTTCAAAAGGTTTTGGCTGAACAGTGGAATTGCGTACTGCTGACAGCCCATCCCCATACCGTGTGAGGCAATAGTGATGAAATAACTAATACGCAAAACACACTGCTATTGAATACCACGTATGGAACGAAATTTATGTTTGACGAGTGTTTTGTAGGCACAGCTGTTAGAGGTATTCTTGGTTTCTGTGAATACATTACCCAGCGCAATTATATAGGCTTCTGTATTTTGACTTTGATATAATTTTGGTGTCCTCTTACTTTGTAAATGTACTTCGACATTAGAAACAATTAATAAAGCACTGTCTTAAAAATTAGCCTACTGGAGCGATATATTTTTTCAAAAATAAATCTATACTGATGATTGATAGTTTGTCGCATGTCCTACGGACACCTGAGAGGTCGCTTTAGCCGCAATCGAAAAGACTGCGTTAGCAGCCGATAACCACATTGCAGACGCCAGGTGCAAGAGAGGACGGCATGTTAGGCGGTTCCATTAGCGATATCGAAGTCACGGTGTTGGTTACACGGCGGAGGAACAAAAGGCTCAGCATACGCGATCCATCTCTCACACCTCCACTCTTGTCGCCACAGCATCATTCGCGTGCTCGAGCGCCGGTGCAGGCTTCATATAGGACGTTTTTATCGCTTTTTTTCCCTCACCCCCGGTCCTACGGGAGCGCTCCGACACGCAGATAAGAGCGGGTCGCGCGGTAACGACCCTGCTGGCAGGTCGCCGGCTGAAAAACCGCGGAGCTGCGGTGGGGAGCGGGAGGAGTGCGGTGTTGCGCCCGTGAGGTGAAGTGGCGGCCAAGCCGCGCCGTGACGCACGGCAGCAGCAGCAGGTCGATAGCGACAGCTGCGGGCGAGCGCTCCGTGCCTGGCGTGTCTTTGGCCGCGGTCGGGTCGCAGCTGCAGCCGTGCCGGCCCACGGCCGACGCTCGCGTCCGCCGGCTGCTGCGCCACGTGGAGCCGGCGCCCGGTCGATAGGCAACCCAACAGGCGCGGCTGCGGAGCGGAGTGCGGAGCGGCCAGGCGCGGCGCAGAGCGGTGCGTGCGCCAAACTTGTGGCCTCTCGCTGCAGCAAGAGGACTGTTGAGGCAGGACAAAGGCCTCGCCGCGGGCGAGCGGCCTTCATCGAGTTGTAACGGCACTTCTGGGACCGGCGCCGGCCTACAATGCCTCGCAACTGTCCCCAGCTGCAGCCGATATATCTCGGCCAACGAGGAGGGTTGCAGTGTAATGAGCCCTCGACGTCGCTTAGCAAACGGCACGTCGTAATCCGTCAGATACTAACAGCTCATGTCGATTAAATTGGTGATGTAAATTTGCCAAATACGAAAACAAAGTGAAGGGACGTAAGTAGTACAACATCTGGGGTTGCCAATAGGTTGCTCTTTGTGAGAGAGAACCAGAGAGTCATGATGGAAGAGCATCACTCTGAGAAAGACTGCGATTCAAGAGCTGATGAAATCATGTCGAAAGACTCATCATCTTATGAACAAGTCGCATTCACTGCGACCACCCGTGGTCAAGTTACACCTCTGAAGGGACCTGGATTAAGTGCATCGGTTGCTTTCTCTGGTGCTCTGAGCTTTACTTGGGAAGTTTTTAAATATGACTTCTGCATTAAAAAGCACAAAGACTGAGCATTTTTTCTTATGGCTGAATCATCTCCAGAATAAGTGACACTTATGCATTACTCTTCACTCATGAAAAAAACATTTGGTGCTAATAAAGGGTATGTTACTCAATCATTAGATTTTAGCGGTTATTTACAGCCTGAAATCAGAAAACTCCAAAATTCAAAATTAGGAATCATATTCTCCGGTGATAAAAATTACACTGTTTAATTCTTTCTTTTGCCGTTGCAGACTGAGAAAATGTTGTAACCATTTTTCAAGGTTACTATTTAAATATTCTCTAGTAATGGTACAATACATTTTCCATACTTTATAATAGTTGATTTACTGTTAATTTTTAACTTAAGAACTTTACCCCATAGTAGGGTATATTTCCATATTCTATATTTAAAAAATGTTGTAACGGGAAAAAGAAACTTTCGTCTTTATCTTGAAACTATTCACAAACGTCGTTAGTTTGATTAACCAGACTTTTATTCTACAGTTTCAGTAATTTCTAAACTTGCTTCTGGAGGTATAAGTGTTGTCACAAAGTTACTCCCATAACCTAAAAAAATAGCTCTTTTGCAATCACAGATGTTTGTATCGTGGTAGGATGGAGTGCCACAACAACGTACTAGAGATTCTGACGGGAGAGACGAGTGTGGTGCGTTTGAAGGTAACTTTTGCACCTTTTTCTTGAATAATTTGAAAACAGTGGCCACCAGCAGAAATGTAACCTAGTTCAAAATTGAAGTACATTAATTTTCCTATCAAAAAGGTCCTGTTCTTTTTTTCTCTAGGACTAATAGTTTGCGGGTAGTGAGCGAGAGAATATCAAAATCTTACCCGTGGTTTTTGAAGGACAGATACAAAATTATGGTTTTAATAAAACGTCATCGGTAGGGTAGCTGAGCCACCCCGTATATGTAAACGAGACTGTGTTTTGTTCCCAAAATTATAAAATGTAGGTAACTGTTCCCTGCCGGCGACCCAATGTCGCCTTTTGTAAATGTGTGAAACTTGCATGAAATGATAAATAATGGATGAAAGTCGACCAGGAAGTTCGTCACTCTTCATACGTCATTTGAAGAATCAAGTGAAGAATGGGATGGGGCTACAGGCCCTCTCACGGACTTCAGAGAGTTCCTGAGCGGTACTCTGGAAGCGATTTTGAAATAATGACGCATTGAACATTGAGTAACGGGTACTAGAGCCGGCTGCGACACGAGTGCCCTAAAGCGCGTGGACAAACCCTTACATTTCATTTTATCCAAAGCTCGAGGGGAGTGACGTCGCATTTGTAATTATCAGTTTAAGAAAACAGCTCGGCTCTAAAAAGCTTTGTTGGTTTAATCACCTCGCAGCTTAATCATAAAGAAACTGACATGTTTTGCAATATCAACTTTCACCTATAGACACTTAGTATCACAAGAATAAGAATACCTCTAGCAGTAAAAGTATAAATTAATCCATGACTAAGAAAGAAAAGTAATAAGCAGTAAATTCTTCAGACTAAGTTATCTTCCCTTCCGTCCCATGGTACATATAGTATCTTGAAGCGGTAAAACGCATTTTCTGTCACGGCTTCTTGTTTCCCTGCTCGTCCGATATGCACTCCACGCACAAATCAACTGCTCAGTTGAGTCACCCCCAACTATGTAAAGTGCAAGGCAGCTACCCGTCAAAGTCAAGTAAACTACTCGGAGACTATCTTTAAACTGCCATAGCGACTTACGCAAGAATTGCAAATCTTATCGCAGAGTACGAAATATCCGATCGTTCTGTACTAGCAAGTTACAAACTGAGTATGTTATTTCTTCGAGATTCGTGGAGGTGCTATAAGTCGTAACGCTAACGACAGTGCGACTGAAGAGTTGCACAACAGTGATGTGCGCGGTAGACGAATGTAATATTCCTTCAGATTATGGGCTCATGAATGCGACAGTTAAATACGATATAGATTCGTGAATGTATCTTTGGCAGGTAGCTTCCTTGCAGTTTAATATAACTTGGAGTATCCAGGCGAACTGTAGATATTCCCGTGTAGTATACGCACTAGTCCTAGTATAATGGAGGTGTAGAACAAACTTTTGTATGCTGTGACAGCAAACGCTAGCAATTGAGATAGTGTACGGTATCAATGGCGGCGGTGGCCAACAAGAGCTTAAAATTTTTTAATTCTTTGTAATTTTTGCAAGAGTCATTTGCGGGGAAAATTTTGCCTCAATTTTCATGGCAAAACATACAATGGGAAATAGACGAATGGGTTATCAGAATGACTAATGTGAGGTCTAGCTTAGCGAAAAACTAATTGCTTCAAATTAATCATGGAAATTAAGCAAATAATAGAATACCGATCGAAATTTTAATGTAATATATATTTCGCTTTGCAAGCAAAATTTGAAAACAAAAAGTTTAAAAAATGATCAAACGTTTCGTGAAATGACTTGTCAAAAAGGAAAAAAATAGTTCAGAAAAATATTTGACGCACGTTTGAATGATGCACGAAATCATGTATAGCAGTCATCTTCTAGGCCCCTTTAAAATCCAAAGATTCTAAATTAATCAGTGAAGTTTGGATTAGCAATTGTACATGATTACGACCATCAGCCAAATGCACGTCAGGTGTTTTTCTAATATATTTAATTGTTACATTTAGATAAATCATTTCACAAAATATTTGACCATTTTTTAAAATTGCTTTTATTAAATGTATGAAGTTATTTATACTTTTATTCATTTATTTATTCTCAAACATGCCACGTTATGTGTGTGAAGATGGGAACTTGTTCTTTCGAAACGAGTAAGTTATAGTTTGATCATTTTTAAGGTAATTAACGTTGTTAGTGTAACAGAGCGGAATTACTCTCTTAAACGCTGAGTTAACGGAAGAGACAGTATGGAGAAATAAAGTAAGCTTCAAATTTGAAAGTAGTACGTCTTTTGTTAAAAAATACGTGTGTTGAACATATAACATCCAAGTGATCGTGTCATTCTGTATTTATTTTCCTAGCAGGTTCAGACAGTCCCAAAGAGAAATATCTCTGGTCGCTGCAAGCTTAAATTAAGTTGGTTACGTAAACAACAGTCAAATCGGGAATTAAATCTAGTGTGAACTATGGTCGTCGACCCTTGTTGCATTAGAAGTACGAAGACTCTTCCGTAAGCTCTGAACGTGCGGGTGCAGCCAGCTGCAATTTGATCTTATTTGTGATTTATGTCATCACCAGTAGCGCCTGAAGCTCTGGACTCAGAGACCGCTATCATTTCTATTCGTTGACTAACTGAAAGCTTCTCTCGCACGATCGATTCAAACTTTATACTTCCCTTAACCGGTTAATGTACTTTGGTTTGTAGTCCGATGAATCTCTTGAACTGTATGTACAGTCGATTATTTGACTATCTGGTTTGCTAGTTTCATTTTCTCTACCATTGGTTGAAGAACAGTAGAGCCGTCGTCAATTGAGCCACCACATCCAAGAAGTAGCTTTACACGGGCTGAGTGTATATGCTGGGTCCTGTGTGCCATTAAATGTACCAGTCTTCATAAATGTTCTAGTGAAGGTAGTATAGAGAAATGTGCCATTAAATGTACCAGTCTTCATCTAAATGTTCTAGTGAAGGTAGTATAGAGAAATAAATACAAGGAAGAATAGTGTTATAGGCACACTTAACTTAATTAAACGGTCAAAATAAAAAAAGGATAAGGGAAAGAAAAATAAATAGATTCTCATGGAAATTCACATACATGTAATGGTTAATTGTTGTCATCAAATACGTGGCGTATGTTACAAATACATAAACAAAGTAGATAGAACAATAAATGATTGATCATAGAGAACGTTGTCCTCGATAGTGAGAGTTCATCGGAGGTGAGGATATCATCTGGAGTGCCCCAGGGAAGTGTGGTATGTCTGCTGTTGTTTTCTATCTACATAAATGATCTTTTGGATAGGGTGGATTGCAATGTGCGGCTGTTTGCTGATGATGCTGTGGTGTACGGGAAGGTGTCGTCGTTGAGTCACTGTAGGAGGATACAAGATGACTTGGACAGGATTTGTGATTGGTGTAAAGAATGGCAGCTAACTCTAGATATAGATAAATGTAAATTAATGCAGATGAATAGGAAAAAGAATCCTGTAATGTTTGAGTACTCCATTAATAGTGTAGTGCTTGACACAGTCACGTCGATTAAATGTTTGGGCGTAACATTGCAGAGCGATAAGAAGTGGGACTAGCATGTAGTGGCAGTTGTGGGGAAGGCGGATAGTCGTCTTCGGTTCACTGGTAGAATTTTGGGAATATGTGGTTCATCTGTAAAGCAGACCGCTTATAAAACACTAATACGACCTATTCTTGAGTACTGCTCCAGCGTTTGAGATCCCTATCAGGTCGGATTGAGGGAGGACATAGAAGCAATTCAGAGGCGGGATGCTAGTTTTGTTACTGGTAGGTTTGATCATCACGCGAGTGTTACGGAAATGCTTCAGGAACTCGGGTGGGAGTCTCTAGAGGAAAGGAGGCGTTCTTTTCTGAATCGCTACTGAGGAAATTTAGAGAACCAGCATTTGAGGCTAACTGCAGTACAATTTTACTGCCGCCAACTTACATTTCGCGGAAAGACCACAAAGATAAGATAAGATAGATTAGGACTCATAAAGAGGCATATAGGCAGCCATTTTCCCTCGTTCTGTTTGGGAGTGGAACAGGGAGAGAAGATGTTAGTTGTGGTACGAGGTACCCTCCGCCACGCACCGTATGGTGGATTGCAGAGTAGGTATGTAGATGTAGATGTAGATGTAGAGAGCGTCTATAATAATTAAGTTCCGTGGGAGATTTTTGTTCCTTGGCTGGCGGTAACTTACTCCAGGAGGGTTTAGGGTGAAATATTACAGTTATTTTCACTTAAATGGCACTGACTATCAAGTAGTACTTGGAAGTCTGTCTGAAGCCATAAATAAGTAGTTACGAAATCGTTAATTAATCGTGAAATATTTATTGAAAACGAAAGTTTTGGTGCGTGTTGTAGATTTCTTGACATAACATAATAAGCACCGCCGTTCTAGCCACAGACAACCGCCGTGTCCTGTATCATAATGTCAATGCGGTGTGGAGGCCTGGGGGACAGCACACCGCACTCCAGACCATTGTCATGTCAGCAGACATGGAGCCGCTACTACCCGGTCTAGTAGCCCCTCAGTTGGGATCAGGAGGCTGAGAACACGCCATTCCAGTCTCCCACCAAGGAAATACTCCTGGGGTGACCAGGTATCGAAGCCAGGTCCTTCACATGGCAGTCAGCTAAACGGACCACACACTTACGCAGGCTGTCTGCGTGGATATGCATAGGCGCATGGGTATTACAATGCACTGTCGAAAAAAATCGCAGCACCAAGATATAATAAATGTACAGCAGTGATTGTTCAGGAATATATTTGTCTAGGTAACATATTTAAGTGGTTAACGTTGCATGATCACAGTTTAACGTACGGGCGAGAAAAGACATTGCAAATATGAAATGCTGGTACATTAAAAACCAGTGTAACCACCAGAATGTTGATTCAAAGCATCCAAACGCACATGCATTGCGTTGTACAGCTGCCTGATGTCAGCTTCTGAGAGGGAGTTCCATTACTGTAGCACTTGGTCGGTCAACACAGGCATTTAATGCTGTTTGTGGATAACGCTGGAGTTGTCTTCCGATGATGTCCCATATGTGGTCGACTGGAGACAGATCTGAAAATCGAGCAGTCGAAGGCAACATTTCGACACTCTGTGGAGCATATTGGGTTACAACACCGCTATGTATGCGAGCGTTATCCTGTTGGAAAACACCTGCTGTAATGTTGCTCATTAATGACAGCACAGTAGGTAGAATCACCAGATTGACGTACAAAGCTCCAGTCAGAGTGCGTAGGATAAGCATGTGAGTGCCCCCGCTGTGATACGAAATCGCACCCCAGACCATAACCCCAATTGTAGGACCAGTGAATCTAGCACGCATACAGGTTGTTTGCAGGCCCTCAACTGACCTCCTCCTAACCAACACACGGGCATCACTGGCACCGAGGCAGAACCGGCCATCTTCAGAAAACATAACAGATCTCCACCCTGCTCTCCAATGAGCTCTCGCTTGACACCACTGAAGAAGTAAATGGTGGTGGTTTGGGGTCAGTGGAGTGCACTCTACAGGGCGTCTGGCAAGGAGCTGTCCTTGAAGTAACCGATTTGTAACAGTTCACTGTGTCGCTGTGGTGCCAATTGCTGTTCGAATTGCTGCTGCAGATGCAACATGATGCGCCACAGCCATACACCGAGTACAACGGTCTTCCCACTCCGTAGTGCGGCGTCGCTGTCCGGACCCCCGTCTTTTTACGACCGTACATTCTCATGACCACAGCTGCCAGCAGTCATGTACAGTGGCTACATTCCTGCCAAGACGTTCTTCAATATCGCAGAATGAACATCCAGCTTGTCATACCCCCATTAGACCAACTCGTTCAACTCAGTGAGGTGTGGATAAAGACGTCTTTGTCGCCTTCAAGGCAATCTTGAGTGAGATCAATTCATCACGATCAGTCTTAAAGGTAACTAGCGCTCACGACCGTATTTGAAGCAAACCCAATTGGCATCCTCATAGTGCCGCTACAAGCGGTACTCTCATGTCAACGGCCCGAAATTTGAATAGACATCATATTTCAGATGTAGAAACACGCCGACCAACTTTCGTTTATGTCACACATATCCTTCTTGGTGTTTCGATTTTTTTCCGTCAGTGCATTATTTTCATTGTTATTGGCGATCTGCATGATGTATCGAAATGGTTCTTGAAAAGTATGGCGCTTAAATTTCCTGGTCATGTTACAGCCATAAGTGAAAATTGTAACTAGCAAAGACGCACGTTACAGATATATAGATCGGTGCGGTGTCGCACGAACATCTTTTCCTAGAATTGTGCTGGACGATCACATAGACGACATAATTGCTGCCTTGATAATATCTTGCTAGCATAACCCCTGGAAACAACAATGACGATTGGCGTTGAAAGAACTGTTAGGAAGCGTATCTATATTCTTCTGCTTGCAGCATACACTCAACTGGTCACCGAATTTGCTTGACGGTGTTATCTATCATTTGTTCATCGGCATTAAAAGACAGATATATGTGAGGCAGTAAGTATTTTAGAGCAGAGTCTCTATTTACATAAATTATTTGGCTGATAGGGTGGGCAGCAAACTACGGTTCTTCATTGATAATGCTGTGGCGTGCCGAAGGTGTCCCAGTTGAGTGACTGTAGGAAGATTCAACACGACTTGATAAAATTTCCAGTTGTTGTGATAAATGGCAGCTGGCCCTAAACTTGGAAAAATGTAAATTAATGCGGACGAGTAGGAAGAGCAAGCCTGTAATGTTCGGATGCAGTATTACTAGTATCCTGCTTGACACAGTCAAGTCGTTTAAATATCTGGGAGTAACGTTGCAGAGCAATTCGAGGTGGAACGAGGATGTGAGTGGTGTGGTAGGTAAGGCGAACTGTCGACTTCGGTTTATTGGGAGAATTTTAAGGTGATCGCATGTAGGATGATGGTGCGACGTAGTCTTGAGTTTTGCTCGAGTGTTTGGGATCTGTACCAAGTCCGATTAAAGGAAGACATCGAAGAATTTCAAAGGCGGGTTGCTAAATTTGTTACCGGTAGGTTCGAACAACACGTAAGTGTTACGGCAATGCTTAGCGAACTCAAATGGGACTCCCTGGAGGGAAGGCGACATTCTTTTTGAGAGACACAATTGAAAAATTTAGAGAACCGGCATCTGAAGGTGACTGCCGAACGATTCAACTGAAGCCAACATACATTGCGCGTAGATAAGATACGAGAAATTAGGTCTCATATGGAAGCATACAGACAATCGTTTTTCTCTTGTTCTGTTTGCGAGTGGAACAGGAAAGGAAATGACAAGTGGTGGAACAGGTACCCTCCGACACACACCGTACGGTGGCTCGCGGAGTACCTGTTGTGGACGTAGATGCAGATGCATGTGACTACGGAAAATTATCGCAAAATACTGAAACCACCTCGAGAAAATATTTTGGGTTTAGTACAGTGAGTTATAGCGTGAAAGCTTTTTCTACTGGAATAAAGTGAATTGAAAGCTATATGAACATGTCAGAGACAGAATACTGATTCTAGTTACGGTTGGGAAATTGCCCTTGGAGACAGACAGAGCAAAATAGAAAACAGGAGTTAGCTTGATTACTTGTTGATGTTCAACGCTGAATTAATTGAAAATGTCATGTCTTTCATAATGAAATGCGGTTCGCATGAAATGTACATGTACATATGCAGTGTCGAGTAGTCTATGGGCTCAGTGCTGCACTAATGTGACATGAGCTGTTGTAGATTATTAGATAACATCAGCCGAACTCACCGTTAACTTACCATCAACTCAATGTCTCAATGTGAATCAGTGCTCTTCACCGCTATCTCCGTATCGTAAACATCGAGACTCGACTTGGTGCTTGGCTGGAGGAAGTTAGATAAAATTTTTCTCGTTAAATTTCCATAAGAAAGAGGAGCAGATCAGCTTCATTAATCAGAGAGAACTTTCGGTTTTGCAGATCAGAAAGGGAAAATAATTATTTTGCAATTGGCTACTGCACGGCCTTGGTGCAGTGATAACGCCTGTTCCCGTCATATCACCAAAGTTTAGCGCTGTCGGACTTGACTAGCAATTGGATAGGTGACCGCCCGAGTCAGCCGAATGCCTTTGCCAAGCGGGGTGCAACCAGTCCCTGTTAGGTCAACTGAGGGGCTACTTGGGTAAGAAGTAGCTGCTCCGATCACAAAAACTGACAACTGCAGGGAGAGCAGTGTGCTCACCACATGCCCCTCCACATCAAGTGACTTCTTTCGTCTGAGGATGACACGGCAGTAAGTCGGTACCGTTTGGTCTTCAGAGGCCTCTTCCGAAGGAGAATTTTATTGGATACTGCAGGAGCGTCCGTGGTAAGTTAACAGAACTAGTTTCATTTGTTACAGATAATAATACCTATGTAGAACCACGTACAGTAGAAGCACTTAAAACCAAAGTCAAACAGCAACGGAATCTTAAATTAGAACTGAAGTATATATCGCTAGGACGGAAATGGCGATGGCGTATTTAGTACCAATAACATCTACTGAGTATTTTACACGCTGTAAATTAGAGATAATGGGGATGAACGTAAGTGACATAGGTATGTCACAAAGGATAATCAGCTCAAGCTTCTTATTATGGCCAAATATTTCAGAGAAAACTTGGAGTATCTCGCGCATAATTTTCTTCATCGTGTTGTGCTAACAGGGGGATATTAGAGTATTCTAGGTATATACTGAATTAATCATGATATAAAAACTAGTGCCAAGTAATGGATTTCGTGTAATATTTCTCTGAATGTCGTTTGTGAAAATTACTTTGCGTTTTTAGAATACGGACTTTGCAAGGCAATGTCTTAGATCTGGTATCCAAAAGAGTCAGTTAACATAAAGGAGCAAAATGCCGACCGTAAGGTTGTTATAATATCAGGGACTACCATCGTTTGAATGAATGTTAAGAAAGATACAAAAATTTTCCGCTCAGCAAGTGTGGCAGAAAACTGGCTGCAGATTATACAGGATGTTCCAGGAGGAAAAGTAGATGTTTTAAGTGACAGAATAGACTCACACGAATAAAAGATTCCACACGCCTCCAATTTTTATTGTTTATTGAGATACATCTGCTGAAACGTAACCTAAGAGGATACTCCCAGAAGACAAAGATAAAAATACGATTTTCTTAAATTACCCCTCCGGCTTCAGTACCCTTTCCAATTCTCTTGACAGCACCAAGCGTATCTCTGCTGAGGACGTCTTGGCAATTCTTTGTGGAGTCAGCACCATTAATAATCTGATCGATCAATTCGTCTCTTTCAACGATCCCCACAGTCAAAAGTCTTAAGAGTGATATGGTGCAGGTACCAAGAACCGTGACCATTTCTACCTATCCACCCTCCAGAAAATATTGGGTTTAGAATTTGTATCACCTGACGAATAGAATGTACAGGGACCCAGTCTTTTTGGAAAAATGCACGCGTCCTCTTCCAGCCAAAGGAACGTCTTTCAGTAGCTCTGAAAGCTCGTTTTCAAGACGTTGTGGATAACGGATCCCTGTAAGACAATGCGGTAACACAACAGGTCCAATCAACTAATTGTTTGTCATACCACACAACACATTTTAGGAGAACTCTGAGGTGGAATTTATGAAAACCAAATTCGAACTTAATCAGTAGCTTTTGCTTAGCACCTTCCGTCTTCGTTTGTTTAGGCTACATTCTAACATCGGTCTTTCCTTTCTTTCTTTTGCTTGTGCCTTTTTCTCGCAATGACGCAGGGTCGGCATGGTTAAACGGATTTGGCAGGGTTAATTGAAGGGGTGGCCGGATGCCCTTCCTGCTGCCACCCCGTACCCCCTGGGACGCAATTAGTGTGCCCCAACTGTCCGTGGCTAGTGTAATCCATGTAGTGCGAATGTGTTCTGATGTATGTGAGCCATGTAACTGAGGTGGGACGTGGGGACCAGCCAGGTATTCACCTAGTGGGATGTGGAAAACCGCCTAAAAACCACATCCAGTCAGGCCGGCGCACCAGCCACCATCGTTAAGCCGTCGAGCTAATTCGATCCGGCGCCGGCGCGCCTATCAGAGTCCAGGAAGCAGCGCATTAGCGCTCTCGGCTAACCTGGCGGGTCACATTCTAACATCCGTATTTCCACACAATTAAGATTGGACAGATGTTGTATGGAATATTTTATTACAGTCAGTCCGTACTACCACCTCCTTAAATACGAGGGACTTCCAATAAGAAACGCAAATTTTTTTGTCTGAAAGCAGGTTGGATTTATTCAGATTCCAATACACCATATTATTCCCCACACTTTTGGCTTCAAAATCCTGATTTTCAACATAATCTCGGTTCAATGCGACGGCCTTACAACACCTTAATGGTAGGGCCTGGATGCCCGCATGGTACGACTCTTCTGGTCGATGTCGGAGCCAACGTTTTGCTGCATCAATAAACTCTCCGTTACCCATGTACTACTTCCTGCGGAGTGCTTCCTTCATTGGTCCGAACAGGTAGACGCTCCTTATGGTTTCCTGCTAGGCGGCGAGAAACTCAGCGGACACACAGCTATGAGTGCCCCATGTGGGTGAAAAGTCTGAGATCGAACTCGGAAAGCGCGAGATACGAGCTGCAAGGTTAATAGGAATGAACAGTCCACTGGAGTTTTATGAGATACTCTCGGGTGAGCCGCTATGTGTGATGCCTTGCGTTGTCAGGGAGAAGGAGAAGTTCGTTTGCATTGTTGTAGCGACGAACACGCTGAAGACGTTTCTTCTATTTCCCGAGTGTAGCACAATACGCTTTAAAGTTGATCGTTGCATCATGAGGGAGAACATGAAACAGAATAACCCCGTCAGAGTCCCAGAAGACCGTCGTCATATCTTTTCCGGCTGAGGGTGCGGGTTTGAACTTTCTCTTTGGAGGGGAGGTGGTGTGGATCGCCGATTTGTTTCCGGCTCGAAGTGGTGAGTCCATGTCTCATCGTTTGCGACGATTTTCGACAAACGTTTATCACGATCGGCCTTGTAATGCGCAAGCAATTTCGGACAAATGGTCCTTAATCGCTCTTTGTGGCCTTTGTCAGGCTGCGAGAAACACAGCTAGCACTTAGTTTTAAATAAAACAACAGGTGGACAAGTTTGTGATCCACCGATCACCTCGAATGAGTGTCCGCACGTTCCTACAACGCAGGAGTCACAGATATGTGCGGCTGGCTGGCACGCGGAAGACTGGAAAGGTTTGCACGACCTTGTTGCGATGATGACAGATGCCTCGCCCAACGGCTCACGGTGCTTTTGTTCATTGCTAAATCTCCGGACACATCCTGCAAGTGCATATGAATATTTACTATGCTCTCCATTTTCATCGAAACTCAATGACAGCTCTCTGATTGCAACGCACCTACGTTACAGACCCCATTTTGAACGCCACTAATAGCGCCGCCACCTACCGTAACTTCACTAAACTATAGGGTCTGAAGCAGCAACATTCCACTATGCCACACAGCAAGTTCCGCATTTTTCAGCCTAAACTGATCGGGATAAGAAACATGTTACATTATTTAATGAAAGTCGCTCCTGCAGCACCGTGTATGTGCAGTTAACATAATTCACCGTTACCGGCGAAGATACTGAGTATCAGTGGACAAAATTATGAGATATTGTACAAAAACCCTTTACAGATGAATGTATTGTGGAAAACTCTGCCGCACGGGATTAGCCGAGCGGTCTGCGGCGCTGCAGTCTTGGACTGTGCGGCTGGTCCCGGCGGAGGTTCTAGTCCTCCCTCGGGCATCGGTGTGTGTGTTTGTCCTTAGTATAATTTAGGTTAAGAAGTGTGTGAGCTTAGGGACTGATGACCTTAGCAGTTAAGTCTCCTAAGATTTCACACACATTTGAACAATTTTTTTTTTTTTGGAAAGCTCTGCGGAAGGGAAAAGAGCAGCCGTGTATCAATAGTCGTCTTGGAAAGTGGCTACGCAATCAAAGAGTTGATCATCACATCGAAGCCGAATCTTTGCTGACTACGAAGGAAAAATGGAAATAAGTATTATAGGAAAAATATTCAGTGTTTGGAAAGTAAATAACAGCTACCAAACCGTCAAATCATCTTAATAACTTTTACTCTTATTTATAATTTGTGAAGCATTCAAGGCATTTGTACAACGACACTGGCACCGAAACAAAGGAGAACACAGAGAAGGCCAAAGTACTGAATTCGCTCTCGTAGTAAAGTTTCACTGCGGCTGTTCTTAACCCTTTCGCTACGGTGAACTTCTGTAGCAGTTGGGAGCGAATGTGCCGCCCAGCCGGTGGACTGCTGTAGCAGTTTCGCCTCGCGTCATATTTCTCCGCTTCACTGCGCTCGACGTGTGTGGAAGCTTGACCTATGCACCAGCTAGCTGCTTTGTTCGAAGTATGTAGTTAACTACAGTCACTGGTTGCAGTTGTATTCAGTTCCAACGCGTTGATTTAACTTGAGTTGCACTGTTCCTTTCCCGCCTTGTTTCTATTCTGAAGTGACGTGTTGTCATGGTGATCAGATGCAATTATAAAAAAGGAGGACAAACAGTTTCAAAAAGGCGTACAAAGGAAGACAAAAGAGGACACATCAAACGGGTCAACTGCAGATGAGGATACCATCCGTCAGATTTGGGCAAGTCACGTGATTGCTGGGAATTCCCTGTAAAACTAATAGTTAATTGTTACGTATGGTCAGGTGGTGGTTAACTGAGAAATATAAAAAAAATTAAAAATATTGATTGTGGTGACGTGTGGCGTCAGTTGTTTAGTTATGTCAACAACACGGAATTATTTACATAGCGAAAAACGTAAGACCATTCACCTCCCTTCATTCGACGCACCGCTACCAACATCTACAATTCGAGAAGCAGCTGACGACATGTAAACTGTACTTCAACCTTCCGAATACAAATAAACTGAATGACTATGAAAAAATGAAATAAAACCATGACAGTTAATCTGTCGAGTTATTTCTTACCTTTATTGGCCACTGAGACGTACGTTCCAGCTCCGTATATCTTACATTCCGCTCCAAATTCATTTCTCCGTTTCTTGAAAGCCGGATATTTGCAGGAAAGGACATTAGAAAATGTACACTTTCGTTTATGCATAGCCAAATATTTTACGTAACTCACTCGGTTAAAAATTACACTCACAAATCATACGTGCACTACAGGAAGCGAAGCCAATACAAAGCAAAGATACGAAACGAAAATTTTAAATAATCGATATTTGCATTCGCTTATAGGTCGACCAACGATGACATCGACGATCCTGGTGCCACATACTAGCACCGCCTTCGTGCGTGTTTATCACGAAGGCTGTGCCAATAGTTATAGTGTTTAAGAGACGAGCAATAGAACTGGACGAATTGTAAATTTAACTATATTACGCTCAACGTTTCGAAAAAGCCGGGTACTGTAAAAATCCGCCCGGACCCCGGACAAAGAGCTAAAAAGGAGGACATGTCCGGATTAATCCGGACGTCTGGTCACTCTACGTGTTGTTAATTTCAATTTCTACTAGAAGTGATATGACAGATAAGCGATATATTGTGGACGAAGCTCTTTTTCTCATACTGGTTAGTGACTTTGAAGATGAAAGAGAATCATCGTACGAATCTGACGATGAACATGAAACACCTATTCTAGCTGCTTCTGCATCAGGTACACGTACTACTCCAGCTGTCCCATTGGCATCCCCTGACTTGTATTTGTGCACAGACACAGACGATATCAAAAACATGTGTGATTTATATAAATATTTTCCCTGATAAATATGTAGTATAAAGTCCAATAATTGCGATAAGACTACGAGTGTGAAAGCAGGACAGAGTAGCGCCGCGGGGAGAGCGAAAAACGCGCCGTACAGCGGGCACGGCCGGGAGGGACTGGCGCTCGTCCACAGCGCACCACGCAACCATCACGGCGCCGGCGTGAAAGGGCTAATGCGGTCCTTCGTGTAAATCATCGCGCGAAAGGCGATATCTGTATGATTCTGTATAGAGTATGTGAAATAACTTTGCTGGCCTTCAGCAGCAGACCAGCGGTGGTCACTGGAGTGATGAAGGGTCATTCAGGTTTTCAAGATGAGATACCGAACAGATGCACATAACTTAAGAGTTATATAACTGCCGTCTGTCTGTCTGTGGAGAACATTGTATCCTTCGTTTTTGAGCCATTTTGGAGATTTTAAATCTCTACTATAGTTATCGGTGTGAGTTCCACAAGCGTTGCTCTCATAAACGGCGGTTCGTTATACCCTTCCGTGAGATACAAATGACAATCGGTGACGGTGGCCAAGTCAGTGCGGTGTTGCTTGACCTCTGCGAGGCATCGCATAGAGTTGCGCACTGCCGCTCAGTAAACGAAATAAGAGATTCCGTAATACTGGACACACCTTGTGACTGGATCCGAACTTCCGGCAGATAGAATGCAGTGTACTTCTCAACGCGCTCAAATCTTAAGATGTAACTTCGGGAGTGACCTGAGGGAGTGGTAGACGGTACGGTCAATACTGTTTACGGAAAACACGAACTATACAGCACATAACAATGAGAGGTGCGTGAGCCTGTTAGTAGGTGATGCTGTTGGGTGTACACAAATAGCGACACCAGAAGAGACTAGGAGTAGGGGTACCTTGGAACACTTCGCAGGATTTCATCGCCTCTAGCAATCCATGTAAAAGAACTTTAATATATTTTGTTACTTCGTTTTTAAATGACAGCATTCTCTTTTTATGTGTTGCAGGTTTTTTCTGAAATTATGGAAATTAATCCGGAAAACTAAGGTTTATGCAAATACAAAAGTGTGTTCCAAGATACACAGTGGTCATGTACCTAGGAACAAATATTCTACTGAAATTTAAAGCGCCGCAATTGAGAAAACCTTGTCAGTGCTGCATTCAATAGTATATGTGTTATATTATTACTCTACTACATGTCCATAGTCAGTAAGTGAAATGAAAGAAAGCAGAAGTTGTCTCAAAGATCAGTTACAAGTTAAATATATATTGTGAAACTGAAGCTGTTGGAAACCAACAAAATTTTTCATTTTCAAGAGCGATAAAATTGTTTGGATGTTAACCAATCTCAGTTACTTTACAATTATTGCATTTTACGTACTGAAACACCTTCATATCAGCGCACACTCCGCTGCAGAGTGAAAATCTCATTCTGGAAACATCCCGCAGGCTGTGATAAGCCATGTCTCCGCAGTATCCTTTCTTTCAGGAGTGATAGTTCTGCAAGGTTCGCAGGAGACCTTCTGTAAAGTTTGGAAGATAGGAGACGAGATACTGGCAGAAGTAAAGCTGTGAGGACCGGGCGTGAGTCGTGCTTCGGTAGCACAGATGGTAGAGCACCTGCCCGCGAAAGGCAAAGGTCCCGAGTTCCAGTCTCGGTCGGGCACACAGTTTTAATATACCAGGAAGTTTCATATCAGCGCACACTCCGCTGCAGAGTGAAAATTTCATTCCTTCGCTTGATTGCAAAATGAATAACTGGACTAAAGTATCGAACGAAAACATCACATGGTCCTAGTACAACACTCTCACCTAGTGAAATGCAAGATGATCTGTAGAAAATCGACGCTCGGAAAAGGGGCTGACAGTTAACATTCAACATAAACTATTGTAAAATAGTAAGCAAAGATAGGTAATAAGATCAATTTTTGTCCGATTACACGAACGGAAATCAATCACTGGAACAGTAATGATCCTCGAGGGTGACCTATTTGAAACTGCTGAAGCTGTTCAGAGATATTACGGGAAATTTAGATCTGAATGGTCGGACGGGGTTTTGAACCACCGTCTTCCCGAAAGTAAGTCCAAGGTCCTCTGCGATGCCTAGCTCGGCCAGGTTTGTTTAAGAAGGTGGTCACAAATTCCAGTTTCAGACGCAATCAAAGAAATGATGTGCTTAAGGATGAAGTTTACTGTTAAAACTCGGTTTAAAATGGTTCAAATGGCTCTAAGCACTATGGGACTTAACATCTGAGGTCATCAGTCCCCTAGACTTAGAACTACTTAAACCTAACTAACCTAAGGACATCACACACATCCATGCCCGAGGTAGGATTCGAACCTGCGACCGTAGCAGCTGCGCGGTTCCAGTTTGAAGCGCCTAGAACCGCTCGGCCACAACGGCCGACTTAAAATTGGGAAAATGCACGTTCCCAGAGGAGCCAAGCAACATATACGTTCCTCCCATGTACTTCTCACAGAATGACGATGACGGGAAAATCAAAGAAAATGTAACTCATGCGCAGGCATACCGAAAAATATCCTGCACCGTTTGGGAGTGGAACTGATATGGTCATAATGACAGCAGTACCCGTAGTAACCTCTGCTACACACTATGATATGGCTTGCGGGTACTAGCTCGTACCTGTGTGTGTGGACATTTAAGGGACGGAGAGGAGGGAAGACAGGGTGAAAATGGTTCAAATGGCTCTTAGCACTATGGGACTTAACATCTGACGTCGTCAGTCCCTAGACTTAGAAATGCTTAGACAGAACTAAGCTAAGGACATCACACACATCCATGCCCGAGGCAGGATTCGAACCTGCGACCGTGGTTCCGGACTGAAGTTCCTAAAACCACTTGACCACAGCGGCCGTCTGACAGGGAGAGAGAGAGAGAGGGAGGGAGAGATGTTATTAACGTGTTTGAGAACATTGCTGGTTATTAAGGAAATGTGTGATTTGTGTAATAGTGAAAGATAAATGAAGTTGTTCTCAAGGTGCTCACCAAACTAGCCTACAAAGAATAGTTAGAGTTTGGTACTCCTTGCTGTCAAATTACTTAGTCATTAAGCTAACTGCCTGCTATACTGATACCATACGACGTTAGCACTGACAGATGGATTCCATACGTCGACAGCTGACAGTGCTAATCAGTATTGTCAGTTACTCATTTGTGTACAAGTGGGTCAAGCTTCCCTCGGTGGTGCCAACTGGCTAGCACCTCTGGGAACACTGCCAAACGTGGCTGCGTTCGGATCTGGCGAGTCTGTTATTCCTGATCTGGGGACTGCTCAGCGCCGTAACTTCTGTGCGTGCACCACCACCCGCCGCCCAAGCGGCTCCTGATACACCTGCAGTATGGCAAATGAGGATCTCTCCGAATGATCTGGATCGCTATAATGGTAAAACAACGAGATCTATTTTAATGCCTAAGGCGATATGAGTGGGCTGCCACAGAATGTTAAAACAAATCAGAGAAAGAGAGCTCGAAAGTCTAGTACCGCTGAGAGACTAGCGATAATGATATTTATCATAGATAGTAACAGTACCTGATAAAATGTGTTTACCGCTGTTAAATATGGAGCGCATTTTAACAGGTTGTCACTCTTCTAAGTCCGGTAGAGTATTTCATGGGGCAAATGTTACACTAAAAACTATATTTTGGGACGCAATAGTTTTAATAGAAACATAGAATCCTCTCACCAAGTCGTTAAGTTACCTACATAATATATATATTGCACTTCACACTAGCATCAACTGCAGTCAGAGGTTTATGTAATGCTACTGCATCATGGGAAGTGAGGTTTTTTTTGTAGATATATAATATAAGCAGTGAATAGCACTAGGTATTACGATTACGAACAACTTAAATTGGAAGGAACACGTAGAAAATGTTGTGGGGAAGCCTAACCAAAGACTGCGCTTTATTGGCAGGGCACTTGGAAAATCTAACAAATCTACTAAGGAGACTGCCTACACTACGCTTGTCCGTCCTCTTTTAGAATACTGCTGCGCGGCGTGGGATCCTTACCAGATAGAACTGACGGAGTACATAGAAAAAGTTCAAATAAGGGCAGTAGGTTTTGTATTATCGCGAAATATGGGAGAGAGTGTCACAGAAATGATACAGGATTTCGTCTGGACATCATTACAAGAAAGGCGTTTCTCGTTGCGACGGACTCTCGTCACGAAATTCCAATCACCAACTTTCTCCTTAGAATGCGATAATATTTTGTTGACATGGACCTACCTAGGAAGAAACGACCACCACCATAAAATAAGGGAAATCAAAGTTCGTACGGAAAGAAATATGGGGTCTTTCTTTCCGCGCGCTATAAGAGATTGGAATAATAGAGAATTGTGAAGGTGGTTCGATGAACCCTCTGCCAGTCACTTAAATGTGATCTGCAGATTATCCATGTAGATGCAGATGTAGATGCCGTGCTATGAGTTACGGCCACATATTCACACAGCAATAAGTAATAATGAGTTTTAAACTCATAAACTTGTTTGTCTGTGTCGTGCTGTAACGCGTAGACATTTGGAGATAACGGACAGAAGCATTGGTATTCTGCACCTCCAGCTCTGTTGGTCAAACGTGGGTGACGATAATGCTTTCCACATCCGGAATTTGCATTGGCTAAACACCGGATGGACCTCATCGCCAAACCGCGATATAGCGACCTATGCCGCAGAGCCGTTTGTCGGATATGGCAGTGATCGCAAAACCGTGTGGAATCCCATACACGTCACTGATTGCAGCACGTGCTGCTGAATTCAATAAGCGAGTGCATTCACACAAACATCCCTTTTGCGGGTCTCTCTGCGACTGACCGGATGTGACCTACTGACCTACTTAGCCGCACACGTCCCAGCCGGAGACCTTTATCACCCCAGTTGCCGTTGGTAACGACATGAAGTTGCTGTGCCACGTTCTTTCTGAATGGTCGCTCAACACAATAACATCTTTCGACTGAAATAGTCGCAATTTGACTAATCGAGCGCTGTTCACTACCTCTTCCTAGACTGTTGTAATCTTTGCATCTCTGCATCGCTGTTGCTCACAGTACACTCCATAATTTGTTATGCACGTTCATATCTGTGTCTGCTGCCTTAGCTTTCTGCCCACTACCCACTTACTGCTCGTTCCAGTGCCAGGTTACCTACTTCTGGATGCCGCAGCATATGTTACAAAGCCCCGCTTCTTTTTATGTCAACTAAACTATAAACTTCCTCGGTCACCCATATCAAGTATCTACTTATTTCGTACCACAGGAAAACTAGATTTTTAAAATTGTTCTGTTGCCCTTATTTACAATGCGTCCCGACTTCCCATGATCCATGTTGCAATCCTATTGAATATTGCACTCTGTGTCTCCATTGTCAAGTATTTGTTCCTCGATGTAACATCAATACTTTATAGAAGCGGAATTTGTTTGTTCACGAATTTAATTACCAGCAATGCAATTTACCTTCGATATTTTTCTTGATTTCGTCATCTTAAGCAACCGTTATCCGAAGGCGATAAAATTATTTTACTTTTAGTGACCCTTGGGGTAGTGGTGATGTGAACCGAGACACCATTCACATTTTCAGTACTCATCATCATCTTCATCCTATGTAATTAACCTACAGATTTAGCTAGTTACTCCATTCATTTCGTTCAACAGTTTGTTACAATCCTGCCTTTAGTGTTGCGCAGAAAAAATTGTATAGAGTTATCAAAAAGTTTCTGACTGTGGCCGTTGCTGCAAGGTATTTGCAACGTAGCGCATCTTCGATGCGGGTTTATAATCACCGAAATGTAGACAAGGGATTGGGGTGGCATTCGTGTTCTTCCGACGCGCGTGCGATGAATATGTAAATGTTAACTATGGCGACGTTATTAGCAAGTGCGTCCAAACAGCACCAATGTCCTGTTATTGTATTCTTGGATGCCGAAGGACAAACATCGTCAGACATCCAGGAGGAACTGGCCACTGTTCGCGAACAGCTGAGCGTGTTGATGGCCGCGGTCAGCCGTCTTCAGGCTGCTGCCTCGGAGTGTAGCTGCAGTGGGCCCAGGTGTTACATGCTTCACCCACTGTCCCTACTGTCGAGACATCTTCGCGTGTACTGGGCGCGGTTGGGCCACCCTCTCCCCAAGGGGAGTGGCGGGTTCAGCGGCGTTCGCGGAGCACGAGGCGGAGGGTCAATGTGGAGGCTGGCCGTGTGGCATCGCCCGCTCTGCCTGTGAGTGGACATGTGGCTGCTCCTTCAGCAAGGTCCGAGCAGGCACACGGGGGGAGGGGTTTATTAGTTATTGGGAGCTCCAACGTTAGGCGGGTGATGGAGCCCCTTAGGGAAATAGCGGGAAGGTCGGGGAAGAAGGCCAGTGTTCACTCTGTCTGCTTGCCGGGGGGCCTCATCCGAGATGTGGAGGAGGCCCTACCGGCGGCGATAGAGAGCACTGGGTGCACCCGACTGCAAGTTGTTGCTCATGTCGGTACCAATGACTCCTGCCGTCTGGGTTCAGAGGTCATCCTCAGTTCGTACAGGCGATTGGCGGAATTGGTGAAGGCGGAAAGCCTCGCTCGCGGGGTGAAATCAGAGCTAACTATTTGTAGTATCGTTCCCAGAACCGATCGCGGTCCTCAGGTTTGGAGCCGAGTGGAAGGCTTAAACCAGAGGCTCAGACGATTCTGCGGAGATCTGGGGTGCAAATTTCTCGACCTCCGCTATCGGGTGGAGAAGTGTAGGGTCCCCCTGAATAGGTCAGGCGTGCACTACACGCCGGAAGCGGCTACAAGGGTAGCGGAGTACGTGTGGAGTGCACATGGGGGTTTTTTAGGTTAGAGAATCCCCTCCCTAGACCTGACAAGACGCCTCCTGAGACACAGCAAGGTAGGAGTAGGCAAAATGCAACAGGGAATAACAATATTAATGTGCTAATAGTAAACTGCAGGAGCGTCTACAGAAAGGTCCCAGAACTGCTCTCATTAATAAACGGTCACAACGCTCATATAGTACTAGGGACAGAAAGTTGGCTGAAACCAGACGTAAATAGTAATGAAATCCTAAACTCAGATTGGAATGTATACCGCAGAGACAGGTTGGACAGTGAAGGGGGAGGCGTGTTTATATCGATAAGAAGTGCAATAGTATCGAAGGAAATTGACGGAGATCCGAAATGTGAAATGATTTGGGTAAAGGTCACGGTTAAAGCAGGCTCAGACATGGTAATTGGATGTCTCTATAGGCCCCCTGGCTCAGCAGCTGTTGTGGCTGAACACCTGAAGGATAATTTGGAAAATATTTCGAGTAGATTTCCCCACCATGTTATAGTTCTGGGTGGAGATTTTGATTTGCCGGATATAGACTGGGAGACTCAGACGTTCATAACGGGTGGCAGGGACAAAGGATCCAGTGAAATTTTTTTTAAGTGCTTTATCTGAAAACTACCTTGAGCAGTTAAACAGAGTACCGACTCGTGGCGATAACATATTAGACCTTCTGGTGACAAACAGACCCGAACTATTTGAAAAAGTTAACGCAGAACAGGGAATCAGCGATCATAAAGCGGTTACGGCATCGATGATTTCAGCCGTAAATAGGAATATTAAAAAGGGTAGGAAGATTTTTCTGTTTAGAAAAAGTGACAAAAAGCAGATTTCAGAGTACCTGTTGGCTCAACACAAAAGTTTTGTCTCAAGTACAGATAGTGTTGAGGATCAGTGGACAAAGTTCAAAACCGTCGTACATAATGCGTTAGATGAGTGTGTGCCAAGCAAGATCGTAAGAGATGGGAAAGAGCCACCGTGGTACAACAACCGAGTTAGAAAACTGCTGCGGAAGCAAAGGGAACTTCACAGCAAACATAAACATAGCCAAAGCCTTTCAGACAAACAAAAATTACGTGAAGCGAAATGTAGTGTGAGGAGGGCTATGCGAGAGGCGTTCAATGATTTCGAAAGTAAAGTTCTATGTACTGACTTGGCAGAAAATCCTAAGAAATTTTGGTCTTATGTCAAAGCGGTAGGTGGATCAAAACAAAATGTCCAGACACTCTGTGACCAAAATGGTACTGAAACAGAGGATGACAGACTAAAGGCCGAAATACTAAATGTCTTTTTCCAAAGTTGTTTCACAGAGGAAGATTGCACTGTAGTTCCTTCTCTAGATTGTCGCGCAGATGACAAAATGGTAGATATCGAAATAGACGACAGAGGGATAGAGAAACAATTAAAATCGCTCAAAAGAGGAAAGGCCTCTGGACCTGATGGGATACCAGTTCAATTTTACACAGAGTTCGCGAAGGAACTTGCCCCCCTTCTTGCAGCGGTGTACCGTAGGTCTCTAGAAGAGCGTAGTGTTCCAAAGGATTGGAAAAGGGCACAGGTCATCCCCGTTTTCAAGAAGGGACGTCGAGCAGATGTGCAGAACTGTAGACCTATATCTCTAACGTCGATCAGTTGTAGAATTTTGGAACACGTATTGTGTTCGAGTACAATGACTTTTCTGGAGACTAGAAATCTACTCTGTAGGAATCAGCATGGGTTTCGAAAAAGACGGTCATGTGAAACCCAGCTCACGCTATTCGTCCACGAGACTCAGAGGGCCATAGACACGGGTTCACAGGTAGATGCCGTGTTTCTTGACTTCCGTAAGGCGTTTGATACAGTTCCCCACAGTCGTTTAATGAACAAAGTAAGAGCATATGGACTATCAGACCAATTGTGTGATTGGATTGAGGAGTTCCTAGATAACAGGACGCAGCATGTCATTCTCAATGGAGAGAAGTCTTCCGAAGTAAGAGTGATTTCAGGTGTGTCGCAGGGGAGTGTCATAGGACCGTTGCTATTCACAATATACATAAATGGCCTTGTGGATGACATCGGAAGTTCACTGAGGCTTTTAGCGGATGATGCTGTGGTGTATCGAGAGGTTGTAACAATGGAAAATTGTACTGAAATGCAGGAGGATCTGCAGCGAATTGACGCATGGTGCAGGGAATGGCAATTGAATCTCAATGTAGACAAGCGTAATGTGCTGCGAATACACAGAAAGATAGATCCTTTATCATTTAGCTACAAAATAGCAGGTCAGCAACTGGAAGGAGTTAATACCATAAATTATCTGGGAGTACGCATTAGGAGTGATTTAAAATGGAATGATCATATAATGTTGATCATCGGTAAAGCAGATGCCAGACTGAGATTCATTGGAAGAATCCTAAGGAAATGCAATCCGAAAACAAAGGAAGTAGGTTACAGTACGCTTGTTCGCCCACTGCTTGAATACTGCTCAGCAGTGTGGGATCCGTACCAGATAGGGTTGATAGAAGATATAGAGAAGATCCAACGAAGAGCAGCGCGCTTCGTTACAGGATCATTTAGTAATCGCGAAAGCGTTACGGAGATGATAGATAAACTCCGGTGGAAGACTCTGCAGGAGAGACGCTCAGTAGCTCGGTACGGGCTTTTGTCAATGTTTCGAGAACATACCTTCACCGAAGAGTCAAGCAGTATATCTCCTACGTATATCTCCTACGTATATCTCGCGAAGAGACCATGAGGATAAAATCAGAGAGATTAGAGCCCACACAGAGGGATACCGGCAATCCTTCTTTCCACGAACAATACGAGACTGGAATAGAAGGGAGAACCGATAGAGGTACTCAAGGTATCCTCCGCCACACACCGTCAGGTGGCTTGCGGAGTATGGATGTAGATGTAGATGAATGTGTAAGGGGCAGCATGCCGAAGACCACCGTTGTGGTATGATCTGCCAAGTCCCGTGCTGGTCGTGATTCGACACAAGACGCAGGTCGGTCTGGCACTCGCCCTATAATCCTGATCCCCCCCCCGCCCATCCATGTGATTATGTGATTCTCACGCCTTGAAGGATCGACGCGATTTCTGCCGGACTGGAATGAACAGCAGGCAGTTACAAACGTCTTCACGCAGCAGGACACGGCACTTTAGCAAACGGGTATTTCCAATCTGGTGCGTCGGTAGGATGATTGCCTCAATGCTGACGTCGATTTTGCGTGATTAGCATAAAGGTTTAGGACTGTACGGCCTTAGAGAGGGATTTTCTTAAACACTCATACTCAAAGAGTCCGCAGCTCGAGGTCTTGCGGTAGCGTTCACTCTTTCCGTGCACGGGGTCCCGGGTTCGATTCCCAGCGGGATCAGACATTTTTCCTGCCTCGTGATGACTGAGTGTTGTTGTGTAGTCTTCATCATCACCATTCAGCCCCATTACGGTCGGAGAAAGGCAATGGCAAACCACCTCCACTAGGACCTTGCCTAGTACAGCGGCGCGGGTCTCCCGCATCGTCCCCTACGCTCCTCAGAGTATGGGACCTCATCATCATCATACTCAAAGAACGTGGAAGTGATCACTGTTTCCCTAGAATTTTAGTTGCATGTTCCAGCATTATTTCAGTTATCTCACTTGTTCTTTGATATTCAAGCTACACATCAGTGAAGAGAAACGACGACGTTAGGGGTAACAACCGTTGACTCTACCACATTAGTTCAATGTTAGGTTTCAAGTTTCTTCCTGCAGTGTAGTTACCATCAATATAAAAACGTACGCTGACCAGACCGAATAATAAGACCACCGACTTGCTATTGATATAAACTCATCCAGGCAATAGCAGCGTCAACTGGCGACGAATGCCAGTGAGACACGTGCACGGTGCGTGTAGTACCCATGAGTGTGATGCCTGTGTGTAGAATCGGGAAGGAATGCGATTCATCTGAGTTTCATCGAGGGCAAGACTGTGATGGCGCGGAGGCTCGGCACGAGCATTTCGGAAACTGCACGACTTCTCGGGTGTTCGAGGAGTGCTTTGGTGAATGTTTTCAAGACGTAGCAAAATCTAGTCTCACACTCCAAATGATGGGCCTCCGCAGCCGATGACCCATATATGTGGCAACGTTAACACCACGACATCGGCAACTACGACTGAAATGGGCACGCGGTTATCACACTGGGTGTTGGCGTTGTGGCAGAACGTGCCATGGTCTGATGAAATCCATCATGCCGATGGGAGGGTGCATTCATCACCTTCCAGGGGAACAGCTCCTTGACACCTGTACTGAGGTGCGGAGGCAAGCTGGCAGCGGCTCCATTATGCTCTGGGCATCCATAGGTCCAGTGGTGGTCGTGCAAGGCACCACGACTGCCAAGACGTATCGCACACTGGTTGCAGACCACTTACGCACGTTCATGACGACCATGTTTCCCGACGGCAGTGGCATTTTTCAACAAGATAACGCGCCATGTGACAAGGCCATGAGTGTGACTGAATGGTTCAAGGAAAGTGATCGGAGTTCCAGTTAGTGTGCTGTCCTCACCCCCCCCCCCCCCCTCCTCCAGTTCGCCAGATCTGAAGCCGATCGAACACTTTCTGGATGAGACTGAACGAGGCGTCAGAGCTCATCGACCCCTCCCAGGAATTTACGGTAATTAAGTAAACTACGTGCGCAGATGTGGTGCCAGCTGCCTCCAGCGACCTCCAAAGGCATCATTGCTTCGATGCCACGGCGCGTCGCCGCCATTATCCGTGGCAAAGGTGGGCGTACGGCTATAAGGTAGTCGGTTGTAACATTTTGACTGATCAGTGTATATACCACCCACAGGATATATCACACCAACTTCGAAGATTAATTTACAATTGCGGTGAGTGGAATGAAAACGAAAATGAACGGTGTATCCGGAATATTTGCTCATCCTTACCTCTAAGAGGTCAAAGACAGTAATGAAATTACTTGTTTTAAGAAGAATGTCTTTAGGTTCGCAGGTTTATTTGGCTTTGGTACTAAGTTGTAAAGAGGACAGTATATTCTGTCGATGGGGAGTTGTGATTCATTAACATCTTACAAAAATTACTAGTACAGACACATATCAAAGACCGACATTAGCGATAAGGTAGGAGAAACTAAATAAATAAATGTGCGATTGGTAATACTAGCAGTTTTTAAAATAACCAGTCGAAAACTTTCTTCAGTTTCGAGGAGTATTGTAAAAAAACGCGATAACCAACAGCTTCAACGTCTACCGCTCAATAGGGGTAGACGTTGATTTTGCGACACACAGAGTGCAAATCGAGAAATTTCAAAGAAGGGAAGCTCGTTTTGTGCTATCGCGAGATACTGGAGAGAATGCCACGGAAATGATACCTGAATTGGGGTGGCAATCATTAAAACAAAAGCGTTTTTGTTACGGCAGGTTCTTGTTTTGAAATTTCAGTCACCAGCTTTCTGATGCGATTCCCAATATATTCTGTTGGCACCCACCTACATAGGGCAAATGATCATCGTGATAAATTTAGAGAAGTTAGACCTCGTGCAGAAAGAGTTAGGTGCTTGTGTATCTGGCGCGTCATTCGAGATTAAAACGGTAGCAGAATAACTTGAAGCTGTGAATTTCAAAATTTTCCCGGCGAATTGACTGTTCAAACAAATTTCTGGCTTGAAGCCGGTCGTCTTTCAGTACTTCGCACGATATTTCAACTGGGCACCTGCCAGTGATCTTCAGGTGAGCCGTCGCAGACTGGCGAAAACGTCCTCCGTTCCGCAATATATAGCGTACTGTAACTATTCTGCGTATGCGTCGAAAACTTGATAGATGAACCACACTGCCCCCGGCTGGTGGAATAGCAGAACTCAGTCGCCCTCTGCGTTGCTGATTGCCACGGCCGTCGACGCACTCTGTAGTCTTCGATTAGAGAAAATCGTGGAGATGATAGGATTCCATGCACTGTCCAGATAGTAGCCGCTGTCACGGTTTAACAGATTTTCCGCCGGTTCACAGCAACGTCTTTCTGGGACTCCATTATTAAAGAATCCGTAGAAATACGACTGGCGGAAAATCTGTTAAACCGTGACAGCGACTACGAGCTGGACGACACATGGAATTCCATCATCTCCACCATTTGCTCAAATCGAAGACGACAGAGTGCGTCGACGGCCGTAGCAAACAGCAACGCAGAGGGCGACCGCTATCCCACCAGCGAGGGCACTGCCGGCGGGCAGTGTGGTTCACCTATCAAGTTTTCAAATGGCTCAAATGGCTCTGAGCACTATGGGACTCAACTGCTGAGGTCATTAGTCCCCTAGAACTTAGAACTAGTTAAACCTAACTAACCTAAGGACATCACACACATCCATGCCCGAGGCAGGATTCTAACCTGCGACCGTAGCGGTCTTGCGGTTCCAGACTGCAGCGCCTTTAACCGCACGGCCACTTCGGCCGGCTATCAAGTTTTCGACACATGCGCAAAATAGTTACAGTATTCTATATATGCGGGACGGGGGACGTTTCCGCCAGTCTGCGACGGCTCACCTGAAGATGACTGGCAGGTGCCCAGTTGAAATATCGTGCGAAGTATTGAACGACGACCGGCTGCAAGCCGAAAATTTGTTTGAACAACTTGAAGGTGGTTCGATGAACGCCCTGCGAGGCACTTAACTGTGAATTGCAGAGTAATCGTGTAGATGTAGATGTAGACTTATTTGAGATAACGAAAAGTCTAATATCCTGAGTGTACACAATTCTTATTTATTTGAAACACCTAAAAACGGAATTACGCAAAACTACCACTTTGGAACACAAGGTGGTTGTAACCAGTTAGGTGAAACAATTTTTTTAATTAACTCGACATTAGCAGACAAGTAACGCCGTGTTTAGAGAGGAAAGAAAGTTTAAATACTGTCCAGGTATACAGAAAGTCAAAAGACTGCTCGAAACTATCGTTTTTTTTTCTTTTTAATCTGAAACTTTCATTTTATCTTTTATTGTTCCTTTTACAGCCCCTTAATTTTTCCCAACAGATCAGAACAACGCATTCCAGCGGAAGAAGCAGACGTTCCAGTGAAACGTTAAATCGGATTCCTGCATAGAGATGAGACGAAGTAGAACCATCTAAGACCGTCGTAAAAATTTGCATGACGCTAAAGGTGCTCCTTTGAAAGACACCGCGCCTACTCTCGCGGCATATTCTCCTGGAGCTCTCTTGGAGATTAAAACGCCTCTTGTGGTGCAGCGGCTCGCGGACGAGGCGACGGCAGGCACGGACGGTGAGCGGGCACTGGCGCTAGCGCTGGCGCGGCACGTGAAGGCCGCGGACACACCCTCCTGCAGCGGGCGTGGTTGCCGCGCGCGTTCATCAAAGCCGCGACGGCCTTAGCGTCGCCACAGAGACGCGCCCGCAAATCGATCTTCTGCACGCCGGCCCCATAGCCGACCACACAGCCAGGTGATACTCGATCCGCGAGCGCTGCCGACTGCGCCGCACAACCGCGTTCGTGATGGGCTACAGGGTGTTCCGTAAACTATTGCGAAAACTGACTCGGGTGAAAGTTCACGTTGATAGAAGCAAAAGGTTTCTTGTAAACGTGTGTATACAAACGAGCCGTCTGTGGATAATTTGCGAATGTGTGGTTACGAACTGCCATTTAAGGTGTGATCAAAACGACCCCTTTTTCTGTTCAACTTCGCACATGCGCTTGCAGTTCCAACAGCGCAACTGTGCATGCCCATTTGTATTCGCTTAGAACCTCTTAAGCTGTTTAGTAACCGAAACGCAGGTACGACCCTTGTGTGTTCTGTTGTCTCTGGGGGGATATGCTTTAAGGCGATTATTTGCAACAATGCTTTGACTCTAAAGAAAGCACGCCGAAATTTATAAATGACTTGCTGAGTGCCCGGTGTTAGCGTGCTATGTATCTACGCCAATCTTCATCGCTCTCTGTCCAACTCCTCCTCCCCCCTCTCTCTGTCTACTCCCTCCGAAATGTTCAAATGTCTGTGAAATCTTATGGGACTCAACTGATAAGGTCATCAGTCCCTAACCTTACACACTACTTAACCGAAATTATCCTAAGGACAAACACACACACACACCCATGCCGAGGGAGGACTCGAACTTCCGCCGGGACCAGCTGCACAGTTCATGACTGCAGCGGCTAAGACCGCTCGGCTAATCCCGCGCGGCCACTCCCTCCATTCCCCATTCTCTACTCATCTCCTCCAGCCCCTAATTCTTGGTCCGTCTTCCTCCCCACTGTTCTTGGACATCTAGTCCTCCTCCCTCGCCTCTGTGTCCATCTCTTCCTTTTTTTCTTTTTACATCCATCTCTTCTAACGCCCCCCCCCCCCCCCTGTAGCATACCCATACGAAAGGACATGTGAATGTCCATCATTTCGTTAAGGGTCATAGTTATTGTGGTACTTGTATTTAAGTAAGACACTGCCAGAAATTTTCAGAAATTTGAAAAGGTTTGCAGTGAAAAATAGGGGTCGCTATGAATTAGCGTTTGGAGCATGTTACATAATATGTTGCTGTATATGAAATTTATCTGACGTATTGAAGTTTACTTTAGACTTGGGTGGAGGTATCTATCATCTATCTCGAGAAAATTGATCTGACGATGGTTGGTTGGTTGTTTTGGGGAAGGAGACCAGACAGCGTGGTCATCGGTCTCATCGGATTAGGGAAGGATGGTGAACCATCCCAGCATTTGCCTGGAGTGATTTAGGGAAATCACGGAAAACCTAAATCAGGATGGCCGGACGCGGGATTGAACCGGCGTCCTCCCGAATGCGAGTCCAGTGTCTAACCACTGCGCCACCTCGCTCGGTGATCTGACGATGCACACTCATTTGCTATCGCGTGTGCTAGTGATAAAGCAAGAATGAGATGTTCACAACATTCCTCGTAGTTTATAAATCGTTAGACATGTCGAACTGAGATTTTGGTAAATGATAACACGCAAAGAGGAGAGCGTTTTGCCAGGCGGGTGTTATGCAGAACTTCATTACCTACCGCGTTATTCCGATAACTACAGACTTTTTTTGTGAAACAACGCAATTTTTTTTTGGGCCATCGGTAGCTGTTGAAATGAGAAATGCTGTGGGTTTTCGAACAATATAAGTGAAGACATTACACGTTTACTATCGTACCGAGAGGTGCTTTGTCATAAGTTGCTGACTTTATGTTTTCTTAGTTCCTCCCTTAATAAACTACTGGTCCAGAATTATCTCGCTATTGCATTTTCACAACATTATAATGAAGTGGCATTGTCTAAACTTCATTGCGTTTTGGCTAAATTCAACATTGCGACAAGAGGTCAATAGGTTATACTCAAATATCGCCACTAATGACGCTTTTGTGAAAGTTTAAAATTGTTAACAAGCGAGGCGAAAATAACTCACTGCTGCAGTTGCATTTTTAGCAGAAATATTTTTAGATACTAACCAAAGCAGAGGTGACAGTAGATATTTTTGAGTGGTAACCATGCAAGTGTGGGCGTGTAGAGCCTCAACTTAATATTTCCAAAATAATATGAGTGTAGGCTTCAGTTTAGAAAGGCACTTCCCCTCCAGTGCACGACGTTTCCCCTACAGCGCCTGCCCACAACCCTGAACACTAAAGCTCTCACCATGCGTGCCCTGCCGACTGCGCATCTAACCGGCCACATTATTCTGCGCACAGTCTAGGTAGCCGCCTATGGGGTCGGACGAATGTATAATTAGTACAGACTGTTATAGAACAAAAGGCGTGTAAATTTGTATTAAAAATGTGTTGAAATTATTTAATGGATATTGGTAACATTCCACGCCAAAAAATGGATTCCTTTTCAGAATTTAGTTTTCTTTGCAGAAGGAACATCGCTCACTGGCTGCAGCCATCGCCATTACGAGGTACATTTGAAATTATTTCAACTGCGCGAAAGACGGGCAACTTGAAGTGAAGTACGAGTAGTTTAAGCATTTTCTCTTCCAGCACTGCAGTGCATGATAACATTATCTTTTCAAGTTATTTTCTTCAGTTTCTTGATCAAAAATAGCACAGATACGCTTTGGTCTGGAATTACGTAGCAAAACAAAATCTTGTTTGGAGCTTTCCCACGTTTTTCACAGTTAAAAGCATTTACATCAGGAAATCAGGTTAGTAACGTCAGAATGTCTAGTATTTTCAGCTTATTTAACAAGAGTAACGATTATTCATTCACGATTATACGACGAACTCCATCTCCAACGTACGTATATTGTGCAGCACGTAAAAAATCTCTGTATAAAGGAAATACCTTATTTTCATTTCAAGAATTAATCTTTTGCAGAAAAAATGGTTCAAATGGCTCTGAGCACTGTGGGACTTAACTTCTGAGGTCATCAGTCCCCTAGAACTTAGAACTACTTAAATCTAACTAACCTAAGGACATCACACACATCCATGCCCGAGGCAGGATTCTAACTTGCGATCGTAGCGGTCGCGCGGTTCCAGACTGTAGCGCCTAGAACGACTCGGCCACCCTGGCCGGCAATGTTTTGCAGAAGAGGTAACAGTAATATTTATTTTAGTCAAGTTTAAATATTATTTTTCAAATAATACATTAAAAATCAAATTATATCCAGAAACAGAAGAGACAGGATACCCTTCCAGCATGTCCCCCTCCCCCCCCTTTTCCCTCTCTGTTCCACGTTATCACCTTCACCCCACTATGAGTTTGCTGGTTCTTATTCCCACAGTATTTCTTTCCAGTTTGGTTGAAATTGGTATGTCAGATGTAATTCACATCTATGTAACATATCCCACACACATGTGCACACATACTTCACTTGTATCTCTCGCGAATTTCGCCTAGCACCTTCGCTTTTACGCAGCTCAGTGTATCTGGCATCATATCTCCTGGACTATGTGTAGTACATTGATAAAATTTGTAAATACTGTCTGCAAAATGTGTTGCGAATAGGATTAGCAGTAAAAAAGTAATGAATTAAAATATCATGCATGATGCCGCTGTTTTTCAAGCAGACTGTTTATAACGTCATATCTCCTGGTATATGACTCCAACAATTATTTATTTTTGCAGGTACCTACACTGGAATGAATAATGTTTGCAATATGAGTCGTGAATATGGTTAGTAGTAAAGAATTAATAAATTAAAACGTCATGCCTGATACTGCAGTTTTACTGTATTTAGAGAGAAAATGTACTAAGCGGTAAACGTTTTACCTTTCATCATTTTGTGGGGGCTATGAGCTAGACAAAGTATCTAACAGATTTGAAATTGTTCCTACAGTTTGTTACAAGTCACTAAACGCTCTCATTCTCAAATTATTAAGACAATAGTCTGGTTGTTTATACACCTTTTGGGTGGTTTGGGGGTTCGTGCATGACCGTACCAGTGTGCTGGTGGCCATCGGAGGACTGTAGAACAAACAGATTCATGTGTCTGGACACCACGTTTCTGCGTTCTCTGAAAGTGAGTGCAGCTGGCAATCGTATCACAGGCCCTACAAGCAAATAAGATCACCAGACGAGACTTAAGAGAGCCCGATAAAATAGCACACCCTTTGCTTTGGAGCGAAGTAGATGGTGTAGAACTGGTACCAGGCGGTCATGGGACAGTGCAGTGCTGACTTAAGTCACAGCAACGAATTCGAGTGTACGTGAAAGTCAGTTGTGCGGGATCAGCCCTATTAACCTGTGTCGGATTGGAAACGTCGCATGATAGCAGAAAGGAGCTGTCAGAATGGGACGTGCCCATGACTGTACAGTAAAGGAAGTTGCTCGATAAGTGGGGGTATCAACACAGATTTCCGACGACTTTACACAAGGAATAGCGTTCCTCTAGCAACCATGTAATTTAGCACGAGAACGGTGGCCGTAAAAAGGCTCCAGTCTACAGAGCGAGAGAGTGTTTCGTCTTGTCAATGACAGTCGGTTTCAAATTCGATAGGAATTGCTGCTGTTAGTGAAAGTAGTTTCCGAGAAAACGCTATGAACGGAACTGCACACAGATGACTTTTGGAGTCGGAAATCCCACAGAAGGTCTCTGATGAAAGCGGTGCATAAAGCTGGGCGTCTTCAATGGACCAAACAACACAGAAAATAGACGATAGTGAATGTACATAGTGTTGCCTCTTTCCAAATGACACCATGCTTCGGGTACACGGACGGCCGAATGGTGCTTATAACCCGAAGCGTGTGAAGGGTGTAGTTCGGGCCACAGGAATTAGTCTTGTGATTTTTACGGGTGGAATGATTATATATGACAGGGGAGAGTGTGATTAGTTGGCATGAGGGGCTAATTGGCACACAGATTCGGTTTCTTACCACCGTGGGAGTATACGTAATGGTGCATCAGCCACTGTATCCTCAATCTTTTTGGCAGCGTAACGAAGAAAGGACCCCTATCCCATCGTTTTTCTGACTGGTGAGTAAATTTTTCCATCACAATTTTTGTTTTGTTTTGGTGAGCCTGTAGATTTAATTAAGGCGCTACATGGTGGTCTTCGAAAGAGTATTTAAATGTGGTTGCATGCATGTATGGTAATCTATTGTTTATGATATTTAGGAGCTGATGTGGAACTGATGTTAAACTTCATTTGACAACTGAAGGTTAAACTTGAAACGGTTGCAGCACATACACCGGCAGAACATCAGGTGCAAGCGGTTTCACGAAGATACGCTGTTAACAATCGTTATAACTTCGCAGCAATCAAAACACAATACATTATTCATTAAACACAGCCACACTTTCAGAGTGTTAAAGTTCTCATCTTTGGGCCACTGATGTTGAAACTGTCTCTCAAAAACTACTGAAACTTGTGTAGCGGCCGTCACAATATAAAGTGTGATGGATGAAAAGGCTTCACCTTATTCTGTAACCGTCTAGTTCCACTCTCTTTGCTGGTCACATCACATCTCGCAGGTCTTAATAGAACGGAGCAAGTAAAATAGGTGACAGCCGGTTGACGTTGAGATGACAGAAATCATGGAACAGTGATGTGCACGTATCTAGATGGTGATAGCATCGCCAACAGAAGGTACAAAAGAACAGTACGTTGGCCGAGATGTCACTTGTACTCAGGTGATTCGTATGAAAAGACTTCCTACGTGATTACGGCCGCAGGACTGGAATTAACAGACTGTGAACGCGGAATTGTAATTGGAGCTAGATGCATGGGGCATTCCATTTCGGAAATCGTTAGGGAATTACGTATTCCGAGATCCACAGTGTCAAGAGTGTATCGAGAATACCAAATTTCAGGCATTACCTCTCACCACGGACGACGCAGTGGCCAACGGGCTTTTCTTAACGACCAAGAGCAGCGAGGTTTGCGTAGGGTTGGCAGTGCCAACAGACAAGCAACACTGCATGAAATAACCACAGAAATCAATGTGAGATCTACTACGAACGTATCCGTTAGGACAGCGCGGCGAAATTTGGCGTTAATGGCGTCTGGCAGCAGATGGCCGACGCGAGTGGCTCTGCTAAGAGCCTATGTCATCTGCGGCTCAACTGCTGCGTTCGTGAAAAAATCGGTTGGACCCTAGACAACTGGAAAACCGTGACTTGGTCAGATGAGTCCAGACTCCAATTGGTAAGAGCTGATGGTAATATTCGTGTGTGGCACAGACCCGACGAAACCATGGACCCAAGTTGTCAGCGAGGCACTGTGCAAACAGGTGGCGGCTCGGTAGTGGGGTGGGACGTGTTTCCACGGAATAGACTGGGTCCTGTGGTCCAACTGAAGCGATCATTGGCTGGAAATGGTATGTTGGGCTCCTTCAAGACCATTTGCAGCAATTCATGGGAATTGTTCGCGATTGATTTGAAGAACAACCTTGACAGTTAGAGTTGGCGCGGGGATCACCCGACATGAATCCCTTTAAAGATTTATGGGACATAAGCGAGAGGTAAGTACATGACGAAAATCCTGCACCACCAAGGCTTTCGCTATGTGGACGGCTATAGCGGCACCATGGCTCAACATTTCTGCACAGCAGTTCCAGCGACTTGTTGAGACGATGCTACATGGAGCTACTGCGCTACGCCGCGCAAGAGGAGGTCCGAGACGGTATTAGGAGGTATCCCATGGCTTTTGTCGCCCCAGTGTAATGCCATGTCCTGTAGAATATTGCCGGCCGGGGTGGCCGAGCGGTTCCAGGTGCTACAGTCTGGAACCGCGCGACCGCTACGGTCGCAGGTTCGAATCCTGCATCGGGCATGGGTGTGTGTGATGTCATTAGGTCAGTTAGGTTTAAGCAGTTCTAAATTCTAGGAGACTGATGATCTCAGATGTTAAGTCCCATAGTGCTGAGAGCCATTTGAACGACATTCTTGAACGCAGTTAACAAATATTCCATTCTTCATGGCATTCATTTCATTTGAGATTTAAGAAGAGGTAAAGCGGGATATTACTTTCGTTAACACGAAAGATATGCCGCACATATGGATAACGAGGAAGTCTGCATCTTCATACGTTTCCTCCTTGGGAATCCGTATGCGGGCAGATGCCAGTAGAAAGTGGCTCGCAAAACTTGTAGAGAGCCTGGAGAGACCAAATAGCCCTTTGTAAGAGAGGGACAGATGTGCCACTTCGAAATTCCAAGTAGATGATGTCAGCACTCCCGTGATGCAACGGGGAATGGACTTTCCTCCCTTTTGTGCCTTGAATACTGGAGTCCACCAGAAATCGATGAAAACGAATCACAGACCATGCATTTAAATAGTGCACGTCCTGTTTGCTATTAAATATAATTGAAATAATCGTGACACATAGGCAAACAGGGTGTGGCTCCCGCCATGTTGTCTGCAGACATTAATTATTTTTCCAAGTCGCAGTTACTGTAAGATGATATTAAAAGCTGAAGCAATGTGGTGGGAGTTACCAGTCAATGATTAACTCACATAGACTCCTGTTACGGCAGTCAGTCTTGAGACGATAACGCTCAAAACTTGACATCTTTTTGGGCGCTAGCGAGTAGCGGAAGGGCAACACTTCGTCACTAACGCTTGTGAGCTGTGGTCTTTGTTTGAGCACTTTGATACCCAACATCGGTGACATGTTGTATATCAGTAACCTCCAATGGCGTTGGTCATTCTCCATCCAGGATCTGTTCGTGGGTTATCCATATTATGTTAATAAAATCCAGTCTTTCCTTGGCTTACAAGGGAACCGCGCCTACCCGTCAGGCTCTATTTCGTCTACGTTTGTAATGTATGGAGGGTTTGGCGCGAAGTGAATGTGATATTAATTTTGGCGCCGATCGGTTGAGGTGTGAGCCTTTCATGTTAACGTAGTTTTTAGGCAGCGGTGGTGTAGTGGACAGAATACAGAACGGTAATCCTCCGAAGGTCGTGGCGACGAGTTCTGAAATGGAAACTTTCTTTCGTTTCCATTTTTTACTTTACTTACACTGCAAAAATACCAAAATAATGCTCAATATTGTGTATTTATTGGTATTTTCATAAGGGGCATGAAAACAAAAATGCTAAGAGATACTTAGGCTTGCAAATAAATTCCAGAAAAGGATTACAAAGGGTGCACGAAAGATTCGTATATAAAATTAGATACATTCATTATTTTACACTTGATGATTTATGCGTGTTGGGGTGGTATTCATCGTGAGAGTAGGGAAGCAACAACATTCTCACAATATTTGGCACGTTTTTAAAATTACATGTTCGTCTCAAAGTTTCTATAGAAAAAGAAATATTCTCACTGTGTTCTTACAATATTCTCGAAAAATTCAGGTTACTCGGGCCAGAACTAACAAGCATATGTGCTCCGTAGCAGTAGCTATCATTGTCCCAAGTGCGGGTGGGCTTATTTTGCCTGCACCGGGAACCTATTGTTCTCATGAAACTGTCAAGACTTGCAGAGAGATCTAAATCAAGCTACCGAAATACGAACTTCTGTAAGTATTAATTACATTCCCTTCTTGGAATGTTATTTGCAGAGTCCTTGTGGACCATGTAAATACAATCCTTTCCAGGAAATATATTTGCCATCCCGAATTTTTTTTGCCTTTCCTTTTCGTGCCTTTTATGAAAATAAATAAAATATATTGAGCATCATGTAGTTTTATTTACAGTGTAAGAAACGTAAAAATTGAAAGTAAAACAGCAATTTTCTGCACAGGCAATCGATCCAACGACTCTTATATTACCTTTCTGTACTCTTCTCCCTGTGCCAATCACTCGCCCGAATCGCGCCAAAATTGTTGTACTTTTATAAATACTTGGCCACCTGGAGCTCCCATTTCTACCACTTTTATTTCTGGCTAAGCCCTGCATATACAGTAGAGCGTCGATTATCCGAAGTAATTGGGGGACATGGGTGTTCGGAAAACTGGTTTGTTCGGATAATCTAACTGTACATGTTTATTTGCCAAAAAGGAGTACTGTACAGTAAATTTATTCATAAAAACAGGCATCTGTTTTAGTATTACAAAGTAACATACAAAGGCAACTTCAATAGGAATATATAGTAATAATCTCGTACTTGTCCCTCATAGAAAGGACAACACGTTTACGTTTAAGCATTTTGTATCGTCAAATTCAATTCTTCACGCAGCAGCACACAAGTGGTCGTGACAGAGAACATAAGGTGACTGTTTACGCGGCGAGAGGCTCTTCTTGGCGGCGCGCAATCCTTCAAACTGCGCGGAGTGGCACGCCTCGACTCTAAGCTGGCGCAGCTGTTGCTGTGAACAGCTTTGATACTGTCGCTACTTCTACTGCCAGTGCCAAGCCGACAGAAGTGTGCTGTTCGTTAAAACACAGCGACTGGCGGCTTGGCCGGTCAGCAGCGCCTTGTGAAGGCCCCATTAGAAGCAATGTTCCGCCAGCGATGGCCCAGTGCAGCGACTACTGTGAGAAACTTGGTTTGGGACTGAGGGGGATGAGGGACGGTAGGGTGAGAGAGTAACAAGTGCGAGCGAGTACACAGCTCGGTTAAGCGGTCGTTCGGTTGACCGACGTTCGGATAATCGACGCTCTACTGTACTATAAATTTCGACGTTATCGATGATGACGAGTATGCGCGGTCCACTTTTTAGTTTTGTTTATTTCGCACAGGAACCCGTAGGCTACCTTCACAGAGCTGAAAGTATAAGTTAGGAACAGTTGTGCTTGCGCATTACAAAGCATATCTCGGGGACCAGGATTCCTCGGCATACGGAATCTGCACACACTAGCAGAGTGCATAACAACATTTTGAACCCTTTAATCCTTCGACCAAACTATACCATCGCAACAGCCACATCAGTTTGCGTCCCTTTCATCGACTGTTGCCTCAAGCACGTTAACTTGATGCAACCGCAATTGTCTAGCAGTAGCAGTATCATCGGCTGTGGCCTCGAGAACATTAACTTGACGCAGCCACGATTATCTAGCAGTAGCAGTACGCTGTTGTGGTAGCAGAAGTGCAAAGTGTTCGGTGCAGTCGAGTGAGTAGACATACTGCCAAGTGAAACGTCACCTGCGGAAAGTACAGCAAATTCCAGTATGTTTTATCCATTCTTTATGTTTGACTAACGAATAAGAAAATGCTTAAGTTCTCCTGAAAAAAAAGAGAAACAGTATGTTGCTGGCAAGGACATAAATGTGTGCAGCTACACAGCGTATTTCCTGCTTAGTGTTCATAAAACTCGTGAGTAAATGCAACGACAAGTCTGCCACATCTACTAGGAGACATTCGCCAAATAGCCCTGGCAGCCAACCCCAGGACCAGTACACTGTTTCCGAAGCTTCGACTCTAGTTTGTTTGGTTCTCTGCTCATACCTTTCGTCCTTCGTTCGACCATTATTATGAGTTCTTGGATATATTTTCTTATTCGCAGTTAAAGGATTAACGGAGTTATTATTAGAAAATTGATCTGCAATTTACATCATCTGCTATGGGGTATGGATGATGTAAGTTGGGTTGCCTATTACAAGGTGCATGAAATATTTCCCGTCTAGTTCTGTTTTTACCAGCCCTGTAGTAAGTTTTACGCTCATAACTTATCGTTTGGGAGCTACAGAAAAATAGCGACTGCTCTGTAAATGTTGACAAACATAGTATACAGCACTTGATTCCTTTCCGCATTGCCACTACGTCGTTTGCACTTCCGTACACGTAGAAGAGGCACCACTTCAGTCGGCCCTTGTCATAGTATCAAGCAAATCAATGCATTGTTGCAGCTTGTCTTTGGAATGGTATGAAAGTTAATGTCGCCTGGGTCAGTATCTGAAGAAGAGGACACGAACTGGAAGATCAGTGCGAACTCTGATGGGACTGGCAAAAGGGACCGAAGTGGACGATATTTTCTTCCATATATTTGCAGCTACTACTGTTGAGTCTTTTTTGAGAAGAGAGAGAAACTTTGAGGGACTTTCGAATTTCGTTGCCGAATTTTGTGAACATATGAACATTGGGTAATGGAAGACTTTTAAGTATCCCCTCGAAAAAGTAAAGCTACTTAAATATTTTTTGTGTGTTTGCGGGTGAATTTCTGCACTGGCAAAATACACTAGTGTAACATACCGCTACAGGAACGAAAAAATAGCGCAATCCATTTATTTTGTTATTTGCAATTGGAGGATTAAAGGGGTTAAATTATAAAATTGATTTCTATTATTATTCTCCGTGACACTATGTTGCTGCACATTTCTTTCGTTTTCTGCATTTTTTAGGTGACACTGCAGTAAAAATCTATTTTGAGTTGTGGAAATAAACGGGAATCATGCCACACCACACGAAAAAGTTGTTAGGTGGCGCAGACGATTCAGTTGTGGAGAGCTTCTGTGAAGTGTGGAAGGTAGGAGACGAGGTACTGGCGGAATTAATGCTGTGAGGGGGATCGTGAGTCGTGCTTGGGAAATTCAGTTGGTAGAGCACTTGCCCGCGAAAGGCAAAGGACCCGAGTTACATTCTCGGTCCGGCACACAGTTCCAGTCTGCCAGGAAGTTTGGATTCAGTTGTGGTCAAACAAACCTAAATAACTAAGAACCACGTCGCAGACTATCCCTCTGCGACTAGATGGGAACTGATGGGAGACTGGTGTAGTGAAAATCAGCTATGGAGTAGTTCTCAACATCTTGATATACGTCTGAAGATGTCAAAGTGCGCCCGGTGCTGGGTTCCACGGCTGCCCACATGCACTCAGTATTCCTGGCGATCTGAGGCAGCAGTAGATATGTTGCAACAGGTTCAGACAAATCCAGATGAAATCTTGTACCCTATAATCACGATGGACGACTGCTAGATGTATCATTATGACTCCAAAGCAAAGGAGAAATGAAATCAGTAGAAAGATATGGGTTCACCACTCTCGAAACAGACGAAGATCAAACCATCATCAGGTAAGATGACACAGAATGCTTTTGACAATGTGGCTTGGGACAAACTGGCGACTATAGTGAGGGAAAAGAGAGTGGACTGGAAAACCAGAAGACTTGTAAACTTATTACATATGAATCAAAAAGCCTCAGTTAAAGTGAGAGGAGAAAGTACTAACTGTATCGGACTAGGGAAAGGAGTACGACAAGGATGCTGTCTATCACCTACCCTTTTCAACCACTACTTGGAAAATATGATTGACCAATACTCATTAGATGGCAAAGGAGTTCAGCAGATTGTTGCTGCGTATGGGCCTACGCAGGATGTGCCTGGTTGATGCACCCATGCTGACTGCTGATCATCAGTGACGATGGTTGAAATTCGCACGCCAATACTACAAATGGGCGTCAACTGCGTGGCGACACGTGGCCTTTTCCGATAAATCACTTTTTATCCTCCATCGGACAAATGGCCTGTACAGCTTGAAATTCTGAAGACAAAGAATAAGGGAAACCTATGGCCTGTGGAATGCTTTCGTTGGTTTCTGTGGGTGATCTCGTTATTCTGGAAGGCGTAATCGATCAACACAAGTACGCATTTATCCTTGGACACTATGCCACCCCTACATGCAGTTTGTTTTTCCTCGGCGCGTTGGCATCTACCAGCAGACCAATGCAATGTGTCACAGAGTTCACAATGTATGTGCATGGCCCCCAAACTCCGCGAATTTAACCCTTTAACTGCTCTGGACGTGTTAACGCGCGCGCCTTTGTACCTGTCCCTGTGTGCTCTGAACGTGTTTACGCGTACCACCAGTCCTTCTACCTGGTACTCTGAACGTGTCTACGCGTAGACGTTAACACGTCCAGAGCAGTTGAAGGGTTAAAGCCAATCGAGTATTCTTTGAAATATTTGGATACATGGTCAGCGATCTTAAAAGTAGTTGAAATAAATTTAAAGCAGTCTTGATAGCAATCTTGTTAAAATATTTTTTTTTATTGGGGTGACTCTATGAAAGAGTCATCTTCAGACTCTAGAGCGGTTAATGAACACTGCTAGATGAGTTCCGCCGACCCTCGACGCTCGTGTGACAGGTTACACTCCAATAAAAAAAATATTTTAAGAAGATTGCTATCAAGACTATTTTAAATTTAATTTTAATCGACTATTTGTAGGACCACATCGATCTGTCTGTTCCCGTCATAGATGCTCAGTCAAGAATTCTAGCGCACTTTTCCACGGCACTGGATTCAACATGATTCCACTTCCCTGTTGGTCCCTTGCAGGACATCATTGACTCTCTTCCTGCCCATCTCGCAGTGGTACGCGCTGCTAAAGCTGGTTATTCAGGCCCCTATGACAGGTGGTCAAATCAGTATGATTGGACAGTGTAAAACCAACATCTCTGCCAATTCATACATGGTTGCGAAAAACTTGTCGCGCTGAAGGGTAAATATATAGAGAATCTTTAACAATGTCACTAATTGTCATGGTCGCAACACGATTTTTCAAGATAGTACACTACTGGCCATTAAAATTGCTACACCACGACGATGACGTGCTACAGACGTGACATTTAACCGACAGGAAGAAGGTGCTGTGATATGCAAATGATTAGCTTTTCAGAGCATTCACACAAGGTTGGCGCCGATGCCGACACATACAACATGCTGACATGAGGAACGTTTCCATCCGATTTCTCATGCACAAACAGCAGCTGACCGGCGTTGCCTGGTGAAACGTTGTTGTGATGCCTCGTGTGAGGAGGACAAATGCGTACCATCACGTTTCCGACTTCGATAAAGGTCGGATTGTAGCCTATCGCGATTGCGGTTTATCGTATCGCGACAATGCTACTCGCGTTGGTCGAGATCCAATGACTGTTAGCAGAATATGGAATCGGTCGGTTCAGGAGGGTAATATGGAACGCCGTACTGGATCCCAACGGCCTCGTATCACTAGCAGTCGAGATGACAGGCAACTTATTCGAATGGCTGTAACGGATCGTGCAGCCACGTCTCGATCCCTGAGTCAACAGATGGAGACGTTTGCAAGACAGCAACCATCTGCACGAACAGTTCGACGACGTTTGCAGCAGCATGGACTATCAGCTCGGAGACCATGGCTGCGGTTACCCTTGACGCTGCATCACAGACAGGGGGGGCTGCGATGGTGTACTCAACGACAAACCTGGGTGCACGAATGGCAAACGGCACTTTGAACAGTGGACGTTACATTTCAGATGAGTTACGACCCGTGGCTCTACCCTTCATTCGATCCCTGCGATACCCTAAATTTCAGCAGGATAATGCACGACCGCATGTTACAGGTCCTGTGCGGGCCTTTCTGGATGCAGAAAATGTTCGACTGCTGCCTTGGCCAGCACATTCTCCAGACCAATGGTGGCTGAGCAGCTGGCTCGTCACAATACACCAGTCACTACTCTTGATGAACTGTGGGAGGGTGTTGAAGCTCCATGGGCAGCTGTACGTGTATAAGCGCCATCTAAGCTCTGCTTGACTGAATGCCCAGGCGTATCAAGGCCGTTATTACGGCCAGAGGTGGTTGTTCTGGGTACTGATTTCTCAGGATTTATGCACCCAAACTGCGTGAAAATGTAATCACATGTCAGTTCTAGTATAATATATTTGTCCAATGAATGCCCGTTTATGATCTGCATTTCTTCTTGGTGTATAAATTTTAATAACCAGTAGTGTAGCTAAAAATTTATCGCTACTACTCGCAAAATTAAACTGTTAGTGACAGTGATAGGAGCTGTTAATAGTAACGATGGGCTGCTTCTGTAGCTGAAGCTCACATAGTCTCCCTGAATGGTATAAATAAACACCGCGCTGTGACTAACGTTCACAGCGGATGTGCGCCGTTGCGTGACGTGGATTCACTTGATCTTCTGTAGAAAAACTTAGTCAGCGAGACTTCTGTCGAGGGCGAGGACCAGAAGGCCCGGCGAGGGGTGTTTTTGTTTTCCGTGATCAGATTAAAGTGTTGGAACGGAGTTTGTAGAACTTCCTGTGCAGTAGGTTTTTCTTCAACCTTGTTACTGTAAATGGCAGTTTCTTGTCGGTTACCTGAAAAGTTCTGGCACCTCCTGCTTGATGTCTGAGAATGGTATAACTTCAGACTAAAGCCTGTCGGAAAGTAAATTCCTTATTGTACGTTTCCATTATTATACCCTTCTATAAAAAATGGAAATTTAACAGCACGCAACGGAATCAGCATCGGCACCAGTGGTATATTATTACTTCTCTTGATTCCAATGTGCAAGTGAATGTATTTCTCACGTTATACGACTGGGAAACTTGGTAGTTTAGAAAAGAATGCTAACACGATTTTTGTTTCTGAATCTTCCGCAGATTGATATGGATTTTTTTATTATTTTCATTAGCTGTTACCGAAATAAATTTTACCGGAATCGTGATATGTTCGACCCCTCAAGCTTTTGTAAAATATTAACGGTAAGTTTTAATACTTGAGAAATTTTCATTAAGGGCCAGCGAGAACATTTGTAATATACCACCCATTTTGCTGAAAGTTAGTCTATCGCAAATTATCTAGCTCGAAAGAGAAGCGGAGAAGTTGACCTTTCCCCTTCGGACCATTGTACAATAAGTCTTGCGATATCGCCGGTGAAACCACAGAGGTCTGTGTTATCAACGCTCTCGCAGAGCATACAATCTCAGGTCAGCTCGTGAATTAATGTTATTCATACAACTGTTTGCACTGCAATCAATTAGCCACACACTCGCTCGTTCTGCGGAATAGATGAAAGATCAACAGGGAAAGCAAAGAAGAATGTTTGCTCAGCAGTGTTCCATCACGTTTTCCATTAATGGAGCAACGGGTTTGTGGTCCATTCTCGATAATGTGTGCTCTCCGCCATGTGTCCCTTCTTCGACGTCCTAGCTCACATCATACGAAGATTTCTTCAGAAATGATGGACAAACTGGCAAAAAATGCCAGTAATATTGGGGAAGACGGCATTTAAAATATTTCTGCTATTTGTATTCGTACTATCTTTTACACTCAGTTTCAGTGCAAAGCGAACAAGGAGAAGTCTGCAGTACTCGCGATATAAGTTTTCAGAAGAGTATAAATATATACTGATGAGCCAAGAAATTGTAGCCTGGTCTTTGATAGTGAGTTGTTCCACGTTTGGATCGCAACATGATGGATTATGTTAGTCTTTTGTAAGTTTCCGGAGATATAGGGCACTACGTTTACGCACAAGTGCTGGAGTCCAATAGCGTCTCAGATGTCATCCACCGAAGTCACCTCATGCGTATTTGGCGGACAATTCGTTAACTTGAGTTCTCTACCTGTGTGAAGATTCTGTCCTTTTGGGGCCAAAAGTTATCCTGCTAGAATATCCTATAGCCTGCACTATCTGCATCTGCATTAACATGTACTTCGCAAGCCACGGTACAGCGCACGGAGAATGCTGTCTTGTACAACTGCTAATCATTTCCATTCCTGCGCCACTCTCAAACAGTGCGAGCGAAAAACTGTTAACTACATGCCTCCATACGGCCCATAAATTCTCTCAGCTTCGTGATTCTTGCGCTGAATGTACCTTGGTGGCAGCAGAATCGTTCTTCAGTCACCTTCAAATGCCGGGTCTCCAAATTTTCTCAATAGTGCTTCGTGAAAAAGAGCGTCATTGCCCCTGCAGGGAGTGGCATTTGAATTTACAAAGGATTTCCATAATATTAGCGTGTTGAACGAACCGACCGGTAACTACTCTATCAGCATGCCTCTGAATAGCTTCGGTATTTTCCTTTAATCCGATATGGTGAGGATCCGAAACAGACGAGCAGTACTCAAGAATGGGCCGCAAAAGTATTCTATACAAGGCTTCCTTTATAGATGAACCACACCTTCCAAAAACTCTTCCAATAAACGGCAGTCACCCACTCGCCATCCAGCTACAACCCTTACATGCTCGATCCATTCCATATCGCTTTTCTACATTACGCATAAGTATTTAACGTACGTGACCGTATCAAGCAGCTCACCACCTATGGTGTATTGGACCATGATAGGATTGTTTTCCATATCTGCATTTATTTAGATTTTTCCACACTCAGAGAATTCTGTCATTCATATCAACAATTCTGTCTAAGTATTTTTTATCTTTGTTCACTCATTCATCGATGACACGTCCCCTATGCCACTGCGTCATCACCAAACAGCCGCAGCTTGCTGCTAAACCCGTCCACCAGATCATATGTGCCGATACCCTCGTCTCTGATGAACATTTGCCATCGAAGACAGCGTAGTGGATTCTGTCGCTCAAGAAGTATTCGATGCGTGCTCATATCTGGGAACCTATCCAATATTCTCGTACTTTCGTTAAAAGTGTGCAGTGGGCACCATGTGAAACACTTTCCATAAACCTAGGAATGCGGAATCAACCTGATGCCCATCATCCACATTCTTTCTAGCAAAAATACTCTCCTAGTCTTCTTGATGGATTTATTAACTGTAGTATCCATCGTCGCTATGATTGATGACTTCATGATCACTAATCGCTATCTCTACAGCGTCACCGTGGATAAGGTCAGGCTTGTTTTTAGATAGAAGGTCAAAAACGTTTCCATTGCCTATGATCTCTCGAATTTTGGTACTACCTGCAGTATATCCATAGACGTACAAATCTATACTCGGTAAGTCACCTCCAATTAATATTGCATGAAATCTTCGTGACGAATGTTACATGATCTGCGTATTTCCGTACTGTTGAAGATAGACTTTCTTTGAACGACTCTAAAACTGTCACGGTAGAATCCAGTAGCCGGTAAAAACCTCCGATGATTCCCCTGAGTTCACCTATACCTGTTACACGTATCCAAATAATTTCATAGTCGTCCTTAACTTCTGCCTCGACAGACACATTATTTTTGTCGACTGCAACTAACCACCCACTCCCCCGAGACGTATGGAGTGTAAGCTGCCTTTTCTATATACATTCCATGTCTCGCTAAATATTTCGGAGCTTCCTTCTTTGGGTTTCAGCCAGTTGCCAGTTCTCTTTACCAAGAGTAATTTAGGCATGACATATTCCCCGGAGGGCAACAAATTCAGGAACTATGTTGCGAATACTCAAGCAATTTACTGTTAAAATGCTGATAGTCGAAGTGTCATATAAGGATCTCCAACTTTCACATAGCCAAAAAAAGTGCTTATGACAAGTACTCTGCTACTCGTCTAGCTCCTTTCTTCGTGTACTGTATCGCTAGTTCATAAAGGGCAGTGCTACAATTCCCCAACCCACAACGCAGATCTAGAAGTGTGCGGCAAAGACTGTCACAGAATCGACGGAATCCTTAGTTGAGGCTGTCCATCTGGCTGTAAACCGATGTTGGTAGTTGTAAGCTCTGCCTGCATCCCGCGTGCAAGGTCAGCCGTCTTCACCATCTCTTGCAGCTGGCCGAACGAACTGAGGATGACCCCAGAACCCAAGCGGTCTACATCACTGGTGCCGAGGTGAGCCACAAGGAGCAGATTATTGCACCCTGCAGCCCCGATAGCCGCAGGCAGGGCCTTCCACATATAGGATGAGGCCCCTGACAGACAAACCGAGTAAACATTGGATTTCTACACGGCCCTGGACGATATTTCCATAAGGGGCTCGCTCCTTAACGCTCCTGATAAGGAACCTTCCGACAGCCTGCAAACTCCTCCCCCAACGTGCCTGCTGGGACCCTGCTGGAGGAGTGGCCGCCTGTCCACTCACAGAATGAATGGGCTTGGCCAGAGTCCAGCCTCCACATAGGCTCTCCAACTAGAGTGGCGCGAATGCGTCACCAGCCGCCACTTACCCTTCGCTGACGAAAGATCCACACTGCAAGGTGTCTTGGCAGCAGAGGCCCTGGGGGAAACAAGCGACACCTGAGATGACCGAAGCGACGTGCGAAATTGTCGGCCACTGCTGCACCCCGAGGCAGCAGCCTGAAGACTGCTAACGTGGCCGTAGCCGTCTTCAGCTGTTGTGGAACTGTGGCCAGCTCCTCTTGCGTCCACACACAGCATGCATACGTCGTATCCATTCTACTATTACTAACTTAAACGTTAACCAGGAAAGCACACAGAGAAAGCTTAACTTGCTGCACTGCTAATGAATCACTGGCGGTAGAAGAAACTGATTATGCTGAAACGAACGGCCGCTGGCCGTTCAAAACAAGCAAATGACAACGGCGTTACCCACCGTGGTGATCTTTACTTTACAGGTAGTAAACAACGAGATTATACCTCTTATTTAAAAACAATGTGCAAGAAGTATAAGAATTAAACTACGAAAGCACAGAGAAAATGCTAAATATGTAACTTTCTGCTCTACTGATGCGTAGCTCTGTGTTTAGATCTGTGTCACAGATCGCCACTTACCAAGTTTTACTGAGTGGATAAGCCTCTGACCTCCACGTTATGTCATGAGGCGTGGATGTCCAACATCTTGTCACCTACCCGTGGCTTCACCATCTGGCAATTACGTTCCATATATACCGTCCTGTCACGTTAATGTGACCACCTATTGGGAACCGTAAAAAACCTGCTTATGCAGCATGGAGCGCTGCGAGATGTGTAAGAAGAGAGTGAATGAGGTTCTGGAAGGTACGGATGGCATTTAGAGCCATGCCGACTCTGGTGATACGACCAGATGTGCTGGGTTTCTACGTTGAGGATCCACGGCGTGAACAGCTCGAACGGGGTTGTCTCCCATATTATTGATTGGGTATAAATCCGCGGAGCTTGGTGGTGGCCAGGGGAGTACGGTAACCTCATCCTGGTGCTTTTAGAACCACGCACTTACACTGGAAGCTATGTGACACTTTGCATTGTCCTTGTAGACGCCATCATCTGACGAAAACAAACTACACTCATGCTCATAAATTAAGGATAATGCTGACACATGATGAAACAACGCTCTGGTGGGCGGTTTGGGGGCTTAAATCACCTCGGGGTATGACCATGCGGTGCATTTGACCTGTGGTCGTCGCACGGTGGCGCTGGCAGCAGTCCACATACGCAGTGGTCTGTTGGTGCATGTAAGAGTACGGTGCAGCGAGTAAGAGTACAGGCGTTTTCAGACGTGCTAATGGTAACCGTGTGTTGAAAATGGCTCAAAGAACACATATTGAGGACGTTATGAGGGGTAGAACAGTAGGACGACTGGAGGCTGGTCAAACACAGCAGGTCGTAGCAGCCCTCCTTGTGCCACAAACATTATGGTAACGATTCCAGCAGACAGGAAAAGTGTCCAGGCACTACAGTACGGGACGTCCACAGTGTACAACACCACAAGAAGACCGATATCTCACCATCAGTGCCCGCAGACGACCACGGAGTAAGGCAGGTAGCCTTTCTCGGGAACTTACCGCAGCCACTGGAACAGTTGTCTCCAGAAACACAGTCTACAGACGACTGAACAAACATGGTTTATTCGCCCGGAGACGTGCAAGGTGCATTCCACTGACCCCTGGTCGCAGGAGAGCCAGTAAAGCCTGGTGTCAAGAACACAGTACATGGACATTGGAACAGTGGTTCCAGGTTATGTTCACGGACGAGTCCAGGTATGGTCTGAAAAGTGATTCTCGCCGGTTTTCATCTGCCGTGAACCAGGAACCAGATACAATCCCCTTAATGTCCTTGAAAGGGACCTGTATGGATGTCGTGGTTTGTTGGTGTGGGGTGGGATTATGATTGATGCACGTACACCCCTGCATGTCTTTGGCAGAGGAACTGTAACAGGTCAGGTATATCGGGACGTCATTTTGCACCAGTATATCTGCATTTTCAGAGGTGCAGTAGTTCCCACCTTCCTCCTGATGAATGATAACGCAAGGCCCCACCGAGCTGCCATCATGGAGGAGTACCTTGAAAGAGAAGCTATCAGGTGAATGGACTGGCCTGCCTATTCTCCAGACCTAAACCCCATCGAGCACGTCTGGGATGCTCTCGATCGACGTATTGCTGCACATCTTCCAACCCCTAGGACACTTCAGGAGCTCCGACAGGCACTGGTGCAAGAATGGGAGGCTATACCCAGCAGCTGCTTGACCACCTGATCCAGAGTATGCCAACCCGTTGTGCGGCCTGTTTACGTGTGCATGGTGATCATATCCCATAATGACGTCGGGGTACATGCGCAGAAAACAGTGGCGTTTTGTAGCACATGTGTTTGGGGACGGTTTTCTCAACTTATTACCAATACCGTGGACTTACAGATCTGTGTCGTATGTGTTCCCCATGTGCCTATGCTATTAGCCCCAGTTTAGTGTATTGCCACGTTGTGTAGCACCACATTCTGCAATTATCCTTAATTTATGAACGTGAGTGTACATGCAGGGGTGGACATACTTCTCAAGGATAGATGCATACACGTGTTGATCCATTCTGCCTTCCAGAATCGCGAGATCATCCAAGGACTGCCGCGAAAACATCCTCTAGCTCGTAATACTCCTGCCTCCTTGCTTTAACCCTTTGTTTTCAGGCGTTTCAAGGTGTACGCGCCAACGGCAATCTGCCCGATGAAGCATGAAACGTGATTAATCCCAAAAGGCCACCTCTCGTCTTTCAGTGGACGTCCAGTTGCGATATTGGTTTGTAAATTCAGCCTTCATCGCAAATAAACAGCAGTCAGTGTTGGTGCATGAACCAGGCGCCTGCTGAGAGGGCCCTTACGCAGCGACGTTCACTGAACGGTCATTGAGCAGACACTGTTGGTAGCCCCAGGGTTCATCTGGGAGGTCAGTTGGTGAGTAGTTTCAGTCTGTTTGCTCGTAGACATCTGCGCAGCTATCGTTCATCTATATCTACATCTACACCTACATCTACATACATACTCCGCAAGCCACCTGACGGTGTGTGGCGGAGGATACTTTGAGTACCTCTATCGGTTCTCCCTTCGATTCCAATCTCGTATTGTTCATGGCTCCCTGATTTTATCCTCATGGTCTCTTCGCGAGATATACGTAGGAGCGAACAATATGCTGCTTGACTCCTCGGTGAAGGTATGTTCCCGTAACTTCAACAAAAGCCCGTACCGAGCTACTGATCGTCTCTCTTGCAGAGTCTTCCGCTGGAGTTTATCTATCATCTCCGTAACGCTTTCGCGATTACTGAATGATCCTGTAACGAAGAGCGCTGCTCTCCGTTGGATCTTCTCTATCTCTTCTATCAATCCTATCTGGTACGGATCCCGCACGGGTGAGCAGTATTCAAGCAGTGGGCGAACAAGTGTACTGTAACCTACTTCCTTTGTTTTCGGATTGCATTTCCTTAGGATTCTTCCAATGAATTTCAGTCTGGCACCTGCTTTACCGACGATCAACTTTATATGATCATTCCATTTTAAATCACTTCTAATACCTACTCCCAGAAAATTTATAGAATTAACTGCTTCCAGTTGCTGACCAGCTATATTGTAGCTGAATGATAAGGGATCTTTCTTTCTGTGTATTCGCATCACATTACACTTGTCTACATTGAGATTCAATTGCCATTTCCTGCACCATGCGTCAATTCGTTGCAGATCCTCCTGCATTTCAGTACAATTTTCCATTATTGCAACTTCTCGATGTACTACAGCATCATCCGCAAAAAGCCTCAGTAAACTTCCGATATTATCCACAATCATTTATGTATATTGTGAATAGCAACGGTCCTACGACACTCCGCTGCGGCACACCTGAAATCATTCTTACTTCGGAAGACTTCTCTCCATTGAGAATTACATGCTGCGTTCTGTTATCTAGCAACTCTTCAATCCAATCACACAATTGATCTGATAGTCCATATGCTCTTACTTTGCTGATTAAACGACTGTGGGGAACTGTATCAAACGCCTTGCAGAAGTCAAGAAACACGACATCTACCTGGGAACCCGTGTCTGAGTCTCGTGGACTAATAGCACGAGCTGGGTTTCACACGATCGTCTTTTTCGAAACCAATGCTGATTCCCACAGAGTAGCTTTTCAGTCTCCAGAAAAGTCATTATACTCGAACATAATACGTGTTTCAAAATTCTACAGCTGATCGATGTTAGAGATATTGGTTTATAGTTCTGCACACCTGTTCGACGTCCCTTCTTGAAAACTGGGATGACCCTTGGTGCACCACAGTTTCCTCAACGCCGTTTTGGGTAAGGCCATTACGTCACGCACAGTGTACTTTAACCACAGCGGCACGCGAACAGTTTACAAACTTAACTATTTCGGAAATGCTTCCAGCCGTGACACGAAAACCAATGATCATGCCCTTTCCAGCCGTCAGATACATCTCTCCGTTTACGCATTACGGAAATGTCTGCACTGTTTTCCGCGTTCCCTCCTTCCTTCCACTCGACATGCTTCACTTCCCCTCTACTGCTACGGGTGCCATCTGTCTATGTGAGTGGTTATTGTATGCTGACGTCTGACATATGCAGTGTTCACTTTAATGTAACTGGACTGTGTATGTTCACGATAGTAACCCGCGAACAGCGAACGAACTTCGCCGTTTTAGAGATTCTCGTTTCCAGGTGCTGCATCATATTCGTTTGCGCTTCGTCAAAGTAGCTTCACTGTGTGTATTTTGCCACTTGGGATCCTTATCGCCTCTCTTCCGCTTATATACATTCCTTAGCATGTCACGGGCCTGTATGGCCACTAGGCAGCATTTAATGTCGTGGTGGGCACTAGCCGCAACTTTTTTACAATGTGAGTGTTAAATCGTCTAATAATGATGACAATCTGAACTGCAAAGTGGACGAAATGTAAGTGTGGTAATCTCAACTCAGACTGTAACTCGACGATTTGAGGGCAATCCCGCACAGCGACATCCTTCTACGGGAGATTTGATGGACAAAAGTACTGGACTCACAACAGATAACTCTGCATGCAACAGTTTGGCTCGCAGTGGCCGAACTGATCTAGGCGCTTCAGTCCGGAACCGCGCTGCTGCTACGGTCGCAGGTTCGAATCCTGCCGTGGACATGGATGTGTGTGATGTGATGTGTCGACAGAAGTGCCGACACAGTGTGATTTGAGGGGGCCGCAATCCACGCTATAAACACACGAAGGATGGCGTGAGGTCTGAAACAGGATACGTAATGAATGCTATAAAGAAAAATACGTAGCTTTTGGAATACTTAACTTTAATCCATCCTTGTTGTATACATCGTTCTTGATGAGACATGCTTTATACGATAAGTATCAATTGCTATTTAAGGCTAATGGCGCCTTGCTAGGTCGTAGCCATTGACTTAGCTGAAGGCTATTCTATCTGCTCGGCAAAGGAGCGAGGCTTCGTCAGTGTAGTCGCTAGCAAAGTCGTCCGTACAACTGGGGCGAGTGCTAGTCCGTCTCTCGAGACCTGCCGTGTGGTGGCGCTCGGTCTGCGATCACTAACAGTGGCGACACGCGGGTCCGACATGTACTAATGGACCGCGGCCGATTTAAAGCTACCACCTAGCAAGTGTGGTGTCTGGCGGTGGCACCACATGATGTACTTGGGTTACTTAAGTTTACGTAGTTCCAAGTCTAGGGGACTGATGACCTCAGATGTTAAGTCCCATAGTGCTTAGAGCCATTTGAACCATTTGAAGCCACATTTCGTCAAGAAAATACCAGGCTACGGGTTGCATTCTATGTACGAAAGGTATTAAAAGAAAGGGGATATCACATTGCCTCTGGGCGAAGCGTTCAGATGATATGATGCCCATGTGACATATCTGTACGTCTGCGATTCGGTTGACTGCAAACTGGTTCCTCATGGACGTATAGAAATCTTCGTTGATGTTTGGCGGACTAGTACATAAATCACGTGAAGAACAACCTGAAATATATCTGGGCCGACTTTAATTCTATGCCACGAAGTTAAAATACTGAAGGAAGCAAGTGAATGCTTTCCAACATACTCAGTTATTTAAGTCAGATATCATGAGAAATATTTTCCCGTTTATAGAGTGATATACACTCAAGGTGTGGAAAAAATAGGTTGCTGTAATTGTAAACAGAATATTTTAACAGAATGGAGCGACTAATTCATTTATTGCTAATTGAGGCATCACTTATTAGGAGGGTAAAGGTCAAACGTTTTTCTTCTTCATCATCAATCTTTCGAATTGTTCGTAGCTGTCCATCTGGATCGATTACAGACTTACTGACTTCAGCATTATTTATATTCTGTAAATAACAGACAGGGAATTACTCGCACTTTCTTTTCCTTTATTGTTGCTTTCAGGAGGATTACAGGGAATTGGTTCTGGCGTGTCATTCACCACCTAACCACTCAGATTATGGTCGTTCTATTGTTTACGGTAATATTCTTTCGTCACCGGTTCTCTGAAAGAATTCCTGGTTTGCGGTCATATTAGCCGAATTTCACTTAGACAGGCTTCGTAAACATCATACGTCAGGAGGTTTCATTCCCTTTTTGCTTACAGTCCACGTTACACGAACATAAATTTTTATGCTACAGTGCAACGTTGATACTTTTTTTCCTCGCATCAGATTTTATTTTTTTAGGACACGCCGTTTCCTATTATTTATAACATATAATTCGTTGGTCAAAATATCCACGGGTGTGCTGCCGGTCTATAGACCGGCAGCACACCCGTGGATATTTTGACTATCAAATACGCCGGGAGAAACTCAAGAATCATATAATTCGTTATTCTCTATCGTCTCTGTGCCTTATTCAATTTCCTTACTGTAAGGGGCAATCAAAAGGTGTACGTTTGGGCACGTTGTTGCAGCACATATGCAACATAGTGCGACTCCGATGCAGATATACGTATATGTAGGCAAAGGATTACTGTGCAATCGTGTCTTCCACACGTGCGTATTGTAAATACGGAAACGTGAACTATGTCGACTTTACTACCAAACGTGTCCAAACAGGACCAACGTGGTGTTATTCGTTTCTTGACTGTCGAGAGATAAACACCGGTAGACATCCATCGGAGAATGAAGAATGTGTACGGGTCAGCACGTCCATCGAAAACCACCGTTGTGGATCGTACGACAAGGGGTGCCGCTGCTTCATGAGAAGGCATGATACCATATCGAAACTGTCGTAAAGCAGAAGTTACTCAAACTCATGTGGAAGACACCCGAACACGCGTCCTACAATCCTGGTCTCTCTCCGTGTGATTATTACGCCTTCAGTCTCTTAAAAAAGGCCCTGAAGAGGCGACGGTTCCTGTCGGACGACGATGTGCAGCAGGCAGTTACAGACTTTCTCACGCAACAGAAAACAGTATTTTATGAAAGGAGTGTCTTCAACTTCAAGCGTCGGTGGGATGGTTGCCTCGCAGCTCATGGCGATTTTGCCTGATCAGGATACCGATTCTGGACTCCACGGCCTTCAAAAGTAAACCTTTTGTCGCCCATTGTACTTAAATATCTGCATGCTCCTCATTATTTTACCTTGTTACCCTTAATTTTAAAAATTACATTTTGCGATTCCTTACACTAGTATTCCTTACACTAGTATTTCTTTTTTGTGTACATTAATTATTAACAGAGTTAAATAGAATTCTTAATACAAGGCACAGAATTTAAAAATTGCTTCTAGCTAATGGAGGCATAACCTCCACAATAACTTGAAATATTCTGCTGGCACCATTGGTAAGTGCAAGTAAACGTCAGTCGCGAACAAGTCTCATTGGCAACAGACCTTTCGTGGCATGATTGTAGTAGGAAGAAATGAGGAAATAATTCACGGGCGAACGGCCGGATGTCGGTGTGCAACGGCCACAATTTTTCAGCAAGCGACGATGTTGGCATCATCAGAAGTGCTGATGAACTGATCACTTGGCAGGTGATGGAACTCTTTTATCTCTTCCGGTCCTCTCTTTCTCCTTCCGATCTGCCATTCTATCCGCCGTCCATGCACACCATCTCCTCCCTCAACCGTCCCGCAGACACATTTATCCGTCCTAGGTTCCTGCCCAAGTAATAGTCTCGGCGTTACCTCTGCTGTACATCCGCCTGTCCCCGAAGTCGGTTCGTTGTGGGGTATCCCTTTTCCTACTTAATCGGGCTAACTGTGGGTTACCGTATCTTACTAGGGACGTAGCTGCTATCATGATTGATCAGCGATTCCTTTACTCGAAACTCGATAGATTGTTTAATGCAACAGTCCCAGACGTTAGATGTCTGATCTGAGCCTCAATATGGTCGTAATTGTGCTGTGCAGTTATACCGTGAATCGATTCAATATCTATAACTGCCTCTGGTAGTCAGTATCCCTGACTGTGTTAGAGTCACATAGATTTACCGCCACGAGAGGGAAGCGCAGTGACGATTAGGTCGATTTAAACGCGACAGCGGGGACGGTTGTTCTCTCTGAGTGATCGGACCTCTAGCGGTTTGTGTTGCTACGGCGGGTAGTAAGCACCGTAAGATCAGTGGCTTGCTGGTGCTTCTGGAATGTTAGTCAGAGTGTTTATGTAATGTCCCGTGTCGGTCGCATCAGTGGGGATTGCCCGCTGTAGACTTTATTTCGATGTGTTGCTTGGCCACCGACTTGTACGTGGATTTGGATGATTCAGAAGAAACCTGTGTCAGCTGTGGCACTGGGTTCTTTTAATGTCAGCTAGTTCTAAAGGACTGAACACGAGGATGACTGGTGTACATGCTCACCCGATAGGGAAATTCTTGACTTACGTTCCTGCCCGCATCTCGTGGTCGTGCGGTAGCGTTCTCGCTTCCCACGCCCGGGTTCCCGGGTTCGATTCCCGGCGGGGTCAGGAATTTTCTCTGCCTCGTGATGGCTGGGTGTTGTGTGCTGTCCTTAGGTAAGTTAGGTTTAAGTAGTTCTAAGTTCTAGGGGACTTATGACCACAGCAGTTGAGTCCCATAGTGCTCAGAGCCATTTGAACCATTTTGAACTTACGTTCCTACTTCCTGGAAATTATGGTAAGCACTCAATTACAGTCCCAACCTTGCAGTTTACGTGTGAAAAGGCTATTCTCTTACTTACCATCCTGGTTATCCATCGTCGTCTGGAAAGCAGCTTTTGTGAACCTTTGAAGTAGTCTCGTTCAAGTCTGTGTAATTTTGAGTGTTAAACTGGCGGTGTGGGAGTCACTTGCCTGTTTTTGGCCGCGCTGACTAGCGTCATCTAAATTAAACAGTACATAACATGACCTCAGCACACCGCTCGATTTTTCAAAATTTTCGCCAGCGTCTTTTAGTGTTGTATTTTTTTCAAAAATGCTTAACTAGTAATTTACATGGTACAGAATCACTTCAGTACACATGGGGTTTATTTTGTGAGTTCCGCTAAAGGGTTTTGAGTGAAAGAAATGCCCAGTCCTAAGGTGGTTCCTCTCTCTGTTAATCATACAACAGTGAGAGCCTAAAAATTCAGTTGGCCAACCAGGTTGAGTATTCTCCATAAAGAAATGAAAGAAGTTTTGACCCTGCACGACCAACTGATTGTAATTTGTGTGAACTTGTCATGAGCCTATTTACTTGGATTTGCTTGTTTTTCCTAATTACGTGTGATCTGTTTTACTTCCCAATAGATGTCGGATGTTAATGGCCGCCGGCCGAAGTGGCCGTGCGGTTAAAGGCGCTACAGTCTGGAACCGCAAGACCGCTACGGTCGCAGGTTCGAATCCTGCCTCGGGCATGGATGTTTGTGATGTCCTTAGGTTAGTTAGGTTTAACTAGTTCTCAGTTCTAGGGGACTAATGACCTCAGCAGTTGAGTCCCATAGTGCTCAGAGCCATTTGAACCATTTTGTTAATGGCCTATTAATCATTTCGTTAGGTTCCTAAAGCATAAGTATGAAAAATATTGTTAAACGGCACATTGTGGATCTCATTGAACATGTGTTAAGGCTTGGATTTGATGTCAAGATTCAAGAACATTTTTTCTTAAGATTCTTTTATTAAAATATTTTCATAATTGTTATTTTAGAGGTTTTTCAAATTGTGTCATCAGTTCCCTTGCTTCTAAAAGAAAAAGTCACAAGGTAATTAAATTATGGCGACACTTGCTGGGATTTTCCTTTGATACTTTTTCTGTGTCAATAAAGTGGTTTACGTTTCAATAACTTTGTTAATAAATTTGTGGCCAAGGCTACTACCGCTCAACACCATCTCCCTACAGAATTTCAGTAATCCGCTTCGTGTAATTCCTGTGGGAAATGTTCCGCCACTGGCTACTTGTTTGGCTGCTGCAATCAGAGGTGCCGTTGGTGTTCCCGGCAAGCACTTCATCAGTACGCACGGTCTGACCTATATATTTCCTGGCACGTTGGTATGGTAACTGATGGGTCACGAATTTCCATAAACCGAGTTCGTCTTTGACATTACCAAGGAGAGCTCGTGTTTCTTATTGGGGACAAGAAATCGTATTCACTTTGTGTTCCTAGACAATTCATCCAATCTTTCGTGCTGCATCCTCCTGAGGTTCCTCTTCTGTTTCCGTATGTTGTACAGTGGCTGAAGGATCTAGGACTCTCCGAATTTGCCAATCCTTCTAGTCTTTCTTCCGGAACACGGTCTTCGGATGTTCAGTGACTTGGAATGCTCTTCTCCCGACACTACCCACAGTCTAGACGTGCTGCAACAGCAGTGACACAAGTGAACATAATGAAACTACTCCCATATTTGTTGTATGAACGTGTTGTTTATCTTACCTAAGCCGAAATTCATATGGCAATATTAATTAATGTGAGGTTTTACGTATATTTTGAGGAAGACAATTGTTGCTGTTCTAACCTAAGGACTGCATACTAACGCAAGGTTAAAAATTATGGGCTTCTGAGTTGTCATCGAAATTATGTGCATGTTATGTCAAAAACGCTCTTATGTTAATTAAGTCTCCTTTAAGGTAGATATGCTGCATTCAGTTCCTTGTCTAGTGAGTAGATTCTACCCCTGGAGTGTGGGTTTTTAAGATCTGTACAGTGCCTATCTACGGCTGCTATAGACCGAAGAGACTCAAAATATTCTTCAGTCACAGAGGACTTAAGATGTGGTCTTATGTAGATGTCAGAGGTTAACAACATTTGGAAATTTGTGGTAAGATCCCATGGGACCAAGCTGCTGAGGTGATCGGTCCCTAAGCCTACACACTACTTAACATAACTTAATCTAACTTACGCTAAGGACAACACACGCACCCATGCCCGATGGAGGACCCGAACCTCCGATGGAGCGAGCCGCAGAGGTTAACAAATCCCGATAATTTTGTGGAAGGCCCCACAATTGCAACATCACATCCCTCAGTTTTTTCCTTACCAGAGTACATTAGAGCAATTGTGCTCGGTACAGATGGGTATTTGGCTTCTTCTCAGGTGTTATTCTATTCAGCTGGTCCAAACCACCTGCATGCGAAAGCATTTCTTGTGATATTTTAGGCTTTCTCTGCGTACTTGATGCTATCTTACGGGAATCAGGCAAATGCAGCGAATAATAAAGATAACAGGCTAGGGGCACTATATCAGCAGTGTGTGGATAAGCTGAGAAATTGGAACAGACGGGAGGCACACTTGGGTAGTCCGTGCAGTTGCCATGACGACTGTGTCCGGATGGCGCAGTGGTCGGAAGGCAGGCTGCCCTCTACAATAAAAAATTTAAAAAAATTGAGCGTGTTATTCAACAATTTACTTAAAGGAGTTTGATTGTTTGTTTCGTTTTAGGACGCAAAAACAACTAGGGTCATAAGCGACCATGTCAAATCTGTAAAACACGAAGATAAAGAGGAGTTAAAAACGACTACACGTCAGTCAATCCCAATAGACGGAAGATAAGAGAACTAAAATGGGGGACGTAGAGAGATGTCTGTAAGAGACGCCATAGATAAATGGAGGTCCAGAACTAAAAATTAAATGGCCTTCGCCATATTGCTACGACGTATAAAAAGTAAAACACGGTCGACAGCCTGCGCGTCGTTTGATAAAACGACCGATATTCAGACGGCAAGCACAAACGGGAACGTAACGTTTTAAAAAAAATGGGCATTCCGTCGGAAAATGGCGGGCAATGAAAAGTTTGGCATGATGCGTTGTTCACCCAGATAGAATAATTAGAGCAATGATGAACAGAACAAAAAAAGGATAATATTAAGTAGAAGATCTGGCCTGGATTCCGGTCTGGCGCAAGTTTTCAACTTTCCCCATTGATTTCAGTCAACGTGCACTCGCGACCAATGCCTATAACTCCTCTGTGTATGAATACTCCAGTAGTTCGTCGCTTCCACCATGGTGCTGCAAGGCTGTTTATCCTTTGGCGGCGCCTGCAAGCAGTTGCTTGAGCGGCATGCAGCATGTCTCGTTTACGGTTAGAATGTAGTTGAAACAGCGAGAAAACGTTTCTGCGGTCAGCACTCGGGAAAGACAACTGAGAAATATTGCGGGAGAAAAATGACAACGTTACTCTAGAGAAAACCTTGAAACTTGGAAATGTGGCATTCTCTTTACCATCTGCAAGGTAACCAATAAGAAACAGCTCCTGTGCAGCTCGTAAATCATTAACTATAAATTTTTAAGCACATGACGTCAACATCGCCTTGTTTGTTATAGGTATACCTGGTACAACTCCTGCTTTCATTACCTTTTTTATGGCGTTAAGAGGTGATACTTTGCCTCATCATAAATTACAATTCCTCACTCAAACTCAGTCGTATTAAAATAGTCCACACATTAGTGAGATATACTTTCAGGCAGCTTGAAAGAAATAGAGCAGCCATCGTTCACGAACCTTTGTCACAGTTTATTGTTCATGAAATATATACCGACTTATCCTCCTGATACAACAATGGAATCAACAGATTCTTACACTGCTGACAGTCAAGAAACAGAATGCAGTTTCCATGTCTGTTCTCAAATATTGGGATGCCTTTTACTTATTTCATCTACAAGAGACGTTTTTTTCAGCTATGAAGATGATGATTCCTTACATTCTTACAACATCATTATAAGAATTTCCGACAAACCGTTCTAAACAAAGAAATCAGTGATTGTGCAGTAATTCCATCAATACACAATACACTTCCTACTTGGTGGAAATGAATTAAAGTGCGGGAGCGCGTAGCCCCAGCCCTCCCAGTCGTGCACTGGAGGTCGGGCGTCACATGGCGTGGGGTTGGATTGACTAGAGCGCCAAATGGAGTGCCGGCCGCTGTGGTCGAGCGGTTCTAGGCGCTTCAGTCCGGTACCACGTGGCTGCTACGGTCGCAGGTTCGAATCCTAGCTCGGGCATGGATGTCTGTGATGTCCTTAGGTTAGTTAGGTTTAAGTAGTTCTCTCTCAGATGTTAAGTCCCATAGTGCTTAGAGTCATTTGAACCATTTTGCACCAAATGGAGTGGCCAAGCAATACAGATTTTTGAAAGAACACTCACTCAGCGATCACTTATGGTGGACTGTAGCTGTGTTATTCATTACACATTGATCCGTAGACAACAACTGAGTCACTTTTCAAGAGGAAGAATCATCGGGAAACTGGAAGAAGGAAGAAGTGTGACCAGACTGTTTCACATGAATTGGAAGCGTTCGAATCACAGGCACTGGTGCTCGAAGGAGAGGAGGTGGTCAGTCACGGGCAACTACAGTAACAGACGACCGATACATTCTGCAACAGCCAAGAAAGGCGTCACGTCAAACAGCGACTGCAGTTGCGACAACATTAACAGGACTGTAATGCACGCAGTCTCACGCTCCAAAGCGGCACAGAAACAGCATGGGCTGAAACTCGCACTTGCACGGCACCTTTTGCCATGGTGTCAAGAGCATAGGCACACGACCGAAGAGTGCGGTCGCGTGCTTTTCTCGAATGAGAGCAAAGTCAGTCTGAGTAGTGATTCTGGGGGTATCCTGGTACAGCGAGAGATGGGAACACACAATGATATCGTTGAGTAACATCGGCTTGGTGATCTTGCTGTTACTGTAAGGGGGAGCACAACGTTGCATGGGGGTACCGACCTCCAAATTAATAAACACGGTACACTCTCCAGCGAAGGCTATTGCGACGCTACTTCTTCGCCATGTACGTATTTTCAGGAGCGCGCTCTTCCATAACATCGTTTTTATGGATGACAATGTGCGATCTCTAAAAAAGCCCTGGTGGAGGAGCTCTTGGAACGAGAGGATATTCTGCGAATGGACTGGCCTGCCCTATTCCACGACTTAAATCCCATCGACTCCTTGTGTGATGCGTTGGGGAGCACGTCCACATACACCACACACGACTGAACAGTTGCGAACGGCGCTGGACAAGGAACGGAATGCCCTGTCACAAAAACCCCTTACCAACATCGGGACCTGTATGGAAGCACGTTACAGAGCATGTATTGCTGTCCATGGTGATTACACACTCTATCGAGGACCGCGTCTTGCCTTTCACAATGTTCAGGAGACCACCACTGTAAATATGCTCTTTTACTAAATGTGTCATTTCTGTTCCTGTCGTTGGGTGTTTCCTTCAGTTGCCTTCTGCACGATCTGTATCACTTCTTTCTATGAGTGGTCCAAGTTTCATCGAGATATGTTACACGGCTGTGACACATCTTACGAAAGTTCATTCGTCATTACGTTTTGCACACCAATCAACATCTACGTGAAAGCGCATACCCAATAAACAGATCAGAGTAGGGTAGGTGACATCAAATTAGCAAACCTTTACCAATAGCCAAATGTCGGAAATGCGCTACTGAGGCGCTACGGCCATGAAACGACAGAAAATCAGCGACGTTTGAGCGGGGCTTTGTGAATTTCAAGTAACTTTTTCCATCTAATATCTGCTCCTCCAAAGAGCGCATGTACTCATCAAATTAGCAACAAACACACACTCAAAGGCAGTCTTTGCCATAGCTGGTTTAGTTAGACTTATTTGGGAATAATTGTTCGATTCGACGTCCCCTCCCATGCTCTGACTTCTTTGTCAGGTTATTTTCCTCTACGCTGTAGAGAACACGACTGAAAACTGTATAAAAAAAGCTGTTACGCTGAACAAGTTAACACTTGGCCTTGCTGCGCGAGATGTAGCAATACACCAAAACAAAATTTCGTCGATATCAGTGACATCTCTGTGCCAGGCTGTGAACTTTCACCTTCCAGTCGTATTGTTTTTTGTGTATCATTCTGACTCAGAAACTGCTGTTCTGAGATTTCTGTGTGACGCAGGAAACTGAACTGTATTGAAACGGAAGTGTCGCCCGTTGAATTGAGCCTCTACTCAGCTTTTTTTCAGAAATTTTAGTGATAATATTAACAAGTGCTATACAAATCACAGTTCTGAAGAGCCTTCGTGATTCACGCAAACAATTATTTAGAGAGAGCAGCTCTTCAAGACTTTTTTCCCCGCTGGCTGGTGTCTACAGGAGAATGTCACCAATAGGTAACCATATGGAAAGTTACAAGGAAAAGTTTCGCTTGTAGAGCATGTGACAGTTCACATAAAATATGGACAAATACAACATAATCCATATAGGCAGCAGAAGAATGTGACAGTAGTCAATTACAACCTGAATAACAGAAGCCCAAATTGCACCAAATCGATTAATTCTGCATGGCTTATACTAGTAGACAACATAAAGTGGAATACATTGTGAGACAAAATTGGAATCGAGTGACTTGTCTAGAAAGGACTATCAATTACATTGAACTTGAGTTTATTGGAGTGTTACGGCCTTTATCCTCTGTATGTGGAATGAGAGACAAGAGATTTAGGACATCTGCTTAAAAATTCTAGAGGCTGTTGTAGACAGTGCAAGAATGTACCAATACATCGCGAAATTTAGCTGTGGGACGAAATGAAGCTCACATTTAGAAAATATCCGCTTTATATTGCTATAAAGAAGTGTAAGGATCACGTTAGCCATGAACCACTGAAGGAAGTATATAAACCATTTTTTATCTAACGTGATGCTGACGACGTAATCGTAGATATACGTTACGGATAAAATCAGAGCAAAGTCTCTTGAGTAACACAGGTATTTGGATTTTTCAGGCAGGGTTACTGTAACGACGCGGTAATACAGGAAACGTTATTAACCAGAATAATAGCCCACGAAACCACGTTAAGTAATGAGCGATGGATATGGACCGATGTTATCCCTAAGAAATATACCATATGTTGCAATGGATCACAAAAATTACCAAAAATAAAAAATAAATAAAAATAAGATAAAAAACCACCAAGAATAGTGGAATCATACAATCACAAAACTAGCACATTGTACATCAATGACAAAGTCGAATTTCACTGAAATGCTGAAAGAGAATAGGATCTTCAAATAAAACATATAAATATGCAAATATTTTGAAAAAGAAATTCTTGCTGTCCACCAGCCTTACTCCATACTGACTCCACTAACGCAGCCACAATATACTGAAGCAACGAAGTCGTAAAATGTTGTAAAAGTACGTAATTAGAGACATCATCGACAACAAAATCTATATCATACTGATAGGCCTATATTGATGTATGTGTTTTAATACCGACAAGAAAAATAAAATTCACATCGCTTACAAACGCTGTGATAGTCAGTCATCATCCTTTAGTGGAGAGAATGACATGACATATACAAACCAAACGTATGAAAGATTACACTGACGGAAAGAAAATCACTGCACCAAGGAGTTGGACGACATAAACAAAAGTTGGTAGTCATATTTGTACGTATGAAAGACTGCGCTCCAGTCACGTAAGAGTGGCGCTAGTAGCTCCACTGTGAGGTTGCTGGTTGGATGACTGATTTGGGGGAAGGGACCATACAGCGAGGTCACTGGTCCCATCCGATTAGGGAAGGGTGGGGAAGGAAGACGGCCGTGCCCTTTCAAAGGAAACATCCAGGCATTTGACTGAAGTGATCTGGAGAAATCATGGGGGACCTAAATTAGGACGGCCGCACCTAGGCTTGTACCGTCGTCCTCCTGAATGCTAGTCCAGAGTGCTAACCACTGCACGATCTTGCTCGGAATGAGACTGCAATTCAGATTTCCTTTAAATACATGCCATAACCGTTGAGAGCGCTAGTTACCTCTGAGACTGGACGTGGTGAGTTGATGTTAGTCAAGAATGCCTTTACAGCACAAAGACGCCATTATCAACACCTCAACGAGTCTGAACGATGTCGTGTAATGTGTCTAAGAGAAGCTAGAGGTTCATCCTACGATATTGCAGAATGATTTGGCAGGAATGTAGTCAGTGTACATGATTGGTGACAGCGGTCGTCTCCAAATTCAAATGGTTCAAATGGCTCTGAGCACTATGGGACTCAACTGCTGTGGTCATCAGTCCCAACTAACCTAAGGACATCACACACATCCATGCCCGAGGCAGGATTTGAACCTGCGACCGTAGCGGTCGTGCGGTTCCAGACTGTAGCGCCTTTAACCGCTCGGCCACTCCGGCCGGTGGTCGTCTCCGGAATGTACGGTCGCGAGAAGACTGGACTCTGGAAAGCCACATGGCACTACCTTGAGGGAAGGCCATCGTGTTCGGCGTATGACTGTGGCGCATCGTACTGCATCTAGAGCAGCAATCTGAGCAGCAGTTGGCACCTTAGTAACGTTACGGACTTACAAATCGTTTACTTCAAGTCCAGTTCCGAGCCAGGGCACAAAAAGTCAAACAAGTGAGATGATGTTTATTTTATTATTAACCGCCGCTTGCACAGTTTGTTCGATATGAGCACTTGGCACGACGACGAGTCATTATACAGCTCCAGATTTAAACCTGGTGGCCAAAATTTCTTCCCGCGTGAGTCGGCACCGCATTAACGTAGTATCGTGTCCACCAAGTTTCTCTGCAGTACGACAATTATAGGGCACGCTGGATCTTTGTGCCTAGCTGCACTTTAAGTATGGAAAATGGAAATGAATTCCCATGCTTTTTGACGTAGTGTAGGGGAACGATGGGGGAGACCCGTACTAGGCAAGGTCCTAATCGAGATAGTTTGCCGTTGCCTTCCTCCGACCGTAATGGGGAGGAATAATGATGAAGACGACACAACAACACCCACTCATCTCGAGGCAGGTGAAAATTCCTGGCCCCACCGGGAAACGAGAACGCTACCGCGAGACCACGAGCAAGTATAACCACCGCAGTTAAGAAAGTGACGGATACTCTGTAAACGTGGCCTCTACATCTATCAGTTATAGAGGATTAAATACCTTAGAGACGAATATGAAGGTAAATAATTGGAAATTGGTCATTCTATTAATAGATAACAGATGAAGCCACCTCCTCCCGCACCGGTATCGGTAACACTCGTAGCCCGCATCAATGATCCGACGAAAACCCACATGCCTTTGTTGAGACAGCTTTTCAAAAATGTTTCTCTGTAGATGATTTGGTATGATAAACAATCAGTTCACGGGGTCTGTTGTGTTACCGCATCCTATAACATGGCCCTGTTACCTAGACTTTCTAGATAACGAGATTTAAGCATTATTGGAAGAGGTTGCTTTGGGGTATGTTCTTTCAGTATAACAGAGCCCCTTCACGTTCTAGTCCTCAGGTGACATACTATATAAGCGTAACATTCCCCTCTTCCCCCCCCCCCCTCCAAAAAAAAGAATCGGCAGAAACATTCACGTTTTTTAGCCACCGAATTTCCCGGACTTTACCCATTTACATTTTCTCCAGTGGGGATAGTGGAAAGGTGGAATCTAGAAAGGAAAAGTAGCCACAGGAGACGAATTGATCATCCGAATTATGAACGGTTCTGCTCCAAGAAAGAAAGCCAAGATGGCCTCAGAACAGCTGCACTTGGTGTTGTGGAGAGAATTCATAAAAGGCACTAAATATATTCAGTGGAATTTACGGAAGTCTACAGTGAACTGAACCATTTACCTTTACCTAACATTTTCTGTGAGCTTTTCTTTGGGTTACAATCCAACCAACAACTATATTAGTGACAAAAGTCATGGAAAACCTCCTAATATCGTGTCGAACTTCCTTTTGCCCGTGTAGTGCAGCAACTCGACGTGGAATGGGCTCAACAGATATGCTGTATCTATAGCCGCCCATAACTGCGAAAGTGTTGTCAGTGCACGATTTTGTGTACGAACTGACCTCTCGATTACGTCCCACATGAGTTCGATGGGACTCAAATCTAGTGATCTAAATGGCAAAACCATTCGCTCGAATTGTTAAAACGTTCTTCAAAACAACAGCGAACAATTGACGCCCGGTGACTTGGGGCACTGTCATCCATAAAAATTCCATTGTTTTTTGGGAACATGATTGACTGCAAATGGCCTGCAAATTGCCGAACACAGCCATTTCCAGTCAATGATCGGAGTCTAGGAGAAGTCCAACAGGCGATGTTCTACTATTAGCAAAGGTACTCCCGTTGGTCGTCTGCTGCCATAGCCCATTAACGCACTGTCCTAAAGGATACGCTAGTCTTATGTACCACGTTGGTTTTTGCGGTTATTTCAGGCGGTGCGGCTTGTCTGTAGGCACTGCCATCTCTACGCAAACGCTGATGTTTTCGGTCGTTAAGTGAAGGCCGTCGGCCATTGAGTTGTCCGTGGTGAGAGGTAATGCCTGAAATTTGGTGTTCCAGGCTCATTATTGACACTCTTGCATCTCGGAATACTGAATTCCCTAACGTTTTCGGAAATACAATGTCCTATGCGTCTAGCTCCAACTACCTTTCCGCGTTCAAAGCCAGTTAATTCCCGTCGTACGGACATAACCACGTCGGAAGCTTTTTCACATTAATCAACTGCGTACAAGTGACAGTTCCGCCAATGCAGTGCGCTTTTACACCCTGTGTACCCGATACTCCCGCCATCTGTTTACGTGCATATCACTACCCCATGATTTTTGTCAACTATCTCGGCTAGGAATCGTCACACGCTTTTTCTCTGCTGTTTCAGCAGATATTTACAATTTCGTTTTTGCATTGCGTGACTGGAGTCAGACAAAACAAATAATGCTCAAAAATGGTTCAAATGGCTCTGAACATTATGGGACTTAACATCTGAGGTCATCAGTCCCCTAGAACGTAGAACTACCTAAACCTAACTAACCTAAGGACATCACAGACATCAATGCCCGAGGCAGGATTCGAACCTGCGACAGTTGCGGTCCCGCGGTTCCAGGCTGAAGCGCCTAGAACCACTCGGCCACACCGGCCGGCTAAATAATGCTCACCTGCTCTTTCATGTGACGCCCAGTGTCGACGGAAATGGTCAGTTTGTTTCCCATACATACATCATAATTTTTAAAGCAGAAATTTCGATAAGGTTGTCCCAGAATAATCTAGTGTAATATTTGTTTTATCGATACGTATTAACAGAGAGAGTAAAACTCGAAGAATAACCAGCATTCCAGCAGCGACCGCACTGCCTTGGCTCGCGCTGAATGTTACGGCCAAGCATGCAGCGCTATTTAGTCGCTGCTTAATTGCTGTTTATTCTCCACCTGCTTAGCTGGGTGGCAGCCGGCACGGTAACTCAGCGTGTTCGGTCAGAGGGTTAGCTGCCTCTGTAATAAAAAAACTGAATTAATGGATCAACGACGAGCTGAAACGGGTGTCTGGCGACGTCCGCCCTGAGCAGATAAAAAGAAAAAAAATTCTCAGCTGGGTTGGAGATTTTCTCCGCTCGGGGACTGAGTGTTGTGTTGTCGTCATCATCATTCAATCACCTGCGCGCAATGTGGCGTCTACTGTAATAAGACTTACACTTGCCAGCCGAACTTCAAGGAATGGGGTCTCACGGCCAACGTCGCCATAGCCCATTTCATTTCCTTTTTTTGCTGTTTATTCTTCGTGTTTTAGTGTCTGTTAACACATATTGATAAAACGAATATCGCGCTAAACTGATTTGGAACCGCTCCATCAAATGTGCACGTCGTGAAATTTCGCTTTAAAAATAGCTTTGTTTGTAGCGGGGAACAAACTGACGCTTACCGGCGACACTAGGTGTCGCATTAAAGACGGGATGAGCACTGTGTGTTTAGACTCAATCCTAGTACACCTTGCGGAAACTAAATTGCAAATATCTACAGGAAATCCAGAGGAAATGCTCCTGACGGATCTCAAGAGGGACGTCACATATGTATATTTGTGGGTGTATGTCTCTCTCTCTCTCTCTCTCTCTCTCTCTCTGTGTGTATGCAAACAAAAAGTTTCAAAAACATAGTTCAAATGGCTCTGAGCTGTATAGGACTTAACATATGAGGTCATCAGTCCCCTAGAACTTAGAGCTACTTAAACCTAACTAACCTAAGGAAACCATACACATCCATGCCCGAGGCAGGTTTCGAACCTGCGGCCGTAGCGGTCGCCGGGTTCAGACTGAAGCGCCTAGAACCTCTCGGTCACACAGGCTGGTCAAAAAAAAGTTTCTGTTTCAGGACATTGTTGCATCATATATGCAACGTAGCTCGACTCCGATATGGTGATAAGAACCGACAAGTAGGCAGGGGATTAGTGTGTCATTCATGTCTTTCCGACGTACATCCGCTAAACGCGGTAGTGTGAACTGTGACAATGTTATTAGCAGATGAATACAAGCAAGACCAACCTGCTGTTATCATTTTACTATCTGCCGAAGGAAAAACAGCGGTAGACATCCATCGGAGAATAAAGAATGTGTATGTGGGTAGCGTGTCTGTCAGAAACCATCATTGTGGGATGATGCGACAAACGCTGCTGCTTCGTGATGACGCATGTCTTCATATTGCAAAAGTCGCAACGCAGAAGTTACATCAGTGTAAGTGGAAGACTGCCCTACAGTCCTGATCTCTCCCCATTTGATTATCACGTAAGTGGTCCCTTACAGAAGGCCTTGAAGAGCCGACGATTTCTTTTCGACGACATTTGTAGCAGGCAGTTAAGGACTTTTCACGCAACAGAACATGGTGTTTTACCAGACGGTTATCTTCGATCTGGTGCGTCGGTGGCATGCTTGCTTCATTGCTCACTGCGATTTTTCCTGATTGGCGTACCGATTCAGGACTGTACGGCCTTCGAACGAAATTTTTTCGATTACCCCTTTAGTCGTTACATGCGGAGGCAACATTAATATTTTCATTTACCTCTGCTAGGCGTATGGGCTGTAGTTTACGAAGAAATCTTTTTCAGAGTATTGATAAACATGTAACAGTGTTGGTGTGTTCGTAGGGTATCAGTAACGGGGAGGAAGAACGGAGCGGCAAGCGGATTCTGGGGATGTTGGAATTAACTATTAACCACCGTGAGCAAACGCCGGCTGTTGTTTCAGGTACGTGGCCGGATACTTTTGTCACATAGTTTACTTTCTGGCCCCAGGCCAGCGAGATCGCACAATGGTTTCTGCCTGCTGGAACGGCGCCAGGTCTCCGATGCTGCGACCGCCGACTCTGCGGCCCGGTGAGGAAGGTCCTGCAGCCAGTGGCTGCCGTCAGCTGTCACTGCAGGTGCCGCCGGCGCAGACTGGACAGACTTCCTCGCCGCTTCCGGTAGGAGAACGGTAAACTTGGAGGCCGACCAATCCGAGCAAAGGTCAGCGAACGCGCTCCGCAATACGGCAAAACTACCGCCCCTCCTATGCGGAGACATTGTGGACAACGGAGTTAAGTGAAGAAGGTGGCATTGTAGGTACCACATAAATTCAAGTGCCCACTTCGACTCGGAACTGATATTCAACCACAGGAAATATTCAACCACAGGAAATATATCGAGTCATCTGCAGAGAACCAACAGCAGTAAGGTGAATAGACATGACGATTTTTCACCCCATTGCCGTCGGATTTATAAGGGGTTCAGTTGCATCTCTGAATGGTTAAGGATGGTGAAACAAGCCATCCACGACCTTATCTGAGGAACCATCCAACAATTTACTCACGCAATTAAGGAAATTGCTAAGACAGCACTATAGTACGAGGATTTTCATTTTTCTTCTTCTCAAGTGGAATGCCTGTTTCGATCCGTAATATGTCTTTCTCTCTTCCATGTTTTTAAAGTTTTGTTTCCGGTCTACGAAAGTGAATTTCCATAGAAATTTGTCCTGCAGGTTCCAAAAATAGTTGTATAGAGTTTTAGGAGGAGGAGTATGGTAACAACGTAGCATCTTCATGAACGACCGTGCCTAGTAAAGCACTGTAGTTGGCATATCAGAATATGTGACTACTATATGCTCATCGAGGGTTAACTGCATCTCCTCCAGTAAATATTCTTTCTGATGAATTCTGTTCGGAAAAATCACCTGACTGATATCTTCTTTTCGGAGGGGCGTTTTAACAAGTTTCCCAGTTATTTTCTGTTGAAAATTAATTTGTCTAGAAAGACTTTATTCACGTATAATCCTCTTTCTGCCTTTCGTTTCCTTAATATGTCGCCCTGTGATTGTTGATGTAAGAGGCTACGTGAAAATAAAACAAAATGCAGAAAAGGCATTTTTTTCTGTCTATGCAATGTCGAAGTAATTAATAGTTCGAAGCGTTTTATTCTTAACACTTTAAAATTCGTATTTACACGAAATGCAACAGACGGGGAAGTTAACTGAGAAACAGATCATAAAATTTTAATGGTTACCTGCATTTCATTGTGCCGGATCCGACTGATAATTAAATACAAATGAAGTAGCTTTCTGCTTTAGTTTCTTATTTATTTCTCCACCGTCCTTTTGAATGGATCTCACCGCCATATTTAGGTGCAAAGTCATGAAGGTGCATTCTGTTCATGATGAATGAAGAGAGCAAAAGGGTTTTTGCGACAGTATGCCATGTGGCGGACAGGTTATGTGTTATACAGCTATAGTAAGAAAAATACTAGGTGATACAAAATACTGACGGTGGTTCATGTATTTGTCACTGTAAGTGTGGTATCACTCTTTTACTTTTTAGTATGGTATTTGTAAAGAGCTCAGACATCGATATCTCATCTTCTACATTTCTCTTCCTCTTGCAAGAAGACAAATTACCAGATTGTTATCAATATTTTTATAGAAAAATGTTGCTTGTAGCCCTCGCAAAACAATAAAAAAAGTGTTTTTAAAAAATTGTGTGTCACTGGCACGAGTAGTGGATAAACAAATAACTGAATGACTAAAAAACTGGTTTTATTTATTTATAAACAAAATAATTGTTTTGCACCAATGTACATCAATGAAAGTGTAATAAAATTGAAATATATTTTGCAGTCTGGTACCGCTTCAGATTATGTAAACTGGATGTCAGACAGCTTGCGACATAACCTCCCCCCACCCGCCGCCCCCCCCCCCCCCCCCCCATCTTAAACGAAAACTGTACGTTCAGTCTGAAAACAGTAAAGCGAGGTGAGTGGAAGAAAATGAAATATGTAAAAAAATAAATAATCGTAAGAAATTAACAGTTAAAAAAGAACTTGGGAATTCGGGGTTTGTATGGAAATGAGGAAATGAGAAAGGATTTGTGAAGTAGCGGACGAATTACGTTATGAAGACTGAAACAGTAACAGAAGTTGTATCACGCTGAAGTCTGGTTTAATGTTTGTCGGGAAAATGACACTAGCTTTGTGTGTCGACGAGGCGGGTGGGATGGATGTACAGCTGATGTGAAAAAGAAACGTTACTGTACTAGATGGTCAATGTAACAGCATCTCAACAGTAAAATACTTGCACGGCATTGTAACAGAACGGAAAAAGAATCAAGCAGCACGTAGGTGCAGTTCAGTGTCTTGCACCGTTACGTACGTAATTACGAACCATTAAAATTCCTTGGCTCCAGTATGAATGAATGGAAGGATAATTATTAAGGAATTAATTCAGCGGATTAATACTTTAAGATTTTAGCTAAAATATGGTTACAACAGAGTGGAATATCTTTAGTTGTTCAACAAACATACTTGAAGTTCAGTTTACGCAAAGGGAATGGAAGTGTGCTGAACTGAACTTGAAAAAAATAAAAATTAAAAAAAATTAAAAATCCCATAAATGGGCAACTGAAGAGTTGTAATTGCCATTGACGAATATGATAGTGTAACAATGAAGGTGGATTAACTTATGAAAAAAGTAGCTATTAACTACTGGATCGATGTAAGTTGTAGTAGTTACAGCATACAGTGTTGGATTCGAAAACTAGCAGTAACTTTCGATGCCCATGGGGCATGTGGCTAGTGCTACAGCTCATGTACAGGAGTGATGGATGGGCGTCGGCAGGCGCGCAGTGAGGCGGGCAGGCCAGCAGGCAGCAGGTAGCAGGCAGCACGCAAGTACTCACGGTGGTGAGGGTGGTCGGCGGCGGCGGCAGCGGAGCGCCGTGCGGCTCAGAGCGGGCGGCTGCGGCTGCCGTGTCGCATCGGTGGCTGGCGCGGCGCGCACTGCCGCCAGGCCGGCCGCGCGGTCGATCCGCCCCCGCCGCCCCCGCCCCACCGCCACCACCGCCTCCTCCGCCTCCGCCAGCGCCAGCTACGGACCTGCGCTGCGCCGCCCGGCCGGGTCACGCGCTCGGTGCGGCCTCCGGGGCCAGGGTAACCGGGCCACGGTCACACCAGCCGCCAGCCGCCATCCGCCGGCCGCTGCGGGACCATCCGCCGCGCTGTCGTGCGCTCCAGAGGCCAGCACGATGGAACGCTCCAGAGGGACGTGCCCCACTGTTCCAGGGAGAGTCTGGGGCGCACGTACTCCGCCCTGTCGCCTTCCACATCCACATCTGTGAAACAGGAAAGAACCTAGAGAAGAGGAGAACAACAGCAATCTATTAAATAGGAGCTTGGTTGACATTATATACGAATGGCAAAAGAAGCTTGTCCTTCGTGTAATGTACATAGGACATAAGTTTACTTTCAGTTTTTGACTGAGATACACAACGCTGTACAGTTCTGTTTAGTATTATTCTGACTAAAAGCAGCCGGCCTGTGTGGCCAAGCGGTTCTAGGCGCTACAGTCTGGAACCTGCGAGACCGCTACGGTCGCAGGTTCGAATCCTGCCACGGACATTGACGTGTGATGTCCTTAAGTTAGTTAGGTTTAAGTAGTTCTAAGCTCTAGGGGACTGATGACCTCAGATATTAAGTCCCATAGTGCCCAGAGCCATTTAAACCATTTTTTTGACTACAAGCCTACCTAATATCTGGGTAAAATAACTTTCAGTTGTTGTTCGGCTTCCGTGGTACAAGAGCGAAGTACTGTAAAGGTGACATAATTCTGAATATCTTTTTAAAGGTATTTAAAATCACTGCTACCATTTACGGGGTCCCCCATAATTTATATGATTTAAATTCCTATCGCTTGTACAGGCCAAAGCTGCTGTTCGTAGGTGTGATTTGAAAGTTTGAAGAATGGTACAATTGTGGTACTTACATGCTACTGTGATGAATCTCCTTCAAAACAGTCCCCTTCTGACTGAACACACCGACTCCAACGGTGTTTCCACTTTTGGGAACATTCCTGTAAATTGTTTTCCTGAAGTGTGTTAAGGACGCTCTCCGTATTTACCTGGATGTCTTCAATCGAGTCAAATCGCTTCCCTATCAGTGAAAATTTCAGTTGAGGAAGAAGGTAGAAGTCCGCAGGTGCCAAATCTGGAGAAAATGGCGGTTGTTGAAGCACAGGAATTCTGAATTTGGTCAAAAATTCAACGATGGAGAAGGCACGATGAGCCGGAACATTGTCATGTTGTAGCACCCAACTCCTGTCTTTCCACAATGCAGGCCTTTTCTTCCGCACCTTTTCGCGCAAACGCTCAAGGACACATTTGTAGTATTCTTGGTTAATTGTCTGTCCTCCAGGGTTAATTCATGATGAACAATACCGGTAAAATCGAAAAAAATCACCAACATTTTCTCCACCTTCGACCGACTTTGCAATGCTTTTTTCGATTGTGATGAACCTGGAATCTTCCACCGCGAAGACTACACTTTGGTTTCACGATCATATCCACATACCAACTATTCTTCACCTGTAATTACCCTATTTAACAAATCTGGGTCATTTTAGTCCAGTTCATCAGTTCTTGGCACACTTCAAGCCGGTATTGTCTCTGGTTACTTGACAACACTTTTGGAATTGATTATGTGGACACTCAACGCATCTTCAGGTCTTCAGTTAAAATTGTCTGAACTGCATAGTAACTCAAATTAAGTTCATCAGCCATCTCCCTAATTGTAAATCTACGATCAGAGCGCACTAAGTCGCAAACATTCACAACATTTTCACTCATTTTTGAGGTGCCGAACCGTGGTTCATCTTCAAATGATTCGCGGCCATTTTTAAATGTGTTGAATCGGACAAAAACATTTGACTGCCTCATACAATTATCTCCAAAAGCTATTTTTAATATTTAGTAATTCTCAGAAGCTAATTACTTGGTTTTAAAACAAAAATTCACACAAAATCGTTGCTCCGTTTTTACATCCATTTTCACGCAGACAGAATCCGGCAACAAACCCTAACAGACGCGCACTCAAACAGGTGCCACAACGAAGTGAATAAAGGAAACGCAGTTACCTGCCAGAAAGGGTCAAGGACAAGGCCATGTCTCACTCCCCACCCTCCGTGTACCTGCCTGCCAAACTAATAAGAAGTAGCGGATCCATTCTTAAAACTTTCCAATCACACCTCATATATATACTGAAGAGCCAAAGGAACTGGTAGAGGTGCCTAATAATGTGAAGGGCCCCCGCGAACACGCAGAAGTGCATCGACACAACATGGCATGGACTCGACGAATGTCTGAAGTAGTTCTGGAGGGAACTGACACCAGGAATCCTGCAGGGCTGTCCATAAACCCCTTAGGAAATCAAGGAGGGTGGAGATCTCTTCTGAACTGCACGTTGCAGGGCATCCCACATATGCTCAATGATGTTCATGCCTGGGGAGTCTGGTGGGCAGCGGAAGTGTTTAAACTCAGAAATGTGTTCCTGGAGCCACTCTGTTGGAATTCTGGACGTGTTAGATGTCGCATCGTCATGCTGGAATTCCCCAAGTCCGTCGGAATGCACAATGAACATGAATGGATGTAGCTGATCAGGCTGGATGTTGACGCATGTCTAACCTGTCAGAGTCATATATAGACATTCAGGGGTCCCATATCACTCCAACTGCACACGCCCCATCCCATTGCAGAGCCTCCACCAGCTTGAACAGTTCCCTGCTGACATGATGGGTCCATGGATTCATGAGGTTTCTCCGTACCCGTACGTGTCCATCCGCTCGATAGAATTTGAAACGAGACTCGTTTCCAGTCATCAACAGTCCAATGTCTTTGTTCACGGGCGCAGGCGAGGCGTCAAGTTTTGTGTCGTGCAGTCATCTAGGGTACACGACTAGTCCTTCGGCTCCGAAGGTCCATATCGATGATGTTTCGTTGAATGTTTCGCACGCTCGCACTTGTTGATGGCCCAGCACTGAACTCTGCAGCAATTCGCGAAAGGGTTGCACTTATGTCATGTTGAACGGTTCTCTTCAGTCGTCGTTGGTCCCGATCTTGTAGCACCTTTTTCCGGCCCCTTCGATATCGGAGATTTTTTGTTTCACCGGATTCCTGATTCCTTTGTCGGTACCTAGGGGATGCTGTGTCCCATAGCACGTGCGCAGACTATAACACCACTTCCAAATGCACCTAAAACTTGATAACTTGCCACTGTAGCAGCAGTAACCTATATAACAACTCCACTAGAATTTGTTGTCTTATATAGGTGTTGCCGACCGCAGTGCCGTATTGGGTCTGTTTACATACCTCTCTATTTGTATACGCATTCCTGTACCAGTTTCTTTGCCGCTTCAGTGTATGTGTATATATACGCTGCATCCTCCATGTCATGATTTTCATTATTTCACCATTTCTAGCAGCTACTAACTGCAGCGCCATTTTCAGTAACTGGAGACACCTATGGAAATTATATAGCTATACGGTATATAAAGACTTAGAAAATCTTTAGAACTCTTGATGGTCTGATAGACACCCTTGAGTGAAATAATTTTAGATAGTTTTCTGCTGTTACTGAAAAAGGCGAAAAACAATATTGAAGTAAATTTGAATTTGCCGCGTAATGGCGGTGTATTGTCTCCCACCGACGATACTCTGTTAACTGACGCGCTGCCGTTAGGAAATGCTAGAAATGCTGAAATAATTAAAATCATGACATGGGGGATGCAGCGTATCTATAAATGATAAATAAATTAACATCTGATACATATACGAACCTTTAGATATACAATTTCACACCTTGACACTTCGTCAGGTACAGCGCTGCATTCGACACGAAACAAAACGTAGCAGAGAGGGATAGCAGCTACGCATCCCGCTTTTTTATTAAAAAAAAAAGAAAAATATAATATTATCTCTTACCCTTTGCAGAGGTAATACATGAAAATTGTAAATAAATTATCCCACAGGGAATCACAGTCACATGTCCTGTTCTTTTCTTCGTGGAAGCTACAGTGAGTGCAGCCTACGCATCGCGTTACGAGGATATGTTTCTCTGTAGTCACCTCAAAGGTCCGAAAATGAGTCATTCCGCAGCGTCTAAATATCCAAGGAAATCGAAGTCGTTTTTACAAAAGTGGGTGACAGGCTACAGATTGATTAAAAACGTTGATGACTTTGACAAATGTGGTTTAATTGGTAAAGTGACCCCCATTGTGGAAAAAAATTTTATTAATCTTTTTTCGGGAAACCCATTCTTGACACTGCGTCAAGCACAAGCAAAATTAACTTTGAAACAGCTCTAGACACAAACTCGACGTATTTGGACGTCTCTTCCACGTGAATACTCGGGAAACTTGGTTTAAAGAATGTATCCGAGATGCCAACCAATTATCAACGCTGCGGTTGACTGGACGTATTATTAATTGTATTTGCATTTCTCTTTTGTTCATATATGATGATTGTGTATGTTTCAGTTCATTGTCAAATACATTTTTCTACTGATTAATCCGTACAAAATCTTACTTAATAGACTGTAAATAAACCATTTATAAAAATGGAGGAGTGGTTGAAATACTATCAAAACACATGGATTGGGCAGAAAGATGGAAGCGCTGTAAGAAATGCATGCTTCAACGTATATGCATATGCTAGCCACTCCTAACGCGAATTTTTTACAGACGAATGGAAAAATTAGTAGAAGCCGACCTTGGGGAAGATCAGTTAGGATTCCGTAGAAATATTGGAAAACGGGAGGCAATACTAACCCTACGGCTTATCTTAGAAGCTAGATTAAGGAAAGGCAAACCTACGTTTCTAGCATTTGTAGACTTAGAGAAAGCTTTTGACAATGTTGACAGGAATACTCTCTTTCAAATTCTGAAGGTGGCATGGGTAAAATATAGGGAGCGGAATGCTATTTACAATTTGTACAGAAACCAAATCGCAGTTATAAGAATTGAGAGGCATGAAAGGGAAGCAGTGGTTGGGAAGGGAGTGAGACAGGGTTGTAGCCTCTCCCCGATGTTATTCAATCTGTATATTGAGCAAGCAGTGAAGGAAACAAAAGAAAAATTCGGAGTAGGTATTAAAATCCACGGAGAAGAAATAGAAACTTTGAGGTTCTCCTATGACATTGTAATTCTGCCAGAGACAGCAAAGGACTTGGAAGAGCAGTTGAACGGAATGGATGGTGTCTTGAAGGGAGGATATAAGATGTACATCAACGAAAGCAAAACGAGGATAATGGAATGTAGTCGAATTAAATCGGGTGATGCTGAGGGTATTAGATTAGGAAATGAGACACTTAAAGTAGTAAAGGAGTTTTTCTATTTGGGGAGCAAAATAACTGATGATGGTCGAAGTAGAGAGGATATAAAATGTAGACTGGCAATGGCAAGGAAAGCGTTTCTGAAGAAGAGAAATTTGTTAACATCGTGTATAGATTTAAGTGTCAGGAAGTCGTTTCTGAAAGTACACTCCTGGAAATTGAAATAAGAACACCGTGAATTCGTTCTCCCAGGAAGGGGAAACTTTATTGACACATTCCTGGGGTCAGATACATCACATGATCACACTGACAGAACCACAGGCACATAGACACAGGCAACAGAGCATGCACAATGTCGGCACTAGTACAGTGTATATCCACCTTTCGCAGCAATGCAGGCTGCTATTCTCCCATGGAGACGATCGTAGAGATGCTGGATGTAGTCCTGTGGAACGGCATGCCATGCCATTTCCACCTGGCGCCTCAGTTGGACCAGGGTTCGTGCTGGACGTGCAGACCGCGTGAGACGACGCTTCATCCAGTCCCAAACATGCTCAATGGGGGACAGATCCGGAGATCTTGCTGGCCAGGGTAGTTGATTTACACCTTCTAGAGCACGCTGGGTGGCACGGGATACATGCGGACGTGCATTGTCCTGTTGGAACAGCAAGTTCCCTTGCCGGTCTAGGAATGGTAGAACGATGGGTTCGATGACGGTTTGGATGTACCGTGCACTATTCTGTGTCCCCTCGACGATCACCAGTGGTGCACGGCCAGTGTAGGAGATCGCTCCCCACACCATGATGCCGGGTGTTGGCCCTGTGTGCCTCGGTCGTATGCAGTCCTGATTGTGGCGCTCACCTGCACGGCGCCAAACACGCATACGACCATCATTGGCACCAAGGCAGAAGCGACTCTCATCGCTGAAGACGACACGTCTCCATTCGTCCCTCCATTCACGTCTGTCGCGACACCACTGGAGGCGGGCTGCACGATGTTGGGGCGTGAGCGGAAGACGGCCTAACGGTGTGCGGGACCGTAGCCCAGCTTCATGCAGACGGTTGCGAATGGTCCTCGCCGATACCCCAGGAGCAACAGTGTCCCTAATTTGCTGGAAAGTGGCGGTGCGGTCCCCTACGGCACTGCGTAGGATCCTACGGTCTTGGCGTGCATCCGTGCGTCGCTGCGGTCCGGTCCCAGGTCGACGGGCACGTGCACCTTCCGCCGACCACTGGCGACAACATCGATGTACTGTGGAGACCTCACGCCCCACGTGTTGAGCAATTCGGTGGTACGTCCACCCGGCCTCCCGCATGCCCACTATACGCCCTCGCTCAAAGTCCGTCAACTGCACATACGGTTCACGTCCACGCTGTCGCGGCATGCTACCAGTGTTAAAGACTGCGATGGAGCTCCGTATGCCACGGCAAACTGGCTGACACTGACGGGGGCGGTGCACAAATGCTGCGCAGCTAGCGCCATTCGATGGCCAACACCGCGGTTCCTGGTGTGTCCGCTGTGCCGTGCGTGTGATCATTGCTTGTACAGCCCTCTCGCAGTGTCCGGAGCAAGTATGGTGGGTCTGACACGTCGGTGTCAATGTGTTCTTTTTTCCATTTCCAGGAGTGTATTTGTATGGAGTGTAGTCATGTATGGAAGTGAAACGTGGATGATAAATAGTTTAGACCAGAAGAGTATAGAAGCTTTCTAAATGTGGTGCTACAGAAGAATGCTGAAGATTAGATGGGTAGATCACATAACTAATGAGGAGGTGTTGAATAGGATCGGGGAGAAGAGAAGTCTGTGGCACAACTTGACTAGAAGAAGAGATCGGTTGGTAGGACATCAAGGGATCACCAATTTTGTATTGGAGGGCAGCGTGGAGGGCAAGAATCGTAGAGAGAGACCAAGAGATAAATACACCAAGTAGATTCAGAAGGTTGTAGGTTGCAGTAGGTACTGGGAGATGAAGAAGCTTGCACAGGATAGAGTAGCATGGAGAGCTGCATCAGACCAGTCTCAGGACTGAAGACCACAACAACAACAGCCAATCCTACCAGTTTCACTGTTATATTTGACCAAGAACGGTACTCATGCAATGTCCTCAGTAGGTTGCAAGTGTCAACTGCGATCAGGGCAGTGTTCTGTGTAGTTTTAAGTGCCTTGTGTTGGAGCTAAGTGAAATCAGACATGGGCAAATTGTTAGTGTCTGGTGGTGGGTACTTCCATAACGAAAGCCGGGTTCCCACCGGGCGTGACGCGCTATCGTGAGACATGCTGTCGTGGAACACTACCCGTGTGAACGAAGAGTCGTGAGTTTGACTGTGGCGTCACGGGCAGGCGTGAGGGCTCACGCTTCATATCAAACGTGTTTGATTTTCAGTCGTGAGTTTTCCTCGTCTGTGGCTGTGTCAGATTACAACATCTAGTGCTACCAACAACAAGATGGCAACTAGTGCCATTAACCTTCAAGCGCTCGCGCGGGCGGTGAAGTAACCGCCGCCTTTTTGCAATTTCGCTCCATACTTACTCCACCAAGGTAACGAGGCGGCGGGAGGGACATTTATTCTCTAGTTGCACCTTTTTCCGACAGATGTTGTTCGAAGTTCGTTCAAGTCGCACCTCTCTGCTTCTCAGGACAAGTTCAAATAGGTCCGAACACGAGACTATTTCTAGTGCGATCTCATAAAGGTTAAAGGTCGTGTGATCAAGTTGCAAGACAGTGAAGCTTTAGAATTTCTGGAACTTGACGCTACTGAGCAGATCTTGTATGATGTAAGCAGAGAAGAATACAGTGACCGAGATGCAAGAATGGCTGCTGCCAAAAGAATTAGCGATGCGTTCCAAATTCCAGGATTCGGACAGAAAGAAGTAATTGCGAAATTTAAAAACTTGAGGAGTTCGTATTGGCAGGAACTGAAGAAAACAATTGAAACCGAACGGTCTGGAGCTGGCACTGACGAGGTTTATGAACAAAAAATCATCTGGTTTGACAAGATGAATTCTTTCATTCGCCCATTCGTTCAGCAACGACCCACACTATCAAATCTGGTAAGTGAAATAAAAGTTTGTTTCAATATTTGAAATTTTATACATTTTCAAAATTGTTCCTTACATTTACATTATTACAACAGTTTTTATAATGATTATACAGAATAGTAGGTATATCATTGGAACTGTACCAGCTTCATTTAACACACCAATATCTAGCACTGTAACAATATATTCATATGATAAACTACATCTAGCAATGCATTTACTTTGTGACACATACTAATTGATGTCAAACATGTACAAAATAACTGAGCACAATATTGACACTGATGTGCTCTACGGTTCTGTATTTGGAACATCGCCGAGTAGTACATTTTGCCAGGGCACAGCACCTTCATTGTTAAAGTAATCACGGTACTTATCCAGAATTTGTTGTGCCTGTCGATGTGCATGTCTGTTAGCAGTTTGCGGAAGGTTCTGTAGGCCAGTAATTTCCTCTTGATGCCACGATCCAGGGAAAATACGTTGGTTTTCATCCTCAAAGTCAATTAAACCTCGTGAGATGTAGGCGGGATTCGTTTTCCGCAGCCAGTTGTGCAACGAGCTGCAGGCTAGAACTACTTATTCCACCGACGGTATTTTTAAAGATATTGGTTTTTCAAATACTCTAAATTTACTCACAAGTACGCCGAAACTATTTTCTACAACTCTTAGAGCCCTTGAAACTCGATAGTTGAAGATTCTTTCCTGTCGAGACATGTTACGCCGACTGTAAGGTTTCATCAGGTAAGTCTTTAGCAGAAACGCCTCATCCCCTACAATAACAAAATCACTTGGCATTGCAAGGGAATTTGTCTCCAAAGCGTTGCACAATGAGCTGTTTTGAAATATACCACCATCAGAATTTCTTCCTTTAGCTCCTACATCGACATACAGCAAACAATAATCGGAATCAGCTAAAGCTAGCAATACAATACTGAAACTACTTTTGTAATTGTAATAATCAGATCCAGTAGCGGGAGGGGCACGAATGACAATATGCTTTCCGTCCAGAGCTCCTGCACAGCCTGGAAAGTTCCATCGTTCTCTAAACCCATACTCTATATTTCTCTATTCAGCTGAAGTTGCCGGTGCCTTAAACAAAATTAATGTTTTGATTGCAGGTGTCACCAATAAACACAAATGAACAATCACAACTGGGGAAGCCACAATCCCTATCTGTAGATTTAACTGCTGTTGACGATCTCAACGAGACCACACCAACCACATCACAGATTCCAGCAGAAAAGAAGACACTCAGGGCAGTACTAAAACGAAAAGTGCCTTCAACTCCATCGCGGATTTCATCATCAAAAATCGGCGAAAATGTTCTGCACGACTCCCAAATCGGTTATTTTTCCATGTGCGATTGAGAAATTACAAGCTATTTCAAATCGTGCTGCAGTAATGAACCAAGAGGAGTCCTACGACTATTTCTGAAAGTATGTTGCGTCAATGCTACGCAGTTTTGGGCCTCCAATTGTCACAAGGCTTCAAGAGTCAATTACGTCACAAATAACAAATGCGATGTGCCCACCACCAACTCCCTCCAACCAATCAACACTACCAAGTGAGAGAGAATCAAATATGAATGCTGATTTCTCAGATGACTATTTATTTACAAATTTATAGGTCGATCTTATTTTGTTACTCAATTATTACTTTCTATGCTAGTAACATTTTTAATGATCAATATTATTATGTTGATCAACCATTTTCGTATTATTGTTTCTTTCTATTCCTTAAATACTTAGACCTAGAATACTCGTACATTACTATGTTGAAAATTGAAATAAAATAATAAACGAAAAAGTTGTATACTATATGTTATTGTAATTACCTGTATGTATTCCAGAAGTGCCTTGTGGACCGCTTCGCAGGTTTCAGGTATAAATTTACTTATTGTGTTCTTTGGAACACGAAATAAATATTCCAGACTTTTAAAAGAGTCCCCTGTGACTAAATAGCGTAAATTCACATGAAGTTTAATTTTTGCTTTTACTGCTTGTCTCATATTAGTATCTGATTTTGAAATCAGAGGTGAAACGCGTTCCAAAAGGTAGTCAAACTGCGCCTGAGACATTCATAATAAGTTTTTGAAATCTTCAGGGTAATGGTTTCTTAGTTCCATGTCAACCAAATCATGTGCCCTCGATGTTCTTTGAAGTGTCCAGTTCCTGACCCACCAACGTCTTTTCTTCCGTTTTTCTGAAGGTTCCACCAACCGATTCAGTCTCTGTGCAAAAACAGTAGCAAAAACCGAACTCACCACAGCAGAACCCTGGATAAGGAGCTCGTTCATGGCCTGCGCGATCAACTGAATCACGCTTTCGTTGACACTCCACTCAGTGTGATCTGTCCACGCCCCACGACTGATGGTACACTCCTATCATGGCACGAAATCAAGCTCGAAATCGTGGCACACATTCGTCCTCACGCCCCGTGGGAACCCAGCTTAAGATAGATCAAGTGTTTGGTGTTTTAAGAGGCACCATGGCAAAGATTTATACCGCAAACAGAGAAACTGGCAAAATATGATCTGCAATACAGAACGAGGACGAAAGTGTGTGCTGAGTTCTCGTACTGGACGACCAATGAAGAGGATTGAGACAGAAAACAACCACATGAACCAGGAACTGCAGAGCCAGCTGGAATTCCAAAACCTCACTTCAGTGATGCAAATAACCTTAACAGTAAAACGCGGTGCAAACCACATAAAGCTTGGACTACGCAGACCTGGAAGAAAGGCGTTTGGTGGTATGAGTCTTATGGCACATAGTTTCCTACTTATGGCTGAATTTAGAACCAAAGAGTGAAATATGTCGTGGACTCAGTGAGCATTTGCAAGCTGTATCATGATATCCCATGTGCCACATGGATACTTTGCAAGGCTGCGTAATTGATAATGATCATGCGAGCAGTTTCGCTGACCAGGATCTTCCCATGGTACAGTGTCTGTTCCCCAGTGGTAAAGCTATATTCCAAGACGACAGGGCCCTTGTTCACACAGCTCTCATCGCCCAAGACTGATTTTCTCAGCATGAGAATCGATTGTTGCAGCTTCTCTGGACACGACAGTCACCAGATCTCAGTGTTGTTGACACTTTGTGGTCTGCATCGAGAGGAGGGTGCATGATACTCCATCACCGTCACTGAACTTACCACCACTTTTCTGGAACTATGGCACGAAAGCGTAAAAAAAAGGTAGCAACACCTACATATAGGAGCATTAGAATCGCAGCATGTGTAGGGAGGCTCTGTGGTCGAATTACAAAAGAATCTCTGGAGAATAAATTATAACTGGAGAAGAATAGACCGGCTATATCTTTGTAGATGATATAGTTGCTATAAAAGACACTTGTACAAGAAGAGTCAGGAGAAGAGACACACACATATGATTTTCATAGGTTCACAAAAAGCGTATGACGTCGTACCAAAAAAATAATATACATTGACTTATTGACGAGATAATAATAAATAAGATACATGTTTCTCAAGATAGAAAAGTTTCCCAACAACTAGAGACAAAAATTAAAGCAAGAAATGAAATCTCCTGAGTGTATGACAAACCAAAGGACTTAGGTAAGAGTACTGTACAGCACCTACTCTGATTAAAATTCCTAAACAAAGGTCTTAAAGAATGACTGAAAAGGTATGCAGGAATGAGATTAGACATAAATGGGGATTGTCTACCGATCTTGCTATTTGCTGATGATCAGATAATATTGGCTGCATAAGACTACAATATAAAACACAGGCTGAAGAAAATCTTAGATACGCACAATAAGACCGGACTAACTATAATATTTTCTAAAATAAAGCATCTCTCTTTAGGAAGTAAACAAGACAAAAAGATAAAAAAACTAATGAGGTATGTTAAAATTGTAAGTACCCGGGAGTTACAATATCAGACCAGTGTTCCAGTAACAAGAGGTAAGCTAGAGGACAACACAAGATAAAAAAGCAATCGGTAAGCTGAATTCCATACTAAAGTCAAATAAAATTTTTAAAAAAGTAAAGAAAGGGTTATATGAGTCACCAATACAAATCATTAGTTTATATGGAACGGAAACCTGAGGTATGACAAATGAATATTACATTAAGCCATGCAAATAAATCATAAGTTTACATGGAACGGAAACTTGGGATATGACAAATGAAGATGACTTTAAGCCATGCAAATCAATTTTTTCACAAGAAATTGTAAAGTTTCAAGGCGAGAGAAAATCCCAAATAAATAAATCAGGAGAGGAGTGAAAACTGTCATGTGATTTCCCAATAAGCTGAAAAACCGGCATTTAACAGGTATGGGCAGGTCACAAGATAAGGAGATTGAGAATGATCGAAAAAGTACGCCGTTGGCATCCTCCATACAAGAAAAATAGCGGAAGTCCCTGCGCAGACATAAAAAAATCTTCGCAGATTCATAGCTTAAAGCTGGCTCTTGAAACTTGGTAAGTACCCTTCCTCGGGATAGTTTACATCTATCATCAAGCGTCTGATATTTCAATTTGTCCAATATCTCTGTGACACTCTCCTTTGGTCGAACAAACCCGTGACAAGTCCGACGAGGGTTCTGTTGAGTGCATTCTCCCATTATTCTACCAATGAATTAAAGCCACTACAACTGAAACTGTGTGATCATATCATCTGATATCCCTACAAAACATAACACAAGGGAAGTGGTATGACACAGTGACTCAGTGATACTGTAACCATAGTCTGCTAAGTTTTTTCGTTCTGTTAAGTGAGCAGCTTTACATTTCTAAACACTTAAGGCAGCTCGACAATCTATGCACCACTTTATAGTCTGATCAAGCTCCTACATTATATTTGTGCACTTTTTCCCAGAATTATTGATAACTGCATCGTGTGCTAAAACTCTGAATTTGCTATCAACATTTTCTGCAAGATCATTCACCTGCAGCAACGAGTCCAAACACACTTATCTTGTTCTTCCGTACTTCTTGTATTACGCCTTTTTCCCGATATGAGTTCAAATTTGTCTCTAGCGTGTCCTGGGTTGTCCTCGACCAATTCTTCTTCTCGACATGTAATCGAATGCCGCCTGGTATTTTCCCTGTTTTTTTGTAAGTAATCGGTCCAGTTCTGTCTATTTGTTGTTGTTGTTGTTGCGGTCTTCAATCCAGAGACTGGTTTGATGCAGCTCTCCACGCTACTCTATCCTGTGCAAGCTTCTTCATCTATCAGTACCTACTGCAATCTACATTCTTCTGAATCTGTTTACGGTATTCATATCTTGGTGTCCCTCGGCGATTTTTACCCTCCACGCTGCCCTCCAATACTAAATTGGTGATCCCTTGATGCCTCAGAATATGCCCATTCAACCGATCCCTTCTTCTAGTCGAGTTGTGCCACAAATTTCTCTTTTCTCCAATTCTATTCAGTACCTCCTCTTTAGTTATGTGATCTACCCATCTAATCTTCAGCATTATTCTGTAGCACCACGTTTCGAAAGCTTCTATTCTTTTCTTGTTTGAACTATTTATCGTCCATGTTTCACTTCCATACATGGCTACACTCCATACCAATACTTTCAGAAGCGACTTCATGACATTTAAATCTATATTCGATGTTAACAAATTTCTCTTCTTCAGAAACACTTTCCTTGCCTTTGCCAGTCTACATTTTATATCCTCTCTACTTCGACCATCATCAGTTATTTTGCTCCCCAAATAGCAATACTCATTTACTACTTTTAAGCGTCTTATTTCCTAATCTAATTCCTGCAGCATCACCCGTTTTAATTCGACTACATTCCATTATTCTCGTTTTGCTTTTGTTGATGTTCTTCTTATATCCTCCTTTCAAGACCATGTCCATTCCGTTCAGCTGTTCTCCCAGGTCCTTTGCTGTCTCTGATAGAATTACAATGTCATAGGAGAACCTCAAAGTTTTTATTTCTTCTCCGTGGTTTTAATTGCTACTCCAAATTTTTCTTTTGTTTCCTTCAGTGCTTACTCAATATACGTACAGATTGAATAACATCGGGGAGAGGCTACAACCCTGTCTCACTCCCTTCCCAACCACTGCTTCCCTTTCATGTACCCTCTACTCTTATAAGTGCCATCCGGTTTCTGTACAAATTGTAAATAGCCTTTCGCTCCCTATATCTTACCCCTGCCACCTTCAGAATTTGAAAGAGAGTATTCCAGTCAACAATGTCAAAAGCTTTCCCTAAGTCTACAAATGCTAGAAACGTATGTTTGCCTTTCCTTAATCTATTTTCTAAGATAAGTCATAGGGTCAGTATTGCCTCACGTGTTCCAACATTTCTACGGAATCCAAACTGATGATCCCCGAGGTCATCTTCTACCAATTTTTCCATTCGTCTGTAAACAATTCGTGTTAGTATTTCGCAGCAGTGGCTTATTAAACTGATAGTTCGGTAATTTTCACATCTGTCAACACCTGCTTTCTTTGGGATCTGAATTATTATATTCTTCTTGAAGTCTGAGGGTATTTCGCCTGTCTCAAATTTCTTGCTCACCAGATGGTAGAGTTTTATCAGGACTGGCTCTACCAAGGCTGTCAATAGTTCTAATGGAATGTTGCCTACTCCCGGGGCCATGCTTCGACTTCAGTCTTTCAGTGCTCTGTCAAACTCTTACCGCAGTATCATGTCTCCCATTTCTACTTCATCTACATTCTCTTCCATTTCTATAATATTATCCTCAAGTACATCACCCCTGTACAGACCCTCTATATACTTCTTCCACCTTTCTGCTTTCCCTTCTTTGCTTAGAATTGGGTTTCCATCTGCGCTCTTGATATTCATACAAGTGGCTATCTTTTCTCCAAAGGGTCTCTTTAATTTTCCTGTTTGCAGTATCTATTTTACCCCTAGTGAGATAAGCCTCTACGTCCTTACATTTGTCCTCTAGCCATGCCTGCTTAGCCATTTTGCACATCCTGTCGATCTCATTTTTGAGACGTTTGTATTTCTTTTTGCCTGCTACATTTACTGCTTTTTTATGTTTTCTCCTTTCCTCAATTAAATTCAATATCTGTTCTGTTACCCAAGTATTTCTATTAGTCCTTGTCTTTTTACTTACTTGATCCTCTGCTACCTTCACTATTTTGTCTCTCAAAACTATCCATTCTTCTTCTACTGTATTTCTTTCCCCCATTCTTGTCAGTTGGTCCCTAATGCTTTCCCTGGAGCTCTCTACACTCTCTGGTTCTTTCAGTTTATCCAGGTCCTATCTCCTCAAATTGCCATCCTTTTTGCAGTTTCTTCAGTTTTAATCTACAGTTCATAACCAATAGATTGTGGTCAGAGTCCACATCTGCCCCTGGAAAAGTCTTACAGTTTAAAACCCGGTTCCTGAATCTCTGTCTTACCATTATATAATCTATCTGAACTAAGTGTTAGTTATGATTAAGTTATGCTCTGTGCAAAATTCTACCAGGCGGCTTCCTTTTTCATATCTTCCCCCCAATCCATATTCACCTACTACGTTTCCTTCTTTCCCGTTTCCTACTATCGAATTCCTGTCACCCATGACTATTAAATTGTCGTCTCCCTTCACTATCTGAATAATTTCTTTTATCTCATCATACATTTCTACGTCTACATCTATACTCCGCGAGCCACCTTACGGTGTGTGGCGGAGGGTACTTATTGTACCACTATCTGATCCCCCCTTCCCTGTTCCATTCACGAATTGTGCGTGGGAAGAACGACTGCTTGTAAGTCTCCGTATTTGCTCTAATTTCTCGGATCTTTTCGTTGTGATCATTACGCGAGATATATGTGGGCGGTATTAATATGTTGCCCATCTCTTCCCGGAATGTGCTCTCTCGTAATTTCGATAATAAACCTCTCCGTATTGCGTAACGCCTTTCTTGAAGTGTCCGCCACTGGAGCTTGTTCAGCATCTCCGTAACGCTCTCGCACTGACTAAATGTCCCCATGACGAATCGCGCTGCTTTTCGCTGGATCATGTCTATCTCTTCTATTAATCCAACCTGGTAAGGGTCCCATACTGATGAGCAATACTCAAGAATCGGACGAACAAGCGTTTTGTAAGCTACTTCTTTCGTCGATGAGTCACATTTTCTTAGAATTCTTCCTATGAATCTCAACCTGGCGCCTGCTTTTCCCACTATTTGTTTTATGTGATCATTCCACTTCAGATCGCTCCGGATAGTAACTCCTAAGTATTTTACGGTCGTTACCGCTTCCAATGATTTACCACCTATGGCATAATCGTACTGGAATGGATTTCTGCTCCTATGTATGCGCATTATATTACATTTATCTACGTTTAGGGAAAGCTGCCAGCTGTCGCACCATGCATTAATCCTCTGCAGGTCCTCCTGGAGTACGTACGAGTCTTCTGATGTTGCTACTTTCTTGTAGACAACCGTGTCATCTGCAAATAGCCTCACGGAGCTACCGATGTTGTCAACTAAGTCATTTATGTACATTGTAAACAATAAAGGTCCTATCACGCTTCCCTGCGGTACTCCCGAAATTACCTCTACATCTGCAGATTTTGAACCGTTAAGAATGACATGTTGTGTTCTTTCTTCTAGGAAATCCTGAATCCAATCACAAACCTGGTCCGATATTCCGTAAGCTCGTATTTTTTTCACTAAACGTAAGTGCGGAACCGTATCAAATGCCTTCCTGAAGTCCAGGAATACGGCATCAATCTGCTCGCCAGTGTCTACGGCACTGTGAATTTCTTGGGCAAATAGGGCGAGCTGAGTTTCACATGATCTCTGTTTGCGGAATCCATGTTGGTTATGATGAAGGAGATTTGTATTATCTAAGAACGTCATAATACGAGAACACAAAACATGTTCCATTATTCTACAACAGATTGACGTAAGCGAAATAGGCCTATAATTATTCGCATCTGATTTATGACCCTTCTTGAAAATGGGAACGACCTGCGCTTTCTTCCAGTCGCTAGGTACTTTACGTTCTTCCAGCGATCTACGATAAATTGCTGATAGAAAGGGGGCAAGTTCTTTAGCATAATCACTGTAGAATCTTAAGGGTATCTCGTCTGGTCCGGATGCTTTTCCGCTACTAAGTGATAGCAGTTGTTTTTCAATTCCGATATCGTTTATTTCAATATTTTCCATTTTGGCGTCCGTGCGACGGCTGAAGTCAGGGACCGTGTTACGATTTTCCGCAGTGAAACAGTTTCGGAACACTGAATTCAGTATTTCTGCCTTTCTTCGGTCGTCCTCTGTTTCGGTGCCATCGTGGTCAACGAGTGACTGAATAGGGGATTTAGATCCGCTTACCGATTTTACATATGACCAAAACTTTTTAGGGTTCTTGTTTAGATTGTTTGCCAATGTTTTATGTTCGAATTCGTTGAATGCTTCTCTCATTGCTCTCTTTACGCTCTTTTTCGCTTCGTTCAGCTTTTCCTTATCAGCTATGATTCGACTACTCTTAAACCTATGATGAAGCTTTCTTTGTTTCCGTAGTACCTTTCGTACATGATTGTTATACCACGGTGGATCTTTCCCCTCGCTTTGGACCTTAGTCGGTACGAACTTATCTAAGGCGTACTGGACGATGTTTCTGAATTTTTTCCATTTTTGTTCCACATCCTCTTCCTCAGAAATGAACGTTTGATGGTGGTCACTCAGATATTCTGCGATTTGTGCCCTATCACTCTTGTTAAGCAAATATATTTTCCTTCCTTTCTTGGCATTTCTTATTACACTTGTAGTCATTGATGCAACCACTGACTTATGATCACTGATACCCTCTTCTACATTCACGGAGTCGAAAAGTTCCGGTCTATTTGTTGCTATGAGGTCTAAAACGTTAGCTTCACGAGTTGGTTCTCTAACTATCTGCTCGAAGTAATTCTCGGACAAGGCAGTCAGGATAATGTCACAAGAGTCTCTGTCCCTGGCTCCAGTTCTGATTGTGTGACTATCCCATTCTATACCTGGTAGATTGAAGTCTCCCCCTATTACAATAGTATGATCACGAAACTTCTTCACGACGTTCTGCAGGTTCTCTCTGAGGCGCTCAACTACTACGGTTGCTGATGCAGGTGGTCTATAGAAGCATCCGACTATCATATCTGACCCACCTTTGATACTTAACTTAACCCAGATTATTTCACATTCGCATTCGCTAATAACTTCACTGGATATTATTGAATTCTTTACTGCCTTAAATACTCCTCCACCATTGGCGTTTATCCTATCCTTGCGGTATATATTCCATTCTGTGTCTAGGATTTCGTTACTGTTCACTTCCGGTTTTAACCAACTTTCCGTTCCTAATACTATATGCGCACTATTTCCTTCAATAAGAGATACTAATTCAGGAACCTTGCCCTGGATACTCCTGCAGTTTACCAATATTACGTTGACTTTTCCTGTTTTTGGTCTCTGAGGACGGACGTTCTTTATCAACGATGATAATGTCCTCTCTGGTAAGCCGTCAGGTATTTTATCGTTTCGCCCAAGGGGGGGTCCCTCTAACCTAAAAAACCCCCGTGTGCACGCCACACGTACTCTGCTACCCTAGTAGCTGCTTCCGGTGTGTAGTGCACGCCTGACCTGTCTAGGGGGGCCCTACAGTTCTCCACCCAATAACGGAGGTCGATGAATTTGCAACCATTATAGTCGCAGAGTCGTCTGAGCCTCTGGTTTAGACCCTCCACACGGCTCCAAACCAGAGGACCGCGATCGACTCTGGGCACTATGCTGCAGATATTAAGCTCAGCTTGCACTCCGCGTGCGATGCTGGTTGTCTTCACCAAGTCAGCCAGCCGCCGGAAGGAACCAAGGATGGCCTCAGAACCCAAGCGGCAGGCGTCATTCGTTCCGACATGTGCTACTATCTGCAGCCGGTCACACCCAGTGCGTTCAATAGCTGCCGGAAGGGCCTCCTCCACATTACGGACGAGACCCCCCGGCAAGCACACCGAGTGCACACTGGCATTCTTCCCCGACCTACCCGCTATTTTCCTAAGGGGCTCCATAACCCGCCTAACGTTGGAGCTCCCTATAACTAATAGGCCCGCCCTCTGTGACTGTCGGGACCTTGCCGGAGAATCGGCCACTGGCCCAACAGGCGAGGCATCCTGTGGTGGCTCGGAAACGATGTCATCACCACTAGGAAGCACCCCGTACCTGTTGGAAAGGGGTAAGGCAGCTGCCACGCGGCCAGATCCCACCTTCGCCTTTCGGCCAGGCACGCGCGAGCCAACCACTGTCCGCCATTCACCCTGGAGTGATGGCTGACCGGTAAGATGCTCACTGCCGGAAGACGCAGCGACATCAGGGGTTCCATGCGATTCCAAGGCCACCGAAGTAGGCATAGGTCTCACCACAGTTGCCCCAACGCCACTACGAGCCGACGCCTGCGCCTCGAGCTCGATGAGCCTAACAGACAAAGCCTCCACCTGCCCCCGAAGAGTGGCCAATTCTCCTTGCGTCCGCTCACAACAACCACAGTCCCTACACATGACTGTTTACCCTACAAGCGAACGGTGTACTCGCCTTATTAGCAGCAGGAAATCGAAGTGCTCTCTCACTGACGGTCTAACCGACACTGAGCTGTTCTAACCAAACAAACAAAAGCCTGTACGATACGAGGGTCGATAGCAACGGCGATACTGTACACTACACTGTTATTAAAATAAACGGTTGTGTCTAGTAGGCACTCAAACACGCAAAGGAACCATCCCGGCATTTGCCTGAAGCGATTTAGGGAAATCACGGAAAATCTACATCAGGATGGCCGGACGCGGAATTGAACCGTCGTCCTCCCGAATGCCAGTCCAGTGTGCTAACCACTGCGCCACCTCACTCGGTCAGGTGGAAGAGTGTCAGCAAAGAACAGGACGTGGGTTAACCCCACTACAAGTATTTTTGGCGACGGACAATGCACCAAGAAATGTCGGAGTGTCAGGCAACCTTAAAGATGGCTAAGTTACAGCTCTCTGAACTTCGCAATAAATCACAGTGACTCGGTAAAGCGGATCTTAATACATTTGCAATCTCCGAAAAATAAGGCTCATCCAATGATACAAAAATCTATCAATATCTTTTAAACTACAGAAGATAATATTTCAAAACAATATTTAAAAAAACAAAGAAATAAAACCTATAGAATTTAACATTTCATAGCGAATAAACGTTTTCATAATGTACCTCTAATTAACAACTTTTAAATGCTTCTCGTGATTTCAACATGTGGTATCTCCGGAGATAGCATTGCACGATAGCTACTGTCCCTGACAGTCACTTATCTGTATCTGCTTTATATTTCGATTTATGAAATATTTTGCAACTTTTTTGTTACGCAAATATTTGTCAGAACATCGTATTTTTCACACCTACACAGCTATGAATACAGCATGAATAGCACACATATTTTCATCTTTGTGTAATTATTTAATGAACAGTTTACTATTTTGCCAGTACCTCCATTTCGAAGTTGATTGCAAAAGCTATTAAAAAACTGTGCTAATTTCAAAATGGTCAGTTGTATGTGTTAGCAGACACCACGATTGGAAAGAGACCCAAAAGATGCTTCTGTCGAGATGGCATAAATAATTGTTTAAATAATATTTAATGACAATTCGATGTCATGTAACATGCCCACACTTGACAATCAATACCATCTTATTTCTGAGCAAACCTTTACTTGTAATCGTTGTGCATTGTCTGGGTGTGAACGAATATTATAACCTTTCCTTTATTTAAATATTGTTGTACTGTACTAGTTTACTGCAGTAAAGTGGTCAAGATCAATTAGGACATGTTTGCAGCACTTAAGATCGATTTTTTTTTGTTGGGCATGGCCTTCAGCCAATGGAAAAGCAGAATGTAGTGGAACACTATGGGAGTCAAGCGGAGACGGGCGCTTTTCAAGCGAAGAGCTCAAGCGAGCGATTCTAGACACTTTTGCGTTGAGTACTGGAGGAAGGCAGACCTGCCTGTGGTAACATGCGTGATGCTGTCATATAGGTGATCGATTCTGGATGGTGAATGGCCTCCACAATACTCTACCTTTTGAAGGGACGCTAACTCAAGAGAGATATGAATGTGTTCTATTTATATTACGAAACAGAGGACAGACAGGATATGGGTTGCTATTCTTTGTATTGTGCGTGATGATTTGTAAATCATCATGTTGAACTCTGAACTGTTTTGAGCTGGTGAATATTTCGTGTATTGTGATTACGATATGGATTTAGTTTTCACATATCTTTGATGAATACTCAGTCCGAAGATTTTGTTTCCATTCTCGTAACGCTCTTATTGCAATTTTACTGTATCTGATAAGGGCATCTTCTGTCTGCATTTTAAATTAACATTGTAAGATCACTTCCCGATTATTTGAGATATCCTTTCTCGTATTAACATTATTCAACATAATTCTATGTCATCTACATCAGTTACAGGCAATAGAATAGAACCTATGTTATTAAATTAGTCATTTACCATAGATTTTATATTTCTGTGTAATTTGTTAATTTGCAGTTCTACCCTATGCATAGGCTATTTGACTGCAGGATTACAGTTACAGGTTATTAGCTTCTGGGCATAAAAGCAAACTTGCACCACGCGACCCTACGACTACATCGGGAAACCGAAAGAGTGTTTGATGTTAAAATATGTGGATGATAAGCTACACCTTCCTCAAAGTCCTGTTTTTGCTAGAATCGGTTCACTTCCTTTAATTGCCATGTTTGTGATAAAATTAGTATTTGTATACAGACAAAGTGTTATCAAAATCAGACGTAGTGGATGAACATCATTACAGTATTTACGAATAATTTTATTCGATTTCCCTTTCGAATGCCTTATGAAAATCTATAAAGGCGAGATGTATTTCCAAACTCCTTCCTCTTCTTTGTTCTACTACTTGCCAAAAGGTGAAGACATTATCCATGCGCGATCTCCCTTTCCGAAATTCAAAATATTCAAATGTGAGTGAATTCCTAAAGGACCAAACTGCTGAAGTCATGGTCCCTAGACTTACACACTACTTTAACTTAATTACGCTAGGGAATACACACACACCCAAGCCCGAAGGAGGATTCGAACCTCCGGCGGGAGCGGCCACGCTATCCGTGACATGACGCCCCAAACCTCGCGGCCACTTAGCGCAGCACGGAAATTCAATCTGCTCTTCTTTTAGCAGGCGATCTGCAATAGTTTATCATTTGTTATTCATTTTTTACTGTGGATTTAGTAAAGATTCTATATTTTGTGTTCATGAGACTAATTTCTTTATAATTTTCAGAATCTTTGCGATTCACTCGTTTGAATACATTTTTAATGGTTCAAATGGCTCTGAGCACTATGCGACTTAACTTGTGAGGTCATCAGTCGCCAAGAACTTAGAACTAATTAAACCTAACCATCCTAAGGACATCACACACATCCATGCCCGAGGCAGAATTCGAACCTGCGACCGTAGCGGTCGCGCGGTTCTAGACTGTAGCTCCCAGAATCGCTCGGCCACTCCGGCCGGCTACATTTTTAACTAGAACTGTTGACCAAGGGAGAAATACTTGGCTATTTTCCTAGAATTTATTGAGTAGATACACAATTGTTGATTTACATATTATACCGCTATATTCTACCCTCAATGTAAAATAAAATGCCGCGTGCTACCGACCAATAAATCCTCAATCCGGTCACACATTTGGCTTGATACCACATATGGTCGTACTTTAGATTATAAACGCAAGTGAGGCACTTTGTTAAATGCTTTCTAAATGTTTTCAAAATTAGAAAGTTTCTTGGCATAGTGTAGGTAATTCCTTTCGACATTTGTCGTTATGTTTTAGCTCAGAGCTCAGAATATATCTTAACTTCTCCGAGGACATTGTACTTGTGGTGTTAGAGACACCTAGCTCCTGATCCATGGCACACCATGTGCAGTCGTATACGATAAACGTTTTGCAGCTTTCATGTGTTTGATAAATGACGTCTTATTGACACCATTAGCTGCATTTCCCGGTTTTATGACACACTGCCTGTCAACAGTGGAAACAGGGGATAAACAATCAGTGTTTGCGTATCTACTTCGTTTGAACGATAAAACTTTGTATAGATTAAAACAAAAATATAATGCGTATCTCTGCATCACAGCGCTTTGTTTTATCAGTGCTGCTGTGCATACTTATATTGTCGTTCCTATGTATCAGATGCCAGTGATAATGGGCTGTGTGTGCGAATACCGGTTATTGTAACAGTGTTACCGTCCCCTTTATTTGAACACAAAATCTGCTTCAAGTTAATTAGAAATAAAGATTTCGGAGCACAACAACACTTTTAGCTGGCGGTGGTTACGATAAGAATCAATACTGTTAAATGCTACAAGTCTCTGAAATAAGTCAAAGTCCGTCGTAGCACTGTGAGAATACTAACTACAAAGAAACACCAGACCGAGACCAAGTCTCCAGTGTACATTATCAACTGGGAGAAAGCCAGTGCATATTTGGTAACCAACAGACTACCAGAATGACTTTCTGTTGTTGTGAGGGCAACTTTATCAAATTATAAAGATGACTGGCCAACGCCACGTGACGTGACGTAACGAGAGGGGGTTGGACTTCCAACCAGAGTTTGCGCGCTCACTGCCGCCAGTGAACATGTGGTGCCTCCGGATAAGGATGCGAATAGATTGTCTCGCTATCTGAGCCGATATCGGAATCGCTGCTTATAGTGGCTGCCAGGCAAATAAACAACCTTCGAGACCAGCTCGTGGCGTGCAACAAGATGTCTCCTGTCGTCCTACGTACAGTTTGGGACCGAAAGTCTTCGCACAATTGACGCACTTAATTGATATTGGCTATTTTTTTAAAGCTAAAAAAACTACTCCTTACGTCTTCATTGCTGTTGTTGCGACCTTCTGTCTGAGTACTGGTTGATACAGCTGCCGATGCTAGTCTACCCAGCTCAAGTCTCTTCTTAGGCCGCGGTGGCCGTGCGGTTCTGGCGCTGCAGCCCGGAACCGCGGGACTGCTACGGTCGCAGGTTCGAATCCTGCCTCGGGCATGGGTGTGTGTGATGTCCTTAGGTTAGTTAGGTTTAAGTAGTTCTAAGTTCTAGTGGACTTATGACCTAAGATGTTGAGTCCCATAGTGCTCAGAGCCATTCAAGTCTCTTCGTCTCAGTGTACCTTATGCTACAACCAACACCCAGTTGGACCTGAACACTGTATTCTAAAGCCCACACATTTCACTCACTGAATTTGCGATTCGTTGATGTCTCAAGGTGTTCCGACAGGACATTTATTTTTTCTGGGAATTAAATTAAAATAAAAAAAAACCTTGCCTTCTTATTTTCTTCGTCTCTTCTTGGCCACGTTAACTTTAATCCAACGTCTTTCAAACATTAATTGCTGTCACAAGCTGCTATATTGTCGCGAATAAAACAGTGACCCGTATATAGAATAAATTTCCTTTAATTTGCGTCTATGGTCACAAACTTTTTGTTCACAGATTACCGGTTTCGGTCTCTAATGACCATCTTCAGATCTGTAGCAAAAAAATATGGGAAATACATAAACACACTTTCAGGTTGTCAACAGCTGAAAAACAATAAATAGACAATTACGTCTATTTGTTGTTTTTAAGCTGTAGACAACCTGCGAGTGTGTTTATGTCTTTCCCATATTTTTTTGCTACAGATCTGAAGATGGTCATTATAGACCGAAACCGGTAATCTGTGAACAAATAATTTGTGACCCCAGACGTAAATTAAAGGAAATTTATTAATTACTGTTTTCCACCAAGATGGCGGTGACCGTTGGAGGGGCTCTTGTGTTTGAAGGAGGACGCCAGAAGTGCAGGGATGCCTTCCTGGGAGGCAGTTGGCGGTGAGGACCATTCACTAAGGGCCAGGACCTAACAGATCTCGAAAGTTCCTTCAGAGCTCTCTTTCAGGACAGGGATAGATTTTTGGAGGAACGTTCCAATAGAAAATAGTCCTCACCCTGACAGTCTGCTGTTTTCTTGCTGGGACCGAGTCTTCAAACACGATCCAGCAGGGCCATCCAGACTGAGTTCTGTCGGTGTTCTGAAGTAGTCAACTCGTAAGTTCCACGTAGTCAGTGTCCGTCACAAAAGACCTCTTGGTAGGCGCTTTGTTGCCGAAAGTCTGGCCCTAAGACTTCGCATACATACAGGTGTAGTGACAGCCTTTGAAAATCGAGTATGGTGTTTATTGTTCAAGAGGCATAAAAGAGCTCTGTGATGCACATTATTGGAAGATAACCGCGGCCGTCGTCTCGTAACACGAAGAGATCTTACGAACTACAGGCTAGGTAATATTCCATCGTGCTCCACTGTTGCACCTCATTGCTAGCATTTCGTTCTTGTTCGTCTTAACCCTATAGCCGCTTCCTTGATATCATTTTGTAACTTTCGCTCTTTGGAGTTTCACCACACATGTAGTGCAATCTTTCCTAGAGATTTCAGTGTTTGGTATTCATTTCCCCGCTTTTTTGTAAATCATAAATTCAGAATACATTTCATGTAATTAGCCATGTTTGGGCTCCTGGCATTGATGTGTTTATGGCGTGACCTTTTCTGTTCATGTTCATCCCCTTGATAAGCTTTGATTAATTGAGGTTGTATCTGACTGCTTGATTCCTGCACGTAAGAGGCGTAGAGTCAGCTACTTCGAGTGCTACGCAATATGGTATCACCTTCTTCGGGTTCCACCTGTTGGAGGAAGTGGTGCATGTCAGGTATATCATCACAATGTGTCCAACGGCATTACTTTTTTCTGTTCAGCTGGGTTCAGTACTTCTTCATTAGTTACTCAGGCTACTGATCTACACCACAATATTCTTCTTTAGCACCGTATTTCAAAAGCTTCTACACTCTTCTTGCCTGAACTCCTTATCGCGCACGTTTCACATCCACAAAAGACTACATTCCAGACAAACACATTCAGAAAAAATTTCCTATCGTTTAAGTTTAAATTCATGCTAACAATTTTCGTCTTTTTTTCAGAAATATTTTCTTACTATTGCCAGGCTGTATTCGTGTCTCTATTTCAGCCATCGTCCTTATTTTGCTGACCAAATAGCAAAACTCCTGTGTTTACTACTACAAGTATACGAGTACTACACTGAAGCGCCACAGAAACTAGTATAGCCATGCGTATTCAAATGCAGAGATACGTAAAGAGACAGAATACGGCGCCCTGGTCGGACACGCCTATATAAGACAACAAGTGTGTGGCGCAGTTGTTAGATCGGTTACTGCTGTTGCAATGGCAGGTTATCAAGATTGAAGTTTTTTAACGTGCTATTATATTTGGCGCACAAGCGGTGGGATACAGCACCTCCGAGGTAGCAATGAAGTGGGGATTTTCCAGTACGACCATTTCACGAGTGTACTGTGAATATCAGGAATCCGGTAAAACATCAAATCTTCGACATCGGTGCGGTCGGAAAAAGATCCTGCAAGAACAGGACCAACGGCAACAGAAGACAATCGTTCCACGTGACTGAACTCCAACCCTCCCGCAAAATTGCTGCAGATTTCAATGCTGGGCATCAAAAAGTGTCAACGTTCGAACCATTCAAAGAAATATCATCGATATGGACTCTCGGGGCCGAGAGCCCTCTCGTGTACCCTTGATGACTGCACGACACAAAGCTTTACGCTTTGCCTGGGTCCGGAAATACCGACATTGGACTGTTGATGACTGGAAACGTGTTGCTTGGTCGGACGAGTCTCGCTTTAAATGGTATCGAGCGGATGTACGTATACGGGTATGGAGACAACCTCATGAATACATGGATCCTGCATGTCAGCAGGGGACAATTAAAACTAGTGGAGGCGCTGTAATGGTGTGGGGCGTGTGCGGTTGGAGTGATATGGGACCTCTGACACATCTAGATATGACTCTGACACGTAAGTAAGCATCCTGTCTGGTCATCTGCACCCAATCACGTCCATTGTGCATTCTGACAATTCAAGCAGGACAATGCGACACCCGAAACGTCCAGAATTGCTACAGAGTGGCTCCAGGTACATTCCTCTGAGTTTAAACACTTTTTTTCTGGCCACCAGGCTCACCAAACATGAATATTATTGAGCATATCTGGGATGCCTTGCAACTTGCTGTTCAGAAGAGACTTCCAGCATCTCCTACTCTTACGGAGTTACGAACAACCCTGCAGGATTCATGGTGTCAGTTTCGTGCTGCACTACTTCAGACATTATCCGAGTCAATGCCTCGTCGTGTTGCGGTACTTCTGCCTGGTAGCGGAAGCACTAAACAATATTAGGTAGGTGTAGCAGTTTCTTTGGGTGTTCACTGTATATGATAATAAATATTTCGTCACTTCAGAATGAGATATTCACTCTGCAGCGGAGTGTGCGCTAATATGAAACTTCCTGGCAGATTAAAACTGTGTGCCGGATCGAGACTGGAACTCGGGACCTTTGCCTTTCGCGAGAAAGTGCTCTACCAACTGAGCTACCCAAGTACGACTCACGCCCCATCCTCACAGATTTTCTTCTGCCAGTACAACCCCTAGGCTGTGGCTAAGCCATGTCTTCGCAATATCCTTTCTTTCAGGAGTGCTAGTTCTGCAAGGTTTGCAGGAGAGCTTCTGTAAAGTTTGGAAAGTAGGAGACAAGGTACTGGCAGAAGTAAAGTCAGTTCTTATCAAATACCGGCAGTTTTGAGGACACGATCCGGCTGCATTCTCACAAATTGTCTGAGCATTTGAGCTGGAAGAAACTCAAGTTTCACATGAATACATCAGAAATTGGCGTGCCTTTGACAGAGTGACTGTGAAGATTTGTGTAAAGCAGAATAGGACTTCATGTACATCCAAGCCCAAACAGATGAGCATTGCGTCCTTTGCTATCGCATTTCTGCCTTAAGATGGAAAGTAAAATATGAAACCACACTGTATACACACCAATTTTCTGCCATTGATTGTTGGAGCAAATTGTCCTATCGAGACACTGGATTCCTTTATCACTTCTATTCTCACTTACGTTTTTACGACATGCTTAACAGTAAGCCAGATGTGGAAACAGTGCGCAGACATGGAAATACTGAGCAGAAAGGTAAATAGTGAGCAGACATGGAAATAGTGAGAAGGGGAGGGAAGGGCTGAGTGTTGCGCAATACACTAAAAGGTCTGTAACACAAACCACCACAAAACCAGAGTTTGCAAACCATCGCTCTCTCTTACAGACAAGATGCCCTATCTCCATAAGTCTAAGCGAGTACGTCCCTAATCCTACAATAACATTAAGTCTGTCTAATGCGTTGTATTTCTGTCCATCTCATTTCTGATCATTCTAAAGCGTGGAACGAACTGTCCAATTTTTTCATTCATGGGAATCTGGAAGGCTATGGTAAATTGCTACGGGAAGGCAATCCGGTTCTTTCGCGAAACAGGTATCGAAATTAACAGGTAGTTAGCGCAGTAGGTCTTCCCTCTATCGAAGGGCATTTTTGCTGCTAGATTGTACAAGAACTACAATACCATTTTTGCAATACGTAGATATTAATATCCCTGCACTCACTTTATTGTCAGACTACTGTTTCAGTGCCAGTTATAACAAAACATTTTCCTACAAATAATATTAATTCATAGGTTATCAGACCATATGGCCCAAAATTCTTAGAACATTTGAAAATGCGGCAAGTATCAGATGGTTCAAATGGCTCTGAGCCCTTTGGGACTTAACCTTGCTAACCTAAGGACATCACACACATCCTTGCCCGCGGCAGGATTCGAACCTGGGAACGTAGCGGTCGCGCGGTTCCAGACTGTAGCGCCTAGAACCGCTCGGCCACCCTAGCCGGCGCGGCAAGTATCATGTCGCTTTCAGATTCATTGATCGATTCTCGACTGATAGTCATTTTGATTACATTCATATTGCAATTATGAGCAAGTTCTCGGAAGCTTTATTGTCTGCGTTCAAGTTTTCTGTACTTTATTAGCAACTTCATATTAATTCTTTAGAACCATAATGTAGTTTTGACATGAGTACCTCGCATGGCACATCTAACTCACATTGTAAACTAATTTCAATTTTTCCTGTATATTCTCTCCACTTTCTTACCTAAACTCATTATTTGTTCTTGGCTGGTTACTTGCAAACAGTGTCATGTCGAACTTCTCAAACCAAAATGCTACTTTCCATAACATATATTTCCGAATACCAGTAATAATTGATCTTACAATTGTATTTGTTTCACTCATCTTTTCTCCTTACCCTTTACACTAAAAATTTTAGTCCTGTTTGTTGTTAGGATATTTGACACGACATCGTCACGACCGGATTATCTAACAGCTCGTAGCTACGTGCAACACTTCTATTTTACTGGAAAATTTCGGCTCATGACAAGTCTTCCGCTTAACAGTACGTTTTTAAGTGGTCGATGGGCGTTTTGATTGTTGTGATCAAGAGACTGAATACTGGTTTGATGACCGAGCGAGGTGGCGCAGTGGTTAGACACTGGACTCGCATTCGGGAGGACGACGGTTCAATCCCGCGTCCGGCCATCCTGATTTAGGTTTTCCGTGATTTCCCTAAATCACTCCAGGCAAATGCCGGGATGGTTCCTCTGAAAGGGCACGGCCGACTTCCTTCCCCATCCTTCCCTAATCCGATGAGACCGATGACCACGCTGTCTGGTCTCCTTCCCCAAACCAACCAACCAACTGGTTTGATGGAGCTCTTCACGTTTGTTTGTCCCGTACAATCTTCTTCGTCTCTGCATAACTACTGGAACCTATATCAGTTTGAGACTACGTTCTATATTAAAGCCTTGGTCTCCTTGCCAATTTATATCCCCCACCCTTTCCTCTAATACTAAACTGACAATTTCGTGATGTCACAGAATGCGTATTACCAACAGATGGCCTCTTATTGTCAAATTGTGTCGTAAATTTCTTTTTGCCGCAATTTTCTCATTAGCTACTCGATCTACTCTTCTAATAATCAACATTCTTCTGTAGCATCACATTCAAAGAGCTTCCATTCTTTTCATGTCTGCTAATTGTCCACGCTTCACTTTCGTACTAGGCTACTCCAAGCAAATGTCATCAGAAAATCCTACTAACACTCAAATTTATGGAAATGACGACTCTTCAGAAGTACTGGAGAGGCCATTGGTTGTTCAAATTGTTATTTCAAACGTAAATTATTTTCCAGCAAAATAACAGCCTATTTCAGTACGAAATTACCCTATTTGCCTGTCATTGGCCATCTTCAGATTGTGAGACAGGTGTGGCAGTTCACTACAACTCATGATGTTGACATTGTGCCATAAAAATAAATTATTCTCAAAATCAAGACTTTATTTACATTCGATGTTATCCAATTTCCAGTTTTCAGAAAGACTTTTCTTTGTGAATTTTATATGGACTCTACCTCCATCATCAGTTTTGTTGCAGACCAAACAGCAAAACTCGTGTCCTTTTAATACACTATGTGATCAAAAGTATCCGGACACCCCTAAAAACATACGTCTTTCATATTATATGCATTGTGCTGCCACCTAATGCCAGGTACTCAATGTCAGTGACCTCAGTAATCATCAGACATTGTGAGAAAGTAGAATGGGACGCTCCGCGGATCTCACGGACTTCGCACGTGGTTAGGCGATAGGGTGTCACTTGTGTCATACGTCTGTAGGTGAGACTACACTCCTAAACATCCCTATCTCCGCTGATTCCGATGTGGTAGTGAAGTGGAAACGAGAAGGGACACGTAAAGCGCAAAAGCGTACAAGCTGAGCTCATCTGCGTGTGTGTGTGTGTGTGTGTGTGTGTGTGAAATCTCATGGGAGTTAACTGCTAAGGTCATCAGTCCCTAAGCTTACACACTACTTAACATAAATTATCCCAAAGACAAACACATACACCCATGTCCGAGGGAGGACTCGAACCTCCGCCGGGACCAGCCGCCCAGTCCACGACTGCAGTGCATTAGACCGCTCCGGCTGACCTCGTCTGTTACTGACAGAGACCACCGACATATGAAGAGGGTCATAATGTGTAATAGGCAGACATCTACCCAGACCGTCACAGAGGAATCACAAACTGCATTCTGATTCATTGCAAGTACTATGACAGTTAGACGAGAGGTTAGAAAACTTGGATTTCATGGTCGCGCAGCTGCTCATTAGCCACACATTATGGCGTTAAATGCCAAACGACGTCTCGCTTGGTCTAAGAAGCGTAAACATTGGACGATTGAACAGTGGAAAATCACGCTACACAATGTGACGATCCGATGGTTGGGTGTGGGTATGGCGAATTCCCGGTGAACGTCATCTGCCCGCGAGTGTAGTGCCAACGGTAAAATTCGGAGGCGGTGGTGTTATGGTGTAGTCGTGTCTTTCATGGAGGGGGCTTGCACCCCTTGTTGTTTAGCGTGACACTATCACAGCACAAGCAAACACTGATGTTTTAAAGATCGTCTTGCTTCCCATTGTTGAAGAGCAATTCGGGGATGGCGACTGCATCTTTCAACATGATCGAGGATCTGTTCATAATACACGACCTGTGTCGGAGTGGTTACACGACGATAACATCCCTGTAATGGACTAGCCTGCACAGAGTCCTGACCTGAATCCCTGAATCCTGCAGTACACCTTTGGGATGCTTTGGAATGCCGACATATTGCCAGGCCTCACCGACCGACGTCGATACCTCTCCTCAGAGTAACAATCCGTGAAGAATGGGCTGCCATTCCCCAAGAATTCTTGCAGCATCTGATTGAACGTATGGCCTGCGAGAGTGGAAGCTGTCATCCAGGCTAAGTTTGGGCCAACACCATACTGAATTACAGCATTACTGATGGAGGGCGCCTCAAACTTGTAAGTGATTTTTAGCCAGTTGGCCGGATACATTTGATCACATAGTGTATGTCGTAATGGAATTTAAAGCTCTGTTCCCATCCTTCCAGAAAATAAAATTAATTAAAGGAAAGTCCCACATTTTGCAAGAATACAATTTCTGCTCCAATGTAATATGCAAACACGTTTCAGCGTAGTTTTGGTAGCCTCAGTAGGTTTTTACTTCTACTTTTGGTAAAATACACATAACAAATTTTATGTAGGTTAGGAATATATCACATCAGTTTTTTTTGTTGGTCAAATTACATAATTCATGTATTTAACTTTCTTTTTTAGATCATGTGTGTCATATGGCTGCCAGCAGAAAACAGTCACAAGTGTAAATTAATAGACCATGTCATTTACAAAGCAGAGATTTAGAGAAACGTCTGAACCGAATTTTTGTTTAGAATACAACCTTTAAACTACACATTTCCCTAAAATAGTGGCCTATGACACTTTTTTACGTTAACCATTGTTGTATTTGACTTGTCCTGAGTTGCATTTGGTTTTTATTTGCCTGGTAAATGTGATTTTGTTGTTGTTTTTGTATTTAACCCTTTCGGTCACGAAATTTTTCCCTGAAAAAAAATCATGGCTTTGCTACCCAGTTCTTCGAATTAAATTATGATTTTTCAGATGTATAAAATATTCCGCGGTGCCCCCCCAAGGGGGGATATAACGCGTCCACAAATAAGGACATTGTGTTCAAGTGGGTGCAGTGTAAGTCGAAAACTCAAAGTGTTTTGTTTGATTTTATTTCATCAATGTACATAAATTACACAAAGCTTACTTAATGATTATATAAATAAGCTATGGTTTTGCACTTGTGAAGAATGATAATCAAAGAAAGAATTTTTTTCTATTCAGGCGTAAGTGAATGTTACATTTTACACAATTAAATTTAGTTTAGCCTTTGTAACCCGGTTTCTTGCATTTGTCAAATGACTTTTTGTCACTGACCAGTGGATGATGCCCAACGTTGTCCAAAAGAACATCAGGGATGACACTGGACTCTAACTAATGGGACGCCCTCCACTCCTGACAGCTGGCTTATCTATTTTTATCAGTACTTTGACCACAGTTGCCCTAAAGTGATGCAAATCAAGCGCCTTATTTTTACGAACACCTAATCCTGATGCGTTTTTCTTGTACTCAGTCCATGTATTTCCACGTACAATATCAATTGTATGAACAAACGTGCCTGTCGAAAATTGTACTCGGTTTCAAAAGCAGCTAACTGCATGTTGTCCTCGGCTGCAAAGCCCGCTAAATGCCCAATAGGCGTGGCTATCGCCCTGGCATGTCCGGACGCAAAGCACGTGAACAGACATCAGACTTACCAGTCTGGACATTCAAAGCTAGCTTTCAGTCTGCTACGATTAGTTGGGTATTTTTCTTATTCAGCTTTAGGCTGGCTGTGCTGTTACAAATTCATACGCAACAATAACATTCTCGCTGCCAGTGCATTGTCGTTTGGACGGGAAGACTGTTTCGTGGTTAGCCGGCCGAAGTGGCCGTGCGGTTACAGGCGCTGCAGTCTGGAACCGCAAGACCGCTACGGTCGCAGGTTCGAATCCTGCTTCGGGCATGGATGTTTGTGCTGTCCTTAGGTTAGTTAGGTTTAACTGGTTCTAAGTTCTAGGGGACTAATGACCTCAGCAGTTGAGTCCCATAGTGCTCAGAGCCATTTGAACCATTTTTGTTTCGTGGTTATCTCAGTGTCACTTACCAAGAAGTTAGCGCTTTTTGCATTTAAACTACTCAGCTTACATTATACCGTACGGTATGAAACGTCTAACATTACTTCCATCGTTTTCCTCTTGTTCAAATTTTCGCCAGGATCATCGGATAGATCGTCAATTTCAGATGAATTAAGGAGCTCTGTAACTTCTTCTTCTTTAAGTGGCCTTCGTATGTCTTAGACTCGGAGCATTGTGACTAAAATGACAGCGAAATAATGTCCTAAATTTCTATGGTATTACAACCTTTCAATAACAATGTCCTCATTTGGAGACATGTATAAAGTTATAAATATGTCACTTACGTTTCGTTCTGAAAGACACCTTTAGTTTTCACCTTCAAGAATGCACCTTTCTACGCACAAACAAGTTGTTTTACCTAAACTCAAAGACATTAACCGGCTGTTGGAAGGTGTAAAGATTACTGGGGAGCGTCCATGTGACTGTGCGCATTCAGCTTTGTTTTGTGGTACCACTGATTGACCGGAGATGTCACCACTGTTCTCAAATAAACTCTCTGCTTGTGGAAATATCAGGAAAACAATCACAAATGTTAAAATTTAACAAATTTTAATATACTAAGCATTTATTTGGTATGTCCTTATGTGAGGACACCATGGCCGAAAGGATTAAAATGACCTGTTCCTATCGGTAAAAATTTTGTGACATTTTGGTTTGGAGAGCTATTTGGTATGGAGGACTGTTTGGTATGATTTATTACTCATGGAGTGTGTTGCATATTTTAACAGTGTTTCCTTATGATTTCTTCTAATCATTGGTAAATTCTGGATGTTATGTTACTGTGGCTTGACTACATGTTTCACTCCACAATTTACGTTCCATATGCGTTCGTGAGAATTGTTTGTTTCACTGTTTTGTTTCCCATTTGCATCCACGGAATCTGAATTTGTCCGGACGTGTTTTCATTTGGTTTGTTTGCTTTTGATGTTTTTGTTGTGTTGCTTGATAGTCCGCTTAGAGTGTTGACTTTGTTGGAGAGTGTTATTTGCTTACTGATGACCTAATTTGCCCTGTGTGATAGATTTTTTGGCGTGGTGATTTTATTCTGTTATCAATGAGTGGTACAGATGATTGCTGTGTTTTAAAATATGGAGGTCTTTTACTTCATTAATACTTTTAAAATCGTATTTCCTAATCTAACACCCTCATTTAGTTTGATTACATTCATCACCCATGTTTTAATTTAGCTAATGTTCAGCTTATTACTTCTTTCCAAGACTATATCCTTTTGGTTCAATTGATTTCCGAGTTCTCTTCTCTTTCTGACAGAATTATATCATTGGAAAGCTCAGAAGCATTTCTTGTTCCCCATGAAGCTCAATTCTCTTTTAAAATTTCTCCCTGGTTTCTTCTAGTGCTTGCTCAAAGTACATTGGAAATAGGACATGAACTACTGACGGCCTTGGGAGAGCCAGTCCTGACAAAACTCTACCATCTGGTGAGCAAGATGTATGAGACAGGCGAAATGCCCTCAGACTGCAAGAAGAATATAATAATTCCGATCCCAAAGAAAGCAGGTGTTGACAGATGTGAAATTTACCGAACTATCAGTTTAATAAGTCACAACTGCAAAATACTAACGCGAATTCTTTGCAGACGAATGGAAAAAACTGGTAGAAGCTGACCTCGGGGAAGATCAGTTTGGATTCCGTAGAAATATTGGAACACGTGAGGCAATACTGACCTTACGACTTATCTTAGAAGAAAGATTAAGGAATGGCAAACGTACGTTTCTAGCATTTGTAGACTTAGAGAAAGCTTTTGACAATGTTGACTGGAATACTCTCTTTCAAATTCTAAAGGCGGCAAGGGTAAAATACAAGGAGCGAAAGGCTATTTACAATTTGTACAGAAACCAGGTGGCAGTTATAAGAGTCGAGGGGCATGAAAGGGAAGCAGTGGTTGGGAAGGGAGTGAGACAGAGTTGTAGCCTCTCCCCAATGTTATTCAATCTGTATATTGAGCAAGCAGTAAGGGAAACAAAAGAAAAATTCGGAGTAGGTATTAAAATCCATGGAGAAGAAATAAAAACTTTGAGGTTCGCCGATGACATTGTAATTCTGTCAGAGACAGCAAAGGACTTGGAAGAGCAGTTGAACGGAATGGATGGTGTCTTGAAAAGAGGATATAAGATGAACATAAACAAAAGCCAAACGAGGATAATGGAATGTAGACGAATTAAGTCGAATGATGCTGAGGGAATTAGATTAGGAAATGAGACACTTAAAGTAGTAAAGGAGTTTTGCTATTTGGGGAGCAAAATAACTGATGATGGTCGAAGTAGAGAGGATATAAAATGTAGACTGGCAATGGCAAGGAAAGCGTTTCTGAAGAAGAGAAATTTGTTAACATCGAGTATAGATTTAAGTGTCAGGAAGTTGTTTCTGAAAGTATTCGTATGGAGTGTAGCCATGTATGGAAGTGAAATATGGACGATAAATAGTTTGGACAGGAAGAGAATAGAAGCTTTCGAAATGTGGTGCTACAGAACAATGCTGAAGATTAGATGGGTAGATCACATAACTAATGAGGAGTTATTGAATAGAATTGGGGAGAAGAGTAGTTTGTGGCACAACTTGACGAGAAGAAGGGACCGGTTGATAGGACATGTTCTGAGGCATCAAGGGATCACAAATTTAGCATTGGAGGGCAGCGTGGAGGGTAAAAATCATAGAGGGAGACCAAGAGATGAATACACTAAGCAGATTCAGAAGGATGTAGGTTGCAGTAGTTACTGGGAGATGAAGAAACTTGCACAGGATAGGGTAGCATGGACAGCTGCATTAAACCACTCTCAGGACTGAAGACCACAACAACAACAACAATGGTCCACAACCTTCTCAACTACTGCTTCCCTTTCGTTTCCTTCTGCACTTACAATGCAGACTGCTTTCTGTACAAGTTGTAGGTAAACATCTCTCACTGTGTTTCATCCTTTCTACCTCCAGAATTTCAGAGACTGTGTTCCAGTCACCACTGTCAAATGCATTTTCTTAATCTGCGAATGCTATAACTGTAGGCTTGCTTTTCTTTGACCCAGCTGCTAAAATTAGTCGTTGGGTTAGTACTGAATCACGTGAGCCTAAATTTCTCCCAATTCCAAACTGATCTTCACCAAAGACAATTTGTACCAGAATTAAATGATTCGTCAGTATTTTGCAACTATAACTAATTGGGCAGTATTCACTCACGTCAGCACTTGCTTTGTTTGAAATAGGAATTATTTCATTCTTATTGAGTTAATGATGGTATTTCCACAGTTTCATATATCTTGCACACAAGCCAAAATAGTTCTTACGACCTTCTCTAAGATTCTCAATAATTCTATGAAAGTCGTGTACTTCAGGATCCTTGCAGCGACTTAACACTTTCAGAACTCTATTACATCCCTCTTGTAATGCCCCGTCTCGCACTCAGCTTCACCTGCTTCCTCTTCCCCTTCTATAATAATGTTCTTAAATTCATCTATATTATATATATTCTTTCCACTTTTGTGTTTTTCATTCCTTGCTTTGTACTAGATTGTCAACTGAGATCTTGCTACTCATACAGCTGATTCTGTCTTCTCCACAGGTGTCTTCACTTTCACTAAAGGCGATATCTATCATCCCTCTAGTAACAACATGCTTCTACAGTCATGCATTTGTCCCCTAATGATTCCTTCTTAGAGGTTCTGCATTCTCTGGATACAGATACCCAATCGAAACCAATTCTTTCACGCTTTCTTTGTCTGACACATTTCAGTTCTGTTCGTAGTATGTTTGTATCATTACTTTCATAATGTATGACATACAGCCATAACAGAAGTCGCATATTTATACTGTTAAAAATATTTGAGGTGTATGGTCTCATACTCAGCCAAGGCGCAAAATTTGTGAAAGTGAGTTCATGTTATCGATTTAAAGTAGAAATATATCGCTATCAGGGGAAACAAGAATATGCCTCAAAATCAGGCACTTCCTTACATTACAAAAAACTTAATTTTTGGTCATGCAGTCTAATGGACAAATTCTTGCAGGCTGTGAATTGATAACTGGCCATGCCGAAGACTGAGTAACAACTTGTATGTTGTAGCATTTTTGTCTGAAATTTCAGGTTGTCAGGGAACACAACATTATGACCTTATAAATGGTCATTATATTGTATAATCCCTGAAGTCATAATAGTTAAGTTGTACTTTGACAAACCCAATCTTTTTCACTAATTTCCCTATTTGCAGATTTCTCACTTATTTGGCTTGAAAGCCCTATTTCCTTCATGCTTGTGTATTATTGTGTAGTGTAATTTTGTTATCATTCCGAGTTATAAAAGGAAAAATTGACTTTCACACCTCATGCTACATAATGGAAACTTTAGTCAATGAAACTGCCTGATAAGATCTTCTGCAGAAACTCTTTGGCTCAGCATGGAAAGATCTGCCAGTGTAGTTTTACAAAACAATAATGGTAGCTAGTGAAATAGCTTGCTTTGGTAATGAGAGATCCACAACAGCCCTTGAAGTTTGTTTCAATGGTTCATGTGATAAGCCTGATATTATAATATAAATGAGAGACAACTGAAGATTTAAAAGAACAGTATAACCTAGGATGTATGAAAAGTGTGTACCATAACAACGGTTCTATTAATAGACTTGATTACTTGTAGACACTTCCTTTTCGTTGAGTTCAAGCTCTATGTGAACTATAAACTTTTAATGAGAAAAATGCCTATTTGTATTTCCTCTGTGCTCTTATGTTGTTCTTGAAATGTTGTTGTCCAGATTATATAAAAACTCTTTTTTGTTGCCATAAAGAAATGTAATTACAATATCACTAATTTCACTTAACTGCTTTTCTCGCAACCTTCTGGAATTGAATGAAAGTACCAATTTGAAATAAAAAATAAAACTATATGAAAAAACAGCCAAGTCAAAACTTCAAATAACAAAAAACAGAGTTCATTATGAGACAAATTTCACAAAAAAACAGAACTTCAATATTAAACGATTCAGAACGTTTCTACGAGGGTCAGTCAAACGAAAACCTTAAATTTGTAATAACGAATCGAAATTTCGCACCGTTATCCTGTAAGTTGCTAAGCATGGTACAAAGAGCGTGCAGAATGGCCTGTATGTGGCAGCATAGTGCAGATGCACACATACCGTCTCAGTATCAGCATAAAGATGGTCGCCCCACTTGCGACTTGCACCAGGGAAGAACAGCGTTCTCTTATTCGGTTTTTGCGAAGTGAAGGTGTGAAACCTACCGAAATTCATCGACGAAAATGTTTCAAATGCCTCTGAGCACTATGGGACTTAATATCTGAGGTCATTAGTTCCCTACAACTTAGAACTACTTAAACCTAACTAACCTAAGGACATCACACACATCCATGCCCGAGGCAGGATTCGAACCTGGGACCTTAGCGGTCGCGCGGTTGCAGACTGAAGCGTCTGGAACCGCTCAATTCTTCGACGAATGAAGGTTCAGTACGGTGATGCAAGTCTGTCACAGCAGCAAGTCTACGAATCGAGTAGGATGTTCGCAAATTGTGTGACTTCAATGGAAGTTGCTCCTTGTCCAGGTCAGGCACAACGAGTTGTGACTCCACAGAACACTGCAGCAGTTGAAGCCATAGTCAAGGAAAACAGCCGAGTCACACTGAATGACACTGCAGCATGTTTACAGATTAGTCATGGATCCGCAGACCACATTGTGCATGATATGTTCCAGTTTCACAACGTGTCCGCAAGATGAGTGCCACGGCAGCTGACTACTGAAATGACAGAACGACATGTTGACGCGTGTGAAGAACTTCCTCGGCGCTTTGAACGAGAAGGTGATGGCTTCTTTGCAAAAACCGTTACTGGGGCGAAACCTGGGTTGACTTTCACCAACCGAAAACCAAGAGAGCGAGAAAGGAATGGCGTCATTCCACATCACCAAAACCAAAGGAGTTTCTAACAGAACCATCAGCAGGGAAGGTTATACTGACTCTCTTTTGGGACGAAAAAGGCGTAATTTTGGAGCATTACATGCCTAGAGGGACCAGTGTCAACAGTGCATCATACACAGATCTCCTAAGAAGCATCTGCGGCCTCCAATCAAATCAATGCGATGTAGATTGCTATCAGCAGGTGTCCTTTTGCAACATTACCAAGGCCCCACACTGCCCATACAACAGTTGAAACAATCACAGACCTGCATTTTGTGTTTCTTCCTCATCCACCATACTCACCAGACCTTGCCCCAAGTGATTTCCATATGTTTGGACCACTCAAAGACGCAATAGGAGGAAAGAAGTTCTGTTCTGATGAAGAGGGACGCCACACTGTGCACGAGTGGTTGCGCGGACTATCAAAAGAATTTTTTTCTAAAGGAATTTATGCACTTTGTAAGCGCTGGAGGACTTGCATTGAACGTGGGGGAGATTATGTGTAAAAGTGATAGAGGTTTGTACCACTTCTGCACAGTAAATAATATTTAAAAAGATAGCTAAGGTTTCCGTTTGACTCACCCTCGTATGATAGGAAAACGTTTGTGTCCATCACTGTTTTGTCTCTAGAGGTGTTTCATCCATATTCAAAAATATGCCTTTAGTGAATTGGCCAGTTTTGCTACTAAACACCTCATTCGTTGTAACAATACCATTTGAATATTGTCACAAGTGATTACTAGGTTCTTCTTATCTACAAATAAAAACAAAACATTAATAATCATCTATTTATGTAGATAACAAAGACTGAAAACCATGAAAATTAACGTGAATAATCATGAATTGCGAAAATTCAACATTTTTTACAAAAGAAGACAATCATAAGCAGTGAATGAAGATGAATAGCACTATAGGGAACTAGTAACAACATTCAGTGGTATCAAGCATTTTCTAATCACTCTGTGTCAAAGAGATACATAAGTCATGAATGAAGAGTGAGGGAGGTGTGAGAGGTAGATTTGGGAAGTGGATAAACAACTAATATTGCGCTGTATTAAAAGGCAACGAAGATATAGTCAGAAACATGAACTACAATATATCTGAAGGTGACGAGTTATTGAGATAAACACTCATAAAACGCATACATGAGGCATCTTGTAAATGTAAACAACTGAAATCAAACTTTGTTCTTCAGTACTGAGTGCACATTCTTTCCGCCAGAAGTCATCCGAGACATACTTCTCTGCTTGTGTACAAGGGACTCAATCTGTCTCCAGCTATGTTGATACTTCGCTTACAATAAAGTTAGTAAAATAATTTAAAAAGACGCTAATAAGAAGTAAACTAATGATAGCAATACAATACAGTGAGTGAATAAGACGTTACAACAGTGTCAAACATTAGTTACAGAGACCGAAAAAGGAAGCATTTCTAATCTAAAACTAAAACTTTATTTTAGGCAATGGAAAAAAGAAATAAATGATGGTACAAGGAAATTTCATTATCAGCTGGAACAGAAAATTCTAAATTCTAGCTTCCTGTTTAATGATACTGGAAAGAAACATTTTCTCGTTATGAACCAGCAAATAACTGTCGTGCAAGCATAGCTCAAGCCACATAAACAAGGCAAGTCTATGAGAATAATCTCCAACGATGAACAGATTCCTAAAGCACCCATTAAAATTGTTACCAAGATTTGAATTGACTTAAATAGTAATTTAGTGTTAAAATCTCCTGTGATTTTGATGTTAACGTCAAAAGTATTTCGATACCAGTGAACGCATTGCTTAAATCGCTTGACAAAGTGGACTTGTATACAACTGTGACAATCAGTGAAATCCTGTTTAAAGTGAAACTGTGCTAAAGCACAAATTGTATCTGAAGAGGAGACATAGAATTAATAGCGTTGTTAGAACTTAACGTCTGATTACATTCACTTTACTTTTAATGACATAACTTGCCACCAATTGGTAACGTCCTTGGAGGTATGTGGCAGAAATTTTCATCAATAATATAAAGGAAAAATTTTTTGATGAAGACCGCCATTCATATAATCTTAAGAACCCCATGCCTTGTAAAGTTTGTTCTCGTCCAATCACTCCTTCCACCCTCCCTCCCCGTCTCACTTACTCTCCCTCTGCCTTCAGCCTTTCATATCTACCTGTGAATCCCAACCAAAATTGTTGTTTGTGAATAATTTTACCACTGTGGCCAGAATAATTATTGTGTTTTATGTTAGTAATATGTCACCTGACTGTATAAACGAGTGTGAAATTTAATCTTTATTAACTTGTCAAATTCGTTTTATACACCAGCTGAAACATCTATTCCAAAACATGTATTTGACACCTCAAAACAAACATCTCCAAAATCCTATAAAAATTAAGTCTGTAATAATGTTGTTGCAAAGTATATTGTACTTCGTGATAATGTTTCTCTTCCTCTATATGATCCTTGCACGTCATAGTTTCCAGACGCTGTATTATTTGCTTACAAAATATGACGGTATATTATATGTGATGTGTTACGACAGTAAAAGGAACCTGTAACCACTGGAGGTACTCTATTTTAGTTATTTTATTTTTACCATTAGATATAGGTTTAGTTTTTTGTTAAAGAAACCCAAAATAGTGTTTCGTTTCACCATTAGACAGTGCCACAAGTTCCTGCAAAAATATTAACACAATACACACATGTCATACTAACAATTGTAAATCCAACCAATGATGGAGGTTTAAATCTTCGAATCGCGTCATGGGGATGAAGAAACAGTGACTGGCAACAGTAAACTTGTTGTTTCATTTAATTTCAACAACTGTCACGGAAAACCCAAACTTAAAATGTTGGCATTTTAAGTCATTAAATTGTTTTAAAAAAAAAAATTAAAACACAGCATGTGCATATAAAACTTTTATGTGCCTATGGAATCCAAAAAAGGGGGTCATTTAGAGCAGTGTTAAACAGATTCTTTGTTCCAACGAAGCACATGGTGTTTAAACATAATAATAAATTAAGAACATATGGAATGTAAAAAATTAAACGCAATGGCTCTCCTACAGAGCAGGTAGATCAGAATGGTAGAACTTTAGAGAACCATTTGAGATAATACACATCACTACGAGATATTAATACAGATTTTGGTTACCACCTACTTGAAAATAAACATTTGGTACTGTCAAAAGAGATGTATCTTCAATTCTTACAGACCGCACCCAAAGGACATTTTTGAATGTTCTGGAATAAATTACAATCTGTGGACATTACTTAAAACAACGAGCTAAAGTAATTTCCAGTATAAATATAATGATGCTGCTTACTTTAAGAATTCTGGTTGGCTCTGAGCACTATGGGACTTTACATCTGAGGTCACCAGTCCCCTGGAACTTAGAACTACTTAAACCTAACGAGCCTACGGGCATCACACACATCCATGCCAGAGGCAGGATTAGAACCTGCGACCGTAGCGGTCGCACGGTTCCAGACTGAAGCGTCTAGAACTGCTCGGCCAACCGGCCGGCTTCAAGAATTCTGTCGACGGCCAAGTTCATGGCAGCTCTCCCTGACTGCCACAGTTTCATTCGGTGGAGGACGATCTTAGGAGCGCACCACACTCGCTGGCGGTTTGCTGCACCTTGGCCGCGTTCGGACTGAGCCCAATGTACACCTCCAGAAACGCACTCGTCATAGCATCCCCCACCCCCTCCCCCTTTTCGGTGAAAATAGCATGCAGTCAGTGCTTAAGATTTATGTTTGAATTTAATTATTAATTATTGATTATAGCAAACTCTATCAATTTTTGCAAAATGTATCTCTTTTAATGTATCTCTCTAGTACGGAAGTACTAAGGAATGACGAGATACGTTTGAAGTTCTCTAACGCTATAGATACAGCAATAAGGAATAGCGCAGTAGGCAGTACAGTTGAAGAGGAATGGACATCTCTAAAAAGGGCCATCACAGAAGTTGGGAAGGGAAACATAGGTACAAAGAAGGTAACTGCGAAGAAACCATGGGTAACAGAAGAAATACTTCAGTTCATTGATGAAAGGAGGAAGTACAAACATGTTCCGGGAATATCAGGAATACAGAAATACAAGTCGCTGAGGAATGAAATAAATAGAAAGTTCAGGGAAGCTAAGACGAAATGGCTGCAGGAAAAATGTGAAGACATCGAAAAAGATATGATTGTCGAAAGGACAGACTCAGCATACAGGGAAGTCAAAACAAACTTTGGTGACATTAAAGGCATTGGTGGTAACATTAAGAATGCAACGGGAATTCCACTGCTAAATGCAGAAGAGAGAGCAGATAGGTGGAAAGAATACATTGAAAGCCTCCATGAGGGTGAAGATTTGTTTGATGTGATAGAAGAAGAAAGAGGAATCGATTTAGAAGAGATACGGGATCCAGTATTAGAATCGGAATTTAAAAGAGCTTTGGAGGACTTACCGTCAAATAAGGCAGAAGGGATAGATAACATTCCATCAGAATTTCTAAAATCATTGGGGGAATTGGCAACAAAACGACTATTCACGTTGGTGTGTAGAATATATGAGTCTGGCGATATATCATCTGACTTTCGGAAAAGCATCATCCACACAATTCCGAAGACGGCAAGAGCTGACAAGTGCGAGAATTATCGCACAATCAGCTTAACAACACAATCAGCTTAACAGAAAATTGAGAATGCGCTAGGTGACGATCAGTTTGGCTTTAGGAAAAGTAAAGGGACGAGAGAGGCAATTCTGACGTTACGGCTTATAATGGAAGCAAGGCTAAAGAAAAATCAAGACACTTTCATAGGATTTGTCGACCTGGAAAAAGCATTCGACAATATAAAATGGTGCAAGCTGTTCGAGATTCTGAAAAAAGTAGGGGTAAACTATAGGGAGAGACGGGTCATGTACAATATGTACAACAACCAAGAGGGAATAATAAGAGTGGACGATCAAGAACGAAGTGCTCGTATTAAGAAGGGTGTAAGACAAGGCTGTAGCCGTTCGCCCCTACTCTTCAATCTGCAAATCGAGGAAGCAATAATGGAAATAAAAGAAAGGTTCAGTAGTGGAATTAAAATACAAGGTGAAAGGATATCAATGATACGATTCGCTGATGACATTGCTATCCTGAGTGCAAATGAAGAAGAATTAAATGATCTGCTGAACGGTATGAACAGTCTAATGAGCACACAGTATGGTTTGAGAGTAAATCGGAGAAATACGAAGGTAATGCGAAGTAGTAGAAATGAGAACAGCGAGAAACTTAACATCAGGATTGATGGTCACGAAGTCAATGAAGTTAAGGAATTCTGCTACCTAGGCAGTAAAATAACCAATGACGGACGGAGCAAGGAGGACATCAAAAGCAGACTCGCTATGGAAAAAAAGGCATTTCTGGCCGAGAGAAGTCTACTAATATCAAATACCGGCCTTAATTTGAGGAAGAAATTTCTGAGGATGTACGTCTGCAGCACAGCATTGTATGGTAGTGAAACATGGACTGTGGGAAAACCGGAACAGAAGAGAATCGAAGCATTTGAGATGTGGTGCTATAGACGAATGTTGAAAATTAGGTGGACTGATAAGGTAAGAAATGAGGAGGTTCTACGCAGAATCGGAGAGGAATGGAATATGTGGAAAACACTGATAAGGAGAAGGGACAGGATGATAGGACATCTGCTAGGACATGACGGAATGACTTCCATGGTACTAGAGGGAGCTGTAGAGGGCAAAAACTGTAGAGGAAGACAGAGATTGGAATACGTCAAGCAAATAATTGAGGACGTAGGTTGCAAGTGCTACTCTGAGATGAAGAGGTTAGCACAGGAAAGGAATTCGTGGCGGGCCGCATCAAACCAGTCAGTAGACTGATGACAAAAAAAATCTCTTTTAAATTAATTTTACTACATTTCTCAGACATTATGTTTGTTACATTTTAATATCGCACGTTATTAGTTGTTTATCCACTTCCCATCCAGTCTTCTCCCTCCTCCCTGTTTCACCAAACATTCCTGACATTTGGATGTGTAGGTGAAGAATGTAGTTAGTAAAATTCTAAACGCCATTGTTGTTGTAAATCTCCTATACTTAAATGATAATGGCCAGGTGAGTTTAGGACTCGCGCACTGAGGGTCCCGTTCAAACTTAATTACGTATTTAGACAGTTTATCCACTCCGGAAAGCGAAGATTTCGACGATTTTTGCCTCTTATCTATATTGATACTGACCAGATATCAGCCTCAGGGATTCAAAGACTTTCGGGAATGTTTTAATTTGAAGTTTGAAGTCGTATAACAAATGATGATTGTTAAGCGTTCGAAACTTGTCACACTTTGTGACAAATTGCAACTGACACTGTTACGGTAAATATTTTTATTACGTCGTGTTGCAGACATTACTTTGCTGTCAACGTTTTCCTCACAACTGCAGGTGTGTGCAGTCTATTTAGACAACCAAACAGAATCTTGATAAAGAGAATCCTTTCGCATTCCCATTTATGGTTCAAAATGGCTCTGAGCACTATGGGACTCAACATCTTAGGTCATAAGTCCCCTAGAACTTAGAACTACTTAAACCTAACTAACCTAAGGACATCACACACACCCATGCCCGAGGCAGGATTCGAACCTGCGACCGTAGCAGTCCCGCGGTTCCGGACTGCAGCGCGAGAACCGCTAGACCACCGCGGCTGGCATTCCCATTTATGTTCCGATTCATTTGTCTCTTTGTAACGTCCTTGATATTTTACTCTAGCTGCGTAATTCTGGAACTTTATGAACTTGGAAACTGTTATTCGGTTACAGTAATATCTCTTCATTCATACATTCAATTTCAGAAGTGTGCCCCTCCCCCACACCCTTCCTGTCTCTAATTTGCAATCATTCTGCACTTCTCTTCTGACAAAATCGCTGAGACCATACTTGCGTAGTTTAACTTCGTAACTTTCGGGGCTAGGTACATCCATTATTCAAACTGCTCTCATTTCCAATCGCAACTGCTGAAAAGTTTTAAGATATTGGATTTGTGCTCTGACGACACGACCGGAAACAGCCGCTATTAGCCACGCTCTAATAACGATGAGTTTTATTTCTTTCTATATCTCCCCATCAAACTCAATATTTCGTCCTGCGTCCATTGTCTAATATTCTTTAATTCAGTCACTCACAAGTTCTTAATTACACGTTATTGATACACACTTATGTGTTATCGTACAAGGATAGTGACCATTTAATTTTGCCTGTAGGCAAAAATGTTGGAACACTATGTTCTAAATACGTCTCAACGAACCAGTTTAAGTTAACGCAATGATTTAATCGAAATATAACTTAAAATGCGTAAACACGTTGAAAATGTGAATAAAAAGAAATCAGAAACTAAACAGAAATAGGTTCTGTAGCACTTGTGTTGAATGCAGTCATTTTTTCCTAGAAAACTGTATGAGGCAGCTCATTACAAAACGTCCTGAACTGTGTAACGTCTTATTCTACCGAGCAACATTGCGTTGTGGTCAGCACTGTGGACTCCAGTTCGGAGCAGGCAAACTTAATATTCCATCTGGACATCCAGATTTCACGTGGTTTATATACTTTTATTAACACAAATGCTGGAATGGGCCCTCTGCAAAAGTCACAGCTTACTTTCTGCTCTATCCTTGTCCAACCCGAGCTACTGCCTCGTCTTCGGCAAAATCGTATTCGAAGTTATGTTATATGCAAATCTTCCTTTTTCCAATACTGAATGCTGTAGGAGATCATCATACTTAACGTTTAAATTCTAAAGTAGAATTAGTCTGTATCTACATACAACAAAAGGATTGCGAAGCTACGGTTGTAATAAACTGCTGACTAACGTGGAATGTCATAGTGTATGTTCCCTTTAAGACAGGCCTATCACTATTATACACCAAGGACTACGTGTACCAATATATCTCATAGGCTCTGCTGTTGTCACATAGTACCGTGCACTTCAGTTAACGAGTATTTTTGTGAGTATATATTATAACGAAATAATCGTATTTAATAACTAATAACACATACGTATTATAATGACGAGTGCTGTAATTTATTGTTCCCTTAATCACATGTATTGTAATACTACGATATGTGCAGTTATTTAACAAAGGTAGTTATCTAAACAGCAAAAGACATTCCACGGACTCAAAACGGTAGAAAATTATCAGTGTGCAACTGTTACAGAGAAGGTGACTTTTCAATCGAATCACAAGGGATCGCGAGAGAATGTAATGGATTACACCAAACTATTCAGAAATGTCTCTGAGAGAATCTATACAATCCAGATTTTCTAAGGCAAACAATACAACTGAGATAATTCTCATTTACTGTTCCATCTTATTTGCAAATTTTTAAATAGATTACATGTTTCGATCACCATGGATTTTCTTCAGATCTAAGCAGTTGCGTCAGAAACCCGTGCGTCTACTCAGAACCACATATCAGAGTACTGATATGACTCTGGTATGTGGTTCTGAGTAGAGAAGACGGGCTATTGACGCAACTACTCCGAAATGAAAATGAGCCAGAGTAATCGAAACATCTAAATAAGAACGTACGACTGAGATGGAACAATAAATGAGAATTAATTTAATTATCTAAAACAGTTACTGAATCTCTCAAGACGATTATGTCGACTGGGACCACCTCAGTTGGACAATGCGCACCATGGACACTCAGCCGAGAAACCTAGCGCAGCTACCTACGTCACTGGAGTCGGCATGGCTACACATCTCTGTCAGTACCTTCCCGAACATCAATGACTTTCTTCCAGAGCGTCTCGCAGCGGTCCGCGCCGCGAAAGCTGCTTATTTAGCGTTTTGACAGGCGGTCACCATTAATGTATCTGGACAGTGTAAGGCCGACAAGAATGTGGAAAAAAAATCACAATCATATTTCTTTCGACATCTTTTTACTATACAATATGGTGCTCCTGCTCCAATGACCTTGCTGTCAACGTTACAATGAAATGTAGTCCTCCTTTCTTCGTTTGGGTTGATGGTTCAAATGGCTCTGAGCACTATGCGACTTAACTTCGGAGGTCATCAGTCGCCTAGAACTTAGAACTAATTAAACCTAACTAACCTAAGGTAATCACACACATCCATGCCCGAGGCAGGATTCGAAACTGCGACCGTAGCGGTCGCTCGGCTCCAGACTGTAGCGCCTAGAACCGCACGGCCACTCCGGCCGGCCTCTTCGTTTGGGCATCCAATTGAACAACAGTAATTTTGAGGCAATTGCGGCTTTCTAGAAATATTTTATGTTGCCTCCCTGAGCATGATACTGTCAAATTGATCGTCTATAGCAGGGTCTATACGGACAGCAAACAAGAACTTGCAAGAACGCATACAGCAACACGACTGTCATCGTGCTGTAATAGGATGTCTTATCCATTTCATCAGGTCAGTTCATTTCTAGTGTCTGCATAGCACCTATAAATGTATTTACAGATTGGCAGCACAGACTCAGCAAGTTTATGGATCTATGTTCTTGAAAAAGACTTCGATGTTCGACATCAGCATTTTTAAACACACTTCCTTTGTATAATGTGTCAATTCTGAAAAATATCAATCATTCCAGTGTTTAAAGATGAGACAAGTCTCTACGCCTCCGTCATACTTGTTCATCACATTCTACCTATAAAGCAATCCGTCCAAAGTATTGACGCTCTGTATATCTACTATTACTCCGTACTCCTATACATTTGGTATATTTCAGTATTATTTATCTCAGAAAAATCCAGGAGTACTCATAGACGTTGTAACATTCGGATTCATCACTGTGGGAAGAGCTACGGAGAAACGCTGAATATAGCACGTCGGTCGCCGTCTGGTGGTGTTTGGCATACACCATCACTATGTCTCAGTAAAGTGACCTAGCGACGCGGCGCGATAAATCTGGTCTTGTCGAACGGGGCTCAAATTTCTTTCTAGACATCCTCGTGTAGATTTTTCGTTATTTCTCCTAAGAGTTTCTAATGAATTTCGCATCGTTCCTTCAGAAATTCATTGGGCAGTATGCGGCACATGCTTCTCCAGTTGATCCCAGACTACAATCTCCCTTAATGTTGATGTGAAACCGAATTCTCTTCCTAATGGCCAAAAACATTCGTATGTCTGCCTTTAGTAACCGCGTTTTGTCATTTCCAATTTTTTTTTTTTTGACACATCAGTTTTCTGACTGGTGTGTGCAGCCCGCCACGAATTCCTCTCCTGTGCCAACCTTTTCATCTCCGAGTACCAGCTACGACCTCAGTTATTTGTTGGATGTATTCCAGTCCCTGTCTTCCTCTACAGTCCTCTGCAGAGTGGTAGTACAGTGAAGAGTGGCCGAAGTGCATCTAAGAGATACTGACGAGACGTAAACCCCGAAGTTACTTTGTCCACAAGACACAGACAGGCCAAGGAGCTTCACTTCCAGTAGTGCTTTGTGACTGTAACGCTCAGTCTCCATTCTAAACGAAGTGCATATGTTAGGACCTCTCGGATAATAATTTCCTTGCGATAGTTTCTTGACAAATGAAACGTGGCCACAAACTTCTAATGGTAGTCGAAGATATTTTACATGACTTTCAAATAGTCTAAAATATTGGTGCTAATGCCTAACGTGTAGTATACTTCTGAAAAGCGGAATGTTTTCCTAAATAAACACAGCACAGCGAAAGTCTGTCAGACTAATGCTGGATTACCATTAATGGCCCATTAATGGACTGAAAGCTGAAAAATGTTGGTATTAGGTGGACTAGTCTTCATCGTCCAAACCGAACGAATCATAGTTTTCTATAGCATGATGACCCAGCTTTGGTAGCCTGCGAAAGGCATTTGTAAAAAAGTGAACGAAAGTTACCGTAATCAACGATAACTTTTTCCGAGTATCATACGAAGATCTACCCAAGTACAAATCCACAAAACCCCATGTCTGTGCCTTTCTTGCGTGAAGCAAAGAGACAAAGCATACTCTAAGGAATCGGAGTTACAACCTATTTCTTTTATTGCCTACAGGAGTTGTTGGACTAACCTAAGAGAGGTCAGCCTCACGTTTTGAAGATACAGCCTTAACACACAATGCTACTGAGAGTAGGAACTTGGAATGTTAGAACGCTATGACACTGTTAGAAATTATAATATCTAAAGGTGGAAATGGAAAAGATTCCGTTAGATATTTTAGGAATTAGCAAGAAGCGACCTCTAGAAGAAGGAAATTTCTGGAGTGGGTGTCATAGGATTATTCATACTGGATCAGATAACCATAGTGAAAGAGCATAAATAATGATGAACAGAGAAATTGGTAATAGAGTAATGAGTTACCTGCAGCAAAGAGAGAGAACATTACGGCCAAATGAAATAGATATTCAACAGACGTTGTAACAATGGAGTATACGTGTCAGCCATTAGATGTGTACGGTGGAGAAAGTGAAGAAGTGTCTCATAACGTTGCTGGAATTCTAGAGCATGCCGAACAGAGTGGATTTTAATCATAATGGGAGATGAAGATACGGACCACGAAACAGAGGATTTAGATCTCACCTAATTAAATCAAAACGGAGGAATGTAAGTAGCATATAGTGCTTAGCACGAGCTACGTGTTGTAAATACACTTTTCACGAACCCCTCGGAAAGCTAGTCTGCGTAGAAGACGCCAGTGGATCGAAGAAGATTTGAAATTGACGGTCAAAACGCAAAGGTGGTGGGTGACTGGAAGAGATATCCTGGCGTTAATATCGCTAGTGATCAAAACACAGTACTAATCAAATGTCCGTTACAATTCAAGAAAGAAATGAGAGAGTTGCTGAAATTCTGCGATCTAGTCCAGTTGAAGATATTGGAAGCTAAGACTTTCTTGGAAGAGCATCGGGCCGGCTTGTGTGGCCGAGCAGTTCTAGGCGCTACAGTCTGGAACCGCGCGACCGCTAGATCTCAGGTTCGAATCCTGCCTCGGCAATGGATGTGTGTGACGTCCTTAGGTTAGTTAGGTTTAAGTAGTTGTAAGTTCTAGGGGACTGATGACCTCAGAAGTTAAGTCCCATAGTGCTCAGAGCCATTTGAACCATTTGAAAAGCAATGTACCAAAGAAATAAATACACATAAAAGACTTACTGCTGTGGATAACCATGGTATGTCTTTGAAACAGACAGTTATGGATAACAAATGAGGTACTGGAATTAATAATAAGGTAACAACGAAAATATGTAAATGTTTAGGTGAATAAGAACAATGAAGGTAAGTCACGAATGAAGTTATCCGGAAAGGAAGAAAAATAAAGAAGAATCGATGAAGAAAATCTGTCACGAGAGAGGTAAAAAACTGATATAGAGTATTGCTCCACATAGGCTAATAAACAATCACTTATGGGGCACGATGATTAAAAAGGGTCACAAAGGTTAAAAATGGAAAAGAGGAATTCGTAATTCAAGCTGCCAACAAGGCAAGAAAAGTGGAAATTATTCGAGGGGAAGTCATAACGCTGTAATTATTAGCTCCAGAAAAGAGGGTGTGTTTTTTCTTCAAGTGAAAGCGCAGCACATTCTGCATATACACTGGTTCTTTGGGCTAGAAAATTATGACTCACCTTAGAGATCGCCTGACGTCTCAGCAAGTGACTCATTCCTCTTTCCTCTGATAAAGGAACCATTGAGAAGCAGGGAATCTCAGAATGACGGCAAGGTGATTTTCGAAGTGGAACGTTTCGTGAACGGACAAAATGTAGACTGCTACAACCCAGATCTTCGCAAATTCATCCTTGTTGCGAAAACTTTGTGCCGCATTGAAAGGCAAATACGTACATCTACATCTACGTTTAGATGATTACTCTGGTAGAGTAAGCGCGGGATAAACGAACACTTAAATCTTTCCGCACGAGCTCCGATTTCTGCTTTTTTATGGTGACTATCATTTCTACCTATGTAGGTGCGCACCAGCAGAATATATTCGCCATCGGATCAAAAAGTTGGTGACTGAAATATCACGAGAAGATCCTTCCAAAACGAAAAAGCCTTTCAATAATATCTGTAGCACTTTCTTCCCTATTTCACGATAATATAAAATGAACTGCCTTTCTTTGAACGTTTTCAATGTCCTCTGCCAGTCCCATCTGATGGGGATCAGTCAGTGCACAGCAATACTCCAAAAGAGGGTTAACAAGCGTGGTCCAACCAGTCTCTTTAGTGGACCGGTTGTACTTTCTAAGTGTTCTGCCCTTATCTCGCAGTCTTTGGTTTAACTGACTCACAACTTTATCTATGTGATCGTTCCAATTTAAGTTATTTGTAACTGTAATCCCGAAGTATTTAGTTGAGATGACAGCCTTTAGATTTGTGTGATTTACCATGTAACCGAAATTTAGAGGATTCCTCTAGTACAGAAGTGGACGTGTTCACATTTTTCATAATTTAGAGTCAATTGCCACTTTTTCCACCATTTGTTTGAATCACTTTGCAATTGGAATTTATCATCTAATCTCTTTAAAAGACAGCGTCATCCGCAAACAATCTAAGAGGGCTGCTCACATTGACTCTGAAATCGCTTGTGTAAATGAGGAACAGTAGGGGTCCTAGAACACCATTTCTTTGCAGAACGCCAGATAATTCTTCTATTTTACTCGATTATTTTCCGCAGCTGTTACGAGCTGTGACCTTCCTCACACAAAATCACGAATCCAATCGCACAACTGAGACGATACTCGATAGGTACGCAATTTGATTTTAAGACGCTTTTGAGGAACGGTGTGAAAAGCCTTCTGGAAATTTAAAAATTTGGAATCTGTTTGCAATCCCGTCTCAATAGCAGTCATTACTTCGTGAGAATTTAGAGATAGTTGTGTTTCAAGAGAACGATGTTAACTGAAACCCTGTTGGCTATTTGTCAATAAATCGTTTTCTTCGAGGTAATTCATAATGTACGAGCACAGTATACGTCAGAAAATCCTGCTGATATGGATCTGTATTTCAGCGGATTACTCAAATTTTCTTCCGTGGATAATGGTGTGACTTGTGCAGCTTTCCAGTCTGGGTACGGGTCTTTCTACGAGCGAGCGTTTGTATGTGATTGCTAAGTATGGAGTTATTATATCGGGATAAATGTAGAGGACTTTCGGTATCACAAAGTTTCAATGTCGCAACTTCTTGCTATCCAGGTGTCACTTTACAATACTCAGCGCGCAAAACGCTATAGTTGCCTAGGAGAAACTGAAAATGAGGAAACCTTACAAGGAGAACATCATCGAGATGCATTACTGTATTTATGAATTTCAAAAATAATTACATGACATCAGAAGAAGAAATGCCCCGTTACTGACAAAATACCAAAAGAACACCTGAGGGCCTCAAGCCAAAGGGTGGAGCAAGAACTATGAAAGGTCGTGGATGAAAATGGGGACGTTCCGCAAGATTATGAGATTATATAATTACTCCATTTCATAATAAAACTAGAGCCGATGGATGTGATAATTATTCTACAGTCGGTCGAGCATTACATGTGTCCAAGATATTCAGAAGAGTGGTGTGTTGAAAAGTGAAAGGGAAAACTGCAAGTAGACTAGAACAGTTTGATTTTAGATCAAGTTGGAGTACTCGAGACGCAATTTTAGCACTGTGGTCAATAGTACAGTGCAGATTTACGAAAAACACAGAAACAAATAATATATTCGCAATGATGAGAACACTTTTGATAATTTGGAATGGAATGGAACGTTTTATATTTTAGGTAAGGTGGTATCAGCTGCAGCGACAGAAATGTGATACGCTTACTTTATGTGAAGACGATTAGTAAAGTCAGTAATGACGCAGAGGTAGAAGTGCCGAAGATCTGGAACGGTGTAAGAAGTAGGCGCTTCTTGTCAGCACTAACACTTAAACTGTGTGCAGGTTATTGGGGAAGTGAAGGGCTGTCTAGAATGGATAGGTGTCTGTCATGAACAGGAAATCAGTATGGTCCGATTTGCCGATGAAAATATATCAATAATTGCTGAAAGTGACCTGGAAATTCGGTGGATACTTAATGAACGTCTCGTACGTCATGGCTGTAGCATGTTTATAAACAATAAGATAGCTAAACTAATACTGCGCACGGGAGACGCACGTGGTGCATGACTAAATTTTAAATCTGGACAAGAGGTCCTTGAAGAGGTGGACGAATTTTACTCCCTCGGAAATGCAGTAGATAAAGGAGGAAAATGTAAAAGGACATCATAGCAAGGGCTGCAGTAAGACAGGGCTGCTATCAAAATAGAAGAAAACAAAGGATCTTTGAAATAAGCCACAACATGAGTTGTTCAGGGTACATCTCCTGTCGGAATATATTATTATGAAACTTCATCAATACAGACTCTGAGAATAACTTCAACAACTTCCAGTCAATAAAGACATCGATATACAATGGAATAATATTATGACCTGAATCATCGAAGCAGCCTCAGAAGCACTTGGCGAAAGGAAGAAAACATATGGGGAAAGACGACTCGGAATTTGGAGCACAGAAATTAAAAAGAGCATTAAAGAAAAACAGTTTGCTGATTTGAAGATTCTACAGACAGAACGTCAGAGAATTGGGAAACATACAAAATAAATAGAAACGCTGGGAAATAGGACAAAAGTCACACCAAGAGTCATAGAAATCGTTCATAAATGTCTTAGAACACGAAGTACACTGTAGACAGCAGTGTGCATACAAGTCACGAAAGCGACCTGAACAAGGAAGGAAAATGCATTACCTCACTGAACATCACACCCAATGAGCAATGAATAAATAATTATTCGGACTTATGGTGTTCAAAGAAGGGCGAAGATTATACTGCTGAAAGTATGTCAACCAAAGCAGTAAATCAAATTACTGTGGGTGAGGTACAAGAGGCCTTGAAAAGTTGAAGAACAGGAAAGCTATCGAGGTGGATGGAATAAATGTCAAAACTAATAAAATCTAGATGCTTATCACTAGATAAAAGAGTTTTACAATTAAAATGTGACTGTGAGAGGCATTCCAAGATCCCTGAACCGTGGTGTAGAGCAAAGTTAATCTCATTCTCCATAAAATAGAAATTCAATGACTATGAAGACTATTGTAGCATCAGCCTTCTAAATACTGGCTACAAACTACACTCAAAGATTGTCAATAATCACGTGAAAGTTATTACAGAAAATTTTGTTTCCGAGCAAGAAATTTTATATAGATCAAGCTTTTTCAGCCACTTCGTGGTACTACATCTACATCTACATCCAAACTCCGCAAGCCATCTGACGCTGTGTGACGGAGGTTACCTTGAGTACCTCTATCGGTTCTCCCTCCTATTCCAGTCTCGTATTGTTCGTGGAAAGAAAGATGGTCGGTATGCCTCTGTGTGGGCTCTTATCGCTCTGATTTTATCCTCATGGTCTCTTCGCGAGATATGCGTAGGAGGGAGCAATATACCGCTTGACTTCTCGGTGAAGGTATGTTCTCGAAACTTCAACAAAACCCGTACCGAGCTACTGAGCGTCTCTCTTGCAGAGTCTTCCACTGGAGTTCATCTATCATGTCCGTAACGCTTTCGCGATTACTAAATGATCCTGTAACGAAGAGCGCTGCTCTCCGTTGGACCTTCTCTATCTCTTCTATCAACCCTATCTGGTTCGGATCCCACACCGGTGAGCAGTATTCAAGGATTGGGCGGACAAGTGTAGTGTAACCTAGTTCCTTTGTTTTCGGACTGCATTTCCTTAGGATTCTTCCAATGAATCTCAGTCTGGCATCTGCATTTCCGACGATTAATTCAATATGGTCATTTCATTTTAAATCACCTCTAATGCCTACTCCCAGATAATTTATGGTATTAACTGCTTCCAGTTGCTGACCTGCGATATTGTTGCTAAATGATAAAGGATCTTTCTTTCTATGTATTCGCAGCAAATTACACTTGTCTACAATGAGATTCAATTGCCATCCCCTGTACCATGCGTCAATTCGTTGCAGATCCTCCTGCATTTCAGTACAGTTTTCCATTGTTACATCCTCTCGATATACTACAGCATTATCCGCAGAAAACCTCAGTGAACTTCCGATGTTATCCACAAGGTCAGCAACGGTCCTGCGACACTTCCCTGCGGGCAGACCTGAAATCACTCTTACTTCTGAAGACTTTTCTCCATTGAGAATGACATGTTGCGTTCTGTTATCTAGGAACTCTTCAATGCAATCACACAATTGGTCTGATAGTCCATACTCTGAAATCTGCTTTTTGTCACTTTTGATAAACAGAAAAATCTTCCTACCTTTTTTAATTTTCCTATTTACGGCTGAAATCACCGATGCTGTAACGGTTTTATGATCGCTGATTCCCTGTTCTGCGCTCATTGTTTCAAATAGTTCGGGCCTGTTTGTCACTAGATGGTCTAATATGTTATCGCCATGAGTCGGTTCTCTGTTTAAGTGCTGAAGGTAGTTTCCAGACAACGCACTTAAAAAAAATTCACTTGATTCTTTGTCCCTGCCACCCGTTATAAGCGTTCGAGTCTCCCAGTCTATATCTCGTAAATTAAAATCTCCACCCAAAACTTAATATGTTCTGCTTACTGGAAGCACAACTGAAGAACAGGGCTCAATGACAGGTGAAAATACGAAGACATGCGGAATGTTTAGGCTCTAAGCCACATTACTGTATCAAATTTGAATATGACAGAAGTTAACAAAATCTCCCACTTGATGAAATCAGTTCCAGATAACATGTGTCAAGCTCTTTTCATAAAGGTCGTCACAACTGACGAAACCTTCACGTGGTTGATGGGGTACATATGTCTTACTGAAGTAATATGAAATTTTGAGCGTTGAGACATATACATCTCATATATGTCTTGTGCTGGAATGTAGCGAGAACTTAGAGAAAAATACTACAGATCACGGGATGGAAATATAGAATACTGTGAGTAATCAAATGAGGAGACGTGTGTTTACAGGTAGGATAGTGCTACTGTATCAAATTTCCATCTTTCCCATTCGAAGAATGACAGAACTAACTAACTGTGTTTTCTTAGACCCCACAGACTTTGTTTTGAAACATTACTACACAACTCAGTAATTCTGCTGGTATGTACATAATTTGTGTGAAGAGGGACGTTTGTTCCCCACAAAACGTCATAGAATGTAGAAAAAATTGATTTGTGCTATGTCAACACCATCTTCAAATGTTATGTTCAAAATTTGTGTTTTTCATTGCAAGAGAATATATGTGTTTTGGTACTGTTTCGCTATATTTCTTTCCATAATGTAATTCTAAGAAAATCGTTCTAAAATAAAAAATTTAATTTGAAAATCTTAGGTCCACATGAAAATGTGGATCTAATCATCTTTATGGGACACATGTGTTCCACTTAACAATTTTTCAAAATTTGTCAGATCAAAATTTTTTTCTGCTGATTGTGTATTATTTATCACAAACGAAGACGGATTTTGACCTTTCATTTTTCAGATGTACGCAAAATAAATTTTATCCATGAAAAGGTTAGTTAAGAATATAATAGACAACACGGAAAATTTAATCTTGAAACCCATGTGGCCTTAATCGACGTTGAGAAAGCTTTCGGCTGTATGAACCATGATAGCCAATTGAAGATTATATGTGAACGTTGACATCCTTATCACCTAACACAGGGAGTGAAACATCTACAAAAATACACACATTGTAATAAACACACGTGGAAATCAGGTAGAAGATATAGCTGTTAACCAAGGAGTAAGACAAGGGGGGGGGGACTAGTCAAGTCTTCTGAATATTTGTATTGACTTTTTCATTCGTAGATTGAAATGTAAAGTAAACAAAAGAATTATGATGAGGAATAATTGATACCTGCATGTGCTTCTGTTCGCGGATGATATCTTTGTTATTCAAAAGAATGAATATAACCTCTGAAGATCAGTATACCAGGTGAACAAAATATGCAACCAATACAATTTGAAAGTTTCTAGTAATAAAACGAAATAATTGCATTCCGAGTAAAATACGGAGGCACATCAACAATTGTTTTAAATAGTTCAATTTCAGCTTTCGACTCTCTTACTTAGGCTGTGATATAAGTTTTGGTTTTGACCCAGAAATGAGGTTCCTAAGGAAGACAAACGGCTGCACAAGAAGAGGCTTGAATAAGATGAAGATATTAGAACAGAATTAAATATTTTCAACATGAATGAAAAAATTCAAAAGTATCGCTAAAGCTGGAGACAACACCTCATAGAATGCCAGGTCATAGAATTTCCCAGAAGATCCTGATCTACATACTGAGTGAGACAAGAAATATAGGAAGACCTCTGAGAATGTATTATTTTTGAGGGGTTCTGAATTTAGCAATTGCCTGATTGCTGAAAGGAAGACAGTAATGATAATTTTCGTTATTGAGGGAATAAGCCCAGAAAATTTTCAGACCTAGTATTGCATTAAATTTTATTAGTACTAGCATCGTATTGATGGCAAACACGATTATACGTGACAGGCACAGTTGAATGTAGGAATTCTACTGAAGTTTCACTGTGAGACAGTCACAAATACCTTGACAAGAACCCATGCTCATGCGTACATACGTACTATGAGAAAAAAATACTATCTATTCGTTAGCAAATACTGTACTTTTCTATAAACATAGTTGCGTCCGATTCTTCACAATATTCAAATCACATTTCAATGAATCATTATCGGAAATATTGTCGCTTTCCATATAACGCATTTACATTAGAAGATGTCACTGCCTAGTTGCTCACTCGGTTCCCGACCCACGCTGATTGCCGACTGCATCGTGTTCGTGCAGGCGACAATGACCAACTTCTCTGACAATGCCTCTAATCAAAGTGCAAACTCGGGCGCCCTACTTAAATGTTCACATTTTGCGTAAAGTATGATGGCAGTACACTAAAAGGTTGGTCATAAAACAACAACGTCTTTAAAGTCGATTCATGTAAAACAAGTACACGTTGTCCTAGATGATACTGTAATATTTTTTACTGGATGCTTAGAACATACGAAAATTATCTGCTTCCTGGCTGGCACTCCTTGATTAAATGTTTGTGCAAGATGACATCTCATACTGGCATGGGTGCAGGTCAGCGCATCTTCCGCTACCCATCATCACAAACAAATACCACAGAAAGACAGAGACAAGCAGTAAGCAACAGTATACGAGCACCTCCATAATTAACTGATATGTTGGGAACTTTTGTAGTAACTGTTAGGCTGCAGTCGCAAAGGCACCCACAACGGTTGCCGATGAGCTACTCACAGTGGGTCCGACCTCCGTCAGTTTCTGGCGTGATCAGTGAGGTTAGAATCTACTCTTCCCCCCTTGGGCGGAATGCACCCCACGACGCCTCTGTGCTTTGAGACGAGTCTTTAATTGCGACGAATGCATGTGAATCAGCTGTAGCTATCTCGAAAAGAACGTGGTGAGAACTACATTCGCTTTCCTCAGTTACTGGAATAATCAGACAGATTTTACGAATATATGAACAGCGAAGTGTTCTATTACATATTCGAGAAGATTTGCGGAGACACTAAAATGCAGGGTTACAGACACTTTGTACTACTTCAGACAGACGTATATCAGTCAACCTTCAATGACTGTTACTCAGCATATTTGTGAAAGACTGTAAGTTTTAGAATAAGATTTCCCTCAACACCTAAAGCACTGAAAAATGGAAACACACACGTCACATCTGCAAACCACATCGTATAACAGAATCACTACACTCCTAGCCTAAGAACGCCACTAAGTAATAGTAATAATTCATAGACAGCTAATTCTCACCTATCACAACACAAAATAAATCCACTACAGAAACTTGAAGCATCAAAATTGGCATAAACTTCCTTTCTCAGTTGATCATACTTTTTTGACGTTATAACTTGGACCACAAATTGCCAATGGGAATTTTGCCTATGTAGTAAATAACACGCTGCAGGCATTATACACATGACACCGAATTGGCTAGACAGCCACAGTATATCCATAATGTAATTTAACTTTTAATTAATTACAATAAATTTTTTAACTATTCGAAACCTGTGGTTTATCATATAAAAGCGATTTCAGACCACAGATTCCGAAAAGTATCTGTGTTATTATAATTCTAATCCTCAGGATGCCCCAAATTCCCCTTTATTTCTGCCAAACTTAAAAAAGCTCATAACCAATGGTTTGCGTGTGGGAACGTCGCCAGAATCGACTGAAGAAAACTAACTGATTAGAATTCTGCCGATCGTCGTCCTTAGTCTGTAAGTTCGACCATTGAGATGGTATGCATGTAGAGGGCTACGTACTGGCCTACAGATTCTTAAAAATCGGCCGTTTCCCGCCGATGTCGGTCGTCGGCTGGAAGTCCCATTGTCGGTGCGACTAAGGCAGTAGCCTTTGAAAATTCCACCCGTAATACTTAGAACACGGGTTAGTACCATTACCATACATTCTACCGTAGTAAGGTTTGAAGTAGAGAACAGAATACAATATTCTCCAACAGTAAGGGTTACAGATAACGCAGTTGTGAATCTGATATTAAAAATTGTTCAAATGGCTCTGAGCACTATGGGGCTTAACTTCTAAAGGTCATCAGTCCCCTAGAACTTAGAACTACTTAAACCTAACTAACGCTAGGACATCACACACATCCATGCCCGAGGCAGGATTCGAACCTGCGACCGTAGCGGTCGCGCGGTTCCAGACTGCAGCGCCTAGAACCGCTCGGCCACCCTGGCAGGCTTAATCTGATATTCAGGGTCACTGGCGACACATGTCAAGGCCGCACCCACATGGACGGTTAGGTGCGGAAGGAAATAGGGAGAAGGGGGGGGGGGGGGGACGAGAGATCGGCCAGTCGCTTTATTGAGACGTCGTCATGCTGTCCGCCAGTCGTTGTGGGGTCCCAGGGTACCGACGTCTCGGACAATTCCGAACAAGCTCGCCGCCCCTCTCCCCCACCCTTTGACCAACTTTGATTTTATAATTCGACTGTGTGAGCGACTTGATTTACTGTTTGCTTGGTAAGAGTAAAAAGGGCTCCACTGCTTTCGAGCAATATGCCCTCCATTGTAGCTTAGTGCTGGGTGTTTGTTATAACGAACTATTACAATTACATAAGTTCCCACATTTGCAGTAGTGACCAGTAGAGTTAAAAATGGCGAGGTCAAATATTTTGACAGAATAAGATTATGGCTTCATAGCTTATAGTACGCAAAAATGTTGGAAATGGAAAATATTAGTCGAGGGAGCCCCATGTTCTCAGTCAATTTGTTCTGAATTATTTATCAAGTAAATGACGTTACTCATATATTATCGGACTCTTCTGCATCTATTACGGTTAAGTTACGTTTGTTTTCACACAATGAACACCAAACTATGTGTGTTCTCACACCTCTGTACCTGGAATAGGCAACATATCTGTATAATATACAATGCTAGCTGAATGATGTACTGAATGAGGTAACAAATGAACATTGAAACGTTCAACAGGGAAAGATGGTGTGCAAACACGTATACTGAAATGTAAATGCGTGCTGACGTAACGTTAAGATAGTACAGTAATTTTGAGCCCTACCAGTCAATGAAATACAATACCCATCTCTAATTATTATTTTGTGTGTATATTGTTATACTTAGTGCTTTGTTATCATAACAACGCTGACAGATCATGGAGATATTCCACTTAAAAATACACACATCACAGCAGTAGCAACGGTTCATACAGGACGTGCGCTGTATTCACAAACATCTGCATCAGGACATGACATTTTATTTGGACTCCTAAACTTTGAAGAGGAACATGCCTCAGCAGAATGGTTTCCACCCTCATAGATATTACAAATAGATTTTAATGTTAGAAGACAAGTACACATACACAGTACAATCAATTTACATCAAACCCCCATCAAAATGAACTTATGACAACCGTATAATAACTGTGTAAGGTAAATGGACAGAAAAACCTGCTTCGTTTTTGTTGCATTCAATCTACATATGTTAATTAAATTAAGATATGAAGCAAACAGAAACGACAACAGCTGATATACGTTACACCTTGAAGCACGAACCTGTGTATGTTGGCAGTAATAGCTAGTTGGTCTTCTAAAAGCATCAGATCCTGCTAACTGTCAGTTTCTGGAGGTAGTAAAGTACAGTTTTTAGAAGCTGTATCATCTTTATACGAGATGACTGCAGTCTCGCACTTATGACTAATAGATCTGAGTGTTAAGAAAAGATAAGCACACACATAGCGCAATGACTTTACAACATGGGTTCGAACTTGTGACGATGCAATAAAATGACAGCAAATACTAGCAATTACCACGAAAACGCGATGGACCAGCTCTCTAGTGACATCGCAACAGTCTTGCTGCAGTTTTTCTCAAACACCATTGCGACTTCATGCACTGTTTGTTTGTCAACCGCACTGGCAGAGCTCTGACAGAAGCATTGCGGTCGAGGACATGGTGCATTGGCCTGTATGCTGTGGTGTCTCTTATACATTGAAAGCGTGCTGACAAGTGTGTCAACAACTTACTTTCACCAGCTTCAGTCCTGTGCAGGAGTATGAAGAATAAATCATTCAACATAAACTGTCGAAGTATCCTAAACATTTGTTTGAAAAAATGCTCTGTTGATGTATCACACATTATAATATATTTTTAAATAACACAAAATCGTAATTGATTAATACAGATTTACTATTCTGTGCATGACAGTGAGAACTTATTCTGCAAGCTGCTTCCTTGAAAAATTGGATAAAGTACGTACACTGAAGAGCCAACGAAATTAATACATCTGTGTAATATCGTTTTGGGCCTCCGCGAGCACGCAGAAGTGTCGCAACATGACGTGGCATGGACTCGACTAATGTCTGGAGTAGTGGTGGAAGGAATTGACACCATGAACCCTGCAGGGCTGTCCGTAAGAATACGAGGGGGTGGAGATCTCTTCTGAACAGTACGTTACAAAGCATCCTCGATATGCTCAATAATGTTGATGTCTGGGGAGTTTGGCGGCCAGGGGAAGTGTTTAAACCCAGAAGAATGTTCCTGCAGCCACTCTGTAGCAACTATAGACGTTTAGGGGACCGTATTGTCCTGCTGGAATTGCCCAAGCCCGTCGGAATGCACAATGGACATGAACGAATGCAAGTGATAATACAGGATGCTTACGTCCATGACACCTGTCAAAGTTCTATCTATACGTATCAGAGGTCCCATATGACTCCAACTACACACTCCCCACACCATTACAGAGCCTCCATCAGCTTGAACAGTACCCTGCTGACATGCAGCGTCCATGGCTTCTTCAGGTTGTCTCCACAGCTGTACACGTCCATCCGCTCCATACAATTTGAAACGAGACTCGTTCGACGTGGAAACGTGTTTCCAGTCATCAACAGTCCAATGTCGGTGATGACGGGCCCAGGCGAGGCGTAAAACTCATTGTCATGGAGTCATCAAGAGTACACGAGTGGATCTTCGGCTCCGAAAGCCCATATCGATGATGTTTCGTTGAATGGTTCGCAAGTTGACATTTTCTGATGGCCCAGCATTGATATCTGGAGCAATTTACGGAACGATTGCACTTCTGTCTCGTTGAACGATTCTCTTCAATCGTCGTCGGTCCCGTTCTTACAGCATCATTTTCCTGCAGCAGTGATGTCAGAGGTTTGTTTTTTTACCGGATTCCTGACATTCATGGTACACTGTTGTAATGGTCGTGTGGGGAAATCCTTACTTAATCGCTACCTCGTAGATGCTGTGTCCCATCGCTCGTGCGCCGAGTATAACACCATATTCAGATCCACTTAAATCTTGATAACCTGCCATTGTACCAGCAAAAACCGATCTAACAACTGCGTCAGACACTTGTGGTCTTATACAGGCGTTGGCGACCGCAGCACAGTACTGTGCCTGTTTACATATCTCTGTATTTGAATACGCATGCCTATACCAGTTTCTTTGGTTCTTCAGTGTATTAGCAAAAGTATCTGGACCTTAATGTGAGTCCAAACGGACAACTACACTGCATTCTCCTGTGTGACAGCAATATGAATATTCGGAGAAATAGGTAAGAGAGCGTTGGAAGCAATTTCGAGGAAATATGAAAATCCTGAGGCTATACCACACAATGGATGTTATCAATGGAAGAGCTGCCTGGAATACCACAGCACAGCTGCCTCAAGTAGATGAGTATTATCTTTCAGATTAGGACATCACACAAGACTTTTTAGGTTTTATAACAAACTGCTGATGTGCGACTACCTAATATCAAGCAAAGTCTTTTGCATGGAAGGAGACTGCTGGAGAAACAGTTGCCTCATTGTGAATGACAGTAAGATTGTAGAGTAAAGATATATAGGAAATTTAATATTAAATCTTAAGCCTGGGACTGCAAGCGGCCTTTACATTCTCCTTGGTTAAAGAACGTGGTATTACCAGACTTGATCTAACAATATACAACTACAGAATGTATCATGTATTTGATCCTGTGCAAGACTGTGTAAGTGTATTGAACACCAACTAATAGTATTTACAATGTGCCTCACTGTACTCTGTGGCAATGGCTTCTATGTGGTATGAATTAACGAATAACTCACCGAACAGCTGGGTTGTGCTGTTTAACAACGCAGAGAAATTTGTTTACTGGGGTAGTGAGAGTACCTGAAAATTAATAATTGCAGAAGTAAGTCTTCGCGATCATCAACATTGAGAAGAGCTTATAAACTACGTTTTCTCTATGTACTGGTTTAATTATCTACCTGTCAACTATATGGAAATTCCTTACACATACTCCAACAAAGACAATATATGTTGTACAGGAGTGTCATATTAAAACCAGAGAAACATATTTTTATCAATCTAGGACACTGTTCCCCACAATACCATCAAATGTAGATATTGCTGAATTAGGAATGGTTTCTGTCAATAATATCATTCTACAAATTTTAAGAAAATGAGTTAATGAATAAAATTACGCCCCTAATTACAGTGAATGTGTTATATGTATGAGAAAGGAAACTGGAATGGGAGAAGTCGAAGTCAGAAAACGAAAACTGGCGAATATGGCGAAAATGACTGTCATAAAAGAGGAATGTATACTACTGTTGGAAAAATAAGAAGCCATTGCAGATGTGCAGGCTAGGTTTAGACGTTACTTTAAACACAATGCATGGAAAAATCTGGCTATGACTGGGGAATATAAAATATTAGCAAACAGCAATGGTGATTGACCCTACAGTGGAATACTGTACGAAAATGTTAGAACTGAGATAATTTATTACATTAAAGGTCTCTCAAAAAATCTGTTTACAGAGCCCCATTCCGATCAGGACCATCTCAAAATGATGTTTATAAAATGTCTAAATGTGGAGGAGGTGATGTTCTGCACCTTACTACATAACACCTATTTGTAAAGTTTAAAACTGATGGGATAACCACATTTAACAGAAATTCTTTTACAAAAGCTATAAACGTTAAGTTCTATACAGAAATTCCCCAGAACTATGGAACAGAAAGATTGGCAGTGTAACCCAGGAAAATGTTAATGGTTATAACAATAGTATTATAGAGTAAACGAGAGGTAAAATTAGAATTCCCAAAAGCTCTCATTTAGAAGAATTGCAGGAAGGAAGAGAGATCATTGTTGAAGCTCTAAGACGGATAGTTTACAGGACAAAAAATTAGATGTGTCTTAAAGTCTGAGAATATTCCTGGTTGTACTTGTTAAATTAGTCGATGGAGAAAGAAATACAACATTCAGATGTAGATTTGAATTATAAGTTAAAAATTATGCTCGATGCTTTTAAATCTACATCAAACAAATACAAAGAAAGAAATGTTGTCAGTGTGTAAATGCAAATGTGAAAATTAATAAAAGGTTCTATACAATAATATTTGTTTCCATATTTGCTACCCTAGCAAAAGGATCATAAATGAGTCTGCTATTTACAATGATCTGCATGTATGGGATGTGGGTAGTTGGACGACCTTGAGAAACAGCCAAAACTAAATCGATGAAAGTTCAGTAATCATCGTTTTGTACGTATTAAGTGCTCCTCATTATGTGTGAATGCACTGTATCTAGTCTCGTCATTAGAGCAATGGGTCCTCCGTTGTTTACAAGAAGGTGTGATGTACCCTCGCCTATGTACTGTACAGCAGCTTCTAAGGTATTTGTTTGGATGTAGGTCTTTCTTCCATAGATCGCTTGTTAAGTGCTAAAGACCTTATTGTGTGTATGTAGTGCACATTAGGTGTGGCAGTAGAGCAGTGATTGTGCGAAATGGTAGAATTATCGCGAGAATTACATTTACTTCATTCCATTAAATAGAAAAACACACATATAGATTGGTTGTCATAATATGCTAGTGTGTTTATAGATGTCTGACTGCTATGATGGTGTCAGCATTATGCAATATAAAGGAGGGAAAAATCCCGTTGAATGCAATGAAAATCGACATTTTATGTGCTCAGTTTAGACATATATAGTAAAAACTAATGTCTCAGTGTTGGGAAAACCACGGATGATTAAGTAACTCTATACAGTCATTCGATATCTGTGCATTTGTGGCCCTCCCACACCAAATTAAATGTAGGCGCTCTGTCGAATGACAAAGCAATGTTTTCTGCTGACATATCTCATATTACTGTCAGACCTGTGCAGTTTATGCAACAGGTTTTCGCTGTCCCATAATCGCTATTCCTTATGTTGAATGCGTCCTACACTGTAAAAAGCACAATAGAAGAAGAAGAGTTGTGGTATTTTGCAGCTTGTTGTTGGTATTAATCTGAAAACTCCTCTGAACATGGAAAACCAACTGGTTACAGCTTCTGTTGTTTGGTATTTGAGGAAAGTTTTACTCATAGACATATATGCTGATGTGAAAGCACTGTGGTGTCGTTGCTGTTACTATGTGAGCAGCTACAACACTTGTATTTCCAAACTATTCGTACTGCTGTGGATCACACTTGAGGGACAATGAGTAAATATGTCGACTGCATTTCCCCCATTCAGTATTTCAGGTATGCACTGTGGTGCACGATATTTCAAAGTCCGGTATAAGCAGTAATAGATTTAAATACTGGACTGAGCTAACACCACAAAGTATCGTATGAATTTATTTATACAAAAACCTTTTCAACACTGGAAGTACAGTATGTGGTCAAAAATATCCGGACACTCCCAAAAACATATGTTTCTCATATTACGTGCACTGTGATGACACCTACTCCCAGGTACTCCATATCAGCGGCCTCAGTAGTCATAAGACATTGTGAGAGAGCACAATGGGGCGCTCCGTGGAACATACGGACTTCGAACTTGGTCAGGTGATTGGGTGCCACTTGTGTCAATCGTCTGTACGCGAGATTTCTACACTCCTAAACATCCCTAGGTCCACTGTTTCCGATGTGTTAGTGAAGTGAAAACGTGAAGGGACACGCACAGCGCAAAAGCGTACAGACCGGCCTCGTCTGTTGACTGACAGAGACCGCTGACAGTTGACTAGGGTCGTAATGTGTAATAGGCAGAAATCTATCCAGACCACCACACAGGAATTCCAAACTGCATCAGGATCCAGTGCAAGTACTATGACAGTTAGAAGGGAGGTGGAAAAACTTGTATTTCATGGACAAGTGGCTGCTCATAAGCCACACATCACCCCGCTAAATGTCAATCGACGCCTCTCTTGGTGTGAGGAGACTAAACATTGGACGATTGAACAGTGAAAAAGTGACGAATCACGGTACACAATATGGCGATCCAATGGCAGGGTGTGGGTGTAGCAAATGGCCGGTAAACGTGAGCTGCCAGCCTGTGTAGTGCCAGCAGTAAAATTCGGAGGCGGTGGTATTATGGTGTGGTCCTGTTTTTCATGGAGGGGGCTTGCACCCCTTGTTGTTTTGCATGGCACTATCATAGCACAGGTCTGCATTGATGTTTTAAGCACTTTCTTGCTTCCCACTGCTGAAGAGCAATTCGGGGATGGCGATTGCACCTTTCAACACGATCGATCACCTGTTCATAATGCACGACCTGTGGTGGAGTGGTTACACGACAATAACATTTCTGTAATGGACTGGCCTGCACAGAGTCTTGACCTGAATCCTGCAGTGCACCTTTGGGATACTTTGAAATGCCGACATCATGCCAGGCCTCACCGACCGACATTGATACCTCTCTCAGAGCAACACTCCTTGAAGAATGGGCTGCCATTCCCCAAGAAACCTTCCAGCACCTGATTGAACGTATGCCTGCGTAAGTGGAAGCTATTATCAAAGCTAAGGGTACGTCAACACCATAGTCAATTCCAGCATTACCGATGGAGGGCGCCCTGAAATTGTTAAGTCGTTTTTAGCCAGGTGTCCGGATACTTTTGAGCACATAGTGTAATATTAATGATATGTTTAATCATTGACGAAGGGGCGTCTGTGTAGAAGAGTCCACTTGTTTGTTTAGTGACCATTAGCAGAATTTTTCTCTGTGTACAAGGTGAAGAGGAACAAGAGTCATGCAGTAGCCTTATCCCTCCAGTGCGTAAGTTGGATATCAATCACGCTGCCACAAATTAATGATGTGTCGCTTCACAGACACATATGCACCGTGTGGTGTATATTTAAATATGGTGAACGACTATGAAAGTGTATTATTTAACAAAAAATATTAAGACGGTATCCCACAGTAGTTCATTGCTTAAAACAAGTAATTAGGATATTATGACAGTTTATGTTGAATTGTTTATCATTCGAAACGGTGCACAGCCCTGAAGCTAGTAAAAGAAAGTTGCTGACACAATCGTCTACATGCATCAGATGTATCAGAGGTACCGTGGCACCCACGCCACCACAGTCCCAACCATAGTGCATCTGTCAGAGATCTTCTTGTGGGCGAGATGAACACAAACCGCTTGAGGTTGCAGTGATGTTGGAGCAATTTTGTTGGAAGATTGCTGTAACATTACTGGGGAGCTCATACATAACCTCTTCTCTTGCCAAATGTTAATCTTTATTGTCATTTTATTGCATCATCACAAGTTCGAATCCATGTTCCTTTTAGTGTCCGTTGCCTTCTCTTTGTTCTTGTGGCTTTTCATTTCTTTCCGTTTTGCGTTGCATGTTCCGTCCGCTTTATCCTCACACTTGTGATATTGTTTTATTACGAACAAGGGACCGGTGAACTCGTAGTTTGGTCCCTTCTCCCGCTTTTAAACCAGCCATGTTGCAGACAGATTGCGCTGTGCGTTTTCTTGTCTTCTTTGAACACTCAAATCTCTTAGTCATATGTATGAAGGTGAACACTGTTGTGGGTTGGCAGGAGAGCCAACACCGGGTACTAGAGGAAGTCGAAAGGCACGCGTTTTAGCTCACGCAGGCTGGCGTGAGGTCTGGAACAGGACAAGGAAATTAGACTTTAGAAAAACGGACGTAGCTGGTGGAATACTTAACTTTAATCCATTAATGATGAGCGTCGCTCTTGACGGTACATGTTTTACAGTATCAATAGTAACTGGTAATGGCGCCTAGCTAGGTCGTAGCAAATGACGTAGCTGAAGGCTATGCTAACTATCGTCTCGGCAAATGAGAGCGTATTTTGCTAGTGAACCATCGCTAGCAAAGTCGGTTGTCTAACTGGGGCGAGTGCTAGGAAGTCTCTCTAGACCTGCCGTGTGGCGGCGCTCGGTCTGCAATCATTGATAGTGGCGACACGCGGGTCCGACGAATACTAACGGACCGCGCCGATTTAAAGGCTACCACCTAGCAAGTGTGGTGTCTGGCGGTGACACCACAAACACATCCTATATAGCCATGAAAAAGCTATAAAAGCTGTATTGTACCACCACCAGAAGCTGACAGTTAGCAGGCTGTGATGCCTTTGTAAATTCAGCTAGCTATTACCGCAGGCACACGTAGGTTTATACATCAACGCACTACTTATATTGGCAGTTGTTTATCAGGATGTGGGGGGCTGAGCCTACACACCAATGCTTGAAAAATCGGCACCCCGGGGGTCTCACAGTGACTGGCAGACTTCACGATGACGCCGATCTAATGGGACTGATCTTCCGCCTCTCCCCTCCTTCTTCTCATCATACAATTATTTTCCCTCCCTGGTGGATGAACTATACAGCTGCCGCCAGTGATCTTGAACATGATATTCACAATTGCATCAGCTGTTTATGACACTGTGATTCTTTCTTGTTTACTTTTGGACTGTTTTGTGTGCCCGTACCCTCCTTAACACCCTAATCATAGTGAGTCTTGAACGTGTTGCAAGAGATAGAGATGGGACTCTTGAATATGTTGAAAGTTGGCCTGAGCAAAAAGACATACTGTACAATTAAGAGAGGAAAAATAATGCGAATCCTTACTGTGTGACTGTGAGCAAGGATAGACGACCAAAAATCTGTGTGTGTGTGTCCATGATGTTCTCTATGACACAAAGAGGAAGCTTTACCCCTGGTTGAAGACAGTGAAGTGGATTTCTCCTGATTTGGCAGTGTATAACGTAAAATTTCCTATTGCTTTATTACATTTAAATTAGGTCAGGTGAGACAGTATTCATGTTACGATACGTTACAGTAGACGGTACAACCTTTGACCGTCTGGCCGAGGGTCTGGCAGCCAGTACTAAAAAAGAGAAACAAAGAAGGGAGAGCCGATGGCTACTGCTAGAGCTCTCCCCTAGCAGGTTTTATTAGACCTGTGTGACAGAAACTGCACATAAAACGAAGAGATCGGCGTAAGAAAGTGCTAGCCCTCAGTTTAGTGAAGATTAGTCGTCTTACGTAATCAGCTGTGTTTTAGAATGCATCACATGCTGGTAACAATTCGTTCACTATGTACTGCTAGAAACTACTGTCTTCTGTATAAATTGGTTTCTATTGTTGTATTTATTGTGTTGTCTTCATATATAACCAAACTTAAACAATGAAATAACTCAAAATATGGTCATGTAGTCTAACACTTTCAGTTCATCACAATCCTAGTGGATGTGTGTGATTCAAGGCCTAAGGGAATTAACACCAACACAAAATCTTCCTCTTACGAAACGTCTAAAAACAGCAAGATGGGTAAAGATGTCAAGTCAGTCAGATTAAAATCGACTAAACATAAACAGCTGCTAAACTGGAACTCTTTTAAGAAGATTCTTTTAAATAGTATAACTAGATGAAATGTTTTTCAGATCTGCCAAGCAAAGCTTTTTAGTATTCACTCTCTAATCATGGACATATTCTGTGTTGTGTTTCTTTTGATACATGCAGTAATAAATTGTTTTGCTACCATTCTTAGACTGTAAGGCTTCCCACCGACACATAACGGATGAAGCAAGAAAGACATCAGAAGCACATACTCAGATACATTTTTTCGCCAAAAGAAAGTCAGATATTAAACAGAAACGACTATAAAAGGAATCAAAGAAAAATAGGGCAGGGTGATGAACGTACGTTAAAAAGTCGAGCTATAACTTTCGTGTTACTATAGGAAGACGAAGAGGCCAGAAATTATAGGGCAAGAGAGACTGAAATATTTACACCAGGAAATTGATGCAGTTAGATAGAAGTGAATGGCACGAGAGAGAAAACTGCGTCAAACCACTCATAAGTGCGATGCACCAGAAAAAATGTACATTTGGTGGCTTACACAGAGTTGCATAACCTTTCACGTTTCTGGGACGTAACGCACGCCAACCTGAAATCGTGCAAAACTTGCATGTAAGTTCTGTTATCTGAGCTGAAACGGCCGTGGAAACGTTCCGTGCTCACAATTTGTGGGCATGCACTCGTTCTGCAAGGTGAAACTTTATCTAGGAAAGAACTTCCGCAGAACAGATTACTTCTTACTTCCGGAGAAGGAAAAAAGTGTATAGCGTGCACACAAGCATGGTACTTGATTATTCTGTGCGAAGGACTGACCCATTAGAGGCTATGGCAGTGTGGGAGAACCTGCAGTCTTGAACGAGAAACTGGTACCGTTACAAAAAAGAATACATTGTGTGCCAATTGTTGTCAGTTCCCTTCAACCCTGTTACCCATCGAAACATAAGCTCCACCTTTATTGACTTCGACGTCGACGATATGCAGAATTCCAAACTTTTCTATTTACTTTTTTATCAATAAAGTTCAGTGAGCTCCAATTACTTATGTAGCCGCCATACTACCATTGGTCCGGCAAAACAATGATGTGAAGTAATGTGAATGGAAGCTGTTGCATCCTCTTCGTTCTTGTGAAAAACCAAAACCATTACGTGCAGTGAGAGAGTCTTACATACTCTACACTTATATACAGATTTGGAAACAATTATATTCCGGGAGGTGTGCAGTGCATGTGGTGTATTTTTACCCAGAGACATATCTGTGTGCTGACTCTCGTGATACATAGAACTTTAATTTGTCTGTGAGGATTGGTTTCCCATTGTATACTAACTGCAAACAGAATTTCTAGTAAGCGTATGTCTTAATAAACGAGATTAAAGTAAGGAATGAAAAAATTGATCTAGTGCGAAGCATAGCGCAGTCTCCTTCATATATGATGCCCATCGACACGCACATTGAGGTATTAGCTACTTTATTATTGCATAACAACCAAAAGTAGAATAAAACATGACATTTTCCTTGTCGTTGCCAAGAGAGAAACAAAGAAACATAAACATCCTGAAGCAGTATTCATTGATAATGCAGAACGTTCGAAGATCTAGAATGAGTTCGACGGAATGCAGAGGTATCTATAAAAACGTATTACCCGTGTATTTGCTTCATTATTTTATTTTATTTATTTATTTTCAGAGTCATCATTCTTCTTTTGACTGGTTTATTGCCTCCCGGCATGAGTTTCTCTCCTGTCTCAACCTTTTTATCTCAGAGTAGCAATATTGCAACAAACGCGTCCTAAATTATTTGCTGGACGGATTCCAGTCTCTGTCTTACTCTGCAGTGTTTACCCTCTACGGCTCCCTCTAGTAACATTGGAAGTTATTCTGTGATGTCCTAACAGACACCTTACCATCCTGCTCCTTGTCAGTGTTTTCCAAATGTTCCTTTCCTCCCCGATTTTGCGGAGAAGCCCTTCATTCCTTACCACATCGATCCACCTAATTTTTAACATACTTCTGTAGCACTACATTTCAAAGGCTTCGATTTCCGGTTATCTCACAGTCCATGTCTCACTATCATACAGTGCTATGCTCCAAACGTACATTCCCAGAAATTTATTCGTCAAATTAAGACCCATTTTTGATACTAGCAGACTTCTCTTGGCAAGGAATGTCCTGTTTTCCACTTCTAGTCTGCTTTGGATCTTCTCCCTGCTCCGTCTGTCATGGGTTCTTTCGATACCTAGCCAGCAGAATTCCTTAAATTCATCTATTTCGTGTACCCCAATTCTGATGTTAAGTTCCTTGCTCTTCTTATTTCTGTTACTTCTCATTATTTTCGTCTTTCTTCTACTTACTCTGAATCCGCATTCCGTACTCATTAGAATGTTCATTGCATTCAACACAAAGTGTAATTCTTCTTCACTTGAACTCGGGCGGGATAGCAATGTCATCAGTGAGTCTTATCTTGACATCGATATCCTTTAATCGAGAAATGTAGTCCCACTCTGGTCAATCTTTCCTTTGTGTCTCTCATTGCCCTTCGACGTATAGACTGAACAGTGGGGGCCGATGAATACATCCCTGTCTTATAGCCTTTTAAATCCGAGCTCTTTGTTCTGTCTTTTTTTTTTTTTTTTTTTTTTTTTTGAAGGACAACATTTTCGCCGTTGACTGTAGAAATTATTTTCAGGGTACACAGTTAAGGTTCCACTTTCAAAACGCTTTAGAGTGACAACCATTGCTCCAATCGGAACAGCGTATTATTGACGCACGGAGAAAGGTCGCGGAACATAAAAATTTAAGAAAAATTTACCAATAGACGGCACTATAAGCGACTTAACGCAAATGGTATCGGATGCAAATGACAGTTGAATCGTAATATGTCGGCTATTGTTTGAGTTGCACATTACACCATCCGTATTCGCTTATTACTGATCTATGAGTAGCGTCTTTGGTCGCTGATCAAAACATCCCCTCCCAGGGTTTGATCCCACCAGCGCTTAGATTTTGGATCTAAATCATCATAAATGGCGGCCGAAAATTTCCGGCATAAGAACCCACCGTCACTCAGCCAAGGGCCTTGTCAAAGCGACCAGAGGAGCGGACAGAGGTTCAGGGCCCACTCTTGCCCTTGGGGTGGGAAACTGCTCGTAAAGGCCGAAGGATCAGCGATCAACGACATGAGGCTGCAGAAGGCAGTGGACACCACTGCATTAGGGACACTTAACGTGTATCCACAGGACGTTTGGCCTGTAAATGAACTGTATAGTGAAACATGGACTGTGGCAAAACCGGAAAAGAAGAGAACCTATGCGTTCGAGATGTGGTGCTACAAAAAAGTTTAAAAAAAATGGGTGGACTGATAGCGTAAGGAATGAGGAGGTTCTCCGGATCATCGGTGAGGAAAGAAATATGTGGAAAACTCTGACAAGAGAAGGGAAGAGAATGGTAGGATATCTGTTAAGGTAACTTCCATGGTACTGGAGGGAGCTGCAGCAGAGTGTAACAACCGTAGAGGAAAACGGAGACCGGAATACATTCAGCAAATAATTGAGGCCGTAGGCTGCAAGTGCTGAGGAGAGGAATTCGTGGCGGGCAGCATCAAACCAGTCAGAAGACTGATGACTCAAAGGAAAATAAAAGTTCAACAATTGTGGCACTATTAATTAGGTAAGTCAAACTGCGGTGGCGCGGTTCCTTGCGTCCTTTTTACCAGCACCTACCTGTGAATTCGTCGCAGTAGATCGCCGGCAGGAAAGCCGAGCAGAAACCTACCGCACTGAGACTCGCACCAGGCTGCGTACAATGTAACTATTCTAAAAATCGAGCAAAGGTCTTAATTTTGAATGAAAGGTGGAAATACTGGCAAAACTTCGGTATATTCTGAAGCCGAGAGTTACACCTCACTGCTCAGCCCGTACTAATCCTACCACAGTCATGCACAAACCCTTTCATTCACGTCAGCAAGTTTATGGTAACGTATTTCCCGAAATCTGAACAGCTACTAAACACGGATTGTTCTTAAATGAAAATTTTTGCCACACCATTAAGTTTATCGGTGTCTAATGCATGGTCACCGATCTGCTCAACATACCACGCAGAATTACAAAAATCCGTACTTTCAAAAAAAAAAAAAAAAAAACAAAAAAAAAACAAAAAAAAAAAAAAACACCAGAACAAATATGCCTTCACTTTAAAACACTTTTGAGACTTGTAGCCCGACTAAAACCAGCAAACTATAACTTCCTTCGGAGCTCATGCTACACACGACCGTACCATTGAAAGGCTGGGCTCCGCCTACTTAGACTGATGTAAGCATTCTCTATCTCCAAGATAAAAGACACGCGAAAAATACTCCGTTCTGATTGGTCAGTTTTCTTTAAGGCCAATAGATAAACATTATTCTCCCGCGTTATATCATGACTAGCCAGTCAACAAATAACATACTTTCGACCTTTACGTTTTCCCGAAATAAATATTTAACGTTCTGATATTTTGTTTACACTTTTACGTTATTAACTATTTTCATTTGCACTCGAATTAGCTTTTATTTTACTATAAACTTACTGGACATATTATGATAAAAAATTCCCCGTCGTCTGTAATCAGTCTTAAAAATTTATTACACTACAGCGTTCATTAGTAGAACCATGATCTACATATTTACTGTAGACAACATTCACGCAACATTCACACTACTAAAAGTATATACAAAACTGTACAAAAAAGCGTTCAAGAAACAAACAGAGCAATTCACAAAAACATTCTCCAGACCTGTTTGTTGAGTGTCTTTGCCCGCTACTGTACTCTGGTGGATGAAAATTAGAACTACGTACTCGACTGAACCCGCTTCAGACCATCAGTCACTGTGCATGCATGTGTCATTCTCCCGTTACCCAGGCTCTAGGCAGGAGTGATATAAGCCCTCAATACCACTTATAACGGGAAAAAGTTGGTTTCTTATTGTTCTGGCACCAAAACCAGCGTATAAAGCAAAATTTTTAAGTGTCCTGGAGACAAAAAACAGCTTAAAAAGCAAAATTACATCTGTTTCTAACTGTCGTGAACCAGGCTCAAGACATGTTCAATATGCTGTCCATCGTTTTCTGCGACAAGCTGAAATCCAGAAATAACATTTTCCACAATAGATGAGAGTGTCTCGGGGGTCACGTTCAGAATATGTTGCGCAATGCGTGCATTCAGTTCACTTACGTTCATAATTACAGCGCAAAACACAATCCCTTTCAGATAACCCCACAGACAAATGTCACCCGAATTAAGACCAGGCGACCACGACGGCCACGCTGTTAAGAAATGACGGATGATAATTGTAGCATTTCCGAAATGCCTCTGGAGCAGCCGCGTCAATGGATGTACGATGTGCGAAAGAGCGTCATCTTGCATAAAAACGATCCTAAGCACACATCCACGCTGTTGAATGGTTAGAATGACTTTGGTGCGCAACTGTCTCTCATAGCGTTTATTCGCAACGGTACAGGTAAGAGAAATCGCTAAACTCATCTGCTCGAAAGAGTACTGCCCTACGATAAACGATGCCGTCAACCCGCACCACATAGTCACCGCTGCAGAAGGAAGTGGTGCCGGCTGATGCGCATGCGGATTTTCAGTTGCGTATATTCGGCAATTCTACTCCAATTTCACTACCTGTTTATTTTGCAATTCACCATAAGGAAAATTACTTCTGACAGCAATAGACACTCCACCACCAATTATATTTAATGTGTTCTTTCTGGGCACGATTAAATCCTTTGTAAGAATTTCGGTTGAACTTATTTCCGGATTTAGCAAGCTTGCCATACCTATAGAAATTTGAGTTTCAGTGCTTTCTGTTAGTGCTTAGAGCTCTGGTTCTATCCCAACACAGTTACTACAATTTACAACTACAATACTGATAGTCGCTATGTCTACCTTCGTCAGTATTTGCCCTGTAACCTTTTACACTGGCGCATCTTCTGTGATTTCGTGAGACCCTCGAACCTAAAAAATTGCCTAGCTCCCTCCGCACAGTTCCCGCTGTCCGTTTAGCTTGGCACTTGTGTGTAGTGGATCCCTGACCCATTACGTGGAACCTGGAAACCCGCGGCAGTGTGGCTCAAGTCGAGGAATCTGCAGCCTGCACGGTAGCAGGACCCTCTGAGCCTCCGAATGAGACCCTCCGCTCGGCTCTCTACCAAAGGACCATAGCGAGTCCTGTCGATGATGCTGCAGATGGTGAGCTCCACCTCCATTTTGCAAGCATGTGTGGCGTTCTCTATCACTTCAGCTGGCCGCGTGTAACCAAAGAAAATCTCTTTCGATCCGAAGCGACGCACATCGTCTGTGTAGACGTAAGGCACAAGCTGCAGTTTGCTACAACCTGTGCTCTTCTTAGCACTCTGGAGAACCCGTTCCACATCTGTAACGACTCCTCCAAGTATGCACACAAAGTGCACACAAGATTGCTTCCACTCATTAGCAACCATATCCGTAAGGTGCCCCATTACCCGCCTAACGTTGGATCTCACAACCAACAATTCCACTGTTTGTGAATGCTGAGACCTTCCAGGCCGAGAGGTTTCCTCTGGCAAGAAGCTGCATCTGACCCAGGGTGTTCGTCAGCCACAGACAGAGCTGAGAACCTGTTCATCAGACAAACCAGGGAAGCCTTCTAATCGGCTCCCAAAAAGTCTTTTCGCTATTTGCGACGCTCCACTCGACCACTGGTGAGGGATAAACTTCAGGGTGGGCAGTGCCTGGGGCGGCCAGAGTAGTGGACGGATCGGGGGACACGTTTGTGTTGCTAGACGTCCTATGGATCCTCAGATCCAGCCCCTATCAGTGATGCAACAGCCTCTAACTTCATGATCGAAGCAAATAACCTCTGCAGTTGTGAGGGAAGAGCCATCAACTCGGTTGGCATCTGCACACAGCAATCACAATTCCTGTCCATAGTAAAGAGGGCGGAAATGTAAGCTAGGCAGTTAATAAAACGTGGAAGTGTACCTGATAAGTGCATTAACTTGCACGGTATATATGAGTTTAAAGTAGAAAACACAGAGGAATTTTAGTATAAGTCACTTATAACAAGAAGCTGCTAAGAAAATGTGCCATGCGACTGACGGATCTGATTACTAGAAGCAGCTCTTCAAACACAAGGCAAATTCCTAGCACGATGCAGACGGCGGTAATATGCCGTACCTGTAAATAAAACGCAGAACTTTGCCAGATAAATACACAAACATTCACGGAATATAGGAGATTAAACTAAGGACCACAGAGTAAATTTAGGATAAGTTGTTTCTAATGAGAAGCTGCGTCAACTCACAGAACGAAACGTTATTCTTCGGAGTGCTACTGCAGTAAAAAGATGTCACCTGACTCAAGTTTCGTTCCTTTACACAGCCCTTCTATATATTTCTTCCACCTTTCAGCCATTCCTTCATTACGTAGTACTGCCACACCACCATAGATCTTGATATTCATGGAGCATAATTTTCCTCTACCTGATATACACCTTTCCTTTTGTCATTCAAGCATCTATAATATTTCTCATAGAAGCATTTCTACTGTCATAATTTTGCATTTTATGGCAATTTCATTTTCACTAGTCCGTATTTCCATTTTTCCTGCTTCAGTGGCAACATTCCCTTTACTTTCTTCGTTAGTTAGTTAAATCCAATATCTCATATGCTATTCAAGAGTTTCTAAGGGGCGTTGTCGTTTTGCTTCGTTGTTCCTTTGATGCCTTCATTGTTTCTCGTCCCAAATCTACGCATTCATCTTCTTTGTCTTACTCTCTCTCGTTTCAGTCCATACTTCTTCAAAGATCAGTTAGAAACACTCAAGAATCTCTGGTTATCTCAAGTAATTAAAGTACTATCTCCTTCATTTTCTTCCTTTCTGTAATATCTCCACTTTCAATCTGAAATCATAGACAATAATTCGTGGTTAATATCAGTATCTGCTCCTGGATGTACAATGACGCTTACAATTAGGCTTCTGTACTTCTGCCGTACTACTAAGTATCTATCTCAAACCCTGCGTGGTCTCCAGGGCGCTTGTAAGGGTACAACTTTCGTTAACGACTCTTAAACCAAGTATGTTCAATGGCTAAACCGTCTTTTGTGTCAAATTTTGCTAGGCGAATTCCCTTTTATTCTTTCACCCAATCCAGATTTTTCCAAAAATTTTTCCTTTCCTGCTTTTTCCTTTTCTCGTATTCCGGTCTCCCACTATAACGAACTTTTTTTATTAACATTCCTATAATGTCTTTTACCTTATCAGACATTATTTCAATGCGTTCATTATCTTTGGAGCTCGTAGGCATAGAAACTTTTGCTCTTCTTGGGTGTTAGCTTCGTGGCTGTGCTAGCATTTAAAATGATTGTTCTATGCTGTTCACAATATCTCACTCGCATTCCTATTTTCTTATTCATTATTATACCTACTCCAACATTACCCCTATTTGATTTTGTGTTGGTAATCTCATACTCACTCGACATGTAACTCTGTTCCACCTGACTAGTTTACTAATACCCACTACATCTGACTTCAACCTATTCCGTTCTCTTGTCATGTTCCCTAACGTACTCACTCGATTAAGGGACCTAATGTTTCACATTCCGAAGTCCGAACCACAGAACGCCAGATTTCTTGTTTCCTATGGCAATATTGGCCTCAATGGTTCTCGCTGGGAGGTCTGAATGGAAGACTATTTTGTCTCAGGTATGTACTAGTGGATGTCATCATCAGAAAACCTTGCACTAGAGATGCTTGTCCCCTTTGTTTCAAAGTGCCGCAGTACCAACATACGAGTGCTCTTCGGAAAGTAAGGTCTGATTGGGCGCAAAGAGGAAACCACAGTGAAAATCCGATGAAGCTCTGCACTGATGCATTAGCCAGTGTTATGGCCTTCGATCGCTTCAAGCCACTCCTTTCAATCCTGAGCGCACTAGATAAATAGTGTCTCCCGCCAAGTATCAGGGCTTGGTGAGAGATTTCGCCTGATGTCGTGTAGCCCACGTAACGCACCGTCTTGCATTTCCTTTTTCACAACACATCTTGGCCGCCCTCTGCAGAGGCAAAGAAGATGCTTCTACAGCGTTTCCGATGGAAAATATTTGACTACTCCTCCCACTGGGTTTCATCTCTGCTCATATGAAACGCTAGCTATGAAGACAGTACTTTGGCACGGACAACAAGCTATAGACCAGCGTACAGAACAGACGGAAAGCACAGGAGGATGCCTTCTACAAGGAGGGTAGTGTAAAGTCGGTACAACGCTACAACGAATGTCTAGGTCGAAGGGGTGACTGTGTAGACAAGTAGCCGAAATATGTAACTGTTGCAAATAAAACGTGTTTGATTTTCACAGTGGTTTCCATTTAGCAACCGATCGGATCCTAGTTTCCGAATACTCGTCGTAGTAACACCGTGTTAGCTAATCGTACAAGACCAGATCAGTTAACCATTCACAAAGTTGTTCTACGGTTATTAAAAAGCCTGTGGGCATTTGAAGGAATCCCATGTTAGTCAGGTCCCTCTAAACAGACCCATCCGGTGCCGTTGTGCCTACCACATGGCTATCTGTGTCAACTGAGGGACGCCAGCCACCCTATCATGCCAAGGCGCTTGGTTCGTTAGGGGGGAGTTAAAACACATATCATTTAATTCAAAACACAATTTTTAAATTCCTCTTTGCAAGGCAGTAACGAGAGCATTGTTACAAGACACCGAAAGAAAACTGAGGGAAAGTACTTGTACAGCATAGTACATGGAACGTTTGCAGTAAGAGATGCACCATTCAGGATAAATTCCTATTTGAAAAACAAAAACCATGATCTCATATAATCTCATGTGTCATGTGAAGCCTCCTACTGCCACACCGAATGATGCAGTATAGCGTAGGTATCCGGCGACCTTGAATCGACTCAACTCATATCGATGTGCTTGATCTGTCTAAATCACTTTTCGAGTTTAGATTACTGCTGATCCTGTTAAGGGTATATAAATACAGTGCAAGGTATTGCGTACTTTTGGAGGGAGCTTTCACTACTTGTCCTTGGGAAGTTACCGGAGACGAGGCCAATGGTTTGAGAATGGATAATGTAGTCCAAAATCAGTCACCACAAACAAAAGTATTTGAAAGAAATTGTGACAAAAGCTGAAAAAGAGAGAAGAATTAGAAAAATTAGTTATTTCCCCCAGCAGTAGCTATATAGCTCTTAAGCACAGTATGTGTACACATCTTTACACATATACACACTTTCCGTCTAGCAGCACATTTGTAAACAAAACGAATCGAAGAATATCAAGAATTTAAATATGTTACACTTCCATATGTACACAGGTGTTGCTATTTTTACGTTGGTGCCATGATGTTACATTATTATGGACACACAGATGTAATTTTAAAAATAATTTTATCTGCAGATATCAGATGTGATCTTACTCTGAAATATATTTGTAACTATTAAATTCTCTTTCCTTTAGGAAGAAACAAACTTCTGAAATTACTGTCTCTCTTAAACTCTGTCCGTTGGTGTAGTACGTTTTTAGAAATATTTTCTCTGTGCAGCCAAATGTGTATTTGTCCTGGCATATCAAGTTTTCTGCCAATATTTTCTGTGTGGAGTACTGTTAGGCTTCTGTGCAGATGGTATGCTATCGAAAATTTATCAAAATTGTTTGAGGCTGAAAGCATCAGTCACCTTTTTGCAGCGTGTATCGAAAGTTCTTCCTCTTTTGTCTATGCAGAATTCAGGCAGCTGTTACAATCTAAATTACATGCTCGTTTTCTGTTACGGGATTGTTTATTTTAGTGTGTGAGGTAAGTGTTGGCCATGTTTGTTGTTTATGGAGGAAATATTTTTATACTGGTATTTCTAAATAAATTTGCCGTTTTTGTAATTCTGTGCCTAAGTAGGGCCCGATTTGTGTTGTGCTTATTGTATTACTGATGTTGGCCGGTATTTTGTTGGGCAGTCTGTCAGCTGCATTTACGAAGAACCCATTATTTAAGATTGCTTGGATTGTCCCCGTTTTAAAGGTAATGTGAGTGTCCTGTTCTGCAGGAACCTAAATGTATCATACTGTAGTTTGGATTGTGTGAAGATTCATGTATTGTGACATCACTGCAGGTTGGTTTGCTGCAGATGTAAAATTTGTGTTCGCATTGTTCATTCATAATTCTGAGGTCTAAGATCTTACCGAAATTGTATGCTTATGCTCTACTTTAATCTTTATTTTATTGTAAAGTGAACTAAGTAATACAAGAAATCCGTCAAATTCGTGGTCTGTGCTACCGAGGAAGAGTAGTCTATCATTAACTTTGGCCTTTAACGAAATATTTTTTCAGCAAGTTTATTGTTACCTATAAAATTTTAGTTTCTTAGTGGTTGATGAATATGTAGGCCACGAGACTTGATCTGTTGTTACCCTTCATCTATTGGAGCTGCTGTGTACTTCCATTTTCGTGGTTTCCCAGCACCAAGGAAGAAAGTACGCAATCAGGATGTGCGATAAACACAGACAACTGGCAGGAGGCATCCTCACCAGCGCAGCAACAATAATATTTTGATAGACGTTCCACATTTCTTTCATTATATGTCCAGTAACGATTGACAACTACGAAAAACTGAACCGTTTTAACCAATAAGTCCAATTATTCACAACAAAATTCCCAAAATAACTATTAAAAATTAACATGACACTGGTTTTCGACAGTGTACAGCCTCCTGGGAACAAGTGACAAGTCTCGAAGTAAATGGCAGCAGAGACTGAAGAAGTCTGAAGAAGAATATAACGTGAATTAATCTCCTAAGACATTTTATCTTCAATTTACCATCCGCTTTACAGTAATGTACCGGTGCATAAAAAATACAAAAAAAATTAAATTAGACAGTTCTATAGATGTAGTGTCTCTGTGGACAACGAAACAGAAAGTTAAAAGTACCAAAATTAGGTCTCATAAATGTAAGAGAAATGTCGGAATGGATCTCAGAATCGTTTCTTGTCCTCTGACAAATTACGAGCAAGTACCAAGTCTGTTAATCTCAGACTAGGCAGCACAATATATATCCGTTAAAGCTGGAGAAACAACGAAAAGTGCGACGGAAAAGTTTCCCCGGCAGCAAGAGAGGAGCGAAAGTCTTGTGACGTGGTTCAGACTCTCACGCTCTTGAGCTCCTGCAGCAAAACTTATTTTTTCTTTTTGCTTTTGCTTGTGAAACTTTGTTGACTGTAACTCAGAGCAGCGAAGAGGCGCGCCCGGCTTAGGGCACCGCTCCCTAGCACAATCCTAACTCCGCATAAAATTTCAAAGACAGAACTACCCATTGATTACGAGTATATTTGTTCTCTCCAGACCGTTCCTGTCAGACATGACTATCATTTTGTACTTGCACTTGTAGAATAAAACGATGATTGTAGATGTTAAGAGCGGTTCAGTAACAGCAAAAATAATGTTTAACTATCCGTCGGGTGTTTTGTTTTTTCATCGGTCATTATACACTGAAGAGCCAAAGAAACTGTAGCACCTGATTAATATCGTGTAGAGCCCCCGCGAGCACGCAGAAGTGCTGTAACACGACGTGGCATGGACTCGACTAATGTCTAAAATAGTAGACACCATAAATCCTACAGGGCTGTCAATAAATCTGTAGAATATGAGGGGGTGGAGATCTCTTCTGAACAGCATGTTGCAAAGCATCACAGATACGCACAATAACGTTCATGTCTGGGAGTTTGGTAGCCTGCGGAAGTGTTTAAACTGAGAAGAGTATTACTGGAGCCACTCTATAGCAATTCTGGACGAGTGGAGCGTCGCATTGTCCAGCTGCAGTTGCCCAAGTCCGTCGGAATGCGCATTAGACACGAATGGATGCAGGTGATCAGACGGGATGCATAGGTACGTTTCACCTGTCAGAGTCGTATCTAGACGTACCACGTGTACCACATCACTGCAACTGCACACTCCCCACACAAATATAGAGCCACCACGAGCTTGAACAGTCCTCAGCTGACATGCAGGGTCCATCGATTGATGAGGCTATCTTCACACCCGTGCACGTCCATCAGCTCGATACAATTTGAAACGAGAATCGTCCGATCAGGCAACGTGTTTCCAGTCATCAACAGTCCACTGTCGGTGTTGACGGTCACAGGCGAAGCGTAAAGCTTTGTGCTGTAAACTCAAGGGTACACGAGTGGGGCTTCGTCTCCGAAAGTCAATATCGATGATGTTTTGTTGAATGGTTCGCATGCTGACACTTGTTGATGGCCCAGCATTGAAATCTGCAGCAATTTGCGGAAGGATAGCGCTTCTGTCACGTTGAACAATTCTCTTGAGCCGTCGTTGGTCCCATTCTTGAAGTATCTTTTTCCGGCCGCAGCAACGTTCGAGATTTGATGTTTTACTGGATTCCTGATATTCAGGGTCACTCGTAAAATGGTCCCACGTGAATATCCCGTATTCATCGCTACCTTGGACATACAATGGCCCATCGCTCGTGCGCCAACTATAACATCACGTTCATCTCACTTAAATCTTCATAACCTGCAATTGGAGCAGCAGTAACCGATCTAACAACTGGGTCAGACAGTTGTCTTATATAGGCGTTGCTGACTGCAGAGCCGTATTCTTCCTGTTTACCTATCTCTGTATTTGAATACGCATGCCTATCCCAGTTTCTTTTGCGCTTCACTGTATAAGGTAGTATAATGTTAATGCTCCGTAGCATTATGTTACATTATCAGATGTACTCTTGTTTGCTTGAATCTTATTTGTTTAACTGAAGGAATATGAATTATGACTTTACAGTTGGTGTTTTTCCTATCCCTTGTCATCTGCGACTCAGAATTTAATACGTTCTTAGTGTACGGTTTTTAGTTCCGGCAATAACTTTTTTGGCTGTATTCAGTTTGTACGTTGCTCTCAGACCCATTTCCCGGTATCTTTTGGCGGTTAATGCTGTGTGTGTGTGTGTGTGTGTGTGTGTGTGTGTGTGTTTGTGTGTGTGTGTTGGTATGTGTTTGTGTATGTGGGTGGGTGGGTGGTTGAATTTGTGGGTAGGTGGGAACGGGTGGTGGGGGGTTGTTCGTTTACTGTGCAGTCTAGTGAAATTTTTCATTTTCTTTAGAGTATTTCCCGTTGACTATGGTGTTCCCGGTCCATAGATGAGTGTTTTTTAGGATAAACTATGCAAAAACAAGTCTGTATTCCAACTGCATGATGAGCATGATGGAGAGGTTCGTTCTGAAATACTCCTTTTGCTCTGATGAAGCATGACTGCAATTATTTGGGTTCATTAACTAGCAGAACAATCGACTTTAGACTCTGAAAATCTTAGTGACATCAACACGCAAGAATGTACTGATCCAGTAATGTTCTGCAGTTTTCACCTTTCACTAATTACATACACACTAACTACACAATCCATGTTTAAACTGTCAGAGACAGAGCACCTCCTGCTGCTAATAAGGCGAGTACACCGTTCGTTTGTTAATATATTTCACTAGCTTTCAACAGGAGCGACTTATTTACAAATACAGGTGTAGTTACTAGATTATTTTTGTAATTTCTTGCGTATTCGAGAGCTTACTTGGCACAAGCTTTTATTTTAATAACAGTGTAGCGTACAGTGCCGCCGTTCTATCGACCCTTATATCAACCCTCGTATCGTGCAGATTTTTGTTTCTTTTGGTTAGTGTAGCTCAGTGTCGTTTAGACTGTTAGTGAAAGAGCACTGCTTCTAATAAGCCAAGTAAACCGTTCGTTTGTTACATGTTTTTACTAGCTTCAAACGGAAGCGACTGCAGTAATAGATAGGAACCATTGTTGCTGTGTGCAGATGCGAGCTGAGTTGGCGACCTGTCGCTTACAGCTCGAGGATGTGTTGGCTTTCGTCACACAGCTTGAGACTGCTGCCAAGGGGCATCACTGCGGGGGGTCGGACGCAGGGATGTGAGGGACGTCGAGCACGTCCCACGTGTCCCCCGATCGGTCCACTGCTGTGGCCGCCCCGGGTAATGCCTGCACTGAGGTTAACCGCTCATCCGTTGTCACGTGGGAGATCATACCAAAGTCTGGCAGGCAGCAAAAGACTTCCTTAGTGGCCGATCGTAGGGCCTCCCCGTTTCGTTTGACGAACAGGTTTCGGCTGTTATCTGTGGCTGACGATGTCTCTGAGCCGGATGCAATCGTCCAACCTGTTCCAGAGGAAGATTCTCGGCCCGCAAGGTCTGGGCGTTCACAGAGAGTGGGTTTGCTGGTAGTTGCGAACTCTAACGTTAGGCGCATAAAGGTGCCACTTAGGAACACGCCTGACAAGGAGGGGAAGGAAGCCAGTGTGCACTCAGTGTGCATACCAGGGGGAGTTATTCCGGATGTGGAAAGGCTGGTTCCGGATGCCATGAAGAGTACAGGGTGCAGCCAGCTGCAGGTGGTGGCTCATGTCGGTACCAATGACGTATGTCGCTTTGGATCGGAGTAGATTCTCTCTAGTCTCGGGTGGCTAGCTGAAATGGTAAAGACTGCCTGCAAGTCTTGCTTGCGAGAATAAGGCGGAGCTCGCCATCTGCAGCATCGTCGATAGAACCGACAGTGGTCCTTTGATGCAGAGCCGCGTGGAGGGTCTGAATCAGAGGCTCAGGCGGTTCTGTGACCGTGTAGGCTGCAGATTCATTGACGTGCGCCATCGGTTGGTGGGTTGGTTTCCGGGTTCCGCTTAATAGGTCACGAGTCCACTACACACAGGAAGCGGCTACACGGATAGCGGGGTCTGTGTGGAAGAGGCTGTTTTTTTTTTTTTTTTTTTTTTTTAGGTTAGAGAGCCTCAGGGAACCACAGAAAGGGCATTCGTCTAAAAGGGGGAAGGTAAAACACAGTGAGGTAGCTGTAGAAGCGATCGGTATCGTAATTGTAAATTGTCGTAGGTCGTAGCTGTGTTGGGAAAGAACCAGAGCTGCGAGCCCTAATAGAAAGCACTGAAACTCAAATAGTTATAGGTGCAGAAAGCTGGCTAAAGCCGGAAATAAGTTCAGTAGAAATTTTTTTCAAATGATCTAACAGTGTTCAGAATGGGTAGATTAAATACAGTTGGTGGTGGAGTATTTATTGCTGTCAGAGGTAGTTTGCCTTGTAGTGAAATTGAAGTAGTTAGGTCCTGCGAAATAGTGTGGGTAGAGATTATACTTGACAATCTGACTAAACTATTAATTGGATCGTTTTACCGAACCCCCGACTCAGTAGATATAGTTGCTGAACAGTTCAAAGAAAACTTGAGTCTCGTTGTAAATAGGTACCCCGCTCATAGAATTATAGTCAGTCGTGACTACAATCTACCCTCGATTTGCCGGAAAAACTATACGTTTAAACCGGCGGCAGGCATAAAACGTCGTCCGAAACTGTGCTGAATGCTTTCTCAGAAAATTATTTTGAACAATTAGTTCATGAGCCCACTCGAAGCGTAAATGGCTGCGAAAGCATACTTAACCTCTTAGAAACAATCCTGGACAAATAGTGAGTATTGTGACAAATACAGGGATTAGCGACCACAAGGCAGTTCCTGCTAGGCTGAATACCATAACACCTACAACCATGAGAAAGAAACGCAAAGTGTATCTATTTAAAAAAGCTGATGAAAACGCTCTTAACACCGTTGTAAGAGACAGCCTGCACTCCGTCCGATCTGATCGCGTAAGCGTAGAAAAGTTGTGGAATAATTTCAAAGAGATAATATCTACAGCAATTGAGAAATGCATACCACATAAATTAATAAGTGATGGTACTGATTCCCCATGGTACACAAAACGGGTCAGATCAGTGTTGCAGAAGCAGCGAAAAAAGCATGCCAAATTTAAAAGAACGAAAAATCACCGAGACTGGCAAAGTTTTGCAGAAGTTCGAAATATAGCGTGTACTTCAACGTGAGTTGCTTTCAATAATTTCCACAATGAAACTCTGTCTCGAAATATGGCAGAAAACCCAATGAGATTCTGGTCATACATAAAGCACATCATTGGCAAGACGCAATCAATACTTTCACCGCACGATAACAACAGTGAACTCACTGATGACAGTGCCACTAAAGCGGAGTTATTAAACATGGTTTTCCGAAACTCTTTCACCAAAGAAGACGTAAATATTCCTGAATTCCAATCAAGAACAGGTGCCAAGATGAGAAACATAGAAGTAGATATCCTCGGTGTATCAAAGCAGCTAAAAATCACTTAACAAAGGCAAGGCTTCCGGTCCAGATTGTATACCAGTTAGGTTCCTCTGAGAGTAGTCCGATAAAATAGCTCCATATTTAGCAATTACCTACAACCGCTAGCTAACAGAAAGATCCGTACCTAAAGACTGGAAAATTGCTCTAGTCACACCAATACCCAAAAAGGGAAGTGGGAATTAGAGTCCAATATCACTAACGTTGTTTTGCAGTAGTGTTTTGGAACATATACTGTAACCGAATATTATGAAGTACCTCGAAGAAAACGATTTATTGACACATAGTCAGCACGGATTCAGAAAATATCGTTCTTGCGAAACACTACTAGCTCTTTATACTCATGAAGAGTGCTATCGACAGGGGATGTCAAACTGATTCCATATTTTTAGATTTCGAGAAGGCTTTCGACACCGTTCCTCACAAGCGTCTTCTAACCATAGTGCGTGCCTATGGAATATCGCCTCAGTTGTGCGACTGGATTCGTAATCTCCTGTCAGAAAGGTCACAGTTCGTAGTAATAGACGGAAAGTCATCGAGTAAAACAGAAGTAATATACGGCGCTCCCCAAGGAAGTGTTATAGGCCCTCTATTGTTCCTGATCTATATTAACGACATAGGAGACAATCTGAGTAGCCGTCTCAGATTTTTTGCAGATGATGCTGTCATTTACCGTCTTGTAAAGTCATCAGATGACCAAAACGAATTGAAAAATAATAGATAAGATATCTGTGTGGTGCGAAAAGTGGCAACTGATTTTGAATAAAGAAAAGTGTGAAGTTCTTCGTATGAGTACTAAAAGAAATCTACTAAATTTCGATTACATGATGTGTCACGCAAATCTGAAGGCTGCAAATTCAACTAAATACTAAGATATTACAGTTACAGATACCCTAAATTGGAACGATCACATAGATATTGTTGTGCGTAGAGCAAACCAAAGACTGCGATTCATTGGCAGAACGCTTAGAAGGTTCAACAGGTCTACTACAGAGACTGCTTACACAACGCTTTTCCGCCTTATTCTGGAGAATTGCTGTATGGTATGGGATCCGCATCAGATGGTACCGACAGATGACATTGAAAATTTACAAAGAAGGCAGCTCGTTTTGTATTATCGTGAAGTTGGGGAGATAGTACCACAGACATGATACATGAATTGCAGTGGCAATCATTAAAACAAAGACGTTTTTCGTTGCGACGGGATTTTCTCATGAAATTTCAATCTCCAGTTTTCTCCTCCGATTGTGAAATCATTCTGTTGGCACCCACATACAGTAGGTGAAATGATCATCACAATAAAATAAGAGAAATCAGGGCCCGCACAGAAAAAATTAAGTACTCGTTTTTCCCTCGCCGTTCGAGAGTGGAACGGTAGAGAGACAGCTTGAAGGTGGTTCATTGAACCCTCCGACAGGCACTTTATTATGAATAGCAGAATAATCACGTAGGCGTAGACGTAGACGTAGATGTACCATATTGCTGTTAACTTTCAGTGATCCTATTACGCTAATAGATATGTTTTAGAAACGACTTTTATACAATGCTTCACTCCGTGAGTTGATTGCCACTGGCTTTATGCAAAGACTTCGTTGTCCATTCTTTTGTCTGCGGACGCAGTCACTACAGAGAGAGCACAAGCTCTGGGCGTTTCTGTTGAAGATGGTGAAGGAGATCGGTCCTGTTCTGTGTAAGGAATCATAGCGGGATTTGCATGCAGTGATTTATGGAAATCATGATAAATTTAAATTTGGATGCTGGGAGATGGTTTTGAACAGCCGTCCCCAAGATACGAGTCCAGTGTGCCAATCATTGGACCACCTTGCTTGCTAGTGCACTCGGAGCTCGAGATGCTATTTACACAACTCTACAAATCGATAGTTTATAAAGGAAACTCCCCATGGCAGCCCCCTCAGAATTAGTGGTAGGATGGCCCAGTGGACAGCCCGACAAAAACTGAACCGAGATCAAGCATGAAAATAAATACTGAAATGTTAAAAAAGGAGCAAAATAGAAACAGCGGACGGTCCACGCCTAAGATGTGCTACATCGACGACATCTGATTAGCCACGGCGTCGTGGTTATGTGCATAAGGTGTTAAACTATTTTTGTGAACTGTCCATCGAGTCATTGACATGTCTGTTCCCTAAATTCAGATTTGTTTCTCTGTGTTGGTGCAACGTTCGTCTGCAACAGTGAGTCGTAACGAATGCATCTCAAGACGTACGTACCTCCTATTTGTTCCCCACAGGTAATACATGTTATGACTCTTGCCTTCCCTGTTAGAAGTTTTGATTCTTGAATTCCTTTGTTGTAACGCAGTTCACACCCATTTATTTGTTTCTTACATTTCTGTGAGAGGTCTATAAGGCATCTCGCCTTCTCTTACTATTCATCACATTTACTTGCGACAGTAATATATTATTACTACACGCTCATATTCTATAACCAGTGTAGTGGAGTGTCGCAGTATAGTAAAGAGGTGGAAACGTGAATATTGTCAAACTTTCGTTGCCTATGCCGAGAGCCAGAGGCAGTAAGTTAGCCAAGAGCTAAGAGAATTGCACATACAGGGTGTTTAAAAAATGACCGGTATATTTGAAACGGCAATAAAAACCAAACGAGCAGCGATAGAAATACACCGTTTGTTGCAATATGCTTGGGACAACAGTGCATTTTCAGGCGGACAAACTTTCGAAATTACAGTAGTTACAATTTTCAACAACAGATGGCGCTGCAAGTGATGTGAAAGATATAGAAGACAACGCAGTCTGTGGGTGCGCCATTCTGTACGTCGTCTTTCTGCTGTAAGCGTGTGCTGTTCACAACGTGCAAGTGTGCTGTAGACAACATGGTTTATTCCTTAGAACAGAGGATTTTTCTGGTGTTGGAATTCCACCGCCTAGAACACAGTGTTGTTGCAACAAGACGAAGTTTTCAATGGAGGTTTAATGTAACCAAAGGACCGAAAAGCGATACAATAAAGGATCTGTTTGAAAAATTTCATCGGACTGGGAACGTGACGGATGAACGTGCTGGAAAGGTAGGGCGACCGCGTACGGCAACCACAGAGGGCAACGCGCAGCTAGTGCAGCAGGTGATCCAACAGCGGCCTCGGGTTTCCGTTCGCCGTGTTGCAGCTGCGGTCCAAATGACGCCAACGTCCACGTATCGTCTCATGCGCCAGAGTTTACACCTCTATCCATACAAAATTCAAACGCGGCAACCCCTCAGCGCCGCTACCATTGCTGCACGAGAGACATTCGCTAACGATATAGTGCACAGGATTGATGACGGCGATATGCATGTGGGCAGCATTTGGTTTACTGACGAAGCTTATTTTTACCTGGACGGCTTCGTCAATAAACAGAACTGGCGCATATGGGGAACCGAAAAGCCCCATGTTGCAGTCCCATCGTCCCTGCATCCTCAAAAAGTACTGGTCTGGGCCGCCATTTCTTCCAAAGGAATCATTGGCCCATTTTTCAGATCCGAAACGATTACTGCATCACGCTATCTGGACATTCTTCGTGAATTTGTGGCGGTACAAACTGCCTTAGACGACACTGCGAACACCTCGTGGTTTATGCGAGATGGTGCCCGGCCACATCGCACGGCCGACGTCTTTAATTTCCTGAATGAATATTTCGATGATCGTGTGATTGCTTTGGGCTATCTGAAACATACAGGAGGCGGCGTGGATTGGCCTCCCTATTCGCCAGACATGAAACCCTGTGACTTCTTTCTGTGGGGACACTTGAAAGACCAGGTGTACCGCCAGAATCCAGAAACAATTGAACAGCTGAAGCAGTACATCTCATCTGCATGTGAAGCCATTCCGCCAGACACGTTGTCAAAGGTTTCGGGTAATTTCATTCAGAGACTACGCCATATTATTGCTACGCATGGTGGATATGTGGAAAATATCGTACTATAGAGTTTCCCAGACCGCAGCGCCACCTGTTGCTGAAAATTGTAACTACTGTAATTTCGAAAGTTTGTCTGCCTGAAAATGTACTGTTGTCCCAAGCATATTGCAACAAACGGTGTATTTCTATCGCTGCTCGTTTAGTTTTTATTGCCGTTTCAAATCTACCGGTCATTTTTGAAACACCCTGTATATCGGAATGTGTCGTCACGCAGGGGCAATGGCCTGGTTACACACAACAAGGGAGAGAGAATTGCTTAGCACGCGGGTTTGCGTTAGACGGAGACTTTCGTAGAGTGCAAGACAGAGGATAGCGCCAGCTGTACTGCATTTCACAACTTCGCGTAAGTCTGCCACAACAACACGTAACTCTGTCGCAAGAACACCTAAGGGGCGAGTACGACAGATAAGTCAGCACTATAAGTGGAACGAGCATGACGTCAGGACGTCGCTCGTGCGTCGTTTAAATACGCCAGCTCTGATGGCAACAAGGCACACGCACTCGCAGTTAGACTTGCAGTTAGATGTGTACTGGGTCGCTGCGTAGCGCTGAGCTTGGTGATCGACATGTTAATCTTTATTAAGGAGGTGTTGCAGTAAGGGCGGCCCATCCAGCAGCACACGTGAGGGGACAGTACCAACTCTGGTCCTCTCTGCTGCCGCTGTCAATCATCAACCCAGGATTAGCAGACATCGCGGCAGACTCGATTGCCGCCAATGCTGACCACATCAGTGAGCCGACGTCGAGATCGTGCGGGGCCTAGGCCGTGTGCATCCACCGTCACCGTTCCGCCCGTCCACCGCGGACGAGCCACCAGGAGGAGCATGGAAGAAGACGGGGTGGGATAGAGTACACTCCGCACTACGAGAACGCTTCTGGTGCCGACAGCGCCGGGGTCTCCAACCACGCGCGGCCGAAGTAAGGACATTCCTCTGCTGCGTCACAGCACGCGACGCTGCGCTAACAATACTGGTGCGGCCCGGATCCGGTGTCATCGCTACGAGTCAGCAAGGACTCGGAGAAGGTCGTTGATATCACCAAGCCACATTGTAATCGGCAAGAATAAAGGTGTTATGAATTAATTATGTTTCTTTGGCGTTCCTGACGCTTCTACAGCCATTTCCTAGCATCCTGACAACTGGAGAGGTCACCGCTCGGCCATTCAGTCCACCGTAGGCGACCGGGACTCCGGGGCGCCTAAAATAGTATGACAGTGCCAAGACTACAGACACATCTTGGCATTTTCATGCTATACATTAGTTATAGAACATGAACAATTAGTAAGAATATATTACCGTCGCAAGTAAATGTGATGAATAGTGAGAGGTGAGATGCCGTATAGACCTCTCACAGTTAATATATTTGTGAAAAAGAAAGCATTGGCTCAAGGGAGATCTGAACATGGATCTCTCGTTCGGCAGTCCAATACGGTGACCACATATCCACAACGCTGTGGTTCATGCGTTTCGCTCGATGTTGCACATCTTAAGCTTCGACAGTACAGTGTTGCTATCTTGCTATTTTGCTTCGGTCGGTACATGTTCTTCCTGTTTTCATGCTTGACCTGTCTTTTGTTATTGAGGCAATCCAATGGGCGAGTCTGAGAGGGTTCGATGAGGAGTATCCCTCGTTGGTAAGGGGGCAGACATGTTATCTTTTTGAATGATGTGAGATGGGCATTACTCAACTGCAGCTTCCAGAAATTTAGCTGAGAGTGTTTCTTGCTTGAGCTACATTGGGTTGATTTAATTTTGTACGGTTTTTTAGTTGCAGCTGTGTGTCTATGTCCTTAAGGTTTGGTGTCCTTGCTCCAATCGTGGCTTTTTCCCAATGGGTGAGGATCAATATTGGCTTTTTATTAATTCCTCTGTAGATACAAGTCGAATACCATGTTACTTTTTCACTCATTTAATAGTTTAACGAGTATATTGGTTTCTTTTCTCCTTTTGTGAGTGAGGGGTATTTGTGCAACAAACAGGTCCAATGGTTCAAAAATGGTTCTGAGCGCTATGGGACTTAACTGCTGCTGTCATCAGTCCCCTAGAACTTAGAACTACTTAAACCTAACTAACCTAAGGACATCACACACATCCATGCCCGAAGCAGGATTCGAACCTGCGACTGTAACGGTCGCGCGGTTCCAGACTGTCGTGCCTACAACCGCTCGGCCACTCCGGCCGGCAGGTCCAATGGTGCTTCTGGACTTCGATGTCAATATTGAACAATAATAGATATTAGCCTGAAGTCCCTAATGCATTATTTACTCCTGAAATGAATCTTTAAGTTAACTAACGTGGCACATGTGCTCGTTTGGCCTTTGCTATTAGTAGTAGCAGTTGCGAGCGCAACATACTACAAACTATTTTCATTCAGGAAAATCTATTTCACTGTAAACTGCTTTCAGCAGGTGAAACGTTTTTTAGTTTTCTAGACGATTTTCAGCTCATTTAGGACAATGCATGAAATTTATTCGCCGTTGCTTATATAGACAACCGTCATGTGTATAATGAAATGAGGAAAGAGAACGTTTTTGCAAAACCGGGACTCGAACGTGGATTTCCCGCTTATCGTGAGCGGTCGCCTAAGCATTAGCCTATCCGACCGCGACTCCCGGCCCCACCCAGACTTCCGTATGTCGTTAACAATGTGTCTGAAACCTGCAGTCATACATCCATTATGTATATTCCCCCACAGGAAAGATATGTTAATTGAAATTCCCTTGCCCGCTGTCGTAGGATTAATACGATACTTCAATACTTGCGTTGTTCATAAATACGATGCGATGTTCCTTCGTATATGCTTTTACGTCCCAAGGAACATTGTACAGCAACAACGGGCAAGAGTCTTTCAGTTAAAATGCGTCCACTGTATCAGAATGTACGTAGTGGATGTATGACTGCAGGTTGTAGACACTTGATTGACGACATAAGGAAGTGTGGGTTTGGCGTTGAGTCATGCTCGAATAGCGTAATCGTAAGACGACCGCTCGCGAGAAGTTGGGGTTCGATCCCTGGAACTACAGAAATATTCACTGTCGTCATTCCATTACACAGCTGATGGTTGTCCACACCGTATGGAGTGTTGTGATGCAGAAGGTGGTCAGGTGTGTCCATTTGAGGTTAAAGAAGAGCGCCTAATTTTGTAATTGTCCGAACAATGTAGTCCTTATGCTATTTTTCTAACGAATTTTCCGTACGCGGTAAATTACAGTGGTAAGGAAAGGTAATCTTACCGAATGAGCAGTCTGATCCTTATTATCTGTCTCTCTTATTAGTACACCCTAGTTTCAAGGCTCTAGCTCCGGAAAACCATCAAAAACATTGATCATCAGTTTTTCCCTTGATAAATTGAACTCTGATTCCAAAGTGCTATTGCACTGAAGAGGAAGACAGGAAGAGACATAGCGTTTAGTACTGCTTGCTTTTGGAGCATATGATGATAGGAAGTAGTGCCGAAATACATACTTGTGTTGTTAGGCTTCTATACGTCAGGTGTCCAGGATTCTGGTCATGTCGTCTATAAGCTTTCACAGACACAACAACAAAAGTTTTGCTTCGCTTTTGTACTTCACAATTCATGGTACAGAAAACAAAAATTGGCTCTGAGGAATGTGTGTACTCGTATATTCATTTGAAACATGTCCAGATAACTAAATCAAAGAAAGGAAAATTTTAGTAAAAGCAAAATAATGTTTCCCATGGGAGGTTTATCGCAATAATCCTGAGTACCGTCAGTACGCGGTGGAACGGCCCCCTTGCGTACCATTGATGAGATCATCAATCTATCACTCCGTCTTTAGGCCACGAGTAGCCTACCGGGACCATCCGACCGCCGTGTCATCCTCAGAAGGGGATGCGGATAGGAGGGGCGTGGGGTCAGCATACAGCTCTCCCCGTCGTTATGATGGTATTCTTCACCAAAGCCGCTACTATTCGGTCGAGTAGCTCCTCAATTGGCATCACGAGGCTGAGTGCACCCCGAAAAATGGCGACAGTGCATGACGGCTGGATGGTCAACCATCCAAGTGCCAGCCACGCCCAACAGCGCTTAACTTCGGTGATCTCACGGGAACCGGTGTATCCACTGCGGCAAGGCCGTTGCCTCATCAGTCTAGCGCTGATTCAAATTGTCCCTTCTTCGATGACGATTGTGAGCAAGTCGCGCAAAGTACGTGGTCGTTGTCTACATTCACATTTTTGGCTCAAAATATTGGCTATACGGTTCCACTGTAGGTTGTGAATCTCATTCCTGTACCGTAGAGCAGTAGGACTGCCCTTAATAACCATGGGAAGTGTGTGGTGGCCCCATATAATGCCACTCCAGAACTTCACTCCACCACCACCTTGTTACACATGTGAGACACAATGTTCGAGGCATTCGAAGTTATTGAATTGTCTGCACATACGTTGTCTACGATTATCATGGTACAAAGAGATCCGGATTTTGTTCGTAAGCAACACCCGGCGGCAATCCTGAGGCAGCCATTTTGCTTAAATTCTTGCCCAGCTGTAACAGAGTCCGTGAAGTTGTGGTGCATGGCGTGGAGTTGACTATGGTCGGCGGGAACGGATATTCTCATTAAGTAATCGTCAAATAACAGTTTGATGCGATACATGACGTCCTGTAGCCTCCTTGATCGCAGAATTCAGGTTAGAAGCCTTCATCCCACGATTCCTTTGACTCAGAATTCGTAGATATCGATAAATCTGTGAACCTACCGAATGTGGGTGGGATGCGCCGTGTAAGTCCTCAACACTACATGTCGACTGGAGCCGATTTGATGGCCGCGCCGCATCACTTTCAGCTCCGCTTGTTAACCAGCCCTTTGCCGGTAACTTGATAATACAGATCTGATCTCTGATCGGGATTGTCCCTCCTGACATGATGTATACCCACTCTACTGTTTCACAGAAGTTTACGATGCGTCCCTACTGATACTTCACTTTCATCTGAAATGCTGCAATCCATTCGCGTTTGGCGTTCTACCCGTACGTAGCGCTCATAGTAAATGTGTGTATGTTTACAAACAACGTCAGGGGTGACCTTCCGACCGGTAAGCGAACAGTTGCAGTAGCAACACACCTGCCGTCGTATGTGGATGATGCAACACTTTTGTTGATGTGTGTACTAGCAACGAGAGACATATGACTCTCTGTATTCAAAACCTCCCCATGAACCATAGACCTTGCCGTTGGTGGGGAGGCTTGCGTGCCTCAGCGATACAGATAGCCGTACCGTAGGTGCAACCACAACGGAGGGGTATCTGTTGAGAGGCCAGAAAAACTTGTGGTTCCTGAAGAGGGGCAGCAGCCTTTTCAGTAGTTGCAGGGGCAACAGTCTGGATGATTGACTGATGTGGCCCTGTAACACTAACTAAAATGGCCTTGCTGGTCTGGTACTGCGAACGGCTGAAAGCAAGGGGAAACTACAGCCGTAATTTTTCCCAAGGGCATGCAGCTTTACTGTATGATTAAATGATGATGGCGTCCTCTTGGGTAAAATATTCCGGAGATAAAATAGTCCCCCATTCGGATCTCCGGGCGGGGGCTACTAAAGAGGACATCGTTATCAGGAGAAAGAAAACTGGCGTTCTACGGATCGGAGCGTGGAATGTCAGATCCCTTAATCGGGCAGGTAGGTTAGAAAATTTAAAAAGGGAAATGGATAGGTTAAAGTTAGATATAGTGGGAATTAGTGAAGGTCGGTGGTAGGAGGAAGAAGATATTTGGTCAGGTGAATACAGGGTTATAAATACAAAATCAAATAGGGGTAAAGCAGATGTAGGTTTAATAATGAATAAAAAAATAGGAGTACGGGTAAGCTACTATAATCAGCATAGTGAACGCATTATTGTGGCCAAGATAGACACGAAGCATACGCTTACTACAGTAGTACAAGTTTATATGCCAACTAGCTCCGCAGATGACGAAGAAATTGATGAAATGTATGATGAGATAAAAGAAATTATTCAGGTAGTGAAGGGAGACGAAAATTTAATAGTCATGGGTTACTGGAATTCCTCAGTAGGAAAAGGGAGAGAAGGAAACATAGTAGGTAAATATGGATTGGGGCTAAGAAATGAAAGAGGAAGCCGCCTGGTAGAATTTTGTGCAGAGCATAACTTAATCATAGCCAACACTTGGTTCAAGAATCATGAAAGAAGGTTGTATACATGGAAGAACCCTGGAGATACTAAAAGGTATCAGATAGATTAGATAATGGTAAGACACAGATTTAGGTTCAAAATGGTTCAAATGGCTCTGAGCACTATGGGACTCAACTGCTGAGGTCATTAGTCCCCTAGAACTAAGAACTAGTTAAACCTAACTAACCTAAGGACATCACAAACATTCATGCCCGAGGCAGGATTCGAACCTGCGACCGTAGCGGTCTTGCGGTTCCAGACTGCAGCGCCTTTAACCGCACGGCCACAGATTTAGGAACCAGGTTTTAAATTGTAAGTCATATCCAGGTGCAGATGTGGACTCTGACCACAATCTATTGGTTATGAACTGTAGATTAAAACTGAAGAAACTGCAAAAAGGTGGGAATGTAAGGAGATGGGACCTGGATAAACTGAAAGAACCAGAGATTGTACAGTGTTTCAGGGAGAGCATAAGGGAACAATTGACAGGACTGGGGGAAAGAAATACAGTAGAAGAAGAATGGGTAGCTTTGAGGGATGAAATAGTGAAGGCAGCAGAGGATCAAATAGGTAAAAGGACGAGGGCTAGCAGAAACCCTTGGGTAACAGAAGAAATATTTAATTTAATTGATGAAAGGAGAAAATATAAAAATGCAGTAAATGAAGCAGGCAAAAAGGACTACAAACGTCTCAAAAATGAGATCGACAGGAAGTGCAACACGGCTAAGCAAGGATGGCTAGAGGACAAATGTAAGGATGTAGAGGCTTATCTCACTAGGGGTAAGATAGAAACTGCCTACAGGAAAATTAAAGAGACCTTTGGAGAAAGGAGAACCACTTGCATGAATATCAAGAGCTTTGATGGAAACCCAATTCTAAGCAAAGAAGGGAAAGCCGAAAGGTGGAAGGAGTATATAGAGGGTCTATACAAGGACAACTTACTTGACGACAATATTATGGAAATGGAAGAGGATTTAGATGAAGATGAAATGGGAGATATGATACTGCGGGAAGAGTTTGACAGAGCACTGAAAGTCCTGAGTCGAAACAAGGACCCCGGAGTAGACAACATTCCATCAGAACTACTGACAGCCTTGAGAGAGCTAGTCCTGATAAAACTCTACCATCTGGTGAGCAAGATGTATGAGACAGGCGAAATACCCTCAGACTTCAAGAAGAATATAATAATTCCAATCGCAAAGAAAGCAGGTGTTGACAGATGTGAAAATTACCGAATTATCAGTTTAATAAGCCACAGCTGCAAAATACTAACGCGAATTCTTTGCAGACGAATGGAGAAACTGATATAAACCGATCTCGGGGAAGATCAGTTTGGATTCCGTAGAAATGTTGGAACACGTGAGGCAATTCTGACCCTACGACTTAACTTAGAAAAAAGATTAAGGAAAGGCAAACCTACGTTTCTAGCATTTGTAGACTTGGAGAAAGCTTCTGACAATGTTGATTGGAATACTCTCTTTCAAATTCTGAAGGTGGCAGAGGTAAAATACAGGGAGCGAAAGGCTATTTACAATTTGTACAGAAAGCAGATGGCAGTTATAAGAGTCGAGGGGTATGAAAGGGAAGCAGTGGTTGAGAAGGGAGTGAGACAGGGTTGTAGCCTATCCCCGATGTTATTCAATCTGTATATTGAGCAAGCAATAAAGGAAACAAAAGAAATTTCGGAGTAGGTATTAAAATCCATGGAGAAGAAATAAAAACTTTGAGGTTCGCCGATGACATTGTAATTCTGTCAGAGACAGCAAAGGACTTGGAAGAGCAGTTGAACGGAATGGACAGTGTCTTGAAAGGAGGATATAAGACGAACATCAACAAAAGCAAAACGAGGATAATGGAATGTAGTCGAATTAAGTCGGGTATGCTGAGGGAATTAGATTAGGAAATGAGACACTTAAAGTAGTAAAGGAGTTTTGCTATTTGGGGAGAAAAATAACTGATGATGGTCGAAGTAGAGAGGATGTAAAATTTAGACTGGCAATGGCAAGGAAAGCGTTTCTGAAGAAGAAAAATTTCTTAACATCGAGTATAGATTTGAATGTCAGGAATTGAGTGGAATTGTATGTAGTGTAGCCATGTATGGAAGTGAAACGTGGACAATACATAGTTTAAACAAGAAGAGAATAGAAGCTTTCGAAATGTGGTGCTACAGAAGAATGCTGAAGATTAGATGGGTAGATTACAATGAATAGAATTGGGGAGAAGAGGAGCTTGCGGCACAACTTGACTAGAAGAAGGGATCGGTTGGTAGGACATGTTCTGAGACATCGACGGATCACCAACTTAGTATTGGAGGGCAGCGCGGAGGGTAAAAATCGTAGAGGGAGGCCAAGAGATGAATACACTAAGCAGATTCAGAAGTATGTAGGCTGCAGTAGGTACTGGGAAATGAAGAAGCTTGCACAGGATAGAGTAGCGTGGAGAGCTGCATCAAACCAGTCTCAGGACTGAAGACCACAACAACAACAACAATATTCAAAAATGGTTCATATGGCTCTGAACACTATGGGACCTAACATCTTAGGTCATCAGTCACTTAGAACTTAGAACTACTTAAACCTAACTAACCTAAGGACTTCACACAAATCCATACTCGCGGCAGCATTCGAACCTGCGACCGTAGCGGTCTCGCGGTTCCAGACTGAAGCAACTAGAACCGCTATATTTAAAGTGAAGCTGATTTTTGATGAATGTCACTGAAAGAATCGTCAAGATTATACTGATGGCCCTTAAAACTGCAACATCGTGATGGCGGCGCACCTAAACGCGTATTCACATGAGCTGTTCTGCACCCTTAGATATGCGAACGATTAGCATTATCACTCAGTTGCACCGAGTAGGTTTGAGCAGAGTCATCTACGTTCTACGCTACGGGTTATAATTCATAAATAGCGTTTTAATGTTTGTTATTTGTGAGAAGATCGTGTTATGCCTCGAGGAAGAAATAAAATTTTCTTCAAACATTGGTCAGTATTTGACAGCGGCAAGATAGTGGCCTACAGAGATAAATCGTACCTCGATATAGCTGCCCATGTTGGTCAGGATCTCATGCCTGACATCTCATTATGGAATAGAAGGGTTCATGATGGTCATACAGGATCTGAACGGCTCTTTGCGATAGTTGCCAAGGGGTTAATAGCCTTATACTTCCAGTCTGCAAATGGTTTTACTTACAGTAAGACAAATGTTCAAAGGGACAGTTCGTCGACGTCTGTAGTACCACAGACAGCCAGCACGGTGGCTATTTGTTGCTCGTTCTTTGACGCCGCAGCAGAGATGCCCAACGACAACACCGTACACGTCGTCTTTTCGTATGAGGCCTGGTGACGCATCAGCATCACGATTCACATATCTGCGATCTTGCGGGCAAAATAGCACATGATATGCTCTTCCCGTCCTAAATTTTTTGTCTGTGCCGATTCACTAAGTGCCCTTCAACTCATTGCAACGTTTTTATCCAGCAGATGAAATAGTCCAAACCATCGAGAATGCTCTCCTCCAGCTACAACGACTGGAGAAGGCGGTGGCTTTCTGCTGGGTTCCAGGTCACGTCGGCATTGCTGGGAACGAAAGGGCAGATCTCGCAGCTAAGGAGGCGTGTCTCGATCCACAACTATTTCAGTGTACCATCCCCTTCGCACGCACTCATCTCGCTGTTGAGCTACGAGTCATGTGTCGGTGGGAGGATGAGGACTGGATATGACTGACAAGAAGCTCCGTTTAGTCAAGCACACAACGCGTGTGTAATGTACTTCCTTCCAGCCGCGTAGACGGGACGAGGTTCTCCTCACTCGGCTTCGGATAGGCCACAGTCCTATGACGCATGGCTTCCTACTCCGGCGAGAGAGCCAATGTTTGGTGCTTGTGGCGTCCAGGTAACTGTCCGCCACGTTTTCTGACGAGCGGGTCGTGGCTGACTTGCCGGCGGATCTGCCATCTCTTTTAGGAAATCCTCAAACGAATGTGGCTAATGTTTTAAAGTTCTGTGACTTGTCCAATGCTTTTAGCAATATTTTAGGGAGAGGGTCTTAATTTGTTCACAGGGTGACTGGCTCCCCCATATTTTACGTAATTGGGCAGCCAGTGACAATTTCCTGTTGCAACCTTGATGCTCTTTTCTCGTATTCCTTACGTTTTATTTTCTTATACAGCATTTTTCACCTTTTCCCGCTTTCTTTGCGTGTATGCTTCCATTTTACTAAATTTGTCCACATTCGTCTCTTTTAGTGTGTGTCAGGGCGCTGATGACCTCGACGTTGAGCGCCCGTAAGACCCAACACACACACACACACACACACACACACACACACACACACACACACACACACTCAATGAGTGGGGGACTCCAAGACGAATAACAATGTCACACTTCAGTCGTCGTCGTCACACGGGTCCCGAATCTAACACGATGGTATTGGGTCCCGTTAGCTATACAATACTCCTCAACTCACTGTCTAATTTTATCATGTACTCTTGTTACTATATCGTGTGTGCACAATAAATAAAATTTGGTTACTTGCTATTTTTCCTGTGGCTGGAAGTTTCGTAGCCATCAGTGTATCTAACTCCTCTTTAACGACCGAGCGAGGTGGCGCAGTGGTTTGACACTGAACTCGCATTCGGGAGGACAACGGTTCAAACCCGTCTCCGGCCTTCCTGATTTAGGTTTTCGGTGATTTCCCTAAATGGTTTCAGGCAAATGCCGGGATGGTTCCTTTGGAAGTACACGGCCGATTTCCTTCACCAACCTTCCCTAATCCGAGCTTATGCTCCGTCTCTAATGACCTCGTCGTCGACGGGTCGTCAAACACTAATCTCCTCCTCCTCTTCTTTAACGTGTGGCCGTATAACATATGTGTTACCCACATAGCAGAGGCAATTATGTTGCTTTGGTACTGCGTTACCCAATGCATGTTATTCAAGATTCTCCATAAAAAAGTCAACTGCCACTAAAGTCAAAATCATATTGCACATAAAGTTGTTTGTTGAAACTAATGTAGTTCTAACGCAATTAGAATTAGACTCGATCACAAGTATGGCATATTGCACGTGTTTCTTTATCCTGTAGTCTTCCATTACTTAAACATTCAGTTACAACAGGAAGAGGTTAATCTCCTCTACTGCTTGGAAATCATCTATGTGGAGTAGCAGTCAACCAAATTATCCGCGACAACCTAGTGAGCAGTCTCCTCTCAGTTTGAATAAGTATCTGAATTCTCTCCGTTCCTGCTGTCAAAGTAGCTGAGTGTGAGTGTGCGAAACAGTCCCTAAAGTTTATAAAACGCAAGCTAGCAGGATCGCTAATGAAGACGCGAACGTAAAGTAAAATATTTGGGCCACAAAATATTTACTGAAATGAAATAAATGAAAATAAAGTAAGACTACTATAATTTGTGGTAGAATTTGTCGAAAGTGGAGCTTTGCAGTGACCATTAAGAAGGAGGTCTTGCTTCTAGCATACACGGGGTGTCGCAAATAAAACTGATCATGACGAGTGGCTACGACTGGAAATTAATTTATGCATATAACTACAACCCGTGACCTAGAGTTACTTCCAAGAGGGTGGAGCAGCTGCCCATACAGCCGGCCGAATGTTGGATCACATTTACACAATTTTCACGCCTGACGGGGTTGTTAGTAGAGCTCACTTTGGTTGCGTCCCTAGCCCGCCACCGGATCACTTGATCTGCCAGAGTGCGACTACTTTGCGTGGGGAGCCCTCGAGTCTAAGGTGTATCGCAACATCCCTCATAACCTTCAAGAACTGCAGCAGAACATTTCGGATGAAACTGCAACAGTTCCAGCAGCCCAGCTTCGATCTGCCTTCAGCAACTTGCTGACCAGGACTAAAAAGTTCCAAGAGGTGAATGATGGCCACTACCACAACTGCTATAATAAGTACTGTATTTCCTTTCCTCTGCTGTGTTTCCCTGTACCCTGTAACTCTGTTTTTCGGACCAGTTTTATATGCCCCTGTTGAACCTGACTAGCCGTTGAATAGGGGATGTCTAGGAAACCTGCTTTCTCGGATCGCGATATAACAGTTCCACAAAATCGTATTAATGAGTTTTATTAGGAAATGAACAATGACAATACTTAACTCCGACATTAACACAGAAGTGTCGCAAGCAAAGAGCGACATGGAAATAATAAATCTCTTCAGTATAAACAATTCCTAACTCGCTTGTCTTGAAGTACCTAACCTTGATGCTGCGATAGAAGTTGATCGCGGCCAGTCGGGAGTGGCGCTTACGTTCTCTTCATATAGAGGCCGATGCTGTCGCGTTGTAAGAACGACGAGAAGAGGGGTTGGTCAGCGTGAAATTGGCTGGCGTCTTCTCACAGCCCTGTCCGCTCTATCGTTCCCGACTGGAGTGCCGGCGCTTGACTTAACGCCGGAACAGTCCCAACCTGTGTTGTGTTATCTACACGATACTTTAACAGGTGTTCAGTGACGTAGAGCAAATGAGGTTCAACACTTGTTAGTAATAACAGCACAGACGTAGCAATGAGACGGCTCTGAACGATCGAATACTACTTTTCACAAAAACTTCAATTAATGTCATTAATTGCGCACTTTACCTGAATCTCTATTTTTTCCAAATGTTCATTACACTTCGCACTGTTTTAGAGATAGCTTAGCAAGATTTATAGCGTCATTCAATGAATTTATATTGCGCGTAACGGTGTGAGGTGATCCACCATGCTCTGTGAACAATTAAATGAGATTCCTGGGTGAATGCAGGCCGCATACCTACCGCGAGTTACGGCTGTTTTCCTTTTTGCTACCTGCTGCGTCGCTGCGCGGGAACAAGTGAATACTTTCAGCTGGTTTAGTGCGGAAAATGGGCTGGTTACGGTGCTAATTTGTAACATAACATTTCTCGGACTACGGAGTCGTTTGAAAGAAACAATAATTGCAGTAAGTTTACCAACGCCACAATGGTGGTTGATTATAAAAACACAATCAGGAAGTGAAGGAATTTGTAATGACAGATCCAAACAAGACTGGTGGATGTCGACAAAAATATCTGCTGCTATCAGTCGTGAAGTAGGAAGAGGAGACTTTGGACACACAAAATAAAATCTGGTTTAATGTGAAATTTGATCTTAAGCCTGGTAAGACCAATGAAACTAGTCTTTCAATGGTTCAAATGGCTCTGAGCACTATGCGACTTAACTTCTGAGGTCATCAGTCCCCTAGAACTTAGAACTAATTAAACCTAACTAACCTAAGGACATCACACACATCCATGCCCGAGGCAGGATTCGAACCTGCGACCGTAGCGGTCGCTCGGTTCCAGACTGTAGCGCCTAGAACCGCACGGCCACTCCGGCCGGCACTAGTCTTTTCCAGTGCTATTGCATAAAGACGTTTTTTCTGCAGGCACTCGATACTTAAAAAACATGTAAGTTGCTGAACACACTGGAAAATGCTTGAACAAGTGCGTAGCACTCAGTGCACCATACAGAACATGGAGTCATTATTTTCACCACCACGGGAACGACAAATGCAATCCAGTTTACTGTCACTAAGAAATTCTGAGACCTGTAGATCTGCCTGTCCGTCTGCTAACGAATCAGTTGACAACTAATAACTAGAATTATTTGAATGACAACATTTCCGGCACTGTTTGGTCATATATATATATATATATATATATATATATATATATATATATATATATATATATATATATAACTACCACAGTAGAAACTTCGACTTTAAGTCATTATGAAGTGCTTTCGTTGTAGCTTGTAACAAATATTAAAGACAGACATTACACGGGAAACAGAAACTGCAGATTGCTTACGCGAAAATAATCAGAACTATAATTTTCAGGAACCACACACATGCTTAAACACAGCAACTATCGACAATGACGTAATAAATGTTATGGATGTGTGCTGGGAAGGCTGTCGTCAGAGTTAATTATCCATACCATCTGTGTAAAAGAAATGATTCTAAGCATTACGTAATACGAACATTTGTGCCTTCTGGAATTTTTAACTTTAATGTTTAACTAAACTAATGTTGCAACTAAACTAATTTCTAATGACTTAGTCTAAATTTGGCAACGGCCTTGCCGCAGTGGATACACAGGTTTCCGTCAGGTACCGAAGTTAAGCGCTGTCTGGCGTGGCCGGCACTTAGTTGGGTGACCATCCGGGCCGCCATGAGCTGTTGCCATTTTTCGGGAGGCACTCAGCATCGTGATGCCTGTTGAGGAACTACGCGACCGAATAGTAGCGGCTCCAGTCAAAGAAAACCATCATAACGAGCGGGAGAGCCGTGTGCTGATCACACGCCCCTCCTATCCGCATCCTTACCTGAGGATGACACGGCGGTCGGATGGTCCCGATGGGCCCCTTGTGACCTGCAGACTGAGTGCTTTTTATTCGAAATTTATGCAATCTGTGGGGAAAGTTCTGTCATTCAGCTAATTCATCGATACTGCGAACCCGATTCGAAAATAGTTACGAAATAAGCAACTGTCGTACTAGACATTTTGAATGTAAATTGAAAAATGGCGCATGATTACCTTATCAACTTTGCTTTTGGGGCTGAAGGACCTCTGTGCCCTTTTTTAATGATTTAGGAAAACCACCTAAGTTGTATTATCACACTTTTATTGTGTTACGATCAATCACGTTTGTAGAAGATCTTCACGTTCTATGAACGAAAGCCGTCGTAACACAATAATTTTTCATTAATCATTAACATTTGTGTCAGCTGCGGTGCTAACACGATCAAATCATTCTCTATGCCTTTATCGCTTGTGAGGTTCCTCTCAGTGATGAATTCGGTATGCTCCTCCAGATACTGCATTTGTGGTTCTTGATTGATTTGCGATGATCAATAGTCTGAAGATGGTCGTGTTTTAAAACAGACATACAATTATGATGAAAAATGCAGTATTATTAACAAAGGTGTCAGGTGTTTAGTAAATGATCTTAGAAACAGAAAAATTCTTGTGTACGATATCTGAACATCTTTTTACTTACCTCAAATTGACAGACGATACATGTAGATTGTGTCCATGAAGCTACACATCAACGTTATGGCTTTAACACGCAGTTCAAAAGTGGACAAAAGTTTGTCAGCAGTTTTTTTACCTGTCTTGTAATGGACATTCTTCCTATTACTCGCATGAAGCAGCATAAGATTAGGTACCGCCACTTGTCTACCGTTCTCTACGCCCTTTGCGTATGTAAAGTAAGCAGTGAAAGTAATGGTCAGAGGGGCACTATGAACCTCAGACGCTAACGTACAGTGTGTCACAAAAACAGTCATCTGGCTTCACAGTACTATGTCTTCTACATAATGAAAGTAGAAACTTCGGTAAAAAATTACATATTTTTCATTTTCAAAAGAGCCATCGGATTTTATTGTGGTATATAACCTGATGTGCAAAACTTCAGAACGGAAGTAACTTTGGCATGATGTGTCACTAGCAAGTAATATGGCTCGAAGGAACTTGCACCGTACACAGGAAAAACTGCCACAGTATAGAAGAGGTGATAACTGAAAGAAATACTATACAAGACAAACAGAAACGACCCTTGTATTCAAAGAAAATAATCACAGTGGACTCACCACGATTCATGATGGTCCCTTGCGCACTACAAAAGGCGGGACATGGTTCTTAATAGAGTGTGTGTCACCACGGACTGCAGTTCATGCTGACCAACGTGCTGTGGTCCCATGCTGGCCACAAAGTTGGAGAGGAGTTCTTCTGGTAGGACGTTCCTTTCCTCTACCAGTTGGCAATTGCTGGACGGTCGTTGGTGCATGTGGACGTTTTTGCAGTACGTCACCTCAACGCACCTCACAAGAGGACGATGGGATTTAAGGCCATTCGCCGAACATCCTAGGATATCCAAGACGCCTCCTCCGGCTGCAGCGTCTGGGGAAGCAGGTGTCCTCCCGTTGGGTGCCAGAGCGCGTGGGTATCGCAAGGAACGAGAGGGCAGACGTAGTGGCGAAGAAACGTGTCTTGATCCTCGTCAGTTCAGTGCTGCATCCTCTTCCATGCTCTCGTCTCGCTGTTGAGGTACAGCGTCACGCATCGATGGGAAACCGAGTGGTTCGAAGTGATGGAGAATAAGCTCCGTCTAGTAACGCCTACAATGCAAGACTGGTGTTCTCCTTCCAGACAAGACTGGTGTTCTCCTTCCAGACAAGACTGGTGTTCTTCCAGACAAGACTGGTGTTCTCCTTCCAGACAAGACTGGTGTTCTCCTTCCAGACAAGACTGGTGTTCTCCTTCCAGACAAGACTGGTGTTCTCCTTCCAGACAAGACTGGTGTTCTCCTTCCAGACAAGACTGGTGTTCTCCTTCCAGACAAGACTGGTGTTCTCCTTCCAGACAAGACTGGTGTTCTCCTTCCAGACAAGACTGGTGTTCTCCTTCCAGACAAGACTGGTGTTCTCCTTCCAGACAAGACTGGTGTTCTCCTTCCAGACAAGACTGGTGTTCTCCTTCCAGACAAGACTGGTGTTCTCCTTCCAGACAAGACTGGTGTTTTCCTTCCAGACAAGACTGGTGTTCTCCTTCCAGATAGACGGGATGAGATTCTCCTAACACGTCTTCGCATAGGCCACAGCCCTATTCCGAATGGCTTCTTGCTATGGCGAGAGGGCGCTTCAATGTGTGGTGCTTGTGCCACATTTTCTTAAAATGCGTTTTATTTTCTGACCAAAGAACGCAGCAGATTTGCCGACAGGTCTGCCTTCTTTTTCAGGTAACATTCACATGAATGTGACGACAGTTTTAAGGTTTTGTGATCTGCCCGACTTGCTCGCTAAAATTTTAGGTAGATATTCGTAATATGTTTAGTGCTAGTGGTGCTCGTGCATTAATAACTCGGTTACATAGAAAAGAGTCCGTTGCGATCAATATTAGGTTTCGTAGTTTGCAAAGCGCTAGTGGTGGCAGGTGTACCAAGAACGTGCAAGCCTTGTTTGCACCACTAGATTGCTTTGTGTCAACAGCTTGGGTGTGGTTGAGTGCGATTTTACGTTGGCCAAATAATTAAGTTACTGAATTATTTTACGTGCATCTTCCCTATTTTTATCTTTTCATGATTTGTGTTTTCAGTTATTTTATTTGGTGAATGTGGCCACCACGGAACATTACGTCACTTTACTCGACCAGTTAGAAGCCAGAAGCGAAAATGTCGCGACAATAGAGAAAATTGCGATTCAGCTTCACAGAAGACCATGTGAAAAAAAGCCGCTGCTGTAGCTGTAGACGCGATTGCAGCCACACAAGTAGAGTTATCACAGATAGTAGAGACTCGATCAACTAATCGTACAGTAATGCTGTATCAAAACTTTTAGTGGCAGGCGGAAAATTCACAGCAAGGAATTGTTAAATGGAGCTAGCAACAACACAAAAAGATGATACACATTTTAGAAAGGAAATTCGAAGGTCGAGGAACTGAATGTAAAAATGAGGATCTGGGAGTATCAGTTGATAGACCAAGGAAATATTTATAACAAAGAAATAGTTTTATTTTTTGAATGTTGAATGGCACAAAACCATGTGCCATGTCAAACGGAACGGGAATATTCCCAGGCGCTAGCGATGTTGTTCTTGCCTATGTGGTATTGTTGCCGCGAGAGGGCACGCACTGTGGGGCATGTGACCGAAGGCAGGTCAACCACGCCAGAGCTGGGGAGAGGCGCGGACGGCGGCGGTCAGTCAGCTCTACTCTTATAGAACGGGACTACCAGAAGTATGGTTCAATAGTTTTGATACAGTACATAAGTGACGTAGAAGATGGCATGCTTACCGGTAGTATTAGTAGCACTGGTGCGGAAAGAAACGTAAATGCATGTGCGAGAGAGGAAACGGAAACCTATGACTTTTCTTTATTTGTTTTTCTTTTGCACATAATTAGAATTGAACGCCGTTCATTGAAAGTAGATTATGTATTTTATATCCCTACGAAATATATGTTGCATTTTATATCTAAAAAATTGGCTGCTCACGAAACTTGAGCTCTTTCATATAACCAAAACAACTACCTTTTAAGCAAGTACAGTCTACACGCACTAACATAAAAAATTAAATTATTATACTCAGTAGAAAGTTCTCCATCACGATCAGAGGCAAGAGTTTCCTGTCATTAATGATAAAGCGGAGGTTGTTTATAAACAACAGAATCAGGTTTTATATACGTTTGACAAAGTAATGAAGCGATGTTTGATTTTCTCTTTGCGGCCTTTTTAAATTTTATCTTTTTGGAGAAAATGGCGTTTTCTAGAGTTATATGACGAACCTGTATTGTTTTTGTATTTTTACTAAGGCATCCCTCTGTTTCCGAATAAAATCTCAATTAACAACGACAATTTTATTTTTGCTGTAAATACTGTTTATTTTTAAGTAAGAGACAGAGGGATTAATATGAAGAACAAACATGTTCCGTAGATTAAGCGGACCTTCATAAGGTGAGGTGAAAAAACTCATGGGATAGCGATAGGTACATATACAGATGGCTTTAGTATCGCGCACACAAGGTATAAAAGGGCAGTGAATTTCCGGACCTGTCATTAGTACTCAAGTGATTCGTGTGAAAAGGTTTCATAGGAGGTTATTGTTGCACGACAGGAACTGATAGATTGAGCGCGGAATGGTAGTTGGAGATAAACGGATGAGACACTCAATTTCGGAAATGATTAGGAATGCAGTACTCCAGATCCACACCAACAGGATTGTGCCGAGAATATCAAATTTCAGGCATTACCTCTCACGACGGACAACGCAGTGGCCGATGGCCTCCTCTTAGCAACTGAGAGCAGCGGCGTTGGCGTTGCGTTTGCAGAAGACGACTGACACAGCACGGCATAACCTGCAGCGCCTCTTCTGGGCTCGTGACGATATCGGTTGGACCCAAGACGACCGAAAATGGTGGCCTGGTCATATGAGTCTGAATTTCATTTGGTAAGGGCTGATGATATGGTTCGACTGTAGCACAGACCCGACGAAGCCATGGACCCCAGTTCTTATCAAGGCACGGTGCAAGCTGATGGTGGGTCTATAATGGTATGGGGCGTGTTTACATGGATTGCCCTGAGTCCTCTGGTCCAACTCAACCGCTCATTGACTGGAAATGGATACGTTCGGTTAGCTGGAGAACATTTAAAGGAATTCATGGACTTCACCTTACAAAGAACGATGTCATGTTACTGGGTTGAAATTTATTGCAGCTGATTTGAAGAACATTTTGGACAATTCGAGCGATTAATTTGGCCACGCAGATCGCCCAGTCATAATCGAGAGGTAAGTTCGTGCACAAAAACATGCACCGCCGGCACTTTCCCAGTTACGGACGGCTAAGGAGGCAGCGTGGCACCGTATTTATGCACCGAACTTCCGACAACCTGTTGAGTCGATGCAACGTCGAACTGCCGCACTACACTGGGAAAAAATAGGTCCGACAAGATATTAGATGGTATCCCATGACTTTTGACACCTCATTGTATTATTATTGTTGTTTTTTGTACTCAACAGAACTTTCTTCATCTACATCTACATTTATACTCCGAAAGCTACCCAATGGTGTGTGGCGGAGGGCACTTTACGTGCCACTGGCATTACCTCCCTTTCCTGTTCCAGTCGCGTATGGTTCGCGGGAAGAACGACTGCCGGAAAGCCTCCGTGCGCGCTCGAATCTCTCTAATTTTACATTCGTGATCTCCTCTGGAGGTATAAGTAGGGGGAAGCAATATATTCGGTACCTCATCCGGAAACGCACTCTCTCGAAACCTGGCGAGCAAGCTACACCGCGATGCAGAGCGCCTCTCTTGCAGAGTCTGCCACTTGAGTTTGCTAAACATCTCCGTAACGCTATCACGGCTTCCAAATAACCCTGTGACGAAACGCGCCGCTCTTCTTTGGATCTTCTCTATCTCCTCCGTCAACCCGATCTGGTACGAATCCCACACTGATCAGCAATACTCAAATATAGGTCGAACGAGTGTTTTGTAAGCCATCTCCTTTGTTGATCGACTACATTTTCTAAGGACTCTCCCAATGAATCTCAACCTGGTACCCGCCTTACCAACAATTAATTTTATATGATCATTCCATGATGAAACGCAAGAGTTTCCTGTCATTTTCAAAAAGTGCGAAGGCTCTTCATGAATAACAGAAACATGTTATCTACAAGATCCACGAACTAGTGATACGATATTTGTTGTATTTTTGTTTTGTGTTTTTTTTAATTTTACCCTTTTTTCAAGATATTGAGCTTTTTGGCGCTATATGATCAATCAGTATTGTTTGTATTTTTGCTAAAGCATTCATTTGCTTCAATTTACAAATCAACAGTTTCCAAATAAAACCTCAATTAAACAATGACGACTTCAATTTGCTATAAATACTGTTTATTTTTTAAGCAACGCACAGGAGGTTTCTTGACGGTGCACCGCTTCCCGTTTCCGGGTTGTTGTTGTGGTCTTCAGTCCTGAGACTGGTTTGATGTAGCTCTCCATGCTACTCTATCATATGCAAGCATACACAAACAAAGCGACAGAAGTGAGGTAACACGCCCCAGCAGACATACGTGACGCGGCTACAATCTTAACTGACCAAACTACTAGTAAAACTACCATAGCCTACGTTTACTTACATTAATCTACGGTAGACTACGGTAGGATTACAACTCTAAACAAGACACATCTTCGGGAAGCAAGCAGTGAGTCAGTGGGCGGGGCCTGTAGCGTTCCGTCGACAGTCTGCGCTTGTTTTGGAGGCCTGTGCCGCTGCAGAACAAAATAAAAAAAAAGTGGCTCTGAGCACTATGGGACTTAAAATCTGAGGTCATCAGTCCCCCAGAACTTAGAACTACTTAAACCTAACTAACCTAAGGACATCATACACATTCATGCCCGAGGCAGGATTCAAACCGGCGACCGCTAGCAGCAGTGCGGTTCCAGACTGAAGCGCCTAGAACCGCTCGGTCACACCGGCCGGCGCTGCAGACTTAGCGTGTCCACAGAGATGCACTGTCAGTGACGAGAAGAGCTGGAGAGACACCAAAGAAGGCAGTCTGAGGGAAGCCAAGTCCAAGAACCTTACAGCGATGGCGTCTGCATCGACACAGGGCGGACATGGTTATCACGGGCGCGCACTGTTGAGTGGGACAATAACGTGCTGGGGTGGGTACTCATGTCTCCGGTGGCACACACGGCGTTGCAGGGAGGCGAGGAACGGCTTCAGTAGTTTGCAAGGAACACAGTTAGAGGGCTTTTGAGTTAATGTTGGTGTCCTGGTGATGTTCTGTTCAAGTTGAATCAAGTGTGTATTAAGTGAAGGCAGTTACAGTTCACTTAAACACAAGTTGCGATCATTTACTTACGGCTTGTTATACTTATGCTATTGAATACAGGGGCAGAATTAGCAGTTCAAATACTTGTTGTCGACGATATTACTCAATAGGGCTAGTAGTTCTTCACTTCCACACCAGACAGAATTTATATCCAACCCGTTGGCTTTACACATCAATGGTGTAATAGTCCATCTTTACCGCACACAAGATTTCTTTACTTCCTTGAAAGAAACCAAGCTTCCCTCCGCGAACTATCTATTTTCGTGATAAATTTTTCGTTATGTACCAAGACACAACTTAGGAGTTAGGAGAGGTATCCTGATTTGATCACTTGGAACGACAAAGTAGGAACAGCAGCAATTGTATATCGAAAACACGAGAATGTCCTGGCAAACTTCTTTCTATAGACCAAGCCTAATGTTGACCTGCGGGAAAATGATACTGTTTCGGATAACGATTGGTTCATTAATAATATTTTATATCCCCGTTTAAAAAGTCTTGTGTTGGAGTCAGTCTGTCCTTATCCAGTGAATCTCTCCAGTTCGTCTATCCACTTGCACGAAAGGTGTGAATCTTTGGTGAAGTAGAAAGATGACCCCTGTTGTTGTTGTTGTGGTCTTCAGTCCTGAGACTGGTTTGATGCAGCTCTCCATGCTACTCTATCCTGTGCAAGCTTTTTCATCTCCCAGTAACTACTGCAACCTATATCATTCTGAATCCGCTTAGTGTATTCATTTTTGGTCTCCCTCTACGATTTTTACCCTCCACGCCGCCCTCCAATACTAAATTGGTGATCCCTTGATGCCTCAGAACATGTCCTACCAACAGATCCCTTCTTCTAGTCAAGTTGTGCCTCAAACTTCTCCTCTCCCCAATCCTATTCAATACCTCCTCATTAGTTATGTGATCTACCCATCTAATCTTCAGCATTCTTCTGTAGCACCACATTTCAAAAGCTTCTATTCTCTTCTTGTCCAAATGGTTTATCGTCCATGTTTCACTTCCATACATGGCTACACTCCATACAAAACTTTCAGAAACGACTTCCTGACACTTAAATCTATACTCGATGTTAACAAATTTCTCTTCTTCAGAAACGCTTTCGTTGCCATTGCCAGTCTACGTTTTATATCCTCTCTACTTCGACCATCATCAGTTATTTTGCTTCCCAAATAGCAAAACTCCTTTACTACTTTAAGTGTCTCATTTCCTAATCTAATTCCCTCAGCATCACCCGCCTTAATTCGACTACATTCCATTATTCTCGTTTTGCTTTTGTTGATATTAATCTCATATCCTCCTTTCAAGACCCTATCCATTCCGTTCAACTCCTCTTCCAAGTCCTTTGCTGTCTCTGACCCGTATTAGATTCACGAAAATTATCTATTCGTGCTTCTAATATTTTAGTAATTCTGCCATTCCAATAGTATTACTGTATTCTTCTCTTAAATATTCAACGTGATTGTCTGAGGCAGTTCTTACTTAACCAGTTTTCCCCTCGTGTTAGCATAACCCCCTTACATAAACTGGAGATTTGGGGACGTAGGTGCTGATCGGTTTTGGCTCTATAGAAATGATACAGTTCTGATTCATGTATTTTAGTAATTCTGTCACTCTTGTAATGTCATTAGCCTATATTCTTATATCAAATGCTCCATGTGATTCTCTGGATTTATTAAACAATGATTTCCATTGTGGCTGGAGGTGTCGAAAAATAGATGATAACCATTTGAATTATTAGAGGCTACCACTAGGTGACTGAGAGTATCTTGAACAGTTGCTGAAAGGTTTTCTTAAAAGAGTAAAAATATCTGATCCCATTCGCACAAATACACTGCTGGCCACCGTAAATGCAACACCCTGAAGGAAGCATCCGAATCAAGTGAAATTTACACCGTGGGTTTGCAGTGATGAGATATGCAACTGATTAGAATTTCAGCGCAGACGCACATCACGCGCGCCTGTGGCGCCACCTCATAGCGCCATTTAAGGCTTGGCGATTTCGACGAGTGTACGTTCGGCACGTGTGTTTACCTTGTGGTTGTTTCACAAGACGATCAGTTATGCCTCGTAGACAACAGCGAACATCGTTTGATCAAGTATCCGAGTTCGACAGATGAAGGATAGTGGCTTACCGAGATTGTGGATTATCATACAGAGAAATCGCTAGTTATGTTGGACGAAACCAAACAACTGTAATGCGGATATGTGACCGTTGGGTGCAGGAGGGTACGACGGACCGACGTGGTCGATCGCATTCACCTCGGTGCACCACTGCACGTGCTGATAGGCAAACTGTGCGCATGGCAGTGACGGATCGCTCAGTGACATCCCGAACCATAGTACAGCACATTGCGTCTGTAACGCATCATCCAGTGTCTGCGTGTACCATTCGACTCCGTTTACAGCAGCTTGGGCTGTCCGCAAGGCGTCCATTGCTTCGTCTACCATTGACGCAGATCCACAGACGTCTCCGTCGCCAATGGTGTGATGACAGACGGATGTGGACGGCAGAATGGAATGACGTTGTCTTTACTGACGAGGCACGCTTCTGTCTGCAGCACCACGATGGTCGAATTCCAGTGTGGAGACACCGTGGAGAGAGGATGCTGGACAGCTGCATTATGCACCGCCACACTGGTCTTGCACCGGGTATTATGGTATGGGGCGGTATTGGATATTACTCTCGCACGCCTCTAGTACGCATTGCCGGTACTTTAAATAGTCGGCGCTACATATCCGAGGTGCTGGAGCCAGTTGTCCTCCCTTACTTTCAGGGCTCGGCCACAGCCGTATTTCAACAGGATAATGCGCGACCACACGTGGCACGCATTGTCCAAAGGTTCTTCGTCAATAACCAGATTGAAGTGCTTCCCTGGCCGGCTCGCTCTCCGGATCTTTCGCCGATAGAAAACATGTGGTCCATGGTTGCTCAACGAGTGACCCAGATTACATCCCTAGCTGCCACACCAGATGATCTTTGGCAACGTGTGGAAGCTGCTTGGGCTGCTGTACCCCAGGAACACATCCAACGTCTCTTTGACTCAATGCCGAGACGTGTGTCAGCGGTGATCTCCAACAATGGCGGCTACTCTGGCTACTGATTCTGGCAGGAACCACATGTCACAGACGTCTGTAAACGTAATCATTTGATACTTGGTCAACATGTTATCTACAAAATAAATTTTGTTGTGCTACCTCTTGTCTTTCTTGGTGTTGCATTTACGGTGGCCAGCAGTGTATGTTGGTAATGTTGTGGCATGCATATTTTTCTTGCTGAACGGATGCTAATAACTCAGCAGCTGCTTTTCAGAGTCCCAAAGTACTAAGTTTGTTGCCTAAGACGTTGATTGACCGATGACTGATCGGTGTCAGAGAAGGGGACTACAATTCTCATCCAGCTTGCTCTTGCAACTTTCAACAAGCCTTACAATCTTCCTAGGTGTATTCATTTCCTTCATCCTCAAAGCAGGCAAAGTCACAGAAAAGTGCAACCGAGACTTCCTCGAAGTGCGGTATTGGCAGTATCGCAGACGGTATGAGGGGAAATATGCAAAATATTTCAAAATATTTGTGTAAAATTTAAAGACCCATTTCACCGTTCCCATCTGTATTACCAGAGAGCGAAATGTGATCGCGTACGAGCTAGAAACACTTCCAAAGTCAATATTTCAATAGAAATTTGTAACAAACAATATCAAATTATACTTTGAACCACGAGTATACTTAACGAGGAGTGCAAGTTGTAACTACTTCCACGTCTACATCTACACGACTACCCCGTATACCAAACTTAAGTGCATGGCAGAGGGTTCATCGAACCACTTTCACACTAATTCTCTATTATTCCACTCTCGAACAACGCGTGGAAAAAATGAACGCCTATATCTTTCCGTGCGAGCTCTCATTTCCTTTATTTTATAATGATGGTCACTTCTCCTTACGTAAGTCGACGTCAATAACAGATTTTCAAATTCGGAGAAGAAAATTGGTGATTGAAATTCTGTGAGAAGATTCAGCCGCAACGAAAAATGCCCTTGTTTTACTGATTTCTACACCAAATCCTGTGTCATGTCCGTGACATACCCCCACTATTTACCGATAACGCAAAATGTGCTGCCATTCTTAGGACTTTCTCGAGTTATCCGTAAATTCTAGATAGTAAGGATCCCACACCTCGCAACAGTACTCCGAACGGACAGACGAGTGTTGCGTAGGCAGTCTCTTTAGTTGATCTGTTTCATCTTCTAAGTGTTCCGCGAATGAAACGCAGCCTTTGGTTTGTAATAGAAGCGACAGCTCAGACGTCACTGAAGGCCGGAACTGGATCTGACGATGCAGTTATCTGTACGTGAGTAGATGGACTAAGTGAACTTAAATTATCTATGGTTGTTTATGCCGCTCACCCGATTCAGATGTAAAAGTTGTAGAATTACTTAGTGAAAGTTTTCGTTCAGTAGAGCTATATTAGTCCACTTGAAACTACTGAATATAAACTAGGGCATGTATGCATCCCCCACAGGTGGTTGAGTCAGACAGTCTTGCGAAAAAGTACTGGGCGCCACCTACGAGAAACTAGTGTGGCAACCAACGCACAGTGGAAATACGAATGTATGCTTGAAAACATTATGACTTCTCGATTATCTAGAGAACGTACATAAAATTATTTAATCACTAATAACTTTTAATAATAATTTTTTGACTTATTTTCTTTTGAAACTGGTGCAGAAAGCAAAATGAGTATTGAGGCGCGACTATGTAACTGGCATATATGCCGGCCGGTGTGGCCGAGCGGTTCTAGGCGCTACAGTCTGGAACCGCGCGATTTGAACTGGCATATATGAAGATCAGCCGTTTTCCCGTCGCTCCGAGTGGTACAGTGATACAGGGTACCCTCCGGGTATGGTGACTTGCGGAGTATGTATGGAGATGTAGTTAAAAAAAGTTTTCATTTTTACATGATTGACAACAAGTGGTGCCACTGCGGGATGTCTGGAAATGAGTTACGTTGATTGAAAAGTTTTATACAGTCCAAGATTGTGAAATAAAATGAATTGTATAGATTATACACACCAAACCTGTTCTCTATAAGCGAATATCTGAGCACACAACTCCAGCATTATATGCTGAAGTGATGCCACTTGGATCGAGTAATATTCTGAAGAGTGGTATAAAATCGTGTCTGACACTTCACTCGTGTAACCTGAAGCTATAATGAATTTAAGAACAAGAAACTGAAGTAACTATAGTAGATCGTAGCATTATAAGTAATACCTAGAGTTCACTCAACCAAAACTACAGTGGGGTAGTTTTGGTACACTACATAAAGAACGTAGTAAATGGTAGGATTACCAGTAGTGCTGGTAGCACTGAGAGGGAATAAACATAAATGAATGTGAGAGCAACTGTTTAATCTCTTTTTTTCGTGTTTGTTTAGTTCTTTGTTTTGCACATAATGAGAACCTCACATCACTCAGCGTTCATCTACATCTACATTAATACTCTGCTACTTACAATAAAGTGCCTTGCAGAGGGTTCAATGAACCAACTTCAAGCTGTCTCTCTACCGTTCCACTCTCGAACGGCTCGCGGGAAAAACGAGCACTTAAATTTTTCTGTGCGAGACCTGATTTCTCTTATTTTATCGTGATGATCATTTCTCCCTATGTAGGTGGGCGCCAACAGAACGGTTTCGCAATTGGAGGATAAACTGGTGATTGAAATAACATCAGTAGATACCATCGAAACGAAAAACGCCTTTGTTTTAATGATTGCCACTCCAGTTCACGTTTCATGTCTCTTGCACTATCTCCCCTACTCCGCGATAATACTAAACGAGCTGCTCTTCTTTGTACTTTTTCGATGTCATCCGTCAGTCCCATCTAGTGCGGATCCCACACAACACAGCAGTACTCCAGAATAGGGCGGAAAACCGTGGTTTAAGCAGTCTCTTTAGTACACCTGTTGCACCTTCTAAGTGTTCTGCCAATGAATCGCAGACTTTGGTTGGCTCTAACCACAACATTATCTATGTGATCATTCCAATTTAGGGTATTTGTAATTGTAACCGCTAAGTCTTTAGTTGAATTTACAGCCTTCAGATCTGTGTGACTTATCGCGTAATCGAAATTTAGTGGATTTCCTTTAGTACTCATGTGAATAACTTAACACTTTTCTTTATTCAGGGTCAATTGCCACTTTTGCCCCATACATATAGCTTATATTTTTCGTCATCTGATGACTTCACAAGACGGTAAATGACAGCATCATCTGCAAACAATCTAAGACGGCTACTGAGATTGTTTCCTATGTCGTTAATATAGATCAGGAACTTTAGAGGGCCTATAACACTTCCTTGGGAAACGCCGCATGTTATTTGTGTTTTACTCGATGACTTTCCGTCTAGTCTGTTAGCCCATGGTGTATTGTATAACCTTGCAGAATATAAATTGCATTTTGCGAGCAATAAAAATTCACTAATAGGGTAGCGTCTCCGCTTTTATGTAATCAGAACACTATGGAAGTACAGTTGAAAATTATCTGTTTCCATTAGTTTTAATGAGCGAAAGAGAATATGAAAGTGAATCTGAATCTGTAGGTAGCGTAACTGTTCATGTTGGTGACAAAATTCAAATACGGAAATGCATAGACAAATCGAACTGTAAGAATCTTAATAAAACCACACCCTTTCTTAAACTTACTGTAATCACAAAATCTGACTACGAACTTTGATAAAGAAAACTGATTACTTTGAAAATAAAGTTGGTCCCTTTGAGATTTAATTAAATATTTTTAACAGAGAATTTGACCTCTACAAAATTTGTCTTACTTGGGTGCGAACTGCTATCGTAGCTTTAACGAGTCTTGATAAAAGAGCTGCAAAAATCTTACTACACAGAAAGCCACAGGGGCAATGTTACTGTAAGAATTTTGCTATCATTATTGGTTCATAACTTTTGATAACGATTTTTAAATAATTTAAACTTAATTGACGCTTGGGATGTGGACAATGGCTGTGGTTTAAATGAAATCAATTCCATTTCCATTTCCTTAGACTTAATAGCATTTAATGAAACTATCTAACATTCACCCAAAAATTACAAATATTGCACTTAAACAAATTGAATTTTACAAGCATAAACTCTCCTTAAATAAAATTCCAAAATCTAATTCTGAAATCCATTTCTCTCTTAATGATTTGACAAATCCTGACAAAAAAATGAAAACCAAAAATATTCCTGATCTGAGTATCAGACGAACAGAGAACGGTGGATTATCAAACCCCTGTCGCAGATAAGGCCAACTTAATCTTTATCTGTAGTCCATGCTGTACAAGTAGTATTGTTCTAATGTAAAAATCAGTTCCTTTTCTCTCTGGAATAAGTCTTCTACTGATTCATAACGTAATTCCAAAAATCTCTGTTGTTTGTCCCGTGCTGCAACTAAACCAAAACTCAACTGTTCACATCTAAAAGCAAAGCTCAAGTGAATGTCTACTCTCGTCCAGTTAAATCTTGTGTGCATCTTCGCAGAACAAAGATCACAGTGAAGCATCTCTGTTGAGGTTTCACGCACATGTCTAAGCAAATCGAACCTTACAAGAAATAGTCTTATGAAAATTGACCGATATACCACTGAATATCCCTTGGCATTTATGTTAACAAAGAGTACAATGCAATTTTGGTAATGAAGTTAAAACACGAAGCACATAATTAGAAATAAAGAAATTATAACCGCAAATAGTATAAAAAGATAATAGTATTCATAATTTACAAATTGTTTTCAGTTCTCGTGCCCAGGCGATAACACTGCTTGACAGATACTGTTCAATCATTACTCACAGGCGCCTAAACAGACTTTGAAAAATTGGTTTAAATCATTGTGTACTAGCGCATCAGCAGTCACAACCATCAGCGCGCTCAAAGCATCAGCAAGAAAACCAATGTGGTAAAATCACGCCTTTTTACACCTCTGCAAAATCTGTGTTGTCATCTTCGACTTATATGAACGCAGCAAAAATTGTCTTTAACTTCAGTGTACGTAGTACACTACTACAGAAAACTCGCCTTGAAGTAAATATGTTTTGTTGAAGACTCAGTGCAATACCATTTTCATCACTGTACTGGATTATTTGTTAGGAGGCTAATAGCAGACTAAGAGGATTCTGAAACGGTCCATAAATATTCCGCTGACAACTCACGGCCAAAGTAGTAGTAGTAGTAGTAGCTTTATTCATCTGTAGTTCTCTTTCTACAAGGATATAGGACATGTCAAAGTATTTACAAGTTTAGACCAATTTAAAATAAAGTAATTCGTATGCACATACATTTACAGACTTCTAGTTAGAGACAATCATCAGATTTACTCCTGGTTTACGATGCTTTTTCCACAAGAATCTTTTAATTAATGTAATGCCACATTGTTCACTTATATCTCACTATCAGTCTCTACACACACATTCTTTCATAACACTTCACTCACTACACATACACACTCACTGGTGATCTCTGGGCCATTTTCTCTACCACAACTTTTCATTTCCTATCCTTACAAGCTGAGTGAGCGCCCCTCTACAATGAGTGAGATGTTGAGGTCAGAAAGAGGAAGAGGTGTTAGTATTGTGCATTGCATAGCTTTTCTAGAAAAGGAAAAAAGCATAGGGTGAGGGTGTTATGTAGAAGGCTGAACGTTTTATAATCATTATTATTATTTACTTGTACAATTTTTTTTAACACACCACTACTCTGTTTTATCTAAGTAATCCTTCAAAGTATAAAATGTATTTCATAAACAGTACTTTTTAGCTACCTTTTTAAATAAGTGTTTTTTTTTTTGCAATTTTCTTTATCTATTCTGGTAATTTATTTTTCAGTTTTATTCCTTTGTACAAAATGCTATTTTGAGTTTTATGTTTATTTTCTCTTGGCAAATGTAAGTTGAGTCTAGCTCTTGTTCCATGGTTATGGACAGGACTGCCTGTGCAGTAATTACCAATGCTATTTTTGATGTGTACAACTGACTAATAAATGTATTCACATGGGCCAGTTAAATTCCCCAGTGTTTTAAACAGACCTTTACAATGAGCTCGATTACCATTTTTGGTTATAATTCTTATGGTTCTTTTCTGGAGTTTGAAAATTGTGTTCATATTTTGTGCATTTGTTCCCCAAAAAATAATTGAGTGTACATATCGATAGTATGTAACAAAAAGACACTGCATGTTACACACTGATGATGGGATTCAAAGAGCATAACATGCTGCCAACATTGTTTGCAAGTACCTTTGTGTGTTCACACCACTTCAACTGAGAATCAATATTCATTAATAGAAATTTTGCATTTGTTACACAGTCTAAAGAGGTGCTATCTACATTTAATTTAACATTTTCATTTTCCCTCTTCAAATTGAAATTCATGGCATTAATTTTCTGTATGTTCAGTGTCACTTTATTGCTTATTGACCAATCATAAACTTCCTTGAGAGCTTCATTTGCTTTCTCTGCAAGAAGTTCTCTTGTTATCTCAGTGAGTATAATATTGCTGTCACCAGCATCGAGAATGTTTTCACCATGAGTAACACTACTGGGAATGTCATTTTTGTATGTTAGGAATAGTTTTGGTCCTATTATGCTACCATGCGGGACCCATATATTAACGTATTTTGGTTCTGATAAGTGTTTTACTAAATGTCTAGATCTATTTGATGTATGTGTTATCTCTACTCTTTGTGCCCTATCTGCTACATATTACCAAAACCAGTCATTAGCTATCCTCTTATTCGTAAAGCTTTTAATTTATTTAGTAGAATCTCGTGGTCGACTGTATCAAAGGCCTTAGAAACATCCAAAGATATGCCTGTTACTAGTCATCTTTGTCAAGAGCATCAAGTACAAACTTATTGAATTCTATTATGTCTGACTCAGTATTTTTGCCACTTCGGAAACCAAACTGTCATTTATTTAAAGGATTGTATTTATTCAGGCAATTCATTAATCTGTCTTTCATAATTGCTTCTATTATTTTTAAGAATAGTGACAGCAGGGAAATGGACTTGTAATTTTCTGTCTTTTCTGCATTACCTCCCTTAACCAGAAGTACAACTCTTGCCTGTTTTAGCTGCTCTGGAAATCTCCCTGATGTGAAGGATTCATTTATTATATTTGTTAAGGGGCCTTGTATAACCTCTATGCATTGTTTCAGTACACACATTGGTACTCTTATCCCCCTCCCTTAGAAGTACATTATTCCGCATTTCTTTGCCTCTCCCCATTTCCTTTTTTGTAGCATCCCAGACTGCTTTGCTTTTATTCTCTGCATTATATATTATTTTGTCATTACATTACGTTTGCAACAATCAGCACCTTTCTATACATCTTTTTGTATCTATGATAGAAATTTAAGAATTGTGGACCATTGCAAATCTTTTTCATGTAACTGGGAGAAGTGTAAAGTGTTTGGGAGGACTTCTTAAGACTTGCTGTTATCCATCTGTTTTTGTAAGATGTTGATACAGACATGCATACTTTTGGAAATGCCATTTCAAAGTTCAATTTCATTAATGTGGAGAATTTAGAGAATATGATATTCATATTGATTTCCTTATACACTTCATTCCAGATTTGTTTTGCTAGTTCTTTTGAAAAATCTTCTATTTTGATTTCTGATAGGTGTCATTTGTGGGCTTGTTGTTTAGGGAAGGATTCGATGCCTGATTTTACTGTTGTTATTTGACAGAGATGGTCTGATAGTCTGAGATCTTTTACAGCTACATCACATTTTTCCCTATCCATGTTTGTGGCCACATGGTCAGTTACTGATGATGTCATTGTAGTAACCCTTGTTGCACTGTTGACCAATAGGGACATGTCAAAACTTTGAAGGATATTTATGACGGTGCCGCTGGATTCATTTATGAGATTAGTCTTGATGTTAATATCCCCACACAGAATTATTTTGACTTTTGTACTTGAGACTTTCTCTAGAACTTCTGTTAATTTATTGAAAACATGTCCACACTACCACTGGGAGATCTATACACACATGAAATTATTAATTACTTGGTGATATCAAGTCCTGTTAATTCAGTAGCTGATATTTCAAAATGTTTGTCTTCACTTGTTGTACTGAGGTCACATCTTGATTTGAACTGTATTACTTTTCTGATATAAATGCATGATCCTCCACCCCTAGATGCAGTTCTGCGGTAAGAGTTTGCCCTTTCATATGATGATAACACAACATGTTGGATTTCTGTCTCTCTACACCTGTGCTCAGTAACACAAACTACTGTGCAGTTCAAAGACTGGAGCTCAGTTTCTAATAGTTGTATTTTGTGTTTTACTGATTGCATGTTTTGGTGGAGATTTAAGTCTGTGTACTGCCCCATGTTACTCTTTCCTACTGTTTGTTTTTCTTCGTGACATCTGGTATGTGTGATATTTGGAATCCTAAAATATGTCTTGTGAGTGATTGCTTCAGTATTTTTTAAAGTGCTAGAGATATTCTTTAGGCAGGGGAACATGTTATCTGGAGTTATCCTAAAAATAATTACTTTTCCTACCCATAATAACAGATATTTGACCATGTGCGACCTGAGATCCAGTCCTTATACTTTCATGAATCAGCTGTGCCAATGTTCGCTTCCCAGTCCTGTCTAGGTGTAGACCATACCTAGTGAAATCCCATCTTTTGGTAGTCCTTACGGGCACCAGAGAAACATGAGCAAAGTTGGCTGCCCTCAGAGCCATCCCTAATCCCACAGTGTTTCGCCTCACAGCTCCATCAAGGTGTGGTAGATCATGATGCCAGAACAGCTGAACAAAGTTTAGGTTGGTGCCATGAATCAGGGAAGCTATCTTGTACAGGTCACCAACTATGTCATATGCACACCATCCCTGTCCGAACTGTTTCCCACCCCACCCACTATCACTACATGGTCCTCTTTTGTAAAATCCTTACATAAAGACCCTAAGTCCTCTATCACATGACTTAGCCCTGCATTTGGCGTGAAGACTCTGGTGGCCTGGTACGTTGCCCCTAACCCTTCCTGTAACTGAGGGCCTACACCTCAAGCATGGCTGCTAACTAACAGCAGCACTTTCTTCTCCCTAAACTTTGTTCACTCCTAGGCTTCTTGGACTCGATTGAAGTATGCTGCACATTTTTTCCTCCTCGTTCTACTTGAGGCTCTTGTCCTCTTAACTCTGGCAGTGTTAGATACCTGTTTTTAGTGCTGATGATAAAACTGTCAGATCGCGTTCTCTTTCTCCCTAGCCTCCTACCAGCTGCCGGTTCCCAGCCACGCTCTCCCCCTATCTCCCTTGATCCTTAACAAATCCTTCCTTGCTTCCTCTAACTGTGCATGAACGACACAGATTTTCGTTTCCTCTTCCTCAATCAAAATGTTCCTACTGCATACTATGCAGTTCCAGGAGAAAGCCTCTCCTGTTCTCCCAACATTCTCCTCACTGCATCCCCCCAGTGAAAATATTACCTACAAGATTGGCAACAAATCCCTCTATCCACTACCCTATAACAGGCCCCGCATTTCTCACCCATGGTCAGTTTCGAAAGAATAACTGAATTTAAAGAATGTTTTTAATTTGCCAAGGACGCGAGATTGGCAATATGTAAACAAAAGACCACATAAAGGTCTTTTGTGCGGTTGTTATTTTTGTACCGACAGAAAAATGAATTAGTAATTACTTTGCTTTTAGAGAATTTACGTATCAAGCGTGTTTGGTCGGGTTTTTAAATGTTTGTAACTTGGAAAATTTAAGCCTAGATCGCGTCTAACTAAAAAGTAAACAATACGAAATGCGTAAATTAAATACAAATTAGCAATGTTTAATTACACTTTTACTGCGACAATAGGCACTGACGAAACTATTACCTGTCTTTTTTTAACGAATTTTGCACTATCAAGGAAACGTGAACAGAATTTTTTGTGTTTATGTGAAGCAAAATTTCGTGTTATGTCGCGATTATCGCGACTTCAGATAACACGAAGTTTTTACAAGACCAAGCTCTTCTGGGACGCTAATACGCAGTTGTGCGACAAGAACGGATACTGCAGTACTGCAAAGCACCGTAGTAATGCTAAACAGTAGCTCTTTTGCACCAAATGTCTGTGAAATAATTCCATCAATCCAGTTGAAGTTAGCTAACATATCGTTGCTGTAAAAATACGCCCATACATTGCATTAAGTGTCTCATTATGAGGGAGAGTACGCCTAAATATGCTCATGAATGTTCTGACTTAGAATAAGACGTAAAAAGCAAATACTGTTACAAATGAGTAAATACATATTGTAGTGTTATCATAGATCAATACAAACAAATATCTAAAAAGTAAGTTTTCGGAAGAGAAAAAATGTGTTGTGGACATTCATAATAAGTCCACAATATGCAGCTAAAGTTGACAAATCGCCATATTAACCACCATATTAATATATGCATGAAATTCTTTACATCAATGTTACACAATATTCTAGGTAAGAAAACATGAAAATATTGTATGCATAGAAGACATGAATTGAAAATAAAATCATAGCATTTTTGTACAAATATTTATCAAAATACAGTTACAAAACCTGATGCTTCTTTAAGATTCTCTAACATCCTGTGTACAGTTATCACAAAACATAATACTATTTCCTACAAAATTTCTAGCTTGAGCGACTACTCAGAAGGGAAGAGAATGAAGGAAGGGAATAAAAGTTTGTGTACAAAATTATTGTTGTACCTCTCAAAAGAAATTAATTACATTAAAACGTCATTAGTCAATCCATCACAAAGGATAATAGAAGTGCAAAACTGGGAGCAGATTCTCATTCTATGCATGTGTTAACTAATCATCATCATCTAAAAAAATGCTTAGCATACCCAAATGCAAGAAAGAAAAAGTGGTAACAAAAATGCTTTACAGCTACAAACAAATGAGATAAAGAATATTTATGCTAAATGTTTGGTAAGTGTATATAAATCTGTTAAGCCAAGCTGACAATTTAAAAAGGGCGATTAATCTGTTAAATGAGAAAGAAAGAAGTGTTAGATGAAGCAAAACCAACAGTTATCAATTCAAGCACGTCAGCAGAAGTGTCATTTCACATAAAAATCACTAACCATTCAGAAAAATGCTTATAGGACAAAAGTTCTCGTCACAATGTGTCAAATAAAGAAGCCAATTTCGCAACATATGTCGTCTCCATTTATAAGAAATCCCCTACTCTACACAAACATCACTAAATCATAACAACACATAATTCCTAACAGTCCCTAACCTCACTGCTTATCTGATAAAACATTATATACGTAATCTGGAAGTCAACAAAATCATCAACTTCATCATCAAAAATTCATAATTGCTAACATCAAATAGAGTATTATTCAAAAAAAGCTCATATGACGTTCCCACTTATAGCTGTTGTTGTTGTTTTTGTGGTCTTCAGTCCTGAGACTGGTTTGATGCAGCGCTCCATGCTACTCTATCCTGTGCAAGCTTCTTCATCTCCCAGTACCTACTGCAATCTACATCCTTCTGAATCTGCTTAGTGTATTGATCTCTTGGTCTCCCTCTACGATTTTTACCCTCCACGCTGCCCTCCAATGCTAAATTTGTGATCCCTTGATGCCTCAAAACATGTCCTACCAACCGATCCCTTCTTCTAGTCAAGTTGTGCCACAAACTTCTCTTCTCCCCAATCCTATTCAATACCTCCTCATTAGTTATGTGATCTACCCACCTTATCTTCAGCATTCTTCTGTAGCACCACATTTCGAAAGCTTCTATTCTCTTCTTGTCCAAACTAGTTATCGTCCATGTTTCGCTTCCATACATGGCTACACTCCATACAAATACTTTCAGAAACGACTTCCTGACACTTAAATCTATACTCGATGTTAACAAATTTCTCTTCTTCAGAAACGATTTCCTTGCCATTGCCAGTCTGCATTTTATATCCTCTCTACTTCGACCATCATCAGTTATTTTACTCCCTAAATAGCAAAACTCCTTTACTACTTTAAGTGTCTCATTTCCTTATCTAATCCCCTCAGCATCACCCAATTTAATTTGACTACATTCCATTATCCTCGTTTTGCTTTTGTTGATGTTCATCTTATATCCTCCTTTCAAGACACTGTCCATTCCGTTCAACTGCTCTTCCAAGTCCTTTGCTGTCTCAGACAGAATTACAATGTCATCGGCGAACCTCAAAGTTTTTATTTCTTCTCCTTGGATTTTAATACCTACTCCGAATTTTTCTTTTGTTTCCTTTACTGCTTTCTCAATATACGGATTGAATAACATCGGGGAGAGGCTACAACCCTTCCCTTTCATGCCCCTCGACTCTTATAACTACCATCTGGTTTCTGTACAAATTGTAAATAGCCTTTCGCTCCCTGTAACTTACCCCTGCCACCTGCAGAATTTGAAAGAGAGTATTCCAGTTAACGTTGTCAAAAGCTTTCTCTAAGTCTACAAATGCTAGAAACGTAGGTTTGCCCTTTCTTAATCTTTTTTCTAAGATAAGTCGTAAGGTTAGTATTGCCTCACGTGTTACAACATTTCTAAGGAATCCAAACTGATCTTCCCCGAGGTCCGCTTCTACCAGTTTTTCCATTCGTCTGTAAAGAATTTGCGTTAGTATTTTGCAGCTGTCTTATTAAACTGACAGTTCGGTAATTTTCACATCTGTCAACACCTGTTTCTTTGGGATTGGAATTATTATATTCTTCGTGAAGTCTGTGGGTATTTCGCCTGTCTCATACATCTTGCTCACCAGATGGTAGAGTTTTGTCATGACTGGCTCTCCCAAGGCCATCAGTAGTTCTAATGGAATGTTGTCTACTCCTGGGGCCTTGTTTCGACTCAGGTCTTTCAGTGCTCTGTCAAACTCTTCACGCAGTATCTTATCTCCCATTTCATCTTCATCTACATCCTCTTCCATTTCCATAATATTGTCCTCAAGTACATCGCCCTTGTATAAACCCTCTATATACTCCTTCCACCTTTCTGCCTTCCCTTCTTTGCTTAGAACTGGGTTTCCATCTGAGCTCTTGATATTCATACAAGTGGTTCTATTCTCTCCAAAGGTCTCTTTAATTTTCCTGTAGGCAGTATCTATCCTACCCCTAGTGAGACAAGCCTGTACATCCTTACATTTGTCCTCTAGCGATCCCTGCTTAGCCATTTTGCACTTCCTGTCGATCTCATTTTTGAGACGTTTGTATTCCTTTTTGCCTGCTTCATTTACTGCATTTTTATATATTCTCCTTTCATCAATTAAATTCAATATTTCTTCTGTTACCCAAGGATTTCTATTAGCCCTCGTCTTTTTAGCTACTTGATCCCCTGCTGCCTTCACTACTTCATCCCTCAGAGCTACCCATTCTTCTTCTACTGTATTTCTTTCCAACATTCCTGTCAATTGTTCCCTTATGCTCTCCCTGAAACTCTGTACAACCTCTGGTTCTTTCAGTTTATCCAGGTCCCATCTCCTTAAATTCCCGCCTTTTTGCAGTTTCTTCAGTTTCAGTCTGCAGTTCATAACCAATAGATTGTGGTCAGAATCCAGATCTGCCCCTGGAAATGTCTTACAATTTAAAACCTGGTTCCTAAATCTCTGTCTTACCATTATGTAATCTATCTGATACCTTTTAGTATCTCCAGGATTCTTCCAGGTATACAACCTTCTTTCATGTTTCTTGAACCAAGTGTGAGCTATGATTAAGTTATGCTCTGTGCAAAATTCTACAAGGCGGCTTCCTCTTTCATTTCTTCCCTCAATCCATATTCACCTATTATGTTTCTTTCTCTCCCTTTTCCTACTGACGAATTCCCGTCACCCATGACTATTAAATTTTCGTCTCCCTTCACTACCTGAATAATTTCTTTTATCTCGTCATACATTTCACCAATTTCTTCATCATCTGCAGAGCTGGTTGGCATATAAACTTGTACTACTGTAGTAGGCATGGGCTTTGTGTCTATCTTGGCCACAGTAATGCGTTCACTACGCTGTTTGTAGTAGTTAACCCGCACTCCTATTTTTTTATTCATTATTAAACCTATTCCTGCATTACCCCTAATTGATTTTGTATTTATAACCCTGTAGTCACCTGACCAAAAGTCTTCTTCCTCCTGCCACCGAACTTCACTAATTCCCACTATATCTAACTTTAACCTATCCATTTCCCTTTGTAAATTTTCTAACCTACCCGCCTGATTAAGGGATCAGACATTCCACGCTCCGATCCGCAGAATGCCAGTTTTCTTTCTCCTGGTAACGATGTCCTCTTGAGTAGTCCCCGCCCGGAGATCCGAATGGGGGACTATTTTACCTCCGGAATATTTTACCCAAGAGGACGCCATCATCAGTTAATCATACAGTAAAGCTGCATGTCCTCGGGAAAAATTACGGCTGTAGTTTCCCCTTGCTTTCAGCCGTTCGCAGTATCAGCACAGCAAGGCCGTTTTGGTTAATGTTACAAGGCCAGATCAGTCAATCATCCAGACTGTTGCCCCTGCAACTACTGAAAAGGCTGCTGCCCCTCTTCAGGAACCACATGTTTGTCTGGCCTCTCAACAGATACCCCTCCGTTGTGGTTGCACCTACGGTACGGCCATCTGTATCGCTGGGGCACGCAAGCCTCCGCACCAACGGCAAGGCCCATGGTTCATGGGGGGGTTATATCTGTTACCCCGCTTTAACATATTAATATGTTCAGTTCTCTTAAAGCCAACCAAAATTTCTCTACCTGTTCCATAGTTGCGTTCTGTACAACGACTGCCGGTACCATCCAACTGATGCATAATTCAGTAGGTGAGCCTCTAAGAAAAATTCCATTAGTTTACACAGTATCCGCTGTTACCATCCAACACTCATGGTTTTGTGCCATTATGCATTTCTACCCATCTAAATGTTACTACTTCTTTTTTTGGAATGTAGTTTTGCCTGCTTCTTTGTGTGACACATACTGCTAGAAAGTTTCATTATTAGTAAGATTCTAATCTTTATCTATAACAGTTAAGTAAATACAACTAAATGGTTAACCCTTCTACCTTATACAAGGAAATTTAATTACGTTTCCATATACGTTGGATGAACTGGCTATGACTTAACTTCTACATATTTGCAAGTATCCATTCGTCAATGAGAAAATCACATGACTATGCTAAGAAATGTGTTCTAACAAGCAAAAAAAAAAAAAAAAAAAAAAAAAAAAAAAAAAATAATGCCCAAAGAATTATTCTAGAAATTGTTTTAGGTTGGAAAAGTGGTTTATCTCACGCGATTTCTTTGTGCTCAGTGTTTAGGCAACAGTCGCATTCGCGTGAGCTATTCGACGATTATGGAATGGTCCATTGCAGATTAAAAGCAATTTTTTAAACTTGTTCTTTGATTTGTACGATAATTGGTGAGGTTGAACTAACACCTCTGGACCTACCATGAAGTCTTTATTGGCTCTGTGCACTATGGGACTTAACATCTATGGTCACCAGTCCCCTAGAACTTAGAACTACTTAAACCTAACTAACCTAAGGACATCACACGACACCCAGTCATCACGAGGCAGAGAAAATCCCTGACCCGCCGGGAATCGAACCCGGGAACCCGGGCGTGGGAAGCTAGAACGCTACCGAACGACCACGAGCTGCGGACGAAGTCTTTATTCTTACACTTCTCTTCTCTAGCTGTTTTCTCTTATCAGCTGCCAGTTTTGTGATTTTAAGGGCTGTTTCAATGATTTCATGATGTCTTAAGCATTGTGACCATGGTTTCACAGGGGCAGGAAGAAATATGGTGCTGAGAAATGAAACTTGTCGTAATTTTTCTATTTTTCAATGTGCTTATCCAAAGAGCCGAACGAAATTGGGTTCCGTTGTCAGAGATAACTTTATCGACATGTCCAACTTCTTTTAAAAAGCTCTTGGTAAATGCTGCAGAAACAGTTCTTGAGTCGCTTTCCGAACTGATGTAAAGGAGACAAATTTTGTTGTAACTCCACTGTCATAAATACACTCCTGGAAATTGAAATAAGAACACCGTGAATTCATTGTCCCAGGAAGGGGAAACTTTATTGACACATTCCTGGGGTCAGATACATCACATGATCACACTGACAGAACCACAGGCACATAGACACAGGCAACAGAGCATGCACAGTGTATATCCACCTTTCGCAGCAATGCAGGCTGCTATTCTCCCATGGAGACGATCGTAGAGATGCTGGATGTAGTCCTGTGGAACGGATTGCCATGCCATTTCCACCTGGGGCCTCAGTTGGACCAGCGTTCGTGCTGGACGTGCAGACCGCGTGAGACGACGCTTCATCCAGTCCCAAACATGCTCAATGGGGGACAGATCCGGAGATCTTGCTGGCCAGGGTAGTTGACTTACACCTTCTAGAGCACGTTGGGTGGCACGGGATACATGCGGACGTGCATTGTCCTGTTGGAACAGCAAGTTCCCTTGCCGGTCTAGGAATGGTAGAACGATGGGTTCGATGACGGTTTGGATGTACCGTGCACTATTCAGTGTCCCCTCGACGATCACCAGTGGTGTACGGCCAGTGTAGGAGATAGCTCCCCACACCATGATGCCGGGTGTTGGCCCTGTGTGCCTCGGTCGTATGCAGTCCTGATTGTGGCGCTCACCTGCACGGCGCCAAACACGCATACGACCATCATTGGCACCAAGGCAGAAGCGACTCTCATCGCTGACGACGACACGTCTCCATTCGTCCCTCCATTCACGCCTGTCGCGACACCACTGGAGGCGGGCTGCACGATGTTGGGGCGTGAGCGGAAGACGGCCTAACGGTGTGCGGGACCGTAGTCCAGCTTCATGGAGACGGTTGCGAATGGTCCTCGCCGATACCCTAGGAGCAACAGTGTCCCTAATTTGCTGGGAAGTGGCGGTGCGGTCCCCTACGGCACTGCGTAGGATCCTACGGTCTTGGCGTGCATCCGTGCGTCGCTGCGGTCCGGTCCCAGGTCGACGGGCACGTGCACCTTCCGCCGACCACTGGCGACAACATCGATGTACTGTGGAGACCTCACGCCCCACGTGTCGAGCAATTCGGCGGTACGTTCACCCGGCCTCCCGCATGCCCACTATACGCCCTCGCTCAAAGTCCGTCAACTGCACATACGGTTCACGTCCACGCTGTCGCGGCATGCTACCAGTGTTAAAGACTGCGATGGAGCTCCGTATGCCACGGCAAACTGGCTGACACTGACGGCGGCGGTGCACAAATGCTGCGCAGCTAGCGCCATTCGACGGCCAACACCGCGGTTCCTGGTGTGTCCGCTGTGCCGTGCGTGTGATCATTGCTTGTACAGCCCTCTCGCAGTGTCCGGAGCAAGTATGGTGGGTCTGACACACCGGTGTCAATGTGTTCTTTTTTCCATTTCCAGGAGTGTATATACAAGAAACCTTGTATGTTCATTTTATGTGGTCCAACAGGTCTACGGCTGATAATTGACGTAGTTAAACTGGAATGATGGGAACCAGCTGAGCAAAATGTGAATTGGTGGATGTTTTAGCTTTTTGAGAGAATTTACATTTGTTCAGAACACGTCGGATGCGCTTTTCCAAGTTGAAAATGTAAGAGGTCTGATAAAGTACGTAAAACCATTTTTTTCCTCCATAGCGTGCGTAAGTAAGATAAATGTACCAAAGTAAGTTGTCGACCAAATTATGTGGAATGCAAACAAGCCACGTATCGCTGTGCGCTTTTAAACGAGTGAAGAGAATTCTGTTGCTAACCAAATAATTGTGTCTAACTGTCGAGTTGTTTGTGTCTCGCCACAGCTGGTTCATATTTTTCCATAGGGATCTTTATCTTACTCTTTCCTGTAAAGTAGTAGAAACATAATTTTCGAAAGAAGCGTGTTGTATGTATAGAATGCTGAAATTAGACCGACAGAATCCTGTGGATGAAACAAACTGTGAGGCACCAAGAGGCTGTGAAATGACATCAGGAACAATACTCTGTTATCCAGAAATCTGTGTAACGATGAAACAAAATTCCTGTAAATATAATACCCATCTCTCCAGACGATTATGAAGAAGTTTGGCGGTCATAATAAATTCTAATACGCACTGGTCAGTATATACTTTAGTAAGTTTGACAAAAAAAATATCGAAATTTTGTAAAGGCTCAAACGACAGCTAATGCCACAACTTCTGTGACTGAACAATTTCCTTCAGACGCAGAAAGGACACGGCTGGCAAATGCCATACTCTTAATAACAGTAACACCATTTTCCTCTGCCTCTTGAAACACGTGGACGCCAAGGGCTGTCTTGGAGCTGTCAGTCGCGATGCAAAAATCATGCGATAGGTCCGGGTAAGAAAGTAAAGGTGTATTTAATTAAGTTTTTTAAGTTTATCAAATTGATTTTGAGATTTTCCGTCCCTAAATCAATTGAGTTTTGTCCACTTAACTCACATAAATGGAGCGTCCAGAGATTTCTAGGGAACGAAATGGCAAAAAACTTTACGAGGTATAGAAAAGTTCTACCTTAGCGTTTAGTAATCGAAACCGCAATATCACGATTGGTCTGAAGTTTGTCTGGATCGGGTTCAGTAGCAGAAGCTGAAATGATATGACCTAAAAATTTAATACAAGACTTTCCAAACTCAGATTTGTTAAACTGACCATAATTCTACTATTGGAAAATATTTCCAATAGTCTCAGGAAGCTGTTATGTTGGTACAATATTTACTCAGAAACAAGTATATCATCAACATAGGGAGTGAGTCTGTGCTTTAAATGTGTTGGAAGAATGGAGTTCAAGTTTCTGATGAAAGCTGCAGATGAAATATTAAGATCGAAGGATAGTTTGCAAAATTGACAACAAATTCTGAAGCATAAAAGGGTGTATATTTACTACGATTGGTGCGTAATTCGATCCGCCAGGATACTGATTTTAAATCTATTGTGGAAAACCTGTGACTCCATGGAAGTATTGGAGCAACTTATCCGATGTCTGCAGTCATTCTGTTTCTATTTCTATGATGTAATCAATTATTCTCGTTTCTAAAGAAAGTCAGAGAGAACAATCCTTTTTTGGAGCAACGTGTAACAGACTCTTATAAGGGCTATCTGCAGTTTCAATTATGCCATTTTGGAGCATATATTCAATTTACTATTTTGCTTTGTCTCGACAAACGAATGGAACGTTGTCACGTCTAGAAACAGAAATATTGTAGGTTGACGACTGAAATTACAAACGAATCGGTGCACAGTTTCGCGAAAGTTGTGAAAAACATGAGCCTCAACTTGTAGGACTACCTGCAATTGTTTCCTATCCCTGTCTGTTGCAGCCTCACACTTCCATATTTTTGCTTGTATTGTCTGAAAAACGTCTAAATTTGATTCTTCATTTTCATTAATAGTAAAAAAATCCTGTTTTAGTGAATAATTACGTGTACCAGTTGACGTTTTTGTTCGATGTGAAAAACTGTAGTCTGTTAATCTCCTGTTCCTCCATTGAAAAACTCAAAATGCGGTGTAACATGCGTATCGTTGTTTTGTAGCGAAATACATCACTTCTCAAAATCCATTACCATTTTTTATCTGTTTAAGTAATCCATGGCTAGCATAATCTTTGTTGTTATTACTGGAACGATCCAGGAGTCTGTTAAGAAAGTGTTACCTTGTACAGTGCAAATGTGTTTGTGTTTTTACATCGACACCTTTGTCTGAAATTGCTCCTCTAACTTCTGTTGTATCTAATAGTAAAGTACAGCAACTTTCATCTGAACTATTTATTCATTTATTGAACGCATCATTAATAATTACTGAAACTGAAGAGCGTGAGTCAAAATCAGTTTAATGTATATGTGCCCACCTGATGACTGTATGGTGAACTGGTTTGTGAGGTTCCTCATTTTCCCGTAACAATATATCTCTATTATCTTCTAAACAACTCATACTTTCAGTGATGTCTATGGGTCTGGTTATACATCGTGTTGTCTTTGTGTGTGAATTTTCTGTAGTCTTCTCCTAGAGCCACTGCTGTTCGTCATTGTCCCGTGGCTGTGAAATAGGCTGCAGAACTTCAACTAGTTGTACAGATCGTCACGGTTCTGCATTATGAGGATTAACTTGTCGTTGGTGAAAACGACTGTCCGATTCATACGAAACACAATTTTTCTATTGTCTGTAGCCGGCTTGGGTGGACGAGCGGTTCTAGGCGCTACAGTCTGGAACCGCGCGACCGCTACGGTCGCAGGTTCGAATCCTGCCTCGGGCATGGATGTGCGTGATGTCGTTAGGTTAGTTAGGTTTAAGTAGTTCTAAGTTCTAGGGGACTGATGACCTTAGAAGTAAAGTCCCATAGTGCTCAGAGCCACTTGAAACATTTCTTGTCTGTAATTTTCATTTCTCCTGTTCCCATGGTCCCCATTTCCTTGGACATCTTGGTTTTGTTATCTGTTGTTATGGTAGTTGTGAGTATATGGTTGCTGCCTAAGCATATGCAAATTGTTATTACTTTGTACGTAATCGCTTGCAAAATTGCTATGCAGCGGTGGAGGAGTGTTCATGTTGCCCCTTGAGCTAAGAAACTGCTGGTTGTTGTGTTAAAAATTCGGATTTTGTTGCTGGTCGTATCCTGGTCGTCCACTGAAATCGTTATGTCCCTGATATTGTTTTTGGTTACATTGGGTACTCTTGCATCTTCTGTCTCTGTTGCCACTAAATAATCTGAAATGTCCACTATTCCTGTTGTCACTGCAACTGCGGTTGTTCTGATAAAAGTTTATGTTTTTCTACGTATAGTCGGATTCTTGAATCTCAAGCACTTGTAAAGCGTCACGGAATGCATAGATGTTTTCTTTCTTTTGTCCGGTCAGTAAAGAAACGAGTAAAGATCTTGGAAGTTTAAAAATACAAAGTTGTATTAAGGCAAATTGGCTGAACGGTTCTGTTAAATGTTTGTTCTGTTGTATCATGTGCTAGAAGAACTGCATTAACGTTGCATATTGGCTAAGTCTCTGTTTCGTCTAGGTCGGAGTTCTTGTGTCAAATGCTTTTCGATGACAGCTAAGTGAGTGCGTAACCTATTGATGCCTAGTTTGTACAGCTTGTTTACCGTCATCTGTCGTTCCTTAAAACGCCCTAAAAATTAAAATTCTACGGCTTCTTTAAACTGTATTCATTGTGTGTCTCCAAGTGATAGCTTGCATTTACTTCTACGTGCTCAACTTTGAATGTTCATCGATCTGTGCTTTCAGTGTTTCAAATTGTTCGTTGGCACTGGTGTCAATTCATTATATTTCCGTTTTCAAATTCTGTATCTGGTCCGAAAACTGTTGTGATTTGTGCTGCAATTTTGCGACCACGACACTAGTAATTGCTTTATTAACTTTTTCAGTAACTGAAGCCTTCCCTTTTCAGTATGTGTCTGCAACATCTTTAAATCTTATGTCAATCTCAGCCACTTTCTCAGAAAACTGACGTTGTAATTATGTCTGTGTTTTAGAAATTTCTTCTATTCTTGTACAGAATTTGCTTATTTCTGTTTTCATACCTGTCGTTACATTCTTTACGATTGACTCATTATTTTCTTGTGGTTTTGTTTGAAGTATTTTGTTGTGTTCTTGTAATTTTGTTTCAAGGTAACTTAATAGCTAATTTATTAGTGCTTTATTACTTTCTTGTAATAGTTCCTGAAGGGTAAGTGCAAGTTCGTTTTTCTGCAAAGAATTCGTGCAAACTGTTGTGTGATGAAGTGACTGTTCGCCTGTGGTTTCATTCACTGCTGCGTTTTCAGAAAAAAATTGTATCGTCTGTGTGGTGATACCGTTAGACTGCGCGGAATCTTAGACATTTAATCTCGAGTCTTGCGTCTCATCATCAAAGAAATAGCTAAGTTCGCAAAAATGTTGCCATCTGAAATCTGTGTAATGCCCACATTTCTCGTAACCTGTGTGTCTGGGAGGGAAGCATCTACCTCAAGCATCGTTGTATCTGAATTGAATTAAAGATTGACAATTTCAGGTTTGCTGTAAACATGTTTATTTTTACGTAGAAGACAGGAAGATAACCTTGTAGAACAAAAATGTTCCGTGGATCACCTGGTGCTTTATGTATCGTCTCTCTCATTAATCACAATCATAGGTGGAAGCATAAGCGTCCAAAGACACTACTAGCCAGGGCATAACCACCTATGGCGAGCTAACATACACTCAAAGGCGACAACATCCTCAATCCCCTGCAAATCAGAAGCATTGACAGGATATACCAGCTGCTTTTAAAGCCGATCAACAGGCTACAGCGGGCAAGCTCGCACATTAACGCACAAACAAACCGCCAACACTACCCTACCCTGTGAATCCGATATATGACCTATAGGGCACTAAACGATAATGAACACAAGTGTTACAGACTTGCTGATGTTGGCCGAGAAGCCAACACCGGCACCCAACTGCAGCCGCCAAATAACACCGCTCCACAAAGTCAAAGGTATCCGCCTGCATGATACCCACTACTAACAAAGCCTACCCTCGCATGACCTGCCGCAGGCAGCAAGAAAGCCGCTACTGCTCTTACAATCCGACCCAACTATCGCAGAGGCTACTTTCCCTTGGCTCTTGCCTTGGCACTTGTTTCCCTACGCCCTTCAAATCGTTACCATTCGCTTAACATTCGACAAAATCTATCTTCAGATGAGCGCGCATTAATGGTTAATCATAACATGGCGTACCCAAACATTGCAGTACCCAACGTCTCGTTCTGCTTTTGGATTGAAACCCAGGTCATGCAGACTAAGATTTCGTGACTGTTGGAAACGGTCATTCCTGGCTAGGCATACAGAGATTTTAGACACTATCAGTTCCTCTCTGAAACTTGCGGGTCTAGCACCCATTAAGAAAGGATATTGCAGGGACATGCCTTATTCACAGCCTGGGGGATGTTTCCGGAATGAAATTTGTACTCTGCAGCGGAATGTGCGCTGATACGAAAGTTCTTCGTAGATTAAAACTGCGTGCCGGACCGAGAACCGAGACTCGAACTCAGTACCTTTGCCTTTCACGGGAAAGCACAAGGACGGGTTGTGAGTCGCGCTTGGGTAGCTCATTTAGTACAGCACTTTCCCGCGAAAGGCAAAGGTCAAGAGTCCGCGTCTCATTCCGGCCTGTAAGATTCGTATCAGTGCACACTGCTCTGCAGATTGAAAATCCCCAGGTTGTGGCAAAACCATGTTCCACAATATCCCTTCTTCCAGGCGTGTTAGTCCCGTACGTTTCTCATGAGAACCTCTGTGAAATATGTAAGTTAGGAGACGAGGTACGGGGGGAAGTAAAGTTGTGAGGACGGCTCGTGACTTGTGCTTCGGTAATTCAGCTGGTAGAGCTCTTGCCCGAAAAAACCAGAGGCCCCGGATTAGAGGCTCGGTCCGACACACATTTTTAGTTTTCTAGGAAGTGGTTTAGAAATACAGAACATGTACGAACAGGAGGTAGCAACTGAAAGAGATATTTTCTGAAGGTAGTTATTAAAATTACGACTCCAAAGTGGAAGCAGTAGGAGAACAAATGTGAAGTGGTCTGAAGAAAGACTATACAGCAGAGATGAAAGGATGAAATAGCGCTGGAAGAAAAGAAAAGAACAAATTGGAAGGAATTGTCATGAAGGCCCTAATTGACCAAAATGGAAGATTCAGTGAATCGCTTGTTGCTTATCCAGCACAGAAGCTTTTTTAAGCAGTTTATCTCACTTAGGTGTATTGCGGTTCCCGAAACGATATGATTTAGTGGCCACAAAGATAAGTCCCACGCTGTCTGTCACTAGGCACGAGCCTAAAAAACCTCGTCGCACTGCCGGATAGGACAAGCACGATTTGTGGTCCTGCAGGAATACTTTGATTGCTCTAGCTGTCAGCCTCTGGCGCTACTCAGCACCTTGCAGCAAGCTGGGACAGCGACATGCGTAGCCTTCATGGGTGTCATTTCTAATGTACCAATGCGAAGACATTATGGACCGATGTCAGGCTGCGCCACAGGAACAAGGCTTGCTCTGAGGTTGTTCGAAAAATATATAGTTTACATCAACGCCTCCGGCGGACTCCTGCAGCCCTCGCTAACCATCAGACCCCACATGCTGAAGTGGGAATGTCGAACACGACCCTGATGACTAGGAGATGGCTCCACCTCCCGGGAAGTGGTCAGTACACATGAGGCGGAAAAATTGGGCAATGTACAGTCGTCCTCAAAAGTATCCCAACGACCTGAATTGCATTTCGCCTGATTCGCATGCAACCCACATAACGCAGCTGTCTAGCAGGTCCTCTAATCGCTTCTTGGTACAGTCGTTTGACTATTGAAAATGGCTCCAACAAGTCACCACTACAAAACTCGGCTCTGTATCGCAATAACTCAAGATTTAAAGTAATCCCATGATACTACAAATATCAGGTAACACCTTATCACAGATAAGACTGTCCTTAAGGCTTGTAAGCTCACATTTATTGCAATAAATGACATACCTGAAATGTTACCACTCTCATTATTACGTCAGATAGGCAATGCACGTAGTAAGTTCGTCGTATTCATGATTTCCTCTTCAAAGAAACATACCGTACTTGTTATTTAACACAAAATGACATTAAAAATTTAAGTTATTCACGAGCAGCTAGTTGAAAATATGTATGAACTTCAAATGACACGACGGAACGTCTCGTTCTGCTTTTGGATTGAAACGCAGGTCATGCAGACTAAGATTTCGTGACTGTTGGAAACGGTCATTCCTGGCTAGGTATACAGAGATTTTAGACACTATCAGTTAGCAAATATCAGCTTTAAATTACAAAACGTAAGCATTTTTAACAGACGCGAGTTCCTACCCTGCATCTGTTGTTCCTGTTAACGAACTACGAGAAATGTCAAATATTGCTTCTTCGCAAGTAATTTACTTGAAATGCCGTGATGTAAAGCTTTGTGTTGGACAGGGATTCGAACCCAGAACCTAATCGGATTGTCATCGAAGCACAATAAACTATGACATATCGAATTTTCTCGGTAGTAGCTAGATGTTTTAACTGAAATGACGAGGCGAAACATTAATTATTTCCTTCCCAGGACTCCAACACGGAATCTATCGCTGTTATATATTAGAGAAAACGAACGCTAAATATAGGTTTGTTACATCAGCGGCGACATGTGAGCATGTTTGATCTAGAAATAATATGACGAAGAGTTCAATGCTGACTGGGAATCGAACCCTACACATACCGTTGTTGACTACACACAAAGAGACGTCAGCTACAGAATTTTTCTCCACCAGCAGCTCGGAATAAAATCCTTGAACTTAGAGTGATCTTTCAAATACTTCTGTGTCTCACTGGGAGTAAAAAACGTCAGATATTGTTAGTGCTGACAACGAATGAAAATGCATGAAAAATCAAAATTATTATCCATCAGCAGATAGGTGTTCTCATGCTAGAGCTTGATAATACATAACGAAAACTTTAGTGCCGGGCCAGCATTCGAACCCATTCACGCGCAATATGTGGAGATGTTGAGGAATCTGCAGTTTTGAACAAACAACAAATTGTAGTCGAGCTGTATTGTCACGAAAGGATGAAATTCCGCGTTAAGGGCGATCTGAGTTGCATTCCAAGTTCATAACCAATGTTATCGACATACAGAAGCTCAAATAAAAGATGGAATAAGGTTTCTGTGACCCTACATAGCGTTTGTTTCGTCACTATAAATAAGTAACTAGTATAAGAAAGGTTACTCGTGACAGAGTTCCCACATTTCGCCACTCCTGACTTTATTTTGGTGCAACCTAACGACTACTTGGTAGAGAAGGAATATCATGTTTAATGTGAATTTCAGACCACAATAACATTATACCTTCTTCACTTGGCATAGCCAGAATGGAATAGAATCTGTCTCTCCCTATTAAAAATCATGGGCAGAAGTTGGAATCGAACCCAGACCATCATTAGAGGAACCTATCATCAACCAAAAAACTACCAAACCACCTTCTGTATGACTCATTTTTCTTTCATAACACCATTGCAGCACACTCGATGAGCATTCTGACATACAGGCTCTCTGTAGTGATTTGCAGCATGTTCAGTACATTCATTTACTTGGTTGAGCGTATCGCCATGATTCTAGCTGCCTCGGCTACCCAGTGCATACATTCGACTCTATTTTATAATCACCGAAAGAAAATCATGTAACTGCCACCTACACAGTGCCAACAGTGTAGGATGCAGAAATTTAATGAGAAAGTGTTCCTTTCCATTTGAGCTACTCTATTGCGCTATCTGTTTGTTGAAATCGTCGTGTAGTGCAGAAGAAAAGCTGTAATTGTCTGTCTCTCAGAAGTCTATATCCGACCATATGCATTATCTCACAGCACTGTGGAATGCGGAAGTCCTGGATGAAATATTGTTGACTTCTGGATGTGCTGTAGGTAGATGACAGCTAGTAGTGTCACGGTAAGTGTCACGCACTGTAGATAAGATGTCGCGAGTTCCATTTCATTCGCTTGCTACATTTTTTACAATGCAATTCTGCTGTCTGCTGAAGTTACCAATTTAATGGAACTTTGAACATAATTACCTTCACTTCTCAACACAAAATAGCCGCATGTCGAAAAAGGATTAACTTCTGCGACTTTTGTTCTTTTCAGGTCTAATAGACGTCCAGGCAGCAGATGCATCTCGAAGCTCTTGTATTATGTATGGGGAGAGCGCATCATGCCAAAATAGTCAGAAAAGTATTTTCAACATTAGCTGTCGTCTGGTAGTGGCATTTTATTCTTCTTCAAACCTTGTTTGACAGCTTTAACTCAGAACAAGTTTTCTACATGCATGTAATCAATAAACTGCATGTGCAATGTCAGACTGTTATAGATAACATCAGAGAATTCGCATATATCGTTGACGATTAATTTCTCTCTCATGTTTAGTATTGTTTTAGCAACACTAAAAGAATCCTTACGAAAATTGTGCACTGTATTATAAGAAATGAAATAAAACTACCCACGATAACTTTACGACAAAAGTCTGTTTTCATAAAACTGAATATCTGTACACTAGCATGCCTCTATCGGCACGAATTAGTAAAATACTACTCACTTGGATTTCGATTGGGTCTGTGTTTAATTGGTATGCTGTGTCATACTCAACAGGTATGCAAATGTGGCATTTCATAAATAAAGTTATGTATACCTAGAAACCCAAAATTTGCTTGCCGGCAGCGGAAAGAGGCGTTACCTGTTGTGCAGCATTGTAAGTTTTTCACCATTGCACTATGAGCTGAAAGTATTTTCTAGCGATTTTCTTATCGATGTTTGATCTGACTGCTTGTAGCTCTTTCACAGAAGGGGTAAAAACGTTATACTTAGCGAGACTGGAACCGCGAATCATAACAGAGGCTTTTTCAGAGGTCAGCACGTCACCACAGTGCTAGCGAAGAGGTATGTGTCGTACATCTCTCTTACGAGGCCAATAGAGTCTAGAACTCGTAAACCGCTATTTAAAGGACGAGTTTAGTTGCGGTTTACTCATGCAACGACTTTCCTGGGCTGAAAACCGTAAACTCACAAACTTTTGTTACACTTGAAGCGATAATAACTGAGATTATTCAATGGAAATGACAGGAAAAATCAAGTGAACTTTGAGGCTTAATTCCGTGCACACCAGGAAGTAACTCGTCGATCACAGAGTTGCCAAATATACCTTGCCTTGTTGCCAAATCTCAGTTACAGTACTAGCAGGAAGAAGAATAACCGATGTGATCCTACAGCGGTCTGGGAAGTGACCAAGCTGGCCTTTCAAAGACGCGGCTGCGAGGGCCTGGAATACGTAATGCGTCTGATTCACATTTTTGTAACCAGGTTTAGGGACTGAAGCGTAGTTACTAATAATACTCAGAACTGACTGCAAACTAAGCATCATAAATCAGTAACTCTTATAGTTGTTTTTATATTTCTTTGGTAACTGTACTCAAACCTAAGCAACTCATTCACGGACGTTTCCGTGCCTCGCCGATAGTCAAGCACACCAAATAAATAAAAATAAAAAAAGAACGTGTGTGTCTCTCTGGGTGTGTGTGTGTGTGTGTGTGTGTGTGTGTGTGTGTGTGTGTGTGTGTGTGTGTGTGTGAGAGAGAGAGAGAGAGAGAGAGAGAGAGAGAGAGAGAAATAAAGATAAAGAAGAATGAGAGAGAGGGTAAAAAATTGTTGTAAAGAAATTGAATACCGGTACGTAAAGATATCTTTTATTAAAATAACACGTTCCACATCATTACGAAGTGTCGTATTCATGATCTATGGAACAAGTATTAATCAAATCTAATCTAATCAATCATATTGCTGACTAGCCGTGAAGAGTCATGAACTACCGAAATTTTCGCCAATATCAGTAACCAAATCTAAACTTGAAAATAAAAGACAACAGTTTTTGTAAGAAACCGGGATTCCAATCAAGACCATTTCATCCCTGTTAACTAACCACGAAAGATGTCTGATATACCTCCATTCAGAAGTAACAAAGTGTGTATGCATTTAAAGATGAAGTGCATGATGTGAAGTTCTGTGACGGAGGTACGAACCCAACACGTAATCGGATTGTTAACTAAGTAAAATCAAATGTTACGTATCGATTTTTCTTACCAGCTGCTAGGTGTCTCAATCTAAAATAAGAATACAGATTTTTGTGCCTGAGCGACAATCGAACCGAGCTCCTATCGTTCTTCTTTATCGTCCACGAATACAGCTTAAGTATCAATTCCTTACTCAGCAACAGTAAGATGTGTGCGTGTTTGACCAGAAATTGTTGGCAACACATGAACAGACATTAAATATACACGTTAATTTTCACTAGCAGGTCGGTGTGCACGTGATAGGGCTTGAAATGAAATTATGAATACTTTTGTACTGGATCAGGAATCGGACCCTCATACTTACCTTTAGAGGTGACCTACAGAAGATTGCAGTCTTGGAAAAAGGAACGAAATGACTGAACTATCCTGTTCCGAGAGATTCAGATCCTCGAAAGAGGAGATACGAATTCGAATCATAGTCCAGCACCAAATTTTTAAACGTCTCTAGTTCAATCAAGTACAAGTAAAATAAGAGCCCTGTTCCTTTAAATGGCTATCGGTTCATCAAATAAAATAAAATTTTGTAATGTAAGTACACTGGCTACAGTATTTCTGTTTACAGTGATCTCCACCTACGTCATTTCCCAAAGCAAACCGGCTCTGTCCAGTTGGGAATGAAGGAACGTGATGTTTAATGCGGATTCTGGATTATAACGTCTTTCTCTTGAGGTTACCAGAGGTAAAGTAAATCTGTTTGTGTCTCTTAAAAGTAATTGCTTGTACCAACGCATTGCACTTGTGATAGGTCGTTCCACCAGTCCACATTTCCCAGTCCCAGGAGTGTGCTGTAACGGATGATGTGCTTAGCATACAAAATTATTGACGGTGGAAAAAATGCGAGTCTGTTAAATGGTTAAGTAGAAGGAAGCTTCTGACAAGGAGATTATGCTATTCTCACGTCAGCACTATGTAAAGACTCTTCTAGGCATCATAGCCTCGATGTGAAGCCATTTTGAAATTTTCACTAATTCAGGAAATATCTTAGTTCGAGAAAATCCACTGTGAAGTGTGGAGTTACCGGTAATTCAATTATTACCGTACTTATTACTATCATTTTCTTCATACTACTGCTGGAACACATGTGCCTGAAGATCATTTAATGCCTTTTGGTCATTATCGAAGTAGTTGCCCAAGAGTAGGTTGTTTTCCTGTCTACGGAATCCTTTTCATGTTAATGTTACTTGATAACAAAAACGCGCTGCCATTCTTCCTTTACTTGCGGCTAGAAATGGCTGTCGAATACTGCCAAACCAAAAGCCAAGGGATCTTACTGCCTTCCGAAATACGTCGCTGTCAGTTCTTCCATATGATTTGGTCGACGTGACCTATTTCAAGTTGATTATGACAGAGAATGTTTTAGAAAATGAATTGTATTCCTTTGCAATAAACAGAAAGGTTTTCATTCTATGCTATCCAAATTCAAAATTTTCGGAATATTAGTTCAAAATTAATATTATGTAATTTGAAGTTGATATTTGCTAACTGATAGTGTGTAAAATCGAGGTATATCACTCTCCGTATGCCTAGTCAGGAATGACTGTTCGTTTCCATCAGTCACGAAATCTTAGTCTGCATGACGTGGGTTTGAATCTAAATGCAGAACGAGACGGTTAGTCGTGTCATTTGAGGTTCATACATATTTTAAACTAGCTGGTCGTGCATAACTTAAATTTTTAATGTCATTTTGTGTTAAATAACAAGTACGGTATGTTACTTTGAAGAGGAAATCATGAATACGACGAACTTACTACGTGTATTTCCGATCTGACGTAATAATGAGAGTGGTAACATTTCAGGTATGACATTTATTGCAATAAATATGAGCTTACAAGCCTTAAGGACAGTCTTATCTGTGATAAGGTGTTTCCAGATATTTGTAGTATCGTAATATTACTTTACATCTTGAGTTATTGCGATACAGAGCCGAGTTTTCTAGTGGTGGCTTGTTGGAGCCATTTTCAATAGTCAACTGTACGAAGGAGCGATTACACAGCACGACTATACAAGATGCGGATAATTTTTTCCGCCGGTACCAGGCAAGCGATTTCAAATAAAATGTCTCCCCTGTACCTGAATATACGCAATGAAAGTACGAGTGCAGGTTGAAGACACATGGAGGACGACATATGGAAGTCTATTCGGAGAGCTCAAGTCGTTAAGCTGACTACTCAAATGGTTCAAATGGCTCTGAGCACTATGGGACTTAACAGCTGTGGTCATCAGTCCCCTAGAACTTAGAACTACTTAAACCTAACTAACCTAAGGACATCACACACATCCATGCCCGAGGCAGGATTCGAACCTGCGACCGTAGCAGTCGCACGGTTCCGGACTGCGCGCCTATAACCGCGAGACCACCGCGGCCGGCAGGAAGGGTCGGTGTAACTTTGTGGAACACCCTTTAGTGATGTAGTGCGGTAGAGAGAGTCGATAATAGCCGTCTCAGCCCACACTTTGTAGACTTATGAAGAGGGTAAGTGCACGAACACGATCTCCCTGTCCACCATCTTTGACTCCCAGAACAAAATTTATTGATTAATACTGTTCTAATGCATTTAGATGTGGTGAATACATTTAATATTTGTTCTTAACCTACTTTGTTAACAGTTAATATTAGTTTTATGCCATCAAAACACTACTTTTCATAATTTCGGATTCTCCATCCCCTGAAACGAGGAAACTTTGACCAAGAGAAAAAATGAATACGAGTTTCTTTTGTAGAAAATTTAGTGTAGTTTAAATTTTTACTGGGAAACATTTTTGTCAGAAGCCATAGTTCTCGAGGTATTCGAGAAAAACCCAAGAAAATGATATTTACACTCAATATTCGGGAAACCTCTCTTGTGCTTAATTGTGGTATGTAGGTACTGTGTTCCCCTTTTCTTACACTGTAATGGTTTACTGTTACACTTAAACAGATCGTAGTTTCATCACTGAACACTAAACGTGATTGGAAATCGTTTTCTTCCATCACTTCAAACAGAATGATATCTCAAAACTCTTTACATCATCGTTTATCACTATCACGAATGATTTCTAGCAGTTAAATCCTATTACTTTTGAAACCTAAACATCGCCACAAAACGCGCCACACAGACAAATGGCACGACTAGGTGACCCCTGTGGACTACTACACCCTGCTGCTGCATTTTGTGTCTCGAACGAGAGCACAAAAGAGACCCTGGATTTCGCCTGAGGTAAACAACCTGTGTCTTGAAATTGCTGGTACTACTACCCGATCCTGTGAGCAATAGGAGATGCAGCATCGTACTCTCGATGAAAATCACGCCACACAGTTTTAACTGAATTGCAATTGATAGAGGACTGATAACGTAAAACGTCTCCTGTTGCTATGTTGTCACCATCTTAGCTCCATTCAAGTTGGGTAATCAACGCGCGAGTACGCCATCTGCAACAGGAAGATACCTACTGCAACAACAACAACTGGGAACTTATAACTGGCACCAAGGTTTAATTTCGATGCTCGAGTTGAAATTTATTAGTAGTTTCCGTCTTCATTCTTGTGGAAGGCACGGTATTGTGTAATCGGCTGAATCTTTTTGAAACACCCCCTGTTGAAGTTCGTATACTTTGGAGAGTTAATCTAAATACACTGGCGAAAAAAAAAAAATGAAACACCAAGAGAGAGTTGTGCGAGATAATTGAAAGTTACAGACGTGTTTATACACCTGAAAGATGACGTCTATTCAAATTTCGCGCCAGTCACAGAAAAGCGGCGCTAGCAGCGCCACTATGAGCACAGAAATCAGATTTTCCTTAAATATCCGCTGTTCAATTCTTGAGCGTTAGTTAGCTAGGAGAAAGGATGTCGTGAATTGATGTTAGTCAAGAATGTCTTTAAGAAGACGAATATGCCGTTGTCAACAGCTCACCGAGTTTGAACGGGGTCTTGTAAGAGGGCAACGAGAAGCTGGATGTTCCTTCCCTGATACTGCGGATCGACTTGGCAGGAATGTAGCCACTGTACATCATTGTTAGGAACGGTCGCCACGGAAAGCTACAGTCACAAGTAGACCGGGCCCCGGTAGGCCACTGGACACTATCGAGAGGGAAGACCGTCGCTTTCAGCGTATGGCGGTGGCGCATCGTACTGCGTCTGCAGAAGCAAAATTCGGGTAATAGTTGTAACCACAGTGACACAATGAATTGTTACAAATCGGTTCCTTCAAGGACACCTCTGGCCAGATGCTTTCTAACGTCCATACCACTGACACTAACTTCTGCCGTTTGTGACTTCAGTGCTATTGAGGGAGAGCTCATTGGAGGGCGGAGTCGAGGTCTGTTGTTTTCTCAGATGAAAGCCGGTTCTACCTCTGCGCCAGTGATGGCCGTGTGTTGGTTAGGAGGAGACCAGGTGAGCACCGGCAGCCCACCTGTCACTGGCCTACGCCTACTGGAATCATGGTCTCGGCTGCGATTTTGTATGTTGGAGCACTATCGTGGGTATCCCACACGACGTGACTGGAGATTTGTCCGTCAGTCTGGTGATTTTACATGTTGTGCAGCCATTTATGAACAGCATTCCTGGGGGCGTTTTCCAACAGGATAACACCCTGCCACATACCGCTGTTGTAACCCAATGCGCTGTACAGGGTGTCATCACGTTGCCTTGTCCCGCTGGATTCCCATATCTCCCTCCATCGAGCGTATATGGAACATCATCGGATGACAACTCTGACGTTATCCACAAACAGCATTAACTGTTCCTGTGTTGTTTTCCCTACAGCAACAGGCATGGCGCTCCATCTCACAGACTGATATCCAACACCTGTGCGGCACAATGCAATGCTTGCATTCAACATTCTGGCATTTTCACCGTTTATTAAGGTACCAGTATTTCACATTTGCAATGTCTTTCCTTGTGCTTAAATTAACCTGTGCTATTGCAACGTAACTCACGTATATACTTTAGCTAGAAAAATGTATTCCCGAAATATCATAAAACTACATTAATTGTTTCTTGTTGGTGGGACCTTTTTGCCATCACTGTACGCTTTATCTTCAATAAAACTGGTCTATAGTTCCTGTTCAGTTGTTCTAATCCACGTTTTCCGCGATAGCTCTGTATTACTTCAGTAAAGAGATAACCGTTCATTGTTTATCCTCTATGTTTACTATAGTGTCGACTTACTTCTTTAAAATGAGGCGAAAAATTCTTAGGAATCGACCTTGGGAACTGAAAGCAGTTGCGATCATAAGAGCGACACTTTTTATAGAATTAGTTTGAAATTTCTGTAACTCAGTGGACGTACAGATTTAGGGTCACTATTCAGGTCTCGTTTTAGATAGGGACGGGAAAGTTTGAAGACATGTTACTGTGTTTTCTTAGGTGGTGGTAAATAACGAACTGTACAGTCTTAAATTTAACCATGACACGTCGCCACAAACTAGATCATACTGATTACATGATTTGATATATCGATGTTTAGCAACGTACTGTGCCAAACTGTAATCAGGACGACACAAATTGTGTATGAATGTACGTTCAGAATGAACGTACAATTTCAGAGGGTCTGGCAACGAAAACGCCGTGCTCGGGACCAAAATAATTTTGTTGTTGAGAGATTACGTCTTTTTTGTGCATAAATCTATCTTCATAGAGACGATAAGTTTCTTGTGTGACCATAATAAAAGGAGTTTCCCCAACGGCACATTTAATTTCAATTTTCTTCATGAAGCTGAAACTAGACTAAATATCCATTTCCTCTATATCCGAGCCATAGCACTTACAGGAAACTCATGGAGATGGCCGGCCGCGGTGGCCAAGCGGTTCTAGGCGCTACAGCCTGGAACCGTGCGACCGCTAGGTCGCAGGTTCGAATCCTACCTCGGGCATGGGTGTGTGTGATGTCCTTAGGTTAGTTAGGTTTAAGTTGTTCCATAATGCTCAGAGCCATTTGAACTCATGCAGATGGGTATCTGGATTCATTTAGGTGCACCCCACTGTCACTAACTCACACCGTGAAGACGTGTTTTATATTTTCTTTTCATTTCCAGCATTGTGTCTTTGATGTACAGGTTAAATGACAGTAGCAACAAGCTGCAGCTGTGCTTCATATCCTTCTTAACTTTGACTTCCTTTTATGTTAGATCCATTAGATGTTTCTTAATATTTTAGATTCCTCTTCTTCCTTTCAACTCAATTCCTAGTATTAGAAATTTATGACACCATACTCCGGCTTACATTGTAGAAGGCAAATGCTGTTACGTTATGCTCATACTTCTACACGTTTCCTTATTATTAGTTACAGGTTCAGAAACCTTATCTGCTTCCTTTTCTTTTTCTAAGAGCCAAACTGTCAGTGAGAGTCTAAGATACCTGAACTTACTGCGATGTCCAGAACGTACATTAGCTCCTCAATAATCACAATACCGATGGAAGCAACTAGATTTGTATCTGGAGCCAGGAGGGTTCATATCCTCGTCCTGATCTCCTATTTTAGATTTCTTATCCCTTTTCTGGATCACAGCAAGCGAATGCCGGAACGGTTAAACGAATGACAACCTAAATTTTTCCTGCTGTCACAAAAACAGCATAACTGCTGACTGTCCACTCTGACATTACAGACCCTGTGGCTTGTTTCTATGTCGTATTTTGCATCTAATGTAATCATAAATAATGTTGTATAGAAAGAACACAAATAAAAATGCAACAAAAATAGGCAATTGTTATGGATATAGGCGTTTCTTAGTTCAAGCGACAATGGGTTATAATAGCCTAACGAAACACAGGAAGATCACAAGACAGCTTAATGACGGTATATGATACAAATACGACTTGAAACTGAACATAAAATTTTGGGTCTGTAGGTATTATAGCGTGCTACATTTAGAGATATGTATTAAAGATAGATACTAGTTGTTTGTCTATTATGATGTACACTTCCGTGATAATTTCAGAGACTGTATGCATGACCGAATCAAATTAAATACCTTGATCTATATTCAGACTGGCTGAGTATTAAGCGCAAGTGCATCAGAAAATTTTCTTAGAATTTCAATACTGTAGAATGAAGTATTTTCATTCAATACATTTTGTAGTTGCTAAATTTTGTTTGAATAAATTTGCAGCTTTTCTAGTAAATCGAGATTTTTTACTCTTTACTGCGGTGTCTCTTGCACTCATTTTATCACCTGTGACCATCATTTGTATGACTCTGCATGATTTGTGAACTTTTCCAGCCTAAATGCGTCAAGAGATTTCAGAAACCATTTCTTGAAACTTCTTCCAATCTGGCCTACTGAACAACTTTCACAACAATATTTGTATAAACCACTATTTCGTTTTACATCAGTGTAGTCTTTAATACTCTGTCATAACAATGTTGATTGATATGGAATTCCACGAAAATATCGAATTCCTTTAATAAGCTGGTAACTTTTTGAAAAATATTCCAAGAGCTGAGTACACTGGCATATCTTGTAATATTTGTATCGTTTGTTACTTATTTTCTTCCTTTGGATGAAATTGTGTGTAGTTTTTTTTGAAATAATGTTGAATGAATAGGATTGTGCTCGCTGTGTGCCATGGTTTATACTGTAGAGGTTTTCGTACGTAATGCGGACATCCGTAATACTAAGAAAGTGCATTTCTTCATATTCTATATTAAATGTGATGTGTAAGTAGGTCGTGGAACTCCAAAAGTGACTGATCTATGTGATTAGTATGAAACATCCCGTGTGAGCTCGGAAAGGAGGCTGGAGAGGCCACTTCCCGTGACAAGACCATATTATCGTGGTTAAATTTCTGATTAAAACTGAAGCAAATTTAATAATGCCCAATTTCTACATTCTTAAATCTCTGGAATTTCAGAAACTAACTCCGCGTTAATATTATAAACTTCCTCTCGATTTTATGTATAGTTTCCTGGAAGGGTTATTTGTATATAAGTCAACAGCTTCCAACTCTTGTAACTGATTTTTTAAATTTGCGATACACTCATAAAAAGGAGACTTCATCAATCGCAGCACCCTATAAATAGGGCAAAACGCTTCGTTAACGGGCGTGCTCTGCGAAGACATCGTTTAGAGTGATCGAAACCGGTGATTCACGTGCTTAACAACCTTGTCGCACACAGCACTGGCAGGAACAATATTTCACCTGCGGTCGCCGGGGCTGTGACCCCTGTCTGTTACCGTCACGTCATGTCATCCGGTAGAACTACTGTGGTCGGTACCCCAGGCTGACATCCGCAGACCGGATACTGCGCGAACCACACAAAGCAGCTTGAGTGATGAAGCAGACAGCTCGTGACACGGTAATGGACGGCAGAGAGCGACAACGCCCTCTTTGTTGGAAGCGTGCTCGTTCAGGGAAGTGCCCATGGCTTCCGTACCACGTACTCAGGGATTAGTGCAGTGACGGGATTCAGCAGACGAAAACAGAACATCCATCGCTCTAAGCCTGGGAGAACGGGAACGCGTAAGCACCAAACCGATAGCAGAGCGTGACACGGGATATTCTGAAAGCACTGCAGCAGTCTTTGTGCCAGCCAGCGTGCATGTGTCGTGTGACAGACAGATTGGCGGTCGCATCCGTTTGCCGGAACTCCTTTGATTTGAGGAAATATACCTGTCATTCGAACATTTCAGTGCCAATAAAGCTAACCCTCAGGGGCTCTTTACAACAGACACTAGAAAAGACATGCCACAGAATATTCCGGACCTCACCCTGTGAAGGGAAAGCAAATAATGTGAGTTTCCTCTTTTCGGAACGCGATTTACCGTGAAGGTCACTACCACTACCCGGAAACAGTTGATAGGATAATTTTCCATACGTGGTTCACAAATGTAGTTGAACATGTTTCGAAAGAAGGAAACGTACCGCAGCTGAGAAAAGAAACAAAATTGATACGACAAGGAAACTCAACAACTAAATGATAACCATTAGAAAAGTCAAGAAGCCACACAAGCATTGGACTAAATATAGGAATTAGATAAACAGGAAGGAAGAACAGAAACAACGCAACACTAAGCACATCAAAGTATATCAGCTGATGGAAGAGTACCAGGAAAATCAGAAACAACAAACAGTAAGAGTAATTTAAGTTGTTACTTGATCAAGATTGGTCAATGCGAAGATAGAAAAGATCGTATGGTCCCGACAAAAGAAGTGTAAAGTGTGACATTGAAATGACGACATCAAAAGGATACAATGAACTGAGTTATCCTGCGGCCCTGACTACACAGAAACGATCTAAGGACAAGCAACAGACCTGTAGATAAATTCAGCGATGTAGGAATATGTCAGCTCACTTGCAATACCTGTCGGCCCCACTACGTACGGCAGACATGCAGAAATTTCGGAGCTCGGAGCACTCAACACATGACAAGGCTAAGTAGTGACTGCTCACATTTGTCTTTCGCAGGAACGTGATGGCTAAGACAGTAGACCCGTATTCTAGAGGAGTGGGATTCAAATCAGCGTACTACTGTCGTTACTCGGTTGTCCCTGGTTTCTTTAAACTGTACAAGATTACTACCGGTAAAGTGTTTTTAGGGGACACGAACGATGACCTATCCACTGTCCAAGTCCGTCTCCAGTTCGAACCTGGACATTTCCAGTAATGTTCTCGACGTTGAAGTCACATTAAAGATAAACATTCTTTCGTTCTTCCTTCCTTCAATCACAAAAAAAAAAAAAAAATGAAATAGATCTAAATGTTGTAGACAGCAAGTTGATTACGAAACATGTTGAGTAACAATTTATTGAACCGTAAGAAACGAGAAAGTATACGTAATGGACACACTTCCAGATACAATTCATAACTAATTTTACTATGTATGTTTGTACACTTCAGAAGATTTTCTGATTTAAAAATCCATTGTTGGTGTGGTAAACAGTCTCAAACTGAACAAACAAGCGTAGTTTTGAGCAAAAGAAATTAGTTTCGTATCAAGCGGGATCATCAAATCTCCCAATATAAAGCACTATGTTCGCTCTATTCCCTAGAACGAAGTGCAATAACTTATATTTAAGCGCCAAAGAAACTGGTATAGGCATGCATATTCTCATGCAGAGATATGTAAACAGGCAGAATACGGCACTGTAGTCGGCAGCGTCTCTATAAGACAAGCGTCTGGCGGAGTTATTAGATAGGCTACTGCTGCCACAACGGCAGGTTATTAAGATTTAAGTGAGTGATGGGACACAGGATCTCTGAGGTAGCGATAAAGTTGGATTTTTCCGGTACCACCATTTCAAGAGTGTACCGTGAATATCAGGAATCCGGTAAAACATCAAATCTCCCCCATCGCTGCGGCCGGAAAAAGATCCTGCAAGAATGGGACCAACGACGACTGAAGAGAATCGTTCAACGTGACAGAAGTGTAAGCCTTCCCAAGTTAGTGCAGATTTCAGTGTTGGGTCATCAACAAGTGTCAGCGCGCGAATCATTCAACAAAACTTGATCGATATGGGCTTTTGAAGCCGAAGGTCCACACGTGTACGGATCATGAATGCACGACACAAAGCCTTACGCCTCGCCTGGGCCCGTCAACACCAACGTTGGACGGTTGATGACAGGAAATATGTTGCCTGGTTGGACCAGTCTCGTTTAAAATTGTACTGAGCGGATGGACGTGTACAGGTATGGAAACAGCCTCATGAATCCATGGACCCTGCATGTCAACAGGAGATTGTTCACGCTGGTGGACGCTCTGCAATGCTGTGGGGCGTGTGCAGTTGGACTGGTATGGGACCACTGAACGTCTAGATACGACTCTGACAGGTTACACATGCGTCAGCATCCAGTCTGATCAGCTACATGCATTCACGTCCATTGTGCATGCCGCCGGACTTTTGTGATATTCCAACAGGACAGGGCAACACACCGCACTTCCAGGAATGGTTCAGAGTGGTTCCAGGAACACTCTTCTGAGTTTAAACACTTCCGCTGGCCACCAAACTCAACAGACATGAACACTGGTGAGCATATGTGGAATACCCTGCAACGTGCTGTTCAGAAGAGATCTCCATCCCTCGTACTGTTACGAATTTATGGACAGCCTTGTAGGATTCATGGTGTCAGTTCCCTCCAACACTACTTCAGATATTAGTTGAGTCCATGCCACGTGGTGGTTCGGCACTTTTGCATGCTCGCGGGAGCCCTACACGATATTAGGCAGGTGTACCATTTCCTTTGGCTCTTCAGTGGAGAAGCAATTTGAATGTGCATTGGGGACTTATTAAAGTACTGAGATAAAGCTTGCCAAGTGAAATACGTCAAGGGCGTGTCTTTTTCCTATCAATGACAGTAATGTAGGATTGTATTGTGAACTGGTACATTCCTACTGCACAGAGCGGCTATGATGTACTAAAAGTTGGGAGGAAATGAAATGAAGTCAGCATAAATCTCCAAATGTCTCATGTGCGACTTCAAAACTTAAAGTACCTTTCTTCCACACTAGCACGTGTTATGACACTAGCCTAACGGGACACGATTCAATCAAATTGCAGAATCTGCGATTAAATTTTACAGTATTTTGAACATATATTTTACTTATTTTTTAATTTTTATCTAGTTGGAACCTGTTCTAATGAAACTTGTACGTAGAATACTTCAGAACGTACCCAGAACTTAGTGAAGTAAAAAAAAATCTAACTAATTAAACAATCAACTTATACATCCTATAACTTAATAATAATAATAATAATAATAATAATAACGACAATGAAAATAATACAAATCCAGTTACAGAATGTACTTCATTTTACTGATCCAAAGCAAGAAACTAGAAGATCAGGCATGGCCTACTAGTTTGGCTCATTCTGGCCTTTTTCCGGAATTCGGAAAACCACTAGAAAACCAAATCGGTATGACCGGGTCAGGTGAATTAGTCGTACTAATTAAGCCACACGCCATTATGCCATTTCTGGAAGTAGTATTCGTATTTTTCAATGAATTGATAAGAGCTTATGGTGGGGTTGGAGTGTGGCGCATATCCCGTGAAGCCATGGACCTAACTTGTCCACAAGGCACTTTTGAAGCTGGCGAAGGCTCCATAATAGTGTGTGCTGTGTTTACAAGGAATGGATTACGTACTCTGGTCGAAATGAAGCGATCATTAACTGTAAATGGTTACGTTAGGGTACTTGGAGAACATTTGTAGCCGTCCATGGAGATCATGTTCCCAAACAACGATTCACCGTGTCACCGGGCTACAATTGTTAGGGAATGGTTATCAGAACATTATGTACAATTCAAGCGAATAATCTGGCCACTCAAATCGTCCGACATGAATCCTACTGATCATTTGTGGAACGTAATCGATAAGTCAATTAGTGGAAAAAATCCCACACCACCGGCAACACCGGCTACGCAGGCAGCATGGCTCAATAATTCTGGAGGGGACTTCAAACGTCTTGTTGAGTCCATGCTACGTCGAGCTGCTGCACTATGCGAGGTGAAAGGAGGTCCGACACGATATTACGAAGTATCCTATGACTTTCGTCATCTCAGGGTATATTCAGTATTAATAAAGAATTTATCTTTGAAAACACTTTCTTTGTTACCCCAGCTAACGTAATCAAAAGGTTTCTCTAAATATGCACATGCCATGAACATAGACTTGCCTTTCTTTAGTCTTTCTTCGAAAACACCTGTAAGTCGTAGGGTGAGTATTTTCTCAATTGTGCCTAAATTTCCCCAAAACCGAAAACTGATCTTTCCCCCAATTCGGCTTCCACCTGCGTTTCCATTACTCTGCAAATAATTCCTACCAGTCTTTTACAATCACGGCTTGTTAAACTGAATGGTTCTGTAATATTCACACCTGTCAACAACTGCGTGACTTGAAACAGGAAATATTACTTTACTCTTGAAGTTTGGATATATTTCGCGTGCCTCACCCCCATGGAACAATGGACCTTGTCGTTGGTGGGGAAACTTGCGTGCCTCAGCGATACAGATGGACGTACCGTAGGTGCAACCACAACGGCGGGGTATCTCTTGAGAGGCCATACAAACGTGAGATTCCTGAAGAGGGGCAGCAGCCTTTTCAGTAGTTGCAGGGGCAACAGTCTGGATGATTGACTGATCTGGCCTTGTAACAGTAACCAAAACGGGGTTGCTGTGCTGGTACTGAGAACGGCAGAAAGCAAGGAGAAACTACGGCCGTAATTATTTCCGAGGGCATGCAGCTTTATTGTATGCTTAAATGATGATGGCGTCCTCTTGGGTAAAATATTCCGGAGGTAAAATAGTCCCCCATTCGGATCTCCGGGCGGGGACTACTCAAGAGGACGTCGTTACCAGGAGAAAGAAAACTGGCGTTCTACGGATCGGAGCGTGGAATGTCAGATCCCTTAATCGGGTAGGTAGGTTAGAAAATACAAAAAGGGAAATGGATAGGTTAAAGTTAGATATAGTGGGAATTAGTGAAGTTCGGTGGCAGGAGGAACAAGACTCTTGGTTAGGTGAATACAGGTTTACAAATACAAAATCAAATAGGGGTAATGCAGGAGTAGATTTAATAATGAATAAAGAAAATAGGAGAAGATAGAGACGAAGCTCACGCCTACTACAGTAGTACAACTTTATATGCCAACTATCTCTGCAGATGATGAAGAAACTAATGAAATGTATGATGAGATAAAAGAAATTATTCAGGTAGTGAACGGAGACGAAAATTTAATAGTCATGGGTGAAACATAAAAGGTGAATATGGATTGGGGTAAGAAAAGAAAGAGGAAGCCGCCTGGTAGAATTTTGCACAGAGCACAACTTAATCATAGCTAACACTTGGTTCAAGAATCATAAAAGAGGGTTGTATACATGGAAGAATACCTGGAGACACTAGACGGTATCAGATACATTATATAATGATAACACCCAGATTTAGGAACCAGGGGCAAATGTGGACTCTGACCACAATCTATTGGTTACGAACTGTAGATTAAAACTGAAGATACTGCAAAAAGGTGGGACTTTAAGGAGACGGAACCTGGATAAACTGAAGGAACCAGAGGTTGTACAGAGTTTCAAGGAGAGCATAAGGGAACAATTGACAGGAATGGGGGAAAGAAATACAGTAGAAGAAGAATGGGTAACTTTGAGGGATGAAATAGTGAAGGCAGCAGAGCATCAAGTAGGTAAAAAGACGAGGGCTGCTATAAATCCTTGGGTAATAGAAGAGACATTGAATTTAATTGATGAAAGGAGAAAATATAAAAATGCAGTAAATGAGGCAGGCAAAAAGGAATACAAACTTCTCAAAAATGAGATTGACAGGAAGTGCAAAATGGCTAAGCAGGGATGGCTACAGGACAAATGTAAGGATGTAGAGGCTTATCTCACTAGGGGCAAGATAGATACTGCCTACAGGAAAATCAAAGAGAACTTTGGAGAAAAGAGAAACACTTGTATGAATATCAAGAGCTCAGATGGAAACCCAGTCCTAAGCACAGAAGGAAAAGCAGAAAGGTGGAAGGAGTATATAGAGGGTCTATACAAGGGCAATGTACTTGAGGACAATATTATGGAAATGGAAGAGGATGTAGGTGAAGATGAAATGGGAGAAACGATACTGCGTGAGGAGTTTGACAGAGCACTGAAAGACCTGAGTCGAAACAAGGCCCCTGGAGTAGACAACATTCCATTAGAACTGCTGACGGCCTTTGGAGAGCCAGTCATGACAAAACTCTACCATCTGGTGGGCAAGATGTATGAGACAGGCGAAATACCCTCAGACTTCAAGAAGAAGATAATAATTCCAATCGCAAAGAAAGCAGGTTTTGACAGATGTTAAAATTACCGAACTATCAGTTTAATAAGTCACAGCTGCAAAATAATAACGCGAATTCCTTACAGACGAATGGAAAAACTGGTAGAAGCCGACCTCGCGGAAGATCAGTTTGGATTCCGTAGAAATGTTGGAGCCGCGCAGGATTAGCCAAGCGCTCTAGGAGCTGCAGTCATGGACTGTGCTGCTGGTCCCGGCGGAGGTTCGAGTCCTCCCTCTGGCATGGGTGTGTGTGTTTGTCCTTAGTATAATTTAGGTTATGTAGCGTGTAAGTTTAGGTACTGATGGCCTAAGCAGTTAAGTCCCAAAAGATTTCACACACATTTGAACATTTGTGTAGGTATAAGTGTCGAGGGGCATGAAAGGGAACCAGTGGTTAGGAAGTTAGTGAGACAGGGTTGTAGCCTCTCCCTGATGTTATTCAATCTGTATATTGAGCAAGCAGTGAAGGAAACAAAAGAAAAATTCGGAGTGAGTATTAAAATCCATGGAGAAGAAAAAAAAAATTTGAGGTTCGCAGATGACATTGTAATTCTATCAGAGACAGCAAAGGACTTGGAAGAGCAGTTGAACCGAATGGACATTGTCTTGAAAGGAGGATATAAGATGAACATCAACAAAAGCAAAACGAGGATAATGGAATGTAGTCGAATTAAGTCGGGTGATGCTGAGGGAATTAGATTATGAAATGAGACATTTAAAGTAGTAACGGAGTTTTGCTATTTGGGGAGCAAAATTACTGACGATGGTCGAAGTAGAGAGAATATAAAATGTAGACTGACAATGGCAAGGAAAGCGTTTCAGAAGAAGAGAAATTTCTTAACGTCGAGTATAGATTTAAGTGTAAGGAAGTCGTTTCTGAAAGTATTTGTATGTAGTGTTGCCACGTATGGAAGTGAAACATGGACGATAAGTAGTTTAGACTAGAAGAGAATAGAAGCTTCCGAAATGTGGTGCTACAGAAGAATGCTGAAGATTACGTGGGTAGATCACATAACTAATGAGGAGGTATTGAATGGAATTGGGGAGAAGAGGAGTTTGTGGCACAACTTGACAAGAAGAAGGGACCGGTTGGTAGGACATGTTCTGAGGCATCAAGGGATCACAAATTTAGCATTGGAGGGCAGCGGGGAGGGAAGAAATCGTAGAGGGAGATTAAGAGATGAATACACTAAGCAGATTCAGAAGGATGTAGGTTGCAGTAAGTACTGGGAGATGAAGAAGCTTGCACAGGATAGAGTAGCATGGAGAGCTGCATCAAACCAGTCTCAGGCCTGAAGACCACAACAACAACAACAACAACAACATACGTTTTGCATATCGTGCGGAATAGTTTTGCCTCATCTGGTTGTCACAGGTATCTCAATAATTCTTAGGGAACATTATGTCCAGGAGCGGTCTTGTTTCGACTTAGGTTTTTCAGTATTCAGTCAAATTCTTCTGCGATGCTCCGATCTCATCCTCATGTAGTTCCCCTTCTCTTGCTATAATACTGTCTTCAAATCTGTTTCACTTCTGTAGCCCTTTTGTATACTCCTCCCATGTTTCAGCTTTTCTTTGACTGGTACTGGCTTGCCATCTGAGCTCTTGATACCTATAAAGGTGCTCCTCTTTTCTCCAAAACTCCCTACAGGCTGTATCTATATTTGCCATAGTCATGCACGCATCTATAGTCTTGTGTTTCTCGTCTAGCCATTCCTGATTGGCTGTTTGTCAGTTCCTGACTATCTCAGTTCATAGACCTCTGTATTTCCTTTTTCCAACATCATTTGCTGTATTTTTGTAATTTCTCTTTTTTTTACTCAGATTCAGTATCTCGTATCTTATTCAAGAATACCTCTTGTGCCTTTTCTTTTTACCTGTTGGGGTGTCTTTCTACTGGCTTGTCTACATCATCTCTCAAAATGATCCGCATTGTTTTCCCTATTTCTTTCAGTTGTTTCTTAATGCTCAATATTCCTTTCTTGCTCAAACTTGTCCAGGTCCCACTTTCTTACTTTCTTAAGTGCCTACAATGTCTTCCATTGGTATCTGCATTTTTTGACTAAGAAATCATGGACAGAGCCCATATTTGATCCTGGTAATGTTTCAGTTTAAAATCTCGTTACGAAATCTGTATCTAACCCTTAAGTAACCTAACTGAAACATACTCGAGTCTCCAGCTTCCTTATGTGTATATGACCTTTCACGAAGCTTAATCCAAGTGACTGCGGTGATTAGCCCCCATACCACCAAGATATCTTTGTTTCATTGAGCATCACTGGGGTCATAAATGACCCCGAGTAATTTACAAGTGACATACTGGCAGTATGTCATCTACTGTAAAGAATTGACTTAAAATTATTGAATTGAAAACAGGAATAATATGTATATAAATCTACAAATTTAAAACAAAAGAACTCTGAGTGTTGTTTTTAGACGATACAAAAATATCTTCTGCACTTTTCTGTATGTTCTGTATCCACGGATGTTCTCTATTCGTGTTTTGCCTCCCTTTGCATTTGTCCTTGTGGAGGAGGAACTATGCACGATCCCAGTTAAAGAAGAAATTCTCTTCTCTTGTTGCTGCTTCCTTCTTTGGGCCAGGATTTAAGTTCAGCCACATTATGTAAGCACTGAGACCACTAATATCCAAAATTTTATAAAATTATCCATGAGCCATCTTCTTTCCATATGTTTTGCAGTGGAGGTCCTGATTAATTCACCTAATGAGTCTGTACCTAACTTGGTTGCATTATAGTCTAGTACTGTGACAGATTTTGCTGCTTCACATTCAGCTATTTATTCTTCGAAGAACATAGTACTCAACAGTATTGTATCACTGTCTTGGGAAATAGGTAACTGATTGTTGGAATCCGAGATGCAGTTCAGTCCCTTGCTGCAACAAAATCTTCAAGTAGTTCACGACGACTTTTTCTCCTTGGTCCAAGCAGAGACATGTGGTTTCTTTCTAATTTCTTTGCCAACTCCATATGTATGAATAAATCATCTGTTGTCATATTTCTACAAATCCTGAATAAATATTCTGTCAGTTCCATCATTACACTTTTTCCCCGATTTATTTCTTTAGGCTAGTCTGCACCTTTGCCTGGGTACATCTGCAGGCTCATTATGTACTAATTAGTGCTGTCACATGTATCCAATATCTTGGTACAACAGTTTCTGGGTTTTGAATTATATACTGACCAAAAACACACCTATCCATAACAGCTACCAGTTCTCAATCAACTGTAATATTATCATGTTGTGTGCTTACTCACTATTGAAATATTGGTCTATAGGAGCCAATCTGTCAGGGCTATGATCCTGTCATCGCTGCTGTGCATCATCGAACCGAACAAAGCATAATATTTCTGTAGCTCGCTTGCTTAGCTGGGTTGGAAACATTCTCCGCTCGTGACCTAGGTGTTGTGTTGTCCTCATCATCATTTCATCCTCATTGAATTTTGATTCGCTAAAGCTAAAACTCTTCCTCTCTTCCCATAGGGTGGGTTTTGGGAGAGAGAAATTAGAGTTTTACAAATGTTGACCAAAATATTAATTTTTTTCGCAGATTCTGATAAGTTTTGTTTGATTCGTGGTCATGAGACCAAATAACATTTAATTATGAAACAAATCAGTTTACTAGCTAACTAATTAACCAAACATCCTACTTACTAACAAGTGAACTCATTAACTCACAGAGTAAACAAAGTAAAAGACTAACTGAGGAAAACACTACCCCAAATATTTTGGTCAACATTTGTAAGACTCTATGGGGAGAGAGGGAGAGTAAATAAGTATTTTTTATTTATCCATTACCATTTTCCACGCAGAAATGAGAACATGAATTTTCTTCAATTACAGCGCCAACTGCCAAGAATCAAAACAAATGTATAAGTCAAAATGTACATAATTTTTATATAGAATCTGATTCTGCAGTAAAAAATGGGGTTCCCATTTGAAATTTTAAAGCTGCCTCCCACCCCACCTACAGGGGGCTGGGGTAGCGGGTTGATTTTACCACATGCAGATGTCCTCCTCGAAAATAATCAACTTTGGATTCTACATATTTTTCTTTGTTTGAAGCTTATTTTTCGAGTTATTCTGGTTCGTTAACTTAAAATTTACACCCTGTAGATGTAAAGGCAACGTATGGAACCTTCCAGAGTGCGCTGGAGTTGCGCATGCGTGGAAGGCAAATTGAGCAGCTGCTAGAGGCTCCGTCCCGCAGCAGGACCGAGGCTAATGGCATATACGGGCTCTGCAAAGAACATGTGACGTCACACTAGTAGGCTTGTCCGTTACACTTCGTCAAACCTCGGCTTCTTTCAGGACCCATGGAAAATCAATATTTAATTGGAAAGGTACCAACTAAATAATTTTGTCTTGTGGTATCGAGAACATGCATACAAGAGTTATGAAGTTTGACTGAACTAGTTACTCACTCCTTACTGCAGACAGCTACTGGCACCCAAGGTTTCAGTATGTTATTTGAGAAAAGTGTGAGTTGAATTTCACACGACCGATATTTTCGAAATCCATGCTGGCTGGAATTGAGAAGCTCATGCTGTTCAAGATACCTCATTATGTTAGAGATCATACAATTTTCTAAGATTCTACAACAAATCGATGTCAAAGATATTGGACAGTTGTTTTTTGAATCAGTTCTACTATCCTTCCTGTAGAGGGCTTTGCGCTGTGCCTTTTTACAAGAACTGGGCACGGTTTTTTGTTTGAGGGATCTACGATGGATTTGCATTAGAAGTGGGACTAACTCAGCCGCAAACTCAGTGTAGAATCTGACAGGGATTCCATCGGGCCCTGGAGCCTTGCTCTGTTTTAACGATGTCAGCTGTTTCTCTATACCACTGTCACTAATGTTTATTTCATTCATCTTTTCAGTGGTACGAGCAGTAAGTTGGGACGATTCTCCTGGGTACAACTTTGTAAACGAACATTCGAAAATGTAGTTAAGCATTTCTGCTTTTGCTTCGCTGCCTTCAATTTCAGTTCATGTCTCATTCACGAGGGGCTGGACATTGACTTTGGTGCCACTAACACCTTTTACATACGACCAGAATTTCTTTGGGTTCAGTGAAAGAGCAGTTGAGAATATTCTGCTATGGTAGTCACTGATGACTTCACGCATTGTTCTCTTGACAGTAAAACATGTTTCATTCAGCATCTCTCCATCTATAGATCAACGTTTTGCTTTACACCTACTACACTGTAATCTCTATTTCTTCAGAAGTTTTTTTACAGTGACTTTATATGATGCAAGTTCGCTCCTAGCATGAACTGTTCTACTGGGTACATATCTATCCATTGCGTGGTCAACTACTCTTAAACTTTAGCACTTTCGAAGTGGACATCCTCAAAAAGGTCATGTCTGTTTGTTGCCATTAGATCGAATATATTTCCAACATGTGTGTGGTCCCTAACTATCTGTTCCAGATAGTATTCAGAGAACGTATTATCACCACAAACAAAACTAATTTTCCCAACTAATTGTTGGACGATTAAAGTCTCCCCCGATAATTATGGTATGACTGAGGAACTTACGTACAAGTGAACTGAGGTTTTCTGTGAAGTTTTCGCTTACGTCAGGAGATGAGTCTGGTGGACGACAGAAGGATCGAATTACTTTGTGCCCACCCCAGATAGTGAGTCTTGCCCATGCAATCCCACAGGCAGCTCCAATTTCTACTTCGCACATGCGCCACTCTGGTTCTCTCTTGAAGGTTCCAGACGCTACATTACTTTTAAATAAGCAGAACACCGTGGGAACACCGGCAGCCAGTGGTTTCAACTCCAGATGACGATGGTGGAGGCAGCTGTCGGAAACACGAGTGTTTTATCTGAAATGACGCGACGTGTAAACCGAGAAGATTTTATTGAGTCTTCGAAGACACAGAACGTTTTGTATTTGATTCCTTTCAGTTTGTCTCGAAGCAGGATAGCCCAATCGCACAGTCGGTGTCAATAGCACCCTGTATATCCACGAAGAACTTGTGTTGATAAGATAAGGCGGGATAAACATTGTAAATATGGCCTCCTGTGTAAACATTAGGAAGCAGGAAAATCTGCAAGCTCTACAGCAACTAAACATATGCAGAACAGTTTTTCAGAGTTTGAACAGCGCTCTGGTGCACTGTTGTCACTGTTGTCATTTCGGTTTACAAACCACATCGTTTCGAATAAACCATGTGCTCAGTACGTATCATAATACAGTGGCGTGCAGATAAAGAGGCGAGTGGTGGGCCGATGCACTGTGGTAAGGAGTGATGTATTCTGTAACTCTCCGGGCAATATCGTCGTTCTACTGCACCTGGCTGTAGCTTGCACATCGGAATGTGCGTGCAAATTTCAATGCAGATTTTCATGTTAGGTAATGGTGCTTAGTCCGCCAACTCGTGGACTCGCGGTAGGTTCTCGCTTCCCGAGCACAGGGTCCCGGCTTCCATTCCCGGCAGGATCAGGTATGTTCACCTGCCCCGAAATGACTGGGTGTTGTTGTGTCATCTTCATCATCATCATTTATCTCCATTACGGTCGGAGGAGGGCAACGGCAAACCACCTCCATTAGGTCCTTGCCCAGTACGACGGGGCAGGTCTCCCGTATCACTCCCATACGCTCTGTCAAGAAGGATGGGACTACATTTCCATTCCAATGGTACTTAGCTACGTTAGTGTTCTTTATGAGTGTTGTAAAGGGGAAAAATGTTAGGAAGCGACAGTGACAGTTTTCAGAGGATATAAAGTTTTCTAGAAAATGTCAAGAGCATGAACAGTGGCCTGTGATAGCACTTAACCTAGCGAGGGGAGTTACCAGAGCTGCGGCATGGGACAGAGGCGGAGAGAACACTGTCGACGATGCAAAATATTTTCCGTCTGTATCTGAGCAGACGCGTCTAGCAGCTGCCTTCCTAACACAAACCCATATAACACGGATCGATTGAATCTCGTAGATCACTGTGTGCAATAACGATATTTGTGATAGGCATTAATTCTGAATGGATAGAGTATTCAGTCATTTAATGAACGTCGAATATCTTAACAAATTTAAATAAATTTTGGACTGATGATTTATTCTCCGTTCCCGTTAGTGTGCGTATGGGTTGTCAGGTAGGTAACGGTACAAACGTCGTAAGAAGAAGGATAATAAAAATTTAAAAAAAAGCTCCAATTATTTCAAACAGATATTCTTTGGACAACTGCGCGTAATTGATAGTTAATTTTCGCCTTTATTCCTTTCTTTACTTTCTCTCATTCATAATGGAATATTGGATTTTTCGAAGGATTTTACAAAAAAAAGTATTGAATCTTACGTCAGATTGTTCCCTTCCTTCACCCTTCGTTCCTCCCAGAGATAGTATATACTGGCCGCTTTAGTTTTCTTTTCTAAAATCATCACTTTGTCCTCTGCCCCGACATCGTCTTGCGTCAGACACTTTGTTTCCTTATACTTTTATCCATACATACCTGGTATACCCAACATACACTATAATCTGTTACTAATATTCTAGTACGTGCCTGTGTTCTCAATTTTCCCTCCCTCTTCTCGTACTAGCGAACTGAGGCAGTTGTAAACAAAAATATTTGCGTCTACTGTAAAGGGTGCAGTGTACACTACTGGCCATTAAAATTCCTACGCCAAGACGAAATGCAGATGATAAACGGGTATTCATTGGACAAATGTATTTTACTAAAACCGACATGTGATTACATTTTCATGCAATTTGGGTGCATAGATCCTGAGAAATCAAAACCCATAACAACCACCAGTGGCCGTAATAACGGCCTTGATACGCCTGGGCATCGAGTCAAATACAGCTTTGATGGTATGTAGAGGTACAGCTGTCCATGTTACTTCAACTCGATACCACAGTTCATCAAGAGTAGTAACTGCCGTATTGTGACGAGCCAGTTGCTCGGCCACTATTGACCAGACGTTTTCAGTTGGTGAGAGATCTGCGGAATGTGCTGGCCGGAGCAGCAGTCGAACATTTTCTGTATCCAGAAAGGCCCGTTCAGGACCTGCAACATGCGGTCGAGCAATATAATGCAGAAATGTAGGGTCTCGCAGGGATCGAATGAAGGGTAGAGACACGGGTCGTAACACATCTGAAATAGAACGTCCACTGTTCAAAGTGCCATCAATGCGAACAAAAGGTGACCGACACGTGTAACCAATGGCACCGCATACCGTCACGCCGGGTGATACGCCAGTTTGGCGATGACGAATAAACGCTTCCACGGCGATGTCGCCAAACCTGGATTCATCCGAAAAAATGACGTTTTGCCATTCTTGCACCCAGGTCCGTCGTTGAGTACAACATCGCAGGCGCTCCTGTCTGTGATGCAGCGCCAAGGGTAACCGGAGCCATGGTCTCCGAGCTGATAGTCCATGCTGCTGCAAACGTCGACGAACTGTTCGTGCAAATGGTTGTTGTCTTGCAAACGTCCCCATCTGTTGACTCAGGGATCGAGACGTGGCTGCACGATCCGTTACAGCCATTCGGATAAGATGCCTGTCATCTCGACTGCTAGTGATACGAGGCCGTTGGGAGCCAGCACGGCGTTCCGTATTACCCTCCTGATCCCACCGATTCCATATTGTGCTAACAGTCATTGGCAACTAACAGACCAGGCAACGCCGGTCAACTGCTGTTTGTGTATGAGAAATCGGTTGGAAACTTTCCTCATGTCAGCATGTTGTAGGTGTCGCCACCGGCGCCAAGCTTGTGTGAATGCTCTGAGAAGCTAATCATTTGCATATCACAGCATCTTCTTCCTGTCGGTTAAATTTCGTGTCTGTAGCACGTCATCTTCGTGGTATAGCAATTTTAATGCCCAGGCGTGTAGATTTCTTTCCTCAGCTATTGTTTCCTATAAAACATTTACGAAAAAAAGGATATCAACACCAAGAAGGGGTTGTGCGTCGTATACGGAAGTTGGTGGGTGTTATTCTACATCTGAAAGATGACGTCTATTCAGATTTTGTGCCTGTCGCATAAGTGTGGCGCTCGTAGCGCAACGAAGAGGGCGCGAATCAGGTTCGCTTTAAATACGCACTGTAATTGTCGTGGGCATTAGTTACCTTTGAGATAAGACGTGGTGAGATGATTGTAGTGAGAGGAGCCTTGAAGACGACAAAGAAACCGTTATTAACAACTTACTGAGCTTGAACGACATCTTGAAAAAGGGCTACATGAAGCTGGATGTTCCCTCTGCGATATCGCAGTAAAATTTGGCAAGGCGTAGCAGCGGTACATGACTGCTAGCAGCGGTGATTACGGGAATCTACGGTCGCAATAAGACCACGCATCCGGACGGCCATACGGTACTATCGAGAGGGAAGACCATCATGTTCGGCGTATGGCTCCCGCGCATCGTACTACAACTGTTTGTTGGCACCAAAGTGACACACCGAACTGTTACAAATTTTAGAATGAAATTTTCACTCTACAGCGGAGTGTGCGCTGATATGAAACTTCCTGGCAGATTAAAACTGTGAGCCGGACCGAGACTCGAACTCGGGACCTTTGCCTTTCGCGGGCAGTTCCAAGCCTGACGCCCCGCAGCGTGCATCTTACAGACCCCAAACACCGACCGCTATTTGCGATTTCAGTGGTCTGAATCTCCCAAGGCTGTCAGTAGTTCTAATGGAATGTTATCTACTCCAGGGGCCTTGTTTCGACTAAGGTCTTTCAGTGCTCTGCCAAACTCTTCACGCAGTATCATATCTCCCATTTCATCTTCATCTACATTCTCTTCCATTTCCATAATATCGCCCTCAAGTACATCGCCCCTCTATATACTCCTTCCACTTTTTTGCTTTCCCTTCTTTGCTTAGAACTGGGTTTCCATCTGAGCTCTTGATATTCATACAAGTGGCTCTCTTTTCTCCAAAGGTCTCTTTAATTTTCCTGTAGGCAATATCTATCTTAACCCTAGTGAGATAAGCCCCTATATCCTTACATTTGTCCTCTAGCCATGCCTGCTTAGCCATTTTGCACTTCCTGTCGATCTCATTTTTGAGACGTTTGTATTCCTTTTTGCCTGCTTCATTTACTGCATTTTCACATTTCCTCCTTTCATCAATTAAATTCAATATTTCATCTGTTACCCAAGGATTTCTACCAGCCCTCGTCTTTTTACCTACTTGATACTCTGCTGCCTTCACTATTTCATCCCTCAAAGTTACCCATTCATCTTCTACTGTATTTCTTTCCCCCAATCCTGTCAATTGTTCCCTTATGCTTTCCCTGAAACTCTGTAGAATCTCTGGTTTAGTCAGTTTATCCAGGCCCCATCTCCTTAAATTCCCACCTTTTTGCAGTTTTTCAGTTTTAATCTAGAGTTCATAACCAATAGATTGTGGTCAGATTCCACATCTGCCTCTGGAAATGTCTTACAATCTAAAACCTGTTTCTTAAATCTCTGTTTTACCATTACATAATCTATCTGAAACCTGTCAGTATCTCCAGGCTTCTTCCATGTATACAACCTGCTTTCATGACTCTTAAACCAAGTGTTAGCTATGGTTAAGTTGTGCTCTGTGCAAAATTCTACCAGGCGGCTTCCTCTTTCATTTGTTATTGGCAATCCATATTCATCTACTACGTTTCCTTCTCTCCCTTTTCCTACTGCCGATATCCAGTCTCCCATGACTATTACATTTTCGTCTCCCTTCACTATCTGAATAATTTCTTTTATTTCATCATACATTTCTTCAATTTCTTCGTCATCTGCAGAGCTAGTAGGCATATAAACTTGTACTACTGTAGTAGGTGTGGGCTTCGTGTCTTTCTTGGCCACAATAATGCGTTCACAATGCTGTTTGTAGTAGCTTACCCGCACTCCTATTTTTTTATTCATTATTAAACCGACTCCTGCATTACCCCTATTTTATTTTGTATTTATAACCCTGTATTCACGTGACCAACAGTCTTGTTCCTCCTGCCACCAGCCGTCCGCGGTGGTCTCGCGGTTCTAGGCGCTCAGTCAGGAACCGCGCGACTGCTGCGGTCGCAGGTTCGAATCCTGCCTCGGGCATGGATGTGTGTGATGTCCTTAGGTTTAATTAGTTCTAAGTTCTAGGGGACTGATGACCACAGATGTTAAGTCCCATAGTGCTCAGAGCCATTTGAACCTCCTGCCACCAAACTTCACAAATTCCCACTATATCTAACTTTAACCTATCCATTTCCCTTTTTAAATTTTCTAACCTACCTGCCCTATTAAGGGATCTGACATACCACGCTCCGATCCGTAGAATGGCAGTTTTCTTTCTCTTGATAACGACGTCCTCTTGAGTGGTCCCCGCCCGGAGATCCTAATGGGGGACTATTTTACCTCCGGAATATTTTACCCAAGAGGACGCCATCATCATTCAACCATACAGTAAAGCTGCAAGCCCTCGGGAAAAATTACGGCTGTAGTTTCCCCTTGCTTTCAGCCGTTCGCATTACCAGCACAGCAAGGCCGTTTTGGTTAGTGCTACAAGACCAGATCAATCAATCATCCACACTGTTTCCCCTGCAACTACTGCAAAAGGCTGCTGTCCATCTTCAGGAACCACACGTTTGTCTGGCCTCTCAGCAAATACCCCTCCGTTGTGGTTGCGCCTACGGTACGGCTATCTGTATCGCTGAGGCACGCAAGCCTCCCCACCATCGGCAAGGTCCATGGTTCCTATTTGCAGTATAATGCAAAGTGACAAGTACGTACGGCCTTGTGACCGACCGCCATACGCAAACAGGCCACCACACGCTGAACAGAGTAAATAACTATCAATAAGTGTGTCTGCCGTGAAATCATGTCCCTTCTACTCTTTCATGCATGGAGACAAAACTGTCCTTCGCAGAACTTGACTTATTTTACTTGTGGAAAGCCAGGTCATGTACAGTCTATGTGCTTGCAACTTAAAAAAGAACTCTGTTCGTGTTCGCTCCCGTATGCACGGAGCACCTTCTTACTCAATGGATACAGTTTTTTCTAAACCGGCTACAGTACTAGTAAGGACCAAATTCAGGACGTGCCTTTACTCCGCCCAACAAAACTGTTTATGAACTTAGTCATCGCCGGACGCTGTGTGCGACTTCAGTAAAGCTGTCGGCACACGGACCACGCATCCGAACGTTGAGCGTTGAGCGTGCCGAGTTTTTGACGTCATAGCGTGGAATAGCACGTTCGGGAGTCTTTCCGAGCGTGCAGAGCAATATCTGGCATGTCAGATATTCTGAGCGTGCGTCTGAGCGTTGACCAATGAGATGGCGCAACGCCACCTACGTCACACATACGCCGTCTCCTTACAGTACAGAGTTGTGTGGCGCCATATTGGCATTCATTTCAAGCCTGTATGTATATATGCCGTTTCTGAGCACCAGAAAATTGAGAATCACTAAAAAAAAAAAACCGTTGTTAACTGTGTGATTCGTTCCAATAAAATAATGAGAAACATCATATTCGTGGCAAAATAATTGTTGTAACTTGCGTATTATGAGAGTAGGCTATTTGAAGCCAGCGACACACTGAAGATCTACTCAAAAGGCATTGTTCTTGGTACAATTTGTTATAATTAAACTTCAATTAGGAACGTATTTACGATTAAGGTTTTCTCCACGTGGTAAGATACTATAATTAGACAACTGGAGCACGTCACTGCTGTAGCGTAGTGGCTAGCGTCACTGCTCTCCACGTTATTTTGATGGGGCGGTGGTTCGTGTCTTGCCACATCCAAATTTTTTTCCTAACATTCGCCTTTTTATTGGGTTCTGATACTTTATTATTAGTTTAATATAAGTATATACTATAATATTTGATGTTATGTAAATATAAGTTCACCTTTTTTTGAGGGGTGCTTTGTTCGATTGGTTTAATCTACAGGACAGCTTGCGCTACTTGTATAAAGATATTTTGCTCCTTTTTCTTTTTCGCTTCGTAATTCACGTGTTACAAAGATTCTGCTACTGGGTAGGAACACTGATCAAGTAAGACTGACCTTGGGGTCTTACTAAAATGTGGGAATGATGAAATAATGTTTATGTTATGCGCAGAAGTATTCAAAATTTGTACCGCACTGTTTGTAATGGAACTTTTATAAACCTGTGTCCTTATTGATTGGACATAATACTTTCCTTTTCGTGGACGATGGAGGAAATGTGCGTTTTAACAGCGCTAATGTGGGAATTTTACGCGCGCCCGTTGAGTAAACAGTGTGATTTACGAACTAGAAACACCCCTCAACTGCCGCTGGAGTGCGTTGCGATCGCGTATACCACGTTGGGGCCCACGTATCGTATGCACCAGTCGCATCGTTCTTGAGCGTTCTGCAGCACGTTGAACTTGTCACGCTCAACGTTAACGTTCGACAGCACGGTCCGTGTGCCGACGGCTTAAGACACTAGCGCTTCCATTACACTGCTTAATTGTGGCACGTATAAACACTTCGGCTCGCCGAGGGTGACAAAATCTTGCACCCAACTTTCTGTGTATAACGGTTAGAGCACTCCAGTGCTTGGTACATGTAGTTTACCTGCCGCAGTCCAATCACACACCAGAGAAGTGACATTTACAATTTTGCGTTTGCAATACTGTGAAAACATTTTTGGCTTAGGTTCATTTAATTTCTTTGGTCTTCGTATTTAGCACAATTTTCTGTATGTTTTCGCTTTCAACACAAGAGACATTGTTACTCATTTGATTGAGGAGTTTCCTGTTTTATTTTCTGAAGAACTTGGCAGAGCAAATAATTCTGTAACACTACCTAAGATTTTTCGGGCGCATTCCATCCTTCACGCACTTCGGGACAAAGTGGTAAGCGAACTTAAAGAATCGAAAGACAATGGTATTATTGCTCCCATCCAAGCTAATCAATGGACTTCTCCCTTAGTCATCTTACCAAAGCCTTCTGGAAGACTTCGGCTCCAAATCTCCAAGATTGGCGATCTCTCACAGACGCTCTAAACCTAGCTCGGACTTCAATGCGAGATACTTATAATAGATTCCAAAAAGAGACTTTATCTCGAAACCTGGCTCAAAATCCAAAGAGACTCTGGTCGTATGTCAAGTATTCTAGCTGCGAGACACAACAATGCCTTATCTGTGAAGTAGCAGTGGAGTTACTATCGACGACAGTGTTGCCAAAGCAGAGTTATTAAATGGAGCATCCGAAACTCCTTCACCAAAGAAGCCGAAGTAAATATTCCAGAATTCGAGTCAAGAACAATTGCCAACATGAGTAACGTAGAAGTAGATATACTCGGACTAGTGAAGCAACTTAAATCTCTTAACAAAAGCAAGTCTCCCAGTACCGACTGTATACCAGTTAGGCTCCTTTCAGAGTATGCTGATACAATAGCTTAGTACTTAACAATCATATACAATCGTTCGCTCCGATGAAAAATCCGTACCCAAGGACTGGAAAGCTGCACAAGTCACACCAATATTCAAGAAAGGTAGTAGGAGTAATCCACTAAATTACAGGTCCATATCATTAACGTCGATATGAAGCAGGATTTTGGAACATAGACTGTGCTCGAACATTATGTATTACCTCAAAGGGAAAGGTCCTTTGCACACAGTAACAAGGATTTAGAAAACATCATTCTTGTGAACACAACAAGCTCTTTAATGGTTCAAATGGCTCTGAGCACTATGGGACTCAACTGCTGAGGTCATTAGTCCCCTAGAACTTAGAACTAGCTAAACCTAACTAACCTAAGGACATCACACACATCCATGTCCGAGGCAGGATTCGAACCTGCGACCGTAGCGGTCTCGCGGTTCCAGACTGCAGCGCCAGAACCGCGCGGCCACTTCGGCCGGCAACAAGCTCTTTACTCACATGAAGTGCTGATTGCTGCTGACAAGGGATTTCAGATTGATTCCGTATTTCTTGATTTGCAGAAGGCTTTTGACACAGCACCACACAAGCGGCTTGTAGTGAAATTGCGTGCTTATGGAATATCGTCTCAATTATGTGACTGTATTTGTGATTTCGTGTCAGAGAGGCCCCAGTTCGTAGTTATTGACGGAAAGTCATCAAGTAAAACACGTGTGATTTATGGCGTTCCCCCAAACTATTGTTACAGGTCCTTTGCTGTTCCTTATGTATAAAAAAGACTTAGAAGCCAATCTGAGCAGCCGTCTTAGGTTGTTTGCAGTTGTCGCTGTCGTTTATTGACTAGTAAAGTCATCAGAAGGTCAAAAAAACTATAAAACGATTTGGAAAAGCTACCTGTATGCCGGAAAAAGATCCTGCAAGAACGGGACCAACGAGGACTGGAGAGAATCGTTCAACGTGACAGGAGTGCAACCCTTCCCAACTTGCTGCAAATTTCAATGCTCGGCCATCAGCAAATGTCTGCGTGCGATCCATTCAACGAAACATCATCGATATGGGCTTTCGGGGCCGAAGGCCCACTCGTGTATCCTTGATGACTGCACGACACCAAACTTTACACCTCGTCTGGGACCGTTAACAGCGACATTGGACTGTTGATGACTGGTAACATCTTTCCAGGTCGGACGAGTCTCGTTTCAAAGTGTATCGTGCGGTTGGGCGTTTACGGGTATGGAGACAACTTCATGAATCCACGTACCCTGCATGTCAGCAGGGGACTGTTTAAGCTGGTGGAGGGTCTGTAGTGGTGTGGGGCGTGTGCAGTTGGAGTGATATGGGTCCCCTGATACATCTACGTAAGCAGCCTGTCTGAACACCGGCATCCATTAATGTCCATTGTGCATTCCGTCGGACTTCCATCAGGGCAATGTGACACTCCACACGTCCAAAATTGCTACAGAGTGGCTCCCTGAACACTCTTCTGAGTTTAAACACTTTCTCAAGTCACCAGACTCCCCAGACATGATCATTATAGAGCATACCTGGGATGCCTTGCAACGTGCTGTTCAGAAGAGATCTCCAAGCCCTCGTTCTATTACAGATTTACGGACAGTCGTGCGGGATTCATGCTGTCAGTTCCCTCGAGCGCTACTTCAGACGTTAGTCGAGTCCACGTCATGTCGTGCTGCGACACTCCTGCATGCTCCCGGGACCCTGCACGATATTAGGCAGGTGTACCATTTTCCTTGGCTCTTTAGTTTAATTGAAGGCCCTGCTGGTTTGCTGTGCGCCATCAGCACCAGATTCGTGTCTGTAGATTGCGAGAGTCTTCCACAGATTTTCTGTTCTCAGATTAGCATTCTACGCCCGCCCGCCCCCCCCCCCCCCCCAGTGCCTCTTCGGCACCGCCTGCGGAAACTATGAAGGCTGGACCCATCACCTTCCCCGCCGCAGTAGCTGAACTTCCCGGCGCTCGTCCCGGCACCGTCGTCGTAGTCGTCGCCGCCGCCGTCGTCATCTCCGCCCTAGACCTTTTCTGTCGGACCAGTTGAGGGAGAGGCTTTACAGTGATTATCCGACTGACGTGTCCTCGGATCTTAGGACGGATGCGTTGCGCAGCCTGAGGCTCGGCATCGGTCTCAGTTGCGGCCCTTGGCTCGTCACACCACCCAGCTTCCTGTCTTCTCCCCCGTTGTCACAAGACGGCTCCCTACACGACAACCGTGTGGCATTTGGGGGAGGGGGAGGGGGGGGAAGGAGGAGAGGAATGTGCAGTCCTAAAGCAACGACTGCACACCGACGTGTACAGCGCCGCGAAACAGCATTAAGAGGCCAATGGAAAGAGAAGACAGCGCCGTGCCCAAGAAGACAGAGTTCAGCGCCCCTTGTCAACGCTGACGTAAACGCTCGTCGCTGGTCGGGTCCAGTTTGATCGCAGACTTCGAGTGACTCAGTACTGTGTACTAGGAAGACAATACTTAGCTTGCGTTCTACGAGTAGTAATAGTGTGTACAGTAATTGCACATAGGAGGAACAGGTAACAACTTCATGCCGAGAATTAATGTTACTTCCCTTTTTAGAAACAAATTGTTCTACTAATCAGAAAGTATTATGTTCAGATCATTTTTGATTCCTACCTCGGGCCATCGCAAATTCTATCCTTCCTTGTTTGTGTCGGTGCCGACACAATGATAGAAACACACTGAAATAGTCTGAGTCTGACGTCATAGCGCAAAGAGCCGTCACGTGAAGCCATGAACTCTCTGTACCACTACCATCTCTGCCACGCGTACATAGTGTAATCGGGACCGTATATGTACCATTGCACGCTTACCTAAACACCTTGACAGTACTATAAGAATGTTACACATTTACAGAGCGAACTGTACCGCGACCTTTCGGTCAACAGCAGTGAAAACACTAATTCGGATAAACGAAATGATTCGTGACAAAGTGCAGAGATTAAGGGAACTTACATGATCGTTGGAACACGGAGTCATTTAAAGAGCAATTCATTTTTAACCACACTATTCACGTATTCATAATATGCTTTAAACAAAACTGAGCATATTAAGTGAATCTGAAAGCTGAGAGCTATTCTACCCTTTCCTCCGGCATTTGCAGGGTGTGCACGCTAAATAACTACTGCTTATGTGTGTGGTCCCTTTGCGAGGTACGGAGAAAATCGTGTTCGCCCATCGCCCAACGACGAGTCTCCCCACTTTGTACTCGGGCCATTCACGCGTCAAGTCTTTCATACTTTCTAATTATCCCATAGGATAATACATGTCTGTATATAGTAAATGAAATGATTTAGGGAAGAATGTGAAGACACGTACAGTCTGACTTATGGAAATATCAGTTTGCCTTCTGGAGAATTGTATGAACACTCGAGGAAATACTGACCACGCGACGTATCTTAAAATATAGCATTTACAGCTACATTAGAATGCTAAATATTACAGGCATAGATAGCGGAAGTGATGAAGAGATACTGAATCGAGCTGGGGAGAAAAGAAATTTATGTATCATAAATTTGACTAATAGACGGGGACACATGCTGGGGCACCGAAGAATCTCCAGTTTGACACTGGAGGGAAAAGTCGGAAGCTGAAATAGGAGAGCGATGACAAGGCTTGACTACGGTAAGCAAATTCGGGTGGATGTAGACTGCAATAGTTATGCAACGATGCAGAAACTTGCACAGGTTGAACTACTGCAGAGAGCTACACCAACCCAGTCGTCATACTGAACAGTACCCTCCAACTTATTGTTCACTACACACGCACACGGAGCTCACTTCGTGAGCGCCTTTCTTCAGGAGAAAAGAGTTAACCATGTGAAACTGTCTGTGATATCTACAGATGTATAGCTAGCTGATCTTACCGGGAAGCAGTCTCAACTAGCTAAAGGGCTCGTAACACACTGGATGACGTCAGGAGGGAAGCCGTCACAGAGTGAGAAAATAATGAACAGTGTCTCAACATGTTTTTGCCAATAAGGACCGAACCTTTGCACGAAGCATGAGATGGAGGTACACGAATCACATGTTATCCACCAGCAGATAATAATTTTACATATGCGAAGAGTTGTGCACTTTCGAAGATTCTGCTTTTTTTGTTATTGTTGTGTAATTGTCATACAGTAAAGAAATTTTGTTTAGTACGGATTAATTTCCATTATTTCGTGTTTTAGCAGTTTATGACGAGCTGGATATAGTTTTTTAAAACGAAGAATACTGTTTTTGTGATTTGGAAATTCCACTGACTATGTCTTCCTTAACCTCTTTATTACTAATCAGAGTAGTGTTTCTGGATTGTGTGAAATTTTGGTAAGAAAAGAGGATCGTTACTACAAACGTTTTCGGTAAGGGCCAGCCTATATAGGGTGTTACAAAAAGGTACGGCCAAACTTTCAGGAAACATTCCTCACCCACAAATAAAAAAAAGATGTTATGTGGACATGTGTCCGGAAACGCTTAATTCCCATGTTATAGCTCATTTTAGTTTCGTCAGTATGTACTGTACTTCCTCGATTCACCACCAGTTGGCCCAATTGAAGGAAGGTAATGTTGATTTCGGTGCTTGTGTTGACATGCGACTCATTGCTCTACAGTACTAGCATCAAGCACATCAGCATCAACAGGTTAGTGATCATCACGAACGTGGTTTTGCAGTCAGTGCAATGTTTACAAATGCGTAGTTGGCAGATACCCATTTGATGTATGGATTAGCACGGGGCAATAGCCGTGGCGCGTTACGTTTGTATCGAGACAGATTTACAGAACGAAGGTGTCCCGACAGGAAGACGTTCGAAGCAATTGATCGGCGTCTTAGGGAGCACGGAACATTCCAGCCTATGACTCGCGACTGGGGAAGACCTAGAACGACGAGGACACCTGCAATGGACGAGGCAATTCCTCGTGCAGCTGACGATAGCCTTAATGTCAGCGTCAGAGAAGTTGCTGCTGTACAAGGTAACGTTGACCACATCACTGTATGGAGAGTGCTGCGGGAGAACCAGTTGTTTCCGTACCATGCACAGCGTGTGCAGGCACTATCAGCAGCTGATTGGCCTCCACGGGTACACTTCTGCGAATGGTTCATCCAACAATGTGTCGATCCTCATTTCAGTGCAAAAGTTCTCTTTACGGATGAGGCTTCATTCCAACGTGATCAAATTGTAAATTTTCACAATCAACATGTGTGGGCTGACGAGAATCCGCACGCAATTGTGCAATCACGTCATCAACACAGATTTTCTGTGAACGTTTGGGCAGGCATTGTTGGTGATGTCTTGATTGGGCCCCATGTTCTTCCACCTACGCTCAATGGAGCACGTTATCATGATTTCATACGGGATACTCTACCTGTGCTGCTAGAACATGTGTCTTTACAAGTACGACCCAACATGTGGATCATGCACGATGGAGCTCCTGCACATTTCAGTCGAAGTGTTCGTACGTTTCTCAACAACAGATTCGGTGACCGATGGATTGGTAGAGGCGGACCAATTCCATGGCCTCCACGCTCTCCTGACCTCAACCCTCTTGACTTTCATTTATGGGGGCATTTGAAAGCTCTTGTCTACGCAACCCCGGTACCAAATGTATAGCCTCTTCGTGCTCGTATTGTGGACGGCTATGATGCAATACGCCATTCTCCAGGGCTGCATCAGCGCATCAGGCATTCCATGCGACGGAGGGTGGATGCATGTATCCTCGCTAACGGAGGACATTTTGAACATTTCCTGTAACAAAGTGTTTGAAGTCACGCTGGTACGTTCTGTTGCTGTGTGTTTCCATTCCATGATTAATGTGATTTGAAGAGAAGTAATAAAATGAGCTCTAACATGGAAAGTAAACGTTTCCGGACACATGTCCACATAACATATTTTCTTTCTTTGTGTGAGGAATGTTTCCTGAAAGTTTGGCCGTACCTTTATGTAACACCCTGGTCGTAAATTCCCGTTACAAACTTCTAGGACTTGTAGTGGGAAGTGAGTACATAATGTTTTGAATAGGAACCCATATTTAGAAACGTACCATCTCCGTGCTACAACCATTTGAAAACGTGTTGCTATTGCGACCATTCTTACAACTAGTTCACTGGGTGTGATCCAGTAAATCACTTGTTTTACACTTTCACTCATTAACAGACAATGAGACTTCTCGTGGACTTGTTGACGGGTTCTCATCAACGTGATGCACTAACGCCTCTTCCGGTTCGGGTGTGTGGGGCCTCCTTGGAGCGCCACAGTCACGCCTGCTGCTGGTGAAGATACCCTTTCTCGAAACCGGTTCGTGATTGTGGCGAAAAGGATACGCGATGTAGTCTGAAGTTGTGGAGAACGATCTTGATAAAGGCGACGAGTAGCTCTTTCATTGCCGTGAGCTTCGCCATTTAGGAAGATGATGTCGATGTTTTCTGCACACTTGTACTCAACCATGTTGCTCCAACACTGACAGACGCGTGAATGAGGCTCAACCAGGTCAGTGAGGTAGGATAGGATGTGAAATGACATCAGCCGATCTGACGTAAGCACCCATCACTATGGCTATCCTGTTGCGAACCTATCTAGCAAACATGTTTTCAAACGGCTGTAGCACAAAAACGTTACGTTTCCGGATATATTTTCCTATTCAAAATGTTATTTCCTCCCCTCTACAAGTCCTAGAAATTTGTAACGGGAATTTCCGACCACCCTGTATAGGCATATTGTGTACATTTCGTATTGTAGTTACATGGAAACATGATATTCGTACCTTATTTATTTCGTTTAATAGGTATGTAATCTTAAAAATATAGTTTCCCACCTGACTTATAAAACTGTGTACTTTTAATATTCTGTAAGAGCTCATACAGACTTGCTGTTTAGTTGTAGATTTCTTCTCAGGGTTAATGGTCGTAACATCTGTGGGTAACTGTCGTAACTGAGAACTGCCTATTTAACACCATTAACTACACCAAATAATTTTAGCCAGATTAATCATACAGGATTAACAAAAATGGTTCAAATGGCTCTGAGCACTATGCGACTTAACCTCTGAGGTCATCAGTCGCCTAGAACTTAGAACTAATTAAACCTAACTAACCTAAGGACATCACACATATCCATGCCCGAGGCAGGATTCGAACCTGTGACCGTCGCGGTCGCTCGGCTCCAGACTGTAGCGCTTAGAACCGCACGGCCACTCCCGCCGGCCAGGATTATCAAGTGGGTGTTAGTTTGCACCTATTCTACAAAATCTCATACAACGCAACGAAATATCGAAGGACACGTAATCTGTTCTGGATGGGCTGTAAGTCAGTTGCCACTCGCAATCCTTAGACTTAATTTTGGCTAGAGTTGTGACAGTCAGTTGTGAACTTGACTAGTGTGTAGGACCCGTAAGTGAGATGACAATGGCGGTTTGAGATTATGTTGTTTGTTGTTATCTGCACTGAAGAGCCAAAGATACTACTCCACCTGCCTAATACGGTGTAGAGTCCCCGTGAGCACGCAGAATTTGTCGCAACACGACGTAGCATGGACTCGACAAATGTCTGAAGTAGTGCTGAGGGAACTGACATCATGAATTCTGCGTGGCTGTCCATAAATCTGTAAGAATATTAGGGGGTGGAGATCTTTCTGAACAGCAGGTTGCAAGGCATCCCAGATATGCTCTATAATGTTCATGTCTGGGGAATTAGGTGGCCAGCGGAAGTGTTTAAACTCAGAAGGGTGTTCCTGGAGACACTCTGTAGCTATTATGAACGTGTGAAATGTCGCATTGTCCTGCCGAAATTGCACAAGTCCATTGGAATGCACAATGGACATGAATGGATGCAGGTGATCAGACAGGATGCTTACGTAAGTGTCACCTGCCAGAGCCGTAACTAGACGTATCAGTGGTTCCCTGTAACTCCAACTGCATTACAGAGCCCCCACCAGCTTGAACGGTCCCCTGCTGACATGCAGGGTCCATGGATTCATGCGGCTGTCTCCATAACCGTACACGTCCGTCCTCCCGATACAATTTGAAACGAGACTCGTCGGACCTGGAAACACGTTTCCAGTCATCGACAGTCCAATGTCGGTCTTAACGGGCCCAGCGATTCTTAAAGATTGCTGCCGAGCAGTCATCAAGGATACACCAGTATGCCTTCGGCTTCGAAAACCCATGTCGATGATGTTTCGTTGACTGGTTCGCACGCTGGCACTTGTTGATGGCCCAGCATTGAAATCCGCAGCATTAGGGGAAGGGTTGCACTTCTGTCACGTTGAACGATTCACATTAGTCGTCATTGGTCCCGTTCTTGCATATGTTTTTCTGGCCACAGCATTGTCGGAGATTTGATGTTTTACCGGATTCCTGATATTCACAATACACTCGTGAAATTGTCGTACAGGAAAGTCCCCACTTTATCACTACCTCGGAGATGCTTAAATATTGATAACCTGCCATTGTAGCAGAATTGACCGGTCTAACAACTGCGCCAGACACTTGTCTTTTGTATAGGCGTTGGCGACCACAGTGCTGTATTCGGGCTGTTTACATATCCCTGTATTTAAACACGCATGCCTATACCAGTTTATTTTCGCTTCAATGTAAGAAACAATGAATAGAAGGGCAAGTATTTGTTTCCCGTACATGGTGGAAACATGATCATAATTACGTCTGCGATTTGACTGTGAAACGCTTTCCAAACAAGCAACCTCAATCCCGACAGTTTATTTGTAGATTACATTTATGACTTGAAGTGGTAGGGTCGGTAGCAGAGCTTTCTCGTTCAGGTAGACCAAAATCTGTTACCAGGAGACAACCTTATTGTTGTCGTGCAATGTATTGTACAGTCACAGACCAAATCTCAAAGAAAAGCGTCAGAGGAGTATGAAATATCAAGAACAAGCCTACGAAGGTCTAGGAAAAGCTGAAATTGAGACCAGATAGGTGTACTTTACTTCAGGTTCAAAATGAAGATGATCCGGACAGAGGGATGGAATTCGGAGAGTTGTACATAGCGCTCAACAAGAATCCGATCCCAAGTTTTACAACAGCATTCTTCAGAGCAACGAAACGACTTTTAAGGTAAATGGGAAAGTGAACAGACACAGCTGTGCCTACTGGAATTGTATGAGTCCTCCATGGATGTGAACTCTTCTGGAGAGAGTGTATGGGCAAGTATTTTCAAGGGTGAACAACTGGAGACTCAGTTTTATAAGGTATTGTCAATACACGTAAATTACCTAAATACGCTTAAGGAAGTGTTGTTAGAAGTGGAATATACTCCATTTTTTGAACATCAGCAGGCAGTTAAGGGAAGTCTGCTATGCCAATAAGGTGGAATACCCCCAAATTATAGAGCTGTCGTGACAGACTGTCTAAATGAAAACTTTGTTGAGTGGACTGGCAAATTGGGTGCTTTTGAGTGGCCTTCACGATCCCTAGGTATCAGTGTTTTTTAATACTACAATGAGGTTTATTCCGTGGGTCGATGTTATAGTTCTGGGTGGAGATTTTAATTTCCCGGATGTAGACTGGGATACTCAAACGTTTATAACGGGTGGCAGGGACAAAGAATCAAGTGAAATTTTTCTAAGTGCATTATGTGAAAACTACCTTGAGCAGTTAAACAGAGAACCAACTCGTGACGATAACATGTTAGACCTTCTGGTGACAAACAGACCCGAACTATTTGAAACAGTTAACGCAGAACAGGGAATCAGCGATCATAAAGCGGTTACTGCATCGATGACTTCAGCGGTAAATAGAAATATAAAAAAAGGTAGGAAGATTTTTCTGCTTAGCAAAAGTGACAAAAAGCAGATTTCAGAGTACTTGACGGCTCAACACAAAAATTTTGTTTCAAGTACAGATAGTGTTGAGGATCAGTGGACAAAGTTCAAAACCATCGTACAATAAGCATTAGATGAGTATGTGCCAAGCAAGATCGTAAGAGATGGAAAAGAACCACTGTGGTACAACAGCCGAGTTAGAAAACTGCTACAGAAGCAAAGGGAACTTCACAGCAAACATAAACATAGCCAAACCCTTGCATACAAACAAAAATTACGCGAAGGAAATGTAGTGTGAGGAGAGCTATGCGAGAGGCGTTCAATGAATTCGAAAGTAAAGTCCTATGTACTGACTTGGCACAAAAACCTAAGAAATATTGGTCTTATGTCAAAGCGTTAGGTGAATCAAAACAAAATGTCCAGACACTTTGTGACCAAAATCGTACTGAAACAGAGGATGACAGACTAAATGCCGAAATACTAAATGTCTTTTTCCAAAGCTGTTTCACAGAGGAAGACTGCACTGTAGTTCCTTCTCTAGAATGTCGCACAGATGACAAAATGGTAGATATCGAAATAGATGACAGAGGGATAGAAAAACAACTAAAATCGCTCGAAAGAGGAAAGGCCGCTGGATCTGATGGGATACCAGTTCAATTTTACACAGAGTACGAGAAGGAACTTGCGCCCCTTCTTGCAGCAGTGTACCGTGGGCCCCAAGAAGAGTGCAGCGTTCCAAAGGATTGGAAAAGGGCACAGGTCATCCCCGTTTCCAAGAAGGGACGTCGAACAGATGTGCAGAACTATAGACCTATATCTCTAACGTCGGTCGATTGTAGAATTTTGGAACACGTATTACGTTCGAGAATAATGACTTCTTTGGAGACTAGAAATCTACTCTGTAGGAGTCAGCATGGGTTTCGAAAAAGATCGTGTGAAACCCAGATCGCGCTATTCGTCCACGACACTCAGAGGGTCATAGACACGGGTTCCCAGGTAGATGCCGTGTTTCTTGACTTCCGCAAGGCGTTCGATACAGATCCCCACAGTCGTTTAATGAACAAAGTAAGAGCATATGGACTAACAGACCGACTGTGTGATTGGATTGTAGAGTTCCTAGATAACAAAAGGCAGCATGTCATTCTCAATGGAGAGAAGTCTTCCGAAGTAAGAGTGATTTCAGGTGTGCAGCAGGGGAGTGTCGTAGGACCCTTGCTATTGACAATAAACATAAATGACCTTGTGGATAACATCGGAAGTTCACTGAGACTTTTTGCGGATGATGCTGTAGGATATCGAGAGGTTTTAACAATGGAAAATTGTACTAAAATGCAGGAGGATCTGCAACGAATTGACGCATGGTGCAGGGAATGGCAATTGAATCTCAATGTAGACAAGTGTAATGTGCTGCGAATACAGAGAAAGAAAGGTCCTTTATCATTTAGCTACAATATAGCAGGTCAGCAACTGGAAACAGTTAATTCCATAAATTATCTGGGACTAGGCATTAGGAGTGATTTAAAATGGAACGATCATATAAAGTTGATCGTCGGTAAGGTAGATGCCAGACTGAGATTCATTGGAAGAATCCTAAGGAAATGCAATCCGAAAACAAAAGAAGTAGGTTACAGTACACATGTTCCCCCACTGCTTGAATATTTCTCTCCAGTGTGAGATCCGTACTAGATAGGGTAGATAGAAGAGATAGAGAAGATCCAACGGAGAGCAGCGCGATTCGTTACGGAATCATTTATTAATCGCGAAAGCGTTACGGAGACGATAGATAAGATTGAAGTTTCGAGAACATACCTTCACCGAGGGGTCAAGCAGTACATTGCTCCCTCCTACGTATATCTCGCGAAGAGACCTTTCCACTAACAATACGAGTCTGGAATAGAGGGGAGAACCGATAGAGGTACTCAAAGTACCCTCCGCCACACACCGTGGCTTGCGGTGTATGGATGTAGAGATGTAGAGAAGAGTGATGTGAGCATTTGAAGGATCGAATCCAATGGGAATTTGGAAACCTACAACCCCAGAAGACTTCAGACAAAATAAGTAAATCAGTGTTGAAAAGATGAAATGTTTGCTTAGAACATCACAGAAATCACGTTGTTGCGTCGATGAACTCTGCATGTATGTCTGTGATGAAAGTAAATTAGTATTTTCATTTGCTTAGTATTCTTACACCAAACACATTTTTGAAACTGTTTTGCAACTCGATACGGCATGGACTCAACAAGTCATTCGAAGCCTCCGGAAAAAATATTGAGCCATGCTGCCTCTATAGCCGTCCGTAATGGCGGAAGTATTGTTGGTGCAGGATGGATGGTTGATTGATTTGATGATCCATGGCTTCGTGTGGTCTGCACCTCAATCGAATCCTACCCTACCATCAGCTCTTAAATAAAAATCTGGACTCATCCGACCAGGTCACGGTTTTCCAGCCGTGTAGGTTGTAAGCGATATGGTTATGAGCCCGGAAGAGGCACTGCTGGCGACGCCGTGCTGATAGTAAGGCATTCGCGTCGATCGTCTGCTACCATAGCTCATTAAAGCCAAATTTAGCCGCTGCTCTAACGGGTAAGTTCGTCGTACGTCCCACACTGATTTCTGTTTTATCACTGACAGTTTTGCGGAAATCCCGTTGTTCTCTTTGTTGAGTGAATGCCATCGTTCATTGTGCAGTCTGTGCTCCAGTGTCACCTGCCAGAGCCGTAACTAGACGTATCAGGGGTTCCGTATCACTCCAACTGCACACGTCCCACAGCATTACAGAGCCTCCACCAGCTTAAACAGTTCCCTGGGAGTATATAGCTAACCAATGACTTTTGCCACCTCATTGTATATGATTACGTAGCTTCTGAACATCTCACCTGAAGATGAACCTGAAAAGGCTCGAAAACTAATTGTTGAAAATAATAAATAAAACAAATATTCTGTATGTGGCTAACAATAGTTATCTGTAATTACATACTCGTACAATCTTCAATACGTTGCATCATAAATGTCACGTTCTGCTATCCGCTAAATGAAAACGAGGTTCTGACATTTAAAGGTCTGATGGTTAAACCAGCACTAACTGATTATTGTAACACGCCGGCCAACTTTCAGGTATTTTTGCGGAAGTTCTAAGCAAAACAGCCTTTGAATGACGCAAAGCAGGGAGCCTACAAACTTAGATCTACGCAGCGCAACATACAGATAACTCCTGCCCAGGGCGCGTAGGCGGCAGAAAACAACATAAATCAGCAACGCCGGGCGTGTGAGGGGGAAACTTGGCGCAAGTGTGGACTCGTGCAAACACGCGACGCAGTCCGTATGCGGCGGCGCCTGTGCGGCAGGCTACCCGCGCGACCTCTGCGTGAACCTCCGGCTGTGCCATTAGACCGATTGCGCCTTAGCCGACGCGCCTCTTACGCAAACAGCGACGCCAGTAGACGGCGTTCATGCATAATTCACACTCACCAAGGAACGGAATAGCAGGCCTGCGAAGAAGAGCTCAAACTTTGTCGCACTGTACTCTACAGATTGTACCATTACTTTTAACTTCATTCGCTATTTACTGTTAAATCTTAAAAATTCTCAGGAAATAACGAAAGTATCTGCTAGAACAAACTCTTTGAAGTTAATCTGTTGGTATCCTGAAGTCCTAAGTTTTGTCGTCCCACATCTGCTAAATTATTCACAGCCAAGTGTCTTCTACAAGTTCTCTTTCACTGCCGCTACAGTTTACCCCTCATCTGCCTCCACACTGTTGGCTGTTAAGCTTTTGACCACTAATTTTATTTGAAAATCGTAAATTCACAGTTATTTCAATTAATCTCTTAATCAGAAGAAACAATATCAAAAGAATATTTCCCGCCGTTTCGTTGTCAGAGGGAGTTGTGGGATGGAGGGTAGGAGACACGGGATTATTCATAAATATCTCCACCGTTTCAGAGGACGAATGCGCAGAAACTACAAGACATACGGGAAACTTCAAACATCAATGGACGGAGCATCTATTCAGTTTTATAACTTACACTACAGGTTCTCATTATGAGCTTCGTTTGTGACGTGACCAGCTTCAATTCTTGGTTGCAAGTCGTGGACATGGCGTGTCCGGGAAGACGCAAAGTCAGCCCACTCCGCGAATCGGGTAATTGGGCTGCCGATCTGCAGGTAAGAACTTATTCAATATGACAATACCGTGACGAGGGCTAACCACGAGCCTTGAGGCCAGCACAACCTACAGATGCAATCTGTAATGGTGATGAATTCTGATAGTCATTAGTACGCTTACCTTTAAGAATGGGAAACGGATACGTAGCAATAACATGCAACAAATTCCAATTGGTTCTCTGATAACCTGTCGTGGGACACATACGTCTCGATGGTATTCAAAGGGTTAAAACGGCAGTACCAGGAAGGACAGCAAAAAACGAACAGCAGAAGAATGCGTCATTAAATTTGTAGGTGATTTGGGATTATAAGGCTTGCAAAATGAAGAGCACACAGGTGGCTTCTCTGGCGGAAACAATAGGTCTAATAGGGATGGACATCGAGTGGAGCTAAATCCGCATGACAGATTATGGTATGTCATTACATGCTGCTTCAACTTTATACCAGACGCCGCCAATCACCTAGGCTGGCGAGTGTTGGCGTGCCAGTCCCTCGGCAACCTATGTACAGATCTTTCTACTGAGTGAGAGATCTGCAGGAAGTGGTAGCCAGGACAACACTTTCTGCATGGAGGTAGATCTGAACAACACAGGCAGTATGCGGTCATTTGCTGTCGTCCTCACAGGTAATGTCATTGGGAGTTCGAGGACAGGGCTTAATAGCTATTTAATACTTCAGCAATACACAAAAAAAAGCCACGTACCACGAAGGAGTTTGCAAGTATATACGGAGACGGGTATCGACGGATAATGTAAATTAATATAAACTTTGGCAGCGCAATTTCACCACGTAGCATGCAAGAATAATATGTTGACGCCACGTCATAAAGTCTTTGCAGATTTCATTTCGAGCACTCAGCTGGACAATAACTATGCCTCGCAGACAGGTCAACAATTTAAGCAGACGTCAGCATTTGAGAGGAAACATATAGACGGGCTCAAACTGGTTGGAATCATCGGTGAGTCGCTCGACACTATTCAACGACAACGATGATGGCACGAATGCGTGAATGCGTGACCGAATACAGCGTCAAGAAAGTGGTGGTCGATTAAGAGAAACGACAGAAGGTGAGGGCCGAAGAATCGTCAGACAGGCACTCGCAGCTCCAGATTCACCATTATCATTGATCCGACTTGCAAACTGGTGCGTCAGTGACTAAAGGCCCATTAAAGTGAGGCACATAGAAAGGAGGCTGAGATTAGGGCGCCCCTTGCGCCTGTTACCATGGAGCTCTGTGCAGTAACAAGCTCATTTGTCGGGCACTTCGGCCTGGAATCTCGTTGACTGGAGTAGAATTGTTTTCAGTGATGAGCCCCGCTTCGAAATAGGCCCCGATGACGAACGAAAACGTGTCTGCAGACGCCCCAGACAGCGGTGGGGTACCAACCTTACTATCGCCCACCATAGGACCCAACAAGAAGGAGTGATGCTGGACATCTTTGGCTGTCCTCTGCATCTCCCTTACAGCACAGCGGTACGTCGACGATATTCTACGCCCAGACACCCTCGGCTTACATTCCAGCATGATAAAACCTGCCTGCACACGGAAACACTTTCTAAAGCTTGTCTTCGTGCTTCCCAAACTCCACCCTGGCCAATAAGGTCCCCGGATCCGTCCTTAACTAAGAATGTTTTGAATATTATGGGCAGGGCGCTTCAACCAGCTCTGGATTTTGACTACCTAACGCGCTAGATGGACAGAATTTCTCATAATATTCCTCAGGAAGCCATTCAACAACTCTAACAGTCAATGCCAAGACGAATAACTGCTTGCATAAGGGCCAGAGATGGACCAACGCAATATGGACTTGCTCAATTTGTGAATCTCTTTCTCTTGAATAAATCACCCATTTTTTTTGAAAATTTATCCGTTTATTTTAACAGGATCACATCCATCGATTTCCGTCCCATTCGGATAATTTATCCGTGGTGTGTCGCTTTATTTGTTTTAGAGGTAGATCGTCTCTGTTCACGTTGCGAGCTGTTATGTACTGGGATTTCACAGTACCATGCCAGGTGCTGGATCCATATGAATATGACAGATACGAGCTTTGGGAACATTCGTATTCCTCCGAGCTTCCACATAGGTACGCGCGAATTCTGATGCTGTACGCAGAACCAAGATTCGTCGTAGAGAACCGTCGTGCCATTCGTGTGGTCAATATTGTCGCTGAACGCGTGCTTCAAATGTCACCTCCCTGTCTGTCTGGATACTTGTCTCTCTGCAAACATGTCCATTTCCTGTCTCAAGGTACCTGACGTAGCTATAGGATCCTGCATGGCCGAGTGAACAATATATCTGTCCTCTTCTTGGGTACTAGACGCGTGGAGCCGTCATGATCGTGCATGGCGTTTGGTATGGCCCTCCTAAACCCATCGATTGCCTGTTCGCATCACAGTTGAGGAAACCTTAGCAACGTGCAGTGCTATAGCAGAACGATAAACCGCAGTCTCGACATTCGTTATTCCATCGATTTCCGACTCATACTGGAGCTATTCCTCCTTCTCACGTGAGACATAGTACACTGTTTCCTCGTTTTACCTCTTACGTCATAACGGAATGTTCCATCTGTAAATTACGAATTGGTACTGCAGTAAGGTTTGGTACGTACTGCAGGCGCGCACCATGGTATAGTTCCAAAGATAACATTTAATTATGTCTCAGATTCTATCTTCATGGTCGATCGTTGGGGGCTTCAGCTTTTGTCATTGGTGTCAGTTGTAATATTTGAGTTTTCAAAATCATCTTACCACAGTCTTTTTTATTTTGCTGGTATAGTAACTCAGATATTAACTCAATGCGAACTTGGAACCATTAATTATCTCTAGTCCATCATACTGTTTTGAAATAGTCTGTAATTATTTCACGAAGTACATACTGAGTTAATCTGCAGCATCAGTTTTAAGTCATGCTGTGGCTTTAAAATATTATTTATCATTGCCCTTTCATCAGTACGACGACTTTCCATATTAATATTGTATTTGTCGTAATTTATAACATCCAGCGATATTAGTATTGTTGCTTTTCAAGTGACGCTTCAGTCGCAAAGGTTATTTGTGTCTGATTATTTACTAATTGTCACTTTAATGTTTATTTCACCGTTAACTTTGTATGTAGCCGATGTAGAACGAATACCATGTCAGTTCAGCCTTGAAAAAGTTTTCTAAATGCCATTTCCAGTTAACTATCGTGAAATAAAGTCACCTCAGAATCAGTAACGTAACTCCTATAAACCACAGATCTTACTGTCCCATATTAACTCTTGTGAAATGTGCTAAATGATAACTCCAACATAACGCCTCTTTCCCGGAAAGAAACTATTTTTTCCAGACCAGTAATCCACAAAATTGCTCTTCCAGTGGAATTCCAAAAACTCCAAGATAGTTTCGTTCAACTTTCAAAACTTTATTGCAGAATTATTACACACTTCGGTAACAGGGCCTCTACTCAGACATTAACGACGTATACCGACAGATCAAAACTGATCGTGACCAGGACTGAACAAGAATCAAATACATATGCAAATTACAAAATTCATTTTTCATCATTATTAACGGAGAGTCGGATGAGTTGCTTCAGGATGTCTTCTTTGGAATGTGACTGTCGATTCCAGTGTAACCCAGCGATGATGGCTGCGTCATGACATTGCCAGACGCTACGCTCCCACCACGAAATACAGGAAAGAGCATAAATTTGTTTCGATATTATATTAAAAAAATTTTGTTATTATAATGAATGCTATTTACTGTACATGTACCGTGTGGCGGTGATAGATCGACGGTACGATCTACCAATAACTGTATCATCACGTAGTACGATCTTCTAACAATAGTACGACCTTCTAACAATCAGTCAACACTGAAATGCATTTTTTCAGTGAGTAATCGGCTGAGTAGTCTTTCCCTTATATACAGAATGTAGACGACGTCACTCCTACCTACTTTATGCGCTGCATTGAAACGCTGAACATTTGCATAACCAACCATGTGCTACACTTAAAGCCAATTTGAGATTCTTTTGTTTGCCACTGTCATCGCGTTGCGTTGTTAATGACCCGTGATGTAGTTCAATAAATGTCCAAAAGTCGTCCATTAAATTTCGGGCAGGCGGCCACGCAAATAAAACTTCTTCCATTGATATTGCGGCCGCGTATCGTCCGTACATCCCCAAAGTGAGTCGCAATACCAGTGGAAGATGTTTATGTGCGTGGCTGCATGCCCGCCATTTAATGGACTATTCACTACGCAGCGAAAAGTTGAAAATTCACATGCAAAAATCGATTTATTTCCGGTAAATACCAGTCCACAACGGGGTAAGGGACATCAAACGCTCTGACTAAGTTGCCAAAAATGTTTAACACTCGCACTCAGATCATTTGCTCTTCCTCCCGCGTCCGGCCATCCCGATTTAGGTTTTCCGTGATTTCCATAAATTGCTCCAGGCAAATGCCGGGTTGGTTCCTTTCAAAGGGCACGGCCGACTGCCTTCCCCGTCCTTCCCTAATCCGATGAGACCGATGACCTCACCGTCTGGTCTCCTTCCCCGAAACAACCAACCAACCATTTGCTCTTTCAAAGTGTTATTTCTACAGGCAGATTGCAGTTAAAGCAAAATAAAAATGGTCGTCGTTGTGGGAAGAGGCTATTAATTTCATAATAACTAGGTAAAATAAGTTCAGAAGCTACCGAATACAATTTACTTTGGAACTGTATATTCAATTTGACCCCATTCGCAGCTCTCAAATACACATTAACAAGAACTTCAATAGATATCTGTATCTCTATTATTTTGCCCGTAGAGGTTGACATAGAATAATCGCAAAACACTTAGTAGGCTGCTAATCTTGTAGATGATCATGTATATTTGGAAAAATGTTCTTAATTTAAACTCATAAACGAATTACTTATCAGTACCATTAACAAATGATTTGTTTCGATAACAAAGCTGTTAGATATGATAACTTCAAAATAAAGTTCTGAAACAAATATTCGTTTAGTAATAGAGCTGATTCATTTTGCGTTCATCAGTTTAAAAAAGTCACAAACGCAATCTTCATTCACAGGAAGTGCACAGTTAGCTAGTCCATGTCGGCTGATACAACATCTTGGACTAGAAAACAGAACCAACTGTACCCATAGCCAAAACTGTAAGAAAAATATAGATCTATTACTCTTTTAGTTAATAAAGCACACAGTTTTAATCGTTAGTGTGTAATTTCAATAATTATTGGATATATTCGCAAACTTACGCGTAAAAATTTTATGACACTACGAAAACAATGTTCGTGCGCTGAAATTTGAGCCGCTCTGGCTCGTATCGATTGATCGATCGGATCGGCATGGTGTGGTCTTTGGGCTCGGCCGTTTGACGTGGCTTTTGGCCGCTATGGGCGTGTGGCGCTAGAGAGGAACAGCCGGAGAGCCGCGCGGTTCGGGAGAATCGGAGGCGAGCGTGGTTGAGTAGGCCGGGGCACGACGCAGAGGTTGTGGTGCGTTTGACATGTTTGCAAGACCGAACCTGGCTTGTAGCGTGGGAACTGGACTCGGCCACATTACCCGAATCGAGTCGTACGGCCCTGATTCGGATCTGTAAAGGATTTCATAAAAGATTTGTGTGTTATAGCGTACTGTGTGCGGCACCCTGTCCAGCTGGCACGCTTGCTGTGGGTTCTGGGTCTAATCGCCTCTGCTACTTGAATGAGCCCGCGCCTATTTGACGTCACCTGTTTTGAAAATGTGCCACGAAGGGGCGTATCTGTTTGTATTTTATTTTGTGTTGAAAAAAAATTGTGATATCCATTATTGGTTAAAGTTTATCTCATTATTGTAGTCTCCTTTTGGCATCTTTACTGTGTATAGAATTTAACTAACTTGCAAGAAACTTAATGCTTGGTTAAAGATTAATGTTGTTGTTTGAATAGGGCAGTTGCCCGTGCTTGTAAGGATTTTGAATTTTAAAGATAAAATTTTATTTGGTCAATAAAAAGTTAATAAAATTGTTGTTGTTAGCTGTGAATGTTGCTTATGTGGCCCGGCCCTCCCTCTAAACAGCAATTGGCAGATTAAGGTGGATTACCCACCACATAATTCACACGACTTCTTGAGACGAACAAGATTCGCTACAGGGCATTTCGAGAACATTCAGAAGTAGTTAATGCATTTCTCGCTTGGGAACTTTACGGATGAGAAATATTGGTGAGCCATATTTCCCGACTTTTCAATAATATCCGACGATCATCTACTGGGGAAGTCAACAACACATACGTCATAAAGCACGGTTTATTAATCCAGGCGTTAAGAGGAAGGAGACTGTCAACACAAATAGATTAATGTGCAGTTGTAGGAGAGCCTGCACTTAAATGCAGTGAGGAAAAGAGAGAGATAGAGGGAAAACCTTACGAGAATGTCAGAACTGTTGGTTACCTGTCACTCCGATTAGTTCTAGGTGTTATAAACTGTCAAACGTGTAAACTTATTTACAACTTCATTAGGCTTAAAATTTGTATTTCCTATTTAATTGGATACATACTTTTATTGGTTTACGGAAAATCTTGAATCTGAATGGCACAACGTCCAATGGCTTTATATTCTTGATGAAATATGTGTAGATATGAATTTTAAAAATTCAGTAGATTCATGTCATATGTATACCACCAAGCAAAACAAGTGATGCACCAGGAAGATGAGGAGGAGGAGGAACTTCACGTGTATGTGATGTTTTTTCAGTGCTTACAAAATCGAATAAAATTTATAGAGAGGCAGGCAGTTTTGAGCCCACGTACGAGCTGCACCGTCTTCAGCCTGGATGCATGCACTGATTGGGTTGAGAAGGGTGTCATAAAACCTTTCTACCCTGTCCTGAGGCAAGTTCACCGAAAAATGTTGGAACTGGTCTCTGATTTCCCGGATACTTGCAATGGGCAACGGTACGCTGCTGACGTCCAAGTTGGTCCCACGCGTGTTGCATCGGCGAGAGATCTTGTGATCTTGCTGGCCGCACGATTACCTCATCATCAAGCAGACAGTCCATAGCAACACATTCTATGCCTGGACGCGCGGTGGGCTCTTGAAAACTGGCACCGTGATACTGTTGCGTGAGAGGTAACACGTGGGACCGCAGGATGTCTCGTGTTCCCTCAATAACTACTAACCGTGACTTGACGTCATACCCGATGGTTCAAATGGTTCAAATGGCTCTGAGCACTACGGGACTTAACTGCTGTGGTCATCAGTCCCCCAGAACTACTTAAACCTAACTAACCTAAGGACATCACACACATCCATGCCCGAGGCAGGATTCGAACTTGCGATCGTAGCAGTCACGCGGTTCCGGACTGAAGCGCCTATAATCGCTCGGTCACCGCGGCCGGCCATACCTGACGGCTTCCCACGCTATTCCACCAGGAGTTACACAGCCGTGGCTCTCCAAAACATTGGAAGAATGGAACCCCTCCCCAGGTCAGCTCAGTGCTAGCACCCATGGTCATCCTCGTTAGAGCGTACCCCCAGTTCTTAGGTGAACACAATGCGACGCCAGTCCGTGCTTGCAGGTTTCAGCGCCACTTCAAGCACAGCTGTTTGTATTAACTGCAGCCCACACATGGGACGGTAATTTCCCAGTCCGGCTACTGCGAATCACGTGATGACAGAGAATGTAGCAGGGATTGCATTACTTGTTCTCGGATGGCTGGCGTAGATGTGGACTACGGCGTGCTTGGCGCACGATAGGGCGTTCATTTTTTCTGGTCCTCAGACGGGGTCGACCTGAATCTTGACGACGAATATGACTACTCTCATGTTTCCACGTAGTACAAGTGTGACGCAGATCAGGATATTGCACGATTCGACCAGCCGGCGAAATGAATAGATATAACGGCGTCCATTTCACACTCTGTTAGGTGCTCGTAACGTTGTCTCACACGCATACGCGGCATCATCATTTCTTTCGCAGTGACCATTCTGCCGCTGTTCAAGCCCGTTATACTCTGTACCACATCTGACAACAAAGCTAAACAGAATTACAGTAGTGTACTATGGTGGCTTCTCTACGTGTTACGGAATATTGAAACTCTGAATATCTATAAGGGGCCGACCAATATGTCTCCGTTCGAAGGCCGTGCAGTACAGAATCAGTACGCCATGCATGCAAAATTGCCGTGAGCATTGAGCCAATCATCCCACCGACGCACGAACCAGAAGATGCGCAATTCCACCAGCTGCGACATAGTCACGTATATGAACAGTGATCAATTCTTTCGCTGTTCATGTACGTGACTATGTCGCAGCAAGTGAAACTAGTGCCATGTCTGGCTGCAACCTGAAGCAGAAAATCAGTACTGAGGCCTGAGGATGGTCATTACTGACTAAAACCGGTCATCGTCAAAAGGACTGATGTTGGGATCAAAGGCTGGAATAAAAAACATTTGAGATACGCAATTAGTAAAACGCCGTGTTCCGGTGAGTGAAAAAGTGCCTAATTGCCAGTTGCACGTCCTCGTCCGACACGACCCTTCAAGGCCATTTTTAAGGGAACGAAGGCGGGATAATATCATGCACAGAGATCAGGACTACAGAGCGGGTGCTCGAGAGTCTCGCACTTGAGTTGGTATAACTTCTGCGTTACGACATTTCCAATATGAGGACGTGCGTTATCATGAAGCAGCAACATTCCTTCTCGCACCACGCCAAAACGGTGGTTTTAGACAGACATTCTGCCCAATAGACATTCTTCATTCTCCGATGGATGTCTAACGGTGTTTGTTCTTCGGAAGTGGAAGAAATATAAACAGGCCATTGGTTCTGTTTGGCCGCGTTTGGTAAAAACGTTCCGGCATTTACCGCACGTATGTCGGAAAGACGCGAATGCTACACTAAACTCTTACCTACATGTCGGTCCTGATATACCCACACCGGCGTCACGCTACTTTGCATATATTGTACAAGAACGTCCTCAAACTCAAACTTTTTGATCGCACTATATGATAAACAAGTGGTACATACCATTCTAAATTTTGAAGTCTGACAAACGACGATATGTTGTAGAAACTAGGTGTAAAGTAAAGAAAGACTTTAACAGATCTGTAGTGGTGTACATGAGAACGTAACTAATGTCACGGATTATTATCTGTGTTAATTGCAATAGATCCTTGAATATTAAAGTTAACTATAATAAACAATTTTGCGGAAAGTGACCAATGCCTCTATATCTACTGACTTCAAAAAAGATTTTTGTTATTTAGTTGTTTTAATGTACATTACACTGGAGGATTTTGATGTACGGTACTTTGTGAGTCCAATACTTTCCCTTTGTTTCTTTGCTAGTAGCCGTCGTCTACATGTTTCAAATGTTGTTGTCGGACACAAACAGTTATAAGTTCGTGGTAAAATGTCTCGCACTACCGAAACTATTGAAGTTTTGGCATCATCATTAAATATAAATTGTAATAAAGATCCATAGCTCCATGCAAGCATTTTTACGACGTTAACAAACAAGAAACGCTCCAGCATGATAACAGTACATACAGTAAGAGAAGGATTTCATAGAAGCATGTTGTAGAAATGAGGGTGAAACGGAAAGTCACGCAGGCATGATACAGGGCATTTTCCATCACTCGCTAATTAAAATTAGACATAGAGGCTCTCGTGTGAGGCGTAGAAAACAGGCGTACACCAAACGTCATGCATAAACCAAATGTGTTGCCTTTCCACAAGGGTAACGACCGCCAATAATGCATTTATTTCCACGGCTCTACAAGTCTGTCATCCACATAGTCTGTCCACACAGTGACACTAAGGCGTCATAAATTGCTCGAAATTCTCTCTGTGACCGTACGTCGTTGTTGTTGAGATGCATTATTCTTGTGTGTTTGTTTGTGAACCCTGCTTTATACGCGAATAAAAGCAAACTGTGAACCATGCGGTCTTAGCATTTAGCTCTGCACATAAGGAATGATTAAGGTAGGTAACCGCTGTGACATGTGAACTTCACAGTCAGTGAGATACGTATATAAAGGCAAACATAACTCATAACAAATGAGCAATAAATTACGACAGGGAACACAAGAAAAATGACCCATATAACACAGGATACATATTATTCGTGTTTTTTAAATGTGCACAGATGAAAACCAAGTGCGTTCCCCCACGAGAAATTTGGCCAATCGCTATCAAAGAGATACTCCGATATTTCCCTGCCTGTTGGACATAGTGATTAAAATTTTCTGTGTTTTCAGTGTTCAAACAATCATTCCTACAGATTAATAATGGTGTAAGTGCATGATGCTTAGGGTGTATATCTAATGTACGGTGCCCATCTCATTTTAATTAAAAGACAGGAACTTTTTTTAAAAGTTAGGAAAAATAAAACGAGTTAATTCCGGGAAAAAACGTGTCACAAATTAAAAAGAATTAATGGGCATAGAGGTTTACCTTTGAGTCATGCACTCAGATTATCTCAAATGATATTTTACAATTTATCTGCTGCACTGTCGCCCTATTTTTCACTTTTATTGTATTCTATTTTATTTTATTTTTACCAGGAAGTGCGTATTCGTTTCAACACACATGCAATGCTTTTTCTTCGTAAGGTGATTCATAGTGTCAGACCTTCCGCCGAGTCCAACTGCGTAGGTTCATTTGGACAACGTGCATTCTACAGTTCCTCTATTGTTAGTGTTAATAGTAAACCCACCTTTTATATTGGTGTTAAAAATTACACCTTTGGTTTGGCATCATGAAGCAGCGAACACGAATCGATACTACCAACAGTCAAAAGATTAACAGTAAATAAACAAAAATCGTACAGCACGTTGTACAATGGGCGTGTTCTATCCTGCATACAGTGATAAAAAATTTGTCATATTGTTTTATTGTTAATACCGGATATAACAGGAAACAAAACTGATTTCAAAAAATGGTTCAAATGGCTCTGAGCACTATGGGACTTAACATCTTAGGCCATCAGTCCCCTAGAACTTAGAACTAGTTAAATCTAACTAACCTAACGACATCACACACATCCATGCCCGAAGCAGGATTCGAACCTGCGACCGTAGCAGTCGTGCGGTTCCGGATTGCGCGCCTAGAACCGCGAGACCACCGCGGCCGGCAAAACTGATTTCGTTCTGTTAGGTGCAGTCATAAGAAAACAAAACTAAGGAAGATACCGGTAAATACATTTTCACTTGATAAACTCACAAAAAGGACCTACAAAATATTCCACTGCAAACACTACAGTTTCTTCTCACTGTCGTCTTTTTTTTTTTTTTTTTTTTTGAGTCGTCAGTCTTCTGACTGGGGTTTCATGCGGCCCGCCACGAATTCCTCTACTGTGCGGACCTGTTCATCTCAGAGCAGCACTTTCAATCTATGTCCTCAGTTATCTACTGGATGTACTCCAGCCTTTGTCTTCCTCTACAGTTTTTGCCCTCCACAGCTCCCTCTAGTGCCATGGAAGTCATTCCCTGGTGTCCTAACAGATGACCTATTGTCCTGTTCCTTCTTCTTGTCATGTTTATCACATATTCCTTTCCTCACCGATTCTGTGCAGAGGCTCCTCATTCCTTACCTCATCGGTCCACCTATTTTTCAACATTCGTCTGTAGCACCTCATCTGAAATGCTTCGATTCTCTTCCGTTCCGGTTTGCCCACAGTCCATGTTGCTGTCGTCTTACGTAACACATTGTTTAACAACTAACAGGCCCGGCTCGCAATTGGAGACACATCTGAGTGTGGTTAGACGCATTCCTCAGAAAACTGTCCAGAGAGTCTGTGGGATGTTTTCCCTTACCTCCACAACGGGCTCCATAATGCCATGTAAGGACTCCAGTGGGACATAACGACAGCAAAACAATTGTTTTAGCGTGGCCCAAGCATTCTAATGCAGCTGAGATCTGGCGGATCATGAGGCCACTCCATTAGAGGGAATCTATGCTCCTCTAAAAGGTGAAAACAAGACCGTGTCGATGGGGGCCTTCATCTGTGTGAATTCCGCTCCAGTATACTCACCAAATGGAACCACAAAATGTGCAGAGATGTCGTCCCGATACCTCACACCAATCATTACCGCATGTTTTGGCACAAGTTGTGTCCTGCAGCCATACGTGATTCCACCCCAGAACACCATTGAACGGTTTCGCTAAGGTGGCCTACATTACAGTTAGGGTGAAAACGTTACGCTTGTTGCCTCCATGCACGAGTATCACTGTTGCCATGGTGGAGACTGATACGGTTCTCATCAGAAAAGATCGTTGTATCCCACTGCTGCCTAGTCTACAGAGAGTGATTTCGTGCCCATGCAACACAAGTCCCTCTTCGACCTTGATTAAGAGAAGAGCCTTGAGAGGTCTTCTGTCACGCTATCCCTGCTCACAGAGACTATTTCGCATCATTTTTGTTGATACCGGCACTCCTGAAGCTGTCTGGAACAACCACCGTAGACGTGCACCATTGCGTTGAGTGTTTCTGCTTGCTGTTATGCGCAGATAACGGTATTGCACGTCTATTGCTTATCCTTCCGTGGCCACTTCTGTGACGATTCCTTACTGAGTCTGTCGCTAGAAACTTGTTCCAGATTGCAGAGACATCACTTGGCCTTACGACGATGTTCGTTGTGACGTCCACCTGTCTCATTCCCTGTTCCATTAGGGGTCTCTGAGCGTATGTTATTGTAGTCTCAATCATTCTGAAGCAGCGGAACTCTAGTTGTGGTAAAGAGCTCAAGTCCAGTAGTGTTTGGAGGAGACGCGGTTGCCATAGACTGCACGTATGCTCCCTCACGTAATGAACATCTCCACCAAGTTTGACGAATATCATACTCGTATTAGATGGTATAAAAGTTTCTGTCAGTGTGAATGAGCACGGTAGCACGTGGATTCCACTCACATTTCAGGATTCATATGAATTAGTATTTTCCTTCGTTTGTGACTCACTCTTGATCGGATCCTCTACAGTACTGTAGAGCTCCCCGTGGAGAGCCCCTTTAGACAGTATAGTGATTTACAGTTAGCTCTTTGTATTTAATGTGCACATTTTTGACGACTTATTCTAGTGTACCGATATTGATAGTAAAAGAAAAACTTCCCAACCTTTTACAATGGCTTGGGTATAGCAGGAACTAAATAATCTGAATCGAATGCGGCATAACGACATTGCGTCAGCCTTTTATCAGGAAAAAATTAGTGATTTAAACGTAAACTTTGTAACAAGCTGGTAGATATATCGATACAGTGACTGAACATCCAGTGAATCTACACGCTCAGTTAGAATCCTAGCTCATTTCTAAGGCAGGAAGGTAAGGGGATCATTAGCCTGAAGGTTGGTTTGCTAAGTGTTGTCCTATTGGAGGTAATATGTCCTCGCCTTCCACCAACCTTTGAGTAGACTTAACCAGCTAGTTATAGAGGGACCTACAGTTTGAGCGGGATCGTGTTGCACCTTGGTATTTTTCACATTAACATTGCCACAGCTAAGAACAGTGACAAGTGACCTATATAAGTCCTAACAATGGCAGCGTAGCTAAACCTAGACCTTCCGATCCATAGCCTGCCATGTTTCTTATTTGCTAAAATGTGTACCGTTTCACGATTTTGCATCTCATCCTTGAGCAGGGACCATGATAAGGTTCTCTCTAGGATATGTATCGCCAATGAGAATAAGGCCTGAAAGCGACGCACCTCGTCTGTAAATACGTAAAATGCAAGCAGTGAAGTGTGGATTTTCAGCGCTCTATAGAACGAGAGGCGTTCTATAAGTAATGCAATACATTTTTATCGTCCTATTGCCGCTGAAAAAATGTGAAATTTGTTGTGGAACATCGTGGAGTATTTCCGCATCAGCTGTTGTAGTTTCATGAAGCTACGACAGGTGGCAGCTCTGTACGCAGCGTTCAAAATGACACTGACAATGGACGTGGGTTTCAAGCAGAGAGCTGTCAGTCAGTTTCCTTTGACGGAAAACGAGAGCATCGCAGGTATTCATAGGCGCTTTCAGAGTGTTTACGGAGAACTGGCAGTGAACAAAGCACTGTGAGCCGTTGGGCGACAACAACGTCGCGCAAACCTCTCCGATCTTCCAACTGCCGGCCGACAGTGTGCATCTATGATTCTGCAATGATGAAACGCGCGGACACTCTCGTTCAAGCTGATCGACGGATCGCAAACACAACGCTGCAGAACAGGACGTCTTTGTTGCTGCTGACTCACTCGTTCACAAGTTGGGGTAGTCGGATGTGTTTGCCTGCTGGGTTCCTCATCGACGAACAGAAGAGCATAGAGAGCAACGAACGGCCGTCTGTGCGGAATGCTTGTGTGTTACGAGACTGATCGTAACAATTCTTTGTCGAACATCGTCACTGGCGATGAAACATAGGTCCATCACTACGTACCGGAAACGAAGCGCATCCCACAATTTCTCCTCAGAAGAAGAAGCTCAAAATCGCACCCTGACCCGGTAAAGTCACGGCGACGGTCTCACGGGACTCTGAAGGGGTTATTCTGTTTGATCCACGATCAACTCGAAAGTGTGTTGTGCTACCCTCAGGAAATTGAAGGAACAATTTCAGCGTGTTCGTCGACACAGAAATGCAAACGACTTTCTCCTTCTCTATGACAACGCAAGGCCTCAGACAATTCTGCGCACCCTAAAGGAGCTCACAAAACTTCATTGGACTGTTCTTGCTCATCAACCCTAAAGCCCGGATGTCGCACCTTCGGACTTCCATCTGTTTGGCCCAATAAAGGATGCACTCTGCGGGAAGCAGTACGTGGATGATAGGAAGGTTATTGATGCAGGAAGTGGCTCAGACTTCGATCAGTAGAGTAGTATCAAGCGGGCATACAGCACCGTCCCCCATTTCGTAAGATTGGGTACGGCCGTCGCATTAGACGAAAATTATATTGAAAAATCGGGTTTTTGTAGCCAAAAGAGTGGGGCAAACTGGAAACCAAACTGCTTACAGAAAAAATTGGTATACTTGGAAGGAGAGACAGTATTGGTCGTATATTTTTGTTTATTATCGCAAAATCGATTTTCGGTCACTTAGTGACCATCTTCAATGCTGTAATATATAACTTAAATTAGTATGCACTGGTGTCAATAAGCTTACGGCGATCACATAGACTATTGACACCAGTGCTTACTAATTTAAGTTATATATTACAGCACTGAAGATGGTCACTAAGTGACCGAAAATCGATTTTGCGATAATAAACAAAAATATACGACCAATGCTGTCTCTCCTTCCAAGTATACCCATTATCTGGTCGTAGTGCACAGGACACTATGGAGTCACCAATCAAGAAAAAATTGGGTTGCATTACTCGTTGAACACCCCTCGCATGTATACGAAATTGGTGATGTAGTTATCTTCCGTCAGTGAAATCATCATCTCAGTCAGAAGAAAGACAACCAATAACTTATGAGACATACACATACATAGGAATATAACATGAGTACTGAAAATTCTCGATATAACAAAATAGCCCATACACCGCAATTAAAACAGTGCACGTGTCTGGATTTAGTAGAATCCTTCAAGGACTAGAAGAACAGATTAGTATCTCCGAGACAGCCTCATTAGATGCCGCTTGAGAAGAAATATTGTAGAGGTCTGAGCACTTGCTTAAATGTATGAGGACGCTTAAATATTAAAATGGAGCGAAATGCTTTCAAATTAGATTGACTCACATTATTTCACTCGTACTTCAATGGCAAATCAGCGTCACTCTGTTCTGATGGAACAGTCCCACACACCGACAGCAGGGGGCGGGGCTTCCAAAGGCTGATGGTGGTAGAATTTGGAGGGAGGCGCCTGAGGAGAATAGCCGGCCGGCCGGGCTTGCATAACAAGTCTCCTAGGCGAGCCGAGGCTCGCTTTGCGCCGCAGCCACTCAGTTCCACGTCACGCGCAGCGCCGCACTCTAGCGCCCTCTGCCGGCGGGCAGAGCAACTGCTGCCCCTGCCCGTTCCGCCGGCGTCGTTATCGAGTTTGCCCGCAGCTTCCGTCTTTTCTCTCTCCTCTCTCTTCCTCCTCCTCCTCATCCTCCTCGTTCTCATCCTCTTCTTCTCCTTTCTTTTACTGCCTCTGCAGTACTGTAACATAGCAGTAGCTCTTCCCACATGCTGCACGTCTCTTCACCCAGATGAATGTAATCTGTCGAGCAGAATCCTTTCCCCTCGGTTCTCGCAGCCTTTTATTGTTTTCCCGTTGAGCGCCAGTTGATACGGCGAGTCAAAGCCCTGCTACGTTGTAGAATACATTCGCAGAAGGAAAGGAACCGTGGGGGTTACGCGTGATGTGGCAAGAAAAACTGTTACTAGTGTTGGATTTCCACAGTTTTAAATGACACTCTGGTGACGGACTGGAGTCATATTCCGGAGGATGGCGATTCAAATCTTTGAGCAGCATTTCCGATTTTCGTTTTCCATTCATTCCTTCAATCGCTTAAGGGTGTAGACAAGAGTGCCGCTCGACTTTTTAACGGATGTTCATCATATCTTTTTCAATAGAATAACAAACAAATTTTAGTACTGTCCTCAGAACTTTATTGTGTAACTTTAATGTTCTATCACGTACTTTTTAAGTAAGAAACTTGCGCCCCGAGAACATTGCACGATTTCGACGAAAGGTATTCGCTGAGTGCGAGAGCCGTTGCTGGGAGCTCTGAGAGCCACAATTTTCAACCTAGAACAAAATTGTAAAAACTGCTTTGAAAGTTAAGATATTGTAGAATCAAGTACATAGGGATATTTTAAAAAATGGTTGTTTTACAAAATGACAGGACTCTGAAATGAAAGTTAATTTTTTCGACGAACAAGTCCTTAAAAAAAAGGGGAACCAATAATAGAAACTAAAATATCTCGCATACAACAGCTGCAAAAACGCCGACTCACAAGTTACAAAAAGCATGTAGTGGAACTGCACGTGTATTTTATGAGCTACAGTTTACGCCAACTTAAAAAGCCTTGTTTTGATACCACAAGCGTTTAAATTTTAAACTTTTGTTTTTTAATATAGAAATTAAAAAAACCTTTAATCGACAATGCCAGTACCGCACAGCTGGCGTTTATTTCGCCAATGTCGAAACATTCTCATTTGGACAAAATTATATCGATTAACTGGCTTCCACTTACCAAGTGAAGCGTTTGTTTGCACGGTTGGAAGTACTTTTCGAACTTTTTCTATCCGTATAAATACACTCGTTTGTCAGTTTCAAGCACTCACGTTTTACTTCTTATAAAAAAATAAGAGAAATGACAAATTAATCTGACGCGAAACAAGGACGTGTTTCCGGACTGTTTACCATAAACTGATAAACCAACGAACATAAATCTTGTTATAAATGCTATTTTAGTCGATACTACTACCCTCGGTTATATTATCCGAAACTAACAGGACCGGTAAATATAATAGCATTTAATCGATTTTAACATAATTTGATATTTATGGCACATTGTACGCGAAGGAATCCTAAAAATAGACTGTAAGGCACATTTTAAGCCAATAAAAAATTAGGCTTAAAGTAATTCTACCCTGGTCTATCTCCTTAAAGCTGATACTGAGATAGTTCCCTTGAAAGGGCATGGCTGATTTCCTTTCCCACTCTTTCTCTGTCTATAATGTCGTCGTCATCGGCGTATTGTTAAACAGCAATTTTGCTCCCCAAACATAGTGTGACACTTTCATGTACACAGTGGGTCTCAGCTAACCCTGGCCGCTGCCGAGTCTGGTATAATTTTGATGTGACAGGAAATATTTGTTTTCTAAAGCTTTTCTGTTTCGCTATCAAAAAAGAACATTGACATATTCCAAAAAATACATCGGTTAGTAGGATTATTTTAAAAGTGGAACTCGGCATAGCAGATTTTTTTGAGAAAAGTATAGTGGTATAGTTCTCTTGGGGATGTGACAAAAAATTGAGTGAAAATATGTTGACTATGACGATTTGTGTGCTGTTGTTACTGCAAGTTGAATAGCACGCAGCGCAGAAGTTTAAGCTGTTTTCCACGGTAACACGCGCCGCCAAGACTGTAGTGGTTTCAACGCCACCTACGAAATAAAGCTCCACAACGCTTATTGTGACGTCATGATTTTGCAGCTGCCCCAGTCACTGATTAAAGAATGGCAGACATTATCGAAAATTAGGCAAACTTCTACAGCTGTGCGAGTGCTGTGTTATTCTGTTGCATTAGTTTCTAAAGCAGAAGGCCTCATAATTGATTCGAGTTATTCCAATGTTCGATCCTGTGTCTTTAAAGGTAAACTATCTATAAATAGGGAGTGTTATCCACTTACAGCATACGCTTGCCGTAAATACTGGTTTAGTTAGGTAACCTTCAACTCAGAGCTTTGACTATATGTATTATAATAATTTGCTTCGAATACGAAGAAGACGACGTTCACGAACACTTACAAAATATTTATTCCATAACTCACCCACAAATCATATCACAACTAAATTAAACTGTAACAAAATTAAATCGTACTTCATTTATGCTTTCTTACGTAGATTGGTCAGAAGAATTTTCTGGTAAATATTGAATAAATTTTGACCCACCTTTCTTGAGGTTTCGACGCTCTATCAGCAGTGTACTAATATTTTTGTCTTACGTGCTGATACTACTTAAAATGTCGTCCATATTGAAATGCGAGACCTGGACCGTAAAGGTAGTGATAGGAGCCGCATTGATGCCTTCGATATGTGGTGTTGGCGGAGGATGCTACGTGTACCGTTGACACAAGATAGAACAAATGTTTTAATAATAGAATAATTTAAAATCACAAGAAGGTTATCTTCTCATGTCAGCCAAAGATACCTTTAGTTCGTTGGGCACATCCTGAGAAGGATAGGGGATAATTTAGAGAAGACTATCGTGTAAGAAAAATTGAGGGCAGAGGACAACGTGGGAGAGCGAAGAAGATTACCACCCTGCCACTTCAAGTCATATTAAGAATGGACGAAGATCGCTGTGGATGGAGACATCTGTCTGAAGTTTCAACTACGTAAGAATGAATGAGGAAATGAGGTCATGACACTCAGCAGTGAGTAAAACGACTAATGACGATGATTGAAATACAATGCGCATTTTTTTAAAACAATCATACGTCTTAACATTATAAGTATGATGCAAATTGAACTAAGGAAAACTGACTCATGAATGCTGGACAGAGACAGGTAATATAGTGCTCTGTTATGTATTAATCAAGATAAATGTGGAGATGCTTACTATGAAATATTTACTTAGGCTTTCCTGTGTACTACCAAGATCTAGTTTTACCTTCAACCTTCATCAGACGGTAACGTAAAAAAAAGAAAAAAAAAGAAAAAACACACAACTTTCGGCCCGCGCTATGTTGCACAATGGTTAGCACACCGAACTCGCAATCGTTTATGCATAACGTAAACGTCGGGATGGTTCTTCTGAAAGGGCAGGGCCGATTTCCTTCCCCATCCATCCCTAATCGGAGCTTGTGTCTAGTGACTTCGTTATCGATGGGGCTTCACTAACTTTAGATCCGTCATCAAAATTTTCTTTACGGGTAGGCATACACAAATTGCAAGGCATTTTAAAAGAGCACTAAGTAATGTTCTAATGATTGTATCACAACCGTAACAGACGAGATTTCAATTACAAATGAAAAGAACGCAGTGACAGCAACTACGAGCATCAGTTAGCCTCAATTAAATACCTGTGACGTCACAGATCTCTCAGGCGAACATGTACATGCTGTTTTTCTTCTTTCTTTATTGTTATTTTGAAACCTTTACAATAAAGGTTGGCCGACAGCGGCATATCTACGGCGCTCTTCGGCCATAGAGAACACATACAGTAAACAGAATGACAGACAAACAAACAAACATTGTGGTAAAAAACGGGAGACAGACATAAATGAAGCCGTTCACGGGCACAGTGGTTGGATAAAAACGTTCATCAGTGTACACAAGGAGAAGACAGAGTTTATACACGTGAACAGAGGAGCACAAACATAGAGACTCTGAAGTACTGAAGACAAACACACACTGGAAACGATCTCCAGCGCACGAACATGCACCATTCACACGAAAATGCCAGGGGCGTGCCAGAGGGAAGAAGTGAGGGTAGGAGGGAGAGGAGGAGGGGTTGATGTCAGTGGGTGAGGAGAAGGGAGAGGGAGGGGATAGGGTAGGGGGGATGTGTGGAAGCCTGGTGAGGGGGCGAGGGGAGGGAGAGAGGAAGAGAGAAGGGAGAGAAGAGAAAGAGGGTGCCCCGGAGGAAAAACACAGGGGAGATGGGGGAGGATCAAAGTTGGTAGGAGGGGTATATGGAGAGGATGAGGGCATCATCAGGGAGGGGAAGTTGGCGAAAGCCATCTTGGGCAAGGGTATGGAGTGTGGAGAGATGGAGAGCAGGTGGGATGTGGGAGTATAGGCATGGCAGTGGATGGGGGTGGGAAAATATGGGAGAGTCAAGTGGATGAGGGGGAACAGGTTTGTGGGAGGTCTAAAGGATCCGTATCTGTTCAAGGAAAAGGAAATTAAGTCATAGAGGGTCTGCGTAGGGGAAGGGAGGCGAATGCGATAGGCGAGGCGGAGCACATGGTGGTCCAGGATTTGAAGGGATTTGTAGAAGATAGGAGGGGCGGCGATACAGGCGGGATGGGCATAACAGAGGATAGGGCAGATGAGGGATTTATAGGTGTGGAGAACGGTGGAGGGGTCCAGACCCAATGTCCGGCCAGAAAGGAGGTTGAGGAGGGGGAGTCGGGAGCGTGCCTTGGCTCAATCGTCAGGAGATGGGGGGCCGTGGAGAGGCGACGGTCGAGGGTGACGCCAAGATACTTGAAGGTGGGGGTGAGGTTGATAGGACGTCCATAAATAGTGAGATAGAAATCGAGGAGACGGAAGGAAGGGGTGGTTTTGCCTACATGATAGCCTGGGTCTTTGAAGGATTGATCTGAGCAGCCACTGGTTACATCAAGTGGTGAACCGGTCAAGATGGGATTGAAGAAGGTGCTGGGAGCGTTGCAGGGTGGTGGCGAGGGCAAGGAAGGCGGTGTCATCGCCGTACTAGAGAAGGTGTAAGAGAGGTGAAGGCGGCGGGATGTCCGCCGTGTAAAGAAGGTAGGGGGGAGAGGACGGAACCTTGGGGCAGGGGTAGAAGGTGTAGGAATCCGTGTTATGGATGGTGACGTAGGAAGGACGATGAGAAAGAAAGGAGGCGATCAGATGGACGTAGTTAAGAGGAAGGGGGAAGGTTTGGAGCCTGAAGAGGAGACCGGAATGCCATACACGGTCATAGGCACGTTTAAGGTCGAAGGAGAGGAAGATGGTGGAACGACAGGAGTTGAGTTGTTCGGAGAGGAGGTGAGTCAGTTGAAGGAGAAGGTCATCGGCAGAGAAGGACGGCCGAAAGCCACATTGGGTAAGCGGGAAGGAGGCGGTGCTGGTGGAGATGCTGGTGGATGCCTCGAGTGAGGATGGATTCCAGGATCTTGCCGAAGACCGAGATAAGGCTGATGGGACGGTAGGAGGAGAGAGCGGATGGCGGTTTGTCGGGTTTGAGGAACATCAGGATCCAGGAGGTTTTCCACAGGTTGGGGTAGAAGCAGGTGGGCAAGACCACATTATATAGTCTGGCCAGGATGGAGAGGAAGGACGCGGGAGCTTCATGGAGGTGACGATAGGTAACACCGTCGTGACCAGGAGAGGTGTTGCGTGTCGTGCAGAGTGTAGATATATCTTGAGTAGTGATCCGGGCATTGAGTTCGGTGTGTGTAATGTTGTACAAGTACTGGAAGTTACATGCTGTGTTTCTAGTTGGCGTTTGTCATATGCAAGGAAGAAAGTGACTACGATATATGATCTGTGCATTGTTGGCTGGAAAGTACTTTGCCATGTTTGGTCATTGTTCCCCCTTCTGACTCTACCTAGGATAATTTGTATTTACTCTGTCATTTCTAAACGTAATGCCTGTAATGTGTAAACTGAAGATAGAGGGAGAAGTATGAAAGGAAAGAGAAGGGACTACTGATGTCAGCTGCATCGTGACTTTATGTGGTATCAGCGGCGACGAGCGAATGTGTGTGCCGGGCCGTGATTGGAACACGGGGTTGCCTGCTTACCAGACAGTTACGTTATTCCACTGCGTCATCTATCGCATTTCCGTGGACTATCTCGGATCGTTTCGTAGCCGAACCATATTCTCACTAGCGCCATCTATACACAGACCCCGAGCATGTGTCTATGCGTGCTACTTTGAGATACTCGCAGGAGGACTAAAGGTGTTGTATTGATTGTCCATTAAGGAGAATCAGTTATATGAACGCGTGGTGCCTGTTCTTTCGGATAAGCCCGAAAGAATGGACACCACACATTCAATAAGTAATACTCATTGTGCTTTCGTTATGCTATGTAAACTATGCTAAAGGCAGAACACAAATTCCTTCTCTCCAACCTACCCACTAGCGGTTTTCATTTTATGTGAGTGTTCAGCCGTTTTCAGTGGCTTTGTTTTTTACGTGTATCGCTCTGTGAGGTTCTTATTCTGTGGCCCACTTTTCACTTGTGTTTGCCTCTTGTGATTTTAAGTGCGCAACGAATTGCCAGCTGTGTTATTTTAACTTTATGTCGATTTTTTAACTGTCCCTTCTGTGCATATCCCCGTATTAATGTATGTTTTAACTCCGAATCATCTCCCTATTCCCCTTTCACATATTTTTTACAACCGTTTGGCTGAAGAGCGGTGGAGAGTGCCGCTGCCAGCCCTCCCCTGCCCTTGCGTCAGGGAAGGAATTTACAATAAAGAAAAAAAATCAAGGACACAATCGATGCCTTCTCTGCGCGACATCAATTGAAATACTATCGACGACAGTGCTGCTAAAGCAGAGTTACTAAATACAGCCTTCCAGAAATTCCTTCACCAAAGAAGACGGCCGCGCGGGATTAGCCGAGTGGTCTAGGGCTCCACTGTGCGGCTGGTCCCGGCGGAGGTTCGAGTCCTCCTTCGGCATAGGTGTGTGTGTTTGTCCTTAGGATAATTTAGGTTAAGCAGTGTGTAAGCTTAGGGACTGATGACCTTAGCAGTTAAGTCCCATAAGATTTTATATAAAAAAAAAGACGAAGTAAATATTACAGAATTCGAAACAAGAACAGCTGCCACCATGAGTGACTTAGAAGTAGATATCGTCGGAGTAGTGATGCAGTTTAAATCACTTAATAAAAGCAAGTCTTCTGGTCCAGACTGTATACCAATTAGATTCCTTTCAGAGGATGCTGATACAATAGCTCCACAGTTGCACAGCTCACGCCAGTATTCAAGAAAGGTAACAAGACTGATCCTCTAAATTATAGGCCCATGTCATTAACATCGATAAGGGAGAAGGGTTTTGGAACATGTATTGTGTTCGAACATTATGAATTACCTGTTTACACAGAGAATATACGGATTTAGAAAACATCGTTCTTGTGAAACACAAATAGTTCCTTACTCACGCGAAGTACTGAGTGCTATTGACGAGGGTTTTCAATTGATTCCGTATTTCTGGATTTTCGGAAGGCTTTTGACACCGTACCATATAAGCGGTTTGTAGTGCAACTGCGTGCATATGGAATGTCGTCTCACTTATATGACTGGATTTGTGATTTCCTGTCAGAGAGGTCGCAGTTCGTAGTAAATGACGGAAAGTCATCGAATACAACGGAAGTGATTTCTGGCGTTTCCCAAGGCACTATTAAAGGCCCTCTGCTGTTCCTTATTCGTATAAACGATTTAGAAGACAATCTGAGCAGCCGTTTTAGGTTGTTTGCCGATGCTCTTTTATCGTCTAGTAATGTCATCAGAAGATCAAAATAGATTGCAAAACCTTTTAGAAAAGATACCTGTATGGTGCGAAAATTGGTGATTCACCCTAAATAATGGGAAGTGCGAAGTCATCCACATGAGTGCTAAAAAGAATCCGTTAAACACGATAAAACATTGAAATCTAAAGGTTGTAAATTCAATTAAATACCTAGGAACTACAGTTGCGAACAACTAAAATTGGGAAGAACACATAAAAAAATGTTGTGAGGAGACAAAAAATCACTGCGTTTTGCTAGCGTGTAATAGATCTACGCTTGTTCGTCCTCTTTTGGAGTGCTGCTGCGTGGTATGGGATCCTTGCCAGATAGGATTAACGTTGTACATCGAGGAAGCTCAAGGAAGAGCAGCACGTTTTGTATTATCGGGAAATAGGGGAGGGAGTGTCACGGACATGATACAGGATTTGGGGTGGATTTAATTAAGACAGAGATGTTTTTCGTTGAGGCAGAATCTTCTCACGAAATGTGAATCACGACCATTCTGCTCCGACTGCGAAAATATTTTGTTGGCATCGACCTACATGGGGAGAAACGATCATCATAATATAATACGAGAAATCAGAACTCGCACGAAAAGCTATAGGCGTTCAATTTTTCCCCTTGCTGTCCGAGATTGGAATATTAGAGGCACTTATGTGTGATTTTTAGGGTATCCGTGTAGATGTATGTGTAGATTAAAAATTAGTTCACTTCATCCTCTTGGACATTATCAAGCTATATCACACCAAAAATTATTATGTGATGACGCTTTTGAAACCATATCTAAAATATTCTCATACATAACACATTTAAGTTTTTCAGTGTAAGTTCTGAAATGGAAACAAGCACAGCGTGGTCAACATGTCAAAATTCAGTAGGAGACACGTCAAGCTGCTGGGTTTGGTACACAGACAAGTTTGACTATGTGACTGTCGACATGCGTCGTAGGCCTAACTGACTTTAAAGCTTTGTCCACGCCATGTCTGAGTATGTTGCAGTAGTTACGCTGACGTATTTTAACGTGTTATGCGTGCTCTTACGATTTCTTCTTACAGGATTTTCGATTTTGGGTGTGGATAAAGCAACCGCGTTATTTGTGCCTGTACCTACAACAGCTGTGATAATCTGTTTTTAAGTATAAGATCATGTCCTCCCCTGGTAGCTGAGAGGTCAGCGAGACAGAAAGTCGTACCTAACAGCCCGGGTTCGATTCCCGGCTGGGTTGGAGATTTTCTCCGCTCAGGGGCTGGGTGTTTTGTTGTCCTTATCATCATCAATTCATCCCCATCGCCGAAGTGGCGTCAACTCGAAAACTTGCACCAGGCGAACGGTCTGCCCGACGGGAGGCCCTGGCCACATGGCATTCCCATTTACAAGATAATATGTTGTTTTTCCCAGATCGTTGCGGCCGAGATTGGTAGGTATAGACGTAATGATATTGTTTACATTTGTCTTGAAGTGCATTCGTACTTACGAATTTGCACCTACTGTAGCTGACATTGGCTACGATGGTGACCACTGTGAAATTTTATTGTGTATATGCAAGAAATAGACATAATTTCATTGTTACAAAGAAAATGTGTGTACAGTGTAAACGCGAAATATCAAAACTAAATGAACGTGTATCTAATTTGCAACTTCTGATCACTGCATTAAAAGTGGGTATTAGTAAACTCACATTAGAAAAACGTGAGCTGATGACGAAGCAGGTAACGACGAAATTCACTCAAGAAAACTTTATTTCTTCGGATATGCAGACAAAATATCTGTGCAAAAACGTTCTCCGAGCGTCGAAAACAAAAAACGCTTGAAAGCACTGTAAATTTGGCGAAGAACGACCGCTGGAATGCGCTAGCTATGACAAATCATAAAAACTCCAAAAGTAACGAAAGTGCTTTTTCATCATTGAGAAATGGTGAGGTTTTATTGTGGAACTGGAGAGGCTTCATCCCCGTCGTAGCCTCAGTGGTTCACAACCCCACAACAGGCTACCGCAGTCCACTCGCCCCACCGCCGCCCCACACGGAACCCAGAGTTACTATGCGATTCGGCCCCAAGTGGACAACCCCCCCCCCCCCTCCCCCACCTCCTTTCAGGAACGTCTCACACCAGACGATTTTAACCCAAATGTTTGCGTGGTAGAGTAATTAGGGTGTACGCATACATGGAGACGGTGTTTGCGCATCAATCGCCGACATAGTGTAACTGAGGCGGAATAAGGGGAACCAGCCGGCATTCGCCGAGGTAGATGGAAAACCGCCGGACCTCGGCACTAATCCTCCGGGCAGTTTCATGGCGGGGACCGGCACGCCTTCCCGCCCGAAAAGCAGTGCTTTAGACTCACGGCTAACCGGGCGTGCTAATGGTGAGGTAAAATAAAAAATGACACCTGCAAGAAATTTTTAAGTGCTGGAAAACGTGCAGATAGAAGACACGCAGTGACATGTAGATTGCGTTTTACTGAGTGGAGTGGAGACGTTTGTATGGGCGCACGATGGCAAGGTCTTTAGCGCCCGCTCAAAAACAGATTGAGACGAGTTTCAGTAAGACCCAGAACAGGAAGATAAAGTAGTATGTAAAACACAGGTAACATAAGTTAGAAAACTATGTGCATAAGCACACCGAAGCAAGGGACGTAGCATTGCGTCAGTAGTAAAACATGAACTGCACAGGTTGTGTACCATTAAAGAAAGGATACGAAATTTTGTGAAAGTTTGTGAAAATAATACAGAACAGTGATTTAGTTATGATTTATTCAGTTTGTTACCCATATTACCTTTGTTTATGTGAGAATATATATACAATTGTGAGAAAGCCTGATGTATGCAATCAGTAAGATGTACAATACAAAATGAAAAGTAGTGTAAAAACCTTTAAATGCAAAAGTACTGCGACAAGTTTGCCGTCGCTCCGAGAACAGCTCAACATAGTGTCTTTTGTCGCTCTCCCACTGCACTCAGTTCATCCATAGACGAGGTGAATATAGGCCAATTTATCAGTCCACCTGTCCATACTGTTGTCAATCACTGTTACTCCAGAATAACACTGGAAGAGAGACAAACCCAACACAGAACCGAGCAGTACAGAATGCAAGCTGAGTTCGAACACTGAAGTGCGTGTTCTTCATGTCAACAGCAAGTGCTGTAAGTGACTGGAACAAGTTTGTTTCCCAGCATTTCACACAGTGAAAACTGCCGATATTTGCACTGTTGTGTTGGCACATTAATTGTAAGACGGATACAGAGACAAACAGGACTAAGCAACCAAATGCTATGCACAAACATGTGACAGGAATGCTACCGGGTGATCGTAACAGTAAGTATTTAGATAGTTTGACACCCTATCATTCCCATGGCACAAATACAACGACAGAGCACTCTGGAAGGAAACTTAACGAATAGCACGACATGAGCAGAAAGAAATTACACACAAATTACACGACTAATGCCACCAAATAACCAAAGACGACCAACGTCAGAAGTTACAGATAAAAAATACTAAAACTACGATATGTAATTGGAATAATCGTTAACTCTGGCCCTATGCTTTTTACACTGTGTATCACAGACTAAATGATGATCCGGCAAAAAGCGTTGACAGGCAGGAACACAGATCTCATGAATAAATGTTCCGTTCCATAAGAGACTATCGACAGTTTTATTGTATAGTCCCTTCTACATTGTACGGCATTCCGAAAATGCACAATGGAGGGATTCCTATTAGGCCAATTTTCAGTGGCATTGGTGATCTGACATAGTAAGTGTCAAGGGACCTTGCTACTCTATTGAGCCCACTAGTTGGCCAGTGTGTACAGGAACATGGCAGATTTCTTATGTCGATTAGAGGATTTTCGTTTGAATGAGTCTGATATTTTGAGTAAGTTTTCATGCGGTCTCTCTCTCTCTCTCTCTCTCTCTCTCTCTCTCTCTCTCTCTCTCTCTCTCTCTCCCTCTCTCTCTCTCTCTCTTCACTTGTTTTCCTCTTCCAATCGTGACAGTTAACTGACGTTAGGTTGTGTGTTGAATTAACGAGCACTCTCTGAAGCGCTGAAGAAACTGATATACGCATGCGTATTCAAATACAGAAATATTTAAACACGCAGAATACGACTTTGCTGTCCGCAATGCTTATATAAAAATAAAGTGTCTGGCGCAGTTGTTAGATCGGTTACTGCTGCTACAATGGCAAGTTATGAAGATTTAAGCGAGTCTGAGCGTGGTGTTATATCCGGAGCACGAGCGGTGGGACACAGCAGATACCGATAAAGTGAGGATTTTCCCGTACGACCATTTCACGAGTGTACCGTGAATATCAGGAATCGGGTAAAAAATCAAATCGCCGACATCGCTGCCACCGGAAAAAGATTCTGCAAGAATGAGACCAACGTCGATTGAAGAGAATCGTTCAACGTGACAGAAGTGTAACCCCTCTGCAGATTGCTGCCGGCTTCAGTTCTGGGCCATCAACAAGTGTCAGCGTGAGAACTATTCAACGAAACATCGTAGATATGGGCATTCGGAGCCGAACGCCCACTCGTGTACCTTTGATAACTATCGGAGCCGAACGTACACTCGTGTACTTTTGATAACTGCACGTCACAAAGCTTTATGCCTCGCCTGGGCCCGTAGACACCAACATTGGACTGTTAATGACTGCAAACATGCTGCCTGGTCGGACAAGTTTCATTTCAAAGAGTTTCAAGCGGGGGGTATGTACGGATATGGACACAACCTCATGAATCCATCGAACCTGCATGTCAGATGGTTCAAATGGTTCTAAGCACCATGGGACTCAACATCTGAGGTATCAGTCCCCTAGACTTACAACTACTTAAACCTAACTAACCTAAGTACAACACACACATCGATGCCCGTGGTAGGATTCGAACCTGCCACGTGGTTCCGGACTGAAGCACCTAGAACCGCTCGGCCACAGCGGCCGGTGAACCTGCATGTCAAGCTGGTGGAGGCCTTATAATGACGTGGGGTGTGTGCAGTTGGAGTGACTCCTGATACGTCTAGATACGACCCTGACAGGTAATTCGTACGTAAGCATCCTGTGAACACCTGCATCAATTCATGTACACTGTGCAATCCGACGGACTTTGGCAATTCCAGCAGGACAATGCGACAGCATACACGTCCAGATTTGCTACAGAGTATTTATAAGAACGCTGTTCCGAGTTTAAATACTTCCACTGGCCACCAAACTCCCAGACATGAAAATTACTGAGCATATCTGGGATGCTTTGCAACTCACTGTTCAGAAGAGATCTCTATACGTTCCTACTCTTACGGATTTATGGACAGCTCTGCACGATTCATGATGTCAGCTCTCTCCAGCACTACTTCAGACATTATTCGAATCCTTGCCACGTCGTGTTGCGGCACTTCTGGTGCTTGCGGGGGCTCTACTCAATATTAGGCAGGTGTACCAGGTTTTTTGGTTCTTCAGTCTATTGTGTCGGCGCCGACAGAAACGAGGAAGGATAGAATTTGCAATGGCCGGTGGTAGGAATCCAAAATAATATGCACATAATACTTTAACAAAACAATTTATTTCTATAAAAGAAAGCAATATAACTTCTAGGTATTAAGTCGCTTCCTGTGCCTCCTACGTGTAATTGCTCTACACTATTACTTCTCGCAGAACGTAGGATACGTATCGTCTTCCTATTACTGAGTACTAATGCTCTCGATGTCTGAGACCGAACTGAACTAGCGATGGTCACCTGGTTAATTCAGCGTTGAACTCTGTCTTCATGGGCACTGCCCGCTCTTTCCATTGGTACGCGGGTCAGTGCCTTGTTAATGCCGTTTCACGGCACTGCACTGGACAGCGTGCAGCCGTTGATCTAGGTCTGCACATTCCTCTCCCCCCTCCCCCCCCCCCCCTCGAAAATGTCCCATCTTTGTCGTGTAGAGAGCCATCTTACGGCCGACAACAGGGAAGAAAATAGGGAGCCGCTACTGGGGCTGGACACCGAACTCCCAGCCGCACCCCGACATCCATCTTGAGCTCCGAGGGAAACGTCAATTGGATAATCCCCCAACAGATGCCCACCCACTGCCTGAGCCGGTCTGACGAAAAACGAATAGGGCGGAGATGATGACGGCGGCGCCGATGACTACGACGACGGTGCATGGTTCACGGCTCGCGCCGGGACGAGCGCTGGGAGGCTGAGCTGCTGCAGTGGCGAAAACGATGGGTCCAACCTCCATCCCTTGCGCAGGTGGTACCGAAGAGGCACTGGGGTCGGCCGCGCCAGACGCAAGATGCCGGTAGGATGCGAATCTGGCGACGGTTCCCTCCAGCATAGTTGCGCAGGGTAGTCTTGCGGTCTAAGGCGACTTGCCACGGTTCTACTCCCCCCCCCCCTCCCCTCCCCCGTCGGAGGTTCGAGACCTCTCTTGGGCATGGGTGTGTATTATCCTTAGCGTAAGTTACTTAGATTAAGTAGTGTGTAAGCCTAGGGACGGATGACCTCAGTAGTTTGGTTCCATAGGGTCTTACCCACCACCACCACCCTCCAGCACTAAGTCAGATCTAAGGCGCTGCAGTCATGGACTGTGCGGCTGGTCCCGGCGGAGGTTCGAGTCCTCCCTCGGGAATGGGTGTGTGTCTTTCTCTTAGGATAATTTAGGTTAAGTAGTGTGTAAGCTTAGGGACTGATGGCCTTAGCAGTTAAGTCCCACAAGATTTCACACATATTTTTTGAACTAAGTCAGACAATAGTCGAGTCGTTGCCGCCTCGTGTTGCGGCGCTTATGCATGCTCGCGGGGGCCCTACGTGATATTAGGCAGGTGTACAAGTTTCCTATGCTCTTCAGTTTATTTTGACATGTGTTGACTACCATTTACTTTTTATTCAATGAGCTGTTCTGTAAATAGACAGATGGAGTTGCAGCGGAGAGTCCTTTGACACCTGTTGTTAGAATTCTAACTATGGAGGATTTAGGAGAACATGCCCTGGAGTTTGCTGCATTGAAATCTGCATGTTTTTTTACATATATTTCCACTAATCAATAAATAAATTACAGATGATACCTTCACTGTATCATATGTAAAATAATACCCATGAGGTCTAGACAGATACGTTCAGCAGTATGACCACTTTACTACACGTGACCAATTGAGATCATTCTGTGGAACTTTTACTGTCAGCTACTGGTTCCTACAAGACTCAAATAGTACGTTAACAAGATTTGGTATTCTCTTTAACACAATTTTAACCTTTTCGCACATGGCGTCCTCCTATAAGGACATGATAAATAAATGCTTAGTATATTAAAATTCGTTAAATTTTATCATTTGTAAATGTTGTCCTCGTATTGCCATAAGCAGAGAGTTTATTTAAGAACAGTTTCGATACCTCCTGCCAATCTGTGGTACCACAAAACAAAACAAAAGAATGCGCACAGTCACATGGGCACATCCCAGTAATCTTTGTACCTCCCATCAATATCTTCTAGGTTTACGTAAAAGAAATTTATTTGTGCGTAGAAAGGTGCATTCGTGAAGGTGAAAACTGAAAGTGTCTTTCAGAACGATAGGTAAGTGACATATTTATAATTTTATTTATGTCTCCGAATGAGGACATTGTGATTAAAAGGTTATAATAGCATAGAAATTTAGGACATTATTTCGCTGCCTTTTTAGTGATCTTACTGTGATTTGACAATGCCTCGTGTTCAAAACAGACGAAGGCCACTTACAGAAGAAGTAGTTATAGAGCTCCTTAATTCATCTGGAACTGATGACCTGTCCGACGATCGTCACTATAACTTTAAGCAAGAGGACAATGATGGAGGTAATGTTAGACGTTTTATATCATACGGTATACTGTAAGCTGAGTAGCCTAGACGCAAAGCCCGCTAACTGCATGATAAGTGACACTGAGACAATCACGAAACACTCGTCCCATCGAAATGACAATGCATTGGCAGCAAGAATGTTAGTGTTGCGTACGAATTTGTTACAGGGCAGCCAGCCTAAAGCTGAATTAGAAAAATATCCATTCTGATAGTAACAGTTTGAAAGGTAGCTTTGAATGTCCAGATTGTTAAGTCTGATATCTTTTCACGTGCTTTCTATCCGGACGTGGCAGGGTGACAACTTCCCTTATTGGGCATTTAGCAGGCTTTTCACCCGAAGACGACATGCAGTTGACTGCTTTTGAAACCGAACACGATTTTCGACAGCCATTTTCGACGATTTATAGCCGGTTTTGCGACCTGAAAGTTGGCGCATGGTCGCTCTGGCAATTGATATTGCATATGTAAATGCATGGATTGATTTCAAGAAAAACGCATCAGAGTTAGGTGATCCTACAAATAAGACCCTTGATCTGTTTCATTTAGGGCAAGTGCGGCCAAAGTACTGACAAAAATAGATAAGCCAGCTGCTAGGAAAAGGAGGCGTCCTACTAGTTAAAGTCCAAGTACTTCAAAACGAGCCAATGCGGAATTTCATCCAGAAGCTGATGTTCGTTTGGACAACGTTGAGCATCTTCCAGTGGTCAGTGACAAAAAAATCATTTGAAAGGTGCAAGAGGCCGGGTTGCAGAGGCAAAACCAAATTGTTTTGTGTAAAATGTAACATTCACTTACGTCTGTACAGAAAAAAAATTGTTTCTTTGATTATCATTACTTACAAGCGTAAAACCATAGTTTATGTATATAACCGTTAAGGAAGCTTTGTGCAATTTATGTATTTTGGTGAAATAAAATCAAATAAAAGACTTTGGCTTTTCGACTTACACTGAACCCACTTGAACACAATGTCCTCATTTGCGCACGCGTTGTATCCTCCCTTGGTGGAGGGGGGGGGGGGGGGGGGACATCTGAAAAATCATAATTTAATTCGAAGAACTGGAGAGCAAAGCAATGATTTTTTTTCAGGAAGGCATATAGGGTAAATCGCCTAAAACTTGCATCGTAAATATTACAGGTATAGAAAGTACTATTGGTGTATGGTTTTTACAGGATGGCTTGGTAGTCCGCTACTCGTATTTTTAGCGAATCAACAGATTGTAATAATATTTAGAAAGTTTATTTTTTGAGCAAAACAAGTTTTTAAAGAGATCAAAGCCTATTGACATAAAAAACTAAACTAAACTAAACTCCGTCCGAACAGGACTTGGAAGGCCGAACGGTGCCGACCGGCCGCCGTGTCAGCCTCAGCCCACAGGCCTGTATGCAGATATGGAGGGGCATGTGGTCAGCACATCGCTCTCCTGGTCGTATGTCAGTTTACGAGACTGGAGCCGCTACTCCTGAATCAAGAAGCTCCTCAGTTTGCCTCAGAGTGGCTGAGTGCATTCCGCTTGTCAACAGCACTCGACAGACCGGATGGTCACCCATCCTAGCCCGACGGCTCTTAACTTCGGTGATCTGACGGGAGCCGGTGTTACCACTGTGGCAAGGCCTTTGGCCACTAAAAACGTAGCCCAGGGTAATTTAGAAGTACATGGTGTTTGTCAAAGGATTCTAGTGCGACTCGTTTAGTTTACAAGGTATCGTATTTTGAAAAGTACCCACACCTATACCTTTACAGTATCTATGGTAGCACGCAGTGAGGAACAGCATGCCACATACATTATTTACATGGATTCTGCCCTAGTAACGAGACAACTGACCATCAAAGGTCGTGTTGAAAAGACGAACGGCAACAGCAATACATGCTTGCAAACTGGCATCCGACGACTGGTGCACACGAGCTATCATTCCAGCGGAAATGTCCGAGAAAGCTGCAGTAATCCGTCGTTGCTTATCATCGGTTTGCAATTGGCATGTTCTTGTAGACAGCGTCTTTCAGTTATCCTCACACAAAAAAAGTCTACATGAGTGAAATGCGGGGAACGGGCAGGCCAAAGTACAGGCCCTTTGAGTCCAATCCAGCTATTTGAAAAAAATTCATGAAAATTTGCTGAAGTAGTTCGTCCACTATGGGCTGCACAGCCATCACGTTGGTACTACACGTTCCTCCTAGTATGTAGAGGAACGTCTTCTAGCATCCGTGGAAGATGGTGTGTTAGGAGCCTGCGATACTTGCGCACATTCAACGTTCCGTCTATTAAACATGAGCCTATGAGCTGATGGTTCGGTATCCAAGACAAGTCTTTTGCAGTCCATGGGCACTGGCGTTTCACCTGATGAAGCCAACAGGGGTTGTCAACAGATCAATGGTGCATATTTCGGTGGTTCACCTGGCCATTATTGGTAAATGTTGCTTCATCACAAAACAAGATACGTGATACATCTAGAGTATCCTGTCTAAATGTCCACGTACAGAAATTAACACGATTCTCACTATCGTTTTCATGCAGCTCTTGATGGTGAGAGAAGAGATAACGATGCAATCTATGTCGACTGAGAATGCATAGGAGATTTCCCCGACTGATGCCACTTCCTCGTGCGATTGCGTGGGGGTTAAAGTGCGGATCGCCTGCAACAACAGAAAGAAAATCAATTTGCCTCCTGTCATCATTTTTTTCCTTCTGTTACGTTGTCTAGGCGTTACACTAACACATCTGCGTGACTGGTTGAAGACGTTGGTAAATAATTGCCGAGATGGTTGACGTCTATTCGGATATCTTGCCACATACACCGTACAAGAACGAACTGCGTTTTCCTACACCCTCTTTACATAATGAACATGTCGGCTTTTTCTGCACTGGTAAATCCCATCGTCCAGTCAAGAGCTACTGTTTGGACTGTCGCACACTAATTGCCCAGCAAATCGCAGTGCACTCAAGAAATACACTAGCACACTGTCAGAGACAACAAAGGACTTGGAAGAGCAGTTGAACGGAATGGATGGTGTCTTGAAGGGAGGATATAAGATGAACATCAACAAAAGCAAAACGAGGATAATGGAATGTAGTCGAATTAAGTCGGGTGATGTTGAGGGTATTAGATTAGGAAATGAGACACTTAAAGTAAGAAAGGAGTTTTGCTATTTGGGGAGCAAAATAATTAATGATGGTCGAAGTAGAGAGAATATAAAATGTAGACTGGTAATGAGAAGAAATTTTTTAACATCGAGTATTGATTTAAGTGATAGGAAGTCGTTTCTGAAAGTGTTTGTATGGAGTGTAGCCATGTATGGAAGTGAAACATGGACGATAAGTAGTTTAGACAAGAAGAGAATAGAAGCTTTCGAAATGTGGTGGTACAAAAGAATGCTGAAGATTAGATGGGTAGATCACATAACTAATGAGGAGGTGTTGAATAGGATTGTGGAGAAGAGAAGTTTGTGGCACAACTTGACTAGAAGAAGGGATCAGTTCGTAGGACATGTTCTGAGGCATCAAGGGATCACCAATTTAGTATTGGGGGTCAGCGTGGAGGGTAAAAATCGCAGAGGGAGACCAAGAGATGAGTACACCAAGCAGATTCAGAAGGATGTAGGTTGCAGTAGGTACTGGGAGATGAAGAAGCTTGCACAGGATAGAGTAGCACCGAGAGCTGCATCAAACCAGTCTCAGGACTGAAGACCACAACAACAACAACAACTGTAAGCAAATATAACAACTCGTTCATAGCAACTACACATACTGACTGATGCAAACAAATGTCAGTGTGGATCTTTTCAGAATACATCTCGTAAACGAATCGAACTGGAATCCTACAACAGACACCACTAACATTCTGACTTACCCTAATTTAGTTTCTTAATGTCACTAGGAAAGTTCAATTTAAAAATGTTCGTTTTTGCACCAAAAAAGTACTTTGTAAATATTACTACAATCTGCTTATTGGCTAACAGTGAGAACCCCTGACCACAAATCCATTCTACAAAAACCACACATCAATAGCACTTTCCCCTACCGCAATATCTGCGATGTTTTAGATGATTCAGCCAGTATAATTTTAACGTGGTGCAGATTGCCACCTTACGAACAGAAGCAGACAAATTCACATCTTTTAGCACTCAGATTGCCATGTAATCGTGACTCATTTACTTTCATTATCGAGAAAGTACCTTTCACACAGCTATCTTGGTCGAAATATTATGGCAGTTTTGCAGCCACAGTATGGAGACGTGGGAAGTACCTGAGGAAAGCGAAAAAGAGCACCTTGCAGTGCCATACCGTGGGCAGCATGTAGTTAAGTCGATTTAAATGCAATGTCTGCAGTCCATTCCTGACATTATAATTTTCGATCCTGCACTGCTTTCTCCTTCATAAATTCAACAATAGCGAGTTTCAACCTAAAAAATCCTCTCATCCCTATCCCTTGAGTAAAGCAACGTACCTTGCAGTAGTACACTACTGGCCATTAAAATTGCTTCACCACGAAGATGACGCGCTACAGGCGCGAAATTTAACCGACAGGAAGAAGATGCTGTGATATGCAAATGATTAGTTTTTCAGAGCATTCACACAAGGTTGGCGCCGGTGGCGACACCAACCACGTGCTGACATGAAGAAAGTTACCAACCGATTTCTCACACACAAACGGCAGTTGACCGGCGTTGCCTGGTGAAACGTTGTTGCGATGCCTCGTGGAAGGAGGAGAAATGCGTACCATCACGTTTCCGAATCTGATAAAGGTCGGATTGTAGCCTATCACGATTGCGGTTTGTCGTATCGCAACACTGCTGCTCGCGTTGGTCGAGGTCCAGTGACTGTTAACAGAATATGGAGTCGGTGGGTTCAGGAGGGTAATACGGAACGCTGTGCTGGATCCCAACGGCCTCGTATCACTAGCAGTCGAGATGACAGGTATCTTATCCGCATGGCTGAGTCAACAAATGGGGACGTTTGCAAGACAACAACCATCTGCACGAACAGTTCGACTGCGTTTGCAGCAGCATGGACTATCAGCTCCGAGACTATGGCTGCGGTTACCCTTGACGCTGCATCACAAACAGGAGCGCCTGCGATAAAGTACTCAACGTCTAACCTGGGTGCACGAAAGGCAAAACGTCATTTTTTCGGATGAATCCATGTTCTGTTTACAGCATCATGATGGTCGCATCCGTGTTTGGCGACATCGCGGTGAACGCACATTGGAAGTGTGTATTCGTCATCGCCATACTGGCGTATCACCCGGCGTGATGGTATGGGGTGCCATTGGTTACACGTCTCGGTCACCTCTCGTTCGCATTGACAGCACTTTGAACAATGGACGTTACATTTCAGATGTGTTACGACCCGTGTCTTTACCCTTCATTCGATCCCTGCGAAACCCTACATTTCAGCAGTATAATGCACGACCGCATGTTGCAGATCCTGTACGGGCCTTTCTGGATACAGAAAATGTTCGACTGCTGCCCCGGCCAGCACATTCTCCAGACCTCTCACCAACTGAAAACGTCTGGTCAATGGTGGCCGAGCAACTGGCTCGTCACAATACGCCAGTCACTACTCTTGATGAACTGTGGTATCGTGTTGAAGCTGCATGGGCAGCTTCACCTGTACACGCCATCCAAGCTCTGTTTGACTCAATGCCCAGGCGTATCAAGGCCATTATTGCGGCCAGAGGTGGTTGTTCTGGGTGCTGATTTCTCAGGATCTATGGACACAAATTGGGTGAAAATGTAATCACATGTCAGTTCTAGTATAATATATTTGTCCAATGAATACCTGTTTACCATCTACATTACTTCTTGATGTAGCAATTTTAATGGTCAGTAGTGTACATAAAGTCGCCATACTCTTAGTTCAGTTCCTTTTAACCCTGTTGCAGCTGACACTCTGAGTGCGAAATTAGAATACTGTTCGTGCCACGAATTTCTTCACGTGCTCCGTGCCTGAAAATTTCGCGCAATTGATGTAGAGAAAAATGAATCCAATGTTTCGATCGTTATAAGTTTTTGCTTTTTCATTGTCAATTAAATCTGCAAATTATTTCTGCGTGGTACTGTAGCACTGTCTCATAGTACATTTAGAGCACCTGTCGCTTATGTGAGTGCATAATACATTAGGCCTACATCTTCGCTTCCGCCGTTGGTGATTTTGATGTCCAAGACCGGCATGGTGGTGGAAGACAAAACGTTTTCGTAGCTACTGAAACAGACAAAGACGGTCACATGACTTCATTATCGAAAGCAGTCGATGCTTTCGAGCCCAGAACTGAAACACAAATGGCAACAATACAGAGATAGACACGTAAAGGTAATTTTGCAGCAGGTCAGTGCTCGATCCCATGTCGCAAAACCCATCAAAATATACATGTAAACGTTGAAATGAGAAGTCCTATCACTCCCGCCGTATTCTCCATAAGTTGCTCACTCTGACTACCACCTTTTTCTGTCAGTGGCATACAGTCTGGCTGACCAGTACTTCCGATCATTTGACAAAAGACGCCCACGTTACGCGTTTCGGGATTACACCCATCTTCAGACATGACAAACTTCAGCCCCTGATGTCTGAAGATGGGTGTAATTCCGAAACGCGTAACATGTTTTAGTAAATGAGTCAATTGAACATCTCGTGACTTTATATTGCGGTTGTACGGCATTGGTTGACAATTATTAACATAAAAAATGATTACAGGCCTCAGACGGGATTTTATGTCCCGTATATTAAAAGACGCCCAGTTCTTCCGCCACGGGTTTGTATGCTATCCGAAATATGGAAGAATGTAATAGCCAGCGGTGTGCAATACTATAAATCATAATTTTTTGTAAGTTTTTCGCCGGCCGAAATGGCCGTGCGGTTAAAGGCGCTGCAGTCTGGAACCGCAAGGCCGCTACGGTCGCAGGTTCGAATCCTGCCTCGGGCATGGATGTTTGTGATGTCCTTAGGTTAGTTAGGTTTAACTAGTTCTAAGTTCTAGGGGACTAATGACCTCAGCAGTTGAGTCCCATAGTGCTCAGAGCCATTTGAACCATTTGAACCATTGTAAGTTTTTCCAATAAAGCCCCGCACTTCGAGAAAAAACGGCGGAAGCAAAGTTGTAGACCTAGTATATCGAGAATTTTCTCTCTTTGATGCCATTCCCTTCCATTTTTAAAGGCTTGTGAGTGCAGATCGCTAGACTGCCTCTTCATGTGCAAATAGCCGCTTGACCTTTGAACATGCTTCATATCACGAACAAACAGCGAAGGGTAAACAACGCTGACACTACGATTCTGCCGGACTGAAGAGAGATGTGCCAACCGAAAAATGCCGCACCCCAGTGCTAAATGAAATGTCACGCTGTACCAGGTAGGCCTACATCCGGGAAGGAACGAGCAAAGCCGAAACAGGTCGTGCCTTCGCCCGCCCGCGGCCCGCACACCTTTGCACGCGCAAAGTTTGGCATGCCGTGGACGGCCCTGATGTAGAGCAGGGTCGTTAAACCTGCTGCCCGAATTAGATTTTCGTGCAGCTCGCGATTTTCAACCGTATTTTATAACAATAGGCGTCTAGGAACTAGCAGCGGAATCCAAAAACGTTAACTAACAATAAGAGCTATTTAAGACTGTAGATTTATTGCTCAGTCATAGAGACAGTAACGTATTAAGTTGTGCTTCGTTTTCATTGGCATTGGTGCACTCGTCAGCGAACTAAGGGAAGTAAGCCGCTTACGCTAGGGCCAGAACGGAATGTAGCGTGGCCCATGCTGGATAAATAGAAGTGATAGAGGGCAATATTTTATTGTTTGTCTTCCAGTGCTAACAACTCACTAGCGTGCACAACTATCACCGATCAGCTGCTATCGTAGAAATGTCAAATGGAAGTAACATGAGTGCGTGAATGTTCACTACAGAGACGATAATCTTCCAACGTGGTACATATTTGTGGCAAGTGATATGAAAACAAATTGAGGCTATTGTAATACAATGCAATGAGCAAACGTAAATTGACATTCAAATGTTCATGATCGTATCTCATGTTGCAGTTACTGTTATTAATTAATTTAACTTACTAATTTATGTACGCTTTAAATTAATAGTAAGATTGGTCGGGGAAGGCGTCTGAAGTGGCCAGAACGGGAATAGTGGCCTTTGCATACTATTTGCCCTGAACAGTGCTGGTTCCTGCCGAGAAGTGGTTAGAATAATGCTAATAGGCATCGCCATAGTTGCCCGTGAGATTGACAGAGAATACTTTTTCCGTTATTTCTTAGTAAAATCTTTATTTTTGAGTCACCTGGTGAAAGATAAATCACTTACATCATTCTTTTTACCACACTTGTATGGAGGGTAATAATTTGTTACAGTATCAGTGTTTAAACAACGTCTTTCGGCCTTATTATTTATTTCAGTTTGTTAGTTTCTGCTGCGGATCACTAATGCCGACATGGCTTCCGATCGTGAAAAGTGGGCAAACTATTCGTCGGCAAAAATGGCCAAGGCGTTCGCGCAATTCTCAATTCAAAAACACGCGTAATACAACAGATAAAACTGACTTCTAAAACCTTTAACATATAAAACTACCATCCTCCGTTCTATACTTTTGTGTTAATTTTAAATTAAGTTATATCGTTTAAAACCACCTGTGTTCTGTCACATTTGGCGTAATACTTCCGATTGAAAACGATCTGTTGCAGCCGCTTGGCATTGTTTCAGATACTAGGACACGAAGATGCCTTGAAAACGTGAACCGAAATCAGGATAACAAACATGGGATCCTGTTGCGATGACATTGGCGACACTACCCTCTTAGATACAAAAAATTGGTTGCTATGGAATGGATTCATAAATTGCAATTCGTTCCAATATATTATTTTCTTTTTCACGTAAAAATATATGCTGTGACATCTTATACACTGAAGCACCAAAGAAACTGGTATAGGCATGCGTATTCAAATACAGATATAGGTTAACAGGCAGAATACTAGGCTGCGGTTGGCAACGCCTATATAAGACAATAAGCTTCTGGCGCAGTTAGATCGGTTACTGCTGTTACAATGGCAGGTTATCAAGATTTAAGTCAGTTTGGACGTGGTGTTACAGTCGGCGCACGAGCGATGGGACACAGCATATCCGAGGTAGCGATGAATTGGGAATTTTCCCGGATGATCACTTCACGAGTGTATCGTGAATATCAGGAATCCGATAAAACATCACAAACAATACGCAGTTAATCTGTAACGAGTCAGAGGTGACCACGGATCCCTGATACCAAACTACTCAGAAAATATCCCCAAATTACGTGGAGTTGAGATTCACTCTTATAAGGCAGTTGGAAACAGCCTGATAAGATTGTAAGTGTGATGCAAGGGACGTTGTGCTCAGAAATACTTGTTAAGAAAAATTCGATACCTTGAGCTGTTTCCGAGTTATTTAGCATTAAAGTTAGCCAACCAGTTCGTCGCGCGGGAAAATTCAAGTAGACTGCCAGAGACGGTGTCGCCTCAACCAAATAAACGTAGCTTTTGCTCACCTAGCCCAAATTTATCGCTTCGGAAAATGGTACATTTCAACTGATAATCATTTCAACAAATGGTAACTCACGGACCAACAGATGCCTGCGCATTACAACGTTTTATCGCCTGGAAGTATTTGAATCTGCGCACGCAACGACCTCATTGGCTAATTTAAAAGCTAAATAACTCGGATCGAAGCATTTTCTTAACAGTTATTTCTCAACACAACCCACCCTGCAAAATGTAAACTCTCACAACCAGGATTGTCACAATTAATAAGATATTCCGTGCTATTAGGCCGCCGGCCGTGGTGGCCGAGCGGTTCCAGGCGCTACGGTCTGGAACCGCGCGACCGCTGCGGTCGCAGGGTGAATCCTGCCTCGGGCATGGATGTGTGTGGTGTTCTTAGGTTAGTTAGGTTTAAGTAGTTCTAAGTTCTAGGGGACTGATGGCCTCAGAAGTTAAGTCCCATAGTGCTCAGAACCATTTGAACCATTTTTGCTATTATGCCATGGTCGAAGGGATTTCACTTCAAAACCCAACGTTTCGTCCACATCTCCGGAGTACATTTTCAAGGGGGATTGAAGCTTTGTAATGTCCGATTCACATCCTGGCTCGCTACTGACTACAGTAAAATTCCACTTCCGTGAGCTTTCGCGCAGTGGAGTGACGTCACATGTTTTGAATACGCGAGCACATCTGGCAGTTGTCGACTGCGGTCGCTAGGCGCGCAGTCCGGAGCCGTGCGACTGCTACGGTCGCAGGTTCGAATCCTGCCTCGGGCATGGATGTATGTGATGTCCTTAGGTTAGTTAGGTTTAAGTAGTTCTAAGTTCTAGGGGACTGCCAACCACAGCAGTTGAGTCCCATAGTGCTCAGAGCCATTTGAACCATTTTTTTTCGACTGCGGTCGTCCGCCGTTACTATCATCCCATGGTGGAAGACTGGTACAAATCTTCTTCAGCATCGGAATCCATATTTCATTCAATTTCACGCCCTCCTCCTTCCCTTTAAAATTCCGCAGATGGGGACCAAACGTCGTGTTTTAAAGTGAAATCTCTTCGACCACGGTATAATAGCCCGGAATATTTTATTAATTGTGATATCCTACCCCGCAACACCTTTAGAAGCTCTTCGGACTGTTATTGATCGCCATGTGTAAGTGACATACGCTGCTGCGATTCATGAACAAGAAATTCTCGGACGAGGGAAAAGTTTCCTCGATGATGGACACATTTAACAGAACACCAACTCCTAGTGCCGTATTTTGCTTGATATACGTGTTTTAATGCACGAAGACGGCCCATTACCACATACTTGATGTAAACAACTTCCAAGTTTATGCGCATGGAGCAGCGTGGGTAAAGGCTACGGGAAGTTTACTGGTTGTGTGGAAACTGCCTCCCTCCCGACGAGTCGCTGTCTTGTATGATGCCAGGTAATACAATTATGTGGCGTGCTCTCATGCGGAGGCTGTTCTTCACTTCTCCCCGTCAGCCACTGTAGTTTGATACAAGAGACAGCATGATCGCTGCTTCCGGCCACATTCTCTAAGCAAAGATCAGAAGCCAAGAAGTAGTCTGTACTGAATCTTGGCACTTAATTCAAATTTTGTACGTTTCCTAGTTTTAAACGAAGTTTTTTTTTTTTTGTTCCTCCAGTATAGAGGCACGTTACTGTTTGTACAGAATGTTGCGACGGGGCGGTAATTTTGGTTAAAAAATGATATTGCAAATTTTGGCTCTCACGTAAGTCTCAAAGTCTCAGGGGATGACTTCCACACTTGGTGCATTAGTACACTTCCACATCCGCGCATTTGTTATAGTTTTTGAATTAATTATTCACTCAGACATATCTACAGTTTACGCTAGGGAACAAAATTAGGCGATTATTATAGCAAAATCAGTTTTTTCACGACACAGTTCAATCACTATTTATTGGCGTTGTCCTTTTCTTTCATACAATGAAATTAGCACTGGTGAGACGGTTTACAGTTTTACTTTAATAATAATTTGACTCCGAGCCCTCAATACCAGTAATTTAGGCTGCTATAATCTAAAGTTATTGAGTCAGTTCGAACAGATCCGCAAGTCCGACTGTCCTCTTTGTTCTAGCAGTTTTGGCGCGAAATCACAGACCGCCACATGTTCACTTACGACGATGTATTCCTCGTTAATCGTACTCACACAAATAATCGTAGCACTTCCAGTTCACCAAATATATGCTTGCACGCTTCCACTATCAAACAATACTGTTTGTCGAAATAAATCGGCGCGAAAAAGAATTCTCAAACGACCACATGGGCCACCCTTAAGTGGGGCTCGCTCGCCACCCACCCTCCAAAACGACTGACCAACAACTGACCAACGACTGACCCCTGGCCATTTTTTTTTTTTACAAGAGGTGGAGCCCCTCCACGCCCACACCGTCATGATGGCCAACACAATGGGTCTACTGTCATCTCTGCATAAGGGTTAGTATTCAACAATGTTAGGTGTCGCACGATGTGGGTACTGCGATGTTTGCGTACGTCTGGTTAAGGTTAACCATTAATACGCGTTTATCTGGAGACAGATTGGGCCGAAATCGAACGAAGGGTAGCGGTTTGAAGGGCAGAGGAAAAAAAGTGCTAAGGCAAGAGCGAACGGAAAAGAAAACCTCTGCGATAGTTAGGTCGGGTGGTAAGAGCGGTAGCGATTGTCTTGCTGCCTGCGATAGGTCATGCAAGGATAGGCTTTGTTAGTAGTGGGTATCATGCATGTCGATACCTTGACGTTGTGCGGTTGTGTTGCTCGGCGGCTGGCGCTGGGTGCAGGTGCAGAGTCGTCGTTCAGCGTCAGCAACCTGCAGCAGTTAGTTTTATTATCGTTCTTGTGTCCGATAGGTCATATACCGGAGGCACAGTGTGAGGGAATGTTGGCGGATTGTTTGTGCGTCTGTGGGCGAGCTCGTCGGTGTCCCTGCTGTGGCCTGTTGGTCGGCTCTAATAGCAGCTGGTAGTTACCAGTCAGTGTTGCTGATATGCAGGGGCTTGCCGACGTTTGTCGCTTGTTTGCGTGTGTTAGTTTGCCATAGGTGGCTATGCTCTAGCTAGCCAAGATGGCCGCTCGCTTATATAGGCTCGGACATCATCCCCCTTGTTATGCAAGCACCAGTCTCACCAGGGTTACAAATTGTAATACATGCATCCCTCGATAGAAATAAGTACACCATCGGAACCACGCTAAAAAAATTCATCTCATTTACTATGTTACATTACTTTCTAGGGTTATTCTATCGCCCGTAAACCAAGTTTTAGTTTTGGCAAAATTTCGCCACTTGGCGCAAATTTGTTTGTTGACATTTGAGCTGCAAAGTTTTGACATAGAACTGCATGTAGCACCGTTTTCAGACGTAATCTATAGCGATCTACACATTGCGCTGCTAAAAATCTTCATATCTACAATAATTAATCAATTATGGGCGATAAATGTTAATAATAATTTGCAAACAATGAAAACTATGGCAGTTAAGTGTATAGCATAACTTAACTAGTTTAAAATACGTGTGATGCCACCCAAACTATTACATAGTGCCGTTCTTTATGTCTTGAATTTTCTATTGAATTTTATAAACAATTTTCCTTCAGACTTTGTTTATTGCTCTTTACGGGCTTAATTATTTATGAATCTTAACATATGACTACGGCACTCGATCCGCTATGACGAAACGTTTTTAATGAGTGCTCGCTCATCCCTGTAAGTCGGTATTTACTATTTTTATTAATGTTTCAGTATTCGTGATATTAACCGATTTTGAGGTTACTATAACTTTTGCGTCTCATGACTTGAAATAAAGATCGATCTTTCAGAAGGTGCATATTGCTGACCACAATCCACTGCCGCATCGCTCTTCACCGTAAGTTACATAGTTTTCGCGTAATGCGCGAAAAACCAAACAGGCCACGTGGTCGCCCTGCCGCGGAGATCGACCGTTGCAAAATCTTGCGCGGGCGCGCCACGCGCTTCCACGAATCGCGCACCATGTAGCGCGCTCGCTCCCCACAAAGCAGTCCTTGCATACTACAAATATTCATCTAGTAACGGGGATTTGTACCGTCACAATGTACAAAACAGCGTTATGAGACTATGCGTCGCGGTTACTAGGGGCGTCGTGGTTGTTTCGCAAATATGTTTTATTTGCTTTCTGAGTGAGGGAACAGCGTGTGCGCTAATAGTGATACCTAGTAGTCCAGAAACTAAGTGTTGTTGCTATGACAGCGTCGTAGATGGCAGTCTAGTATTATGGAAGAAAACGTTAGGTAATAAAGATATAAATTACGTTTTTCGTACTACTCACACGGTTTCAGAAGACAAATACTGTCAGATGATTAAGAACGGTCTGTGTTTGTGCTTTCATCCAATACAGAGCTTCCATCAATACTTATCACTGAAGAACAACAGCTGTTTATTGATATTTCATCAGATTCCACATTGAAATCGAAGTTCATTTCCCCATCACTGCTTGAATTTTGAAGCGTGGTGAGGCTGGTGTATTCGCAAGTTTTGATACCCTTTGAAACATCCTACTTACGGATCTATGTTTTTCAGCACTGCCAGTCATAAACACATAATACAGCTTGCGAATGTATGTGAAGAAAGTATGTGAGTCACTGTTTTTAACCTTGTGTAGAAATTTGGAGGAACTGATGGTGAAGAAGGAAGAGACCATCTTTCCCATCAATTTCGTTGCAAGAATAAGATGTAACAACATTAAAAAACATTTTAATCTTTCGCCAACAGCTAACTAAAAAATAACTACTCTTATGAACATTTTTCAAAACTTAAGTTTGTTTACCGCGCACTTCGAGACTGACCTGGTGCGATGGTTGGCACACGGGACTCACATTCGGGAGGACGGAGTTTCATACGGGTCTTCGGCCATCTAGGTCTAGATTTTCCGTGATTTTCCGAAACATCTCCAGGAAAACGCTGATACGGTTTCTTTGAAAAAGCACGACCGATTCACTTCCCAATTCTTAACAACAACTGTCTGAACTTATGCTCCATGTCGAATGACCTCGTTGTCGACAGGACTTTAAACATTTATTTTCGTGCCTTCCTCTTTCCCTTCGAGTCGGGTGAAATGATCGAAAGGAGCCGTGGGTGTTTATGTTCAGGTCAACGGTGAACATGTGGATCCAAAAAGTTTGAAAACATTTGGTACAGACCGTGTGTGGTTGAAGAGTATTTGCATGTGTCTATGTTCTCTATGACACATGTGATAAAAGGAAACGCTTGTATTAAGCTACGAGTACGTGTATTCAAGTTTCATAATTCTAATTCAATTATTACTGTTAGCGATGGCTAACGCCAGCTTATACTGATGTTCCTTATTCTGAGATTGTTGTTTCAAATCCTAATTCTGAAAGAAATTTTTATTGAACACCGTATCGTGTAGATGTACAAATCAGTCTGGAGTGTCTTCGTGAGACACTGTACATACAGATAAGTCCATAACAGTCGTAAATTAAGTATGCGATTCTCATAGTACGACACCAACAGAGGGGATTTGTACTGAAACCGCTTTTCTCCATCTCTTTTCATTTCATCGCATTGTCATCTACCACAACACGAACGACACCCTCCTATACTAGGACTCGTCAGACTCAACTACATGACGCTGATATAAATGTAACACATAAAGGTAATGAGAGAAGAGAAATCTGGCCTTAGTTATTTCAGCATAGCCCACAAATAACGAAGAAAATCAGCTATAACTTCCGGCATCAAATAAATGAAACTTCCTGGCATGTTAAAACTGTGTGTCAGACCGAGGCTCGAACTCGGCCCCGAGTTCGAGTCTCGGTCCGGCACACAGTTTTAATCTGCCAAGAAGTTAAATATCAGCGCACACTCCGCTGCAGAGTGAAAATCTGATTCTGGAAACATCCACTAGGCTGTGGCTAAGCCATGTCTCCGGAATATCCTTTCTTTCAGGAGTGTTAGTCCTGCATGGTTCGCAGGAGAGCTTCTGTAAAGTTTGGAAGGTAGGAGACGAGGTACTGGCGGAAGTAAGCTATGAGGACGCGGCATGAGTCGTGCTTGGGTAGCTCAGTTGGCAGAGCACTTGCCCGCGACAGGCAAAGGTCTCGAGTTCGAGTCTCGGTCTGGCACACAGTTTTAATCTGCCAGGAAGTTTCATATCAGCGCACACTCCGCTGCAGAGTGAAAATCTCTGTACGCCATTTCTATTGCAATGCGAGACGCACTTGTCCTTTCGCAGCAAAAAAGTTTTCTTCACCACACCATCAATGGACTTAGATGCGGTTAAATAACCCTTATGTACGAAGTATTCTAACTGCCTGTATTTGAAATCGAAAATGAGGACATTTACGAGGACTTCATAGTTGTTGTTGCCAAACTAACTCGCTTTTAAACCATCGAGAATACTTTATGTATGAATAATTATTATTCATTTACCTTTAATGTAAAATATCTAAGCTCAGTCGTCGACATTTAACATCAATATTATGATGCACAGCAGACACGAGGTTTTAAGCAACTGAAAGGTAGATACGAACATCTGTTGTTAGAGCAAGCATAACGTTACGGGTGGACGTACTCGAAACTGGGATCTGTTTCTTTCTTTGATTAAACGGGCACATGAGTGATTTCCGTTCCATTTTTATAGTTCACATTGTACTACTACGCTAACACACGTTTGGTGAAAAAATTGATTTTTCGGCCTTGTTCACTTCTTCAAACTGCAGTTAAATTAGATCTTCGAGATACTTACCTATGAGAAATATAAAAAGTACAAGAAGACACTGGACAAAACCGAGACTCCAATTCTGAGTTTATCCCAAGTGCTACCACTAACAGGCTTAAACCCAGATAACGAGGAATGAAAAAACTCCTTCAGAATTTCTTAATGACGGACCTGATGTACGTCATAAATGGGAACAAGTATAAATCCAGGAGCACAAACCGATCTAAATAGCTGCAGCAAACAAGAAGGTTTTGATTTACCCCGAAATAATGTAAGACTGCGAATATAATCTACACAAACAATGGAGTATGCGGTGACTTTCTTTTCAGTTGGTCTAAGTTGACCGACTCATCTTGCATTTGAGGTGAGGAACCGCTGACCATCCGTCAGATCGTATTCCGGCAATGCAAGTGCCTGCTAACACGGAGCGTTTCACGAAACTGAGAAGTTAATTTTCTATTGCTCCGTATATGTGCGACAGCTGTAGCTCATCATTCATCTGCTTTTCATTAGTACCACTGTTTTGTGTCTGTACCATAATGTATAATAATACCATTCATGTTTTCTGCCATACGCTGAATAAAATGTATATGATAATTAACTTTCCGTCGTTTGATGTATTTCCATTTGCGTACGTGACAGCAACAACAATTGATCACAGCTGCTATTAGTAAACAAATTTGTAAAATCCGGGCAAATGTTTATGTTATTAAAATTTCGGTAATATCTAAAAATGCAAACGAACGGCATTACATTGACGACACGTGATAGTCTGGGACTGACTTTGGCGTCATGTGCAACATGACATGCTCACCCTACTGATATTCCTGTTTCACGTACCAATACAGAGACATGCTTTTTCGTGAAATCAGAGTGATAAGCACTGAAGTAGGAAAGAGCAAAGAAAGGAATTCTATTGAACTACAAGAAATCTGAATAACAGTCTTTTATAGCATTGAAAAATATTAATCCTCACGACACCGCGATGTTAGGTATTACCTTAGGAGCGAACATTAAACCCGGGCCAGACTAGCGGCTGAACGATATCATCAGGTTAGATGGAGCGTTCTCTGGCTGCAGCCGTCGGCTTTTATTTCCTATGCTCGGGGCCATTCCGGCAGGGAGCAGGGGTAATACAATTCCGAATTAAATTGGCCCTGTTGCGAAGTGTACCGACAAGCAATTCGGTCGGGTTTATGGACCATGAAATTGAATGAACATACATCGCTCAGCTGGGGCTAGAACAACCTTGGGCCGCACTACGGTAGCATTGTTACAAAGAATCCAACGAGGTCGACAGGTATTTTCGCAGAGTTCGATGTCCCGATTTTCTGCCGCACTTAATGACTCGCGTTACAGCAACGGTGAGAAGGGGACGGATCGCACCTGTGCAGGTGATGTTTTGTGCTGGGAACCAAGTGTTGTTTATCAACGGGCTGTAATAAATACTAGAGGGAACAGGAACATTCGTCTGGACTGTGAATCAATAATGTTACGTTACGAGAGACATTCTTTGCAATAAACATTCTTCCGCAGTTGCAGTGCAAATAGATACCGTGATACGAATCGTCTTTTCTCATTTATAGTAAATATGGTATTCGTTAGCCGTTCCTAAAAGCAGAATAACATTAACATGAGTGCCTTGGTCCACAAAATGCAATTGTTTATTCAAAATTCAGATATTCCGAGAGTTCTTTTTTAACACAAAACAAGTTAAAATAATTATTCAAGATGCAAAGCCGTGTTGTATTTATACAGTACAAAGTAAACAACAGAAATTTTTGTAGTGGTTTCTTTGAAGTTATTGGAATTCACTTAAAGATGCGTTTTATCACAATTCTGTTGTAGCTGATAATACTGCAGCAGGCAAAAAGGAATACAAACGTCACAAAAATGAGATAGACAGCAAGTGCAAAATGGCTAAGCAGGGATGGCTAGAGGAGAAATGTAAGGATGTAGAGGCTTATCTTCACTAGGGATAAGGTAGATACTGCCTACAGGAAAATTAAAGAGACGTTTGCAGAAAAGATAACCACTTATATTAATATCAATCGCTCAGATGGAAACCCAATTCTAAGCAAAGAAGGGAAAGCAGAATGGTGGAAGGAGTATATACAGGGTCTATACAAGGGCGATGTACATGAGGACAATATTTTCGAAATGGAAGAGGATGTAGATCAAGATGAAATGGGAGATATGGCACTGCGTGAAGAGTTCGACAGAGCAATGAAAAACCTGAGTCGAAACAAAGCCCCGGGAGTAGATAACATTCCATTAGAACTACTGACAGCCTTGGGAGAGCCAGTCCTGACAAAACTCTACCATCTGGTGAGCGAGATGTATGAGACAGCCGAAATACCCTCAGACTGCAAGAAGAATATAATAATTCCAATCCCAAAGAAAGCAGGTGTTCACAGATGTGAAAATTACCGAACTATCAGTTTAATAAGTCACGGCTGCAAAATGCTAACGCGAATTCTTTACAGACGAATGGAAAACTAGTAGAAGCCGACCTCGGGGAAAATCAGTTTGGATTCCGTAGAAATATCGGAACACGTGAGGCAATACTGACCCTACGACTTATCTTAGAAGCTAGATTAAGGAAAGGCAAACCTACATTTCTAGCATTTGTAGACACAGAGAAAGCTTTTGACAATGTTGACTGGAATATTCTCTTTCAAATTATGAAGGTGGCAGGGGTAAAATACAGGGAGCGAAAAGCTATTTACAATTTGTACAGAAACCAGATGGCAGTTGTAAGAGTTGAGGGACATTAAAGGAAAGCAGTGGTTGGGAAGTGAGTGAGACAGGGTTGTAGCCTCTCCCTGATGCTATTCAATCTCTATATTGAGCAAGCAGTGAAGGAAACAAAAGAAAAATTCGGAGTAAGTATTAAAATCGATGGAGAAGGAATAAAAAATTTGAGGTTCGCCGATGACATTCTAATTCTGTCAGAGACAGCAAAGGACTTGGAAGAGCAGTTGAATGGAATGGACAGTATCTTGAAAGGAGGATATAAGATGAACATCCACAAAAGCAAAACGAGGATAATGAAATGTAGTCGAATTAAGTCGGGTGATGCTGAGGGAATTAGAGTAGGAAATGAGAGACTTAAAGTAGTAAAGGAATTTTGCTATTTGGGGAGCAAAATAACTGATGATGGTCGAAGTAGAGAGGATATAAAATGTAGACTGGCAATGGCAAGAAATGTGTTTCTGAAGAAGAGAAATTTGTTAACATCCAGTATTGATTTAAGTGTCAGGAAGTCACCTCTGAATGTATTTGTATGGAGTGTAGCTATGTATGGAAGTGAAACATGGACGATAAATAGTTTGGACAAGAAGAGAATAGAAGCTTTCGAAATGTGGTGCTACAGAAGAATGGTGGAGATTAGATGGGTTGATCACGTAACTAGTGATGAAGTACTGAATAGAATTGGGGAGAAGAGGAGTTTGTGGTACAACTTGACAAAAAGAAGGGACCGGTTAGTAGGACATGTTCTGAGGCATCAAGGGATCACAAATTTAGCATTGGAGGGCAGCGTGGAGGGTAAAAATCGTAGAGGGAGACCAAGAGACGAATACACTAAGCAGATTCAGAAGGGTGTAGGTTGCAGTAAGTACTGAGAGATGAAGAAGCTTGCACAGGATAGAGTAGGATGGAGAGGTGCATCAAACCAGTCCAGGACTGAAGACCACAACAACAACAGCAATACTGTTTCAACTGAACTTTGATTTGCACAGGTGCGGCTCAACGCATAAAAATATGTGCAGTAGTCTTTAACAAGTACCCGTCTCTGACTAAGATCAGTTCACAATCTCTGTTAATAAGAAGGATGATTATACTTCAATCTCATTCGCCACTAGCAACAGTTACTTGATTATTTATATTCATGAATTCGTGCTTCATGTCAGCTGTACAATAAGTGAATGCGCGCAGTGCTCACTGTAAGAAAATCGCTACTTTCGCAGTACGCCAGTAATTATTGCTGTGTTATAAATAGTGTGTATTCGACAACATATAGTGGCCGGAACTGAGTAAGCAGCAGCATTCTTAAGAGTAATGGCATCATGCTAATTATAATATTTTTAATTTCGGCAGTTGAAAATAGTTTACATCAGTTTAACAGTAATTAATTATTGGTTCACTTGGTAACATCTTCTTTACCTTTTAACTCATAACTTGTTTCACGTACCTCAAGATGCTCTAGGGCAGGGGTTCCCAACAAAATTTTCTTGAGGACCCCTCATCGAGCATGATTGGTACCTTGTCATATCACAGTATCACAGTATCAAGTTCCTAAAAAAGCCAAATTAAGAGTCTTTTTATACGTTTTCTATTTTTGGTACTCAGAAAAAACATTGACATACTCATTCTTGAAAAGTATTGAGCTTAAAACTTTTTCAATTTAGCCATCATTGTTATTGTTAAAATTCTGATTATTGCTGAAAATCTTTGTCTGTAAATCTTAATGTTTAGTATAACAAACTCCTTTTAAGAAAAATAGTGTGTGCAAGTGTCAGTTGGCTCTCGGAAAATGCTAGACGCAGAAGTTAATGTTCGCTAAAGCTCTGCTCATGCAGGAAACGGCCAAAATAAAAAAATATTTTATCATACGAAATATATTTAATATATTTTTTATCCTAATAGTGTCTTGCGGACCCCTCTGGCATAGCTCGAGGACCCCTGGGGGTCCGCGGACCATCTGTTGGGAACCACTGCTCTAGGGAATCTAATGCCTGAGTCATTATAAAGACATCATGCATAATACTCATCTACATGTACGTGATTACTCTGGAGTTCAGTGCCTGGCAGAGGGTTCATCGACCCATCTTCAAGCTTTCTCTCTACCGTTCCACATCGAAGCACGCGCGTGAAAACCGAGACATCTGATTCCTCTCATTTTATCATGACGATCATTTCTCCGTATGTAGATGGGCGCGAACAGAATATTTACGCAATACGAGGAGAAATAGTGAATGAAATTTCACTGTACGATAGGCAACATAAAAGGTCTTGGTTTTAACGACTGCCCCCACTCCCTCCCGCAGTTCATGTATATGTCTGTGACACTCTCTCCCCTATTATACGATACAACCATATGAGCTACATTCTTCGAAGTTTTTAGATGGCTACAGTCATTACAATGCGAAGGGGATCCCACACAGCACTGCAGCACTCCAAAAGAGGGCGAACAAGCGTCGTGTAAGCAGTCACTTTAGTAGAACTGTTCCACTTTCTGTTCTGCAAATGAATCAGAGTCTATAGTTTGCTTTATCCACAATATTATCAATGTGATCGATCCAATTTAAGTTATTCATCATTGTACAGCCTTTAGATTTGTGTGGTTTATAGTGTAACCGAAATTTATCAGATTTATTTTAGTACTTGTATGGATGACTTCACACTTTCCATTATTTAGAGTCAATTGCCATTTTCCGCGCCCTGTAGATATTTTGTCTAAACCATTTTGCAACTGTTTTTGATTATCTGATGAAAGACGGAAAATAACAGCATCATCTCAAACAGTATAAGAGGGTTTCTCAGATTGTCTGCTATACCGTTCATGTAGATCAGGTACAGCAGAGGAACGCCAGATATTACTTCTGTTTTACTCGATGACTTTCCGTGAGTTACTACGAGCTGTCCCATTTCTAACAGGAACTCGCGAATCCAGGCGCACAGATGAAGCGATACTCTATATGCACACAATTTGATTAGAAGTCTCTTGTGAGATACAGTGTCAAAAGCCTTCTGAAAATCTAAAAATATGGAATGAATTTGACATCCCTTGATAGCATTCATTATTTCGTGAGAATAAAGAGCTAAGTGTGTCTTACAAGAACGATCTTTTCTGAATCCATTCTGTTTGTCAATAAATCATTTTCTTCAAGGCAATTTATGTTCGGACTCAGTATATGTTCCGAAGCCCTATTGCAAAACAATGGTTCAAATGTCTCTAAGCACTATAAGGATTAACATCTGAGGCCATCAGTCCCCTAGACGCAGAACTACTTAAACCTAACTAACCGAAGGACATCACACACACATGCCTGAAGCAGGATTCGAACCTGTGACCGTAGCAGGAGCACGGTTCCCGACTGAAGCGCATAGAACCGCTCGGCCACAGTGGCCGGCCCCTATTGCAAAACGACGTTAGTGATATGGTCTGTAACTCAGCAGATTACACCTACTTTCTTTCTTGGATATTGGTGTGACTTGAGCAACTTTCTAGTCTCTAGGTACAGATCTTTCTACCAGCGAGCGGTTGTGTAAGATTTCTAAGTATGGAGAGCTACCGTTTCAGCATACAATGAAAGGAACCTGACTGGTATACAACCTGAACCGGAGACCTTGCCTTTAGTAAGTGATTTAAGCTGCTTCTCTTCACCTATGCTATCTACTTCTGAGTTACTCATGTTGGCAGTTATTCTAGATTCGAATTCTGGAATATTTTCTTTGGTAAACAAGTTCCGCAAAACTGTGTTTAGTAACAATGATTTAGTGACATTGTCTCCTGTGGCATCACCATTTCTATCACGTTGTGGGGGTATAGATTGATTCTTGCCACAGGTATACTTTACGTGTGACGAGAATCTTTTTCAGTTTTCTGCCACATTTACAGACGGAGTTTGATTCTGAAAACTAGTAAAAGAATCTCGTACTGAAGTTCGCGCTAAGTTTCGAACTTCTGTAAAACTTCGCCAATCTTCGAAATTTTGCATTCTTGCATATCTGGCAGCTTTGTTCGTTGCTAATGCAACAGTGATCTGATCCGTTTTCTGTACCATGGGAGATCAGTACCATCGCTTATTAATTTATGTGATATACGTCTCCAAATTATTACTAGGAGGGGCGTTCGGTAGGTAACGCAAAAGTTCTTTTCTTTTTGTGAAACCTGTTTCGTTTTGTTCAGGACTCCAGTACACTATATTATTCACTACTCTTTTGGCTACAAAACTCTACTTTTCTACGTAATCTCCGGTCAGGCGACGGCCTCACACCACATTACTGGAACGCCTGCACGCCCGCATGTTAGCACTCTACTGATCGAAGTCGGATCTAACGTCTTGGTGCATCAGTCATCTTCCTATGATCCATGTAGTGCTTCTCACAGAGTGCATCCTTCATCGGCCCAAACAGATAGAAGTCGGAAGATGCGGATTCAGGGGTGTATAGTAGTAAGGAAGTTTTGTGAGCTCTTCTCGGGTTCGCAGATTTGTGTGAAACCTTGCGTTGTAATGGAGAAGAAAAAGTTCGTTTGCAGTATTGTGGCGATGGAAACGTTCCAGAAATGCAAAAGTCACAGCTATGTGCGGCCTGCAGGCACTCGGGAGACCGGACGGGTTTCCGTGACCTTGTTGTGACGGTGACATACCCCTCGCTCAAGTACTCACCATGCTTTTGTTCACTGACAGGTCTTAGCAGACATTCTGGAAGCGCCTATGAATGTCTGTGATGCTCTGGTTTTCCGCCAAAAGAAACTGAATGACAGTCCTCTTCTTGGGACGCACCTCCGTTACAAATGCCATTTTGGAGGTTACGTATAGCGCTGCTACCAATCGAAACTTCATGGGACTATGTAGCATGAAGCGTGAATATTCCATGATGACCCACAACAAAATCCGCATTTTTAACCGAAATTGGCCGAGAAAAAATCTGTTGCATTATTTATTGAACGCCCCTCGTGTATGCAAACTCGATTCTGTCTTCTCACACCTTAATCATCTCAGTGAAGCTATTGCTTATAGTACTTAATTCCTAATACCCTAGGTTGTATCTGACTCTTGTCTCGTATTTAACATTCAACCTTATTTATACGGTACACCTCCTGTATGAACTTATCCCCTTCCCCCCACCTCCTCCTGTTCCTCCAACATCTCCGCATCCTTTACATTGTCTGCAGGCTTGATCCCCCCCCCCCCACCCCCTGGTTTCCTCCTTCCTCTCCACCCCCCGCCCATTCTCTCACCTCTATCGCTGTATCCCTCCTTCTGTACACCTCCACACCCTCCATCTCCTTCATCAGGGCAATTTCCAGTACCTCCCCCTCACAGATGATGAACTTCACTGTGACATATACCCTCCCTTCCAACTATAACCTGGCCTTGTTCCCCCCCTCACCAGGGCCCCCTTTTTTCCTCTCCCCTCCTTCTCCCTAGAATGGATTTTCCTCCTTCCCCCCCCCACCCCCCGGAACCCCTGCCCCCATCCATGCCTCTTTCCCTCCCATGTCCCTCCCTACCTGTCCCTGTCTGGCGTGCCCCCCACCCATCTCCCCCCTCTCTTCCCCTCCCTCCCTTTTTCCCTTCTCCCTCACTCCTTGCACCTGGCAGATCCTCCGTTTTGATCATCGTGCCACTTCACTATTGTGTGTAGTGCTGTTTCTCCTGTGCGTTGAGAGGTGTGATTCTAATTATGTGGTGGCTGTATACTTAGTGTTACTGTCAGTGTTTGCTATGTGCTACTCCATCCATTGACACTTTTATGCTCCGGTTATACTGTGCCTTGTTTCTTTTAATTGTCCCAGTGTGTGGTTTTTTGTGTGTGCTACTTTTTTACGGTTTTTATCCCCATTTTACAGTCACCCCCTTTTTTGTCTGTTGTCTTCTATGAAATACAATAAAGGAAAAAAAAGTATAGGGTACTGAACAAACAAATTTATTTCATCTTTTTTTTTTAATTTGTTGCTTTTACATTAACTTCTCTTTGACCGAGAAGTTCAGTTTTATTTCAGTCACGAATGTTATGTTGCTTCTCCATATAGTAATTTTAATGAAAGCTTTCTCGCTCACTCGCTAGAATAATGGGTTAGATTCTTAGCGAACTTGTCTCTTCTCCTAACGTCGCAGCAAAGTGCATTAGCATCGAAACTGCTTAAAATTAAACATGATTATTTTAAAATTAAAATACGTCATACATTGCAGGCTGTCCTTCATTGGCTCGAAAAAGACGCGTTTCATTCGGGTAGGACATCATGAAGTTACCTGAAAGTAGTGCAGGAAGATACGATAAGATGAAAGCCGAAATCAAAACATTAAAAACTTTGATGTATTAGGTAAAACAATAGAGTAAGAAATGTTAGAATCGAGGAAGGTGATGCAACTGACAAAACGCTTCACTTTTGACCTAATAAAGGACGTTTTGCAGCCTATGACTGCCTTTTAATATTAATCGTAATAGAAGATTACTGTACCACTGCACCAAAATTGATCAGAATAAATTTCATGATAATTTTTCCAAGAGTTACGTCACAAAACTAGCAACTTCCCTTTGTATTATCTATCTTTAGCGTTTATTATTCGTATAGAGTAGCAGCGACTACCTCGATCCTTTCAGTTCTCCTGTTCTTTTTTCTGATACATTAGGGTTTTTAGTGGTTTCATTTTGGCTTTCGTCTTATCCTACCTGGCTTCAATTCTTTCACCTCAGCCTATCTGCTCCACTCTATGTAGTTTATAACCATTTCTGCTTGGCTTTTGTATGTGTCACTAGATTCCTAGCTTGTTTTGGAACTTCACGTCCCTGTTGATTCTTCCAGTCTTCTACCGTGTTCTGCAAAATTTTCCAAGCTATTGCTCCTTTCAATGTAAGTTTCCTCTTATTTTTACTTCCCCAGCTGTGATAAGAGGCCTATCTACTCTTTTTAAGTTTTAAGCCAATAGTTCGAAGAACAGCAGTGGCGTCTGGTTTTCTTCTACACTTATGCACGTTCTGAAATGTAAGTATTTATTAAGTTTTTTTTGAATAAAAGCTGTGTAAATGTGACATCATACGACATCACCAAATCACATAGTTTTTCACAAATCTTTGACTTTCTTAATAATCAGTTTACAATTTAGCGCAAGGTTTTGCAGACCGTTGTACATAAATCTTTATTATACTACCACCCAGAGATCATTAACAATACACAGAGAAAAAATAAACAAATTAAAACTGTACATCACTGGATGTGCTGCTAGAGCAGCTGTCAGAACTGCAACAGTGCAACAGTATATTCGTTCGATGAAATTTTCGAACAACAGCAATTGTAAGTAAAGTGACTGATCAACAAATAATATATATATATATCTGTGCGTGTGTGTCTGTGTCTGTGTGTGTGTCCTTTCGGACATGTATGAAAGAGCAGACACCACATATACGTAATTAAGGCGGTGTCAGGCAATGGTCTCTTCAGTGAAAATGCACATCTGGTTCCAGCTCTTACGAGAATCGCGAGTAATGAGGATAATGGGGAAGGGGCACTACGTTAGTAGTGTGTGGATAAGTTGAGAATTTGAGTCTGATGGAAGACGTGCTAGGACAGTCCATGAAGTTGCGATGACCACTGTGTCCGGATGGCGTACTGATCAGCGCATGTGCCTCGTCGGCACGAGACCTGGGTTCGAATCTTGGTCCAGGACAAATTTCCAACTTTCGCCATCAGTTTAACTCATGGTCGCTCACAGGAAATGGTTGTAATTCCTGTGTGTCTTAAATAAAATTAGGCTGAAACTGAAGTTCTTTGTGCAGCATTTGCAGCAATAAAATTACAAGACAGCGACAGAACCGCAATACAATATGAAAGGAAGTAGTAACAACCTATCGAACTAGAGAGTGTTTCAAAAGGAACATACCGGTTTTAAGGCGTTGTAGCATTTATTATGTTCAACACGCATTTGTAAATAATACACCAAATGAAAGATCAACTCAAACAGTTTCGTTTGTATACATGTGCGCAATGGGGAAAATTTGGAATTAAAAAAGTGATTGAAAGAGTGCGAGACTTTCACGCTTAGCCCCAAGAAATATCCCGGCAGAATGTTTATGGGCCTTTCTTTTCGGTGAATCAACTGTAACTGATGTTTCTTATCTTGATGTGCTACAGCTATGGCCCGCGCCTGAATGGAAAAAAGGTGAACAAATCATCATTATTTGGGAGCAAGTGGTGCGCCGCCTCACCGCCGACCTACCATATGAAGGACTGTTAGTAATGAAAGACTATGTGGCGAATAATTTTCATAGAAAAACCATTTTTGTGGGAAATTAAATCTTATCGTTGCAGTACTTGAAGTACCAAACCAACAAGAACAGGTGGAGTACTATTTCAGTCCCTCATTAAAAAATTTAGAAAGGGTTTATGCTGACATAGCTACAGTAAAAAAAGTAACATGGCCAAACATAGGCCCACAAAAAGTATGAATTCTAAATGTATGATCAGGTAGCCAGGTCAAAGAAAAAGCAGCAGTTTCTAAACAGGATTTATTATTGGGAATTTAGATGCCACAAGATCTAGTAAGTGCAGACTTGTATTTTGAATACTACATGCAAGTGTCAAGACATATGTAGTACAGCTTCATAGCAAAGCAGTGCCTGAATTAAGAGCGATACAGAAAATCATACAAAGTCAAGAATGTCCTACGACATATTCATACAGGCAAAAGCTGTTTAGAGGTACATTAAAACTTAAATGAGGAAGAAAGATATGGTGTAAGGAGACTATGTGTTAAGTATAACAACATTTTTCATCTCTAAAGGACAAGGTGCATTATATGGAAATAGGGAGGTACAGAAAACTAATTAAGTCGGAACAGACCACACAGAACGCCAGAAGCAAACAGGAAATAATGCACACATAAGTGAAAGAAATGTCAGCAAATGATATTAATTAAATGAAATTACTGTAAGAGAATCGTCTGTGGTTCCAAATATTCTGATGATTTTAGATCGTATTGGAAAAGAATAATATTTTACAAAATTGGCAAGCAGATACCGACAGATTAATGGAGAAAGGTGGCACAGAGAACATAGCTTTTAGTGCAAATTTTCTACGTTGTCAATACAAAAGAATGTCGTTTGGATTAAAACTAACTCTGAGCAAATTTCGAAGAGAGATATTGCGTTTTGATTTGTGTCTTTAGATAATATTATGTGTCACGGCAGTTCGCTGCTAGAACACCATGAAATATAAAAACTAAATTTGACAGATTAAGACAGCAATGCTTGGAGTTAGAGCCCAAAAAATGTGAGTTTTCAAGAAAGGAAGGGACATTTCTGTGACAAAATACAGGACAAGGATATGTAAAATAGGTGAAAGATACATAGAAAGCTTAACGAACTTACTTTGTCCAGAGACAACTAAAGAATTGAAAGGAATAAGTTTATTCCCCACAGCAGAGAGATCATAAATGCGTTAAACCAGTTCCTACCTGGCCAGTATCAAGTCTGAATGGAGTGAGACACAATAAGGTGCCATCAACAAATTAGAGGCAAGATTGTCAAACTTAAGCGCCTTCTAAACTTAGAAGAGCCATTCGTTGTTAAAACAGATGCTTGTGGAGAAGCGTTAGGAGTAATACTGCCTCAATGGAAGATACGTGCTGACCACGCATTCAAGGATGGTAAACAAAGTACAGAGGGGAGCAACATAGATAACTTGTTTATGTCTTATCTGGATGGTGAAACAATTTCGAACCTGTCTTAATGAAATGAAATTTACGGTGTTGACCAGTTATATACCAGTTGCAATGACATTTAATGTGAAGTATCCATCATGAATGCTAATGAAATGGAAACTGACTTTAGAAGAATGTTATTACACATTTTTATACAAGCCAGGATGACTTGATGCCAAGGTGAATTCTGTCCAGTGAAAACTATCAGATATAAAAGGTACAAAATTCATAAAATGGAAGAGGATAGTGCCACTGAAGACGACACAGAGATAGCTAAATCTATAACGAAAGGAGGAAATAAGACAATCAGATGGGGAAAGTAAAGAAGAGGCACAAAAAAGGAACAGAATGTGACAGAGAGACCCAGAGAGGTAGTATAGAATACTCAATACCAATGCCCCAGGTCAGCAAAAAGGAAAAGAAATAGATCACCTTTAGGAGGTCACCAAGGGATACACAGAACTCAAGAAAAAATTAAACCATGTAAAACTGGGACGGCATGAATAATTATCTAGAATTTGTGTTACTTGCAAATGTAACACATACTAAACATGATCATCTTTGTCTATCACAGTCACAGCAAAAATATGTTTCGAGAAGTATTGTATGGACAGTTAGAAAAGATACATCCACAATTTCCACGATGGTTTTGTGAAATTTACAGTAGCGATTACACTAGCGAATGAGAAAATAGCCACACATGCATTCACTGATGGAGAGGTAGTATGATATGGAGTATAGTCAGTACTATTAACCAGTCATGGACCGAAGTATATGAGTAACGTTTTGAGATGAGTATGTAGAGTACTGGGGACAGAGGGAATACAGACAACAAAATGCAGACATTAGAATAGTCGAGCGTTAGAAAGGAGACATTTTACTGTATAGTATTTGAGACAGCTTGTGATTGTATATACCATTATGCGGGGTGGTCCTTTACGGTATATTCGTGTTTAATTCCACTCTGCACAACAGTATAAGGTATACTTGATTCGAATTAATGCACAGGTGTAATATGAATATTCAAGCTATGCTACACTGATGTTTATGTGTATAAACTAACGAGACAGTTAACAGACGCTTTCGAAGTGGCTAGAGAAGAAATTTTACTAAGAACCCAATAGTTTAATATCATTAAGATAGAACTCAACGACCCAGAGGTTTTTAAAATGGAGGACCAAGCCTTATTGTTAGAAAAAAATGCTGAGAAAAGAACACTTCAGTAAACTGAACTCACAATGACGAGGACCATTTGAATCTCCAAATTTTACTTTAGGAACAAAGATAAATGGTTCTAGTTTATGTGAATAGATTAAAACTGCATTTTTAAATTGCAGGGCTGAGCCATCCAGATGTTGATATACCGATGGCTGATGTATGTCCCAGTAGCAATTGAAAAAATATCGCATTCGTTACGGATATAATACCACCACGGAGGTGAAGTGCAGCTATGTTGTACGACATGGAGGATTGTAATGTATGATCATAAAGCACACCAGACGAGAAGTTGATAAATGCAAAAAGAACCTTAATAATGTGATGATGTAGAGGAGATGACGAAACTTAAAAGTAAATATAAGCACCATTTGTCAGAGACTAGCACCAGCTGAATTAGGAAATCACCTGCCCAGGCGAAGGCTGCAGTTAACACAGCAACATAAGTTGATACGTTTTGAGCAGTGCTGTGACTGGAAGCATGGACTGTATGAATAGCGTCACATAGGATTTCTCGATGAATCACAGTTCTGCACTACCACAGATGACTGTCGCTGGCGAATGTGGCACAAACCATGGGAGAAGTTCTGTTCTTCTGTTGTTTTGGATAGGCATATGGTGTTATCCATGGTGTGGGGGGCAACTGGGTATGACTTCACGTCAGGCTACCAGAGTGACTGAAAGAGGTCTAACAGCGCAATGGGGCATGACGGACATGTTCCAACCTCATACGTTACCTGTAATGCCACAGTATCGTAGTGTAATCTTTCAACAGGACGCTGCTTGTCCACACGAGGAAGGAGTCCTTATGGACTGTCTGTGTGCTGTTGAAGTATTCCTACGGACAGCATTATCCCCAGATCTATTCACAACAGAACATGTACTGCACCAGCTGGGATGTCAAGTGCGTCGCAGGACATCAAGGACAAGATAACACAGTTGTGAGTCACTTCGCCTCAACAGAGGTTACAACGACTCTGTTACAACCTTCCCATCCGAATTAATGCACGCATTCAGTACAGCTGGTGTGCAACGTCGTGAGGTGGCTCGTTCTGCAAAGCTTTCAGTAAGTTTGACTCAATCACTGAAACAATATCACACACTGTTTCAAAAATAATTTTTCATTTATTTTCCTACTCTTTTAAATGTTTCAGATTGCTTTCTTTCAGGCTGCTCACCTACAGATGTAAACGTTAGCGTAATTCAGATTTTTTTGTGTTGACAGTTCTCATTTTACGACATCTTTGTTTTTGGGATCGTCAGTTATTCTGCTGCTCGAATAGAGAAACTCACCTACTATTTATACACTCCTGGAAATGGAAAAAAGAACATATTGACACCGGTGTGTCAGACCCACCATACTTGCTCCGGACACTGCGAGAGGGGCTGTTCAAGCAATGATCACACGCACGGCACAGCGGACACACCAGGAACCGCCGTGTTGGCCGTCGAATGGCGCTAGCTGCGCAGCATTTGTGCACCGCCGCCGTCAGTGTCAGCCAGTTTGCCGTGGCATACGGAGCTCCATCGCAGTCTTTAACACTAGTAGCATGCCGCGACAGCGTGGACGTGAACCGTATGTGCAGTTGACGGACTTTGAGCGAGGGCGTATAGTGGGCATGCGGGAGGCCGGGTGGACGTACCGCCGAATTGCTCAACACGTGGGGCGTGAGGTCTCCACAGTACATCGATGTTGTCGCCAGTGGTCGGCGGAAGGTGCACGTGCCCGTCGACCTGGGACCGGACCGCAGCGACGCACGGATGCACGCCAAGACCGTAGGATCCTACGCAGTGCCGTAGGGGACCGCACCGCCACTTCCCAGCAAATTAGGGACACTGTTGCTCCTGGGGTATCGGCGAGGACCATTCGCAACCGTCTCCATGAAGCTGGGCTACGGTCCCGCACACCGTTAGGCCGTCTTTCGCTCACGCCCCAACATCGTGCAGCCCGCCTCCAGTGGTGTCGCGACAGACATGAATGGAGGGACGAATGGAGACGTGTCGTCTTCAGCGATGAGAGTCGCTTCTGCCTTGGTGCCAATGATGGTCGTATGCGTGTTTGGCGCCGTGCAGGCGAGCGCCACAATCAGGACTGCATACGACCGAGGCACACAGGGCCAACACCCGGCATCATGGTGTGGGGAGCGATCTCCTACACTGGCCGTACACCACTGGTGATCGTCGAGGGGACACTGAATAGTGCACGGTACATCCAAACCGTCATCGAACCCATCGTTCTACCATTCCTAGACCGGCAAGGGAACTTGCTGTTCCAACAGGACAATGCACGTCCGCATGTATCCCGTGCCACCCAACGTGCTCTAGAAGGTGTAAGTCAACTACCCTGGCCAGCAAGATCTCCGGATCTGTCCCCCATTGAGCATGTTTGGGACTGGATGAAGCGTCGTCTCACGCGGTCTGCATGTCCAGCACGAACGCTGGTCCAACTGAGGCGCCAGGTGGAAATGGCATGGCAAGCCGTTCCACAGGACTACATCCAGCATCTCTACGATCGTCTCCATGGGAGAATAGCAGCCAGCATTGCTGCGAAAGGTGGATATACACTGTACTAGTGTCGACATTGTGCATGCTCTGTTGCCTGTGTCTATGTGCCTGTGGTTCTGTCAGTGTGATCATGTGATTTATCTGACCCCAGGAATGTGTCAATAAAGTTTCCCCTTCCTGGGACAATGAATTCACGGTGTTCTTATTTCAATTTCCAGGAGTGTACAATGAGGTGACATACGTCATGGGCTAGCGATATTTAGATATACAGATAGCGGTAGTATCGCGTACACAAGGTATAAAGCGGCAGTGCATTTGAGGAGCTGTCATTTTTACTCAGGTGATACATGTGAAAATGTTTCTGACGTGAAACGCGGAATGGTTTTTGTAGCTAGACGCATGGCAGATTGCGTTTCGGATATCGTTAGGCAATTCGATATTCTGAGCTCCACAGTGTCAAGACTGCGTTGAGAACATGAAATTTCAGACATTACCTCTCACCACTGACAGCGCAGTGGCCGATGTCTTTCACGTAACGACTGAGAGCAGCGGCGTTGGCGTAGAGTTGTCAGTGGTAACAGAAGACCAAAACTGCGTGAAATAAATGTGGGACGTACGTCCAAGATATCTGTTAGGACAGTGCGGCGAAATGTGGTGTTGATGGACTATGGTGTGGTCGCACACGAGTGCCTTTGCTAGCAGCACGACATCGCCTGCAGTGCCTCTACTGCGCTCGTGACGATATCGCTTGGACTCTAGGCGATTGGAAAACTGAAGCCCGATCAGGTGAGTCGCTATATCAGTTACTAAAGATGGTAGTAGAGTTCGAGTTTGGCTAATACTCTACGAAGCCATGGACCCAAGTAGTCAAAAAGGCATTGAGCAAGCGGGTGGTGGCTCCATAATGGTGTGTTTACATGGAATGGACTGGATCATCTGGTCCAACTAAACCGATCATTGTTATGTTCAGGGGCTTGGAGACTATTTACAGCCATTCCTTGACTTCATGTTCTCAAACAACTATAGAATCTTTATGGATCACAATGCACCATATTACCAGGAGACAGTAGTTCACGATTGATTGAAGAAGATTCTGGGCAGTTTCAGCGAATGCTTTGATCACCGAGATCACACGACATGAATGCCATTGAACATTTATGGGATATAATCGAGAGGTTAGTTCGTGCACAAAATACTGCATCGCAACACTTTCGTTATTATAGACCGCTGTAGGACAGCATGGCTCAAGTTTTCTTCAGGGGGCTTCCAACGACTTGAGTCTATGCCACGTCGAGTTGCTGCACAATGCGAGGAAAAAGGAGGTCCGCCTTGATATTACGAGGTATCCGTTAGTGCGGCGCATCATGTCTTAGAATCACTCCTTGGACATCAACCACTTCGATTCCACTACGTTGCATTAGCGTCATTCTAAATTTGTTAATGTTCAGAACCTCTTTTCTAAAAGCATATATTCCGTTCAAACTGCCAGTCAAGTCTTCTGTCGTCTCTGACAGAATCACAAATTTATTATTGTCTCCTCTCGAATGGGGAATGCTTTCCTCGGACCCCACAGAATTATTCTGAGGAGAGTGTCGCGCTGGAGCCTCGACGTGGCGGACGACGCTGGCATGTGACTGCCGCGAGCGCCGGAGTGACAGAGCTGGTAGCAGACCTGCCGACGGATTGGTCGGTCAGCTGTAGCAGCTGGAGCCAGCAACATCTGCTGGAAACCAGCGCTGTCACCGCGGGGGAAGCATTCGACAGGACCGCGGCACCTCGCTAGCAGCCGGATCGAGGATGCAGCCGAAATATCCGTAATGGCGAGCTGGGCCAAAGGTGTTGGGGTCAGTCGCTGTGCGAAGGCGAACGAACGAGTTCTGGGCATGGCCTTGAGCGAGGGTCTCAAGATTCTTCTGTGCTGTGGTACTGTCTGTTGTATGTCACTATACTCTGCAAGGGGAATGGCCGCTGAGTAGACACAACATAGTGAAGCGATTGCTGCCATTTCCAGGCTGGATGGACAGCGATCACAATCGTGGGGGACAAAGGTGCTTCTACTGCATGTTAAGAGGAGTACTACTTGAGCGCCGGCCGGTGTGGCCGAGCGGTTCTAGGCGCTTCAGTCTGGATCCGCGAGACCGCTACGGTCGCAGGTTCGAATCCTGCTTCGGGCGTGGGTGTGTGTGATGTCCTTAGGTTAGTTAGGTTTAAGTAGTTCTAAGTTCTAGGGGACTGATGACGTCAGATGTTAAATCCCAAAGTGCTCAGAGCCATTTGAACCATTTGTTGAACTACCTGAGCAGTTTTCGCTGCGTACGGTTTCACACTGATGGTTCATGGTTGCTACAGTGCACTGTGTTGTGCGTTAGGTTGTTGGGTAGTCGCAAATTCTGCACAGACGTTTGTCATTATCGTGTGACAAGTTGTGCTTAAAAAAATGGTTCAAATGGCTCTAAGCACTATGGGACTTAACATCTGAGGTCATCAGTCCCCTAGACTTCGAACTACTTAAACGTAACTAACTTTAGGACATCACACACATCCATGCCCGAGACAGGATTCGAACCTGCTACCATAGCATCAGTACGGTTCCGGACTGAAGCCCCTAGAACCGCTTAGCCACAGCGGCCGGTCAAGTTGTGCTTACATGTTGATAATACACATGAGTGTGGCTGTGATCGCATTGACCGAGGCCAGTTATCTTTGCTGACTGGAGCATATTGATTGTGTAAGGATCGACCAAAGAGTCTGCGTTCGAAGAACGTACAGTCCAAAATCGGTATGCCAATCGGGCAAAATAGCCGTGGGCACTGAGTGATCATACCACCGACGCACCAGGTTGGCTCTAATGGTTCAAATGGCTCTGAGCACTATGGGACTCAACTGCTGAGGTCATTAGTCCCCTAGAATTTAGAACTAGTTACACCTAACTAACCTAAGGACATCACAAACATCCATGCCCGAACACCAGGTTGAAGATACCCATTTGGTAAAAGACAGTGTCCTGCTGCGTGAAGATGTCCGTGACTGAGTCCTGCATATTCTCATCCGACACGAATCGTCGACTCTTCAGGTCGGTTTCCAAGAGACCGAAGGAATGAAAATCGCATGGGAAGAGATCAGGTTCAAATGGCTCTAAGCACTATGGGACTCAACTGCTGAGGTCATTAGTCCCCTAGACTTAGAACTACTTAAACCTAACTAACCTAAGGACATCACACATATTCATGCCCTAGGCAGGATTCGAACCTGCGACCGTAGCAGCAGTGCGGTTCCGGACTGAAGCGCCTAGAACCGCTCGACTACTGCGGCCGGGAGAAATCAGGACTCCAGGGTAATTGCTCGAGTGTCTCCCACTTGTGTTGGCGTAACTTCTGTGCGACAGCTTTTGTGGTACGGGGGCTCGCATTATCATGGACCTGCAGCGCACCTTGTGGCAGTTTTCCACAAAGATGGTTTTCGACAGACATGCTGTCTCACACAGATTCTTCATTCTCCACTGGATGTCCATTGGTGTTTGTCCTTCAGCAGCCAACAAATGAATAACAACAAGTTGGTACTGTTTGAGCGCATTTGGTAATAACGTCCCCATAGTTCACGTTGCCGTATTTACCGCATGCGCCTAAGAAAGACACCAATTTCACACTAATCCGTTGCCATCATGTCCATTGATCGTGACCGGGCCAAATATCTCACGAGATAAGCGTCAAACGAAAAAACTACATAGAACGAAACTTGTCTAGCTTGAATGGGGAAACCAGATGGCGTTGACGTTGCCCGCTAGATGGCGCTGCCATAGGTCAAACGGATATCAACTGCATTTTTTTAAATAGCAACCCCCATTTTTATTACATATTCGTGTAGTACGTAAAGAAATATGGATGTTTTAGTTGGACCACTTTCTTCGCTTTGTGATAGATTGCGCTGTAATAGTGACAAACATATGGCTTACAATTTTAGACGAACAGATGGTAACAGGTAGGTTTTTTAAATTAAAATACAGAACGTAGGTACGTTTGAACATTTTATTTCGGTTGTTCCCATGTGATACATGTACCTTTGTGAACGTATCACTTCTGAGAACGCATGCTGTTACAGCGTGATTACCTGTAAATACCACATTAATGCAATAAATGCTTAAAATGATGTCGGTCAACCTCAATGCATTTGGTAATACGTGTAACGACATTCCTCTCAACAGCGAGTAGTTCGCCTTCCGTAATGTTCGCCCATGCATTGACAATGCGCTGGGCAGGACGACGGTTCAATCCTGCGTCCGGCCATCCTGATTAAGGTTTTCTGTGATTTCCCTAAATCACTCCGGGCAAATGCCGGGATGGCTCCTTTGAAAGGGCACGACCGACTTCCTTCCCCGTCCTTCCCTAATCCGATGAGACCGATGACGTCGCTGTTTGGTCTCTTCCCCCAAACAACCCAACCCACAATGCGCTGAAGCATGTTGTCAGGCGCTGTCGGTGGGTCACGATAGCAAATATCGTTCAACTTTCCCCACAGAAAGAAATCCGGGGACGTCAGATCTGGTGCACGTGCAGGTCATGGTATGGTGCTTTGACGACCAATCCACCTGTCATGAAATATGGTATTCAGTACCGCTTCAATACCGCTTCAACCGCACGCGAGCTATGTGCCGGACATCCATTTTGTTGGAAGTATATCGCAATTCTGTCATGCAGTGTGAACCGTGATCTATTTTCAAAGAATATTCTTAAGAATTCATTTTATTTACTAGCGATTCATCAAGAACATTAACACATTTAATCACAATATGTAAGCATGGAACTATTTGCCAGGGAGTAACTGATGAAATCATAACCAAATTCCTTTTAACAACTGGGAATTTTATTCAATTTAATAGTGCCTAAAAGCATTTTTTAAAAGAAACAGATTTAAAATTATAATCAGAAAGCACCCTCTAAATATCAAAGTTACAATTTATTCAGAGGCAGGAAGAAACAAGTTTTGACTGTATGAGCTTTCGGGCAGAAAACCTTGCCGCTCCCTTTTGACATGGCCGTAGTTACGACCGCTCACAACAGCCCCTGAAAGACTACACTGGTGCAAATCTGCAACACACCGGATAACTTTAAACTAAGAGTTTTAACAATTTACACAAGCACACAAACTATGCACCCCCCCCCCCCCCCCCGTAGGAAGGAGGGATCGAAATGGTACAAAACACTAAAGATTAAAATATTAACCTTGCCACCGAAGATGCAACTTGATTTTAACTAAACTCTTACGGTGAAAGAATGGCAACTTTATATACAAAATGAGGTTGGCCAAACAATAGTTAAGATGCTCTACAGTACACCGATATCGCCTCTCAAGATCACAGACAATAATATCAAAGTTTCCAAAGATAAACATATTTCCGGTATTAGGCCGTTACCACCCAAGCAATAAATTCGTTAACACACCAAATCCGACAAACAAGACAGATGCAGCTACTAACGTACGGTAGATAGATAGGGAGATTACCGAACAACCCGAACTGCAGGTTGCCCTAACCCGCCGCTACTCCACAAGGGAAAAACGGACCAGCCAATTTATATACAACCACCTTTCCGCGGGTGGGCAAACGGAGAAGATTGGTGGGACGACCCCAAAGCAATCCGGCTGGTGACCTTACCATGAAAACAAGTCCAATTTAACAAGAGTAAATTAAACAACATATCACCAATCACTTAACTTCTAATAAACTGCAATTTCTCGAGAAGACCTGGCGCAGTACCCCCAAATCGCTCTCCCGAACAGTCCGCTGCCAGCCGCTTCAACGGAAGCAGGAAGGCGCGCAGGTCTCCCGTCTCACAGCGTCGCAGCTCGCAACGGCCAGACTGATCTCGTGGGTTGACTCCTGTTGCTCTCGTGTCGACCGTGAAGTCACTACCCCTCGCTATACGCCGCGGCCCACTGGACTCACCTGGCGACCTCACATGCGCCGACGCTCAAGACGGACAAGTCAGCTTGTGGATCAGTGCGCGACCGACCAACCGATCGATCCAACCACCAATGACCATTGCCTGAGCAAACTCGAGCAGACTGGCGGCCTAACGCGACGACTCAAATGGCTCTGAGCACTATGCGACTTAACTTCTGAGGTCATCAGTCACCTAGAACTTAGAACTAATTAAACCTAACTAACCTAACGACATCACACACATCCATGCCCGAGGCAGGATTCGAACCTGCGACCGTAGCGGTCGCTCGGTTCCAGACTGTAGCGCCTAGAACCGCATGGCCACTCCGCCCGGCGCGACACAGATGCAGGGACTAAGCCCCGACCAGACGACCACTCGCTGAATTCTCTTACTGGCGGAGTGGAAACAGTCTCATTTTGCCGGCTGTAAAGGTTGATCCGAACGACAGACACACTAGCACTCCGAATGACAGGCAGGCACTAACTGCCTAACAAATGCGGACGAGAGACAGACTAGCAAGCTGGTGACGAGAGACTGACCCAGACTGACCGACTGGCGAGCTCATAGTGCCCCTTAATTGCACGTGAACAGGCAACCTTTCCCCTTTCCCACCAGAGGGAGACACCAAAGCTGCGATTGCCACAGCGGCGCCACCGCCAGAAACGGAGGGCGACTGCTTCATACTACGCGCTGCGGCGCGCTCTTCAAAACAGAATTTTTTACCACGGCTCGCAGTGAAACATCTTGTAGTAACATCGGTAAAACATTACGTAGTTTTCTCGTTTGATGCTTATTTCGTGGGATATTTGGCCCGGTCACTATCAATAGATTGCCATCGATAAAATGGGGGCCAATTATCCTTCATCCCATAACGCCGCACCATACATTAACCCGCCAAGGTCGCTGATGTTTACACTTGTCGCAGCCATAGTGGATTTTCCGTTCCGTTGCCCAGTTGTGCATATTGTGCCGGTTTACGTTACCGCTGTTGGTGATTGACGCTTCGTCGCTAAATAGAACGCGTGCAAAAAATCTGTCATCGTCCCGTAATTCCTCTTGTCTCCAGTTGCAGAACTGTACACGACGTTTTAAAGTCGTCGCCATGCAATTCCTGGTGCATAGAAATATGGTACGGGTGCAGTCGATGTTGATGTAGCATTCTCAACACCGACGTTTTTGAGATTCCCGATTCTCGCGCGATTTGTCTGCTACTGATGTGCGGATTAGCCGCGACAGCAGCTAAAACACCTACTTGGGCATCATCATTTGTTGCAGATCGTGGTTGACTTGTCACATGTGGCTGAACACTTCCTGTTTCCTTAAATGACGTAACTATCCGGCGAACGGTCCGGACACTTGGATGATGTCGTCCAGGATACCGAGCAGCATACATAGCACACGCCCTTTGGGCATTTTAATCACAATAACCATACATCAACACGATGTCGACCTTTCCCGCAATTGGTATTCGGTCCATTTTAACACGGGTAATGTACCACGAAGCAAATACCGCACGCACTGGAGGAATGTTACGTGATACCACGTACTTTTACGTTAGTGACTATCACAGCGCCATCTGCCACAAAACTCAAAAAGTGGCCCAACTAAAACATTCATACTTCTTTGCTCACTACACGTAAATGTAATAAAAATTGGAGTTGCTATTTAGAAAAACGCAGCTGATATCCGTTTGATCTATGACAGTGTCATCTAGCGGGCCAATCGTAGCACCATCTGGTTTACCTCTTCAAGCTAGACGAGTTTCGTTCTTTGTAGTTTTCTCGTTTGATGCTTATTTCGTGAGATATTTGGCCGGTTAGTATCAATAGACCACCCTGTATACACGTATCACAGACATGCTATATTGCTTATTCGCTGCCGGAATGCCGTCAAACGTAAGATTTTAGATCGCTCCTATTTCACTCTTAAGGTATTCTCTTTAAACTACGTTAAGAGCGTGTCTCAGTTGTTCACACAATTCTGCTGAGAATTCATCTTGTTACTTGAGCTACGTGAATAATTAGTTGTTTCAATTATTGCGTAAGGTATTCACGGAGGGAATTTGGCAGAGAAATGTGTGTAGCTGTCTGGATATTTTCGTAATAGTAGTAGTAGTAGTAGAGCAATGCATAGTTGTGTGTTATGATCGTAGTCTCTACCTTACGGTTTACCGCCGTAATTGTCTCAGATACTAATTCAGGTTGTGGCCGAGAGCCAGGTGTTATAAATTGTTAGTGATGTTCCCCAGTTAATACTGCCCAGTTATGTGTAGTACAGCAAAGACATAAATTTTGAGCCGTGTGCCAATTTCGATAGCTCGGTTCCGGCTAGTTGAGTACGTTTTCTGTCTGTTAGAGGGTCTCTGTTTTTCTCTCTGAAGAAAGAGAGGAAGCGGGTTATGCGGAAAGACAGTGTGACAATCGGGACTGGTGTTATGGTGGGTGGTGTGGCCGGTGGAAGGTAGGGGCTTCCTGGAGAGTAATTGTTTAGTGTTGCCGAAGCATCGTTTCTCTGGTGTGAGCGTTGGTGTGCACTGCTGTCCGTGCAGGACGGTGCGGCTGTTGGCGTTCCGGGCTGGTCCAGCCTAGTCCTGCCGTGGCTGTACTTGTTCTCGCAGCACCCGGGCTCCGCCCGGAGAATTTGGCGGGATTCGGCGAAGCCCACGGGTCGTGTCCCCTTCTGCATCAGACGACCGGGACACCTTCGCCACAGGATTTTGACGTCACCGCCTCCTTCAGGTTACTTGATCGAGGAAGCTCCCCGGTTCCATTTCCTTATGTTTATGGTGACCGCCACTTGTGTGTTCTCCAGAGACTTGTCTCCATTGCCCGCTGCTGGTTGTGTTTGAAGCAGCTGTGCGCTTGCCTTCCTCTTGCATTTTCCACGTGTTTTAGGTGGCTTCTTATTGAGTTTTTTTTTAATTTGGGGGCCCAATTTTAAGTATAGTGCTGACGGCTGCTTTTGTGATTTAATTTCAAAGCCTAGACGCCTGTACCCATTTATATGTCACATTTTGTCACTATGATGGTTCTTAGAAAAGAGAACCACTTATATCGTAGCACTGATTTGTTCCTTGCAGCCAATAACTTTTTTCCTTCCCTTATATCCCACACTAGACTTAAGGATAAATGGGTGGAATATTTTGTATGGTGCATGAATGGTACTTGCCTCTGTTAAATTATATTTAAAACTATGTTAAAGTCAATTCCTTGAGGACAACTGAAGTTCTTGAGAACCTCTGATTTGACCATTGAGCTAGTAGTAAGAGGCCATTTGTACACCTTTGGATGTCATACTAGTTTGAAGGCTGCTTTTGCGTTTATTAAGATTGTGGTAATATTTTTTCCACGCTTAGGATACTAATAATTTAGACCCTTGGCCAGTAGCAGTTCCGGTTTTAAGTGTGAACCTCGCTCGAACCTGTTAACTTTAACAAGCTTCGCGAAGTGAGCTAAAATCTTCTAGTAGAATTCCAAAATCTCCAAGATACATTCGTTCAGTTTCAAAACTTTATTACACAATTATTAAATACTTCGGTAATAGGACGAATACTCATACATTAACGACGTATATCAACAGATCACAACTGATCGTGACTAAGACTGAACAAGAACCGAATACACTTCCATATTACAAAAGTCATTTTTCATCTTTATTAATGGATGGTCGGATGAGTTGCTTCAGGGCGTCTTCTTTGGAATGTGATTGTCGATCCAAACCTAGCGATGAGAGCTTCGTCATGACAGTGCCAGACTCATTTTGTATGCTCAACCCCCAGCAGGAACCCTACTCCACCTAACTTCTGTTCTACATTAGGTAACTGTGAAGACTTCTCCTCCTTGAGTAGTACTTCCATTTCGAGTTTACGAAAAATAAAGTTTCGGAAAAAGTAGCAGTAAAACCTTATATTCAGTTTACTATCGTGGAAGTCGATAAAAATAGTCTGAGATCCATTTGATATATACTACTGGCCATTAAAATTGCTACACCAAGAAAAATGCAGATGATAAACGGGTATTCAATGGACAAATATATTATACTAGAACTGACATGTGATTACATTTTCACGCAATTTGGGCGCATAAATCCTGAGAAATCAGTACCCAGATGAACCACCTCTGGCCGTAATATGGGCATTGCGTGCACAGGCACAGCTGCCCATGCAGCTTCAACACGATACCACAGTTCAAGAGTAGTGACTGGCGTATTGTGACGAGCCAGATGCTCGGCCACCATTGACCAGACGCTTTCAGTAGGTGAGAGATCTGGAGAATGTGCTGGCCAGGGCAGCAGTCGAACATTTTCTGTATCAAGAAAGGCCCGTGCAGGACCTGCCACATGCGGTCGTGCATTATCCTCCTGAAATGTATGGTTTCGCAGGGATCGAATTAAGGGTACAGCCACGGGTCGTAACACATCTTAAATGTAACGCCCACTGTTCAAAGTGCAGTCAATGCGAACAAGAGGTGACCGAGACTTGTAACCAATGGCACCTCATACCATCATACCGGGAGATACGCCGGTATGGCGATGACGAATACACGCTTCCAATGAGCGTTCACCGCGATGTCGCCAAAAACGGATGTGACCATCATTATGGTGTAAACAGAACCTGGATTCATCCGAAAAAATGTCATTTTACCATTCGCGCACCCATGTTCGTCGTTGAGTACACCATCGCAGGCGCTCCTGTCTGTGATGCAGCGTCAAGGGTAACTGCAGCCATGTTCTCCAAGCTGATAGTCCATGCAGCCGCAAACGTCGTCGAACTGTTCGCGCAGATGGTTGTTGTCTTGCAAACGTCCCCACCTGTTGACTCAGGGATCAGGGATCGAGACGTGGCTGCACGATCCGTTACAGACATGCGGATAAGAAGCCTGTCATCTCGACTGCTAGTGATACGAGGCCTTTGGGATCCAGCACGGCGTTCCGTATTACCCTCCTGAACCCACCAATTCCATATTCTGCTAACAGTCATTGGATCTCGACCAACGCGAACAGCAATGTCGCGATACGATAAACGGCAATCGCGATAGGCTACAATCCGACCTTTATCAGAGTCGGAAACGTGATGGTACGCATTTCTCCTTCTTACACGAGGCATCACAACAACGTTTCACCAGGCAACGCCGGTCAACTGCTGTTTGTGTGTGAGTAATCGGTTGGAAACTTTCCTCCTGTCAGCACGTAGCAGGTGTCGTCACTGGCGCCAACCTTGTGTGAATGCTCTGAAAAGCTAATCATTTGCATATCACAGCATCTCCTTCTCGTCGGTTAAATTTCGCGTCTGTAGCATGTCATCTTCGTGGTGTAGCAATTTTAATGGCCAGTAGTGTATAAATGTAACAAATATTAAATGTGGATTTCATCAATATGTTGTTGTGGTCTTCAGTCCTGAGACTGGTTTGATGCAGCTCTCCATGCTACTCTATCCTGTGCAAGCTTCTTCATCTCCCAGTACCTGCTGCAATCTACATGCATCTGAATCTGCTTAGTATATTCATCTCTTGGTCTCTCTCTACGATTTTTACCCTCCACGCTGCCCTCTAATACTCAATTGGTGATCCCGTGATGCCTCAGAACATGTCCTACGAACCGATCCCATCTTCTGGTCAAGTTGTGCCACAAACTTCTCTTCTCCCCAATCCTATTCAATACTTCCTCATTAGTTATGTGATCTACCCATCTAATCTTTAGCATTCTTCTGTAGCACCACATTTCGAAAGCTTCTATTCTCTTCTTGTCCAAACTATTTATCGTCCATGTTTCACTTCCATACATAGCTACACTCCATACAAATACTTTCAGAAATGACTTCCTGACACTTAAATCAATACTGGATGTTAACAAATTTCTCTTCTTCAGAAACGCTTTCCTTGCCATTGCGAATCTACATTTTATATCCTTCGACCATCAACAGTTATTTTGCTCCCCAAATAGCAAAACTCCTTTACTACTTTAAGTGTCTCATTTCCTACTCTAATTCCCTCAGCATCACCCGACTTAATTCGACTACATTTCATTATCCTCGTTTTGCTTTTGTTGATGTTCATCTTATATCCTCCTTTCAAGACACTGTCCATTCCATTCAACTGCTCTTCCAAGTCCTTTGCTGTCTCTGACAGAATTACAATGTCATCGGCGAACCTCAAAGTTTTTATTCCTTCTCCATTGATTTTAATACCTACTCCGAATTTTTCTTTTGTTTCCTTTACTGCTTGCTCAATATACAGATTGAACAACATCGGGGAGAGGCTACAACCCTGTCTTACTCCTTTCCCAACCACTGCTTCCCTTTGATGTACCTCGACTCTTATAACTGCCATCTGGTTTCTGTACAAATTGTAAATAGCCTTTCGCTCCCTGTATTTTACTCCTGCCACCTTTAGAATTTGAAAGAGAGTATTCCAGTCAACATTGTCAAAAGCTTTTTCTAAGTCAACAAATGCTAGAAACGTAGGTTTGCCTTTCCTTAATCTAGCTTCTAAGATAAGTCGTAGGGTCAGTATTGCCTCACGTGTTCCAGTGTTTCTACGGAATCCAAACTGATCTTCCCCGAGGTTGGCTTCTACTAGTTTTTCCATTCGTCTGTAAAGAATTCGTGTTAGTATTTTGCAGCTGTGACTTATTAAACTGATAGTTCGGTAATTTTCACATCTGTCAACACCTGCTTTCTTTGGGATTGGAATTATTATATTCTTCTTGAAGTCTGAGGGTATTTCACCTGTCTCATACATCTTGCTCACCAGATGGTAGAGTTTTGTCAGGACTGGCTCTCCCACGGCCGTCAGTAGTTCCAATGGAATGTTGTCTACTCCGGGGGTCTTGTTTCGACTCAGGTCTTTCAGTGCTCTGTCAAACTCTGCACGCAGTATCGTTTCTCCCATTTCATCTTCATCTACATCCTCTTCCATTTCCGTAATATTGTCCTCAAGTACATCGCCCTTGTATAGACCCTCTATATACTCCTTCCACCTTTCTGCTTTCCCTTCTTTGCTTAGAACTGGATTTCCATCTGAGCTCTTGATATTCATACAAGTCGTTCTCTTTCCTCCAAAGGTCTCTTTAATTTTCCTGTAGGCAGTTTCTATCTTACCCCTAGTGAGATAAGCCTCTACATCCTTACATTTGTCCTCTAGCCATCCCTGCTTCGCCATTTTGCACTTCCTGTCGATCTCATTTTTGAGACGTTTGTATTCCTTTCTGCCTGCTTCATTTACTGCATTTTTATATTTTCTCCTTTCATCAATTAAATTCAATATTTCTTCTGTTACCCAAGGATTTCTATTAGCCCTTGTCTTTTTACCTACTTGATCCTCTGCTGCCTTCACAACTTCATCCCTCAAAGCTACCCATTCTTCTTCTACCGTATTTATTTCCCCCATTCCTGTTAATTGTTCCCTTATGCTCTCCCTGAAACTCTGTACAATCTCTGGTTCTTTCAGTTTATCCAGGTCCCATCTCCTTAAATTCCCACCTTTTTGCAGTTTCTTCAGTTTTAATCTACAGGTCATAACCAATAGATTGTGGTCAGAGTCCACATCTGCCCCTGGAAATGTCTTACAATTTAAAACCTTCTTTCATGATTCTTAAACCAAGTGTTAGCCATGATTATGTTGTGCTCTGTGCAAAATTCTACCAGGCGGCTTCCTCTTTCATTTCTTATTCACCTACTACATTTCCTTCTCTACCTTTTCCTACACTCACCCATGACTATTAAATTTTCGTCTCCCTTCACTGTCTGAATAATTTCTATTATTTCATCATACATTTCTTCAATTTCTTCGTCACCTGCAGAGCTGGTTGGCATATAAACTTGTACTACTGTAGTAGGTGTGGGCTTCGTATCTATCTTGGCCACAATAATGCGTTCAGTATGCTGTTTGTAGTAGCTTACCCGCATACCTATTTTGCTATTCATCAATTCATCAATATAATGTGATGAATTTGTTGGCTGCAGTCGATTTCATGTTTCGGGTGCCGAAGTTCACTTTTGCAGTCTTTTTCCATCATTTCAGTTTGATCTTACGATAAACATAAAATAAAATTTCGAAAGGATTGTGTTGTATCAATGAAATCAACATGCTGTCAGCAATACTACACCGTTGTTATAAATATGGCTTATGTAGAGAGAATGGTATTCACGTGATATAACATTTGATTGGGCTCAAAAAAGTTTGCTGTCAGGTGTCGCCGTATCGATAATCGGATATGAAATGATATCACACTGTGCAGAGATGAAAAACTCCTACAAGGCATTAAGACATGGAGGACGCTCTCAATCCAATTGAAAGGCCAGTGACTCAAAATTATTTGAAATTCGTTTAGTGGATGCTGAGAACATCTCAGACAGACTCTAAGGTCTGACAGGTCTGACGGTGCTAGTTCTCAGTAGCAGCGACCAAACCACATGTGAATACTCTTGATATAGTACCCAATGTCCTGAGAGCTTCATTAATTAAGTTTACGCTTGCAACTAACTTTGGTACTCAGGTCGCGGCGGCAACTTCGCTGAAGGTCAGCGGTACGAGCGCGCAGGATCCGCGTCGTCGTAGTTCGGCTGCGCTAACGATAACGTAACGCCGGCGTCGGCCCAGTTACGCTGGCGAGCGCCGACGAACGACTTCCAATTGCGTTACTTGATCTCTCCAACTTCGTTGCCGCTAATCCTGTTTATAGGCTTCCCGTCTGGCTGCTGTCCTCCATTTCTAGCCATAGTCGGCTATTGGGTCAATTACTCCGCGTACGGGATGCCGCAAAATACAGTTTCGGCCAGCGCTTCATGACAAGAATCGATTGTATGGCGTTTCTCTCCGTTGTATCTCTTTTCTTTTCTCTCACTGCAGTACAGCAATGCACAGTGTGAACACTGGGCAGCGCTGTTGTAGGCAGTACGTTCAAGATGCTGAGTTACGCAATCCTTCGATTAACAATAGTCCATACTACTGCCCATTACTCAGGTTTTAATATAACATTTTACTGCCAGAATTCATTAGTTTGCACAGTGCGCAAAACGTGAATAAATATGTGCAGCTTGCTACTATTAATTAATTAATTTATTTAGCATGACTGTATGAGGATGTTAAGGCCGTCTCTTGTATCGGACCAAGAACAACACATAATAAAAAATATTATAAAAATCTTGAATTTCTATGCCTATTTCTGGCTCAGTTATGTATATCTGGTAAACTGTTATGAGAAAAATCATAATACCAACACAAAGAAATAACTGTCTTGCATTTGCACATGATTTTGTTATATTTTCCGAAAGCGTGGTATCTGTTATAACACAAATAAATCTGCGGGGAAGAAATAGCCAGTTGAATGGGCTTAACAGTATCTGCAGAAAAAACAAACTCTGTAACAAACAAATTTCTGAAAACAGATATTGGCCAAATCGAGAGAATAAGAAAACTCAAATATCTGGGGGAGATAATCCAATAATTCTTTGGAATAATCTGCAATAGAGGAAAGATTGCATAAAATGGGGCGAGCATATGGTATCGCCAAAGATCTCTATCATAAAAAGTGTGTATCCAAAAATACAAAAATAAGGTATTACAGCACAATAATGAAGCCAGGATACCTACATTAAAGCGAATGCCTGGCATGAAACTATAATTTAGATAAATTACAAAGACGAATTCGAAGGAAAATATTATGGCCACAAAACAGAGCAGAGAGTTGGAAATTTCGAAGTAATGATGAAATAAATCAAAATATGGAAAATATTTCAAACGTAATGAGAAAAAGAGGACTGATTTCTTTTTTTTTTTTTTTTTTTGCGTCCATTTTGAATGCAAGACGGTAGATTAATCTTCGACGATGACCGGTTTCAGTCAGTAATGACCATCTTGAGATCTGCTCTACACCATGTCCTAATGTGATAAAGGCGTAATGGCATAGTCAAAACAGTTCCGAGAGTTCCGGAACTTGTACAGAAAATTGGAATAGAGATCAAAATAAACATCGTTTCCGCTCTTTTTATTGCTCATGAAAACCACGCATTGCACGTTGTGCCACCATACAGCGAGAAATTCAGTGGTGGTGGTCTAGACTGCTGTACACAACGGTACCTCTAATACCCAGTTGCACGTCCTCTTGCATTAATGAATGCCTGTATTCCTTGTGGCATGCTATCAACGAGTTTATCAGGCCACTGTTGGTCCAGATTGTCCCACTCCTCAACGGTGATTCGGCGTAGATCCCTCAAAGTGGTTGGTTGGTCACGCGTTCCATAAACAGCCCTTTTCAGTCTATCCCAGGCATGTCGATAGGGTTCATGTCTGGATAGCATGCTGGCCACTCTAGTCGAGCGATATCGTTATCATGAAGGAAGTCATTTACATGATGTGCACGATGTGGACGCGAATTGTCGTCCATGAGGACGAATGCCTCGCCAATATGCTGCCGATATGGTTGAACTATGGTCGGAGGGTGGCATTCACGTATCGTACAACCGTACGGCGCCTTCTATGACCACCAGCGGCGTACGTTGGCCCCACATTACGCCACCCCAAAACAGCAGGGAACCTCCACCTTGCTGCACTCGCTGGACAGTGTGTCTAAAGCTTCCAGCCTGACGGATGCCTCCAAACATGTCTCCGACGATTCTCTGGTATAAGGCATGTGCAACACCCATCGATGAAGAGAACGGTCCATTTGGAATGTTGACGGGTCTATCTGTACCGCGCTGCATGGGTTCGTAGTTGCAAAGATGGACCTCGCCATCGACGTCGGGAGTGAAGTTGTGCATCTTGCGGCCTATTGATCACAGTTTGAGTCGTAACACGACATCCTGTGGCTGCACTAAAAGCATTATTCAACAGGGCGGCGTTGCTTTCAGGGTTCCTCCGAGCCACAATCCGTACGTAGTGGTTATCCACTGCAGTAGTAGCCCTTGGGCGGCCTGAGCGAGGCATGTCATCGACAGTTCCTCTCTCTCTGTATCTCCTCCATGTCCGAACAACATCGCTTTGGTTCACTGCGAGATGCCTGGACACTTACCTTGTTGAGAGCACTTCCTGGCACAAAGTAACAATGCGAACTCGATCGAACCGTGGTATTGACCGTCTAGGCACGGTTGAACTTCGGACAATACGAGCCGTGTACCTCTGGAACTGACTGGAACTGATCGCCTGTCGGACCCCCTCCGTCTAATAGACGCCGATCATGCATGGTTGTTTACACCTTTGGGTGGGTTTAGTGACATCTCTGAACTGTGAAAGGGACTGTGTCTGTGATACAATATCCACAGTCAACGTCTGTCTTCAGGAATTCTGGGAACTGGAGTGATGCAAAACTTTTTTGATTTATGTATGTTTTGACGATGCCTTTACGGCTTTATCACATCAGGGCATGGTGTGGGAACAGATATGAAGATGGCCATTACTGACTCGAAGCGGTCACCGTCGAAGGACTTTATATTGTGATCAAAGATTGGAATAAAAAGTATTTGACAGTGCCTGGATCACTGTTTACACACGTAACTATGTTGCAGCTTGTGAGACAGTAGAGTAACTAATTTTTTTTTTTCAAATATCTGTGGGGAAGAAGTCCACAACAAGCTGGGTAAAAGAAATAAAAAAATTGGATTTAAACAATATAAAAATAAAAGACGTAAATAACAGAGAAGCATTTCTGGAAAAGGTGTTGAAAATGGTTGGATTGCAAAGTAAGGTAGCTAAAACGACCACTTCAAAATGGTCTGAAGACAGAAAGAAGAAACATAGTGAACAGATGAAGGAGTACTGGAAGAAAAGAGAGGAACAAAGAACGAAGAATTGGAATAGGAACGTGGTCCTCAGATGGCCTATACTCAGTAAAAAAAATAATGTTAGTAAAATGACATTAAGAATAAAGCGCACTAGGAGTATCAAAGCCATGTTTTGTATCGTTAGATGTGGAAGGGTTAATGAAAGAGGGATATACTGAAATGATGGTGTTAGTAGCCATTGAGAAAGAACTGACTTTCAGTAGAGGAGGGGAAGAGGAAAGGAGTTATGTGGGAGAGGGGTGACTAGAGTGTAGCAGTTGTGATAGGTGGATCATTAGCTGTCTTGTTAAGATCGAAAGGAATTTCATTTCTCTAATATTCTCACGAAGATCGTTCCAAAATCGGATTCCTGATACAGAAAACGATTTTGAGAAGATGGACGTATTACTTAGTTAGAGAGGATTTTACATTGTTTAGGACCGGTACCTCCTCTCTGTTGTTCGTACCGTACGTAGGAGTTGACCTTAAGAGCGCAATGAGTGAGAAAACGACAGAGCGAACACAGAGTATGATAGACTCTATTCTTGTCGGCATGTAGTTGAGATAATTTTTCGTAGGCGCGAGTGATCTGGTCGAAATCGTGAATTGCAAAAGTGTATCGCAAACAAGCACTCATCATGAGCTACAACAGGCGTAGCAGAAACGCTGAATATTAAAAGTTCCGTTTATCACTTCAGAATTACGGTGTTCTTGATAAATTAAGGCGTAACTGCTAAAATAATGTTAACAGGAAAAGCTTTGAGCTGAATGCCGTAACATTAGTCACAAGTACAGAACATGTGCCTTGATTAAATAAATTGAAAATTAAGTTTAAAATTTTATGTAACAAGTTAACCCAGATAATAGATTTAATAACTTTCTTCTAGTCTATGAAACCCACTGTACGTACTGATGTCTCACATAAAGTGTTTACTTATGAATAATAAACTCCATCCCAACAGGCCTCCGAAGGCCCAACCAATGACCTACCGCCGTGTCATCATCAGCCTATAGGCGTCACAGGATGCGAATATGGAGGGGAATGTGGTCAGCACACCGCCCTCCGGTCCGTTGTCAGTTTACAAGACCGGAGCCGCTGCTTCCCAATCAAATAGCTCCTCAGTTTGCCTCAGAAGGGCTGAGTGCATACCGCTTGCCAACAGTGCTCGGTTGACGGAACGGTCACACATCCAAGTGCTAACCGAACTTGCTTAGCTAAGGCGATCTGACGGGAACCAGTGTTACCATTGCGGCAAGGCCTTTGATCGTTTTACTTTATGAGCCGTTGCAAAATAAAAAGCAAATTTGGTTCAGATTACTGGTAGTTAAAAAATTATGTATTCACAGTTCAGTTATCGTTAAACAGATTTTACAAGTAAACACTGAGTTCATAGAAAAATAATACCAAGGAATACTTTTCAGAAGTAGTAATTTTGTGATGTGCGAAGTGGACAAACACTATCTAATCAAAAGTATCTGATGGTGTAAACCGGAATTTACCACTAGATGTTGCGAGAAGCGTACTACCCTTTTATACAATAAAAAAAAGGGTGAGTATTGAGTTGTCAGCAGAGAAGCAGTAACGGCAGGATTAGTGAGATAGGAAAGCTCAGAGACTCAAAACGTGGTCTAGACATTGGTTGTCACCTTAGCAACAAATGCAACACGGCCCGCCCGGCTAGCCGCACGATCTAACGCATTGCTTCCCGAGCGGGAAGGCGTGCCGGTCTCCGGCACGAATCCGCACGGCGGATTAATAGCGAGGTCCGGTGTGCCGGCCAGCCTGTGGATGGTTTTCAAGGCGGTTTTCCAGCTGCCTCAGGTAATTCCCCTTATTCCGCCTCAGGTACAATATGTCGACGATTGCTGCGCAAACACTGTCTCCACGTACGCGTACATCATAATTACTCTACCACGCAAAGATTCGGAGGTTACATTCGTCTGGTATAAGACCCCGTTTCTGACGGGGAGAGGGGGGAGGGGGTCCAGCGGAGGCCTAACCGCACAATAACCCTGGGTTCCACGTGGGGCGGCGGTGAGGTGGGTGGACTGCTGTCGCCTGTTGTGGGGTTGTGATCTACTGAGGGCTCCCGCTGGACGAAGCCTCTCCATCGTTTCTAGGTCCCAGCTTCCATATACAATACACACACAACAGACAATGCAACATGGACATTTTATCGAGCGAGGTAGCGTAGTAATTAGCAGACTGGGCTCGCGTTCGGCAGGACGACGGTTCAAGCCCGCGTCCGGCCATCCCGATTTAGGTTTCCACGACTTCCCTAAATCGCTTCACGCAAATGCCGGGATGGTTTCATTGAAAGGGCACGGCCAATATCCTTCCCCACCCTTCCCGAATCCGATGGGACCGATGACCTAGTTGTTTGGTCCCCTCCCCCAAATCACCCACCCACTCACGCACATTTAGACCCTTCTAAAGCTGCTCAGGTCAGCTGTTGGCGATGCGATCGATATGTGTACACACGAAGCAACAACCACAGATAAACCGAGACCAGGCAGACGTCCTCTAAGACAGACAGATACCCGGAGGTTAGTTGTCAAAAAAATTGCGTGAAACCTGCGGAATAAATCACGCGTGAATACCAAAGCGCCGTCATCAGCCCAGCTAATGGTAATGGTAATGACAACGCATTGAGAATTGAAAAGAACAGGTTACAATGGTCCTCACAAGCCACACATATATGTAGTCAATGCCAAGTGAAGCTTGAGGTGGTGGCAAGAGCGACGCCAGAGGACGGGAGATGACTAGGTACAAGTGATTTCGATTGCTGAATCACATAGTATCCCGTGACAATCCGATTGGAAGGTTAGGGTTTGGCGAATGCCTACAGAACGTTTGAATGTTTCCTGGTAACGTGTGTGGTAGCAACAGTGGAGTAGGGAGGACGTGATGTGTTACGATATGTATGGAATTTTTTTTCGTTATTTCTCTTACTATGTTTAAGAAAACGCTAAATGGAGAAGGGTATGAAGACATTTTTCTGCATTGTATTCTACGGTAGAGGAACAGTTCGGAGACGATAACTGATTGTATGAACATTGCAATGCACCTTGTCATAAGGCTTCAACCGTGAGGCAGTGTTTTGTGGTCAATAACATCCCTGAAAAGGACTGTCCTGTCCAGACCACGACTTGAACCAAATGGAACACTTTTGCGATGAGTTAGAAGATCGATTACACTCCAGGCACCAGCGTCCATAACTGCCTTTTCCAGTTTCGGGTCTTGAAGAATAATAGGCTGCCACTCCTACACAGATGTTCCGATACGTCACTGAAAGCGTCTCCAGCAGAATTCAAACCACCATAAAGGAGAAGGATCGACACACACCCGTTATTAACGTGCAATATTAGGTGTCCGTACATTTTTGATCTATAGTGTACGACGTTACCGATTTAGGGGTAAGAAGAAGGATTAGCAAACCAAAGAAGAGCTGAATCTACTGTGTTCAGAAAGCTTTCAACTTAATGGAAGAAGATGAACAATAACAACAACAACTACAGATTACTAAGGGACGTGTCAGTGCGAATCTGTATCTCGGTGACAATATTTCAACTGAAAGCTTAAAGGCGACGAACCCTTCTGCGCTTCTTTGGAATATGACATTTCTAAACAGTTTTTGTAGCTTCTAAATTTAATATATAAATTAAATCGCTGATTTACCTAAAATGTAAGTTCCGCTGATGCGCGCATAAACGTTCAACGACGTTTTGACGCTTTCTTTTGTGTGAAAGAGTGATTAAATCAACTGTATTCTTTCCTCAGCTCGGTGTATAACCTTCTATCTAATGTTTTACACGGTCGAATTAATTAATTAATGTTATTGTTTCCTATTATAATTATTAAGAATGTACTGTGTCAACATTTAATTGTGAGCTGTCCAGAATACACCAAACGACCACGCGGTTTAACGTCAAAACAAAATATCCCAACTGATTTTTGTGGGCACCAGTTAGTCCCAACACATTTTATGACAGTGCATCCAACTAGTGTAGCCGCGTGGTCTGAGGCTCCTTGCCACGGTTCGCGCGGCTCCCCCGTCGGACGTTCTATTCCTACCTCCGGCATGGGTGTGTATGTTGTTCTTAGCATAAGCAAGTTTAATTTAGATCAAGTAGCGTGTAAATCCTAGGGACCGATGACCTCAACAGTTCATAAGGTAGTATGGCCAGTCTGGACAGTCTAATTAGTATATCTCGTTCTGTCAGTTATTGGTAGACATTTCTTGTTTACGTAGTTTGCCTTTTGTAATCGAAATGTACTAATTTATTATTTTAAATTTCAAAGTAAGGGGAACGGCTTCTGTATGTGTCACAGTATGGTTTACCTAATGGCAGTTTGTCACTGACAATTTAGCACCTGCCGTATTTAAAGTTCACGTTAGCTTCACAACAATAAGGCTTTAAATTAATCTTTAGTTTTTTTTTAAAATTAGTTAGTTAACGGATTATGTTCCGCGTCTTATTCTCCCCGCTTGTAACAAAGCAGTGAGAGCTGTTGTAGGTCTAGGTTCTGTTCTCAGCGAGTTTAGAGTGGAAGAAAAGTGTCTATTAGGAACATTTGAGAATGGATTCTCAGTCCTGGCATTCAGCTAGTTACAAAGGGAAATTCCCCGAATGTTTTGGCTGGAATCGTGGGTTTGAAACTATTATTATTTTTAATTCGTTTCAGTGCAAGTTTTGGGTCTATGGTGTCGTATTAAAATTAATGTGTACCTGTCACGCTTATGAAACTCTGCTGCGAGAGATTTTGAAATAATCAGTGTCAGTACACACACACACACACACACACACACACACACACACACACACACACACACCCGCGCGCGCGCACGCAAAGAACCAAACAAACAAACGCATACACACACAGACCACAGACGTACACACCTACCACACTGCAGTTCAGTACTACAAAGTGGAATAATTTGTACACAAAGGAATTTTCTGTTAATAATAATTTATCAGCCGTCTTGAATACAATTTCATTATTTATTTCTGCAATTTACTGATTGCAAAGAACAACTTTGTTAAGTATTAAAACTTGCGTAGCCAGATATACATCTTAGGAGCGAAACAGTTTCCCTGCATGTCACGTACATCCCTGATCTCTCTCAGAGAGCAGAAGTATCCACGGAGGTAGCATTCACCTGTGCAGAACATGGTCATTGGTGCCAACATACACTATCTCCTGGATAATGTGGTTTTACTACTGCGTGAGATCTGTCCAGAGGCGATCTACTGATTCTGAATGTCATTAAATCGCTCCAAAAGACCGAGCGACGTGCCGCATTGGTTATCACACTGAACTCGCTTTCTAGACGTCTACGGTTCAAGTTCCACTCCGGCTATTCCCATTTAAGTTTTCTGCGATTTCTCTAAACCGCTTAAGGAAGTGTTGGGACGGTTCCTATCAAAGGACAAAGCCGATTACCTTTCCCATTCCTTCTTAATCGGAGCTTTTGCTCCGTCTCTTATGACCTCGTTGTCGACCGGTCGTTAAACGATGATCTTTGTTTCCTCATTTCGGAAATAATGTGTGTTTTGTACACATGGTGACGATCAGGTCCGGTTCAAGGCCCATGCGACATACGCAGCCGCTTGGGGCGCCAAGCTGAAACGGGCACCAGTGGCGCTAGAATTGTAAGATTTCTATACTCTGGTTATCACAATTACTAGCGAAAACTGACGCGGATGGAAGTGTACGAAAGAACAGGGGGAGGAGGGGGCCACCAAATGATAAGCAACTTATGTGATGTTGCACCTGCCACCTGTTTCAGAGGCTAGAATCATAATAGGAGTCGTTTCCGAACGGGAAATGTACACCAATTTTATAACTAGATTAAGGACTAAAAAAGGAGTTTTGTTCAGATAGTTGTCAGCAACGTATATATGTTTCAGGGAACTCATGACACTAGGCTGCATTAGAACAATTTATCATTTACTTTCAGTTTGGGTCAACAACTATCAACGTTAGAAAACTGAAATGACAACAAATCCTCACTGTAGCAAACGTCATAGGGACACAAAATACAAAACGTAGCTTTCGAAAAATTAGCTATTGCAAGTCACGTGTCATGTTGAACCATGGAATGTCATTAAATGTCAATTTCATGCATAATTACACAGAAGTACAGCAATTCTCTCATATCAGCAACAATCGTAATGCACATACAACAGCAAACTACGTACGTTACGTAGTCTGGACATAGCATGAGTAACCAAAGCACTCGCAGACTCAAAGATAATATTACAAAGATGTCCAGTCGATATACATTACGACGCACAATGATAATTTTAAGATGAAAAACAATCATAATTACAGCGTTACAACGATTGCAGTGCAATCACAAGCAATATTTGTACAAAAATCACAAAAATCGATTATTAAAAACATTTTTGTGCAATTAATGTATATACACTGCGCTACCTGTAATCAGCCTTAAATAACAACAATGTAAATAATCTAACATGTGACAAAACTTATTGAAACATAATTCAAACAAAACAGCCGAATTATGAGTACAAATTATAGTCCAGTGTTTCACCTGTCCCAACAGACATGGACAAAGGAACGAAGGATTAAGATTAAGTTTGCCAGTAGACGATGTAGCTCCTCAGTAATACACAAGGATTACATTATCATTGCATACACTGCTGAATCAAAATATCTTTGTCTGTTTTCTGATTTCAAGTATTCTTTACATGGTATCTGAAACAGGTTGATTAATAATACACAAACCATTTGTCTCTATTGACCACCATGCTTTAGATGTTTATGTACACTTATGAGCCAAAGCCTCATGTCCGCCTGCTTAGCAGCGTATTGAAGCCAGTTGGGAACGAAGTACAGGAGCGATTCTTCCTGACACTGGCTCATAAAATTTTTACGGAGGTATGTGACACTGTGACACTATACGCCGCAACTGCTACTGCATTCACCTCGACCTGCTCAGCATTTCTCCTTAGGTGGCAGTTTGCCGGTCATTGGCTCAGGCGGCTTGGCTTCTTGACTTTTGAAATACCGTATTATATGTCCAACACATTTGTCTTGATTTTAATCAAAAGAATTTCTAACTCGATAACAGCAATTTTCCTTTCAAGTTCGTCTAATAGTATGCACATAATCCCTTACTTTTACTTAGTTTTATTTACAGTCCAATGAATAGATATTTGGTGCACAAGCAAGTCTCCTAGATGTAATGACTTTCATTTGAAACAGCTGTGGATAACACAAATTGCAATCAGAACCACTACAGCGCTGGATGACGTCACACTTACATTTGTGGCAGTGTGATGCTACCCAGCACGATATTCCTTTACGTGCCAGAGCGTTTGTTCTGTCCTAATTCTCGTAACTTACGTTATGTCCCCTTCAGAGTGGTTGTACTAGTGACCGTTACTGTTAGACGAAATGTTGTGCTCGCTATGTCACAACCTGTACCATTTATTAATATCGTCCTGCTCCACAATTCTATTCTAATAACCCCCTTCAGTTTTCAGTGTTCATATTAATTTACAATTCCCGTGAAAATACTGAGTAAGCCCAGCTAGCGCCTACTCTCTGGAAATAAGTACACAGCGTAACACTTAACTTCGAATTCACTCGCTTCAGCTTGTCCCGGGAATAAGCGTACACCGCATGTCGATGCGCCAGTCTGTATTATCTTACTCTGAAATCCACGTACGTCTTCCAACGACATCAAAGCGTAGCTCTCTCTTTGCTTTGAAATTATTAGCACTCCCCCGGTTTGTACCTGTAGCATTCCCCTGTAGTATCCCAGTTCACTGGAGTGCATTGTAAAGCACTGATACCTAACGTTCCGCCAAATGCTGGGAGTCGGTTTAACACATGTATCCCTGCACTGTCACTACTCGTTTCAACGGTCGACATGTGGTAGAATAGCGACATATTTCCTTCGGTTGATTCTACTATGTGCTGTAGCTCTGCCATGAGTTCCTTCCTCACTTTGCGTAGTCGTTTAAGAATTGCTGTCGGGGCAACAATGTAGAATGTAGTTGTCCGTGAATGGCGCGATATACTGTCTCTTGTGACGTAGTCACTCTTATGCCTGTGCCATTCAGACTGTTAACGCCCGCAGCAACTTGGTCGCAGCTACTCTTCCGTACAATTCGTTCAGTCGATACTGCACTACTTCCAAGTCGCTGTTTAAAGCCTATGCGTTATCTCGCGTACTTTGTACTAGTTTGGCAGTCACTTCTCGCACTATCCTGGTGTGCTGCTCCAGGTGTAACGGGTAGGTGGTACACCACTTTACAGCGGATCTGGTAGCATCTGCTATTCCATGTATCCGCTCCATCGTGTAGCTCAAATTGCAAATGCCTTCATTGTCAGCTGTGCCAAACATCGTTTTCAATAAAACTTGCAGGCAGATTAAAACTGTGTGCCGGACCGAGACTCGAACTCGGGACCTTCGCCTTTCACGGGCAAGTGCTCTTCCGATTTTTTAAATCTAATTTGGTCGGTACTGGTCGTTGTATTTGTTCAGGGCGGATGGCCTATGAGGCTTGTTAGAGTTCATCGTTGGTCCATGCACTCAGTATATATGTATGTATATATATGGCAGCTATCCCTCTGACCGAACACGCTGAGCTACCGTGCTGGCGACCGACTGAGCTACCAAAGCACGACCCACGATCTCCCTCACAGCTTTAATTGTGCCAGTACCTCCTCTCCTACCTTCCAAACTTCACAGAAGCTCTCCTGCCCTTGCCCGCGAAATGCAAAGTTCCCGAGTTAGAATCTCGGTCCGGCACACAGTTTTAATCTGCCAGGAAGTTTCATATCAGCGCACACTCCGCTGCAGAGTGAAAATTTCATTCTGGAACCAGACACACACCCACATCACAAATGACACATACTGCTCCACAAAATTAAAACTATGGAATTTCATATTTCTTATCTTGCTTAGGTCAGAAACTTTAACATTATAACAGTATAACTTTTAAGAATGCAACATCGAGTATTTTAATCATGTACTGTGTGTAATACTGTTCGATGCGTAAACTTGAATTCTGCAACGTAAGTGAGTAGTGCTCAGTTGACAGTTCCCAACCGAAGTCACGATCTCAAAAACTATAGCATCATAACCATATAACTTGTAATATTGTGTTATTGAGTATTATAAGTGTCGTGTGTGGACATGGCAAACAGGTGCTAGATGAGTTTCTGGAACACCTAAACAGCATCCATCCGTACATCAAATTTACAATGGAAATGGGGGGAAATAGATGCCTCCCCTTCGCTGATATTTTAATTAAGAGGAAGGCAGATGGTTCACTAGGCCATGCAGTACATAGGAAGAAGACACACACAGACCTGTACCTTCATGCAACAAGCTGCCACCATCCAGCACAAAGACAAACAGTACTGACCAGTCTGGTACATCGGGCGCGCGCCGTCTGCGACAAAGACAGCCTACCATCCGAGCTGCAACACCTGAGGGAAGTCTTCCAACAAATAGGCTGCAGTGAAACGCAGATCAACGGGGCGCTTAAAAGGAAGAAGGAAGCAGTGAGAACCCCAGAAGAAGATGATGATAATGAACAAGAAGACAAACTACTCGCGTTCCTTCCGTACGTGGGTCCGCTCTCGGCCAAAATTGCACGACTTCTGGGCAAATACAATATCAAAACCATTCTCCGACCACCACCGAAGACGAGAGAGCACCTAGGTTCTGCCAAAGACCCGCTGAACTTTAACTCACCAGGAGTATACAGCATACCATGCGAATGCAGAAAACAATACATTGTGGCAAACACAGCGCTGTATATCTAAACGCTGCGAAGAACATATCAGATGTGTGCGACTAGGTCACACAGAAAAATCAGCCATAGCAGAACACAGCATAAATGAAGAACACACCTTCAACTTCGAAAACACGAAGGTACTGTGCCTAGCATCTGGCTTCTGGGAAAGCGTTATCAAAGAATCCATAGCAATAAGGAATGACGACTATCTGATCAACAGAGATGAAGGACACCAACTCAGCGCAGCATGGAGCCCTGCGATAGCGGCGATCCGTCGGGAGCGCGCCCGTCAACGTCCTCCGCCGCGGACGCAGACAGAAGGCTTACACCGAGAACCGAACGCGGCCGCCGGGGGTGACCGCCATCCCCACCACCGCGCACTCGCCGCTGGTCCACGGCAGCCAACCGTGGTCTAGTGGAGGGGGGTGACCGCGCATATAAATAGCCCGCTCTCCGCGAAGCTCGACACTTAGCCAGAAGATGGGTAGTATGACACTTCCAGAAACGTGGCGAGATATCAACGCTACCACCCGGCTAGAGACCCGAGAAACCTTCATCAACGCTGTTGGCTGTTCAACAACAGTAATTACGACGGACAGCCACGTACGTGTTCCGGATGTGACCAGGAATGTCACGTCAGGTCGGCGTTTCTCCAACGACGCCTTAAAAAACTCCCACTGAGCGATCAATCTCAGGAGCATACGACCGCGGCCATTCCACTCACTCTGCGACAGTGAGGCCAGTATATTTACCTGACGATGGACTGACTCTTTCGCCCGAGATGTCATGTTCCAACGCATCAACAAGGACAAATTTGAACAATCACGTGCCTGAAGCGGAGCAACTGCCAGACGCCACCTGACAGCAGCCACTGCCGTCCCCTCCATTGGATGCCATTGACACAGAAGCTAAGAGTGTGCCAACCTCCACTTTTCTTTGGGATGGAGATGAGACGGCAACCCACCATTCGGATTCCGATTCTGAGTCGCATGAATCCAAGCAACACGCGCTGTGGAAGCATAAAAAGCCACGTCGGACACCTTGCGGTGACTGTCTCTTGTGAAAATCAACCATGGAAGTCATGTAGAGCAATGCACGAGCCAACACTCCGGTGGACTAGCGGTCACAGAACCCGACATTCTACTCCGAGCCACATCTCCATCCCGCGAGCTGACCTCTGCAGCTGACCACCTTGTCGGAGTCAATTCCGACTCTGCATTACGCGGTCACAAAAGATGCTTCCCCACAACCATTGCAAGAATATACATCATGAGACGACGATACCGAAGAGATAGAGGTGTCAGTGGCCGAAAAGCATGTGTGCGCCCCCCCCCCCCCCCCCACGCTACACGAGGACAACGATCGCAACAGTAGGAAGCGGTGGTTCCGCCACATCTCACAGGTTTCCTCCGTAGCTTACCAGCTGATGAGATATTTCACATAGCAAAGAGAATTTAGGTACGAAGAATTGCGACCATCAGTCTCAATATCATATACACCTGTCCTAAGTTACAGTTGTTACAGGTACAATACATATGTAGAATTGTGGACAGTCGGGAATGTGAGTCTCACGGGAAGCGTGCAAGGGATAAGTCCCTGCAGTCGCGCTATTCATCTGTGTCCTCGGTGGCTCAGATGGATAGAGCGTCTGCCATGTAAGCAGGAGATCCCGGGCTCAAGTCCCGGTCGGGGCACACATTTTCAGCTGTCGACATCGAGGTATATCAACAACGCCTGTCGGCAGCTGAGGTTGTCAGTCAGTCATCATTTATTTTAAACGCAGCTGACTTCGATATAGCCTTACCCTAAGAGGTCAGCACAGCACCTTTCTTGACATACTTGGTTATAATGCATTTATGTTACACAATTTACCCACCGGCAGTGGCGTCGTGATCATCCTCGATGAGGGTCTACAGGCTGATGATGTGTTGTATCTCACCAACGCCAGAGGAAGGGCACTCACAGTGCTGGGGGTACAACTTATCAATGTCTACGCTCCATCTGGTACAACAAGCTGCCGAGAACATGCGCGATTTCTTACGGAAGAATCTGCTCCTCTTTTTCAGGGCAGGCATGACGAGATCTTTCTTCGCGGCAACTTTAACAGTTGCCTAGCGCCAAAGGACCAGCACCTGTGACGTTCTCCATGTGTCGAACTAGGTACTCTTGGAACCTTAGACTGACGGATACTGGAGAGTATCCAAAACGAGATTATCCTGGGTTCACTCATTACACTAGGCATTCACCCAGCCGCATTGGCAGGATATATGTCTCCCGTCCCACTTTGCGAGATGCAGAGCTGTAACCAACTGCCTTTCGAGACCACATCGCCTCCATAAGCGCTTTAGCCTCCCGCCGTCAGCAGTTGTGGCGAAGCTGAGGCATCTGGATGCTTAACACTGATCATCTGACTTCCCCCAACTGCAAACTCGCAATCGAGAATGCATGGCACTCATGCGTCGGCTGCATAGGAGCATAGCCCTCAAATCTAGGGTGGTAGATTGCTTGCTCCAAACCGATCATCTGGCGTGCCTTGAGTGCGTATTGTCGCGACGTCACCCCATGGAATCGGCGATTACTCGACTTCTATAACGTCTTATATGACTAAAGTTCGATGCCGCCCTCTCCAGAGAGGCAGAAATCGCTAAACATGCGTCGACAGTTAGAGGGTGAAGTCGTTCACGTACGGATGCCAGAAGGATCTACGGCAGATAGGTCATCCATGTATCGTGTTAACAGAGGACGCCGAGGGCGCCAACGAGCACTGATCCATGTTACTGATACGGACGACGGGCGATGCTTTTCTACACCGCAGGACATCAATGCAGCCTTCTACGAGCGCTACACCAAGGTCCACTCGAGTTTAGGGCTCGACCGACTAACAGTGATGGGAGTCATACAGCAGATCTCTTACGCCCCATGCCTTGATGACAAACGTTACTGAGTAGGAAATGCTTGATGCCATCAGAAAAGATGAGACCCATAGGTCACCGGGCTTGGACGGACTCCCTTTGGAGTTCTATCAAACTTTCCAGTATTTACTTGCACCACATTGTCGATCCTCAGTCGAGATCTGCTGTCCCCAAAGAAGTCAATCCCCGCTACCTTCTCTGAAGGAATGATCATCCCTACCCCGAAACCGAAAGGCAGAGTGCGGATTCAGGATTATCGCCCCTTAGCACTTCTCAATTCACCCGCCTCTTGGTGGCACGAATCCGTCGGACGCTGTCTAGCATCATCTCAAACGACCAAGGTTGTTAGAAGGACCAAATAATATGCAATCTGCTTTGTGCATATATCGTAATACAACAGCCGTGATGAAGATGGAAATTTACCATGTGCTCTGGCATTCATGGTTCTTAGCCATACCTTCGACGGAGTCGACCATATTTACTTGATACACATTCTGCTGAACATGAGGTAACCGCAGCCATTCATTATCGTGGCCATACGCCTCCTTCGAATGACGAACTCCGAAGTCCTGGTGAACGCCCGCTTCACGCGCCTGTTGCTGCCGCACGTTCAGTGTGGCAGAGATGTGCGTTATCGACAATACTGTATGTTCTGGCGCTGGAGTTATGTTTCGATTTACAGCCTACGCAAACGATCTGTTGGTTATGCTCCAAAATGGGGACGATGTCTCTAATACACGGGATTGGATACAAACGTACAGTACAGTCTCAGGTAGCGTCTTTAATGTAGAAAAATCGGTCGCTATGAATGTGGGAGCAGAACCTCATCCAGAGTCACCCCCTCCGATTTTGTGACACAGTGAAGTGCCTAGGCATCGAATTCGGTAACGCATATGCCGCACAGCGGCCCTTTACCAACGGCATCTTCTGCAACACATCAGAGGTCTCATCGTCGACTAACGGGTGCGAGACATGGACATCATTCAACGAACATACTTTGTCAACATCTACCTGGCTTCTCGTCTCCCTCCCCTGGACCAGATCTTACCTATGTCAGCCACAATTGCGCGACGTTTGTTAGCAGCCTTCCTATCTTTGCCACCACTGACATGTTATTCAAGGGCAATTAACGATCTCTCCCCCTTCCACTAATCGAGGGGGATTCATGACCGAGGGATGGCCCTCTTCCTGATTTCACAACTTAAGTCATGGATTGAGCGGCTGGTCCCGGCGGAGGTTCGAGTCAAATGGCTCTGAGCACTATGGGACTCAACTGCTGAGGTCATTAGTCCCCTAGAACTTAGAACTAGTTAAACCTAACTAACCTAAGGACATCACAAACATCCATGCCCGAGGCAGGATTCGAGGAGGTTCGAGTCCTTCCTCAGGCATGGTTGTGTGTGTGTGTTTGTCCTTAGGATAATTTAGGTTGAGTAGTGTATAAGCTTAGGGACTGATGACCTTAGCAGTTAAGTCCCATAAGATTTCACACACATTTCAACATTTTTTTTAACCTCCTGGGTATGAGACGAACCCGTTCACGGGCTGAATATTCCAAACATGCAGAACCGCACCCTGGGGAAATAACAATCTTTCCTTGAAGATGTAACCTATAGTTCCAGCACCGGATGTGCGACACTGTAGGGATCACTAAGCACCGCAGCATATCTCACCCTCCTGGAACGCTTTCTTTGTTTATTTATTATTCTCTCGTTTTCTTAGTCGACTTATTTTTCCTTTCGCCGCAAAACAAGAATAAAAAAGGAGTAAAAAATGAGTCAGTAAATGATGATGACAGGCCTCATACTCCGAGGAGCGTGGGAAACGATGCGCGAGACCCACACCGCTGACTAGGCAAGGTCCTAGCGGAGATGATTGGGAGTAAATGCATACGTAAATCGAAATAAAAAAATCCTATTTGCCCTTCAGTTGTTCTCAGTGTCAGTCCCGGTAGTTGGTGGTGAGGTACGCCGTGACAGGCCTCGAGATCAGACACCTGTCCAACTCTATCCACCACAGCGACGGCTAAAAAATAAGTAGGTATAGCATTTGTCAGGAAAAGGCAAAAGTGTAAGTTCGAGTCCCGGTCCAGGAAGAAATTTTAATCTGACTGGAAGTTCCCAAATCGGCGCACTGAGTGAAGACTCATTCTGATTACGCATGATATTACGTTATAATTTTTCTCGAAGTTTCTGTGATTGCGAGTGGTACGCATTCCATAAGGATAGTTCTCGACGACGAAGCCTGGTTTATGATTGTATCCCTAAACAATATTCCTCATTGGCAATAACGAAGCAGCCTATTAAACATTTGGAAATTTTCTGTCAAGGTGAGTGTTGTCAACTAAGACGGTGTGATATCTTCTGCGTAAGAGTGAGAGAAAACTAAAGAAGAAACAGGGTGGACAGAACATTCGGGTCATGTGTCTGAGGTATACCCGTCTCCTGCAACCTCCACGTGAAATGTCTGTTACAACCAAATTCTCAGGAGTAATCTCGTATAAAGATGTTGAACTTTGTTTAGGAAGGTTCCTTTGCAAGTATCGTGAGATTCATGGAGGGCTGATGGGACGATGCAGGCGCTGTCCGAGATAAGCCTCAGTGTGCTCGAGGGACGATGTGGACCACATCGAACGACTCTGTTCTTTAAGCAATGTGCATCTCCAAGAGCTCAGCGCTAACCATGTTATGTTTGATGGACGTTGTCTTTCACTCTCCTGTAAAACATCTGACATTATTCATAATGTTATACCGACATCACTCAGCAGACATTGGACGACAAAACATTTTGTTCATGCTTGGTAGTACCCTTCCTTTTCAATGATGACGTTTTTCTGCGTTCATGTCAGCATCTTTTATTATGGCTGTAGTTGGGTGATACCACATCAGTGCACATTGATATTGATATTCAATTATGAGGATGGCAGACAGGCTGTGAAACTAGAGGGTTGCGGCCGCGGTTGCTATTGGTGTATGGTGCCACGCCATAAGTTAGTTGACGAAGTGCTTTGCCCTCTTGACAGCCTCGGTAATCTTTGGTATAATGGACACTTCCCCTTACGTTCTGATACAACTATTCAGCTACACTACATTTAGAGCGTTCATAGCTAATAAGATAATAAGAAATGTAATCTCTGTAATAGCTATTACTCCACAGTAATTCCTTAGTCGTGATCCTTAGTATGTTATTTATTAATACATTTTTCGCGAGACAGATTCGCTACAGCGTTACTCTTTTGTTTCTCAGTTTATGATATAATTGTAGGCTACTCTGCTGCCCGTACGGGGACGTACAACTACCACATTGATCAATATGTGGAATCTGTCGACTGAAGCATACTGGACGAATTGAGAAGTACTGTAGTGGGGCACGGAATATATTTCAGCCTAGAGTGTCAGTGGCCGTGCGGTTCTAGGAGCTTCAGTCTGGAACCGCGTGAACGCTACGGTCGCAGGTTCGAATCCTGCCTCGGAGATGGATGTGTGTGATGTCCTTAGGTTAGTTAGGTTTAAGTAGTTCTAAGTTCTAGGGGACTGATGACCACAGATGTTAAGTCCCATAGTGCTCAGAGCCATTTCAACCTAGAGTGACAAGCACTTCACCTGCACTGCACTTGATCGAGCGTAGAGTTCTACCTCGATTTATAGTACTTGGATATTTATCTCTTATGTTAGAACGAGGGAAATATTTATTTCGCAGTTTTCACCTAAAAACCATACTCTTGTCTATACATAATGGAATCGACATTATAGTGGGTAGCTGTCTGGGAACATACCAATGAATTGATTGGCAGACTTAATGTGGGATGCCACTCACTATTGTGGACGACCAATACACCTGAAATGGAGAGAAAGGATTAGTGCCGGAAGAGGTTACTTTTTTTCTAACGCATTCTAGCAGCTGTCTTAGAACGGAGAAACGACAAACCACATAAGGTAAGGGACGTTCGAAATATCTTCGCTGGTCAAATGAAATATGGTTTTCTGATAATCTGTCAAATATCGTTCATCGGAACTCCCTGATGACACTCATCTTGGTGCCAACACAAATTGTCTTAGTTGCTATTCGTCATCAGCAAACTTGAACTTTATTTCACTCAGTGCTGTTATCTGAGGATTTTATAGCTTGAAACTGATGTTGGGTATATGGGATTGTTTACTTCTACTGCACATTTAATTGTTTCCTTGTATAACTATGGAGTATATTGAGATCTGATTCATTCACCTCTGAGTATTCCTTCAAGGTAATTCTCAATCTAAGAGACAAATAAAATGTCCAGTTTATTTATTTTGCTCCACCATCTTTCTCCGACTGTTTTCCTTCAACGTCTTATTGCCCTATTGAAACAGCAATACACGTTCTCTTCCAGTTTTCATTCCTAACTTTGATTTATACCTTCATTTAGTTAATCCGTTTCATGTAGCCTGTACATATTATTTATTAGTGTTTCTAAGATTCCCTCGTTATCAAAATGAATTGCCACGACAATACTTGGGATATTCTGTCTATTGGAACTTTATACATGAGCAACTTCCTCCATTTCGTTTTGACCGGTAAAATATTTCAGCTATAAACCCAGGCTCAGTCGCTCTTTTCTCATAGTTGCTTATCGTTCTTTCCACTTCTACTGTTGCCTGTTCATTTCTATCGTTAGTTGTATGCATTTTTGTGTTTTTTTTTCAATAGAAAAGTATTAATAACACTCTCATGCTGTATAATATCGCGTTTATCTGACTGTTACTACGGTCCTGTCACATTAACGCGACTACCGCCGGTGTTCTATGTCAACGTGCAATAACCACTCAAAAACGGCAGGTTGCAGCACTAGCAGCAGAGCGTATATAAAGCATGTTTGGGGACACAGAAAGTAAGCAGTAGTTGTTGCAATGTGGAAACGGGGTAACGGTGCGAATTATCTGACGTTCATAATGGCATAATCATTGGCTTTCGGGCCAAGTTGGGAAAAATTTCCGAAATGGCTAAGTTTGTAAACTGTTCTCGTGCTGCCATGGTTATTGTATTCCACGCATAGCGAAACTGCGCTGTCGAAACTGGTGCCGAGGTAGCTGTGTTGCACCACGGTTCATGGATGACAGTGCAACTTTTGAGCAACTGACCACCCATATGAACCAAGGGGGTACCAACAGTGTCTCCTCAACGACCGTTCAGAGAATGTTGCTGCGTATGGATCCCCACAACAGGCACCTCTTTCGTGCACCCTTGCTGACAACTGTTCATTGACGACGAAGGCTGGAATTTGTACGCCAATATGCCAATACCGCAACTGGACATCCACTGAATGGCGAGAGGGGGCCTTTTCACTTTTTGTGCTCCATCGGACGGAAGGCCGCTGGGCCGCAGAGCTTGAAACTTCTGAAAGAAATCACTATGCAACGAGGAGTGGTCTGGGGAATGTTTTCGTGGCATTCTCTGGGTGATATCATCATTCTGGAAGGAACAATGGATCAGCACAAGTATGCATCTATCTTTGGGAACCATGTCCACCCCAACATGCTATTCGTTTTTCTTTTGCACTATGACATCACACAGGAGAGCAATGTAACGTGTCACAGAGCCCGCAGCGTAGGTGCGTGTCACGAAGAACACCAGGATGAGTTTAGCGGTTTCCTCTGGCCACGAAACTCCTCAGATTTTTACCCAAACGAGAATCTGTGGGACTACCTCGATCGTGCTGTTTGCATCGTGGATGCCCAACCGAGAAACCTAGCGTGCCTGGCAGCGGCACTGGAATCAGCATGCCTCCGTCCAGAGCCTGAACGGCTCTCTTTCGGCACATATCGCGCTGTAAAAGATGGTTATCCAGGCTTTCGACAGGTGGTCACATCAATGTGAATAAACAGTGTAGTACTTCGTGGGCCACTTGCGCACTAGGATGGCATTATAATAGCATAAAAAGATTCTTCACCTTGTAATGTACGTCACCCTGGAGTGCGTAGCAGCATTTTCGTTTGGACTGGCAAAGAACTGCATCGTCACGTTCCGAAAATTCACTGGTCAAGGATGCCCTCTTTCAGCGTGTGTATTGCTGCTGGCCACTTTTATCTTCGATATACTTATATTGATATGGTGTCCGAAGAACAGACACCACTGATGACCTGCAGCCATCTATAACGAAATTAGAATTACATCACTATATTCAACTGCTAATGGGCGTTGATATGTATCAACAGGGACAGGTGAAAATGTATGACCCAACCGGGACTCGAAATAGGGATCTCCTGCTTACATGGCAGACGCTCTATCCATCGGAGCCACCGAGGACACAGACGATAGCGCGACTGCAGGGACTATCTCGCGCACGCCTCCCGCGAGACCCACATTTTTACCTTGTATGTCCACACACTACATTCGTAGTGTCCCACCCCAACACACTCACTTCTCGTGGAAGACATTCTTACCTGGTCCTGTAAGAGTTCGGGGAATATGAGTGCAATCGCATAAAAGAAGAAGATCATGGCCTGTGTTGTCAGGACTATATACTTATATGGATATGTTGTTTGTTCTTTCGGATATGCCCTTGGTGGCTCAAATAAATAGAGCGTCTGCCATGTAAGCAGGAGATCCCGGGTTCGAGTCCCGGTTGGGGCACACATTTTCACCTGTCCCCATTGATATATACAACGCCCATTAGCAGCTGAAGGTAGTAATGCAATTCTAATTTATTTTCGATTGTCACTTCCAAGGCGAAACACAGAAAGTTGAAAGTAACTTCACTTTCTGTCGTATGCTCCTTAAGAAAAGAACTACTAACAATATGTTCTAATGTAACCTCATACACCATATAATGAAGTGTAGTTCCAAAAAACTGATTTTCATTGGAAAACTGAGTTTCACTGAACTTCCGTCCAATGCTGTGGGAAATTGTGTTAATGATCGCAGTGCGTCTATAACTGTCAATATTACTCGATTTGTTGTACACTCTAAGCCAATAAGATGACGTACCACTAAGGAAGTAACCGAATGGGACGGAAATTGCTAGATCTGATGTACATGTACAGACAAACTAATGGCTATATTTTTTTTAAAAATGGATGATTTGTTCAAGGAAAAAACTTCACAAACTGAGCAAGTCAATAACAAGTTTGTCCACAACTGGCCTTTATGCACGTGGTTGTTCGGATTGGCACTGATTGCTGGATGTCCTGCTGTGGGATACAGTGCCAGGTTCTGTCCACATGGTGCGTTAGAGCGTCAAAATCCTGAGGGGGCTGAACGGCTGTGCCCATACTGCTCCAAACGTTCTCAGTTGGTTAGAGATCCGGTGACCCTGCTGGTCAAGGTAGGATGTGGCAAGGATGAAGACAGGCAATAGAAGCTCGCCGTGTGCTTCCAGGCATTGTCTTTCTGAAATGTTAAGCCCAGGTTGGCTTGCCTTGAAGGGCAACAACACAGGGCGTAGAATATTGTTGACATACCGTAGTGCTGTAAGGGTGCTGCAGATGACGACCGAAGGGGTCCGGGGGTCCTGGCTGTCTAGCCATTTTGCGGTCGACAGTCAGACCAGTATCGCAATGGCACATCTTCACTGGGGCTCAATTCGAGGCGGGAGAGAGTTCTGTTCAAATAAAAATGTTCTAAGTCTTATTTCATTATTAAACCAGCATTATTGGATATTATGGTATTATGTTCACGATGCCTTGTTCAAGAAGGTTATGTAAGCCAGCGAGAAAAGTACAAGCAGTGGAGGCAGATAGAGAGGCGACAAATAATCAGAATTATTGATGACGTCTTTTTACAATCTACCCATTGATGCCAACCTTGAGAAGAGGTTGTCAATAATCACATGGTGAATATGAAGACGAATTCGCCCCTCCCCCACCCAAATTCTGAAAAATTTTAAAAACTGAAAGTCGGATTGAGGCTTTCACATGCTGGGTTTCAGATTTTCTCGCTTCGTAAATAAAGAAGATACGTTTAATGATCGTGTATTCATGTTCATATTAAAATTTATCCAAATTATCATTTTTAATAAATAAAGCATTTTCAGCCTCAGTCTGACTAACACTTCCAATGAATGTGATGGGAGAATCTGCAATTTATGATCCTCCAAGCCACATCCACGTTTAGCATTGATTGCTTCTCCTACGTAGATTAGTTTCTCCTTCTTAGAAAGCGAAGTGCGTTTTATTTGTTTTCGCCGCCCTTTCGTGTGGCTGCAGAACATGTAATTCGTTGACGACAAGTTTTCCCAAAGTCAGATAACGAATCCTTTTGTCGTTGTTGGTACTGTAGCTGGTGTTGTTATTATAGTTGCTGTTGTTGTCACAGTGTTGGGAAATCAGTGACTTCATTTCTTTATCTACGTCAATTCTTCTTGTGCGACGCAACGCAGCATTTTTTTTTTTTTTTTTTTTTTTGTAAGTAGTCACGGTTCTGTTTAATATTCTTATGACTGTGACTTCGAACAATCCTGAGGCCCTCCTCTGTCTCATAGAGTGTGCCAAGTTTGTAAATTTCATTTCTTGTCCATTTCTTAATAACAACACTGGAGACAGATCAAACAACAAACACCAGCGCTACCTAGCGACATTTAGTGGTAGCAGACCAGGAACTATATATTCTTTTGATCCGTACCGATACAGCTGTGGAACACAGTTTTTCTGATGCTAAGATGTTGACGTGTTCCGAACATCGGTAATCCGAAAAATGCTGCGAACAGCGATACAGAACGTGTTTAAATCTCAGCGTAAACTTGGCTTTAGTAAGCTGTGATGACGAGATCATTCGTCGACTAGTTTGCTGCATACTCAGAAAAGAAATCTTCATAATCTATGAAACGCTTTATTAACTTATGATGTGTTTTTATAAAACACCAAATTGTAAAATGTCTATTTCCGTTGTTTTTAGTAACTTCCTGTAACTCCATAATTAAGGTGATAAATACGTAATCTTTCGTCGACATTTTTTAGAGATATAAAGCAGGGCATGGGTGTTTTCCTCTTTGCAGTTTTCCCTATAATTTGACACCCTTGTAGTACGGTGTTATGGGGAGGGACTTACCATAAGCCCCGGTAAGTGTGCCATCAGCGCCCGTATATTGGTTCCAGAGCACCAACAAAACTGCGGCCGCCGGGAGGGCGAATTTTCGCTTTAAGGTCGTGCTGTAGAGCTCTGCATCCGGCCAAATTACTGCACTTCGCTTCGCCCAAACGTAATTCGCTCTATGTTCGTGTAACTGCTATAAATTTTTATATCTCTAGTTACTCATGATTCCATTTGCACTCCTAACCTCGTTACGTAACTGGTGATGGCGTAATGGATTATACGCGATTGTGTTGAGTCAGGAAGGACCGACGTTGCTTGTGCTTCAGCAGTCCTAGGTAAAATTCTCGGATTCATAATGTAGGAACGAGACAAGAGTCAAAACACTTGTAGAGTTGTGTGTGCCAGAGATTTCCCCTTTAAATTTATGAAGAAGTTACGTACGGCCTTTGTGAACTAATTATTGTGCCATCGGCAACGGTTCGTGAGAGTACCATTCTTATAATAAGTCCATCTAGCTACCTTATATATTGTTACCACCATCTATACTTAAATCCCAGCACCAAGTATATCGCAGACACATATCAAAGCCATGAACGAAATAGCACCCTCCTGGAAATCATTCCTAAAATCTCATAAATGATTCTCGTATCTGCTTATGAGCAATTAAATTAGGCGAATCACACAATATGTACGAAATTATTTTTTGCCTATACGCTCTTCGGCTTTTAGGAACATATTTCTTTAAGAGCCGCCACAGTATCTTGGCTGGTCTGTAGTTCTGTTCAATATTTGCTGAGAAGGCGCAGTTACAATTTTAGGAAAAACTGACTTATTAGCTCCATATCCGATGCATGTCAAAGCTTATACAAAATATATTTGTAATACTCTGTTACTTAAGTATGTCACCGTGGCTTCTGTTCAGGTATAATGGATGTGTACACAGATTTTCTTGACTCTGTGTCTTTCATCAGCTTCCATCTCGATTACTGATGAATAAGTCCCCTTCTACGCTCCAGCATCTCCATTTCAAACTGCGCAGTAGTCGTCCACCTATTCTCACTGTTTTCAAGAGCATTTGGAGTATAGCTTGTCGTGGTGGTATACTCCAGTCTCTGTATACGTCACCTGTCTTCTTCCTAAGCCACGTATAAAATCACCCTCTGTTTCTCCGCCTTTCCGTCTTACCAACCCCTTTTTTCTTTTTCCTTCTTTTCGTCTATGCCTGTTCCTGTTTCTTCATTCACTGTTAACTTCTCCATTACCTACGTCTGTTACCATGCCCTTAATTAACTGTGCCTCCCGCAACATCACAATTGCTACCATTGCTACTATTAGCTCGCATTTAGTTTACCTTCGTTACGTAAATTAAATTGCATTGGAATGATACGGTTAATGGGACCAAACTACGGTAATCATCAGATAAGAATATCTATCAGGAGCGAGGCGGACACTGGGAAAATCCTTTCCACCCCACGGCTATCTATGGTCGGAATTATTGGCCATCCATAAAAGTGTTGACTTCCCAGAGGACTTCGTTGTCAGGCTTGTTGAGTTTCATTGGTTGCTGTTTATGGTCTCCCGAAAAATTGTTCAAATGGCTCTGAGCACTATGGGACTCAACTGCTGTGGTCATCATTCTCCTAGAATTTAGAACTACTTAAACCTAACTAACCTAAGGACATCACACACATCCATGCCCGAGGCAGGATTCGAACCTGCGACCGTAGCAGTCGCACGGTTCCGGGCTGCGCGCCTAGAACCGCGAGACCACCGCGGCCGGCGATGGTCTCCCATTTTCCCTTAGTTTGATGTACAATCACAGTACCAGAGAGGAAAGTTATAATGATACGCACATACCTTATGTAAACAACAAGTTTGCTGGAAACACGACCACTGGCAATGTTTTAACTGAACAAAACGAAACGTGTATTGATACACAAAAGGAATCCCTTCCCTTACTTGTAGCTGCGTACATACTATCAGTAGTAAAAAAATATTCATATAGCAGTTAATGTCATCATGTACACACAATGGATAAAATAGCTGTTATTATTCCAGAAGCTGCAGTACACCAGAGAGGTGACACATTTGGATATATTTACATCGCTCAGACCTTCTCAAGTCAGTTACAGCTACAGTGTTGGTGTAACTGAAGAGGCGACACACAGAACTAAACATGTCCACATTTTTTTTTTAAATGAGATACGGAATGGAATGGTACATACAGGACAAGCATAATTTAATTACATCACGCAATTTTAGTGAAATCTAACATGTGCCATGATACAAGCCTGTGAAAGCAGATGGCTGAGAGTAAATACGAACCTGTCCACATAAAAATGCGAAGAAGAACTAGTCCATTACGGCCAACAGGAGACCCCGATTCGAGTCAAGTGGTTTCCATTCCAGCTTATGACCAGACGTTCCCGCGAAATGCAGCTTTTAGCATCAGTTTTCGCTTCTCTGAACCCTCATAATAATACTGCATACTACTACACAGTTACTTAACTGCTGGCCGCATTTTCGGTAGAGAAGAGAAGCTTCTACGAAAAAGGCCTACAACTCCAAAAAAGGAGGAATATAATGCAGTTTACCAGTCAGTGAGTGAAGTAAGAAACCTTGGTGACAACTGGAGAGCGATACACGTGAATTAACTATCTAGTGACCTATAAAATTTAAACTACAAAAGTGGAATTAAACAAATTTTCATATACAAGTATGTAGCTGCGGGTCACACTCACATTGATACGGGTGCAACTGAATTCTGTAGGTCTCAGTAAGATGTAAAAGATAGCAATTCTCTTTAGAAACGCGGATGGACCATGAAAAACCTCTTTCCGTAACCACGAGCTGAAGTACTTGTCAGCTATTCAGTCTCGGATGACAAGAAGAATGATGTTGATGGTTTGGTGTAAACTACTTTCGGAGAAGACAGGAAAAATAGAGAGGACTTCAGATGTTATACATCAACCTCTGACGATATAACAATGTTATTCGACACAAGGTAGAGGAAAGTGGTTCAAATGGCTCTGAGCACTATGGGACTTAACATCTGAGGTCATCAGTCCCCTAGAGCTCAGAACTACTTAAACCTAACTAACCTAAGGACATCACACACACCCATACCCGAGGCAGGATTCGAAAATGCGACCGTAGCAGTCACGCGGTTCCAGACTGAAGCTCCTAGAACCGCTCGGGCACAGCGGTCGGTAGAGGAAAGTGTTTGTAATTGTTTAGAAGATGCTGCTGGTTTATATGTTTAAGTGTAACAGATACCTCAAAGAAATATTCTAATAGTAGGTAATGGCACTGTTACATCATTGTATTCTGTTATGGTGATTTGAAACATTTTACATAATTGTGAAGCAACAATAAATTCAGAGTAAACCACTGAATATCAGTGTTAAAGTAGCCAGTTGATAATTTTTAATTATTATGAATAGGTTAAATGATATAGTATAACAAGTAATGTATAATAAAATGTCAGTTATTTTCAAAATAGTAGATACTTGCTTTTGAAATTAATTCAGAGCCCAGCCTGTCCTAATAGTTGATGAAAATGAGAAAAAGTCCGTATTTAAAAGTAAAACGAATATTTTCATTGTAGATTTGATTTAGAGATATGAACTGCCTTTTAGCACAAAAATAAAGTAGTTTGCATTGCAATACGTTATTTTCACTCGTACATGTGCCTGAAATATGTTTTATGTTCCTTGTGCGAAACCGAATTTGTTGGACATGTTCGTGTTTGTATGTTATCTCCTCAACTGCATACATGAAAAATATTGTTAGAATGGTCCATATTATTGTGCTCTACAACACAACCGACGTTCTGCCACATTCTTGTAGCTTTCATTCTTCTCAGCGGTGGATTGTACGGGGCTATTGATCCCTCAGTCCTGGGAGTATTAAGGCAATACGGTTCTCTAGAAAGAACAGCAATCAACCAATCGGTACGGAATCCATTCGTCAAGAAAGGCAAGAGCATACAATGCCCCAAAGTATGCCCTGCCGCGTCCCAATTTTTTTTTCTTTGGGAGCACTACATTAACAGTATAAGCTGCCTACACGTACTCAATGGAGAATCAAAACCTTCCATTAATCAATTTTAATTTTATGAACTACCATTTACACTTTTTTCTTTTAATATTACTCACATGATGCTGGATTAAAGTAATTACTCACTCTATATGCTTTCTTTGTATTAAGAAGTTTTTAGAAGAAAATTAATACTCACAAAAGGCTACAACGCACGGTAAGGATGCAATATATTCGGTAGTAATTACTGCAGCCTAATCGCAATCTCTGATCCCATTTACTGAGACCGAGGTTGGTAATATACATTTCATGTTACTCATGTGAGAGGTACTCATTTACCGCTTTATTATTACTCGTTTTTTTAAATTTTCGTTCAACGTTAACAAATTACATTTATACAATTTAATATCTCGGACAAATCTTATATTTACCAACAACGTAATCACATATCATCTTACTCCGGTTCTTTTGGTCTATATAATTATTATGTGGAGAAATTAATAATGTAAACTAACAATTAAGAAAGAGGAGACATATGCTCAATGCTAACGGCAATGGCAAATATCATAGCAGGAAAAGGGCGTTTCGCTCTCTTCAGTCGAACTGATTACACTAACAAAATCATAGCAGAGCCAGAAACATCTTCCAAGGAGATACGTAACATCAGTTATTTATTAGACTAACTTAGCGACATCCAAGTTTCCTGGAACGCCTCTACAGGATTGGAGAGAGTTTCTTCCACATTCAGCGAACATCCAGAATACGACAGAGATTTTTATATCATATCGTTTTGGGATGTTACAAATATGCTCCAAACCAAAATGACTCTCGGAAGACCTCTTATAAATAAAAATGCTGTTGCTAACAAAATAACATGAAAGAAGCTATTCCAACTGCCTGCGAATGCGTTCCAATGGCAACCATCGCACATGAGTGTACGTCTGTTCCGAAGCGCTGCAGACAACTGCTCTCAGTGGGGAACATTTTGAATGTCTTCAACAGTTAAACGTCATCTGTAATATCATGACCTCCTATGTTACTTAAAAATTCATAGCTTTAGTTACTTATGTTAGAGTTATTGTAGTTTAAACAGTGTAAACTCCTGTTTGGAACAACCTTTATTAAAACATTAATGACTGAGTACAACCTCAAAGTTAATGGTTTAATGGTACTTTACTACAAGAAGCGGTTATAGAACTATGGCATATGAAAGGCTGAACGTGAAATTTTTTGTACCTGTAAAATAACTGTGTACTTAAAATTTAACTGTAGTCACTAACGTGAGCAGTTGTAATGTCTGCGTTGTTTGCTGCCACAATCCAATTTACCTTTGGTTTTGATTAAAATTTTTCTTGGCGTTGTAACGCGTCATTGCCTAAAATACTTAAAATATCAAGTATAAAACGGACTTTTCGGCCGTATTACAACGGCCTTCCCAATGACAAGACTTTCTCGTTTATATTTTAAATATTTTAGGCAGTGAAACGGAACAACACCCAACAGAATTTTCATCATCCTTATACCTGCCACGTAAGTCTATGTAGCTGCAGTACGTGTTTCTTTTCCTCTGTGTCTAATAATCATACTCATTTATATCTAATTGCGTTTGGATGTTTTTGTTTCCTGAGAACATTAGAATTAGACAAAAAGTAGTAACACATCTCATATCTATGCGTTATGTCTCTATCGTTTTTCTGTCTGTCGTAGCGTCCTCGTCCTTATGTATTAAAGGTTTACATACAAGGTGTCCCATTTATCTTGACCACCCTAAATAACTGTTTGTCCAGATGCACATTACAAAATCTTTCAAGCAAATGTTCTTTAGCCATTAGGGGGACGTCAATCAGCATGACTGCCTTAGTAGTAGCTTTGTTTTTTACAACGATATGAACAGCGGTATGACTTTTTAAATGGCACCCTGTATTGTTCATTCGGTAATTCATTTCCTCTCCTAAAAACCTATTCAAAAATGTATCACAGTGTACCATTCACTGAAGTACAACGTTATTAATTACATAACACAACACTCACTTTGAGCCCGGTATCACAAACTCGTCCACTTGCTGGAGTTGTCAGAAAACAAATGAAAACCAAGTAAAAACATAACACGAAATTGACTCTGAGTCTCCTGTACCATTGCCCAGGAGTAGAACATTCAAAGTGGTGATCCTGGACACTCGTTGAATGAAAGAATTATTTACTGCTTCCACTGTTGCCTGCTGAAGAGAATTACAAGCAAGTACGATCCGTTCCTGCATGTCCTCGGGAGTTGTTGAAATATCGCGATAGACAGCGTCTTGAATGCATCCCCAAAGAAAAAAATCCAGAGGATTTAAATCAAGAGACCTAGCAGGTCAAGCAACTGTTGCTCCTTGACCAATCCATCTGGCAGGATACCTTCAGTTCAGAACACGACGTGCACGAAAGGCATTATATGCTGGACAGCCAACTTGTTGATACCACGTAAGCGTTCTGGTTCTTAGCGGCACTTCATCCAGAAAAGGAGGAAGAATTCGTCTGAGTAAGTTGACACACGCTGTGCCGTTTAGAGTAGCACTTATGAAATAAGGGCCAATAATTGTAGTACCAAGCATCCCACACCAGAAGCTAACTCTCCATTGGCGCTGATGTTACACCTGTCTAAGCCATCGCGGGTTGTCGCTTGACCAATAATGCGCGTTCCTTGTATTTACCTGTCCATTAATTGAGAAGGAACATTCGTGGGTAAATATAACATTGCAGAAGAAGTTCGGAGTGACGAGGATTTGCTGCTGTGCCCACTGACAGAACTGTACACTATTCTGGAAATCATTCCCATGCCATTCTTGATGTAGATGTACACGGTAGAGATGGAACCGGTGATTCACTACCAAAGGTTAGATAAATAATGTAATTTGAGAAAGATGTAACTGATTTATGCCTTTCACCTTATTTTATTTATGTAGACTGTACGTGAATATCATACAATGAAAAAAGCATACTTTAGATTTTAGTATTGACTCCTGGTATGGAAGGTAGTAATTTTTGGTACTGTACCCTTGGATAAAAACGAAGGGTTGTATACAGCAGGGTGCGCTATGTAGTCACCTCCTAGCTTTGTGCCTTCCACTTGAATGCTACGTTACTTTGTAAAGCAAAATTCTTAATATTTCTTGTAATCTAAAATTGATATTTTAATTGGGTGCTATTTATACTGCAAAACAAAGTTCTTAATATTTTCTGTACTGCAAGACTGACATTTTTCTACTTTAAAGAAATTGTAAATTGATATTTTCATTTGGATGCTAAGTGAGTCTGTAAAACAAGGTTGTTAACATTTCCTGTAACGTAAAATTGACATTTTCATTGGGCTGCTACGTTATTATGCAAAACAATATTGTTAACATTTCCTATGATAGAAGATTGATATTTTTGTACTTTTTAAAAATGTTAAATTTATATTTTCATTTGGATGTTACGACATGTTGTAAAACAAAATGGTTAACATTTCCTGCAACGTAAAACTGATATGTCTCTGCTTTTGAAAAGTGTTACCAATAAATGACACCACAGAAAACTAAGACACAGGCATACACGCATGTGAGTATGTATGAGATGACATCTACCTAGGTGCCCTGTTGACTGTTGAAAGCTATCTTTGTAAGTTTGGTTGCGTCAATCAGCTACAACAGTAGACACATAGGCTAATATCAGTAAGAGTACTTGTTTACCACAGTTTGATTTTATGTAGAGAAGTAGTTTGATTTTATGTAGAGAAGTTATTCGTGCCTTTCGGCACCTTATTGCATGCTTAGTTACAGTTAATAAAAAGGTATATATATATAAGTCTATAAAAACCTGTAATACGGACATGCATATTGCTTGTAAACGTTATTGTACGACATGATATTTTTAATTTTTTAGCTGTGTGGTTTGAGAATGGGCGTGTCAACCCGAAACCGCTAACCACTGCAGCAATAATTGAACTGAGACGGACAATATACAGAAAGTATCAAATTTCATAGTACAGAACACTTCCTGACCCAGAGTAACATGCTACGAATCAGCATATATCTCACTGTTCACTTTTACTAATGTTGAATTCTTCATCAACCTTCCTCAGTCTCCTAATTTACTGGAACAGTCATCAATTGAGAATGATTTTGACTGCACTCCACGATCGAGACTGACGTGTATCTCAACTAAATTCCCAGCAGCTTACGCATTAATGCTCCAAAAGGCTGAAAAAAGGCAAAGTCAGTTGCTATGGTCGGAAAGTGTTATGGCGATCGGTTTACGATCAGCTGCCCGGCGTTTAGGACGCAGAAGACGGGAAAGGGGGCGGGAGGGGTTAGATGCTTTGTTGAACATCAACAATTAGTGAGCAGCCATATAATCTAGAAGCGTCTCGTCGTTAATGGGTTCAAGAGCAAGCGCCCCAACGATTACCTCTATCATTAAAAGTTACAGTGGCATGAGGTGTCGGTGAACGAACTTGTAATGCTGCAAAATTAAAGCGCGTTGCCAGGTGGTATCGCTTCGCGTTATTTTCGGGGTTGGCTGTTTTCTGGAAGAATCTAGAGTTTATTTATGAGTCTGTAACATTTTCTTATATGTGCCTGTGTTGAAATGTTGTAGATTTTGTCGAGTGATATGCGTGAGAAACAGATTCGAGTCAAGTCAGCGAGCTAACTACGCCCAGCTGACTGCAGAGAGGCGGAGTGCGGGGAAGATTACAGCTACGGAGAAGCTAGCCTCAACAAGATCAAACTAGCGGCTGATAATAAGAAAGACCTGTAATTTAAAGAGAGAATTAGCGTGATATATTTGTTGCCCGTAAATGGTTCTTGGCTTGTCCACTATTTGAATTAATATCTCACGAGTTAGTCTCAAGAGAGAGTCTCGATGAAAGAGTAGCAATGAGTGGATCGCAATAAGTTGTCAGCTACGCGGTTTAAATTCGGGAGACTTCAAAACAACTCTTAAGACGTTTAGGCATATACTCTGAAAATTTTATCGGCTTGTCGGAGAAAGTAATTGTTTCGCTGAGTTTAAGCTCAACGTGTGGAGGGAAAAGTAGGAGATAAATTTGTGACGGAAATTAGAATTTCGTGGGTAGTATCAGTTGAGGCTACTATTAATTGAAGTCTGAGATTGGTTTCTCCTGCTTGTTAATGTTGTGCGGATGCGGTAGCTGTACGTTGGGTTGTTTGATAGCGAAACGTTTGCAGGCGTACCGTGTCTCATTTGGTTTGTCGAAGACGAGACACATTATCACGTGAACTCATTATTAGATTTTATGAAGTGGCTTTTAGCACGCAGTAAGGAAATAGTGGCGTTGCGCTCGTGTCCTGTGGGCGTGGAATGGAAAGCAAGCACTTAGGAATGGTGCCTTTGCGATGTTGTGTTCGGTTGTACTTTCTGGCTTCAGCGAAGACGTCGTTTATTGTAATAAATTTTGGAAATCTCTCTAGAGATACGCTGAAAGCGTAATTGTTGATGTAAGGAGAGAGGACGTCCTACGTTGTTAATGTATCATTGAGAAAGTGTCGAAAGTTGCTGGGGATTCGCATATGCGATCTTGATTTTGTAACTTTTCCCAAGGTCCGTAAACGACAAAGCAAGGGCATTTTTTTCAGAATACGCAAACTGTGTCATATATATATATATCAAAAAAGTTCTGCATCACCCCGGTTCCCAGAACTCCTGATGACAGACATTGACTGTGGATATTGTATCACAGACACAGTCTCTTTGACTGTTCAGAGATGTCACTAATCCCGCCCAAAGATGTAAACAACCACACATGAACTGTGCCTATTAGACAGAGGGGTTGCGACAGCCGATCGGTTCCCGTCATTCCACCAGGAAGGAGGTACACGGCTCGTCTTGTCTGCAGTTCAATCATGCTTAGACGGTCAATACCGCCGTTTGATCGCGTCCGCGTTGTTACTTTGTGCCAGGAAGGGCTCTCAACAAGGGAAGTGTCCAGGCTTCTCGGAGTGAACCAAAGCGATTTTGTTCAGACACGGAGGAGATAGAGAGAGGCAGGAACTGTCGTTGACATGTCTCGCTCAGGCCGCCCAAGGGCTACTACTGCAGTGGACGACCGCTACCTACGGATTATGGGTCGGAGGAACCCTGACAGCAACGCCACCACGTTGAATAATGCTTTTCGCGCAGCCACAAGACGTCGTGTTACGACTCAAACTGTGTGCAAAAGGGTGCATGGTGTACAACTTCATGCTCAACATCCATGGCGATGTCACTCTTTGCAACCACGACACCATACAACGCGGAACAGATAGGCCCAACAACATGCCGAATGGACCGCTCAGGACTGGCATCACGTTCTCTTCACCGATGAGTGTCGCATATGCCTCCAACCAGACAAACGTCGGAGACGTGTTTCGAGGCAACTTGGTCAGGCTAAACTCCTGGACACACAGTCCAGCGAGTGCAGCAAGATGGAGATTGCCTGCTGATTTGGGGTGGCTTTATGTGGGGCCGACGTACGCCGCTGGCGGTCATGGAAAGCGCCGTAACGGCTCCACGATGCGTGAATGCAATCGTCCGACCGATAGTGTAACCATATCGGCAGGATATTGGTGAGGCATTCGTCTTAATGGGCGACAATTCGCGCCCCCATCGTGCACATCTTGTGAATAACTTCCTTCAGGGTAAGGACATCGCTCGTTTAGAGCGGCCAAAATGTTCTCCAGATATGAACCCTATCGATCATGCCTGGGATAGATTGAAAAGGGCTGTTTATGGACGACGTGACCCACCAAGCACTCTGAGGGATCTACGCCGAATCGCCCTTGAGGACTGGGACAATCTAGGCCGGCCGAAGTGGCCGTGCGGTTAAAGGCGCTGCAGTCTGGAACCGCAAGACCGCTACGGTCGCAGGTTCGAATCCTGCCTCGGGCATGGATGTTTGTGATGTCCTTAGGTTAGTTAGGTTTAACTAGTTCTAAGTTCTAGGGAACTAATGACCTCAGCAGTTGAGTCCCATAGTCCTCAGAGCCATTTGAACCATTTTTTTGGGACAATCTAGACCAACAGTGCCTTGATGATCTTGGGGATAGTATTCCACAACGAATACAGGCATGTATCAGAGCAAGAAGACATGCTACTGGGTATCAGAGGTACCCGTATGTACAGCAATCTGGACAACCACCGCTGAAGTTCTCGCTGTTTGGTGACACAACATGCAATGTGTGGTTTTCATTCGCAATAAAAAGGGCGAAAATGATCTTTATGTTGATCTCTATTCCAATTTTCTGTACAGGTTCCGGAGCTCTCGGATCCGAGGTGATGCAAAACTTTATATATAGCTGTATTATTGCGTATTTAAATATTTACGGGTTAGCGGAATGCGGAATGTCAACACCTGAAGTAGTTAAGATTTGTATTCCGTTTAAAGTTTGACATAGTTTAAAAGAGGCGGTGATACTCAGGGTTTTTGTTTGATTTTTTTATTATTACGTTTCCGATAGTTAGGGTTTTGTGTAGTTAAACAGCACTCATAACAAAGTATGTTGACTTGTACCTGCACACGGTACAATAACAGGGAATAAAGTCAGAAATTTTCTCCTTTAAACCTATAAAAACGAGTCAGCAAATAATAATCTCCGAATCATTACTGGAAAGATATTTGAAAGTTAAGTTCGATATTAAAGCAGATGTCTATTTTCCTATATCGTGAAGTATTAAAAAGGAGCCACAGATACGTAAAGGATAAGGTTGGCATTGTGTCGAAGCAAAGTTCAGAGACATTAACCCGATAAAGAACCGATACAATAATTTATGTTTCTTAATTTGCAATGAGAGAAAAAACATTAACGATTTAAGAAAAGAGAACGCTAGTTTACGCTTCATGAAAGATAATTAATTTTAAAAGAAAGAATTTTTATTTAATCCAGAGAGGTTGAGATATTTGAGAAAGAGTTAAGACGTTGTAATTCGATTTAAGTGATGATCTCGTTGTAGCGAGACGCTGCGTATAGACGTTATCGTTGACTGGCAACGACTGATAGGTAAAGATTAATTAACGTGTTTAGAAGTTGAATGTACATTTAATTTTGCGTTAAAGTACTTTAAGGCCACATTGATTGAATGAGTTTACATAGTGCTTTGAGGCTTTGGTAGGAAAAGCATTTAAATGGAATCAGCGGTTCATGTTGCCCTTATTTATCACTTTTATACATTGGTAGCATATTTTGGTTCCACCGTTGCTGATACGGTCGCAGGTTCGAATCCTGCCTCGAGCTTGGATGTGTGTGATGTCCTTAGGTTAGTTAGGTTTAAGTAGTTCTAAGTTCTAGGGGACTGATGACCTCAGATGTTAAATCCCATAGTGCTCAGAGCCATTTGAACCATGTTTTAGTTTGTCTCTGCAAGTGATAAAGTGGAATCTCTAATTTCTATCCATCCTATACTCCTGTGGATAGTGTATTTTTCATTGTGACTGATATTAGCTTTGGTGGTAGTTAACATTACGAACTTATATCCTGTGAGTCAGATACATCATTAAAATCAACATTAGTATATCCCGAAAGTTACCACTAGCCCCATTATACCATAGTACAGTACATAGCTTCGTTTTAATGATACGTAGTGTGATCTGTAGTGAGATAAAATTAACAGCCAAGCTTACGTACCATCGTTGTGGACAGATGATCATTTCTGAATACACAGATTACGTTGTTGATCTTAGGCACTGACGTGTCTGCACAATTAAGTAACGTGTTCCAAGGTAGAGCCTACACTGTTCGGCGTTCCTTTCTCTCCTAAATGTCGCTGTGTTGCTAGCGTCTGCTCATACTGTGTTATTTCTACGAGTGGTCTGCGTCTAAAGGGTGCTACAGTAACAAAATCTGCTGCTGGATGGTCAAAGAATGCGATAAGAACACCTGGACTGATGAGTCGACGAACATACCCATGTGTTCGAAAGAGAGTACGAATATGTCGTTATGTACCAACAGGCGACCGTAGAGTCAGATGGCAAAAATACTCTTTTGCAAGAGATGTTTACTTAGAAAGGGACCATACGGAAATCCTCTCACCGATTTCATTCATAATGAACAGGGTGTTCACGGCACGAATAGTACTATAACATCTGTAAACAGGAAGACGCCACTATCTTCCGTTTTCGAGGTAATCCAATTTGAAAATTTTTGGCGTGCTTATAGATTTTGTATTGTCGCTAGTATTCGTGGAGTCGGCAGCTGAGCGAGTAGGAGCTTAGTTTCATAAGCATGAGGTCTCTGAAGCGAATCTCCTCCCGGTACCTTCTGTTTGTTCCAACAACTGATTTATTATGAATGCGCAAATCATGAATATTTAATCATTCATTTATTATTTTCATAAAATTTAACCTGAAAAAAAGCGATTTTTCTCTAAAATTATGGAAATAGCTTCCCATAGTAACCGTATTCCTCCAGATACGTTCAAACTCACCAAGTGGCCAGTTCTCCCGGTAACCCCGAAGTTACGTTTCGACCCACCATGAACCCATTTTCTCGATATTCCTACAGGTAATTCCGTCCCACTAGGAACAGCTCCATGAACAAAAAAATGGTTCAAATGGCTCTGAGCACTATGGGACTTAACATCTGTGGTCATTAGTCCCCTAGAACTTAGAACTACTTAAACCTAACCAACCTAAGGACATCACACACATCCATGCCCGAGGCAGGATTCGAACCTGCGACCGTAGCGGTCGCGCGGTCCCGGACTGAGCGCCTAGAACCGCGAGACCTCCGCGGCTGGCGTTCCATGCACATAGATCGACTTTCGGATGGGGGAGGGAGAAAGGGAACAGTTCAAAAATCCGGAGAATATTTCATTAGAATATTAGCCTCCATGGTAGGTAACTGCTAACGCTCCAAGACGCCTGATTTGAGGAGTAAATATAGTGATGTGGCAGGTATTTCTACAGCAAGACAAGGCGAACCTGACAGTGAAACTGAATCGCATTACAGTTAAGTTTCAGAAGTGCAATTGAAAACGCCTCTAGAACATAGTGAATAGCTCTTTCTCAAAAACTATCTCATCGCTTCGAATCTTGCTACAGTAATCTCGCAAGAACGCATGGAAATAGGAGATCAAATATCTGACAACACTTCTGAAATGCTAATGGAGAAACAACATGTGGCACAAGACGAACTAATTGCCTATCAAGAGATCGACGAAGGAAATTTTTTTGAAGAAACCGAATAAGTCGCTTGATCTTCATCAAACAATTACGAGCCCCAAGAGAAACAAGCGAAAATGGACAGCGATTATACTACGCTGGATTAAAAGATTACTGTTGTCAGCCGAGTGAGAGAGCATTCGAGATGGAGAAGGTCATTCTTCGTAGAAGGGTAACATCACGCCTCAAATGCAACAAAGATCTGAAAAGATGGAAAGAACGTATAAAAATAGGTGAAACGAAGAATGAGAATCTTAAGGAATTGGATGGTGGCTCTATGATCGTTTCATAGAAACTCGAGAATGTGATCAGCAGGTGACGACGAGAAACTTGCAGCAATGCACTCAGACGGAGACATTGGATTCTTCTCAGAAAAATCACGAGTTTTGAATCTGAGAGTGAAGGCGTTTCACAGCAGAATATCCTTGATGCAGCAGCAAAATTCCGAGTCCAGAATGGAGCCCTCATACCAAAATATGACAAATGTTTTGTCATTAACACTGATGAAACAGGTGGAAGGAAACCATTCATTCATATAACTTGAAATACAATTTTTACCGACCATACGTTACGAAGTTGTGAACTATATTTCTTCCAGGATGTTAATATCAGTCCACTTATAACCGAACTACAGCCGAACAGGGAAGAAAGGTGGTTCTTGTGCAGCGAAAAGATGTGCACGAGATTACGCATTCCTACGCTGCACTATATGCTTTCACCTTGTCCAAAAATTTGCTACCAACAGGTTTCGTCTGCTTACAAATCACTAGCTCATTTGGACCAAGGGTTCAAAAATCGGTTGGGTATGCAAGTAAATACAAAAACGTTACAATATCATCTTCAAGATCCGGCAAACATACGTCAGCATTACACAAGAATATTCTACCGGACGTTTTGAAGCCATACGTAAGACAATAACAACTTCTTCCACTCTTAGATTCATGGAGATGGCAAACAAACCTGAGTTTGTACGACGAAACTTTTCAGGATGCAGAGGATCTGCCAGCGTACAGTATTTTCGTAATTTATCCAGTGTGTACTACGCTGGTACAGCCTTGAAATGATTAGTTTAACAGGCTAGTATAAGGACCTCATAAAACAACTATAAAATTTCATACACATCATCGAACAGAATAGAGAGGTAGCTTCTGAGAACCATTTATGAATGTAAATCTTATCTGTTTCACAACAGTTCACTGAAAAAAGAATCCCATGACATGCTAATGAAAAGAACAGTCGTTCATTACTTGTGGTGTACGTCGCAATAATTATTGTTTTCAATTTTTCTAACCTTGTCATCCTGATTCGTGCAGTATTCCACAGACTACACATTATACTTGCCATAAATACAAAAACTATAATGTAAATAAAATGACTATACTGATATCACTCCAAGGTCTCATGTAACCTTATTTCATTTGCCATCTCCTTACGAAAACAGTTTTTTCCTTTTTCAGGGTAAAGACTATGAAAACAATAAATGATACATTAGTTATTCATAATCTGCACAGTCATAATACAGCTGTTGCTAGAATTACGTTGAAATGAAAAACAATTACCATACAAAGTATGTGAGTACGCTTAAAATTTTCAGTCTCAGTTTTTACGGAAACGGTTGGTAGTTGTATCTTCGTCCTTACATACATGAACGTCGTATCCTACGCATCCTTTCGGTATGAATCAAATGGGCGAGGAGAAATGCGTACGGTCCAAGTGATGGCATGACAAGCAGCACTTGATATGAGTGCAAACGCATCTCAATGTCTAACAATACAAGGATCCACCAGCTGCTCACTTGTATCCATTTAATTGCTTTCTGTACCTCATGGACAGCCGGTACCTCTGGAGACACGCTGCATGACCCAACTGCTCTGGCTGCAATTAAAATGCCATTATTTGAGGAATACTCCATGAATATCAGAGTGATTGTGTGGCCCTCCTTAATCCTGCTAATCACAACTGGAACGTCCTGCAGCGAGGAGTGTGTTCTTTCGACACAATTCTGATCAGTTGTGGGAGCCGCTTGAACGATCTCTCATGGACGGCCGGTGTGGCCGAGCGGATCTAGGCGCTACAGTCTGGAACCGCGCGACCGCTACGGTCGCAGATTCGAATCCTGCCTCGGGCATGGATGTGTGTTAGGTTACTTAGGTTTAAGTAGTTCTAAGTTCTAGGGGTCTGATGACCTCAGCAGTTGAGTCCCATAGTGCTCAGAGCCATTTGAACCAAACAGAGCTTGGATGGCGTGTACAGGTACAGCTGCCCATGCAGCTTCAACACGATACCACAGTTCATCAAGAGCAGTAACTGGCATGTTGTAACGAGCCAGTTGCCCGGCCACCATTGAACACATGTTTTCAATTGGTGAGAGATATAGAGAATGTGCTGGCCAGGGCAGCAGTCGAACATTTTCTGTATCAAGAAAGGCCGGTACAGGACCTTCAACATGCGTTCGTGCATTATCCTGCTGAAATGTAGGGTTTCGCAGGGATCGAATGAAGGGTAAAGCCATGGGTCGTAACACATCTGAAATGTAACGTCCACTGTGCAAAGTGCCGTCAATGCGAACAAGAGATGACCGAGACGTGTAACCAATGTCACCCCATACTATTACACCGGGTGATACGCCAGTATGGCGATGGCGAATACACGCTTCCAATGTGCGTTCACCGCGATGTCGCCAAACACGGATGCGACCATCATGATGCTGTAAACAGAATCTGGATTCATCCAAAGAAATGACGTTTTGCCATTCGTGCACCCAGGTCTGTCGTTGAATACACCATCGTCGGCGCTCCTGTCTGTGATGCAGCGTCAAGGGTAACCGCAGCCATGGTCTCCGAGCTGATAGACCATGCTGCTGCAAACGTCGTCGAACTGTTCGTGCAGATGGTTGTTGTCTTGCAAACGTCCCCATCTGTTGACTCAGGGATCGAAACGTGGCTGCACGATCCGTTACAGCCATGCGGATAAGATGCCTGTCATCTCGACTGCTAGTGAGACGAGGTCGTTTGGATCCAGCACGGCGTTCCGTATTACTCTCCTGAACCCACCGATTCCATATTCTGCTAACAGTCATTGGATCTTGATCAACGCGAGCAGCAATGTCGCGATACGATAAACCGCAATCGCGATAGGCTACAATCCGACCTTTTTCAAAGGCGGAAACGTGATGGTACGCATTACACGAGGCATCACAACAGCATTTCACCAGACAACGGCGGGCAACTGCTGTTTGTGTATGAGAAATCGGTTGGATACTTTCCTCATGTCAGCACGTTGTAGGTGTCGCCACCGGCGCCAGCCTTGTTTGTATGCTCTGAAAGGCTAATCATTTGCATATTACAGCACCTTCTTTCTAACGGTTAAATTTCTCGTCTGTAACACGTCATCTTCGTGGTGTAGCAATTTTAATGCCCAGTAGTGTAGTTAGGTTTAAGTAGTTCTAAGTCTAGGGAACTGATGACCTCAGATGTTAAGTCCCACAGTGCTTAGAGCAATTTTTGATCTCTCATGGATTTTACGTCGTCTCCTCGTCGCTATCATCGTGCGGAGAGATGTACTACGAAGTAGTACTTTAATGTGTATTATTCATTTGCCCATGAGTGTTGAACGCCAATTTTGTCTATGAATCAACTAAAGCACCAACATTTGTAATGTAGTTACGTCGTTTTCTCAGCAGGTCCATTAATTTTACAGTTGACTTTATTAAGTAAGGAGAACTTTAATTTTGGCAATGATAGCGCAACAGAATACAGTTTATCAAGTATCAAAAGTATTTTCTTGTAAGAGATATCTTTTAGACTAAAACGTTTGTCTTGGAATGTGCAGCTCAGAACTTTTATTGTGCCTGGAGTTTTGCTTACAGGTATCGTCCGTATCATGCACACGAAGGTGCAATTAGAATAGTTCATCTACGAGCATGCCTTAAAAACACAAATAACGATTTTCGTGGTTACAAATAAGACTTTCAGATGGGTATTTGATAAGAGAACATCTGTAGCTAGGGATGACGGCGCTGCTGCAGTTACCACCAGTTTCCAGCAGTTCGACGACTCACCAGTAAATGCTGAAAAGCATATACCATGGGAACGATGACAGAAGCGTTGTGCGTAATGTGAAATCTAGAGCAGTCGACAGGGAACAGAAGGATAGCATTGCCTAATCTAGGGTGTGAGGCAGAAGCAAAGGCGATTTCGAAAAAAGCAGATATATGGACATAAAACTTGTTAGAAATTTACTCTATTAGAAAAAGTACTCTTCTTACAGGACATAAAAGTGCACATTTAGAGTTGCTGAATCACAATAAGCAAAGGCATTGAGTGAATTACAAAAGAAGTACAAAATAGTTTTATGTTGAGAGAAGGGTTTTAAAGAAAGATTTGTCGAGAAGAGTTGCTACCGGTTGAAAAGGGACATTTGTACATAGCATGGGCACCGATGCCAATGGAACGAGTACATATCCGGTCCACGAGGGTACAGGACTCAAACAACTCAGAAAATGAACTTCCAAATATACTTCCTGCTTCAGTGAAAATATAAAAGAAAAATGAAAGGATATACTATACATAACCACGACATCGGGAATGATAAGGTTGTATCATCTTAATACCGACGATTATAATTACAACACATTTATTAAGCCATAAGCAGATAGCGATCCCACCGGTAATAGCAGCAACATGAAAATACGTCGCACGCTGATCGTAGGACGACGACGGCTGACCTGATCAGAAGCAAGACAGAAGTAAGAGGGTAAAATTGATGAGTTGTAGCTGGCATAAATCGAACTCTCTAGGCAAAGCGTTTCTTTGGCTGAATGTATCCAAAGGCAAACCTACGTTTCTAGCAATTGTAGACTTAGAGAAAGCTTTTGACAATGTTGACTGCATTCTCTCTTTCAAGTTCTGAAGGTGGCAGGAGTAAAATACAGGGAGCGAAAGGCTATTTACAATTTGTACAGAAACCAGAAGGCAGTTAGAAGAGTCGAGGGGCATGAAAGGGAAGCAGTGGTTGGGAAGGGAGTGAGACAGGGTTGTAGCCTCTCCCCGATATTATTCAATCGGTATATTGAGCAAGCAGTAAAGGAAACAAATGAAATTCGGAGTAGGAATAAAAATCCATGGGGAAGAAATAAAAACTTGGAGGTTCCCCGATGACATTGTAGTTCTGTCAGAGACAACAAAGGACCTGGAAGAGCAGTTGAACGGAATGGATAGTGTCTTGAAAGGAGGATATAAGATGAACATCAACAAAAGCAAAACGAGGATAATGGAATGTAGTCGAATTAAGTCGGATGATGCTGCAGGGATTAGATTAGGAAATGAGACGCTTAAAGTAGTAAATGACTTTTGCTATTTGGGGAACAAATTAACTGATGATGATCTAAATAGAGAGGATACAAAATGTAGACTGTCAATGGGAAGGAAAGCGTTTCTTGTGTCATGACACGAGACGATAGGGGAGAACCCTTGGTCAGACCATCTGCGAGAGCGTCAGGTTGTGATGATGAACTCTGCGTCTGGTGATTATGATGAGGAAGCGGCTGATGTTGCTCAAGGGCATGCAGGAAATCTACAACAGGCTTGTGCCAAACATTACTTTAATGTAATCAGGAAATTGAGTGCGAATATTTTGTGCACCATTGATCCGTGTGGCCGACTGCCATACGAGCTAAATTTCTGGGGTATTTATGCAGCGAAGGAGTGGCTAATGGTTACTCGACGTCACTTGTAATGACCGCATACGTCTTAATATTACGAAGGTATCGGCAATTCTCACTCGCTGTGCTTGCTTAACGAGTTTGTTGTAGTATAGGGTGGGTGCGTGAAAGTTCTTGACATGCGTAGTTGCATTAGGAATAACTTTTCTTTCATCACGTAAAGACGACGACGGCACTTGCTCTGCCCCACTACATTGCTACTAAAGTAAGCTGTCTCGCCCGCCAGACGCTCCGATGTTGCATTTTCCCTGACCCACTCTCAGTGTTGAAATGTTATTCTTTGCGCTCGCCTTGGGTCGATATCACTACAGTGCAAGCGAGATCGCTGAGGTATGAGACTTTAAATATTTTATCGAATTGTTGCCTAGTACAAGGTTGGTATGGAGTAACAGGAAGGTTAAAGACGTTTAGCTTTCAGCTGAACGTTGTTGCTACCAAATCCTGTAATTTATTAATGTAAATCCAGTGACATCCCAACCTACAGAATAGGAGGAGGGAAAGGACCTGAACGTGATTAGACACAGGCACCAGAGAGACGCATAGCTCCACGTCCAATTGCCCGATGCCTGTAAAGAGGGGATGGATTGGCCGGCCGACTATAGAAAGGCAGAAACACTGCGGTCCCAGAAACTTTCAAAAACGCAGGCTTTTTGTATTAACAAGTGTTCTCAGCTGGGATGACAACTCCGTGTCACTCGTCTACAACCTCCGGATGGGACCAAGTTTGTTTTCTCATTTTGTACTTTACAGTCCTGCTAGTGATTGCTAATTCCGTTAGCTCTCAACCCAAGGACTCAAAACGCTGGTATCTTTTGTGCAGTAAGTTGCATCCTACCCTTTTCTGGTACTCAGTGTTAGCCTGGACTATAGTAGTTGGTCTGATGGAAATAAATAAGTTTATTCAGATCATTGTGAACCACGAGTCTCCTGCGAGTATCCTATCGAGTCCCAAGATACGCACCTATTGTAGGTGCTCTGTGACAGTGTTTGGCACTGGCCGAAGGAATCAACTGGCCATTCCTGCAAGTTTGTGTTTCTGCCTTTTCTCCTAACAGCCGAGAACTGCAGACTGTCCTGTAACCCTATTTTCCCCCTACAATGTTGAAGGCCAAGATAAAACTAAGAGGAAAGGAAACTCTTTTCAATGTACATCATCACCTCGGGTTCACTCCTGTATCACAAAATGCACTGGTCTCTTTATCAAATAGACGTGACATTAGTGATCGGAAGGTATCAGAGACGCGTTGCTAGAGTCAAAACGTTCGTTGCTGTCAATATGAAATGGAAATATGTGGCTAAAAGCAACGTAGCTCTCATGGAACCCTGTTGGCTGATTTCAGAGAACCGGGTACGTGAAGGAAATAAGGCGACCATTGTGCTTCCATCATCGTATATCTCGTGAAGGAGTAGTGCAAGTAAAGTAAGGTACACATCTGTAGATGTATACGCATAAGGTTCTCTCTCATTATGTGAAAGGAGGTCGTTAGAAAATCGAAAACATTGGTGCGACGTACCGTCCTTCATGCACCGTAAAGTAACTAGAGGGGTACATTCATACATACAAAAGCTTTCTGATATTGTAACAAACCATCCTGCATACAGACGATTGATGTATGAAGGAGAATATCACTCATTCCATTTTTGGCAATGTTATGTACTAATTGCGTAAAACATGTTTCCCTTCGTGTATAGAGTCTTCACAAGCTACAAATTAGAACTTTATCATTCCCAAGATTCATGCGAATGACCTTCCACAGTCTTCGATCAGTCTATTGATTCTATTTAACATACGGTGAGGTCTAAGAGATCATCACAGGCCTGAATTATTGGTTTCCATAGATCGTATGTCATTCTCATCCATTTCAATACATTGTAGGCTGGTGTTATCAGTTGGTTTCTAGTAAAGGTGTCTGCAGTCACTGGGAACGTAAGGGAGAGCTTTTGGGCTGTCTTCAGTGTCCCTCAGTTTCTCATAATGACGGAAAAACTTCCCGTGATTTCATTAAGTTAGTTACAATATCTAGATATCCTATGCTTCGTTCATAGCCTTTTAATTGGCAGAAGAGTGGACAATGCACCCAAGAACGATTTTTTTTCTGAGCTAGTAGCTTGTCTCCATCAAGGTTCAGTGTGTCTCAACGGGTTCCACTACTATCATTACATGTCACTGCACATCTGTTGATTTCATTCTCATCTTTGTAACTCATTCCAGTACATTTAATTAAAGTCACTCTGTTTGTTGGTAGTTTTGCCTTTTATGTAGGCTTCACGAGTCTTCAGGAGGGACTTGTGGATTTACTAAATAAGTGTGCAGGGTTATTCCGTTATGATGTTATAAACTTTCAGGTAGAGTTAATTTGTTAGTCGGAGGTAAGGGACACTAGCCAGGAAACGACACAGCCGAAAGTTGGAAGCGAAAATCGTTCTGATACCTCTGACAGTGGAATACAGTACACGTACTGCTGTTGTCAGGATTGGAGGGTAGGCAATTCTCAGAGGTGGCAGCATGGAACAAAATGAGATGAAAACGCTTGCCTTAAGAGCTATAAGCACTTTTTCGCCTACGATAGTGTGAAACACATCTATTCTACTGCAAGTTTTCTGTATTCCGTATTTCTGCAGGAAGTAGAATAGATGCAAACAAGAAAAAGATGGCCGCTAATTAGGAATGTAAAACGCATACCTGAAAGGTACTGAGGACCTAAAACCACCCACCCATCCACGCATTCCCCAACCCCCCAACCCCCCACCCCTCCACCCCTCCACACACCCACCCACCTACCCACCCGCCCACCCACACACACACACATACACACACACACACACACACACACACACACACATACACACACACATATATATATATATATATATATATATATATATATATATATATACAAAAAGGTAGGGCCAAACTTTCAGGAAACATTCCTCACACACAAATAAAGAAAAGATGTTACGTGGACATGTGTCCAGAAACGCTTAAAAATGGTTCAAATGGCTCTGAGCACTATGGGACTTAACTTCTGAGGTCATCAGTCCCCTAAAACTCTGAACTACTTAAACCTAACTAACCTAAGGACATCATACACATCCATGCCCGAGGCAGGATTCGAACCCGCGACCGTAGCGGTCACGCGGTTCCAAACTGAAGCGCTTAGAACCGCACGGCCACAACGGCCGGCCGGAAACGCTTAATTTCCATGTTAGAGCTCATTTTAGTTTCGTCAGTATCTATTGTACTTCCTCGATTCACCGCCAGTTGGCCCAATTGAAGGAAGGTAATGTTGACTTCGGTGCTTGTGTTGACATGCGACTCACTGCTCTACAGTACTAGCATCAAGCACATCAGTATGTAGCATCAACAGATTAGTGTTCATCACGAACGTGGGTCTGCAGTCAGTGCAATGTTTACAAATGCGGAGTTGGCAGATGCCCATTTAATGTATGGATTAGCACAGGGCAATAGCCATGGCGCGGTACGTTTGTATCGAGACAGATTTCCAGAACGAAGGTGTCCCGACAGGAAGACGTTCGAAGAAATTGATCGGTGTCTTAGGGAGCACGGAACATTCCAGCCTATGACTCGCGACTGGGGAAGGCCTAGAACGACAAGGACACCTGCAATGGACGAGGCAATTCTTCGTGCAGTTGACGATAACCCTAATGTCAGCGTCAGAGAAGTTGCTGCTGTACAAGGTAACGTTGACCACGTCACTGTATGGAGATTGCTACGGGAGAACCAGTTGTTTCCGTACCATGTACAGAATGAGCAGGCACTATCAGCAGCTGATTGGCCTCCACGGGTACACTTCTGCGAATGCTTCGTCCAACAATGTGTGAATCCTCATTTCAGTGAAAATGTTCTCTTTACGGACGAGGCTTCATTCGAACGTGATCAAATTGTAAATTTTCACAAATAACATGTGTAGGCTAACGAGAATCCGCACGCAATTGTGCAATCACGTAATCAACACAGATTTCATGTGAACGTTTTGGCAGGCATTGTTGGCATTGTTGGTGATGTCTTGGTTGGGCCCCATGTTCTTCCACCTACGCTCAATGGAGCACGTTCTCATGATTTCATACGGGATACTCTACCTGCGCTGCTAGAACATGTGCCTTTACAAGTACGACACAACATGTGGTTCATGCACGATGGAGCTCCTGCACATTTCAGTCGAAGTGTTCGTACGCTTCTCAACAACAGATTCGGTGACCGATGGATTGGTAGAGGCGGTCCAATTCCATGGCCTCCAAGCTCTCCTGACCTCAACGCTCTTGACTTTCATTTATGGGGGCATTTGAAAGCTCTTGTCTACGCAACCTCGGTACCAAATGTAGAGACTCTTCGTGCTCGTATTGTGGACGGCTGTGATACAATACGCCATTCTCCAGGATTGCATCAGCGCATCAGGGATTCCATGCGACGGAGGGTGGATGTATGTGTCCTCGCTAACGGAGGACATTTTGAACATTTCCTGTAACAAAGTGTCTGAAGTCACGCTGGTACGTTCTGTTGCTCTGTGTTTCCATTCCATGATTAATGTGATTTGAAGAGAAGTAATAAAATGAGCTCTAACATGGAAAGTAAGCGTTTGCGGACATATGTCCACATAACATATTTCCTTTCTTTGTGTATGAGGAATGTTTCAATTGGAACTCTGCACTGTGTTGCTCGAACCGCTCCATCACACTCGTAGCCTTGTAAGAGGGAGAATTTTCTTACTCAAAAATGCCGCCATCACGAGTGTGATGGAGCGGTTCCAGCAACACAGTGCAGAGTTCCAATTGAAACTCTGTCCTCCCCACTCCAATCGCCAGATCTGAACCCAATCGAATACATCTGGAATGTGATTGAACGTGGCGTCAGAGCTCGCCGCTCCCTCCCTGGAATTTTCGGGAGTTATATGACTTGTGTGTGCAGTTGTGATGACAACTCCCTCCAGCGATCTACCGAGGACCCACTGCTTTCATGCCTTGACTCGTTGCCGCTGTTATCCGTGCCCAATGTGGTCATACCGGCTATTATGTAGGTAGTCATAACATTCTGGCTGATCGGTGTAATCACCTCTGCAAATTTAAATTCTAAGTTCGTCGCTTTCCGATTACTTGTAGTTCCTACTGTTGTTTTAAGGTGACAACAAATTTCTAGCGTTGTCCAGAATCTATGGCAGAATACATTTTTCGCAAGAAATAAGTTAGAACTGGTGTTCGTATGTGGATGGTTTTCTTTCACGAATATTTCACTACAAATTGTCATCAGAGCATGCCTAACGAATCGACTCTAATCGTCAGCTCTTTGAGTTTTGCATCATAGAAGCCGCAGACGTATATAATTCAACGTATTCTATATTGCTGAAAATACGTGGCATTCTCCGCGATCACTTACGCAAAAGAAAAGTGTTTTGCTTCTTTACTCTGATGCACTCACAGCCCCCCCCCCCCGCCCCCGCCCCCAACCTTATCAAATAGTAGTCATGGGGAACTATATACGGTTTATGCGAGTTATGAGAATTAAGAATGCGGATGTTTGTAGCAACGAGGATAGGTGCGCACGATAGATTCCTTATGCCAATTGAAGTAAGTACAACGTACAACACATCTTGACGTTCTGTTGCTGGGAATATATGTCTGCTCAAACTTTATTTTACAAAATTTAAATTTCTATTAGTCGCCAGTATATTTATTTTTCGTCATAAAATATTTCGTCCAAGGATCATGGGGCATTATTGGTGGTGAGGTGAGACACGGTTACTTGGCCTCGCTCTATACACAAAGGGAAATTAGCAACTAATATTGTTACGTCGTGTTGTTGTTGTTGTTGTGGTCTTCAGTTCTGAGACTGGTTTGATGCAGCTCTCCATGCTACTCTATCCTGTGCAAGCCTCTTCATCTCCCAGTACCTACTGCAACCTACATCCTCCTGAATATGCTTAGTGTATTCATCTCTTGGTCTCCCCCTACGATTTTTACCCTCCACCCTGCCCTCCAATACTAAATTGGTGATCCCTTGATGCCTCAGAACATGTCCTACCAACCGATCCCTTCTTCTGGTCAAGTTGTGCCACAAACTTCTCTTCTCCCCAATCCTATTCAATACTTCCCCATTAGTTATGTAATCTACCAATCTAATCTTCAGCATTCTTCTGTAGCACCACATTTCGAAAGCTTCTATTCTTTTCTTGTCCAAACTATTTATCGTCCATGTTTCACTTCCATACGTGGCTACACTCCATACAAATACTATCAGAAATGACTTCCTGACACTTTATACTCGATGTTAACAAATTTCTCTTCTTCAGAAACGCTTTCCTTGCCATTGCCAGTCTACATTTTATATCCTCTCTACTTCGACCATCATCAGTTATTTTGCTCCCCAAATAGCAAAACTTCTTTACTACTTTAAGCGTCTCATTCACTAATCTAATTCCCTCAGCATTACCCGACTTAATTCGACTACATTCCATTATCCTCGTTTTTCTATTGTTGATGTTCATCTTATATCCTCTTTTCAAGACACTGTCCATTCCATTCAACTGATCTTCCAAGTCCTTTGCTGTATCTGACAGAATCAGAATGTCATCGGCGAACCTTAAGGTTGTTATTTCTTCTCCATGGATTTTAATACCTACTCCGAATTTTTCTTTTGTTTCCTTTACTGCTTGCTCAATATAAAGATTGAATAACATCGGGGAGATAGTTCGGTAATTTTCACTTCTGTCAACGCCTGCTTTCTTTGGGATTGGAATTATTATATTCTTCTTGACGTCTGAGGGTATTTCGCCTGTCTCATACATCTTGATCACCAGATGGTAGAGTTTTGTCATGACTGGCTCTCCCAAGGCCGTCAGTAGTTCTAATGGATTGTTGTCTACTCCCGGGGCCTTGTTTCGACTCAGGTCTTTCAGTGCTCTGTCAAACTCTTCACGCAGCATCTCCCATTTCATCTTCATCTACATCCTCTTCCATTTCCATAATATTGTCCTCAAGTACATCGCCCTTGTATAGACCCTCTATATACTCCTTCCACCTTTCTGCTTTCCCTTCTTTGCTTAGAACTGGGTTTCCATCTGAGCTCTTGATGTTCATACAAGTCATTCTCTTATCTCCAAAGGTGTCTTTAATTTTCCTGTGCGCAGTATCTATCTTACCCCTAGTGAAATAAGCCTCTACATCCTTACATTTGTCCTCTAGCCATCCCTGCTTAGCCATTTTGCACTTCCTGTCGATCTCATTTTTGAGACGTTTGCATTCCTTTTTGCCTGCTTCATTTACTGCATTTTTATATTTTCTCCTTTCATCAATTAAATTCAATATTTCTTCTGTTACCCAAGGATTTCTACTAGCCCTCTTCTTTTTACCTACTTGATCCTCTGCTGCCTTCACTACTTCATCCCTCAAAGCTACCCTTTCTTCTTCTACTGTATTTCTTTCCCCCATTACTGTCAATTCTTCCCTTATGCTCTCCCTGAAACTCTGTACAACCTCTGGCTCTTTCAGTTTATCCAGGTCCCATCTCCTTAAATTCCCACCTTTTTGCAGTTTCTTCAGTTTTAAACTACAGGTCATAACCAATAGATTGTGGTCAGAGTCCACATCTGCCCCTGGAAATGTCTTACAATTTAAAACCTGGTTCCTAAATCTCTGTCTTACCATTATATAATCAATCAGATACCTTTTAGTATCTCCAGGGTTCTGTGTCTAACTTTTGCTGTGTTTGTCTCTGATGTTGTTCCATTGTGTCTAACTTTTTAAGATTTTGTTCCACTGTGTCTAACTTTTTAAGATTTTGTCCCATTTGTCTCTGATTTTGTTCCATTTGTTGCATTAATTGCAATAATAATGTATTAATGTCTGTAATCTGTTTCTCTACGCTTTTCGGCAGTGCATTTGCACCGGCAACATTCACATTTTGACAAGCAGAAAATGTGTCTTGACTTATTTGAGAAAACGGTGATGACCCAAAACCTGAATCTACAGTATTTGCGAAATTGTGTCCTGTCATTTCCGATTCCTGAGGCGAGTTGTTGCCGACCGCTCGATCGATAATGCTTCCCTGTTCACTACCTGTTTCACTGTCCACACCATTGTTTGCAGCCCGCTCCATTTCCCTATGCACAATTACCAAATTGCTACTTTGAACATCAGTTAATTCATTACTCGGTGGCGCTAACACACTGCTTTCATTTTCACTGTCATTTCTCAGTTTACTTTGGAGCCTAGTATTACGTTTTTCACACGCCATTATTGTCACAGTATTTCACACGACAACACAGAAAAACACAATTTGAAGATCAAAAATAAAAGAACACATTAACATAGCACTGAAAATAATATCTAGTTAATTGCAGTTGCGAAATACTTGGTGCAAATCTACATGCATGCCACAACTGTTTTACTGTACAACAATGAAAGACTGCAACTACAAAGGAGATTTTCTCTACAATTACGCGCTAGCAATAAACAATAGCTACACTAATTACACAAACTACAAGAAAAAATCAGAAGATTCCAGTGAGGTATCCTTGGCTAAGGGTCGACATATGAAACGTCCCCTTTGAACAATTCTACATGACTGTGCTTAAACTGACACACAATATTTTGTTAGCGCAACGCAATCTGACTTTCAAAATTCCCTACAAAAGAATGGCCCTGACTAACATTAAACTATACCTTTCACAAATCACTTACCTCACAAAAATCTTCGCTGCTCAAGCTACTGCAATACAGCGAGCGCCACTACTGCCAGCTAAATAAAAGATTCAAACTACTGAAGGCACTAACTACTGATAGGGATAGTTAGCAAATGAAAGATATTGATAGAGAACAAACAATGTATTTACCTTGATATCATCATATATAAATATAGCAGTTCATGACAAATTTAAAAACTCCGCCATCTCTCTCCCCACATCCACCACTGCTGGTGGCTCACCTCCAACTGCGCAATGCTACGCGGTGTTCACATCCAGTTGCCGCTGCCCAACACTACAATGGCGAGTATTACAACAATGCAAAGCAGCCACAGACTGCACACAGCACAGCCAGTGATTTTCATACAGAGGTGGCGTTACCAATAAAAAAACCTAGACAGCCTACTTACACTTGTACTATTGTAGTAAGTGTGGGCTTCGTATCTATCTTGGCCACAATAATGCATTCACTATGCTGTTTGTAGTAGCTTAAGTAGCTTACCCGCATTCCTATTTTCCTATTCATTATTAAACCGACTCCTGCATTACCCCTACTTGATTTTGTGTTTATAACCCTGTAGTCACCTGACCGGAAGTCTTGTTCCTCCTGCCACCGAACTTCACTAATTCCCACTATATCTAACTTTAACCTATCCATTTCTCTTTTTAAATTTTCTAACCTACCTGCCCGATTAAGGGATCTGACATTCCACGCTCCGATCCGTAGAACGCTAGTTTTCTTTCTCCTGATAACGACATCCTCTTGAGTAGTCCCCGGCCGGAGATCCGAATGGGGGACTATTTTACCTCCGGAATATTTTACCCAAGAGGACGCCATCATCATGTAATCATACAGTAAAGCTGCATGCCCTCGGGAAAAATTACGGCTGTAGTTTCCCCTTGCTTTCAGCCGTTAGCAGTACCAGCACAGCAAGGCCGTTTTGGTTAATGTTACAAGGCCAGATCAGTCAATCATCCAGACTGTTGCCCTTGCAACTACTGAAAAGGCTGCTGCCCCTCTTCAGGAACCACACTTTTGTCTGGCCTCTCAACAGATACCCCTCCGTTGTGGTTGCACCTACGGTACGGCTATCTGTATCGCTGAGGCACGCAAGCCTCCCCAGCAACGGCTAGGTCCATGGATCATGGGGGAGGTGTTACGTCGTAACCACAGTAAAGTCCAAATACCATAAGGCGGGTCACTAATGAAGTACAACAGCACTGAAAGTACGTTTTATACGGACAACATGGTACACACGGAAGTTCCTCTTAAACGGAGAGTGCTACCGGTGCTATTTATACCAGTGTCGAATTTTCCAGAATGTGGAGAAAAAAATGGTTCAAATGGCTCTGAGCACTATGGGACTTAACATCTTAGGTCATCAGTCCCCTAGAACGTAGAACTACTTAAACCTAACTAACCTAAGGACATCACACACATCCATGCCCGAGGCAGGATTCGAACCTGCGACCATATCAGTCCCGCGGTTCCGGACTGCAGCGCCTAGAACCGCACGGCCACCGTGGCCGGCTCCAGAATGTGGAGACATTCCAAACATAAGAACCTTCTAGATTCACGCCTTTTGAGACTTCTTTATGGTTACCAGTGTGTACTGCCAAAAAAAAAAAAATAAATAAATAAATAAAATTGAAGCATCTAGAATGGGAGGAAGAAACGAAAGGAAACTTAGCAGTTTAAGCCACTTATCAGTACGAGATTCCATCCCCCTCTGCACTGAATGCCTGTACTGATTGGGTTGTGAAGGCAGTCGTAAGGCCGGTGCATCATTTCTCGAGGCAAACTGGCCCACAGTGTAGAAAGTGATATTTCATATCCTGGATGCTGGAACTGGGTCAGATTTGGCGCTGGTCACACTCATTATCTATCGAGCACCAATCTGGGTATCTTACTGGACACATGAGTAGTGCAACATTACGCAAATAGTTCATAGACATACTGGCCACGGTTGTATGATATTTCTCCTGTTGAAAAATGGTATCATGGGACCATCGCTTGTGAGGTAACACATGAAAAGGCGACACGCCCATGACGTACCGTTGTGCCGTCAGAGTTCCCTTAGTCACTATCAGCCGTGACCTGAAGTCTCACTCTGTGGTTCCGCACATCATGACGGGAGAGATAAGACAGCTGTTCCTCTTCGAACCATAGGAAAAATGGGTTCTTTCCCCACCTCACCGACATACTCAACGGCGATGGTCATCCGGAGTATTGCAGAACCGCGATTCATCGCTGAACAAAATGCGATGCTATTCATCAGTAGTTGATGCTTTGGGACCAGGACACCACAGCAAAGGTAGCCGTATGTGTTGTGTTATAATATTACGTAGGCTGCAGTAATTCCCTAGTCTGGCCGTTGCCAGTCTCCGACCAATTGTGTGGGACGACACTTGATGTTTCAGGGTGCCCTTCACTCGTTCTCGGGTGGCAGGTGCTGATGTGAAGGCATTACGATGTGCTTGGTGCCCAGTACGGTGGTCAGACGTTGTCGATCAAAATCTCGAATATGAGTGTGTCTGCCATCACGTTCTCAAGCATCCCAACATCAGGCCACTGACACTTCCAAACGACCCAAGAAACTAAGTCTTGCACGATTCTACTAGCTGGCTAAATGGAGACCCACTATGAGGCCACTTTCTGGTAACGGTGTCTCACATGAGTCCGCTCCATGGTGTCCTTCTCAGTGATCACTCTATATCAGACGCTGCTCACGAACCTTATGCACCCTAACAGGTGTTTTAACAACATTGAACATGTACAACACTAATGCTCTCCCATGACCGTAGTACCTTTCAAAGACAACTGCAACTTTTAACACTTACATACTGAGACATGGTAAAATTTGCTGTTTTGAAGAGCGCGCCATAGCGCGTTGGGTGAAGCAGTCACCCTCCTTTTCTGGCGGTGGCTCCACTGTGGCAGTCGCAGCTTTGGTGTCTCCCTCTGGTGTGAAAGGGGAAAGGTAGCCTGTTCATGTACATTTAAGGGGCACTATGAGCTGGCTAGGGCGAGTCTGGTCACTTGTTCAGCCGGGTCAGTGTGGGGCAGTCAGTGTCTGTCTGTTGTCCGGAGTACTAGTATGTGTTAGGCCGCCAGTCTGCTCGAGTTTGTTCAGGCGATGGTCATTGGCGGTTGGATCGATCGGTTGGTCGGTCGCGCACTGGGACACAAGATGTCTTGTCCGTCTTGAGCGTCGGCGCCACGTCAGTCCAGTGGGCCGCGCCGTTTAGTGTGGGGTAGTGGTTTCGCGGCCGACACGAGAGGAACAGGAGTCAACCCACGACATCGGTCTGGCCGCTGCAAGCTGCGACGCTGTGAGACGGGACATCGGCGCGCCTTCCTGTGTCCGTTGAAGCGGCCGGCAGCGGACGGTTCGGGAGAGCGTTTTCGGGGTGCTGCGCCAGGTCTTCGCCAGACATCGCAGTTTATTAGAAGTTAAGTGATTCGTGGTATGTTGTTTCATTTACTTGTTAAGTTCTACTGGTTTTCTTGGTCAGTCTTTCGTCTCCAGCTTGCTCGTCTGTCCCTCGTCAGCATTTGTTGGGCAGTTATTGTTTGTCCGTCTGTGTGTCGGTCTGCCGTACGTTAATAGCTGCCTCTGTCATGTTGGTCGGATTCGGTGTTAACGAATTTATTGATGGAAGTGTAACGGCCGAATTACTGAAATATGTTTTTATCTTGCCAATCATCTTCAGTGACGGTTTATGTGTAGCGTAGAGTAGGTTTGGCCAACCTTGTGTATTTTATGTAAACCTGCATTACATGGGTTTTTATTTAAATGGCCATTTTATTATATAAGGTTGCCATCCTTCCACCGTAAGAGTTTTTTTTTTTTTTTTAACTTCAAGTTGCACCTTCGGTGGCAAGTAAGCTTTTTTAATGTGAGTGTTTTGTACCGTTTCCATCTCTCCTACGGGGTGCATAGTTTATGTGTTTGCGTGAGTTGTTAAAATTTTTAGTTTAAAGTAATCTGGTGTGTTGCAGATTTGCACCAGTGTAGGCTTTCAGAGATTGTTGTGAGCGTTCGTGACTACGGCCGTGTTAAAAGGGAGCGGCAAGTTACCCAGCCCAAAAGCTCATACTGTCAACAAAAAATTGTTATTTCTGCCTCTGAATAAATTGTAACTTGATATTTAGAGGGTGCTTTCTGATTATAATTTTTAAATCTGTTTTTCTTTAAAAAAAAAAAAAAGAAAGGGCTTTTAGGAATAAAATTTCCATTTCTTGAAAGAAATTTGTTTTCATCAGTTACCCATTGACAACTTATTCCACGCTCACATAGTAAGATTAAATGTGTTAATGTTCTTGATGAATCGCCAGTAAATAAAGTAAATTCTTTAATAAAAAAGATTCGGAAAATAAATCCACGGTTCACATATCCACCGATGGACTGCACTAATACGAAGTTACATAGAAGTCCGACCATGACTTTTTGGTGCTTCACTTATTTTGTCAATCAGTGTATGGTACCAGTATAGCTGTTTTATCGAAGAAAAAATTTCTCTCCTGTGACAGTCTACTTCCGCACTTGTAGAGAATATAGTCCGTCCCAGAGACGCGGCAGAAGTGCCGGTGTTCCTGGTTACCACGCGCCGCTTGCGGCAGCTGTAGCGGTGCACTGCCGCGGGCGTGGCATTGTCTGCTTCCGCGAGCAACTGCACACGCCGCTGCTTTCAGGAATGCGTGTATAACCGCTCATCTGCGGAGTGTGCCTTCGGGCCCGAACTGTCAATGCACCCGTGTGCAATGGCTGTTACAACAAAGACGTCAGTGTGCCGTTTGGCTTCCAGCTGCGTTTCCCACTGTCCTATTTTCACTTTGAACAAAATTGTAGGTTGTTGAACATTAAACCACTGTGTGCCGAGACCCACGGACACAATCTATACTTACTCAACAAATTCCTGTATAAAATGAAGCAGGAACTACTTTACTCTGAGCTGCTACACTCCACATTCTTTATCACAAGCTACGATTATGTAAATACCGTTGTATAAGTCGCAGTTGTTGTGGTCGTATTGAGATTCATAAAGTCGATCCCTGGCTTTCAGTCCGGTCATGCACTCTGTGCCGAAGACGAGGAGGTACGGAGCGGAGAAGCAGGAGCCTAGCTTTTCTCGTGTGTTAACGTCTGAACGGGATAGTACTCATTACGGAGAAGGAATACAGTTTAGCAAGTGGCTAGAATGTGAAAACACGATGAATGCCATTGCACTGCATGGGAAGAATGGACGGCACATAGTAGTGTCAATGATGTTGTTGTTGTTGTGGTCTTCAGACCTGAGACTGGTTTGATGCAGCTCTCCATGCAGTGTCAATGATAATCTGTCGTATTGTTGCGATGGTTCTTTTAAGGCATCGTTTAGCGTCAACTGTCCCGGATCTAGTGTATAGCACTCTCTGCTGTTGACGTGCTAGGTCAAGCTGAGGTCAGTTAAACTTTGGTGCTTCTGTTCAACAGTAAATGAATTACCAAGAGGTAGGCTGTATGAGGAGGGACACAGTTCATTGAACAACTTCGTGAACTGAATTGGTATGTCGTATTTTGCTCTGCATCGATGTTCTTGGTAATTGTATATGGATCAGCCAGAACATTATGACCATCTACCTAACAGCCGGTACGTCCACCTTTGGCACAAGAAACAGCGGCGGCGCGTCGTGGCATGGAAGCAGAAAGGCCTTGGTGGGTTGCCAACACATCTGCACACACAAGTCACCTAAACTCCGTGTGAATTCTGGGTAGGGGAACCTTGAGGTCTGACGTCACGTTCAATCCCATCCCAGATGTGTTCGATCGGGTTCACATCTGGCGACTTGGAGCGGTGAGCACATCAACTGGAACTCCCCAATGTATTCCTCGAATCACTCCATTACAGCAGTGGCCTTGTGACATCGTGCATTATCTTGTTGAAAAAAGCAATTGCCGTCAGGAAACAGGATGGTCATGAAGGGAGTACGTGGTCTGCAACCAGTGTACGATACTCCTTGGCCGTCATTGTGCCTTTCACGAGCTTTACTGGGCCCATGGGTGCCCACATAAATGTTCCTCAGAGCATAATAGAGCCGCCGTCAGCTTTTCTCCGTCAAGGAGTTGTTCCCCTGGAAGATGACGTATTCGTGCCCTCGCATCAACATGATGAGGAAGGTATTGGGATTTATCAGACCATGCAACCCTCTTCCACTGCGCCAACATGCCCGTTTCAGTCGTAGCTGCCGATGTCGAGCTGTTAACGTTGGCAAATGCTTGTGTCGTCGGCTGCGGATGCCCATCGTTAGGAGTGTTCGGTGCACTGTGTGTTCAGGCACCCTTTCACCCAGCCCAGTTAATGTTACTTAGCTTCAGTCTGGAACCACGTGACCGCTACGGTCGCAGGTTCGAATCCTGCCTCGGGCATGGATGTGTGTGATGTCCTTAGGCTACTTAGGTTTAAGTAGTTCTAAATTCTAGAGGACTGATGACCTCAGATGATAAGTCCCATAGTGCTCAGAGCCATTGGAGGCAATGTTAGTTACGCCAGAGTTCGCCACCTGTCCTGTTTTACCAGTCTGCCCAGCCTACGAAATCCGACATCTGTAATGAAGGGTGACTGCCGCATTTCACGACGTGGTTTCACCCTGTGCGAAGACGCTCACAACAGTGTTGAGCAGAAATGGAGAAAGGAGGAGTTGCACATTCATCAGGAACAGTCATAAATTTAAGACCATAGACATCCATAAATTTTGCCTAGAACAGCATATGGAAGCATGTGCAACAGAAATAGAATTTCATAAAATATCCTTCTTAATATTAAGTGTATATCGAGAACGTGCCGGTAATTTTAATCTGTTCATAGACCACCTTGACGCTGTAGTTGCCCACTTAACAACGAAAAACAAAGAAATAGTTGTTGCTGGTGACTTCAATGTTGATTTCCTTAAATACTCTCCAAACAAGAACTTATTTGAGTTAGTAACACTATCATTTAACTTAATTCCCACTGTAAAGTTCCCAACTAGAGTAGCCAATAGTTCACAAACAGCCATTGATAATATCTTTATAGAAAGTTCAATGAACAAAATTGTATTACAAAACCAATAGTCAATGGCCTCTCAGACCATGACATGCAGTTCCATCTATTAAATGTTAATACTGAAGAGGATACAAAATCTGTAAAATCTGAACTCAAGATCGTAATAAATAGGCCAAAAATTGATTATTTTAGGACACTCACTGGAGTGATGCTTACACCTGCTCGTGGCATGAATGAAATATATAATATTTTCGCTAGTAAAATGTTTACCTTATTTGAACACTGTTTCGCCCAAAACTAACTAAGGTTAGAGCAAAGTCTACTAAGAAGCCATGGATTACTCAAGGAATAGAGATGTCTTGTAAAACAAAAAGAAAACTGTATCTGTTTTGATGTTGATGCTACAGCACATTATAAGAAATACTGTAAAATATTAAGGGCTGTAATACGAACATCAAGGCAAATATACACTACTGGCCATTAAAACTGCTACATCAAGAAGAAATGCAGATGATACACGAGTATTCATTGGACAAATATATTATACTAGACCTGACATGTGATTACATTTCCACGCAATTTGGGTGCATAGATCCTGAGAAATCAGTACCCACAACAACCACCTCTGGCCGTAATAACAGCCTTGATACGCCTGGGCACTGACTCAAACAAAGCTTGGATGTCGTGTACAGGTACAGCTGCCCATGCAGCTTCAACACGATACCACAGTTCATCAAGAGTAGTGACTGGCGTATTGTGACGAGCCAGTTGCTCGGCCACCATTTACCAGACGATTTCAGTTGGTGATAGATCTGGAGAATGTGTTGGCCAGGACAGCAGTCGAACATTTTCTGTGTTCAGAAAAACCCGTACAGGACCTGCAACATGCGATCGTGCATTATCCTGCTGAAATGTAGGGTTTCGCAGGGATCGAATGAAGGGTAGAGCCACGGGTCGCAGCATATCTGAAATGTAATGTCCACTGTTCAGAGTGCCGTCAATGCGAGCAGGAGGTGACTGAGACGTAGAACCACTGGCACCCTATACCATCACGCCAGGTTATATGCCAGTATGGCGATGACGAATACACGCTTCCAATGTGCGTGCACCGCGATGTCGCCAAACACGGATGCGACCATCATGATGCTGTAAACAGAACCTGGATTCATCCGAAATAAATGTTTTGCCATTTGTGCACCCAGGTTCGTCGTTGCGTATAGCATCGCAGGTCCTCCTGTCTGTGATGCAGCGTCAAGGGTAACTGCAGCAATGGTCTCCGAGCTGATAGTCCATGCTGCTGCAAACGTCTTCGAACTGTTCATACAGATTGTTGTTGCTTTGCAAACGTCCCCATCTGTTGACTCAGGAATCGAAACGTGGCTGCACGATCTGTTACAGCCATGCAGATAAGATGCCTTGTAACCTCCCCCTCACTTATCGACCTTAATGACAGTGAAAAATTAAACCGCGTGCACCTAATGAAAATTTGGGAAAAGCAATCGTCACCGAAGTGAATTTGTCGGTAAAGAGGGAGGAAAGGGTTACATCTAAATGAAAGGAAAAATGCAAATGAAATTGCTGGAAATTAATTTTGAGAAAAGGGTAAAATTAATAAAGAAGGTAAATGTGCGGTCGTTACGTTAACAATTAATTGGCGTTAATTAGATATTTGAGATTTGGGAAAAATTGCGGCCGCCAGTCCTATGGACAACTACTATAATAACTGAAAATGAAAGATTAAAGCACATATAACGAGCACTAAAAGCGTGCAACTGAAGATTGACAAGTGTTGTGTGAAAACTGAATGTTTGTCAGAAGTAATAAATTTCGTTACACTCTGACTTAATTTAGCAAAAGAATTAATAAAACCGGAAAATTAAAGTTAATTTAGTAACTGAAATTAATAGTAGCCAGCTATGAATACTTTAACTGAACTTTGAAATTAAAGCAGTGAAATGGAATGATATTACTTTAATGATGGCTTTTGAATTTCAACGACACTCGAGTTCATTCCAGAAAAGAAGGGGACCCTACTTGGTAATGCAATTGGGACAATGAGCAACAAAGGTTCATGCTACGTTGCTGTAATTTGTTTTAGGGAAATTGAACAGTTTGAAAAGCTGAGGTCTGCCATACAGTTCTAAAACTTTACGTGCTTCCAGTCTTCCTTGTTGGCTGATTGATGGTTTGCAGTCGCCGATCGGGGAGGTGGCAACAGTCACTCATTGTCGGCCGTCGCAGTTGCAGAAGCTGGATGTTGGCGCGCGTTCTTCTCGACACGGTCACCAGGCGAAACGGGCTCTTAATGTGCGCCAGCTAATGCTTCCCGTCCGCGACACCGTGTCAGAAACTATCATAGCAAGTCGAGCGCAATTACATGCTGCCACACCCCGAAAGCGCGGAAATTCGCGGGAGCGTCACACAACACAACTGCTCCACTGCCCTACTCAAGCCAGACTCTCTCTGCCCGCGCTCCATGCGGCAGAGTTAACACTACCAAAGATCCTAAACACTCTGGTTCTCCACAAGACCTATCGATGTCATCGTTCGATAGCATAGTTTTCCCTAGGCCAGACCCAGCATACAAATACAAATAATATTTACAAAACAAACCAATTATACATCTACATAAACGCGTATATATATATATATATATATATATATATATATATATATATATATATATATATATATACTCCTGGAAATGGAAAAAAGAACACATTGACACCGGTGTGTCAGACCCACCATACTTGTTCCGGACACTGCGAGAGGGCCGTACAAGCAATGATCACACGCACGGCACAGCGGACACACCAGGAACCGCGGTGGCCGTCGAATGGCGCTAGCTGCGCAGCATTTGTGCACCGCCGCCGTCAGTGTCAGCCAGTTTGCCGTGGCATACGGAGCTCCATCGCAGTCTTTAACACTGGTAGCATGCCGCGACAGCGTGGACGTGAACTGTATGTGCAGTTGACGGACTTTGAGCGAGGGCGTATAGTGGGCATGCGGGAGGCCGGGTGGACGTACCGCCGAATTGCTCAACACGTGGGGCGTGAGGTCTCCACAGTACATCGATGTTGTCGCCAGTGGTCGGCGGAAGGTGCACGTGCCCGTCGACCTGGGACCGGACTGCAGCGACGTACGGATGCACGCCAAGACCGTAGGATCCTACGCAGTGCCGTAGGGGACCGCACCGCCACTTCCCAGCAAATTAGGGACACTGTTGCGCCTGGGGTATCGGCGAGGACCATTCGCAACCGTCTCCATGAAGCTGGGCTACGGTCCCGCACACCCTTAGGCCGTCTTCCGCTCACGCCCCAACATCGTGCAGCCCGCCTCCAGTGGTGTCGCGACAGGCGTGAATGGAGGGACGAATGGAGACGTGTCGTCTTCAGCGATGAGAGTCGCTTCTGCCTTGGTGCCAATGATGGTCGTATGCGTGTTTGGCGCCGTGCAGGTGAGCGCCACAATCAGGACTGCATACGACCGAGGCACACAGGGCCAACACCCGGCATCATGGCGTGGGGAGCGATCTCCTACACTGGCCGTACACCACTGGTGATCGTCGAGGGGACACTGAATAGTGCACGGTACATCCAAACCGTCATCGAACCCATCGTTCTACCATTCCTAGACCGGCAAGGGAACTTGCTGTACCAACAGGACAATGCATGTCCGCATGTATCCCGTGCCACCCAACGTGCTCTAGATGGTGTAAGTCAACTATCCTGGCCAGCAAGATCTCCGGATCTGTCCCCCATTGAGCATGTTTGGGACTGGATGAAGCGTCGTCTCACGCGGTCTGCACGTCCAGCACGAACGCTGGTCCAACTGAGGCGCCAGGTGGAAATGGCATGGCAAGCCGTTCCACAGGACTACATCCAGCATCTCTACGATGGTCTCCATGGGAGAGTAGCAGCCTGCATTGCTGCGAAAGGTGGATATACACTGTACTAGTGCCGACATTGTGCATGCTCTGTTGCCTGTGTCTATGTGCCTGTGGTTCTGTCAGTGTGATCATGTGATGTATCTGACCCCAGGAATGTGTCAATAAAGTTTCCCCTTCCTGGGACAATGAATTCACGGTGTTCTTATTTCAATTTCCAGGAGTGTATATATATACAAATAGTAAAACAATTACAATATATAAAGACACAGAAATGTCATATCTTCAGGTAACAAAATAAGAAAGAAATTTATAGTACAATAGGTGGAAACAGGAGGATATGTATTTCCGGTGTTACAGCCTGTCATCTCGACTGCTAGTGATATGAGGCCATTGGGATCCAGCATGGCATTCCGTATTACCCTCCTGAACCCACCTATTCCATATTCTACTAACACTAATTGGATCTCGACCAACGCCAGCAGCAATGTCGTGATACAGTAAACCGCAATCGCGATAAGCTACAATCCGACCTTTATCAAAGTCGGAAACGTGATGGTACGCATTTCCCCCCCTTACACGAGGCATCACAACAACGTTTCACCAGTCTACGCCGGTCAACTGCTGTTTGTGTATGAGAAATCGGTTGGAAACTTTCCTCATGTCAGCATGTGGTAGGTGTCGCCACCGGCGCCAACCTTGTGTGAATGCTCAGAAAAGCTAATCATTTGCATCTCACAGCATCTTCTTCCTGTTGGTTAAATTTCGCGTTTGTAGCACGTCATCTTCGTTGTGTAGCAATTTTAGTGGCCAGTAGTGTATTACAAGGAAAAGATAGTCATATCAGATAACAAAATAAAGACAATATGGGATTTAGTGAAGGAGGAGACCAGTAGAGCCAGACATGAAGAGGGGAAAATAGCGTAACTGTGATACATTGGTGACAGATGCGTATGTGTTGCAGAATTTTTTAACGAACATCCTATAACTGTTACTGAAAAGATGGAGTTATCAGGTTCTGCAGATGCTCCCATGGGATACCTCAGACCAGACATTTCAAGCAACTTCCATAATATGAATTTCCAACTGGTAACTGATTACATGTGGGGTCCCACAAGGTTCCATCTTAGGACCTTTACTTTTTCTTGTGTATACCAATGACCTTCCATCAATAACATTACCAGATGCCAAGTTCGTTTTGTTTGCAGATGCTACAAACATTGCAATAAATAGAAAATCAAGTGTAGTCTTAGGGAGATCGGCTATTAATATATTTTTGGGCATTGATCACTAGTTCCTGCACACTCTGAGGCTGCACACTCCGAGGCTGTGGCTGATTCACGTCTCCACACTATCCTTTCTTCCAGGAATGCTATTTCTGCAAGATTTGCAAAGGTCCTGAGATCGAGCCTAGGTCCAGCCCACTGTTTTAATCTGTCAGGAAGTTTCTTTGACAATAAACTTTGAAAAAACGTACAACATACAGTTCAGAACTTGTAAGGAGTGTCCCATGAGTATATGCCTAACATACGATGACAAGCAGACGGATGTAGACAGTGTTAAATTCTTGGAATTGCAGCTTGATAATAAATTTAACTGGGAGGAGCACACCACAGAACTGCTGAAGTGTCTAAACAAATGCGAATTCTGTCATAAAAAGGGGATAAAAAGATGAGAAAGCTGACATACTATGGTTACTTTCACTCCATAATGTCATATGGGATTATTTTTTGAGGTAATTCATCAAGCCAAGCTAAAGTTTTCTGGGTACAAAATCGTGCAATAAGTTATATGTGGTTTGAACTCAGGAACAACCTGCAGAGGCCTGTTTAGGAAACTAGGGATACTAACCACTGCTTACCAATATATTTATTCCTTAATGAAATTTGTCATTAAAAATATATCTTTTTTTTTCAAACCAACAGCTGAGTTCATGGAATCAATATTATAAATAAGAATAATCTTCACAAGGATTTAAAGTCACTATCACTTGCACAAAAAGATGTGCATTATTCAGGAACACACATTTTCAATAACTTGCCAGCAGCCCTAAAAAGCTTAACAACCAGCGAAATTCAGTTTAAGAGAAGCCTAAAGGATTTATTGGTGGCCATCTCCTTCTACTCCATTGATGAATTTCTCAGCAGAACCAACTAATGTTTTGTGTGTGTGTGTGTGTGTGTGTGTATAACGTATAATTTCTGCACCATTTCAGTGCAGTAATGTGTTCATTGTAAGTAAGTATTGTAGTAGTTCTATTATAATATTTCTTTATAAATAAGTTTTTTAAATTTTAAATTCAGTGCATTAATGCGATCTTAATAAATGAGTTTTGTGAAATGATCCTTTCATATAGTGTTCATCAAAAGAATAAAAAATTACGATCATTCCACTTGGGACCTGTGGAAGGCATATTAACTTATTTGCTTTATTTGTAAATATTTGTTATCTGACATGTTCTACACCCTGAAGGACCTCCTTACTAAGGATCAATTGGATTGAAAGTAAATCTCATCTATTCTAAACAGCACGTCTCGAACAACCGACAAGTCGTGCAGTTTCCGAGATGCTCGTGCCGAGCCGTCCGGTCATCACAGTCTGCCCTCGGTCAAACTCAGAGAGATCTCTCGCCTCTACACACGGACACCACGCTCACTGATACTAGCAGCAATTTTTTCACCAGGTGACACTGCTGTCACCTGGACGAGTTTATATCAACAGTAGATCGGTGGTCATAATGTTCTGGCTGATCAGTATATTGCTTATGAATTATACCTGCTACTAACTGTGTTAACCTTTATCAAGAGCTTTAGTCTTCGGCGTCGGTGCTCACTGTTAATAAAACGTTTTGCAAGATCTCATTCCGATGGAGAGCTTTTGTTGTTGCCATGATTGTATATTAGATGTTGTCGTCTCGGGGTTTCGGAATTTACGTTATACTCACTGGCTAAAGCACATCCGCAAGCTGTTTTGCCTCTGAGCATGGAGTATTCATTTTATTAAATATTAATTAAATTTTAATGATTGTTCAATATTTAAATGTAGCGGTAAAAGATTAATTTGTGAACCACTCAGAGGATGTTTCGCATATGTGTTGAATTACTGATATCTTGGTCCGATCTTAAAGCATTACGTTATTCAGATGAGCAAAATTGTGTATTCTATTTAAATTTGAGGTGAAGAAGCACCGTATCTAATTCATGGCCCGTTAATTGCGGATGAATGTGTATACATGTACTGTGGGTATGGAAAGCAACAGTATTACCAAGGACTAAAGACAGTTATTGTCATTACTTCAAGGACTGTTAATGAAAACTGCTGATGCAGGTTGTGTAATTTGTTGGGGCATGAAATTGTGAGACTTTGGTTTTCAGAGTTAGTAATATTAACATAATTAATGTTAACAGGTCATTCTGCACGTAAACGACTCAGGTTATCGCTCCTGCTAACTACCAGGGTCACAACATTACAGTGTGTGTTACAGTTTCTCTTCGTATTATTCACGGATGCGGCTAGGAAATAATAACTGCTTAAATACGTACGAACGAGCCGATAGCTCTACTTCAAGCTTCCTACGTTATCGATTTCCTATGTACAGGTGCTTCATCTATAGATTCTGATGTGTGAATTTGCCAGCATTAAAATATGAGATAAATGCACAGCACACGGGAAGGGAGCACAGGGATAGAGGGGTATACAGACTAGCGTAATAAGTGACCAGACATAAGAGAAAAAATCCGACAAGTGCGAGCAGAATACGCCCCGTTGTAAGTGAGTTTGCGACTGTCAGAATATGACATAAATGGTCGTATCTTTTATCTGCTTAGAATTTTAGGTTTTTTACACTGCCAAGGGACCGTACACCTTAGCATTTGACATGAATTTCAGATCGCTTACCTCTACTTGTTCTTGAAGAAAGGAGTCTTAACAGACGGACATAAAGACAGAGAACAAGGTGATCCTATAAAGGTTCCTTTTTTACCAACTGAGTTACGGAACCCCAAAAGCACTTTTTTGTTCCTCAAAAGACAAGGGGGATGAAAAACCAAAGAGTGATAAAATATAGTACTGTTTACCGTATAAAATCGGTTGTGCATTCAAAGGAATCATGGGAATCGTTTAGTAGAAAAATAATCTCAAATGGGAAACAGCGTCTGTTCCCACTGTAAACAACACTGAGTAGACCGACTCCTTTACTTTGGGATGTTACTGACCGTTGGCCCCTCCCAAACATACAGAATTCGACCATAAGGTTTCAGTGAACTTAGACAAACGTATAAAAAATCAAATTCGATGACTACAATCCTTTAATTTTTGTTCATTAAATGATACTGTTATTTAAATGAAACCTCCCGATATATAAGATGCTATCTTACTTCTCTAGCTTTCATCTTTCATTTGACTTTTCGTTGCATTAATTTCTTCTTTAATCCATTACTAGTCTAAGTGCTACTGTTTACGACGAACGAATATCTGCAGTTTTCCTTTTAAGTTTCAGGTATTACTGAAATTATTATTTCAATAATGAATTGCGTCCTGAACACAGATTTTTAGTTTATGGCATAAATATTAAAGTTTTCCGTTGTTAGAAAACATAACGTCTTAACAGGTTTTTCCAGTGATATGAATGCAGTACTTTTGTGGTCGGGTTGTCGTAAGCACTTTATAATATGAAATGCTTTTATTGTTAATTTCTTCAAACTCTCTACGACTTGGAAAATAGATCACATAACTATGAGTTGTTATACATTAACAGATAAGCCACCCCTGTCATAAACAGCAAATACCTACGTTTTAGCCGACCGTTGTGGCCGTGCGGTTCTAGGCGCTTCAGTCTGGAACCGCGTGACCGCTACGGTCGCAGGTTCGAATCCTGCCTTGGGCATGGATGTGTGTGATGTACTTAGGTTAGTTAGATTTAAGCAGTTCTTAGTTCTAGGGGACTGATGACCACAGATGTTAAGTCCCATAGTGCTCAGAGCCTTTTGAACCTATGTTTCGTCAGATTACAATTAGACTGGCGTATAAGGAAAAAAAATTATGCGGGTAGTAAGATTTCAGAACAGAAACCTGTGGTATCTACAACAAAAAATACGCTGCATTACTTTCCCAATGTATCTGTATATTGGTCAGCCTCGAAAAGATTTTCATAAGTGTTGCACGATACATGTAAACGCTTATATCATAATCACGATGAAACGATCACATCTGTCCATATCTTTCACTGGTATAAATAATTAACTGAAATACACTGACGAGCCAAAACATTATGACCACCTGCTTAATAGCTTCTTCGTCCGGCTTTGGAATGAAGTACATCACTGATTCTGCGTATTAGGAATCCGACAATTTTTTGGTAGGTTTGTGGAGGTACGTGACATTAGATGGCTACGCACAAGTAGTGTAATTCGCGTAAATAACGAGCCACTGATATGCGCACGGCACCCGATACCGACTCAGACGGGCTCCATAGGATTTACTTCAGACGAATTTGGTCGCCGAGACGCCAGCATGAGTTGAATATAATGCTCCTGGTACCACTGTAGCACGTTTCTGGCTCTGAGACACGGACAACTATACTGCTGAAGGATGACATTGCCGTCGGCGAAGACATCAAGTACGAAGGGCTGCAGGTGGCTCGCATTTGTCAGCGTGTCTTCTATCACTTCTACGGGTCCCGTGCAAGCACAGGACAATGTCTCTCGCAGCATAATACGGAACTCACCAACCCGCACCGCGTGCGATTAGCCGAGCGGTCTAGGGCGCTGCAGTCATGGACTGTGCGGCTAGTCCCGGCGGAGGTTCGAGTCCTCCCTTGGGCATGGGTGCGTGTGTTTGTCCTTAGGATAATTTAGGTTAAGCAGTGTGTAAGCTTAGGGACTGATGACCTTAGCAGGTAAGTCCCATAAGATTTTACACACATTTGAACACATTTCACCAGCCTGCGTCCGTGGTGCGCTGCACGTTGCGAGCCCCGTTCACTTCGATGACGGCGTCTGTGGAGACGACCCTCGACCTAGCGTAGCAAAAATGTGATTCACCCGAAGAACCGATACGTTTAAATAGATCGGCAGTCGAATCACAATGGCGCCGTGTCCACATCAGTCGTAACATACAATATCGCTGGGTCAACATTTGAACACGTAGCGGTTGTCTGCTGCGGAGCTCCATGTTCAACAACGTACAATGAACGGGGTGTTCTGCAACACCAGCGTTGTGTTCTTGCGGCAGAGATGCCACAGATCACTATCTGTCCTTCTTTACCGTGGAGACAGATCTCCGGACCACACATTCTGTGAAGGGTCGTGGACGTCCAATCATTTAGCACCTAGTGATAAATTCACTGTCCTACCTATTTCCTCACATGCTCACGCAGTAGCACGTAAACATTCGATCATCTTCGCCGTTCTCGAGATACTCATTAATAGGCTCTGCGTAATAGTATTCTGCCATTGTCAAATTTGCTCATCTCAGTGGATTTCCCCGTTTGCAGCACACATCTTCGCTAGGGTGATCCCCCGTCCGTAACTGCTAAGCTTACATACTTTCGTTACCGCGTCACGTGCCACAGGCGACATTCAAAGTCTCCGTGGGCAGTGGTCATAATGTCATGGCTTATCAGTGGATACGCATAGCGGGCAACGGATATGTAGGGTGTGTGAAAGAAATGTCCTGTACTCCTGCAAGAGATACTACTGGTCAAAACTAGAAGTGTAATACACATGGAAACAATTACCTTTTAAGATATGGATCACTTCCCTTGTCTCCAGAATTCTCAGAACTCATTCGCGTACATGTCTTTCATTGCTTATCATTGGTTGCCTTTAGACTTATTCTACCAGCTTGTAATGGTTCGTTATTTACGTGACCATTACGTCACTCCAACCCCAGTTCTGGATACCAGTAATATCGTACTACTTTTCTGCGAAGTAAGAGACATATTTTTGTGACAATATTCACATTTGGTTTTATTAATGTATAGGTACTCCGACGTATCGATATATTACAGTAATATGGTTCTTCTGTGAATTCATTTCTGTGAGACTGTCATAATCTTTGACTTACTTGTAACCGTTTTGGCGCGAATGCGTACAGAGCAGTCTTTGTTTCACTTTGCAGAAGTTTAATTGTTATTTCGCTTTGTTAAAGAACAGTCAAGTCTTGTGTTTGGTTAAAGTGGAAATTAAACATATGAAGATTGATACAAAACTCTTTTCTTGATGATGTGACAATTAAGAAGAAGTATATGTGTACAAAAAGTTTAATAAAAATGTGGATCGCGAAAACCTAGTCAAAAATTATTTGTGCCATACCATTGTTCTGATCTGGGATTGTTTGATCATTAAGAATTTCCTGAAAACGCATTTGTTAGGTCTTCAAATTTTGCTAAAATACAGATCTGGACCTTCTAGCAGCCAAAGTGGAATCACCCTACAATCAACAAGATGAGTCATGACAACTTCGACGAAATCTACGTGGGAATCCATTGAAGATAAGTGCCAAAATTAATGACTTTTTTACAGTGACTTCATTATTTCCATTCTGACGTTACCATCCACAGTCAATAACTTTGTTGTTGCCCGATAAAGCGAACATATGCTGCGTGAGCAACATTATTAATTTGATTTCTAATCTACTTTGCAAGTGGTGGTATTGTTAGAAGCTGTTTTACTGATAGACGTCATAACAGTCACTCCATTCCGTAATCATGAGATTGAGTGCTGAACTATACACGCTTATGAGGTGGGATGAATATGGAAGGAATAACAAATTAGCACTCGTGCACAAATGCAAATTTTGGAGTAGACACGGAAACATGGCATTAGGTTTGCTTTAATATCGGTGATAAGTAATTGCGGTTGACATGCTAAAAGGATCCTTCACTTTACGGGACGTGGTAATAGATTCTTTCTCAGCTGATGGGAAGAAGATTCGCTTAAAGAAAGATAATGAATGTTGTTATGCACGAAGCAGTACCACACAACTTTGTACAGTTGATATGACTACCAAATCCAAGAGTTTAGTGATTAGCGGACTGGTGAGGTATGCCAAGCAGTATGGCCTATCTATTGAGTCACAATCGGTTGGCTGTGTGTTTCTAAAGATATCGACAACGTGCTCACGTTACAGGAGCGGGTGCCCCCATGCATTTAATTAAATTCGGTGGCAACCATGTGTATTCGTGTGACTTCGTGATCCATAAATGAAGGATGTGTAAGAATGTGACCGGCCGGTGTGGTCGAGCGGTTCTACGCGCTTCAGTCTGGAACCACACGACCGCTACGGTCGCCGGTTCGATTCCTGCCTCGGGCATGGATGTGTATGATGTCCTTATGTTAGTTAGGTTTAAGTAGTTCTAAGTTCTAGGGGACTGATGACCTCAGATGTTAAGTCCCATTTTCGTAAGAATGTGTTGTAAACATACGGAGCACATAGTGTTGTGTCAACAAGAGACGACTATCAGAAGTCATAATACCATGTATACTTACAACTTTTTGTTTCTGAACCGTTTTATTGGTATCAGAATCAGCTATGAGAGTATGGGATACTTTATCGGATACTTCATTTTTAACACTCTGCTTGATGAATAGCAGCTTGCTGTCAGGTCAATTTATTGTGGTAGTAAAAACTGCTTGATGCGATAAGTGATTTATATGAAATTAGTTCTTGGGGTGAGTGTATGAGAGGGAAACAGGTTAAATCATTTTTTCCAAGCAAGCGTCAACTTAATATACGTTTCGAAATTCAGAACAACCACATGATTACTGCTACAAAACGATGTTTCAAGCTAACGTTTTGATCATCTCAAAAGAGAGAGGATCACAACTAGAGAGCTGCTACAATAATATGATGATACGAAGGTAACAGAGCTGCAGTATCAGCACTTCGGCACGGACGTCGTCTTCTTTTATGTGGGGGAGGACGCCAGTGCCTGGGTGGCTCGTAAACGGGCGGGGCCAGAAAATGGTCCCGCCAGCAGGCTTCACAATCGTCCTTTGTCTACACACACTCTCTTCTGTGATGGAGACGTCGAAACCGATATTCTCAGTTTCAAAGACGAGAATGCTTCTTCTTCCCTTGCAATTTCTTTTTCCATCAGCAAAAGTCTTGAAGCTGTTACTTTACATCCAAATGACATAGTAAAGAAAACAAGAGTGGATAAACTGAGGTGTATGCTTCACTGAAAATCATTGTGTAGCACTGATTGTTCAGAAGCTCTGCTTCTACTAAACTACACTCCTGGAAACTGAAATAAGAACACCGTGAATTCATTGTCCCAGGAAGGGGAAACTTTATTGACACATTCCTGGGGTCAGATATATCACATGATCACACTGACAGAACCACAGGCACATAGACACAGGCAACAGAGCATGCACAATGTCGGCACTAGTACAGTGTATATCCACCTTTCCCAGCAATGCAGGCTGCTATTCTCCCATGGAGACGATCGTACAGATGCTGGATGTAGTCCTGTGGAACGGCTTGCCATGCCATTTCCACCTGGCGCCTCAGTTGGACCAGCGTTCGTGCTGGACGTGCAGACCGCGTGAGACGACGCTTCATCCAGTCCCAAACATGCTCAATGGGGGACAGATCCGGAGATCTTGCTGGCCAGGGTAATTGACTTACACCTTCTAGAGCACGTTGGGTGGCACGGGATACATGCGGACGTGCATTGTCCTGTTGGAACAGCAAGTTCCCTTGCCGGTCTAGGAACGGTAGAACGATGGGTTCGATGACGGTTTGGATGTACCGTGCACTATTCAGTGTCCCCTCGACGATCACCAGTGGTGTACGGCCAGTGTAGGACATCGCTCCCCACACCATGATGCCGGGTGTTGGCCCTGTGTGCCTCGGTCGTATGCAGTCCTGATTGTGGCGCTAACCTGCACGGTGCCAAACACGCATACGACCATCATTGGCACCAAGGCAGAAGCGACTCTCATCGCTGAAGACGACACGTCTCCATTCGTCCCTACATTCACGCATGTTGCGACACCACTGGAGGCGGGCTGCACGATGTTGGGGCGTGAGCGGAAGACGGCCTAACGGTGTGCGGGACCATAGCCCAGCTTCATGGAGACGGTTGCGAATGGTCCTCGCCGATACCCCAGGCGCAACAGTGTCCCTCATTTGCTGGGAAGTGGCGGTGCGGTCCCCTACGGCACTGTGTAGGATCCTACGGTCTTGGCGTGCATCCGTGCGTCGCTGCAGTCCGGTCCCAGGTCGACGGGCACGTGCACCTTCCGCCGACCACTGGCGACAACATCGATGTACTGTGGAGACCTCACGCCCCACGTGTTGAGCAATTCGGCGGTACGTCCACCCGGCCTCCCGCATGCCCACTATACGCCCTCGCTCAAAGTCCGTCAACTGCACATACGGTTCACGTCCACGCTGTCGCGGCATGCTACCAGTGTTAAAGACTGCGATGGAGCTCCGTATGCCACGGCAAACTGGCTGACACTGACGGCGGCGGTGCACAAATGCTGCGCAGCTAGCGCCATTCGACGGCCAACACCGCGGTTCCTGGCGTGTCCGCTGTGCCGTGCGTGTGATCATTGCTTGTACAGCCCTCTCGCAGCATCCGGAGCAAGTATGGTGGGTCTGACACACCGGTGTCAATGTGTTCTTTTTTCCATTTCCAGGAGTGTATTATCTGAGACGCTGGAATAGCGTCACAGTGTTGAGAATGGAAATATTTTTCTTGTGTGTTCGCAGTCTTCTTTAATGTTGAGTCGTGTTACGAAATTGTTTCGGTATTTCGAAAAAAGATATATTGTGCCGTGTACTGAGTTCATTCCGCATTGCTGTTTCCCAGAAACATGTATGTGAAGAATATTACTGATACAGCTACATTCAGCCAAATAAAACGTTTAACGTGCTCCCCGATTCGTCGGGAAAATGTCGGAAATTAATTACGTTGTTACTAAGCTAAAGAGGGCCCGCCCGGCTAGCCGTGAGGTAACGCACCGTTTCCCTAGCGGGAAGGCGTGCCTGTCCCAGGCACGAATCCCCTCCGGCGGATTACTGTCGAGGTCCGTTGTGCCGGCCAGCCTGTAGATGGTTTTTAAGGCTGTCTTCCATCTATGGGCGAATGTGGGCTGGCTCCCTTTATTCCGCCTCAGTTTCACTATGTTGGCGATTGCTGCGCAAACAGTCTCGACGTATGCGTACACCATAATTACTCTATTACTCTACCACGCAAACATTGGGGTTACACTCGCACTGGAATGAGACGTTCCTGGGAGGGGGGTGGGGGGTGGGGGGAGGTCCACTGGGGGCCGAACCACACAATAACCCTGGGTTCGGTGTGGGGGGCGGCGGTGGGGTGAGCGGACAGTTGTAGCCTGTTGTGGGGTTGTGTACCACTAAGGGCTATCGCGGGGACGAAGCCTCTCCGTCGTTTCTAGGTCCGCAGTTCAATTACATACATAGATACAAGCTAAGGATGAAATTTCTCGGCCTGGACTACTGATGGTGGCGGTGTCAACGAAACTTTGATCTTGCTATGCTGACATATTCTACCCAACCTCATGTCAGGAGCCTCCGTGATCTGTTAAATAGGTTCGTTTATAAAGCAGTCATGCTGACTGTGAACCGTTGAGATCGATAAGTTATAGGATCGTCTTGTAATAAATACCTTTATTTTGGTAGTTAGTCCTCAGCTCGTGGTCATCCGGTAGCGTTCTTGCTTCCCGCGCCCGGGTTCCCGGGTTCGATTCCCGGCGGGGTCAGGGATTTTCTCTGCCTCGTGATGACTGGGTGTTGTGTGATGTCCTTAGGTTAGTTAGGTTTAAGTAGTTCTAAGTTGCAGGTGACTGATGACTATAGATGCTAAGTCCCATAGTGCTCAGAGCCATTTTGGTAGTTATTTTCTTCCTTTTGAAAGTCCATCAGAAGTAGCTGAATGATTAGGAGGGAAGCTGACCTTCAGTTTTAATAGTCAAGAAATGAATGGATCGATGCAAACATGGTCGCAAGAGAACTGGAATGTACGCGATGGCCGTTAGAAAATTGCAGCGGGAAATCAGAAATTGAAAAACGTGCACACAATACTTGTCGACGAATTGCGATGTAGCAGTACAAACCAACCGCTCATAAAGTGTGGTCTTCTACAGTCATGACTATTTTTATGTGATTTTTGACGAAACTACCTTCTCAATAATCTTCAGACCACTAGAAATACTCTGGTGTCCAAAATGAAAGCAACAAACCACTATTTCCCCGTCATGTGTCCAGTTCACGATATAATTTTACATACTGTCAGCAGATTTCCGTATGATCATGTTCAGCACGGAAGATGGCATTACGGTCAACGGACAACCACGCTAACAGTGACATCAGGGCACCTATCAAACAGGGTAGCGTTTGCCGTGTAGTCCCACATCCACAGTCGCTGTGTACACAGTCACAGGCTGTGCAGTATGGCACAGATAAGACGGCTACTAGACCCTCTGCGGTGGAGGACCATAGGAAGAATGGAAGCAGGACAGTCGCATTCTGGTATGGCCGGATGGCTTAAGGTGAATCATTCTGTTGATTCTCGGATGTGGTGACAATTTTTAGAGACCGAAACTATACCCCGAAAACCAGGGCAGTGCCGACCACGTGTGAGATCAGAAAGAGAGACTGTTATTTGGCTGTAAGACCATAACGGCAACGCCTTCGTATGGCATGGCAACTGGCATGCGACCTCGCAGCATTCACTGGCCGCGTTGTATCGAGGCAAATGATGTGCTTCAGCAGAGTGGCCTTTATTGTCGGAGACCTGCTGTATCTGTCTATACCTCCGACGTCGTCAACATTCCACGTGGACGGTCGAACAGTGGACCAGTGTTCCTTTCACAGGTAAGTCCCGATTTGGTCTGTAGAATGATTCTTCACGGATTCACATATGGAGGGGACAAAAACATGGTGGCAAAAGGCCGATGTCGAAGATGATCCTTAATGGCGTGGGCAAGGACTATGTTGACCACTCGAACAGCTCTTCGTGAAATTGTATGAGTGAATTGGCGAAGTGTGCCGACTGTCAGGTATTGTGACAAGATCTTGGGATGTGCGGTTGTTGCGAGACGCTGTGGGCACAGACCCAGTGCAGATGGATGATAATGCCCGAGCTCATAGAGCACGGGTTGTTGAAGTTGTCTTGAAAACGGAAAATATCATACGCACGGCATAGCTTGCTCGCTCTCCCAATTGGATCCGATAGATCATGTCTGGGATGCACTAGGGAAACGTGTTGCATCACATCAGCATCCACCAACCATTCTGCAAAACTTGCGAGCAGCTCTGCACGAACAATGGGCATTATTGCCTCAATGTAAGACTGAGGACATCATTCACAGCATGCCCCAACATTGTCAGGCCTGTATTGCTGCCACAGGCGGTCACACTCCATACTGAGCACATTAACCACTTGTCGGAATGTGTGTGCAAATCCGTTAAGTTGGAAAAAACCAAGAACAATTTTATCTACCGTTATGCTTGTTGCAGTTGTTTACGTTCTCTTTTTCTTTACATTATTTCTACTGTACTATCACCTGTTTATACTGTTTTGTGGAAAAATAAACGCAACCTTGCAAAATTTCCGTTTGTTGCTTTAGTTTTGGACACCATTTTAGCTTAGTAAAACCACCTGTGTAGTAGAGGTAAAATTAAACCTGTGGAGTCAGTGCAATCTGGTAGCCAGCATAAGGTCAATCGTGAGTGCGCCACTGTTTAACAACGTGTGTTCTGTTCAGTCTGTCAAAATGCCTCAAATGATCATATCGTTTCAAACACACCGTACGTGCAGTTTCTGTACGTCCAAACGAGTTACCTGCTCAGGAAGTTGACCGCAGAATTGCTGCACAGCCCGCAGCGCTCGCCCACGATCAGCAACGATATACTTCCCGATAAAAAGCATTTGGGCACCTAGTAGTGGACATTATTATAGAGCGCATTCGCTTTTGACCTTATGGTGGCTTGAAATCTGCTAAACACACTTTCAGTGATGTGTCTGAATGGCTGTGGAGAATTGGTAACCCATTCTTCCTCAAGAGAGGAATCCAGATACGGTAATGATGACTGGTCATTCAGGCAGAGACATAGCAACTAGGCTGGCTAACTTGAACGTAGCTGGAGGTTGCAGAATTCTGACTCCACACTTGCTGATGATGTACTGAGTGAGAGCCACAACTTCTGGCCGGAGTCCTATGTCCACTTAGCAAACAAAGGCTATAAAGTGAATCTGCTGAAGGCCTGAAAATTAACAAAGATCTAGCTCACAGTTCAGATCTAATCTCAAAGGGCCAGACACAGCTTAATACTTCTCCTCTTCTAAGCCTCACATAGTCCTCTCACTTTTTCATTTCTTCCCACACTGTCTGTTACTTCATATTCCCCCATTTAACTGTATTCATTGAGTTCTTTTGTTTTATTGAAATTACCTATGTAATCCTTATAGTCTGTATTTGCAATTGCTAAGTCTTTCTTTTAATTGATACTTTTATTATGTTCCACGTTTAAAACCTCTTGAAGTTGTCTCGTCAAGTACTGCTTTCATTTTACTTGATTAATTTATTTAACGCCAACTATAATGTAGGCACAGTTTTTGAGTATAGTGATAATGTTTATCGTATTTACTCCCTTTATATTTGTATACTGTTAACTTTTTACTTTCTAAAACACAGTGCCACTACACTCTAAAAGATAGCATTTACTCTACGTTCCTTCACACTCCTCCGTTTTCCTGCATTTATTCATATTTGTTTATCTTATTGATATTGCTTAAATTCTTCACACATTCTGTTGTTACAATTGAAAAAAAATGGTTCAAATGGCTCTGAGCACTATGGGACTTAACATCTATGGTCATCAGTCCCCTAGAACTTAGAACTACTTAAACTTAACTAACTTAAGGACATCACACAACACCCAGTCATCACGAGACAGAGAAAATCCCTGACCCCGCTGGGAATCGAACCCGGGAACCCGGGCGCGGGAAGCGTTTACAATTGATAATTCTTTCTTTTAATTGGTTTGTGTATCACTCTCCATGTTTTGTACCTCTTGAAGTAGCCTTGTCAAGTACTAATTTAATTTTTTTTTTTTTGTTTATTGATGTAAACTGTTACGTATGCATGCTTTTCCACTTTCGCATTAAAGTTCTTTCCTGTTTACTCCCTTTACACTTAGTTATTATTCAACTTTTTACTTTTTTCGTGCATTGCACCACACTGCCAAAGATATCATTTATTGTGCGTTTGTGCTTCAACCTAGGTGTATAACTTTTTTTCCAGTGTCGTCTACAAACATTGTAACTTCTTCGGCGACAGTAGTCAGTAAATATCTGATGATGGCCTTGTGAGCCGAAAACCGGTTAACACGATAAATTAATACTGTTGAACAAAAGCACATTAGCGCTTTCCATTTATTGCTGACATTTGGCGCTAAGTTGCGGAGCAAAGACATCGTTCTAACTCATCCCAAGACAGTTCCATCAAATTCAGGACGTGACTCATGGAAGACCAGTCCATTTCAGGTATGTTACTGTTCACAGACCATTGCTACACAAATGTTGCCTGATGACAGAATGCGCTGTAAGACTGACACGAACAGTCATCATCCTCGAACTCTTTCGCTACTGCACGCGGTACAAAATACTGTTAAATGTGCTAATATTGTTTCATATTTAGCGTTTCCTTAAGCACAATAAGGGGATCACTCCCTAACCACGATAAATACCTTCAGCCTGAACACCTTCTCTTACATATTTCACTTGTTTGTACTACCCTTGATGGTAAGTAACGGTGTCCCGGCGTTCGCCAACCCTAAATCCTTCCATTGCATTACCACAGGGTATAAGGTGATTCATCACTCCAAACCACTCGTTCCCAGGTATCCACTGTTCAGTGACGTCACTCTTTACACCACATCAAGCAGCTCAGCATTGACTACAGATATGTGTGGCTAGTGAGAAGCTGCTCGACTATCCTACCCGATTTTTTATACTCCTTATGCACAGTCAGTGTGCTTGCTGGACTGCTGGCAGCACTCTGTACCTCAATACTGATTTCTTCCACTGCTTTCATGTGGTTTCATGACACTCACTCCCCGCACTGGTGGTCGGTTCTTGGCCATTGGTACATGAGAGCAGTATGGGTATAGGCATTCCACCTCAGAGAGAACTTAAATGGCCTTGAAAAGCGCAAGTGTTAAATCAGGTTGTTCACATTCAGGGTCTGGTGTCATTGACCTTTGGCTTTGACCTTGACCTCGACCTTGAGAATAGTTCATTATCATGGTCCTCCCTCCCCCTCCCCCATGCCATCTTCCGTATCACTTTTGAAGGCCAGTTGTGTGACTTAATAATGACAGAGAAGTGTTGTTCTGTTGATTGGGGAAATGAGCTCAGCGTACATGGTTACCAGATTTACCTCACTTTCCTAGGCCTCCTATTGGTCCTCTCCACCCTCCCCTCTACCTAATTGTGTAATACTTGATATTCATATTGTCTACATCAAAGTGAAAGGATCATACAGGTATATGATAATCCAGGATCAGTGGGGCCACTATAGTGTAGAGATGATGGAGTGTTGGGATGTTAAGGTTATGGTGCTGGTGAGTGGTGGCTAGGAAAACTCAACTGCAAGGTAAGAGATTTTTATTTATTCTAGTGCTACAATGATCAACATTGCTGTGATGCCATGGACACGCTCCTGCAGGGCGTGACCTGCCAGTTACTCCATGCCATAGTGGATGTGTGATTCCGGTGCCTTGCTTTGCTGGCACTGCTTGCTTCACTTAGTACGCACATGCCCAGTTGGAACTGTGCGACTGTGAGACAGAAGTGCCAATGACGTAAACAGCTGCCAGGATTTTCAAAGAGGTCCACTGCTCCAGGAGTAAAAGCTCCCTCCCCCCCAGGGATTCATGGTGATGTTGCTGCTCTGGAAAGAAACCACTAACCTCTGAGGCAGAAGTGTCACTGTTGCTGTAGAGCTTGGAGACGGCTCATACTTTATACTGCCCCAAGACCATAGGTGAGCACTGAAGCCCATGACCCAGTCTGTTGGAAATGAGTGCCCAAATTGGTATTGGCTGCTCAAAAAATGGCTCTGTGCACTATGCGACTTAATTTCTGAGGCCATCAGTCGCCTAGAACTTAGAACTAATGAAACCTAACTAACCTAAGGACATCACACACATCCATGCCCGAGGCAGGATTCGAAACTGCGACCGTATCGGTCGCTCGGCTCCAGACTGTAGCGCCCTGAACCGCACGGCCACTCCGGCCGGCATTGGCTGCTCACTAGGCCGTTACGTGTAAAAGCGGTGTCTTTTTCGTCTTAAATACCTTTCTGTGGGAATTGGGGAAAGATTGAACAAATAAATTTAATGACTAGGCCACAGTTAAAATTCAAACTCTCTATCGCCTATAATGCAGCCAACTTTAACCACATCAAGTGGAATTTTGTTCATGACTCGTAGCGAGTCACGACTTTTCCCTAGTTCGGAAGGGAAGACTTTTTTTTTCAATTATCAGCGGTTCTGTGAATTCAAGGTCGAAACGAGTCTGCGAGAACAAACTCGGCCGCTACAAAGAAGAGCACGATATCCGCACGACCTTGCGGAGACCGACTAAGCAAAGTGTTTATTGATAAATTAAGTTTTGCTGATCCTAATGATTAATGGGGGGTTGCAAGCTGCTCTACGTGGAAGGGGAGTTTCATTGAATTGATGCATGCAGATGAACTTCAATAAGACATATTTATAAAAAAAGGACATAAACGAGAACTTGCATAAATACAAATAAAATAATGTTATTTCCGCTCATACAGATACTACTGACCATAATGTTGTGGGAGGAAGGAAAGACTGATCCACCAGTCTGCCCTCTTCACCATCAGAAAGAAAGAAGAGTGCTGGGAAGAGGAATAAGGCTTCCGATCGTTGTGACGAAAATAATACGCTATCATTTTTACAAGAGAGTTGAACTGCCACTATGCACCCGGCACTACCGTAAAATGAGTAAGCGGTAAGTACCAGAATAAGAAAGTGTCAAAGTGGCCGCCCCACCGAAAATCAGACAACTCACAAGAGTATCCGTCATAGCAACACTCGTTTAAGCGAAGAAAATAAAATCAGTGCATGGCTAAGAAGTTGCTACGGAATTAGCAGGACGCAAGACCAACCGCTCACCACGTGGTCGCATGTTCTAGCACAAAGGACCGTGAGTCCGTTTCGCGAATTTACAATCTAGAAACTTAAATATACAAACTTATCACAAGAAAGAGATCAAAGAAGAGATGCTAAAGGCAGTACTGCAGTCTTGAAGACTAGAATCCTTACCATCATATGACCCATAGCTGACCTCGCGATCGTAACGGACAAAGGTCAGACGGCAAGTCCAGCATTACTCACGAGTTGCCGAATATACGAAACAAAATTAATGAGAATGGAAAAGAAGATAGTTCTCTCCCGCTAACGAATCCCTAATGCTCTAAGTGCATTATAACCGGCTGAGTTGGCATTCACTGAGAACACCGATGCTTACCGATATCAGCATTGTGACCTCAAGCCTCCACCAGCGAGCAGGGACAGGACGGAATTGATTAAGGCTTCACTTCTCCAAAGGATAGCTGGGGGGGGGGAAGGGGGGGGGGGGTCGCGAGAACTCGCACGCTCCTAACTCGGCCAATCAGAGGCCACGGGATTGCCGTGAAGCACGATGTGGTTGTGGCTAGCCGCCCGAAGACCAGAAAATGGCTCGTGATTCGTCAGAAGACGGTCAGAGTTTCGTCAGGAAGGTTACTTTGCAGCGTTAAAAGGTAGCGAGAAATTAAGCTTCGGGATTGGTACCAGAACTTGTGAGACTAGGAAGGGGGGGCAACTTTGGCCATTACATGGCATTCAAACTGGTCCCACACGCTATCTACAGCAATGATCAACGAGCAAAAGGAAAGCCGTCACCGCCACTCCAGGGAGACTGCTAAATTTGGTTCACAAATAACGGAAAATATCCTGCGTGCATCCTCTCTCACTGACCAGCGCAATATTGCTGCAGAAAATTGTCTAGCCATATAGGCATTCCACTGCAATTGTAAGATGATGAAAGAATTGCAAAACGAATGAAATATGAAAGGCATGCATAATGAATGAGAATGAAATGCTCGTCTTTCACATAGTGGAGATCTGCTTGGCCCTGGTGTTGTGGAGGGTGCTGCCGGACTGACCAGGACTGTGCTACAATCAATGGGTATTATGGTGGTTAATGGGACGTTTCTTGCCCTGATACGTTGCTTCAGGGCAAGTACAGATGTACACCCTCATGGCCCAATGGCGTCGATACTCCTCTTAGTTGCTTTTCTGTGACGTTACGCGGCTCAGCGTGGTTGGCTTGCGGTAGGTAGCCAGGTTCGTTCATGATATCGTGTAACAGTGCCTTTGCGTCCACATCCTAGCCACCCACAGTAATGCAATTGAACTGATTTTCTCACAGTAACGCTAAAAATTAGCGACGACGTTTCAGGTAAGAAATGAGGGTCGCTTTGCATTTGGTTACGCAGTTCTGGCTACTTTTCATGGTCATCGGATTATTCACCTTTTAGTGATGAAGCAGGAACTTGAAAGTAATTTGCCCTCATACCTGACAATATTGTCAGCACTACTGATACCTGTATTTAATTTTTAAACGATTTACACCACTCCTGGGAGCCGACCGGTGTGGCCGAGAGGTTCTAGGGGCTTCAGTCTGGAACCGCGCGACCGCTACGGTCGCAGGTTCGAATCCTGCCTCGGGCATGGATGTGTGTGACGTCTTTAGGTTAGTTAGGTTTAAGTAGTTCTGAGTTCTCGGGGACTGATGACCTCAGATGCTAAGTCCCACAGTGCTCAGAGCCATTTTTGAACCACTCCTGGGAAAGTTCAGGAGTAATTGTAGCAACCATATTTAAACAAACAACACACTGTGTAACGTTCACTCTCTTGCCAGAGTGTCGCATAGCATCATGCGACACTCCAGAGCCGTCTTGTTGTGCTCCTTATGGCCTGTGCTACATGTCTGACGCTGGCGCCACAGCTCCCGACGATTGGCTGCACTGCTATCGCTACGAACTCACATAGAGCGGGTACGTGAATAAACAATAATACTCATTCCGAATGACCGAAACAATGAACCACTGCCTTCCAATCGTCGCGCAGGCCATAGGCAACCGCAGGGAGGCATCAAGCAACTAGTCTTAAACGAATTAGAATGTTCCAATAAAACTATATAAAAAACGCTTAACAAAACCACACTTAATAGAAAACTTATTCTAGAAGTTGGCTCCTTCTTAGCAGTGCTTTCTGCCTCTATATACACTATCTTATCAAAACTATCCGGACACCTACTAACTATCTTAGCCATCGTAGTATGCCCCTCGTAAGAAACGTCAGATTGGTTTCCTCACGTATTTTGTTATATATATTTGAAATTCGCTTTTGAAGCCGATGGATGGAGTCGACTAAAAATACAGCTCACCGTATCTTAAATGCGCCACCTAAAATCGACAGAAAGTGTCGTTTTGCCACCCGTTACGAGCTAAATGATTTTTGTAGGGGAAGCTTATGTCATTTGAAACAGTGCACTAAATTAGGCTAGTTCGAATTTCGTTTAATTGTTGCGCATTAACAGCGAAATTAAAAATACGAAGAATAGCGAGTGCTCCCGTAAAGCAAAGCACATTACACCGACAATCCATTCATGTTAGCTAAGTACCTAATGAGATCAACTGCGTAACATAGATTTCCGCCATTCCATTAAAAGCAAATATGCTATCTGTGCTATGTTGTATAAACGCCTTTTAGCGGGCATTAATAATGGGTTCATCTTCCAACTAAAACACATAACATATTAAAAAATTAATAGAATATGCTTACGGTGCTACTGGCCAGAAATCTGATTCTTTGACGCCACATATGCAGTAGCTTCTTTTTCCCAGTTTCTAAGTACACTACTGGCCATTAAAATTGCTACACCACGAAGATGACGTGGTAAAGATGCAAAATTTAACCGACAGGAAGAAGATGCTGTGATATGCATATGATTAGCTTTTCAGAGCATTCACACAAGGTTGACGCCGGTGGCGACACCTACAACGTGCTGACATGAGGAAAGTTTACAACCGATTTCCCATACACAAACAGCAGTTGACCGCCGTTGACTGGTATAACGTTGTTGTGATGCCTCGTGTAAGGAGGAGACATGCGTATCATCACGTTTCCGACTTTGATAAAGTTCGGATTGTAGCCTATCGAAATTGCGATTAATCGTATCGCGACATTTCTGCTCGCGTTGATCGAGATCCAATTTCTGTCAGCAGAATATGGAGTCGGTGGGTTCAGGAGGGTAATACCGAACGCCGTGCTGGATGCAAACGGCCTCGTATCACTAGCAGTCGAGATGACAGGCATCATATCCGCATGGCTATAACGGGTCCTGCAGCCACGTCTCGATCCCTGAGTCAACAGGTGGGGACGCTAGCAAGACAACAACCATCTGCACGAGCAGTTCGACGACGGTTGCAGCAGCATGGACTAGCAGCTCGGAGACCATGGCTGCGGTTACCCTTGACGCTGCATCACAGACAGGAGCACCTGAGATGGTGTACTCAACGACGAATCTGGGTGCACGAATGGCTAAACGTCATTTTTTCGGTTGAATCCAGGTTCTGTTTACAGTATCATGATAGTCGCATCTGAGTTTGGCGACATCGCGTTGAACGCACATTTGAAGCGTGTATTCATCATCGCCATACTGGGGTATCACATGGCCTGAGTGTATGGGGTGGCATTGGTTGCACGTCTCGGTCACCTCTTGTTCCCATTGACGGCACTTTGAACGGTGGTCGTTGCATTTCGTTACGTGACTCTACCCTTCATTCGATCCCTGCTGAACCCTACACTTCAGCAGGATAATGCACAACCGCATATTGCAGGTCCTGTACGGGTCTTTCTGGATACAGAAAATGTTCGACTGCTGCCCTGGCCAGCACATTCTCCATATCTCTCACCAATTGAAAACGTCTGGTCAAAGGTGGCAGAGCAACTGGCTCGTCACAGTACGCCAGTCACGACTCTTGATGAACTGTGGTACCGTGTTGAAGCTGCATGGGTAGTTGTACCTGTACACGCCATCCAAGCTCTGTTTGACTCAATCCCCAGGCGTATCAAGGCCGTTATTACGGCCAGAGGTGGTTGTTCTACGTACTGATTTCTCAGAATCTATGCACCTAAATTGCGTGAAAACGTAATCTCATGTCAGTTCTACTATAATATACTTGTCCAATGAATACCCGTTAATCACCTGCATTTCTTCTTGGTGTAGCAATTTTAATGGCCAGTAGTGTAGTTTCTATTCATCCTTCACGCACAAGTTTTTTCACCATGTACCTCAGATTTTTTTAAACCTTGATTTCTTCTAATTCTGGTTTTCTTTTTCATACACATGATGTCCCTCCCAAAGGGACATAATCAACGATGGACCTTGCAGTTGGTGGGGAGGCTTGCGTGCCTCAGCGATACAGATAGCCGTACCGTAGGTGCAACCACAACGGAAGGGTATCTGTTGAGAGGCCAGACAAACGTGTGGTTCCTGAAGAGGGGCAGCAGCCTTTTCAGTAGTTGCAAGGGCAACAGTCTGGATGATTGACTGATCTGGCCTTGTAACAATAACCAAAACGGCCTTGCTGTGCTGGTACTGCGAATGGCTGAAAGCAAGGGGACTCTACGGCCGTAATTTTTCCCGAGGGCATGCAGCTTTACTGTATGATTAAATGATGATGGCATCCTCTTGGATAAAACATTCCGGAGCTAAAATATTCCCTCATTCGGATCTCCGGGCGGTGACTACCCATGAGGACGTCGTTACCATCAGAAACAGAACTGGCGTCCTACGGATCGGAGCATGGAATATCAGATCCCTTAATCTGGCAGGTAGGTTAGAAAATTTAAAAACGGAAATGAATAGATTAAATTTAGAATCAGTGGGAATTAGTAAAGTTCGGTGGCAAGGGAACAATTCTCTTCAGGTGAATACGGGATTATAAATACAGAATCAAATAGCGGTAATGTAGGATAGATTTAACAACGAATAAAAGCGTAGGAACGCGGATAAGCTATTACGAGCTGCATAGTGAACGCATTATTGTAGCCTGATAGATACGAAGCCCACGCCTACCACAGAAGTACAAATTTGATTGAGGGAACGTGTGATGAGATAAAAGAAATCATTCAGATAGTTAAGGGAGACGAAAATTTAATAGTTATGGGGGACTGGAATTCGATTGTAGGGAAAAGAAAAAAAGGAAGAGTAGTAGGTGAAAATGGACTGGAAGCAAGGAATGAGGGAGGAAGTCGCCTGGTAGAGTTTTGCACAAAGCATAACTTAGCCATAGTTAACACTTGGTTTAAGAATCATGAAAGAAGGTTGTATACCTAGAAGAGGCCTGGAGACACTGGAAGCTTTCAAAGAGATTATATAATCGTAAGACAGAGATTTAGGAACCAGGTTTTAAATTGTAAAACATTTGCAGGGGCAGATGTGGACTCTGACCACAATTTATTGGTTATGAACTGTAGATTAAAACTGAAGGAAATGCAAAAATGTAGGAATTTAAGGAAATAGGATCTCGATTAACTGAAAGAGAGAGTTTCAGAGAGAGTATTAGGGGACGATTGACAAGAACGTGGTGAAGAGATACAGTAGAGGCAGAATGGGTAGCTTCGAGAGATGAAATAGTGAAGGCAGCATAGGATCAAGTAGACAAAAAGACAAGAGCTAGTAGAAATCCATTGGTTTCAGAAGAGCGAATTTGACTGATAAAAGGAGAAAATATAAAATGCAGTAAATGAAGTAGGCGAAAAGGAATACAAACGTCTCAAAAAAATGTAAGGATGTAGAAGCATGTATCACTATGGGTAAGGTACATATTGCCTACAGGAAAATTAAAGAGGCCTTTGGAGTAAAGAGAAACAACTGTATGAATATCAAGAGCTCAGATGGAAAATCAGTCCAAAGAAAAGAAGGGAAAGCAGGAAGGTGGAAGGAGTATATAAAAGGTCTATAAAAGGGCGATGTACTTGAGGGAAATATTATGGGAATGGAGAGGACGTAGATGTATTTGAGGGCAATATTATGGGAATGGAAGAGGACATAGATGAAGACGAAATGAGAGATATGATACTGCGTGAAGAATTTGACACAGCAGTGAGAGACCTAAGTAGAAAAAAGGTCCCGGGGTAGACAACATTCCATTAGAACTATTTATAACCTTGGGAAAGCCAGCCGTGATGAAACTCTTCCATTTGGTGAGCAAGATGTACGAGACAGGCGAAATACCCTCAGGCTTCTAGAAGAATATAATAATTCCAATCCCAAAGAAAGCAGGTGCTGATAGGTGTGAAAATTACCGAACTATCAGTTTGATAAGTCACGGTTGCAAAATACTAACACGAATTCTTTACAGAAGAATGGAAAAACTGGTACAAGCCGACATCGGGGAAGATTAGTTTGGATTCCATAGAAATGTTGGAACACGCGAGGCAATACAGACCCTACGACTTATCTTAGAAGACACGTTAAGGAAAGGCACACCCACTTTTCTCGCATTTCTACACTTAGTGAAAGCCTTTGACAATGTTGACTGGAATACTGTCTTTGAAATTCTGAAGGTGACAGGGGTAAAATAAAGGGAGCGGAAGGCTGTTTACTGTTTGTACAGAAACCAGATCGCAGTTATAAGAGTCGAGGGACATGAAAGGGAATCATTGGTTGAGAATGGAGTGAGACAGAGGCGTAGCCTATCTCCGATGTTATTCAGTTTGTATAATGAGCAAGCAAAAGAAAAATTTGGAGTAAGAATTTAAATCCATGGAGAAGAAATAAAAACTTTGAGGTTTTCCAACGACATTGTAATTCCGTCAGTGACAGCAAAGGAGCTGGAAGAGCAGCTGAAAGGAATGGACAGTGTCTTGAAAGAAAGATATAAAATAAACATCAACAAAGTCAAAACGATAATAATGGAACGTAGTCGAATTAAATATGGTAATGCTGAGGTTATTAGATTAGGAAATGAGATAATTAAAGTAGCGAATAAGTTTTGCTATTTGGGAAGCAAAATAACTGGTGACTGTCGAAGCAGGGAGGATATAAAACGTAGGCTGAATATGGCAAGGAAAGCGTTTCTGATGAAGAGGAGTTTGTTAACATCGAGTATAGATTTTCTGAAAGTATTTGTATGGAGTGTAGCCATGTACCGAAGTGAATCATGGACGATAACTAGTTTAGACAAGAAGAGAGTAGAATAGATTTGGTGCCACAGAAGAATGTTGAAGATTAAATTGGTAGATCACGTAACTAATGAGGAGGTACTGAATAGAATTGGGAAATGAGGTATTTGTGGCACAACTTGACTAGAAGAAGGGATCGGTTGGTAGGGCACGTTCTGAGGCATCAAGGGATCACCAATTTAGTATTGGAGGGAAGCGTGGAGGGTAAAAATCGTAGAGGGTGACCAATAAATGAATACACTAAGCAGATTCAGAATGTTATAGGTTGCAGTAGATACTCAAAGTGGCTTGCACAGGATAGAGTAGCATGGAGAGCTGCATCAAACCAGTCTCTGGACTGAAGGCCACAACAACACCACACATATTACGTTAACTGTACTTGGGTGAGGAATTTCCTTAATGCTGTATTGTTTAAGTCTGTTCAATACTTCCCCTCTTTTCTTAAGACTTCTACAATGACATTATTTGTGGGAGTGAGTCCTTATTTGCCACTATTTATATCTGACAGTATTACAGTGAATCACATCGTATACTGAATAAATATGTTTCTCTAGTTCTGGTATAACAGTTATTTATAATACTTATATCATCCTTCTTGGAGTCTACATTAACAATCTCCACATATTTTACAGAAAATAATTAAAACAAAGAGCAAACAGAACAGAGTTCATAATGTTTTCTTGGTTACGGCTGGCATGTTTACTTGCACACCATTGAAGATTCGGATATCCGTAATGCGCCAGTAGACAAACTGCAGAACACTACGAAATGTAACAAAGAAACTATTCTGTAACCTATCCCATAATTTCTCGAAGAAGAAGTGATTGGTGCAGAGTAAAGTGGTGTAAATTTTAAATAGTTTGTTGGCATTAAATACACTTAGACATTTTTATACAAGGTCGAACACACCTCTTATTGTGTAATTGCAAATCGTTGTTTCAAGTCTCGTAATACAATCCTATTTAGCCGGAGAGAAAGTAAAAGTTTCTTGTAGATGCATTTCGCGGCACTTGATAAATTTGATGAGGTGGTTACTGATAACTTTGTCCTCTCCTGGGCTCATGATTTGATACATAAATTTATTACATATCTTTACACTACAACTGGCACTCATCCAGATTAAATAGTCAATCTCAAATGTCTTAGAGCTGTTTTCAATCACATTGCTGTTTTCCAGGTAGACTCTTTGCACTCAGAAGTCGTGAGTTGATGTTAGGTAGTCAGACATCTCCACTTTGTTATAAATCCCAGCAACACCTTATTTTACTGTCTGTTACATAAGATGACGCTTATCTTCACAAGGGTGTTGCAGTATCCCGTGCACCTCTTCATTCCATAAAGCGATGTAACATTAACCAATTCTAATTTATATCGTACGTTCATGGGGTTTCCTTTATTAATTCGAAATGGTTCCTGGTGTTTCCTTGCCGATTTTTTCCCGTACTCCTCTAGATGTTACAGTATAGCTCCCACGTAGGAGCAATGGCAGCTTTCCCTTGACACCATGTTTCACAGAGGTGAACTTTGAGAATTTACTACGTAGATAATTTTTAAATAACGTGACTTTTTATAACATTACAGTCCGCACTTTCATCAGTTGTTGTTGACAGTCTACTTGATCACACATTTTAGCTGTCATAATGCCACAAAACGTTTCTGTAATAGGCTTAAACACATTTCAATTCTTGCAAGACAGGAGTATGCCGTTTTCTGTAATTTATGTTACAAATATCTGTAAGAACAGTGTGCAGGTTCTGCGATAATAACCACAAACGAGAGCGTTTGTCAGTTGTCTCATCTGTCTTGCTAATATATGGGAAGCTTCTAGCACTTTAGAGGAAGCCATGATGACACTTTCTGCGAAAACAGAAGACTATGAAGCCTCCTTATATATTCTAAAGATCCAAGATGGCGTTACGACCGGTCACGAGAACACATCACCGCTTTTGCTTTGATTGTATTTCAGCCCAACCGTAAACCCGTAGCACAGTTACCTTATTTTGTCAAGTTATGTATATTGAGGATACTGCCATACTATTTCCACATCCAAAAGCGCTTATTAACATATTGCAAAGAATTACAAATGTGTCATTTTCGGTAAGTTCACCAAGTGGCAGTCCTCCACTATTGTTTGACTTTGTATCTCTAATACAAATATCCAAAATGTGTACCTATCTCCCATGTCTCACATGTCAGAAGCTTAATTTAAACTAATGTTTATTGCTATAGTAACACGTTTTCTTACCACATCACAAAGAATACGATCGGGGGAATCTACTAAAGAGAATGGTTACACAAAGGTTACCATTATTTGTGTACCGAAACCCGCTACCTCGATAGTGGCAATATGTTAGCCGTATGTGTATTCCTGTACTGCTATAGAACAACACAGTAGCCGGGCGGTTGAGGCGCCTTGCCACGGTTAGTGAGCGCCCCCCCCCCTCCACCGTCAGAGGTTCGAGTTCTCCCTCGGGCATGGGTGTGTATGTTGTCCTTAGCGTAAGTTAGTTTAAGTTAGATTAAGTGGTGTGTAAGCCTAGGGACCGATGGCCTCAGCAGTTTGGCCCCATAGGAACTCACCACCACAAACATCTCAGTAACTATGGTAGTACGACATGTAAGATCTGTACACTAAGTCGTTAACAGGGACTGGGCGATGTCTATTCGACACAGTGATTATTTTTCTTAAAATCTGTGGAGTAACATCGTTTATAGTAACCAATGGTTATCTAGTAGTGTCTAAATTTGACAGTAATTGTGGAGATCAGTGCCCTGAGTTGAGATTAAATGTTTCTTCATTGTAAATGTAATAGTTACATGCACTGCATATGTTATCTTTGTTGGAGTCTGCATTAACTTCACTGGACGATGGACATCCCGCTCCAAAATGTTAACAATAAAGTCTTTAAACCGCTACGGTTCCCCACGTATTCTGTTATTCCATTTGAGATAAGTAGACCTTTTTATACACTATGTAAGTTATATTATGGGTCCAGTCACAGATTCTTCTGTATGATTAGTGAAAAATGCAGTATAATAGTATACATTAAATGCCTATAGCGTTTTTTGTTAAAATGGTATACTGTGCATCAACAGCCTTTATCATGATTGCTAATACCTAGACAGGTCATCTCTTAATATAGCGGCAATGACTGCACTACGGTCTGAACACTTCCTTCAAAAATACTAACAAACATTAAAATTCGTTATTTTAATGTGGAAGACTTTCTATGTTCACAAACAGTGGTACAATATCACTATTTGTCAACATGAAAAGTCTTCCACAGGGTTAAATAAAAAGCTGTTTTAATCCATACAGAGTACTACCGTAGAGATCAGCCGTATGATATGTTCAAATAACTTAAAACCAAAGATGACAGACGTCAAAAATCATCGACAATGAAATTAATAATCAACGAATGGGTTAACATAAACACTGTCCCTCTGTTTATTGACAAGTAAGAATGCACGATTCCATGCAGAATTCAAATAAAAATGATCATCTCTATTTATAAAGTGATTTTTGTTTGAATTCTATATGGAATCCTGCTCTCTCACTTGTCAAAAAGCAGAGGGACAGAGTTTATGATAACTCATCCGTTGATTACCAATTTCACCATCGATAATGTCCGCCCCGTTAGCTGAGTGGTCAACGTGACAGATTGCCGTCCTACGGGAACGGGTCCGATTCCCGGCTGGGTCGGAGATTTTCTCCGGCCAGGGACTGGGTATTGTGTTGTCTTCCTCATCATTTCATCCCCATCCGGTGCGCAGATCGCCCTATGTGGCGTCGAATCTAATAAGACCTGCACCAAGGCGGCCGGACCCGCCCCGCAAGGGGCCTCCCGACCAATTACGCCAAACGCTCATTTTCATTTTTCCCCATCGATATTTTCTGACGTCGGTTGTCTGGCTCCGCCAGCCATTCCGTTCTTTTGTCCTGAACAACTACTTCGAGGAAAAAGTAGTTTGTTTGCGCGCATGTGTGTGTGTGTGTGTGTGTGTGTGTGTGTGTGTTGTCTTTGCGGAGTTTCTGTGAAAGAAAAAAAAGGTTCAAATGGCCCGGAGCACTATGGGACTTAACTTCTGCGGTCATCAGTCCCCCAGAACTTAGAACCACTTAAACGTAACTAACCTAAGGACATCACACACATCCATGCCCGAGGCAGGATTCGAACCTGCGACCGTAGCGGTCGCGTGGTTCCAGACTGTAGCACCTAGAACCGCTCGGCCACTCAGGCCAGCTTCTGTGAAAACCGAGCCTTTAAATTCATTTGCTCAGACTTGCTGCGGTTTTGCCTTGAAAATGGGGTGGTGCACTTCTTTCGAAGTATCGGCGGCTGTCGACGACGTCACCCTGCTGCATTCCAGTAAGTTATGTGAATATTGCATAAGCCGGGAGAAACTAAGGTATCAGTTTGTTAACGAGTGTTTTGCAATGTGGTAACAGCACTCCAGAGACAAGTTGCGCACTCTGCTAAACTAGTAGCGTCTGGACAGTGTACTGAGGCGTATATCACTGAAAAAACGTTTGATAACATTACCACACATACTTGCTACAGTTCGCTATCTACATTGATTTCCATTATACAGTGGACATAATTACCATTTGAAGGTAATCTGAGGTCTATACGTCATCAGTAGAGATCCATCTGTCTAATGTATAGACCTTAAGGCATTCCAACGTTGAGGTCCTCACACTGTGCTCGTCTCCTGATAACCTTATTCCAGAAGACAGGAATTAGCTGAGTGGATTGAGTTGATGTATCTGCTGATATGAATCTTATTAAGTGATTAAGTGTACATAGGAACCTTTTTAACTTGCAATGCATTGTCTGATATGCCGCTACCAGCACTCTCTCTTACCAATGGCCTCAGAAACGCCTAACGTCAAATTCTTTGGGCAGAATTGATTAGCAAAGTCTCTACCAGGTTGTGGAACTCTTTTTAAGGAGGACTGAGACCTGTTAAAATGACCCAGATAGAGAAACACAAAATTGAATGTGTATCAGCAACATAGTTGGATTCCACATGTGTGTAAAGATGTGCACACTGGAAAAGAACTACCTTTATTTTGGTTACTGCTTTGTTTTCGTTTCAGAACTGGAGTTCTGTTGAAGTAAATATTACATTGTATATAGTGCGAACAAACATACCTTTGAAAAACGTTTTGTCCGTAATATGAAACTCACAAATGTTTACCATTGACTTTATGCTTCATTTGAAATTAGTAATAAGATCACGGGCGCCTTTTGGTTTTGGCCTTCTGTTAAAAACAGAAATTGACAGTTCCTGCAGGAGCATCAGAGAAAATGCATCTGCTGGCTACCACGCACGCTATCCGGCGTATACACAAGAAAGGATGGAATATTTGCTTAAGTAAGTAAACATACGAAACGTTACTCCATCTACGGAGTTATTAATTATTTTTCTGAGGCTTAAAGCAAAGTCTTACAATTTGTTTCAACATTACTTTTCTTCCATCGGTTAGCTGATGTATTTAAACCAAATGCGGGCAGAATGAGATAGTCACTCATTCTGGAAACATCCCCCAGGCTGTGGCTAAGCCATGTCTCCACAATATCCTTTCTTTTAGTTCTGCAAGGTTCGCAGGAGAGCTCCTGTAAAGTTTGGAAGGTAGGAGACGAGATACTGGCAGAAGTAAAGCTGTGAGTACCGGGCGTGAGTCGTGCTTCGGTAGCTCAGATGGTAGAGTATTTGCCCGCGAAAGGCAATGGTCACGCGTTCGAGTCTCGGTCGGGCACACAGTTTTCATCTGCCAGGAAGTTTCAAATGCGGGCAGTCTGAAACGCCCTCTTAGAAAAATTTATGAATGACTGCTTAAACTGACACACAATATTTTTAGCGCAACGCAATCTGACTTAATAATCCCTACAAAAGAATGGCCCTGACTAACAATAACCTATACCTTTCATGAATCACTTACCTCACAAAATCTTCGTTAATCAAACTACTGCAATACAGCGAGTGCCAATACTGCCAGCTAAATGAAAGATTCTAACTACCGAAGTCACTAACTACTGATAGGCATAGTCAGCAAATGAAAGATTTTGATAGAGAATAAACAATGTATTTACCTTAATAGTGTTCAAAAGTCATAATATATACAGGGTGAGTCACCTAACATTACCGCTGGATATATTTCGTAAACCACATCAAATACTGACGAATCGATTCCACAGACCGAACGTGAGGAGAGGGGCTAGTGTAATTTATTTAATACAAACCATAAAAAAATGCACGGAAGTATGTTTTTAACACAAACCTACGTTTTTTTAAATGGAACCCCGTTAGTTTTGTTAGCACATCTGAACATACAAACAAATGCGTAATCAGTGCCGTTTGTTGCATTGTAAAATGTTAATTACATCCGGAGATATTGTAACCTAAAGTTGACGCTTGAGTACCACTCCTCCGCTGTTCGATCGTGTGTATCGGAGAGCACCGAATTACGTAGGGATCCAAAGGGAACGGTGATGGACCTTAGGTACAGAAGAGACTGGAACAGCACATTACGTCCACATGCTAACACCTTTTTATTGGTCTTTTTCACTGACGCACATGTTCATTACCATCAGGGGTGAGATACACGTACACGCGTGGTTTCCGTTTTCAATTACGGCGTGGAATAGAGTGTGTCCCGACATGTCAGGCCAATAGATGTTCAATGTGGTGGCCATCATTTGCTGCATACAATTGCAATCTCTGGCGTAATGAATGTCGTACACGCCGCAGTACATCTGGTGTAATGTCGCCGCAGGCTGCCACAATACGTTGTTTCATATCCTCTGGGGTTGTAGGCACATCACGGTACACATTCTCCTTTAACGTACCCCACAGAAAGAAGTCCAGAGGTGTAAGATCAAGAGAACGGGCTGGCCAATTTATGCGTCCTCCACGTCCTATGAAACGCCCGTCGAACATCCTGTTAAGGGTCAGCCTAGTGTTAATTGCAGAATGTGCAGGTGCACCATCATGCTGATACCACATACGTCTACGCATTTCCAGTGGGACATTTTCGAGCAACCTTGGCAGCTCATTCTGTAGAAACGCGATGTATGTTGCAGCTGTTCGGGCCCCTGCAATGAAGTGAGGACCAATGAGGTGGTCGCCAATGATTCCGCACCATACATTTACAGTCCACGGTCGCTGTCGCTCTACCTGTCTGAGCCAGCGAGGATTGTCCGCGGACCAGTAATGCATGTTTCGTAGATTCACTGCCCCGTGGCTTGTGAAACCCGCTTCATCGGTAAACAGGTAGAACTGCAACGCATTCTCTGTTAATGCCCATTGACAGAATTGCACTCGATGATTAAAGTCATAACCATGTAATTGCTGATGTAGCGACACATGGAACGGGTGAAAGCGGTGACGATGCAGTATGCGTATGACACTACTTTGACTTAGTCCACCGGCTCTCGCAATGTCCCGTGAACTCATGTGTGGGTTCACGGCAACAGCAGCTAACACACCAACTGCACCCGCTTCTCCTGTGACGGGCCTGTTACGGACCCGTTTGCGTGCTACGACCATACCTGTTGCATACAGTTGGCGGTAGATGTTTTGCAATGTGCAGCACGTTGGATGCTCTCTGTCCGGGTACCGTTCTGCACACACCCTGCAGGCTTCAGCTGCATTTCGTCGACACTCGCCATAGATGAGTATACACCGTGGTCACAGTTCCTACAACACTACACTATCACAGACGTCTGGTAACACGGTGTACTACAGTTGGTCTGCGTGCGGAGACGAATGCAGAACAACAATAGCAGCAAGCGCTATATGCGGACACTGCGACAGCAAGACCAAACCACAACAGTGCACTACAGCCACACTCGTAAACACGGTCGTCATCGTAAACATGTCCCTGCAGATGCTGCTCGCCGACCGTGGCTCGTGTTTGTTACAACACGCAACTGAACGTCGGAGGTTTCAAGCGTCAACTTTAGATTACAATATCTCCGGATGTAATTAGCATTTTACAATGCAACAAACGGCACTGATTACGTATTTGTTTATATGTTCAGATGTGCCAACAAAACTAACGTGGTTCCATTTAAAAAAAACGTAGGTTTGTGTTAAAATCATACTTCAGTGCATTTTTGTATGGTTTGTATTAACCAATTACATTAGTCCCTCTCCTCACGTTCGGTCTGTGGAATCGATTCGTCAGTATTTGACGTGGTTTACGAAATATATCCAGCGGTAACGTTAGGAGCCTCACCCTGTATATCAGTTCATGACATCCAGTCTTACAAATTTACTGTCTCTGATGGACACACGTCCAGATCATCCGCTCTCTAAACTCCGCCATCTCTCTCCCCACATCCACCACTGCTGGCGGCTCACCTCGAACTGCACAACGCTATGCGCTGTTAACAGCCAACTGCCCAACACTACAATAGCGAATTCCAACAATGCAAACCAGCCACAGACTGCACACAGCACACCCAGTGATTTTCATACAGAGCACTAAGTGGCGTTACCAATTTAAAAACCTAAACAGCCTACTTACATAGCCCCCATGCTCCCCACAAAAAATTTTACAAATTGTTTTGGGCACTGGCCAATAAATATTTGTTAAAAATTTTTTATATTAACGCTAACAAATACACAAATGGACACACTTATCGATACAATGTTGGTCAAAAGCTAAAAATTTCTCACAGTCCATAAAGACAGTCCTGATCATTCATCACAGTAAAATTGCAGTGTTTTTTTTTCTCGAAGTCTGAGCAGTAAAAGGAATTCACACAGATGTAGTGGATTTTCATGCAGTCTTGAAGAAGTATTGTTGTCCTTCCAACGGAAAGACAGTGCTGACTCTTGACATGCACACAGGTAATGGACCACAACAGAGCAAACCCACCACATAGTCAGTCGAAGGTTTGAAGAATATTGGTAGGTCGGTCATCGCAGAGCAGACCCACTGTAGTCCTGGTAGAGATTGCGGTATTGGTGGGTCACCAGAGGTGCAGACCCACTGCAGTCCTTGTAGAGACGGCCAGCAGCCATCTGTTGCGACCGTGCAGGTGCACAATCACCATCGAAGGGTCTTGCAGACAATATCGCAAGTCCATAAACTACCACTTGTACACTCACAAAGTTTTTGGAATTGTCCATAAAACCAGAAATGCTGTTAACCAGTCCCTGGTTGAATTATTAACACACATGCAAACACTAACAGTGGCAACTTCTCATCTACTGTGCGTATACTACGACCAACAGAAACGTGTGCAGTGAAATGAAACATAATTTAAAGAACTGGTATCTATACAATTATAAATTTACGACGTAAGAAAACAATTACAAAGGTACAAAATACATCATTAATGAACATAATAGTACAGATAACACTTGTAGTAATACAGGCTTTACAAAAGAATAGAAATAAACATATACATCAGTGTCACAGGAATTGTGACATAAGTAAATAGATAAGATCTGAATAGCTTTCTAAAATAATGTCTAAACATCTTTACAAAGTAAATACCATATTATTAATGCAAGTTATTTTTGAGGATAACAGTATTCCTCATCATAGTGAATGTAGCTTAGTTCAAATGGTTCAAATGGCTCTGAGTACTATGGGACTCAACTGCTGAGGTCATTAGTCCCCTAGAACTTAGAACTAGTTAAACCTAACTAACCTAAGGACATCACAAACATCCATGCCCGAGGCAGGACTCGAACCTGCGACCGTAGCGGTCTTGCGGTTCCAGACTGCAGCGCCTTTAACCGCACGGCCACTTCGGCCGGCTGTAGCTTAGTACTAGAAAAATTCTACAACATAAATCTTATTAGCTAAACACATAAAGACAGGAAAAACACAAATACACAATGGTACACAAACACATAGCGGAATAACAAAAAAGGAAAGGACAGGGTTTGTTTTCTGTGAGATGTCTGGTACTGCAGTCCAACCCAAAACTTCATTCCATAGATCTTTCATCTTATTTCAACTTTTGTTTCCACCAAAAATATCCTATCCAAGCTGCTTTCTGTATTTATATATTCACTTATTTCTTACCTCATTATTTATTTTCCATTATCTTCCCTTGTCATTTATTTCCAAGAAAATCCTACCTAAGCCTGTCGTCTCTAAAACCTACTATTTGCTTCATATTCTCTTTCAAAATAATGATTTCTCATTGTACAACACTCATTTTTGCCAAAATCTTTTTCATATAACTTCTCAATGCATTCTTTCCCTATTCTCCATGGTTAGTTTCTTAAATAGTATCCCCCCCCTCTTAAGCTAACTTACATCTACTGAGCTCGGATACATAAGCTAAGGGATGAGGCAATGCAGCAGTACAAAACACCTGACTCAAACAGCAATGACAAAAAAATGCGAATTGGCAAAGCAAGCAGCAGTATATCTAAATTAAAAAAGGAAAATCAATATTACAACTAATATAAGGAAATGTGCAGCAAACAAGAAAAACTAATCAGTAGTAAAACTGGCTTAACACAAGATAAAATTCAGTAGGACAATGCCTGACAAACAGCAGCAGAAAATGCAATAACTTGTACCTAAAAATGACAAAGCTCAAGCAGAAAAAATGTCACAGTAAAGATAGGAAATGTCTAATACCTATGTCAGATCTTAACACTAGAGTGATGCATCACAAAAACTTACTCTGCAAGAAAGTTACCAAATCGTTAAAAAAATTATTTATGCAGTTCCTGTGAAGGGAAATGTCTATTTGTGTTCCCCCTTTTTTTTTAAGAAAATATATAATAAAATTATCCTTTACTGGGTCTGTAGACATAAAATATCTATATCAGTACATCTATTAAATTTTATTTTAACCAATGCTGCAGTGCAGCTAGAAACTAGATATTAAACAAAATGAGTAAATATAAATATAAATATAATGAGCAAGAGACGTCATTCACTAGGCAAATGGCGCCATAGGCAGTAAAAAAATCTCTCAACTAGAAAAACAATAGATGTAAAAATGTTTCTCATCATTTCATTAGGCATTTTAGTAAATATCATAAACTAAGAGCTCCACAGCGTAAGCATACGTTTTCAAGTTTGAGCGTGTCGTATTTGCGATGATTTCCACAAAGAAATGTCAATAGCAAGGATAATATCCCCCTTTTTTTCTCCACCTAATGGCTTTTTCCCCAGGCAGGTGGCACAGCTGGGTGCCCACGACGCATTACATGAAGGTCACTTAACTTTCTTACCAAAATCTTTACGACACCAGTGATAGTCTCATATAAAAAATTTCACAGGTCGAGAATTTGCTTTACAAATGTGTAGAAACAAAATCCTTTAAATATAACAGTGTCCAAAAAATTTTCGCTGGCATTGTGATTCATTCACACATTTACACACATTTCATAACTCTTTAAGTACGATTCCTTGTTTCCAACATCATTTATCAGAAATCAGAGGCCCTAACCACTACTCATTATTCCTTACCTTATTACATATATACATATTCGTCAACACTTCTTCAATATTTCATCATAATAAATGCATAGCATAATCAAATTCCTCATATAGCATCAGGTTATTGATCATAAACATACCTCAGCAGCATAATACACATCGTCGTCATAGTAATCACATCATCAAACCTCAGTCAAATTTCAAAAACGTCGTAGCTTTCTGCAATAATTTCAAAACCTAAAAAAATTCTCTGCTCATTTAAATAGTGTCATCTACCTCAAATGTACTTTAAAAATCATGATCCCATACCAAATACATCATTCAAAGCTCTCATAGTATCACAATGATTCCAAAAAATATTAACAGTTCACAAAGTACAAACAAAATACAATTTCATAAGTGTGAAGTTATCCAACTGTGTAATTGGATAAGCATGTGTCATTGACATAGTAAAAAAAATGTTTGTTTCTCTGTTAAATAATCAGATAGCTGCGTAATTCTGTGTTCGAGAAATATGGTACCAGTGTGTAAAGTTGTATAAGCAAATACCATATTAGCTAGGGCTCCTTGTGTTTGCCACACACATGGTACACAAAGTAAGCGTGTACCCCCCTGAGGATTGATGTAATTATACCATTAGGTCTTACAGATTACAGCAATGGAATGAAATGTATCACGGAAAACTTTCTTTGTAATTCAGAAATCTTTAAAAATAAATGTCTTAAGTACAAAATTAATCACTCAAATGCGTGTCCTGTAGCCCTAAACTGTGCATCTTGCTGTAAGATAATTCTGTAGAAGTGTCGTAGTTATCGTCCTCCATAAGCAAAGTTCTGCAGAAGTCAATGTACTTACCTCATCATGAACAACAGTGAAATGCTTTGCGTATAGATATCGTAGTTATTACGATTACTGCCGTGATGAAGGAAGTACTGTAATGTAATGTATTGTGCTACGGAAGAGGTGGTCTCGTTGTAGCTATACCACAAAAATTACTACTAAAACATGTTTTACTTTCCAGAATCACACAGAAAGACTGTGCAGATATAAAACAAATACACCGCAAAAGCAACAATGTAAATTGTGTCACACATTAGTAGCGTCGTGATATGGTCGTGTAGCTGTCAAATAAAATAACCACTGTGTCATCTGGTATCTCACAGAAAGCACTTTAAATCCATAATGTATTTTCAAGTAAACCAAAATGTTGCAGTAAAATCTCATTAGCAGTACTGGTATATGTTCTAAGTATGTAAGCCTTATAGTCATTACATTATCATGCAACTAACAAGCAAGAATGTACACACACAATAATACTCTGTCGTCTGTCCACTATAACAATTCATTCGTAATTACTGTCTAAATGTGTTCCCTAGGTTCTAGACTGGATAGTTAATTTTAAAACATAGTTGCATGTTAAGTTGCTAAATCTGACAAAGCATACTAGTAGCGTGAAGTGAAAAATTTTATGGCAAAGACTAAGTTAAAAAAACATTGTCTCTCAATAAACTGTTTTACATGTGAAATGTGGTGCAATCCTTTACCTTTCCTCAATACGCAGAAAATCAACTTGAACGCAATTATCAAGCGGTAAATGTCGATAAAGAATGCTAAAATTTTTCTCAAGGCTATCGTCTATGTTATTTTTCTCTGAGCCAGCCAGCGCACGTGGCTGCCTGCGGTGCGAGTCATTGTATGTCTCTTTGTTGGCGCGCATCGTTATTAGGATTAGGAGATCCAACTTCTACAAACTCACCTTGTCGAGAGGGCCCTGCCCTGTTTGAATCTCGCCAGTTCTGACAAAATTCAGGTCTGTCGTTACTATTATATCGTCTGTCGTCATGTTGAAAGATTCCATAGCTTCTTTCTTGTCGGTCACGTGGTCGAGAATTTCTTCCGGAATCGTAACTGCGCGGTAGACCGTTCCATCTGAAATTGTTCTGTCTCACTTGATAATATTTATGTTGGTTCCCATATTGTATGTTTCTCTGAGCGTTTCTGCCTTAGTCATTACTATGGTAATGCGATCTTTCTCTGTAACTATTTTTATTCTGCCAACGGTTGTCATACGGGTGGTGTCTGTTTCGGTCACGATTTACGTTGTAAGAGTAGCCTTGTCGTGCCCAGTTATTATTTCTTTCCTCACGGAATTGTGACGGATGTGACCTGTAATTGTTGTGTTCCTGTTTTCGCGTCCCGCGATTGTCAGTGTCAATTTCCAGTTCTTGTAATAGTCCCTGAAAAGCTTCAATGTCCTCTTTGCAACGTCATGCCAAAATTATGTGTCTTAAATGTTCAGGCATTTTGATTAAACAAATGCGGATGATTCGAGAATGAGATTTTCACTCTGCAGCGGAGTGTGCGCTGATATGAAACTTCCTGGCAGATTAAAACTGTGTGCCCGACCGACACTCGAACTCGGGACCGTTGCCTTTCGCGGGCAAGTGCTCTACCATCTGAGCTTCCGAAGCATGACTCACGCCCGGTCCTCACAGCTTTATTTCTGCCAGTATCTCGTCTCCTACTTTCCAAACTTTACAGAAGCTTCTCCTTCACTGTGACAATCGTGAATGACCGATCGCATTCTTACAGCTGGTTCATTCTTTAAGTAGCCACTCATAAATTCTAACCTGTGCTCCAATGACCAGTTGGGAGGAAAACAATGAGAGAGTTGATGGAGTCATGCTTGTGGATGAATGTCGTTGCCAGAATTCTTAATGTTTTGAATTTACGTGTAGTAATGAACAGCTTATAGTCAAAATCATCATGTCGGTGATTCGTACATCGGTCATTGTTACTTCTTTTCGGCGGTTCCATCTCAAAATTCGGTGTACCTTGCCAATTTCTTTCATAATTTCCGAAGTGCCCTGTGTTATTATTTTGTTGCTGTTCCGTATTTTTGTGTCTCTCTTCCCGTATTGGAGCGCGAGTGTCCTCTGAAATATGTAATTCTAGTATTACCTATGTCAACTGATCTTGTACTTCCCGGATATCTCTTTTGTACTGCGTATTGATTTGATTTTGAATTTGTTTGAATTTCTAATTCGTTCATACTCTTCTGTGTCAGTGAAGGCTACGGGTCTTGTGTCATTCAGATCATCATCTACCTTTGTAGATAAGTTAGTGAACTGATCCGAAAGTTCGGCTACTTTCTCCGATAGTGAACTGACTTCCTCAGTGTGTTTTTTGAACCAAGTATCAGAGTGTCCATTTGTGTTGAAATCGTATCTACTGTGTCCTTTAAGTTTTCCTGAGTTTTTGCAAGTTGCGTAACCGAATCGGTAGATACAACTGAGTCAATTTTAGCTTGCAAGGTGTCGTGATTTTCATGAACAATAGTTTGCAGTTCTTTTATGGCTGCTTCGTGTTTCTGTAATGCATTTTCATGACGCGAAAAAATAGGTTAAAAATGCTCACAAATTTTTGTTTTTACGTCATTAGAGACTTTCCGACATTTATATTCGATTTTAAGTAACTCTGCAGTTAAATCTTCACGTGTTTGTTCAAGCGTTTGTTCCATTGAGTCTAACTTTTGAAGCTGTTGCTGTGGTTGTCTCCCGTGTTGTTCCATTGTAACTAACTTTTGAAGATTTTGTTCCATTGTGTCTAACTTTTGCTGTGTTTGTCTCTGATTTTGTTTCATTTGGTGCGTTAATTGCAATGATAATGTATTAGTGTCTGGAATCTGTTTCTCTATGCTTTTTGGCAGTGCATTTACGCCGGCAACATTCACATTTTGACAAGCAGAAAATGTGTCTTGACTCATTTGAGGAAACGGTTAGGACCCAAAACCTGAATCTGCAGTATTTGAAAGATTGTGTCCTGCCATTCCGGATTCCTGAGGCAAGCTGTTGCTGACCGATCGATCGATAATGCTTCCCTGTTCACTAATTGTTTCACTGTCTACACCACTATTTGCCGCCCGCTCCATTTCCCTATACACAATTACCAAATTATTATGTTAGTTAATTCATTGCACAGTGGCGTTAACACACTGCTTTCGTCTTCACTGTCAATTCTCAGTTTAATTTGGAGCCTAGTATTACCTTTTTCACACGCCATAATTGTCTCAATATTTCACACGATAACACAGAACAGCACAATTTGAAGAGCAAAAATAAGAAAACACATTAACATAGCACTGAAAATAATATATAGTTAATGGCAAGCCCAGCTGCGAAATACTTGGTGCAAATCTACATGCATGCCACAACAATGAATGACTGCAACTACAAAGGAGATTCTCTCTACAATTACGCGCTAGCAATAAACAAAAGCTACACTAATTACACAAACTACAAGAAACAATCAGAACATTCCAGTGAGGTATCCTCGGCTAAGGGTCGACTTATGAAACGTCCCCTTGGAAAAATTTATGAGTGACTGTGCTTAAACTGACACACAATATTTTTAGCGCAACGCAATCTGACTTAATAATCCCTACAAAAGAATGGCCCTAACAATAACCTATACCTTTCATGAATCACTTACCTCACAAAATCTTCGTTTCTCAAACTACTGCAATACAGCGAGCGCCAATAGTACCAGCTAAATAAAAGATTCTAACTACTGAAGTCACCAACTACTGATAGGCATAGTTAGCAAATGAAAGATTTTGATAGAGAACAAATGATGTATTTACCTTAATAGTCATAATATATATGACAGTTCATGACATGCAGTCTTACAAATTTACTGTCTCTGATGGTCGCACGTCCAGATCATCCGCTCTCTAAACTCCGCCATCTCTCTCCCCACATCCAGCACTGCTGGCGGCTCACCTCCCCAACGCTATGCGCTGTTAACAGCCAACAGCCCAACACTGCAATAGCGAATTCCAACAATGCAAACCAGCCACAGACTGCACACAGCACAGCCAGTGATTTTCATACATAGCGCTACGTGGCGTTACCAATATAAAAACCTAAACAGCCTACTTACATAGCCCCCATGCTCCCCACAAAAAATTTTACAAATTGTTTTGGGCATTTGCCAATAAATATTTGTTACATTTTTTTTATATTAACGCTAACAAATATATCAAATGCACACACTTATCGATACAATGTTGGTCAAAAGCTGAAATTTTCTCACAGTCCATAAAGACAGTCCTGATCATTCATCACAGTAAAATTGCAGTGTTTTTTTTTCCCCTCAATGTCTGAGCAGTAAAAGAAAATGCACACGGATGTAGTGGATTTCCATGCAGTCTTGGAAGTAGTGTTGTCCTTCCAACGGAAAGACAGTGCTCACTCTTGACATGCACACAGGTAATGGGCCACAACAGAGCAAACCCACCGCAGAGTCAGTCGAAGGTTTGAAGAATATTGGTAGGTAGGTCATCACAGAGCAGACCCACTGTAGTCCTGCTAGAGATTACAGTATTGGTGGGCCACCAGAGGTGTAGCGACAATGCTGTGTGTCAGAGAAGTCAAAATTCGATAACAGATGATGGTCGTTCTGCCACGGATATTGACGCGGACATGACATGGCTTGACGTGATGTACACAGCCAACGGGCACGGTAACATGCTGCTGATGCTCGACTCTGTGTGTGTGTGTGTGTGTGTGTGTGTGTGTGTGTGTGTGTGTGTGTGTGGTTTATGGCGGTCAAAGACCAGGTTACCAGTGCCCATATGACGATTATCAGAAACGAATGAGGTTAAACCAAAAATTAAAAATATAAAAAGCAATCTGCGATAAAATAGCACTCACTCTCTCCAAATGGTAGGAAGGGGGAAAGATTGGGTTTAGCGTCCCGTGTCAACATCGAGGTCATTAGAGACGGAGCACAAGCTCGGATGGAGAAGGAAATCGGCCATGCTATTTTAAAGAAGTCATCCCAGCATTTCCCTGGAGCGATTTACTCTCTGCCAGACTTACCCACGACCACTCCCACAGTCGCGATGCCTCAAACCATAGCAGAAAGCGTTGAAGTGGCAACTGGTTCTAAAACTGTCAATTAAAACACCAGTAACACAAGAGAAAAACTAGAGGAAATTCTCAGGAGTATTGGCTGTTTGGGTGATTCAGATTAAAAAAGAAGTAAAAGCAAGTGGATGACTCAATACCCTAAGAACACATTTCCGTGATTAACACCAAAAGCATCACACATTGGAGCGTCCTCTCGCTGGAGCAAGAAGCTATACGTCAAAGGGCCGTGCCCTGTGTGAACTGAGCAGAACCTCGCAGCCACTGTGTGGCTCGAAGGAGGTATGCCATGGGCAAGCTGCGGAAGCTGTTAGCTATAAGTCGCTTCCAGCGATTCGTCTTCCCACAGACACATGACTTTGTACCTCAACAACAATGCTATAGCATGCAGGGGGTGGCACACTGAACGATCGATCGGTCGCTGCACAACTCCTTGGCTGCTGCATCTGCCAAATAGTTTCAGAAGCCGCGGTTTTAATAGTCAGTTACTTACATGTCCCATAGATCATTTGAACGATTGTTTTATCGAAATGATGTGGGACGAGTAAGTTTACAGGGTGTGCATACATGATTACTGTTTACGTTAATGAAAACATTATCATTTTGTTCCTACTCATGTAACTACACTCAAAAATTAGTGTTTTTTTATAATCTGGTTACCAGTTTTTGGGCAGAAATGGGAAAGAAATAGAAGTAGTTTTCCAGGAGAAACGGTTTTAGATTCAAATCTTCCTCCGATACTTGTCAGACATTTTTAGTTGCTGGCAGAATGATCAAAAAGAAATTGTTGCGGCATCTTGAAATCCTTTCTGAGCCACTCTAGATTTATCGATGGGCAATAAAGATCATTTCTCCCTCTAGTGTTGTTGGTATTGTAAGTAGTCTGTTTATATATTTGTATGTTGACAGTGCTTTAGACTGCATTATTATCACCGTCGGAGCTGTACGCTCTCTGTAAGAGACTCTGTGGCTAGAAGGACTCGCAATTAGAAGTTAATAGTTAGCAGTGAAGGAGGTTGGAAGAAATGTTAGCGCTAGCGGACGGTCTGGACCTGTGTCCGTCATGGAGATTTAATATTGGTTGGACATGGATTAAAAACGTTGCTAATGGAACTATTGACGGTTATACAACTTTTGGAACTGGTTGTCACGGACGATTATATAATTTTTTGAACTGGATGTCACTTGATTAAGGTAAAATCTGCGAAATACATTGTTTACTCTGTAACAAAATCTTTCCTTTCCTAAACACATGCCTATTAGTAGTTAGAGCCTACAGTAGTTAGAAATTTTTTATTTATCTGGTTGTATACTTGTTGTATCTGCTGTAGTCCGTGTGTCATGAAGATTTTCTGTGAGGTAAGAGACTTATGAAATGTGTGGGTTATTGATAGGATTTCTTCTAATTCAGGGCCATCCCTTTGTGGTAATTAATAGTCAGATTGCGTTATCCTTGTATGTTGTGGTTCATCAATGAATAGAATAAGTTTGAGCTGTATTTGTCAGGAATAATTCTGTAGGTCAGAAATGAAATGATAAAAAATTGCAAGGTGACAGTACGTTCAGTTGCACTCAGCAGGTTTAGAAGGTTCAGTTGTATTAAGCAATATCTCTGAGCGGTTTCAGAAATAAATAAAGAAGTTTCACCTGTCGACCCTTAACCGAGGATACCTCACTGGTATCCTCTGATTTTCTTGTAGTTTGAATAATTAGTGCATGATTAGAAGTTAGTTATGGTCTACTGCTAACGCGTAATTGTACGTGGAATTTCCTTTGTAGTTATAGTCTCTTATTGATGTATTGTACTGTAATGATCAAAGCAGTTGTGGCATGCATGTGGATTTGCACCAAATATCTCAAAGTCACTTTTGAAACTAATTAGATATTGATTATTTTTAGTACTACTTTAGTGTGTCTTCTCACTTTAGCATTTCAAATTATTTTTTGTGTGTTATCGTCTGAAATACTGTGATAATAACTGAATGTGAAAAACGTAACACTAGGCTGCAAAGTAAATTGAGAAATAACAGTGAAGACGAGCGTAGTTTGTTAGTACCTTATAATGAAGTGTCAAATATTCAAGACAGTAATTTGGTCATAGTGCATAGGGACGTAGACCAGGCAGTAAATCACGGTGGTGACAGTGAAATAATTAGTGAACAGGAAAGTATTGACGATAAATTGTTCGGTAAGAGTTCGCATCAGGAATGTGAAATAACAGAACAAAATCTTGCAAAAGAAGTAGATGCGAATGCACTGCTGAAAAGCACAGAGGAACATGCATTGTTATTGCAATTAATTCAAAATCAGAAACAAATGGAACAAAATCGGAGACAAACACAGTAACAACTTCAAAAGTTAGACACAACGCTTGAGAAAACACGCGAAGAATTAACTTCCGAGCAACTTAAAATCGAATGGAAATATCAAAAGATTTCTGAAGATGTAAAAACACACATTTGTGAGCATTTTCAGCCTATTTTTTCGCGACATGAAAACACATTACAGAATTGTGAAGCAGCCATAAAAGGAGTGCAGATTATTGTTCACGAAAATCACGACACCTTGCGGGTTAAAACTGACTCAGTTGCATCTACTGATACGGTTACGCCACTTGCAAAAATTCTGGAAAACTTAAAGGACGCAGTACATACGATTTCCACACAAATGGACACTCTAAAATTTAGTTCTGAAAAACCCACGGAGGAAACGAGAATTTATCTCCGAAGGCAGATGATGATTTGAACTATACAAGACTTTACTGACACAGAAGAGTACGAGGAAATTAGAAAATTCAAACACAGTCAGAAACAAATTAATACGCAACACAAAAGAGAAATGTGGGAAGTACAAAGTCAGTTGGTACCTGTGGTACAAGAACCACATATTTTAGAGGATAGTCGCCTTCCGACACGGGAAGAGGGATTTAGAAATACGGAAAAATCACAAAGTAATAACACTGCGTATTTCGGAGATTTTGAAAGGAGTTGGCAAGGTACAGCGTGTCATTAGATAGAACCGCCGACACGACGTAACAACGACCGATTTCCAACTCTCCGTTACGATGGTTTTGACTACAAGCTCTTAATCACAACGCGTAAGAATTGTGGTAATGACATACATCCACAAGCTTGGCTTCATCAATTTTCTCATTTGTTTTTCTCCGAATTGGTCATTAAAGCATAGAGTAGAACTCATGTGTGGTTATTTAGAGAATGAACCAGCTGAAAGAATGCGGTCGGTTATCCGCGACTGTCACAATGAAGGAGATTTCTATCATGCCTTTCTTTCTGCATACTGGTCTCAGGCTACTCAAGGTCGTGTAAAAAACAGCATCATAATGATGAAACATTTCGAACAATCTGAATTTTCCAGCCTGGTAAAATGTTTTGTAGATACATTGCACAAGAATCAGTATTTGTCAGACCCGTACAGCCCCTCGGAACTTATTCGCATTTGCTTAAGTAAGTTGCCTAAGCATTTAAGACATGTTATTTTGTCTGGACGTTGCAATGATGATATCGAGGCTTTTCAGGGACTTTTACAAGAATTGGAAATCGACACAGACAGTCGCGTGGTGCGAAAACAGGAAAACAACAACAATTACAGGTCACAACCATCACAATTCCGTAGCGACAGAAATAAAAACCAGACACTGCAAGGCTATTATTATAACGCAAATCGTGACCAAAATAGACACCACCCGTATGACAACCATAGGCAGAATAACAATAGTTACAGAGAAAGATAACATTTCCGTAGTAACGACTATGACAGACAACCGTAGAAGTACACAATGTGGGCACCAAAATACTTGTTCTCAAGGGAGACAAAATGACTTAAGACGCAACGGTCCACCTCACAATTACGATTCCGGGAGAATTCTCCACCACTTAAACGACAAGAAAGAAACCGACATGAAAACAGACGCTATAGTTATGACGACTGACCTGAATTTAATCAGAACTGGCGTGATTCAAATAGGGCAGGGCCCTCTCGATAAGCTGATAATGTAGAAGTTAGACCTCCAATTCCCAGTAACGACCACAAAACGTACTTATGAAGCTGACGACGTAGCTGCCGTGACTATCAATTACGTGAAAATGGAAGACAATAGCGACATGTTACTCCAGGAACATGACATGAAACAGAACAATATTGCATATGCTGTAATTCACATCACAGCAAATAACATAAAATTTACGGCAGTACTTGACTCTGGCAGTCCTGTTTCAGTAGTTAGTGAAACAGCTTTCAGTAAATGCAACAGATCAAACAACTGCCCCACACTTCTTTTACGCAAGATTAAATTACAAGGTGCAAGTGTAGATGTACGCCAACAAACTATTAGAATTCTTTCGTCAAAGTTACAGATTTGCTACGAATTTCCTTATTGTTCCATTATTGTCGACGGAGATTATATTGGGTATAAACTTTTTGAATGAGTAACCAGTTTTAAACTTTCACGACGCTGAAATAAGGTTACAGAAAGAAGGTAAGTCAATAGCTTTAAAGTTTGAAGATTGGCTTTCAAACCATGACGAGGAAATCTGTCGGCTTTACCTTTTGTTAGATCAGAGTTTGGAACTTTCGACGGAATTTGACACTAATAATCACTTTGCAAATACTGACAGGGACGATATTGATGACGTATTAGATACTAACGTTTTCATTCAGAAAAAAATTTCAAACAGTTGAGAACTGTAATGACACTGATAGACGGGACCTTTTTTACATTTTACAAGCACATTCTACAATTTTTACTCATAAAACAGGAACAATTAAAGGATTTCAATATCAATTTCGTGTTCGTGAGCATACTAACTTCTGCGTCAGACCATACGTAATTCTGGCACATTATAGGGGCCGTGTTAAAACAGAAATACAATATATGCTTGACGAGGGCATTATTGAACCAGCAGTAAGCTCTTACACCATAATCATTCATGAAACAGATAGGAAGCAAACGTTGGAAGAACTTCTTCAAAATTTCCATGGCGCAAAAGTGTTGTCTTCCATTGATCTCAGATCCAGCTTCTATCAAATTGAACTTCATCCAGAATGTAGAAAATATACGGCTTTTCTTTGTTTGGCGTTTGTTATCAGTTTCGGAAATGTCATTTTGGTTTCAACATTTCTTCGGCAGCATTAATTCATGGGTTAAATTCCATAGTACCTGACTTCTTAAAACGTCACATCACCTTATACGTGGACGATATTTTAATAGCAAAAGCCTCTTAGGAACAACATAATCGTATCCTCAACAGGGTGTTACGTATTTTTGCAGAATCTGGAATTACAGTTAACTTGGAAAAATCTGAATTCGGTAGAACAAAGGTGAAGATTTTGGGTCACATTATTTCTTATGACGGCATTCTGCCGGATCCTGAAAAGTTGGAAGCAATCAGAGCCATTCCAGTTCCATTCACAAAAAAACAAGTTCGCAGTTTCTAGGTCTCGTAGATTTCTAACGTCGATTCCTGAATATGCAAATTCTAGTAAGACCAAAACTTTGTTCCCTCACTAGCAAAAACACTGTTTGGAACTGGGACGAACAGGCACAGTTGGAATTCGATTCTTTGAAAGTATCTCAGCTCACCCAGATCTGTCAAAAGATTTCTGTCTTAGTACGGATTCTTCTAAAGTTGGTCTTGGTGTCCACTTATTTAAAGAAGCCATAGAAAATAACATTACTGTTCAGATAACCATACCATTTGCTAGCCGTGAGCTAACAAAAGCCGAGAAAAATTATTCCATCACTGTATTACAAGTTTTCGCTATTGTTTGGGCATTTGACAAATTTCGTGTCTTTCTTTCTGGCAAACACGTAAAAGCTTATAGTGATCATCGAGCACTACAATTTCTTCTGCCATAAAATTTAAATCATGACAGGTTGAAATGTTGAGCATTGTTTCTGCAAGAATTCGACTTCGCAATAGTCTGGCAATGAAAACATTGTAGCGGACGCACTGTCACGTGCACCGGCTGGCCTTGAGAAACGCAACACAGAAGCCAGCCTTGAGAAAAATTTCAATATTCTTTACATTCAAAAATTAGTCTTTGAAAACATCGTCACTCCATCTTTAAAAGACATTGCTTATGAACAAGACAAGGATCCGATCTGGAAAGATATCATAAGTAAATGGCATGAAAAGACATACACGCTGATTCGTCATTATTATCTGGTTAGAAACAGCATACTCTTCAAACGTTACACTGTTGATGATAAGCTATGGGTACTTCGTAGTGCTGATGATTTTGTTAATAAGCTCATCTGGCACACTCAATTCAGCTACGCACATTTTGGTCCTCGAAAATGTTATCGTATTCTTCGGACGACTTGTTATTTCAACAATATGGAAAAAAGAACTATGAGAGTCTGGAATATTTGTAAACATTTTCAAAAATGTAAACCATCTACCATCTCACATCATGCTCCATTGTTTCCTGTTATTGCTACTAGATTAAAAGAATTTTCTGCTGTTGATCTTTTGGGGCACCTGGTCAAAACATTGAATGGATTTTCGTACGTTCTCGTCGCTGTTGTAGTTACTTCAAAATCTGATCCTCTCACACCTTTACGCAAAGCCACTGGACCGTCTGTATCCTACGCCATTGTTTAACATTTCTTACGTGAATTTGGACACATTGCCAAAGTCATTTCAGATAATGGACCAAAATTCACATCTGCTATTTGGTCACGCATGCTTTGGAATCGTAATACCAAGCCTGTTTTTATTTCATTGTACACTCCACATTTCAACCCGTCTGAATGGATTATGAAAGAAATTATTGAGCTTTGTAGACTTTGTTGTCACAGAAAGCATCATTTTGGGACAGATACTTACACTTATTTCAAAATGTACTGAATGAAATGCCTCATGACTCGACTGCTTTACCACCTATTCTTGTACTGAACAATGAAGAACCACCGAACAGAAGCAGAGAGCTTGTACCTTTTCCGAACACACGTAAGCCTCGACATAAAGATATAATTGATTTGTCTATTAAACATATAAATTCTGCTGTAGACAAAAGTAGAAAATTACAAGGTCAGACAAATGCAAAGAAACTACACATTGGTCAAAAAGTTCTCATTAAAGCCCATACATTGTCACGTAAGAAGAAACATTTGAGTCACAAATTCTTTCCGATTTACAATGGACCTTATAGGATCCAACGTATAGCGTTGCGTTGAAATTGAAACTCCGTGTACTACGAAAAGTAAAGGGTTACACCAGATTTCTCATGTAAAACCGTTTATTGAGAAATAATTTCCTTTCTGACATAATCTTTGCTATAAAACTTTTCATTTCAAGTTGCTATTACGCTTTGTCACATTTAGCATGCAGTGATGTTCTGATGTCAGCTATCTAGTCAACAACCTATGGAACTTATTAAGACAGTAAGTTTACGAGTTCACTTTTGTTGGGAACAGACGGCATCGTATCATTATAAGTACATTTTGCTTGTTAGTTGAACGATTACATTACGACTTATAATGCTCACATTCTTGGAACATATACTGCTAATGAGGTTATACTGAAACATTTCGGAATATTTGAAAGAAATAAAAATAATTTGCATATAAAGTACTTTCTGGGGGATCACGGTGTTTGGTTTGTTTGACAGCTGTACAATTATATTACGACGCTACTAATGTGTAACACAATATTCATTATTGCTCTTGCGCTGAATGTGTTTATATTTGCACAGTTTTCTGCGTTCTTCTGAAGAGTAAAACATCTTCTGGTAGTGACTTTCGTGGCATAGCTACAGCGAGACAGTGATTTTCGTAACACAACAATTGTTACAGTGTAGTACTTTCAAGATCAAGGCAATGAACATATTATCTACGACATTTATACGCATAGTATTTCAATTTTGTATATAACAAGGTAAGTACATTAACTTTTGGAGAACTTGGTTTATGGACAACGATAACTACGGCACTTGGTACATTTTTACCACTAAACGATGACAGAAATTTTACTACAGGTAGAAGTATCGTGTAGCGCTTCATGACAAGCATTTGAGTGATTACTTTTTGTACTTGGAACACTTTTAGAAACATTTTGGAACTACAATCATACAGAGAAGGTTTTCGGTGATACATTTCTTTTCGCACCCTTAATATGTAACATCTGATGTATAATTACATTGTCCCTCATGGGAGTATCCCTACTTTGTGTACCATGTGTGTGGCAAGCCATAGCTAAAATGGTATTTGCTTACGCAATTTTACACATCGCTACCATATTTCTCTAACACAGAATTACACAGCTATCTGGTCATTTAACTGAGAGAAATAAACTTTTCTAGTACATCTATGACACATATTTACGTAATTATACAGTTCAATTACTTTGCACTTTAGATATTTTACTTTGTCTGTACTTTGTGAACTGTTCATATATTTACAGAACCATTGTGATACTGTGAGAGCTTTGAGAGACGTATATTGCATGGGATCACGATTTTTGAAGTACGTTTGAGGTAGATGACACTACTGAAACGAGGAAAAGAGCACTTTTTTTTTTTTTAGAGATTTTGAGGTTATTGGAGGACGTTACGACGATTTTGAAATTTGATTGATGTGTTTGATGATCTTATTATGACGAAGCCGTGTATTATGATGTTGAGATATGTTTATGAGCAATAAGGCGATGCTGTATAAGGAACATGATTATGCTACATGTTTATTATGATGAAGTATTGAAGCAGTATCGACGTATATGTATATTAATAATGAGTAGGGGGTTTGGGACTCTGGTTTGTGGAAAAGGATGTAGGAAACCAAGAACTGTACTTTAAGAGTTATGAGATGTGGGTGTATATGTGAATGTGAATATCACAACGCTGATGTATATTTTCGGTTACTGTTATTGATGAGATTTCGTTTCTGCACACTTCTACTGTAACATTTTTGACCTGTGAAAGTTTTTATTTGTATCAGACTGTCATTGTAGTGGAAAGTTCTGTCGTTAGTGTTTTGGAAAGGAATGTATGTGACATTGATTTAATGCTCTGCTGCGCCCGGCTGCACGTTAGACAACTGGAAAAAACCATTGTTGCATTGCCTGTCAACTTTAAATGGTGTCGCTTAAGCCTCTGTGAAGCACGCCGCACTCCAATGGGCGCTCGAACAGCTGTAGAAAGGAGAGGCCATTGAACTCGCTATTGACACTTCTTTGCAGAACGCACCACAAACACATTATTACTTAGAAAGATATGATTACACTTTGGAGCTGGTACTTTGTGCTACTTACTGAAACGCTTATGAAGTGATGAGAAATATTCTTATGTCCGCACACCTGATAATCAAAAATGTCTGCAAGACTAGAGATAATTTATACTGACTTATGAAACGCCATACAGCTGGTGAATGATATTTTATACTTTCCTTTGTACATATTTGTTTATTTTGTTTGATATCTAGTTTCTAGATGCGCTGCAGCATTGATCTTATAAAGTAAAATTCAATACATATGCTAATGTAAACACTTTCTGTCAACAGATCCATTAAATAATAATTTCATGATCCACATTCTTAAAAAAAGATAACTTGGAAAGCAAAGAACAATAAGGAGAAGGGACTACTAAAAGGAATTGTATGCATAATTTTCTTTTCAAGGACATGGTAATTATTTGGTAGAATAAGTTGTTGTGGTGCACCACCCTAGTGATTAGAGGTGACATAGATATTAAGACATAAATAGATATTTCCCTTATCTGCGTTGCTGTCATTACTGTAATATTTTTTTCTGATTGTGCTTTGTCATCTTTAGATATAAGTTACTGCATTTGCTGCTGCTATTTGCCAGGCATTGTCCTACTGAATTTTACATTGTATTACTGTGTTAAGCCAGTTTTACACTGATATACCTGTCTTGTTTACTGCATATTGCTTGATATCACTTGTAATGTTGCATTGTTTCTGCTAATTTAGATATGCTGCAGCTCGCTTTGCCAATCTGGATTTTTGTTGTTGTAGTTTGTGTTAATTTTTTTTGTGCAGCTGCATTGCTTCATTCTCTAGTTTATGTATCTGAGCTCACTAGATTTAAGTTAGCTTAAGAGGGGGTATGCTATATAAGAAAATGAGTTATCATGAGTTGGGAAGAAATGCATTGAGAAGCTAGAAGGATAAGGTTTGGCCAAAGAGTATTGCATAAAGAGGAACTGTTATTCTGAAAAAGTAAATGAATAGGTAAGTAGGATATAGTGACAACAGGTTTAGGTAGGATTTTCTTGGAAACAAAAGATGGGGTGAGAAATATGTTGTTGTTGTTGTGGTTGTTGTTGTTGTGGTCTTCAGTCCTGAGACTGGTTTGATGCAGCTCTCCATGCTACCCTATCATGTGCAAATTTCTTCATCTCCCAGTACCTACTGCAACCTACGTCCTTCTGAATCTGCTTAGTGTATTCATCTCTTGGTCTCCCTCTACGATTTTTACCCTCCACGCTACCCTCCAATGCTAAATTGGTGATCCCTTGATGCCTCAAAACATGTCCTACCAACCGATGCCGTCTTCTAGTCAAGTTGTGCCACAAACTCCTCTTCTCCCCAATTCTATTCAATATCTCCTCATTAGTTATGTGATCTACCCATCTAACCTTCAGCATTCTTCTGTAGCACCACATTTCGAAACCTTCTATTCTCTTCTTGTCCAAACTGGTTATCGTCCATGTTTCACTTCCATACATGGCTACACTCTATACAAGTACTTTCAGAAACGACTTCCTGACACTTAAATCTATATTCGATGTTAACAAATTTCTCTTCTTCAGAAACGCTTTCCTTGCCGTTGCCAGTCTACATTTTATATCCTCTCTACTTCGACCATCATCAGTTATTTTGCTCCCCAAATAGCAAAACTCCTTTACTACTTTAAGTGTCTCATTTCCTAATCTAACTCCCTCAGCATCACCCGACATAATTCGACTACATTCCATGATCCTCGTTTTGCTTTTGTTGATGTTCATCTTATATCCTCCTTTCAAGACACTGTCCATTCCGTTTAACTGCTCTTCCAAGTCCTTTGCTGTCTCTGACAGAATTACAATGTCATCGGCGAATCTCAAAGTTTTTATTTCTTCTCCACGGATTTTAATACCTACTCCGAATTTTTCTTTTGTTTCCTTTACTGCTTGCTCAATATACAGATTGAATAAGATTGGGGAGAGGCTACAACCCTGTCTCACTCCCTTCCCAGCCACTGCTTCCCTTTCATATCCCTCGAATCTTACAACTGCCATCTGGTTTCTGTACAAATTGTAAATAGCCTTTCGCTCCCTGATTTTTACCCCTGTCACCTTCAGCATTTGAAAGAGAGTATTCCAGTCAACATTGTCAAAAGCTTTCTCTAAGTCTACAAATGCTAGAAACGTGTTTGCCTTTCCTTAATCTTTCTTCTAAGATAAGTTGTAAGGTCAGTGTTGCCTCACGTGTTCCAACATTTCTACGGAATCCAAACTGATCTCCCTCGAGGTCGGTTTCTACCAGTTTTTTCATTCGTCTGTAAAGAATTCGTGTTAGTATTTTGCAGTAGTGACTTATTAAACTGATAGTTCAGTAATTTTCACATCTGTCAACGTCTGCTTTCTTTGGGATTGGAATTATTATATTCTTCTTGAAGTCTGAGGGTATTTCGCCTGTCTCATACATCTTGCTCACCAGATGGTAGAGTTTAGTCAGGACTGGCTCTCCCAAGGCCGTCAGTAGTTCTAATGGAATGTTGTCTACTCCTGGGGCCTTGTTTCGACTTAGGTCTTTCAGTGCTCTGTCAAACTCTTCACGCAGTATGGTATCTTCCATTTCATCTTCATCTACATTCTCTTCCATTTCCATAATATTGTCCTCAAGTAAGTCGCCCTTGTATAGACCCTCTATATACTCCTTCCACCTTTCTGCTTTCCCTTGTTTGGTTAGAACTGGGTTTCCATCTGAGCTCTTGATATTCATACAAGTGGTTCTCTTTTCTCCAAAGGTCTCCTTAATTTTCCTGTAGGCAGTATCTATCTTACCCCTAGTGAGATAAGCCTCTACATCCTTACATTTGTCCTCTAGCCATCCCTGCTTAGCCATTTTGCACTTCCTGTCGATCCCATTTTTGAGACGTTTGTATTCCTTTTTGCCTGCTTCATTTACTGCATTTTTATATTTTCTCCTTTCATCAATTGAATTCAATATTTTTTCTGTTACCCAAGGAGTTCTACTAGCCCCCGTCTTTTTACCTACTTGATCCTCTGCTAACTTCACTATTTCATCCCTAAGAGCTATCCATTCTTCTTCTACTGCACTTCTTTCCCCCTTTGCTGTCAATTGTTCCCTTATGCTCTCCCTGAAACTCTGTACAACCTCTGGTTTAGTCAGTTTATCCAGGCGCCGTCTCCTTCAATTCCCAACTTTTTGCAGTTTTTTCAGTTTCAATCTACAGTTCATAACCAATAGATTCCGGTCAGAATCCACATCTGCCCCTGGAAATGTCTTACAATTTAAAACCTGGTTCCTAAAACTCTGTCTTACCATTATATAATCTGTATGATACATTTTAGTATCCCCAGGATTCTTCCATGTATACGACTTTCTTTTATGATTCTTGAACCAAGTTCTTAGCTATGATTAAGTTATGCTCTGTGCAAAATTCTACCAGGCGGCTTCCTCTTTCATTTCTTTCCCCCAATCCATATTCACCTACTATGTTTCCTTCTCTCCCTTTTCCTACTTTCGAATTCCAGTCACCCATGACTATTAAAATTTTCGTCCCCCTTCACTATCTAAATAATTTCTTTTCATCATACATTTCATCAATTTCTTCATTATCTGCAGAGCTAGTTGTCATATAAACTTGTACTACTGTAGTAGGCGTGGGCTTCGTGTCTATCGTGGCCACAATAATGCGTTCACTATGCTGTTTGTAGTAGCTTACCCGCACTCCTACTTTTTTATTCATTATTAAACCTACTCCTGCATTACCCCTATTTGATTTTGTATTTATAATCCTGTATTCACCTGACCAAAAGTCTTGTTCCTCCTGCCACCGAACTTCACTAATTCCCACTATATCTAACTTTAACCTATCCATTTCCCATTTTAAATTTTCTAACCTACCTGTTCGATTTAGGGATCTGACATTCCACGCTCCGATCCGTAGAATGCCAGTTTTCTTTCTCCTGATAACGACGTCCTCTTGAGTAGTCCCCGCCCGGAGATCCGAATGGGGGGCTATTTTACCTCCGGAATATTTTACCCAAGAGGACGCCATCATCAGTTAACCATACAGTAAAGCTGCATGCCCTCGGGAAAAATTACGGCTGTAGTTTCCCCTTGCTTTCAGCCGTTCGCAATACCAGCACAGCAAGGCCGTTTTGGTTATTGTTACAGGGCCAGATCAGTCAATCATCCAGACTGTTGCCCCTGCAACTACTGAAAAGGCTGCTGCCCCTCTTCAGGAACCACACGTTTGTCTGGCCTCTCAACAGATACCCCTCCGTTGTGGTTGCACCGTCGGTACGGCCATCTGTATCACTGAGGCACGCAAGCCTCCCCACCAACGGCAAGGTCCATGGTTCATGGGGGGGGTAAGAAATATATGACAGTATAAATACAGAAGAATAGGACCCTTTTTTTTTGGGAGACAAATGTTGAACTAAGGTACATGCCTGAGAATTAAATGAAGTAGTTCTGGCTGAAAGTTATAGAGGGATCGGCATGAAGGATGTTATTGAAAGGAGAAAAATGAAAAAGATGTATACAATGCCCAGCACAAGTACTGAAATACCAAATGTTACACTGAAAACAAACACTGTCCTTTCCTTTTGTGTTATCCTGCTATGTATTTATTTGTACCCTTGTGTGTCTGTGTTCTTCCTATCTGTGTGAAGAGAAATTTAGTAGAATTTTTTCCTGCCAATAGTAAGTAATCTGTTTTTGTAACGTATTCTTTACCTTTGAAAGATGTTCAGACAATATTTATTCTGTTAAGTTTCCTTTTAATGCTCATATGTCAAGTTAACGTTTTAAGAATATTCTCATTTTCATGTATTTATTTATGTCATAATTTCTGAAATACTTATGTATATGGGAACGAAGTTTTTCGCGAAGGCACTTGGATGTAAAACATTCTCGGTATTCTTGCCGCGTCAGTTCTGAATAAAATCTCGAGCTTTCGACGATTACCTCCATCGTCATCGTCAGGAGCTGACTGTCTTCATTGCTGCTGTGGTAGCCTCTATATAGCCCGTGGACGGCTTCTGATCGGTCGGCTTATGATTGGTCAGCGATAACGTACTGCTGTCGCAGACGGTGTCACTGTGTGCGCCGGTGGCACCACCGCTTCCGTTGGAACGTAAACCTTGGAAGGAACGTCTCTGCTGCTTCTCTGCATCATGCGCTCGTTTCCATGCACAGCTCAGATGGTATCCGCTATCGTGGTTAAAGTTATTTTGGCTCATTCTTATTTCAACAGCCTCCTTAATAACAGAATCCCAGTACGTGGAGACATGGGACAGAATTTTAGTTTCATCGAACAATATTTCATGTTTGTTCGTGAATCTGTGCTCCGCAGTTGCCGATTTCTCCAGTTCTCTATTTTAATATGGCGTTGGTGTTCTGCACAGCGGTCGGAAACGGTACGAATCATCTGACCTATATAATTGCTCCCACACTCACAGGGTCTATTATAAACTCCAGGGACCCTGAGGCCGAGATTGTCCTTAACAGGGCGTATCATCTCCTTAATTTTCTTAGGAGGACGAAAAATCGGTCTTATATACCTTGTTTACGCAAGACTCTTCCTATTTTGCTGGAAATCGTGCCACAAAAAGGAAGATTCACAATTGGTGTTTCATCCTGTGAGTGTGCAGCATTTTCAGGTTTCCTTCTTCTGGAAAACGTTGCCTTTGTATTGGGTGCACCATAGCCATTCTTTCGGAACACGTTCTTCAGATGGCTAATCTCGGACCTTAAGTGGTCCTCGTCAGGAACAGTTTTGGCTCTATATATCAACGTGTTCAAAACGGCTCTCTTCTGAGCAGGTTGATGGAAACTCTGTGCATTCAGGTGTAAATCGGTATGTATCGGCTTACGGTATACAGATTGGCCAAGACGCCCGTCCGCCTGTCGTTGTATTAAAACGTCTAAGAAAGGCCGTCTCCCTTCCTTCTCCATCTCGACAGTGAACTGGATGTTCGAGTGTATGCTGTTCATGTGTTCAATGAATTGTTCGAGAGCTCCTGCGCCGTGTGGCCAGATCATAAATGTATCGTCAACGTAACGATAAAATAAGGATGGACGGAGAGGAGCCGAATTTAATGTACGTTCTTCAAAATTCTCCATAAAAAAGTTAGCCAGTCGTGGAGACAACGGAGAGCCCACCGCCATACCGCCCGTCATTTCATAAAATTTGTTACCATACAAGAAGTAGGTGGTCGTCATCACGTAACGGAACAACTTTATAGTTTCAGGAGGAAAAAGATCCGTCAGCATTTTCAAAGTGTCCTCCACAGGAACTTTTGTGAACAGCGACACCACATCCAGGCTGACTAAAATGTCATTTGGACTAACAATAATATCTTTAATTTTTTCGATGAACATCTGGGTGTTTATCATGTGATGTTCACACCGGCCGACTACAGGAGACATCAACTTTGTTAGATATTTGGCCAGCTTATAAGTAGGAGAACTAACTGCACTGACAATACGTCTCATGGGAACATTATCCTTGTGGATCTTCGGTAGTCCGTACAACCTGGGCGGTCTAGGAGCTCCGACTCTGAAATTTTTTGTAACATCGTCTGGCAGCCCGGAATTCTTCAGTAACTTCATGGTTTTTCTGCTGTACGTCAAAGTTGGGTCCCGTTTAAGATATTTATACGTACTGTCCTCCAACAGTGACGTCATTTTTCTATGATATTCGGTAGTATTAAGGACCACGGTGGCATTTCCTTTGTCAGCTGGTAATATGACAAGATCTTCATCCTTCCGAAGTAAACGCAGCCCCTCTCTCTCCTCTCTACTGATATTATATCTGGGAGGCTTAGCTGAGGCCAAAAAGCGACTGGTAACAAGTCTCACTTCGTCGGCGTCGTCCTGTGCAAGATGCCGCACAGCCTGTTCTACTCCACTGATAAGATCCACGATGGGTACAGTACGTGGTGTAGGAGCAAACTTCAAACCTTTATTAAAGGCCGAGATGGCTTCTTTGTCGAGGTTCTTGTCCGAAGGTTGACGACAGTGCGTGCTGTTTCGTACGATTCTGATCTTTGCATAGCTGCAAGATGCTCAAATTTCTTTACTTGTCTAGCCGATGTATTGCTAAGATGAGCTCTTTGCTTAGCAGCCGTCATCATATCGACCCACTCCCAGTCAAACGGCGAGAGAACTGTAGATAACAAAAGATAGCAACTATATAAACTTCGTGCATTAAGATGCAGTTCGTACCTTGTGTGTCGTAACCTTTCTCTGACGATCGCCCGGCTTGTCTTCTGTAATATATTTTTCATTCCAACTGACTTGATATGGTGTTTAACCATAGCAAACTTACGTACAATCTCCTTATCGCGACAGCGTTGCAGAAATGCCAAATTACTCCGCAACTGTCCATGTTTGACGCGCAGCTTCTCCAGTTGACGAACCTGGTGTGCGATGTCCTCCCCGTAGAGGAAAGTAATATGGGAACGAAGGTTTTCGCGACGGCACTTATATATAAAACATTCTCGGTATTATTGCCGCGTCAGTTCTGGATAAAATCTCGAGCTTTCGACGGTTATCTCCATAGACATCGTCAGGAGCTGACTGTCTTCGCAGCTGCTGTGGTAGCCTCTATATAGCCCGAAGACGGCTTCTGATTGGTCGATTTATGACTGGTCGGCGATTACGTACTGCTGTTGCAGACGGTGTCACTGCGCGCGCCGGTGGCGCCACCGCTTACAATCGTCGAAAGCTCGAGGTTTTATCCAGAACTGACGCGGCAAGAATACCTAGAATGTTTTATATACCTATGTACATGTTTATTTTTATTCTTTCTGTAAAGCCTGTATTAATACAATTGTTACCTGTATTACCATGTCCTTTAATGTAATCATTTTTTGTGTACCTTTGTAACTGTTTTCTTATGCTGAAAAATTGTGTAGACACCAGTTCTCCAAGTTATGTAAATAGTAGAGGTTCATTTCACCGCACACATCTGTCTATTGGTCATACTAAATGTATAAAATCTCAGAGGTTGTATGATTGTGTTAGTGCTTGCAAGTGTATTGATAATTCAACAAGGGACTGGTTAACAGCATTGCTGGTCCTAGCTATACAGCAAAAAAAAAAAAAAAAAAAAAAAAAATAATAATAAATGAATAAATAAATAAATATATATATATATATATAATTTATGAGTGCATAAGTGATGGTTCATGGACTCGCTACATTATCCTCAAGATTCTTCAATTGTGATTGTGCACCTGCACAGTCGCAACGGAAGGCCTGCTGGCCATCTCTAGAAGGACTACAGTGGATGGCCCACTACTACCATAATCTCTGCAAGGACTATTGTGGGTCTGCACCTTTGGTAGCCCAATACTACCACAGTCTCTACAAGGAATACTGTGGGTCTACTCTGTGGAGACCTACCAAGTCTACCAATATTTCTTCAAGACTTCAACTGACTCTGCTGTGCATCTGCTCTGTTGTGGCCCATTACCAATCTTCATATCTTCGTCTCAAGAGTGAGCAATGTGTTTCCGTTGGGAGGACAACACTACTTCCTCCAGGATGCATGGAGGTCCACTATGTACGTGTGCACTTTGTTTTACTGTTGAGACTTCGTGCATAGATTACTCTTCCGATGAATGATTAGGACTGTCTGTAGGGACTGTGAGGACAACTTTTGCTTTATTGACCAACAACGTATTACTAATGTTTTGCATCTGATCTATTTGATACTGTTAATATAAGAAATTTTAACAAATTTGTAGTGGCCACTGCCCAAAACAGTTTGTAAATTTTATTGAGAGGAGCAGAGGGGCTATGTAAGTAGCCTGTTTATATTGTTGTGGGGTGTCAATGGTCGAACCCGGGACTCCAGATGGCCGAACTGAAGCCGGGGACCACTGCGCCGCATTTCGTCAGAAGGCTGAACAAGTTCAATAGCGTCAAGGGGCAGTGCAGAGTAATATAGCGTTATTCGGAAGTATTCCTTTATTCACATAATTTACAGTATTACGACGGGTGCAGCATCTGTCGGCTTGCCGCCCGCAGCGTTGTCCCACAACCATCTGCAAGGCTGCTCATCTGGAAGGCGGCCGCACTCTGCCCGGTCGTCGCTCACTGAGGCGTCGCGTCTTGATTCGCATAGATGGCTGCGATTCCGGAGGTTGTTACAGTCCCTGACCCTGCCGCCCTACTTCTACGTACATACTGCGCAATCCACCATACGATGCATGGCAGAGGTTACCTCGTACCACAACTAGCATCTTCTCTCCCTGTTCTACTCCCAAACAGAACGAGGGAAAAATGACTTCCTATATGCCTCTGTACGACCCCTAATCTCTCTTATCTCTGTGGTCTTTCCTAGAAATATAAGTTGGCGGCAGTAAAATTGTACTGCAGTCAGCCTCAATTGCTGGTTCTCTAAATTTCCACAGCGATTCACGAAAAGATCGCCTCCTTTCCTCCAGAGACCCACACCCGAGTTCCTGATGCATTTCCGTAACACTCGCGTGATGATCAAACCTACCAATAACAAATCTAGCAGCCCGCCTCTGAATTGCTACTATGTCCTCCCTCAATCCAACCTGATAGGGATACCAAACGCTCGAGCAGTACTCAAGAATAGGTCGTATTAGTGTTTTATAAGCGGTCTCCTTCAGAGATGAACCACATCTTCCCAAAATTCTACCAATGAATCGAAGACAACTATCCGCCTTCCCCACAACTGCCATTACATGCTTCTCCCACTTCATATCGCTCTGCAGTGTTATGCCCAAATATTTAATCGACATGACTGTGTCAAGCGCTACACTACTAATGGAGTATTCAAACATTACGGGATTCTTTTTCCTATTCATCTGCATTAATTTACATTTAGCTATATTTAGAGTTAACTGCACTTCTTTACACCAATCACAAATCCTGTCCAAGTCATCTTGTATCCTCCTACAGTCACTCAACGACGACACCTTCCCGTACACCACAGCATCATCAGCAAACATCCGCACATTGCTATCCACTCTATCCAAAAGATCATTTATGTAGATAGAAAACAACAGCGGACCTACCACACTTCCCTGGGGCACTCCAGATGATACCCTCACCTCCGACGAACACTCACCATCGAGGACAACGTACTGGGTTCTATTACTTAAGAAGTATTCGAGCCACTCACATATTTGGGAACCAATCCCATATGCTCGTACCTTAGTTAGGAGTCTGCAGTAGGGCACCGAGTCAAACGCTTTCCGGAAGTCAAGGAATGTGGCATCCGTCTGATACCCTTCATCCATGGTTCGCAAGATATCATGTGAAAAAAGGGCGAGTTGCGTTTCGCAGGAGCGATGCTTTCTAAAGCCGTGCTGATGCATGGACTGCAACTTCTCTGTCTCAAGGAAATTCATTATATTCCAACTGAGAATATGTTCGAGGATCCTGCAACAAACCAATGTTAAGGATATTGGTCTGGAATTTTGAGGATCCGTCCTTCTACCCTTCTTATATACAGGCGTCACCTGCGCTTTTTTCCAGTCACTCGGGACTGGGCAAGAGATTCGCGATAAATGCAAGCTAAGTAAGGAGCCAATGCAGTAGAGTACTCTCTGTATAACGAAATTGGAATCCCATCAGGACCTGGCGATTTATTTATTTTCAACCCATTCAGCTGCCACCCCATTTGGCCTGCTCTGTCTGACCATGGGGCGAAGGTGTTTGTACTGGTCACCCGTGGCCCTCGGCCGCTGCTGCTCCCAGGACAGGACCGGACTCGAACCCACACCCTCCTGGATGCTGTACCACAACTTGCCGCTAGTGGTGCTTGCTGGATGGCACCACTCGCAGCAGCCTCTGGCGCCGCTGCAGCGCTGCCGCGCCCCCGCAGCGTACGCCTCGCCTGGACCCCGGTACGCCAGATGGGAAACGAACGTGCCCCTTCCTGGAGCTGCTGCAGACCGCTGTCACTGCCCTCCTTCAGGCAGACCGTGCAATCTCCAAGTACCCGGCTGTCATTCCGTCCCGTCCCGGTATTGCATCCCCAGTGGCGGAATACAGCCCGAACAAGTACATAGAAATAAAGTACAGATTTACATAGAATGGGTCAAATGGCTCTGAGAATTATGGGACTTAACATCTGAGGTCATCAGTCCCCTAGAATAAAGAACTACTAAAACCTAAGGACGCCACACACATCAATGCCCGAGACAGGATTCGAACCTGTGACCGTAGCAGTCGCGCAGTTCCTGACTGAAGCGCCTAGAACCGCTCGGCCACAGCGGCCGGCTTTTACATAGAATTTTACAACATCGCTGCCAGACTGGCCCCTATAAGCGTAGACTAGCACAGGTCTGACCCGACTCTCGACTGACCTGGCACCCCTCAAGCTAAAAGTGCCTGACTGTTTATACTGCTTTCCCCCTTGCTTCTGATGTAATGTCAGAGACAGAAACTATGGCAGGGGTAAATACCCATACGCCAGCCACTTACATATCACCCTCCCAGCTCTGGCCAACTGCCTCGCCTCATACATCGCAATAACTTCAAGCAACGCTACAGTTCCCTGCCTCGCTGTTGCTTCATTCCTTCGACCATACATATAACAGACTGGCCCTGACGTCATTTTCGTGGCTCCAACATCTCTGGGCTAAAGTCACGTGAATGTTGGCAAAACATGGTTGTTTCGTGTTGCGCTTATGACTGTACTAAGCGTTTTGTCGGGGGAAATGGCATTACATTTCACGTGTAAGTGTTTCTATGACAGTGCAGATGCGTTTATTTAAATCTGCTGACGTGACTTTTATATATATTTTTTTTTTACACTTGAAATAGATTATCACGTAAATTAAAGTGTTGAAAGTGATACCTGTAAAGTCTGACTCATATTACATTTTGGAAAGTATCTGTGATAATTCGGTTACAGAAGCAAGTATAACTGTTTCTCGTTCCTACTCATAGGTTCCCTAAGGATGAAAACCGAAGTCAGCTTTGGATACAGGCCCTGAAACGGAAAAACTTTAAGCCATCTGCACATACGCGCCTTTTTGTATATACAAGTGAGATTATGATAAGGTAAGGGCACCTATAGTCGACACATGAAGAGAATTTTTTTCCAACTTCTAATGCTATTAAATAAATGTAGGTTCCAAAATTATTTTCTGACACTTCAAAGTCTCACCTTTCATCTAAAATATCTTTTTTTTAAAACTGATAGTTTAAATTATTTGTAAAAATAGTAGGAACTTAACCTTTTAAGTGCACTTAAAATTGATACTCTAAAACGGACCTGCTCCTAAAGTCGACAATTTTGGCATCTATAGTTGATATAATTCACATATCCCATTTTCTTTTATAAGTGACTAGAGCTCAAAACGCGGCGAATCCAATGTGTAAAGTTTTGACACGAGCCCACGCTTACTGTTTGCAAGAATTTTAACGACATTTTATTTTAATTGATAGTTTACAGTAATTTCGTCCCGCTGCCCACCAGAGGGGCGTTCAATGTATTTGTTAGATTTTATAAATGGTACTGAGAACAAATCCAGGTCAAATGTAGTTTTGACATAATTTCTCGCAAATAAAAAAGTAATTTTTGTTGGAAGCGTTTGGCAGTCAATTGAGAAATGTGGATAAAATAAGATACAAACATAGGATGGCAGGCTGCTGATTTGAATTCCCGCCACGTTTTGCCAACAGTCACGTGGTTTATGTTGGAGCCACACCAGCCCTATAGCTTCTGCACAGCAAGACCAGTCTACTAGTATCTATGGTCGAAGCTTCATTCCAAACAAATCGTATGTGCAGTATGTCGGTACAGCTCCGTGCCATGTTTACTTTGCCCGGCCTACTGGCTGCCGACTATTACCACACAAGGCCAGCGGCTCCAGACATCATCGCCCAATCGCGCCTTTACTGAATTTTAACAAAATTCCCCTTTCCTATGACTGAGACTGATACTAGCGCAGCAATACGTTTGTGTATTGGCAGCGCTTTAGAGTGCATTAATATCACTGACAGCGCTGTGCGCCCTCTGTACGAAACTCTGTGGATGGAACGACTCCCAGTTAGAAGATAATTGTTTGCAGTGATAGCAGTTAGAAGTTAATAGTTAGCAGTGAAGGAGGTTAGAAGCAGTGTCAGCGCTAGCGGATGGTCTGGACGTGTGTCCACCGTGGAGATTTAATATTGGTTGGACATGGTTTTGTAAGTAGGCTGTTTAGGTTTTTATATTGGTAACGCCACGTAGCGCTCTGTATGAAAATCACTGGCTGTGCTTTGTGCAGTCTGAGGCTGGTTATCATCGTTGTAATATTCGCTATTGTAGTGTTGGGCAGTTGGCTGTTAACAGGGTGTAGCGATGGGCAGTTGGAGGTGAGCCGCCAGCAGTGGTGGATGTGGGGAGAGAGATGACGGAATTTTGAGAGCGATCTGGGCGTGTGTCCATCAGAGACAGCAAATTTGCAAGACTGGATGCCATGAACTGCTATATACATTATGACTTTTGAACACTATTAAGGTAAATACATTGTTTGTTCTTTATCAAAATCTTTCGTTTGCCAACTATGCCTATCAGTAGTTAGTGGCTTCAGTAGTTTGAATCTCTTATTTAGCTGGCAGTAGTGGCGCTCGCTGCATTGCAGTAGTTCGAGTAATGAAGATTTTTGTGAGGTTTCTTTTGTAGGGATTATTGAAAGTCAGATTGCGTTGCGCTAAAAATATTGTTTGCCAGTTTAAGCACAGTCATGTATAATTTTTCTATGGGGACGTTTCAGGTTGTAAAATGTGGGTAATGGAATTATTGACGATTATATAATTTTTGGAACTGGATGTCACTTGATTAAGGTAAAATCTGCTAAATACATTGTTTGCTCTGCAGCAAAATCTTTCCTTTCCTAACCACATGCTTATTAGTTGTTAAAGCCTACAGAAGTTAGAATATTTCCATTTAGCTGTATACTTGCTGTATCTACTGTAGTTCGTGTGATAAAGATTTTCTGTGAGGTAAGTGAATTAAGAAACGTACAGGTTACTGTTAGGATTTCTTCTAATTCAGGGCCATCCTTTTGTGTTAATTAATAGTCAGATTGCGTTATCCTGATATATTGTGAGTCATTAGTGGATAGAATAAGTTGGAGCTGTATTTGTTAGGAATAATTCTGTAGGTCAGAAATGAAATGATAAAAAATAGCGAAGGGACAGTATGTTTAGTTGCACTCAGCAGTTTTAGAAGGTTCAGATGCATTAAGCAATTTCTCTCAGGAGTTTCAGAAATAAATAAAGAAGTTTCAGTATGTACAACACACCACTGTTCTTCTCAAATTGTGATGGGTTATTTGTGACGAATTCCATTAGCGAAAATGTGTAATGTGACGGAGCAGTTAAAATGCCTAGCCCCTTGAAGAGGTAGTTACATGACGTCCGTGGGTGAACACCACCTATTATTTTTACTGTTCGCTGTTCGCTGTTTGCGCAGTCAGTACTTTCTTTGTAAGTGATGAGTTACTCCAGGGTAGTAGAAGGCTAGCAGGAAGTGAGAACATGGAAATACTTGACTGACTTAGCTGCAATATATCACGTCCCTCAAGTCAGCACACGAGAAGTAGCTGCAGTTACTGCAGCCTGTTTGGCGAAAAATACACTCATAAGTTTCACACACACCATCTTCCACTGAGAAGGGAGCTGCATGGTAACGATTTCAATGGGAGAGTTATTATCTACGAATGGGCCATGAAAATATTCATTCTGGACATCTTAGAAAGAAGAATGTTTTCTGACCACGTTCACGTCCACAATTTATGGTGCAGTAAAACGTCATAATACGAGTAATCAGACCATAGAAAATCCTAGGTGGGTGGTAATTTTGATCGTAAAAGGATATGGTACTGTAAAGTGAGGTGTGGAATTCTCGGAGAGGAGATCATTGACCCACTTTACTTCGGAGGTGGGACACATCAAGCTTTTTCCTTCAACCATTTACGTGCTCCCCAAGAGGACGGGGGTCCAGACAATAGAGGCCCCTTTCTGCACGTGATGTAGTGTAACTATTGAAAAAATACTTCCTGGAAAATTGTAGCTAGTCCTCAGCTTTTAACACCAAGTTTATTTTTGCAGTGATATATTAAGAATGACTTATATGTGTAACCGAAGCTAGAAACCCATATGACTTCAAACAGGTCATCGAGGAAATCTGTCACTCTTTGATACCACCAACTTCAGGTGTAGCATGTTACATCCTCCTGTAATTCTTTGAACGTATCTATCTCTTTAACTCAAATTGATGGTAATTGGATTTTAATTGACTTGTACCCAGATGGTTTAAATACATCATTGCTATAAAACTCTGGAAAAGTACAACATGATTTTCATAAGTCCGATACCCAAATATGCATGCAACGATTACCTGTACAAGTAAATATCCCTTTCAGTTGCTGTTTTGCTCGTTAAAGAGAAAACCGTTTTTGGAGCAGCGTGCAAATACCGTTTCTCAATACCGCAGAGACCACTGAATATCTTGGATTTCTTCGCTTTTCACGCTGTGCATCGTAATTTTACTATTTCTTTGATGTGACAGCGGTTTTTGCGCTGTTCTTCCGTCATGGTGGATGTGAATATTCACAGACTATTTTCGAAATCATCGCAGTGCTATACAGAGTCACTGAGTTGACGAATTGTGTAGGCCTCTTGACACCACTGCAGAATAATGTCAAACTTGGCTTGGGGGAGGGGGGGGGGGGGAGGGGAAGGGGAGTGTAAAATCAAATAATTTCTCTGGGCTATACTTTACTCAAACGACATAGAAAAGTGTGGCATTCAAAACATGATTTGTCATGACAGTCAAAATTAAAACAAAAAAAGAGTGGAAGCAAAAAATATATTACCAAAGCCAGATCTAAGGTCGTGTGAGAAGAAAGGTATTAAAGATGGCACCGAAGAAATCGCTTTTTTTTTTAAATTGATTTCTTGTTTCGGCACTCTGTGGCGACCTAATCAAAAATGGCTCTGAGCACTATGAGACTTAACATCTGAGGTCATCAGTACCCTAGAACTTAGAACTACTTAAACCTAACTAACCTATGGACATCACACACATCCGCGTCCGAGTCAGGATTCGAACCTGCGACCGTAGCGGTCGCGCGGTTCCAGACTGAAGCGCCTAGAACCATTCGGCCACAAAGGGCCGGCCAACGACCTAATCACTGGGAACATTAATGAGTAATCGGTTTCATCACTCTAGATTTCAAAATTCACTGTGACTAGACTGACAAATCTGACATAAGATTAAATGATGATAATTATGTCATATATCGATTCCTGGGTTACAGATATTACCTTAGTGTTAGGCACTACGCTGATTCAAAATCCTCGTTATTAAACTTTAGATTTACTACCATTGTTACACTTCCTCCTACAGATAGTAAATAGAATAAGTGCCAGTATTATTCTAACTGAAACTGCTGTTCTGGAGACTTTCTGTGATAAAAATATTTATGATATATGGAAGACATCGCCAGAAATTAAAGTGACAGAAATGGGACTTTCAGATGACGAAGGGTTTTAAACAACAGAATTTTGGGGCATCCTGTCGAGGTATGAGCCATATATGTTTGCCTAATTTACAAACAGCAGCTTGCTCAGCAGAAAGAGTACGAAGCGGTAATCCAAGGGTCATGGGGTCTGGCCCCTACACAGAGATTACTTTTTATTTTTATTTTCAATAGTTGTGTTAGCCATACTACAAACAAACGGAAATACTACTCAGTATTAATGGTGATTTTTAATGCAAAAGTTGGCAACAAGAGACAATGTGACACAGTGGTGGACAACTATTGGATTAATGACCGAAATGATAGAGGTGAGAGATTGTCCAGTTCACTGAGTACACCAATATGTCCATCATGAATACGTTGTTTAAGAAGCACCCTGACCGAAAATGGGCTCTGAGGAGCCCAAATTTCAGTGTCAAAAATTAGATAGACTTTATTCTGTCAAACATTCCGCAGACTGTAAAAGACGTATCAGTGCTAAATCAGTTCAACCCTGGCAGTGATCACCGTCTGGTGAGAGCAAAGGTCGAACTCGATGTAAGAGATGAAAGGAATAAACTTACGAAAGGGAAGAGAAGTGTAATCAATCTCAAAAGCCTGGAAGAGCATTCGTCGAAGTTCCAAGATGTCCTCGAAAGCAAGTTCCACGTAACTGAAGATGGAGATTTGGCGGAAATGATTGTTTCAAGTGCACAAGAAGTTGGTGGCCTATGCCGAAAGAATAAACAACCACAAAAATTTAGTGCCAAAACTGAAAACCTTTTACAACAAAGGAGAGAAAGGAAAATCCAAACCGATCGTGACATGGTAGCGTATTCCGAACTATGTAAAGCAGTGGGAAGAGAAATGAGAACTGACATACATAAATTTAGTGAAGACACCTTACGAGCAAGCTTAGAGAACAAGACATGTTTAGAGTCAGCCAAACGCAAACTCACAATCGGTAAAAAGCAGATAATCGCACTTGATGGAAATGGCAGTCGAATGACTGAAAAGGAGGAGGTTTTGAAGTTCATCAGAGACTTTTATAGCAATTTGCATAGCAAACCAAGGCAAAATTTGTGTAGCTAAATTAAATTATGTACCTAGTGTTCAGAATATACTCCCATGGGAAGTCAAGTGTGCTCTAGATAGCAAGAAGAAGGGAACAGTGCCTGGTAATGTTGAGCTCAGTGTTGACATCCTGAAACTGGCAGGATAGGTAAGAATAAATCACTTGGCAAAAGTATTTACTTCCTGCCTGCACTATGCTTCAATCCCACTATAGTGGAACAAGGCAAAGATTACATTGATACACAAGAAAGGAAGTATTCACAATATCAGAAACTATCGTCGTATCCGCTTGCTCTCTATTTTGTACAAACTTTTCACGGAGATCCTGTTAAATCGAATTAGTTCCACACTAGACTCAGCCCAACCTATAGAACAAGCACAATTCCGAAGCCATTGTAGCACATTGACCACATTCAGACCGTTAGTGAAGTGATAAGCAGAGCAAACGAATACCAACTGCCTCTCTGCATTACCATTGTTGATTTTGATAAGGCATTTGACTCGGTTAACCATATAGCTGTCCTCCAAGCTTTGAGCCAGCAAGTTGTGGAAGCAGTGTACACTGAAGTGCTAAGAAATATCTACGAGACTTCTTCAGCTTATGCTAACATCGGCCAATCAACTCAAGAATTCCGCAACTGTTTTCGGCTGTACTGGAAATGGCTTCGTCAGAGCTGAGCTAGGAAGGTAAGGGAATTGGAATTAATGGAAGAAGGCTTATGAACCTGAGATTTGCTGATGATATTGCCTTACTGGCCTACGACTTCGCAGAGCTCCAAAACTTAGTTAAAGATCTTGCATCGGAATGTCAGTTGGTTGGCCTGAACATGAACCTTTCCAAAACAAAAGTAATGTCCAACAAATGGGTCCCAGGTGGAGATGTGAAAGTCAAGGACAGTCCATTATAAGAGGTCAGTGAGTATATCTACCTTGGCTAGATAGTAAATGTGAAGGGAGATGTAAGGCCAGGCAAGCATTTGGGAGGAATTCAACAGCATTCAGATAAAAAATGCCAGTAAATCTGAAAAAAATTGTATTTGTTTAGTGCATTCTTCCTGTGCTGACGTATGGTTGCGAGACACGGACACTGAACTCATTTACAAAAGGGAAACTTATGACAGCACAGAGAGTCATGGAAAGATCAGTGCTGGCCCATACAAGAAAGGATAGGAAAAGGGCAGATGACATCTGAGACGAAGGCTCCTTGAAATGGAAGTGGGCTGGCCACGTCAGAGAAGAAAAGACAGCAAATGGACCAAGCTAGTAGTGGAATTGAGTCCGAGAGAGCATCGGAGGCCTAGAAGAAGACCATTGGACAGATGGGACAAAGATGTCAAGAAGATCGCTGGTTGCACCTGGCAGAGAACTACCCAAGACCGTTCCACTTGGAGAGGATAGCTGAAAGCCTACCTGAATCCACGACTCGGAGAGGCCACATTATTTAGTGACTGAATTGACTGATGATGACTATATTGTATATGTTAAAATTTTCATAGATGGCATGAAAAGTAAAGACATTGAAAACTTGGGATGGCAAATTCCCAAGAACGAATTTTAACACGTACATGAAAACTTCGTATATAAAATAAGATCCTTTTATTACTTTACAGGTGACGATCTGCACGGGCTGAGGTGATATTTATCATAACAACAAGGGATGCTGTAGTTCGCTTGCAGCTGCTGAGGGCTGCTTGACGGTTAAAATGGAACTAACAGAATGCTAAGTCCTGTACCCTTCAATTGCAGCTCCATCTTGAAAAGTTATTTGCAGAGTCCTCGTGGATGCTGTACTTACAATCCTTTCTTCGCATTTATCTGTAATTCCAAATTTTCTTTTGTCTTTTATTTTCATGATTTCACGAAAACATTAATAAGTACAATATACTGAGCATTATTTCGATCTATTCACAGTGTAAGTACCGTATAAACTGAAAGTAAATGAAAGTTTCCGAATATGGAATCGACACCATGACTCTCGGATTGCCGTTCTGCACTCTTTCCACTGCGCCAACCACTGTGTGAACTCGATGCTAACATACATGGATTGTGCCTCAACCGACCCGCGCCTATAATCCCATTTTTCCTAAACGCTTGGCCATCTGAAAGTTCGTATTTTTGTCACTTTCATTTCCGACCAAGCCCTGCATACTTGTATACCATAGAGTTGTACGATGTCGGTGATGACAAGTACGCACGGTCCCTTTTTTATCAATGCAGAATAGATGGTGGTGTGCGGTGACCGTCAGCGATGTGAAAAATTGCCATCGATCGTTTTCTTGTCACTTGCAAAGCAATCCGTCGCGGCCTGTTGGCTCTGCAGCGAAGCGCTCCGCAACAGATTGTCGTCCGAGCGTAGGACCTACTGGTACAGTGTTAAATGGAGCGTGCGCTGTATATATATATATATATATATATATATATATATATATATATATATATATATATATATATATGAATATGGTTCTCTTCGAATCTTACTTCTTGTCTGTATTGTATACAGGACATAAAATCCCGTCTGAGGCCTGCGATGATTTTTATGTTAATAATTGGCAACCAACACTGTACAATCGTAATAAAGTCATGAGATGTTCAATTGACTCTTTTATTAGATCATGTTACGCGTTTCGGAATTACACCCATCTTCAGACATCACAAACTTCAACTCCTACCTAACCAACCAGGCGCACCGCCTTGGCAACTCAAAGAAAGTGTCGAATAACATATCACTGCGACACAAGCAGTCTTGAATCAGAGTTTGCATGACTTTATTGCGATTGTACAGCATTTGTTGTCAATTATTAATTGTCTGTATTAACTATAAAACGGTGCACCAAGTCAGTGCTGATGAAAGTAATGAGCAAGCAAAAGGGAATCGCAGAGTGGAGGACGAAGTCAGTGCACAGTGGAGGAATGGGGAACACTTTTTACAGCAAGCACGTTATCTTATAATGAGGTAAAAGAGAAACTGTTAACTGGCTGCTGTTACTTTAACAACGGTGAACAGTGGAATTGTGTTTGATTATTAAGCACTAAGTCAGAATACTGTAACGGGCGTTTATTGATAGAATTTAATTTTAACTTTCTATCTTTATTTTCTCGAAGGAGAATGTCAAATATAATATTATAAGAATAACATCAATTAATAGCATGTTCAGGAAATGTCAGATTTTTTTCAGTCTCCACCTGCTATAATGTTCTCTCAGTCTGTTCTCTGTTCTCAAGGTGTAATCCTGTCTTTACTGCCGATTCGAATGTGGGCAACAGTGTTTCTAGTTCAGGGAGTTAGTTTATATTTGCTCATTCTATTTGCTGACAAGGACCTGCCTACTTAGAACTGGGGGCGATTTCTTGTCAGAGTGAGTATACAGCGAGATGTTTGCAGATATGGTGCTATCCTAGTCTCTTCATTCTATTAAGTACGCTTTCAATTAGGGTGGAACTAAAACTACTGCTGTATGTTTGGTGTCGTCCGTACAAAGAGGTGTCGTACAAAGGATGGTACCTCGCGATGGCACCAGAAGTAAAAAATTACTACCAGAAGCTGCAAAAAATCGGAGACGTCGGCGTTGACACACCTCCAAGTATTTCCCTATGACGCAGTAACCGGAAAGTTATTTACACTGAGGCCGAGCGGTTCTAGGCGCTTCAGACTGGAACCGCGCGACCGCTACGTCACAGGTTCGAATCCTGCCTCGGGCACGGATGTGTGTGATGTCCTTAGGTTAGTTAGGTTTAAGTAGTTCCAAGTTCTAGGGGCTGATGACCTCAGATGTTAAGTCCCATAGTGCTCAGAGCCACTTGAACCATTTTTTTATTTATACTGAGACGACAGAAGCCACGGGGTAGCGATTTTGCACGTATATAGTCGGCGACAGTGTTGCTTACAAATGATATGAAAGGCAGTGCATTGGTGGAACTGCCACTTGTACTCAGTTGACAAATGTGAAAAAGTTTGCGTTGCGAATATGGCCGCACGGTAAGTAACAAACTTTGAACTCGGACTGGTTCTTGGAGCTAGACGCATAGGACACTTCATTTCGAAAATCATTAGGGATTTCAATATCCCGATATCCACAGTGTCAAGAGTGTGCCGAGAATACCACATTTGATACATTACCTTTCACTAAGGACAACTCAGTGGCGATGGCCCTGAATTAACGACTAAGGGCAGCCGCGCTTGCGTACAGTTGTCACTGCTAACAGAAGAGCAACACTACGTGTAACAACCGCAGCAATCATTGCTGGAAGTACGAAGAACGTATCCGTTAGGACAGTGCGGCGAAATTTGGCATAAATGGGCTGTGGCTGATGATGACCGCGGCGAGCGTCTTGGCTAACAGCACGACATCGCCTGCAGCGCCTCTCCTGGGACCGTGACCATATCGATTCAACCATAGACGACTGGAAAACCACGGTGTGCTAAGATGAACCCCGATTTGGTTGGTAAGAGCTCATGGTAGGGTTCTTGCATGGTGCAGACCCCACAAAGCAAGGACTCAAGTTGTCAACACTGAAACGGTACAGTAGTTTCCGCTCTATAAAGCCGTCGGCACACGGACCGTGCTGTCGAACGTTAACGTTGAGCGTGACAAGTTCAACGTGCTGCAGAACGCTCAAGAACGATGCGACTGGTGCATACGGTACGTGGGCCCCAACGTGGTATACGTGATCGCAACGCACTCCAGCGGCAGTTGAGGGGTGTTTCTAGTTCGTAAATCACACTGTTTACTCAACGGGCGCGCGCAAAATTCCCACATTAGCACTGTTAAAACGCACATTTCCTCCATCGTCCACGAAAAGGAAAGTACTATGTCCAATCAATAAGGACACAGGTTTATAAAAGTTCCATTACAAACAGTGCGGTACAAATTTGGAAAACTTCTGCGCATAACATAAACATTATTTTATCATTCCCACATTTTAGTAAGACCCCAAGGTCAGTCTAACTTGAACAGTGTTCCTACCCAGTAGCAGAATCTTTGCAACACGTGAATTACGAAGCGAAAAAGAAAAAAGAGCATAATATCTTTATACAAGTAGCGCAAGCTGTCCTGTAGATTAAACCAATCGAACAAAGCACCCCTCAAAATAAGGTGAACTTATATTTACATAACATCAAATATTATAGTATTTACTTATATTAAACTAATAATAAAGTATCAGAACCCAATAAAAAGGCGAATGTTAGGAAAAAAATTTGGATGTGGCAAGACACGAACAACCACCCCATCAAAATAATCTTGAAGGCAGTGGCGCTAGTCACTACGCTACAGAAATAACGTGCTCCAGTTGTCTAATCATAGTATCTTAGCACATGGAGAAAACCTTAATCGTAGATACGTTCCTAATTGAAGTTTAATTATAACAAATTGTACCAAGAACAATGCCTTTTGAGTAGATCTTCAGTGTGTCGCTGGCTTCAAATAGCCTACTCTCATAATACGCAAGTTACAACAATTATTTTGCCACGAATATGATGTTTCTCATTATTTTATTGGAACAAATCACACAGTTAACAACGGTTTTTTTTTTTTAGTGATTCTCAATTTTCTGGTGCTCAGAAACGGCATATATACATACAGGCTTGAAATGAATGCCAATATGGCGCCTCACAACTCTGTACTGTAGGGAGACGGCGTATGTGTGACGTAGGTGGCATTGCGCCATCTCATTGGTCAACGCTCAGACACACGCTCAGAATATCTGACATGCCAGATATTGCTCTGCACCCTCGGAAAGACTCCCGAACGTGCTATTCCACGCTATGACGTCAGAAACTCGGCACGCTCAACGCTCAACGTTCGGATGCATGGTCCGTGTGCCGACAGCTTAAGCAGCAGATTTCGCTGCTCGCTCGCACCGGGAAATAGAAACAGCCGGCTCCGCAGCCAATTTTACTACACCACGCGGCCGGCCGCGGGTGCCACAGAACCCATGTGGACGGGTAGAAAGATATGTGTCAGGCTCCATAATACGTATTTATATGTGTCGTGTATTATGCATTTCTTGTACGTGGATGTGAATCTGCACATGAACTTTCCTAATCCTCCTCACACCTTTCCGTAAAGCGTGGCCAAATCTTTGTTGGGAAGTAGTATAGTAGTGCCAACCTTACTCCTGGTTAGGGGATCAGAGAGACAGCACAGGCAGGTAAAAGTCAAAGACTTTCCAGTGTCACAAGATTTGGGGTGGAGAGGTTGGTCACGGCCAAGTGGTTCGACCACCTCCTCCACCGGGGCCCAGGAAGACCTCCGGGTGCCCGCCATATTCTAGGAGTGTTACAGAAGACGGGTAAGTGAGCAGACGTGCCCTCAGTGCGTCTGTCTCAAGGTTCACGCATGGAAGAGAGGTATTTGAATATTTGTACTAATTCTTTTACTTCCAGCTTCGGATTGTGTAAGGAAATGAATGATCTCGTTAATTTAGAAATTTGACACCCTGTGTTAATGTATCTGGTGCCCAGTTTTCCTGTTATCCTCCTCAAGTAGTGGATGTCCTATGTAAAATATTGGGAGGCTTTGGTGGTATACATTTGGCCAACGCAATTCAGTCTTACCCGTAGAAATGTGCGTGCAGATTAGTATATAATACACCCGAGCTATCAGTTGTGAAATTGTAATATCTGTAAACTGAAACAATTGCTGCTCTTGCTGTAAAGTCGAGTGATAATGTTTAAAATAAATAGGTAATCAACTGTCATCAACCTTTAACACACCTTAGAAATCACAAAGAATTCAAGTTAAAGGAATTTATTTAAAATAAAAGCTATAGAATGCAGGGACCCACACATCAGCGTGTGAGCCCTCCAGCCCCTTGCCTAGTATCGTACAAAAAGGACACGCTCTCTAGGTAGCGCTCTCAAGCTCCTCTCCCCAGTTATCTGTTCGCAATTTTGATTCAGGGCTTGACATCGACTTTCATCTGGCGTCCCTAGGCAAGGAGGTAAGACGGTAAATTTTCAACACGGCAACGTGCAAGCTGGTGGTGGTTCCCTAATTGTGTGTTCTGTGTTTGCATGGAATGCAGTGGTTCCTCTGATACAATAGAGCCGATCATTGACTGGAAAACGTTATTCTCGGCTAGTTCATTGCCAGTCATTTATGAACTTCATGTTGCCAGACAACTATGGAATTTTTGTAGATGATAATGGGCCATGTCACTGGGCCACAATTGTTCACTGTTGGTTCGAATAACATTCTGGATAGTACGAGCGAATGATTTGGCGAGCCAGGTGGTCCGACAAGGACCCCATCGAAAATTTATGGGTCACAATCGAGAGTCCAGTTCGTGCACAAATTCCTCCACAGGCAACACTTTCGCAATTATGGACACCTATAGAGGCAACATGGCTCAATATTTCTGCAGAGGTCTTCCAACTGCTTGTTAAGCTGATGACACGTCGAGATGCTGCGCTACGCCGGCCAAAAAACGTACTGACACGTTATCAGGGGTTATCCCGTGCCTTTTGTCACTTCAGTGTGTGTTAGAGCGCAGTGCTGTTCCCTCAGTCTCTGTGAAGTCAGTGACCACTGACAATCTCTACGACGACAGTATCCTCATAGCACAGACCCGGCTGCATTTGCTGAACTTATATCCAGATGAAGACAATTGTACTCTGATGTGAATCGTTGATTCTGCAATGAAGTACTAACATTATAAAGAGTTAACGATGTCATACAATACACGTCACCTCTGGGAACACAAATTGCTCCCAACATTAAATATTTACAATTTTCAAGTTTTAAAAAATTACTAATAATTTGCTGTAGTATCTGCTCGACCTGCTCCTGAAGTAACCTAGTTGCTAAAATACACCACAATATGCAACGTATTTAACTTGCATTTTCAATACAAAATTCGCTTTTAAAGATTTTTAATTGATTAATTAAGAAACTGAGGAGGCGGACAGGGGTTGAAACACACAATAACAAAGCTTATCGCCAAAATATTCATATATTAAAACAAATCACTTTCACACTGGCGAAAATAGTCTTCGCAAAAGTACGGGTGCCTGGGCTACATGTTCGGTTCACCTGCATTTTTATTTGCATTAGGGTAATAATTAGATCTTCCAGTCCAGTGTGTTCCCGACCCATTTTTTGTTTGTATTTGTTTCTCTTGTAGTGATACCCAGCACATATCTCCTCACAGCTCACTTACTCGCCTCAAATGTTTGTCTCACTACGTAAATCTTAACAGGTGATACAGTATCATTACCAGTAACATTGGAATCTTCCTTTAAAAAACCTGTTTTGATTCTCCAAAACACTTTTTTCATGTGTTAGACTCTTTGGCTGTCCGTCCACTAGTGCCCTAAATACCCCAGATCATCAACGGATAGTATGACGTCACTGTTAGTTGATAAATGGTATGTGGACCACGCACAACTTGTTTTATTGTATACATACCCTCAAACTTACTCTATTAAGTTCTTTCGTTCCTTATTGCACTTTCTTTGCACTAGACGCAAACACTACAGTGTGAGGCGTTACTCTCTCTATTTAAAAGATGAAAAAATGAGGTATTTTAAATAGGTTTTCTACGTAATTCACGGCAATAGTAAGATACAATTATCAAAGCACTTTTTTACAGTTAACATGATCCAGTACTTTAGATAATCACCGTAATATTTCATTTCAACTTCGTTTCTTTTTATGAGGGTGGAGACATCAAGCTAATGAAGCGGTTGCCGGTGTCATTGTTCGACGGCAATCGACGGATCATCCTAGCGAAATTCTTACTTAAATAAATATACGCAAAGAACCGAAAGAAATGATCAACAACTCGTCTCCTATCCTCTCTTTACATCCTCTAAAGGAATACACAATTAAATACAAAATTATCTTTATCAGCATGGGAACTGATCGGGTCAAATGTTACGAAATTAATTGCACAGACATAGTTATTAGAATAAGCTCCATTTAAGAGAGAACGAGATTATATAGAAACATAGATGCTTACGTTGCAACAGCATGACGAGAAAGGGCGAGGAGTGTAGGGAGAAAAAGTGAAGCACAATACTGCATATTTTTTAAATAAAAAGTTACTCAGTTCTTTTCACTTCTAGGAGGTTGGCCAATTTGCAGAGTCTTTGGTGTAAATCTTTATTTTGTTTCTAATAACAAAGTGCTTCACAAGTAAAACAGAACAGAAATTCACATATTATTACAGTAGTTACAATGTTTCGTATGTATACATTTACTTTAACTTTAAATGTTCTTATCGTTTCATGCCCCATACACAAGTATATTTAATGGCCAACATATACAATCCTATAAATGTCAGCCAAAAACGAAGGCAGTTCAGGTGTTGTACTCCACTCATTTCAATTATACATGTATCTTCTTGTTCCCAATTTAAAGATGTGAACGCCTGCTTGTAACTAGGAATCCCCTTGCTGACTTTTACCGTTTCGAATTTTTCAACATTTTTGAAACGAAGAGCCTAGTTCTGCAATATGCAAGTGAAACATAACACTACAAGTGAAACATAAAACCCGATGTCACCCTTCCTCCCTCATACCACCTGCAGCAAGAGCAAAACCTGAAAGGAAGCATATGTCTGAAGTGCCGCAACTAAAAGGCTTTATTAGTGGGTCTGAATATAATTTTTAAGTCAATATGTAGCTTTTACAAGTAATAGTCGGGCGAACAACATTATGATCAGTGACTTTGGATGTGGACAAAGTAGACTCTTGGTACGACCTGTGAAGTAATACACCCACAGCCATTACAGGGTATACTAGCTCATTTGTTCACTTCCGAAAACTGAGTTTGTTACAATTAAGGCGTGATTAGTGCCTCACTGAAGAGGATATATGTTAATAAAATGTGATAAACGCAACTGTCCATGGACAGTTGTGGTGTACAGTATTTTAAAAATTATTAATGTTTTTCGCTTGTGGTAGCCTCTAGTACCATGAACTGATCCATTGAGAACTCTAAAATAAGACGACGGAGAGAGAGAGAGAGAGAGAGCGAGAGAGAGAGAGAGAGAAAGAGAGAGAGAGAGAATTTTGTATTAAGAAATAACTGCGACTTTTATTGTAAAGGTTCTGTCAGGTTAATGTAATGTATTTTTAGACAAATTGCGTCACATAGCTGTTCGCTTTTTTTATACAATTTTGTTTTATGCCAGAAATTGTGTTAATTACTAATGAAGTCAAATATTCTGTTTCTATCATTAGGTCACATAATTTTATTTGGTGAAAGGTGTTCTTCCTTAAACCAAAATATTAAATAAAGTAAAAATACTTTGCATTTCAAGCAATTATTTTTATACCTCGAATATGATCTGTACGTAACGTTAGGCACAGGTGTATTGGTCGTAAGTTTAGTGTAATCGTTGTCCACTGTAATGTAGTAATCTGCTTACAGGGAAATCATGTGATGGATGTTTCTGTCGAAATGTGCATTCGCACCCCTGTATTTAAAAGTACATTCGGAACGAGACGCAAATATTAATTTTTGGTTTTTCAATAAAATCATCAACGCTTGCATCCAACTGTAACATATGTCTCCCATCGTAAAAAGATGTAAAATTAGCTCTATATGGTAACTGTCCGAAAACGCCAACCTCAGAGAGGACGCAGTAAACGGTGATGCAGTATGTACGCGGTAAATATTCCGTGGCTTCTCGTTGCTTGCGTACCGCTGAGAGCCATCGTGGTGATAGTTCCGCTGTCGGCCGACAGAGGGCAGCGTCATAGCGGCGCTGGCGTCTTAGGCGGCCGCGCAGCCCCCTGGGAGCTGTTACTCCACCTAACAGCCATTATAACGTCATACAAACTCCCATTAACAGCCACTGCCCGCCACCTCCTATTACAACGATGTTATTGGTAGTTAGCTCGGGAACGCTGAGACTGCTCGGGAACACAATCCCCATACACAGACTCACTTTCCTATCAGGGAAGCACACTGGCTTCGCTGGTTGATGTGGACGATTTTTTGTGGTAATTTTTTTCTCTCGCAGACTGTGAAACTGGTTTTATAAACTGTTTTATGAGTGCTTTATACCAATCGGATCGCAGTGTAGTATAACGGTACCTTCCACGTTTATTTCCGAAAAGAAAAATGATATTCTACACAGTTGCTCGTTATGAGTTATTTGTTTACTAAATGATAACTTTGGATCATCTATCCTGGATCAGCAGACGGTTGCATGAAATAATGAAATCTGGTTTATTACTTTTTTCCACTAGTTGCTTGTTATGTTGTCAGGCTATTTTCACAGCGTGCTGCTGCTATTATAGTTACCAAAATCTTCAAAAGCTTCTTCGCACCAAGCGTCCACGACTTTTCAAGCACAGTATCCCTGATCATCATCTATTTGTTATGAAATGCTAAATAGAAATTATTTTTCACAAATTTCTGTTAACAACTTGCTCATTGAAAGAACTGGTAACTGGAGGCTATAAGAGTACTCACTAATAATGTATATGTATGTTTGATTGGTTTTGTAGGTAGCGAAGTCAGCGGAATTTCCAAGATATTTCAACTCGTATTAAACACAGGACCTTGATGATAAAGCTGTCCTACCTCTACCCATCTGTACTGTCATTATACACATCATAGTTAGTTCTGTATTACTACTGTGGGACTATGAATGTTCTCACCCGAGCTGCTGTTATTTTTTTTTTTTTTTCCTTCAGGGCGTTTCCATCAAGCAAGTTCTTTATGAATTCGATATGTCAAATTAACATGTGCAACGTGAGCAATTTTTTCCATGTTTTGTTTCACCATGACACATAGTTCAGCAACATATTTCAAAACTCTTCAAGCAGTATCATTAACTATTATCTTCCTTATTCCTACATTAAAGTGTTTGATTAGTAATACAGTAACTGTAAATTTTGATTCTTTTGTTGGTTACAATTATTGTTTTAATAACGAATAGGCCATCTTTTGTCATTAGTTGTTATACTTCCCAAGCAGCGGAATTTGTGTACTTGCTTAGCAGATCTATTTTTACCTTAACATGTCTGAAAGTCTTTCAGAAAATTATTAAGTGGTTCTCTGCAAATGGACACTCACTAAATTTTGAGAAAAGACAGTTTACACAATTATTTACAGTAAATGGCGTCACACCGCTGATAAATATACACTATGAACGGAAGTCTGTTGATAAGGTAGAATAGTCAAAATTTATGCGTGTGTGCATTGATGAGAAATTGAATTGGAAGAAATACATCGATGATCTGCTGAAACGGTTATTATTTGCAATTTCCTCAGCTGATTCTTACTTCTTGGGTGTGATTAATATACTTGTATCATCAGCAAAGAAAAACTAACTTTACATCTTCATGAATATAGAGTGGCAAGTCGTTAATATATATTAATAACAATAAGAGACCCTGTGGGACACTATTCTTTATACCGCCCCAGTTAGAGGACTCTGCTGGCTTTTAAAGACTCTCTGTACTGTTAATTTCAACCTTCTGAAGTCTTCCAGTTAAGTATGAATTAAACCATTTGTAAACTTTTCCACTCATATCACAATACTTAAGCTTATCTACACTACTGGCGATTAAAATTGCTACACCAAGAAGAAATGCAGATGATAAACGGGTATTCATTGAACAAATATATTATACTAGAACTGACATGTGATTACATTTTCACGCAATTTGGGTGCATACATCCTGAGAAATCAGTGCGCAGAACAACCACCTCTGGCCATAATAACGGTCTTGATACGCCTGGGCATTGAGTATAACAGAGCTTCAACACGATACCACAATTCATCAAGAGTAGTGACTGGCGTATTGTGACGAGCCAGTTGCTCGGCCACCATTGACCAGACGTTTTCAATTAGTGAGAGATCTGGAGAATGTGCTGGCCAGCGCAGCAGTCGAACATTTTCTGTATCCAGAAAGACCCGTACAGGATCTGCAACAGGCGGTCGTGCATTATCCTGTTGAAATGTAGGGTTTCGCAGGGATCGAATGAAGGGTAGAGACACGGGTCGTAACACATCTGAAATGCGAACAAGATGTGACCGAGACGTGTAACCAATGGCACCCCATACCATCAAGCAGGGTGCTACGCTAGTATGGTGATGACGAATACAAATTTCCAATGTGCGTTCACCGCGATGTCGCCCAACACGGATGCGACCATCATGACCATCATAATGCGGTAAACAGAACCTGGATTCTTCCGAAAAGATGACGATTTGTCATTCGTGCACCCAGGCTCGTCGTTGAGTACACCACCGCAGGCCCTCCTGCCTGTGATGCAGCGTCAAGGGTAACCGCAGCCATGGTCTCCGAGCTGATAGTCCATGCTGCTGCAAACGTCGTCGAACTGTTCGTGCAGATGGTTGTTGTCTTGCATACGCCCCATCTGTTGACTCAGGGATCGAGACGTGGCTGCACGATCCGTTATAGCCATGCGGATAAGATGCCTGTCATCTCGACTGCTAATGACACGAGGCCGCTGGGATCCAGCACTGCGTTCCGTATTACCCTCCTGAACCCACCGATTCCATATTCTGCTAACAGTCATTGGATCTCGACCAACACGAGCAGCAATGTCGCGATACGGTAAACCGCAATCGCGATAAACTACAATCCGACCTCTATCAAAATCCGAAACGTGATGGTACACATTTCTCCTCCTTAAACGGGGCATCACAACAACATTTCACCAGGCAACGCCGGTCAACTGCTGTTTGTATATGGGAGATCGGTTGGAAACTTTCCTCATGTCAGCACGTTGTAGGTGTCGCCACCGGCGCCAACCTTGTGTGAATGCTCTGAAAAGCTAATCATTTGCATATCACAGCATCTTTTTCTTGTCGGTTAATTTTCGCGTCTGCAGCACGTCATCTTCGTGGTGTAGCAATTTTAATGGCCAGTTGTGTAGAAGAATTTCATGATTCACACAATCAAAAGCCTTTGAGAGACCACAAAGTATCCCAATGGGTGATGTTCGGTTATGAATTGCATTTAATATTTGATCAGTGAAAGCATATATAGCGTTTTCTATTGAAAAGCCTTTCTGAAAACCAAAATGACATTTTGTTAGTACTTCATTTTTACAAATATGTGATGCTACTCTTGAATACATTACTTTTTCAAGAATTTTGGATAAAGCTGACAGAAGTGAGACTGGGCGGTAGTTGTCAGCATCAGATCTACCTTCATTCTTATGCAATGCTTTAACAGCAGCATATTTCAGTCGATCTGGAAAAATTCCCTGTTTCAGTGAGCTGCTACATATGTGGCTGAGAATCCTACTTATTTCTTGTGAACAATCTTTTAGTGCTCTGTTGAAAATGTGATCAATTCCATGTGAGCTTTTATTTTCCTAATTTCAGTAAAAGAGGTGGGTTGAATTTGAATTTTGTCAAATTGAGTAGGTATTTCCTCTTCCATATACTGCCTTGTATTTTATAATGAATAACTAAACCTATTTTCTCTACAACACTTAAAAATGATTATTAAAAATGTTTTCTACTTCTGACTTCTTGTTAACAAACTTTTCATTGTGTTTGATAGAAACGCTGTCTGCCTATGCTCTCGGTTGCCCTGTTTCCGTTTTCACAATATTTCATATTGTTTTAATTTCATTATCAGATGTGCCAAACTCAGACATAATGCACCTACTTCTGGAATTTTTAATAACTTTTCTCAATACAGTGCTCTAGGTTTTAGAATATTTCGTTGTTTCAGGATCATTACTCCTCTCAGTTATGAGATACATTTCCCTTTTCTGTTTACAAGATATTTTTATCCCTTTAGTAAGCCATGGATTTTTACATGGTTTCTTACAATTATATTTCACTGTTTTCTTAGGGAAACTGTTTTCAAATATACTCACAAAGGTATCATGAAATAGGTTAAATTTTAATTTAGCCTCATGTTCCCTGTACACCACAACCCAGTCTAACTGTTGCAAGCTTTCCCTACAATTTTGATGTGTTAAATCGATAACGGAACGCACTATTTTGGAGGACTGTTTTGCATTTCTGTATGGAGCTACATCAGATACGGTAACTAGCTGTGTGTCATGATCAGACAGACCATTCTTAATAGGAAAAGTTTTTATTTAATCAAATTTATCTTGGTCTATGAAAGCGTTTTCTATCAGTGTACTGCTTTCCTTTACCACCCAAGTAGGAAAATCAATAACTGATGTCCAACTGAAAGAACCAAATAATACTTTAAGGTCAAGCTTTCTATATGACTCTTTCAGAAAATCTACGTTGAAATCGCCACAAACAATAATTTGCTTTCCTTTGTCTGACAGTTAGCACAACAAAGAACCCAAGTTTTTCAAAAGTAGTTGAAAGTTTCACAGTGGGGACCTGTACATGGCTACAATTATAAAAGTGTTTTTATTTAGTTTAAGCTCACATGTACATGCTTCTATGTGTTGCTCTACGCAAAATTTTTTAGTTTCCAAATTTTTCACTCTATGATATTTTAACATTTATGGTAACTCCTCCTCTCTCCGTAGTGTCTCTACTTACATGTGCTGAAAGCTTATATCCACCTACATTTACCATTTCCGTACCTGTGACTATATGATGTTCAGATGTTCAAAAGTTAGACTATTGTAGTGGCCGTTCGTTGCCTATAATGAATCACCCATACAACTGAATCAAGCACGCTGCCATAGACAGATCTACCTTCTTCCATCATTCGACCTAACAGTCCCAGAATCGCTCCCTTGACCTATTCGCTCGAAAAGTTTCAGCCTCCACTTGACTTCCACAGTTGTTCGATGCTGTCTGTTTTTCTATTGGTTGAAGGCCGTCGCCAGAAACATTACTTCGTTCTGTATGCATGATTTCACTCATCTTGACCACTTTCGCATACTAAACCAATGTATTACAACAATATTTATGTAGAGAAATGTTATATACATTTGGACACATTAAACTTATGTACAATGATTGCACATAAAGGTTTGCTCAGAATTAAATAAGCTAGTATTCTTGAGCAAGTGCGTTCACGTTAGATGGCAACGATTTGTAGTTAAATTTTGTTTAAATGATTACTGATACCTTCTTGACAGAAACGTCTTTTGATTATCTTTTCAATCGTGGCGTCTGCTAACACACGTGACTGATCACTTTAAATTCAGCACAGTTTTTTAATAGCAATTGCAACCAACATCTGAATAAAGTTATTGGCAAAATAGTAAACTGTTCATACACCAACATAAAATATAAGGTACTCAAGGCGAATCCCTTAACTGTGTAACTGTGGAGAATACGATGTTGTGACAGAAATTTGCGTAGTAAAAACGATACAAAAGACGTTATGAGTCAAGAAAAAAAATAGATACAGACATGTATCTTTCAGTGCATTGCTATCATCTGAGATATCGTTTGCTGAAATCGCTTGAAGCGATTAATAGTTAATGCAGGAGTTCAGTGTGGAAACTTTTTTCACTGTGAAACATCAACTTTTGTATTTTTAATGATTTTGAAATATTGTGGCGTCATTGGATGCACCTCATTTATATGAGATAGAAAATTACAGAGGTTTGCATAAATATTTGATTGTAATATGTTGTCTAAGTTCAGTGAGCTGTAACTTACGAGGGGACCTTCTGAGAGGTGCATCGAGTTATGAGCTCCCACTTCGCCTGCTTATAGTGTGGGTAGGCACCTATCATACAGTAAAATTATAGGTGCCAATGCGGCCTCGTTTTTGAAATATTGCCTGTTAAAATTTAGGCAGCTCTTTATATACAGAAAAATTTCACTATTTTGGCAAGTAAGCGAGTAGCCGAGTGGCAGTTCCGTTTCAGCCGCGCTCGCGAGTGGCCGCTGTTAACTGTTGCGCTGCACTTCAGTGTTTACATCGCTGTACTTGTGCTTCGCCGAGTGCCGTCCGTCCGTTAATCTCCGTGTTCGTTCCTGTTCCTTGTGATCTGATCGCTCTTTCTGGTCTTGCTGCTGCTACTTGGAATTTCGGTTGTTTAACCGAAATTGCTTCGCTGGATTAACCATGGTTACAAACCTCAGGAAGAATACTCTGGTATTAGCGTTTGACAAGGAATCCCGTCCTGTTCAGCCGACATCCCTGGAAATAGATGACTGGATTACACAGGTAATTGGTCTAAATTCTGAAACCGTTCATACCTGGCATCAGGATCAGGAAAAATACTGTGTTTTTGTCAAGTTAATCAGTGCTTCGACTGTTGATAAAGTGTTACGAAAGTGCGGCTATGAAGTAGATTTTGTGCATAGAAATGGTTATAAAAGTAAGGTTTCCATCTATAGAGCGGACATTCATTATAAAACCGTTCGTGTCTTCAATCTTCCCATTGAAATTGAAAATGATAAGATTAAGGAAGCTCTTTCAAATTACGGGGACGTTAAATCAATTGCAAATGAAAGAAGGTCGCCTCGCTTTAAACTGCAGTGTTTTAACGGGGCCCGCAGTGTAGAGATGGACGTTAAGGCGAATATTCCGTCTCACATAACTGTTTGTGGGTATAAGGCACAAATTGTTTATACAGGTCAGGAAGCTACATGTCATATATGTAACGAAACCGGCCACTTCAGACAGGAATGTCCGCGGCGAACTGTTGTTCTTAAAAGTAATTTGATACAGCGTCAGAAGCTTACCTTAAATGATCTGTTACCGAAGAATAGCCCGGAACAACTGGTTGAGGACGTTAACGCAGCAGGCCAAGCTGATGTGTCCCTTCACGATAACAGTCAATTTCCCCCGTTAACAACAAAAGGAAACCCTGTTGCCACTACTCGTGAAACTGAAATGCAACCGAAAAAACGACCTCTGGAGATAACTGATAGTTGTTCAGAGGACGAGCTGTCCTGTCCCACTCACTCACTTCGCAAGCAAAAACAGTGCGATGAGGATGCAGAGGAACCTGAAGGCAAAATGCGAATGGAAACTAATGAACAGAAAGATAATAAACATACGGTACCAGAAAATGAAGGGGGTGTAAACAGCATTAATTTGCAGGAAACAACAGGTGCAGTAGCCGATTGCAAAGATCAGAATCTATCTGATAATAAACAAATTCAGGGAGAGGTTCCAAACTGCAGTCTCCATTTGTTTCCCTCGATCAGAAAGTGAGTGAAATCAATAAAGAACGAGGAAGTGGTGGCCAAACTGAAATCACGGTCAACACCTCAGGGCAGGCGCCGGCAACCGAAATTGCGAAAGCGTCTGCTGCTGCTCCAGATAAGCCGCGAAGTAAAATACCGACGCAACCAAATGAGAAAGTAGCTCGTAACCAAGGGAAGGGAAAATCCGGTAGGGGCGACCATAGCCCAAAGAATGTTCAGTCCGAAACGGTCGTACACGAATCACTGGAGGAAAAATCAGAAAATTTACCAGGAAATCATTCTGCTTGCGTTACAAGAGAAAACATCAGAAGTATAAAAAGACGGGACAGTAACTAATAAACAGATGGAAGTGTTATTCCATGTTCAGCCTTCCGAGAAAACTGTTACAGCTTAGCTGAATCCTGAACCAAAGGAAACTAAATTAGTTCATCAAAACAACTACATAGTGAAAGCACAATGACGCACTCTTATTCTGTCACCACTATAAACATAAATAAAATCACGACCGGTTTGAAATTATCGGCCCTTAAAGAATTTTTGTACGAATCCGCGACTGATATTGCCCTGTTACAAGAAGTTCTAATTTCGGATTTGGTAATTCCCGGCTTCGTCAGTTACATAAATGTGTCTCCCGAAACAAGTGCCGGAACAGCTATTTTGGTGAGGGAAGGGATTACAGAAAGCGAGGTCGAACGACTGGAATCCGGAAGGGGAATAGGACTAAATATCCATGATGTGACTGTCATATACTTGTACGCCCCTTCAGGAAGTTCTCATCGAGCTGACAGGGCACGTTTCTTCAAAGAGGACCTGATATACTTGCTAAGGAAATCGCCAAGACAGTTATTACTTGGAGGTGATTTTAATTGTGTTTTAAATCGAAAAGATCAGTTACCTAATCTTAATTTCTCAAGTGAACTAAAACAACTAGTTACTGGTTTAGAATCAAAGGATATATGGGAAATCAAATACCCCTCCACTGTTGAGTTCACTTATGTCACGGCAACATCACGTAGCTGGATTGATAGACTATATATTTCTAAAAATCTTGAAACTTGCGTGACAAAAGTAGAAACCATTCCTTTGTACTTTTCAGAGCATTTAAGTGTCTTAGCTTGCATGAATCTAACAAGACAGCCGGTTCGCCGATTCAAGAATCAGTGGAATTTGAACACTTCCTTGTTAGTAAATCATGATTTAGAAGATCTGATTAAAGAAACATGGACAATATGCCTGCGAGCCCGTAGTAGACATGCCACTGCTATTGACTGGTGGGTTAAAATGGCAAAGCCAAAGTTGAAGAAAGTTCTTATTCAATACAGTGCCCAGAGCGCAAGGGAAATGAAATGCACTATAGAGTATTACTATTCCGTTTTGAGAGATGTATATGATCAAGTGTCAGCAGGTTCCTCACTTCGGATAGCAGACATCAAAAAAGTCAGAGCCAAGTTACTTAATATCAAGAGAAGTCAAATGGAAGGGTTGAAAATAAAATCGAAGGCAAATTCGGTGTCAGAGGATGAAACTACTTCCCTATATCATTTAGTGAAGCATACGAAAAACGGGAGAAGGACCTTTATTGATGAAATTCGAACAAAACACGGTACGACTCTCAGAATCCAGCAGGATATCATGGACGAGATTTATCGCTATTATTGCGAGCTATGTTCTGTACATCAAAGTAGTGATGCTTCCTTGGCAGAATTCCTTGACATTCTAGCCCCACAGCTGACAGAAGATGACAACGAAAATTTTCTCGAGGTTGTCATTGAAGAAGACGTGTATGAGACTCTGTGCGCCTCACCACCAAAAAAATCCCCAGGACCGGATGGTCTGCCAGCAGAATTTTACATACGTTACTGGCCAATAGTAGGTGCGAAAATCACGGGCATTGTAAATGAGGTTATTCAGGGTAAAATGATTCCGGCTGAGTTTAAGGAGAGTAAAATTGTTCTGGTGCCAAAAAATAATGGAAAGAAAGATTTAAATAATTTTCGTCCAATTTCGCTGCTGAATTCTGATTATAAATTAATAGCTAGAATAATAAACAAGAGAATTTCATGCCTTACAGATAAAATTATTAGTCAACATCAAAACTGTGCGCAAGGCAGAACCATTTTTCAAAATCTAGCGGAATTCAGGGATGTCATTGCAGTAACTTCGGTAACAAACACAAAGTGTGCTTTGTTGTTTTTAGATTTTTATAAAGCGTTCGATGTAGTAAATCATGAATATCTTCTACAGACGTTGAAGAAAATAGGTTTCAACGATAGGATCATACAGTTGATAAAGAACATAGCAACTGGAATAAATGCTAAAATAGCGGTGAATTGTCAACAACCCAGGCCGATGCAAATACAACGAGGTGTTCCTCAAGGAAGTCCTCTGTCCATGTCGCTCTTCGCCATTTCGCTGGAACTTTTCCTCCGACATGTCCATGCTAGATTAAAAGGCTTAACATTATCAGGAAATAAAACAGTTATAAGAGCCTATGCTGACGATATAGGGGTCATTATAAGGAACAATGACGAGGTAACCACGCTAGCAACAGTGATTGATTCGTACTGTAGAGCATCTGGAGCCAATGAAAACGAAAAAAAAAAATAAGATGTTAAATCTCAGGGGTTTTGATAATATAAACGTCGAGTGTGAAAAATTTGTCCGACAACATAAAACACTTGGGATCACCCTGACAGCATGCCCTATGAAAATGACGGCTTTAAATTGGAAAGTTGCAGCAGATAAAGTGCAAGGAGCCATTGGAGAGAATTTAACTCGATATATGAACCAAGTTCAAAGAACACAGTATATCAACTCATGCATCCTTGCTAAGGCTTATTATACTGCCCAGCTGTTTCCAATACCGAGAATGATAGCGAGGAGAATAATGTCTAAAACCACCAACTTTTTGTGGAGAGGTGAAGTGTTCAAAGTACCTGCTAAAGTAGCCACTTTAGGTCCTAAAAATGGTGGACTAGGATTAACTGATATAACGGATAAAGCCTCTGCTCTTTTTATCAAAAGGCAAGTTAATGTAATAAGAGACTCGCGAGAAAGCATAACCAGCCAACTTTTCGAGATCATTAAACCTCCAAGCCTGCTTCCCCCGATTGACGTGCAGAATACCAACAGTCGCTTACAGCACGTGAGGATTTTCTATGTTGAGTTTAGTTATGTCAGTGTCGAACTCAGGCAGTCCCGACACTTAACATCGAGAGCCATATTGCGGGAACGAAAGAAAAGCGAAGGAAGGAACAAAATAGAACAACAATTTCCAAACATTGAGTGGACTGAGATTTGGAAAAACATTAGTTCTAATGTGCTCACGTCTAACATAAAAACGTCATGGTACAAGACAGTTAACAACATAGTTTGCACCAAGGAAAGACTGCATGCAATCGGACTCTGTGAGACAAATTTATGTCAACAATGCCATCTAGTTGACACAGTAATTCATAGATATACTTACAGTGGTGACATGAATAGTTGGAAGTGGATCCGGGAGCAAATAGCTCTGATTACAAGAACATCCCCTGAGTATATATCGCTGTCATTGATACACAGGCCTGAAGCACGCTATTTCCCAGAAGCAAAAAATAACGCTGTGTACTGGATGCTGGGAAATTTTGTTAACTACGTCCTTAACAAACTAGGATCCGATAGCATCATAGAGTTCAAGGTACACATGCTGTGTGAGTTCCACAAAATTAGAAGCTATTCGAATCACAAGAAAAAGTTCAGTAATATGTTAAAAATTGTATTTGAAACAATGGGCATTGGTTAATATAAAAAAGAAGGCTGTGTTGACAGTGATGTATTGTAGTTACCTTAAGGACACTATTTACGATTTTACAGTATATTTATGATGTGTGCTTTTTCTACTACAGAGAGTAGTGTTTGAAATTTATAAGCTAATGTACAGAACTTATGTGACATTGAGATTGTGTATCTAATAGTGTCAAAACACAAAACATTAAAGGTGCATTATTGGCTTATACTAGAAATTTGGAAATAGACAGTTTTTATAGAAATGTCCTTATCGATTGGTTAAAACCATAAGATTCTATCTGATAAATGTAATATTCAATGGCTGGCACATTGCCCTGTTCATTTATGCACTGTGATGTGTAAGTCAGTTTCGCAGTGAAAGTCTGATTATATAGATCTGATCACTTCAGATACTTAAGAATCAATTAATGTCCAGAAAGTGTAGTTGGAAGGCTAGTCAACTTTATTATATATCTCCTTTCCGCCATTCTCAAGTATTTCAGAAATTGCCTAATATGATTATTAAATTGTTTTATATTAAAAAAAAGTGGCAAGCAAACTACACTCCCGTCCAAGCGACCCTGGTTCGAGACCCGTCTATACTAATTTCGTTTCTTTTTTTTTTTTAGAATGCCTGTTTTAATTCATTCCGCAAGGAATTGATTAAAAAGAATTACAAGCCTCTATAAATCAAAATTACACATTGAATGTCAAATTTTGTTTCAATCTCTTGCATTATTATATTTATTTTTACATGAAATTAACCGTCATGTAATTTTTTCAAATGTTTTATTATTGTTAAATTTCTTTTCGTTGTATTTTTAATTTTGTTCCGTTGAGGTACGGAATATTAAAAAAAAATACCAACGAATGTGGGATTAAAAATATGTCTCATTTAATGGCTGTTTCCTGTATTTTGATGAGTACATTCCGACGGATGATACTTTATATAAAAACAATCAAAACATTTGTACTTTCGACACCACGAACATTGCACGAATGCACATTCATTCTCGTCGTAATGGCATCTGTATTTTCTCACGTCCGCAAGAACCACCACTCCATTGACGTTGTGGAATACTGTTAAAATAAAAAAAACACAAAATATTGAAACAAATTTTGACATTTAATGTGTAATTTTGATTTATAGAGGCTTGTAATTCTTTTTAAGCAATTCCTTGTGGAATTTTCATGATTAACTATAAATTAAAACAGGCATTTGAAAAAAAAGGAAACAAAATTAGCATAGACGGGTCTCGAACCAGGATAGGCTGGACGGGAGTCTCGCTCACTCGCTTGCCACTTTTTTTATTATTATTAAGAGTCCATCCTTCTACCAACTTTTTTACTTTTTTATTTTATGTACTTTTTTATGTTTTTGATGCCAAATCCTCATTTTTCTTACTTTTTGCGAGTGCTCGGCCACTTTTTCATTTTGTATCTTTTTATTTTATATGATTTTTTATTTTTTATTTTTTTTATTTCGGCTTCTTAATTTTTTTTCTGTAAGCTGGATGCCTAAATTACCTTAGCTAACATAAATGAGAATAAATATTTCTTCTTAAAATTAATTAAAGGTAATGAATCTTCCTGTTGCTAATGGAAAGACAAGTACATTAAAATAAACTGAAACGTGAAGTCTCTCATCTTCATAAGGAAAACATAAAATCTTGCATCCCTTTGAAAAACGTTTTTTAGAACTTAAAACTTCTCCGTGTATGGCATAAGATGAGTATAAAAAATAAAATACATAAAACTTGATGTCTAATTTCTTCATGAGGATGTAGTCCGGTGCATCTTGCCACGGACTTGATTTCTTTTCTGCAGTGTCTCGTGAAAGGATCGAAGGCATTCCGGTTCCAGTTATCTGTAATCATGCGAGGCTGACATCTCTGAATTCCGTACCAATCTTAATCTGTTATTGTTCTCTGTGTAATTTTATTCCATGATTCTATTTAGGAAGCATGCGTAATTTTTTTTTGTAGTGTTTCGTCCGCATGAGATGATGGTGCTGGTCGTTAGATACACCCAGTAATCTTCTTTGCTTTTAGTTTCTGCCTTCAAGATATAGTGCACTGTGTGCCCTTTTAGCCAGTTAACAGCATTTCTTTTCGTATTAGGATATGGCACTGCGTCTGGAGTCAGAAAATCTGCGGCGGTGAAAACGGTTGGAGATGTTCTGTTAACGGGCGCTAATTTCTGCTTAACTATATGCCATATGTCTCTTACTCTTTCACACACGAATCGGTGTTCTTCAGTGTCAAGAAGGTTGCATGACGCGCACAAGGGCGAATTTGTGAGATGTATAGCATGCAATTTAGAATTAGTTGATATTTTCCTGTTGACTGCATTATACCAAGTTGCTTTCACCTTAAAGGGTAAGTTCCGATCGTGGATATTTTTCCAAATTGCAGACCAGTCGTTGTTGGGGTATTTTCTTTCAATAATATTTCCTACCTTAGCTTCCATCAAATATGTATAGATGTCCTTTACTCTCTTCAACTGCTGTTCTGAGAGCCTCGAGGAGATATAACTGTACTCAACGAGAAAAGTTTTCAGGTGACAAAGACCAGCTGGTATATGCTTCACATCTATTGGCGGCTGCATGCTTGCTGGAGCAATTTCATTCAGCAAGTGGGCCTTTAAGCTGTCGGGCATCTGTTTCCATTGGTTGCACATTCGACACACATAGAACGCTCGTGACCTGTAACTGACATCAACAAGGTTTAAACCTCCTTTCCTTGTTGGGAGTGTTAGTGTATTGAACTTCACTTTGAAAATGTTGCTTTGGCATACAAAGCTTCCTATCGCGGATAACATTCTTCTGGCTGTTTCTAATGGCATCGGAAAAGTTTGGACAACATAGTTAAGTTTGGATGTTATATACACATTTACTAGTTTGATTTTCTGTATCTTGTCCAGTTGCCTCATACTGTTTCCTTGTACAGATGCTCGTATGCTTGCAAGTAGTTTTTTATAATTGACGGCAATAGTGTGTTGGATGTTGCTCCTAAATTCAATACCCAAACATTTCAATGTGGATACTTCCGTCAATTGTCCCCGATTTTGCATGGATATTCCTCTGCCTAGGTTCATGATGCCTGGCTTCCTTTTATTTAGTGTGGCGCCAGAAGCAAGGTCATATGTGTGTACAATCTGAAGAGCTTTCGCCACTTCATCTTCATTTATAACCAGGACGCCCACATCATCTGCGTAGGCGTTGCACACTATTTTCTTGCCGTTTATACAAAATCCTTGCAGGTGATGCGTGTGTCGAGAGGAGAGGTTCTATTGCTATTGCGAAAAGGGCCATTGACATAGGGCAACCTTGACGTACGGATCCAGTCAATGCAATCTCTCTACTTAGTTGTCCGTTTATCATTATTCGTGCTACACTGTTTTTCAGAATTTGTTGAATAATCCTCACGAATCGTGGTGGGAATCCCATTACTTCCATAATACCAAGGAGATACTTATGATCGACTCTGTCAAACGCCTTCTCGAAGTCTAATGACACTAAAGCACATTTTATTCGGCATACATTTGTGGTTGATATTATATCCCTATATTCGCATATATTCTGATAGATGTTTCCGTCTTTGCCTACACATGTTTGGTACGTGCCAGTTACAGAGTTAATAACCATTTTTATTCTTCTTGCTAATACGCTGGCCATAATTTTGTAATCACTGTTGAGTAATGTTACTGGGCGAAGGTTTTCAATTGCTTTGCTAAGTGAGTTTTTAGGAATTAGAACTATGATGCCTTCAGGAAATTCTTTGGGAGCGGCAACAGTGCCACTCATGATTTCGTTGTACATACATAGCAACTTGCTTTTCATTTGTGGCCAGAACACTTGGTAGAATTCCACGGGGATACCATCAGGTCCTGGAGACTTATTTTTAGGACTCTGTGCTATGGTGTCTTTCAATTCGTCCTCTTCTATTTCGGTCATGAGATTTTCTACTTGCTCTGTACTAATTCGTCCTGATACGTTTCTAACAAGATCACGCCGCGCCTCGTCGACGGTAGGTTTGGTGGACATCATATCTGAGATATATTTTTGAACAGCGTTTCGAATTTCTTGCTGTTTTGTATGCCTGGTCCCACAGGTAACTTAACCTCTGTCAGTATTTTTCTGTTTCCTCTCTTATTCTCACGCATTACATGGTACATAGCTGTTTCTTCGCCTTCTACAATGTTGTGTAGTCTCGCTCTGACTTTTAAAACCTTCTGACCGTCGCCGATTCAGTGCTAAAAGTTTTGCTTTAACTTTCTGAATCCGGCTAAAGTTCTCCATTAATCGTGTGTCCAAGGTGTACAGGTCTCTAAGGCAGCTAAAATAAAATTCAGTCGTCTTTTTAATCCAGAAACTTTTCTGTCGTGAGTATTCGATCAGCATTCTTCTTATTTTAGGCTTCGCACATTGTAACCACCAAGCTATGGCAGAACTGTATAGCGGGAATCGTTTCTCGTATTCCTGCCACACATTAGTAAATGCTACGCGACATTCCTCATCTTGGAGATGTGTAATGTTGAGTTTCCATATGCCCCTCGCTCGGTAAGTCTCTTGTTTTTCCAAATTTACTGTGGTGATGTACGCGGCATGGTCAGGAAACATAGTGGGCCAGGCCTCAGACTGGAGTACATGGTTCTTAAGGTTGGACGAGACGTAAATTCTGTCTAGCCTGCTTGCTGAGTGACTGGTAAAATATGTGAAACCGGCCTGTGCGCCATGGGTATGTTCCCAGGTATCGGTTAACTGCATTTGGTGGACTATTCTTTCCAGTTCTACGGACTTGTTGAAATTCGGTGTCTGGTCTTTCGGGCTAAGTACAGAATTAAAATCGCCGGCTAGGATTATATAATCTTGACGTGTACCGACGAGATGAACGATTTCACTTTTAAAAAAATCCGCTCTAGCACGCCTGTTATTGTTGCCTGACGGTGCATAAACGTTGATGATGCGGGCATTGTTAACAGTCACTGAAACCCCTCTGCTGTTTTCAAGTTTTGCTACTTGTGTGACACGGATGCCTTCTTTCGTGAGAATTGCGGTACCCAGCTCTTCACCGATACCGGGGTTTATTATGGCGTTGTATCCACGTATCTTTTCTAATTTAATATCTGTTACTTCCTGTAACAGTAGTATATCAACGTCAGCTGCGTATAGAAAGTCTTGCAGATGTTGTAAATGCAGGGAGGAGCGTATCTTATTAATGTTCAACGTAGCGATTTTGTAGGTTTCTGCTGCGTTCATGTTGTCCTATTCATTACCGAAGTCAATATTCGTCATACGAAGTGCTGTCGGAGGAAAATTCTTTTTCACGTGTATGTTCCGGCAATGATGTATCCATCGTGTTCAGTTGATCTCTTGGGGCAGGAGTCTCTTCCTCCAGTTTCGTTCAATTCTTCATCTTGATTCATTTCATCCGATTCATCAGCCCAGGTTTTGTCTTGATTAGCTTTCGATGTCTCTTTTTCTGCATTTCTAGTATCAGGGAAAACCTTTTCTGAATCGAAATTTACTATCAGCTTCAACCTCTCGTGTGACGAATGGTCCGTTGACATGGGGCATGGTGTATTTGATTTGGCTTGCAAGGGGTCAGGTGCCTGCATACTCAGAACCGGATTACTATGTTGTTCTTCATGCAGTTTGTTGCTAATCTGCTTTGCTTTTTCTCGCAAAGGCGGTGCCAGTTGTTCAGCGCCCTTATGAGCTAGTCACCTCTTTTTATGTTTCCTTGGAGGACTGACTCTTGGGGAGGCTCTGAGCACTATGGGACTTAACTACTGTGGTCATCAGTCCCCTAGAACTTAGAACTACTTAAACCTAACTAACCTAAGGACATCACACACATCCATGCCCGAGGCAGGATTCGAACCTGCGACCGTAGCAGTCGCGCGGTTCCGGACTGCGCGCCTAGAACCGCTAGACCACCGCGGCCGGCACTCTTGGGGAGGTTTCATCGTTTTCCATTACCTCTTGGGTTTCTTGCGCTCGTTCCTGTTCGCTGGCAAGTGATGGGTCGGTTTCCTTGTGGTTTTCTGGAGACTGCTCTTTCTGAAGGACTATAACCGGTTCAGGAGTTTGTTCTATTTGAACAGAGATATTTGGTTCTTTTTCTTGACTCTTTGGGTGTGTTGTCACCGTCGACTCGCTAACTTCCATTATCACTTCATTGTCGCCAGCTGCATCATCCTGAGTAGCGTCAGGAGCGTCACGCGTATGGAGTTGTCCAGCGGCTGCCGCTACATAAGTTAAAGGCAATGTTGACATGGCTGGGGGTCTCACTGCTTCGCCCACAGGTAGCTGGGCCACTCGGCGTTGTATACACTGCGAGCGGACATGGCCTGTGCCGCCGCAAGACGCGCAGGTTCTTGCCTGCCCATCATATATTACTATAGCCCGATAACCACAAACATTTATATACGAGGGTATGTGCTTGTGTAAATAAACTCGCAGTTGCCTGATACCATTCAAGACGGGGAACTTGTGAGCAGGAGACCACTTTTCTGCAAAATTGCTGATTATTCTCCCATAAGGAGCTATCACCGAACTGATCTGCTCAGCGCTGATTTCAAATGGTAGCTCAAAGATACGGACAGTCCTTGAACCAAAGCCAGCATGCTTAACACGAACATCACTAACATTGCCATCGTGATGTTTGAACTTAAATGTTCCGCCACCAGATTCAACAATTTTGTCACACATTTCCGTGTTTTTAAGCTTGACATACACAATGCTACTCACTATTGAAAGGTGAATACCTATAATATCCTCAAACGAAATTTTCACAACTTCCTCTAACCATGTCTCAATTTCGAACGAATTCGGTCTCTGCCCTTTCTGGTCAAAAACAAATTTCAGTGTGTCTCTTCTATTAGGCTGATCCATCTCTCCTTCTAATATGAATCCATCAAAAGTTTTGAAATAACGCAGCTGACTACTGCAACAAGCGCTTGACTTACCGAGCGGAACGCAGCAGACCGCAGCGCACAGCACACGCCGGAGGTCCACACACAACGGCCGCCAAAAGCCGACTGCCGCACTTGGCTACCCGCTCACTTGCCACAATAATGAATCTTTTTCGTATATAAAGAGTTGCCCAAACTTTAGCAGGCAATATTTCAAAAACGAGGCCGCATTGTCAATTTTAGGGTGTGATAGGTGCCTACCGACACTATAAGCAGGCGAAGTGGGAGCTCATAACTCGATGCACCTCTCAGAAGGTCCCTTCGTTAGCCATGTTTAAGGTTGTCTGACACTCCGCTATTTCTTGAAGCATTGCGTGTCCACCTAAACGACTGTCCGTCGCCAAAATTTCCGGTACTACGGTGTACCCACATCTGACCCTTTGCTGACGCATCTGGCTTGCCTGGAGCGACCGCGGTGGCACGCCCGGCCGGGACGTGCTCTCGGCCCTGGGGCCACACAGCTTCGCAAGCAAAAATTACCTTACCTTGTACCAGTTCTACATGGCTGATTAGCTCACCTAGATACGCGTAACGTTACGCCTACAATGTTTAACCCTAAATGGCACAAATATCAACTTCTCTCCTTCAGCAAGGACTGTAGTGTAACGACAGAGCCGGCCGTTGTGACCGAGCGGTTCTAGGCGCTTCAGTCTGGACCCGCGCGGCCTCTACGGTCGCAGGTTCGAATCCTGCCTCGGGCTTATGTTCAAGGGGACTGATGACCTCAGCTGTTAAGTCCCATAGTGCTCAGAGTCATTTTTGTAACAACAGATGAAAATCTATATTGGACTGAGCGCGTAACTGCATTGTGCAAAAAGGTATCAGCATCTCTTCAGCCAAAACAAAAATATGAAAATACGTTCCCTTTTGACTCGACAAAGAAATTTCTACGAATACGTACTTTCAATTATTCATTACAGCGATGCTTCTGTGCAAGGCCTTTCTCACGGCGCCTGGGACTGGTTACGAATGCCATTGTTCATTATAATTGTGACGTTCGACTCGTATGTCATATTTCACCATCATATACACAGTTATCATGCTTGCGTGCAGACAAGTGCTGATATTTCCCCACCCTCTGTTTCCTCAACTGTCTTATCAACGAACAATATCACTCATGCTGACTTGGCCCCGCAGGCGTCAGCTGGGATTGATACCGGGGAAAACATCAGACAAAGCACGAAGGCCAATACCTAGAATGCGTGGAAGTTGTAGGGGTGTACGGGCAGGCACCGTTTCTCTACTAAACGTTTATTTTACCTTCAAAATTTTACAACTTTATTAACTTGATTTTCAAATAGTAAGTGAACATTCGTTATCATGAACAGCAAGATCCTCAATATAGTTTCCTAATGAAGCATTGTTTAACCAACAGTCCCTTGAATAATAACACATCAAACAATAGCTCTCAGGATCAATTTACAACGCTTACAACTAAAACTGCCTTTCCAAGCAAAACAAAAAAATGTTAATTGCATAATGCGAGATTAAATATAAGATTCTAACGCCACATGGAAATACCAAAATTGTTCTAGATGTCACCTGTGATCTCTAAAGGCAACAATATTTTGATCACAAAATTTTAATTGAAAAAACAACTTAAATGGAATAAAATCGGATTACTATCAACGTACACTCAAACCATGTAGCCTCTACGATGCGCACCCTATCTCAAAATATTTTCCTTCCTTTTACACACTTTACACCATAGACATCCCTACATGTGGTGCATACGACACCCAACGAATTATGACAAATAGCTGAAGATAGATGTTACAAGTTACCTTTAATTTACGTCTATGGTCACAAACTTTTTGTTAACAGATTACCGATTTCGGTCTTTAATGACCATTATCAGATCTGTTTCATAAAAACTAAGCCCTAATGTACTGCAGCCATAGTGGCATCGTCAAATGTTAAATGCGGAATCAGCACCAGCACCGTCAAATACATATAAATAACATCACATGGTAGCTCAAAGATACGGACAGTCCTTAAACCAAAGCCAGCATGCGTAACACGAACTTCACTAACATTGCCATCGTGATGTTTGAACTTAAATGTTCCGCCACTAGATTCAACAATTTTGTCGTGGTGATCGTTCCTCCCTATGTAGGTCGGTGTCAACAAAACATTTTCACATTCGGAGGAGAAAGTTGGTGATTGGAATTTCGTGAGAAGATTCTGTCGCTTCGAAAAACGCCAATCTTTTAACGATGTCCAGAACAAATCCTGTATCACTTCTGTGACACTGTCTCCCATATTTCGCTATAATACAAAACGTGCTGCCTTTCTTTGAACTTTTTCGGTGTACTCCGTCAGTCCTATCTGGTAAGGATCCCACACCACGCAGCAGTATTCTAAAAGAGGACGGACAAGCGTAGTGTAGGCAGTCTCCTTAGTAGGTCTTTTACATTTTTTAAGTTCAAAAATGTTTGTGTGAAACCTTATGGGACTTAACTGGTAAGGTCATCAGTCCCTAAGCTTACACACTACTTAACCTAAACTATCCTAAGGACAAACACACACACCCATGTCCGAGGGAGGACTCGAACCTCCGCCGGGACCAGCCGCACAGTCCACGACTGCAGCGCCTTAGACCGATTTTCTAAGTGTCCTGCCAATAAAACGCAGCCTTCCCCACAACATTTTCTTTGTGTTCCTTCCAATTTAAGTTGTTCGTAATTGTAATACCTAGGTATTTAGTTTAATTTACGGCTTTTAGATTAGACTCATTTATCGTGTAACCGAAGTTTAACGAGTTACTTTTAGCACTCATGTGGATGACCTCACACTTTTCGTTATTTAGGGTCAACTGGCACTTTTCGCACCATTCCGATATTTCTTCTAAAACGTTTTGCAGTTTATTTTGATCTTCTGACGACTTAATTAGTCGATAAACGACTTCGTCATCTGAAAAGAACCGTAGACGGCTGCTCAGATTGTCTGCCAAATCTTTTGTATAGATAAGTAACAGCAAAGGGCCTATCACACTACCTTGGTGAACGTCAGAAATTACGTCCATTACCATGAACTGCGACCTCTTTGACAGGAAATCACAAATCCAGTCACATAACTGAGACGAGATTCCATAAGCACGGAATTCCACTACGAGCCGCTTGTGTGGTACAGTGTCAAAAGCCTTCCGGAAATCCAGAAATACGAAATCCCTTTTGAATAGCACTCAACTCTTCGTGTGAATAAAGAGCTAGTTGTGTTTCACAGGAACGATGTCTTCTAAACCCATGTTGACTGTGTGTCAATAGACCGTTTTCATCGAGGTAATTCATAATGTTAGAACAAAATATACACTCCTGGAAATGGAAAAAAGAACACATTGACACCGGTGTGTCAGACCCACCATACTTGCTCCGGACACTGCGAGAGGGCTGTACAAGCAATCATCACACGCACGGCACAGCGGACACACCAAGAACCGCGGTGTTGGCCGTCGAATGGCGCTAGCTGCGCAGCATTTGTGCACCGCCGCCGTCAGTGTCAGCCAGTTTGCCGTGGCATACGGAGCTCCATCGCAGTCTTTAACACTGGTAGCATGCCGCGACAGCGTGGACGTGAACCGTATGTGCAGTTGACGGACTTTGAGTGAGGGCGTATAGTGGGCATGCGGGAGGCCGGGTGGACGTACCGCCGAACTGCTCAACACGTGGGGCGTGAGGTCTCCACAGTACATCGATGTTGTCGCCAGTGGTCGGCGGAAGATGCACGTGCCCGTCGACCTGGGACCGGACCGCAGCGACGCACGGATGCACGCCAAGAACGTAGGATTCCAAGCAGTGCCGTAGGGGACCGCACCGCCACTTCCCAGCAAATTAGGGACACTGTTGCTCCTGGGGTATCGGCGAGGACCATTCCCAAGAGTCTCCATGAAGCTGGGCTACGGTCCCGCACACCGTTAGGCCGTCTTCCGCTCACGCCCCAACATCGTGCAGCCCGCCTCCAGTGGTGTCGCGACAGGCGTGAATGGAGGGACGAATGGAGACGTGTCGTCTTCAGCGATGAGAGTAGCTTCTGCCTTGGTGCCAATGATGGTCGTATGCTTGTTTGGCGCCGTGCAAGTGAGCGCCACAATCAGGACTGCATACGACCGAGGCACACAGGGCCAACACCCGGCATCATGGTGTGGGGAGCGATCTCCTACACTGCCCGTACACCACTGGTGATCGTCGAGGGGACACTGAATAGTGCACGGTACATCCAAACCGTCATCGAACCCATCGTTCTACCATTCCTAGACCGGCAAGGGAACGTGCTGTTCCAACAGGACAATGCACGTCCGCATGTATCCCGTGCCACCCAACGTGCTCTAGCAGGTGTAAGTCAACTACCCTGGCCAGCAAGATCTCCGGATCTGTCCCCCATTGAGCATGTTTGGGACTGAATGAAGTGTCGTCTCACGCGGTCTGCACGTCCAGCACGAACGCTGGTCCAACTGAGGCGCCAGGTGGAAATGGCATGGCAAGACGTTTCACAGGACTACATCCAGCATCTCTACGATCGTCTCCATGGGAGAATAGCAGCCTGCATTGCTGCGAAAGGTGGATATACACTGTACTAGTGCCGACATTGTGCATGCTCTGTTGCCTGTGTCTATGTGCCTGTGGTTCTGTCAGTGTGATCATGTGATGTATCTGACCCCAGGAATGTGTCAATAAAGTTTCCCCTTCCTGGGACAATGAATTCACGGTGTTCTTATTTCAATTTCCAGGAGTGTATATTCCAAAATCTTGCTGCATATCGACGTTAACGATATGGGCCTGTAATTTGGTGGATTACTCCTACTACCTTTCTTGAATATTGGTGTGACCCGTGCAACCTTCCAGTCTTTGGGTACGGATCTTTCGTCGAGCGAACTGTTGTTTATGATTGTTAAGTATGGAGCTAAAGCATCAGCATACTCAGAAAGGAACCTAATTGGTATACTGTCTGGACCAGAAGACTTGCTTTTATTAAGTGATTTAAGTTGCTTCACTACTCCGAGGATACTTACTTCTACGTTAGACTTGCGTTTGACTAGATGTGTTGCAAAACGGTTCTGAGAATTAAGTAGATAAAATATGAAATAAAAGGAACAGGAAGGGTACGGTACATGTAGAGAACACCACTAGTATTAGAAACAAGATAATAGGGCATTATTTAAGACACCAGTGGGTAACGCGTGTGATAATGGAAGCATGCGTAGAGGCAAAAAGATTAGAGCAAAAGAGACTGCAATGTAGTCAACAAATAATTAATTGTGGACGTCGGCTATAAGTGCTGCTCTGAAATGAAATGAGTGACTCTGAGGAAGAAATCGTGTCAAAACCTTACCAAGCTAACCACAAGGCTGCTGCCAATGGGTAGACAAGTAAATAAATACACGGTGAATATAAAGCGTGGCGAAACTATGCACCACACGTTCACCTCGAAGATGCGTGCAAGCACACATCGTCATACACTGATCATCCCAACGTTATGACCATTGACCCACTATCGATATAGACCCGTTTAGGCGATAGTAGCGTCACCTGGCAAGGAATGAATGCTAGTCACATGCACGGTGCATGTAGTATCAGCGAGTGTGCTGTCTGTGTATAGAATGGAGTAGGCGCACTATCTGAGTTTGAACAAGGGCAGATTGTAATGGGCCGATGGCTCGAACAAGCATTATTTTGGAAACTGAATGACTTGTCGCGGCTCGACTCGTACTGTGGCGAGTGTCTTCAACATGTGACGAAACCAAAGTGAAATCACGCCAAGACATTGTGGAACTGGGCGGCCACCCATACATCCTAATATCGGACGTCGTAAACTGGGGAGACCAGTAAAATAGGACAGGCGGCGAACTATTCGCGTGCGCAGCTCGTGGTCGTGCGGTAGCGTTCTCGCTTCCCGCGCCCGGCTTCCCGGGTTCGATTCCCGACGTGGTCAGGGATTTTCTCTGCCTCGTGATCACTGGGTGTTGTGTGATGTCCTTAGGTTAGTTAGGTTTAAATAGTTCTAAGTTCTAGGGGACTGATGACCGCAGATGTTAAGTCCCATAGTGCTCAGAGCCATTTGAACCATTTTTGAACTGTTCAAAAATTGTTCAAATGGCTCTGAGCACTATGGGACTTAACATCTGTGGCCAACAGTCCCCTATAACTTTAAACTAACTAACCTAAGGACGTCACACACATCCATGCCCGAGGCAGGATTCGAACCTGCCACCGTAGCGGTCACGCGGTTCTAGACGGCGAACTGTGGACAGCGAAAAAATTTGTCTCAACGCACAGTGCATCGAAGACTCATACCGATGGACCTCCGCAGCCGACAACCCATACATGTGGCAATGTTAACACCACGACATTGGCAAGACTACTGAAATGCGCACCTTACCATCGGCAGTGGATGTTCGTGCAGTGGCACAGCGTTCCATGGTCTGATGAAACCCGATGCCCACATCATCATGCCTATAGGAGGATGCGATTCCGTCGTGTTCCAGGGGAACAGCTGCTTGACACCTGTGCTAAGGGATGCAGACAAGCTGGCGGCGGATCCATTGCACCCTGTGGATCATACACGTGGAAATTCATGCTCAAATGGAGGTCGTCCAAGGCACCATGACGGCCATCCCTTCATGCAGATCATGTTTCCCGACGGCAGTAATATTTTTCAACATGATGATGCTGACCCGTGCATGGCTCACGTTTATCCCATTTACTGTTTGTCATCTTCTATTACGGTACTGTCGCCTCGTTTTCTTATCCCCTTTACTGGCGTGACTAACTTCCTGCCTTACTTACCCGTGAGCCGCAGCAGCAGCGCGTATTAATTAGTGAACTGTCGCACCATCTCTGGAGCGACCGATATTATTTCCGGGTTGTCGTGTGTCTGGCAGTCAGTTCGGAACGGACCAGAGTCGGGACGCAGCAGCAGTAAAGTCGGCGGACGGAGCTCCAGGGAGGCACCGACAGGAAGTGCTTGCCACCGCTGGCGACGCGCGTGAACTGTCCGACGGAAGGAGATTGGAGTGGGACGACTGTTGGGTGGTCGTTCGGTTGGTCGTCTCATCGGCGGACGTATACTTGATCCTTTCACCGTTTCCGGGACTGTGGAGTTGGTCGGGTGGCGTGGACCAGCGAGGAAATCTCTGCGCCGCATTGTTTGGCCGAGGCCGCTGGCAGCATCCACGGGGGTTGGAGTGTGTGGTGTTGTTCCCATTGCTACGAGGTCCGTGGCTCACCGATCATGAACACGAAAGTTGAGTTTTGACTTAATCTACCAGCAAGTCACGACTGTTCACATTGTGTCGTTTGGATTTCGTTGGCTGTTGGGACATTCCCGTGAGCAACAATGTATTTTCAAGTTGGCAAATTTTAGCCACCCTCCCGTCGAGTTTAACTGTGCTTGGTTATTTTGAATTGAAGTACACCAGCGGAATTTTCTGAATTGTGGCCGTTAACGTTCCGGTTACCTGCCCTTGTCGTTGACGTAAATAAAGGCAGTGTATTTACCTCATCGTGTTGTCTCTGTACAGCAGGGTGTGTAGTTTGACAGCTCAATGTACAACTGGTTGTGGGCGCCAATGCCTTCTACGTTGTTCCATTGAACTTCCTGTTGTGTGCTGGTCGGGTGGGGCGGAAGTTATCATGTCGGTGGGTCCGTTGACTGTCTGTCGGTTGGGTTGTCGTCGGATCGACAATGGTTGGGCCGACTTCCTGTCTTACCTTAGCGAGCATTAGTGTTTGAATTCCAGTCCGACCATCAGAAATTTCTGAGCGCCGTTGGCTGTACTGCCTTTTTTTATTTGTTGTTGTTGTTTCTATTTTTATGGCTTATAGCTGATTTTTAAATTAAATTTGTTTTGCCCATAAAGCGTAAGATTGTTTGGGCCTTCAGCCTTATTTAAGGAACTGTTAATGTTATGGCTTTGGACTTTTAATACTTTTTTTCGATTTGAGTTTTAAGTGGTGGGCCTTCAGCCGATTTTTAAATTAAAGTTGTTGTACTCTTAAGATGTGAGACTGTTTAGGCCTACAGCCTAATTAAAGAACTGTTTTGAAATAAGGTCTTTTGGCCTTCTAAAATTTATTTTGTTTTTTCTCTTAAGAGAAGTACCGTAAGCCGATTTCTTTTTAAAGTAAAGATGTTTTGCTCTTAAGATTTTAGATTATTTGGGCCTTAAGCCTAATTAAAGAACTGTCTTAAGAAACTTCCTGGCAGATTAAAACTGTGTGCCGGACTGAGACTCAAACTCGGGACCTTTACCTTTCGCGGGCAAGTGCTCTACCATCTGAGCTACCCAAGCACGACTCAGAACCCGTCCTCACAACTTTACTTCTGCCAGTATATCGTCTCCTACATCCTAAAGCTGTGAGGACTGGTTCTGAGTCGTGCTTCGGTAGCTCAGATGGTAGAGCACTTGCCCGCGAAAGGCAAAGGTTCCTAGTTCGATTCTCGGTCCGGCACACAGTTTTAATCTGCCAGGAAGTTTCATATCAGAGCACACTCCGCTGCAGAGTGAAAATCGCATTCTGGAAACTGTTTTAAGATTATGCCTTTTAAAAATTTAATTTTGGTTTGAGTCTTAAGTTATTGGCTTTCAGCCGATTTTAAATTAGTGTGGTCTTCCCCTTAGTGCATGAGACTGTATGGAGTATTCAGCTGGTAATTTAGTTCCAAAAATTAATGCTGTATTTTTCTAAAAATTTTCTTGGGTTTTTTAATGTTTGGTTAAATAAATAAAGTTGTATGTTCGAGTGTAGCTTACAGCCGCTTATTTTGGCCCTTTTCCACAATTTAAACTACCTGTTCTGTCGCGTATTCTGGCGCTGCAGTCCGGAACCGCGGGACTGCTACGGTCGTAGGTTCGAATCCTGCCTCGGGCATGGGTGTGTGTGATGTCCTTAGGTTAGTTAGGTTTAAGTAGTTCTAAGTTCTAGGGGACTTATGACCTAAGATGTTCAGTCCCATAGTGCTCAGAGCCATTTGAACCATCTGTCGCGCAGGTTTAGCAGGGGGTCTCAGATGCGCCATGTCACGAGGTCAGGAGTGTGATGGAGTGGTTCGAGAACCATAGTGGCCGATTCCAATTGATATGTTGGCCCCCAACTCGCCAGATCTGGTACACATCGGATGTGATATTACGTGGCGTCAGAGCTCTTCGCCCCCTCCCCGGAATTTACGGGTGTTTGGTAACTTGACAGTGCAGATGTGGGGCCAAGTACCTCCAGAGATCTACCAAGGCCTCACTGTTTCCACACCACATAGCAATTCCGGTGTTATCCGTGCCAAGGATGGATATTAGATAGGTGGTCATAAAATTTTGGCTGGTCAGTGTATTCATACGCCAAACCACAACATGCTAAATTGAAGCTGAAGAATAATCCTGCGAGCTGTCTGTGGAACTTAAAAAATATCGCTATTACTTACAACAAGTTTCTCAGCTTCACGTTTTCTATATAAAGGAGGGGTTTCCTGTGGATCACATTCCTTATTCAGCAGGACCTCCAGCTCTACACAACTAGCCTAAATCATTACCAAAGGCAGGGTATCTTCTTGCTGATCTGTACAAAGTAATCTTGTTTGTATAAAATGAGAACAATTTCCTATGGTCTATTGACAGATGAAACTCTAATACGGCAACTCTTAATCGTTGAAGTAGAAACAAAGAGTTTATAATGAAAAGAGCATATTTAAATTATGCAAGGTTATGTAGCTTTTGACACCACATTCTGTGATTTACTGTTCTCTGCAGGCAAAACGGTTCGTTTTAAAACCATGAACTTCGAAATATCATATTCCAAATTGCAGAAAAATTAATTTTATTCCGATTTTACCTCTACACTTTTACTCTTTTATCTTTGACATGTTAGAAGCCGGCCCGGACGCAATTTATAAAAAATAACTTGATGTAGAACCCCAGTTAAGTTCATTTAATCGGTATTGAGTTGATGAACGTCAATTTAAGCGAATGATCAAAGCACGGTTTTTGAATGAGTTATATAAATACAAACAGTTAGACGATAAAAACGTATTTCACTGTGTTAAATTAATCTGTCTAGCACAATCAATAACAAAAATACGTATGCGTGTTCTGTCCTGCAACTTCGTTATTTGTTTATCGCCATTGCTCCTTACACTTTCAAAGATACAAACAAAACAGAAATAATTACCAGCTCAACATACAGCTTCAGCAGGAAATTTATTTCCCCGTGTAAATTGCTTATACTATTACATTTAATATCATGTCTTTCCTCGCTCAGCATACGTGACTAATTTTAAATTTTCTATTTATATTTCCACTGCTACTGTACTGACGCTACTGTTGTAATAGTCTGTATGAAATTTTTCTCTCAAATTAGTTCTCCTTATTAACAAGACACTCTTGCCCGCTGAACAAACTAGCCACTTCCATATATATTTATTTACATGCCAATAACGGCTTTTTATTGATTACGTTAGTGCTATTAATGTCAGCCTACCGATAATTAAATTGGTCAGCAACAACGACAACAATAACAACTGCTATTTATGTGGGTAATTTGAGAGGTTCTCGGGGGCACACAGAGATGGCGTTAATATCAGCTATATTGGTACATGCTGTACACTAAGTTGAGTCTAGTGTCAGCTTCGTCTACGAAATAGTTTAGTTTCCACTGATTTTTGAAGCAGTCGTATTGTACATAATTAGTTTAAATGGATAAACATGAATCTTTTCCTATTACAAAATCTATATCTTGAACAGCGTTTCGCACAGAAAGTCATCCAAAGCACTGCAGATACATCGGCTGTTACTTCATTTGCAACTGTTGCGTAATGGGAAGCAGAATTCTGCATGTTCACGTTTGCCTTGAAGATTATACGCGTGCGTGAAGGATGTCCAAAAAGGAAGATATCGAGGAAGCGTAGTGATGGTACAGGACGATTGGCAACTAAAGGTGTTTTAAACAACTGAAAGCATGGGTTTCTAAACATTGTCAGAATGAAGAGTACTGTGCACTTAGTATGAAAAATTAACTATGACAAAAGTTTGCTCATTTGTTGATTACTAATAGAAAATATTAAAAGGAAACTACGGACGGTTTAAAGCGAGTCCAGCTGATTTAGTGCATCGATTTGCAACTGTGGGTGAAACTTGGGTTCACCACCAACGAAAAGCTGTCGAAAAAGTGAACGGAAACCTGAGACAAGCACCAAATTGGATGAAGTTGTCCTCTTTTACCCTAAATAACGGCCAGTCCTAACTGCGATACGGAGGAAACTTTCATCATTGGTTATCCTTCTAAGTGTTAACCAAGAACTGGTGAATACCACGCAATCCTTTGTAATTAATACAAGAGAAAATTTCCGGATTAAAAAAGAAATTTTAAAAGTCTTATTTCATCAAGAGAAAACAAGTGCGTTCAAAAGGCTCTTATGACGAAGGAAAATTGAGGAATCTGAACTACGAAATTTTTTGACACATAGCACGGATTCAGAAGACATCGAGCTTGTGAAACACAACTAACTTTTTATACTCATGAAATAATGAATGCTATGGACAGGGGATGTTAAATTGATTCCATATTTTTAGATTTCCAGAAGGCTTTCGACACCGTTCCTCACAAGCGTCTTCAAACCAAACTGCGTGTCTATGGAATACCGCCTCTGTTATGCGACTGGATTCGTGATTTCCTGTCAGAAAGGTCACAGTTCATAGAAATAGACGGAAAGTCATCGACTAAAACAGAAGTAATATCCGGCGTTCCCCAAGGAAGTTTTATTGGCCCTCTATTGTTCCTGATCTATATTAACGACATAGGTGACAATCTGAGTAGCCCTATTAGATTTTCTGCAGATGATGCTGTAACTTACCGCCTTGTAAAGTCATCAGATGACCAAAATCATTTGCAAAATGATTAAGTTGTAAATTCAATTAGATACTTAGGGATTACAGTTACAAATAATCTAAATTGGAACAATCACATAGATAATGTTGTGGGTAGAGCAAACCAAAGTCTGGGATTCATTGTCGGAACACTTAGCAGGTGCAACAGGTCCGCTAAAGAGACTGCTTACACCACACTTGTCCGCCCTATTCTGGAGTATTGCGTGCGGTGTGGTATCCGCATCAAGTGGGACTGACAGATGACATCGAAAAAGTTCAAAGAAAATCTGCTCGTTTTGTATTATCGCGAAATAGGGGACATAGTGCAGCAGTCATGGTCGGGAATTGGAGTGGTAATCATTAAAACAAAGGCGTTTTTTGTTGCGACGGGATCTTCTCATGAAATTTCAACCACCAGTTTTCTCCTCCTGTGGCGAAAACATTCTGTTGGTACTCACCTACATAGGGAGAAGTGATCATCACGATAAAATAAGAGAAATCAAGACTCGCACAGAAAAATGTAAGTGCTCGTTTTTCCCGAGCGTCTTTCGAGAGTTGAACGGTAGAGAGACAGCTTGAAGGTGGTTCATTGAACCCTCTGTCAGGCACATTATTGTAAATAGCAGAGTAATCACGTATATTTAGATGTGGAAAATAACGTTGTTTTTGGCATAACAAACAAAATCGATCTCTACCAGGTCGAAATGCTTTCATTTGGTTCTCATGCCACAACAACAACAACAACAACAACAACAACTACCACTACTACTACAACTACTACTACTACAGACTGAACGTCAGCCTTCGTAATCATAAGAGTATGCATGCCAACAGCAGAGATGGATAGCAATGAAACAGTTGAAGTATATGAAAATATAAATGAACTCGTAAAAAGAAAGTCAGAAGTGAATGACAGTTTCATCGTAATGGATGGGTGAGATGGAGTCGTCGTTAAAGGCAGGAAATATAAACTAACACGAACGTTTTCTTCCTGTAAGCGAAGTAAGATGGGTAGAAGACTAATAAAATTCAAGAAAGATGCCAAAAGATTAAAGAAAATATAAGATTAGCTATTTTGTAGTCCTAAATTCAGAAATCAAGTTATGATTTGCGAGAATTATCCAGGTGCTGGCACTGAAAGTGACTGACGATACGTTAGTATTAACAAAACTCCAGTTGACATTCGAGACAGGAAGCAACTGAAACGTTCAAATTTACGCAAGCTGAAGGAACCACAAACTCATACGTCATTGGAAGAACACTCGACAAAGAAACAACTATAATTATAAGACTTACTGGGATGGGAAGCAGATGGAATTATCTAAAAGGGAGTAGTAAATACAGCACTTGGATTGCAGAAGGCAGGAAGGTGGCGTACGTATAGATGGGTTGGATAAAAAGAAGTGGCAACAATGTTATAATTCATACCAGACATTGAAACTTCCTGGCAGATTAAAACTGTGTGCTCGACCGAGACTCGAACTCGGGACCTTTGCCTTTCGCGGGCAAGTGCTCTACCATCTGAGCTACCCAAGCACGGCTCACGCTCCATTCTCACAGCTTTACTTCTGCCAGTACCTCGCCTCCTACCTTCCAAATCTTACAGAAGCTCTTCTGCGAACCTTGCAGAACTAGCACTCCTGAAAGAAAGGATATTGCGGAGACATGGCTTAGCTACAGCCTTGGTGATGTTTCCAGAATGATGCGCTGCTATGAAACTCCCTGGCAGATTAAAACTGTGTGCCGGACCGAGACTCGAACTCGGGACCTTTGCCTTTCGTGGGCAGGTGCTCTACCATCTGAGCTACCCAAGCACGACCCACGCTCCGTTCTCACAGCTTTACTTCTGCCAGTACCTCGCCTCCTACCTTCCAAACCTTACAGAAGCTCTCCTGCGAATCTTGAAGTTTCATATCAGCGCATACTCCGCTGCAGAGTGAAAATCTCATTCTGGAAACATCCCTAAGGCTGTGGCTAAGCCATGTCTCCGCAATATCTTTTCTTTCAGGAGTGCTAGTTCTGCAAGGTTAGAGGAGAGCTCCTGTAAGGTTTGGAAGGTAGGAGGCGAGGTACTGGCAGAAGTAAAGCTGTGAGAACGGAGCGTGAGTCGTGCTTGGATAGCTCAGATGCTAGAGCACTTGCTCGCTAAAGGCAAAGGTCCCGATTTCGAGTCTCGGACCGGCACACAGTTTTAATCTGCCAGGAAGTTTCATATCAGTGCACACTCCGCTGCAGAGTGAAAATCTCATTCCATACCAGGCATTAATGGTAGACATTACATACCCTTAATGTAATCACCCCGCATATCAGCTACCCCTACGCAGATCGAAGGCGTGACACACCGTCAGCGCCTCCATTCCTGTGGCTGTCTCGCGCGGATCCCCCTATGGCAGGGATGATGTCTGCAGTGCATGCCACCATGAGAGTCCTTCATTTTGGTGAGTAGGTTGTAGCCGCACGGGCTCATATCAGGTGAATATGGTGGATGTTCCAGTAGCTCCCACCCCCACATACGCAGGAGTTCACGCACGAGGTTCTCCGTGTGGCACTGTGCATTGTGCTGAACAGTGAAAGGATGCAGTCAATCGGCGAGCCGAAGACAGCAGGGAGGCAACGAGCTTAATTCTCATGTTGTCCATGGGGGACGTCCAGAACGGGGCCTACCTTGTGGCATCCCTAATGGAATAAAGGTAGAACAGCTCAATGCCATGAGAAGTATCAGTGTACTGCATGGGGCTAGAAGAGTGGCAGAAGAATTGCTGTTAAGTATATTGTTTCTTCAAGAACCGTATACGAAGGCAGGAAAGATCCCCAGTATGCCAGTTACTGCCCGGGTAGTGGCACAAGGGGAACATCCTATGGTACCAATAATAGTACTTAACAAAAACACCACAATACTATTCGGAGCATTTAATCTGTGTGGGAATGTCAACCGGAAGCGAGAGTTGCATTCTGATTTACGCGTTTCGACGAGTATCTGCTAAGACTTAACTATGATAGTCACCCAGCAGAAACTAAACCTTTTGTGTATTCCATTGATGCAAATGCGAAGCGGTATTATGGCATAGCCGCCTGACTGACGTCCGTGGAAGACAACGAGAAGAAGCCATTATGGAACTCAACCTGCAGGTATTGAATGCACCTCACAACCCGCCAACCTACGAATGGAGGGTCGGTGCAACGTCAAATATTGACGCCACTTTAGCAAATACGGCAGCGGCGCGCCATGTGTAAAGCTGGAGGATTGCAAGTGGAATGACATCGAGTGACCACAATACCATACATCATACCATTACTGGAAAGAAAACCCAAGACGCCACAGAATACGTGCGCAAAAGGCCCAAATACAAGATGAAGGACGCTAACTGGGACGAACTAAGAAGAGTGCTTCAGGGTCCAGGAGTCCGTCTCCGGATGGTAATGTAGATGTTAAAGCGCAAGAACTGACAGTGGCTGCACATACAGCAATGGAGGCATCGATACCTGTCAGCTGAGGTAGTTCTAAGGGAGTACTTTGCATGTGGAACGAGACGCTGCAGAAATTAAGATGCGAAACAAGAAGAGCCAAGAAGCTATGCTAGAGCAGCATGACCCAAGAAGCAAAAGTCCGAATGTTGCATAGGTACAGGTATATTAAATAACTTTTTAAGGAAGAGTTTCAGAAAACAACAGTGGAACGTCGGAAGCAATTCGTGGAGGGTAACTTAGAAACTGATCTCTGGGGTGTACTGTGGTGTCACCGCCAGACACCACACTTGCTAGGTGGTAGCTTAAATCGGCCGCGGTCCATTTAGTACATGTCGCACCCGCGTGTCGCAACTGTGTGATCGCAGACCGAGCGCCACCACACGGCAGGTCTCGAGATAAGGACTAGCACTCGCCCCAGTTGTACGGACGACATTGCTAGCGACTACACGGACGAAGCATCGCTCATTAGCCGAGCAGATAGTTAGAATAGCCATCAGCTAAGTCCATGGCCACGACCTAGCAAGGCGCCATTAGCCTTACATAGTTTGATAGTCATCGTATGAAATGTCTCATCAAGAACGTTGTAAACCAATGAATAATTAAAAGATAAGTATTCGAGGAGCTGCATACTTTTCTTATTAGCATTTACTACTTATCCTGTTCCAGAATTCACGCCCGTCTGCGTTAGATAGCGTGCATTTCGGCCCCCTCAAAATAACACTGTGTCGGCACTTCTGTCGACACATCATGTACCATATAAAATAGTCTGCGAGAAAGTAGATCCCCAACACAATTATCCACGCTCAAGAGGAAAGATGGGACGGAAACAGAAAGTTGGGAACAATGAGCTGCCATGCTAATGGAAACAATACTTCCTGACTATGGAGAAGAAGGCGAGACAGGTGATCAGCGTAGTTACAGGAAATGTTATGGGAAGAATATAGAAACAATAAACTTGGGTGCCCTTTCACGCAAGAAGAAATTAGGCAAATTATTTTAAGACTGAAAAAGAAAAATCTCCATGACTGGACAGGATCCCTGCCGAAGTAATACAAACCTTATGTTAACAATTAAATAGTTACTTGTGCGATCTGTACAGTGAGTGTCTCCTGCAAGGAATGGTCCCTGCACTTCGAAAAACGTTGAAGTGACAATGATTAGTAAAGGTCAAGATAAAAATCCAGTGATACACAACTCCTGCAGACCAATTTGTCTTTTGAATGTTCCCGACAATACACTTGAAAAACTATTGAACAGAAGATTACAACATCACAGACTGCTAAAACGCATGAGCGCTCACCAGTACGCCTTTAGAAGAGGCAAGTCAATTGAAGACGCAATTAAAAAGGCGATCTCGTTAGCGACAGATACTCATTCTACGTACGCTCTAGCGACGATGATTGATAACGCTGGTGCTTTCGATAACCTATGGTGGCCTTCTCTCGTTGGTCGCCATAGGGATTTGGAGTGTCCAGAAACTCTGTAAAATTGCCTGAGAGATTATTATCACGGGCGACGTGCTCCTTTAACCTTCCCAGGAAAGAAAACAATGAAGACAATAACAAAAGGCTGTTCGCGGGAGACAGTGTGTGGTCCGGAACTTTGGAATGTGGCTCTGGAGACCATACTACAGAAGTTACATGACAGCGGTAACATAAGCGGAATGGTGGCATTTGCAGACGACGTGCTGCTCGTTTAAGTGGTGACTTCAGAAGAATTATAGAAGCAAATGTAATGCGGCACTCCACTAACTTGAGGGCTGGTGTCGAAGTGATAAATTGTCACTAGCACTTCACAAACCAACGTACCTTTTGCTGAAAGGGAACTTAATAAGGCAGCCTAAAATAAAATTAAATGTTGTAACGATTAGAAGAAGCGCAGTAACAAGATATCTAAAGGAATTTCTCAACGAATGTCGTAACTTTGCACATCATGTAGAGGAAGGAGGCAGATAAGGCAAAAACCCGACGAATAAAGTCATAACCATTGCAAATAGGCAATTTCGGCTTTCCTTTAAGACAATCAGAGTATACCATGATCTATATTAGCATCATTCGTAAGATATGGTGCGAGCGTTTGGACTCCTAGATTGCAGTTAGTGAAGCCAGCGTCAGTAGTGAGAAGAGTTCAACGAAATGTGCTATTGAAATTAAGGCGCTCCTACTCCACAACAGCAATGATGCTTTATTAGTAATTCTAGGGATATGCCCACGCGACTTGGAAATTATCCCACGCCCGGGTTCCCGGGTTCGATTCCCGGCGGAGTCAGCGATTTTCTCTGCCTCGCCGGCCGGTGTGGCCCAGCGGTTAAAGGCGCTACAGTCTGGAACCGCGTGGCCGCTACGGTCGCAGTTTCGAATCCTGCCTCGGGCATGGATGTGTGTAATGTCCTTAGGTTAGTTAGGTTTAAGTAGTTCTAAGTTCTAGGGGACTGATGACCTTAGAAGTTAAATCCCATAGTGCTCAGAGCCATTTTCTCTGCCTCGTGATGACTGGGTGTTGTGTGCTGTCCTTAGGTTAGTTAGGCTTAAGTAGTTTTAAGTTCTAGGGGACTGATGACCATAGATGTTAAGTCCCATAGTGCTCAGAGCCATTTGAACCATTTGAACTTGGAAATTAGGAAAAGGGGAGCCTTTTACTGGGTAAAGAAAGGCAACCAAATGGAAATACGAAGGGTACTTGGAACTGTGGACAGTTCGAAAAACGCAATAAAAGATCGCATGTTACAACAGTGGAAAAAAGAATGGGACACTTCAAGCAAGGACAGCAAAACATACGAATTTCTCCGTAACATCAGGGAAAGATGAAGAACGAGATTTCTTAAACCATCGAGTGGACTGATACATTGCCTGTGTGGCCACGGCCCTTAGGCCACTTACCTGTACAAAGTCAGAAGACAGTGCGTCTGGCAGTGTGGGTGCGCCAGAACGCACATTGTGGGACTGCACGCTCTATGAAGGTGCAGAGGGTAATGCACGTAAGATATTAAGGATGCTGGACCCCAATGCAGCACTAAGGAGTGAGTCGACCTGGCCCATCTCGGACGATACTGCCAAGGCCAAGGAAGACTTCACGAGGCATTCAACCATAAGTAGTCATGCTACCATCCAGCCTACACAATGTACTCTGCATGTGGAGAGAAGGTAATTGAGGTCGGTGACCACCGAGTGAAATACTGTCCCAAGAATCCACATCCCGTTGGTGCAATTTATAATGGAAGTGTGGACTTTAGAACGTACTAGTGATGGATGGAATTATTTGCGTTAGTGGAAACGCTGCTGACGTACTCCCCGACGACCAAGGAACCCAGCAGACTATAGCTGTTGACCTGGGTACCATGAGGGCGGATCCAGTAGCGGAGACAACCATGTGCAAGTTAAATGTATCAAAATAAATGAACAAACAGAGAACAAATTCTGTTGTGTTTGTTGTAGATTAGTAGCTGGGTAATTGGTTAAGAGTTAAATGTAGTTTTGTAGTAGTAGAAGTAAGTGTACTAGAAATAAATAATTAATACATATTTTATTACAATAAAAGGATATGTGATTTTTATGGCCTATTTTCAGATAACAGGCCGTAATTGTGAAGAATAAATAAATAAAAAATCCCTTCTATACCGAAACACTTTGACCCGTCTCGCCTTCGTACGATATGACAATTATGTGTCATACCGCGCCTCACGCAGTCCCTGAAAACAGTTCTGCATTCCGACAACGTGCAACTTTAATCTTGACCTATGTATGCTGTTCTCGTTTCCAAAACATACTACTAAGGCACCTGATCTGGCCTCCAGCACTTTCAGACAGTATACATTGCAGAATAAGATTTTCACTCTGCAGCGGAGTGTGCGCTGATATGAAACTTCTTGGCGGATTAAAACTGTGTGCCCGACCGAGACTCGAACTCGGGAACTTTGACTTTCGCGGGCAAGTGCTCTACCAACTGAGCTACCGAAGCACGACCCACGTCAGGTACCCACAGCTTTACTTCTGCCAGTATCTCGTCTCCTACCTTCCAAACTTCTGGAAACATCCCCCAGGCTGTGGCTAAGCCATGTCTCCGCTATATCCTTTCTTTCAGGAGTGCTAGTTCTGCATGGTTCGCAGATGAGTTTCTGTAAAGTTTGGAAGGTAGGAGACGAGATACTGGCAGAAGCAAAGCTGTGGGTACCGGACGTGAGTCGTGCTTCGGTAGCTCAGTTGGTAGAGCACTTGCGCGCGAAAGTCAAAGGTCCCGAGTTCGAGTCTCGGTCGGGCACACAGTTTTAATCTGCCAGGAAGTTTCATATCAGTGCACACTCCGCTGCAGAGTGAAAATCTCATTCTGGAAACATTCCCCAGACTGTGGCTAAGCCATGTCTCCGCTATATCCTTTCTTTCAGGAGTGCTAGTTCTGCATGGTTCGCAGAAGAGCTTCTGTAAAGTTTGGAAGGTAGGAGACGAGATACTGGCAGAAGTAAAGCTGTGGGTACAGGACGTGAGTCGTGCTTCGGTAGCTCAGTTGGTAGAGCACTTGCCCGCGAAAGGCAAAGGTCTCGAGTTCGAGTCTCGGTTGGGAACACAGTTTTAATCTGCCAGGAAGTTTAATATCAGCGCACACTCCGCTGCAGAGTGAAAATCTCATTCTGGAAACATCCCCCAGGCTGTGGCTAAGCCATGTCTCCGCTATATCCTTTCTTTCAGGAGTGCTAGTTCTGCATGGTTCGCAGAAGAGCTTCTGTAAAGTTTGGAAGGTCGGAGACGAGATACTGGCAGAAGTAAAGCTGTGGGTACCGGACGTGAGTCGTGCTTCGGTAGCTCAGTTGGTAGAGCACTTGCCCGCGAAAGGCAAAGGTCCCGAGTTCGAGTCTCGGTCGGGCACACAGTTTTTAATCTGCCAGGAAGTTTCAGTATACATTGCAACTGACTCAAAGGCAGCCGTTGCCGCTCACTGTACTACTCCAACTGACCTTCTGCTATCAGCTACAGCGCGTATGCCATTGGATGAACATGTTTCACGTTACGACGGTGTTGCCACTACTTTTTATTCAGTCCTACAACAACAGATGCGATACTGAAAGGTACTAAGAAATGGAGAACACTATAAAAATATTGTGCCGGGATAGGTCACTCAGAAAACAGTATGAAAGCATAAAGCAAGTGCACTCTTGTTTGTTGGTGTGTATAACAGGGTTAAGGAAAAGATTTTGTGGGTACGTGAAGTGTACCACTGTACGTAAGGTTGTTCTATACGTCAGGTCGTTCACAAAAGGAAGTGTAAATAACAAAATATGAAAGAGTCTCGTACATTCGTGGAAATACTGACAGGCCGCGTCTGTTGCTGATATTGGTAAGGAGTGAAATAATTAACTGTAAAGATCTTTGACAAACTGCTCACAGAAATGAAAAGTCTAACAGTCAAAAACTGTGTTTCCTTGTGCAAAATTAAGTTGTATCTTCACAAAAACTCCTGTTCCGTTGTAGAGCAATTCGTGATCGGAACTAAACGGTGATTTAAAAACCTTTGAATTGCTAACACGTCATCTTATAAACATCTTATGTTGTGAACTGTGCACACTTTCTGCTCTAGTTCGCACTTTCCACAGTATCATGTGTAAAGTGAATGTTATCTGCTTAATACTTAAACTGAGTAACTAATGACGACATTACTGGTTGTCAAAACGTAGTAAAATTATAAAGTTAGTAAAGACTTGAATTGGTGTAAAATTGTAGACCTGTCGTAAACTTGCGCCGAATGTTGCATATCTCCATGGTAGTTATCGAAACTAACTGGCAGTAGTAACCATACTTGCGGTAGTCACGAAGCTTTAATAATTACGTAGGGTAAATTCAGGTTGTGACCATGAAACCTGGCCATGGTCTTTGTGCTCTTCTATACAGACAGCCTTTAAGGTGACACTTTTCCCAGCAGTGGTGAAGCACCGAAGAGTTAAGTCGAAAATGCTTGCAGATTTGGCTGTTCAGTATGCTTCTGTGGCGGTGTCCTCTGTACCAGCACAATCTTTTTCCAAAATACCATGGCAGTCGCATAAAACATTTAGCACCGCCTTGCCGGGTTGTGGTTATATCTTTGACTTTCTCGGCGGTGATGAATCCAGACGATTCGACTGCTTGCTTTTTTTCCTTTGGGTAGTAGTGACAAACGAAGCACTCATCGATGCTGTTTAGGCAATTAAACAAGCCATACTCACTTTACTCAACCCCATCAATAGGCTGAGACATTCTGTTTTGGCTCCTCTAGCGGCTTGTTACGTTAGTGTGGCCCAACATTTCAGTAGGTAGTGGGATTGCAGACAAATAAAAAAACTAATTTCGCAACTATACCGCACTTCGTACCATTTATTACATACAACTTACAGTTACGAATAATACATCAAATGAAAGAGTAACGCAAACAGGTTCTCTTACAAGTGTTCAATGTGAGCATGGCACATATCGAGCCGATAGACACTTTCTACCCAAATCTTGATCAGTATCTCAGGAGTAATTGTTGCAACAACTGCTTCAGTCCTGTTTCTTAAGTCGGGTAGATCAGCTGGCAGCGGAGGCACATACACATGATGCTTTGTCAACCCTCAATGGTGAAAATCGCGTGGCATCAGATCGGGTGAACGTGAGCATGTGAAACGAGCTCCGTCATACGGCTCCTTGAGCAACCAATCCAGCGGTCGGGTATAGCGCCGTATAACCAATCGAATACTATGTTATGCCTGTGAGACGGCTCACCGTCTTGCTGCCAAGTAAAGTTCTGTGGTTCATCTTCTCCTAATTGAGGAAAGAGCCATAGTTGTTGCGCATAAAGATAAGAAACGCCAGTTACAGTTGCTTTATCGAAAACTTTTCGCCTGGATATGATACAAAGAACATTCAATTTAGGGAGCCTCGTTGTAGCCGAACCATCTCGTGGTGATCTGCTGTCCACCAGACAACCGCATTGTGTGTGTTCACATTTCCACATGGGTGAAACGTCTATTCATCATTGAGTTCTACGCGATGCAGAAAATCTTTATCCTTATGAAGCAACATGTCGTATGCAAAGTTGGCACGTACACCGAAGTCTGTACGTCTTAGAGATTTAACAACTACAAACGATTTGCACTTACTTGTAAGCGACTCCTTAAAATTCTCGATGGAGACGTCACTGGACTTGCTAATTCAAAACTAGCCTTCCCAGCTGATTTCTTAGGACTACGCGTGAAGCTTCTTTCACTTGGTCAACACGTTCTTCAGTCACATTCGGTAAGTGCATGGGCATGCGCTCCAATATACAAATAAAACTGTTTTAGTTGCACATTCATTTGTTGTGTTATTTGTAATTGTAAGTTGAATGTAATAACTGCTACAAAGCCTTCAAATCCCGATGTTAATTCTGAAAAAAATCTGTATTTCTCTTAGTCGACTCTCAAAAATTAAAGACTAGCCCTTGTACAAATGTTTTACTCTTTAGTGGAAAGTGAAACTACAATGAACCACGAGATAATTTTTGTGCAACATTTCCTTGCAGTCTAGGTAAGGTCTAGGTTAGCATCTAGGAGTTTACCATTTGACTGTCATATGGATATTTCACAATGATTATACATATTTTCTGTATGATCCTCAGCGGCACCGAAATGACACAAGCAAATGGTAAAACCGTACGGCAGGCAACACTCTTGACTACCTCCAGTTTCTGCTTGAAGACGACAGAACCATTGTAACTTCTGTGGAGCATTATGGAAGAAGTAGTTTTCCAGTTTGCTATCCATTCTAACAACTCATTTAGGATTACATCGAACAAATTAATGAGGTCCATAATTGATCTATGAATATGCTAATTATGTGTAGCCAGGCTGTGCAGGGCAAAGCCAGTTAATGAGTTTCAAAATGATTAGAGGTACGCTCAAGGAAGTTTCTCAGGGGCTCCACGTATTTATGCGAACGCGAGACACATTCTCATGAATATGAATTGATATTAACAGTTAATAACATAAAACACCGTCTGGATCGTAAAATGTGTACAATCATTTTCAGTTCCATGTACAGATCATCTCCGGACCTAAAGAACTAAATTTGGAATATGAAATTAATATCATACATGAATAAAACAAGACTTCCACTCTCATGTTAAAACTAAAGAAGACAGATGAGATATACAGCATAGTAGCTACTCCGAAATGGCATTTTGTGTGAGATCACGTATATCCACACAGTGTGTGCAGTTTAACAAATAATAGCTTGTATTATCAATAGCCAGAAGTAAGACAATTAAACAGGTCCTGTGACCGTGAGGGAGCCAGGTAGGGCCCCCAGATTTGAAATATATGGTTGATTGTAGGAAAACCAGATGTAAAATTGTAAAATGTGGAAATAATTTGTTCATAAGATTTAGCCTGATGAAATATTCAAAAATGGTTTGTTTCGAAATGTTCTGATGAATTAAAGAAGAATGGATACATGACTTTCAAAATGGTTACACAAATATTTGATAGTAACTTGGTTTATTTCATTATCATTGGTACTGATCGATTAACATTTTACACCGGAAAGCCAAAGAAACTGGTACACTTGCCTAACATCATGTAGGACCCCCCACAGGCTCGCAGAAGTACCGCAACAGGACGTGGCATGGACTCGACTAATGTCTGAAGTAGTGTTGGAGGGAAATGACACCATCAGTCCTGCAGGGTTGTCCATAAATTCGTAACGGTACGAGGGGGTGGAAATCTCTTCTGAACAGCACGTTGCACGGCATCCCAGATATGCTCAGTAATGTTCGTGTCTGGGGTTTGGTGGCCAGCGGAGGTCTTTAAACTCAGAAGAGTGTTCCTGGAGCGACTCTGTAGCAATTATGGACGTGTGGTATATCGCATTGTCTTGCTGGAATTGCCCAAATCCGTCGAAATGCACAATGTACATGAATGGATGCAGATGATCAGATAGGATGCTTACGTACGTGTTACCTGTCAGATTCGTATCGAGACGTATCAGGGGTACCATATCACTCCAACTGCACCCACCCCACACCATTACAGAGCCTCCACCAGCTTTAACAGTCCCCTGCTGACATGTGGCATCCATGAATTCATGAGGTTGTCTCCATACCCGTAAACGTCCATCCGCTCCATACAATTTGAAACGAGACTCGTCCGAGGAGGAACATGTTTCCAGTCATCAACAGTCCAGTATCGGTGTTGATGGGCCCAGGCGAGTCATCAAGGGTACATGAATGGACTTTCGGCTCCGAAAGCCCATATCGATCATGTTTCGTTGAATGATTCGCACGCTTACGCTTGTTGATGGCCCATCACTGAACTATGCAGTAATTTGCCGAAGGTTTGCACTTCTGTCACGTTAAACGACATCAGCGCTCTTGGGTTCCATGATTATATGCTCCGAAATGGTGTGGTTTACAAGATCCGCTGCCAATATGGCCTCACATACATCGGACAGACGATTCGTACAGTCTATGAAAGAAGTACGTAACACTGCAGGTACACCCGCTTCTTACAGCCGAATAAATCTGCTGTGGCAGAACGCTGTATTGATACTGGTCACTCTATGTTGTAAGAGAACGTAGAAATTTTAGCGTTTACATCATCTTTCTGTGACTCGGCGGTGAAAGAGCCAGTTGAAATTCTCTTGGCGACGAATTTAGTCAATAGAGATAGTAACTGTCAGCATCGGTAAGTTATGGAATCAGGCGCTTTCTGTAATAAACTTACAAAGACGTCGTGACAGTGCAGCTCAGCGGGATGTAACGACATCCCAGCGTGGGTCGACTGCGCAGCACAATTATAACTCACGCACATAGCACTTCATTGCAGCAGATCAACATCGCTGCTACCTGTATATGTGGCCGCATGCGCAGTGCCTTGTCCGCGAGATTAAAAGGACGGCGCGAGTGACGGAGCGTTAGTCTTTCGGCTCACTGTGAAGGTGGTTGGACGAAATGCAGTTGAAATATTAGAAGACAATGACAATATAAGGGGTTGCACATCCGAAGTTAAATGGAGCAGGTGGATATTACAATTTAATATTCACAGGAAAGCTACTTTCCCTTCAAATTTGTTGCAAATAATCTACCACCACAATTAAAAATTATTGCTTAGAAATCTAGCCGAAGACAATAATGTCGATAACACCCTTCTGAAATTTATCTTACATAATAATGCGTAAACCGTAGTGTTACAAAGAGATTTCATCGACTGTCTACTGACGGACAAATTCTACTACGTGGTTTACCTAAAAGAGCAAACTTATGGAGGAATCAGCGGGAAATCTATATCTAGCAATAGATGATTTTGGTTGACTATCATGATGGCTGAACAAGTATTTGTTGCGATGATTCTGTGAGTCAAGTTAAAAACAGAGTGCCCTATTGGGATCTCTGGACTTCATGGGCAGTGAGCTATCGATTTCGCAAAATATTTCTATTTTATTTTATTCTTTTTGCACGCACTTAAGACTCACACTTAAAATTTCCTCCCACATTCAAAATCAGTTTCAACATGTCACATAAAATATCGCAAAAATACAGCACGCACAAATGAAACAAACTTACAAACATAAACTGGATCGGAGGACAAACGAACACGGTCTGATAGACTATTGGTAGTAATACTCTGAAAGGAGTGGATGTAATTTTCCAAACAGTAACCCATGGTCTCGTTTGAATGGACCTGTATTGATTATCAAATCCATGAAATGTTTGAGCATCTCGACGCTTTCAGTTCGATTCATTGTCAAATGCTCTGTACATCGTCCTGCGTAGGACCTATACCCGCTTAACGTCTTATTCACAAAATGCAGACAGTCTACGATAACCATTTGTGTAAAAGATCTCATCTACACCTACATAGATACTCCGCAAGCCACCGCACGGTGCGTGACGGAGGGCACCCTGTACCGGTACTTGTCGTTTCCTTTCCTGTTCTACTCCGACATCGAGGGAAAAACGACAGTCTACATGCCTCCGTTATGTGCCCTAATTTCTCGTATTTTATCTTCTGGGTCCTCACGCTAAATGTATGCTGCCAGCAGGAGAATCGTTCTGCAGTCAGCTTCCAATGCCGGTTCTCAAAATTTTCTCAATAGTGTTTCTCGAAAAGAAAGTGACCTTCCCTCAAGGGATTCCCATCTGTGTTCCCAAAGCGTCTCCGTAACACCTGTGTGTTCTTCAAACCAACCGGTAACAAATCTAGCAGCCCCCGACTCTGAATCCCACCTGGTACGGATTCCAAACACTCGAAAAGTAGTCAAGTGTGGGTCGCACCAGCGTCCTATATGCAATCTCTTTTACAGGTGAACTACTCTTTCCTTGAACTCTCCCAATAAACCGAAGTCGACTGTCCGCCTTCCCTACCACAGTTTTCAGATGCTCGTTCCACTTAACATCGCTTTGCAAGTTACAGCCAGATGTTTGATCTACTTGAGTGTCAAGCAGGACACCAATGACACTGTTATCAGAACTTTATAGGTTTGACATCTCTACTCATCCACATTAAATACATATTTCCACGCTTAGGGCTAGCTGCCAACCGACTGCAAATTTTGCCTAAATCGTCTTGTATCTTCCTACAGTCACTTAACTTCGATACCTGACCGTATACGACGGCATCATCAGCAAACAACAGCAAATTTCTGCCCACCCTATGCGCCAAATCATTTATGTATATACAGAACAACAGCGGTCCTATTACACGTTCCTGGGGCACTGCTAACGATAACCTTGTCTCTGATGAAAATTCGCCGTCGAGGACAACATACTGGGTTCTATTATTTAAGAAGTCTTCGAGCCACTCATATATCTGTGAACGTATTCCATATGCTCATACCTTCGTTAACAGCCTACAATGGGGCACCGTATCAAATGCTTTCCGGAAATCTATAAATAACAAATTCGCCTGTTGCCCTTCATCGATACTTCTCAGTATATTACGTGAGAAACGCTGCGGTCGCAGCTTCGAATCCTGCCTCGGGAATAGATGTGTGTGATATCCTTAGCTTAGTTACGTTTAAGTAGTTCTAAGTTCTAGGGGACTGATGACCATAGATGTTAAGTCCCATTGTGCTTAGAGCCATTCGAACCATTTTTGAATTTTGTTGTATTCGAACTGAGAATATCTTCAAGAATTCTGAAGCAAACCAAAGTTATGGATGCTAGTCTGTAATTTTGCGCTTTTAACATACATGTTGCTCATTCAGCAGTTTATGATTTTAAAATCACACATTCGTACCGTAAACTGTTCCTTTAAGTTACGAAAAACATTTCACTTAATAGGTTATATCACGAATTTTATAGCACTCCTACACAAACGTTTAAAGTGATCTGTTAGATCTCTTCCATAAGAGTTAACCTTCTTTTTGTGACGACTCTGCCTCTCTATGTGTTTGCCATAGTAGCTGACCTAGAGGAAGGAAAAGAGTTTTATTTCTTTATTTTCACCTGTGTATAAATTGTATCAGCATTATACCCCTCATACTAATCCTCTATCTCAATCTGAATGTCTGGTAAATTGAGCTGAACGTACTTTCTTGTGGATAATTGAGCTCATGGTCTGCTAACTCATTTTGCCGGTCTTTGGGGGTACTAGCGCGTGCACGGGGATGTTAACTGTAATAGCAGGACTGGGGCCTTCGTCAGGGTAGTTCACTTGCTGAATGTGTGTCTAAGACAAGATTCTTGCGTAACTTGGAGTTTACATGTTTAGCCTTTTCTTGTTGTGCCAAGTTACGCGGCCATTAGACAGTGCATTGGCTGCTGTACTACAGCTTAATGAATATAACTCAATTTTCTAGGTTAAATATATACACTAATAGTAAATTTTTATTTAACTCCGAAATTTTGAATTTAACCTATTTTTGTGAGCTTCATTCATGTCGGGCCGCATTCCATAAGATAGTCTTTAGGGTGCTGTAACGCCGCTTAATGAAGAGAAATCAGTTTTCTGAGACTCTCTAAAGCCCGTATGTATAATAAATTTCGCTTATTTTTGTGATTCTTGAATTAATTAGTTTTTCGCCTGGCTTTGGCAACTCTAATGCGAGCACGGTTCCTTTTCTCTGTCACGCATATTGTAGCGTTTGAATGATCCTGTACGGTAAGAGATAAGTCTTATGAGTGTAGTATGATGGATACACACGTGAATTAATGGCTCTCCTTTTTGTGTGACTCTACCATGTGCTACTCTGTGTCTACCCTCAATCCGTTAATGCAAGTGAAAGTCTTTCGATAGTGCACGTATAATAAAATGCTATCCTCTTTATAAAAGTCAGATTCATTATTTCCTTAAAAGTAGGGACCAGTGTTGTTCAGTAACGTGCATGTGCTCCACGTTTAATAAGATCTGGTCATTTATCGTTGAATAAATGCCATTTGGAAATTATTAGAAATCTACAACTACTATTTTACGAACATCTATCATATCCCCAATCAAATTTGATAATTTGAATTATCAGTTGTTGTCTGAATTAGATCTTCCCTTGTGAATACAGATAGGGGTTTCTCTTGATCACAGATGAAAGAATGTATGATCGTAGGACTATCCGTGGTCGTTATGAGGCCCTAGTAAGTTGCTATCGCTGCCAGCCAATAATTAAATTCATTTGTCTCAGCAATTAATTCAGGTGGTCCGATCCTCTTTCTGTATCAGTGAGTTTACATTCATCCCACATAATAAAGCGACTAAATAACGATATGGTATTTACATTTCCAGTTTTAGATTTATACTTAACAGGAACGTTCTAGTACGAATCAAAACAACAGTATAAGCTAAATACCCATACTAATTTTATTATGAGCACCGAAAACTGCTCTTAATCGACACATTACCAGCAGTAAATGTACATTCAATGAGTATGTGTGTGATTGATTGTGTGTGTGTGTGTGTGTGTGTGTGTGTGTGTGTGTGTGTGTGTAGGTAGGAGGAGCGGAGTGATGGAGGGGGGAAAGGGGAAGGACTGTGCCAGTTGCTATTCAAGAAATAGATAAACACTCCAGCAGTAAAATAATGAAGGATTTCAGTCTCTGTGGTGACTATATTGTTTGGCATGTTTCGTAAATATTGACTTGAGAACTGTTGTTGTACCCGAACAAGGACCTTATTCGATTCTTTCAAGAACTGTATTGATGCCAAACGTGAACCAGAGATAACCAAGAAACCAACAATAAGTTATTAAATTCCGTTAAAAATTTTATCTCATGTGTTTCGTAAGTCTGTTGAAATTACTAAACTTTGGTTCACCTAAGACGCATCTCCGTGGTGACACTTCGCTCAGGAAATGATACTTCAGTGCCATTCAACCGAGTTTTCTCAGACGCTTTTGTTGTGTCGGCTACTGTGGGAGTCGGCTACTACACAAACAAGGAAGGAGAGAACTTGTGATGGCTGGTGGCAGGAATCCAAAGTGATCTGAACATAACACTTGTAAATCAATAGAACACTTTATTTCTAAAAAGGAGAGAAACATAGTTTAACTTCTCATTATGAGAAGGCTTGATGCGTTTCCTGTGCATCCTATATGCAGTTACTTTACGCTATTACTACTCACAGAACTCAGGCTAAGTATCGTCTTCCTATAACTCAGTACTGATGCCCTCGAAGTCTATGACCGAACTGAGCCCGACCGGCGATGGGCAGCTGGTTAAGTCAGTGCTGACAGGGGGCGCTAAACTCTGTCTTCCTGGAAGTGTGACACTGCCCGATCTTTCCATTACTGCACGGGTCAGCGCCTTCTTGTTGCTGTTTCACCGCAATGCGCTGGTCGGTGTGCTGTCGATGCTTTATGTCTGCACAGCTACTGTAGTTCACATCTCAAACAAGCAAAGCGTAGACGACACAAATGACTTACAGTACTGCTGAGTGCTGTGTGGCAATTATGTACAATTTCCCTTTGTTAACGACTTACTCAGCTGCCATGTCATCTTCTCCTGAGTTATCATTGTGCATATAAACAAAACTCTATTTTGTTCTTCCGTATTTTCGAATGATCTCTTTGTACCTGAGATTTCTCATGCACAATATTTTGACATCAAACTCATTTGTTTCCTAGAGCTGCTGGGAGCAATTTACAGCCTAGTCACATTATGGAAATATTGTGTATTAAACGGTATCAACAACTCAGTTGAATGTCCGAAAGCACTACATTAATCTGCCCAGCTATCATTACGTCCATGCTTTAATCTTTAGTTGCCTTATGATATATGACTGTGAACTTCTTTGGTCCGTCAAACACACGGGTTCCAATATTTCTCTGTCGCACCCGGCAGGCACTGTGTACGGTAATACTGCGTATAACTTTGGCCAAATAGCTCCCGCCTTGCTCTGTGATCGGCAATTACTCCAACGCGCCTCGATTCCAGTATCGTGCATTGTGCATATTCGACTCACTTCTTCTAAATTAGTAGTTGTCGACCTTGTCCCTATCACCCAATAACGTGCACTCCATCTTTCACTGTGGGTGGTAGGCACTAGGGGTTTTAAGAACATTATCATTAGGTTTTCAAAACATTTTGACATAAACTATTTGGAAAGTGTTTACTATTATATGCTTTAACTTCTTGTAACTCTGCTTTACAGATTTTGTAAATTTACATCCCTACTCTATAAATCACTCTTACTGAGAAACTGGTGAGTACTTACAAAGTTTTACTACTAACACGGTACAAAATTGGGCAGTTGGTAAAAAAAGATGACTACCGCTATTCTGAACAACAATGTAAGATTGTCGAAGCGGGTACCATGCAATCTTTTTGTTGTTCCCAAGCTACACTCAAAGACAAAAAAGAAAAGAGACGCACGGAAATCGGTAGATGTGATGTACATAAACAGAGAAACAAACGATTACAATTTCACAGAAACTGGATGATTTTTTCAAGAGAAAGAGCTTCACAAATGGAGCATTTGGCACGATAACCCTCAGAAGGACATCCAACAATTCTATCAATCAATGCCAAGCCGAATAATTGCTTCCAAAAGGGCCAGAGGTGCAATAACGCGTTAATAACTTGCTCAATTTCTGAATCTCTTTCCCCTGAATAAATCATCAAATTTTCGGGTAACTGTAATCATTTGTTTGTGTGTACATGTGCTTCATATCCACCGATTTCCGTCCGACTCGGATAATTCCTTGATGGTGCCTCATTTTTTTGTGTTAAGAGTGTTTTCATACATATTGGATTTCTTAAAATGTAATATTACTTTTAAATTTCTTCATAGCTCTCTTGGTCACATACATTATAAGAAATTAAAATGTTATTACTGGTTTCAGTTGACTCAACAGCCATATTCAGATCTGAAAACAAGCAAAGAACAGAAAACTGCCTAAAGAAAAATTTTAGGAACTACACAACGAACTTATAAAATTTTAAGAGTGAGGAAGTAAATAAAAGTAGTAACATACCGCTCATGGCAAAATTCCATACAGAAGGGATCTGTTTAAGAGAGCAGAAATGGCCGCCAGTTATGCGTGGGCTACACAGGTCGATCAAAAATAGTCTGAGTAGCTTGTAAGGGTGTTGCAGGATATAATGGGCTCAGAAACAACTGTTAAGATATAAATTCGATACGTTGCACCATCTCCGAGTTAATGAACACTGAAGTTAACCAATCAGGCCGTTGTACGCGCAAATTCAAGCGGCCCGCTAGAGACGGTGTCGCCAAATGCGTTATTAGAGAGCGGTACAGAAGTTGCACATGGGACGATAGTAAGGATGGAACCCTGACAGAAGACTGAGAAGTTCCGTGCGCTATCATCTACGCTACGCGAACAACTGACACCAACTGTATCTGGCAGGCCGCTTGAATTCGCGAGCGCAACGGCCTAACTTCTGTGCCACTTGAATCGGAAACGTCTAAACGTATTGAATTTTTTTCTGAACAGTTATTTCTCACCACAACCTACCGAGCAAAACCTATACAAGCTTTTCAGATTGTTTCTGAAACCATGTATGTGGATATATTAACAATATGACTGGGAGAGATCATTTGTAAAACGTCTCATGTCCTTATAAGCACCATTCTCAATAAAAAACTGAGTGAATCAGCAAGGTAAAACCAACTAGTTCAAAACAACAGAAAGAAAGCAAATATGTACGAAGTAAAAATTACTACAAAAATAAAAATAGCAATAACATACATAAAGAAAGACACGATGATTACTGAGATTGCAGTAAATTATAAAATTTATGTATAACATCGTTAAATCATGTAACTTGTCAAAGGTTAGAAATGTTTCCAGTAGGTCTGAGACAACTGTGACGTACTCATAGCTGTGACAAGACTAACTGCCATGTGTACTTGCGAAAGCCAAGGCAAAAGTTGTTATAAATATATATACAATCCTCGCTTATTTGACGGCCATTTCTGGTTTTCTTAAATAGCTTCCAGCTATGTAAACAACTCAGGGTATTCAATAAGCCGTTGGTTGACATAAATTTTACAATGGGTGTTATGTTATTACTTTCATTTACATCCTCGTTTTCAAACTTTTGTCGGTTGCTTGTTCTCAGATCTGAAAATGATTGCTTAGTTAAGAGAAACTAGCAGTCGCATTTCAATGTTTTGCAATGTACATGATGTGGACAATTATGAAAATTTTTTAACATTATCTTTCAAATTTTAAGTAATCTATAATTGTTTACTTACGCCTTTTCTGAGAATGTCAGATATAACTAGATATGGAATTCCTAAACGCATCCACACACACACATCCACCCACCCACACACACACACACACGCACACACACAGACTATAGAGGTAGAGAGATAACTTTAATTTTTGCCTGGGAAAATGGATAATATAGTCCTAGAAATTAAAAAACAAGGAATTACAGTGGTTCCAACGCGCTGGTTTTGAAGGTTTCCTGGAGTCTTCCCTTGGTTATCAAGCGGATCCCGTATCTGGAAATCCCGTCCCAATTACTCACATTTGCTACTATTCCGTTTGCCTCACTCCCAGTCCTCTGGGATATATGACTGAAAAGAACAAAATTGTAAATTAGACTGCCAAAACGCAAGGAATGAGAGAATAAATTTTGCAGTTGTAAGTACTGAGAAGTTGAATTGTATCGTATATAATTTTCCATATTGAAAAATACCATAAATTAATTCCATAATCACATTTTACAACATTCGTAAAAAAACGCACATGCAGAAAACGCATGAGGAAATGGGGAAAAAAATTATATGTGGTTTCAATTGTGTTTTTAAAATTGCTGGAAAAGCACACAGAATTTATTAAGTGAATGTTTATTGCAAAAACACAGGAATCAAGAAACGTGTCACAGAAGAATGGGGAAAATGACTTGGGTTTAGCAGAAGTGATGAAGTGCGCTCATACTGTGAATAACACGTCGAGTAGCAGGTACTAACGTAAAATTTCTGTGGAATAATTATCCTTGATTTATAATTTCTGCTCGTGTACCTTGGGAAAAGAAACTGCAAAGGTGCGACAGACGACCCGTGAAGTAGCTCGTCGGTTACTTAAGGAAAGAAGTGAGGACCTGCGAGCCCAGTCCGTGCACTGCGCCGCGTGCTACAAAGCGTTCCAGCCGCGACTCCAGAGGGCGCGCTGTCTCGCCAAAGCCCCGCGGCCCGTTTGGACAGAGCCCCACTGAGCCGCGGCTTTGCATTAATTACCGCTCCTAATCCCACACAGTCGTAAGGAGAACCCCCAACCCCTCCCTCTGTTTGTCACAGAAACACAGACATCCTGCACCTGCAGGAGGGAGAGGATGCACAACTTCACTCGCAGTCGGAGTGCTTCGTTTGTTGTCTTCCGCGTTTGTTTGATTGCTCTGGAGTCTGTGTGATTAAAAACTTTCTGCAGCGATATGAGGTCAAAGCCATTTATCATCTGATGGGGTTGCTCGTCAGAGGCGGCACTGCGTACCAGTAGACTGATACGTGTCTGTAAAACGGAAACGGCTTATTTCTTTTGTTTGGCCAGCAATTGCGAAAGGATTCCCTCCAGCATCCTGGACGTTCTCTGACAACCTCCATCGGTCTATCGACTACCCAATTCCACACGTTTCCTTTAAAGCTACTAAGAAAAATTACTTTGTTAGAAACAGGTAGACCTCCTGAGGGATGCTAGCCTGGGTAGCCGATCGGTTCTAGGCGCTACAGTCTCGAACTGCGCAACCGCTACAGTCGCAGGTTCGAATCCTGCCTCAGGCATGGATGTGCGTGATGTCCGTAGGTCAGTTAGGTTTAAGTAGTTCTAAGTTCTAGGGGACTGATGACCTCAGCAGTTAAGTCCCATAGTGCTCAGAGCCATTTGAACCTCCTGAGGGAGATCTTTAGCCAACTGACAGCCAGTGTCCACGGGAAACTACACGGGACCGTGCCATCGGGCCTCCTCGCTCCCCACCCCCCACCCCCACACACACACTTTAAATGACACAACCGCTAGAACTGGTTGGGTTGTTTTGGGGAAGGAGACCAAACAGCGAGGTCATCGGTCTCATCGGATTAGGGAAGGACGGGGAAGGATGTCGGCCGTGCCCTTTGAAAGGAACCATCCCGCCATTTGCCTGGAGCGATTTAGGGAAATCACGGAAAACCTCAATCAGGATGGCCGGACGCGGGATTGAACCGTCGTCCTCCCTAATGCGAGTCCAGTGTTTAACCACTGCGCCACCTCGCACGGCGCTAGGACTGAACAGTGAGTTTAATTGGTAGCGAATACCACAATTTGTGTTAGGCCAAAAGATGCCGTCGGTGTGATGTGATCAGACCTATTCATTGTTCTAAATTAGAATTATACGGGATGTTTATAAATGAATATCGTGGTTTTAACGCTTTATAATATTTATTACATTTAACTTACAGTTATAAATGATATGTCAAATGAAAGAGCAACTCAAACAGTTTTACCAAGGCCTTTATAAATGTTCAATGTGAGCACCATTTTTCACACGGCACACATCATGTCTATAGCCGAGTTCTTCCCAAACGTTGATAAGTGTGTCTTCAGTGATTGTAGCAATAGCTGCTTAAATCTGGTTTCGTAATTCAGCGAGGTCTGCTGGTAGCGGAGACACGTATATACGATCCTTGATGAAGCTCCAAAGGAAAAAAATCGCATGTCGTTAGGTCGGGTGAACGTGGAGACCATGCAAAGCAAGCCCTGTCATTGGGCCCCTTGCGCCCTATCCAGAACTTGGGTACAGTGAAGTTCAACCAACCACGTACTTCGCTATGCCGTTTCTTGGTAAAACTGTTTGTGTTGCTCCTTCATTTGACATATCATTTATAACTGTAAGTTCAACGTAATAAATATTATAAAGCGTTACAACACCGGTATTCATTTATAAACACTCTGTATATTAACACCTTCAGCTGCTGACGGGCATTGATGTACAGGGCGAATCGAAAGTCCTTAGACACCTTCATCAGTTGGAAGATTAAAGGGACTTGGTAAGAACGTCTTCCACAAGTAACGTGTGTGTTGGGTAAGGAGACTACGAATGTAGTGTGGGGGCATATATGGTGAGAATGTGGGTCTCGTGGGAGGCGTGCGCGAAATAGTCCCTGCTGTAGCACTATCCTCTGTGCCCTCGGTGGCTCAGATGGATAGAGCGTCTGCCATGTAAGCAGGAGTTCCCAGGTTCGAGTGCCGGTCGGGGCAGACATTTTCACCTGTCCCCGTTGATATATATCAACGCCCGTCAGCAGCTGAAGGTATTAATATATAACTCTAATTTCGTTCTAGACGGCTGCAGGTCATCAGTGATGTCTGTTCTTTTGGACATGTCCGAAAGAACATACGCCTTATCCACGTAAGTATATTCGTTGTTTAGTCTAAGTGCTCCGGTACCAGAGATTAGCCAAGGAACCTGCCGGACTAAGAACGATACCAGAGCTTTCATGGCATTATCTTCTTCAGCTCCTACGATAATAGCTTAACCTCTAAAATGCTCCATTCTCCAGAAGGGAATTAAGCTTTTTTCTGGCACTTCGCGCCGCCTGTCCATAACAAGACCATCAGACCAAGAACTGTCGTGCTATATGCAGCCCACAGACCACAAATTCTCGGGCTATATGCAACCCAAACAGACGAAGACAAAGAGGTGAAGAGGAGGAGGTGAGGTTGTTAATTCCCCTGCAGCAGAGTGGTTGAGAGTAAGTGCCAGAGGCAAAGCAATTGAGTGTTAAGCTGTCGTTAACTTTTTCCAGAGCGTCATATTCCAGAGAAGCTTATTCGGGCACAAAGACCAACTGTTAAACATAACCCTCCTGAAGTTAAAAGCTAGCCACGTCGCATTCACAATGCGATCCGTCTGGCTTCGTGAGATAATGCTCTTTTCAAGTTCTCAGAAGCCTGAAGACGAGCGAGTACATAGTTTTGACAGCAATGCGGCTCTTGGTACTTACCTGTCCTACAGCTCCATTCTGGAACCTACATCAGAGATCTAGCAACACTGAGGATAAAATACGAACACCCTCAGTTCCAGAATATATAAATACAGCTGATAGAGAACAGCTAAATAGCTGTTATTCAACTTGCGTAGCTGTGGCTAGAGTATAAATCTCAGCCATATAACAAATATATTGTGCTTGCTGAAAACTTGGTCATCTGTTACGTGAACTAAAACAATTTGTCAGTAGTGTAGACATCGCAAGGAAGTATTGTCGCACAAAATTCTCGTGGCTGTAGTTCGGTGAAGTCGTGTTGTGGACCTGAGGTCAGCTAAGCTGATGAACCAAAGCATTGAGCACCCTCTGAATATCGTATTGGTCTACCTTCCAAAAGAAATACAGTGGTGTGTGTGTGACATGTATTAGATACGTCCTTGATGGTCTCCCGAGGCATGTGGTATCAGATGTGTGTGAACAGGACCTACAATTCCCGTAAATAACGGACCACTGATTTTAGATCGCGGAACTGGCATCTGATAGCGTCCCAGACGTGTCCCATCAGGTTCCGACCAGGAGAAGTAGATGGCCAATACTTCAGAGTGAGCTCACGCTTCTCAAAGCCCTGTGGCACAGTTACGGCTTTTGGATGCGGACAGTTAATCATTTTGAAAGTGCGATCGCTGTTAGGGATAACGTCAAGCGTGAAAGGATGCAACTGGTGTGAATTACATGGGGCGTTCAATAAGTAATACAGCACTTTTTTAAATTAGGTTGGTTTTAGTTAGTAGATTAGATTAGATTAATATTTATTCCATAGATCATGAATAGGACACTTCGTAATGATGTGGAACGTGTCAGGTTAATAAAAGATGTCTGTACAAGATATTACATTACACAAAATATTGCATGACACTAATGTTTAAGTTGTTGTTGTTGTTTCTTTTTTCCTTAATTTATATCTAAAAATTCAGCCAATGAGTAGAAGGAGTTGACATCTAGAAATTCTTTTAATTTATTTTTAAATGTTTGTTGGCAATCTGTCATGCTTTTGATGCTGTTTGGTAGATGACCAAAGACTTTTGTGGCAGCATAATTTACCCCTTTCTGTGCCAAAGTACACGATATTATGACCCTCCTTTTTTTTGGTTTATCAACATAATCTCCGTTCAGTGCGACTGCCTTACGGCAGTTTACTGAGAGGACCTGTATGCCCGCATGGTACCACACACAGGTCGACGATGGAGCCAAAGTCTTGCTGCTTCAATAACCTTCCCACCATGCCCATACTGCTTTCCGGAGAGTGCATCCTTCACTGGGCCAAACTGAAAGTCGGAAGGTACGAGATCCGGGATCTCCAATGAAGTTTTGTGAACTCCTCTGGGGTGCGCTGACTTGTGTGAGACCTGTGTTGTCATGGAGAAACAGAAGTTGATTTGAATTTCATGATAACGAACACAGTGAAGTCGAAACTTCCTTGCAGATTAAAACTGTGTGCTGGACCGTGACTCGAACTCGGGACCTTTGCCTTTCGCGGGCAAGTGCTCTACCAACTGAGCTACCCAAGCACGACTCACGCCCCGTCCTCACAGCTCTACTCCTGCCAGTACCTCGTCTCCTACCTTCCGAACTTTACAGAAGCTCTCCTGCGAACCTTGCAGAACTAGCACTCCTGAAAGAAAGGATATTGCGGAGACATGGCTTAGCCACAGCCTGTGGGATGTTTCCAAAATGAGATTTCGAGTCTCAGGCCAGCACACAGGTTTAATCCGCCAGGAAGTTTCATATCAGCGCACACTCCGCTGCAGAGTGAAGATCTCATTCTGGAAACATCCCCCAGGCTGTGGCTGAGCCATGTCTCCGCAATATCCTTTCTTTCAGGAATGCTAGTTCTGCAAGGATCGCAGAAGAGCTTCTGTAAAGTTTGGAAGGTAGGAGACGTAAGTAGAGCTGTGAGGACGGGGGCTGAGTCGCGCTTTGGTAGCTCAGTTGGAAAACACTTGCCCGCGAAAAGCAAAGGTCCCGAGTTCGAGTCTTGGTCCGGCATAGAGTTTTAATCTGCCAGGAAGTTTCATATCAGCGCACACTCTACTGAAGAGTGAAAATCTCATTCTAGAAACATCCCCTAGGCTGTGGCTAAGTCATGTCTCCACCAACAAAATATTCTTGGGGAAGGGCGAAATAAACGTTGAAGTGTATGACTTGTGCATTTGAAACTGATTCTAAGAAGTGATGGATGGATTCTCTCCAATCCGAACATGACTTATGTGTGGAATCAGAAGACCTAGAATTCTCCATTGAAGACAAATTTTTCTAAGTCAAAAGGAGAAATGGAACGTGTTACACATTCCATCCATTGCTAAAACCACACTAGTTTCATTGTATTTTTGGAAAGTGTGCCAGTAATGATATTTGGCACCCTCAAACACCAGTAACCGTTTAATTGGCGTTTTAACTTATTTCAAAGCATTCGAGAAATATTTAAATTTTAGATGAATCTAGGACACATGGTTTTACCCCTCTGAAATAGTCAGTTTGTTTCACTGTAGCAAACACTGAGGAACTTTTAATCATCCATAATAGAGTTAACAGAATGATATAATTCATAATCATTGAACTGAATGATTACATTTGAGCATATGTAACAAAGCCAACTGAAAATTTGAACTATCAGATATCCTATTGTATATCACCTACAACTTGTTCCCACAATCACTTTATTCCAATGTTTTAAGTAGTTACAAGAATTTTACTGAGTCAATTAATGTCATTATAGAATTTGTTGTACTTATCACCTTGCTCATTTGACATACTTGCAATTTAGGCTCTGTGCTAGAGATTTGAGGTGGAGCCTTAGAAATTTCAGTTTATTTTTCTGTTGATAATCAAAGTAAAAGCAATCTACCTTTTTTACATGGGGAATCTGTCAACACTTAACTGTTGGCTAATTATTCTCTTGGTAACTTATTCATATTGAACTGTAATGTTATGAATTTTCACGCAAAACTTACATTGTACAGTTTAAAATTATACAGATGTCGACATGTTTTACTGTGTCGCCATGTGAGAAATACCTCTTGGATGCAAATGATTATTTCTGCAATAATATAACAGCTTTGCGATTTTCTCTGCATAAGAAACAGCAATAGCTTAAAACACTGGGCAACAAATAATTTCGAAACCATTTACTTCTGAGTGTCAGTTTCATATGTTTGACGTAACACAAGGTGCAGATATACGTAAAAAAATAAATAAAATAAGCTGATGTGACAGCTTTTGTCCATTTACTCATGAATTATGAGATGCGATTGTATTCTTGTACGTAAAGTATACTGCTATAAAGAATTAAATATTTGCTTCCCAAGTACTTATCCCAATGGTAGCCTCATTAGCTATGAAGAAATTGAAATGCTACACAAGACTCTGTTTATATGGTCTAAGTGGTGCTTGATGTAATCCGGATTACTAAACATATTCTTGAAATGTCTTACTAACTGCAAATATACTAATATGTAAGACAAAACTTTCTGTTTGGCACTAACAAGTAACTCGCTTTTGGCACTTGGAACATCATGAAAAAGCCCTTTGCGGGGAAGTGGCAATACTTGTAATGTTTGTGCCTGCTAGTTACAATAAATTTCAGATAAATTGTGAAATATATAATAGTGACAAGTTACTATATGTGATCCATGTAGACTTCCCACCCCCACCCATATTCAAATTACAGGGTGGTGTTCATATCGTCACAATAAACTTTCAGTTCACTTAAAAAATTAGAATTTTGAACCAGTATATATTTTAAACATAGTTAGAGTCATAAATTGGTAGCCACCATTTAAAGTTACGGTCTGTAGAAGACACTGCTAACCCCCCAGTTGCAATGAATGCATCAGAGGAAGAGTATACTCCTTTTGTATGTATTCACTTGTGCATTTATTGGTATATGTGTATCACCATAGAGCACCTTCCAATAATTCATTATCACCTTGAAAGGGTCCGCCCCCGTTAGCTGAGTGGTCAGCGCGACAAAATGTCAATCATAAGGGCCCGGTTTCGATTCCCCCTCAACTGGGTGTTGTGTTGTCCTAATCATCTTCCTATCATCCTCATCGACTGCGGGTCGTCGAAGTGGCTCAAATTGAAAGACCGGCACCCGGCGAACGGTCTATCTGACGAGAGGTCCTGGTCACATGACATTTATTTACCTTGAAAAACAGTAACTGTTCCGAAAGTGGTAGCTTCTATGAGAGGAAATCTTGACACAACTTATTTAACTTCCAGAGGGATATTTTAGATCAGACGACTTGGAAATGGATATTTGGTCAATTCTGTTAGGGATGTGATGAACACACAAAATAATGCTTCATTCAAACAACACAAAAAGTATACATTTTCGACTGAAACATCTGATTTCTTTCACATTTGCCACATTCAGAGATTATGGTTAGAGATGAAAAAGTAAAAGTCTGTAGGGGTATATGACAACTCTGTAAGTTAAAAGTCTGCAAAGTTTGGAAACAAATTAACACATCTCAGGATAAATGACTATTATTATTATTATTATTATTATTATTATTATTATTATTATTGTAATCCATGCACAGCAACGTCTGTAATAGAAAAATAAATTTGCGGGCCCTTATACATGGCCTCACTTCCTCCAGTTTCCCCTCTTATCCTCCCTACTCCAGACCATTACCAGCAATCTATGCACAGCAATGCAACTTCTGTAATAGAAAAATAAATTTGCGGGCCTTTATACATGGCCTCACTTCCTCCAGTTTCCACTCTTCTCCTCCCTACTCCAGACCATTACCAGCCAACAACCAAGATCGCCAGGGGTGCAGGAACCTCTGTTAATTTCAGTTTGTTGTCCCCTGGTTTCATTTAATAGAATAACGTGTAAGAGTGTTTGTCATCTTTCTCTTCATTTCTTTCAGTTCTGTAAATACTAATCTTTTCTTCAACTTATTTTCTTAAATACGTAAAGGATATACCTACCCATTTGTGTGGTTTCAGTGTTAATTTACAAACATAATTCCGTGAAAGGTCAAATCAACACGCTTTTAATCAGAAAAAATACTTCAGGAAAAAAAATCTTGAAGTGGTGGAAATAACCTCTGATGGAACAAAGCGTCATGTTTTGCAGTGTGTGAAAGCTAGACAGACTCTCATTACTAATTGCACATCGTTTGTAAAATGTACAAAATCCCTAGCTGAAAGCTATTATAACAGAACTCCCAGTGGAGGAGATGACAATGCCATGCTGCAAGGTACAGATGCATTGGAGTAATACCAAGTCCCTTCAAACACTCAAGTGCACACTCTCTGCACCATCGGAAAATTCTCAGTTTAAATAAGATCATGGCATGGAAATGGCACACAGTTCCAGTTCATACCTAATGGAAGCCAGAGCGGTCAAGAAGAAACGTTCAGCTTCTTTCATTGTCTGTAGTAGGAGTGAGAACATTTCGTTGTTTAATGAGCAATGGGTTATTATTAGACTAGATTCTGAATGAGGACATTTGTGCTAATTTCTTGGACAAGCTGCCAGGACAAAACATGAAAAAAATTAGTTAAATTGCTAGACAGAGAACGGAATAGATCTGTATGGCGAGAAAAGGATGATACAAGTAAAGTTGGCAAGAGCCTATCACAGAAACTTGGGAAAGCCTACCTTCTTTTGTACTGAAATTAAATGCTTGACACTAAGTCTGTTATCTGAATGCTCTTCATTTATTCATAAATGTGACCCTGCTCAATTATTTCAACATTTTTAAGTGTATAATTCCAGTCCTTCACTGTAAGTGGAAGTGTTATGTCTGTGACATTAAAATTTCCATCTGTAACTTTTAGGACATTGACTGCCATGAAGCCACCACAGAGCCTACACTATGAGTTAATTGCCTTATTTTATATTAACACTAACTTTTAATTTTTAATGGAAAATGAACACACACTGCATTATCAAATCTTCATTGTATGCTGTTCATATTAAGGTATATCTATACAAAAATTAGTAGCTTTCAGATTTTATTTTTGTTTTAATTCTCCACTTTAATTTTTACTAGTGTTATGTCTGTATCAATGGAAATCTAAAATTATTTCACCTCAATCTCCCTCACACCATGTCATCAGCACTTAGTCAGTGAAACTGATTTAATATTGAAGTTGTGGAATATCCTATGACAGAACAAACAGTGGCAATGGCTGACATATTACAACAAACAACAAAAAAGGAAAAAGATTCTTTAGCTACACCACAGTGAAGCATACATGTACAGTGTAGAAGTTTTTTCAATTTGTAAAAAACTGATTTCAGGCCATAATTGTGACATTACAATACATTTAAAAGTTATGCAAGTGTACAGAAGAATTGTAATACTTTTTGGAGTGAATGTTAAATTAGTATCTTGCTAGCAGGAAAATTTTGCTACAAAATTACAAGACACACTGCTAAGCACCTCCTGAATTGGCCTCAGCTGTGCCAGTTACTTCCACAGCAAATTAGGTGAAGACAGCTTAGCACAGAATTCCTTACTCAGTATTTAGGCGAATATCCTATGAATAAACAGACTCCAGTGTGATAAGTCACCAAAAGCTAAAAACAAACAACCTACTATCAAAGAATAATTTGAACATAGAGAAAGTGGAACCACAGCATCGTTGAAACTTAAGTGCAGAATTCAGACAGTATGTGTCAAACAAACACCATTTGTGACTGTAATTACAAAAGGCAGCCCGATTACTTGTTCTTGTTAGATCGACACAAGCTGTTTTTGTGTATTTTTCACTGAGCAGTTCTGCTGAAGAATTTTAAGGTTTGAAAAAGAACTAGCATAGCTGGAAGAACATACACAACAGCTATGAAACACTGTAGCATTTATTAACTGCAAGCCCACACTGGGGCAAGCACACACACATCACCATTATCAAAGAAGAAGGGAAAAATAAGAACTGGTTTGAATGTCACAAAATTGCATAAAACTCTTGGTTGACAACAGACACTACAAATTATAGCAACAGACTAATTTCTGAGATGTTTGCAACAACACGTAGGACACTAACTTATCGCACAGAAACAGCCACAAGTCTTTAGAGTCCCTAAATTAATCTCATTTATAATGCAGAGGGACGACATCAGAAGAATTTAAAAGGTAAAGTTCACCTATGAGACATGCAAATGGTGATGAATTAACCCATATATGTAAATATCTTACTGCTTTAATTAGGCATTTCTAATTTGTCATTCTTATATTCTTTAATTTTCATAAGCTAATTGTAGATAGGGAAGCAAAACGACTTTGACTTGCTTGTGTATAATGTCGATTTTAGACACTGGAGTTAATCGTCTGTATCCATGGCTTACTAACAACATAACAGGTCCAAGAGCATTTTTATCGCATTGTATCACTACGTTTACATGCGACACATCTTCCGAAAAACGAAAACCGAGTTTCGGAAACGTTTCTTCACTGTCGTGTTTACGTGTTAAGATCTGAAGCGGATTTGGTAGCCCAGTTAAATATGGCACCTGGAAAAAAGCTGTCTGATTTAGTCAGCACAATCGCTCTTTCTCTTCAATTAGACGAGGTGTAAACAGCTTCAGTCTAATATTTCTGATTATCGTTCACTGTATGAAAAGTCACTCCGTGGATATTAGCCGAAAATTATTAAAAACAAGACAAAACCTGACAGCCCAAGCACGTTTCAAAACCGGTTGCGTTTACATGGGATCGAAAATCGATTACGGAATTAGAAAACCGGCAACTAGAAACGGATTTCTAGAATTGATTTTGAATTTACATTATTAACTAAAAGCGGTATTGGGAAAGGTGTTTATGAAATACGGTTTTGGGAGAACCATGTAAACGGCATGTATGTTGGCTGTGCTGTTTCCGTAGAGGAACACATTAAACTAACTTCATAAAAAATTGTCCTTATTGATATTAGCTAACATTACTTAATATTTTGTTTCGTGTTGCTGGTAATGCTTTCAATTCGCTACACATATTTTCATTTCAGTAATAATATGCATTCATATCGTATTGACAAACTTAAGTTTCTTGTTTATTACTGAATATCATAAGAGTCCTTCGAGGAAGTGTCTTTGACTGACATACCTGTGAAGCTAAGAATTTGGATCTAACTTCCAGGTGGACAGAACTAGTGGCTGGTCAGAGGCGGGGCTTACACTATGAATATGTATGGATGGGTTGGGTGGGGGGGGGGGGGGTTGAATGGACGGGACTTGTTCCGGATGAAATGCTGGCGCTAAGGGCTCAGGGTCTTCGTCCGTGGGTGGTGCATTCTGAGAGCAGCTGTTTGCTTGGTCGAAAGCGTATTGAGACACGACCATAGATCTGGTACAACAAGAAATGTAGTTCATCTCACCATTCCGCACGTTTCCATTGATTCGCAACCGCAGTATTAATGTACCCCATGCCCATTGCTAATCATAACTAACGATCTCGCTGTGTCAGCTTGGAAACAGGCAGCATTCGTCTGCTGTCGAGCCAGAAGGTAAACAATGAACATTAAGCGGTATTCTCCGAAACACTTGTGCCTGCATCTGCGTTGTAGCCTGTCGTCATATCTGCCACCTCCAGTTCGCGGGTACATCGTAAATTTTCCATAAATGTAGGCAGCAGTAGCACGCCAACAACCGACAAGTTTCGCCGTTTCCGTGAAGCTCGCTTCGAGGTGCTGGACCACAAGAAAACGGTCACCCATTTTTAATTGTGATCATTCGTTATTGTGCTTAGAACAAGACATAAGATGGCAATACGTTTGCCAATACAATATTTCGAGCTACATGGAAAACATGTAAGTCTTTTTATTGTGTTTAGAACAAGACATAATATAGTAATACGTTTGTCAAAACAATATTTCGTGCTACATGGAAAACATGTAAGTCTTTTTATTGTGTTTAGAACAAGACATAGGACAGTAACACGTTTGGCAATGCAATATTTCGTGCTACATGGAAAACATGTAAATCTTCAAAGCAACTGGGACACAGTAACTGCAAAAAATTGTGTTATGTGATCATCATGAAATTTACCACTTGAATTTATCCCCTGTTTTCATTTCCTTTCCGAATATTTATCAGTCTGAAATGCTTCAACCGTAAGGCAGTATGGAATTTTAAAGTTCATCAATTTATTAACAGTTTGTCCTGTAAATATAATGCGGCCATCTGATGATGAACGAAGTGCTCGAGGCCGGTAATCTTAAGAAACAATAAAACAAATTACAGGAAAATATCATAATATTAGAGGTTTGTAGTAGGGACGGCGATTATAACTGGAAAAATTGGTTTTCGGTAATATCGTTCTTTTTTTCCTTTCACAAGCCAGTTTTGTCTGTCTGTTAAAACGGCCCCAAAATAATCGGTTTCTGAAATACTCAATTTTCGGTTTTTTATTGCTATGATTTCCTATGGTAAACGTAGCTATCGAACAAAGACTGAAAAATTTTGACTCACTCAGTTTCAAAATATATACACTCAAAATATTAAACTAAATAGGCAAAAGATGTCCACCGTTTGCTACCTTCCTCGAAAAGGAATAATTGATTCCAATCTTTTGAGTCACTGCCCAAAAATCACATTGTAATCGGGGATCACAACACTACCTGTGCATTACGAATAGTCAGTACCAAGGGGTTTAAACAGAGACTGGAGTATTCTATGTTTCGTGTTAATTTGTCTGTTTTCCAGGGATACAGGCAGATCGAAGCATATTATGTAGACACAGGCAACAGATCAGCTACGTTCTATTTTTATTGTATTTTATGAAGGTGAGTGTTGTTAATTTTTAATTTATTAATGTTACCATAATTCCCTTCTTCTGTTGTTATATCATAGAAGTGGCAGGCAAATGAAGCATTTTACGTCGTTGCAATGTAATTTTGTAAACAAATTTCTAGAATGGGGTTTGTGCCGCCGGGACACTATTGTCTCAGCAGTGCTGTACCAATTCTTATACCATATGTTTGTCGCTCGTTTGCGTCGGCATTGTTGTTAAACTAGCACTGTTCTCTTCCTTGTTTTCCATAGTAACACGATATTTCAAACCAATGCATATTTTACGAATGAAAATTATTGCTTTTTTAAAAAAAAGGTTTGTTTTAAACTGAAAAATTTTAGCACTTCTGCTGCAGAGAACTGATATTTCGGTTTTTTTACTCGGTTATTAGTAAAAAATTGAAATAGCCAGACCAAACAACTCCGAAAAAGTAGCGTATATTCAGAACTATAATACCGGTGTCAGTTTTAACCAGTCGGTTTTTCTTGTCCCTGATTGGTTTTTTAAAACATACATTGTCGGTGTATTCCTGTAGGAATTACTTTATTGCAAATAGTCTACGCAAAGTTAATATTGTCCATCTGACCTACGCTACATAGAGAAAGTATGATGAAATGTACTTCTGAAGCCCGTTTCGTTACGGGTGGAGAACAAGAAAATTAATAGATTACACATTTCTTTGCGTTCTGTTAGCTGTATAATTTTGTAAATACCATCTCTAAGGAACGTATAGTCATTCAAACTGCACATAAAGGGAAAAATTGGTATCTTTGGATCACAAAAGATGAACAGGCTACCCAATAGGTTGAGTACTTCAAAGAAGCTTCAAACCAGCCCAAGTCACTTAATGCTTACAACTTCGAAAATGTAAGAAATAACGGTAAAAATGCGTTTTAACGCAGCAATTACGACACTTAAAAAACAACAACGCAGCTGGTTTGGATGAAATCTCAGCAGAAATTCTGAAATATGGGGCTTCTTGCTTCATTAACCATCTTATTAAACTGTGCGATACCTGTTGGCAAACAAGGCAAGTTCCAGAAGTCTGGAGTCGAGGCATCATTGTTAAACTACCCAACAAAGGGAATTTAACCGACTGTACAAACTGGAGAGATATCAAGCTCCATCAGAGACTGGCAAAGTCTTTGCCCACGTTCTTTTAAAAGAGAGACAGGAAACAGCAGATGTCGACTATGGGAAGAACAGACTTGCTTTAGAAATGCGAGATCCTGTTCTGAACAAATATTTGTACTGCGAAATGTAATAGAACACCACATAGATTTCAACGGTAACTCATTGTGGAATATTGTAAGGCTATATGAATTTCCTCATCATCTCGTTGATGTTTCCAGAAACAATTACCTTGATTCGAGTGGCTGTTCAAGAACAGAAGATGGAAACAAAAAAAAAACTTCGTCCTAATGAGCCTCGAAGGCCTAATGGCATAGAAGTAGAGGAAGACCTTGTAACACCCGGAAATAAACTTTTGGAAAGTATCTACAATGAATGGGCATGGAACGTGAGGCAGCTGAAAACATGCTAGATGAATGATTTCACTTGTTGCACAATATGGTACCTGGCATTGGAGGAACTAAGTATAAGTCAGCTTTAAGGGGTCGATACATGTGCTAAGCTGTCACCAGCACACCAGTCGGCAAACATAAAGAACGAAGATCAGTTAGTAGGCACTGGATTAAGAGCGCCTATCACGAGAGAGGCGAGAGACACACTCACATGCAATATGGCACCAACGTCCTTCCAAGAAAGCGTATTTAGGCAGCCACTGCTGACCGGAGGGCCTTACTCAACTATCCACTTTGGCTTCTGTCACTTTAATCACAGAGTGGGTTCAGTTCGTCACAGGCTACGACACTACATAGCGACCAGATTAGCGGCTATAATGGGATTAGTTTACCTCAACCAGAATTGCGCTTAACTAGCAAGATTATCGATCTTAACATTACAAGAGTCTGCAGGAGGACTATTACTGATGAGCTTGTACCACAAAACATGGACTCTATTCAAGGTAAGTAAATGTTTCTAGTTCATGTAAATAAAAAACCGTATTAATTAACGTGTGCATTTGAGTTGTAGAAAAAGGATACCGACACCCATAACAACATCCTCTCTCGTGCTTTCTTGCGGTACGAGACTCTGCAATAATTACTTGTTTTATTTCGTAGGTAAACTGCAGCTTTCGATTATCCTACCAATGCACTTAAGTCTGCCCTTTGCTCTACACAAAGCATGGACTCTATTCAAGTTAAGTATATGTTTCTAGTTCATGTAAATAAAGAACCGTATTAATCCACGTGTGCATTTGAGTTGTAGAAAAAGGATACCGACACCCATAACAACATCCTCTCTCGTGCTTCCTTGCGTACGAAACTTTACAATAATTACTTATTTTCTTTCGTAGGTAAACTGCAGCTTTCGATTATCCTACCAATGCACTTAAGTTTGCCCTTTTCTCTACTTACAATATTTGATTAGTTGTGCAACAACACTGTTAGAGGACATGAATATGGGATGTTTCCACCCTTCGCATTTATGACGATTTGACTTCTGTTAAGAACACATTGAATGAGATGTCAATGTTTGTGGATGAATGGTAGTCTCATGGGATTTCAATCACGAACTTCCTCTTCAGAGCGTGAAAATATTTTGTAGGCGCCAACCTACGTAGATATAAATGATAATCATTATAAAATAAAATAAATTAGAGTTCACACGGAAAGATTTAAGTGCCCATTACTTCCATGGGCCATTCGAGAGTGGAACGATAGAGAAATAGCTTGATGGATGTTCATTGATCCCTCTCCCAGTCACTTAACTGTGAATTACAGAGTAATCGTGTAGCTGTACATGATAATCTGAAACAAGAGAAGATGGAGATGTACGTCGCATGGTGCGTGGAGTGAAGTTGACGCTCTACCTCATCCCAAAACTAATCCATTGAGTTAAGGTCGGAACTCTAGGCATGCCAGATAATTTCAGGAATGTAGTTTTCCAGTAGCCATTATCTCACAGATACTAGTTCATGACAGGATGCATTTTCATGCTGATGCAATATCATAATAAAAGAAAGTAAAAATGAAACGTTAGGCAGCTGTAGTGGTAAGTCCTTTGTTATCACAATCGGTTTCCCTGCATTAAAACAGCATCCTCAGATGAAATGAGAGCCACATCAGTGCAGCATGACCCCCCTCCCCCCCCCCCCCCCCCCCCCAATTGTTCGCAGTTCGCGCGAGGCGTCTTGATAATTTAATGTGACACTACTTTCACCTGAGGATGTCGTTTAACGCAGCGAAACCGGTTGTGGCAATGAAGAAATCATCAATTACAGCTGTCTTGCCACTCATTTCACTTCCATTCATTACGACACCAACGGCTGTGGCTGGCAGCATTACACCAACGGCTGTGGCTGGCAGCATTACACGTTTTTCATATTAGGTACATTGTGCTGCCACCTACTGCCAGGTATTCGATATCAGCGTCCTCAGTAGTCATTAGACATCGTGAGAGAGCAGAATGGGGCGCTCCGCGGAACTCACGGACTTCGAACGTAGTCACGTGATTGGGAGACGCTTGTGTCATACGTCTGTACAGTTGAAGAGGGTCGTAATGTGTAATAGGCAGACATCTATCCAGGAATTCCAAACTGCATCAGGAACCACTACAAGTACTATGATAGCCAGGCACGAGGTGAGAAAACTTGGATTTCATGGTCGAGCGGCTCCTCACAAGCCACTCATCGCGCCGGTAAATGCCAAACGACGCCTCGCTTGGTGTAAGTAGCGTAAACACTTGACGACTGGCCAGTGTAAAAACGTTATCTGGAGTCAGGAATCACGTTACACAGTGTTGCGATCCGATGGCAGGGTGTGAGTATGGCGAATGCCCAGTGAACATTATCTGCCAGGATGTGTAGTGCCAACAGTACAATTCGGAGGCGGTGGTGTTATGGTGTGGTTATGTTTTTCATGGAGGGGGCTTGCACCCCTTGTTGTTTTGCGTGGCACTATCATAGCACAGGCCAACATTTATTTTCACCAACTGCGACATGGTCGCGTATACAAACAGTGATCCAATACTGTCAACTATTTTTTTTTAATTTCAGTCTTTGATCACAATATGAATTCTATAGACGATGACCGGTTTCAGTCCGTAATGACCATCCTCAGATCTTTTTTTACACCATGTCCTAAAGTGATAAGGCCATAATTGCATCGTCAAAACATATAAATATAATCAGCATAGCAAGCTCATATCAGCCTGTACCGCATCAAAAACAGCCTGAACATGACGCACTGAAGCACTGAAGCTGGTAGCAACAAAATAAAATAAAATCATAAGGACGACTGTAGGTGTTTTATTTTGTCAGGTGAAGAAATTCGTGTCACACAACACTATATGCTACCCCGTAACCTATATTCTGTAGAGTGCATTCACTTAATGTTTTCTACCGCGGACGCTTGTGTAAATGTCTGGTATTTCTGCATTCGTGTGACTAAAGAGCGGACGGCCATACGAAATCTAGCAATGAAACAATTCCGTAGATTAGTATTACATCCTTCTTTTTACCATCCTTCATTTCAGTATAGCACGGCACTAGGCAACCGGATAAACAATTTTCGTTCGTGTATAAATTTATGTAACACACAAATGGCTCAACTGTTTACGTCAGAATCGCAAAAGGATTAAACATTCGATCCACTAAAAATTTCTCCTATTTCTCTCCTCAGGCTTATTTTGTCAGTTTGCCAAAAATTCTTTGGCTTCGTCATAATCGTATTGAACGTTGATAAAGGTCTCTGTGATTTCGTAATAACTTTCCAGTGGCCGTTACATCGCGGTGAGGCTTTGCTATCCGTGATAATCTCGTTCAGCTCACGAACCTTTTTCGTACACTTCAATTTCATCCATAGATATCCCTCACTTTAAACTCTATACATGAATTATGTTGATCTACTCAGACGATCCGCAGCCTGGTCAGGGTTAGGTTCAGACAGTGATTCGGAATTCAGTTCCTGGAATGTAGGGCATACCAAGGAGCAGATACAGACTCAGATCATAACGTAATATTAATAAAGGGTAGGCTGAAATATAAGAAGTTAGTCAGGAAGAATCTATACACAAAGAAGTGGGATACGGAAGTAATAAGGAGTGATGAGATAAGCTTGAAGTTCTCTAAGGCTATAAATAGAGCAATAAGGAATAGTTCAGTAGGCAGTGCAGATGAAGAGGAATGGACATCTCTAAAAAGGGCAATCATAGAAGCTGGAAAGAAAAACATAGGTACAAAGAAGGTAACTGCGAAGAAACCGTGGGTAAGAGAAGAAATAGTTCAGTTGATCGATGAAAGAAAGAAGTACAAAAATGTTCAGGGAAATTCAGGAATTCAGAAATTCAAGTTACTGAGCAATGAAATAAAGAGGAAGTGCAGGGAAGTTAAGACGAAATGCCTACATGAAAAATGTGAAGAAATTGACAAAGAAATGACTGTCGGATGGACTGAACAGCATACAGGAAAGTCAAAATAACCTTCGGTGATAGAAATAGCAAGGGTGATAACATTGAGAGTGCAGTTGGGACTCCACTATTAAATGCAGGAGAGAGAGCAGATAGCAGGAAAGAGTACATTGAAGGCCTGTTTGAGGGGGAAGATTAGTCTTATTTGATAGAAGAAGAAACAGAAATCGATTTAAAAGAGGCAGGGGATCCAGTACTAGAATCACAATTTAAGAGAGCTTTGGAAGACTTAAGATCAAATAAGGCAGAAGGGATAGACAACAGTCAATCAGAATTTCTAAAATCATTGAGAGAAGTGACAACATAGCGACTACTCACGTTGGTGTGTAGAATGAATGATTCTGGCGACATACCATCTGACTTTCGGAAAAATATCATCCACACAATTCCGAAGACTCCAAGAGCTGACAAATGCGAGAATTATCGCACAATCTGTTTAACAGGTCATAAATCCAAATTTATGACAAGAATAGTATACTGAAGAATGGAAAAGCAAACTGAAGATGTTTTAGATGACGATCATTTTGGCTTTAGGAAAGAAGGCACCAGAGAGTCACTTGTGATGTTGCGGTTGATAATGGAAGCAAGACTAAAGAAAAAGTTATAGGGAGAGACACGTTATATACAATAAGTACAAGAGCCAAGATGGAGTAATAAGAGTGGACGACCAAGAACAAAGTGCTCGGATTAAAAAGGGAGTAAGACAGGAATGTAATTTTTTGTACGTCGAAGAAGTAATGATGCATTGAAAAGAAAGGTTCACGAGTGCTATTAAAATTCCGGGTAAAAGGATATCAATGATACGATTCGCTGATGACATTGCTATGCTGTGTGAAAGTGAAGAATTACGTGACGTGCTGAATGGAACGAACAGTCTAATGAGTACAGAATATGGAGTGAGAGTAAATCGAAGAAAGACGGAAGTAATGAGAAGTAGCAGAAATGAGAACAGCGAGAAACTTATCATCAGGATTGATGGTCACGAAGTAGATGAAGTTAAGTAATTATACTTCCTATGGAGCAAAATAACCAATGACGGACGGAGCAAGGAGGACATCAAAAGCAGGCTAGCACTGGCAAAAAGAGCATTTCTAACCAAAATAAGTCTATCTAGTATGAAACATAGGGCTAAATTTGATGAAGAAATTTATGAGAACGTACGCTTGGAGCACAGCATGGTATGGTAGTGAAACATGGACTGTGGGAAAACCGAAACAGAAGAGGGTCGAAGCATTTGAGATGTGGTTCTACAAACGAATGTTGAAAATTAGGTGGACTGATAAGTTCCGCAATGATGAGGTTCTGGCAGAATCGGAGAGGAAAGGAACATTAGGAAAACACTGACAAGGAGAAGGGACAGATGATAAGACATCTGTTAAGATATCAAGGAATAACTTTCATGGTATTAGAGGGAGCTCTAGAGGTGAAAACGTGTACTGGAAGACAGAGACTGGAACACATTCAGCAAATAATTGAGGACGTAGTTTGCAAGTGCTACTCTCAGATGAAGAGGTTGGCACAGGAGAGGATTTAGTGGCTGGCCACATCAAACCAGTAAAAGACTGTTGAATAAAAAAAAAGTTGAAAGACTAGTGCCATCGAAAAATGATTTAAATAGTCACAAAAGATAATTTTAACATCCTACAGTGTGTGCTAAGCGCTCGTCACACTGAGGTACTACACAATTCACATTACGCAAGTAAGTAATGTTTCAGGCACGACATGAGAATTACTTTTTGACTAAAGCTCATCTCTTACTTCATTGTTCATTTTCCTGTTAACGCCTGGTCGACATGCTGAACATAACCGTTATATGATAATTTGATTTACCCCTTATTTTGTTGTACCTCAGTTTCCTCTGAGTTCATTATGGTATTTGAAGCATCCCTGTGCAGTGTTCTCTACAAATGTCGTCTTACAGCCCGAGATTCCTCAAATAAACTTCCGACGGCAGCAGTTCTCGACGCCTGGCGGTGATTAAATTCCGAGAGCTCTTTCACGTCCTTAGCTGGTCTCTTCTCGCTGCCGCTGTTATTCGTGGATGACAAGAGGCATAGATGCCGCTAGCACCGAGCTTCGTTATACGCGATTAATGCCGCCTCTCGGACAGTAACTGAATTTCCGTTTCTCGGAGTAGGGAAAATATTTCATTTGATCCAGCGCTCCATTACCCTTCGCCAATCAGGAATTTTCTCTGCTTCTGTTTAATTAACGTTTGAGTACCAGAAAATACGACAATGCTCTCCATCATAAATTCTCTCGTTTACTTCCTCGTCTAAACATCCTCCACACGTTTCAGACCAGAGACAGAACAGTAAGGGCAAATGAGGTGTAAACAGGACGCAGTCAATAATCGGCTTATCAGAATCATCGTTACTATGACAGATGTACTTTGCTTTGTCTGCCGGCAGTTTTGGAATTAGAAATGGATGAAAATATCTATCTGTGAATCGCGTGTAACTCTGTTTCTTTTTTTGCAGGAAGTAACTACTTTGAATGACTCTTCTGTTTTCATGCTGGATCATATACCTGTACAGCAATAAATTTCAAGTTAAATATTCTAGAATAAAATGATACTCCAGCCTGAAGATTCCAGTGTTTAAGCTTTTTGTTCGGATATAAAGCACCAACCATTAATTTTTATAGCATTTGCCCTTGTTTTATTAGTCAAGCAATGGCTAGTTTCAGACACCTACGACCCTCATCCATGGATACAATCACTTGTTATATTATTCATGGTACAACGTGGTGTGTTAGTAGTGTCCTCTACTTTTCGATAACACAACAGTTCTTCCGGTGAGTGACTTCTCACAGAAGCAGAAGCTAGACGGAAAGGGTAGTATGCCGTTATGTTCGATTCGCATTACTTTTACACCTCTCATGACAACAATCCATAGTTACTCATTCATCTTGTGCATCAAATACTACCAATGCTAGTAGTGGGAAAGCTTTGTTTATTTTTATTTTATTTATTTTTGTGCAGGAGCCTTAAAATATGGTGGCAATTAGTCAACAAGGCGTTAACTTTCTTTTTTGCATCGTAGCCAACAAGAGATTGTAGAGGTTTTTGCTCCGCAGAGCATAAACTGTAAAGCCATGTGACTCGTTCTGTTCCTGTATCATTAAAATCTACGATGGGATTAAATGTTACTAGTCTGCCGATTTGTAGCGTGGGATATTACCCTAGGTACCTCCCAGAACTGCAAAATTTGGTATAGTTTAAACCTATGGTTAAAGTAACACCTGTGAAGGAGTGTCGTTCAGCTCATATTATTCTTGGGACGGATAGAATAACCGCTGCATTAAAGAAAATACTTAAAGCAGTATTTTTTTTTTGGTACCGCCAAGATTTTATTTAATCTTTCCTTGTGGTTCCAATCACTGCACAACAACGGAACAAAGCATATGTAGCACCGATATATTCTAATACATTCCGACGATTGTATAAGCACGTAACCCCTTACAATTAATCACCTATCCTCGAAATTTACTGGCTTTATGCTGGTTGCAATACTTCCATTGAAATTACTTAATTAATCTTGAGTCAGCAGGTTACCTCTGATATTTAGATACACTACAGAAACTGTTTAGCTGCGAGATATCAGCAATTATGTAATGGCTCTGACAGGTATTGTTATATGAATCTCGCCTCTGATTTTAAAACAGTTTATGTTGGGCAGTCGCAGATCAGATATTTAGTTACGGCTCTTTTTTATCCCTTAGCGTCTTACTTATGCACGGGTCATGAACATGGGCGTCCGTACATTTTTTTTCAAGAGGAGGCAGAGTTCTCTAATTGCCAGTTTTATGCACGCGATTAGATGAGTTTGAAAACGTGTCGTGGCTCAGGAACTAAATTTGAGAAGAATTTCACAAAATGTATTAACCTCAAACGGTTGTTAGTCGTCTAATTAGTATTTTTAAGACAGATTACATCGATATCCAAGTGGTAAGCCTACTCAATTGAATATCTAAAGCACATCTTTCATGTTACTTACAATTGCACCATTTGGTTCAACGATAAAATATCTCAGCCTAATATGATTCAATACAGCGTACGCAACGAGTTACGAAATAAAGCTAAATTTACAATAGCAATATCTCAATTAAAATGGTTCAAATGGCTTTGAGCACTATGGGACTTAACATTTTAAGTCTTCAGTCCCCTAGAACTTAGAACTACTTAAACCTAACTAACCTAAGTACATCACACACATCCATGCCCGAGGCTGGATTCGAACCTGCGACCGTACCAGTTCCACGGTTCCGGACTGCATCGCCTACAACCGCAAGACCACCGCGGCCGGCAATCTCAATTAAAATGCCGGTGTTATTATATGTGGTACCTTAATATAACAGTCTTCTCCCAAACATGTCACAAACCTAACGACCTGATGTTTTCCGAACCATCGTACTGCACCACTGAGCGGACTACGCCTGTCAGAATACTACCCGTTTTGGGTTCACACTTCAACACGTGACCTGCTGCCCAGGCAAAACAAGCATTAACGGCTTGCACTTGCTACATGTACTAGCAGGTACTATACAATCTAAAACAAGTGACTAGTAATGGCTATAATTATTAGTCACCAACAGAAATATCTGACTTACTTCCATTACGCCCTGTATATATACATCCACACAAATTATAATAGTATGCATGTATGCTCCATGTCTCCTCCCGAGCTACTGGATCAATTTCAACCAAACTCGGTACACAGATCATTTACTGTCTGGAAAGAATAAAGAATCAGTCACCTAGCAAAGTGGGGGGGGGGGGGGGGGGCGAGTGGAAAAGCAGCGTATCCCACGACGTGAGAATAGCCATAATTTAGTCATCCAGTATTTGAGCGTGAGTACTGAGAGACTTGCAACAAACTTCATACATGATTTCGAACCTCTGCGAAACTTTTTCGTTGACGACCGCCACAAAATGACGAAAGGAAAAGTGTTTATCGTTTACTAAATTTTCGCTGTTCATGCTGTAAAACTGCCACACGAAGCTTGAAGCTTGAATTTATGACTTGCTTACTGCTAAGTGTATTCGTGGCACATTTTACAGATAGTTTTCTTACGTACCTCTGAATGTATCAGAAAAATTACATCATCAAATTACATTTCAGGAAATATGACGTGATAAGCACAGAGATGCATGAAAAACAACTGCATCATGCATGACGTTTTAATTTATTACTTCTTTCGACGAGGGCAGTTCAATAAGTAATGCAACACATTTTTTTTCTCGGCCAATTTTGGTTGAAAAAACCGGAAATTTCTTGTGGAACATTTTCAAAAATTCCCACTTCGTCTCGTATAGTTTCATTGACTTCCGACACGTGGCAGCGCTGTACGGAGCTGTTAAAATGGCGTCTGTAACGGATGTGCGTTACAAACAACGGGCAGTGATCGAGTTTCTTTCGGCGGAAAATCAGGGCATCTCAGATATTCAAAGGCGCTTGCAGAATGTCTACGGTGATCTGGCAGTAGACAAAACCACGGTGAGTCGTTGGGCAAAGCGTGTGTCATCATCGCCGCAAGGTCAAGCAAGACTGTCTGATCTCCCGCGTGCGGGCCGGCCGTGCACGGCTGTGACTCCTGCAATGGCGGAGCGTGCGAACACACTCGTTTGAGATGATCGACGGATCAGCATCAAACAACACAGTGCTCAACTTGACATCTCTGTTGGTAGCGCTGTCACAATTGTTCACCAGTTGGGATAATCAACCATCTGTGCGGAATTGCTTGCTCGTCATGTGGCTGAGGGTGACAATTTCTTGTCAAAGATTGTTACAGGCGATGAAACATGGGTTCATCACTTCGAACCTGAAACAAAACGGCAATCAATGGAGTGGCGCCACACCCACTCCCCTATCAAGAAAAAGTTTAAAGCCATACCCTCAGCCGGTAAAGTCATGGTTACAGTCTTCTGGGACGCTGAAGGGGTTATTCTGTTCGATGTCCTTCCCCATGGTCAAACGATCAACTCTGAAGTGTATTGTGCTACTCTTTAGAAATTGAAGAAACGACTTCAGCGTGTTGGTAGGCACAAAAATCTGAACGAACTTCTCCTTCTTCATGACAACGCAAGACCTCACACAAGTCTTCGCACCCGAGAGGAGCTCACAAAACTTCAGTGGACTGTTCTTCCTCATGAACCCTACAGACCCGTTCTCGCACCGTCGGATTTCCATATGTTTGGCCCAATGAAGGACGCAATCCGTGGGAGGCACTACGCGGATGATGAAGAAGTTATTGATGCAGTACGACGTTGGCTCCGACATCGACCAGTGGAATGGTACCGTGCAGGCATACAGGCCTTCATTTCAAGGTGGCGTAAGGCCATAGCATTGAATGGAGATTACGTTGAAAAATAGTGTTGTGTAGCTAAAAGATTGGGGAATAACCTGGTGTATTTCAATGCTGAATAAAACAACCCCTGTTTCAGAAAAAAAATGTGTTGCATTACTTATTGAACTGCCCTCGTAGTATCTCTATTCGCATCACATTTCGCAGACGGTATCGAGATATGTCGTCTGCCACCTTAGCTGAATGGTCAGCGCGTCTGACTGCCATGCAACGGGCCCGGGTTCGAATTCCAGTCGAACAGGACTTTCCTTTGCTCGGAGACTGGCTGTTGTGTTGTCCTCATCACTATTTTATCATCTAAGACAAGCAGGCCGCCAACTGAAAAGATTTGCAGTTCGAGGGCAGAACTTCCACAGGTGAGGTTTCCCGGCCATCAGTGCAAGATGAGCATTTTATTTCATCCGTATATGCATCTAAATGTACATGTCATTGAACGACTCATAGTTTAGAAGAAGTAATGTCACAAACACTGAGATGCGCGAGAAACTGCAGCATCATGCATAACGTTTTAGTTTATTACTTTTTTCTGCTAACTCTATTCACAACACATTACGTAGACGGTAGCCACATACAGTATACCACAGGATGTACAGCATCTACTTCAGGAGATATGATGCCATAAACATGGAGCTGTTTGGAAATGAAACTGCTGGGCAAAACTCGCTAGACATCCAGGTGAAATATGTGTACCATGATGCGTGTATTTGTTAAATATCTATGAAATACATTTGACACGTGCTTCTGCCGGCAAAGTTATGGGTCAAATGCGAACAGCGAGAACCATTTCAGTCAAATTTGATACACAAATTATTCACAGTCTGGAAAGAAATTCCGTAGGGGTAAGAACTACCAGCCTCTTATTGGGGTGAGTCTCATAACGTGAAGGGAGAAAGGAGGACGAGGAGATAGACAGACAGAAAGAGGGAAGAAGAAGATAGTCACAAAGAAGAGGAAATAGTCAGAGACTGGAGAGGATAAAATAGACATAGAGAGAGGAGGAGATGGACAAAAAAAGGAAAGAGGAGGAGATGAGTGGAGACAGAGGGAGGAAGACATAGGCAGAGAGATGGGAGAGGAGGAGACGAAGAGACAAAGGAGGAGGAGGAAATAGACAGAGAAAGGGAAGAGGAGGAGATGGAGAGCGAGATTGGAGAGGAGCAAATAGAATACAAGTCTGATCACGTTAATAGAGGAGGTTAAGGAGAGAGTGGCAGGAAGAGATGGACAGAGAGAGGGGGCTGGAAGAGGTGGACAGAGATAGGGGGTGGTGAACATAGGCAGGGAGACTGGAAGGATGAGATCTACTAACATAAAATTGGATTAAATATACACGCTTGCAATGCCAGCTACTATATAACGTGCAACAAACAATCTCCAAAGTTTTTAAACACAAAATATGAAAAAATAACAAGGATTTGTCAGTTTAAATACTTGGGAGAAATTATACAAGAAAATGCTCTGGAAAAAGCTGCAAACGAAGTACGCTGTCAAAAAATGGCAACTGCATTTAGATTAATACAAAATATTTATAATAAAAAACCACTTTCTAAATTCAGTAAACTTAGGAATTACAGCACTGTCATCAAACCTTATGGAGAAGAAACTTTAATTTTAAAGAGGAAGAGGAATATTGAAGATATACGAAAGAAAGATTATTATGATAATATTAGGTCCCAAAATTACTGATGGATAAACTTACAAGCTGAGAATGAGGAAATAGAAAAATACACAGACATATTTAGTCACATGAGAAAACGAAGACTTGGATTTTATAGGCACATTACAAGAATGGCACCCACTAGAGTGGCCAGCATGTTCTCCATACAAGAACCCTACCGAGCATGCCTGGGATACATTGAAAACGGCTGCTTATGGACGACGTGACCCACCAACCACTCTGAGGGATCTACACCGAATCGCCGTTGAGGAGTGGGACAATCTGGACCAACAGTGCCTCGATGAACTTGTGGATAGTATGCCACGACGAATACAGGCATGCATCAGTGCAAGAAGACGTGCTGCTGGGTATTAGAGGTACGGGTGTGTATAGCAGTCTGGACCACCATCTCTGAAGGTCTTGCTGTATAGTGGTACAACATTCAAATTGTGAAACTTCCTGGCAGATTAAAACTGTGTGCCGGACCGAGACTCGAACTCGGGACATTTGCCTTTCGCGGGCAAGCGCTCTACCATCTGAGATACCCAAGCACGACTAACGCCCCGTCCTCACAGCTTTAATTCCGAAAGTACCTCGTCTCCTGCCTTCCAAACTTCACAGGAGCTCTCCTGCGAACCGTGCTTGGGTAGTTCAGATGGTAGAGCGCTTTCCCGCGAAAGGCAAAGGTCCCGAGTTCGTATCTCGGTTCGCCACACAGTTTTAATCCGCCAGGAAGATTCATATCAGCGCACACTCCGCTGTAGAGTAAAAATCCCATTATGCAATGTGTGGTTTTCTTGAGCAATGAAAATGTCGGAAATGATATTTATGTTGATCTCTGTACAGGTTCCTGAACTCTTGGAACCGAGCTGATGCAAAACTTTTTTTGATGTGTGTATATGTATCCTCATAATGATTTACGAAACGAAAATTAAACTTTCGAAACAGAAAACTGAGAACGAGTGAGAAAATCCAGTTGAATATCAACAAAAATAATCATATTTAATATTCCTCGAAGCGGTGGAACAAGCTGGAAACTTTGAAAGAAGGCGTATTAGATTTGATGTCATCTACAACACTGTGTTTGCTTAGAAAACAAGTCTGATCACAACAACGGACTTATTTCATCATTTTATGATATTTTACTTTTTGTATTGACCTGAAAAACTAAAACTAAAAATAGGTGTTCGTAAGTCTAAGTTTTTTGGCTTGGTTACGTAAAGTATAGCGAAGGGCATGTAACCGATAAAATTGCCGTGATAAATCTTCCAAAATCACACTCAGACTAGGCGGTAGAACGTTTCTCAAGGATGTCAAACCATCGTTCACTCATTCCAACTGGGCATCAGAACTGGTACTCTATGACTGCATGTAGTGTTGTGTTACAATTCATGGAGAAATCAGCTTTCCCACTTCGAAATTTTTTCTCTTTTTTTCCTCTCTTCTACAGAATGGAAAGGAATTTTCTGTTTCGACAGAACCATTAGGACTCATAAATTAAGCAGAAATCAGTTTGTTCTTTAGAGTCTGTTGCAGCAGCTCTACTGTGTAAATATGAATGTAGAATTTGCAAGCCATCACTGATCTTCTTTGCCCACAGACAAACGGTAAACTAGTATTGTGATTCTGCTGTGCAGCAAGAGGAGGGGTCGCTCTTGAAGAAGTTGAGGATGGACGGTGAGCGCGTGTATGCCGCTGCCTTGCTTATGTAGTTCTGGGAATCCGCACGTCAGTATGTTGAACGGGTCGCTTCCAGCTCCTCTGTAAGGGCTGTGCGAGGAAGAGGCAAAGAGGCGATTGAGGACACTATATCAGCACTGTTCTGTGAGAGCTCTCATCCATTTTGACTGCACAATAGCGCCGAGACTGGCATCGCTCCATGGTGTCAGCATATTTTCTCGTAAACCGCGTGAAATTCACGAAAATCTCGACATAGGCGGTCATCGCTAAAGTCACGGTACTTCCTGTCGCGCTAAGGCAATATTAATATGCAGTTTATTTGCGTAGAAGTCAATAATTGCTATAAATTGAAGAGAATTATTTAATGAATAAAAAGCCTACATCCAGATACCAGGAAGGGGCAAGTTGTCCTTCTTGACCCACCTTTCGGACGCCTGTGATCATGAATGTCTCCTCTTACAAGCAGTTTATAGAGTCATACGATTACAGAATGTTTCTCACAGCATACAACGCAGTGTATATGCGTTAAGTCATCCTCTCACCGGATGTGAAAACACACGTAGAAGAGGAGCTGGTGACGTCACAACGTGGAATTCCACGTTCCACTACACTCTCGAGCGTGAAATAAAGGACCTGGAATGTCACATGTTTGCCTCGTGGAGAGGAACTTGGACACTAAGATGATACATCCTTTTACGTCACAATAAGAACATAGGAGCTGCCATATTTTACGGCTTTAAACTTTGTGTTTGGTGGTTCTTTCTCATAGAGTAAGCGGTATGAATATAAGTTGCTCCAAAGCATCAGCGAATTGAAGGTCTCTAGGGAACTAGGAGTTGTTATAAAAATATGGCAGGAAACTAGTTACTGGCAGATAAAGGCTTCATATAGTTGATGTTTTTAGTTTTATATCTTGTGTGCTACGACGCGATGAAGATATATGAAAAGCACCTTTAATTTGCGTATTAAATATCAAATAATGCAATGCGTGAGTACAGCCGTTAAACAATGCATTCTACCTTAGGAAGCTTACACAATGTGATCAACTGGCTGAAAATGCCTTACAAGTTCGTGGCGCCCTCCATCTGTAATGCTGGAAAAGTGAAATTTGTGGTAAGGTTTCACGGGACCAAACTGCTGAGGTCATCGGTCCCTATGCTTACGCACTACTTAATCTATCTTAAACTAACTTACCCTAAGGACAACACTCACACCCTTGCCCGAGGGAGGACTCGACGGGGGAAGCCGCGCGGTAATGCTGGAATTCAATATGATGTTGGCTCACCCTTAGCCTTGATGACAGCTTCCACTCTAGCAGGCATATGTTCGATCAGGTGCTGGAAGATTTCTTGGGGAATAGCATCCCATTCTTCACGGTGTGCTTCACTGAGGAGAGGTATCGATGCCAATCGGTGAGGCCTGACTCGAAGTCGGCGCTCCAAAACATTCCAAAGGTGTTCTATAGGAGTCAGGTAAGGAGTCTGTGCAGGCCACTCCATTAAAGGGATGTTATTGTCGTGTAACCACTCCGCCAAAGGCCATGTAATACGAACGTGTTGAAAGATGCAATCGCCATCCTCGAATTGCTCTTCAACAGTGGGAAGCAAGAAGGTGCTTAAAACATCAATGTAGGCCTGGGCTGTGATAGTGCCTCGCAAAACAACAAGGGGTGCAAGCCTCCTCCAAGAAAAACACGACCACACCGTAACACCACCGCCTCCGCATTTTGCTGTTGGCACTACACACGCTGGCAGATGACGTTCACCAGGTATTCGGCATACCCACACCCTGCCATCAGATCGTCACATTGTGTACCCGGCTTCGTCACTCCACACAACGTGTTTTCACTGTTAAAACGTCCAATGTTTACGCTCCTTACATCAAGCCAGGCGTGATGTGTGACTTGTGAGCAGCCACACGACCATGAATTCCAAGTTTTCTCACCTCCCGCCTAACTGTCATAGTACTTGCAGTGAATCCTGATGCAGTTTTGAATTTCTGTGTGATGGTCTGGATAGATGTCTGCCTAGTACACATTACGGCCCTCATCCACTGTCGGCGGTCTCTGCCAGTCAACAAGCGAGGTCGGACTGTACGCTTTTCTGCTGTACGTGTCCCTTCTCGTTTCCAGTTCACTATCACATATGGAACAGTTGACCTAGGGATACTTAAGAGTTTGGAAATCCTGCGTACAGACGTATGACACAAGTGACACCCAATCACGTGACCACGTTCGAAGTCCATAAGTTCCGCGGAGCACTCCATTCTTCTCTCTCACGATGTCTAATGACTACTGAAGTCGCTGATATGGAGTACCTGGCAACAGGTGGCAGCAACATGAAAAACGTATGTTTTTGGGGGTGTCCGGATACCTTTGATCACAAAGTGTGGCTCCTGTGTGGAAACTGTAGTGCCGTTGTTAGCGTCTTGATATCTTGAGTAGTGTTGAGTAAGGTTCAACCTCTTCCTGAATTTTTTTCCCACCTTTTGTTTTCTAAAATATTCTGAGTGTTTCTTCCTCATTTAATAGAAGTAGTATCTCAAGAGCCTATGTTATTTATGGTAAATAAAGCGTATGCTGCAATTCTTATTGCAAAGGCCGACGACTGGAATGCTTCCACAGTCGCCAGAAATCTTAACGTAACTGTCGGTCCACGTCTGAAAGCAAACACACAGAACACACTGCAAGATGTTGCTGTCACAAAACGTTTTGTAAAATACATTTACGGAAAGAAACGCAACATCAAAAAGTAATTAATGTAGAATTATGAAATTTCTGGAACACATTCTTCTAGGTAACATGTTTAAGTGATTAACATCGCAATATTACACGTTAATGTAGGCCCGAGATAAGCCGCTGCAAATGTGGAATGCTGGTACAGTAATAGACGGTGTAACCGCCAGGGAGTTGAATGCAAGCATGCACACGTGCATGCACTGTGTTTTACAGGTGCCGGACGTCAGTTTGTGGGATGGAGTTCCGTGCCAGCTCCATGTGGTCGGTCAATACAGAGACTGTTAACGGTGGTTGTAGATGGTGCAGGAGCTATCGTCCGATAAAGTCTCATATGCGCTTGATTGGAGACATATCTGGAGATCGAGCACACATGTCGACTCGCTGTAGAGCGTGCTGGCTTACAACAACGGTATGTGGTCGTTCGTTGTCCAGTTGGGGAACACTCGCTGCAATGCTGTTCATGAATGGCAGCACAACAGGTGAATCACCAGACTGAAGTGCAAATTTCCATTCTGGATGCGTAGGATAACCACGAGAGTGATCTTGCAGAAATACAAATCAGCACACCAGACCACACCTTCCGGTGTGGTCCGGTGCGTCTTGCTCGCAGACAGGTTGATTGCAGGCCATCAATTGTCCTCCTCCTAAGCAACACACAGCCATCACTGGCACCGAGGCAGAACCAAGTTTCATCAGAAAGCACAACAGACCTTGGCCTTGAATGAGTTGCCATTTGATACCACTGCAGTCGCAAATGGAGGTGGTTTGTGGTCAGTGGAATGCACGCTACAGTTTGTCTGGCTCGGAGTTGTCCTTGAAGTAACCGAATTGTAACAGTTTCTAGTGTCACCCGGGTGCAAACTACTGCTCAAATTGCTGCTGGAGATGCAGTACGGTGCGCCAGAGCCATATGCCGAACATGATGAGCTTCACTCTAGGTTCTCCACGTAGACGTCTGGAGCCCGCTCTTCTTGCGACCATATATTCCTGTGACCACTACTGCCAGAAATCACATACAGTGGCTACATTCGTGCGAAGTCTTACTGCAGTGTCACAGAAGGAGCATCCGACTTCTCATAGCTCTACGACTTGACTTCGTTCAAACTCACTGTGGTGTTGATAATGGTGTCTTTGTCTCCTTAAAGACATTCTGGACTAACAAAAATCCACCACGTCCAATCTCAGAGGCAACTAACATTCACGAACGTTACAACGTGTTTTTAAAGCAGACTAGATTTGCGACTGTTGGAAAATTTGAACAGACGTCATATTTCAGATGTAGAAACACGCACAGCAACTTTCGATTATGTTGCATCACTCCTTCTTGGTGTTGCGACTTTTCTTCCGTCAGGGTATCTTTGGGTTTATGGATCGGCTCATGTTTGTATCTTACTGGTGAACATCTTTTTCTGTTATGGTAAGAAGCTTGGAAAAGAATCTCCTATTCCATACGAATGAAATCACAACACGAATCTTGATCTTAAAATCTATATGGTAAAATACCTTATTTCAGAGTCCTTGTAGTCAATGCAACATCAAGAATGTAGATATTAAGCACTTGCAAAGTGACATTAAAAATGGTTCACATGGCTCTGAGCACTATGGGACTTAACATCTGAGGTCATCAGCCCCCTAGACTTAGAACTACTTGAACCTAACTAACATCACACACATCAATGCCCGAGGCAGGATTCGAACCTGCGACCGTAGCAGCAGTGCGGTTCCGGACTGAAGCGCGTAGAACTCCTCGGCCAAAGCGGCCGGCAAAATTGACTTTAAACACTATACTTAAACTACATTCAATTGAAATCCGAAAACATAATGAAAATTCAATTGAGTTAACGAATAACTTCTACTAGCATGTATCTCAGATCGTTGTATTACATTATGTAGTGTTCCTCCAACATGACTGTCCAAGTCGTCGACGCGTGCAGAATCTTCTTCTCGATTTTCTCCAATCTTCTTCGTCAGTCGCTATCAGATTTAACGTGGCTATTACGCTCTCCCATTTTCGTACAGAAGCTGAGTGTTTTGGGAGCCAAAAGCGGACATCAGCCGCTGAACAGTGGTGAGAGAGCAAATCACGTTAACGAGTTCGTCCCGTGTGCCCGCGGCGCTGTCTCTCGTGAGGTCTGATTTCTTTTCTACATCGACATTAGCTGCCTCGTCGTGTGTGAGGACTGCTTTGATAACACATTTGGGCTGCGCATGAGCGAACCTACATTACCGTAGGCACATAGTTGTTCGTTATGAAACAGGCACAGGTCATGTCTCACTTTGAGCAACACCGACTCAAAGGAAGGCCTCGGCGCTTGTTCGTGACGTCACGTCAGCTAGGCACGGCGAACGCCAGGTCTGTTGCAGGCATACTCATAATGGTGGTGTCTCCCTCCCTGACACAGGAAAATGTGAAACTATTGGCGGTAGTTGACCTACACACACTGTTCTGAGAGATTTCTGGAATCAATTAATTCTGCAATTCATTACGCTTCTTAACAAATGGTGTACTCCTGAACTTAAATTTCCACCTGTTTTAAAGATTGACATACAAAACCAACTTCATGGTCCAGCAGCAACAGAATTCGTGCTTCTTTACCTTATTTGTAAATCTGAGGAAGTTACGTTTGTACTGCGTTGCTTTTACAAGAAACTATGAACATATTGGTGCTCTTCTTTAGGTATCTTGGTTGACTATGGGGTGAGGAGCACTGAATGTTAATGAAATATGTTGCGATTGTACACGTTGGGGGAGGGGGTGGGGGACAGAAGAAAAAGAGAGATACTTGTTTTATCAAATAAAATTTTTTTATCTTATAAAGTTTCTCCTTTCAGTTGCAAGAGAGGAATATTTATCTTTTCTAATGTGCATGTTTAAAAAAGTTTAAGCTCAGCAGTATTTTCGATGTATGAAGCTATTTTGTTTCCTGTTTAGAGTTCCTTTCGTTGAAAACGACTATAATCTAATGACTGGCAACAGTTGGACATTTACACATGTAAATTAGTTCACATTTCCAGTGACGATGTCAAACGAAAATAAATAAATAAATAAAAGAAACGAGTTCATTGTAAGGGGGTTGGGGTAAGTTTCGATAACAAAATGGATCGAGTAAATATAGTTACTTGAATGTAAAATTTCCGAAGCTTGCAATATTGATCTACGTTTGTTTCGACAGGATTCAGTAATACAGAACTATGATCTTCATTTCTAGCTTTACGATAGTAAGAAAATCTTTCATCTAAACACAACTGCAGAATCCAAAACAATACCAAACATTTTGTCCAAAAATAAGAGATTTATAGTGATAAGCACGCCCAGGCGTTTCTGCCTGCAACAGACCTGGTGTTCGCCGTGCCTAGCTGACGTGGCGTCACCAACAAGCGCCGAGGCCTTCCTTTGAGTCGGTGGTACTTTGAGTCTGGAATACTACTACACGTACTAAAACTAACGAGCCGTGAGTTAGAAAGTTTGTGACCGGATACACCGTCATTAAGCAAACGGCTGCTTGTAACAGATACAACGCCACGGACGCAGGTTGGTGGAATCAGTTTTATACTTCGCGGGGGGGGGGGGGGGGGGTGCGAGAGGGAGGAGGTGGGCATTCACTTGGGTTTCTCCTTGTTGAACCTGTGGCAGTAATCGAAGGCACCATGACAGTGTAGCCTATGTGAGCTTTCGGATCATTTGCGTCCTCTCATGCTTAATGTCTACTCAGATGGTGATGGCATTTTCCAGCAGGATAACTTTTTCTTGTGTTGGCAGAAGAGCCAACACCGTGTTACTAGAGGAGGCCGAAATAAACGCGTTTTAGCTCACGCAGGCTGGCGTGAGGAGGGAAGAACTATACTGACGTGAGGTCTGGAACACGACAAGGAATTAGAATTCCGAAAGCGCACGTAATTCGTTTGATACTTAACTTTAATCCATTAATGATGAACGTCGACATTGACGGTACATGAGTCACAATATTATCTGTTCAGAAGACATAGTAACTGAATATGGCGCCTTGCTAGATCGTAGCAAATGGCGTAGCTGAAGGCTATGCTAAACTGTCGTCTCTGCAAATGAAAGCGTCAGTAGTCAGTGAACCATCGCTAGCAAAGTCGGCTGTACAACTGGGGTGAGTGATAGGAAGTCTCTCTAAACCTGCCGTGTGGCGGCGCTCGCTCTGCAATCACTGATAGTGGCGATACGTGGGTCCGACGTATACTAACGGACCGCGGCCGATTTAAAGGCTACCACCTAGCAAGTGTGGTGTCTGGCGGTGACACCACACTTCGTGTCACAAGGCCAGAGTTGTAATAGGTGTGTGCGTGTATTTTGTATTGAACGAGGGACCTAGAAACGACAGAGAGGCTTTGTCCCGCCGTAGCCCTCAGTGGTTGACAGGTTGGCAACCCCACAACAGGCAGCAGCAGTCCACCCACCCCACCGCCGCCCCACACCGAAACCACGGTTATTGTGAGGTTCGGCCCCCAGTGGACCCCCCACTCCTCCCGGGAACGTCTCATACCTGACGAGTGTAGCCCCAGCTGTTTGGGTGGTGAGTAGTTGTGGTGTATGCGTATGTGAAGACAGTGTTTGCGCAGCAGTCGCCGACATAGTGTAACTGAGGCGGAATAAGGGGAAAAAGCCCGCATTCGTTGAGGCAGATTGAAAACCGCCTTAAAAGCTACCCACAGGCTGGCCGGCACACCGGACCTCGGCACTAGTCCGCCTGGCGGATTCGTGCTAGGGACCGGCACGCCTTCCCGACAGGGAAGCAGCGCGTTAGACCGAGCGGCTAGCTGGGCGGGCCTGTGATAGATGAAATCACGTTGATGTCTTCGCCACAGTGTTCGCCTGATCTGAACAGCCTGGCACGCGATAGGTCGTCAGTTACCTCAGTACAAACTACCTGAATTTGTTGATCAGTGCGTAGATTTGCTGTGCTACATACCTCTGGAAACGTACCCAGGACATGTTGAATCCATGCTACTCATAGTCACTGCTGCATTTCATTGCAAAGATGGACTAACTCTCTATTAAGCAGGTTTTCGTAATGTGTTGGCTTGTCAATGAGTGTGATACATCTCACGTCCAATAAACATTTCAACATTGACGTCTAATAACACTCCTACTTGGGATTCCTACATTACAAGTTAAAACTATGTAAGGTTTCTATTTATTTTTGGTATTCAAAGAATGTGATGTGAGCTCTGTATTTTCATTCGATGTGTCAAGCTTCATATTTGTACTTTGAACATTTTTCAAACAGTCGTCTTCAATATTCGATACGTTACGTCACAGAGGTGCTGAGTACAAGCTATGTGATCTACATCTACATTGATACTCCGCAAGCCACCCAACGGTGTGTGGCGGAGGGCACTTTACGTGCCACTGTCATTACCTCCCTTTCCTGTTCCAGTCGTGTATGGTTCGCGGGAAGAACGACTGTCTGAAAGCCTCCGTGCGCGCTCTAATCTCTCTAATTTTACATTCGTGATCTCCTCGGGAGGTATAAGTAGGGGGAAGCAATATATCCGATACCTCATCCAGAAACACACCCTCTCGAAACCTGGCGAGCAAGCTACACCGCGATGCAGAGCGCCTCTCTTGCAGAGTCTGCCACTTGAGTTCATTAAACATCTCCGTAACGCTATCACGGTTACCAAATAACCCGGTGACGAAACGCGCCGCTCTTCTTTGGATCTTCTCTATATCCTCCGTCAACCCGACCTGGTACGGATCCCACACTGATGAGCAATACTCAAGTATAGGTCGAACGAGTGTTTTGTAAGCCACCTCCTTTGTTGATGGACTACATTTTCTAAGCACTCTCCCAATGAATCTCAACCTGGTACCCGCCTTACCAACAATTAATTTTATATGATCATTCCACTTCAAATCGTTCCGTACGCATACTCCCAGATATTTTACAGAAGTAACTGCTACCAGTGTTTGTTCCGCTATCATATAATCATACAATAAAGGATCCTTCTTTCTATGTATTCGCAATACATTACATTTGTCTATGTTAAGGGTCAGTTGCCACTCCCTGCACCAAGTGCCTATCCGCTGCAGATCTTCCTGTATTTCGCTACAATTTTCTAATGCAGCAACTTCTCTGTATACTACAGCATCATCCGCGAAAAGCCGCATGGAACTTCCGACACTATCTACTAAGTCATTTATATATATTGTGAAAAGCAATGGTCCCATAACACTCCCCTGTGGCACGCCAGAGGTTACTTTAACGTCTGTAGACGTCTCTCCATTGATAACAACATGCTGTGTTCTGTTTGCTAAAAACTCTTCAATCCAGCCACACAGCTGGTCTGATATTCCGTAGACTCTTACTTTGTTTATCAGGCGACAGTGCGGAACTGCATCGAACGCCATCCGGAAGTCAAGAAAAATAGCATCTACCTGGGAGCCTGTATCTAATATTTTCTGGGTCTCATGAACAAATAAGGCGAGTTGGGTCTCACACGATCGCTGTTTCCGGAATCCATGTTGATTCCTACATAGTAGATTCTGGGTTTCCAGAAATGACATGATACGCGAGCAAAAAACATGTTCTAAAATTCTACAAGAGATCGACGTAAGAGATATAGGTCTATAGTTTTGCGCATCTGCTCGACGACCCTTCTTGAAGACTGGGACTATCTGTGCTCTTTTCCAATCATTTGGAACCCTCCGTTCCTCTAGAGACTTGCGGTACACGGCTGTTAGAAGGGGGGCAAGTTCTTTCGCGTACTCTGTGTAGAATCGAATTGGTATCCCGTCAGGTCCAGTGGACTTTCCTCTATTGAGTGATTCCAGTTGCTTTTCTATTCCTTGGACACTTATTTCGATGTCAGCCATTTTTTCGTTTGTGCGAGGATTTAGAGAAGGAACTGCAGTGCGGTCTTCCTCTGTGAAACAGCTTTGGAAAAAGGTGTTTAGTATTTCAGCTTTACGCGTGTCATCCTCTGTTTCAATGCCATCATCATCCCGTAGTGTCTGGATATGCTGTTTCGAGCCACTTACTGATTTAACGTAAGACCAGAACTTCCTAGGATTTTCTGTCAAGTCGGTACATAGAATTTTACTTTCGAATTCAATGAACGCTTCACGCATAGCCCTCCTTACGCTAACTTTGACATCGTTTAGCTTCTGTTTGTCTGAGAGGTTTTGGCTGCGTTTAAACTTGGAGTGGAGCTCTCTTTGCTTTCGCAGTAGTTTCCTAACTTTGTTGTTGTACCACGGTGGGTTTTTCCCGTCCCTCACAGTTTTACTCGGCACGTACCTGTCTAAAACGCATTTTACGATTGCCTTGAACTTTTTCCATAAACACTCAACATTGTCAGTGTCGGAACAGAAATTTTCGTTTTGATCTGTTAGGTAGTCTGAAATCTGCCTGCTATTACTCTTGCTAAACAGATAAACCTTCCTCCCTTTTTTTATGTTCCCATTAACTTCCATATTCAGGGATGCTGCAACGGCGTTATGATCACTGATTCCCTGTTCTGTACATACAGAGTCGAAAAGTTCGGGTCTGTTTGTTATCAGTAGGTCCAAGATGTTATCTCCACGAGTCGGTTCTCTGTTTAATTGCTCAAGGTAATTTTCGGATAGTGCACTCAGTATAATGTCACTCGATGCTCTGTCCCTACCACCCGTCCTAAACATCTGAGTGTCCCAGTCTATATCTGGTAAATTGAAATCTCCACCTAAGACTATAACATGCTGAGAAAATTTATGTGAAATGTATTCCAAATTTTCTCTCAGTTGTTCTGCCACTAATGCTGCTGAGTCGGGAGGTCGGTAAAAGGAGCCAATTATTAACCTAGTTCGGTTGTTTAGTGTAACCTCCACCCATAATAATTCTCAGGAACTATCCACTTCTACTTCACTACAGGATAAACTACTACTAACAGCGACGAACACTCCACCACCGGTTGCATGCAATCTATCCTTTCTAAACACCGTCTGTACCTTTGTAAAAATTTCGGCAGAATTTATCTCTGGCTTAAGCCAGCTTTCTGTACCTATAACGATTTCAGCTTCGGTGCTTTCTATCAGCGCTTGAAGTTCCGGTACTTTACCAACGCAGCTTCGACAGTTGACAATTACAATACCGATTGCTGCTTGGTCCCCGCATGTCCTGACTTTGCCCCGCACCCGTTGAGGCTGTTGCCCTTTCTGTACTTGCCCAAGGCCATCTTTTGTTGTTAGTAACATTTTTGTTGCTGTAGCGTTCTGTGAGAAGGAAGTGAGTGAGTCGGGTGTTGGCCACACTACTGAGCGGTCTGGAAATAGCTTGTAAAGCACAGAGGTAAAGATAGAGAGGATGCTTAATTTTGGAAACAAGATTTGGTAAGGACTCATTTGAGAACTGTGCAGAATTTCAGATGATGTTCTTGCTGCACTGCTTGCTTGCGTTGAAGTTATGATACGTTTGAGAAACAGAAAGTTTTAGTGTGATTTTTCTTTATTGGTTCGGGTTAGTTAGTTTGATTGTTCAGGCCATATTATGCAAAGTTATCAGTTCACATGTCTTGTGCTCAGAAGTTATAAATTTACCATTCCCTTTCCATTCTATTAACTCATTTCATGCGAAAATCACATTTTTTACAAAAACTGTGATTTTAGTAATGATGATTGCAACTGTTAAGAACTCAGTTTGAATACAGTTTTTGAATGCTAGTTTCTTCTAGATCATTACGTAAGTGCAATATCGTCTACCGTGTCCTCACGAATCCCACTGTCTAATTATGTGTGTCGCCACACTGCACTTTGAGGAACACATTGGCAGAGACTAAAGCATGTTCTGCTTAGCATAGTTGCACGTCCTTCCACAGCGCTGCGCAAGACTCTCTTTCCTTTTAGGTGGTTTGTTGCTGCGCTGTATTTTTCTGTACCGAGTTTCCGTTGCCAGAGGTAAGCCATGAAAATTTGTTATAGCCAGTTTTACATCACTGTCACGATAGTAGTATCATTCATATTTAGGTGATGCATTTCAAAATTAATATCTGGTTTTATTTAGATAAAGCTGAGTTTAAATTACATTTCTTGTCAGACAGTCTCATTATTACAGAGCAGCGTGGCATTTGCGTGTATGTCACTTAGAGTTTGGAATTTTATATAATTAGCTGCTTACGAAGAAACATGTGGCATTTTTTGAGAAACATTTTTGGTTATTTGTTCCATCAAAATTCGTTTCGTGATTTCATGAAGTATCTCATTCTGTTAGTTTTGTGTGTTGGAAAGGCAAATCACGTATTATGACTTCACCCACTCTAGCGTTGTCAACTGCACTGGACAATATGGAGTAGCACCGGCCAGCCCAGATTACATACAGTTCTACGTTTTCTAATTATTTTGGTAAAGATTTATTCAAATACAGTTATAAACAATTTCATATAGTCTGGCGGCTCATTTTATCAGATAGTTTTTCTCAGCTACACCATTTGCTTACAGGATTAACACACAGACACACAATAAGTAAAAAAGTAGGAAACGAATTCAGAGTACAGTTATAGTTCACAATATTCAACTCGCATATTATTTATTTATTTTCAGGAAAGTTACAATTCCCAGAAACTTGTTTCTCATTCCGGTAAGAATGTTATTTATACTTCTTTTCTAGCCCCTAAGGCTACATTTAAAATTTGTAACGCACAACATTTCTATTTCTCTCAGTTATTTGCCAACAATAGACACGTAGTGCTTCCTTATTCTAAGAACGTAATTCCTGGCCTTCTCTTGTATCACTTATTTTTTTCTTCCTTAGCACCACCTGTTTTCTTTTGCCTTGCAGCTATGTATTATTAATCTATTAAAAAGACCTGCAGCGGACATCGTTTTAGCCACTGATGTAAGAAGATCTGGAAATTATTCAAACATCTAGGCCTCATACATTTCTACCCTCTTCCCTTAGTCTCTTCATTTCCTAAACGCCACACAACTTAAAAGCACGAATTACAATTTCAAATTTTCTCACATTTTTAATACAGGTCTCCCTTTTTCACCACCCTCTTCTTTTATCGTCACTTACATTAAAGAAAGCGATTCATCTCTGTCTCCATCTTAAGCCCTAAATGGGACATACATTAACTTTTTTCCTTCAGCAAAGCGTCTAGGAATACCAACAGATGAAAATATAAATTGGACTGTTTACAAAACTGCGATGCGCAAGAAGGCATCAGCTTCTCTCCATGCCTACAAAAATATGAAACGCTCTTCTCTCTTGACCTGAAAAAGAAACTTCTACAGACACTTATACTTCCTTGATTAGAGCGGTGCTATACAACCTTTCTCAGAAAAGCACACCGCGCCTGAAACTGATCGTGAATGCCTGCGTTCGTTATATTTTTGATGTTCGACAATTTTATCACGTTTCACCATCATATTAAGAGCTAGCCTGGCTGCACGCAGACAAGCTGAGAGAGTTCCATACTTTCTGTCTTCACTCCTACCTTATCAATGAACGTTGTCCCTCTTATCTCTCCTCGACCCTAACGCTCTTATCCGAGCGACATGGTAGGGTCACCCGCTCCAATCAAAGCAATATCCTTTCGGTTCCACTGCACTCCACTTTCTCGAAGGCCTTCTAAGTAGGCAGGGACCCGCCCCTGGAATAACCTCCCGTATTATACTAAAGATCTGAATAACAAAAAAAAAAATGGTTCAAATGGCTCTGAGCACTATGGGACTTAACTTCTCAGGTCATCAGTCCGCTAGAACTTAGAACTACTTAAACCTAACTAACCTAAGGACATCACACACATCCATGCCCGGGGCAGGATTCGAAACTGCGACCGTAGCGGTCACGCGGTTCCAAACTGAAGCGCTTAGAACCGCACGGCCACACTGGCCGGCTATGAATAACATCTCCAGCTTTAGAAGGCAGTTAATGACATATTTATTCAAGAAATAATAAGGATTACCATTGCCCCTTTATGCACTCGTTATCCTTTTACATCCTTCTTTCCAATCTAATCTTCATTTCCACATTTTCTTAGCCGATGCGGTCTTCTCAAATTTCGTATTACTGTTCTCACGATCAATGGTAGCATTTAGAGTAGTATAAATACTCCCAGAATTTAGTTAAATAATTCATAGTATAATTTACTCACTGCAACTTCAGTCACATTATTTTAATACTAGTGGTCGTATTAAAATTGTTATTTCTTAGGTAAGTGTGATGTAAGAAAGGTACTGTATGAATGGAACGCTGGTCCTATGTAAGAGAGAGCCTTATGTTCCTAATCAGATCAGATTAAATAAATAAATAAATATATTCCTTAGCTATGTTTCCATATTAACATCTTATTTCAAAATTTCACTTTCCTAATCTGTTATTCTTATTCACATTAACAAAAACAATTATGTAATAGGCTCAAATGACTCTGGGCACTGTGGGACTTAACATCTGAGGTCATCAGTCCCCTAGAACTTAGAACTACTTAAACCTAACTAACCTAAGGACATCACACACATCTATGCCAGAGGCAGGATTCTAACCTGCGACCGTAGCTGTCGCGTGGTTCCAGACTGAAGCGCCTAGAACCGCTAGGCCACACGACCGGCAATTATGTAATTCATACCAGTTTTTTTTATATTAGCTAAAACCATATTTGAATCAACATTATTTAGGAATATCAATAAGGCAGAAATTCTATCGATATGGCACAATAACTCTTAGATTTCCTGTTTGCTAATATTAAGTTCATTGATCCCTTTATCCAGGGATTCATGCAATTCCGTACATCCCATCGAAAGGAGACATTTTTGTGATATAGTATGTATGATTTAACAAAACTGAAGCAACCTAGAAACTCAGTCTGTGCAATATACAAACAATAAAGAACCTTACTGTTGCTTACTATTTCCTATGCGTCTTTTAAATACAAACCAATAAATTAACAGGAAAGTCGCTAATGAGAAAAAAGTTGCTGCTTCCTGAACGACATTAAACAGCTGCTGACTATTTTCACAATTACATTAATTTTTACATCGCTATTTTTTTAAAAAAATTGTTTCCTTTGTCTGTAACAACAGGAGACCCTCACCATATAACACTGCTTGTCATGGAGTCCTGCACAATGAAGCCCGCCTCGTAGAGTTTCAGTCTTTGACTTCTACCAGAATTCCATCTCGGCTTTCTTTCTCTTTGTTTCTTGTATCAGTATGAGAACATGCGCTTCGTGTAACTCAAACTGACGGACTTTCTCCTGAAGCACTTTTGGGCCATAGAATTCTTTCTTGTTTCACTCCTCATAAAGAATACTTAGAGGTCTCAAGAGGCCCTAGCAGACAGGGTGGGTGTAACTGTGAGTTACTGTTAACGATCCCGCTTTGCCGCAAGGCGTAACGGTGAGGAAAGACGACAGCGGGTGCAGCCTTCTGTTCAAGAAGGCAACAGGGCAAGAATCTACTTCTGGTGTCGAATAATGATAGGTAGTATTTACACATATGTAATGGCACTTCCCTCTATGCTCGTAACCACAAGCAAGAAATGAAGTCATAATTAAGTAAAATTTTTGTAACTAACATATGCTTTTCATATGACATATTTAATGACATTTAGGAAGCGCCAGCGTTTTATTATTGACGTACTATACGTTTCGATAGTAAATTTCGGTTCCAACAATCATCATAAACAATTTCATTATTTATTTCAGGTGGACACAGACAGTCTTCAAAGGAGGGAATATTCCCCACATTCAGCGACAGTATGTACGTGGTGTCATTTCGGAAGAAGACCCTAACTTTCGGATTATACTATGTAATAAAAATGTAACTAAAACTGGACTATTAGTAATTCGTAACTCGTTTCCAGTGAAGGGATAGGTTATCCGAAGTAAGCCAGAATTGTTTTTTTGTTTTTTATAAATACGGACACTTTCTTGACAAAATGCTTATATTTTTCAACGACAGCGGTTCTTCATTTGTATCAGCATTTTGTTTTATGACATAGTGCCCACTTCTGTTAAGCGAATATCAACTCTACTGACCACAGAACGTTTAACAGACCATATATACGAGGGTTGACCATAAAGTAAGTTCCGATCGGTCGTGAAATCGAAACCACAGTGAAAACCAGAGCCGTTTTATTTGCAGCAGTTAGGTACACCTTACACCCACTTCTATACATAGCCGCCGTCCCAACTTCGAGAGTTGTCGTAGTGTTGTATCAACTTTCCAATATCCTCGTCATAGAAAGCAACTGCCTGTGCTTTCGGCCAGTTATCTGCCCTGGTCTGCAGCTCGTTGTCTGTGGAAAAATTTTGTCTTCATAGCCAGCGGTTCTTGTGAGCAGCTAGGAGACTCAGGGGGAGCCAATTAAGGACTGCATTGTGGGTGATAAAACACGTCTCATCGGAAACGCTGCAGAGCGTCTTCATTGCCCCTGCAGTGTGCGGCCGAGAATTGGCATGAAGAAGGAACTGCTAGACAGGTGTTACGTGGGCTGCATGACACAGGCGAAATCTCTAATCAGGCCCTCATACTTGGCGGGAGACGCTATTCCCTACGCATCTTTAAGTGCTCACTGTTCACTCAAAACGGAAAAGAGCGAAGCTACACGATCGACGGGCATACTAGAGACACTGGCCAACACATCTGTGCAAAGCTTTACCGGATTTTCCCAGTGGTTTCCATTTCGTGACCGATCGGAACTTAATTTCTGGACAACCCTCGTATATTGTTCTGCATCTTGACTAGTCACCCAGATCTCTAAAACACTGACGGTCAACAGATTAGCAAGAGGTCTGTCACTGAAAAAATATTACGTCGTCTTCTTCGCCTTCTGCCCTTCAAGACTTAGCCACATCACCTTTCACTGTCACCTTATTCTGAGTCTGCGATGTCACCCATGGCACGAACAAGGACGTAGAAATCAAGATCAGCAAATACTAATCAGTATGCAGAATGATAAGCAAAACATTCCAGAACAAAATATGGGAGGACAGAACACAGAAATTTTATGAAACCATGGCTACATCTGTGTTGCTATACAGAAGTGGATCACGGATCTCTAAAAAACGCGATAAAAGCAGAAATGTGATTTCTTAGGAGAGTGAAATGTGATTTCTTAGGAAAGTGAAATGTTTTACCAGGAAAGACTGTATAAGAAATGAAGATATTGGGAATGAATTAGATATTAATGTTAATGAAAAGACTGAACAGAATAAAATATGAGGGTCACTCCAAACGAAATGCATACTATTTTTTTTTTAATCCATCTTTTATTCTACATGTTTGAAAGTTTTACAGTGTGTAGATACGTCACTTAGGTACAATATTTTCATTTCTCCACATAATTTCCATCCCTCTCAACTGCCTTACGCCATTTTGGAACCAGCGCCTGTATATCTGCACAATAAAATTCTGGTCCAACCTGTTGGAGCCACTGTTTGGCAGCATGCACAAGGGAGTCATCATCTTCAAACCTTGTTCCACGATGAGGGTTCCTACAAACTTAATTATTTACATAGACAGTTCACCTACACCAGCAATCAACACCGTCGACGTTTTTTGCTGTTATCACCTTCGATACTGGTAAGATATGGTCCAGGAAAAAAGGGTAAGAAAAGGCGAAAGGAATATTTTTTCGTGTTATATAATTACTAATTAAAAACTTTATGATTTTTATTTCTTTTTACATGTACTGTGAAAGCACGTTTCTTCTAAAATTTCATGATTCATATTCAACGGGGAGTACCAAATATGGTTGGTGGGTGAGTTTGCAAGTATCAAAATATGTGTCATAAATAGCCGTATCTGTAGACTGCATTGGCTTAAAAGCTTTAATTTACTACATAGCAAAGGGAACGTAGATCTTAGCTTCAGGCATGAATTTCAACATAATAAGTCTATCCGTCCCTGAGAAAAGGTGTTTTTATCAGTCGGACTGACTGAAAGATGCTCAACAAATTGATCATCTGATCCTCTTTAGATTCCATTTTTAGCGATTGAGGTCTCACCCACACCTACACACACACACACACACACACACACACACACACACACACACACACACACACGCACAAAGTTGGATATATATATATATATATATATATATATATATATATATGAGACTGGTAGAAAAGCCGTAATGTTACAATGACTGCTGATGATGCTTTAGAATAAGCGTTTCCTCTTATTGAGAGTATATTACAGTCGCAAAGATGGTTAACCTAAATGACTTGTGAAGAAACGCAAATGTGTGTTTATAGTATTTGTAGATTTAGAAAAATCTTTTCGCATTGCTGACTGGAATTTTAAAAGTACCAGAGAGAAAAAACATTTAGCGAAATGTTAGAAAATAGACAAAAATCAGATAGCAGTTTTAAGAGCAGAAAGACATTAAGGGAAAGCAGTTGTCGAGAAGAAAGTGACACATATTTATGATGTATCCCAGACGTTACGCAGCACGTATGCTGTAAAGTAAACCAAGGAAATATCTGGAATGGGACAAATGGTTAAAACTTCTAATTATTGATTCTCTCACAGAGGGTAACAGACGTCTGCTGAACGGAATGGCTACTGTCTTCGTAACTTCAACAACAATAAAAATAGAACATGTGTAACGGAATATGGCCGAATTAAATCATGCAGTGTTACGGGAATTGGATTAGGAAATGAGACACTGAAAGTAGGTGGTGAGTTGAACTGTTTTGGAAAGTACATAACAGGTGATATTCGAAGTACGAACATCATAAAATGCAGATTCCAAGTACCGAAAAATGCGTTACTGAGAAGGAGAAATTCTTACATACATGTTTGAAAGAACAGATACCGTTGACGATTGTAAGAAATGTTTCGATATTACTTCACTCACAGCGAATTCCTTGACATCAGCAGTATTAGGTATAGATGTACTACCCAATAGTGGGATGCGAAAATTTGTGCCGCACCGAGATTCGAAACCGGATTTCTCGCTTATTTGATGCAGTCGCCTTAACTGTTTCGGCTTATACTCGTGTATATATATATATATATATATATATATATATATATATATATATATATATATATATATATATATATATATATATTTTAAAGTTCCGTACCTCAGCCGGTAAAAGCAGAACACATATAGGGTCACTTTATTGTCTGTGTGTCTGTCCGACTCTTAAAAACCGTTTTTCTCAGGAGCAGATGGACGTATTCAGTTGAAAATTATGTCACAAATACGTATCCAGTTGAAAATTATGTCACATACTAAGACTTATTAGTCCCTTGGCGGCGAAATAAATTGAAGATTCTACGTCAATGCAGTCAAAAGATACGGCCATTTCTGTTGCGTAGAATAGTCTGCCAATGTTTGTTTCACATACGGCTTAAAACGTCATATCCATATGCATCAATGGCTGCTAGAAATATGATGATGGAGTAATTCCGAAACGATTAATATGAGCAATAAAGTCCTTTCTTGCGTGATGTTTGACTTTTACCATTGCGAATGCAGAATGCAGAACGACTGACTGTTATAATAATGGTCGCCTGCCTCCTGCATGACTTTATGTCGCATTTATATTATTGAAATGACACTAAAGCGCCAAAGAAACGGGTGTAGGCGTGCGTTTCAAATACATAGATATGTAAACAGGCAGAATATGGCACTGCGGTCGACAACGCCTATGTAAGACAACAAGTGTCTGGTGCTGTCGTTAGATCTGTTACTGCTGGTATAACGGCAGGTTATAAAGATTTAAGTGGGTTTGAATGTTGTGTTATAGTAGGTGCACGAGCGATGGGATACAGCATCTCCGAGGTAGCGATGAAGTGGGGATTTTCCCTTACGACCATTTCACGAGTGTACCATTAATACCAGGAATCCGGTAAAACGTCAAATCTCCGACATCGTTACAGCCGTAAAAAGATCCTGCAGGAACGAGACTAACAACGACTGAAGAAAAACGTCCGACGTGACAGAAGAGCAACCTTTCCGCGAATTTCTGGTGATTTCAGTGTTGGGCCATCAACAAGTGTCAGTGTGCGAACCATTCAAAGAAACATCATTGATATGGGATTTCGGAGTCAAAGGTGAACTTGTGTACTCTTGATGACGGCACGACACAAATCTTTACACCTCGCCTGGGCCCGTCAACTCCGACACTGGACTGTTGATGACTGGAAACGTGCTGCCTGGTCGGTCGGGTCTCGTTTCAAATTGTATCGAGCCGATGGACGTGTATGGATATGGAGACAACCACATGAATCTACGGACCCGGCATGTCAGTAGAGGGCTGTTCCAGCTGCTGGAGGCTCTGAAGTGGTGCTGGATTTATATGGAACCGCTGATACGTATAGATACGACTCTGACAGGTGACACGTTTGCAAGCATCCTATTTGATCACCTGCATCCATTCATGTCCATTGTACGTACTTGCGCAATTCCAGCAGGACATTGCGATGCCCCACACGTCCAGTATTGCTACAGAGTGGCTCCTGGAGCACTCTTGTGAGTTAAAACACTTCCGTTGGCCACCAACCTCCCCAGCATGAACATTATTGAGCATATCTGGGATGCCTTACAAAGTGCTGTTCAGAAGAGATCTCCTCCGCCTCGTACTCTTACGAATTTATTGACTGCCCTGCAGGATTCATGTTCCCCTCAGCACTATTTCAAACATTAGTCGAGTCCATACCACGTGGTGTTACGGCAGTTCTAGGTGCTCAAGGAGGCCCTACCCGATATTAGGCAGGTGTACCAGTCTCTTTGGCTCTTGACTGTAAAACAGTGTTAAAAATCTTGGAATCCCTGGGACCAATATCTTGCCAATATCAGTCTTCATAAGTTAAAAATAGTCGAGACTGCCAATTCCCGGAATGGATAAGTATCTAAATACACATCCAGGTTTGCACAGAACCCGCAGTGTTCCAAATTTTTTTTATTCGTGTGCCCTGTCAAGATCCACCCAAACTTCCATATTTCACACTGGCTACATCCTTATATCTTAGTTCACTAAATTCACCACCTGATGCTCGCTACCTTACTTGAATTACTGCAACAGGAAGAAGGAGGCAACGTGCGAGAACAGTGTTATTACCATCGTGTGCCATCCTCGGCTTATAATAATTACACGCATGTCTCAAAGAAAAGACATTGTTGACGGTCCACAGCTATACGAAATACTTATATATTTGTTCATGAACTTCTGGAGGAAACCGCTGGCAATAAGCAAAAATCCGGGTTCAATTCCGGGTTCGACACACATTTTCAGCTGAAGTCAAGGAATTCTCAGTCAGTGAATTAATTTCGAAAAAGAGAAATTTGTTACTACCGAATAGAAATGTACATCTACATACATGCTCCGCAAGCCATAGTACGGTGAGTGGCGGACGGTACCGTGTACCGCAACTAGTAGTTTCCTTCCCTGTTCCAATCGCAGTCTGAGCGAGGGAAACGCGACTGAATATATGCCTGCGTATTATCCCCAATTTCTCGTATCTTATCTTCGTGGTCCCTACGCGAAATGTAATTTGGCGGCAGTAGGACAGTTCTGCAGTCAGCTTGCCGGCCGCTGGTGGCCGAGCGGTTCTGGCGCTACAGTCTGGAACCGCGCGACCGCTACTGTCGCAGGTTCGAATCCTGCCTCGGGCATGTATGTGTGTGTTGTCCTTAGATTAGTTAGGTTTAAGTAGTTCTAAGTTCTAGGTGACTTATGACGTCAGCAGTTGAATCCCATAGTGCTCAGAGCCATTTGAACCTTTTTTTTTGCAGTCAGCTTCAAATTCCTATTCCGTAAAGTTTCTCAGCAGTGTTCTTCGAAATAAATGTCTTCTTCCCTACAGGGATTTCCGCTTAAGCTCCCGAAGCAGATCCGTAACACTTGCATGCTGATCCAACATACGGTAACAAATCTAGCAGCTAGCCTCAAAATTTCTTCGATGTCTTCTGTGATCAAACTTGGTTTGAATCCCAAACACATGAGCAGTACTCAAGAATAGATCGCACTTGCGCCCTATATGCGGTCTCCTCCACAGATGAACTACACTTTCCTAAAATTCTCCCTGCAAACTTAAGTAGACCATCCGCCGTCCCTACCACAATCCTTACACGCTCCTTCCATTTCATATCATTCCGCAGATATTTAAACGACGTGACTATGTCAAGCATGACGCTACTAGTGCAGTATCCTACCTTTATGGGTTTGTTGTTTTTCCTCATCCGCATTAACTTACATTTCTCTACATTAAGGGCCAGCTGCCATTCATTGTCCAAACTAGAAATTTTGTCTAGGTTATCTTGTATCAACCTACAGTCACTTGTCTTGGACAGCTTCCTATACACCACAGCAACATTAGCGAACTACCGCACTCTGTCTTCCAGATTATTTACGTATATAGAAAATAGCAAATGTTCTATCGCACTTCCCTGAGGCACACCTAATGTTACCCAAGTCTCCTATGAATACTCGCAGTCGAGGAAAACATACTGGGTTCTATTACTTAAAAAGTCTTCGAGCCAGTCACATATCTGGGAGCCTATTCCATATGTAACAGTCTGCAGTGGGGTACCGAGTCGAATGCTTTTCGGAAATGTGGAAATATGGAATCTGCCTGTTGCTCTTCATACATAGTTCGCAGTATATCATGTGACAAAAGAACAAGCTGTACTTCGTAGGAGCGAAAATACAGCTCCTGCTCCTTAGAAAGACCGTGCCCATTCGTGGACATGATGTTTTCACTCTTTACAAAATTTATTATATTAAAACTCAGAATATGGTCAAGGATTCTGCATCAAACCGGTGTTACGGATACTGGTCTCCAATTTTTCTGGTCCGTCCGTCTACCCTTCTTGTATATAGGAGTCACCTGCATTTTCTTCAAGTTGCTTGACACTTTTTGCTGGTCGAGAGATTCGCGATAAATGCGAACTAAGTCAGGAGCCAATGGCGTAGCTTACTCTTCATAAAATCGAACAGTGATTCCATCCGGACCTGGCGACATTCTTGTATTCAACTCTTTCAGTTGTTTCTCTACGCCAGGGATGCTTATTACTGCGTCGGGACTCTGTGCGTTGGTCAACCGACGGTAAAGATAAGTGTTAGAAAGCCTTTTCTGGAGATATTTGTTTGGATAGGAGTGTAAACCCCTTCCCTCAGTTCATTACACTATCAGCGAGAACTTCATTTGCCATGGTACTAAGCCACCTCCATGAAATCATTCATACACATCTAAAAGAAGTATTCACGAATGTCTGTATGATCCCTCTAACTGCAATAGGCGACCAAAAACGAGAAAATAACGTGCATATTACATTCAAGTACGGGCATTAACTGTTTTCGTCATGTTCCATGTTTTTTAGTAATCATCCTACACGTGCACTGTCAGCGGAAATAATTTATATTATACATTATACTAGCTGGACCCACCTAGATCTACGCGGCCCCCCTCTCACTCCTGTCCCTTATCTCTCACCCTCTCTCAGTCCATCACCTCCCACCACTTTTCTCTGTCCATCTTGTCCTCCTCCCATCTGTCCATCTCTTCCTTTCCGTTTTCCCTGTCCACCTCCTCTTCCCCCTCTTCTCTCTGACCTGGAACCTTGTTGTTATTGCAATCAGATTCTGTAGTAGTATTGTAATCATAAACTAATGAGCCATAATACAGTTCGCCTAGTTGCTAACAACGTTTCACTACTGCATATTTTATTTATGTATTTATATATCAAAACGTGTGTCGTTCGCCTAGTTGCTAACAACGTTTCACTACTGCATATTTTATTTATGTATTTATATATCAAAACGTGTGTCGTCTGTACGTGTCTAAAAGTTTATTACAGTAACTTGCAAAAATCTGAAGTAAATAGGAAAGGTATATTTTGAGATTTTTTGTAACAATGCTTTCCCTTTATACACACATCAAAAAAGTTTTGCATCACCCCGTTTCCCACAACTCCAGAAGATACACGTTGCCTGTGGATGTTGCATCACAGACACAGTCGCTTTGACTGTTCAGACATGTCACTAAACCCGCCCAAAGATGTAAACAACCATTCATGAGCAGCGTCTATTAGACGCAGGGGGTGCGACAGTCGATCAGTTCCAGTCATTTCACCAGGAATAAGGTACACGGCTCGTTTTGTCTGTAGTTCAACCATGCCTATACAGTCAATACTGCGGTTCGATCGCGTCTCCATTGTTACTTTCTGCCAGGAAGGGCTCTCACCAAGTGTCCAGGCGTCTCGACGTGAACCAAAGTGATGTTGTTCGGACTTGGAGGAGATAGAGAGAGACAGGAACTGTCGATGACATGTCTCGTTCAGGCCGCCCAAGGGTTACTATTACAGTGGATGACTGCTGCCTACGAATTATGGCTCGGAGAAACCGTGACAGCAACGCCACCATGTTGAATAATGCTTTCGTGGAGCCACAGGACGTCGTGTTACGACTCAAACTGTGCGCAATAGGCTGTATCTGCGCAACTTCATGCCCGAAGTCCGTGGCGAGGTCCATCTTTGCAACCACGACACCTTATAGCGCGGTACAGATGGGCCCAGTAACATGCTCAGGACTGGCATCACGTTCTCTTCACCGATGAGTATCGCATATGCCTTCAACCAGACAATCGTCAGAGACGTGTTTGGAGGCAACCAAGTCAGGCCTGAACACCTTAGACACACTTCCAGCGAGTGCAGGAAGGTGGAGGTTCTCTGCTTTTTTGGGGTGGCATTATGTGGGGTCGACGTACGCCGCTAGCGGTCATGGAAGACGTCGTAACAGCTGTACGATACGTGAATGCCATCCTCCGACCCATAGTGCAACCATATCGGCAGCATATTGGCGAGGCATTCGTTTTCATGGACGACAATTCGCGCCCACATCGTGCACATCTTGTGAATTTCTTCCTTCAGGATAACGACATCCCTCGAGTAGAGTGGAAGGCATGTTCTGCAGAAATGAACTCTATCGAACATGCCTGAGATAGACTAAAAAGGGCTGTTTGAGGACGACGACCCACCAACCACTCTGAGGGATCCACGCTGGATTACCGTTGAGGAGTGGGACAATCTGGACCAACAGTGCCTCGATGAACTTGTGGATAGTATGACATGACGAATACAGGCATGTATCGGTGGAAGAGGTCGTGCTACTGGGTGTTAGAGGTACTGATGTGTACAGCAATCTGGACCACCATCTATGAAGGTCTCTCCGTATGGTGATAAAACATGTAATGTGTGATTTTCATGAGCAATAAAAAGGGCGGAAATAATGTTTATGTTGATCTCTGTTCCGATTTCTGTACGGGTTACGGAACTTTTCTTGATGTGTGTATATTACATGTATGTATTTAGATATTACGTGAATTAATAATAAACACATATTAATGAATTAAATACCTCAAAACATTCCCGTAATAGAATTTAATGTTGTGTCAAAATTTCAAAGCAGTCGGTCAAGAACTTTCGGAGGTACAGTGGAGGACAAAACGAGCGAGACCCCTCGCTTTTTCGTTATGCTGATCTGCACAGCCTTAAGGTCTGCTACAAAGCATAACAGGCAAGGCGACGAGGTGCTACCAACATACTATGCGCAGGCGTGAAATTGAAAAACTATCTGATTGTCACACTTTTTTAATCATATGTAAGACTATATTAATGCTGATACTGAAATAAAGTGTCATGCACGGACCAATAACAATAAATTCTTAACTACTTGTTACAGTTCTGCAGTATCTGCTATCGTTTTCAGAAGTGGATATCGCATACGAAGTTCCTAGGGTATTATAACTGGACATTGCAGACGACTTCGAACAAAATTTGAATGTAGCTTCGTAAAAGTTCCATGATCAAACGATCTGAGTTGCTGGTGAATACAGTTTACCCTCATTAGACAGTATATATTATCGTTATACATGAGTTGAAAAGGGTTTTGCCGGGTGCTTTGGCCGAGCGGTTCTAGGCGCTTCAGTCACGAACCGCGCGGCTGCTTCAGTCGCAGGTTGAAATCTTATCTCTGGCATGGATGTGTGTGATGTCCTTAGGTTAGGGAGGTTTAAGTAGTTTTAGGTCTAGGGGACGGATGACCTAAGCAGTTTGGTCTCATAGGTCTCAGAGCCATTTCTTGACCTGTCGCGTAAATTTTCTTTACATAAACTGCCGTATCTTTAGATTGCGTAGACATAGAAGCTCACTTTCTTACACCACCAAGGGACCGTATATTGCAGGAAGTGCGATACATTTCTGCTTATTATGTCTACCCGTACTCGAGGTAAACGGGTTTTAAGGGTTAGGTAGACAGATAGATGGTCAAGAAAGTGAGACTATTAGGGTTCCAGTTTTACCGCTTTAGGTGACGAAATCCTAACAACGAAACTAGCTTCGACACTTACTGTTGATGAGGGTCGCATAAATAATTCCCCCTACTCTTTATTCGAAATGTTCTAGTTGCAGTCGATACATCAACATTTTAATCGTAGCTTCGCTTTCGATCCAAATAATGTTTACAGGAATGCAAATAAAATTAATTTGCCTATACACGTGGTAATTCAGATCCCAGTATTAATGCCACCGTTTTAGAAGTGCGAGCATTCCCATTGCTAGCTAGCTTAAGAAACACTTCGGCTAATAAACGTTTGTGGCTGTGGCAGGTCTAATGGAGAATTCGAAACGTTGTAGAATACGTTTGGCAGCTATGTCGCCGTTTATTTCCTGGGGTGGTGCAGAATTATCCTACTAAATTTACTCGCTAATAACAATATTTTGTTATTTCGATACACATTCTGAATGATTGTCACATAAACGGTGACATAAAGGTAGAGAATTCATATTTTTGAGTCCAGAAAGATCTATGGAACAGAAACTGCAGATAATTTTACCATTTTCATTGCGAAATTGCCGGCTTATTCATGTCTGGGGTAATAATAGAGGGTTGTTTACCTTGGTTGTCTGCTAGCGTAGTGAAAGGTGTTTACTACTGCAAGGGAAGTCTGGTTTGTTTTCGGATCTAATGTCGATGGAGGAATATGGACTATCAGTAAAGCACGTTTAAGAAATTGTCGCACCACCCATACGTTTTATTGCTGCCTTTATTCCGTACCGGCTCCCTGTGGATGTCAATATGAAACTCTTCTAGAATTTCATACTTGTTGCTGCCTTCTTTTTCCGCTTCTGTTAATAACTGAATTGACTTAAGTGTGGCACTGAATGATTTTTAACTGAATTTCATTATGAATCTTCACACATTGCTAAATTTGCACATTTTCATGGTAGGTCAGCAACGGTAATCCAGTATGACTGGTCTGAACGTTGACACAGACCGTTTCGCCGCCTAATGCACATAATATTTTGCTAATTCGTAACGATCTGGGGTACTTTGTCTTACTAAAACAATTATGTTATCTCGATAAGCTGAAATTCATTTTTGTTAATACAGTTCGTGCTAATTAGCGTTTCTTCTTTCATTTATGACTCATACCTACATGTTGCATTTAACACACTAATCAGCATTAAAATAGTCTTACATATGATTGAAAACAGTCTGACAAAATTCAGATAACTTTTCAATTTCACGCCTGTGCATAGTATGTTGGTAGCACTTCGTCGCCTTGCCTGTTATGCTGTGTAGCAGACTTTAAGGCTGTGCGGTTCAGCATAACGAAAAGGCGAGGGGTCTCGCTCGTTTTGTTTACGACTGTACATGAATTTGAACAATCGAACATTTTCGGTTCTGTTTACATAAATTTTCAAGATAGTTGTGAAACAATATCATCTGCAACGTTCATTCTTCATTACAAGAAGCATTTCACTTCACGTAATTAGGAACTGAATTCAGAACAGTCTATTTTCTTACACATAGAGCGCGGAAGAAAACGAACTGTAAACCAGTAAACTTACGATTATTTACAAAATCGAACTGTTTTTTCGCAGAAACCGACTTTGAGGCGGTTGAAAAATCAATCCTCGCTTTTATAAAGCCACGATCTGTCCAACCAAGTAAAGACAGATAAAAGTTGGGAATATATTATAAAAATTTTCTTGGACAGCTGACCCGATGCAGGATGATGCGTCTGAAAACACAACTTGAAATGTTATTAGTATCTGATAAGGAGTGATAATAATTCATTAAATGTAACTTCATATCTTTTATTTTCATTCAGTCTCTCACGGCATGTACGAGTATGCGGCGTATAAAATTTCTTATCTCAGTGTAGGTACTACAGTAACGGAAATCAGTATAGAAGGAGGGTTCCTATGACAGTAACAGTTCAGCGTCTTAAACATACATGTGTCGGATTTGTTACGAAAGCTGTAAGTTCATATAAGACATAAACAATCACTACATTCTTTCGTAACTCGAGTAACAAAATAAGGCGTATACATTTCCTGGTGGAAATTATCGGTATAAAGACACTCACTGTTCTGTTGTATTA